>NC_083363.1:47679663-53174663 GCF_030254825.1 Meriones unguiculatus
GTAAATTCTAGGGACTCAGAATGGGGAATATAAGTTAACCTCTGGAAGTAGAGGTAAAGGAAAGAAGCTGAAATAAAGTGAGTGGATTGAAAGCTAACGTGGTAAGCAGGCTTAGAAATCTTTCTCTAAATAGCGAGGCAGCTAGTCTTCCAAGCCCCAGCAACAAAGCTTCCGTTTCTAAGAGGAGAGGGTCTGGAGGAGAAAGTGAGGCAATTCTCTTTAAATTAAATAAATTAAACTGCAAAATGAATAAATAAAGGAGAGACAGACCATCTCTGCATTGACAACCCCAGACTTCAATGAGACTCTAGCTTTAATAAGTGGGGGAAAAAATGAACCTTTAACATACTTAGTGCTGAGCTGACAGACAAGGCAGAAAATTAAAATGCCTCCACACAGAGACTTAAAGGCACTGATATTGAAAGAGCTTCACTTAGAATGCCTGGCTAGCTGACCTATGTGGAAACCACAGTTGGCAAGTTCTGCATTCACTCACAACTGTCAAGTAAGTGTTTGAGGACCCATTCTTCTGTGTGAACAGACAACCCCAGGTCACTGGAGAGCAGGGCTGTACGCTGTGTGCCTGATTGTGTTTGAGTTTCAGACAAACAAAAGCGGCAAATGGGAAAAATGCACCATGTTGTAGGAAATAGTTACTGTATCTCCCATGATGTCTATCTACTGGATGATGAGTATATGCACAAATATATACACCTATAAATATTTTATAAATATTTTGTAAATATTTTATAATATTAAATAAATATTTATAAACATTCACATTTATAAATATTTTAGTTCTAGACAGGAAAGAGATATTGCCTTTAAATAGGAGAATGGAATAATATATTATACTCATTCATATACGTGTATATTAAATATATGTGAAAATGGAGAAAACACAGGTTTCTGAACACTAAAAATCCTAAGGCTGAAGAACCCCAACCTTCCTGTTCTCCCTTAACTGGAAGGCCTGGCTTTGAGGGTTTAAAGAATGGAAAGAGCCTGATAGTTTGTGTACACTACTTCATAAGTTTTCTTCCATATAGGTGCAAATGCTCAAGTATCACAGGGTGAGATCATAGCAGAATCTATGCTTCTCTGATACGGTAAGCCTCTGACTTATGTGGATCATATCATTGGCAACTGCTACGCCCTCATAAGGACAAAAGATGCTAAGCTAAGTCTTGTGGACAGCATCTGTCTCTACCCTGTGTGGTCACCTTGCCAGAAAAAAAAAAAAAAAAGTCTTGACATACTGGCTAATCAAAGCAGAAATTAAACTTTAAAGTGAATGCACGCTCGTGGATTGTGATCCGACTGAAACCCAGCTTTGAGAGCATGGAGAATCGCCTCCCTTCATTTGTGAGGTTTGGGAAGGTGTATTTAGCGTGCTGAAGGATGGGGTAGTGGCCTGGAGGGAAGGCCTAGGTGAGATGCCTGTGCCAGTCTAAGGGGATTGATAAGTCCCTGAAGGAGAACTCAAAATGTGGGTCTTGGTGTAGGGTTTCTCCGGAGGGGCCATCTGGATACCTGGGACAGTGGCGCCAGCATACAAGCAGGGTCTGCTGAGGACCACCCTCCTGGGCTCCTGCCGAAAAGGGAGGACCCGTCCTGAGGCTGCGGACATGCAGAAGTGTGTTGAGAGATTGCAGGAGCCTTTGCCGTGGTGAAACTGCCGAGCAAACACGCTGCGGATGGGTGTGACAACCCCAGCACTCAACTGAGCTGTGCTACTGCGCTGAATGAGACTGCTTTAAAACGCGACGATTCATTTCTCCATTTAGAGAGAAAGCCCTGTGGAAAAGGTGAGTGACCTTACAACACTATGATTTGTGAAAATGGAGTTTTGGTGTTTTTTTTTTTTTTTTTTTTTTTTTTTTTTTTTTAATTCTTGGAAAATGGTGTTCAGAAGCCATGGAAAAGGTGACTTCTGAGTAGAAAAAAAAAATCAAACAGACTGAATGGAAATGATTTGAGGGCAAATTAGCTTAAGTGCTAACTAATGACACTGCAGGCTTCAGGTGCATTAAGTGTGGGAAAAGACTGGTTTACCAGGCTGCTGTCCAGAGAGCTACCACAAGACGGGACATAGTACTTGGAATTGGAGTTTAGACATCTCCAGCACTGGGTCTCTTTAGAAGAGTAGCTTGAGTAGAGGCTGTTGCCTGTCTTTGGATCTTTTCCCCCTAGCTGGGCTGCCTTGTCTAGTCTCAGTGGGAGAGGATGTGCTAAGTCCTGCTGTCACTTGAGGTGCCAGGGTAGGTTGGTACCTCTTGGGGGCCTCCTCTTCTCTGAAGAGGAGAGGGAGAGGGGACAGTAAGGGTGGGATTGGGACGAGAGGAGGGAGGGAGGGGGATGGGATCAGGCTGTAAAGTGATTAAACAAATGAACAAATGGAAAAAAAGTAACTTGAGGCTAAGGTGTATGTGTCTTCAGGGTAAACACACTTCCTTGAGGACCCTAGATGGGAGGCAGCAGGCCTCTCTGGGGGTGAAGCCAGAGGAGACAAAGGGAAGACTCCATATCTGTCAGCTCCCTGGTGGGGGTGGAGGGGAAACTCAGTGGTGGGGCTGACACCCAAAGGGGAAGGCCACAGGCTTCGAGGGTGTGCTACTTAGAAGGAAGTTGCCAAAACCAATCCTCCTGACTCTCTTGAGGAGCCCCACAGCTGTTCATGGGAATAGCCCAGAGTTGTTGGGTGCCGGCAGCCAGGAGCCACCTTCAGAGGGTAGTAACTGGGTGTTTCCCAGGCTGAGAACAGGAAACAGGATGTCATGGGTCACACCTTTACAGCGTGTGTGGGACCTACCAAATCAGAGCCTGATGTATCTCTGTTTTTTTTTAGTAATAATTTCTGACATCCTATTTTTTTTAAAAAAAGGTTTCTTCTCATTTTGCAATTACGTGTATATGTGTGCAGTGGCACGTGTGAGAGCAGGTTCCCTTAGAGGCAGGAGGAGAGAACCCCATCTCTGGAGCTGGAATTAAAGGAGTTTGTGATCCGCTGGATGCTGGATGTAGAGGCTGGGGACCAAACTTGGGCTCTCTGGAAGAGCACTGCACACCCTTAACCTCTGGTCGTCTCTCCAGCTCCATTTCTGTGACTACCAATTGACCTCCAGAAGTCGGCCCAACGACTGAGGTATTAAATACGGTGCTAACAGGAATCTGTAAGTAACTGCAATTCAGAATCTTATTTCTGAGATAAAGGGTTATCAATGACAGCGGCACCTATAGAAATTAAAACTGAGAAAAGAACTTTAGGCTGCAGTGTAATATATATATATATATACACATATTTATACATATAAACATATACATATTTATACATATATATACATATATATGTATGTATGTATCTTGTGGTGTTTTCCTTTGTGTGGTTACAGTCAACTAAAGGTATACATGCTGTGCCAGGACCCGGAGGGCCTGTGTCCAGCACTGGCTTCATGGACACGCCATGTAAATAGTCACTTGGCCCTCCCTCCATCCTCAGAGTGGCCCCACACACAGCTTCATGCTTTGACTGATCTTTTCTTTAACATTTATAACATTTCTGGAACATTTTCATTTTGTGTTGAGACCTGAAGACTTTGCAGCTGTCCATATCCTGTGCTTTCTGGAGGAGTATGAGAAGTCTTTTTTTTCCCCTCCTGAGTGCTGAATATTGACAAATGCTTGCTAAGGGCAATAGATGTTTCGGTGGGATAAATTAGCATCTATTCCACAGTGCTTGATTTGAGGGTCATAACACCAAAACAAAAGGAAAGTTGCAAAACTGAGTGTAATGTTAAAGCTACAAAAAATACTGGCAGTTCAAAAATAAGTAAGAAATTGTTTTAACAAATTCTCATTTAGGGCAAGGTAAGGGCAGATAGAGGAGATAAAAAACTGTTAAGGAACAACAGGAGTTCATCAACTCATTAAAATATTCGTGTGACTCTTCTCTGTCTCCATTTGGAAATAAGACAATATGTATCCAAACAATGAGATGTCAGTCTCTAATAGAAATTATTATTTAAGATAATCAGCGCTCCATCTGCAGCTGAAAGACTCAGTGTTGAATCAGAGCATTTTGTGTTCTTATTCCTTACAAATTCAGTAACCTGCCTTTGGCTTATGGTGCTTATTAGCAAAAGAGGTAGGAGCCATGAGACCCAGGGCAGGTTTCTCTGCTAAAAAACAGGTAATTCCCACTCTGTGAATCTTACAGTTGAGGGCGATGGTTGTGGCTTTAGTGAATCACTGGACAAAGTCATGTGGCATCCTTATGAAGAGATGCAGATCAAATACACCGATTCAGTAAATATATAGTTCAATAAATACATATATTTCAGTAAATGATAGATTCGTGGATGACTTATGTTAGTAATTTGGAATGAAACCTGCTCCTGGATTGCCTAGCAACTTAAGATGTCATCTTGTTGCCTGCCAGGTGGCCACACCTGGAAGGCGTGGTTACCTTGCTCCTTAAAAGGGAACAATCTGCCATGTTCTCTCTCTTGCCTCTTGCCCCCTCTTGCTCTCTCCTTTCTCCATCGAGATGCCCCCCTCTGTCTTTCCCCCCATCATGTCCTGCTCTCCCTTCTCTCTCTCTCTCTCTTCATCTCCATCTAATAAACCTCTTTCATGTAAAATCTGTTGTATGCCTAATGGTCATTATTTAAATTATCCTCAACAACTCACATATGAGCAGAAGGAATCTGATGACATTTAGAAATGCCTGGGCCTTGATTCAACTTAAGTCTTAAGCAGCCACACTTTTCTACAACTACTGAATTATTTATTCTTATTCTTACAGTGGGTGTAGAGGTCAGAGAACACAGTGTGGGAGTCAGTTCTCTTCTTCCACCATGTGGGTCTCAGAGACCCACAGGCTGTCAGGCTTGGCATCAAGCTCCTTTACCCACTAAGCCATCCTGCTAGGTCTTGACTTTTAAATCCAACGTTTCCACCAACAACTAGAACAATAGCATGCTTCTACATTTAGAGAGGACACAAAGTTGTAAGCGTCAGCCATCTTACCTTCCACAAATAGTCCAAGCGGTATGTTCAGGTTGGACCAAAGTCAGAACATAACACTTGAATTTTATTTTACTTTGGTTTGGTTTATTTATTTGATTTTATTTTTTGGTGCTAGAAGTCAAACCCAGGCACTTAGACATGTGAGGCAAGTGTTCTCCCACCGAAGCCACTTGAAATTTAACAATAACCAATATAATTCGCTTGTTTAACACAAAATGAGAAACTCTTAGCTTTTAAAAACTTCTCAGAGGGAAGAGTCATGCTGTTAACTGATGATTCAAAATAAATTATCAGCAAGACTTGACTGCTTAGAAAAAGCAATCATGAGCTGGGGTGTGGCTCAGTTGGTCAAGTTCTCACTAGCATCATGGAGCCCTAGGTTCCAGTCCCAGAAAGGCATTGATAACCAAGGCATAGTAGTGTATGCCTGCAATTCCAGCACTTGCATGGTAAAGGTGGGGACATCAGGAGTTCAAGGCCATCCTCAGGCTACTTAGAGTGTGATGGGTACTGAAATATTTGAAAGACAGATATATGAATAGAAGGTACTTTACCCGTATTGTTCTACAGACAAACAGTGAGGAGAGGAAGTTTAGAGAGAAAAGTTAAAACATATCTGTCAAAAGGAGCTGCCTCTCTGTGAAAGGAGTCTTCGAAGATTGCTGTCACAATTCAAGAATGTCACTGAGGTGATTCCCCACAGTGGGATGGGAAGTGGGAACTGGTGGAAAAAGTCGGCAGTATTATAAAGCAAATCTAACCTTCAAAAATCCGTAGGACCTCTTGATTGATGTACTTTTTTATTTCTTCAAATGAAACAGCATCAGCCTAAAGGAGGACAAGGAATGTCTATCAAATTAAGGCAGAGCAGAAATGGATAAGGAACAAAAATGCTGGGTTTGGGATACTTTTGTTGGTACACATTTGTCAAGCAAGATGCTTCTGGCAGTGCACTGTTTTGGGCAATAAAGACTGTTTGATCCAATGCTAGGGTAAGCTGAAGTTCATAGTTGCTCTACAAGCTGTGGGCTGGGATCATTACCAGTGACGCTAATATTTCTCCTATGAATGGAGACCACGTGGCTAAAGACAATTAGGAGATAACAGTTTCTGTCACTTCATTTCATACGGTTAAGAGGCCCAAACAATGTGATGGTGCTAATAACCAACCACAGTTGAATGTGTGCCCCACTCCTGGGCACTGGCAGTCACCATGAGCCTTCAAAGGAAGAAAATCCAAAACAGAAACTAGATTGCAGGATTATCCTACAAAATGTTTTCATCCCCTCAGGTTTTGCCTGTCTCATGCTACTGCAACTTACATATTAACATAAATATGTTAACTGATTTTTAAATAGAAAATTTCTGAGATACCTGGTAGTCACAAGTAGTTAAGCAGTTTCAGCTGAAAGCTTAATCCCTTGGCAAAAACCCATCCTTTATAGAAGCCGTGCTTAAATGAAATACTTTGACACTTTCCAAAGGGAGCTAAATAACACTTTTAAGATGGGCCAGCATTTCAAAGTGTCTTGTTACTCTTCTTTGTATTTGTATTTATGTTCTGAGGCTCCATGTATGACAGTGGAGACACCATAGCACACATTAGATGCCCTCCATTGACAATCATACACTTTGAGAAACCCATAACAGAGCCAAGTGGGATGGGACCAGATGAGGGACATGAAAGATCTGTGGGAAATCTCCATGAGAAGTGACGTTTGGTTATGGCCCCCATTACTCCCATAAATCAGGAAGTTGGTCCTTAATCTGTAAAAGTCCCTGTCTTGGTGAGTTCTCCATCATCCTTCTCCAGAGAGTCCTGCATTCTGTTTGCATGTTAAACCTGTATATATATCCTCTGCTTGTTCAGTCTCAACAGTCCATTCACTTAGAATGCAAAAAGAGAAAGACAGTGCAGTGTGCTCATAAGGTGCTGGTTTCTATTGGTTAGAGTGTCACCTTGCTTTCAGTGTGCATGGGAGAAATGAACTTGGATAAAAGTCCTGGAAGGGCAGTGGACAGGGGTCCCAGCCCCAAGCAGGAAGCTCTCTGCATTTGATACCTGCTGGCAAAGGGACAAATCAATTTTCTCTAATGGCTATCACTGCACAACCACATTTCAGGGTAGGCCCCATGCTCAAGGGGAGTTGTCCAAGATTAAAAAACAAACCAACCAACCAACAAACAAACAAACAAAAAACCCTCAAAGGTATTTTTGTGGATTTTTTTATTTTGTTTGGGCATCTTTTTTTCTTATTGTTTTGTGTTTTTTAATTATTATTATCCTGTTTGTTTTATTGTTTTGTTGTTTGTTTGTTTCGTGATTATTTTTCGCTTTTGATTTTTTATTTTACTTTGTTTTTGAGAGAGAAAAAGCCCATAAGATTGAGTGAGTTGGGTAGGCAGGAAGTGGGAGTTGGGGAGGGGAAATATGATAATGTATATTGTATAATTTCTTTTAATAAAACATGTTCTTGAATGAGCAGTCTCATAGCAGCAACCTCAAGCTGCAGGTTTTCTGCAGGCACAGTTTAGCAATGAGGTAAAAATGCCGAAGTAGGAAGATAAAAGCCTCACTTTTCACTGGTCTGAGGAGAGTATGTGTTTAACTCTCCTCCTTCATCCCAGGATCCACTTTTGTTCCTGTCACAGAAGCTTTCACACTACACCCCTCAGCCAAATGGCCTCCCAACATTCTCCCTCAAATATTAGGGAGATAAGGGCTGCTTTAGGTGATCACTCTCTTGGCCTAAGGAATTTCGACATCAGGGCAGATTTGCTCGTGTGGCCAGCTGAACAGAGTCCCAGTGTGAAGCAGATGTGTGTGTTTGTGCGAGGAGCAACCACAGACACTTTTGGAGAAACAGGGTTGTGGCATGTGTGTGGTACACGCCTATATCCCCAGCACTGGGGAAACTGAGACCAAAGAATCCTGAGTTGTAGCTCAGTCTGGGCTATCCCACAAGGTCCTGTTTTGCATACTACTCCTCCGCCATTACAGTAGACAACCCCAAACCCATACACAAATCCAACCAAACAATGGTTTTGGAGACAGCTAGACCTGGCCCTCTTCATTCTTGAATCTTGATGAAGGCAACTCTTACACTTACAAACAGATGAGGGAAAGGGCCTCATTCTTCTAGTTTGGCTGTGAAGATCTAGGATGTAACGGACGTTCAACAGAGCACCTGTCGCTTAACTTTAAATAATGGTGCAGACCAGTTTATTTTATATTTTTAAAAAGGATTGCCATATATGTATATATGATACATAGCCAATATAAGACAGGGGCCCTACTTACCGGGGTGCCAGGGATGCCTGGAGAGCCGGGAGGGCCTTGGTGGCCAGGCGAGCCTATGGAGCCCTTGCTTCCTGGTGGCCCCGCAGGACCTATAGCCCCCTTCATGCCGGTAAGACCTGGTTTTCCACGTTCACCCTGTGGACCTCTGTCTCCTGGGATTCCTTGATCACCCTGTTTGGGGGAAGAAATAAGGGATCACCCTTTCTAGTAATGCATTAGCTGTGGTTATGAGCAAAAGTCCTAGGTCTACTGTGCCATTCATTCACAGATCCTTGGATCAGATACTTCCGCTCTGTACCCAAGCTTGTACCATTAGCATGTGGGAATATTAATGTTAGTGGTATCTCTTAGCTGGGGCAATGTTGAGAGATGAATGCACCCAAGGAAAACGCTTAAAATGACGTCTGACCCTTTGGAATCACTCGGCATGTAGATCCCAGTGGCAACGATAGTTGTCTTCATTCAGTCTAGAATGATGTCACTTTTGCAAGTCAGCACTCACTGTCACTTCAGGTCTGGGTCTCTTTTGTAGTTATAAAAGGAAATTGCCAACAGGAGCGCAGCTCTGAGATTTTTCACCTAGAAAACTCAAAACCTGTTCTATATCATAGGATTACCCTCCAATTTGCATTTTCATCTGGCCCTTATTAGGGCCTTTGGAGTTTCTTCTATAGTCCTGTTTTATATGGGTTTACATAAGTTATCGGTGATGAAAAACATCCGTCACTCAGGAAATCGAGACGGAAGACCTTTAAGGAAGCCTCTAAGTGACTGGGGCAAGGGGAAGGGCAGCTGTTTCTGAGATGACTTGTTGAAGAGCATATGTGAACCTTAAGACATTGTTGAGTAAGATGTGAGAATTAGCAATCACACGACACTAGATGCACCTGAATGTGAGACCAGGGTTTGCAATGCTGCCTTTCTTCAGGTGTCTACACCATGTGTGCCCAATGGAAGAAGTGTGACCCCCACGGCAGGCATTTGTTACACATTTTCCATGTTCAACTGTCCGACTCCAGTAAGTGAGGTGTGAGCTGAGCGTGACGGGCTGGTGCTAGAGGCTGCCCCGCATTTATCATACTATGCCCTTATCTGTAATGGTCTGTAAAACCCCACCTGTATTTGTCTTGATTAAAAAAAAATAATGACAATAAGTGAACAATCATAGGTACTAATGTGATCATGAGGTACAAAAGGAGATACAGCAGCCATGTAGAAAAACAACAACAACAACAAACCAGAACAGAAGGCCATCATATCAGTGCTGTCTTACTGGTATACAGACGTCTCAGCTCATGTCTGGAGGAATTTCTGAGATTAAAAAATATTAACACATTCAGGTCTACGATCTGTATTTTGTGATCACGTGAAGCCTTAAAATTATGTGTACCCATCACCCAGGGTCATTTCAGGCCTGAAACTGCACATGGCACCCGTCACTATACTTGATGTCCTGCTTTTAATCCACACAGGCCACATGGTGGAGGGAGAGAACTGACTCACATAGGTTGTCCTCTGACCTCCAAAGCTTGCTCTGCATGCGCGTGCGCGCGCACACACACACACACACACACACACACACACACACACTTTTTTTTTTTCTTCAAAAGAAAAAGATGTTTTAAAGAAACTGGAGAGAAAATAACTGCTTAGGGAAAAGGGAAGCCATACACAGTCACTGAGTACTGTCAGTAGAAAAAAAAATGTTCACAAAATACTGTCAATCAAATTTCAAAAGAGTGTATATTTCATATTGATTATAGGTAAGAGTGAATGAATGAAATATGTCCAAAATATCAAGTGTTTGACCCTGTCTGAGGATGCCTAGAAGACATTTTCTTCTTAAATTTACGTCATCTTGTTTTTCATACTTCATTCCATGTTCATGAAACTGTTAGTAAGTTTCAACCACAGCACCCGCAGCCTGTACCTGCCTTTGTAACTTCACATTCAGGTCTTTTCTACATCTCTCCTCCCTCACGGCTTCTGTACCGCCCTCGGTGCTCCCCTGGGTCAGTGGTTTTCAGCCAGGGCAGCTTTGCTCCCTAGAGCTACTTAAATGTCTAAAGATGTTTTGGGTGGTGACAGCTGGGGGGACAATGCTGCTCCTCCATCAAGGGGACAGAGGCCAGCAAAGCTATTAATAGTCTGTAATGTACAAGACAGCCAGACATCACAAAACATAGCCGCCTCTAAATATCAGTAGCACTGGGCGTGAGAAATCCCTTAACTGGCGAAAAGGATTTGGGTGGTGGTGGTCGTTGGCATGTGTGTCTCAGGAGGGTGGTAGAGGACTTTCCACACTGAATAGAAAATCAGACTCAGGTGTGTCCGACTAACAGGCACACCTGCCGCCCAGCGTGCCTAAGTGTGGCGTTCTATGCCTTGAAGAGAGTGTGCTTCTCATACACCCTAGCCACCTCACGTTGGGAGAATCAAAGCTGTCTACATGCTTCAGATAGAGAGATAGAAAGCAATAGACCAGTGTATCAGACAGACATGAACAGCAACCACAGCAGGGATATACGTACGCGTTCTCCTTTGGGGCCTCTGTCTCCAGGTTTACCCACGATGCCCTGGAAAACAGATATTAACACTAAAAACCACTGCTTGCCAAGATCATTAGTCTAACTGTCCTAAATGGTAGAGCACCAGAGATACGCTTACAAATTAGAAAATTTAAGAATTCATACTAGTTAAAATGTTATTTACTCATACCTGAGCACCTGGTAATCCATCTTTTCCATTTATCCCCTAAAAAGACAAAAATAATATTTCTTATATCTCACATCTGCAACAGCCATAATAATAATAAAAAAACAGAAATGCTGTTCCATATTTCTTCCCGTATCTTGGTGAATCAGTATGGCAAAACAGAATATAAAATCAGGACATGTGGCCCTGAGTTCAAACTCTGACTGCCATTTCCTGGTTCTATTCACCAGGCCTGGGGATTTGCTTCATCAGAGTAGCATCAGCATCTTCAAGTACACAGAGAAGAATGTGAAAATGAGCAGGAAGAAGAATGTGAGACCGAACTTACAACTGAGGAGTAAGCAAAATGACACAGAAAGTGTGGTATCCACTCAAATAAGCCAACATGGCTTTTTCTACCTCCTCCTAGGAAGGATGAAGCTTCCCCAAAGCATTGGCTGAGATGTGGAGATTTATGTATGTATGTATGTACACACACACACACACACACACACACACACACATATACAGTGTATATATAGTCATTGTGCAGTGACTTCTTTGAGAGAGAAAGCCTTCCATCTTGGAGGACAGTTTTTTAAGACGCGGGATATTCTAAAGGGAGGTGAAACACTCCATCCTGTAGGGAAGCTGGTTAAAACTCAGGATAAGCAACTCAAAATCCTTAGGAATTTCCTGAAACCGGTTGTATTCTCTACGCTCGCTCTTCCCCAAGGTCATATTGGTAGTAAGAGACATTCTCAGAACAGCTGAGCTGCCTGAAACAGGCCAAGAAACAAGAGAATTGTCCAGAAAAAGACGATTCTTCCTGTTGAGCTGCCTGCAAGTTGTGCAGTGAGCTTCCGGCTTGCAGCACCGTGAGCGTCATCCGTGTCGGAGCCGGCTTTCGGTGATGTGGCCTCATTGTCACCCCTGTCCGTAGCTGCTGACGTACACTCCTATAAACAATGCCAACTACACTCACTGATTCACCAGGTTGCACTTTGCTGCTACCCTCACTTTGGTCTGTCACTGGTTGCCTATCTGTGTGAGGAGGAGACACCAGAGTGTGCTCCTGCTATGAAATAAACTGTCGGCAGGAGAAAAATCATTGTTTTTCAGTGTGAAAAAAAAATAAGAAATGAGAATCTGTAATTGTAGTTTTTGAGACTACTAAGCAGTGGCTAATTTTTTTTTTCTTCCCCCATTAGAAAGTTGAAAATTCTGGGACCTTTAAAAGGTATTCTGGAGGTGGCCACAAAGCCAGCCCTGCTTGGAGATTTATAAAACTGACAGAATTTCCTACCAGAGATAGAAGGAAGAAAAGGGCCTAGGGTCAAATCTAATACCTAGAGCCCAGCCGCAGATGTGGCTTTGAGGAGTGATTTGAAGAGAGAGATCAAGGTGAGGGATGTGATTTCCTAGCCAGCAGGCATTGCACCGACATGCTCGCTGAAACCCTGAGAGACTTTTATTGTGCGGGAAAAGACTCCACAAGGACACAGCTGCAGACAGCCACCTGTTCTCACTGCTGTAAATCACACTGACATCTGTCACAGTTGGTAACCCAACCATAGGCTCAGGACTTCTCTGGAGTACCCTGGGAATTACTGAGAGTACTTTAGCTAAGAATATGTTACCTGAAATGTACAGTTCAAAGAGTTTATTAGCCCCAAGAACACTGGCAGTGAAGATTAAACTGATTAAGGAGAGAATGAGAAATAATTGTGCCCCTTGAATAACACATAAATCAAATGCAAAACTGGAGTTCATGCTTTGAACCTTTAAAATGTACATAATTACTTCTCTTTTTAAAAAAAATCAGACACATATACAACAAAACATAATTGTATCCATGCCCCACTTTCCCCACCAGCTCCCCCTGAAACTCTCTTCACGTGACCCTCCCAACTTTACCATCTCTTCTTTTGAGAACTGACTAAATCCAAGCAGCCCTGTGCCTGTATCCGTAGGAGCAGGGTGGGAACCTAACCTCAAAAAATGAATGATTCTCTCTCTGCAGCAGTTTTGAGCACTGACCTCTGACTAGCATGGAGCAGGTGCTCAAAAAGAAGTTTGTTTACTGAAAAAAAAAAAGTTGCCTCTTGTATAATATCCTTGGAACGGAAACCTTTAGCAAGATGGCTCACAAGCGCTAGGGAGGAGAAATTTGTTAGGGCAAGGTGATAGGAAGATTATAACGTGTTAAGACTATAATGTTACAATGTTAAGACTATAATGTTATAGTCATCACCTAATACTTCCTATAGCCAGCACTGCAGGCCTCTCTCTCTCTCTCTCTTTATACAAACAACTTGCTACCAAGAATCATAGTAGATAGTCTTGGGAATCTTTTTTTCTATCTATCTGTCTGGAGCCTACTACATTGGAAAGCTTAGCAAAGAAGAAATACACTGTGGGCTTTTCTTTACCTCATGTTTCCTGACTGACTGATAGAACACTCCTAGATCAAAGCCAGACTGCCTGACTGTAACCGGCATATGCTCTTCTTCTCTTGCTTTGCCTTCTCTGAGGAGACGGTGGCCACAGAATGCATCAGCTCTGAGCTGTCAGAGAAATACTATGCCCATCAGCTTTCCTTTTTATAAAAGGTCTCGATCACTTGCTGTGCTCTACATGAAAGGGAAGGACCAGTTCCAGAGGCTCTGAAGCCCCCTTCTGGCCTCCACATGCACCAGGCACCCATAGGGTGCACATACATACGTGCAGTCACTCATACTCACCCATACACATAAAATAAATAAGTAAATAAATAAAAAAATTCTTTAACCCTCACCCTCACCCTGTACTTCACATCCCTGGGTCCAGGCCCCAGCTCATCCTCAGCTCATAGTAGGGCCTATATGTATAAACGCTGGGTAGGGATAATGGTCACAATGTCACATCAATACCCTGTATCAGTAGCCACAAGCTCCTTTAGGGCCCTAGTCATGACAGATCTGCAGCAGTCATCATTAATGACAGTATGAGGACAAGGCCCAGACATGAGGGAGGAGTCTGAGAAAAGATTCTCTGCTTTAGCCTATACAGGTGCTGTGTTGGAGAGTTGTCAGCTTCTTCGTGTTTTAGGGTGCAACAGAACATTTGATTTTTACTCTACTGAAGTTAATGTACCTAAGAAATAATGAGTCTATTAGCCCTTAGGAAAAAAAAAATCTCACCTCTCCTCACCATTGTTATAGATACAAAGACACCACATGGAGAGCTAGAAAACTCCGGAAGGAGTTCCCCTTTGGTACCCCCGAAATTCAATTTCTAGAACCCGTTCTTATTTCCTTCTGAAGCTGCTGGCTCAAACCTTGACCTTCTGAGGAGGAAGGTGAAGAGACAGAGTTTAGTACATTCTTTAGGATAGCAGTTTCTAGCTGGTAAAAAGTACTTACTGGCCTTCCCGGGGGTCCCTCTGGTCCAGAAAAACCAATATCTCCAGCCGGTCCTCTCTCACCCTATAAATGTGTTCCAAGGGGAAAAATTGGTAAAAAGTCCTTTGAAACAGCGCCTATATTCTACAGCAGTATGTCTGCCGTTAAAGTGCTGGTAGCTTACCGGCTCCCCTGGAGCTCCCGGAGGACCTGGGGCACCAGGTTTTCCCTGTAGGAAAATCAAATAAAAATGTTCAGCGTGATGGATGCCAGGCTCTTCCCAGAGTTTAAAGGGTTGCTATGGTATTCGGACTAGGACATAAGACTCCAGGGCTGTAAGATACTCACTAGAGAGTCCTGAGGGTAAGACAGGGGATGCTTTTGGAGCCATTCAGCCAATGTGTCCTCCCTATTGGAAAGCCTTATGTCTTTTTTCCTGGCACTCTTCTTTATTCTAGGGGATGGGCATGCGGTGGGGGTGAGGAGTTGGGGGAGGGTGGACGGGTGCAATTTTGTCACGTTGACACACTAGAGTCATTTAGGAAGGGAGAACCTTGATTGAGAAGAGTCCTCCATCAGACTGGCCCGTGGGGCAAGTCCGTGGAACCTTTTCTTGATGAATTGATTGATGTGGGAGGGCCCGGCCCACTCCAGGTGGTGCAGTGCCTGGGAAGTGGTCCTGGATAAGAAGGCAGGCTGAGCAGGACCTAAGATGGGAGCTGGTTAGCAGCCCTCCAAGGTCTCTGCTTCAGCTCCTCTCTCCAGGCTCCCGTCCTGATTTCCCAGAGGGACCGACTATGATCAAGGACACATAAGCCAAACAATCTCCTTCCCAAGTCTTTTAATCGTAGCAATAGAAAAAAAAGCACATTTTATTTGAAAAGCTGTATTTGGGCAAAAGGTTGAGAAATACATTGCTTTTTTTTTTTTTTTTTTTTTTTTACTCTTCAATGTGCCATGTGGAAAACCCCGGAGATAGGAGTGTGGTGTTTATTAATACTTTGATTGTGAAATGTGCCCTACAGTATATTTGAACACTTGGTTCTCAACTCGTGGTCGTTTAGGGAGACTGCGAACCTTTAGGACTGTGTAGCAGGTTGCTCAGAGGCCGGCCTTGAAGGTCGCATCCACTTCCGGTTGTTGCTCAAGCGCTCTACTGTTTGACCTACCCACAAGCAACGCTGCAAGTCCTTCCAGCCCACCCCAGCTGCCAGGCCTTCGCGGCCCTCACGGGCTGTTGCACATGGACTTTGAGCCTTAACCGGCTTCAGCCACAGTGATGAAGGCTCCAGCGGAGATGGAAACTAAAGGGCGAAAGGTCAGACTGAGCTGAGGGTGCTTCCGCCCCGTGGGCCTCCCTGCAGCTGGGAAGGATGTGGGGATGCGAGCGAGCAGCTGAGACTCTAGAAAAGGTTAGGGCCCCTTTCAGCCGGCTTTAACCTTCTGGTAGGCGATCCCCACTCAGAGAAGGGCGAAAGAAAGACATTCTAGAGAAAGCCCCATAGCCCTGGCTACACTGGAGAGGGACCGACTGTCCTGGGAAGGGCGGGATTGCGTCCTGTGACCTCCTCCAAGTAGTCATGACATGCCCAGCTGATTTTATCTTTGCTTCAACTCTAGCAATCGTCCCGATAGTTTTGGACAGTACCGGAATATATCTCTCTATCTCTATCTTTGTATGGTGAGATTGAACACGTACTCATTTGAAGGCGTGTGACACAATGGCACATTTACAGTGCTTTGTAGCCCTCATTGCTGCTTGTCGGCCGGCCCTCTTCACTGTTTTACTTTCTGAGGACCAGTTAAAAAACATAAAGACATATTTTAAAATCACACAATTGCACGTCAAGTAGGTCCCATTTTAACCCTTTCCTAATTCCAGACTTTCCAAGTGCTCCTGAAAGTTGTGAAATCTGATAAGTAAGCTTAGCAGATGTTAGGTATCCGAATATATGTCTGATATTTCAACCAATCTACAACCTCCAAAAATACTGCTGGAATTCCCGATTTAAACTATCTTATGAAACTATTATACACATTTTAATTACTTTACTCGGATACACTAGCAATTCTTTGAAGATGGACTTAATTTATGGTAATGGCAGAAAGTATTTTGATGATGTAGATGGATGCAATGGGGAAAATGTGTTCCTTTGTGAATATAAAAATGTGAGTGTTAAGCAACAGGCTGAAATGGCATTCTGAGTACAGTTCAAGAAAAGAGAGCCCCAAATACCAGTGAGGAGGAGAGTCAGGTGTGTGTTGGGGGCATGGGATTGAATATGAAGTCCACTTTCATAAAGAATCTTCATTTTACAAGAGTGCCTGCTGGAGAAGGTATTTTTCGTCTTTTGCCTTTACAATTTGCCATTCTCTGTAAAGCGTATATACGGTGGGTAGCATTTTATTATATATATGTATATATTCTTTTATTAATTACAGTTTATTTACTCTGTATCCTAGCTGTAGGCCCCTCCCTCATTCCCTCCCAATCCCACCCTCTCTCCCTCATCTCCTCCCATGCCCCTTCCCAAGTCCACTGATAGGAGAGGTCTTCCTCCCATTCCATCTGACCTTAGTCTATCAGGTCTCGTCAGGAGTCGCTGCATTGTCTTCACCTGCGGCCTGGTAAGGTTGCTCCCCCTTCAGGTGGAGGTGATCAAAGTGCCAGCCACTGAGTTCATGTCAGAGACAGTCCCTGTTTCCATTACTAGGGAAACCACTTGGACACTGAACTGCCATGAGCTAAATCTGTGCAGGGGTTCTAGGTTATCTCCATGCATGGTCCTTGGTTGGAGTATCAATCTCAGAAAGGACTCTTGCTCTCCATATGGAGCTGCTCCCTGTTTTCTCCCTCTTCCCATTTGCCTTTCTGAATGAGGATTGGTGATCTTACCCGGGGTCCTCCTTCTTTTTTTTTTTTTTTTTTTTGAATTTTATTTTTTTCTTATCAGTTACATTTTATTAACTCTGTATCCCAGCCGTGTCCCGCTCCCTCATTCCCTCCCAGTCCCTCCCTTCCTCCCTCATCTCCACCGTGCCCCTTTCCAAGTCCACTGATAGGGGGGACCTCCTCCCCATTCATCTGATCCTGTTTTATCAGGTATCTTCAGGACTGGGCATTTTATTATATCATTTGAGCTTATTAAATATAATAATGTAGAGGGAATGTGGGTCTTTTCAGTATGATGGTAAATGGATGCTAGTTGGAGGTTTCAGGTAGTATAGATGGTACTGAGTGGTGTCAGTGTGGTGGGGTGGGGTTGAGACAAGGCCCTTTCCTATCTTCCATTCTTGCTCCTACTATGCAAGAATATGGTTTCCACTGACTTTCTTGTACTATGACACCGGACTTTCCCTGCAGGGTCACCTGGCAGGAGGATAAATGGGCCTCTTATTCATAAACCGTGACCACAAAATTTTAATGAGGGCATCATGAATAAAGATCAGAATTATCTCGAGGGCTCAGAGAAATGATTTCAACCTTTCTGGGAGCACTTTCTATTCATTTGCGAAGACCTTGATGAGATAAAAGCATTTGACACCAGAGAGCAACAAAAATGACTGAGAGGATTGAGGCCTGGTTTACGAGGAAACATTAGCAGCAGTAAAGCTCTGCTA
Source organism: Meriones unguiculatus (assembly GCF_030254825.1). Taxonomy (NCBI): domain Eukaryota; kingdom Metazoa; phylum Chordata; class Mammalia; order Rodentia; family Muridae; genus Meriones; species Meriones unguiculatus. The sequence continues at coordinate 47,697,691 of NC_083363.1, forward strand.
ATAACCCTGGGTGAAGTGAGTACCCAGGCAGACTACAGCGGGATGTGGGAGCCCGATGTACATGGCCCAGGATGAGAAAAGCTGGCCTTTGGAAGATGGAGAATTGTTAAAATATGACAGGAACAGGGCTAGAAAAAGTGAGTTTTCAGAGCTATGCACACACACTAATGTGCAGCCATGAGGAACTGGATTTCCTAAAAAAAAAAAAAAAAAAAAAAAAAAAAAGAACAGATACTCTAGGGTCAAGAAAGCAACAAGCTCTGGGCCATCAGCGATGCTAGCAGAGTCACTCCAAACCTCCCTAATCACTAGCTATAGAGCAAGTATGGACATAGAAATGGGTACCCAGAAAGCTACGATGAGAGAAGCCAAACTCACCGGTATGCCGGCTATTCCTGGGGGGCCTGCTGGGCCTCGATCTCCCTGTTGAGATGAAAATAGAAATGGCTACTTATGATGATGTCTATAGACTCTTTACTTTTAAAATCATTATTAAAATAGTAATTTGACATGACATTGTATATGGAGGAAATCTCACAAGGCCCTCTCTTGTTACAAGATCAAGAGTTACAGCTAACCCTAGACACACACACACACACACACACAACTAAATGGTCTTGTCTTTATTTACGTGTGTGTGTGTGTGAGCAATCATGAATTTGAGAGGGTGTGTGGTGGCAAAGGAGTTGTGGGGAGAAGAAGGGGTAGAAATGAGGCAAACATAGTACTTCTCTGTATAATTAAAAGAAATTGGGTTTGCAAAGGCGTGTTTGAATATATTGATGGTAATTTGTACAAAGAAAGTTAGAAGAGCAGAAAACAATGAATGCACAATTCAACCCATTAGATTTTTTTTCCTCTAAAGGACAAAGTACTTCAAAACCCTAATGAAAAATATTATTCATCATATGCTTTCACCTTATTTTAAGAAGAAACCACACATTCTTACAGCTAAAGTTAGTTAATATTTAAAATTCTACGCATAATAAGAAATCATTACTATGACCTGAAAGATTAAGCACATTGAATGTTATTTTTTTTTTAATCTCTTCTTAACCTCATCCCATTGGATACAGGGTTAGAATAAAAATATGGAGAACTTAAGATCTGTAGTTCTCCTCTGCTGACCAAACACAAGATCCATTTAATTGCCCTGAAAAACAGAATGGGATAATAAATGGCAATTTTGTTGGGCAGATCCCATATTTTAAAATGCCTCATACTTTTGCTGGAGGGACATAAAACGTGATGAAATACGGAGATATGGGGGCTATGACAATGGTGTTAGTAATAAACTTAATGTGATTGTTACACAACAGCTGTTTGATGAAAAATGTTAAAGTTCACTTGAGATAATAGATGAGAGGATGAAATAGAAATGGCAATTGATTAATGATAGTAACAATATCAGTATTTAAGTATATACTAAAGCTACAGTTGACATAATGAAATGCTGGCATGTGATTAAACAGTATGTCAATGCAATAGAATATAATTCTCAGAAATAGAACAGCCTATATAGTAGGAATTCTAGGAAAGAGAGAGAAGTGCATAAGTAAGGCTAATGATCAAATAATTCTTTATATTGTATTTCATACAAATTCTACAGAGAAATATGTAAAAATAAAATAGCATGAACCTTATGAAGGAGTTAGAAGAATCTATTAGTGAGTATCTGATCTTGGCTGGGAAATGAAAGTAAACATTTCCTATTTAAAAATTCCAGAGAAGAAATAAAGAATAGTTTAGATTTGACTGTAGTAAAGTTTTTGTAGTACTGTTAAAGTTAAAACAAGAAAACAAAGACCAATTAAGATATAAACTCTAATAAATATATAGAAGTAATATCTTCAGAATACTAAGCCCATGTTAAAAGAAAAATAAATAATGCATGATATAACTCATGCAGAAAAGTTGGTTCCGTAGACATAAATAATACAAGAGTGGTTGGCAGAGGTGAGAGGGTGTAGAGGTCAGGAAGGAATATGGAGAGATTGGTCAGACGACAAGTTACAATTACATGGAGTAAGCTCTTGTGCTGTGTTGCACTGTGGGATGGCAATGGTGAGACCACGCTGCTTGTTTCACAGGAGTTAGAGGAGAGGATTTTCAATATTCTTGTCACAAAGACGTAACCAATCTTGGAAGTCATGACATGGCGACAACCCTGATTTGAGCTTTATACGCTGTATACACATAGAGTAACTCTGTAGTTTACCTCTAAATTATTATGTGTCAACTAAAATTTAAGAAAAAAATGAGGAAAAGGATAAATGTGTAAGTCTCATTTTTTAAAAATCTTGAATATATCGCAACTTTCAGCGAGGGGAAATATTTACATATCCAATAAATATTAATGTTCAGAAAGTCTCCAGTTTTGAGGGTCCTCATTGCCTTGAGTCATTCTCCTAATCATCTTGCCTCATCCTTTCATAGTTACAGCTGAGGTAAGGTAAATATTCACTTGCCTTCCAGCGTCTCATTCTTATACATTCCGGTGTTTGATCACCAGAATCCCAAGACCCTTGAGTCATTTATGGTTCAAACTTTTCCTTATCTTTCACTTCCTTGCATGGTGTGTGAGCTTGAATGGGATATGGAGACCTGAGCCCTTTATTGTTTCTCTTTCCTTGCTTTTTGGCTACCATGTGATCTGGCATATTGTAATCCTTCACCAGACCCCAAAAAGAAATGGGGCCAGCTGATCAGAGGAAAAAACTCCAAAGCTATGAGGTGAAGTAACACCTTTCTCTTTATGGGCATTTATTACAAAACTGACAAACACCATCTTCTAGCTGGCTTTGTTTCCCTCCAACCATTTTGGTTGTGTTGTCGCTGTTATCAGTGGCTCTGGGTTTCACTCAGAGCCAAAGATGAAGTCTTTACAATGGCAAATAAGCCTCTTTGTTGGTGCTTATTCAACTTTCTGCTTTGAAACATGAATTCACTTATTTTCTAATACATCATGAGCCAAGACAAATCTACCAATGCCACAACGGCAAGACGGTTTTCCTTAAAATCACTAGGTGCTCTGGTTAGTCCATGACAACTTAGAACAAACCAGAATCACTGGGAAGACGGTGTCTTAGCTGTGGAATTGCTTCCATCAGACCAGCCGAACAGACATGTCTGCTGGACATTTTCTTAGTTAATGATGAATGTGGGAGGGCCCAGCCCACCGTGAGTGATGCCACCACTGGGCAGGTGGTCCTGGGTTGTATAAAAATGCCAGCTGAGCAAGTTAAGGAGAGCAGGTCAGTAAGCAGTTCTCCTCCGTGGCTTCTTCAGTGTCTGCCTTCAGCTTTCTGCTTGAGCTCCTTCCCTGGCTTCACTTGATGATGGATATTGTAAGGAAGCATAAGCCAAACAAGCCCTGTCATCCCCCCAGGTTGCTTTTGCTGAGAATATTCTATCACAGCAACGAAAAGCAGAATAGACGTTAGAGAATGCTGGAGCTTATGCCTCTCTCTTACATCCCTCGTAGCTAAGAGCACAGACAGCACTGCTCCTCCAGTGGCCACGCTGAGCAGCACTGTTTGGAATGCTGGGGCTGCCTTTCTACCTGTTCCCACCTCTCAGACCTCTTATCCAGGACTTCTGCATTCACACGCTCACAGTCCTGTTACCCCTGCAGGGGTGGCCTGTCTCTGGGTCTTTATATCTGTTGTTCCTGCTCCATGAATTGTTCTTTTTTTTTATGAGGAGGTAGCTAATTCACCTCCTTTAAGTCACTGCTCAGCTCTTGCTTTCTTGGATATCATATGATGGATGTGGGAGGGGCCCCCAACATCTACTAGGCATGTGTGATACCCTTTAATACATTCTACTTTTTTTAAAAAAAACTATTTCTTTAATGTACATCCAGGTTTTTCATGTATGAATATATATGTGAGGATATCGGATTTGTGGAACAGAAGTTACAGACAGTTGTGAGTGGCCATGTAGGTACTGAGAGGTGAGGATGTCAGATCCATGGGACTGAAGTTATAGATGGGTGTGAGGTGCCATGTAGGTGCTGGGAATTGAACCTGGAGATTCAGGAAAAAGACCCAGTGCTCGTAATCACTGAGCCATCTCTCCAGCCCCAGCCATTCTACTTTAATTTCTTTCTGTAGTACTTCCTGACAACAATTTTTTTAGCATGCATATCTCATTAGTTCCTATAGCCCTCCCTAAAAAAAAAGTCCCTTAAGTATAAAAGTTTCATTTGCTTTGTTCCCTAATACATTTATAAATGTTTTTATTTCCTTAGAAGAAAGGATGAGATAAGAATATATGGCTTGGTCTGAGCCCAGAACATTTCTATCTAACTATTCCTAGGCTAGGAAGCTTCTAGCCTCTGTACAAACCAAGTTTCTTCAAGCCCAGACCTTGAAGGCTTCATCTTCCAGCCTCTGTCTACTAACCTAGGCCTAGAATGTTTTCAGCCTCTGAGACTTACTTTCTAGTTCTTTCTGAACTCTGGATGGCTGGTTCAACTCAGCTTTTCTGGCTCAAAAGTCCTCTCCAAGCTGACGGATTCAAACTGTGTTCACTCTCAGCTTCTCACTGAATTGCTCTGCTTCGAAAAGCTGCTTCTGAACTCCATGAACTGAATAGCACAAACTCAACTGCACTCAGCTGAACTCCATCGAGCTGTACTGGACTCTAGAACTCTGCTGTGCTGTCTCCATGACCTCCACTGCATTCCTAAACCATACTCTCCTCCTCCTGGACTGTACTGTTTCTCTCTCTCTGTGATGCTCTTAGGTAGCCTTTCTCTCATGAGAGTTGGATGTATCCTATTTCTGACTCATTCTGTCACATCTTTCTCTGATTTGTCACTCTGTCTGTCCCTCGATTAGACTTTATTGTTTGCTATTAAAGCGTGTACTAAATTCCATCTGGAGGGAATAAAGGTGTGTCATGTCTATATTCCAGCCAGAGCAATCAAAGGCCTACACTAAGGGCATATCTGTATTCCAGCTGGATTACACAGTCCTATGTCTTTGGGTGGATTCCTTGCCAGAGTAGCATGTTGCTGGATTAAACTTCCTCTGTATACATTCATGAACATAAAGCAGTTACTGGCATGACATCAGGTAAATATATGATTTTTTAGTATTGAGTGAATACATTTTTAACCTCTGTGCTTACCTTTATTCCAGGAAATCCTTCTAGTCCTGGCAAGCCCATTGCACCAGGCTCTCCCTGTAAAATAGGAAAACAAAACATTCAGGAGCAATGACCAAAGGTTTACAAGTAATGGTTTAAGATTAGGGTCTTTATGGCCTATGTGCCTCACTTGAAGCTTTGCAAGAGCATGGTGTTAATCTATTTTCAAGAATAAGGTGCATAGAAATCATTTGGGAATTAAGCTATTCTCTAAGCATGAGTCCATTTTCAGATTAATTGTTTTTTATTCTGATTAAGGATCTAATCAGGATGAATCCCTTTAGTATATTAATAACTCTACCTTCAGTAAGAATTAGAATGTAAGGCAGATTTTAATAAGGTTTGCCAATTTGTGAGACACCTGGGGCTGCTAGCTTATGATATAATAAGACTGAACTCTTTAAGAGTGAACGAAGCTGGAAGTCTCAAAGCAAAATATAGCATCCTGAACGCGGATTGTAAATGCTTAGGAAGATAACCCTCATATTTCTAAGCCATTGTTCAAGTTGACCGGTACTGAAAGGGGATAGACAAGCATGAAAAAAAAAAAAAACAAAAAACAAACAACAAAATGAAAAATCCTTTATATATTTATATTGCATGGTCCTAGGTCTTTAAGTAACAGATCTAGAGAATCTATGTTTAAAGACCCTGATGATTTGAACAAATAAACATTTTGATTAAGAAAGAAAGAGTGGGTCCAGAGAGAGGCTCTGCAGGTAAGAGTACTGGTTGCTTTTGCAAAAGACTGGGGTTCTGTTCCCAGTACCTATAAGGTAGCTCACAACAACTCCAGTTTCAGGGGACACAATGCCCTCTTCTGGCCTCTTGTTGGTACTGCATGCCTGTGGAGCATGTATATATGTAGGCAAAGTACAGAAAAATAAATAAATCTTTAGAAAAATAAACAGGTAAAGTAGAGAGCTATCTGATAATTAATTACTGTTAACTTAAAATATTTTCTTAGGACACTAGATGTTTTAAACATAACAACGCTGGCTGCGTGTGATGGTGCACGCCTTTAATCCTAGCACCTGGGGGGCAGAGGCAAATGGATCTTGGATCACTCTCAGTTCCAGGCTAGCCTGATCTATAAAGAGAGTTCCCCAGCTAGCCAGGGCTTCACAGTGGGACTTAGTCTCAAAACAAGCAAGCAAGCAAGCAAGCAAGCAAATACACAAAACAACACAAAAATGAGATTCCAGATTTTATTCTCTGTAGATATATTTCTGTACATAAAATACAAATATGATTAAAAAGATTTCTAAATCGGTAGCATGCATTATTGCTTATTCCTCTTTCACATACTAGTTAACAAGTGAATATACAACTTGGTATGTTTTCGAAAGTTTTTTAAATGCTCACTAGTATGTCACCTGTCAATCATAAGAAAAAAGTGTTCAAATTCTATTCTGTGTAAGTCTGTGTGGAGGAGGCCCTGAGTTTCTGATGGATGGAATATATCCTGGTATCATGCTGTCACGTTGTTTACACTTTCAACAGTCTTTTCTTACAGTAGAAGAAGCAATCAGTTAATTAATCAGTATTTGTTTGAGAGTCGATAGTAATTAAATATTTAATTGAAATCACTTAGATATTGAATAGCTAAAGGAAAAGCGGTTTGCATCGGGAAATCACCCAATTATGAGTATATTCAACTGAATATTTTTCTTGGTAAAGGTTTATCCAGAAGATTATTTTTATGTGTTGTATCTTGAATCTTAAAGATCCTCTCAAAGTTCGTGGGTTTAAGGGTTGGTCTTCAATGTGGCTACACACAGACATGGAGATCATGAGGGTTCAGACCTTATCACTTAGCTCATTATAGATTTATGGTTTAATGTCCCCTGTAGGGACAGGACTTAGTTATGAAGAAAAGCTGTCCCTGATTACTGCCACCGTGAGACTAGCAGCTTAGCACCCGTAAGTGTTCTGACTCATTGAAGGCCCAACAGAGCGGCTGACAGTGGACTGAAGCCTTCGAGGTTGTCACTCAAAGCAGCCATTCCCTCCTTCTAAGCTGTTTATCCCAAGTATATTGTTGCCTGTCACAAAGCTGACCGAACACGGCCTGGAGGCTGAAGGGTGCTCAGAGTGGATGTTTCCCCTGCCCACCTCGTGTTGGCTTTTCAGGTTGTGCTCCAGAAGGCACAGTTCTCTCTCTCCTGGTTTATTCCTGTGCCATGGGGTATGGTTTCTCCACATCCAGCAAATGGTGAGAGGCGAACAGAGAGGCGTGTGGGTGTGCGTGGGCATGTAGGACCCAAGGGAAGAACTTCAGGGAACATTCATGTATGCTAGGTATGAATGTTCACGCAATATTTAATACTGTGGCTTTATATTTCTGTTTCTGTGTTTCATTCACACAGCTCATATTCTAAACACAAAGACTATTCTTCAGTCAGTTTTTACCATTTGTCTTGTTGCAGCTAAGAAATAGGGGCCTAATTTCTTCAAATTTTACTCAAACAGCCTTTATTTTTTGACCAGCTACTTTCTAGTGTGAATAAATTATAATTTATTCTTTAGTATGATATTTTAAATATTTTCTCACCTTAAGCTGCAATTATTAACATGAGAACTAAAAGAATGTTCCAGAAAAGTCAGTGAGAAGTCTAAATGTATTTATGTGACTCAGAGCGGTGCAGCTCTACAAGTCTGTAAGAAGTAAGACTGGAGGAGATTTTTGTCAATATGATAAAAAAGAAATAAGAATGGACATTATAGCCCTAAATGAATATATATAATAGTGTTATAAAAGCTGCAAATAAAGAAAGGATAACGAATAATAAAAGAAAGGAAACTTTTTTTTTTTTTTAAGATTTATTTATTTTACTATGTAAACTATGATCTGCCTGCATGTACACCTGAAGGCCAGAAGAGGGCACCAGATATTATTCTAGATAGTTGTGAGCCACCATGTGTTTGCAGGGAATTGAACTCAGGATATCTGGAAGAGCAAGCAGTGCTCTTACCCTCTAAGCCAGCTCTCCAGCAAGAAAGGAAACTTCTATGTAACACATTTGGGTTTCAGAATATAATACTAAGCATTTGAAATAATTATTTTAGGGTAAATCAAGTAGACATTTAGTACATGTTGCCCATTAACAAAGATAATAATTTATTCTTTGATAAATCTCTTTTGAAATGTTACTTTTCACATTTTGTCTCTTTTCTGGCTTAACATTTACTCAGACAGTTTTTTGCCAACTTCTACTGCAATAAAAAGACTTTTTTTTTTTTTTTCCACCTAGTGAAAGAAAGTGGTTTGAAAGCTTATTTCAGTGTTAGGCACATTTAAGTTTCAATTCTTTCCTCAAAGGTTAAAAGGATGTACAAATGGAACATGAAGGATGGAACAAATGCTTAAAAAGGACGTGGCCGGAAAAAATATGCCAAAGGTTAGAGGGAATCTAATTGAATTTGGCAGAACTTTTGTAGTGACATTCTGTGGCTGAGAAAGATGCTGAGAACAATTATCACCGTCTGGGTGGCTGGAGGACCTGATCTCCCTCCTGGCTGAGTGTTAACCTCCTGATACATTCCGCTCAACAAGCAGGTTTAGGACAGGCTACGCTCCCCGCAGAATAATTGCCCAAGACATGCAAAGTAAATAAACAGCCATTTCCCCTTTTTTTTTTCTCGGTGAGATGTCAGACGTGTTAAGGAATTTCTCTCCCTTAAGTATTTCTCTTCCACAGGCTACTTAAAATTGAATCAATCATCCGAAGAAGGCCGTTAGAGGGAAGTGTTCCATTTATCAGGAGCATTATATGTGCCTTCCTACATCGGAGGATGATTTTTAAAACACGCTGATGGAAAGAGTCGAACCTCAAGGGCAGGGACAGAATCAAGACTAATGCATCCTGAAAATAAGGAACACATTTGCTGGCGTTTCTTTATTTGTTAGCTTGTCTCTGACACCTTAGCCGATACACACTTAGGAGGGCGGGCCATCTTTGCCTGCTGTCCTTTCTAGTTAACACAGACTACGGAGGTCAGAATGTACGTACCACGGGGCCAAGATCACCTTTGGGGCCCTGGAAGAAAAGCACAGAAACATGTTTTAATTATGATTAAAGCGCAGTTACAGAATCCGAAGCATTTTTCTTTAAATGCTCACTAACGAATGTAGGGATGGTACATGTTTTCTTTTTCGCCAAAGTTTAGATTTGAAGAATAAAATTAAGAAACCTAATTTGGGGTCTGGAGAGGCATCTCAGTGGTTGCCAGAGCATCATGCTCTTCCAAGGACCAAGTTCAGGCTCCAGCACGGGTGACGGGAGTTTATGACCACCTGTAACTCTAGCTCCAGGGACTCCAGCATTCTCTCCTGGTCCCTCCAGGCATTATATGTATATCCCACGCACATACCCCTACCCACATCATTAAAATAAAATCACTTGAAAGAAACAACTGTTTCTTTCAACTGGTGCCGTTTCTATGAACATGGCTGGATAACTGCTTAGAACTAAGGTTGACAATGAAAAAAAAAAAAGTGACACTGCCATGCTAAATATTTTCCATGATTGAGGCTTTGTGCATTTTCTCTTTTACTTAAACCGGGTTCATTTATTTACTCTCTGTAAAATTTGGCTACAGTTGTGACTTTCAGTCTTCAGTGAGCTTGAGAGAGGTCCCCTACCCTGATCATTATTGTGGTCCAGCTAAAGTCATTTACAGATGACCGTCTATACTTACTGGGGGCCCTGGGGGTCCTGGGTAACTGGGAACATTCACTCCTCCCTTCAAAAGAAGAGAAAACAGGTGATAAAAATCCATAAAAGCCTGTAACTGAAAAATCATGGTAGGGAATTAGCCGTGTAGATACCTGGATTTTATATAAACTGCTCATGCCATTTCCTTCATTGAGTGGGACTCCCTTAGGGGGGAAAATGAGACACAAAATTAGCATTTTGAACTTAAGGCATTTTACCAAATGTTATTCTTCCTATGTTAACTTTTACTTATTTTTCCCATTCTGTATTTAAAGTGATTTTCATACCATAAACAAAATACCGGAATGTTGCAACATTTCAAAACAGCCTGGGAAATGAGGGAAGAAGGAGCTCAGACATGCCCGGGGCACGCGGATGCTTCCATTTGGGGTTTGAGTAGTGTGCAAGTCTGACAGATGAGGCACTGACGAATTCAGATGAAAAAATGTTATTTGCTCATTAAAATTCAGCTTCTGAATGCCCAATTTACCGTGTTTCCAGCCTGCGGACCTGCAGGCAGCCTCGCAGTAGGGGTGATGTGAATAGGGAACAATTTGGGTACTGTAAAGTGATGTTTTCCCGTAGTCTCTTCAAACCAAACAGAAAATTAAGGTGAACTGGAGGACAACTTCATTCACAACACACTGTGTGGATGGTTCTAAAAAAAGCCATCTTTAAGAGCTGGGGACCAAGGACTTGCTCAAAAAACCAAAAAAACCAAACCCCCCAAAAAATCCCTGATATATAAATATGGAGCATAAAAAGAGAACTCACTGTGCAATTTGAAAATTTCCATCCATATTAGTATTTGGGAAAAATGCTCATGAAACATTCAATTTGAAAACACTTAGAAAGGATAGCAGACTCAGAATAAATAGCCAAGTGTGTATTTTCATTTTCATTTTTATTTTTTTGTATATCTCGGCTGAAAAACTGAGTAAAGCCATCATTTCTTTACTGCTTGGGGCTAATTGTGGGAGCAGCCATGCCCAGACAGCACAGTTCACACGTATTTTCCAAACAGCAGTATTAGAAGAGAGTGCTCTGTCTGTTTATTCTTTCATTGTTTCTTCATTCGTTTAGCAATGGCTGAACATGGGCTATATTTTAGTATACTTAGCCTGGAAGAGATGGAAGAGACTTTTAAGAAAGCTTCCCAGGGAAGATGTAGAATCTTTCTTTCAAAAATAGTTTTGAAGAATCCAGAGACAAGAGGCAGCTTTCTTGAGCCTTATATAAAAACACAGGCATCTTTCATGGTCTCATGACATGTCCTCCCCCACACTAAGGAGAGGTGATGTCTTAGAATCTGAACTCTGAGTTTCCTGTCTTCTTTGTGAAGGAAGGAAGAATCAGATGAAGAACATGCTTAAGAAGACAGAGACCCAAGCAGTTAATTTGTGTTTAAAACACAGACTTGTAGCATGCCCTCCAGTCTTCAGAAAGCTACCTTTTCTCTGCTAAGTTTGGCTTTTTAAACTCCTAAGAGGCAACTTGAAAAATAATGTATTTAGATTCAGCTCTGCTGCGATTTGAACATGGTTCCACACGAGGGCAGACTTGCCACAGAGAGAGGCCCCTCTTTTCTCCACAGCCTCTCTGAAAGAGTGCAAGTCGGTGTAGATCACCAGGGCAGACATTCAGGGCTCCTGTTCATTTTTCTCACTATGAGCCACGGAAGCAGAATTTCCTCACATCTTAGACATCACTTATGGGGTGAGCACAGTAACACCTTTGGAAAACCAAGTTGCACAGCTGGAAAGAATGCCTTTTTAAAGGCCTTTTATTTTCTGTGAAGGTATGTGGCAGTCAAATGAGTCTCCATCCTTTGTCGGAAGTGGAATGTCACGCCAGAATACGTTCAGGCATCCCGATTCGTGGAAGGGAAGTTTATGATATACAGACAAATCTAAACACTGCAGATTGTAGCTGAGCTGAAACAGGGACAAGTTAGGTCTACCTGATGCTGCATTTGCCATTTACACACACACAGACACACAGACATACACACACATACATACACACACACATACACACATACACACACACACACACACACATGCACCTCCCCCATGTGTTCACAGGAGCACTTATAAAACAGAAGACATCATTGCAAGCCATCTAAAAAAAGCCATCTTTAAGAGCTGGGGACCAAGGACTTGCTCATAAGTAATTGACCTATGAGTCACAAGTACACGGAATTAAAATGTAAGCCTCAAACAACTCACAGGGGGTCCAGGAGGTCCAGGTTTACCAGGGGGCCCCTCGCTTCCCTGCAAGAGATACGCAAGGCTGAATGAAGGGCTTGGCCATTTCCGCTCCAGGCTGTTCAAAGAGCCGTCTTTTGAAGTCACTGTGGCCTGTCATTTTGCTTCAGCACTGCAGTCTTATTCTGCTGAGCTTGACCCAGTAAAACACATTTATCCCAGGAAAGCAGACACTTTCAAGTCCAGTAGACTTTTCAAGCCCGTCTGGATTCTCTCTGTGTGAACTCTAGAGAATGACACTTAATTTCCCTGAGGATGAACCAGCTAGACAACGTGTCCTGGGCTTCAAGTACACGTGGGGGACTTTTCTCTCCTGTGTATGCATGGGAGTTCATGTGAACAGGTAGTGGGCTTTGAAACTGCAGTTCTCTGGATTTGCCCTCATTCTTGGCTTCACCTCCACCACCTTGAGCATTTTAGAACTTACAGAGGCCATTATGGTAAATTTAACCAAAGTATGAAATCACGAACCTGTGTCATATCGGTTGCTTAGTGTCAAACTCAACAACCAGGTGGGGTGCGTTTTACTGAGCAGAACCAACTTTGGCATGACCCTGTTGAAGGGAAATAGTCTACACAATTTAAGTAGCCTTAGACTTCTGCTTTTAGGAGACAAATTGAAAGCCAAAGGGCACCAAAGTAATTGCTTACTATAATTGATATCTATTCTGTAATTTTTGAACTGAGACTCGAAAAAAGACTCTTACAAAGCACAGAACACTTACCAGTCCATAGTAAGCAATTGCTGAAGCCCCTTTGGCTTTTTGCCAGTTGTCCCTATGCCTGTGTGCTGCTTTTTAGAATGGTATCTTTATTCTTAGTCACGTTTATCAGGGACAGTGATGACACGTGACGGAGCATACAATCATACAATGTTCAAGAATTTTGAGGGGTGTTAGTCCTCTTCCAGAATTGACTGAAGACTGTTTCAGTACCCATCTGTTCTCTACTAACGAAGGAAAACATCACAAGCCATATTTCTCCCACAATGCACTGCTTGAGAATATATACATTCAGCAAGCATGTTGTATCTTTCCCCAAGTGGCTTTGATGGTTCCTGTCTCCCTAAGACACCCTCTGTTCCACTGACTGCTGGCAATTTCCATCAGAGCATTACATCACAGTTCTCATGAGTCAACAAACAGTATGTGCTTATTGAGAATACTTCCTTTTTTCCCCCCTCCTGGCACAATTAGAAGTCATAGTCTCATTCTCTTTTGTGCCCTCAAGCACAATTTCAGTGTGGAATTCCCATTAAGTTCAAAGGCCAGTCCAGGGCTAAATAATTTTCATAGAAAACAGAGAAAGAAAAAAAAAAAAAAAGGCTGATGGAGCAGAGAAAGATTCTTAAGATGTTGACAGGATAAAATGCGCTGAGGCTCTCTAGAACAAGCGCATTGTTTCGCTTAAGTGTTGCGGGGGCTGGCTTTGCTCTCTGACACCAGCATGCTCCATTTTGCTCAGGGAGCTGGCATCCTGGCAAGCGTGCGGGAGACACTTAAGTAGCTTATGTGGCTCCTTGGCACTTGTTTCCTTAATCTGAATACTTTTAACTGTTTCAACCACTCGTTGGCTCTGCCTGGACTGTCGCTGCAGTGCCACCTCAGATCTTAAACCGGGACAGCTTGACGCTCCTGTGCTGCTGGTCTTTTCGTCCCAACCCTGCCGCATACATCCAGCTGTGAGCTGTGACGGGCAATATCCCACTGCTGCTTGGACGCGATTTAGCATTACCATGGAAACACACACCTCTGGGTGTGTCTGTGAGGGCATTTCCAGAAAAGTTGAGTAGATCGGGGGAAGATCCACCCTGACTATGGACATCACTGCGGCACTAGCTGGAGTCCCACCGGCATTCACCCCTCTCTGCTTCTTGTCTGCACATGCGCCGTGACCTCGAGAGCTCAAGCTTCTGTTTCCACCACCACCACGAACTGTAAGCCCGAATAAATCTTCCTAGCTTTGGCTGCTTTCTCAGCTAGTTTGACACAGCAACTAAAGTAACTGACACCTTCTTTTTCCCACGGAGCATGTTCAATTCCCGCTAAGGCCTCCTAGGGACAGCTTTCCCAGATTGCCTTACAAGCCCTTCGTGAGACAGTTGATTGTCCCTTGTCTTGATTGCCAGCACGGCATCATCTGACCCAGGGAGCTTGTTCAGAACGTTTGGGCGCTCCTTCCCCAAACTTACAGCATGAATCTAATTCATAAAAAAGCCCTTTAAGAGCCAGTTAGGTCATGAATGGGACCCTTGCCCTTAAAAAGAAGCCCAAGAGAGCTTAGTTACAGTTGAACTACACAGGGACCCGTTTAGAACTTCCCTCTGTGAACTAGAAAATGGGCCCCAGCAGCTGCCCAAAACACTAGTGCTTTGGAAGGGGACTTTCCACCTTCTGGGAGTGTGAGCAAAGCTCCTTAGAGCCAGTTTATACTACTTTTTTAGAAAGCCCAAAGACGCCAAGACTCAGCTGCAGCTGCTAGCCTTTGACACACTACAGCACAGCTTACCTTTATCCCGTTAGGAGGCTTGCACCCGCCATCCTTCCACACAGAGCCTCCGAATCTAGTTTGGATTTTCTGTCTCCAGGCCAGTGTTCTCATCTTACTTGAACACAGGAGGTGTGTTCAAACCCACTTTTAGACCAGTATCTTTGCCAGTCCGCCTCATGAATAGCCACTTCCTGACATCATCTGCTCTTGTAGGCTGTGCTTGCTTGCATGGATCTCTCAGTAAATGGTCCCACCTTATCCCTAACCCAAGCCCCACGTTCCTCTGTACCTTGTCACCTTTTGGTCCAGTGGGACCGGGATGTCCAGTTCTTCCTGTTAAGCCCTGTAAAATGGGAAGATGAATTTGTTATAGAACTAACAAATCAATGGTCAAAAGGGGTTGGAAGGTGGTCGCTAAAACCCACTTCGAAGGTTAGTTGATCCTAATTAAGTCAGTTCCTCAAGCTACTATTTCTTCAGGCTGATACAGTAGCTGTGTTCTCCTGATAAGCCCCTGGAAGGGTGAAATTTCTATCTGTGTGTAACTTTTTTTTCACCTTGGCTAACCACATTTAATGACCTTAATTGGAGCCTTTTGATACACTTAAGAATTTAGCCTTGCTGTTTAAATGGCAATTTACATAACATTATGTCTTTCTAAATAAAGTATAATTTCGGGAGCAGCGGTCAACATTTTAAATACCCCAACACTGAGCAGAATGAACAATGTGCATATTGAGTTATGTGATCTGCATTATAAAAAGGAAAACAAAAGTTAATTTTAACTCCTCTTTGAGAACAGAGTTAGCAGTAATTTTGAGGTTTCTTTCATGGTTCTCTTTCATAATTTTAAGTTTTACTATACAGGTTTGTTTGATATACTGAGGTGCAAGCATAAGTGATAAACTTTTAATTATGGAAAACCCATGATTCAATACATTTAGGAATAATCGCAATCTTATTTGAGGATAGAAATACTTTACTGGTGTGAGAAATTTAAGAGATAGAGGAGTTGTGACATCAGGTGAGTAGTGTTGGTTTGGCAAGGAAAGTGCATTATTTGGGCAAACTTACAGACATTATTTGCTGGTCTGAAACTCAAGTGTGATTGTGTGTGCCGTCTTTTATCTGGCAATTGAACTTTAGGACTGCTTAGAATTAAACTCTAAATAAGAGATTGGGTTTGGCAGATTGGGAATGAAAACAGATTCTGTTCCAGGAAAACAAGATAACCCCCCAAAGGCCATATTGCTGTGTTCAGGGGGCAGCAAAACAGATTTTTTAAAAAAAAATTCACATATAGGAATAAAACAAATTAAAGCTGATAATCTTTGGCCTGCTATTTTTCTTTAGAAAACTCTCAGCTTGTGTTGCGAGCTAAACCTCTTCCAAGGTTAGCAGCAAAACTTATAGACAAGGAGAGAATTCACTTTTGTATCTAATTTCTATTTCTAACAGAGTGAGAGGCTGCTCTTTGGCTTGGCAAGAATTGACAGAAAGTCTCTAGGACACTGAGCAGGCTTAGTGAGAGATGAAAGTTGGAGGCACTGGACGAGACTACTTTTGTAGGCAATGGTTAATCTACATAGAGATACAAAGCATGAAAGATACCAGGAACAGTAATACACTTTGTATCATTCCTACATATATGACCCCTGAATAGTCTTAGCAAATACTTACAGGAGGTCCAGTTGGGCCAGGAGCTCCTGAGAGACCAGGAATTCCTTGAAGACCCTAGGGGAAAAAACAAAACAAAACAGTTTCCATCATAAAAATTATTATAGGGAACAAATCATTTTTTAAATTAAAAATTGTTATTATTGAAAATTAAACATAGAAATTAACTAATTAAAATTTTTGATATATACGACCTATAAATATCTACTTCACTCAAAAGATTTTATCTGTATGGCTATTTGCTGCACACATGTCTGGGTATCAGTTGTGTGTGCCTGGTCCCTACAGAGGCCAGAAGAGCACATTGGAATTGGAGTTACAGATAGTTGTGAGCCCCATTTGGGGGCTTGTAATTGAACCCTGACTTCTGGAGAATAGAAGGTGCTGTTAAGCACTGAGACATCTCTCTGGTCCCTAAATATCCACTTCAAAGAGTAAAGGTGGTCAGCTAAAATGCCATGGCATGGAATCTGTAACAAAGGGAATTTAATCTGTTCGGTGATTCACAGAGCATTTCTGATCTTCTATCCCCTCTATCCGCCAACTAGTGGTAGCATCACTGAGAATGTGTACTTCCAAAGCACGGAAATATGGGCTTTGGGTTGGCATAATGCCAGCAGCTTCATTTAGCCACTGATAAAGTAGAAAAGGTTTTATGATGTTTTTAGTTTATCTGTTCAGTGTATTATAAGAAAAATTACTCAGTTCATTGTAAGAAAAACATCTATGAACTTAACTGTAAAATTATGGTTTAAGCATCAAGGTCAAGGTCTTTTCACCAGCCCCCGTCTTTGGATTGGCAGGATAATAACAAATGTGTAGGAGTGAGAATCTTGGCACATTTGTTTGTACTTGGGAATAAATTTGTAAGGCAGTTTTATTTCTTTGCCAGGTGCACCACTGTGGTGGCTTAAATAGGTGCCGGCTCCGTAGACCCATCTGTTTGAATGCTTGGCCATGAGGAGTGGCACTACCAGAAGGTGTGGCCTTGTTGATGGGCTTTGAGGTCATATATGCTCAAGCTACACACAGTGTGGTGCACAGCCTCCTTCTGCTGTCTGTGGGTCAAGATGTAGAACTCTCAGCTCCTCCAGCACCCTGTCTGCCTGCACACTACCTGCTTCCCACCATGATGATAACGGACTAAACCTCTGAATCTGTAAGTCAGAGGTTTTTCTTTACATGTTTTTCTTTATAAGAGTTGCCTTGGTCATGGTGTCTCTTCACAGCTATGTAACCCTAACTGTGACAACACTACAGAGTATTAGCTACATAACTTCCATAAACTCCACAACATGGAAATTTTGTAACTACTAAATCACTACTTAGAAAACAATTGGATAACACAGAAAAGTAGAAGCCACAAACACGGCATAGAAACTAAATTTTTAGACAGCAATGCATTTTTTAAAATGTAAGAATGGGTTTTTATTTTCATCAGGGCACAAAAAAATGATCATTTTTTTTTTAACTTTGAAAATTTATGGTCATGGTTGCTTCAGAATTCTGGATTTTCTGATTTTTTTTTCCCTCTCATACAGGTAACTGCATCCATTGTGAGTGGTGTGCAGCAAACCCTCTGGTGTCTGCGGCAGCTTTTTCTAATAACACATAAATAAATACTTCCGGAGCAGAGTGGGATGTTCTGATGGGGTGGGGGGTGGAGAGGGGGGAAGCAGGCCAGGCCTGCCTGAGTTGGTGTCAGATTTTGCTGTTAGGTGAATTTATTACCAACCCCAGTGATTTTTCCAGCATTTTCTGAGGCTTTCTGGGGTTTGGATTGTGGACCATACAAAGCAGCACCATTACTACCTCAGTGTGTTGTGGGAACAGACATGAGTTTTAGGTCTTTATTGTTTTGTGTGTTCACCAATTTTTATGTAAGATGTTTAGATCTTTTCTTAACCAGGGAAAAAAAGCTAATTACCCTTTTGTCATTTCAGATTCACATGAAATGCATCAAGTTCTAGGCGGAAGGGTTGGGGCTGTAGCTCTCTGATACTGCACTTGACTAGCAGGCATAAAGTTTAGGCCTTGGTATCCAGCAGTGTGAATATCAACCAGTCAAATAAGCAACAAACAAACAGAAAAGACGACCCTAGTTCTGGACTGAAAGGTACCATTTACTCTTTCAGGATTTAATCTCCTTTACTAAATAAAGTATTCTTTAAAAAAAATCTTTATTTATTATTTATTACAATTTATCCACTTTGTATCCCAGCTGTAGCCCCCTCCTGTGTCTCCTCCCAGTTTCACCTTCCCTCCCTCTTCTCCCCCCATGCCCCTCTCCTCTAGTCCACTGAAAGGAGAGGTCCTCCTCCCCTTTTATCTGATCCTAGCTTATCAGATCTCATCAGGACTGTCTGCACCTTTTTTATGCAACCTTAATATTGTTTGTTATAATAGAACTTGTTCTTTTATTGTTCTTAAATGATGGATTTTATACCCATTATAAATACCAGGTAAAGTGATTATGGTAAAATGACTTCATTTATTCATGGGATGTCAACATGACTGAGTTGGATCAAAGTTCTTCACACCAATAGGCTTAAGAACAAGCTCAGACTGACATTCAACCAAGGACCATGTATGGATATAACCTAGAACCTCTGCTTGGATGTAGCCCGTGGTAGCTCAGTAACCAATTGGTTTCCCATAGTAAAAGGAACAAGGACTATTTCTAACAGGAACTCAATGGCTGGCTCTTTGACCTCCCCACCCCCCAAGGGAGGAGCAGTCCTGTTAGGCCACAGAGGAGGACTTTACAGCCAGTCCTGAAGATACCTGATAAAACAGGATCAGATGAATGGGGAGGAGCCCCTGCCCCCATCAGTGGACTTGGAAAAGGGCAGGGTGGATGTGAGGGAGGGAGGGTGGGATTGGGAGGGAATGAGGGAGCGGGATACAGCTGGGATACAGCTGGGATACAGAGTTAATAAAATGTAACTGATAAGAAAAAAATAAAATAAAAAAAAAGAACAAGCTCAGTTTGTCCAAAACAAAATGAGATCATAGGTTACTTCAGGTTTCTCCATGAGATACTGCTGTAGTTTGAATGAGGAGGGCTTCAGTCGGCTCCTATACTTGAATGCTTGGTCCCTAGCTGGTGTGTGGTGGAACTTATTTGGAAGGATTAGGAGGTTTGGCCTCGTTGGAGGAGGTGTATCACTGGGGGTGGACTCTGAGGTATCAAAAGCACACCCCAGGCGCAGACTCCCTCCCTCTCTGCCTTGTGCTTGTGGAGGTGAGCTCTGAGCTACTGCTCCAGCGCCATGCCTGCCTACCTGCCTGCCGCCATGCTGCCCACTGTGATGATTATGGACTAACCCTTTGAAACATTAAGCCAGCCCCAATTATATTCTTTCCCTTATAAGCTGCTTTGGTCATGGCATCTCTTCATAGCAATAAAAAAGTAACTAAGACAGGTATGATATGAAGAAATACTGAAAAGAAATCTCCTTGAGTGAGCTGAAATGCCTCATGTAATAAGTTTCAGGTAAAATCTTGTGTGCATATTTGTATTAAAGGATGTGACCATTTTTTTCTTCAAGATTTTATCATCCTTCATTGGTTGCTGTGTGCACATTTCCACACATGTGCATTCAGGGACCACTCACACAAGAATGATAGAATACTGCTTTTCATTTTCCTGTGAAAATGAGTCTATAAGCAAATTTATAAACCTTTATGGGTTTATAAACAAATTTATAATTTTGTAAGTGGAAAGAAAACTTTCCCACTGGGGATGGTATGTTTCAATGACTGAAGCTTATGTGTATGTATCATAAATTTCTTTATCGTAAAACATTTTCATTTCCATAGCTTTTCCTACATACCCCTGTGTCAGACATGCACAGGGGTATGTAGGAAATATATATTCTTCTCTTTGCCACTTTAAGTCTCAACTCTGAGTTAGCCTAGAGATGCTGAGCGAGTTTTTAGGTTGTCTAATTTGTAAGCATGGGACTCGTTAACCTTTGACGACCGCATTAAGTTTTAAAATAAAAACCACTACATAAGTCAAAACCCGTCATTCTCAGCAGCCTTTCTCTCAGCTACACGGAATTTTTTAATAAGAGTGAAAGCTGCTATGGAGGCCTAATGGGTGATAGGATGATTTTATAAGACACGATAGCTATTAAAAAAGACAGACATTCAAGACCAAGACAGTCAGGGTTAGCACATAGGGCCAGATTCAAACGCAAATTAAAGTCTATTGCATAGGTATTCAGCTGTCATTTCTGTCCTTTATGACTAATGATATTTTCATGTCTTCTTTGTCATTTATTATCATAAATTATTATATGAAGACATATAGTCAAAAAAGAATTTTCTCTCCCTGGGAAGGATGGGATCTGAGCTCTCTTAGCAACATGTAAAGAACCTGGAAGATGCCATTTTCAAAGACCAACAAATGGGTGATTCCTCTAATGTATTAAATTAAATCGATGAACCTAAAATTAGATCTCCAAAAGTTATGAGCTTCCATCCGTGCCTGTCTCACTGAATGAAGGACAGAGTCTTTTGCTTTGTAACATTAGAGACAATGCATGTATGTTATCACAGTACAGTCCGTTGGCCAGCTGGAAATGTACATATGGTCGGCTAATATTTTATTCCCTTAAACAGACCAATGAGGTATGTAACTAAGGTAGTCCCTGAGTCCAAGCAGATGAGGCAGTTGCTTGCTGTTATTGATCTGCATGACAGAGAAAAGGTGTGCTGCCTTATTCCTTTCTAATGGCTGGACGGCGTCGGCCTATTGGGCTGGGTTTATCCATGCCATGCTTGTGTTGTGGAGAACAAGGAAAGAGAGCCTCCTGAGCTCTAAGGAGTCTTCTGCAGAAGTCTGTGCGACCTATGTCAAAGAGTGCACGAAGCGAACCTAAGAAAGGACACACTAAATATTGAGGAATATTAACAATGGGTTCCGCTCAGCAGGGCGGCAAAATACCCCCACAGAATCAATAAAAATTAACTTCTAGTGAATTTAACAGAGTCACTTATAAAAAGCCCAAATCCAATTATTTCTCAACCTCTCTCTCTCCCTCTCTCTTTTTTATTACCTTCTCAATTGCCTCTAAAGCCCACCTCTTGAATCTAGGCAGTTAAAACCCGCCTGCCTGTTAAAAACCATTATTGTGGTTATACTTTACTGAAACCTTCTGTGGAACTCTGGGAGCAAAAGCTCATTAATTCTTACTTGTTTTCAAAACAAAATGCCTTTAATGTTTTATTTATAAATGAAAACAAATGCTGTATTTCCTATTCTTTAATTTTTAACTCCAAAACAATCCCTAGCCAATCTTAAAGGTTTCTAGAACACAATGAATATCAATAACAACAATAATAAATGATGATAGCTTGTAATGTGAAATACAGTTCTAACCAGGAAAATAGATCTATTTTATAGCATCATAATTTTCCGTACTACCATCAAGGTTAATATATGCCAGATGGCTTTCTTACTTTCATTAAGAACTATTAGCACCAAAACTGTTTAAACTAACAGCAATTCATCATCCTAATTGGTTTTTCTAAGAGTTAATGTGAATTATGCAGGGCAAGAATGATATCCTGAGCATCCCTTTGCCTTACAGTATCAGAAAATTACACCATTATCTCAAAAGCATGTCTGAGATGGGCACGTGGTCCTGGGGGGAGCGGATGACCTAAACCAGTCTGCCCAGATCCTTGGCCTGGTTTAGATAAGTGTTTGGAAGCTGGGCAGAGACATATAGAAACCAAAGTTGTTAAAGCTGAATCATGGTACAGAGTTTCCCCCCCTCCCTGCCCTGGCTCTCAGCTGGGCTCTGGAGCTGCACTTATCCTTACGCTTGTTCATACATTATTTCGATCTCTTGGCTACCCCGAGGTTTCCTTCTGTGAGTCCATACTTCCTCTTTCTTTTCTTGTTAGAGCTAGGATGGCGATCAACTGAAAACAGAAGCGCCATAACTTATAACTTACAGAGTAATTATTAGCCTTAACTTTGTGTCTCCACCTCTGGACCACTGGAGACAAATATGCATCCACACTTACTAAGTCGTATTATTTTAAAACATCTACCTACTCTTGGTTTTGAACGGTCTTGGGGTTAAACACGTACCACGGGGAACTCAGCATCAAGCAGAGAGAAGCAACAGCTGACCATTGTCAGAAGACTCTCTTTCTTACCTCATCACCTTTCTCCCCAGGAATTCCTGGGTAGCCGCGCTCTCCTTTGCTTCCCTGAAAAGACAGCGACTTCAGGTAAATACTGGACCATTTCAGTGTCATTCGAACAACAGAAAAAGACCTCCCCCCCCCGCCTCCCGAACACACACACTTATCAGAACAACGGGGATATGTTATTTGGCTAGGCTCAGGGAGTAAACCAATGGCAGCACTTGCAAACGGCCTTTGCCCCACCTCGCCTTCAGAGGAGGAATGCATTTTAAAAACGGGATTCTCTAGTTTTCACATAGCTGAAAATCTCACAGGGGACTTTCTTACCTTCAGGCCCTCTCTGCCGGGGACTCCTGGAGGACCCCGTGGCCCTACATCGCTCTAGAAGACAGAGGAATAACAGAGCTGCCGGAGCGCCCTCGGTAGGTGCGCTGTAGCCAGATCACAGGCATGCAGCAAGCCTCTCACCTTCCTGGCCGCAGAGCCGTATTTTCCAGGCTCCCCTGTGCCTCCGTCATCCCCTTTGTTGCTGCTCTTCAGCCCGGGGACATTGGCTTGACAGTTGCCACAGAAGTTCTAGCGAGTATAAAGACAGCTTTACTGAGAGGTTCGTAAAACCCGTTTATGAAGCTAAGATTTGAACTGTCTGTACCCTCGTCAAACGGGCTATTGTGAGGCCACTCTACTTTAAGAGACTTGTCTGTCCAATTTGAAAGGTGACTCCTTTGAAGAAAAAACTTTGATAAACCTAATCAGTAATCTTGGTTTACAATACTGGTGAACTTTTACTTAAAAACGAAATCATCTCTGACGCCATTTCAAAGAAAAATCACATATAAACTGTGGGGGCTGGGAATGTAATTCAAGAACACAATCTTGAGTTTTAATTTTTTCTTTTTTTAGCATGCTTGGGAAAGGAAGCTGTATTAAAGTTTGGATTAAGCACTAAGATTAAATAATATATTTAACCTTCTTTAGTATAGTATATCAAACCAATAGCCTGAGTCATGGAAATACAAATAGAAAAAAGATGGGGAAGAAAATTTTTTTATTTGGAAGCAGAAAGAGTTGGGGGCCTACCACTGGCTCTGCTAACATTTTCCAGGGGAGGCCTCCTTGGGAAAAACAGGAAGTTGAGGGCCTTGGACTTGGCCCAGGGTCAGACCCAAGAGGAGAGAAACCTGAGTGGAGTCATCATTCCACTCAACCACAATCTTCAGGTGATCTACAGAGGCTCAAGAGACTAAGTGTGTATGTTCCTCAGATAACCCAAAGATGAAAAAAATGGATGTGTCATTCATTCCTGCAGCCAGTTGTTCATGAATTGAGTCAACAAACATTTCTACTGACAATATATTGTGTATGAGGCTGGTATAGAGAAGAACAAATGAAACAGACTATTCTAGAACCAAAACACTGTAGTGATGGGAGTGCACAAACACACACACACACACACACACACACACACACACACACATTAATAATAACATGTATTCATCCTGTTTTTCTAACATTCCTTTTAGTCAAAAATTTGCCACCCACTCTTCTTGCTATGTTTACTTACTTAATCACATAGCTAGGGAAAAGGTCTGTGAAAAGCTTATTTGAAAATACAACGTTGGAATAAAAATATGGTCAGGAAAGACGAAGACTAAGAACCAATGGCGGAGGGGAGAGTTGACAGGGTAGGACAGAAGATGCTTCTCATGTCAATGTCTTCAATAATGGGAAGAATCCTTGAGCAGAAAAAGGAATGGAGACTTGCCACTGATAAAAAGTTGGCAAGAAAAACTAAAGCTTTTCATAACCAGGTTTTTGGCCCAATAACTATCTGGTTCCCAGATACTTATATATTCCTTGGAACATAACTATGTGATGTCGAGAAGGTTCAGAGATAATTCGCCTCAGGAATGCTGGATTGAATTCTTCAATGGTCCTTTCTAGGGTCCAAATATGTAAAAAGATACCAGAATCATATATATTGATGATCACACAATTTTACCACCTCGGTCATTCCATGGGACTGTCAAATTGATAGAAGAATTTAAAAACACACATAAAACTTTTGAAGCACCATGCAGGGATGGGGAAGGTGAAGATTAAGAAAACTGGGAAAGTTTTTATATTTCAAAATGTATAAAAAAGATGAATTATGCCTATAGACCTATACATATAATTTAGCAGCATGAAACAAAACCTTAGAAAACTGATTTTTGGAAACAGTCTCAGATAGATGAGATGATTCCACTGATGACTTTAGTAAAATATGAAAGCTGATAGTTTTTATAACTCAACAGAAACTTCTTAGATTCATTTGACATTGGTCTCTTTTTTTATTAGATTAGCAGAATGTTAAATCAAGGGAAACTGATTTTAATAAAAGTATTTGAAAAAAAGACTATTATTTTACAGAAATGCTTAAGATGCATTAATCAGTAGCCAATGCACAGTCTGATTCACAGAGGCTGGGAGGGAGGGTTTGGTTTTAGTTCTCAACGCTCTAACTTAAGACATCTTAGGAAACAGAAAGCAGTAACACCTTGTTAATGACTCAAGGCATGGAGCTTAAGTTAGTTGCTTAAGTGTCAGGATTTAACATCACGTCATTAAACTGCATTCATAAACCAAATTCTTGAAGTTAGATTTTGGGTGGTAACTGCTTGTTTCCCTCTTCTTCTGCTGACAAAAGCTTAGTGGGGTCACTTGCCAAGCTTTCCTGCCTTCAATCCACCAGTTGCTCTTTTGTGACCCAACACCTTACTGAGATGATTCTGAGACTAGAAAAGAGTGTATGTGTCAAAGAAGGCTGGCCTGTCAGTTCCTCACATCCTGGGGACCCCTGGAGGCCTGGTTCTCTTCTGTCTGTTCTGTGAGCCATCCCATATCCTGTCAGAACATTCAGTTCTGGTTAAGTGTATACATTTCTCATCCTTCAAGCATTCAGGTGTCCAATTCCTACAGTCTTGCCTTTTCTAACATCATTGTGGTTACATTGTCTCAGGGCTGAATACCTAAGGGCATGATCTCCTGTGTCAGCCTCACACTTATTAGCTCTGTGTCTGGAAAAATTAAATCGCTACTTGGAACTTCAAGCATCTTCGATGAATGAGAATGGCACACTGAGTTTATAACATTTTGGTAAAGACTAAATGGGAAGAGAGAAATAAGCAAGATTGCACTTACTGGCATAAAATTATAACTTCAAAAATAGAACTGCTCTCTGAGACCCTCACAAATATTCTGTCTTATAAAGATGTTACTCTTCTGGCATTTCTGATAACCCTTCTAAAGAGTTTTTATATTAATATTTATATTCACATATATTTTCTCAAAGCTGTAATTTCCCCTATTGGTCCACTAGGCCATGTCTTTTAATAGATTCAATGCTACAACTATTTATTCATGTTTATTTGTAAGTCATTAGGCAAATCTTAAAACGGACACAAGTTGTATAAGTGAAATTACCTGTAAGCATGAGTGGTACATATGAACATTTACTTTCTGTTCATTCATAGACAGGATATGTAAGAGTGAAATTAAGGGCTACATTTTTATTTGGGTTTACCAACTCTTACTAGACTACACAGAAACTACAAACACATAGCCCTACCCACTACCATATCCCTCATTTTTACTGATAAAAAAATATTTAAGCAGGAAAATGGTAGCCAAATTGTGTGTGTGTGTGTGTGTGTGTGTGTGGTGTATTTGTGTTTCCAAGTAGCTAAAGCTGGATTAAAACTTGTATTCCTCTGAAAGGCTGGAATTACAGTTTTGTGTCACCATGTTTAGCCCAAAGCACTGTATAGACTAGATAATCAGTAGAGATAATTTTTGTTTAACAGTGTAACTGGTGTTAGGGTAATTGTTGGCTTTGGAATTTTATAGCTCATTTTGTGAAATTTATGATATTAAAAACTCAATCTGTAAGCTTAGCTGTACTGATTTTCATCTTGAATCTGACAAGAGCTGACAGGATGCCAGATATGTTTCACAGCAGTGATCCAGGGTGGGTAAATATCAAGGGAGAGAAAGCTATAGCTTCAGAGAAGGCAGGATCCACTCAGAGGTCTCAACAATGTCACCCCTTTCTGTATTTCACCTCAGCACTGCCTCCCGTAGTCTCCATATCCACAATGTGAAACCCAGAAATAAAAAAGGGAAGATTGGCATAAATGCTACAAGTGATGGTTAAGACGTGCACTTTTCTGTCTTAAATATTTTCTAACATTGGAATTTGAATTGTTTGGCTGAGCAGTTAATTCTATCTTTGGTCGGAAGTTCCTTTTTAACCTTTTTTGCACATCAACATGAGATTTCTTTTTATAGCAAAAGAATACCTTCAGCAAGGCACCGATGTCTCCCAAGAGGGGAAGTGCGATCTGTAGTTAAAAAGAGAGAGAGAGAGAGAAAAAAACCAGATCCATGGATATTTGCATGTGCGTGAACACAATATGATATGAACATAGAAGCTGATGTATTCTTTTCTTAAAGTGATGTGCCACGTGAAATTTGGGGCATGGAACTTTGGTCTCACCCATCAGACTCACTGGCTTGGCTTTACATCTTCTGGCATGAAACTGACAGACACATGGTACTGACAAAACCAGAATATGAGAGAATCCACTGTTCCTTTACCAAGAACATGCAAAGCTCATATGGATCATTGTCTTTATCATGCACCTGTACCATGTAGTTTCATGACATAGTAACCTTTATGCTTTCCCCGTGTTGTTGGTTTTAAGTCACATATGAAAATCAAGCATTTGTTAAAAGGAGATCACTCCTTGACCACGTACATTCCCAGGCTACTGAGAAGTATGAAGATGGCAGGCTGAGCCTGCCTTAAAGTTAGCTCTTAACAGCAGTTCAAAAGAGACTCCAGAGGGACATGACAGACACCTGGCGAACACAGGCTATGTTTGGGCCACAGGTCTTAATGTGTCCTTTCAGAGAGAAACACTGTGTAATCCCGAGTGACAGCTGACAGGATTTGAGATGTGGCGTGCACAGGACTCAGTGATGGTGTTAAAGAAAGGCAGGATGCTGCTGCTGTGTGCAGCTTGTAAAGGCACAAGCATCGCGGGAGGTAAGAGGATCTGTGAAAACCCAGCACGAGGCCAGATTTGGATTTTATTATACAAGGCTCTCTTAATACAATGCCATGTGCCATACGGCCTCTCAAAACATAAGTGTTGGGGATGAGGCTATTTAAAGGGATTTACTGTCACTCATAGCAAGGTTTAACCTGAAGCACAACGATGTAACACACAGTTAGTGTCTTAATGCATTTTCTGAGATTTTTCAATCCAATTTTCATAATTTAATCATCTCATCTGTTCAGAGGTACTCAGTCAATGGACATGCACCACACTGGAGGTAGCTTACCTGCAAACTTCCATTTAGAAAATGAAATTCACTTACTAGCGTTAGGAAGAATAGAAATTGTGCCTATCTATTTTATCTCAATTTTCCATGGAACAAAGACATTAAAGGCTCAGCCTGGGGCAAAAATTGTACAGCTGAATTATACCCTTAGGAAATAAGTATTCATCACACACACACACACACACACACACACACACACACACCCAATAATGCTGACCTAGCTTGAAATTTTTCCCCCTCTACAAAATAATGGGGATAAACACAATCACCGAGCAGTCACTGAGCATTATAATTAGTTCAGACAGCAAAAGTTGCTTGGTAGGCTGTTTGGCATCTGGGTCCATTAAAGATACACACATCAGGCAAAGCCTGTCTACATACCGGGTCACCTGGGGGCCCTGGAAGGCCTGGCTTTCCATCTCTCCCTGGAGCACCCTAAAAAACAGAGGCATCTTATTCAAACCTCCACAAGCTAGAGCAGATTAAAAGGGAGGTGGGATGGGAGTCGGGGAAACACCCTTACGTCATTCCCTGGTGTCCCTGGGGTTCCTGGCAATCCAGGCAGACCACGAGGACCCTAGAAAAAAATGAAAGATTAAAAGCAAACGTTGCTTAGGACAGACTTGTGAGTAATCTTAGGCAATCAGGGCAACTAAACTTGCTTTGTTGACTAACTTAGTCAAGCCACCTACCTGAACGCCTGGCTCTCCAGCTGGTCCTTGGGAGCCCTGGGTAAAATGAGAGAGAATTAGCCAAATTCTACCAGACTATCCACAAATGCCCTGTCGTTTACCTACTGGAACAGCAGGGCTTGGCACTTGTACAGTCTGAAAGCTCTGAAAATCCTGCACACAGTTTCTAGAAAGCAGTAGTTAAACAACCAAATATCTGAGGCCAAACATGAGGCTTTGTTCACACACTCCGGTATTTTTTTTTCACCCTATTATGCTGATGCACATTAAGGAGTGTGCAAGTGATGTGCACAAATCCTATCGGATCAGAAACCAACTGCCCATGAGGCTGAGAGGCTTGGGTCTCCTTCCCTTTCTTCATTGACTTGTTTTCCTTTTCCTCTCTCCCTTTCTCTCTCTCTTTCTCACTTATCTATTGATTTGAAAATAGATTCCTCTATCATAAAATACAGAATTTATCCTGACTATAGCCCCCTCTTTCCACTCTTCCTAGCTATGGACCACCTCCTTTCTCCCAGGATTCATGTCCATTTTTTTTTCTTCAGAAAAGAGCAGACCTCCAAGAGACAACAACCAAACATGACAAAAAAAAAAAAAACAAGGCAAAAACCAGAGCTGCACAAGGGAACCCAATAGGAGGTAAAGAGTCCCAAGAGCAGGCAAAAGAGTCAAGACACACCCACTCTGAATGTTTGTAGTCCTCCTAAAACACCAAGCTAACAGCCATAACATACACAGAGGACCTGGGGCAGAGCCAGTCAGGCCCTCCTTTTCCTCGTAAGAAACAGCCCACACCAGCGTTCAGTGGCAGGAATGGTTGGCTAACTAATAGTACAGGAATTATTAGTTTTTTTCTTTTAAGCAGTTGGCATCAGCGCTTGCTGTGTTTTCTATTTATTCTATTTCTATCTTATTTCAAAATGTCCATAGCACTCATTATTAAAGTCTTCACTGACTTTTTATTGTGTTCCTAAGTGGTATTTTTCCCCATAAAAAACTTGTTAGCCCTTTAGTGAGTTCTCGATACAATGGGTTCCATTATGGCATTCTCATAGACACATTGCTCTAATACACTTCCCTCTTTTACTGTTCTCTTCTGGCCCATCTTTCTGGTGGTCTCCACTCTCACCATGAGAAACCCCTCCTGCTTTCCCGTCAGATGTATTTCATTGCCCTTCTTTTCTCTTCCCGGTCCCCGCTTCTTTATGATCTTTTCTTCCCCTCCATGCTTTCATTTCTATGTATATGACACATACACACAGCTCCACATGGAGAGAAAATATGTTCTACTTGTGTTTCTGAGTCTCGCTTATTTTTTTTAAAAGAATGATTTCCAGTCGAACCCGTTTTCCTGCAAATGTCATGATTTCCTTTTCTCTTTATGGGCTGAATAAAATTCCCTGTGTATGCATACCCCATACCACATTTTCTTTATCTATTGAGAAACACCCATGCTGGTTCCATTTCTTAGCTACTGTGAATATTAAATAATAAAGATGAATTTACAAGTCTCTTTGCGGTAAGCCGAGCTAGAATGCTTTGGGTATGTACCCAAGAGTAGTATAGCTAGGTCATGTGGTAGTTCTAATGTCAGCTTTTGAGAGATCTAGTGATTTCTGTAGACAGGGTAGCAGTCTACATTCACCTGAGTAGTGATAAGAGTTATACTTTCCTCATATCATTATCAATATTTGCCATTTGTAACGACGACAGCTTTTTTTTTTTTTTTTGACTGGGGTGAGATGGAGTCTGAAAGCAGTTAAACAAAACTATTTATTATTTGTAAGTGTGCGTGTGTGTGTGTTGTGAGTTGCCTAATATGGGTGCTGAGAACTAAACTCACTTCCTCTGGAAGTTAACACAGTAGAAGCTCTTAACTAATGATTCATCTCTCTAGTCCTCTTGAAAGCAGCTTTAACTTGTATTTCCTTGATGGGTAAGGGTTTTATACATTTTAAAAATTGCTTATTAGGTATTGTGTTTCTTCTTTTAAGAACTATTTAGTCCATTAGCCCATTGCTGATTGAAAGATTTAGAAGGTTTTATTTATTTATTTTGGCATTTAATTCTTGTAGTTTTGTTTGTTTTTTGTTTTTTACTGATTCTAGGGATCAACACACAGATGCCATCTTTGCCATGCCATAGCCCTTCTCTACAGTCTGCTTGCTGTTTCCTTTGCTGTACAGAAGCTTTTTAGTTTCATATTTTCCCAATTGTCAGTTTTTTAAATTTTCTATGGTGCTGTAATTCTCTTCGGAAAGTTTTCCCCTATATTGGTATCTTGAGGAGTTTTTCTAATGTTTCCTCTAGTTGTTTCTGATTTTATGTTAAAGTGTTTTATTCATTTTGAATGATTTTATTTCTTCAGGCTATGTGATATGGATTTAATTTCTTTCTTCTATGTGTGATGATCTGGTTTTCCCACCACCATTTATTAAAGAGGGCATCTTTTAGTCCAGTGAATATTTTTGATACTTTTGTCAGAAATTAGGTAATTTTTTTTCCGGTCTGCTCTTCTATTCCCTTGTTCTACATGTCTGCTCGTGTGTCTGCTCATGTTTCTTTGTCACTATGGCTCTGTAGTGTAAGTTGAGATCCGGTGTTATGATATTTCTAGAGTTGCTCTTTCTGCTTAGTATTGCTTTTGCTGTTTGGAGACTTTTGTTCTTCAATAAACATTTTAGTGTTACTTTGTCCTGTTCTGTGAAGAACATCTTTGTAATTTGGGTAGGGATTACATTGAACTTATGGGTGGCTTTTGACATTCTCAAATACAGACATTCTCACTGCATTAAATCTGCCAGTTTATGAGAATAAGTGATGTCTCCATTCCCTAGAGTCATCTTCAGTACCTTCAAGTTTCCAGTGAACGTATTTCTGACCTCTTCAGTCAGGCTTAGCTTTCACCTTTCAAAGTCTAATTGAGTGAGATTTTTGTCTTTCTTGTCAAGTTTCTTAATACTATATATAGAGGCTACTACTTTTTAATGCTTACTTTGTATTCTGCTATGTTGCTGAAAATATTTTTCAGCTCTAAGAGTTTTCTGGAAGTGCCTTCAGGGTCTTCTAAGTATAGGATTAAGTCATGTCTAAAGAGGGATGACTTGATTTCTTCTTTTTCCTATTTGTATGTCTTGTCTAATAGCTTTATGTAAGATTTTGGGTACTGCATTAAGTAAGAGTGGAGACATAATGCAACCAGTGAGGTTTCAATAGCTTGACTGAATACTACTTACTGTCCTGCCAGGGATTCCTACCCCTGGTGGGCCAGTGTCGCCCGGGGATCCGTGGATGCCTGGTAGTCCTCTTTCTCCCTGTGAAACCAAACGCTCCTGTTAATATAAGGCTCAAGATAGATGCATTTTCAGTTACACCTTCTTAACTGTTGATTCTCTTAAAATCATCTATGAAATTTATATACCTTTGGCCCACGTGGGCCAGGTGCCCCTGGATTTCCATCTAAACCCTAAAAGGAAAAAAAAAATGATGGTTACATATATTTTTAAAAATAATTTAAAAAAGAAGTCATAATTCAAAACCATGATTTATTATACTTCATTTTATTTGAGTAAGCCTCTTATTAAGAGTAGAGGGAAAATTTTAGAAGGTTTAGATTTTACGTAATCAGCTCAAACTACAAAAGATATTATTTGTTAAATTAACTATCTCATCGCCAGAATTATCAACATTAATAATTGATGTAAAGGTAGAAAGAGGTTTGGGTAAAATGAGTAAATCAAATGAGTATATTGGCTTTTGGGTTTTTTGGTGCTACAGTTTCCTATGTCCTGAGTAGAGCATAGATCACACACTTTCTATGAATGGAGGTCTTTCTATGAATGGAAATTGTGGCTCATTTATTTTAAGGAAGTATTCTAAGAAGGCCTGTGGCTTGCAACCAGTGTGTGAGGACCCATAGATCTCTCAGGAATTAGCACACAGAGTTCTGATGCTTTTGAAACATCTCAGATCATGTATAAAATACTTCGTGTTTGCAAAATTCCTGCCCCAGAGACCTCTTGGCTTGCACCAAACATTCAAATTGCTTTAGTTTTATGAGCTAGGGTATAAGATGAATATTTTTTTTTCTTTTCTTTCTTTTCTTTTGTGGGATTAAAATCACACTTGTGTCTTGAAACCGGGGGGCCCAGAATTAGCAGCGAACGAGCTCGCAATCCCAGTGAACGGGCAGTACTTACTGGTTTTCCTTGCAGACTTTTCCCTGGAGGCCCAGTATCGCCCTTTGGACCTGGAAGTCCAGGAGGACCTAGCCTTCCACCTGGATCTCCCTGCAGAAAACAAGATGAGGTTCTTTCTTTTTCTGCTGAAGTTCATGAGAGGAAGCTGGGAGACAATAGTTTCTATTGCCTTATGTTGTCAGAGACAGTCGAACCTCATCCTTACGTTCACTTCCGTACCCAGCTCCTCAGAGGCATTTACCAAGTGCCTAGCTCCCCCTGGGTGCAGTCCTTGTTATCATAAACACACTCAGGAAATGAGCTCTGTTACATAAAGTTCGGCAGGACCAGGAAACGACTTATGCATGAACACAGACACAAAGGCCATGTCTCTTCATGAAATGAAGTTCTTTAGGCGATCTAAACGCCTCATTATGTCCTGAGGATGATGGAATATTGACATGCATATGACATATCCAGAAACAGGTTGTAAAAGACTAAGAGATTTCTGAGAATCCATAACTTTACCTCAGCCCCACCCAACAATCTTCACTTCTAACTTAGCTCATTCTGTCATCTGGAGTTTCTGTGCCCTAACCATGTCCGCAAAGATGCATGTTAGTGAGTGGACCATATCATAGTTTCTATGAAAATCTGTCCTCTTCACTGACAGACTTTGGGAGGCTCAAGCCTTGCAGTCATCTTTTGCTTCTTCAATAACCAGAGGATCCTTGGTTTCTTCTTTCTTTTACTTACTTAATATACAAAAATAAAACCTGAACTGTACCTTTTCTCCTTTAATGCCTTGTTTTCCTGGTATACCATGTTCTCCTGGCAATCCCTAGAATATACAAAATTAAAGAAAAAGAGCAGTTAGTACATCTCTTAGTGGAATAGCCTTCCGCCTTTGTAAGAGAGCTGGATTTTAGTATCTAACTGTAAGGTAATGTTGATTTGGACCTAAGAGGAAATGTTATTTGAAGATATGTGTGACTCATTGTCTCAAGTGAAGTCAACAGCTATAATGGGAAACAGAAAAGGGGAAATGAAATGTTCTACCCAAAACTATTTCTAAAAAGAGGGTAGGATGGTAACATTACAGCACAACTAAAAATGTCAAGATATTTTTATTATGTTTTGCCACGGTGGCTCTTTTACTTTTGATTTTGTTCTCTTTTTATTTCCTAGGTACTGACAGTTCAGTCTAAGCAGTCTAGTTCATGTTTCATCTTGTATTAGCAACATTCTCTCTCTCTTTTATGGTGTCTTTCCAAGAGGTATCCCTGAAATGATCCAGTAATTGGCTTGCAGGAGAAAAAAAAATCTTTCCCCATGGAGTGGATGTTCAAATTAGCAAGCACACTATGAGGTTTAAACAGGAGCTTCCAGGAGGCTCAGGCAGTGAGCATGAGAGCAGGGAAAAAAGGTCATAGAGCTGCTCCCAAAATGGTGGAAAGAGAAGAGACCTCAAGTCTGCCCAGCTAGCATCCAATGGAGATCATCGAGAGTCATAGCCAAGATCTCGCGCCACTTTGATCTAGTAGTTGATAATCAGCTCTCAGTTCCCATGGGGATGCTAAGAGATTGTCCACAGGGTAGAAATATGAAGAAATAGAAGAAAAATGCATTCATACAGTATGAGGGTATGTGTGTGTATGTGTACGTGTGTGTTTGAGAGACAGAGAGAAAACTACAGTGAGTTTATCATATAACATGAAAATGAACATTTGAACTCAAATCTATGCAGTTTAGAAATGCTTGCTGTCTTTCTTGGTTTTCTTTCATTTCTCTGGATATTTCCGGTGTCCTCCATTCTACAGCAGTACTGACTACTGGTGGTTGAGTTAAACTTGAATTTCAAAGACTGGTGTATTTGGATCCACTTCAAAGGACTTCCCAAAAGCCCCTGACATTACACATGATCCATTCAGGTAGTTGGGGTGACCTGTGCTTTTGGGAAATGTAGCATAATTCAGCTCATGAACTGATATTCTTTAAGGCATATCTTAGTTTCAATTTTATTTTAAAATATTGAAGATATAGACATACAACATCTCCTGGTGGTCCTCTGGGCCCCATGGAACCGGCAGGTCCTTGCTCGCCCTAAAAGAGAAGAAGATACACACTTTAAATTTTCATAAGCTAGGTTGTATCTGAATGGTGGTGAGATACAATGTGACCTTTATAGGGAAGAGAATTGGACTTTCCAGCATCCCACCTTCTGAGTGTACTGACATGTGCTTGGATCTTAGCAGTATAGTTCTGAGACATTTCATTAACGGGTCTGTTTTATCAGCAGGTGATAACGGGGTGCCTGGCCTGATTCCACGACTGGGAACAATCCACCTGACTCTCCCCACACCTCCCCCAACTGTAGAATCTCCCCTGGGAAACTCAAGCATCTCAGGGATGCATAATTTTGGTGAAGAAATGGATCCTGAACCCTCTTCCTGTCGGGAATGTGGTGTAGGATCATAGATTTCACTGACATTGTTTACTCAATGCTTTCATGGATTATGACTTTCCTCTGAAAAAGAATTTGAAAATTCTATCGTATACCAAAAGGCCTAGCTTCTATGTTTGTAGTAAATGTAGCTGGGGGTGGGGGCAGGGTGTATCACCATGGAAACAAGACACAATCTCTAAGAATATCTGTGATGAAAATGAGTGGCATACCAAAGCCTTTTTGAATACAGGATGGTTGTAATTCCCGAATTATTGCCAGAGAGTGATTTCTGACACACCTTTATATATGAAGTACGCACCTTCAGCCCTGGGCTTCCTACTAGACCAGGGGCACCAGGATCTCCAGGTTCCCCCTAAATGCACGAGTGGAAAGGAAAGTTAAATGTTACCATTATTTTTATCATTTCAATAAGGCTGCAACTGTGACTGAAAAAAATGTCAGATTACCTTTATTCCCTGTGGTCCTAATAGGCCCGGCTCTCCCTGTAAATAAAACAATTACCATATGGTTCATTCCTGAATCCAGATGGGGTCAGAAGAGAGCTGGCTCTCACAAGTTGTCCTGGGACCATCATACACATACCAAGGCCATGCACTTAATGTGCCCACACATACCATCCATCCCAAAATAAACATAAAACAAAAATATAAATAAAGCCTGTAAAACCCAAATCAGATGTTAAAGTATTATTACCCCATAGCACTTACCAAGGCTTAAAAACAAGTACAGATTTTCAGGAAACTTACAAATCTATCAGTTGCCAAACAAGAGAGTGAAATCAACGAAACAGAAAACCCAAGATGGTGATAAATGCCCACTTACTCTATCACCCTTTTCACCTTTCGTTAAAGGCTCCCCCTAGGAAAAATGGGTAGAAACCAGAATCAATTATAAACACTCAGAAATCAACTCTACCAGGGGCATGTGAGAATTAATTTACAGATTCCTTCATATTCCCAAATGAGCATGGAGTTAATCATTTTAACACTATTTAGGGGCTCCCAACAGCACTAAGATTGAAACGCCGCCCAAGGCTAAAGCTTCTTATTGTGAAACGAAGATGAATACACAAACATTCATCTGCAAGAGCAGGGAAGTGGGTGTGGGTAACTGTTAAAAGGCAGGTATAAGCTTGAATTTCCCACCTAGGATAACTGAAAATAACACACAAAAGCATTATTTCAAGAATACACAGTACAAGTAGGTGAAGCTGATGGCAGTTGCTCTTGGGGTTAGGGATGAAGGTCTCCCAGAAAGACAGGTTGAAGGATAATGTCCACTAGCTGGTTCTACACACTGAGACGCAGAAAAGTAAAACAATTTCTTCAAGATTACAAAACCTGGGCAGACTGATTTTTAAGGTCAGTCTTTCTCGTGTGTCTACTTCGATATTAAAATCATACATATTTATTATGTGAATTGAGTAAATATACAATAAGACAAAAACTACAAACTTTAAAAAGTTCTTTCACATATGAAAAATCAAGAAAAACATGAGAGCCATCATGGTGGGAGCTTATTTTGGGACTGCTATTCTCTTGAATATCTCACTCCTGAGGAACAAGTGATTACTGAATGCCCGTCTTTGATTTTTTCATGTCCTATGTGCCAGACGTGATGGCCTCTGGGTCACCTTTTCCTACATTTCCTAGCTCCTTAGAAATTTTATTGGAAGTGGATCTAATTCTGGCAATGACATGAGCTGCCTTCAAGAGAGAGGCAGTGAGATTTTTCAGTCTTATTTCCTCCTCATGGTGACTGAGAAAATTACTTGTACCCAAGGATGAGGCTACAGGATTCGAATAGGCTTGGTGACTGAGTTTGGAGGGGCACACACACCCATCTCTTTCAAGTGAGCCAAGCTGCCTCTATAGTGCAAGTGGGGGCTAACTTTCCTTGGGCTAAGGCACCTATCTGTTACTTGGTAAAACCACACAAATCCTTATCTGCCTAACACGATTTCATCTTTTATTATGAGTTAATTTTTACGTGTTAGATCAGGACATTTTAGATCTTCTTGCCTTTTAGATCTTCATTCTAAAATTATGAGTGTAACTATCAAGGTTGGAGGCAGGTGGGATGGGCTGCATTGCTTTTGCCTCTGCTTCCTCCTGCTTACAGCATAACGATCTTGTCAGAGCCAAGAAATCTACATTCAGTCACCCACTCCCTGGGGACTCATCCACGCCATTGCTTTACCATGGAGCTGTATTCTCAGGACTCTCGTTTTATTTTTTAGTATTGAGATAAGATTTAATTAAGTTGCCCAGTTTGCACTTGAACTCACTCTGTAGCTCAGGATAGCACTGAACTTGTGATTCTCCTGCCTCAGCCTCCTGAATAGCTGAGGTAAAGGTCAACACTCCAAAGCCTGGCTCAAAATCTACATTGACTGGTATAGTTGTAGGATTCTGGGTAAGCACAGGCTTCCTCTGTAGTCTCATCTCTCCTGAATACTACCTGGGGTAGCCATTTGATGTTTTAGAGCCCCCTCCTCTTTTTTAGCAATAAAATTGTGGATTCCAGTTAGATCCCTTTGTACGCATATTTTATAGCTCTGATATGTTTGCACATGGCGTCATACCCTGCACATTCTAAATGCCCAATAGTGGGAGCAGGTGGGTATTTTGATGTTGCTGTTCAAGACAGAGGTTCAAAATTTTATTCTGGAGGGTGACTACACTTCCTATGAGATGCCTGGATGTTATACAAAGTATGGTTACTGATCCTGTTCTTGAATCAAAGTGTTGAAAAAAAAAACAACAAAGAATTGTTCTGCCTGATAATATAAAATTTGTGGGAAGAGAAGAAAGCAAGTAAAAATGAATAGAGGAATCAGGAGCCGAAGTTACAGCTGTAAGCCACTATATGGGTGCTGGGAATTGAAGCCAGGTCCTTTGAAAGAGCAGCAGCCCATGCTTTGAACCACTGAGCCATGTCTCCAATCCAAGAAGTTTCTGTATACTGAATAAAAATTCCAGGGCTAAGATTGGCTGCCCATGAACACAGAAGGCAGGGGGCAAAGCCAGAGGGGATCCCTTAAGAAGAGAAAGGCCTATCACCTCCAGGAAGATTGCATTACTCCAACCCTCCTCAATGATGCTGGAGTTAGAATTCTCAGGCTTGAGTCCACGCTCATGTTTAAAGAGCACAGCTGATGTCGACAGAAAGTTCTTTTGTGCTTTGTGTCTTACCTGCCACATCCTCCGTGGTCCACCCAGAAACTTAAAATTGAAGTGAGTATTATTGGGCAGGGACAGAGTGGAGAGCCAAAGGAGTGATGCAAAGGAGCGGGTGAGCAGTGAGGAAGGTCATGTAATAGTTCCCAGGCCCTCTGAAATCCTCAGCTGGAGGACACAGCTAAAGACTGTTAGGAAGACCTGCACAGGACACTGAGAAGTGACCAGAAGGTCAATAACCAGGGCGCACAGGCACAGTGGTGATTTGAAAGCTGCCAGAGACAATTGCTAGTACCGTTGAAGATGTCTAAGTGAAACTGAAGCAGAGATGAAGTGCGGCTGGTAGCCCTGAATGCTGTCCCTATTGTTTTTGTGTGCCATGAGGTTTTACCAACCTCTTCATTCCTCATCCCCAGTAAACCTACATCCCTAACTCACTCTGGAGCTTAGGTGAACACAATTTAAAAAGGTGTGCTGCACTTATTAAGAAAAATGAGATATATGCTGGTCCTGATTTTTGCACAAGAATGAAGACCTGAATTTGATTCACAGAACTCATGGTCAATTCAGGGCAATGGTAATACATGCTTGTCATCCCAAGGCTGAGAGGCAGAGATGGCAGGATTCCTGGAGGTTGTGGGATAGCTAAGCTTGCCAAATTGTTGAGCTCCAGGTTCAAGAGCAGGAACATGCACACACACACACACGTGCGCACGCGCGCGCGCACACACACACAGACACACACACACACACACACACACACAATTTTAAAGGTCTCTTTTTGTAACTAAGTTTTGTAATCTCCTCAGTGGCCCTATTTGAATAGAAATGAGGCGATAGTGTTTTTCTTTTCTTTCTTTCTTTTCCCCACCCAAAGAAAAGTTTTCAAAGAAACCAGCCACAGCAATATTGGAAGGTAGCTTGTGAAAGTCATTCTGATCTCACAAAAAAAAAAAAAAAAAACAAAAAAAACAGAAATGAAAATAATTTCAGAGGTGTACAAAGAGCAATTGTTTGAGCAGAGAGAGAAGCATTTTCAATTTTAAAGATAAATTTGTACCAGTCTTGATATATTGATTGTGTGTTTTGTTTTGTTTTCATTTTTGATACAGTGTTTAGTCATATCCAGGCAACTTAACAATTTCAAGCCTGGGATCTGTAACCAGCCTAACCTATGGAGAGAACGGGTTAATTCATAGGAATTTTTATATGCATTAAGTGATTTAATATATAGAAGGCTTGGTGCCTGGCGTGGTGTGTACTTGGCTTAAAGCATCTGATGTACAATCCTGTTCGGGTATTAGAAATAAAGGACCATGAATTTGGGGCTGGTTTGGGAAAATATTTTTAATCTTTAATCTTTTTTTCTTTCTTCTTCCCTCAAAGCTAGAATACTCACAGGTTCTCCTTTGTGTCCTTTAGGGCCAACAGACCCTGGAAATCCTGGAAGACCAGTGTCACCCTGCCAAGAAAAAGCAGAAGAGAGATGCTCTGTGAGTGAAGAGAAATTCCCCCTTCGCTCAGAAAATCCCGCCTCCGTTCAGGGCCCTGGTGAAGCTCCAAATCTAGCCAAGCTGTCTGCCCGACAACATGTCTTTGTACTCCTTCATGCCTCAAGCCTTTCAGAAGTCCATGACATTTCATTAGGACATTTAAAATTAATGTGGAACAGTGTTAATTATTTTTCAAGGACAGGAGGAGAAAAGAATTATAGTTTTTTTTCTGGTATACCAAAAGCATTATTTATTTATTTTTGCATTTAAATGACACAACAGTCTGCTCTTGTTTTCTTTTGAGGAATTATTTCTTATTTGGTGTGTGTGTGTGTGTGTGTGGGTGGGTGGGTGAGTGGGGGAGCGCAGCGATCATAGAAAAATGAGAGTGCCGGCTGTCCTCCGCCGTTCTCTGGTGGTGGACCAAGAAGGCATTCTTGTTGATATGGTGACGGCAGCAGTTTGGAAATGTCTAAGATGTCCTGCTCAAAGGGTTGAAGAGGGATTTGTATGTGACCTAGAAAGAGTATTTTCAGAAAATGCTGTTTCCTCGAGAGAGCATCCTTGTAGACAGGAATTACATCACTGAGCAGACAGCAGAGCTGCAGCCGTGGACTTCTTTTTATCATTTATCAGGGTCCCTAAAGAGCCATTTGATTCTTTCTTTCTTTCTTTCTTTCTTTCTTTCTTTCTTTCTTTCTTTCTTTCTTTCTTTCTTTCTTTCTCTCTCTCTCTCTCTCTCTCTCTCTCTCTCTTCCCCTCCCCTCCCCTCCCCTCCCCTCCCCTCCCCTTCCCTTCCCTTCCCTTCCTTTTTTTTGGTGTTTTGAGACAGGGTTTCTCTGTTTAGCCTTGGCTGTCCTGAACTCACTTTGTAGACAAGGCTGGCCTCTAACTCAGAGCAATCCACCTGCCTCTGCCTCCCTGAGTGCTGGGATTACAGGAGAGTGCTCCCACACCCAGAAGCAATTTGATTCTTAAATTAAACATAGCTCTGGATGACATGAAGTTCTGACAAATTGTCCTCCAACCTCAAGTGAATTCTTGTAAAAACAAATGTTTACTGTTATACTTATAGGTACATATCTTTCTTTTTAAAATTGATTAATTAATTAATTTATTTATTATAATTTATTTAGTTTGTATCCCAGCTGTAGTCCTCTCCCTCATCCCCTCCCAATCCCACTTTCCCTCCCACTTCTCCTCCCATGCCCCTCCCTCAGTCCACTGATAGGGAGGTCCTCCTCCCCTTCCATTTGAACCTTGCCTATAAGGTCTCATCAGGACTGGTTGCATTGTCTTCCTCTGTGGCCTGGTAAGGCTGCATATCCAGGGGAAAGTGATCAAAGAGCTGGCCACTGAGCTCATGTCAGAGACAGCCCCTGCTCCCCTTACTAGGAAACCCACTTGGAGACTGAGCTGCCATGGGCTACATGCTGGAGAAGCTGTGGAGAAAGGGGAATCCTCTTCCATTGCTAGTGGGAACGTAAACTTGTACAACCACTTTAGAAATCAAGCTGGTGCTCTCTCAAAAAATTAGGAATAGTGCTACCTCAAGATCCAGCTACAGCACTCCTAGACATATATCTAAAATATGCTCTAGTATACAGCAAGGACATTTGTTCAACTGTGTTTGTAACAGCTTTATTCATAATAGCCAGAATCTGGAAACAACCCAGATGTCCCTCAACTGAGGAATGGATACAGAAACTGTGGTACATTTACACAATGGAATACCACTCAGCAATTAAAAACAAGGAAAGCAGAAATGTGCAGGCAAATGGTGAGAACTAGAAAAGATTGTCTTGAGTGAGGTATCCCAGAAGCAGAAAGACACACATGGTATATGCTCACTTATAAGTAGATATTAGAGATATAATACAGGATAAACATACTAAAATATGTACACCTAAAGAAGCTAAGCAAGGAGGAGGAACCCAGGGAATTTGCTCAATCTTCATTCAGAAAGGCAAATGGGATAGACATTGGAAGCATGTGAAAACAGGGAACAGGACAGGAGCCTGCCACAGAGGGTCTCTGAAAGATTCCACTGATAGGGGTATTGAAGCAGATGCTGAGACTCATAGCCAAACTTTGGGCAGAATGCAGGGAATCTTATGAAAGAAGGGGGGGGGGATAGAAAGACCTGGAGGGGACAAGAGCTCCACAAGGAGAGCAACACAGCCAAAACTACCATGGCCCAGGGTTCTTTGCAGAAACCAATACTCCAACCAAGGACCATGCATGGAGATAACCTAAACCTCTGCTTATATCTTTCCTAATTTTTTAACTTTTAAAGATATAAAAAAAAGGTATGTCAAACCTGTTGATGTTGAATGCTCAAAATGAAAGAAATTTTTTAAAAACAGGGAAGAAATTCTTCACATTTCCCTTTGTACACTTATCCCAGTGTGAAGGACTCTCTTGAATTCATTAATTAACCTTCAGTCCATATTTCCTATGCTACTTCTATATATAGAACCACAAATAATACATTATTTTGAACATGTAGAATGAATTCCATAGAAATTTAACTTGTATTCAACTTTCTTCTCTCAGTATTATTTGTAATATTTGTCATTTGACCTGTGTGACCTTGTCCATTCATCGAAACTTCTGGTCAGCACTCTAACTGACTGAGGTAAAGAGGGTTACCCCAGCGCCACTGACCTGCATTGGAGTGATCTATAGATTTGGTCTGTTACAAGCAAGGCTTCAGTGAATGTTTTTAGTGTGAGGATTGACTACGTGTTTGTAAGTGAACGTTCAAATGACAGTCCATCAAATCATTGCAAGCCCTAAAGTCTTTGGTTTATTTACCTATTTCTATCAAATCTCACAATTTTGGCATATCTTTGCAATAGGTAGCCATGACCATTTTTTGTATTAACTATCTTTCTTGAGTTTTCAATATAATCTTGATTTTGTTAAAAATGTTAAGCCTTGGCACTAATTTTTCATGCTTCAAAGCTTTAGCCAGTAATGTGAAAGTCCTGTGTGAGAAAACCACATGAATTAAACAGTCAGTTCACAGCTAGCTCAGTTGCACAAGGAACAGTTCAATGCACTTTTAGACAGTCGATATAGACTGAGGGGTATGTACATTCTATAGCAGTTTGTTGTACAG
Source organism: Meriones unguiculatus (assembly GCF_030254825.1). Lineage (NCBI taxonomy): Eukaryota > Metazoa > Chordata > Mammalia > Rodentia > Muridae > Meriones > Meriones unguiculatus. The sequence continues at coordinate 47,740,686 of NC_083363.1, forward strand.
TTTGTTCATCTGCAGACTGGCTTCATCTTTTTTTGTAATGTCCCTATGTGACCTATACATTCCTAGCCTTTTCTCTACATTTCTTTGAACTTTAAGCTGAAACATTAATAAGTTCTTTGAATTAACAGTTATGAAATTTAGAGCATGCTAGTTATATTTCTTTAAATATTTATTTAATGTGTGTGTGTACCATATGTATGCAGGTACCTAAGAAGGCTAGAAGAGGATTTGAGATGCTTTGGAGTTAGAGTTACAGACAGTTGTGAGCTGCCCCTTGTGGGTGCTGGAAACCAACCTTGAATCCTTAGTAAGAGCAGTTAAGTGTTCTCAACTGCTGAGCCATCTTTCTGAAAGCCCAGACTTACGTTTTGATCCTAGCAAAATACATCTTGTGTATCCCCAGCTGTCCTTTAGCACATTGGAGGCAGTGTGTGTTTTTCTAAAGATGGTAAATTGTGTTCAGTGTAGGAAGATAGAGAAGGTGTGCATACTTAAGGCACCAATGTGGAGTTGGTTTCTAAAGCTCTCAAGTGACCTTTATGTCACCCATCACGTTTGTGCTCATATACCCAATAAAATAACGGACACTTAGACTCATTTAATTTAACAGATGTAGAAAGCAAGTGAAGGGGCTAGAAATCACTTATAAACACACATTTGTTCAAAACAGTAGAGGATGGGTGGAAGAATGAAGGCCCATGGGGGAATAAGATGCTATGAAGGTGTTTGGACTGATGTAGGTGGAGTGCCAGTGAAGTACGGCAGAGGAACCCAACAAAGCCTATGGACTGCAACCCCTGGGTGGACTTAGCCTAGTTATCATGATATTATGCAAATGTTTATGTCTAATATTAGACATGTATGGGTTCTTATTCACATTTGCAATGCATCAGAGTGACTTTATAGAAAGATAGTAGTGAATTTGCTCAGTTTCAGCAGGCCGTCTTTCAGCCTGGTGATTTTGGTGGTGTTTAGAAGGGCGTGTGCTCTTGAGCCTCTGTCTTGTTTCTCTAACATGAGCAGAAGTCTTTGCTCTGCCGCTCTGTCTCATAGTCCCTACAGTAGCCATTCTCATCAACCAATGTGCAAAGCACACAGCACTCAAACAAATTATTTCAGACTCAGGACAGTGACAGAGCAGAGGTCATCATTTCTACACTGGAAATCTGCTCATGTGGTTGCAATGACTTCCGTTGTCATTGACATTAACACCAAGCTGGATTCCCCCCGTGATTCTCCTGTCTCGGTATTCTCAACACCACATGTGCCTGTTATGCTAGAGGTGATCTGTCTGCACATCCTTAGGCTCACACTGTTGCTGCTGGGTGATGCGGGCTTCCAAATGGTAAGTTGTTTAAGCTAATTTGCTGGTGAGTGTATTGAGAAGTGGCATATTATACAGCAGTGATTAATCATTCGTGTGTTTAAAGTCCACCCTTAGTTAAATCTTGTGTTTTACAATCCAATCCAAGTTTCCCCCCTTCAGAATTATGGTGAGGCATGCAAAGAAGAACAAGACAAGGCACTAAGGATGGTAACAGCTCATAGCAAAAAAAGAGCTAAATGCGAGCTCGGGAGCAGAATGTCTAAAGCAAACAAGGAAGAAAAAGCCAAGTGTTTACTGAGAGCCTAATTTGCATTGATAACTGTGCTTGCAAGTAAGTTCACCTCATTAGATTTTACTCCCCACATCAACTCTCCCAGTAGGTGAACATGCCCACTTAACATATGGAAACCTGACGTATAGGGTAAGGAGGTGGCTTCCTGTGGGGACAGGACAGTTAACACCATAGCCCAGGTTTGCTCTCCGAAGGCCTCCATGGTCCCCAGCCCCACTGCACGTCAGGATCAGCGCACACATTCTTAAGTAACAGAGATCCATTCTTTCTCTAACCGAAGGCACTTTCTCGGGGCTTCAGAACAGGCACTGGTGTTCCCTCTCCCAGTGCTTCTAAACACAGGCAGGGCTTCGAATCCTGATCACACCACCAGAATGAGAAGAGATTCACTGAGGGGTCTGACAGCTTCACAGTGCTTTTCAAAAGCCGAGGGACTGATCCAGAATAGAGAAGAAGTGGATGTGTGTGTGTGTGGTGGGTTTCATTCTTCCCGCAGGGGCTACGCTTGGGCTTTCCGTGTTGAATTGAGGCATGCTCCTTCATTAATTATAATTTTAAAATGACCCTTCCATAGGTAAGTTGATATCAGGCACAGCGTCAAGTTCCCTGTAGTCTCTTCTAGACAAATCATTTATTTGGGAAGGAAGACAGATAATGCCACTGGCTTTTTCTAACTCCACTTAAGATTCTAAAGCAATTAGAAACGATTCCAAGCAGTAGGGACGGTCCCTGGAGTCTGAGCTACACCTGTCTTACAGAATCAAATTCCTCATCAGCAAAGGTCTTAAGAATTTCTAAATGACATATGTTTGCTAATGAAGAGGGCAACACAGAACCCAGCTGTTTTGTTCCAAGAAATGAATCACCATTTAAATGCTTTAGCAGGCTCATCCCCCTTCTCCACTCAGCTGTCCTTGTGGCAAGCTGTAGAGGCCACTCCCCACAGCCTGCACATGTCCAATAGCAAGTACTTAAAATGCAATGCATTTGTGAGGATAGACTATGCCTTTATGAACTGCTGTTTCACGGGAAATAGTGTTGTTCAAAACCCAAGATACAGGAGTGACTTGGATTGCTAGAGAATCATTTTAAAATCATTTTGCAGAAGGTGGGAGTTTTATTTATATATTCTGCAGAATTTTCGTTTTGAATGGCTAGTCTATAAGGAACTCACTGCCCCTGCTGAGGTGATCTTTTGGAAATATTTTTCCGGTGAGAGATACACAATCTTTTGAATAGATTGGCTGTGCTGATTTAGAAAGCACAGAAGTCATATTTCTCGGACTTGTGTCGCACTCTCGTGCCCTCAATCAAGAGAGCTTTTACTGGGTGAATGAATGAAAGTAGCTCTCACAGGCTGTCTGCCTCCAGAGTATTTTCAACCCTCCATATCCCTGTCTGTAGATTCAACGTGAATTTTGTTTTGGTTTCTAATTTTTTCCTCTGACTATGCCACAATTCAGTGTTTACATTCACAGTCCAAGGTCATCACAGTTTTACAATCAATCTGGAATCGAGTGATATTTTCTGTAAAAAAGTTAATCTACCAACTTCACAACTAATGGCAAATCAAGTTGCAGCAAGACTAGACCGCTTTCTTTCCTATTAAGCCTGGATGAGGCAACCCAGTGGAAGGAAAGGGGCCCCAAAGCAGGCAACAAAGTTAGAGACAGCTTCTGCTGTAAGGAGCCCCATAAGAAGACCAAGCCACACAATTGTAACATACGTGCAGGGGTCCTAGGTCAGGCAGGCCCACGCTGGCTCCCTGGTCAATCGCCTGGTGTCTGTGAGCCCCTGTGAGCCCACGTTAGTTGATTCTCTGGGTTTTCTTGTGATGTCTTTCACTCCTCTGGCTCCTTCAATCCTTCCTTTATAGTCTGTTTTTTTCTTTAGGTCATATAAATCTTTCGCCATTTCCTGACTATTTTTTTTTTTTTAGTGAAACATTAAGAATTTCTTTTCTTTTTTAATTAATTTTTTATTAATCACAGTTTATTCACTTTGTATCCCAGCTATTGACCCCTCCCTCATCTCCTCCCATGCCCCTTCCCAAGTCCACTCATAGGGGAGGTCTTCCTCCCCTTCCATCTTATCCTAGCCTATCAGGTCTCATTAGAACTGGCTGCATCATCTTCCTCTGTGGCCTGGTAAGGCTGCTACCCCTTCAGGGGGAGGTGATCAAAGAGTCAGACACTGAGTTCATGTCAGAGATTAGTCCCTGTTCCCATTACTAGGACACCCACTTGGACACTGAGCTGCCATGGGCTATGTCTATGCAGGGGTTCTAGGTTATCTCCATGCATGGTCCTTGGTTGGAGTATCAGTTTCAGAAAAGACACCTGTGCCCAGATATTTTGGTTCTGTTGCTCTGGAGCTCCTGTCACCGCAAGGTCTTTCTATCTCCCCCTTCTCTCCTAAGATTCCCTGCACTCTGCCCAAAGTTTGGCTATGAGTCTCATTATCTGCTTTGATACCCTGCAGGGTAGGATCTTTCAGAGGCCCTCTGTGGTAGACTCCTGTCCTTTTTTCCTGTTTTCTCCCTCTTCTGCTGTACATCACATGTGGCTTTCTGAGTGAGGACTTATCATCTTACCCAGGGTTCTCCTTCTTGATTAGTTTCTGTAGGTGTACAGAATTTTAGTATGATTATCCTATATTATATGTCTAATATCCACTTATAAGTGAGTATATACACGGTGTTTCTCTTGGCATACCTCTGTCCCTTGTAGCCCACCCCTGCTCAGTAGCGCCCCCAAGGGGCAGAATCCAGCTGCTGGTCAGCAGGCAAGTGAGGCTCCTGATCACAGTGACCTCTGCACCCCAGAGGTGAAAGTACTTAATCACTTTGAACAGCAACAACAACAACGCCACAGCATTACCTTTTCTCCTTTGGGGCCACTAGCTCCATGCTCACCAGTTCCCTGCGTAAAAACAACAACCAAGAAGTACGTTTGTTTTTAATGGACTCAGTCTTGAAGATTTGGCTAGTAAAATTTAACATTTTGTGGATTCTCTGACACTTTGACACACATTTTTTTGTCCTCATTTCATTTCTGTCAATGTAATCAATATTTAATCCTGGTAGATACAAATTAAATCTCTCCAACCTTGGAGACCCCCATTTGTTTCGTTTGTTTGTTTGTTTGTTTTCTGTGATCTCTCCAGAAGAGACATCTCAATTCCATGAGCAGGAGACTTCCTTCTCCATATGTGTGCTTACCAACCTCAGTTGCACTTTTTCTCCTGCTCTTTCTACTCTCAAATACTTCTCACCTTAATTTGACTCTGCCCACTTTGGGCAGATGACTGTCCCTCTCATCATACAGAAAAAGCAAATACAAATTGCTTGGAAGCGCTTCAACTACTGAATCCTCTGTGTGTTGAGAGAGACCATTATTAAAGACCTGAAGAGAACAGGCAGGTTCTTATCAAATTTCCACGAATTTGGTCTAGAAATTCCATGTAGAAAACCCTCACCCCCTAAGCTGTGTGGAACCTACAATCACACACTTCCAAATTGTAGTCTGGTGATCCTGGGGCTCAGTCTAGGACCAAACATTGATCAATCAGGACTCTGTTTGCATGGTGGAGGTTGCAGAACTGAAAAAGGCACGTGTTTGTGGCTCATGCTAGCCTCCCAGGCATGAACACTGAGCAGTTCCAACTGCCCCAATTCCTGTGGGAGAAATTACAAGCTGTGAAACTACAGGCACGGTAGGTCCCCTTAATAGAACCAGGTCTTCTCCAAAGTGGAATCCCTGAATATCACTGTCATGGCTGCTGGGGGAATCTCCTGTTATATGTCATGCTGGCTGCTCTTATTGTGGTTGAATGAATAAACCTGTATTTTTTTTTAATGTTGTCTGTCTTAGAGTAAATTTGTCTATGAGACAATGAGCCCTGTGAGACACACAACTCTGTCCTCTTAGGGAATCTTATTCATTGATGTTAGGTGAAACTGGCTAATTTTGTAAGCTGGAGCTGGAGTTGGCTAATTTCTTTAAACATTTCTTCTTGCTTTGGCCAGCCTATGTGTTCTATCTTCTGCAAACACAAGACAAAACACTGTTATAACCCAGGGATCTACTTCCCATTCTTGGACAACTTTAAAAAAATAATCAAAGTGGCCTTAATGTTTCCACCAGCTCATTGATGTAATACAGTCTTGTAGACAAGCTTCCTTTTGACTCTAGCTTCCCAGTTCTTAGCACATAAGCTGTAGGAAATATGTGCTTTCATGTTTTAAAGAAGACCTGTGGTCCTGGCTTCAATGTGCACCTGAGCTGCCCTTACCTCTCTCTGGGATCCCTCTTCTGTTTCTTCATCTACCTCTGTCTCAGGCTTCTCTCTTCCTCTCCCTATCTAACTGTAGGAGGTTGCTCTCTCTCACGACTTGGTCCAGGCTCTGCTCAAATGACTCAGTATTCCCTCCAGGGCACCCTTCTCTAGCTCCATGGTCTAGGCATGGTTTAAATGAGCACAAGTTAATATGCTTGTCATGTCCCGTCCTATCTCAGCTTTAGACTTACGTATCTAATTCTAGAAGCAATTCATGCCCAACAAATTAAAAGATGAAATGAGAATACACGCAGGCATACATATGAGAGGAAAAGACAGAGGAGCGACAAGAAGCTTAACACGGGTTAATCCAGAAGCAGGAGAATGGCAATGACTCTCTTCACAATACATTCTGGAGGGTTTTTGTGAGTAATAATTCTATTTTACATCAGAGAAAAGAATTAGTATAGGAAATCTACACTTGTCTACAGAAGCCATCCCTTTCAATCTGGTATTGTCTTAGTCTCCCATTTCTCCTCCTCCTCCTCTTTTTGAGGCAGACTTCATGTGGCTTTACATGTACTGTGTAGCCAGGCCTGGCCTCAAACCCCTGATTCTCCTGTGTTTACCTCACCAGTGCTGGGATTACAGGTCCAGACTTCCACACCTGCCTTTGCCATCTTTTTTCTTAGCCTGGAATTTCAGTTGGCAATCCAGTCTAGCCTCTTTAACATACACATAAATAAACTTTAGAGAGTTCTTGAAAACACTGGTCATTTTGGCATGGTGCCAGTCACTGTGCCTAAAACATCAGCATGACCCCCTAGCTGTGCCTTTGGTTGGGTATCTTTAGGGATGCTGGAATTTGCTTTTGTGTAAGACATCACTTGTTTACACGTGGTGTTTGTATTTTGATACTCCAGGTGCTTGGACCATAGACTATGGAGTATCTCTGGTGAGGGTATATGTGTATGCCAGCAAGCTCCAGGGAACCATAGCCAAGGTAGTTTGGATATAACATTTCCTCTGTAGACACAAGTCATATTGTTCTAAGAGCATTCCCAAATCTTGATTTTCTAACTGCTTTAGTTCAGAAAACGAAGAAGGCCATCAGAACATGATATACTTGTTTTTACACAGCAACCAGGCTAGGAAATCCAGTTAGTCCCCTGGTCCTAGCAGCTCCTGGTGCTATTCTCCACTCTTGGGTTAATCAAACAACTGTCTTAAGTTTGAACTTCAATAGCATTTACTCATTGACATGTAATATTCCCTTCCTTCCTTTATCCTAGCTAACAGCAACAAACAATAAACCAGCTTTATAGGAACAGTAAGACACAAGTCTTTAGCTTCTGGACCTGTATTTCTGCTTTAGGCACTACTGTAATTTTTTTAGGTGGTTGTAGGGTGAGTTAGGACCGTGGTGCCATTTTGAGTGTTCTTTGAGAGCCTTCCAAATAAATTTAACAACTAAATAATTTTTGTCAGTGCATAATTAAAAGTTTCTGAGGGCTGGAGAGATGGCTCAGAGGTTAAGAGCACTGATTGTTCTTCGAGAGGTCCTGAGTTCAATTCCCAGCATCCACATGATGGCTCCCAACCATCTGCAATGAGATCTGGCCCCGTCTTCTGGCAACCAGACAGAACACTGTATAGATAATAAATAAATCTTTCTTTAAAAAAAAGTTTCTGAGATACAGTGTTAATAGTCATGGCCTGTGACTTGCTAATTTGCCTGCTCAGCTGAAGAATTCCAGGTGTGAGTTGTGTCCCTTTGTTCTTACAAGGAAAATGGAATGAAGAACTTTGGAACCATTCTCAGGCTATTCTGATTCTTTTGAAGAGAAAATTTCTGGTTAGAACAATTTGCATAGACATCAATGGGTTAAGTCAAAGGGGTAGCTTTCTTCTTTTTTGCTTTTTCTTTGTTCTATTTTTATTTATTTATTATTATTTTTTGTAGCTACCAAGGAGTAAACAGTTATCAAGTTCTTGTGGCTAAACTAAGGGAAAAAACCAAGGACACGAACTCCCTGCTAGAACTTGGGAGTCGTCACCCCACTCAAGCCCATGCTTTTAGAAATATGCTGTATTATCCTAGGCATGGGAAAACAGAAGTTATTCCTTGAGGACTGCTATTGTGAACCTGCTCCACTCATTTACACACAGAGAAGCCAAACTCCCAGGATCCCAGAATGTGAGTTTGACAACATTGGTGGCAGATATAACTAGTTCCATGATGAAGATATGATTACCTTAGTATGACCATGCCTTTATAAATAAAGAGAGTGAGAGAGGCATCCATACAGGAAGGATGTCATGTGGGATGAATGGAGATCCATCAGAAGGAAAGGGACATGTGACACTCTTCTCCCTGGAGCTGTCAGTGGGATGAGCCTTGCTATCAACTTCATCTTAACCATTCGATAGAGCTGAGAGACGGTAACCATGTGTAAGCTTAGGCTGCTCCATTTGTGACACCACATGAGTCAACCTTCGAAAGGTCAAACATGACATAGGGCAAACAGGGCTGTCCTCTCAGGACTGAACAAATACCCGACATTGGCTCAAACTTCAACTTCTCAGCTACATTCAAAGAAACTTTTTTTTTTTTTTTTTTTTTTGGCCAGAAAAGGGATGGGGGCACACGGGTAATATTTTAGTTTTCTCTACAGGCAAACCACATTCCGAAAGTTCACACATTAGTGCCTGAATCCTCACTAGCCCCTTAATCCAGTGGAGCCTGGCCATGAAGAAGAAAAGAGGGGAAACTGAATATTTAATCTTGACAATCAACTGGATGAGATTTGGAAACTAATCTCTGGGAATGCTTGTGTGGGAGTAATCTAGAGGTTAGTTGGGGTGGGAGGACCCACTCTGAATGTGGGCGGTTCCATTCCACAGGGCTGTGGTTCTGGACTGAATAAAAATAAGAAAGAAAGTGAACCCAGCATTCCTCTCTCGTCTCTCACTGCTCCCGAAGGCTGCAGTGTGAGCTGGGGCCGCAAGCTGTCATTGCTACCTGTCTGCTGGATTGTATCCTCAGACTGTGATCCCCAATAAACCTTTCTTTCCCTAAATCGCTCTTCTCAGGTATTTTGCCACAGCAACAAGTAGCTAACTTAGAAAATTAGGGTTTAAGGTTTAGTTTTTAGATCTTTAGGGCCCCAGAAGTATTGCTATTCCGAGGAAGCCTTTGCTTTTTGCATCTTCATTGGATTTAATTCTGTGTTTGAGAAGACGTTCAATGTCTGGTTTTAGACAGCATTTTCTGTCCTCTCTGGTCTGTGAACGTGAGTGTGGAGCTATACTTTGATACACTGAAGGCAGGTACCATCATTTGCTTTGGATCAACTGTGTGGAAAAGTGAACACTGGAATGGGGAGCTGGGAGGCATCACATCAGTCTCCAGTGGCTCAGACAGGGGCTAATGGTGGTGCAAGACGGTGGACCCGTGCATTTTCAATGTAGACCGTTAAAAACACGTCAAACATACATTCCACCAGTGCTCACTCTCCATAGACAGCACTTTGCATCCATGTAGGGCGCTCGTTACTTTAAAAACTGATGGAGCCTATCCAATTTTTACTAACATTCCTGAGGTGAAGACAATGAAGAACAGTTTGGCTGGGCAGAGAGCAGGATTTCCTTCGGGGGAGGGAAGAGTGCTCAGCATTGATGCTGCTCTGCAATCAGCCCAACAGGATGGAAGCAGCTGCCTGAAAGTTATTTCCGGGCTAGAGAGGGAAATTTGTTCTCTTTTAAATCCTTGCATCTTCACGTGAACACGTGAGAACACACGTGATCTTAATGACTCCATCCTCCAGTGAGTCGCTCTTATTTCTCTCTGTTCTTATTTTTCTCTTCTATTTTTGATTTGTGTCGTGAAGGAAGAGGTTTCTTATGTCCGCGTTTCTCCTCTGGGTGATACAGGCAATGTGTAGGGGACTAAATTAATTCTGTTTGAGGACCGAAGCGCAAGTGCAGACTGCTGGGATGAGGGATGAACCATCCAGTCTCTTAGTTTGGAGCAGGGAGGGGCCATGTGTGAGGAGCGTGCTTCTCATCCTCCCGTGGGTAGCTGGCTCAGCAGAATCTGGGCTGTGCCAGAGAGTGCGCTGAGGTCCAGGGCTCCGCGCAGCCGTCCCATAAATCAATGCCAATTTAAAAGGGAAGATTGTTTTAACCTTGGAGTGTCGCTTTATATGTCTCAATACATGGTCCATTATTTAATCCCAGCTCCTCCCCCACTGTGCTCATTTGTTATAGCCAGACCATCAGGAATGCTACAAACTGCAAAATGCAACAACCTTACTATCCAAAGCCAGATGAGGGTGGCAGGGACAGTGCCAAGAGAAAAATGCATCTTGCTCATCACAGCACATTGGGCCCTTTGCTTTCTGAAGAAGATATGGCCGCAGCACAAAAATATCATTCAGTGTGTGTCCTGGCGGTGGGTTTCCTTATGGATCCTTACGGAACCCCAGTGTAGGAGGCCCATGCCCTCTCAGGAGGAAACGGAATGAATTGTTTCCTACCTTCCATCCGTCACTATAGATTTGAACACTTCTGAGTCAAAACGGTTCTATTGTATTATTTAGGGGAGAAACAAGACATGGTTTTTCCTCTTTACCCTATTCTCTTCTAGCTACAAAGCCACGTTCAGAGCACATGTAAACTAACTGAGGCTCAGTTCTGTAATAGCGATGGCAGTAACTGACAATCTTTTAGGAGGGACAGTGGATAAATCCCAGGCACTAGGGCACAACTTGCAAAACTCCCCTCTCAGCTACTGAGCTCAGTTCCCATTACAGCAAGTATAACCTTAAAGTTTGAAAATTAACATTTTCTGCTTCTGGCTCTAAAATACAAAGGTTCCATATATTTTCACTTAAGGAAGAACTGACTCATTGGTAAGAAAAAAATACACACAGAAGTAGTGTTGGGAGACCTGTAAAGATGCAAGCCTTAAAAGTTTTGCAAGGGTTAGCAAATATTTAAGTAGCTGAGTAGCAACTTGGTACAGTTTGTACTGCTGGTGAGAGTAATACAGCACACCACTTAAACTTTTCCAGCTGACTTGTGACATCAGAGCCAACTTATTCTCATTATTTTGAAGCTTTTATTGTAAGTCCTATTTTATAACAGTGTATGTCATTACAAGTGTCCTTACACTGATTCGGTGTAGATCCACTTCCAGCTTAGCTTTCAAAAACTAGCCAACTGCTAATGTTTTAAAAAAGCTAGTAGCAATTTTTTTTTAAAGACAGTTACAAAGAATCAGACAAGATATTGTAACCGCCTTAACACAGAACTCCCTGAACAACCTAAACAAATGAAAAGATTCAAGACAGGATTGGGATTTTAAATTTGTCAAGAGCAACAAATAGTCTACATGCTTGATTTTAAACTTATCAGTTAAAGATTAGCTAGGCCAGTACACTAAGTTTAATTTGATGAACAAAGGGTTGAGATTTTAAATTAAACATTTTGTCTTAGAAAGCAATAATGATGGATTTTTGAGCAACAGCTATCTTCAAGACTTGGACTAGGAACATGAGAGGTATCTTGTGGTTAAGAGCACGTGTGGCCCTTGTAGGGGACTCAGGTTCAATTCCCAGAATCCATACTGTATGGCTCACAACTACTGGTTACTGAAACTGGTTACGAGGTATGTAACACCCTCTTTTGGCTCTGTGGGAACCAGACATGCCTCTCTCTCTCTCTCTCTCTCTCTCTCTCTCTCTCTCTGTCTTTCACACACACATACACACAAGAAAAGAAATAAATCCTAAGTAAAGGTCTTGATTTGGAACACAGGTTCTTGGAGTGTATGAACAAAGATGCAATACTGGTTACAGAAAACAAAGCAAATACACAAGGGGCCTGTGCCTAACTTTTTCTGTCTTACAAGGTGTCAATGGTGAGCTGACAGGTACTGAAAGCCCCAGTTGCTGCCACTGTGGACAATGAAGGACAAAATGATCCCAGATCAGAATCATACGTTGTTCTTGCACAATGAGCCATCAGCAAATTCATCCCTGTCTTTGAGTCCTGTGTAGCCAGTTACCAACACCATTCCTAGGTATAAGCAGGAGCAAGTGTTGCCACTTAGATACTTCTATGGTAGAACTTTTTATCCCAGCTGGGGTGAAGAAGATAGCAAGGAAGTTGCAAGCTGTTCCCATCCATCCCCAGGGAGACTCATTTTTTTATTTTTTATTTTTTAGTAACTTATCTATTTCTTATTATAGGTACATTGGTGTCCTGCCTGCAGGTCTGTCTGTGAGGGCATCAGATCCCCTGGGTGCTGGGAATTGAACCTGGGTTCTCTGGAAGAGTGGCCAGTGCTCCTAACCTCTAAGCTCTCTCTACAGCCGAGGCTCTCGTTCTTAATCTGCGGGATGTGAACATGTGCTTGTGACTCTAAGCACTATCAGTGTGGGGTGACCTGAGCTTCAGATAGCGAATCATTTCTTGTGGCCCTTTATTATCAAACTTTGAACTACCACTCTAAAATTTACAGAACTAAACCCTTGTTTTATAATATGTCCAGGAATGTTTTAAAATTTAAATTTGAAAACATAGTGTTCCAAATGGGAAGATGCTTCAAGCACATGTGATCTCGTCTCAAGGCCCTGAGACATTAGGAATTAATAATGCTTTCTTCTTTCTAAAAATGGAAGGACATAAAATCTCTATGTACACAAGTTGTGGGAATAAAGAAGCCATACCTTGTTGAAATATTCACCAAAAGTCTGTTGTGGTCCTTGTAACCCAGGAGGTCCCTGAATGAGAAAGCAAAAACAAATACATTTTTCAAAACAATGTGTGCTATAAATAATCTACCGAGTCTATTTTGTCAAATATTCTAATGAATAAAAAAACTTAATGGATATCAACATATAATCAACTTCCTAAAGCTTTTGTTTTCCTAGATTCTGTTTTACATGAACCCAAAGGACAGTCATAAGTAGAAACAGGAAACACTTACTAACATAACCATCACCAAGTTCTTTATTAGAAGGGATTCCACCCACAAGACTATCCAGGGAGGACATTGTAAGTTCGGTTTATTCTCTGTGCTCCTCACAGGACATAATGAGTATACTGTAGTAATGAATGCTACCACACATTGTTAACAGAAAATACGGGGAAGTACATTTTTCTGTTGTTTTACTTTTATAAATTAATTGTTTAAAATGTGATGCATATGGATTTTTAGACCAGGAAGAAGTTTGTAAAATCTCACTTTAAACATTTTAATAAGGGGCATTTCTTTTTATTGTCCTGTCATTGTGTTCAGCTTGGGCTGGGTAGAAACTAGGAGGTAAGATAGCTGGAAATCTCTAGAGCTTCCAGGAAGGGAGGGAAGGAAGAGTTCTCTAAGATTTTCAAGGGTTACATTGCTGGGATAGAAGCATAAGAAACGACAAGTTCAGCATTATTTTATGAGGAACCCTAAGCCAAGTTAGATTCGACCATCTCAGACAGATTATATGCACTTCATCTAGACCTCAAAAGCCAGGAGGGGAGAAAATATTAAGGAGGCAAAGTTACTAGTGTTTTATCCAAGAAGATAATTTCATGATTTAACAAATTAAGGAGCTCCATTGCACAAAGATTATTTTTGAAAAGAGAACTTAATTATTGGAATGTGAAGAAAAAGTTTTAAGGAACAATTGCTAGCTATGTTCCAATTCAGGTAACATCTTGGGAGTATGGACATACTTAATGCTGGCTAATATCTATTCTAGGTGTTTCCTATGAATGGCTTGTGAATGAAGATTAGTTCAACATGAAATTTTGGCATTGTGCCAAGTAACATAAAGGGCTTGAGGATGGGGTGATAAATGCCTGGGAGCAAGTTGGTGCAATTGTTGAGAAAAATAACGGGATCAGCAAATAATGGAGCAGGCTGTGATCAGAAAGACAACCCATGCTGCTATCTTGCTGAAATATATAATAAAAAAGAGCTAACATTGGAAAAATAATTCTCTGACATTATGTATTTTTCCATCATCCAGCTTTGTGTAAAATATTCTAGTCTCATTAGATGAAATAATGGAGAAAGCAATCATTGAAATGAGGGTGGTTGTAGACTTTCCAGTCAAGAATGTGTAAGTTAATAACTTACTCTTGAAACCCAGGAGACAAACAATTCCATACACATTGATCTTTCTGAACACATATATGAAGCAAAGAGAAATTATGGACACCATGGCAGCAGCAATAACAGTCAGTTGAAGCACTAAGGAGGTTGGGTGCCAAGTATTCAGTGTGTGTGTTCATTGTAAGACCGTTTATATGCAAAAACTGTGATAAGTGAATTAGTTTAATTTCCCGTGCCTTCTTCCTAGTATGGGCATTAGTTATGATGGCTTCTAAGTATGGTAGAACAATTAGAAATATTGTTTCTTGAATAGAGCCTAAGAATTAATTATAAATTTTTATAGTGCTAATTGTGTGCCATTTATTATAGCAGAGTTCTGGATGGATTAACCTACTAAAATGCTCACAAGAGTGAATGTTTATGAACCAGAGATAAATAAAGAAGGTTAGAATTGTTAATCAGCCCACGCTCAAATCACTGTCATCTGGGAAGGCAAAAATTGAAGAAGATTGAGTTCCAAGTCATCTTTGAACAATTTTTATCTTCTCTCCCCCATTTCATTTTTTATATTAATTACATTTTATTCTCTTTGTATCCCAGCTGTAGCCCCCTCCCTCATTCCCTCCTAATCCCACCCTCCCTCCTTCATCTCCTCCCATGATCCTCTCCAAGTCCACTGATAGGGGAGGTCTTCCTCCCCTTCCATCTGACCTTAGCTTCTCAGGTCTTTTCAGGACTGGCTGCATTGTCCTCCTCTGTGGCCTGGCAACGCTGCTCCTCCCTTGGGGGGAGGGTGGTCAGCCACTGAGTTCATGTCAGAGACAGTCCCTTTTCCCCTTACTAGGGAAATCCACTTGGATACTGGGCTGCCATGGGCTCCACCTGAGCAGGGGTTCTAGGTTATCTCCATGGATAGACCTTGGTTGGAGTATCAGTATCAGAAAAGTTCCTGTTGCCAGATATCTTGGTTCTGTTGTTCTCCTTGTAGAGCTCCTGTCCTCTCCAGGTCTTACTAACTCCCCCTTCTTTCATACAATTCCCTGCACTCTGCCCAAAGTTTGATTATGCGTCTCAGCATCTGCTTTGATACACTGCTAGGTAGTCTTTCAGAAGCCCTCTGTGGTAGGCTCTTGTCCTGTTTCTTATTTTCTCCTTCTTCCAATGTTCATCCCATTTGTCTTTCAAGTGAGGATTGATCATCTTACCTTCTTGTTTAGCTTCTTTAGGTGTACAGATTTTAGTATGTTTATCCTATTTTATAGGTCTAGTATCCACTTATAAGTGAGTATATACCGTGAGTGTCTTTCTGCTTCTGGGATACCTCATTCAGGATGATCTTTTCTAGATCCCACTATTTGCCTGCAAATTTTATGATTTCCTTGTTTTTAAGTGTGGAGTAGTATTCCATTGTGTAAATATACCACAATTTCTGTATCCATTCCTCCGTTGAGTCTCCCCCCCATTTCAATTGATGTATATTCATTGTACATAGTGCTCTTTCATACAGACAGCTTCTTTCAAGTATATCATTAACTTTGACCACATTCACTGTCCAGCACCTCCCCTCCCTCATTCTATCTCCTTTGCTGGTCTCATTCTTCTGCCATCTGTGATCATCGTGTGTGTATGTGTGTTTGTGTGTGTGTGTGTGTGAGTGTGGCGTGTAAGTATCTCCATAAAATTTAGAATCCAAAAATGAATGAAATCATGTGATATTTGCTTTTCTGATTTTGACTTATTTTGCTTGAAATGGTAATTTCAGTTTGCATTAATTTCCCACTAAGCAACCCAATTTAATTCTTCATGATTGAATAAAAACTCCATTATACACATGTACAAATTTTATTTCCTTCTTTATCTACTGATAGACATTAGGGAAGACTTCACAACTTGCCTGTTATGAATAGTGTTGAACAAACATGATATGTAAAAGTTTCTCTGTGACATGTTAGCACAATATTTTTGAGGTATATTTTCATAAATGGTACAGCTGGATTATAAGATAGACAGACTTTTATGTCTTGAGGAACCTCTAGACTAATTTCCATAGTGGCTGGATTAATTTACACCCCAACTGCTAGTGTATGGAACTTCCCTTCTTCATTTCTAGCATTTGCTGTCACTTATTTTCTTAATTATGGCCATTCTAATTGGAATAAGGCAGAATCTAAACATAGTTTTGATTTTCATTTCCTTGTTGATCAAGGATGTTGAACTTATGGGCAACTTGTGCTTCATCTTTTGGGAACTGATGGCTCATTTTATCAGTTCATTGATTGTTTTTTTTTTTTTTTTGGTTTTTTTTTTTTTGGTGTTTAGTTTCTTGCGTTCTTTCTTCTCCCATTTGGTAAGCTGCCCCTTCCTTCTCTTAACTCTTTCCTTTGAAGTATGGAAGCTTCAGATTTTACACATTCCCATTGTTGGTACTACTTGCTAGAAAGTTTATATCTCAATACATCAATACATCTTCTCCTTAAATATTTTAGGGCTTTGTGTTTGTTTGGAATTAGATACATTGGGACTTTTTTCTCTTTTTATAACTGATTTATTTATTCACTTTACATTCTGATTACAGCCCCCCTCCTCTCTCCCAGTTCCCCCCTCTCAAACCCTTTCCTCCATTCTTCCCTCTCCTTCTCCTCAGAGCAAGGAAGGTCTCACATTGGGATTTTTGTATAGGCCGTGAGTGATACAGAGTCATCTCCAGTTTCATTCTTGTACATGGATATCCAGTTTCTCCAACACCATTTGTTGAAGAGACTGTCAGTTCAGTACTCCAAAGTATGTTTTGGTCATGTGTCAAAAATTAAGTGGCTATAGCTACCTATTCCACGGATCTATATATCTGGTTTTTCTTTTCTTTTCTTTCTTTCTTTCTTTCTTTCTTTCTTTTTTTTTTTTTTTTTTTTTTTTTTTTTTTTTTTTTTTGCTAGGGCCATTTCAATTTTCTTTCTTTTTTTAATTGAAAATAAATTTTATGCTCTCACCATATATTCTGATCATGGTTCCCCTCCTTCATCTCCTCTCCCAAGTCCTTTCCACCTTCATACCATTCTATATCCATGCCTCCTTTCCTTCTTTAGAAAAACAAACATGAGGAAAAACCCCACAGAATAAAACCGACCAACCAAATAGACAACAATAACAAAACAAAGAAAAGGCAGGAGAAACACACACACACACATAAAACAAAATCCATAAAACCGCCCAATTGGAAGCCATACTATACAACAAAAGACCAGTAAGGGAAGTAAAATGGCCCAAACAAAGCAATATGAGAAAAAAAAAATCTTCAAAAAAATACTCCTGGGTTCATTTTGTGACGACATTAACCAAATCACATCTACTCTTGGTTTTAGCATCAATATATACAGTCCCAAGGTTTTACATTGAATGCATGGACATCGGAAGAAAGGAAAATCAGACCATACTGGAGGAATTATCTTGAAAATGCTGATATTCTTATATTTGTGATTGACAGCGCAGACAGAAGGAAGATTTGAAGAGATAGGTCAGGGACTGACGGAATTACTGGAGGAAGAAAAGCTAAGATGTATGTATGTCCGTGCTCATCTTTGCTGAGAAGCAGGATCAGCTCACAGCAGCCCCAGCCTTTGGGATGGCAGAAGGGCTGAACCTACACAGCCTCCAGGCACGAGTGTCCACAGATCCAGTCCTGCTCAGCTCTCACAGGCGAGGCCCTCCAGGACGACATGAACAGGGTCGGCAAAAATGTCAATATAAATAAGAAATAAAATCTAGACAAAAGGAGAAGCAGTAGCTGTGAGGGTTGAATTTGGCCCCGAGAAAGACAGGCTTGCAGCTTCCCGATCAAAAGCTTTTCTAGCTCAAGGCTGTGTGAAGAGTAGAGCCAGCTCTTTAAAAAGAACCCCCATTTCCTCATCTCCGAGATTCAGTATCATTTTGCAAATAAAGGAATTGCCATTTCTTCTGGGGGGGGGGGGAAGAATCTGTGGAAGCGAAACCTTTGTTTCGCGGGAACAATCAATACTGGGAGCTGAAAATTCAACTGTGACTAAAAATCACTATCAGTGAGGCAAAGTCTTCGGGAAGTGTTTTGTCAGGGTCAGCACACATGCTGTGGTCCACCGGAGGCTAAAGCGCCTTTCTGAGCAGGCAGCCTAACTTGGCAAGTCTAACTAATGAGTCACGTGGTATTTGCTTTGACAACGTGAAAGCAGCCTCAGTGGGATAATAAAGCTAAGGCCTGGCACCGCGTGGCAGGGCCAGAGTGCCTGAAGAGAGAGGCCAGGAGGCTTTCAGCGAGCGTGCAACTTGAGTTGTGCAGTGGAGAGCCTCGTATCCGGGATATCTGGAAGCTAGATCACGGGTCTTTGCATCTTCTACTGTCTTCTTTGGTTCCTTTCTTCAGCATTTCGAAACCTTAGCTGTGGAGTTCTTTCGTTTCCTTGATTACCTTTATTCCTAGGTATTTTATTTTCCACGAGGCTGTTGTGATTGTGCCTGTTTTTCTGATTTTTTTTTTCTCAACATGCTTGTTCTCAGTATATACACAAGTGGCTGGTTTTGTATGTTGACTTTGTATCCTGCTCCTTTGATGAAATTTGGTTATCAGTTTCAAAGAGTTTTCCAAGGTCTGTAGGGCCTTTTACTATATGGCCTACATCATGTGCAAATAGAATTTTATGACTTCTTCCTTTACTATTCATAGCCTTTATTTCTCTTGTCTTATTGCTTTAAAACTTCAATAGCTATAGCAAATACAGAGCAAGAAGTCATGCTTGTATTAACTGCCATGATATTTTTTATTAAGTATTGCCGGGAGCCAAGGCCAGGTAGTGGAAAGTTATAGACAGCTACAACAAGGTCATAGGTGAGAGATTTACGTTTCCGGAACCTATGAGACATCTGTGCATCAGGCTAGATATTTTGAGATATCTTAGCTGACATTCTTGTAGTATCTCTTTTAGTAAACATTCTTGTGGTGTTCTGCATCATCTTAATCGCCCTGTTATGTTTTGTAAACTATATTGCTGACACATTTTCCCTTCCTGCCTTCTCCCTATGAAGTTGTGTGAAATTTTTCAAATAAATGAGAGCGAGATCAGACAATAGACTTGCTCTCATTCTTTGTGTCTCTTGTCGCCACTCCATTCTTTTTGCCCCTCCTTAGGAACCCGTTGAACTCTTGCTGGACGGGACAAAGTATTGCCCTGGAGAATATAAGATGCTGATGGCTCTCCACGGTTTACTCACTATACAACAAAACTTGTGGTTAGCACTTCTCATAAACCAGCGCTGTGCTGGCAGGATGAAAGGATATAAATAATAATGCCCTTACTGTGGGCATTTCCGGCAAGGGACCACTGGGGCTCATGGTTCACGGTCAGGTGGAGGGTGCATGGCCTGATTTTTTGGAAGCCCGTGGAAGACCAGACCAACAACCAATAGCAGGCTCGAAGATGATGTGGCAGAACCTGATTGGTTGCCCAAAGGTATATAACTCTATTCCTGGACTAACCCAGTCTACATCCGCTTACATCCTCTAACATCCGCTAGCCCTTGGATTGCATTTTCCCAAGGCCTGGACCTGTCCTCACCTATGGGCTGGACCTATTTGTTTATTTTTATCATTGCAAGTTCTTTGAGAGTTAGTTTCTTGTGTCTTATATCTACCTTCATGCATTCTTTCAATCCTTGATATGAAGGAGTACACCTGTACATTTCAGAACACATTTGCATTCAAAATGCATCCTAGTATAAGGAAATCATGAAATTTGCAGGTAAATGGTGGGAATTGGAAAGAATCATTCTGAGTGAGCTGTCCCAGAAGCAGAAAGACACACACGGTATATACTCAGTCATATAGACGTATAATATAGGATAAACCTACTAAAATCTGTACATCTAAAGAAACTAATCAAGAGGGAGGACTCTGACTAAGTTGCTCAATCCCCATCCCAAAAGGCAAAGTGGATGGACATCAGAAGAAGAAAATAGGAAACAAGTTAGGAACCTGCCACAGAGGGCCTCTGAAAGGCTCTGCCCTGCAGACTATCAAAGCAGATGCTGAGACTTATAGCCAACTGTTGGACAATGTGCATGGAATCTAATGAAAGAAGTGGGAAATAGTAAGATCTGGAGAGGACAGGAACTCCACAAGGAGAGCAACAGAACCAGAAAATTTGAACACAGGGTTCTTTCCAGAGACTCATACTCCAACCAAGTACCATGCATGGAGATAACCTAGAACCCCTGCACAGATGTAGCCCTTGGCAGTTCAGTGTCCAAGTGGGTTACATAGTAATGGGAACAGGGACTGTCTGTGACATGAACTGATTGGCCTGCTCTTTGATCACCTCCCCCTGAGAGGGGAACAGCTTTGCCACAGAAGATGACAATGCAGCCACTCCTGATGAGATCTGATAGACTAAGATCAGAAGGAAGGAGAGGAGGACCTCCTCTATCAGTGGACTTGGGGAGGGACATTTGGGAAGAAGGGGGAGGGAAGGTGAGTTTAGGAGGGAAGGGGGAGGGGTTTATGGCGGGATACAAAGTGAATAAAGTGTAATTAATAAAAAAAAGTCAGTACAGAAAAAAAAAAAAGAAAAATTAGCCAAACAATAGAAGATATGCATGTGTGTGAGGGGAGGGGCTTCAAAGTAACTCTGGAAAGCAGGAGAAAAGCAAGCAGTGCCAACAGAAGAGCAAACACTCCAAGATGGTGATATGAAAGTTTAGGAGAGAACTGGGTGTGCCTCTTTGTAAATGGTTATCTGCCCACTGAATACAGCTGTAATTCATAGACACAGAATATATTATGGATCTATAATCCTGATCTTATCGAGCTTTTACCCTTGGGAGTAGAGAGGGAAAATGTAGGCGGCTCAGTGTGGCTGCCCCTTCTAAATCAGCAGTAATGCCACGGCCCACTGTAAAGAGCCACAGGCCAAAAGAAGAGTGTGAACGATTACTCAGATACCCAAAGGGTCAACACATCTACAAAAGCGACTTCCGTATTTTCACATATTCTTGTCACAAAGTGTCAAATCTACGACACAGTGTTCCAAGCGGGTTTGACCCGAAGTGTTAAGTTCTACTCCTTAATCAGAGGATAGGCATTTATGGTGATGTCTTTCCTCCTAACTTCTTAGTCAGTAGAGTACTTTGGGTACCATAAATTCAAGGATTAGTATAATAGAGATTTATTGCTTACAGTCTACTGGTGCAGCAATAATTTAAATGAGCTCTCTCAAGCAGCTGAAGAAGCCGACTGAGTCTGAATGCATACCCTGGCACTGGCTGGGAAGCCTCTGTGGACACTGACTTCAGCTAGTGTAGAAATGACTCACCGGATGATTCGGAAACATGAAACAGAAAAAGAAGAAGAAGAAAAGAAAAACAACTTCAAGTGGAGCAGAGGTTGATAGCCACAGATAAATTGCAAGTATGAGCATACCAAGAGGGTTCGATGCATGGTTAGAAAAACACTGTAGAACTTGAGGTCTTAGAATTGGAAGGAATTCCTGTTTCGAGTTTAGCAAGTGCTCCAAGTCCTACAGAGCATCAATCAGGTCTGAGAAAGGAGATGTTAAAAACACATGGTGAC
The DNA here is from genome assembly GCF_030254825.1 of Meriones unguiculatus. Classification (NCBI taxonomy): domain Eukaryota; kingdom Metazoa; phylum Chordata; class Mammalia; order Rodentia; family Muridae; genus Meriones; species Meriones unguiculatus. The sequence goes on from NC_083363.1 coordinate 47,762,287, forward strand.
AAGTCTCCTGGCAACATGAGCTCCAGGGCATTTGAGAGGTCATTTTCTCTTAAAGACTTGTGTCTAAGAACCAATTGAGAAGACAGTGAGAAAAGTCATACTCAGTGAAAAGGAGGGAAGAGTCACAGAGGTCACGGCACCATTGCTTAATCTACTTAGGAGGTCTAGCTAAACTGAATATAATTTTGTTTAGAAAGAATATCAGAGTATCTTGCCTACATCAGTGACAGACAATATGACTGCAGTTGAATCATGGCTATAAAGTGTCTGCTTTTTGGTGTGTGTGGCTTAGACTTACTTAGATTGTACCAAAAGATAGAAGACATTAGAGCTGTCTAATGAGAGCAGCACACAGTTATACAGCAGCTTTTAATGGCTAGTGAATTCCAGGAAGACACACCTGGGTGGAACTCAACTGTACTGATGTCTGCTGATGTGACCAGTCTATAAAATTAAGGATGCTGAGGCTGCAAAGAACCATGCCTGGTTGATAAAGGGAATTAAAGCTGTATTCAATCCAAAGAATTAAATCTATCTTCAATCATACCCTAGCAATAGTTTTAGTAGCATTTAATGGGTCTTTGGCTGGAGTTCCAGGCTAAACCCTTGCTGGAGATGAAAAGTAGAAATGCCATGATGCCTTTCACCATTCATATGAGGTGCATAGTATGAAGTGAAGAACTGTGTTGATGGTTAAATACTTTAACAGAAGAAAGTCTACTTAAATCCTCATGGTAGGTTTCAGTTTGGGCGGCACATTCTTGACATTTAACAGGGTGAGTTCACTGTTAAAATTCACACATTTTAGTGGCTTAGCCACACTCTCACTTTTCAGGCAGCTCACCTACTATGCAAAGGCCAAAGGACTATACTTTTGCGAGTCCCCCTCCCCTACTATTTTTGTCCTGAACTTTGTCACCCTGTGTCCTAGTTTAGCCTATTCTAAACACTGAGTTAAGATCTCCGTGATTCGTCAATTTATGCTCACTCATTGATCCTCATGTCTGAAACATTCCCACCCATGTTAAAAGTTCCTCTTTCCTGCCTTACCAACTTGCTGCCTGAACATCCCCAAGCTGGCTCAATGCCACGTATCTTAACATACCATAGCTTTTCAATTCAGTCCTACTAGAATAAGGAGGTCCTCCCAAGGCTCATAAACAAGTATTTGAGGTTACACAACTATCCCTGGCCTTGGGGATTTCCAAGTATAGTCAGTAATGTCTTTTGAAATATCAGAAACTTCTGTGAAGAAATTTGTGCTAAAAACACTTTTTGAAATATGGTAAAATTAGCTCTACTTTAAGAACAAATACAAAAAAACAGGCATGGTGGCACACACCTGTATTCCCAGCATTAGGGAGGCAGAGGCAGGCGGATCTCTGTGATTTCGAGGCCAGCCTGATCTACACAGTGAGTCCAGAACAGCCAAGGCTACACAGAGAAACCCTGTCTTGAAAAAAACAAAAACAAAAACCAAGCCAAACAAAACAAATAGCTTTCCATTGGTCAGTTATTTGGGCTCATATCTAATGATCTTATCCACTGTTCACTTAGCTAGTTGAGAAAGGCAGAAGTGGGAATTATTTTTCCCTTGATATTTAAAATTTTCACTAGGAAGTCAAAGATCTCAGCTGTGGGGAATGGTGACAGAAAAGCTAATGTTGAGATGGAGTTTTCTCTCAAATATGTTTCCACTTAAGACGCATTGTGCAGGACTTAATATAGCACAGGTGCACGTGTGTAATGGCTCGTGTGCAGCTGTGGTCTGCTAGGATGAAAACTCCTTGAGGTCAGAACTTTAATCCTTAAGACATCCTAACACCAGTTAGGGTATAGAGAAGCTTCCTGCCTTGTGCCTTTCACTCCAAGGACCAGATATTGTCTGAATTTGATAGATCATTGTTTTTTTATAACAAAATGTTGATGGGAAAAGCCGAGTTCTTGCTTGTTCATTTTGGCTTCACTTACACCCAGTTACAAAAAGAGCAAAGGGCTTGCTGCTCCTGGATTTGCAGAAGACAGGTCCCCTGGATTTAGATTAATCTGAGAACTTGGCAAGCCAAATGGAAGCAAAGCTGCAGGGAGCCTGGCTAAGCAGGAAAGAGTCCATGGGTGGGAGTTTGACTAGAATTACGACATCTGAAATTGTACTATAACTCTGAGGAAAAAAAAATCAATAAGGCTCTTTAGGCGGAAACTATATGAGAAAGCATTGTTTTGCATTTTAGGAAACATGAATCCTTGTGGGCTAAAAGGACGGTTCAGTGCTTAGGGGCACCTGGTGCTCTTCCAGAGAACCCAGGTGGAGTCTCAGCACACGCATGGTGGTTTTTTGCAGCCCTCCAGGTCCAGGGGATCCAGCGCCCTCTTCTGACCTCTGCAGGCACCAGGCATACACCCAGTGCACATACATGCACGTAGTCCCTCAACAATACACAAAATTAAATCAATGTAAAATGAAACATCAGTCCTTTCCATTTGTCTTAATATTTTCTCTCAGTGGGCTTTCACAGTGTCTCTTGATATTTAATTGGTTAAATTAAATGGTTGTAACTTTAAAACAGACCATTTTATTGGGCCTACCTCTACTGCAAATTATTGCAAGGAAGGAGACACTGACACTGGCTTTCTCTCCTACACTTATGCATGTGTGTGCAAACACACAAACACCAACACAACAAACACACACAAATGACTACAAGCTCATGTGTGGGCACACCTGTGTACACGCCATTACGAAACAAAACGAAACAACAACAAAAACCCACAAAAAAACCAAAAACAAATAAACAAACAACAACAACAACAACAACAAAAAAAACCCAGAAGCTCAACTATCAAGACAGGATTTCTGGAACCAGAAGCCTCCCTGAGTGTCCGTCTTTGGTATTCTTGTGGGACACCTTAGGAATTCCGCCCTGTCCTTCATATTAAGTCATATTTGAGGGCTGGTTGGAGGAGTGCCATTTTATTCTTATGTTCTTCCTCCTCTCGGGTTTAGTCAACAGCCCCACAAACAATCCTTATTTAGTTGGTGTGAGATGAAAATATTCTAGGATGGTGAGATTCCTTTCTTTGGATGTATTAGTGCTCTGTCTGCATGTGCACCTGCCTGCCAGAAGATCCCTTTATAGATGATCGTGAACCACCAGCTGGTTGCTGGGATTTGAACTCAGAAGTCTGGTAGAGCAGCCAGTGCTCTTAGCCACTGAGCCATTTCACCAGCTCTGGACGATGTGATACTAAAGATTCCTATTTCACAGTTCACAGTAATTCTACAAGCACTTGTACCTTTATATTTTCTAGGATTGTGGAGAAGTATGGCTGCAAAGCAGTAATCTACTCTGAGCCCAGGCCAGCTCTGTGGAGTGGGTGTTTTTACATTTCCCCCTTGGCAGATGGCAAAATCAGCTGTTTTCCCTCCATACTACATAAGGAAACAGTGACAGAATCAAGCATGAAAGGCATTCCATTTTAATACACTCAGGGTAGTGTATAAACAATAGATTTATTTTCCATAATTCTAGAGGCTGGGGAGCTGACCATTAAAGTTCTGGCCTGCGGTCTGATGAGTTCCTCCTTATTGTACCCTCACCTGGACGAAGGCAGAAGGCCAAGATAGCTAGCCAGCCACATGCTGGGAAAGCTTCACTTAAAAATTGCCTTAATCCTTTTAATAAGGTCAAAGGCTAACAGATTTAGATTAAACTAAGAACCTGAAAGCACAGCCGTGGTGAAGCTTTGGTTTTTATCATCTCTCCAAGGGACCATCTTTTAATACAGGAAATGTAGGTTGTTGAAAGGACACATTAACGCCATAACATAGGCATATTTACTATTACATCAACTATTTCAATAACCAATGAGGGTCCTTGCTTTATATGTAGCACAGGATTAAATAACTTACTCGGGTGCAACCAGGGAGAAGAATTAGGTTTCAATCCAGACCCTGCTTGAGCCCACAGCCTTAATCTTTTAACTCTTTCTCCTAAGCTAGCAGAAGAATAAAATCCCAACCATCTTTTAAAGCCAGTTAAAAATATCCAGATGGGGTCATCCTGTTGTAAAAGATGACAAGATCCTTCAGTATGATGTAGTATCAGTCACCGCCACGCAGGGACAGCTCTCAAATCTGCTGCAGCCTTTCAAAGACTTCAATGAGAAGAAGAGACTGAGAGAAAAATCAGAATAGATTCAGAGAAAGTGAAGAGAAGGAAACAACAGGGAGACAGTGAAATCACTGAGGACTTGGACTAGAAAGACAAGACAAGGGAGCAAGAAAAAGCAGCCATGAAGGAAAACAAAGTGAGTCTGTGACCTTGGTCAGCAGCTAAAAGAGCTTGTGAAGCTTGATGACAGTGAAGTCTCCTCAGTGCCATGACAAGAGAAGAGAAATAACAGTTTGCAAAGGAGGTAGAAGATGGACTCTGTAACCAAATGAGCAATATCACCTGGGGAGAATTTTGATGATCTCAGACTCCCGAGAGCACGGAACTGCAGAGAAGATTAGTTGTGAAGTTGTCACACAGAGAAAAGGAAATACCCTAATGGGACCACAGCAGAGCCACTCTGTCCTGGAGGAGACCATCGTCGGTGCTGTCATTCATGAGGTTCAGTACACATCCGCACCGAGGGAAGCTTAAGGCTTCACGATGCATCAGAGCTTTCTGGTTTCAACATTTGGGGAGATTTCCCCTACAACAAAGCAAAGTTTGCAGCGGCCACATGCTTATTCTAGATGAATCTCTGGAACTTGGCGTACTGTGACACATGATATTCAGCACGGTTGTTCACGATGTTCAGTACTGCTGTTCATGATGTTTATTTAGTACTGTGGCCCATGATCTTCAGTACAGTGACTATCATCAGTACTGTGATCCACCACGCTCAGTACTCTTATTCATGATGTTCAGAACTGTGGCCCATGATGCTTAGTACTGTGACCCACAACCTTCAGGACTGTGAGCCCTCATGTTCTCTTGTCTCAGCTGCTTTGCCCCACGGTGGCCTACACCCGCACCATACCTTTAAAGATCTATAGCTCTTGAGGGTCTTGGTCTGAGATATTGCCATTTCCTCTGCTTCAGAAGCTTTGCAGTTAACAGGTGAGGGAATGTCATAGAGGCAGCTTTTGGATCTTGAATGAGAATTATTCTCATCTGCCACTCTGGACGTTTTTCAAACTCCTTCCTCTGTGTATTCTAGGGAAGTGCTCACTTGCGCTGGGCTTGTCTGCTTCTGGCCTGAATACTGAGCTGTGTAATCGAGGGAACTCAAGCATGGGCAGGTCATGGTTGTATGAATAAACAAACTACTCAATATGTGACCTGATTGTTTTCCAAAATTGCACAGTCCCTGGTTTCACTTGTCATTTTAGAGCAGGAGTGGGAGGATGAGGCTGTGACAGTGAATGGGTATAATCAATCCATTTAATGAAAACAGATTTTCTAAATTATGCTATGAGTTGCAAGCATTTTTAACCCTTTACACTCCAAGGCAAGAAAGCATCATTTTGGAAGGTTCATGCCCTTCCAGAGAACAATCTAATTCATTTAAGCCTCATTGCAATATTGATAGGGCAGTACTTTTTGACTGATACCCATGGCACGAAACTTAGAAAACATAAATGATTCCTCCCCTCATACTGTCATTCTGCTTACCCATCCACAAAATGTTCCATATTCATCTCTCTGTAGTAAGACCCCAAAAAAAGTTAAAAAAAAATTGTCAGCTTTCTTCAATGTAAGGAGCAGCAGGAATCTTTCGAGTCCTTGTTGCCCACAGAAGCTGCATCAATGATCCAGTGCAAGGTGACAAAAAACAGGGGATTTGAGAGCATGGGGATGGGAGAAAATAATTGTTTATATTCGGTGGTGTTCCCAGAAGATCACCATCAGCAAGAGCCACACCTTGGGAACAGCAGTGCCTCCACCATCTTGTCTGGGCTCTGGAAACCTCACCATATGCCACCCAAATCAGGAATAAAGTCAGCTCCCAAAGGGCAAAGAGCCAGCCTCCATCTATCAGCTCTCTGTGCTACCATTTACTGTAATTAAGTGATAACATTCACTCCATTTAAAGTGTTGGGAGAATAACAAGGCTTCCTGTGCAGGGGAAAGGCAATTTCTACAGTACACTGCGAGACTCACGATAGCTGGCCCGATGTTGGCGGCTCTTACACAGCCAAGTAAAAGAGAGGCTAAAAGCCCGTGCAAAATTCGAATAGCTGGGAGCATTGTGGACTGCTGTAGACAACAGAAAAGCTACAGGTTTTATTTTATATGGAAAATAAGTCTTTCCTTCCAACACAAATGTTTGATATTGCTCTCTCCCTCATCTCCATATTGTATTAGTGATGAATCTGCAAATGACAACTGTGGCTCAGCTGAACCTCCTTGTGACATAAAGTACCTGATGATTTTAGATTTTAGCTTAGAAATAGCTCCATTTCACAAAGGACTTCTGAAGAGAGAACACTGATGATCTTGGGAATAAAGATATCAGCAGTGACAGTGACCTTTTGTAATTCTGTGAAGTGGGTTTCCTGTTTTTAAAAATGATTTCAAAATACTTTAAGAATGCTGAATGGCACAGGTAATAATATGCTGAAAGCATTTAGAGGTGGGGTGCTTTTGGCCTCAATCCCTAACTTAGTAGCAGCAGACAGTTGATGGGTGCTAGGAGACAGAGAGAACCATTTTTCCTTAAGGGTGTAGCCTCTTGTAGAGTCATAAACCAGTGGATGGCCCAACACTCATGAGTATATGGATAGTACAAATTGTACTTGAATTATTAAAAAAAAAAAAAGAAAGAATATGTGTATTTGGGAAATTGTTTGGAATAGGAAAGAGTTAGGAGCAGGAGCCAAAGTTGAAAAGGATCAAAATACATAAATTTTCAAAGAACTAATAAAATATAATATTAAAATGTCTCATGAATTCACAATCTAATATTGTAATCCAATATTAACTACGTGATATATTTGCTAGATCTTTGTCCCATTTAACAAAACTAGTAGACATATGAGAAGTTGCTTTACATCTAATTTTCTACAGATTTCCTTCAGTTTCAAACTCTCCAACAATGCCTGTTGGTCTTTCCTCCTGCTAAACCAAACTGTAGTTGTTGTGTGGACAAAACCTGACGTCACAGGCAGAGCTGAGACTCTGTTTGCTGGAGTCTTTCCTGGAATCTTGCTAAAATAGAGACTGTCTTCTCTTGATGATACCCATTTGGCACTTTTTTTTTTTTTGGCGCTATTGAGCCAAATGTGAACTATAAAATATTTCAGAAAGAACTACCACTTCTGAACATAAAAGGTTCTGATAAATCTGATTGGGCTTTGCTTCCTTAAGCCTTAATATTTACCTAACACAAAGGAACCATGAGTAAGTCATACCTTACCCAACTAATTACAAGTTTAATCCCCATAGACCAAGGATTTCATTTGCCTCGCTGATGGGGATGAAATTAATGGCATGTGAGGATGAGACCTCTTCCGTCATTGTTTCGCTATGACCAGAGAAGGGTGGGCAGCGAGAAAAGGGTTAAGAATGTCTTACTACTCCTGCTGTTCATAGAGAGAAAAAGAAGCAGGAAAGTGGACCCGAGTGCTGGTGTTTGAAATCTCAACCTGACACCCAGCTGCCTCACATGCACGCCGACTTATTCTGTGGTCACAAGGTGACACTGGAATTTCAGCCATGTTGACAACAGCTGTTTTGTCTGGAACCACGACCTCAATAAGGGACAAGTGGCAGTAAAAATAATTAATGGATCCAGGCTCCTTTTTTAAAAACATATTCTGCACCTGCATTTTTAAATCCATGGATGTCATCTTATTTTTCAATAAGTGATGAAATTGCTATCCCATTGGCTCAAATAAATGGTTAGGTTTATTTTTATCTGCAGATATGGTCATTAAAGTGCATGGCTTTTAGTCAGTTGACAGACAGAAGAGGCTGGGGCTCACTGCAGAAATGCACATTTAGAAAAGCTTTAATGAGTTGAAGGCTTGTAAATGAGCCAGATTCCCACAGAAACATCGTGGATCTCAAAATGCACACAGTCTCACACAGGACATTTTAATAAGAAATAATGTTCAAGTAAATATTTTGTCATCTGCCTTATTCAACAGTCCAAGTGTGTTTTAGGGAGCTCAATTGTTTTGGGAGGTGATCATGCTTTATGTTGGAAGAAATGGCATTTTACTTTTGCACTCTTGGTGCTGTACTGTGATGGACTGAGAGACAGAGGACATACAAATGAAGAACAGTGATGGACAAGAGGGTTCTATGGTTATGTGGTATTTTGAGGTTAGCCATTTGCCAGCTATGACTGTTCATCTGACCTAACCTGTAGCCTATCAGAAAGAAAATATCAGGGTTAGAGGTAGGGGAAAAATGACTGAGTTATATGTGATAGAATTTCCATCTTAAATGAAAAAATTGTATCCAAGGGTGAAATTAAGTGGGTGCAATCAAAGCATTGTCTTTTTTTTTTTTATGGCAAACAGGTTTACTGTCTGTCTACCTAAGACTAAAAATGATAGACTAAAAGTTAAGTCATCGTCATAGTAAATATTTGAATCAGAAAAAGGATCATTTAATCACATTAAAACAACAACAACAACAAAAACAAGCAGAAAACTAACTACTGCAGATAAAAGCACACATGCATGCAGTTTAACAAAAGAGAGCAGAGACCAACCAACGTTTTTCATTTCCGCTTGTACCACCATTGACCCCCACTATTATAAAGCCTTATGTGATAAAGCTCCCGCCCCCAATCCTTTTCCTCAACCGTGTTTTCAAGTTCTGTTCTGTTTATTGAACAACACACCCAGCTTTTGGGGTGGAAAACTCTTGTTCATTGACCTCCTGTGGCCAGTGTCTTCTTGAATCATGTCATTGACCTGGGATACTTCCTCAGTTCATTCTGACCAGAAGGACACCTCTCTCTCTTTCTCTTTCACAGACAGTTTCTCTGTGTAGCCTTGGCTGTCCTGAACTTGCTTCGTAGATCAGGCTGGCCTCGAACAAACAGAGATCTGCCTGCCTCTGCCTCTCTGAGTGCTGGGATTACAGGCGTGCCACACAGTGCCTGATTCCTTTTATTTCTTATCCCATTAACCACTTTATTCCCATAGAGATGCTCACATTACTTTGGAACTGTTTTGTCTCTCATTTAATTGTTTACTAACCCCTAGTTTTTGCTCTGCTCCCAACAATGGAGAATAATTATTAAGGCAGAGACATCTCTGCTTTGCTACTTTGCTTTTTGAAGACTGGTATAGACACTGTTGGTGGAAGAGGTTGCTTTTGTCCCTCTTTATCCGCAGAGAATTAACGTGAGAACATCAGCAGACAACTACTAGTGTCAGTGAAGTTATAACCTAACGTTTGCCCCATTTAAACTCAGTGTTCACGATGTGAATATGCTTTGGAAGTTTGCAGTACAAAACAGAACAAGTAGTATTTTTCTTTTCTTTTCTTTCTTTCACAAATAGAAGACTTGCTTTTACCTAGATCCTAGAAATCTTGCTGCATAATTTCCCCTTAAATGGACAACTTTCATCTTTCCTCACTTAAAGGAAGCACTTTTCACTTCCTTCAGCAGCAGCTTCACTGCCATTGAGATCTGAGGCCATAGTCAAGTCTAGTAAATGTTTGAATACCGCTTTGTGATTGTAAGGCGGCCAATCTGATAATGCACTGGCTCCTGGGGAGCTGCTATATGAAAACTGGATACAAAGGTTAAAGAGGTGATTGATTTTTAACCCCAAGGAAGGTAGAATGAGACAGTGTTAGATTTCACTCAAAATGAGGGTATGACCGGAAACTTGTGAATTCTTTATTTCTGGAATTTGCTTAATATTTTTGTTCCATGGTTGAACGTAGGTAACTGAAACAACAGAAAATGAAACTGAAGCTGAGGTACTGTTGAAAATGAATTAAAACTCTTAAATTGACTCTTGTATGTTTTAATCAATCACACCCTTTAGGACCATGTGATGATTCTTGCTTTAAAGGTAATAGAAATATTTTTCAGTGGCGTTAAAAAGTAAAGGAAAGCAAGATGGCCTTCCATATTTTAAACCAGGTTGTTGGCCTAGAAGTCGCTTCTTCTGGCGTGAGCTCCACAAAGTTAATAGTAACATCAGCGTTTTCCCCTATGTGGGCGTTCTAGACAACCAAAGGCTAGGACTGAATTTTCAACTTAAGGAAGTATCAAGCTGCTGTTAATGGGATGGCTTTCATATTTAAAGAAAAAGTGAAGCAGAAAGTGCCACAAATCATAAAAATAAAATTCTGAAGTTATATTTACTCACAAGTAAACCCTAAACGCATAAAAAAACGTCCATTAACAATCTGCACATGCTCTTCCTCTCTGCGAAGCGTCTCTGCATAGAATTTTTCCAGTGCAACAGTAGAGGGCGCTGCCGACCCGCGTTCCGTATTTCTTGAGTTTCTGTTCAGCCTAAATTGCTCTGTACTCCAATGTGACATATTTGAGCTCGCTGCTGAATTCTCACACCGCAATAATCAAACAGTGCACAGAAACAATGCCAGAAAGAAAATAAAGACGGTCTAAAGCCATTCTGGTGATAGAAGGAATAATAACACCTTTTGGAGTTAACGTGGCTTTTAATCAACGCTCCTTACAGAGATGATAAATGAGAAGGGAACTAGCGTCACAGGGGTGGGCTGTTACATGCTTCCCTTAATGGCTCATTAACTTCTTGGCTTTTCCCTCCTACTCCTGCTCATTTCCACGGCTTCCCAATCATTTCGAAGGAAACTTCTAAGAACTAAAATACTTACAAACTAAGGCACCCTGAATGTTCTGGTTTCCCAAGTTTCGTTATGGTAACGTAAGGTCGCTATTTTCCATTGCGTACGAACTAAGATCACCAGAAAGCTATTTTAGAAAGATGTTTCCATTAGAATCTAAGAACAGTGGGCGAAACTCAGAGGGGGATCACAAGTAATAAAATACAATGTTTCAGATGTGGGTAAAAGAGTTCCATAAGCCTGGGAGAGACCGTGAGGCTGCTTGATCAAGAAAGAAATAGCATTGAATCCCTTGTCTCAGCTGTAGTAGCAGCTTGGACATAATGTGTCTGAGTCTTCAAGTGTGGATTTATAGAAAGAGTTCAACATGTAGAGACAGCATTTAAGCAATTCAAGGGTAGACATCATATTTTTGTCAATATCGGATCTTGGGAAACTCGAGAAGAGAAACCCCAGTTGATTCCATTGTAGGTTAGGGCAATCTCTTCTACATTGCAAATGGATGTTCAGAGCAATACTAATGGATTTATTTACATAGAGCAGAAAGTTCCTGCACACACATGGCAGCTGCTCCTCCCATCGACCGTGAAAGTAGGTGGGACAGGTGCCCTGATGTCATATTTACAGAGTGCATTACAGAGTGCATTGTCAGGTGCATTGTCCAGGAAGGGCTGCCTGGGAGGGTACCATCCCCACCCCCTGAGCTGCCTAACTTTCCTCTGTGGTGGGTGCCACGGCTCACCACAGAAAAGTCAGGCAACGCTCGGGTGAGATATTCAAGCGTGGCAGATCCATGTCAAATCACAGCCTGGAAGTGCTCGAGCACAGTGAGGGTACATTTGGGACTCAAATCCCAAGTCTGAATTCTGGCTCCCCCTCACATCCATCTGTGCTTCTGGGAAGGTTGCTGGGTGCTTGTAGGTACCACTAAATGGTCTGGATTGGAAACTTCGTAGTCAAAAGTGTTTGGAGGTGGGTGGGACTTTGAGCATGCCATTACTATCAGATGGGACCATGAGTGTGAAGTCCTCAGGATACAGTCAGTGGCTTTGTAACAGGAAGAAGGTGTCCTGATGCCTGCCCTGTGCTACTGTTCAATAACACCCTTACCAGACAGATGGCTGGACCCTGCTCATGGGTTATGCAGGCTCTAGATCTATGACATGGTAAAACACACACTCACACACACACACACATACACACACACACAGAGAGAGAGTCTTATCAACTATATCCAACCTGTCTTCCAGTTGCTACCATGCATCCTTTTCCTGTATCTAGGCTGATGAGTGCAGTCCTCACCCCTCATCAAGGAAACTTCTCTTTGCAACAAAAGGAGACCATTACACAAAACAAAGACGGATGAAAACTCAGTTGTGTAGCCTAATCCCAGTTGATACATCTACAATACAGCTCCCATAACTACCTCTCGGGGGTCATAGCTGAAGAGGGATTGGAAAGACTGTGTGAGCCAGCGGAACAGGGGGTCTGCTGAGAGACTGTTTTTTTTCAGAAGCTATACCCACAAAGTCTCACCAACACGACTGCTGAAACATGAGCTGAACAAGGACAGGACGGCAACAACAGACGTGCCAACTTGGACAGAAAAAGACCACAAGGCCTCAACTTTGCACAAAGAACTACAAGCTGCTAAGGAATGCTGAAAAAGGAAAGAAAAAAAGCCTTCCTCAGGGAAGAGCATACAAACTGGTTATCTAATTCCAAAGGATCAGCCCTGAAAATGTACATACAAGTATCAGTATACAGACCGAGCAGGTTTCATTTAGGACTGTATATGTATAGATACATACATATGTGTGTGTATATATAATAACAATTAATGAAAAGAAAGCAGGGAGGAATATATGGAAAGGTTTGGAGGAAGGAGAGAAAAGGGGAAAATGATATGTTATAATCTCAAAAATAAAAGGACAAGTTGGCAAAACTCACTTGGGAAATTGGACAGCATTTACCTTTGTATAGTTAGGTCTGCTGTTTGACAGGAAACTGTGCAAAATCATTTAAAGGAATGTATGCAACATAACGGAGCAGAGTGGCCTTGGCCACCAACTGTAGATTACCCGTGTGAACTGCGAGTGGGTCTTCCCTGAAAAGATAATTTTTTTTCCCATGATGATAAAGCTGAAAGGTGATGAGCTACTCTGTAATAATAGATATGGCAGTCACAATATAGTGACTACATCCTGGTTAGTTACTGTTGTCTACTAGACACATCCTAGAATCACCTGGGAATGGGGAAACCTCGGCTGCAGAACTGCCTCACTTGCACTGGCCTTGCTCACGTCTCAGAGAGGCCGTCTTGATTTATGCTGGATGCGGGAGGGGCCAAGCCCACAGTGGGTGGCACCATCCCTAGGCAGGTGGGTCTGAGCTGTATCAGAAAGCTCTCCGAGCAAGCCAGTGAGGGAGACAAGTACTTTGCCTCCTCCATTGTTTCTCCTTGAGTTCCTGACTTCCTTTGATGGGTGAGCCAAAAACACCCTTTCTTCCCCAAGTTCCTTTTAGTCAGAGGGATTTATCACAGTAACAGAAAAGGAAACAAGCATAGTCAGTATCTCCTAGAATTTTGCTTTATTCCCCCTAGAATATTTAATTATCTTTTTAAAAAATCATTAATTAATTAATTACAATGTACTCACTTTGTATCCCAGCTATAGCCCTTCCCTCATCTCTTCCCAGTCTTACCACCCTTCCTCTTCTCCTCCCATGCCCCTTCCTTAGTCCAGTGACAGGGGAGGTCTTCCTCCCCTTCCATCTAACCCTAGCCTATCAGGTCTCATTAGGGCTGGCTGTATCATGTCCTCTGTGGCCTGGTAAGGCTAGACCCCCAAGGGGGAGGTTAACAAAGAGCTGGCCACTGAGTTCATGTCAGAGACAGCCCATGCTCCCCTTACTAGGGAATATTTAATTTTCTTAACACGGTCGTTATTATGGCTCTGTGGATATAGTCCTTTCCGTGTACATCCATCCTCCTACATGTTCACATGCAGACACCCACCTACCCACAAGCACACACACAGCTCATCAGCTAACTCTAATGTAGAAAATTGTTCTTTGTAAGTGACTTGTCTTTTGGTAGAAGAAGTTTCTTAAGGAGGTGAGAAAACAAGTTTGGCCTCAGAACAAAGAACTGCAGGTAAAGGACTGACTAAAGCAGTTTAATTATTTTGAGTTGCCTCAGGCCATCGGAGACTTTTCCTCAGTTCCTATGCCTTTCATCTTCATTGACATTCCACTAAATAATAACCCTGCCTTTGATTTAGAGAACACCTCTAAAGCCCCAAAGGGAAGACTGTTTTCCTGAGGACACTGAGTTGAGTACTCTGTTATCAAAGGCTTGCCTCGTGTGCCCTGAAGACTTCCATTCCTAGGTTCTTTTCTGATAATCAAACTGAATAACTTTTTTTTAAAAGTAATTGCTCAAATATGTTATAAATGTTTCAGCTACTCATTCATTTGAGGGATATTACTTAATCACTGTTTGACTAGAAATAAAGTTAATTTTCCCTTTGTTTCATTTCCACATTTGGAGTTGCCACAAGTTCTCATACTACTTGTTTTAGGAACTCCACAAGCTAGGCCACGGAACTACATACCATCTCAAATGTCAAAAAGAAGAATTTTAGCCCCTACCATCCTTTCTTTTAGGATGCCTTATTCCCTGTCATGAAGTAGGACTCATCTAACCCAGGGTATAAGGCTGGAAAAGGAAAAAACATTGAAAACAGATTATATTTCTCTTAGTCTCCTTTTCACTCGATATGGAAATGATAGCAATAGCTCCACAGGACCGCTAGGCAGTGACAACCACCCTGCAGAGACTGTGCAAGCAATAAATAGCTGGAGTCAGCCTCGCTGGCTCTCAGCAATCTGCCTTCAGGATGTTGCTGGAGTGACCATCAGTGAAATCTGGCCCTGGCCCTCTCCAGCTTAGGCCCTTTGTTTACTTTCATAGCTTTCCACGAAGTTTGCCAGGATCCTGCAAAGGTTTGACCTCAGCACTGTTGGCCTCTGGCTGAGCCTCAGCACTTTTGTGGCCTGTCACCCACCTCTACCCACTACTGGTTTTACACTCTGTTCTTTTTTTTTTTTTTTTCCCCACACTGCTTTGTTTTACTCAATCCTTATTCTTTGCTGTAAATTCCTCCTGGAGATCAACTGAGTTATCTTCATTGAATTCTTTTCCTCACCACACATTTCTCTGTCCTGAACTCAGATCTCCTAGAAAGCAAGGACAGTTTCTGATTCTGTCAAGTCCAGTTCCAGTCAAGCATTTAGTAGGGCCCTAAATAAACGTTTGTGAAACACTCGAACAATGTGAATTAGGTGCACCTTGATGTTTTTTTTGATGAGCTACTTGTTTAAAATGTTAGTTATTGTGACCTTGAAAAACTTCACTGTGAATACTTGTCATTTGGGAAACAGCAGTTCTCTCTAGAGAGAAGCTTACATTTCAGAAAAATGAAGTGTCCATTGGCAGAAAAGCACAGGGGACCAATGACTGTACTCTTCTCTTCAATGTTGTCTTCAACTGCACTGTGAGGCCACCAATTTATCATATGATGGGGACAACCTCAAACTGTTGAAAACTGTACCCCAAGATGAAATTTTGATGATGTTTTTATGAAAGGAAAGGTTTTAGTCACTTAGAGGAATCAAAGTTTCCATAAATCACAATTACTAAGAAGAAATGAACCAACTGCTCAGCCCAATGTTTTCTTCTTAAGCAAATGCTGACCTATGTATAAAACCCTTTTATAGTCTACAATAACTTTTTCCTTTTTTTTTTTTTGCTTAGTCTAACAAATTAGCTAATTCATTATATTTAAAAGTTCATAAACCATTTTTATTCCCAATACGAGATTTAATGAGCATTCTGAATCAGAACCATTGCTGAGTGTAGATGCTAATACCTAAAATACCCACGTACTTCCCCAAACCACAATAAACTGACACCTGTGGAGCAGAGAATTCGGCATCCTTTTCTGTGGTCACGTGTTTCCTAACCTTCCGACTCTTCAGTGAATGTATCTCTCAGTCAGTGAGAAATCACCAGATTCCAGCATTTGCATCTTTTGTTCCAGGCATTTGGCCAACTTAGTATGTGTGGCTTCATCATCTAAATTCTTTCTCAGAGGCCCTTGTCTTGAAGCCACGTGAAATGCTGAGAAATGACAGAAAGGCTTCTCCTTGCCTGTTAGCCCGCCCTCACTCTGTTCTTCCAAACACATTAATTACTGAAATTTTTACAAAGTGGTCTCTGTTTTGCCACAAAAAAAGACAAGAAAAATCAACAGCTGACTCTGGCCCAAATCAACGCACGCCCTCTTAGTCTTTTGTAATCAATATTAATCAAGTCCAATGCACTGCTGCTAGCCAAGCTGCCTGCGTGGATGAAGGGAAATAAAATGAAAGCAGTGGAAGCGGGAGTGTTTATTTTTGCCATGTGACCATAGCCTGTTTACTCACCGGCGGTCCCGGAGGCCCTGGGTTTCCTGGGGGTCCCGTTTTCCCTCGCCTTCCCTTGAAACCAAAAGAAAGCAGATTGAGTATTGTGATTTAATTTCATTTCAATGCAACAATACTTAGCAGCCTGGAAGACAGAAAAGAAAAGTTGAAGAACAACTTCAGGTCCACTTGGCTCTTGAATATCAATGAATTTTGAAGCTGAGGGCCAGTTCCCCATGACCACAGTGGGAAAACACTGCCTAAGAAGAGCAGATTCTAACCATTGTCCGCGGCCTATCTTGACACTCCAGCAAAGTCAGGACAGTGAGTGAAAGAGGATTTCGGATCAGCGTTTTGTCTGATGACTCTGCGGTTTCATTTCAAACAAAAAGTGCAATTTAGATGAAAAAAAAAATTTTTTTTTCCCAGGGGCTGGAAAGATGGTTCAGTGGTTACGAGCCCAGGCTGCTCTTTGAGAAGACCCGGGTCCCTTTTCCAACACTCACAACCACAGGGGACAACCACAGGATCTGTCGCCCTCTGCCGGCCTCCGTGGGCACTGCCGGTACATGGCTCACTTCTGTGCAAACACTCAGACACAATAGAACACAAATAAATAATCTCAAGAAAAAAAAAAAAAAAAAACTTCAAACAGGGTCTGAATTCTAATTTTATAGGCGGCACCCAAGGACAGCATTGGTTAGTTAAGAAACCGCTTCAGAATCCCAGGGGCTGGGAGCCATAAATTTGTACTTCAGAATTACTTCCAGTAATTCTTAACATTTGAAAAGCACTGCATTGTTAAAATTATACACTCTACCTATAGAATACGAACTAGCTCTTTTCTTCTGTCTGGATAGGTGAACCAAATGTACAATTTTTACATGTTAATCATTATTGTAGCTCAGTGTTAACAGACCCAAACTGATAACCACCAGGATTAAAATTACAGGGGCCACAAACACAGGCCTGTGCTAATGTGCTTAAGAAAGTACGTGTTTAATACTGTGTTAAAGAGTTTAGTTGCCATGATTACTTTTAATTTTATTTACTGTTCTTGTACGCGTGTGTGGCAGGGTACATAGCCATGGTGCCAGCGTACAGGTCAGACTATAACTTCTGGGGTCAGGTCTCCCTCTCCTCTTCACACATGGCTTCCTGGGTGCCCACTGGATCAGCCCTAGTTATTTGTTTTTTGTTTTTCTTCCGTTTGTTTGTTTACCAGTCAGGGTTTCTCTGTATGACAGTCCTGGCTATCCTGGAACTCGCTTTGCAGACCAGGCTGGCCTCAAACTTCCAGAGCTCTGCCTGTCTCTGGCTCCCAAGTGCTAGGAATAAAGGTGTTGCCCCCATGCCTGGTCCCAGTCATTTTCTTAACCTTTCGTCCCCCCAAAACAAGGAAAATAAGTTTGAGTTTTAAATTATATGCTCCAAGAGAGGAATGTTTCTGGGCTTATGCTTTCTGAACAGCACGGTTCCATCCCATTGTCCCCACTAAGAACATGATAATTGTGCTGATACCCTACTTATACATATCATGGCTCAGTGATCATGACACCTAAGAAGTAAAAGCATTAGGTTAACCTTTTCAAGCTTTTGAGTTGTGAGCTTAAGTACAGAAAGGCCCATTTCAGTCACTGATTTTATTTAGGCTTGAAGTTGGGGAGAAAGTCTAAAGCCCAGGTAGATCTGTAAGTTAAGCTTTGAGAGATGAGCAAACAAGCATTACGTTGTGATTGTGCAGATACATGTGCCCATTGCTATGAGAGAAAAGTAAAGCACAGACTGTTAAGGTCTTTATAGGATGGCTGTTTCACTCATGAACTCACAGCAGCTGTGGATACCCGTGAAAGACCTGCACGAGATTTGGCTGTCAATGTTCTGTTGTGAGTAGAGGAAGACCTCAGGAGGTCCCAGCCCTCAGGAAGAAGCAGCTTAATGGATGCTGAGGCGGTATGTTTCCTTCAGTGAACTGGTAAGTTCTCCAAACTCCCACAGCCATGCTTATCCACGCCTTATACACCAACTCTAATTAAATCCAATGGGTGACCCCCTCTCCCTCACTCCCTCTCTCTCTCTTTCTTTCTAAGAGATGAACGTAGAAGGAGGATTGGTTGGGAAAAATTAGTTCTGAGGGAAGTGTGGAGAAAACATAATGATGGAAAACATGATCAAAACACATTATAGACATATATAAAATTGCCGAAGGATAAATAATACCCACCCTTTCTATAAATACTCCCAAGTTCACCTCCACAGAACAAAAAAAGTTAAATTACAAAAGCGATACAGTTAGTGGTGTTTTCATATGCTGCCTATTTAAGCGATGTAAACTTTGGCTTTCTTTAGGGGACTGTAAGGTGAGAATGAATGTGTAATGTTATATTTTGTATATTTAGTACATATTTTACATGCATACATCTTCTAGTCTTGCAGTATATATTTTCTGAAAGTCAATATATTTGATTTTTACTAAATGCAAGTCAATTAATTGCCTTTGAGGACTAAGCACGAGTAAAGAGTTCACTTCGAAGTAGACGCATTATAATTCACTAATTTGCAGGAGTACTAGAAATGAAGTCAAAGGCATCTAAGCAGCTGATCCAGTCCTTCTGTAAGTGTAGGTTGAGTTAAAAATATGGGATCAGGTTTGCTTACATTCCTCTTTCTTCAAGAGAAAAATGAGTACCCGTTTGGGCTGGAAGTGGGGAAAATGAGGCTATTGATCAATTTTTATCACCGAGTTTATGTTAAGACAAACCAAGTGTCAGCCGGCATAACACAACACTGATGTGGAAGCTCTGTGTCCAGGTCTCTGGACGGCGAGGGCAACGATCCAGCCTCCCTCCTTTCTCCACTGATTTACATGATCTGTTACATTAGCCTCATCAGAGACCCACTGAGCATGCTGCAAGAATGCAGAGAGGGCCGATTCGCTCATACATCCTTCCTAAGCGCGGACAAGCAAGTAAGATATTTGTGAAGGTTGTAAATGAAAAGGGACATATTTGTGAGGGTAACTTCGGCCAGCACATATTTCCAGCTTAGGGCCTGAGTGTCTAGTAACTCCCAGAAGTATATTTGAACAATTTTAAGTGTGTGCTTTACAGAGCAATGCTTTTTTTTTTTTTTCCCCCTTTCAGCTGCGTTACACAAAACACAGGGAACAGGCAAGACCGTGGGATTTCGGGTCTCAGTGCCCTGCAGAGGGCACCCTGGCACAAGGCGGACAGAACCTTGAGGGAAGCTTTAGAGCAAGAAAGAGATATTGGGCCAATAATTTCTAAGGACATTAATAGTTCCCTTTCATTCCCAGACAATGTCTTTCTTCCTTCTAAGAAGGTCCAGGGACTCTCCCTCGCCTTATTTTTCCCTCTGTAAGGCCATTGCTCCTCTCACACCAGTTGAGTGCACTATTTCTTGTCCTTCTACAAGGTCTCTCTTTGCATTTAAAGCCATTAAGGGAAGAGCTAAGCATTTTTTTTTTTTGTACTGTAGTTGTATTACTTTATTGCTAATCATTTAGCCAACAAAATAGACACAGACCTCTCTTCTTTATATTAAGACTAAAATCAGATTTCTCTGTTGTCTCTAGCGCAGTGGTTCATAACCTGTGTGTCACCGGTGGAAGAGCCATTTTACAGGGGTCGCCTGGGACCACTGGAAAACACAGATATTTACATTACAATTCATAACTCTAGCAGAATTACAGTTATGAATTAGCAACAAAATTAGTTTTATGGGACTGAATTAAAGGGCAGCAGTGGTTAAGAAGGTTGGGAACCAGTGATCCAGAGCAAAGTGTAATCTCTAAATCGTGTTTTTGTTCACAAGGCTATGCAGCACTGGCCGGGAACACATGGGCCTTGGAGGTGGGGGCTGGAGGTAGGAGGATCGGGGAGAAATCTGTGATGTTGGTGGGGGGATGGTGACTACCCTCCCTCCGTGCCCGTCTGCCTCTGTGCCTGTCCCCTCCTGTTCCTGTCCTTTCATCTCAAGGCTCATTGCAAGTCCATTGTAAAGCTGGGCTTGAATATTTACGAGGGGTATCTTGCAGCCAACTCAGACAACTGCTGATCTAAAGACTGTGCTAGTTAGGGTAGATGCTGTTCAGAAGCAACTCTGGTAAATCTCATTTTACAAACTACCCAACCCAGCAAGATCTACCATTCCCTTCTTATTATGATCAAGCTAATCTAACACCTTCCTGAAAACCAAAGTAGAAAGCATAAAATCATAGATTTACTCCAAATGGTTACCTTGGAAACCTCAAAGAGGTTTTTGTTGTTGTTTGGCAACAGTAAAAATATTTTTGAACTACAGTTTAGACTTCTACCTAATGATCTAAGTCTAATGTTTGCTCAAACCTGGAAGGTCAGTTAGCATGGATGGTCTCCTCCACCTTACACCAGTTTCCAAAGTAAGGGTCTCAGATCTGGAAATCAGCATCCCCAATAAACCCTATAGAGCCCACATGTCTTATAAATGTAGCCCAAATAAAGTAGTTCAATTGGTTGACTGATTCTGTGAAGTTGGAAATGATCATTGTCAAACGCAGAAGCAGCTAGGCTGGGCTAGCTGTCTCTTTTCTCATAGAAGCATGTGTGTGTGATTACTTGTATAATTCCCACCATGCACACTGAGTAGAAAAGCTACATTTCAAAGCACACACACACACACACCAACCAGAAAATAACAAGTGAAGTGTTGACAAGGATATGGGGAAACGAGCATTTATAGCCTGCTGATACGACTGTCAAACAGTGCCATGACTGTATAAAATATTACGGAGCTCCTCTGTAGGTTGAAAATATAACTGCCATTTGATCTTCTGGGAATAGACCCCAGTACATACTTCTTGGAACTGAAAGGGTTGCAGGGGCTCCCGGGCTGCTCTGGATGGAAGCATCAATCCTTCCTTGAACCCACAGGTGACCCCTAGGCAACTCGAAGCAGGACGAAAGCCTTGTGTCTCTGCCCCTATACATGACCTGTGTCCTTTGCTGACTCTTGTCTTTCTGTTCAGCTATTCACGGCAGGCATGTCAGTCATGTTAATCACCCCTAATACCCGTGTCCCAAATTAACCTAATTACTTTTCTCCCACACTGAGGCTAACGACACTAAGAGTCAAATATTTCCTTGGTCTACAGGAACGTCATGATTAATGGGCCACGGGCCACGTGATTTAACCGCATCCTCCCCTGGACCACTGTAGCAGTACCACAGTCTCCAGCCATCGCCCTAAACCTGAAGAAAGACACAGTAGTCATGTCCTGGAAGACTTTATTTCACACTCGCATATATTCTATCTGAGCTATTTCTCCTTTCTAGCTTACCTCAAGTTCCAGGAACAATGAGCCTTGAAGGCCCCCAACCATCTCCCCTGGTGCCAGGGAACCCAGCAGGGACAGAGCTGAGATAACAATCAATCCAACCATAGTCTGTGCAAGCTGCTTAATTGGTATAACCCATAGTCCCATTTTTTTTTCTTCTATTGTCAGTACCATGAAGACAGTGTGAGGCCATCACCACACCTGCTCTCTTCCCAGTGTGAGCACACTGAAAATTATTTTCTTGTTTCTACTGTCACTTACTATTATTATATTTTTGATTAGATGTTTATGGTGCTGGGCAACTAACCTCAGTCTCCTGGATCTCCCAGAGTCAGGCCTCTGTCCTAGGACTCTGGTAAAACAAAGTCCATTGCAATAGAATTCTCGACAGCTATGAGACAGAAGCAACACAGATGCCACTTCACGGAGAGCGGGCTAAACCACATGGGATACATACATACAGTGGGCTGTTACTTAGTCTGACAGAAAGGACATTTTGTCATATGGTACAGCATGGGCTGGGGACTCGATGGCCTGACTCAGTGGCCAAATCCTGGCAAATACAGTGTAACCTCTTTTATATTGGTAGTTAAATACTCAAATTCATAGAGACAGAAAGCAGAAGCTGAGAGGGCAGGAAGAGAGGGTTGCTTATAGGAGACCATTGGCTTTATGAGGAGGAGAAGTAATGGAAATGTACTTCGCGACACTGCAAACATACCATGTCCTTATCAAGGCGAAGGGTGGTGGATTTCATGTTTAGTGCTACAATCTCTGAAATGTGGTAGAGCCAGTAAATGCCAATTCCTTTCATCCCCTATCCTTTTATCACTTTATCCAAACATCCGGTTTGCCGCATGAAAACATTTATAATGTCTCAAGGAACGTTTCTAAGGAATACAAGACAAAGCCTTCACAGAAGTGCAGTCATGAGCTGGCAAGATGGCTCAGTGAGGACAGCATGTGGACACAAGCCTGGTGACCAGACTCTGACGATAGTAATCCCCATATAGGGGGAAGGGAAGAGCTGACTTCAGACAGTTGTCCTCTGATCGTCACATGTGTGCAGACCCCCTGGCTGCACCACACACATGTACGACAAAAATAAGCAATATATTTCTTAAAATGTGCAGTTAACTCTGAGCTATGCATATAGATTTATAGAAACTAATGTAACAGTCAAACACCCACAGAAGCAGGAATAAGTTAGGGGATAGTATATAGCACTTTAAAATTGAACTGGATAGAGCAATAAGCATCTTCCGTAGAAACACAATGTTGGGGCTGGAGAAAGGGCTACTGGTTAGGAAAATACCCTGTTCTTACGGAGTGTTAGGCAGGCAATTCAGCTGGCCTGCCCTTAGAGACCTTTGGAGTGCTGACAAGGTCCTGTGACGTCATCTGGGCCAGGTCTGCCACGCTGTCCACGGCACCTCCACTCAGATGCACCTATCCACGGTCACCGCTGCCCGCTCCCACACTCAAAAAGTAAAATAAATACAAAACTTAAAGGCTGCTGTTCAGTTTGTGAAGAGGCTCAAGCAGGGAGAAGTAGTCCATGCCAGTGAGAAATTATGGCGAGTTACCCACGTGAATGAGGGTATTCCACGAAACAAAGACATTCTCACGATTTAGTAAACTTATTTATAGGATACATTGTCAAACCACCAGTACTTGCTGTGTTCAAGGCAAAAAATAAAAATAGATAGCGCAGAGGGTCACCATTGTCAGCAAGCGGGCAGGCAGGCAGGGCTATCTAAATGGATGGCATCTGTAAACCGGCAACTGTAAAACATCGCCGGATCCTCCCAGGATGACTTGCAGGTAGAGTATCTCAAATTAGACACTTGATTTATAAACGCTTCGCCCTCCACCAGCATTCTAAAGAGAGGAGTGCAAACCACGGGCTACTGGTCCTTCTATGGCTGGTGGCTGGGCTGTCGATAAGGGTTATGAGGGCAAAGAAGACGTTACAGTGGTGATGAGTTCAAATCCAGGGTGATAAAGAGACGCTAGACCCACAGGCTGAAATGCATGTCCAACTGTGTCTACTTCTGAAGATGGCTCCTCTTAAGTGTTCCCCTGTCCTTGACTGTATTTCACACACACTTAGGCATTGGCTGAGCCTGAACAGGTATCAGGGAAATGTTAATGAGGAGCAGACATGGCCTTGACTGGCACATACAACTGTGAATGGGGTGTTGATTACACAGGAAAACATTACAGTCTATCTGGGAAGTTTGAATGTCTTTTTTCTTTTCTTCTTTTTCTTTTCTTCTTCTTCTTCTTTTTTTTTTTTTTTTTACATTGTGAAAGGAAATAAGATTTTTGACTGATGTTGTAAAGAGTTACCAAGTTTCAAAATCAACGATGTATGCAAAAATGAGAAAAGAATCCCTATCTAAGGAATGTGTGATAGCCAAAGTGCATTTTACACCTTAGCAGACATTTAAAAAATACACCTATGACAGCAGCATCACTAGTGATAAAGGTCTTGTTACTTCAGGGATCAGACAAGCGGCCTTGTAAGGACTGGCGGGAGGATGTAATTCAGTATGAACAAGAGATCAGAAATAAGTGTAGAACTGTGGAAAGACGGATCCATACTGCCGCCTCCTCCGCTAGCAACAGGTTCCTAACTTTAAAAATCATTCTACAATTTCCCGATCTGGCTTTCCCCTTTCCCTTCTCTCTCTTTTTTACCAGTCCTCCTGTGTGTGCGCATGGGTGTGAGTGCACACACATGCCGAGGTATGCGTATAAAAGTCAGGGGACGACTTCTTGAGGAGTCAATGCTTGCCTTCCATCACGTAGGTTCCAAGCACTGAACTTGGAGCTTCAGGCCTGACAGTAAGTGCCTTCACCGCCTTCATCATCTTTCTTTTCCTTAAACGGACTTCATTAGTAACTAGTGATGCTTTTCAAAACCAGTTACATGTGGTCCTGACATTATTGTCTAACCTCCCCTGGGGTACACTAAAGAAATGATCATCTGAATAAATAATAACACTGGATCAAAACAGGATTGATGTTCCCTCAGTGTGGAGATTCTGATCATTCACAATTTGGCTATTCTACTTCTATACTTCTTTTTTTTTTTTTTTAATTTGACACATATAGTTGTATACACTGGTGATCTATAGTATAATATTTGATACATGCATACAATGTATAATAATAAGAGATACTAGCACATTCATTTCTCAAGCATCTGCCAATTCTATGTGTTGGGAACCTCCAGATTCCTGTCTTTGTATTCAGAAATAGAAGATAAGTTACAGACGGTAGCTACTGACTGTACCGTAGAACACTGGATGGATGGCTCTTGTCTAGTGCTTTAGTAGGTACATTATCCCCTCTCCCTGATCCTTCTTCTGTCCCTGCCTGTCCTTTAGTGACCATAGTGAGCCGGAGCAGACACCAGTTTTGCTTTCTTCAAGTCACATTTATTTTCCACTTGCTTTCCCCCATTCTTCCTGCCTCCCTTTCCCTTTCCCTTACCTCACCCTCTTCCCCAGACTCTGCAGGTCAAAACATAAACTCCACTTTGTTAGGGCCTCTAGCTACCTTGCCAAACCGCTGCCCTGCCATCCCTACTTTATGGCTGTTACTTGTGCACTTGGTTCATCTTGGTGTCACTAGTGGGACAGCAGAAAAGTGTGGCCAGATGATATCTTGACCGTGCTACGGTGTGTGTTGACATCCGTGTGACACAGGGGGAGGGTGGAAACTTTAAGCGCGTGCATGGCATTGTGAAAATGTGCCTGCCTCTCTGTTTTGGATGTTCCCAGACTGGAGAAGAGGGATTCGGCTTTCCATACTATCTCAAGGGCTAGAATGGCTCTACCAGCTTTCCTGATCTCCAAAACCAATTGCCTTCATAAGGCCTCGCGAACGTGGAATTTTTATCTTTCACTTTTTTTCAGGTGAGTATACAGCTTCAGATTTAGATCAGGTAAAACCTGCACGTAGAGAGACAAATGACGCTGCTACATGATAGTATCTTGCTGACGAGAAATGCTGAAGTGAAAACAATATGGTGACACTTACCCACAAATTTCAGAGGTTAAGGTTAGAGGAATAAGAACAAGTCCTGAATTACTGGACAATGATAGCACCCAAAAAAACCTGCCCCAAACACACTGTACTTGTAGAACACATCTTCTGAGTTTTTGAGTTACACATTTTAGAAGACATTTCCTTAGGCCAGTGAAGTGTCACAGAGCATAAGAGTGGCTGGTGCCTAGCGGATTAGACGCTTAGTGACAAGATGGGATGGGCATAGTCTTTCAGGAGTGGCTTGGACCAGCGCAACTGTGTTGTGTGTGCCACCTGTAGTTTTCTTTTCTGACTCTCACCACCAAGCTTTACATCACGTGTACTCTGTAGGCATCCCTCAGTCCACACTCTTTTTTTTCCTTGACAATTGATTAAATATCAGGAAAATGTATCGTGATCCAAACCCGAACACTTGGGTCACGTGGTTTGGCTGATACCGTGGATACATCTGTTATTAGAATGTTATTTTTCATTTCCTCAAACTTAACCTATACTGTCAGTTGGAACTACAAGTGGGTAAAAGTAATTTAGACTCTGTCCTTATCAATCTACGTCCCCTAAGCTCTCATCAGTTCTAGTTTCCAGAATGAAAGTGAGTCTTCCTGGAAAGGCAGGTGCTGCTGCAAATCCCTTGGACCACTTCCCAGGTTTTTCTTGTGACTCCTGTTCTGTCCCCTCTAGGGAAGTCTCTTGTTCCTAGAATCTCGTAATGCTACATGTAGTGATATATATGTAGAACATTATATTATACATATTATAATACATTATACACACACACACACACACACACACACACACACACATATACCCTAAAATTAATGTAACAAAACCGGCTTTCTCAATTATATGAAATGCCCATTCTGACCTTTAAGACCCTCCTTTGGTTACCTACCACCTTGAATACATTTTCCTCACCTTGAGCTCATGTATCTCCAGTCATTTATTAACCATCCAAGAGATACTTAAGCTTTGGAAATATCTTGAATCCTGTTCTCATAAAGCTTATATTCCACTGTGGACAGTAGTGGCAAAAGATGGATAGTACAAGACCTTAGCATAGGCCATACACCTTTAAAATCAATTTATCCATGTTCATTTAATAATTCACTTCGATATGATCCCATTTTATAAGTCAGGTGAATGTACGACAAAGCAATGAATCAAGGGCTAAATAATGAGCAACAGATTTAGGACCTGGATCCAGGCAACCTGTCTGTACCATCACTGATCTTTACTGCTACGCTATATTTATTGCACATACAATAAACAAAATCATTAATATCTAAATATGGGTAGGGACAAAAGTTACAAAAAAAATAAACCAAGACAAAGAGGCAACATTTACATAGGAAGGTGAACTGTTTCAGGAGACTCTGGAAAGCTTCAGAAGAGATCTGAAACATGCAGGTCGGGAGCCATTAAAGGTCTGAGGAGCCATTAGCGGACGGGACAGACATGGAGTAGGGCTTGCTCAAGGACTAGTGAGAAACAGCTGCCTGGTACAGAGGGAGTGGTAGGGTGTGGGGATTATGCTGGGCTTTGCAAATTACATCAAGGGCTTCTACTTAGGCCTCTGAGCTGCACCTGGTTGTCATCGGAGGCCAGAGTTTTACCTCTAAAAGGCCGTAGAGTAAGGATGTTATAGGCAGCTGTGTAGGTAGCTTACACAGTAAACATAGTAAACCTGCTGTTCTCTCGCCACTTAGCTTAGGGGTTCAGCAGAATTCATCTTAGGTTATCTGCGTTAGGTTGCTGAGAACAATACCTCCGTACACATTTGTGTAGCTGCTTAGAACTTAATTATAGTAAAATATGCCTTATATTTAACAATATATGTTATTAATTATTATCTCCATTACTTGCTGTTTATTCAGAAAAGGTATACGAGGAAGAGAGATCAACTTCTCTCTTCACCGTGAGCTATGGTTTTTAAAACAGAGAAAGTTTTATTATGTTAGTAGTCCTACAAGACTTATACAAGGATATTAATAATTTAATGAACTTGAACTCCAGGGGGAAGAATGTTCTTGAAACATGTCAGGATGAATTTCCAAGGGAGCGGCCTAATTAGCAGGGTCTGCAGCATGTGTCATCACATTGCGAAAACAAGATCTAGTCCCTGTGGACAGAGTGGGAAGTTGAATTTCAAAACCTTAACTACTCCAGTTAATATGTATGATTAATGAGCAATATGTCAGTTGGCTGGCCTAACTAAACTGAAAGACCTTATGGAGGGGAAAGGATGCTTCAACTCAGACACAGAGAATATGTAAGTGCGGTTTACAGTCTCATTTGCATTATGACTGGCCTATAATTTAGGAACTCGAGGGAAGTAATGCCATCCTTGAGAAGACAGATGCTCTGGGGTGGCTGGAGGTCTCAGGGATGTTGCAAACGGGCATTCTGAGACGTTAGTGACAGAAAAAGCCCTCCACGTTGGATCACGCCTGGGGAAACCAATTCCCTGGGGGAAAAGAGGATTTAAAGACGGCATGCCACTATCTTTCCTTCACATGCTATTGCACCACTATTCGGAAAAGTCTCTTTAATGAAACCTGATCCATCCTCTTTCTGTTTTCTTTCCTTATGATCCACCGAGTTCAGTGAGGACTGCCCATGTGTCCAGGGGTATAAGACCCTCCGCTGGAACATGGAACAGGCACCAGAGAGCACACTCCTGAAGAAAGCGGACTTGCCCTCCCCAGCAGCCACCCACTGCCACTAGCCCTCAGCTGCGAGAGTGCAGGCTTTTGAACCCTCCCCCACCCACGCTGAAATGTTGGCTGACAGGGTCTTGTGTAGGTCTTGTGCAGTCAGATACGTTGTGGGGGTGTCTATATGATCAAAACGCATTGCCTACATGTATAAATGGCCCAAATAATAGATAGATAATGTCCAACATTTAAAAAACAAAAATATTTAAAGCAGATCTGTGCATAGTAAAGCCAAAATGGAAATAACACAGACATTCTGCAGTGAGTGTATGGTTAAAGAAATTGTGGTTTCATCCAGAACAAGAACTACCACTCACAAATAAAGTCAATTGGTTAATATTAAAAAATAAGAAAAGGAAATCTGACTTAAATTCACTCAAAACACAAGTAAGTGAGATCTATTTAATGTCAAAATCACAAAGACAAAAAGGAAAATTCAGTGAAAGTCTCCAGAATTATATTGTTATATTCATATGTTCATGTAGGAATTTGGGATCTTGAAGCAAAACTCTAACTCTTTTGGGATAATTAGTAATGAAAACCATAAATCTAATGTGAGAAACAATCAAAATTACAGATTTTTACTACTTTAGTGAGAACCAGTCTGGTAATGAGGAACACAAGTAGGAAAATAAGAAAGAAAATATTGTATAAATAATTATATTTATGCACTTACTAAAAGAAGAAGATATGCCAATATTAAATAGGAATTTATACACAGGTCCAGTCCTTGACAGATTTATAATCTGGAAGTGTATTTTTCCTCTTGATGGATGCTCTTTCCCTTCATAAGTAAGTTAAAGCTGTTTAAGTAAACCCAAGACAGGGAACAGGACAGGAGCCTTCCACAGAGGACCTGAGGACATACTGAGACTCATAGCCAAACTTTGGGCAGAGTGCCAGAATCCTAATGGAAGAAGAGGCAGATAGAAAGACCTGAAGGGGACAGGAATTCCACAAATAGAAAAACAGAGCCAAAATACCTGGGCCCAGGGGGCCTGCAGATACTGATACTCCAATTAAAGACCATGAACGGAAAGGACCTAGATCCCTGTTCATAGGAAGCCCATTGGCTGCTCAGTTTTCAAATGGGTTCCCTAGTAAGGTGATACAATGGCTGTCTCTGACATGAACTCAGTCACTGGCTCTTTGATCACTTCCCCCTGCAGCCTTGCCAGGCCACAGGGGACGATTATGCATGCAGCCTTGATGAGACCTGATAACCTGGGGTCAGATAGAAGGGGCGGAGGTCCTCCTTTATCAGGGGACTAGGGAAAGGGCATGGGGGAGAAGAGGGAAGGTGGGTGGGACTGGGAGAAGATGAGGGAGGGGGCTGTATTGGTGATATAAAGTGAATAAATTGTAATAAATAAAATCTAAAAAATTTAAAAAAGAAATACAGACTGGCTCTTTGGTCTCCCCACCCCCGAAGGGAGGAGCAGTCCTGTTAGGCCACAGAGGAGGGCTTTGCAGCCAGTCCTGAAGATACCTGATAAAACAGGATCAGATGAATGGGGAGGAGGTCCCCCCTATCAGTGGACTTGGAAAGGGGCACGGTGGAGATGAGGGAGGGAGGGTAGGACTGGGAGGGAATGAGGGATTGGGACAGGGCTGGGATACAGAGTTAATAAAATGTAACTGATAAAAAAAATAAAAAAATAAAAAAAATTATAAGTAGTATATAATTGAGAGAAAGCACCTCTTTTATAATATAAAATAATGAAATATAAAAGACCTTTATATTTCAAAGGCTTTCTATAATTATAGTATCAGTTCCTCTTTAAGATTTTATTCCAGAAACACAAAAATCATAAATACCACAAATATGTACATGCTGTCTGTGTTGGTTTGTTCTTTTCAACTTGATACAAGAAGTTAAAGTTATTTGGGAAGAAGAAATCTCAATAGAGAAAATGCATATATAAGATTGGCCTATAAACAATCTGTTGGGCATTTTCTTGATTAATAACTGATATGGAAGTTTCTACTATAGATGGTGACATCTCTGGGCTGGTGGTCCTAGGTTATATAAGAAAGAAAACAATGGGAGCAAGCTAATAAGCATGTTTCTCCTTGTCTTCTGCTTTTCTTCCCACCCTTACTTTCTCTGGTGACAGAACTGATGTAAGATGGAATAAAATTTCCTCCCCAAGTTGCTTTTGGTCATGGTGCTTTTTCATATATATAAAAAAAAAGAAATACAGGCAAAAGAAAGGAAAGAAAAAACCAGTTGTCCATCATTATTTGCAGAAACATGAATGGAGAGAGTAGTAATGGCCCCACCTTGGCATACTTTAGATACATGGTGTGGTGCACTTTTTGGTTATGGTTATATTTTGTATTTTAGTAAGGAATGTCATTAATTTAACTCAAACCAATGGAAAACAATACATATCATATTGAGAAGTCAGAGCTCTGGCCCTTAACGATGCAAACCTGACCACGCCATATAATCTCTCACTCTGCTGTTTCTATTCTAGGAATTAAAATACCCATGCAGAGACAATGGGTTGGCATACACGAATATACTAAATATCTTTTCTTTAACAGAAATATGTAACTTTGTAAACACATTTCCATAGTATTTTCCATGTTACTAGACAGCAAACATTTTTTTTTTTTTAATCACAGGGATGGTGTCAGTCAAGCAACACTCTCTCCATAAATGTCTACCAATTTCCAGAGGGTTTAATCTGCATGGGGCCACAGAAATTAGTCATTCCCTTTAGCTGTAGAGATGGTGAGTCAGCCACTTCCCTAGAATGCACCTAAGACAACTGAGCCCTAACCACTCCATTTGTGACTTAGCCTTCTGTGGTTACTATGTGCTTTTGTTGTTGAGGATGGACTAAGTATCCACTCTTCGGTTACGTTATATCTCTAATCCTTAAAATGTAATGTTACCGAAGCTGACGTATTATCCCAAGAGCACATAAAGCCTACAGAATACACTGACTTGACACTAACATAGGCATGGACAGCTCATGGGAAACAAATAACAGAAATGTTTTTAAACACAGAAGGCTTGAGGCCAACAGCTACTTTGTTCTGGTTTCCTCAGTAATAGTATGGCTAAGAAGGATGGCTGTCAGATTAGGAGCAAACTGTCTTACAGGCAGAGGTGGCCCCTTTAGTTTTAGCCTCCGTCTTTACATGAAACAGGCACTCTAGATATCTCAAGTGACAGAGAGTGGCCTTTAATTAGTAGCAGTTGGACTCTTCGGTGACATTCATTGCTGAGTTTAGCATGGTTGCCTGGTCTCTCTGACCTCTGATTTCTTCTCATTTCATCCTGGCCACACTGGCCTTCTTAGGTTCCTTGGAATTCATGCCTGAAAACTTTGCATCTGCCCCTTCTGCCTGCAGAGATTTCCCCAGATCTCCTCAGAGTCTGCTCCCTTGCTTCTGTGAGGCCTTTGGCCAACTGTCATCTATGCAGGGGTACTTTATCCGATGCCCTTTCTTAGTACCAACTGTCTCCTCCTGCTGCTTAATTACACTTTGTTTCATATCATCGTACGCACAAAACTTATTATCTGTGGTTGGAAAAATTTATGGTAGACGCAAAAAAGAGCAAGAATTTTTAGTGTTAGAGCAGTGGTTCTCAACCTGTGGGTCATGACCCCTTTCAGAGTCACCTATCAGATATCCTGAATATCAGATATTTACATTACAATTCATAACAGTAGCCAAATTACAGTTATGAAGTACTAATGAAATAATTTCATGGTTCGGTCACCACAACATGAGGAACTGTATTGCAGGTTCCCAGCATTAGGAAGGTTGAGGCCCACTGCCTTAGAGAGCCATACACTTTTACATAATTATTCATCTCTACGGTAGAGCAACCAAAGAGGCTATATGGACAAAAGGGCATTAATGTGCTCCAATAAAACTTTATTTACAAAATTCAGTGTCTACTGACTTATAGACCCTTCTGTTTATTTCTCTAGCAGCAATGTCTGGGAACATAATTGGTGCTCATTATATATTTGTTTTTCCTTTGGGACTAAGATAATAAGGCAAATGGAATTAAATATAACTTTCTGAAATGATGAGCTTATCCTAATGAGGAAAGCTGTGATTGCATTCATTATTATACTTTAGACAAGCATCAACATCAAAGCTGTGAGATTAATTATATCTTAAAAGTTCTTTAGGATATGGTGAGGTTTCTGTTATTTTTTATTAATGTTATAGTAAATACAAGCGTTTGCAAATTTTTGAAATCATTTTGCTAAGAAGAATTTTAAAACATAGCCTATTTCAAAATGAGTAACATAAATTTTCCACACATTGAATTAATAAGTAGCGATAATTTCAGAATATTTTCAACTCTCTTTAAAAATAAACAAAAAACCACAGATTAAATAAAAATTCTTTGTTGTCAGTTGATTGCAACAAGGTTCCACTATGAAGCATGTGATGGCCTCAAATGCATGATCACCCTGTCCTAGCTGGGATTGTAATCATGTCTGCCACGCCTGGTTGGAAATCCT
This sequence comes from Meriones unguiculatus, assembly GCF_030254825.1. Classification (NCBI taxonomy): domain Eukaryota; kingdom Metazoa; phylum Chordata; class Mammalia; order Rodentia; family Muridae; genus Meriones; species Meriones unguiculatus. Next base: position 47,795,159 of record NC_083363.1, read on the forward strand.
TTTCAATCACCAATAGTTATTTCCCTCATCTCTGTCTATGGGTAACTACTCTCATAAGTTCTATGTTATTCTTCTGGTTCATGGTACTCTTCTGGATCATGTAAGTGTGTCATATGTAATACACAGCAGGTAGCATGTTTTAATATGTATCCTAATGCTTGTGTTTCAATATTTTAAAGTACTGCCAATGCTCAATTCCATTGTCAGTAGGTAAAATTTCCAAAAGGAATTATCCCCAAGTAAAGGAATACAGAAGTTACTATGTCTTTATGATATGATAAGCTAAAGTTGAAAGCAGCATCTGAAATTGTCTACATTGGGATACACTAAGATCAAGCCTTTTATCCAATAAAAGGACTAACAAGCTAAGAGACAGGAGAGTTTAACATTCCTTTATTCTCTGAAAAAAAAAAAAAAGCAAAACAACAACAAAATCCAAAACCCTGTAATGTCAATTTAATGTTAAGTCTTCCAACAGAATGTACCACTTTCAATATTTTAATTTATCCAGATGCTTCTGAAAACACAAAATCAAGTATCATATGGCATTTCTCTCTAACAGCAAAAATAATGGCAAACATTTTAAAACTACATCTAAACACAAACTGAGCAAGCTGAAATTAAATCTAGGCCAACTGATGCTAAGTCTGTATCTCGGAGCTTTGAGACAGAGTATATAGTTGCAAGAGATTTGAGATGTGGTGACCTTACTAATTCTTCCTGACATATTTCCTAACATCAAGGCATAGGAAGAAGAATAATGAAGTCTCTATGAAGCATCTGTAGCCTGTAAAACATTCCTGAAAGTTTCATGTCATCTGGGTTATAAATAGCCTAGTCTTGGTGTACTGCTGATCTCACAAGTGTCTGTCTAACGACAAAAAGAAGACTCAAAACTATTCTGAAACAGCGTTAGAAGTTCAAATAGTTTTCTGGATGTGCTGATGATGTTTATTTAAATGTTTGTTTATTTAGTACCCCAATAAGTGGAAAAATCCACCCAGCAGCACCTGTAGGGTTCCATAGGATAGTGCTAACTAGGTTTAATGAGTTAGGAGCCAGGAACACCATTTAGCTAGAGCCCTACCCCGAGGACCTACATTGGCTGGGTCTCAACTCCCAACTACCTGGCAATTAGTGACACTTCTTTAGAGAATAACCTGGGCAAGGGTGCTAGGCAACAGATCCAGAAATGTCTCTGGGATGCTATATGAGCCACTAAACTTTCCCAGGACTTAGTGCTACAGGATTTCACTGTGCTCAAATTAGTACTTAATGCAGTAATTCCGGCATAATAGCTAGCAATTATAAGCACCAATATTAGCATATATATGTTTTTTTTTTCAATCAGAGCTCCAGGCTTCGTATTATTAGTAAGGCTTTGGTTTTGTAATAATTGTAAAACTGAGACCCAGACAGGATGGGAAATGTTACCTGTGCCTGGAGGCAGCACTTAGCCAAGTTCGGCATGCCTCCAGAATCCATGCCCTTTGGGATTTACACTGGGGAGATTGTATACAAGTTAATGTTTTATTAATAAAATAATCCACGGAACCAAAATTCTTCAGAGAGCACTAAATAATGAAGCAACAAAGTGAATGGGTTCTATTGGCAAGGTTTGGGTTGAGGAGGGGCTCCAACAAAGCCACTCTGCATTTAGTACAGAAAATTTCTTCCCCCACCGCTATACAGCACCTATGACCTAGGTAAGGGAAGAGAAAAAGTATCACAGTTGTGTGTGTGTGTGTGTACGTGTGCCTGTGTTTCAGTGGTACAATGAACATGTATTTAGCACGCATGAGGCTCTGTGTTTATTCTACAGTACCAAAATTAAGGAAGAAAGAAGGGAGGAAGAGAGAAAGGGAAGGAATGGAAAACAGGGAAGGTAGGAAGGGAAGATGGCTCTAAAGGGTCAGCAGGAGAATGCATCAAGGCTCTCTCCAAAGCGGGCAAGGCACAGGCAAGGGAGTAGATAGGTTTGTACTAGTTTCATGTGTGGCTTTTTATAACTCACATTCTGCTGCTGTCACACTTTTTAAATATCCTGCTGCATTCCATATCCTTAATGGTGTTGTCCAGAAAAATTGAAAAATGAGAATGGTTAACAAAACATATTAGCCTTGCTTTAAAGATATGGCTGTTGGCATCCTAAGTCCTGTTAGCACATATGAGATAGCTAGAGTTTACTGCATATTCTACCTGTTAATTCTGAGAGGCAACTTGGATATGTGCACATTTCTCTTAGTTGTTCCAAAATTAAATTGTTTGAAAAGGGTATTATTTACACAAAAAATAAACCCAAATATATACACCCATCTAATTTTTGATTGAGATATTAAGGATATAAATTGGAGAGAAAAAAACCAAAGTCTTCAAGAAATGGTGTTGGTAAATCAGCACAGCAGCATGTAGTAGAATGAAGCTAGGAACCCCTTTCTCACCCTTCTAAAAACCAGGGTTCTTTATGTATGACCCAAAACTCTGAAATTGTTAGAGGACAAAAATAGGGAAAATATTTGAAGACATAGGCAGAATCAAGATTTTTCTAGAACGGACTCAATAGCTTAGGAAATAAAGAGATGACAAATGGATTTGGATGAAATTTAAAAACAAAAAACCAAAAAACCTCTTCACAGTTGAAGGAGGTAACTGAGTAAAAAGATGGCTTACTGAATGGGGGAAACTCCTTGTTAACTACACATCTGACAGAGGACTAATACCTAGAACATATAAAGGACTAGGAAACTAATTATAAAAACAACCCCCAGCAACTCAGTTAATAAACAAGTTAATGAAATGACTAGTTGTCAAAAGATGGTATTGCATAGCCAAGAAATAGAAAAAAAAATGCTCAACATCCTTAGCCATTAGGAAAATGAAAATTAAATCTACATTGAGAATACTGTCTCTTCTCATTCAGAATAGTTACCACAAGGAAAATAAACAGCGGCAAGTGCTGGCTCTAGAGAGAGGGACTGCCATACCTGGCTGGTAAGAATGCCAATTGGTGTAGCTACTATGGAAATCAGTTTGGACAGTCCTCTAAAAGCTAGAGAAGGTACCTATCCTATCCTCGTTTCTGGGAACATAACCTCCACAGATCCTCATAAACCTGTGTTTACGGCAGCACTCTTTACAGCAGCAATGATGGAACCAGCTTAGGTGTCTTTAAACAGATGAGGGCTTACAGGAACAGTTGTATATATGCACAGTGAAGTTTTATGTAGCCATAGAGCAGAAGGAAATAACTTGTTGACAAATGGACGGAAGCAGAGATTGTCATATTAAAAGACACGTAAGAATCAGAAAGGCGAATACAATGTAAGTTTGTGGATCTTAGATTTTATACAGATCCATAAAATTACACACACACGGGAACGTGAAGGCACATGCATCATAGAAGAAGAAGGAGCCTCTTGGGGGAATTAATGGGATAGCAGGAGACAAGATGTGGAAGGGAATGATATAAGAAAGTGAATATGGTCAAACGTAATACATTTGAATGAAAACATCTACATAAAGCCCATCAATATGTGCCACGAATACATGCCAATAACTGTATTTAATATTATGAGTGAAACAGTTATTTCCAACATGAGATGTCCATGTATACTCTTTGAGCAAACAAAAACAGTTATAAATAAAATTTAAGTAAAAATTTATAGCATTAAAAAAATGAGCTTGCTTTGTGATTTCTATCATTTCCAGACCAAGTGGAATTGACAGTACTTCTTATAGGGAATAATCATTATCCAAAGAGTTTCATTGCTGTGTTTTAACATCATCAATATGGGTATAAATGAGTTGAGTCACATTAGTTGAAGGGGATTAAAAAAAAAAAGAAATTTCAAACTAATTTTCACAAGCTCAGAGTAGCATTTTTAACTTAAACTTTTGTAATACTGGAAAAGTGATGGTGCATTTTCAAAAACCATCTTCAGGTTTTCATTAGTAGCTAATTATAGAAATGATACATCAAATTTTATCCTCCTCAAATAAATGAATTTGGCTACACGGAACGTTTACATACAAATCTTCTTTTGGTAAAAAATGTAAAATTCGAGGCAATAAACGGATCACGCTTTAAGTATGTTTGGTAATAACTTTCGACTGACATAAAACACCAAGGTTAACACACTTCTTTGATAACTGCTTTTCTGACACTGAGAGCCACATTGCATTGTTTCTTTACGTGGACATACTGATAATAAGATAGAAAATGGGAAACAAGAAGGCAAGATTGCGTTTCCAGATGTTTAAATTTAATTTTGCAAAGGTAAGAGTAAACTTTTTAAGGTTTTAAAACTGTTGGATTGTTTAGGTGTGTATACGTCTCTGTGTGCGTATGTACGTGAACATGTAGGTCAGACAGGACATTGGGTCACCTAAAATGGAGTTACATCTCCTTGGAACCACCCAACACGTTTGCTGGGAACCGAACTTGGGGACAGCTCCAGGGGTTTCCTCGTCGCAAAGCAGCACCGTCAGAACAATGTCCCATATAATAATTATGCTCCAAATTGTTTTTTTTTTTTTTTTTTTTGATAATTTAATCTATCACAGTTCTCTGCATTGCAGTCACTGGCAAAGAGAATGAGGAAGAAAGGTCTTTAACACAAGCATGCCCTGCAGTCATCAAGAAGTGCCACATGGATGTGACCTGTATGTTAGTCAGGATGCACTGGACATGTCTCATGAGTTTTGTTTGTTTCCCAAGCTTATATTCACCAGCTTTTTTTGTATGTCAAACAACAGCATTTTTTCCTATGTATTCATGTCACAGTTCCAAGCAAACATCTTTGATGCCTTTGTTCACAAATGCCTCCGCAAATTGTATGTTTCTTTTGTAGTTGCAGCCATATAAAAAGTTACAAAGAAAATACTAAGGTTTGTATTTGAAATAGTGTACATTTGCTTAAATTGGCTGTTTTAAAAATCAGTATTAGTTTTTCCAGAAATCTTTTTGGCTCTGAATTTATGTTTAAGTTTTATGCATACACGTTGCTACTATTTTTATGAACCCACTGCCTCATTACCCAGTGCTCAATTGCAGGCAGCATGCTGTGATTTAATGCTTCTCCATCAATTAACAGACTCAGCGTATGTTTAATCATACTGCCTAGTAAAACCAGACTTAACTATTTTGGTCAACATTTCTTTAGACTTTATTTTTGCAAGATTCTCATTTAGCTTGTTTCTACTATAATGAGATGTAAAGAAATTTAGTGATAATTGTTTTGTTGTAAGTTAGGATTAAAATACATCTTTCATCTCTAACATGAACACAAAAATATAATGAAATATGGATTCATAATTTAAATATGTAAGTAAACTAAATAAGATATAAACCATAAAAAATCCATAAAAACAAATGATCACATTTTTCTCTGGGCTTTGCCTGCTATCTCAATGTCTCGCTTTAATAAAAGTCACAAGCGTGTGGACCTGCTGTTTCCAACTCAGAGGAAGCCAATAGAAGTTGTGACTCTCTGAGAGTTCAATGCTACTCCTCAATGGATTGTTCCCCTGGGAGAGCCCAGTGGTCCTGGGCTGAAACTAGACAGTTACAGTCAAGTGATAGTAAAGTTTCCAAACAAGCACATTTACTTTCTGTACAAGCACAGTGTGTTTATGGTTTCCTAAACACCACACTTCAACAGCTTCATTTACCTTCCTTTACACCATAAGGATTGTTTTCCAGGTCCTTAAGAAAGGACGGACCTCATCCTCTTACTTCTTATAGTTCCTTTTAACTAGGTAGGCGACAGACCAGGGTTTGAAAGAAAGCAAACATAAGGCTACCTTTAGGGGAATACAGATGACTAAGGTCTCTTCTCCTCCTCTTTCCTCTAATGCTGTCTGTTATGGTTGAATCTAAGTGTCCTCCAAGGTTGAATACGTTGCGTGTTTCCTGGTGGTGCTATTTTAGGAAGCTAGAGGTCACAGGCCCCAGAGGGTGTGCCGGTGAGGGTCATACCTAGGACCACTCCTCTCCTCTTCCTGTCTGCTTCCTGTCTGTGATGGGACAGGCCACCCGACCACATGTTCTCACTGCCAGGATGCTCTGCCCCCCTGTGGTGAAGCAGTTTTCCCAAGATTAAATCAGTTCATCTTGGAGAGCAACTTCTTAAGACACAGGATGTAAAGAGAAAATGCGACAACAGGATTCTTAGGACAATTTGTTCTCAAGGAAGTGAAACAAGGTATTCTTCAGGGAGGTAAAACACTCCATCCTGCACATGAGCTTATTGCAGGGAGTCTTATGAAAGAAGGGGGAAATGGGAAGGCCTTGAGGGGACAGGAGCTCCACAAGGAGAGCAGCAGAACCAAAATCTCTGGGCACAGGGGTCTTTTCTGACACTGATACTCCAACCAAGGACCATGCATGGAGATAACCTAGAACCCCTGCACAGATGTAGCCCATGGCAGCTCAGTGTCCAAGTGGGTTCCATAATAATGGGGACAGGGACTGTCTCTTACTCAGTGGCTGGCTCTTTGATCACCTCCCCCTGAGGGGTGCAGCCTTACCAGTCTACAGAGGAAGACAATACAGCCAGTCCTGATGAGACCTGATAGGCTAGGTTCAGATGGAAGGGGAGGAGGACCTCCCCTATCTATGGACTTGGAGAGGGGCATGGAAAGAGATGAAGGAGTAAAGGTGGGACTGGGAGGGAAGGTGGGGTTGGGAGGGAATGAGGGAGGGTGCTACAGCTGGGATATAAAGTGAATAAACTGTAATTAATATATAAAAAAGATAGGATGTAAACAACTCAAAATAACTCCAGGATGTCCTGAAACTGACCAGATTCACTATCTCTTTCATCGTTACCCTCAGCCAAGTCTAGCCCCTAGGAAGAAGCAGAGACCAGCTGAGCTGCCTAGAAGAGTCTCAGAGAAACTGAACTGCCTGAAAAAGGCTGAGATTAACTAAGCCTACTGGGAAGGACAGTCTCCATCCTATTGAGCTGCCTGTAAGTTGTGCGGTGTGCTCCAGATTTCAGCTTTTTTGAAAAAGTGGGCATTGGGGATATAGATGTCCTTGAGATACTTCTGCTCCTGTAAGTAACCCCACCCATAGTCCTGTAAGTAACCTCAATAAAGCACATTGGCTCACCAAGTTGGACTTTGGTGCTATCTGTACTTTGGTCTGTCCTCTTTTTCCTATCCTGGGGTGAGCACACATTTCTTTATGCCCGTCCAGGAACAGTGTCTTCCAATGAAAAATGACCTCCTAGGAATAGTGTTACACATCACCGCTCAGGGACCCATAATCAATAGAATCAAAGGCTATTAACTGAATCCTCTGAGGCCATGAGCCAAAACAAACTATTCCTCCCTTTAGATTGTTGACGTCAAGTGTTCTGCTACAGTAACGGCAAAGCTGATTGATGTACTTTCCTATTGGTTCCATTTTGTAGGCACAACCACCATGACCATCTTTTACCATTGGGTGTTTTCTTCCTGTTTAATTAATTGTCCATCTTAGTGGTGATAGAGCTCATTCCAGTATCTCTAGAAGGTGATGGTGCAGATACTTTTCTAATAGAATCATACTGAAGATACTGAACAAAATAGCTTTAACTCATATACTTTCTGTGACTGTTACAATTTGAGTTCTCACAGGAGTTCCACAAAGCTCTGTAAATCTGATCATGAGTAATAAGATCTGAGAACGTTTCAAAGATTCATTCATCTTACTTCCTAATTGTACCCATGCCAGAAAATCTACTTGACTTTTGAAAATGATGTGGCAGAAAAACTGTTTTTAAGAAAACTCATTATAGATAATTATGTTTGAAACTGAGTAGCAAAATGTAAAAGAGTATGAAGATGCGGTGGAAGTAATTAGGAATGTTGTCTTAAGAATAAAAGATGAAAAATTAATGTTTCTACTAAATGACTTTTTATTTTGTTGGTTCTATTTTCCTCATATAAGAAACTGTTTAATAAAACTAAATTAGAGGCACTCAACTCACACCATTTTGACAAAATAGAAATAAAAGTGAACAGTGCACATTTTAACACACTAGAAAGATAAATTTTCAATTAGGAATTTTTAGTTTATATCTATTATACTCTGAAAAAAATTTTAGTTCTGTGGCAACAACTGTAAAGGAGAACACAATATTCATACCAATCAGCTCTCATGGAAAATATTTTTAGCTTACAGTAAATGAGCACTATTGCATACATTAATTTGTAGCCATGACATAAAAAATGTATTGCTCAAAGACACCAGAAATACTCACTGTTTATAAAACAGTCTCTTGAGTTTTCTTAGCATGGCAAAGACACTTAGTCTGCATGCTTCAGAAAGTTTCTAGAACTCAAGAAATTGAGAGTTTAATGAGCTTAAAGAGTTTAAAGATGTGAAAATAAATATAATAATTTAATTCTGACCTTGTTTTACCCTGACCTCATTTATATTTTACCAATAAAATTTTCTTTAAAAATTAGAATTGTCTTCTAGCAAACCAGACTTATTAAATAAAAATAATTCCTTGTTTTAAAATAGCCTACAAAAGAAATTGAAAAAACAAAGATATAACTAGTAGTTTATGTAGAAAAGAATGCATGGAAGGGTTAAGACGAAATGCCTGGGCTTCTCTGGAAGCTTGGAGAACCTAGCCGAACTCTGAATTGCTGTCACAGACCTTTCTCCCCCTCAGTGACCAACCTTTCTCTGCTCTATTACCCTGTCCTTCTTAAGTCTATATTTTTCTCTGCTTTTTCTTCACTGACTTGGGCTTGTCCATGAAGAAAATAGGCAGCAGCTATCTTAGCAATCACGATAAAAATGCCTCATACATAGCAAAGAATTCTGTGTGAGACAAAGATAAGTATGTAATATGAAAATGAAATTTGCTTTGGTATTCTCTTGTCCCCAGAGTGAATGCACACAGCTCTCTATACCACGGGTTCTCAACCTGAGGGCCATGACCTCTTTTTAGGTTGAACAATCCTTTCACAAGGGTCGCATATCAGATATTTATACTATCATTCATAAGAGTAACAAAAATTATAGTATGAAGAAGCAACAAATATAATTTTATCATTGGGGGTCACTACAACATGAAGAAATGTATTAAAGGGTCACAGCTTTAGGAAGATTGGGAACACTGCTAAACACCTTTCTTTGTGTCCTCCATAAGGAAGTATTGATTGTGCTTATGCAATATTTGCTTTTCCAACTTCCTTTCCCAACACCTACACAATTTATACTCTTGTTTCAGAGGATTGCATCTTTAATTTCTCCCTGTTCATTGGTTTTCTTCTCTAGTGTATGAATATCATTCAAATACAAAAAGGAATCTTCTCCTTGCCTTCTGAATGTGGCCTCAAGCCATTTCTCTTCAAAATCCCAGATTATGGGCAGGGGAGATGGTACACTAGTTAATGCATGTGCCTTGCCAGCACCAGGACTGGAATTTTAATCCTCAGATGCATGTAAGTGCTCAGTGGGTTAGGAATCCCAGCCTCTGAAGGCAGAGATGGGATCTCTGGAGTCAGCTGGGTAGCAAGATTAGCCTTATCTGCAAGCTTTGGTCTGATGAGAGACCCTGTCTCAATAAACAAGGATGACATATGAATCTACCTCCACTTTCTAAACTCCATTATACACATGTGTGCCCACTCATCTAGACATTTACACACACACACACACACACACACACACGCACACGCACACAGACATATTGAAAAAGATAGCTCTCAGTTTCTGAAAGTGATAGTCCACAATCCCCTGACTTTCTCAAAATTGGTAGCATTTACTGAGACCACATTCTTCTCATCCACTCCCAGATGTAGGGGCTACCCCAAGTTCAAGGCTTTGTCCCTAGAACATTTTTTTTTTCTGAAGTCTGTCCTTTAGTTGCAGTCTGTCCTTTAGAATTTTCCCTGTCTGAAGACTTCCTGATAACCAATTTTGATTTTCCTTCTTGAGAGATCAGGTGAATGTTGAAGCCTGGAACACTGAAGTCTACTTTGAGACATAACTGCAGCCATTTCAATGTCCATTTTGTTTCTAAGGTGAAATTAAGTTCAAAATTTTAAACCTCTAACCTAACCTTGCTTCCTGAAAGTTGTTATTCGTAGCTGACAGTAAGAAACTCTGCCAAGGAGCTAAGTTAACCTACACCAACAGACCGTGCCAGAGGGTGGAGCTGACCTTATACTATATGATCCGATGGTGTCACAATTCATACTTGGTTATCTGTACACTTGGCTACACTCTGGTTGCACTCTTGTTATCTGCACACCTGGTTGCACTCAGTTGCACATGGAAGACCCTCATTTACCTCACCTAGAACCAATCAGCTTAAAGGTGAGCTAATAACATTTTCTCTAGTCAGCCAAAAGATGTAATATCGCTGAGTTCTGCCCTTGCTATGTCTTTTGCACCTGGTTATTTTTCTATAAGAGCCCTGCCATGAGACTTGTGGAGGTCCCAGCTAGGCTCCAGCGTCCTTACTGCGGCCCTGATTGATCAGCTTGCAGAGGCGTTCTAATAAACCGTCAATATCTAGCCGAGACCCCGTATCTGAGTGGCTTGTGTGGCGCTTCTTAGCCTGGAACCGTGAAATGGTTTTCATTTAATATTTATTTTTCTTTTAGATGTATTTCTTTTTATGTGTCCTAGTATTTTGTTTGAACATGCAACACACGTGTATCTGATGCCTGAAGAGGGCAAAAGAAGGCACGGCATCCTAGAACCGGAGTTACAGACAGCTCTTAACTACAGTGTGGTGCCGGGACTCAAACCTAAGTGTTTTGGAAGAGGAGCCAGTGTGTTGTTAACCACATAGCCGTCTCTCTAGCTCTGCTCACCCTTGGCTTTTAGGGTCCCTTCAGACTTTAAACAGATTTATCGCCAAGAGAAAGCTTTCCACTGCTGCTTCCTACTTTGGTCAAATGTTTAGTATGAATTTGTTAGTTCAGATAGCACTTAAGAAGTTGGTTTTTTTTTTTTCCTGTTTCACATTTGTATATAATGAATTTAGTCATTTTCACCCCTGCATAGTTACCGGTACTTAAGTCTATTGCTTTGTGTCTCTGTTCGTTTGCTTTCCTCAGTGTTCACAGCATCTATTTCACTTGCTTATGTAATTATGTTCTATCATCTACTGTACCTAAAAAGACACATACAGCCCCCTTTCCCCTGTCTTTCCTGTGAAAATATGATTATCAAATTTACTATGGTGTCTTCACTTTCTGCTCAGTAGCCATCAAATTCCACTCAGCTCACACTGACATCTTGGTTTTTTGTGTGTGTGTTTCTAGTATAGAGCCAGGCTTGGTTGGTAGGAGTTGGCCATTACCTGTTTCTATCTGAACTTTCCCTAAAGGTCTCCTTAGTTTTGAGGAGCTGCCTGTTGGGAGATAGCTGGGAAATTATTGCCCATATTCCAACCCAGAGAGAGGAAGAACAACCCTTTGCCTCTATGTGCCACAAGGAGCCTTTTGGAATTGGACTGATTCTAAACTCCTCTTGGCGTCACATTTTCTTTCTTGCTTGCTTTCTCTGTGGGCTTTAGTTGTTCATGGGTTTCCTTAGTCAATCACTTGAATAAGGGTAACTTACATCAATGCCCTTAAGAAACCCCAGAGTAGCTAACTTCCATGGCATGTCACAAAAACAGGATTCTGAGTTTTTCATCCCCATTTTTTTTTCTTCTTTAACTAGCTCTCCCCTCCCCCACATTGTACAGGCTTTAGTTTCATTTATTTTATAAGAATACTTTCAAATATGTCAAAGATAAGGAACTTATTAACATGGTTAAGTACATGTATCAAGGCATAAAAATACTTTATATGGAACACTTCACAAACTATATCATCATTGCAAAGTGTGAAGACATTATCACAAGAATAGAGTCATTTTCCTCAGTAGTATCTTACTCTGTTTACACTTTTCGGGTTACTTGTCTGATGTTTTGGCTGAGCCATCTCTCCATTCCAAGCATTGCTTTTCTCAGAGTGTCATTATGATCGAACATTTATAGCATTTACTTTATATATATATATATATATATATATATATATATATATATATATAAGTTCATGTGCTTTCTAGTTTAGGTGTTTCTTTAGATATTCATTAGTCATATTTTCATAATTTTACAGACATATTGCTAGCATCTCTGACACAAGCAATACAAATAGCCACCTTTGCTAATGCTCAGTGTACATGTTGTGATTTGATTTCGGAACCACAAATGACAGCTGTGCAACACATCTCTCATTCTGTTGTGACTATAAAGATCGCCATAGTGAACAGTCACATAAGTGCAAACATTTATGCATGTGTTTGCATTGAACCTATAAAAATATCAAGTGGGTATTCTTGATTTCTAATTAGAAAAAAATGAAATGTTACATTTTTTATTTTATTTTTTTAAGGAAAACAAGTAAAGGTAGGTCATTGAACTCAGTGGCTGGCTCTTTGATCACTTCCACCTGATGGGGGAGCAGCCTTATCAATCCACAGAGGAAGACAATGCAGCCAGTGAATAAACTGTAATTAATAAAAATAAAAAAATAAAAATTTAATTTAAAAAATGGGTAGTAATGTGCATCCCATGTGAGAAAAATCCAGTTATATTTCAACTGCTGCATTTTCATGTTTATTTTGCAATTGCTACTGACCCTTGAGAATTTTTAGTATGACCTGTTGAAAAAGAGGAAAACATTAAACTTGCTTTCAGATTTCTCCTGTTACTGAAGATTAAGAGTTTTGTAAAGGTGAGGTATGAAATGTAACTTTCTGTCTTTTAAATCATTAGGCCATAAAAGCAAACAAACAAACAACAACAACAACAAAACCTTCCAAGTGCCTCACATTTTTGTGTTTAAAAAATTCTAGTTGTAGTTCCTGCACTCATCCTTGGTGCTGGCAGCTCTCCACATCCATATTCACTGTCTTTCAATGCATAAAACTTTCAGCTTGACATTTCCCCCAGCAAAGCTAACAAGCTATTAGAAAGGGGCTCAGTGTGGTGTAGGCCAAGTAAAGGCAGTGAGGCGTGAGGGGTAGCACAGCCCACTTCAAAGAAAGTTCTTCTCTTTGCTGTCCCCCTTCTGTGCTCCTGTAACATTTATAGGATGGTTCAGTGCACACCTGTCGCCACAGAATGTTTAAAGTGCCTCTGGCTTAATTCTGTAATATACCTGAGAGCTAAGTTGTGATAAAACAAATTTACATTAGAATTTGAAGCAGTTTGCCTGAAGTCATGAATTAAACTAATCTCACAGCTGGAACAGCTTGGCTCTGACAGCCACCTATCCAGCTTCCTTCTCTCTGGCCAGGCAATTCTGGTTATTAGCTGCCGACAAGAGGCAGGGCATGGGGAGAAGATGTGCACTCTTCTCTGTGTGGAGGCCAGAAGGGATCGGCTGCGCCATTGTCCCTTTTAACACAAGGTCTTAAAACATGAAAGCGAAAGTGGATCTCAGGTCAGTGCTTGGTTAAATTCTCAGTGGTCTCCATTTTAAAGATATGCAACTCTGAGCTTTTTTTTTTTAAGTACTGCACCACAAAATAGATATTATTTCTTCATATCTATCTGTCTATCTATCTATCTATCTATCTATCTATCTATCTATCTATCTATCTATCTATCTTATATTGTCTTGTGGACTCAATTAGAGCATTGTTGATTTTTTATGAGTTCAGTTTCATTTGATGGGCTAGAATGACCCCACAATTCTCATTTTTCTCTCTCTCTCTGTCTAATCTTTGGTAATTTGATGTTCTGGAATGGCAACCCTTTTACTAGGCCTACTGATCCTATGAGGCTTTCAGAATCTCTGGACCTTGGAGACAGGATGTCTTCACTTTGAAGGAGGCTCCATGATGTACTTTTTCCCTGACACGGAACACCTCTTACATGGATACACATAAACAGACCATTCATAGCCAGCATCTGATGACACAGAAAGGCTCTTACATGGATTTACATAAACAAACCATTGCTAACACAGAAATCCTGTCTCAAAAAACAAAGGAACAAACCTAAAACAAACAAACATGCAAACAAAAAAACTATTCACAACCAGTAATGGTTCTTATTTGCTAATCACCAAATGGAGATAATTTGCAAACTCATTTCATTCTACCATGAATCATGTCACTTGGCCCGTTGTTTAGATGGATGTGAGAAACTTAACTCATTGTGCCCTGGCTATCTACGTAAGTATTGAATTGTAACTATGAGCTACAATCATTTTTCCTTCTCACTGACAGTCACTCCAGAGCATTTTCTCTTTCTTGCTTTAAATTCATGGCAGGCACCACTAATTAGAGTGAATTTTACCACAACAGACCACAGACACATTGTCATTAACTAGCCCTGACATTTAACTTGATCTAAAGGATGGCCTTTTTCTCATAAAGTCCAGTTCGTGCCTTGTGCTGTCTCCTTTCCCCTAACTTCAATTACACTGAGCTAGAAGTTGTCTCCCTACATCTTGCTTGATGGATTTATGTTTCCCATCAGGCACAGAGAAGCAGAACTAGAGGTTGTTTGCCACTGATACCCAGCTTCACCCTTGCAGGTATTTACGTGATATTAACAGACATGGGCATCTTCTCTGCCTTCCTGTCTTAACCCACTGCTTCAGCAGCTATATTTGATGCAGATTTGGGAGATGCTAAATGCCAAAAGCCTGCTATGGAATTCTGCAAAATGGAATACACAGAATACACAGATGAATACAGATTTGGTCATTTTTATACACTGAGTCTGATATTTAGTCTTGTAAACTCAAGCAAAGTGTTATAAAGCTCTTGACCTGGATCCTTCTTGGCTTGCTTAACCTCTCATTCATTCATCTAGAAGTTCTAGACAGGATTAAAGATGGTATCTCTTATGAAAGCTCAGGATAATCCTCCTGGGGAAAATATCATGAGAAAGTAGAAAAAGGATTATCAGCCGTGTGCTTGCAAGTATATGACACTTGCAGGGAGCACAAACCATGGGTCGTAGAATCCAGAATCTTAAAGCTCTTTATACAACATATTTGCATACAGACTCAGGAGGTACTTCTTTTCCTGTATTTATGTTCTAAGTGGGAACAGACTCAAAATAGTTTAAAAAATATTTTTGGTGGAAAACCCTGTTAACATAAGAACTATGGATATACCCAGGGTGCATTTTCAAGGTCACTATTCTTCTTTCCTTCCTTCCTTCCTTCCTTCCTTCCTTCCTTCCTTCCTTCCTTCCTTCCTTCCTTCTTCCTTCGTCAACCTTTTCTCTCTCTTGGCAAACTCTCACTATATGCCCTAGCTGACTCTGAAACTTGCTATACAGACCAGGCTGACTTTTTCATACTCACAGAGAGCCAACTGCCCCAGCTTTCTGAATGCTGGGATTACAGGCATGTGTTACAGTGTCTGACAGCTTTTTTTTTCTTATTGCTTGTGAAATTAATCAAATGACTTCCTGAAGTTGCAAGTTCATTATGATTTGCTGCTTTTGGAATAACGCCCACTCCCTCCAATTTAAGCTCATGTAAATCTGTGAAACTATAAGTAATTTAACTAGTGGTTTTCTTCAGGTGGTTTGGCTGGAATTATGAGGTGATTTGCATAGGTATGAAGTTACTGCATCTAAATAAGCTATCCTGAAAAAAACAAACAAACAAAAAACAAAACAAAACAAACCCAGAATGCTTTAAGAGCAAAATGAAACCAAAAGAAAATGTATATATTTGGCAGGTCTAGCCCACCTTGCCAGAATGCTGTGTCCTCAAAGGCACAAGGATCGGATCTAGACCAGTTGTTCTCAATCTTCCTAATGCTGTGACCCTTTTATGCAGTTCCTCATGTTGTGGTGACCCCCGACCATAAAATTCTTTCTGTTGCTACTTCATACCAGTAATGTTGCTACTGCTATGAATTGTAATGTAAATATCTGATATATGACCCCTGTGAAAGGGTCATTAGACCCCCTAAGCAGCTCAAGACCCACAGACTGAGAGCCACTGGTACAGAGGCATGATTGCACATGGAAACTGAGCTAAGCGCCACAGAAACAAATGAGCTTGAGGAAAACCTGGCTTGAATGAGTGTTGTAATATCTGTTGGTTTCCTTGAATCAGTGATTTGGATGGCATTTATCTTAGTGGGATCAATAAACCCAGTAATTATCAGAACGTCATCTGTGCTATTTATGCTATCTTTGGTAAGGCGTGTAAACCAGATCAGACACAAGCAAGGAAGGAAAGCTAAGTGCTTGCCATGAAAATCCTGGTAAATTCATACATAAGCACTGTTTACTCATAAAGCAAAGACTGAGGCCTCAGCTTTCCCTCAAGGAGGACATCAATCTTCACGCCTTTTCCTTAAAGGAGAAGAAAGACATCTGTTTCAGATTTGTAAAGGTTTCTGAAACAACCAATTTTATCATGCTACATAAATGCTGGTCTTTATCACAGGCCTGTCAAACATGGGCACAGACAGCCAGAAAAAGCAAGAATTCAAGGGAAAGTGAGGTAAAATGGGTTCAGTGAAGTAGCAGTGAAAAGTCGTTTTCTCGAATGGAATCTCTCAATCAATCAACCCTAATCAAGTTCTGAGAGCTGCCTTGCCTTCCCTTTCGACAGCATCTCTGCATCGGCAGGCTAGGAATGGCAATGATGGTGTTTTCTGGCGCTCACACTTCTTATGAGCAGCTGTTGGTGGGTAGTATTAGCATCTCCGAGGTAACAGGTGCAGAGAACTCACTCATGACCGCCCAGCTCGTTAGCGGCAAAGCTAGGATTTAAACGTCCTCAGACTGGACCCAGAGTCCATGTGACAACCTCCACAACACACAGCACCTTGCCTGGGCCGTGAGAAGCAGGCAGACATGCTACTACTTGCCCTGTGTTCCCATGGTTTTGCTGGTTCCAGGATCATGGAGGAAACTTGATCTTGTTCCTCTGCCATTACACCCGGGCAACCGAAATGGGCTAGCACCTGACAGGGGTGGGGTCTGAGTGGCTCCAGTTCTTTGTGCTCTGTAGAAGGTAAGAGATTCCGAGACCGGACAGGGCTGGGACCTAGCACTGTGAGGAAAAGTAAGATCTGCATGCACCACGATGTCAGAGAAAGCAATCAAGACAGTGTGTCCAAGCCTGAGCACAGGCACAGGCACGCAGGATAACCTGAATGTATGATGACTAATGTAAATCTCAGATATACATTGACTAAGGGGGGTGGGGAGAAGTGTAGAGAAAATTGGAAATAGCATTTCTGTCCAGCATTAGATTCTAGTAACAGAGAAGAATGAGATACCATCTTTGTCTAACCACATATTTTAGTACATTTTAGTGGGGTAACAAGCTGACTCACTATAAACGTTCATTTTTTAAAAAAGAGACGTAGAACAATTTCTTTTATGAAAAAACCCCACACCGTGTAGGTACTGGGAACCGAGCAAGGGACTCCTGAAAGTGCAGAATGACTGTTAACCACCGTCACATCTCTTTAGCCGCTGGTGTGAGTTTGGCTCTTACTGACTTCTCCATAAACTGTTAAAGCACTCTCCTTTTGACTTCTTGTCCTGGGTTCCCGCCTGCTCCTTCTTCTGTTCTCACCATGGGAAGAACACCCTCCAGGCCTCCACATAGGTGGCCCATCCTCACCACACTCAAACACACTATATCCATAGTAGAGGATCAATATTTATCATTAGCTAAATGTCAAAACTTGCGTTGATTAATAAAGTGTATAAGATTAAAAGTACTGCTGGGAAATGGTGGTGCACACCATTAATTCCAGCACTCTAGAGGTAGAGGCAGGTGGATCTCTGTGAGTTTGAGGACAGCCTGTTCTACGGAAAGTGTTCCAGGACAGCCAGGGCTACACAGAGAAACCCTCTCTTGACACCCTCCTACTCCCAAAGAAACAATAAAAGTGCCAGTCAAATATTTTACTTTCAAGATTTCAAAAAGTTAAGGTAAATGGCATAAAACAAAGATGAAAATCAGGTTGAAAAAACATCCCCATAAATCTCAGATATACATTGCCATAGACTATAGTTGAAGTTAGGATCAGTCTTTAAATATAATAACATTAATTTTATAGTTTATTAAATGAATAGTTTATAAGCTAATGTCTAACAGCTTTAAGAGATAAATAAAATCAAGTAATTAAAAAATTCAAAAAGTTGTTTAACTACCTGTAAAAGCATTGTTCTCACTGAATAGATAGAAATCTTTTTATCATGTATATATGTATATGCATGTATATATGTATATCTTTTTATACATGTGTACATGTATTTTCTCAATACATATAAATTTAATATATGTATGTGTTTCCTTAACCAGAATTTTATACATCAATAAAAATGACTGCAGCAATACTTAAGTGCTTCTATAATATTTGGCATTCATCTTAATTGTGAGATATTAATATGTGTGTAATTATGGAAGGAGTCTAAGAAGTTAAAGATTCATCTACCATGAAACATTTTTTTACCAAAAATGTGTCTAGAAGTTAAGTCTGGGGCCTTGCCACATGTATTATATTCCATTTTAGCAATCTTAGCAAGAGTCAAACACCTGAAGTCAAATTTACATGTTTGTTGACGGTGGATCAATACATCTTTTACAGCCATGGATTTTTCTATATAAGTCTATTTAAAAATTCAATTGAGTGGAATAATTATTAGTCTTAATTTCTGACGGTGCATGTATGTTTGTATGCATGCATGTGTGCGTGTATGTGTGCGCTGTGTGTGCCTGTGTATGTATGCATGTGTGTACACAGGCATTCAGACATGTTTGCGTCTCATCTTTATAGTGAATGGTTCTCATGAAGAGGAGAAATGTTGCTACTTAGGAACATAAACATAAATCTACGAGTGCATTCCTCACATTAATTCACTTCCTGTTTAAGTAGCTTATATGGTGAAGAAACATCACTGAACACATTCAGAAATTATGTTTAAATATGGTTAATGCTACTAATATCTACCACCGCAACAAGGACAGACATACACAACAGTGACTATAAAATTGGTTAAATTATCTACTGTCTGATGCTGTTGCTCTTCACAGAGAAAATAAATAGTAATGTAAAATATTTTGGACTACACACTTTTATGAGTGGAGTATTTTGCATTAAAACAGTGATTGAGCTATATAGTTCAAACAATTGCCTCTACAGTTATGAAAAATCCATCAGCTTCAATTATCCTTTGACCTATCTTCCGAAATACAAGCTTTGATAAGGTACAATTTCAATTTCAAGCATATCATTTTTAAAACCCTCATTTGAATACCTTCTCACTTCAGCTAGTAGATACAAGTGTCTTATAATTATCTTACACACCAAATTAAGAAACGTGGGTGAGAAGGAAGTAGAGTTCACATTTGCACGTGCTGTGATTACCAAGTTTCAAGCCCATGACAAAATGGCAGGCTATGCTGCTGTTACCTAGTTGTCAGGTTTGCTTCTGTTCAGATTTTTTTAGCGATTTCAATGATACAGAGGATGGGAGCTGTTTAACTGAAGAACGGGACTCATGTACTTTAAAACAACAACAAAACTCGTAAGAAAATAATGCCCAAATAATAAAATATTAGAGACTGAAACCCAGAAGAGGAACTATAGCCAGGATTGCTTCAACACTGCAATATAAGCAGACAACCGTACAGCAGGAAAGGCATGAACTGGGCAGATGCTCTCATTAAAACAAAAGAGGGCAGTGTTTACCTGAGCAGACACCAGCGAAAACCCAAAAGCATCATTCCTGACAAGCAGCGTCCTAGGCTGCAGCGGGAGTCCACTGCCCACGGTGTAGGGCCTACCTGCCATTTCCAAATGCACCCTGATAAGACTGCACATTTCTAGTCACATTCTTGATACCTGCAGAGGGTAAATTAGTATTTCCTGGGAGAAACTCCCAGCCTGCGCAGTCCCAGGAACACAGAAAACGAAAGGAATAAATAAAGAGAATTGTTTCTTTCTTAACCCCCACAAGGCAGAACTTTGGAAATTGGTCTTCAAATATTTGAAGTACAGTGATGTATTTGAGGGACTGGATTTACTTCACAGAGGGTAGAAATAAGATTAATATGAACACATGAGAACTATTTAAAATATACCCTGGACAATGAAAGAAAGCATGACCTCTATTTCGGCAGCCAATGCCACGTCATTTAAAACCATGTTACAGAAACCTTGTCCCTAGCCTTGTAGAGTTGATGATGTAATGCCTGGTTTATGTAGCAGAAAAAACGTCATAATCAATCATATGAGAAAGCATATAAAAACATGTGAGACTCTGGGGTCAACTGATAGTAACAAAATGACCCAGGGATGGTGTGTCAAGAGTCCCAGGGAAGCAGACCAGTTGCTCGAACCCCTTAAGGCTTCCCTTAGCTGGAGACACAGAGACTCAGCTTTGGCCAGAGACAGAGTTACTGTGGTATTTTCAATTACAGTGGATACTCCTTTATTGCCTATCTCATCTCAGTTAGGATCAATAGTGAGTTACAAAGAGTCCTGAATATCAACTAGTGAATTTGGGTGGAGAGCACAGCTACCATCCGCAGTTTATAGAGAAGGTGGGTCTAGCCTGGACTTCCACTGAGACACTCCGCAACTTAACTAAGGAATAGAAGCCATGACCAAAGTATTCTAGACCAAATGAGGGTTAATTGACTCTATACAAATAATGGTCTGTACATTTGTGCTGCCAATTTTGAAAACATGCATATTTCCTGATGTTAAACCTTTGTCAAAATCTTTGCTCTTCTGTTTCTGTCTTTTGTGGCTGATAACCTATGCACACCTGCTTGCTTGTTTTTATTTTATTAGGGCTCAAAAGTAATTATCCCCTGAGCTGGCAAACTCTCCCAGATGTTCCCTATTTACTTACCCTTTGACCTTCTTTTCCAGGTGGACCTTGGGGGCCTTGTATCCCTATGGAACCCTGTGAGGCAAAGGAACACGTTAGCACTCTAGATCAATTGCATCTGCCATGAAGAAATGTGGTAATGACTGATTAAACAAAACAAGTTTAAGCCATCTGAGTCCTTATATTAATGAATATGTCCTTATATTATAGTCATATATTGGTAGCATTAGTATACCAATATAATAAAGTTCTGAGTCAGGTGAGAGATTAAAAAAAAAAAAAAAAAAACAACCAAAAACCCTCTTATGATCAAAGTCACATAATGGTTAAACTATTACACATAGATAGCAGCAATATTTGCCAGCAGAAAAAGCACCTTTTACATACTGACATTCTATAAACAAAACTACAATTTGGTGGAAAGTCGCTTTATATCTTTTTGTTGTTGTTGTTCAAAACAGGGTTTCCCTATGTAGCCCTGGCTATCCTGAAATTCACTTTGTAGACCAGGCTGGCTTGGAACTCAGAGATCTACCTGCCTCTGCCTCCTGAGTGCTGGGGTTAAAGTTGTGGTTCCAGAAGCTTTGTATATTTTTGGAAATCACATGATTATATCATTGGCTTCAGATATGCCTATTTATAACACGAACCTTTTGGTATCTTACATATCACTGAATGATTTTGCTTTCTATTATCAAGTGATGAAGGAAAGCCATTATTTTGCAGAGAGTAAAAAAAAATGTCCAGGAAATCCCAGGTGCTGGTAATTTGAAAGCCACGTCTCTTGGATTTTACAGGTATTTGTTATTGCAAGATTTCCTTCTCAAACTGAACTCAGACTGTATTGCTCCTGTTCATCTTCACCAATTATTACTGGTCATTCTAGGTCCTTCCTATTGCTTCCTCCCCTTTGAGCATTCAAAGAGGCTTCCTGTACAATTTTACACTCATCTTCACAGTTTACATTCTCTTCAAGATCTCCTCTACTTGGGTGCTTATGACTCTGTGCTGCTGATTTCGAGACCCACAGCCTTTCTTTATCTGTATGCAGATCTAACAGCCAACTGCCCATGTGACACACCCACTTGGATATCCCACAGGCATCTGCAATTTGGGACATCAAACACTGAACGCTGAACCCTCCCTCACTCCTCTTCAACATTCCCTATCACAGGAAGCCCAAACAGCAGTTGTCTTGTTGCTCAGTTTAGAAATCAAACTCACATCCTCCACTCTTCTCTCTCAAACGCACTCCTCACATATAACTTCCAAACCCGCTTAGTGTTTATATATATATATATATATATATATATATATATATATATATATATATATATATTTAGGTCTATTTCCCTCCATTCTTGCTGCTTTTCTGATGGTCATTTCCTGCCTATCTGCAAAGCTTCCTCACGATTCTGTCACCACCAAGCCAACCATCAGAAAACCCAGCTTTGCCTTGCGGTCGGTCTCTCTCCTGACTCGCCTGTCCAGCTTACTGTGCTTTGAACGTTTAAAGAAACCACAACTTCATGTAAATGCTGTTAAATAATGATTTGTTCCTCTTGCCAGGCTCTAAGCTATGTCAGGTGGGAACTGTCTTATTCAACAGGGTATGTGAGTGTTACGGGCTAAGGAAAAACAATTGTCATTGGGAATCAATCCACTATAGTAAAAAAAAAAAAAAAGATGATGATGATGAAGACACTAGGTTTAAAATACTTATGATTAACTTATTAACATATTGCATGCATACAATGATCTGAGATAAACAATATAAGTAAATCTAAAATCACTCTGTCTCGAAGATCAAAAGCTTAGGATTTGTGTGTGTGTGTGTGTGTGTGTGTGTGTGGCTGTTTCTGAACTGAATGTGTGTGTGTGTGTGTGTGTGTGTGTGTGTGGCTGTTTCTGAACTGAGTGTGTGTGTGTGTGTGTGTGTGTGTGTGTGTGTGGCTGTTTCTGAACTGAATGTGTGTGTGTGTGTGTGTTTCTGAACTGAACTCCGAGCCTCTGCATGCAAAACATACCCTTTTCCACTGATTTACACTGCTAGCCTCCTGGGGTTCATTTTTATAGTGTGATCTTTTTAAATTTTTATTAATTACAGTTTATTCACTTTTTATCCCCCCTGTACCTCCCTCCCACTTTCCCTCCCAATCCCAACCTCCCTCTTCCCCACCCATGTCCCTCTCCCAGTCCACTGATAAGGGAGGTCCTCCTCCCCTTCCCTCTGATCATAATCTATCAGGTCTCATCAGGAGTGGCTGCATTGTCTCAGCGATTAGGGGCTCTCTTTGTTTTGGACTCTGCATAAACCCCTCTTGTAATAAAGGCATCTGGAAGCCTGAGGTTCTCACCCACATGTGTTATCTACACCCAACTTCCCTGAACAATGCACATAGTCCCCTACTTGCAATGGGATAGCTCGTCTGTGCTGAGCTACAGGGACATCCTGCTCTAAACAATAGACTACATTTTTCTTCCCCTCAACGACCATAAGGCACAGACAGATTCTGGTCAATTCACGATCTAATTATGTCGGAGCACAAGGGCAGACAGTAGTACATTAACTACAGTGGGGTGCACGTGCAGTAAGGCAAACTGTGTTCTCTGAGTGAGCGCACTTTTGGGGAGAATCCTCTGCCTGCCACCTGTGTCACTGGGCATGCACGTTTACAGAATCTAAGCCTGCCAATCAAAACAGAGAACTGCCTGTGCAATTCCCATTTGTGACCAATGTCCTCCTCGAATCCCTGTCCAACCAATTACGAGGTCCTTCGATAGCTTGATAACTTTTTTTTTTAATGATCTGCACTACAATTTTGCTTTGAATAATGTCCCTTTGCTACTCTGCAATTGTGTGAGCCATTATTTCAGTTCTGTAGCTAAGAGGCCTATTGGTTCGTATTTGAAAACACATGGCCTTAATCCCAATAAGTGGTAACATAGTCATACATAGGTGACTTTGCCATATGAATGTTTATTTTTAATAAAAATTGATCAATATATTTTAAATTTTCATTCAGCTTTAATCTGATGAAACATATCATATAAATCATTGTAACAGCATTTTGAACATTAGTACAAAATTTCTGTGTATGTTGCTAATTAACATATACTTGGCTTCATCATATCTGATGTATAAAAGTTTTACATTTATTGCTTTCATTATTTTATCTGATTTGGGGGGAAATATTGCTACAAAGGATGTTGAGCCTTTATTACTAACTTAGGCAGGATTAACTCTTGGGGACTGAGAACCTGATCAGTTTTGCTTATAGTTTAAAAACCACTTACAAAATCATGCATAAGTAAGAAAAGTTGGATAATTAAGCCAACTCAAAGATGATAAATTCCTAATGTTTGTAGGTAAACCAAATGTTGAAATTAAAATATAGTAGTATCAATTACAGCCTAATTACATAGATGTGCTATTTTGTACTAGAATGACACAGTCTTGGCTCTAGATTAAACTTTTCTCTTTTGCCCTAAGGAAAATTACTCTATTTCATGAATAGTCAAACCAATAAACAGCATTTTTGATATTCATCCAAATACTAACAAATCTTCCAATGTTTTTAAACATGCATTTCTAAAACACACACACACACACACACACACACACACACACACACAGTCATCAAAGGAGTGTGCTTAATTCCTGGAAATATAATTTAAAAACTATGCCCTTTACAAGTATGGAAAATTATATTTCGAAGTCTGAAGCAAAATAGTACGTTTTGTTCAGAATGACTTCAACACATTAATAAATATGAGAATCTTTGTGTAAAGGTCTACCTGCAATGATAATGCTAATTAGGCACATGCATAAACCAAAGTGTGTCTCACAGTCAGAAGCTTTGCTCCCACTTTTGCTAAGTGAAGGAGCCGGGTAGTGGATTGATGAAATCTTAGTAAATTCTATGTAATCTTTAACAAATAACTTCTTATCAAAATCATCCGTGACACCTTATGTTTAATCTTTGCTATGCTATCCAAATGTTCAGAAATTTTGCTTCTGACTCACTGGCTGGCAATCAAACTTAGACTCACAGAGCTATGCATGTAATTCCCTGCCACTGAGCAACCTTCTTGGCGCCAGAACATTTTACACTGCATTACTGAACATTAGCTGACATTTACAAAGAAACTCATTTTTAATATTGACAGTTGTAAAACAGATCCGTCAATTATACTCAACATTTTCCCAAACTGACAAATTATAATTTGGGGGATATTTTATTATTTAGTTATGCAAGCCTGTACTCTTTCTAAGCCTATATTCTTCTTTAGTAAAATAAAATAAGATTTCTTTAGTAAAATAAAAGCAATGCACTTATTTATCACTTAATATGAAAACTAGATATCTGCCTAAAGTGTGGGTTGCCTGAATTAAATGTGAGAACTCAGCACTTGGTTCAGAACCACTCTTTTATCCTGTCTTACTTGGCTTTGTAAATGTCATTCTGAATTTACTGTACTTAACCTTTCCATTGATCATGAGTTCTGGTAGATAGAAGCTATTATATATAGTCCATTTCTACCTCCCTTGCAGAAGCTGCTCAAAAACACATGGTAGGCAAAAATCACAAAGAAGAAAATATTGGCACAGAGCAATGGTTGGTGATGATATTGAGAAAACAACTCTCCACACATATAGTTGTTATTTTTTCTGAAACTTAGTTTTAATAATGCATTAGAGAACTAATTTTCCTTATTTCATTCCTCCTCCATATTCTTAAATATCACCCTTTTACTATCACCCCTTGATTCTACATGTGAGAGAAAACATGTGGTACTTTCATTTATGTTATCCTCCAGAATTTGGTGGCAAGACCCTATTGCTGAAGACTCCATATATTTGAGCCTTAGAACAGAGAGAAACCAAGTTGGTACTGACCTGGAAGCTTCATGACCACTGACTAGTTCTCATAATTCTGTAAATCTTATGTACCCAACTTGGGGAGAAGAGCAATCATCAATCATACCCAGAAATGAACTATGTGAGCTTCAATAATGGTCAGGCAGGGAAGAGGCCATCTGGTGTAAAATTGACATGAATGTTTTGGGAGTAACCAACTTCTTCTTCCTCCTCCTCCTCCTCCTCCTCCTCCTCCTCCTCCTCCTCCTCCTCTTCCTTCTTCCTTCTTCCTTCTTCCCTCTTCCTTCTTCCTCCTCCTCCTCCTCCTCCTCCTCCTTCTCCTCCTCTTACTTCTTCCTTCTTCCTTCTTCCCTCTTCCTTCTTCCTTCTCTTTCTCCTTCTTCTTCTAGCTGAATTTAAGCCCTGCCCCACAAGAGGTACTCTGCAAACGGGCCACACTATTAAACCAACTCTTAAATTTGGGGTAGTATTTCATTGTGTAGATGTACCACAGTTTCTGTGTCTATTTCTCATTTGAGGGACATCTAGGTTGTTTCCAGATTCTGGTTATTAATGAGTAAAGCTGCTATGAACATAGTTCAGCAAATGAAGCAAAGGACACCTGTCATCAGAACGAAACGACAGCCTATAGACTGGGAAAGGATCTTCACCAACCCTATATCTGACAGAGGGTTAATATCCAGAATATATAAGGAATTCAAGAAGTGATACACCAACAAACCAAGTAATCCAATTAAAAAATGGGTGCAGAACTAAACAGAGAATTCTCAACAAAGGAATATCGAATGGCAGAGAAACAAATAAATGCTCAATGTTCTTAGTCATCAAAACGACCCTGAGATTTCACCTTACACCCATCAGAATGGCTAAGGTTTGAAGTGACTGAATAAACATCTCTTTTCACAAAAAAAAAAAAAAAAAAAAAAAAAAACCTCAAGTGACAAAACATGCTAGAGAGGATGTCGAGAAAGGGGAACCCTCCTCCATTTCTGGTAGGAGTTAAATGAGTTTTTTCAAAGATGTTAAAAACAGATACCACTGAATTAAAATAGAAAAATTAGAAGTGGATAAATGTTTACACTGGTTAGCCTACCAGAATCAGTTGAGATAAAATGACAAAAACTAGAAATGTTATTGAAACATTACTAAAATGTCTCTAAATAATAAAAAAAAAGAACAAGATTGGATAGAACAGAACTTTATTAGGTCTTTAAAGAAGAACTAATAACAATATTAACAATCTCAAATTATTTAATAAAAGTTCATGGAAAGAAATACTGCCAAACTAATTTTATGAAACAAGTATAATAATAAAACAGGTCTAAAATTAGGATACAAAAATAAAAACCTATGTGTCAATTTTCTTCATGAACATAGTTGCAAAGGATGGTTGACAACATGTAAATAAATGAATGCAATATAACAAAAACAGATGAAGGAAAATCATAATCATTTCCATAGGTTTAAAAAAAAACCTTTGAAAAAGTCCAACATTCCAAATAATAATAATAAAATTCCTAAATATGCAGAAAGGTTGGGAGAAAAATACTCCAAAATAATAAATGGTACACCTGACTTGATGTCCGAGTCTGTCTTATGGTTCATTTGCTAATGAATCACACAGCTGAATTTTTTCTCTATTATTAAAATTATTAAAACCTTTGATCACTTCTTCATGGCATTAAGGTATATAAAAGAGTATATTTCATGATATAGTTTCTACTGTTTTGTATTATTAAATGTTTAGACACATTCATATGCTCTATGTATTTCATTTATTTACTTTGATAATTAGTACCTATCACCTTAATCTATTTTTCCATTTATTTAATATGTTATAAAAATACCAGAGATGTACTTTCTCTACAGTGTTACAGTTGCACAGATTTATTTTGAGAAAGAGACATCTGAGATTGTATTCAGCATTT
Source organism: Meriones unguiculatus (assembly GCF_030254825.1). Taxonomy (NCBI): domain Eukaryota; kingdom Metazoa; phylum Chordata; class Mammalia; order Rodentia; family Muridae; genus Meriones; species Meriones unguiculatus. The sequence continues at coordinate 47,822,818 of NC_083363.1, forward strand.
TCATGATCTAACCATCTATATAGGCATTCATTGTCAGTGGAGCTCTGGATATTAAAAATGTTGACTAAGCATGGAATTCATAAGACTGCTACATCTTTTCTGAGAGTTGAAAGAATGCAAAATACGGTGTTAGGAAGCTAAGTCATTTCAGGTTCTAGTGAGTAGCTGTTACAATGTGTTACATCTCTCTGGGCAATTGGCTGATTATTTAAGACACAGTCAGGCTTATTATTATGGAAGCTGGTGTAAATATTTAGCTGAGAAATTACTTAGCATTAAGTGGTTCAGAAGATCATTTTGAGACACTTAGCAAATATAGCAGATGCTTAGTAAAGTTAATAGGATAAATTAATTGTATTTGAACACATTTCCACTCGTGAAGAGAGGCAAGATATGTTCATAACTTCTCAATCAAAATAAGGAGCTGATTTAAATAAAAGAGTTACTTTTTAAAGTATTATCTGCACCCCCCCTGAAGGAATGCCAAAAGACATACAATACTTAATAACAACTCTGGCTAAAATGTGACATGGATAAATATACTTTAAGTGTTATAATTATTCCGTTATAATGTGTCATAGGCTTGAAATATAAGATTAAGCAGCATCTCTATACATTTAAAAATGCTACTAGGGTTTTGGTTTTCAAATAGAATACACAGTATTAAAATTGGGAACAGTTTTTCTGTCAATATTAAAAAAATTCCTACCATTAGTATAAAAACAAGAGCAAATATTCCCAAATTGTGTGTAACGAAATAATTTTTTCTTATAGTATACTTTTATCTTATCACTTATAATTAGTGATTTTTGATAGGAAATCTGTTTTGTTCAAGACAAAGTGACTATATAAAAATATAAATGATATATGGTCCAATCCCAGGAAATGTTTTCATATTAGTTATGAAAAGTGAAATAAAGATACATTGATTTAAAGTAATCATTAGATAGCCCCTTCCACAAATTTAGAAAGCCCCTATAAACCTTCCCAGTAACATGAGATCAGTTCTTTTAATCTGTGACTTCTGAAATATTTCTTCTGAAATATTAATATGTGCAGCACTGATTTGATAATCAGCCTCTGTAAGTAAGTTTCCTAACTGAATGGACAATTGTTTCCTTCCTTCAGCCAGATAAAAGACAGCAGTGATGTACACTTCTTTCAAAGAATAGCAAGTCGAATAGGCCCTAGGAGTTTTAGACATGAGCCATGTGAATAACAACCACTTCCATGGTTTCAGAGGTACATTTCAGAAGTGACCTCAGCCTATGCTGGCTGAATTCAGAAAACACATTCTCTATGTTATGGATTCTGACATACCTATTCTTAATTGCCCTTGATGAGTTTGATAAAACTAGGTTAATACCGTAGGTTAAAAGACAAAAACGTGTCTTTGAATTTGGGAAAGGAAGACATCGATATTGCTTGCAGAGTCTGTGGACATGCGTCCTCGGAAACTCAATCACCCGGCACAGGGGGAAGGAGATACAAGGGTAGTTGTACTCTATCAGAACTCAGATAGAGAAAATCTCCTTTCCTTGTGCAAAGTTCCAAAAGGATGGAACAAGCCACTGTTATTTCTTTCCCTTTTCTGAGGAAAGGAAGAGGACCAGGAATCCAAAACATCAGTTAAACTTCTTGGCAGCAAAAATTTTAATTCTGAGGAAAACATTTTTCAGTTTACAATTCAATACCAGTACAACCTGTCACTCGAGTACAGGAGTAGCAAACAACATCCAAGACATGCTAAGTTTTAGAAAAATGCTCTTCCTTTCACATTTTTTTTTTAACAATTTGCTTGAAGATACATCTGCACAAATGAAGATATAAAAGCAAAGCAGGAGGATGATGTGGAAAAGACGCAACAGTGTATCGATGCAAACAAACTATCATATAAATAATAAGCTATAAACAAACACCACCAAACAAACAACAACCTATCAACTAACCAAACAACAGCTAGCAAACGAAAACAAAACAGACAAACAAGGGGTATGGAGGATGAGTTTCCAAGATAGCCAGAAAGCTCACTGTGGGTAGAGAAAAGGGCCTGAACTCCAAAATACAAGAGATGGTGACCAGCATGAAAAAGATGGAAGACAATCACAGAAGAACGAGACAAGTACACATGCCGGAAAGCAGAGCAGAAATTTTTTTAAAAAAGGAGCTATCTGAGTGATGATTTATACCACTCGACTCTGTAAATAACACTTCCATTCCTGAAAACGCAAGCATCTCAAAGGCAGAAACAGTACTGCTACTGTCCTCTTTCCCCCTCTGGCTGGAGGTGTGTGCCAGGTCTAGCGTCTGCGTGATGTCGTAGATGAGGAAGACCACACGTTGCTATAGTTTCTGCTTCAAAGCACTCGTGAAATTTTGCTGACAGTGTGAAATTGACAACCCCCACAGAGACTGGATTCACACATACATCGCCCAGAAGGTGTGAGTGTGGATCTCTACCTTGTCAGCCTAGCGAATTGTCAGTCTTTTAAACCATCATTGAAGGGTTTTAGCTTCTCCCTCTTACAAATGCACACAGATACCTTTGGTATGTCTGAGAACCACCTTATATTTAAAGAACCAACTTAATATTTATCTTCGAGGAACTGAGTTCACGTCACTCACTACTTTATTTAACTGAGGCGTTTTTTGTTTGTTTGTTTGTTGTTTATTTCTTCTTGGCTTACAAGAAACTTTCGTATTTTAGGAAATTAGTCCCTTACTATAAATGATAAATATTTCCCATTCAGCCATTTCATTGCATGTTTTAAAAACAGGTAGTTGTCTATTCATATGATTAAATGTGCTTCCCCTCATTTCTGTCTGTTCTTTGATATCTAAAATGTGTTTATAGGTACTTGTTAAGCTAAACAGCCTGAGTTCTGACTCTGTAATGCACACAGTAAAAGGAAAGAACCAGCTCCATGCTGATTATCATGATATCCACAAGCATGCTCCAGCACCCTAACACAGCCCTGTACTGACATATAAGTGAATAAATTCAAAAATAAATCTATGAGTTACTGTTAAAAATCCAACATTGCTACATAACTTCCTAGTCCAGTTCTCCACCTGTGAAGTCTTGATCTATTTAGTACTTTTATTGACACACTAGTCAGAAGGGATCCAGCTGTGCCTTTTTAAATGCTATAGAGTTAGACACAACCCATTTGTTAAAATACTATGTTCATGTTCAGTCAATCCAAGGACTGCTTGACTTTTAGCTCTGTAAGTGTGTTGATTTGGGAAGAATTTAATTTTTATTTAAAACACCGAGTACAGCAAGATTAATAAAGGTATTAGGGTGGTTTGAATAAAAATGGCCTCACGGGCTCAAAGGGAGTGGCGTGATAGGAGATGTGGCTTATTGGAGTAATTGTGGCCTTGTTGGAGGAGGTGCGTCACCGGGGGTGGTCTTTGAAGTCTCTCATCCCCAAGCTACGACCAGTGTGGCACACTGTCTCCTTTTGCTGCCTGCGGATCAAAATGTAGATCTCAGCTGGGCAAAATGGTGCACGCCTGGGACTCCAGCACGGAGGCAGGTGGAGCTCTGTGATTTCGAGACCAGCCTGGTCTACAAAGAGAGTCCAGAGCAGCCAAGGCTTCACAGCACCGTGTCTGCCTGCAGGCTACCATGCTTCCTACCATGACGATAATGGACTGTAAGCCAGACCCAGGTAAATGTTTTCTGTTATAAGAGTTTCTGTGGTCATGCTGTCTCCTCACAGCAATAAATTCCTAAGACGGTTTTATGTGCAGAATAAACTCAGCACTCTGAATAGTAAAGGTGTGTCTTGATTTTCCTCTCTTACCCTAAAGCAGGCAGAAGACAAACTGCTCTCACTGGTAAAACTGATACATACACTACAGTAATATACTCATTTGGATAATACAAAATGGCCATTATTATGGTGTAAAATATGTGTTTAATTATCACCTTGTCATTAGACTCAATTTGTACTTAATGGTGCCAGAACGGTAGAAATGTGCTTTAAAGACCGAATCAACCCACACAATGAAGCACAACACTGATAAAAACACCAAGGCAGCTTCTCATCAGTTACTTCTTCATTCACACAATCCCCAAGAACTCTGGGAACTTACAGATGAAGTCTGATAAATTGTGTACTAGTAGGATAAGTTGCTTGTGGTTTTGGCTTTTTGTGGTGCTAAATAGGGAAATGTATAATAACAGTTTTTATACTGAGAAAAAAAGTCTGTCCAACGATAATGTTACTGTGACAAATGTATCCAAGAGCCAACCAAGAGCCAACATTGTTTTTGGTGGAAATTACATTTCAGATCAACAGGCAAATATTTATCTACAAGTATGTCTTAGAACTTTGCCGTTTAGAAACAAAAGCCAAGCAATTGAGCTGTGTAACAGCATCTGTTTTGGAGGCTGATGGGTGAAGGCTATGCCACTCTAAGTCCAGGGTCACTAGCACCATCGAGCTTGATCACGGCATGTCAAACAGACCCCCAGGATATCTGGAGCCATTTTTTCAGTTTATGAGGTTAATTACATGGGTTGGGTGTGCTCTCCAAATAACCGGACTGTGAGGCTATCAACCCCACCTAACTTCTAATTTGCAAAACCATAGGAGGTTGGCATGGAAGTTAATTATAATTAGTGTTTTCATAATATCTCAGTGAAGCAAAGCAGGCAGAACATTATATTTTTTTTGCTTCTGGAAGGTAAGCAGTGTGTCTAGTGTGTAATCAAGAGAATTTCCAGAGTCAATGCACTCTGAGGCCAGGAGAATACAGTGTATCACGAGCAAATACACTTGAGGAAGAGGAAGATAAGCATAGTTTGCAGAAACTCTCCTTGTATCACATAGACCTTTTCCTCCAAACTTCCTTTTCCCAACTAATCTCATTATCCGTGCCTGCAACATCAGTAGGCACTCTCTGAGACCTGCCATCTACACTAGCCCGGGAAGCAGGAAGGCTAGCTGCAGGTCCTCACCTCTTGCTCCTCTCCTCCAAATCTCCACCAGTAGCGATCCCAGCTCCGGTGCAGACACCTAATGCAGTCTCTCCTCCCACGACCCCATCTCGAGTGGATCACGTAGTTCTTATCCTCCAAACTTCTTCCTCCAACCCACTGCTTTATCCCAGCTCCCACTCTAGTCGGCATTCCCCGGGAACTAGCCAGGCAAGTCGGCCAGAGAAACAAGTAGTGCGAAGCAGGCAGGTGAGCTTCAGAGCTTCATTTTCCCTCCTCTCCTCCATATCTAACCTCCCAGTCTCACCCCCAGCTCCATAGCGGGCTAATTGTGGCCTCAACTCATTCTCTGCCCCCATTCCCGGGGAACAAAGCAGAAAATGGCGGAACACCCTGTTTTCGTCTCTCCTGTGGGGCCCCCAGTGCCCCACCCACGCCATCTCCATTCTTAAATGTCAACTCTCAGGAAAACTCAGTAGCCATTTATCAGGATCCCAGAAGAATTTACTACCAGGCAATCCAGAGCCTCCAAATTATAAATATCATAGAGAGCAACAGCAACCAAGAAACGAAAACAGCCACTCAATAACAACAAATACATCAGCACCTGCAATTACACACTCCCAAGACCCAGAAGACTGGATGCCAGTCTAAAAACACAGTCAGTAGCCAGAACAATATATGTCTTCATAGAGCTCCCTAAATTTAACATAGTATGCCCTGAGAATTGCAACACAGCTGAAGCCCAAGACAAAGACCTAAAAAGCGCCTTCATGAATATGACAGAGGTCCTTAAAGAGGAAATGGATAATTTCCTTAAAGAAGTTGATGAAAATACAAAGAGTGAAGGGGAATGAATAACACAGTTCAAGGGCTGAAAATGAAAATAGAATAAAAAACACACAACTGAAGGAAATATGGAAATGAACTTTGTAGTAGAAGTTTTGGTTATGTTATGCAAATGTGGGGTTCAGGAATGCTTTTAGTTTATCCACAGCTGATAAGAGCCTCCTGAGAGGGTGTGTGATCTTTGTTAGCTGATAACAGCCTCATGCAAGGCAGGGGGAAGGCATGGTTTTTGCTGACACACAGAGAGAAAGATGTCACTTCGCTTCCAGATGCTCCTAGAGAGAAATGCTTTGGAGAACATTTCAAGGATGCTGCTGCTGATTTGTGTTGCTGTTTGCTGTTTGCTAGACTGTTAGAATCCTGACAACAAAGAGTGGAATCAGCCCAACAAAGTCTAAAAAGCTCTATATGCCATGTCCTTACTAATCTTCTTTGTCTCCTACATTGGATGGAGGCTTTGAAGGGAGATAGAAGCTCTTATGAGTCCCAAATAAAGTAGGGTTTAAAAAAGTCAAAGCCTACAGAACTCTACAGGATCTTCTGAGTTAAGTCTCACTAACATAATACAAGAGATGGAAGAGAAAATCTCAGGAACTAGAGGCATGATAGAAGAAATAGCTACATAGGTCAAAGAAAATGTTAAATTAAAAAAAAATTCCTGGTATAAAATATCCAGGAAATATGGGACACTATGAAAAGACAAAAATCTAAGAATAACAGGAATAAAAAAAGAAGAAGAAACCCAGGTCAAAAGCACAGAAAATATTTTCAACAAAATCACAGAAGACAATTTTCCTATTTTCAAGAAGGAGATACTTACCAAGGTACAAAAGCATGCAGAACATCAAATAGACTAAACCAGAGAAGAAAGTCTCCTCAGCACATAATAATCAAAACACCAAATGTATGGAACAGAGAAAGAATAAAAGCTGCAAGGGAAAAATACCAATAACACATAAAGACAGACATATTAGAATAATACCTGACTTCTGAGTGGGGATTGGGAAAGCCAGAAGGGCCTGGACATATTTTCTATAGACTGTAAGAGACCACAGATGCCAGACCAGACTACTAAACCCAGCAAAACTTTGAATGACAATGGGTGGAGGAAATAAGACATTCCATGATAAAACCAAATTAAAGCAATGGCTATCTATAAACCCAGCCCTACAGAAGGCAATAGAAGGACATCTCCAACCTAATAAGGTTAACTACACCCAAGACAACACAAAGATTAAATAATCTCAGACCAGCAAATCAAAAGAGGGGAAAACACACACACACACACACACACACACACGCTCCAGAACAACACAATAATAGGAATCAACAAACACTGCTCACTGACATCATGCACCATTAGTGATCTCAATTCCCTTAATAAAGAGATGCAGACTAACAGGGTGGGTGGATAAGCAGGATCCATCCTTTTGGATGGATCATAATATAATATCATGATATATCATAATATAATAAGTATAATATCAAGGACAGATATCACCTCAGGGTCAAAAAGAAATGGAAAAGTTACTCCAAGCAAAAGGGGTTTAAGAAGCAAGTTGGTATAGCCATTTTAATATCTGACAAAACAGACTTCAAACCAAAACCATTCAAAAGAGAAAGACTACACCCTTATCAGAGAAAAAATCCACTCAGAAGACACTGAAATTCTTAAATGTATGCACCAAACACAATGGCACCCAAGTTCATAAAAGAAATGCTATCACAGCTTAAATAACATATTGATCTTCATACACTGATAGTGGGAGACTTCAGTACCTGACTTTCACCAATAGACAAATTGTCCAGACAATAACTAAGCCAGAGGAATGCTGGAGCTAACTGACATCATGATCCACATGGAACTAGCAGATATTTATTAAACATTTCACCCAAACACAAAAGAATATACATTCTTTTGAGCACCTTATGGAACAGTCTCCAAAATTGACTGTATACTCAGACATAAGGTTAGTCTCAACAGGTGTAAGAAAATTGACATAGCACCTTTCCTTCTATCTGACCATCATGGATTAGAGCTGAATATCATCATCAACAACAGAAGCAACAGAAGCTTACAAACTGGAAAAACTCACTGCTGACTGAAAAAAGGAGCCAACACAAAAATTACTAAACAAAGCAATGTCTTTTTATTATTGAATGAAAATGAATACACAACATATTCAAACTTGTGAGACACAATGAAGGCAGTTCTAAAAGGCAAGTTCGTAGCAGCACTAGGGCATGCATAAGAAAAATTGGAGTGATCTCGTACTAATAACTTAACAGCACATCTGAAAGCTCTAGAACAATTTTAAAAAGTCACACCCCAAAGGAATAGATGTTAAAAAATTCAAACTCAGGGCTGAAATCAATAAAATAGAACCAATAACAACAAAACCAATAAAAAGAAGCAATAAAAAAAAAAAAGAGCTACATATAGGCTTTTGTAGTAAGACCTCATAGAATGAGTTTGACAATGTTCCTTCTGTTTCTGTTTTGTGGAATAGTTTGAAGAGAATTGAACTCTTTTTTGAAAGTCTTGTAGAATTCTGCACTGAAACCATCTGGCCCAGGCTTTTTTTTGGAAGGGAGACTTTTGATGACTGCTTCTATTTCCTCAGGGGATATAGGACTATTCAATCTTTCTACCTGATCTTGATTTAATTTTGAAAAGTGGAATCTATCAAGAAAATTGTCCATTTCATTTAGATTTTCAAATTTTGTGGCAATTTAGGCTTTTGTAGTATGACCTAATGATTGTTTGGATTTCCTCAGTGTCATTATGTCCCCCTTTTTCATTTCTGATTTTGCTGATTTGGATAGTTTCTCTCTACTTTTTAGTTAGTTTGGCTAAGGGTTTGTCTATCTTCTTGATTTTCTCAAAGAACTACCTCTTGGTCTCAATGATTCTTTGAATTGTTTTCTCTGTTTCTAATTCATTGATTTCAGCTCTGAGTTTGATTATTTCCAATCGTCTGCTCCTCTTGGGTGTGTCTACTTCTTTTTATTTCTAGGGCTCTTACACTCGCCATAAAGTTGCTTGTATGAATGTCTCAAACTTGGTTCTAGAGGTACATGCTGGAGAGGATGTGGAGAAAGGGGAACCCTCCTCCACTGCTGGTGGGAATGTAAACTTGTACAATCACTTTGGAAATCAATCTGGCGCTTTCTCGGACAATTAGGAATAGCGCTTCCTCAAGATCCAGCTATACCACTCCTAGGCATATATCCAAAATATGCTCAAGTACACGAGGACATTTGCTCAACCATGTTTGTAGCAGCTTTATTCCTAATATCCAGAATATGGAAACAGTGTCTCTCAGCAGAAAATGGATGCAGAAATTGTGTACATTTACACAATGGAATACTATCCAGCAATTAAAAACAAGGAAATCATGAAATTTGTAGGCAAATGGTGGGATCTAGAAAAGATCATCCTGAGTGAGGTATCACAGAAGCAGAAAGACACACATGCTATATACTTACTTATTAGTGAATATTATATATACAATATAAACGTATTAAAATCTGTACACCTAAAGAAGCTAAGCAAGAAGGAGGACTCTGGGTAAGAAACTCAATCTTCATTCAGAAAGGCAAACAGGATGGCCATCGGAAGAGGTAGAAAAGCTGGAACAGGACAGAAGCCCACCACAGAGGGCCTCTGAAAGACTTTACCCAGCAGGGAATCAAAACAGATGCTGAGTCTCATAGGCAAATTTTGGGCAGAGTGCAGGGAATCTTAAGAAAGAATAGGGGGATAGATAGACCTGGACGGATCAAGAACTCCACAAGAAGAGCAACAGAACCAAAATATCTGGGCATAGTGGTCTTTTCTGAGACTGATACTCCAAACAAGACCATGCATGGAGATAACCTAGAACCCAAGTACAGATGTAGCCCATGGCAACTCAGACTACAAGTGGGTTCCCTAGTAAGGGGAATAGGGGCTGTCTCTGACATGAACTCAGTGGCTGGTTCTTTGATCACCTCCCCCTGGGGTGGGGACAGCCTTACCAGGCCATAGAGGAAGACAATGTAGCCAGTCCTGATGAGACCTGATAGGCTAGGGTCAGATGGGAGAGGAGGAGGACCTCCCCTATCAGTGGACTGGGGAAAGGGTATGGGAGGAGAAGAAGGAGGGAGAGTGGGTTTGGGAGGGGATAAAGGAGGGGGTTATAGCTGCAATACAAAGTGAATAAACTATAATCAATAAAAAATAATTTAAAAATAATGAGCTGATTCTTTGGGAAAATTAATAAGATTAACAAACCCTTATCCAAAAGGAGGAGAAAGAGCATCCAAATTAACAAAATTAGGAATAAATGGGAGACATAACAACAGATACTGAGGAAATCCAGAGACTCATAAGGGCATACTTTAAAAACCTATACTTCACCAAACTAGAAAATCTGCCTTCAAGACATGCTGGTACAATGGTGGCCCAAAGCCTGTGGGGATAACCAACGAAGATCTCATTTAACTTAAGGCACACTCCTTGAGAGAGAACTCATACCTGACACTGAGAACCTGAGACCAGATAGCCCAGGAACCTAGTTGCAAAACAAACAAACAATCACTACTGTCGCAAAGCAAACAAACAAACAGGCAATAAAATGATTCCAAATGAAATTATATACTCATAGAGCAGTGCCTTGCTTGGTATTATCAGAGAAACTTCTTCCCCTAGTAGATGGACTCAAACACAGAGACCCACAGCCAGACATTGTGTGGAGAGTGGGAGACCATGAAATACGGAGCCCTAAAGGGAATGTCTCCATCCAGAGAGCTCAGGGAACTCTGTACAAGACGAGGAGAAATGATCGCCTTTTGTATATACATCATGGCTTAGGCCAAAGTAGACAGAACGAATCTCTAAACCTTACAAATGCACAATAACAAAGAGTTGTGCATGTAGTTGATGTTTCTGGGTTAATGTATTAAATCAAGAAGAAAGTTCGATACAGAAATGTAAGGAGAATGCCATGTGGGTTTTGAAGACGGGGCTCATCACTTAATAGGATTTGTTTTATTGGTTGGATTTTGGGATCGCCAGAAGCACTGACTTCCCTCATCTACTGCTTGCAGTCCTGTTATCCGTACCTTTTATTAACTACCATGTGAGATAAGCTGCCATTTTAGTCCCAGCTTCCTTTGGTGAGATTAAATGTAAGCAGTTGATGGCGTGGCATGCTCAGGAAAACAGAAACCAAGACAGCATAGAAAAGTGGACATTGTAGAAGAGGAGTGGACATTGTAGAAGACAGTGGGTTTTTTCATGTGTTGTTTCTGCCTCTGCATTCTTGTGAGACAGATATTAACTGTCCTTTGGCCTTGTGTTCTGCATTTCACCCCATGGTGCTGAGGATTGGTTGGCCCCAAACTCCCACCCTCCTGCTGTAACCTATCAAGTGCTGGGATTGCAGGCATTCACCAGCATGCCTGGGCAGGCTCTCTTAAAAAATATGTGTATATGTATATATATATAGCCTGTCTACTGATGAGTTATCCTTAGAGCTTGGGAAATGAAAATTTCCAAAGAAAATGGTAAAAGAGAGTATAATAAAATTTTAGAATTGAAAATGAGATTTACAATCTATTTTTTAACCCATAATGTTAATATGATATACTAGTTAGAAATGAAAGAAATTACATATTTCAGGATGGAGTCTGTTTCTTCACCTTTTGCACAATGTTTCTTTAACTTTTTCCTCAAAAGATGACTTCATTAATAGTTTAAATACATAAAGCCCCGATTATGTGCAGAATACTGAACAGATGATAAGATTTTTTCCAGTCAAGGAGATAATGTCATTTACTCTAAAACCTGACTTTCAAATCAACCAGACACAATCTTGGTAAAAGCTAATAGAATCATTATTGCTGAAAAATTTCAGTACAGGGAAATTTGCCCACCTGCCCTAAAGTGAAAGCTAGAAAGATGGGCGATGTTCATGTCATGCTCAAGGCAGTATTTTCCATCTTCCAGAAAAATTTTTTTTCAGTGCAGGAGCAGTTGACATAGTAATATGTTTGTCAGAGCGGTGAAATGTATTTGTTTCCTTTATCTGTGAAGAAATAGTACCGAGTGCCTAGACTACATTAAGTACAGTTAATCCTGGGATATGCAGTTATAAATCAGATAGAGAAGGATTATGTCTTCTTAGAGGTCATACTGGTGGTTTTGCAGATTTTGTGGATCAGATTTTGTAGATAATAAAACTAAGACATAGATGATCAAGACACAGGACCAGCTTCAAACACATGTCACATGCCTAAATCACGCCGCTGGAGTTCCTACTGTTATAAAATATGCGCATTAGGTGAGGCCCCTGAATAGGATTCTACTCCTTGGGAGAGACTGAGCATTGACCAAGTTCCACTTTATCAATTAATATGAGGCTCAACTACACATACTTTTTAAAATGCTTAAATAGAATGAGATGAAATTGGATTAATTTTGATGTATACTTATGGCTTTAATTATATTACATAAATTTTAAAAGATTTCTCCACTTCTTAATTCTATAATGTTTTGAGATGTATTTTCCCTCATTTTTCAAGATATCTTAGCATTCCTTAACAGGAAATGAAACAAGCCTATCATAAACGTCTCAAATTGCCAATTTGTTTCACTTTTAGCAAAGTTTACCATCAAGGTTTAAAATGTGTAATTTAGATGTTTGATGAAAATAATTCAAAATGTCTTCTGAAAAAGAAGCAAAGTGTAAACTGAAGGGCAGAATGTGCTGTTCTCAAGTCATTCATCGAATGAAAGACATATAAATCATGCCTGTATCCAGCGAGCTGACTGCAAGCTTTTCTAAAATATAAATCTTTTCTGAGGCTAAAGCGCAAATCTTTCAAAGCCTTTCAGCACTGACTTGCCTGTATTTCTGAAAATATTTAAAAATGTTTTATAACATACAGTTTCTCTTTTTATTTGCATTCTTGAGAGTTTTTATACACGAGTACTGTATTTGCATCATTTGCACACCTTCTTCTTCTCCATCCTTCCACTCTGACCAACTAATTCACTTATATAAGTCTTTGACTCACAAATTTTAAAAGTACTGTTTTTTTTTAAGTAAGATTTTTTTTTAATTCTTACTTTACATTTATAGGCATCTTACCTGCCTGTATATCTGTGGACCTCATGTGTATGTGACTGTGATGGATAGAAGAAGATATCAGATCCCCAGAGACCAGAGATAAAAATGGTTGTAAACTACCACGTGGGTGCTGGGAACTGATCTGGTCCTCTCGAACAGCAGCAAGTGCTCTTAACCACTGAACTGTCTCGACAGGACCACCAAAGCCCTGATATATATATATATATAAACATATATATATATATATATATATATATATATATATTTGAGTGTTTTAAGGCGTTTTTACTGATTTCTCCCAACAGCTCACAGGTCTTCTAAAAATTCCAATGTTAAGTTGGATTTTAAGACAAATGTTACTTATGTAAATTTAGGCAAGTCACTGAAAAAGCATCCGAATAACTCGGTGTAATATATCAAGGATTCAAAGTAATCTTAGGTCAGATCCCTCCTCATTCACAATGATATTATACATTTATGTGATATTTATGTCACATATATTCCATAGAACAGAGGTTGAGCCTAGTCAGAACAAAAAAAAAAAAATCATGACAGATGTATATAACCAAACATTTTCAGGTTTTATATACCTAATAAGAGCTGCCTATAGCTCCTTTGGGTTGTTGGTTTTTAATATTATTTAGTAGGTGAGTTTGTGGCTCTAATGAAAATAACTTATTATATTACAAAATTTAAAAAATCTATAACTAAGTTTCCTTGCAAATGACTAAATGCCTGCGTATAGTACTAATTACAGTTAAACAAATGCTTGTAGACTATTTCTATATTGGCTGCAAATGATCAGTTTAAAAAGGACCTGCTTTGGCTAACTGGGAGATTAAACCAGTCGAAGGAAGAGCCAGCACTGCTTACTTCTGTAGATCCCACGCCCATCACAGTGTCTGCACATGCTAAGCATTCAAGCGCTGGGGATGGGGGGAGGTGGAAGACATCATATCATCTGTTAAAGAACCATCACTGTGCATAACGACTCTGAGAAAGAATTATTTCAAGTCTTCCCCAGCCTGTGCTTCATGCTCTCCTGTGTATCAGGGCCATCTGTTAATTGAGCGCCTTTTGATTTATAAATGACCAGCTGAAATTGTCCCTCCATGGCCTACTGCATTTAGGGGGGCTTTCTTAGAGGGAAAGGCATGCTCTCCCTCTCTCGGTGTCTCATTTTCACTTAAGCAGGATTTATCTGGGCCCCAAGGAGCTGGGACTTAAGTGTCATTTAGTGAGCATGGATAAGGCACCTCTGCGGCTGGCAGGCTTAACCTTTGGCCTCTGCATAAACATTTGGTGCCATGCGGATGAGCATTTAATAACTTCCCAGTGAGAGGGGCCAGAACAACACAGCCTTACTCCTGGGGACTAAAATTAGGATATATATTACACTAAAGAGCACTTTTGTGCCTCCTTCACCTGTCTCTTTTCTGACATGACACACAGAGGCCAGAGAGATGGGAGTGGCAAAGAGAGGTCCAGCCAACTGTCTCATTTCAGTCACAGCCCCTATCTTGCTTCTGAAGCCATTGTTGGGTATTTCAGAAAACCCTTAGTTCAAAACAAGGGCGGCTTACTGCTTATTTAGAGGGAATTTAGTTAATTGTAAAAGGTAGGAGGGACACAGAACACTCACAGTTTAAGAGCCTACACACAAAGACTCCATATTTACATGAAATAAATAATGATAGGTGATAAGTGTTATTAAGTTATTACATCAAATATTCAGTATAATAAAAAGCTAATGCTATTTGCATTAATTCAAACAACATGAACAAACAAGGACATCACTAATCTTAGCAGAGGATTTCAAGGTCAAAATCTTTGTGGTTTCCTGATGACTTATCAAAATTTTCCCATGAACTATAAACCTTAGATAAATCACATCACAATCAAGAAAATCTTGATACACATAATAAAATATGTTCTTTCTACTTAGATTTGATGTTACTATTTTGGTATATTATAAACATCAATAGAACAGGTACTTTAAACTCAATAGTATTTTGGTTTTGATATTAAGCAGTAGTTTGCCTATAATCTGGATATATCTTAGACACAAACTGATTCTTAATAGGTTTTCTCAACGTACTATTTTATAATTCATAAAATGCATTATCATATATTAGGCTATTCAGAACTGTTTTCTCTAAGTGATACCTATTGTGCCATATTATTTGATAATGATATTGGATAATCACCATTTCTATTATAGTAGTGACCAAACAAGTTGAGGAAAACTATGATACAGTCACAGTTCTTAAACTCAGAGTTTAAAATGTTTGTATCAATATACAAAATACATTCATGTGGGGCTATTTCTTGTTGTTAGTAATCTATTCAAATTAGAGCATTTCAGCTAGAATCATGGCCCAATTTTGGCCCAATAGAAGCAAAGGCATCCAATTTGCAGCAGTTTGTTTGATATTTTGATAGATAAAGTACTACACCTACTGCCCAAAAGTTCAACAAAGTGCTAAGAAATGGTTGAACGAATACAGCTAGGATTTATCATAAACCATAGGTAAAGTTATGATAAACCGTAGGTTGAAGACTTATGCAGTGTATACTTTAATAATTAATAGACATATCACAAGGATTAGAATTCAGCATTCACCCAACCTCCCCTT
This sequence comes from Meriones unguiculatus, assembly GCF_030254825.1. NCBI lineage: Eukaryota > Metazoa > Chordata > Mammalia > Rodentia > Muridae > Meriones > Meriones unguiculatus. The sequence goes on from NC_083363.1 coordinate 47,838,369, forward strand.
CACTGCAAATCTGGGAACATGAAGTAGAGTCAATGTGCAGAGGAAAACAATAAATTACAGTTGGTCATTATTCTGCTTTTAAAAAGAGGAATGGAGGAAAACTTTCTGAGAAAGTGAGTTAAAAAGCAGAAAGTGTCAGTAAACAGATGACCTTGAGGAGGTCAAAATGGAGTCAGAGGCAGAAAAGTCCTTAAAAATATGCCACTTTGATAGTTTCACCCAAATGTTTGGTATCAGCTAATATTTATACAAACTCTGTTAAAGTAGAGGAATCTGAAAGTTACTAAAAAAAAAAAAAAGCTAATACAACATTACAAAATTAAGAAAGAAATTATTCACTAAAGACCACTTATTTTTTGAGGGCAAACAATATGTCAAGTACTGTCAGACATGCTTAGAAATTAAAAAAAAAAAAAAACTTGTTAAAAGCGGGTCAGTTCAACACCTGAATTCAGTGTCTCACCATGTCTAACTCTTACTGTGCTATAGTCAATGAGCAGAACAATCAATGACTCTGGATGTCAAATGGAGAAGAAACGAGAAAATAAAATAAACAGAAGTTCTAACTATGTTAGACCATTAGAAAAGATGTGGAAAAAGAAAACAAAGACCATGTTATGGGTTTTTGAAACTCTTGCGTGCCTTTTCAACAGAAGGGTAGCCTGTGTGTCATTGAGAGGGTAATGAGAAAGCAGAAGTTGTCCCCAGGTAAGGAAGTTAGGTGTGTATGCATCAGAAAGGGCAGAGAGGAGACATGGAGCTCCATGGTGGGAGTGTACCTAGAGGTGAGGAACAGGCAGATGGAGAGATAGTATGATGTTGTCAGAAAGGAGATAATAACAGACAACTTCACAGTAAGAATTTAATTCTGTAAGATTTTGTAGGCCATTGTATATCATTTGGATGCTAGTTTAAATCCAAGCAGAAGACATTTACAGATTTTCAGCAGAAGTTGAAAATCTTTAGTAGAACCAGGGATGTTCTAGTTTCTGTATTAAGAAAAGGCTCAGTGGTAGAGCTTTCTCTAATGTCTATAAGGCCTTCGGTTCAATCCCTAGTAGAAAAAAGAAGTCTCAAGGCAGACAAAAGGAGTAGGGAGAGAAGAGATTGGTTACGGAAATAACCAAGAGACACATGGTAATAGCTCTGAGTAGGAGTAGAAGAGAATGTGAGAACCAATCAGGTAGTTTTCAAAAGTAAGGCTAATGGAAGAAATGAGTGTATATGCCTATGTTTACATAATCAACACAACTAAGAAAATTATATGTAATCCAGTTACAATAAAATGAGTCATAATTTTCCAGAATGATCTATTAGTTTCTATTGGACTAACACACAAATAATTATCAACTATGGACTAAATATGAAGACAAAGATAGCAAGGAAGGATGGAGTGCAGGCAAAAGGACAAGAGTCAGGAAAGAAGATATAACTATGTTTTGTTTGTTTTTTCTGTTTTACTCCATCATATGTTTTCTTTGCCTTTTCATGGTGACTGTGAATTCAGCTTCCCATTTTGGGGTTCTAGAAGGATCAATCATGTATATTCCTTTGAGAACACTTATGAAAACTGGACTTTCTGTTTTAATCCCATTGACCATTACTGCAGTAGGACTTAGGAATTATAAGCCACTGAATGCAGCCGTTATATTAATCCTCTTTTAAAAAGTGATTATTTTCTAGTGTGTGTGGGGGTCTCTATAATCTGGAAATATTACCATTTTTCTCCTGTTTAAAACAATATCAAATCATTCTATTATAGTTTTAAATAATATGTAAGTTGTATTACTAAACATAAAATATGATGTGTGTGTATGTATCCATGTGAATGTGCGTGTGTGTATGTGTGTGTAAGTACTAACAACTCAACAACTACCAGAAGACACTAGAAATGCATTAAAAGTCATGGAAATGCAACAACAGTAGGCAGATAGCAGACTGGAGTCAACATTTGGAAAATATTAAACAGCATGGGACCATTTTATTGTTTTTAGGAGGTTTAGCACAAGGTCTTATCTGAGTCACACAGGAGCTGAACGAAAAGCCTGCAGGCAGCTGTATTTAAATTTAGCGTTTAGAGCAATGATTCTTAGCCTTTTTAAGGCTGAGACCCTTTAATACAGTTCCTCATTTCCTCATGTTGTCTTGTCCCCAATCATTACATTATTTTTGTTGCTACTTCATAACTGTAATTTTGTTACTGTTGTGAGTCATGATGTAATTATCTGATATGCAGGATATCCAATATTATCCTGCATAGAATCCATATCCTATGAATATGAATTCATATCCTAATGAAGAAAGGATCATTCAACCCCAAGGGATCGCAACCCACAGGTTGAGAACCACTGGTTTAGGTCAAAGGCCATCATTGGAAAGTAAATGGGTCGGAGCTCCAAAGCCCTACAGAAAAGTTTGCCTCAAACACTGTTCAAATCTCTGGCTGATCTTTAAATGTTTTAAAAAGTGAGGTCTGAACTAGTGCCAACAAGAAGGAAAACAGTTTTGCTATATAAATTCAGCTACTATAACTCATTAAAACTGCATTATTGATCTCAAAGAAATTTAATGGAATGCAGGGTTTGTCCCGCATTTTTGTTAGTTTGTGTCGACTTGACACAAATCCAGATGAGTCTGAGAGAAAGGAACCTCAACCAGGAACTGTATCCGTCAGATGGTCCACAGTTGTGTCTGTAGGGAAGTTTGCTGATTTGTGAGGGCTCAGACTGTGTGTGCAGTGCTATCCATCAGCAGATGGGCCCGGGCTGCACTGTACAGGAAAGAGGCTGAGCAAGCCATGGGGCACAAACCAGTGAGACACGCTCTCCGTGTCCTCTGCTTCCTGCCCTGACTTCCATTTATAGTTGTAAATTGTAAGGCAAAATAAGCACTTTCCTCCTCAAGGTGCTTTTAGTTATTGGTGTTTACCATGGCAACAGAAAGCAAGTACTGATGGAGTTCCTCTAAGTCATAATTCACTAGTAAATAATAAGAGAAAATTACTTGACATGTATGAAAGTAGGTAAGTATAACCCATCCTACAAACAGCACAAGCAGAAAACCAGCTTGACACTGCTTATGAGAGATTTATCAGAGAACTATTTTATAGCATCTATTAACACTCAACAGCAAAACTAAATTCTCAAGAACTAAAGGAAAATGTACTCATAATGAATAATAACATAGAAAATATTAACAACGAAATAGCCACTAAGAAGAAATTCACCCATTAAAAAATATTGGCTCTATTAAAAAATTCATATGATGAATTTAGCAGCAAACCAAGATAACTAAATCATTGCTGAGCCTGACAAGTGAGCTAGAAATGACCCCTTATAAAGTAGGGGAAAAAAAGAAAGAAAATAATAACAGAGGTTAATAGACAAATAGAACATTATTTTAAAATCCAACTAAATGCCACAATAAGTTTTGGTTTACGGTTTGGTTTACAACCTGGACTGGCTTATGAAAACAAAATGCCCTTTCTTCTGCTCATACAAAGAGCAAAAAACCATAATTAATTTATAATTTTAGGACATTTATAATTTTAGGACTGCATAATGATTGTGAAAAATTATATGTTTTCAGAACAAAAGATCCGGAACACTGGATCATACATGGGGAGGGCAAAGGTGAGGTGGGAGAGCCAAGGTTCGTGGGCTTGGGACAGAGAGGGTCTTGCAAAGGACACAGACAGGAGGCAAGGAGAAGGAAAAGAGCCATGATGGGTTAGAGTGGGAAAGGAACCATGTGGACCAGGAGCAAGGACTCCCAGAATGGCAAAGAAAGGCCCAGATGAAGAATACAAACGAGTATATTGGGGTTATAGATGGAAGATAGCCCAAATAGGAATCATTAAAGCAGATGGCATGGGATTGGGCTAGGAAATATGAAATAGCATAGATAGAATTATCCACCCAGCCTATGGTGATGTAAGGCTGTTACAAAATCTAACAGGTGACTGTGTTTTATTTGATTATGATAGCAGGTAAAATAATATCACTGTAATAATTATAGGGCTAATAATAAACATATTTTGCCAGACACCATTTATTTTCAGCACCATTCAACAATATGAAATCGGCATCTTAAAAGAGGAAAAGGGATAATGGGGCAAGAGACATACTTGAAATGATCAAATTTTCTCAAATTATGTGAAAGATATAAATTGAAAAATTCATGACACTCATTAGGACAAAGCTAAACATACAGACATGTAGCTGCTTCATTATCAAAGGCATAAAAAGATAATGAAAGCATCTTATGAAAAATGGGACATTCTGATTGATGAGTTCTTTTTATTTTTAAAATGTATTTATTGTTTTACTAATTACAGTCTATTCACTTTGTATCCAAGCTGTACCCCTCCTTAGTACCTTTCCAACCCCACCTTTCTTCCCTCATCTTCTCCCATGTGCCTCCCCAAGTCCACTGATGGGGAGGTCCTCCTCCCTTTCCCTCTGACCCTAGTCTATCAGTTCTCATCAGGACTGGCTGCATCAGAAGTAACAGAGCTCAGAAGAGAGGGGAGAGCCTTTAAATGAGCGGTCATACCACATCCTTTGTTAATATGGTAAAAATATTCAACATGGCCCTGTAGGACATAACCTTGGGCAGTGGGATGGCACACACTCAGAAAACATACGGCTACTTTACCATAGTACAGTATAAGAGTGTATGTCTATCTTAACATCTACAGAAGAGACCATAAATTCAACATCTAGGCTTTTTATAAAATCTGCCACCATAAAAGCACAAAGAAATATTTTTAGACAAATCTGAAAACAGAATAAAACAATCATAAAAGCCCAGGTTTACTGTAAAATTCTGGCACATTTAGATGCCAAAAAGCCAGTTCCGCTATCTTCTTTGTCCAAGATTATTTAAGCCGCCTCTCAAACAAACAAACAAACAAACAATAAACCCAAACAAACAAAATAGAAGAAACAAGTCATATTTAATATGAAACTCGTGAGCTTCCATGCCTGTGTCATATGAGGACATTTTGGAAAGAAGAGAAAATTATCATAATAAGAAGACAGTACGGTTAGCTATAAATAAATATGAGATTATATAAATAATATGATACCTTACTAAGGTTGTAAATACATGTCAGCATGAAAAAGGAATATTATGAGTGAATAACATATTTTCCAGCCTCTTGGAAAAGCTGATGTCTTGGTCTAATGTTGGAGAGGTCTGTTCCTTTTCGCATTGATTTTTAACGTTTCCCATATTATATTACAAAGCCCCTTAAGCATTTGAATGTGTTTCGGGGCTTTGAAAGTCCTAAAACTAAAATATTCATAATGTTAAATATTGTTGAGATGTAGTTGCTTTTAGAATTCTCATAAACTGACAAAAAGGCCAATAATTCATACAGCTTCTTTGGAGAGGGAAATTAGACAGTATATTGTTACATTAGACAAGATAGTTTTATCATGCAATGGCTTCACTTATAGGTATATAACCAAGAAAACACTGATGTTCATGAGAGATAAGCACAAAATGATTCTTTGTACATTCTTACTACAGGAAAATATCAGATGAAAAATTCTCATATATTTATTGGTTGGAAAGTTTTTGCCTATTGTAAAATAATAATTTAGTTGAATAAAATAAATCTAACCTACAACACGTACATGGATAAAGCTCCAAGCCTGATAAGAAGTAGCATATCTGCAAATACTTATTCTCAAAAGAATACCACATATGGAAAAAGTATGGTCCAACATGGTTTTAAACACATGCCTATAACATAGACATGTAGTAATCAGGAATCATACAGTGATTTCCTTAGAGTGAAAAGAGAAAAGTAGACATCTAAAAATATTTTTCTTTCCTTAAAGACATCTAAAGCAATATTATATGTTAATATACTTGTTTACATTAAATAATAAATAGTATCCATTATAACCCATATTCTTCATTAAACAGGAGATGATTCATACCTGCTATTATAACCTGGACAAAAGCCTATGACTGGAGAGATCACAGGCCATAGATAAAAACCTATTGTTATTGTTTTCTAAATGGTATGTTGTTAAATCTCTTATTAAATATTGATTTGTATCCATAGAGTTGTGCTGTTCTCATACTAGGCCATAGAAGCTCCTTTGTTCAGTGGGTAGGAGTTATTTCCCCACAAGTTACTGGCGAGGGAGGCCCCAGAGACACTGAAAGCAATGGAGACCATTGTTATTGCTCTTGGTTATCCAGTTTAACTAGATGGTAAGACTTGTTTTCATTGTAGGACACTGAGGAATTAGTTCTGAACCTACCAAGAAACTGTCCCTGCTGCCTGTCTTTCATAGTGATAGAAGATACTGTGCAGGCTCCTGGATGAGAAAAGACAGCAAAAGTAGCCCCAAGAATAGAGAAATCATAAGCCTATTGATGAGGACTTTCTAAGTGGCCATGTTGTCAAACTGCCTTCTAAATGTTTATATTGATATTCTCCAACCTCTGTCAGAGAAGTTTGTTATTGCAATGGGTAGTGGCTAACACAGAGGAGTGTTGTAGTTCAAAGTGCTGAGTGCAAGAGACTGAGTACTTGGCTGTTGGTGGGGTATCTATTAACAACAACCCAATCCACAGCCTCAGGGAATGTTTTAGAAGAGTGTTAAGAAAGAAGCCAAGAACTGGAGGTTATGGATGGGTGCTGTGAAATCAGGTCTTCTAGACATGGTGTGGCTATTGCCTACCTGAGGTCACAGTGGCCAGGTTTACCTTCACAAGACCTGAACATGATAGAGGCAGTTAAAAGCTCAAGCATGTTTTCAAGTTGGACCATTTGGTATTGGATAACTGACTGGTGTGCTCTCTTTTGGAGAAGACTGTTTCTCCTGCTCTCAGCATTCCTCAGTTGCCTGTAGTTCCTGTGGAGGAATCTACAGAAGGATCCAGATGGTGTCAAAGGGATTCAGCTCTGGAATCAGAACATGGACTATTTTCATTGAGTAAAAAAGGCATTTAGTACAGACTGCATTTGGAAATTACAGTGCCATTTTGGTCAATCTTCTTGCTAGCCCAGTTCTCTATATTGGTTTTCTAAGGCATTCTGTGCAAGGAGAAACAGTCAGTAGTTGTGAGCCAGCCAGGAGAGTAAGGACTGCTTTGGTTAAGCTTTCCTAGCGAGCCGGCTTCCAGAGTTCTGTACTTCACACTTTACTTTTTTCTATTCCTTGCATATTTGGCTTCTCTCACTCGGTTATCCACTCTCTTTGCTGAGACCCAATTATAGATGAGAAGTTAGAAAGTACAAAAAGAACCCCAAAAATAACACTTAATGGAAATATATGGTTTTGCATGCTATGCTGGATTACAGCTTAGTTTTACTTGAGTTTTAAAATGTAAACTAATGGCCAAAGCACGGTGAGTCACAGGATGTAGAGAAATAACGGCAATAAACTTAAACCTTCACAAGCTTCCTGCATGCAAAAACATTACCTTCAATTACTGCTTCTCTGCATTCATCATTAAACAAGGCTGTATGTTAAATTAAAACCAACAAGTACCACAATTTAGATGAGGAGATGTGTCCACCCTATTCCCTCTCTTTACTCGGCTGAGCTGTGTCAACTTGGAGAGCCTTTACGCTTTCCGTATCAGAGTTGTCAACGCTGTGGGCTTGCTTAAGAAGAGGAACCCTTGCTCTTGAACTTGCTGGCAATTTGCAAATACATAGAGCTGAAGTTCATCCTTCACAATGAAGGAACCAGCAATCAAACATTAGGTAGTACTGGAGAGTCTAGTCTTTACAAGAAGCCCTAAAAATAGTCACATGGGTATTTCTGATACAAATCCTGACTGGTAAGTGACTCCAGAATGTTTGTTCAAGAATTTCAAAGGAAAGCTTGTACAGAAAATCATTAAGTGAGATTCAAACTGATTCCTGCCTGTTTTTTCTCAAGAGAGTCTGATGTCATTTGAATATATTACAGCCTAAAAGTTATATATTTTTAAAAAAGTGCCTGTGGTGATTGGAATATGAAGTTAAGAAGGGGAATGACCATCCTATGAAATAAGGTAGTGAGCTAAAGAGAGTGTTAAGCCTTGTTTGATTCATGGACCAGGGACACCATCAGCTTCCAAGTGGCTACCTGCTGAGAATGTACAATTTCTATTCTCAGCACCACACTTACAGAATAAAACTACGCACTCGAATAAGAATCTCTGGGTGGCCCCTATAAACTTTAAATTTTATGAAACATTAACACATCTAGCCCAGCAGGAGTACCCAAATGGCTGAATTAAGGTTGTAATGGAAAGACATCCCTAGCCCTAATCCCCTCTACTTAACCAAGCAGTCTTCTCTCTTGATTTTTACTAGTATGACTCTCCAAAGATAAAGACATTTCTTTACTGCTGTGCGTTAAGTAGGATTTCAAATGAAGGCCAGGGTACTCTAACATTCTAAAATTTTCTGGCCAGGAAGAAAGGTTGCTTCACTAGTTTCCATAGACAACGGTTCTCCACGCCATCTTCATATTTAGTTCTACTTCAGGACTTAAAAAATGTAATGCTCACCTCGTGAGACTGGAAAGCTTCTGTAAAGCAAAGGACACTGTCTGCAGAACAAAACGACAGCCTACAGACTGGGAAAGGATCTTCACCAACCCTATATCTGACAGAGGGCTGATATCCAGAATACATAAAGAACTCAAGAAATTAAAAAGCAACAAATCAAGTAATCCAATTTAAAAAATGGGATACAGAGCTAAACAGGGAATTCTCAATAAAAGGATATCAAATGGCCGAGAAACACTTAAAGAAATGCTCAACCTCCTTAGCCATCAGGGAGATGCAAATCAAAATGACCCTGAGGTTTCACCTTACACCCATCAGAATGGCTGATCCACAACTCAAGAGACAACACATGCTGGAGAGGTTGTGGAGAAAGGGAACCCCTTCTCCATTGAAGGTGGGAATGTAAACTTGCACAACCACTTTGGAAATCAGTCTGGTGCTTTCTCAGACAATTAGGAATAGTGCTACCTCAAGATCCAGCTATATCACTCCTAGGCATATATTCAAAATATGCTCAAGTATACAACAAGGACATTTGTTCAACCATGTTCATAGCAGCTTTATTCGTAATAGCCAGAATATGGAAACAACCCAGATGTCCCTCAATGAAGGAATGGATACAGAAATTGTAGTACATTTACACAATGGAATACTACTCAGCAATTAAAAACAAGGAAATCATGAAATTTACAGGCAAATGGTGGGATCTAGAAAAGATCATCCTGAGTGAGGTATCCCAGAAACAGAAAGACACACATGGTATACACTCACTTATAAGTGGATACTAGACCTATAAGATAGGATAAACATACTAAAATCTGTACACCTAAAGAAGCTAAACAAGAAGGAGGACCCAGGGTAAGATGATCAATCCTCACTTAGAAAGACAAATGGGATGGACATTGGAAGTAGGAAAAAACAAGAAACAGAACAGAAGACTACTGCAGAGGGCCTCTGAAAAGACTGTACCCAGCAGTGTATCAAAGCAAATGCTGAGACTTATAACCAAATCTTGGGCAGAGTGCAGGGAATCTCATGAATGAAGGGAGAGTTAGTAAGACCTGGTGAGGACAGGAGCTCCACAAGGACCAAATATATCTGGGCACAGGGGTCTTTTCTGAGATTGATTCTCTAACCAAGGACCATGCATGGATATAACTTAGAACCTCTGTTTAGACATAGCCCATGGCAGCTCAGTATCTAAGTGGGTTCCCTAGTTTGGGGAACAGGGACTGTCTCTGACATGAACTCAGTGGCTGGCTCTTTGACACACACACCCCCGCCCACGAGGGAGGAACAGCCTTGCTAGGCCACAGAGGAAGACATTGCAGCCAGTCCTGATGAGACCTGATAGGTTAGGGTCAGATGGAAGTGGAGGAGGACCACCCCTATCAGTGGACTTAGAGAGGGGCAGGGAGGAGATGAGGGAGGGAGGGATTTGGGAGAGAATGAAGGAGGGGGCTACAGCTGGTATGCAAAGTAAATACATTTTAATTAATATAAAAAATAAAAATTTCTTTAAAAAATAAAGAAAAATTGGGGGAAAATAAACTGCTCCCACATTAGAAGTATTAAATTGAATTTTGAGGTCTGGAGGACTAAAGTTGGTATTTTCTAAATCCTTCCAGTGGATTTTAGTAGGCAGCTGGTTTGGAGAACTACTAAGGATGAGCTCTCTGATTTATCATGGTTTTGTTTAATATATTATAGAGCAGTTAGTCATTTTGGCTTCCCGGAAGACTGATAACAGTTACTTCAATTAATAAAATATTAACCTGCATTATAAAATGAATTAAATATTTAGTGTATGCAGGCTGATATTAATCTCAATTCACCCCTATTTATAGATTATGGTTGATTGTCTCTTTTGAGGAAACAAATAGATGGTGAGCATAGCAAATAGTTATACCCATATGCAATACATTTTTAAAATTAGTATTTAGATTTATCATATCTTTAGATACCACAAGGCAAAATATCTTAACTTTGTCTCTGTAAATTCATCCTGGATGAACGGCACAGAGACCACCAGGGGGTGTTCCCGAGAAGAAAGGAATCAGCCACCATGAAACATGTATAAGCTAGATAGAGTCCAGTACATTCTTCTGGCTGAGGATGCAAAATTCCATTTCAAGTGAAATATAAGCAAAGATCACACAGCATCCTTCAAACAGGAGTTGAAAATGATTGGGGAATCAAAGAACTAAGTGAAGCAGATGAACACGTCATGTGCCTTGTACAAGATGAGAAAGCCTAACTCTACATCATGCCAAATACATTTTTTTTTATTTCCAATACATAAAATGAAAGGTATAAAGGTAAATGTTTCTTTCAAAATCATTTTACTCAACTTTGAAAATAAAAACCCAGCAGCTTGGTCTTCTTATGGAGTGCCTAACAGTTGTCTCTTACTCTGTTGTCTGTTTTTGGGACCCTTTCCTCCTACTGGTTGCCTCATCCCACCTTAACACAAGAGGAGGTGCCTAGTCTTACTGCAACTTAATATGCCACGGCTGAGATCCATGGGAAAGGCTGGGAGGAGAGGAGGAAGGGAAAACTGCAGGCAGGATGTAAAAATAAATTAATAATTAAAAACAAAGATTTGGAGTCATTTAAAGTAAGGCCCCTGTTTGGCCTCTTGGCTTTTCTATATACCAAGAAATGTTGTTCCCCTTTAAATACCATTGGAAAGTGATGTGAGCAAGACAATAATTTCTTTCTATTTGGAGTGTTCAAGTTTTAGGAAAAAATACACATATATAAAACCAAATTTCTAAGCTCTAAGGATAGCAATGCTCCATCCAGAGCACTGGGAGACATCCTTAACCCTGACCTTCTAGTGTCATCATGGGCCCTTGGATATTAATGACTTCATGCTTAATTTATGTCATTCATATTATCAACATGAAAGTTGACAGCCCTCAGGCTACACTTGAACTTTTTTTTTAAACCTTTCTTCTTTTTCATTAAACTTAGAATCTTTCTTAAGTTAAACGAGAATCTTTAATGTGCTATGCAGAACGCTTATAGTAGTAAATTGTATCTAAATGGAAACACTCCATACATCTGTGATTAAATACATGAGACATGATGAAACAATTGGCCTGTTGTGTGTACATTATTAACTTTGCTCATGAATCCATTTCCACTTTATTACTTGCAAGTCTTAGAAGTAAATCATGGGGAAATAACTAGAGTCTGGCAGGTCTGGAGGCAGAGTGTGAAAGTATAGCTCCTGGCTGTGTGTGATGGCACACACCTTTAATCACAGCACACTTGGTAGGCAGAGGCAAGTTCATCTTTATGAGTTCAAAGCCAGCCTGGTCAACACAGAGAGTTCTGACTTCTGACTTCTGAGTATGACAGTGACATCTAAAAAAAAAAAAAAAGAAAGAAAGAAGGAAAAGAAAAAATAGGGAAGAAGAAAAGAAAAGGAGGAAATGGAGCTACTGCTGTCACTTTTCTAGTTTTTAGGACAAGTGGAACTGTCTACTTCCATTTACTCATAATATATATTTTATTAAAAAATAATGCCTAAAAAAATAATGCCTAATCAACCACAGGGACATGCTTATGAACCATGGTAAGGATGAACCAGAAGATTGCTGGTGGTAGCTGCTGATTACAGACCTCTGTGAAAAATACCCCGAAGGCTTTGAGCCAAGTCCTTCACTGCTCAGGGCAGGAATGTATCCTTAAAATGAGAAGGTTTGCTAGGCATATTCCAAGTTCACTATCAATTCCTGTAATATTGTGTGGCTTAAGTTGTATTTTGGTCATAATGTAGTATGAATAGCAAATAGAACACTTCAATTTTGATTTTTTTATCTTTAAGAATACTTACAGTTAAGGCTGGTGGCCCTGGAGGTCCCATATCACCCTAAAAGAGGTAAAAGAAAATTTGCAATTAAGAACAGTACCTTTCTGCACATTATTTAAGAAGTTATGCAAAGAAGATATATAGATATATATTTATACAGATAAATCTTTTTACATTTTCATTTATTCTTTGAGAATTTCATATGATATATTTTGATCATATTCTTCCTCCATCCCCAAATCTTTTCCAGGCTCTCTTCAATTTTCCTACCACCAAATCCATAATCTGAAAGGACATAAAAATAGAATTTTTTTTGATAAAACTTTTTATGCAATGAGAGCTGAATCATGTTCCCTTTAGGGCTTATGGTATAAAAATTGCCTTGTGTGCCCTCATGCTTTCTGCTCTAGCAAAACGTGTTTTGAAAAACTAAAATAATCTAATTTTTTATTCTTTTGACTACAAATCCAAAATTAGAAAAAAAAATTTCTTTCCAAATATGGTTACTTGCCAAAGGAGCAGCTGGAAAGCGTCATAGCGACAGATAATTTTTCTGAGAATCAGCAGAAATAATAAGTGGATTCCCTCCCCCTCCTCCCAATGCCTTCCAGCTGCAAGGAATGGTTCCCACTACCTCTCCTGGGCGTCACGTATGCCTCCAACTCTTAGAGGCTTTCCCTCCATCACTGCTAGAATTGCTTTGCTGGCCTGTGTGAATACAGGTTTCCAGGTGTGTGTGTGTGTGTGTGTGTGTGTGTGTGTGTGTGTGTGTGTGTTTGTGCTGACTATTAAAAAGCCTTCAAAAATGCTGGGCACAGTGGTGCACACTTTGAATCCCAGCACTCTATGGTTTCCAAACCAGCCTTGTTGACATAGTAAGTTTCAGGCCAGCCAGAATCACATGGTGAGACCCTGGGTTGTTTGTTTGTTTGTTTGTTTGTTTGTTTGTTTGTTTTAAGAGTCTGAAAAAGTATCTACAGGCTCATGATGTGTAGCCCTGTGTTTTCCTGCCTTGGGAGCTCTACTCATTTAGTGAGAACTCTGTCATCAGGAATGAGTGTCTTTGATAAGTTTTTTTTGTTGTTGTTGTTGTTGCCTTCAACATTATGGAGTTCATGTGCCTGTAGAGCGTGCCATGGGGCTGTTGTGCTAGGTAGATCTAGGATTTTCTCTTTTTCTCATTAAACTTACTTATCTCAAGCTTTAGCACATAGCATTATGTATTCATTATTCTGGGAACAATTGCATTAAAGTAATAGTTGTTAAGGAACTTAAATCAGTTACCAAGGACTGCTCAATGAGATCATCTCTAGGGCAGAGATAAATATTTAAGGTAGACAAGGAATTCCGCATGTGCTGAACATGGAGAATAAAATACAGATATGTACAATTCCCATGAAGTCAGGACTGCCTAATTACCTCATTCAACACAACCCTTGCCTTTAACATTCTTTAGCTCTCACTGAGGTCACCACCCAAATGCTGTTATAAAAGGGTACATGGGGAAACACAAGAGATGGAGCCTGTAATCTCAGGCTGAGGCAGAGTTAGCTTCCTTGTCCCCAAAGCCACCTGCCTCATCATTAAGGTGACAGCTTGCTGTCGGCTGAGTTTCCTGACATAGGACACCTCTGTTAATGTGGTGATTGGACACCTCGGGCTGTCTAGCAAAGGTGACAAACAGGAGCTTTTTACTCTGTGTGAATGTCAGCTAGTGACTGCACACCGGGCCTCTCATGCTAAAGCAACCAAAAGGCTTTTCTCACTCCGAGGCTTTTCACACAACAGCCTTCCATCATATTCAGGATGTTTGTGCAACCGGATAGGAACTACAAGGAGTCATTCAGGTTGGGGGAGGGGAGCGAAGGGAGGTCTTAAAATAAAGCTGGGACACTTTTGGGTAGACACAGTACCTTTTCTCCTTTTGGGCCAGGTGGACCTCGAGGACCCAGGTCACCTTTCAAACCCTGAAAAGAATGTAAGGAAAATAACTTTCTATGAATGAGTCACCAAAAGTTTCAATTACCGACAAATTATTAGTATCGAAATGAGTCATGTATCCCTGAACTCCTAAATCCCATTCTTTCCTTTGTAGCATAGGAACAGGCAACTGGCACCAATGTGATAAGCAACATCTGTGCCGTGGTAGCTTCAGATACACTAAACCGGCACGAGGCCTCAATAGTGCATATTTGCGCAACTTTGCTTCCTGCTAAAATTACATTAATTCACCATCTGGGAGAACATCATTTAGATCTATACGAGCTTTTAAGTATCCTCTTTGGATTAAATTTGTGGGTGTTGTAAATACCTCTGATTTAGCATTGATTTAGCCTTTATAAAGCTTGCCAAAAAAAAAAAATTCATGAGTTACATCAAAAACCATGTTCATGGCTCTATCAAGAAATTTAATTATTGCGAGGAGGGCTCCAGAAGCAGCATTCTCTCCTGTCTCTCCAGGCAGGGATGAAATGTAGCATCTTGCCCATTTGAAAGTATGTTTTAGGAAAAAACAACAACAACCTGGATTTATAAAGATATCTAATGGAACTACATAAGACAGAAAATTTGCCAGCTAAATATTTTCACTGATCCTCTGGATTCTTAGGTGGTTTAGGGATATTTACTTGGTGATGGTCACCTCAATTCTAGAGTTGAATATGTTCACAGGGGAAATAGAAGGCAAGTCAGCTGGACACATCCTGACTGCGTGGCAAATAGAGAAGACATCTTCCTTCATTGTTAACACTCCAGATGAGGGAAAATATCAGAAAGAGAAAGCATTTGGGAGTGATATTATAAGTCCAAACATCTTAGAGTACCTAGCTGAGGGATCTAGCTATCACTGTCTCAAGCTTTGTAGTGAATAAATAGTGCAAAGCCGAGCACCTAAAAGTATTCAATATAGAATACAACAACAAACCGAAGTAAAAAATAATAATAATAATTAGATGAAACCATTCTGTTGAACAGAGAATATGAAAATCAGGTCAGACATTAGCAACAACAAAACCATCATTCAATTTGCAAAACAAACAAAACCCAACCAACTTTGAGATGAACATATACCTTAATACATTTTCATCATTATTTGAGTATTTAATAAATATATTTGGAGTGTGGCATTCTAATATTATTTGGAATGTCTCTCTATTCCCTCTCCAAACAGTAGCCACTTGAGAGTAAAACCTGGCAAAAGAAGATCCTAACCACTTGGGCCAGGACATCTGCTGTTTCTGTGAATGGATTTCTCTCATTCATTTATCCACTCAACATTTACCAATGCCTTGTGTCACTCACTGTCCCAGCTTCTGGACCTATTCTGTCTGCTATAGTAGTTCTCCTCCTACCCCATTCATCTCAGTGATAAGGACTGAGCCCAGAGTCTTGCTCCTGCCACCAAATTCTTTACTACCGAGCTGTATTTCCTGTTTGGGTTTCTTATATGTAGTGTAAGAAAATAATGTTAGATATCAATACTGTTTATATGCCAGCACTCAGGGTGGCAGAGGCAGGCAGATCACTGTGAGTTCGAGGCCAGCCTGGTCTATAAAATGAGTCCAGTACAGCCACGGGTACACAGAGAAACCCTGTCTCAAAAACAAAACAAAACAAATAGTCTTTATACTATTCATTGAAATGACAAAGTATGGATCAAGTAAAGTATATTATAAAAAGTAATTTTGTTGTTTCTTTTTTCTTCTTCTAGGTGGCTAATAGAAACTGTAACATACTTTTGTCTTGAGTATTTGTCTTTATTTTTCTACACCACTTTGGAGACTAGACACAAAGGAGCAACAAGGTCACAAAAGGAACCTCCATTATCTACTGTTAATCAGACTCCCCTGAGAGCTCCTCCTAAGACTAGCCCATGCCCTTATTGTCCTTGGCTTGCTTTATGCTGATGTCCACAACTCAAGCCATGTCCTCCTGGTATCTGGAGAGGAGCATGATACCCCTCCCCCATTTGTTGCAATTCCTGTTACAGTTGTTTTGAATAAAAAGTCTTCCTTGTTACTAAAAAAAATTAATAAATGTAGCATATGTTTTTCTTCAACTAAGTTAAGATTCTTGCAATTTATAAGACTTGTAAGATGAACAATAAGCATGTCAACAGACACAAAGAAGAGCTACCTCAGATGGGATGGTAAGAAACAATGTTTGTCTGTGTCCAGGTGACTGCTATTTTAGTTTACGGTCATGCAAGGGTCCTAGGGGAAAGTGTAAGGGTGATGTAAACAGCAAATCATCCCTAAGGCAATGCCATATGACTAGCATCTAGGTAAAACATATAGTATTAAGTCAAGGTCAGCGGGAAGTCATAGCATGTAGATAAGTGAAGAACTTTTTTAATTATTTTGGAAGCCACATTATTAGCAGGTAAATGACATGAAATGTCTTTAAAAATGACTTTTAATATATCACCAGACATGGATTTTAGGAAGCAAGGGTAGAAGCAGAAAAAGGATAATGAAAAATTTTCAGGCCAGACAGAAGAATGGCTGGAAGGGTGTGTTAGCTGTGGCCTTGAAGAGATGAGATTAAAGTCAGCACACCCCGAGAGGCAGAAGGACTAGGAGTGGGCTAGAATGGGAAGTATCAAGCTTTATTCATTCTTGGCTTAAGTTACTGGCTAGAAGGCTGTGCTACCTGTTAAACTGAGAAATTTACTAGGAAGAGGTGTTACCTCTCTTATTGTTCACACACAACTAAACAGACAAAAATGCAAAGGCAAGTATAAAACAAGAAATGGAATAAAATAGAAATATCTGAGACATGTTCAAGGGAATTATTAATATTGACAAGCATGTCAGATCATATAGTGCTTATAAAATGTGAATTAAAATATAATGTTTTAAGGTGGAAGAGAGGAATGTAATGGTTATTTTGTTGTCAGGTTGACTAGATCTGAAAGTAACTAAAACCCAACATTGGCGGGGCACATCCATGAGGGATTTTTGCTTAGTTAAATGATTTGAAGTGGGAAGATTCACTTCTAATCCAGAATTTTGAGGTGGGAAGACAGTCCTTTCATTAAGACCATTTGAGGTGGAAAGGCCCACCTCTAATCTGGGTCATACCTTCTGCTGGAAGTCGCTAAACAGGTCATGGGAGAAGGAAGCTTGCTCTTTGCCTGTTTGCTCCTGCCCTCTCTAAGAAGTCCATTCCTTCACTGGCATTAGAGCCTACTTTTTGGGATTCCAGCAAATACTAAAGACCAGCTGAGAAATCTGGCTTCCTGGGTTGACTTACTGGATTTTGGACCTTCTCTTCATAGGCAGCCATTGCTGGATTAGCTGGACTACAGTCTGTGAGTCATTCTTACACACACACACACACACCCTGTAAGTTTTGTCAGCTAGCGCAGCGGTTCTCTACCCTCCCGATACTGTGCCCCTTTAATATAGTTCCTCTTGTAGTGGTGACTGACCAACCACTGACACTTCATAACTATAATTCTGCTACTACTAAGAATCACAATGTAAATATTTTTGGAGGTAGAGGCTACCAAAGAGGTCATTACCCACAGGTTGAGAAATACTCTAACTAATACAAAGAGTAAACATATGCTCAGGCAAATCTAGCGCAAAGAGATGGGATGGGAGAACAACCTAGGTAGATTCTGGGGAAAGGTGATTCTCAGCTGCAATGCTTATTTCTGGATTCACTGCAGTTATAACTTCAATTCACATTTGTCATATCCATTTATTGTTTTAAATACATAAAATTATACATCGAAAATTTTAAAGATTTCAATATGATATCATCCCTAGTTGTAACCACTAAAATAACGAAGTAATGGATAGTGGAGTCAGGTGACTTTTAGGGGTTCAATTGCGTGAGTCCAGGAAGAAGACAAGACAGCAATGACCCTCATTGTGAGTACTAAGTTCTGTCACAGGACTGGATAGATGGCTGAAGAGCGTTTTTTTCCCAGGGAGGTCTAAATCTACTGGATGTGCTCTCAAGAGTTTGTAATATAGCATTCAAGGATCAGGGAAAAAGTAGGGTTTATCGCATAATCCTACATAGTTAGGGCACCTTCATAAAAAAGGTATAAGCAACAGTGATTTTGAAGATGCTCAGAATCATAGTGGCAAGAACAGTTGGTATATGGCTGGCACTTAACAAAGGTTATTTATTATTTTTCAGGGCAAGCAAGGAATAATTAATAGTGGGTTTTGTTCTGTTTCACACTCAGGCTGACAGATACGTAACAACTGTGCTTTAAGTCATAGCGAATAATGCAGCTACGAAGAGCTGAATTCATCACGCTTCTACAGCTATGGCCACGGAAGTAGATCCATGTAATTTGCGTCCCCTGTGACAAAGTACCGTGATGTTAAGGCTATGGCTTTGTAATGGGCTCTGAAAAGCAGCTTGGCAATGCTTTGCAAGTACAGTTTTTCTCCTCCTGTCATGCTGTTGTTGCTATCAATGTTATTGAGTGCCGAAGGGGGTGGAGGTGGGGGGAAGGACACGGTACAAAAGCATAAAACATGTTTAGAATGTGAGGGTCAGCCTTTAACAGCTGAGCTGTGCCTTCTAAATAGGAGTGAGTGCTGCAACCATGAAAGCTCAACAATATGGTCACCTGAACAAGGCCTGCATAATGACGACACCTGTTGACATGCCAGCGCAGACACGGGAAATTTCACAAGGCTCCACCTCTGAGGAGCTACATGCAAGCAATGGCCACATGAGAGGAATAATCCATCTTCTCTAAGCTCTAGGGATGTGTGCACTGATAGGTTATCCAATCCTAAAACAAGTGGTCAGCTCTAAACACATGTACTTAAGAACACCATAAAATGGGCTCAGGAGGATGTGTGTGTGTGTAAAGAAAAAATTATAGAAGAAGTCATGAACTTGAAAAAGAGTAGTGGGGAGAGAGATGGGAGAAGTTAGACGGAGAAAAGGGACTAAAAATTATGTAAATACAGTATTCACCCAGGAGAGATTTTTTTTTTTAATCTACAAGAAGTTGAAGTTAAAAAAGCATAAAACACCAAATGGAACAAATTCTACACTCACGACCTAGATGGGTTTCTATTATTAAGGATTTCAGTAATGTTGTTGTGCATAAGGATTCCTTGAAGCATGGCAGTTGTATGTGCATATAATGTGAGATGGGGAGTTTTCTCTAAAGGCAAAATAAAAGCTGAGGGATGTTGTTACATAAAGCAAATAGACTGCAGATTTTTAAAAATATCTACTGTGCATGTGATGTAGCATCATTAAAAATCAGATGGCACAAAATATGATTTATTTAAAAATTTAAGCTATGAATGAATTCCTTGTCCTATCCACTGACCTAATCTTGTTTCCTAGTAATGGCAACAGCTGTCACCAGATGACACCCCTAGTTTTGTGATTTGGGCATTTTTATAATTAGAAGTACAGGTTGGAATGGTGTATGGAGATTTGTGCGATTATTTTAGAAATGTCAGATATGGCAGTTTTGATATAGGATGCCTCAAAAATCAAAATAAACATATAGAGGAGACGAGTTCAATGACCTAAGCTGACTTTTCTGAGATTTAATAACCACATGAAAACAAATTAACGGAGGTAACTATTAAGTATGTCACATTAAAAAGTTTTTAATAACAGAATGATTATATAGCTGTTACGTATTCTGACAACTGCTCTAATGCCATGTACAGGGTAACTCCTTTGAAGCTCTCAGGATGCCTGTAAATACTAATAATATCATCTCACTGTGCAAATAAGGAAACTGAGAGGATAAATAGGGCAATGTGACATGGAGTTACTGGGAGACCTAGGATTTGAACAGCCTGACTTGAATGGTCGCAATAGTACGTTTATAGAACTCACTCTCAGGCCTGTTCTTAGATACTGCTCTTGAAGACATTTCATATGAGATAACAGCCAGATTCTCTTAGCTATAAATTAAAACAAGATCTTATGTTTTGAAAGGTAAATTGTAGAAATTTTAAAATTTTGTAATTTCTCTATTGCTTAGTGCACATCACTTGAACTACAGTGGAAATATGTTTATTAATACTTGAGTGTTTAACCCAAAGTTCACACACACACACACACACACACACACACACGTGCAGGAATGTGTATGCACATATGCGCAATTTTTGTGGTCAAAATGAAGAAAGGCTATTTAATATTATTTGAGAACCTCAAGGACACATATTCTGCCTTTCTTTCTTTCTTTTTTTTTTTTTTTAAGATTATGATAGCTGCAGAGACCAATACTCCAGCTAAGGACCATGCATGAAGAGGACATAGACTCCCTGTTCAAAGGAAGCCCATTGGCTGCTCAGTTTCCAAGTCAGTACCCTAGTAAGGGGCTGTCTCTGACATGAACTCAGTGACCAGCAACTTGATCACCTCCCCCTTGAGGGTGCAGCCTTGCCAGGTCACAGAGAAAGATGAGGCAGCTAGTCCTGATGAAACCTGATAGGCCAGGGTCAGTTAGAAGGGGAGGAGGAGCTCCCCTATCAGTGGACTAAGGGAGGGACATAGGGGGAGAGGAGGGAGGGTGGATAGGACTGGGAGGAGATGAGGGAGATGGCTGCAGCAGGGATACAAAGTGAATCAATTGTAATAAATAAATATATAAATAAATTAAATTTAAAAAGATTATGATATAATTACAACGTTTATCCCTGCCTTTTCCTCCCTTAAACCTTCCCACATACCTTTCCTTGTTCTCTTTCAAATCCATGGCCTCCTTTTAAATTAATTGTTATTGAGTGCATATATGCAAATACATATTCATAAAGTCAATCTGAAACGGCAGAGAATTCTCTTGTCCTAAATCCCATAGTTCCCAGCTGAGAAAGAATATACTATAGTATACTTCATTCTAAACTAAGTAGGCTAGCCATTTTGTGGAAAAGTTGGCACAGAAAAACATATTATGTGATACATCACATCAAGCTAAATCCAATATGCAACAGCGAGAACCATCAAAACAGGGCTGTAATGTAGAAAGTCGCTTAGAAGGTAGTGTGCCAGTATACTAAACTTGCTCACTGAATGACTGAATATTCTGGAAGCTAAAATTCCTAAAGTGACTTGACTTTAGTGAGAGTAAGGTCACCATTAAAATACCCTACATACCTTAGAAGGTGTGCATGGAATTAAAAGGTCCGCACAAATTGCCACCGGTGCCGACATGCTTTGGTTTGCAGTCAGGTGTTCAGCACTGAAGAAGAGGCCACAGTGCATGGCATGATTTAGCGGGAAAAGGAGACCAACCCTCCTGGAGCGTATTCAGGATTAAAGATGCTTTTACTGTTTTATAGAATAAAATTGATTTGTTTCCTCAAACTGCTTTTTTTTCCTTCTGATAATAACTTGCCATAATGCTCTGATCTAGCTAGTCCAAAAACGCTAGCAGAAGACTAAATTTCAAATTTCTAATAAAAGTGGTTTCTGAAAACAACGTTTCAATGGCCACAGCATTTGGTTTTTCACAGCTAATGAGACTAGAGAAGAAAGCAAGCTCTTATTAGTCGCTCCTATTTCTTGGTCATGACTCCTAAATATCTTAAGAAAAATCAAGAAAGGAGAAAAACACCGTCTACGTATCAACTGAGTAATCAAGAAAACAAATTAATGTGCTTTTTCATGCATGGAGGCATGTTCCAAAGTATTCAGGTGTGAAATCAGTAGGACCATTCCTGCTGGAGTTTTGCTTGACTCCTGCGGGACTACCACACTCAGGAGAAACAATTATTTCCCCACAACAGCACTCTCCACTGGTCTGGTCTTAGTCAAGGTTGGGGCTCCTTCCCAACTTGCCGAAACATTTGTACAGATGTTCAAATGTCTGGATATATTGATCAAATCTAAAAAATTTCTTTACCTTTTGACAACAAAAGGAACATTTCTGAATCTTTAAATTTCAGTTTTATTAAAATGTGTGAAAATATTTCTTATTTATTTCACTCCAGCATCGTCTTTGGGAACTCCCAGATAGCTCTGGTTTTACTGTGTTATCTCAGAAGCCATGTACAAAGGGAGTTTGGTTATCTTTTGCAATGCTGTAGTGTTTCCTCTCCTGAGACTCTTGTATTTCTCACAAGTGATTGTCTTTTCCATAAATAATGATAAATGATGTTTGAGTTTTCCCTCCATTCAGGTACCAAGTAGCGTCTGTGACATCCACAGAGTGCCCCAGCACCCTCTTTTACCATCCTTGTAGGTGGGGCTTTGCCTACTTATACGTTGTACTTATAACTCCAGGATGATGATTTTAATGAAGGAAAACTCAGCAGAGAGCAAGTGAGAACTTACCACAAGCATTCAGTAAGCACTTGGCAGGGTAACAGATCTTTACTCCCCTGATAGTACAGTAGAAAGAACAGAAAACTAGACAAAGACCCAAACTGTATCCACCTGAGACCCTCTTAGAAATGAATCTTCCTTAAACGTAAGGTGGAACCTATAGGAAGGAACGGTCTTGTCCACTTGACAGGTTCTAGACTCACCCAGGAGTCCTATCTCTGGGAATGCTGGGAGGATGTTGTTAGATTGGGTTAACAGAGGTGGGAAGACGCGTCCTAAGTGTGGGTGGCACCATCCATGATTGAGTTTCCTGGATTGAGTGAAATGAAGGAGAGCTGACCATGACCTTCCTGTTCTCTATTTTCTGACTCTGGATGCGGTAAGGCTATCTATCTCGTATTCCTTTCACTGTGACTCCTGTTTAATGATTTGACTGAACCCCCAAACAGTGAGCCAGTTCCTTCCTTCTTTAAGTTGCTTTTTGTCAAGCATTTTATCATAATAATGAAAACAAAAAACTCACACTGCTAATCCACGGCTCTCTACACTCTAACCCTAACTAACCCTAACCCTGATGTTTACTGTGTTCTGGATTTGCCTTCTCCATGGTGTCTAATTATCTTTGTATAAAACCACAGGATGCTTTCGTACCTCTGCTAAATGTATCATTTAGCAGACTGAGAAGTGACTTGCTGAGGTAATGGCACAGCTAGGGTAAAATATGGACCCTGGCTAATATTCTAGAGTTCTGACCACTGCAGCAAGTACCATAGTGTGGTGATACCAAGGTAGGTCAGATGCTGCATGTAAACACACGGATCAGTATCCTGATATAGCACGGGAAGGTGATGGGGGTCGAGCAGATACTCCTTGGCTTGAAGCTACTGGTTCCATAAGGCTTAACACAGTAATGGAAAACCACCACAAAGGTGAAGAGCAACAAGGATGGCGGTCTCAGTAGAGATGTAAATGGAAAATACGCAAAGAACTAAAGTTGATGTCAGAAATGTGTGTCAGAGTAATTCATGGGATATTTCTTTTTGGAAAGCAAATCTCTCAGGAATTCTCTTACTTTCTCCACAGTCCCCAAAGGCTGGTCTTCAGCCTTCCTTTCTGTTGTGAAGGTCTACTGAGCACAAGATGTACTTTACAATATCTCTAGGCATGACATGGGTTTCAGAGGCTTCCAGACATTAGGCAACTGAAGAGAGGGAGCTCTGGGTAGTGCTTCCTTAGTCTTGACTCCTAAAGTGGGTAATATGGCCCTTTAAACCACCTAAAAAGAGGATGTGTAAACAAGAATAGAACCTGAGGGAAAAGGCTTTCATTTTTGTAAGCTCCCAAGACAATATGCATTTCAAAAGAAAAAATGGTGACTGTATGAATGAGGTAGATTTCAAAAGAAACAAAAAAAAAATAGGTTAACTTTCAAATTTCATTCTAAGATCTGTGGTAGCATTCTGGAAGGAGGGGCAGTAACTCTCCAGGGAAAGAAGAGAATATGAATTTGATTCAAATATGTCAAAGGCTGTAGTATACTTTAGGTTGATGCACTTTTATATGGGGTGGTAGAGGGGCCATTGTTTTCTGCAAGAATATACCTTCCTAGGACACAGACTTCTCTTCTCTTCCCCTCTTTACATTAGTACAATCCTACAGACGCAACCTTTCTCTAGAGGAAGACATGGGTGATGTGGACTGTGATCTCCAGCTGAGAATGTGGGTCACTGCTAAACATATGCTGAGAAACTGACAGTGGAAGCAAGACTTAAAAAAATATATCAAGCAAGGGATAAAGATGAAGAAAAGATTGGGCAAGGACATGCAGGAGTCAGATGAAGCCTAAGAGAGCCCTGTAAGGAAGCTAAAAACAGTGCTGCAAAATAAGCTGTGTAAAAACCCACCGTCATCCTTAATTTTGTTTGACTGTGGCTGGTTCTGCCAAGGACAGTCAAATCTAATTGTGTTAGATAGAATATTTCAACAGTAAAATATAAACAGAACATTAGTAAAAAGAGAATTAGGCTTACATCTTGTCCATTAAGGCCAGCCAGGCCAGTGTCTCCTTTGGCTCCAGGTTCACCCTAGAAAGAAATAATTTAAACAATAAAAAAATGGTGTATTTCAAAACCCTTACTAAGAAAAATCAAGAAAGCTATGTTGTTTGGACATATATATATATATATATATATATATATAACAAAGTGATTAATTTGTTAATTCCCTTAAAAGAAACACTTATTTAAAAATAAGCAATTCTGAGCCCTAAAATCAAAGAAGTTCAAAGGTTCAAAGGAACACTGCATAAAAATGATTAGAATAGAATTAAAAGAAGGATTATTTCTTTTCTTCTATAAGCAAGAAAGAACTTTCCAGAGGGCAACTTGGCAGTGTGTATCAAGGATCTTAAATCAGCTCCTTCCACCTGGCCCTGTGATTTTACTTTAAGAATGTGTCCTAAGGAAATAGCCAGATGAAAAGCTTAAGGCACCTTACAGCGAATGCAGTGGTATTTATGAGAAACATTCCGCATGCCCAGGAAAAAGAATCCTAGCCAATAAATTACTGCACAGAGATGAATGGACTATGGTAGAGCTACAAAAGTCAGGTCATGATTTGATGTTATGCTTATTTCATACTATAAAATTACTAGTGTCTAAAGAGTGAAATACAAGGAATAAATTAGAAAATCCAGTGAGTATATGTTAACCAATACGTGTATTTTTTTTAAGTGATTGAGCACCCCCATTTGGAACACCTGTATTACATCCCCTCCCCCCAAAGCTTCGGCAATTTTGTGAGAAAGAAGGCAGAAGCAGTGGAAGGATGGTGAGCGGTGGTGTGAAATGTCTGGGGGACACAATACGGTTACCACATCAGCCCCACCTTTAATAGGGGACTACTGGCAGATGGCATTTATCTATATTAGGTCAAAATTGTTCAAAATGGCCATTAGTAACATGGCGGATGACACGTAACAATAGTGACATATTTTTGTTTGACTTCTGGCCAAAGGATGGATATATTTATCAACGTGCCATGTTGTCCTATAGAACAATTCAGTTTCTTAAAAAAATTCTAGTCTGTGTCTCCGTCTATATGTCTCCATCTGCCTGCACATCAGCTTTCTATGGGTGTTGGGAATAATAGTGAGACAAACAAACAAACAAAAAAAACAAAGTGAATGGTTGATGCTTTCCTGCGATTATGAGTGTTTCTCTTCACTTCATGCTTTAGTGTTATTCAATCTTCTTATCAATGGTTTTAGTAGTAATGACATAAAATACATTCAAAATGAAACTCACTCCCCCACCCCCTTCGTGTCTCTTTGTAGTCTGGTATAGTGAAAGTGGTTAGTGCATTTGATAGCATGTGTATATCGTCTGTGTGCATGCGTATAGTGCTTGTGTGTATAGTGTGTCTTATGTATAGAATGCATGTTGTGTGAAGCATGTGTGTAGAGTGTATGCGTGTGCACAGTGTGGGTATATAATGTGTTGTGTACCCAGTATATGTTGTGTGTATATAGTGTGTGAGTGTGTGTGTGTGTGTGTGTGTGTGTGTGTAAGGCATGAACATGGTAGTGCTATGTCTGCTTTGCATCAGTAAGGTGATTTTTTTTTTTACTTCTGTCTTTCTAAATTTATTTCAATGATCATTATCTTAACTTGCAGAAAATACTAAACAAAGCACTGGATTTTAAGAAACAGTACATTAAAGAATGAAGTACTCTACAAACAGAAACACATATGTTTGGTCCTGGTAATCTAAGATTATTAGTATCTAGTGAAATGAAGTATAAATAATCCTTGGAGTATAATAACACACACTCAGGAGCAATAAAACGCACAGCTCTAATTTTCACAGTGAGTGGAGACTAGAATGCGATGAGGATTTTCAGCCTAAATTCCAGGGTGAGGAGTTACTCCAGCGTCTCAACGCCTATGGTCCACAGGCGGCTTTTTGGATTATTAGCTTAAAAAGCTAAAAATTGATTCCTCTCCAGTGAGATGTCTCAGTGGGTAAGGGCTCTTGTCAGTAAGCATGAGGACCTGAGATCCCACAAAGCGGATGAAGAGAACCGTCCCCTGATTCCCCACTTGTGTGCAATGAATGGCGTGCCTGTGTGCTGTTCCCCAACCCACCACGCGTAAAACAAGAATAAACCTAATTCTAAGAATCATTTCCCAATTGTCCCAGACATATTGCAAGTGATCTCATTTTATTGAACTCCACATGTTTTCACGACAGAAAATTCAATTGAGCAGTAATGGTGTAGACAGAGGACATTCTGTATGACAGAAAGCTTGGGAGTTGCGAGTGTGGTGCTATGGGGTGGTGTTAATGAAGTGTGCAAAAGAACTAAAAAACCTGCAGGTTCAAAATGACAAGAGTCCTAGTAAGAGGGCTGGAGAGATGACTCTGCAGTTAAGAACACTGGCTGCTCAGCCAGGGGACTCAGCTTCAGTTCCTAGCAGTCACATGGTAATTCAAAAACGTAATTTAGGTCCAGGGGATCTGGCACTCTCTTCTGGCCTCCAAAGGTATCAGCCATGGTTGTGTTGCACAGGCATACATGCAGGCAAAACACCCATATACATAGAAATAAATTTTTAAAAAGAATCCAAATTACAGAGAAAAAAATATTGATCTACTCACAAAATGAAAAGGTGTCTATAAGACATATAACAGTTGTTAATAAAATGCAGTGAGATTTGTGGCATAGGAAAACAGATAGAATTTCATGGGTACCATCAGCAGCATTTAGAATTCCATTGACAACAAGCACAGTTTTGAGTTTGAAATGATTCTGGGACCAGTGATTCAGTTCTTTGGTACATCATATGCCTAATATAAATTGTATGAAATCCAAGAATCAGCTTCCAGCACCCCAAAGTAGAATGTAATAAAATAAAACAAAAGGATAGTTCCTACAGGATAAAAAATTAAGCACTGTCCCTATTAAAAATATATGTCTCACAAAGACACCTGAAAACTTGGCACTGGATGAAAAAGGAGCAAAGTGAGATGAGTGTGATGATGGTGAAGGTGGTGATGGTGAGAATGGTGATGATAGTGATGGTGGTGATAATTAGCATGGTGATAGTGATGATGGTGATGATAGATGATGGTGAGCTTGATGGTGATGAAGTATGATGGTGAGGATGGTGATTGCGAGGATGGGGTGATGATGGTGATGGTGGTAATGGTGATGATGGTGAGGATGGTGAGGTTGGTGGATGGTGATGGTGATGATGGTGATGATGATGGTGATGAAGGATGATGAGGATGAGGATGGTGATGGTGAGGGCGGTTAGGAAGGTGATGATGATGATAGTGAGGATGGTGGATAGTGATGGTGAAGATAGTGATAGTAGTGCCGGTGATGCTGATGTGGCAATGGTGATGATGCAGCTGATAGGCTGATGAAGTTAACCTTCATCAGGGGAACAGGATGCAGTATGACAGAAAGCTAAAGAATCAGCATGCTACCTTAAACTGATCTCTAGTTATTAAAAAAAATAAAATATGATAAGCACTAACATTGTACATGTGATGAAAGTAAAGACAGGGGATTTTAAATAATATGTCCAAGGTTCCTAACTCAATCCAGGCACCCTGATTTAAAGCCAGCATTCTAAACCTCTTACAATCATTTGTTTCATTTTCACTTATGAAGCTGAAATACAGCACATCTGGATTTCCTCAAAGAAAAGCTGCTTAAAATGTTCACAGTGTGCATCCTAGAAATAGAGGCACCAGGAGCTGGAGAGACAGCTCCGTCTGTTCTCCCAGAGGACTGCTTTCTGTACCCAGCACCAACATCAAGTGCCTCATAGCTGCCTGTAACTCCAGCTCTGAGGGGTTTGATTGCTTTGGTCATTATGAACACGAACACACACACACACACACACACACACACACACAGGAAAAGAATAAACTTCTTTTAAAAAAAGAGATAGATCAGCAGTGGTGGCACACGCCTGTAATTCTAGCACTCAGAAGGCAGAGGCAGGTGGACATCTTTGATTTCAAGGCCAGCCTGTTCTACAGAGTGAGTTCCAGGACAGCCAGGTTACATAGAGAAACCTTGTCTCGAAAACCAAAGAAGAAGAAGAGGAGGAGAAGGAAGAAGAGGGGGAGGAGAAGGAGGCTAGGTTGCAGTGTTTTTATTGAAGGGCATGCAGTTGGCAGGGAAATGATGCACAGTAGAAGTCTGTTTACTGCCGAACTGCATGCCTACCTGTCTGTCATCTATCTCCTCTAAGCTCAGAACTCTTGGCAACTCTCTGGCGTAGGGTGTTCTCTATTTAGAACCATTCCAGGCCTCTTCTCACTATAAGCCAGAAGTCGCCTGTCTTCCTTCCATGTATCCTTGGTAACAGCAAGTAAGAATGTCTACGGACATTCCTAAATATTCCCTAAAGGGTAACACTATTTCCAGTGAAGAAAAAACATTGATATGTTTATCGAATATACCATATATACATATATATGTATATGTAACATGATATGAAACATCTCAATGATCAAAACAATATGTTGTAATAAACAAAAAACTAAATAATAAATGCAATGTGTAGTCTTGCACTTAAGTTAATTCTGGATTGATCAAACAACCACCTTCTAAGTATTAAAGGATGCAAAGAAAGTATAGTTGGATGTAGCAAGGGCTCGTAGGAGACAATGCATCTCCGAGTGTGAAAACAAAATATTCATAATTGAGAAAAGTAACATGTTTGATAAATTACTAACAAACTAATAAGATTAACATAATCTAAATCATAAATAAATTAGAAGAATATTATTTGGTTGCAGATTGATTAAAATGATTCATAGGCAAAGAATTTTCCATATTCATAAGAAAAAGAAGTATATTCCAACTGGCAGTCAAGCTAAGTGGATAGAGGCAAAACACCACAGGAGCTCAAAGGAAATGCTAGATGACAAGTTTGCAGTAAATGGAATCAACTGGTCAAGTCCTATACTGGAACCAGATGATCTCTGTGGCGTCTCTGTTTTAAATTCTATCATTGTTTGTGAAAAAGAAGTGGTGGGTTCTAAATCCAGACAAGAAAAACATACATTCATGTGTTGCATATTTAATAAATCTCAAACAAAAGAAAGTTGAAAATAGCAACCAGCTGCTTCTTTCTTTCCACTGGAGGAAAATGAGTAAGGACAAAACTGTAGCATTAAAAGTTTAATCTAAAATTAAAAAAAAAATACTTACTTTGACATCAGAGAAAATTAGAATGCAGGATGAGCACAAATTGTTTCTTGGTATTTGACTCAGTTTTTAAAGATGAAATATTAAAAAAAACAATGTTGGAAGATTTCTTTAAAATATAATAAACCTTGAAACATTTGACTGATGGGAACCTAAAACCAGTTTTAAACAAAGTATAGAGGATATTTGGGAATTAAGTCCCACTGATGATTTTTCCATTGCTCATTCTTTCATGAAAGTAATCTTAAAACAATATTAAAACAATGACATTCTAAACAAAAATGTAATGCCTCCGTGTAAAAAATGTTGCATGCCTCCTTCTGGGGGGAGTGCAGCCATACCTGCCATACCACAGAGGAAGACAATGTAGCCATTCCTGATGAGACCTGATAGGCTAAGTTCAGATGGAAGGGGAGGAGGACCTCCCCTATCAGTGGACTGGGGGAGGGACATGAGAAGAGAAAAAAGGAGGGAGGGTGGGAGTGGGAGGGGACAAAGGAGGGGGCTACAGCTGGGATACAAAGTTAATAAATTATAATAATTTTAAAAAGTAAGGAAAAAATGTTGCATGCTCAATAGTCGCAAAGTCTTTTAATAGAGTATTAACCCTAAAATGTTTATAAAATAGGTAGTTAGTTATTAATATTAGTGCTGTGTATTTCTATAGATATCTTCAATAACATTTATTTCATATACCAGGAGCTGTGCTTTGTGGGGAATAGACTCTTTTTTTAATGTGTCTGTGCATAAAAGGCCCTGTGCCTGCAGAGATGCCTGAGATGTGGGATCCTCATAGGGCTGGAGTTATAAGCAGTTACTGTAAGCCACACAGCACAGACACTGGGAAGCAAACTTTGCTCATCTGCAAAAATATGCTCTGTAGCAGTTGGAATAAGAATGGCCTCCATAGGCTCAAATATTTGAATACTTGGCCCCCAGTTGGTGTAATTGGGAAGGATTAGGAAGAATGGCCTTGTTGGAGAGGTGTGTCACTGGAGATTGATGGGAGGCTTTGTATTCCCAGTGTGCTTCTCGCTGACTCCCATTGGTTTGGATGGAGATGTGAACTCTCAGCCATTCCTGCCACCATGCAGTAAATTTCCCATCATGGCCTCTAACTATCTGAAAGTATAAGCCCAGTTAAATGCTTTCTTTTGTACATTGTCTTGGTCACAGTGTTTTGTCACAACAGAAAAGTAAGCTAATGAATGTCCTTTACCATTGCTCCATCTCTCCAGACCCACAGTGTTGCATTCAGATCTATCCAAAGCCACCGCATGGTTAGTCTCTTCATCCCTGCTTACTGGTATAGCTTAGAGACTATAAGTAACTTCCATGGCCAAAGAACTTCCATTATTCCAAGTCACTTGTTCAATAAAGGTAAGAGCTCATTAAAAAAACTTTCATTCACTTGTTTTAAGTTCCTTTTGCCCACAGGCTTTCTTTGATTTTTCAGCTCTGGCTGATGGACAGCTGCTATAACGTTTTGTAACTGTTAATGTTCATGTCAAACTCTGTCCTCTCCTCTGTCTTTGGTTTTCTGTTTCCGGGGTTGTTCTGAAGCCAATAAATTAATTTGACCCTGGCAAGACAGCAAAGAAGAGTGAGAGGAATCGATGTTCCTGGTGTATCAAAGGGTGACAAGATTTAGTCCTTTAGCATATCAGCTTCTAGAGAGAGACAATTCCAAGGCCCCATTATCTGGTTTCCTGAGGGGATCTCAACAGCATTTGGCTCCGGGTGCCCTCAATGATAAATAGCTCACAAACATAACAAACCTGAGTTCCAGGCTAGCCAGGCAGGACTATACAAAAAAGCAACAAGCAGTAACAACAACAAATCCAGAAAGATGCAGTCTTTGTGATGATTTGATGACTTAAACATGAAACAGTTCTGGCTGAGGAACAGTTCAACATAAAGCCTATTATTGTCTCCAGTTGTGGCTATCAGTTAACGCAGCTAATTGCTGCAGGAGGAAAACTGCCCAGTTGACATTTATATGGGCACTGCAGAACTCACGACTCTCTTAGGATCAGCCTTTGGGAAATATGCAAGTAGCCAATGGTTACTCATGTTCACTAACGTAGTCTCAGAATTTCCAAGACTCCTTTAACCTGAATTTTTGGAATAGAAACAAAAGAGGCATTTTCAGAATTGTTTCCATAATTTCTGATGATGGCAAGCCGCAGTCAACCGATCTAGCATGGGAAACATGATGGTGCAGGGCATTAGCAAACCGAACACTATAGCCAACCCCTTCCGATCACTCACAACTGCAGTTTCTATATCATAAACAGCAGCGAGAAGCAAGTCCTCTTCAGATTGGTTGAAAAAGGAGGGAGCAAGACGATAGGAATGGAGAAAGAGGGACGCAGAAGGGTAGTCGGGGAGGGGCATCTGTATTTTGTAAGAGGAGTCAGCACAGTGATAAATTCTGGTTAGTGGAACAGAACAAGAGAGTGGTGCTTTGGGGGAAAGCCAAGTCCAAAGAGATGGCTAAGGGAGGAGATGGATGATGGGCAAAAGCAAGACACCAAATGAAACATTAAAGGCCCATTCCTCAAAAGTTACAAATCTGGGCTGACTCGGCTCAGATCTGCACTGGTACAGAGGCACACAGTAGGTCTCCCACAAACCACCATGGAGACTCTTGAATAAAACAATGAAATCTGAAAGAACAGTGTCAGGCTGTCTTAGGCCTGGTGCCCCATGTAGAGTAAATTCCCCAAACTGCCAAATCATCTGTGTAATAGTCTCACCATTTCCAAATTATAGCAATGTCAGCAATAATATTTCAGGCCATTTCCAAAATTCCCCATTTCATTTTATCTTGCTGATGCAGAAAGGAAACGAAACACGATACACATTTGGGAGAAGCAATTTGGTCTCTTGCAGCTGCTGCCTGGTCTCCAGACAGAATGACAGATCCAGGGAATTCTCCGTAATCATTGCAGTCCAATCGCAACTTGGTCCGGGAGCCATCGCTCTCTTTGCTGTCTCTAACTCACTTCTTGTCTAACTAGGATGACTGGATTAGAGAATTTTTCTTTACTGGTTTGAGAACAAAAGTTCCTAAAATACATTTTAAAAATGAATTGCCACTAGTAATTAACAAGACATTGAGCATAAAGAATTTTATGATGGGAAAATCACAACTTTTTCCCAAGCTGTACTTTCTTTATCCATGAACTTGATCTAAGAGTGTTGGCCGGCTCCTGGCTTATTTTGAGCTAACCTCTTGTGAAAAGTGTTTATGAACTTCCCATCAGTTGTTTTTGTCAAAGTAGAAACATCCATTACTCTAAATTCGTGATGCTGAGAACAGTGCTGTGAGCTGGGCAATTCTTTCCTCCGGATTGAAACATTCCTTTCGGAAGGATGAAGAAAGCTCTCCCAGACACTTTTTAAAAAGCTAACAAAACTTACAAGGCTCAAAAAGCAAGGGAAGTTATAGGAGTCCCAAGGCGACTCCCCCAGCTAGAAAACAGTTAACAACTCCTAAGTACTGAAGACTTCTCACTGGAAAGCTTTCCTAAGTCTAATCCCACACTGGAGTAGCCTCTCTGCCCTTGAGTCTCCCATGTTCCTGTAAGGAACCCCAATAAATCCATTGGCTTACCAAGCTAGACTTGGATAGAATAACTTCCTTGTTCTACAATCAGCTCCATCCCTGGGATGAACAAGCACTTGCTCAGGTCTCCCAGAAGACCCACACTGCATAAGTAAGATGAGAAGGTACCCCTAATCACAGAAAAATGTACTCTTGGTGTATTACTAAGGTGAGACTTTAAATAGCTTATTATCATATCATGTATAAAACTGTGAATATGGGACTGGAGAGATGGCTCAGAGATTAAGAGCACTGGCTGCTCTTCCAGAGGTCCTGACTTCAATTTCCAGAAACTACATGGTGGCTAAGAACCGTCTATAATGAGATCTGGTGCCCTCTTCTGGCAGGCAGGTATACCTGCAGAGAGTACTGTATACATAATAAATAAATAAATAAATAAATAAATATTTTTTAAAACTGTGAATACTTTTTCTGTGCTATTTCATCTGTGCTTTTATAACACATATACATTTTAATTAGTTTTAAATATGAAGTTTTTATTAAAGAGTTTATTTTATTGCTATTATTATAAATTATATGGCTTCTCTTCACTAAACATTGAAAAAACAAATAAACACACACACATGCATGCACATGCACACATACACAATTATACATTTGATATTGAAAAAACATTTCCCACTAAATTACATTAAAATTGCTGTAATAAGCAAGCAGGGATACCTCTACTAAACTTTGGAAACATACAATTTTAAGCTCACTTAAGTTGTGAAGTGTTAAATAATCAAACAAATTGATAGCATCACAATTTTATATAAAGCCTTACGCTAAGCACTATGGATCAGAACTAATCTTCGAACTTTGGGGAAGAGGAAACATTGGAAATTTAAAAGAGAAACCACAAAGAGATCCAAGACGGTGGTGCCAGGAAGACACTGTGTCTGAGGAGCTGGACAGAAATGAAGGTACAGCAACCAAGAGACGGAACTCTGGACCCTAAAACAACAGTGATCACGTTTCCCAGGTGAGAGGAAACTCCACAGTGTGGGAATCAGTCGGGTTCTCTCCCAGGTCACCCAGCCAGAACCTGGAAGAGATCCCAGGTTGCAAGGCACTTAGTCACCAGACCAGAGCCACACACCTGCGTGTCCTTTTCACATTCCCAGGCTGAACGGTGGGCACAAAAACACCAGAGACTGGGGTCCCAGTTGCGAGAAAAACCCACACAGAAGGAAGAAAACTGGACTGACCTCAGGTCACCCATGCTATCCCCGGAAAAGGTCCCTCAGATTGGCGGCACACAATAGCCAGCCCTGAGCAGGACACTGCCAGCACAGAGACCTGCTGCATGCCTGGAAAGTTCTGGGGAAGAGGTCTCAGGTTCCTGCCCAGTCACCAGCTTGGAGTCACCAACCGCCAGCACTCTACGTGCCACCCCAAACACCACAGACTGGGCCTTCCTGTTGGGAGAAAACCCCACAGTGAGGGAAACATCTGGCCCTACCTCAGGACACCTAGCTCCAGAACAGTTTCTGCCTATCCACAGGCTCCTGACCCTAGCCTCCAGCTGCACACAAGTTAAAGGAGAGGCCAATAAGAATACATGAAGCCTACAGAACACCCAACAAATTTGACCAGAAAAGAGAATCCTCCTGCCACATAATAATCAAAACAGTAAGTACACAGAACAACAAAAACAACAAAATACTAAAAGCTGCAAGGGAAAAAGGCCAAGTAACATATAACAGCAAACCCATCAGAATCACACCTGACTTCTCAACAGAAACTATGAAAGCCAGAAAAGCCTGGACAGATATCATGCAGACCCTAAGAGAACACAGATGTCATCCCAGGCTACTATACCCAGCAAAACTCTCAGTCCTCATAGACGGAGAAAACAAGATATTCAATGACAAAAACAAATTTTAATAATACCTACACTCAAATCCAGCTTTACAGAAGACACTAGAAGGAAAAATACAACCCAAGAAAACTAACTACTTTCAAGAAAACACAGGAAATAAGTAACCTCACTAAAGCAAAACAAAAAGCAACCAAGCACACAACCTTACTACCACAGCCAACATCAAAATCAAAGGATCTAACAGCCACTGGTCATTAATCTCTCTCAACATCAATGGACTCAATTCTCCAATAAAAAGACACAGACTAACAGAATGGATGCGTAAACAAGACCCAGCAATCTGTTGCATACAAGAAACACACCTAAATCACAAAGATAGACATTATCTGAGGATAAAGGATGGAAGATGATTTTCTAAGCAAATGGACCCAAGAAGCAAGCAGGAGTAGCCATTCTAATATCTGATAAAATAGACTTTCAACCAAAATTAATCAAAAGAGGTGGGAAAGGACATTTCATACCCATCAAGGCAAAATTCCACCAGGAAGATATCACAATCATGAACATCTATGCTCTCAAAACAAGGGCATCCACATTTGTAAAAGAAACATTAATAAAACTTAAACCACACATAGTTCCCCACACATTAATAGTGGGAGACTTCAACACCCAACTCTCAACAAAGGACGGGTCAACAAAACAGAAATTAAACAAAGAAACAATGTCTCTAACAAAGGTCATGAATCAAATGTACCTCACAGACATCTACAGAACCTTTCACCCAAACACAAAAGAATTTACCTTCTTCTCAGCACCTCATGGTACCTTCTCCAAAATAAACCGTATGGTTGGTCACAAAAGGAGCCTCAACAGATACAAGAAGATTGAAATAATCCCTTGTATCCTATCTGATCACCACGCAATAAAGCTGGACATCAACAACAACAGAAATAGCAAAAAGCCTATATACACATAGAAACTGAACAACTCGTTACTAAATGACGAAGAAATAAAGAAAGAAATTAAAGTCTTCCTAGAACTCAATGAAAATGAAGACACAACATACCCAAACTATGGGACACAATGTAAGCAGTGCTAAGAGGAAAGTTCATAGCACTAAGTGCCTTCAAGAAGAAAATCGAGACATCTCATTCAAGCAACTTTATGGCTCCCTAAAAGCCCTAGAAAAAGCCAGACACACCAAAAAGGAGTAGATGGCTGGAAATAATCAAACTCAGGGCTGAAATCAATCAATTAGAAACAAATAAAACAATTCAAAGAATCAATGAAAGCAAAAGCTGGTTCTTTGAGAAAATCAAGAAGATAGACAAACCCTTAGCCAAACTAACTAAAAGGCAAAGAGACACTATCCAAATTAACAAAATCATAAATGAAAATGGGGACATAACCACAGACTCTGAAGAAATCCAAACAATCATTAGGGCTTACTTCAAAAGTCTATATGGAACAAAATTTGAAATCTAAATGAAATGGACAATTTTCTTGATCAATTCCACTTACCAAAGCTGAATCAAGACCAGGTAAATCAATTAAATAGTCTTATATCCCCTAAAGAAATAGAAGTGGTCATCAAAAGTCTCCCACCCCAAAAAAAACTCAGGACAAGATGGTTTCAGCACAGAATTCTACCAGACCTTCAAAGAAGAGCTAACTCCAATTCTTTTCAAATTATTCCACAAAATAGAAACAGAAGAAACACTACCAAACTCATTCTATGAAGCCACATCACCTTAGTACCTAAACCTCACAAAGACCCAACAAAGAAAGAGAATTTCAGGCCAATCTCCCTTACGAACATTGATGAAAAAATACTCAATAAAATACTTGCAAACCAAATACAAGAACACATCAAAGATATCATCCACTATGACCAAGTAGGCTTCATCCCAGGCATGCAGGGATGGTTCAATATACAGAAATCCATCAATGTGATCCACCATATTAACAAACTGAAAGAAAAAAAAAAACACATGATAATCTCCTTAGATGCCAAAAAAGCATTTGACAAAATCCAACATTCATTCATTTTTAAAGTATTGGAGAGATCAGGGATACAAGGCACATACCTAAACATAGTAAAGGCAACACACAGCAAGCCTATAGCCAACATCAAACTAAACAGAGAGAAACTTAAATCAATCCCACTGAAATCAAAGACAAGGCAAGGCTGCCCACTCTTTCCATATCTCTTCAACATAGTTCTGGAAGACCTTGCTAGAGCAATAAAACAATTGAAGGAGAGCAAGAGGATACATATCGGAAAAGAAGAAGTCAAAGTATCACTATTTGCAGATGATATGATAGTATACATGAATGACCCCAAAAATTCTACCAGGGAACTCCTACAGCTGAAAAAAAAAAAACCTTCAGCAAAGTGGCTGGATACAAAATTAACTAAAAAAAAAAAAAATCAGTAGCTCTCCTGTATACAAAAGACAAAAGGGCTGAGAAAGAGATTAGGGAAACAATACCCTTCACAATAGCCACAAAAGACATAAAGTACCTTGGTGTAACCCTAACCAAGCAAGTCAAAGACTTGTATAAAAAAAAAAAATTCCAAGTCTCTGAAGAAAGAATTAGAAGATATGAGAAGATGGAAAGATCTCCCATGCTCATGGCTTGGCAGGATTAACATAGTAAAAATGGCCATCTTACCAAAAGCAATCCACAGATTCAATGCAATTCCCATCAAATTACCAACACAATTCTTTACAGACCTTGAAAGAAAAATTCTTAACTTCATATGGAATAACAAGAAGCCCAGAATTGCTAAAATAATCCTCTACAATAAAAGATCTTCTGGCTCCATCCCTGATCTCAAGCTGTGCTATAGAGCAACAGTAATAAAAACTGCATGGTACTGGCAAAGAGACAGAATGGTGGATCAATGGAACCGAATAGAAGACCCAGAAATAAATCCACACACTTATGGACACCTGATTTTTGACAAAGGTACCAAAACCATGAAATGGAAAAAAGATAGCATCTTCAACAAATGGTGCTGGTCTAACTGGAAGTCTACATGTAGAAAAATGCAAATAGATGCATACGTATCACCCTGCACAAAACTAAAGTTCAAGCAGATCAAAGACCTCAACATAAAACCAGATACATTAAATCGGTTAGAAGAAAAAAAGGGGAAGAGCCTTGAACTCATTGGCCAGGAGAAAACTTCCTGAACAGAACACCGACAGCACAGGCTTTAAGAGCAACAATCAATAAATGGGACGTTATGAAACTGAAAAACTTCTGTAAAGCAAAAGACACTGTCATCAAAACAAAACAACTGCCTAAAGATTGGGAAAGAATCTTCACCAAACCTATATCTGACAGAGGGCTAATATCCAGTTTATATAAAGAACTCAAGAAGTTAAACAGCAACAAATCAAGTAATCCAATTAAAAAACGGGGAACAGAGATAGAGAATTCTCAATAGAGGTATATCAAATGGCAGAGAAACACTAAAAGAAATGCTCAACGTCATTAGCCATCAGGGAAGTGCAAATCTAAACGACTCTGAGATTTCACCTTACACTTATCAAAATGGCTAAGATGAATAACTCAAGTGACAACACATGCTGAAGAGGATGTGGAGAAAGGAGAACTCTCCTCCACTGCTGGTGGGAATGTAAACTTATACAACCACTTTGGAAATCAATCTGGTGCTTTCTCAGACAATTAGGAATAGCGCTTCCTCAAGATCTAGCTATAACACTGCTAGGCATATATCCAAAAGATGCTCAAGTATACGACAAGGACATCTGTTCAACCATGTTTGTAGCAGCTTTATTCGTAATAGCCAGAAGCTGGAAACTGCCCAGATGCCCCTCAGTTGAGGAATGGATACAGAAATTGTTGTATATCTATACAATGGGGGTAATTAGATAATTAAATTCAAGAAAGTGTCTTCTTACAGAAATATTACAGCTTATAAATAGAAGGAGTAATAAAGTAAAAATATCCCCGGTTTTGCTGCCCTAAAAAAAAAGAGAGATTGGGTCTAGGCATTGGTGGGAAATAGCTGTTACACACAGAGAAATGTGTTTCAAGGTGACTAGAGAAATGCTTCAGCTATACAAACATGGGGAGGGAAGTTCAGATCCTAGCACTCATATTAAAAAATAACAACAAAGCCCTGTACGAGGTGCATACCTGTGGTCTAAGAGTTGGTGAGGCATAATCTGGCAGACTCCAGGTTCTGCTGGTCAGTCGGCTGAGCTAAAAGCCAGTGACCTCCAGCTTCAGTGAGCGACCTTGCCTCAAAATATAAGGTAGACATCAATGTGTCCTCTCGGCTGCACACACGTACACACACACACACACACACACACACACACACACACGAGTTGAAGATGGAATGGAAAAGCTCAGTAACTCAACTAGAAACCTCAAAGGAAAGCCTAACAAGTGGAGTGAATTAAGCAAAAGACAGAACATCAGAACTCTAACCGAAAGTAGAAGGTATAGACCAAATAAGTGACTATGTATATATACATATATATAAACATACATACATATTTCCTATGGAGGAAAGGAAAATAAAGGAAGTGTGGAACAGCAACAAAAATCACCAAACCTTTGAATGAGAGGCATAGATGGGGGAGGAGAATGGCAAGTCAATGGCATAGACCAGATCTTCCCCAAGATCACAGAAGAAAAGGTCTTTCAAACTAAAGGAAGAAACACCTATTCAGGCTCAAGAAACACACAGAACATCAGATAGACTGCACCAGAAAAGAAAAATCCCCATTGCATGTCATAGTTAAAACACTAAGTATACATAACAAGGAAAATGTAGTGAAAGCTACAGGAGAAAGAGCATACGTCACATATAAAAGAAAACTGATCAGAATAACTTGATTTTTCTTTGAAATTTAGAAGAGCCTGAAGCAATCAATGTGTTCCAAGTCCTAAGAGACCAAGATGGCAAGTCTAGACTAATAGACCAAGCAAAACTATATGCTATAATTGAAGGAGAAAGATAGTTTCCATGATATAAGCAGCCTTAAAAATTTAATATCTTCCAAACCAAACCTAATGAAAACAGAAGAAAAAGGTATCAGAATGAAAAGAGGAATGAGCATAGCCGGGAAACTGTGGGAAAAAAAATATGAAGCCGTAATTATTTAAACACAGTATTCTACTGAAAACACATGAGCAGCAAATTTCAACATGATGACTGCAATTAACACACACATTTTAATCATTACTTTGAATATCAGTGGCCTCAGTTCTCCAAGCAGAAGACATAGGCTGACTGAATGGATTAAGAAACAGAATCCATCTGCGTGTGCATGGGTGCACCTGTGTGTGTGTGTGTGTGTGTGTGTGTGTGTGTTTCAAGAAACACATCTTAACTTTAAAGACAGACACTACCATATAATAAAATAATAAATGAAATTATTCCAATTAGATGGAACCAGGAAGCAATCAAGCATCATTATCCTGGTATCTGGCAAAAAAAAAAAAAAAAAAAAAAAAGATTTCAAACTAAGACTAATCGGAAGAGATAAAGAGGGACACTTCATTCTAATCATGGGAGGAGTTAACCAAGAAGACACAACTATACCAAACATAAATGCACCAAACTCAGGGGTGCACAATCTTACTTTAAAACAATCTACTGCTGGAACTAAAGACATAGGTCAGTACCAACCAATCCACTAACAGTAGCTGATCCCAATACCTAACAGTAGGTGATATCCAAGAGATACATCACCCAGACAAAAAACATTAATGGATAAATATTAGAGTTAAATGACATCGTACTTCAAATAGATAACTACAGCATACTCACCAACAAAGGACACTGATTCTACTCAGCAGCACATGGAAGCTTTTCTGAAACAGACCACATCCCGGGACACAAAACAAATCCTTACAAATTCAAGAAGACTGAAATAACTCCATACAGTCTATCTGACCACAAAGTAATAAAATTTAAATCGACAACTAAAAAATCTCTAGTAAATAAACAAACTCATGAAGATTAAACAACTTATTGCTGATTGATAAATGTGTCAAAGAAGAAATGAAGAAAGGAAAAAAAATTTCCTGGACCTAAATCAAAAGGAAAATATGACACAATGAAACCACTGGGACACATCAGATACACTGTTATGAGGGGGAAGTTAAAGTGCCTACATTAAAAAAAAGTCAGAGTTCCAATCTTAATGATGCAACTCAAAAATCTGGAAAAAGAAGAACAAACCAAATTTAATCCTAGTCAATTATGTGAATACAAACATAACTTTGAGATTTCATCTTACTAGGCTCAAAATGACAAAAATCCACAAAACAACTGAGAACAAATGTGGGGAAAATGGATCCCTCATTCACTGTTGCTAGGATTGCAAAACCCTTGCAGCCACTTTGCAAATTGGTGTGGAGAATTCTCAACAAGCTAAAAATAAATCCACCATCTGACCCAGCTATACCACTCCTTGGCATAAGGCCAAAAGACTCGACATCCTATTCCGCAGACACTTGCTCAGCCAAGTTTATATTACAATCTCAAAAGCTAAAGAAATAATTAAAAAACAAGAGACATATTTCTAGATGCAGTTCCCCTGCTCAAATAATTTCACTGAAGTCTCACCTAAACTCCCTTTAGGGAAAGACAGAAGCAGAAGGACAGAGTGTGGAAATTTTTTTCCAGAACAAATAGTTACTGATTCTTTAACAATTAAGGTACTGAAAACCAATACCTAGAGCTAGGGCAAATGACAGAACCACAGACACTTAAGAATAGCAGCAGGGCAAACAGGTGGAATGTATGTGACTGACTTGAGTAATGACTGAAGCAAGTTGTTAAAATACACTTAGATTTTTTTTTCTAATTTTACTAACACTCTCAGTATCAAAACACTAGTGATATTGAAAATTGTTATTTTCAGATATATTCAAAGTTTCGCAATGTTATGTTGGTCATGCACTTATTATTTAGAGATTCATCCACACTAAACTGCTTATGATAAAGCACAAACACAGACATATGACACACACATTATTCCGCACCATATCAGACCACACCACACTCTCACACACTCTGTGAGGTTTGCCTCAAAATAATACTAAACGCTGTCTAGCTGAAACAAGGCTGACATGGACAGACGTCAGTCCTATGTACAGGAGGGATCACCATCCAACTTTCTAATTCGGTATTTGTTTGAAATTGTCTGAAATAACTTCATTCCTGTCCCTTTATTCATTTTTAAAAATACATAAATAAAGATTATAAAATAAAGATAAATGCAGTGCATTTCGCGTGCCCATAAGTAGAGATGTGCTGGTTTTACACATCCATTGCTAAGCTTGCTGATGCCTGTCTAAGAATTCCTTCAGTAAGCCAGAGACCTGGAAACAAAGGCAAAGACTGCTCTTTTGCAAATCGTGTGTGACATTTATATAAGATCTTGTATGCCCTGGAGTGTTATAGCTCGGTTTGAGGTACAGCTATTCCCAGTTTTCTGAGAAAGCCACAGACTGATTTCCAAAGTGGTTGTATAAATTTGCACTCCCACCAGCAAATGGAGGAGAGTTCCCCTTTCTCCACATCCTCTCCAGCATGTGTTCTCACTTGAGTTTTTGATCTTAGCCATTCTGACAGGTATAAAGATCAGACCTCTACTCTTGCCTGATGCATCTAAAACAAAAAGGGGGAACTGTAGAGAGCTGCAGAATGCTATGCCTTAAAGATGGAGCTGGTTTCCGCCTTCCACCTTCCCGATGGTGAGTGCTCTCTGTCAGGAACAACTCCACATTTGGCTAAGGCCGAGGATCTGGCTTGCTTCCATGTATGTGGACCTATCTGCATTGCCCCCGTGGCACGCCTGGGTTGGCTACCCAGAGGCTATTTAAGCTGTGGGCTGGCTTTCCCCGGGGTCCGAGGATTGTTCAAGGTTCCTGAATAAACTGCATTGAAAAAAAAAAAAAAGATAGAATCTCAGAGTCGTTTTGATTTGCATTTCCCTGATGACTAAGGAAGTTAAGCATTTCTTTAAGTGTTTCTCCACCATTCGAGATTCCTCTATGGAGAATTCTCTGTTCAGCTCTCTCTCCCATTTTAAATTGGATTATTTGGTTTGTTGATATTTAATTTTCTTGAGTTCTTTACATGTTCTGAATATTAGCCCTTTGTCAGATGTAGGATTGGTGAAGATCTTTTCCCAATTTGTAGACTGCCATTTCATTCTTATTGACAGTGTCCTTTGCTTTACGGAAGCTTTTCAGCTTCATGAGGTCCCATTTAATAATTGTTAATCTTAGAGCCTGAGCTGTTGGTGTTCTGTTCAGGAAGCTGTCCCATGCGACAGTGAATTCAAGGCTTTTATCCACTTTCTCCTCTATAAGATTTAATGTATCTGGTTTTATGTTGAGGTCTTTGATTCATTTGGACTTGAGTTTTGTGCAGGGTTGGTAAGTCAATGGGCATCTTAGGCTTCCTGTGGGCCCACTAGTTATGGGAGTGAGGGATACCTCTGACAGTGATTATGTTGCCTGCTTTTTGGTCATTTCCCCCTGATGGGACTTCCCTACCAGGCCACAGGGGAGG
Source organism: Meriones unguiculatus (assembly GCF_030254825.1). Lineage (NCBI taxonomy): Eukaryota > Metazoa > Chordata > Mammalia > Rodentia > Muridae > Meriones > Meriones unguiculatus. Next base: position 47,882,234 of record NC_083363.1, read on the forward strand.
AAAATGAACTCAGTCCTCATGCAAATAGATGAGCTGGGATGTCTGGGTAGGGGGCCTCCCCCATCCTGAGAAATAGGAGAGAGGAGATGTGAGAGGGAGGGTAGCGCTAGAGAAGAGGAAGGAGGGGCCTATAACTGACATGTAAATTGAATTAATAATAATAAAAAATATCTTGTATGCATGCCCCTAATCTAAGAGTTTCAACCCACTGCCTTGTGAAAACACTATGGTTACATGCTATTTTAGGCACTCTGTGTATGATAAAAAAAAAAAAAAAAGGTGAACTATTGTCTCATAGTTAGTAAAAGCCAGGGCTAGAATCTTAACCTGGCTCTTGATCTTTGGTTGACATGTGGTTTTATACATTATTTCTGACAAATTCTCATTGTTAGGCAAGATCTAGTATATATAGAAAGAAATGAAGAAGGCTATCCCAGAACAGGAGAAAGATCAATAACATATAAGGACTGCACATTATTGAGTTTGGGTTAGAGCATGGGATTTTGAACAAGAGATGTTCTATTAAAGAAGCTGGAAGGACAAGCAGGACTTGGTTATGAAGTCAAAGTTGTGGATATCTGGATATCTTGTAGTAATTAATATTCACTCTCATTCAACAAATTCCTGGCATCACACTTTGGATACCAGCTGAGGTAGAACCGTTAGAAATATTCATGGAAGAGTGGATATAGGTATTTGAGTTAGGAGACAACTCTTAATGACCTGGCAAGTGCAGCAGAAATATAGAATCTAGGGAAATGGCACAAGAATAAAAATTAAGAAAGTTATGAGAAATGAGTATGATAGAGAATAAAGGGAAAGCAGTATTAACAAAAATGACAAGTTTCAGATCTGGGCAAGGCCTGTGAGGATGGTAACGTTATCAGTACAAGTAGAAGACAGCAAAGTAGGAGGAGAGTAGGATCTGAAGAAGAGAGGAGATTTCATTTTGGACAGACATACAGTCTGAAGGAATAAACAAGATCCATGAAGATGTCCAGTAGGTAACTGAGTAAATGGACTCCATTCCAGGAAAGCACTCAAACTTGGGGCACAGATTTGGATATTTTTCTCCTGAAAGGTAGATGTACAAAGTAGTAAGAAAATTTAAGACTCCTTTCTTAGTCGGCGTTTTATTGCTGCAGCTAAATGGCATGACCGAAAAACAAGATGGGAAAGGGCTTATGTGGCTTACACTTCTAGATCACAATCTATCACTGGAGGACATCAGGACAGGAACTCAAGCAGGGCTGGAACCTGGAGGTAGAAGCTGATGCAGAGGCCATGGAGGAGTATGGCTTCCTGGCTTGCTTCCCGTTGCTTGCTCAGCCCTACCTTCTGATAGAGCCCAGGACCACCATTTCAGGGATGGCACCATCTACAATAGGCTGGGCCTTCCCCCACTGATCACTAATTGAGGAAATGCCTTACAGCTGTATCTCATGGAGACATTTCCTCAAACAGGCTCCTTCCTCCCTGATGCCCATAGCTTGTGTCAAATTGACAAACAAAACCAGCCAGTACAGTATCTGTGGGAGGAGAGGATGGTGGTTTGTCTTCCCTGTGAGCAATGGTATGTGCTTATTCACACAGGCATGTTATCTATTTGTGTTTTACTTCCTTAGATCGTACAGCATGCGACTCAGTAAATTTCCCTGTGTTTGTGAAGACATCTAAGAGAGATCAGGAGTTCTTGCAAAAGACACTGTCATTTTGTCAATGTAAGGATAGTTTGTTCTACCAATTTTTCGTCTGGGATCTACTAGGGAAGGGTCAGTCTCCGACAGCAACTTTACTTTGGGGACAGATCTTATCTTGGGAATTCATATGTAAAATTCTACTTTATGTTCTGGTCTTTATTACCCGAGTAGCAGAGATGCTACTCACAACTGCATTTTTAGTCAAGTGTAGCTCACGTGAGAAGGAAATGAAAGAACTAACCTGTGGGTTTTCCATCCTTTAGTGTAATAAGTCACTGTTAACACTGCAGTTAATAAGCTTATACTAATAAGGAGGGAACATGGGTATGGTGCTGCATTTTCACGTTTAGATCATTTATCTGAATTTAAAAACTCGCTTAAAATGTAAAAATTTGTCTCCTATTTTTAATAAGTTACTTATTTTTATTTTATGTGCATTGGTGTTTTGCCTACATGTATGTCTGTGAGAGGGTGTCAGGTCCCCTGGAACTGAAGTTACAGACAGTTGTGAGCAACTGTTCTGGTTGGAAGAGCAGCCCATGCTCTTAACCATTGAGCAATCTCTTCAGCTCCAAAGATTTATTTCATAGAAGGGAGATAATAATGAACCATTTGTGAGGCTTATATAGAATCTCTAGGTTAGGTTATTGAGTTTAAAGCTTCATTTTTATCTACTCCTTTTTTTTCTTCTTCTCCGAACAAGATGTTCAACACTTGGTTTCAAACTTGTCACATTTTTAAAAGACACTCCTTAAATAAGTTTTACAGAGCACTTTTGTGGTATTAACAACTCAATCCCAGTCAGGGCCTTCTAGAGCAGATGAAGAATGCCAAAGGCTCCTGAGGAAGCACAATCAGGAGTCCTGCACAGCAATATAACCATTGCTTAAAGCTGGGAGGCAATGCTAGAGTCAAGTCTTCAAAGTGAGCAAATAGAAGAGATGAGATAAAAGTGTGGTGTGCCTGTCTTTAACTCCTGGAGGACAGTTGCAAGCACATAAGGGTCTCTGGATGAGCCCACTTGTATTGATAACATCACACAGGGTGTAGTGTGTGAAAGCAATGGGCAGTTACTTCAAGGAATTAAATTTAAAATTGATTTCAAGATTCAGAGTTTAAGCTTTTCAGGAAAAAAATGGAGAACTGCAGTGGAGTCTTGTGTCTTGGCCACAGAGAAGAACAAATTTTACTGAATTGGGTTGGGGATATCATATGCATTTTTACTATGAAAAGGAATGAAAAAAAGTATAGCGTTATTATATCACATAATTCCACATTTTGTAATTCCATTTTTAAGGACTACTTTAAAACAAAAGAACATGACAGGGTTTGGACTTCTTGTGTTTTTGTTTGTTTGCTTTTTAGTGTTTTTTGGCATAGCTTGATGAGCCAGATATAATCACTGTGGACAGAGATGGTAGGTTTTGATTTGATCCATTAAAATGGATTTTGCAAAAGACACTGAATCTTAGAAATAAAGAGAATCTGTAGCAGATGATTACATTCAAATTTGTATTGAGTCACAAAGCTGGGTGACTTCTCATGTGTGCCAAAGTGGCCATGGCTCCTTGGCTGCAGAAAACTGATATTAGGCCTGATATTTTTCCCCAGGGGAACATTTACAGAGTTGTTACTTGCACTGCGCAGCAGAAGCATACAGCTAGGGGGCAGTGTTCATTACAGAGGGGACTCTAGGTATTAATTCCATTACATCTGCATATGCCTTTATAGATCAAAAATACCCACTGCTCTTCAGTCTTGTCTTTGTGCAAGTTCTCTGAGAACCCTTAATAGAATGCAAACTTCTAAGGCATATGGCTGCTTCTGATCTAGTGGACCAGGAGGCTTTAATGTAGGCAGTCTGCCACCCACATTAGGAAAGACACTGAGTATAATTTAGATCTGGTGCTTCTCATTAAAGTATATTCATTGGTAATTAACAATAACCTCGGCTTAAACAGTAACACATACACTCTCACATTCTGACATGCAAAAAAAAAAAAAGGATTTTCTCAATGCACGTCAATATGTTATAAAATGCTTTGCACAGCAACTATTAATTTTAATAGACATTTCTGTGTATGTTTTTTTAAAACTAAAAACAATAGAATTAACCATAAACATCTTTTTATTTTAGTAGACCAAGGTACTGGGAAATTATTTTTCTATTTTTATCTTTTTATAACTAATCAAAACAAACATACTCATGCTTAAATAGGTAGAGCAAAGTGTCTAACTAAAATATGACATAAAAAGAATGCATGTTTTAACAAGGTCCTAAACTGGATTTGCAAAAGACCCTACTGGGCCCTCTGGAGCTGTTACAATCTATTAAATTCAATTTATATAGGTGGAAAGTCCTTATTAGGCATTTTATGGTAATATGCGTTTTAAGGTGTCCCATGATAAATATTATCGTCACGACTAGACCATAACGGTTATTAGCTCAGTAAAATTAATAATATGCCTTTTAAATGATCCAAACTTTCAAAGACTCTCATGGGAGATCTATTCTATTCTATTCTATTCTATTCTATTCTATTCTATTCTATTCTATTCTAATGTTAGTGAACTATTGAAATATAACTTAAGGTATTTTTGAAAATGTTCATAAATAATAAACGAAACAGTTTCAGGATCTGGGTAGTTAAAGCTTCTACTCAACTACTCTTTAACAACTGTGTTTGTATCTCATCGTGACTCTCTTAGCATTTAGTTGTAAGCAGTCTTAATTTTTTTCTGACTAGGTCACTAATAAATGGGTCTAAATGAGATGTTGGAGTGTCCCTTCCTCCTTCTTTACTAGTCTAACAGGGCTGGAGTCATCCTTGGGCCACATAACTCTGGACCACAGGAATGATTAGATCGCATCGTGCTTGGCACCACTCATTTCTCGTCAATTCTTGTGACCTAAGCTCCTCTGCAAGTCTTAACTTGCTACTTCAGACAGTGGGTCATGCAGGTGAAAATCATAACACCCACTTTCCCACTGCAGAGCTTAGGCACACTGTAACTCTGAACCTTGTACTATCGAGATTTCAACACTGAAGAATTCAAGTTTTGCAATGCTGGTGGAAATAATTCTTCCCTAAAAGACATGTGTTGGGGTGCACTTTATGTTTTGAACCCTGTGAATGACAAATATTAAATACTAAATTCTTCCTCCTTGACTGTAGAAAACTGGCAAAGATCTGTACCATACCCCTTTCCCAAATGCTGTAGTAATACACCATTTTGCATAGTAGCAGGAAAGAAATCTAAAAAATAAAACTTGAAGTATAGAAGTGTTTGTCCATATGGCCTAATACTCTGCTTTGCCTTCCTGTGGCTTTGAGAAAGCATTCTGAACAAATGCACCCTGGGAAAGCAAAACATTCACTTGGCCTTCAGGTTACAGCCGATCATGGAGGGAAGAAGCCAAGATAGGGACTCCAGCCAGGAACCTGGAGGCAGGAACTGAAGCTGAGACCATAACGGGATTCTGCTTACTGGCTTTGCTGGCTTGCTACTCTTAGGCCATTGTCAGCCAGGGTTCTTATACAACCCAGGCCCACTGCCCGGGTATGTTAGCACTCACCTCGGACCAGGCACTCCTACATCAATTAGCAATTAAAAACTGCTTCACAGACATGCTCACAGTCCCATGGGACAACCTGCTAGAATCTCGGCTGGGCTTCTGTCTTCCCAGATGATAGGTAGACAATTGCAACTAACTATAACAAGGTGAGTTATGACCTAGAAAGTCTTAGACCTTGTCTCAAGAATAAAGTGGAGAAAAGTAGGGCGACAACCTTCATTAACCTTTGGCCGCCACTCATGGACACACACACGTCCACACCAGATGCCTAGTAAAAATTGTAACAAAGGTTACCTCTATAGCGGAAATTACAAGGCATTACTAAGAACAAAGAGAAAGCCATCTCTGGAAATCTGGCTTAAATAATAAATCCTCTTGTAGAGAACCAGAATTTGATTCCTAGCACCCACTACGGGCAGCTGACAACTGTCTGGAACTCCAGCTCCAGGAAATCCAATGCCTCTGGCCTCAATTGACATCAGCACTCATATGCTCATACCCACAAACACACATACGTACACATAACCAAAAAAAAAAAAAAGAAAAAGAAAAAAAGAAACCCCAAACAAGAAAAAAATGTAACTAGCTATATTATGAATTGGATGATTCTATAACTTTAAGATGAATTCCAATCAACTTACATACTAAAAAAACAACTCATTCAAAATCTCAGCAGGTTGTATGTGAGAGCCAAAACTCATGAGTTGGTTTTGAAATTGATATACAAATTCTAAGATACCAGTTTGCCCGAGACAACCTTAAAAGCTAGAGGTGTGTGTGTGTGTGTCTTGCTGAATGCTCACTGTAGATGTGTTACTTATCTGGCATCATATTGTTACAGGAACAGAAAACAAGCAGGCCAGGGGCTCAGTTTGGGACTTCTTCCCTCTTGTCTTCTTTTTCTACTTTCATTTCCATGTTTAATGTTTTAGTGGTTGCCACCTCCCTCCCATTGCTCCTGTGGCATTAAAATTGCGGCTCTCACAATTCTGCTTCAGTTTCATTATTGATTATTATAGCAATTACCTAAGCTGCTTTTCCATTCATCAGTACATTTCACATATGCTATATATTTTTTAATTTAATTTTATTTTTTTATTATTAGTTACATTTTATTAACTCTGTATCCCAAGTGTATTCTGCTCCCTTATTCCCTCCCAATCTCACCCTCCCTCCCTCATCTCTTCCCTGACCCTTTCCAAGTCCACTAATTGAGGAGGACCTCCTCCCCTTTCTTTAATTTAAAATTTTTCTAGGACTTGAGATTTAGCTCAGAAGTAGACTGCTTGGCTACTATGTGCAAGGCCTTATGTTTGAGGTCACAAGGACCATTAAAACACACACACACACACACACACACACACACACACACAAACAGGTCTTTCACTTGCTTGGTTAGAGTCACACCAAGGTACTTTATGTTATTAGTGGCTATTGTGAAGGGTGTTGTTACTCTGATTTCTTTCTCAGCCCTTTTGTCTTTGGTATACAGGAGGGCTTCTGATTTTTTTGAGTTAATTTTGTATCCAGCCACTTTGCTGAAGGTGTTCATTGGCTGAAGGAGTTCTCTGGTTGAATTTTTGGGATCACTCATGTATAGTATCATATCATCTACTAATAGTGAAACTTTGACCTCTTCCTTTCTGATTTGTATCCTTTTGGTCTCCTTTACTTGTCTTACTGCTTTAGCTAGGACTTCAAGTACTATTTTGAAGATATATGGAGAGAGTGGGCAGCCTTGCCTTGTTCCTGATTTCAGTGGGATTGATTTAAGTTTCTCTCCATTGAGTTTGGTGTTGGCTATAGGCTTGCTGTATATTGCTTTTACTATATTTAGGTATGTGCCTTGTATCCCTGATCTCTCCAAGACTTTAAACATGAATGGGTGTTGGATACAGGAGCCTACCACAGAGGGCCTCTGAAAGACTCTACCTAGCAGTGTATCAAAGCAGCTGTTGAGACTCATAACCAAACCTTCAGCAGACTGCAGGGAATCATATGAAAGAAGGGGGAGTTAGTACAACCTGGAGAGGACAGGAGCTCCACAAGAACCTAATATATCTGGGCACAGGGGTCTTTTATGAGACTGTATCTCCAACCAAGGACCATGTATAGATATAACCTATAACCCCTGCTCGGATGTAGCCCATGGTAGCTCAGTATCCAAGTGGGTACCCTAGTAAGGGGAACAGGGACTATTTCTGACATGAAGTCAATGGCTGACTCTTTGACACAACCCCCCCATCACCGAAAGAGGAGCAGCCTTGCTAGGCCACAGAGGTAGACATTGCAGCCAGTCCTGAAGAGACCTGATAAGCTGGGATCAGATGGAAGGGAAGGAGACCTCCCCTATCTGTGGACTTGGAAAGCGGCAGTGAGGAGATAAGGGAAGGAGGGTGGGGTTGGGAAGGAATGAGGGAACAGGCTACAGCTGGGATACAAAGTTAATAAACTGTAACTAACATTTTCAAAAATAAATAAACATGAATTATTAACTAGAAAAAAATAAAAATAAAAACCCACCAAAACAAATATATTGATATTATATACATAGGCTATATGTTAATACAGATGTTAAAATGTTACATGAATGACAATACCTAACATCTATGGATATATATAACAAAATATATATTTAGAAATTGTTATGAAGCCAGGCATGGTGGCACACACCTTTAGCCCCAGCACTTAGGGAGGAAAAGACAGGTGGCTCTCTGTGTGTTTGAGGCCAGCCTGGTCTCAAAGCAAGTCCAGGATAGCCAAGACTACAGAGGGAAACACTGTCTCAAAAAAAAAATAATAGTAGTTATGAATTTAACATTTATCAATACAAAACTTAGGAAATTCACACCATTGCAGTATTTAAAAAAATAAAGGTATATATAAAAGTTAAACAGTCAACAATTTCTTGTGTCCTTGCTATTTTCTTCTTTTCTTTTATTTACTTTTCAATATGTTGCATATCAGCCTAGGTTCCTGAGCACTCTACTGTTGAGCTGTATCTCCAGCACACTCAATTTTAAAATGGTTATCTACTCATCTGGATATCAAACTTTTATCAATGTGGTGCGTGCCCTTCCAGTTTATTTATGAAAATGTACACAATCACAACTGGATACATATATAAATTGTTATGTTTCAAACTATTTGGTTATTACATACATGTAGTATTACATTCTCTTTCAACATCACCTTCTATAAATTAATTTGTTTTACTCATATAGTCCTATTTTCTTAACTATTTCCATAATATTCTATGACAGACCTATACCATTATTTATTCAATTAGTTTCTGTTTCCAGTTTTGTCCATTATGAGTAAAACTGCAATAAACACCATTGTATTCCTTACAACTCAGCCCGCTACAAGGTTTGTACTGTATATGTAATAAGTGATACTTACATAACATTTGTGGGCCAACTGTGCAGATCTTAGTAAATGGCTGATTCAGCTGACTCCATTAGGACTTGTATTAAAGCTTTATGCTCCTTAAAGCCATAAACACCATCATTTGCCTGTGACATACTTCACAGGAGTAGGATTCTCAAGATGGTGATTGCTAGGTAAAAGGATTATGCATTTTTCATTTCTGAACAGATGTTGCCAAATTGCTTTCCCAAAGAGAATACAGCTCTGTGCATACCACCAGCAATGCATGGGCATGCCTTTGCCCTTGAATTCCATCCAGCAACAGGTGCCAAATGGGTGTTAAGTCACGTCACATAATTGCTTTAAATTACACATCACAGACTACCGTTAAGCTCCAGCTTTACCGTGTTAACATTGCGAGGTTGCTGTTTAGTGACTGCCTGGTCATAGATCTTACACACTTAAAAACTGAGTTACCTGGGTTTTTCCTTTCTCATCGGAACTTTAAAATCCTCCAGAAAGAGCAAATGTTCATTATTACTATATTAATAGAACTATCATTTTTAGTTGATTTTGCTTACAATGGTCCTGTACCATGCTCATTTTTATATGTGTAAGAAACAATCTTTTTTTTTCTGTCCTTTTCATGTTTTGGTATGTATACCCTGTTCTTAGTTTTCACAAATAAAACATATATTGCTTTGTACTGATTTTGACTTAACTCTTTCAACCATCTGGAATTTATTTTTGTGAAGATAAATTCAAAAGTTTCAGAGTCTCTATAGAAAAAATCCATCCTTCTTTACTTGATTGAAATATAAGAGTTAGTCTGATCATAGAACGGACAGGTCAGGTTCCAGGCTCCGAGTCTTATTCCTATATGTGATGTGATATTTACAGCGATGCAGAAATCTTATGGAATGTTAGTGTGGTGTGCTTCCCAGCCTTTGTCTAAGATGAAATTAAGAATGCTGTGATATCTTGGGCTGTTAAATTATCCTAACTCTTATATCCTCTGGAAAGAGCAAATGTTCATTACTACTATATTAATAGAACTATCATTTTTAGTTGATTTCATGTTATTTAATTTTCAAAAGAAACAATGGTGATGGAACTTTTACCTTTAGGGGTTAACTTCGCTTATTCAGTTTCTAATACAGTTTTTTTCTTTTTATTAGTAATATTTACTGTTGGATTTCAATAAAAATATTTTATCAGTGTGTATTACCCGGGGATTTTATTAAGTGTGCTACTTGATGTTATTCAAAGCTTCAGTCTATATTAACAGGACAGCTCAATTTACACCCTTTAATTGGCTAATGTAATGCACTTGGTAATTCCTTAACCAGAATCTCCATGGACATCCTAATCTTACCCTATTTGGCTCTTTGCTTAACAGTTCAATTCTATCTGCTAATGTCTTATTTAATACATTTCTATGTGTGCTTGTGAATGAAATCTAGCTTTCGTTTATGTTTCATTAGCTGAGTGATTGAATTATCTCAACTTCTTAGAAACTATCTTGTTTTATCTTAGAACATATTAAATATTTAAGCGACTTAAATATGGGTCAGCCCTTGCCTTCCACCTTATGTGCGAAAGGGTAATACAGCACATCTGAAATCTAAGCACTTCTTATGGAGAGATGAGATGCAAAGGCAGAAACTGAAGTGACAGAGAGCCTAGTACACAGCAGTGAACAAGAGACCCTGTCTCAAATAAGGTAGAATGTGAGGGCTGACATCCAAGAATGGTCTCTGACACAGACATGCACACACACACAAAAAAAAAAAAAAAAAAAACACAAAATACACACACACAGTTTGACATACCTTCTTCAATTCATGTGAGTGCATGTGTGGAGACAAAAACATGTATTTTTAAAAAAAATGTATCAAAGCTTTTTTCCTGTATTTCTCCTCCTTACTTTTTGTATTTTAAGTTACACCCCTACTTCTGTTCCTTCTCCATCTTTGGCTCCTCTCTCTCTCTCTCTCTCTCTCTCTCTGCCTATCTATCTGCCTCTCTAGCTTAGCTTGCAAAATCCAGTTATACATAAAATTTTTTTACTTCTGAAAAGCCAAGATGAAATCCTAGCAAAGAAACTGTTGAATAACATGCCAGCAGATTTATAGAGGAAACACAGAATCCCTGGTGTTTCTCTGACAGCTAGAAGAGCAAGATCATGAGTAAAGATGAGACACCTCGCCAGAAAATTGTTGAAATTTGGGTCAGTCTTCTTGTTGTTGTTACTGGTAGCCACTGTATCTGCTTGTTAGCAGGTATAATCAGTAACTCACCATAACACTTGACAAACAAAACCAAATCATGTTTGCTTCACAGAAGAAGTGGCTATATTTCATTTTACTTAGATAGATAGGCAGATAGATAGACAGATTGATTGATTTTTTTTTTTTTTTTTTTTTTTTTTTTTTTTACTCAAAAAGGAGCTTAGATGATTGGATTTATATCATTGTCTCAAGATTTTGGCTAGCAGACTAAACTTATACTAGAGGTCAAATTTGTCCTCCCCACTAGACTAAACTGTTCAGTTTTTATAAATTTTGAGTAGAAATGGAGAGCTTAACTAAAGTCATTCTTATGCTGCCTGAGGTTTTCCGAAGGAATTTTATCCTCTAATCTTCTGTCTGGAAGCTTCAGGTGGGTGTTCTCATAAGAGATTTCTCCCAGAAACATCCAGCTTCCTTACCCCAGTTGACTGGGGGTCTGATGGAACCTCTACTGAGGAAAGTTAGCTACAGGCATCAGCAACTGGATGCTTCCAGTGAACCTCTGATGTTCTTTCTTTGATGTTTCCCTCTCCACCATCTTTGGACATTCTGCCTGAAGCTGTACTTCAGTCATTTTCTAAGGAGCTCTTATTTCTCCTCCAGTGGTCACACTGCTTTCCATTTTGACACACACTACAGTCCTTCAGATTCCCTATACTCTCCCCATAATATAGTGCACTGAACGTTTGAACTTTCATCAGCCTCTTCTTACTCTTCAAACTCTTATTTACCCTTCAGTGTGCACTAATGAATAAGATTTGACCTAAATGTACCTCTATCTCCCAGGTAGCATGTGCTCCTTTCTCCTTATTCATACTACAACCTACACAAGCCACCATCAAACACTTCACACGTGTTCTTTGAGAGGAGGTTTAGTCTCTTTCATGTTATCTTAATGCTGAACACAGTAGCTCATCTGGAGGAGGTCCTAAATGATCAAAGAAATGGGTGATTGAACAAACAAACCTGTTCTAAAACCCAGCATGTGTTTTGAAGGGATTCTTGTCTCTTATTGAGTTTCATTGACATCAAAAAGGTTGGAAAAGAAATTGAATGCCTTTTAATTAACTGATTGTTGCTAGAAACCCCTGAGACCAAGACAGACATTAAGATAGAGAGCACAGATGAAAGACAGATACCCAGAGTTCATGGCAATCACCCATTGACATGAATCTCTGAGAATCTTGAATGGTAGGCTGGTCTGTGATACAATAATGTATCTTCATTTTTTAAATATAGATACATTAAAGGTATTTTAATAATGATTCTTGGTAGATATCTGGACTAAATTATTTCTGAAAGTAGTTTTAAGGAATTCATGAGAATAAGATGATCTCTAAAACATAGCCTGTGTTATAACTTCAGTTTATTTGATTGGGTTAATGTTTAACAAAGGATTAGTTGATAGGGATGGGTTAAATGCCAGTGAGGCAAGACAATGGTTAAGCAGCAATATTGTTTTATCTTCAGATGCATTTGGCTGTTGTTGCCCAGAAAGAGGATTGGGTGACAATGGCATGCCTTTTCTTATTCAACACTTATATTAGTGACTCAGGTCACCAGAATTCACATGTATAAGATTCACAACCATTACAAAGCTAAAAAAGGTGATAACTGTAATAGAATGGAGTTAGAGTCAACAATGAGACTTGAAGGCCACTGTTCTAAAAGAGGAGTGACCACATGCTTATATTCTGATTCAAGATAGTTACCTGATTGTAGGATAATCTATCCATATTTTCAGAGACTATTTCAGGATGCTTGTGATTCAAGAAGAGGCAACACAGCCCCATTCTCTGTTTTCTCAAGTGAAGACTTAGAAACAGCCATAACATTAACTGGATTCGGAAGCTGTTCATTTATTATACTGCCTAGGTGATTTGGTACTCACACACAAAAAAGAATAATTAGATTCATTTCTGAAATGCATCAGTAACCCAATGACATATAGCAGCATAGAAAGACTCTTAATTCTATCAGTAAATTGTTTGTAGCAGCTTTATTCATAATAGCCAGATCTGGAAACAACCTACATGTCCCTCAACCAAGGAATGGATACAGAAATTGTGGTACATTTATACAATGGAATACTACTAAGCAATTAAAAACAAGGAAATCATGAAATTTACAGGAAAATGGATGGGACTAGAAAAGATCATCCTGAGTAAGGTAACCCAGAGGCAGAAAGACACACTTGGCATATAGTCAGTTGTAAGTGGATATTAGCTATATAATATAGGATAAATATACTAAAATCTATACTCCTAAAGAAGCTAAACAACATGGAAGACTGTAGAAAAGATGCTTAATCCTCATTCAGTAGAGCAAACAGTATAGACATCGGAAGTAGGAGAAGACAGAGAGCAGGACAGGAACCTGCCACAGAGGGCCTCTGAAAGACTCTATCCAACAGGGTATCAAGCAGATGCTCAAACTCATAACCACTCTTTGGGCACTGTGCAGGGAATCTTATGGAAGAAAAGGGAGATAGAAAGACCTGGAGAGAATAGGAGCTCCACAAGGAGACCAACAGAACCCAAAAAAATCTGGGCTCAGCGGGCCCTGAAGAGACCAATACCCCAATCAAGGATCATGTATGTCGAGGACCTAAAACCACTGCTCAGATGTAGCCCATAGGCAGCTCAGTCTCCAAGTGAATTCCCTAGTAAGAGCAGCAGGGGCTGGATCTTTGATCACCTTCCCCTGCGGTGGTGTGCAGCCTTACAAGGCTACAGAGAAAGACAATACAGCCAGTCTTTTGAGACCTGATAGGCTAGGGTCAGACAGTAGGAGAGGAGGACCTCCCCTATCAGTGGACTAGGGGAAGGGGCATAGGAAAAGAAGAGGGAGGAGGGTAAGACTGGGAGGGGACAAGGGAGGAGGCTACAGTCAGGATACAAAATGAGTAAATTGCAATAAATAATAAACAAAAATTAAATTTACAAAGAGCCTGCAAATTTATCAATAAAGCACAATGAGATGCTGACTCTCACCTTAGATATTACCAATACACCTGAAAGTACAGCAGATGCCTTGAACTCTCTAAAAGATTCTCAGGTTGATTAATCAAAATAACAGATTTTGACTTAAAGCAAATAATTTATAATTGCCTTCCATCAGCATTAATGAGAAAGTTCCCCATCTAACAAAATTGGAAGAAAAGGTGAGAGCCAAGGTAGGTGACCACCTAACTTACCATTAACTAAGAAAGAATTTTTTATTCAACCTGAAGGCTGTTGTAAGATATGATCTCCATGAATCATCAGTCCACATTAAGTAAATCCTAAGTAGACGCCCTAACGTTGAGCTCCTGGAATGCAGCCAGCTCACACCATCTGCGTTGTAACAACCAGCAAGCTACACTCCTTGGGCTGGACAAAAGCAGGTACATAAAATAACATTCTATGAAATTCTTGCCCCGAGCATCCAGGTTGGGTAAGTTGGTCCTTGTGTGTCATCATGCAGTGTATTCATCAGCAGCCAGTGAGAGCCATGAGGAAAAGTGTAGAAAACGGAAGAGCATGTTAATGGATTTCTGTGTCTTGTTTTTTAACTCTCTTCTGCTATTAAAGAAGATCACCGAAGGCCAGCTATACAGCTTAAAGGGGATTGCGAGGATGATCAAGGAAGAGAACCTGAAAACCGTTTCCTGAAGGTATTAGAGTAAGAAGCGAAGGCTGGTCGTAAGCTTTGCACAGCCAGCCACTGCACAAGCTTCATGTGCAGGAGCCGCGGCAACACTGCCGCTTGCTGTACGGGAATTCTGCCGTTTTGCTGGGACGCGCTCACTCAGCAATTGCTATGTTGTGAGTTGTTCATACAATGATTATGGCCCCGGCTTTTAAAGGGAAACAATGCACCTGCCGACTGGTATTTTGTGACACGGGTCGCTTTCCTAGCATCCGGAATGCCCAAATAAGTTCTGTCAATAATGTATATTTATTAACTGGTAAAATTTCAAAGTTATGTAAACTTTAACCCATTCCACTTAAAACATTTTAAAGCAGGGAGCGAAACCAGTGCCTCCGTGGAGGCATCTGGCTGGTATCACTTCCACCTGTCCACAAGCATGGGGAACATCTTTGCAAACCTCTTCAGGGGCTTTTCTGGCAAAAAAAAGAGAAACGTGCGTTCTCATGGTGGGCCTGGATGCCGCGGGGAAGACAACAATTCTCTGCAAACTGAAGCTGGGCGAAATCGTGACCACCATCCCACCACTGGTTTCAACGTGGCGACTGTTGCGTACAAGAACATCAGCTCCCTGTGTGGGATGTGGGCAGGACAAGATCCAGGCGCTCTGGAACCACTACTTCCAGAACACCCAAGACTTGATCTTCCTAGGGGACAGCAATGACAGAGAGCGTGTGAACGAGGCCCGTGAAGAGCTCGTGAGAGGATGCTACCTGAAGATGAGCTCCGGGATGCCGTTCTCTTGGTGTTTGCCAATAAGCAGGACGCCCCCTCCTCCAATGCCATGGATGTGGCTGACATCACAGACAAGCTGGGGGTGCACTCTACGCCACAGGAACTGGTACACTCAGGCCACCTGCGCAGCAGGCACGGGCTCCCTGAAGGACTGGACTGCCTGTCCAGTCAGCTCCGGAACCAGAAGTGAACCAGACCCCTCCCTCCCCCTCACTTCCTCTTCTCCGCCCTCCGAGTTCCTCTCTGTGGTCCTGGGCGCCGCCGGAAGCTGTTTCCCTGGGTCAGTCACAGTTGCACCGTGCTGTACATGTGCAGCCTGCAGCCAGGTTTTTATTTAATGTAAATAGTTTGTTTCCACTGAGGCAGTTTCTGGTACTCCTATGCAATATCACGTAGCTTTTTTATTGTAAAAAGAGAATCAACTCACTGTCATTACTGAGAAGGGATTTGGGTGGAGGGGCATCTGGCTTCCGGGAGCCATTGGGCTGTAGACTGGTGTCGGTGTCCATTTGGTGGTTGGTTTTTAACCCAAACTCAGTGCATTTTTTAAAAATACAGGACAAGTTAAAAACACAGGACAAGAACACTTGTACACACAGAACGGAGACTATGACTAGTGTAGGTTTTGTGGTTACGGCCTGAATGCCAGTCCATCAGCTCACCTGTTGCCTGTGGGAACAGGAGATAAGGTGCCGAAGAAGCCACCATCCGCAGCATGGTCACAGTAGAGACCCCATGACTTGCCTGACTTTGGGTCACCATTGCATCGTGCTTGTACTTGTGCTAGCATGGGGTGGGCTGGGGACCGTTGTGAGATGCAGGGCCCGGCTTGTACTTGCTGTGTGGCCAGGCCTGTCTGCATACCCGGCTTACTCCTCGGCCCACTTGGCCGCGCTGGCAGGAGGCCTGGGCCTCACCGGCAGGAGCACGTGCAAGCTGGGAGGCTCGGTCCATTACAGACCCACATCCTGGAGCACCCCCATCTCCATGTGTGAAGTAGCTAGGAAGCCTCAGCCTGCAAGGGTCAGATTTGCCATCGAAAGACGGCAAATCTTCTTCCTTTTGTATTTTGACAAACACTGAAGAAAGTGGAGTTGTTAAATTTAGCTTGGGGAAATCTCAGAACTGGTTAATTTGGCATCATGGAACCTCTTACTGCTATCAATGCACAATTTGAAAAAGCAACATTTTAAAGCACATATTTTTGTTTTATACACTAAAACTCTGTCACCGAATGGGAAGACAGCCTTGACCTTACTTGTATATGGAACTTGGTCTTATTCAGAAATGGTCAAGAATAGAGACTTGGGAATCAGCTCAGTGATAGAGTATTTTCCCAGCATATGCAGAGCCCTGGATTCAGTCTTCAGAAATGCAAACAAGCTCAGGGGTGGTAATAATGGCAGGACTGTATAATACATCTTTTTCCTTGATGCGAAAATACCCTCAAGTCACCTGCTAGGGAACCCATGCATTTATATTTAAAACAATCTCTCCTTAGAGCTGCTAAGAAGGAAACATGAAAATATCCAGGGAGAAACTCAGGCAGGGATGGCAGGGAGGTGAAATAAGTGTAGAGAATGGGGTGGATGTCAAGAAATGAATGAGGAAGCTGGAGAGGGAGGCAGTGGTGAGCAGAGGAGGCCTTGTCAGACAGGATGGACAGAGCAAGGAGAACCAGAAGCCAAAGCAGGAGCAGGGAAACTCGAGTAGCTCAGAACCTGAGTAAAGAACTGGGCGGATTAGAGTGAAAGTGATAATAAGAGGAAAATCACCAGATTAACAAAAACCTTTAAACCTACACATAAGGACCAGGTTCGTGTTAAATACCCCCAGATCTTCCTATTCCTTTGTCCTTAAATGGCATAAAATAATGAATGAATGAATGAATCTCTCAAACAAAAGCGCTTTAAGGTCACTACAGTGAATAACCAACAGTTCCACCATAATTGTAACTAAGAGTGACAGCACGGGAGTCAGCAGATAATTTTTAATATTACCACTAACTTTAAAAGATAGTGTCGTATCTGGTATTAAATGCATTGAGTAGTTGTGACAGATATAATATAGAACTAGATACTGCCTGCTAAAAATGTAATTTCTAAATAATAAAGTTGAAATATTTTAATTTATTCTTCATTGAGGTGCAGTTATAGTAATGATACATATATAATTTCATGAGTATGTGCATGTGCACACACTAAATGCTGTATACATGTAACTCTTCCTCACAAGTTAAATAGCAGGAGTTTGAAAAACAGGATATTGAATGTATCAAAATATTTATCAAATACTTTTTGATAAGGTGAAAAGGAAACATTAAACCTTGTCCACACTATTTCCT
Source organism: Meriones unguiculatus (assembly GCF_030254825.1). Lineage (NCBI taxonomy): Eukaryota > Metazoa > Chordata > Mammalia > Rodentia > Muridae > Meriones > Meriones unguiculatus. The sequence continues at coordinate 47,899,940 of NC_083363.1, forward strand.
GGTGGTAATGAATGCATTAATTAAGTTCTTTTATGCACTAAGCATTATGTAAGGTGTTAGAGATAAAAACAAAACTGTAGGCTGATATCTTCTGTCATAGAATTTCTATCTGACTAAGAGGAAATGAGTATAAAGAAAAAAAAATCACATGCCAGGAAAGTTACAATTGTAACTATGATAAGCAATTACAGATGAATTACAGTGTTAAAGGTTTAATTAGAAATTATGACAGCAGGAAAAGTAACTCTTCAAGGTACAATGACAGAGTAGAAGTACAGTAATTGTGATGGTTCATTTTAATTGTTAGTTTCACACAATATAGAATAACTTGGAGAAGAAATCTCAGTGAGAGACTGGCTAGATCAAGTTGGCTTGTGGGCACGCCTATGGCGGGTTTGAGGGAGGAAGCCCTGCCCATCAGGAGTGACTCATTCCCTACGGAGGAGATCATGAGCTTAATGAAAAGGAGAGAGTGGCATGAACACAGGTGTGTTGCATTCATCCACTGCCCTCTGCCCTTGGCGGTGGATGAAATATGACTGGCATCTTCAAGCTCTTACTGGCTTGACTTCCCATGGCTTGACTTCCCATACAGTGATGGACTGTAACCTGGAATCTTGAACCAAGTAAACCCTTCTCCCCTAAATTGCTTTTGTCAGAGGATTGTACAACAGCAACAGGAAACAAAATAGAGACATCAGTGGATGGAAAAATCCGGTGAGATGAAAGAACTGAAAGAAAAAAAAAAAAAAGCAACAGAGTGGGGGGTGAGGAGATAAGGGTTCCAGGGATAAAGAGCAGGTCAGACCCCACAAGAGTTTATAGAATGTATTAGGGGTTGGACTTCAACCTAATGGGAAACCATGAGAACATTGTAAAAATGGGAGCCCATGCAATTAGCTTTTAAAGATCCATCTGGCCATACGTGTGGAGAGTGAATGTGAGAGGAAGATGTGTCTCATGAGTGCTTAGGGTTTGGTGGTGTTCAGGCAGATGTAGAGAAACAGGTAGATTTAAGTTGTAGCTTACAAGTAAAATTGACATTGCTCAAAAAACTGCAGGGCACTGTTAAGTAATAGTGGTGACAATTTTGTCTTGTTATAAGCCTTAGCAGAAATTTCTTAAAAGTGAGATACTACTGGCTTTAGAGTGACAGTCCTTAGGACCTATAAGATAGTCCCAATTTTCTATAAGTGTGTCCATTCTTTTCTTTCGGCCCATATCCTGTTCAGAATGTTTCCTTTCAAGGACCATGCTTCGATTCCGATACATAAACGTTTTCCTCTGCAGTAACCCATCATCCTCCAGGTCCTGCCCTTTTGCTCTTGCCCTTCACATCCAGGCCTTGACAAGACTCTGAGTGGTCTCCTTAAGTCATCACTTATATAGTTATTTAGTCTTCAACAAAACAATCCTCACTTAGCCAAAGTCACCAAGAATACATAGAAAAGACACATTTCCAAAAGAGAATCATTAAATAAAATAATATATAGTCACATAGTGAAACAATATATGTTCATTGAATGTTTGTAAAAATTATTCTTATTTGTATATATATGCATCTCTCTTTAATATTCTATTTTCTGTAACTACTAATGAGTGAAAAAAGGTTAATGATACATCATGTTAGTATTTATCCAATAGCACTGTAAGGGTTGGGGAAATAGCATACAGTCTGTACTAATGTTAAGCCTCTGACTTGGCACTACCATTCCTGAGTTCCAACTGCCTGTCACCATGGATAATTGAAAATTGGCATGGTTACTCCCATACTAATTTTCAGTGGCCACGCATAAATTGCTCTGATTTTTGAAATTACAGTTATTCTACTCCCATCTGTTCTCTTCATTTTTCAAGTCAGCTGTCAAATGAAACACGTGAGTCCTGACTAAAAGTTTGAGAAGTTTTGCACCTGTTATCAGGGCAAATGAAATAATTCTATATCAGGTTAACGTTCAGGGAAGTTCTGCAAAGTGAACCATGGGAGAATTCACAGGAAGTAAGGTGACAGGTTGACAGTCGCTTTGTAGTGATGGTGGCAAAGTGCCTCATTGTAATAACAGGATTTAGCAAACTTGCCTTAGTTCTGAATATTAATGTTAATCATAATTGTCAAGAAAGCCTTAATAGTAAAATTCTGAAAACATGTTTCATTTCTGACTTGCATTTTCCATTTATTCTAACAGTTTTATTGTAACTAAAATTAAAAAGCATATGATATTAGATAAAAGTGGAACATAATTCATTGATATAATGAATACTTCTTTTCTGTCACTTTTACAATGAGTTTTATTTTTCTGTAATTGTTTTACATATAAAGTAGTGCTGTCAATCAAGTTTGGAAGTATATTCTTTATAGTTTTAAACACTACTAAGGATAACGAAGGTACTTCAGGTTATGAAAGAATGAGAGCAACAAAGTGAACTATTGATTTAAAGGTAAGACAGTTTATCTCATTTGTGTTCCATTTGTCATGAAATCTAGCTTTTTCCCATCCCTTCATATATTTATTTATTCTTTCTGTAATCAAAAGGTGGGTGGGGCCCAGTACCATACCTCTTGACCCTGGGCTGTGTTTGGGACTTGCTTTCTAACAGCATACTGTGGAGATGTGGCCTGCTACTTCCAAGGCAAGAGTCTCAAAAGGCCTTCCATGGTTTTGCTTTGTTGTTGGACCCTTGCCTTGAGCAAAAGTCTGCAATAATGTTTGGAAAGAGAGCGGCCTTCTAGAATAAAGACACACTCTTCCTTTTAATATCCAGCATAGGTTAGCTACCATCAGCCAACATCCCTGCCTAGAAGTGATAGATGAGCACACTGGAGGATCAATGTGACTAAAGAATGAAGACATAGAAAAAGAGGCCAAACAAACCAATATTGTCTTATGTTAGTGCTGGTTTAGGCAAACTTGTTTTGTACAAGTAGGTAGTGGTCTTGAATATTTTATTTACTTGTTTACAAGGAGAGTTGGGAATTAGCATTATGCAAATTGAAAACTTAAGCATACTAATCATGTCGAGCCTGTTCTCTCAAAATACCAATACTTTGTATATATTTCATAGTTTGTCTACTGATTATTTACTTTTTATGGAATATCTTTAATTCACTAGGCATGTTTTAACTTCCTACTGCTATTCTGATAACTAGGAATGAGTAACTTATAAAGGAAACGGTCATGGTAAAGAATACACACCTGTTCACACAGCTGGCACATAGCTGAAACAGCATCCAGGAACATGTGATTCATTTACCCCATGAGTACCACAAGAAATTGTCAGTCAAGTTTCTCTTTGGAGTGCTACTGGAAAGGTTGGGAGCACATGTTCCTGTCCTGATAGATAAAGTGTGGTCGATTTGATTTACCGTGAGTCTATGCATCAACCACCTCTGACAAGGATCTAAGATTCTCAACTAGTGTGGACTTCTCCATCTGGCTAAAGAAACTTGTTGACTGACCTAAAATGCTGCTCCATGGTGTCCTGAAGATTATGAACATTCATAAATTTCTTCTTTGACCATTTTCTCATTAATTTTTAAGTGGCCAAAGGTCATTGCTCCCTGTCAATTCCTCGAGTTCCTTGTGGCCTTAACGTGTAAACAGTTAAATGAACAATTGACTAAAATGACCACACTTTCTGCTAATAGAACCTGGATTATTTGAAATAGTGAATAGTTACTGTTGATTGTCTGATTATGTAGAACTATGATATAGTGCTAGAAGTCCTATGTTTCAGTTATTCACAAGAGACAACTTTTTATGCTACTGGTATAAAAATATTGTCTCATCTCTTAGGTTTGTTTATAAGTTAAATAAATTTCACAATCTGTCAGAAATAAATGAATAAAATTCTACCAACTACATCGCCCACCACACTTATTAGTTTTGTGTTTACACATTATTACATGTAAGACATAATATCTGAAGATACTGTTACATTTTAATTCTACACATACAAATCAAAAGAACAGCAAGAATGGATCCAATACTGCGTTTTCACTTGATTAAAACTCAACATGAATGACTAATTCAAATACCTGTGTAGAGGTATTTTCTAGGAAGTACTGGCCATCCCTTCTGTTGAAACCACAAAAGCAACCTAACAGACTAGGGTCAGAGGGAAGGAGAAGAAGACCTCCCCTACCAGTGGACTTGGGGAGGGGCATGCGTGGAGAAGGAGGAGGAAGATAGGAATTGGGAGGGGAGGAAGGAGGGAACTACAGGGGGGGGGATACAAAGTAAATAAAGGGTAATTAATAAAAAAATTAAAATAAAAAAATTACCATAAAAAAACCTTGCTGCACATGTAACTAATGCAAGTGACCTCAGTATTAATAAAAGTAGCAAGAGGAACACACACACACACACACACACACACACACACACACACTGCATTTTAAGCTGGCACCTGAAAATTTGAATTATATCATCTGAAAATTGCCTGATGTGGATTGTTGATTAAAGAATACAAATGTTTAGATACACGACTTTATTATAAATACTACCATACAGCTTTCTAGTATGGTATTTCAAAAATACATTTTTTTTTGTAATTTTACTCATTTGAATTTAACACATTTCATATAATTAAATATTGTGTATTTAAAGTAACCAACTAGAAACAGGACTCAATGAAATATCCAGCAGACACTCTACAGTAAAAAATATGTACAACATTATAAAACCAGGGGAATAGTTGGGTAATAAACATAATTTTCTCACAAACATATCTTGTGGAATTTTAGCATGCAATGAGGACTCTGGCCACAGCAGGACAATTAAAGTCACATATTTAGTCCTTCACAAGGTCTAGTTTTCCAGTGATGGGTTTAAGAAACTGAGCCATGTGCAATTGTTATTTTGTAGTTTCTTTATTGTTATTAGCCTGACATAGAGTGGGAGAAAACATTGATAAACAGCATAGTGAAAATGGGTCATTTCCATAAGTGTCAACATGAGTCTCCATAACCTGCTCCTCATGGACACTCAAGACTACAAGATGCTTCAAGTGCTCCATGCTGTCTGCACCTCCCTGGCTCAGTCTTTCTCCCAGGCAAGAATGCTGAAAGTAGCTGAAAGTCTTTAGGTACTTAATGTATGCCCATGGTCAATATCAACTCATGAATAAATCAAAACCAACTGCATTTTAGGTAATAAATCAGGAAAAATATGGCTTGGCAGGATTAACACAGTAAAAAAAAAAACACATCAAACCAAAAGCAGATTCAAAGCAATTGCCATCAAATTGCCAACACAATTCTTTACAGAGCTGGAAAGAAAATTTCTCAATTTCATATGGAATAACAAGAAATCCAGAATAGCTAAAACAATCCTGTACAATAAAGGATCTTCTGGAGGTATCTCCATCCCTGATCTCAAGCTGTACTATAGAACAACAGTAGTAAAAACTGCGTGGTCCTGGCATAGAAACAGGCTGGTCGATCAATGGAATCTAATAGAAGACCCAGAAATAAACCCACATGCTTATGGAGACCTAAGTTTTTACAAAGATGCCAAAACCATACAATGAAAAAAAAAAAGATAGCATCTTCAGCAAATGGTTCTGGTCTAACTGGATATCTACATGTAGAAAAATGCAAATAGATGCATACTTATCACCCTGCACAAAACTAAAATCCAAATGGACAAAAGACCTCAACATAAAACTGGACACACCATATCTGTTAGAATTAAAAATGGGGAAGAGCCTTGAACTCATCGGCCCAGGAGACAACGTCCTCAACAGAATACCAACAACACAGGCTCTAATATCAACATTCAATAAATGTGACTTCATGAAACTGCAAAGCTTCTATAAAGCAAATGACACTGACACCAGAGCAAAACCACAGCCTACAGACTGGGAAAGGATCTTCAGCAACCCTATATCTGATGGAGGGCTAATATCCAGTATAGATAAAGAACTCAAGAAGTTAAAAAGCAACAAATCAAGTAATCAAAAAAATAATTAAATTAAAAAATGTGGTACAGAGCTAAACAGAATTCTCAATAGAGGAATATCAAATGGCAGAGAAACATTTAAAGAAATGCTCAACATCCGTAGTCATTAGATAAATGCAATTCAAAACGACCCTGAAATTTCACCTTACACCCATCAGAATGGCTACAATAAAAAACTCAAGTTACAATACATGCTGGAGAGGATGTGGAGAAAGGGGAACCCTCCTCTGCTGCTGGTGGGAATGTAAACTTGTACAACCACTTTGGAAATCAATCTGGCGCTTTCTCAGACAATTAGGAATAGTGCTACCCCAAGATCCAGCTATACCACTCCTATGCATCTATCCAAAATATGCTCAAGTATACAGCAAGGACATTTGCTCAGCCATGTTCATAGCAGCTTTACTCATAACAGCCAGAATATGGAAACAACCCAGATGTCCCTCAGTTGAGGAATGGATACAGAAATTGTGGTACATTTACACAATGGAATACTACCTAGCAATTAAAAACAAGGAAATCATGAAATTTGCAGGCAAATTGTGGGGTCTGGAAAAGATCATTCTGAGTGAGGTATCCCAGAAGCAGAAAGACACACATAGTATAGCTCACTTTCAAGTGGATATTAAACATATAAGATAAATATACTAAAACTGTACACCTAAAGAAGTTAAGGAAGAAGGAGGACCCTGGGTAAAAGGATCAATTCTTACTCAGAAAGGCAAACAGGATGGACATCAGAAGAGGAAGAAAACAGGGAACAGGACAGAAGCCTACCACAGAGGGCCTCTGAAAGATTTTACGTAGCAGTGTATCAAAGCAGAGGCTGAGGCTCATAGCCAAACTTTGGGCAGGATGCAGGGAATCTTATGAAAGAAGGGGGATATAGAAAGACCTGGAGGGGACAGGAGCTCCACAAGGAGAGCAATAGAACCAAGAAACCTGGGCCCAGGGGTCCTTTCTGAGACTGATACTCCAGCCAAGGACCATGCATGGAGATAACCTAGAACCCCTGCACAGATGTAGTTCATAGCAGCTCAGTATCTAAGTGGGTTCCCTAGTAAGGAGAACAGGGACTGTCTCTGACATGAACTCAGTGGCTGGCTCTTTGATCACTTCCCCTGTGCTGGGAGCAGCCTTAACAGGCCACAGAGGAAGACAATTCAGCCATTCCTGATGAGACCTGATAAGCTAGGGTCAGATGGAAGGGGAGGAGGACCTCCCCTATCAGTGGACTTGGAGAGGGGCATGGGAGGAGAGGTGGGAGGGGTGGAATTGGGAGGGAATGAAGAAGGGGGGCTACAGCTGGGATGGGGGGTGAATAAACTGTAATCAATATTAAAAATTAAAATAAAAATAAAAAACCTAAAAAAGTATTTGTCTGTGCTAAACACAGTGAGGGCTTTTTATTTTTCATCATCCAATAGGGTATAACACCTACATACATAGCATTTGTTTTGTATTAGGTACTATTAATAATTTAAAGTCAATTAAAATATACAGCAAAATAACCATAGGGCACACAGCCTTTCATAAAAGGCACTTGAGTGTCTGTAGGGTTTTGACATGTTCGGGGGAGTCTTGAAACCAATCCCCCATAAATACCAAGGGATAAACAGATCTGTACTTGATAAGTCTGTACTTGATAAATTCTTTGGACTAAGAAAAGCACATCTGTAAATTTTACTCGGGAGGCATCTCTTGGCCATTCTAATGAGGTAAATTAGGCTGATGTCTTAATTTCTGGCTATGATGAACAGCAGATTTTTGATCTTGCCTGTGTAAACAACACTTGGAAATCAACACACATTATGCTTTATTTCAGTCAATATCATTTTTGTCCAAAATCATATGCCCTTGGTAGATATGAAATTCCTCATAACTTCCTGAATTATTTAGTCTACAATTAGTGTATTGTGTCACTCAAAATCATCAAATTTTAAATATAGCAAAGGAAAAAATATGATTTTAAGAAGAAAGGTATTGTTCAAGTAATTATACTTATTCTTTCATAAGGAATTGTAATTTAAGTGTAGCTGGATGATTTTGTTCAGAAAGCAGTGAACTGTGAGCAACCCATGAATCTTGATATTATCACACAAAATTGGGGGCTCTTACAGTTTTCTTTCTTTATCTCAAAACCTGTGTCCACCACATGACCTCATTTATTCATCATATGAAAAAACACGTTTCATGGAACAGATATAGACATAATTCATCTTTTTTTTCAGCTTGCAATACTGAAAAGAATACAAGATTTAATGTATTGTATTAAAGCAGGGCCTTCTAAGCATAAAGGTGATTACATGAATATAAAATATGAATATAAAATATAAAATTGTTCACTCCTTATGGTAGAAGGGGTTGCTTGAATGCAACAGTCAATAAACACGAGGAAGCAGAAGAAAAATTTTAGGTGCAAAATTCACTGAATGTGTGTTCTTTTTATAGGTTTGATTAACAAATATGTTATTATATAAAATAATGGCTTTTCTTATCACGTTGTGACACATATACATAATGTATTTCATTCATATTCAGTTTATGAGAATCCGTTTATTACCACAAAATACCAGCTATGTTCAGAGTATAGCAAAATAACCATGGGTATCGGTGACTAAATTATAGAAAGCATATTATGCCTTGCTTAGGTTCACTTATTTCTACAGATAAAATACCACTAATTAACCAAATATACATGTAAATAAGGCCTAAGGACATGGGCTGATAATTAGCTATAATTCTAAAGTAAAAAAAAATATTCAAGAGATTTCTAAAAGACCCTTGGAAATGGTTATAATTTTAATGGATTTTCTCAATTGTATGGTTATTATATGGCTCTCTCTCTTTCCTTCTCTCTCCCACTTTAGTGAGGAAAAGTAATTATCATGTAGCTTACAACATGTGTAATTTGTCCTGTAATTATAGAAGATGCTCATTGTCTCTATAAATACGTATAGAAGAGGCAAATAACTGATCACTGCCAAGAGAGCTAGACACAAGCAGTGCTGGCCAACTTGACATCATCTATTCCACCTACAGAAGCCACATAAGTTTTAAAAGAATGCTTGATTTTTTTGAAAGCTATCAGATGATTTGAGTAGTTACATCTTGGAATAAAATACTGCTGAAAGGTGTATAGTGCAGAACTAGATTTTGAGAGGGTGATGTGATGACATCCATCATTTTTCTTCCCTCAAGGACCACAGTCTACCAGTTTCCACCCTCCTTTGAGCCCCAGGGTACTCCTGTTCATGGGCTACATCCACCTGACTGGCTCTGCCGGCTTATCCAGCAGGAGCTCAGGGCTTAATGGGGTATTTCTTGCCAAGGTCCACACTTGGGACTGACTGCCCTGGAAAAAGCCCTTCCTTTAGCCCTGTCCGAAGCCTTCCCCACAGTTTTCTCTGACTTTGTATCTGTAACCTGTAGCATTAATAAGTGTTCTGTAATATGACCCCAGACATTTAAAAGTCTTGGGAGTGTCTTATACATCACCCATACCTTTTCACCATCCTTCCATTAAACCTTTGGAATAATTCTGATCTTACTGTGTGGTAGCTTTTCTGTTCCAGTTAGCTCTTTCCTCTTACCCCTTAATTTCCCCTCAGGAAAAAAAATCCAATGATAAGCTAATGTTCATGCTAGCAAACTGTTAGTTAGAGACATTATCCATAGTGGACCAATGACACCATAACATAAATATACAGTGCTCAATAAATTTTTGCATCTTTTACAAATAAGTGGAATTTAACTAAAAGTACCTGACCACTAAGTAAGTTTAGAACTATTTCTGTCAATCACCAATGTATTGACTACTCTAATTGATGCAAATATTTTTAGAATCACTATAAAAGTATTACATATGTTGTATAGAAAATACAAAAGAAGACAAATGTCACATTAAACTATCTCAGGAGCATACCTCATCTTATAAATGAATAAAAAAAAGATTACCTTTTCACCAATTTCTCCTTTGATGCCTTCATGTCCTTGTTCTCCCTGTAAAAGAAGAGCATGATTATAGTAATAAGAACAATACTTACTTTCATAATAATAGTGACATGGCTAACATTAAAAGTTATCATTGATTTAAATAAGTTCTTGTGCTATGAAGCTCTAAAACAATACTAAACAACAGAGTCTGAATAGTACAACACACTAAAGGAACAGCTTTCTGAATACTTTCCTGCCTTCTAGAAAAATCTCATCTCACAAAGCCAAGAATTCCACAAAGAAAGCATCTGAGCATGTTACCATCTTGATTTGCACTGAGAATCGAATTACACAGCACAGACCGAGTTTGCCATTCTTGTCCTCAGTAGCATCTCACTAAATCCCGAAGACACAGTCTCTTTTGAAACCTACCTTCTACATGAGCGTCTAAGGAGAGGTTCATACTGAGTGGAGCTAGCAATGACCCTTGGAGTCCTGAGCCCACCTGCCTGCAGCCCCAGACTCCTCTCTGATCTGCTCATGTGACTCACAGCCACTAACAGAGGTTCTGTTCTCTGTGCTGTTCTGGAAATCTAAAAGTGCAAGTGTCTTTCCATCAGCCGAATACTTTCAAATCCCTAAGTTTATTTTTGGCCTAATTTAATATAAATAGATTGATGACATTCTAACAAACATTTAGTAAATGCTCATGGAGAGCCTCCTATTTGCCTGAGACCTATGGTTGCATAGTAGGGAGGGGTTAGAGGTGGGCCATATCTGCCATGCACTCACTGGAAACCATGGCATATGGGATCCAGCCCTTGTTTTCTGAGTGCACAGACATGAGAGACCAACATTTTTGTTTGTTTCTTTTATTTTTCTATTTAAGTTCTTTTCAGAAGATATTTTTGCCGATCAGACTGTCCTTGAGCCCATGATGCATTTTAGAGGTTTCCCCCAAAGCCAAACATGTCATTTCTGTGTTCTGGTGAAGTGTCACCAAAGCTCTAAAAGCTCACAATGGCCTTGAACTGCGGAGCCTCTGGCCTCCATTACCACTATTTTCTGGGATAACAAATACACGCATGCCATCTGACCTAGCTAGAGATGAAAAGTTTCTGATCTCAGCTTTTCTGTAATGCTTCCACAGAGCGGAACATGATATAATTAAACTTTACATCAATTATATAGATTAAAATATGAGTTCTTATTATCTGTACATAGATCATTTATGAGTATATAGGCACATCCATACATTCAAATAAAAAGTGTGTGTTTGTGTGTGTGTGTATAGAAACACAATTAATAATTATTTTCTGCTTCATTTATCCTCAACACGCTATCATCAAACAACAGTTTAGTTCATAGGTACATGGGTCTGCCCTTCTCTTAATAGTGTGCCTTCTAAAATAGAGAATTTAACTCCATCTGGAAATTCAAGCTGACATTGAAGCTGCTAAGTGCCCCTAGCGCCTCAGCCACGATGTCAGCATGACGCAGCCACCGAAAACAGCTGCTGGAAAGTCCGACGGTATTTGCCAGCAGAAAAATCCACACATCCCTTAGCTTGCAGCTCAGCTCGCAGATGCGGCCCATGCTGTACCAGTGGGTTTTGTCAAGAACTGCTGTGAGGAGACCCAGAAACATGCCCTTTCATGGCTCCCAGGCCAATGTTGTGATCTCTAAGGGGCTAGGCAAAGAAACATTCTTAAAAGCTGTGACTGTAAATAAAAGCATGTATTTTCAAATGACATTTCCACACACATATATAAACAAATACATATAAACCTAGATGCATAGCACCTTCAGACATTTTGCTATTAAAACTGGTGACACTTCATCGGAATGTAGGGATGGTATGTTTGGCTTGGTGGGGACATCTAAATTTGCATCAATGATGCTGTCCCCCCTAGTGAGGTTGTCTGGACTGTACCAAGACAGCTGGCTCCACCTGAAGCGACTCCTCTTCCCCCTGGGAATCTGGAGTACATTAGTTTCTGTGCATCCAGGAATGCTTGGCATGGACAGTTGAGCTTGTTCCCAGAGAAAGCAGTCCTTGGGTGGATAGCAAAGGATACAGAGGAAGTTCATTGTGGTGAGGAGAAAGATGTCAGGCACAGAGAGACTCACCCTACATGATGGAAAACTTCTCATTCATCATAAGTATGATGCAACATTCTGCAGGGTTCTTTTTTCTTCTTGTATAAGGAATTGAATCTACAGCTTCATACTGGGTAAGAAAGCACTCCGTACCTAACTGTATTTCCAGCCCCCTTTTACTCTTCACTTTGAGACATGCTTTTGCCAGGTTGTCCAGGCTAGCCTTAGGCTCACTCTATAAGCTGGCAGGCCGTGGACATGCAATATCCCTACTTGAGCCTCCTGTGTGATGGAGGATGATTGGTCTACACTGCCAGGCCAAAGCAGAAAGGTGTATCTTGAAGAGCTTAGGGTAACGTTTTTGCAATGTTGGATATTCTACATCATTGTAAATATTTTTGCTTAAACCAATCTGAGAAACACAACGTGTGCAAACAGGAAATGACAGCAGAAAACACTGTCCCACTGTTCACTCTGACAGTCAAAACATTTCTGGTGTTGCCATAACTCTTCCTTGTCCTTAGCATCAGTACTGATTCTCCAGGGAGGTGTGCTTCTGACACTCTGTAACAAATGTTTCCTTGAGAGGTCTCCAGCAAGAAAATACATCTCTGAGTTCTCCTTGAAAAGACCGGTTTATTAGCTTAGTAGGGAACATTTATAAAAACCCATTACCTTTTGACCAGGTAAACCGGAAGTACCATGTAAGCTGCCGTTTTCATCCTAAAAGGAGTAACCAAAATGAATCTCTTTAGTCACAAATGATACTGAATAAGACACCCCCCCTCAAAAAAAAAAAAGGCTGTATTATTGTTAGGAGGAAAGGTAGCCTTCTTCAGGGTATCTGTCCTGTGTAGGGTATTCCAATTTTCTGTCATGTCACAACTCCAAGACAATCACCTCAACTTTTAAGATAAAGGAATGGGGGCTCTGAGGTGTTGTACTAGTCTCGGGGTTATCTAAGTTGCAGCATCAGCATCTCCTGAGATGTTGAGTGAGTGCTCATGATTTCAGAGCCTGTGTATTCCACCTGTTATTCAGTAATCTTTCGTTCTCTTTCTCCCCAACCCTCTCTCTTCCTTTTTTCTTCTCCCTCCCTCTCTCTTTCTTTCTTTTTTCTCTTTCCTTCCTTCCTTCCTTCCTTCCTCCCTCCCTCCCTCCCTCCCTCTCTCCCTCCCTCCTTCCTTCCTTTTTTCTTCTTTCCTCTTTCATTGCTTTGAAATCTCTGGGCACATTAGTAAATGCTTTTTTTTTTTTTTTATGTGGAAAGGCTTTGTTTCCTGAATAAACTTGTCAGAGAGTTACTCTTCTCGGAATCATCTTCTGTAGATGGTTGTAAAGTGGCTGGGCTTCAAACTCTTGCCACTCAGCTGTGCCCAATTTCCTGCCTCCCTACATGGTCTCTGGCAATCAATTTTATTGTGGTTTATAGGTGTCTTCTTACCTAGCATGAGAGAGCATATATGCACATATGCATATTGTTGTCACATTGTGGACATGCTTATTTCCTTAACTACATCTGCTGATTGCTGTGGGCTCAGTTCTGAAGTCATACCAAAGGCTATATGAAACAATTCCCTTTCCACTTGTCTGGCTCCTGTCATGGGCGTAAATGTTTTCAGCAGATGCCTATCAGGTTCCATTACTGGAATTCTTGGTCACTGCTTTGACAAGTCTCTTCTGTGAACAGCACACCAGGCAGAAGGAGATACTCCAGGGAGAGTGTGTGCATTCTCAGGACCCTCAGGCATTTACTTGGTTCTAGGAATTTACTGTGGTCCCAAATGTTCAGAATCGGGCAGTGAACAATGCTATGATCTGCTCTATTTCTGTAAAATATTTATAAAATCCCCTTAGGAAATAACAGTTTTAAGCATTACCTAGAACACAAATATCATCTCTAATTGTTATTTGTAGGAAGTTTAAGTACATGAAGAAGAACACACCTAAATATTGAGCTTTTCATTTTTTTCCGCTAACACATTTTTTTTGGAAAGTTTTACTATTTCTTTTTCTTTTTCTCTTTTTTAACCAGAAGTGTGCTCCCACACGCATGCACGTAATTTTAAGAGCTCAGTTTTTTCTTTGTTTAGATTAAATTATGAAAGTACTCTATAGGGTAAGTGCTGTAGTCATAGCACAGGCAAAATTTGGTTGTGATAGGTAACTACACGTGGAAGCATCAAAAAATGGCAAAATTATCAGTCTACCAAGCATTTCCATCACTTGAAAGTTAGTATGGTTCTTGCCCAGAGGCGCCAGGCAAGACTAGCAGAAAGCTGCAGTAGCATCTGATAAAGAGATAAGGAAATCACGTTAAGTATGTGACGCCAGGAAACATTCTATGGAAACGGAGCTTCTCTTAGTCATCACTGAAGTATGCCCACTTGTCCCTAAGAAGTGGATTATTTTCCTCAGTCGAGCCAATATAATATTTTATATCATATTGCAAGTTACTCAGGATAACCAGATACCGCATGTAATCCACTAAAGTACCATGGTGCGGAATTTACATTGCCAACAGCCTGTTTCGGAGAAAAAGGAGTTATGACGGATCTTCCTCTCTTCCTTTGCTGGCAGCCAACTTTTCCATATCACATGCCCGAGTCCTGGCACGGGTGTGTCTTTGGTTGACACACTCTGACTGGTAGTTAACATACAGTGTTTCCCTATGGCGAGTGTCAACTTATCTGTCATCTTTCCCTACTTAGAGACTTGAAATTGCTCCTACTTGTCTTTAGTCCCATTAGAGGAGTGTGACCATTCTGGTTCCCATGAAAACATAAAAAGGACATCGTCCAAACATGCTATTGACAAGCGTCAGTGCTGTAAAAGCTTTATCTAAAACATTTGTGTCGGTGGCATCAGTTATCTTAGTGATTATTCTGAAAAATAGGAGCAAAGCCCAGTGCTAACAGCCAGAGTAAACCCAGTTCTACCTACAAAATCAGTACTTGCCCAAGACTAAGAAGAGCACTTACTTGTTTTATTGTGTGTGTGTGTGTGTGTGTGTACGTATGTGTGTGGTCACGAGAGTGTGTGCACGTTTCTAAGTTCCTGCTTCTATTTTCTCCCAGTCTCATCCTTAAGAAAGCATAATATACTTCTTTTTTATCTTTGGATCAAGATTTGAGCTCCCAAAAGTTGTCTTGTGACCTCACCACAAGCGCTGCTCACGTGTGAACACACACTCCCCAAATTAAAACAATGTGTAAACTGTATTCATATTCACCATGACCAACAAATACCATTATCAGCTTCTAATTAACTTTTGCTGTCTGATTCACATTCTGGAGCACAAATAAACAAAATCACACATGTATGCTTATAAGTTAAAGCTTCCTGAACCTAAACTTCAGCCAGTCTTATTTATGACATCTTAAATTAAGGGAGAAAAAAGTCTTCTAGATCTTAGACATGACACCCATTTGGGTGACTATCAAGGCACCCAGTAAACCATTAAGCAATAGTCTGGAGTTTCCAGATTTCTGGGTATAAACTGGCCAGGCAAACTATCTCTTAAACTGTGGCTTTCAAAACAGCATATTATGTCAGAAATGATCCCACACAGAACAGAAAGCAGAGCCACCACACACACACACACACACACACACACACACACACACACCATACTGCTTTGGATACTAAAGCCTAAAGTGTTCTTCTATTAATGTCATTTTGCTTCTTAAAATGTGTTTTCATATACTGATAATGTAACCAAGTATGAGCACTACTAAGATTTCCTTTCAAAGAAAAAATTCTAGTTCTAAACACCTTTAAAAGTTGACAAGTAGGAAAGTTATATTGAGCTTTGAAAAAAAAAACTGAGCAATTTAGAAATTATTTGGAGAGGTGGTAAATGTTTCCTTCCACACTTAGTGAAGTTAGGGACACTTACCCACCTTAGTAAGATCTAATAAAAAAAAATCTGGGATCTTACAGAATTAATACTATCTGCTTAAAGTGTATCTGTCAGAAACAAAGGTTTGAGCTTTATTACATCGTCAGAGTAGGTTAAAGACGGTCTAAATAAATTGGAAACGGCAAAGGCGTAGTGGGGAGATCAAGACGTTTACTGTGAATCATGTGCTGAGAGACCTGATGTGCTCAGGCCTTCCGCCAAGGGAGAGATGATTTAAGATACAGCGCCCAGTGCCATCAGTCAGCTCCTAATTGAGGACGGTGAGATACCAGCCGCTGCAAACTATTTCCTGTCCTGAGTATTCCTCGTGATGAGTAATTTATAGTGTGACTCCATATCCGTTACCTCTGCTAGAGCCCGGCTGTGCTAAAGCCGTCCGTTAACTTAGTTTTAGCCTCGCAGTAGGTGATCGGGAAGCCCTGGAGGATGAAAAAATTCCTAGCAATAGTATCAAGAAGTAAGGAGGTTTTCATTCTGAGACTGGGTGGAAATGAAAGCCAGATAATGGAGACTGGCTGTGATTAAGAGAGCAGGGAGGCGGGTGATGAGGAAACGGAAAGCAAATTCTGGAGTGGCACACGCTGTCCCTATTATATTTCCCTCTGGAAGCATTACTTCTCCGCTACTTCCCTGAAGTTTGCTTTTGCATAAAGCATTGGGAGTTTTTACTAATGCACCCCTCTCCATCTCCCCTCAATATAGGTGTCTAACATTTCTCTTTTGTCTCTCTCCCGTACTCTGGGCTAAGTTTTCTTGTATTCTGCACCATTCAGCTAGCACTAGTTGAAAATTCTATCAACACGTGACATCCTCTGTTGGTCCAGGTGCAGGCATCACAGAGATGAGAGAGATGATTCCTTCTCTTCTAGGAGCTCTCAGGGATACAGACACACATATATTGGTGAAGTAAATAAAATACTAAGTGAGGAGAGTGGGAGTGCTTCCAATTTTGTTTCAGTGGAGAAGGTGCCATTAAAAAGCTGCATGAACTTTGAATGTATTAATCTGTCACGGTGAAGGTGGTGATAAGGGATCAAGATATCAATTGTCTGAGCTCATCTTCAAGCTCTCACTTTTACCTGACAGCTTTACCCAGTACCAGACACTGGTACAACTGACTCTGGCTTGGCTTACTCAAAGATGCTTCTGATGGGGGGGGCCACTTCAAGGAGACTCTACTATCTAAAGCCACAGAAGTCTTACACCAAAGCAGTTATTATCTTTTAAATCCACTGTTCAGTACTTCATAAGCTACACCAAGAGCAACATAGTTAGCCACGAAGCTATGTAAAGAATGGGTGTGTGATCTTTCTCCAGGTAATGTTTTACTATTCATGTGCTAGATACTGATTTCACATTAATCCAAACACGGGCATCAGCAGACTGAGCTCCTGAAATCTGGCTAACTGTTTAGTAAATAAAAGTCAAGTGCCCCGGTGCCAGATACGCCGCCTGTGCTGAGCCTGTCTTCCATCTGTTGTGGCCTCTGCCAACTGCTCTACTTGGGATGTGAGTGGAAGGCATTAGAAGGGAATAAGAAACCACTAAGAAATAAAGTCAGCTGCAGGGGGAGCAGGTTTCTTTTTCCTGTCCCTCTGGTACCTCTGTCCTTCTCAAATTTCTGTTTATTTCAGGACTTTATCGATAAGACAATGACGAGACACTCCACAGAAAGCCAGAGTTTTCCACTAATAATTCATTTTATCCTTGGAAAGTTAGTCAGTGAAACTAGAAAGTAGAATAATGAAACTATATTTTTTTGTGGTCATTTTTCTATAAATATTGGTTTTCTATAAAAATTCCAATCCAATCTTATCTGGATTTGATAAGACCTTTATTATTAAAGTTTTTTTTTAATACACAGGTACACAGAAGGTTCTTTGTTTGTTTGTTTGTTTGTTTTTGGAAATTACAACTTGATTATATAGGTAGTTGATAACCCTGCAAACAACTGAGATTTAATTATTTTGCCCTGAACTGCCCTGGTAGTATTGATACAAACACAAAGATGATATTTTTGTTAAGCTAAAGTTCACATTTATTTTATCATCCTTGACAAAATGTGGTATTGTTCAACATGAGTTGAACAAGGATGACACCGATAGAGATGCCAAAGTGGACAAGGAAGAGCCAGGAGGCCTCAACTCTACACAAACACCTGCAAGCAACTAGAACGTTGACAGCAGGAGACATAATCGTGCCTCAGGAAGAACACACACATTGGTTATCTAACACCAAATGATGAGCCCTGTAAATGTGAATAACATTTCAAAGACTGGGCATGTTATATTTAGGAATATGTCATTATAGATATATCCATATATACATGCAATAACAATAAAAAGAGGCCATGAATTTAAAGAGAGCAGGGAGGGGTATGTGAGAGGAAGGTTTACTCGAGAGAATAAAAAGAAGGGAGAAATGTAATCACACAATTAAAATTTTTAAAAATCCCACTGTTGGATAAAGTTGTGTGTTCTTATTTAGTGGTCTTTGTTTCAAAAATAAAATGTCTTGTGCAAATACATATTAATTTTTTTTTCTTCACTTAGGGAGAAACTGTGGAAATAAGCTTAATTCTGATTGTCCATGGAAAAATTAGGTGAAACTAGAAATGCAGAAAGGAAGCCAAATGACTTAAACAAAAATTATTTTCACTAAACGCCTATAAGTTTCTTAGTCTCTGAGGCATTAACGCCACATCTGGACCAGGCTAGAGCAGAACTCATTAGGATTCAAACAGCAACAGGATGCGTCTGCACGTACATAAGCTGAAACAGCATCTGCCTTTATTTCCTGGAGCTGCAGTATTCTCACAAATGCCTTTTTAGGAAAATAAATCAAGTTTCAAACACCATCATAGAAGAAAGGAAATGCAACGACAATGAACAACGGGTTGGCCTTGTTTCTACTCATCCCAGTGCAATGACTAGGGTGTTTATGGAGAAAAGATCCTTTATCCAAAGTTCCTCAAAATGAGGGTAATCTAGCTGTTTATTATGACAGACAAATTAGCAACTGGCCCACTGCTGTTACAGGTTATTTTAAAAATGTTGTGGCAGTAAGTTTGATACTTTTGTCATTGATAGCACTGTGTATGTATACAGTTGCACACGCTTGCATCAAAAGTGTATTCAATTTTCTATTTGGTGTTCAGGTCAACCCAGAGGGCAGCCATGAATGGGCTATTGCCCACGGAGGGCGGACCACAGATATCCAGAGTCACTGTTAGACACTTTGAAAATATTTCAAATCTAATTTTGAGTTTTGGAAATGGACAAAATTAAACTGTCATATTTTCATACTATTTATTCCTAGAGGTAAAACTGTTAAAATCCTCTCACTTTGCTGAATGAACTAGTTTGCAGTAGTTCTTTGGAGATGGATACAGTCCTCTGCAGGTGTTGGAGTTAGAAGCTGTAACGTTAAAGAAGTTCATAGACTGAAAGATGAGGGATACAGCACTCCCTGGAAGAGAGCAAGCTTCACAATCCACTCCCTAAGCTGCAAGGCAAATGGATTTGCAATCTAATTCAAACTGAGTGTGAAAGGAAGTCAGGGCATTTGGCACCATCCCCATGATGACATAGCAGCAAGGCTCATGAACAATGAGTTCATGTGGGCAGAGCTCTCCTCCCAGCTCCACTCCTTGCAAGTTATAAAACTTAGTGAAGTTCTAATTCTCTTTATAGATTAGGCTCCTAATCCAAAACACGATAATAGGCCTCGCCTAAAAGGTCTGTATGTTTTGAATTAGTTAATGTAAAGGAGGAGGTCCTTGGCAGTGTGTAGCATATAATATTTATTACATAGGTGGCTGTTTTTATCAACATGGTACAAATTTGTAACTTTATGTATACTTCTTTCAAATGAGTCCACTGGTTTGGGAACATCAAGTTTGTTTGTTTTCAAAGAGGCCAAAGACACAGAAGATATTTGAGTTTTATTTTAACATGTCCTGCTAAGTAAATTTTGCATAGAATAAATTCCCTTAAGTGAGTTCTAATTTGGTGAGGCAAGAGCATCATTGAGCTGTGTGTTTAAAATGTACCTTCTTGTTATCAAACATTTATGCCAGTCATTAACCTGGCTCTTTCATGAACCTCTTATTTCGTCATTAAGATAAAGCTAAAGTGATATGGTATAATTTCGGTTTGATAAAGGAGAACAATTTTTGTACTAGAACCCTATCCAGGGAGTGTAACTCTGCTTGCAATTCCAGGTCCATTACTGATGACTAGTATTAGCTTTCTACACACGCCATAAGGGACAAAAATAATTTAGTAACTCTGTCCTCCTGCTTGGCATGGTGACGTATATCTTTCACACCAGAGCTCAGCACATGGAGGCAAGAGGATTCCCGAGTTCGAGGCCAGCCTGGTTTACTTAGTGACTTTTAAGCCTGTCAGGGCCACCTTGTCTCAAACAAACAAAACAACAACAACAAAAATGAAAACATGAAAGTCTTATCCTTAGGTAAAAATCAGTCATTTATCAAGCAAATATGACTTCAGCATAATTTAGGCTCTATTTTGGTTATATTATCACTATCACACAATTAAAGTAGGCTTTATTTGAAAACAAGCTTATTTTTTAAAATATCTACATCTTCCCCCAAATAATTACTACAGTGGTACCTTAGCAAAGTAGGAAGCGAATCAAATTTTCCCATGAAATACACAGGCAGCTAAAGCAAATGTGGGCACAGGGCTGAATTTGCTGAACATTTACACGCTGTTCAAATCCTCACACAATTTTCCCACCTCAGACCAGAAGGACAAGCTGTGCCTGTGTGTATGTGGGGGGTGGTGAAGGAGGTTGTTATGTGCAAGTGCATGTGGGTATGTGCATGTACGTGTGTGTAGGTGTGTAGGTGCGACTCCATGCTTTAACACGTTCCTTTCTCCTGGAAACCAATCCGTTCCATTTTCTCATCTTTATTGGCAGCAGCTCCTAACTATCTGTCTAAGCTTATCAGAAGGAAAGAAGTTATTTGTTTATAGAATGGAATTTTTTCCCTATGAACCAACAGCAGGTAGTTTAGCAAGCTTAGGCCGATTGCAGGTCTACTGGATAAACGCAACACGGATTTGCTGTTAAATCCGTTACTGTTTCGTGATGTTTGACAGAATGGCTGTGAGCATAAGGTGATGAAACCTACTCCAAGTCTGCACAGGCTTGGCTGACGAGAGCAATTTGTATAAGAATATAATCAAATGCTATAATTCCTCATCCTTAAAGTCCAGAGGACTCCATTCTCCAAAAATACATTTCATAGCCCTACATAGTGTATTATTTTACTCCTGTCTCCAAAGAAAAATGCAAGCTTGGTGAACTACTGCTTTGTTTAGGGTCTTCACTTAAAAATAATGACTGCTATCATCTCACCAAACTTCAAAGTGTAGGTCTAGTTTAGAACAAAATTTGCATGTAAATAATTTATTATAGTGTCATACCATATGGAAGTATGAACTGAAACTAGTATGCAAATTCTACTTAATACTGCTCAGAATATGCCTCATTCCATAATCTTAAATCAGCTTCTGGCTTAAATATAAAAAACAAATATTGAGAATAATGTACCAGAGATGTCTGTTCTGTGGCATGTTGCCTGCATGCTTTCTCCAAGATGGTTCAGTAAGTCAAATATATATAGGGGTGTGTGTGTATGTGCTATTATATTATATTATATTATATTATATTATTATGTTATATTGTTATATCTTACATTATATATATATGTTTTTGACAGTACTTTTAAGACCTTTTAATTTTAAGGAAAGAACTCAAAGAATACTGAGGGGCTTTAATTTATTTATGTTCACTGATGCTCTTTAAGTAGAGTGGAAGATACCCTACATATTCATAAGATATGGTACCCATAAGATGCCTGATGAAACTGTGGGAATGTGATCTGTAAAGATATGTGACATTTAATCATGTAAGAGATTTGAACTAATCATTTTCTTTGGAAATTCATTTATAAAAATCAAGGCTGGAGAGATGACTCAGCCACTAAGTGTTAAGTTCACAACCAAAACACCAAAAATCAAATAATGTATTTTTATTACAAAGCAATAGGAGTATTTTATCTGAAATATTAACTATAGTGTGATTTAAAGTTGTTGAAATTTAAAAGATTTACATTTCTTCCTTAGAGTGAAATATTTTGCCATATACCAATTATACCAGCAAATGAAATTCCGGTGACTTTCTTGTTTTTATTTTGCGCATGCTCATTAGCACGATTTTAAATAAATGATAAACCTGAGATTATGGAAGTGAGCCAGCACCCTCAGAGTGGTAGTTGTTTTCCACGTGTGAGTGTTAAATCCTTTTCACAGTGAAATAAAGTGAAGTTAGAAGCAGAGCTGGCACCACCAGCGACACAGACCCTGGGAAGAGAATGTGGCGGAAGAGTGTTTCTAAAAATACTAGGGCGCGCGAGCCCCTAAGCAGGGTCTCTGAAGCTGCAGGCAACTGGCTACCGAGAAAGCAACATAAGCGGATACCGCATTTAGCTCCCCTGGAAGCGGAATGAATCTACAGCCTGCGAGACTCTGAGGAGCAACTGAAGTAACCTGGGTGCAAAATTCAACTGCTTGAGCTGTCTGGGAGAGTATTTGATGGAAAGTCTTGCCGTGGCTTTGAACAGATGTATTATATTACATTAGCTTTTCAAACTCCCAGAGCATTTGCCTCAGGCAAACATTGATACTCATTAACTGATTTCGCAAGGCTCCCCAAATCACTGTTTTGGCCAATTAAGTTCCAAGGATTGAGATTCCCAATTCTAAGAAAGACTTGGTTCAACTAGATTATCAGCAGCTGCCATATCCCTCTGTCATCTGTTGGAGTCGTACTTTAAATGGAGTATAGGCTGAGTCAGCATGTACGATCCAGCCTCCAACAGCATGGTCTTGGGAAAGAAACAAGACCTGAAACTCAGGGACGTTTGTCTCTGTGACATGACGCCTTGCTGCAATGCATCACCACTGTGTCCCAGATGCTTCTTGTTTTCTAAGAATCTGCTTTTCCTTGTAAGATATTTCCTGGCTTACATATTTACTTTCTAGACTATAACTTTCTTATTAACACAGCCTTTTACTGCAACTGAATGCATCTAATGATCATCTAGTTATTGCTTTGGGATATCAAGCTCAGACTTGACAACATTTTTTTTTTCAGCAACTGACAGCCAGAACCTTGGCTGATCAAGGTTTTAAAGCAGGTTTTCATGCATAAGAACCTAAAAGATATCACTTTGGAATATTAAATTTAATAGTATCTTGTGGCATGCATAATGAATTTCTTTAATAATTATACCAAGACAAACATGGGATATACTCACTTATATAGACCTATAAGATATGATAAACATAATGAAATCTATACACCTAAAAAAGATAATCAATTGAGCGGACATGGGGTAAGATGATCAATCCTCATTTAGAAAGACAGATGGGATGTGCATTGAACGTATGACAGGAGTCTACTGAGCGCATCTGAAAGACTCTAACTAGCAGTGTTTTCAAAGCAAAGACTCATGACCAAACCTTTGGCAGAGTACAGGGAATCATAAGAAAGAAGGGGAGTTAGTATGATGGGGAAAGGATAAGAGCTCCACAAGGACCAAATATATCTGGGCACAGGGTCTTTTCTGAGACTGACATTCAACCAAGGACCATGTATGGACATAACCTAGAACCTCCACTCAGATGTAGCCTGTGGTAGCTCAGTAACCAATTGGTTTCCCAAAGTGAGGGGAACAGGGACTATTTCTAACAGGAACTCGATGACTGGCTCTTTGGTCTCCCCACCCCCGAAGGGAGGAGCAGTCCTGTTAGGCCACAGAGGAGGGCTTTGCAGCCAGTCCTGAAGATACCTGATAAAACAGGATCAGATGAATGGGGAGGAGGTCCCCCCCATCAGTGGACTTGGAAAGGGGCACAGTGGAGATGAGGGAGGGAGGGAGGGACTGGGAGGGAATGAGGGATCGGGACACAGCTGGGATACAGAGTTAATAAAATGTAACTGATAAAAAAAAATAAAAAATAAAAATAAAAAAAATAATTATACCATGTAAATATCTTTCTTTACATTGCAAAGTTAAGAAATCCAACAATTTATGGTTAAATGATTCTGTCTTTGGTTGGGGAAATGAGAGGAAAAATCCTTTTGGTCAGAAGCCTATACAATCAGAATACTATGGTGAGTTTTCTGAAGGCATTTACAATTGTATGCCAGGGAAATTTTACTTGTGGTATTACTTTAGGAAGTAAATGAATGTGTTATTCTCTAGGAAAATGCATTTTGAAAGAATAGATTTTTGAATAGTTTTTTGAAGAAGCTTTTCTTAAGATGAATCTTTCCTTAATGCCAGTGGCAAATATAAACAATAGAGCCCAAAGAAACATTAGCTTTTACCCAAGTACTGTCCTTTAGCAACATTTGTATAGTATAGCCTTAATGGTTACACTCCTGTAAAGGTAGAGATACCAGACTTTAACTTTTTAAAAGCAGCGGGAAATAACCAGGTTTCAGAAACGCACTGAAGAAAGTGCTGATCTCAGCGCTGCGAATGGAGCCCATGCGCCTGGCATGCGCAAGAGCTCGGTTTTGATTGCCAGGATCACCAAAATAGCAAAAGAGCAGCAACAACAATAAACCTTCAAAAATGTCTGCCTGGCATCTGAGTGACCAATGCAACCTCACTGATTCCTGCAGCAGCATCAGGTGGACAATACCATTGGGTCATGGCCTTCAACAATACAAGGTAGGACGGACCCAACTGATCACCAATGCAGCGAGCAACAGAAATGATTTTAAATTTGTTTTTCTAAAGAAAGAGCTTCCTTAGCATTAGCACATGACAACTAATACATTTTGGCATAATCGACATAGTGAAAATAAGCTAACTAACATGCAAATGTAAAATTTTATAGACATTAAATGAAAAAAAATAAGCATTTTTTTCTTAGTGTTTAGAGGCAAAGTTTCACAACATAGCCCAGGCTGGCTCAGAATTTTACACTTCTCCTCCTTCCGCCTCTTGAATGCTGGGGTTTGCTGGTGAGCAATACCGTGCTAGCTTTAGGTAATACATCGAATTTTAGCACTAGCCTCCTGTCAGGGAAGTCATTATTTACAATCACCCTTATGGCATTAGAGGAGAAACCTGAAAATCAGCCATTTTATCAGCTAGATACTGCACTGGCTCATTTTATTGATAGACTAAGATATATTTCTTGTACTTTAAATTATGTATCTTATATAGTTCTAGAAAATGTAGCATGTATTACTTGTTTTTTTCTGAAATAAAATTATAATAAATAACTTAGTTATTTAAATTGTGTAATTTATATAAATTATTAAATAGATATAAAATAATAAGATATCGTATCAGCCATAAAACTGATAATGTAAGAAGCTGAAGAGTTGTTAATGGACTGTTGTTTTGTTTTTTAAATGTTCCTGATGAAAACGATGAAAAAAATGGCTCGTTTACTACCAGGAGGCACACGGTTTTTACTTGGATGGTGCTAGCCATGTTTTCTCTGCCATAGTTACTTAGCCTGTTTGTGGAGCTCAAAAGTAGCCTTGGACAACATAAAAACAAGTGAGTTTTTGTTTCTGTGGAAGTTAGTTTACAAAATCCTTACAGTGGGTGTCTTTGGCAGCCCCATCTTTGGGCCACAGATCACTGATCCCTGAGCAATAAGACACCGGATTTTTCCCCATCCTGCCTGACACAGCTTTATATAAAATAGGCAATAAGATTAATCCCTTCTCCAGGAATTCTAGGGCTGCCAAATTCATATTCACCACCAGCTATATCCTAAAATACCTTAATTTTTCATTAGACATTTGCAAATGGTACATTAATTGTTAACATAAAAAACAATTAGCCTTTTTACAAGTGAGTTGTTGCATGGGCACCCAAGTTTGTGCTTCAAGATCCTTTCTCATCCTGCCCACGTCATTAAATAGATAATCCAATAAGTTTATCCTTCAGAGTGGAAAGTAATGTCACTTTTTAAATGAGTAGCTCTGTCACTAGAGCCTAGTAGACAGAAATTAGATTTTTTTATGAGTATACAGTACTATTTTACCCGAGCATTATTTGATAAACTTTTTTTTCATAAACCTAGCAAATTGGGGGAAATTAAGTGGAAATATGGAACAATACAAAAATAAATTGCAAAATTAATTGCTAAATTGCTCGGATCACCTGTAGGTTCAAGAACATTAAATTTTAGGAGCTTTTCAGAACATTAAGATTTTGGGAGGAGGGACGCAGTGGGGAAGGAAAAGGAAAACAAGAGTGGGTAATGAAAGACAAAATATAATGTGCTACCTGTATAAAAATGTCACAAATAACTCATTATTCTGCATGCTTAATAAGAAAGTCAACAAGATTTTAGCTGCAGCCTTACAGAACTGTGATGCCTTGTAGTATAACTGAGTGGGTGGGGAATGTCTTCAGAGAGACACAAAGTCGTTAGGAGACTTTGGACCAGGTAAGACAGAATTTAATTACGTTTTCATTCAGATTTGTTAACTAATTACTAGCAGTTTTCCAAAAAGCAAAAGTAAAATGTTGCCTTCACGAAGTTGTGTCAAAAATAAAATTTGACAGAGACTGGTAAACTCTATCTAACTGGTAATGAGAACATGTAAATTATAAAAATGTCCCAATGGCCTCTAACCTCCTTATCTAAAATCCACACATTTCAGCCCATGATGCTGTAAGTAAAAATGAAAGGAAACTTTCATAAACTAGTGCTCACTATCAGAGGAGGCCAGCTAATATCAGAAACAAAACACAGAATTTAATATTCGTATGTTTCAGGATACAAACTTAACCCACTATTACTATTTAACAAATGGCATAAAATAACACAAGGTTTTATGCACCAAGTCTCCCAATTCATTGAAAAATGTTAGACATTGGCTCACAACTGAAGATGTGTTTTTTATTGCATCTTATGAAAGAACTTAACACCCTAAAAGGGTTGTTCCCTCTCCTTCAACCACACTGAAACCTCTAGAAAAACATCTCTTTTCCTGAGTGACTCTGAACCACTGATTATTTCATAAAATTGACAATTCTATCGGCCAAATCACAAAGTAACATTTGGTGGTCACAAAAATGCAGATCGTCAGGACACCTGTTGTAAGTATGAAAATTACATACTAGAATCAAACACTGAGGGATTCCCACTTTTTTTACGTATTAAAGTCTTAGAGTCGTAAGTGGAATGGGAACAGGAATAAACACAGCAGCTACTTAGGATGAAAGGAGAATTTCATGTTGATTACGAGTTCCTGAAAGGCTGATTGTTTTGATGGTGACAGTCACCCAAAACCATTTTTACACAGTAATAGTTGTGGTGGTTGTGTAAAATCCAGGTGCACAAACAGAAAAAAATAATTAAGGAGGTTTACGTATTTGTGTGGTAGATTACTGCTAATCTAAATTGTACACCAGGTCAAATCATTGTGACCTTTTGTATGAAATATTTTATAAAACTTCTCATTAATTTTCAAATGTTTGTTATCTTTACTGATTTCTCTTAGTTCTTTCCCACTGTTGCTATTTCTATGTAAGATCAGAAGGGAACTTAAGTCATCAAAGCATCATGCACATAATACGGGCAGGCCTTGCGCTTTTTCTATTTCTGTGGCTCCAGCAACTGCTGCAGCTTTGGTTCTGTTAGGTCCCTAATTTGATTAACTAAAAGACACATTGAAGAGACTAGAAACCATTACAGTTAAACCAGCACTTTGTCAGTGGGACACACGGTTATTGCCTGTGTTGCAGACTTAGAGGTCAAGAGCGCACAGCATCTTCCCTGCTCAGTCCTTCCCAGTCTCTCCACATTGTCTTCTCGGACTCTTGCGACTCTCACACAGCATCTAATACTTGGAGCCTTTATCTCTTTTTAGGAATAACATCCCAGGAAACAAACAATTTCCCTTTTCTTTATTCCTCCCAAACATGCAGCAATATGCTCCCACACCTACTTGAGACCTGACCAGTGAGGACATGTCAGCAGATGAAGGAAATACGTTTCTTGGGTGTCCAGAGAAAAGAGTGATGAGGAAAGCTAGGAAGCAGCTGGGACATGGGCCTCCTTCATAGTGTTGTACAGAACTTACAGCTACAAGGACTCGCTAGTCTAGATTTCTCAGACTTCCCTAGCATCATGAGCTCAGGGACAGATTCGAATGCTGATGTGACACCACTTTACAGAATCCTTCATCTCAACATCGTTATAATATAATTTTCTATATAATTTTATCTATATAATTTTCATTTTTTTATCTTAATCACAGGTTATTTACTTTGTATCAACATTGTTTTTAAAAAGCCTTTCTGAAATGTGTTTGGGAAAAATATGAGGTGGACAGAGCTTTTTAAGTAACTTTTGAGTAAACCCTTTCATCCCAACAGTGTAAGTTCTGTGCATGTTACCGGTTCTCCTTTGTCACCTTTATGTCCAAAGGAACCCAGAATTCCTGATGATTCTGCTTTCTCCTAAGGGTGGGGGGGGATGAGTTCCTGTGTCAAAATCATTCTGTTCCATTCCTATAATGCCAAATCTGTCTATGTGTCTGCCTTTCTATTTTTCTATCATCTGTGTATCTATGATCCATCATCTATCATCCATATATGTATCTATGTACCTCTCTATCATCTGTCCATCTATGTACCTATGTATCTGTCATCTGTCATATGTCTGTCATGTATCATCTATCTATCTATCTATCTATCTATCTATCTATCTATCTATCTATCTATCTATCTGTCTGTCTGTCTGTCTATCATCTATCTGTCATATGTCTATCATCTGTCATCTATCTGTCGGTCAGTCTATCTATCTATCTATCTATCTATCTATCTATCATCTGTCTGATCTATCTATTGCATAACTACC
Source organism: Meriones unguiculatus (assembly GCF_030254825.1). Classification (NCBI taxonomy): domain Eukaryota; kingdom Metazoa; phylum Chordata; class Mammalia; order Rodentia; family Muridae; genus Meriones; species Meriones unguiculatus. The sequence goes on from NC_083363.1 coordinate 47,928,799, forward strand.
TATCTACCTACTACCTATCTTGTTTGCCTGTCATCATTTGTCTCTCTAATTGCTTTGTTTTGGAACAGGCCTCATGGCTGCTATGAACATACAGAGGATATTCATAGAGGTCCATTGGCCCAGCATCACTGATCCAAACACCACATAGGTTCGGAAGAAGCTCATAAATTGAATACGCCCCACGGAGACAGCCATTAATAGGAAGGAGACAGCTGGTTGGAAATTTGCATATACTGAACAGATACAGTCAACAGACAGCAAAGGAGAAGTACTTGCATCATATCTTTGCATGTCTTTGTTGAAAATGAGGTGCTTTTCCTCCAGCACTGAATTTGCAAGTGACAACCCATTCCCAGAATGTGTCATGTATGCAGTACTCCCCTGTTATATGCTGGCTTTTCTCCTCAACTTTCTAATAACTGTAACTTTCACCCATTGGAAGGAAAATAAAGTTCCAGGAACTCAATCTTTTATTTCTTTTGTCTGGCCCACTGTAGTGGCTGTACGTATTTGAAATTTGTTTAGGCATAAGGCATCATCAGTGTACCACATAGCCAAGAAGCCCAGGCCGCTGTGTGGTGCGACTTTGCAGCGGGCACCTATGAAAGCTGGCATACCTGGTTTGGGATGCACTGGCATGCATCTTTAGGCTCCTGCTTTCCCAGCAGATGTGAAGATATCTCACCAGCACGAGAAGTCACCCATGAAGACGTGGTACTTCCGAAGTCCTCTTGCTCTGGACACTAAAACCCCAAAGAGAATTTAGAGAATGGTGTCAGTTCTTGCTGCGAGTTCCCATCAAACCAGAGAGTCTGTTGCCTGCCCAACTTCCTTCTTATAAACCATGCGCTGTCATCCACGTGTAGAAGTTGATCACACTTTCACTCTATCACTAAGCCTCCAGTGCACTTAAACACATCGTTTTAGTGAGAAATTTTCAAGTATTGTAATATTGTGCAATGATAACAGTACAGACTTACAATAAAATTCTTCACAGAAGCAAAGTGTCAATATCTGGCAAGCAAAAGTTTAAATGCATGTAGATTTAATTGATAAAATATAGGTACTAGAACAAGCTGTCTAATCTATCTATGTGGTTATAATGATAAGTAAAGCTGGAGATTATTTCCTTTTACACTCTAAGATGATAATTTATTTAATTTTATGTGCATTAGTGTGAAGGTGTCAGATCCTTGGAATTGGCATTATAGATAGTTGTGAGCTGCCATGTAGGTGCTGGGAATTGAACTCCAGTCCTTTGGAAGACCACACAGTGTTCTTAATCTCAGAGCCATCTCACCAGCCCCAAAATATAGCCTATTTCATTCCTGTGTTTTTTAAAGATATGAAATTGGAGGGTTCTGAATCTGGTGAGTTTAGAACATGCTGAGCATACTTATAAAGAGACAGGATTTCCCCCTTTTAATTTATTACAGGAAGCTAGACAGACAGCAGCTAAGAGCCAGGGCTGCTTTTTGCAGAGAACCCAAGTTCAATTCGCAGCAGCTACATTTGGGGACTTATCCCCAGATGTTACTCTAGCCTCTGATGCTCTCTTTTCTGCAGCTGTAGTCACGAGCATACACACATACACACAAATACACAGAGAGACACACACACACCACATATACATACTCAACTAAAATAAATGCTTTAAAGCATAGAGGAAGAAAATAATTCATGAGTCTACAAAGAATGTCAACGTATCTTCTCTCACTGACACCTGGTAACACACTGCTCCTCAGGATTAACCCTTTATTTGCAGCGTTAGTGAAGAGGAAGTAACAGGTGGTAGGACTCACTGGTTACTTTGCGTACTACAAATTATATGTGATTGGAAAAACATGTTCAAGCTATGCAAAGAAACGTGTCTCCATGGTTAGCTAATGTGGGGTGAGCCCACAGTAGATATCTTTATCTTTGTATCTGATGTTTATTCTCTTCTTGAATTTTTGAAAATAAAAACTCATGAATTGTTTTTGAATGATAGGTATCACTCTAGTCCTAGAGATAACAATAAAACCCATAATAATAATAAAAAAAACAACTTAGCACCAGATATGCTGTGATCAGATTCTTGCATTTAGCACTAGGAATTACATGTGCATTGCTTCTAGATTGATTTGGTGATCATTAGGTATCTTAATAAATTTTCAACCCAAAAGCCTAAAATTTCTATTCAGTTGAAATGAGATTGCTTCACAGACAGTTCACTCCTCCCAGATGATTTATTATTTTGTATATATATTTACCTTTTACTCTCAGTCATGTGAAATTTGATTATTTCAGAGACTAAAAATCTAACTTATTGGAAAGAAAAGAGCATGTCTATAGAAAGTTTTCAATAAACTTCACCATTGAAATTTCCTGTAAAATATTAACACAAAACCATATGTCTGTTTCAAAATTACAATATAAAATTTAAAATTTATAGATATAATGGCATTTTTTTGAGTTTAGAACATCTATATGTTTATTTACGTAAACATTTATTATGGGTGTCAGCATGGTATATATGTATGTGTTGTGTGTATGTGTGTGCAGCTGTGAGCCCCCACAGAAGGCACGGAGGGTTTTCAGTTGTCCTCCCTTATCATGCTCAATCTTTTTATTTGAGGCAGAGTCTCTTCCTGACTCTGGAGCTTGCAGTATTGGGAGAGGGTGGCAGGAGCAAGCCTCAGTTAATGCTCCTATCCCTGGCCATCCACTATAGTATCAGGATTATAGCAAGCAAAAGATAACATTCAGCTTGTCATTCAGGTGCTGGGATCTGAATTCAGGTCACTATGGCTGTATAGCAGGCACTCCTAACCACTTAGCCATCTATCTAGCCCCTGTTGAGACTTTTTCAAAAATAAAAAGCGAAGACAGTTGGTTTCAAAAAGCAGAGACAGTTGGCTTTTGTCTGATTATCCTATTCATATATTCCTGTTTGTGAAATGTGTCAGAGTTCTATTTATTTTAATTACAGAATGGATACTGATGTCATCACCACAAATAATTGTCAACACAAAAAAATACTGTGTTTGGTTATTTTTACATGCTTGGGATGAATTCCTAACTCATTTGCAAATATAAAACTAAGTTCCAAATAATCCTTATAAACATTTATTTTTATTAAATTTTAATGTTAGCACTGTGAAATTAAAAAGAAGAACCATTAGCCGTGTGTGAAATCTTGTCAGACTTTGATTACTAAGCTGCTTTATCCAAATCTTCACCTATATATATCTAACCTATTTTTCATAGCAACAGATTAACATAAGGCAATGAATACTGGTCAAGAACATAACATCTAAAAATATAAGACCATCATCGCCTTACTTTTAAATGAAAAAGAAACAGTTATTTTAAGAGCCCCAATACAACATAATCATAATTACTTAAATCAAACCTTTGGAGTAAGAAAACCTTCATGATTAAAGGTATAGGCTCAGGAAGCTTGGGTAGCTTTATTCTGTAAATTGGCATTCAAGCTATCTTTTTAGGTATTTATAGAAAGATATTTGGCAGACTTTTACCCTGCTTGGAATGAGATCTATAAACTGGGTTCAATATGAGCTTTATACAGCCAAATTATATAAGAAGGCATTGTTTAGCGAGATTTTCACTCTACTACTCAAACTGCATGAGAGATATTACAAGAGTTTTTAATAAAATTTACTGATATAAATTTCATATAGATTTCCTAGTAAGTGTAACCATTGGGGGAGGAAATTTAAGATCCAAAGAAACAAAGCTTTAAATCTTGGACTTTTACTTTTCGTATGTTCTTTCGGGGAGGTGTTTGCTTGTTTGTTTTGATTTTAGAATTATTCCCTTCTGCAAGCCTTTCATGTTGTAATTGAGCAATCAAGAAAGGGAGATTCTGCTATGTGTGGTATGAAGGAGAAATGATCCCCGAGGGCTCAGGCATTTCAGCACTTGGTCCCCAGTATACGGTGCAGTTTGAGTAAGTGGTGGTGGTTGGCTGGAGGGAGTATGTTACTGCAGGGATGGCTTTGAGAGCCCATGGACTGCCCCCCTTTGCTGTTCTTTCTCTCTACTTTGTGTTTGAGGCTGAAGATGTGATCTCTCAGCTTCCAGCACCAGCTGCTTGCTGCCAGGCGTGCCCTCCCCCACCACCACTATGGATTCTTCCTCTGCAACCATAAGCCAAAACCGCTCTTTCCCCCATTGGTCATCACAGCAATAGAAAACAAACTGATGCAATGCTTAATTTGACAGTCTCTTACTAACAAGGTGCTAGATATAAAAGAATTCGAAAGTAAATCATCCACTACTACTTTGTTCTTTAATCGGTTAAAAACAAGTATAGTTATATTCATAATATGGGCTGGCACAGGTGACTATTGCAGGGAGACGCACAGAAAGCACTGAAGTTTTTCTTTCTTGGAATTAAGTACATACATATTGTACAGTGAGGTCAGGAATATTTAATATGGGAAACTAGTCCACTGTATTGACATTTTGTTGCCAATGGGGAATCACTTGGGACTTTGATAAAAAAAATGACCAGATAGGAACTCTGTTCATGTCAGTTGGTCTGTATCCTTAGTGTAGTGTCTACTTGATCAATAGTTAATATGTGCTGGAAGACAACAAACAAATACACAATTCTGTGATTTAGAGACTCGTTCTGGTGGTACTGTCAAGGGAAAAGTACGCATTGGGAAGGCAGTTGGCATGAGGGGTTGACAGCTAGGCACAAGGTGAAAGGGGACTTGGCATTGGTGGGGAAAGGAAGAAGGAAATGAGATGTGTCACAAAGCAAAGATGAACCAGACAGACAGATGGGTTGACTAATCTTCAGATGTGGGGACAACTATGGGGATCTGACTTGAGTGTGGACAGCACCTCCAGTCAGCCGGGTCCTCACATGGAACAAGGGCACCAGGCCCAGGGGGAAGGTGAGGACAAATCCTAATCAAATTTCAGTGTGCAAACCCTGGGGTTGAAGTTTGGGCGGACTCAGCCAAGATGCTTTACAGTGTCCTACCCACAGAATCTACAGGTAATGAAAGCTAGTTAAATGATAATGCATTTGTTCGTGTTTCACATGGTAAGAAAATTAACCTACCTTAGTAGCTGATACGTCACAACACGATTCTTCAGCTAAGAAGTTAGCGTTGCAGTAGATTACAAGTTGGTGGAGTTCAATCTGTTAAAAATAAGGAGCGGTGCCCATCATTGGTTTTGAGAATCAAATTCGGGCATTATTAACTATAGTAATTTCAACAGAAAGGAAAGGAAAGTTAATATAAATGACTGGTACATATTTCTAAGGTTTAATTTAGAATTTGTTCCTTTAGGGATCACTTGAGAAACAGTTAACTACAAAGGAAGACCATAGACGGGGAGAATGAAAACAGCTGCAGAGCTTAGCTGTCTCAAGCAATAAAAATGAAATCCTGAATTAAAGAGGCATTAAAAACAAATATTTAACTGGAGATACATTGCTATGTGCTCCAGTGTAATTCTGGAGTGTAAAAACTGAAGCTTTTCAGGAAGGTGGTGGAAGGTATGAACATGCAAGGGAAAGGGCTTTCTCTTTAAGTCTAAGTGTCCTATTTGAGGTATGGAGTAAGCATGCCATTCTCAATAAAGACATAAGAAGATAATCTGCTTTTGCCTATAGTTAATGAGAACTGCATAAAGCCTGTAGACTTTATATTAGTATGGTCCTGAGCAAGACTCAAAAGCTGAACCCAGTAGCACCTGCCTGAAATACTAGCATTGGTGACTTTGAAACAAGAAGAGTGTGAACTTGAGAGTGAATCGGGTGTATGTGTTGTTCCTGGCTGGTCTGGACTACCCAGAGCAATCCTGTCTCAATAGCACAAAATAAAGATTCAAAATCTTTTTACAAAAGTTTCTTCTAATTGCGGAAAATTCTTTTTTTTTTCTTCCATTTAGACAGTAGATGAAAAGTACTTCATTGAAAAGATAAACATACCAACATACCTTCAATGGAAAGATCAGAACAATTATGTAGAAAATGCTAAACAGTACTTATTAATGATAAAACATCAATATGATAAATGATTACCTCATTTTCTTCAACTTGCAGTTTGCTGAAATATTACATAATACTGTATAGCAACAGGCATTGACCAGAACCTTGAAATTAGCCTATGGTTGTAAAATTAGGGCTGTAACTAGCAAATGAGTATGTTAGACTTGGTGTATAGCATGGATGAGATGTGTCCTCTCCTCACTTCCTTCCCTCCTTTATTTTGACCCCTGCTCTATGGTTCCTTACTGACAGTGTAGCAGACCTTGGTTATGCATTACTTTGAAGTTAGTAAATATATCTTCTGTATAGAAAAACTAAATTATGCTGTGGTAAGATTCCACTTGTGGTCATAGAAAGCAGACATCTGGCTAGCTGTGGATCTCCAACTTGCCCCCACCCTACACAAACAACCAAATCCAGGAGGTACGCTCTGATAGTCACGATACTGAGGAGAACAGAATAGATTTGGGTCACAGAAAGCATCAGATGTTCCAGAAAAGTTACAGATTCATCAGCATTATGTTTATGGGTGACACAAAAATGTGCAAGAAGATCTGGTGATTTGTATTTAGCAGCACTTTGTAAGGTTATTGAGATGAATTTTCATTTGAGAAGTTTAAGTACGGTACTCAGTCTAGTGAAATATTGGTGATGGGATACAAATTGTGCAAAACAGAGTGGAGATTATAATTAGCCAATGTTGCTTATAATCGAAGCTTATTCTACTCACTGTCATCAAAATAATGGGTAGATGGGGGCTGGCAGGATGGCTCAGTGGCAAGAGCACCTGCTCTCCAGTTGTGATCTCCTGAGTATGAACTCCAAGTGCCCATGTGAAAATATTTGATATAGCTGTGTGTGTCTTTATATAACCCTACTGCTGGAGGTACAGACAGGTGGTTCTGAGCGCTCATTGGAAAGCAAGCCTCCTGAGCTTCTGGATGGCCGAGAGATCTTGCCTCAAGGGCAGAGAATGACAGAGAAAGCATCCCGGACCCCAGTACCCTGCTCTGCCCTCACATGTACCTGCACAGTATACCAATCTGCATTCTCACATGCATGTACTACACATGAATACACCACATGCAAACATACCACACTAAGGTACCATGAATTAGAATACTAACATGCTCAGCACTGTGTGTGCTATTTTACTTAACTACGGATAGATTATCAGTTTTATAGTGTTACAGTGTAATACCTAATACTTATATTTTTTTGTTCATAGATGAATGCAGTTCTCATCAAAGAAGCCCCCTTTGTGCGGTAGATAATGGTTCACGAGAGAATCATGACAGGACGAAATGCAGAAAAGAAGTGACTGTGGAGTGCTCACCCCGAAATGCGACATCTAAACAAAACTTTTCCCAGGGCTCAGAGATGATCGTGAAAGACGTGGCAAAAAGAGCATAAGATCCAGAGGTTGAGGAGGAGTGCTTTGGCATGTTTTCCAACCGCGATGTGGCAGCTGCACTCATGAAATGCACACAGGGACTCTACCTGCCTGCACAAACTCTGCACAAGATGGAGCCAGTCAAAACTCCAGCCTGGGTAGAGGAGGAGCTCATGAGGCTCCACCCTTAGCTGAGGAGCTATTGGGAAATGATGATACTACAGGAAGGACAGCAGTTTTCTTCGGGGACCTGGCTCCTGAAAGGCCTCCATGCTTCAGTACGTGGCTTTATACCCATGTATACACACCGTATACATGCTGGTGGCACCGGATAGATACAGTGGGTTAAGGTGGGGAGAGGGCAGTGGTTCAAACCCTATGCTAGGACAACAGGCAACTCCACCAAATCTATTTTGTAACTGAAGATACTAACAAATTATTGGATCCAAGCTGGGATTCTCACTCAAGCCAGCAAGCTCTCCCTGTGGCCCTGGTAGGTTGCTCTGACCCAGGACCCAAGTCCTGCTTTCTAATCTGCTCACATACTGTCTCTAAGAGAAAAGTGCTTTAAAATCATATGTTCTTGAATATGTCGCTGAATCTATATACTTTTTTTTTCTTCCAAACAGATCTTTAGGAATGACAGTTCCCCTCCCAATGCATACTTGCAAAAGGCTTTATTTCTGAAATGCAATTTCACTGTCAGCACTTTGTGTTCACAGCTTGGGAATTTATTGTTGGTAATCTGCATACAGATTAGTGAAGACTCTTTCATCATTCCACCAATAAGAAAATATTTTGGTATCAAATTTAGATATATGTCACTCTTCAAAAATTACTAGCCTAATTTGCAAGAAAATCAATAGTAAATTTATATCATTTTAACTTCAAAATGTAATCTTTAAAGGACTTTTTCATCTAAAAGAGTTTTTCTGGCCAAGCCTTCTCATCCAAAGGACCCACTGATAGATTTAATGACTGCATTTCATCCAAAGGAACTCTAAAACGACATCATGAGTTGTGGGAAGTACAACAGAATTGCTATAGGGAGCTTGTCTGATTTGCCTATTGTTCTTGAATGAAAACATCAGATAGTCTGGACCCATTTAAAGTTCACTTTTTTCTAATCCTTTTATTCAAAACATAAAGGTTTGGCCAAGCTTATACATTTTATGTTTTATTTTCAATTTTTCACTAAGAGTTACTCTTAATAATATTAGTTTTTTCTAAGGCATGATTCAATTATTTTAAATTTGCTGACTGGAAAATGCGGGTGAAAATAGAACATAATTATATGTGAAAATAGAGTTAGGACTATATATTCTTTATATATCTAATGGCAAAATAAGCATTGATGAGAGGGAAGTCTTTTGTGAGTGTGTGAGTGTGTGTGTGTGTGTGTGTGAGACAATAAAGGAAGAAGTAGCTTTTTTCCTTGCTTGCTTCTTTCCTTTCTTCCCTTCCTCCCTTCTTCCCTCTCTCCCTTCCCTTCACTGCTCTTTTCCTTCCTTTCTTTCTTCCTTCCTTCCTTCCTTCCTTCCTTCCTTCCTTCCTTCCTTCCTTCCTTCCTTCCTTCCTTCCTCCTTGCGTGTCTGCCTCTGGGTCTTATGTAGCCCACCTGGCCTTAAGCTCACGTTGTGGGTGAGAATGATCCTGAAGTGAACTTCTGATGCCTTTGCCTATACCTTTCTGGTTCTGGAGTTGGGGGGTACACATCACTACCAACCACCAGGCCTGGTTTATGTGTGCAAGTGATCCCATCCGTGTGTCATGCAGGTCATGCAAGAACTCTGTCTATGGAGTGGAATCCTCAGTCCCAGGAAGCCAGTGTTAACAACATATTTTGCTTTTTCTTAGGAATGCTGGAAGATCCCCGTTGAAATTAGTGACATAACTTACATCCACAGGCTTGCCATCAGAAGCTCGTGCCGCAATCACCGTTCTTCCGTGAAAATCCACAGAGTCCTTTTCTTCTGTGTGCCGACTGGCAATTAAGTTGCAATCCATATAAAGAGATAGGACTTGGTACTGCACAGCAATGCCAAGTTTATGCCATTGACGATCAAAGAGAGGGCGGAGTTCTCGATTCTTAAAAACGTAGTTCAACAGATCTCCCTCAGCACCTCGGAACATAAATTCTATCACCTTCTTTGTGCCATCGATCACTACAGAAATCTGAAGAAAAAAAAAATAAGACAAATGCACAGAATGTCTTTGTCTGGCTTGAAAACTCGAGTTCAAAATTAGTAAAGTACTCAAATGAAGGCTGCATGTGTACAATGCCATAACTGAAGAACTGGCTAAACGTGAGACAGTGCCTGTGCCTTGCTATATTAAAAAGATTAAAAAGAGCAGGTACCTTGGTGAAAGTATGTTAGCATGAAGCATCCTGGGTAATCAGCTTCTTTACCAAAGAACCTCTCATCCAGAAGATTTTGACATCACTGATCTTTTATCAAGGCTACTTACAATGCTTACGTTTCTCTACTGATGATTCCTCTAAACAACATAACATATGGTTGATACATCTGTTTCCGGACTTGGGTACACAGAACAGAGATCCACCTGACCTAATCAAATGAATTGTTATCTTACCTGTGGCATATTCTCCTGGTTTAAAATCTGCCATAGAAACCACCGTTCCTTTTTGGTGCTTCTTCGAACCCGAAACACGACTGCTACAGAGTACTCCTCAGGAAGGCCTTTGGGAAATATCTTACTATGGGAAGAAAACAAATAACTATTGAGGGAAGACTGAAAGTGGCCAGGGAAGAAATTCAAAATGAAGCTCTGTGGAATACAATTGCTCAGCCACAGCTACTCTCAATGAGTTTATAACTTATTACTCATTTTTTTTTTCAGTTGTTAGACATATGGAAGCAGCCATGTCAGCATTTACTATGTAATTTTTATTCTCATTCCCTCCCTTCTTGTAACCATCTGATGTGGTGTTGTCAAAGATTGGGATATGTGAACAAGTGGGTAGGGCTATAGTACTATGTTTTTCTCTTATTCAGAGGGGTGTTCTAACACAGAAGAGTCTCAGAATTCACTGCATTCAGACCAACAGAAGTGATTTATCAAAAATGAAAGTGGTCTTTCTTGATAGGTATTAGTAGAGAAAAGTAGTTGCTAAGGACAAATAGGACACTAATGTCTAACACCCTCACCTATTTGTCCTTAGCAACTACAGCCAGCAGTGCCTACACGGAGTAGATAATAAATGTAAGCAAATCAATAAATCAACTGAGCTTGGCAGTTTTCAGATTTAAAACATGGCCCCCGATCTTGCCTTTCCCCATTTTGATATAGCTGTACATATCAAAATATATCCACTTCCTCATATCCCTTTTATACTTCTACATGAAGAACAGGGCAGTGAGATAATAATGGTGACGCTGGTCCTTGTGTAGGAGACACATGTGAGGACTGTAGGCAACCGAGCCCAGTCCATCTCCAGGGACAGCCTGTTATTTAGTACCAGGCAGCTGGTACCATATGGGATCATAGACTCAGTGTTGCCAGATCATCTAATTTTTCCAAAGAAGCCAAGAGTCTACAGTTCAACCTAAAAAGTTTACTTTTAAATTTTGGCAGTTCCTCACACTTCTCATAAATACTGCCAAGACCAATAACAGAGAAGCTGAACAATGCCAGTGCGGTGACCAGCAGTTAGTAAACTCAGAACTACACAATCGTCAGCTGGTTTCTCATGCGATGTACAACACCGTAAAACTTTAAAAGATAACAAAAAGGTCCATAGCCAGCCGTTGCTGCTCTTTAAGTCAGTTGAAAGTACAGAACTGTTCTGAGAATGTAGAGAAGTGACATAAATTCCTTCAAAATAAGGAAATGTTAGGATGGCTAAAATCAGAACAACATAATACGAATGGAAAAACCTAATATGGAAAACAAAGTTAGTTTAAAATTCTTATTAATAGCCAAAGCAAGACAATAGCTGTTGGAGATTATCACATGATCAGTTAGAAGGACCATAGCCATGAGGACATATTGAGAGATGTCTCAAAATACCTTGCCTTTATCAGAACAAAACTACAGCCTACAGACTGGGAAAGAATTTTCACCAACCATACATCTGACAGAGGACTAATATGCAGAATATATAAAGAACTCAAGAAATTAAAAAGCAACAAATCAAGTAATCCAATTAAAAATTAAATTAAAAAAATGGGGTACAAAGCTAAACATAGAATTATCTATAGAGGAATATCGAATGACAAAGAAACACTTAAAGAAATATTCAACGTCCTTAGCCATCAGAGAGATACAAATAAAAACGAACCTGATATTTCACCTTACACCCATCAGAATGGCTAAGATAAAAAACTCAAGTGACAACACATACTGGAGAGGATGTAGAGAAAAGGGAACCCTCTTCCACTGCTGGTGGGAATGTAAACTTACACAACCACTTTGGAAAGCAATTTGGTGCTTTCTCAGAAAATTAGGAATAGTGCTTCCTCAAAATCCAGCTACACCACTCCTAGGCATATATCCAAAAGATGCTTAACGTATACAACAAGGACATTTGCTCAACCATGTTTATAGCAGTTTTATTCATAATAGCCAGAATCTGAAAACAACCCAGATGCCCCTCCACTGAGGAATGGGTACAGAAATTGTGTTACATTTACACAATGGAATACTACTCAGCAATAAAAAAAAAAAGGAAATCGTGAAATTTGCAGGCAAATGGTGGGATCTAGAAAAGATACTCCTGAATGCAATATTCCAGAAGCAGAAATACACACATGGTATTTATTCACTTATAAGTAGATATTAGATATATCATATAGTATAAACATACTAAAATATGTACACCTAAGGAAGCTAAGCAAGAAGGAAGACCCTGCTTTAGATGTTCAACCGTCTTTCAGAAAGGCAAATGGGATAGACATTGGAAGAGAGTGAAAACAAGGAACAAGACAGGAGCCTACCACAGAGGGCCTCTGAAAGACTACCCAGCAGGGTATTAAAGCAGATGCTGAGACTCATAGCCAAACTTTGGGCAGAGTGCAAAGAATCCTATGAAAGAAGGGGGAGATAGAAAGACCTGGATGGGATAGGAACTCTACAAGGAGAGCAATAGAACCCAAAAATCTGGGCACAGGGGTCTTTTCTGAGACTGATACTCCAACCAAGGACCATGCATGGATATAACATTGAACCCCTGCTCAGATGTAGCCCATGGCAGCTCAGTGTCCAAGTGGGTTCCTAGTAAGAGGAACTGGGACTGTCTCTGACATGAGCTCAGTGGCTGGCTCTTTGATCACCTCACCCTGATGGGGGAGCAGCCCTACCAGGTCACAGAGGAAGACAATACAGCCAGTCCTGGATAAGCTAGAGTCAAATGGAAGGGGAGGAGGACCTCCCCTATCAGTGGACTTGGAGAAGGGCATGGGAGGAGATGAGGGAGGGTGGGTGAGATTGGGAGGAAATGAGGGAGGGGGTTACAGCTCAGATACAAAGTGAATAAATTGCAATTAATATAAAAAATTAAAATTAAAAAACATTCCTAAATTTAAAAATTTTAATTAATTAATTAAAAAAATATCTTGCCTCTGATTTGCAGACCCTAGATCAATGCCAACTCTATATCTCAAGGCATTGGTGATACTTTATACTTCTGGGACTCCTACTTTCTATCTTCACCAAGACACAGGGGCTTAATAAAATTGTTCCTTGACTCACTTCTCTAATACTCCCCAGTTCTCACCTCTTCATTGGTGACACCTCCATCTTTACTTCCATTCACTAAAGCCACATTTAAAAATACCGTGGATTCTATGAGCCAGATGTTGGCTCTCCTCCCGTGAAGTTTGTGGTTATGTTCAAGGAGAACATGGTCCGGATCTCATAGTCTCCTGCCAGCTTTGCTTTCATAACAAATACCGAGAGGATGGGGAAAGGGGGGGGGGGCTTGGTGAGGGTAAAAAGAGCTTGCCTTTATTGCTTCTGTGCTCTGGATGTCTGTTTGTCTCTTTTTCTCTAGACTGTTATTAAATCTCATTCCCATCAAGATCTCAAAGTCTGGCTACATTTCCTATGCTTTTCCCATCATTCCTAGCATAGCAGTGCTAAATATGATCAGATAAGCATTGAGTTATCTGTAGCAAAAATTTTGAAAAAATTGTGTTTTCTATTCATGAATCTTAGCATGTTTGACTTATGGGTTAACTTTATGGTATTTAACATGTACATGTTTTTACATTGGAGCTCTTTTGCTGCTTTCTACTCTGAGTCTACTATGATTGGGAAACATACTTAATATGTATATGAAACAGTTGAATTTTCAAAACGTGTTTTACAGCCTGTTCTGGACAGGGCCCTGTGCCCAATTGAGAAGCACATGTATTTTCCTACTTCAGGAAGGAATATACCAAGTTATCTCGTAGGCATCAAGTTTTCCATTCCTTGAGAATTCTCTTTCTAATGGTCCTTTAATGTTTATATGTGATACTGAAGTTTTTCAAAAATTTTATTGAATTATATGTTTCTCTCTTCAACTTTGCTAGTGTTTGTGGATTTTAGAGTTTTGTTGTTGGGTGCATATATAATGATTATTGCTATCTCCTTTAGATGTTTTAAGATTATGAAAATGATAAATTGTAAAAATAACCATTCTGACATTTGTATAGCTGTTAAAGCAATATTTTAAGTTAGATTGAGTGGCATACTGTTTGTTTTACTTTTAATGAATTCTTTTACTAAAATTTTAACATATATAAAGTATGTCTGTTTTGATGGGAGATAGATGTATTATGTTTTTAAATCCATTTGATAATTATTTGCATTTATAAATATTTACAGTTAATATAATTATCACTAAGATAGGATTTACACTTATCAGATGCTGTTTTCCACTTATTTTGTGTTTTCTTTAATTCTTCCATTACTTGTGTTAAATATTTATACTACAGTGATACTCCTCTTAAAAAAATATATTGATTGTGTTGCTTTCTTACTGACTGCTCTAAGTATTACACCTAACATTATAGATTTACAGCACTGTGATTTAGATTAATGACAATTTAATTTCAATTATGTATGTATATATGTGTGTACTTTTCTCCTATATAACCATTTCTTCTTCCTTGTATTTTGTTTTCTTCATACAGAATGCTCCTTTATATACCTATCAACATTGATTTATAATTATTGATAGATGTTCATACATATGTAGTTACACCTACGGATTTTAAACATAAAAAGAAAATAAAAGAGATTAAAAATAAGAAGAGCAAGACAGATAGCTCAGTAAGTTATTTGTTTGGAACACACACAGGGGATATGAGTTCAATCCCAATACCCACATTAAAGCCAAGGAAAATGTCTTGAATTTGTAATACTGGTGCGGGGGAGGGGAGGACAAGGAAGAGGGGGTCCCTGGGACTCCCTATAAAATCCCAGCTCTGCTCCAGGGGTCTACTCAGAGGGTCCTGGATAAATACATAGTGTCTATTATATTCACCACAATTTATTATCAGACGGAATTTATTATATTTGCCACAAAGTCAATCAGCATTTCAACATGCCACCTGATGACTTTCTGTTAAAGAAATAAGTGATTGAGTAACGAAATAGGTAAAGGTGTGATTAATTTCAGCATGAAACTTTAATACTTCATAATGAACGTTCAGCATGATTCTTTTCGGTAATTTACAATCTAATTTTAAGGTTTAAAATGTTTTTGTATCTTGAAGTTTCTCTTGTGACAAAACTGGCTAGACAGCATAATTAATCTGTAGTAATTACACACTCAAAATATGAAGGAATATCTCTAGTGTGCAGTCCTAGTGCCTGAAGATCTCTATAATTATCATATTTCCCTTTCATAAGTTTATATTCAGTTTTCAAGGACAAAAACAAATGTTTGATTTTTTTTGCTTGCAAAGAATGTAAGTTTTACAGAAAACAAATTCTGTATTTTAAAAATAAAATGCTAAAAACAATCAATATCTTCTCCTACCAACTTGGCTTCTTGCTTATGGGACACAGACACAAACACTTGATGTGACACAGAATAATTTCTCTGGACCTTGCCAAAGTTTCTATTATAAAAGGAGCCATATTGGATTACTTGTGTGTTACCAGAGAAATATAATGACAGCTTGCTATGTCCAAGATATCCAGCCTGAATGTTTTTGAATGGAGTGTAATTTCCTATAAGAAATTCTATCCGCTGCTTATTCAGTGATATTCCCATTAAGAAAAATATTGTTAAGCTTTACTAAAATGAATATACATATAGACTATGCCATAAATTATCAATGGAATGTCTTCTGCCTTCGCCCTATTGTATATTCATTGCTTCCAGTTCAATACCACCAATATAAATTTTACTCACATGCATTAATATTAACCTACACGTGAGGGCTCAAAGGAACTTTGAATTTAATCCAAGATGTATTTCCTATGTCTATTTTCTTCACATCTATTTGTGTTACCTAAGTATTTACGGACAGGTGAGGATGCAAGCATACCCAATTAACAACAATCAATAGAAAATCAGTCACTTAAATGACTAATGGTCCTAGAAAGTGAAATTAAAGCTATTCTGAATTATCCAGAGGAGCCAAGGAAAACAGCTTCCACAGCGTCCCATTTGTGCTGGCTGCTCAGAGCACGGTTAATGGAGGTGGAATCCACAGTATCTCCCAAGTCTCATGATTTACATGCCCTGAATGACGCTGAACTTGTCATTTATTTCAGTGTTGCAACATTCTTTAGTTTTCATCTGCTCTCTGTACAGAAGCCCCCAATAATCACACAGAGAAAGGAAATGGTGTGAAGCTGCTGGGGAGAAGTTACATGACTAAGCACGGCCTCCAGTGAGAGCAGAAAATAACCTCATGCCTGAGAACTTGTTAACTGGGGGGTATTGAGCCTGGCCAACGATACATCTTCTAAAAATCTGAGTATTACAATGTTTCCCTTTGGGTGTCAAAATGGAGAAAGATTTCATTTTTCTCTTTATATGTTCTATATTTGGTTTATATGTTCTATATTTTTCCAAAGAGTGTGACTCCTATTAATGATCATTTAAAAACCACAACTGAGCTGAGTGTGGTTCCAGGCCAGCCTGGTTTACAGAGTGAGTTACAGGACAGCCAGGGCTATACAGAGAAGCCCTATCTTGAAAAAAAAAAAACAAAAACACAAAACAAAGTACAAACCAAACAAAAACAAACAAACAAAAAACAATTATTTCTATCTGGAAAAAAAAAAAATAGCACCAACCCTTAAAATGACCAGTAAATTAACTGTTTTCAGAGATCTAGAATATAGAGAGATAATGCAAACTACACTCTCACCTCTTCCTAATCCTCCAAAACGTCACATGTACTGATATGCAACTTGAGAAGCAATTTATTTATTTATTATAGTAGGCAAAAACAAGTCACTAAAGTTTGTAATTTCCACTTTACATGGGAGAAAACACTATGCATCAGAAAAGGTGGGGAAAAAATCCTTTAAATGAAAATAAACCCGAGTGAATATTTTCTCCACATACTTAAAATGACAAAACAGTAAGACATATGAAACGGCATTTAAAATGTCATTTTTAAGTATTCATGAAATAATTCACTGTTCAGAACTTTAAAATAGACTATATTTATCCAAATTTTACATTAACTATGTTCTCTAAGTGGTTTCTTTTCCTTCCTGATTAATGAGATTTCTTGCTAGGCAAAATTTATTTAAAGTCATTAGGAAACACAAATAAGATAATAAAGTTCAGATAGTTTGTGTACTGTAGGAGATCTCTTGGCCAAACATGAAGGATGGTTTTGATCACTCTGTGTACCTTTAATTACTGTGAAATAGAATTGTATATCCAAAGTCATTTAAATCTATGGTACAAGGTCAAAAAGGGTTGGGGAATGCTAGCACTGTCTAATTATTCAGTGCTTTCACTGAAAGCCGAAACATCTACTATCAACTGCTAGGCTGCTCTTCCTCCCTGGATAATTCTTGTGTTTATAAAACGCGAGCTCTGTTAACACTAGAACTTACTCAACACTAATCCTTGAAAACCAGTCACATGTTGCTACCAGGTTATCTAATACTCAGGTCTCACTTTGGAAAGCATGGAGCTCAGGTCTGCAGGAATTATTACAAAGGAAAGAAATACTAGTACAGAACACAGAGGGAAGAACAAAATCGGAGTCTAAAACACCCTTGAGTTAGCCAGACCAAAATGAGAGCACCATTACAAGATCTGAGCACTCAAAATCTTACCTTGAAGTATGGAGGGGAGTGTGAAAGAGGGGCATGGAAGTGGGGAGGACAGAGAGAGAGAGAGAGAGAGAGAGAGAGAGAGAGAGAGAGAGAGCCCTTGTCATCCTTGTCTGGACTCAAATGCCTATGTTCCTACTGGGTATCTCTACTTAAAGGTCAAAAGCATCCTTTTGTTCAACTTCTTGCTTTTGTAGCCAACCACATTCCTCTATCAACATTCTATAACCCAATAGAGAAATAGGCATTTGTCTAGGTGCTCTGGTCAGATCCCTGGAAGTCAGCTTAAGTCTTGCCCTTCCTTCATGATCAACCCTATCCATTGGCAAGTCTTATTCCTTCCACTACCAAAACAGACCTCAATTCTATCTACTCCTCTCCATCTGCACTATGCTGGCCTGAGTCCAAGTGGTCACCATCACTCCATAGGAATCTCATGATTGTATGTTCCGCTTTCATGCTTTTTCAGTCTGGATTGCACATAGTAAATAGAATAATAAACTTTAAAAATCAGACCAGGCGCCTCGGCTACTTAAAACCTTTAGAACAAACGTGTTCAAGTTTGCAGAGTAAAGTACACATTCCTGGTGCCAGCACTAAAGCTGACACGGCCTTGCCTCTGACAAATTGTCTGTTACACCAGATTCTGTGTGGCTGCTATCATCAGCTAAATATCCTGGATTTTGATTCTTTGAGTACACTGTGGTCATTGAGGCCTTCGGCCTTTGTTATCTTCTGTGCCATTTTATGGGGCTGTCTTCTTGGACTTTTCATTTACACTCATCATCATTCATGTGTAAGTTCAAATGTCACATCCTCTAAGAAGTCATCCTGGTTCCAGTCAGCAACACATCACCTTGTCCTAGTTTCTTCACAGTCTTCTGGGTTTCAAATAATTCACTGTTTTACACATGTATTGCCTGTTTCCCACTTCTGTAAAATGATTTCCATGAAGAAAAAAAAAGTTGTAGCCATCTTGTTTTTGTTAAAAACACCAATGGGACAGTGACCTAGCCATTTGCAGAAACTCACAATGCCTGCAATGCTGTCCCATGAGCTGAATGAGCATATCTATGTTTACTTGTTTAACCTTTGGAAACTGCAACACATTCTATTCAACAGGAAAATAGCAGAAGGAACAATTAAGTAACAGGTGATCCTGAAGGTTCTTTAAAAACTAAGAAACAAACCAACAAACAAAATCCAAGACACACCCATTTGATGGTCACTTCCAAAGAGAAATGTAAAATCCCTACAGTGATTTAAGCCCACCATAGAGAAAACATTAACAATTGTTCCAAGAATATTTCAACAAAAATGTTATTCAGTAGCATTCCTCCATTCTTTTAAATGCTTCAGTCATGTGAACTATGAAACATATGAACTATGAAAACATACCATATATACTGTACTTTTAAAGAAAATCCTGACAGTAATTTATATAAACTGTCTCAGTTCCTAAGTGATAAATCAAGTGACTACCCTTCCATCTCTCTGCCAGGGAGAGATCACGATAGGACTTGAACTCATGACTTTCTATTTCAAGATCAGTTTTTTTTTTTTCCAGGATATCAAGTTGCTTGCATCCTCTTAGTTACAAATGAGATTCTCTTCGTCATTATTGACCTGACCTAAAAGTAATCTTTTCAGATTCTGATGGAGAAAAAGAAGTCTCTATTTTTTTTACTGAGCATTGGGGGACGTATAAATTAATATAAAATACTAATTTTACAGAATTTAAGGAAGTTTCCTTTCAATGTTTACAATCACACAGCGATATTAGCAACAACAACAAATCATATTTGGTCTCCAAGGAAAATATTCACTGTGACATTTGTACGTCCTAGGTGCCCGGTATCCCTGAGGGGTTGATAATTACAGTTCCTTCCCTTACTGTTATCTGAGCACAGACCAGGAAGTATCACAAAATGCACAGTAATATCATTAAAATAGGTTAATTACAATCTGTTGGGTTCTAGGAAAGATACATGCTGAAGAATGTAAAATCGGAAATATTTCCCTTATACACCTTAGAGATTATTTGTTTATTTTAGACAAGCAAAATAGTAACTCAGTTTTCAAAGAGGAGTGAAAAATCTCAAGGGCAGTAAATATATATATGTATATGCATATATATGTATATATCATGGCTATATAATAAAACAAATAGTATAGAAGAGTTTTGATGAGAAGTGTCTTATAGAAAAAAATTAATAGGTTGGGATTGTAACATCCTAGGAAGAAAACTAATAGTATGGAAACCTAAAAAAAAAAAAAAGAATAATTATTTTCTTAAAGAAACAAAACTTTATTTTCTCACATAAAAACCCTTCTTTATGTGGTAGCAATGGCTGGAGCCTGGGTCCTCTGAATAGAAACTTGGTTTGGGTTTTCATAAAATAATGAGTTCCTGCTAAGGAGACTTGGTGAACACAGTCAAGAGGTCGAGGGTCAAGCAGCTGTAGGTTTTGTTTTGTTTTGTTTTGTTTCTTATTAGTTACATTTTGTTAACTCTGTGTCCCAGCTGTAGGTTTTAGTGATCACATCCAAGGTGGCATTAGCTAGATAACAATCCAAAGGATTGGTGGCTTAGTTTTTTTAAGGACAGTTGTCCTTCCCAACCAGGAACTGTTGCACTCCTACCAACAACAGAGAAGCCACTTTGAGGCAGGTCCACCATTCATTAGGAAGGCCACTTTCTCTCTCTGGAGAATAGTTTGGCCATTTTCTCTCTCCCTTGAAAATCCACCAAGCACACACTGGATCTGTGGGGTTGCCAGAGCAGATGGAGTTGACGAGTGACTCTTTAAGATGTGAAAGCAATGATCATACATCTGACAGTTTTGAGTAATGACTGAGGGGAGAGCCCTTTGCACGGATCCTGACTCACTGCCCTGTATGCAGATCAGTGTCCATCCATCCACTCATTCGCCAAAGTCACCCACTGAATTCCCAAACCAGGGTCTGGCATCGCTACCTACCACAAAGTTGACTTATGGCATCTCTCAAGGATGGAAGGTTTCAACTAAACAAATTGGAGGGCATTGCTGGCTGGCTAACTAATGACCAACTATTTGGGACTATCTCAAGGGGACAGACTTCACTTTTCACCTCCTTTCCAGGTGGTAAGCATCAGAAGTGGCAAATTCAGGAAGAATAACATTGAAAACCACTCATTATTCTAAAATACACACAAATGTTTATCGACATAGTTGTTTTATGGAAAGAAGGAAGTACATGGCAGATTGATTTATTCTCCATCACAAGCTTTGATGGTTTTCTGATGGGAAAAATAAAGAGCATGGTGAAAAGCCAGACATTTATATTCTTGGTACATTAACACATTTTGTTGGATAGAAAGGTCAAGCAGATGTCTTTTTCTGTATTCCTAAGGGAATCATAGACTGCAGTGAGGCAAATAGCATCTCTGTCTCATTCACAGACAGAGGAAAGAATAAAACCAAACCACAAAGCAGGAGATTAGTAAGGAAAATAAACGTAGCTGCAATTTCCTTTATGCCTATTTCCTCGCTAACATAAAGCATGCGGGGCAAGGACAAAAATAGAAAAAAAGAGCGAAGATTTGCACATTTTCAAATTTTCAGTGCTCATGAACGTCAAGAAAGGGGCCATAGCTTTTTCTAGAAAAATTTCACTTTATAAATTATGTTCCCCAAATCAAGTGTAATTTATATCCAAACAGCGACATATTCAAAAGGCTTAATTGTCAATTACAGTAGTCCCAACATTAATTCTTCAACCACTTTCATAGCCTAGAAACTAAAGGTAAAGCTGCCTTTTAAAAAGTGCTATTTCAGTAGAGCTAAAGCAAGTTTCCATATCACATTTAACAAGACTGACATTTGTTTATTTATTTTTCCTTTTAAAATGAATGGCCACATGGAAAAAAATCTATTTTTAAATATTAAGAGCAGGCTTCCAAATTAATTCTTCCATTCTGAATAAGTGTGAGGTAGGGTTTATAAAGAACTTCCGTATTTACCAGTATCACTGAGGCCTCTGCTTCGCTGAACATCTTCCAGGAAGAGAAATATGATACAAGTTACATTTCCTGAGAGTGAAGTGAGAGATGCCTGGAGTTTATAGTAAGTCATTTCTTTCCCAGCTGACATTCAACATCACCTGTCCACTTACAGGCAATTTGGTTAGCTGGGCTGGAGCGTCTGTCTAAATGCCTTCCCTCAGGCCTGGGGACAATGTTTGATTTCAGAGCCACAGAGAGTCTGAAATCTTAGCCTTTTCGTGTTTGCTAAGAGGATTGAGACATAGCTTGTTAGTGGGGAAACAACGCTTGGGTGATGCTCTAATAATTTCTCGCCTTTTCTGGTAAGCACTTGCTCATTGTGGTGTTGCAAATGACTTCCTGTGGAACTCAAGCCCTCCTACAAATGCCACCCAGCTTCCGAACAAAACCCAAAGCAAAAAAAAACTAGTTGCTCTTCAGAAATAGAGTTCCACCAGATCCACCCACGGAAAGTAAGTTTTGCCAGGTGTTTCTCACCTGAGGAAGATCAAAACATCCTGAGTAAAACTGAGTCCCCACAAGAGGCCCCTGGAAATCTGAAATGTCCTTCTGGGATCTCGGTGCTTGTTTCAGGATCCATTTAGAAAGTCTCACACCTAACTGAAAGCTGTGATTTCTCAATGACATTAACACAGCTACTATTTTTTTTTTCTAGCATGGTTGCCATTGCTCCCACATCTTGGGCTTTTAGGTGAATGATGTTCCAACTCTTCAGACCAGCACACATGGCCTTTCAAACTGGCCTTGGCTCTCTAGACACTCTCACCCTCTTGTTCACTCACTACACAGGATCCTCTCATTACCCTTCCAGTTGCTTTGAGTCACTGTGACTCTCCCTTGAACTGCCATCCTTTCACACTGTCCCCAGCTCACCCAGAACATTCATACCTCCAGCCTCCACCTTTCGAATCCTCTGTGAAACTGTTCCTAGCTAGCCTCATCCGGCCTCCCGGAGCGAATGTCACATACAATACAACATTACATTCCATCCTAGCTAATTGTTGGCCTCTCTGTCTTGTGAGACAGAAATACCTTGAAAGCATGGATGGTGCCTTTATTCAGCTTTCAATTCACCGTGAGTATTCATGAACAATTGAGGATCCCAAGCAATACCGTGTTAGAATTTCTTTTTCTTCACTGGCATCAGAGTTGAATGTAATAGTGACACAATATCATAAAGCACTTTTCTCTATAGCCCTCCGAAGCACAGATAATTTTACGTACTTATTAAGCGTGTGTGTGCCAAAAAGATCAAGGCAGCATGAGGGCAATTGAAAGAATTGCTGGTATTTGTATCTCTAACTTCTGAGCCCCGTGGAGGGAGAACCAGGAGTCAGTAGAACTATATTTACTAAGAACTCTGTGAGGCTATGTGGATAGAGAAGGCTGCCTCAGTGCCCAGGAGAATCAGAGGCATTGGATTCCTGCCACACCCTTCCAAAGTGTGTGTGTGTGTGTGTGTGTGTGTGTGTGTGTGTGTGTGTGTGCGCGCGTGCGCGCGTGCGTGCCCATGCATATAGACACAACTCTCAATCACAAACCACAGGGTAACTTTGGTACCTGAAAACTGAAGGTCAGAATAGAATTCTTGGTCGACATAAATTTCAAAGTTTATCATTGAGATTGTGATTTTTTATCTCACAATTTGATAGCTTCCAAGAGTAACTGTAAGCCTGTTTTGTGATTGTAGTGTTATTGTATAAAAATAGGCTTCTACCACCATACAAAAAGCCTGTATAGTTTCTGTAAATGTATATAAGATCTTTTGTAATAAGAGATCATAAATGGATACCATCAATTTTTCAATTAATTCATAAATGTAGACCAGAGAGGTAGGTAAGAGGGTAAGGGGCTTGTAGCCACACCTGAGGACCTAATTCACTTCTGGGAGCCACTCGGTGGAATGAGAGAGCCAAGTGACACAAGTGATCCTATGACTCCACGTTACATGCAGTGGCATGCACATACACACAAACATACACACCAAGAGCATGTAAAGAAATTGATTCATAAATTCAAGGTTATTCTTATCTGTTTGAAAATCTGTGAGCATTATAAAAACTATACATTTGCCAAAACCTTAGGTCAATTAATCATTAATTAAATCTTCACAGAATTGTTATGACTCTAATAAGATTAAAGATGAATGAAAAATGTGCTCATGCGCCTTTCTCTTTCCTCCCTCCCTCCCTCCCTCCCTCCCTCCCTCCCTCCCTCCCTCCCTCCCTCCCTCTGCCTTTCTTTCTTTCTTTCTTTCTTTCTTTCTTTCTTTCTTTCTTTCTTTCTTTCTTTCTTTTTAAAAATGTTAGCTTTAAGCCACCAGAACACAGGCACCTCCAACACCCTTAAATCTTCTCTTTTGCTCTTCTGCTGAAGAATTTGGCCTTCAAGATGACAGGCTGCTTAGGGAGCTTGCCCTGCCCCAGAACTTGTAGTAGCCAGATCTTACTGGGAGCAACTCCAGTCCTGCTTTTTGTAGCATTGACCAATGTCTGCTCACTGACAGTGAGCACAATTTATCCAGGCTGGCAATTGAGCAGAGGCTCTGGTTCCTCTTTAAGTGGTAGCACCTCATACCAACTTTTCCGGAGTAACCTGGATAGTGTTTGTTGAAGTTGACCTGTGGTGAGGCATCCTCCAGCATTCCCGTGGAACCCTGGGTGTTTGCGGTGCTTGCCGATACGTGGCATCTAGAGTTTCTGGGTCTTCAGTCTGGATGACATGGTTGGTGGTGGCAGAAAGGAAAGTGCCTAATATCCACTTATGAGTATAGACCATGTGTGTCTTTCTGCTTCTGGGATACCTCACTCAGGATGATCTTTTCTAGTTTCCACCATTTGCCTTCAAATTCCATGATTTCCTTGTTTTTAATTGCTTAGTAGTATTCCAATGTGTAAATGTAACACAATTTCTGTATCCATTCCTCAGTTGAGGGACATCTCGGTTGTTTCCAGATTCTGGCTATTACAAAAAGAGCTGCTACGAACATGGTTGAGCAAATGTCCTTATATACTTAAACATACTTTGAATATATGTCTCGGAGTGGTGTAGCTGGATCTTGAGGTAGCACTATTCCTAATTTTCTGAGAAAGCACAGATTGCTTTCGAAAGTGGTTGTACAAGTTTACATTCCCACCAGCAATGGATGAGGGTTCCCCTTTCTCTACATCCTCTCCAGCATGTATTGTTACTTGAGTTCTTAATCTTAGCCATTCTAATGGGTATAAGGTGAAATCTCAGGGTTGTTTTGATTTGCATTTCCCTGATGACTAATATAATATAAGATAAACATAATAAAATCTGTACACCTAAACAAACTAAACAAGGAGGACCCAGGGTAAGATTATCAATACTCACTCAAAAAGGCAAATGGGACAGACATTGGAAGAGGGAGAAAACAGGAAACAGGACAGGAGCCTACCACAGAGGGCCTCTGAAAGGCTCTACCCTGCAGGGTATCGAGGCAGATGTTGAAACTCATAGCCAAACTTTGGGCAGAGTGCAAGGAATCCTATGAAAGAAAGGGGAGATAGAAAGACCTGGATGGGACAGGAAGTCCACAAGGAGAGCAATAGAACCCAAAAATCTGGGCATAGCAGTCTTTTCTGAGACTGATACTCCAACCAAGGACCATTCATGGAGATAACCTAGAACCCCTGCACAGGTGTAGCCCAGGGCAGCTCAATGTCCAAGTGGGAACCCTAGTAAGGGGAACAGGGACTGTCTCTGACATGAACTCAGTGACTGGCTCTTTGATCACCTCCCCCTGATGGGGATCAGCCCTACCAGGCCACAGAGGAAGACAATACAGCCAGTCCTGATGAGACCTGATAGGCTAATTGTCAGAGGGAAGAGGAAGAGGACATCCCCTATCAGTGGCCTGGGGAGGGGCATGGGAGGAGAAGAGAGAGGAAGGATAGGAATGGGAGGGGACAAGGGAGGAGGCTACAGCTGGGATACAAAGTGAATTAATATAAAAATAAATAAATTTTAAAAAAAAGAAAGGAAAGAGCCTGTTTTCTTTGCGTAGTTTAAAAATGCCCCATCAGCTGAGAGTCCCTCTTCGCAAGACGTAATGTCAAGTTGACAGACATCGTGATACTGCCCCATCATTTCTTCTCACTCCCATCCTCTTCCTTCCTGCCCTTTCTTTTCCCTTTTATTTTTCCTTTTCTCTCATCCAAAAGTCATACCCTACCTACCCGGGGCCTCTGTTTTCCTCTGAACAGTTGAGGCCATCGCTGTCTGCTAGGGAGACAAGGCTGGTTTTCCGTTGCTTTCCTTCCCTCTGCTGTGGAACAAGGAGAGCTGTGTTTTCTAAGCTAGCATTCTTATCTGCACTATGGCACGTGGAGGAGAAACCACTGCTTTCTTTGGAAAATGAAGGACAGCCTTTCTCCTTGAACCTAGAAAGAGGTAAGTTTGTAAAGGAACCCTAGTCTCACTTGCGTTTACTTGCATTTTAATTGTTGCTGGGCTTAATATCTAAGGGTGTGCTCTGAAGGAGATAATGAAGACTTCTTACTTTACCGGTATACTGAAGATATGTTAATAATATGTAGATAAATCTCTTCACAGTGTCTTCATTTACAACTCTTGTGAAATAAAATACTTAAGGTTTCTAAGTGCTTTGTCTACTCGCACTCACAAACAGATAAAACACTTAAGAAGTTTCTGAACAAATAGGATAATTCATCTCTGGGTTCAAGGAAACCTTCTGTTAAGGCGATATCAATGTATATCTATACATTGATTAATTACTGGTGCAGTTCACCCTTCCAAATTAGTACCAATATGTGAAATCTGAAGGAAGGATATCCAACTAACCTGAGTTCGATAATGAAAACATGAAGCCTTCCTAAGCCATGCGAGGTGATTGACTAGAAATTGAATGTTTCATGTTTTGCACGCCCGTAAAGTAGGACTTATATAGCCACGTGACTTCATGGTTGTGATCTCAAAGGGACTTCTCTTTTACTTTTTCTTGCAATTCATATGAGAATACTCCTAAATGTCTGCGCTTCTGACATATCAGAGGTAGACCGTCTAGCAAAGATATAATGTTGTGTCCGCTTAGCCTGCGTTTGTATTTCCTTGTGTTCTCAAGGCCATTTATTCCTTCATTCAACAACATTGTACTTAAAAAATGATGAGCAAAAGAACTCCCCACGGGACAAATCAGAAATGTTCTTTTTCATTGGGCTGAGTATTTGACAAACAGTTCTTTTACACACAAAAGTTTCTTGAAGGTTCTTCAAATTTGCATGAGAGAAGAAATCATGTTGCAGGTAGTTAATATGACACTCAGTTGAAGTATTCCTGTATTGCTTGATTTTCTTGTGAGCCCTATGATGGAGAGACTTAAGGATGAACTTGAAAAATACTGAAACTAGATTGTCAGGTTCTGTTATATTGCTCCATGTATCTTGCTTAATCTCTGCTTGTTAATTTGTATTCAACTAATTATAAAGTAGATTTGGAGGAAAAGAAACAGGAAGTTTTCCCAAACATGCGAGAGGATACTGCATCCCTCTTACTTTTTGGTCATTTTTATATTGAGTAACTTGTTGTTGATAAAAAGAAAATCCACGAATTTCCTAAAGAAATCTGAGATAATTCCTTATAACTACTTAATTTATTTAAATTAAGTGATTTATTTAAATAACTCCCCTCTATTATTTAAACCCTCTACAAGGGTTACCTTTAAATTTTTGTCAGATCTGGTACTAATTTTGTTAAATAGCTTCACTTAAAGAATTCAGTCTCCCCAAGCCCGTGGCTACATTTCATTCTGGAATGCCTGCGCAGTGACTCACCTCACATTTTTGGCATTCCAGATGACGATTAAGGAAGTGTCATCATGACATGAAGAGTCATGTGTAACAGCCAGTCAGTCTCATAAAACAGCTGGACAGGGTTTTAGCTAAGTCACATGCCCCCTATATAGGAAGCTTTCTATCCCAAAACAAAAGAATGTCCAAAGGAAGGCCCAGGGGACACGGAGTCACTCCCCATAGCTTAATGTAACTGCAAAGTGATCCTTCAAAACCGCTCAGGAATTAGAAGCTTGTGTCAGAGTGCTGAGCATAGCTTCGTGCCTCAGAATTTAGCTGTTTCTGAGTACTTGGAGAGTACCCAAGTGAGAGCGAAAAAACATGAAACACTGGGTAGAAAACCAGCCCATATGAGGGAAGGAATGAAAATTGGCCCTTATACGCCTGGTGCTTAACGTTCAGCCTCAATGACAGAGGGGGTGGGCTTCATAGCTTTAATCATGCTGCACCCTGGAAGACAGAAGTTTTCAGATTCTTCTTGGTCCAGTACAAAGGGAAAGCAAAGCTTTTATTTGTTGTTGTTGTTGTTATTATTTGTTGTTGTTATTTATTATCATATGCTGGTTTTAAAAAAAGGTTTATCTATTTTTAACTATTACTATGTGTCAGGGGTATGTGCATGTAGGGGCATATACCCTAAGAGGCCAGAAGTGTTGGGTCCTCCTGGAACTGGACTTACAGGGTGTTGTAAGCCACCAGATGTGAGTTCTGGGAACCCAATTGTTCACAAGAGCAACAATGTTCTTAATAGCTGAGCTGTCTGTCCTTAGTTGCTGTTTCTTCCTTTCCTACATATAAAGTTATGACTTTCATTATGGCATTTTCATACAGACTTTATTCCTGTTGATCCTCATCTTCCTTTCCCTCCTCCATCCTCCTGGCGCCTTCCTGCAAGTCTCCTTCCTCAGTCCATTCTCTTCTTTTACACGTCACATGTACTCTACGACCTTCTGTTTTATTTTCCTCTCCCTATGTTCCCCCTCTCATAGCCCCCTTTTTAATTTCATAATTATATATGGCTTAATGATTATATATTATATCATACCATATTCTCATACATGCACAGGGGAGAGAAATATGTGATGTTTGTCTTTACAGTCTGGGATGTGCCACTTAACGGAATATTTACATTTACATAAACATTTACGTTTGCTGTAATAACTAAGAGGAATCAGCCTGCCTGTCTGTCAGCAGGTGAATAGATGAAGAAAATGTGATACAATGGAGTCTTTTCAATTGCAAAAAAATAAAATAATGTCATTTGTATAAAATGGACAGAGCTACGAAAGTTTTAGGGAAATGTAAACTTTTCTTGTATTCTGTATCCAGACATGAAGAGTTCCGGGAAGTTAAGACAGACTCAGATCCCTTAGCAGTGGACGCCTGGAACACTGTTCAGTGCTGAGTCATAAGGAAGCTCAGTGTTTGTTGACTGAAATAAGCTTTGGTTACATGAATTTCAGGGACTTACCAGGGCTGCTTCTCATTCATCCTTTAGCTGAAAAAAACCATTTAGGGACGCCTATGATAGCTATAAAATGCTCTAGTTCCTATTTGTAATTTGGTGAGTTTTACTTTTAAAAACAACACGTATGGATTTGAAACCATATGCCCTAACGCTAAAAGACTTCAGAGAATACAAGTACACAAGGATATGAAGATGATGGAACAGAGTATTTTCTATCAAGTTCCATAAAGATGGTTTCATTTCTAAAATTCAGTCATTTGGGAATAATCCAACATACAGATTAAAGGTTACTCTCCCATATTTTGTATTTTGCAGTGCTGATTATAATATTAAAAACTTGAATTTGTAGAAAAGCCCATATGAAAAAGCCATTTATCCTGTCAGCTAAGCAAGCTTTCCCTGACACTTTGGGCTCCATTACTGCTTGCCATGTGCCTATTTGTTTACTGCATGTCTAACCTCCAGGCTCACTCAAAAAACAGACAAACAAACAAACAAACAAAACATGCCTTTCTTTTCTCTCTCTTTCCCACTCTGCTTCTCTGGGAAGATAAAGAGATTTATGGCTTGCCTGTCCTGAGGGTTTTTTTCTTTTAACCTCTAATAAAATTGTCCTCAAGATTCCATTTGAGTCCATTGTTAAATTCTTTTATTAATGAGGCTAAGAACCCTAAGAGAGAGAAAAAAAACTTACTCTGAAAAGTTAATTCAGACAGCTAGAGAGTCTGTCACCCAGAATCTTTTAAAGTGTCATTAGCTCAGGAAGTAGGGAAGAGATGGTCAGGAGTTTCAAATCAAGAAAAACACACTAGGTTTTCCAGACACTCCTGAGCCAATATACCTCTAAGTGTACAGGAATATACGTATAGATAGTTAGATATAAGTATAGATATCTTGAAAACCCTTTCCTGGGCATACTTTGGGTATCTCACTTGAAGTCAGGCTGAGGATACTGAGTCTACTCAGATAGGTTCCTGATCCCCACATCCATGAGGCTTCTCCCCTCATGAATGTCAACTGGACCATGCCAGAACAATAAAAGCAAGTTCAGGCACAGAAAGCATTTTCATTTTCCACATAAAATAGCATCTGCCTTTTCCCATGCTGACTCTGCAGGGCGGCTTATTTACAAATGTATAAATAGCTGCAACTTTACTCCAGGCCCATTGAAAAATCAAAATGGCATCATGCAAGAGAAGCATCCTAGCATACTTGGCTCAGTGAGTGAAATGTAAGTGGAGAGGAGCCAAATGACTTGACACTTGGTAGTCAGCTTAACCAGACACCCTCCAGTTTCCTGTCTAGAGGAACCCAGGGTTATGCTCTAGCAGAGCTCGAAAATTCACTTTCACTGACTGTCCAGAGGCTGGGGAATGATTTAGAGCCAAAGGTTGGAAAACAAATTTCGGTTCACGCCTAACACTCATACTACTGTGGATGCAAAGGGGAAAAAAGCATCTCCTAATAGTGGGAATACTTTTTAAAAATCAGCCCAATCTACTTTCGTGTAAGTTCAGTGAATTTAAAATGACTCGCGCCAATCAGTTCCTTGCCCACATTGCCAAACTTTTTGCAATTTAAATCAACAGGAAAAAGAAAAAGAAAAGGAATGCAGTTAAATATTGGATAGAATGTATTGCCTTTCCTAATTTTAATAAATGTTATCTACTAGTAGTTGATCTCTTTCCCTCCTCCAAACACACGTGCATGCTCCTGAACACGCACCACATGCTCACACCCATGAGTGCATGCTTGCTATACCATGAATCTCGCTCTTCTTCACAGCCCATGTGTAACCAAGCACGGAACTGCTGAGCTGCCCTCAGGGCCTGCTCATGAGATCACCCAAACAGCTCTACCTTATGATACCACACGACCCCTTAAATTCCCCCTCAACATCAAATTCCACTCTTTCTTAACATCTTGGGTTCTCATCGCTGAACGAACAGAATGACATTGAGTTAAAGCTACCCAAA
Source organism: Meriones unguiculatus (assembly GCF_030254825.1). NCBI lineage: Eukaryota > Metazoa > Chordata > Mammalia > Rodentia > Muridae > Meriones > Meriones unguiculatus. Next base: position 47,959,791 of record NC_083363.1, read on the forward strand.
ACATCACAAAACGGGAAGCTTAAAAGGAATGTTTCTGAAGGGAACAATGAGTTATGAAGTTAGTCCCCTTAAAGAATCCGAAGACAGACAAAAAGACGTGTGGTGAGAGTGAGGACATCCACGCACGTCATATTCACTCTCACACAGAGACAGCTATGTTGCATGCTAAACCCAGGGCCCATGGAACTTCTCCACAACTGTGATTTTAAATGCAGGAATGGTCAAGTTTGACCCAAGACACAATACAAAAACAAAAACAAAAATAACAACAACAGCCAAAAAAACAAAAACAAAAAACCTGCCCACTTCAAGCTCTATTCTATATATATATATAAAAAAAGCAAGTGAAGCTAAATGGTTATTTTAATTCATCACAAAACATAGCATATACAAGTACCAGTCTTTTGTTTCTGAATGTACATTGAGCCTTATGTTTCAAAGTTCACATTTTAAAATATGATATCAGCTATGTTTACCTTAAATGCTAATAAGATTTTCCCCAAAATTGTATTTAGTTTTCTAAAGACTCAATCGTAAAGGATTCGATTGCAGAGTTTTATCAATAACAAATATACGTCATGTATTTGTTACAGCATCGGGGTACACTACTGAGCTTTTATATTTTTGAGCAATAATTTGGGATATCCTTAAAAGATAATTTTGTAGTATCATTACAGTGAAAAGAAAACAAATTAGTTTACTCACACAGTGTCTCTGTTAAGAAGTGCTCCTCCCAATTTGAAACAGGTTTTATCACCTTCGCAAAACGCATGCCTCAGAGCAAAGCTCTCTGCCAGATCAAAGCCTGTAAAATGTGACATGTTATTAAACCCAGCAATAAACTCAAAGACACATTGATTTTTAAACAGGATTTCTTGTTATCCATACACACAGGTTGATTGATTGAAAAATAATATCCTCCGGTTTGAAATCAACAACGATGCTCCATTTCTTTTTTCTCATTTTTCTTTTAGGGTACGGGAGAATAAATCTTTCTTCTCATGCAGAAGGTTTAGCTATCTTTCTAAATAACAGTTTATAAATATAGTTCTTTTTTGCTTTGCCTGGTTTGAATGTAAAGAAAGCCTCCTACATCAGCCTTTCCCATGCTGAGATTGCAAGAGCACATCTCCGTGTTTGCTCCTCACAGATGTTTCAAAGGAATGAAATATCACTTTGCTTTAGTCTAGGAATTGACCTATGGGAATTATTACCAAAGTTCATTGTAACATCTCTAAAGTATAAGCAGAAAATTAGACAGAATAAAAATAGTCATTGATTTAAAATCTAAACAGCCTCTTACAAAACCATACTTCAGGAGAATTATATGAATGTGGGGAAGTGCTTAGAATCCAAATGCAATATACGTGATATCATCTTGTATATGTGAGAGCACTGGAGAAAAACAGAAAGAATATGGAAAGAAAGGTGAGGAGGGGAGAAGAAGGAAAATAGGAATGTTGGCTGGCTTTGGTAGCACATGCCTAGAGTATGCTTTTAAGGCTGAAGCAAGAGGATACTGAGTTTGAGGCCAGCCTGCGATGATCTTGTAAAAAAAAAAACAAGCAAACAAACAAACAAAGTAACCACAACAAAGTCAGCAAAGACAATATTAATAACAAAAGAAAATAGAAAAACAGTAAAACAATGCTACACCAAAATTTTGTGGAAATCATGACTACATCTGGATGCTAGAATATCTCATAAATTTTCTTTTCTCTTTGTCAAATTGCAACAGAAGGCACAAAGTCTGCGATTTTACACAGCTTTTGTTCTTGACCAAGGAAGGTAAGGTGTTGTTCCCCTGAGATTAAACAGTATAGAACTCTGCTGTCAGTATTTTCCCTGCAGCATTTCCCTTCCATCTCATTTGGGCAGGGTCAGTGAGCTGCCTGAGGGACCACCCTAGGACAATGGGTTAACTGCATACCATACTAAGAGAAAAGTAGAAAACGTTCTGATAACAAAGAAGTTCAGGCTACGGTGTGTCTGGCGACAATTTTGCACAAAGCGCTACTTAGCAAAGAATCGTAATGCGTACCTGAAACTCCGAGTTTGTTTCCGTCTTCTTGATATCCCTCCATCCTCAGCATGGGGCAGGTTGTTTCTATTTTAAAAAGCGTGAGTCAATTGAACTTAATTTTCCATCATACATTTTTCCCAAATAAAGTTGAATACTAGCATACGATCATAAACAAGATAAAAGTGAAAACAAAAACAAACTGAACCATTTATTACATTTCTATAAGGTGGAGACAGCCCCTGTCCTGTCCTATGTCTGTGAAGATTTAGTGCTTGCTCATATAAAATATTTAGAACATCGCCTGGCCTATGAGGGAAACACATTGGTGCTGGCTAACGCAGTCACCATTACTCAGACATCAATATGTTTCTGTATATTTGACAATAGGAATCAGCTAACATTCACAGCTTCATTAAACTCTCCGATCAAACGTGTACACTGACAGTTAAACAAGTGACATGCCTCTGTATTTTATCATAACTTTTATATCATAACTTTATTCAGATTTTGTTATCAGGTGATCCTAAACTTTTATTACAGAAGGTAACATGTCTAGAAACAAACTAAATAAAATTAGAGAGCAAAGACCTTTTTATGATAAAAATCGAGGAACTTAACACTTTACAAGTCTCTCAATATCCTTCAAAGGGATAATCTCTACACAGTGAATTTATATGTTCAATAAAACCACATCATAGAAGTGTAGCGATGTAAGTGCATACATTAGTCTTTGAACTAATTTCTGTAAACCTAATTCAGATTATAACCTACAAATGAAATAGTACAGGCAGAACTGCCACCTAAATCATGCCACAACTGTACAACAGTATCAACTATGTTCTTTAAGTATATTAAACTTTTTTACATGATTCAGTCATAAACTCAATTTTCCACATATAAACTTGTGTGAGTTTCATGATATAAATTTTATAGTATAGACAGAAAATAAACAGCATATAACCAAACTGAGCATGTGCTTGGCTGAAAGTGAAACCTCTGGGTTTCCAGATAATTAATGAATGCCTTGGCCTTTCGTTTGACAAACATACCTCAGACCTAGAGTTGGTGACAAGCAATCAGCGTATTTAACTTGGAGGGTATCAAGGCCTAAGTAGAGCTAGCACATATTTTACAAGTAAAAATCAAATAACATATTCTTTCTGAATGACAATTAAAATAGCAATTCCAATATATCAGTGTGTGTGTGTGTGTGTGTGTGTGTGTGTGTGTTTAAAAACTGACAAGCTTATTCTCTAGTTAAAGTGGCAGAACAAAGAAACAAAAATAGCTAAGGGCAAAGCTGAGCAATAACTTGGAGACAAATGAAGAGATTCAGGAGTTGTTTTGACATGGCATTGATGTACATATAGAAAGACAGATCAATCAAGCAGAGTGGGAGGTCCAAATGCAGACCCTTCTACATATAGCTTCATTTACTGCAAAAAAAGACCACAGCAAGTCAGTGGGAAATGGAGGCTCCTTTTGATTAGTGGAGTCCGGTATTAGATACTAACACAGAAAATACTGAATCTTGATTTTTACACTACATGCAGAAATTGGAATAAATTATAAACGTGAAAAGTAAAACTTTTTTAATAAAGCAGGTTCGGTAATCTGTAAAGCTTTGTGAACTTGGAGAAGGAAAGGTTTCTTTGTGGGGTGGGGGGGCGGGTTGAGACAAGGTGTCCCTGTGTACCCTTGGCTGTCCTAGAACTTGCTTTGTAGAGTAGCCTGCCCTAAAACTCAGAGATCCGCCTGCCTCTGCCTCCCAAGTGCTGGGATTAAAGGCGTGCGTCACCACTTGGCCTGAAAAGGTTTTTTTTTTTTTTCCTTTGAAATAGACAAAGCATTAATGACAAAAAAAAAAAAAAACAAAACATATTGAAAACTGGGGCTTCATTAAAGTTAAAACACTTGTTAATCAAAAGATCAGAGGTACTTGTACCAAATATATCTTAAAGAGAGGAAGCAAATCACATATTGAAGAAAATACCCAATTAAGTACTGTCTCCAGAAGAAACCCTGAGCCCCCACAAATGAGCAAAATGTGAAAGAGTATATATTTCAAGTATGCTCAAAACACTTTTTAGCATTTCACAAAACAGAATATCCAAACTGCCAACCCTCATATTCAGAGTTGTTCCACTTTGTTCATAGATGAAGAGTAAATAGAGATGTAGAGTAAATTACTAAGATTGCATTAAATGACTAAAATTAAAGAACTGTATTTCCAAGTGATGAGGATGTGACAAATGGTAATGTTTCCAGCTCTTCTACATTGCATTGGCGGTGGCGAATGGTGTGGCCACTTTAAAAAAATAAAAGTGTTTGACAATATTTACTGAAGGTAATGATGCATGAAACTTTAAGTAAGAGAAACTCATTGATCCAAGAGACATGAAAGCAAAACATGAATGCAAAGGACCTTTATGGATAAGAATGTCCATGCTATCATTACTCATAGAATTACAAACCTAAAAGTTCATGGACAAGGGGACATACTGCACTATAAACAAACAGACAAACAAACAACAAAACTGGATAGCCATAAAAAAAAGAAGAAGAAGAAGAAGAAGATTTGACTTGATACATGCATCTGTTTGGATCTTAGAGGTAAAATAAGTGGGAAGTGCCATTTCCCCTAAATAAATACAACCTACTCCATTTCTGTGAGATTATACAACCAATCTGTGTCAGAGGAGTGATTGCCAATGGAGGGATGTCACCTCATAGTGGGTACACAGGAATCTTCTAGAATCCTAGCTGTATTGCATGATCTTATTTGGGTGATAATTATATGAATGTACACATAGACAAGTAAAAATCCACTGTGTTGTACTTTTAACATTTACTGACTTTAGATAATATAAGGAAAATCTCAACACAAGGAGAAAAACAGTAGCTCTCTTGAGAAAATATTTTAATCTACACGCAAGTACAACATTTAAATTAAAAAGCAATAAATTCCAATAAAATGTATATTGGCTGTGAATGTCTTCACGGCAATAAATGGTAAGAGGAGGATTGCCTTCGCCACGCCATATGCACATATAGAAAAGATTCCGTGCGTGACTGGCAGGACAAACTTGTGGGCAGCAGAAGGGTGTCCCTGCTGTGAGGCTTTGGAGAGGGAGGTGTGTGGCCTGTTTTCATTAGGAAACTGTAAATCTCATTTAAATTCTTCCTAGCAAATAGATGTTGATGTCAACGAAATAAACACAGTGCTTTGAAATAAATTGAATGTAACATTTCCAGCAATATTTATATATTTCTCCACTCAAAGTATTCAGTTTATGAAACTTTAATGCCATTTCCAGCCTTTAAGCTTTGTTGTGAACAGCTGAACAAAACAAATTAAAGCTAAGTGTTTTAAAATTTAAGGGGCAAGAAGATAAATTTATGAAGACTTATTAATTCATTGCACAAAAGGACAAAGCAGTGTCAATGCCTAGACTAACCAATTTAAATATTGACATATACATTTTAATATAAAACAGTAGAAGTAACTAACACAAGTTGGATATGTTAATTTATTCAAATACAAATATACAAGCATACATGCACATTTAAATATTAATGTCCCTTTAGACTTATGCATAAGACTCAAATATTGTCACAGGTAGACAAGACCAAGTACAGAAACTCTGTCCCTCAGAGGCTCGCTGGAGTATTTCAGACTGATGAATGTCATCTTTCTTAGAAAGAGGCACTGCTTGCAGAACTCAACAGTTTTTCAAAAGCAAATACAGTTGCTTTAGTAAAAGCATGCTACAGCGTTAATGTTAATGGTTGCTTGTCAAATTTCCTTTTTACATGACTTGAAAAACCTGAGCCATCTATAGGGCTGGGTGGATCTTGAAAGGAGCCAGAGGAAACAAAAAGGAAATCAGCTAGCTCAACTTTGCCTACCTCATGACTTTATCTCAACTGCCTTTAAAGAAACATCTTCTAAATCTCTGATCACTGGCCATCTGAAAAATAAGTCACCCCAGAGAAATAGGCCACGTATCTAAGCAATGGAAGAGTACAAAAAAATGCGTTTCTTGCAAAGCAACTTTTCCTACTTCTTTATTGAACATCTCCTCTCAAAAATATATTTTACACAAAATAACATACCTAAGAAACTCTCTTCAGGGCAGGGAGGAGATGAGGGAGGGAGGGTGGGATTGGGAGGGAAAGAAGGAGAAGGCTACAGCTAAGATACAAAATTAATAAACTGCAACTAATATAAAAAATAAAAATTTAACTAAAAAAAAAGAAACCCTCTTCATTCTTTAATGAAATGTATTTGTTTCCATCATCTGTTTTAAATGTGTGGTTAAAAAATGAATCCGCTTTCACACACAGGCACTCACAAGCCTGTCATGAAAGTGCTCAGAAATGAACCAAGGTCCTCTGCAAGATCAGCCAGAGCTCTCATCCATTGAGCCATCTCACCAGCCATGGAAAAATATTTTTATGATGCCCAGAAACATTAAAAGTACATACATACATACTTTTCCATTGTATGATTTTGGCATCTTTGTGAAAAATCAGGTGTCCAAAGTGCTACCTCAAGATCCAGCTATACCACTCCTAGGCATATATCCAAAAGATGCTCAAGTATACAACAAGGACATCTGCTCAACCATTTTCAGAGCAGCTTTATTCATAATAGCCAGAAGCTGGAAACAACCCAGATGTCCCTCAGTTGAGGATTGGATATAGAGATTGTGGCACATTTACACAATAGAATGCTACTCAACAATTAAAAACAAGGAAATCATGAAATTTGCAGGCAAATGGTGGGAACAAGAAAAGATCATCCTGAGTGACGTATCCCAGAAGCAGAAAGACACACATGGTATATACTCACTTATAAGTGGATATTAGATATATTATATAGGATAATCATACTGAAATCTGTACACCTTAAGCTAATCAAGAATGAGGACTCTGGGTAAGATGATCAGTCCTCATTCAGAAAGGCAAACTGGATGGACATCAAAAGAGGGAGAAAACAGGGAACAGGACAGGAGCCTACCACAGAGGGCCTCTGAAAGACTTTGCCCAGCAGTATATCAAAGCAGAGGCTGAGACTCACAGCCAAACTTTGGGCAGAGTGCAGGGAGAATATTATGAAAGAAGGGGGAGAGAGAAAGACATGGAGAGGACAGGAGCTCCACAAGGAAAGGGGAAAAAAAATGGGGCACAAGAATCTTTTCTGAGACTGATACTCCAACCAAGGACCATGCATGGAGATAACCTAGAACCCCTGAACAGATGTAGCCCATGGCAGCTCAGTGCCTACTAAGAGGAACAGGGACTGTCTCTGACATGAACTCAATAGCCTGCTCTTTGGTCACTTCCCCCTAAGTGGGGTGCAGGGTTACCAGGCCACACCCTAATGAGACCTTATAGATCAGATGGAAGGGGAGGAAGACCTCCCCTGGCAGTGGACTGGGGGAGGGGCATGGGTAGAGAAGAGGGAGGGAGAGTGGGGTTGGAAGGGGACAAGACAGGGGTTACAGTTGGGATACAAAGTGAATAAACTGTAATTAATAAAAAATAAATAAATTCTTTAAAATAGTACATACATTAATAGAGTTATAGACAAGGATTTTTAGATAAGATCCCTAAAACACATAAAATGAAAGCGAACATAGACAAACAGCATTTTCGTTTGTCTAAAAAAAAAAAAAAAAGTCTGCTTATCTTTAAATACATGCTCTTTTCTCTTTTCGCTTGACTAGAACTTTCTATTCCGGGTTACATAGTCATCATTCTAGTATAATATTCACTAGAACAGTTGACAGAATGTTGAAATCTCTTTTTTACTTTTCTCCCCAATCTTCCTCCTTCTTTTCCTCCTCCTCTCCTCCTCCCTCTCCTTCTTCAGTTTCCTTTCTCTTCTCATATCTAAGACCAGCAAAAATGTGTTTCAATTTTGTCCTTTCAATTGACTTAATACATAAGCAGTTTGTATCTGTTTACTGATGGTCAAATGGAATATGAGCTAGTCATCTCTACAACTCTAGCTTAGGAAAAGCAGGAAGTAAATTCATTTTTGTGTATACAAAGGCAAAGGAAAAAAATGAGGTTTCAGAGTCATGAAGAATAAAGGCAAGCATGTTCTATTAGACAGGTCTTAATATTGTTTCCCAAACACTTCATTGATTACAGGAAAAGAAAATGAGCCATTTGCATGATGAGGATATAATTGATATTTTAATTTTGTTAAAATGTACATATCTGAGGCTGGAGAGATGGCTTATCTGTAAAGAGCACTTGTTGATCTTGCGGAGAACCAAGGCTGGATTCCTAGCACCACAAGGGATCTTACAACCACTTGAAACTCCAGTTCCTGGAGATCTTGGCATCTGCAGTTACCAGACACTCATGTGATACACACACATACATGCAGACAAGACACTCAAACAAATACAGTAATAAAATAAAATAAAAATATCTAAAAAAATTTTTAAACAAAAATAGAATAAGGTATGCACATGTCTACACATTTGCATTTTAATAGTAATGTATCATGAATAAAACACCACAGCACACCCCCCGATGCGAACTTTGCATCGTGAAATTGTTAGTGACCGAAGATCAACTGAAATATGCAAGCACTGATTTCTTTTCTATTTCAGTGCCAGCTGTTGCTGTCAGTGTCTTACTAATCCTAACTTATAGTTTGACCTTCACTATAGGCAAATAATGTATGTATAGGAAAGGCAGTATGTGGAAGGCTCACTGCTAGCCATAACTTCAGACACCCACTGGGAGCCTTGAAACGTATCTCTTGTGGATAAGAAGGGATGATCTATCACAGCTCTCAGATAACTGTGAGTTAAGTCTTTCTGAGAAAGACTGGACACCATAAATGCAGAAGTGCGTCCATTTGTGTTGTCTGGGCATGGAAAAATGAAGCGCTATTTCCCAGGAGAACTAATGGGACGCTATGCCTTGCTCTGCTAAACGTGCAGGAGTCCATGGTTTAGCTTTTGACTTTGCAGACTTAGAAATCAGATTTTTTTTACAATCAAGAAATGCAGTAGCATGTGTCCCTACTCCACGGCCCCTCTCTCCCTGGACTCCAGTCTCCTAGCCTTTGTGCCATTTCTCTCTTATACCGAGCAGTCCTCTGCCTCAGTACCTTTGTGCTGGCTGTTTTCCCGGTGCCCATGTGTCCCATTCTCAAGGCCGTTGTACCTCCACTTAAATGCCTTTATGTGAGCTCAGCCTTCCCACCCATCTCTATCTTCCCATTACATTACAACATATAGGATTGCCCAACATAGCAAATAAATAGAAGATTCATAATCAAATATCAGATGCATAATGAAAATATTCTAATATAAATATGCCTGATAAGATATCTAGAGCATCCAAGCATACTTGAAGACATCATCCATTATTTATCTAAACTTCAAATTTAGCTTGGTTCTTGAGATTTTATCTGACCACTTTATTTGCTTTCCCACACTCCATGAGTCCCAGAGATGATGTTAGCCTGGACTACAAAGACAGCAGTGGGGACTGGGGAGTGGGAAAGAGCAGAAGGAATGAGATACACGAATCAACAAGACATGGCAGGCAGATGAATGGGGGGGGGAAGAACAATTACTTTGCTTAACTAGACAGAAGTCTGACTCATTGAAATCGTCTCATAGAAATAAGAGTTTGTTTGACAGTATGTATATTAATCAGTGGAAGGTAGGAGGAGCTGGACACGTTAAAGTTGAGAAGACATTAAATAATTCTGGAGGAGAAGAAGTTTATGAATTAGGGGTGTGGAGTTGCATAAAACTGTGAAGCTATGTACAACATAAGAGAGTAAAGAGACAGCACACAGAATGCAAGAAAACATCTGCAAATTATTCAACTGTCTGGAGGTTAATGGTCAATAACCAGAGCATGCAAGGAACTCTAAAATCTCAACAGCAGAAAAGACACTGAATCTGATTACAAGCATAGGAAAATGATCTGAATTTCTCATGGGACAATGTAAAACAACAACAACAACAAAAAAAGGCAAAAAAAAATCTTTCAGCATCACCAATCATCAGAGAAATGCAGATCTAAACTCTTTGAGAATATATCACTCCAGTTCTAATTATCAAAAAGAAAAGAAATAGATGGAGATGTGAGGAGGAGAAAGGGAATCTCCTATTCACTGTCAATGCTAAACATGTTATAGCTTTTGTAGAAAGACGTGTGGAACGCCTCAGAAAACCTGAAATGCAGCTACCATATGATCCAACTATCATACTACTAGGTATATATTCCCAAATGGAATGACATTCTTATACCAAAAAAATGTCCATTTCTGTATTTATTAAAATGCTATTTGTAACAGCCAAACTGTAGAATCAAGCAAAATGTCTGTTGACAAATAACTGAACAAAGAAAGTGCAGCACATGAATACACAGTGGACCTCCGCCATAAAGATGGAGTCTTGTCATTGATTGAAGCATGTTTATCACTGGAGGGCTTTATGCTGAGTGAAATAAGCCTGCTGTGGGAAGAAAAATGGAGTCTGCTCTTGTTCAGATGTTTATGTTCAGGAAGAAAAGTCAACTTTATTGAAGTAGCAGGTAGAACAGTAGTCAGGAAAATCCAACAATGAGCCATGCTTAAGTCAACTTAAAGTGATCTAGAGTTACTGGGAGACAAACTTCTTGACATATCTATGAGGGAACTTCTGTTAGGTTGGTTAAGATGAGAAGACCAGCTTAGGTGTGAGCAGCATCATTCCACTGCATGGGGGCCTGGACTGATTGATAAGGGGAGAGCAAGCTAAACACCAGCATTCATCACTCTGCTTCATGACTGAGCTTCAATGTGAACAGTTGCCTCAGTCTTCTGGTGCCATGACTTTCTTCCCGTGCTAGAAACTAAACCCTTAAAGTGTGGGCCAAATGAACCCTTCTTCCTATGCCAGGCATTTTGTTTAAAAAACTAGAAAAGCAACTAGTGCTGAAGAATAGAGGAGAAGAGAGAGAGGGAGGTTGGAAATGCATTTCGATGTTCTTTCCTACAGAAGGAACAATTACAGTTAACAGTAATTTATTATAAATTGTATAAATAATGAAAAACTGAGACATTTAAGCTTCCCCAACACAAAGAAATGTTTAAGAACATATAAATTCTCTTAACATTTGATCATCACACATGAATATGCATACTGAATTACCACACTGCATCCCAGAAATATGTACAAATATTATATGTGAATTAAAATTTTTATCATCAGAGGGAGGAAGGAAGGAATGAAAAAGTAAGCAAGGAAGGAAGGAAGAGAGCTACCTACAAAACTAAAACAGATCAAGGCCGTGAAGCACACACAAAATGAAACACATAATTCATTTTGAAGTATGGGGATAAAAGATCACACAGAAAGCATGACAAGAAGAAAAGACCAGTAAGAGAGCACCTTAGTGATTGCACTACCTCCCTTGTCTATTTTCTGCCTTGATTTTCCTTTTTCATCATAGCTGCAGAGACATACATAATGTATGCAATGAATTTTACTTATAAAGCTATAGTTTAAAATCTAGCTCATTTGATAGTTCTTTTATAGCTCTCAAAACCTCATTAAGGAAAATTACTTCCTTTACCTAGCATACTACTTTGACCTTTTCCTCAGGATAAGAGTTGGAGAAGGGAAAGACACCAGCTGTTTACAGACGTGGAACTGCTTAGCCTGTTATCGATGAGCAGTGAAGATCCATGTGGAGGTCAGAGGAGCCGTTCACATTGTTTTGAGTTTTTAAATTTTGTTTTGTTGTTTGAGACAGTTTCTCTCACTGTCCTGGAGCTCACTATGTAGTCTACACTGGCTGACTTTCAAACCTCAGAGTTCTGTCTCTGCCTCTCCAGAGCTGAAATTACAAGGGTGTGCTGCCATGCTTGGCTAAAAAAAAAAAAAAAAAAAAAAAAAAAAAAAAAAAAGTGACTTCTGGTGGTTGAACTCAGGTCCTTTTGCTTGAAAGGCAAGCCCTTTACTGACTAAGCCATTGCTCACTTTTTTTTTTAATTAATTTATTTAATTTACATCCCTGTTGAAGCCATTCTTTCCTCCCCACTACGCTCCCCTTTCTCCTGAGAGAAAGTGAGGCCTCACATGTATGTAGCATGTAGACTCTCCTTGGCATAGCAAGGTGGAGGTGCATGAGGCACATCTTCCCCTATTGAGGCGAGGCGCGGCAACCCAGTTAGGGGAAAGGGACCCAAGGCAGGCCACAGAGTCAGAGACATCCCCTGCTCCCACTGTTAGAGATCCCACATGAAGAGTTAGATACACACCTGTTACATAGCTCACATTTCTTTTTTTAGGGCTAAAACAGATTTCTTATTGGAGAGAGGCAGCCGGGAGGCTTCTCTCCTCGCTGTTACTGGCTGTGCTTCAGAACCCCTTTATACGCTGCCAAATGAGCACATAATATGCATTATTCTGCGCTGGGAGTGAATTCGTAGGCTAACAAAAGTAGACAAAGCATGCTGGACTGATAACATAACAAAAATAATGTGAAAGGGGCAGTAAATGAGAAAAAGATAATGGGACACAGCTATTTTAAGGGACAGGTCCCACAAGTACCTTCAGGACTTCGCTTTGATCCAAAAACTCATCCTCCAAAGGAATCACTTTTCTAAGAGGCATGTTCTGCGGGCACTGTGATGCTTTCTTTCACTTTCCAAATTTAGGAGTTAAATACTACACGATCCACTGTGAAGATTTTTAGGTGGTACCACACTGAGCACTAAGATTTATTTCAAAATTCTATATGAGGTTAACAGGAGATCTGTCTGTTAATAAATATAAGCTTTATTTCAGAACAATAACTTTCTCCTCACAGTTAGTAGAGAATTGACTTAATAGGGTTTTTGTGTTTAGTGTTGGGCCTGTGAGAATCCTTGATACCAGCTAGACAGTTTACATGAAGTTTGAGATTGTTTTTTAAATTTTTCTTAGATGACACCCTGCCATCTATTTCACCTATGCTTTTCACTCTGGCTTTCTGGGCTTTTTGTTTTTAGAATTTCTTACAGTAATTTAGTACTTTTGCATACATTAAGAGAAGAAACTAACCATGAGATGTGGAAGTTTCTATTTTAGAGGATCCAGTCTGAAACAAATTAAAGCAAATGTGAAGCTTGCTGAGCATTGTACCTCTGTTAGCACGGTTTTCTTCTCCATCCTGACAGCTGAGCTAAAGGCATCAATCACCTGGAAATGTATTGTCAGTGTGAAAATACACAAATGTATCTCATCCCACAATCTGACTACAATGGACTCTGTTGCCCAATTTTTGAACACTTCCCCCTGACGGGCCTGCCTTTCTAAGCCACAGGGGAAGAGGACCAACTCAGTCCTCAGCTCTCATGCCACTTGATAAGCTGGGGTGGGTGGGGAGGGGAGCTCCTCTCTCCTGAGGATTAGCTGGGAGGAGAGGAGGGAGGGGGTTATGACTGGGATGTAAAGTGAATTAATGAATTAATTAATTAGGAACAAAGCAAAACGATGGATCCAATAATCGGAGTGCCTGAATTCAAGATTTTTCAAGGTATGTTCTTGTTGACTCTTCCATAGTATTCTTGAATTCTGTCCCGGCTGCAATGATACTCCAAGTAAACATTAAGATTGCCGGAGTCTGGAGGACAGCAACGAAGGCTCGGGTTATCCTTTATTACATTTGGTTTTAACTGTAAACGGTTGACACCCTCACTGAGTCCAGCCCTGAAACCCTAGCCTCTCTCTCAGATTTGCTAGACTTTATTTTTAGATGTAATCACTTCCCGCCGGTAAACGGTTAGTGACCACACACACAGGTCTGCACATGAGGAAACTAAAAAGGGAGCCCAGCCCCGTGAATCAGACACACAAGACAGGACTCAAGAAGAATCTCCTGCCAGGCCAGGCCCAGTGTGTCAGAGTCTCCAAGCGTTCCTCTGGTGGTGCTGTGACGAGTCTCCATTAATACAAATGATACTTGAGATGAGACAATTTCCGTGACACGCTCAGAATATGCTTCTTGTTCTACAGGCACCCTCTACCAAATTGCTTGAGAAAACTCAGTGTTTCCTTTATTAATCTCCTTTAGAGCTACGTGTTTTGTGAATCTTATTGCAATTGGTGTTCTTAGAAAAAACTATCTTTCAAAGAAACTAATTTGGTAAGATATTTGGGGCTAGAATAACATTTGGGTAGTTATTTATACAATATAACTTGATCAAAGAACTGTGGTATTTAATGTAGAAAATAAATATTCAGAGGAATTCCACAAGTTTGATCACTCAAAATGACTGGTTTTTAAGGATATTTGGTAGACAATCACCTTTTGACTAATAACTCTTTCCCTAAGACTATGACTACAGAATATTGTTAATATATTAATAAAATATTTAAACTTTCATGGGAATTGTTGTAGGAAATGGGCTTCCTGTGAAATTTGTAGCAATAATCAAGAGGTACAAAGATTTGTTAAATGTTCATAAGTGACAATTTTTATTTGGTGTGTGCATAAACTCAAAAGCCTTATTAAGAGGGAGTTTATGCCTATTCAATAAAATTATTAAGAGAATATACACAGTAAGATTCTTTTGCTTGAAGAAAACAGGAAAAAGCTAGGACCCTGCCACAGAGGGCCTCTGAAAGGCTCTGCCCTGCAGACTATCAAAGCAGACGCTGAGACTTATGGCCAACTGTTGGGCAGTGTGCATGGAATCTTATGTAAGAAGTGGGAAATAGTAAGATCTGGAGAGAACAGGAACTCCACAAGGAGAGCAACAGAACCAGAAAATTTGAACACAGGGGTCTTCCCAGAGACTCATACTCCAACCAAGTACCATGCATGGAGATAACCTAGAACCCCTGCATAGATGTAGCCCATGGCAGTTTAGTGCCCAAGTGGGTTACATAGTAATGGGAAGAGGGACTGTCTCTGACATAAACTGATTGGCCTGCTCTTTGATCACCTCCCCCTGACGGGGGAGCAGCCTTACCAGGCCACAGAAGATGACAATGCAGCTACTCCTGATGAGATCTGATAGACGAAGATCAGAAGAAATGAGAGGAAGACCTCCCCTATCAGTGGACTTGGGGAGGGGCATGCGTGAAGAAGTGGAGGGAGGGTGAGATTGGGAGGGGAGGAGAGAGGGGCTTATGGGGGGATACAAAGTGAATAAAGTATAATTAATAAAAAAAAGAAAAGAACAAAAAAATTATTTTGCTCAACCATGTTCAGAGCAGCTTTATTTGTAATAGCCAGAATCTACAAACAACCTAGATGTCCTCAACTGAGGAATGGATACAGAAATTTTGGTACATTTACACAATGGAACACTACTCAGAAATTAAAAACAAGGAAATCATGAAACTTGCAGGCAAATGATGGGAATGAGAAAAGATTATCCTGAGTGAGGTATCCCAGAAGCAGAAAGACACACATGGTATATACTCACTTATAAGTGGATACTAAACATATAATATAGGATAAACATACTAAAATCTGTACACTTAGATAAGCTAAGCAAGAAGGAGGACTGTAGGTTAGATGATCAACCCTCACTTAGAAAGACAAATGGGATGGACATCGAAAAAGGGAGAAAACAGGGAAGAGGACAGGAGCCTACCACAGAGGGGCTCTGAAAGACTTTACCTAGCAGGGTATTAAAGCTGAGACTCATAGCCAAACTTGGGGCAGAGTGCAGGAAATCTTATGAAAGAAGGGGGAGACAGAAAGACCTGGAGGGGACAGGAGCTCCACAAGGAGAGAAACAGAACAAAGAAACCTGGGCACAGGGGTTCTTTCTGAGTCTGATACTCTAACCAAGGACCATGCATGGAGATAATCTAGAACCCCTGCTCAGATGTAGCCCATGGCATCTCAGTATCCAAGTGGGTTTCCTAGTAAGGGGAACAGGGACTGTCTCTGACAAGAACTCAATGGCTAGCTCTTTGATCACCTCCCTCTGAGGGGGGAGTAGCCCTACCAGGCCACAGTGGAAGACAATGAAGCCAGTCCTAATGATACCTGATAGGGTAGGATCAGATGGAAGGGGAGGAGGACCTCCCCTATCAGTGGACTTGAAGAGGGGTATGGGAGGAGATGAGGGAGGGAGAGTGGGATTGGGAGAGGATGAGGGAGGGGGCTACAGCTGGGATACAAAGTGAAAAAATTTTGATTAGTAAACAAAATTAAAATAAAAAAGATTCTGTCTCTAGATACATCGCCATGTGTGATTATCATTAAAATACATCTCTTCTTCCCTCCCTCCCTCTCTCTCTCTTTCTCTGTTTCTCTTTGTCACTCTCAGAAAATGGCTTCTCCAACATATTCACTTGAACTTTGCAACATGAAGTATGTGTAAGTTAATAATCTTCACAGGTACAATTAATTTTAAAAGTCAGTGATAAATACAAATTCTCCAAATTGCTGGACAGCCCTTTGGAATATTTAGGAGAAGATTCAGAAATTTAATAATTGAAAACAAATATCTATTTTATTGGGTACTGTAAAAATGTGTTCCCCTCATCTGAGGTATTTCCCTCATCGGAGACACCACACAGCTGACATATAATTAAACCCTATTTCTTTTTACACTTCAGAGTCTATTTTTTACTTTTTCTTAATTTAATTTTCTTGTTAATCCTAATTAGTGCTGAGCTCTGAGACTTATAACTTGAACAAATATTAAAGGCTAAAATGCAAAATAATATCAGATATATGAACAGAGACATAGATGCATATAAACACATTCATAAGTTTCCATTGCAGAACAAGTTAAACAACATACAGTGGAAAAATGTGGAAGTTTGCCATGGTTATATGAAGGTCTACACAAAGGTCAATGGTGGAAAACACTGATTTCTCTAATTTATATCAGTAAATCTAATCTGCGGTCTTTCCAACCTTAACAAGATTTGCCTTAATGGATTTTTTTTTAATGATTTAAGGACTACAGATAACATTTATCAATCAGGTAGAGAGGTGACCCACATACCTGGCTTGTCCCTGACTGTCACACAAGTGAAAGCAGGAAGCAGGAACATTGCTGCCCAAGTCCACAGTTTCCAAGAGCTGGTGTGCCTCATTGTGCCTTGAAACCATGGGGACAAACGGCCACAGATCTGCAAAGGCAGAAGCATTCAAGCTGAGATTTTGTATTCTGCTCCATTACATTCACAAAATCATCACGACCAAAGAGAGGGCAATCGGTTTCAATGCATCATATAATTATAAGTTAGTGTACACAATGCTCTAACATGCACCTTGAGTATTTTAATACATTAATCTTTTCTGAGTGCTGGGAAATATTTCAAGACTCTTTTCTTAGTTACTCATTAATTACTCATGAACACAAATTCTTATCATTTAAATTTTCCAACCTTTTCAGTGGCTTTAAAGCTATACCACAGAAATGATTGGGTTTATTTTTTTTAAGCTGTGGTAAAGTATATAATAATATAAAATTTGTATTTTGACCAGTTTTAGGTGTGCATGTCAGTGGAATTAAGTTCATTTCCACTGCTTTGCAATCCCTGCTCTTGATCTAGTTCCACAATTCTTGTCATGGTACAGAACTGATTATCTGTGCCTGTTAAACAAACTTTCCATGCATTGTCTGCAAACCCACAATTATCATTCTATTTACCTGCTACAAGGTACTAGAGTACCTTCAATAAGCAGAATCATCCACCTTTGTCTCCTTTATTTGATGACTATATTTTACTTAATACAGTATCTACAATATAGTATCTACAATATAGCGCCTACAATCCTGTGTTTCTGTGTTTCTGTGGAAGACAGAGGTCAGTCCCAGGTGAGACTCCTTAGAAGGTAACATTTGCCTTGTGTTTTGAGACAAGGTCTCATTCACCTCATTTTCTCTGCTTAGAGTGTACTCGCTGGCCAGCAAGATCCCCTCCCTAGAGCTGGGTTTACGAGGGCACACCACCACACCCAATTTTTTACTGGTGGGTTCCGGGAACTGAACTCTGGTCTTCATGTTCATGTATCAAGCACTTTACTGACCAAACCATTTTGCCACCAGTAGCGTAAGATCCTAAAAGTTCATTAGTGTCGTGACATATGTCAGAATTTTCTCTTGTTTGGGGGTGCTGGATGATACTTCACCATTTGCAAATGCCCGCTTTGCTCATCATCCATCAGTGGACACCTCTGGCTGTTGTGCATACTTGTTATAAGCACAGATGTACAAGCAGCAATCCGAGTCTCACTTACAATTCTCTTGGTTATATGCTCAAAGAAGGAAATGCTGGGCGGACCATATGGTTCTCATATTTTTAATTTCCTTAGGAACCACCGTGCTGTTTTTCTCTAACGCCCACACCATTCACATTTCCACTAGTGGGGCACAGGTGTGCTGATTTCCCCACACTCTCCTCTGCATTTACTATTTTCTCTCTGGCTGCTAGATCACACTATCAGCGTGAGAGGGTGGCTCACTGTGGTTTTGATTTGTATTTTCCTGAGTATTAGTGATATTAAACGTGTTTCATGTACCTCATGGACATTTGTGTTTCTTAGAGAAATGATATTCAGGATGCTCTCTCTGTTTTTTTTTTTTTTTTGAAATACAGTTAGCTGTTGTTATGTTGTATTTCCATATATTCTGCATTTTAACCCTTTATCAGCTTATAATTTACAAAAGTTCCCTCATATGAAATAGAGACCATTGGGTTTCCATTTCAGTGTGCTGACTATAATCATTAACACAGATTTTTATTGCCTATACATTTGGTATCAAATACCATGACTCAGAATTTTAAACACAATTGTATCATTCACGGTTCTGTTTGGTAATATCATATTTACATACTATGGCTTAGTCAACATTGTCATATTTTCCATGAACTACTTGCCTATTGGATTGAGTCCCACTCATAAAATTACAACTGCACATGTTCAACCCATCATCTTCTTTAAAAGGAAACCAATACATGCAATACTTACTGTATATTTTACAATATTCTGTTAACATCATCGCCTTTAGGAATTTATATCCCTACTCTATAAGTATTACAACGAAAGATTCAGCAGATAAAATCTCTAGGGGGACTAAAGAGCTGATTCGGTGGTTAAGAGTTCCGGCTACTCTTCCAGAGGCCCCAGCTTTGAGTCTCACCACCCACAAGGCCGTCCACACTGATCTTAACTCCAATCCCAGGTGATCCGAAGCCCTATTTTTTGTCTCCATGGGCATCAGGCACAAACATGCTTTGTAGACATCAATGCAAGCAAAACATCCATACACATACAAAATAATACAAATAAGGTATAATGTTTTAGATTGCTATAACAAAAAGTTGAACATTGTGTAAATTAACTTGACTATAGTGAATTGGCTAAGATGAAAATAATTTGCATGGAAAAATATATCGGATCCTTCAATTAATTAAAAAAGATAAGTTTATTAGAAATAGTTATTCAAGAGTCATAAATCACTTATTTATCACTAGCCACAGTTTAATGACGAGCCAAATATGAAAGTGCTCATCACACAATTGTTTAACTTTTATCAATAGACTCTCTTTAGAGAAAAATAAGTCCACCATCTTTGATAGTCTAAATACATATGGCAAATATTCAGTTCAGCATTTAAAAATTAATTCAAGAGTTTAGATATTTCTGGGTGAATAGTTAGAGGCAGCAAGGCGGTGTTAAATTTGTATGTGTGGTTCTAGCTAAGACATCTGGTCTTATGTCTTGTTTATTTTGAATTCTAGATATAAACATAGTCATGATCCTTACACGACCCTGTAAATTGATCACAGCTATTATTTCATGTCTGTTAGTAACTCCTTAAATAAATTCTAGTTTAAGTAAATTCTATATCAAACATTGATCCAGTTTTCAGAGAGTTTTGTAATGGTGTTTTATCTGAGGTGATTTCTCTCAGTTGATCAGTTGCCACTAAAACATAATAGTTAAAATCTTGGCTTCCTGTGTGACTGCTTCCACTTGTGTGCAAGTTATGGAACATCCTGCAAGTCAGGAGCACGGACATCTTATTTAATGTGTGGGGTGGCCTTACATACTCTAAAGGCATCTGCTGTTATATACGCTATAGAATGGTTAGTCTAATTTCCAGTTACACTTGTCTCTTCCACTCGGGTTGGTTTGGTATCTGAAAAGTAAAAGTGCCAAATGGTTTTAGGAATTCATTTTCATCAAAACTTTGGCTCCCATTCCAGCGACAAAGAACTGTACAGCTATAAAGTCGGTCTTGACATATCAATTCATTCTTGACATCTCGCAACAATTTTCATGAGCCACTCGGATAATGAATGATTTAACATTAACCTTACTAACAAAGTATTTTAAGAATAAGATTAGTTGATCAAATGTTTTAGCGCTTGAACCTCCTACCACTATCTTTCCGAGAGATCAGCAGAAACTTACACATGAATCTATTCATTCCCCTTTCTAACTCAATCGCTTCTGGAATTTCTTTTTTTTTTTATTTTATTATTTATTATTTATTTATTTTTATCAGTTACATTTTATTAACTCTGTATCCCAGCCGTGTCCCGATCCCTCATTCCCTCCCAGTCCCTCCCTCCCTCCCTCCCTCCCTCATCTCCACCGTGCCCCTTTCCAAGTCCACTGATAGGGGGGACCTCCTCCCCATTCATCTGATCCTGTTTTATCAGGTATCTTTAGGACTGGCTGCAAAGCCCTCCTCTGTGGCCTAACAGAACTGCTCCTCCCTTCCAGGGTGGGGAGACCAAAGAGCCAGTCATTAAGTTCCTGTTAGAAATAGTCCTTGTTCCCCTCACTTTGGGAAACCAATTGGTTACTGAGCTACCACAGGCTACATCTGAGTAGAGGTTCTAGGTTATATCCATACATGGTCCTTGGTTGAATGTCAGTCTCAGAAAAGACCCTGTGCCCAGATATATTTGGTCCTTGTGGAGCTCCTATCCTTTCCCCAACAGACTAACTCCCCTTCATTCTTATGATTCCCTGTACTCTGCCAAAGGTTTGGTCATGAGTCTTTGCTTTGAAAACACTGCTAGTTAGAGTCTTTCAGATGCGCTCAGTAGACTCCTGTCATACGTTCAATGCACATCCCATCTGTCTTTCTAAACGAGGATTGATCATCTTACCCCATGTCTGCTCAATTGATTATCTTTTTTAGGTGTATAGATTTCATTATGTTTATCATATCTTATAAGGCTTCTGGAATTTCTAGTAGTCGAGTCTTCCTCCTCCTATAAACACTCAGTTGGTCCCTTCACATTAGCTAGAATCCCTTCTTGTCTTCCTCTAGATCCATTGTTTCCTACTTTACTTTTGTCTGTCTGTCTGTCTACATGAGATCTAATATGAGCATTTCCTATTATAGCTCTCTATCATTTATATGTCTATCATTTATCTATCAATCTAGCTAGATAGCTACCTATCTATAATCTATTATCTATCTGTTATCTATACATCTATTGATAGACCAATTGATCTATCTATATATTCATCCATCTGCCTATTTATCTCTCTTCTATCCAGTTGTATACCTCATTTCCATTTTCTACTTCTTTATTTCACTAGTAGTATTTTCTAGGTTGTTTTTTTCTTTTTTTTTTTTAAGTTATGTTGAACGTATTATGTTGGGGTTGGTCCTAAATAAAACTGCTATGGACAGAAATTCCCCGTGGCTTTCTGAGTTGGTCCTTTCCCTCTTCCCTGTCACTGTCCTCAGACACTGGCTGAGCTCAGGCAACTGGATGATCCCCAGGTTTACGACCATTTTCCTCTTTGGATTTCTTACTTCCTGGCTTTAACCGAAACCCCCTATCAGAATGTGGCAGTTTTCTATCCTGTTCCCTCAGGACTCAGTAAGGTTATTATCAAGATAGCTTTATAAATTAATTCAAGCCAGTGTTAGCACAACTTACTGTGTTGTTCTTCACGGCCGAAGTTAAGCTTTCAGGCAGAACCCACCCCCATGCCTTCCCAGTTCACTGTCTCATATGGAGCATGAAGACGATGTGTGCAGAACACTGAAGTTTCTTGACCTCCCCAAATCCCTTTCTGGCAAACCTATACAAAGATGCCTACAGTGCATTTTAAATAAATGTGTAGAAAATATTGTTTCTATGTGGTCTCATTTTCTAAACAAAAACATAGTTTATATATAGTAGTTATTTTAATATTCGTATCTCAGATGTAAACTATGCCTGTTTCTAACATTAACATGGTACAGAGCAGGAACGCCATGTAACATATAGCTAAATATTTGAAAAAAAAATTTAAAGACTAGGAACATTGATTTCAAAAACAAACCTTTTCTCCTTTTATCCAAGCATCTTGGGGTGGTAAGATGGTTTAGCAAGTAAGGGCAATTACAGTCAAGCCTCAGGAATTGAGGATTGCTCCCAGAACCCACATTGTGAAAGAAAGATTAGACTCTCTTGCCTAGGCCCTATGACTTGTAGTGAAGATAGGGATCAGGTCCCCATTCCACAGACATGAATGCTCATGGAACAATCTGGTCTGGAGTCTTGGGACCAAGTCCAGCTTTGCTTGATCAAAAAGTTTTTGTTGCTGGCCGTGGTGGCTCACGCCTGTAATCGCAGCACTCAAGGAGGCAGAGGCAGGCGGATCTCTGTGAAATCCAGATTGGCCTGATCTACAAAGCAAGTCCAGGAAGGCCAAGGCTACACGCAGAGAAACCCGTCTCAAAAATCAAACAAACAAACATACAAAAAGTTTTGTTATTACCACTTGTTTAATTGCAGGGTCTAGGGCATAGCTCTCAGATCCTTACATCTCACATCACTTCCTCATACATATTCACTTATCCCCTGCCAAAATCCCAGTAAGAACCCAAGATAGCTCCTATCCAGTGCCACACAATGTGAAGTCATCCTTGTGAATGTATTCAGCACTGACCAGCCTTCACGGACATCAGGACACCTTCTAAAACAAACCCTCTGAAATCCTTCAGATAGCCCTGCCCATAACCTGTTTCTTTTTGACTGGTCCTGACCTCTGCTTGTAACCCACTATTCTGCCAACCCTTTGCTGACCAGATTACTTTCGGATATTACCAAACTTCCTTAGTCCATTTCTCAAAATCTTTAAACCAATTATAAAATCTAAACAATTTTAAAGAAGAAGGGTTTTGAAGAATTAATTCCTTGTTTTATTTTATAATGTATAGTATATATTTGTGCACAGAAATCATGAACAGCAAAAGACGGAACAACTGAAAACTTTACTCCTTCATTCCATTGATAGGATCAGAGCCCTAATTGGATGAGGCAGTGAATCAAATAGAAGTTTCTGGTGACAGGGCTAAGAGATGGCTCAGTAGTTAAGAGCGCTTGCTGCTCTTGGAGATGTCCCAAGTTTGGTCCCCAGCATCCACATCAGGCAGCTCGCTGGTGTAAATCTAGTTCCAGGGAATCTGATGCCATCTAGTATCAACGAGCACCTGTTTTCATGTTGTATACATAAACTCATATAATGTACAAACACATAAATAACAATAAAGTAAGTTGCTGGCATTGCTGTGGTTCAGGAGAACAAAACAAAACATGAGGAGGACAGGAAATCTGAACAAGAAAACAGAGCAATAGACCAGTCTGAATGGAGTGGATGGAATGATGGCTAAGTCGATGGACCAGTGGATGAGATGATGGTGATTTTACCAGGTGAAATGGCTCAAAAGCCTGTCACTGAAAGCCTGAGTAAATCAAATAAATCTCTTTCAAATATGAATGTTTTTACTGCTATGCCATTTAATGTTCTACATGTGCACCGGACATCTTTGAAATTGTGTATTACATGAAAGCCATCGCCAAAATAAAAAAGCAAAACAAATGACAAACAAACAAAAAACACAAAGAGGACACATAAAAAGAAAGGAGAAAGAGGAAAAGGATGCCGATTCATTGTATACAGAATGATACATTAAATAACACATCTCAACTTTCAAAGAACTAGGCAGGAAAGATTATTAACTTAGAAAGAGTTCCAAATCCCTGAGTTCTTCAAATATGTGCATCCAGCTTGTTCTTGAAAGCAATCATTTTTTTTTGTTACAAATTTCATTTGTTCCGATAAAGAATTTGTTGTTGGATAGAGAAAAAAATATGTGCATATATGTATAGTTGACGTGCCAAACATCTGCAAGAAGCCACATTTTCAGAGCCTTCTTTAAGGGGGAGTGCTAAGTAGGGCAGATGATTGATTTTAAGTCAAACTTTCTTGCCTGTGCTCCAGTGTGTTCAGGCGCAACTCCAGCAGGAAAGCTTTGTTATGCTGTTATGAAGTGAGGCATTGTGTAAATAGGCAAAACAACAGGTGCCACACATCTGTTCTTTTGTCAGTCTTGAGGATCTATCTTTCATAAAGAGGGGGGAAAACAGGAAAAAAAGCCATCGTAATGAGTTAAAATCCTAAGCTAATAATCAAATACGACTGTTTTGGAATAGGCGTGTAGTTGTTTTATAATTTCATCACTTATTTCACTATTGAAATTGAAGTAAGTCGGCAGAAAACTCCCACAACTTAAACAAGGCTTCTATCCTCTTACATGCTGCACAGAAATCTTTTCTCCTTTATGATATCGTTACAAACGCTGTCGAACAAGTTCCGAATCTCCTTCAATTTCTTCTTCCTTCCTATGCACCTCAGACCTGGAGGGAAGCCTGGAAGCCCGTCAAAGCTCCTTGTAACGCCTGTCTTTTGAAGCCACGCACAGCCTCTCTGCAAAAAGCATTCATTCGCTTGGAGTACATTTCTAGTACTGAAATTTATAAGAGACTTCTAGCTAGACTCCTTTCCTCCACTCTTGTTTCCCCAACTGCTGAAAATTGATTCGCTCTTCCTCTCTCTCCTCTCACAAGGCTTTGCTGGATAGCCAGGAATGGCTTCAAACTGGTGATCACCCTGTGTTAGCCCTCCCTAGAGGAATGCCAGGTAAGCATGGGAAGTCCTGGCTAATAATTCTATTTCTAAAATGAGCCAAATCACGTTAGAACTCACCTCTACACGCTCAGTGAAATTTCATTGTGTACTGGGAAGCAAGAGGCTTATGGCTCTGGTACAGTGGAGTCCAGTTCTCTGCTTCTTTACTATTTTCCAAACTGTCCCATCAAACTATTAACAATACCCCAAACACCATTCTTTCTTCTCCATTTTTGGGTGTGTGTGGGGGAATCAAAATAAGGGCTTTGTGCCTACACTCTACCTCTGAATTGCAACTGCAGCCCTGACGGTAATTTTTATTTGTTTGTTTGTGTATGTATATATGCATGTGCTTTTTGTTTGTTTGTTTTCTGCCGAGCCATCGTGCCAATCCTCTCACCATCTGGGTGCTCTTGTTCTAAAAGTTATCCTCTGAGCATTCTGGGAGCGCCATCCCAGGCCAGGTTTGCTATCCATCGCCTTGTGAGCTGACTGGTCTTCACGATTCTCCTTCAGCAGTCTGCACTACACAGTAATAACTGGTTCGCACTATCTCCGCCCACCTATCCTCTCAAAGAAAAGGAAACGTACTTTAGAAGAGGAAATATATTTTACCTGCCATCAGAAGGTAGCTATGCCACCAGACTGAAGAAGGAATAAGGTCTAAGTCAGTTTTTGAAATGAAAGAGAAACGGATATTGAGAACTGTTGGCCAATATAGTGAGACCTGGACTACATAATATTTGTAGCGGGTTACATATAAAATAAGGAATTATGAGGAAGTATAGAAAAAGAATACTAAGAAAAGGTTTGCTGGGTGTAATTTAGTGAGATTCAAAAAAATAATAATAGTATTGGATTTGGTCCATGCCCTTACGGAAAATATATCCCCTGACTGCTAACATCTGTGTACTGACGGACTCGCTCAAATGCCTCAAGGTTCCATAGAACTTCTCCGTTTGTTTCAAAAATGGAGTTCACTTCCCTGAAGACATCAATCCCCCATCTGAGCATAACTAGACAGTTTTCTCTCCTTGACAGCCTGTGGGCTCTATTGACAGAGCTCTCCAAATGAAAGCTATCTGCTCTAGCTACTCGGATACCCTAGATCTCAACCACTGAAGCTGAAGCCCCACACTGTTTTCTGATTACAAACCCTGATTCTGCTTTCTGGAGACGCATCCCTGCCTGTAATGCACTATCGCTTAGAATTTCACATCGATAGACTTGTATAGTTTTCCAACTCATCCACCTTTTCCAGTTTCTCTTTGTTCTGAGTGGCTCTGATGGCTTTCTGATATGCTGTCCTTCAAAGGGTTGCCTTTGGCTCTTTCAAATGGGAGGGGCGTTTCCAACTCACAATTTGCATGTGGATCAGCTAGGCCTGTTCATCTACTATCCCCATTTTTTGTTTGTTTTTTGTTAAATTCAGTATACAACCTCCTCACTTGGTCTTCTTGCCATTGGTCCACACAATAGGATACAGCGCCCATGGCTTCTCAGCCTCCCCTCTCCAGTCTTTTTTTTTTTGGGGGGGGGGGGGACACGTATGATCAGCTCTCTTCATCTGAGGTTTCACTTCAGTTAGTGCTTTTTGTTTTACCAGGCACAGGACCACTCACCCCTCGACACCTTCAAGCCATCAAACGCGCCCTTCCTTTTGTCTTCCCTGCTTGCTCTCCTCTGCTAAGCCTGCCTACTCTCTGCCTCTTTGAGACAGAAGTCCTCAACAGGGCCTACGTGGAGTAATTCAACTCATCCCGTTCATTCCTCCTTCCAGCCCGCAGTAGCAGTTCAGGGCTCTGTATCAGCCCTACTTGTTTTTCTCCCTGATTGCTTTCCATTCTTCATTTGGATTTCCGCTTATGGGGCCATTAGTCACATTCCTATGATTTCTCTTCATAGTTTCTTCTGTCCCTAGAACCAGGCGTTCAAGACCCAATGCCCATGTCTGCTGCCTCGGAAAGGGAACAGAAATTTCAGTAGGAGAGTTTAAACTCCAGGACCAGAAAAATAGATGGAAGAATAGCCTGGGCTTCCATCTGTTTGGGAGAGACTTGGAGACAACAACGATTCAGACACAAACAAAATTGCTCCAGGCTTTCTTCCCTTCCTTCTGGTATTCCTCTTACCTGTCCATAGGGAGCGTTCTTTTGTTAGGGCACCTCGCTTAGGTTCCTTCACACTAAGCGAAATCATTCTGGTCAAAACCCCATGGAAGCACCTGGCAGTTACTTCCTACATTTTCTCCTAGAGGGGGAAAACGCGTTTTTCTATCCATGGCAGCTTCCTCCTCTTTTGTGCCGTGAAGAATTATCCCCATCAGAGAAGCCCGTCTCGGGTCTGGGAAATTATAGTTCGCACCATGAAAACACGGAGACATCCCAATTCCGCCTTTGCAGGTTCCCGGTGAAGAGCGCTCAAAGGACCCTGCAGCTTTGCTTGCCTACAAGAACAACTGTAGCCCCTGATTTGGGCAGGAGTGTTGCTTTCCTTAGCTCTTTCTTGGGGGTGAGGAGTGGGCAGGTGTAAATTCCTCTGAAGTGCCTCTACCTCGCTCCTCAGACCTCCTCTTCAAGGAGAGGTGGGAAGGAAGTCGTCTCTGAATTGTCCAGAGGGTGGGAGGAGGCAGCACCATTTATTTCTGTTACCCTTCCATTTCCCAGCCTCGAAGCTGGGTTTCACCTCACCCACTGTCGCAGTTCCTGGATGGGTTCTATTAAAAGTACACATTTTCAGCATCTGGGTCCGATTCTTTCTACTGCCGAGTACACTGTCCATCCCCCCCCCCCCGCACCCCGAGACACACTGCACGCTTCCCTCTGTCTGCTATGCAACGGCGGGGGGCCCATGTGGGTAACCTGCCCACCCACTCGACCGGCTCCGGAGCCGTCCACGACCTAGCTGGGGTAAGGCTGAGCTTAACGGCCCGCCCGCTTCCAAGCGGCAGGCTTGCGCGGTGGCGCGCGCTTGGTTCCGGGCCAACAAACTTCTCCGGGACCGTGCGCGCCGCCCCCCTCCTCCTCCCGGCGGCGGTGGCTGCGGCGCGGGCCGGCTTCCCGCAGAGCCGAGGGCCGCGGGCGGAGGCGGGGACGGCGGGGACGGTGGCTGCGCCCCGGCCGGACGCGCTGCGCACTCGGCGGGCTGAGGGAGGCGCAGGGCCGGCCGGGCGCTCGGGGACCGGTCCCGGATCCTCCTCCCCATCCCACCCCACCCCCATCAGCCCAAGGCGGGCTCGGGGACCCCCGCGCGGGTCCAAGTGGGTAACTCCTCCGCGAGGGAGGTGGGGGGGACCCGGGCGTCTGCCTTCCGCCTCTCCCCGGCAGAGCATCCCCAGCCCCAGACCGCAGCCCCCCGGCAGAATCCGTCGCCTGCTCGCTCTGTCCGTTCCACCCGCATCAGCGCCGCACGTACTTCGGCTTCGCAAACCCACCCCGAAAACCCACCGAGAACTAAAGTGGAACGCGTGAGCCCGCGTGACCCGGACGCTCAAACACGAGCCCCATTATAGGCAGCGTAGCAAAGTGGCCTGATGTGGCCAAAGGCACCGGGTCGGTCCCCTGGGCTGCGCGTGGGAATGCGTAACCGCAGGTGGGCAGATTTGCCCCCCTAAATAGGAGCACACGTGCAGCACCGTTTTGACATTTTCCTAAAAAAAAAAAAAAAAAAAAGAAAAGAAAAAAAAGACAGATGCACGCAGAGGACCAGAGGCACAGCGTATGGCGGAGACCGGGCTCCTGTGGGCGACACCGAGGGAGGAACGGCGGGCGCCAGAGCTGCGCAGCTTACCTTGGGCTGGTGCCGGAGCCCCTGGGAGGCGCGGTGGAGTCCCGACCGGGCTGCCGCACCGCCGCGCAGTGGCCCGCGCCAGCTCCCAGCGAGTGGAAGCGGGACGCATCTCTGCCCTTATTCGTCCCTCCAGTGTGACCCTCCCACTCGGTGAACACGGAGGAGTCCGCAAGACAGTCCTCAGCCAACTCGTGCCCAGGTTTTCCTTCATCACCCAGGGCCGGGGAATTACGTCTTTCGGGTTTCTGTTTTTGATAGCAATTTTAGAGAGGCCAGGACGGTTGGGGGCCCCGGCGCTTTCTCACTTCTGACTGTGAAGAAGTGTCCTCAGAGTACCATGTGCGGCTTGCGTTCACAGGTAGATAATTGGCTTTTTTAACAGTCGAGCTGAAAATAAAGAATATCACGATATGTTTTATTTTTCGCTTCCATGTCTGGAGTTTATCTGACGTTAATCAAGTCAGCTTGCGTTCAAATTACAATCCTGCTTGTAGGTTTGTGTCTACATCGATAAAGAAAGGTATGTTGTGACTGTTAAATAGACTGGCGTTAAAAATAGTGGTCTTTTCATTCTTTTTGGGCTCTCTTTCAACATGTGGAGGACGTGGCTACGGCAGAACACATACACCTATAGTCAGAATATGTATATTTTCAGATCTATGTTCATTTATAGTCGATACACACATATTTTTTCATACGTGTAGTGTGTGTGATTTTTTTTTTCTTTTTAAATTCTAGAATTTGGGAGATTAAGCCAAGGGTTAGACGATACTTACTGTTTTTTAGTTGTGTGTTGCCACAGTTGGACATAAAAAGTCTATCTATTATTGGTCCATAGTGGAAATCACGAAAGTGTTACCTCGGAGGAGCCATAAACCTAAGTTTCACATAGTGAGGTTCACAAGCCAAAGAATGCTTAACCTCAAGGTGGCAGAGATAAAAATGCGCAGAAAGAATTTTAAAATGGCTCGCTTTCACCTCGTTGGAGGGATACCATCACAGCCTCAAACCAGTGGGCTTTAAGCCTACCTGTCATACTAAAGAAAACACTTAAGATTTTCGGAGTGAGTGCCAGGAACCACATTGCTGTCGGGATTTCAAGCTATCTGATATGTTTCCTCCTCGTGTCGTTTTCATCACTAATTTTTGGTTGACTGTGGAAAAAGTCCAAAGGAGGAAGTTATCACAAGAGTTGAGTGGCGCGGTGGCCCTTTAAAGGCATGATTCATAAGCCTTCTCTAGGCTTCTGGTGAACCCTACCATTTATTTAAATACTATTTCATTTGTTTTCTCATTTGTCAATTATGCTTTATATACTCGTTCTATGCTCAGGCTCCGTTGTCCAGATTACTAAATTCAGGTGTTTGCATCTGATCGATACTCTTTAAAAAAAGAAAACTTTTAAGCTGTATACCAAGTCCACGATTTTTGCTCCATTGTTTCAATAATTTCACAATCTTTAAGTTGTTTATGAAATAGCTGAACACATTTTTATGTCTGTGTCATAATTCTCCTTTTGTTACTTCTAACATTGAACCAACATTTTTGGACATCCTGAGAAAGGAAGAAATAAAGTTTAGAGTTTACCAGCTACATTCCTTGTCCGTAAACACACCTGTGAAGACCACCCTATTCTTTCCTTCCTTCCTTCTTTTCTTTTTTTCCAAAAATGATTTGAATCTAGACTGCTTTTGTGATCCCAACCTATTATATCCATAGGTTTTGAGGTTTTATCAAGTTCTTTTTTCTGAATTTTAAAGTGTCTTCAGGTATCAAGGCCATTAACCATGCACCTTTTAATTATCTATGTCAAATACAACTATATATGATCCCATTCATTCTGAAGCTACTTCTTGGGGGAAAAGTATTTGAGAACAACTGAGGAATCTACAAAGACTAAATTCTTACAAATTATAGGACTTCTAACATTCAGCTCCCTTGATATCTGTGTGTGTGCCTTTCTCTCTCTCTCTCTCCCTTTCTCTTTCTTTCCCTCCTTCTCTCTCTTTGTATACTTAGTTTTTTTAAGACTTAAAAGCCCAAACTACTTTCAACATGTATGCCTCATAGAAGACATGGTTCACTATTTGTGACACGTGAGAGCTAAGTTCCGCTGGAAGTATTTTGCAGGCTTCATATTTGTATGTCTCACTGACATGAACTGGACACTTCACAGTGGACACCGCAACCTATCTTGATAATCTGGACATTTCACATTTACCATGCGTTTCTTTTAAGCGTCCCTTCTTAATATCTTCAGTTTCTCCTGTTTTCTGCATCTCTACTCCCAGCTACGCTGCTTCATTTCTTTTACTTTTCCCCTTCATAGTTTCCATTTTTTTTTCCAAGAAGAAAGAATTTCAGCATCGCCCCTAGCTAATTTCTTAGTTACCAAACCATACAAGTGCTCATTCTTTATTGAATTTCCAGGGCACAGGGCACAGCCATACATGACTTCCATACATGTCTCGTGGAAATGCTTCAATGCATCCACAGTGGATGAACAGATCTTACTGTTGATTGTAATTACCAAGTCTGACTTGCTGGGGCTCAAATGCACTTTCCATTATGCTTGTTTCTAGGCCAGCATTACAGTTTGCTGTTCTTGTTCATATTAGGTCTAAATTCTTGCTGATTGACCAACGTGGACTAGAGAAATCTGCTAATTTGAAAGTGTGTTTTGTCGCTGTTTGTGAAAAATTATCAAACGGAAATTAATATTCCAACGTTCGCCTTTCCATTTGCTTCCTTTCCGGGAAGACACTGTAGCTCATGATGTGTACTCGGTTTACAAGGGACTGGAGGATGGGATCACAGCTGCACCTTTCTCTTGGTTTCTTAGTCCCTCTTCCTAGGATCAGTGACAGTGAAAGGAAATATGATAAAAGACAAGTGACCAGCCTAGTCACAGGGACAGCTTAGTAATGTGCCTTAAGTTCTCAAAAGCAATTTAAGAGAAAGAGTGGCATACCCTGGTAGAAAAAAATAGACACGGGAGGGAGGGTGACAGTGACTGAAAGACAAATCACCCAGAAATACAAATATTTAACAAACTCAGATGAAATATTTAACTTAATTTTAACATTAGAAGAAATACACACTTATTACATTTTTTTTTCCTTCACCTATTTTGCCAGGATTAGATAGTGGTGATTGTCTGTGATGTTGGCAGAAGCAGAAATCTCTCCCAGCAACTCTAGAAATATGAAATAGTTCAGTCCTGCAACAGGGCAGCATAACCATGTGCATTTAAAATGAAAGAAGCAAACAAAAAAGAAGCAGGGTGGGGTGGGTGTCGGTGGCATTGTAAATTCCTCTGAAACAGTAACTGGTTATTTCTGGGTTAGGATTATAGGGATTTTCTTCCTTTTACTTATCTGTAACATATAAAGTTTCCACAGTGCACATGTAACCCTACTGTAATAAAAGTGCCACAAACAGAAATGTTTGTTGTTCTCTCTTGGGCCTGTTAAGGTTGTCAAGAAACTGGCCTTGCTAGCACTTTTTTTAAATCAAATGAAAATATTCTAGTCTAAACTGGGTCTAGTGAATTCAGTAGGAAGCACATATTAAACAAACCATCTAATCATTTAGCGTATACTTCAAATGACTTTTGAAATAAAGATAAGTTTGCTATAACCCTACTTCTTGGTGTTTGATCTTTGGTAAGAACACACTCGCAGGTCTAATTTATAACACGAAGAGAACATGCAAAGCGTCATAGGCAAAGTAGCTATAACAGACTAAAGGACTTCAAAGAACCATCTTTACTTGTGAGCCATCAAGATCTTAAAACTTTAGTAGATGAAATAAACTTCTTTATTTGTCAATGCAAATAATTACATTTCCAAATCATACCTGATCGTAGTTCCAGTGTTGAGGCACACTACCACTGAGACATGTCCAGACATGTCTAGGCCCTTGAACCCCAGCACCAGGAATGGCATCGTGCTCAGTAATGTGTGAAGCTTCCAGCTTATCATTTCACTAATAAATATTTGCTGAGAGAGCACCGAAAGAGAGCAAGGGCACAGGTCTCTCTTGGTGTAACATGAGGTTTCTTGTTTCCTGCCAATTTAAATCATTCTCCGTGGAATTCAAGATACTAAACTGTATCACCATAATCTACTCTTATCCGTTCTCTTTAATGTACAATTTCAGTGCAATAAGGCTCCGTGACTCGGAACCACAAGAGGAGCGTGTCTAACGTGTCTAACGCTCCCTAGCCCCGCTGCCTTTAGCTGAAATGGGAAATTCTGCTGATTGATCGGTCAAGGATTATTTAGGTGTCATGGTTAACGCGATGCCCTTCCTGCCATCCCCCACCAAACGCACTCTCCCCTGCCTCTGTACAGCACAGTGTACAGGCCACCTCGGTGGTGATCTGTGTTGCTCTGCCTGGTTTCTCACGTGTTTTCTACACTTGTGTGTCTGGTTTAGTGCAAGCTCCTTGAGGGCTAGAATTGTGTCTTCTCATTTTCAGGAATTCCACAGTAAAATGCCTAGTAAAGTAAAGTAGGGTTTTCTTTTCATGGAATAGTGTTCAAGTATTGGTTGAAAGAAGTCCTGCAGAGGTCAAATAACCAAGAACATACAATTTTTAATGACAAGTATGGACTGCATCTCAATGTATGTGGAAAAAAAATGATAGGCTCATTTCTTTTCCCTTGTAGCTCAGGGAATAATAATACTCCACTGATAAAAATCACAGGATAAATTATTCCCACTGAAAAAAACAGGCCTCTCAGAGTAGGGATTGTGAGGATGGCAACACTTTAAGACAGGACTGTCACTAGTCTAAAATGTCATCCATCGTATGTATTCTTTACTTTTTCCTAAGCTAAAATTAATTTCCACTATGAAAGTTAGAACATAGTACTACTTACTCACTTACTACTCTTCAAAGATAAAATAATCTCTAATTGACCTGTGCTGTGATTCCTGAACGTTTTGAAGCAGCTCACCCAACCTACAAAGCAATTTCAATAAGAATTCAGTGTTGGAACATTGTAGGTGGTTGGTCTGCTTATGTTATGCAAGGCTTATATCCACAAAACTGATTATTTTCACTGAAAGGAAAGGAGCATTGTTTGTTTTGTTTTTATTTATTTAGAACACATTTAGCTTGATCAACAAACCTCATAAAGTTATCAAGTACTGTGCATGGTGCTAACTGCCTTACATACTCTGTCCTTCTTTGTCCTGTGAAACTTGCCATAGCCCCATTGCCCCACTCTTACAATGCAGGCCTGGGGCTGTTAGCAAATCAGAGGCAGAGCAAGGGTTTGTGTGCAGGCCTATCTCATTCCACAGCCAAGTGTCATCTTCTCTAGGATCTAGGACCTTGTCTTCAGGAGCTTTCATCGGACCATCTCGGAACACCTGTTTGCCTGTCAGTGCTACAGCTGTCAGAGGGCTGGACTGACACCCAGAGGACACTCAAGAGAAGCAGGGGCATAGCATTCCCCAGCTCTCTACAGTTCCCCCTTTTTGTTTTAGACGCATCAGGCAAGAGTAGAGGTCTGATCTCTGATATTAGAACTAAATTGGGACTTTGTACCAATGTTCATTTAGGTGTCATCCACCCAAAGAGCATCAGACCCGTCCGATACCTTCTGCCTTCCACCTTCCCGATGGTGAGTGCTTTCTGTCACGAACAATTCCACATTTGGCTAAGGCTGAGGATCTGGCTTGCTTCCATGTATGTGGACCTATCTGCATTGCCCACGTGGCACGCCTGGGTTGGCTACCCAGAGGCTATTTAAGCTGTGGGCTGGCTTTCCCCAGGGTCCGAGGATTGTTCAAGGTTCCTGAATAAACTGCATTGAAAAAAAAAAAGGAGAAGCAGGGGTCCACAAGCCTGCTCGTTACACCCATTTCTGACTAACCATTATATAATATTCAGTATGTTATAGATATAGTTTACATATGCATGTATAAAGTGAACAGTGCAGTCCTGCCTAAGAATGGATTGATTTTATTTCCCGTGGAATTCAAGCTGGTTTAAATTACGTAGCTGAAGATGACCTTGGATCTGTACTGCTAACGTCACCACCAGAACAGCAGTCAGGCACCTCCAAAACATTTGGTGCTGACGGTTGAACCCGGGGCTCCACACATTCTAGGTAAGTACTCTACAAACCAAGCTACAACCTGAGCCAGGAATCAATCTCAAAGAAATCTTTCCGATATTCAAGAACATTCCCGCTCTCAAGTTATCAAGTTACCACAAGCTCATTTTTACCTATCTGAAATATAAACTTCTATGTTTGTTTAAAAAAAAAAAAAAAACACTTTCAAATAATCCTGAAAGGTCATACAACAAGTTAAAAAAAAATGAGATTTATACATCTCTACATGTTTTAAATCACTTCAGCTGTCAGCCCCAAACCACAGGTTTTTAATTTTTTTCTATGTAGATCCCTGCTACCTTTGTTGTTATAGTCATTGCTGTTGTTTGAGACAGGATCACCTCACTATGTAGCCATTAGGCCCTGAAGGGACAGAAATTCACCACCACACCTGGCCTAGATCTGTTTTATTCTTAATGAAAACATCACTGTAAGTTTTAGTGTTTCAGATTTCCTAAGCCCATTATTTTTCAAAGGCCTTATTTCACTAACTGCCTGGCAGATCCCCTCATTGCAATCCTCTCTCAAGTGTGGTCACTGCTGAACTGCTTCTGCTGCGGTGTCATTGCCCCAGTCCAAGGGATGCTGACTAGTTCAGGAGCCCGCTACCAGCCAACTGGGAAATTACAGCCCGAATGTGCATGACCATCCCCCATTCATGCTGAAATCCTAACCCTTATAGAGATGGTTAAGGGGTAGGGACCTTTGAGCAATTATCAGGCAATGATGGTGGAGCCCTCATGAACATGAGTTCTTTTAGAAAAGAAGCCTGGAGAGACCCTTGGCCTCTCTATTGTGTGAGGATTCATCAAGAGAACAGCTATCTGTAAAGAGGCAGGTCTTTCACCTTGAATCTACTTTTGCCTTAATCCTGGACGTCTTAGGCTCCAGAACTGGGAGAAATAAGTTTCAGCTGTTTGTGCAGTGTGCTAGTCAACAGCATACCCGAGATAACACACTTTATGAGGGAGGGGTTTGTTTTTGCCTCACAATTATAGAACTTTCTGTCCACCGACAGTTGGACATGTTGGTTTTAGGCGGTGAGCCAGTACCTCATAGCAGGAGGGTGCATGACAGAGTGAGCCGCCCACCTCACCCTGGCTGGGAAGCAGAAGCCTCAACTGAAAGCATCCCTCTAATCATGACCTGCGACCTCTTTCTGGGCTCTACCTCTAGAATTCTCCTCCACTGCCCAGCAGCACAGCGGCTGGTGACTAAGCATTTAAAATGTAGCCCTTCGGGAGCATCTGAAATTCTAACTGTGGAACCTAGTAACTGAATTATGCTACCTCAGTCCAAGCATCTTAAGGTTCAGAGAAAGGGTTTACTTGCTCCAACAGGCCAGTCGAATGGTAGTGGCTTCTGATGGAATGTTAGTAGGTGACATCTCAGAAAAGGGTCAGTCTGTCCACCAGAGTATTATTAGCCATGACAGGGTAATAAACCAACCCCAGGCTCAGTCACTGAAAATGGAAACCACCCGTTGCTGCCCATGAATCCCATAATGGAGGTTCTCCTATGTAGGCTGAGCTTGGGTGTTTTCAGCTGATTTCACTAACATCGCTACCAGTCAGGTCTATCAGATCTGAAGAGAGTTGGCTGATAAGTGGCTTCTCTTCCAGCAAGGTAACCTGGTCCAAGAGATCACAGAGATTCAAGACATAGTAGAAGACTAAGAGGCCACTTAAGCTTAGAAACAGAAGAAAAGGAGCCAAAGAAAAAGCCCAGGAAACATAGAGACCCAGATACACACATGATCTCATACACAGAAATCACATGAGAACCCAAAACCCAAAACTGGAAAACACAGAACATAATGCTGTGTTGAGCTTTGTTTTTTGTACCTTATAGGGTTTTTTTTAATATATGGCACACACATGCACACACACACACACACACACACACATTATGTGACAAAATGTCATTGAAAAATTGTCATTGAATTCAAAAATGTCATTGAATTCTATTTGTATTGACCATCTACTGCTGGGCATAGATCCTGGCCTGAAGAGTGTGTTGGCTACCCTGTGAGACTCTATGAGAAAACGAATTTTCCCTTTGTGAGCAGTTCTCAATTGGAGATAGCTTCTGAGTTAGGGATGCAGAGTTGTGCACACTTCCCCTCTCAGCACTAGGACCCCATCTGGTCAGAGCCATGAAAGGTTCTGTGTCACAGTCTCAGTGAGTTCATGTGTGTGTCAGTCCTGTTGTAGCTAGGAAGCCTTGTTTCCTTGAAGTCTTTCCTCCCCATTAGCTCTTACAATCTTTCTACCTCCTCTTCTGCAAAGTTCCCAGAGACCCAAGGGGATGCCTTTGATGGAGATATCTGTTTCAGACTGGGTGCCTCAAGGTCTCTCACTCTCTGCTCATGGCTCAGCTGTTGTTCTCTGTATTTGT
Organism: Meriones unguiculatus; assembly: GCF_030254825.1. Lineage (NCBI taxonomy): Eukaryota > Metazoa > Chordata > Mammalia > Rodentia > Muridae > Meriones > Meriones unguiculatus. Next base: position 47,997,054 of record NC_083363.1, read on the forward strand.
TCCCATCTGCTGCAGGAGGAAACTTCTCTAATGATGGCTGAGCAAGACACTGATCTAAGAGTATAGCAGAATGTCATTTGGAGGCTTCTTTTTTCCTACTGTCCTTCAGATAGTATTTACTTATCTCTAGGTTCCTGAACTATCTAGTCCTTCCTGTATTCCTTCTCTCACACCTCCTCCTTTCCCATCCACATTTGATCCTCCCATTCCAGCCTCACTCCAATCCATCTATAACTATCTATTGTCCTTACCCTTCTTAGGGAAATCCATGCCTCCTCCCAGGTCCCTTACTCTATACTCATCCTCTGTGGTTATACAGATTGTTTATTGGAGGCCTAACAGTTGACATGCACATATAAGTGAATTCATACCATATTTGTGTTTTTTTGGCTCTGGGTTACCTCACTTGGCATTATTTTTTTCTGGGTCCATCCATTTACATTTCAAATCTCATGACTTTATTTTTTTTTAACACCTGAGAAATTATTCCATTGTGTCAGTTTACCACAGTTTGCTTTATCCATCCATCTGCGAACATTTTAATCAAAAAATAAATAAACGAAAAGGTAGCTTTTAAATTCTCAGCCTTTAGGGAAACAATTAAAGGAGAAAACATCTAAGTGCAAATGATAGATGGTCCAGGTGTTACAATTTGCATTCCAATGGGAGGCACCAGTCGGAGGTACTGAGACCTTCCAAGAGATTTTTGATCACACTGGGAGACGGTGGGTTTCAGGGGAAAAAGGGTGAGCAGGAATCACGGGAACTTTTCCAATATTAACCAGACTGAAGGAGCGAAGTCTGCAAAAGAACTAGATTTTTTTTTTCCCACAGAAGGAAGGCTATTAATAGCTCGTCTTGGTCCCTGAACTTCAACTGGAGTTGCAATAGCCCAAAGTGATTCTCTTTCTAATCACACTGGACAAATGAGAGTGGGAGAAGGAGACTGTGGAAGAAGCTGAGGAGGATTCCAGAAAAAGACCTTAAGCAATGAACATTTTTGTCATTTATGAATCATAGTTATCAGCACAGGGACTCTGGCAGATATGCAGAAATGAAAAAGGAAAAAGGAAACGTTGTGTTTTAGAGTTATTTTATGGACTTAGCGAAATAAAACAACACACTAATCCAGTATTCAGGGATTTTTTTCTTCTTTTTTTGAAAAATAAAGTTGATTGCATAAGACTTGGTGAAATACTACTGAGGTACTTTTTGGTTCTTGGTTGTGTCCTTGAAGAACTTGGTTTCTAGACAGTCTGGCACCTCCCTTACTGTTCTTGTAGTATTCCCCGCTCTGTGCAAAATGCACATCTCCCTACACTGTTAGTGTAATCATTGGGGGAAAATAGGTCATTTTCTTAAAATGCCTTCATTTATTGAATAATCTCACAATGCTTGAGAGACTGGGCTTATCTTAAGAAAAGATGAAAATAAGCCAATTATGAAAAAAATGGTATTTGGTATGTATTTTTTTAACAATGAGATTCTAACAGGGTTCATGTAAACAAGATAAAGTAAAACTTGTTTTTATTTGTTAGATAGTTTCTGTGTAGTCATGGGAATACGATCTTGAGATTAATCACAAATAGCAGGTCTTCAAATGATGCAAAGTCAGCCAAGAGTAGGGCTTTCTGTATCTCTCATCTCACTGTGTCCTTCCAAGGGTGTGGTCCTCAAGGAAAATGTTCTGAGATGATTCTTGTTCTGTGACAAAGAGGCTTTTCACTTGATTGCATACAGAACAGTTTAAAGAGAGTGGACAGATAATTATTTTTTCCAAACAGGAATACTTTCAGGAATGAAAGGAAGCTTTATGAACACCATAATAGGACAATAGACACAGATGCCAACATAACAGCCCAAGATTTAAAGCACACAACTTACCAACAAAATGTCAAAAGGCAGAGGGCCTGCTGTACTTATCTTTTGATTTAGGATTCATTTCCAAGGACCAGATTTGTGAGATAAGTAACGACGGATCGGCTAGAACCCCCCTGATGGTTGTCCTGGGACTGCGAGTGTCTGTGCAAATATTGTTTCTCTGCCCCCTTATCTCCAGGTGTTATCACTGCTTTGTGCCTGTGTGTACTAGGCTGTATGTCTTACAACTCTTAAATAGCTCCTGGGATGTTTGCAAGCATGACTGTCCTCTAAGCCAAGCTGAGTCTCCCAGTCTAGCCTCTGCTTAGTGCTTATTTAAGGTAACACTATAGTCTTGAATAACTGTTGTCCAATTTCTTCATGGTTTCAAAGTGGCCCCCATGTAAATGACTTATTCATCATGGCATGTACCTTTTATAATGAAACTGATTTCCTCAACCCTCGATTGTGCAACCATATTCAGTGTAAGAAGAATGGCCTTTTGGAATGAAAATTTGTCTGTGCTTTTCTCAGAGAATGTTGAATGCATTGTTGGGCCTAAGGAATCCCCATAAAGAAAGATTGTGTACTATAAAAAAATCAGAGGGCATGAACAAGAGAGATCAAGTGCTGTGCAATACCAAACACAACACATGCCCAGGCTGGCTTCTTGTAAAAGGGGGCATTTACAATTTGCAGCTGACTTTGGTTAATACCTTGGTAATTTACAAGGTTGAAGCACTTGGCTTTCTGTTTTAATTGGAGGCGTAAGAGAAAATAGCATCTCTCTCTATCAAATAATCGCTGAAGGGGTTCAAATGTTTTTGAACCTCTTTACACACAGAACTTTACACACAGCATGATTACATATATGTAATGTTAATATTATAAATAAAAATATAATGTGCATATATACATGTGTATGTATGCATATATGTATGTGTATATATTGCATACACCCCAATTCAAAATAGTGTTAATTTTACAATTAGTTATTTGGAAACAGCTATTTATAGAACAGACAAGATTACATGTTTTTGAGCATAAAGAGTGATGGAAAAGTTCTTTTAGAGAGAGATAATCTCATCTTTCATCAATATTTTGGACTAACCAGTTACAAAGTAGCATGGTGATTTTCTAGATGGGCCAATGCTCTGCTCTAATCAGATGCTAGAATTTAAGTTCTGAGAGCAAGTACTTCCTAATGAGTCAGAAGATCTGAAATCCTCCGAACAATGCTTTTTAGTGTGCGTTCAACATGGACTTCTTCAACAAATATTTATGGGGCATGACCATGGGCCAAGCTCTGTTGTAGTCTTCATGATACAGAAGTAGACAAATGAATGTTCTGTCCTTATGGAGCTTATGTAGCAGGGAACAAGGTGGAGAATATTGCAGAAATATGGGGATAATATTTATTATACCAGAAAGGGACATGTGCAACAAGGGGAAAATATGCAGGAATGGGGCAGAGTTTCCAAGGGTGGGCCAGGGCATAGCTAGTTTCTCTTTTATGAAAGCTATCCAAGAGGCCTCACAGAGAGGGCAACTTTGAGAAGAAACTTAAGGAAAGAAATGGACTAAAGTGTAGAGAAAGCTGGGATAGGAGAAGAGAGTGTTGGAGGTGAAAGGTGAAATGTAGTGTGAAAGTCCTCAGTTGGGAAGATGCCTGGTTGGTGCGAGAAGCATCACAAAGGGCAGTAATTGCTTAAACACGTGAAGGAAAACTCAGGAGAAGGTCTGAGAACCGGAGAGGACTGCATGGTGGCCAGTCACCAAAGAGAAGTCTACTGCAGAAACTCAGTTGGTGATGAAAGAAACGCTCACTTCAGCTTGTTTATCCTGCAAATTCCTTCCAGCCCTTTCCACTCTAATCCTTAGGATTTTGGGGTTGTATATATACAGTAAGATTTCCTTGGTATTTTTTAGAATTTTCTTTTTGGCAAAGGGTATAATAACATTCGCTCACTGAGGTGTCATTCAAAGGAGGAACAAGAACATTTATTCCAGTCCTGGAAATCATGATACATTTAGGTGCTAGACACATGAACCAGTGCCTAGCTTATCTGCTATTGGGAGGAAAAACATTCTTTCTTGGGCCTGTACATACATAACTAGGTACATGTAATATGGATATTTATGTTTTAAAATTTATTCCTAACAAACGAAGAAACTAGCCTTCACCTGGATTGCATACAACTTTGTATACATATTGTGTACTCATTAGCAGTTAGGACGTATGTGAAAGAGTAGATGTTTTCTTCCAGGGAAGAGAAGACAACAAAGAAGGGCAACTAAACGGCCAGTAACGAACATTTCTGTCATATGTATGTGACATAAAAATACAGCTAGGGTTAGAGCATTCTAATTATCAGCCAAGACCCACTTTTTTTTTTCCAGTCTTAATTCTAGAATCTTGGGCATCATAGATGCATGGTCGTAAGCTATAGGATCAGAGAGAGCTGGGTTTGAGGTCAACTGTTGATACTTTCAAGTCATTAACTTCCTCTTACTCTAAATGCTTTCTTACAGAGACCCTGTAAAGATTTCATCAAGTAACTAATATGGAATATTCAGAAACTATAAAATATATATCAATTGCTCCACAGAGCATAGGAACTCTCTTTCTTTTATCTCCTACAAGCTTCTTAATCTCCCAGTTCAGCCAATTGCCATTTCCTATTAGCCTTTCACCAGAAGGGATATGAGTTTGGCTTCTTTGTCTGAATTTCCCAACCAATTAACCAAAGAACTCATTTATTCATTCAAGCAGTGCTTATTGAACACAAAGAGAGCCACAAAAAAGGACACGGAGGTGCCATTAAGCTTTTTTTCTAAATTGCACTGCCTTGCACACCACGTTTAGATAAAATGTCCCCACAGCATCCAGCGTGAAGCCCAATATTAGCGATATTACCAAACAGCCTCAAAAGTAGTATTACAAAAGGAGGAAATTCTGTACAAACTTTTTGTTTTCAATTAAATTTTAAGTATAGATGATGTGATAGTTTGAATAGGAATGGCCCCCACAGGCTCATATGTTTGAAGGCTTGGCCATAGAAAGTGACACTATTAGCCTTGTTGAAGTAGGTGTGCCTTTGTTGGAGTAGCTTTGTCACTAGGGGGTGGCTTTGAGGTATTCCAAAGCTCAAGCCAGTACACTTCCTGCTGTCTACTGCTATAGAACTCTCAGCTCCTTCTCCAGCACCATGTCTGCCTGCTTCCCGCCATGATGATAATGGACCTCTGAAACTGTAAGCCAACCCCTATTAAATGTTTTTCTTTATAAGGGTTGCTATGTCCGTGGTGTCTCTTCACAGTAACACAGTCCTAACTAAGACAGGTGTGCGTTTTAAGATTATGTTTTAAGTTGCAAAACCAGAGCAGTGTTGTTGGTTAAATAAGAGAACTCTATCTGCTAGACAAGAAACAATGAAGCAGGAAGGTTATGTTGTCTTGTTCTGTAAAGATATGGCTAGAGGTTGTCTTGGAAGGAACTGGAGTTGAAAATCATGCAGTTTAAATAACTATGGACATAAAACCAAGAAATAAAGTATTTTTCAAGCAGAAATTGAATTATGTAAACAACGACCAACTGAAGAACATCATCTATACTTGTTTTGTAGGCTGGCCTTGAACTCACAGAGACCTGCCTGCCTCTGTGTCCCCAAGTGCTGGGATTACAGGAGTGCTCCACCATGCCCGGCTCAGAAATAATTTTTTTTTATCTTAGCAAAAATATTAGCACGAGAGAGGGGCATTTGCACATGTGAAGGAATGCGCACAGAGGTGAACGTTTATGGAGCCTCATTGCCAGAGTCCTGTGATAGGCTAAACATATTCACCACGTTATTGTAGCATGCGCATCACATATGAAATCACAGACATCCTGTTAAAAATTACATATGCTAGACCTATGTCTAAGTCTGTCTCATGCAATGCATAACAATTCTCTTTATTCTCATTAGGAACAAAAATAGAAAATTCTTACAGTCCCCTATTGCTATTTATATTTTTTAATGACAAAAGAAATCTAAGTCTTAATAAAACAGAGACTGAGTATGCTGTCACCAAAATTTTAATATGAGAAGGCTAACATTATAAAAATAAACAAGCTTGAAGCTGCGCCTTCTGTTATTTCAAGGAACTTATTTTTTTCAGGCTAATTTTAAAGAGACTCAGGCCCAATCCCAAGCATCTGAATTCATTAGCTCAGCTGCACATTGTCCTTTTTATTCCATGTAATTCCAGCGCCAATGTATGACAGCAATAAACCCGTGCCTTCCTTTATGAAAAGCAGCTATCAGATGGGCCTTTCTTTTCATGAAGAATTGACATTCTAAGCCCTCAAACATGGCTCACATGTGAAGCAGCAACATCATTCTTACCTCAAAAATCAGCTTCCTCTAAAAAGAAAAATAAATAAATAACATAGCAAAATGCGTAATTTTGCTTACTTATTTATGAAACACTGTTCTGAAACTTTTACCACAAATAAATCTACCAGACTAGATTTTATCCGAGCCAAAATACTGAGAAAGAGTTTCAAGTAAAACCTCAAGTACAATAGCATAAAACAAATTTTTTTTTAGCTGCTTGTCTAAAATGCTGTTGATAGCTTTCTTTTTTTTTCTTTATTTCTTCCCTAGTATGCTGTTTTTTGCGATGTGAGGCAAACCTTCGACACAGAAGACTTCATCCAGTAGGGCATAAAAAGCACTGATCTAGCAGTCCTCCCTGTGCAGACACAAATATTCTTTCTCCTAGGTCTGCATTGTATTTAACCTCTTAATTATGTTAAACTATCAACTGTCATTTAAAACTTCCCATCAACTACTTCAGGCTAAATGACAATTTATTTCTATCCACACTATTCAATATTTGTTGTCTATTCAGATATTTATTAAAAAGGAGTGTTGAGGTATATACAAAGGTGACAGAGATAGGAATCCAGGTTTGCTCTTGTAGTCCGGTCACTTGTACCACCAATGCTGGATACATCATCACAAAACCTCTGGAGGGTTCAGTTTCCAAACAGATGAAGTAATGGCAGTGGACTGGAAGAAGGGGGAACATTTCCAGAATCCACAAGAGAGCTGAATCAATCATGTCCCCTTTGGGAAATACCCCTAATCATATGCTTGGGTCTAATGCCTCATAACTTTATGACAATGCAATGCCATGAACTTGGCCTCTCTTTGTTGTCCTGTTTATCCTCTAGTAGCCTTCACTAATGTTTCCCCCACACCCTGTGGTTTCAGAGGCAAACGGAGTGAATATAACGGTGAGCTCCCAGAAGGCTGATTCTGCATTTAACATATCTTCAGTATCTACATTAGTGATCTCAGTGATGTGGCTTCATGGAAATAAAGAGTTTAGGCATTTCTTTATACTTGTGTGCCTGTACATGTGTCTGTGTGAGGTTATGTGCACCAGATGGCCAGAGTGTTCCCTGAGAACTGGAATTACAGATTGCTGTGGGCCACCTTAAGTGGGTCCTAGGGCTCAGACTTGGGCCCTCTGCAAAAGTAATCTGTGCTCTTAACCAGCCCTTTTAATCATTTTAAAACCTGTTTTAGCTTCTTTTACATTTTTTTTATGTGAAACTGTCACTGCTTAATACTAAAGTAAGAGGGTTCTGTTGGCTAGTTCTGTGTCAACTGGACATAAGCTGGTGTCCTCTGAGAGGAGGGACCCTCAATTGAGAAAATGCTTCCATAAGAATGGGCTATAGTCAGGACTGTAGGGTATTTCTTTAATTAGTGATTGAAGGAGGAGGACCCATCCCATTTCTGATGGGGACACTCTTGAACTAATGGTGCTGAGTTCTATAGGAAAGCAGACTGAGCCAGCCACGAGGAGCAAGCCAGGAAGCAGACTCTTCCATGGCCTTTGCTTCAGTTACTGCCTCCAGGTTCTTTCTATGATTTAGTTCCTGCCCCACCTACTTCCAAGGACGACCTGTAATACGAATGTGTGAGTGAAATGAAACCTTCCTCCCGAAGTTGCTTCTGCTCACCGTGTTTCATCACAGCAATAGTCACCCTAACTGAGACACAAGTCTATGTGATGAATCCATATGTTAACATGTAAGTATTAACATTTAAGTATGTTAGCAAGCAAGTATTGATTCATGAGCCTTGGAAATAGTCATCTATGCATTTTTCTAAAGCAATTTCATCAGTATACTATTTTTCCCGTAGCTAAATAACCAAGAAAAACCAACTTAAGGGAAGAAAGGTTTCCTCTGTCTCAGAGTTTGGAAGAGTACTGATCTATCATAACTGGGAAGGCATGGTGGTGTAAAGAGCCGGGTCTTCACGGCTGGGATACAGAGTTAATAAAATGTAACTGATAAGAAAAAAATAAAATTAAAAAAAAAAAAAAGAGCCGGGTCTGCAGAGCCAACAAGGAAGCAGAGAAAGGGGAAAACCAGCTCTGCTCATATTCCCTCTAATTCCCTCCTCAGTTAATCACACACACACACACACACACACACACACACACACACACACACAATGCCTTGCTCATGTCTTAGGTGTTTCTTTGTCCAATCAAGTTAATAATGGAAATTAAACATTAAAAAACAAAAAGGGTAAATAACCACATTTCATTATGTAATGTTTACTTCAGGATAGCTGAACCCACCCTCACCGGTTGCTTACAGATTGAAATAAGAAAACTGATTACAAATAAGAATTAAAAAAATGAATAATAATCAAGCTAAAAAGATAGTCAGGAGGAGAATAAAGACAATAGAATTTTGAGATTGAAAAATATGATATGTAAAGCTTTGTGTGTGTTGAAAAAGAGACAATTACTACATGGAAAATTCACCCTGAGAAAAAAATACAAAAATAAATTTTTCTCAGGCACAATTTATAAACCTAGGCAGTTGTTTTTACTAGACATGGATGTCTCAATATGAATAACTTTTTCTATATTTATTTTAATGTGTCAAAGGCAAGCAGTAAAAGGATGTGAGGTTTGGGACCTGCTAGCTGACAACTGTTTTTTGTAATGCCAACATTACTGCATAGTTGGAATGGGGAAAAAAATCAGAATGTTCCTTCACAGAAACACTAAGTAATAAAAAGGGATCCAGAAGGCAAAGAAACTTGAACTTTCATGGTATGTGGAGAAGTTAAAACACAGAATCTCATCAAAGTCAAGGGTATGTGTGAAAGAGTAAGAATGCTTCAGGCAAGATTGAAAACTGAGATGACAGAGGAAGGAGCTGGTGCTAGGAATAGCTTGTTGAAATGTAAACAGTTCAGCCTGCTCACTGGTGATAGAGAAGTTCAGACGAGAGATGCACGCTGAGACACAGAAAGAGAGAAATGAGGTAAATGATAGGAGATAGATAGGTAGAAGATAGATAGATGGATGGATAGATAGACAGATAGATACAAGGATAGATGGATGGATGAGATTACACACATTAACATTCAGTTCCATGTGGCTAGCCACTTTTGTTATATAAACAGATTTACACGAAATAATTAGAAGGCAACATCTTAGCAAGTATGGATCACAATGCAAGTGAAATGTAATGTCCAGGAATAACCAAAACCATAATGGAAAAATCCTAGATCTGAGATGAATTCAGAGGAGAGTTTCAGCCCCAAGCCAAATAGCTGTGACCACAGACAAGTTGTTTGTGGTCTAAGACCATTTGGCAATGAACATTGTAGGTGGTAAGCGTGAATGCCTAAGCCAACACCACCAGAATGAGCAGGAGAAAGGGGTCAGAGTGAGGCAGGGCTTTGTCGTTAGGGGTTCTTGATTCTGAGAGAATAGACTGATGTGACAGAATCTTTCTGGTTAGGACAGAAAAATATGAGTTATTTAAAAAACATGCTGTGTCCAGAAAAGAAAAACCATTCTCCCCTAGGGGAGAAGGGGAAAAAAATGAGTTAAAAATACAGCATAAGCAAAGGCACAGAAGAAATAAATTGCACAATCATTCCAAGGGCTTATGATAGACTGATGTTAACTGAAGTGTAGGGAGGGTACAGGTAAGTCTGGAAATTTACTAGGGGCCTTAAAAGTCCCATGCAGCATATTATCTTTGGGCAACACATTGCACTACAAAATATTTTCCTAGAGCTGCCTTATGATCTAAGCATTAATCTCATTAATTGACTATTCCAACAGGTAAAAAGCACATTTCTGGCTATTTCAAAGGCTATTTAAGTAAACCTTATGCCATCTGAAATCTGAAGGGTAAAAAAGCACATTGTTTGAGGACAAACTCATGCTGGGTTCCAATTCCAAGTCTGCCAGTTATTAGCTATATGATTCCTACCGTATGCTAGTTAATCTAATTGTGCCGCTGTGGTGTCTTATATATGCACAGCATATAAAGGAGACTTATTGGAGCAGGCTCTATGACAGGAAAGAATAGGACCAAGTAATGACTACAAAATTCTTTTTGATGAAGTATGAAATTCAGTGTAAGCAAAAAGGTCATTCATTGCTTACTCTTCCTTCCTTCCTTCCTTCCTTCCTTCCTTCCTTCCTTCCTTCCTTCCTTCCTCCTTTTCTTTCTCTCTTTCTTTCTTTCTTTCTTTCTTTCTTTCTTTCTTTCTTTCTTTCTTTCTTTCTTTCTTTCTCTGTAGCTGAGGCTGGCGCCAAACTCTTCCTGCTGAGGCATTCTGAGTGCTAGGGTAGATTACAAACACACACTACTGTGCCTGACTGCTTTTCATTGCATTTAACATCTTGATTTTTTTTTAAATACACTTTCTCAACAAGGGGAAAAAAGGAACATAAATACATATTACATATATGAATATGCATATAAATTTGAATCAAGAACAGGTAGCCTCACCCCAGCTTGTGGGAAGTGGATCTTGAGAACTCAGAGATACTCCCTTTTATTTCAAAGAGTTGTTTAGCCCCATAGACACCAGGACTATGGCTTTTAAAATGTAAGAGCCACTTGCGATCCTTCCCCCCCGACCCCATGTTCCATGGAAAAGATAAAATGCCTCTTATGTCAAAATTATTTACATGTCACTGTTACAGAAAGAAAAAAATGATTTTTAGTGTGAATATGTACACTTAAAAACAGATTATTATGTGCATTTGAGTACCATAGAGAATGTGACATCTGTACTCAGTGTAAGAAAACTTGTAATGAAAAATAATTGAAAAGAACTAGCCCATATTATTCTTTAATGGAGATGTACAGGAAAAGCCTGTTGATACTGGTTTTGATAATGACTTTTTGTTATTACGCCAAAAACTCCAAAAGAAAGAATAAATGGACACAATAGGGTCCCATCAATAGAAAATCTGTTGGGGACAACCCAGAAGGAAAAAGGCATGAGCAGAGCATAGAGACATTCACAATTTCAAGTCACTGGAGAATCATTTTCAGTCTCCAAGACATGGAGACAATCTTGGTCTTCATTAGCAGGTCAGTGGATAAGTTGTGGTATAGAGCTGCAATGGAGTATTTCTCAGCCTTTTCAGAGGAGACGGTGTCACTCATAGAAACTCGAATGAAGGCGGAAGACAGGGTTTCTCTGTGTAGCCTTAGTTGTTCTATAGAGGCATTTTCTTTCTTTTCTTAAAAAGGTTTTATTTATTATTTTTTAATGTTTTTATTTTTTACAATTGATTTATTTTATATTCCGATTATAGTCCCCTTCCTCATCGTCCCTCGCTCATACCTCCCCCATCCCCCTCCCTTAGTCCACTCCCTTACTATCTGACTCTAGCCTATCTAGTCTCATCAGGACTGCCTGGATCCTCTTCCTCTGTGGCCTGGAAAGGCTGAACAACAACGGGGAAGTGATCAAAGGGCAGGCAACCGAGTTCATGTGAGAGATTACCCCTGTTCCCCTTACTCTTGTACCCACATGGAGACTGTGCTACCCATGGGCTACATCTGAGCAGAGGGTCTAGGTCCTCTCCATGCCTAGTGCTTGGTTGGTGCATCAGTCTTTACAGGACCACCTGGGCCCAGATTTTTTTGGCTTTGTTGGTCTCCTTGTGGAGCTCCTGTCCCCTCCGAGTCCTTCTATCCCCATTTCTTCCATAAGACTCCCTGCCCTCAGCCCAAAATTTGCCCATGAGTCTCTGCATCTGCTTCAATCCTCTGTTGGGTGGAGTCTTTCAGAGGCAATCTATGGTAGGCTCCTGTCCTGTTCCCTCTCTTCCACCACTTCCAGGTTGCCATTCTGAATGAGAACTAAGCATCCTCCCTAGGGACCTCCTGTTGTTTAGCTTCCTTAGTTCTGTAGATTGCAGTACAGTTATCCTATATTATGTGGCTAATATCTGCTAATAAGTGAGTATATACCATTGTTGTCTTGCTTACAACATCCTGTCTGCACGTGTGCCTATCCACCAGAAGAGGGCACCAGATCTCACTAGATGGTTATGAGCCACTATATGGTCGCAGGAAATTGAACTCAAGACCTTTGGGAAAACAGCCATCTCTGAGCCATCTCTCCAGCTGCAGCGTTTCTCTGGGTAGCCTCGGTTGTCCTGTTGCGGCATTTCTCAATCCAGTTTTTTTTTTCCTCACAGATGACTTTAGCTGCGTCAAGTTGACATAAAACAAATCAGCACAAGCAGACCCAGGAAGAAAATTACTACAAGATGTAAGTTACATACAGAGTCTAAAATGATAAGAAGGAAGGATGAAAAAGAAAGGGTTAAATTTCATGTAAAGGAGTGAATGCCAGAAGCTGGGGGTGTGGGGGGAGAAAATGGGGAGTATCTCACAGGGCACAGGTTTCCAGTACGGAGAAGAAATCTAAGGACCCAGTGCACAGTATGAAGATTATCACTGGCATTTTGTGAACTGAAAATGGATGAAAGGAGAGTTTAATTTAATCAAAGCATGCCTGACTTCTCAACTGTATACGATAAAATGTAAATAAGAAACAATAAACAAAAGCCAACATGAAAAATGCCGTATTTTTAAAAAGATAAAACTTAGCAAAAGAAATGACCTTTAAAGAAAAACATCTCTGTCTCCTAAATCTGATGGGGGGCGGGGGGGGGGAAGCAACTGGAATTCACTGAATACAAGACACCAAAGTAACAGTTTTGTAAAAGTGAAAACTGATAACATGTCTATCTGTGGTCAAGAATAGAACTGGCAGTCACAAGACCGAAGGCAAATCTCAAGGACCACAAGTCTTTCTCCTTTCCATATACTGTTGGAATTAGGAAATAAATCTGCTTGTGATTTTCACTTTTATAGTTCTGAGACTTCCAAAGGCCTTTTCTTCTTACTTAGTCCTTGCTTCAAATTACCCAAACCTTACCAACCAACGCACTTGGAGGTTATAGTCTACACTGAAAATACAGGGTAGAAAAATGATCGACATTCAGTCTGTAACAAACATTCCTTACCAACGTAAATTATTAAAATGTATATATTTACTAGATATACTCTTTTATTTTAAAGTCTTTGTTTCGTTTTGTTGAATTTTGTTTTGTTTTGTTTTTCAGATTTGTTTTTGGGTTTCTCAAGACAGGTTTGTTGGGGTTGATCTGGGGCTACTATGTATTCAAATGTTAATTGCTTCTTCCCAGGATCCATGAACAAATTCTCAGGTATCCAAAATGACATGATGTAAACCTTACCTCCTAAATTATCCCTCATTGGCTAAATAGAGTTGCCTACACCTGGGATGGGCAGAAGTAAAGTAGGTGGAGCCAAAGTTCGAGGGGCTTGGGGTGATTGAAGGACCAGGAGGAAGAGGGAAGAAGGAGGAAGAAAGGAGCAGGTTGCCACGGATTTTCGTGAATCAGGGGTGTGGCCAAGAGCATCTTGATCTGAGGACTGGCTTGATAGAGTAGGAACAGCCCAAGAGAAACATGTGCAAGTATGTATGGGGTTTTTGGATGGAAATAGATAAGATAGCTTAGAGGGTGAATATATGCCCAGCTCCAGAGTTTTAAGGCTTGCAATAAATCTAACAAGTTTAATAACCAGCTTTAATTAATGTTAATAGAACAATTAATTCTACAACACAGAATCTGTGTATCCCTAGCTGTCCCAGAACTCACTCTGTAGACCAGACTGGCCTCAAACTCAGAGATTCACCTGCTTCTGCCTCCTAACTGCTGAGATTAAAGGCATGTGCCACCACCAACTGCCTGATATACTCTTTTTGTAAACAGATTGAAGTCTTTGTTATAGTGTATTAAAAAATGAAACATTAATAACGTGTATTTGTCTTTATTTTCATAATTGTACGAAAATTTTTCTGAAAAAGCAGTATGTACCAAGGCAGTGACTGATTTTTATCTTATGAAGACATGAGCAAGAATTCTCTCTCTCTCTCTCTCTCAGACATACTAAAATCTACAGTCCTAAAGAAGCTAAACAACAAGGAGGACCCTAGGAAAGAGGCTTAATCCTCATTCAGAAGGGCAAACAGGATAGACATCTGAAGCAGAAGACAGGGAACAGGACAAGAGCCTACCACAAAGGGCCTCTGAAAGACTCTACTGATCAGGGTATCAAAGTAGAGGCTGAGACTCATAGCCAAACTTTGGGCAGAGTGTAGGGAATCTTATGAAAGAAGGGAGAGACAGAAAGACCTGAAGAGGATAGGAGCTCCACAAGGAGACCAACAGAGCCAAAAAATCTGGGCCCAGGGGGACCTGCAGAGACTGATGAATCAACCAAGGATCACGCATGGAGAAGACCTAAATGTAGCCCATGGGTAGCTCAGTCTCCATGTAGGCTCTTTGATTACCTCATCCTGGTGAGGTAGCCTTACTAGACCACAGAGAAAGATGATCCAGATAGTCTTGATGAGACCTGATAGGCTAGGGTCAGATAGTAGGGGAGGAGGACCTACCCTACCAGTGGACTATGTGTAGTCGCCCACGACCACCAATAGTAACCACCTGTACCAAGGGCTGGGAATTAAAAGAGACAGAGAACACAGAGAAGTGACACCAAGACAGTGCTCTGATCAAGGTGTCATCTTTATTACAGAGTAAACCACTTATATAGGCAAACCACAAGGGACTTTCCGAGTAAACATATCCAAGCAAAACAGGAGGCTTAACCAAGCCAAACAGGAGGTGTCTGCTGAAAACAACAAGAACAGTGATCAGCGTGACTTGCTCGCACGAGAGACCACCTCAGGTCCAATGGAATGGCTACCTCAACAAGGGAAGGGGCATAAGGAGGGTGAGGGACGGAGGGATTTTGGAACTGGGAGGAGATGAGGGAGGGGCCTGCAGCTGGAATACAAGTGAATAAATAGTAAGAAATAACAACAATAAAAAAATTTAAAAGTTTTTCACATGAGCATTGAGCGCTATATTTATATCGTTTGCCTCCTTCCTCTCCTCCCTTCAAGACCTCTCGTAGCCCTCCCCACCTCCTTTCAAATTCATGATAGAATTTGAAATTGTTCTTCAATTATCATGTTACACACACACACACACACACAACCTGCCGAGTCTCTTTGGTGTTGCTCCCGTGCTTAGGGCTAACCACATGAGATTGGAGAGACACTGTCTGAAACTGAAAACAAACAGACAAACAAACTGGCTTAGGAAAGGGGCATCAGCAGGCTCTCCTCTAAGATCCATGACTCACCTGCGCAGATGAGGGGCTAGGCTTTCAGGACCAGGCATAAAAACTGTTCCTAATTATTTGGCCTTAAGTGAGTGAGACAGCTGTTGCTTACTCCCAGTGCATAAACGCCCCTATTGCACCTCTGTCATTCTGGTCATTGCTGTGGTTTGTAACTACTGATTGCTTTTCTCCTTTGGCATATTGTGCCATATCCCCCAGTGCTATAAGAGCTAGTCCTCAGAAAGAAGCCTTTTGGGTCAGACACAACCCAATCCACACAAGTCGCAGTGTTCGGTTTTCTTAAAGAAGGCATGGGCCCACTGGCACTTATGTTTGTTACCGCCTCCATTGATGGAAAATGTAATTCACCGTTTCTCACAGAGGAAGAGTAGCAACTGCCCTCACATCACCAGCTCTGCCTCACTTCATAGAGCACAAACCACTCAGTTCCCTTTGTCTCCCATCACTCTGCCACCTACTGGCTCGATTCTGCCACACCCAGAATGAGAGGGAGCAGGACATCTGAAAAGATGTCATTAGTTGTGGATGTGGACTGAGGTGTTTCCTAAATATGACAGGCATGTCATGGTTTAATATGATCAAGTAGAACACATTTGTAATCCGTGAAGATTAAATTTTGACCATGAAAGCCAAGAACTTTTGGCATCAGACATCAAATAAACATGTTTTGTGCTAACTGACCTTGACACCAGCATTCACAAACCTTCTGCCTCTATAGGTATGATTCAGATTGTCCTGCAATAATAGAAAGTAAAATTGATCTTTTAAGCCTTCAGGCTAACCTGCACCTACCATGGAAAATGACAATATTAAAAATTACACCGGTGACAAAGTTATGCAGTGTCAGTAGCTTTCCATTTCGGTGTGAGTACTATTCCCAGCTATGTCATAATACCCTAATCAAATGCTGAGAAGGGCTAATGAATTACTACAAATTGTCAACTGTAAAATTCATTATAATGGAAAATGTTCACAAGGAAGAAAAGAAATACTTGTCAGGAGTAAGGCTGTCCTTATAATTAGCCATCAAAAAGTATCTCAATGAGCAGAACCGTGGTCATAGGAAGGGTGGCTGCTAAGGTTCTAAGTTATTGAATGAGAATTCAGAAACCAGAAAAAGGAGCTGAAGACTTTAACCATGGAATATGGTCAAGAATAGATTATACATTAAAAATAAACACCCCCTTCAAATCTCCAAAATATCAGCTAGACAGAAGTAGGTGAAAGACTGAGGAGGAAGCACACTTTCCGTCTGGCAAGGGGATGGCTAGAAGAACCCATGGAGTGGGCATGGAAGCAGGCGGGCATGGTGCTAGAGAAGTAGGTAAGAGTTATATCCTTGTCTGTAGGCAGAGAGAGAAAGAGACTGGGCCTGGCATGGGGTTTTAAAACCTCAAAGCCTACTCCTAGTGATAAACCTCCTCCAACAAAGCCATACCTCCTCCTACAAGGCCACACCTCCTAATCCTTCTAATCCTTTCAAACAGTTCACTTCCTGATGGATTGAGCATTCAAATCGATGAGCTGTGGGGACCACCGCATCAGTGTCTAGACAAAGGTGTCTGTTAATGACTTTGGCAATCCCTGGGTGGTGCTCCTTCCTCAGTCCTTCCAATGAAGGTCCCATGTGGTCATGTTTCTAGCTCCTGAATCTCCTGAGACAGTTTTGTAAACAGTCTTAGGTAAAAGCCCATCGAATAAATCTTTATACACACCTTATTCGATAAGCAATCAAGAACTTGAAGAAACGGAGCCTTCTCTTTGCTTTGATTTTTTACAGTATAAAATTTTTGTTAAACTTTTTACATTGTAGATAGTTGTTGCACTGCAGTCCAGCTATACCACTCTTGGGTGTCTACCCAAAGAAACCTAAATTAACATAAGCAGAGCTTCCCGAATGCCTGCAGCAGCCAAGCTGCAGAACCAGCCTAGATGCCCATCAACATATGAATGGGTAAAGGAAAAGTGGAAAGACACAGGGGAGTCTTATTTTCCCATAAGGAAGAATAAGGTCCTCTCATTTGTAAGAAACTGCATGGAACTGGAGACCATCTTACTAAGCCAAAAACTACGAGTGTATGTTTCTCTATATGCAGAACCTAGGTGTGTGTGTGTGTGTGTGTGTGTGTGTGTGTGTGTGTAGGGATGTAGACAGCAGAAGGGTGGAGAGCAAAGGATCATGGGGCAAAGTTCAGAACGTATATATATATGAAACTGTCGTAATGAATATACACTAATTTTAAACGCTAGTTGAATGCTTTTGTTTGCATCTTAGAGATGTTACATACTTTATGGTTACAACATATGCTTGTGATTGCTTGGTGACTATAAAAGTTACAAGCCCCGAAATAGTTTATATCCATGACAAGAAATGTTTAAGACGCAGATTTATGAATGGACCATCCTTGTGTGTGTGTGTCTTTAAAACAGAAATCTATTATTTACGAACATAGGCTTCTGTCTGGGCACTTGCACTAATTGCCAAGTTGAAGCTGGGAATTTCACTTCTCGTTCACTGTGTAACAGAGTTGCTATTAAACTCAGCGAGGTAATAGGTAGGGCAGGGCAGCGTACAGTGTAAGCCCAGAGCTACGTCATATTGCGCGCAACACCAATGGTGCATAGTTTTCTTGAATGTGTTAAACCCAACCGTAGAAGGTTCCACTGGTTCCATAGTTCGCGGAAGTGTGGCCAAACCTCCCAGTTACCTGCGGACTGTGAGGAGGTCCTCCTTCAAGTGCCATGTTCTTCACAGTTGAAACAGAGGCCACTGGTTCACACTGCAGACAATCCCTTCAGAATGTAAAGAAACGTGTGACGCTCTTAATCCAGTGCCTGGTACGTGCAATGTGCTCCCCGGGAAGCTGTTTTCCCTCTTTCTGTTCTAGTTCTTCTCGTTTTGCAGGGCGAGACTCTCAGACCCTCAGAGGTTATAGGTAGGAAACCACAAGAATCTTTAGAGAAGGGAGTCAATGCTATTCCGATGTCAAAAGGAACCAAACCAGCCAGGTTGCATGCTCGACTCTAATGAACTTCACCTGAGTGTTTGCAAGGGTCTCACCTCTGGCAAAGTAGTTAGCTTTGTAGGCCAAAGACCAGGGCGTGTAATCTGGCCAATTAATTTCCTGGCTGTCTAATACTTCCTTTATGATCACTCTGGGATTTAATTTCTTGATCTAACACATGACAGCACAGATAGGGTTGAGAAACAGGCAGGGAATAATAAAGAAGATTAGCGGAGAGCACGCTTTATGTCCACTAAAAATATACAGGAGGGCAGGGTATCGGGTGAGCTAGGTTGGTAAACGGATTTGCTGTATAAGTATGGGTTTGATCTCTGGAACCCATGTGAAGGTGGAAGACGACTCCACAAAACTGTCCAAATAAGGCGAGAGTAGAAAGGGAGATGAGACGAATCTGAATTTCACAAAATACACCCTCCACTGAGCCCTTGACTTCAGGAGCTCTGTGGGGCGGCAAGTACTGACAAATGCAGAGCGCCATCTAGTATTGGTTACTAGAACTGCAGCTCCCTTTCCGGCAAAGGAGAGTGGGGTAAATTTACTTTCGTGTTTTGAATCCTTTATTAAGGTTCTAAATTCCAGGTGTTTTCCCCCACAAGGGGGGAAAAACAGCCTTCTCTGAAACAACCACTGTACAGTTGACAAATTAGAGTTTCTCATGAAAAAGAAATGATTCGTGGGTAAACGTGAGCTACAAAACAGACGACAACATTCAAAGTGTGTGTGTGTGTGTGTGTGTGGTGTTAAAGGGGATAACAACGTGCTCGTTATGACCTGCTTTCAGAGCTGTGTGATTTCATAATAATTTTGATTTTGGTGCATGAACTCGAAAAAGGTAGAATCTTTAATGAGGATGGCATTTAAATAAAAACAAGGTTTTATTTAGCAACAATTTAATTTTAAAAGTACCATTTGAGCTTGATTTTAGGGATTAGCTTGAATTTTCTGAAAACAACCTGAAGATGCACAATATTCTTGTCATCTTCATTTCTCCTTGGCTTGGCAGTTGCATTGAATGTTTCAGGTAGTTTGTATAACGAACCTGCAGTGACCATTTTCAACTATGGACATGATGCCCACTCTAGAGCCACCAGCGAAGGGAGGTTCAGTGAGGGCCTATCTAGATTAGGTTATCACGGTAATGCCTGGAGGGAATTATCTTAATTATATTGATTAATATGGGATACAACATCTAGCCTTAGGTCCTAGACTGAATACCAAACAGAAAACCAGCTGAGCAAGCATGCCTGAATTCTTACCTCTCTGCTCTGGCTTACGCGGCTCCATCTAGGTCTTGCTGCTGTGACCTGGGCCTGGGAGCTGAAATGGACTCTTTCTCCTCTACATTACTTTTGTCTGGGTATTTTATCAAAACAATCGTTGAAGTTGAAACTAAGGTAGCCCCTATCCTAAGCATGTTCCTATTGCTGTGATAAAGATCTCAACCACAACCAGCCTAGGGAGAAAAGAGTTCATTTCTTCTTACATTTCCAGGTAACAGCTCATCACCAAGGGAAGTCAGGGCAGGGACCTGGAGGCAGAGACTCAGGAACAACAACACTTACTGGCTTGCTCTCCATAGCCTACCCAGCTTGCTTTTGAAAATACTACCCATGACCCCCTGCCTCAGTTTGGCACCACCAACATTGGGCTGGACACTCCCAAATCAATCGTTAATTAAGGAAATACCCCCACATGCTAGCCGATAGAGCAATCTAATGGAAGCATTTCCCAGTTGCATTTTCCTCTCCCCAAACAACACTAGCTGTGTCAAACTGAGAAAACAAAACAAAATAATCCAGCTAACACAGTACAATTCTGATTAATTTGAACACTTCTTCAGTTGAGCTTACTAAGCATATGGAAATACTTAGAAATAATGAAAAGAAAGGGAACGTTGTTGTTTGTTTGATTGATTGGTTATTTATTTATTTCAAAACATTTAAGTCACTCATTACAAGAGAAGGGATCATTTTTCTGACAGTGAACTCCATGTAAGAAATTACTTAATCATTTTAATCTTTTCCTTTCCTATTCCCCAGTTGTTCTATCTACAACTAATTAAACTTCTAGGGCATAACTTTTCTTTACAGTTGTAGTTAGAAATGCATTTGTTTCTCCAGAGAAATGTTTAAGAGTGGTGTTGGTATTCTGTGGCTATTGGATGAAAGATATTCTACCTAGCACACAGGCCATAGTGCTCTTGAATCCTCTTCTCAGGAGCTAACTTATAACTAGATAAAATGGTACCCAAAGAAGGGTAAAACTAGAGACACCATTTGTCCAGTCATTTGTGTTGGTTGAACTGGTCCCCTATCTGATGTTCTTTGCCATACAGTACTCTAAAAGAGAGTAAACTAATATTTAGTCAAGTTATTCTTTAAGATTGTGTCTTTCTGTTTGTATCCATAGAAACCATATTTCCAATCTTCTCTAAATTATTGCTTAGGGCTCTGATTCTATTGAGTGAGTTTTAGGTAAAAAAACAAAAACAAACCAACCAAGTAAACAAACAAACAAACAGCAGTGCACTTATCAGATAGTGAGAGGGCCTGGTTAAATATTCGTTTTCTTGCTAGACAAAACAGGCCTAAGAGTTGCAGGAAAAAACACAGAAACCAGCTCAGCCAGGACAATAAGCCTAGGGAGATGAGGTTGCTTAGCTACTGGTCTGAGAAGTCCCAAGCCCTGATAGAAGTCACATAGCCTCTGTGGGCACCAGCCAAGCCCCATCAAGGTTATGTAGCCACAGTAGGAATTCGCCTCTCTGGCTTCAAAAGGATCCTTCAACAGCCCTTTGGATCTCCACAGCCATGTTGTGAAGGTGGTACCCCAGCATGCTGGTCTTCGGCAGAATAAACTCCTTTTTGGTTTGTTTGTTTACTTGTTTGTTTGCATGCTACTTGAATTTGGGGTCTGTCTATCAGCATCTTCTGAACCATAACAACAGCAAGGAGAAAATTCGAGTGGCAGCTAAAAACAAAATGGCTAGTCACTGGCTTTCCAGATGAAACAAAATTTAGTTCTGTAAAAATTAAAGCAGAGTATTTTGAATATTTTAGTGAAACTGACAGGTATAAATACAGTTCTGTTTTCAAACTGGCTTTTAGTGCTCCAGCAAATATTTTAAATGTCAATAACCAAATTATTTGTTATCCAAATTAAAATATTATATAGGTCTTAACAAAGAATCATTAAATATATTATTTTGAAAAGTAATTATTTCAGAAATTTTTTCCTCCAAAATAGTCATTTTTATCTTTTTTGATTGTGAAAACCCAGTGACTTTGTTTGACCATATAACTGCCACCAAATTATTTTTAAATGTTTTAATCTAGAACAGTAATAAAAAATATGTAAACTATACTATGTCACCCAATTCTATGAGTGCTCTGAAGAAAGTGTTTCTGAGAATCAATAGAAATACAAAAGTTAAGTTAAAAATACTATGCCCTCTTTTGCTTGTATTTGCTTGTATAACTATTTGGGGTTTCTACCTCACTTCAGACCGCTTAATTCCCAAATAGAAGAACAGAGACCTTTTAAATTTATAATAAGCATTAAAGCACTGGAGTTGGGCAGATACTCAAGTCTCTAAGCTATTTTTGGTATTTCCTAGCCTTGTACCCCAATATTACTTGAAATAATTGTTCCTGCTTTCTGCTCCGTCATACCAGAACTCATGTCTACATTCTCGTGGTCCATATTGCCCCATGCTGATTTTTTTTCTTCTTTCATGTCTCCCTTGCTACTTCTTCTGCTTTCTCTCTTTCTCCCTCTCCCTCCGTGCTTCCTTCTCTCCCTCCCACTCTCCCTTCCTCCCTCCCCATGGTGTCTCTGAGACCCCAAACCTGGAAACCTAAGTTCTTCCTACTTCTCTTCTGTCCAGCTATAAGCTGTCAGCAACTTTATTTTAACCAGTCAGAGAATATTGACAAGCAAAATTTACACAACATTAGCTGGTGTGTGTGAGAATGTGCTTATCTGGGCTGTAACCAGATCTTGGGGACCAGTAATTAACAACTGAATGTGTAGCACAGACCAACACATCCTTCTGTTGCATCCAAAAAAACAAACCTTAACATTGAGAATAGATATCAGCTCAGGAATACAAAGGATGGAAAAAGATATTTTCAAGTAAATGGACCTAAGAAGCAAGCTGGTGTTGACATTTTAGTATCTGACAAAATAGACTTGAAACCAGAACTAATCAGAAGAGATAAGTAAGGATACTATATACTCCTCAAAGGACAAATCCACCAAGAGAATATTGCAATTCTTAACATCTATGCAGCAAACACAAAGGCTCGCAAGTTCATAAAATAAACAGAACTACAGCTAATGTCACATACTGACCATCACACACTGATAGTAGCAGACTTCAATATCCCATTCTTACCAATAGGCAAGTCATAAAACAAAACAAAACAAACAAACGAAAAAAACCTAAATAGAAAAATATTGGAGCTAATGACATTAAAAATGAAATGTATCTGACATATTTACAGAACATTTCCCCCAAACACAAAAGAATATAGCTTCTTCTCAGGACCTTATGGAACTTTCCCCAAATTTGACTGCATACTCAGAGACAAAGCTGGTTTCAAAACAGATACAAGAAAACGTAAACAACAAATCATATCCTAACTGACTACCGTGAATTAAAGCTGAATATCAAACAACAGAAACAGCAGAAAGCTTACAAACATGTGGGACCTGGGCAACTCACTACTGAATGACAAATAGGTCAAGACAAAAATTAAGAAAGACATTAAAGACTTTCTAGAATTCAACGATTATGACTATACAACATACCCAAATTTGTAGGACATAATGAAGGCGGTTCTAAGAGGCAAGCTTAAATCACCAAGGGCCTACATAAAAAATCTGGAGAGATCTCACACTAGCGAGTTAAAAGCACACCTGAGAGCTCTAGAACATCATAAAAGAAGAAATCACGCCCCAAAGACGTAGATAGCAATAAGTAATCAAACTCAGGGTTGAAAGCAACAAAATAAAAGCAAACAATACAGTGAATCAATGAAACAAAAAGTTGGTTCTTTGAGAAAATAGATAGACAAACCCTTACCCAAATTAATTAAAAGATGAAGAGAGAATATCTAAATTAACAAAATTCAAAATGAAAATGGGGACATAACAGCAGACACTGAGGAAATCTAGACTCATGAAGACATACTTTAAAAACCTCCACTAAATTGGAAGATTTGAAAGAAACAGATAATTTTCTCAATAAGTATCTCTTGCCAGTTAAATCAAGATAAGGTGAGCAATTAAACAGCCCTGTATGCTAATGAAATAGAAACAGTCATTTAAAGTTTCCCAACAAAAAAAGTTTAGGACTAGATAGTTTAAGCACAGAATTCTAATGTCAATTAATTCCAATACTCTTAAAATTATTCCACAAAAGAGAAACAAAAGAAACATGGTCTAATTCATTTTAGGAAGCCAGTTACTCTGATACCCACAGGACATAAAGACCTAACAAAGAAAGAGAATTACAGACCAAGTTCTCTTATAATCATAGATACAAAATTTCTGAGCTAAATACTTGCAAACCAAATTCACAGGCACATTAAAATATCATCCATGATCAAACAGGCTTTATCCCAGTGATGCATGGGTGCCTCAACATATGCCAATTGATGTATGTAATCCACCATATAAACAAACTTCAAGACAAAATCCACATTGTCTCATTAGACACAGAAAAGGCCTTTGGCAAAATCCACCACCTTTTCATGATAAAAGTCCTGGAGAGATTAGGGATACAAGGAACATAACTTGCCTTAATAAAGGCAGTTTACAGCAAGGCCATAGCCAATGTCAACTTAAATGGAGAGAAACTCAAAGCAAGTCCACTAAAATTAGGAACAAGACAAGGCTGCCCATTCTCTCCACACCTGTTCAAAATAATACTTGAAGTCTTAGCTAGAAGAGTAAGATAATTGAAGGAGATACAAATTGGAAAGAAAGGAATCAAAGTATCTTTATTTGAAGATGGTATGATAGTACACATAAATGACCCTAAAAATTCCAACAGGAAACTCTTAAATCAGATATACACTTTCAGCAAAGGAACTAGATACAAAATTAACTCAGAAAAACACACACACCTAAACACACCTGATTTTGATAAAGAAGCCAGAAATCCACTGTAGAAAAGACAACATCCTCATCAAATCATGCTAGTCAAATGGATTGGCTGAATGTAGAAGAATCCAAATAGGTCAATCCATACTTATCACCCTGCACAAAACTCAACTCCAAATGGATCAAAGACCTTAACATAGAAACAGGTACACTGAACCTGATAGAAAGAAAGTGGGTAACAGCCTTGAACTCATTGGAACAGGAAAAAAAAAAAAAAACAAACAAAAACTCTTTCTGAACAGAACTCCATTATTATGAGAACTAAGATCAACAATTAATAAATGTGACCTCACGAAACTGAAGAATTGCATGGCAAAGGTACCATCACTTGGGCAAAGCACCAGCTTACAGATTGGGAGATTTTTACTACTACACATCCAATAAACAGCCAATATCCAAAACATATGAGTAATTAAAAAAAACTAGATTTCAAAACAACAAATGACCCAATTTTACAAAGGAGAGTACAGATCTGAAGAGAGAATTCTCAAAAGAGGAAACTCAAAAGTTGACAAATTCTTTAAAAATTAGCGACAGACAGCCTTAGCCATGAGGAATATGCAAAGCAATACTGTTTTGAGATTCCATCTTATATCTGTCAGAATGGTTAAGATCAATAAAGGAAGTGACAATTCATGCGTATGAGGATGTAGAATAAGGGGAACAGTCCTCCACTGCTGGTGGGAGTGTAAATTTATACAGCTACTATGAAAATGAATATGAAGATGGGAATCAGTCTACCTCAAAATCCAGCTATGCCACTCTTGGGTATATACCCAAAGGACACACCATCCTACCACAGGACAGTTGATTGATTATGTTCATTGATGATCTATTCATAATACCCAGAATTTGGGAGCAACTTACCTTACATGTCTCTCAACAGACGAACAGATAATGAAAATGTGGTTCATTTCACACAATGGAGTATGACTCAGCCATTAAAAGAGGTGAAATTCACAGGTAAGTGGATGGAACCAGAAAATATCCTGAGTGAGGTAACCCAGACTCAGAAAGATAAATCTGGTATGTGTTGCAGGACATTAGATCTCATTGTGAAACCTGAAATAGTGAACTGTAAAAACCTGTCTTTTGTTTGGTGTGATTCAGCCCTAACACACAACTTTAACCCAAGAATTTTCTGTTTATTGTAAACAGGTGATGATGGTGTGGTTCGGCCCTAACACACAGCTTTAATCCTAGCTTTCTGTATACAGGATTTAATAAGGTTAACTCTAGGTGAGGGGGTGGAGCAAGTAACCAGCTGACAGCTATTAACAGAAAGGAGGGACTTTGGGTATTTAAGACATCGCGGAGAAGAAGAAGGAACTATTTGAGCTTTGGCTCTTTAGCTTTTTTAGCTCTCTAGCTCTTGGGCTTTTAGTTGTTGGCTTTTTCCTCCTGGGCTGTTGGGTGAGCTAGCAAGCTTTTTAGTTTTTAGCTTTGGGTTTTTGGCTTTTTATTTTTTAATTTTTTTTTTTGGGGGGGATGAGCTGAGTAGGACGATCAGACGGGGGGGTGCTTTCTCTGCCTCTCTGAGCTGGTAGATTTTCTCCCCAGCATCTGGCTTTTGAGCATTCATTGATAAAATTGAACAGTTAGTATTTTCATTTTTTTTAACAATGGGTATGTATTTGCTCATATGTGGATATTAGCTGTTAAGTCAATGATAATCAAGCTACAATCTGAGAACTACAAAGGTTAGATATAGGGTGAGGGATTAGTAGGGGTCAGATACATCTCCTTAGGCAAAGAAAATAGAAATGTACCTGGAACAAGAGGATCAAGTGGAGAGAAAAAGAGACGAGGGAGACAGAGGAGGGAGGGAATAAGGGGAGAGGCAGCTAAAATTAAGGTGTCTTTGAGGGGTATTATAGAAACCCAAAACAGTAGAAGCTTCCTAAAATATATACACATATAAAAGCGATTTAAATGAAATTGTGAAGTCTTAGCAGATACAGAGACCCCACTGGCCATCTCTTTATCACCAAATGAAGCTTGCAGGACTGGATTACATCTAGTTGAGTTGTTAGCCAAAAGGGTAACATGGAAATTCCCCCAAACACCCCAGGCTGTTGCCATGACGACATATTGCTCTCCACAAACTGATGGCAAGGTCCCGCTGCTGAAGACAATACCTATACAACTCACTGAACGTGGAGGAGTCGAGGGGAAAATATAGACCCTCTAACCCTATGTTCTAGTATCTTTGGCACAAGCTTCTGCGTGCAACCAAAGGAGAAATGTAAACACCAAGCCAGATACAAAGCCTTTGATCTACAGTGGTGTCCTGCCTGCCAGATACGCTAGTGCAACGGCGGCACAATGTTTGTGGGAATAACTAGCCAATATTTAATTTGATTTAGGGCCTATTCCACAAGATGGAACTAATACCCAACATTGCTTGTGCCATCAAGAGTCAGAGACTAGATAGCTCAGAGATCTAAGGTAAAACCACCAGGTACTTCTGTTTGTTTGTTTGTTTCAAGTATCAATCACATTCTGCTACACTCACTGATCATGCCTTGCTCAAGTCATCATCACAAAAGCTTCCTCCTGCAGCAGATGAGAACAGAAACACACAGCCAGAGATTATGAAGAGAGTGGGAGATCTTGGAAAACACTCAGCCTAAATGGGATGTCTCCGTCAATCCCTCATGTAGGGCTCAGAGAACCTCACGGAAGAGGACGAAGGAAAGCAGAGGGGATGGAGGACATTACAAAAGCAATCACCTCTAAATCAACATGGTTGACACACATAAACTCTCAGAGACTGCGGCTGCCTTCACAGAGCCTTCGAAGGTCTGCACCAATTGAGGTCCTAGAGCTTAAAGGAGAAGTGGATACATGCCCCATTCTTAAGCTGGAAGCAATGTCTAATCGTTAACCACTTGCAAAAGAAAATTTAATGTCCTCCAAAGGAAACAAAGTACTTTTGAGAATAGGCTGCATGCTGAGCAGTAGAGGACCAACAGAAAAGAAATGCAATGGCACTTTTGGAGGTCTCACAACGTCATTGTTAATGTACTTGGATTAAGGAATGTCCAGGAGATGAAACAAGCACCACTCTAGGTGGGTGTGGTGGCGCATGCCTTTACTCCCAGCACTCGAGGCAGACACAGGTGGAAGGGCCTCTGTAAGTGTGAGGCCAGCCTGGTCTACAGAGTGAGTCAGGACTGCCAAGGCTACACAGAGAAACCCTGTCTCAAAAAAGAAAAAGAAAAAGAAAAAAGCACAACTCTGGGTGTGTCTGCAGTGGAATTTCTGAATGTTCTGGCCTAATCCATGAATTAACTCCTAATCCATGAATTAAATCCGTGGATTCACAGCACAATGGCTTGATAGGCAGATGGTGAAATGTAAGTCAGGAGGCTGGGATAAGCTGGAGGAAGTAGATCACTGGGACCTGTCCTTGGAGACTGTATCTTGCCTTAGGAACTTCCTATGTCCAGGCCGTTTTCCTTTTCTTGCTCTTACCACCTTGGTAGACTAAAATCTGGTGGACTGAGATGCCTTAAACAGGGAGCTAGAATAAATTCTTCTCTTAGGTTGTTTCTGCCAGGCATTTCATCACTGATCTTAAGTATTAGAGACATTAATTATTTAAGCTTTTTAAGAAAAAAATAACAGTTCAGGTGCTCTCTCTTTTTAAGGCTTCTGATAAGAATGAACTTCATGAAAAGCCTCTATTTCTGTGACCAGTCTCTGTAACCCTGTGGCCCCTTTTGCTTTTACGTGTGATGGTCATACTCAACTGGTTGATTTCGGAATGCAGGGTCTTTGGTGCCTGGAAGATTTTGATACATTTACCAAGCCAATGATAGTACGTGGAGACAAACAGAAGTCATAAATACTGAGAGCTGCTCCAAAAAGTTTCCCGTTTGTCTTTCTGGTGAGTGCCCACCTGTTACGCATTGGGAATGTGAGATGGAGGCCTAAACTGGAATGCAGTTTGGAGCCCATATCGTGTTACAATGGGGACTTAGATCATTTTCTGTTTCAATCCTATGCTTGTGCTAGCTAGTAGATATCCTGAAGCCAATACATTTCCTAAGTTCCTGCGAGGCGTGTTGACCTACATATCCTGCAGTCCTGCTCCCACACGTCACCTGCTGAACTATGACACCTCTAAGAGCAGAATCTTGGAATTTTCAGTTTTACAAACATTTTTGTACACCAGGCATGGTGGGGCATACCCAGCACTTGGGAGGCTGAGGAGGGGGATCATGAGTTTGAGGTCGGTCTAAATTATATAGCAAGTCTGAAATAGCCTTGGCTACTTAGCAAGACTGTTTAAAACAAAGAATTAATACCTTGCAAGCACACAAACAAAAGATTTTACACACTTTAAAGTGGGGAGCCATTATAAAAGAGCCATTCATTGTGGACTCTGCTGACCTTTGTCCTAGGTCAGCATTCACTACCTCTTTCCGCTTGTCCACATTCCTCCCTGTGTCTGAAATGCTCTATTCCTTCTACCTATTGAAAACTTTCCCCTTCTTCAAGATAATGCCAGTCTTGCAGTTGTTCCCAATAAATGACCTTTTTTTTTTTATTTTGCAAGCTCAGCTTTTTTAGCTTACAGTTTCTGACATCAAAAAAGTATTGCTTTGAACCAGATAAGTCACCAGAATTAAAATGTTTACATTCTAAACTGTGATTGTCGTTTTTACATCTATTTTGGTGCTGATCACCATTTAACATTTCACATTTGCACACTTGTTTGTTATCTTTACATCATAAGGAGCTTAACAGTGTACAGTGCCTCTGCTCTTTTTATTTTTTTTTTATTTTTTTATTAATTACACTTTATTTACTTTGTATTCCCCCATAAGCCCTTCTCCCCTCCCCTCCCCATCCCACTCTCCCTCCCCCTTCTTCATGCATGCCCCTCCCCAAGTCCACTGATAGGGGAGGTCCTCTTCTCCTTCATTCTGGTCTTAGCTTATCAGATCTCATCAGGAGTGGCTGCATTGTCCTTTTCTGTGGCCTGGTAAGGCTGCTCCCCCCTCAGGGGGAGGTGATTAAAGAGCAGGCCAATCAGTTCA
Organism: Meriones unguiculatus; assembly: GCF_030254825.1. Taxonomy (NCBI): domain Eukaryota; kingdom Metazoa; phylum Chordata; class Mammalia; order Rodentia; family Muridae; genus Meriones; species Meriones unguiculatus. Next base: position 48,026,744 of record NC_083363.1, read on the forward strand.
TGTCAGAGGCAGTCCCTCTTCCCATTACTATGTAACCCACTTGGGCACTGAACTGTCATGTGCTACTTCTGTGCAGGGGTTCTAGGTTATCTCCATGAATAGTCCTTGGTTGGAGAATGTATCTCTGGGAAGTTCCCTGTGTTCAAGTTTTCTGATTCTGTTGCTCTCCTGGTGGGGTTCCCGTCCTCTCCAGCTCTTACTATTTCCCACTTCTTACATAAGATTCCATGCACTCTGCCCAACAGTTGACCATAAGTCTCAGTCTGCTCTTTCAATGTCCAGAAGACTTCTGAAACATGCTTGGTATTGTACGAATGATTGTTTCATTGAATTTTGTTAAAGATATAAATAGATATTTAAATTTGTATTATGATTTCACATCCAGGATTTTCCTATCTTGACTATGTTGATAAAAAGGATGAACCTTAAATTCCTTCTAAAGTTTAAATGGCTTAATGTTCACTATTAATTAAAGCAAGGTTAGAAGAATTAATTATTGAATTAATTGTTGAATAAAATAATGTGAAGTGGTGTGAGACACAGAAATCATAATTCCATTAGTCTCTTGTGAAGTGTTTTGATAGTTCAATGTGTTTGGTTTTTCAGTGGCTTCTCAATGTGACTAACAGATCAACTGCAATGCAATGGAATCCAAGAAGGCAAACATATAAATTAATTACATTGAAAACTGTAATGCAGAAACGTCAAAAACTGTGCTATCTATTTAAGTATTTCATGAAATGTGTTTGGAATTTAGCCTTCAATATTAACAAGTTGTCAGGGAGGTTGACTATTGCTGGATTTATGTAGATATATGCTCTGGTAATGAGCATACATTATCTCTTGCAGGAGGAAAGTTAAACATCAGAAGGAACTTGATGTTATGAAAGCTATGAAGTCATAGAATAATATTCTATGGAAGAAATACTTAAGTTATTCATAGATGATGAAAAATGTATTATCTTATCATTCTGCTTTATGGAAATGAATCTCTCTCAGGCACATAGCAGTTAGTCAGGTGTACAGATATAAATAGAACTTATAAGAAACAATTTACAAAAAGAACAGTGGCCATGCTGAACTCATTGGCACAGGTCAGGCAGAAATACTTTACGTGCACCTGCCTGGTGGTCCAGGTGAGGCTCTCATCAGTTCTCTACAGATTTATAAGGTCAGGGACAGCCTCGTGATTATGTAATAGTAGAAACCAGTATTTGAGTGAGTGGCCTCCCGAAGAGGGGGTAATATTTGGAAACCAGTATCTGGTGACAGCCAGTTCTTGAGTTGCACTAAGTGACCTACAGAGTCAGCTCTCTGAGAAGTCATGGAGGCAGGAGCAAATAAGGCTTTGGCACCATTCCATTTTGGGGGGCATGATGAAGCAGCTCTGGCTATAGCAGCAGACATTTGTGGTCATGGCTTCCGAATCTTAGAGGATCAGGAAACCAAGCTTTGGGGCTTTAAGCAGGGCCATTCCATAAACCCCAGCGACCCATGGTGCCCATATCCAAATAGTTCTATAACTTCTCCAAGCACCACAAGCTGTTCAAATACGTGGCCTTTCATGGGACACTTTATATTTAAATCACAGCATTGACTAATATCAGCTACTTTGGCAAATATTTGAAAATATTGCAGGAGGACTCTGAGAATTATAACATCCGGCAAATAAGTGAAGAACAGTTTTCTGTCTTCCTGACTTATCACCTTTCCCCCCTTCCCTTCTCCCCTTTCTCTATCTCTTTTGCCCACACCCCAATTTTTCTTTTTCCTAGCATTTTGTTTCAGTTTTTGTTTTGTGTTTTTGAGGTCCTTATATGGTAATCATCCTAGGATGGCTTTGAACTCATGACCCAGCCAAATTTTGAGACTAGAGTGTGCACCTCTTGCTTGAGCAGTGGCTCAGTGGTTAAGAGCACCAACTGTTATTGAGTTTAGCTTCCAGCACCCACATGACAATTCACAATAGTCTGGCTACAGTTCCACAGGCTCAGATATCCAATTCTAACCTCCAGAGGCAGTACATTCCAGTGCACAAATTCACACACACACACACACACACACACACACACACACACCTTAAAAAGGAAATAAAATCCTTAAAAAACCAAACATGTATGCTACCATGCTCAGCCATCTCCTGACGTTCACTCACAATTTGTGCTAATTCAAGAAGCATTAGACACTAAAAAACTATTAATCAGAGTACCTCACAAAATGAGCCCTTGTGTGTAAAGAACCCTTTCTATTCTATTCTCCTCTTCTTCTCCCCTTCCCTCTCCATCTTCCTCTCTAGCTCTTCCCAGCCATTCCACTGTCTGTCAGCCTTTACACACAAACATATCACTTTAAGCTGTAACCTTTCCTTTCTTGGTTGTTCCCAAAACCTCACATTAATATTGTAATATAAAATACAGTACAACTTTTATAGTACCAGTCTTTGAGATTTTCAACACTTCAAATATCCAAGATCTCTTTAAAAGTCCAAAGCCTCATAAGTGAGCTTTTATAAAATTTAAAATTTAGTTATATAGTGTTGTAGTCTAAGAGGGAATAATCAGGACACAACTACAATAAAAGAAAAGAAAAGAAGACAAAAACAAAACTAAACAATATAGAAGCTTAATTAAAGACATCTGAAACTCAGTCATGGTCTTCTGGGCTCCAAAAGGCTTGGGCAGTTGCACTTCTCCAGCTCTGCCACCTATAGAAGTGTAACAGTGGCGCTGAAAATGGAACTGTTCAAAAAGCCACTACCCGAGGCTCAGGCTGACGTCAGAGGCATTCAGATGAAGAGCAGACAAAAACACCAAAGCAAAAATGTTGCTAGTAAATCAACCTAACACACAGATGAACCAGAAGTTAGTGGACATACAGAACACAGACGCACCCATGTATGTGTGTAGCAAGCGTGTGCACATCGCCGTATCTAAGAATCATTACACTAAGATTGAGAATGTTGAAGCGATGACTCAGCGGTTCAGAGCGCTTCCTGCTCAGGCAGAGAACCAGGATTTGGTTCTCTTCTCAGCGAGTCTGCAACCTTTACCTGTGCTACGGTTCTACCATGTCCCGCACCTTTTAACCTGCATAGGCAGCTGCACACACATGAAACAAGTTACATGACGATGGGCACACATTCCGAGAAACTTGTCCCTAATTTTATTGTTGTGTGAACATCCTGGCACATAGCTATGGAAACCAGAACGGCGCAGATGTAGGAACCATAATTTTATTAGAACGCTATCATTCCTATAGTTCCTTGTTGACATTAAATAATAGTGTATAAGTATATATTATACATTATCCATGCTAACTATAAAGCATAGCCAGCTATGTAACTCCTAGAATTTGATTTTTGTCAGTCTTCATTTTGCATTTTGTACCTATCCTTATCTTTAGTGATTATATGTCTGTTATAAAAGGTACGCGATTAGAATTTTAAAATCAAATCTGAAAATAGTTGTCTTTTAAAAGAATTCTTGATGTATTTCTTATTTGTGTTTCTGGATCAGTGTGAATGTATGCCGGAAACACACAGGTGCCCATGAGGTGAGAAACTCCTGGACCTGGAGTTGTTGGCATTACAGGCAGTTGTGACCCTCCAGGCAAGAGTGTTGGACACTGAACTCAAGTCTTTGAAAGAGTGACAAGTGCTCTCAGCCACAGAGCCATCTCTCCAGCTCCCAGCATTTGTCTTTTATAGAAACATTTGGCCCCTGTATACAAAACGCAATTACCGGTATAATTCCATTTTAATCTTATTTTCTTCTTTTTTATTTATAACTCTGTGCCAAGTTTCTCTTCTTTTTCCATTTAGATTATTTTTAGCAGTCTAGTCTTTCTTACTGGGAGTTTGGAAAGTATATAAAATGTTTTTACGTTCGAGATTATTTTAGATATTTCAATAAACATTGCTTCTCAAAGGCTAACGATAAATATTTTTATTACTTGAAGATAATAGCAAGATCTTCCTCTAGCATCCTGAGAATACCATTTGTATGCTTCATTTTTATGCTAACACAGCTTTGATACATACCAAATAGGTTTAAAGTGACTTTTTAGGAAGGACTGGCAGGTTTTCTCAGAGGATGAAGTCATTTGCTATGCAAACCTGGCGACCTGAGCCTAATCCCTGCAATGAACTGACTCCCCAAAGTTGTCTTTTGACCTTCACATATGCCTGTGGCATGAACATTCATGCACCCACGAGGCAATTTTATAACTTTGTAATGTACAAAGGATAGGTAAGAACGCATGTCAGACAGGCACACTCTGAGGAACAATAAGCCTATAAAACAAAGTGGTAAAATCTATCAGATTTCTGAAATATCTGCATAAATATGCAGAACAGTTTAATACTTCCTGTACTGTTTCACTGTAGGAGGGTGCAGCAAATTCTCCAACGAAGAGAGAAATACTGCCTCGACATTCATTACTATTTTTTAAACTTTGCTAAAGCATTAGTGCACATACCTTGTGTGAACACGGGCAGAGGAAAAATCTAGAGGTTAAAATTGGCATTTAAACTTTATACGGTGTTTTCCCATGTTCAGGTTCACATGATAACGTACTAACAAAGTTTATTCTTGTAGGCTCATATTTTCCACAATGCCTCTCCAACAGTTTCATTGCTTCCTATTTTGTCCAACACTAGAAATGTTACCAGACTTCAGTTATTTGTGGATCTAGGGTAGATATAAATCATTTATTTATTCAATTCATGAATTTTGCTCATTAAAAGGGGTTGAATGTAATTTTCACGTTATGGCCATAGATGTTATATGGATCTGTATGGCAATATTGAAATTTAAAAAATAGACAACATTAATCTATGCTGATGGAGGTCATAACCATTACCATGTAGTGAGGGCCTGTGTACTTTTTATTATTATTATTATTATTATTATTATTGGAGGCCTTAAATTCTTGAAGCTTTATGCATTCTCTAGCTGGATCTCAGTGGTGGCTGCCAGGTAGATTCAGTAACAGGTACTGAAATGCAAGCTGCCAAGTTTTAAACTGTATTGTAGCTGCTATGTAGTAACAAAAAGCAGGAGAAAACCTTCATCCAAACGGCAGAGAAACAAGCCCTCTAGACACATTAGTTATGTGACCTAATATGTGTGTGCTCATGGCTGCATGCCACTTCTGTAGACAAACATGCAGTGAACAAGTGAGTTGTGATGTTCGAGAAGGCTGGGGGCTACCTCCTTCTCCACAGCAGGGAAACTGGGTGCCTTTCTTCTTTGTTACTGGAGTAACTGCTGAGGAATGAGGATGGAGCGGGCTGGCACCCAGGAGGTGTTGACACGGAGAAGGCTTTTACAGGACTACAGGTTCTTCAGTGTTTGACTAAATAAATTCTTCAAGAAAACAACCTTTAGGGTCACCCCCTTAGACTCCCAGGAGCCTCCCCTGTCCCAGGGGTGTTCCTCCCCAACAGATTTCTGTTCTCTCTCGTAAGGTCCTCTGCCTCTCTGCCTCCTCCTCACACCTGATCCTCTACCCTCTTACCCTCCCCATCCCCTGTCCCACCCAGTTCCTTCCCTCCATCTACTTGAGATGTTTGTTTCATTTCCTCTTTTGTGTGACATTTAAGCATCCTCCCTGGGGCTCTCTGGACTTTTTGGGTCCATGAGCTGCAGTATGGTTATCCTGTTTTTTCATGGCTAATATCTGCTTATAAGAGAATACATACCACCTGTGTCTTTCTGGGTCTGGGTTATCCCATCCAGGTTGATCTTTTCTGGTTCCATCCATTTGCCTGCAAATTGCACGTCTTTGTTTTTAATAGCTGAATAGTATTCCATTGTATAAATATTACATTTTCTTTATTCATTCTTTAATTGAATCTAGGTTGTTTCCAATTTTTTACTATTAAGCTGCTATGAGCATAGTTGAGCAAGGGTCCTTGTGCTATGCTGACTCTAGCTGAGACTAGCACTGGGGGATATGGAGCCTGAGCTCCTCATCTTGTGTAGCCAGGTGGGACTTGCAGGAAAGGAGGCAGGCACCAACCCAGCCATAAAGCCAAAATTTGTCTTGTTTACAAGAAGGGTGGGGATAAAGATGAAGCAGAGATTGAGAGAATAGCAAAATAATGAGTGGCCCAACTTGAGACCCACCCCATGGGAGAGAGACAATATTAATGATACTTGCTCTGCTTGCAGACAGGAGCCTAACATAACTGCCTTCTGAGAGGCTTCATCCAGCAGCTGATAGAAACAGATGCAGAGACCCACAGTCAAACAGTCGGTCCAACGAGGGAAGTTTTGTAGAAAAGTGGGAGGAAGGATTGAGGGAGTGGAGGGGTCAAGGACATCACAGGAAGACCTACAGAGTAAACTTTACATAAAAGGGCATGCACAGAGACTGAACCACCAACCAAAGAGCACGCATGGACTGGCCCGAGACCTTCGGCACGTATGTAGCTGATATGCAGCTTCTCTAACAACTGGAGTAGGGACTGTCTCTGACTCTGTTGCCTGCCTTTGGATCCCTTCGCCCTAGCTGGACTGCCTTGTCCGGCCTCAGTAGAAGGGGCTGTGCTTAGTCCTGCTGTGACTAAGGTACCCCTTGGGGGCCTCCCCTTCTCTGCAAAGAAGGAAAGGGGGTTGAGAGGGGTGTGTGAGTGAGAGTGGTACTGGGAGGAGAAGAGGGAGGGGGCTGGGATCAGTCTGTAAAGTAAATGGAAAATAAAGTAGATACAGCAACAACAAAGAAAACATCTTTTTGTGTGATTTTGCTTTGCTGTGGTATATTGCTTGCAAGATAAATGGATGGACAGAAAAAGTACCTCTAAAATATGCAGTCAGGGTCATCCTCAAGGGAATGCAAACAGCGCACTATCGTGAGGCCTCTTCTTCAGAAGAGGCCCATGCTTAGCAGAAGCTTCAACCAGTACTATCCTGGAATTCTCAATCACCATATTTTCCATTTGTTTTTGCTTTGAATTGTAAGTAAAGTCTGACCAAAATGGAGCTTATGCTTGTACATAAGAGATTCATACAAGGCAGAAAATTAAAAACTGCATTTCAGGCTTTTTAATCTTTTTCTCTATTTGAACAAATTATTCAGTCAGCTGAATACGGTGCCAACGTAGACAGTGGATAAATTCTGTATTTGGGATATATGTTAAATCTGTATCAGTTGTAAAACTAATCACTGCTGTGAATTAATGAATGCTTTGAATTTTTTAATCCTTTATTTTTTCACCTGTGTGGAGGGACAGGGTATGAAGGTGTTAACTACATTATGGTTCACATGTAGAGGTCAGAACACAGCTTGTGGGAGTCATATTTCTTCTTCCACCATATGGGGTCTGGGAAGTGAACTCCCATGACCCAGCTTAGTGGTACCTTTAATCACTGAGCCACTATATTACCCCTCTGAGTACTTTTTATTTAGTAAAAATATGGTAATCTATGTTATGATAATATAGCATGGAAAATATATCTAACCCAAGAAAATCAATATGGAGGGCTAATTCTTGCTGTTCATATTTGAGGTCTATTGTTTTTTTTTGACAGACTCTAAGGTAAAACCATAGGATAGATGGAAAGAACTCCATATAAAAACAAAGACTGAGCTACCATTGGAGATGATGATTTTGAATTTAAGGATTTCCAACCTGTCTTTTATGGCCACTCGGTGAGGCCAGGGGTCAGGTAAGTGTGACTGGAAGGCAGACCATGGCTCAGAGCATCTGTTTGGGGTGGTGATTGGATAGTATCAGAAAAGGCATACAGAGCAGATGGGTGAAACAAGAGTAGGAGGATGCATTGGGAAATGGCCACCAAAGCTGCTGGCTGGCTCGGGCCCAGGACATGTGGGAGTAACAAGCTGGATAGCATATCACGGAAAAAAAAAAAAAAAAGCTTACATTCCCTTTTATAAGTAAGTCCCAAAATAAAAGAGTAAAGCCAAAGAGACTGTAGGGGAAAGATGAGACAAAATATATCAGTAAAAAAGCAGAAACTATGGGAAAAAATGTCTAAACAGTAGATTTCTAAAATTGGGATAACTTATAAGCATGGCTCTAAAATTTGAAAGGAATTGTTAAAGACCTCATGTGACATTTATCAGGAAGTTTAGTCCCATGTTACTGGGACATTCCTCACCCAGTTCACTCATCAGCCCTCTAATAACCCCAAGGGTATAACAGGTTGGTGAGCTGTCAACTCTACAGAAGCTAAGATCTTCCAGGAGATGAGGCTCTTGGTGAGTCTGTAGATTATCTCAATTGCTTTACTTGAGGTGGGAAGATTGCCCGTCATGGGAGGTGCCATTCCCTGGCTTGGATCCTACACTCTATAAACCGAGAAGGGAAACTGAGCAGCAGCAGCAGCAGCAGCAGCAGCAGCAGCAGCAGCAGCAGCAGCAGCAGCAGCAGCCGCCGCCGCCCCTTGCTCTCTGCTTCTTCACTGTGGATGCCATGCTCCCACAGGTTACTTCAGGCTCCTTCTGCCTTGACGTCTGTGTCATGATGACCCGCACTGTCAACTGTAAGCTAAAGTAAATCTCTGCTCCTTTCAAGGCACCTTTCAGAGAACATTTCATCACAGCAAGAGAAAAGGAACTCAGACGGGGCACTTATTCTGCCACTTTGTTTTCTATCCATGAACAGCAGAGGCAGGGAGCAGACACAGTGTACGGCCTCATCTCCTGTCCCTGCTACTCTGTGGTTTTAGGTGCTGGAGTAGGGAAGCTCCAGGGTCTTGTCTACTGCCACAGTGGTGTTCTGGTTTAAGATAGTGCAAAAGGTCACAGTGGAGCCCCACATTGGGAGATGTGGTGGCCTATCTACTAATCCCCTTCTTTGGTCTATGGAAGTGTCAGGGCTCATCTTTCAGTCTTGCAGAGGGTTAAATCCTTGCTGAAAGCTTGAAGCTGAATTTCAGGATGTCCTCACTTTTCAAAAAAATGTTTTTTTGTTTTTTTTGTTTGTTTGTTTGTTTTGTTTTGTTTTTAAGGCGTTTCTTGCTTGGCCTAAAGCTCTAAGGCATAGTTAATTCTGAAGGAGATGGTTTTTCCTCTACAGAACCCATCTATTGGGTCCTATGCCCAATGAGGCTTATCTTCTTATGATATAAATAGGGGAGACCTTCTAAAAGCCTTCATGAAAATGATTGTTTCCTGGGACTGTTTTGTCTCTCTGAAACTACCTAAGGCAGCAGCAAAGTCTCTTTTTAAAAATACATATTTGTAGGACTGATGTATTTGCTATGCCAGGAATCCCCATTTGGTAGGAGTCATTATACATAGATTTATGATTATTATATATTTCCTAATTTTAAAATTCATTTTTTGTCCTTGTTTATGTTTGCATGTCTGTGTATCTGGGCGTGTGCTAGTGGGCACTCATGTGTGTCATGAGTGTGGAAGCCAGAGTTCAATGTTACCTGTCTTCCTCCACGACTCTCCACCTTTTTTGAGACAGGATCTCCCACAAAACTTGGAGCTTCCTGATTGGCTACCCTGGTTGGCCAGCAAGACCCATGAATCTTTTGCTTCTGCTTCTCCTGTGCTGCGGTTTTAGGCATGTCCCTCATGCCTGCTTTGTAGTGTTTCCTGGAGTGGCTGTTTGACTCATTCATTTGACAAGAATTTATGGATAAACTCTTAAATGACAACCTTGAGGATTCAGGAAACAGAAAGAGCCTCAGGCCCAGAGGTAAAAACGAAGGGAGTTGATAAGTAAATAGATCATTTTAATATGTCACAGTTCGTGAATATGCTGGCTAATGAGTACAGTTCTGGGCAATTACAGAAAGGCTGTTTTAATTAGATCTTTTCTCTTAGTTATAAAGACAGAGGATCCCTGAGAATGCCTTAAGTCATGTGGAGCTTATTAAAAGGCTCCGTGTGGGAGTAAGTAAAACAGACATTGTGCTCATTCATTCTAGCTTCTTGCTAATTCAAGAAATGCATCAAACCAGGCCCCACAAGAAGAGCTGGGCTCCTCTTTGTTAGGCCTGAGTCTCATTGACTTCAGGAATGTAAAAAAGCCATTCTTTCTATCATCACTGTTCCACCCATAACACTTTTTATCCCTTATACTGTCTGTCCTAGCTGACTGAATTGCCATTTGTCTCCTTCCTTCATACTCACCACTTGTATCTGAGGCTTCTTTTTCCTGATGTTTGATGACTCAGGGATTCTGTCCTTCAAGTTCTGTTGCCAGATGTTCTTCCTGTGCGTCTTTCTTTCTTCCGCTCTGATTAATGGTTGATGCCCATTACACCTTCCTTAAAGCTTCCAGAGTTCTGCTTACCCCATTTTCATCCTGGGACAAAGCTATGGAGCTCCCCTCGTCTTCTATCATTCCACACACAGCTGGCTGTTCCTTTTTTACCCAGGCTCCCTATCTTTCCAAAGAGCCAGAACTGTAGAGATCACACCATGCCTATCAATGTGCTTGACTGTCCTCTCATTTAACGAGTCATAGCTGGGTTCTAGAGGAATGCGTATGGAGGATGTTGGAGAGTAGGTCTGACCAAGGCAAATATGAAGGTCAGTGTTTACAAAGGCTTATACCATACTGAGGCAATCCCCAAACTGTCCACTGTGAGACTATTTTGGGAACACAGTGCTTGTACAGAGGGTGTCAAGGCACTTTATAAGGTGAGGCATCTACTGAAGCAACTACCTTGCAGAGTCTAAGCTCTTGACTTGGAACAAACAACATATCATTGGCTCTCGAGGATTACTCCCTAGATTTACGTCAGCATAGAGTCTGACCATACTTAATTAGCAAACAAAGATCTGATCATACTTAATTAGCAAACAAAGACGGGAAATTATCATTTATACCTCACACTTAGGGGAAGCGACATTTTCTACAGTTGTGTTATTGAAACCAAAGTCCCCAAACAGATTAGTTCTAAAACCAGACATGAGACTTAAGCCCAGGACTAAATGGCTTTGTTTCAGCAAGGTATCATCATGTATCACATTAAAATGGTGTCATTAACATGAAACTTCTCTATACATTTTGATGGAGCTTTTTTAGTTTTTTTTTTTTTTAAGGGACATAAAAGGCTAACAAGCACCCAGAATTTGCACACAGATTCATAGTTGTAGATATTTAAATGATATTTAAAAAAATAACCTGACAATGGATTCCTGGGAAGATGTTTTTCTCTTTAAAGGGATGAATCTAGATATTGATATTTTAAAAGCTTGAGAAATACTGTGTAATCATATAAAAATTGGAAGTAAATAAATGTGAGCTCTAAAGAGGACTTTAAGAAACTTAATTACCCCAATTACCTTACCACAGCTTCTCAAGAGACTGATGCTTTTACTTTCTAATTATAGCTTTATGACCAGTTGGTGTTTCTTTAAATGTCAGTACACAAGGCTCAATTAAGTGAGGACTCCCGAATCACACAGGTTACAAGGCAACTAGAGTCTAGTAAGTATATGCTTGATCTGGGTGGACTGTGAAAACTAAGTGGTATCCCAAACCCCACAAAAATCCATTGAAAATGTTCATTTGCATACAGTTGTCATAAAATAAATGTGACTTAAAGGGAAAGTGGCGTGTGATCATAAATTGAATACTTTCCTAACTTGTGTAAAATTCCATCCGTCTTTCAATAGTTGGAATGTTCCAGTACTTGGAAAATATTAATTGGCGTGATGCCTTAATAAAGCAAAAGAAAAAATAAACTTAAAGGAATAAAAAGGAATTTCTTGAGGGTTCTCTATCATATCTAACTATCAAAGCTACTTTGCATTTCAATTTGGGGCATGCTTATCTAAACTGAATGAAATTAATTTTAATTGAAATTAATTAAATGAAATGAAATTAGTTTTAAAAATCAATATTTGATAGTCATTTTGTTATAGGCCTCTCCCCACTAAGGTCTCATTCACACAAATAATATTAACTTTTTATTTGGTACAATCCCTAAGTTATCTCTCACTAAAGATTATTAAAATTGTGCTTAAAAAGGAAATGAATATGAAAAAACATTGCTGAAGTCATTTGATCTATTGTGACTTGATTAGTTAGATCAGGGAGTAAAAAGTGTAATAATTTAAATGAATAAAACTTCAACATCAAAATTTAGTTGGTATCAGGGGAGGGGATGGCGATTGCTTTGAAGTTAACAATGCATACTGCTCTCCTGAGTGCCAGAGTTCAGTTCCCAGCATTTGCTTGGTGCTTACTGTCTCCTGTAACTCCAGTTCCAGGACATCTATCACCCTCTTCTGATCTCCTTAGCTGCCTTAACCCACCTGTGCACAGACCCAGGCACACGTGCCCGTGTGTGTGTGTGTGTGTGTGTGTGCGCACACACACACACACACACACACACATACACACATTTTAAAAATTAAAATGAATTCTGCACTGAAACCATCTGGCCCTGGGCTTTTTCTGGATGGGAGACTTGACCTCAAGAGCCAGCTGTATCACTCCTAGGCAAATATCCAAAATATGCTCAAGTACACAACAAGGACATTTGCTCAACCATGTTCATAGCAGATTTATTCAAAATAGCCAGAATCTGGAAACAACCTAGATGTCCCTCAACTGAGGAATGGATACAAAAATTGTGGTACAACTCTGGAAATAAATCTGGTGCTTTCTCAGACAACTAGGCATAGTGCTTCCTCAAGATCCAGCTATATCACTCCTAGTCATATATCCAAAAGAGGCTCAAGTACACAATAAGATCATTTGCTCAACCGTGTTTGTAGCAGCTTTATTTGTAATAGCCAGAAGCTGGAAACAACCCAGACGCCCCTCAACTGAAGAATGGATACAGAAATTGTGGTACATCTACACAATGGAATATTACTCAGCAATGAAAAACAAGGAAATCATGAAATTTGCAGGTAAATGGTGGGAACTGGAAAAGATCATCCTGAGTGAGCTGTCCCAGAAGCAGAAAGATACACACAGTATATATTCACTCATATAGACATGTAATATAGGATAAACCTACTAAAATCTGTACATCTAAATAAACTAATCAAGAGGGAGGACTCTGGCTAAAATGCTCAATCTCCATCCTGAAAGGCAAAGAGGATGGACACCAGAAGAAGAAGAAAACAGGAAACAAGTTAGGAACCTGCCACAGAGGGCCTCTGAAAGGCTCTGCCCTGCAGACTATCAAAGCAGATGCTGAGACAACTGTTGGGCAGAGTGCATGGAATCTTATGAAAGAAGTGGGAAATAGTAAGATCTAGAGAGGACAGGAGCACCACAAGGAGAGCAACAGAACCAAAAAATTTGAACACAGGGGTCTTTCCAGAGACTCATACTCCAACCAAGTACAATGCATGCAGATAACCTAGAACCCCTGCACAGATGTAGCCCATGGCAGTTCAGTGTCCAAGTGGGTTTCATATTAATGGGAAGAGGGACTGCCTCTGACATGAACTGATTGGCCTGCTCTTTGATCACCTCCCCCTGAGGGGGGAGCAGCCTTACCAGGACAGAGAAGATGACAATAGAGCCACTCCTGATGAGATCTGATAGACTAGGTTCAGAAGGAAGGAGAGGAAGACCTCCCCTATCAGTGGACTTGGGGAGGGGCATGTGTGGAGAAGGGTGAGGGAAGGTGGGATTAGGAGGGGAGGAGAGAGGGGTTTATTGGGGGGATACAAAGTGAATAAAGCATAATTAATAAAAATTAAAATAAAAAATTGTGGTACATTTACACAATGGAATGCTACTCAGCAATTAAGAGGAAAGAAATCCTGAAATTTGCAGGCAAATGGTGGAACTAGAAAAGGTCATTCTGAGTGAGGTATCCCAGAAGCAGAAAGATACACATGTTATATACTCACTTATAAGTGGATATTAGACATATAATATAGGATAAACATATTAAAATCTGTTTACCTAAAGAAGCTAAGCAAGTAGGAGGACCCTGGGTAAGATGACCAATCCTCATTAAAAAAGGCAAATGGAAGGATGGACAGCAAAAGAGGGTGAAAACAAGGAACAGGACAGGAGCCTACCCACAGAGAACCTGTGAAAGACTCAACCCAACAGGGTATTAAAGCAGATGCTGAGATTCACATCTAAACTTTCAACAGAGTGGAGGGAAGCTTATGAAAGAAAGGGGAGATAGAAAGGCCTGGAAGGTACTGGAGCTCCACAAGGAGAGCAACAGAACCAAAAAATCTGGGCCCATAGCTCTTTTCTGAGACTGGTACTCAAACCAAGGACCATGGGTTGTGATAACCTAGAACCCCTGCACAGATGTAGTCCATGGCAACTTAAGTGTCCAAGTGGGTTTCCTACTAATGGGAACAGGGGCTGTCTCTAACATGAACAAAGTGGCTGGCTCTTTGATCACCATGCCACAGTGGTAGACAAAGCAGCCAGTTCTGATGAGACCTGACAGGCTAGGGTCAGAAGGAAGGGGAAGAAGACCTTCTCTATCAGTGGACAGGGGAGGGGCATGGAAGGAGAAGATGGAGGGTGGGCAGGATTGTGAGGAGATGAGGGCTACAGCGGGGATAGAAAGTGAATAAATTGTAATGAATAAAAATTTTTTGAAAAATTAAAATGAATGTTAGTAAAGTTGAAATACTGACAACCTACAAAAGTAAAATTTTAACATGGTTTCTTTCTTTCTTTCTTTTTTCTTTTTTTTTTTTTTTTAGAGCCAAAAGTATTAGTGGTTTGGTTTTTATTAAAAATCCTAACAACATTAAATTGTGTGTATTTTTTAAAGTAAAGAGTATTGTTGTTACTAAATCTGTTTTTAATGTAAAGACAAGACATTATACAAGCAATTACTTATGCTGCAGAAAATTAGATCCTTTTCTACACTGTAGGTATCATTGCCTGTTTTCACTATACACAATACAGAAATGACGTTTTTTTTTTATTAGAGAAAGCTATTGAGCCTTATTTCTGTTAGAAATACGTTTCTTATTAACTATGCAACAACACAATAAGATTTTTTTTTCACTACTGCACATCATAGAATCTGTGAGAAATGAAATCCACTCTTTGTCTTCACCAGGACTCTGCATATCTTGTGTGAAAACTAGTCTTTACTTTTTTTTCAGAGTATTTTATACTATTTCCCCCAGGTGTAATTTCCACCCTTTGCTTTGTTGGAAACTCCAGGAGGCTGGACATCAGGCATTGCACCGATACCCTCTGTCTTCCAGTTAAGATCATTGAAAAGAAGGCCTTGGTCCAAGATAGAGGGGTGGAGAATGAGTTTTTACTGATACTCTCTATGACTGATAGATAGCTCGTCCTAAGCTTCTGCATTTTGTCCATTAAATTGTTCCCCATTTAGGAAGAGGGAGCATTGTCTTAGGAATAGTTAGTTGTATATTCTTGCTAACCCCACTAACCCTTAGGTTAGTTTTCCTCTATCCTGCTCACAACTTTTTCTTTTGTTTATTCACTTTATATCCCATTCATAGCCCCATACCTCTTCACCCCCAGCCCCCCTATCTCCTTCCTCTATTCCTCAGAAAAGTGGAGTTCCCCTTCCCTATCACCCCAGCTCATAAAGTCCTATCAGGGCAGAGCATGTCCTCTTCTCCTGTAGCCTGGCAAGGCAGTCCCTCCAGGGGGAAGTAACTGAAAAACTGGCAAAGAGTCCATGTCAGAGAGAGCCCCCACTCCCCTTACTAGAGAACCCACATGAGGCCTGAGTTGCTCATCAGTTACATCTTTGTAGGGGGCTTAGGTCCAGTCCATGCAAGGTCCTTGGTTGATGCTTCAGTCTTGGCAAGCCCCTCTTGGTCCTTGTTAGTTGTCTCTGTTGGTCTTCTTATGAAGCTCCTGTCACTTCCAGGTCCTTTTCCTCTTCCCCCAACTTTACCGCAAGGCTCCCTATGCCTTGCCCTATGTTAGGCTGTGAGTCTCAACATCTGTTTCCAGGTGCTCCTGGATGGAGCCTCTCAGAGGACAGCTCTGCTTGACTCTTGTCTGCAAGCACAGCAGGGTATTGCTGATAGTGTCAGGGGTTGGTTCTCTCCCATGGGGTGGGTGTTGGGATGGGCCAGGCATTGGTTGGACCTTCCCTCAGTCTCTGCTCTATATTTATCCCTACGGTAGAGGGAGGGGAACACCAACGCACCCGCAAAAACTTCTACTCAAAATTCACCCTGTCTTTAAACTCCTAAATGACCCTTTCCAATGCACTCTGAAGTCTGCTAGAATACTAACTGGTGGACTTGTCTCCTCTCTCCTGCCTGACTACCTCAATCCTTCAGGGTTCAAGTGGACAAGTGTGGGGATCAGGAGCCAGGGGAAGGAGAAGGGTGAATGATGAAGGAGCCCATACATGAACCCAGGAATCAGACTCCAGAGACCAGGCTCAAGGTGCAGAATCTAACTTTATTGTTCAGTCAAAAAGCTTTCAAACATTGAAAAGGCCAATCAGACCATCCCACGCTAGCCTCAAGCATCGATAACCATCAGTCAGGTTGGTGCAAGTGTAAGGAAATGTGGGGGCAGGGTCACCTTAGGAGATTTTCATCAAGGGGGAAGCAGTCACCGCCCTAGCCTCACATCCATTTTGAGACTTCACTAGTATGCTAGGAGTTAGTGGATCAACACTGCGTGCAGTGGATCAGGATCTTTCAAGCAGCCATAGGACTCACTGACGCTTCACTCGCCATTTCCTACGCGCCTCCAAAAGGCTTACCTCAACATTCCCCACAGACAAGATGATCTGATAATCAAGTTTCGGTAGCTATACTAAAGGATACACCTTTCTATTCACCTTAGAAAGAAGTTCAGACCTCAGTCACTTCTCAAAAATACCTTTGACCTCCTTCCTTCTTAAAAAATATATATATATATTTTCATTTTCATTTGCCATATTCCCTCATAACTCACTTTCATAAATTCTGTTGTCCAAATGCTCCTTTATTCCTCAAGCCAATGTTGTTTTCATGGCCAAAAATTATTCTAGAAACATCATTGATAGCGCTATACCTTCTTTACTAGGCTTGACACAACTGCTCACTGTTTCTCAAGCTGTTTTTGCTTTGCTTCTGAGACATGATGATTTTTTTTTTCTAACCACCCTTTTCCTTTGTTCCTACCACATTTTTGATGTTGCTTTTCAGGACCATCTGTTTATGTATTAGTCTCATTTATACTTGCTTGCCCTAGGAATTTCATCCCTTGCAATTGCATCAACTTTCAGTCGAGTGCTAAAGTTTTAGCTCTGTGGCAGGTCTCCTGAGTTTCCTACCTAAACATTCTATGAACAAGTCATCCATGTCTCCAGGTAAGTCAAATTCAAGATACCACATCAAATCCACTATCCTGGTTCCATCAATTAAAGGTGCCACCAACAATAAATTCTATTATTATTTTATAAATTATTAAGAACAATTGGAGTAGAGGACAATTATAATAGTGGATTCTGAGGTGAAGCCATCATAGGTGTTAAAATGTAAAGAATGCTGCATTTTTTAGGCTCAATGAGAAATGGCATATTTCAACTAGCCTTTCCTCGTGTGTTCACTTTAATGAGCGGCATCCTCTTCTGCCACCTTTCTCAGATCACAATCAGAAAGGGATCTCTAACGCTTGCTTTTGTGTGTCAAGCTGGCTGAGTGTTCAGCTAGGTCAGATATTGACTAGGTACTGCTGTGAAGGTATTTTGAAGACAAAACAGTTCCAAAAGAATCAACTGACTAACAAAATTATTCTTGGATACCTAGATGTGATGATTCAATCAGTTGAATTGAATTGTCTTGAAAGCTTGATTCATTTCTCTCACTTCCTTTCTTGCCTCTTGAGATAATTTGCAAGAACTGTCCACTGAGTTTTAAATAGATTTGTTTGTGCATAATTAGGTATTCGTAAAGTAGGACATAGCCAAATTTACAGGCAATGGGGGATTAAAAAAAAAAACAAAACATTTGTTTTGCCTTTTGCCAATTTGACATTTGATCATCTGGTTTATATTTATTTTAGGAATTATGTCTTCCTCATGATTAATATCCTCTTTATCTTCCTTAAGTATCTTAATAACAGTCCAAATCAAGTAACCGAAACTGAATGGGGGATCTTTTTTCCCCTTGTTTGCCTTTTCAATATTCTTTTAGACTCTGCCCCATACTTCTTAATCTAGGTTCCTTCTTCTGGAAACCAGGGATTATAATGGTAAACAATTTGCAAGTGCTCTAGTAGTGGTGATTTTGATACTTGTGCTCCTCTTTTCTTTAAAAAATGTTGCAAAAGCATGACACAAGACAAAGCCTTCCCCAGCTTCTGCCCCATTGTTCTCATGTTCTTCTGTGAGGGTCCCAACTCCATGATCTCCTGACCGACTTCAGGTCCCTGTTCAGCTGCCACTTGTTTAACCACTCTAGAGGTGGGGCCTGGGAGAGTGGAGTCAACGAATGAGGCAGACCAAAGTCTCATGCAATAGCCAACTTTATTCAGAGCATCAGACAATTTTATACTCCAAGGGTGAAGAAGAGTCACCTAAGTAACTTGTACAAGGACAAGGACAAGCCCCACATGGCAAAAGCACGTTTTTCCATAGAAGCATATAAAACATAGTTTGAGGATTTAATTGAATAACAGCAGCAAGAAATACCGAGTAATCGTAGGTAAACTCAGTTCTAAGTGCTGCACCTAGGAGGGGCAGGAAAACACACTCTAAGAGCAATTCTGTGTTATGAAGAGACTGAGGTCACAAGAACCTTGTCTTTTTTTTTTTTTTTTTTTTTTTTTTTGGCGTTTTCTCACAAACACTCAGAATTCTCCTTACATGACTCCATTCTTGGATTGTGTGCTGATAGCCTGCTCCACGGATTCAGATTTCCATAGGCAGCCAGCCTCTGGCAAATGCATGAGCTAAGGTAATTCTGCTTGCTCCCCTCCCCCCTCATCTATGTTATCTATCACCTACCTGCTTTATCTAGTTACCTATCTTTCATACTCTTCTCATCCTTTTCTACATATCTTTGTATCTTTATGCTACTAGTTCAATTTCTTTGTTGGAACCCTAATTCATCCTTCATTCACCATTCACACATGAATACCAAATCTTGAAAATTAATGTTTATTAGTACCATCTCATAAATTTATCCTATCCTTTTATATTGATAGCTTCAATGGAGTTTCATCATCTCTTGCATTGACTGTCACAATAGTGCCTTAGGTGAAATAAATCAATGATTTCCAGTCTTCCCACTAGCAACCAAGCATTCATATTACTCTAAAGACAAATTTCTAGAATGCAAGGCTAATTATATTGTTTGCCTGCTTAAAGCATGTGTTTCTCATTCCCTACAATGAGAAGGTTGAATTTCTTATTTGTATACATAAATCCACTCACAGTGTAGTCTTGAAATGGCAAATTCTAATTGACTAAAGTCATACCAATTTTGCCTGATACCAAGCATAGTATTTCAGGAGTTTGTGTGTTGTGCATGCTATTGCCTTGGTGAAATGTTTACTTATACTCTGGTATGTCTGCTAAACCATTTTCTAAGTTTTAAAACATTTCTCAATGTTACCTACACCTAAAAGCTTTTCCTAAAACCCATCCATATGTTTCATATTTTTAATTTAAACATTTTAAGCAAAGACTTAAATATAAAAGTTGAAATCATTTCTATGATTAAAAATTAGAAATTTTTACAAAATTTGATAGCCAAAACATAAGAATGGCAATGTCTATCATTTGTCTATCAATTTTTAAACTGCTTCATAAGCTGCAGATATGCTTAGATGTGATGTATGTTTGCCTAGTGGTTCTCAACCCTCCTATTGCTGTGATACTTTAATACAGTACTTCATGTATTTTCCTATCCACAAAACTATTTGTGTTGCTACTTTAGAACTGTAATTTTGCTACTATTAGGAATCATAATGTCTATTTTTGTCATAATGTCTATTTTTTGATGGTCTTAGGCGACCCCTGTGAAAGAGACATTCAACCCCCCAAAGGGGTCAAGACCCATAGGTTGAGAACCATTGCTTTTAGCTTCATAAATTCTGATAGTTTTATAAATCTCTATGATCTATAAATCATTAATGTGCAGGAACTGAATACAGAAAGTTACAATTTGAATTCAAATTTAAGGTAACAAATTCTGCAAAAATGAAGCAAACAAAAGTGCATTGTGGAAAAAAAAAACAGATGTTTCTATCAGGAGAGGAAGCCTATTGTTAGGAAAAACAGCGACATATGCTACCAAATACATAAGTAAATCAAAAGCATCTTTTGTTAAAGGCACTGAGTGTGCTATGGATAATTTTGCATACAAGCATACAAGGCATACACACACACACACAAACACATACACAAGTAGCAAGATCTGACAATGAAAAACATTTGCAAGCATTAAATGGTTTTTAACATGTCTAAACTATGAATAAATCATTTCACTTTTAGCCAGAAGAAAAATCTTAAGGAGACTCCCATGCACTGCCAGTCCACGTGGAAACACTTGTTCCTCTAGAAGCCTATGAACAGCATCCACTAGGAGCTCATCACTGTAGAAACATGAAAATGGGAGTGTCACCATTCACATCACCACAGTGTGTGCAACCTGATTTTATGATGTTAGGTTGGAAAGCTGCCTGTGCATTTTTAAATAAAAAACACCCTGGTATTAACATTTTAGTGGCATTTTCTTCTTAGCATGTTTTTTTTTTCTTTCTCTCCAGTGAAATATATGTGCATGTTTGAAATGTACCGTATACATTGGTGTGAAAAAAAAATCTTGATTTTGAAAGAAAAATGTAGGCATAAGTATAATTTTTCATAAATTGGCTCTTGTGCAAAATGCTCTGGCTCCCCACTGGTTTATATATAAATGAGCAAATGTGCTCCTAGAACTAAATGGGCCTCACAACCATATGTGCCAAAGACCTTACAAACACAATGGGGACTGTTTCTCAAGGAAAAGAAGAAATGTCCTAGGGCTGTTTCCTGGTGAGCAATTTAGGGGACGACAGCGGAATAGCTGTGAGGGGAAAAAAGCTAACATAATATTGGTAAGAAAAGGCTGGCATGCTTCTACTCCCTCAGTCCCACATCAATCTCTCCTTAGATCATTCCTAAATCCTTTTGACAGAAGATTAAGAGAAGGGAAACCTGGCGTACAGAGCACTAAATACTATATAAACACATTACGAATCAAGACAGACATGGCAACGTCGCCAGACAGCACAACTTCAGCATAACCTGACTGGAGGGATGAACACAGCTAAAGAAAGAATTTGTCATTCAAAGGGAGGATTATCTCTGAGACAGAATGACAGCCAGAGAGACAAATTTTAAAGCTTATTTCCAGTCAGCCCAGAGTTTTTAAGTTTCCAAGAAAGTAATGCATCTCAAAAAATTTGTCTTAGCAATACTCAGGTATTTTAAATTTGAAAAATGTCAGCACTCAAATATACCATAAATAGTTAATTTGGACATATAACTACATAAGGTTTATTTGAACACATAGGTGAATTTTGCTGTGGCTCGTATATAATTTCAGGTACAAAGCATATCCAGGTCTCCCTTTGGTGGGCTTGGCTCAGTGCATGGCTTAGCTCCTGCTCACTTCTATCAGACCTGTTAGGTTGGAGTGGAGCCCAGTGAGCTCGGGTCAGCCTACTTTTACTCTCCAGGTGTAGCTCCGAGATTCCTCTCTGTCCCATGTCTTGGTTTTCGAAGAGACTAAGTCTGTCCTCTCTTCTATTTTCTGTTCTATTGTATCCAAAGGACATGACTTTTTCTTCTAGCCTGCTCATCTTTCCTCTTCATTAACACATTCAAATGCCTTTTCTTCTTTTTACTAATTCTTACACTAGTATCTTTTTGAATTTTGTCTTCTAGTTTATGTCATTTAATCAAAATCTTACTTTTTTTTTTCCAAAATAACTTCATAAAAGGTTTGTGGCCACATACTTAAACCTCCTGAGCCCTATCCACACTCTCAACTGTTCAGCTCAGTGAAAAAAGTATAATTTGTGTATTTTGGGGCAAAAAAAATATTATAATTGTCTTTTGCTCTAGTCTTCCTATTTAGGCCAAGAGAATTCTCAGTAAGACCTACTTCAGCAGAAGTTGCATTTCTTTGACACCTTATGTTAGGGAATCTCAGTTGTCAATCTGCTAAGATTTACAATCATCGGGGAGACAGGCACACTTCCCCCTACCATCTTCCTATCTATATTTAATTTTAAGAGGCTTTCATTGCTTTTCCTCCTTCTAGCCCCCTCCCTGCTCCCACTTTGGCTGAACTGTAAAGAACCTCCCACTTTGGCTAGACATAGTAATACATTTCTATGAAAGTATCACCTACATTCAAAGAAATTGAACTTTGGGACAACTGACCTCACATTAAGATCACTTAAGCTCTAATCCACTATCCTACTATGTAATCAGTCTGTCTAAGTCTATCCTGCCTTTGAGAGAACAAGATAAAAACCAGCCTTATTTGCTTTGAACTTCCCATGCAATTAGCTTTAGAATGTAAGGCTAATGAATAGCTTTAGCTTGAAAATATGTACTCTTCCTTGCTGCTGACTGAGAACAATGTATACATATTTGTGTGTTGTAGTAATCACTTGCTGAAAACAACCAACAGGTTGGAAGCAACCTCATACAACAAGTAGCCATGATTTGGATCTAGAACATTAGTTAAACCTGTGAGTGCTGAAGGAGCTTACAATCCCCAGGCTGCAGGGCGTTTGAAAGGTGGAAGAACCTATAGAATGTGGGTTCTAATGAAAATTAGGTCACTGAGAGCATGTCTCCTGTGGTGTGTCTTTGGGGTTTCATTGTTGTGAGGAGATAACATGACTTATAAAACTATATATATATATGTATATATATAAATTTATATATTTTATAAATTCTTATAAAACATTTAATTGGGGTTGTCTTACAGTTTCACAAGTTCAGTCTATTATCGTCATGGCTGGAAGCATGGCAGTATCCAGGCAGACATGGTGCTGGAGAAGGAGCTGAGAGTTCAACATCTTGATCCAAAGGCAGGAGGAGGAGACTGGCTATCATACTGGGTGTAGCTTGAGCTACCTGAAGCCCGACCCACAGTTCTTTTAACAAGGCCACACCTACTCTAACTAGACCACTCCTACAAATAATGACACTCTCTATGGGCCAAGCACCAAAGAGGATGCAGCCTCTCTCTTTATGGCTCCCTTCTTCTCTTTATGGCTCCCTTCTTCTCCTCCTTCTCCTCCTCCTTCTTCTTCTCTTCTTCACTTCTTCCTCTTCCTCCTTTTCTCCTTCTCCTCCTTCCTTTTAGTCATCATGAGGTAAATTTTTTCTCTACCATTGCACTCTTACAAAATATACCATGTAAGACACCCTAAGACAAGGCAATAGGATCAGGTAACCATGGGTTGAAACTTCTAAAACGATAAACCATAATGAGACATCCCCCTTTATAAGTTGATTACCACAAGTTTTTTTTTTTTTTTTTTAGGGATGGAAAACTGACTAATATAGGAGGTCTCAAGGAACCTGTTTAGACAATCAGATATTGGGCATAATACTGAGACATACAAAAAGCTGTTTTCTGTGTCAAGCCTGAGTAAACTGTGGGATGGGAACTGAATTCAACAGAAATATGCAACAATAGCTGATTTGTTCTATGGCAGAACTAGAAAAATGCAGCTTCATCTGGAAAGAGCTTGTGCTCACAAAATTATTGATCATATGGTTGTTTTCAAAAGAGGCGTTGGGCTATTGAGGAGAGTTGGGATGGCTGGTCTAAAACCGTATAGGTTATCTCCTCCAACCAGGAGGCCTACTAGCGAAAGGTTAGAAGCCCTTGGTTTGAGGAAGCAGAGCTCGAGTATGATTGGCAGCTGATGGAGGAATTCTAAGTACTTCTGCTTGCTTTAAGGGAAACTCAAGTGATCTCCAGAGCCGAGCACACATTTCCACTAGAGAGCCAAGTTTGTTGCGGGAGCGGCTTATTTGAACCTCATTCTCTTCCGTTTTCTTCTTATTCTGTTCTGATAGGTAGCACCACCCAACCACTGCAGACTTCCAGCCAGAAGTCGATGGAGAGTATTAATGGCATCATGTAATAAACTGAAGAGATGGTGGTATTCATTCATAAATTTTGTTTTGACTGCATCCGAGGTACCTCAGTTTCCTTTGCTAGCGCAGTATAAAATACCCTGATAAATGCAACTTCAGGGTAAAAGGGTTTATTGGGTTCACAATTCAAGGTTGTAGTTTTTCATTGTGGGGAAGTTAAAGACCGCAGAAGGGAAGAATAAGGAGTGAGGGAAGAATAAGGAGTGAGGGAAGAATAAGGAGTTCTGCAAGCATGCTGGGGGTTCAGCTTAGCTCCCTGCTAAGATCAAGAAATGGCAACCCCACATTCAGGGTGGGGCTTCCCACCAAAGTTAACCCAATAACCAAACCCCTCACATGTCCCCAGGCTAATCTAGTCAAGACAATTCGTTATTGAGACCCTTCCAAGTTGATTCTGTATGGTACCAAGTACGCAATCGAAACTAAACATCGCAGCAGGGTTTGTTTGTGCAACTTAAATATGCACTCATTACAGCTCAGGGCCCTGGCAAACGTGCCAGGCTTCCCCTCAGCTTCGGTGAAGATTTATGACGTCTGTTTTGTTCACCCGAGACTATTACACGCACCTACGGTCTCACTATCAGTATGTTCACAGGCTCGGGTATCTTAATTGTGTGGAAGCATCGCGGAAATTCACGGGTAGGCGCGGACTGAAAACATCACGTGGTAACGCAGCGCCCAGCCGAGCAACGAGGTGACCCGGTCGCCAGCAGATAACCCAGTCATCTGAGCGGCTGGCAGTCCCTTACTCTGAGTCATGCCCGCACCGTGACGAGTTCTGCCTGGATCCCGGAAACACAGCCTCGTCTTCTGGGAGGCAATGGAAGCCCCTCGGCCTCACCTGGACCTTGAGGACCGCGGGGTCCTGACCCCGTAGACGGGCTAGCCGGCGACTGCAGGCGGGGCGTGGGCCGGCGGCGTGGTGACGTCACGGCGCGTCGCGTGCGCCCCGCCCCCGCTCGGCCGGTCGCCAGGGGACGCTCGCGGGCCGGGTCCCCTTGGCAACCCTCCGCTCCTCCCCTCCGCCCCTTTAACCTTTAGGCTGCGCGGTTCCGGGTCCCTCTCCGTCCCCGTCCCTCCCCTCCCCTCCCCTCCGGGGCTGCGGAGACCGGAAGCGAAGATGGCGGCGGCGGCGGCCGAGCTGGTGATCGGCTGGTGCATCTTCGGCCTCTTGCTCCTGGTAGGGGAGGCGTTCCGACTTCTCCCAGGGTGCGGAGGAGGGAGGAGGAGGGCGGGCCAGCGCCGGCCCGGCGAGTCCGGAGACCCTGCACGCCCGCCCTGCTCCCGGCTGGGTCCGCGAGGGTCCTCCCCCCACCCCCCGAGGAGAGTGGGGAGGGGCTGACTCCCCGGGGCGTTCTTCCTAACTTCAGCCTCCAGCTGTTGTCTGGGAATGTGGCGCGCGGGTGGGTGTGGGGACGAGCGACCCTCGGGGCGGAGTCCTCGCCGCCTCCGTGCCAGTCTCCCGGGCTCTGGCTTGGTCACTTGTTTTTTTCTAAATGCTCTTTTTCCGCCTTGTGCTCCAGCCCTTGGGGTAGTGAATCCTCAGGCTTCCCCCCGCCCATTGTGCGATTCTGTCTCGATGACGTGAGTGTCACGTTCTGTGTGTCACGTTCCACCCAGAACCGTGCAGAGCAGGTGCTGCCCTCCTGCCAGCTACGGAGTACCACTACCTGTCTGACCTCCTTCCCCATACTTCTCGCTCCGACCATCGGGGGCAGAAAACCCATCAGTACGGGCCCGGGGTGGCCTGGTTTTTACTTTCCTACCCGAAGGCAACTGACTTGGTTTGTTTAGTTGGCTTCTCCTTGGGAAGTTCGGTCGGCAAACCCCACCCCACTCTTCAGGGACTTCAGTCCCCAGCTTACTTAGTGTTTGCTTTTTGAAACTCGTTTGATACAGTTTGTCAGGCTCCTCAGACTGACACTGTGTAGCATGTGCCATTAGTTAAGTTTTTCCTCAGGAACTACACACACACACACACACACACAGCACTTGCCTAGCCTGTTCGGGGATCCTAAATTCAGTCTTCAGTACTCATGATGCTCCCTTCACTTTCACGAATCCCATTGTCCTCTGCCAACCATTAACTTCTCTCTTGGAGGGAACTGGAAATCGCAGAGGTGAGTGGTGAGCTCTCTACAGCCATCCAGCCCTGTGCTCGGAGAATCCACTGGCTCTTCCAGTCCACTTATTTAGAGAAGAGTAAGCATGTAACCAGTACGAAAGTGCAGTGGGACTATCGATTAATGAAAATACATTTAAAGCACAGTAGTTTTACTATGGACCACAGGCGGGTACAAATGAAATAGTACATGGCTTTGATAAAGGGCCGATGATGCGTGGGACACATGGGTTTTAAGCATTGAAAGACAACAATATGACTTTGTAAATGAAATAGGGCCCCCGTTGAAAGAAAGTGAAAGTGGAAGTAGGCTTCGGCTAGCTATTAAAGTTGCATTGGGAACACCGTGAGAATAGAGACGTGCTGAGGTGCAAAAAAAATAATAGTGATTTAAATGAAATTAGTGTCAGTCTGTCTAGTGCTTGGCTTGGCTTATTAGGAGGGAGCTGTATTCATCTCTCTCTTTCGTTCTGTCTTGAAAGTTAACTTGGGTTGAATGTAGTCCTAGTGGTGTGTACTCCACAGCCAAGGACTGTTTGGATAGCTGGGGATGTTCTTTGTGGCTCCGAAAGCCAGACGCTGGGCATTTTCTTCCCTTGCGTTCCAGGCAACTTTCTAAGTCCAACTTGTACTTTGAGTGGAACTTTTACCCATTCCTGGTTTTGTTACTTGGTCTCTGTTAGTGGTGATGGTGTGATGTGCACCCCTTAACACAGGTGCACTGCATTATGTAATAGGTATCACATTTACTAAATCCCCACAGATCTTGTCAGGAATGTCCTGAGAAGGTCTAAGTATTGAAAAGTTGTCAGGCTTACTGTATACAAGTTTTCCAAAATTCTAATCGTCACTGGAAAGCTAGAGGTTTTAAATCACATTTTACCTATTCATTTATAGGTATGTGGGTGGAGGCCAGAGGAGAGCTTCCTTCCACATTTTGAGGCCCGGAGCAAACTTAGCTTTGGAAACACCGCCTTTGCTGGATAAACCCTCTTACTGGCCCCAAAGCATGCATTTTGTCAATGGCAACAAATACTGTAGGCTTTTATTAAAGTGATATTTTGTTGTCATTCATTTGAAAAAGTCCACTAAAAACCTAAGTCTAAATCACTCTACTTACAGTTGTTTTTCAAATAAAGAATGTTGTTGCTTGAGGAAGATTGCTGGCGTGGCGTTCAGCTCTTTTTAAGTGTTAAGGAGCTTTGCTTGGTAAGCACCATTACACTCTTGTATACCCAGGACATTTGCACAGAGTTTAAAACTCATGGGTTGAAATTTAATAAAGTGAGGTTTTACTGTTTCATCAAACACAGTAATAAGTTGTTCTTGTCTTCTTTTTCCTTCTCTTCCTACTACTCCTCTCCTGTGGCTGCTGCTGCTCCTCATTTTCCACCTTCTCCTGCTCCTCCTCCTCCTCCTGCTGTTTTGTGTGTAGTGGTGAAGAATGCCGTCTCCAGGACAGTGTGGTCCTATTTTCTTGTTTAATGATAATACACCACAGTTTCACCCACAGTGGCCTACAAATCATGCACCCAAATGTCAGAACTTGTTTTTAAAATGGTTCTCTTAGGGTTTCCATTGCTGTGATGAAACACTTTTGACCAAAGGCAACTTGTGGAGGAAAGGGTTTATTTGGCTTACACTTCCATGCATGGCATTGAAGGAAGTCAAGGCAGGAACTCACAGAAGCCTGGAAACTGGTGGCAGGAGCTGATGCAGAGGCCATAGAGGGGTGCTGCTTACTGGCTTGCTCCTCATGGCTTGCTTGGCCTGATTTCTTATAGGATTAAGGTGCACCAGCCCAGGTGTGGCTCCACCCTCAATGAGCTGGGTCCTCCTGATTGATCACTAATTAAGAAAATGTTACAGCTAGATCTTATGGAGGCATAATTTGTGTGGCAGGTTGACATAAAAGTAGCCAGCACAATGGCAAATGATACATTATGAGAGTTTTCAGTTTTTGCATGTTCAGAAAATGTTGTAGAAACACATAGTATCTTGGATTTCACACTTTGAGAGTTTTATGAGGAAAGATCAAGAAAGATTGTTTCCCTGTTTTATGATCTTTGACAAACAAAATGGACTTCGGTTTCCTGTGCCAGGTGCAGAATAGTTACATTTGGGCCCTTATGCTCTTAATCTGTTCACTATGCTAAATGTAAGCACTGTGACTGAGTTCCCCAAATCCTCACTGATTGGCTCACCCCATCTTCCAGTTTCCCTTTCCATTACTGCAGAGGCTAACTCCATATCTGTAAAGCAAATTTACTTGTGTTCCTTAAGGTGTGGGCGTCGCTTATGGATTTGTTAGAACTGTCTATGGGCTCACCCCACCCCACCCCACCCCACCGAAGTAGTCTGCTGTTTAGCTAGTTCCCTGGAGACATCTCTGTTTCTTAGTTTGACAAAACTCTTTAGGATTCTCATTCTTTCCTATGTTGGTTCCCAGCCCTGGCTACTCATTAAAATCACCTAGGGAGTTTCAATGCCCCCAAAATTTAAGTCCAAATTGGGAAGAGTTGGAGAGCTATTTAAAAATCTTTCCATCTTTTTTCTTCCCTTCCCTCCCCCTTCCCCTTTTCCTTTCCCTTTCCCCTTTCCTTTTTTTCCTTTTCTTTTTCCTTTTCCTTTTTTCCTTGTCCTTTATTCCTTTTCCTTTTTTTCCTTTTCCTTTTTTCCTTTATTCCTTTTCTTTTTCCTTCCCTTCCCCTTTCCTTCCCCTTCCCTTCCCCTTCCCTTTCCCTTCCCTTCTCTTCCCCTTCTCTCTTTCTCCTCCCTTTCCTTCCCTCTTTCTCCTCCCACCCCCTCCCATCCCCTCCCCTCTCTCTCTCTTTTTGGACAGGATTTCTCTATATAGCCATATCTCTCCTGGACTCACTTTGTAGACCAGGCTAGCCTTGAACTGACAGCGATCAGCCTGCTTCTGCCTCCCTGAGTGCTGTGATCAAAGTCATGCAACATCACACCTGGCTTTCCTTGGTTTTTCATAATAATCTTTTTAAAAGAAAACAAAATGCTCTACTGTGTTCCTTTATAGCTATTAACTACAATGTTAAGCAGTTACTATTCCTAAGTTGTATTACAGAATAGCTCATTTAATCTTGAAAACCCATTGGGAAAGTTTTTATTCTTGTCTTTTTTTCTTGTCAGGACAATTGGTTTATTTGATGATACAGTTACTGTTGTCTTCTGTTGCATAACACAAAGGAAAATTTGGGGGTTCTCTTAAAATAGTAGAAGTCCAAAGCTCTTGCTTGAGGATTCTGCCCAGCTGCTTTTTGGTAACCGTTTTTCTGCACTTAGTACATACTTTCTGTGGGATACTTAACACCTTCAGCTTGGTGAAAAAAGCTAATGCCTCTTTTTTGAAGTCTGTGTAGAATGCACTGAGCACTGCTTTAAGTGCTATTAAGTACAGATAGATAAGGCTCAGCTTCCAGTGAGTTGAAAATAACCTTGAAGAATGTTTATAAGAATGTTGAATTTACTTTAAACACCCATTACCTGTTAATATAACATTTTTATGGAAAATAACTTAAGACAAACAAAAACACTTGAAGCAGAATTCGAGCTTAGGTCTTGTTTTGTTGTGGTTTTGTTTGTTTGTTTTACTTTTATTTTTTGGCCTGACGTCTAGGTTCTTTTTGCCTAATTTTTTCCTTCTGTCTGCAAATGACAGTGTTGAAATGGCAGCACTATGTAGGAATGACATACAGCTTTGATGGATTTCAGATGCATTGAGCCAAGTGAAAGAAGCCAGACTCAGAAGATGAGCTGTAATATGAGAGTACACAGTGACATTCTAGAGATGACAGAAACCGTAGGAACAGATCACAGGTAGTAGTGGTTAGGGGCTATCATCATCTGCTGTAGGACACATCAAAATGTCCAGTTGTAGTGGAACCATTCTAGGTATCTTAATTGTAGTAGGATTTGGGTAGATGGTACCAAATAAGGTTTTTTCTCAGCACAGATCTTGTATAGAAGGCTCTTATGTTGACATAGATTAGAATTTTCTCATGTTAAAGCCCTGATCTTGGAGGAGCCTCACAAATTGACTTGATATGGAGTAGGGCATGCAGAAAGGTATTTAAAAACTGGATAGATAAGTCTATCTCACAGTCAGGGCTGAGAACCACTGACTTAGTATGCGTCTGCAACCTTCTCTCATTGAGTAGAACTTAGGGACTCAAATCACAGTCCCTGACCAGTACTGCATGAACATGCCCGTTACGGAGATGTCCACAGCCCAGCTGGGCCTCTAATTCTGACCCTCTGCGAGATGGGCCTAGTTCCCTGCATAAGCAGGCCCCTGTATGATTCCAGCGCTGCCTAATTATGGCTACTCCCAACCTTTGTTCTTTGCTAGCCTCTAGAGAGGTCCTAAGAGCACCACTCAGCTAGAGATGTCGACTTCATTAGCTCTGGGCACGATTTTCACCAGAAAACTTGCTAAGCACATGACTCCATTTTCGTTACTGACTTTAATGCACTTTGAAGCTTGAGTTGCAGCTTCTGTGTGGTGATGAGCAGTGAACCTCCAGGTGGGTGGCTTCTGTGGGTTGTCATAGCAGAAGTTACTTTCTAGCCAAGTTCTGTTCTGTCATGCTTTAGCCATGAGCCTGGAAAAGACCACCTTCCTGTATCTTTCCATCAGACTGGAGAGATACATTGGGGATGACCTTGTGTGTATCCACTAATAGTGTTGGTGGGGACACTGCAGTTGTGCACTGTTATTCACAAGGTGTGTGCACCTGAGTAAAGTTGTCCTGCATTCGTAAGTGTGCCAGTGGCTAAAGGTTTTCCTTCCGCATATAAAAGAACTGTTGCCCAAAT
Source organism: Meriones unguiculatus (assembly GCF_030254825.1). NCBI lineage: Eukaryota > Metazoa > Chordata > Mammalia > Rodentia > Muridae > Meriones > Meriones unguiculatus. Next base: position 48,057,746 of record NC_083363.1, read on the forward strand.
AAATTTCCCATACCTGACAGTATTAGTGTTCTAGAGTATATATGGTAATAATAGGTATTTCTTTTTGCTGTGTTCCAGGCTATTTTGGCATTTTGCTGGATATATGTTCGTAAATACCAGAGTCAGCGGGAAAGCGAAGTTGTCTCCACCGTAACAGCCATTTTCTCCCTGGCAGTTGCACTTATCACGTCAGCACTTCTGCCAGTGGATATATTTCTGGTTTCTTACATGAAAAATCAAAATGGTACATTTAAGGTAAGTACTATGCTGGGTGATTCTTTGGCCTTGTGGGTGCTTAGCAATTGTTTCATTTAGCCGACCGGTGTGTTTTGGTTGCTTTACTTAACTCTTTCTTTTGTGGTGTGTGCGCTCCTAGGCATAGCACAAGGAGTCCAGAGTGGGCGTCAGGCCTCTTCCTCTGTTTAGGTTAGGCTGGATGGTGGGGACCTTCCAGCATCCCCTGTGCCTGCCCCCACTGCCCAGAGCTGAGGATGGAGGTGTGGGTGGCTGTGGGTGGCCTGCGTGTGGGCGCTGAGGACTTGAACTCAGGTAGCTAGCACTCGTACCCACGAAACGATCCCTCCAGTCCTGTTTTCTTGTGTGTATGAGAATAAGCATAGACACGAATCATAGAGAACACGAAACAGCAGACTAGGTGCAGACAGCTACCTGTTAAAATTGTTCACGTCAGCAGGCCAGCCAGTGGCAGGAGTCATTTTGTTCATGTGAAAATGTTTCATTATACTAGGTTTTATTTTTATGCTTCCTATAAATCCTTTGCAGCCTATTTGATTTCATTCACATTCATGCCACAAATAAATGATTTAGGAGGGCTTTCATTAATGGCAGAACAGCATTTACTGTACTTCATAGTCTTCCAGTAAAGAGAGGAGCGTGCTAAGCAGAGCTGAATAATTTTGGCCAACTTAGTTAACTTTTTTGTATTCTGGCTTCCTCATTTTAAAAGGGAAATGCATAGATAGAAGATGGTCTCTTTCAGATATGCAAACTTCTTTTGTTCCTTATTACTTACTTAAGCCTCTGAGACTTGGTTTACTTGGTTACTGTGTGTCAGTGTCTGGCACACGATACTCTAATAAAGTAGTGATCTTTGGGTTTTGGTAATGGGTAGTGGTAGTGCTTTAATAACTCTGATTTTGGTCTAAATGCCTTACTAGTTGATAACCTTTTTTTTGTTTGTTTTTTGTGGCTGTGTTTGGATTTACCCTGACTGTTGCAGAAACTACACTTTGTTTTTTGTTGTCGCTGTTATTTTTGTTTTTTCCTGTAGACGCCCAGTTAGTATTGAGTCTCGGTATATGCCAAACAGTGTAGCGTTGGGAAGATGGTTGCTGGTGTCCGCTGCTATGATGTGTGCTAGGTGTTTGCCTACATTGCCTCCCTTTGACTCCCAAGCGGCCCTACGAGGTACTTAAGACTATCCGTGGCTCTGTTGGGGGAGGGGGTAAGGGGAGCCAGGTTCAGGGTGAAAATATAAAAGAATCTGGAGCCATAATATCTGAAGGCCCCCAGAGGTCTCTTTTCATTTATTTTGTTTTTTGGGGGAAGATGACCTTTTAAGAAATACACATTTCATTATTAGTTTAACTAATAATCTGATATTTTCCTTATTTAATTTGCACTTGTGTTTTGCGCTGAGACATTTTAGGAAGAAATGGTTATCTTCTGTGGTTTCATTAGACATGTTTTTTGTTTTTGTTTTTTAATTGGCCAAGAAGTAAATACCCTTACTAATTTTAGATACAGGTAATTAAGTAATTGATCTTAACATTATGAGGTCATTTTCTCTGATGTTGTTTTAGTATTAAATTACATAATTTCTGGTGATTGGGGTTGGGTATACAGTGGTGTTTCTTAGATGAGTGATTGTGACGTAAGAATGATGGGCTGTTTCTGAAGTGGTATAATGAAATCCAGGAACTACATAAATCTAAACTTCCAGGATGTTTTTCTCTCTGCAGCCTGGGAAATTAATGTATATGAACATGCACAAGTACTCTGATACAGTACAGGCAGTACAGTTATCCCTTGTATAATTATTGTTTGAACTGAGATTGGATTTTAGTTTCAATGTAGAATATTTATATGCCACAGGGAAATGTTTTCTTCTTGAAATTTCTGAAGTAAATATTTTTATGGGCTCATGAACTTTCTTATGTGATGCTGATTCTTCATACCCATGCCTAAATTAGTCATCTGTCTGGATCAGAGTTATTTTCCTTTTTAAAATTTTAGTCTGGATTCATTCTTTTTTTTCTCCTTCTTCTCCTCCTTCTCCTCCTCCTCCTCCTCCTTATTCCTCCTACTTCCTCCTCTTTACTGTTAAGACTCAGACTCAGGCCTTAACATGTGCAGACAGATGCTTTACCAGCAAGGCAGATCGCTTGCTGTTGTGTTAGTTTAATTTGGGACATTTTATAGTACTTATGAGCAAGAGTTTAAGCATTGTCCTCTGGTTGGATATGACTAAGGAGCAGAACTCTTGCAAAGGATGTCTCAGACCCTGACTCTGGGTTTGGATCCTAATTTCTTTATCTTATTGTCTTTACTTTTAGCTCCTATAATATACGTAATGTGGTAGGTTTTTTTTCTTGGTACACTTTTTTTTTCATTTTAACTTTAACTTTTATTATTGTTATCATCATCGCCATCATCTCCTCCATGAGTAACCCTGATTAGCCAGAAGATCTGCATCCTTCTGTCACAGTCTGATGAGCACAGAGATTCTCAGCCTGTGAGTCCCGACCTCCTTAGGGGGTTCACATATCAGATATTTATGTTACAATTCATTACAGTAGAAAAATTATAGTTATGAAGAAGCAACAAAATAATTTTATGGTTGAAGGTCACCCCAGCATAAAGAACTGTATTAAAAAGTCACAGCATTTCGAAGGTTGAGAACCACTAGATTATATATATCATCTTTATCATACCCAGTTTCATACTTGTTTTTTTTTTGCACATGCACAATTTCTCTTTTATTCCTGAAAATTTGTTTTCATATAAAGGCTCATATTTGCCACCTCACAGAAGTAAAACCTGAAAAGATGGATAAAACATCTTCCTAATCCACTCTCAAAGTTCTTGCTGAGTTTTTTTGTTTTGTTTTATTTTTGTTGTTGTTTTTTCGGTGCCAAGTGAAAATCAAGTTCACATTTTGACAGGTACTTCTGCAGACTTTATGCAGGTTGTGACGTTGAATGAAAGTGAGCACCTGGCTCTAGTGGATTTCTTGGTTGTTCTCCATACTGGACGACACAGTGTCCTAGTATGTGCTTTTCCTCCCTCAGGAATGTGTGCTGTACACACGGGGTCCTACCATTCTTCATTTCCTTGTTACATAGTTTGAATCCTCCAAGCTCACAGGTTTGCTTTCAAAGTTTAGTTATTGATTGCTAACTCTACGCTTGAGTGCAGGTGCTGCTCTCCCTGAGTGGAAGGCCACACTGTTAACCCCATTTTTGTCTAGTAACCCCCCTAGTGTCTTCACCGTTCTGTTCCAGGTGTGTGTTGTAGTGCCTGAGTTGTTTCTGGTGACATTTTTTTTAATGTGATGATATGGATAGCTTTAACATAATAACTTGTTTCTAGCTTTTATGAAACAAGTAACTTTGCAGATAACTTTGGTGTAGGTGTAAACACTCATACATTTGGCCAGTGTCCTTGAATAGAGATATACATAAAATATATTGATAAAATTATTATAACTAATGTGGACAATGTTCTGCTTCTACAGTGTGTGCAGGTTTTAAAAATTAGCCAAGCTGCAGCTCCAGAACATGTGGTGTTTTGGCGTTTGCGCTGTCTTTCCTCCTCTCATGCATAATCTCCTCATGGCTTATTGTTTTTACATGTCTGGTTTACTCTACTCTTGTTCCTATTTTAACTGGTGATGATGACATCCTGGAGCTTGTTTTCTTCCTGGAGCCTTAAGAGTGAGTTAACTGTGGGCAGTGAGTGAGGAAGCTGGGGTAGAAAATGCTGATGGCATTGCTGGAGTTTTGTTTATAGTAATGGTTCTCAACCTCTGCTTGTAAGCCCTTTGTGGGCCGTGTATTAGATAGCCTTCATATCAGATATTTAGATTACGATTCATAACAGTAGCAAAATTACGGGGTCCACAACACGAGGAACTGTACTGAAAGGTCACAGCATCAAGGGAGTTGAGAACCTCTGTGTGTGCCTTATGGGGAAGTGGGGGCACTTTCACTTGTAGTGGTTATGTGTTGATCTCTGTGTAATGAAAGTTACTGGAGTTGTGTATGCTATAAATCACAGAGGGAAGGGCTTTTTTCTTTGCTTTCGTTTTTTCAAGACAGGGTTTCTCTATGTAGCCTTGGCTGTCCTAGGCTCCCTTTGTAGACCAGGCTAACCTAGAACTCACAGATATCCATTTGCCTTTGCCTCCCGGATGCTGGGATTACAGTCCTGTGCCCAGCTAGGGAAGGCTTTTTTGAGACAAGAAAGGATGGCATTGCAGGTGTAATGACCTGAAGATGGGAAGGGGCTAAAGCTCTCAATATGAATGTGATAAGAGAAAGTCAGGGTCCCCTCTAGGGGCTCTTGGTCTCAGTAGTAGAAGAATTTATGAGTAGACTCAAATGGAAACTCAAGGACAATTTCATTAGCATTTAAAAGATAAACCCCAAGGGTGGCCAGCTGTAAACCTTAGCTGCTGCTCATAGAAGGGAAGAAGCTATGCCGCCTAAGCTGACTGGAGGGAGCTGGAGGGAAGGGGATTAAAGGAATGGGTAAGAAAGCCCAAAATGTGGGGGAAACTCAAAGGCTAGGGAAAGCATCCTTAGAGATAAAGGAAAGACCTTACCCTGAGAAAAGCAGGCCGACTTACACAGTGCATGGCAGTGGCCTGTAAGCTCCAGAAGAAAAGTATTTCAACAAAGAATATATAATTCTCTCCATAAGTTATGGCTTTAGGTGAGCCCATCGTCTTGGGGCAGTCCCTGCCTAACCGGGATGTTAAGTCTCCACTGACTCTCCCCTCTTGACCAGAGGTGGTTTTACCTTAGTGGGCTTTTATTGTTACTCGATAGTAAAGTACCATGGATCCTTTGAAGGAAGACAGGCCTAAAGTTTAATGCAGATGAAGGTCAGTCTTAGATTTACTAGTAAGTTGTGTCCATGTCTATATTTTAGATTTCAACTCAGAGACCTATCTCTACATGACTGTTTTGACACTGTTGGCGTCGTGTCTAGTCCTGGACAACCATTTATTTGGAAGGTTCTCCTACGCTAGATGCCTGTACACCATGTCCCACTGCCCCTACCCCAGCTTTAATGTCTGGGGACATTGCCAGATGCCCATAGAGAATGAAGTTGCTGCTGACATAGAATCCCTTTCCTGCGGTGAGGTTATTACACGAGAGGGAGACAGTTGTGTTGTGCTTAATATTGGATGCAGAAGTTCCAAAGTCATCGTGAGGAATAGCAAAGGAATTATATGAGAGTACCTATGTTGTTTTTTACCTGTGGACTTCATAACTTTTTCTGAAATATTCCAATTTATTATTAGTCTCTAGTTGTAGTTCTTGATTGTTCCTCGTTTCTCTGGAGTTTCTGTTCATTTCTAGTTAGGGAGGCAAGAGTTTATAAAACATCAAGGGTGTAGAAGGAAGGTTTTCTAAAAGAAGCTTTCCCAATAGTACATCATTTACTTGGATGCAGCACTGTGTATAAATGCAAAAAAAACTAATAGCCCTTGAGTTCTTTGCATGTTTTACACATATTTGTAGTTTTAAACTAGTAATAACTCGACTAGTCTATTGTCTTAAGAATTGATTAGACAGAAGAGATCGCTAAATTAAAAGATATCAAATTTCAATGACTATTTGGCTTTAAGTTACTTTTATATTTTTTATTCTTAGTTAATATTTTGATATTCGGCTTTTGTGGAATTTTCAAATTTTAACTTTTAAGTGTTTTCACTGAGGACAGTAGTGCTCCCTGGGGTTGTTTGGAAAATGTGTTGGGGTTTTGTATAATGTGTAACAAATAAAAAGAGAAAAATATATCCTCTGCTTCACTGATGTGATTGTCTTAATTAAACCTTTTTGATCTTCTGCTTTAATGTATAAGGAATCATTCAGGAAACCCAGCTCTGAAGAGCAGACACGTACAACAGTGTCCATTCTTCACTTGGGTACTGAGAGCAGTGGGTACTGAGAGCAGTGGGTGCTTACAGCAGTGGGTACTGAGAGCAGTGGGTACTTAGAGCAGAGCAGTGGGTACTTAGAGCAGTGGGTACTTAATTACTTACCCATTCTTATCTGGGCTACTTCCCATCCATAATTACATAAATACTTTCTTACACTTTTCTTCTGAGATGCTTCTCTCAACACTGATCCTTGGAGTAAATTCCTTCCAGCCACATGGTCCTCTCCACACTAACCCATGGTGGTCTCCTTTCCTTCTCTCTCATACCTGTGTCTTCCTTCCCATGATCCTTCTGTCATACCAGCCCGAGAACTTTGGCCAAGCCTGCCTCATTTGTGCCCTGCCCAGGTGTGTAGGCATTTTATTGGTCAAATAGGGATTATTTGGAGGCAAAGTTACACAGCAACACTTGGGGTATGCCACAGTCTGCTCGTAAGAGACAGCATGCAGACCTTATTGTAAAATAATTAACAGTCAAACAGAAAGCAGCAGACCGTGCTGTAGCACTGTTATGTATCTTGATGTGTGAGATTATTTTTTTTTTTTAGATTTAACACAGAATGTGTAGGTCATAGCTTATCCTGCTCTTATCATATGAGGATGCTTTTCTGCTACAGTTTCCAACCACTAGCTATTACCAGAGTGGTAAGTTGTGGGAATTGGTTAGGTGGAGTAGCATTGTGATGTTTTATCTGTATAACAATTTGGACATTTCTTATGTCCAAATGATCTCCTTCATTTTTTTTCTTGACATTTGTCTGTTGTCACATGACTTTTAGAATGTCTGCTTGCCTTTAGTACCCATGTTTTGCCTCAGTAGTATATAAATTTTATTCTATGCAAATGATGACTTTGGGTTATATTTTCTAAGTTTAGCGATTTAAGTAACAGCTGTGAAGGATGAATGCAAAGGAGTTTCAAAATAGCTTTTAGGCTTTTTTAAAAAGGTGTCGTACACTTCGGTCTGTTACTGGGCTGGTTGGTTTTTTTGTCAGCCTGACACAAACGGGAGTCACGTGGGAAGAGGAACCCTCAACTGAGAAATCACCTCCATCAGATCGTCCTGTAGTCAAGTCCGTAGAGCATTTCCTTAATGATTGATGTGGGAGGGCGCAGCCCTCTGTGGGTGGCGTCATCCCAGTGCTATTAGTCATGAGTTGTATAAGGAAGCAGGCTGGTCAAGCCATGGAGAGCAAGCCAGTACCCAGGGTTCTGCTGAAATCTGGCCTGAGTAGGGGCCTTTTCTAATACCTGGAGACCTGTTACATTATCAAAAGCCTTAGGCAGTGTAACTGCAGACATTCGCCTGTTCTGACCCAGGTAGGCCAGTCTAGCTACTTCCCAGCCATGTGCTGTTTCTTGCCATCTCCGTCTCCCCTGGGCTGCTTCTCTGTCCTCATGGTGACCTCCTCTCTCTCTACCACTTCTTCCTGCTCCTCCTCCTCCTCTTTCTCTCCACCCCTGCCTGGGATTGGAAGTCCAGCCTTCCTGTCTCTGTGCAGCTTTTTATGAACCAATTGGAAATAATTAGGGAGCATTCTTTATACAGTATTGATACAGGAGATTTTTCAATAGTCATGACAATGCCCATGTCTGAACTGCAACCTGATCTCAGGGTAGAGAAATCAGAATCTGAATGCAGTGTTCAAGACCATTCCTCAACCGGGGTCCTTCCTGCTCTCAGCTTGAGTTCCTGCCCCAGTCACTGTATGATGGACTGTGACTTGCAAAGAGGGAAATGAACCCTTTGTCTCCAGGTTTTGGTCAAGTATCTCAACACAGCAACAAAACCCAGTATACAAGTGACTTTATGTTGCTGTGGCAAACTACCTGTCGGGAACGCTTTCCGGGAGGAAGGGCTTACTTTAGCGCAAGCTTCAGTGGCTTAGCCTTTTCGCGGACAGAATGCCTTGGTGTGGAGAGTGCAGCAGAGCCCGCTCCTGGCTCATCGGTAAGCCCAGGTGAGACTGTGAGCACCTTTTTCTCATTCTGGGGCAGGACTTCCAGCCCATGGGACGGTGCTATCCTCTTTCAAGCTATGTCTCACTCCATCCTTAATTCTCAGGAAATACCTTCATAGACACACCTCAGCAATCTACCAGTTCTAAAACCTAGTTCTAAGTGTAGCTAAGTTGGTAGGTAATGAACAATGCTGGCCGCAATACCCAAATCTTCCTAAAACAAGTCAGATCTGTCATTCTGTATCAGTTCTTCGCTATTTTCTATTGCTCTTATGACAAAGTGGAAAATACTGACCCTAAGGAAGGTCCCTGCAACATTAGCCTTGCCTTTCCCTGCATGTATTTTTGTCCTACCTTCCTATATCTCATTTCTTGTAGAGACCTTACTTTATTTGAGCTGCTCACAGGTCCCAGAGATGATAATCAATCAAGCCAGATCTTAACTCTGCACGTTAGGCAAATCGTTGCGAAAGCTAATATGCTTCTTGTTTTCTTTTCTTCCTAGGACTGGGCTAATACCAATGTCAGTGTACAGATTGAGGCCACTGTTATGTATGGCTACTACAGTAAGTATCATTCAGCTTCATCTTCTGCTCGGTTGCCAGCTAAATTTAGAGTAAAACTACATGCAGACCCTTAATTTTGATATGATGTATGAGAATATAGTTTTGAACACCAGAATAGGTAATATGCATTTGCTCTTAATATTCTAAAACATTTGAAACCCACTTTGCCTTAGTTTCACTTGTAACACTTCTTGAGGAGTGTTTAATGAAGCTACTTTAAATCTGTGGTGTTAAACTAGCAGTTTTCCACACTCATGCTCTGTATTTGATTCTTGTGTTTTCTAGCATTCCTTTTGTAAAGGTTGACAGTGGTAGCACCACAGGGGAAAACCACAAGCTTTCTCCTACTCTGCCGCTTTAATCCAGGGGTCATGGTTGCTTGGTTTCTTTCTGTTACTTTCTCCTTCCATTTCAGTATTAGATTATAAAAGGCTTTACATACCTGCCTAAATGCTTCCTTTCATTTGAATACTCCCCAGTGTCAGGCTGTCATAAAAGGTATAAATATATATCTAGGAAAGGGATGTTATTTTTTTTTAAGAGCAGTAAATCAAGATGTTGAAGATTTTCTTAGGACATTGTATTGGAAACTGAAGAATACACAGACTTTTTTTAATGATGGAGTTATCTATTTTACTACATTTATTTATTTGTGTGTGTGTATGCTATGTTTTCGGACATGTGAGTGCTACAATATGCATGTCAGGTCGGAGGCAACTTGTGGGAATTGATTCACTATTTTCATCATGGTATTGAACTCTGGTTGACAGAGGTGGGGTCAAGTACTTTTACTCACTAAACTATCTTGCTGGCCTTGAGGGAATTATTATTATTATTATTATTATTATTATTATTATTTTAAAGAGGCTTATTGGATTTGAATTTAACAGTTTTGGTTCTTTTCTCCTTATTCATAAGAACCATGAAATTCTTTTGGTTTAATTAGGTTTTAGAAGATTTTTATAGTATTGTTATAGAATTTATTTTTACATTTTGAAGCTTGAGGAACATTGTATTAGAGTTTAAAAGGAAAACAGTACAGGTTAGGGGGAAATCCCAGAAGCTGCCAGGGCAGAGGAAGAAAAAGTAGTGCCTTTTAAGAAATGAAAAAGTACACCAAAGAATAAAGTTTGCAAGGAATAAATAAATAGTTTGCAAGGAAAGAGCTCCACTGCCCCAATATAGGGTTTAATACTATTTATACATATATTAAGCATACATTATAAAATATAAATAATTCTGTGTTAAGTTAAAGTGCCTTTTCACAACAAATTATTTGAAAGATACTAATCACCTTTTTAAACATTCTTTTAAGGACTGGGTCTTTAAAATGTAGTCACCACCCTGTATATCATATGACAAGGTAACTGAATTTGCTAATGAAGTTTGAGCCCAGTAACCAAATCTTATCATTGAACTTTTGCTACTAAGGTCACAAGACACTTGTAAACCAGTTTATTACTTCAGGTAGACTTTTTTTTTTTTAAATAAATTTCTTTATTTTTATTTATTTTTATTATAATTTATTCACTTTGTATCCCAGCATTTAGCCCCCTGCCTCATCCCATCCCAATCCCATCCTCCCTCCCTCTTCTCCTCCCATGCCCCTGTTGTGCCAGATTCATGAGATTCCAAAAGACCACCAGGAATCAAGTCCTTTGCAAAACACATGAGGATCTTTTTTATTACCGGCTAGCTTGGGCTCACACACCCTCACCGCCAAAGCAGTTGAGAGCCAAGAGCAGTGTGCTCAGGTTCGGTGGGTGATTTAAGTATTCCAGTCCCTCCTAGCGCACCCAAAGCAGGGGGATTCATGCCTGGCAAACGTCTCTTGGTCAAAACACAAAAGGGAATGTTGCATTTTGAATTGATTGGCTTTACTTTGAATTGATGGGCTATAGGAAGTCCCCCAAGCCATTAATATTTTGGCTTCTCCTGTTTGGCTGTCCTAGGGGAGTGGGGCCGGTTTCCTAGCAACTGTACTTCTAGTGGGCAAGAAAAGAATGCAGTGAGCCTGGTTCTTCCCAGCAGGCAGCTGGACATGTCTCCACCTTCGTTCAGGCTTGTGCTTTAAACTTTAAACTAATACCCACTAATTTTAATTTTTTGGCCTCTTACCCCTTTCCTTTTTAATTTTATCAACCCACAAAGAATGATTTTAGTATATTTTTCTGATCTTTCTAAGGATATTCTGTCCTCTCAAGGATAGAGTGCCCTGGTCTCATTTGAAATGAGGAGGAGACAGAGGAGGACAACCAGGCCTGAAGATACCTGATAAGCTAGGGTCAGATGGAAGGGGAGGAGGTCTTCCCCTAGCAGTGGACTTGGAAAGGGGCAGGGAGGAGATGAGAGAGGGAGGGTGAGATTGGGAGGGAATGAGGGAGGGGGCTATGGCTGGGATACAAAGTAAATAACCTGTGATTAATATAAAAAAATAAAAATTAATTAAAAAATAGAAATGAGGAGGAGATAAGCTTATCATTCATGAGAGTAACATGCCTTTGGGGCTGTGGCTGAGTTCTCTGCACCAGTTAGGGTGTGCTGAAACATAAAATGTTTTGGTGACTAAAGCTCTGCATCAGATTGCATGCTGGATTATCAGGTCCTGAGTTCAATCCTGAATGTATGTACACACATATGCATATATGTTTGTACAGTTGAATCAATAATTTACAAAAAGAAATTTGAATGACCATGAAATCTAGATGGGAAAAGTTACCTAGATAATGGTGACAGTGCTTGTCTTCTCCATTGTGCCTATGACTCATTGTGGCTCTGGCTACCAGCCTGAGAGAATTGTGCAGCTTCTACAGTAGTCAGGGTAACTCAGGGAGAAAAAAAATAGGTCATCAGAAGTTGCCTACCCTCTGTACTTTCAGGGTCTAGATTGGTATTTTGTAAGAGGGCCTTTGTAAGGTGCTCTAGGAATTGAGACAGGTTTTCAGTCTTGTTCTGAATGACCTCCTGGAGCTTCTCGTAATTACCTGGCTTAAGGGCAGCCATGCGGAGACCAGCCAGCACGCAGGACATGAACTGATCTCTAGCTAGAATGCCTTCTGGGGTATTATAATCCCATTGTGGATCCTGGTCGGGCACTGCCTTAGCCCCAACCAGGTGTGCTGGTTTGTTTGTTGATCCTCATCTGCATGCATTCTTGCCCATTCCCAAACTCACCTGCTCTCCTCAGATAATAGGTTATTGGTAAGAATCATATATATATATATATAATGGAAGGCAAGATTGAGTGAAATATTGAAATTCTTTAATGAAAGTAGAAGGATTGGAAGGTATAGGATCCTAGTCTCTTTTCTACTTGAGAAAGTTCAGTTAATGAGAAGGGAACATGCACCCTAATTAAGCCATCCATACTGGCTACCTCCCGAAAGGGAGGAATTGAGGCTAGTTTATGCTGAGTAGAAGAAGGGGGCTTTGCTATAGAGCAAGAGCAGGTATTAGCAGAGCTAATAGCTTTTGGTAGAGTGAAAGTGGGTGACATAGTAGGACGACTAGGAAAGCCTGTTGCTGTGGAAGGAGGTTGAGGGTTCTGGAGAAGCCAGAGGGGAAGAGGGGGAAGACACCAGAGCTTGAGAAGAAGCCAGAGATTGGGAAGAAACTGGAGGTTGAGGACAGCAAGGTGGAGGTTCATCTGCGGGGTCAAAGATAGAGAACTCTTGAGGTTGAGACTTTATAGCTAGAAGAAGTTGGGTAGGAGAACAGGAAGAACAGAGAGAATGTTTAGAGTGGAGAAGAGAGAAAGCTTCAACATAAGTTATCTCCTTCCATTTACTGGATCGCTGATAGTAATTAAAAAGATCCCATAAAATATTGGGATTTAATGTGCCATTAATTGGCCACTTTGAACCATTATCTAAGGAATATGTAGGCCAAGTTTTATTACAGGTGCATATGAGCTTAGAGGCCTTTAACTCAGGCTCCATGCATAGGGTTTTAAAATTCTCCAGAAGACATCCAGTGGGGATGCTGGAGGAACGGACAAATGGGCAGTTCCCATTGGGAGGGTAGGAGTTAGTGCCCTACTGGAGGCATCCCAAAGGCAAGGTTGGACTCAGTAGAGAAGTATGGCCCTACCTAATCCAACAGCTCAGCAACGTTGGTTAGAGGCCAAGGCCACAGCTGCCTGTAGGAGACATCGTTTATCTAGCGCTAAGATTTTCATAGACGAGCATGAGTGGGGTGAGGGGGGACCATGCACACAGAAGGGAAAAAAAAAAATCTCACCCAAGGGAAAGAGGAAGCCCTAAATGGAGGTCAGCACAAAGGGTCAACCATGGCCAGTGAAGACCATGGTTGGGGGTTCCTCCATCTCAGAAGGTAGTAGGAAGTTGCCAGATGCTCAATGGTCAATAAACGCCCCTACCAAGAGAGGCGTTTATGCTTACAGATGAGGGGAACTCACCAATCCAGCCATTGTTGCATGCAGCAGATAGCAATCTGGTTTCTGGAAAGTGGGTCACGGGAGGATTTGAAATAGGTTTTCAGCAATGCCAGTGGGGTGCTGGTACCAAAGCAACCACCACCAGGCATGACCAGGATGACCACAGAAAGTGCCTATTCCCGGCCAATGCACCAATGTTAGGATTGTGCAGCAAAGTCACAAGGTGGGATTCCCAAATCATGCCACGTAATTGGTTCCACGTGGGGCCACAGACGCTGTTTCTGGGCAGGGCAGGAGATAGAGGGGGTGGTGGTGCGAATTCTCTTATAAGGTGACCCAGAGCATGGGCAGATCATTTCAGGCAGTCCAAAGGTGGCCTCACAGATGCTTGGTGTCCCGTTTGTGAGGGTTCGGGGCTGGCTGTAGAGTGCTTACGGATCTCAACAACCATCCCCAAACCCAGCTGTTTCTTCTGAAATGTCAAATCTTACCAAGTTGCCTGTTTTTGGATCTTAAGATTCAAAACAGCCAAGTCACTGTTTTTATTTTACTTTCTTTATATTGCGCTTATTAGTCTTTGTATTAATAGATACCGTAGATTGATTATTTGTTTATTTATTTATTTATTTATTTAGTTGCTGGTAGCACATCAGTTACCACCCTCATCTGTGTAAGTTTATGACTGTCCAGTGGTGGAGTTATCCAGGGTCAGGGTGTTATAGGCAGGAAATAGGAGAGCAGGATTCCAGCTGTCAACCATATCCTTGTCTCATAATGTCCTCCAAATCACACAGCATCATTTTGTGAAAGTTGGCGAAGCGCAGTGTTATCTTCATGGAAGAGGGTCACTTTCCTTGTTATTGGGGAGGGCCTTACTGTGTAAGAGCATGGAACCAGCTGTGCTGTGATCACATGTGGTCTGTGCTTTCCTGCCGCTGTGCACACACATATACCAGGAGGTGGTCCATTTCCCTCTGCAGGGTCCAAGGCACTGCTTTTATTCACGGCCCTGTTAGAGTCTCAGCTTTCCTGGGGTGTTAAGCATTTTATTGTTAATCTTCTTACTAGACACTGGATTCTCAACCTAGCATCTCTCTGAGTTTTCAGGACCACCTCCCCCCACATTACTTCTGAGCTGTGTTGCAGAGGAAGAAACTGGAGTTAGCGATCATGGTGTTAGTGAGGGGCAATGCCCAAGGCAGATGTGTGCAGCCCTAGCTGGGCCTCTGCTGGTAAGGGAGGTAGCTGCTTTCCAGGCAGTGGTTCTGGTAGTGTGACCTAGCGGAATAATCAGTGGTTAAACTCAAACTCCAGTGCAACTTCGAGATCATCTGGGATGTTTCAGTAGTTCAGAATTGTTCCAGAGAGATTCTGAGTTAGTGGGTGTGATAGATAGTGTTTATTAGCAATCTATTAGTAATCTCTTGGTAATCTGTTAGTACAGGGTAATGGTTCTGATTCTGAACTTAGTGTTCAGGTTGAGAAACCACAGTGTAAGTGGACGGCTGTTCATTATGACATCTCATATGGAGAGAGAATTGGAGGCTACAGACAGTAATATTACCGAGATCTGTTTTAATTCAACTTGTCTTGGAGTGTGTGTTTTCAGCACAAAAGTGATCTACTTGCAAATCATTTGACAGCCTTTTTTCCTTGAATATTAAGATTAATATATGCTCAAATGCTTAATTGGTGAGAATTTACTTTGTGAGCATGCTTAACTTCAGAGAGCTGCTGTTGCAGGGTTTTTGCTGGTTCAACAGGTTTTGTAGAGATGCTGGTTTGGGAGATAGGTTAGGTCTGAGTTTATTTCTATGGAAGAAAATTAGCTAAATAATTTACATTCTTAACGCTCTCTTAAAGTAGTTTTATTTGGCTTCCTCCATGAAAATGTTCAGGCGCACTAGTTACCTTTTACTGATGGGATTTATACCTTCACTACCTTTTAATTTTACATTTTATTAACATCCATTGGTCCAGTTGTACCTTGAATGGCCCTCTTACCTTGCGTGATTTTTGCCATTATCTCATCTTCATGTAGCAAATAACTGCCCACTGAAAAATAATCTTTTATTCATTGATAGATGCTATTATGCCCTGAAACATATATTGATTAATATCACCCCTTTGTTTATTTTTAAATGTCTTCATGTCTTTTGAAGTTGTAAATCACAGTTATTCAAGTAGGTGAAAATCCTGATTTTCACTGGGAAAGTTGAGGTTGCGCTGGTTATAACATTCTGTCATTGAAGCCTCCTTTGTCCCTTTCTCCCCCATCCCCTTTTAGTGGACTCTTGCCATGTTCTCTGAGGCAAGCTTGGCTGTCAGCTCAGGTCAGTCCTTCTGCATTAGCCTGTGGAATAGCTGGGACTATAGCTACACACCACTGTGCCTGGTATCCCATGTCTATTTTTGATAATCTGTGTAATAAATACACTGAAGCCTAGATTACCATTGTTTACCTCTCAGTTGTTTTCTTAAATAAAACAAAAAAAGAAGAGGAAATTTAAAAACCTGTCTTGGATAGTGAGTCTCACAATTACAAGAACACTAATACTGCTGAGGTGTGAATGTTGTGAGGTGTGAGTGTGCTTTTCTGCACTCTTCCCACAGAGCGTGAAAAGCTCCATCTTCAAAGGTGGGTTGTAACTTCAAGGGGAAACAGAAGGAAGTTTCAAACCTTCTCTCCTTCTGAGGAAGACAGTGATTGCAAGGATAGTTTGGACCCACTGTTGTGATTCCTTCTAAAAGCCAGAAGGTTTACCTGTGTGGGTCCTGCATTGTGCCTTAGTTCAGTGTAAGCACAGCTGAAAGGCAGAGAGCATCACAGTATCAACATGACCAGTGCCCGTGCTATAGGAGGCAGTCCCTGTGGGGACACTGCAAACTGTCATGTCTAGAAACCACATTCTTACAGATCTTCTGACAAATCAGTGAAATTTGAGGGTTTTGTGTGTGTGTTTTGCTTTTTGAGTTTTTGTTTGTTTTTGCTTTTCCACAGAAAGTTTCTACAAGTAAGGCTTGCTGCTGCTGGATAGTTCCCAGCTCATGGTCACTACCACTTACTCCTCTCTGACCGAATGAGGCTTTATACAAAGATGGTTCCTGGAACTTGGTATTAAAAAACAAACGAAAAACACTTGAAAAAATTTCCCTGCTGGTCCTTGCCCCTTCGCTCTCTAGTCAGGGGGTCTTTGATCCAGAGACTCCACCTCGGGAGATGTTCTTGTACCCAAGAAACTTTAAGGATTCATTCACACCGTTTTTGATGTTTCTGTTTTTCTTTGGTGTTTTCATAGTTCTTTGCAGTAGAACAGACTGTTTTTGTGTGGTACATTTATTTTAAGTTCTGCTTGGTTTTCCGTCCTTGTCCCTGTATTAGTCACTCTTCCGTTGCTGTGAAGAGATTCCGTGATCAAGGCAACTCTTAAAAAAGAAAGCGTTTAGTTGGGGTCTTGATTACAGTTTCAGAGGTCTGTGGTCATCATGGCAGGCATCGTGGCCGCACACAGGTAGCTGAGAGTGGGCCATTCTCATTCAGACCGCCACAGTCCCTTAGCTTCCGGTCTTTAACTGTCCTTAACTGTTCCCGGGGTTTCAAATTGACTGGGTTTGTTTGCTTGTTTGCTTCCTGTTTTTTGTTTTGTTGTTGTTTAGCTCTCAGCCTTTTTAGAATTATTAATATCATTTTTATACTGTTTACTATATTCTCATCGTTTGCCTTACCCATACTTGAACATCTAGCCTGGCAAAGCCAATTCTTTCACTGCCTCCTGAGAGTGTCATTTAAGTCCTTGTTTGATATATTTTTTTCAAGCTGATTGTTTTGGGTTTTGCACAGATGTAGAAGTTATATAAATGAGAAATGCCCAACTTCTAAATGGGAATTCATCAAATGATTTTTATTCTATTTATCTATCACTTTCCTTTGGTGACCTCCGAATATTTTCTCCTTCCTGGCACTGGCTACTTCAGGTGACAGTGTTTTGTTGGGTTTTACTGCTGTATCACTGTGCTCTAGTTTATTAACCATGTTAATGTTTATGACCACAGGGCTGTTCTTAGTTCTTGGCTGATTAAAGCACATCTTCTAAAAAGATCTCCTTTGGATACATTTTTAATAATTTGCGTTGAATCGTTTTATATTCTGTGGACGCTCGTGTAGTACAAACATATGCATTTAATAACTTTTTTGCTGTTAAGCAATTTTATAGTGAAATAGGAGTGTATCAAAATGTATACATATCTAAGTAAGCTATGGAACCAAGGGAAGATAAAGTGGACCTGGAAGTTTAAACTCCTGTTTCGTTATCAGATGTTGAGTATCTACGAGAGTTCTTGGGAAGCTGAATTTTCTATTGGTTAGTTGCTGATTTGTACCTGCAGTCCTTCCTGTATGTTTGTTTACTTTATTTTATGTGTTTGTATGTATGCCTGTTTGTCTGTATATGTACCATGAATGTGCATGTATCTTCGGAGGCATCAGATTCCCTGGCCTGGAGAGACAGGTGGTTGTGAGGGTTCCCAGTGTAGCAACTGTTCCTAACTGCTTCTCAGTATCTTTCCATCCTCTTCATGTGTATTTTGAACTTAAAATTTGTCTTGTGTTGCTTCAACAGCACAATGAAACTAAGTAATTTATATTGAACAGAAATTTATAGAGGCTGGGAAGTCTGTCTAGCGAAGACCTTTCTACTGTATCGTCCTGTGACAGAAGACAAAGGGTAGGAAAGGCCCGTCCTCTCAAAACCGGCATACTCCTGAGGTAATGGCACAGTGTGTTCATGAGTTGATAATGCAGGCATCTTCCATCAAACCCTGTCTTTTAGCACTGCTGTATGAGGGCCCCTGTTCCCAGTAAGAAGCTTTGGGACATATATTCAAGGCTCTTCAGGGTACATAACTCCTAGAATCTAGTTGGGAAAGGCCCACGGGACTTAACCAAAATTTTGTGACTTCTCTCCCGGTAAACACTGATTAAATAGTACCAGTTCCATAATAGTAAGGGCGTAGACACATGCTTAGTAACAAGTGTGTGTTACCGCTGTTGTTATTCAAGCCTGTAAGAGAGTGGGGGTGAGAAAGTCAGCATTGAAAGCCTTAGCCTGCCATCTCCTTAATTTTCATCTTTTTGACCCTTTTTATTTTGGAAATGCCTGTGATAACGTATTTCATTGCTTTCCCAGACAAAATGCAAAGGGGAAGATTGGCTGTTTGTGACCTAGGACTATAAAGTCCTCTTTGGTCAGACAGTGTGCCCTGTCCCCTGTCTCATCACCTCATTTTGAAAAGAAATTTTTGTCAGTCACCCAGGCTATTTCCTAAGTAGTTTCCCGGTACATTTGCTCATCCCTGAAAAGAAACTGTTTCCATTGTCTCTAAGCAGAAGCCAGGAAAATGGAAATAGTCCTCAGTTGTGTGATCTGCAATCTCTGTCTGAACAGACTGTCACTGTGTCCCATGGACTCACAGACCTTCCCACACCCCAGATTTTGAAATCTTGCACTTTTGAGGTCTCCTGGTTGTTTTTTTTTTTTTTTTTTTTTTTGCCTTCTCTTCTAGTACTTTAAAGGATGAGTACCCCAGCTTTTAATATTCTCAACTGTCCTTTATCTCGTTAATCCCTTGCTTTATACTGCTTAATCTTCAGAGCTGTTCTTCGTCGGTGGTTTGACTCAGTGTCATCTACAGGCCAAACTGCCAGATTCAGATCTTGGGGCAGATCTCTCTTGAACTTCATTTTCCTGTGTGCAGCCATTGCAGAAAATTCTCCCAAGAAGTCAAAGTCATTTCAGACACACCCCATCTAAAGTGGCTGCCTCCCAGTTTGCTTCTCCTTCAGATTTCCCTGGTTGCAATGGATAGCAACTAGAGGAATAGTTTCTTCCTATTAAAACCTTGGAGACATGTTTTCACTTTATCTGCCAAATATGGCAGATTTTCTTACACTTGATCATCCTAATTAATTCAGAATCTTAGCTAGTGCTCACTACCTTCTGGCTACTAAGCTGCTTACGCTGCCATTGTCTCTTTTGGGTTATTACAGCAGCTTGCTAAGACATCATGATACTAGCCTTTGCCCCAAAGTTTTCATAATGGGCTGTCAGAGTATTTTTAGGAACACACGATCCTGTCCTCATCTGCTCAGACCCATTTTTTCACACACAGGAAAAGCAAGTTACTGAAATCCGTAGAGCCTTACATGATCTGCATTTTTCTGTACCAAACCTCTCTGATCTTATTTCCCACAACTCAATTTGGTATGCAAATGCCTAAGATGGCCCATAATACACACTCTCTCTTTCTCACTTCTCTCTGTCCTCATATCTGTACCCTTATGTGGCCTATTCCTCTTAAGTGCTGAACCTAGTAATTTGCTAAGAGCAAATGCAGCATACTGGCTTGAATTCAGAGGAATAACAGGAATTGCCCAGCACTAAATATGTCCTTCCAAAGGCATGCGCAGTTCCTTCAGTGGGGACCACTCTCAAAGCTTTGTCACCTCCTAACAGTCCATATAGATTTTAAATCTACCATTGGATTGAACTATTGGCTAGGTCAGAGCCTCCATGATCTGTTTCTGGAAATTCCTCAAGCATACTCAGAAGTGTGCTTTACGTCCCAACAGGTGTCAACTGGGAGCACAGATATTTGTGAAATGAGTATGTCTTTGCCTTCTAACATAGGGCAGCTCATTGAGTTTCCCACTTGCAAATGGAAGAAGAGATTATTTGAATCATCACATAAGTTTAGGGTAGGGTTTGGCCATGGCCAGGAAGAAGATTGGCAGATTGTCAACCTCCCCCTCGAAAAATAAAAAAACTGGACTGAAATTCAACAAAGCCCCACCACTGAAGTACTTTGGAAACTGTCTAAGGTTGACAGTTTGAGAATTGCTGCAGAATTGGGGTTGTATTTTGTCCTCTCCCTATCAGCTCCACCCTCACCCCCCAGCTTGGTTTCTGGTGATCAGCCCAGTAGCCCAGGCCACAAAGGCAGCGGAATTGGCTCATTCTGTGGCTGGGCATTCACTTTGAGTAGTACTTTCTAGTCTTTGGCTGATCACTGACTTACTCAGACATGAAGGCAGCCACTAGCAGACAGGCTTGGAAGGGAACAAAACAAAATGGGTGTTAAAACAGGAACCAGACAGTCAAATAAAGACACTTGGTGGAAATGAGATTTGACAGCTTTAGGGCAGGCAGGGATTGTCGGGAGCAGCATCCTTCAGGCAAGGCAGCAGCCTGAGAGTGCTGTCCAGAATCCAGGCCTCAAATAGGATTGTGTCAAATGTCAGCTTCCACGCAATTATGAAGAATGCATAGGACCTTGCTAAGGAGTCCAGCCGTTCATCAAACAGTATTTCTAAATGTGAAATTTAGGTTGCAGACTTCAGAGCAGCCACTGTGAACTGGTTCAAAGCAGAAGAGGTTTGAAGAATTAGAGGGAAGTGAGACAGATGGAAAAATTTCAGAAAGGAGCTAGAAATGATTTCAAAAAGAGCCAAATAGAGGTTGAGGAGTTAAAGTAGTGAAGTGAAAACTCTGCTAGAATGTCCTACTGGTTGTTTGACCTGGCAGGAGAAAAACTCAGTGAACTTGAAGACAGGTGACCTATTCTGAGGACCCAGGGAGAAGGAAGGCTGAAGAGAAATCAGTAGAGTTCCAGAGGAGTGTGTGTTTTGATCAGGCTCCTTTCAAAAGGAAAGGAGAAGGAATAAATGTTAGAAGACATTATATAACCCAGCCCACACACTTAAGCTCAGTGCAGCTCAAATAGGAAGAATAGAGAACCAAACTTGAAACAGCATAATTCGAAAAATGTAACCTAACACAAAGGTGTAAAGAAACTGAAAGTTGGGAAATTGCTGAGAGCATTTGTGTGATTTGCAGGCAGCTCCTTAGGTGAAGCAGTGGACAGCAGAGGGAACTAGAATTCAGTAGTCCAGGTCCTGAAAGGAAAATGTGTACATTAACTGAGAATCCTGCGACACCAACGTTATCCTTCAAAAGTCGGAAGAACGCAGACATTCTAAGGCAAAACTTGAGAGAATTCATTGCTAGCAGGCCTTCCTCCCAAAAGATGGGGAAGGAGGCCCTTCAGGATGAGAAGGAATGACCCCAGACTGTGAGTCAGATTCACACACACGTGCACATGTCATCAGAAAGCCTTGGTAAGGGATGTGTGTAGTGGTTAATGTAAAGATTTGTTTCTTTTGATGGACAATGGTGCACGCCTTTCATTCCAGTTCTTGGGAGGCAGAGACATTCTGATATCTGTGAGTTCGAGGCCAGCCTGGTCTACAAAGTGAGTCCAGGATGGCCAATGCTACACAAAGAAACCCTGTCTGGGGAAAAAAAAAATGATTTTTTTTCTCTTTCATCTTTATAAAAGATTCAGCATTATATAAAGCAGTAATTAGAACCCTACTGTGGATTTACAGGTAGTTGTGAGAAACCAGATGTCCTAGAAACCAAACTTGGATCCTTTGGAAAAGAAGTCCATGCTCTTAACTGCCATGCCATCTCCAGCTCATGAGAATAGACAGCATGTTTTAAAAATATATTTCTCTGTATTATTGGACTGTTAGTTGGAATTAAATTGTGGTAAATTAAAAGATGTGTTTAACTCCTATTGCAACTACTAAGAAAAATCATTCCAAAATATGCAGTGAAATAAATCAGAAATCAAAATGTATACTAAAAAACAAATAATTAATTGAAAATAAGGGAGTAAAACACAGAAGCTGTGGCTAGGAGGCAGGAGTGATGATGAAATGCAAAGGGAAGCTATAAATATATCTATTAAAACTATATTAAATGTAGATTACATAACTACTCCATTCACTCTAAACAGATTGGTATAGAGAATTCTAAAAAGGTCACTTCTAATAAATTTATCCTCCGATAGAGTGCTTTTCTTCAGTGGTGCAAATAACAGATTGGAAAATAGATTCCAAAGATTGGAAGAAGGTACCATATAAATAGTAATTAAAACAGTTGGAATAAGTATATTAATATCAGACAAGATGAACTTTAAGACAAGTATTACCTGAGACAAAGAAGAGCTTTTCATTGTGGTTAAAGGACTAGTAAAAGATATAGTAATAATTATTATTAATATATTATTGTTAGGACTGTAATTACATAATATGCCCTAACCTATAAAAGTATCAAATGTTTAAAATGAAAGAATAGAATCCTGATGAACTGTGGTTAGACAAAATGTATTTGGGTCTGATTCATAGGGTAAAACTTTAGTAACTGGATGTCATGTGTGTTAATTACCCTCAGAACACAGGAGACAAACAAAAACTGATTGGCTTTTTGTGATAGTGTATACCTTTAGTTCTGTTTGGGAGACTGAGCCAGGTGGATCACTTGAACCCATGAGTTTAAAACACTAGTTTGGATGCATAGAGAAACTCCTACTAAAAGAAAAAAGATAATTGCCAGATAGGAAGAAAATAGTTGTAAATCACATGAAAAGGAGTGCACATTAATAATATAGCTTATTAGTCACTAACAACACAAACTCTTCAACTAGAGATGAACAAAATATTTGAATTGGAATTCTTACCAATGGAGATATAGGAATGGCTAATTAATATATAAAATGCCAGCATTATTAATCATTAGAGAAATATACATTATATTTCTAGAAAACTAAACGGTGTGTCAGCTGGAATGGCTGCTTATCTGAGGCTGTCTACTAAAATACAGCCAACTTAGTGGCTTACACAAGCAAGTTCTCATGAAGACTTTTGCCCTGGTTCTCAGCAAATTCTCACTGTCCCTTTTAGCAGTTTGTATACTCTATTGCTTCTTGCCAGTTACTTTTTTGGGGCGGAAGGAGAGGTCAGGGCACCAATTCCATCATACACTCCACCCTCATGCATCATCTAACCTGCTTACTTCCCCTACCTTGAAAAACTTGTAGGGCTTCAATTTTGGGGGGCAGTTCCCTTCATAACATGTCACCCTCTCCATTCATGTCCTTCTCACACACAAAGCATATTAGTTCCACCCTGTAATTCCACAGTGTCTTAACTTGTCACACACAGACCCTGAAGACTGAAGTCTGAAAACTCATTCCAGTGTCACATACATTAGATAAGATTGAACTTTTAAGTATAATTCCTCTTGAGGCAGAATTCTCAAACTGTAGAAACAGATTAGTGATCTACCTCTGCAAATACATATACCATTGGCCATAGGGATAAAATAGAATTCTCACCTTGAAAAGAAGAGGAGCAAAGAGAACAGGAGTTAGAGCATCTGCAGGACATCAGAGCAGACACCACTGGCCCTTGGGGCTTCAAAGATTGTCTGTCTTGGTTTGATGCTGTCTGTACTGCTGGGGAGTGGCCCTCCCACTGGATGCACTAGGATGAAGGTTACAGTTCTCCAGCCCTACTGGGGTGTCTTTGCACAACTGCCAGGTGGACTCCAACACAGAGAAATTTGGGCAGTGCCCCCCCCATCAACCTTGGATGCAGCTTTGATGACCTCAGGCTAGCCTTTAGGGTCATTATTCTCATAGGGTCACACACTTTCTCACCAAACATCTGAATGATCTATTCCTATAGGAGCTGAAAAGGCCATCAGTCTAATGTCAAGTCATCCTACCTCCATCCCCTTTACGTCAACTTGGATGTGTTTATGCTGGGTGGTTGATTATGTTCATGGCTTATAACTACTCAGCAAAACGGTTTTGAATTTGAGGGCCACCAACTGTTCAAGTCCATAGCAGGCTACAATACATATATTGCAGAGTATAGAGAAAGTCTTCAAATGCTGCTGCTGAGAATGTAAAATGGTACATTGCTTTGGAATGCAGTCTGTAGTGTTCTCAAAAAGGTTAGTCTGTGATGTGAGCAGTACTTCCACGTCTAGCATCTGGCAAACAGAAGTAGACAGTGCCCACATAAAGCCCCGTGAGTTCACAGTAGCTTTAAGCAAGGAACCCAGAAGTCCAAAAGCTGGTGGGTGCTTAATCCAATGCGTGCCCACAGGGTGGACTGTATATTCAGATATCTAAGTCAGAGATCAGCAAGACCCAGGCCTAGTCTAAGCCTGGCCAGGTGTTCCCTGGCCTGTTGTGTCCGCTGTCAGTGCTGCAAGGTGGATCCTTGCAATAGAGGTGTGCAGACTGTGAAGCATGCTACTTACTATGTCGGCATTTGCAGAACAAACACCTCCTGAACTTAGCCAGATGAAAACATTAACTTGCATAATTCCATGTGTATGAAATATCCTGGAAAGCCCAATTTCTAGAGACAGTGGTTGCCTCAGGCTGGGAAGGAGTGGGTATTACTTACAGATTGGCATAGGCGGCCTCTTATGGAAATGTTCGAAATGTAGACTCTGGTAGTAGTTACACAACTCTTTAAATTTACCAAAGCCTCTCTCTTCAACATGTGCAATATGTAAGTTTTGTCATCGGTAAATTACTTGTTGAATTTACAGGAAAGTATTGGTGGGTAGTCAGGAACTGTTGCTAAATAGTTTGAAATTTGAGGGCACTCGTCCAGTGGCCTTGGTCAGGAGAAAGGCTTCTAGCAGGGGACCCTTCAGTCGTTGGCTGTGCGCTCTTCGGGACGGGGCATCTTGGCTTCTTCCCCTCCCTTTCCTTTCCTTCTGACCATGCAGTGGGCAGTTCACTTTACCATGCTCTCCGGCACTGCCGTCCGGCAGCCACACCCTTGGCTCAAATGGTGCTCCCCCTTCTTTGACTGTGACCCAAGTTCAGCGTAGGCATTCATCCTAACATGAAGTGTGACAACTTCACTTTTGTCTTTATCATTTTATGTGATGTTCTGTAATTGGAATCTTTCCCCTAATTTAAATTAACAGATAACAAAAAGATAAATGAGGCTAAGTTAGGAAGACTAAGGCTTATGAATTGCAATGAAACATGGCCTCTAGAGTAACCAGTTTGTAATGTTAATTCCCTTGTTTCTGCCTACTGCAATTTCAGCTGTGTAGCTTTGAAGCCATTGTTCTAGTCCTTGGTTGCTGGACAATTGGGAGTAGCCCCAGAAATTACTTATTTTTTTTCTGGTTATTTTATTTAATCAATTATTCCTATAAAATTACCTTGTAGTGTAAAGTGTGAGATTTTATAAACAGGGAAACAACAAAATCATGAACAACTGAATGTCCTTTCATGACACAAATTCGAAGCTAATGCTCACTAACAATTTTATTTAGCGTTCTGTATTCTCAGTGCATATCTAGCAGAATGCTTGAGTGGCTTTGCTTTACTTTCTGAATTTGTCTCCGTTATCTCTTAGAATTTAACTTGTCTCCGTTATCTCTTAGAATTTAACAAAGTGTCAGAAAAACCAGCAGTGTGAAACAACAGACTTTCTGTCGCAGTTTCTCTGCCCCAGGAATCCAGAGGCAGCTGGGCTTTCCCTGCAAAGCTGCCGGGAAATTGTCTGCTGGTTCTGTAGCCCTCCTGAGGCTCTGCCAGGGAAGCATTAGCTCCCATACCCATTCTCACTTGTTGACCAGCAACCTGGGCTTTGTGCAACAGCTTTTCTATAGGCCATAGTATGGCATGACAACTGGGGTCTCAGAGAAAAAGGGATCGTGTGGTCAAGATGGAAGCCAGAGTCTTCCTGTCATCAGTATCAGAGTGACTGTCTGTTACTTCTGTTGATGCTGTCCTTATAAAGTGGCAAGTGTGCCCCCAGAGTTGAGGTCTCTCCTGGTTTCTCTATTACAGCCTAACCTCATGAGATTAGGGTTCTGCATTTAAATGTAGGCATATGTCCTCCCCCGGAGTGAAGGCTGACACATATTCCAGGGTCTTATAACTGAACACATATTATTTGAGGCCTTCTCTGTGTCTAAGAGGATCATGTCATTTAGGGGTTTTATAAGTCTTTTAATAATACATACTACATGGCTTAATTATTATTAGACCAACTTTACATGTTTTAGGAAATCAAAATTGGTAAAGAAGGTATCAGCTTAAGAAGTGCTTTGCTGGATTTGATTTGCTCTTCTCTCATTCAGACTTCTTCAGTCAGTCAGCTTACATTGATACAGGCCTGTTACTTGACCTTCATTTTATTTTTGTCAGGTTTAAGTGCGAAGACTCAGGTAGCTTTATAAAAGGAATTAAGAAGCCGCTCTTTCAGAGACTGCCATGGACTACAGAGCACAGCACGGCTGCTCCCTTCTGTGTCCTGCAGGTTACTCATGATCAAGGGAACAGGCAGTTCACAGGGCCTTTCCTGACCCCTTAGCTAATGGTCCATCAGCAGCACTGTGGCTTCAAGGCGTTCTTAGGAAACTTTTTCTTAGCTGAACTGTGTGATGGTTGTTGTCTTAGAAGCTGTTTGGGAGTGCCTCCAGCAGAGGGTGAAACTGTTTTCACTGGCTCAGAGAAGGTGATTCCTCTCCGGCCATTTTGGTCTCATTCCACAGAGCCACCACAAGATATGGCTCTCAAATGGCAGGCTGGCCGGGGCTGGTATGTTATATCATGTGGCCTGCAGTTAATTCTCTGGTCTTCATCCTCAGCACATAGTCCCTGTGATCATAACAGTTCAACATGAGCTGGAGTTATTTTAAGCCATCGTGCATCAGTTTCAAACAGGAAGAAGGAGATCGGGGGCTCAAAAGGAAGATGGATGTGGGTTGTACAGCTTTCATTCTTGACCCTTCTTCAAGGGTCAAGGGTTTCTTCAGCTGGATAAATGTTAAGGAAATTAAAAAAACCTTTTTTATTCCCAGAGTATAGTGTCTTTATACTTTGCTCCTCCAAGCTAAAAGTTTTGTAATGACCAATTATTCTCAGTGTTGAGGACTGAAGCTCAGCAGGCAGGCAGTCACCATACCACTGAGCTAAATCCCTGTCCCCCTTTTACTTTCATTTTGAGACAGGCTATCAGTAAGTTGTCTAAGGAGGCCCTTGAACTTGCTTCATAGCCCAAGCAGGCTTGAATCTTGGTACTTCAGCCTCCAAGTTAGCTGGGATTACAGGTCTATGCCACAAAGCCTATGTTATCCTTTCTTTATCACAGAGCTGTTGGTTAAAGGTTAGCCATTGTTACTGGTAATCAGGAGGAAATTGCTCTTGAATTTTAATGCTTCAGAGGCCTGGAATATTTAAGTTCATTTTGCATGCATTGTCTTTTAGTAACACACAGCATTTATAGGTGAATTTCCTGCTTTTTCTATATCTACAGAAAACAGTATGGGGAGAATTAACGTGGTCTTTGCCAGTAGCTCTCTGTGTACTTGTTTTGCTGCTTCTCTTTCTCATATACACACATGCATATGCACGCGCGTGCGCACACACACACACACACACACACACACACACACGTGCACTCGCTGTGAGCCACCTGCTGTGGGTTCTGGGAACTCAATTTGGTCTTAGAAGCAGTGTTCCCTCTCTGTCTCTCTTTGTCTCTGTGTGTATATAGCCTTGGCTGTCATAGACATGCTTTGTAGACAAGGCTGGCCTGGAACTCACATCAGTCTACCTGCCTCCTGAATGCTGGGACTAAAGTCCTATGCTACCACGCCCTGCTGAGATCTTTTCTTAATATGATCTTTGATATCAGTGGGACTGTTAAGCTAAAAGCTGCTTACTGTAATGTGCTGATGGCAGTCTGTAATGGAAACACAAGCACAGGCACACTTGAGGAAAGTGTCACGACTGAAAATGTCATGACTCGGGTAGTGAAGGAGGACTTCCTTTGATGATTGACATGAATCTGAAACACAAGTTTAAAAGAAACAGTTCTGTTTCAAGACAGTAGAAGAAGCAGTGAGTATTTGCTTTTCTATTCATAGATGTAGAAGGATAACTGGGTGATAGAAATTACCCTATAATAAATGTTAATTTAGTTCTACCTTTGCAGGGCTAAAGGCAGGAAGCTTGATGAAGGGCACCGAGGAAAACAGCCAGATTGGGAACATAGTTTGGCCTGGGCTGTCAGGACACTAGGGTTTCAGGCAGGTGTGTGGTGTGCTTTGTGTGGTCCCTACTTGTACTTTCTTCTATTTGCTGCTGCCTTGGCGGGGGGTGGGCAAGTTGGGGGGGAGGATTGTTCACTGTCAGAAAGTCTTGCTGACTTTTCCTACCCATCAGTCACTACAGTTTTTTGGCTTCCCATGAGACTTGTCTGGCTAGTTTGTCAAATTTTTCTGCATTCAGTCATAGAACATGTAGTCTTTTGTCCGGGGCTTGTTTGATTCAGCATAAGGTCTGTGGACTCCATCCATGTCGTGCCTCTCTTACGGCTGTATGTCTGTTGTGTGAGTGTGCACACAGTCTGTTTAGCCACCTGTTGGTGGACATTCGATCTCTTTGGTTGTTTTTAATTATTGCAGGTAACTTAGCTTGTTTTGCCTGAGCTCATTACATTTCTTTACATTTTCCTGACGATTGGGATAACTAAGGAGCACCTTTGTGTGTGTGTTTGCTCACCGTGCGTGTTCTGTTGCAGAGTGTCTGTTTAAGGCTGTGCTCTGATCTTGACTTTTGAAAATGGCATAGTTTACTTTTGGATGCAGACGTGTATTTATTGATACACAAAATGTTGTGTAGTACAGCACGAAGCCAGAGAAACAGATTGCAGGACAGCAGCTACAGCGTGACAGACAGCACTTCCTGTCTTCTCATAGCCACGGAATTTGTCTTCCACCTTGTTATGCTAATGAGTATGGCAGCAGCTTACAGCAGTTACAGATCATTGTTTTACAAATGAGATCCTGTGTTGCCAGGATTAGGGGCATGTTTAAGTAGTCTGTAACTCCTGTGTAGTCACTTCTGACTAAATAGGTTATTGGGATTTTACTTAAGTATCTCCTAAGTGTAATAACATTGTTTCTATTTTAGTTTATTTCAGTGGTTTTTAGAATCCATCCATATTATAGTGTATGCCAGAATTTCTTTTTTAATTCTGAGTAATGGTCCACTTTACATATATGCTATATTGTACTTCACTGTTTGTGTCTCATGGGACCAGGGTTTTAATCTGTTTTTCACTATTATATGTAATGCAGCTTTGACCATGAGGAGTATAGACATAGATAGCATTTTTAATTCTTTTGAATGCTTATGCAGAAGTATAATCATTCAGTCATATAGTAGTTGCATCTTTCAGTGCTTGAGAAAGCATCCTACTGTTTCCATGGTGCCTATCCCATTTCACATTCCTACAGGAGTACACGGGGTTCTCTGTGTCCTTGCCAACCTGTTGTTTTCTCCTGCCCAGTAGTCATTCTGACATGTGTGAGCTGGTCTCATTGCCGCCTTGTACAGAAGAATGGGATAGCTGCTGCTTTGTGACTGTTGATGAGATTGTGCTGCTGTTATCTTTCCTGAGTCTGTACATGCAGGAAAATGCTTTTACACAGATTTAAAAAAGAGGCTTCGTGGGTTTTTCCTGTCTCCCAAAGTCACTTACACTGTTTTCTTTAATTCGTAAATATATTTGATCTTTGCACATGGGTTAAGCTTTGCATTGAATTCAATATTTTACTATCTAAAATTATCTCAAATATAACAGAAAATAACTCCTGTCAAGTAACTTTGAACTTACTTTACTGATTTACTGCTATTCTTACCTTTTCTCCCCCTGCTCTGTTTAAGACCAGTGTACTAATTCTAGGTGTCTTATATTTCGCAAAGGGAAATTATTTCTATAAAAATTAGAGTATCTTTTTTAGCTGATTCTTCAGCTTACCAGAGTAGCTGAAAAATGTTGGGCTGAAATGAGTGCAAAGGTTAAGTGAAATGAGGTAAAGTACAGGTTTGTATACTGTATACATAATAAGAACCCGGATGTTAGCTTCACCGGTTACATTAGTTTTGTTATACATTCCCTGAACTTAATTCAGTTGTGATATATTAGTGTAATCCTTTTGTTGATTTCTTGGGATGGGAAAAGCAAAGACTGAATACTACATATACAGAGTTAGGATTGTAGGGCATTCGCTTGGGAAGTTTGATCGTGGCATTTGTTTTTCATTCCCACAGCTTTGTATTCTGTTATCCTCTTCTGTGTGTTCTTCTGGATCCCCTTTGTCTACTTCTATTACGAAGAGAAGGACGATGATGACAC
Organism: Meriones unguiculatus; assembly: GCF_030254825.1. Taxonomy (NCBI): domain Eukaryota; kingdom Metazoa; phylum Chordata; class Mammalia; order Rodentia; family Muridae; genus Meriones; species Meriones unguiculatus. Next base: position 48,087,953 of record NC_083363.1, read on the forward strand.
CAGTAAATGCACTGTGAGTTGTCTTAAAATGGAGTGCTCATCTCAGTTGAAAATATTACTACCTTTTTCAAAGAGTGGCGTGACTCCACTTAGTGTAGCCTCCGCTTTAGTGTAGCCCTTGTTTAGACCTGGATGACTTAGGTAGCTTTGGAAAACTATTTCATCTCTCTGGGACTTAGCTCCCTGTCTCTAAAATAGAGGTTAGAACCCCTGCCTTATACTTGTGAGAATTAGGTGAATTAATTTACATAATTAATAAGGCTTAGAATAAACCTGGAGGTGGTGATGCATGCCTTTAATCCCAGAATTTGGGAGACAGAGGCAGGCAGATTTTGTAAGTTTGAGTTGCTATGGAGCAAGTTCTAGGACAGCCAAGACTGTTACACAAAGAAACTCTGTCTTAAAAAACCAAATTAAACCAAACGAAAGCAAACAAAAACCCCCAAAAAGGCTTAGGGTAGTGTTCCCTGGCGTGATAAATGTTGTACATAGATTTATAATTCACATACAAGCTATGTAGGGTGGTGCATACTTATAATCCCAGTACTTGGGAGATGGAGGTAGTAGGATTGCCAAGTGGAGTGCCAGTCTTGCTATATAGTGATTTATGTGTGTATATATTTATATGTACATATGTAGCAAAACATTTGAACATATGAATATTTATAGAGTTGTTCTGTATTTATATTTTAAGGACATAAACATGTGTGTACATACATAAGAGTATTACTCATTCTTAGCCAGGCATGTTGGCACAAGCCTTTAGTTCTAGTACTCGGGAGGCAGAGGCAGACAGATCTTTGACTTTGAGACCAGCCTGGTCTACAGAGTGAGTTCCAAGACAGCCAGGGCTACACAGAGAAACCCTGTCTTGAAAAAATAAAAGCAAACAAAAAGAATATTGCTTATTCTTATGTCCACCTTTAGTAATTTGATTAGAGAGATCATAGATGCTGTGTGTTGCTTGTTTAGGGGAATATTTTTCTATTTTAACAGTTTCACCTGCTGGCTATTTATGTATTTAGTATGGTACTTTTCAGAGGGTCTAACCATTACAGATACTTGAAAAGACACTCAAGATGCAGAATACTGATTGTAGTTTTTTTTTTTTTTAATTTTAAGGCTTTTCCGTCCAATAGTTGAAACTTTACACTCTTGACTAGAAATATATATTTGGTATGAAAGAGAACATTATTATACTGTCACAAAACCTTTTTATGTAAAGGCTTTCTAAGAGATATGTTTCCCCTCTTGGCCTCTAGCAAATTAAAACGGCGCTCAAGTACACTTTGGGATTTGTTGTGATCTGCGCACTTCTTCTTCTTGTTGGGTAAGTCTTGATATTTCATTGTGCCAGTGGGAGAAAATTGTTTGAGTAAATAGTAACAGAATGTTCATTCAGAAAAAAAAAATATGCAAGGAAAAGAAAACAGTGTGAGAAGAAAACAATGCGAAAAGCAAAGCAAACAAATGGCTTTTTATGTCGCCACTGTGTGGAGCTGCAGTGAACACTGGTTGTGGATGCCATTGTTCATCGCTGTCCAGCGTTTGTATTTTGTATATTCCGTTTTATCCGGTTCTTGGTGCTGCTCCAATCTTAACACTTGCTGCCATGTTGAGGATGTCTTCCCTGGACGGAGAGTGTGGATTTCTCAATTGACGTTGGCAGGGCCTTCTTAGAGGACAGCGGTTCCTGTGAGGAGCCCCTGGGGCTACTCGTGGACACGCACGGTGCACATATCAAAAGCTCAAATCTCTGTCTGTAGAGCTTTTATGTCAGTGGAGTTCTACATATTGATGTCACGCGTCTGGCATTTGTCCTTGTTTGTGGGAGACTTCCGTCTTTGTTAAACTAGATATCACCCTTTGAAAAAAATTTATGGCAGAAAGGGTTAGTAATATGATCTTTACTTGCAATATTGTGCTTTTTAAGTTTTCAGTTAACAGTTTAATATGATAATACAATTACATCATATTTCCATTCCCTTTTGTCTCTCCAGTCCCTTTTGCCCACCTCCCTGTGAGGACATTAGGGAGTAATATGCATTTAATAATTTTTGTTGATAATTAATTTGGTGGGTTTTAAACAAGTTTTTAATTTTTATTCTATGGGTAGGGTTATTTTGCCTGCATGTATGTTTGTGCATTGAATGTATGTCTGGTTTCTGCAGAGGCCAGAAGAGGGCATTGGACACCTGGAATTAGAGTGATAGAGTTGTGAGCTGTCATGGGTGCTAGAAACTGAACCTGGATACTCTGGAAGTACTCTTTCTCACTAGCCATCTTTCCAGCCCGTTATTTGGTTATTTGGTGTTTTAAATTTTAGCAAATGGTGTTCATTACGTTAAAACTTCATTGGATATAATTGTGATGGGAGTGGAGCCCACCAGTGGCCTGTGGCTCCCCAGCATCATGGAGTTTGTGCCTCCCATTCTGATTTCTTGCCTGTTTCTTTTGCCTGTCTTACTGGGTCATAAGAGGGTCACATTATAAGTTTAGGGCTTATTATTTGTTTTAGCTGCAGAATATACCTTAACAAGCCCTCTTTCCCACTAAAGAAAGCAGAGGCACTTATGCTGATTTTCTGTGATGACGTGGAAGTCATTAGCCATGTCTCTTAGCCTGCTACTTAGAACAGGGTCTAAGCTAAAGGGGCAAATATAGAATACTTAGGTTAGGGTTGTAATGCATTTAGTTTGTGTGGTTCATGTGTTCCTTTGTAGCTCTAAGGTAATCATAGATAGATAAACATCTTTCCTTGCTTGTTGGAGAATTAAAATAGTGACAATAAAACTATTGTCTTTTCATAAATACAGGCACGCAACATATGGTAGATCCCTGATTTAGAATATGACTGAGAACTATCGATAAAACCACCTGTCTCTGCAAAGGCAAGTGTGAAAGTTTCAGTTCCCCAGGACAGTGCTCTTCTCATTACCATATGTAAACATTCGAATGAGGCATACATTTCAGTTAAGTGAAATGTATGAATTTCTTGAGAATACTTTTAGGCAGAATACTCTAATTTCTTTGGAAAGCTTTTCTTGTTGATCAATCTGTAAATAAATCTATAGCCAGGGTGTGGTCTAGGCTTGACATGTATATCAGTCTTTGTAGCACTTGTGGTTTGTGTCGGGGCTAGATCTTGGGGCCTGAAATGGAAGCTGATGGTCTCCATCCTCACGGTCTACACCTAGGACACGTGTGAGATGTTCATGGTGAGGAGCACCTTGCAGAATCAGAGGACAAGGAGAGGGAGTAGTAATTGAGCTGAGATTTGAACTTATGTAAAGAGGAAAGGCTAATGTGTAGAGTATAATAGTTTGCGTGTGCTGCTACAACAAAGTGCTACATACCAGTGGCTTAAACAGTAGGCAGTTAAGCTTCACAGTTCCGGAAGCAAGAAGTCTGTGGTCAGGATGCTGGCAAGTTTGGCCCCTGGTAAGAGTTCTGCATGGCTCAGTAAGGTGGCCACCTCTTACCGTGTCCTTACCGTGTTCTGTACCTTGTGGAGGAAACTGTTTGGTCTCTTCACTTACTTCAAGGATTCCAATCTCATTCGATAAGGACTCTACTCAGCTGAAGAATGAAGTAAAAAAGTATGTGACTTTAAATCCGCCTTTCCCTACAAGCTAACAAACAACAAACCATATTGAGATGTTTGAAGTGATCACATAGACCGTTGGCATGATATTAGGCAGGCATGTAGGCTGAGAGGCTAGTGTGCAATGTTTAAGACATAGTGAGTTTTATCTTAGCAATCAGAACAGTGAGGATGTGTGTGACTCCAGGGAAGTTAATATAATCCCCACTTTAAAAGTTATAGCACTATAAAGAATGTGTGGATGGGGCTCTTGGGATTGTGCTTAGGAAGTGATGTATTTAAAGGTAGCAATATCAGCTAGGTAAGCCACTAGTAATTCAGGTGAGTGGTCAGAAAGAGTAGTTTCTCAGAGACCAGGAAGAGACAGATGAGCCCTTGAGAAAAAAAAAGAAAGGACATGATGTGGTGGTCGAAGGTAGGAGGTAAAAATCTTGTGTTTGATTGTGTTGAATTCATTCTTTCAATTTCATATCTCCTGAAAGTCATTAATTAGCCTCTTCATCGTCTCTTCCCAAAGACACACTGTATTAAGCTAATTCAGTGATCCAGAAGGATTTTAGAATGTTTTTACTAAGCTGCTTTTCAGCTTTATTATTTTCAGTGATGAGAAGGAGAGTTCTAATCTTTCTGTGTTCCTATTGTTTTTGCTGCTATGGCTGTGAAAACTGGGGTGCTCTCTATTCAGTGTTTTTGGGAAAGGCAAGTTAAGGAGATATTGGTGTGATTTGGCTAATCTATCCCATTAAACTACCACTCTTGAGTGCCATAAATCATTACCATTCACTAAATATCAGATAGTCTTATTAACTGTTTTTTGCCTCATCGAAACTATTGTATCACATCATTATTTGATTTCAATTGCCTTTTAAAAATAAATGTTTTTATTAAATATTGAGAATTTCACACATTGTATTTTGATCAGATTTACCTTATACTCTTCCCTGTACCTTTTTCCAGATCTATCCCCACTGCCCTCGCCCTCCCAGTTTCATAATTCCCCTTTTAAAAAAAAACATAATAACTTATGGCCTTCAATTTGCACCTTTCATATCCTTTTGCATATGGTGCCTTCTACTTGCACGTGGTCAACCTACCAGGAGCTTCAGCTTTAAAGAAACTGACTTTCCTTCTCCCAGCAGCCATCAGGTGCCCATAGAGTCTCAGTGGTGGGCGCTCATGAACCCCTTCCTTCGGGGCCATGCCCAGATTTTGGCTGCTTTGATCTCATGCAGGGCTTTGCAGCCATCCCAGTTTCAATGAGTTCACAAGTACAGTGGTCCACTCATTTCCAGAAGGCAGTGGTTGCTTGTAATCTGCTTCCCCAGTCTTTTTAGCTCAGCCCCATTTAGAGTTAAACTTGAACTGGTTGACCATTATTGCCTTTACTCTATTGCTCATTAAATGTTTGCGTACTATTGTTTAGAATTTAGTGTTAGTTATGTAATAATTTTTCTTTCTGCTTCTTGATATTTTTCTTTACATAAAATTACTTTGGTTCTATTTATTAATGATTAAATCCCTGTGGTGATATGATTGGGGAAATGCTGAGTCTCTGCTCTAGTTTGAACCTAAACTAATGAGTGCTAAGTCTCTGATGGATTTCATCAAAATAATTTTTCGAAGTCATTCAGACTTACAGTTTGTATCTTTCTTTTTAAATTTAGTTTAAAAGTTCAGGTCATTGACTTTTCCTCAACTTAAGTAACTGTGCTTAAGGAACTGTTAAGTGACTGCTGATACTTTTAAATTGTTGAACAGTCAACCTCAGAAGTTGATTGTAAGGTATTCCTTGAAGGTAGGGTTAGTTGAGTGTTTATGCTACTACTAATGCACAATATTTTTGATTACCTAAAAGTAAAATTTTTGAGTATAAATACTATTAAGTATTTGTAATATGTATTTTAATCATACCTTAGATAATTTTTTATAAAAGAATTTTTCCTACATTCACAAAGTGATTATTCACAAGTAAAAAGTTCAAAATATATTTTTGAGGCTATCAAGAAAAACCTATGCTTAAATGAAACTAGGTTACTATGTAAGTAGTTCTTTCATTGCTTATTTTTCTGTTAATTAAATCTCAGTCATTAAATCAATGATTAATATTGATGTATAATATCTAGAAGTTATTTTTTAAAATTTATTCTCCTGTTTGAATTTATTGCTGGACAATAAACGAACATTTTTCACTTATTCTTGTGGTTTTGAGTAGGTACTTTGCTTTCTAAAGTGATAAGAATTAGCCTCCAAGATTAGGAAGACTCAAGGCAGCCTGAGTAGTTAGAATTACCTTTCACAAGCTGTGGATTGAACTCAGGTCCGTGGTGTGCCAGGCAAACCTTGGGAAACACTACCACCAGCCTACATCTATAGAGTACTGGTTAGAAATTAAATAACCTAACGTAAAATTGGTTTAGGAAGGAGGGCTGAGAGTTACTTTTACCCTTTAGAGTAGTTTCCCATGTATGTTATCTTGGGAACATCCCACTTTTTACCTTAATGTCTTCATGTCTTTGTTTATTATTCTGGCCTGCAAAGTAAACTGACTGTTTTTTATTCTCCATTTTTTCTTAGTTACATAGATCTGGTAGCTGTGTTTCTGTTTCAGTGTGTTCCTCTCTCCTGTAGATTAGAAAACAAAAGAAAAATATGTTCACTGTGTGTATTGGGTAGAATCTTGAAAGACATCAAAAAGAAAAACAAGGCACCTCTGGCTTTGCTACATAATAATTACTGCTTACTGTGATCCATTTTAGTTTCAATTTTACATATAAATATGTTGAAATACTTTTATTTATTTGTTTTCTGCTAATTCAACATAGAATTTTTCTGATACCATAGGTCAAAGCAAATATCTGAGAAAGTAAGTATGTTGATGAAAATCTCCCCAGAACCCTGTGCCTGGTACAGCTGTAGTATTTAGAAGAAGAAATTATTTTTCTTTAAAAAAACCTATTGAAAATTGAGTTTCAGACCATTTTCTTTTACTTAACTTGTTTTGAAGCCTCTAAACAGTTATTTTTTTTCCTCTGTAGTGCTTTTGTGCCACTGAATCTCCCCAGTAACAAAAATTCTACAGAGTGGGAAAAGGTGAAGTTCCTGTTTGAAGAACTGGGAAGTAGTCGTAAGTATTAAAAATCCTTTTTCAAGTCATTTATATTCTGTGTTCTTTGGAAATTTATGAAGTTCAGCCAGTTTTTATATTACTGAAAACTTAACTCTTACATTCTTTACTTAAAGGATGGTTTATCTTGTTAAGCTGCCTTCCAGCTACTGTGAAAGTAGCTGTGTCACTTCTGCATAAGTCACCGTGGTATAAAGAAACTTAAATGTACAATGTATTTTAAAGGGCTCATTATTTTAATATAATCTTTAATTTCTTATGATAATGTAGAATATTATGTTAAAGAAATGCACTGGGCATACTGATTTTTATTTTCAGTTTTTAATAGAAGAGTGCTCTGTGATGCTACTAAAAATGAAGTAATATTTTATTGAGAAAGTAAATTATATGTTTTGCATGAATTAAATAATCTTTTACTATAGATTTATGGTACCAAAACATGTCAGCATTACTTGAAATTCTAACAGAAAAGAAAACCTAGGTCATACTGATTAGGTTAATAATTAAAGATTTCTGTAAACATATTTTAGTTGTATATATATGTGAGAAGGTGCACATGAATGCAGGTATTTGTGGAGGGCAGAGCTGTTGGATCCCCTGGAGCTGCTGTTATAGGTGTGGGTGGGAGGAACTGAACGCGTCTTCTACAAGAGTCATAACAGCTGTGAACTGCTGTTGTGTGGGTTTTGGGAGTTGAACCTGGATCTTCTAGAAGAGCAAGAAGTGATCTTAACTGCTGAGTCATTTCTACAGTCCCTACTTACGTGTTCCTAATTCTAGTCTCATCTTCCCTCATCCTACTTCCTGTATGTGTAAGGCATCAGTATATTTAATTGTTCTAAAACATGTACTTACTGTGTTCTAAAATAAAAACATGCTTATACAGTTCATACATAAATATGTGTGTGTGTTTGGTGAAGTCAAGGTGTAGAACATGCCCATTGCTACAAAAATTCGCTTAGGGTATTCAGTTAATATCACCTCCCATGTTAAATTTATTAAGCTACATGTTGGTTTACCAGTTACCAGTATTACCAACATATTGTGACTTTCATATACATCTGGCTTAGTTCACCAAACAGTGCTTTACAATTAATTTGTATAAGTAACTGCTTCTGTTACTTATTGCTTACTGTTACTTATTACTTACTGCTTCTATTACTTTTCTTGTAGCAAAGTAATAATACAAATAAGCTGCAACTTCTTCACCAGCTCAGTTATTCAGTTATCCTTTACTCAAATACAGATTGTGTGTGTGTGTGTGTGTGTGTGTGTGTGAATGAATGACGTGTGTGTGAGTGCACATTGCACAAGTATGGAAGTCAGAGAACAGGTTTGCGGAGTTCTCTCTTTCCACTTTGATGCGGGCTCTGGGGATTGCCCTTAGCTCCTGAGGGTCCTGTGCCAAGTACTTTTACATGCTCAACCATCTTGCTAGCCCAAATACATCAGAATAATTCTTAATGACTAACTCGGAATTGTTTGCGGCAAACCATTTTGATTATTAGTAATACTAACTTTTAATATGTTAGTGTAATACCCTAATTCTAAGATATTTTCTCATATTTGTGTGTGTGTAGTAGTAAATGTGTGTGTGCATGGGACTGGGGCACTTGCTCTTATATGCTTGTGGAGGTCAAAGATTGGTATCAAATCATTTCCTCAGTTGCTTTCCTTACTGTGGGGATAGTCTCTCATTAAACTTGAAGCATACTATTTCAGCTTGCCTGCCTGGCCAGCCAGCCCCTGTGATCTGTCAGTCACTGCCGCCTAGCTAGAGGCTAGGGAGGATGCTACAACATCCTCTGTTCACATGAGTACAGTAGATCGAAACTCGCGTCCTTATGTTTACATGCCAGACAGTGTCCCCCCTAAGCTACAGCCTCAGACTGTTGTTCACGTGTTTTCATCTCAGATTTTAGTGTGTATCTTAGAAGTAATGGCTCCCTAAAATACCTGTGAGCTGGATACCAGACTTGCCTCGGTATTATAAACAGTTCTGTTGTTTCTTTGTGACAGTCTGACAGTCAAACAAATAGTGTTGACATATCTTTGATTTAATAAAAAATGCGGTTTCTAAAAGATTTATTTTTATTTGTGCATGTGTGTGAATTTATGCATTGCTGCCACATCTGTGCCAGTGCCATGCATGTGTAGGTAACTGTGGTTGCCAGGTGAGGATGTCAGATCCTCTGTAGCTGGTGTTTCAGGCCCTTCTGGGCCACTTGATGGGGTGGTAAGAGCCATACTGGGTCCTCCAGAAGGGCAAGGATGCTCTTAGCCACTGTGCCATCTCTTCTGTCCCTGAAATGTAATTTTTAAAAACTAAGGCTTAAGGATTGGCCCCATCTGGCTTATTAATTTAATGTGTTCTTTTTATGTGTTAAATAATACTGAGATGAGTTAAAAGATATATCATTTTAGTTTATTAACCTTCACGAACATATTACTGTTTAAACATCAAATTCATAAAAACATTACATTTGGTTTCACAAGACCTGCCTTTAAGCCGGATAAATGCAAACTACATAGAACCTATATTAATAATATGAAAAGGTTATTCTTACTTAATAACAGCCAGTCTTGTTTTACTGTAGACGCTTGCTCTTGACCTTCCTAACTTGTTAACATAGTATTCCTTTTTTCACTTGGGTGGTACGGTTTCTGTAGCTGTGTTGTTTGGGCTGTTTAGTTATTGTCACTGCTTATTTTTTTGTATAAGCTCTGTTCTACTTTGATTTCTGTTGTTGTGATAAAGACTATGACCAAAACCAACTAAAGCAGAGAGGGTTGATTTCATTTTAGAGCTTATAGTCCATCATCAAGGGAAGTCAGGGCAGGAACTCAAAGCAGGGAACTATAAAGGCAAGAACTATTTAAACAGAACCCATGGAGGATCACTGCCTACTCATCTGCTCACCATGGCCTGCTCAGCCTGCTTTCTTATATACCCAGGACCCCCTGCCCAGGGGTGCCACTACCCATGGTAGCCTGGGCCCTCCAGCATCAATTTTTGATGAACAAAATGCCCTAAACACTTGCTTCCAGGGCAGTCTGATAGAGGCGTCTTCTTGGTTGAGGTTCCTTCCCATATCACTCTAGCTTGAGGCAAGCTGACAGAAATCTAATCAGCACACGCTCTCATCTCACCATGCAGCCCAGAAAGGCCTCCAGCTCTTCATCTTCATGCTTCTCTCCAGTACTGGGAATATAGCTGTACACTACTATGTCCAGATAGTACATTCTCTATTCCCATGCTCATGCTGAATTTCAGTATAGTTTTGGCTCATGTTTGCTCTGCTTTTTCTGCAAGTAGGCAAGCTGATCCTCTCAGCTTAAAAGATGAGATATGCTTAGTGTTCTGAATCCTTCTTTCCTCTCCCTCTAGGTTACTCTCCTTTCCCCCTTCCCAGTTAGAATGCAGCCTCTGTACCTAAGGCTCAGAACATCATGGAGGAAGGGTGGAAAGACTGTAAGAGCCAGAGGACCAGGGTGCTTTCTTCTAGATAGTCTTCTCTAGGCATGGCAGGGATGCTGCATTCATGAAATCTCAACAATATGGCTCCCGAGACAAAATTTGCAGAGTGGCAATGCCAGTTGATGTGACTACAGTGCATTAGGGGAATTTCACAAGTCCCACCCCTAGATGAAGAGAAGGCAGTCTGTGCCTGCTGAGAGAGGGAGAGTGAGCTCCCTGAGCTAGGTTATGTAGTTCCAAGAGGTCAGCCTCAATTACATGTACATTAAAGAAACACTAGATGAGCTTAGTAGACTGGATATTACATAATAATAGAAGAGACCTTAACTTGAGCAGTCTTGTAGGGTAGAGGCATGTGCACAGGTGGAAATGGTGTAAATACAGTGCCCAAGAAATTCTCAAAACAGCACATTTAAAAAAGATGAAAAACTGAAGATTTTAGGCTACATACAAACAATAGTTTCAAATTAATAGAAAAAAATTCCAAAATTATCAAGACTAATGGAAGGCAGGAAAAAGAGGGAAGGGCAGGATCTTCCCATATAGTTAGTGTTATAAGGAAGTCCAGGCATGGCGGAGGAGATGGTACCTTAGTGGGCAAAGTACTTGTGCAAGCATGAAACCCAGAGTATGGATTCCTACCACCAACATAAAAGACCTGTAACCTCACCACAAATGGTTGAAGACAGGTGGAGAATCCCTCAGCTTGCTGGCTGGTGGGTCTAAATGAATTGGTAAACTTCTGGTTCAGTGAAAGACCCTATCTCAAAAAAAGAAAGAGAGGAAAGGAAGGAAGAGAGGGAGGGAGGGAGAGAAGGAAGGAAAAGATTGTATAGCAACTGGAAGATATACAATACTGACCTCCCTCCTCTACCTTTCACACACACGTGTACATATACTCTACATACCACAGCACACACAAGTGGGTACGAAAGGTTGTAATTGACAAGTTAACAGGATTTATTTCTCAGTATTAATTTTGCAAAAGATAAGATAACCACATCTCAAATAAGGAAGACGAGAACAAGAAATTGAAGAGGCAAGCACCTAATATTTTACTGATTTCTTTTTAGGTCCAATAATTAAACTAATCTTTTTCTTTCTATTTTTAAAAGGTGAAGGAAAGGAAATCTTAGCTGATTTAAAGATTGATTTATAAAGAGCTCTTTAAAAATTCATGTTTTGAATAGAATTAGCACTTGAAGGACACAGTAATATATATTTGTTTTATTACTTCCTAATGCCTAAAGGAGCCTGCCCTGTGTATTTTATGTGCTATAATAAATATAAACATTAGGCTCATATAAATGTGCATTAACAGTGTTTTTCATTTTCACAGATGGTATAGCTGCACTGTCGTTTTCCATTAGTTCTCTGACCTTGATTGGAATGCTGGCAGCCATAACATACACAGTAAGTACATCGGAACTAAAGCTAAAGCATCCCCCAATGCAGCAACCCTGGTTCTCAGTCATCTTCTCACTGTCCTTTACCTTCAATTTCTTGTTCTCATTATCCTTATTTGAGACTTGATTATCTTATCTGTTTGCAAAATTAGTACTGAAATATGAGTCCTATAACTTGTGAATTGCAACTAATTGTGCCTTGTGCAATAGTGGAGTTAGTAATGTGTGCGCGCCAGAGCCCTGAAGCATAGGCCGGTATGTTACTGGCTCAGAGATTGCTTTGTCTGGGTGTGTACTGTTCAGTCAGATGCTGACGCTCCTCTAGTGTAGACACTGATACTGTATTTTCTAACTTTCTTATTTTGTTCAGTAGCAAGGCATGCAGACTGCTCTTTGGTTTGGTCAAATGAAAAAGAAAGAGGCCATAATCAGTGCTCTCTCTCACCTCTTCCCCACTGTGCTGTATAAGCAGCATTTAAATTATCCGGAAGCTTTTGAGAGTAATGAAATTGTACATAGAGCATTCTTGATTCTTGTAAAGATGAAATGTACTGTTCTTTTGGAAACATTTTTGCATATCTTTAAGCATAAAAGAAATGGGCTGCTACTATAATAACAGAATTGCATTATGTTCCGTGATCATTCATGTGTTATTACATACATAATTCAAAGAGCTTGGGCTGCCAAGATAGCTCCCTGGGTAAAGGTGCCTGCTACCAGGACTCACAGTCTGCGTTTGATCTCTAGAATCCATGTGGTCGCAGGAACCAGCTCCCACTAGTTATCCATGCACGTGTCCGCGTACACGTATGCGCACTAAATCGCATAAAGATAATTTTTAAAAAATTAACTTAACAAAAGTTAAATAGCTTAATAAAAGTACATTGTAATATCTTGAGTTTAATTATTCATGTTGAGTTTTCTGTGTTTTAATGTATTAGTACATAACAAGTTTGCCATCTGCTAGTTGTGGGTGGTTATCTGTCTCACAGAATGTTTACAGCATAATAATTATTTGTGTTAACAAGAAGTCACAAATTGTAAACCAATCAGGAGTTATATCTGGGGCCCAAGTCACTGTTCTTTGGCTGTTCTGTCATACTAATTCTGAGTTTGTCGCTTAACCTTCTTGAGTCTGTCTTCTAGATGGGAATGGAAAGGTTTCACAGGTATTTGGGAAGCTCAGGAGGTTTGTTTACAGAAGCGATTTGGTAATTACAGGAAAATGAGGAAGGCAGTGGATGAAAGATTGGTCAGGAGAAACAAATGGACAAGATGGAAACCTAACATGTAATACCACTGTCAGAAACTGTGAAAGGCCCAGGACTCACCCTGCTTGGAGTCTGCTACAATGCTGCGTGTTCTTATAGATGGTGCAAGACTTCCGAGTCAGATGAAACGCTTTGCTGATCACAGCAGCAGCACTCCACAGCCTTGATGTTGTTCAGGTTCATTGTCTCTGTTTCCACCAGCAATTGTGAGGAGAATCCAAGGAGAGACGCGCACAATGAGGTGTGATACAAAAAAAGGGATTCTGGCTCAGGGAAGCTGAGTCACTTTGTGGCTGCCCTTTGCTCCAGAGGAATATGCCACTTGTATCTGCCTAGGCTGTTTGCTCTACTGATATCCTAAAGAAGGCACCACTTTAGGTGTGAGGGAGGAGAGGAGTCAGCTCATAAGCTGGCTTCCAGTTTGGAGTGAGGAGGAAAATGTGTGAAATCATCACTAAGACCATTTGAAAGATAGCTTCCTTATAGGCTTGGGTCAGATGGAAGGGGAGGAGGACTGCCCCTATGGCTGGACTGGGGGAGGGGCAAAGAAGGAGAAGATGGAGGGAGGGGTATATAGCTGGGATACAAGGTGAATAAATTGTAATTAATAAAAATAAAATAAAATAAAAAACAGAGATTGAGGAAATGTCCAAAAAAAGACAGACACCTTCCTGGATGAGCAATGTTATGATATGGAGAAATATTTTAATTAATTACTTTTCTTTTGTGTGAGGGCGTTGGGCCTGCATAGTAGGGCACCGCTTGAGTGCTGGTGCCTGTAGAGGAAAGAAGAGGGAGCCAAATGCCCTGGAACTAACGTTGTAGGTCATTGTGAGCTGCAGTGTGGGTGCTGGGAGTCAGACATGGGCCCTCTGCACGAGCTGCCAGTGTTCTTTACTGCTGAGCCATCTCTCCAGCCCATAAAGAAATATTTTTAACTAATATTTTATGTTGTTCAACTTTGAAAATTTTCATTTAATCATTTAGACCAAATAATCATATTGAATTGAGATATTTTTAAAACAACTTATCTTATATACAGAGGAGCAACCTTAAAGGTAGTGATAAAATAACCGGAGGGAATTACACTAAGGTTGGAAGCCAAAGGAGAAAGAGGAGTTGCTGAACAGAAAGGGAAGGAGTGCCTTAAGTCCCCAGGCCAAGGAGAAGAGTGGCATAGTTTCAAACAAGCTAGGAGTTACAGCTTTTCTTTAAGCCGAACACACAAGAAAATGGAGAGGTTTACTGTGTAGTTCAAATTCAAGAACTGTCTAACCTACTCTGCTGTCTCTGTTTCTTGATGATCAGGGTAGAGTAATATTTCAGAAATTCAGTGTGACTGCTTGTGAACTATTCGTCGTTAACATAGTTAAATATTTAGTTTCATATAAACCAAACTGCGATTTCTACTTCTTTCTTCTGTCTGAAAGTAAGAACATGCACAAAGCAATTATATCATGAAGAGTGAGGAAATGAATTATTCAAGGATGTGCAAGTCAGAGATATATTCATAATTGATGGTTAGTTGGAATTGGAAGGATATGGAAAGAGAATAAATATCACTTAAATAGCACTGAAAATATGCTCAAAGCACAGTGAGATAATATTTCACACCTAGCCGAGGGTTTGGCTCATTTTATTACTGACAGTGGCATGGAGAGCGTTTGGAGTTGAGTAGGTTGCTTGAGGTTATTTATAACCTCTGCTATCTGTCACGTGCTTCCCTGGTAGAAATTTCCCTGGGCCAGTAATTTCTTAAGTTTATTAAAGTCCAATCAGAAAACTACACCAATTCCTTTGAAAATTAATCAAAAAGCAACCAAATGTAGACAAGTACCTTTAGTGTAAGTAGGTAGTTAATATTACTAATTACTATATTTGTTTACAATTGAGCTATAGCATTTTCTCAAACTTATTATGGAAAGGCTTGAGAATTGGTCTTTTGTGAAGACTAGTGTGCAAGATATTCATAAAGGTAGAATTTTACCTGAAGTTTCCAAAGTGGGAAATTAAAGTGTTGACTACTTTGACCATGAATATAAAGAATCAACTAACTGAAAATTATGTCTGTGAACTTATAGCTTATTTTTATATTGAAATTGCAGTCATTTCTGTACTAATCAAGTGTGTTTCTTATATATAATGTATATTATTTCGTTTAGGTACTAGTTGATCATTTAAAATTTCACTTTGCTTTTGACACTGTACTATGTCTTAAGGATTAGCTATGTAATTACACACTTAGTTTTAAGAGAATAACAAACTGTTTTAATCTGCCTATTATTTGAAGCTTATGTTGAAGGGGATCTGATAACTTTGATATTTAACAAATGAAACCTCTGGGGATACATACCTATGTAGATATTGTAAATTTTCTTGGTGCCACCAAGTGGGGAAATGGTGAATGGAGATATTTGCATATAAAATAAGGCCAGCGGTGTGCCTAGTGACAAGATGGCTAACTTCACACTCATTAGGGATAAATAGAGGGCAATATCTACTTTTATGATATTGAGAACTAATAATGTATCTGTTTGGGATATTCTACTCCCATGTCTGGAATCTGACTTGAAGCTACTGACGCACCATTCTGTCAGTTTTCATTGCTTTGCTGCTTTTTGTCTTAGCATTCGAAAGGCAATACTTAAGGAGAAAATATATACCTAATTAGAAAATTCGAAACCGCTTCTAAATGAGGCTCTACTCTTCGAAGAACACAGAATCCTTTACTGTTGCTCTGCAAAAAGAAAAAAAGAAAAAAAAAAAAAACAAAAAAAAAACCCTGTGCAGTTTTGTTCATTGTTCTAGTAAATGTTGTTCCCTGTACTTCCTTGTTGTTCTCTGCTCTGTGTGGACTGTTTGTTTCTATGCCACAAGACTGTCTTAGATATGTAATTGGCAGTTAAACTCGGTATTTTGTACCAGGGGTGAGTGTAACTCATGGCAGGTGACAGCTCCGGAACTAGGGCTGAGTTTGTTATTGTGTTTGTGATGCTGCTGTGTCCTGACCTCTGCCCGTCAGGAGTTAGAAGACATCAGTGTCGGGTGGGACACATCCAGACGTTGCTGATGTTGTTAGGAAGTGGATGTGTCCTTATGAGGAAGGCCGGATTCTCGTGCAGTACACATGTCACTGAGTCACAGGTTTTACAGACACATGGGGAATGTTTGCTTACCTTGCATGTGCTTTGCTGAACCTCAGCAAATAGCCAAGAGGTTTTGAGTTGGAAACATCATTCTAAGGGAGTCACATATATAGAGAAATTTCCATTCTAAACTAATCAGTAAAATAAGATGGAAAAAAATGTTTGAACTTTATTCATAATGTTTTTAAGTGTTTTGGTTGATGGTTTATTCTTGGAAGCAAAACAAAACAACAAAAATTGGAGGCAATTATGGCTAACCTAGAAGAAGCATTTTAAATGCCTACTGTCTCATTTAGATTTGACAATTTCCTAGAAATCCACTGGAGGGCAGTAGTAAGCAATAAAAGTGCTTTTGTACACACGTTCCCCCCCCAAGATGAACTTAAACTCAAAAGATTAGTTAGAAACTTTAATATTTTAAAATGTTTATTTCAAGCTTATTAAAATCTGAACATTATAGTTAATTTTCCTGATAATCACTGAAACTTAAACATGCAATTTAGAAGCAAGTCAAAGCGGGTAACCAAGCCAGTGGTTATTGTCTTGCATTTGCTACCTTCGCTAAGACTTCAGAGAGAGGTGGAGTACCCTGGTGTCCTTTTAAAACACGCTGTTAACACGTGAATATTTTTATTTTCTAATGTACTTTATATGAAGCTACTGAGGAATTCACTTCGGCTCTTCTAATAAATACCTCTGTGTGAAAGAAAATAACTCCATGATAATTACGAGCTCTCTCTTTTTGAAGGCTTTTAATCAAGTATTATCTTTAGAGACAAATCACCAGTTTAGTAAGTGTTCTTAGAATAAAGACAGGAAGGAAAAGAATTGGAACCTAATCTGAACATATCAAGTAGTTTCTGCTCTTGTTACTCTGCTCTAGCTTAAAAGCCTGATTAGCCAAGTTTGGCAGGCCAGTAATGTTAACCACACATTGTTATTTATTATGAGCAAGGCACATTTGCAGATCAGGGGAAGTTTTTCAGACATGGTATAATTAAGCTGAGACTTGAAGTGCACTGAAAATTTCTAATGAGTCAGGGCAGTAAGTGGCATTCTGGGGAGAGCGCTGCATGGATCAAAGAGTGATACAGCCAAGCCTGAAGAGGGTCACTAGAGGGTTTTAAGGGTGGTGAACAGTTGGGGGAGAAATGAGGTTAACAAGATGATGAGAATGCAAGATTCCTGTAAGAATAGTCATTCATTCTAGACCATATTAAAGAATTATTAAAATTCCTTTTAAATGCAATCTCAAATGAGATTCTGAAACTATACATATATATGCATATATAAAAACATATATAATATATATGTGTGTGTTAAGAATGACGATATGAGTAGAACTACTCTGGCTACAGCAACTAAAGGTACTGTATGCTGTTTCCCTCCCTGTCCCCTGCATTTACCCTAGAAGAACTTTCCCAGAATCCTCTCCTGTGAGAAGATTTTGCATGATATATTCATGAGTCCTGAAGAATCTTAAAAATTAGTTAGAAGATGACATGGTCTGATAATGGTGTGGGAGCAAGATTACTTTGAAGCAGCACTGAAAATGGGCTAGGTCAGCGCAGCAGGACAGTCAGAAAAATGCACACACACCCTGGGCTTTGACTGTAGACTGTGAATCAGGAGCATGTCGCAAATACTGACTAAACAGTAGAGTCCTAGTGAAGCAGAACTGGAGTTAACACATTAAATAATTCACAGCTGTCCAGTGAAGTATGGGGAACCCAAACTGACGCTCCTTCCGAACTATAGGGGAGACTGAGTAAGGTGCAATGGCTGTGTGCTTAGAAGAAATATGAAAAGGATTTTAGATGACAAGTTTGCATCTGACAGTCAGAGTTTGTTGTTGCAACTAGGAGATAATAGTTCTCAAGTTTCTTTTATTTGTTTGTTTGTTTATTGTAATTTATTCACTTTGTATCCCCGCTGCAGCCCCCTCCCTTGTCTCCTCCTAATCCTACCCACTCTCCCTCTTCTACCCATATGCCCTTTCTCTATTCCCCTGATAGGGGAGGACCTCTTCCCCTTCCATCTGAATCTAGCCTATCAGGTCTCATCAGAGACCTGCATCATCTTCTTCTGTGGCTTGGCAAAGGTGATCAGAGAGTCAGCCACTGAGTTCATGTCAGAGATAGCCTCTGCTCCCCTTACTAAGTTTCTTAAGCACTTAGTGTATCTTTGAATAGGGGCCACATAGCCAATGTCCCTGAGTCTTATGTTGATAGATTTAAGAAATATATATCATTTGGGAATGGAATTTGGACCTGAGTAGTACATTTATTTTCAGTGTTGTAAATTAACTGTTGAAATGTATTTGAAGATTAGTAAAAAAAGTTTGGTTATTTACATATAGAATATTGAGTAAATTGTGTATAGATAATTAGTCTATAAATTAGTCTTCAAATATCAGTGATGTGGTCTAAAGGTTTACCCTATGTAATTGGAGAATAACTGCTAGTTTTTATAATAACTCGTACTATATTAACCTGATCAGTCTGTAGTTGTAATGTATCACTTTGATAAAGTGTGACTGATTTGTTTTGAAAGCATACCTGCATGTGTGTACCTGGAGGAATTCTGAGGTTAAGAGTGTGATCAGGGCCGAATGGGCTTGGTGACCAACTTTACTTGTTCACTCTCGCTCACTTTCAAGTTATTTCTCCAAAGGTGATTTTTTTTTTATGTTTTTAGAAATAAAAGTAGACTTTATTTATGTTAATGCTATGGTATAAATTGGAATCAGGAGTCTAAGCAACTTGGCTAAAAGTTTAAAAATGAGATTGAGACAAGATAAGTTATTTGTAGTTATGTAGACCTGATTTTTGAACCTGAAAATTGTATATAAAATATTTTGAGTACTTTATTAAAACATTTACTTGTCATTCCTTTCAGGCATATGGCATGTCAGCATTACCTTTAAACCTGATTAAAGGCACTAGAAATGCTACTTATGAACGCCTGGAAAACACTGAAGACATTGAAGAAGTGGAGCAGCACATTCAAACGATTCGGTCAAAAGTAAGCTGCTGTCTTGTCATTGGAAGCATAAAGTTTCCTTATCTTTATGGTCCCTTGTGATGTGATTTTGCCCTTGGCAAACCCAGAGCCTTTTACATTGTTTGAGTTTTGTGCAACAAATACTTCAAGATGTATGTCTCTATTGTTTGGTTTTTTTTTTTTTAATTTCTGTGGATATATAGGATACACTTTGAGACTTTTTGCTGGTATTTTAACAACTAAAAATCACCCACTGCTTGCTTATGACCAAGACTTCTGCAGCTCTCAGTCATCCTGATTTTATGTATAAAAAAAAAAAAACTCTCAAATTTTGGGTATTTGTTGAGCAGTTGAAGGTTACATTTAATCATGTGTGAGGTAAATACATATCTGAGAACAGGCTAACAAATTTTTCTTCCAATGCCATCTTTAAAGAACACATTTACCCACCCACCCCTTTTTTTTTTTTTGTAGTAAGAATGGCTTACTTAGGATCTTGGTCGGAGTACAGTGTATCAGGTGGGCGCACTGAGGTGGCCAGGCAACTCTTCTGTTTTGCTTTATTTTTATCTATTTCTTTGGGTGGGAGTGAATGGTAATGGGATGATGCTACAGAATACATGTAGAAGTCAAAAGACTCTGTCATGGGAGTGTGGGAGAATGTCTCTTTTATCTGGGTGGGCCGTGACACAGGGCACGGTGACACTTGATTGCTTTCTCCTTTCTCCTTCTTTATTAAGTGTGTTTCATGCTAGCCATGGGGTGTATTCAAGGGTAGTCTTTTTTGCCTCAATTGATTTTCTCTGGAGTAGTCCTCACAGACATATACAAAAGAGAATATACACAGTAAGATTCTCTTGCTCAACCATGTTCAGAGCAGCTTTATTCGTAATAGCCAGAACCTGGAAACAATCCAGATGTCCCTCAGTTGAGGAATGGATACAGAAGTTATGGTACTTTTACACAATGGAATACTACTCAGCAATTAAAAACGAGGAAATCATGAAATTTGCAGGCAAATGGTGGGAACTAGAAAATATCATCCTGAGTGAGGTAACCCAAAAGTAGAAAGACACACATGCTATATACTCACTTATATAGACCTATAAGATAGGATAAACATACTAAAATCTATACACCTAAAGAAGATAAACAAGAAAGAGGACCCAGGGTACGATGATCAGTCCTCATTTAGAAAGACAAATGGGATGGACATTGGATGTAGAAGCAAACAAGTAACAGGACAGAAGCCTACCACAGAGGGCCTCTGAAAGACTTTACCTAGCAGTGTATCAGAACTGGAGAGGACAGGAGTTCCACAAGGACCAAATATATCAAGGCACAGGGGTCTTTCATGAGACTGTTTCTCTAAACAAGGACCATGTATGGATACAACCTAGAGCCCCTGCTCAGATGTAGCCCTTGGTAGCTCAGTATCCAAGTTGGTACCCTAATAAGGGGAACAGGGACTGTTTCTGACATGAACTCGATGGTGGACTCTTTGAGCTCCCCCCACCCCCCCAGGAAGGAGCAGGCTTGGTAGGCCACAGATGAGGACTTTGTAGCCAGTCCTGAAGACACCTGATAAACCAGTATCAGATGAAAGGGGAGGAGGTTCTCCCTTATCAGTGGACTTGGAAAGGGGCAGGGAGGAGATGAGGGTGGAAGGGTAGGATTGGGAGAGAAAGAGGGAGTGGGATACAGCAGGGATACAAAGTTATCAAACTGTAACTAAATTAAAAAAAGAAAAAAGTATGTTTCCTCAAGACTATATGTGGTTTTCCAATTCAGTAAATCTGCAATGAAATTAATCATCCGAAGTCCAGCCTTTATTAACATGATGCCCCCAAAAGATCACTGTATCCCATAACGTTCTACCCTCATGTCATTGTATAAAAGCAGCTGCTCTATCTTTAAGAGTTTCTGGCAAAGTCGTGGGGAAGGGAGTGTATTTTCCTCACTGTGAGACCCTGTAAAGTAACAGAGTAAAGTTAATAATGTTCCCATTGCAAAAAGGAAGAACAGGAAGATAGCATGGAAAGTGGATAGACACTAAACCTGAAGTTTCATGTTTCCCATCTAGGGTTTGTGGTGGAATCATCTGTGACAATGAGTGCACATGGCTCTGCTCAGTTACTGGTGGCATATGTGGGCTCTTTTCCTTTGGTTTTACTCAGTATCTGTAGCTTTCCCCAGCAGATGTCTCGTTTTTGTTATCTACAATATCCTGGGGTTTCCATTCCTATTTTGGCTTTACCTTCACAACTTCATGAATAGCCTGCTCAGAATCTCTCTATAGGAATACCAACCCTGCTACATATTACCTGGGCTCCGTGGCTTTCTGAACCTTGCTATAAGCCTCATAACCTACTCACTGATGAGTCTTAAATGCTTTCAAAACCACCATTATGGGTACAGGAACACCTTCTGATGCCAGCTCAAGCCCAGGCCCCTGGACCACACATGCAATGGCTTCTGTGTATCTTTGTGACAACCTAGGAAGGCACTTCCTTTGATGGCCATTTCCCAGCAGAGTGCCGTGAAGGAACTGCCCTTTCCTGAAAGGGCAGTATCATCTTTCCAGGTGGATTTGAAATACTACTTCTTGGAATTCTTAGCAAGTACAGAGTTGCCTTCCAGCCCCCTTTCTACCACCCAGTGCAAGCCTGTGATTTCTCTACAGTGGTGCTGATCTCAGGAAAAGCTGAGGATGTTTGTCTGTATCCATCTTGTTCACAACTTGGAGGAGCTCCTTGTGCTGTTCTTCTCATCAGACTCTTCATTTTATATATCTTTATCTTCCACATACTCAGTGTAAATCTAAGAAGACTGAGCAGTAGGCCTGTCATAGCTTGAAGGATATGCAGTCGTAAAATCTTCTCTACCACACAGTGTCATCCTTTACTTTGAACTTAACCTTACTCAGGTTTTCAGCGTCTGGGCAGAATGTAGCCAGACTGTCTGCATGGAACATGCATGGACCCTTTCTAGGTTTCTGTTAGAGTCACTGTTCTCCTCTGAAACCTCTTGAGCCCTCCTTCCACCGTCCAGCATTCTGGCCTTCTGAACTCCCAACTGAAGTGCCCATCAAGATAAACTATGAAAGAGGGTGATTGGTTTCAGGAGAAACTGGTGCAACCATGAACACATGTTTTAAACATGGAGGCTTCTCTGAAAGGTTTTTTTGTGTATTATCTTCATTTTGTTCCTTGAGATTGAGGCTATCGTAGCATGTGCTGGGGAACATGTGTTTTGTACCTTAAGAGGAATAGTATGGGCATCCTCCTGTTCTTAGTGGTTTTGCATTTTTTAAATAGAGCTCCAAGTAAAAATTTGTTCTTCTGATAAAAGCAGGTGTGTTTTCTATCCTCTCTGGGTTTGTTTTCATGGGATGCTTTTATTATGAGTCATTGTTCCCGCATGAATTTACCACATATTAGGAAGACCGCAGAAGCAGACACAGGTAGCCCCATTTCAGCACTGGGCTATGTCTGTTATGCATTCTCCTGTGGAATATCCAAGCTTAGAAAGGCCCTTGATCTGCTGAATCTGCTGAGTACTTTGTTAAGACTTTAATGATTTGAAAGAAAACAAACAAACAAACCTCGATTTTGTTCTGTTGCTTTTAGAGTAAAGATGGTCGACCTTTGCCAGCGAGGGATAGACGTGCCTTAAAGCAATGTGAAGAAAGATTAAGAACACTTAGGAAAAGAGAGCGGCACTTAGAATTCATTGAAAACAGCTGGTGGACGAAATTTTGTGGTGCCCTGCGCCCCCTAAAGGTAAATGGAGTTTAAAAAAATGATCCCATCACTGTTTCGCAAGCTTCTGTAGTCCATCTCAGAGAGGTGGGGTTTTCCCTTGGAAGTGTTACAGCCCAGCACTTAAGAGCATGGACTTTCTAGCTGAAATAAACAAGTTTGAGTCATAACTCTGTGATTGGTAATTTGAACAAGGCATGCAAACATCAGAGATCCACTTCCTCCTGTGTCCTAACGTGTCGTTAGGAAGTCCAAATGAAAGAAAAGGTGAGTAGCATAATAAGCTCATAGCAGGTCTGTTCTGTGCTGTACATGGGAGATTGGGTACTCAGGAACCCTGCCTCAGAATGGCAGCTTGCCTTGCTAGACAAGTGTCCACAAGTATGTAAAGCTCTTATAATGCACTGGAAACCATTACTCTCTCCCTTTCGGAATCTGTTTGTCAGCCTTCCGTTATTGCCACTGTATCACCTCAACTTAAGTACCTAGCAGTGATGGTGATTCAGACTGAAAGGGACTGGCACTGTTCGTTGTGGGACCAAGTTCACCTGTTCTACATCCAGGGGACTTTCAGACATCAGAGTTTTATAGACAGTGACATACAAGTTGTAATTTATGCTGCACATTGCATAGTTTGATTTGAGGTAAAATTAGGCGGGAAGGTAGAAGACACGTTGGCTTAAACTTTAAATGCTTCAGATCAGTGTCTGGTGATATACGCCTCCAATCCCTGTATTTGGTAGGCTCTAATGGTAGCCTTGTGAGTTCAAGGCCTGTCTGCGCTACATGGCGAGGCTGCCTCAAAAATACAAAATAGGATAATGTTTCAGAGAATGCCATAAGAGTTGGGTCAGATGGGTTGAATTTTGTTATTGCTTCATCTACTGCCTTAAAAGCTCCTCTTTTAACATGCTAGCAATAAGAATATATTGTCCCTTAAATCACTTCATTCCTCTAGGTGGTCAGCTTTACAAGTGTCTCTTAGAATGCCTGTTTGTTTGTAAGTTCTTGTGGGGCTGGGCTGACTCAGGGTCTCATGTGTGGTAAGCAGGTGCTCTACCATTGAGCCGTGTACTCAGCCCAGAAGGAACTATTTAGAACACTTTACTGCAATCCTTTTTCCCAAGGTGATCTTACCGTATCAAAAACCTTAACTTTAATACTAAATTCTTTGTAGTATCTAATAAATACTTATAATGAAATGCAGCCTTTGTCATCAGCTGCCTTCATTAAAGCATGTGTTATTTCACTGAACATACGCTTAGAAGAGTTTTAAAATCAACTTTGAAGTGTGTAGATTGATTTCACCAAATAAAACTTTGCTGATGCATAGAACACCCACATATATCTCTAAATGCACTTTCACCCCTGTTCCTTGCAGCCCAGACCAGGTTTAGTTGAAGCTTTCAAGAATTCCGTGAAACACATAAACACCTGCTTTGCCGTAGCACAGTGTTAGATGTTTTTAAAGACATTTTTTATTTATGTTTATGTTTTTGTGTGAACGTATGCCACAGCATACACGAACTCCTGGACACCAGAGGAGGCCTTTGGATCTCTTAGATTGCAATTACAGGTGCTGAGAGCCATCCAGTTTAGGTGCTGGCAGCCGTCCTCTGAAAGCGCAGAAGCATTCCTGACCCCTAAGCCACCTTTCCCTCCAGCCCCCAGCACAGGGTTTTTATGTTGGTCCGTGTTACTTCATTTTATGTGATTCATTGTGCCTTACTGCTAAGTAGTGTTCTGATGTATCCATATTACAATTTGCTTCTCTTGGTTATTTCTATTTTGAGACTAAATCTTTGTGAAGTAGAGGTTTTCATTCATTTTTCTTAGATAAAATGCCTTGCAGTAGAGAGGTTGGGTCCAATGTTTATTGCCTAACTTTGTGAGTAGCTGCCCAAGGTTTTGTTGTTGTTTTGTTTGTTTTTTATTTTTTTGTTTGTTTTTACTATAATCGTTATGCTTGTTTTAGTCATTTAATCATGAGATCTTGCTGGTGGTGGCTCACTCCTTTAATCCTGACACTTGGGAGGTAGAAGTCCTTCCAACTTTATATTTCTTTTTCAGAGTTACCTTGATTGTGGTAGGTCATTTCAATTTAGATTTTAGAATCAATTCCTAAATCTATAAAACACCTGTTGAAATGTCTCCAAGGTTTATCCTGGATTTACAGTGGGGAAAACCAATGTTTTAATATTACTAAGTTTTCTAGCTTGTGAACTGTTTATTTATATCATATATTTCCTTGGCAGTGTTTATTATATTCACTATACTAGCTTAAAAATAACTTGAAAAATTGCTTCTACTTCTTTTTATATTCTGTTGAAAATCATTTTCAATATTTAGTAATTTTGTAAAATTTAATACCTTTCCTTTACCTACCTCGCTGGACTGCTATGAGTTCTCATAGCTTCAGTGTAGCTTCCTTAGAAATTTTTTGTTCTTGATTGTGTTAGCTACTAAAAGACAGCTTTACTTGTTCCATTACAGTGTGAGGACTGTGGTTTGGATAAGTGCCCCCAACAGATAATTGTTACAGGCTTAGTGTCCTACTGTGGTACTTCTGGGAGGTTATGAGACCTTTCAAAGTTAGAAGCAGTCTTGCCATCAGGAGTGTGCCTGATGGGGAGGTTAGAATGCAGCGCTGTGGACTTGCTAACCGCTGTGAGGTGAGCAGCTAGCTCCAGTGTATGCCTGTCGTATGTTGCCTTGCCATACTCCAAGAAGCGTGGGGCTACAGTAAACCAAAGCTGATTAAACTGTGAACCAAAAGAAGCATTCTTCCTGAAAAGGTTACCATGTCACGATGATGGACTGTAGACTGAAATGATGATGACTGGAGATTTCTAGCTGTTAGTTTTCCTTCTTTCCAGCTTTCCTGCCTGAAACCTCTAATACATTGACTTGACATTTACTCCTATGTGTTAAACAACTGTGTTGTTCCTAAACTCTTACTGATATTTTGTTCCTTAGCTGGAAATAAGGCAGGCATGCCTGAAGGAAATCCCTGGGGATTTTAAATAATTTAAATTATTTAAATAACTTCCCTTTTCCTCTAAATGAGATATGAAAGTCATTAATTATCGCTGCTGTTTGTCTGTAGTTGATGTACTTCAGAAATAGAAACCTACTTTTTTGTTTACTGTTTTCTATACATTAAGCATCTAAGTTAGTCTTGTCGATGAAGGTCTACATCAGTTGATTCACCCCTCTGTACTGCTCACTATACGCTGAAATTGACTTGAAAGTGTCTGATGTTTTATTTATTTGTTTGTTTTGAGATAGTCCTGACTAGCATTGAACTAACTACATAAACCATTTTGTCCTTGAGCTCTTAGGAATCTGCCTGCCACTCCCTCCTGAGTTATGGGATTACATGCGTGAGCTATCATGCTCAAGTTTTGTCCTTTCTCAAAATTTGGTGCCAGTATTGCCTTTTGTTCTCTTCTGTAATCCGTGATTGTTTTAATCACAAAGAATATATACTGAAAGTCAGAGATAGTTTCTGTTCATTTTTCCTCCCAAATATTGCCTTTTCTCCCATGAAGATACCTGTTGATCTTGTGATTTAGCATATCCATTCTCTCCCCAGGATCTGTAAACCTCATTTCAAAGTGTGATGACTCCCTAGCATGGGCTTTGCAGTTAGTTAGTGCTGGGTTCCATTCTTGCTACACATCTCATTAGCTGGAACTGCTTCTTCCTTCATCTTTCTGAACTTGTTTTCTCCTCTTGCGAATGGAGCCATGCACTTATTTTTATATGAAGTTAAGTGAAGTAGTTTATGCCATACACCCTTTGTTTCTGATGCTCTTGCCACAAGTTGTATATATAAGCTTTTCAACCGTTAAAATACAACAGTGGAACTAAAGACGATTATTGTGTAATTGAGATGAATTATAAAAGTAATCATTTAATTCAGATAAATTAGAAGCTGCTTCAGCCACAGTCTATACATTTTCTCAACTAGATATCCAGTGTTCATCAATACTTGGATAAACTCTTTTCTGGGGAGCAGGGGTGGGGGGTGGTCAAAGCCCTGAGAAATTCACTGGCTTGAGTAATCTAGATCCATTTGTTTAAGTATGATTTGAGTTTCTTGTTATTTCTGCACAAAGTTATAAAGTAATACTAGTGACATCACATATTCTTAATCGTTACTTCTGATTCCTCTCTGTGCTGTAAAGTTTACCATTTTAAGTCTATTTCCCATGATTGAGTTCATCCATCAATTTGTACAGCACCATCACTGCTGTTTCCCTGTCTTATTTCCCAAACAGAAACACCCCACTCAGTAAAATATGTCCATTTCTTAATGACTGCTATTCTGTTTCTTTCTCTTAGAGTTTACCTATTTTAGGTGCATAAAGAAAAGGGTATAAAAAACATACTTACAGACAACTGTCAGTCAATAAGACATTGTTAATCCTTAATGTATCTGTAATATCAACAAATGTGAATAGACCTGACCCACCATTAGAATAATTTTTAAATTTGTACAACAAAGTAAGATCCAACTGTATGCTATTTAAAAGAGATATGCTTAAAATAGCACTCAAGAAGACTAAAAAATAAGGAGTATTCAAAGAGAGACAGACAAGCAAACAGAAAGTGATCCTAATGTTTAACAAAGTCAGGTTCAGTAAAGAAACATTAAATGCAAGAAAACAAAAGTTTTTCAGTAAGTAGGATGATGTTTTTGATAACCTCCTCCCTGAGACTATGAATAGCTTACATTAAGTGACAAAAGGGACTTTACAGGTATAATTGAGTACATAGACCTCAGAATACAGAGATTATCTGGGATTTTGGGGGTAGTCTCAATTTAAGAACCTGAAACGTAAAAGCAGAACATTTTTGACAAGAGACAGAAAGAAATTATATAAATAACAAAGAGATCATTAACATGTAAGAGGGACTTGCTGTAGTATCATTAGTTGGAGAAGTGATATGGAAAAGAAATAAAAGAATCATCCCTACTTCCTCAGAGAGTGAGTGTGAAGTGTTTCACTCCCATAGTCTCCAGAAAGGGCAATGGCTCTGTTGACAGCTTGGTTTTGTTCTTACTAGATTTTAAGGCAAGAGGTAGATGAGAGCCATTCTTTCTAGATATACCACTCATAGCAACTAACAGGTTAAAAAAAAAAGTTTAAGTGGGCATTGTCTTGCCAACAGATTAGAAAATTTCGCTATGGCAGAAATAGAAAATGAATACATTTTTTATTTGAAAAATAAAAAACATGTAGCAGTTATAAATATTTGTTGTAAAAACCAAACCACTACGTTTTAAAAAGCAAAAATCATGGAAAATTCCAGGAGATAGACTAAAATATAGTAATCAATGGTTAGAAATATATGCCACGTGTAAGGTAAGATATTTTATATAAACGACAGTGAAGAAGAGTGTGGAGGAGGGGCTGGAGAGTTGGCTCAGAATTAAGTCCTGGCTACTCTTCCAGAATATTCTGATTTGTTTCCAGCACCCTTGTGACAGTTGACAATCATCTGTATCTGAGACTAGAGAATCCCAGGAAACCTGACACCCCCTTCTAATCCCTTCAGGCATTGCATGTACATGGTTCACAGTCATACATGCAGGCAAAACACCCATACATTAAATATGTAGAAAATAGAGGTGAAACTAGATCATCATGAGTCTAGAAACTAGTGTCAAGTGGCCAGCAGTGAAGCCAATGATGAGCTGTAGGTAAAAAATGAGAAATGATTTCATGGGGAATTCTCTTTTAGAAATAAAAACATCATGGGTATATTTTACATATGCTAGAAAGTTAATCTAAGTGGGAAAACAAAGAATGGTAGAAAGAGTAGTTGTGGGAGGGGGAGTTTTCAGATCTGATGGGGAATGTGAAGAATTAAATGAAATGCTCAGATAGTAGATTTGCTTAAAAAAGCAACCAAGATAGTTGTTGAGACAAAGAAGAGAAGTCAGTATGGTGAATATTTTGAGAGATGTTGTTATAGAGAAAGAAGGGAAGGTATTTTTTTAAACAGAGAATTGCTTTTAAAGAGCTCAAAATCTTTATTCTTCTTTGTGTAGAGTCCTGCAGTAGCAACTCTGCAAAGTGTAAAATACTTTTTATTAAAGTCTATAAACACTTTAAAATATGTATGTATGTATGTAGAGGTAGGTAGAGAGAGAGAGGACCTAAATATAATCAGTATATATCTGGGTAATAGGGAATATGCCCTTTTTCTCCAAGTTTATGTAGAAAACAATTTATCATGTTAATTGGGTCATAAAGAAAAGTACCAGTAAATTCTATAAAGTATATATATATTACTCTAAATAAAATTTATTGAACTAAAAATTTAAACAAAATCAATAAACCAAGGGCCCTTTCACCTGAAAAGTTATAGTCAGCAGCTATTGAGTGAGCAGACAGCAGACTATAGAATGTCTAAAGCTTAATGACACAGGCTGAGCATCCCCAATTCAAATATTGCAGGTCTGGAACTCTTAAGCGCTCTGTGGTACTGAGAAAGTTTCAGATTTTGTAGAGTGTCTATTTTTTTCTAATTTGGGTTTTAAGGGCTCAGTGGTAAACTTCATACAATTATACCAATGCCTGAAAAACTTGTAAAATCAGAAACACTAATGGCCCTACACATTGATAAGGAATACTCAAGTCTGGAGGCGAAATGTGTCAACATGGACCAGGCCCTTTCTGGCCACTACAGAAGGGCAACACTTTTTCTATTCGCTGCGATTGTTAAGCTGATATTGTTTCTTGAGGTTGTAGGGCTGATGCTTCATGTCTTTGTTTGTACTAGAAGATGCGCTTAAGTCATTGGCCAGAGAAACCCATAGCCCAGAGCACACCTCTCAGTAAAAACCGAAGTGAAAAAGTTTTTTACTCCAACATAAAATTTCAAGCTACCAAAAGGCTTAAAATAAATAAATAAATAAGCAGATAGATAGATAGATAAACAGACAGACAGATAGACAGACACTTAAGAAAACAAACATAAAACATGAAGGCAAAGGTGATGGTGATCCAGGGGAAGAGATAGCTCAATTAGTAGGTCCTGTCAATAGAGTATTTGATCTATAATAAACAGTCCCTGTGTGATTCCCGAAATGCGAACTAGGACTGCCCAGGCAAGTGCCCTATTATAGGACTGTGGCTGGGAGAGTACAAGATACATAGCTGAAAACAGACAGTAGGGAGAAATGCTCAAAGGACCACCCAGGAAGACTGAGAGGAGCCAGCTTTTGGAGGGCCATGGCTGCCTAAATGTAAGATCTTTTAGGTATCAAATAATGGTATTAACAGTATACATAGTAGCAGTAATGATAATAGCTCAGTGGATAAAATGTAAACATATCAGTCTGTATTGGTGTGAGTGAATAAATCGAATAAAATAAAGCTCCTTAAACAAAAAAATTTAGAAAACTCCAGCACTGTTAGAAAACGGCATTTGGCAGGTACTTTTTTGGGGGGGTTGGAGGAGACATTAATATATACTGAAATTAAAGGTCAAATTTTGTTGAGAATAAATTTTTCCTATTTTCAAGTATGATGCCAGAAAACGTATTAGTTATAGAAGGGGAAATGGCACTTTTGCAATGGAGAAACCTCGTTAGGTGTGGTACAAATAGACGTGATTGTGCCTCCTGATAAGATACATTCAGAGGACTCTCGTTGCCAGTCTGTCCAAAAGAAAAGAAAAAAGAAAAAATACTCATGAGAAATAGACCATTTAACTTGAAGGACATTCTATAAAATAATTGCCCTGGTCTCAAAATGTCAAGGTTATGGGAAAAACAGTAATTAGGACTTGATCCAAACTGAAGGTTACGAAAATGACATAAGCAGCGTGGGGTGCCGGGTTGCATTTTAAGCTGGAAAAGATTGCTTTTCTATATATGACATGAACTACTCAGTTCAAATTTGGCTAAGGTCATATCATTATTAATTTCCTGATTTTTATGATTGAATTATGATTGTGTTTAAAGCATTTTGCTGTTTAAACATAAGGGCTAAGAAGTATTTGATCTATCACATCCTTAAGCTGTTCATTGTGTGTGTGCGTGTGTGTGTGTGTGTGTGTGTGTGTGTGTGTGTGTGTGTGTAGTAAAAATAGTAAAGCAAGATAAGGTGCAGACCTGGGAAAACTGGCTGAAGAAGTAAAGTGTGTCTCTTCCTGGATACCTCTTCTTCCTTTGCAGACTTTGCTTCATCTTTCCCAGTTCTCTTTTCTTCCAGGCTTACAAAGATCTTTTTCATGAAAGTGGTACTTTATTAAATAAATTGCTTCTGGTGGATAACAGGGAAAAATAACTACATTTAAGAGCTTAGCGATGCTACATTGATCTATCACTTTGCAACTTTGAAATAATACTTGTGGTAGAACTGACAGCTTTTTATCTTTCAGTTTTTAAGATTGTAGTAATTGGGCCACTTGCAACATATAAAGAAATATAATTCTGTCTATATATCATAGTTCCTGTTGATACATCCTGTCAAGACTGGACAGTGGAAATCATGTAGTTTCCTTTTATCTGTGAGGAAAGTCTTGATGGCTGATAAAGACAGTAAATATAGTATCAATTTGGGACCATTGCCTTCCAGAATGCCTCCTGCTCACTGCACATGGAAAGCCAGGTGGTTCCTAGAGAGAAAGTTTAGTTTGAGTCACCACTCATGAATTGACTTGTCATTGTGTGGCTTAATAAGCAGCATTAATTAATGTGCTTATAAATAATAAGCACCTCTCCGATTTCAAGAGAGTGATAAAGAGCTTATATTGGAAATACTGGTGGCATATTCATTGTTTTCCTGCACCACACAGTCTTATTTAGAGGAGAGTTCCTCATCTCCACACACTTGATGCCTGACCTCTAGTCATGTGCTTAACAAGAGCTGACCTGTCCATTAGGGCGGTCAACAGCACCACTTCTTTCTACCTACATAATGCCCACACACCACAATCTTTCCCCGAAATTGGAAATTGTTACCATGTGCATGCAGTGCCAGCTGAAGCCAGAAGAGAAATTTTATGGTTGGTTGGGGGCTACCACAATACGAGGAAGTGTGATAAAATGTCCCAGCATTAGGAAGGTTGGTGATCCCTGTCCTAAAGGCTCCACCCCTCAGCTGTCACTTAGAGTGAGGACTTCCACATACAAAATGAGAAGGTGGAGGGCACATGCATTGCAATATCACAGCATATGCATCTAAGGAATCTAAATCCTTAGGGCAACTATAATATAAAGTTCAGGATTTTTCACTTTTTAGTGCACACACACTTCTTATGAGTCCTTTACTGGTTGTAGATCTCTTTTTTTTTTTTTTTAAGTCAGTTTTATAGTCGGTACCTTTCTGTGATTCCTTGTTTTAATTTTAATATTTTATGTGTATGGGTGTTTTGTCTGCGTGAATGTCTATGCACCATTTGCATGCTTAGTCCATGAAGACCGTAAGAGAGCATCAGAGTTCCGAGAACAGTCGCTTAGGAGCCACCATGTTGGTACTAGAATCAAACCCTTGTTTTCTGGAAGAACATCCAGTGCTCCTAAGTGTCGAGCCATCTCTCCAGTCCCAGGATGTATACAATTTATGTAGTTGTTGTTGTTATTATTATTATCACTGTTGTTATTATTGTTCTTGTTCTTTAGTTTTGGGTATTGAGCTAGGGTCTTGTGTGTGCTTATCACATTCCTTATCACTGAACTGAGCTATGTACTCATTTCACTTGGCTTTATCTAATCTGTCTTCACAGTCATCAGTTCATGGGATCTGGAGGGGTGAAGACAACTTTACCTGCTGAGTCTCTTTTCTGCTATTCTTGGGAGCTCCCTTTGATGCTCTCTTTCTCTGACACACACTCATTTTCAGTGTGTGGGGGGTATGGTATCTTTGATTCATTTTACTTGAAGTTTCTTGAGTATATAAGTTAATATCTTCTTCATGTTTGGGAAGTTTTGGCTATTATTCCTTCACATCTTTTTCGTCTTTCTTTAAATCCCATTATTTTTATTACATGCCTTTAGAACTGTTCCCCTCTCTCCCTATTGCTTCTTCATGTTCCTCAATTTGGCTCTCCTCAGCTGACTTTCTTTGTCCTGAACTCTTCTGCCTACTCAAGTCTGGGCTGAGGCCTTCCAGTGAACTTTCACTTTAGTTAATCCTTTTTTCACCTTCAAAATTTCAGTTCACCCCCTGCACAGATGTAGCCCAGGGCAGTTCAGTGTCCAAGTGGGTTCCATAGTAATGGGAAGAGGGACTGCCTCTGACATAAACTGATTGGCCTACTCTTTGATCACCTCCCCCTGAGGGGGGAGCAGCCTTACCAGGCCACAGAAGATGACAATGCAGCCACTCCTGATGAGATCTGATAGACTAAGATCAGAAGGAAGGAGAGGAGGACCTCCCCTATCAGTGGACTTGGGGAGGGGCATGCGTGAAGAAGGGGGAGGGAGGGTGGGACCCGGAGTTGGGAGGGGCTTATGGGGGATACAATGTGAATAAAGTGTAATTAATAAAATAAATAAAAAAACTTTTTCAGTTCACTTTTTAATAGCTTTGGTATCTTCATTGATGCCATTTATTTGAGGAAATGTCTTAATTTTTTTAATATTTTAATGATTTTAAGTTTTTAAACCAATATAAAGTTTCTGTTTATTAATTTCTAAGTATGGGTTTCCTAAAATGCTTATTAATTCTTATCTCCTTTGTGATTGCCATATTTTCTTAGTTTGATTTTATTCATGATTCTCTCTTTCCTTCCCTCCTTCCTTCCTTCGTTCCTTCCTTCTCTCCTCATATCCTTGGGGTTTTATGAATTAATTCCATGAGGTCTTCATTCTTTTGTGTGTGTTCACTCTGACTTCTATCAGGAAGCTAGATGTTAATCAGGAAGGAGATGTTAACTTCGGCAACCCGTGAGCCCCAGCCTCTGACTGAGCACCCCCATGTGTGGGCGCACCACCGAGCAGGCACAGCTCAGCCTGGCCTCCGCTGGACTTCCTTCCTCTGCAGTCTCAAGCAGGGATCTAGGGTTCCTTAGATCTTTCCTGAGCAGAGAGTTCCTTTGAGATTGCCAGGAAAGTGTGAGAACCTGAGTCTATCTAAGGATGACTCATTCCCTACACCTTCTTTTAAAGATTTTGGTTAGTATATCTTTGTACACTGTTCTCTGGCCCTTGAGGCCATGCAGTTCATAGATTTCTTGTCACTGTTTACAGCTATCACTCCTGCAAAAGGCTTTTAGCACTGTGTAAACACCCAGGCAGGTCAAGTGATGGCATTTTTCTGGAGATGGTGCTTTAAAAGAGCTTCACTCCACTTGTGTGTGCTGTGTTGCCTCCAGACTGTTGGCCTGTGTGGCTGTTTTCAGAAGACCATAGCATTAGAATGGGAGGTTTGGAGCTAGGGCAAGTTCAGGTTTGTTATGTCCTGCCTGGGTTCAGCCACATTTTTTTTGAATTAATGGAGCGGGATTGCTATTTGCTTTCCATTAATCTCCATAGTGTGGAAAATGTTCATTCCAACCATTTGTGCTTTTATGGAGAATAAATGCTTCACAAGTTCTTACTCCAGGACTTTTACTGACACCGCAAATACAGCTTCATTTTCATGTAGAACTTGGCATCTTAGCTAAAGCACAATCCCGGGCTTCTAGGTCAACTCACTGCTGGTTGTGAGACTTTAGTTGTAATTGAAGTTCCTGTATACATGCAGGGTGGGGGCGTCTTACAGTGTTTAGGTTCGCCGTGTTTACTCTGTGACCTTAAGGAACTAAATAGTCTAACTCATGTTTAGACTGGTATGGCAGCTAAGGATTTTTTGTACATAAAGTTTTCTGCAAAAGAGAATCTTTGCATCTTCAAGGTCTGCGATAATTTTTGTCATGTTCCAATGCTACTAATTGGAAGCTGGCAGTTTTACAGGCCATGTTTTATTAACATACAGTTAGGAATCGGGATGCCTTACCAGTTGGTCCTCAGCGTAAGACTCTGGCTCTCCACATCACAGAGACAGCGAACACTGGTTTCTGAATCTAGTAGTAAGGGACGATAGAACTCCTTTATGTCCTTAATGGTGAAGAGTTGGTCCTGCGAAGGAGCTGTTTCAGAGTTTGTTGCCAGGGAAAAAGTAATGCATGCTCAGTGGAGTCCTGCCATAAGAGGTGGGTCTGTGCAGTGTTGCTCACTTCCACAAGACCCTCTTGACCTCTTCTGCTGTCCTTCCTACTCATCAAGCCAAGGACACTCTTTTTGACTTGGAGAATTCACGAAAGTCAAACCTAAACCTCTTTCAAATCAGTGTTTCCTCAGCTCATCTTGTTAGAATCATGTGTTAGTATTTTACTTGTGCTCCCTGTGTTCTGAAACACACTTGAGTGAAATGAAATAAAATTTCCCATTCATTTGTCCCTATCAATTCCAAAGGAAAAGCTAAATGGAACCAGCCTGTGCTTAGAACGAGCTCTTCTCACGTGGCCTTGAGCTCCTTTCACCTTGACTCGGGTGTTCCTTGAACAGATCTGCCAGAAACCAAAATGACAACAAATAGTGCAGGATTTTGCTGCCATAGGATCTATCTCTTTTTTATTCTGAAAGTTATTTAGAAACACAGTTCCAGTATTTTGTTTTCCATTTTTCTGTCCATTCCTAAAACCAAGTTTGTCTTGTCAGGGGTGAGAGTTAAAATAATGGATGCACTTGCCACAGAACCATCTTGTATGACAGCTCCTCCAGCTGGAAGGGATTTCACTGCTGTAGACTTCGCTGGCTTGAGATCTGTTTGGCAGCGTGTGTGTGTGTGTGTGTGTGTGTGTGTGTGTATGTGTGTGTTTGTGCGTGCATGCGTGTGCCCACATGCATGTGGGGGGTGCATTCATGAGTATGTGTGTGTGTGCACACATGTGTGTGCATTGGGTGTATGAGGGAAGTTTTCTCTTTAAGGTACTTTTCAGTAATAGAACAAAATGATTTTGATCAAACTAAAGTTTTCTTTGTTTACTTGTTAATCAAGACTTTCAAAATGTTTGCCTCATTGACCAAATAAGTCTCATGATGAAATTTGTGGTACAATGCTAGGACTATATACTAAATTAATTATATATTGCATTGGACCATTGCTATGTGGTAGCCGCTTATATCAGCTCAAAGATTTTATGCTTTCAATATTAGTGTTCAAAACTGTACTATAATAAATGTATTTTTCATTTTAGATCATGTGGGGAATATTTTTCATCTTAGTTGCATTGCTGTTCGTAATTTCTCTCTTCTTATCAAAGTAAGTACAGTAAACATTTCTAAAGCACTTACACAAATTCTTTGATAGCATACATTTTGGTACTGAGTTCCATTAGTGTAGCCTATTCTTCCTGAGTGTTGTACAGCATTAACCCAAAGAACCACTAAATGGCTTCCTATTTTCTTTTTACTTATCGACAGTCTCTGTGAGATGTGTAAGTGAAGTTTGATTCATTTCCTGTGGCTTGGCAGAAGTTGTACGCTCACGTTATGATGATGTTCTTTGTAGCTAGGCTGCAGATGTGACAATGATGCGTAAACTCACTCTTGACAATTCTTTGTTTTAGTTTAGATAAAGCTCTTCATTCAGCGGGAATAGATTCGGGTTTCATCATCTTTGGAACTAACCTGAGCAATCCATTGAACATGCTTTTGCCTTTGTTACAAACAGTAAGTAATATGTCAGCCATTTTACACTCCAGCAAAACACCGTGTCACTGTTTCATTAGAATCATTATTACACAGATTTACAAAAAGTCAGGCATGCGTTGGAGCTCTGCGCTGATTTTTTTTATTTGCAGATGCTATCTATATTGACATCGGTTTATAGATGGCTGCATCTATGTATTGACAGACTGTTGGTTGATATGGGCTGCATATTACCAAGCGTGAGCTCTTCCCAACAGTATTTGTTTTTCAATTTTTAATTAAGTATTTTATTTCATATATTAAAAATAACATTATTTTAGAATATTTTTTGCTGATGATGTTGATACTGAAAACATGAGAGTAGTAGGGGTTTAATGAAAATATTTTTTGTTTTATGGTATTCTCATATTAGACTAATCTGAAAGGGGATTGGTATTTTAATTAAATGTATTTAATCAAATTAAATATTGTTTCTGGCTATTTTGTTTAATTTCTAGAGCTTTCTTTCATAGCTTGGTTATTAAACTTGATCTTCATCTTTTTTCAGGTGTTTCCTCTTGATTATATTCTTATAACAATTATTATTATGTACTTTATTTTTACCTCGATGGCAGGAATTCGAAATATTGGCATATGGTTCTTTTGGATTAGAGTAAGTATATGTTATTTTCTGGATTTTGTTCTCATTACTTTGTATATACTTCCATATTGACAATTTATTCTCTTTGTTTTATGTGTGCACACATGCACACGCATACACACAGATACTTAGCAATGTTTGGAAATATACATTTCAGTTTTAGTTATAATTAGTAGGGACTGCTGTGGAGGTCTAATGGATAAGGATCAGTCATGCTGCTAATTAAACATTATGTAGCGTACAGAGACAAATCAAAACGAAAATGTCATCACTCGCGAAGTTGAGAAACCTTGGTCTACAGAGTATGTTACCTGTCTTAATGTTCGATTGCCTTGGACACACAGGGAACACAGTGGATACACTCAAGTTCAAAGATGCCATTCCCTGTTGGAGTGAGAGATTGCTACTGTTCGTCCTCTGTATTCATGACTTCTCTATACATATTAGCAGCCAAAAATACTAAGTAGGTCAGACTTTTATTAATCCTTGAACAATGTAACATAACTATTGACACCACACTTAGGTTAGTTGTAAGTGACCTAGGCATGATGTAGAGTATTCAAGAGAGTCTGCATAAGATATACGTAAATTCTACACCCTCTCACACAGTGGAGTCGAGGAAATGCATATGGATGGCACAGTAAACCCTGGAAGCACCCATCCATAGACAAATGTGAATATTGTTTATTTTTTATATTCAGCCTCAGATAATTATGAATTGTAAGTCAAAGCTGAATCTGATAGCTATTGCTTCTAGATAGGAATGTAAGAAAGCCTAGTAAATACGCTTTAAACTAAAGAGAAACTCTTTGCTGTGGGAGAAATGCTTTAGTAGTTAAAGTACCAGGTCCCTCTGTGCTGTGATCTATCCTGTTTCTCTCATTGGAAATACTTTATTATGTGACCACTCCTGGGCTTAAGGAAAATCGGGGAAGTGTAGATTTCTAAGTGACTGGATTGTCACTTTACCCAGAACAGAAATTCTCTTAGCCTATAAGCTATCTGGTAAAGTGACAGGAAGCTGATACTTCAATTTGTAGATTGAGAGTGGGGTTCCCATTAAATGGAACAGACCGCATTCCTTTATTTATTTATTTATTTATTTATTTATTTATTTATTTATTTTTATCTTGCATGTGCATCGGTGCTTTGCCTCCATATATGTCTGTGTAAGAGTGTTAGGATCCCCTGGAACTAGAGTTACAGAGAATTGTGAGTTGCCATGTGGGTGCCGGAAATTGAACTCTGGTCCTCTGGAAAGGCAGTTAGTGGTCTTAACCACTGAGCCATCTCTTCAGCCCCCCAGATCACATATTTCTATAAATTACAGCTAACACTTCAGCTTAGATAAAAATATCACATCTATAATCAGATTATCATAAATTTTCAAAAGCTGATTTTTAAAGCAGAATGTACTATGAGGGTATAACGACTATTTTATAGAAATTAGTACTTATAAACATGTCGACTCTGTGCTTATGTGGAAATGTTATAAAAGCAACACTATAAAGCCTTAAACATATTCTGAATACTTATGGTTTAAATTCGTGCTCTGAACCTGTAAATAGACCTCAAGGTAGTTCACAGTCCTTAGTTCTATAAGTATCTGAAACGGGTACAGAGGAAGCCAAGAAACCTTGCCTGGAGACCAGTGGGCAAGCTAGTGATCATTAGTGAACCATGGTTAATTTTTTTCTGAAATGTTTTAATACAATCTTTCGGACATAGTGCTTTGAAATTATTTTCAAATCCATCTAAGATTAACACTAAAATCTTTACAGGGTAAGGTGGCCTTTTCTACCTTATGCTCTCAAGTCACTAGTGTGTATTTTGAAACAATGGAACTGTATCAAGACGTACTCACAACAGACAAGCCAAGTTAGAGCTTCAGAATAATGTTGGTAAAACTTGGTTTTTTTGTTTGTTTGCTTTTTGTTTTTCCTAAGTTGTATAAAATAAGAAGAGGACGAACCAGACCTCAGGCACTCTTATTTCTCTGCATGATACTTCTGCTAATTGTCCTTCATACCAGCTACATGATATACAGTCTTGCTCCTCAGTACGTTATGTATGGAAGCCAGAATTATTTAGTAGAGGTAAGTGCAGTTTTTAAAATTCTATAATAACGATAAACTTAAATGTAAAACAAATTTAGAGATATTTAAAAACAAATTTTATTTACTAATTATTAAATTTATTATTGACAAAACTGGTTTTTCAATATTTGTGAGCATTATTTATATTTTTTCATTCTTTTTAAGATAACGTGATTTCATTATAAATATTCGTTAAACAGATCCTGTGACACCAAGCTACTGTGCTTTTCCTCAGTATTTTATTAACTAGGACTCAGTAATGCAAAAATGGTGTTTTAGGTAATTTTAATAACATCTTCCTAAAGTTCTGGGCAGTGCATTATGTTTGTGCATTGTTGCTGCTCTCTCTGAGAGAGGCTTCCTGAATATTTTATTTGTGAATATCTGGGATTCTTTTAAACATGGTGGACTCTTTGGAATTGTTGCCTAATAAAAACCAACTATGCTTTTTAGGTTTAATTGAATAGCAAGTTCGTATTTTTGACAATTTAAAATATTTTGGTCACATTGCATTCAGCATTTGTCGAGGGTAGTAGTTATTTCTCCGTCACAGTGAAGAAAACGCCATGACCAAGGCAACGCATACTGGGAAGCGTTCATTTTGGCTTATAGTTCCAGAGGATTAACGCACAATGGCAAGGAGCAGGCAGCAGGCAGGTGTGGGTGTTTGTTTCCTAATGAGAGCAAAGGATAGATCAAGATGGGAGAGGAAGTAGGGAAGAACTGGGAGCATCTTCTCACCAAGGCACAAAGCAAGTAGCTGCAAGTGTTCCACTCTCAAAGCCCATCCCCCAATGGTGTACTGCCTCAAGCAAGGCCACAGCTCTTAACGCCCCCCAAACTGCACCACCAACAGAGGACAGAGTTTATCTGTCAAATTTATCTAAAGGGGGCAGGGTTTCTCATTCGAAAAACTACATTTAGTTTACTTCTTTTTCCTAAAGTGCATCTTCCCATACTTTCTAACAACTTCCATCATATCCGTGGTTTACTCATTGCCTTAATGTAGTCTTCACCATTTATCTGTCCTCCCAGATCTCTCTTCACCTCCGTTCTTTCTTTATTTTTACATGAAATAAAAAATTAAAGCACATCAGAACTTGCTTAATTACATCGCTTATTTTACAAAGCATTATCAGAGTACTTCAAAGAGAACATTAGTTGATTAATGTAGGTGGAACACTCAAATCAGAGCATGTGGCACACAAGTCTGGAAGCGCCATGGTAGATCATTAGGTCACATGAGCTGAGTCTAATTGTGCAGACCCTGTTGTTCTCCTGCCTCATCACATACCAGCTTTACTAGCTGATACCCTGTAGATATTCTTCTGGGAATGAAGATTATTCTTTTATATTGAGAAAACATTCTACTTTTCTCCCCACCATCTACCTTCCTTTCTTCCTTCCCCCACTTCTCTCTCTTTGTGTGGTGGGGGGAGGGTACTTTTTGAAAAGGTTTTTTTTTTTTCTCACATTCTTTCTGCTTCAGATTTCCAACTGCTGAGATTTCAGATGGAAGCCAAGCTCTAAGCCCAGCACACCCAGCCTTTGCCTTTTCTTTTTTGATGGCATGTTTCTACTGAAAAGAAGTCCTGCTGTTTAGTAATTGTTGCAAAAGCACCTTACTATTAAATGTACCATAGCTTCTCATAATTTGTAGTAAATCAACCTTTTAAAATGTTAGATGTCATTAGTAGAAAGTAGAACATGAAGTTGGCAATGTGAGGACTGTAATCCCAGTGCATTCGTGACTGCAGTGTTCACATTTTAATCATATTTCATCTTGCAGAGCAATATCACTTCGGATGCCCATAAAGGCAACTCAACCCTTTCTGTGCCAAAAAGGTGTGATGCAGATGCGCCTGAAGGTAAAGTAACTGTTGTTAGACTGTTAGAATCTGTCATTTGTGAGACCGTACTATGGTAGGTAGCACAGAGGAAGGTCTGGGTCTCTGCAGTGGAGACTGGTGGAATGGGAGCCAAGGAGAGTTTTCACATCCGAGATACTGAATCTGCACTTGAGGGATGTGTTTAGTAGTGCATCGAGTTCAGGCTGTCTTCTGTCAAAGAACAATGTACACACTTGTATGCTCAAGAGAACGCTAAACATTGTTACTCGAACAAAGTGGTTCTCAGCCTATGGGTCGTGACGTCTTTGGGGTCAAACACCCTTTCATAGAGGTTGCCTAAGACCCTTTAATACAATTCCTCATGTTGTGATGACCTCCAACTAAACTTGCTTTCATTGCTGCTTTAGAGATGTCATTTTGCTACTGTTATGAATCATAATGCAAATATCTGATATGCACGATATCTGATATGTGACCCTGTGAAAGAGTTTTTCCACCTCAAAGGTGCCACAAGCCACAGGTTGAGAACCACTGAAATGAGGTCATAACAGGTCTGTGAAAGTGAGAAAAGAACCAAGAAAAGTTTTAAGGACATAGAAGTTATTTTGTGGTTTATTTTATTGAAAGTTGAATCTGGTGGTTATGCAGAACAGAGATTTGAGATCAGAGCATGGAAGTAGGATGGCCTGAGGGTTGACAAGAAATACTATTGATATCTGGTTATCTCAGTCTTCATTAGTGTCAGTTCAAACTGCTCACGAGGAATTATCGGACCATTAGCAGTGAAAGAAAGTGGCAGGAGTTTTTGATAGTTCATAAAAGGGACCAGAAGAGCTTGTCTGAAAACATGCTAATGTTAGAGATAAATATGTATAGGGAATGAGACAAAATTATCAATGCCTGTTTTTCTTAAATAACAGAACTGATATGGTTGACTTCAACAGTAGCTAGGTTGTTTGGGGAGCATGTGACCTTGAGGGCTGAATTTAAGATAGAAAGCAAGTGCATGTTCAGCTTTGGAGAATACTATGTTCCCAGACGTTAACATTCGAAATCCCTGAACACCACATCTTACTCTGCTATCACATCCAATTATTTTAAACTTTCTGTTTTTAAAAAAAAATATTAAATTTATTCATTTATTCTTTTTACTTCCCTCAGTAAAATTTACTTTTGAGGTAATTTTTCTGTCTTTTTTGGCTTTAGAGTAGCTGAAAATGTAACCCTCTCTATAAAACAGACTTCATTTTTGTACTTTCATTCTGTGCAAGAGTATTTGCTCACATAGTGTAGAGCCCTGAAAAAAATTAAATAATCTGTAGGGTTATACACTCAAATACTAAAATGTAAATTGTTATGCCATCCCAAACTACATGAATTATTAAATAGCCAAGTAGACAAAATTCAAAGCTAAAGGAGACCTGAGAGCATATACAGGCATGTGCAGGGACAGGTGAGAAATGTTTGCATGACTAATGCTAATGTTCTAAGAACTTTCTAGGGTAGTAGTGTATTAGGATCCTCCTGGAGAAAGACTTGATCACTAAGCTCTGCAGTAAATCAGCCTGTCATCCAGGGATGGTGAAAAACCCAGGCTGCATACATAAAATGTTTGCCAAGCCGTAGTCTCTGTCAGTGACCTGTGGCCCTCAAACCATTTGTCTAAGCTCCTGTGTGGGTTAGGGTTAAAGAACTTATCCCTACTCATACATTTCTTTGCAAGGAAATTGTAAAAATGGGAAGAAAGCCAGAAGGAGCCACACAAACTATAAATAGTTCTAAAAATATAAATTGTAATATTACAAAGAAAACATCTAGAAATGCCAGTTGAACAGTCACCTCCTTCTTGTGGCAAACACAAGACTGGTTTCTGAGAGAAGGGCCTGAAGAACTATGCAGACAGGGTGAGCCTTCAGCTTTAGTCTTTAATCTGAAGACCCAGATTTCAGGGTCTTCCATTTTTTTCCCATTTACATTTCATGTTTTTGTTTTTCCTTTAAAAGAGAGGAAATCTTACAGTATTACATCATTTGTCCTTTAAATTTTAAAAATAAAGTTGTTACTGCCTTCTAAATATAATGGAATGTTCATTCCAAGCAGTTAGGCAATGGAAGTCACAGATAATAAAAGGAGACTAACCAGAAACGGACAAGCCTAGATCCTTAGAGAAGACACAGGTTGGAAAATGAGAGAAGAAACAGAAGAGTAATATTTTAATACCCAAGAAAATGTCATATGCATTCATTGGTCAATACTGTCGATGCTTGAAACAGATGTACTTAGTAATTGGACAGACTTACCCTTCGAAAATGCTATTTCAATAGAATATAATTAACTACACTACTAGAGAATTAAGTAAAGGATTTGTAAAATTAAGGAAACTCCCTGTCTTAATGTAGCTTTGAAGTAGTCTTAATAATTGTATGTAAATCTAATTTTTAATACAGATCACACTAAAAGACACTTAGGAGCTTGCTGTTTAACCAATTCTTATTGAGTCTTTTTACAAAACTGAATGTATCCTTAATTCTATATGTGTGCTAGTTAGTTTTAAGTATGAACTTTACAGAATCTAGAATCACTGGAAAAGAGTTTTAATAGAAGGTTGCCAGGAAAGTGTGTATAGATAAAGACTTGAAAATACTTAATGTTGGAGTTACCAACACAAAATAGAGTGGCTAACTAGGGTGAAAGAATAAAACATGCTCAAAATACCAGGAGATAACAACAACCTGAAAATGAATAAATACCTTCCTAGGAGATTTATAAGGGACTCTAATTTGAGGTAAGTATAGCAGGAGTGATTGAAAGTAATTCAGATTAAAGCAACATTGAGTAAGCTGTAAGGAAGAGGAAAATAGTAGCTGAACCTCAGAGGAACATGACAGTTAGGCGAGCAGAATCAGTGCTGGAGGAGCAAATGGACCCTGTGCACCTCATGAAATGACAGCCTGACAGCAGTGGATAACATGAATTGTGGGGGTGTTCCTGCAGTACCAGGTGCTGGCAGTGCATCAGGGAATTAATATCAGACAAAGCCAGACTGAAGAGCATGCCACAGTAATTAGCCTCGGCAAAGTGCCGGTGTCTTACAAGGTAAGGGAAGAATCTGTTACAGAAGAGCACGAAAGAGATATGCTCAAATGTGGTTCGTACTCTTGAATTGGACCCGATAGTGGAGATGAAAGTCCTAAAGGATATTGCTGAGATAAGGGACAGGTAGAAGATACATGAGATAAAGCATGTCCTACCAAATGTTAAATTTCGATGACTTGTACCTGTGCTGTAGTTACATAGAGAGTACCCTGCTCTAAAATTGGTGAAAGGTGGCTGGAAGTACTGGCATGCACCTTTAATCTCAACACTCTGGAGGCAGACACAGACAGTTTCTCTGAGTTTGAGACCTGGTCTACAGAGTGATTTCCTGGACAGCCAGAGCTACATAGTGAGATCCTATCTTGGAAAAACAAAAACAAAGAATAACAAAAATGCTGAAATATTAGACAGGCACACCTCTTGGTACATAGTTTAGGAAAACAGAAAGAGCTAGTCTGAACCCTTCAAGAACCTTAAAGAA
Source organism: Meriones unguiculatus (assembly GCF_030254825.1). Classification (NCBI taxonomy): domain Eukaryota; kingdom Metazoa; phylum Chordata; class Mammalia; order Rodentia; family Muridae; genus Meriones; species Meriones unguiculatus. Next base: position 48,132,566 of record NC_083363.1, read on the forward strand.
CATACCAAGTATAGACCAAGATTGGATACTGAGAAACGTGACATCTGGGTACCATTTGGGGTTTAAAAGCAGTGTTGTTGTTGTTTAATATAATTTCACATTGTATAAGTCTTAATTCTTTAGTGTGTATGTAATATCTTTCTCAAATTCTGTAAATTTAAGTGGTATGCCCAGCGGGTTAACACAGAGCGTTGTGCCCTACACAATGACAGGATTTAATATGAGCATCCATGTTGGTGATGGTATTACTCACTGAGGAGGCCCTGAGAAATTTCAGTTAAAAAGATCAACTCTTGTGAAAATAAGTTAAATCATTCTCGTTTGCTTTTAGTTCTGAATCTTCAGTGAAATAATTTGTCTTATCCTTTCTGGTATATATATTTTATTTAATTTTTTGAGAATTGCATACAGAGTACTCTACTTATTGTGTCTACTCATTCTTTTCTTCCTTCTAGCTTTTTGCGTCCCCCATATATACCCATATATACATGTGTGTATGTATGTATATTGAGTCATTTTACAAAAATGAATGTATTCTTAATTTTATGTGTGTACTAGTTAGTTTTAACTGTGAACTTGACAGAATCTAGAATCACCGGAAAAGAGCATTTTAATAGGAGGTTGCCAGGAAAGTGAGTGTGTCGTGTGTGTGTGTGTGTGTGTGTGTGTGTGTGTATGTGTGTACCAGATAAGCATACATACACATAAATATAAACATACGAGTATATATGATCTACTGGATTAATTTACTGTAGCACGTGTGTCCTTGTCTTTAGGACTGACTACTTGGGATTAGATAACCCATGAGGGATTATCTCTGGAGAAGACTTATTTTCCCTCTCTCAGCAGCTGCTGTTTGCCTATAGCTCTTCAACTAGGGCTGAAACTTTGCCCAGCCATGCTGTCATATCCGTCCAAGTTGTCATTATGCAGGCCTTATTGAGACATCCATATTGTTGAGATTTCATACGTGCAGCTTCTCTGTCATGTCTAGAAGACACTGTCTAGCAGCAGGCATCCTGGCTGTCTAGCATTTAAATCTTTTCACTTCCTCCTCCAGTTTTCCCTTGGGTCTATGGGCTGCATTACAGATGTTTCAGTTGGGACTAGGTACCCCATAGTTATGTGTTCTGTGACGTTTCACTAGTTTATTGAGGAAAGCAACAATTGCCTGTTAGTGTAAAGATAAGTATTTATAGAGTACAGTTGGAAATCATACAGGTTTAGGAAAATTGCCAGTAATAGGTTTTCCTCTGGTGTCTATGACTTCTCCGGCCACAGGTAGTTGTTGGGTTTATGGAACCAGGAATTAATTTCCTCCTATTAAGCAGGCCTTAAGTCCAATTAGACAGCTGTTGGTCACCCCTAAGATAAACAACCAGTGTTGCGTCTTAAGGATATATTACCAGTCCAGTCCTTGTTTACAGCTGTTGGTTATAGGGAGGACTGTTGCTTGCCTTTTTCTCCTTTGGATACTGTGAGAACGAGTTCTCCAGGAAGAGGCTTCCAGGCCAGTTCCTGTTCAGTTCTCCAAGTCCCGTGTCTGAAGTGTGTGATGTTTGTGGCAATAGGGTCTTACCTCCAGGTTCAGGAAGATTTCCCTTGCCTTGCACTGGGGCTTTTATTAGTCTGTGACTCTTGGTAAGATTATGTCCCATGTGGCATTACTCTATTTAAACTCTCTGTCTGTCTACCCAGCTGTCTGTGTACACACATGCACACACACATACATACACACACTTACACACACACCACACATAATGCATATATTTTTATGTATTATGTATAAATTGTCTTCTGTGGGTGTTTTAAACATCCTTGCTGTTATTTATCTCTTTCTTCCATCTCCCTTTGTTTACCGTGAAATAAACTTTGATTTATTTATAGACAAATTCAATGAGGTAAAATGAGTCATTCTCAGACTCAGATTGCAAGCATTGCACCTTTTGAGGGTGTATTCAGAAGTTTAAATCTACATAGGACATATTTAAAACCTTACAGACTAAACCTCTTCTATACATAGTACTTTAAAACACTGAAGACTTTTTTAAATATTTTTAAATAACTCACAAATTTAAGTGCAGACGTGGTGTTTCATATTTGTTAATAACAATCCAACCTTAATGAACAATTTTAATACTTTATAAATTTCTCACCTTTTTATTTTAAAAATTTTTATATTTTTTAATGTGAAACTTTTGTTTTGGAAGCTGTACCTAGTCATATGTTTCGGCTTTTTGTTTGTTTGGCTGTTTGGTGGTTTATTTTTGTTCTTGTTTTCTTACCTGTGCTTGGTTTGCCTGCATGTATGGCTGTGCACCGCTTAGGTGCCTGCTGCCAGCAGAGATCAGAGAAGGGCGTTGGATCACCTGGAACTGGTGGTACCAACATGTTGAGCCAATCCATAGGTACTGGAAACTGAACCCTGATCCTCTGAGAGCAGCTAAGCGTAGCAGGACTTTGACTCCTATGGCCCTACACCACACCTATCCCTTTCATTGCTCCCCTCCCCCTGCCCCAACACTAGCCAGGAGAGAAAGAAGGTTAGAAGGGAAAGGGACATCGATATTGTTTAGACTACTTCCGTCGAGTGCCTTGGGGAAAATTTGCTATTTGTCATCAGGATATGGCCAGCCAGCAACCCAGCCAACAGCAACCAGAGCAGAGGCATCAGTGAGAATGCAGCTGCTGCAACTCTCAGGCCTCTGGCAGTGTTACACCCTCTGAAGAGTTCCCAGAATTCCAAATGCAAACTGTCTTCAGCTGACAAAGTCATACTCCTGCCAGAGCACAAGACAGCTCATAGTTAGCCGCTATAGACATCTGAAGCAGCCCCATATCTCACACCTGGGTTTAAAACAAAAACATAGCATTTCTGTTCTTAAAGAAACCAAAATTCTTACCACATTTACCCCCTTCTGTTTTAAGTCATTAATTGTACTCTGTTATAAATAGAGACTTTTTCAATAAACTAAATGCTTTTTGGATCAGCATCCAAGGTTTTCAGGAGGCCTCTCCTGCTCAGGTCTCTGTGGCCAAGTCGAGAGCGACACTGCCTACAATAGCATGCATGAGATCAGTAATACTTAGTTGCAGTTTACTATCTGCTTATTATTTCCTGGCTGACAAGAGGGAATAGAATCTCAAGCTGCGAGGCCCCCCATTTTGTTTCCTGACAGCAAGAATTTTCCTTCAATATCTCTCTTGGACCTACACTCACTGGTCCAGTGGTATCTCTTACCACAGTGTTTGCAAACCCCGGGAAGCCTAGGCATACTTTTTGAAAACTCATTGCCACAAGAAAAGGTTTGTTCACTTTTCTGGCAGGAGGTACCATATTTCTCACAGTTATCACAGTTAACAACCAGGCATTTTGAGTTCCTAGGCTTTTAGTGTTTTCACAATTTTTTAAATTCTTTTTTAATTTTTCTTTTATTAATTACAGTTTATTCACTTTGTATTCTAGCTGTAGCCCCTTTCCCCTCCCCTCCCAATCCCACCCTCCCTCCTCCTTCTCCTATGCCCCTCCCCCAGTCCAATGATAGGGAAGGTCCTTCTCCCCTTCCATCTGACCCTAGTCTATCAGGTCTCATCAGGACTGTCTGCATTGTCTTCCTCTGTGGACTGGTAAGGCTGCTCCCCACTCAGGTGGAGGTGCTCAAAGAACCAGCCCATGAGTTCATGTCAGAGACAGTCCCTGTTCTTATTATGGGGGAACCCTCTTGGACACTGAGCTGCCATGGACTACTGTGCAGGGGTTCTAAGTTATCTCCATGCATGGTCCTTGTTTGGAGTTATCGGTCTCAGAAAAGACCCCTGTACTCAGATTTTTTGGCTCTGTTGATCTTACATTTTCTTTATATATGACCAAATATTTGCATTTGAAGCATTTTTGATATAGGAGACCCTAGCAATATATTTTCCTATGATATTGGTGTGATACTCATGAGAACCAGTATGGGTCATGTCCCTTATGCACTTGTCCATTGGTGCTGTTTGCACCTTTAGTGGTCTGATAACTCTTTTACATTCGTTATTCCCATTCTCAAATGCAAGGATCTCTATCACCATTTGTCTCACATCAGGGTCTGATACAGCTTTGTTTATAGCTGAAACCAAACTTTGCAAGTAGTCTGTGAAGGCTTCCCCAGAGCCTTGTGCAATCTTAGTAAATGAGGTAGACCTTTCCCCTGGCTCTTCAATTTTGTCTCAAGCTCATAAAGGTGCTAAATGACATTGTTCTATAACAACATCAAATCAAAGTTGTTCTTTTAGATCAGAGTACCGTGCTTCACCAACTAACTGATATTTGATAATATTCATTTCCCTTGCACCATTGTAACTGCTGATCAGCCTCTAATACAGCTGTTATCAGACTTTTCCACTCTTGGGGAATAATTTTATTTTGGCTAGCCCAGTTAGTTAATTTGTTTTACATAAGGTGAATGCATTTCATAGGAAACCATAGCCTCTTTAAAAACACTTCTTTAAAACAGGCTGTTTTTCTTTAACCCTGTCACCTGCATGGTGGTCTCCTCACAGCTGCACACCAGGCTCCCTGCACCTCCCGGGAATGCAGGAACTTGAAAATGAAAGTGCAAGGACTGCAAACTGCCTTCTAGCCCAGTTTGCTCACTTTGCTCTTCAAGAAGCTCCAGTTCTCTTGCTCAGTCACCGGGTCTGAGCCCTTTTGTTTTTCCTCTTTTGGCACTACTCACTTTCCAAGTGCTTCCATCTCTACCTGAAATTTTTCCAGTTGCACAGCCAACTCTGCACCTCTTTAAAAAAACGAGAGAATAGAGTAACTCTTTTGTTTTTCAGATTCCTTCATTTTCACCCCCAATTTTTCAAACTGCTCAGTCATTCTCCCAATCTTTTTTGAGACAGAATATAGGAGGAAGAAAAAGAAAAGTGACTTGATATTCTGGGATCAGTGGGCAAGGGGGTGGAGGCCTCCCCTTCTGAGGAATACTAGAGGATGGCAGAGAGAGGAAACAGGCAGAGAGTATGGGAGGAGGGGAGGGAACAGGCTATAACTGGGATGTAAAATAAATAAATAAAAATTAAAAAAATACTTCAGGGATGTTTATTAAATTCTTCTTAAAGCATAGTTTGAATAGAATTTTAAAATAAGCATCTGAATTTGTATGACCATGTAGTGATTGGTTTTGTATTTAATGATTTGTTTAATGATTCTAGATGATTCAAATGTGAAACAAATTTACACATAACCAGAGGAATACGTCATTAACATTATAAAACATTTTTGTCTTGTGGACTTGTGTGATTTAAAAAAAATTAATTTTCAGTCATTAAATGAATTTACCCATTTACATCCTTTTAAAGCACTATTTAATACTTGGTATTTGATGCTATCTGTTGGAGTTGCAAAGTCCATTTTACAGGGCTTGACATGGTCAGTAGATTTCTCTAGAACCTAAAACCGAAAAACTTTGACAGAAGTGCCATAGTGCTGCTTTGTGATGGCAGGATTCAGGAATGTCTCAACTCAAATTTGTGTTTCAACATATATTTGAATCACTGCTATACAATTTATAACATATAGAACATGTAAGCCTCTGTCCACCTTCATATTAGTCAAAGCTATTTTAATTAACTTTTAAAATAAATTAGTCCAGTCTTCACATAAATAGAATATATAATTAAAAATGTATGCTATTTTAAAAAAAGCAGAAAATTCCCTCTGGGTCAGAGGGATGCATGGTAATGGTGGGGGTTGGCTAGCAGCAGCCACAAGAAACCTTTTGCTGACATCTTGAAACAAAATATTTATCCCTTCATTTTCTGCCATTTCTTCTACTGCATTAGAAATCAGAGTTCCCATTTTGCCCAGCTGTATGTTTGGGCACTACTTGTAGCCAGACTTCTTGGCTATTTATCGCATTCTTTTTCCTTCCTTCCTATACTACATCTATCCCTTCCAAACCCCAACACTAGGTAAGAGAGAAAGAAGGTTAGAGGGGAAGGGACATCGATATGTTGGACTACTCCCTGCTGATTAGGGGCAAGTTCCTTGGGGCAGACTTGATCTTTGTCATCAAGTGATCTCCAACCTAGCAGTCCCCCAACCAGCAATAGCAGCAGGAACAAGTAGCAGCAATGGGAGAAGCAGCAGCCTCAGGCCTTCTCAGGGCTCTAGCGTTTGTATTTATACCCTCTCAAGAGTTCCCAGAATTCCAAATATTAATCACCTAAGAAACTATCTGCAGCTTACAAAACCATGCCCTTGCTAGAACAAGAGGCAAATGATAGTCAGCTGCTGTGAACAATCTGAAGCAGCCCTCCATCCCATACCTGCAATGAAAACAAAAGCATATTTCCATAACATTTCTGTGTTTTTACAGAAACCAAAAACTGTCACTACAGCAAAAGCTATCTCTCTAGCCTGCTGCCAGATGTTTTCTGATCAAAGTAGTTTTATATGGTAGTGACAACTAAATTGTACTCTAAATTGAGTACAAGACTACCTCGCTACACCACATTAAATAATTCTTGGGACAGGATATCATGTTCATCTACTTTCTCTAGAAGATAGTTATTCCTGTACGTGAAATAATTGAAAAAGCTTATGTATAAAGTTTAATTTCACAGTAAGACTTGGTTCAAGACTTTCCTTTATTTGTACCCCAAGTCTAGTACTAATTGGTCATAAGCTTATAGGGCTATAGAGATGGCTCAGCCGTTAAAGGCTAGGCTTACAACCAAAAATAATAAGTTTCTATTCTTGTTTTCTAATTGACTGCTTGCTTATGGACATGCTCATCCTGCCAGCCCCAAAGAGCTTTATTCTCAAGCCCAGTACTGAGCCCTTCCCTACTCTCTTCCTCTTACCTGCTCTGTGCTGTTTCTGGTCATAGGTTAGGCAGGGTGCTCTTGTTCCTCTTCTTTTCACTAGTCTGCTTACTCTAATGGAAGTTTTAATTATATCATCTCTTATCTCATTTCCAATGGCCAATTCCCAAGTCCCCCCAACCTTAGAAGCATCATAACAGTAACAACAAAAGAAAAACAGCTGCAGCTTTATCCATCATAGAGAGTACTTAGTAGTGGCCTCGGAAGTGCATGCTATGGCTGCCATACCCTCACATAGAAAGCCTCCATATCACGGTAGGTGGAGGAGTGTAAACATATTTAAGTAACCTTACTTGTCAATGCTTTTCACAGAAGCAAAGTAAAATTCTAGTTTTCTCTCTGGCAAGAGTTGAATGTTTTCTTTGTGCCTCTTAAGATAAACACCTCCTGTTACCTATAACTAAAGGGAAAAGAAACACCAGTGAATACTTTTAGGGCAAACTCAAACATCTGCTAAGTAGAAAATGATTTGGGGGAACATGGCTTTTGCGTTTATTGAAAAGTGGACAGCCAGGAGAGATGTTTTATTATTAAATCCCTTTTACCATCTTACCAAAATATTAAGTACTTAGGCATTCTTGAATGCCAAAAGTTGTAGGGAGCATATTTGTAAGTCTCAGCACCTAAACAATACTGCTTAAGGCCATTCATTGTCTTGTGGACTTGTGTGATTTAAAAAAAAAAATTAATTTTCAGTCATTAAATGAATTTACCCATTTACATCCTTTTAAAGCACTATTTAATACTTGGTATTTGATGCTATCTGTTGGAGTTGCAAAGTCCATTTTACAGGGCTTGACATGGTCAGTAGATTTCTCTAGAACCTAAAACCGAAAAACTTTGACAGAAGTGCCATAGTGCTGCTTTGTGATGGCAGGATTCAGGAATGTCTCTTCATGCCCTGTGCCCAGGGTTGCCCATCAATATAAAGTGAAATGAAAATGGGGGGGGGGGGACGCCTACTGTCCTGATTCAAAGGTTAGGTTTGAATGTGAACTATAGTTTAACCCCTCTGTCCCATATTAAGTGAGCTAGCTCATTTTAGCTTCTTGAACTTTTATAACAAGATGCCCCTCCTCAGAACAGTAGAATTCACCCAGTCCTTTGGACCGAAGGATGTAAGGCGTTGCACGTTTTTAAAAGGACACACAGCTCTTTTGTCCAATAATCTTCACATTTACAGGTGAGGATTAGAATAGTAAAATATTCTCAGAATTAGTCTGTGAAATGAAAACCAGGCAACTCCAACAGAATTTTGATAATTTACTTGAAGATGCAACATTAGTCTGTGTGTTGCAACTTAAGTGTGTCTGGAAGCTAACATATCATCTTCAGTAATGTGGAGAATCACAGTCTTAAATGTTTTATGTTTGAGTATCCCATATGATCACTTAGTTCTGGCTCTTTATCATCCTTGTACGTTTTCATTTAACATATACATGTTGATGTCACGGGCCAGTGTTGTCAATGCTGGGGATTCATTGTGGACAGAACAGTCAGTATTCTTGTCCCTGCCCAGCTTCCTTTAAGTAAAAGGGGGGCACAAGTATATAAGTCAGTAGAGTGTGAGAACCACAGAGCCCAGTGCTGGTCCTCAGGAAGGATGGAGCCAGGTGTTAGGTATGAAGGGAAGGAATTGTTACTGATTCGATGACATTTGAAAACACCCTGAGATGATGAGTAAGCAGAGGTAACTAGGGTAGAACATTCTAGGGATAGGAACAGCTAACAGTTGTAAGGTTTTCAGCTTTTCTAGTCAGAGGGAAATATTTGGTGGGAGATGGTGAGCAGAAGAACCGTGTAATGTGACTTAAATTCTTAAGGGAATCACTGGAACAGTTGTGTTTCACATAGACCGGAACCTGGTAGGTGTTCTGTGAAGAGTTGGGTAATAGTGATCTTTCAAGTTTTGTGGAACACCCTCTGTTCTCACCATTCAGCCTTGCCTTTGTATCATGAGAGCATCCCAAGCACAGCAATGTGGGTAGCTGTTCCCTAACCCCAGGAACAGGTGGGGACCCTGATGTGCCCTGTGTGCCGTGGTCTGCTGTCCCCTGTATGGACTGTGATGAGCCGGGGCAAAGGCAAGTTGACAGGAAGTTTACAGTAGTCCAGGGAGCAGTCATGGTCCTAGTGACAGTGTCAACAACTGGCTAGGGTCTGGTTATATTTTAAATAGAGAGGCAGAATGAGTCCAGAAGATGACAGGTGAAAAATTAACAGGAGATGATACACACATATTTAAATGTGGTTTTGTTGTAGCTGGTTTGGTGGTGGGGCCGGGAAGTGTAACTTTAAACTTTTATTTTGTTTTGAGACAGGGTCTTACTACATAGCCCAGGCTGGCCTTAGATTCCCTGTGTGGCCCAGGCTGGCCTCCGTGTCACAGTCATCCTGCTTCAGCCTCTAGAACAATGAGGTTGTGAGAGTAACCACTATTAGCCTGATTAAAACATAATTGCTGAAAGTTTTGCATTGTTTTTGATAATATGTAAAATATTCTTTTTAACAGTCTATTTGTACTGTCTAAAGTTATTACTGAGCCTGATCAACTTTGTGGTTTAGGGGGGTCTTCATAAATAGTTAATAGTGTGACCTATAATTACACTTAATGACATGTAATCTTATAACTAGTTGTGTAACGTTGAGCTTTTCAGAACCACAGTTGGGTACTACACACTAACTCATTAGTCTTTCCTCATGACCAGAGGTATTTTTGTGGTTGTAATATGATATGTATATATTAGGGTGTTACAGCTATCTGCTACCTGTGACCAGTATAATGGGACCCTGTGTTTATGTGAATGCAGTATCCACATTTTAATGTGATGTGTGTAATGTAACAAATTTTACATGACTGATGTAATGGAATTGGGGACATTCTTAAAGGAGCAATACATATGAAGGTTTTAAACAACCTCTCCAGCCCCAACCACCCCATTTTTTGAAATGATTCCACATAGCATAGGCTGTCCTCACACTCTCTGTGTGCCTCCTTGTCCCAGTGATAGGATTACAGGTGTGGTTGCATGGTTAGCTTAAACCTTAAACATAAGTAGTTCTCAACACAAGTTATAGTCAGTATAGTATATTTTCTAAAATAGTCACTATAAAACTTACTCATCAGTGTAGGATATCTGACAAATTCTATCTTTATTAGCCTGATGTGCTTCATATAGTCTTAAAATGTAATAAAACTATTTTCTGTAGACTTATCATCTTTAATGTTAATCATTTCTCTTCCCTTTACCTAGTTCCTCCAGTGAGATCAACAAAATGTTGATTTAGCTATATGTGTTTGTTCAACTTGAAGTTAATTAGTACAACTTTGCTTTCTATTACATATTTTCTTTTTTTTTTTCCTGCCTTCTCTCCTATCTGGATTTATATTGTTTCTCAAATCATTTTAGATATATGAATTTCATGTGTATTGTGAAGATACCTGAAGATAGAATGGGGTTTGACTGGGATTTCCTGAAGACCCCTCCATTGAACCCTGATTTGCATCCCCACAGCTACATTTTACACATGTGCTCACGTGCTACCTTAGTGACCCTTTCTCCTCTCCCCTCTTCCAGGCTATACTTCACTTGGGGGATAACTATTTCATAAGTGATTATATTTTTGATAGTATAGCTACTTGATAAATAATTACACACAGTCTGTTAGTTTTGGGTGGTGGTTTAGTATGATTGCTCAATTGTGATTACACTTTCTCTTACCCAGAAACCCCAGGCATGTCCTTAGCTGTGCATTGACACCACTTGTTAAGTACATTTACAAAGTGTTATTATTACAGTTATTAATCAGAGCTCTTTTTTTTTACATGTCATTCTTTTGTTTATTTTTCTCAACTGTTTTACAAAGACCTAGTTTTAAACAATGGTAGCCAAATTAGAAAATTAAAATATAAGCAAAGCATGATGTGTGGACCAATTCTAGTTAATACCTATTCTTTGTAATAAAGTTTTTTTTTTTTTTCAATGCAGTTTATTCAGGAACCTTGAACAATCATCTGACCCTGGGGAAAGCCAGCCCACAGCTTAAATAGCCTCTGGGTAGCCAACCCCAGCATGCCACGTGGGCAATGCAGATAGGTCCACATACTCGGAAGCAAGCCAGATCCTCAGCCTTAGCCAAATATGGAGTTGTGACAGAGAGCACTCACCATTGGGAAGGTGGAAGGCGGAAACCAGCTCCATCTTTAAGGCGCGGCATTACGCAGCTCTCTACAGTTCCCCCTTTTTGTTTTAGACGCATCAGGCAAGAGTAGAGGTCTGATCTCTGATATTAGAAATAAATTGGGACTTTGTACTGATGTTCATTTAGGTGTCATCCACCCAAAGAGTACCAGACCTGTCCGATACCTTTTTCTCAGAGGCGGGACCTGGGGCATCAACCCGCATGCAATCAGACATGCAATCAGAGCTCTTTTAGTGACAGTCAACGTACATTAAAAATGATGGAGCTAGTGGTCTAAAAACAAACAAATGTCTAATATTCAAAGTATCAGGTAAAATAAACCCAGCTCTGCTTATCACAGAGTGGTTTAGTTGCATTTGCTCATAGTTTTTCTCTGATGGTGTGTGAGAGGCAATGGAGGAAGGATAGCAAACTTAGGACTTCCTTTTACTCATGTGCTCATGCTGCCCTTTCTCAGTTCTTTTGTATACTCTGTTATCAGAAAGAAAAACAAGTTTTAAGTTTTCATGCTAAACATTTAGTCTTTGGTGTAATTGAAACTATATACCATTTTTCTTGACAACAGTCACAGACTGCTAAATGCTTTTGATTTTAAAGGATAACCCTCAGTGGTCATCAGCCAAATCAGTGTCTCTCTGTCTGGTCTGGTCTGGTCTGTCTGTCTGTTTGTCTGTCTCTGTCTCTGTCTCTCTGTGTGTGTGTGTGTGTGTGTACACCTTGGGTGTTGGCTTTCACCTTCCATCTTGTGTGAAATTCCACACGGGGCCTGCCATTCACAGCTGCATGACTCTGGCTAGCCGGCCTGTAGTGGCACAGGATTCTCATGGCACTACCGCCCATCTTCCCCAAACATGCTGCAGTTACAGATGCATGCTACTGCACCCTGCTTTGTGCAGATTAGGGAGCTTCACACACAGGCCCTCACACAGGTACAGCGTGCACAGTGCTTTTGCCCACTGAGCCATCTCTCCATCCTTGGACTGAATTTGAACGTTAAAGAAAGTTAAATTGTTTTGCTGTCATTTTCTCAGATAATTTAGAGAGCTAGTGATTCAGGTGAGCAGCTGGACATTGGCAGATGGTAAACTGGCATCTCTCCCTTTGTTCAGTGAGGAATCATCCCTTGGGCATGAAATATTAGCAATGAACTAATTTACAAGCATTATTCCCTGAGTATATGACACTCTATGTAAGTAAACTAAATATAGCAGGCACATAAAGATAACAAATGCTGTTGCATGCTTGTGCATGGATTTTTAGAGTAGCTTCATTTTTAATGACAAAACCATACACTAACAATATTTTTACCTTAATTTTAGAAAGCTTGCATCAAAGGCACACCTTTAAAAATGGAGAACACATAAAACATGGTTGGGAAAACTATTTAAGATACAGTTTTGGTGGTGGGCCAAGTAATCCGCTCTAAGCCAGTTTCAAATGTCACTGAGTGGATTATTAGGTCTGTGGGGAAGAATGATTTGATTTCTCCTGCGCTTGCTTCTGCCGGCTCAGCTGCTGTCCTGTAATCCCTCTTCTGGTCCTGAGATCTCCAATTCAGTCAGGTCTTAGCTCCCAAAGTGCCCTCCAGTGTGGAAAGCCCTCCTTCATTTAGTCTGCCATTCTCCTTGAGACTTCTGAGTGACATTTTCCAAATAGCTTCATACTTGTACATAAGGCTCATGTAACAGCCAGAGAAGATACTGTCCTTGTTTTTAAACAACTTTATATTGTTACTGTGGCAGAGGCCATATAGGGCAGGAGGGCTTCTTTGGGCGTACATTTAAGAAGAGATGCCTTTCACCACAGTGGAGACGTATGGTGGCAGTCAGGAAGCAGATAACAGTGGTGCTCAGCCAGCTCCCTGCTGTCTCCCTTCTTCCTCAGTCTGAGACCAGTCCAGGGCATGGTGATCGCCACATGCAGTTACCCTCTCCCTCCTCCTCTTGGAAACTCAACTCTTGGGAGACTCCAAATCCAGTACAGTTGACCATGGAGATTAATCATTGCAATTTTAAAGAGATTTTCCTTAGTTCCAGCCCATAACTCTCTTTGCCTGTGAGCATTCAACTTGATTATCTTAAAAGGATTTTACTTCTTAGCAGTGAATCATTTTAGGGAAGGGTTCATGTTTGAATTTTGCTTAGCCTGTTTTGTTTCAGCTCTATAGAGAGAAAAATAGGAACAGGCACAAAGTAGTGATGATACTAATCCCAGAGGAATTGTTCTTCACTACTGTGTGACATCCACAAAGAATGTTGAGAATAGTTGTTTAATTCGGAAACGTTTTGTAGCCCTTGTAGATTGCTTTACCATGAATTTCATTATACTTACAGAAAAGGGAAGAAGACTAGCTTTCACTTAGCCCAGGGTTTTTGATATACTTCATTTAGTTTATGTAGTGATCCTGGGAAGAAAGGATGTAAAATACTTTGGACAATACACAGGCTCCATGGTTCACATAGCAAAGGGTTAGGTAATTGTCCCTGTGTAACTCCCGGGCCATGTTGCCTAGCCTCTCATTCACCACACTGGGCATGTATTTCATTTATGCTTCATTTTGAAGATGTGATACTCAAGGTCTTACTTTAACATCCTTAGATATAAGAAAAGTAGAAGATGTTCTTTTAACAATCTAAATTTTAGTAAGGCCAGCCAAACCCATCATAAACTTTATTTGATCATATTGAATATGATGGCAGGTGAATATTGAAAGAGCTTGCTTCCAAATAGTCAAATTTGATGAAAGTAGCAAACCGATTGATCGTATTACTGTGGATTTCCATGGAATAATTCTATAATTGACGTGAGAGTGTAATATGGTGAGAGTACAGTAAAGGGTGAAGGAATTTCCAATCTGGTGTCTCTTCTGGTGCACTGACTCCCAGCACCTAGTTTAAAATCATGATCTTGAGTGCTACAGGTAGGAGGCCAAAGAAGGATTTAGAGCCAGCTGTGCTGCATATCTGTAATCTCAGCATTCAAAAGTCTTGAGGGAGGGGGTCATAAGATCAGCCTGGGCTACAAGGGAAGACCCCGTCTCAAAAAAACTATCAAGGGGGTTCAGGAAAGCAAGAGCTTGCAGCCCTGCTGACTGACTGACTGCCAGGAGATTGGTATTGGGCGGTTCAGAAGTACAAGCTGGAGTACAGTCGGAGCTAATGAGAGTGAGGTTATGTAAATAATTTGCGTAACATATCTCTAGACAGGTCTTGGGTTCTCATAAAACATAACTTAGTTTCTATTTTTTCAAAAAACCGTGTCTGCCATAAATTTTAGAAAAATATTTTAAACCCCTTATATAATAATAAAGTGGACAAGGAAACTCCCTGCTTAACTTTGTTTCAAGAAAAGACTGCCATTTACCACTATTAAAGCTGAGAAGACGGTTCATAAAATGGAAATTAAGGTCTATTTTCTTAAACAGCTGTAAGGTGGGACATCTAGTTGGATATAGGATTTCGATACTTGCTCATTTCAGATGTAAGTATGCAGAAGTCATACTGTCTGTCTTAATAGAAGAGAAGTTGCTTTGTAAGTCAGTTTTTGTTGTGGAGAATAAAGGCCCCCTGAAGTGCGGGAGGCTGTTAAACCCGGGAGCAGCAGCAAACACGGTGTTTCCCACAGTCGTGTCCTGCTGAGCTGCAGAGGCCTTTCTGAATAGCTCAAAATGTTTTCTCAGGCCTCACTTAGGACATACGCATTTGCATCCTGTAACTTTGTGAAAATAATGACTATAATGTATTTGTATAATATTAGTGTAAAATCCCCCACAGCTATCAAATAACCACTCTCCTTTCTCTTTGAGTTACATTTTATTTGAAGGAGAAATATAAATAAATTGGTTGTGATTGAAGCTATAATGCTGTGTAAAATTTCTAACTGGAGCCATCTCTGTAAACAATTATAACAGTTATTTCTTTAGAAGAGCCAACTACTTTCTCATTCGAATGCTCTGAGGGGGATGGGGAACTCAGTAAAATCATCTCCAGTGTGGGCTGTCCTAAGAGTAAGTTTCCTTACAAAGTGCCATATCTGCTGACCTTATCTGATCACTCGTTCTTCTTGTTTCTTGATGGGAGAGCCTTGTTTTATCTGTCTGGGACTCCATGTTGTACTTGCTTTTCTATTTCAAATTGAGCTGGCCAAAAAAAAAAAAAAAAACTTTTATTTTTAGGATCAAAATTATAATATTGCCATTGTTGTTTTGTATGTCATAATAGCTTGCAGTTTAACACTGGTTGCAGTTGAGAGCGGTCATGGGAGAAGACCCAGACCTATCTCTAATGTTCACTGCTTGTATGTTTTTAGCAGTTTGTTTTGGTTAACAGCCCTGTAGATTCAAACTGAATAATTGGTTTATGAAAGTAACAGCTTTAACATAATCATTTACTTGCCCTCTAGATCAATGCACTGTTACCCGAACGTACTTATTCCTCCACAAGTTCTGGTTCTTCAGTGCTGCGTATTATTTCGGCAACTGGGCCTTTCTTGTGGTAAGTATGAGGACAAAGCATGATACTTCCTTATACAGTTAAGAGTATAAGCTGTGTGGGTCCCGGGAGATTGGAATCTCATCACTGCCCTTGGGAGATTTGTAAAGGTGTAATTTATATGTTTGTGAGTGAATGCCACATGTGTGCCAGGAGCTCACGGAGCCCAAAAGTGGGTCAGGGCTCCAGGAGCTGGCATTAAGGGAGCTTGTGAGTTGCCCCATGTGGGTGCTGGAAACCAAAGTCAGGCCCCTGCAAGGACAACCCTTAGCCACCACAGAGCCATCACTCTACTTCCAGCTCCAGAGTTTGCAGTGCATAGCCGAATGTTTAGATTTTAGTGACGCCGCATATTTGAATTTTCAGGTGTTCTTGATTGGATTAATTGTGTCCTGCTGTAAAGGGAAGAAGTCAGTCATCGAAGGAGTGGACGAAGATTCAGATATAAGTGATGATGAGCCCTGTGCCTACTCTGTGTGAACAGCTTCAGTCCCAAGCGCTCTGTGAAGCTGGCTGAATATCTGTTGTTCATTTCCAAAATTTTAAAGTAACAGTAGTATGAACTGTCTTAGCTTTCATCAAAAATGAGAGCATGGCCATTAAAAAGAACTATATTTTTTATGTTTTCTGAAGTAACATTATTGTATCATAGATTAACACTTAAAATTGCTATAATAATACTGTGTAAATACAAAATTTCCAGGTTTGTGGGGGAATGATTGTGGACGTTTTCCTTGTTGTATAATAGTGTTAAATTTATTAAAATCTTGCAGAATTTACATTCCCTTTGTTGCTTTTTAAAAACATAAGTCACTTGTCTTGTGCCTTAGGGACTCTGGAATAATGTGAAACTTTTAAGTATCTTCCTTTGATTGGCTAAACAGTTGCAGTATTGCTTGTGGGTAAGTGTAACTCTCATAGGTAACTAGTTTTCAGTTTTGTCCATAAAATCATTACTCTAACTCAAGTAGAGTTCATGACAAATTGTTAAACTGCTTAAGACCATGGTATTCTAAGATGTGTTCCAAGTTTCATTGTTCATATATTAACCCTTGAGTGTGTTGCTACCTCTGCAAGAATGTTTAAGGCACTTATATTGGTGTACATACTTGTTTTGTAGAAGACTTTGAAATTTGTATTATCACAAATGGAAATATCAAGAATAATGGATGTTGAGAATTGAGTTTACTGATCATTATAAGATATATGACATCCTACTCAGCTATTTTTTCATTTCAAGTTTGGAAACCTGTAAAAGAAAATGAAAGATATGTGATATAATAGTATTCTCAATGTGTTCTTATTGGTCAAAATCTAATTTGCTAATGTCAACTAGAACTCATTAAAAAAATCTTTACAATTATGCTTAAAGTATCTTTATGCTTCTTGGGAAGGCTTACGATTTAACCCCCGTCTGCATGCAAGTCTTCTGTCCTCTGACAGCTCTTTCTGTTCTGATTGATTCTCTGCTTCACCTGATAAGCTTCCATAGCCTTCATGCTGACTTCACTTACGTTCCTACCCTTACAGTATGAGAGACCAAAAGATAAATTAGCAGCTATTAAGACCTGAAGTAGGTAACATAAAGAAGTCTAGTAATGCCCTGAGGGGAAGAGCCACCTCACTGCATTCTTTCCCCACCCACTAGAGATACAGTTGCTAGGAAACTGGACCATCCCCCTAGGGAGGGATACCTGGTCATTAATGGTCTGGGGACCTTCCTATAGCCAACCAATTCAAAATGTAGCATTTTGACCAATAGATGCTTGCCAGGCAGGAATCACCCTGCCTTGGGCATGCTGGGATGGACCAGAATCTATATATCACCCAACTAACCCGGGCGCAGCGCGCTCAGCTCCCACCGCTTTGGTGGGTGTTGTGGGCCCAAGCTACAGCTTGTAATTTACAATAAAAAGACCCTCATGTGTTTTGCAATGGAGGCGATTCCTGTAGATCTTTTGGGGGCTCGCAAACTGGGTATAACAAGTACTCACTAGGATGCTAGTCTTCCACTCCTGCTTTCTTTTCCCGATGGACAGTCCCTTGGCCTCTGTCTGTGTTACTCTCCCCCCCGACTCGGAACTCTTAATTGCCTATAAGTTCCATTACTGCTTCAGTTGCAGCAGGTTGGGTTGAATCTCATTATTGGCACACTAAGCCTCCCTTTGTTGGTTTTTGGTTAGTTAGTTTGTTTATGGCAAAGGGCCTGATCTGTCAATATCAGGCTCCTTGATTACCCCAACCAAAACTCAGGACAGCCTTATACACCAGGCTCACCATAAAGTCATGTTGATTCTTATTGCCTGACTTTCCTTTACTCTGCTCTTGTCATGCCAATTCCTGTGTTACAATTGAATTGTCTCCTTCCAAAATTCACATGTTCAACTCCTCACCTCAGTTCCTTAGAATGTGACTACTTAGAGGCCATTAGAAAAGGTAATGTAGGTAAAATTAGGCAGTTAAGTGGATCTCTCCCAGAGACATCTGGGTTGTGCAGAGAGCATGAGGAGGAAGCTATGAACAGGTGCAGAAGAAGGCAAGGATCTATAAGCTAAGGAAAGAGACCTGCTAGCACCTTGCTCTTCGACTTCTGGCTTCCGTACCTGTCAGAAAATACATTTTTGTTTCACAAGCCATTGAGTCAGTGGTGTTTGTCATTCAGCTGAGGCACACAACACACCTGAGTCCTCAACTTCCTCACTGGGTGTTCTGTCCAGTCCTGACTCCTCTCACTCTTCTCTTGACATTTAAAATAAAAATGGAATTAGTTCGTTGCTTTGCTGTGAAAAGCTTTCACTTTAAAATGAGACCTGTGAGCCCCTGATATTTAAGGCCTTTCCAGTGTTTCAGTTGCTTCCAGACCTCTTTGTCATTCCGACAGCATTTACAGGAGTGATTCCTCACAGCCTACCTTGTTGAATTCTTCTGCTTGTAATGGTCAGTCAGCCCTTCCCTTGTCTCCTAAGAAAATTCTTATCTGATCCTTGGGCTTAGTGTTCCATTCCTCCTCTAAGCCCTTTGAGGAGATGGGGTGGTCTTCACCACCCGTGTGGACCTTGCACAGGGCAGCATACCATGACTTGGCCTCCGTCACCTTCATACTGCAAAGGTTTCCTAAGTTCGCTCTGGGAGCCCAGAACAACTCCTTATATATGGAGTGTGCACATTTGATAGGTGAATTTACTGCTCTGAAGCTGTGAACCAGTGTCTACATCAGTTAAGCCTACATAAACTAGTATCAAAATGTCAGGAGGCATGTATGTCTTTTTTGAGATATTTTGCTATTATAAAAATATCCTAATTATTCTATATACTTACAGGATTTCTTTTGTTAGACCAACTTCTTAGCTTACCATGTTACCCATTTTATTATTTAAAAACAAAATATAAATATATTGTGCCTCTCTCATTTCCTATGTGTTTAGAAGCCTACTTTATTCTAAAGCTAGTGTGTCCCTTTGCTGATGTAATAGAATGCATTGGACTTTATATTTTCATAAAGCTGATTTCTAAGTGTTATGACTTTCACTGATGAACAGCGTATTTCCTTCGAAGTCCTCACGGAAATGCTTAAATTAGAGATCATCTAGAGCCTTGGCTTTCCAAAAGACCAAGGGCCCTCATGTTCCATGCAAACTTCAGACTGATGAATTTGAAGCCGCCACCAGGGTCTAGCCAGCTCAGTGCTGTTGTATCAAAGGAAGTAAAAAATTTTACTGTATAGAAAATGAAGACAGTTGGGAACTCCAGGGAGACGAAAGTAATAGAACAGTGTTTTCAGGAGCCTGCAAGATGGCTCAGCAGGTAGATTGCACACACAGGTTTTTACATCTGAGTTTGATCCCAGGTTTCCAAGGTGACCTTGAGAAAACGGGCTCCCAAGACTTGTCCCCTGACTGCCGCATGCTGCACTCTCACACACATAGCTTAAACTCATAAATAGTATTTTCAGGTATACAACTGAGGTCCTTTATGGATGTTACATGTTTAGAGTAATGGACTGATTTAGAAACAATCTACAGGCAGAGCACAGTGTTGGCTGTAGCCCTGAACATTTGTGTCAGTCTTGGTCACTTTGCCATCTTTCCATTGCTTTGACAAAAACAAAAACAAAACAAACAAAAAAACTGGAGTAAAATCACTTTAAAAGGGGAGATTTCTTTTGGTTCACAATTCCAAAGGCTGCAGTCAATGTTCTGCTTGCTCCACTAACCATTGGCAAAACAAAATGGCCTGATGGGAACACACAATCGGTCAAGTACCTTGTGGTGTTCAGGTAGCAGTGAGAGAGTGGAGCTGGGATTCCAATAGTCCGCCAGAGCACCTGACTTCCTTCTACTATGTCTCATCACCTGAAGGTTTAGTAGTGCCACAGGCTAGCAACCAGAACATGGGAAGATACTTAAGATTTGAGCCATAACAACCAGGTAAAATGTCAGCTGGTGAAAAGTGAAAGAAAGTGAGGATAAGGGAAGACCTTACAGGAAATGATGCTAAAATCCTATCTGGGGTCTGCCGGTTAATTTTTTTTTGTCAACTTGACACTAAATTAGGATCCTCTGGGAAGAGAGAACCTCAGTTGGGAAAATGCCGCAGACCTGTAAGCAAGTCTGTAGAACATTTTCTGAATGATTAGTGTGGAGGGGCCCAGCCCGCTATGGGCAAGTAGTCCTGGGTTGTGTAAGAAAGCAAGCTGAGCACATGCAAGCCAGGAAGCAGCACTCCTTCGTAATTTTGCTTCAGGTCCTGCCCTGACTTCCTTCAGTGACGGACTGTTACCAGGAAGTGTAAGTGTAATAGATAATTTTTCCCTAAGCTGCTTTTGAGTGTGGTCTTTATCTCAACTATAGAAATCTACTTAGAAGAGGTAATGGTCCCAGAGAGCAGAAGATTGATGTGACAGACGTGACCAGCTTGTTTCTCTGAAAATTGTGGAAGTTGTTTAGAACCTTAGGCTGTAAGATCCTTGAGTACTCATGTAGAAGTGCCATCAAAAAAACCCTTTTCTTGGTTTTGGTTAGTGTTTTATTATTGCAGTAGAGAGAAGAAAGAGGAATCAAAAGATTCTGCCCCTGGTTGAGGGGATATAAATTCTAATGTGTGGCAGAATATACCATTTTAAAATATATTGCTATATAGGTTGTTTTGAGCCAAAGGTATTTAGAATACAACAAAAATATGCACATTGAGAATGTTTCTTCCTTTTTTTGGGGGGGGGTTTACAAATCCTTGGAACTTATTATTACCTGATTAAAGGAAACAGGGAAAGTGTTGCTATATGCTCATTTATTTGATTTTTTTCAAGTATTTTTTCATTCATTGAATACTTACATATTTTCCAGAGATCTTTAAATAACTAGACCTGTATCATTTGAAAGACAGCTTGAATATTTGTTGTGTTGTGAGAATGCAATATGGGACCCAGGAAAACATGAGGAATTTGTTAATTAGAGCACATCGACATTTATCTTCATTTAAAAATAAGCAATCTGACTGAGGAGAAAGACAATACAAAAGGCAGTTAAGATGATATTTATCTATAAGGGTATATATACTTAATAGGGATTTTTATTTTTTAATGTGACATTTATTGTTCAATTTCCTTAATCATTGAATGACTATGATTTTTTGTTTATTCTTCCCTCGTACAATATGTTCTGACCACAGCTTCCACCTTCCCGCTCCTTCCAGTACATCCCACCTCACCTCTACCCTGAATTCTCTTCTCTATTTCCCTTTCTGAAAAGAGCCTCCTAGGATGTCAACCAGACTCAACGTTAACAGATACAATAAAACTATACACAACCTTCCTATCAAGGCTGGACAAGGCAACCTAGTAGGAGGAAAAGGGTCCCAAGACACAGGTGAAAGAGAGACAGCCCCATTCTCACCATTAGGAGTCCCACAAAAACAAAACAAAAAACCCACCAAGCTAAATAACCACAACATATTTGCAGAGGACACAGATCCGTGCAGGCTCGTGCTTGCTGCTTCAGTCTCCGTAGCTCCTGTGATTGATTTTGTGACCATGTTCTTTTGGTATCCTTAACCCTTCTGTTTCCTTCCCCTCCTCAGTGGGCTTCCCCAAGCTTCAAAGGGAGGGACTCAGTGAAGATCTCTGATTTGAGCTCTCTCTCAACTTAGGTTTTGTTCTTGGTGTCTATCTGTTATCAGCTGCTGGAGGAAGTCTCTCTGATGATGACTGGGCTAGGCACCAATCTATATGTATAGGTTAATATCATTAGGAATCATTTTATTGATTTTTCCCCTATCGCAGGTTTATGAGCTATCCAGCCTCTGGGCCATGGTCATCCAGACAGTGTTGAGCATAGACTCCCTCTCTGCATGGCCCTCATTTTAGACCTCTCATTGGCCATTCCCAGCACATCTTGCAAGCAAGATAGAGTGTAGGTTGAAGAAGTTTTGTTGCTGAATTGGTATCCCTACCCTGCCACTGGGAGTTGCCTGGTTACAGAAGAGAGCCCGTTTAGGCTCTGAATCCTCCATTACTATAATCCTCACTAGGGTGCCCTGGTAGAATACTGGGAGTTTCTACTGTACTACGTTTCTACCTTGTCCACCAAATGGGTTTCAGTTCCAGTTGTCTCTCCCTGCACTCTCTCCCTCCATCCTCTCCCACCTGATTCCTCCTATTCCCATTCCCACCTGTGTATTCAATTCTATTTCCCCTTCCTAGGAAGATTCACATGTCCCCATTAGAGCCTTCCTTGTTACTTAGCCTTTTTGGGTGTGTGGATTGTAGCATTATTGTCTATGGCCAATCTTGTCAGATTGTCTTTTTTTTTTTCCTTAAAACCACAGATGAGCCCCTGTGTAGAAGCTCTCTGCCCCATACTAGAAAGAAACATCCCTGTCACCAACACCCCCAAAAGATACTCTCTACAAAAAAATTTCACCAACTCTTAGCTTCCTGGTTGCTTATCCACCCAAGTCCATCTTTAAGAGTCTAGTCTTCTAATGTCTAGTTCCATTTTCATGATTCACAGTCTTTGTCCAGCATGGAAAAGCACTCAAGTATGTTTATTCTTTGAGTTTTCATTTCTATATCATGGGTTCTCTGTTGCACAAAACTTAAGTGGGTGTGTATGGTTTTCTCCTACTAATCTTGTCTTCTGTCACTGAGCCCCACGTGGAATCCTAAAATGGATAGAGAAAAGATTACATTCTCACACTTTAGTTTATTAGAATTGTGATGGTAAATGGAATCAGTCGAGCCTCTGACTGATGATATAGCAATTTCAGGAGATGGGAGGAGGAGAGTGAGGAGGAAGAAGGAAATATCTTGAGGAGGCAGAGGTGGGGGCGAACTGTCTTAAGCAAGCAAAATGCGTTTATCATAGCAACTTGGTGGGTGACATGAAATATGTAAACTTAGGAATAGTAATGCTTTGAAGTTTATGACAAATATATTAAAGATAAAAATCATTTTGCTTATGGGGAAATTTTGTTAGAAGATAAAGTGTCCATTGCAATTATATGTAAATCAGTCTTAGAATTTCCTGGCAGCCAAGATTAATAGGTTATAAATGAAGTTTCTACAGTTGGTGAATAGCAGTGCTCAGTTTACTGCAGTAACTTCCTTGTTTCTGTTTTTTTCCCCTAGTACAAGGAAGTTATAATAAAAATTCTTACATAAAAATTGAATAATTAGCAAATGACTACTAAGGCTTGAGCAGAAAAGCATACATGAAGATACAGAATAGTGGCTCTCTGAGGAAAATCTGGGTGCTATCAAGAATTCTCAATACACATTAGGTTTATGATACTTCATTTATTTTACTCAGCAAACATTTAAGCCCCTACATATTCGATATGACAGTGGCAACTGGGAAGTTCCTAGGAATCAAGATGATGTCCCCATCCATTTAGAACATGGTGCAGGAATGCATAACATTTGGCAGTAAATTGTCTCATTGATACATACTAAGACTGTATGTGTCCCATATCTTGAATTCATATAGAAAACTCACTTCATCAAAGTTGAATTACAATAAAAATATTACAGTATCAGAAATACTTACATCTTGAAAGCCTAACATTCTTTTCTGATACCGCAAAGGTTCTGATGAGTGTGGGATTAAAGATATTCGAGATACATGGTTGGGAGGGCCATTTCTGTCTTGACTGCATACATACTGCATTATTCAGAGTTTTCTAGAGGAAAAGAATATTTCTATACATATAGAAGAGGTGGTTTCCTATGCTGATTCACATAACCAGAAAACGGATCATCCAACCCTGAGCATGCAAGATGGAGAGGTAGAGCTCCGTCTGAGAAGCTTCAACCTTCAGCGTAAGGGAGATCAGTAATGGTGGTCTGAAGCTGAAAACCTTAGAAGCTCTCGAGAGTCACTGGTATGAGGTCTACAAGCCATGACAGCAACATCAGGCGAATGCAGTCATGGAGAACGAAGCATTTCCATAATGCCTTGCTCTTCGTTCCTTCCACTTTTTTTATCCTTAGCCCCTGCCTATTTTGTGGTACTGCCAACATTTAATGTGGGGTTTCCCTCTCCAGTTGCTGTGCCTACATCTCTGGAAATGCCTTTCCTGATATGTAGAAGTATGCTTTAGTTATTGCCCCATATATCTCTGGATCAAGTTGACCGTCAAGATTAACCATCCCATTCTCTTCTTCAGAAGCATCTAGTTCCATCAAATTTCTCATTTACAAAACTTAGTTGTGTTGCTCAGGACAAATGAGCAGTGACTAATTCAGTAAATCCCAGATGACACGTTTTCAATATTTCACACATAGAGGTTAAGCTATTCTGCTTTAAGAAAATTTCCTCTCCTCACCCTCCTCACACACATTTTTATTGAGAGCCACCTTATTCTGCTCATTGGCACATTCTCATGAGGCATTTCTGCTCTACAACCACTTATAATTTTCAGTGATGATTTGACATAACAAAGCCGATAAACAAATATTAAGCCATATCTTAGGGACATCATTTTAATAGAGGCCCAAGCTCAGATTCTTTACTTAAGTTTTCTGCATGGTTCAGTATGCATTTGCTTCTGCCTCAGGTCAATACTAAAGTCGTTGAATGGGAATGAGGTCAAGGTTGAGTACTACATCATATATATATGAAGCAGCAGCATCTGTTATCCACAAAAGACATCTATTTCTTGTACTAGACAAGGGGCCAGGATACCACTTGGAGATTAGGACACACAGAGAGCAGATTCTTTCCCACATTCAGCACAAGGGTATTAGATGGCTATGTAGCTCAGAAGTATAGTGCTTGCCTAACAAACACAAAGCCACGGGAAGATCAATGGAACTAGACTAACTTAATGTTTAAAATTTTTATTTTTTTATTGCAATCAAAGTACATTTCAATGACTATGTAACTTGCATCTGTAGCATACTAATAGTTTGGGCTCTGCAGTATGGTTTATTTTGGTGTTAAATGGCAAGAACAATGTGATGGTGAATCTTCACTGTCAGCTTGATAGGATTTAGGATCATCATGTAACACCTCTGGGTATGTCTGTGAGAGTGCTTTCAGAAAGATTTAGAGCAGGGAAGACTCACCCTGAATATGAGTTGGCATTGTTGGGTCTGCTAGAGGTGGACCTGAGATAGTTAATCTTCATTGTCAAGTAAATGGAATTTTGAGTCACCATGGCAACATGCCTCTGAGCGTCTCTGTGTGGTTGCAATTAGGAAGGCTTGACAGAGGAGAAAAGACCTACTTTGAATGTGAGTGGCACCATGCCATACATTGGGATCCCAAGCTGAATTAAAGGGAGACAGAGAGCTGACCACCAGCATTCACTTTTCTTCGCTAAGCCCCTGCCAACATGCCTTCCCTGCCAGGATGGACCGTGTCCTCAAACTGAAACAAAAAGAAGCCTTAACTTCTTTACATTGCATTGCTCTTGTCAGGGATATTGTCACAGATAGGAGAAAAGCAGCAAATACAATTAGTCCTGATAATGATTTCACTATGCTGACGTGAAGCTGTTTGAAAACCTCAGATGTGTAAGTAAATATTTTATGTACATAAGATCTCAGTCAATGCAAGGAAAGAACAACTCTCCTAATAAGAGTAATTTATGGGAAATAGAAGTTTGTTTATCATGTGTACAAGAGCTCATCAGCATAATCAAACCTGAAAGCCTTTGGTAATGAATTTACTGGTGCATTTGCTCAAACTGATAGTCGAGTGCCTGCTATGTTTCAGATATGGCTATATACTAGAGACAGTGAAACAAAATAGTGCCTACCTGCAAGGTGTTAGAAATCATGAGACATACTTAAAACTAGACAGTTTGATACCGCAAATGCCATCAAAGACACATCGCGTGATGAGGCTTCGAGTGGTGACTTCTTGAGCTTATGAAAGGGCTAAGACTCTTGGGATAACAAATGCCAACCCAGTCACTTGGCAGTCCTTCGTCCAAGTGGAAGGAAAGTAGATTGTGTTGCAGTCTGTGAGAGAGGCAGAGACATAATGGCGGAGAAAGTCCTGATAAGGCTGTGTGCATGGGAAGTGGAGGTGCCGCTTAAGAGTAAGACAGGTAGGTTACCCACCAGGAAGGCCTGTCTCAGTAGTGCTAAGACATGGTGCTCACTAACCCTACTTCGACCTCAAAATCAGTCAGGCCTGAGGAAATGGGGACCAGAAATTGATGAACATTACTCGTCAGCTCTGGTGTGGCCAGAACCAAAATCACAATGGGAAGTCTTTCTCATGCCAGAATTCAGAAGGTAGCATCAGCGCATGCCACGGCTGCACCAGTAAACATGAGTCCGCTTGGATTTAGTCATTTGCTAAATTAGTTACTCTGCTAGTGAAGCAGAGAAGAGAATTTTACACTTACAGTGTGAAAGTGAAACCTTTTTACCTGTTTTTTGAGAGTGTGCCTTTATTCTAGTCATTAATAAGTAGTCTTTTTGTAAAAGAGTAGTTAGGATTTTCATATGTGGTAGGCTATACATATTTGGTTGGATTTTTTTTTTTTTGGTCACATTGTTTTAACTACTGTTATTTTATAACCCTTTCAAATATAAAAAAAGATCTAATTTGATTTGTTCTGCTTATATAACATGCCAAACTCTAAACTTTCTCATTAATTGCATTGCTTGCAGTTAGGTTTGTTATCATCAGTATAGTCTAGAGGGCCTAGCTAGCTAGAAGGCCTGCCCTAAACATATTCACATTTGAAGACAGAATGTTTGCTGGTCAGGTTAATTCACCAATCGGATCTAGGATGGACATCAGTTCCCCAACTAAACTCTAACCTCGTTACAATTCCATCTACATGCCAAACGTCACATCCAAGACAATTACCTATTTCCATGTCAAGGGGTGGAAATAACCAAAAAAGCAACCAAATGATGCAGTAAGAGGAATCCCTGGGAACTATTGTTTATTCCTAGAAATATGTGAATTTCTCCTGCTTATTTGCCTACCCCACTTTTATTCTCGGCCAAATATGATATTGGTTCTACAGTTCTGAGAGGAAAAAGAGACCCACATTGGGGACAAAAACTAGCCCCAGTCTGAGAAAAGAAACACTGGCTGAGATGTTTATCTAAGTAAAAAATTAAAAGGATGATTGTGAATCTAAAAAGACACATAAGATAACTGATGTATCCTTTCATAGTTTTTTAATGGCTAAACTTAACTGGCTCTCCTTCTTCCTCTCTCCTCATCAATTTCCAGTATCTCCTTAGGGCTGAAACCTCATGCTTACCTTCCCTATCCATGCTAGGACATTGTCTGGCTTGAGCTTGCACAGGCCTTGTGCATGCTGTCATGAACCCTGTGAATTCATGTGTAAACGCCCTGTTGTGTCCGGAAAACATTGTTTTCTTATAGTCATCCGCTGTCTCTGGCTTGTAAAGTCTTTCTGCTGCCTCTTCCATAATGATCTTTGAGTCTTAGGAGGAAGGGGTGTAATATAGATGTTCCTTTTAGGTTTGGAGATTCTATAGTTTTTTATTGTCTGCATGTTGACCAATTGTGGGTCTCTGTGCTAATAATTGTCATCTATTACAAGAAGCGTCTGTGATGAAGGTTGAGCTATGCAGGAGGGAATAAGGAGACAGCTCACTAAGACCAAAGATCTTTCGAAAAAGTCACATGGAAACTACTGCTGTAGAGGCTTCATAAAATATATATAGACTCATACATAATATGTTATATATATATATATATATATATATATATGAGGAAGAGAGTTTAAAACAAGTTATGCTATCAACTTATGGTACCATGGGACAACAATTCCCCATGGTATCACAGGATAACAAAAGCCCAATGCCAAGAATAGGTTACCTCCTTTGGCTTTGTTGACCAGTGAGTTATCATAGACCTCCAAACAGCACACACCATTACCAATGCTCTTGGTTACACTCCAGAACTTCATGGTGAGAATCTGTTGCTGAAGGAACTATCATATACTTGAGTTAGCACAGGACTCGTAGAAATCAAGCTGATACTGACCTGAAAGCTTCATCGCTGCTGGCTAGCTTTCAGAGTGTTTGAAAGTTCTATGACTACTACCAGAGGTAAAAAGTAAGGGTCAGTCTTACCCAGCTGGGTGATTCTGAAACCTACAATACTGGTCAGCTTTCCAAGACATGGCAACAGTGGTATAAAAGTTCACTGGCATGGCAGTAACCAACCACTGTTTGAAACAGGATTTAAGCCCTGCTCCACACTTTGAAACCCATACTTGGCAATGTTGTTGGGGTTAAGAAACTGTGTTTAAAGAGGTCCTATTTTCTAGGTAGAACGTACTATTATCATCTGTTGAATTAGCATTGTTAGATTAAAGGCAAAATAAAACCCACAAAACTTAGTAATGTAAGTCTTTAGTATTAGCATCTCTATTATTATTATTATTATTATTATTATTATTATTATTGTTGTTGGCTTTTTGAGACAGAGTTTCTTCGTGTGACCCTGGCTATCCTGGAATTCTTTCTGTAGACCAGGTTGGGGTTGAAGTCATCCATCTGCCTCTATCTCCTGAGTGCTTGGATTAAAGGTATGCACCACCACTGCCTGGCAAATATCCTTTTTTATTATTATTTTTGTTTAGTGATTTCATTTCTTCAAGCTGGTTGTCAAAATGCTAGATATAAAAATGCAAAAGTAAAACATCACAGTTACTCAAGCACAGAGGCAGTCGTAGCACTTGATTAGGAGACAGGAGCCGCTGGACTCCACGTTCCTCACATTTCTCTCAGGTTGATTAGCAATGACAACAGTACAGTCTTTGTCTCCCAAGCGCTGTTTTTCTGCCTACTGTAATGTACAAGAGTGAAGGTTTTCTCTCTAGCTCTTCACAGAACATTGTGAGCTCAGAAAAAAAAAAAAAAAAGAACATTTGGGAATCTTTTTCCCCCCTTTCAGAATAAATAAAATAAAAATATTATACATACCTCATTACTACAGAGTATAAAAACAAAGAAAAATTTGAATGAGACATTTGATGTCATTTTGCAGGCTACACTTGTGTTTAGGATACAGACTTTGCTTCTCACACCTCACAAGCTTGCTGACACTAACCGTGGAAGAAGTGAAAGAAAAGGCAAACCTTGGGTCAGAATCCAACCCGAGCTGCTTAGTATAAACTGGATCATTTTAAGGGAGCAATTTTTATTTCTATGATCATCTTTCTTTTGTAAAGAAATTATCAGAAGAATTTACAAGATTCAAGGCCCATCAGGCTCTCAGCTGACATTACCAGTAATCACTGCAGATGGATAGCCTTAGGGAAACACATGGTTTTAATCAAAAAGGGATTTATGTGCCATGGGATAAGATATATACAATTGCACACTTCCCACTTAATAACAACACTCCTTGACAGATACTTGCTCTAAGAAGGCTATTGATTTGAGCACTGGACCTTAGGTTCTATCACTAGAGTTTGAATAGATATCTATGTCAAAAGAGGAAACTTAAAATCCAACGCACATGCTGACATAACAAAAAAACAAACACATGTATATCCTGTGCCCCATTCATTTAATATTTCCTGTGGACTAACTGAGCAGAAGAAAAGGGCTACAAAGATATCTAAATATCTAAATATTTAGGCTGGTTTCTAGTTGGATGGCTATCCTAGTTATCAGTGCTGCTGTCTTGCAGCCACCTATACATCATTTAAATGTATTTAACTATTAAATTCACTACCCTCCAGTGATGAAATAGACATTTATGAAAACCATAAAAAAGATATCTAAAGCAAAGCATGATCCCGACCAAAAGATACTGATCATTCGGTGACTTTTTTTCTGAAACTTGAAATTAAAACAATAAAGTTCATAAAAATAAAGTAGAAAGATGATTACAAGGGACCAGTAACCCTGATGTAGCTGCTGATAAAGTACAGAAATATTCAACTATAATATGAATAATTTCTGTAGATCTAGTGACTAGAATTAATACTAATGTATACTCAAATTTGCAAAAAGTAGAATATAACCATTTTCATGATACAACACTAGTTGAAGTGAAAATATGCTAATTATTTTGACTTTGGTAATCATCTCTCAGTGTTTGTATATATCCAAAAGATTACATTGTACACTTTTAAATTATATAAATTTTTGCTAATTATGCCTCAATAAATCTGTAAAGAAGTTATTTTTTTTTTTATTTTACATTTTATGGCTGGAACAGACTTACAAGAAACCTTAAAGGCATAAGAATACCAAGATATGACTAATCAGTTAAGAACTAATCAGTTCTTGTCTTTTTAGAGTCAGGGTTTCACCAAATTACTGAGCAGGAGCAATCCTACTGCCTTCATCTCCTGAATAACTGAGACCAGAGAAGACCATCCTGCCCAGCTCCATTTCTGTCTTTAACTCTTTTCACAGTCCTTTCATTCTTCCCCTTGAAACTTTGAAAGGTGAACCCCTGATATTTCATTTCTGCTACTTTGAGTTTCCATTTTCTGTGAAAAAGATACAGTTTCATGCATTTCAAAGTTGGACGGCCTCCAGTAGCTTTCCCAACATGGTAGCTGTCTGTTATCTCAATCTTTTTCCTATTTAGTTGAAGTAATTTCTCCAGGGGAATTTCGCCGTTTCAAAACTATCACTTCCCTTTGGTTTAACAGAAAAAGGAAAAAATTTCAATGAGGGAAGCCCCACAATACCCAGCATGATTCTCACTTTCTCATGTTGACTAAGCCTCAGTCAGCTTACTCACTCTCATGGATTCCTTTATGACTGTTGCCGAGTTTTCCCCCTTGATCCAGCTCACTCAATAGAAAAGAGTCTATATCCTCTTGGTACACATCAAAAGAATGTTGAGAAATAGATCTTACTCAGCATATTTAAATGAATATCTATCGTAATTTTCCAATAAAGCAATCAAACTCCAATCAGACACCATTTTTCTTTAACTATATAAAAATCATGCAACTTTAACATTGTACCTTCTATACAGACTATCTTTTTGGGGATTGATAAATAAATAAGTACTTAAACAGTGGGCACTTTCACAACCATCAGAGGAAAAACAAAGCAAAAATCAAGATTCGCAGGAGTGTAACTAAATTATCAATACCTGGGAAAAGCAAACTTACTGTCATCATACTGATCTCCCTCAGAATCTAACCTTCTGCACACTCTCCTATAATAACCAACCCCTTTGTGTTGGCTGCAGATCAGCAACCTTGATGCACAATTCTACCCTGGAAAACTCAGTCTTAACCTGGGTAATTGTAGGGTCTGGCAGTGCCTGATGCTGTATTTGGCTCCACTCTGTGCCTGGACTGGGCGTGTTTCACTTTGAGTAAAACACCTAGTGTGATGCTTTTGATTTAGTAGTCTTTTAACACAGCTATTATTTTACCCACTGGTGTTCCTGCTCACAAAATGAATTTTCCTAACCATCCCACTGGCAATAATTGAAATAATGGCTTGTTCTTTGATTTCTTTAAACCCATCTCCCCTATACACACTGCTGTACTTATTCCTTGATTTAAAAAAAAAAATACTTTTGGGGGAATATTCAGGCTTCAAAGATACAGTGGAAAGAAACTTCCACAATTGTTATGATAGTGATAACATTTTTTGCTTGTTTGTGTTTGAGATAAGGAGGGTCTTATCTAAGGAAGGTTTCTATATCCTAGGCTGGCTCAGAACTCCGGCATCCCACTAACTCCACACACATAAGTAGGTGCTGTGCCTGCAAGTTGTACAATTTTTGAGAGATCTTGCCTCGAAGAGCTCTTATCCAATCTTGAATGAGCAGATTCTGACAATAGTGAATTTAGATAAATCTTTAATTGCAACAGAAATCTTATGATACTTGCTTGAGAACAATAATCCCTGAAAGAGGTGACAGTTACAACTCCAAAGTTCTATCTGAAGCATAACATAAACTATTCGGTGTGGCAGAATCTAGGCGATGCTGATATTCCAAGACCAGAAGAGCTGAAACATAAAGCCACAACTTGGAGGAAGTCACATTTTATTTCATACCTAGGCTCACTCCGAAGATCTTGGAAGTGCACAAACTTAACAAATGAATGACACAGCCATTCAATAATAACACTTTCCACATTGCCATGCCTCCTCCCAATCTGTAGTTGGTAGCTGTAGTTGGACGTTATCTCTGAAATCCCTCATCATAATGGTTGCCTACAATTTACGAACTTTGCTCCAAAGAGATCTGGGTCTGATTGAGTCACTCACTTGAGCCATGATGGTGCCTTCCAATTGTCTGCAGGTATTCTAGAGTAGGTTTCTTAATATTATTGTTCTCTACCCACCCCCTATCCTGGGACTCCACGTGTACAAAACAGGTGTAAGCAATTATTTGCTCTACATACGATATTCTTGTTTACTGAAGACAAAAGCTAGCTTGGTTATTCGGATATGCCTCCATATTTTTAGGGAATGAACTTTCATTTTCATCGAATGATCTGTATGGAAAGATCTTTGTTGAATATTTGATAATGCAGAATATAGAACATCTCCAATGGTTTCCAGAGTGGAGCTGTATCGATTCTGTAATCATCAATGCCAAGAACTCCACTTCATATAAATGGTATGATTAAGGACATCTCCGAAACTGCTAGAAATTTTGTCCTAATCTCAAGTCAAAATTAATTGTTGTTGTTTGTTTGTCTTAATGAAACTTAAGCCAGCAACTAAAATATCAGTTTTTAGGATCAAACATTCTAAAAGAACACAATCCAAGGTCATACTAGTTTGGTCTTACATGGTGAAGAATGGGGTATGAAAATATTAGAGGTTTTTGGACCATTATGCTACTGTAAGATCAGAAAACATACACAGGCTAAAGACAAAACAAACAAAACACTGCAATTCATAAGAGACAATAAATTTGAATTTGAGTCAAGGTATTTCGGATAGGTTTGTTGACTTTGAGTGGTGGAGTGGAAAGCTGTGCCAGGCACACAGACTTCAGTTGAAGAGCATGGCGCGTTATTGGTGGCCACTGCAAGAAACGCTTCTCATTCATTACACATTTAACTTTAAGTTCATTTGTGGATTTTGTGTATTCAGAAATATTTTACTGTTACGAGATTTTCCAGTCCCCACATTCAGCTATACAGCCCCATATGCGCATATGGAATTCACAGTTTAAGAGCCTGGGATCTCTGGTGACTAGCGTAATCATCACCAGAAAGGCTTCATCCATCAGCTGACTAGAGCAGATGCAGAGGCCCACACCTAAACATTCAGTGGAGCTTAGGGAACACCTCAAAAGAGAGGGAGGATGGATGATAGGAACCAGAAGGGTTGAGGATATCAAGAGAATACAACTCACTAAATCAACTAAGCAGGACTCATAGGGATTCACAGAGGCTGGAGCTGCAAGCAGGGAGCCTATATGGGTCTGTGCTTGGCCCTCTACACATGTTACCGTTGTTAAGTTTGGTGGTTTTGTGGGACTCTCAACAGTGTGGGCATCTCTGACTCTTCTGCCTGCTCTTGAGCTCCTACTGAGCTCCCTCATCTAGCCTTATTCTGAGGGTTTGTGCCTAGTCTTATCACATCTTGTTTTGCTATATCCTGTTGATATCTCTGTGGGCCTTCTCTTTTCTGAAGGGAAATGCAGAAGCAGTGGATCTGGGGGAGGAAAAAGGTAAAGAAAACGGGAGGAGTGGAGGGAGGGAAGGGTGCAATTGGAATGTATTATATGATAGAAGAATAAATAGGAAGAAAGAAAGAAAGAAAGAAAGAAAGAAAGACAGACAGAAAGAAAAGAAAAGAAAAGAAAAGAAAAGAAAAGAAAAAAGAAAAGAAAGAGAAAAAGAAAGGACATGAGATCTCCACAACATTCTACCCTATAACTATTTCCTACATATTTCTCTCATCACTCCATGCTACTTTTTCCTCCCTCATACATCATGACGCACTACAAAAATAATTCTGAAAAAATTTTAAACATCGAAATCATATGAAGTATTTTTTTCTTTCTTAGGCTTTAGTGCAGCAAAATTACACATCAACTACAAGAAAAAAAATTAAAGCTTTGTAAAGTGGTAATTTGAATAAGAATGGGCCCCATTGGCTCAGAATGCTAAGCCATTCTGAGTGGCACTACTTAAAATGACTGGGTAGGTGTGACCTTGTTGGAGGAAGTGTGGGATTCTGGGTGGGCTTTGAAGTTTCAGAGTCTGAAGCATGCCCAAGTGTCTCTTTTTCTCTCCCTGATGCCTACAGCACTAGATGTAGAACTCTCAGCTGCTTCTCAGCACCACACCTACTTGCCTGCTGTCATGCCCCCTGCCATGACAATGGATTAAACCTCTGAAATGTAAGCAAGCTCCAATTAAATGCTTTTTTTAAAATAAGAGTTGCCATGATCATGGCGCCTCTTCACAGCAATAGATCACTGACTAAGACACATACAAATACACACAAATTATATAACCTACTTTGGGTATGATGTGTATTTGTGGTGTGTGTGAGCATGCAAACATTTAGGTGAGTGTGGTTATGTGTGTGCCATGGAGTACACTTCTAGAGGTTAGAGGAAAACCTCAGTGGCCCTCATCTTTCATGTTGTTTGAGATGGTGTCTCTGTCGTTCACAGGTCAGTCAGCCTACTCCACATTTCCTGGGATTCTCCATTTTATTGTAGGAGCGCTTGGATTACAGAACCATGTTGCTCAGCTGAGCTTTGGTTAGGCTCCAAGGAGTCATGTGTCAGTTTTCACAGCCAGCAAATACTTTTTTCAATGAGCCACCTCTCCATCCCTATATGACCTACTTTACAATAATGGTTCAAGAAGAAAAAAAATCAAGAAGTAAATTTCTGTTCTTTGAGACCTTTTTGTTCTTTGAGACAGTCTCACTATGTAGGACAAGCTGGCCTTGAACTTATTTTGTATGTCATGCTAGCCTCAAGCAATATTCCTGCCTCAGATGCCCTAGAGCAAGGATTACAGACATGCACCCCTGTGTCTGGCTTTGAAGAAATAAATTAAAAATTTTTTTTCTTGAAATAAATCAAAGTGGAGACATGTTATACCAAATCCTGCAAGGCACAATATATGCAATGCTTAGAGGTAAGTTTATAGCAATCAGTGTCCACATCAAAAAAGACAGGATGATCTTGAGTAATGACTTGTCTCTGCAGCTTAAAGTACTAGAACGAAAAAAAAACATGAAAGAAATAAATGAGCACATACTACAAAACACAAGCATCAGTGAAACAAAAGCTATTTTCAAAAAAATATAAAAGAAGCAAACCAATGGACTATGCAAATGAGACAAGACACAAAGAAAATATGTATGCAAAGGGAGAGACACCGTTGTCATATCACAGAAATACAAAGGCTCTTTGGAAATTCTTTACCACAGTTCCATGCCAGGAAATTTGATCATGTAGA
Source organism: Meriones unguiculatus (assembly GCF_030254825.1). NCBI lineage: Eukaryota > Metazoa > Chordata > Mammalia > Rodentia > Muridae > Meriones > Meriones unguiculatus. The sequence goes on from NC_083363.1 coordinate 48,168,004, forward strand.
ATAAAAGACAGATTTCTAGGCACATATATCTTACCAACATTAAATTAGGGACAACAACAACAAAAAATCCTGGACTGTGATGACTTAATTAACTGGACTTAATCATGGAGTTTCCAATCAAAGAAAAGCCCATAACCAGATATTTTCACTGCTGAATTCTACCAAACATTTAAAGAGGCTCTGCCAGAATTCTTGTTCAAGTATTTGAGAAAATAAGAGAAAGTTTTCTAAACAGCTTTACTTTGTGTACTGGTTGGTTTGTCTCAACTTGACACAAACCTTGAGATATCTGGGAAGAAGCAATCTTAATTTAAAAAATAATCTCCAGAAGATTGGTCTGTAGGCAGGAAATAGCAATGGGATACTCAGTCACCACAACTGAGCTTCTTAACCTTCAGTTCCCTTCTCTGAGAGAAGTAGCTGTATCCTATGAATGATACTTAAGTAACTCAATGTAAAGGAGGTTGTCAGATTACACATACATGTATGCATATGTTTTGCTTATCTTCCAATTTAGGTCATCTGTTTCAGTTTTCAAGCAATTTATTTGAAGATCCATTGCCCTGTCTTTTTGTTGTTGTTGTTGTTGATAAAGAAAACAAAAATTCATACAATATATTTTTCCACAGTTTCCTGGCCCCCAGCTCCTCTCAGCTCTTCCCTACCTCCCCACCCACCCAGCTAAAAGGGCTTTTTTTCTCTCTCTCTCTATTTGGAAAACAAACAGGTAAACAAAAGCAGCAAGCAAACTATACTGAGAATGAAAGACAAGATAAAAAACACAAGAATCACATACACACACATACACACATGTCCACAAAAATTGGAAACCATTATATATATATATATAATATTTTTCTAGATTACTGTTAAATTTCTAAATGATGTCTAGATTTCAAAAATTTCTATAAATTGTAAATTTCCAGAATTGTGCAAATTCTAGACCCCATTGGAGAGAATGCATTTTTCTTTTGAAAGAGGTTATCAGTTAGGATGGGGATAGGAGCCTGTGTCCAGTTTCTTTCATCAGTACTGGAAACCTATCTGGCTTGGACCTGTGAATGTTGCTGAAGTCTGTTTGTATGTGCATCGATCCTACTGTAGCTACAAGGCACTGTTTTCTTGGAATCACTCATCCATCGCTTCTGGCTCTTCTGCTCTTTCTGCTTCCTCTTCTGTACAGCTGCTGAGAGATCAAAGACTTAAAAATCAGTCAGTATTGTTTTAAAGTTTAGAGCACAAGCCTAATGGAGATATGTCCAGCCACCTTCTGGGAAGTACTAGGCTTAGTACCCTAAGGGGAAGAACTAGCCTTACTGCATTCTTTCCTGTCCAGATACAGTTGCTAGGAAACTGGCCCATCCCCCTAGGGAGGGACACCAGATCATTAATGGTTTGGGGAACTTCCTATAGCCAATCAATTCAAAATGTAACATCCTTTTTGTGTTTTGACCAAAAGTGCTTGCCAGGCAGGAATCCCCTGCTTTGGGTGTGCTGGTGGGGATTGGAATCTTTAAATCATTCAACTACCCTGAGCACAGGGCTTTTACCGCTTTGGCGGTGGGGGTGTGAGCCCAAGCTGCAGCTTGTAATAAAAATAGCCTCATGTGTTTTGTAGCTTATTGGACTCCTGGTGGTGGTCTTTTGGGGACTCATGATTAGGGCATAACACTGCCTGTCCAGAGAGAAGAGGTTTGATAAAAAAAAAAAATCTCATTTAAGCCTGGGTGTCCCAGGGTCTTTCATTCTTTGAATATTTTCCAGTTATGGATCTCTGTGTATGTTCCTATCTATTGTAAGAGAAGGTTTTTCTGATGACAGCAGATTGGGGCACTGATTTGTGCGTGTAACAGTGTCAATGGGAATCATTTTGTTGCAGTGTTCTTTTAGCAGAACTATAATGTTTGGTTGTTGGTGTACTTTAAAAAATAAAACCTTTTATTTACATTTTTTTATGTCTCTTTCTCCCTACTCCACTCCAATCCCTTCTAACACCCCAACACCAGGTAGAAAAGAGGGTTTGTAGAAGAGGGGATTCAGTTTTCTTAGCTGTTTCCTGCTAGTTAAGGTTGTCAGGTTCTTTGGAGCCAGTCCAGCCCTCCTTTCAGGAGATCTCCAACTTCTTGTCTCACTTCATCAACAGCTGCTGGGGGGAGGGAGAACAGTAGCACCAGGCTCTGCCATTTATTCTCTCTCCAGAGTCCTCAGATTTAAATTGTCTGCAGCGAGCAAAGAGCTCCTCTCAGAGCCCGCATGAGGCAAATAGTTTGCTGCTCTGGACCATGTGAGTCAGGCCCACATCCCACACCTGGGATTAAAACAAAAACATGTTTATATCCACAACATTTGGCGTTAGCCCTGAGGCCCATGATTTGCCCCTGTTAGATTGCTGGCTACCAAGAGGTGTCAGTATTAAGTTCCATCTCGAGGGGCCAGTCTTAAATCCAATCAAAATGTGGCTGTTACTCCCAGCTTGTTTGTCCCCCTTTTGCACACTAGCAGGTCACACAGGCAGGTCGCTGTTGCCGATTGAAGGGTTGTAGCTGAGTTGGTGGTTGCCTTTCTCCTCTGCTCTATGCAGAGTACCTTCTAGTACAATGAACCTCATCAGCGGGGATGAATGCTTTAGTTAAGCGTCAGCCTAACTTATCCATGTTCAATGAGATAATTATAGGTTATATTTATCACGTACCGTATTAATGTATAGTGTGAGGAGTTTCAATTAAAAAGAAATTTAATGTTTCGTTTATATGGTACCTTCTACTCTTCAATTGTTAAGAAAAAAAGAAAGGCACATAATCCAGCAAGAACAAAAACCCCATATAAACCCTGACTAAGTGGGCATTGAAAAAGAAAACATACATTGGCAAAGAATTTTGCTTTTCTGTTACTTATATTGTATTGGATCCGGTCTAAATATGGGAGTATTTAATGATTTTAAGTCCTGAACCAAAGGCATCCATTCTGAAAATGTAGAAGAAATGCTGAAGGTATTCTGAGGGAATTTCTTGATATTTAAGTAGTCATCTAAATTTAAATCTTTAATGAGTAAATTTAGGATGTCACTAACAATAATGTTTAAATATTTTTAAGTAAGTATTCTGAATAAATGTTTGAATTTATTGATAACAAATAGTCAACTAAATTATATTCTAAAAAAAAAAAAAGTTTAGCTGGTAAGAAAATCCATGTAGTATTTTCCTAATTAATGACTGATGTGGGAAGGCCTAGTCCACTTCCACTGATGTTCAGTGCCAGACCTGTGCAGGGGAAGAAATTAAGTTCACTTGGGCTGTGCTCTGGGAAGGAATATTGGAACCCCGGCCCCACACTCACTGCTACCTGAACACCACAAGGTATTTTACCCACTGTGTGTTCCCCACCATGCTGCTTGGTCTTGCCAAAAGGTTGTGGATCAAGGGGAACATGGACTGAAGACTTTGGAACCGGTAAATCTCTCCCCATTTTGATGTATCTAACTCCAGGTCTTTTTGCCACAATGCAAACTAAAACTTCATTGGGATAACACCTGTTTCACTAGCTTTTTACAGGAAGGAACAAGGTAAGAAGGAACACATACCGGTGAAGATGTAGAGAAATGGGAAGCCTCATCCACTGTTGGAGAATAAAAGTCAGCACACCCACCGTGGAAAACGGTTTGCAGCTTTCTCTAGTGTTAAAAATGCAGTTGTCCTCTGACCTAGCCATCCGACTTCTGAGTATTCACCTGAAAGATATGAAACACTACGAGCAGGTGTTCAAAGAAAATCCACTGCAGCCGCATATTTATTCATGGTAAACAAATCAGAGAAACAGCTAAGCGACCATCAACTGACAAGTAGATAAAAGCATCACCATGCATACAAATAGTAGAATATAATTCCACGGTTTTCCATAAAGGGGAAAACAATAATGTAACATTATTTATAGCCACATGAATGCCACAGAAAGACAGCTGCCACATGACCTCATCCATATGTGAAATATAGAAATATTGATCTTATAGTAACTGAGAGTTAGGACAGTGGTTTTTGGAGTCAGTAGGGGAGGGAGGTAGAAGTATAGAAATACTGGTAAAGAGAAATAAATTATCCTGATACAAGAGAGAAAGGTTCTGTGTTCTTCTGTAGCAGTGGGTGCCTATAGACAGTGATAATGTGCCATATGGACTAGAAGAGGAGCATGGGGGTAGAAAAAAGAGGGAGGGTGGGATTGGAAGGGAATGAGGGAGGGGGCTAGAGCTGGGATACAAAGTGAATAAATTGTAATAAGCAAAAAAATAAATTAAAACATATGAAAAAAGTTAGGAGGAAGGCTTCTGAATGCTTTCAGTAAAAGTTATGTTAGAAAGATATTAATGCTGAACTGAACATTGTATAATATGGACAGATAATATAACATGATATTCTAAAAATATGTATTTTGTCAATTTAAAAAAGCTCATATTATTTTCAGTTCTCTCATTTCCTTTCTTCCCCTTTCTTTCTCTGTATCATGTGTGTGGATCATATGTAATCTTTCAGCTACTTCTCCAGTACTGTGCCTGCCTGCCTGCAGCCATGCTCTCTACCATAATATTCATGGATGTACTCTCTTAAACTGTAAGCAAGCTCCCAAATTAAATTTTTTCATTTATTAAAAAATAACCATAACCTATCATTGGTATGTACCAGGGTTATTTAAAATATTAAACTTTATTTATATTTATCTTCTCTTGGTGGGGGTACCAGAAGAAATTAAAAATTAGTCACCCAAGAATACATTAAACACATCAACCACCATGATCAAGAAGGGTTCATCCCAGGGATGCAGGGATGGTTCAACATATGAAAATCCACTGATGTAACTCACTATATAAACAAACTAAAAGAAAAAAATCACATAACCATCTCATTAGATGCAGAAAGAGTCTTAGACAAAACCAGCACCCCTTCATGATAAAAGTTTTAGAGAGATCAGGGATACAAGGCCCATACCTAAACATAATAAAAGCTATATACAGGAAGCCAATAGTCAACATCAAACTAAACGGAGAGAAATTCAAAGCAATCCCACTAAAATCAGGAACAAGACAAAGTTACCCACTCTCTCGGTATCTCTTCAATATAGTAATAGAAGTTCTAGCTAGAGCAATAAAATAGCTAAAGGATATCGAAGGGATTCAAATTGGAAAGGAAGAAATTAAAGTATCGCTGTGCACAGATGATATGAAAGTATACATCAGTGAACCAAAAAATTCTACCAGAGAACTCCTGCAGCTGATAAACTCCTTCAGCGAAGGGGCTGGATACAAGATTAATTTAAAAAATTAGTAGCCTTCCTGTACACAAATGACAAATGGGCTGAAAAAGAAATTAGGGAAACCTCAACCTTCACAATAGCCACAAATAATATAACGTATCTAGGTGTAACTCTAACCAAGCAAGCTAAAGACCTGTATGGCAAAAACTTTTAAGTCTCTGAAGAAAGAAATTGAAGAAGATACCAAAGGATGGAAATATCCCCCATGTTCATGGACCTGTAGAATTAACATAGTAAAAATGGCCATCCTACCATAAGCAATCTACAGATTCATTGCAATCCCCATCAAAATACCAACACAATTTTTCACAGACCTTGAAAGAAGAATTCTAAACTTTATATGGAAGAACAAAAAACCCAGACAAGCTAACACAATCTTATAAGATAATGGAGCTTCTGAAGGTATCTCCATACCTGACTCCAAGCTATACTACAGTGCAGTAGTAATAAAAACTGCATTGTACTTGCATAGAAATAGACTGGTTGATCAATGGAATTGAATCAAAGCTCCAGAAATAAACCCACACACCTATGCACACCTTATTTTTGACAAAGGAGCCAAAACCATATAATGGAAAAAAACCCAGCATCTTCAACAAAGTGTACTAGTCTAACCAGATGTCTACATGCAGAAAAATGTGAGCAGGGCTATATTTATCACCCTGCACAAAACTCAAGTCCAAGTGGATCAAACACCTCAACATAAAACCAGATACACTAAATCTGCTAGAGAAGAAAGTGGGTAAAAGCCTTGAACTCATGGCACGGAGACAACTTCCTGAACAGAACACCAATAGCTCAGGATCTTAGATCTACAACTAATAAATTGGACCTCATTAAACTGAAAAGCTTTTGTAAAGTAAAAGACACTATCAATAGAATGAAAAGTAAGTCTACAGATTGGGAAAAGATCTTCATTAATACTACATCTGACAAAGGGCAGAATATATAAAGAACTCAAGAAATTAAACATCAACAAACCAAATGATCCAATTTTAAAATGGGCTACAGAGTTAAATGGAGAATTCTCAACAGAGGAATCTCAAATAGGGGAGAAGCACTTAAAGAAATGCTGAATGTCCTCAGTAATCACAAAATGCAAATCAAAACAACTCTGAGATTTCATCTTGTACCTGTCAGAATGGCTAAAATCAAAAACTCAAATGACAACACATGCTGGTGAGGATGTGGAGAAAAGAGAACCCTCCTCCATTGCTGGTGGGAGTGCAAATTTGTACAGCCACTTTGGAAATCTATCTGGCTCTTTCTCAGACAGTTTGGGAATAGTGCTACCTCAAGACCCAGCTATACCACTGGTGGGCATACACTCAAAAGATGCTCCACCATTCAACAAGGACATTTACTCAACCATGTTCATAGCAGCTTTATTCTTTCTTCTTCTTACTATTATTTATTACAACTTACTCACTTTGTATCCCAGCTATAGCCCCCTCCATCACCTCCACCCAGGCTCCCCCTCCCTCTGTCTTACCCCACTATGTTCTTCCACTGATAGGGGAAGTGACCCTCCAAAAAAGGCCATACTCTTAATCCTTTCAAGTAGTGCCATTACCTGATGACTAAGCATTCAAATATGTGAGCCTATGGGGACCGTTCTTTTTCAATCACCAAACTCTAGAAGTTTAAATAATTGTGTGGTAGGGATTACTTAGGTGCCAGGAGCCAAAGCTATCTAGTGAAGACAAAGGTAGTTATTGAAGCCAAAGCCAAGTAGAGAGCAAAGGTCATTTAGTGGAGACCTAAGGCTATTTAGTGAAAGAGTTATCTAAGACCCTAAATCATGGGTGATAGATTGTGAGGACAACTTTTTGTTAGAGCATCCGTGAGATATCTTAAGAGAACATCCTTATGGTGTCTTGCAGGTACAATATTTAACCCAGGAAAGCACTCTCCCTATTTCCTGCAACAGTAGATTAACCTTCCCCCTTTTCTGCCTTCTCCCTATATAAATTGGGTAAAAATTTCTAATAAACGGAAGCCTTGATCAGACAAACAGACTTGGCTTCCTTCCTTGCGCTTCTCGTCCCCTTCCATTCCTTCCACTCTCTTCTCTTAGGAACCCACGTTGAAGCCCCGAGGGTTGGAGCACTTAGGAAAGCAAGAGATGCACTAATCATCTTGACACCCAACATTTAATGTACAAAGTTGGGTACACAGTGTTGGAGGTTCAAAGGGCATAGAGACACTGAAGATCCCCAAAGACTGTGAATTGCATAAAGCATATTTTCTACCACAACTCTCATGGTCCTCCCTCCCCAATGGGGATCCTTGGTCACCAGTTCCCAGGGACAAAGGGAGAAGAATCTAAGAACAAGGGTCTAAGAACAAGGGATTCAAATGACCCGTGAGCACAAGTGGAATCCAGGAGCAGCTTCAGCAGGACTGTTCAACTTTATTTAGGTGAACAAAGGCTGTATAGTTCTTGGGAGTGGTTGGAGGGTTCTCACGGTAGATGTACACTATTAGGGGCTGAAAGTGCCAGGAATGCTTTATTTGCATTTGGCAGCACGGTCCTACATATGAACAGGAACGCAGTGCCTAATTATGGGCAGCAGAAGGAGAACATTTGCAGGGAACTGCGTAAAACATCATATTCCAGATATGGCTAGGTATCCATGCCTAAAGACACTCTCCAGAGGAGGTCAGGCAGAGAAGAGGAAGCCTTGCTGACAAAGCGTCCTTCATTTAGAGCCAAGTTCAGGGCTTTTGCGTCATGGTGGACTTTGGCAGTAGGGTTTCTCAACAGCCCTCATCACTACCACCCCAGTACGTATCTGGAAGAGCACAGAGAAGACTGCACTTCTCAGAAGCCCAGTCCTTGGAGAACCTGCAGGCCTCCACTTCATGCCCAACAAGAAGCTGAAGGACAAGGGTGGTGCTTAGAGTTTCTTCAGTTGTCATGGCTAAAAACACTTTGAATCTGCACAAATACTTAATTGACTACACAAGCATTAAAATATTCTTGTGGTGAAAAGATAATAAACCCAGTGAAGACACACACATACACAACAGAGTTACAGCATAGAAAGAGTAATCCTGTTTCTACAATCTATGCAACTGTAAGATACACATGCCAAAATAGAATGAGATTTTGACAAGGGATGTATTTACTGCTACATTATTCCAGTGGCAAATTGAAGTAAAAGGAGATCCAAGATACACCATGTGTCCATTAGTATGGAAACGTGTTGACATATCACCACGCCATGGCATATTTTATTCAGTACAAAACAATGGAACTGTTTCAGACTTTGGTGATAATAAAGGCACAAGACTAGCTCATTGTCAAGCTCATGTGGAAGGTCCTAGCTTTACTGAACTTTCAAGATAACAAGTTAGCCTGCCATAGTCCCATACATACCACCAAAATAGAGACTCTGCGGTCAAAATAAAAGACCTTATTGTTCATGATGCATCAGAGCAGAAAGCTCCAATTTCAGGACTTTTTTTCACTCTTGTGAAGATCTTTGAGACAAAATATATCATTAAATGTTTAGTAACATCATAGAGAATTGCTTCCTCACACCTCCTGAGTATAACAATGAAAAATTCTAAATAAAGGGTTTTTTTTTTTTTAAAGAAAAGAACAAGGACAGCATTGGAGAATGATCAAAAGCAAGCAAAAATCTGAAGGAATTTCAGCTTTGAAAGTAAAGATGTACATTGAGTAAAATCCACTTTTAGACAACTGTTTCTCAAAGGGTCCCCTTCAGCCTGCAGGGAACAGGACTATTAAATCTCAAGCAAAGAATATCTTAGTGAGGTATCAAAAGACAGAATTTAGGGCTGCCAGAGTGTCTAGAAATAGAGGATTTTTTTTTTTTTTACCAGAGGGGGCATTTATTAAGGAAAGTGCCCAAACAAACTAGTAGGGGAAAATTTTCTCCTTTTCAAACATTTGTGATCTCAACAACATACTTCAAAGGGAAGACTTCAAAAGCAAGCAGAAAAATTAAAAGCATGAATATTGAAATAGCAAAGAAAAACTGGCTTCCCAATCAGATTTATGAAAAAAATTCTTGAAAAAAAGTGGATTAAATAAGTTTGAACAGTTTAAGGGTGATATAAAACACCACACGTAGCATAATATCAGAATTTAAATATTATTTTCATTAGTATTAAAACATAAAATACTTAAGGGTAAAGTGACAAATATATACAAAACAACTGTAAAATGTTGCTGAGACAACTTGTGAATAAAAGGAAAGACATTTATGAGCTAAAAGGCTTCGTGTTTTAGGATGTAAGTATATCCAAGCATCTGTGCACAGATGGTTTAAGTGATTACAAATGCATTGTTTTGGCTAAATGATGGTCTTTGCCTCAAATAGTAGTATACACAGCTTTTAGCATGGGGTGGGTCACAGATGAACTTAAACCTAAACTCTGAGCAGGATGTGGTCCATGCATGCTTGCAATGCCATCCTTCAGGAATCAAAAGATCAGGAGTTCAAAACCAGCCTCAGTTACATAAGGAGTTTGAGGCCAACCTGGGCTACAAGAGAAACTGTCTCAACCAACAAGCAAGTGAGCAAACAAAAAACAAGCAAAACAAAAACAAAAAAACAAACTAAAACAAAAAGCCACAAACAAAAACAAAACAAGCAAAAACCACAAAGTACAACAACAATCCAACAACAAAAACTCAAACTTCTTATAAATGTAGAATAATACTTAAGAAAACTATGTGAGCAATTATTTAACAGATATAACACAAAGCATAAAGGAACAGATTTACAAATTACATTTATCAAATTTGAGTTCTATCATTTAAAAGTTGTAGACAAAATGACAAGTCCCAAGATCTGAGTGCAGATATATGAGAATCATGGAAAGGCTTGTATTTAGAACATATGATGACGATGCATGCCTTTAATCCCAGAACTTAAAAGCCAGAGGGAGGCAGATCTTTTGAGTTCAAAGCTGGACTGGTGTACATAATGAATTCTAGGACAGCCATATAAACCATGTCTTGGAAAACAAACAAATAAACAAACAAATTCAATAGACAAATTAAAAGAGAAGACAGTCACAAAAAACAAAAAACAATTTTGCCAATCTGGAAAACTAAACAGATCAAAAAGCACAGGGATAAACTAAAGAGGGCTAACGAGGGAGGTCTGGAAATGTCAGCTTTTTCTTCTTATGTCGTGGGTCTGGCACTCAAACTCTGGGAATCGCCAGGCTCCAGAAGTCAGACTATCTAACATCTTCTCTTTTCCTTTAGCTTTTAATAACAAAACTTTCCCCCAGGTCTCCATGTCTGAAAGTTTAAAAAGGTTGAAGACATTTAAAGTGAGAAATGCCGTGGAAATATCATACTTCACCCCATCAAGCGAACTGAGTACAGTTGTAAGAGGTTTGACATGGAAGAGCCGTGCATACTGTACTTGGCTCTGTAAAGGCAGTGCTGCAAGCTGGATGTTAATGTGTATCTCCGATCCATCTTTCTGAACAGCTTAAAATAAACTTTTAAGAAGATTTTTCCATAGCTACTTTCTGGGGGGGGGGGAAGGCATATTTTCTCCACTGCCTTTTTAAACTTTTTAACCACAGATACTTTTCTTTTAAACATGTTGACTCCAGATCTTACTTAAAAAATGGAAATATAGGAATAAATGTTTAGATAACGTGGTGCTTTTGAAAAGTAGATTTGAGTTATTTTTAAACATTATTTATAAACTGGAAACTACATGGATTCAGATTGCCTCAGGGGCTTAAGAAACACGAGGAAATGGGACACAGATACTGAAGAACAGCAGATAATTTCAAGTGGGCTTCTTGCTACAAATCAACCTACTTCTTGCCTATAAATGTTTGTTTTCTAAATACTAACATAGTAAGTCAAAGCCCGGTATTAATATTTTCTAATGCTTTGATGGTTTACACATATCATTTTATACTTTAAAGAATTCTTGCTTTTAACTTGCTTGTAAACGCCCTGACTTCTTTCATGCTTGAGTCGAGTGGAATAAATAGCCCCCCAGCTGCCAGGGCTCCTTACAACCAGACTGTTGGGTATAGCCATAATATTAGAAAGAGATGCTGTGCTTATGACTTACAGCGTGTGCTCTAGGATCCTGTGCTGCATAACTGAATATGGGAGTTATTACAAACCTGGCACAACATGAAATATTTCTTGAACGCTCAGTGAACAATGAGTAACTCAGTATCAAAGGCACCAGAACAGAGACACTTTCTGGCCCTCGTCACTGGTACCGCATTACCTGACTTGACTGCAGCCTTGGTTCCAAGCACTCAATTCATGAGCTTTGCACTGCTTTTGCTGTCCGTATCGCACACTGACAACACTGCCTGAAACACCTCAGCAAACATTTAGGACTGATGTCAGCTATGAGCCACAGTGTTTTTACTGCACATCCCAAGTCTTTGCTCTTTTAGGAATAAAATAAAATGGTAGCCCTAACTCTAGTCTAACCATTCCTCCTCCTCCCAGTGTGTAAATATTGAATTAGATTATTGGGTTGTATCATGTTAGGATGGCTCATCTTAAAACTTGCTGACATGAAGCTGCTTTCATTGTCTTACCGTCCTGGTATCCAAGGGTTAAAAATTTAAAGAAAACTTTTTTTGAACAGTTAATTTTCTTATTCTTTACCTTTCCTAATATATACTATATACACATATATGCTTATATAGATATTTGTACATGATATAATGTACAAATAATAAATTCACATGGAGTATTCCTGAATGTCTTTGCAGATGTCATGTTTATCTGAAGTTAATCTAATTGTTCTGTGATACTGTGGGGAAACTTTTTTTCTGAAAACATTTCTTGATTTCCCCAAAGACTGAACTCCTCCTGGACCTTGCAGCCAAGTTAATAACATGCCTGAGATCACTTAGGACTACGTACTTGGCCTGATACCCTTCTACGTACTCAGCCTACATAAGTTTAACCCACCTCCAATAAAACAGTGCAACCAGCCTTACTATGCTTTGGATATCCCATACAATCTGCTTTTGCAACATGCACTAAATGCATAGCTTTCATCATAAGTTATACATTCTCTTCTGCCCCTGAATGAAAGAATAATGTATGTCAGTGTAAGCACCTGCTGTTTAAAGCAACCTGAAAGCTTTCTGCATAAATATAAATACTGTACTCTACTGTGGAAATAGTCTGGTGGCATCTGTTTGCGCTCTTAGGTGTTATTCTGGGGTCAGTTGGAGTCAGTTATAAAAACTTTTTTCTTTCTAAAACTCTATTAAACATTTCTGTAAAGAATTCTTTATCTATTCCCATACCATTTTCCCTACGCTGTTCAATAAATACAGAGAAAAACGTGTGTCAAGGTCACGTGGAAGACACAGGAGGCCAAGTGGAGAATTAAGTTTGGGCTCACTCTTGGTCAAATTAATCCATGATAATTCCTAAACCCACTTGTTATGTTACTTACTATGTCGGTAACTTTCTCTTAGTTTACATTTTCAATAGGGGTCATATGAATTGTCTCATTTCCATGACAAAGCACCTAACAAAACACCTTAAGAAGGAAGAATTTACTTGGGCTCTGTGTTCCAGAGTACAGTGCACTATGGTGAGGATGTGATGGCAGCTGGTCCCACTGAAACCACAGTCTGCAATGCTGCTCAGTCCACTTTCTCCTTTATTCAGTCATGGATCTCAGCTCATGGGTGGTTCATCTTCCCTCCAAAATTAATCAGTTTAAAAAAAATTTTTTTCTTGAAGGCACACACAGGGGTTCGTGTCCATGGAGACTGCAGGTCTTGTCAGGTTGACAATGTTGATCAGCCATCGTAACGCCTGTTTTGACTATGCGCTTTGGGGAAGCGCATAGTCATTTATACATTTCTGGACTTCCTCTTCTTGATCATCACATTTCCAAAAATAATTAAGTCTAAATATTTACGTTTATTCTTCAGTAGCCAGAATATGGTGGTTACTTTCCTCTTCTTGGAGAATTCAGCGCTTTGCCCGATGACTGCATTTTTATCGTTTAAGGTATAATTCACGTGTGAACACGCTCATCGTGTGCTTAGAATAGGGGCGATGGCAGATTCCTTCTCCAAAGGAGGACTTCACCGGATCATGTAACCATACTCTATGACTCCTGGTGCTTCAGACACTTCAAGGCAGGACAATTACATGCTTCTCACCAGTTCCTTTTACATGGGAATAAATCAAGTGCTTGTGAGCTTCTTCTCACTCGCACACAATTAGTAATTAACTGGACCAATTTCAACCCAAATAACTCAGATTTCTTCCTCCGCACTCCTGGGCAGCTTCTCAATATAGCCTGCTCTTAGCTGCTTCCAACAGCAACTTCACTTGGTCTGCTATGGATTGATTTCGTTTTGTTTTTATTTTACCCTGGACTCACTTTGTTCATCTTATTTAATAGATATCCTGTCCACTTTTTATCTCCTTAAGAATAGATTTTATCCTCTTCCTAAAATTGTTTTTGCAGCAAATGTACTTTGGGGTAATGTTTATCTCTGAGCTCCCATGGTTTTGTTCTACTTTGGCGTAGACAAAATGCTAGTGGGAGAAAAGGTGTTTAAATGACCTAGATTACTGTTGTCTGTTTATTCACCTTCCCTTGAATTTAAACAATGGAATGTTGTGTTTCTGTTGAAAATGGTATTTGTGTCATCTATTCAAGGTCATGTAAATTCATTTAAAACAGTAATAAAATGTAACTCTATAGTTTTTGTTTCTTGCTTATTAATCACCTTTTGAGAAGTCTGCGTGTTGCTGTTATGACTAATATGTAGACTCATATTAATATATGTGTTTTTGAAAAGGAGACTGGTCCTGGCAGAAACAATATTTTTGTTCCCTGTACTTAATATCACCAAATTCCAGTGGCTAATAGACTCTCTCCTTTGGGACAACACATACCCTGCGATTTTCAAACACTTTTTTTTTGTTATTATTCTTTCAAACTCTATGCTCTAACTGATACTCTTCAAATAATGGAGGTTAACTTGTTTTGAAAATCAGATTCTTTTCAGTAGTTGCTCTTTCCATCACCAAAACACTCCTTTCCCTGCAAAAGACACAATGGAATGGCAAGCCTTCAAAATGAATATGGGTTTATTTTATTAGCTGTGTCTAGTAACACCAGAGAAATATTCAATCTGCTCATTTGAACCATTTTGCTTTTGAAGTGCCTAGCTTAGAGAAGGGGAGAAAACAAATAAATTACTCAGTGTCTTAGTGAGGGTTTCCATTGCTGTGAAGAGACATCATGACCACACAGCTCTTAGAGAGACAACATTTACTTGAGGCTGGCTTAAGTTTTCAGAGGTTTAGTCCATTATTGTCACGGCTGGAAGCATGGCAACATGCAGGCAGACACGGTGCTCAAAGAAGGAGCTCAGAGTCCTACATCTTGATCCACAGGCAGTAGCAGGACACACTTCTTCTAACAAGACCACACCTCCTGATAGTACCGATTCCTATGGAACAAGCACTCAAACACAGGAGTTTATGGGGTTCAGACTTATCCAAAGCACTACACCCAGGGTTGTATGTTCTTACCCTGACCTCATTAATTTGATTAAGTGATATTGTTTTCCTCTCTAATGTTGCACAGGTGGTTCTTCCCCCCGTAGAAATAAATACTTCTTACAAACCTTCAGTTTAGCCAAAGAAATAAGAGAAGGGTTCTTCTACTGAAACCTAGTTTGGTTGTTGTGTTTCCTTTGGTCCCTGCTTATTCTGCTGACAAATTTGTCTTGATAATTTAGAATATTAAAACTGTGTGTGTGTGTTAATGCATGCCATAGTGTGTGTGTGTAGCCAGGGGAGTCAGTTATTGCTTTCTACTTGATTTAAAAAGAGTCATGTAGCCAATGTTTGTTATTTTGTGGTTTCTTTTTTGCCCCTCACACTTCTCCACCCCTTTCCTTCTTCCATTGCAACCCCCTAATACTAGATAAGAAAGAAAAAAGGATAGAGGGGAAAGGGGGTGACATTATTGCTAGACTACATCCTGCTGGTTAGGGCATCATGTTCCTTGGGGGAAATTTTGATCTTCAATGTCAGGAGATGTAATTTTTTCTTCAGGATCCAACTACCAACCAGCAACGTACCTATTGGAGCGCTTGTGTTTATATATCCTCTGGAAAGTCCCCAGAATTCCAAATGTTGCACACTTGCTGAAATTATCTGCACCTGGCAAAACCATACCCCTGCTAAAGCACGAGGCAAATTACAGTCACCTGCTGTGAAGTAGCCCCGTATCTCCACACCTGGGATTAAAACGAAAACACATAATATTTCTGTGCTTTTTAAAGAAACTGAAATCCTCACTGCAGGGCAGCTCTTGTTTCTACCACTGTGCCTGGCACTCCAGGCTGCTCATCTGGTTTCCAGAGAATTCTCCTGTCTATGTCTGTCTTGCATCTTGGCTCAAGGGGAGCTGGGATTGCAGGATGTGCTGCCATATGAGCTATCTCTTGGGCCATCTGCCTCATTTTATTGTTTTTTTAAATTTTTTTGACACAGGGTCTGTCACTGACCTTGGAACTTTCTATTTTGACTAGACTAGCTGGACAATGAACCGCCAGGATGCTACAGTTCCAGAGCTAGGGTTGCAGGGACATGTCTCCATGCCTAACTTACATGTTAGAGATACAAACTCAGGTCTTCGTGTTTGTACAGTGACCATTTTACCCTTGGAGCCATCGCCCCAACCTCTTTCAACCTTATTGTTCATATCAATGTTAGGTTATACCTCGTTGTTGATGGAAAAAAAATGAATTTAGACATAATTTTAAATCAAAGGAGTTCTAACTTTGTCAAAACCTTTGTGCCTTCAGACACTTCATTTGTGTAATGTAAAAACTAAGATCCAGTTTACATTCCTTCCTCCTTCTTCTGGAAGTGTTCTCTGCAGTGAGATATAGATTCACCGAGTCTGTTAAGCAGCATGGATTGCCAAACGTATGAACCAGATCACCTAGAAATGTCAGTGATGTGAGGAGGATGAAAGGAATGTTGAGGAGATCAATTAAAGATGTGATGAGAAAAAGCAAAGGCAAATGAGAAAAGAAAGCCATGGAGAGCTGAAAGATAAAGCGAGACACATCTCAGAATGGGAGTGAAGTGGGTGATGGATTGCTCATTAATAACAGTGTCTGCCAGAGGCTGCTTCTCTCTCAGCTTTAGGTGAACTCGGCATGTGAATCCCTGCATAGGCCCAAGCACACGGACCTCACAGAAAGTGATGCCTGTCACAGCAAAGATGAGCATCAGAGAGGTTCAGAACTACTCCAGCGATCAGAACCGCAGAATCAGAATCGGACTACTATACGGAATTGAGGAATTCCCATCTATCTATCTATCTATCTATCTATCTATCTATCTATCTATCTATCTACAATTTATTTACTTTGTATCCCAGCTGTAGCCCCTCCCTATCCCCTTCCAATCCCACACTCCCTCCCTCCCTCTTCTCCTCCCATGCTCCTCCCCTAGTCCACTGAAGGGGAGGTTCTCTTCCCCTTCCATCTGACCCTAGCCTATCAGGTGTCATCAGGACTGGCTGCATTGTCCTCCTCTGCGGCCTGGTAAGGCTACTCCTCACTCAGGGGGAGGTGATCAAAGAGCCAGCCACTGAGTTCATGCCAGAGCCCCTGCTCCCCTTACTAGGGAAGCCACTTGGAGACTGAGCTGCCATGGGTTACCTCTGTGCAGGGGTTCTAGGTTATCTCTTAAGATTTGTAGTTAATTGGATAAAAGAATTGTCTCAGGGGATTTGAACCTGATGTGAAGCTAAATTCACCTCGCCTACAGAAGTGAAGTTTCCTTATGTAGAATTCTAATCTTGGCAACTTTGCAAACTTATGTTCCAGATATTATATATATATGTGTGTGTGTATGTATATATATATATATATGTGTATATGTATGTATATGTATGTATGTATATTACCACAATTGGATGTTGTTAATCTCTCTTTAGGAATAAATAAAAACAGAAATATTAAAATGCACAAATAAGAATGGAAGTTAATTTTTACTTCAACCATGATGGCTTTGCCTTTGATTTACTATTTCCCTTTCCGGCTCATCAGACTTTGATCTAATATTCAAGTTCTACCACATCCTTGTTTTCTGCACTAGAATTTCAGCCAGAAATCTGTCCTTTTTCTGGTCAGTATGTAGATTACTCTCCATATCTGTGCCTTCGATGCTAAATTTGAGTTAAGGAGAAGTGAGTTCACAATTAAAGCATTAAAAAAATTAGAAAAGGATTGCAAATTTGTATGTAGAAACAGGCACAGAAAAATATTGTTAGATGGATTTGTATGTGTATCATGTATATGCAAGAAGGCATACATGATTGCATGTGAGTGCAGAGGCCAGTAGGCAATGTCAGGTAATTTCCTCTAATGCTCCACATCTTAGTTTTTTGAGACCAGGTTTCTCAATGAACTGGAGGCCATTGGTTCAGCTGGCCTTGCTGGGCAGTAAAC
This sequence comes from Meriones unguiculatus, assembly GCF_030254825.1. Taxonomy (NCBI): domain Eukaryota; kingdom Metazoa; phylum Chordata; class Mammalia; order Rodentia; family Muridae; genus Meriones; species Meriones unguiculatus. The sequence goes on from NC_083363.1 coordinate 48,185,800, forward strand.
CCTATGGATCTTCAGGTTGCGACCTTCTGAAATCCTGGGATCACAAGCATGGTTTGCTTCACCTGATTTATGTATGTATGTATGTATGTATGTATGTATTAAAATGTAGGTTCTGGGGCTTGAACTAAGATCACTTTATCAACCGATTTTCCCAGCCCCTAAAAATAGATTCTATTTGAAGTTTGGAGTCCCTACCTTTATTAGATTCCAAATGAAAGGATGAATGTTTGGAGAACATGAGTTGAAGGGCTGTCTCTGTCTTCTAGATGGCCAGAGACCCATAAAAACTCCAGGAAGCATGGGGTGATGTGTTTAGAAAAATGCACTGCTTTTAATTTCATAAATGCTCATTATTGGCTCTGGAATACAGCACACCAGGACCAACTTCTTAGGTTACCTTAAAAAAAAAAATTGATTCTTTTTGCTTCTTGCCCTCCTGATCTTTCTAGGATTGCTCTTTTCAGGCAGATGATTTTTTCATATTCATCCTGACCAAAATTAATACTGTTCAGAATCTCAAATTTTGCTTGGAGAGAAAGAATTAACAGTTTTGAAAGAATTAAACAGCCCTACATGACTTTCTTCCTATTCATCCCTTGTGAATAGGAAGACTTGGGCTGCATTCACTTTTTCTTTTTTTTTTTTTCATCAGAAGTACTACTCTTGTCTGTGGCCTTGACACTCATCTCTTTGCATGGAATGATCTGGATTTCCAGCTCTACATACCACCAGTTCTTTTCTATATCTTAGACTCAAAACACAGCTCTTTATAGAGACCTCTGCTGCCTACCCTACTGAAAACAGCACTCCCTTGGTTTCCAACTGCTTTCTCTATCATTATTATAATATTTTCTTCACAGCAGTTATCAAATTATGAAGTTTGTTGACTATTTTTTGTGGTTGTTGTTCCACGCATTGACGTGTAAGATGCATGCTAGTAAGGCTCTGTTCCGTCACGGTTATGGCTGTCCCTCTAGTGCAGTGCACAATGCCTAATTAGTTATTAATGCTTAGAAAATTTTTAAATAAGCAAATAAAAACAACGGAGACTTTCCTGCCATGCCTCATGCTCCACCTCATATATTGAGATATCTAATGACCCTGATGTCCTGGAGATACTGGAAGATACAAGGAAGCTGGAGAGGACATCTAGCCATCCATTTACCAAAAGTTGCCCACATCTGTCTGAACAACTGGTGGGGTGGTTAGTCAAGGGATTTGTGTTAGCTACTGTTCTCATTGCTGAAGTTAAGTACCCAATCAGAAGTCATTTATCATTTAAGGATGGGTGGGGGTATTTCAGCTTAGAGTTTGGAGCATAGAATCCATTACATCAGGGAAGACATAACAGCCGGTTTATGAGATTACAGGTTCCATGGCATCTGAAGCCAGGAAGCAGAGAGAGATGAGTGCTGGTACTCACATCATTTCTTCTATTCAGTGTTGAACTCTAGCTCACTGAATAGTCACCCAAATTTAGGAGTCCACCTCAGTTGACTCAGTCTAGAAACCAGCTCACAGCTGTAACTAGGGGTTTGTGTCCTAGATGGTTTTACATCCTGCTAAGTTGGTGATCCATGTCAACTGTCACAAAGGTGGGAGTGGCATGTAAGAGAAGCAATAACGACAGTGCCTTGGAGATTAACACACACGAGACATTACACTGAGCCACGAAGTCACAAAGGAAATGTTCTCTGGAATCTGCCTGCATCTGAGGCCTCTGGTAGGATGAGGCAGATGGGAGAACCACCAGTTTCTTCTTCCTGCCTCCCTTCTCAGGGTAACCCACGAGGCTGCTGAAACACAGAGCAGGATGAGTAGATGTAGAGGAGCTACTAAAAGACCTAGTACAACATCCCTAACTCATACTGTCGTTGGAAAGCAGGGACTCTGTTGTGTTAACTTGGAACCTGGCTTCAGGTGTGTGCATATATGTGTGTGCCTTGTGTGTGCATGTATGTGTGTGGGTGTGTGCATGTGCATGTATGTTCATATATGTGTGTGCACATGTGTTTGTGTGGGTATATGTGCATGTGTGTATATGTGTGTATGTGTGTGTTTGTGCGTGTGCGTGTGTGTGTGTATGTGTGTGGGTGTGTGCATGTGCATGTATGTGAGTTTGTGTGTGTATATTTGTGTATGTGTGATGTGTGTGTGTTTCTGTCCAAGCCTATAGAAGTGCAGTGTGCTGGTTAAGAGCCTAGCCACTGAAGCTGTTCATTTGTTGGTTCCTTTACATACTTAGCTGTGTAACTGACTGTATCAATTGCTTCACAGGCGAAATGGGATCAGAAAGCTTTGTTCTGGGGATTTAAAAATCTAAAGTAGATTTAAAAATCTAAAGTGTGTGAAATATTAAGAAGTATACCTGGTAGGTACTAAGTCCTCATCATTAGTTCTTGGGATAGTCCTCTGTTTGATCTGGATGACTTTCTAATCCAATCTCAAAAGCTGTGAGAACTGCCATGTGTGTGGGGTGTGGATTGATGGGCTCAATTGTATCTACAGTAACTTAAGTGCGACAATGATATCATCTTTATTACTAGGTAGTTCCGTGGAATCTTTTTACATCAACAATTAGAAAGTAGCTGGGACTTCTAAGATCATCCAAAATATTCTTTCACATGTCCCACAGGCAGAGGACGTTACCTCTAGGTTGCTAATGTCTCCTAGTCAGGTCTAGTATTAAACTCATTACCTTTCTCTTAATCTAGGAACACTGTATACTGCTGCTCCGGAGATCAATAATGTAATTATAAAATAAAATCCCCTGTGCATATAAAATAAAGTGACTACAGAGGATTGCTTTTGATAGAATATAGATATGTGTACACCTTGAAGCAGCAACTGATTAATTCGATTAGAAGATTAAAGCCCAGTGAAAGAATATAAGTTGGATGCCAGTTATATAGAACTATTGTTAATTTGTGCAAAGGATCTCTTTTGCTTTTTTGCATAATAAAAATACTTACGCTTGAATTACGACTCCTCTGTCTTCTAAGGCTGTGTGTGTGTATTTAGGGACTAGAGCTATAACCCAACTTAAGAAGTTCTTTCATAACTGATGGCTATATATGTGAAATAGAAGGCACGATGAAAAGCTAGGGAATGGAGAGGATCTTCTCACCCAGGAATGCAATGGAAGCCTCTCACCAGCAAAGAAGCAAGAATCCCAGAAGAAATAACAACCACTTAAGGTCTGATTCCCCTTCCAGTTATAAACCTGATGAGTTTTAGGAATCTCACTAGAAATCCCATTTATAGAGAAAGGACATGTACTACCCTCACACCCATAAGCCTGGTGGCTCCTTGTTTTATTTTATCAAATTATAATTTTATCCTGAGCCTCCATAAAACCATCCTATAATTCCATCAAAAGAGAAAAAAAATGTTTAAAAAAATAAGTTTTTGTAGCAAATGTTTTACTCAGGGTTCCCTAGAGTAACAGAATCTATAGAACTTATGAATGAATATTAGACTCATTTGCAGCTGTGGTCCAGCTAATCCAACAATGGCTTTCTGTGAATGGAAAAATCCAAGAATCCAGTAGTCACTCTGTCCATGAGGCTGGATGGTTCAGCTGGTCCTCAGCAGATTCTGGAATCCCAAAGAAGTAGGCTCTAATGACAGTGAAGGAATGGACTTGTTAGCAAAATGAGAGCAAGCAGGCAAAGAGCAAAAGCTTCCTTCTCCCATGTCTCTATCTATGCTTGCAGTGGAAAGTGTGGCCCATATTAAAGGTGGGGTTTTCACCTCAAAACGTCTGGTTTAAAGGTGTGTCATCCCACCTCAAAGATCCAGATTAGGACATCTTCCTACTTCAAATTAAGCAAAAGTTCCTCATAGGTGTCATGATAGATGGTTATAAGTTATTAATGGACTTATTCAGAGAAAAGATGAGGTTAGATTCAGGGATTTTCTTAAACCCTTAACAACTTAAGCTTATATGTGAGACTATAACTATCTAGTCTTCAATCCCATCAGAGACCTGAGAAGGATACGTATTACCTGACTAAACAGGAAGTGCAACACAAGCCACTTCCAAAATTATAGAAATGCCCAGCAATCTGGGCAACTGGATAGTCACCTGAGATTCCTTTGTAATGTTGAGGCATCTTTAGCCTACTGGTTCAGAATATCTGACAGAATTACTTGTGAAGCAGGAATTATGAAGGACTGGCCTACCTATCTTGGGAAAGCTTGGCAGTTGATGTCCCAGTGTCCTGCTTATCCACAGTTTAGAAAGCATGCTCTCAGCAGTTGAGGCAAGCGCAGTCATTTGCTCCATGGCTAATTTTGTCACATTTGAAGCAAACTCCACATGAAGGTTTTTCAATTCCCATTATCCTCCTTGAAGTAGCATGGCAGTGCAGCCAAGAGCCACTGTGTCTCACAGTCACGAAAAGCCTTATATTATAAAAACATCTTAAATGCCATATTCTGTAGATCTCTGAAATGTTTGAAGACCATCTATCTAACTAAAGTATATCTGAATAGGAAACTGTTGTTTGTTCCTAGCTATTTACTACCTTTTAAACTTTGAAAACAACTACAGAAGTCTAAATAAAGTTCAGTTTTGTAATTAAACTAGTACCTAACATGATTACGAGCTTACTTGTAATAGGCGACTAACTACTAAGCTGCATTTTTAAAAATTATCCTAAACAGTTTGTAATAATAGCTTTCAAGGACTAGAATGTTACCAAATCTTTAAAGGAATTGCATAGGGAAATACTTAGCAATTGAAACATATGTTTCAACACTGTGTTGTAGCAAAAATAAGCTTAAAATTTTGTCAATATACAAAAATCTATAGCCATGTAAAATATTTGAGAATAGTAGTTGCTTTTTAGTTTAAAAGTAGATTCAACTGATTGGCCAGTTCTTTGATCACCTCCCCCTGAGGGGGGAATAGCTTTACCAGGCCACAGAAGAAGACAATGCAACCACTCCTCATGAGATCTGATAGACTAAGATCAGAAGGAAGGAGAGGAGGACCTCCCCTATCAGTGGACTTGGGGAGGGGCATGCGTGAAGAAGGGGGAGGGAAGGTGGGATTAGGAGGGGAGAAGGGGAGCTTATGGGGGGATACAAAGTGAATAAACTGTAATTAATAAAAATTAAAATAAAAAAATCGAAAAAGTAGATTCAATAATCTACCCTTTAATTCTATTATTCCTATATCCTCCCCTTTTTCATCTCCTCTTACTTCTTTTTCCCCCAGCAGTAGATAAATAAAAAAGAAAGAAAGAGGAAGGGAAAAGAGAGAGAGAGAAAGAGATCCAAGAATCCAAACTTCTTTATTTTGTTTCCTCCCTGACCAAGAGTACTAACAAACAACTTGCCAACAACACCCCACCCCAAATGATGACAAACATCCGCCACCCACGGGACGATCAAATACCACCCACCCCACCTCTTGTGATTGGGTGAGTCATATTCCTAAGATCTCTTTCTACTGTCTGGCGGTGAAGACATCTTTGGGAGACTCTAAGAAAATTGGGATATTAGCCACTTTCTGGGAGAGCTAGCTGTATCACTTGCTGTCCAGTCTCTGTGTGATGGGAAAGTGCAGGGCTTAACTGAAGTCCTGGCTGGAAGTCTGTGAGGCTGGACCATCTTAGATAGCCATTTTTAAGTTGTCCTGGATGCAGATTTTTTTGAAGAAGCAGTTATTAAGCCAGTCTGTGAGGCTAGATCACCTTGAGATACTTTTCTTCGTTGGTGTCTGGTCTTTTTGCTCTGGAAACACAGAGCCTTTGAAAGGTAACAAATGTATGGAATGTGTGGTGTGCACGAACCAGCTAAAGTTGAATCTCTGCTCTAAGTTTGAGCAGGTGAGAGGCATCCCACTTAATAAGTCCATTTGGACTATATAACTAAACAATAATATAAATCCCGAATCATGCCCTATGAGAGGATGGCATGTAATCACACACCCTGAGGACTCTGTAGCCAACAGGATTTATTGGCTACACAGAGACATTCATGCCTCAGCCAGTCTCAGAGATGTTCCCATATAAAGTAATCAGCATTCATGTCATGTTTTGTTGTTCTTGTTTTCTTCCTTCATATCTGTAGCCAATATTTCCAGGAGGTCTGCCTGAGTCAAGTCTAATCCTTATTAATTTTGAAGGAATCCACAGCTTTTTGCTTCCTGTTGAAACAAAGGCATAACTTCTTCCCAAGTGCAACACATTTCCTGATTACCATTCTGAAGTTAACACATTCTTAAAGTATATAGGTTGATTTAATTCCAAGGTCTTTTCTGAAATCCAGTGTTTTTCAGCAGCTGTTCTACCTGTCTTATTGCCATTTAAAAAAAAAATAAAACTGCTGGGTGTGGTGCCACACACCTGAAATCTGGCACTTGAGGAGGCAGAGGCAGGTGGATTTCTGTGAGTTTGAGGCCAGCCTGGTCTACAAAGTGAGTCCAGGACTGACAAGGCTACACAGAAAAACCCTGTCTCGAAAAATAAAACAAATACCAAACCAAACCTACCAAACAACCAAAAAACCCGAATAAACAAACAAACAAGTAAAAAACAACAACAGCAAAACTTTAAAACTTTAAATTCAATAGGCATTATTTAATTAGTCTCTGGGACTGTTCTATGAGCATCTTTTTTAAAATGTAGCTAGATCCTTTCACAATTGTCTGACCAGTAAGATTGTAAGATATATCTGTAACATAGTCTGTGTCATAATATATATAAAAAAAATTGTTCCATTATATTGGATACATATGGCAGACCATCATCAGCTTCATTCTGCAAAGACATCTCCACAATAACCACCATCTCTAATAAAAGTGCTTAGCCTGAGGATCAGGAAGCAAAGCTCTCATGTAAATTAGTTAAACCCATTTATTCTAGTCCACGTTTGCCTCATGGCCTGTTACTTCTCCTTAGTCTCAGTACATCTGACTTTCTCCATGTTTGGCTGGCATATTTTCACCTCCCAATTCTTCTCACAGATCCTATCTCTGCCTGAATGTCCTACCTTTTCTCTCTTGCCTCAGCTATAGGCCATCCATCACCTTTTTATTAAACCAATCAGGTGAAGGAGAAGAATGCTTACAAAACACTGAAACAGGTGATGCTTTATAAAAATAATACCAAAGTCCAGCCTGTACTCAACTCTCTTCCAGTACAGAAATCAACATTTGAATAAATCAAAGGCAAACTTTACACGGTGCACAAAAAGATGATTCCAATACCTTTCCTGTTTTTGTGAGAGTTCAGTATATTCCTTTCTCCAATTTATTCTGTCAAACCTTTCTCTGATTCATCACTTTGTCTGCCCCTCAATTAGAGATAACTTTCAAACATGGCTGCTTCCTTTTATAACCAACCTTTCCCTCATTGTTTGGGATGAAAGTTGTATACTAAGAGTGTGTCTGTATTCCACCCAGGTTATACTGTAATCCAGAGTGTGCCTACATTCCACTGGATCACATAGCCCTAAAACGTCTTTGGATGTGATTCCTTGAAAGAGCAGCCATGTTGCCTGGTTAAAATTTCTCTACATAGATATCTCTTACTTTCCTCCTATTATTCCTTGAGAAGCTCATTTGGGTGTGTCTTAGCTTCTTCATGAATGACTCTACATCTCCACCCCCCCACCTAAAGCCTACATGAAATTATCTTTAATAAACCCTTCAACTTTGTATCCAACTGTCTGTGTTACAATCCTTTTCTGCATCAGTGCCATGAATCCTGGTTGGGTTTGGCCTGAGGTCAATAAAAGACTTAGGGACCTCCTCAGCTGCTGAAGATGACAGTATAGAGGTGAGTCTCTGATCTTCACTACTAACAAAACTTGTCTTACTTACTGTTCTCTTGCTGTACAAGAGACAAGATGAAAAGACCAAGGCAACTCTTATAAAAAAGAAAGCATTTAATTGGGGGCTTGAGTATAGTTTCAGAGGGTTAGTCCATGATGGTCACGGTAGGAAGCAGACAGGCATGGCTCTAGAGTAATAGCTGAGTGTTACAGTTATTTTTATAAAACTGTGTTTGTTTCTCTCTTAACCTGGCTATCACACAGATAATTGAGACTCTATTGTATTATTTTAATAAGTTTCATAGCACAATAACTATGTGGTTATTCTATTCTTAACCCTCTACGCTAATCTGGCTTCCTCCTAGGGCACATCCCAGTGACACTTGTACTTTGTAGGTTTTCTGCTCCAGCTCCTCTCTCCTGATCCTTTCTGGCCCCCTGCACTTGGGTGAATTCCCTACTTCCTCTTCTAATTCTTCCTCCCCTGACTGGCAGGAAGTCCAGCTTTACTCTCCCCTTCTCTGTGACTGGCTGTAAGCTGCTTTATTGGCATATCAGGGGACAGTTGGGGAGCATTATTTACACAACACTGAGAGAAGAGATTCTCAGAACAAGAATTGCAACCAGATGTGGGGGCATACAGAAATCATCATTTGATTTACACAATAACCTTATACCTACAGATGAAAGCTTTGCATCCTGACCCTCAGGCAGTGGGCAGAGAAAGAAAGAGAGGGAGAACGAGAGTGAGAGCAAGAGGGAGTGAGAGAGAGAGGCTGAGAAAGACAGAAAAAGGTAGAAAGAGACAGAGACACAGAGACAGAGATATTGGGCCTGAAATGGGCATTTGAAATCTCAGAGCCTACCTCCGGTAACACACTCCCTCCCACAGGGACACACCTACTTCTACAAGGGTATACCTCTTAATCCTTTCCCAAGAGTTTATCAACTGAGGACTAAGTATGCAAATATATGGGCCTGTCCTGGGCCATTCCATTCAAACCACCAGACAACAGAAGCCAACAATCATGTGCTCATTAATCTGAAGGAGGATGCATGAAATGAAAGCAGAAGGTCGGATGGAAGAAAAGGACCAACATAGTTTTGTAGTCAGAGTTAGAACAAAACCAAAGATAATTAGTGGCCCATGAATGCAATTATCAAAAGCCAAAGTGCTTTGTTTCTGAAAGAATAAAATTGAATGTTAATTTACTCAAGGAATTAGACATATCTTAAGATGAATAGAAACAAAAACTAGAAATAGAAAGGAAATGCTAGTATAAATATCATCATGTTTATTATAGTAAAGAACTGACAATATGCTTGGGATTTTCTTTAATGACATAGGAATACATTTCCAGCCTCCAGTACAAAAGATCACAGCTCAGTAAATACAAAAGTGCATGTTACTCGACTCACAATTTGTATATAATACATATTTTAAAATGTCAGCCTACAATTTGATTCTTACATCTTTTTAAAATTTGCAATTATACAAACACTAAGTACATGTAATTCTATATAATTACAGTGTGGAAAGTACTTTCAGAGAAAAAAATATATACAGAGTGCATAAAACACACATTTATTACTTTAGATTTAAACTATAGGACTATGGTTGTGTAATAAGAAGATCAGGTTCTCATTTTAAGTTATTCTGTTGTCTGGAAGCAAGTAAAACTGTCCAGTTTAATGAGATATTTGACACCCAAGTTTTAATATTTTTCAAGCCTCAAAGAGCTACACTTCTACAATACCAAAGGATTATGATCAGCTCTGAACAAGAAAGAACATGGGGATTAAAAGCTGAACAGTCTCCATCCCTAGGTTTTCCTGTCTGATGATCAGCGGCACTTAGAGAATGACAACGTTAAGAAAACTACATTTTTCTATCTCTTTTCATCATAGGGATGCTTTGCTCTTTTCTCAGTTGTTAGACATTCTTTTGATAAGAGATTTATTTTCTATCATGTCATTAGCATATATACAAACTTCCACTGTCTTGAAATAATTGCAGCCTCATTCCCTTTTCGGTTGTTTGTTGGGTTTTGTACAAGGGACTTAGGATGCATTTCATTGCCAACTAATTACTTGGCTGCAAATTAAAGAATGGATTTTGGTTGTCTCACTTGGACTTTCTGTCCTTTGTCTATCAAGGAAGAATTCATTAATTTTCTTCTTTGCACATAGAATCTTGTCACTTGCAGCAGAGGTGATTATTTGCATGTGTTCTGTTTTCTAGGAAAGTGCAAACATGGGTTCATTTAATGCAGTATATTACTCCGATTGCTAAACTAGTGTGCATCTAAGTGATGTACCTTGATAAAATTAGTAGAAAGCAGTCAGACCTACACAGTAATACTTGAGGTGAACATTTCAATTGACATCTCTATGACCTATGTAAACAGAGGTTTGAAAGTTTGAGGAAGTTGTTGTCTTTGCACAATGAGATCTGACTTATATGGCTACCTCCTGCTTGGAATGAACAGTCAGCACAGAAGACAGGTTTGAGGGTATTTGGGAAAAAAAGAAAAGAAAAGCCAACATTCTTAGGTGTGTTAGTCAGGGTTCTCTAAAGGAACAGAAATAATATATGTTTTTGCATATGTATGTGCCTGCATTACATATTTGTGTGTGTGTGTGTGTGTGTGTATGTTTACAGGGTGCAGTGTGGTCCAGGCAGTTCAGCAATACTGAAAAGGCTGAGAATATGGTTTAGTCTACTCGGCTGGATGTCTGAGCAGTCCCAGTCTAGCTAGCACTGCAGTCCTGGAGGACTCCTGGAGAGCTGCTGGTATTCAGTCTGTTTTGGAATCCTCAAGGTGTTTGTTCTCACATCAGAGAAGGAGTGCCTCAGCATTCCTTAAGGACTGATGAACTTGCCAGTGAGAGTGAGGACAATCAGGAACAAAGCAAAACTTCCTTCTTTCAGATCCTTAGGGTGGTTCTTCTTGCTTTAACCAATCTGATTAGAGAAATCCTTCTGAGGAGCATCCAGCAGCTCAGTCAATTCCAGAAGTCAAGTTGACAAGCAATATTAGCCATTACAATTTGTATTCATAAAGAAAAAACCAACCAACCAACCAACCAACCAAACAAACAAACAAAAAGAACAGTGGACTGTTGTGGCCCATACCTACAATCCCAGCACTCAGGGAGGCAAAGGCAGGCAGATCTCTCTAAGTTTGAGGCCAACTTGGTCTACAGAGCAAGTCCAGGAGAAGTGCAGCTTAGTCACCAGACTGCTGAAACTGCGGACTCCAAAGAATTAAAATTACTTCCCCAGGAATCACATGCTGGCAGAAGAAAAAGGCTAAAGTCTAGGTGCCAGCCACTGAAGTTCCTTGCCTTCTAGGAGAGATTTCACACAGTTCTGACAGTTTCCCAGCAGATACTGTCAGTGATGGATGGGAACCCTCCTTCACCAGGACGGCCATGCTCCTTGTCCTGTTTAAACCTACCCAAAGATGAGGACTTGACAGGCTACTGAGCCTAAACGTGGTCACGCCGAACGAATCTCCTTTCTCTTCTTTTCACTACTCATTAATTGGCATGTTGAGGATTTGTAGCTGAGGCTGCTGGGGACCAGCATTTGCCCCTAAATGTCTGGTAACATTTTACATAAAGACCTTAGGAGCTCTCCAAAATCCTGTTTTATATACAATGTCATGAGTATAGATCACAATAGAAGTTGTTTCACAAAAACAAGTAAATTTAAAAACAAGTTAAAAAATTATATTAAAAAAGGGTAGTTTCTCGGGGGTCATAAATGGGCTTGGCAGTTAAAAGTGCCTTGTTTAGAAGACTCAGTTAAGCTCCTGCTCCCCACATCAGGTGATCTACAGTGGCCTGTAACTCCAGCTGCACACATCTTCTGGACCTCACGGGCATTCGCACACACGTGACCGCCACTCACAAAGGCGCAGTATGTACACATAAGAAAAATGAATCTTGGAAAAAAAGAAAAGTGAAATTGCAAAGTGAAACTCTCTTATCTCAAAACCAACCAAACAACAAAACATTGGTAAAACAACAAAAATGCAACGTGGCTCTTCTGATGCTGACAATGCGGAGATAACCAAAATGCTGTCACCCGTTATTCTTTCGTTTTCCATCACAAACCTCCCCTGTAGCCTTTGGCTTTGGGTTGACTCAGGTATGCCTTTTCCAGCAGTGTTGCTGTAGGAGCTAACATATCACCTGCTGTATGATAAAGGTGTGGGACTCTGTGCTGTATGTCTTGATTTCTCTGTCTCATTACACGTGGGTAAAGTTGTATTCCTTTTTCTTCTCAGATTGGAGTTCTTTTTACAGTCTAAGAAATGACAGATAAATAAATACAACAAAACAAAACAAAACAAGCCTGTAGTAAGGGGCTGGAAGATGGCTCAGTGGTTTGTGGATGACCAGATTTGGCTCCCAGTAACTATGTTAAGAGACTGACAAGTGCTGGTAACGCAAACCCTAGGGCATCCAACATCCTTTTCTGGTATTCTGGGTCAGCCATACACATGTATGCACACATAGACACATAAATACGACTAATAATAAGATAAACTCTCTAAAAAAGCACAACAAGACTAAAGAATAAAAGATACAGTAGGGCTCAATGAAAGCACCAAAGAGAAGTTGGAGAAACAGGGCCAAGGACTTTTATTTTAGCTACAAAGTGAAAGAAAGATTACTCTGACTACATAGTAACTGACCAGATTGCTTTAATTATGAATTTCGAATCACCTTCTAGACCAGTCCAACCTTTGATTTATGAGCTAAATTGTACAAAAATAAATTTGACTGTATCAAATACGGCTTAATGAGATTTCTTTATATAAAACGATATCATTGGCTATTATTAGTCTCATTCTTCTCACTGTTTAAAGACTATTTCTGAATGTGATCAGTTCCTCTCCCTGTTTTTTTTGTTTGTGAAAAATATTGCCCTAATTTGTTTTCTATAGCCTTTCATTTATAATTCATTGAGCACCTACCATGTAGTGCCAGTCCTCTTTAATCAAACGTACAATATCTCTCATCTAAACCTTGTTATGGAAAAGTTTCAATCAAGCTGGCATCTGTTATTCATGGACAAACACCCCCAAACCAGCCACCTCCTTTCAAGGCTAGCTTTTCTGCTGCTCCCACAGGTGAGGCAGCTGCCTTCCGCCCTTCATCTCAGCTTCTTTTCATGGTCTGCTGTGTTTTGCCTGTATCCCTTGCTGCTTTTTGTTCCAGACCCTTCTTTCTTAAGATAAAGTTCCTGAATTGGTGCTATCAGCAGGGAGACAGGCTGCATGCAGAACACTCAGAGGCAGACTGTTGGAAACTCCAGGCTTTTTAATTTAAAGGTTGACTAGGTTACCCTGCAGCACTGAGGTGAGGTTTTTGTTTGCCTGTTTCATTGGTTTTGTTCTTTTCATTGGTTTATTAGAAAAAAAAAAAAAGTAGGCCTGGAAGTTTCTGCAAAGAAAAACAAGAAAATTACAGCACTCCCAGTACTTGCCCATACAAGAGAGCAAAACCATAACCTTGAGTAGATTGGCCGTGATTTTTGGGACTTGGGTGTCCCCTTTCAGGGCTGGGCTGGTGAGATTTTCTTTGCTGTGCTGTTATGGTTGTGCAGATATTTGCAGGGTAGTGTGGATATGAGAACCTGAATAACTCCCTTTTCTTCACCTCTTCTTTTTAGGAGTTCACCTGGGACTGATAATCTCCCTCGTCAAGATTCATTTCTCATTAGTGAGGGGAGAGAGACACAGCTCTGGATGGTCACACAGCAGCCTAAAGAATTTCTCCAAATTTTTAGGGACTCAATTCAGGCCAGAGCAGGATTATTGACTTTGATACAGAAATAGACACAGCACATATGACTAGGGCTGAGTTGGAGATGAGATAGTCTTAAGCATAAAGGTCAAGGGAAAGAGAGTCATTGAATAAAGGAAGATACACCAGGGAGCACACGTGTGGGCCGCACCAACAAATAGTCACTGAAAATGTGTGGTTCAGACCCCTCAAGGGAGACTCACAATAGGTATGTATGCCGTTATGCTGGCTTTTGGGTCATGTTGGTATAATATTCTCGTGGAATGTATAAAATTTATACTTGTTCTTTCAAATGCTGGTTTCTCTACCCCACTCTCTGTTTCAATCAGACATTGCATTGCATTATTCTAAGTATCACCTGTCTCAAGTTTGTGCAAACGAGCCACCATTTGTTCTCTGTGAAGTCAATAAAGCAACCAACCAGAGCTGTGCAATGAGGAGATTAGGGTGGGACATCCTGGTCCAGAGGGGAGGAGAAGGAAGCAAGAGAGTAGGAGAGAGGTCGGCAGGAGAAATCTTGGAACCATGAGGAGAGATGAACCAGACCTAAGATATAACTAAAAGCAAGTATAATGGGTGAAATCTGAATGGTAGGAAACTATGCAGGTTTGGAGGTTTAGGATGGAGTAACTATTGCTCAGCATTGTGCGCTAGGTTAATTAAATAAATCCTAGTCTTTGTGTGGTGATTTGGTTATATAGTTGGTCTAGGAATAACTGTGGCTTAATTAAAAGTTAAATCAATAGTAAGTATTAATAACTCACAACAGGGTTACTTCTCAAAAGATGGCTAAGATTTTTATTTATTTATTTATCTATCTATCTATTTATTTATTTATTTATTTATTTATTTATGTGATTTTTACAGCTATGGAAGTGATTTGTAATCTCCCCTCTCCTTGCTATTCAGTCTTCCACTCTTGACTTGAGTATTTCTCTCTCTGATAACCATAGTTGAGCTCTCTTCAAAGGTAGAAGAGTTGGGGAAAAGGAATCAAAACATCCTTTTTTTTTTCCTTTTCACCATTCTTCCTTTAATTTTCTTTTTTATTATTATAATTTTTAGTTTTTATATTAATTACAGGTTATTTACTTTGTATCCCAGCTGTAGCCCTCTCCCTCATTCCCTACCAATCCCACCCTCCCTCCCTTATCTCCTCCCTGCCCTTCACTAAGTTCACTGATAGGGGAGGTCCTCTTCCCCTTCCATTCTGACCCTAGTTTATCAGTTCTCATCAGGACTGACTGCAATGTCCTCCTCTGTGGCCTAGCAAAGCTGCTCCTCCCTTTGGGGGTGGGGGAAGGTCAAAGAGCCCTTCACTAAGCTCATGTCAGAGACATTCCCTGTTCCCCTAACTAGGGAACCCACTTGGACACTGAGCTGCCATGGGCTACATCCAGGGAGGGGTTCTAGGTTATATCCATGCATGGTCCTTGGATGGAGAATCAATTTCAGAAAAGACCTCTGTCCCCAGATATATTTGGTCCTTGTGGTGCTCCCATCCTCTCCAGGTCTTACTAACTCCCCCTTTCATATGATTCCCTGCACTCTGCCCAAGATTTGGTTATGAGTCTCAGCATCTGCTTCAAAACATCCTTTTTAATAATATCATAACAGCAAACTTCAAACCATCAAATGGTAACAATAGACTTTTTGAAAATCAACTTTCAAATTAGACATTCCTTGCATTGATGTACAGTCAATTGATCTAGAATTGTGTTGGGTAGTCCATACAATAAAATAAATTATGTGTGGGCTTTAAGAAGCTCTTAATAGTTAATTTCAAGAGTCCCTTTTTTGTTAATCCTCAGTGAAACCTGACAATTTAACTCAGTGAACGCAATTTTAAACATATACATGGTGAAAACCACATAATAACTTTCATCAATCACATAGTGTGCTCAGTTTCTGAAACATGTTACTGTCTGTGGCCTTCTACAATCCTTTGACAGCTGTGGTTCAGGCCTTTGGATCTCTGATTTCTTCAAGAGTTGAATGAAGGTGAAAGCATCTTTGGAAATGGCATGCTCTGATGCTCAGCTGGGACACGACAGGATGGCATAGAGACTAGAAGTTCTCTGGACTGGCCAGGCACACATTTCAGATGGAATTGCACCTGGGCCATAGGCATACTATATATTTTAATTATCAGCACCGCATCATTAGCATCTAATTTTGTATACTGCCAAGAGGTTCTTGTGCTGTCCCTAAATCTTTTCCAGGGCCAGTTAGGCATGTGGATCTCAAGGCCACAGCCCCAGTCCAGGGCTGGAGAAAGTTGCAGATTGGTTTGCCTTTAAGCCATTTTCTGCAACACGTATATTCAGTTAAGGGTGGCTCCCATATGTTCTCAATCATTAGTTAATGAAATTGTGACTGTATTTGAGCAAAGGTCACCTACCTTGATTCTGAGCACCCTTGAGACCTGAGTTATTAACATGTAGCGATTTTTGTTGGTGTTGCAGTTTGCCCAGGATCTCTTACATAGTTAGCGTTGCCCTGGTCCCTTGCTTCTTAGAGTGCTGTAACAGACCAGCAGGATTGGAATTACCTAAAACCTTGTTTGAAATGCAGACTTCATTCCCCCTAAGCAGAATCTGCATTTAACAAGATCCCAAGGTAATTTGCATGCGTTTAAAGTTTGAGAAGCAATCCTTTAGTAAAGAGTACTTTGATTTCTTCAGCAAGGTTGTGGTTGCCCCCAAGTCACAGAGGAAAGTTACTGACACACTTTGTGCAGAATGTCAAGTTCGCCAACTAGGAGTACAAGTCTCTCCAAGTGAATCTATTTGTCAAATTGACTGAGGTGCTCCTTCTGATGATTTTGCTTTTCAGGTGAAGACTTGTTCTTGAAATTCATTTCGAAACAATGTGTATAACTGGCTGGCTGTTAACCTGGTACCCTTGAGACAGTATCCCAGGAATAACTAAAATGATGAAAAATGTCTCTTCTATTTTAAGTGCAGAAAATGTATACTTCTGTCTGGAATTCTCCAAGAGTTCTTTCCCATTCTCTATTTCATCATCACTCCTTTCATTAGAAAAATTTACTCCTTTATTAAAAGTCATGTTGGTTTGATAAGTATCAAGAAATTACAAATTGGAGAATCATGTAGCCCCTGTCTGTTTTCTGTCTTTTTTGTTTGTTTGTTTGTTTGTTTGTTTTGATTTGCTTTGTTTTTTGAGACAGAGTTTCTCTGAGTAGTCATGGCTGTCCTGGACACGCTTTGAAGCACAGGCTGGCCTCAAACTCACCGAGCTGAGCTCCATCTGCCTCTGCTGGGATTATAGGTGTGGGCCACTGCACCCCGCCTGTTTTCTGTCTTAACTTCCTATTCCTATGTGACATTCTTTTGTTTGTTTCTAGTGTTGATGTAAGAAAAGGTTATGATTGTTAGAAAAAAATACAGGTTACAAGATTACATTTGAATATCCAGTAAAGAAAGAAAGCTTTAGCATTTATATATTAATGTTGCATATGTACTTTATATGCATAAAATATATTAAATATCTACAAGATGTATTAATACAGCAAATATTATTATTGCTTATTGGAAATTCAATTTTACTGGCTGTCAAATGTTTATTTGCCATTTGCTTAAATTATGGAAATGAATGAGAAGTAAGAAAACAGTACTTGAGTTTTTTGTTTTTTGTTTATTTTTTTAAATATTGCTGAGGCTCCAATCCAGCTCCTCACCCATGCCAGGCAACTGATATACCACTGAATTGAATTCCCAGCTTTTATACTTATATTTTGACATAACACACAATTATAATTTCTGAGACCCCTAACATTACTTTCTCAGTGTTAGGACAGCAATTTATTCCTATCAAATTGGTGAAGAAAGTGAATGGAAAAACCATTGATTTTGCATTAAAAGAGCCTCCCTCTTAAAAATGAATATGCCCTTGATATAACACATCAAACACCAGCCTGAATCTCAAATCAATTGCTGTGATGTAAGAAAACTAGGTATGCTACCAGGCAATTAGCTGTTGACAGCTGTTGTACTCAATAGCAGTTCCAACAGGGATGTCCTTTGAGATGTTAAATTCTGGGGGCTTTGACTGCACAGCTGCCTAGAGAAGGATTACTCTAGCACAGCACAGTTGACTGCAGCAGATATACCTGTGACTCTTAAGGTCCAGGAAATAGGAAAATGCTTGTTAATTCTTCCTTAGAACTCAACCAAATTAAAGTTGACAAGTATTCCAAAAGTACATAATTTTTCAGGTAACTAGTTGCTTCAGCGGCTAAGATGATATGAAAAGCAATAAAATGGATAGTAATTAACTCCTTGGGTGAATTATTTTCGTGAATTCAGACTAGCTTGGGCTGTGAACTGCTCCTGGGTAATTGTAAAGTGAATTATATACCACAGCAGTATCTTGCTTTGGCAGGCTTTTAAAAAAAGTATGTGTAAAATTAAATGCTGTAAGCAAAATGTTAGAGAGAATGATTCATTTCAGTGTTCCAAATTTTGCAGCATCTAAAAGTGAGGAAGTTTTGTCTGTAGATGAGAGAGTTGAATATTGGGCTGAGGAATACAAACTTCTGCCCGTAATTCCCAGGGTCCTTTTCTGTTCTCTGTTTTGTTATCACTCTTTTCATTGAAGGAGTTTATTCCTATTTTAAAAGTCTATTTGGTTTAATAACTGTCAAAAAATTACAAAGTGGAGAATCATGTAAGAAATTCACTTGTGGCTATAGTCCTTGTGTGTCTTCTGTCTTAACTTCCTATTTCTATGTGGGATTATGTTATAAAGACCCTAAATGTGATATTTGCCTCTATCTCAGAATGTGTCTTAAAAGACAAAGGCTGCTTTTGAATAGTGTTGTAAAACTGGCTGCAGTGCTGAAAGCAAACCAGAGATTCAACACAAATCCTATCAAAATTTCAATTACATTCTTCACAGATGTAAACAATCTTAAAATACATATAAAAGTGCAAAATAACTTGAATAGCCAAAGAAATCCTAAGCAGAAAAAGCAATAATACATAATAACAAAAATAGTAAGGTGCTGGTACTGGCACAAAATAAGCATAGAGAGTCTATTGGGGCAGATTAGTGAGTTTAGAAATAAACACATTAAGTTACAGCCACCTAGTCCTTGACAAGAGCATCAAACATTATATTTGGGAGCAAAACCTCAGCAAAGGGTGCTGGGAAAACTAGATATTTACATGTAAAAGAAACTAAATCAGTATCTCTTACCCTGCTCAAGAATCAATTCCAAGTGGACTGAAGACCTTAATATAAGACATCAAACTATGAACTTCCTAGAAGAAAGTGTAGGAGAAACACTTAAAGGTCTCTACATAGACAAGAACTGACTGGAAAAGACTGGAAAAGAACAGGCAATTATCCCAAGATCTCACAAGTGAATTAGCATTTGCAAAGCAAAAGATACAGCCACCAAAATGAAGTTGTAGCCTACAGTAGTAGGAAAAATATTTGACATAGAATACAACAAATAGAGTGGTCTTATCTACAATACATAAGAAACAGAAACATTAAATACTCAGGGCTGATGAGATGGCTCAGTGGTTAAGGGCACTGGCTGCTCTTACAAATGAGCTAGGTTTGATTCCCAGGACCCACAGTGGTTGTGACCAAGTTCAGGACCTTTGGCTTTTTTTTTTCTTTTAGGAACTAGTCACATACATGGTATACAGACATACAGACAGAGAAATTGCGCAGACATAAAATAAATAAATATAAAAATGAAATGAAACAAAAAAAACAACCAAAACATACTCTACAGTATATAACCAATAAATGAGATTTTCAAAAGAACTTCCAGTGACCACTGCATACTTGCAAAAATATTTAACAGTCAGCCCTCAGAGAAATGGGAATTAGAACTTTCTTTGCGTCCAACTTCCCCCAGTCAGAGTGCCTATCATCAAGAAAACAGGTAGCAATAAATGTGGTGGGAATGTTAGATGGTGCAGCCGATAAAGTTGCTCAGTGTAGAAAGTCTGCAAAAACAGAACGGACACATGCTCCACACTCTGCTTCTGAGTGTACTCAAAGCACCTTAAGTTGGCTTGCCACAGAGGAACTCACACATGTTAATTGTTACACTGCTCATCACAGACAAGAAGTGAAACCATCCCAGATGACATCACTGATGAACAGATAAAGAAAATACGACACACACAAGTTTTTTTTTTTTTTTCCATCTGTAAAGAAATATGAAATACGACATTGTCATGAAGATCCGGAGATTGCCAAATAAGACAGATTCAGAATGATAATTGCCTTCTATTGTTTCTAACGTGCAGAATCTATGGTTAAGTGTGTGTGAGTGGGGTGTGGAGGGGGGAGAACCATGAGACCATGCAGAGGGGAAACATTCTTAAGAGGAGTAAAAGTAAGAAAAAAAAAGTGCAATGAAGTATGTGTGGAAATTGGGTAGTGGTGGTGCTCCTTAAGTCCTTAAGTGGGATGGGCTTTCATAGCTCAGAGAGCTAAGGTCTTAAACAATAAAAGGCCACCAGAGCCACACTCACCAGTACCTTCTGGTACCTTGTCTCATGAACTCCAAGAATGACTGACAGCGGAGGAGTTAAGTTTTAGAAAGGAATTTCATTATAGCTGAGAGCTTAGGAGAAAAATAACAGGAAAAAGCTCCCGTGTAGCAGGAGGGCCCCTATCTAGGAGTCGGTAAGAATCACTGGGTTGTGGGTAGGAGTGAGCTTGTCCGTTCAGGCGCCACGCCCTCAGGGTGTTCACCTGTTGCTCGACCCAGGTGTCAGGACTGGAGTTTGAGGTACACTTTCTAGGGCCAGTGAAGGATCTACTCCCTCAGAGCTCCACGCGGTTTGCTCCTTAAGTTGCTGTGTGAAAGGACAGTATCCCAGTTAGCTTTCTGTAGCCGTGACAAACATCATGAAGAAATTGCAAACCGGGGAAGAAAGGTTTATTTGGCTTTTATGTCCTGATCACAGTCTATTATTGAGGGACATCAAAGGGCAAGAACTCAAGCAGAGACAGAGGCAGGAATCATAGAGAAACCCTGCTTCCTGGTTTGTTCCTGAAGCCTTGCTCAACTAGCTTTCTTCTATAGCACAGGACCATCTACATGGGCTGAGCCCTCCCACATCAATCATTGGCCTACAGTCCAACCCAATGAGGGCGATCCCTCAGTTGAGGTTTGTAGCTGGACTCTGGTTTCTTTTTCCTACCTCCATATACCACCATTATCTCTTCCAATTCCCCACCAATAGGTAGGAGAAAAAGATTAGAAGTGAAATCATTACCACTCCTGCTGATTAGGGGCATTGAGCTACTGTGCCTCCTGGGGCTCTGGCATTATACACCTTCTAAAGAATCCCCAGAATTCCAAGCGTTAACTATCCTCAGCTGGCAAATTCACATCCCTGCCAGAACATGAGACAAATCATACTTAGTTGCTCTAGAAAATCTGAAGCAGTCCACACCTGGGATTAAAACAAAAACAGTCACATAATATTTTTATTTATTTTTTTAAAGCAAAACAAAGCAGAATTCTCACTACAGAGGTTTCCTCTTCTCCGTTGTACTAGCTAGTTTTTTGGTCAATTGGACACAACCTAGAATCACCAGATAGATGGGAACCTCAATTGAAAAAGTATCTTCCTAAAACCTGGCTGTAAGGCTTTTTCTTAATCCGTGATCAGTGGGCAAGGCCCAGCCCATTGTGGGTGGTGCCGCCCCTGGGCTGGTGCTTCCTGGGTTCTATAAGAAACCAGGCTGAGCGAGCCAGCAAGCAGCACCCCTCCATTGCCTCTACCTCAGCTCGTGGCTCCAGGTTCCTGCCCTGTGTTAGTTCCTGTCCTCACTGCTTTTGATGCTGAAGTGTTAAATGGAACTGTGAGCAGAAATAAACCCTTTCCTTCTGATGTTGCTTTTGGTCATGGTGTTTTATCACAGCAATGAAATCCTAACTAGCGCACCAGGCGACTCTCCTTTGTGGCAGGTTGACAGAAAGTAACTAGCTCAGAGAGGAAAGATACAAGAACACAAATTAAGGTAGCTTACCATTTTGGGTATTTCTGTCTGGGACTGAATTGCTCATAGAAGCAAGGGTGTTTCTTGGCTCTGGCCACAACACTAGCTGCCAAGAGCAAGAAGCAGAGTTGCTGGTTAGGGTGCTCTGATCTAACTGCCTCACAGGTTTTTGTTTTGTTTTGTTTTCTTCTGTCTTCATCAATGAAAGGAATGGGTGGGCAACTTGGAAATTAAGGGTCACCAGAAGAGAGGTTCTAGAGAATGAAGGAGTAGACTAGGAAAAGAATGATTAATGGCACATTTAATGAAAGGGTAAGAACACCCATTACTTGGTGCAGTAACCTGAAAAATTAAGGACCTAAAATATATCTTAGTATTATTTTGACCGTTGAATTTTTGTTTGTTTTGAGACAAGGTCTTTCTGTGTAGCCTTGGCTGTCCTGGAACTCATTCTGTAGACCAGGCTGACCTTGAACTCAGAGATCTCCACCTGCCTCTGAGTGCTAGGTTTAAAGGCATGCGCCACCATGGCTGGCTTGACGATTGACTTTTATGTGTAACTTTAAAGTTAAATAATAAAACTTTATATTAAATAAAATACAATGGCTACCCATTTAAAATGCACCCACTAAGATTAGCATTACAAATAAATAACAATTCTTTAATATCAAATATCTAACGCTTATATTTCTTCTACAGTTCTATAAAGATTGTGTTTTGACAGTGTGGGTGATTTGAATTGGTATGTTTTTATAAATATTTATGAGGCAAATGGCATATTCATAAGGACAACTTACCCCCTTTCCCTTCCTAAATTCTGGCTGTCAGGGTCCTCCCTTTTAGAGTATTTCTTCCCAAGATTCTCAAGAGAGTGGAAGGGGAGGTCCAAACCACAATGCAAATGGTATTATAATGAAGCTGAGGTCTTTTGAGGATATGGATCATTCATTAGTACACACACGGGAGAACATTCCCTGGTGCCTTAGTTTAAAAATATAATGAGAACAGCCTATCTACAGCCTGAAGAATGCTTAACAGCAAAGGGGCATCTTGCCCATCTGGAGACACAGATACCAAGACAGAGAGATATTTCTTCATTGCTTCACATCTGACAAGTATCTCCTTCCTCTTAAAGACCGTCCAAAGCCCGTGGTTATCAGTTAAAGAAATACTGTCTTGGAGTTAAGACATGTTACTACTTTTAAAATGGGAAATTTTACAATGAAGGCTGGGGCCAGGGTTTTACAATAGTCTGCAAAACCCAGAAACAGGTTGTGAGCTGTCTGTAGGATTTCCTTCTCTCAGTTCCATAGCTCAGGTCTGTCTTCTTCTCATATAGGAAGACACTTGTATACCTAGATCATTTGTTCATTTCTTTGAGACTCACCTCTATTGCTTCTATGTGGTAACTGAATGTCTCTTCATTATTTCTTAATATATCATTACATGTAAGTACAAAATATTCATTTTCTTTACTGGTGGAATTTAAATTGTTGTTATTTAGATTTGGGGTTCCTATAATCAGTGCTGTTACATTAGGGTATTAGGAATATATTTTAATAAATATATTTGCAGGGTAGTTTTACCATGACACATTCCCAACTGCAATGTTATAACTTCCCCTCTTTGCACCAAGATTTATCAATGTTAATTTCTTAAAGCTGTAATCATCTGGGTGGGAGGAGAATAGTGAATGATGATAATCACTGTCTTCTATATATGGCCATTGGCATGGCCTCTTTTGTAAGTGTCTTTTTAATTAAAGTTATTACAGTTTCTCAGCATGTTATAAAATAAATATTCAGACACATATATGTTCTATTTCAAAATAAAGACTTGCGTTTTAAATGTGTGTGTGTGTTTGCATGTGTAAGCATGTAATGTGCATGTGAGTGTCTGA
Source organism: Meriones unguiculatus (assembly GCF_030254825.1). Lineage (NCBI taxonomy): Eukaryota > Metazoa > Chordata > Mammalia > Rodentia > Muridae > Meriones > Meriones unguiculatus. Next base: position 48,209,306 of record NC_083363.1, read on the forward strand.
ACGGATCAGAGAGCTTCATGGGTACTCCGGTGCTGGAGTTACAGGTGCTTGTAAGCCCCTTGACATGGGTACTAGAACTGTAACTTCAGTCCTCTGTAAGAGCAGCAAGTGTTCTTAAGCGCTGAGCCTCGTCTCTAGCCCAGTGCTGACTATATAGTCTATGTACGAGTTCTTTCCTGGATATATGTGTTTGCACTTTCACTTTGGTGCAGATTATTTTAAACTGAGCATTTATTTTAGAAGTTAGAGATTTGGAAAAAAATGAAAAAATAATGCAAACAGTCCCTCTGTATCCCATGCCCACTTTTCTTTATCATTATTAACACGCTACACTTCCATGTTGTACTTACAGTTGATGAACCAGTACCAACACGTCAATATTAACAAAGCCCATGCTTTACTGATGTTTCCTGTTTTGTTTTGTTTTTTTGAATTTTATTTTATTCTTATCAGTTACATTTTATTAACTCTGTATCCCAGCCATGTCCTGATCCTCATTCCCTCCCAATCCCACCCTCCCCCCCTCATCTCCACCATGCCCCTTTCCAAGTCCACTGATAGGGGGGACCTCCTCCCCATTCATCCGATCCTGTTTTATCAGGTATCTTCAGCCATGCAAAGCCCTCCTCTGTGGCCTAACAGGACTGCTCCTCCCTTGGGGGGTGGGGAGGCCAAAGAGCCAGTCATTGAGTTCCTGTTAGAAATAGTTCTTGTTCCCCTCACTTTGGGCAACCAATTAGTTACTGAGCTACCACAGGCTACATCTGAGCAGAGGTTCTAGGTTATATCCATACATGGTCCTTGGTTGAATGTCAGTCCCAGAAAAGACCCTGTGCCCAGATATATTTGGTCCTTGTGGAGCTCCTATCCTTTCCCCATCATACTAACTCCCCTTCTTTCTTATGATTCCCTGTACTCTGTCAAAGCTTTGGTCGTGAGTCTTTGCTTTGAAAACACTGCTAGTTAGAGTCTTTCAGATGCGCTCAGATCCTGTCATATGTTCAATGCACATCCCATCTGTCTTTCTAAACTAGGATTGATCATCTTACCCCATGTGTGCTCTCTTGATTATCTTTTTTAGGTGTATAGATTTCATTATGTTTATCATATCTTATAGGTCTATATAAGTGAGTATATACCGTGTTTTTCTTTTTCCTTCTGGGATATTTCACTCAGAATGATCTTTTCTAGATCCCACCATTTGCCTGCAAATTTCATGATTTCCTCCTTTTTGATTGCTGAGTAGTATTCCATTGTGTAAAAATACCACAATTTCTGTACCCATTCCACCGTTGATGGACATCTGGGTTGTTTACAGGTTCTGGCTATTACAAATAAAGCTGCTATAAACATGGTTGAGCAAGTATCCCTTTTGTGTACTTGAGCAAACTTTGGGTATATACCTAGCAGTGGTATAGCTGGGTCTTGAGGAAGCACTATTCCTAATTGTCTTAGAAAGCACCAGATAGATTTCCAGAGTGGTTGTACCAGTTTACATTCCCACCAGCAATGGAGGAGGGTTCCCCTTTCTCCACAACCTCTCCAGCATGTGTTGTCGCTTGAGTTTTTCATCTTGGCCATTCTGATGGGTGTAAGGTGATATCTCAGGGTCGTTTTGATTTGCATTTCCCTGATGGCTAATGAGGATGAGCATTTCTTTACATGTTTCTCTGCCATTCGATATTCCTCTGTTGAGAATTCTCTGTTTAGCTGTTCCCCATTTTTTAATTGGATTACTTGGTTTGCTGCTTTTCAGCTTCTTTAGTTCTTTGTATATACTGGATATTAGTCCTCTGTCAGATAAAGGGTTAGTGAAGATTCTTTCCCAATCTGTAGGCAGTCGTTTTGTTTTGATGATGGTGTCCTTTGATTTACAGAAGCTTTTCAGTTTCATGAGGTCCCATTTATTGATTGTTGCTCTTAGAGCCTGTGCTGTTGGTGTTCTGTTCAGGAAGTTGTCTCCTGTGCCAATAATTTCTAGGCTGTTCCCCACTTTTTCTTCTAACAGATTTAGTGTATCTGGTTTTATGCTGAGGTCTTTGATCCACTTGGACTTTAGTTTTGTGCAGGATGATAGATATAGATCTATTTTCATTTTTCTGCATTTGACATCCAGTTGGTCCAGCACCATTTGTTGAAGATGCTATCTTTTTTCCATTGAATGGTTTTGGCTTCTTTGTCAAAAATCGAGTATTCATTGGTGTGTGGGTTTATTTCTGGGTCTTCTATGCGGTTCCATTGATCCTCCTTTCTGTTTTTATGCCAATACGATGCAGTTTTTATTACTATTGCTCTGTAGTACTACTTGAGATCGGGGATGGAGATACCTCCAGATGATCTGTTGTACAGGACTGTTTTGGAGATTCTGGGTTTTTTGTTTCTCCATATGAAGCTGAGAATCTTTTTTTCAAGGTCTGTAAAGAACTGAGTTGGTATATTGATGGGAATTGCACTGAATCTGTAGATTGCTTTTGGCAGGATGGCCATTTTCACAATGTTAATCCTACCAATCCATGAGCATGGGAGATCTTTCCATCTTTTGATATCTTCTTCAATTTCTTTCTTCAGAGCCTTGAAGTTTTTCTCAAACAGGTCTTTCACTTGCTTGGTTAGTGTCACCCCAAGGTACTTTATGTTATTAGTGGCTATTGTGAAGGGTGTTGTTTCCCTAGTTTCTTTCTTGGCCCTTTTGTCTTTGGTATACAGGAGGTCTTCTGATTTTTTTGAGTTGATTTTGTATTCTGCCACTTTGCTGATGGTGTTTATCAGCTGGAGGAGTTCTCTGGTTGAATTTTTAGGGTCGCTCATATATACTATCATATCATCTGCGGATAGTGACACTTTGACCTCTTCTTTTCCGGTTTGTATCCCCTTGATCTCCTTTAGTTGTCTTATTGCTCTGGCTAGGACTTCAAGTCCTATGTTGAAGAGGTATGGAGATAGTGGGCAGCCTTGTCTTGTCCCTGATTTCAGTGGGATTGATTTAAGTTTCTCTCCATTGAGTTTGATGTTGGCTATAGGCTTGCTGTATATTGCCTTTACTATGTTTAGATATGTGCCTTGTATCCCTGATCTCTCCAAGACTTTAAACATGAATGGGTGTTGGACTTTGTCAAATGCTTTTTCAGCATCTAAGGAGATGATCATGTGGTTTTTCTCCTTCAGTTTGTTTATGTGGTGGATTACATTGATGGATTTCCATATGTTGAACCACCCTTGCATGCCTGGGATGAAGCCTACTTGGTCGTGATGGATGATATTTTTGATGTGTTCTTCAATTTCCTTGGGGGATATAGGGCTATTCAGTCTTTCTTCCTGATCTTGACTTAATGTTGGAAGATGGAATCTATCAAGAAAATTGTCCATTTCATTTAGGTTTTCAAATTTTGTGGCATATAGGCTTTTGTAGTATGACCTAATGATTGTTTGAATTTCCTCAGTGTCTGTAGTTATGTAACCTTTTCATCTCTGATTTTGTTGATTTGGATAGATTCTCTCTGCTTTTTAGTTAGTTTGGCTAAGGGTTTGTCTATCTTGTTGATTTTCTCAAAGAACCAGCTTTTTGTTTCATTGATTCTTTGAATAGTTTTATTTGTTTCTAATTGATTGATTTCAGCCCTGAGTTTGATTATTTCCAGCTGTCTGCTCCTCTTGGGTGTATCTACTTCTTTTTTTTTTTTTTTTTTTCTAGGGTTTTCAGTTGGGCCATTAAGTTGTTTGTATGTGGTGTTATGATTTTCTTCTTGCAGGCACTTAGTGCTATAAATTTTCCCCTGAGCACTGCTTTCAATGTGTCCCATAAATTTGGGTATGTTGTGCCTTCATTTTCATTGAATTCTAGGAAGTCTTTAATTTCTTTCTTTATTTCTTCCTTAACCCAGCTGTCATTGAGTAACAAGTTGTTCAGTTTCCATGTGCGTGTCGGATTTTTGTTATTTCTGTTGTTGTTGAGGTCTAGCTTTAGTCCATGGTGGTCAGATAGAATACAAGGGATTATTTCAATCTTTTTGTATCTGTTGAGGCTTGCTTTATGACCAACTATATGGTCTATTTTGGAGAAGGTTCCATGCGGTGCTGAAAAGAAGGTATACTCTTTTGAGTTTGGATGAAAAGATCTGTAGACATCTATTAGGTCCATTTGATTTAGGGTCTCTGTAAGTGTTTTTATTTCCCTATTTGTTTTCTGTCTAGTTGATCTGTCCCATGGTAAGAGTGGAGTGTTGAAGTTTCCCACTATTAGGGTATTAGGATCAATATGTGATTTAAGCTTTAATATTGTTTCATTTACGAATGTAGGTGCTCTTGTATTTGGGGCATAGATATTCAAAACTGTGATGTCCTCTTGGTGGATTTTTCTTTTGATGAGAATATAGTGGCCCTCCTTATCTTTTTTGATTAACTTGGGTTGAAAGTCTATTTTATTAGATATTAGGATGGCTACTCCCGCTTGTTTTCTGGAACCATTTGCTTGAAAAACATTTTTCCAGCCCTTTTCTCTGAGGTAATATTTATCTTTGTTGCATAGGTGTGTTTCTTGGATGCAGCAAAATGTTGGATCTTGTTTCCGCAACCATTCTGTTAGTCTGTGTCTTTTGATTGGGGAGTTGAGTCCGTTGATGTTGATAGAAACTAGTGACCAACAATTGTTACTTACTTTAGATGTGGGGTTGGTGGTGTCACTGAGTTTCATTGCTTGTATTCTTTTGGGTTTTTTTTGTTGTATAGTTATCTATTTCCTCTATTTCCTTAGATGTAGTTGTTTTCTTTGGTTTGGAGTTTCTCTTCTAGTAACTTCTGTAGAGCTGGGTTACTATGATGATATTGTTTAAATTTGGTTTTGTCTTGGTATATTTTGAATTCTCCGTCTATGTTGATTGAAAGTTTTGCTGGGTATAGTAGTCTGGGTTGAAATCTGTAGTCCTTTAAGGACTGTATGGTTTCTGTTCAGGCCCTTCTGGCTTTCATAGTTTATGTTGAGAAATCTGGTGTGATTCTGAGAGGTCTACCTTCATATGTTACTTGGCCTTTTTCCCTTGCTGCTTTTAGAATTTTTTCTTTGTTCTGTAGGTTCAGTGTTTTGACTATGATGTGACGTGAAGAATTTCTTTTCTGGTCTAGTCTACTTGGTGTTCTGTAGGCCTCTTGTATGTTTATGGCCATCTCCTTTTTTAAGTTGGGAAAGTTTTCTTCTATAATTTTCTTGAAAATATTTTCTTGACCTTTGAGCCTGATGTCTTCTTTTTCTCCTACTCCTATTATTCTTAGGTTTTGTCTTTTCATGGTGTCCTTGATTTCTTGGATGTTTTGTGTTTGGAAATTTTCTGATTTTATTTTTTCTTTGAGAAACGTGTCAATTTCTGCAAGTGTATCTTCGGCTACTGAGATTCTTTCTTCCATCTCTTGTATTCTGTTGGTGATGCTTACCTTTGTAGTTCCTGATCTTTTCTCTATGTTCTCCAGCTCCTGGTTTTTCTCTTTTTATGTTTCCTTTATTGATTCTTATTCTGTTTTCATGTCTTGCACCATTTCCTTCATCTGTTTGAATGTGGAGTCCTGCTTTTCAATGACAGCTTCTATTTTTTTGTCTGTTTCCTCTCTATATATCACTAATTGTGCCTCTGCTTCTTTGGCTATAATTGCCTGTATTTCTATGAGAGCTTTGTTTATTTCTTCTTTATTTGCCTTCATTTGTGTGGACATTTCTTTGAGAGCTTTATGCATTTCTTCTTTGTTTGCCTCAATTTTCGTGGTCATTTCTCTGAGAGCACGATTTGTTTCCTCTTGGTTAGTCTTGATTTCTTTGGCTATTTCTCTGAGGGCTTTGTTCATTTCATCTTTATGGGCCTCTAATAGCTGGAGAAACATAGTTTTGAGGTAGTTTTCTTGTATATCTAGTGAATTGAAGTGTCCATTGTTTTGTGGGGTTGCTGGTGAGGTCATTATGTCCTGATTTTGTTGGGAGTGTTCTTACGTCTGCCTCTAGCCATCTGGTTATTTATAATCCTCACTGTTTGTTCCTCGAGATTGTAGTTCGGGCTATGATTGTCTCTTTCTGTTTTCTGGACTGTTTTTTCAGGAAGATGAGAGAGGTTCACTGGTTTGGGAGTGTGCACTGTGGTTTCAGTTTTGCCTAAGTAAGGAATGTGACGCTGGCGCTATTTGCATGTGCTTTTAGCGGGCACAGTGTGCATGCAAGGATTCTCTGACTATTGCAGTGGCCTGCAGGCCACTATTACGCAGTTCTGTCTGAGATCCAGGGATTGTTTGCCTGGATTACACTGGTGGACCTACAAGGCAGAGGCTTCAACGTTGGGGTCGCTATCCCAAATATCCCTATGATGCCCACACTAGGGGTGTGGGTAGCAGGGATCTTGTCTGGTTGTTTCTGTGGAGAGGCCCTGGGTCTGGGGCAAACTCTCCCTATAAGGCTCACTCACTCTCTTGCAGGACCAGTTGGAATGCACAGGGGTTCCCCTTGCTCTCTACTCTCTGATTTGGTCCTGCTGCGGAGAGTGCGTGGGTAGGCTAACAGTCAGCTCTGTGACACTGTGGCCGCAGGACTCGGTGTCCACCTTTCCTGTGTGCTGCCTCTCTGTCCTTTCCCTCTGCCAGGAGGGGTTATGTTGACTGGTCCTGGGGTGGCACGGGAAAGAGTTAGGTTGAGTGTTCTCAATCCCAGATCCTGGGCCCAGATCTCTCTGCCAGAAGCAGCCTGGCGGTAGAGCCTATGTTTGCTGATCCGGAGAGAGTACCAGGTAGGGTTGAGTGTCCTCAGATCCAGAGCTTGGGTTTCTCTGCTAGCGGCCGCTGGGTGAGCTGGAGAGAGGGTGCTGTGTCCTTGGCAGGCTGCCTCTCTGTCCTTCCCCTCTGACCTTCCCCTCCGCTAGGGCAAGCTTATGGAGGTGCTCTCAGGGGAGTGCCAGAAGGGGTTGGGGCTTCTCAGTCCTATCCTAAACCTGGGTTTCTCGGCCGGGGGGGGGGTGCTGGTGATAGAACTTGCTGCTATACCTTATTGTGCTAGACCCAGGAGAATCTCAGGAGGTGTAGAATGTCCACAGTCCCAGATCCCAAGCTGTAGTTTGTTTGCCAGGAGCAGCCGGCAGCACTGGGGTCAGGGCACTGTGAAGCTGCTGTGTGCTTCTTTATCCTTCCGCTCTGCCGGGGCAGGGTTATGGCAGCATTTGGGGGAGTGCCCGAAAGGATTGGGTTTTCTCAGCCCCGATCTCGGGTTGGGGTACAGACAATGTGGTCTGTGGCAGATTCTGCTGGACACCTCCTGCCTCCTCCCAAGAGGGATTTTGAGCTGGGCGTGCAGCTACTCTCCACGAGGCAGGAGCTCAGTTGTGATGGTGGCGGGTACCCGAGGTCCGTGAGACCTTCCAGGGAAAGACTGGGTGACCCGTGATCAGACTCGCAACTTTGCTTCCCCGTGGGGTTTTCTTGCGACGGGGACACCCAGTCTCTGGCACCCTTGTGTCCACCAATCAGCCTGGGAAAGTGATCGGGACACGCAGGCTTGTGGCACTAGCCCGGAGACACAAAGTCCACGTTACCAGGGTTCTCTTCTGGGTTCTGGCTGTGCGGCCCGAGAGTGGACCTGACCGATTCCCACGCCATGGGAGCCTCCCCTCACCTGGGAAACACGATCGCTGCAGTTTCAGGGCCCAGAGTTCAGTCTCCTGGTCGCTGCACGGAGTGTGTTGTCCCGCTTCTCAGACACAGTGTTCTCCCGGCTCTGCCATCTTGCCCCCCCCCCCCCCGTTTCCTGTTTTTTAACCTCTTTTTTTCCTACTTCTAGGTTTTTATCTAAGCGATAACCCTTAACTGTCTAGTCTCCTTAGCCAACTCGTGGTGGTGACAATCCCTGTTTTGATGACCTTGAGAACTGTGAAGGATACTGGTCAAATGTATTACATAATGTCTCTCCACTGGTGTTTGATTGCTAGATTGAGGTTATATGATTTTAAGCCGTGACCACAGAAGTGACATGCTGTCTTCATTACATTGTTTCAAGAATGCTCACTAGTCTATGGCAAAACCACCCTGAACATGCCCAGCCTCGACAAGAATGCACACTGCTGGGCAAAGGATATGGCTCAGGGGTGTTTGCCATAACAGTGTGAAGGGACAACTTAGTGTAGAAAGTAGTTCCCCTATTTGTGGTTTCATTTTCTTGTTTTCTGTTACCCCAGTCACCTGTGATCTGAAAATGATAAGTGGAAAAATTCTAGGAATAACTGAAAAATGTAAAGCTGTGTATGGTTTTGAGTAGCACGGTGAGCTCTTGTGGGTCTTACCTGGGTCACAAATCATCCCTTTGCTCAACAGATTCACACCGTACAGCATATATGTTGGTTCGCCACTTTTCCTGTGCTTTCAGATGTCCATCAAGAGTCTTGAAAACTACTCCCTGAATAAAAGAGATCAGTACGGCATGCCTCTTTGATTTGAACCCTAGATCGGATCTTCCGAGTCTGACATTGCTTAAGTGAGACAATGTGCTCAAATGTTGTGTAATTTAAACACTAAGTGCTTCAGTGTGCATGGAATCAAGAGATGTGTTGGTAATGTTGCCTTTGTACCTAACCTGCCTATAAGGTCTTAGAAATGCTGTTATACATGTTTAACTACAGCACAAGATATGCTTTTATAGCTTTATAGATGCTTAACCTTGGTGTGGAGCTCAACATACTGTGGGTGCTAAAACAGATTGCGTAATGTGTTGGAGTAGATTAAATTAGACACAATTCTATAACATCGCAGAGTAATAAATCGGAGGGGAAAACACTTAGGCATAACTTTCTATGTACGGCCCTATATAATGTAGCTAGAGGATATAATTCTAAAATAATTATGTGGAATCTCGATTTTGTATATGAAGGGAATGTTGTGACATAGACCAGATTCATGATGTTTGTGTTACAATTAACTTTTGAATATACTTATCCACCAAGCCTGTAAGTTTCCATGATGGCTTGGGATAGAGTTGGCTTTGTCTGAAAGATACTTTTTTTTTTTTTTTTTCGAGACAGGGTTTCTCTGTGTAGCCTTGGCTGTCCTGGTCTCGCTTTGTAGATCAAGCTGGCCTTGAACTCATAGAGATCCATCTACCTTTGCTTCCCTTCCCGGAGGGCTGGGATTAAAGGTGTGTGCTACCATGCCCAGATTGAAAGATACTTTTCAGTACATTTAATGTTTTTTTTTGTCTCCCTCTGAACACAACTATATATACAAACTTATATTTGTGCTTTGGACATTTGGTCTTTACAAAAATAGATCGGCTACAGAGGACTTGAATTATTTTCTAGAATTTATAAAAATTAACATTTAAAAGTCACAATAAAATGTTGTTGTTGGAAACAAAGAAAAAGGAGAAAAACATTTTTCCATTCAGAGTGTTCACTGAACATTGCCACAGCCCCTCTGTGTGACTGACATTCTGCTGCATTTGGAACCTTTTAGTTTCCCTCTTTTCTTGTGCTCTGGAAAAGATCCAACTTCACACCTTCATAAAAGCAATAGTCCAAAAGACACAGAGTCACTCAGTATACCAGCCCAGGGCCATTGCAGGGTTAATTAGAGAATATTTATAAAGCACTTCAGAAATGGAATAAAGTTCTACAAATGCCAAAGTTATTAAGATATTTGGCAGTATACACAGAAAGTGGAAATTGTTATGCTGGCTTAGGTTTTGCTTAATCTTTAAACACTGAGGTGTTGAAAACTCAACTTCTAATTTAATTCAACAAATGTTTACTAAGCACATAAGGTCTTTGTTTTAGGGTTCTTTAGGGGGACAGAACTGATAGAAAAATACATATTATATATATGTTATATATAATATATAAATATATTAGAATGTTTTATAGGCTGTAGTCCAGCTAGTCAAACTATGGATGGTAGTTGAGAACTAAGAATCCAGTAATTGTTCATTCCATGAAACTGGATGTCTCAGCTGGTCTTTGGTGTATAACATAATCCCCAGCCCCCCAAAAAGGCTCTAATGCCAGTGAAGAAATGGATTTGCTAGCAAGAATGAGAGTAAGCAGGCAAAGAGCAAGCAAGCTTTTTTCTTCCATGCCCTTTATATAGGTTTCCAGGAGAAGGTATATCTTTCCACCTCAAAGGATTTGACTCAAAAGTTGGTCTTTCCACTTCAAAAGATTTAACTAAGGAAAAAAAATTTTTTTCACAGGTATAGCCAGCCACTTGGGTTTTAGTTAATTCCCAAAGTAGTCAAGTTGCCAACCAAGGATAGCCATCAAAGTTTTAAAAGGTTAAGAAAAAAGTCAATAAAAACATGTTCATAAGGATTTACTCATAATTGTCTAGGTAGACCCATGAATAGTTCACTAAAATTCAGGGAAAATGCTAAAGGGTCCTCTAAAACAGAGGCTCTCAACCTGGGTCTCAGCCCCTTTGGGATGTGGCCGCTTTCGCAGGGGCCCACTAAGACCACTGAAAAACACAGATATTTACATTACAATTCAAAACAGTTTGAGTTACAGTTATGAAGCAGCAACAAAAAGATAGTTTTATCTTTAGCGGTCACCACCAGATGAGGAACTACATTTTAGGATTAAAGGATTGCATCTTAGGAAGACTTGGAATCATGCTCTAAGAGGTCCAAATGGGCATCGTAGGAAGTCACTGTGGGTGATTATTAACAACTTGAGTTAGAGACTGAGTTTTGGGATAGTAAATCCTTGTCAGAGGATATGCTGGGAAAAGGATATTCTATTGCTGTGAGGAAACACTGTGACCAAAGGCAAGTTTGGGAGGAAAGGGCTTATTTGGCTTACATTTTCACATTGTAGTCCATCACTGAAGGAAATCAGAACAGGAACTCAAACAGGGGAGAAACCTGGAGGCAGGAGTTGATGCATAGGCCATGAAGGAGTGCTGCTTACTGTCTTGCTCCTCATGGCTTGCTCAACCTGCTCTCTTATAGAACTAAGGAACACTGGTCCAGATATGATACCACCCAAGAGACCAATATTCAGGAGGCAGAGGCAGTTGTATCTCTGGCCTCAAAAATCCATTGAGTTCCAGGATAGCCAAGGCTGCATAGAGCCTTGTCTCCAAAAAGAAGGGAAAGGAGGAGGAGGAAGAAGAAAAAAAAAGAACAAGAACAAGGAGGAAGAAGAACAAGGGGGAAGAGGAAGAAGAAGAAAAAGAAGAAGAGAAAAGAAGGGACTTTCCACATCAATCACGAATTAAGAAAATACTTTACAAGTTGGCTTGCAGCCTGATCTTGTGGAGACATTTTCTCAACTGAATATTCCTCCTCTCTGATAGCTTGTGTCAGTTTGACATAAAACTAGCCAGCACAAGGGCATTAAGGAAGAAAGAAAGCTGAAAGGTAGAAAAGACATTTCAGGGAAATACCATTAGTGAAATATAGTGCATTAAAGGTGAAGACTGGGCTGAGAGGATAGGGCGGGATCAAAAGACCATATTCATCAAGGCAAAGGAGTGAGCAGACTGCTAGTGGAGGCTTTTGAAGAAGGTCAAGCGGCTGGGGTGTGGATGAGTACTCAGAATATCTCTGGACACAAAAGTGGGTACTAAGCAGTTATTTGTGCAGTAATAAACACATCACATTTCCTTACATTTCAGTGATGACAACAGTTTCCTTAGATGCTTTTCTAATTTCACTCAATGCCATGGGTCAAGTTTGTACTAAAATCTGAGCTCTGTTTTAAATATATCTGTTGTTTGCCTTACAGAAAAGCTTCTTTTCTCCTCTTTTCCAATAGCATCATCCCACATTGAACCTCTCATAGCCCAATCTCCTGCTATCCTCACTGGACCCTGTTTCCTTCAAGCCTTATTGATAGAGATTACCACCTATCACCCCTGCAGTGCTAGCATCTCTGTTCACATCACCTTTCTTCCAAATTTTAGGTTATATTGGTTCTCCTAGTGGAGAACTACAATTGCTTATGAAAGTCTTCTTATGACCCCTTCTTAAGCATTTGGGACTTAGTGGGAATCACTATGGAGGGATGTAAGCAATACCAGTGGAAGAAAAAGCATATCCCTGAGGAGGTGTGTGTGTGTGTGTGTGTGTGTGTGTGTGTGTGTGTAAGAGAGCTCTGAAACCTAGACATTATGCAATTCTGCCTCAGCATCTTCACGTGGCAGAAGAAAATAAAATCAATTACATGTCATTGTTATGCAAAGTAAATGAATTTTAATTTTTTTATAAGATATTTAGTGACAGAATGGGTATGTGACTGCTACTCAGTAAGGTTAATATAAGAAAGAAAAAAATAAAATGGGTATGATGGTGCATGCCTTTAATCCCAGCACTCAGAAGGCAGAGTCAGGTGGATCTCCATGAGTGGGAGACCAGTTTGGTCTACATAGTAAGTTACAGGACAGCCAGTGTTACCTGGGGCTTTTCTCAAAAGAGAGAGGGAGAGAGAGAGAGAGAAGAAAAAGGAGAAGAGAAGGAGGAGGAGGACGAGGAGGAGGAGGAAAAAGAATATTTAATATGACATATAAAAAATAAAAAAATCAGACTAATCGTACCAGCTTAGACAGTGGGCCACATCTGAAGCAACATTGCCATACGCACTCCAATTTGGCAATAGCTGGAGACATTTTTATTTTATTTTATTTTATTTTTTTAGGATGTTTTGAGGGATCTGTATTCAATTTTCAACAATGACTGTATTAATTTATACGTATACTAACAGTATGTAAGAATTTTGTTTACTCGTCTTTACTGCATTTTATTGTTGTTTGTTTTTCCTTTTGATGGCAGCTATTCTTTTTTATTAAATTTTAATTTTTTATATTAATTACAGTTTATTAACTTTGTATCCCAGCTGTAGCCCCCTCCTTCATTCTCTCCCAATCCCACCCTCCCTTCCTCATCTCCTCCCATGCCCCTCTAAAAGTCCACTAATAGGGGGGTCTTTCTCCTCTTCCATCTGACCCTAGCCCATCAGGTCTCATCAGGACTGGCTGCATTGTTCTCCTCTGTGACCTGTCAAGGATGCTCCCCACTCAGGGGGAGGAGATCAAAGAGCCAGCCATTGAGTTCATGTCAAAGACAGTCCCTGTTCCCTTTACTAGGGAACCTGCTTGGATACTGAGCTGCCATGGGCTACATCTGAGCAGGGTTTCAAGTTATTCTAAATGGAGTAATCTTCCTGGTGATTTTGACTCCTGTTTTCATGGTGATTAGAGCCACTGAGTATTGTTCATATAACTGCTCACCGCTTGTATGTCTTTTTTTTTTTTAATAAATTAACTTATTTATTTATTCACTTCACATCCTGATCAGAGCCTCCTCCCTCCTCTCCTTTTGTTTCTATCCTTCTTCCCTCTTCCCCCTATACTCCATCTCTACTCCTTAGATAAGGGAAGTACCCCCTCCCACTCAACCTCCCCCCTCAACTCATACAAGCTCCTCAAGTTGTGTTAGGACTGAACTCATATTCTTCCCCTATAGCCAGGGTGAGGTAACCCTGCCAGGGGGAATTGAGCAAAAAGCAGGCAACAGTGTTCATGTCTGAGACAGGTTCTTCTTCCTTTTCTAGGGCACCCACTTGAAGACAAAGCCATGTAAGAGGCCCAGGTCCAGTTCTGGTTGGTGCTTCAATCTTTGTTAACTTTCCTGGGCCCAGGTTAGTTGGCTCTATTGGTCTTCTTGTGGAACTCCTGTTCCCTCCTGGTCCTTCTATTCTCCCTAGTCTTCCACAAGACTCCCTGTGCTCTGCACAATATTTGACCATGAGTCTCAGCATCTGTTTCCATCAGCTGCTGGTTGGAGCAACTCAGGGGACAGCTATGCTAGGCTCCTACCTGCAAGCATAGCAGAGTATCATTAATAGTGTAAGGGGTTAGCTCTCTCCTATGGGCTGGGTCTCAGGTTGGGCCAGGCATTGGTTGGACATAACCTCAATCTTTTCTCTATCTTTATTCCTGCACTTCTTGTAGGCAGGGTAAATTTTGGGTTGAAGTTGTTTTGGGTGGGTTGGTGACCCCTTCCTTCTACTTGCAGCCTAGTTAGAGGGTGGCCTCTTCAGTTTCTAAGTTGCTACTAAGAGTCTCAGCTAGAGTCAACCACATATTCTCCCACAAGCTTACCCTGTCTTGGGTCTTTTTGGCTCTGTGAATTGTAGTGTGGTTATCATGTACTATATGGCTAATATCTGCTTATAAATGAGTACATACCATGTGTCTCTTTATGGGTCTGGGTTACCTCACTCAGAATGATATTCTCTAGTTCTATCCATTTGCCTGCAAAGTTCATGATTTCCTTGTTTTTAATAGCTGAGTAGTATTCTATTGTGTAAATGTACCACAATTTCTGTATCCATTCTGGGACATCTAGGCTGTTTCCAGATTCTGGATATTATGAATAAAGCTGCTATGAACAGACTTGAGCAAATGTTCTTGTTGAATGTTGGGAGACCTTTTGGGTATATGCCCAGGAGTGGTATAGCTGGGTCTTGAAGTAGCACTATTACCATTTTTCCAAGAAAGCACCAGATTGATTTCCAAAGTGGTTGTATAAGTTTGCACTCCCACCAGCATTGGAGGAGTGTTCTCCTTGCTCTACATCCTCATCAGCATATGCTGTCACTTGAGGCTTTGATCTTAGCTGTTCTGACAGGTGTAAGATGGACTCTCAGAGTTGTTTTGATTTGTATATTCCCGATGACTAAGGATGCTGAACATTTATTTAAGTGCTTCTTGGCCATTTGAGATTCCCATGTTGAGAATTCTCTGTTTGGTTCTGTACCCCATTTTTAATTAAATTATTTGGTTTGTTTAATTTGTTTGTATATTTTCCTGAGTTCTTTATGTATTTTGGATCTTAGCCCTCTATTGGATGTAAGATTGGTGAGTATTTTTTCGTAATCTGTAGGCTGCCATTTTTTTTTCTGCTGAGTATCCTTTGCCTTACAGAAGCTTTTCAGTTTCATGAGGTCCCATTTATTAATTATTGATCTTAGTGCCTGAGCTGTTGGTGTTCTGTTCAGGAAGTTGTCTCCTGTGTCACTGAGTTCATGGCTCTTCCCTACTTTCTCTTCTAATAGATTTAATATATCTGGTTTTATGTTGAGATCTTTGATCCACTTGGACTTGAGTTTTGTGCAGGGTGATAAATATGTAACTATTTGTGTTCTACATGCAGACATTAGTTAGATCAGCACCATTTGTTGAAAATACTTTATTTTTTTCTATTGTATGGTTTTGGCTATAAGTATGTTGCTTTATTTCTGGGACTTTATTTATATTCTTTTGATTATCCTGTCTGTTTTTGTGCCAATAACATGTGGTTTTTATTACTATTGCTGTGTAGTACAACTTGAAATCAGAGATAGTAATATCTCTAGAAGTTCTTTTATTGTACAGGATTGTTTTCGCTATTTTTCCATATGAAGTTGAGAAGTGCTCTTTCAAGGTGTGTAAAGAATTATGTTGGAATTTTGATGAGAATTGCATTGAATGTGTAGAATGCTTTTTAGTAAGATGGCCATTTTTACTATGTTAATCTTACTGATCCATGAGCATGGGAGATCTTTCCATCTTCTTATATCTTCTTCAATTTCTTTTTTCAGACACTTGAAGATCCTGTCATGTACCTCTTTCATTTGCTTGGTTATAGTTATTCCAAGATAGTTTATATTATTTGTGGCTATTGTGAAGGGTATTGTTTCCCTTATTTCTTTCTCAGACCATGTCCTGCTTGTAAAAAGGAGGACTACTGACTTTTTGGAGATCATTTTTTATCGAGCCACTTTGCCGAAGCTATTTAACAGCTGTAGGAGTTCTGTGGTAGAATTAATTATTTATACTATTTAACATATAAACAAACTGAAAAAGAAACAATAACATGGTTATCTCATTAGACACTGAAAAATCCTTTGCCAAAAATGTGACACTTATGTATAATATTAAATCAACTGTGAATAGCGATATACCAACTTCTTTCTTTCCATTTTGTATCCCCTTGATCTTCTTTACTTGTCTTATTGCTCTACCAATAAATACTATGTAGAATAGATGTGGAGAGAGTAGATAGCCTTGACTTGTTTCTGATTTTAGTGAAATTGATTTAAGTTTCTCTCTTTAATTTGGTATTAGCTGTCAGATTTCTGTATAGTGCTTTAATTATGTTTAGGTATGGGCCTTATATCCCTGATCTCTCCAAGACTTTTCTCATAAAGGGGTATTGGATTTGTCAAAGGCTTTTTCAGAATCTAATGAGATGATCACGTGATTTTTTCTTTCAGTTTGTTTATATGTTGGGATTACACTGATGGATTTTCATGTTGAACCACTCTTGAATCCCTGGGATGAAGGCTAATTGTTCATGGTGGACGATGTTTCTGATGTGTTCTTGTATTCGGTTTTGAGTAAGTATTTTTGCATCAATGTTCATGAAAGATATAGGTCTGAAATTTTCTGTCTTGGTTGAATCTTTGTGTGGTTTAGGTGTCAAGGTGACTGCAGCTTCATAAAGGAGATTGGCAATGTTCCTTCAGTTTCTATGTTGTGGAATAGTTTGAGGAGTATTTAACACAGTCAGATCTAATGGGAACAGTAAAAATCATAAAGCCAGCACAGCTACTTGACAAAGATCTAGGAAAGCTGAGCCTAGTGATGCAATTGCGGTGGTGCAGTCTTTCATTCTTTTGGCCTTGATCATTATGTGTCTCATGCTTGGGGGCTTTTATGATAACTTGGGAATATTGGAGTGATGGAAATTTTCTTATGAATCATTTATGCCGCCTCCCAGGAGTGCTGCTTCTAAGCTTCCTCTGGAGTGTTCTGACCATACTATCTTTCCTGCTTTTAGGAAGATATCCTTATCTGGCCCTACTTGAAGGTCTTCCTTATGCCCTGGAGGTTGTAACTGATATAATTATTCCAGAGACCTCTTTGTGAAGCTCTGACTCAAAGATGCTCTTGGCACATCTACCCCTGCACTTATTCAGGAACAAAACAATCAGAACAAAGTAAACTTAAAATGGTAAACAACCTTTAGTAGGCTAGAGAAATTGGCAGCAGATCAAATTAAAAGCCTCTTCCTTGTAATGATGGACAAAGAATGGTGTGGATAAATGAAAAAGGAATAAAATAGTAAGACCTCCCTTTCTTAGAAAAAGTTAATTCATATGAGGCCACTATGGTGTTCTATGACCAAGGAATAAAAAAAAATACCAATTAGATAGATAAATAACTTTTACAAATATATAAAATATAAAAGCTTTATTATGGCAGAAATTAAATAACTAACTGCAGCAGCTTTGGCCTGAAGACACCTTTGGGGCCTACTGACTACTCAAAGTTGATAATACGCTGCTTGGGACATGACAATCTTTCCAGTGAGGCTTGAATGTCTTCTTTCTGTCTAGTGTCCTTGAAACCACAAGAGCTACCAGCCTGAGAATAGGTTGTCATGCTTTGGTAAAATATGACCTTGAAACTGAAAGTTGTGTTGTGGGATTGAAGAAGGAAATTGATTATAAAAGATAATTCTCTTCTGTCATTTTTATTAAGGTTGACTAAACTTATCACCAAGCAGAAGTTAAAACATGTGTCCGGGGACAAAAATGATATGACCTATATTGTAGAACAACATGCATCTATCTCTGCCTACTAAATTCTGTATAAACAAAGAAGCACCCAGATTGCCAATTAGTTAGGCTACAAAATTCCTCCATAACCCTGTGCCTGACTCATTCTTCCTCGCTGCTCTTGCTTCCACCCTTCTTTAGGCTCTGACCTCACCCAGGGCTGGACCCTAGCAAGTATTTGTATTAGGTCTTCTTTGAAAGTCTGGTAGAATTATGCACTGAAACTGGCTCTAGGCATTCATCTTTATTAAATTCTAGAAAGTTTTTAGTTTCTTTTTTTTAATTTCTTCCCTGACCCAGTGGTCATTGAAAAGGGAGTTGTTCATTTTCCATGAGTTTATAGGCTTTCTGTTGTTTCTTTTGTTGTTGAGTTTCAGCTTTAACCCATGGTGGTCTGATAAGATAAAGGGGGTTTAATATCAAACTAAATGGAGAGAAAATTAAAACAAATCCCACTGAAATCAAGGACAAGGCAAGGCTGCCTTCTCTTCCATATCTTTTCAACATAGTACTTGAAGTCCTAGCTAAAGCAATAAGATAACTAAAGGAGATCAAGGGTATATAAATCAGAAAGGAAGAAGTCAAAGTATCACTATTTGCAGATGATATGATAGTATACATAAGCGACCCCAAAAAATTCTACCAGAGAACTCCTTCATCTGTGAAACACCTTCAGCAAAGTGCCTGGATACAAAATTAACTCAAAAATCCAGAAGCCCTCCTATATACCAAAGACAAAAGAGCCAAGAAAGAAACTAGGGAAACAACACCCTTTACAATAGCCACTAATAACATAAAGTACCTTGGTGTGACTCTCACCAAGCAAGTGAAAGACCTGTTCAAAAAAATTTCAAGTCTCTGAAGAAAGAAACTGAGGAAGATATCAGAAGTTGGAAAGATCTTCTGTGCTCATGGATCAGTAGGATTAACATAGTGAAAATGGCCATCCTGCCGAAAGCAATCTACAGATTCAATGCAATTCCCATCAAAATACCAACACAATTCTTTAAAGACCTTGAAAGAAAAACTCTCAGCTTCATATGGAAAAACAAAAAACCCAGAATTGCCAAAATTATCCTATATAATAACAGTTCATCTGGTGGCATCTCCATCCCTGATCTCAAGCTGTATTACAGAGCAATAGTAATAAAACTGCATGGTACTGACATAGAAACAGAATGGTGGATCAATGGAATTGAATAGAAGAACAGAAATAAACCCATACACTTATGGACACCTGATTTTTGACAAAGATGCCAAAACAATAAAATGGAAAAAAGATAGCATCTTCAACAAATGGTGCTGATCTAACTGGATTTCTACATGTAGAAAAATGCAAATAAGTGCATACTTATCACCCTGCACAAAAGTAAAATCCAGGTGGATCAAAGACCTCAGTATAAAAATGGAGACACTAAACCTGTTAGAAGAAAAAGTGGGGAAGAGCCTTGAACTCTTTGGCACAGGAGACAACTTCCTGAACAGAACACCAACAGCACAGACTCTAAGAGCAACAATCAATAAGTGGGACCTCATGAAACTAAAAAACTTCTGTAAAGCAAAGGGCACTGTTGTCAGAACAAAACAACAGCCTACAGACTGGGAAAGGATCTTCACCAACCCTATATCTGATAGAGCTCTAATATCCAGAATATACAGAGAACTAAAAAAGATAAAAAACAACAAATCAAGTAATCCAATTAAAAAATGGAGTTCTGGGCTAAACAGAGAACTCTCTGTAGAGGAATATAGAATAGCAGAGAAATACTTAAAGAAATGTTCGATGTCCTTAGTCATCAGGGAGATGCAAATCAAAGCAACCCTGAGATTTCACCTTACACCCATCAGAATGGCTAAGATCAAGAACTCAAGTGACAATGCGTGCTGGAGAGGATGTGGAGAAAGGGGAAGCCTCCTCCATTGCTGGTGGGAATGTAAACTTGTACAACCACTTTGGAAATCAATCTGGTATTTTCTTAGAAAAGTAGGAATAGTGCTTCCTCAAGATCCAACCATACCACTCCTAGGCATATATCGAAAATATCCTCAAGTACACAACCAGGACATTTGCTCAACCATGTTGATAGCAGCTTTTTCGTAATAGCTAGAACCTGGAAACAATGGAGATATCCCTCAACTGAGGAATGGATACAGAAATTGTGGTACATTTACACAATGGAATACTACTCAGCAATTAAAAACAAGGAAATCATGAAATTTGTTCTAGATCATCCTGAGTGAGGTATCCCAGAAGCAGAAAGACGCATGCAGTATATATTCACTTATAACTGGATATCAAACATATAATATAGGATTAACGTAATAAAATCTGTACACCTAAATAAGCTAAGCAAGAAAGAGGACCCTGGGTAGGATGATCAATCCTCACTCAGAAGACAAATGGGATGGACATTGTAAGAAGAAGAGAACAGGAAACAGGACAGGTGCCTATCACAGAGGGCCTCTGAAAGACTCCACCCAGCAGTGTATGAAAGCAGATGCAGAGACTCAAAACCAAGCTTCAGGCAGAACACAGGGAAACTTATAAAAGAAGGGAGAGATAGTAAGACCTGGAGAGGACAGGAGCTCCACAAGGAGAGCAACAGAACCAAAAAAATCTGGGCACAGGAGTCTTTTGTGAGACTGATACTCCAACCAAGGACCATTCATGGATATAACCCAGATAGCCTAGAACCCCTGCTCAGATATAGCCTATGGCAGCCCAGTATCCAAGTGTGTTTCCTAGTAAAGGGAACAGGGACTGTTTCTGACATGAACTTAGTGGCTGGTTCTTTGATCACCTCCCCCTGCTAGGGGAACAGCCTTGACAGTCACAGAGGAGGACAATGCAGCCAGTCCTGATGAGACCTGATAAGATAAGGTCTGATGAAAGGGGAGGAGGCCCTCCCCTATTAGTGGACTTGGAGAGGGGCATGGGAAGAGATGAGGGAGGGAGGGTGGGTTGGGAGGAAAGGAGGAAGGGGGCTACAGCTGTAATACAAAGTGAATAAACTGTAATTAATATAAAAAAATAAAACTTTAATTTAAAGAAGATAATAGGGGTTATTTAAATCTTTTTGTACCTGCTGAAGCTTGCTTTGTGACCAAGCATATGGACAATTTTGAGATGGTTTCATGTGATGCTGAGAAGAAGGTAGACTTTTTTTGTTTGGATCAAATGTTCTGTAGATATTGTATAGGTCCATTTGATTCATAACATCAGTTAGTTTTGTTATTTCTATGTTTGGTTTCTGACTCACTTAACTGTCCATTGGTGAGAGTGGGGTGTTGAAGTCTCCTACTGTTAATGTGTGCAATTTGATGTGTGATTTAAGCTTTAGTAATGGTTCTTTTAGGAATGTGGTTGCCTTTTCATTTGGAGCATAGATTTTCAGAATTGCGATATCATCTTGGTTGCCTTTTACTTTGATGAGTATGAAGTGTCCTTCCCCATCTCTTTTGATTACTTTTGTTTGAAAGTTTATTTTATTAGATAGTAGGACAGCTTTTCTTGCTTGCTTCTTGGCTCCGTTTACTTGGCAAACCTTTCTCCATCCCTTTACTCTGAGGCAATATCTATATTTGTTGCTGCGCTGTGTTTCTTGTATGCAGCAGAATGACTGATCCTGATTTTTTATCTATTCTGTTAACCTGTGTCTTTTTATTGAGGAACTGATGTTGAGAGATATTAATGACCAATGATTGTTGATTCCTGTGATTTTGATTTGGGTGGTGGTAGTATGCATGTGTGTGTTTCTCTTCATTTGTTTTTGCCGGTGTGAATTTATTTATTTCCTGTGTTTTCTTGGGTGTAGTTTCCCTTGTTGTATTGTTTTCCTTCTGGTATCCTCTGTAGGTTAGTGGACAGAAATTGTTTAAATTTGGCTTTACCACAGAATATCTTGTTTTCTCCATCTATGGTGATGGAAAGTTTTGCTAAGTATAGTATTCTGAGCTGGCATCTGTGGCCTCTTAGGATCCACATGGTATCCATCCAGGCCTTTCTGGCTTTTAAAGTCTCTGTTGATAAGTCTGGTATAATTCTAATAGGTCTTTCTTTATAAGTCACTTGGTGCTTATCCCCTGCAGCTTTTAATACTCTTTCTTTGTTCTGTATATTTGGTGTTTTAATTATTATGTGGTGGGAGGATTTTCTTTTTTTGATCCAATCTATTTGATGTTCTGTAGGCCTCTTGTATGTCTATAGGCAACTCTTAGATTAGGAAAATTTTCTTCTATGATTTTGTTGATATTTTCTGGACCTTGGAGATGGATTTCTTCTCCTTATTCTTTTCCTATCATTCTTAGGTTTGATCTTTTTTATGATGTCCCAAATTTCCTGTATGTTTTATGTTAGAAACTTTTTAGATTTATTATTTTCTTTGATATCAGTTTCTTCTATTATATCTTCTATGCCTCAGATTCTCTCTTCCATCTCTTGTAGTCTTTTAGCAATGCTTGCATCTGTAGTTCCTGTTCTCTTTCCTAGGTTTTCTATCTCTAGGATTGCCTCAGACTATGTTTTCATTATTGCTTCTAGTTCACTTTACAGGTCTTGAACAGTTGTATTTATTTCCTTCTCTGGTTTGTTTGTATTTTTCCTGTATTTATTTGAGGAATTATTCATTTCCTGTCTAAAGACCTTTATCATCTTCATGAGATTAGATTCAAGGTTGGTTTACTGGGCTTCAGGTGTGTTAGGATATCCAGAGCTTGTAGTAAGATAACTGAGTTCTGGTTGTTCTGAATCGCCCTGGGTTTTGTTGAGTGTATTTTAGTGATGACCTCTAATCATCGAGCTGTCCCTGGTGTTGGCAGGCTTGGAGATCTCTGGTAGCCCCTGATGGCTGTCATCTCTGAGATTGCAGGCAGAGCTGGGACCTGACCTGGAAACTGGCACAGGAAGAGCATGGAGCAGACCTCTCCACTGCTGGTAGTCCCCAATGGCTGCTGCCCCTTAAATTGGAGGTAGAGCTCCGCTGGAGGTCTCCAAAAGCTGCTGCTTCTGGGACTGCAGGCAGTGCGGAGGGCCTGGGAACTGGCGCTGCTGATCATCCCCCGTGGTTGGTACCTCTGGGGCAGTAGGCAGAGCTCTGCTGATATTTGCTAATGGCTGATATCTTTGGAACTGCAAGAAGGACTAGGTCTTGGGAAATCACACTCAGAGGTCATAAAGCAGATCTTACTGCTTCTGGTAGCCCCCAGAGACTTCCACCTCTAGGATTGCAGGCAGAACTGGGGCCCAGGACAGGTCCTGAGCACACAGAGGGCTCAGGACAGACCTCACCTCTGTTGGTTGTCTCCAATGGCTACCTTCTCTGGGACTGCAGGCAGAGATGGCACCCAGGAACTGGTGTGTGCAGGTCACAGAAAAGTGACATTTTCATTTTTCTACTGAGAAATATTGTTGACATCTCACAAGTAGAGGATAGGCATGTTATGAAGTATGCTATAGTGGGCAAGATGACCCTTCACAGCAGAGTCATTCAGCACCCAGTGGAAGCAGCACCAGAACTGAGAACATTTCCCTTGGATTGAATGGTCAGTTTGATTAGTGTATGTGAAAATGAAGTGGTAAAAACAGAGATGGGAACAGAGCTACCTACTGAACACCCTTGGGTGGAAGATTGTGGGTTAGAGCCTTTGGAAATGGGATGTAATAATCTAGGGGAAAGTGCTGGCCATTGGAGTCTGAAACAAACTTTGTGTATTTGTCAATGTGATTCAAGAAGGGAAAGAGAACTTAATGAATCGTGGCTGCAGATCAGGGCATGGTGACATGAAATAGCTATTCAGTGTCCATCCTTGATTAGCTCAGCATTTCTAGGTATATTACAGTGGAGTCCAGGTAACAATAAAAAAAGATGACATAGGCCAGACTTCCGCTGTATCTTACAATGAGATGTGGTAAATAAATAAAACGGTTCTGATAATTAAGGATAAAATTAAATTTTGTTGATGGTTTGATATTGAAGGCATAAATTTTTCTAATTGATCTAGATTAAATATTGCAGATGATTTAAAAACATGTCCAAAATTCTCTGGATCTCTCTTTAGAGTTCCATCCCACTTCTTGAGATTAGGTTGTATTAGTGGCTTATGTGAATTGACTTAACTAAAACAGAACTTATGGTACTTACACTCCGAGAATTGGCAGAATTCTCAAAATTTCTCAAAAACAAAACTAAAAAGCAAACAAGAACAACAACAACCAAAAACCACATGGCTCCCGGATGACTATATCTTGGAGCACTGCCTTATGGCTTAAGAAGCTTAAGGAAGAGGAAATTACAGCAAAGACCCAATTTTGCCCCTTGATGAAACATTTATGGCTTCCACCACGATTTCCGATTACTGCACGGCAGAACTGAGTCATATGGCAAAACCCACCAGCTAATCTACCTGCAGAACTTTAACGCTCTGAGTCTGAGTGATGCTAATGATTATTCTTTTTTTTTTTTTTTTTTTTTGTGCTAGCAAAAATTTTTGAGAAAATTTGTGAAGCAACAATTCATAAATAAAAAAATACATAGTGTAAGTTGTTTGGGGTTTGGAGATACATTTTTCATTAAAGTCCTCTGTGAGAGATAACATGTTAATTCAGAATTGTGTGGTTATCAGATGTTGGATGTTGTGAAATATTTATTAGACTCTTGAGGGCCACTGTGTGTCCTGGCTAGCCCCCAAAATAATTGAGACGGAGACCTATAGATTCATTTAAACAGCTTTGGTGCAATAACTGGGCAGATAGGATTTAAACTCATTTTCTAAGCTAGTTTGGCTGCTTCCCATCCTCAATTCCCAAGTTACTTGCCAATAAGTCATCTTGTCTGGGCTGGATCTGCTGCATCAGGCTAATGTCCTCTCTCTCCATCTTCTTCCTTCTCTCCCTCTCTTTTACTTTTCCCTACCCAAGAACCCCAACCCCTGGGGGGAGAAAAGCTCTGCCTACCTCTATTCTGCCCAGCTACAGGCCCCAGCCTTTCTTTATTAGCCAATCAGTGATAATAAGGGAGAAAATTTACACAACAGAATTCAGTGTATATGAGAATGTACTTATCTGGATTGCAACCAGACCTTCTGGGCCAGTATTTAGCATTTGACTGCACGGCAGTATCAGCCCAGCCCTCAACAGTTGGACTAGATTTACATGGATGTAACCCTGGCTCTGACTAACTCTATGACCAATTTGCTCAACTTCGGACCCTTCTGTATTCTCAGTTAAGAAACTAAGAACAAGAAGCTTGCTTTTGCCTATTATATAAGCCTGGTTATATCTCTTGATATTAAGACCCAAGGCAACCTTGATTGTAACTTGACTATTATCTAGTGGATTCCTTTGTGACATCTGGCATATAGGTTAGGTCATGTGATGACTAGTGCCCTTTGCAAAATTCTGAAGAGCCAGAATCTCTCTTTGTCTAATGAAGGCTTCCTCTCCTTTCAGGGTTCTGTCCTGGCTGCCTGTGGCCCTAATACTATTAATTCTCCCAATAGAATTCTCATCTGGATGACAAAAATAAACTAACAATCAATAGTTGTAGAGTACTTGAAATATAGTTAAACATGAAATAAACATTAGCTGTTATTTCTAGGTTCGTGATTAGATCAGCTTCCACTCAAATGGTGACCTAAGTTTGAAAAATACCTTGCAATATGCTGTCAATGAGCATGAAAACTGCTTTGCAATCAGCCTGATGAGTGAGTTTCCAAATGAAGCATTAAAGGCTGCCCTCTGCACACGGGACTCAGGGCCTGGCCTTGAGGCTGTATTCCTTAGGGACAGTTGCTTTAGGACTACACTGGAGTATGCTGTTAACTATTATCAAAAATCAAATCAAAACAAAACAAAACAAAAAACAAAACAAACAAACAAAAAAAACAAAACCTCAAAGACATTAATGTGAAAGGCAAAGTGATAAAACTCTTCTTGTTTTTGAGCATTTAACTTTCAACAAATATTATTTCTCCTGAATCCTCAAATACAATTTATCTATCAATGTGGTGGTTTGAATGAGTGATCACTGTAGGCACGTATGCTTGAGTACTGGGATCTAGTTGGTGGGATTGTGTGGGATTAAGAGGTGTGGCCTTATTGGAGAAGATTTGTGTCACTAGGGCTTGGCTTTGGGGTTTTCTAGAACTAGTGCCATTCCCAGCTAGCTGTTTCTTCCTGTTTGTGGATGTGGTTGTGAGCTCTTACCTGCTGTCCCAGTGCTGTGTCTGTGTGCCTGCTGCCATGTTTCCGGCCATGATGGTCATAGCCTCAAACTCTGTGAAACTGTGAGCCTATAAATTTTTTGTTTTATAGGTTGTCTTCATCACACAGTTTCATTACAGAAATAGAAACCCTAGCTAAAACAGCCAAATAGATTAGCTTCTCAAAATATTCTGGTCTAGGAATAAACAGACAGTTTACCAGTTAAGTTTCTATACTGTTCTTTCAGAAAACTGGCATTTAGTTATCAAAACTAGTGTGAGGCAGCTAGCAGTGCCTGTAAATCTAGCTCTGGGGAATCCCATGTGTTTTTCTGGCCTCTTCAGGCAGGGTTGCTCACCTGCACACACACAGCCCAAATCAAAAATAAAAAAACAATCTTTTACAGAAAGTATCCTGGTCTGAGCGTGCTGTAGTGGCACACGCCTTTAATTCCAGCACTTGAGAAGCAGAGACAGATGATCACTTGAACAAGGCCAGCCTGCTCTACACAGTAAGTTCCAGGACAGCCAGAGCTTAATGATGAGACGCTGCCTCAAAAATAAAATCTGGTCTCAAATATCATGTGTTCCAGCCTACAGTAATATTTTTCAGCTACTGGTTTATGTTAATGATAATTTTGTATGCATTTTTAGATATCAGGTATACACCTGAAACTTGAAACTTGAAAGATAAAAGCACGAAATGAAATTTAAGTTTAGAGAAACTTTTCTGAGAAGCGTCCTTCTGTTTAAGCGGGTACATTCAGTCTAGCTCTTGGCCTTTTCTGTCCATCACTAGCATCCATGAGTTTTCAGACTAGACTAGGAAGTTTATCAGTCAGGATCAGACCTAGGGCTAGTTGAAGACTTTATAGTGCGAGAATAGGGCAGAGCGATCTACCATTTTGGAATATTTTTTTAAAAAATATTTTTAACATGAACTTGATGTGGCAAAATGGAGATAAGTCTGATTCATTTTTGAAAGAGTAATAAAATGTGAGAAAATAAATCAAGAGCATACTTTCCTACTAAGAGTAAAAGAAAGACAGATTTTAGTCATATTTATTAAATGGAAGTAAGAATAAAATCAAAAGATCTTGAACTGAATGATCTTTTAAAATGCAGAAATGATGAATGCTGTTCAAGAGACATGTGAATAAAAAGGAGACTGCTTGGCGCCTTCTGTTTTGCGGAGAAAGAACTTTTCTTCATTAAGACTGGCACTATTTAGAAAATTACAATGTCACCTCTAATCAGAGTACATTTTATGTGAGGGTAATCTGTGCACTTCAAAAATGTCTGTAAAGGGAGCCTGACTATGTTTTGTCATTCGCATGAGGTTAAAGCCTAGAGCAACTGTTTCAAATCTTTTCTTGATGTAAAATGTAGACGCTACGAACAGAGAAAAGCAGTCGGAAAAAATATTCTTTTTTTTAAGAGAAGAAAAAGCTTTTGATAATGCTAATATTATATATGGAAACTCCTGTTCCAAACAAAGTTATAGGTTAAGAAGAAAAAGATTCAGAAACAAATTACTATAGTTATTATTTTCTATAAATAGAGCTAATGGCAGTTCCAGCTTTATAGGAGTGCTATGAAGATGGATAATCATTTTAAGTTAATATTAAGGGATACAGAATGGAGCTTTGCACATAACTCATGTTACATTAGTGCTTGTTAAGTACATAAACATAACGATTTTAGGATGTAGAACATTAGAGCGGGAATAAAGGTGAGCAATGATATGCTGAGAAAAGGACTGGGGACTAGAGGTGCAGTAAGAATTTGGAGGGTGCCTGGCCACATTTGTATGATTGGAGTTGCATCAAGGTCATCCAGGCCGAGTGTGACAACTGAGGATTTTCCTGAGGGTTGAAGATGGCTTCTTTTCCTTTGTTATGACTTTACCTCTGCTTGCCTGGTTCTAGGTGATTATTTCAGATTGTTCTGTAATGCTCTGCTGCTAAATCTCCTTTGGCAGAATTTGCTGTGACTTTAAAAAAATTATCTTATTTTATTTTAGACTCTGATTTTATTATGGTGTTCATGGAACTACCACAGTACAGTCGTAACATGTCCTCGGTAATATAATCTAGCCTCATGAAAATGCACACACATACACTCATGCACATGAATGCCCCTTACATAAATGTTGGACAAGTTTTTATAAATTTGTTCGTCTTGGATCACAAAATTTATATATCTTTTATCTTTACTATTTTACATAATGAAATAGTGATTAAGAAAACTGGTCCTTTCTGAGTCAGGTTTAGATGTTCTGTGATAATTGTAACAAGTCACATTTTCATTAGGGTGTATAATTTACAAAATCATGTCTAGAAACTACCAAATTCAACTCCTATAACATCACTATATTAACATGATGCTACACTAGGGAGGGATTTTAGATTGTGCTCTGTTGCTGTGATAAAGATCATGACCAAACACAGCTTGGAGAGAAAAGGGTTTATTTGGCTTACACTTCTGAGTCATGGTCCATCTTTGAAGGAAGTCAGAAAAGGAACTCTGAGACTGTGAGGGAAAGCTGCTTCCTGACTTGCTCAGTTTGCTTTTGCACACACTTTGGAACCATGTGTGCAGGGTTAGCACTGCCCAGAATGGGCAGGGACCTCATATATTAGTCATTACTTAAAAAAAAAATGCCCACAAGCTTACTTAAAGGCCAATCATATGGAGACATTTTTTAATCTGAGTTTCCCTCTTCTCAGGTGACTCAGCTTGTGTCAAGTTGACAAAAAGCTGACACAAGAAAAATGTTAGCCTTTGAGATACTAGTTTGCCTTCCCTCAAGCCCACAGGGATCACAGTTGTGAGATACCCAAGTTAAATTATTTTCCAATTCATTTTATTTTGTCACTCAAGATTTCACTAGTAAACTAACATCAAGTCGAAGAAGATGAAAGGTAAATATCTGTATTTTGCTTCTTTTTGCTATTGTTTTATTCTCTCTTTTCTTGCTTAAATAAACGTTTTGAACATTATTTAATTATTGTGAATCCCTTGAATCCTCTGATCATGGGACTGGCAGAATAGTGAAGATGCCATTCCATCTCCTGGTTATTCAACTATACTCTCGTGATTGCTTCTGTGAACATATACTTAAGATCACTAATCAGTTGACGTTAAAATGGAGCAAATAGTCTGTATTTTTCTGTACTTTTTCCCAGTGTAATCTTATTAGTTTTTAAGTACCTCAGCAAAGGTAGAAATAAAAACATAGGAGGTAAAAATATGACAAGTTTGTTGACTGACTTGAAGGTGGAGGAGACTATATCGATGCATGAGAAATAATTCTGACACCAACCAGTGGGCATGAACCCTGGTTTATATCTTAGTTTTAGACTCACAGGATATCTTGGTTTTAGTGTAATGAGATCCTGAGCAGAAAAGCATATAAAGCTTTTTTAGAGTTTTAGCTAGTAGGCCTGTTGGAAAAAGAGAATTCTTGACATCTCGAGTTGTAACAGCAAGTTATATAGCAATAGCAAATGAACTATATAAAGCTATATATTTAAAGTCTAAAGTTCAAATGGGGAATATGAGATCTTTCTTCCCAATGCTCTTATTTTGATTCATTTCTCCCTTTTTCTGAATACTGAGATAAGAAAGTGGTAGTCAACTTGGTTCATAATTTTCAAAGAGCAAGTGGTTCCAGGGGATTCTAAATGGCCCCCTTTCCATTCTATCAGGAGACTTTACTTCTCCCTGAGCAACGCTGCATTACTGTATTTGCAAGGAAAGACTCAACCACTTCAGAAGGTTATGCTTTGGTACCATCCATAGTAATGATAGTACTCACAACATTGTACACCTGACATTTCTTCTGCTTGCACATTGACCAGGGCCACACATATCCTTCTATGGGGCCTCCATGGTGTCAGAGTGCAGAATACTTTTTCTTTTATGTGACTCTAGGTGATCCTCAAATGTTTGATCAAAGTTCCTGTTTCTTTCATGAAATTGGGGAAAAATTACAGTGAAGTCTTAAGTGCGGTCTACTGAGTGTTTTTTCCAGAGTGGCAGTTCTAAACCTAGATGCTGTAGGTTCAAACAGGCTGCCCAGAAACTCATAAGTAGTGATCCTATTACTGATGTGGTCATATTCTGCAAAACTAGGGGTAAGGGTATAACTCTACCAGGAATACTGTCATTACAGGTATAATTAGTTAAAATTAGATAAGTCTGGCATAGAGTGGACCCCTACTCCAATGTGACTGGTGCTCTTACAGAACTTCGGGACACCTCAACACAAGAACATTATTTAGTGATGAAAGCAGAGACCAGGTCAATACAGAAACAAAAGAATACTAAAGATTTCCATCAAACCTCAGTAGTAGGGAGTGGACAAGGATCTTTTCCTCACTGTTCCGGAGGAACCAGCCCTGTTCAGTCTTTATCTTCAGCATGCAGACTTCAGAAATGTGAAATGATGCATTTACATAGTTTTAGCCACCCTGTTTGTGGCACTCCGGAGTAGTGGTTATACAGTATGTGAGGGTGGAAACTTTCCCATCTTTCCTTCATTATAGCTAAGGATAGGAGATAAACTGCAGTACAGTCTTCTAGGGAGGTTGACCTTTGCAGCAAGACTTTTTGACATCACCAAGCTGCTCCACAGTCTGTCATCTTTGGATGTTTTCCAGATCAAGTCTACCTATAGAATTATATCGTCATCATATGCCCAGAAGTGCCATGATAGAGGGACATCAAATGGCCTGCCCTAGCAGAAGAATATGAGTCATTAATGTAAGACGGGCCAAATGTCTGAAAAATGCTTTATTGCTGTCATAAAAACAATTAAGTAAGATCTCATGAAATATTTTCAAAGAATCACCATAATTTTATGAGCAAGCACAGAAGTGGGTTTTTTGAAGTTAACAAAAACTCACTATTCCATTACATCAGCACAAAAGTTTAGAATAGAAAAATGCTCACGATTATAATTTTTTCTACTTTTAATAGCATTCATGTGTCTAATGGTCAATGGGTGAAAGTATGTTTAACAACATATGTCTGTCAAATAGAGCATTATTTCAATGAACAAAATATGATTCCTCTCAGCCATACTTTGACAAATCTTAAGAGTTAGTGCTTAACCACAGAGAAGAAATAAAAACCCAAGGTTTAAGAATGTGAGTTCCCTGCCCCGTTTCTTGACCTTCTCCATCTGGCTTTATTATTCATGAAGGGAGAGGATAAATCCCATCACATTCTTCCCTACAAGGTTATGATATAATGTCGATACACGCTCTTTGAAAAAAAATTGTTCAATAATATTTTCCCAAGGAAATATGGAGCTGTTTCTGTGAGTGTGTGAGAAAACGGAAACTCACCTGTCACTGTGTCACCTGAGACAGCCTTATGACATCATTTGCTATCAGGATTCACATGTGTTGAAGAACTGGAAGGGTGTGAAGGCCAGAGGGGGTAGAAATGGTAACTGACTGGGCTAGATGGAGGTCCTGGTTACAGAGGAGATAGAAAAGGATGGCTTGACAATTATGTGACCCAATATGTAGTCCTAGTTACTCGTATTACTGTATGCTATTTGCAAAGCACTAAAGCTGGAATGATTCCATATGTGTACGTATATGACTGTGTTAATTTATATTTTGTGCATATGTACATAGGTCCAGAGATTTAAAGACAGATACTGAAAGCTTAAAGAAGGAGGAGAAGTATAACAAATAATTTTATGGAGATTGGAGCAATATGGGAAATATATACATAAGATTTTCTAGCTTTAAAAAATATTTATCTAGCAAGATTCACCTTTACATTGCCTAAATTGTACTCAGAATCAGAGCCTTAAGAAACCCCTAAAGTTGAGAGTTGTGACAAGAAATCCAAATAGTATTTGAGGGGGGAGATTGGTCCACAGAACTCATTATAAAGTCTTACTCATTCTTTCAAGCTCTATTATTTCTCCTTTGAAGTGCTTCTCACCTTCCAACTTCCCCTATCCAATGCCCTCTTATTCACATCAGAATAAAACCTGCCCTGTTACTTCCCCTTACTTGCATGAATCTTTTGAGGTTTACTCCTGACACCACAGCAGTGAGCGAACAGGGCAAGCACTGGCAGCTAATCATCTCTCTTCAGCTCTAAGCAGACAGCCTGGAGCTCAGAGGTACTCAGTGGATACCATTGACCCACTGAATTCTGTGTGTGTTTGTGGAATGTCAGCTCGTCTTTCATTTCGATCAAGTTTCACATCTGCCTCTAGTCACTTGTCATGACTTCATATTTTTATAAATTGAACTGCTCTCTCTCAGGATCCCTAGCATCAGGCCTGACCAGAGCTAGCGCCAGTTGCTGTTGGCAAACTGAGTGAATGGGTACCTGTAGATGGTGCAGGGCCTTTAGTCAGAGTCTGATTTTAAAGCCACTCTGAACAATGCTCAGCTTTCTGATTGCTCTAAGGTCTCTAAATCCCTTTAGGCATAAGTTTAATATAGAAATATGGACATACATAGTCTTTAGGTTGATTGAAGACAAAATGAGATAATGTAGGTGATATACAGTTATCCTTAGGGTTTTACTATTGTCTGATTTTTATGACTGCAATTAGAGCAAGCACTATTTGTGTTTATGTCTTCAGAGTTGAGCACAATGCACTCCAATTTAACAATGAGTAATTTTCCTGTTGAGTAAGGGGCAGTTTCATGGCTGAAATTTTATAATGGCCTTTCATGCACAGTCATATTTATTCTTCTGTACTGGTCTCAGCCCATGTAAATTTCCAAACCTCATCTACATAGGGTTTTTTTTTTTTAATGCATACAAAGCCTCCTAGCAGAGGCTATAGAATCTTAGTTACAGACTGAAGAACATCCTCTCTGATCGTTTTCAGTTAGAAAGGTTTGAGTGACTGTACCAGCACAAGGACTGGAAAAACAAACTACAGGCTAAAGCGTCAGGCACACTTCCAGGACAATACTACAGAACCAGACTAACCAAGATTGGCTGTTATTGTTGTGCTAAGCCACCATTGCTGCTGACAGCGGTGAACTATCATTGTGGACATTACTCTCAAACCACACTACCACTTCCATCTATACTCACATCATAGATGCCCCAAACCTTGTCACTTGTCATCTTCACATTTAACTAGCTTTCAAATATATTTTAAAATTTATACGCATATGTGTGTGTCTGTGTATAGATGTACTGTCTGTAAGGACCTGCAAAAGCCAAAAGGAAGGGACATGTCCCCCAGATGGTTGGTTGGAAGTCACCTGGCCTGGTTGCTGGGCTCTAAACTCATGTCCTCTGGAAACAAGAATGGCAAATGCTTTTAACTACCTAGCTATGTCTATAGCCCGTCACTTTAGAAAAAATGCGGCTTGAGAAAAAGACTCACATGGGGATATTGCCCCAGGATCCATCAACCTTTCCAGTGCGCAGTCTATATAAGGTTTTTGGATTACATACTGAGAAGGAAACGTGTGTTCATGAGACCGGAGGTAGGTCGGTGTGCTGGAGTAGAGGCACTACTGTGAGAAGGAGTGTGAGAAGGAGGCATTCAAGGAGAGTGACAATTCCAGCTTACTAACAGGGCATGGCTATAGAGAACATAGTGAGATGGAGCTTAAATCTCCAAAATCCCTTCACAGACTCACAGTTTAAAAATTAACTCTGGAGATGATGACACCAGGAGGTGTGCATTTAGGAGGTTATCGGACCACAAGCGTAGACCTGTCCTGATGGTGTTAGTGTCCTTATAAGGAGAGGTAAGAGATGGTCTGTGTACCTTCTGCCATGAGAGAATACAATCTTTGAACCAGAAAAGCAAGCCTTCTTCAGCTAGTGCAACTGCTGGGGCCTTGATCTTGGTCCTTTCTGCTGTCAGAAGCATGACAAATACAATTAGATAATTTGTAAGCTGACCACCCAATTTTGTTATTGAAGCCTGAACATAGAAAGAAGAGGGGAGAGAAAGGAAAGAAGGAAGGAAGGAAGGAAGGAAGGAAGGAAGGAAGAAGGGAAGAAAGAAGGGAAGGCAGAAGGGAAGAAAGAAGGGAAGGAAGAAGGGAAGGAAGGATGGAAGGAACTGTGAAGGCTTTGGGAACTATATACTGGATTGGCTTATTCCAAGGACATTCCTTACAGACTGGCAGGTAGATTTCCTGATTTTAAATGAGATTATAGTTGAGGGTTGGAAAGAGCTGGGTAACATGGAGGACTTGTAGAGTCAAACCCTAGAGAAAAAGCATCTTTGGTCCAATTGGTTTATTCAACAAAGATTCAAGGGTCACAGGTATTGTCTCTCAGCTGTAGTTCCTGCTAGTGCATGAGCTTTTGAAGCTGGGAGAATTTTCACATCCTGCCTCCTGCTGCTGATTACCAATGAGACTATCTGCCCCTAGTCTAAGAGCCATATCTACCTCAGAGACAAAATGTCTCTGAATTTCTTCTTTTGAGGGAAAAGGGCATCAGCTTGATGTGAAATCAGATACAGGTTTTCCTTCCTGGACCAGCTTAGTATTCACCATTATTTACTGAACTCCCAAAAATGCTACTATTAAGGAACATATTACTCTCCTTGGGGATGGAATGAAGCATAGAGTCCAACATTTCATATAATTATAGGATAATATGTACATGTTGCATGAAACTTATAAAAAGCAAGAAACTAAAAAGATAATAAAATAAATAAAAACAAAGAAGATGACAAAAGCAGAAATATAATAAAAATTTTAAAATAAAATAAATATTCTGGATCAACTTGGTTATGGATTTATGTGCCATTTATTGAATCAGTCTAAGCATTTGCTATAAATTCAGTACTTGTGTGTCACCAAAAGTCACACAATGAAGCCCATTAGTTACATTATGTTACTGTGATAAAATACCATGACCAAAAGCAACTTAAGGGAGAAAGAGATTATTTCAGGCTATGCTTCCAAGGGGATGGATCCTCATGGTAGAGAAGGTATGGCGTGGGAGCAGAAGCAGGAAGTTGGCCGAACACCTTTTAATGGTACACAGGAAGAGAAGAAGCAGGAAGTGAATCTGTGAACCCCCAAAGCCCCAGAAGTGAATCCCTCCAGCAAGGCACTACTTCCCCAAACAGTGCAGTTAATGGGGGAGAGGGGCTAAGCATTCAAATTCATGAGATTATGGGGGATATTTTTTCTTTTAAACCACCACATTAGGCCTTTTGGAATTTCGGGTTTCCAGCAGGGTGAGAAATAATTTTCTGCTTTTTATAAGCTGTTTAACTTACTGTCATCTTTACAGTAATTCGAGTATACTGTTGTGGCATTCAAAAGTGTTATATTATTTAAACTTTATGACACTTCAGGGTTGCAATTCCAGATTCTTCTTCCCTTTTACCCTTAAAGAGAATAATTTTTAGAGAAGCTAAAGGATGACCAAATTCATGCAGACATTATAAAACTTGAATTTCAGACCAGGCATTCTTCTCTGTCATTTTGTACTGTTAGGCTGACTATGTGTGTGTTTATGTGTATGCACACACATATGCAGACTCTTAAGGTCATACAGTGTACACAACCTGGACACCTGCCCTTTTTAGTTGGTAATTGGATTTCTTCATGTCACGAAGTCTTTTTGTGGCATAATGTTGAGATATAGCATTGTCAGGGATGGTTTACCTAAAATTTTAAGTTTGAATATTAATAAAATTATTTGATGGATTCCATTATACATACAGTGGTTTTCTAGAAGCAGAGTGCTTAGTCAAATGGTGAGCATTTTTTAAAGGCCTTTGTTATATAGTAGAAAAGTTGTTCTAAAGGATTGTTGGTTCTTATCATCCACAAAGAGATTCTATAAACTAGACTCGATGGGCCAAATATATTCTGTATTTGCTAATAATGTTTTATTGAAGTGAAGCCATGTTTTTTGTTTATATATTCTTTTGTTCTACAACAGCAGAATTTACTGGCTACAACAGAGATGTATGATCCATAAAGCTAGAAATATTTACTACCTGGTCTTTTGCACAATACTATTACAATTCTCATTCTTAACTCTGTAAAGTCATATATTTTCCTTCTTTGTACCAGTGTTGGAAATTAATAGATAAATGGTTAGATTAATGGATAGATGGAGAAGTAGAGACATACATACTGATAAATATGAAAGGCTGAATTAGTATTTTGACATTGAAAAATATGTGTGTTTCCTGGCCATTTTTTTGTCATCACTTATCCCATATTTATGGATGTTACTCTTTATTTAATATTTTACTTGCTGAGTTCTTAGCATACATATTTTGTGATGAAGTCTGTGAATTTTATTTATTTTTAAAATTGAGACTTTTTATTGTTTGAGGATTATGTACATACATAAAACATGCTTTGAAAAAATACACCCCGATTTTCTCCCCCTCTAGTTCCTCTGTTAGCCTTCTCCACCACTTTTTTTTTTCTCTAAAATGTGTTCTTTTAAAAACTCACTAACTCTACTTGGTGCTGCTTGTGTGACTGTGGGTGTAAGACCATCTCCTGAAGCATAGAACTCTTCACAACTGCCATATCCCCGAAGAAAACTGACTTCCCTCACTTACCACCATCAGTTTCCAATGGCTCCTCAATGACCATGGGGATGTCAAGAGCCTCCCCATCATTCATGCTGAAGCAGGATCCTGTGCAGAACAGACTGACTTTGAACTTGGAAGTATCTTCCTGCCTTTGTCTTCAGAGTGGTAAGATTACAAGTGTGCCACTCCTACATCTAATTAGAGTTGATTTTCTTGGTTATGTATGTATTACTGTTATTTATATATTACTGTCCTCAATTCACCTACCTTATATTTTAGACAAGAGTGTACAAGTAAGAAAGCAGACAGCCACTTAATTATTTCAGCATTACTGATGAACTAATCTTTTGCTACAGATTGTCAACTCTTCTGTTATGTACTAAATCCTGATTGACATTCGTATTTTCCTGGGATAGTTTACTTATTATTGCCTATTATTATCCTGCTCACTAAATTTCCTCAGTTTTAATTGGTGAAAATTACATTATTTTATTTAAAAAATGTTTACCTTCCTATCCCATTTATTACATTGAATAAACATTCAAATCACTCTATTGAAATTAATGGTGATTTAAATTGATACTCATTACAAAACATTACTTTGAGAGTGTTGGAGACCAATATTCTTGCTGCCACACAAAGAAGTACACGAACAGTGAGAAAGGAACTCTCATTTTTGCTAAAGGAGTGCATCCTAAAGCAGGACTAGCAAACACACTGGGGCTCCTTAGGAGGTTCCTTTTGATTTTGTTCTAACACAGGTGGTGACTGTATCTTTTCTGCATTGACAGGGATCTGACCTCACTGTCTCTAGGAATTGGCTAGTTTTAAAAGAGCAAGGAAATGAAGGAAAGAGACCAGAAGTCTGCCATTCCAGGGCATCAAGTTCTGGAAATGCAGCGAGGGCATTTGTATTCATAAAGTTTTATTGTTAATCCTCAAATCCCAGGGACAGATGGCTGAGGTGATTATTTAACTATTTAACGTATAAAAGTAGACCTGGCTGTCAGGTTCTCCCAGCAATCCTCAGTCCCTACCTGATACAAGGTATGGCTGGCATATCCTGCCCTCTACCCCTGAAGTCTCCAGGCCAGTGGCTGGGCAGCTCTTTTCCCAGATGCCCTTCCTGACATAATCCAGCCATTTTGCTTACTTGGCTTCATTTTGGTTACTTGGCTTTTTTGGTCTATCCTATACCTGGCTTGGCCTCTTGGTCTGGCTCTCCCGTCTTTTCTTCCCGCTCTTCACACATGGCCTGGCTCAGTTTGGTCTTGCTGACTCTGGACTCTCACAGATGTCCCTGCCTCTGCTTATGCTTTCCCTTTTGTCTACAAAGAACTTTCTCCTGTACCATACCTAGGAGTAGTCCTGTCCTTTCCTATTTATCTTTCTTTTTCTTCTTCTTCTTCTTCTTCTTCTTCTTCTTCTTCTTCTTCTTCTTCTTCTTCTTCTTCTTCTTCTTCTTCTTCATTTCCATTAACTTATTAGGTCATGTTTTTCTCTAGTTACTGGATTCTTACAGCATTTCTTTCTTTTTTTTGAGTTGACTACATTCCTTGGAAACACACCTTGAAGAAGAAAGGCTTTGTACGCTGGTTAGCATTTCTTCAGGGAATACTAGCTGCCTTTGATTAAAACATTTTTTTTTCTCCAAGGAAGAATTTTAAAATATTTTCATATAAAATCTCAGGTAGTCAAACTTTTTTATGCTTTTTAGAAGCAAAACTGGTCACTACTTTTCTACTTTCAACTTCTAGAAGATTAGGCTTCTTCTATTCAACATTGAAGATTGTGGTTTATGGGCCTGGTTTATTTCATTTAAACAATCAGTTCTATTTTCATCTCTGTTTTTTTGTTAATGATAGGATTTTATTTTTTGTGCAATAGTATTATTCCACTTTGTATATATATCACATCTTTTTTTTTTCCCTTTCAAGATAATGGAAACTGAATGTTTCCAGGCATATTTTCTTTTTGGATACATCCACAGCAGTGAGACTGTTGGGTGCTGTGATAGTTCTGCTTTTTAGTTTTTGAGGAAACTACTTTTTGTTTTGTTTCGTTTTGTTTTCAGAACAAATGCGCTAATTTGTAGTCCCACCAGTATTCAGAAGTTTCATTTCCTAACAGTCTTTCGGGCATTTGTTATCCCCTTACCATTTTGACAGCGGCTCATCTTGCTGAATTGACATGGTTTCTCATTGCGCATTTTGTTACTTACATTTCCAAGGTAATAAGGGATGTTGGATTTGTTTTTTTAATCTGTTGGCCACTTGTAGTTCTTCTTTAAAAAGGAAATCTATGGGACTGGAGAGATGACTTAGCAAAGGCCTGATTTGGTTACTAGCTTACAGTGGCTAATAAGTCCAGCTCTAAATGGAGACAATGACCAATTTCTGAGGCCACTAAAAAGCTCAGATGCATTTACATATATATATACACACACACAAATGGACAAAGAATAAAAAGGAATGTAAATAAATTTAAAATACCTAATTATGTCTTGCCTGCTTCTGATTGTTTGTCCCATATAGCCCCAGCTGCCCTGGAATGTGCTGTAGAGAGCAGGCTGGTTTCGAACTCTCAGAGACAGACCTGCCTCTGCTTCTTAAGCGCTAGTATTGCAGGTGAACAGCACCTTGCCTAGTCTAGTGCCTATTTTTAATTGGATTTGTTGATTTGTTTTTATTCATTCATTCATTTCACCATTAAACTTTTGGTTCTTCTTACAAGTTCTTCATATCTATTAAATCCCTTCTGGGAGTACAGGCTGCAATGCCTTTCTCCCATTCAGTAGATTGTCTTTTCTTCACACTGATGACTACTTCCAGAGGCTTTTTAGTTTGATGGACTCCCACTTGTCTACCTTTGCTTTTGTTTCTTGGCCATTGGTTTTGCTCATTACAATGTTTTGGATGTTTCTTTGCCTTCATTTGGTAGTTTCATAATTTCACGGTATCTTTTTGGTAATCAGCGGTGCTAGTGAATGTTTTTCCCTAGTTACTGGATTCTTACAGCATTTCTTTCTTCCTTTTTCTTTTTTTGAGTTGACTACATTCCTCGGGAACACACCTTGAAGAAGAAAGGCTTTGTACTCAGGTTAGCATTTCTTCAGCTTCTTCTACTCAATAGTCTCTGGCTTCTGACAATTCTGGGAACCTTTGCTTCACCCCATTCAGGGAGAATATTTAGCATTCTGCTCAATGATAAAAATTACTGGCTGTAATTAGGGAGGAGAACATAAATAGGCTTATAAGCAAGTGTTTTCTTCGGTGTTGTCCTCAGACCACACTAAACGTGACCCAATGATTGACAGTAGAGGTACCATCACTAAAGTCTTCTACAATCCCGAAAATTTAGCCAGCACAATAGAAGTAACTTGAAATGTGTTTACAAAGTGTGTAAGGACATGTCTACTGAATTATTTAATTGAAAATAATTTACTAATATGAAATCTGAAAAGTGGCATTTATTTAAGTTAGATGCCATTATGAAAGAACAATAGACCAAACCAAACCAAACCAAATCAAAAACCAAAAAAACCAAAAAACAAAACAATGAAACAATAGGGTTATCACTTTGGGGTTTTAGAAAGAATTAAATTCTGGAGAGATGGCACAGCCATCAAGACTAATATTTGATGTTCTTCTAAAGGACCCAGTTTTGGTGATGTTCTTCTAGAGGACCCAGTTTTGGTGATGTTCTTCTAGAGGACCCAGTTTTGGTCCTCAGTACTGGGCAACTCACAATTGCTGGCCATTCCAGATCCAGGAGATATAACACTGTCTCAATAGATACCCACATGGGCACATGCACACACACACACACACACACACACACACACACACACACCAGTCTTAGTGAAAACAATGGCACTCATGAGGCAGAGGCAGTGGATATGTGTGAGTTCAAAGTCAGCCTGCTCTACATAGTGAGTTCTCGGCCATCCAGGGCTCTACAATGAAACCCTGCACAAACAACGAGAAAACAAAACAAAAAATACCCTCTTATTAACAACAACAATAATAATAATTCTCAAGTAATATTTAGAAGCAAAGTTGCATCCTTCTTTACGCTTTTCTTTAGATCTCAGACATGGTCAAGTTTTGTGTTTGTTAATACACGGCTGACTCTCCAGCCTTCACTATGTTGTCAATGTAGCCTCAATGTAGCCCCTTTATCTACCAAATTTAGGTTCCAGCTCTTTGCTCTTAATCCATTCTGCTTTAATTAGACTTCCAAGAATCTGATTGTCACCTGTGAGTGCCAGATATGCTTGTACACCATGTTTCACATTTTCTCTTCAGGCACAGTGTAGGAAACGGCCGCTTTCAGAATGTGCAAATTCTCACCACCAGACTGCTGAGAAATTCCTTAGCAGTAATGTAGTAACTCTTAGAGCTATATTTGCTCTCTCTAGCTGACATGTAACAGGAGTTTGAGGTATCTGCAATAGAGGACTACTCAGACATGGGTTCAAGGCAACAGAAAGTCTTTATTAGCCAGCTGGTGATTTTACTGGGTATTCTGGACCAGAGTACAGTCCTGAGCCTTTCCCAGGGTGAGTTTTTTTTTTTTAATTTTATTTTTTATATTAATTACAGTTTATTAACTTTGTATCCCAGCTGTAGACCCTTCCTTCCTTCCCTCCAGCTGTAGACCCTTTCCTCCTTCCCTCCCAATCCCACCCTTCCTCATCATCTCCTCCCATGACCCTCTCCAAATCCACTAATAGGGGAGGTCCTCCTCCCCTTCCTTCTGACCCTAGCTTATCAGGTCTCATCAGGACTGGCTGCATTGTCTTCCCCTGTGGCCTGTCAAGGCTGCTCCCCCCTCAGGGGGAGGTGATCAAAGAAGTAGCCACTGAGTTCACATCAGAGACAGTCCCTGTTCCCCTTACTAGGGTAACCACTTGGAGACTGAGCTGCAATGGGCTATATCTGAGCGGGGATTCTAATGGTTCTTGATTGGAGTATCAGTCTCAGAAAAGATCATTATGCTCAGGTTTCTTGGTTCTGTTGCTCTCCTTGTGGAGCTCATGTCCCCTCCAGGTCTTACTATCTCCCCGTTCTTTCATAAGATTCCCTGCACTCTGCCCACAATTTGTTTATGAGTCTCAGCATCTGCTTTGATATGCTGCTGGGTAGAGCTTTTCAGAGGCCCTCTGTGATAGGCACCTGTCCTGTTTCCTGTTTTCTTCTTCTTCCATTGTCCATCCCATTTGTCTTTCTGAATGAGGATTGATCATCTTACCCAGGGTCTTCTTTTTTGCTTAGCTTCTTTAGGTGTGCATATTTTAGTATGTTTATCCTATCCTATAGGTCTAGAATCCACTTATAAGTGGGTATATACTGTGTATGTCTTTCTGCTTCTGGGATACCTCACTCAGGATGATCTTTTCTAGATCCCACCATTTGCCTGCAAATTGTTTTTAATTGCTGAGTAGTATTCTACTGGGTAAATGTATCACAATTTCTGTATCCATTCCTCCATTGAGGGACATCTGGGTTGTTTCCAGGTTCTGGCTATTACGAATAAAGCTGCTACAAACATGGTTGAGCAAACGTCCTTATTGTGTACCTGAGGATATTTTGGATATATGCCTAGGAGTGGTATAGCTGGATCTTCTAATTGTCTGAGAAAGTGCCAGATTAGCACAAACACCACACCCTGGGTTGACATACCTTAGTTAGCAAGAATAGTTCGGCATAAACAGAACCGGAGAAGCAAAAGTCAAGGACAGCACCTGTAGGGACTTCTCCAGTACTGTGGACTTTGATGGATCAGGTGTTTGCTTTTTTGTTTTTGCAGCTGTAGCTAAGTATGTGCTGGGCTCTAAGGCTTGAATGGTACTTCCATCCTGGCATCAGTGGTGTTAAGGCCTGGGGCCTGTTATATTGTGACTAAAAGTAGATGTCTAATGCAAAGCTTTTATGATTTGATCAAGAGAGTGGGGCACACCTGGCACCTAGGACATGGTTAATTAGCATGGAAACTCCAGCTGGACTTTCCTGGACTGTTTTAAACATCCAGACAACAGAGACAGTTAGATTATTCCCTAAGGAAGACATTCAGTAAGGAAATGTATTCTTTGAGGTAAGATGCCTAGGAAGCCAATGTGGCTGTCCTGGGTAATTTCATTAAGATGGGCCACTTTTTCTGCACAATTTTAATACAGTCACATTCTGCAAGATATTTCTCCCGGCTTTGACATTTCCTGAGAGTAATTTGAAAGAGTGGAGGTATAATCAAGGAAATGAAATATTTCGACTTCTCTACTAACTATAGAACTGTGGAGGGATAAATGCCAAGGCTGAAGCCTTGCAGGAAGGCTCACTGTTCCCAGAAGAGGAAAGAGCCCCTGCCTGATGCAAGCAAGAGTGAGCGTGAAGGGAAGGTCGCCTAGTCACAGACAGATCACAAAACTGAGCACAAGGTTAGGAACATGGTAAGCCTCGGTGCTTAACTTGAAGGTCGAGTTCAGATTTATTCCTTGTCATGTAATGCAACAAGAATTTTATCTAGGACCTGGGTGAATGTGTGTGGAGGCAGCTGGATCCTGTAAAATGACTCCTTTTAATTCTATGATTCTTTGTATGTTGACAGCTTGTGTCAAATAACCAGTGTGGAGCATAAGAAATGGCGAGGAAAGGAGGAGGCAGTTCAGCAAAGCTGAAAAGGACAAGTGAAAGCCAGAATTGTCTCTGAGATCAGGGAGATATTTTTTTTAAAGCCTTCTTGTTGAATTGGAGCTGCAGAGTTATATTTTAAACATCGCCCTCCACTGCTTTCTGACCCCCTCCCCTGA
This sequence comes from Meriones unguiculatus, assembly GCF_030254825.1. Taxonomy (NCBI): domain Eukaryota; kingdom Metazoa; phylum Chordata; class Mammalia; order Rodentia; family Muridae; genus Meriones; species Meriones unguiculatus. The sequence goes on from NC_083363.1 coordinate 48,252,450, forward strand.
TCTTTCACCCCCTCCTTCCATTCTTTCCTCTCTTCCTTCCTCCTTCCTTTTTGCCTTCCTTCCTTTCCACTACAAGAGTCATTGTTTATAATAAATCAGTCTCTGTGGTGACCAACACAGGTTGATCTTGGGTGCAGCTTTTCTTGGCTCATACTCTCTTTATTCTGCCGACTCACACGTATTTCCGTATTTCCAGACTCCTCTTTCTCTTCTCCCCTCTTCCAAACGCAGAGCAGCATTCAATTTTCTTTTCTGTGTGCAGGAATCTTCCTCTCCGTGTGTTTCACTTTACTGCTAGTAATGGTACCTAGGTCCAAGTCAATCTCTCATGAGCCTTGTTTTCAAACCATAGCTCCTGACCCCTTTTAGGACTTGAAATCAGCTCAATGGATTGAAACTGGTATTTAAGAACGGGGTAGAAGAGAGTATACGATGTTAGAGAGTACTGTATGGTGGAGTCTTGACTTGCTTAACTATATTGCTTCCGTTAAATGCATGTGTGCACATTGGCACCCTGGAGTGCATCTTGGATAAGGACGATTGAAACCTTCTGCTGAGGGCTAGGGGGTATTCATCGGTGAGTGCTGTGAGAGTGTTTGGGGTTGTGGCCACAGGCTCGCTATTGAATGAGCCCAAGTGTGATTTCAGATGTTCTGCTTTTTATTCACCTTTCAATTGGATTCATTTTTGTTTACAAAGCCTTGTCCTTTAGGCAGTTTTGTAAGCTTCTGATTTCCTTACAGTAAATTCTTTCGCTGCCTATGCATTCCACAGTTAAACCATTGTGATTTGCAAAGGCCTCTGAACTATGCTGAGACACAAGCACGAAGTGTTAAGCTCTGAACACGGATGCTGAAAGAGTTCTGAAATGGAAAAGAGCAGTCAAAACTGGTGTCACAAAACAAAATTTAATACAGTTTACACCATTAGCTACATCCCTGAAAATACGAAGAAAAGCAAGGGAGCTCAGTAATTAAAGTCAAAGATCTTCTCAAATGAAAGCAATCTTCTTATTACTGGTAACATCATTTCCTTTTTAATGAAACTCAATAGGCCACACCATCCTTAATTAATGTTCAGTATAACAGAGCCTACTGATATTATACCTGGTGATTAGAGCTGGAATGGATTGTATGAAGTAAACTGATCAGATAAGATCGTTTCAAGCATGGAAAGTGACCCTTTTCTGTTTCAACCAATTTGTTAAATAATTATATGGTTTAGGTTCTAATCAGGGCCCTCAACAGTACTTTGTTTCTTTATAATCATAATGGATGTGAAACAAGCTAACATTCTTCAAAAAGAGTATTGACAACTAAATATACATCTATACAAGTGACTACTATGCAGTGAGAAGTTCTTCCTGATGTACTAATGTGAAATAATATCTAAGATAAGTAAATGTAGAAAAAACAAACGATATAATGTACCACTCATGGTTAATATAAGAAATTATGTGTTTGTTTACTTACATTCAGAAATGGTGTAAAACAGAGGAAAATGATGCCTTTGGCAGAGGAACGTGGCTGAGGGCACGGAAATCCGTTTTTCCTGCTACTTTCAGACAGTCTGAATTTTTTCAGAAGTCTATACTTAAATATAAAAATTGCTTTTCTTAGGGGGAAATAGAAATACCTGGAGGGAACAGGAGCTCCACCAGGAGAGCAACAGAACCAAAAAATCTGGACATAGGGGTATTTTATGAGACTGATAGTCCAAACAAGGACCATTCATGGAGATAACCTAGAACCCCTGCTCAGATGTAGTCCATGGCAGCTCAGTGTCCAACTGGGTTCCCTAGTAATGGGAACAGGGACTGTCTCTGACATGACCTCTCAGGGGGGTGCAGCCTTACCAGGCCACAGAGGAAGACAATGCAGCCAGTTCTGATGAGACCTGATAGACTAGGATCAGAAGGAAGGGGAGGAAGACCTCCCCTATCAGTGGACTGGGGGACAGGCACGGGAAGAGAAGAGAAAGGGAGGGTGGGATTGGGAGGGGAGGAGGGAGGGAAGTACAGGTGGGATACAAAGGGAATAAACTGTAATTAATAAAAGAATGCATTGGCTTTAATTTGTTTTATTCAGTTTATACTATTATATAGACTTACTAGACAATTATCTTTTTTTTTAAGATTTATTTATTTATACAGTATTCTGCGCACATGCCAGAAGAGGGCACCAGATTTTATTAGGAGTGGTATTGGGCCACCATGTGGTTGCTGGGAATTGAACTCACGACTTTTGGAAGAACAGCCAATACTTTCAACCTCTGAGCCATCTCTCCAGCCCCAGACAATTGCTTTTTACAATGACAATATTTGGCTCTTATTTCTTTTCTTTTCTCTTTCCTTACTCCTTCCCTCCCTCCCTATCTTCTCTCTCCATGTGTGTGTGTGTGTGTGTATGTATGCACATGTATAGAACATATATGTATATGCGTGTGTGTATATATATGTATATATATATATATATATATATTTCCTTTGCTTTATTTATTTTTTATTCCAAACTTTAACACATTAGGAATGAAAATGAAGCAGTTGGCCTTGATCATTACTAAAACATGAGACCCTGGAGCTAGCAATTTCTCAAGGTGAGATTGTTATTTAGACCAAATGTGTTTTGGCACGTTGCCAGTGGTTGGCAACATCTACTTCATTGTTTTACATACAATACAATCACTTGTTTATTTAAAATGCCAGTATTTCAAACAACAAATCATGCACCAGGAAAAAAAAAACAAACCAAAAAAACCAAAAAGCTCATTGACTCAGTTGCTGTCTTACTTATTGCTGCATCTGATCTGACTGTGCTATGCTGCTCAGAATGTCAGTACAATTCAATCTTTGCTACTGCCCCCTTTTATCAAAGCCACCGCTATGAGTGTATACGGTGCCTTTTGTATTTATGAAAGAAATGAAAAAGTCTGCTGCTGTGTACTGAGTTTTGAAGCACTGTAGCCCACTTCAGTAAGAACACGTGGGCTGTAACCTGCTCAAGAACTCAAAAGAAAAGAAAACTGATTCATTACTTTTAATCAAAGCCCCCAGTTAATAATTCAAATATATATGTATCTCCCGTAATTTCCATTTTTTTCTCATTTTCTTTGTAGCTTTCAGAATCTAGAATAAAAGTAGGTCTGACATTATCTTTCTATTTTGCCTCTGAAAATGTTGTTTGGAGTGTGTTCTGTTAGCATATTTGTTTTAGACACATAAACGTTACCATATTTGTTCAGTGTGTGTCCAGGGTGTGTGCTTAAATAGACTAAGTGGACACATTACTAATAGTTTATATGTGGAAAGTTTTATTATCAGATGTGTAATTGTGGGTTAAAATCAGTATAAACTTTCATGTTCAACTCTGTGATATCCAATTCATTGCATGAATTTGTTAAAGAAGTGTCCATTTTCTGCTGATCAACTTCCATGCCATCTGCTTAATGAGGGGATATTTGAAGTCCGGCCTCTTAGCAGCAGCGGTAATTGTCATAATTGAATTTGAGCACCCTCTCGTCCTTCTCCCCTCCCACTTATGGGTTAATCCACGGTCAATGTACCTGACTAACAGTAGGTGCAAATAAGCAATTTAAACCACCCAGAAGGCCTTCCTTCCCATCTTCTGATTGCTAATCTTTCTTACTGATAACGACCCTGATATCTGTTCCAATACTATCTGTGACTTCTGGAATATAAAATATGTTATTATGGTGTAAGGACCCAGGAAAGAACATCAGCAGGGAAAGGCACTTTTGTTGAGACTGAAGAAAACTTTAAGTTGAAGGAACTGGTAACTAGAAAGAGCAAGGGAGAAAGGAGGAGAAGAGGGGCTGTTTTCAGAGTAACACTGAAATTGATGCTGGATTTGGCAAGGAATTGAAAAAATATTTCAGAAATAATCTCTTCTGCCCAGGTTGACATTATCTTCTCTTGTCTAACAGTCAGTTAGCTTTGGTCAGTTTCAGAAGCAGTATAGCTCTTTGAGTCATTTTTTTAATTTTAATTTTAATTCTTTTCACATTTTATTTATTATATATTCCAATTGAAGCCCCCTCCTTCAACTCTTCCCAATCGCACCCTCCTTCCCACTTCTCCCTTGCCCCCTTCCCCTAGTTCACTGAAAGGGGGAGTTCTCCACCATTGCCATCTGCCCATAGCTTATCAAGTCTCATCAGGACTGCCTGGATCCTCTTCCTCTGTGGCCTGGTAAGGTCGCATCGCCTGGGGCAAGTGATCAAAGAGCAGGCAAAGTGCATAACAGAGGCAACACCTGCTCCCCTTACTTGGGAACCCACATGGAGACTGAGCTGCCAATCAGCTACATCTAAGCATGGGGTCTAGGTCCTCTCCATGCATAGTCCTTGGTTGGTGCATCAGTCTCTGCAGGACTCCCTGGACTTCTTTGAGCCATTTTTAACTGATGGCTCAAAGGAAGCTGATTTAACTCAGAACATTAGATATTAAATGTTAAGCGGAAATATCCTTAGGCTTTAATTTAGCAATAAAATTATTTTAAATAATTCAAACAAATGAAAAATTAAACTTGGAAAATTGCTGATTTTTTTATAATTTTCTTTTTTTTTGGTAATAATACATGCTTGGTTGTATTTGTATAGGTTCAGAATTCTTTAGCTGTTTATTACTAATTGGCTGCTGGCTTCCTTCTAAGTTGCTGCATAGATAGAATATAGAAATAATCCAACCAGAAATGCATTTATAGACATTTGTTTCTCTATCTCCCCAGCAAACTCTTACTTGAATAATCTTAGATTATCTCATTAGCATAACTTCGAAGGATGCTCCCAGAATCAATTAGGTACAGTGATTTCAGAGATTTCCCACCTCACTTACTATAAGGAAATAGAACTTTCTTCAGCTTTGTCTTTGACAGTGACATACTTTATTGCGATAACACATATGTGTGTGTGCAATGACCAAGCTACAGCGACTTGGGTCATAACGTTTGGTCTTTAAGATGGGAGGCAAGTGAAACCAATGCAGTGGCAACTGTATTTTCAATTCCACAGGTGGATGTTTCCCTGGCCAGCGGGAATGTAGGGCAGTGTGCTGCCTACAAGCACAGGCTGCCTACAGCAGCCAGGCAAGGCACTGTGTCCCCAGGGGCCACTCCATCATCAGGGTGAGTGGTGATATCCTACTAACGATGCCACAGGCTCTTTAGTAGATCAAGTTTGACAAGTGTATTTTTGGCTTTCTCCTTTCTTTTTCAGTGTAAAATGGCTTCATCTGGACATACCCCCATCATAAATGGAGAAGGAGCAGTGTAGAGATACCTAGCCATGTCCAGAGACCGGGCTAAGTGTTTAAAGAAGAAGAAGAAGAAGAAGAAGAAGAAGAAGAAGAAAGCAGAACTGCTGAAGTGAAATGAGGGATTTTTTTTTTGTTCATATCTCATTGAACGAATGACTTAATCTTTCCAGTTGTCAGTTTCCACCTAGAAATAGGGAAAATAATGAAATCTACATCAAAGATAGAATTAAATGAGTTGGGTGTAATTTCATTTCTGGTCAATTCATCTCCTTGACAGCATTCCATTTTAACACCTTGGTGTTTTTTTTCTTGACTTTCACTAGTGCTGTCTATGGTCTTGTGTTTATGTTTAATATATATATATATATTATTTTTCTGTATGCCTGTGTTTACATGTGCATGTGAGCTCACATGTGTACCATTGCACATACATCAATGTATCCAGGCTGTGGATGCCTGAAGTTGGCACCTGGCATCTTTCTTGATTGCTCTCCACCTCACATACTGGGGCAAGGATTTTCCCTAAACCTTGAATTCACTATTTTATTAGTCAAACTAGCCAGCTTGCTAGGGGGATGCCCCACTTCTGCTTCCTGTGTGCTGGGGTGTAGTCAGGCCACCAGGCACACTGTGCTTTTGTTGCTGAGAATTTCACACGCAAGCTCTGTATTCACCTAATTTCAGCCCCTTCCTCTTCTCCCTCCAATTCCTCTCCTGTTTCTCCTAGGTTCCTCTCAAGTTCCCAACATCTTCTACAGGTTTTCTTAAGCATAGGCTCTGTGGCTCTATTCTCTGGCAAACACTTTACTTTCTGATCCATTCTCCAACCCCTGCATGTTATATTTTAAATATAACGTTTCAAAATTGAAGTTAGCAAAGTGATTCTACCCTCCAAGATTGTCTCCTTAAGTGCGCTTTGGAAGAAGGTAGCTGCTGCTCCTCCAAAGGATCCCATGATTTCTTCTGCTTCGGCCTTGGATGCCTTCATCTGACTAGTGCTTTTCTAAGTATTTAATCAGTTTTATCCAGTCATATTAATTGGGCAGCCCTCCTATCTTTCTTGCCAAGGTTTCAGTGTCCTATGTTATATCTTAGGTTTCTAGAATTGGGTTTTAAGTCTTTTTTTTTTTTTTTTTTTTTTTTATTCTCAGTGTGTTGAGCTCTGCTTATTCCGCCAGCTCCTGTGTGTGTAGAAGTGGCTCTCCCCAAAGCTGGAGCCCAAGCAGATAGACTTGCTTGTACCAGCAGGCAGGAGCACGCCGTAGAAGGTGACTTTTGTACGTGGTGCTGGGGACTGAATTTAGGTTCTCACCTAAGTTGTTTGTGCAAGGAACACTTTGCCAGTTGAGCCGCCCCGACTCTTTCTTTCAGTTCTTTACTGTTTATTTATTTATTTTTGGTCTTTATAGCCGCCTTTACTATCTGGTGAGTCCAGTCCGTCGTTAGATTCAAAACTTTGAGAGATTTTTTTTCCCCTTCTTTAAAGCTATGATTTAAAATTTGTGTAGTATTTTGAACAATTTTAACCCCAAGTTTTAAAAAAAAAATTAGTGTATGACAAAGTAGAAAGGATAGAGTGGGAAATAATTATCCCTCCTTAACCTGATTTCTGGTTTTCTATTTCAAAAGCAAAGGTCTTCCTGGTCAAAAACAGCAGCTCTGGAGACAGCCTCATTGTATCTGAATTATAGTTTATAATTATGAACTTTGTGAATGTAGTAGGTAAATTGTTTAACCTCTCCCATGTCACAGATTCCTTATTCTTTACCTATATAGTAAATCTATGAAACATGTCATTGTTTAGGTCGGTGGTTCTCAACCTGTGGGTCGTGACTTCTTTGGGAGTCAACAACCCTTTCCCAGGGGTCACCTTAGACAATCAGAAAACACTGGTATTTACATTATGATTCAAATAATAGCAATATTGTAGCTCTAAAGTAGCAACGAAAATAACTTTATGGTTGGGGTTTACTTCAACACGAGGAACTGTGTTAAAGGGTCCCAGAATTAGGAAGGTTGAGAACCACAGGTTTAGATAATTAATATATATATATATAAAACATGCAGGGGTTAGAGAATGGATCAGAAAATAAAGTGTTTGCCAGAGAATAGATCTACACCTCTGTGTCAAAAATCGCCCCCCCCCCCAGTTCTTCATTTGTCACTCACAGCTTATACATTTTTCATTCGTGATCTAGACATTTCAAGCTGCTCTGTAGATGCATTTCTTTTGGATTCTGCCAGTGACCTCTAAATTCTTGGTTGAATAATGTGTTGGGAGTCTACTTTATGATATTGAGGAATGGGCATAAGACAACCAAAAGTTAGAAATAAGTTGCTTGGGGTCCAAGGTTGCTGGAAGAGAGAGAGAAAGACACCCAAGTGTCCGCTCCAGTCCTCAGTGGGTGCCACTGCAAGGAGCAAATATGTGATGGAGAGATGGGAACGATGGAGTATGTGGTAGGGAAATGGGAGAGAAAGCAAAGCTGATAGGAGGAGTCTGTGCAATCACCTGGGGCCATGGTGATGTCTGGACCTGGGCTATGTCTGATGTCAATGGCTATGTCTGAGTCTGTGACCCTACTGCAACAGGGCTCTGCGCTGGTGTTTGTGTCCCATGTTGCCACCAAAGGCTATCCATATGTCAGTGTTCTGAGCTGCTGCGTGAGACCATGTTGTTGTCTGGGGGGCTGTACTGTGCCTGGGAACCAAACTGATCTGAATGACCTGTGCTGCCACCTGAGGTCATGGTGACACCTGGCTCAGGCTGCCTCTGAGGGCCATGTCAGACCTTGTGGTCCTGCTGCAGCTGAGGTCTGTGACTATGTCCATGCCCAAGTTACCACCAAAGGCCATGTGAATGTTAATGGTCTGAACTGCTATGTGAGGATATGTGGATGTCTGAGGGCCATGCTACCACTAGGGGACATATTGATCGGAGTGTCTTTTGCTGCCTGAGGTTACTGTGACATTTGGATCCATGCTGCTGCAGGGAGGACCACATCTGGATCTATAGTCCTATTGTAGCCAGGGTCTGTGTTGATATCTGAGGCTCAGGTTACCACCAAAGGCCTTGAAGATGTTAGTGGTTTGGTCTGCCACCTGGGGTCATGTTGATGTCCAAGAACTGTGCTAAGCTGGTTCTACCCTTAGCCTGGGCAGCACGGGAGAGCTGGCTCTGGTGGCTTTCGTGCAGGATAGCTGGAATGAGTGAGCCTGGCCCCACCCCTCATGGCTGCTGCACTCAGGAGAGCAGGCCCTGAACCTTGCCTAGGCACCACAGTAGAGCTAGCCCTGGTGGCCTGGGTGCGGGTGAGCTGGTTCTGAGGGCATGAGAGTGTGAGAGCTGGCTTTGCCTCTTGTCTGGGCAAAGCTGGAGAGTTGGCCCTGGTGATGCAGGTATAGAAGAGTTGGTGGGCTGACCAAGTCAGCTTCCATCCGGGCTCAGATTCAGGGCTCTGAGTGTGCTCACGCCAACATCCATGCAACTGCTGGAAGTGGACTGCTGAAGTATATGAAGGAAGGGGTGGTCCTGCAGATCCAAAGCTGTAGGATCATCAGGACACACGTCAACAACAGAGTTGAGAGAAATCCTGGTGAGGATACAGTACTGATACTGCAGTAGAAGCCAGGGGCCTCAAACCAGACCAATGTCTCATTGCAGTGAACATTTGCAAGTGAAGAAGTGTGGATAAGAGCATATAGTGTGGGAAGCACCATGACACACCGCAGCTTCCAGGTCGAGAAGGGTGTCTTTGTTTGTTTGTTTTAATTGTAGTTGTAGCTTTAGCTTTAGTTTTCATTTTAGTTTTCTTTTGGGGAGGGCGTTGCAAGGACTAAGATTCAAGAAAGTGAATGGGATTAGTATGCATGATGTGAAATCCACAAAGAATCAATAAAAAAGTTAAAAAAAGAAGAAAAAAAATAAAAGAAAAAAGAAAGAAAAAAAAGAAAGGAAAAGAAGAAAGAAGACAGAGAGACGTTGAGTTCTGATGGTGCCCCAACCTGATTTAATAGGTCCCAAGGCAGCTCCCATGGAGATGAAAATATGGAGTCAGGGGAAGGGCATCATTTTCCTATCTGTTTTGGTAACCTCTGTTCTAGCTGAAGGTGGCTGGCTGGTGGACTTTCTAGCCACAGGCCATGAGAAATAGCCTCTATCTTTGTCTTGATCGTTAGGAATAGTTTCTGAGTTTGGCATTTGATGTCAGAGACTTCAGTAAAAAGTGAAATATTTCCTTTTAGTGTTTATGTGTGTATCAAAAATAATCACACATATAATTTATGTTACCATTATAGACACTAAAACAACAACCCAGTGCCCCTCTCTGCTTATCCAAGAAATGATATTTTCGGTGCATAGTCCTACGGTGCACTTGGCAATATTTGTGATGTTTATTGCTCACCACACTGAAGAGAATATTGGAGGGAAAAATGTGGAGCACTTGAATGGTTTTTCTGCATTATTGAGCAAGTATATCAAGGGAGATAGATGCATAGTATTTATTCAAAAATCAGACCTTGTTTCTTATCTCTACTCTACTACTCCTGCTGTGAGCTCAAAACATTTTTTTTTAAATCCATGAAATCTCTCCTTTTAGAACTGCTTCATTGAACTTTATTCATGCTAAAATTTCTGCATTTTTTTACTGTGATAGTTTATAAAAATAACATTTAACTTAATGAAAGTTAAACTCATTAAAAAATAATCTTAGGAAATTTGAAAATCAAGAGCTCCAAGAAGAAAATGAATACATTATTAGCTCATTTTCCCTAGTAGTATCTTAAAGACTGTGGAACGGTCTTTTATACGTTCTTTTATAAGATAATTAATGAGTTTCTAATTTGAATATTTTCACTACTTCCAGAATTTTGCTTTTACAATAAGTGTTGGGAATAACATGATTATACATGCAAATTCTTCATACTTAATGGCTAATTTGAGGCACAAAAGATGAAGAGTAGAGTTTTGGATTGAGGACTAGATATATTTTACGGTCTTTGATAGCAGCTTATATGGTGTTTGATGCTAACAATGAAACAAGCATCTTCTTTCCTCAGTAAGAATGACTACTACATCTTAATGTTTCTACCAACTTCTGGATCAAATAACAATCCCATTGGGGGGGGTTCAAGTTACATTTATTTCTTAGTAGTATGTGTAAAATGTGTTAGTTGGTATATTTATTCTTTTTGAAAAGTGACTCAGTTTAATTTTGTGATGTTGGATTCTGTTCTGCATTTATTGAACATTCATTATATAATGAAGACTTTCATCTTTTAGTTATCACATAGTATACTGAATATTCATTAAGATGAAAGTGTATAAGCCTTGGGATTCTCTCCCTGTGAACTTGCATGATTATTAATAACACTGAGACTCTCCAGTATTGCTTCGCATGCTTTTTTTTTTTTTTTTAATGCATCTGGCTCTTGAGTCTTTATTGGTAAAATCAAACGTTTGGGATTTCATTTAAAATCAACAGCCTACCAACAATCTGGTAGAGACATTTTCTCAATGGAGGTTCCCTTTTCCTAGAAGACTCTAGCTTGTGTCAAGCTGACCAAAATTAGCCAGTGCACTAGCTAATTTTTAAAATCGGGTCACTTGCTTTCTTGACTTTTTCAGTTTTGAGTCTATTCTGGATATTAATCCTCTGTCAGATGCCTAGCTGGCAAAGACTCTCTCCCGCTCTGCGGGCTTTCTTTTCACTTGACTGCTTGTTTCCTTTGCTGTACGGAAGCTTTTTAGTTATTTGAGGTTCCATTTGTCAACTTTTAGTCCTAATTCCTGGGTAAATGGAGTCCATTTCAGAATATCTTTCTCTACACCTACACCCTACAGGTGACAACTGTTTTCTTTTAGGAGTTTCAGCATTTCAGGTTTCACACTGAGGTCTTTTAAAAGCCTATTTGGCACTGATTTTTGTGCAAAGGTGATAAATCTTATTTCATTCTTGCACACATGGATATCTGTTATCCCAGCACTATCTGTTGAAGATGCTGTATTTTTTTTTTCTCCAATGTGTGTTTTTGACATATTTGTTAAATATCAAATGGCTGTTGTTAGGAAGACATGATACTTCTTGGACACAGGACTTGGGGAATTAAGCTGCAATTGACCTGGAAACCTCCTGCCTGAGTAGTGGCTCTCATGGTCCCAGAAGGTGTTATGCAAATTGTCAAGGGATAGGAGCAATTGATAGTCCTATTCCGTTATAAAGCCTATGAATCACCATGACTTGATTGTCAAGATAACCACAATGATGAAGATGTGATACTTTTATTTCAGGGATTACCAATAACTGTTTGATTAAACTTTGATCAACAGGAGGTAAATCATTCTTGATACTGTAAACTTCACCAGCTACCCATGGCTAGAGAGGTCATAGACTTGAAAAGAGAACCAACTACTACCACTTTATTAAACCAATGTAATGCCTGTTTTTTAAAAATTCCTACTCTAATATTCACAGTTAAGAATAGCTTTCACACATCATCAAAGAAGTTTAATATTGCAATATATGGAAACCATTAAAAGATCTTCAACTAAAAGAAAATGCAGAGACCAGGTGACTATGAGATTCCCAAACCTAAACAATATATCTTCAACGTAATCACTGGATCTAAGGCCCAGGAAAAATCAGGAAAGAGGGAACGGAAGGATTATAAAACCTGGAGGCCCAGGATACTTGTAGGTAGATTGCAGCCCCTAGACACAGGAGGAAAAATGCACCCATCGACTCTCAGTGCTAGGTTTACAGGAACAAGATCAGCATAATGATAACATCAGGTGACATGCCAGTGGCAATAGATGAAATGCCACAAGGTCCTACTCTTGGAAAAAGAGTTCCAGGAGATCAGTGATTGCTGAGAATCAGTTTCCTCCAGGCATGATTTCTTAGTGATTCCATTTAGGTTTGCTTATATGCACATATGTCTAGCCCTGGCTGCACGGGATGGGATGATTTACGTGGGTGTTCGTCCCTGGAGCAGACTGAAACAAATTCAGGATGTATATATACATGTATATAACGTAACCATAATAATGTTTAAAAAGAGATCATAAATTTGCAAGGGGAGGAATTGGAGGAGGAGATATGGGAGTGATATAGATGTTGTGCTCATGTATGAGATTCTCAAAAAATCAAATATTTAAAAACTATATACCTTTTGATACGGCAGAAGAAAGATCTTTTGTCTTTTTGCTCACTTGGTCTTCCTTCTTGCTGTGAAGTTGATCTGCTTCATTGTTGTGGATGATGATATTTTCACTGACATCAGGACCAGCATTTCCAGACTTCTATTTGGACAAAAGGCCAATGGCTCTCCAGAAACCTTTCAGGTTTTCAGGGTCATTCTAGGACTGGCGAGGCAGCCATCCTCTAAGATGAAGTGCCCAGCTTCTGAGGAGTGATTCAGCTATTGTTGCTATTTTAACACAAACTAGTACATTCTTTATGTCTATGTATTTATTCATGTATTCCACTTCTTTAGAGGATATGGACTAATATAATCATTTTCTAATGCAAGAGGATAATATTAGTGTTAATATCTGATGTGTGTTATATAGCAATACTGTGACAGGTACCTTTCAGCACGCTGTCACCTTGTCATTCAGTCCTCAGAAAATTCTATACCATTGCTTTTTTTTTTTTTTGAAGGGGAGGGTGCCTATTCTAAATGTAATACAACTCGAGGCCAGATATGATATGCTTATTCTGGTAGATAAGCCACAATGCCCCAACCAAATGAGAAATTGTATTTTTAAAATAAACTCTTCATGTTTGTTAATTTTAGTAACTGGTTCAAATTTTAAATAATGTGTGAGATAACAAAATGCAAATCAAAGATAACATAGCCTATACCAAAAACAGCCTAGGTGCTTTGCATTCATGTGACTTTACATGCCTAAATTGTCCTACTCATCTTTGCCATTCCAGCACACGGGCTTTGGTCACTACTGCTGTTTTCTCTGGATCTTTCTTGATCTGCTTTCCGTATGAGGTATCTACATTGTCAAACTTGCACACAAATTTCTTCTGACATTATGGAAATCATTAAGAAGGAAAAGCAGGGGAGGAGGAGGGGGGGAAGCATGATGGGTGCACTTGAAGTATAACAACTTGGACAGGCCATTGAAGATGAGTTTTGGAAAATGGAAATGCTGTTTAGATAAGAAGGCAGCTTTGTAGAGAAGCCAACCCTTCCTTCCTCTCTAAATACTCTAGTGCATTTCCTTAGTGGGGTGCTCCCTTTGGAGTCCAAGGATTTGTGATTTCTTGCTTTACCCTGCCACCTGCCACCTCCTCAGTGTCTCAAAGCCCTCTTGAATGTCTTGAACATCTTCGCCCATGCCCTTCCTTCTGTGACACTGGCTGCATGGCTGCTCTTTTCTTCCCACAGGCGTACTTTGGTAGTGTTATTGGTCTTTGCGTTTCAACTGCACTTTAATTGGAATATTTCACTTGAATCTTCAAGCTTGTCAGCTTTACACTGTCTTGCTTGTGACATCCAGCAGAGAAATCGGTCCCCTCAGCTCCCTCCTCACAGGGTTGACACGGTTGAAGTGCTCTCCAGGCAAGAGGAGCTTTTATCCCAGAAATAGAGAGAAGCTTCATGAACTGGAGGGCTGGTGTGTGACCTGCAAAACAGAAAGTGGGATTGACTAAACTGGGACATTGCTGCCTCCTCCTGATACACTAAAATAGAATATATTCAGCCGACCCCATTTGTAGCCTGGTGTTTGAGTGCTTCTGTGATAATGGCTACATTACAGCATGGAATAAAATCTGAACAGTAGGATCTATATGAATTTCGTATGTATGTGAAATTCTGTTAAAGAGATAGTTACTATAATATTAAAATTTTCTAAAGGGGATCATTGTTGATGATCTGTTTTGTTTTAAAAGCCCTCCTCCCTCAATTTTCAGAAAAGATCTCTTTTGACTCAATTAGTGCTAAGTAATCAAACATATAGGTAAAATCATGTATTTTTGTGTTTTTAAATTTTCCATTGACCCCTCTCTCCCGTGTGTGTATATGTCTGTGTAAGTGTGTGTGTAGGCACACTTGTTTATGTCATCATTCGTGGAGGCCAGAGGTAGATGTCACATGTCTTCCTCAGCTGCTTCTCCATCTTACCTTTTGGAGAACTGGTCTTTCAGGAACTTTCTGGTTTGCCAAGGCTGCCTTCCCAGCAAATTCTAGGGATTTGCCTGTGGGTACTATGGATCCAAGTTCAAGTCTTCATGCGTACACAGAAAGCCCTGTCCCCACTTAGCTGTTCCTCAGGCCCCGGTGGGTGTTTGCTTTATTTTTAAAAGGACGTTAATGCAAAGAAAAAGAGCTTTAGTGTAAATTGGAAACTTGTCAATTAACCATCCCGATTGTCCAGACAACCTAAAAATGAATTGAATAGAAAACAAAAAAAATTCAGCCTACCCCTTGTGTGTGTGTGTGTGTGTGTGTGTGTGCGTGTGTGTAGGCCAGAAGAACATAATAAGTGTCTGATATTATTCTCCACTGTAGTTTTGAAGACAGGCTTTCTGAAGCTTGGCGTTTTGGTTAGACTGGTTGGGATGTGAGCTCTTGGTATCTTCCATATCCTTGTAGAATCATGCCTTGCTTTTACATGGTTTCAGGAGACTTACTTGATATCAATCTATATTCTCTAGTACAAAATAGCCAATATGCCACAGATTGGAATGGGTGTCATACCCTTTGACATCCCTACCTTGAAATGATGCTTTTATGTTTATTCATAGTATCGATTCCTGTCAGAGTAAACAGTATATAGCACAATAGGAACTCTAGTTTGGAATTTCCTTTGATATTTCACATAACAATCTGGCACCTTTCAGTTATTTTAAACTCAGTTTGTATTGCATTTCCTCACTTGCTATATAGAACTCATTGCTTACACTATCTCTTCCCTAGCAGTTTGTTCAGGCATAGTGATATTGTATTGTGACTTATACCACTGTGTCTTTGAAGAGAATAAGACTGTATTGAAGAATATGTGTTACACATCTGTAGAGAAAAAGATCTTGGCCAGATGTGGTTGGACACACCTATAATCCTAACTATAAGGGAGGCAAAGTCCTGCTTGGACTACAGGTTAAGTTCAAGGCCAACTTAGGTCACTTAAAATTACTCTATTGTTGGAATCCTCCCTCAAAACAAGACAAAACAAATAAAACACTCCAAACCACAGCCATATCAACAACAACAACAAAACATGATTGAGCCGTCAGACGCTACAATGGGAGTTATAGTCTTATGGGAAGACAGAATAAAAATTAAAGTAACACAGAATGAGAGTAAGAGTTTCATACACACACACTTGTGGGGGGGGAAGAAAAGAGAAATTAACTTAGACAATATGGTTTGTTGATATTTCCAGCTTTCACTGTTTCTTTTTTGAAGCTATGTTTCTTCTTCATAAAGTAGCAATAATTGGCTATCTTTGTAAGTTCTCTTTAAATCTTTTTTTTTTTTTATTTTTTTTTCCTCTTTAAATCTTAACTTTGGTCTTGAGCTATTGCTTTTATTGATTCTTGTGTGTTTGTATTCACATACGCACACACACCACCAACAACAACCAAAAATATTATAAGAATTATAGAATTGAACTTCTTCAATGAATACTAGACAGCTTACTGAAAAATTTACACATAATTTGAGGATAAGGAAGGCTTTTTAAGACACAAAAAAGAGATCAGATTTGGACTCAACAAAGAATTTAATGTTCTAGATAGATTATTGCTGTTAGCACTAATTTTTCTGGGACAATAAACCATTAATCTGTCCTTCCAAAAAGGTAATTGTTAAATCTAATGGTTACTTTGGAGAATAGAATAGCAATTCTTTGATAAAAATTGCTGATTCTATTCTGTCACAGGTGTGGGACTAGGAATTTAGTGTTTGTGACAGCTCCTTTACTGAGAGCACTATTGATTAGCCTTAGAATTAGGATGTAGCTGAAGGAACTAGGGTCTATGTATCTATGTATCTTCAATCAATCAATCAATCAATCAATCAATCTATCATCTATCTATCTGTCTATCATTTGCCTGCCTGTCTGTCTGTCTGTTTGCCTGCTTGCTTATCTATCTATCTATCTATCTATCTATCTATCTATCTATCTATCTATCTATCTATCTATCTATCTATCTATCTAGAACAGGGTAAAAAGCAACCGAGTAAGAAACCTGACATCAACCTCTGCCCTACACATGTAGCTGCACATACATACACATTTTTATGTACACACACCCACAAACTAAATGCATTTTCATTTATTTTACTTAGCGCGTTATAATTTTGGAGTGCATAAATGGGTAAAATATGTGGTAAACTGGCAGTTTTACATGCTTACTATAGACAGGTAATGAATGACTTAAATGTTATACCATCTCCCAAGGCTCATATATTTGAGGCTCAGTTGCCAGCAGGTGGTGCTATCGGGAGGTGATTAAACCATTTGGAGGATGGCTGTCATTGGAGAAAGTCAGGTGACTGGGAGAGTGCACTTGAAGAAGGTATTGAAACCATAGACTTTCCTTTTTTGATTTTCTCAGTCATTTTGTCACAGTCATGGAAAGCTGACTACCACAGCACCTTCACCTGAAATATGCTCCTTGTGACCGAGAGACTTATCAACTCACAAGTATGATATCATTTCAGAGTACAGTTATTACATAATCTTCCTGTGATAGCTAAAGGTCAATCTCTGGGACTTCGTTTTGCACTGACAGATGTTACTTTGGGCTCCCCATTGCAGGAAAATATAAATGTCAAAATGAATCGGAGCCATTATGCACTTCATATAGAAGGAAAAGTGTCAGAATCTGACAGATTATAGTGACATTTATATCCATGAAATAGGGGTGACCCTTGAGTGAAAATAAGACAGGTAATGGGGATACATCTGTGTCTAATGAATGCAATTTCTCAACATATAATATTTGTGGCATATTTAATTCATGAAGTTTTTCATCTTTAGATTTTTCCAGAGCTTAAATTTAGTGATAGCAGCTACTAAGTCCTGACTTGGGAATTGAGTGTTATGTTGCGTCAGGACTAACCTTCAGAACTATGAAGAACATGATATTGAAAAAGAGATGTGACAGCCTTCAGATTATCCACAATTGCAAAAATGGCTACTTACCTTCAGCTTGGCCTTGACTACGCATCCTTTTATCTTCATCATCTTTCTAATAATAATTATTCACTTCTGAAAATAGTATCCCATACATTATTAAAATAAAAAAATTACTGTTAAGAATAAAGGTTTTAAAAGGATCACTAAAAATCTAATCAGGCATGAAGAGAGGAGATGGGGAATGGAGGAAGGGGATGAAGGGAAGAAGGGGTTAGGAAGTGAGTTAACTCAAACTAAGAATATGTGAAGAAGCCTTATGAGTCCACCTAGTTTGTAATGTAACAAGATATATTTTGTTTTTAAAAATGGAATTTGAACAGAGGCACCCATGTATAGAACAACGCTCCTCCCAGAAGGCATTAAAGATCTCAGCGGTAGACATGTTACCTGTCTACAAGCTGCTGGTCAGAAAGGCATCCACGCTATTGCCATTGCTCTTGGTTGCTCCCCAGATCTAAAGGATAAGACCTTATTGCTATAGCTTATTGCTCATATGCTATGTATTTTGATCACTCTTGAACTGACCAGGAACCTCTCCCTGTTGGCTAGTTTTCATGGTGCTGAAAGGTGTTATGTGTGTGTGGGGGAAGTCATCAATAATCTTACCCATTCTGGTCCCCGTGTGCTGCCATACTATCCGGCATGGTGGAACTGTGCCCGTTATTGCAATAGTGACAAGACTGCTGGGGTAACCAGTTGCTCTCCGGGTTGAATCTCAGGTCTGTTCCATAGGATGCAGTTCACGGCAGATATTGAAGGCAGAACCAAAACCCGTGTCTAGAGGACATCGGGAGTGGGAGGCTAAAAAGTCATTTGTCAAGCTGCCTTCTAAATGTTTACATTTATATCCATAGATTTGTGCTTTCCTCAACCTTTGTGAGAGAAGCTTATTGTTGTAGGTAGCAATGAATGCAGACATCGGGTTCTCAGCCATAGTTAGGAAACCTGCAACTCCCTTCCCTCAAGACTTAGGAAACACTGTGAAAAAGGAGACAGAAAGAATGTAAGAGGAGAATAGGAGGTGAAGGAGAGCTGTCAAATGCCATCTTCTAAACATGACATGACCATTACATACATGAACTTATACCACCAGTTACCTGCACAAAATCAGGTCAGTGAAAATTCCAACGTGGATGGTAGAGGGACTACTTCGCCCTCACCTTTAGCCAGGAAGTTACTGGCAGTTGATGGCTGGGAGAGTTACTTTTCTTTGGGACAGACGACCACTGGTAGGCTGCTCATGTCTTGGTGGATGGCCCCCACATCTAATGGCAATGGGTAGCACTAGTTAGACTCAATGGCTTAAAAATAATAAGAATTTAGAAAGAAGACATGAAGTTGAAAGGCAAACGTGTCTCCGGGTCCTTGAGGTAAATGGAAGCAGTAAAGGCCGTGTGGTCAAGAGACATTGTATACGTAAGTGAAATTTCAAAGAAGTCACTGAAAGTATTTTTAAAAAAGATTCACATAAAGTAGAATCTAGAAATTCAAATTCGCAGGGTGTCCTTTAAGTGCAAACTGGTTAAATACTTTTCTTTGATATGGAAGCAGCTTTGGATAGAGTCTCAGGCGCCTTGTTCTATGGCTCGGAGACTAGAGATGGAATTAATTTCTGTGGATGCTTCCCTTTTGAATGCTGTCCCAACAAACCTCCCTTGCTTACAGAGTAAATCTCCCTTAAATTATAATTTGAGCTCATCTCTTTCTTTTATATGTTTATTGCAGCGCAGAAAAATCTGCTAATAACTCTTTCATAAAAGTTTTCTATTTTAATAAAAGTACTTGTCAGTCCTACTACCTTCATTTCTGAAGACTAAAGAAACTTCAGCTGCTGTATTTAGTTGTTTTCATTGTAGACTTTGCTATCATCCTACCCACCAGTCTACCACCCCTTTTCTAGCAACCTTAAAAGATTATCCACATTTCCCTGGAAATATGTAAATTGGGATTATGTAGAAGAAGGGACCCATTGCCTGATCTCATTTTATTAATTTCTTTAGAGGTGAGTCTTAAGGGAAACTAGTGCTGATATATATTCATAGTCTTTTATTATCTCCCACTTAAAAAAATAAAAGCTATCCTCATATCCAGCTAGAAATTTCTATAGCTTGTGTTGTGTTTGGTTTAGGACTCAAAAAATCAGAAATAACTATTAAAATTGCCTCCTTTGTTCCTGGTTTACAATGAATGCTATATTTTGACCTTTGTTGGAAAAAATTCTAATTTGTTAGTGTATTTGAGTGAAAATGGCCTCAGTAAGTGCATGAAGTCTTTACTTAGAAAGGAGGCAGATACATTTGGCTCACTTGGTCTTAGATTGCAGAGACAGCTTTTATATAAGTTGGAGTTATCCAGTTGTTATAGAGAAGAAATGTCTCTGGCACCCTTTTCAAATTATATGTAATCTGTGTGTTTTATGGACAGTGTTTGTGCTGGTGCATTTAGGCTATTAGCATATGCATATGAACTTTGAGTGTGGAGCATGTTGGGTACGGCATAGAAGGGAAAAGAATGGGCATATGTATCTCCATCCCTTTGTCACACTGCAGCATGTCACAAATAGAATGGGCGTATGTATCTATTAAATTTGGTTACAGGTATTTACAAGTCTAAAAATTTGTGAGTTTTGCTTTTTCTATTTAGCCTTTTCATATTTTTCTTATTAAGTGAACCCAGGAAGCCATGTAGAACATTTTCAGACACATGAATCTAAATGTGCAGAATCTCATTTCTTTCCAAACTCACTTTTTCTAAAACAAGCTTAAATCTAAGAAAGATTTTAATGAAGGAGGAATGATGGCTTAACAGATGGCAGACGGTTGCTTGTTCTGAGCTTTTGAAATAGCATACATTGTCCTGTAAAGCATCCATACAAGGAGAGAGAGACAGAAGGGAAGATGAGTGATATTTCTTATTAGCTAGAAACAGGTAGGAAATTGATGGAGATAATATAGCAAGACCAGCTCGAGGAAGTGACGCGGGCAGCCGAACTATTGACAATATAGCAGAATACCATTAAACGTCTGAGAGGAGAATAAATTATTTTGCAACAAAGAACAATAACTAATTATTTGTACAACAAGAAAATATAGAAAAGAGAGAAACAGAAGGGGACTTAACGTATGGTGATCATCCAACACAACAGAAAGCCTGCCAGTGGACCCCTTCCACTTCTCCTTGCTTTTCTTATCTAGGAGCAGGCTTCTACATCAAATGCAGTGACAAGATGCAGAGTTCACAGAAGAACGTCCACTGTGTTTACAGTGGTGAGTAAAGCAATGACAGTCCTGACCCTGTGAGTTTCTGTTTAGCTGAGGGAGGATTAACAAAATACAAGCAAACAGATACCTGTGGCGCTGGTTATGCAAGATGCTATGAGGCAAAAATAGAGGGCAGTGTGGGTGCTATGGAAACAGAAGCAGTGAGAAGAGCTTTAGACAGATTGATGACACCATCAGCTTCTTCGGGGGGAGGGTACTTGTAATAAGTCATGGAGTCCGAGCAGTTGTTGCCTTGAGAGTATTCCAGTCAGAAGGAAGAGTCTTAGGATTTGAAGGAAGAAACTGTCTGAAGGAAGGAGCAGCTTTGTGGAATTAAGGAAGGGCCAGGGAGACCACAAAACAGGCTCAAGTACATGAGTTGAGATTACCAATGAAACTTGTATACTGCATTTGCATGGTTTTGTTTCATTCCCTGAAAAATGGAACATAAATGGAGTATTTTGTAGTTGGAATAGGGTTTCAGAGATTTTCATTTCTATAAGACTGTTTTAGCTATTGTATTGAAAATGGATGGGGAAAGGAAACAGGATTATAAGTACTCAAAGATTTGAGTCCACATGGAAGCTTTCCAGCCTTTGTGTCAAGCACCTTCTTCTAGACAATCCCCCCAAGGTATCTGTAGCTGCAATCAGGCAGTGACCAGATTAAATCACTCAATGGCATCCTTGAACTCAGACTTTAGGCACTACAAAAGGTTTCAGTCTACTCAGTGCAGGTCACTGGGCCACAAGGAGCACTTTTGTTTTCGTAGTCCCCCTTTTTTTTCTCTCATTTTTCTCTTTCTTTTTTATTCCACTCCTCTTTCTTGTCCTTCTTGACTGGATCAGGTACTGGGATGTACAAGAGAGAACCTTTAGAATGTGCAGGTTGGCTTCACAGTGCGCTGGTTCCTTTTAGAATGCATCCTAGAGAAATAGCGCCCAATAAGGTTCGCTGTATTGCTATATAGGTCTTCATCTTAGCTTAGGCTTCACACTGGACTCTTGAGTGTGGCCATGCTAGAATGGGAGGCTAGCTCAGTGTGCAGAGCTTGGAGGAGGCAGTGAGAAGGGACACAATTAATACGTAATTTCCGACAAGCAAATCAAAATACACACATACATACAAAATCCAGAATAGCTGAAATAATCTTTAACAATAAAGAACTGCTGGAGGTCTTACTTGAAATTTCAATTTCCAATTTCAAGTAGAACTACAAACTTAAAGTAATAAAAACAACACGGTATTGGCACAAAAACAGACACAGTAGTCAAAATAAAAAACAGACACATTAGTCAAAATAAAATTGAAGATGCAGACCTAAATCCACATATTTACAGATACCTGGTATTTGAGAAAGACCTAACAGAGTCTTACTGAGATGTTATAAAATGACATCATGAAATTTGTAGCCAAATGGATGAAACTAGAAAATTATCTTGAGTGAGTTATCTCAGAACCCAGAAAGACAAATATGATATGCATTCACTTATGTGTGAATTTTAGCTATAAAGTCAATGATAATCAAGCTGTAATCTGTAGAACTATGGCTGTTAGGTATAGAGTAAGGGACAGCAAGGGACATATAGATTTCATTAGGAAAGGGAAATAGAACAGATAATTATAGATAAGTGGGGGAGTTGAAATCAGGGATCAAGAGGGGAGGAGAAAGGAGTTTGGTTGAGGAAATTTGGTGACAGACAGCTAAAATTAGAGACCATTTGAGGGGTAGTATGAAAACCTAATAAAGTAGAAGCTTGCAAAAATATATACATGTATAAACTAAATCACCAAATAACAGAGGAGACAGAGCTCCATCTGACAATCTCTTGTCACTGAATAAAACTTTCAGTCTCAACATTGGGTTACAGCTAATTGCGTTGTTGACCCCAGGGGTTCTATGGGAATCCCCAAACAGCTCAGGCTATCATAAAGACTATAGGTTGCTCTCCACAAACATCAAGTCTCCATTGCTGAGGACAATACCTACATAATTTATTGAACATAGAGAAGTTGAGCTGGTGTTGCACAGAGCCTTCATCTCTTCATTCTGGCATGATTGGCACAGGAAAGTACCCTGCAACAGAGAAACATAAACGCCAACCTAGCCACAAACCCTTCTGGCATTCTGCTATTCTCTTAGATCAGTTTCTTGCTCAGTCGTGATTAGAGAGGCCTCATCTGCATCAGATGCGAACAAATACAGAGAACCAGGACTAGACTTTATATAGAGTGAGAGACCTTGGAACATGCAGCCCTAAATGCATTGCATTTTGAAAATGTTGGTAATAGTTGGTTCAGTTATTTTCCTGTCCTGAGTACTGTTGGTCAAGATGCCTTCGGCTCTAACAGTTGATGGTTATTTTTATCTCTCTCTCTATCCATACATCTAGTTTTATTATTTTTTTCAAGAAGGGTTTCTCTGTGTGTGGCTCTGGCTGTCCTGGAACTTGCTTTGTAGACCAGACTGCCCTCGAAACTACAGAGGTCCTCCTGCCTCTGCATCCCAAGTTCTGGGATTAAAGGTGAGAGCCACCATACCTGGCAACAAATGATGTTTTAACTCCAGGAGAGTTGGTACCTGTGTTCCTGTGGGTCTTTGACATTAATGTCAACAACTCCACAGGGATGACTATGATTCATTTGAGGAGAGATGGCCAACATTAACATTAGGAGATTGGAGGTGAGAGCTGGCAAGATGTATAATGTATTTCTAAGTGATTTTTACCCCTAAAGTTCATAAGATGAGTAAGGGGTTAGAAGACTGAAAGCAAGGGTCTTCTACACTGACAACTGACATTGTCATACCAACTTGTCTACTATCGAAGGATGAGGAATAACTTTATTTATTACACATTTTGGTAGAAATAAAAGCAGAATTAGGTAACTTCTAGAGGCCTGCTTTTATGTTTACAGGAAGGGAAACTGAATTTTAGTCCAAGTTTGGGCTTCAAATTACAAGAATGTTAATCATCAGAGTAATTCACTGCCCATTTGCCCTAGGCTTCAGTTATCCCTTAAGCTACAAACACTCCCTTGCAATAGTAATAATCAATAAACTAACAACAATAATAACAATATTTATTGAGAAGTAACTTACAAAATCTTGCTTCAATCTAGCAGATAAATGCAATTAGACAGCTCTGCATTTACTTCAATCTGATGGTGTTTCTCTTTTTTATTTGACTTTTTAAAAAGTATAAAATTTAAAAACTTTTAAAATGTTTACAATTGATTTTTAATTTCTGACTATATAAAACACAATGCTTTAAGTATACTGTCTAACACACTTATAATGTTATATATAATATCAAAATATTTTCACATGTTAAAAATTCATATTTTAAAGCAATCATTTTAAAGCGTAATCATGGCTGTGCTACATTGGTACATAATACAGATAATTTAGTCCCTTTTGCTCTTCTATGGGCTTTTATGCATTTTTTTATCATTAGTTTTGCAACCTCTGGCCCTTCATCTTACTTTTGAGTTTCAGTTTCTTCATTTGCAAGATGAAGATAATAATTGTGCCCTCTTCGTCAGGTTATCATGACACAGTCAGTACTCTTCGTGACGAAGAATAACACAGTAATAGGCAGGATGCAAAAATTCTTTTTCTCCTTAAAATTTAGTAAGGTCTTATTTTCACAAAGAACACCTCCAGAGGTCAAGGACCACATTTACATGGGCGTTTCAGTAAAATGCTCTACATTATACAATGTACCAAAGGCTGTGATAAATGCTATTCAAGTGTGTCATTCTGAAAGATCAAGTAGAACACATCTCAAAAACAGAAGCTCTCTGCTCCCACAGGCAAGTTGAGTTGGTAGAACACACAGTAACAAAACATTCAAAGATTCCATAGAATAAATTTAGTAACCCTTCAATGGTCTGATACCTGTTTTCTGAAAATGATATTGCCTTGCCTTACTCAAATTTACTATTATCATTTAGTGAGGAAACTGAGTTTCTGTGATCACCATCATGTTATGGCTTTGCATGCAGAGGACCACTCTGTTTGGGAGGAGGGGCTTTCTGATGACATAACAGGAAGAGGATGTTACCTTTAGGTAGGAAGCATAGTCAGTCTGTTGAGCATGGAAGGCTATCTGCAGTTTTCTAAATGCTTGTATTCCTATTGTTCCTTAGCTTAATCATTGGGACGGTCATGAGTAAACTGGCACAATCCGTTGCATTTTCTCAGTCCTAAGATCTCCTATTATCTCCTATCATCCAGTTTTTCTAAAATTGTATGTCTGATATACAATTTAAATCCTACATAAAATATACCTTTGAAAATAATTTCCCAAACCTTTGAAATTATTTTGAGTAGTTCATTGTAGCTATAGTTTGAGTATATATTGCCATCTATAAACTTAAAAGTTACATCTATATTTAAATCTTATTTATGTATCAAATCCATACAAAAGCAATGTACAATGGCAATGAAATAGTCTGTCTGCACATTATGTATCAACTCCAGGCATCTCTGCTTCACACATGGAGGATCAGAGATTAAATTCTAATTGTCATCATCTACTTTGTTTCTAAGATTCTCATTTCCTCCTGGGAATCTTGGAAAGAGATGACTGTAGCATGACATTCATAGTCCTCTGCATGTTTCCCTTTTCAATTGACTGGTTTTTGAGACTAACTTTTGGAAAATAGAATGCTTTCTTCAGTGTCCTTGCATTATTTGTAGCTGATCTCTCTGCTGAGGTTTTTCTTCTTCCTCTCATGGGTCAGAATAATATTTAATTTCCATGAATTATCTTCTTATCTGCATCTATTACTTTCTCCTCATTTTTTTCTCTTCTGCTGTTTTGCTGTTGCTATTATGAGACTTATGACCTTCTTATAACACTTCAAATATTTGGAAGTTAGCTATATATTATATTATATTTTATAAGCATTCTACAACCTTCTGGCTACCTATTAGTATTAATCTATGATCAAAAGCAACCTGGCGGAGGAAAGGGCTTATTTCAGCTTACAGGTCACGATCCATCACTGAGGGAAGTCAGGGCCAAAGCTCAGGACAGAAACCTGGAGGCAGAGGCTGAAGCAGAGGCCTCACGGAGTGCTGCTTACTATGATGCTCTTAGAGGCTTCATCAGCCTGATTTCTTATACAGCCAAGGACCGCCAGGGATGTCACTGCCCGCAATGAGCTGGACCCTCCCATATCCATCATTAGTCAAAATAATACGCCACAGACTTGCCAATCTTATGGAGCCATTTTCTCAATTAAGATTTCCTTTCCCCAGATACATCCAGGTTTTTGCCAAGTTGGCAAAAAAACAAAAACAAACAAACAAAAAAACCAACCAGCCATCCTTTCTTACACCCTTAGCTAAATACTCTGAATTTACTGAGTACTGATTTATCACTGAATAAAAACTTGAATTCCCAGCTTGCTGTTGAGAAGTTTAGAGTGAGGCCTGAAGGCTGTGCACTGCCTACTTCCTTCATTCTTCCTGCAGAGAGTACCATCCAGATGGGCTGTGAGATGGCCCTGAGGAAGAAGCCCACACCACCAGTGTAACTGGGTCATTGATAACTATGGAATTACTGTAGCTCCTTAGGACAATTTTTAAGTGTGAAAATAAACTTTCACTTGCTAAGGTCATATGTTTTAATTGTCAATGGGTAGCCAAGTAAAACCATAATAGTACTTTATATTTAAAATATTTGTAGTGACTAGAATGTTCGCATATGTGTTAATAATACATATTTAAAAACAGAAACACATTGAAAAAGTAAATAGAAACCAAGCATGACTCCATTACTTAGAGATGTGCATTGTTCAAAACACAGGATGCATTATTAACTTCCAGAATTTTATTTAGTTTTTATAACAATAGGATCACTTTTTTTTTTAATGTGCCCCTTTTTCTTGTGTTTCTTTAAAAAACTTAAAATTATAGCATGGACTTACGTATTGTCAAATGTTTTTTCAGAATCTCATTTTGGTTCATTATGTTGCTTTGTTTGTTTGTATGTTTGGCTTGGTTTGTTTAATAAGGTCTCATATACTACTGGCTGGATACTAACTTACCTTTTGGGCAGAGATAACTTTGGGAACTCCTGATCTCCTAGTCTCTATTTCCCCTATCCTGAGATTACAGGTACAATCATCCTGTAATGTTTCCAGGCATCGTGTCAGATACATACATTTTAATATATGCATGGTTGTCTACCTTTTGAATTCACAGGAATTTATTTACTTAATTATATATTGTTAGGTATTTAAATTATTTTGAGTATTCTCCTCACTATTTTAAAACCACTACTCTCAGTGTAGTAATAATTTCTGATTATTTTTCTCTAGAAGTGATATTATTAACAATCATTTTAAAATGTCATAAGCATTCCTAAATTCTTGGTCTATTTCCTGAAATTGTCAAATACCAAAGAAGACAGTTTCTCTCTTTCACTCACTCAGGATGTTGACATTAAAAAAAATTTAAAAATATTTGATACTGGGTAAAATTTACTATGTTTATCAGAAATCACCCTTTTTTGTTATTCTACCAACTACATCAAGAATAAAGACATTAATATGTTGCTTTTGTTACTCTCCTTGTTTTAAGTCCAAAGGAGTCATGGCCCCTGGAAAGTGCTTCACTATTGTTTTTTGATGGTTGGCATTTTTTTTTCTAGATTTAAAGATAAGGACAAGAGTGGCTGGACTTGGGTCTTAACAGGAGGAAAGTGGAGGCATGCTCTGTAAGATGAGTTTTTGTAGTCACTGTTGGGCAGGTCAGTGAAGGTGGAAGTTAGAGGCGCCTCAAGAGAAGGGTAGAGGCATTCACTTATCATGAAGTGAAAAGAAAGTATCATGTCTTAAGTGGTTAATCTTCACTAAGTGCAACCTCTGTGTGGGCCCCGGATCCTTCTTATAGCTCCTGTTTTGTACCCGGTTGTGTTTCACTCAGTAGTGAGTCTTCCTGTGCCAAGATTTATTCCAAGCCCATCACAAATGATTTGGACAATCAGGGCCTGGCAACACATCAATGCTATTGAATAGGTGGTCTTCAAGACTTCACTACCGAGTTTTCATTTCATACACCTAAGAAAATGAACAGTCTAATGAGTATTAACATGGAGACTATAGTTCAAAAATGTTAATGATGGAAACACACATGCACTCCCAGAATGTACTCAAGCAGCTATTTCTATCAGGCGCTCTGTGTAAGTCACACTACATGGTAAAAGCCATGATAGCCTCCTTACCTCTGACAGAGGCTGCCAGGTAAGATTCATAGTTGTCTGTGTGCGGATTCCATGTTGGTAGCCAAGGGACAGAAGCCAGCTGCCTTTTCTTCCACAGACTGACTAGAGTAAAAAAAGAAAAATGATATTTGGAGATTGTTGCCCTGTTTTAGCAGTAAGCCTTCTATTGACAGTCATGCACAAAATTTAAGAAAATTGGAAACAGAAAATCTTAAGCTGTTTAAAATATTTTATGTTATCTGTAATATTTAAGCCCACTGGTTAGAAATATAAAGGTACCAGTGTTTAATAACCACAAACCAACAAGGGGGGAATCTATATTTACTAACTGGACATTTGTTTTAATAACTGTCACAGATAAAGAGGAGATTCGTCACCTAAGCTAGATATTGGGGCTCACGTTTGTAACCCTAACATCTAGGGAGGCTGAGGTAGGAGCGACATCCTGAATGTAAGGATGGTCTGGGTTACAAAGTCAGACCCTGAGAAAATAAAAATCAGGGTTGGAGAGGCGCATTAGCAATTACGAGCAACTGCTGCTCTCGCCAAGTCCCTGAGTTCAGTTCTGAATGTCCATGGAGGACAGTTCACAACTGTCTGTAAGTCTACTCCTAGGAGAATGGGTCCCTTTCTGGTTTCCACATGCACCTATGCTCACATGAGTATGTACCACACACAGATGCATACACAGACACATATTTTTAAAAGTAAACCTTAAGGAACCCCTCAAATTAAAAGAAATATCAACATAAACTGAACCTAGAAAACATTCATTGCGAAGTAAAATATCAAATAAAATTAAAAAAAAGACACATATTTGATCACACTGCATTTAATGTATTTGGGCAACAGTAATAAATACCTAAAAATATTATAATAACTATACTGAAAGTAGTCTTAAATAATTTCATTCCATCTATGTATAAAATTTATAATATATTTTATATGTTCACATATTCATAAATAATAATAATGTAATATTGCACATATTGATATGGCATAAACAAAGAAATTACAGAAAAGGCTTGGAAAGTTGATGCAATGGAGAACTAGAAATCAGAATGAGAATATCCTCTGAGGATAGATAACTGGAGACCTAGTCATACTTGGTCATCATACTTAGATGAGAAAGCCTACATAGCGCTTCTCTGTCTCATGACTATTGGAATCCAGTCATAGAATGGAGCCTGTGGAAACACGGCCCTGAGAATCTATGCTAAAAACTGGAGGGCGAGGGAGGGAGATGCAAAAGGCTCCATGTCTCAGAATCCTCAGTTTTCATTCTAACTCTATCATTCCTCAGTTGTATAATCTATGAAACTTATTTTTCAGAAACTCAAGCAACATATAAATAATGCCTATTTTTGCCGTTATTTTGGAGGGTTTCTGAGGTTATATATGCAAGAGGTACCTTCCTACCTGGCATTGTTTAGTGAAACCTAAACAATTATGGTTTTATCATGGCACTTCCTTAATGTTGTCAGGCCCAAAAGAAACAAATGGAAACAAATAGATAACTGTTGTGCCTGTTAGTGTACCAAAGCATATGCTGGCCTCCAGACTCATACAGTGCCTGTGGCTCCTCTCAGCAATTCTCACCCAGCCCCTACCATAAACTTCTCCAGTCCAAGGGCTTCCCTTCTCCCGGTTTCTCATTCCTATATAACCCTGCCATTTTGGCTCTCTTTTGGTTCCTTGTCTCTTAGCTCTTAGTTTCTGTCTGTCTGTCTCACCTTTGTGTGTCCCTCCCCCACTCCCCTCATGGCCCAGTTCAGCCTACTATCCCACTTCTTTCTGTCTCTGCTCTGGACTCTTCCAGATGTCTGTCTGTACTCTCCCTCATATTTTCACTAAAACCTTCTCCTCAACCATGCCTTGGAAGGGTCATGTCCTACAATTATGAAACTATATTTCCTGGTAACTGTTACATGAAATTTAATTTCATTGTATATTGAAATCACTCTCAGCTCCTTTGTTTTATTTTCATTTCAAGGTGATGCAAGCTGGTATTTATTTTGATTTTGTGGAATAAATGGTGGATATATTTCTATTTGGTAGACAGAGTTATAAAGGATTTATAACTGTGAAGGACTCCAAATCTTTTACGATTAATTTAATCCATGATTTTAGTTCATCTTGCATCTTAAATCCTTTTACTGCATACCATATCCCTTTTATTCTCTCTTTGCTATTTATTAACTTATATTGCTTTATCAAAATATCCCTACACTTTCATCTTGCCTTTGTGTCTCTGCACCCCACCCTATTGTGTGTAAGACACTACTTTTAGACCATCTGTTCTTTGGACAGAGCCCTGCTGGCTCTCAGCATTGCCCACCTCCCGAGAGATCTTGAAAACATCTTTTATAGGTTTTCCGGTTTACCTGCAGGTGCTAAGAAATCCATATTTTTCTCAGCTCCAAGAAACCAAATGCTATTCAGGAAGCCAAGCCTTTAACCAGGCTCCCTGCTTAATTACTGCTGTCAGTCATCTGCCAGCAGATGTGGCACACTGCCTTTTGGCTTTTTGTGCACTAACCTGACTCTAAATGGTGACAGTGCAGAGGATGAAGGCAAGAAAGATGGCAAGGCTGATCGGTATAGCCAATTTGGAAATTCGTGGATGTCCTGTTCCTACTCAAGCCTCCGCCATTTCCCGGAAGTATTCTCTCCTGGAGATATTGAAACATCCTGGGAAAATGCTCTTCATTTCTTACAGCTCAGGGGCCTATTCTAACGTGTGGACCTCTATTTCATTTCCTGGAAAAAAACGAGGTTCTTAACTTATTTTAAATATTTTCCTGCATTACAAGGGATTCAACCCATTTAAAAAGACCAATTCAAAGACCAGTTCCACAGTTGAAATCTCAACATCATGATCTAGTGGGCAGGACAAAGAAACGGTCTGCAGCAACATATCTCCCGGATCTTCTAGGAGAATACAGAGTCCATTTTCAAGACGTATTTCAATGGAATGGCCTTGGCTTCTTTCTTTTTTTTTTTTATTAGATATTAGTATCACATATTTTTATTTCATTTCAACTAGTATATGACTAAATTCTCTAGGAGTAGCTTGGGGAAAAAGCAAGGGAACTAGGGAACAGCTTGAATTGTTAGATCTAAAGTCAGAGCTCCTAAACCTGGCTGTGCTGCAGAAACATTTGGAGGAGGATTTTTTAAAAGTTTTTAAGAGTCAGAGGAACAGGGAGTTTGCTGCGAGATCGTGTCTTCTGGAAATGTCAGATGTTGGGCCTAGAAAGTCTCAGAAACCTGGCTGCCTAAATCTGAGCTGAACAAGGACAACAGCGACAGACATGCCAACATGAACAGGGGAAAGCTCATGAGGCCTCAAGCTTACACAAAGAAGTACAGACAACTAAGGAACAATGAGAATGAGAGCAAGAGTCCTCCCCAGGGAAGAGCACACTGACTCGTTTTCTAATACCAAATGGCCAGCCCTGAAAAACCGCATACAAGGACATAATACAGGCTGAGCAGGTTGTATTTACATATTTAGGAACACCTCCTCACACAAACCTCGATAATTAAACACAAAAGAGGCCATGAATTTGAAAGAGAGCAGGAGACCAAAATAGTACGGAACAGAGTTTAGAGGGAAGAAAGGGAAGAAAGGAATAATATAATCTCAAAATAAAAAAAAATCCCAACTATTTAAAGAAGCATTTTTTTTCCAGAAACCTAGACATAAGTTCACAAAACTGAGTTAGCATGTTAAGGTGGGAGGCTTGAGAATTTTGCCCAGATATGTTTCATGGATGGTCACCTTCAGCAAGTATTCCTTAACTTAAGGTTTTTTTTTTC
Organism: Meriones unguiculatus; assembly: GCF_030254825.1. Lineage (NCBI taxonomy): Eukaryota > Metazoa > Chordata > Mammalia > Rodentia > Muridae > Meriones > Meriones unguiculatus. The sequence continues at coordinate 48,284,205 of NC_083363.1, forward strand.
TACAGCTCCAGAGTGAATCCCTGTCTATATTTCTCCTCTCCCACTTGTTTAGCTTCTGCAGAAGTGACCTCCATCCCTCTTCTACACCTGTTCCTTATATACTGACACAGCAGCTAGAAAGCAATGCTAAAGTTCAATTATAAGAACAAGCATAGATAGGAGTGTACCTCCTTGTCAAAAAGAAGGCAGGCATCGTTCTTCTAGCTGCCTTTCTTGAGGAAACTGCAGCTACAAGAAACATTTGTTTCTTCTCTAGCGTGTATCTAGATCCTGTTTGAGACTTGCCCAGCCCTGTGACTCTGTCTCACCTTTCTCAAGGATCCCAGAGTCATCACTATGAGAAGGAAGTAGTAGCTCCTGTTGTGGATGACTCCTGAGTATTTCTGAGATATGTGTGCATTGAGCACTGTCCCTACAGCCTGCCACATCAGCCCTAAACCCATGAGGCCTTATCAGGACGTCTGCTCCCAGTTCCTGTGCTGCAAGTTGCCAGAGCTCATGTTTTCATAAAGATATGTGTTTATTTCTTCCTCTGAAGAAAGCTAATTTATAACACAGATGGTTGTACAGTTACTTGATCAGGATGACCCACGGGAACCAACCACCTCGTCAAAATGCATTCCTTTTTAAAAAAGGCTGAGTCCTACGTGTTCCTGTTGGACTTGGATTCACTGTGTAGCTGAGGATATTCTTGTCTCGACCTCCCAAGATCCTAAGTGCTGAAAGAGCACAGGTGTGTGTGTGTGTGTTGTAGTGGTGTTTAACATGAAATGGTTACATGTTAGGAGTGAAATTTACTTAACTCCTTAAAAGGAAGCGATCGCTTTCGTTTTGCCATCTTTTGCTAGGTTGCTGTTGCCTATTAACCTTGTGGGTTGGAAGAAGATTTGGTTTATTATTTTGTTTTCCCAACATAATCAATTAAGAGAGGATTCATGGTCAAGGGAGTAGCACTTACTGTGGATATGAACAATTCAACAGAGCAGCCGAAGTCCTGAGGAAGACAGGCAAGGAAACTGTGGCAGAATAGACATTCTAAAATGTTGATGGGTAAAAAAAAAAAAAAAAAAAAAAATTAGAGAAGCCATGACACCTGTGCACTATTTTAAAATAAGAGGCAGAAGCTTGTTTTTGCCTGTATTGTTATAGATACTTTGGGTTTAAAGGGGGAAAAGGCTCTGCAGGCCGTGGCTTTCTTTCTGGTAGACAAGGCTAACCAAAGGCACAAGGCAAAGGAAGAAGATGTTTCTAGAACCTACAGATAGATATCACTTCGTGCCATATCCTTTTCTGAGAAAGGACTGATGAGGACTTCAGAAAACTAATAGCAACTGACCAAAAAAAAAAAAAAAAAAAAATAGGACAACTTGAACAGAATGTTCAGAAGCAGTGAAAGGATTTGGGGGAATTTGGACAGGGACTATTTGGCTAAGATAAACAAAAAGTCTTGCGAGCCGCTCTGTTCCCGAGCCATCTGACAAGTTTCTGTTGCTTCATGATCTCACTCCTCTGCAGATAGACGACTGTCTGCCCCACTGGGGAGACTGTCCTCACAGCCACCTCAGATTATAAGCACAGAGAATTGGGAGCAAACAACCTTCACGTGCTCAAAGGAACAAACATCAGTTCCCATACGCTTCTAACTCAATTTTCTCTTCAGCCAGGCCCGGCACTGGTCTCTTGGTAGGCTTCTGGCTGACACTGAAATCAATTCATTTGTAACACTGCTCTAGGAGCCACGCCATAAGCTAATGGAAGCAGACAGACTACACATCACTACTTAAAAGCTTCAGGCTGGGCTTATACAAATAGACTTATACCTTGTAGATAAATAAGTTACACAGCTCCACAGGGGACACACTGCCTGGATGCTGGTACATGAAGTGTTTGGAGGCTGACATTCAAGTTCTTGACAGGCCAGCCCATTTATGTTTGCTCCATAGAACAAATATAAACAGTATCTCATTAGCTTTTTCTTTGTTGCTTTAAATATACCCATCTAATACCTTGTTAAGAGAAGACATGGCTGTGTAGTTTCTAGGCCCACAGAGCATGTCATAAATAATAAAGAAAGGTATTGAACGTGGAATTACACATGGAGTTTTTGTCTCTCAAAAATTTATACAGGGGACACTAACGCTGAGAGGGATAGTATTAAGAGGTAATGAAGGTCATGAATATAGCTTGTAGGAAGCCCTGGGTTAGAGTCACAGTCCTTCATAAACCAGGAGGGTCAGAAGGACAAGGTCTCTCTTGCCTACATAGTAAGTTCAAGGTCATCCTGAGATACATAAGACCCAAGAAGGTGGGGTAATTTTATTATAAGAGCTCCACCCATAAGAATGGATTACCATTTTATAAAGAAGAGGAGGAGGAGGAGGAGGAAGAGCAGGAGGAGGAGAAAGGGATGTCTTGTGCTTTCTCGCTTTTCACTGCTTGAGGATACAGCCTGCTTCTTCTCTGTAAGGTGTCACAGGATGGTGACATCTTGGAAGCACTGAGAAGCCCTCACCAGAAATCAAATATCATGTCACCTTGGTTGTAGGCATAGGAGTTCTCCAGTGTGAAACAAATTTCCATCATTTGTCTAGTCTGTGGGGCTTCATCATAAATGCAAGATCAGATTAAGACAGAGAGCCGGAAATGTTTGTTCAGTCTGCCTGTACCTATAGAAATGTGCATTGCTTCATGATGGCTTTATGTGGCAGCATGTCCTTTGCCAAAATGGCTGTCAGGTAGAGTTTTAAAATGACTTCTTCTGGGAAAGACCTTTCCTTTGAAGATGTGCACATTATGAGTCAAGCATTGGAAGCTGTCTTTACATGTAAGATATTTCAACCGTGAGCTTAGCTTTTCAAGCAGTGTGGGTAGCTTACTTTTGCCCAAATTCATTCAAATAAGTTTATCAGCTCTTTTGTGGTTATCTAGAGTATGGGTACATTGGTAGAGTTAAAACGTAAAAACTTCCTACTTCTTCAAAAGTACATTTTATTGATTGTAAGTTACATGACTTGAAGAATATAATGCAATAAATAGACCAACATCACTGAGCGATGCACGTGCCAATTGATTCTAATTAGATTCTCTAAAAGACAAGAGGAATGTGCCAGACTGGAGGAAAACTTGAACTGCCTTGAAGATTTAGTAAAGTGTGGCCAAGCAGAAGAGGGAAGAGTGGGTAGTCCATCATGAGCTAGCTATGTGTGCAAAGCAATGTAGGAGGCAAGTGAACACAGCCCATGCTGCAAGCTATAAAGATAGCGCCTTGTCTAGAAGAAAAATTGGGAAGTGTGTCACTTAAGATTAAATGCAAGTGAAAGAACAATCCCAATTAACAGAGGCTGTTTAATGTGGAATTGCATTTCTTGTGGAGAAAAGACAGTAGGGAATGAGCTCTTTCCAGCATTTTTCTTTTTGGTGGGAAGTTTATTTATGTGTACATTAATTAGTCCATCTTTCTTTTAGGTGTTTTAATTCATCTGGGTCGATAAACAGGCATCAAAAGAAGTGTGCCCAGGATTAAACATTAAGAATGTGAATAGAGAGTGCTCACGCTAAGGGTAGGTAAGAGATCCTTTTTTTTTTTCTGAAGGCAAACATGATTGACCACATTTGGGATCACAAAATTAGAACACCTCAGACTCCATATTCTAAATGTGGGAATGCTTTCATGAAGTTTTTACTAAGGAAGTCACAAGTCAGTGTGCTTTCCAAATACATAAGTAGGAACATCAGGTGTGGAGGTGCACCAAAGTGAGAGACTTTCTGCTGTAGGCTTTGGATGCTGTCTTAAGACATCCTTGGATCTTGGGTTGGTGGACTCTGGGAGCCAGCGGTCTGTTGGTATGCTATGTCAGACACAGAGGTGGGCAAGTAATAGTTACTAAGGACGACAAACTTAGGCTGGGGGAATTTGGCTCTGGATCTGCAAGATTCCAACCCCTTCACAATCACTGACATTCTAGTCAGTCATTCTGCCTTTGTAGAAAATTCAGTGTAGGGTATGGCTTTTTTGGGGGGCTGAAATTTTACCTCACAGTACCAGATATGCATAGAGGGAGAGAGGAGAAGGGATAAAAGGAACAGGAAGAAGAGAGAGAAAGAAAGAGAGACAGAGACAAAGATCTTGTCAGTTGAAAACCAATAAAAAGATGGGTAATGAAAACAACCCTGTAACTAGTCAGTCTTGTTCCACCAACACAAATCTGTATGTCATTGGGTCAAAACATCACCAGGCAGGAGTCCTGATTTACTAATTAATGTCTGACTCTGTGTCCCATATTAAAGAAGACTTGTTTTCAAGCACACATGACACTGGGTATACATAAGTCATGTTTATAAAGGCACTTAGAAATGTGTTGAAGCCTGTGTCTAACCTTAAGAAGGATGGCCACAGACATCGGCTTGAACCTCAGGGTGTGGCTTGTTCAGACCTCACCACTTACACTCTTACACATTTATTCTAGTTTCACAATGTGGAAGGTTTGGATTTTTGATTTGACTTGTACAAATTTTGCACTGTCATTTAGGATACAATTACATGTGAGCCCCTCTACATGTATGACCTCTTTGCCAGCTTCTTTTTATTCTGGCCAAGAATAGAACACAGAATACAATAGGTAGTGGGAGGGGGGAATATTTAAAGAGGCCTTCTAGAAACCAGGTGCACAAATCTAATTCAGACTTCATGTACTTAGGTTAAAAACACGATGTTGGGGCTGGAGAGATGTCTCAGCAGTTAAGAGGCTGGCTGCTCTTTCAGAGAGCACAGGGGTTCAAATCCCAGCACCCACATGGCAGCTCACAACTTTCTGTCACTCCAGTTCCAGGGGATCTGACACCTTTGCACAGATATGCAGGCATAACACCAATGCACATAAAAATAAACAACTTTAAAAAAAGTGTTGTCTTTATTACTACAGAAGGTAACATTGGACACAGGAAGCAAGTAGCTACTAGCTACTACTAGTGCCACAGAAAGTGACAAGGAATACAGAAGAGTTCTTTGAGTAGGTCTAGATCAGGTATCAGCAAATGTTTTCCAAGAAGGGCTTGATGGCAAATATTAAGCTTTGTGAGCCCTATTGTCTCTGGTGTAACTACACAGTGGTGTCATTGTAGCGAAAACAAACAAATGAACAACAACGAAACAAACAAACAAACAAACAAACAAAAAACAGCCACAGCAACCAAATAATAACAGCTGTCTTCCAATAAAACTTTCTGCAAAAAGCAGGTACAGAATAAAACTTAATCTTTTGCCTGTGTTATGAATTTGGTGTGATCAGTGGGAATCATTAGGATTACTTAGTAAAGGTACATGACCCAGAGAGCAGGTCAGGGTGGAAGATGGCTGAGCCATTGTTGGGGAGGGAGGCAGACCTGGTCTCTCACAAATTAGACTTGCAAATTTGTGAAAGTTGTTTTGCCTCACAGGCTAGCAGTCTCCTGATTTTACTAATGAGGGGATTGAGCAGAGACTCTCTCAAGTTATTTTCAATTTAAAAGACTTTGGAAGTACCAGAAATAAGAAGTCTAATTGGAAAGCTTTCAGGGCTCCTGGTGTGAAGTACTGGGAAAAATGGAAAGATGATGCCAGCGACATTTTAAAGCAGCAGACAAATAATGATTGGCTGGATATGAGGAGTTAAGGAAAGTTATGGAATCTTGCCAGGTCTTGATTGGGCTGTAGGGAGGGGGTTATTGGAAGTGGTGGAGGCTGAGAGTGTAGTGGTCACTGAAAGGATGTGGTTTTGTATCAGTGACAGAAACATGGGTCAGATTTGCCTCCAGAGAAAGGTCAAGATGGAGAATGACATTTCCTTAAGCCAGGTTTTTCCATTATGTAAAAGGTTGGCAAACCTTTTCCATAAAAGCTCAGAAATTAAGTAGTCTATACCTTCTGGCTATGCAGACATGGGCGTAGCTTTCCACTCTGCCACTGGCAGTGTGGAAAAAAAAATAGAGACAATAGGTAAACAAAGGTACGTGGCTTTGTTTCAATCAAATGTTAGTTATGGAGCTTGGAATTTCAATTTATGCAATGTTGATATGTCAGGAAATATTATTTTTTTCAACCTTCAAAAGATATACAAACTATTCTTAACACATGGGCTATACAAAACCTGGCAGTATTTAGTACTAGGGACAGTGATTTGCTGGCTCATGCTCTGTGAGCAGGCAGACCTGCAGCACTGCCTTAGGGAATCTGAAGTGCGGGGTTCTCTCTTCCAGCTTTATTTCTCTGAGGAGCTAGCAGCAGACTGCATTCTTTTCCTTCAGAGAAGGGCTTTCTGCCAGTGTGAGAATCGGGGCAGAAAGCTGCGCGGTTGCTAAGCCGTGTCTGCTTGTTGATCTACAGTATTCAGGGTTAGCAAAGCGCTTGCTGACACACATAAACTGCATCTTCCCAACCCAGAAGTCCATCAGTGGAGGAATGGATACAGAAATTGTGGTACTTTTACACAATGGAATACTACTCAGCAATTAAAAACAAGGAAATCATGAAATTTGCTGGCAAATGGTGGGATCTAGAAAAGATCATTCTGAGTGAAGTATCCCAAAAAGAGAAAGACACACATAGTATATACTCACTTTTAAGTGGGTACTAGACCTATAGGATAAACATACTAAAATATGTACACCTAAAAAAAAAGAAAGAAAGAGGACCTGGGTAAGATGATCAACCCTCCTCACTTAGAAAGACAAATGGGATGGACATTGGATGTAGGAGAAAACAAGTAATAGGACAGGAGCCTACCACAGAGGGCCTCTGAAAGTCTACCTAGCAGTGTATCAAAGCAGATGCTGAGACTCACAACCAAACCTTGGGCAGAGTGCAGGGAATCATATGAAAGAAGGAGGAGTTAGTATTATGTGGAGAGGACAGGAGCGCCACAAGGACCAAATATATCTGGGCACAGGGGTCTTTTGTGAGACTGCATCTCCAACCAAGGACCATGTATGGAGATAACCTAGAACCCCTGCTCAGATGTAGCCCATGGCAGCTCAATATCCAAGTGGATACCCTAGTAAGAGGAACAGGGACTATTTCTAACATGAACTCAATGGCTGGCTCTTTGAGCCCCACCCCACCCGAGGGAAGAGCAGCCTTGCTTTGGAGGACTTTGCAGCCAGGCCTGAAGATACCTGATAAACCAGGGTCAGATGAAAGGGGAGGGTCCTCCCCTATCAGTGGACTTTGAAAACGGTTGGGAGAAGATTAGAGAGGGAGGATGGGATTGAGAGGGAATGAGGGAGTAGGATACAGTTGGGATACAAAGTTAAGAAACTGTAACTAATATTAAAAAAATAAAAATTAAAAAACCTGTATCTTCTAACACAAATCTACCTGAATGATGTTTTGGCCCATGAGACACTGGATTTATTTGGCTCAGAGTTTGGACAGCAAGAGAAAGCCCTGTATAATATTGTAATGGTTGCCTGTTTGTTTGTCTTTCTGTTTCATACATTAGAAATGCTCTAGGTTAGGAGCCTATGTTTCCCTCACATCTAGAATAGCCTAAGGTGATTGATTGAAAAAAAAAATTACGAACCCTTACATTTATGTAGCTCAATAGATTTAAACATACTATAACACGCATCTTTTAAACGACCCAGAATATATCCTAAAAATAATCCTGGAGGAAGCTGGAATACTTCCATTACTATGGATTATGCTTTGACTAGAACCATTGGCAGCAAATACCCTATTACCTCCAACATTCAACTATATGGTTAAAATCATTATCACATCTCACCTATACTGGGTATTCCTAAAGTGCAGGGCACGGAGGCAAGTATCTCCATTACATTAGGTTCTAACAAGTGTATATAAAATCACATAAGACATTTGAATTTTTTGCGGGAGAGAGTTGAAGTCCAAAGCACAAGCTCACCCAGTACTTCTTACCTAAAGGATTTTTTTTCCATTAATATTTTATTTTGGATGAACAAGGAATAATTCCCTGACAGGGTAACATAGTAACAGAAAAATGAAGGAGACAGAGTGAGCCATTTGGATATCTGATGAAAGGGCATGCAGAGGACATGACAGTTGGGCACAGCCTTTGACATCTCACTGAGAGAAATACACAGTGTCTGCTTATTCATTCCTTAGGAGCCAATTCCTGTACTTGAACAGAACCCAGGCTTAACATTTATTCCTGTATTTTAATGGACAGAGAAAATAAAAACTTTGACTCCTAAGAAAGCAAGCATCCAGGTGTGAGCATGATTGTGTGCACTGGTCAAAGGCCCAATGAAATATTTAAGAGTGATGATATGTATGGTTTCAGGTGTTGTGGGTTTTTTTTTTTTTTTGTCTTGTTTTGTTTTTGCTTTTTTAATTGATTTTAATTTTTGTTATTTTTCCACAATTTATTCATTATATATCCCAGTTGAATCCCCCTCCCTCAACTCCCTGCATTCCTACCCTACCCCCCTCTTTCCCCTAACTCCTTCCCTTAGTCCACTGAAAGGGGGAGTTCTCCACTATTGCCATCTGCCCATAGCTTGTTAAGTCTCATCAGGACTGCCTGGATCTTCTTCCTCTGTGACCTTGCAAGGCCACATCACAAGAGGCAAGTGATCAAAGAGCAGGTAACCGAGTTCATAATACAGGCATCCCTTCTCCCTTCACTCGAAGATCCATATGGAGACTGTCAATTAGCCACATCTAAGCAGGAGGTCTAGGTCCTCTCCATGCATGATCCTCGGTTGGTGCATCAGCCTCTGCAGGACCCCCTTGGATCAGATCCTTTAGCTTTTTTGGTCTCCTTGAGGGGCTCCTGTCCCCCTCGTGCCCTTCTATCCCACCCCTCTCTTCTTCCATAAGACTCCCTGCACTCTGCCCAAAGTTTGGCTGTGAATCTCAGCATCTGCTTGGATCCCCTGTTGGGTGGAGCCTTTCAGAAGACCCTCTCTAGTAGGCTCCCATCCTGTTTCTACCTAGAGGATCTTATCTGAGTCCTGTGGTTGCACTAGCCACAAAGCTCACACTGCAAATCGGGCATTCCCAACACAGCTGTGAATCAGAATCATGCTGGGGCGTTTACAGGAATTTCACACTTCAAATGAAAAACCACCTGCCAGATTAATGCAATTCCCTGGTGCCATTTTCCCCTCGTGTCCCCGAGGCTTTCGTATTTAGTGGGCTTGACCTGAGGTGAGAACCTGTCCACCCCAGAGCAAAGAAATCCCGTGAAACTGGAACACACTCCTCCAATTCACAGCGAACACAAGAATCTGAAAAACAAACAAACAAATAAACCCCTTTATTTTTGTTATTGAATTCGGAAATTGAACCAGCCAAAAAGGACACTCCGAATTTTTCATCGGGAATATTCGGTTTGCTCATTTTAATGCAAGAAGCGTGTAAGAGAGGCCAATGAGGCAAGAAACCAAGCGCAGACACTTTAATGGCCCCAGAAGGCAGGCCCCCCGTCTGATAGCCAGTGACACGCAAGAACTCGGAGGTGGACTCTCTCTCAGGTGATAGCGTGCCAACACTTCGATCATCCCCCATGAAAGTGCATGAGGTCAGGGCACAGACGAACTGCCCCTGGTTTCCTGACTCGTTCACAACACAAAATTCTGAATTCTGTTGTTTTAAGCTACTGAATTTTGTGACTAATTTGTGACGCAAGGATGAGTGACAGATAATGCTGTGGCGACAGACTAGCACACATCTCTTTGCCGACATCTTTGAGCAAGCGAAACACATTTCAGCATTGGAAAAGAGAACTATTTCAAACCAAGGAACTGATAGCAACTCAGGTCATCATCGTCTTCCTTGCACGGTTCTCTATTTCTTTTCTTTTGCAAGTTGTTCGTCAACATTGAAAACGTAACATGCAGCAAATTTGCAAAAACTGACTAATAGTACGAATTATATCAGTCTTTATGCATTAATTCACATGGCCGGCGTTCATCAGGTGCCACATTTTGGTAAATTTCCTGGTAGTGCTACTGATTTTTTTGCTCTGCACTAGATGGTATAAACTTGTGTCTGACTTTAATATCATTGGGTATTTTACCAAGAAATCAGGGTGAACAACTGGCTGTTTAGCAAAACAATAAATGTAAGAGCAAAAATGTAGACGGGTTTGCGAGTCCAGGGTGTGTGTGTGTGTTTGTGTTGTATTCATGTGTATGTGTGTGGTATTCATAGGTGTGTGGTGTTCATGCATGTGTGTATGTACTTACCCATGTGGAGTGTTCACCTCCTTAAAAAGCTATACTTTAGTGAAGATTTCAGTGTAATTGTCTGTAGAAATTCTTTGTTTAATTTCATGCTGGAAGCAATAGAATGGACCTCCCTCACCTTCATTAGAGGATTATAGTCTGGCGGTGTTAAAACGGTATCTGTCTAAAATGCTAATTATTCATTATTTCTCATAAATCTTTAGTCTCACAAATCAAAGCCTGAATTTGCCAATTAGGTTCTACGTAGTTTCCCTCGTTATGATGACAGATATTTTCTGGTGTGACAGGCTGCATACGGAGGAGGAATAGCAAAAATAATTAAATTTTATTTTGAAATTTTTTACTGAAAAAATTAACTATTTATAAGGACAAAACATCTAACAAAAGGGTATTTGCTAAATTATGACACGTTTATGTAACAATATACCCTATAATCATCTAAGTGATACTACAGAGCACTCATTACGGGTTAGTGAGCTTTTGCCTTATATGGACTTTTAATAAGTGTAGACATTCCTGGTTGGAAGCATCCATCCTGCACTGTTTGAACCCAATTCCTATTGTTGCACAGTTCCTATTGTGAAGTATGGCTCCTGGTAGAAAAACTGCTATGAGTGAGTTATTAACATAGCCTCCCAGGAAAAATCAAAAAGAGTGATTGCTTTTCCATGACGGCACGCTGCTTAATAAGGCAATGTTTTTTCCGCACAGAACTCATTGTTTCGTAGCTCAGGGTAATGAGTGTACACAGGTGGGGACGGATCCCTGACATCAGTCATTTCAGGCTGTGAAGGGCGGGGAATCTGTCCCCAGTATCGAGTGGACTGACAATGTAAATAAAGCTGCTGCAACAGGGTGACTTATGACCTTTGATTTTGTTTTTGCAGATGAACCCTATGTAGGAAAGCATAAATTGGTGTGGGTCTTGGCCTATGTTCTGAAGGTGCAGCAAAGCTCTCCATGTGGACAGCATGAACAAGCTTCATGCTTCCTGTGGCTAGCAGGCCTTTTTCTTTTAGCTCTCAAAGAAATGCCAGCATTCATCCTTATAACTATATAATTTATAATTAGTAAGGGCTTAATTAGAAAAATTTGGACACTTGAAAACATATATAAATATGAAAACAGAATTACTAATAATTTTACAGTGTAGTGATTGAAAGTGATTGGTATTGGCTCAGGACTCTTTTGTGTTCTCAGCACAAAAGAGATTTATTTGCCCTAGAGGGAGAGAGGGCAAGGAATAAGGGACAAAAACAGGAGCTAGAGGATGAAGAAGAAGGGGAAGGGAAGAAGGGAGAGGGAGAGGTATTTGTCCCAGGAAACAACAGACTGCCTCTGGATAGAGAGGAGACAGACATGGCCCACAGGAAAATGTTATGTATAAAGGTAAAAAGGGTAAAAAAAACCCCTTGTGTTAGGGTGAGGTGTTTAATTTAAATTGGGCACGTTGATTAGGTGAGCCAAAGGGGCTTTTGATTGCTGAACTTCAATACTTGATAGCTGGACCCTGGTAGTCCGTCTCAGGAGGAAGAATTAGCCATATAAGGGAATAGACCTTGGTGGCTACCTTTAGGAATGTGATATAATGGTATATATATATATATGTTTGGTGATGCAGTGCTTTTGAGATAATGATATATAGATGAAAAGCAGATGGAGCATCCCTGCTCCTGTGAGTAGCCCTAACCCTCCACTCTTACACCCATACTTCTCTTAGTCACCCCAATCAAAAATACTTCATGCCACCAAATTCAATACAGAGGCAATTGACACTGGTTTGTCCTGGGTACTTTTTCTCAGGTGAGGAGATGTGTCTTCCCAGGACAACTGTCATATAACAGTATGTGTATGTATGTACATATGCATGTCTCTGTATGTGAAGGAACGCTAGCCAGCCCATGCATGGCAAACACAGCCCTGACAGGCCTTGACCTTCTCCCTCAGTCACTCTGCTTTTCTAAAAAACATTAAATTACATTCCTAAAGCTAGCCACCAAGGTCTATTCCCTTATTTGGCCACTTCCTCCTCCTGAGCCTGACTATCAAAGTTCACTCATCAAAGTATTGAAGTCCAGCAGTCAAAACCCATTTTTGCTTACCTAATTAACAAACCCAATTACAATGCAGCCATTCCTGATGACATCAGATAGACTAAGATCAGAAGGAAGGAGAGGAGGACCTCCCCTATCAGTGGACTTGGGGAGGGGCATGCGTGAAGAAGGAGGAGGGAAGGTGGAATCGGGAGGGGAAGAGGGAGGGGTTATGGGGAGATACAAAGTAAATAAAGAGTAAGTAATAAAAAAACAAAAAAAAAAAAAAACAAAAAAAAATTAAACCCCTCATCCTAACATGGGGTTTTCCCATTTACCTTTATAAACTGCCATTTGCCTATGGGCCACATCTGTCTCCTCTCTATCCAGAGGTAGTCTTTTGTCTCCTGGGACAAATACCCCTGCCCCGTCTCCCTTGTTCTCTTCCCCTTCTCCTTCATCCTCTAACTCCTGTCTTTGTCTCTTATTCCCTGCTCTCTCTTCCTTTGGAGAGAATAAATTTTCTTTGTGCTTGTAATTTGGTCTTGGGGACCCTGAGCCCATACCGTAGCCACATGGCATTTGTATGTGCATGTCCCCACATCTGCCACTTTCTGTATCAGGCAATTTACTGAGTCAGCCCGTGTCCTGCTTTCTTAATCTGTACACTGTGACAATAATAACAACAGGAGTCTGGAACATGATAAGAGAAAAGCTATTATTCTGGTTATATATACATAGCTCCATTATAATTGAGACTACATTAGAAGTTTTTAAAAACTTTTAACAGTATATTGGAAAAAATATATCTAGTTCTTCATGGACTTGTATTCTAGTATTATTTAAGTGATGAAATACTGTTTTGTTAGACAACTACATTATAATTTATTGAATGCATTCATGGGTTTTGCCATTATAAATATTGCTGACTCAAGGACCATGGTAAGACTTGATTGTGATTTCAGCACTCAGAGTGTGAAGGCAAGAAGCTCAAGAGCTGGAGAGCATCCAGATAGTGAATCTGTTTCTTAAATATTCGAATAATTAATTAATTAACATTAATAAACCTCATGGGCCTTTTTTATCCCAAACTTTACTAAAGATCTGACTTTTTCCTCTTTTGCTCTCTCTCTTACTTCCTTTATGAAATTCTTGGATCATGTTGCATTTACAATTTAAAGGCTTTTTTTTTTGGTGTGGTAAATCTTGTCAGATTACTCCCTTATAACTTCGCGGTGAATGTATGAGATATCATTTTTCTGAACCCAAAGAATACCACTAGTTGATTGCTCAATGAATCATCCAACTACTCAGTTAGTCAGTCAATCAACCTCTCATCTCCTTGCTCCACCCAGATGAAAAAGGGAAAGAGCAGCAAAGCCAGCACCCAGGGAGGACTGCACAGGGGCGAACATATTTTAACTTTTGTTCAGCTTCTCATGATGCTAGCTTTTAAAGTGCTTAGCTACACTTAAATGTTTTTGTTTGGCCAAGTTGGTCATCTTTTGAAATCTTTATTTAGTTGCCTTTGTATTTCCAGACATTGATATGTAAGAAAACAATTAGGAGGCTTTTTCACCATATGCCTTTGAGTAAGGATCGATACATCTCTGTATCGATCCGAGGCACAACACACTGCTCTGTAAAACTAAGGTAAACTAAGTCAAAGTTTGCTTGTTTGTTTGTTTTTAGCTTAAGTAAAGACTAACAGAAGGAATCACATCACTCACTGTCTTGGCTGGTCTACTGCACAAAACAAAATGTAAGTGGAAATTTTCTTTAACATGTTTCAACATGAGGGCTTTCAACACTGTTAAACTTGTTTTTAAAACTAGTTTTAAACATGGATGTTACTGGATGCAACACTTTTGCTTACCATTTTCATGAGAAAATACCTTGATCTTTTCCTAAAGATTAGGAAATTCCTATTTTCCAGAATTGTATGTGAAATATAGCAGAAAGCAAAGTGCCACATGATGATATACTATGTACAAAACTCAAGAGAATCTACAAATTTGATCTTATACATGAGATAGGCAAGTTGGCTGACAACAAAAACTACTCACAAAAATCAGTAGTACTGGAGACTGCAGAGATGGCTCAACAGGTTCCAGAGGACCAGGGTCCATTTCCCAGCACCCAAGTCTGGTGGCTTACAACTCCACCTCACTTCGGATTCAGAGGATCTGACATACTTCTTTAGTCTGTGCAAGTACTCTCACACATGCCATATGTAAAAAAACACATGCATATGCAAATAAATAAAAATAAATGTTAAAATTTAATAACATTTCTAGGCATCATCAAAATGAATTAGAATATGTGGTGTTAAAAGTTGATTTGACAGGCTCCAACACCAGGAGTATGTGGCCAACATAAAATAAACTATATATTTTTGGAGCGAGGAGCTTTTGTTTTGACATTTTTTTTTTGTCCTATTGATTTTCTCTTTTGATTTTTATCTTTTGTTTGGATTTTTGTTTTTGTTGAGAGAGAGAGAGAGAGAGAGAGAGAGAGAGAGACTGTGAAGTTTAGTAGCTAGGAAGGTGGGAAGGAGCTGGGAGGAGTTGGGGAAGGGAAATGATCAAAATATATACAATTTTTAATAAAAAATTAAAAATCATTTGATATAGCAAAAGGAAAACTTCTATAGTATCTGAAAGGTAACAATAGTCATTTAGGGCTGTTTAAGAAAAAAGTTAAATCTCTACTGAATGAAGATGGTTATGAATAAATGAGAGAAATAGAGGTTGGTAGAAAAATTCATCATGGCAAATATTTTCTGTTTTGTCCACGTTTATTGGCGAAGTCAATATTGTGCTAACACACCCAGAAGAACTTTTCTTGGAGCTTGATAAAGTTATCCTAAATTCAGATGGAGAATGGAAGACAAAGAGCAGCCACCACAGCTTCAAGAAAAATAGTGAAAACGAGATAAGCACCAGGCATTTTACTCCTACAGGATTACTTGTAAACTGTCATTGTTAAGCCAGTGAATATTGATATTAAATTATGTGACTAGTTCAAATTGAAAAGAAGGCAGATCCATAAATAAGCCTACATTTATTTAAAACTGTTAAGGATGGAGTTTTCAATATAGTAAGTATTGATTTCAATATATGCTGTTGTGACCAAATCATTATATAAATGGAAAGAATATAATAATAATCCCAGTTTGTACATTATTTAGACAAAATTTCAAATAAAAACTGGTACATTTACACAATGGAATACTAAGCAGCAATTAAAAACAAGGAAATCGTGAAATTTGCAGGCAAATGAATGGAACTAGAAAAAAAAAATCATCCTGAGTGAGGTATCCCAGAAGCAGAAAGAATCGCATGGTATGTACTCACTTATAAGCAGATATTAGCCATATAATATAGGATAAACATGCCAAAATCTATAGACCTAAAGAAGCTAAACAACAAAGAGGACCCTAGGGAAGATGCCTAATCCTCATTCAGAAGGACAAACAGGATAGACACCAGAAGTGGCAAAAGAGACGGAACAGGTTGGCAGCCTACCACAGATGTGCTCTGAAATACTTCACCCAGCATGGCATGGAAGCAGAGGCTGAGACTCACAGCCAAACTTTGGGCAGAGCGCAGGGAGTCTTATGGAAGAAGGGAGAGGTAGAAAGACCTGAAGGGGATAGGAGCTCCACAAGGAGAGCCAGAAATCTGGGCCCAGGAAGACCTGCAGAGACTGATGCAAAAACCAAGGACCATGCATGCGGAGGACCTAGACCCCTGCTCAGATGTAACCCATAGGCAGTTACATCTGTTTCCAAGGGGGGTCCCTACTAAGGGGAGCAGGGGCAGTCTGTGATATGAACTCAGTTGCCTTCTCTTTGATCACTTCCCCCACGCTGGGAGACCTAGTATGGCTACAGAGTAAGAGGATCAGGCAGTCCTGATAAGACCTGATAGGGTAGGGTCAGATAGTAGGGGAGGAGGACTTCCCTATCAGTAGACTAGGGGAGAGGGATAGGGGAGGAAGATGAGGGAGGGTGGGACTGGGAGGAGATGAGGGAGGAGATCATAACCAGGATACAAAGTGAATAAATTATAAAATAATAATAATAATAATAATTCAAAGTATAATTCTAACTTAGGTAAAATAATTAGAGGATGGTCGTTGTGACACCAAGTGAGGAAAGGTTTATTAAATAAGACATAAAACACCTCATAAGTGAAAATATTGATCAATTTATCTATGACAAAGACCTAAGTATGAAAATAAATCACAGCTTTGGAGAACGTAAAAATTAGTATAAGTTGTCTACAAGCCCCAGAAAAGCAGTGTATCTATCCATTTGTCCACCCATCCATTTGTCCACCCATCCACCTACCTAATTGCCTGTGATTCTATGAAGGTGAATCACCAATACACATGACAATATGTTCAACTGTCGTGCTTTTTACCAGTTAGGAACTATGGAGTGGCAGTAGTAGGTTTTCCTCTATGACCTCATCATCAGTGGGTGGTTGGTTAGGTTCATAGTACCACACATGAAGTTCCTCCCGTTTAGCAGGTCTTAAGTCCAATCAGACAGCTGTTGGTTGCCTCCAGGGTAGAAGTGCCACTGTTATGTTCTTGGGGGTATCCCGCCATGATGATAATTGTTATAGTACATTTACAGCTGGGGAGGCCCACTGCTTGCTCTTTTTCCTCGCAAGCTTGCCCATCACCTCCAGATGCTATGAGAGCTGATCTTTAAGGACAGAAGCTTTCAGCTCATTTCCAGTTCTTTTCCTCCAAGACCTGTGCCCAGTTGCATCTTTATCAGTAGGGTACTACCTTCAAGTTCTGAGAGGCAACCAAAGCCAATAGTAGTGGCTCACATTATTTTGGGAATCCCTTCAGCAACCCTGACAAATGTCAGTGTAAAGGTTGCCATGCCTAGCACTGTCAGTATACTTTCTGTAGTCTGTGGCTCTTACGGGGAGCATAATCACCTCACATGGCATAAACTTCTTTTGGTATAATGTATTGTGTATTAGACACACATAAAATAATATGTCCCTACCCTTTTTCAAAACCTGTAGTTTAAATTCTCAAGGAGGAGCAGAAATATTTGAGGTACAGAGTAAAATTCATGATAGAATTTTATCTAATCAGTGATGGATGTCTGTACTTACGAAGACCTTGGAAGGCAGTTGTTTCTGTTATTGGTTTGGTGGTAAGAAAATCTGAGTGATAGAGAATAATGCAAAAAAAGAAACTTCAAGGTGACAGCCTCATTTCAAATGGAAGGAATCTTGAGGATTCGTTATGCCTCTGTTGAAGGTCACAGAGCCCTGCTTTTCTCATGTGCTCTCTAAAGCAGAGGGGGCATTAAAATGAGTAGTCTTATTTAATTTTAATTTACTTTACATTTTATTGTAATATCTGCCATGGAAGTCATTCCAAAGGTGATTTTGAAAATATGACCAAACCAAAAATAGAGATCATTATTATAAAGGCTAGCGCATTTTCAAGGAGGTCAAAAGCTCTTTCAAAGAATTAATTAAAATTTGTAGCTCTCTAGAGAAGTAAATAAATATTATTTCTCTTATGGAATAGTAATCTTGGCCAACTAAAGTATTGTGTTGGTGTGAACTTTAGCTAAGAGTCAAATGGCGGGCCATTAGCTAGAATGTTTAGAAAAGTCAGGATACTTCATCATGTTCCCTAGAAAAGCTACCGTATGTTAGTGTGCAGGCGATTCTGCTGGCCTGCCTTCAGGGTCCTAGCAACATTTGTGACGCTGATATCCTAGCAACCCTCAGGTGCGCTGTGTGTGTGCAGGGATAAAAGGACCCACCAGCTGCCCCAGTTCTCTTCTCCATCTGGCCCTGTGCTCTGTGCTCTCTCTTTCTCTGTCATGGACACCTCCTTCTCTTCCTCCCTGCCCCACCCGCCGCCCTCATGGCCTACTCACTTTCCTCCAGGGTCTCTCTCCCTTTCTCACAATAAACCTCCTTTATACGAGATCTGTTTCATGGAGTGTGATTTCTCAGAGGGTACACCTTGGAACTGCCCATCATAGTGCCTAGCTGCCTCATATACAACAGTGTGTACCTAAATTTCCGAGTGTTAATAGGTAAAAACAAAACAAAACAATAAAAATTAAATAAATAGTGGCTGGAGAGATGATCCAGTGCTTAGGGATCAAGAGCACTGGCTGCTCTTCCAAGGACCCAGGATCAAATCCCAGCACCCACATGGCAGTTCACAACTGTCTGTAATTTCTGTTCCAGGGACTCTCATGCCCTCACCCAGTCATACATGATATTATAACACCAATATAAATAAAACAAAATAATAATAATTAAAAAAATAAATACAAGCAAAACAACAGATGATGTTTAGAGTTGTATTTTTAATCTTTAGCTTTGTATGGATGTCTGTGTGTGTGTGCTGAGTGTCTGAGTGTGTGCATATCCCTGTGGGCGCTCATAGAGGCTATCAGCCAGAAGTGGGTATCAGCTTTTCTAGGGCTACAGTTATAAGTCTTTGTGATCTGAGTGCCATGCATGTGAACAAATAAACTCAGATAGTATCCAAGAGCCATACCAATTGTTGAGCATCCAGCCTGGCTTTACAATCATGCGTTTTCTTGACATTGAGGGTTTTGTCTATTTTTAGCTACATTTTCCTACTGTATCCTTGGTTTATATTTTCTTTGAAAATGATGGTGAATTATTGTTAGGTATCTATAGACATTCTCAGTTTTGAAAATTATAGAGCTTTCAATACAGAACAAGGCATATATATATATATATATTAATGAAACATTTTAGTGGTGATGTGTGATTTCAAATGTGTCTAATAAATAAGAGTTTTCCTATATTTCATGGACTAGATGAATTGATTATTAATATAATAAATATTAAACTGTTGCGATTTGTTTATGGCCCTTACATAAGAATTCATTTTTTTATTAAAAACGTGTTACTATTGCTCCAATTAATTTATAAACTAACTATAAAATTCAGAGTAAGTCCAAAGAAACATCCATTTTGGAGTGTAATTTAACAAATTATTCTCAGTAATCAATTTAATGGAATATTGCTGGCTCACATGTTTCTTCTCCTGAGAATATTACAGGGAAAGAAAACCTACACATAAGTGGGTACTTATAGCAGTAAGTTTAATTAATATAAAGCAGCATTAATTCAGTGGTTGGACTATGGAGTTGGCAACCTTCATCTCTTCACCTACCCTGCCAAAATCATCATCCCATAAGTGCATTTGTCAGCTGCTTCCGAACAGGGGAATTTCCTGTCAAGCTTTCTTGGAGGAAAGTTTAATTTCCTTTTATTTAATGCAATGTTCCCATTTACTCAAGATAATTACTTCTAAAACTTTTAGGAACTGTAAAACCCTGTAGTCACCACCTCAGCCGCATACTTGTGTTGCTTGTCATTGAAAGATGATGGATATTTATGATTTCCACAGTGTTGGAGAAGTTCTCACTTTTGACCTGAAGTCTCCAGTTACATTTGATTTCATACCATGCAGTGTAGTGGTTATTACCGTGTAGCAAATTAATGCATCCATCATCTCATGCCTTTTGTATGTTGCAGGAACATGTTAAATCTACTCGCTTAGTGCTTTGCAAACACCTGATTTGGTATGCAGTCTCTGTTTTTATCCTCTTCTTCCTTGGGTGATGTACTTAATGTCTTCCACCCTTAACCTTTAGGAATTGGCAGACAAATCAATTCATGGTGATTGAGAAACTGTTCCTGGGCAAACTAGGTCTTTTTCCTACAACACTTTCCACTGTGTTAAGTGCTAGTTAGGACTGTGGTTATTCTTCATTAGAGAACATCTTCTGTTTGAATTGCTCATCAGCTTTCAAATGTGCCAACTCATCAGCTGCAGGCTCCAAAGGAGGTATGTCAACCAGCACATCATGAATTTGCTGCCTGTTGATTCACATGGACCACTCAGAGTGTAGACTAGGGTTAGTTAACACAGACATGGCCATCTTTACCAGTAGTGTGAGACAGAATTCAAAAATAAATTTCTAGATTTCTAAAGAAATGGATAAATCTTTGGAATGTCATGTATGAGACTGTTCACATATGGATCTTGCAGTAGATAGGTAAGCCTTGCTGACTTATAACAAATAGTCTTCATAAATATATATATTTTATGCTTATTTTCTGTTGGTGGCTGTGATTCTTCCTCACATATCATCTTTGTCCAGGACTCAGGCTAAGAGAATAGTTGAGGTTTACACCAGTGACTTAGTTGCAAAGGAAAACAAACAAAAACAAAAGCAAGAGAAATGCAAAAACAAACAAACAAACAAACCAAAAACAAAAACAGATACTTTTTTTTTCCAGCCCAGCCCCCTAAATTTTTTCTTTTTTTTTTTAAGATTTATTTATTTATTATTTATGCAGTATCCTGCCTGCAGGAAAGAGGGCACCAGATCTCATTATAGATGGCTATGAGACACCATGTGGTTGCTGGGAATTGAACTCAGGACCTTTGGAAGAACAGGCAGTGCTCTTAACCTCTGAGCCATCTCTCCAGCAATTTTGTTTTCTTATTATGTCTTTGTCTGGTTTCAGTAACAATTAATTGGTAGTATTCTTTCCTCTTGATTTTATGGACTAGCTTAAGAAGCACTGGAGACCGACACTGCTTAAGAATCATCTCTGATGTAAATTCTTGTTACTCCAAGTTTGGTCTGGGGCCCAGCACCTTTGCATGTGCATTGGAGCTTGGGAGAAATATAACACCTAAGTCTCCAAAGGAGACCTGTCAAACACAAATCTTCATTTTAACAGGAACTTTAAGTAATTTTTAAGTACATTAAAGCTTAAGCAATAGCAACATACAACATTTTCTCTGATAATCACTCACTAAAACTCTTTATGTGAAAAAAAAAAAGGTGGTCAGGAAAATATCCACCCACAGGAAGATATAACCAGTTATTTGGAAATGGGTAAAGATAAGTAAGAGTCTGAGGAAGGGAGCAAGAAGTAGGGCTAGTGCTGCAATTTATAATTCTGAAGCTTGTGTTCATGTCACGAGTAATCATTCCCATTGTTAGAAATATTTACTAATCTAGTTACACCGATGGGTTCCACTTTTATCCTCTTTGATGAAGAAACATCTACTCTCTATTGCATATAATGCATGATCAGGTACACAGCCTACACTCTTCTTCACTCCAAGGTTAGACAGACCACCTGTGCTCTCCTTTGACAACCCAAGCTCCAGTGCTTTTCTAATTACACTTTCTCTTCAGCATCTCCCTCTGTGTTGTCTACTCCAGGATATCTTAGCTTATTTCACTCATCACCCTTTTCATCCAAAAAAATCTTTGCATGACCCCGGGCACACGAAATAGACATATAAAATCAAACATGTGCCAGCAATAAATTATACATAAATGTAACTCAGTACTTTGATATTAGTATGATTTACCATTTATTAAAGACCTGAAAGAAAAGCACATACAAACGTGATGGGTATGTTTGTTTATTCTGACAAAAAGATTTAAGTCTTGGAAGTCTACTTGGTTCTGCAAAGTGTACAAACAGTATCTTCAATGTTTGATTTTCCAGCCCAATGTTTCATTTCTGGTTATATTTTTGCCATGATCACATGTACCTTTAGAGGTGCTGGGCAGATGGCCAAACTTTGAGTGAAAAGGATTTCCTTTAGAGGTAAACTTTAAGAAAAGTCAGACTCCAAAGATTCCCAAACTAGTCCATAAAATCAAAAGGGAAGAATGTTACCAATTTACTTTTAAAGAAGCCTAATAAAGACACAATAAGAAAATACATGTGGCAGCTAGAAAAAAATATTGTCCAGTATTTTAATTGTATAATCATTGTTTCTTAGATTGCTAGATAAATACACACTAAAAAAATGGCAAACATTATGTATAGGGCCATTTCAGATGTTTCTGGACTGGCTGTACTAACTCCAAGCCACAAGTCATTCAACATTTTAAAAAATAAACCTCAAGTTAGCAATTTTAAATTTTAAAAATTGGAATTTTTAGAGTGATACATTCCAACACAACACTATCCCAAAGCATAGAATTTGATCCTAGACACTGAAACAGGACAGCAGGAAACTCTTAACACTTTGTTTTCATAATTAAACCCTTGCAATTCTATAAAAACAGGAACTTTTCTATGGCCACACAGTAGCAGCTGCCTGAATCTGGTAGAGTGGTTTCAGCGTTGGTTGGCTTGACATAATGTAACATGCACATGCATGTTCAGACAAGGTCATTGAAGTCAGGGTGAGACACAAGCAAATACCACCAGAATTCTCTCAGATTCATTATGTATATGTTTTAAAATAAGTTTTTAGTCATTGTGCACCTGGCATCATTTTACTATTGCCATGATTTCATTGGTACACAATGTCTAATAACTCCACATGGAGTTGCAACTCACAGTTTAAGATCCTGAGGTCTGTCTCCTCTCTTTGTATCCTTGCTTGCACCAAGCTACTAGGTTAGGGAAAATGGAATCACATGACTTTTGTCATCTGAGTAACTCAGACAGTAATGAGGTTCCTTCAACAGTCTTGACGAGGACACGCCACAGTACTTTACCTGGCCCTGCACTTGCCTTACAGTGCTGTGTCAAGCTGTAGGCTTCTAGTATGTCCAGCTCACCATTCTAGGGCTTCATTTTCTGCTTGTTTGTGGGGTTTTTTCTTTTGTTTTGTGATTGTGGTTCTGAGATCTAATGCACATACCCTACTTCTGACCTTCAAAGTAATCTTTTATTAAGCCTTTTTTTTTTTGCTATTACTTAGTTTTTCTTAGTTAAATTTTTATTTTTTTATAGTCGTTATTTTATTTTTCATATTCATATATACATTATATACATTTTATTAATTCATCTTGAGTACACTTCCTACCTTCACCCTCTTCTACTTTTGTCAAACACCCCTTTTCCTCCCAAGAAGTCTTTTCCACACTCATATATTTTTGCTTTGTTTTATGATTCACTATGGTCAACCAAGGCCAAGCATGTGACAATAGTTTTGAAATAATCCATTGCACCCTGGCATTCTTACTAGTTAGTACTCAAAAGATAATGATTCCTCTTCTCCCAGAATCCATCAGTAGCCAGCATTTCGGCAGCAAAGTGTAGAACCCCACAGTTGCTTTTCTGATCCATGGTGGACTAGTAATGGGGTCAAACTTGTGCAGGCCCATTTCAGGCAAACATAGACATTGTGCATTTGTGATTGCAATGCCTGTCCTGCCCAGAAAATGACATTTAGATAATCTTCTCCCTGTCCTTGGGCTTGTATTCTTTCTGCCACCTCATCTGCAATGCCTCCTAACCCTTAAAGGGTCTGGTATAAATGTCTTCTTTGGGGATGATCACACACCATCACTTACTCTCAGTACCTTGAGCAGCTGTGAGTCTCTATTCACCATCACTCAAAACTAAGAGAAGTTTTTCTGATTAAGGCTCAGAGCAAACATTCCTCTATTTATAAACATACATGCTTAGAAGGCAGTTTGCTAAACAGCCGCAGTAAGAAAGCCCCTGAGTCTATAATCTCTGCAGCCATGTTTTTTTACTAGATTTACTGGCCATGCATTGCCTTCCATGGAAAGGGGTTAAAATCCAATAAAAAAAAGTCTGTTAATCTTGTAACCATTACACAACTACAACACAAGTGTGCATATCTTGCTTGCCAGGTTGGTGCTGTTGTTTATAGTATTCATAGCTGGGTTAGTCCATGAATTCCTTTTCTGCCCCACACACTTCTTAATATTAATACTGTCTGGCATCATGAAAGTCAGCCCAGAGGTAGGAAGCTTATAGCCCAGTTCCAGCTTCCCTAGAGCTTTTTAATGGAGCTGCCACTGAATTTCCATCCTGAGTCCAAGAAATTAAATATTTGAAGTTGACATTGAGAATTTATACTGATTCTTATAATTAACACTGTAAGGTTAAGCTTCACATTCTTTTAGAAAATGAATATTTTTAAAATTCTTGATTTCACTATTCTGTGCATATACTATTATGATTTCAATTCATGTACCATACTTTATACAATGCAATCTATCTTTTCCCAAAATCCATCATTCAAATAACATACTTTTAAAAAAGGATATACTTACATTTCCTTTAGTAGATTCTAACATTATTTTTTATTGGATGAATAATAGAATGGAAGATAGATAGAGGTTGATAGATATGCAGATAGATAGTATTATTATAGTCATTTTGACAGGATCTGTAATTACCCAGGATACGAGCCTCTGGAAATTACTATATAAGATTATTGCCTAGATTAGGCTAGCTGGGAAAATCCATTCTAACTGTGGGCAATAACTTCCCACGTGTTGGGGTCCTCGACTGAATGAAAAGAAAGGGAGTGCTGAGTGTCAGCACTCAACACTTTCTGCTTCCTGCCTGGACACAATAATATGACAGGCCACCCCCTGGTGCCATACCATCCTAGTCATGATATCTATATTACCTAGAGCGGTAAGCCAAGATTAACCTTTCTTTCTTAAGTTTCTTTTTGTTGGGTATTTTGCTACCCAACAAGTTACTATATACATACATGAGATAGTCATGTTAAGAAATTGTCTCATATTGATGACTTTTTTTTTTCTTTTTTAAATGTAAAATTGCCTTTCTCTAAGGATAGTGCTTGAGGGCCAGCGGGGCCCCTCAGAAGCTGTCATCAGCCATCTTTTCTCTGCTAGGTAAGTTTTCTATTGATTCTAAAACTAACTCAGATATATCTTCTTAAGCCTTTGAGATGCATTGGAAACACCCTTGACTTTACTGTGGTGACAGCTAGATGCTAAGGCATTAATTATACAGGGGTGGGTCACTTTGCTTCTCCCCAAACAATGGCTCAAAATGTCTTAGTCATCCTCCTGCAAGAATCAGCAGCAACCTTGATTCCGCTCTTCCTCCCATGCAAATGAGAATTTCCATAATAATATGTCTTAATTTTGATTTTGTGATTGACTATTTTCTTCTGAGCATCTCTTTGTTCATTAACTTCTTCGCAATGTTGATGTCTCCCATGATTTTTCAGCGTCATGCTTTCCTGCCTTCCTTCTTCTAACCCTCAGGGCCTGATTTTTGTTTGTTTGTTTGTTTGTTTTAAGATGCATGTGACTTTTGTCGACCTGAACCATGCGGCCTTCATCGGCAGACGAGGCACTCATCTGTAGGACCATGGTCAGCCTTCTCCTCATTTGGCAGGGTCACTTGTTCTTGGACTGTGCAAGCCAATGATGATGTGTTTGTTACTCGTTACTGTCATGGTTCGCATGCATTTGGCATGATGCTGCTTACTGGGTGATTATTCTGTACAGGCAGTGAACAAAGCACCCAAGATGTGTCATCTCACATCTTTATGGTCCATTTTTATGAAGCAGCTGATAACAGAAATTGAGTAAAATTAATTCTTTAGCAATTTTATAAGACAATCTCCAGTAGAAACAAAAGCAAAACCTCACTTTCTAGCCTACTTTTTATGCTGACTAGACAGTGCCTTTAGTCACTTGTCCTACATTATTTTAAATGGGACTACACTGGAACCAGAAAAGGAACATCAATTTCTTTAGATGACATTCACTTGTTTCAATGGATTCCTGGTGACCACGCTCCAGGAGAGATTTCAGAACTCCATGGTGGCTTCTTTATAATAGTAGATTCTGTGTCAAATAATTCTCTGTTGAATAGCCAAAACCCACTTTCTTTCTATTGCAGGGGTCAGACTGCATTCAGACTGAAGTTTCAGAGAGCCCATGTTGCTTTAAAATGGTTAAAATAGAGTTGACTTTAAGGTTCTGTGCTCTTTTCCACCGCATGGCCTAGGCTCCACGCTGCCTGTGGGATTTTACTTGTCTCTGTTGCATACTGGTTAGTGTGTAAACTCTCCGGCAGGTTTCTCCTGTCTTCTCACTTCATCATTACCTTTGAAACAACAGTCTGTTGAGTGCCTGTCAGCCTTAGTTTGCTCTTGTGGAAAGTGAGAATCACAATGGAATTTACCTCATTATGAGTAAGTGCTTAAATTCCATTAAGTTCAGCATATTGGTAAGAGTGTTTGTTTGCCTCAGAGTTGAGCCAATTTACCTAGCAATATGAACAGATCTGCCTGACCTTGCTTTACACATCTATGTAAATCATTTAATATGTATTCAGATAACACATGATAGGAGGAAAAGATGATTTGAGCAAGATAAATTATATAAAACATTAAACACTGAGTATCTACTGATACTGTTCTTATCACAAAGCCTTTCCTCCTATGTCCACCTATCAGAAATGGCTTCTCCTGTAGACATGTAGAATATATACTTTATTTAAGCAAATAGAAATGTGTATTTCAACTGTTACTTACAAATTTTCCCCATTTTATAAGTCTCTCAATGAGAATTCAAGTCAACATTGCCATCTAGAAAAAAAAAATTCCTACCTGTCTCTCCATTTTAAAAGCTATTTGCGTGTGTTTGATTGTAGGGCTTTATCTGCTATGTAAATATGACTGCTCAGAGAGATCAGCAACTTATTCCCATTCATTTATTCAACACACACATTGAGAGCCAGCTGTATACCAGCATTGCTTTAACATATGGAGCTATCATAGCAAACAAGGCGTGAGGGCTCATGCATTTAACTCTGTCAGTTTGGGGTTAAGGAATGTGCTGGTGCGATATGACAGTGAAATGATAGAAATGGGAAACTATTGGCATTGGGTTGGTAAGCTCGATCATTGGGAGGTCATGATGTTAATTATTTTAGAAAGAGGCCTCAGGTGTTCTTTCCTCAGTCATGTTCCCTTGAGAAGCCTAGGTTTTTGCTTTCCTATCTCATTACTGCAATCTGCCCTTGGTCCTGCCCATCTCCTTTGTCCACCCATCATGCCTACGGCATCTATTGGAACTTCTACTGTATCTTGGATGTTTGCTAAATTCTGTCTCTCCTTTAATATTTATCTCATATTTTCATGCGGGAAAATTGTGAAGAGTTTAGCCACTCTTAAGATTAATAATTATTGATTAGAGGTAATCTGTTAAAGATGAGGAAGGCTGTGTTAAATAAATCAAGTTATATTTATATGATAATCATCTGTATAGTTCATGAAAGCTAATTATCTCCAAAGTGCCAGAAAATATACATCACTACCTGTAGATCATTTATATGCTCTGAGCATTGTTTTTGCAAAAACGAGCGTGAAGAGGAGATTGCTAAATAATGAAAATACTATCCAAGAGCAGATACATAAGCTGCTGGCAAGCAGGAATTAAAGAAGGCTTTGCTACTGGTCGCAGTCATAAAAAGCCAGGATCAGTGAAAATCCTGCAGAGAGATGCTCTTTTTTTCTCTTACAGCATTTGGCATAGTAATCTCTAAGACTATGGTTTTAACATATTCTGATGTATTATATTATCCTCTGACTCTATCCTATTTTTTTTATTGCCTCCATCAGCTCCTGTGTCTCTAGTTATTTTTTCATGTATTTCTTTTTTTATCTTGGGAGTCTGGGATCATATATTCAAAGACCTATTTAACATATTGTGGGAAAGTTTATTGCATTGAATTGTGTCCCTATTGGGAACTCTGGAATGGTTAATGACAGAAAAAAGAGACTGGATCAACCGCAACTTCTGGTTCTAGTGTCTACATGCAGAAAAATGTAAACAGATCCATATTTATCACCCTGCATAAAACTAAAGTCCAAGTGGATCAAAAACCTCAACATAAAATCAGACACACTAAACCTGTTAGAAGAAAAAGTGGGGAAGACCCTAGAACTCATTGGCACAGGAAACAACTTCCTGAACAGAACACTAACTGCACAGGCTCTAAGAGCAACAATCAATAAATGGGACTTCATGAGACTGAAAAGCTTCTGTAAGGCAAAGGACAGTGTCAACAGCACAAAACATACAGACTGGGAAAGGATGAACTTCCTTCTGACATGTAAAACAAGGTATTTTTTCCATTTTTTTCTGACCCATTTCTACTTCTTCTGAGCTTAGATAACAGCCATAAAAGAAAAAAAAAATCCCAAAGCAGAACAAAACTGATTGTACCTCAATTACATACATATTCTTTGCTTTATTTATTTTTTATTTTTTAAGCTAACTTTTGAAATGGTGCCTCAGTTGAGTTTAGGCTAGCCTGGAACCTAGCCTGGAAGTCATTCAGTAGCCTAGAATGACCTTGAACTCTTAGCAGTCTTGCTGCCTCCGCCTCTTGAGTGATAGGATTACAAGTGTATGACACCGTACCCAGGACTTATCTTAATACTTCTTGGCTGAAGATGGTAGCAAGCCTAAACATTATCCTCACACAGCTAAAAGTACATGTAATGTATATTATAAAACTGTATGTTATATAATTTTAGAAGTATTTTTTTGAGCTTACAGAAATCATAGAAAAAAAATCATAAAACCAAGAACAGTACTTTCAAAACAAAGGTAAGACAGATAGTTGAGTAATGTATATCAAATACCTAACGGGAAATACTAACATGTTGCCAACCACAGATATTTTCAAAGTATTCACTAGTTTACTTATAGTATTGCAATTTTGTAGGCTAAACTTAGGATCTTGAGGTGAGAGATCTTGAGTAATAATTAAATTTTTCTTTGTTTCTGACTTTGCTTTGCAAACATTATTTTCATACTGGAGATATTCTGTTTATAAAATCCGACTATTTTCTTTTTCCTGAGACAAGGTTTCTCTGGATAGTCTTAGAACATACTCTGTTCAATTTTTCTGGTTCTGTTGCTTTCCTTGTGGAGACCCTGTCCTCTCCAGCTCTTACTATTTCCCACTTCTTACATAAAATTCCATTCACTCTGCCCAACAGTTGACCATCAGGCTCAGCATCTGCTTTGATAGTCTGTAGGGCAGAGGCTTTCAGAGGCCCTCTGTAGAAGGTTCCTAGGTTGTTTCCTGTTTTCTTCTTCTTCTGATGTCCATCCTCTTTGCCTTTCAGGATGGGGATTGACTGTTTTAGTTAGGGTCCACAGGGAACTTCCCAGAGACTCATACTCCAACCAAGGACTATTCATGGAGATAACCTAGAAGCCCTGCACAGATGTAGCCCATGGCAGTTCAGTGTCCAAGTGGGTTACATAGTAATGGGAAGAGGGACTGCCTCTGACATAATCTGATTGGCCTGCTCTTTGATCACCTCCCCCTGAGAGGGGAGCAGCCTTACCAGGCCACAGTAGAGGATAATGCAGCCACTTTTGATGAGAACTGATAGACTAAGATCAGAAAGGAAAGGAGAACCTCCCCTATCAGTGGACTTGGGGAGTGGCATGCATGCAGAAAGGGGAGGGAGGGTGGGATCAGGAGGGGAGGAGGGAGGGGCTTATGGGGGGGTACAAAATGAATAAAGTGTAATTAATAAAAAATTAAAAAAAAGAAGATGGAAATAAAAAAAAACAGCAAAAACAAAACAAAACAAAAAAACAAAAAAACAAAACAAAAGAACATACTCTGTAGATCAGGCTGACCCCAAACTCAGAATCTACCTCCTCTGCCTCCAAGTACTGGGACTAAAGACATGTGCCACCACATTCTAGTTATTTATACGATCACAAAGGACCACATTTACCCAGTGAAAGGATTTATTTGAAGCCTCAGCTGACTCAACTGGCTGATAATGATAACATCTGACCAATGCTGAAATCTTAACTGTATGGCTAAGATTTGTATAGTATTGTTTTCTATTATGGTAATGATAACAGAACTTCATTTTAAATAATTTTTAATATAAAGAAATTTAAAAGCAACAGCTGAAATGACATTTTATTTTTAAGGCATTGTGTGCCTGTAGTGTGGCCCCTTCTGCTATTCATGATGTCCAGTGGGACATACAGAGGACCTCATGACTCTGAGAACAGTCATGCTACTGTCAAAACAGGACACATAGACCAGGGGTGAGAGGACACATTCCAAAGCCAACCAAATGCATTTAGAGTCTAATTCTAGCCTAGAGAGTTATCATGAAGTTGGCAAAAATTCAACTTTTCATTTCCCTTAATTCTAAAATAAGGAAATAATATCCATGTCAAAAATTATAATAATTCAATGAGGATTATTAGTCACTTTTTTGTACAATAGAATCTATTGATATAATTAAAAATAACATTTAGGATAATAAAGATAATTATATTGAATATAGTTATTGAGATATTAAATGTCATATGACATATTAGTATACGGATTGACATAGTAAATACAGAGGCTCTGATAATAATATGCATAATTTCAGGGTACTGTGAGCATCAATAAGCTTTACAAAAAAGCTACTATAAGTATAAAGTATGACCAAAAGAATTTGATTTTTATTGAATTAAATAAAAAATTTTATTGGAAGAAATGATGAATTGGGTTACAATTCAAGACTACTTTTCTATTTTCAAATTTATTTTATTGTTTTATGTGCAAAGAGTTTGCATGTACGTCTGTGCAGCATGAGTTGGCCAGGTTCCCAGGGGGGCCAGAAAATGGCATTGTATCCCTTGGAACTGGGGTTATAGACAATTGTGACCTATCCAGTGGAACCAAACCTGGGTCCTGCCCTCTTAACCTCTGAGCCATCTCCCCAGACCCACGGCTGCTTTTCTTGCTCTGACCAAATACTTGACAGAAAGTAACTCAGCTGAGGAAGGAGTTCCTGTACCTCACTATAAGGAAAGTAGCCCCCCACAGTGGAGAACACATGGTTATGGGTTTATGAGGTAGTAGGTCACATTGCTCCTATAGCAGGAAGCAGAAAGTAGGGCTGAAGTGGGCCTAGAGTATTAACTCTCTATGACCTACTTCCCTCAGTGAAACTCTAGTTCTAAAACTTTAAAGAAATTATTACAATTTATTCACTTAGTATCCCAGCTGTAGCCCTCTCCCTTGTTCGCTCCCAATCTCATCTTTCCTCCCTCATCTCCCCCCATGGCCTTCCCCAAATCCACTGATAGGGGAGGTCCTTCTCCCCTTCTCTCTGGCCCTAGCCTATCAGGTCTCATCAGGACCTGCTGCATTGTCTTCCTCTGTGGCCGAGTAAGGCTGCAGGTGATCAAAGAGCCAGCCACTGAGTTCATGTCAGAGACAATCCCTGTTCCCCTTACTATGAAAACCCACTTGGACACTGAGCTGCCATGGGCTACATCTGTGCAGGGGTTCTAGGTTATCTCCATGCATGGTCCTTGGTTGGAGTATCAGTCGAAGAAAAGACCATTGTGCTCAGGTTTCTTGGTTCTGTTGCTCTCCTTGTGGAGTTCCTGTCCCATTCAGGTTTTTCTATCCCCCCCACTTCTTTCATAGGATTCCCTGCACTCTGCCAAAAGTTTGGTTATGAGTCTTAGCATTTGCTTGATACCCTGCTGGGTAGAGTCTTTCAGAGGCCTTATTTCCTGTCCTGTTTCCTGTTTTCTCCCTCTTCTGATGTCCGTCACATTTGTCTTTCTGAGTGAGGATTGATCATCTTACCCAGGGTCCTCCTTTTTACTTAGCTTCTTTAGATGTACATATTTTAGTATGTTTATCCTGTATTATATGTTTAATATCCACTTATAAGTGAGTATATACCATGTGTGTCTTTCTGCTTCTGGGATACCTCACTCAGAATGATCTTTTCTAGTTCCCACAATTTGCCTGCACATTTCGTGATTTCCTTCTTTTTAATTTCTGAGTAGTATTCCATTGTGTAAATGTACCACAATTTCTATATCCATCCCTCAGTTGAGGAACATCTGGGTTGTTTCCAGGTTCTGGCTATTACAAATAAAACTTCTATGAACATGGTTGAGCAAATGTCCTTGTTGTACACTGAGCATATTTTGGGTATATGCCTAGGTGTGGTATAGCTGGATTTTTCAAAAACTTTTACATTTCCAAATGATTCCCCTTGATTTAGACCAGGCATTGGAACCCATGAACCTCTGGGGGCATTTCACATGTGCAAGGCCCAACCCTGTGTAAGGCCCTACATTTGATCCTAAGTACTAGAGAGAAGTAAAAGTTAAAATTCAGTGAAAGAAGTGTTGAAATAAATTTTAAACAGATGTTGTTTAACTGTATTATGAATTAACAATCATCATTTCAAATGATTTATCAGAGACCTATTTTTTAAATATCATAACTTATTATTTGAATAACCACAATTATTGACAATATCACTATCATCATTATTTCAAAAAGTAAAACTATACACTTTTCTTTATTAAGTTAGTGATAACATTTTAATGTTCTTAAAAGGCAGACCAGCACGGGTGGCACTGTGTTTAAAAGTGCTTGCTGCCAATCCTGACAACCCAGCGCATACCTCGGAGAGCCATGTGTAGAAGGAGAGAATTTGCTCCTGAAAATTGTTCTTTGATTTCTGCATTCATACCTTGGGATATGCCATCTCCTGTTCCCATAAAAAAGAATAAAAATAAAAATATTATAGAAGACACTTAGTATATTAAGAAGTCAAATTTTCACTAATAACGTGGCATCTCATTAAAAATATATATCATATATTTAATATATCTATAATATCATACACATATCATATATAATATATATCAGAAAAGTATATATTATATATATCATATATATCATATATGATATATGATACATATATGAAATGATATATATTAGATATATATAGTACCAAACACTGCCAAACACTATATATATGTGTCCTAAATCATGAAAACTCACTACCAAACAGGTTCTAAGTGTCACAGTCTCAAGAAATATCTTAGATGGGCAGTGTCTACTTGTGTCAGTAGTTTTGATTATTGTCCTTAGGTGGTCGTAAAGCAACAGAAGTCAGCTTTATTCTTGATGTTTTTAAGCACAAAGAAACTCACAAAAAAAATGAAGGTATGTCTTTCATCAAGACTCCATGTGAGGTTGTCTTGTTAAACCAAATACAAAGAGCCTGAACTGTAAGTTGCTGCATCGAAACTTTGCATCTGTTTCATGTTCCCTTTTCTATTGTAACCCTCGTGTGCCTTTGTTCCCATCTCTGCGGTTTGCCTTGTTGGTTTGCCAGTTTCTTCAGAAGTTTCCTCAGAATCAACTGGGAAAGGATCCCGTGTCTCAACAGCGAGTTTGAAAACTTCCTGAGACCTCTTCTCACACATTTAAAACTCAAAGGTGCGTTTATGGACGTTGCTCCCACAGTGGGCCTCGCCGTTCTGTAATCCCCGGTTTGCATGCTACAGTGTGTCTCGATAGATTTCGTAAGCTGACTTCAGCAGCGCCCTCCAACTATTCTCCTCCAATGCCACCTATTCTCAGTAAAAGTAACAGTACCTGGACTACTGTGTGATGCTAGTAAGATACGTCTACACGACTTAGGAAAGGGCTGTGCAAGCATGAGGATGTGTGTCCAGGTCCTCAGCAACCATGTACTAGCTAAGCTTGGTGATGAGTGTGTGAACTAACTGCTGGGAACCCAGAGAGTGGATGATCCCTAGAGCTCATTGGCCAACAGGCCTAGCCAAGTTGGTGAGTTTCGGGTTCACTAAGATATGCAGTCTAAAAACCAACAACAAACAAACAGCAATGTGATAAGAGGCTGTGGAAAATACCTCATGTCAATTTATGGCTTCCTATACATGCACATCATGCACAAGTACATACATACCTGCACACATCACCTACACACAATATTGTGTGTACTCACACAACCATACATGTATAGCATTCACACGCAGAGAGAGGGGGAAAAGGAAAAAGGAGAGGAGACACATACACATAGAGACTGAGAGAGAGAAAAGAAAAGAGAGAGAGACATCCAAACTGATAAATGCACTTGAAGTTATTAGGGTTTTATGATTTGAACATGAATAAATTGCTGATACAGTTCACCCTAAGACTGGGGTGTTAGGAATTTTCATTCTCTAGCTGCTCTGCACTTAGCCTCCAGCAATGCCTCAAAATCCCACTTCCACATATCTACCAGCTGCCAGCTCCCAGGACTTCCGTGACACTAAGCTCATGTCCTTAGAAAGTCCCCATTGCTCATCTGTTCAGATTTCAGGGTAATAGTTTATACTGGGATGTTAATTCTTTGATGAATTCACAAAAATAGCTTACTTTCCATTTGGGTTGTGTTAGTCTTATAAACATCTGGTGTCCACTTCCAGTTAAGTGCTTTACATGTGGGAGTTCACAGTGGAAGCAGAGCATCTATCTTAATGAACAAACAGATGAAACTTTGGATATTCTTCTCCATTCCTAACAATGTAAGATCTACAGAATCTCAGTCAGCAAGATCTTAAAATGAAAAAAAAAATTAATG
Organism: Meriones unguiculatus; assembly: GCF_030254825.1. NCBI lineage: Eukaryota > Metazoa > Chordata > Mammalia > Rodentia > Muridae > Meriones > Meriones unguiculatus. The sequence continues at coordinate 48,318,728 of NC_083363.1, forward strand.
TACTTAAAACAAAAGTAGCCAATCTTGAGTGATTTAAAACTGGTTTTGCCTGTATTTCTGCTGCACCTGTGATTTCTTTTTCCCAAAACATCTTCTCTTTGGAACAACCATACTTGCTCAAAGATCTTCCTTAAGGTCTCTCCCAAGCTGGTTGGGAATGTAGGAAAATATTAAAGATTATCTTTCTACTGCAGGAAATAACCTTCGGTAAGCTGTGAGGAACCAAGCTGAAGCCAACAGAAAAATGAGGAGTTGGGATCATGGCAATGAATGATCTAGGCCATCACACACCTCCATTTTTATGCCTAATTGAGCAGGATATATTGAAAGAGCAAGGTGGGTGCTATGATGGAAAAGACCTTGGTGAGAATGTGAGATCCATTCTCTTCATCTTATGAAAAGCTCTTTTCTTTCCAAGGCTCCTGCAGAGTTTTCAAAGCATTTTTGCCATTTTCATCATCAGAGAAGGCTGATCCTATTCAAGATTTGACAGTCTTCTAAAGATCCATTTCTATGACAACTTGTTTCCACTAAAGAAGAATGGTTATATATTAGTGCCTGGGATGTTAACTGTCAGTTTCTATGAGTTATAGCATCGGGCTCTTAATTTTTTTTTCATGCAAATTTCCAGGTGATATCCTTAGAGCTTATGTTCTTTCTGGAAATTACAGTATAGAGTAACTTAGAAAGCAAATAAAAATTATCCCACAGACATTAATGCTTAATTGGCAAAGTAGAGCTCTGCCATTTAAATTGCCAAGAAAGCATTCCCAATATTTTTTTCTAGGATTGTCTATATGTTAGTTGTCTGCTGTTGCTTTGAAAACACCCCAAGTGTCAGTGGCTTAGATGGACAATAAAGTTTTATTATTTCTCATGGTTACCATAAGTCAAAGGTTTGGAAAGAGATCAGCCAGGCAGGTCTCTCTTGTGGTCTGCTGTGCAGCAGTCATATGCCTTTGGGCTGCAGTTATTGCAAGGCTCACTTGAGGATTCAGGATTTATTGTAAGGTAGATGTATTAGTCAGGGTTGTCTAGAGCAACAGAGATTATACAATGAATCTCTCTCTCTCTCTCTAATATATATATAATTATATCTAATATATATCTAATATATTATATATATAGAGAGAGGTTATACAATGAATCTATATAATATATATTTAATATATATATATTATATATAATATATATATTAGAGAGAGAGAGAATAAGAGATTTCTACATGTACATATATATATGTGTGTGTACATGTAGAAAGAGGATTTATTGAATGACTTACAGGCTATAATCTAGATAATCCAATAATGGCTGTCTGTGAATGCAAAGTCCAAGAATACTGAAGTTGCTCAGTTCATGAGGCTGGATATCACAGCTTGTCTTCAGTATATTCTGGAATTCCTAAGACATTGGCTCTACAGCCCCTGACAGAACCCCTGATGCTCTGCTATGCTTGCAGACAGGAGCCTAACTTGACTGTCATCTGGGAGGTTCCAGCCAGCAGTGGATGGAGACAGATACTGGGACTTGAAGCCAAGCATGGGGCCGAGCCTCAGGGGTCTTGTGGAAGTGTTGGGGGAAAGATGGAAGTACCTGGAGGGTGCAAGAACCTCACAAGAAGACAAACATGGACAACTAACCCAGACCCATGGGGGCTTACAAAGACTTAGACATCAACTAAGAAGCATGGATGGTCTTGAAGTAGGCCCTTTGTACTTATGTGGCCTACAGGCCACTTGGTCTTCATATGGGAAGCCAGAAGGGGGGGGGTACTGTTTCTAACATGGACTGTATTGAGCTGCCTTTCCTGGACTTAGGGAATGAGGATATGCTCAGTCCTGATGTGACTTGGTGTACTAAGGAGGGTTGATATTGGGGGAGGGAAGTTCCCCTTTTCTGGATTGATAGAGAGGGGAGGGGAAAAGGAGGGGAGGGTGTACTGGGAGAAGAGGGGGAGTGGACACCTTTGGAGTGTAAAGTAAATAAACTGAAATAATAGTTAAAAACTTTTGATAAGAAAAAACACAAAACAAAACAAAACAGAAGTTGGCTCTAATGCCAGTGAAGAAAGGGGCTTGCTGGCAAGGTGGGGGCAAACAGGCCAAGTGCAGAAACATGTTCTAATATAGGCTTCCAGCAGAAGGAGTGCCCAGATTATATCTGGATTAAAGATATGAAATAAAGGCATGTCTTCTTCCAGCTCAAATAATCTGGATTAAACGTTTTTCTTTCCACCTTAAGATCTGTGTTAGAAGTGGATCTTCATACATCGAAATCCCTCCATTGGATTCCACACAGGTGTGTCCCTCCATTTTTGGGTTTTAGTTCCAGTTGTAGTCAAGGGGACAGCTAAGAATAGTCATCACAGTATATTACTTGTGTAACTGGCAGTTTGGTACTGGCTGTTTCTCAGAGAGCAGCTCCTTACTCCTAGATCTGTTCATTGAGTAGCATTGATGTCCTCAAGGCACAGTGTGACTGACCCCCCATAGATTTAAGAAACCCAAGAATCCTTGAGTGTGTAGGCAGAAGTTTCAAGTGCCCTTTATAGCGTAGCATTGAACCTCACACCCTCACTCCCATGGCATTTCAACAGTATCAGGTCTGTTTTAGGAAAACAGAGTTCTAAAAAGGGAGCATAACTAGCAAAAGAAATGGGTCATTTGGTTTTTTCTTTAGGTTCTGTTGTGGTTAATGGCTAAAATGTCCATAAAGGCTTGCTTGGCAGCTAATGAGATTTGGGGGAGTTATTTGGTCATAAAGTCTCTGATCTATTCAATGGATAGACTCAAGAGTTAAAAGCATTATTGAGAGGTGGTAGAATCTAGGGGATAGGGTTAAGTGGAGGTAAGGTAACGGGAGCTGTTTCTTGTAGCTGCAAGTGTGTGTGTTCATGTGTATGTGTGTTTGTGTATGTATGTGTGTGCATGTGTGTTGTTTATTTCTTCAGAACTGAAGAACTGAAGAAAACTTTGAAGTCTGTTTCATTAAAGAGAAGATAACATCAAATTTAATAAACAGTTTGTCATAAGGCTGGCTTCAGTCTAATAAGTATTGTTTCAAGTTGCTTTTGTCTGTCTTTCCACCTTTTGACAATGGCTGTTGCTTGTCCTCCGCTGTTGCCTATTTCTGTATTCATCTGCTTCCTGGCTGCCAGGAAGTAAGCAGCTATTCTTTACCATGCACTCTTCTCTGTCATACTCAGCCTCACCATCTTCTAAAAGCAATGGAGCCACCAACTGAACTATCTGAAACTGTTGTGTGATGCTATTTTCGGGGGAGAAGTGAATAAGTATCTACTCGGTCCAGATTGGGAATGGATCAAAATAATCACCAATTCACAATATGGTAAACCAATTGTGTTTATTGGAGTTGCTCACCGGAACATATATGACTAAAAGTTAGCCATGTCACTAAAAGCCTATCCCAGTTATAGTGACAAGTCACAGAGGCTGAAACCCAGCAGCTCCCTGCAAGGTTTGCAAACACCTGAATATGTTTAAGAGCCTTCTATACTGAGAAGTCCTTTCTTTTTATAAAACCTTGGGGATGGGAGGGGTCTTGTGAATCTTGTAAATTTCAGAGACCTACTGAGACTTACCAGTTGTTCACTTCCTGAGTATTTATTTGTTTATTTGCATGTATTTGTGTGAGAGAGAATGCCAACTGTGTGTGGGTGTCTTTGGAGGTCAGAAAACATGTTGCATTGACTGGAGATGGAGTTATAGGCTGCTGTGAACTGCCTGTTGTAGGTCCTGGAATCAGAATTCCAGTTCTCTGGAAGAATAGTAAGTGCTCTCCAGGCCCTACTTCCTAAAACTTAATGAACTTCCCTTTACAATTTCTTGGGTTCTAATGGATTTCCTTCCAGAATGTAATGTTTCTGTTCAGAGAAAATTGCTATAGAATGAACTGTGATCCAAAGCAAATATATTCTCCTTTGATATTTTCCTCTCTAATAACACATCACAGAAATTGAAAAGTTAAAATACACAGAAAACTTGTACTAGAATGTAGTATTATTGTTGAACTACCAATGTGGTCTAGAAGTCTTTGGAATTGGTTTTTAGGAGCAACCTGTAAATGTTTAGAGATTTACGGGAAAGGCATACTAAAGTGCTGTGAGCAGAGTCTGTTGGGTAGTTCTCATGAGAACTTAGAAGACTTCATGCTCGGATAGGAATGTAGGGAATAAAGAGTGTGTTCTCAAGGTTTCTGCTGGGAATTAGAATAAAAGCCATGTGTATTACAGCATAAAAAAAATCTCAGAAATGTGAGTGTCTGTTAAGAATCGCTTCATGCAATAAGCGGAGCCATCCCAGGGGAGATGCTGTGTAGGCTGCAATGGAGAAAGTCATAGGTGTGGAGCTGCCCAAGCCCATTGGGCTCTGCTCCGTGCTACTACATGTTGCAGATGCCAGAGGTAGAGATACTTATTTAATCCTTGGCCTTTTGTGTTGTGATCTTGCTTTGATCTCCTCTATCCTTCCTGTGTCGCCATTCCTCCCTTTTGTTGTGAGGAGATGGTGATATGAATAAATAGCCTTGCTCTTATATGTGTCTAATAAAGTCAAATCCCTAAAATATGTCACACTAGCTAATAAGCCTGTTTGCCTAGAAAGTGTAAGACTGTTTAGAAGGGAAATATGTTAAAGTTGTGCTTAAATGAGCTGCTTTCTGCCAACTTGTTAAAGCCACTAACTCTTACACTGGGAAGGCAAACACTCGCTAGAAACTGCCTGAAGGAGTGATTACCACAACCATCTGGACTAAGGTCATACTGTATAATCTGTTTGCAAAGAAATAAATTCTGTTTATTGATACTTTCAAGTATTTGTGCACTTTTATTGCTACCTGCAAAGCATTCTCCTGCAGAACATTGATTCCTGAGATCTCTGTTCCTGCAAAAATGCCTGACTGTGATAGAAATTTTTTTTGGTGGGCATGGGACAGAAAAACCACCTGTTACCAGACCTATAAAAACTATAAGAAATTGGAGACGGATCATTGTCGGACTCTCCAAAGCCCGGCTGGGAGATCCAGCCAGCACATGAATAAAGATTTTTTCGTGCCTCTTCAAGTGCATGCCTGATTCTTGCTGGTTGTAATTTTCCAAAACAGAAGCATTTAACATGCTTTGGTTTGCACGGAGGATCAGAGCTATGGGTTTGTCTTGAATGTCAGAGGAGACTTGGGGCTCAAAGTCTTCTACAATGTTGAAACTGTTAAGATAGATTATGAGACCCCCTTGGAGATTGACTGAGTGCATTTTGCATTTTGAAATCAACATGACCCCCTGTGAGTCAGGGTAGAGTGTTGTGGCTTGGATATGTGGCATCCCTTCCTTCACCCCCACCCTCCCAGCTCACCAAAGGCTTTTTATTGAAGGCTTGGTCCAGACTCGGTAGTGCTGAGAGCTGTTAAGATCACAGTCATAAATAAATATGCTAGTGGGAGGCAGAGCCTTGAAGACAGTAGGTAACTGAGGGCTGAATGAAAAGGCGAGAGAAAAATCTGAGTACATCCAGTAATTCATTTCTCTACATCCTTGAATGCTGATGCAGTGCAAATAGCGGCTCTCCTAAGTCAAGTCTCGCCACCTTGACTTCCCCATAAAGATGGACTATGACCTGTAATTGTGAGCCAAATAAACATTTTTGGTTTTGTTTCTTTCAAGACAGGGTTTCTCTATAGAGCCTTGGCTGTCCTGGACTTGCTTTTTATACCAGCCTGACCTCGAACTCACAGAGAACTGCCTGCCTCTGCCTCCATGAGTGCTGGGATTGCAGGCATGTGCTGCTCCTCCTGGCTAAAACCTTCATCTATAAACTGCCTTCATCAGAATTGCTTATCACAACAGAAAACACTAAAAAGTAAAAATGGAGTTGCCATCTTACTCTAAAAACAATAATAAAATTATACCATATTTGCTGGCCAAAAAATGCTTGAAATATTTTGACGTTTAGGTATTGTGAATAATGATAGACTAGAACATGGGGATAGGGAAAATACTGAGTTGAGTGCAAACCTGTTTCTAAGGAAAGCACCACAACTCTATGGAAATGATCTTGCAGCAGAATGGCTGTGTGGCCAGTCCCAGCAGTGATGGACTACAACCAGAGAGGACCAGTCCCAGCAGTGATGGGCTGCATCCTAAGAAGACAAGGGTTTGGGACTGGAACAAAGGGAGCAGAAAGGAGTGTCATTTCAAAGGTACTCTTGGATGCTAGAATGATTGGGCTATGAAAACTGTCATGGATGAATGATTCAGATTGAATAAAAATCAATCTTCTCATTTTCATTATATATGCTTTCATACCTTGCAATTTGAAGCAGAACGAAACGTTTATAAAACCATTCTTATAAATGGAAATATCAAGTCCTCAGAATTTGTCTGTGGCTGTATATATGGTGTTTAAGCTAGCTGGTCATTACAAATCTCTCTCTCACACACCCTATTGTAAGCACAAAGCCTGTTTTCAGTAGGGAGAGTTTTTGAAATTCTGTTAGATCTTCAAAGGAAAATTTTATACATCGTTTCTGAGTTGACAGTTACACGAATGTTTATATTTATAGAGGACATCTTATATATAACATCCTGCCTTTGAAATTCCCTAGATACATCCATTATACTATTTTAATTATTATGTATAATTACTACAGAACTGTGTATATGAAATGATCTATTTGATTTCTATGTTAGATGACAGCAATTAGGAAACTACATCGTTTGTATAAATTTTTTTCAGATGTTATACTTGAAGTCTAAACCCTTTTCCCCTTTAACAAGTATCCATTAAAAACTATAAAATAAAATGTCATCTCTTGCTTGTAAAATCTGTATGCTATCTTATTGATTTTTGTAACTCAATGGTGGTCTTTCTATTTTCTCATATCCATGCAGAGTAAATTATGGTTAATTCCCAGAACCATTTTTATCCACTAAGCTACAATTATTGATGAACTTCTTTGCAAATCATACAGATTGGCCAACTTAGTGTCATTCTGCCCCCCTTCTTTTTTTTTTTTACCTTCCTATATTACAGCAGCTGCCATTATATGTCATTACTACCTTACAGCTGGGGTTCTGCAGGTATTTAAATATTTCCCAATAGACACTTAGGAACTTAGAGGTGAATGTGAGCAATGACAGGAATATCTCAAGGAAAAGAAAAGCATCCCACAAGTTCTTGTACCTGGAAAGCCTCAAGGTGACTTTAACACCATTATACCATTTGTTTTTTATTTTAAAGGAATTGAATTGGCTGTCTAATTTAAAAGAGATTATAATGTAACATAGAATCCCAACAAAGCAGTTCAAAAAAGAGTGAAAATTCTAGCCAGGAGCTAGCAGTGGAGATGGTGAATATGGTCAGGTTCTGGATACATTTTAGAGCTGATCCAACTATTTTGATGGATTGAGTATTAATGACAAGAGGTGATTCTCCCATTGGGAAAGAGATCACAAAATTTATCATGGTGTGCTCACCCATGTCAGATGCTGCCCATAGTTCAAGGAAGAAGAGGATGGAGAATTGGCTGGGTGGATGTGAAGTTATTACCATAAAGTTGAGCATAAGAGACATAGAGGGATGTGTTTAAGAGAGATAGGAGGAGGTAATTTGTGATTGATCTTAACCAAAATATTGAGAAGTGATTAGGAGAACAATTGATTTAGAATGTTGACAATGTTTTCAAGATATTTTTCTCTAGGACAATGTGATCATTGTGATTTATTACCAAGAAATTTATATATTGTTCTTCATTCCTGCTTCCTAGCAGAGACCCTAATCTAGACAGAATTTCTTATGTAATAGGAGCCTCTTTTATTTTTGTAAAGTGACTTCTACTGGGATTGCATTTGCTTATCTTTACTTGGTTCAGAGAGCTGCCAGATTGTTGTCCTAACAAAAGTCTGTAGAGATAGTAGCCTAGGTAAAGCCATGGAAGATCAGTGATCCTTTCTGATAGTTGTCCTGTGTGATTGTTTTCCAACTTGATATTTCTGGGTTATGTCCTTTGGTAACACATTGGTACTCTAGTGGGACTCTACTGTTTGCATCTCCTGTCTAAAATAGAAGGCAGCCTCATATGGATGATCCCTTAACATGTGGGATCGCTCTCTAGGTAGATGACATTACAATTGAGTAAAGCTCTATAACACATAATGGATTTGGGTAGAAGAACTGAATTGGTTGGTGTGTGTGTGTGTGTGTGTGTGTGTGTGTGTGTGTGTAAACTCAAACTCTTGTGTCTGGAGTCAGAGAAGTGAAGTAGGAAGTGTTAGAAGTGTAGCAGCAGCATTTGTTTGTTTTCAACACAGAAGTCAATGTAACAGATAGCTAAGTGGCAGTAGACAGGCAGGGAAACAAAAGGTTTATTAAGTAACAACCATTCGTTCTAGTATACCTAATTAGTAGATAATCTGGATGATGATGTGGGATAGAGTGGAGATAACGGTTTGAGTCATGTCCTTGAGTAGGGAAGAAGGATTAGACCCTAGTAAATAAATGTGTGGGTTAAAATGGGCTCAGGGTTAATTGATCTTTGGTAGCAAGCAAGGAAGCAGAATGTTTCTGTGAAAGTACAGGTAGGGGCTTGATGGATATATTCTAATTAATTTAATTATATCAGTAAAACCAACAACAGAACATTAATTTGAGATGATTAATGGATTAATTAATGAATAATAGGTAAGTGGTAATGTTATAGGTTTTCAAAATTAATTAAGGTCCAATTAGAGCTTCATTCAGTGCCAGACATGATTAGATGGAAAGGAGGGGAGCTTGGTAGAGAGAATTGAGTCTACATTTTATTTTGAGGAGGACAATAGTGAACTCTAAGCAAGATATCAGATCCTCTCCTGGTGAAATGGTCAATTCAACATAACCTAGAGTCACTTAAGGAGAAAGTCTCTGTGGGATTCCTTCGCTATCATTTTGGCACGTGGTCACGTCTATGGAAGATTGTCTTGACTGCCTCAGTTGATGTGGGAAGACCAAGCCAATTTCAGGTGCCGCCATTCCTGGGTTCAGAGCCCTGAAGTAGAGAAGAATGAAAAAGTACTGAGCTGAGTACTAAGCACACGCACATTTATTCTCTCTCTGCTCTTCATTAAGAACGTGATGTGGCCAGCTGTCTTAAGCCTCTGCCACTGTGACCACCTCGATGTGGTAAGCTCTAATAAGGATTTGTGGAGCTTTTTATCCACTACCTTACTTTTTGCCACCATATCTTTTATCCTTTGTAACAAAATGCTAAAGACTGGATGGCTTCTAAGTAATTAATTAAGAATTAAACTAATTTTCACAGAGACAGAGGTTAGACATCTAAGAGCAGGGTGCATGCCTCATGGTGTTCTGGCTCGAGCCCTCTTCCAGGCTGTACGTGGCAATAGTGTTGTATCCTTATGAGATGGTAAAAGGTCTAGAGTACTCTCTGGGTCTTCACTGTAATGGCAGTACTCTCACACGTGAATGCTATGCCTCATGTCCTAATTAATTATCTCTCTGAAACTGACTTCCAATGCTGTCTCCTCTCTTTGGGGATTAGGATTTCAGCATATAAATTTGAGGGGTGGAAAGAATGAGACTAACAACCATTCTATTGCATAGACCATTCTAAGATTTTTTTTAAATTTAATTTTATTTATATATTTATTGATTATAGTTTATTCACTTTGTATCCCCTCTGCAGCTCCCTTCCTCGTCTCCCCCTATGCCTCTTCCATAGTCCCCTGATAAGGGAGAACCTTCTCCCCTTCCATTTGACCCTAGCTTATCAGGCCTCAACAAAGCTGGCTGTATCATCTTCCTCTGCAGCCACAGGGAGGTGATCAAAGATCCAGCCACTGAGTTCCTGTCAGAGACAGCCCCTGTACCCCTTACTAAGGAACCCACTTGGAAACTGAGCAGCCAATGGGCTTCTTTTGAACAGAGGGTCTAGGTCCACTCCATGTGTGGTTCTTAGTTGAAGTATCAGTATCTGCAGGCTCCCATGGGTCCAGGTTTTTGGCTCTGTTATTTTCCTTGTGTAGTTCCTGTCCTCTCCACGTCTTTCTATCTCCCTCTTATTCCATAAAGATTCCAGCACTCTGCCCAAAGTTTGGCTATGAGTCTTAGTATCTCCTTCGATACCCTGGTGGGTAGAGTATTTCAGAGGTCCTCTGTGGAAGGCTCCTGTCCTGTTCCTTTTTTTCTACTACTTCTGATGTCTATCCTATTTGCCCTTCTGAATGAGGACTCAGCCTCTTCCTTAGGGTCCTCCTTGTTGTTTAGCTTCTTTAGGACTATAGATTTTAGTATGCTTATCCTATATTGTATGGGTAATATCCACTAATAAGTGAGTATGTATCATATGTATCTTTCTGCTTCTGGGTTACCTCAATCAGGATGATCTTTTCTAGTTCCCACCATTTGCCTGCAAATTTCATGATTTCCTTGTTTTTAATTGCTGAGTAGTATTCCATTGTGTAGATGTACCACAATTTCTGTTTCCATTCCTCTGTTGAAGTTCATCTAGGTTGTTTCCAGATTCTGGTTATTACAAATAAAGCTGCTATGAACATGGTTGAGCAAATGTCCTTATTGAATGGTGGGGCATCTTTTGGGTATATGCCTAGGAGTGGTATAGCTGGATTTTGAGGTAGCACTATTCCTAATTTTCTGATGAAGCCCCAGATTGATTTCCAAAGCTGTTGTACAAGGTTACATTACAACCAGCAATGGAGGATTTTTTTCAACAGCAAAAGAAATGTTTTTCTGTAGCTCCATGTTGCAAAACAATGCCCACATCATGTAGTCATTGATACCTTTCCATCAACTTTGCTAATAACTAAGTGGTTTAAACCTGCAAGTGCTTTCATTAGATATGCTGTAACTATTTCTGCTGGGGAATTCCAATACATCCCAATTTATTTCGTTTAAAACAGCATCTTCCCAAAGTCTTTTATGCAAAGAAGACTATTTTCAACTTGATTGTCAACAACAACAAAAAAAAATTGTTGATGTTGGTTTAGCAAGGCAATTTGTAATGGAGGAGCCATGCCCTGCCATTTCTCCAGTGAATACTCTATTTTTGACTGCAGACAAGCGCGTGCATAATGCAAACCTAAGAGGCAGGAGGAAACTGTGTCTCCTTTGCACCTGCATTTGTCTTGTAGGCAGGTGTTTATGGATGCTTTAAATGAGTGTTCGTGTAATATGGTGTGCTTTTTCATCACTGTGCCAGTGTGAGCAATCAGACTCCAGAACGAGATCTGTAGTTAAGGAAACTTGTCAATAAGTCGACAAACTTGATCTCATAAGGTCAAGCTAATGGGCTTCACTGTTTAAGTGCTTGCTTGGGAGACCATTACTAAGACAAAACCTCTAACAATGCCAGTGGTAGTACACACAAAAGCTTCAATTATTTACTATACTCGTATTTTAAGATCAATATTCCTTTAATTTATTCAGTTTGGAATCAAGCTACAGCTTAGACCCCAGTATTTTACTGTGCTCTCTAGAGAAAGTTGTTTAGAAAGAGTGTATGTGGCAGTTTGTAAAGTTCATCATCATGTGTGAGATCTGGCAGACGTGACAATAAAACACATTAAAAGCCTTTGTTAGAAAACATGGAGCCAGGAATTGGTGGCCTTGTTATGCTCTATTGATCGAGCCCTCTGATTCCCGTTTTTCTTACCTTGTCGCTTTTTCTAAAACCTGAATAGATTGGTACAGCTACTAGTAGGCAAAATCACTTTACTAAAAACCTAGAACAGAGAAAACCTTAAAGGAATTTTTAGAAACTCTTATTTCAAAGCCAATTTTCTGCTAAAAAATCTAAACACTTTAAAGCTGAAAAGCCTATCTGTCCCTTTGCTAAAAAGGTAGATTTTAATGTTTGAAAAAAAAAAAAAAAAGCAAGAACTCTGATTTCATCCCTTTAATTCTTAGGCAATTTCTATAATAATTTTGTGCTTCCAGTGAATTATACTTTAATATGCTTAAAAATAAAATAATGTTAAAAGGTATGCACATAAAAAACACACCTCTCCAAGTTTATTCTGTGATCACATCCTAGGACACGAATACAGGTCATGTTAAATTTCATGTACGATCATGGTAACAGTCTGATGACTTTTTTTTTTTTTACTTTTTAAATTTTTTTTGAGAGAGGCGGGGCAAGATGGCGGCGCCGGGAGGTCTCTCATTCTGAGCAGCAGCACAGCAGGATCAACACAGTGACCAGCAATTAGAACTCATAGCCATAAAACACAAGTGATTGTGTTTCCCAGGTGAGAGGATACCCCATGGTGGGGGATTCAATCAGCTTTTAATTCACCCAGCTAAACTGCAGAAGAGATCCTGGTTCTGCCAGACACTTGGTCTTCAGCCCCAGCCCAGAGCCATACGCCAGTGTGCTCTGGTCACCGTCCCAGACTGAACTGTGCTCACCACAACATCAGAGACTGGAATCTCCAGTCGAGAGATAACCCCAGAGTGCAGGAAACGATTGGGACTGACCTTAGGTCACCCAGACATTGCCTGGAAAAGACTCGGGTTCTGCGGGCGCCCCAGGAGCCAGCCCAGAGCCAGAGCCGGGGACCCAGACTCCGGCACAGAGCCCTGCCTGCGCGCCTATTTGCTGCCTCAGATAGAACTGTGGGCACCAGGGCACCAGAGACTGAGTTTCACTGTCGGGTGCAAACACACAGGGAGGGAAACGGCTGGTCTGAATCTCAGAGCACTCAGCCGACACCCCCACCCCGAAAAGGTCTCCGGAATATTTTCCAGTTTAGGCAGACGCCCAGACTCCCAAAGGCCAGAAAGGCAGAGCCAAACGAGTCTGTGCCTGCGGGTTCTACTCGCCATCCCAGACACAATGGTGGTCCCCAATCTGGCCCAGAAGGGGACACACACTGCCAGCCCAGATCAGAGCGTAGACCCTCTGGAACAAAGCAGCGCCCACAGCCGCCATCCCAGACCCAGGTGCACAGCGTCCGGACTAGAGCAGCACCTGCAGCCACCATCCGAGACAGGGACACAGAGCTTCCGGCTCAGAGTGAAGCACCCAGCCTCCAGACCAGAGAGGAGCCCTGAGTTGCCAGCCTAGAGAGGAGTGCACAGCATCCAGCCCAGAGCGGTGCCCCCAGGCGCCAACTCAACCTAGGCGCACATTCTCCAGGCCCAGAGTGGAGCACTCAGCCCCTGGCCCAGAGACTTGCTGGGTGTTCCTCTCACCTTCCCGAACAGAACTGTGTGCCCCGGGATACCAGACTTAGTTTCCCTATTGGGAGAAAACCCCACAGCTAGGGAATCAGCAGGATCTTCAAGAGGGCTGTACCTGGAAAACAGTGTAACAACAACAACAACAACAACAGATCATTAAATTCAGAACGAGAAACCCAGCAGCGGGGCAACTGTCTTGAGATCTTCAATGAGTGAGAGGAGAGCCCCCCCTAACTAACAAAGACCACAGCTACTACTCAGGTCTATACACCTGAGGTGAGCAGTGGCAATTCCTGAGAGACACTGGGCATACAGTGACCATACCCAAAAAGCAGTGGAGGCCTCCTTCAGGAAAAAGCATCTTCCGGCCAAGGGGATTCTCCCTACTTCAGGACTCCAGGAAGCACAGAAACTAACAGCCAACACCTAAAACAGCCCAATGGGTAGAGGTCAGCGTGAAAGCCCAACCAACAAAAGACAGAACAATATGGCATCTACAGAAACCAGCCATCCAGGGGCGAGCAGCCCTGGACAACCCAGCATAATAGAAAATTAAGAAGATGACCTTACATCTATGCTGATGAAGAGGATAATAGAGGAAACAAATAAAATATGTAAAGAATTAGAGGAAGATAAAACCAAATAGATCATGGCTATCAATAAAGAAATGGAGGAGGTTAAAGACAAGCAGATATGGCCATCCATGAAGAAATACAGGAAGATGCAGCCAGTTTGCAGCCTTCAGAGAAGAAATAATTAAATCACTAAAAGAAATAAAAGAAACAGAGCTGAAGGAACTAAAAGAAAAACAGGAAAATGCACTCAGACAGGTGAAGGAAGTAAACAAAACAACTCAAAATCTCAAGATAGAACTGGAAAAATTAAAGAAAACACAAATGGAGAAAATAATGGAGAGGAAGAATTTAGGGAAGAAAACAGGAACTACAGAGGTAAGCATAACCAACAGACTACAAGAGATGGAAGAAAGAATCTCAGGTGTAGAAGATACAATGGAAGAAATTGATGTATCTGTCAAAGAAAATGTTAAATCCAAAAAATTCCTGACACAGACCATCCAAGAAATCCAAGACAATATGAAAAGACAAAACCCAAGAATAATAGGTATAGAGGAAAAAGAAGACTCCCTTCTCCAAGGCCCAGAAAATATTTTCAACAAAATCATTGAAGAAAATTTCCCCAAGTTAAAGGAGAGGCCAATAAGAATACAAGAGGTCTACAGAACACCCAACAAATTTGACCAGAAAAGAAAATCCTCCCACCACATAATAATCAAAACAGTAAGTATACAGAACAAAGAAAAAATACTAAAAGCCGCAAGGGAAAAAGGCCAAGTAACATATAATGGCAAACCCATTAGAATCACACCTGACTTTTCACCAGAGACTATGAAAGCCAGAAGGGCCTGGACAGATATCATGCAGACCCTAAGAGAACACAGATGTCAGCCCAGGCTACTAGACCCTGCAAAACTCTCAGTCCTCATAGACGGAGAAAACAAGATATTCAATGACAAAAACAAATTTCAACAATACCTACACACATATCCAGCATTACAGAAGACACTGAAAGGGAAAATACAACCCAAGAAAATTAGCTACTTTCAAGAAAACACAGGAAGTACTTAACCTTACTACAGTAAAACAAAAAACAACCAAGCACACAACATTATGACCACAGCCAATATCAAAATCGAAGGATCTAACAGCCACTGGTCATTAATCTCTCTCAACATCAATGGACTCAACTCTCCAATAAAAAGACACAGACTAACACAATGGATACGTAAACAAAACCCAGCATACAAGAAAAACACCTAAGGCACAAAGATAGACATTAACTGAGGGTAAAGGTTTGGAAGATGACTTTCCAAGCAAATGGACCCAAGAAGCAAGCAGGAGTAGTCATTCTAATATCTGATAAAATAGACTTTCAACCAAAATTAATAAAAAGAGATGGGGAAGGACACTTAATACTCATCAAGGGAAAATTCTACCACGAAGACATCACAATCCTGAACATCTATGTCCCAAATACAGGAATACCCACATTTATAAAAGAAACATTGATAAAACTTAAACCACATACAGATCCCCACACATTAATAGTGAGAGACTTCAACACCCCACTCTCAACAAAGGACAGTCAACAAAACAGAAATTAAACAAAGAAACAATGTCTCTGACAGAGGTCATGAATCACATGGACCTAACAGACATTTACAGAACCTTACACCCAAACACAGAAGAATTTACCTTCTTCTCAGCACCTCATGGAACCTTCTCCAAAATAGACCATATAGTGGGTCACAAAGCAAGCCTCAACAGATACGAGAAGATTGAAATAATCCCATGTATTTTGTCTGATCACCATGGAATAAAGCTGGACCTCAACAATAACAGAAATAACAAAAAGCCTACACACACATGGAAACTGAACAACTTACTAAATGACAGCTGGGTCAGGGAAGAAATAAAGAAAGAAATTAAAGTCTTTCTAGAAATCAATGAAAATGAAGACACAACATACCCGAACTTGTGGGACACAATGAAAGCAGTGCTAAGAGGAAAGTTCATAGCACTAAGTGCCTTCAAGAAGAAATTCGAGACAGCTCATTCAAGCACCTTAATGGCCCACTTAAAAACCCTAGAAAAACAAGAAGCAGACACACCAAGAAGGAATAGAGAGCTGGAAATAATCAAACTCAGGGCTGAAATCAATCAATTGGAATAAAGCTGGACCTTAACAACAACAGAAATAGCAAAAAGCCTACATACACATGGTATGGCGATATACAGCAAGCCTATAGCCAACATCAAACTGAATGGAGAGAAACTTAAAGCAATCCCACTGAAATCAGGGACAAGACAAGGCTGCCCACTCTATCCATATCTCTTCAACATAGTGCTAGAAATCCTTGCTAGAGCAATAAGATAGTTGAAGGAGATCAAGGGGATACAGATTGGAAAGGAAGAAGTCAAATTATCACTATTTGCAGATGATATGATAGTATATGTGAGCGACCCCAAAACACTCTACCAGTGAACTCCTGCAGCTGATAAATACCTTCAGCAAAGTGGCAGGATACAAAATTAACTCAAAAAAATGGGTAGCACTCCTGTATAAAAAAAAACAAAAGGGCTGAGAAAGAAATTAAGGAAACAACACCCTTCACAATAGCCACAAATGACATAAAGTACCTTGGTGTAACCTTAACCAAGCAAGTCAAAGACTTGTATGAAAAAAATTTCAAGTCTCTGAAGAAAGAATTAGAAGAAGATATCAGAAGATGGAAAGATCTCCCATGCTCATGGCTTGGCAGGATTAGCATAGAAAAAATGGCCATCCTACCAAAAGCAATCTACAGATTTAATGCAATTCCCATCAAATTGCCAACACAATTCTTTACAGACCTGGAAAGAAAAATTCTTATCTTCGTATGGAATAACAAGAAGCCCAGAATTGCTAAAACAATCCTCTACAATAAAAGATCTTCTGGAGGTATCTTCATCCCTGATCTTAAGCTGTACTATAGAGCAACAGTTATAAAAACTGCATGGTATTGGCATAGAAACAGAATGGTGGATCAATGGAACTGAACAGAAGACCAAGAAATAAACCCACACACTTATGGACACCTGATTTTTGACAAAGATGCCAAAACCATACAGTGGAAAAAAGATAGCATCTTCAACAAATGGTGCTGGTCCAACTGGATGTCTACATGTAGAAAAATGAAAATAGATCCATACTTATCACCCTGCACAAAACTGAAGTCCAAGTGGATCAAAGACCTCAACATAAAACCAGACACATTAAATCAGCTAGAAAAAAAAAAAGTGGGAAATACCCTAGAACTCATTGGCACAGGAGACAACTTCCTGAACAGAACACCAACAGCACAGGCTCTAAGAGCAATCATCAATAAATGGGACCTCATGAAACTGAAAAGCTTCTGTAAATCAAAGGACAGCATCATCAAAACAAAACGACTGCCTACAGATTGGGAAAGAATCTTCACTAACCCGTTATCTGACAGAGGTCTAATATCCAGTATATATAAAGAACTAAGGAAGCTGAAAAGCAGCAAACCAAGTAATCCAATTAAAACATGGGGAACAGAGCTAAACAGAGAATTCTCTGTAGAGGAATATCAAATGGCAAAGAAACACTTGAAGAAATGCTCAACCTTATTAGCCATTAGGGAAATGCAAATCAAAACAACCCTGAGACTTCACCTTACACCCATCAGAATGGCCAAGATTAAAAACCCAAGTGACAACACATGCTGGAGAGACTGTGGAGAAAGGGGAACCTTCTTCCACTGCTGGTGGGAATTTAAACTTGTACAACCACTCTGGAAATCAATTTGGCGCTTTCTCAGACAACTATGAATAGTGCTTCCTCAAAATCCAGCCATACCACTCCTTTTGGCATATATCCAAAAGAGGCTCAAGTACACAAAAAGGACATTTGCTCAACCATGTTTGTAGCAGCTTTATTTCTAATAGCCAGAAGCTGGAAACAACCCAGATGCCCCTCAACTGAAGAATGGTTGCAGAAAGTGTGGTACATCTACACAATGGATTATTACACTGCAATGAAAAATAAGGAAATCATGAAATTTGCAGGTAAATGGTGGGACCTGGAAAGGATCATCCTGAGTGAGTTGTCCCAGAAGCAAAAAGACTCACAGGGTATATACTCACTCATATAAACATACAACATAGGACAAACCCACTAAAATCGGTACATCTAAACAAACTAAGCCGGACATCACGTAGAGAGTAAGAGACTTTGGGAATACTTGTGATGTCTCCATCAAATTCCTCTTCCTCCACAGAAGAGGAGGTAAAAGCCAGACGGGATGGAGTAAAACCTGAAAACAAAGACCTCTTAATCAACATGATAGACACTTATGTGAACCGCAGAGACTGAGGCGGCCTGCGCAGGGCCTGCACAGGGCTGTACCAGTTGGGGCGCTAGAGATAAACGAAGAAGTGGATATATGTCCTCATCCCTAACCCAGAAGCAATATCCAACTGTTACCCGCTTGCAAATAAAAACTGAGTTCCCTCCCAGGGAGTTTCACTGGAAAACTAAACTATTCTTAATGGTAGGCCCTGCAGTAGAGGGCCAACAGAAAATGAACTCAACGGCATCTTTTAAGGTTCTTCGTCTCATAGGGTCATGTTAGGGCTCTTCCTTTAAAAAAATTTTTAAATTTAAATTTAAATTTTATTTTATGGGCTGGAGAGATGGCCCAGCTGTTAAAGGCTGGGCTCAGAAACATAAATATAAGAGTTAGGTTCACAGCACCCATGCTCTCCCTCCAGCCACCTTAAGCCAGGCCTGGTCGTTCACACCTTCAAGTCCAGCACTTGGAAGGCAGAGTCAGGTGGATCGCTGTGAGTTTGAGGCCAGCCTGGTCTACAAGTGAGTTCAGGACAGCCAAGGCTACACAGAAAGACTGTGTCTCAAAAAATAAAACAAAAATAATAAAAAAGATGTTTAAATTTATTATATTTATATTTATTTTCTTCTCACTTTGTGTATACATTATGGCTTCCAGCTTAACGTTTTTATGTGATTCCTGAGTATGTGAACACCTTCTCTTGGACTCTTTTCCTTCTGTTTCTTTGTTTTGTCTATTTCCAATGTGTTAGTTTGTGTTTTATCTTAACACATTTTATTTTATTATATTTATTATTAGCCCATAGGAGTTTTGTTGTTGTTGTTGTTTTCTAATGAGAGACAGGAAGGGGATGGATCCTGGTGGGAGAGAAGGTGTGGGGATCCAGAAGGAGTAGAGGGAAGGGAACCCAGAATATGTTAGGTAAGGGGAAAAAAAAACCTGTAGCTGTTAGAAAACAGGAAAATGTGTTGGGAATAAGCCATGTATTCCAAGATACAGTATGGAGCAGGCCAGGTTGAGGAAAACAGACTATAGTGAAACACATGTTTAAAAACAGGCTGCTGGGGCATGAGTAGATATGCGCGTTAGTTCATAATAAGAATAAACAGGAGCAGAGTCGAATCGGAAGAAAGGCCATCAAACTACTTTGCATGATTTCAGAAAACGCACAGCGGACTGAGTTATTTGCTCCTTAAGATTCTTCTCTGGTCTGATTTGCCCTTAAAATAATGTAAGATCTTTAAGGTGGCAATCCACCTGCTTTGCTTCTTCTTGATTACTTCCCAAATTTACTTGTCGTATTATGTTTGTATGACCAAATATGCATGCCCTTTCTATAGTGTCTACATTCTCTTCATCCTTTACACCGCAGCTTAAGTATCACATTCCTAGAGAAATGACGCTGACCCTAACCCGAGTCATGCATACCAAAATGTTTTTACTGTACTTTGCTTTTTACCCTCATTAACTCGCCCCAGCTATAATTAGAGCCTTTTTTACTTGCCACCTGCATCCCCACATCTGAAAACTTCATGAGAATATGAAAAGGACTTGAGGTAGGACAGAAGGACTACCTCTATCATCATAATGAAAAATTATGATGATAGGAGAAGCAAGAGGGGCCCTTCCTCTGAAAGTCTGACTGAGAATGAATAATCCCAGCTCAATTAATATTTACTAGAAAAGCTCCCAACAGCATTAATGTTTCTTTCACATATAACTATCTTGTGCTAAAATAATAATAGCTTAGGTTTAAGGTCAGGATTGAAAAGGGCCTCTGTCCTTTCACCAGATAATGACTGAGAATCTTAAGCAAAACTTAAACTAAATATTAAAGGACAAAGTCAATTGCAAATAGCTATGAAGAAATAACCTCTCAGCTGACAAACCCTTCTTTGCTACAGCAATATAGACATTTTCTTACAAGCTGCAACCAACCCACAGAATTTTATTTTATCTCCTTACTTGTCTTGATTTTATTACACAAAGAGAACTATTATAATTAGACACACGAAAATGTGGCCTAACATTAACAAAACTTAATTTATTAAGTGAACAGAACCACGTATTAAGTAGAAGATACATACCACCCAAAATTGAGTTAAAGCAATGGCAATTGAGGCTTGGCATGGTGGTATAAACTCCTAAGGCAGGAGGATTGGGAGCTTGGGTCCAGCTTGAGCCACACAGTGATATCTTTTCTCAAAACAACATATTTTATTTAAATGTAATTGGTTTTCATATTTTTAAAATGATGATCTAGGTTTTTAGGTTAATTTTAACACGGAAAGAAAATAATTAAAAGTACTTATCTCCTAGTCTTACGGAAACTCGATGTGTCAAAAGTTGGTTGGTGTCCATGGGAGGCCCCCCCTTTTCTGAGGAGAAGAGGAGGAGCAGAGGAGAGGTAGGAAAGGGGAGAGGGAGGAGCTAGGAGGAGAAGCGAGAAGGGAAGCTGCCACTGGGATGTAAAGAATAAATAACGTAATAAAAAAAAAATCCTTGAGGGAAACAAACAAACAGACAAAAAGTATTCATCTCTCATTTACATGTGAGTAATTCAATAAGCAGTGTTTTCTTTTAACTTTCTTGAATAAAATGTTGATGTATAACTAAGACAAAGAAGACTAAGGTCCAGTGCTTTTTTTTTTTTTTTTTTTTTTTCCCCAGAGAGACGCTGCCATGCGGTTCGGAATAGGATGGGGGAACTTCAAGGAGCACGGGACACTAGGGGGAGTCCAAATTCTGCGCACAAACCTCTCAACGTCTTGTCAAGTTTGGACTCTGCATGTGTGTGGAGCAAGAAAAAGGATCCCTGAGACCCGTGGGAGCGCGGGGGCAGAGAGGGTCTGAAGGACCGACCGACAAAAGGTGCCTGGGGATGTCAGCAGTTGCCTGGACGCTGGGAATGCAGCTACCGGCTTGGTCTCTCACAGTCTCCTAGTATTAGGAAAACATCTTAGGATCTGCGAAACCTTGAGGATGGTTAGGGGTAAGAGCCAACTGTGGCAAAGCTAAAGAGGCCATGGTCCAGGGAAGTCTGGAATCCTACCTCAGTGTTGCCGCCACACTCCTCTGCTAAGCTAGCTGCAGACGCAACACAACACAGTATTTTGTTTTGTTTTGTTTCCTGTCCCCCGCTTCCCCATCCTGAAAATGGTAGCAGTTGGTCCCACCATCCTCATCCAGGCTACCAGGAAAAAAAAAAAGAGAGATCAATAGAATGGAAAAGTTCAGATACAGAAGCAAATAAACACAGGTAACACCAGGCTTAGTTACATTTAAAAGAAAAACAAATGCTTCAGAATCATGATGGCTCAGAGTATCTAAAATGAATCATCTATATACTATTAAGTATAAAGATACTGTTTTCATCTGGTCCTCTTTCCTCTGGCTGTTAAAAATCTTTCTACTCCTGCAGCAAGGGTCCCTGAGCTATGGGGAGCAGGAGCTAGACGTCCCTGCACATCACAGACACTTTTCTCATCACTTTAACCAGTTGTGAGTTACCCGCTACCCAAACGCACAAAGCAAATTCTCTGACGAGGATTTACAGTCTGATCCTCATGCTTGCATGGAGAGATCTTACCCACTGAGCCATCTCCCGGGTCCTATGCCTGTTTTCTTGTGTGGATTCTAGAGGCCCAAACTCACTTAGACCTTCACGCTTATTCAGAAAGCATTTTACCAGCGGTGCCACCTTCCTATCCCAAATCTTTACCTTTATATGTATGTGGTAGTATACCACAGCCCGTAGTATGCTGTGTAGGCCCACGGGAACTGCTGCTTATATTCTGAGGCAGTCTCTCGCTCGAACCAAGACCTTGTCAAGTTGGCCAGGCTATCAAACCAGCTGTGGGGTGACAGAAGCAGGAGCGAGCAAGTGTAGTATATAATCTCCTGCCTCTGCCTCCAGGGCAGAGTGAGTAAAGGAGCCTTCACACCCATTCATCGTTTACATATGCCGCAGGGGTCCAAACTTGGATCCTCTGGTTCTGTACAGTGCTCAACCAGCACCTCACGTCCTGTCTTCACCTCTTGATAGGTCAAGATTTCAACATATGAGCATGGGGTGGATGTGGGAAGGAGTCCTAACATTCTGACCACAGCAATGCTCAAAATCAAAAGTGCTTCACAAGTTACATTGTCCTTATGGAATGAGCAACCACCGTTGAATGTAGATCTATGTATGCCTCCCATGACTTTGGTTAATGCATTAAGTGGCTGTAGTTAGGAATGTTAAACACTGCATAAAGTTGTCATATTCTTGCTCGAGATAGTGTTGAATATGGATATGTACATGCTTACATAGAATAAGTCTAGCTATGCATTTAATATGACGGAGCTATCTGAGCTGCTAGAATTATAAGTTATGTTTTTATTTATTTTTTTATCCGGATTTCTCATCGAACTAAAGAAGTTAGAGATGCTTTCTGTAGACCTTTTTGGGTCCCTGCTGTGTTCTGCTCAACTCTGAGTTGCCTGCTCTTTGAATACACAATCTGTTGGAAAATGAAGAGTTGCTGTTGTTTCGGGCAGCACCCCGGTTGAGCTGTTCTCCAGCTAAATAGGTTTCTGTGGGCTGGTCTGTCCACGATTCCTAATCCTGAACGTAGGAGAAAATGCATGTGGGGTTCCAAACAGCAGTCCGAGGAATAAAAGCCGTGGTAGGATGGGGGACTCCGTGTTCTGGTTCTGGCTGCTCTGTCCCTTTGGCAATCGCTTGCTCTTTCAGGCCCTTGTGAGGCTCTGAACAAACAGGAGACAATCTGTGTTTATGCTTTGAGTGGCAACTCTAATGTAGACAATCTGCAAATCTGAGAACAAGATTCCTTCAGCTCCCTCTGGGCTCCTTTCCCCCTCACATTGGCCACAGCTCCTCCAGTCTTGCCCCGGCTGTGGCTGGTTTAGCGTGTGTACACAGAGCTGTTGGAACAACCCAGCACTGGGTTCCACTGGAGCTCGGAGGCGGTTGTGAAGCCCTAGAGAGAGCGCCTTCAAACATCGCAGCTCTGGTTTCCTGGGTGACGCACACATCTGCAGCCGTGTGGGAACAATGCACAGCTTTGCTTCTCCAAGTGTGGGCTACTTGAGTTTGGTGCGGGAAGAAAGAAAACGAGAAGTGGTACAGCATTTCGATTAAGCTTCCTGGAGGAGAGGGGGACAATGGGAATATGCTATTTTGCACAGAGTTAGAACTGAAACCCCATAGGGGCGACATGCGCGAACCTCAATGTATGAATAATTCCTTCACTTCTCTTCAGCATGGAAACAAACCCCTGGCAGATAACCACAGGCACTTCAAGCTGCGGTATTTCAAAACCTCAAATAATGGTTTCGGGTAGTCCCTCCATCACACAGAAGTGCAGGAACATTACATGTTTGTGTGCCCTGAGATCTTGCAAAGCTGTCATAATAACAAGTGGGGAATCTGTGTTTGTTCTGTAGCCATTAGGAAGGATCAAAACACTCAAATCTCTTATTGGCGGTTTTAAATAGAGAAAGAAAACAAAAGTAGTAAGATGTGTATTTAGTATGTTTTGGGTTAAATATTAGAATCCTTAATAACGAATGGTTTGTAAAAACTTACCCAAGGTGATTCCATGTGTGGCTATATGTTGGACAACACATCAAATGACGGCAACAAAACACCATTGATATGAAGGTAGATCCAAATGGACACTCAGAGTGGCTTACCAACTGATTTATTTTTCTTGAATAATCTGAGAGAAAGAAAGAGATTTTTGGAAAAACAGAGAACTGGTCTCACCATAAGAAATGTGGATATGTTTTGATTCCAGCAGGTCAAGAACTATGACTAAAAATTTCTTTCATTTTTTTTATGCTTTCTTTGGATCACAATGAATTATTTTCACAGTTTATGTATGATTCCTCTTATGTCTTATATTAGTGCCACCCAGAAGTCCTTGTGCTGAAAGCTTGGTCTATGGCGCAGGACACTGTGGTGATGTGCTGGAAATTTTGAGAGGTGGGGCTGAGGGGGCATTTTAGGTTATTGGGGACTTGCTTGGCAATGGATTTTTGTTTTAATGTTTAGGATTTTGCACATGTATTTTGATTATGTTCACCCCAAATCATCCTGTTAACTCCTCTCAGAGCCATCCCACACCTCAGAACCCACCCCCACATCTCACCTCCCTACTCTCCCCAATTTTGTGCCTTTAAATTTTTTTTTTTAACTCAATAGCTCACTGATTTAAATTTATGTTTTCCACATTCTTATGGTGTGGTGTCATTCCCTGGAGTGTGTGGTCATCCTACCAAGTGCCGCACCCTTCGATAAACTGATTCTCCCTCCTCTAGAAGGTTCATGAAACCCTTCACACTCAATTCTGCAGTAGTGACTGGCTTTGATCCTGCATGGGTCTCGTGCAGGCAACCACAGCTGCTATGAATTTCTGAACACAATATTCTATTTGGGTCCAGAAAACATGTTTTGCTTTGGTTGTCCCTGACCTCTGGCTTTTAGAGTTTTTCAGATCCAGAGTTCTGAGATAACGGTGACACATTTGTGCTCCAGCACTTCACAGTCACTTACTCTGCACTTTGACCAGCGGTGGGTTTCTGCATTAATCACTATGTATTGCACAAAGCAACTTTTCTACTGAGCTGGAGAGCTGTGCTAAACCTGGTTCACAACTACTTCACCACCTCCTTGAAGGACCTTGTGGGAACCATTTCTTCCTCTTGTTCCAACACATTTCCTACCATAATATGCCTGCTGTCTTGGCCCCACGGCAAGGAGGCCAACTAACCATAAACTACAACATTTGGGAGTACGAGAAAAAAAGACTTTCTTTAATTTTATTATCTGAAATGTTTTGCTACATATTAGCTTCCTGCTGAAAACTGTCACACAGTTAAAAAAAAATTAACCCACCATCTTGATGGCTTAATTTAAAGGAAGGAAATTTTATAATAATTAGAATCAAGATTATAAAAAAAAATGTGAGAACTTTTTTTTAAAGAAAGTAGTTTGTGAGCATTAAGTCAATTAGTAGAAACGCGTTTTTAAATTAATTTAGAAAGTGAAATAATTTGTCAAAATAGCTTTTAGAAAAATAACAAGAATACGTAAGAATAGTTAAATAAAGTAAAGAGACTGGGCCTGTGTTTTAACACATTTTGCGAATCCATTTTGGTAATCACTAGTGGCAAGAATTCCACATAACACAACTTTTCATAGAACCACAGAAGATAAGCAAACACATGAATTTATTGTGGGAACGATGACTATAGAAAATGTCTTTATAGAAAGAAACAGTATGTCATTACATTATGAGAAAGGGTTACAAATAATTATATTTTATCTGCAGTGTTTTGTCTTTGCCAATGATCACATTTGTAAACAGGAAGTGGCTCCATGGATGAAGTTTGCTAGGATAACAGGTAGACTAGCTTAGGAATTGGATTGCTTTCCCAAAGGGAGCTTAGCTTGCTTGAGAAAGAGCAGTTGGGGATAAAGCAATCCATTGACAAGCTAAACCCCGAGATGATAAATGTGAGTCTGTCCAGTTGGAAGGAGGAAGGAGCTTGTAGGGAGCCTCAGCAATTGCTGTTAGATATGATCATAATTAGCATATTTATTAGGAATGTGGATAAGAAGTAAGCACCAAATTAATGCAACAGTTGAAAAATGAGCTAGGAACATTAGTTTATAGTAGTGACAGCAAAACACAGGTGGAGTAAAAAAATAAATAAATAAAAACCTCTTTAATAAAAAAGACACCAAACAAAGAAAAGAAAGAGAACAGATCATTTCCAAGAGGGTTTAATCTGAAACTCAATTATGCAATACTCTGGAATTGTATATTAACTAAAGGTACCTGCAAAGACAATAAACTTGGACACTGTGAGTTGTCAGGGCTTTGCCAGCCCAGGAAATTATTACATCTACATGGAGATTCCCCCCCCCTTTTTTGCAATTATAATTTTTTATTTTTATTATTAGTTACATTTTATTAACTCTGTATCCCAGCTGTATCCCACACCCTCATTCCCTCCCAATCACACCCTCCCTCCCTCGTCTCCTCCCTGCCCCTTTCCAAGTCCACTGATTAGGGAGGACCTCCTCCCCTTTCATCTGACCCAGTTTTATCAGGTACCTTCAGGACTGGCTGCAAAGTCCTCCTCTGTGGCCTAGCAGGACTGCTCCTCTCTTGGGGGGTGGGAAGGTCTAAGAGCCTGCCATTGAGTTCCTGTCAGAAATAGTCCCTGTTCCCCTTACTATGGGAAACCAATTGGTTACTGAGCTACCACGGGCTACATCCGAGCAGACGTTCTAGGTTATATCCATAAATGGTCCTTGGTGGAGTGTCAGTCTCAGAAAAGACCCCTGTGCCCATATATATCTGGTCCTTGTGGAGCTCCTATCCTTTCCATATCATACTAACTCTCCCTTCTTTCATATGATTCCCTGCACTCTGCTGAAGGTTTGGTTATGAGCCTTAGTATCTGCTTTGATATACTGCTAGGTAGAGTCAGAGGTCCTCTGTGGTAGGCTCCTGTCCTGTTACTTGTTTTCCCCTATGTCCAAGGCACATCCCATTTGTCTTTCTAAGTGAGGATTGATCATCTTACACTGGGTTCTCTTTCTTGTTTATCTTCTTTAGGTGAATAGATTTCATTATGTTTATCATATCTAATAGGTCTATATAAGTGAGTATATACCATGTGTGTCTTTCTCCTTCTGAGATACTTCACTCAGAATGATCTTTTCTAGATCCCACCATTTGCCTGCAAATTTCATGATTTCCTTGTTTTTGATTGCTGAGTAATATTCCATTGTGTAAAAATATCACAATTTCTGTATCCATCTCTCCATTGATGGACCTCTGCTCAAGTACACAACAAGGACATTTGCTCAACCATGTTTGTAACTCTTTATTTTTAATGTGAAAATTTGCTTTCATTTTTAAATTAAATTTAAATTTTTTATATTAGTTATAGTTTATTCACTTTGTATCCCAGCTGTAGCCCCCCCTTTCATTCCTTCCCAATCACACCCCCCTCCTTCATCTCCTCCCTGCCCCTCTCTAAGTCCACTGATAGGGGAGATCCTCCTCCCCTTCCATCTGATCCTAGCTTATCAGGACTGGCTGTAATGTTCTTCTCTGTGGCCTAGCAAGGCTGCTCCTCCCTCAGGATTCGGGGAGGTCAAAGAGCCAGCCATTGAGTTCATGTCAGAGGAGAAAACAAGTAACAGGACAGGAGCCTAGCACAGAGGACCCCTGAAAGACTCTACCTAACAGTGTATCAAAGCAGAGGCTGAGACTCATAACTAAACCTTGGGTAGAGTACAGGGAGTCATATGAAAGAAGGGAGAGTTAGTATAACCTGGAGAGGACAGGAGCTCCACAAGGTCCAAATTTATCTGGGCACAGAGGTCCTTTCTGAGACTATTTCTCCAACTAAGGATGATGTATGGATATAACCTAGAACCTCTGCTCGGATGTAGCACATGGTAGCTCAGTAACCAAGTGGGTATCCTAGTAAGGGGAACAGGGATCCCATTTTTTTTAAAGCAAGAAATTACTGAAGCCTGGCTTGAGGTCCCTTTTGCTAGAATATCACATGTTATATCACACATACCTACAAATATGTGATGATGAAAGCAACAGTTCTCATGAGTTATGAAGCAGCACTCCTTTTCTGATCACAGTGTACTCAATTGCTCTTCATTCTAAATACAGATGGTGAATACCATGATTTTTTTTTTTCAGGTGAAGCCCTGAAGGAGCTGAGGGCTTCAATGGTGAAAACAGAAAAGCTCCAAGAACTAGCTCTTTGCTGCTCGCCTTCCTTTTGTGTGCTGTCTGTTAACTCTTACCCCAGAAGTCTATATGCCCAAATTACTCATACAATGATGATCACTTAAGTTCAAAACTCTTCCTTTGCATTTTTAAGTCTTCTGATATATTATGAGCCAATATTGCAGTGATAAAGGTTTCCAATGGGAGAGATTTCTTGGTCCCTAAGTGACCAAGCAAGAATCAACTATCAGGAGTTATTAAAAGCAAAGTGCAAAAGCCAAAGAATTTTCTTGAAGTGCTCATCTATACCAAAACATCTGTGTTCCTTTGGGAATGGAAAAATGGACATGTATATTTTGATTAAACAGGAAAGCTAATATCAGAAACTACAAATTCATTAGGGAAGGTTCTCTTAGGCCCACAGTAGAAAGGTATGGCCAGTTTAGCAAATGAAATAAAAACAAAAATGCATATTTTCTTACTTAGTTTTCATGGGAAATATCTTTTTCAAGTTTTGTTATTTTATTTTTGCACTCCCAAATTGTTCATAATCACATCTACTCTGTCCTGATGGCCAAGACAATCAAAACCATTTAAATCCAGCTTTAACGTAAGACTTGTTCTATTCTCAATGCAGAACGTAAGTCCTCAGAACCCTGGCAAATCCTCTTGTTTCATTATTGCCTTGAAACAGAGGACATCTTCCTTCTTCTTGAATAAAACTTATCTTGATTAGTGAGACAGTTTCTAGAGCAAATCTTTGAGTGCTCTAAGATCTTCTTGTTTACGCTTGCACTGGAATTAAAACCTCTACTGAAACTTGAATGAAAAAAAAAAAAGTAAAACAAAACAGGATCCAGAACTAAACATCACAGTAAGAAACACCATTGCAGAACATCAAGAATGTGTAAGCTCTGACATTCACACAGTGTGTGTGTGTGTGTGTGTGTGTGTGTGTGTGTGTGTGTGTGTCGTGTGTCTAGGATCTTGTTCAATCTTTTGTCACCTTGTATATGAAGGCAAGGTCTGTCATTTGAAAACAGAGCTCATTGGTTAACCTAACCAGCTATCTTTCTCCAGGGATTCTCTCTCCCTGCCCTCTCATGTGCTGTGATTACAGGCAGGCTGTGACAACCTCCCACGTTTTATGTGGGTACTGGGGATTCAAACTCCAGTTTTTATACTTTCATAGCAAAGCCTTTACCCATTGAACCAGGTTCCTATCCACGAGAAGGATTTGAGGAACATCTATTCATCCAGTTGTGCTCTACCCAACTAGTTCCCTTGTGTCTCATCTTTGGTAACCCCACAGTCAAGAGTTCTTAAAACATTCCTCACTTGTTTAAAAAACTGGAAAAGCAATGTAATAAAATTCTGTCTGGAATTTACATAGTTGAGGTTTAGTGATACCAAGCATATCCCACCAATTCAGTGCCTTGGCAAGCAGAGGTCCTTTGATGTCTGCACTTCTGGTTGCACTTTTGTGTGTACTTCTCCCTCTGCAGACAGGCAGATGGGTAGTGATTAGCATAGTGTGCAGATTTCTATTAAAATATGACTGGCAGAATACTCTGCATTCTGCTGGGAATTAGTTCACTGAATACCACCGCCCTGATTATGCCTTCAGAGTCCTTTCCCAGTGTAAACTGAACTTTCCGACAGAATCTGTCTTCAACAGCCTGAACACTGTTTTGCCTTGGTGACTAGAAAACAATGATTTTCCAGAGACGCAAATGTGGCAAAGAGTCAAAGTTAACTCGAGTTACCTCTTGCTTTAATTCTAAAGAGCTTTGGCAAATAAAAGCCCACAGTTTCTGGCTGTCTATCAGACTGATCCGTACTTGTCTTCCTGTTCTTTTTCTGTGGGAAGACACCAAGACCAAGGGAATTTTTAGAAGAAAACATTTAATTAGGGACTTACTCTCAGTTTTGGAGAGTTAGTTGGTGACCATCACGGCAGCAAACATGGTAGCAAGCAAGTAGGCATGGTGCTGGAGTAGTAGCTGAGACCCTATAAAGAGCCATTCTCATTCACACCATCTAAGTATCCATGAGAAAAATGAAAGAAAAACCAGAAGAGATGAAGGTTGTAAGTCTTCTATTTCATAAAAATAAAATGTTACTTCCTAGCTCGTTATCCTGTGAATAGTAAAGAGAAAATTATCGTGCATATATTTAGCCTCATTGTGTGTATTTTGGGAGAGAGACTGCATGTATACATCTATGGAGAAGTGAGAGATCAACATTGTCTTTTGAACATCATTTCTACACCTTGTTTTTTGAGACAGTTTCTCTTATGGAACCTGTAGCTCATTTATTTGGCCTGACTGACAGAGGAGAAAACTTCAGAGATCCTCCATTTTCTGTCTCCCCAGAACTAGGTTTACACATATGTACCACCATCCTCAGCTTTTTACATGCGTGCTGAAGATTTGAACTCAGATCCTTATTATGTTTGTGAGCTCCACAAACCATGCAGACACTCTTTCTTGAACCATCCTACCTCAATCCCTCTTTAAATCTGTCATTCATTCATTCATTCATTCATTCATTCATTCATCTGTCTATCTATCTATCTATCTATCTATCTATCTATCTATCTATCTATCTATCTACCTACCCACCTATCTATTGTTTGGGTTTCGAGACAGGGTTTCTCTGTGTAGCCTTAGCTGTCTTGGAACTTGCTCTGTAGACCAGGCTGACCTCGAATTCAAAGAGATCTCTGCCTTCCAAGTTCTGGTGTTAAAGGTTTGCATCACCACTGCCCAGCTCTCTTTAGCTTTTTTAAATAGCCACTCACCATCAGCCTTTGTATAATACCTAATGTTTACCTTACTCCTAGGTAGAACCACTGGGCTATATTGCAGAACTTCACAAAACTTTAACCTCCACCAGTCCTAGAGCTAAGATGTGACAACATCTGAATCTCACAGAAGATTTCGTCTGAATCCCATAGAAACAATTTGCCTGTCTCACTAAGTCCCTGTAGCTGAAGACTCTACCTGTACTTTGTAAAAACGATGGCTTCTGGTGACTACAGAACGTCCTGTAATATTTTCCCTGAATATGGCATACAGAAGAACAGGAAGCCTCATTTTTGAGTCATGCTCAATTACGTTTATCTCAGAATACGTTCTTTATATCTCCTTCAAAGCAGAGCGGTGATTTTACCTTGACACCCATATAACATGGCTTAACTGCATAGGGTCTCCTGATAACATTCAAGGGGGAGGAAACTATGCAGAATGTGACTGCTGAGGGGCGGGATATCAGGGGAAACTTACACTTTCACTGCAGGAGCTTTTACAGAATTTGTGTTTCCTCCCCCCTCTATCTTACAGAATGGGGCAGTACTGATTAATTCCTGTGTATCCTAACAGTGCGTAGCCTTCCCACAGCCCTGTGAACCGAAATAAAAGCAATAGGTTGTTTTTTTTGTGTGTGTGTGTGTGTGTGTGTGTTTTGAGAAACAGGTTTTTGCAAAGAACCATTCTTCCTCACAGGACAGATCCAAGGACACTTCCCTTATTCTGAGAAAGCCAAGGGCCCCGGAAGCCCTCGTTCTCTGTCTCACGTGAACGAGCTGAATTGTTTTATTCTGAATCATCACTGAGAGAACAAGGTCCATGAATCAGACTTGATTATGCTTCAGTTAAACTTTCTCCTTATCCAACCCGTGAACTCTGGTCCACCTCAGCCTGAGCCAATGTACATTTCCTCCCAGGAGAGCCTTTCTGAGAAAAGGTCTCAGGGCAAAACAGCCTTTGCCCATTGTCCTACCCTGCCACCTCCAACCCTCATTCCTTCGCTGGGTTTCCTGCCTGGGGGTCTGTGCAGCCATGTCTACTTTCCCCTTAAATGAGAACCTGCTGCCTGAGCTCCCACTTTCTTCCAAGCACCTCTTCCCTTTAATGCTCTTGCTTAAAAATCTATATTAAAAATGTCTTTTAACAAAAAAAAAAAACAAAAAAAAAAAACAAAAAAAAAAAAACCCAACTCTGCTTCAAAACAGTGGAGAAGAAAATCCATTCTGTCTAATGAGCTGCCCCAGGTCTGGTAGTTAGCATTATCTTCCTATTGTAACAACACTTTTCCTACTTTTAACGGCTCTAATCCTTTCCCGTGAAGCCCTTACCTAAGTCCAAACGTGTTCTCTATTTGACACATCTATGCCCTTTAAGGCAGCATCCTATTCAGCTAATGTGAATAATTTCTTAAATCATTGCTCTGAGAGCAGGACAATTATTCCTGTGTCCCTGGCTGCTGGGCGTGCAGCGAGACAATGACTTAGGTGAGTCATGCAGAACTCTCTGCCCTGCCGTAGTCCCTTTCTTCAGAACAGCTAATTAAAATTATTCCTCTCAGACCCCAGTGAATTCAATCTGGTTAGCTGAAATTAATATCGGGATAAAATTGGGGTAACTTAAATTTCTTTTCTTTCATTCTAGCTATTGGATAGTTGTTTTATTTCTTTGGCGCGGAGGACCGAACCCCGGGCCTCACAAACTCCGGTTGTCTTAGTTAGGGTTACCATTGTTCCATTGGAACACCATGACCAAAAGCAATTTGGGGAGAAAAGGGTTTATTTGGCTTACATGTCCCAAATCACAGTCCATCGAGGAAAGGCAAGGTAGTAAATCAGAACCTAAAGGCAGTAGCTGATGCGAAAACAATAGCAGTGCACTATTTAGGATCGTCATGGCTTTCTCAGTCGGCTTTTTTCTCTTTAAAAATTATCTATCTATCTATCTATCTATCTATCTATCTATCTATCTATCTATCTATCTATCACAGTTAATTCACTTTGTATCCCCACTGTAGCCCCCTTCCTTGTCCCCTCCTAATCCTACCCTCCCTCCCTCATCTTCTCCCATGTCCCTCTCCAAGTCCACTGACCCTAGCCTATAAGGTATCATCAGGAGTGGCTGCATTGTCCTCCTCTGTGGCCTAGTAAGGCTACTCCCACCTCAGGGGGAGGTGATCAAGGAGCCAGCCACTGAGTTCATGTCAGCGACAGCACCTGTTCCCCTTACTAGGGAACCCACTTGGAGTCAGTCTTCTTTCTTAAAGAACCCAGGGCCACCAGTCCAGGGATAGCACTTTTCACTATGGTCTGGGACCTTCCTACCAATCATTACTTATGATAATGCCTTGCAGGCTTGCCTACAACCTTACCTTATGGAGACATTTTCATAAGGGAGGTTCCCTTCATTCAGATGACTTTAGCATGTGTCACATTGACATAAAACTGGCCAGCAACCTAGTAAAACTAATCGAGGATTTTAGGGAAAACAACCATTTAAATTTACTAAATCTTCATAGATAGACAATAGAATAAAATTATTGTTTAATTTTAAAACATTTATCTGTAGTTGTAATTGTGTGTGTGTTTTTTCTCACATTTGTATATGCATGTGTGGGTGGTCTTGGAGACCAGAAGAGGGTCTCAGATCCATTGGAGCTGGAGTTACCAGCCATCGTGAGCCACCAAAAACAGGTATTAGGAACCAAATTCTTGTCCTCTGCAAGACCAGCAAGTGCTTTTTACTACTATGTAGATACTGGGTCAAGATGAAAGATATGTAACCCTTTGCTTTGATTGTGGACTGGGACTCAGTTGAATAAAGCAAATTTCAACAAACGCATGACTTTTATGTGGGGTCTTATGAGCTTGTTTAGGAAAACTGGTCACACTCTGCCTTCATTTGGGATATTTTTAGGTTATTAGTGAAAATGGATTTGAAATAATAGCTTGATGTTTTGTATGTTTTCATAAACCTAAATACTTTTTCCTCTAATATAAAGGTTCTTGGTCTGGCTGTTATTACATTATTTAATGATTAACTCTACCATAAAATGTAAATAGAAGATGCCAATATTAAAATTAATAGGGAACTAACTCTTTGCTGTTGAATAGGTTAAAATTTTCAAAAATTGAATTGATGAAACTCTTTAGATTAATTAATGAAATTTATACTTGCCCTTAAGGTCTAAGCATTCCGTTCATTCTTTAGGAATTTCATTTTTACTGTGAACCTCTACTTGCCCAAGTTAGGGATGTAGATGGTGAAACAGGATTCATACTTGATTAATATTTATGGTATCAAGCAAATTTTTAGGTCTCTATTAGACTGGGCGTAATTATAAAGTCAAGTTAAACACTTAACTTTAAATTTGAATGATGTCAAAAAATAGGCTTGTAGATGAAAAAGTTAAAACACCAATCAACATAATTTATGCCTGATTTATAACTCAACATCCTTCCACGGCTACCAGCAAGTTAGAACATCATTCACTGAGTTAATGTTCAGTGCACCACATGTTAACATTTGTTTACTGGCAATTTGATGGAAGCTTTTTATTTTTTAAATAGGAAGCCTAGCTTATAGAAAGATAGGAAGTCTGGCAATTAAATGGAGTCATGTCATATCAGTAAATCATGTTATTATAATCTTTGTTTATTTTATTTGTAGCTTAAAGACCGCATTTAAAGACATTAAGTAATATTTAATTACATAAGTCAACATGATAAAGTTAAATTAGTTGGATTTTGGATATGACTGTACTGGAACATTCTACAACTCTGAATCTTGCTATGTCTGTCAAATCATAATCTACCCTTAATCTAAAGGGTATCCTTTAGATTAAGAAAAATAAAATAGTAGCCTAGACGGGTTTCTGACACAATTTGTTCCTAAAATAAACTACTTGAGAAATATTTTTGTAAAAAGAATTAAATAAAATTAGATAGTCGATATTATCTTTTATTGTATAACTGTGGGTAAATTAACCCTTTTCCAAAGTAAGTGTAGCGATGTGATAATGTCTGCAACTTGACGTCCAGATATTCAGGATACGGTCAGCTCTGTCACGCTTCACGGGGCTCCTTTACGTGGACCTCACAATGCGGCCAGCAATTCCCTCTTTACCTGCAAATGACCAAAGACACATTGTTCCCAATGTCTTGGTGCCTTTCTCTTCCCCAGATCCAAACCAATTCTCACCTTCTTTACTTTAGATGCAGGCATTAAAAGTATGGGCCTCCATGACCTCTATATACATGTTTTAAATTTAATTTTTGTATTTTAATTTATTTATCTTGTTAATTTAAAAAATATTTATTATTTATTACAATTTATTCACTTTGTATCCCAGCTGTGGCCCCCTCCCTCATCTCCTCCCAATCGCTCCCTCCCTTCCTCTTCTCCTTCTATGCCCTTCCCCTAGACTACTGATAGGGGAAGTCCTCCTCTCTTTTTATCTGACCTTAGCCTATCATGTCTCATCAGGACTGTCGGCCTGGGGGGGTAGGGGAGGGAGGGAAGAGGTGATTAGAGAGCCTGCTTCTGAGTTAATGCCAGAGACAGCCCCTGCTCCCCTTACTAGGGCACCCACTGGGAGACTGAGCCTATGGGCTGCATCTAAGCAGGGGCATTAGATCCTCTGCAAACATTGTCCTTGGTTGGGGTATCAGTCTCTGCAGGGCCTCCAGGCCCAGTTTGTTGTTGTTGTTTTTTTTTTTTTTGTTGTTGTTTTGTTTTTTTTTTTGTTTGTTTTTTTGGCTCTGTTCATCTCCTTTTGGAGTTCCTGTCCCCTCCAGGTCTTTCTATCTCTCCCTTCTTTCAGAAAATTCCATGCCCTCTGCCCAAAGTTTGACTGTGAGTCTCAGCCTCTGCTTCAATACCTTGATCAGTAGGGTCTTTCAGAGTCTGACTGTGGAAGGCTCCTGTCCTGTTCCCTGTCTTCTTCTGCTTCTGATGTCTATCTCTTTTGCCCTTCTGAATGAGGATTGAGCATCTTCCCTAGGGTCTTCCTTGTTGTTTAGCTTCTTTAGGAGTATAGATTTTAGTATGCTTATTCTATATTATATGCTAATAACTACTTATGAGCGAGTAGATATACCATGTGTGTCATTCTGCTTCTGGGATACCTCACTCAGGATGATCTTTTCTAGTTCCCACCATTTGCCTGTAAATTTAATGATTTTCTTGTTTTTAATAGTTGAGTAATATTCCATTGTGTAAATGTACCACAATTTCTGTATCCATTCCTCAACTGAGGGACATCTGGGTTGTTACCAGATTCTGGCTATTACAAATAGAGCTGCTGTGAACATGGTTGACAAATGTCTTTGTTGTATAATTCAGCATATTTTATAAAAATACCAGGAATGGAATGGCTGGATCTTGAGGTAGCACTATTCCTAATTGAGAAAGTGCCAGATTGATTTCCATAGTGGTTGTACAAGTTTACATTTCCACCAGCAATGGAGGAGGGTTCCCCTTTCTCCACATCCTTCCAGTATGTGTTGTTGCTTGAGTTTTTGATCTTAGCCATTCTGATGGGTGTAAGGTGATATCTCGGGTTGCTTTGATTTGCATCTCCCTGGTGACTAAGGACATTGAACATTTCTTTGTTTCTCTGCCATTCAATATTCCTCTATTGAGAATTCTCTGTTTAGCTCTGCACCCCATTTTTTTGATTGGATTTTTATTTTGTTGATGTTAACTTCTTATGCTCTTTATATATTCTGAATATTAACCCTCTTTCAGATATCGGATTGGTGAAGATCCTTTCCCAATCTGTAGGCTGTCTTTCTGTTCTGATGACAGGGTCCTTTGCTTTACAGAAGCTTTTCAGTTTCATGAAGTCCCATTTATTAATTGTTGATCTTAGAGCCTGGTGTTCTTTTCAGGAAGTTGTCTCCGGTCCATTTTTTTTTTTCAGGCTCTCCCCCACTCTTTCTTCTAACAGGTTTAGTGTGTCTGGTTTTATGTTGAGATCTTTCATCCACTTAGACTTTAGTTTTGTGCAGGGTGATAAGTATGGATCTATTTGCATATTTCTACATGTAGACATCCGCTTAGACCAGCACCATTTGTTGAAGATGCTATCTTTTTTACATTTTTATTGTTTTGGCTTAGTTGTCAAAAATCAAGTATCCGTAGGCATGTGGGTTCTTCTATTCTGGTTCTTCTATTTTATTTCATTGATCCTCCAGACTGTTTTTCTGCCAGTACCATGCAGTTTTTATTACTGTGGCTCTATAGTACAGCTTGAGATCAGGGATGGAGATACCTCCAGAAGATCTGTTATTGTACAGTATTATTTTAGCAATTCTAAATTTTTTGTTTTTCCATATGAAATTGAGATTTGTTCTTTCAAGGTCTGTAATGAATTGTGTTGGTATTTTGGTGCGAATAGCATTGAATGTCTAGATTACTTTTGGTAGGATGGCCATTTTCAATATGTTAATCCTACCTATCCATGATCATAGGAGATCTTCCCATCTTCTGATATCTTCTTCAATTTCTTTCTTCAGGGACTTGAAGTTTTCTTTTTTCTTTTTTTTTCATACAGGCCTTTGACTTGCTTGGTTAGAGTCACACCAAGGTACTTTATCTTATTTGTGGCTATTGTAAACGGTGTTATTTCCCTAATTTCTTTCTCAGCCTTTTTGTCTTTGGTATACAGAAAGGCTCCTCTTTTTGTTTTTGTTTTTGTTTTTGTTTTTGTTAATCTTGTATCCACTCACTTTGCTGAAGGTGTTTATCAGCTAAGGAATTTTCTGGTAGAATTTTCGGGGTCATTCATATATACTATCATATCATCTGTGAATAGTGATACTTTGACTTCTTCCTTTCAAATTTTTATTCCCTTGATCTCTTTTAGTTGTCTTATTGCTCTAGCTAGGACTTCAAGTACTATATTGAAGAGATATGGAGAGAGTGGGTGGCATTGCCTTGTCCCTGATTTCAGTGAGATTGATTTAAGTTTCTCTCCATTTAGTTTGATGTTGGCTATAGACTTGCTATATATTGCCTTTACTATGTTTAGGTATGTGCCTTGCATTCCTTATCTCTCCAAAATTTTAAACATGAATGGGTGTTGGATTTTGCCAAATCCTTTTTCGGCATCTAAGGAGATGATCATGATTTTTTTTTTACCTGCTGTTTGTTTATATGGTGGATTACATTGATAGATTTCCTTATATTGAACCACCCCTGCATGCCTGAGATGAAGCCTATTTGGTCATAATGGATGCTATCTTTTATGTGTTCTTGGATTAGGTTTGAGAGTATTTTATTGAGTATTTTTGCTTTAATGTTCATAAGAGAGATTCGTCTGAAGTTCTTTTTTTTTGTTGGATTTTTGTGTGGTTTGGGTATCAAGGTGACTGTGGCTTCATAGAATGAGTTTGGTAATCTTCCTCCTGTTTCTATTTTGTGGAATAGTTTGAAGAGTATTGGAGTTAGGTCTTCTTTGAAGGTATGGTAGAATTCTGCGCTGAAACCATCAGGCCCTGTTTTTTTTTTTTTTTTTTGGCCGACAGGCTTTTGATGACTGCTGCTATTTCCTTGGGGGATATAAGATGTTTGATCTACATGACTGATCTAGTTTTAGCTTTGGTAAATTGAATCTATCAAGAAAATTGTCCATTTCATTTAGATTTTCAAATTTTGTGGCATAGAGGCTTTTGAAGTAGGACTCAGAATGCTACTTAGAAGTAGCATTCTCAGAATTTCCTCTGTGTCTGTCATTTTGTCCCCCTTTTCGTTTCTGATTTTGCTGATTTGGATAGTTTCTCTCTGCCTCTTAGATAGTTTGGCTAAAGGTTTGTGTATCTTGTTGATTTTCTCAAAAAGCCAGCTCTTGGTTTCATTGATTCTTTGAATTGTTTCATTTCTTTCTAATTTATTGACTTTAGCCCTGAGTTTGATTATTTCCAACCATATACTCTTCTTGGGTGTATCTGCTTCTTTTTTTTTTCCCTAGGGCTCTCAGGTGTGCCATTAAGTTGCTTGCATGAATTGTCTCAAACTTCTTTCTGAAGGTACTTAGTGCTATGAACTTTCCTCTTAGCATTGCTTTTTTTGTGTTCCGTAAGTTTGGATAAGTTGTGCCTTCATTTTTATTGAATTTTAGGAAGTCTAAATTTATTTTTTCATTTCTTCCTTGACCAAGGTGTCATTGAGTAAAGATGTTTAGTTCCCATGTGTGTGTAAGCTTTCTGTTATTTCTGTTATTGATGAGGTCTAGTTTTAGTCCATGGTGGTCTGATAGGATACAAGGAATTATTTCAATCTTCTTGTATCTGTTGAAGCTTGCTTTGTTTCCAACTATATGGTCAATTTTGGAGAAGGTTCCATCGAGTGCTGAGAAGAAGAAAGAGTCTTTTGAGTTTGGGTGAAAAGTTCTGTAGACATCTATTAGGTCCATTTGATATAGGACATCTATAAGTGTCATTATTTCCATATTTAGCTTCTGTCTAGATTATCTGTCCCTTGGTAAGAGTGGAGTTTTGAAGTCTCCCACTATTAAGGTGTTGGAATTGATGTGTGATTTGAGCTTTAGTAATTGTTTCATTTATGAGTGCAGGTGTTCTCGTATTTGGGGCATAGATGTTCAGGACTGTGATGCCCTCCTGGTGGATTTTTCCTTTGATGAGAATGAAGTGTCCCTCCTTATCTTTTTGATTAACTTTGGTTGAAAGTCTATTTTATTAGATATTAAGATAGCTACTCCAATTTGTTTTCTGGTTCTGTGTGCTTGAAAAACCTTTTTCCAGGCCTTTACTCTGAGGCAGTGTCTGTCTTTGTGGCAGAAGTGTGGTTCTTGGATACAGCAGAATGTTGGAACCTGTTTCCAAAACCATTTTGTTAGTCTGTGTCTTATATTGGAGAGTTGAGTCCATTGATGTTGATAGATAATAGTGACCAATTAATGTTAATTCCTTTACTATGGAGTTGGTAGTGATAGTAAGTTTGTGTAATTTTTTGTTGTGAAGTTATCTATGTCCTATGTTTTCTTGGGGGTAGTTGATTGGAGTTTTTCTTCAAGTATCTTCTGTAGTGCTGGTTTGCTGTGCAGATATTGCTTAAATTTAGTTTTGTCATGGAATATTTTGTTTTCTCCATGTATTTTGATTGGAAGCTTTGCGGGGTATAGTAGTCTGGTTTGACTTTTGTATTCTCTTAGAGTCTGGATGACATCTGCCCAGGCCCTTCTGGTTTTCATAGTTTCTGTTGAGAAGTCTGGTGATTCTGATAGGTCTAACTTTGAATGTTACTTGGCCTTTTCCCCTTGCTGCTGTTAATATTTTTTCTTTGTTCTGTAGGGTTAGTGTTTTGACTATTATGTGACATCAGTAGTTTCTTCTCTGGTCTAGTCTATTTAGTGTTCTGTAAGCATCTTGTCTGTTTAAGGACATCTCTTTCTTTAATTTGTGAAAACTTTTCTTCAGTTTTCTTGAAAATATTTTCTGGACCTTAGAGCCTAGAATCTTCTTTTTTGTCTATTCCTATTATCCTTAGATTTCATCTTTGCATGGCATCCTTGATTTCTTGGACGTTTTATGTTTGAATTTTTTTCCAATTTTACTTTTTCTTTGAGCAATGTATTAATTTCTGCAATTGTATCTTCAGTGCATGAGATTCTCTCTTCCATCTCTTGTATTTTGTTGGTGATGCTTACTTTTGTTGTTACCGATCTCTTCTCTAAGTTCTCCAGCTCCAGGGTTTTCTCCGTTTGTGTTTTCTTTATTGATCCTATATCCGTTTTCATGTCTTGCAACATTTCCTTCATCTGTTTGTAATGTATTCCTGTCATTCCATGAAGGCCTTTTTTTTCATTCATTTCCTCTTTATGAACCTCTATAATTTCCTCCATTTTTTGTTC
Organism: Meriones unguiculatus; assembly: GCF_030254825.1. Taxonomy (NCBI): domain Eukaryota; kingdom Metazoa; phylum Chordata; class Mammalia; order Rodentia; family Muridae; genus Meriones; species Meriones unguiculatus. Next base: position 48,359,326 of record NC_083363.1, read on the forward strand.
ATTTCTTTTTTATGTGCCTCGAATAACTGCATAATTATAGATTCAAGATCATTTTCCTGTGTTCCAGCTGCAATAGAATATACGTTGATTTTTGGAGATTCTGATGAAGCCGTGCTGTCCTGGTTTTTGTTGCCTGTATTTTTATGCTGGCTTCTAGCCATCTGATGGGCCATAGCCTTCACTGTTTGTTTCTGGTCTGAAGACTGGGTCTGACTGTCTCTGGAGTCTGGAGTTTTCTTCAGGAAGATGAGAGAGGTCCACAGGTTTGAAAGTGGGTGTTGGTGTTTCAGCTGCAGCTAAGGGAGGAAGGTGGCAGGTGCATGTGTGCAAACACAGGCGTGTGCATGGGAGTGCGCCTGCCTGGAAGGGTGGAGTGTGAGGGAGGAGCAATGTGCAGGTTGTGGCGCAGGCCCCACTTGCACTGGCACAGTGCGAATGTGCAGGTGTCCTGAATGGCTCAGTGGCCCTTGGGCCTGTCTTGGTATTGTGCTCCAAGCTCTCAGAACTGTGTGGGCTGCACCATATTGACTCTAGGAACTGTTTGGCTGCACTGTGCTGGGAGACCCACAGTACAGCGTCTCCAATGTTGAGGATGCTGTCCCAAGCATCCCTATGTTGCCCGCAGTAGGGGTGTGGGTGGGAGGGATCCCATGTCTGGTGGCTAGCCTAGAGGGACCCTGGATCTGGGGCTCTGTATGCACTCTCTCACACACACTTGCAGGTGTGTGTGGAAAGTGCATGGGCCTGTGTGCACTCACTCTAAGGTGTGTGCAGTATGCTCAGAAGGTGCACAGTTTTCTATTCTCAGGCTTGGGTCCCCTGTTTGGCCTTTAGAGTAAGGAGGCCCTGTACTAGGTGTTATGTACTTCCTGCTGCTGCGGCAGCCACTGGAAAGCCACCAGAGCAAGAAAATGTGTAATGGAGAATGCAGTGCAGGGGGTTGATAGTTCTCCACTCTCAGACCCAGGAGATGTCCACAGGGGGCCTAGATCCAATCTGTCCAAGTTCATGGGTTGTTCCCTCTAGCCTAGGAAGCCTCAAAGTCATTGCTCTGGCGTCAGCCCCCCACACCCACCAGATTTGGAGTTTCGGATCCTCTGCACACTGGTCGTCGCCATCTTGGAGTCCCTTTGTCAATTTTTTTTGTTGTTGTTGTTTTGTTTTTTTCCAATTTTTTAATTTTTTTTTTCAATGCAGTTTATTCAGGAACATTGAACAATCCTCGGACCCCGGGGAAAGCCAGCCCACAGCTTAAATAGCCTCTGGGTAGCCAACCCAGGCGTGCCACAGGGGCAATGCAGATAGGTCCACATACATGGAAGCAAGCCAGATCCTCGGCCTTAGCCAAATGTGGAGTTGTTCGTGACAGAGAGCACTCACCATCGGGAAGGTGGAAGGCGGAAATCAGCTCCATCTTTAAGGCATAGCATTCCGCAGCTCTCTACAGTTCCCCCTTTTTGTTTTAGACGCATCAGGCAAGAGTAGAGGTCTGATCTCTGATATTAGAAATAAATTGGGACTTTGTACAGATGTTCATTTAGGTGTCATCCACCCAAAGAGCATCAGACCCGTCCGATACCTTTTTCTCAGAGGCGGGACCTGGGGCATCAACCCGCATGCAATCAGACATGCTCTTCTCTGGGTCCAAAGCGGCTGACCCTGAGTGCAGTGCTTAGCCTCGCATCCTGAGCGTATCATTTTAGCTTTTTATGGTATCCAACCATGCTTGGGGAGAATGTCCTGCTTCAATGGCTGTAAAGGCCTGAATGATCATGGCTGCATCACACTGTTGTGAGACTCTAATCTTGCATATATACCACAGGCAAACCAAGGAGACCAACACCAGAAGGCCTGCTAACACTCCCATGCCCGCCCATTCCTTCAGATGATTCATGGCTGCAGCAATCCATGTTGATAATCCTGTGGCTAGTCCTGCGTCCACTCTGGTAGAATTTACTGTGACGATGGCCACTCTCAGCTGCTCCATCGTAGTATCGAATTCTCCAGTCCAATTACCTAAAATATAGCTCGACAATTGTTTAGACAGATTTGCAGCACAGGAAAAATTCTCATGTTGTAGGCTAGTGACACAAAGTCCAGCATACTTTCATTGACAGCCAGGTTGAGCGATTTGCCATAGGGTATCAATTTGCTCCTGCAAGAGGTCAATCCTCTGATTGAACACCATCAAGCTTCCTTTTAGTTGAGCATTAATTCCTTTATGTACAACTAAGGCATGAGCTACATTGGCTAAATGATTGTTCAGGGTCTGAGCAGTCTGCCCAGTATGACTCATGGCTAATGCCCTGGTGGTAGCTCCACCAGCTGTCAATGAGATGGTAGTAACAATGGTGGCTGTAGTTCCAAGATCCCTTTTCTGTCTGAAGAGAGTCATAGCGTGAGGGGCATCAATGAGCACAGGCACCCAGTGAGGCATGCGAGTAACCAGGGCATACCTAAATTTACTAGCATTCCAGCATTGGGCAAAAAAGCAAGTATCATTACCACAATTACTTGGCTCTATCTGGCTAATAATGAATAAAAATGGGGGATATAGACAAACAGGTGTGGGCTTATAGGAAATATTATGAGAAGCCTTAACCCCTCTTTGGAACATCCTGTGTCAGTTCTAGAACTAGCAGTGGTGGTGTCCGAGATCTGAGTAGGTTCAGGAGACCATTGCCCCCAGGGGCGAGACGTGCTCCATGCCAATTGACTAACTCCATGTTTTCCTCCAATTTTGAAAGTCATTTAAGGTTCTTAAATTATTTTTTTCCCTTTTTTCTTAAATTTTTCATCAATTACACTTTATTCATTCTGCATCCCCCCATAAGCCCCTCCCTCCTCTCCTCCCAATCCCACCCTCCCTCCTCCCTCTGCTTGCATGCCACTCCCCAAGTCCACTAATAGGGGAGGTTCTCCTCTCCTTTCTGATCTTAGTCTGTCAGTTCACATCAAAAGTGGCTGTATTGTCCTCTGCTGTGGCCTGGTAAGGCTGCTCCCCCCCAGAGGGAGGTGATCAAAGAGCAGGCCAATCAGTTTATGTCAGAGGCAGTCCCTCTTCACATTACTATGTAACCCAATTGGACTCTGAACTGCCCTGGGCTACATCTGTGCAGGGGTTCTAGGTTATCTCCATGAATAGTCCTTGGTTGGAGTATGAGTCTCTGGGAAGTTCCCTATGTTCAAATTTTCTTGTTCTGTTGCTCTCCTTGTGGAGACCCTGTCCTCTCCAGCTCTTACTATTTCCCAGTTCTTACCTAAAATTCCGTTCACCTGCCCAACAGTTGCCCATCCGGCTCAGCATCTGCTTTGATAGTCTGAAGGGCAGAGGCTTTCAGAGGCCCTCTGTGGTAGGTTCCTAGGTTGTTTCCTGTTTTCTTCTTCTTCTGATGTCCATCCTCTTTGCCTTTCTGGATGGGGATTGGACGTTTTAGTTAGGGTCCTTTCTCTTGCTTAGTTTCTTTAGATGCACAGGTTTTAGTGGGTTTGTCCTATGTTGTATGTCTATATGAGTGAGTATATACCATGTGTGTCTTTTTGCTTCTGGGACAACTCACTCAGGATGATCCTTTCCAGATCCCACCATTTACCTGCAAATTTCATGATTTCCTTATTTTTCATTGCTGAGTAATATTCCATTGTGTAGATGTACCACAATTTCTGCATCCATTCTTCAGTTGAGGGGCATCTGGGTTGTTTCCAGCTTCTGGCTATTACAAATAAAGCTGCTACAAACATGGTTGAGCAAATGTCCTTTTTGTGTACTTGAGCCTCTTTTGGATATATGCCCAGTAGTGGTATGGCTGGATCTTGAGGAAGCGCTATTCCTAGTTGTCTGAGAAAGCGCCAGATTGATTTCCAGAGTGGTTGTACAAGTTTACATTCCCACCAGCAGTGGAGAAGGGTTCCCCTTTCTCCACAACCTCTCCAGCATGTGTTGTCACTTGAGTTTTTGATCTTGGCCATTCTCATGGGTGTAAGGTGAAATCTCAGGGTTGTTTTGATTTACATTTCCCTAATGGCTAGTGAGGTTGAGCATTTCTTTAAGTGCTTCTCTGCCATTCGGTATTCCTCTACAGAGAATTCTCTGTTTAGCTCTGTTCCCCATTTTTTAAGTGGATTACTTGGTTTGATGCTTTTCAGCTTCTTTAGTTCTTTATATATACTGGATATGAGTCCTCTGCCAGATAAAGGGTTGGTGAAGATTCTTTCCCAATCTGTAGGTGGTCGCTTTGTTTTGATGACGGTGTCCTTTGCTTTACAGAAGCTTTTCAGTTTCATGAGGTCCCATTTATTGGTTGTTGCTCTTAGAGCCTGTGCTGTTGGTGTTCTGTTCAGGAAGTTTCCACCTGTACCAATGAGTTCTAGGGTATTTCCCACTTTTTTTTCAAGCTGATTTAATGTGTCTGGTTTTATGTTGAGGTCTTTGATCCACTTGGACTTCAGTTTTGTGCAGGGTGACAAGTATGGATCTATTTTCATTTTTCTACATGTAGACATCCAGTTAGACCAGCACCATTTGTTGAAGATGCTATCTTTTTTCCATTGTATGGTTTTGGCATCTTTGTCAAAGATCAGGTGTCCGTAAGTGTGTGGGTTTATTTCTGGGTCCTCTGTTCGGTTCCATTGATCCACCATTCTGTTTCTATGCCAGTACCATGCAGTTTTTAAAACTGTTGCTCTATAGTACAACTTAAGATCAGGGATGGAGATACCTCCGGAAGATCTTTTATTGTAGAGGATTGTTTTAGCAATTCTGGGTTTCTTGTTATTCCATATGAAGTTGAGAATTTTCCTTTCCAGGTCTGTAAAGAATTGTGTTGGTAATTTGATGGGCATTGCATTGAATCTGTAGATTGCTTTTGGTAAGATGGCCATTTTTACTATGTTAATCCTACCAAGCCATGAGCATGGAAGATCTTTCCATCTTCTCATATCTTCTTCTAATTCTTTCTTCAGAGATTTGAATTTTTTTTCATACAAGTCTTTGACTTCCTTGGTTAGGGTTACTCCGAGGTACCTTATGTCATTTGTGGCTATTGTGAAGGGTGTTGTTTCCTTAATTTCTTTCTCAGCCCTTTTGTCTTTTGTATACAGGAGGGCTACTGATTTTTTTGAGTTAATTTTGTATCCTGCCACTTTGCTGAAGGTGTTTATCAGCTGTAGGAGTTCCCTGGTAGAGTTTTTGGGGTCACTCACGTATACTATCATATCATCTGCAAATAGTGATAATTTGACTTCTTCCTTTCCAATTTGTATCCCCTTGATCTCCTTCAACTGTCTTATTGCTCTAGCAAGGATTTCTAGCACTATGTTGAAGAGATATGGATAGAGTGGGCAGCCTTGTCTTGTCCCTGATTTCAGTGGGATTGCTTTAAGTTTCTCTCCATTCAGTTTGATGTTGGCTATAGGCTTGCTGTATATCGCCATACCATGTGTATGTAGGCTTTTTGCTATTTCTGTTGTTGTTAAGGTCCAGCTTTATTCCAATTGATTGATTTCAGCCCTGAGTTTGATTATTTCCAGCTCTCTATTCCTTATTGGTGTGTCTGCTTCTTGTTTTTCTAGGGTTTTTAAGTGGGCCATTAAAGTGCTTGAATGAGCTGTCTCGAATTTCTTCTTGAAGGCACTTAGTGCTATGAACTTTCCTCTTAGCACTGCTTTCATTGTGTCCCACAAGTTCGGGTATGTTGTGTCTTCATTTTCATTGATTTCTAGAAAGACTTTAATTTCTTTATTTCTTCCCTGACCCAGCTGTCATTTAGTAAGTTGTTCAGTTTCCATGTGTGTGTAGGCTTTTTGTTATTTCTGTTATTGTTGAGGTCCAGCTTTATTCTATGGTGATCAGACAAAATACATGGGATTATTTCAATCTTCTCGTATCTGTTGAGGCTTGCTTTGTGACCCACTATATGGTCTATTTTGGAGAAGGTTCCATGAGGTGCTGAGAAGAAGGTAAATTCTTCTGTGTTTGGGTGTAAGGTTCTGTAAATGTCTGTTAGGTCCATGTGATTCATGACCTCTGTCAGAGACATTGTTTCTTTGTTTAATTTCTGTTTTGTTGACTGTCCTTTGTTGAGAGTGGGGTGTTGAAGTCTCCCACTATTAATGTGTGTGGATCTATATGTGCTTTAAATTTTATCAATGTTTCTTTCACAAATGTGGGTGCCCTTGTATTTGGGGCATAGATGTTCAGGATTGTGATGTCTTCCTGGTGGAATTTTCCCTTGATGAGTATGAAGTGTCCTTCCCCATCTCTTTTGATTAATTTTGGTTGAAAGTCTATTTTATCAGATATTAGAATGGCTACTCCTGCTTGCTTCTTGGGTCCGTTTGCTTGGAAAGTCGTCTTCCAACCCTTTACCCTCAGGTAATGTCTATCTTTGTGTCTTAGGTGTGTTTCTTGTATGCAACAGATTGCTGGGTTTTGTTTACGTATCCATTCTGTTAATCTGTGTCTTTTTATTGGAGAGTTGAGTCCATTGATGTTGAGAGAGATTAATGACCAGTGGCTGTTAGATCTCTTGATTTTGATGTTGGCTGTGGTCATCAGGTTGTGTGCTTGGTTGCTTTTTGTTTTACTGAAGTGAGGTTATTTATTTCCTGTGTTTTCTTGAATGTAGCTAGCTTTCTTGTGTTGTATTTTCCCTTCCAGTGTCTTCTGTAATGCTGGATTTGTTTGTAGGTATTGTTGAAATTTGTTTTTGTCATTGAATGTCTTGTTTTCTCCATCTATGAGGACTGAGAGTTTTGCTGGGTATAGTAGCCTGGGCTGACATCTGTGTTCTCTTAGGGTCTGCATGATATCCGTCCAGGCCCTTCTGGCTTTCATAGTCTCTGTTGAAAAGTCAGGTGTGATTCTAATGGGTTTGCCATTATATGTTACTTGGCCTTTTTCCCTTGCAGCTTTTAGTATTTTTTCTTTGTTCTGTATACTTACTGTTTTGATTATTATGTGGCGGGAGGATTTTCTTTTCTGGTCAAATTTGTTGGGTGTTCTGTAGGCCTCATGTATTCTAATTGGCCTCTCCTTTAGCTTGGGGAAATTTTCTTCAATGATTTTGTTGAAAATATTTTCTGGGCCTTGGAGAAGGGAGTCTTCTTTTTCCTCTATACCTATTATTCTTGGGTTTTGTCTTTTCATATTGTCTTGGATTTCTTGGACTGTCTGTGTCAGGAATTTTTCGGATTTAACATTTTCTTTGACAGATACATCGATTTCTTCCATTGTATCTTCTACACCTGAGATTCTTTCTTCCATCTCTTGTAGTCTGTTGGTTATGCTTACCTCTGTAGTTCCTGTTTTCTTCCCTAGATTCTTCCTTTCTATTATTTCTTCCATTTGTGTTTTCTTTAATTTTTCCAATTCTATCTTCAGGTCTTGAGTTGTTTTGTTTACTTCCTTCACCTGTCTGATTGTACTTTCCTGTTTTTCTTTTAGTTCCTTCAACTCTGTTTCTATCATTTCATTCAGTGTTTTAAGCATTTCCTTTCTAAAGGCCATAAACTGTTTGGCTGCAGCTTCCTCTATTTCTTTACGGATGGCAATATTCTGTTTGAGTTTATCTTCCTCTATGTCTTTACAAATCTTATTTGTTTCCTCTGTTATCATCTTCATGAGCATACTTGTTAGGTCATCTTCTTGGATTTCAGTTATGGTGGGGTGTCCAGGGCTACTTGCCCCTGGGTAACTGGGTTCTGGGGATGCCATATTGCTCTGTCTTTTGTTGCTTGAGCTTTTACGCTGGCCTCTACCCATTGTGTTATCTTAGGAGTTTGGGGTTATTTTCTGGTGGTTCCTGGGGATCCTGTGGTGGAGAGAATCCCCTTCGCAGAAAGCTGGTTTTTCTTGAAGGATGTCTTCTCAGCTTTTTGGGTATAGTCCCTGCATGGCTGGTGTTTTTTCAGGAGTTGCTCACCTCAGGGATATAGACCTGAGTGGTAACTGTGGTCTTTGTTAGTCGAGAGGGTTCTCCTCTCACCCAGGGAAGTGCTGAGGGCAGCTGCCCTGTTTCTGGGTTTCTTGTTGCAAATTTAATGATCAGCTGCTGTGACCGAGTTGGACATCAGGCATGCCTCAACTGTTTGTGCTTGTGTCTGGAGCACAGCTGAGTGCTGGCGCCTCGGCCCCACTAGACTGCTAGACTTTTTCTAGGGAAGGATTGGGTGATTTAGATCAGTACAGTTTCCTTCCTTCCCCGTGGATTCTCTGGAGACACAGACTCCTAGTGTCTTTTTTTGCCCTGGTGCACACTGCTCAGTGTCTGCCAGCTGGCTGGCCACAGAAATTTGCCTGTGCCTGGAGCACAGCTGTGTGATGGCGGCTCAGTTTCTGCCAGCTGTCTGGTGCGCAGAAACTGCCTGTGTCTGCCTTTGCGGCTTTTGGGAGTCCGAGTGGCTCCCTAAGCTGGGTAATTTTCCGGGGACCTTTTCAGGTTGGGGGTGAGCTGAGTGCTCTGAGATCAGACCCGCCGTTTCTATCTCTGGCGGCGAATCAGGCGCGCAGGCAGGCAGGGCTCTGTGCTGGAACCTGGGTCCCCGGCTCTGGCTCCGGGCTGGCTCCTGGGGTGCCCGTGGAACCCGCCCGAGTCTTTTCCAGGGGATGTCTGGGTGACCTAAGGCCGGTCCCAATCGTTTCCTGTACCCTGGGGTTATCTCTCGACTGAAAATTCCAGTCTCTGATAGTGTGGTGCCCAAGGTTCAGTCTGGGACCGTGACCAGAGACACTGGCTTGTGGCTCTGGGCTGGGGCTGGGGCTGGCGGCCGGCAGCCAAGCGTCTGGCGGAACCGGGATCTCTTCCGCGGTTTAGCCGGGTGAGTTAAAAGCTGATTGAATCCCCCACCGTGGGGTATCCTCTCACCTGGGAAACACAATGACTGTGTTTTATGGCCGAGAGTTCTGATTGCTGTTCACTGTGCTGATCCTGCTGTGCTGCTGCTCAGAATGAGAGTCCTCCCGGCGCCGCCATCTTGCCCCTCCCTCCAATTTTTTAATGTAATTATATGTGTATGTATCTGCGCTAGCTTGTCTCTGTGTTTACTAGTTCCTCAAAAGCTCTGGATATTTTTCAGTTATGAATAACTCAAAATTTCTAGAGATTGCCAACTTATCAAGGCTTTAAGAAAGAAAAACAACACGTTCCTGAAATCCTAAACAAGTTTTGCTGCTCATGGGTAGGCTTCATAAGACGGTGTGGGAGAGGAAGGTATCTGAAGCTCTCAGGCTGCACAAATATAGGTAAAGACAAACTCATAAGACATCAGCCTGAAGCAAGGTCACATTGGACTTGTCTGGATTGAGTATCTACTTTACCTAATAATAAGAGTTTATTCAGAGTGTCAACATGGTACTCAAAGATCACATGGTCAGTCCTTGAGATTCAATGCTAGAACACACACACACACACACACTCATGAGCGAGCGAGCAAACACAATATTATGTATTATGTAATGATAATACATTTCTTTGATATCTCTTATTTTGTTCCTAAGCTAGGGCTGTCAGCCATTATGCTTCTTACGGTGTATTAAAATGCTCCTGCCTAATAAGAAAGCAGGATGATGTCAGTAACCAGAAGAGCAGAATTAGAAATGGCAACAATGCCTGGAGTTCTTCCCTGGGATCCCTGACTTCAGGTGAGCATGAGGCTTCATACATCTCTGACCTTGTGTTCAGCTCTTTAGCTCAGGCTTATATTCTGAAAATCCATTTCTTCCTTGCTAGCTAATCCTCATTCATATTCTTCTGTCTGCCTTATTCTGGCTTTTCAGGGCTGAACACAAAACTAAATAACAATAAGCAACCACAAAACCCATCTGGCCTTCACTACCAACTATACCTTTGGTATATCTTTGTGAGTTTATTGTTGATGTTGGCAGAGTTGTGTATTGAACATGCTAGGCAAGCATTACATCATTGAGCAACACCACCAGGTTCCAAAACTATAAGTTATTTTGCATCACTCACATCTACACTTTACGCTAGGTCTACCATTGATCTTTCAACCAGTTTTAATTCTGGAAAGATACTGTAAATGAAAAATTCCATTTTGATGAGATGCATCATTCTCAAAGGCATAGTGAGGGATGAACACAATGGGACAATGAGCATCATATATATTGCACTATGCAGTTTTTCTCCTCTCAAAAAGAAAAAAAAGATGCCAATATTGAGCTAAATAAATTAGGTACAAACTTGAATTTCTAGTGTTTTTTTCTAAAGATACACATTTATGTTTAGTATTTAAGGTCACAGCTTTGCAATTTGTGGAGACAATAAACTGGATTCCCATCAAATAGGGATGAGTGAGCATCACTGACACATTTTGTTTTGTTACTAGAAATGTCTCACATCTGGAAAGAGATCCTTGGTGTTAGTTCAATAAGTGATTGAATCCAGAGAGGAGGATAAGCCATGTCTTCACATTTAGTCATAAGCTACTTCTCTTTCTGATGAAAAAGGATCTTGTTGTTACAGGAAGTTAGCTATGGAAAAGCTTAATGGTTTCTACCAAAGGGAAAATGAGGTAGGTTAGAGGGAAGGACTGTAGATTGGCTGAAGTTAAGGTGGTAACATAGTTACTGAAGTGCTGTAAGGAGAGAGCAATGACTAGGTAAATGAAATGTATATCTTTTGATGATATAGCCACACACAGTGCTTCCTGAAGCAGCAACTTACTATTATCCTCTCACGTCGTCTTATTTTAGTTACTCTTTTCAGTGCTGTGAATAAACACTGGACAAGAATTAAGTTAAGGAAGCTGAGATTTATTCTGACCTAAGGTTTGAGGGGACCATTCTCTCATGGCATGGAAGCAAGGCAACCGGCAGGGGAGACACTGTGGCAATAGGAGAAGGCTAGCTTGCCATGTTGTGTCCTTACTGAGGAAGCAAAGAATGATGATTTCTTGTGCTCAGATCACTTTCTACTTTCTAGTCAACCTGTGTATGAATTCCAGAGTATGACACCCTGTACTTTTAAGCTGTTATCTTCCTACTTCAGTTAACCTAATCAAGAAGATTCTTTACAGGCTTCACCAGTAATCTCCTAGGTGATCCCAGATCCTATCAAATTAATAATCGGTATCACACACCTGAATAACCACTTTGCAGATACACTGCAGTAAGCTGACAGCTTTCAGTAGGAGAGTTGAACAAGCATCTCTCTTGTAGTTACCGGGCAGAGTGATGCTAGAATGAATAACTAGTGTCAATCATGTCAACATCATGTCAGCCTATGTGCCTGACCACCAGCCTTTCTCTTCGTAGCCTGTATCTGTCTGCTCACTCGGCTTATGTGAAGATGCTCTGCTGGGGATTTCTGTCCTTAAGCAGCTATTTTGTTCCTCTCTTCCTAGCAAGATCCTCCAGCTCCTGGAAAAACTAGTTGGCTCTGGGGATACGAAAGAGACTGGATCTTAGCTTCTCAAGCACATAGGTATCTCTAGACAAAAACTGTCAGCAGGGAAAACTTGATATTTTGACAGTGTCCTTATCCCACATCCTACAAAGAAAAAGATATCCTCTCTAAAAACAATCACTTTTTTTTTTTTTTGCTTTATCACATTCAAAGACTATTAAAAGACGTATTTGAATTTTTTGTCCTTAGAGGCCTGTAAGTTAAGAGTGACATGTGTGTGGGCTCCCTTTAGTACTCCTGCAGGGTAACTGAGCAACACTGTGAAATTCCCTAAGCTACAATTCAGATGAGTGCTGCAAGATGGTGTGATTTGTAAAGAAAGGCCTCTTGCTTTCTAATCTGATATAATATGTAATGCTTAATAAATGACATTTTTCCTAGCCCGTGTAATAAAATACATGATCATTTTGCTTGACAAGTGTTTTAATTTATCATTATTTAATCTTGATTGAGCTCTGGTAGTCTTGCCATTGAATGTCTTGCCACAGACAAGACATGGTCTTTGTATTTTAATAAACTGTTACTATAAGAAAGAAATGGTGAAAAAATAATTATAAAAATAAACTGATACTATGTGATCCAAAACTTGTATATCCATAGGTAAATTCTAGGGGCAGTCGGAAAGTAAGGGAAACTTAAGGATAAGCTTGCACTTAGTTAGTCCTTGGTTGATTTGTAAACATATATGTATATATATATGTGTATATATCCAAAAGAATAGATATATAGACATGCTGCTTCAGTCTTTCTGGCCACTTTTTTTCCACAAAACGTATATGCATTCACCACTGGATTTCAGAAAGTTACAAACATAACTTGGAAGTCTTCATCTGCGTTCCCTATTGAAGCCCCAAATAACTTGTATAGCTCATGGTCCAATGACTTTCTTTTTAATAAACAACATATAAATTTAGGTGGGTTGGTACATGGAGGACGCTATCCATGCTGAGTCAAGGAACTAGGAGAGTTTGGTCTGTGTATGGGGAAACTACTGCCTTTTTTTTTTTTCCTATAGTCATGTACAATTCAGTTCACATAGCTTCTTCTTTGCATAAATCATGCAGGCATCTCTGATTCAGCAACATCTTCGTATAGGTTTAGCAAGGAGTCATTTTGTAAAGAAAACCTCCCAATTAATCAACATAAAGCACATTCAAGTGCATAGAACTTGAAAAATAGCAGCTGTGGGCATTATTCTTTCTATGAATCCCCAGCTGTTTTGAGAGATATAACAACCACAGATCAGGAAGAGGGTAGGAATTCATTCTTGTTTCAAATTATGTTAACTATTATAATTTTTGGGGGGAGGGGATACCTTACTAATGGTGATATCCATGCTTTGGAGGTTTTATTTTTTTCCCTGTTAATTTCTTGGTAAAAATTTTGATAGTGAAGATGAGGTTTTAATGGGAGGATGCAGGGTTTGCTCCATATTTACAAATGTTCTTGTATCTTGGATATATGAGTTTTTTTAAATAGCAACATTGGTAATAAGAAGACTGGGATACAGTTCTGTTTCTAGCCCTAGGAGTGAGAACCAGAAAATTGTAACTATGAACTTCAGATGCCTCCTTACAGAAGACCAGTCACAACTTTATAACTCCATTGCATTACTTACAAAGTTCTGTTGGGAGGTAAGAGTCAGTCTTAGTCAACAGTCAACTGTGAAAACCCAGCTATTTTAATGTGCATTTTTTAATTTAACAGAAATATTAAAGTACAAATGAAGTGCTCAGTTAAGTGGTTACAAAGACATTACAAACTGTGCAAGTGATAGTTTATAACGGGTTTAGAAGTTATACATATTTAATTGTTTGTGTGTGTATGTATGTACTCACATATGTTGTATGTACCACCTGTGCATGTGAGCAGGCCAGAGATAGACAGTTCGTATCTTCCTCAGTCACTCTAGCTTTGCGTTTGTTTGTTTTTCAGACAAGGTCCCTCAGGAACCTGAAGCTCACTGGTCTCTCAGCTAGACTGGCAGGCCAGTCAGCCCCGGGGATTGCTCTATCTCTGCTTCCAGCACTGCAGTTACAGAAAAGTATCATGGCACTTGCTTCTGAGGTGCTTCTTGGGGATCTAAACTCATTCTTTCACGTTTGTGCAACAAGCAATTTATGGAGCCTTGAGCTTGTTAAAGATCGAGTAGAATTATGGAAAACTATTTTCAGTGTTTTCATTTAGATATTCTCCTGGCGTTCAGCTTACTCCTGTCATATTTCACAAGCACACAGGTTCACCTTGTACAGAATTTGACACCTCTCTGAACAAAAGAATGTCAACCTTTACATTCATGTTGGGATCTTTAGACCCTCACAGAAGATGGACTTGTACTTTAAAAGATTTAATATCTTTTTGAAGATGCTCTGTTCTCTAGTAATCATCCTCATATCTGTTTACTGATACAAGATGAAAGATAAGGCAACATAGTGGACTGTAGGAACTGTAAAACCAAATGCCTCTCCTTTTGGAGTTTAAGAACCATTTATCAGCATAAAATCTCAATATCCTCCTGGATCCTAGATGAAGAGTTTGGTTCTCCATTCATTTAATTTTAAAATGTATGCATGCTTCACTGCTCTTCAATCTGTGACCTTCTATTTTTACCAAATCATGAAGAGAGAGGATACCAAACACAAGCAGAGGCCAAAGGTACTTAATTTGGTATTCTAAACTGAAGATAAAAATTAACTCCAGATGATATGCACAAACGTGAAATTCTCTGCTTCAGGGAAAAAAAAAACCATCTTCTGCCACATTTTTACCTATCCTGGACCTCCTCATAATATGCCACAAATGTGCTTCCACAATGCAGTAGTAAATTTTCAGAAACAGATGGATAAACTGAACTGGAGAGATTTGATTTCCAATTGTCATTTTTATATTTTATTTCTTTTTGGGTTGAATTTATTTTTTTTTCTTTCTGAAAATTATCAAAGAGCCACATAAAAGTAGGACTTGCAAAAGGTGTTTGAATAAATGAATAAATATAAGATCTGTAAAGCTGCAAATTAATAAATGGCTGGGGTTATAGGATGGGCATTGGAGCCAATTTCTCATTGCATTTCAGCATCTTCTCCAGGAAAGTAACAGTAAGGGAAGGTTACAGTTCCAAGCAAGCCCTTTCCTTTGTCTTATCTTTACAGAAAAATAAAATGTTGGCTTTAGTCTTGATTTCACTAATTTTATGTTGCTTGGGAGCTATATCTCCTATTTTATTTAAAGTTTGTTCTTATATTTTTTTTTGTCCTATACCCATACTCCTAAAGACTGTCCATTAATTCCAGTTATCTTATCTCTAACAGTAGGCATCCTGTTGATCCATTTCCAGTTCAAGTCTTCTACTGGAATGATCTGTGTATTTTATATTGTGGTCCTGGCCAAGCTCACCTTTTTAGCTTTTCTTGAAGAAAAGCTTTTCCTGATGAGAACACAGGTGGGTAAGAGGATTCACTTACCCACCTGGCAGCTTCTTCCCGGTGACCCTTACCTACCTGCACTTTTGTTCATATTCCACGCTGCCCCTTTTAACAAGTCCTATGTGAGATCACTGACATATAGTGAGCCTTAAGCATTTAAAACATGCAATTCGCTGAGTTTTGACATGTGCATGAGGGTGAGATCATGAACAGAATAGTAGAGTATATTCATTACCCTCAATTGCTTTTTGATCTCCAGGCTGATTTTCTGCGGGGTACTAGATCATTCCAGAAAAAAAAAAAAAAAAAAAAAAAAAGACTGATTTCATTCAGTGTTTGTAGTTACCTCCATCCTACTTCATTCTAGGAGCATTATTGCAACTTATACAAGAAAATGTATTGTTACAGTTGAAAATTATTTTATCACTTCCATACAACACGGCTGAGAATTGCTTTTGTTTCTTATGCCAGAAACAGCTAGATACCAATATCCACTTTTTTTTTTCTTCCTTTAGAAACAGCTTCCTGGAGTTTTTGCTGGACAGAGATATGCTTTTCCTACCGACAACCTGATTTCCTAGTTTCCTTCGCAGTTAGGCTTGCTCTAGCTCTGCCCAGCAGGGTGTGAGGAGAGGTCTGAGGGCAGCGACCTGTGGTGAGAGAGGAGAATAGAGATGTATGCTTTTAGCTTCTGATTGACTGCAATGTTGTGATGGCCACCTGAAACCATGAGAGAGAAAGAGAGTATTGAAGATGGCAAGACAAAAATGAGAAAAGATTTCTGAAAGCGTGAACAGAAGTATAAAAACCTATCAACATCACTTACGACATTGTAACTTCTGTTGTTTTGTTACTGAATCCAAAACTATGTTCTACTTCTGTTTTCTTGTCCTCCTCTGCCTACAATCTACTCATTGTAAATAGGGTATTTTTCTTGTGGTCTGCATATTTGTGCCTGCCCCCTAATTGAGATGTTGAAATCTAATCTCCAATGTGGTAGTATTAAGAAATGGGATTTGGGGAAATGACAGGGTCAAAGGGTCTGTCCCTTCATGGCTGGAAGAGACATCCTGTGATAGAAGACTAAAAATCTTGTTCATTTTTTTTATTTCAACATTTTTCTTTATTGTATAATTTTTAAAATTAATTTATTTATTACAGTTTATTCACTTTGTATCCCAGCTGTAGCCCCCTCCCTTATCTCCTCCCAGTCACACCACCTCCCATTTCTCCCCCTATTCCCCATCCATAGACCACTAATAGGGGAGGACCTCCCCTTCTATCTGATCCTAGCCTATCAGTTCTCGTCAGGGCTGGCTGTATTGTCTCCCTCTGTGGCCTGGCAAGGCTGCACTCCCCACGAGGAGGTGATCAAAGAGCCAGCCACTGAGTTCATGTCAGAGACAGCCCCTAATCACCTTACAAGGGAACCCAATTGGAAACTGAGCAGCTTATGGGCTTCTTCTGAGCAGGGGGTCTAGGTACTCTCCATGCATGGTCCTTGCTTGGACTATCAGTCTCTGCAGGCTCCACTGATCCGAAGGTTTTTGGCTCTGTTGTTCTCCTTGTGATCTTTCCCCTCCAGGTCTTTCTATCTCCCTCTTCTTCCATAAGGATTCCAACATTCTGCCCAAAGTTTGGTTAGGAGTCTCAGTATCCCCTTCAATACCCTGATGGGTAGAGTCTTTCAGAGGCCCCCTATGGAAGGCTCCTGACCTTTTCCCTGTCTTCTCCAATGTCTCCCTGACTTTTCCTACTTCCAATGTTTATCCTGTGTTGTCGAATACTGATATTTAATTTTGATTTATCTTTTGGTTAATCAGCAGTTATTCTTAAACCAGCTTTATACCCAAATCAGCACACAGAGACTAGGATGTATTTAGTTAACCTAGAGCAAAATGCTGGGCATCCTAAACCTCCAAGCATGCATAGCTTCCTCCCATTCAGAATTTCCAACATTATATTTGCTTTTAGTCATATTGTAGGTCCATTTCATCTCTCCTCGTGGTTCCAAGTTCTGTCCTGCAGATCCCTGCCCTCCTACTCTTCCCACTCGCTTCCTTCTCTTCCCCTCTGAACCAGGATATCCCACCCTATTCTCTCCATTGCTCAGCACTGTGGCTGGTTGTTTTATTAACAATACAGAAAACAAATGGTGGCATGTTTACAAAGTTGAGACGGGTGTTGCTTAGAATAAGCATCCCAATGCAATGTCAGGATTGAAACCAGATAGTGTTATAGAGAAATCAACACTTGAATGAACAAGGGTAAATTGAATACATTCCACAAGAACATTATGCCAACATTTCCCCCTTTTAATCCAATAAAAGGCCCATTTTCTTTCAATACAGTAATAATTATAAATTTTATGAAAACAATTAGGCAAGATTTACATGTGCAATGTCCAGTTTACATGCACTTGGCAATTTAGGAGAAAGTATTTGATTATCTATCCGGTCTTGACAAGTTTAGAGTTCTATACCTAAATTAACTTTTATTATTATTGGTATTTTTTATATGAAAACATTTTCTTAAATTCTAAATAGCTTAAGCTTAATTGTGGAACTATAACTATTTGGTATTCCACCCCACCAGAGACTTAAGAAGGAATAAAATTACTTGAGTAAATAGGAAGTGCATGTTAGCAGCTTCCAAGAAATAAAAAATTGACAAAGTTTTCTGCCTGATCACCCGAAACTCTCTATAACGTCGGAGCATCATCTTCCGCCTTCTGGCTCACTATATTTGACAGACATAAATGTGAAGCAGGAACTATTTAGGATTTTCTTACCCTGTCTTGGTAGAGTTCAGAAGTTGATCTGTCCTGCATTTAGGCTTGTCCACTTTTGGTAGATTCTGCTGTCCTGAAAAGAGGGCATTTTCTTTTTGCTTGAGTGGCTCGTTTGCCACATTTGAAGCCATCTTTTTATGGAGGTTCTTTGATGCTCATTATCTTCTTTGAGGTAGGTGGGGTGCTGCCAGGAGATGACCTGTCTCATTGTCAAAGAATCTTTAAAATAATAAAGACATTTTAAATGCCATATTCTGTAGGTCTCTGAAGTTTTTGAAGACTTATCTATCTTTATGTACTCAACCTGTCTATAAAATTATATCTATCTGTTAAACTAGGATGCATACTCCTGTGATAAGTTAGACTAGTGTGTGACATGACTATGAGTTGATTAACTAGCAATTAACTTGCATTACTGAATACCCTAAACAGTTTGTAAAAGCAGTTTAAAAGTATTGGAAGTAGTATATACGAAGAAGTATATACAAAGAACTAAAGAAGCTGAAAAGCAGCAATCCAAGTAATCCAATTAAAAAATGGGGAACAGAGCTAAACAGAGAATTCTCGACAGAGGAGTATCGAATGGCAGAAAAACACTTAAAGAAATGCTCATCCTCATTAGCCATCAGGGAAATGCAAATCAAAACGACCCTGAGATATCACCTTACACCCATCAGAATGGCCAAGATGAAAAACTCAAGCGATAACACATGCTGGAGAGGTTGTGGAGAAAGGGGAACCCTCCTCCACTGCTGGTGGGAATGTAAACTGGTACAACCACTCTGGAAAGCTATCTGGTGCTTTCTAAGACAAATAGGAATAGTGCTTCCTCCAGACCCAGCTATACCACTGCTAGGTATATACCCAAAGTTTGTTCAAGTGCACAAAAAGGACACTTGCTCAACCATGTTTATAGCAGCTCTATTTGTAATAGCCAGAACCTGGAAACAACCCAGATGTCCATCAACGGTGGAATGGGTACAGAAATTGTGGTATTTTTATATAATGGAATACTACTCAGCAATCAAAAAGGAGGAAATCATGAAATTTGCAGGCAAATGGTGGGATCTAGAAAAGATCATTCTGAGTGAAATATCCCAGAAGGAGAAAGACAAACATGGGATATACTCACTTATATAGACCTATAAGATATGATAAACATAATGAAATCTATACACCTAAAAAAGATAATCAATTGAGCGGACATGGGGTAAGATGATCAATCCTCATTTAGAAAGACAGATGGGATGTGCATTGAACGTATGACAGGAGTCTACTGAGCGCATCTGAAAGACTCTAACTAGCAGGGTTTTCAAAGCAAAGACTCATGACCAAACCTTTGGCAGAGTACAGGGAATCATAAGAAAGAAGGGGAGTTAGTATGATGGGGAAAGGATAGGAGCTCCACAAGGACCAAATATATCTGGGCACAGGGTCTTTTCTGAGACTGACATTCAACCAAGGACCATGTAAGGATATAACCTAGAACCTCCACTCAGATGTAGCCTGTGGTAGCTCAGTAACCAATTGGTTTCCCAAAGTGAGGGGAACAGGGACTATTTCTAACAGGAACTCAATGACTGGCTCTTTGGTCTCCCCACCCACGAAGGGAGGAGCAGTCCTGTTAGGCCACAGAGGAGGGCTTTGCAGCCAGTCCTGAAGATACTTGATAAAACAGGATCAGATGAATGGGGAGGAGGTCCCCCCTATCAGTGGACTTGGAAAGGGGCACGGTGGAGATGAGGGAGGGAGGGAGGGACTGAGAGGGAATGAGGGATCGGGACACGGCTGGGATACAGAGTTAATAAAATGTAACTGATAAAAAAAAATAAAGTTAAAATTCTTCCCTTTAAAAAAAAAGTATTGGAAGTAACCTTGAATTTGTATCAATATACTAAAATTTATCAATGTATTAAAAATAGACTTATTTTGTCATCAGTATACAAAATCCTATACCAGAGTTAAAAAATAACCTTATTTGAGAATAATAATAAAGCCTTAAATTGAGTAGATTCAATAATCTACCTTTTGTCTCATTCCTGTAAGATATCCCTGTATTCCCCTTTCTTTCTTTTCAACCTCTTTTCTCCTTATCTAAGAAAGAAAAGAAAAAGGAAAAGAGAGAAATCCCTGAGTCTAACCTTGTTTTCTCTCTGAATAAGACTATCAATAATTTATAACCATATCCCAAACAAACATTCATAGCCACAGAGAACAACCAAAAACCTACCTGATCCCCCTTAAAGGAAATTGGACGTCGTTCTCATGAATTTTTCCTAGCTGACTTTTGAACACTCAGAAATCCTGTTAGGGGGCCAAAATAAAATTGGGGAAAATGGTTAATTAAGCAAACATTAACATCTGTTGTCCAGTCTTTGAATGTTGAGAAATTTCAGGCTTAATATGAGTCCTGTTTGGAATAGTCAAAAATGCTGAACCAATTGAGATTAGCAGCTTTCTTCAAAGCTCTCTTGGAAACAGGCTTTCATGAGAAACAGCAGTTGAAGCAGTTGAGGCTGGAACATGCAGGATGCTGGAACATGCAGGAAGCTGGGACAGATATGTCAATGTCCCAGCATGCTGGGAGGATGAATTCTGTCAGGTTTGATCCAGTGTCCAGTCCTATTGTTCTGCAAACATATAATTTCTCACAAGCATTACACAGTCCTAAAATTATAAATGTATGAGATATACAGGATGAAACTAAACTGTAAACCAATTTTATTTATGCCAATTAAAAGAATGGCATAATAAATTTTGAGGATATTGTAGCCATGGGTTTATTGGTCATGTGTTGTTGAAGTTCTGGCTAGAGCCATTTTTTTTTTTTATGATTCAGTCAGTTTTAGAGTTGTCCCTATGTGAAGGGATGATCAGTTTATGTTACCTGTTCTGTTTAGTCTTCTTTGTTTCTCTCTCCTTGTATGTGGCCAAGATCTTCTGGTGGTCTTCCTCTGTCATTTTTGGTTATTAGTTTTGATGGAAACCATAATTTCTCTTCTGTAGGAAGACACGCAAAACCTCCTCCCCAGCGTAACACATTCCCTGTTCTCCATTGTGAGGTTAGTACCTTTATATGCTGCTTTAATCCAGCAGTCTTTTCTAAATTCCACTGTATCTTAGCAGGTGTGTTACTTATCTCATGTAAACATTTTAAAATTGATAAATCATCATTTAATCTATTTGGGGGAGATATTATATTTCCCTTCTGTTTTATGAGCGTCTTTTAAAAATTACTGCTAGATATTTTCATAATTGTTTGAACTGTAGGATTAAAAGTTATACATGTCATACTGTCTAAAATATTGTCGAATTCCAATGGATATACATGTAGAAGCACCATCAGCCCCAATTTGCAAGGGCGTCTCCAAAACATTTGCCATCTCTAACAAATGTTGCTCTCTAGAATTTAAGGCAAAAGCCTACTAGAATTAAGTCTTAATTAAATCTTTGACATAGCACATATGTTTCATTTCTCAACTCTTTAAATTGGAGCATACCAGCCATTGTATGACCTTGTTCCAAGACAACATTAAACAGGATCTGCATTTCTACTTTAGCATATAGACCTTCATCTAGTAATTGAACCTTAACAATGCATACAATATCCAGTCTGACCAAGTTGGCCTGTAGCTGAAGACTTTCTCTCCAGCATCTCAATGGGCTGCCATTGTGCAATATCTTCAAGCCTCTGTGGCCTTTTGTCATCTGGACCTACCTCTTTCTTGGTGTTATTGTAAGTACCAGGTTGGATTGTTCTGAAGGCTATTTTAATTCAAAGATTCCCCCAACCTCTGTTCTATGGCCTTGAATTTATCATCTCTTTTCTCAGTCTCTTCTTTCTCCAAGTCTGTCCTATCTTGATCTCTCCCACAAAGGATATACAAAACTGAAATGATCATTGAAAAAAATTATTTCTTTGCTAAGAGAAACAAGCTCAAATGGTACCTAGAAGCACTGTGTCATTGTGTCTTCTTCCATTTTCAACATAGAAAATTATAATTTTTAATCTCAAACCTCTAAGGACTTTACCTTTTTAGACCCAGCTTCCTTCTCAGACCTTACCAGTTCAGATGCTGAGGCTTCTCAGTCTGTCTCTGGGTCTGCTTCCAGGGAGAGCTATTTTTCTGCCTCCCTCACTGGATCCTGACCCCTTCCTCACTCTGGGAAGTTATCGGGTCCACAAATGTTTGCTCCTCCAACTATCAAGAACCCCTTCTCAAAGGGATTTAACTTTCTGCCTTGGCTAGCAAAGCTTGGCTTTGAGAAACTTTCTTGTTAGAAAACCACTTCCTCCCCCCTCCCCCCCAAAGAAACTGACTCTCTGGAGTTTGTATGTAAGAATTTTTGTTTTCTGCAGTCTGCTGGAGGCCTTGCTGCTCTGCAGGGGATCTGTCTAATCAAGAATCTGTGAGGTCCTAGTTAGGAACTGCGGTTGCTTTGTTTTTAAGGCACAAAATTGAAAAACTGCTCTATAGTTTTACTTTCTTTGTAAGTTCTTGTTAGATTATTGTAAATTCTGCCACACGTTGGTACACCATTTGCTGTTGATATTTATGTTTTATATTTATATTCGATTTAACTTTTGGTTGATCAGCAGTTATTTCTAAACCAACTGTATACTCAAATCAGCACACAGAGACTAGAATATATTTAGTTAACCTAGAGCACAATGCTGGGCAATTATTACTCCATCCTAAACCTCCAAGCATGCATACTTCCTCCTATTCAGAATTTCCAACATTATACTTGCTTTTAGTCATATCTTAGAGCCATTTCATCTCTCCTCATTGTTCCAAGTCCTGTCCTGCAGATCTCTGCCCTCCTACTCCTCCCTCTCACTTCCTTCTCCTCCCCTCTGGACCAGGATGTCCCACCCTATTCTCTCCATTGCTCAGTACTGACTGTGGCTGGTTGTTTTATTAACAATACAAAAAAAAAAAAAAACAAAAAAAACAAATGGTGGCATGTGTACATAAACTTGAGACAGGTGATGCTTAGAATAAGAATCACAATGCAATCACAATCTGATTGAAACCAGCTAGCAGGACAGAGAAATCAGCATTTGAATGAACAAGGGTAAATTGTATACATTCCACAAGGACATTGTACCAACAATCCTGTTTGCCCTCCTGAGTGAGCTTTCAGCCTCTTCTCTAGGGTCCTCCTCGTTGTTTAACTTCTTTAGGACTATAAATTTTAGTATGTCTACTAAACCAAAATCTACTTATAAGTGAGTATATACCATATGTGTCTTTCTGCTTCTGGGTTACCTCACTCAGTATAATCTTTTATAGTTCACACCATTTGCCTGCAGTTTTCATGATTTCAGAAATTGTGGTACATTTACACAATGGAATACTACTCAGCAATTAACAACAAGGAAGTCTTGTTCATTTCTTTAACTGTGTGAGAACGTGCAGTAGGATGTGTGTAAAGAGAATGAGCTCTTATCAGAGCCACAGAATCAGTGAGCACCCTGGTTTTGGAATCCTCAGACTTTCCAATGATGAGAAACACACTTTTGTTGTTCATACCAATGTAGGGTACTTTTGTTTAGTGGTCAAATAGCTTAAGACAAGTTCTGTTGTGCAAGTAGGTAAAATTGGGTAAGTGAACAAAACACGGCTTTGAGTCATCTTACTGTAACGACCATGTGCTTCTTCTAAGAAAAAAAGAAAATCCAAGGATAAAGAATGTTCTGTGTGAAGTCAGTTCCAGCGCAGGCCACAGAAGTGTGGCATTTCTGCAGAAGAACCGGATTAGTAAGATCGGTAACCAGGAATAGTGACTTATTTCTCCCTGAAATGTAGTTCTGTGAAAATCTGTTCTTACGCATTATTATTTGAACAGAACTTGGCTGGATACACTTTTCTCATTTACTAGATCCACAGTATTAATATTCTCACCTCTCAAGGCTATTTCTGTTTTACTTTCATGTCAGTGTCAGCTAGAAACTTTTTAAAATGGTAACAAGACCTCATTTGATACCATCAAGTAAATAGCCTGGCAGAATGCTTTTACAGGGCTACATTATGAAGAACTTAGTGTTAAATATGTCATCATTCTGTACTTTCTCATATCCCGAAAGCGTAATTTGACGTTATCTTGTCGCCACAGCTGCACAGATTTTTCCCTGCTACCCCCACGCCCCTAAACATTTGAACTCTTTTATTATACTGGTAGATATTATGTAATGAAAGTAGTTTTGAATGACCGTAACATAACAAGACGTTTACTGCAGCTGAATTGAAATACCAGGCTCAGCGGATGAACAGGTTGCCTAGCAACTGATACTGCAAGCTCCAGCGACTGCTCATGCCCACTGAGATTGACAAGGGAGCCATCACTGGATGCCTGAATCTTGCTATTTAGCAATTCTGACAGTGAGAGCAAAGCTTCCAAAAGGAATGGTTTGTGATTAAATATAAAATTTGAAGAACCTATCTATCCACCATCTACATCATCTTTAAATATATAGAGATATAGTCAGAAAGTTTTCTCACTGAATTTCTTGTATTAAATAAAAGGGGATGAAAAGGAGCCTAGAGAATGGAGCAGGTAGAAAAACTAATATTTGGACAGAATATAATATACAAAACAAACTTACTGTGGGTTTTGACTTCCCATTTTGTGTTGGGGTACAATTTAGTTTTGCTGTGAGTCATAGCTCATGCATGCATGACTAGGCATGTCCAAAAAATTTTACCTTAGAATATAATGACCATAAAATGCTTCCTGAATATCTGCACAGGTGGAACCCGACTCTCTGCTCACTGTTCTAAATGCAATCATGTCTGTGTGTCACGCTCCAATTCCCAAGCTTCACAACAATCTCATTTGGAACTGCAAGCTTCTAGTCACTGCAAATGAGATCTTTCTAATGATCCAAGTAATTAACTTTTAAGAAATCATTTTTCTCCATGTTATTCCTAATTCTCTAAAGCTTTCAAAACATGTGAATATAAAGTACCATTCAGAATGTATCTCCTTAACGTGCTTTTAAGGTTTTATTATTTGTGGCAAATTTGGTAATATATTCAAGCAAAGAATTGTAATATCCTTTGTTTTGGGGAAAATGAAAGGATTCATCTTCAGGTCCTTCATATTTCAGAAGCAAATTATTAATTATAACTACTACTCTCTTTCAAATAACATTAAATTAATACTTTGGTATATATTTCATCTGAAAATTAATATTTTTATCTTCATGAATATAAAGTACATGATATAGTTAGCACATTTTAAAACTACATGTACCTTCTGATCCAGAAATTATACGAATAGAAATTTATCTTCAAATAGGTTCCCTATGCTCAGAAACAGAATTTCAAGGATATTCAATACATTTTAATTATGAGAACAGAAACATGGTAACCTGAACTTCCATTAATTGGAAATTTCCATTAATTAGACGTTAGTGGCATATGTTTTTCGACAGCCATGTATCAGTGAATTTTTTTTATTATTGTAGCAATGCCAAGAGAAACAATTTGAAAGAAGGAAAGATTAATTTAGGGGTTCAGTCCATGATTGCTTGGACCATGTACTGGGCTGGCCGTTGGGGTTTGCATGGATGTTTAGTAAGGGACAGGAAGCAGGGAAAAAGGGGTTTGTGACAATATCTAACTGACCATAGACACTCAGAGTTCCCTGTTTTCTCCAGCTCGGCCCCATAATCCCAAGTAATGCTACCAGATAGGGGCTAAGCACTCCACAGAGGAGTTTGAAGGGAGAGCATTTTCTACTCAAATCAAAAGAACCTATAAAATAGAACCCCAGGTATGTAAGATGTATAGTGTTAAAGATATATAGTGATATAGATATGTTTTTGAATACATATAAAACATGTTAAATAGTCAAAAAACTGTATAAGGTAATGCAAACAAAGCTGCTGTTTTTGTTAGTAAAAATGCTAAACACATACATGTTTACAGGTGAATACATGTTTCCATTGCAGTTTTCTTTTTTTTTAGGGGAAAAAGTGGTTAATGCACAAAGTAAATGGAATAAAAGGTGAGATCTTTCGTTATTTTCTATGAAAGCCTTTTCCTTCAAACAAACAAACAAACAAACAACAAACGTGTGGTTGGAGAAATGATTCAGGAGTTATGGGTACTGGTTGTTCTTGCAGAGGACCTGGGTTCGGGTCCTAGTACCCACATAGTGCCTGTAATTCTAGTTCCAAGGGATCTCTTGCCCTCTTCTGGTGTCTGTACACACTGCATGTACATAGTGCATTTTTGTACATACAGGCAAAACACTTATATGGATGCAATTTAAAAATACAGTAAAATAATTAAAAACCCAAACACATATATATGTGTATTTTAATAAATGCTAAGGAGATGCTCCTTAGCACCCATAATTCAGAATTTTGTTTATGTTTTCTGCATGTATAAATGAACTTAGTCTCTTTTCTTTCATTTGCAAAGTATCTTCGCCATCGTCGAATCTCTAATAGTCCTATCAGGAAAGAGATTGCAGTCTGCTTCCCTAGATCTTCTGCTGGTCTTATGTGTGTTTCTGGGGTCTTAAGCAAATTAACTCATGAACTTTCAGAATTACAAGCAATTAGCCTTTAAAAAATCCCAAGAAGAGAAAGGGATTAAGAACAAGGAAATGTAATACTGATGTCTCGTTTTCTTAAAGCCCAAAGCCAGTAATGTAATCAGCCCCTATTAAGTCTATTTCAGCCTCCAAATAAAGTGATGAAACAAGTGTCAGGGAGGTAGAGTTGTTAGCCTTGTATTAGAGCTTATGCAAACACCTATACAAGAACATGCCGAATGAGCGTTCTGTGACGTGCATGCTTTGATTGGTCGTTTCCACTTGACAGCCCTTTCTTCAGGGACACAGCACTTAGGTGTTTATTAGATTAAAGATTAATTTAGTAAGTTGACAGAAAGGGAAAGGCTAGATTAACCGTGCGACGTTTCCTAATTCTGTTCCCTAACGAGGCAATGCAACGAATTAGTTTTGATTTCTAAGAGTAGCAGGAAGGTCTGGTTTCAGGTTATCAAGGAATTTTTTTTAAGGGGGAGGGGCTTACAGTTGACGTGGAGAATAGGTTGAAGGCAGAATTATTAGGAATGTGCACAATACCTCTCCGAGAGAGAGAGAGAGAGAGAGAGAGAGAGAGAGAGAGAGAGAGAGGCCTCTCAGACTTCCAGCTTCCCACTCGAATGATGTGAGGGTTTGATGGTGGTGGTTTCTGTCCCACGGGTGTCTTCTCTTACTCACTTTAGGCTCTCTGTGATGTGACTGCAGAGCCTGTGTGTGGCGCCTTGGCTGGGCGCTTCTGGGACGGAGAGCTTACTC
Organism: Meriones unguiculatus; assembly: GCF_030254825.1. Lineage (NCBI taxonomy): Eukaryota > Metazoa > Chordata > Mammalia > Rodentia > Muridae > Meriones > Meriones unguiculatus. The sequence continues at coordinate 48,386,283 of NC_083363.1, forward strand.
TTCTGTGAGAGCTCTGAGGGCTCACAGTTCTAGATGTTATTTGAACTTCGTTAGTTTGGGTAGAAAGCTGTTTCTTCACTCCAATGTTTATTCCTAGTTTTTGCCCACTATAGCAATACTGAAGGAATTCAATCCTTTCTAAGTAATTGGCCTTCTTCTAAAATTCTTTAAAATTTTTATTATTATTTTTTAGGTTAGTTCACAAAATGAGAGGTTTCATCGTGACGTCTTCCTTCTTATCTGGAATTACGCTTTGTTTTTCTGTGCTCGCCTCCCTTACTACTCTGCCACACACCCCTTCTTTCTTCTTCCTGGTTGGATGAGGAAAGCCTGAGTATTTTATGTTCATTTTCTTTCCATTAGTAAAGGGTTTTTCCATCAAATTTTTGCATTCCAAGATCTATGTGCTTCTTGTTGTCATCTTCCGGGTACCACGTGTGGTCTTCTAAGAATATATCTCTGCCCCTCTTTTGTTGTCCAATTCAGAGTAGCTAGCTCCAAAACAATATGCACACAGGCAACAAAAACAGTCTCGGTAAGTTGCATTTATATATTTGTGTATACATATACATACCCATACATGTAATTATAAGAATAATAATCCAAGATAAAGAGACTATTAACTCAAAAGCAGTGGAGTATGAGAAGAGTTGGAGGTAGAAAAAGAAGGGGGAAGTGATGTATCTTATTTCAATTAAAATTTATTTTAAAAATGTGAAAAGGGGAATATGGTTCTCATATCTCACATACTGAATACTTACCTCTGAAATTTACAACTGAAAATTACCTCCTTTAGCCTACACTCGATGTATCTATTAATATAGTGTGACATTTGCTATTTAAAATACACTACCACAGGCTCATGTTAGTTGAGTCTTGCTTAATAATTACGTGACTCCAGAGTCAAATATTAGATCCTCCCTTATTACCTATGTGACCAAACAATAAACAGTATGCCTCAGTTTCATAATGTATAGAACAAGAGTGATAATAGTATTGATATAAACATAAATGACCGTTCATGTGAATAATTTAGTACCATTTTAGTCCATATTCGCTCAGTTTACACAAGTTGTTATTAAATAGTTTCCATTATTCCTATAATGCCTATCTTAGTGTAAGTCTCTTGCACAAAACCCCATAACTTTAGATTATTCCAAGTATTCCATAGCATGTCTTTTCTGTCGTTATGAAAACCACAAATTAACTGCTAAACATGGTGGAAATACAAGGCATAACACCGAGCCAATGGAAACCATTTTTTCCCTTTCTCATCCACACTACTACTTGCCTTCTGGGTGATATTTCTGGAGTGTTCTCCCTAGACAGTGGCGCGCTAAACAAATGTCCTGCTCTTATTTCTGCGTTATCCCTTGTAGTTCTGAATCCATTTGAACTGTATTTATACTTTACAGGCATAAAAGAAAATAAGAACTAAGACACCACTGCAATGAGGCAGTAACAATGCACACCTTTAATCCTAGCACTCTGAAGGCAGAGGCAGTTGAATCTCTGAGTTTGAGGTCAGCTTGTTCTAAAAAAAAAAAAAAAATCAAGTTTTAGGACTGCCAAGGCTACACAAAGAAACCTTATTTCAAACAAAACAAAACAAAACAACAACCCCCCCAAAAAACCCAAAACCAATACAATAACAACAAAACTGTCAGTTTTGTTGTTATTGTATAAACAATGAACAGTTTTTGTTTATAACTGCAATCTTGTTATAAAACCACAAAAAACAACAATTATTTATTTGGCCTTTAGGAATCAGAGAAACGTCTCAAAGGTGGTGGAATTTGAGCTGAGACTGACATGCAGTAGCATTATTACTTCTGTCAGTGGTGCTTATAAGTACAGAACTTATACTTAGAAGGGATGTTTTTTGTTAAGGCTTCATTATTCTTTTGTTTTACTTAAAGACTTAGTGATTAGTGTACACACACATACACACACACACATATATACATACACATACATACACACACACACATATATATTTAGAGAGAGAGAGAGGGTGTGGGTGGGGTATGGGTGTGGGGTGGGGTATTTCTGTGAAAACTGGGATGAAGAAAGAAAGCCAGAGAGAATGAGAGAGAGAAAGCTGGACAAAGCAGAACTCAATTCTAGAAGGCTTTGAAAACTTTATTAGAGACAGGCAGAGTGGAACTATGGAAGGTTTCTTAAAGTATAGCTGTGAAATAATTAGATTTTTATATTAGAAAGATAACTGCAGACAGCAATAGAAAGAAGACTGAACTAGGGCAGCAGCAGAGGGAATGAAGATAATGGAATTGACTGATGGAAATTTTAGAGGTGGTATCAGTAGTACTTGTGGTTGATGGAAGTGGCAGGAGGGAGACAGGCAGATACTGGGAAGCTTGAATAGAAAGAATGGATGGAGATGATGGCACCATTGACTGAGACAGATAAAAATACTTGGGAAGACAAGGTCTTCCATCGTGTCCTTCATGAATTTGTGATAGCATTATGGAAGAGGCAGGTAGAAATGCTATTGTAGATTGAGACCAGTGAACAGCTGACCTATCAGTGGCATGACACTCAACAGCGCAGGCTGGCTGAAGCGAGGCTTCGAAGCCAGCATCTGGATATAGTATTAACCACCCAGCTTACTCTTTCTGGGCAGTAGAGGTTTAACTGCATAGATAAGGAGAGATACGCTTTCTCCCAGTCTCCCCAGTCACAACAAGAACTACCAGGGCCTTTTCTTTGGAAGCTTAAAAGGGTAAAGAAGAATGAGCTGAAATAGCTTCCCACCTTAGGTAGTGATGGATAACATAACTAGTTCAACCCAATCAGGGAAAGTTTCTATAAAATGATCTCAGGTGTTCACAAATTTATAAACGTAGCCTTTTTTTTTTTTAAGCTGGTGAAGTTCTTCAATCAAATGTGATAATGATTTCTTTACTTAGAGCTTTTACTGTTCCTATTCCAGAAGGTACTGTTCAGAAATTCATCCATAATTGATAAAATTTTAGTTTTAGCACAGAGCCATTAGTGTGGTATTCAGAGACCTTTATTCTAAATGTAGTATTCTTAATGTGTGTTTTTAGCTGTTACTTAGTGATTCTTTCCCATATGATTGGTCTTTCTCCCTCTCCTTTGTAATTTAACCCCCAACAAGCACGCCAAATTTAGTCTGAGGGATGGAAGAAAGAAAAGCTGAGGAACATTGAAGTGAGAATTGAAAAGTATTCTCTCTCGTCCTCACCATGAGATTAACTTCCTAATGGTGTGTAATTGGAAATGATTACTCCCACAGACCCACAGTGTGCATACTATACTTCTCTCCGAAGAAACTATATTAAAACACTTTACTATCATTTGTGTCTGTGGGATTTTACCAGTTTGTCTTGTCGGCTATCTTTGAATAATTACACTTAAACTATGAATAAAATATTCATCTGAGAAAACACACAGTCAGCAGAGAAAGGCAATAGTATTCTGATAGAGTATAGTATCTGGGGAAGAGAGAAAATGGTAAGAGTACAGAAAGGAATTACAGCATTCTACTTTGGCCCATCACCAAGTCACTTCATTAGAAGATTTTGTTTTCTTTAAATACTCACAGGTCATTCATTTACTAATCAGTCTAGAATTCTCAAAATGGATGCCAACTTACTGTTCTACAGTTTTTATAATTCCTGGGACATTTGCCCATCTCCTACCTGGCCCATCTCCCAAGCTCTGTTGACTTCACTGACTATGCAGAAATTCTGCATTCTCCTGTGCTGTCTCCTGGTATTTCTAAGCACATGCTCTTTGGGGTTTATGTGCATTTAAGGAGATTTGGGGGTCTATCCCTATCTTCTCACGTCTCTCCTGAAATCTAAAATTTGAGTTTGCTTCCTAGTCCTTGGAATTCTTAATTTTGTCCTATGGAATGGTTTATATTAAAGAAAAAAGAAAGTTGGTTATATTTTTGGAAATCAGAAAACTATATACAATAAAAATTATTTCATATATTTCACTTAATACTTAAAGCTTGGTATTTTTTCCCCAAATGAAGTATGTTTAAACTGTTTAACTTATCATCACTTTAGAATATTACTCTTTGATTCCCATTCCATCATCTCATCCTTAAAGCTTCAGTAGGACTTTATCTCTGTTGTAATTCCTCTTGGCTTATAACCAAAGCTGAACTCTAAGGTCAAGATGTGCATGGTAAGAACCTATCAAAGCAACAGAATAATCTAGATACCACTCTTCTGTCTTTATAACTGGATGGGTTCTACTGTCAGACAAACCCTCTGGTGGCATCTTAAACATATGAGGATGCTCTGAAGCTTCTCTGCTGGTGGCTCTTTAAGCTTAATGTTTCATTTCATAGAGCTTGAAGGCTGTTCCAGTGACATGAAAATTTCAGCCAATAGGAATGAAAGAGAGAGAGAGAGGCAAAAGAAAGCCACTTTTACCTCTAAGGAGACTTCTTAGAAATTCTCACATCATTCAGGACTTCTCCTCATGCCACAATGTCCTATATAGCCATCACAGACATCAGAACAAGCAGTTATTTGAGTGAATCTCATTATAAATAGTTAAAAGTCTTGGCTTTATTTGAGACAAAACAGAAGAATGAGTTTCTGGCAAGAGAAAAGTTATCTTTGGTTTTTTCATTGTTTTGGAATTCATATTATACTTATCAGTGATGTTATTAATTTATAATTGATTTTCAACAACCTTGCTCTATTGAACTTGAGGCATTTTTTTTTACAGGCTTATACTTATTTTTTTTATAGTCTTATACAATTCATGATTCTTAGCTCATCACAGGATGTTTCTTTAACACGTCAGTACCAACTTTTCTCGGTACAGCTCATCTGTGTATCATAGACGTCAAGGACATTGGAGGTTGCTCAGTGCTGCTTGTTCTCAGTTTTGCTATTTATCACTTACTGTCTCCGATAGGTACCGCATTCCCATTGAATTTGATTAGGCCTTGAGAATAATTATCAGAGAAGAGCAACTTTTCAAATCTCCCTGAAGATTCTGCTGTTTGTTGATCACCAGGCCAATCCTGGGAAAACATGTTTGGTGTCTTCTTCTCTTTCCAGTGAGGCTGCCACTCATGATGGTGCTGCTGGCATCCTACTACATTCATTCTTCTTTTGCTTGGTTGATCTTTGAATGAATCCTTGTGCTCTTCCTTGACTTTTTTATTGTATATTAGAGGCCACAGTTCCTACATTCTTTGTAACTCTACTTTGTAAATGGCATCTGGTTTGTAGATTCAGGTTTAATGACTATCCCTCATGAGAAGATGGATGGCACATGTGTTCTGCAAAACAAGACTTCCTGGAATACACTTACTCATTAATATCTTGTGTTGGATACATTCTTACTCATCTTTTTTTTGCCTACATCTTCCTAAAAACATCTATACAACCCCAATTGTGTTCTTCAATTCCTCATTTTGCCTTTAAACTTAGCACTTAAAGTGTTGTCTATACAAGGTTTATTGCCAACATCCATGTGATTGCCCAATTTAGACATTGTAGTCATACTTCACAACTTTTTCCTCCTACCATCTAGCCAACCAACCAATAAGTATAGGTAATTTGACTATTTAGTAACACTGAAATCTGAGCACATTTTTCTACATGCACCATGTCCTCTAGGGAGACAGTCAAATCTCATTTACCATGTAACATCCTAACTTGTCTTTCCCATCTACTCTTACATAGTCTATTCTTCTCTTGTCCAAAATCTAATGACGTCAAAAGGCATGCCAGAACTTCCCTGTTTAAATATTTCAACGGTTCTCCAGTTTCCTGGAATAAAGACAACATTTTACAATATGGACTATAATTAAAATGCTTCGTTCAGTGTAGCCACTATCAAGCTTCAAAATCACCAACAACTCTCCACATGGTCCTCTTTGAAAAAGTCATTCTTTCTGTCTGACCAATCCTTTTTACTAAAGTACTCATCCTCAGACCACTGCTCATTCATTGCTATCTATGGACATGAGGTTTAGGTTGCCAAAACAAGTCAAATTGATGTTTTCTCATGGCACTGTGTTGTAGCCCTTATCTCCTCCACAGAACTAATTTATTTCATTAATTCATGGCTAACTGCAACTTCCGTAATATCTTATATTCCACAAGGCACAGAACCATGTTCATTTCCATCTGCTACTGTGCTCTACTTCTCAGAATATCTTTTAGCGCACAGGAGGCATTCAGTGACTATTTATTGAATAAATGGATGCATTAATGATGGGAATGAATCACTTAGGACTGAATCTCCTCTATAATTGTTTGTATTGGTTTGGAGTGGATGTTGTGTGTACCCATAAACAACAAGATGTCTGTCTTGACTTAGATTTGTCCACAGGAAGCTGATGGTCCTGAACTGATTGTAAGACTATTGCTAAGGTTCATCTGCCGTTTTTGTGTTCCTTGACTACATTTATTGCACTTCCCTTTTTTTTCTCCTTACAGTCTTTTCCTTCTGTTTAAATAGGGGAACAAGTGACAGCAAGTATGTATTTAGTCTTGACTTCCTGTGCATTTCCTTTCCTTGGTACTGGCCCATTTCTTTTCATTTTTAGAAGCTGTCTTCTTCTAATAAAACAGATATAGGTTTAATAATGGTCATTTTCACATTGCTTTGTCATTTTTTTTGAGCTTTGATTGAAAGAGAGAACTGTCATCTTTCTGGACTAAGCTGTTGGCAGATCATTCTCAGAACTTGCTAAGGGTGAGGACTAGTTCAGTTGTCATTGATATCCTCCAGATTCAGCCTATAAGGTTGCTGCAGAGACTTTTCTACACAGGGTTACAAGGCTGAGCAAAATCAAGTGCATGCTTTGTTTTTGGAGTCATGTACCCTTTGGTGTATACCTAACATCCATAAAATTCTGTTATTTCTAAGCTCATACAAAGCTCATACCAAAATGAATACGTAACAAAGTTACTCAAGATGAATAAATTCTAGAGATCTTCTATAGGATGTAATGCTTAACAGTAATTGTTTTGCATTTCAGTATTTAGCACAATGGATTTTATTCTAGATGGTCTTTCTGATCTAATAACAAAAAGAGACACACATACATATACACAAAAGCTCTTAGAGGTGGTATATCTGTTTATTTTCTTGATCATGGTGATATTTTCATACATACACATGTGCCCAAACTCATCCCATTTTATATATTATAAATTTGTAGTAGTTGGTCCACCTCTCGGCAACTCTGTGAGCTTCCTTCTCTCCCGGGCACCCTTTCTGCCAACACCATCAGCTCCAGGTAGCAACATCAACTCCTACAAATTTATCTGACTTCTGCCCAGGCTCTGAAATGTTGAGACTTGCAATTGATGTAAAAGGCGGTACCACCTTTGTGAAGGAGGACGTTAACCAGGGTATAAACTCTCTGGCCTACTCTAATATGGGAGTGAAAGATAAGAAAGCAGTGGCAACCTGCAATACTCTGGGATCACCTCAAATAAAGTCAAAGCCAATGGATTCCTACTCCTTTGGAGCACCATCTTTAATAGGATTTTTCACTGCCATTCCTCCTGCCAAATCCCCACAGTCTAACCTTTACCCTGCTATTCACCTGTTGGCTAGTATATAGCTGAAAAAGTATTTTGCTAGAATCACAGGGCTGCATCGGCCTCCAGGGGAGGCGGGGCCCCTGCAAAACAGGGGATATGGGGGTGAAGGCAGAATTGGGGCAAATTACTCTTTTCTGCCAGTACCCAGAGCCCTGTTATCGTTGATTCTGACCTGTGCATGAGGAGTTGCTGATGTCTCTGGTGTCAGAACTGGGACTGGACTGAGCTACAGAGCTGCCCAAGCTATAGCAGGGGCGAAATGAGTTTGATTTCACTGCAGATTTTTCTTGTGGCCACTGATGCCAACTGTCCCTAAAGATTGAGGAACAAAGAACAAGTCTGTTGTAAATAGACTTTACTTATAAAGAGAAAGGAAATTGTATTTTTATATGCGCATCAGTAAACCTAATTTTAAAAAGTCAGAAGAGCAAGAGCCATGCTGTATATGCCTTTTTGTTCTCTTGGGAGAGCTCCAGTCAGACTTCTCCTGGCTTGATCTTTCACCTCTTGCTGCCCTATTTTCAATGCCTTTACCTAACTTGTTTTTTTTTCTTCCTCAGTTCCTGTCCTGACTTCTTTCTTCTCATTCTTTCTCTCCTAACTCCTAAGTTGACGTTTTCTATTAATTTTGAAATTTTAATTTCTGATTACTTTTTATAAATTTGTTCATTAGTCTTACTAAGATGATACATGTGCAAGATGAAACTCAAATAGTTCTCCAGAGATTTTCATGAGAAATAACAACCTTGGCTGTTTTGTCTCACTGTTTCCTGTTGTTCATTCAAATTCACGTTCAGAAAGTATTTTCTGGGCATCTTCTACACAAGAACCACTGCTCTGGTGCGTGGGATGCATCAGTAATAAAGTAGATAAAAACCCTTGCAGTTATGGGATTTTCATTCTCTCAGCAAAGGCAAGGACAGAAAAATATAGAGAAATACAGTGAACAAGAAGATATACAGTATGTTTTATTGTGAAGGTAGCAATAAAGAACAAACAAAGCAAAAGAATGAGGACCATGAGCATGGGAATGAGCACAGGGTGCTCAGATGAGCCTCACCGAGAAAGACCTAAGGGAACGGTGAACTAGCTGTGTGTGGTCCAGGCTGACCTGATAACATGGACTAAGCCTGCAGTGATGCCTGCTATGTACATGGGAAAGTAATACAGAGAGAGCTGAGTCAGATTAAAGCAGCACAGGAGATGGACAGGTAGGAGGCATGGTTCATGTAAAGCCCTGAAGCTCAAGGCACTTCTTCACACACACGTGAATAAATGTGTTCATAGAGCTTGTCGAGTCCATTTAGTGTCGCTCATATGTACATGGTTTTAGGGCTGACAATTTGGTATTGGATAATCAGTCAGTGGGCTTACTTCTGGGGGAATCTAATTCTCCCTCCTCTCTCAGAATTCCTTAATTGTCTGTATCCCTTCTTCAAAGGAGGAGGCCTTACGAGAGGTCCCCTTCCACATTAACTTGTGTTGTAATTGTGCAAGTCTTTTTTTTTGGGGGGGGATTTTGCTCATGTAGAGAAGACATAAACTCACAGCAGACTTCCATGTCCTCTGTTCTTACAATCTTTCTGCCCCCTCCTCCCTAATGTTCCCTAACCCTTAGGTGTAGAGGTTATGTTGTAAGATGTATCAATGAGGTCTGGGAAGCCCATGATCAGTTGTTCTCCAGATTTTGACCAGTTGTGGATTTCTGTAATGGTCACCACCTGCTGTTAAGAAAAAAAAAAGCTTTTCATCTTTTTCTTCTTTTCTTTTCTTTGTTTAATGAGGGTAAGATCTACACTTACCGGTGGGTATGAGGATATGCTTCTAGAACAGTTAAAAATGACTGTGGTTTAGGAAAATGGCAGTCATAGATTCTCCTCTTAGAAACGTGATCTCACTAGGTATGGGTAATTGGCTAGGTTTATAGGACCAGTTGTCATTTCCCTTCTGCTGGGCTGCTCTTCAGTCTGGTTTATTTCTTCTCGTGGTTTATTTCTTCTCATTTAAGAAAAGCTTACTCTGTAAAACATCAGTGTACATGTTATCCTTTTCAGCTTTCCAAAGAGTTATATTGTAATTTCATCCATTTAAATTAGCATCAATTATCCCAGGATCTTATCTGGGCAAGTTGAGTTCTGCTATACATTTGTCCTTTATCTTCTGATAAAGAGTTACCCACTTAGTGGCTCTCAGTTTGCGGTGCCTGGGCTCCAGGGGTTCCCCACATCCTGGTGCATGGTCAAGGTTAACACTGCTTTCTCACAGTACTTTTATATTCTGCTCTGTTGGTATTTGCCTACTAATCATACAAAAGCCTCGGTGGTAAAAGTTACTAATTTATAATTTACTTCTAGGCACTCTTAGGGGGGAAAAAGTCAGAGAAAATCAAGACAGAACACAAAGTTAGATTCACATTAATGAATCTGTAAAACTGATCACTTGTTTTAAATACCCATCCTGAATGCATGTCCCTTTTGTTTGTCACACATACATGCGAGTCAGCACATACATGTGTCCTGCTTATTAACAGCGTGGTTGTCTCTGCATCTCTCATGCTCCTTCTAGCATGGTGAGAAGGAAGGAGTCTAGTTTTTTTTTTTTAAAGTCTGGCGTGATTCCAGCCATGTGTATGATGACTGCTAGTTTGAGGCCAGCTCTGGGTACAGGTACACGAGACCTTGTCAAAAACAAAACAAAACGAAACAAAACAAAAAAAACAACACTGAAAACAAGAGCTCTGAACATACTGAACCCAGCTTATGTATGGGTAGGATCATGGCAGTCAAGCAGCCAGGAGAGCTGAGTTCCAGCAAAAAGCTTCCGGTGTGCTGTGAGGCTTCACTTCCTGTGATTCGAGCTTCCTGTGTTGGTCCTACAGCTGAAGTGGAACGAAAGTTTAAAGCAGTTTGCTAGAAACTTTTTTTTTTATACCTTTAATTATTCTTTTACTGTTTTCTTAAATATCTTCCCGTCTGGGGTACATGATAATTCAGAAGCAATTTTCCTGTCAGTATGTTTTCTTTCTTGCTTTAGTTTAATTTTTTTTCAAGGACTTGAGTGATCACGAGGGGAGGTAGTGAATGTGGAAAGTTTTGTTCTGGAATTAGTCGTGCAGCTCCCGTCTTCAACTTCAAGTGGAAACGCTTGTTTCTCTCTAGAAAACTGGAGAATTAAACGCAGGGCTATGCGGATCATAAAACAGTGGCAAAGCAATTCCCACCAGACCTTCGATGAAAAGCAATCTGCTGACCCCGCTCTGAGAGGAACTCGTCTTCCTCTGCGCTTGGCCGGGGTGACAGTGTGTGGCTTACCTCCGATGGTGACATCAAGGGCAAAGTGCTCTGCTGGGTTTTAATGGTTCAGATAATTAAAATGATGGTCTGTGACGTAAGCGTAAGTTTGTCTTAGAGTTCAGAAAACTTGCTATGCCTCATCTCAGTGTGGACTGCGGAGAGATGCTGAAGCAATTTCAGCGATTGTTATCATCATGCAGTTAGGTAACATGCTGATGTTTCAGCATGGGCTTTCCCTCTAGGACCGACAGAAGGGAATTCTCCTGTTATAGTTCAAGGAACAACGTGCCTACCTACAGGTGGATTTTCAAATAAACCCAGGTCACTGATTCCTCTTGTTCCTATTCCTGCTGTAAAGAATAAAGGCCCCGAGTTTCTTTTTGGTAACACTAGATCAAACCCCAAGTCTAAAAAGTTGTCGCAAAGGCTGCAAATGTTCTCCTGTAGGTGTATCACCGCTCTGGGAAAACTGTTCTAAACTGTTCCCAAAGTTGGTATGGCAGGCACATGGGGTTGAACACAATGCAAACTTAAAGGTTGTTGCTATTTCCCATTGAATCTGATAGGTCTGAAGAAGCGGACAGGGCTCAAGTGACCAGGAACTGACTGTAGGCAGGAATCAATAAACAATCAATGCATATACTGAACATTATCACTTCATATTAGAAAACTGATTTTTTTTACATTAACACCCTAATCTGTCCATTTTGGTCTTTCTGGTTATATCAGGAGATGTCTCTGATAGCTTAAAATGTTTCTAATAAATTACTGCTCAACTGCTTTAGTTACCCTTACTCAGGAAAGGATGGAATTTGGTTTGTTTATTTGTTTTTCCTTCTTCAGAAAAAAGAAACACTTGCTGCTGTTGGGGATGGTCAGTCTTCCCTTGCTTTTAATGTTGCCTCCTCTTTCAGGATGAGGAAAGGACTTCGGACATTCTTAGGTTAGGTTATGTGACCAAGTGATGCGTGCTATGCTGGCTCCTGAAATAATGTGGTTTGCAATAATTACCATGAAAAATTATTTTCTCTCCTTCCCTGAGATGTTTGAAGCATCCCGTAACATTAATAACAAGACAAAACAAAGCAATCCTATCACTCAAAAGCAACATTTACTAAGTGAAGGAAATATAATGCTCTAAACTATTTTTGCCCAAAAGCAAAAGGAGGTAGACATCATCATGAATGTCTCCCTTTAGGAAGGGATCATAGACAGAGCACATTCCTTCTAACCAGGGCTGGCATGACTGCAGCATCCTATAAGACTTAGAGTTTAGTAATTTTTTTCCTATGGGAATACAGTCACATTCCTTCATTGATGTGTGTGTCTTTGGTATTACCTCCTAATATAATGAATCATGGTGTATATAAACTGCAGGAGTCAAATTCTTCACCGGAATTGCAGACTCTCATTTAGACTCTTGAGAGACCACAGATCAGCATGTTGTCCTTTACTCATCTGCTGTGCTGACCTCTCTCCCTCCTACACCCCTAGAAACAGGAGCATGCTCCTTCTGACCTTCACCTTCTCCTTCCTCTTCTTCCCTGTCTTGTTGTTCCCTAACAGATTTTTCTTTTAATCCCTCATATGTAACTAATCAGAACAATCACTCCTTGAACCCACTGGGAATAAAGTGCTTGTTTTCACAAGAAGTCAAGATTTGAGCCTGAAAGATCACGTGCTTACTCTTGATTGCAACTCTAGCAAAATATAGAAAGAAGATTGGAAAATGGCATAGCTTTTCTCCAGACACTCATAATACTTCTACAGCACCATAACGTTTTTGAAATTATGCTATACCATGAACTAGAGAACCAGTTTTCTCTAGAGATATAGATGTAGATTCTGTGTTCGGAAAAGAGGGAGCTTCTTTTCTCACAATAACAGCTGGCTCACCACTGGAACAGCCTGAGGCCAGCCTTGGAAAGTACCCGCTAGCTGGCCATCCCTGCTGCTGATTCATCTCTATCGCCTGTGCTTTTTCCCCCCTTCTCTTGCCATTCCTCTGCACTATAGCACCTCTTGAGTTTTTTTGGGTTTTTTGTTTTGTTTTGGTTTGGTTTTGGTTTTTGTTATTTTTTTTCTCTCACAGTGTTTCTCCACGGTGTGGATGCTTTGTGGTGTCTAGGAGTCTCAGGTGCTTTTGGTTAGAAGAGAAGCATACCATTGTTTTGTTTCCAAATTGCTTTCTCCATATACCTTTTGTGTTTCTTCCAATTCACCTGTCAAGTCTTTCTCACACCTATTGTCTTTTCTCACTTTCATTCCTTCATTCCGCCTTTCTTTCTCTGTCTAGTCCCTTATCCATTGGTCCCCATAGATAATTATGTTTATTGAATATGTTGATGAAAATGAAAGAAAAACAAAAACATACTGCTAATCAAGCAGAGATAAATTGATTTTATTAGAATCTAATTTATATTGTTGAAACCATCTTTCATTATGTTACAAAATAAACTTTTTAGCATAAAAAACTTTTAATATGCAGAACTTTGAAATGCTGAGGTTTATGCAAGCATAACTCGGAAATTAGAAGAGAACCCATTTCTTTTTTTTTTATTAATTACAGTTTATTCACTCTGTATCCCCCTCCATAAGCCCCTCCCTCCTTCCCTTTTGGTCCCACCCTCCCTCTCCCTTCTTCGCGCATGCCCCTCCCCAAGTCCACTGATAGGGGAGGTCCTCCTCTCCTTCTTTCTGATCTTATTCTATCAGATCACATCAGGAATGGCTGCAGTGTCATCTTCTGTGGCCTTCTAAATGACCTTTACTTGAATCTATGGCCAAGAATAAGAAATGGGGTATATTGTTCAACTTTCTTCACCCTCAACCCATCACATATATCTAAACCACCCATTGCTTGGCCAGGGGCCATAAAAGCATATTAAAATTTGCAGGAATATTACACACAGCTAGAGAGGTGCTCGTGAATGCCCATGAGTTTTCTTTGGGTGAACAAATAAAGCAGAATGTCTCCCAACAATGAAATAACATGCAGAGATTTTTCTGAGTGTGGAATAAATTTTGGAAACTCCACTGTAAAACAGGAAGTTAATGATACTAATTAAAACAGGGCCAGGAAGGTCCCTGCACAGCTGTGCTGAGGCAAAGCTTTTGGAGCTGTAGGCGAGGGCTAGCGTCCTGCCCATAAACACGCGGCTGTCATCATGCTGCTCTTAACAGAAAGATGTGCAGCCTCAGCTCTGCGATGTCTCAGAAACATGTTGCACAAACAGTGAGGGTTTCTGCTTGAGTTTCTGAGAAAATATGTGAACCCTATGGCAACTGGGAATGGTCATATTTATTTGAAAGGACATTATAGGAAATTATCTGTAGAATCTTATGTTTTGGGACCTGCATCAAGAAAGACTATTCACTACTTAAAATTTGTATGTTTTGAGACCCTTATTTTTTCCATCAGTTAAACATCTGCAGCTCAGTTCAAACAAGCAATGTTAATAACCAATGCCTGGTCCCACAGAGGAGGACCCAAGTGGATTTCTGTGTAGTACTCTCTGCTTCCCTGTCAGACTTGGCAGTGTTAGAGGTTTGTTTTGGCTTCCTCCTCCTCCATGCTTCTCTGCAGTCCGTGAAAAGCACTTGGCCCTGTGCTGAGACTGGTGCTCCATACAAGCACCACTCATGTAAGTGGCCAGAACAGTTTCATGTGCACCTCCTGCTTTTCCTCTTCAAGGTGGCTGACTAAATGAGCTTCCTGGCAAGCGAGTGTGCAGGTGAGTAAAGCTGAGAGCTCATAATAGGGTTTTAGAGTCTCAATCCACAGCATGGCAGGCTTAATACTTGTACCACTTCACGGGGAGGAGAGGGACTAGATTTCAGCCATCTGGTGACAGTCCAAGGATGAGATTATACAAGAGATGCTCTATTCAACACCTCTCATCAGACAGTTCATGTGACATGGCTTGCCTGTCTGGAGATTGTATCTTTTAGACTTTGAAAATAGAGGAAAAGGAACCGTTGCTTAGAAGCTCATCATGCTTCAAGATGCTAAAACAAAAGCAACATGTAGCTCCTGGCACAATGGCCTCATAATCAAGCTGATGAGAGTCCCTGGGAATATTCCAGTATTTGTAGAGGATGGTATCAGGATTTTTCTGCTGAGGAATGAGACCAGTAGATGTTAACAACAGACGTGCTCTGCTTTTCTTAGTCTACTTTTCAGACCTGTGGGTCACTGAGAGGATGGAATTGCTAGAGAAATTGCCTTGTGTGCTCAGTTTCCCTGTGTTCCAATGAAAGAGAAAATAAGCAAGGGCAGCCTTGGAAAATCCTTGTCAGACTCTGGCACAGAACTCACTGGGCAAAAATCGTAGTTGGTGTGGTTAAAAATATCAGGCAGCCAACGTTTATATATAAATAGATCTAAACCCATTCACCTTGCTCAGTTTATCTAGCAAAAATAGCAAGTGTGGATTATGCATTTATAGAAGATACAAAACTTTCTTTACCAATATATGTAGCACATTCAACATTCATGTCTCCAGAATTACTCCTTCTCTGGACTAATGTTGAAGAAAGTTATTGATGGTGATTTTTGTAGGAGTATTTTTTTGGTCTGCTTTATGGATTCTTATATTTATCACCCTTTCAACTCATTATACCCTAATCCCTCCCAGGACGCCCAACACTAGGTAGGAGAGAAAGAAGATTAGAGAGGAAATGGGGCATAGACCTTTTTACACCACTTCCTGATGATTAGGAGTTCTCTGGAGCATATCCAGTCATTGACATCACAATATCCCCAACAGCAATCCAGTAATCTAGAAGTCCAGCAATCCAGCAATATCAAAAGCAGCAGCAGCAGGAACCAGCGGCAGCGAGAGTAGCAGCCACTGCCACAAACCCTCTTGGTGCTCTTAGATTTATACCCTCTCAGGAGTCCTCAGAATTCCAAACATAAACTATCTGCAGCTGACAAATATCATGCCCCTCCTAGAGCATGAGACAAATCACAGTTAGTGGCTGTGGACAATCCGAATAAGCCCCATACCCCATACCTGGGATTAAAACAAAAACACGTTCACATAACCTAACTGGGTTTTTAGAGAAAACAAAACTCTCGGTACAGATTTTATTTTGAGGAACATCACTTTACTCTACATAAAGGATTAGAATTAGTATTTGCTGGGCATGGCATTAGAAAGGTATGGCAGGGTTGCAGATGCAGCTCAGTGGTGGAACACTTAGGATGTCCAAGGTCCATGCTTGAGTCCCTGGAACAACAACAACAAAAGTGCCAAAACTGGGCTGAGAGCATTATTTGATGGGTATGCTGCTGAGCTGTGGGCACACAGCTCATCTTTCTTTGATTGCTTTTACGTTCTCTCTCCTCCCCCATTTTAATAGCAATTTCTACATGGAGAAACAAACCCCCACATGAATAAAAGCATCCCTCAGGATAGTGTGTACCTTTTCTTCTTGAGTACTTGAATCACATTTAAGCTGTCTTAATTGTACCTCAAGAGCTGAAGTTTTTGATAGCGTTCCAAGGAAACACCAGAGAATTCTCATAGCTTCTATCCATGCTAACGATTTGCCATGATTGCTCGGTGGACCAGCTACATTCTATTCCTCCCCAGATTACAGAACAGACAGATGTGAGTCACCTCCTGCAGCACATTTCTCTCTTTATGACATGATTTTATGGCCATGAAATAAAATGAGTAGAATGTTATCTCTCATTCACTGAGAGAGTCATCATCACAAACATAACATTATATTCATGATTTTCTTGCCCTACTTGTCTAATTGAGTAATTAATGCTAATTACCTTGGATTGTATTTTGAAGGTAGTTTTTCCTATGTATGTCAGTGCAAAATTGCACCACTTAAAAGTCATGTTCTGGGCTGGGAATTTGGCTCAGTTAGTAGAATGTTTGCCTAGCATGCCCAAAGTCCTAGGTTCCATTCTGAGTAATGCTTGGTCACATAAAATACTAAATGTGTCTTGAATACTGAGCTTGAAAAGAAAATGCTTTTGAATACATGATAATACTACAAATAAACATTAGCCTTTTGTATTTTATGTAGAACTTTGGGATCTTTGTCACTCATGCCTTCATGCTGAAGCAAACTTGAAGTTGTGCTTTGAGAACCCTCTTGGTCATTCTTCGACACTCTTCTGCAGGGTTCTTCTGGATACTCTCATTTACTTAGATCCCACGAAGAGGATCTAAGTAAATAAGCTGAGACTTATGGCCAACTGTTGGGCAGAGTGCATGGAATCTTGTAAGAAGTGGGAAATAGTTAGATCTGGAGAGGACAGGAACTCTACAAGGAGAGCAACAGAACCAGAAGTTTGAACACAGGGGTCTTCCCAGAGACTCATGCTCCAACCAAGTACCCTGCATGGAGATAACCTAGAACCCCTGCACAGATGTAGCCCATGGCAGTTTAGTGTCCAAGTGGGTTCCATAGTAATGGGAAGAGGGACTGCCTCTGACATAATCTGATTGGCCTGCTCTTTGATCACCTCCCCCTGAGGGGGGAGCAGCCTTGCCAGGCCACAGAAGATGACAATGCAGCCACTCCTGATGAGATCTGATAGACTAATATCAGAAGGAAGGAGGGGAGGATCTTCCCTATCAGTGGACTTGGGGAGGGGCATGTATGAAGAATGGGGAGGAAGAGTGGGATTGGGAGGGGAGGAGGGAGAGGCTTATGGGGGGATACAAAGTGAATAAAGTGTAATTAATAAAAAAAAATTGAGTCAAGTGATTATGGGGGCTGGCAAGACCAGAATCTTCAGGGCATTCTAGCAACAAGAAACTCAAGAAAGACCTGGTGTCATCGTTCTAGTCTGGAGGCAGTTAGGATGAAGAATCTCCTGCTTCTGAGGGGAAATCAGTCTTTTCCTCTTAGGGTCTTTAACTGATTTGATGAGGCCCACACACACTATGGATAATAACCTGTTTTCCTCAGAGTCCACAAGTTTGTTAATCTCACCTTCAAAAATACCATGAAAGTGATGTCTAGGCTGCTTCAGTAAACACTAAGTGGTCTACTGGTGTTGATACAGAAGTGATGGACCACCTTGCCATGTAAGAAATTACCTAAAGATACCTCTGTAGAACTCAGGAAAGACGCAGTGCTGCTGCTGCTCTGTAATGGAACTTGACAGTTCTTAGGAGGCTCCTCCTGGTTGTCTCGCGGAAGGAGATGCTGGCATCGATCTTGGAGACACTGTGAACTGCACAGCTAATTGCAGTTTCTATATTTGCACTGGTTGCTTGGAGCACAGAGCCATCACATGGCACAGCCCCAAGACAGAGTCTAGGATCTCAAGGCAGACATTTTAGGGCTCATGTAGCTCTGTCACCTTGATTCTCCTTCTTGATATTTTTTATTTATATGTATCTGGACATTTTCCAGTGTTCTCATAGCTTCTTTTCCTCTTTCCTATGCAGCTATATTTATGCTATTAGTATTCTGTTGGTCTGTGTGCTCCCGATGGTAAGTCCCTTGAAAATAGCGATTGTTTCTTGTTCATTGTTGAACCACCAGTTCTTAAGGATGAGGACTGTCTGCCACGGGATTGAAATAAATGTGTCGAATAAATCAACGTATATATCTTTATAAGCTACCCACCTCTCCAGTTCAGAATAGAACACAAGTTTATTATTATTTGGTGGTGGTGGGGGTGACATTTTATTCCAGTGCCCATTTAAAATGTCTCATGAACTTCAAAGCATGAGTCTAGATTTTTGAGGGGAGAGGAAAAGAGAGAGAGAGATACTACTCGTTCAGGCAGTTTTGGTTGGTTTTGAAAATGGACACAACTCCATGTTGTCAAACCAAAAGCACGGGGACTGCAGTGTTGACCCTGGACTGCAGTGTTGACCCTTGACTGTCAACTCTGCATCTTCCCTTCTGTGGAAAGTCACTACCGAAGAGTGTTCTCCGATGCTACCGGGGGTGGGCAGTTTTGACTCAACAGCGGTTCCCCTAGAGTCTTCTCCGTGTACTGCGTGGGTGGTCTCTAAGAAGAGAGCTGTTTTGACACAGCAACGTCTGTTCTATATGGAAAATGAAGAATTGCAGATGTTCTGGCTGTGTTTAGGTGACTAGCTTTGTACCACTAAGTTTGTGACAGAGTACTTCAATATAGCTTTTTCTATTTTTTTTTCTTCTGGTGCTGGTGTATTAGTTGGCTTCTATGTAGGGTCTTAATGTTCTTCCCAACTTCACTAAACTTTAGATAAGCCCCTTCCTGCATTACTTCTCTGAGCTCTCTCTCTCTCTCTCTCTCTCTCTCTCTCTCACACACACACACACACACACACACACACACATATATATATATAGCCTTTACTTTAGAAAACTTGTAAATTCTTTATCTGTCTCTCCGGGACATAAAATTTTAAAGTACATTCATACCAGTTTTACCTGCCAGAGGCGTTTTTCTCCAGGATGTTGACACCATCCCTTTGAAATGTAATATTCAAGGAAGAATGTGTGTCTACCTTGTAATTCCAGGGAGGCAGCAGCCTCACTCTGAGGAAGTCGTGATGCAGCTTTAAGCTTTGTATGACCAGACATAAACATAAAAGGGACTTTTTTGTTGTTTGAGAAAGTAACAACCGTAGTAACACCTACCCCCCTACTCTTAAAAATGTGCCACTCTTTGTTTCAGTTCAGACTGATTTGCAGACTGTTCTTTTACTGTAGTATCACTCTCAGCATGACTTTTGGCTTTGTCCCCGGATGTAAGGTCTCTCTGACATTTTACAGACTGACTTCCAAACCAGAGCTGTATTTCAACAT
Organism: Meriones unguiculatus; assembly: GCF_030254825.1. Lineage (NCBI taxonomy): Eukaryota > Metazoa > Chordata > Mammalia > Rodentia > Muridae > Meriones > Meriones unguiculatus. Next base: position 48,405,937 of record NC_083363.1, read on the forward strand.
GTCTGCAGTAGTAGCCCAACATCACAGAAACAAGCAGGGCACTAGGTCAAGAGGTGAATGGCAGGCTCAGATGAACAGCCTGTGTTGAGCTGATGAGGTGGCTCAGGGTTATAAGCATTGGGTGATAGTTAATAGCACCAGAATTCGATTTATAGCACCCACATGGTGTTTCTCGGTTGTCTGTTACTTAGGATCTAGGAAATCTGTGTCTTTTTCTGGCCTCTGAGTGGCTTGAATATTCATGAAGACCCAACATAAATGCAGGCAAAGCACCCATACACACACTATATAAACAAATATATTTAAAAGAAAAAGCAGGTGCTATCCTTTTGCTTGTAGTATTTGCCACTGTCACTTTGGAATTAGTTCTGCTAAAGAGCTGTGCCAATTTTTTTCTAACTTAAGAAAACGATTTCTCTTGATCACTGTTGGCTGAACACTGACGGTTTTGAAAACACTTCTTTCATTAATTTCTGCCCCTGTGATAATTTCCATCTGTATCTGAGCTTGTGTGTATGGGTTCATCTTGGCGTTATGGTATCCATTGTAAGGCGTAACTGCACTGATTATCTGAAGGTAACCCGAGATGATTTTCTCTGTTCGATCTCTAGAAATTCACAAATACACAAAACATTTAGAAAGGTAAGGGCTTTGCAGCTGTACAAAGGCACAATGAATGACCCTCGTATTAGTGTCAGAGAAAGCAGATTCATTTTGGCTGGGATGAAGTAAACTTTTGTCCAGGCCAATCTATATCTCTCCTCTTTTGACTCAAATCCTCTTGGTATTGCTGACATTCAGTATCAAGTTTCTGGAAGTCCCCCCCCCCCAATCTATCTACCTTTCTTCAGTCTCATAACATTCCCAGCTCTCATATACTGGGGGTGGATCATTCTGGAATACTCTACATTTGGAAAACAGCAAACGTCAGGAACTTGCTTAACCGTTTGTTTTCTAGAAACTACTTATTCCAAAGATCTCCCCCTCCTCATTTCTCCGATGACCTGGCAGGTGAACTCCTTGTTTACAGGTTCCATGATGAGGCCGGACACGGATGTTCCCAACTCCGCCTCTTAGTTCCAGAAATGAAGCTGTTGGTTCCTACTACCAATGTGAACAAAATATGTGATAATTTAGTAAGACTGTAGCTAGACAGCTTGCTCAGCTTGCTTTTTTGGGGCCCCATCCTTGAATTATCCTTGAGTTTAAACAAATTGAAACAAAGTTGAATCAGGGTCAGAGAGGTTAAGGAAAACAACAACAACTAAAAAGAAACCTTCTCAGAGTTTACTTTCCTTAGAAAGAAAAGACTTCCCTGATTTGTATAACTCACTTCCACATCTGGATTTTTATTCTCATTTTTTTTTTTTGGACAATCACAAAGAACAGTGCTTTTTAGCCTGACCTTGGAAATGCTTGTCCTGTTCACCTTGCAATAATGCCCTTGCTCCCACTGTAATATTTTCAAATGAATCTTTCTTTAACTCTGTACTTCTTGTTTGACACAGGAAAATGATTGCCATTCTCATCGATTTCCAGGCCTTTTTTTTTTTTTGTCTATCTCTACATTCTAACTTTCTTGGTCCTGAAATCTATTTACTGCTGCACTTATCATAGCTACAAATCTAAGTGTAGAAGGATCTCAGGGACAAGGTGGTTTTGTCACCATGGAAACCTTTGTGTAGAATGAAACACGAGACACATTAGTTTTGTAACTTTCATGAACTATGAGAAATCTGTAGAATTTCATTAATCGACCCTGACATGAAGTGTGCAGACCAGAGCATGAAAACAGTTTTCAAGAAACTGATTTTTAACTCTACACCCTAAACTTTCTGGAGCTCAGGTTTAATAACCAACTCTTTAGCCTTGACTGCATGTTTTTAGAGATAAGGTAAAGATAATTCAAGAGTTCGAGTTGGTTCGTCTATTTTGGCCTCCAGTTGCACATGAATTGGTGATAACAAAACTGGTGTAATATTGTACCTAAATCTGTACCTAGATCAAGTACAGGTAAAAGCACACCCAGGGTGACAGGCAGACCTTCTTAGTATTGTCTGCCACTCTGGATAGAACACACATCGTCACATTTACAGTTAAATCTGGGAACGCCATAACTGAAGGGACCAAGTGGAAAATTCTGCAGTATCCTGGCAATGACCGCAAATGGAAGCCTAGAGACCTTAGCTTTCACACTGGAATGCCATTTGTTTATGGTGAGCTTCAGCAGGGCTCTTAGCCTTTCCATTTCTTTATGATAATGTGTGTGTGTGTGTGTGTGTGTGTGTGTGTAGTATGGGTAGGTATATATGTGTGTGTTTGAAAAACCTATGGAGGCCAAAGGCATCGGGTCTCTTTGGAGATAGTTATAAAGGTAGTCGTGAGCCTCCTGATATGGGTGCTGATAACTGACCTCTGGTCTTCTGAAAGAGCAATAAGGTGAGCCATATTGCTGAGCCGTATCTCCAGTCCCCTGTAGTAATTGTGTGTTGACTTATGTGTTATTACTAAGAAAAGGAAGAGATAATGAAAGACGATAACTGTTTATTAATGCTTAAGTAAGATTGCTTATTTTGCTTAAGTGTCTTGTTATTTCTAATAAATTCTCAGCTACCTAAAACAGGTCCTATGGAATGCCAACTGCAGAAGATAGGAGCAAACCCATCACAGTTGCTTAGTATTTAAAAGTGTGTGATTTAATGTACAAGGCTTGTAAGAAATACTAAATTAAATGCCACAAACAATTTAACAAACATTTATTGTGTGAAAATTTTTGTGCCATGTCCCTTAAGAAATACAAAATGGACCTGACATGAATTCTGCCCTCTAGGCACTTTCAGTCTACCAGAGGAAGTCAGAAATAAGTAACAAGATAGAATATTTGTCTTAAGAGAAGTACAGAAAGTGTCCAAAGCATTCACAGTAGAAGTTAATTTTAGCTCAGAAAATCATGGAAAACTTCATTAATATGATTTTCATGTTTTGCTTGAAGGATAAGTAAAATTTAGACATGGGGAAAGGGTAAAAACCAAAAGACCCCGGATGTCCATGAGTACAATGGGCTGGGAAGGAACTGTCCAAGAATGGATGATAGTCCCCATCTAAGGGGACAGTGGCAACCAGCCTTGAAGATGTGTTTGTGTGCATGCACACAGAAAAGGGGGGGGGGGATAGAATTTTGAAAGGAAGTGATTAGAAGAGGCATTCCAGAACTTAAGATTCTTTCAACTTCCATTTAAAAAATATAGATTAAAAAAACAAAAATAGAAAAAAAGAGTGATGCTGATATTTTGTGATACCTCCTAGCAAACTCAAACTTTTAGCCCCAAATGTTTCGGTAAGCAATTTCTGATTAAATACCATGCAATGTTGAGTTGGTAGAACTAAAGAAAACTCAAACTAAGAAAATGTAAGAGTTCATTTTAGGACAGCAACTATTTAGAAGAAATATTAATCTAATGTATTGAATGTATATATTTTTATTTTTAACTCACTAAATTTATATTTTGAAACATTTGACTGATACAATTTTTCAAAACCATTAAGGTTTATACAAATTCGAGCGAGTGGCTTTCTACACAGTCTTTGTTCATAGCTGTAGGTTTCTGAGATGGAGCAGAGAACTAAGGTTTTTAATGTGTATGTACACACACAAAGAGACATGAGTGTCCCCATGTGCATATCTGTGTAGGAGAGGAATGTAGAGTGTGATTAGAAGAGAGTCATAGGAGAAAGAGTTATCAAACATTCCTGCTCACCAAAATATGATCATTTTATAAATTCAATGGACTATGCAGTTATATCATAATGAGCATTTAATTTATTGAAAAATCTTTATATTATACTTCTTTTGCATAATGGTAGCACTTTTATCTTTAAAATCTGATTAAAAATAGACTTTTAACACCTTGGCACTGAGAACGTTTTCAGCTTGGGACCGGGGTCCTGCCTGGGCTGTGTGGTTAAGACTCCAGCTCAGGGGGATGCACTTGCAGATTGATGTACCGTGGCCTCTTCCTCTTATCCTGTGCAGGGACCCCCAAGGTTGCCAGGAGAAGAAACTGATCTGCATGAGTTCCAAGCACAGACCACATAGCTCAGCTTAGGCTTACTTAACAGGTGATCGCATTAAGCATTCTAGGACATTTGAGGACACCCCTATCTTCTTTCATTACCTTCAGTACTTCAGACTGCAAGATACACTCTCCAGACACTCCAAATCCCTGGCGATTGCTGACTTCCTTCTTGGCCTTGTTGAATATGTGTCTGAACAATCAAGAGGCAGCACTACCAGAGAGGGCACTGGCGACTGCTTGTGCAGTTGCCTCATCTCTGACTTCTTACTTTCAAATCAGAGACAATCACATCCATTCTCCCTTTCCTTCTGCTGGAGAGTATGCAGGTCAGATATTTAAGTCCCGGGTAAGTTGAGTGATGGTCACATTATGAAGAACTCTGGTAGAAACTGTCTTCTGTAGAACATGCAGCAAACGGAATCACCGGAAGCATTTTCCCCGCATCATTTTCCTTTTAGTAGTCCACTGCTTTCTGCCACTTGTCATCTTCCCACAAGACGGAAAAGAACATGAGGATGGCGAAACCAGATTTCTGACAAGCTCCGTTTACATGGTACAATGTTCCAGAGGACGTTTAAGTAGGAAACACAGAAGCACTGCACAAACCTATTATTACACTGAGAAATCATTAGGTTCAAAGGAGTAATAATGTTATGTTGTTGGAACTCTGAATACATTTTCAGTGTCGGTATTGAAAAAGAAAACTTTATAAATATGTAAATTTCTATTCAAAAAACCCAAAATAAAATGCACTAAAAAACTGATATGTAGACAAAAGTTTATTTACACCATACAACATTTTAAATATTTTATACACAGCTGCAGCAGAGAAAGCTACTCAGAGCCTTCTAGAGAAAACTGCAATAATAAAGATGTGAAATATATTATTCATATAAAAGTGAGATTATTACTTTATTGCATTTAAAGCAATGAAGAATGTAGCTCAACAAACATTCATTTAATGACAAAAACTTTGCTTTTATATTATAAAGTAAAAAGTGTAGTAATGGCCAAACAGACTGTTATAAACTTTAAAAACTGCATAAATATATACATTGTGCTTCATGGTGAAGTTTTCTGAAAACTAAACCACATGAAGCTGTTACAACATGAATCGTTGCTTGAGGTTTATCTATAAAGATTACCTTACAAATCCATTCCACGGGTACTTACAACACGGGGTGGTGAGAACTGTACACTTGGCTTTCTACTAGCCTGACCAGTGAGAAATTACCATATGAAACCACTGATGTTGGCACAGGAAGTTCCCGACAGGAAAGTCACACAGTCCAGGTGGAAACGTCAGGCTTCCCAGGTCTCAGTGTCAGTGTGTTCGACTCTGTCTCTACCTCAGTTCTCTTTGATTGTGTTACACTTCTGTTTGGAAGTCACCTTCTTGCACATCCAGAGGCAAATTCAGACACTTCTCCCACTCTGCGGGCCTCAGCTCCAAAGCATCCTTTGCCTCTGTGTCTAAGACATTGATTGTGGTGTAATGTTGGTATTCACTGGGGGGTTTGAAAGTGTCCCATGGATTCTTGTTTGGTGCTGGGTTTTCCTGATGAAGAGAAAAAGAGAATAGATTTTTTTAATTTTCATATATTTATTTTTTATGATTTATGGTATTACTACTGCTTGGCGTTCCCAGGAAGAGAGAATGCAGTTTCTAGGATTCAGAGATGATGTAAAGTTGAGGATAGCTAACTACAAAAGGTAGTTTCAATTTAACTTTTCTTTCATATGAAAAGTGAATATGATCGCTCAGTTGTTGTATAGACTTCAGGAATTGAAAGATGTGAACAATACTGTGGAAAGCAAAGCAGATGATATATTCACATGTCATTATGGCTATTTGTTCCAAGAAAGATAGAGCAGAATTAAGTCACTGATAAGCTTAGATGTAGAAAATCTAAAGATGGTGGCAGAAATTTTAACAAAGAAATATATGAAGACAGTTCTCAGGACATGCTATTTAATGCCAAGTAGTCACTCAACCTAATAGCATTTCACTGAAAAAACAAAACTAAATCATTTTTTTCTCAGTAAATTAGCATATTTGAATATTCATATACAGCTTCTTTTTTTTTTTTTTTCAACTTTGTGATTTTTGGATGTTTACTCTCCACGATACTCTATATGGGTTGGGTGATAGACCCATTATCTTTCCCTTTAAAGATCACAGTTGTATGGAAAATGCATCCAGCAACACAGGAGAATATTTCAGTATGTATACATTCACTGTTCCTTAGGAAGCTTAACACGCATGCCTCCTGTTATCTAAGATTAAGGATTCTCCTACTCATGTCTGATGTCACCTCTGCCATCTTGTAAAGCTCAGCAAGTACAGGAACAGACTCCTGCAGTAATGCTTTTATCTGATAGTCTACTAAGATTTACTAGTGAAATTGATTTATTTTAAATCAATGTCATTTAAAGGTTTCTGTGAGTGGAGGGATTTGAATGGCACAGAATAAGCTGAGTATCATCAAGGTACAAGATGGAAATCATGACTGAAAACTCCTTAGAAGAAAATGAAACTCAAGCACTGAAACAACTCGTGGTTAATCTGATGGAAGCCAAATTAAGTAGAGTATTGATTAAAGCTGAATTTATTTATTGTTGTAAGAGGAAATGTCAAGTGAAGGTTGTCACTTTTACACTATTCAAGGCTTTAATTTGATACAGAACTTCATTAAAACGCATCATTATGCATGAGAGACAACTGAACTCAGCTTCACTAAATAATTTCCACACTCTTAGTTCCTGTTCCTAGTTCTTTTTAATTTCAATTAGCCCTTGAGTTCATTCTCCAAGAGTACTAAGATGGCTTGAAATTTTGTTCTGAGTCTTTGCTTATAGGAAACTCTGTTTAATAAATACTTCAGTTGTTACAAATGTCCCATCCCCCTCACCAAATCTGGTCTCCAATTCATTATAACTAATTAATAAGTGGGACACAAAATTTCTACATGGTTTTTATATTGGTTCCACTCAGTACCTCAAACCTCATATCAAGTCTTACACAAACGAGATCATCTAATGAAATACTTGTATCTACAAATTAAGCGCTATAATCCTGAGTACATTAGATGTTTTCAGGAATTAGGTCTTATTATGAAGAGATCAAAGAAAAATAAGATCTAATGAAGAATAAACTTTTAAAATGAGTGAAGGAGATTTACTTAGCTTTATATGCTAAAAAAATTCACGCTTCATCCTTCCTTTCTTGTAGCCCTATTTTCCTTCAATCCATACTCTTTACCAGCTGCTTTTTCCTTGATTATTATATTAGGTTCAAGGGAGAAAATAATAAATCTCATCTGGAAAAGGAGAACGGTCCACTAAGGAACCCAAGATTAAAAGTACACACAGGTCCACTGACCACTTCTTTCCTGTAATATGAATGTGACCTCGAGCAATGTATTCATCCCAGGTAAACCCTCAATTTGAATACTTGCATAAAAGAGATGAGCTCTGTATGGTGTGACAAAGAAGTTGATACCAATACTTTCTTTGAGTACTTGAAAACAGTTTTAAATGTCAGGGATGAATTGAATACATATTCATTATTTCACATGTATATTAATTGTGCAGAGTATACAGTCAAATGAAAGCATAAAAGTTACATACTTTGAGTTCATGTACATTAATTGCACAAAGGAATGGTTCTCTTAAGTGAGTAATGCCTGCCTTCATAATTACTCCTTTTGCTATCTTCTTGCTTTCCCTTTCTCCTCATCTACTTCACATCTGTGTTCCAGAAAAACATAATATAGAAGATCAAAGAAAGTTTGGGAATGACTTCAGATTGTGTAGAGCACATAATCTTTTCTTAGAAAAGTGGCATTCAGAATGACACAGACAAATAGGGTTGGCTACGAACACACGTGTTGAGGGCAGGTGGCTGTACAACTGTACGAGGATAGAAAAATTCTTAGTACTGAGACAGCAAACAATGGCAAAAGGCATTCTTAATTTTAGTTGGGGTGAAAAAAGTAGCAGAACAAAAATGAACAGATAATGAACATAAGCCAGAATATAAGGGCCTTGGAGGGCCAAACTCCTCAACTTGAAATTACTAAGATCAGAAGAAAGGAGAGGAGGACCTCCCCTATCAGTGGACTTGGCAGGGGCAAGCGAGAAGAAGGGGGAGGGAGGGTGGGGCTGGGAGGGGAGGAGCGAGGGCCTTATGGGGGGATACAAAGTGAATAAACTGTAATTAATAAAAAATAAAAAAAGATAAAAAAAGAGAAGGACTTGGGGAAGGAACAATTCATTTTAGCTAATGGTTTCAATATTTTTGTCCTTAGTCCTATAAAAAAAATTACTTTGTGGGCAGCAGCAAATTGTGGAAAGTCTGAAGGTGCTGAGGCTCACCTGAACTGCCAACCATCCACGGAAAGGCTCACTGCTATGGATTCTGCTGTGGCAAGTCCAGAGTGAACCTATCTTCTTTAGACAAGAGAAGTGTTTACTCTTCAGTGTGATGAAAAATACAATTAGTCCAATTCTGACTGTACTACAGGTATTCAAAATGCTAGCTCATTTGCTATTATGTGTAGAACAGATGGGATCCCCTTCCCATTTATATTATATTATATATATTAACATATATATATGTTAATGCTTAAACAGATAAAATAAAGTCACCAAGTTTAAGCATTGGCACAATATCTAGATACTAATTGCATAATGTTATTTTTAAGCATAAGATCAATTGAAGTTTGATCTTATGAAGATTGATCTTATCTTAAGAAGTTTGATCTTATCTGTGAAGTTTAGTATTAAGTTATAAATTGGCTTTCTTAATCATTCCTCTTATTATACTAAGCACTGCCAGCTTAATCCTGCTTAATCCTCATGAACGACCCAAAGTCACCTGTCCTTCCATGACAAAGGGTTGCAGCACCAGCAACCAACGGAAACAGACTTGCTACAAGCAGGCAGTAACCTAGTGGCTAAGGGACAGAATCAGTGCCCACACGCTGCTCAAGTTCATGTGTGTTGGGTCTAGCATGAGGATAGTGTACAACTGTCATAAGAGGAAGAGCCTCACGTACACCATGGTTCAAGTGAATGCTAAACTGTACTACAGCTGAAAAGAATCCTTGAGTTCTGCAGAGAGACCTGCAGAGGCTGGGAAAGGCCTCCACTGAAGTGGAGGTGGGAATATAAAGATACAAACGATGTGGCTTGTATATATTCCTGAGTTTATGATCTTCTTGTTGTTTGCCTTCTGAGTTCAAGTACAGGAGGAGGCAGAGACAGTTAAAATGAAGTATAAGTGTTAAAAGCCCTATTAGTTACAAAGCCACTTGTGATCCAACATACAGGAAGCTTGATATGCTAATTTGGCGTTGAGACCCATGGGTAGTGACTGTGTTAGGTGAATATGAGAATTCAGAACCATCTCAAGTATGGCAGGCCGCCTGAATATTTCTAATGGGTGATATAGCCAGGAGTGGTCTAAAGGTCCCCTAGAATTAGGTTCCTCTATCTCTTTTTTTTATTTTGTTCCTTTGTTATTACCGCCATGTTTTCTTTGCTTCTCTCATTCTCCTTTCTCCCTCAATTTTAGGTATAGCAAAAGAGAGAATGACTATTCTAGAAGATCACAGGTTCCTGGAAGCTGCTTGGAGGAAGCAGATATTGGCTAACTTGTGAAACCACTCAGGGTAGAGGAATTTCATCTCTGGGGAATCACCTAAAAGCAGCCATTGCTTGTTGGGTGTTGTATGTATCTTCCTGCCTAGAAGTAAGAAAATATACTACGTGATTTTTACAGTCTCCTTTTCATTCCACTGGTTGTATTATTCTGCATAATGACCATCATTAGCAAGTGGTGGGAAGTAGCAGCCCTTCCACAAAACAGAAAAAGTGATTTCTTAAAAATGTCTGTCTCCTCCCAATTATGCAATTTTTCATTAGCAATGCATCCCTACAAATTATGTGACTGAATTAAGGATAATGAACTCATTTGTGTGTTTGTTATTAATCAGGGATGGATAAAGAACCTTTTTTCCTATTCTCAGATATTTAGGATAATAGAAGCAGCAATAATGACTGTATCTTTCCCACTCCCACACTCCCAAATAATAAATATTTATAAATATGTTCTAGAAAAGGTACACTACTACAAAGACGTGGTGTAATTAGTAGGCTATTTTGGTTGTTAGGAAACTGAGATACAGACATTTGTGCCATTAGTGATTTAATACCCGGACCTGTTGTTGTAATTTACACAACAAGGGGAAATTACAATCATATTATAGTAGTCAGTCAGCTGTAGCTGTTGCATAAGCCTTTCAGACTTGTAAACACAACCTCTGCTTAAAAACAAAAACAACCACACAAAAAATGATGTTCCAATGTTGCTTTAATTTATTTTCATGTTAGCTTTCAATATTCTGAAATGAGTAGCGAATGGGTTTAGGTCTAATCTCAGTAGTGTCATTCTCACCTGCAGCTAGCTGAAAATTGACGATTTACTATTTGGAGGAGTAGATGAGAAAGAACCACTCACAAAACACACAGTATAGGTGTCTTCTATGTGTGTTGCTTTTCTGGGGAAAATTGTTTGACACGTACGAAATTTTGATTCTAATTAAGAGCCAAAGTGTGTAGTATTTGAAAATCTTCATTTAAAAAACATGGACTGAGCTATTGTTGCTGTGAAATAATTCCATATTTGCCATTTACCCGTCACTTACCATGTCCAGTAGTCATAAGTACTGGGAGGAATGAAAGAAAAATACAAGGACATATGTATGCTTCATCCCTTAGCTTTTCATTCACCAATTTATTAGTTGGCTAGGACTAAGACTCATAAGATACATGTGGAGAAAGATTATCAAACCCTATGTTATTTTATATATGGAGATTAGAAATAATATTGGTATAAATATTTTATTTTTCATCTATCTATACACCTCTATCATGTTTATCTATCTATATGTATTTCCTCTGTCTACCTGTCTGTCTACCATCTATCTATCTATCCATCCATCATTTATCTGTCAATTATCCATCATCTATCAATTTATAGATATCATCTCTCTATCTCTAATATCTAATCTATCATCTATTATATCTCTCTATCATTTATCTATCAATTATCTATCTATCTTCTATCCATCTATCATTTACCTATCAACCATCTATCTATCTATTGATCCTCTGTCTATATTCATTTATACATGGATCGTTCATCTATCACTGTCTGGTAAAGAACTACCCCAAGACTGCATTGCCTGGGCAAGGAACACTACGTATGAGCCAAAGAGCTGGTGCGAGGCAGCACACCCACCATACCTCAGTGTCATACACACCATCCATTGCTGCAGTCTATGTTCAAAATAAGAAGAAGAAGTCAAGCTTTAGGAGCAAAGAGCCGCAAGATGTGCCCAAGCTCAGGCAGTTCAATGGCTGTGCTTTCGAGTAGTTCAGACTCCTAGAGCCCCAGCCCAGTACACTTACCAGTCATTGTGAGGCCTTCCCTGAAGCCGTGACTGTGCCATGCACTGAGTAAGGGTGCAGAGTTAATTTCATGGAGTCCTATACTAAGATGGTAGTGGTATGAATGAATGAGAAGGAAATGGTTACAACCAAGAACCCAAGTTCCTAATATTGGCATACACCCAAAACTCACATCACTAAACAAGTGAATCTTCTGGAGATAAAATTGTGTTATTCAGATTTGAGTTAAGTTTTATATTTATACCAGCTTTATATTTTTGGCCTTAAAATGGCAGGCATTAGAATACCAACAGGGAAATTTAGTAAACTATTCAGAGATTTGAATTATCTGAATTTTAACTGGTGGGACAATGGCCACATGAAACCAACTTGTTTTTGATACACAGCTAATCCTAATTAAAGCTTATCAGGGAGTACTTTTAAAATTAGAATGAAACACTTAACAGATTCTCTCATTCCTGGTAAGTCTTCTGGTCACCTTTCACAAGTGCATTTTGGGTTTGTTAATTTTCCTGTGTGCACTAGTTTTTTTTTTTGTTGTTGTTGTTGTTGCTGTTGTTCTGCAGTTGTCCTGGAGGGCAGGGGGCACAGCTGCACTCAGATGTGACCCAGCTTGGCGTGGGGCACTGTGGATACAGAATATACTCACCATACTGCTTGTATTTGGTATGTCCCGAAATCTGTCCAAAGTTTGAAACTTCTGATTTAGTTCCTGAAACAATTCCATGTGCCTCTTCCTTGTGTGCATGACCTTCTGCAAGAAAGAACAGGGTGGCTCTCATTCCTAATTTGACTCACATGTTCTTAAAAGCTGCTTACAACTACGGGAAGCTAAGCCTGGCTGGACCCTGTAGTCCCTGAAGACATCACATAGGCAAACGACATGTCCCAAATCCTCTGTCCTATCCCTAGTTCTTTCTGAGAAAAGAACGGGCTTTTTCTTTCCACTCACAAGATTACAAAAAAAGTAAGTTTTTGCCTTCTTTTTCTTCTTGTGGGTGCATTAAAAACATAGCCATCATTCTTGTGTAAGTTTCTCATCCAGTAGAAGTTAAGTCTATTCTGCAAAACTTGTTACAGTGATTCAAAAATGTTAAAAATTTGGACTTTGTAAAGAACCTGAGTCTCTGATGTTTGTCATGGGAAAAATTGCTTCTTTGTGTCTTCCTTCTGTAAACAGTACAGACATAGCTCACTACACTTAAGGGAGCACTATCCCGGGCCCTGCTGTTCTGCTGACTCACAGCTCGAAAGCGTCTCAAAGACGCGTGGATCTAAACCCTTGCACTTTCTGTGAGAATAACGGCTGAGATTTGCAGAAGGGAAATCTGGCCCATAGGTATCATATGCTTGTTTACCGGCTGGCGCAGAATGTTAGCAGTCACCATTTGGAGCATGCGTTGTGTGGCTGACGAGTTATTAAAACCACGGGTACAAGAATATTAATTCCCTTCTTCCCTAGTGACATGCCTTTCTCTCAACTTCATTATAACCCAACAAACAGGCTTGTAAGTAAAAATGATCTTGGGCATTTGGGGCTGAATATTTTCCTAATACAAAGCATTTAAAGGACCCTAGTAAAAAAGAGGCAGGGAAAAAATTCTCTGTACCTACAAGTGCTATTGTGTGACATTGACTTTTCGACAGTTATGAATCTGCATTTTGGTGATTCTACAGGACTCGGGGATCATGCTTAAGAGTCCACAATATTTTGAAACCTACACATCTGAACACCATTTGTTCATGTGGTTTGCAGGAGGCTATTAGATCTATATCTGGGCTCGGATTTGAACTTTCGTTAAACCCTGTCTTCATTAGCAAATACTTTCAGATGGAAAGATTTGTTGAGAAAATAAATTTATCTTTGGGAAAAGACTGGAAATTCCTAGTTTTCTTCTGAAAAGATGTTTACAGAAAGGACAAACAGGGAAAAGGACAGATGGAAAATTAAACTGTATATTTTAACATTACAAAAGCCTGTCTCCTTCTCTGCAGACTTTAATTTCCTAACTTAATGAATAGTATCTAGGCAATTCGCTGTTATGTTAACATCGTTGTCTTCTCCCCCCCCCCCCAGCCCTACGTTTGTGGGAGAGAGTCCTGCCATTTTAAGTCACATAGTAACCAATTTCCATATTGCTGCTGGAGCTCTAGGACTTGGCTGTTGAAGAATTAGGTGGTTGAGAATGAGAACACGGCAGCATGGCTCAGGATGGGGCGTGACACATAGCGAGCAATTACAGCGCCATTAACTTCCCATCAGTCTCAAAGAGGGTACATGGAGGAGGTTTACAGGGTTTAGAGAGAAACACCAGGCAAACATAATTTGACTAGTGATGGCTGATGGAGATTTATGAGCGTGAGGAGATTTGTGTAAGCAACTCAATGGAGGAATTCTGAGGACTATGCTGCTGGCAAAGAAATTCAGTACACCCAATGCTCAGAGGACAAGTAGTTCCAGGCAGTACCAGGTCATAAGACACTCATTAAGTTATGGTCCTGTGACACACAGAATGCTTTTTAAAAATTCCACATATTCATAGAGCACAGTACACGAACATAGTTCAAGTCATTACTTTTTATGCAGGGGTGACGTCACAACACCACCATTTCATTTCATGCCACATCATCATTTAATGCACATTTATGAACACCACACACTGTGCTAAATGCTTGAGTAACAATGGTTTTAAAAAAAAAAAAAGGCTGAATTACTACCTCTGAATAGTTCACGGTCTGATAGAGAACACCAGAATTAATTGCACTGTAATTCAAATGAATGGAAATTTATAGCTGTGATTGAAAACATGAGGATGCTAAATAAGTGAAAAACAAGACAACCCCCAAATGTTTACAAGTTTATATTTAAGTCAAAAATTATGAATTATGGTTCTGATCATCTATCTATTCTCTCTTTTTCTCTGAGAACTCTGAATTTTAGCTCAATTTTCAACCGTGCTCTTGAATCTCTTCTTCTTTATTATTGTTAATTTTTTATTTATTGCAATTTATTCACTATGTATCCCAACTGTAGCTCCTCCCTCATTCCCTCCCAATCTCATCCTCCCTCCCTTTTCTCCTCCCATGCCCCTTCCCCAGTCCACTGATAGGGGAGGTCCTCCTCCCCTTCCATGTGACCCTAGCCTATCAGGTCTCATCAGGACTGGCTGCATTTCCCTCTGTGTCCTGGTAAGGCTGCTTTTCCCCTCAGGGGGAGGTAATCAAAGAGCCAGACACTGAGTTCATGTCAGAGACAGCACCTGTTCCCCTTACTATGGAACCCACTTGGAGACTGAGCTGCCACGGGCAACATCAGTCCAGGGGTTCTAGGTTATCTCCATGAATGGTCCTTGTTTGGAATATCAGTCTCAGAAAAGACCATTGGGCCCAGATTTTTTGGTTCTGTTCCTCTCCCTGTGGTGCTCCAGGCCCCTCCAGGTCTTTCTATCTCCCCCTTCTTTCATAAGATTCCCTGCACTCTGCCCAAAGTTTGACTATGAGTCTCAGCATCTACTTTGATACCCTACTGGGTAGAGTCTTTCAGAATCCCTCTGTGGTAGGCACCTGTCCTGTTCCCTGTTTTCTCCATCTTCTGATGTCTATCCCCTTTGCCTTTTTGCATGAGGATTGATCATCTTACTCATCTTTCTTAGTTTCTTTAGGTGTACAGATTTAGTATGATTATCCTATATTATAATTCTAATATCCACTTATAAGTAAGAACTTCCTGAACAGAACATCAACAGCACAGGCTCTAAGACCAACAATCAATAAATGGGATCCCTTGAATCTCTTAATAATGAAAATATCTCTCTTCAAAGACAGACACACATACTCCTGAAGTTCCTTGATACCAAAGGCACAATACCTCTGTTTTGCTGCAGGCATTTGATGATTATGTTTCTCAGGCTGCTTCATTTATCCTTTTCCTTGTGAGCTGATTTTGATGGTGCTCTGAGTGAGCTCTGTTGTCCCATGTTGCTAGGAATGTCAATCAAATTTGCTACTGTTCACTGGCCAAGAGCTAAATTAGTTCATGTCTTTCCAACAGGCATCTTTTTTGTTTGTGTTTGTGTCTTATTCAAAGTCATGTCATGATTCTTGCAATCAAATACCTTTGTTACGGAAAGAATGTTTAAAAAGCAAAGCCTGTGTCAAATGAATCATTGGGAAACTTGATGCATTAACTGATTGGAGATTTTATAGAAACAGTCTGTTTGAAAGAGTAGTACTTGATTGTAAATTTGGCGGATTTTATTTTTAAAAAGTAGATTGGTTGGACATACTAAAAATATACAGTGGAAAATATAAAGTTGTGGTGGCTGCCAGTTTTATATAACCAGAGATCATTTTGAAATATTTTACATAGTTCCATGAAAGGTATTCTAATAATAAAGCTAAAATATCTGGCAATAAATATGGAGACAAATGAAAATTTGGATGCTGAAATATAGAGCCCTTCCTACTCACAAACATTAGTTGCAAATATATTCTCTTGCCAGATAATCATTTTGAATTGAAGTGGCCGCGGTGGCACTGCCAGAAATCACCATAGCAATAATAGCCTGCATTCCGGAAGGGGCATCAATTACGGCAGCAGTAAACAGCTCCCGTCTCTGACACAGGCTGTTTGGCTTTCCCCACACAATCCCTTCTTCATAGATAGTTTCAAGTATATCTTCGTATTTTCATAAAGAATGAGGTAGGTTCCTTCTACTAGAATGTCCACTTGGTGGACATTGGAGGATTTCTACCCAGTGATGTTCTGGGCTATACTTAGTAAAACTTTTAGCTTTTGCAAAACACTATGAGTTTCCCCTCACCTGCTTCAGAAGCCTTCCCTTTGTGGCATTGATACATTTGGTGATCTTAGCCACCTAGGTAGAGTTTTTCATGCTTATAAATATAATTATTTATTATTTATTATAATATTATGCTCCATTTTAATGACTATTCTCAGATGTTTATTAACCTAAGGGTTTGCTTACTGCTTTCTTTCTTTTGTGACTTAAATCCTGTTCCCCAAGAAATCAACGTTTATATATAAAATGCAATTTATGCCTCCGTGTTCTATAGTCTTATAATGATAATTAAAAACTCGAGCACGTATATTCTATGTAAAAACACAAAGATACAGTCTGTTCAGAAATGTATGCATAATTCAGTTACTTTCATCATATTGAATTGCAAATTTTGTAGGGGTATTTTGCAATAAAAAATCAGTACATAGCAATGTTCCCTTTCACTCAAATTAATATTATTTAACATTGTTGTGGAGGTTGAATGAGGCTCTGTTCCAAGATGACAACCAGGCTGGCCATATGAATATATGCTCCTTCAAGCAACTTGGGTCTTTGCTTCCTCTTCATTTTTATCAAAAACCATAACAACAGCAACAACAACGACACCAAGAAGAAAACTTCTAAAAGTTAAAACGTCTTTCAGTTTATACTTTTAGCACTAAAAAGATGTGCCATCTTTGGAACTTGTTAATCATTGATATTACAAAAACAGTGATATGTTAAAGCACATTCATTATCATTTGAATATTTTTAAAATGAGACTCTAAAGTAACCTGATGTCTTAAGCACCTGCTATCTTCTAAAATGTCTTCAAGGCTCTTTAAATTCTTGGAGCATGCCAAGTCTGAAAGCCCTGGACATAAAGACATTCCAGCAAGTTCAAGATTCATGGCCTGAAGCATGAACATGGGTCTTCCTGTAGCTACAGTTCAGCAATGAGGCTATTATGGAAGATTTCACAAAGGATGTGAAGCACTCATATCTAGACAACACAGACAAGTACCACTTCAGAGGAGGCGGCCATTATTGTTTTTCCAATGCTTCACATTAACCTTAAAAGGCATAGGCCATTAGCCCTACTTCATTGACCAGGAGGCTGAAACTCAAGGAGGCAGTTTGCTCTTGCAAGTGGTGAATGAGCTGAGTCCCCACATCAGCGCAGCATGCTGCTCTCTCTGGTGTATCTCAGAGACTCAGGGAGCTTCCTGCTACAGACCACTCTGGGTTTTAAATTATGTTCTGTTCAGATGGGGGATAAGTCAGGACTAGGGGAGGAGTTATGCATCCTCAGTGGTAGGTCCCTAACTCTGGATACTGAGTTCCTGCAAGTACTTTGTAGTACGTCAACGATAGTTCTAGCGATGGTGCTCATGTTTTGTCTCACAACACCTCACGGGCAGTGATCTCTTCATCTGTGACTCTCTGCCAGCCAGCATGTTGTCTGGTAGTCAGGAGATGCTTAGCACATGCTAACTGCACCAGTAAAAGGAACGGAATAGCACAGGTATATAAACATGAACCATGGAAAACTACAAAAAAATTATCTTCTTTCGCTATTAAGAACATTTCTCCGCTGGAAGGAGATTTTACTTTAAAAATTTCTAAATTATTTAAAAATTGTGTGTACATATGTGTGTCTGAATAAGGATATGTGCACATGAGTACAGGTGCCTGCCGAGGCCAGAGGCATTGGATCCCCCTGGAACTGGAGCTACAGGAGGTTGTGAGTCATGGATTCTGAGGTATCTCTTCAGCCCCAATGAGCATCTGTGCTACTGACTCTGGCCAGGATCCCTGCCTTCTATTTCTCATCCTGCTGTGCATTCCCACCCGCTTCAGAAGTGGGTTTTGAGGAACTGAGAGTAGATTTGCAATAAATCGGTGATTTTCACTTTCAAATTTAGAAGTGTGAATCACAGAGTTGTATTTGAAGTATAGAGAAAAAGTCCAAATTACAGAGAAGATGTACTAGTATGTATGGACTCTTTGAACCTATGAAAATTGTTAAGGAACGTCAGAAATTCTTTCTTAATTCAACTTACAAGCATGGGGCCAGGAGAACCTGTGTTCACATGAATTAGAAACAAATTGGTGAATCATCGTTTCCAGCCTTAGGATTTTATACACTTAGACTTCCATGGTCCTTATGCACCTGCCTAAGCCTACTGATGCTTTTGTTCATTACTGCTCTGTGCGTTCATTCTTCTCTCTAGAGTGGCCCTTTGAAAAGTTATCTTTAAAGAATGCCAATATTCAAACACAGAAAGGCTTAAAGCCCAATTCTGAAAGCCATATTCTGAGGGTTTGATGATTTATGAATCATTACATCCAGAGCTTAATGATATAATAATCTGCACCCCTAGGAATCAGGCCCATGAACCATAGCATCTGTGTTCCAAGTATGTTGATTTGGATAACTAGGTGGTTCCTTGGTTTTCAAATAAACTGTATAGAGGTGTAAGGATACCAAATGAGCGATACATCTTGTCAGTGCCAATCAGGAGTATATTTTGTTATAAATGTATGCTTTTGAAACAGTTTAAATTTAATAATATAGAAGAGACCGTCTAGGATTACATTGCTTAAACTGCTTGACCTCCAAATGTGTGCTATAAATAAGTCCTGATTATTTAATGGTTTGTAGCTACTGTTAAGGGTTCAGAGGAAAAGCAGAAGAATCCTGTTTTGAACAAGACGTTTCCTTGAAATAGTGTGCACTCTATTTAGAAATTAAGACAATGTGTCATAGCTTAGCCTTATTTCTACTGATAACAAATTAGTCTATTTTTTTTCTCTTACATAACCATGTGCCCCTAATTCTTCTAATAAAAGTCAAGCTCTGTGAAGAGTGGCCCTATTTATCCAACATCTGTGTCTGCTCTCACTTATTGATCACCACCATGGATGAAATTCAGTGAGAGGCATGGATTTGGTGGCTGTGTGGGAAACAGCCTAAGATATTTTAAAGGATACATGATTCCAGTGGAAAAATGAGACAACGTTTGTGTCCGCTGTTTTGGAAGAAAAAATGTAAAACACACTCCCTCCCTCCCGCCCCCGCTGTGTGTGTGTATGGGGTGTGTGTGTGTGTGTGTGTGTGTGTGTGTGTATTTTAACATGAAACAGATACTATTATGCCTGGCAGTTTCAGAATGATTCTTTGTAATTGTGTTTCCAGGAATTCCTTGAGCTTTTTGTCTCCACCAATATAAACAGTTTTAGCTGTCCGATTCTTAGAATCACATTAGGCACCTTCATGTGACACCCCACTTCAAGTCATCCTAACCAGATGTCCATTTGCTTCCTCAGTTCTGGTCCTGGTATATAGAAAAATGCAAGCCTAAAACATAGTCATCTGTGTCCTGCCATCCTGTGTTCAATTGTAGACCAAATTTCATAGATCCACCTATGATGGTCAGTGCCTTCCTGGGTTAGCCAGCCACTTTATCTGAAATCATAACTTCTTATTTTACCTTATCGATCTATCTTAAACTTTACTAATGTCGTCATCTTTAAGTTATTTGTCAGATTGTGACAAGTTATTCCCCACTAGGAATAAACAAAAATGCTAAACAAAGTCCAGTCAAATAGGCTTAGCAGCACAATATGTAAAAACTTCTCTTGGGGGTGTAAGATCCTTAAATCACCCCATTCATTTCTTTTCAGCTGATCCCTTGTTTAAGTGAATTCTGACTTCTTGTTTTGTGAGCATGCCACACTTCATCAAATCTCCGTGCCTCTTCTTACCCCTGGACATTTAGCTGGCATTTCTGTCCTTGGGCTATGTTTGCTGTGCTCATCTTTGCAGTCCGGAGTGGATACCTTTGAAGTGCTTCCTCCACAGGCACTTGCTTCCTACACTAGTCTTTGCCTTAACCCAAGTATTGCTCAGAAGCTTTTTTTGTTAAAGCAAAGTCCACTGAAAATCAGCTGTTTAATTTTTAATCATTTATTCATTCTATGAAGAGACTTAATGTGCATTCACTGTACATCAGGATCTCTGCTAGAAGCTGACATACAAAGTAAAGAAGACTTTTTTGTCACATAACACGGAACTAGCATTACCATATTTTCTGTATACTTTACAGAGAACAAGAATTAGTATTTCTCCACTTTATAGCTGGTCTACCTTTTGGTTTGTCTCGACAGGAATGCAGCGTTATCCTGAAGGTTGTCAGCCCGAAAGGACTTTTCCTTAGCTCTAGTAACTAACAATTTTTTAAAGTTATTGTTTTTATCTCCATACAATAATTGAGTCTCTATATGACAGTTTTCAAACAAAATTTGTAATTTCTATTTCCTCCCTTACTTCACTCCTGTTCATCTTCCCCCTTTATACCTTCCTGCCTTCCTGCTCCATGTGTCTTTCTCTGTAACACCTCCATTCCCCTCTGTGGTCCTCTATTTAGTTTCATAGTCTATACTCATCCCCACACCCCTTTATTTACAAGCATAAAAACATTAAAGATTAGAACATGCACAAAAGAGACAACACATGATTAAAAAAAATCTTTCTGATTCTGAGTCACCTCTCTTAATGTAATATTTTCCAGGTTTATCCAGTTTAGTCCAAATATCACTTTTCCATATGGCTTAATAAAATTCCATTGTGTCTATGTACCACATTTCCACTATCAGTTCTTGTGCTGATGGATATAGAGGCTGGTTCCTTTTTCTTGCAAGTATGAATAATGTGAAAGTAAATATAGGACATGAGGTACTTTGGGTATATGCCCAGGAGTGTTATAGCTGGGCTATGCTGCAGTTCTGTTTTAGTATTTTTTGAGAAATCCTCATGTTTTGAGGACAAAAGAATTAATGGAATACTAGAGTTGTATACGAGCCTTGGAGAGTGTGTAATTCTGAAAGTTTGACAGGCTCGTGGTGCTTTCAGGAGTCCACAGGCAGCCTGGTTAGAGTAAAATGTCTAAGGTGATTATTGCATGGTAAAGTCAATTTGGGGAGAGCAGATTTTGACACAAATTCGACTAGCCCAGTCTGCATTGAGAAAGGGGGCAGAATTACCTTGCTCCTCACTGAAAACCCAGAATTACAAATATATGTGTTAGCATCATGAAATTAAAAAAAAAATTGTACACAGACCTTTATCATATCCCTGTAATTGTACACGTGCTGAAAAAGGAGTAACACCAGTGATCAACAGAGGAAAAGTAATGTTTCAGGGTCTCCTTGTGGCCCAAAGCTTCAACTCCTACCATAATCATGCAGTGACTACAGCTAAAGGTGTAGAGCAATTGCACAGCTCCTATGTTACAACTGTTCTCCATTAACAGATATCTTTGTTAACACTGTGTTTTTATGTGTGAGGTATAAGGCATAGCATCTGCTTAGGGAGGCTGCTAGTGGTTGCCATAGAAAATAGATGGGAAAAGGAGCAATTTGCTTCCAACATTCTCAGGGACACAGTGTGATTTAATTCCTTCCCAGTTTTTGTTCTTTCCGTGTGACTCTGGCTGGCCTAGAAAGGACTTTGTGGACTATGCTGCCCTTAAACCCACAAAGATCCACTTCCTTTGTCCTAGGATTTCTTTTCAATGTATGTCAGTTCTAGGTTTTTATTGTATTTTGTCCCTGAGGTCTAGTGAGTTAATCTGTATGTACATTCTTTTGTGATAACAAAGCAGATTATTGCTTTCATGTACGTGTATTCATATACACACACACACACACAGATTACTTCAGATAGTTACAAGAAAGGTCATGCTGTACACAACACATACAAACAGATACAGTTTCATTCTTTATTCTTTTGATACCTAAAGGATTAATACAGTATTTGTTCTTTAAAGGACACTGATGACTTCAAATGTGAAGACTGCTAAATATTTTTGTTTGATTTTTTTTAAAATGGATTTAGTACATTTGCTTAAAAATTTAAGCTTCAATGAAATATAAATTCCAAGCCAGGTGGCTACGGTGGAGCTGCCTAGATATTTGTGATTTAAGCACTAATGCTGGAATCTTCATCACTATTTTGTGACAAACAGTCTGAATTACTACTACATAAAATAGTTTTCCTTGGACACTTAGCATGAACACACCTTTCACACCATAGTAGATCTCACATTGCTATGCATTATACACTGTAGAACCACAACATTCAGGTACTCAAACGAAATGACTGAGTCAGAAGTTTCCATATTCCAGGAGGCCTCTACAATACAACTTCAGAAATACCTGTTTAGTGTATTGGGTTCTACATATGCATCACAAGAGTGCAGATATGTTGGAGAAATTTATCATACATTATACCCAATTGTGTCAGCAGGCTATCAATGACATCCAATTATCAAGATTCGTAAGTGCATTTATGTGATACTTAAACACCATTAATTTTGTGCTTAGCATAAGCTGCTTAGACAGTATAATTTTAGTGACTTCCAGCACCAATATCACAGCAGAAATATAAATTCAATGAAAATTGGAAAATGAAAACCTTCATCTTGTTTATATCTGTGGAAAGACATTTACCAAACATAGGCACGCACTGAATCAACACTAGCTACTGGAAAACGTGACTCTGAATGTACCACAGAGAACCTATGCCCAGGAATAATGGCATGGTACCAGAGAGTCTCAGACAAAGCCTTGTCCACTAGCCAAGTCATCCCCTTGGGCTTTTTACAGGTAGTCATTGAAGTAAAACTAGAAAAAATATGACTTAGCTTAAACAATAAATAAACCAGGAAGTTGGCATTCTTGTATCACAATTACCTGGACTGAATGATTCACTTCCCACTATAAGTTATCTATTGCAGTTACAAAGTAGATCTTTACTTGGCTTGGAAATGTCAGTTGAGCATTTCCTTGGAAGAGTAATTAGAACTCTAAACCATTTACTTCCAGCCATGTATAGAGTAAAGGTCCTGATTTTTAGAACCTTGGCTTCCTTAAATAATGATTAAATCATGGCAGTATCAAATCCATATAGCAACATACAGTGCTTGTTCGAGTAGTTATGATTCAATCTTGAATTAAATAATTAAAATTGTAGAGTAATTCATAGGAACTTACCTCAAAGTCAAGGTCAGAATACCGTGATTTTCTTCTCTGTTTGTTTTTAAAGAAGGAGAAAAGCAATAAAGTTATTTTTAGTCAGTTAAACAAGTGAAAGCCATTACATTCAATGAAAATAATCCTTGTTCTTTGTGTTATACCATTTCATTAAGATGATTTTTCTGATTCCTGAACTTCCCTTAAAGTTGAAGCATATAATAACACATACATTTTCCACCTTGAGTTCAAACACCAGCTTTCAGTGAGGAAAGCTGCTTCCTAAGACAATCCATCTGCACTCAGTCTTGAAAGAGGTTCTTGTTTTAACAACAACAATAAAAACAAACAAACAAACAAACAAAATGCTTTGTAGTCATGGAGGATTAAAAGTGATATCAGAAAGATAATCTAGGTACTTAATGACCTCCCACCAACAGATATCTAGATTCTATTTTGGCTGTTGCTCAGGCTGATCTTGGAACTTAGGCTCTTCTTGCCTGAGTTTCCAGAATGCTGAGACCACACTTCAAACAAATCCTGCCTGCCTGTCTGTTTAAGCTCTCACAAATATACACGTATCAGTCCTGTACAAATTTCTCACAATCAGATCATCTCCTGCCAAAGTGCTTCTTGTTACTAATTCTTAGGCACTAGATTAAAAAAAAAAAATCCCATTTGGTCAAACAACAGATACTCCACATCTCGACACATTGTCTCACAGTGTTTCTCTCTGTCTCTAAATCTGTTAAACAACACCCAAATCTAGTTATGGATACACACGCATTGATGAAATAAAGTAATTAGACAGTGGGCTTGATAAAATCAGGAAATGCGATTAAAACAAAATGAATGCCAGTTCACGGGATGACACAGCCTTCATGGTATTTTAAGTATCTGCTCCGGGAGACACAGATTCTTAAAAAAGATGAGGTGGAGAGGGAGATGCCTGTAAACTTATTAAAAGATTTCCACGTTTTTAGAGAACAAAGATAATTTCTGCCATGCTTTTTCTTTAAGCAGATTCCCCTCCCCCCCCCTCGAAGCGAGTGGGTAAGAAACATAAGGGAAACATGATCTTTCTGGCCAGATTATGTTTGGTTCTCCCTCCACTCCCAGCTCAATATCCATAACCGTCACATCACTAGCTTCTCAGCAGTCTGTCACACTGCAGATTTATGGCGGATCTAGTCTCTTCTATGACTGTTCCTCGCCAGGAAAGACAAAAGAGTACTCATGAGCTTCACTGAAAAACATGATTTTCTGCAGCTAGAGCTACAATTGTCATTATAAACGCCAAACCCTGTGTGCAGCCTACCCTCAGAACATGTGTCCGCAGACAGACTAAAGGAGGAAACGGAGATAGTTGTGACATAATCTCATTGTGGTGAAACTGCTGAGCATGGGGAATGCAGGTATGACGGGATACTGGGGTGAGAGGGGAAAGGGGAATGAATGCCTTATTGAAACGGAAACTCAAACATGATGCTGTCTCATTTCCTCCTTGCCTCTGGCAGCATGCTACCTTCCTGTTGGTGACATCCTGGAAGAAGGAGTGTGAGAATCCATCCAAAAAAAAAAAAAAAATCCGAATCCATACTGCACTTTTCAGCCATTCGTTAGACTAAATGAGCTCTATTCTCTGGATACTTCACCTTCTTGGCACTGTGATTCAGCAAGACTTTTTCTTTTCTTTTTTAAATAAATATCTGTTAAGCAAAACTATTAACACAGCAAAATCTAAGCATGGAAACATTTAGTTAAAAGCAATTATTATAAAACATTAGTCACGAGCTTTCCATTCCTTCTGAACAGTAAATGGTGGGATCTCACAAAAATGGTTCAGTCAGCTAGAAGACAGAGAGAACCTTCTGCTGCACGCACTGAGGGGCTCTCTGTTGCCAAAGGTGAAAAAGACCATATGTGCTGCATTTGTTTTGGATCACAAGCCAGCGCTGCCTAGGAACTGAAGATTTCGATGCATACATGCTGCAAAAGGCTCCGTGTTATAGGAGCAAGAGGAAAATAGGAAAATCCAAAGAGCAACAGCAACAGATTCCAACTCAATGCCGCCTGTGTCAATATGCAACAGGAAAAAGAAAATAGATGTTCTCCTACAAAGAGCTCTCGCTTTCTCTTTTCTCTCCTCTTTAATTTGGTTGGAATTAAATGCCAACAAAGGGCATAGCTGGTCTGGCAGTCTACAAGGATCTGACGAAGGGATGAGCAAATGAATCAAACAGATTTTAATCAAAACCTCGTGGCAAAGCGTGGTGGGGATGGTTACAAAACAGACCATGGAGGTATAAAGATCAGATCGTGTGGGGGATGTGTCAAGTATTTCAAACCAAAGTGAGGTCTGTGCAAGTGTGTGTGTGTGTGTGTGTGTGTGTGTGTGCAAATGTGTCTACTTTCACAATAGTGAGTATTTCAACCCTGTGCATCTTATAGAATGGTTTCACATTTGACTGACCACTCTGTGGAATGGTTGGGGAAAATAGTGTCATTTTGTGAATGGATATGATAAGTAGGAGCCAATGGACTTAATGTAATGTGAGCAAATCACCCAGAAGGTAAACAAGCCAACGGTGATGAAAACTCAGGTCTGATTCGAAGTCTAGCGTTTTCTATGTGAGACCTCACCTGCTCAACCATGCATGATCGTAGTTTACCAGCAAGACACCTGTGAAATTTTGAATATCATTCTGGAACTCAGCCAGAGTAATACTGGATGACCCGGGTTGTCCACGTTTCACAGCAGTGGAACGGAAATGCTTTGGAAGCATAAAGCAAGATCAAATGGGTTAACTTTTATAGGCAACTTGTATTTGAAAAAGAAAAAAAAAATTGTGAAATTGATGATGTTTATTTCATAGAAAAATCTGCGTTGGGTAAAAAACAAAACAAAACAAAACAAAACAAAAAATGTTCATTCTAATAGATTATGAGTAATGCTACAATAACAAACAGATGTGACACTTGCTACTGAGAAGCTCAGTTTATTAAAAGGAGAGAGAGAGAGAGAGAGAGGGTGGGGAGGAGATAAGGGAAATACAACCAGGATACAAAGTGAATGAACTGTAAAATAATAATAATAATAATAATAATAATAATTAAAACAAAATCTAAAAAAAAGGAAAAGAAAAATTCTAATGCATTTTGCTTTTGGCTGTTTCTACCCTATGTGCATCTACATACAATGTTATGGAAAGTCTTTGGGGGCTGAAGTTTGCTGAGACTGTGACTCACACGTTTTTTCACATGGCTTCTTGTGCCTTGTAGAATGTCACCGTGAGGCATAACAGTGGTTAGAAATAATGATTGTTTGGTTGTTATTCATGCGTGTTCACATGTTGCTATGTGTGTATGTATGTGTGTGGAGACTAGAGGACCTCAGGTGTCCCTCAGGCACCATCCATCTTTTGCCCTTTTTCTTGGTTTTCTGGGGAATAGGGTCTCTCAGTGGTCTGGATTTCATACAGAATGGTCCTCTGGCTGGCCAGTGAGCTCCAACGACCTGTGTATTTCTACCTCCCCAGTTTTGGGGTTATAGACATGTGACACTATTCCTGGCTTTGTGTTAAATGGGTCCAACGGGCTGAAATGAAGTCCTCATATCTATTCTTACTGGCCTATACCCTCAGCTCTGACTACATATTAAACAAAAAGAATAAACTGTGGCCAAACCACTTGATATTTTTTTAAACAAATAATTTGATATTGAAAAAAGTTTCATGTAAAATTAAAACAAGCCAATGTGATGTTAAAATATTTTGTGAAGGTGTAATTCTTTCTGCCTATATGGCCTTCACTTCCAAGCAACGTGAAACACATCATCCTTTCCTATGTAGTTTCAGTTTTGCAATATGCCACTTAGAACTCATCCCAACTGCATTATACTCTTAACACTCCATTAAAATTCTTGTCAAAGGCCTCTAATGAGCTCCATTTGGACAAACAGCAAGGTCAATTTTCCACCCTCATCTCGTTGGACTCTCAGAAGCTGTAGAAAGTTAATCACTTCCTCATTAAAACACTCATCAGCCCTCGGCTTTTTCTCACCCCGCCCCCTCCTCTTCTTTCATTTACCGCAGCTCCTTTGGAAACCTTTCGCATGCCATTTCCTATGCCCCTTCTTTCTAAACGTGGAGCCCTTGAGGTCTATGCTGTCCTATATGCACTCCTGGATTATATGGCTTATCCCTTAGGTTTTAATACCATCTTTCAACATGAAAATATCCCTTTGTACAGGGTCTTTCTCCTGATGCTAATAACTAGCCAACCCAGACAAAGGCTTAACATGGATCCTCCTTTACACGTAGCCTTCCTCCTCCATATTAAATCCACTCGTGGGTTGCCTGTTTGATCTCTAAAAGGTACCTCAGTCTATTCCCTCTTTACCACCTACATGTTCACCTCTCTAGTTTCTCAAATAGCTGCACAGCTCTAGCATTTAGCAGAGGATTCGCCACACGACAGTTGGCAGTCACAGAATTATTGGTGAATGTTCAAAGGCAAGTAATACGACAGTCCCAGAATTCCAACCACTGTGACGTGTTTCTTTGTTTCTGTTTTAAAGAACATCCTGGGACCGTTTGGATAACCAGGTGACCCACATACACAAAGAAAACCTCTACAAGTAGACAGATTGGCAGCTGAAAGAGACAGAACAGCTCATCAGGAAGGCATACCTTTTGCTGAGAGAAGGGAGAAATTTTTTAGGATTTAAAAGTGAGAAAACGTGCTATGGTCTCAGACTACTCAGTGGGCCACTTGGCGCGTATATGCCTAGAGAGGCCTCCACACGCATCTCTTGTAAAATGATGAATGATTTCTCAGAGGGACTATGTCATTATTTGTGCCACTGAAAACTAAACTGGACAAGACACTGGAAGATTCACAGCAAGTAATGAATTCCACTGACTAATGAATGGCAATGCGGATGCCATTAAAAGTTTCTATTACAGGATGAGCAATGGACTCACTCACAGGAGAGAGCTTTGATAACAAACCCATTAAAAACAGCTGTGGCAATGAAGTCTGGGAATAATTAATTTTCTGAAATAGCTTTTATTCAAGCTAATTTTGTTTGTATGCCTGCATAAAAGATAAGATTCTCTAATCCAGGAGCAAAAACAAAGCAATAAAGATGGGAAATTTTTTTTTCCTTTTACCAGATCAACATGAGAAAAATGTATATTCTATATAAAAAAATGAAGTGTGGTTTCTGTACATGGTTAGTTTTATATGGTTTCTGCTTGAGACAGTGCCTCTCAGTTCCTAAGTGAGGCCAAAACATTCTCGGTAAATTCCCGAATGTCGACTTCTTGGTACTCAGGCCTCTTCAAAGACACTCAGAGTGTGGCGCTAATGACATAATAATAATACAACCTTACACGTGAAGTGATCCTCACAATTTTCAAAAGGTTTTCATGTAATTTGGTCCTCACACCAACCACGATGGAGACACCCATGGAGTGACATTATCACTAAAATATTTTACTTTTGGTAACCATTATGTTGAGTGTTCTGTGTTCTGTATCCAGTGGGGAATGCCTCAAAAGTTATGTCTACATCCATCTTAAATGCAGTGGGACTTATTTGAGATCACATCCAGACAGACAGAAATTTTTATGTATGTAAGCCCTCAGAGAAGCCAGAGTAGCAAAACTTCCTGTATGCAGTAAAATAGTGTTGTACTGTACTATATAAACTTTTTTTTTATTTTTACTATTTTGAAAATGTTTTCGTTGATAAGTGGCATTTGACCAAGGAGCAACAGAAATCACTTCTGCATTACATTATGACAACATGTCCCTTAACAACTCAAATGGTAGGGAAGCTTAGGAACAACACACAAAATTGTAAGGTGACCAATGGATTAGCAGAAGAAGACAACAAACCCTTAAAATGGATGGAGAGAGGAAGATGACAGAAGGACTTATCTCAGGAGTGTGGCCCCTGGCAGAAGTGGAACATCCATGAGAGCAATGGCACAAAGTGATGTCAAAAGCAGAAGTAGAGAGTAGAGCTACCCTTGGTCTCCATCCCCCATCCCCAAACCTAGACTCTGGCCAGTGGCTGAATCCATCCAGAAATCAGTGACAGGTGACCCCTGCTAAGCCTGAGTGATCAGGCAAAAGGGGTATAAAAATGGGTCGTGAGCAAACAGATGAAGGACAAGCACAGTCACAAACTGTTCAAAAGACACCAGCATTTCAAAATCACAGCAAAAGCTGGCCAGCGTTGACTGCCAACGATGCGCATACAGATTTTCAGGAAAATAAACCAACAGGAAGCACTGCAACCCAGAAATTATTCTGACCTGCCCTATAAAGATATGTTTTAATTAATTCTTCGAGAAATTCATCAAATGTATTTTGATCCCATTCAGTCTCCACTTCTATTCCTAATGCCTCCCGGATCCTCACTCTTCACTCCCTCTAAAGTTCATATCCTCACTTCTCTTTTAATAGCCTATCGAGTCTAATTTGTGTTATGCATTAACTCTTGAGTACAGGACCATCCACTGGAGGAGGGTCAACTTACAAGGGGGCAAGGACTTAGAGAAACCTGACTCTCCCCCTTCTAGAAGCTGGTAACTGCCAACAGCTTCTCAGTTAGGGCTTGGGCTTATGAGCCCTTCCATGCTAGGATGTCTGGTTTGATCTTATATAGGTTTTATGTGGACAGCCAGAGCTGCTGGGAATTCATGAGTGCAGCAGTCCTGTCATGTTGAGAACTCACCTTGTCTTCTTACAAACAATAATGAACTCATCATTTTTAGACAATAAATCAAAATTAACTACATTCTAAGTTTTAACCTCTAGTGCATAGGATCACAGTTTATTTTTGTCCCTGTTTATCTTTCTTTGTTCTTCCACATACACACTGTGTACCTAATACATTTTCTTATCTGAAGGTGAATATTTAAAGTGCTGAAGACAATTTTATCTTCATCTTAAGTGAAGTATTTAGAGGACATCTTGAGCTTATGAAAACTCATAGGCCCCCTAAAAACGATTTTTAGAATTGCTTCTTAACAGGCTAATTCTGGGAATGAACATAGTTTGGGCAACACAGAATGTAACAATGGACAAGGGAAAAATCTGGATACACTTCTGTGCCAGAGAACTCAGTGAATGTCTTAAACATTTACACCCAGTAATTGGGGGTTAGCAGAACACACCCCCACGGAGGCTGGAGGCTGGAGGCTTTTCTGCTGGCGCTCCAGTGGCTGGGAGCCTCCTCCTTTCTCTGTTGCTTCTTGTTCACTTGAATAAATGCTTCTGCCCACTCACCCACTCAGGTCTCTGCCTTTTTTCTCCTTCTACCTCAGCTCTGTCTTTGCTTGTGTGCAGTTTTCTCACGTCTACTGAATGCTGTGCTATCAACTAGCAGTGTTTGCCTTTCTCTTTCTTCTTGGCACCTCTTTTCCAGGAAATCTCCTGGGTTAATGTCACATCTTTACATTATATCCCTGAATAGATCATGCAATGGCTTGTCATCTGATGTTGCACCTGTCTTCCAGGATATACGTTCCTGCCTATTTAACCTCTTGTTTCATTCAGAGGGGTCAAGACTTAGGTAGATTTATTCCTTAGACATTGGCTTCTTGAACAGATGCTTCTACTTGAAGATGATAACAACTTATCTAAGTGTTTTGAAGATTAATGAATTCATGTTTTAAGGTGATTTAAGAGTACATTAGTGAAAATTTCTATTAAAATGCTAATTTTTATTAGCCACTCTCTCATGTATGCATTCTCCTTCAGTTGTTTTGTAAAAGGTCATCTAAGCAGTTACTATAAAAGTCTTTTATAGAATGAATGAGGAACTTAATTTTATTCTGAATTCTGATTTTCCTTTTCAAAGTATGTTTTATGATTTCTAAGTCATTAGAATGCAGATCTTTTGATGATTCACAAATATATGTATATATAATTTTCATGCTTAAAATGAATATATATGGGTTTATGCTTAAAAATAAGGATATAGAGACTTAAAAATTACAGGGTGAAACAATCAATATTTGGAAAGTATCTGTTGTACAAGTACACAAAACATGCTCAATAGCTGTCTCAATTGGTTTTTAGGGGTTAAATGTAAAACATTTTCACAGTACCCAAATTATTTTAGTGTAATTGCATTCAAATTTCTATAGTAACTTAAAAATAGTCATTGTATAGAAAAAACTCCCACATTGTCATTATTTCTTGATATTATATTCTTATATATATTTTACTTAGTCCTCTTCAAACCCTTTGTAATTTTGTATGAACATTTAATAGCTATGTGATCATTATTGTAGTAGACACAATAATATCTGTGGTTTATAACTGAAATTGTACTAGTTAAGAAAAGTGTATGTTTTTGTCCAGGGAACATGCCTACTACTCTAGAGTAGAATTTGCTATCTCTATCTACCCCTTTGATTTTGAAGGTAATTCTTACATGGATTTGTGCAGAACCCTCTTCTGTTTGAGGCTGATCCAAAACCTGAGAAGTTTTCCTCCCAGCATATATTCATATTCTGGTTTAGGTCTAGAATTTTTTTGTTCTACTTGAGAAAACTAGAATTACCTAGATTTCATGATCCATTTTAATTTGGACAGAGTGAAAGGCATAGCTTTGGGAGATCTAGAGGAGGCCCTGCCTTTGGGTACTTTTGCAAGTTAGAACATGCCATCAGGATAATTCTGATGGAAAGGCCATCTGATCAGTTACAGTGGATTTTCTATTGATAGTGGCCTATGCAACAATATAATGCATGAACACAATTGTACATATATGAGCATATATATATATATATGTTAAACAAGAATACATGTGTACATGTGGGATTTTTATATACCTTATTAATGGGTTTATAGCAAGACTTCAAGATACTGAATACATATAAGTCAGTGTGAGGGCCGTGGAATATGTCGGTGAAAAATCAGATATGATCTGATCCTTGACTCTTAATTTTGTAATTCTAATACAGTAGGAATAATGATCATAACTATTAGCAATTCTCTACTTCCCTGGAATGAAAATAGTTTATATTTTTTGCTGTCGATGGCCTTATTAAGGGCAAAGGCTGTTGTCTTACTTTCAGTCCTGAGTCTTTGTATGCTTAGAATATGTACTTTGGTACTTAACAGTACCAATGCTTAAAGACCAATACTTTTAATGGTCATCACTCTGTTTGACTAAGAACAAATGTTCATTCTGAATAATATTGATCTAATGAATAAGAATTAGTTAATACTCAGTGTAATGGTACAACTCCCAGAAACGCTTCAACTTCACATTAATAGATGGCCTTAGAGAAGATGGCTTAGATCTAGTCTTAAGTTTGCAACACAACCCAGTTATTATCTTATATTTCAAAATACCCTCTAATATCAGTGAAACCACAAGTAGACCTGCTATATTTTCTTTATGAATGTTCTGCATGAGTCCCATTATGAGATAATTTGGATTGATTGCTATCACTTTAAACACTTTGGGATCTTCTTTTAATTACATATCGAACCAGGAGATTCAAACGCCCTACTAGAAAATCTTTATGTGCAGATCTTAATATGCAACCTATCAGAAACTTCCAGACTAATATGGATCTTCTCTGCCACCAATCACTATCCCATGAATCAGGCTGTACGCTCTTCAGATACCAAGGAACCGTTTAACTTCTTATGACTCACCTCTAAAGAGCTCATGGATATCGTTGATCCCGTTTCACTTCTCGACAGTCCTGCGTTGTCATCCAACTCAGAGGCCATGAAATTCTTCACAGCCGTGCGAGGCTCAAAGGGTAAACTCTGCATATGTTCCTGGGGTGCAAGATGCTGATCTAAGTTCATATTAAACTGGTCCATTACAGGGGGATTCATACTGAATTCAGGATTCACTTTGTAGTGCAATAGCCTTTCATGCGGCAACGTTTCCATGCCAATATTCATTTTGCTTTCCTCTTTCATGGATGGCTGGGTATTTACAGAACTTCTAGGCATCACAATATAGTCACTCTCCATCATTCTTTCTTGAGGGTGGACGATGTCCATATCAGCTCCTCTTAAGTTGTCATCCGTGCATAAGTACACAGTTCTCCGCAATTCCGTGTTCTCTTTTTTCAGACATTGACTGCTCAGCTCATTCATACTCATGGGCACGTGCAAGCCTGTGGGCTGCTGGATGATGACTTTGGAAATGACATTTCCAGGCAACGTTGAATAGCTCAGCCCCTCAGGGTTCGTTCCCTTTTCTTCCTCATCGTCGTTGAGAGAGATTCGGGAAAGTGTTCCTGTTATGGTGGCTGCTCGGCAAGGGCCAATGTCCTTATGAAGCACTGCAATTAGAGCATGGTAGTTAATAAAAAGAAAGTCTTTATTTACCACTATATGATATTATTTATCTTCCTCAGTGTCCTCCCCTGAAAAAGTTCTGCATTAATCTTCAGGCAAAGGGAAGATTACCAGAGATTTCTCCATCAAGCTTGCATAAAAACACAGATTTTTGTTCACACAAATTTGCCGCTTTCACATAGGCCTTTCTCCTGAAGTTTTCTAGAAGATTTGTTCATTAAGTGAGCTTCTTGACAGGTGCCTGTGGTGGCATATGACATTGATCCCAGCACTTGGGAGTCAGAGACAGATTTGTGTGAGTTCAAGGCCAACCTGATCTACGTAGTAAGTATCAAGACAGCCAAAGCTACATAATGAGACCCTGATTCTAAACAAAACTTTGCCCACAAAGCAAAGCAACTCCAGTAGAAAATTTTACCACGTAGAGGTAAAACATTTGCTTTTGAAAGCATGAAAACTTTCACACAGGCTGAATTTTGCCTATTGTTGTCTCAGTTTTGAACAGAATCGTAATTGTGAATTAGCACAGAAGTTGAAAAACAGATTATGAATATCTTTTTCTACTATGAGGAAATGAATCCTTTAAAATATTCCAAAGCATGAACCACTCATACAATACCTGCTGTCGTTAAAGATGCTGTTATCTATTATTGTTTTATCGACTCTGTTTCCTATACCATACATCATGTTAAATGTTCATATATTTTTTCATGAATATACAATGTGGTTGTAGTTTTTATATTTTAGATTATTATATGTAAAAAATCTAAAAATATTGAGCTTTAATATGTTATTTCAAAATCTGGCATGGTGGTAGTATGTAATCACTTGGGAGGAGGCAGTGGCAGCCTTGGCTACCTACACTTTGTAAAAGCAAAAGCAAAAGCAGCGCCAAAATAAAACCTAAATTTCTTAAGATAATAAGAAAGCAGTAATACACTGCAATTTCCAGAAGTAATTATAAATGAAACGTTAAAGAGTAAAATTTGTTAGCTAATTTAATAATAGTTGAAATTAAAACAATGTTTAAAGCATTTCCAAATTCTCAGGATAGTTCTAGTTCCTAAATTTACACAAAAATTAATCCAAAGTTAGTATCACTAAAATTTAAAAACACATTATGAGAACCTACTGTATATGTCAGGAATGTATAGATGTTTTCACATCTTTATTAATAGATTATAAACTATGAAGGAAGCCTTGGGATAGTGAGTATTGACATCATAATCAGGATGCAAGATACATTTAGCTTTTTTACAGTATGATCTGGTGTATACAAAATATCTGAGAAATGTAAGATGATCTGCTCCTTTGATTCGCTTAAGATGTAAGCAAGCCTGGGATGTGAACC
Source organism: Meriones unguiculatus (assembly GCF_030254825.1). Classification (NCBI taxonomy): domain Eukaryota; kingdom Metazoa; phylum Chordata; class Mammalia; order Rodentia; family Muridae; genus Meriones; species Meriones unguiculatus. Next base: position 48,441,005 of record NC_083363.1, read on the forward strand.
TCTTACACATGGCAACGATGCTGAAGCAGGACCTTCAAGAGAAATTAATCCAGTTGTGAAAGGCAGAACAAAAATAAAAATCAAACCGCAAAGAAGGCAACCTAAATAGCTAGCACAAGCAGATGGACACTCCAGCAGCTCCAGAAGCAGTTTCAGGGTGTAAAGCAGAATGCTCAGGGCCCATGAAGTGAGCCTTTAAAATTTAGTACATTTCAACATATGCAGAAACCCCGTGGAAAACTCTGAGGAAAGCTGCTGCTGAGCTCAACTCAAAAGGCCTTGGCCAAAGATGAAAACGGAAACGTGAAAATATTGTCACTTGTTTCTGAATAATACAGTGGCGACTGGTCTATGTTTAAAATGCTTAACCTCAGACTCCAGGGCAGACTGGGAAAAAAGGGCACACTTTCTGAAAAGGCACCATTGAGCTCCCTGAGGAGCTAGGAGCTGCATCTCCAGGAAGAAGGCCTGATGTGAATATGCATCAGAGTGACTTGAAGGGCTTCTAACAACCCTGGTTACTGTATCCCTCTCCCACAGTTTCTGGCCTAGAAGGTCTAGACAGGTCTTCAAAACTGCATTTCTTGGAAGTGTCAGGTGAAGCCAGCACCACTTGTTGGGGTACCACACTTTGACAGGCACTGGTTTAGTATGAATAGCTGTTTAGAAAAAGGCAAGGTTCTCATTCTTTCCTGTCAAGAACTCTAAGGAATACAGGAAGGAGTATGACAGAGGATTGACATTCGGGAATTAAGCAGATACCTGACCACTGAAATAAGTTCAAGCCTCCTGACACAACCAAATTGGAAAAACTTGCACCATGGCTCATGAATTTTAGCAATCAAAGCAGATATATAGGCAGAGGAAATCATTTTCCCAGCGATCCTTCGCACTGGTGGCTTCGTAAAACTAAACACCAGTAAGATCATGCCTTGGCAACATGCTGTTAGATTTTTTTTTTCCTACAGGAAAAGATAATTCCTACTTCCCTACAGGCCCACACTGGGCTGCCAAATCATAGCTGCTAGCTTATGAGTGCTGTGACCATGCCCAACCCAGACTGTTCTGATTGAATTCAAGAATACAAGATTAATCTCCCATGTGCTTGTGATTATGGCAAGAAATACGATTTGACATTTGCACAGATTTTAATGCTCTGAGTTAAGTCTGAAAAACAATACATAAGGGAGTCTGGGGAGTCTGGAAGGTAGGAGGTGGGTGCCTTTCCCAGCACAGCAGTTCTGTTATAGTTGTCATTACACTTAACTCCTTTATAGACAGTCTGGATGGAGACATAGAAGGTTCTATGTCAAACACTCGATGGCTGCTATCCCGAAAGAAGTTAAGAAGACAGCTAACAGAGATAAATACAGAGGTTTATTTTTTTTTCCTAGGAAAACATACCAGGAGCATAACTTTTACATAAACTTGGAAGGAGACTCCTTGACAGCACTTATAAAACACTTTTGGCGTTTTAGATGCAAGCTGACACTTGCACAGCAAACGTGATTCGTATGTCAATGCAGACCACATCAATACAAGTGATAGCCAACTCTGGTGAAGGACGGAAACATATGCACGTGTGCTCGTAGTATAATTTAAATTTATTGACAAATGGGGGTGATTTTCAGCAGCAGGCCTGGGAAGGTGTTATTAAGAATGAATGGTGACACATGCACATGGCTGTTAAATCTAGAGGGGGAACAAAAAAGCAAAGGAAAACAAAACAAAGGAGGGGATCCACTCAGGTTGAACTAAATGATAGTTGAAGATAGTTGATTTCAAAATTTAGATACTCAGATAAGTCCGAGTATCCACTTTTATTATGAAAGAAGACAGCGTAGAGAACAAGAGATGGAAGGGGCACCGTGTGCTTTGCTTTGCTATGCTTGGGAAGACTATTTCCCAAAGAGCGAAAAGCATCCAAAGCAGAGAACACCTCGTTTTATTTTAAACTTAGAAGCGCTCTTCTCCTGTGAAAAATTAGCCAGTGGCTAGAGAAGAGCTACCATTAACACGCACGTGCACACACACAAACACACACACACACACACACACACTCACACACACACACACACGCATGGTGGTAGTTCATCAGTCTAGTGATTCATTGTTTATACGTGATAAACCGAGAGACTCTCGTGTGATTTGCCTGCCTTACAGATGCCCTTATTTATGCAGATGGAAGCTTATGGCACATCCAGTGCTTTTAGCTGCTGTGGCGCTGTCAATAATTCATTCCCTATTTCTTCTCATTGCTCATTCCTTCTCTCTCCCCTCTATATATAGAGCCTCGAGGTGGTGATGACTTTCATTGGAAGACGCCACTAGTCACTCACATGAGTGTGATGCATGAAACAGAGCATTAAAAAAAATACCTTTCAAAAAACGATTTCACATCTTTACAGATTATACTTTAAAGACCAAAGGATTCTTACCTGATCGACAAGCAATGTCTACGTCCTTTTCGAAGTCTGTCTGTAACAAGAAATAATAACACATGGGATCATCATTTAATGAATATTTTAAATGTTTTTGATATTCATATTTTTCTGAAGCTTGTAGATTTATGGCTACTCCATATCATTTATTTCTTTGTGCAAAAGAATATTCTTGGGGAATAATCAGAATTTTCTAGAAACAAAATGGTATATAAAACTCACGGAAAATAGGATAGTTTGGATATGGTAGCATAATTCCCCATAGAAAATGTTAGAATTTTAGCTGGGACTGGTGATTCCAGTGGTAATTCTAGTTGCTTAGGAAGATGAAGCAGGAAAATTACATGTTCAAGGCCTATCTGAGCCAGAAAAAGAGGTCAAAGTCCATGAGAGCAGGCTCAGTCTAAAAAGTTTAAAGGGGGTGAGAGGTAGTTTTTCTAGCATGCCTGAGGTCCTGGGTTTCATACTCAGTAATGAATGAAAGTGGAAGCAATGGTATACATTTGTAATCTAGTACTTGGCCTGGTGAAGGAAGGAGAATCCTAAGTTCAAAGTCCTTCTTGGTTCCGGGGCGAGACTACCCTAAGCTACGTGAGACCTTGTCTCAAACAACAACAAAATAAAACAAAACGAGGCTGTAACTCAGTGGCTGAGTTTGTACACGTCTTGGTTCAAGTTCTGATACTTTAAAAACAAAACAAACAAACAAACAGGACCAGAATTTTAAAACAGCAGCCTAAGTTTCATAAAGCAACCAGAAGGTACACTGTTAGAAACACCCATAAATAAATGTCTTTCTTCTTTGTATTCTATGCTTCCTGTGTTACCTGGGATACACTCTTTCATTATGTAGCTTTGCTAAAGTCACCATTGACTTGTAGGTGCAGTGATTAAAGCTGGTGGTTTAACACCCATTCTGGCAGCCTAGACCCTTGGAGATGTTAGCCGTCCCCCAAAATCTTATTTTAAACAAATCACATATTAGTGGTGAAGTCAGCTTAGCCTGTTGTGAGCAACTTTTGTCAATGATATGCCTTTCTTTACTAACGAGGAGCAGCCTCCCAAGGACTCTAATATTCAACTAAGTCTGAAGTGGTAGAGGCAGTCTGATCAAAAACGGTTATGTTGTGCAGGCCATTCAACTGGCCTGCCCTGAGGGACCTTTAGGGTCCTGACAACATCCTATGTCAGTGCCTGCGTCCTATGACATCACCTGGGCCAGTTGCATCAGATATAACCAGTCTGCCACTCCACCAGCTCTCTGGCCTCTCTCCCTCCTCTCTTGCACTCTCTCTGCCCAGCTTTCTTTCCTGTGGGCCTCCCAACATGTCTCTCTCCCTCTCTCTCCCTGCCCCCCCACCTCCATCCAATAAATCTTTCATAGCAGATCTGTTGTATGTGGCATTTTTTATATAAATACTAACAAGAGCTGTTTTACGAAGCTCTCAAATATTAATGCACTGTACTTTCCCCCTCCCAATAGATGTGACAGTCCGTGGCACCCTGTGTAAAAATCATTATCTTGAGTTCTGACAAGATGAAAAATAATCTTCACTCCTGTATAAGACACCATTCTAAATACTCAAGGGAGTCAAAAGCAGGCCCTCAATTCAAAGGCAATCCAGAAGGAACATTTATTGGATGTCAAAATACCAAGTCTTTATTTATTTTAAAGATTTATTTTATTATTTGTGTGTGTGTGTGTGTGTGTGTGTGTGTGTGTGTGTGTGTGCCCACACATACAGGAACACATGGAGGCCAGGAGGGGGCATCAAATCCCTTGCAGCTGGAGTTACAGGTTATCATGAGATGTGGATGTGGCTGCTGGAAACTGAACTTCAGTCCTTTGGAAAGGCGGCAAGTACTTTTAATCACTAATTCATCTCTCCAGCTCCCAAAATTAATCTTAATGAACTAAAGCCAAATTATGATTTTATACTATTTTATTATCAAGGAATATATATATATATATATATATATATATATATATATATATATATGTTCTTGAGAAAGCATGGTTTAATTATCAACCAGAAGGAAAATAAATGCTCACCATGATTTGAGCATGTCCATTAGGAAAAGAACTTGAAGAGTCAGCATTGATTGGGTCCTGGCAGTTTCTCAACCGGCATCTAAATGCATCTTGAACCTGTGAGGAGGAAAAACATTATTATTTTTTCTCTCAATAGTAACTAGATGTTGTCCATGTTGATCATCAATTATGAGAAACTTTTCTTTGCTTGTATAGTATAAGACACGTTTTGTTTCCTCTATTTGTTTGTTTTTGAGATAGGGCCAGGTTATATGTCTCTGGCTGGCCTATTTCCCTATAGGTCAAGCTGGACTCAAATTCACAGAGCTCTACTTTGCATCTGCCTCCTATTACAAAATCTCATTAGAGGCAAAGAGCAACCATTGTTTTCTGATCACAGGACAGTTCAACATCAGGATGCCCAACTCATTTCCTATGGTCTATTGGACTCCTCAAAGGTTGGTGAGTGTGTTCACGGCTGGCTCATCCCAAATAAATGGCCAGGTCATGTTTTTCTTTTTTAATGCTTGGTGTTTTGGACTTCATGTGTTTGATATTCTCCTTCTCCTCTACTACTGTGTGTTTTCTTGTTATTAAAAGCATAGCTGATGTTGTGTTTTCTCTGTATTGGAGCATTATTATAGAGAGTGAAGGACAAAGGCATGTGGGTCCCACGTAAACTACATCATGGGTTTCCTGTTTCGCTTTCACTTGTCTACTTGATGCTTCCATTGTTGGAGTTGAGAGGTGCTTTGATTTATAACTTTCTTTGCTCTGTTACTACAAAAACTTCATCAAAGTGTTACCATGTTGGAACATGGAATTTTGGCTGACTTTAATATATGTTCCTCGATCTTGGTCAGTCATATTTGGCCCTAGAATAAACTATTTCTTATCTCCTTCAGAAGAGTGAGAGTTGTATACTTGCTCGGACTGTAGCAATGTTAAACATTAATTTTACTGGTCCTTGTTAAGTGTTTTTCTACTTTGAAACCATCACCAAAGAGTTGTCAAGGATTTCATTGCTGATATTAAAGTATGGAAAAGCAAATTCTGTATATTTCTCTTCCAAATCGTTGTCTGGTTGATTGAAAGAGATATAAAAGCAGCCTCTTTTTAACAACATACACTTAGACACACATAAAATCAATACTTTCAACTGAAAAATTTCCAGATGTGACAGTAGGTTAAGAGAATGTCTACATTGAAGAGTGACAGCGGCTTTATCAGCCGGTCAACGCTGTTGGAAGAAAGAGAAGCCAGAAGAATACACACACTTCCCACTATGTTTAAGGTCATTTTGAGGTTCTTATGGGTACCATAATTTAAGAATTAGATTCAAATACATTTTTTTTTGGTGCAGAGCTTCCATTCATAAGAATTTTTAGGAATATTTTATTTGATTCCAAATGCTCTATTTGCTTTTTATTTTTTTAAATTGGAAAATACACTGAGGCTATCTAGATGAATTGACATTAAATATTTGCTCATTGCTGTGGGAGGAAATGATGAGACAAGATGCACAGAGCTCATTTCCTTACCATGGGGTATGGGGGGGGTGGTTTACAGGAAGATAGTATCTGGAAAAAGTTCAAGTTATGTGCAAATATTTTGAGAATTGAATTTTCTAGCATGTAAACAAAGAGCTTTATCCTCTTGAATTATACCCATGAAAAATAGGGATGTTTAAAATTCAAGCTCTAGATGGACATAAAAATAAATAACAAAAAGAAAAAAAATAGATCATTTTTTGCCGTACTAAAATTAAAGTCCCCCCAAACCTCCTATGCCAGTGTTATATTTATAAGGCTATGCAGTGATTGCCACTGATTTACTATCCATGAGGAACTAACTTCTTACTTTACTTAACAGTTTTATTTAAAGTTTATTATTAGATATTATCATTTTACAAATTTGAGTTCCTGCAAAATTAACATTTCAAAACCTTTTTGGAAGCCTGTAAACCCAATTTTTAAATGAATCCTTGTGGAACAATGAAATATTTAACATTAATTATGCCATACTTCATATCTAGATTATAAAATGTGTTCTCTTTGAAATATTCTGAAATAGGTCTGTCATTCTAAATGATGATCAGCCAGGGCTAGAAAGTAAGAGGGAGTAGCAAAGAACAGATATGTAACTAACTTTAAAACATTTATGGGACTTTAAGGGAGTCTGATGGTCTGTAGTGAGGGAGATAAAGACAAAGAGACAGAGAGAGACATCTTTCAGAATACAGTGATAGCTGTCAGTGCTGTCTCTACTGTTTCAAATTACAACTAGGGGGCTGTTAGAAAAAGAAAAAAAAACTGCTTTTGCACTGATATCAATGACTGGAGACTCATAGTTGATAAAGAAGGACATAGAAGACTCTGTGACAACACGCATCCCCACTCCCCAAAAGTAACAGCTTAGACTGGAAATCATCAAAGAGACCTCCTAAAAATTGTGATAAAGACAAATCTGGGCTGAGGGTTCTTTTATGAGACTGATACTCCAACCAAGGAACATGCATGGAGATAACCCATAACCCCTACACAGATATAGCCCATGGCAGCTTAATATCCAAGTGGGTTCCCTAGTAAGGGGAACAGGGACTGTTTCTGACTTGAACTCAGTGGTCTGCTCTTTGATCACCTGCCCCTGAGTGGGGAGAAGCCTTCTCAGGCCAGAGTATGACAGTGCAGCCAGTCCTGATGAGACCTGATAGGCTAGAGTCAGAGGGAAGGGGCGGAGGACCTTCCCTATCAGTGGACTTGGAGAGGGGCATGGGAGGAGATGAGGGAGGGAGGATGTGATTGGGAGGAGATGAGGGAGGGTGCCACAGCTGGGATACAAAGTGAGTAAACTGTAATCAATAAAAAAAATATTTTAAAAAATTGTGATAAAGATACTCTCAATAACTGAGGGCTTCTGGGTGAGGTATGGGTGGGGAAAGACTCAGTTTACTTTAAGGGGCTACTGTGAGTTTGGCCATGCTCCAGTGATTCTATGGGCAACAAAAATTGGATGTGTGCGTGTGTATGTGTGTGTGTTTTCTTCTTCTATTTCTCTCTCTCTCTCTCTCTCTCTCTCTCTCTCTCTCTCTCTCTCTCTCTTTCTCTCTTTTTTGAGGAGAGGAGTTCACAAGGGTAGGAGGCAGACTTGGGAGGATTGGGAAGTGAGTGTGATCAGGATGCATGATATGAATTTCCCAAATAATCAACAAAAAACTTTATGCTGGATAAAGAGTGCCTAGAGAAGGAATCAGTCTTTCTCTATCCGTATAGTTTCCTGGATGAGATCTGAGTTCATAGCAGTTTGCAAGGGAATGTGTCAATCCTGTCTCTCCCTCCTGAGGTGAGGCATTGGGTTTTCTCAGCAGCAGCAAGCAGGAGAGCTTCTCAATTGGAACTTGCTCCAGAGGCAGCTGGCAGAGAGTCACTGTGAAAAGTCCATGCCAGATTTAGACACTGTGGGAGAGGAGCACCCAGCACCATTGGCGGCGTTACAAATCCCAGAAGCCTCAGAGGAAAGAGCCACCAGTCTGAAACTGGCTCTGCATTTAGCTGCCGATCTGCATGCACTCCAAATCTTCACCTCTTACAAAATAAGACAGCTTGACCTCAGCTACTCTTTGTGAATTCTCTTGAACTCACAGGATCATTTTAAGTCAGGAATACACAAGTTTTAATCTTGCATTCATTTGTCATTACTTCAGGGGGGAGGGTTTTTAATGTGTTTTCTTGAGTCTAGTGTCCACAGTCACATCTACTGTTTCGTACTTGAACAAATGGTTCAGATTTTTCCCAACATAATGTTGCATTTCATATTTAATCACTAAATGAATAAGCCTCAGTTTCATAAATATGACAATTGACATAAGTGACACGTATGACTTGACATTTAGAAAATATTGCTTGGCTTTTCTCCTAGTGAACTGAAAAAAAAAGGGGGGGGGGAGTTTGTTCTTTGCTATATAATCAAAGGTTGAGTGAATTCTCTAATTCCAGCCCTGATGGTCCTTAACTGGGATCTCTCGAAGGTATGGATCTACCAACTGCTCTCTGAAATTTTGTGCTTTTGACCTTCAAATTAGCTTTTTATATCCATCTGAGGGGCAGTTGGAAACGTCTTTAGATGATCTTTCAAACATGAGGCCTGAAAAAAAAATGTAGCCGCGCTCCTTTAGTGTGCAAATGTGAAAGGAAAGAGAGGGAAATTCTATGCTAGACACCATGCCTCACACCTCTACGGGAAGCATTTCATTTCAGCCTAGCGTGATAGCCTTTGAGGAAGCCAGGCTTGCGATGCATACAAGAGCAAGTTCACGCTTAGACACTGTAAGAATCTTGCTCAACTTTATCACGACAGGTGACGGAGCTGAAAATGGAACCATGTTTCTTCCTATGAAAGCCCTCATCCCTGGACATCATTCTGTTTCTATCCTTTCAAATGTACTGAGCAGAGATTGAAATAGTTTAAGACAAAGAATGAGCCAAAAAAAAAAAAAAAAACAAAGAGAGAGATATTTTAAAAAGGAATAACCAGATACATTTTCACTTTATTTCTGTATACCTTGGCTCCTTGTATCAGTATAATAGAGCTGGAAGGTGAGCTCTTGGGGTCCTAAGCGGAGGGAGTGGGAGCTGCTTGTCAACCCGCCACTGCCCTGCAGCCTCTGCTCCCTGAATACAACAGCATAATGCTGCTTCCCAGAGTGGGGTCAGCTGGAAGGAAAATATGACTGGAGGAACTTAGAGTAACCGGAAATCACAGTTGGATGCTCCCTGGCAGGCATGACAGTGTATGGAGTTGCTCACTGAACCCACCCCTTTTCACACGTTGGTTGACTTCATTTATGCACATGCAGACACATGAATGAAGACTGAAAAGGATGCAGATGTCCACCATATGATCGGATTTTTGACAACCTAGGAAAGCCTTAGCTAGAAGCAGTAGGAGTGGGGGAGACTGGTGGCTTCTGAGGAAATGCTAATGTCAAAGACGCTTTGCCCCGGACTCTGCTCACAGCCAAGGCTTATTTTATTGCCTCTTGTTGTTCTCCTACTTCAGGGCACATACTTTATTTTACTAAAAGCAAAGCAAAACAACAATATCTTTTCATTATTTTCTTTTGGAGTTTTCAACTCAGCCGTAAAAGTATGAAGGTGTTAGTGAATGACTCAGTTTTCTCTTCGTCCATGTGCTATGTTTCCGCCTCTTAACAAAATGCTCTATTCACACCCTGGCCCTGTCCACACTCAGTCACTTACTCTTGTTTTTCAAATACAACGGGAAGAAAGTAACTATCATCAAGGCCACCAATGCTCTAGCTATAACTCTGATATGAGGGAAGAAGAAAAATAAAAAGGAATGAAGGGACAAAGGGAGAAGTGGAGGGAGAAATAGAAGACAAGGGAGAGAGGAAGACAGAGAGATAGAGATAGATAGATAGATAGATAGATAGATAGATAGATAGATAGATAGATAGAACAGATCATATTTATTTTAAGGCTTTTCTTGCAAAATTGCTTCACAGGTTTGAGTGAATATTTGAGGACTCATCTGGTGCAGCTTGGCCTTCATGCCAGAGCTTAACAGAGAAAGACGAGGACCCTGGCTCTGATACTAATGTGGAACAGCCACAGGATGCTTACACATGGACACAACAAGATCATCTTCATGAGGCTCAAATTTTAAGCACTTTTTTTCTCCTTTTTACTTAGTGGCAGGGTTTTATTACAGATTATCTTGTATCACAATCTTGTTCTTTTCCCCATCTGACATCAAGCTGTAAGACTGTCTTAAAGCCTGGCACAGCCAGAGAAAGAGATGAGAAGAATGTGCTGGAACCAAGAAGGTGGTTTCCTAGCAACAGAAACTATTTCAAAGGTTTCATAACTCTTGTGTAGTTTCATTTCCATAGCAATGAGGAGAATAGTAAATAGTATGTGTTCTTATCTGTTCCATTCAAATAAATGTTAATCAACAAATTCAAGAAACATCTATACATTTTCTACTAGATTCAGATTAGCTATAACGCATATTAATGTCTAGGCTGTATAGAATGTTTTGAGACAAATCAGATATCTAAATATTTTAAAACTGTTTTTTGTTTTATCTCTTTCAGTTTTGTCTTTTATTCTGCTTAGAGACATTTTCTAAAAAGACAAAGGTATTTTAGAAAAAGCAACTATAGTATCAAGGGAAAGAGTGGTATTCATATATTGCCTTTCAGGTCTGAAGATCAAGAACAGGTATTTTGATATTCATTTTTTTTTATAAAAATAAATAAGGGTGTTTGGCAGAAGGCTCAGCGGGTGAGAATTTGCTTTGCAAGCATGAAAACCCGAGTTTGAATCTCTACCGTCTATGTAAAAGAACCAGCCTAACTCTAAACCTACAATCTCAGCTCTTGGATTGGAGGAGGAGGCAGAAACAGGAGGATCCCTGGAGCTCATTTTCCAGCCAGCCTAGCCAAATGGGATGGGGCTGCTGGTTTAGTGAGGGAGTCTTTCTCATGGCAATAAGGCAAAGAATGACAGAGGATGCCTGAAGCCCACTTTGGCCTATAGACAGAACACTGGCCCATTTACATGGACCAAGGCTACACAAACTTGTTGCAGCTGAGCTGGAGGCATCAGGGCAATTATCTCCCCCTTCTTTCCAGGTTAAAAAATTATTTTTTCTTTTAAAATTGAGCCCATGGAAAGCAAAATCACACTTAAAATAGTCTTCTGCATATTACAGTCTAAATGCCATGATCACAGTCTTTCATTCCTTCTTTTATTCTCTTCCATGAAGACTGGGCAAATCAAGATGAGTAAAACTGCACTAAAAAAACAAACAAACAAATAAATAAATAGATAAATAAACCCCGAATTATATTAGTATGTAAAAAATTGACAGGGATAAGAAGATATACATAGCCAGTCTCTACATCAAAAGCATTGCTTACACTGGTTGCATATTTTCAAGACGTGAAATTATTCTGAAGAAAATAGTAGAGAAACAAAATGGTAAAAAAAAAAAAGACAAGAAAGGAAAAACTGTGTTGCTTGGTCTCTTATGGATTATCAGTGACGAATTACAAATTACGAATTGAAGAGCTACGCATTACACCTCAGCATTTCATAAACTGTGTATGAAACTTGCTTTGGCATATTTTTAGGGCAGTGGTATAGACAGGAGGTGAAGAGAACATGGGAAGGCATTTCTTCTCTCTTACACTATAGTCAATGTGGGGCAACATGGTCACAATATGAACCCAAGCCCTGCCAATGGCTGCTAAGACACATGTAGCTTAGAGTCTTTGCTTTTGAAAAATTGTGCTATAATATATTCCGCGTATATAAAATATATAAAAGTTTAGATAATAAATTTTTTTAAAAAATCTTAGTTTTCCAATAACAAAATTTCTCTTTGGAATTCAAAGGTCACTTGCCCTTAACTGAAATGTATGTGGTTTTTTTTTTAAGTTTTTAAAAATTATTATTTATTACAATTTATTCACTTTGTATCTGGCTGTGGCCTACTCCCTCATCTCCTCCCAATCCCATCCTCCCTCCCTCTTTTCCTCTTATGCCTCTCTGGTAGGTCCTCCTCCCCTTCCATCTGACCCTAGCTTATCAGGTCTCATCAGAACTGGCTGCATTGTCTTCCTCTGTGTCTTGGCAAGGCAGCACTCTCCTCCCCCACCCCCACCCCCCATCATGGGGAGTTGATCAGAGCACCTGACACTGATTGCATGTCAGAGACAGCTCCTGCTCCCCTTACTAGGGAACCCACTGGGAGACTGAGTCTATGGGCTACATCTGAGCAGGGGTTTTAGGTCCTCTACAAGCATGGTCCTTGGTTGGGGTATCAGTCTCTGCAGGTCCTCCAGGCTCCAGTTTTTTGTTGTTGTTTTATTTTGTTTGGCTCTGTTTGTCTCCTTTTGGAGTTCCTGTCCCCTCCAGGTCTTTCTATCTCCCCCTTCTTTCAGAAAATCCCATGCCCTCTGCCCAAAGTTTGACTATGAGTCTCAGTCTCTGCTTCAATACCTCGATCACTAGGGTCTTTCAGAGGCCAACTGTAGGCTCTTGTCCTGTTCTGGTCTTCTCCTGCTTCCTATGTCTACATCATTTGCCCTTCTGCATGAGGATTGAGCGTCTTCCCTAGGGTTTTCCTTGTTGTTTAGCTTCTTTGGGAGTACAGATTTTAGTATGCTTATCCTATATTATATGCTAATAACCACTTATGAGTGAGTATATACCATGTATGTCTTTCAAAGGCCCTCTGTGGTAGGCTGAAATGCATGTGTTTTTAGCAAGGTTACAGAGTATGTTTCAATGAAAATTAAAAAAAAACCAAAACAACACAAGGAATATTTTCACTGCAGTGTTATAACTAAGGAATGCTATAACATTCCACTATGAATTCATCAGTAGTAGTTATTTTTTAAATATCCACTGAAAAATATCAAAGGAAATGGGTATGCTTTTGCTCCTACTAATAGCAAAAATATCTATTTACAGATATCTTATTTAGTAGAAGCATTTACTTTATGATTTGACTTAATTGCACTTAAATTATGCTTTTGACAGTTAATAGACTAATTAGAAAGCACTGAAAAGTCTTGATGGGTATCAGGAATTTTTCTGCCAAGTATTTTTTTTTCTCCCAGTAAGTAGCAAAAATTTGATTACAGGCCATCATAATATCTGTCACTTAGAATTCTATTTATTTTAAGCACAGTCTAGCACCATCTGAAAAGAAGACACAGGTTGGTGGTGTAGTTCAGTGGGCAGAATGTTTCCCTAGTATGCACAAAACTCTGGCTTGATCTCTAGCCCTGCATAAAATTTTGTGAGTTTCAGGTTAGCTTAGGCTATATAAAACCATGTCTTTAAGAAAAGAGAGAGAATTCACTTAAAGATCGAGTACTTGGCTGTTCCTTATTAACTAGAGCACTAATTTCTTCTGAAAAATGCATGCACATATATCTTACACCTTGCTTAAAGCCTGCAATAGTCCATCCTTAATTGTCAATTGAAATGGCCCTGTGCCTATTAATTTAGACGAATTCTGTTAAAAATATCAGAGGAGTGTTAATACAGATGATCTACAAGATAGTCATAATTGGAAAAGAATATAATCTAAGTTACTTTTAGATTATATTCAATTCGTTCAGTTTCTTTTTAACCTTTATTACTATGCTATATAAAGAGCTTGATATTTGGGGTATTCTAGGGGTGATATTTTAGTTGGAAATTGGTGATCAAGGCTTGACAGTTGTAAGCTACTTCAGATTTTGAAGTGGTGAAATATCTTCCCCTTGCAAATTGTAGTCACACTTTATCTGTTTTCATGGGTTCTCATCGCAGAATATTCTTAGAATACACCTGTGAGTTTATTGCTGACATCTGTGCTTTCCTGAAATAAGGCAGAAGTACTGTTCTTTCCACCTAATAAATCAGGTTAAGGCCTTTTGTTACCTTCACACATCACTGTAAAACAATGGGTGTGTGCTCAAAAGCACACACAGTTTGTGATGTATACAGCACAATAAACTACTCAAGCAAGCTAACTAATGCAAACCGACAGTGGATTGTTCCCAAAATCACTCACATGGCATGGTGTCAGCATGTTCTTTAGTTCCCCACTCATCCCCAGAGTAAACAGTGAAATGACTCATAAACCTTGTAAATAGCGTGTCAGTGCTTGCAAGCACTCAGAATAATTTCCACACTGGTTGGAAAACAATATTTTATCCCTTAACAACACAAATCTGCAGCCTTTAGCTGTCTAGAATGAGTTTGGTGCCTTTTAGTGTCTCTGATCCTGAGGAGCGTTGCTCCTCCTTTAACTGAAAATATACTCAAACTGTGACCCAGAGACATGCTGTGATTGCAGGCAGAGGACAATTACTTAAGGACAATTACTGCCTACGATGCTTCACTGTGTGCAGTTTCTGTAGCTGTTGACATAAACATCCAGAGCTAAATCATTTATCTTTAGTAACTTTAAAACACATTTGTTTTTGCATGTAAAGTTAGTTAGTGACAGGACCGAGGTTATGCTACGTGCAGTAGCATAAATGGGAAGACAGTCAGCAACAGCACACTGTGTGTATAAAGCCTGCCATTTGAGGCATGCCCACCTCATGCTTTCTCCCCCTTGTTTCTCCTGTGTACCTATCTCACTCCACCTGCCTTGAATCTGGGCCTTGACATCTCTGGGTGCGCTTTCCCTTATACCAACCCATGTATTTCAAGCTGTCACTTTCAGAGTGTCAAAGCCTCACGACTCTTGTCTTAATGCTTTTTTTCTTTTTCATGCTTGGAATCTTAACCAATTGTCTGTGGAGAAGATCAACTTAGTCTGAAGACCAAGATTACAATAAGAGATCATACCGGCTGCTGCTTAAGATATACCCTCCCACTTTCGCTTATCTCTTTCACGAACAAATTGTATCTCTTACCTCCCTCCGGAGAATGCAATGGACCATGACTATCACAAAGCCTTGTAATGAATCAAATACAGCAAAAAGTATCTGAAACAAGATGGAACGTTTATCTGTCATGGCCAGAACTGCCGACATCCACGTCAGAGCCAGAAGAGGCAGCACCACACAAGAGCTCCAAAGAGAGGCCCTGTGGAAAGAGCAAAGAAAGCATCATTACGTAGTTGCATGCCATGCTCCAGGCCATAACCAAACCCCCATTCACTCTCCCACCAAAGCATTCCTGGGTGCGGCACCAAGACCATTAACTTGGAACCCACAAAGCAGATAGCAATTGAGAATTTTGCTTATCTCTTATAGACTATCCCACAATCATTATAAAGGCAGTTGCCAATTAAAAATACTCAAGCAACTAGCAAACACATTTTTTTTTTCCATCATAGCATTTTTACACATGCACTGTAAGGATTCGTAGCAAGAAGATGTAAATGATTGGGACTAACATGGCGTTACTGGCGGTGGTGGCTGACAAAGCTGTCGTAGAAACTACTCCGCACTTGGCACATTTGAGCGTCAAACCGCTATGAGGCTCACTCATCTGACTGCAAACAAACAGAACACCCACAAAAAGAACAAAAAAATATTGAATTGTCACCAAAAACGTTGCAGCTGCAAGTTAGTTTTTAAATACAATTTACGCAGAAAAAGTATACTTATCCAGGATGAACATTCAAGATCATTTTATCGATGCAATTACACCACGTATCATAGACACGCAGTGATAACCTTTATTCAGACCCATGGTAAACAAACAAATGGGTACTAGCTTCCATTATTTTCATTATCACCTGAAGAAGTTTCAGGTGTCAGTAAGACCCCCCAGAAATATTTATATTTATGGCAGGAATTCTAAGAATGTAAGTAAGGTATGTATCATATTTATATTCTTCAAATGTAAGGGATGTATCTCTACAGATCCTTAATTTGAAATTTTTATAGCAACTATATATGTTCAAGTTATAGGGTGATCTGAATATAGGGGCTGATGGAATTTGATGAAATATCTAATAATAACAGAATGCTTGTTTTCTGTAATAATAAAACATATTTATCACAGTAAGTAAGTTCAAAGTAAAAGGCTTCAATCCTACAACATTTAACAATCTATGTTGGCCTAAGACATTTTCCTGGTGAATTCAGATTCAAATAGTGTAGATCTTATATATTACTTATTGGAATCAAGATAAGGCTACATAGAAAAAACTTTGCATTCATTTTCCTTACAAAAGTCTTTCCTAAAACATTTTGTGTTTATTAAAATACAAACCTTCTGGGAAAACAAAAAAATTACTTAAATTTTGAAACATTTTGAAATAATTTTCTGTGGTATACTTTTTTTACTTATTCCCATGTAATATTTATATCTAGAACAAGTTTACTCTCTTAAGTTTTAAAATTAATGTTATAGCTATATATTATATATAATGTTTATAAATATATTATAATGTTATATATAAAACTGGTAGAGGAGAGAGTGGCTGATTTCTTTCAAATGACTACACTCACTAAACCTGAACTATATCCTAGGTCGATCACCAGTTCTTATGAGAAAAAAAATCAAAGTTTTGCAGTTAGGTTATAACTCACACGCTTTGCTGATAGACTGATCCCAGGGTCTATGTGCTAGCACACATGCACACGAACTTGTAATGATGAGTGTACTTTACTCTCTGAATGGTTCTATAGGCTTGCCAAGTCTTGTTCCAGAGCAGATCTGGTTCAGTTTTCTAATGTCTTCATAGATCTATCTTAGCTCATCTCCAAACACTCTAATGAAGAGGACCCAGAAACCTGTCCTTTTTAATGCTTCATGGGTCATTCTGACAACTGCCCTAAACATATACCTGAGTCTCTTTCATGTTAAACTTAGACACATTATTATTAAAAAGGCATGTATTTATCATTTATTATTTTTTTACCACAGAAAATAGGTAATTTGATGACTGTGCCCTGACCTTGGCCATGGATGTATCTATTTCTTAATTTAAAGGTACCTTTCCTCTGGGCTCTGAGGCAAAATTAAACAATCAAAGATGACTACAAAGAAATGATGGTGAGTACCCAGGATTATCTTTACCTTTATAATTACCACCACAAGACTTGAAGTCCATTGCTCTCATTCTCTTCTTGACCTTTTTTCTGCTATTTTCAGGAAAATTTACTCAACTATTTTAGTGTTAATATCTAACAGATTCCCTGAAAACAAAATATTCTCTCCTCTACTTTAAGAAAATTCATGAAAAATATAAACAGCTGTGCTAAGCTAAGTTCTGATTCCATGTAGATATGACAGAGGAGTTTAATCCGGTACACAGGAAACCCCATTGAAAAACTCGAGAAGCTATAACTTTTGTTTTAAGATGTTCTAAAATTTTGTTTTAAGTTGTACACTATAATTTATCTTGTTTGTAGTTATTTCCACTTATCATTTTACATAATAGATACTGTTATTTTCAATAAAGCACCCTTGGTAAATGTACTTCATGTATTAGAAAACTTTTCATAGTTTAGGTGTTACACAGCTTGTCAGGATTTTTTAATTATTTATTAAACATTTATTCATTAATTCATTTATAAATATTTATTGAGCACAAAAGATATGCTTTGATACTTCTAATAGGTGATTATACAGTATAAAAAAGCAAATAAGTTTAGAAATAGAAAGAAAAATGGAAGAATGGATACCTTGGTCCTATATTCTACTTTAAATCATGTCATCTAGTTTCAGAAAATATTCTCTCTATATATGCATATATAGATATGTATATATCCAATGAGTGAATCAGTTATTAAGCCAGTCTGTATCAACCAGACTCAGTGCTTTCTCGGTGCATCTGATTAAGCTCCTCACTGAAGTTTTTATCACTCTCTTCACTGCTTCTCTGTGGACTAAACTTCCCATAGTCATAATATATATTTTAAAAATTTCCTTTATTCACACTTCAGATTAGAGAACAAATTCAACTCTATCTATACCTTCGTTTACCTGAGAATTTCTATTCGATAATGTCATTTAAACTTGGTCGTTACCTCAACAGCTCTACTCTGCTCAGGAGAGTGATCAGAATTCTACAAGTAGGGAGACTTGTAGAGAAAAGTGACTCAAACTTGACATGACTCACAAAATAATGAAGTGTGAAAAAGAGACACTGGCCACGAGTTTGAGAACTCTTCAGCATTTTAATGAGCTCATCTCCTCTTCTGACCTCACTGTCTTGGATGATGAGCTCATAGAGACCTTTATTGCCATGTTATTTCATTCATCAGAAGAGTCACTGTTTGTTGAGTGAGGCTTGCCAGCTGCTAATGTTCTTGCGAAATCACTGTATGCATTACTTCACATGGTTAATGAGGCAAAAGCAATTTTCCTATTAATGGATGAGGAGACTGGGTTTCAGAAAGATGATGTATGCAGCTAGAGCACTACAGAGTTTTGATCTCTAATACCTCTGTTAGAAAACTCCTTTATGCCACTAGTATCAGAGCCGACCATCTCTACCCAGTACTTCATCTGATCAACAGGAAAAAAAAAAATGGTTACTCTATTCCAGCCACATGTGGCAAACGAACACAGGTAAGTCCTTGGAAATGTTATGTCAGGTGGCATAAAACTTGTGTGGGCAATAAGTTCAGGAGGATTTAGAAGCGTATTTCTAAAGCAGCATGTAATTTAAAAGGTGACCCTGACTCAGGAAAGAGCGTCAGCTGATTCTTTGAGTACAGCATTGTAGCTCTAGGGTTTTATGTGAAAAATATTGAATATTTTTATCAAACTCCATTAAATTTAGTATTTTACCAGGGGAAAGAACTCGTTGAGTTAACTTACTTTATAATCACACAAGTTATAAAACCAGAAAAATCTTAAATTCATCACCAGTAAGTGATCACATACTATGACCTTTAAAAAATACCATAAATATTAAAAAAAACAGTCATACAAATACATTTTGAATAAAGGTAGATTTTTTTCCAGAAAGGAGAAAGTTGTAACTTTTTGTAAGAAAAGACCCAGGAGGAAATAAAGGGCATTGATACCTCACTCAAATTTTCACAAATATTTAGAATGGGGTATTTCTGTAACCTGAAATGCTTCCATAAATCTATATATGAAGTGCTCATTGATATAATAATAACATTAAAAAAGAGGTAGTTGTTTGTATTGATTTTGTAAATGTCTAAAATAGACAAATAAAAATTACAAATAACTTTCCTAATAATATTTTAAATGTAAAAAGAATGCAAATATGTGATAAGAATGTTTGATATATATTTATTTTAAGTGGTTAAGTGGATTTTTTTTCTGTTCTGTACAATTATGTAGAGAGAATATCCCTCCCCCTAAAAAAAAAGCACTATTATACTCTATTTAGTTTTACTTGTTCCAATTCCGCTCTGTCTCAAACTGACATTTTGTTTAATGCCATTCCTGTCCTTTGTGGGACAGGACAAAAAAAAAAAAGTTGGGGCTTGAAATTCCTTACCTTAGAACAACTATTTTTAATCCTGGCTTAGTGTTCAATCTTAACAGATGGCCAAGCAATAAACATACCTATATCTTCTTATTTTATATATTGTTATTTTCTCATTATTCTACATGCTATCTTCTTCTATACAGTGTTAGTTTCAACAAATCACCCTTGGCATACATAGTAGATTTATTACTTCTACCATGTAATATGATATTAAAGCAAAGAAACCTTAAATGACAGAATCTACCAGACATACTAGTACATCAAGAGTAAAGTCAGGACACAGCCCCATGTAAGTGACAGGCTAGACCTGGACTATGGAATATACTTGAAAAGAACCTTCAAAATCCACTAATGTCAGCTTACCCGGCTCTGTGTTTGAGCTTTTTATCTAGGATCCCATCTCTGGAAACAAGTTTATTAAATACCAAAATGCCAATCACCATGTTGACCTGTCAAATAGAAACAAAGTTGACCTTTCAATGATACTAAAGGGGATCAGGTCCCTGTTTCTCCAGAAAGCAAGCCTTAAATCCCCATGGAGGTGCATGGTTCTGAAGAGTGAAACGCATAACTTCTTAAAGGCACAGTGAGCAGTTCAACAGCAGTGAGTGCTTTCAATATTTAAAGTCCATTAAACTCATTTAATTTCCGTGGTTTGCAGTTTAACATGGTGAAATTAACCTTCAGTTGTCTAACTTTTAAATGGTATCAAACTCCATCAATTCGGCATTATTCTTCCTAAGGAAAGTTGACTGAAACAATGGACAATGGGCTAAATGAGTTTGACCTATTCTTAAGAAGCCCAACTACTTTAAACCTCCCAGTAGGGGGCTGGGCTGAGCCTAGGCAGGTACTGAGGATTTGTCACTGCTTCCATGAGAGAAGACAGAATGGAGAAGTCACCCTAGCAGGGAGGGTGGTGGTGGGAGTGTGGTATGGGGTGGAAGGTGCTTTCTGATACTCCATGTTTTCTAAAAAATGAAAACCTGTTCAATCTCCAGATTCCTTCAGGAGATGGATGCTGACACCAATTCATAAAGTACACTCTCCTGAGCACTTCTCAGCAATTTCTAAGACTTCCTTACTCTCACTTACATGGCCTTTTGCACAATGTCAGCTGAAGAGAACTCCATAAGAAAATGCTCTTTTTCAAGTACGCTTGTTCAGGCATTGCGATAGTGACTGTTACAAGATGGCGGTGATGAATATCCATCCCGATAGGAAGACCAAGAAAATCAAAAAGCCTTTTCTTTTCACCTTACTTAGCCCTTTACCCTCTACTAGCAGTCTTCAGAATATAATGCAGCTGTTCGTCTTCTACTCAAAGAAGGCAGAACTCTGTCCACTTAAGAAATATGCAGAGCATGTCTATTAAGTAGTGATTTAGGAGGTGTCATGCTTATCTCAGCAAGATATCCCTCAGTCCAGAGAATGCGCATTGTGCTTCCCTTTATTTGAATGAACTAAGATAAAATCTAAAATCCATAGATTCTATTAATTCATAACTTAAATATGAGAGAACTTGTGACCAACAGAACCACTGTATTGGTGTTTCAATTATATACAGATCATATAGGGTTATTAACCTAGGTGAATAGGGCTATTAACCTAGCAGCTTAGGAAAGTAACTCATTGATTTAATTAATTTAATAAAAATCCAAAGCAACAGACGAAAGTGTTCCTAATAGTTTCAATTTCCCTGTGCTTTTCTGTAACATTCATGTCTTCAGGGATCTATCTATCTACCTACCTATGTATTTATCTTGTGAATCATGGGAAATAAATTATTTTTTCTTGTTACAGCTTAAAAGAATAAAACAATTTTTAAAGGAAGAAAGATTCAAATAGTTATTAAAAAGGACATTTTCAGCTTACAAGTTATTGAAAGAATCATTAAAAAACTAAAGGGTAATTAACTGATAGTCTAATTGAACAGTAAATATATTAAACCTAGATCATTTCTTTCTGTCTTTATTTTCTTCAGATTAATAAAGCCAAATTGATAAGTATGAGAGAGAGAGAGAGAGAGAGAGAGAGAGAGAGAGATTAGGAGAGAGAGAGAGAAGAAGTAGGGCAAGAGAGAATATGGAAAATTGGTAGAAAATTTTGCATGTTATAATTTTTTAAATTAGGGAAATATTTTGTTGTTCTAAGGAGAAAATAATTAAAATCTTTGTACCTAACATTTTTTGGTGTTTTTTTTTTTTTTTTTTTTTTTAACTTGGAACAATATTGACCCACAGGAACATCAAAAAGTCTGGAGATGTGGGAGGCAGAGGTAGGGAGGCTTCTGAACATACTAGAATACATAGGATTGACTGTGGAATATGAAATATCCATTCTAAAATGTCTGTTTCATTGAGGCTGAGAAACTGATATGTTTGCATGTATGAATGTATGCATGTATGTATGTGTGTATGTATGTATACAGATGGATAAATGATAGATAAGTAAAGTCATTTGGGAGTGGCAGTCTTGAATAAATCTCTCTATTCATATGTAAACACATTATACAAAATAATATAGAGCTGTAATAAAAATAAAGAATGGGATTTTCATATATTGTAGAGAAGGAACTAACTGAAGTTCACTTGAGCTTCTTCACATATCTAAAATCATTGTAAGAGGAATTCTGCTCTCCCAAGTTTAATAATCTTTAGTACTTAAATATGAATATTTTAGAGTAATATAAGATTGAAAGCAATTGATACTAAAATTGAAGTAATAAGTAGTTGAACTTTAAAATTTCAACCCTTCAAACATTTTATCAAAATTGCCACTCTAAGTGAACCACTATAATCTTTCTTCTGTGCTAAGCAATCAAGTAAGTGAATTAAGAGTTTACCAGGACAACAGCGGCAGCAGGTCCAACGAAGGCATAGAGCAGTCCTCCTTCAAGAGACAGCCAGCAGCTAAAAATAGCATTAGATAGAACTAACAAAAATCAGTGATAAGCATCAGGACTCTGAATTGTGATGCAAACAGCATAGACTAGAATTTGACCTTGCAGTGCTGGCACATTTCAAAGATTTTTAACTTAAACCTTAGAAGCTGTAGAAAAACCTAGAAGTAGAACATTTAATGAGCAAAAAACAGTACACAAACCTCACTGGAGACAAACAACTATTGGGCTTTGAAGGTAAAATATTTTATATGAATTATTTGTATATTGCAATTTCTACTTTTGTTTTCAGCGCACAGACTATCACCTAACAAATGCTGTTTTATCTCCCTGGCAGGCTCTTTCAGTGTGCTTAGAAATTTGTGCAGTTTACCTGCGTTTCCTTGAGATCCATTGAGATACTGGGAGAAACTGGGTTAAAAGTCACCAGGGCATGAAATGGATAACTGATGTTTACATTTTTTTCCTTTATTTTTACTGTTTCCCAGACCACCAAGAGCACTCATTGGAGTCAGATCGTGATGTAGAATGGGTGCAGCTGTGTTTGTTCCACAGACTAACTTCACCAAGAGATGCAGGTTTGCACTCATGGAGCTGTGGAACTCTTTTTGGTAAAAGTGCTCATTCTCTGAATCTAAAGAAAATGAAGAGGCCAGAGGGCACAGTATGGGTGTCTGCAGGCTGCAGCATCTGGAACTGCACAGTCCAGGACAGTGACGAGAAAAGTATGGAAGACTGTATCTCACTGCTGGTGTGCAGCCATGGCAGTTTTTCATGACTGTCTTTCTGATATTTGCCCCTTTCACCACCTCAGTCCATGCGGCAGTCACTGTTCTGTACGTCCTCTAACAGTGTTCTGCCCTATAATTATTGAGGTAATGGTTCCATACTGTTTGCCAAATCACCGATAAAATGATACCTTTAAGAGCATAAATGAGCCTTTCTAGTTATACCTTGGTTAAAATTTTAATCTAGTAATTATATATGCACCCTGAAACACTAGAATATACAGTTACAGATATGTGTGCATGTATTTACAGATTAACATATAATTTGGCATGCTTTTGACCTTTATAAACACAAAAGTATACTACACTGAGGTGTTTTACAAATACTCCATTCATACCAAGATAGTTACTTTAATAGAGAAAGTAATAACTTGGAGCTATAACCATGCTGTAGTAAATAGCAGTCCTTAAATGAATGTTTAGCATTTTCTTTCAGTGATATTGATGGCATGTACAATCAAGAATTCCAAAGATGGGAGTTTATTTTATTTTTTCCTCTAAGAAGGTGTCATTGAGATGGGCAGATGAAGTGATATCCTTTTATGCACTCTTAATTTGCTGAGTACAACATGTGGCCTATTTATCAGTAATTCCTAACTTATACCTGGAGACAATTACAGAATGCCATGTTGTTACATTTGTTCAATAGTATGCACACTTTCCAGATATTGAGGTTAATATTTACTATAAATGTCCTCACGGACTTTATGAGCACCATAGGCATAAGAAGGGCCATCATGCCCCTTTCTAATCTCTTTGATAGTTTAGGGAACTTCTAATATGGAATCTAGGTCCTGACTGATCAATTGCAGTATGATATCACTATAAAACAGCAACAAAACCTGAATTAAAAGCTAATGATATTAGACCTAGACATCAATGATACTTGAAGCTGATGGAAGAGTCACACAGTAAAACATAGCATAAAAATAACATCAGTATTTTTAATCATTTCTAGCAAAGAATATTTAAGTTTTGACATCTACAGTGCATATTTATATATCTTTAAAGGAAAAAACTCTCAGGAAGAACTGGAAACAGAGATGAGGATTCTGAAAAGAGCTGTGCTGCTCTCTTTTGTGCATATAAGTGACCTTGTGTCATTCCTCAAGCTTTTATCATTGTTAATGATTCAATGACAAAGCAAATGAACGGTCAAGAACACGAAAACCTGCTTCCTTAGTTATCAACATGGGTATCATCTTAGATGGACTTACTAGTGATCCGTGCCATAGCCTTTTGTCCTGGTGAAGCCTACAGACGTGGCCACTACTAAAGCCGGCAGCCCTGCAAGAAAAGCAAGGTGACACTTCATATGCAGCCATAGCCACTGCGGACAGGACAAGCATGGACAAACTCCAGATACTCAGATTACAGCAACTGCTGTTGGAGGAGTCATCTCACAAGGTATGTTTATGTTAAAAAATTTCTTTCAAGCGCAAACATACAAGAGACAGGTGGATTTTTTTTTTAACTTTGTGCACTGACCTAGTGTAGCTAGATTATCGCTGAATTTGACATAGTTTTAAAGAGAAGTAATAACACAGATTGAGTATATCTTTAAAGTTATTCTTTTTTTCTCCAAGGGAGTTGCACTGTTATAAAGGAAATCTGTAGTTATAAAACCAGAAAGGCAGGAAACTGGTACCCAGGTTGGATGGACTGTCGTGCGAGAAGAGCACTAAGGTAGCCACATACTGAGCCATATCAGGTTCAGCTCATGGAAGACCACCAAAATAAATTTTATCACTTGACATTTTCTTTTCAACTTACTCAAAACAACAAGGATGCAGGAACAGAGGACTCAATTACCTGAAAACCTAAACCAATTCTGATCTTAAGACTTATTGCATTGCATACATCAACATATTTGGACATTCAAGCAAATCTAAATTTGGTTAAAATAAAATATATCAGTGAATCATACTCTTGTAGCCCGTCTGCCTGGCCTCTTTCTTCTTACCATTTCCCATACTTCCTGCTATTTTCTATCTTCTGGGAGTCTATTGTACTAACATTACATAGTACCAGATTTAAAGACAAGAAGTATGAAGAGCATGTCAAGGGGAATTGCCTTGTTTTTAATTAATACGGAGAGCTATACATTTATAAAATAAATTTTATTTTCATTCCTCTTTTTCTCCTTCCCCTCTTCATTCCTTATCCTGAACGCTATTTGTAACTGAATATTTTGATTGAATGGATAGAGTTCATTAGAAAAAAACCTTATACCGCAAATAATCGCTAGAAAATTAGTGGTCTTTATTTTGTATAAATTGGACTTTCTTTGTGTTCTAAATTCATTGTGGTATGCTTCTGTCCACCAATATTCTATATAGCTCTTTCCTACTCAGAGAATTTTGATATTATCTCCAACTTTGGAGGTGAACAGCAAATGCTTCTTTCAAGATCTTTATTCACCATATTAAATAAGGTAGTTATTGGTTACTGGCAAGGAAATCACTCTTTAAGAAATAACTTCCTATACTTGTGCTCTCTCTTCCTTAGAAATATAGTCCTAATTCACAGCAAAAATGTTCCTTTGTTCAGTACTACCTGAACTTTAGAAGATCTTTGTCATGGAATCTAGACAAAAATCTTACGAAAGTGAGTAGAACACATTCTTCAGCTTTCCATTTGCTTCTCCAAACAGTCCTCATATATCAGCTGAATATGGGTACACCTCTGCCGGATGCTGGCAGATAGTCTTTAAGTGGTTTTGATCCTGTTTCTTCAGGATGAGTTATTCTGGTCTTGCAGTAAGTTCACCAGCCTATAATCACCCAGGTTCCCTTTTACATCCTATTCTCCTAATTTTATATAGTGGCAGCAGTTCGTGTGCATGTGTGTGCAAGCATACACACGTGTGTATATGTGTACACATTTCTTTTTGTGTACTATCATTTCAGCATAGGAATTTTTAAGACTCAAAAACAAATATGAAAAATTTCTGCACTTTTTCTAAAACTGGCTTTAAAAAAATTAACTATCCTCTCATTTAGATTTGTCTCATGAAATCATTGATATTTAAGATATCTATGTCATAAAGCAACTGAAGACTTTCCCCAGTAATGATGGACATTTTGGAGATTTCTTGGAATAAAACACTTAAAGGTTTACTAGGGTTTTGCTACATGTCCAGTGAATAACGTGATCTGGGCCCTGAACAATTTAAAGCATTTTGCATTTTCAAAAAATACCAGCAAAGAACACATTGTCTTTCTAACTTTAGGTAGCTCAGGTCTCAGGGTACACCCTATAAATATATTAACTGTTAGTTAGCTAACTAAAACATTTGGTAATAATCATCCTGTGGATGTTCATAAAATGGCCCCTCTCATATACATAGACACAAATAACCTGGATAGATTTTTTTTTTACTATTTTATGACGTTACTGCTCAATGTTATTTCAGAAAAGTATGAAAAGTCTATTAATATGCTTACCCCATCCAAGGCACAAAAAGCGTTTCCTTATAAGCCGAGTCCTGATTTTCCCCGTTACAGCCATATATGACTGCCACGCTTCTGTCAAGACCCAACAGAATGAAGCCAGGAAGAAAAAATGCAAGAATGCAGTGGTGGTCGTGCAGATGCTCTGTGGAGACAGAAGCAGAAGTGCATACTCAGCTTGGGCAGGGACCTATGCTTTAGAGGACCGGACTGCTTTCTTGCTTCCCTTCTGGACTCATCCCTCCTTTGTTCGAAGAGGAGAGGAGGTCCCTCTGTGTGGTCCACACAGCCTTTAACTTGCATCCTCCTGCCTCAGCCTCCTGAGCCCTATGATTACAGGGCTCTGTTACTATTTTCCACTTGAAGAGTTTGAGTACTGACTGGCTTTTGTCAAGTCTTCTCAATGCCACAGAAACTGTTTAAAGAAATTAGAAACCTTAACGTCTCTATACTTTATACAATCTGTGCAACACAGAAATACATGCCCTGATTCCATTTGTGTTTTCAGTATCTTTAATGAGGACCCACACTATAAATTTAAACTCAAGGCAAATAAAAATTACTGCCTTGGTTGTTTTTTTTTTTTAAATAAAAATTATGGAAATAGTCTTTTCTTTAGTTTAAGTTGCAGGCAACATTTATAATTGTTTTGGATACATTATTTATGTTTTTTATTTAAACCAAAAATTCTTATTTTTCTTTTTTTTAAATCTGTGTTGATGTTAAGAGGATCCTGGCAAGCTTAAAAGCTTTTCAAAAGTAAAAAAGAACGACTTTGCTTTTTATATGTATGATACCCAAGTTATAACAGCAAAGTACAACATAAGGTTTGGCTAATAGCCTAGAGCAAATGTAACATGCATTGTAAAGTATTTAATAGTTGTCTTCAATGCTACTACATTACCATGCTTGTCTTAATCAAGCAATTTTGAAAAGCTAATTGAGTCACTGGCGGTACACAGCTATGATTTCATAGATATTTTTCTTCATGCAATCTAATCATCCTAAATGTGTGGACCATTAGCTGTGCCTTGTCTGAAAATGACCAGCAGCTTCATTTTATGCAGGCTGCTACTAATTTCCCTATTGGTATGACTTCTTTGTGTACCTCTTGTTGTAATACAACCCCTCGTAAGCCAGACCAGCAGCAGGATCAATTTCTTCCTTTGTCAGTCAACCTTGCTCCAGAAATTGAAAAGAGGCAAATGAAGATGTTAGGTTGCTAATTAGAGATTAGCAGTCTTGAAGGTGTTAGAGCTCCCCTCCTCCCTCATCATCACTGGAATATAAAACCAGAGTCTGAAAATGCAGCACTCTAGCACTGCTCAACGGGTGACAGTGTGACCCATATTTCTGGTCCAGCGAGGAGGTTTGATGTCTTGAACTGCCTAATTGATAACTGGTTCCAAGTAATCCTGATTATATAAGATCATTATCTGGCAGGAATCTTTCTGATAAAGAGCAAAATGGCAAACTATTGCCCTCACTTCTAAGTGTCAATACAAATGGCCCTGTAATCGTTGGACAGAAAAACACCTCTCAGGAAAGCTGTCTGTTCCTGAGATTTTAAGAGGAAGTAGAGGCTGAGACCCATAGCCACACTTTGGGCAGAGTGCATGGAATTTTATGAAAGAAGGAGGAGATAGAAAGACCTGGAGGGGACAGGACCTCCAAAATGAGATCAACAGAGCCAAATAAAACTGGGCCCTGGGGGCCCTGCAGAGACTGATACCTCAAAGAAGGACCATGCATGGAGAAGACCTAAAACACCTCCTCAGATTTAGCCCACAGAATCAGTCTCCAAGTGGGTTCCTTAGTAAGGGGAACAGGGGCTGCCTCTGGCATGAACTCAGTGGCTGGCTCTCTGATCACCTCCCCCTGGGGATGCAGCCTTACCAGGCCACAGAGGAAGACAATGCAGCCAGTCCTGATGAGACCTGATAGGCTAGGGCCAGATGGAGAAGGGGGAGGACCTCCCCTATCAGAGGACCAGGGGAGGGGTATGGAAGGAGAAGAGGAATGGAGGGAGAGATTAGGAGAGAAGAGGGATGGAGGGAGGGGGTCATAGTCAGGATACAAAATAAAAAAAATTGAAATAATTAATAAAAAATTAAAAGAAAGAAAAAGAACAGTATCAAACACACATTGTTTTGTTGCCATTCACATTATAGTTGCCAAGTTGTAATAGGATAACTTCCAAATGACAACTGTCACGAAAAAGCAGTTTTCAAGTGAATGCCATTATTTCCTATCAATGCTATTGGTTTCTGAGGCATCATTATTCATGTGTGAAGCATAGGAGTCTTAATTTCTTTTCCCATGCACTCCACACTTTACATCAGCAATCCCTAATGATCAAGTACTCTCTAAGTCTCCTTGGAACTCAGCTTTTCCTACTAATAAGCCTCAAACTCTAATTATCTCAGGCTCATATCTTGATGTTTTTTTAATCACTGTGACCTCCTGACCCACCACAATGACTCTGGACCACAAAACCTTTTCTTTGTACCCTCTCTCAGTCTACTCTTAACTCCATGATGGTGGTGTCCTCCTACATCACAGTTCCAAATTTAAGATCCACTACTCACCCAAGTTCAACATCAAATTTTGTTTTACCTGCCTTGCCAAACACAGCTCTGTTCCTGAACTGTCACAGCTATTGTATTACAAAAGTGCTATTGTATTACAAAAGTCAAAACAAAGTTAATTTAGTAACGTGAACTCTGTTTATACTAAGTTTTGTGATGTAACCTTTATCCACAATTCTTAGGAATACTAAAAACATATTTTCTGAAGGCATCTGAGTGAAATGCATTAAGTCTAGCCAGGCTTGGTGGCGCATGCCTCTAATCCAAGCACTCTGGGAGGCAGAGGCAGGCAGATCACTGTGAGTTCAAGGAGAGCCTGGTGTACAAAGCAAGTCCAGGACAGCCAAGGTTACACAGAGACACCCTGCTCTACTATCTCCCCTCTACCCCCCCTAAAAAAAGAAAAAAAAAAGTATTACTTCTAACAAATCAAAAGCTACAAAAAAATATCCTACAGAAAAAAAAAATCAAAAGTAGATGAAATCAAACTGAGGTTAGATACTTCAGCCCAGAGCTGGATGTTTGGAGTAAGGAAGACACAAAAAGAAGCGAAAGTATAACAATATGTAAATGTCACAGAAGTTCTAAAATCTGTTCAATAGTACTTTTTTAACCAAGTAATAAAGAGATTGAAAAAAAGATAGTATTTAAAGAAATACAATGGAAGAATTCTTCAGAACTCAATACAGTCTTGGGTAGATTAAACCGGAAACACACATACTCACACACACACACACACACACACACACACACACTTCCTTCATGCATGCATTGTTGTGAAGTCTGTTAACATCTAGAATAAGAATAAAATTTAAAAGTGGTCTGAATTAAAAGAATGATTGCTTACAAAAGAATAAGAGTCAGAGTGATATTAATATATTTTTTTTTTTTTTTTTTTTTTTTTTTTGTGAACCACCTAGGATCCACGAAGGCAGTGGGGGAAAGAAAAAAAAACCAAAACGTTCTTATTCTAACAAAAGAGAACTTTGAAGTAAGAATTCTACACCCAGCCAAACTATTATCCAAGTGACAGGCAGAAATATATTTTTAGAATTGAAAGGGACTTTGAAGTTTATTACTTTAAGGTTCTCTCTGAAAGAATTGCTAGACAATATGAACCGCCAATAAGAACTTCAAGTGCAGAGAATGGAAGAAGGGCTAGACAGCCAGCAAGAGCAATAAAGTAGATTGAATCTAAATACAATTTTATTCAATACATTTCATATAATCTTAAAAATACAGGCACATAGATATAAAATTCAAAATAATACCAGCAAGGGTCACAAGACTAGAGACCTAAAGGTTACAAGGGAACAAAGGGAAATAAAAACATACTAAGCCTGTTTTTCCCTTCAGGTATATTAGAGAGACGGAATAGTATATTTAAATACTTAGGATAAACTTGCTAAGTTAAGATAATCATTGTAAATTAGAAATGATGTATTAATTAGTTAGCAAAGAAAAAATAAAACTGAGATATTTCAATAAATTCAATTAATGGTATGGAGAAAGGAAACAAATAGAAATTATGATAAATAGAAAAATATTCCCTAAATAGAAAAAATATAGATAAATAGAAAAATATCAAATATCATAGTAGCTTTAAACTCACAGGCAAAAATGTCAAAAAATCCCCTTTCATATTTGATTTTTAAAGATATCTATATTTGTAATGGTTTTGTGAGGAAGTCCCTAAACCCACCAACACAGGAAGATGGGAATAAAGAGATGGGAGGAGCTTTAACAAGCAAATACTAATATCAGATATCAGATGTGACAGTGATCTCATCAGGAAAACTAGTAAGTGATATGAAAGCAGACTTTTCATGCCCATAAAAGTATCAAAAAGTAGGAAAAGATTTACAAGTAGAACAGTTTAGGAAACCAGTAATGATTGCTTACAATATAATTGAGACACAAGAAGGAAAGCAGATTATAATGAAGGACTTGGGATACCAGTTGTAAGCCACAGACAACTGCAAGGTAGCCTGAGTGGTATGGCAGTGTGAGTCCCTGTGACCATTGGATCCTCACAGTCTCCACCTTCTCGTGGCTGAATGTTGCTCTTATTGTCTTTATGGTGTGCTATCACCATAAAGACATTTCAAGGGAAGAAAACCTACTTCATAAAATGGCTACAACAGTTAAATGACATCATTTAAGGTGGGTGCGATGGTGAAAACCTTTAATCCCAGCACTCAGAAGGCAGAGGCAGGCTGATTTCTGAGTTGACACCAGCCTTGTCTACTGAAGAAGTTTCAGGACAGTCAGGGCTACATAGAGAGTCCCTGTCCCAAACCAACCAACCAACCAAACAACCGACTGACCAACTGACTGACCAACCAACCAACCAACCAAAAAACAAACAAACAAAAAACCCAAATATCATATATGTAGAAAAGTTGATACATAGCAATTATTTCTTTGGGGGGTAGGGTGAATTTTTAATGTTATATCATGAAATGTAGTAAAGCTTAATACATTTTACAAGTATGTATGCTTATTGACAACATATAAAGCCTGACATATTGTAAGCAAATTTACCCATGTAACTACAAATATATCAAAATGTATAACATTGCCTGTTTGCCAGTCTTCCAAAAATAAGCACTATTCTGATTTTTATCAGCAGAAGTTATAATTACACTTATGTACACATTGGTCAACTTTACACTCTCCTTCAGCTCCTGTATCTATATAACAATTTAGCCTACAAATAAATGCATTGAAATACTCCTTTAAGCCAACCAAAGTACCATTTTGTTATTATTTGACCAACTGTGGTCAAATTTCTAGAAAGTTTAAGCTGCGTATCAGTTTCCTTATCAGTTGTTCCTATCTGTTCTTGATGGCGGAAATATTCTTGAAATTAGCTTCCACAGAAATTCCAATTTCCAAAGATACTAAATGGAGTTTTAAAACCATGAAACTCCACATTCTGCTTAAAACTATGATTTTAAAAAAATATGGTCTTTAAATGCTTCTGTATCTTGAAAGTTTTAAAATACTGTAAATCATCTAATGAGAGTTCTCAATGGGTGATTTGTTTCCTCTTAAGTTAGCTTTGATAGTTTGTCTTCCAAAGCACTTATTCATTTCAGTTGTATTTCAATGGGTTAGACTATAATTTTATATAATATTTTCTTACCACTTCAACTATTTTATTTCTAAAGTGGCTTACTCATGCTTTTTTCTTTCTTTCTTGTTACTTACTTATTAAAACAGGATCTCACTTATTTTCATCTTCTGAGTCCTGGAAGTATGGGGCAGGATTGCTTTTTATTAGATTTATTAAAGAAGTCTGTTTTCCAAACCTTAATTATTGCTTAGTTTTACTTTGAAAAATATTATACAGTTCCAGGGGAGAGTTTCTTAGTGTGAAATGTAATTTTTATTGCCTTTTATTTGACAAGGGTTTCAAGAATCTAATAAAAATGCAAACTAACATATTTCCCCCATCTCCAACACTTTAACAAAAGAATGTGCTTATAAAGAAATTAAGCAATGCTATAAATTAAGCTTGTAAATATTTTAAAAATGAAAATAAGCCTTTTAAAAATGAGCCACAAAATTTCCATGAAATAGGGATGTAGGAAAGTTTAATCTTCTAAAGTTAAAAGAAAAACCAGAATATTGAGGTGAAGTGTTTCAGCATAATGTCTGAAACTATAAAAAGTGGCGGCACCTATAGACAGTCTTTACTGGACGTATTGTATTATATAACATTTGAATACATGAATAAAATTATTTAGGTATTTACTTGGTTTAATGGATTAAACTACAGATTTTCTTACCAAACATAATTAAAAGGACAACTATCTTGAGAGTCACACATGTGGGACATGAAAATTGCAATCTTATAATATAGGCAATTACTTGAAAGCTTGAGGAGACATCCTTACTAGTCATCATAATGAGTTTGAAGGTAGTGGGTTTACATTTTTCGGAAGATGGTAGATCTTATAGTCTAAAAATGAATTATGGTAAGAGTAAATAAGATAATGGAAAAAAGGAGCTTTAAACATGGGTACTATATATTTGATGAATGCATTAATAGTTTCATCATCTCAGTAGCTGAGTCTTTATTGGTAAAAAAAAAAAAACATGTCTGAAGACTACTTATTTAGGTATGATGGGAAAACCAACCTATCAGACACCTATTCCATCTTAAACACTGATTTTGTAGCAACAGTGAAATGGAAATGTCTTACTCAGGAGGCAGCGGAGCTCTGGGAAGTGAAATAGATACGTAGGTTAGAAATGAAGAATATGTTCTTTTGGCTACCACATATTAACCTGTACACCAAAGAAGTCTATGCTAATGCTTCATCTAAGTGACTATCGTCTGAGCCATCATTCATTAAAACAGATAAATGTACCTTTTCCAGGAATATTGTTTTGGTTCCATAGATGCCACTAACATTGTCCACTCAGGTTACCCAGATAAAGAACCTAATCACAATGACATAATTTCTTAAAGCCAATATGAACACAAGGTATGTCATTTCGTAAAATTTAGTATAAGCTAATATCGAATGAAGAATCCAAACAAAAGTTTCAGATTAATGTCATATTGCCCAATTCTTATTCCGTAATTTATTCCAAATAAATCTCTTATTCCATAATTACTGTAACATCTTGCACACAGACCATAGTATTATTTATAGGTTTTTGACAATACTTCTCCTAGACCTAAATACTTATCCTGTGCCTTGTATTTCTTCTTTGCAGTAATGGGAGACATTAACAGAGGATATATGATAAGCTCTAATTATTTCTTGTAAACTCTTGGTCTACCATTAAGCAGAGTGTTAAGGGCAAAGGCAAAATAGGTTTTTGAGTTCATAGTCAGCCTAGGCTACCTTGTCCAACTTTGTCTAAAAACGAAACAAAAACAGAACAAAACAAACAAAAATGAGCGAAGGCCCAGAACTATAAGGAAGAAACATAATATCTCCCATCATGTTCTTTGTGAAATTTGAAGGATATTATTTTCTGTATAAGCAAGATCTCTGCCAGAAGACAAACTCTAAGTGCACAAAATTACAAAGAGAGTTGAATATAACACAAAATAATTGGATGAATGAATTGAAGAAGCAGTGTTAATTATGAGCATCTTGTAAACCTTATTTGCTATTTCTTATAATTTCATATTAAAGTAAGGCAGTGCTATTAAGAAAAGTAGATGCCAGATAGGTGCGAACAGATATAAAAGCCTGTTCCATTGATGTAAAAAACGAGCCTCAAAGAAATCATGCTTAAAATTTGAAGACCTTGGAAAGAGTATCACACAAAACAAAAACATCAAATTTTTTGAAATAGGTCTTTGGGGAGTCCAGATAATTGTTACACACTATGTCCTATTGAATTTGGGTTTGGGAAATATGTCTTCTTTAATATGAAATGAAATGAAGGTTACTTACTAAATAAGACCACAATTTAACTAAAAATTAACTAATAATTTAAATTTTTCAAATGTCTTATAAGCTTTAAGATATGTTTAGGGATTGATTTAACCTGAATCATCTGTCTGTAGAGGGAAAAAAATTGTTTGTGGGATATGTGGGTTCATATCCTTGCTCAGATATTACTATAGCCTGTAAGCATTATATGTGATCATTTACATTCAGAGATAATAATGATGCAAATAACAGTTGCTTTCTCATGAGCGCAACAAGGATGATGGGAACAGACCAGCCAAACTAGATAGTGAAAACCCATGAGGCCTTGACCTTACACCGTAGGCAAGTGAAAAAGGCTAGGAGCAGGACAGGTGTTTCCCCGCAGGGAACAGCACACCAAATGGTTATCCACTGTCTAGTGGTAAGTCATGAAAACATACATACAAGTTACGATCAGATACGTATGTGCATGTAATAACAATTGATTTTTAAAAAGAGGCCATGAATTTGAAGAAAAGGGAGAAGAATGTGGGAAGATTTGGAGGAGAAAATGGAAGGGAGAAATGTTGAAACTAAATTACATTCTCAAAAATAAGCACAGAAAAGTTGTTTTCTGCACCAAACACTACACTCTGCTAAAGGAATATAGCAATCAAGTGCCTTCCAATGATATTCTGTTATAGCCATACATCAGTGCCTCACTCAGCCACCGCTAGACACCTCTTCTTGTAGTAGATGAGAACTGACACAGAGAACATCTGGAAATGTGCAGAGTGAGAGACTTTGAAGCACTCAGTCCTAACTGGATGTCTTCCTCAAACACCTCCCTTCAGGACTCAGGGGTCTATGTATAAGAGCAGGCTGAAATACTGCACTATCCAGGAGAGATGGATGACTCCAGGGAAGCAGGATCTTCGAGACACAATAGGACAGATACATGTATGAATTGACAGTGACTGTGGCAGCACACACAAAGCCTTCACAGGTTCAAGCCAGACAGGGTCCCTGTTCTGAGAAGGGGATGTGCACCCCGGCTTCTACTCCTGACCAAGAAGCTGTCTGCAATCGATACCTGCTTGCAAAGGAAAAATTAGTTTTCTCCGGTGGGATCTCACTGGAAATATTACCCACACTTAGGGTAGAACCCATGGCCAGGAGTAACTGTCCAATGCAAAGTGAACTCAGTGGTATTTTTTCCGTAGACATCTTGTTTCATATATTTTGGTTTGTTTTCTTGATTTTGTATGTATGTGTGTCTTTTTGTTTGTTTGTTTGTTTGCTTGTTTTTAAGAGGAAGAAAGAAAGTGCATTGAGTTGGATGAGTGGGAAGGTAGGAAGGATTTGTATTTTTTTGATGTTGCTTTCTGGGCCAGTGACATGGTGCAGGGGGGTAAAGGCAGTTGCTGTAAGACTGACACCCTGAGTTCAATTACTGTAACCTCCATGATAGAAGGAGAGAACTGACTTCCCCGGATTGTCATCTAACCTTCACACTTGTACCATGCCACACACAGAGAACAAATACACGTAATTTCAACTTGTAGTGCTCACCTAAAACAAAATGTAGTAAAATTGATGGGTTACCCAGGCTTTGGAAATGCCTCTTGGATGACTTGTAAAGAAGAAGAGTATTTTTTTGGTCAAGAAGAGATTTACACTGTTTATCATATTTTCTCAAGGGTCCTGTTGGAACATGGAATGAAACTATGGGTTCATTTTTGTTTTGTTTTGTTTTCTTTTCTTTTCTTTTTTTTTTTTAGAAAATGATAAGAAAAGATGCTATGTTTTGGTAGGAAACTGGAAACTAATATTTTTTTCACTTTGGTTGAACACCGTTATCACCAGGGATCTTTAAGGTGTATGAGTATCTTAGTGCCATTGCCTAATGTTGATGCTGCTGTCATGGGAGCCGGGGTCAGCCTCAGCAACAGATAGCTAAAGCTTCCGGCTGATCCTCATTGGCATGCAGGGTTCAGAACCAGCTGTTCAGTCACAGACTGGCTCTTGGCAAGAGAAGCTGCCAAATGTGTGATCTTCCACCGAGTGTCTCACAGCCTCCTCCATTTATTTTATAATGGGAATGAAACTATCTACTATGGATAACTACTGTAATTACCACCACAAACTTTTATGTGGTTGGTAGAATCTCAATAATATTAATAAGGATAGCATGTATATCTTCAATTTTCTTTTTTTTTAATTTCTATTTATTTATTTATTTATTTATTTATTTTCAATGCAGTTTATTCAGGAACCTTGAACAATCATCTGACCCTGGGTAAAGCCAGCCCACAGCTTAAATAGCCTCTGGGTAGCCAACCTCAGCATGTCACGTGGGCAATGCAGATAGGTCCACATACATGGAAGCAAGCCAGATCCTCAGCCTTAGCCAAATGTGGAGTTGTTTGTGACAGAGAGCACTCACCATCGGGAAGGTGGAAGGCAGAAACCAGCTCCATCTTTCAGGCGCAGCATTATGCAGCTCTCTACAGTTCCCCCTTTTTGTTTTGGACGCATCAGGCAAGAGTAGAGGTCTGATCTCTGATATTAGAAATAAATTGGGACTTTGTACTGATGTTCATTTAGGTGTCATCCACCCAAAGAGCATCAGACCCGTCCGATACCTTTTTCTCAGAGGCGGGACCTGGGGCATCAACCCGCATGCAATCAGACATGCTCTTCTCTGGGTCCAATTTTCTTATAGTACCTTGACTGAACTCAATTCTTAAAGTTACTCTAGAAAGAATAAAACAGAAATGAAACATTTGTTTTTACTTTGTACTTTCATTTAGAATGCCATTTGAATGGACAGACTTCCTTACAGATCCTGCTAGGAAAGCATAAGTGAATGACTAATATTCAGAAGAATTTCGTAACAATGAAAGCTATGGCAAAGAAGCCAAATTACAGTAATCTTGCCCTGGGTGGCATGCAGGAAAGAACACAGACTACCAGCTGACTTTGCTTTGGCACACTCAGAGCATGTGGGGAGAAAACCCTGTTGCTAGCCAGCCAACCAAATGCATTATGCTACAGACTACCATCGAGTGTAATCTGGAATCATGAGTGTGTCGATTAGTGAAGAGAAACTGTTTCCTAAGAAACAATCTGAACCCCGAGGTTGGTTGCTTCTCTTTGTGACTACCTTCCCCACTCCCCATTATGAACATCTGAGCCAGCCAGATTCAGATATTTCAAGTCAAATGTGGCTAAAAATGGACATCATTTTCCTTCTTAAACCAGTCCCTGGTGCTGTAATTGGTAGCAATGAAAGAACCTTACTATCGATAACACAATGTTATTCTTGTAATGCTTCCGCATTTAATCAATTATCAGTTCCTATCCAGTTAAGAGTTACACATCAAATCCATTCTCTCTTCAATCCCACAATCCTAACTGAGGCTGTCTCCCAGTCTTTCAGGGAAAATCAATGAAAGAGGAACATCTGTGCCAAGAACTCCCCTCGGTACTCCCAGCCCCGTGGCTGGATCTCAGTCAGCAGGAGTGACATGAAAGTTTCTAAACTGGGCATGCCTTGGTGAGATTCCCTGCATTCTGCTCTCAACCAATTCATCAAAGAATGGCCATAGGATATATCTGGCATTCACTAAGTACTTAATAACTATAATCTCTGGTTGTCAGATTTTTACTATTAATGGGAGGGGAGAAGGGCATTGGATTTCTACAGTGGAAATACTAAATGTGTTTAAATGTTAAGGGAAGAATCAGAGAGAAGCTTGTAAATCAGGAGAGAGGAGTAATAGCATCAAGTTCTGTAATAATCTGGTAACACAGAAAATAGAGTGTGAAGCACAGAAGGATCAGTCCCTGGTAAAGGAGAGCCTGGGACAGATGAAAGGCAATGAATGAAGGATGGGTGTGGATACAGGTGAATTAGCATCCTTCATGGCTAAAAGGTGAGATCATCTCAATTTGTGATGGCTTACACATTTTGTTTTCTTCAAGTATGAATAGGATGTGAGAGCTAAGGGAGAGAAGAGGTTTGAATACATGTGAACAGATTGGAAATTCTTTTGCAGAAGATTGGAGGAGGGAGCAGAGAGGAGAGGAGAGGGGAGGGAGAGAAAGAGAGAGAGAGAACTTGGAAGTTGTGTGACGCATCTTGAGCTTGGTGAATATGTTTGTAGTAGCTCTTTACCATTGAATAAATGACTCATGGTATTAAGCCACATACTCTGGTCCTCTCTGCACAGGTATTGATTTGTTCTCCTGTCTGGAAGTTTACTTCCTTGTTTACGTATTCATTTTATGTTTTTGAGACAGGGCCTCACTCTACAACCTAGGGTATTCTGGAATTTACTATGTAGACCAGGCTGGTCTCAAACGAAAAGAAATCTGCCTGCTTCTGCTTTCTGAGTGAGGGGATTAAGGGCGTATGCTACCATGCCTGATAATTTTTCTCTTTTCAATGAGCCATCACAATGCACAAATCTAATGTACCACAAAAGATATAAATCTGCTCTCTGATGCCCTTCAGGCTATCAACAGAAACCACTACAAATTTTAGCCCACTGGGAGTTTAGGGAAATACTGAATTCAGCTGCAGAAAAGCTCTTGTTCTGAAGGAAAATGTAAGAGGTACCTCAAGCTGTTGGCTATGTTTTAATGACCAACATATTTGTAAATTTGTTGCTCTACAAGGCTGGGTTCTCAGTTTTTAGCACATGGAAAAATGGCTATGATTAGGGTTCTGTTAATCTAGGTTAGAACAAAATAATATCACCAGGACAAACCATCTATAGCAGCATAAATTTTTATTTTGTTTTGAGACAGGGTCTCATTATGTAGACCTGGCTGTCCTGGAACTCACTATGTTGACCAGGCTGGCCTCAAACTCACAGAGATCCATATGTCTCTGCCCCCAAGTTCTGGGATTAAAGCCACTATACCCAGTTTAGCAGCACTATTTTTCCAAGTAAGAGCTATAGACATCTTTGAAAAGATACCTATTTAGTGGAAAGACTAGCTCATGCCAGAAACACCCTAGATATTCTTCTTACTGTGTTGTGAGAGGTTTTTTTGTTAAGAAATTCAGAGTTGAGGGAGGGAGGGCAAGGAGTGGGCTACAGCTGGGATACAAAGTTAATAAACTGTAACTAATATTAAAAAATAAAAATTTAATTAAAAAAGAAATTTAGAGTCAAGGTACATATTCCATACCCAATCTCAGAAAATCTTAAATTAAATAGGTAATATATGATTTACTCAAGAATATGAATGCATAAAAGGTATGTAATTATGAAAGCACCTGCTAGCAATTATGACACTTGTGTGTTCAGCTCAGATAAGTGAGGTTAGGAGAACAAAGACACTTCTAATTTTAAGTTTATATTACTGGAGATATGTTACATTAAACTAGATCATTCACATTACTCAATTATTTTTTAAATCAATACAGAACACACCAAAATTTTATCACTACAACTGACTTGTCAATCTGGAGCGTAAGGGGATTAGTAAAAAGTTGATTGAGAAGAAAAGAGCCAAGCATCATTTTATATTATTTTTCAGAACATGAGAAACGGACAGGTTACCATCCAATCACTTCTCACTTGTTGAGGGATGATGACAGTGGCATCACACGTGTGGCTTGAAACAAAGCTTTCCTAGTTAATCCCCTTTGGCTCCAGGGTGGGCTGTGCATTAAGCCATTTCCTCTGATCACTTCTGAAAGTAATTTGAAGCCAGAACAGGGGAAAAGTGTCAATAAGAGAAGAGAATCCAAATCCAAAAGACCATTTGGTCAAAAATAGATCTTAGAAAATATTTTAAGTATAGTCCTTTATTTTTATAACACAGCTTTAAATGATACCGTTTAAAGCTGTGTGGATGAGTTGAGAAACTCCCTCCACTTTTAGTCTCCAGCATAAAAGTAGTGTAGAAGAAAGCTTTCTGAGCCTCAGTTGAAGGGAAGAGGGAGGAGAGGGGTGGAGAGAAAGGGGAAATGTGTTCCCAGTCTTCTTTGGAGAGCTGTAATTTCATTCTCTTCATTTGAAGTGGGTGAGCACTGTTCTTCTCACCCCACCTACAACCTCGCCTGATTCTCTTCTTTTCCAAACATTTCTGCTTTCAGAGGAGAGGCGTGGTCAGAGCCTGCTGTAGAGCAGGGAAGACAGAAGAAAAAGGACCTGTCCTCCTACCGCAGCGCTTCAACTGCAGAATCCAGCAGGAAAGAGTGCATAGCTGTTGTGTCTACCTATCCCAAGGAACCCATTGAAAGCAAGCTGATAGTACTTAAAGAATGTGTCTCATCTATTTCACTCCATCTAATGTAAATACACTGAGTATATATTTCCTTTTTTTTTCTTTATTACTTATTACAGTCTATTCACTTTGTATCCTGGCTGTAGCACCCTCCCAGTCCCTTCCATCCTCCCTCTTCTCCTCCTGTGTTCCTCCCCTAGTCCCCTGATAGGAGACGACCTCCTCCCCTTCTATATGACCCCAGCCTATCAGGTCTCATCAGGAGTAGCTGTATTGCCTTCCTCTGTGGCCTGGAAAGGCTGCACCCTCCAGGGGGAGGTGATCAAAGAGCCAGCCACTGAGTCCACATTAGAGACAGCTCTTGCTCCCCTTACTAGGCACCCACATGGAGACTGAGCTGCCTATGGGCTACATCTGAACAGGGATTCTAGGTCCTCTCCATAAATGGTCCTTGCTTGGAGCGTCTGTCTCTGCAGGATCCCCTGCGCCCCCTGGGCCCAGATATTTTGGCTTTGTTGGTCTTCTTGTGGAGCTCCTTTCTCCTCCAGATCTTTCTATGTCCTCCTTCTTCCATAAGATTCCTTGCACTCTGCCGAAGTCTTGGCTATGAGTCTTAGCATTTGCTTTGATACCCTGCTGGGTAGATTCTTTCAGAGGTCCTCTGTGATAGGCTCCTGACCTATTCCTTGTCTTCTCCAGCTTCCTATGTCTATACTGTTTGCCATTCTGAATGAGTATTAAACATCACATTTCTATGAGAAATTAGATTATGATTCACATTCAGCTCTCAATTACAACCTTTCAATGCATGAAGCACCCCCTTTTAGTGAAAGAAACACTCTACTTTCAGAGAAAGATGTATTTCCCCAGATGCCTTGGGTGACATTTGATGCATGACTATAGCAAATACTGATTGTATCACAGAATCCCACACTTATTGTTTTCCCTTTCCACACAGACATAAAATTGTTTCTTTCATGTCATCCCATTTTCACTTGGAAATTCTTTTTATTTTATTTTTATTCTTTAAATTTTATTTATTATTTATTACAATTATTCACTTTGTATCCCAGCTGTAGCCCCCTCCCTAATCTCCTCCCATTCTTACCATCTCTGCCTCTTCTCCACCTAGTTCCCTCACCTGGTCCACTGATAGGGGAGTCCTCCTCCTCTTCTACCTGAACCTGTCCTATCAGGTCTCATCAGGGCTGGCTGCACTGTCTTCCTCTTGGGAATTCTTATTTTCATTATTATTTCATTGATTACAGCTTCTAAAAAGAAAGGATGTCTGTTTCCTCTTTGTGTCCAGTGTAGTATTTGACACATGGGTAATATACAGTAAATTGACTCTGCTGTCAACAACTTCAAAGAGGATTCTGGTCTGAACATATGTGCTGTTGCCTCCAGGTGATTGAAAGGTGTTCTATTACAACTTCTGTTGTGGAGAGCACTGTTTTCCCATAATATTTGTTCTCTCTTTGTTCTCATGGATAGGATCTTAAAAGCACATGGTGCCCTGTTATGAAACTGAATTTTCCATCCTTTATTTAGGTTAAGGCCATAGGATTAGAGTCCTGAACTGGGAGATAAATGGGAGAGTATGGGAGACTGCACAGCATTTCATTCACACATTTTCCACTGTGTTGTTATATTGAATGTATCTGTCCTGGATCCAGAATGAAAATCAGGAGGAATTCATTCATTCCTGATCATCATAGAGCTACTTGTGTTTATGTAAGAGAAGCAGACAACTGCTATTTTATACAATGCCATTCCTAGCCTATAACTCAAGAGTAAATCTAAATGGTATACTTGGGATCAATAAACACAAAGCAAACATTTATTATCTTGTCCAGAATTAATAACATTCTGCTTACAATGCTTGAGTAAATGTAATATATGAATCAACTCAAAATAGTGGAATCATTTGTGACATTCAGAAACTAAGCCAAATATTGATATTTCATTTAATAAACTCGGAGCTATTTCTTCCTCATTTCCACAAAATTTCCCTTCAGTTCCCCAACCAATTAATGATATTTATGAACTGAGGCAGTTTTGCAGGATAGTTTAATACATGGAATCTCATCTGATTCCTATGTTCCATAGGACACCATTCCTATGACTAAATTTACGGCTGAATAAAATAGTTGTACTAAAACTGAGAAATGTTGTAAATCTCACAACATCATTAGAGGCATGACTTAAACTCACATTTGTATTTTGGTCCCATCTCTCCTTTGCTTTCTTGTACAAGTGTGGTCACAGTGAGTGTCCATGTGGTAGGCTTTACTATCATCTAATATTATTAGACTAGAGCAGACTGTAGCTATCTAAAGCTTCTAATAAAGATGTCAGTCTTGCTCCTCTCTGCCTTCCTGAAATATGCATTTCAAAATAAATGTATGGATCTGAAAAATATTATATTTTTAGAGTTAGCCCAGACCCAGAATAACAAAGACCTCATGATGTCTCAGCTTCAAATCCTTAGGTTTGAGTATATCATCCAAAGTAACAGCAGAAGAAGTGGAAAGAAGTTATGGGGAAAGAGGACTAGAGGGAACTCTAGAGATAGGGTAAGCAGGACACAGGAGGCATAAATAAGGGAAAGGGGAAATAAGGCTTTAGCAGCGGCAGGGGAGGGAAAGCAACACAGAAAGACAGACGGAAAAAAGACAGAGAGATAAATAAGACTGAGAATCATGGTAAAAATTGTAGGGACACTTTATTTTATAAGCTTAATTAGATATATACTATATGTGTGTTTATATACATATATATATGTAATCTAAATGGAATGACACCACACTGGGTGATAACGCTTTTCTCAGGAGTCACAGGCTATCTAACAAATATCTCAGCATTAAGCAACAGAAAACGACTTCCTGGATGGCAGAAAGATGAGTACAAGAGATTTGGCAGACAATATATGGCTGCTACCATTGCCTTATTCGTCCCCCAGAACTTGAAGGGAATATTCTATTGCTGAAGACACAATATACCTAAGACACAAGACTTGGAGGGATTGAGCTGTTACTCACTTGGAAGACTCTTTTCTGAGGATTAGCTCTCACAGTTTTGGGAGGTGCTATGCAGGGTGCCAAGGGAGAAAAGTAATCAATAGTCTTACTTAGCTGTAAAGCCTCTGAACCACAATAAAGACTGATCTGGAAAGATATCCCTAGCTGGTACAACAGTAGCACTTATGTCTTGGGGGTTTACCAGTAGCTGCCTAATTGGATGTAAGGCTCACTCAAAATAAGGGAACTTAGGCCTGATACCATAAACCTAGTCAATTACCAATATTTGGAGAGGTCATAGGTCCTGGAATGCCTGACTAATACTGACATTTTCTTAAACTAATATCGATTCTAAGTGTATTACAAATACCCATCCTTATATCCACAGATAAACGTAGCTACCATTCTTCATCAAAGAATGTTCTTTTGCAGTAAATGGAGGCTACTACGAAGAACCACCGCTGATTCATCAACAGCACAACCCCTATACCTAAGTGGAGAAGAATTTTAATCCAGAAACATGGCTACTCTGGCAAGGGATTGATCACACCTAAAGACCTTCTAGGTCTATTGATCTGGCTGCAATGCAGGCACACTCTTAATCCCAACAATGACAATAAGATTGGTGTATAATCTTAGAAGGAAGCAGGCTTGAAAGTGAAGTCTAACTGAGGGGCAGACAAAGTGTCAATTCAGAGAAAGATTTGACAGGATGAGTCAGAAATAGGATACATTCAACTCTCACAAGAGCAGACAGAAGGGAGGGGCCACTGAAGAGCAATGCAGGAAGAGAAGAAGGAGTTGCGGTTTGGGCAGTTCAGTGGAATGAAGTCGACTCCATGCATTTCCATTCAGTTTGTACAGTCAGTTTACTTCAGTTCATGGAATTCAGTAGCAGCTTTCCCAAGCAGAACAATTCAGTCAGAATCTGAGGCAACTGATTTGAATCAGTCAGCTTGGACAGGAGTCTGAGCAGGAACAGCTGACTTGAACCAGCCAGCGAGAGTTTAAAAAGATCTAGAAAGGGTGAGCTAATTCCTCAGTAAGTCTCCGAGGTGAAA
The DNA here is from genome assembly GCF_030254825.1 of Meriones unguiculatus. Classification (NCBI taxonomy): domain Eukaryota; kingdom Metazoa; phylum Chordata; class Mammalia; order Rodentia; family Muridae; genus Meriones; species Meriones unguiculatus. The sequence continues at coordinate 48,485,877 of NC_083363.1, forward strand.
ACATTCTAGGCCTAGGTTAGTCTTTGGAGGCTGCAAGCTGAAGCCTTTAAGGTCCAGGCTTGCAGGAGATTAGACTGTATGGAGGGCTGCTACACTTATGAAATCTGAATATTATGGTTCCCTAAACAAAACCTGAATAATGACAACACAAGCCAATTATGACTACTACAGGCCAATGCGGGTAGGGGAGGTCCATGAGACCTCATCGCTAGATGAAGAACTAAGTAGCTAATGGCTGCTGTGATCATTTTTTTCCAGAGACAAGCCTAATGATAGGTTATCCAACCACAAGTAGGTAGCCTTCGACACGTATACACATAAGCAACACTAAATGGATTCAGCAGTGTGTACATGTGTATGTGTGTATGTGCAGTAAGTACAGAAGAGGTCAGGGATCTTGGAGTGAGCTGGGAGTTGGGAGAGGAAGAGTTTGAGGCACAAAAGGGAATGGTGTAAATACCATAAATGCAGTATATTCATTATGAAGTTCTTAAAAACTAAAATAATTAAAATTTTGAAAAGATGTTGATCTCAGCATTCTGCAGTTGCCTGTGGTACTTTGTGTAGAGATAAGGCTTCCTGGGCTTTCCAAATCCGTGTTAACATGTTTAATGTTATTGTTCTTACTTAGCTCATGTCCTTATTTATTTGGTAGCCATGGTGGTGAGACTTTGTGGGTGTCTTAAAAACATACATAGAAGTAGCATAATACAGACTGAGCAAGTTTTCCTTAGAAATGTGTTTATTTATAAATACATTTGTTATATGAATATATGTATGTAACAATAGTAAATAAAAAGAGACCATGGATTTGAAAAAGAGAGGTCATATGGAAAGATTCAAAGGGAGAAAAGAAGAGGAGGAAGTGATATAAATATACAAAAAATATACCCATCAGGGTATTGAAAGATGCTGACTCATAGCCAAACTTTGGGCAGAGTGCAGGGAAACTTACAAAAGAAAGGGGGGATAGAAAGACCTCCTGGAGCAAAAAGGAGTTCCACAAGGAGACTAACAGAGCCAAAAATAACCTGGGCCCAGGGAGGCCTGCAGAGACTCCAGCCAAGGACCATGCAGGGAGAGGACCTAGATCCCTTGCTCAGAGAAAGCCCATAGGCTGCTCTGTTTCCAAATGGGTTTCCTAGTAAGGGGATCAGGGACTGTCTCTGACAGCAACTCAGTGGCTGGCTCTTTGATCACCTCCCCCTGTAGGGTGCAGTCTTACCAGGCCACAGAGGAAGATAATGCAGCCAGCTCTGGTGAGACCTGATAGGCTAGAGTCAGATAGAAGGGGAGGAGAACCTCCTCTACCAGTGGATGAGGGGAAGGGCATAGGAGGAGAAGAGGGAGAGAGGATGGGATTGGGAAGAGGTGGCTACAGGTCGGATACAAAGTGAATAAATTGTAACAATTAATTAATTAATTAAAAAATTAAAAATATAAATTTTCAGAAAAGCTCCTGTATATTAATATCCTCTAAGTTGAAACATTCTATTCTAGAGTGAAGCTCTTTAAAACTCAGGATGTTCAAAAGAAAGGCTTTTAAGAGTCAGAAAGCAAACAACTCAGAAGCATCGAGAGGTCTTTGAAACTCACCATATGCACTAAATTCTTCCATCCCCGAGCTCATATAAAGACACTGACAGACACTCTTGGATCATATGTGCTGCTTGTAAGAGGCAGAAATCTGACGAGTTGCCTGGAAGAGATACTCTCCAACATGTAGAGCTGTCTACAGGCTGCGCAGAGTGTTCTGTCCTTCCTGCTTTAGTTAGCTGTGCCCCCAGGGCTGGGTGGGCTTTCTCTGATGCACCTGGACTTATTTAGTTTCTCTTCGGTAAGTAACCCCCCACTTGTACTTCCCTATGTGAACTCCAACCAGTGCACTAGTTTACCGGGTTAGAATTTTATAATAACGTCATGTCGTCATTGATTCCCTGTTTGGAGTGAGTAGACCTTTGTTCACGTACTCCCAGGAATAGTGTCATCCAACATGAAACTTCTAAGCACTCGGGTTATCCTTGGTACACTATTTCCACTAGAATTTCCTCTTTTGTTTTAATACTAAATTCATACCTGAAATTAAACCAATCATTGCACTACTTGAGATTGGGGAGCCAATGCCCTAGAAGTAACCGCTGTACCGCCCATGCCCTCTGATTACCTCCCTTAGTTTTCACATTGCATGCTCACCCACCCCAGGCAACTGTAACAAATTAAAACAACTAAACTCTTCTCTGGGTCGGCTGACCCTGAGTGCAGTGCTTAGCCTCGCATCCTGAGCGTATCATTGTAGCTTTTTATGGTATCCAACCATGCTTGGGGAGAATGTCCTGCTTCAATGGCTGTAAAGGCCTGAATGATCAAGGCTGCATCACACTGTTGTGAGACTCTAATCTTGCATATATACCACAGGCAAACCAAGGAGACCAACACCAGAAGACCCAGAGGCTATTTAAGCTGTGGGCTGGCTTTCCCCAGGGTCCAAGGATTGTTCAAGGTTCCTGAATAAACTGCATTGAAAACAAAACAAAACAAAACAAAAAAAAACAACTAAACTACAATCCTGGTATCTTTACCACTCATCCCAAATACAGGACTAAGACACTCCTGGGAAAACAATAAATTCTGCTCATTGAGATAACAAAAAAAAAAAAAAAAAAAAAAAAAAAAAAAAAACAGACAGGATGCGAGGGGGCCGGGGGCAGAAAAAAGCAAGAAACACAGGTGAATCAAACAAATCTTGTTCAAGTGGATATTTTGACAGTGTCAGAGGCCAGAGAATGGTGAAGAAGAGCCAGGCAAAAGAAACACCTACATTCTAAACTCACTCACCCATTTCTCAAAGAGGATGCTGCAGAAGCTCTGAATGAACCAATATTTGAATTACTCACAAGCCTGAGATTATGAGCCTTCATTTAAAAAACAAAAACAAAAAACTTGACTTATTCAATGTAGAATGCTCAAATCGAAACCCTCTTAGCATGTTTAAACTGTAGCACTTGGCATAAGTGTGATTCTGAAACCCATAAGAAATGCAGTTACGACACATATTTTAGTCAGTTTAAAAAGGTTTAGATCTTCACTATCATAGCTTTATAGATGATAATAATATGAGGATAGAATTTTCAAATCCAACCCAACACATGATAAAAATGGAAAAAGCCAATACTGGGGAGATAACAGCTCTGTATTTAATACCCTAACTTGAAACTAGATGAGCGTAGGGGAAACAGCAAGAAACCTGACAGGGCAAGAGAAACTTTGTTTTTAAGATTTGTATATGCTACAATACCTTGAACACAGAAAACTGGAAAGGAAGGAGGTAGCAGGCGTGTGAGTTATGAGTTGCGATGTAATACTTCTGCAATGTGCAATTCAAGCCTCAAGAAACTCAATGGAATACTTTGGAAAATATTGACCTTCCCAAATTCTGTGACATGCCCTCCCATGATGCCCTGGACCTGTGGCTCCCTGTGAGCACCATTAGCAAATTTTACTGTCCATTATCACAACCCCACACGTTCCCCACCACATAGGTATTTAAGGTGTAAGGACCTAAGATGGACCTTTAGTTTGATACGTGACTGCTGTCACTGTTCATTACTGTAATCTTAGGTTAAACCACAGAGCCTGGCCTGTGTTAAAGCAAACAGGCTTCATTGCAGAATGAATGAATGACGTGGGTCAACTACTGGCTGAATGGGAACTTTGGGGTTTTCTATTGCAGTATGTATAGCTACTGGAGGAATGGGCTTACATCCTTGATGTAATCTTCCTTTCTTTGTGTGTTTGTGAGTAGTGTTCTCGTATGCATGGATATTTTTGCATGTATGTGTGTGAATACATACATGTGCACATGTGTGGGCATGTGTATGGAGGTCTGAGTTTGATGTGGGGAATCATCCTCCATTGCCTATCAACCTTATTCACATAGATAGGTTCCCCTAGCCAAACCCAGAGTTCATCAACATGGATAGCTACCTAGCCTGTTTGCCCCCCCCCAATATACTAGTATTTTTTATATTTATCATTTATTACAATTCATTGACTTTGTATCCCGGCTGTGGCCCCCTCTCCCATCTTTTCCCAATCCCAACCTCCCTCCGTGCCCTCCCCTAGGCCACTGATAGAGGAGGTCCTCCTCACCTTCTATCTGACCCTAGCCTATCAGGTCTCATCAGGACTAGTTTCATTGTCTTCCTCTGTGGCCTGGCAAGGCTGTACTCCCCAGGGGGGCAGGGATCAGAGAAATTGCCATTGAGTTCATGGCAGAGAAAGTCCCTGCTCCTCTAACTAGGGACCCCACTTGGAGACTAAGTCTATGGGCTACATCTGAGCCAGGATTTTAGGTCCTCTCCATGCATTGTCCTTGGTTGGGGTATCATTCTCTTTAGGGCTCCCTGGGCTCAGTTTTTTGGCTCTGTTGGTCTCCTTTTGGAGCTCTTGTCCTCTCCAGGTCTTCCTATCTCCCCCTTCTTTCATAAGATTCCCTGCACTCCTAAAGAAGCTAAACAATAAGAAAGACCCTAGGAAGATGCTCAATTCTCATTCAGAAGGATGAACGCAGTAGACATTTGAAGCAGGAGAAGACAGGAAACAAGACAGGAGCCTACCACAGACAGCCTCTGAAAGACTCTACTGACAGAGGTGTCGAAGCAGAGGCTAAGACTAAACGTCTCTCTTGCTCCTAAGATCCCTGTCTCTGTCTCCCAGGAGTGCCACTGAGGCCACCTGGCATATAAATGCAGTCCTCGTGCATGTGCCACAATTGCTTTAGCTGCTGAGCCATCTCCACGGTGCTCACAGTGAAAGTTTCTTAAAGCTCAGTACCTAAGTCATTCCCTCTGCATTGCCGTACACGGTACTCAGCCCTCAGTCTACAAAATCTAGAAGTGAGAAGCAACAGGTTGGACGCTAGAAACCAAGACATAGTGAATAATACTGCCAGTGCCACTGGTTTATAAAGCAGTTACATTTGGAATAACAATACATCCATGAATGGCTGAATTTGTGTAGGTAATGTTATGATGGTGGCAGTAATTCCTTACCATATTTTGAACTTCTATGTCATAAAATGAAACTCACAGTAATTTATTAACTCATTCTTTAATACAATATTACTTAGAATCAATAATAGCTAATGTGGCTTGAAGACTTAGACAAAAAAGTCTGTGTTAAAGGAAATAGCCAGTGTTGGCTACCCATAAGAGCCAGACCTCATCATCAGGTAAGCTAGAATTCCACAAAATTTAAATATTGTAAGTCTGTTCCTTACACGGACTATTCATTTTTGTTTTTCCCACAACACTAATCATGCACAATAACAGACTAATATATATCTTTCTTTTTTGAGATTGTTATTCAATATTTATTCATATATTCTAGATTAAGCATTTTATGGGATTATAGGATTAAACTGTTTACTTTTCCATGTTCTTAACTCAAACTCTGTGTGTGTGTGTGTGTGTGTGTGTGTGTGTAGAAGGAAGGTGATGGTGGTAGTGGTGATGGTAGTGGTGGTAGTGGTGGTGATAATTTACTAAAAGCAACCAAGATATTGAAAGCAACCTCAAAAACACAAATATCCCATAAATGCTGGAAGCAGCATGTGGATTATTGAGTGTTGTTCTGGGTCAGTTGGGTTAGAAAGGTCACTTCTTCCCTTGTAAAACTCTGTTAAAATTTTCTGTGAAGAAGGTTTTGTTTCTTTTCTATACCATGTTTACTTCACTTTTTAATAAATACAGAGCAAAGTCCTTTCTTGGGACAGGCACAATAGACAGGCATCAAAGACAGACAGATGAGACTCACTCAGCAGATAGGCAACAGAGACAGACTGTGAACTACAAACTACAGAGAGATGGTGGATAGGGAGAAAAGTGGAGCATTCAAAATTTTGGGGCTCAGTTTTGGTTAAACAGTATAAGTTTTTGGTTTTAGTCCTTATATAACATTGATGTCTTTGTGTGAACATAGCTTTTATTTCTGTTGGGTATCCATTCAAGAGTAAAATTACTCTAAAGATTAGGTTAATCTCCAAAGTCATCTTTGGAATCACCATGGAAATACATCTTGTTGATGTTTCCAGAAAGGTTTTCTTGAGGATGAAAGAATCACCATGAATGTGGCCAATATCACCTTATGATCCAGGGTCCAAAACTGAGTGAGAAAGATCAAGTGAGTTGGGCAGCAGCACTTGTCTCTCTGCTTCCTGACTGTGAACTCTATGTTACCAGCCGCCTCCCACTCCGGCACAGTGGTTTCCCCACAGTGATGGCCCGTGCCATCGAGCCGTGAGCCATAATAAGCCTTTCCTTTCTTCAGTTGCCTTTGTCAGGTGTTTTGTCACAGCAAGGAGAAAAGTAACTAATCGAGCTGGGTTCCATGGTAAGTGTATACATAACTTGTCAAGTAAATTGTGGCTTTCACAATTGAGTACAGTAGCATTTTATAAAACCTATTACCTATGTATTTCAGTGGCTTCACATCTTGAGCAACACAGGATGTAGGCAGATATTCAGTGGGTGTGCATCCTTGCCTCCTCTTTGTAGTAACATGTGCTTTCCTCATTATTAATGAGGCCAAGCATCTTTTAATGTATTTATACAGAATTCATATATTTCTTTTGATTTCTTTTGTGAGGTGGCACACTCATCTTAATTGATCCCAGAGCAACTGTGAAGCAGTATGTATACAGAAAAATATAAATCTCATCTTGGTTCTAGAAAACACACCTATAGTACTTCAAGAGTAGGTTATTATAGAATAAGTTCAGACAATTTCCAGAGAGGGTGTTATAATTCTGATAATAAAATACCTTGTTCTGTAAGTTGGAAATCTGTATTAACTAGAAAAGAGAGTTTTGTGAAAAAAATATCAGTTATAATAACTTCCATGGTACTGTCACAATTTAAACACCATTTGATTAAGGACAAGAAGTATTAAATGATGTTCCTCTGTCTTGTGATCAAGTATATGTAGGATTAATATACTGTAGGTAATTTCAGTTTCAATCACCATCTTCCTCGAGTTCTGTTGTTTTGTTAGATTACATGAAGTGCATGCTGTGTGGCAGACACTGTGCAAGAGTTTTATCTGCATCGCTTCCAGCCTCTACAATAATTCTTCTAGAAAGCACTGCTTTTTTTTCATTATCATGTGAAGATGATAGAAGTGAGAATCACTTGCAAGGAGATACCTCATAACGTTATAAAAGTTATGCTCCATGCAGACAGCCAGTCTCAGATTCAAGGAACTAGTTAACTCACGTTCTAATATAATTGTATACCTCCCCTTAAATATTTGAACAGTACAGATTCACACATTTTACATAGCACACAGGAAGACCATACATGCTATTAGGTACAACTTTCCATTTGAAAAGAATTTTTGAAAACAAGAACACTAGCACAGACTTTTAAGGCATAAAGTTTGTAGGAATAACTGCTCTTAATCCAGGTACAGATACAATGAAAACAATAAAGAATATCAGGTTTCCAAAGATACTACAAGTCAAAATGGGATCTGATAATTCATTTCCAAACTCTCTACTGGTAATAGTTGCATTCAATATGGAAAAATGAAGTAGTTAGAACAATTAGACATAGAACTTTAGCATACAAAGACTCACAAAGCTAATCCCAAGGAAACAGATACCTGATTGCTCCTTATGGCTAATGTAGCTAGGATTCCAAATGAATGCTAAAACAGACAGCATATAGATGCAGCATCTGTGACACCTACCTTCACACAGTGGCTCTATTTTTACTGAACTGCTACTATAGGAAAAGAGTCTAAAAAATTCATTCTACGGGGTTGAAGAGAACCTTTCAAGGTAAAGTTTTTTTCTACTAGTCTTGTAATTCCCAGATTGAAGCACTTGATCTGCTCCTATGTATGTGACCTACATTTTCATTTAAAAGCTGTAGGAAGTTAACAGATTTTTCTTTGTTAATTAATTACTGACTTTTTTGAGGAAATTTACACAGCCATTAAAAAAAGTGTGAGTTGTTTTACTTTTTAGAAACAACGACCCGTTAAAATGTTTAACGTGTGAATTAGGAAGTAATTTATAATTTTACTTTCTTTGAATTATTGGTTTGGTTGAAGCTTTCGCTGGGATGAGACTGTTAAAGAAAGGAAACATAAGACTGAGAGTAGATTGTGTACGGTTGTCTGTGCGAGAGTTGGCGGAGCAGTCGGCTGAGTGGAGGCACCGCATCCTGGAAAGCAATCTGAGGTCAGTGAAAACATCTTTCAGAGTGAGCCACGACGCACAAGACAAGACTGGTTGGGGTTGCGCTAACGTCAGTCCTATTTAATGTCTACACAAAATGTCATACTCTTAAGTAATACAAGCCACATTCCCCAGCTCTTTCTGACACAGGGAGGTTCTTCAGAAATAGGCCAGTTTCATTTAAAACTTTTACATAATGTCTGCTAGTTTGTCATGAAGATAAATTAAAATAGAGGGAAAAAAAAGGAAAGAAAAGTAAAGGAAAAAAATTGCAATTAGAGATGAAATCCAAAGAGGCAGGACTATCCGTGGTCAGCTAAACAGATGCCCTATGGAAGATGGGGATGCTGAGTCTGAGGTATCATCCTCCAGACATAACAAAAAGGGAGGGGTAACCTGAGACTTCACTCTCCTTTCAATTGGACAAGCTTTCAATAGTTTCTTTTTTCCTGATTCCAGGACACAGCTTCCCTTTACGTACAGTGTCTAGTTTTAGAAAATTTGCACCTGTAAACTCTATTTTTGCACTCTTGAGATGCGAAACTTCTACAGACTAGGTATGTCCTTCTCAAGGACCTGCAGACCTTCACGTTGAAAGGCATTCATCAAACTGCTGCCACAGGTTTAAGTCTCTACAGAGCGCTGGAGTCTTATAATTATCAAATACATTTCGCCACTCAGGCTGACTCCTCTCCTCAGCAAATATTCCATTAGCTCTCTCCAGCCTTCAAAAATCCTCCAGTGTTTTGTTTCAGAAGAATTGTGTTCAGTCTCCCACTCATACTGTGATAGCCTCTCTTTCCCTCTACTGAAATGAGAAGGCTTCCTTGTCATTTTTTTTAAACAAGGGTATAGAGACTCTCACAGTAATGCTTGAATAACACTATGAGAACACATTGTTCCAGAGGACAAGCACACAGTAAGAACACTCAGTAGATGGTAGAATAGGAATTCAACCTATGAGCTCTTTCCTTGTAAGACCAAGTCCTTTTAGCAGTTGCTATAGTGGGAGACAAACTAATGACAAATAAGTAAATAAAGAAAAGAAAAGAAAAGAAAAGAAAAGAAAAGAAAAGAAAAGAAAAGAAAAGAAAAGAAAAATTGCAATTATAGATGGAATCCAAAGAGACTGGACAATCTGTGGTTAGCTGTACATATACTCTGTGTAAGATAGGAATGCTGAATGTGAGGTATCACCCACATACATAGAAGAATGTCATTTGAGAGCTAGCTATTTTGAATGTATTTTTCTTGTTTGAAAATACACATAACAAACAAAACTTAATTTTCTACTTTAAGATAAAGAACAGGCATACTTCGTTATTGATTTATTTGGCTATTTCTTTCATTCCAAAAAGCTCCAAGTTACCAGTAGTTATTGCCTGATTATAGAATGACCCAAAAGGCTCATACGCTAAATAAATCTTAGTTATCATGCTCGGGCTTTGGGGAATGATCGGATCAGAAAGGTTCTGATGTCAATCAGTGGGGTAGTCCATTGACAAGTCCATGCATTTCTGATAGGTGGTAGAAGCTAAGATGTAATGGACAGTGGAAGGAAGTGGGTTACTTGAGGTAATGCAAAGCAGAGAGGAAGTTTATCTTGAGAAAGTGTCCTCTCCCATTCTGTTTGTTCTCTGACTACTGCGCAACAGCCAGCTTTGTTCCATCATCATGTCCTTCCTACCATGATGTTTTGCTCGCCTCAGGCCAAAGCAATGAAATCAACTTACCAGGAACTCATACTTTAAAAACCCCAAGGATAAAAACACTAAATTATGTATCACAGACATTTTGTCACAGTAATGAAAAACCAACTAACCTATCAACTGATAGCCTTCTTGGTTCAAGTTGTATGGTTCAAGTCACCTTTTGGAATCTCTTTATTTCCTTCTTACCTTTTTTATTTGTTGAGAACTTACTGAGCACATGTATAAGTATGCACGCAAATATATGTGTATAAGTATGTTATATATGACACTAAATGTATTTTATCAGATAGAACTTAAATAATGATATATATTATTTACAATATAAAATATATACCTTGTGCACAATATATAACATGCATAATTGGCTTAATGGATTCGCAAACTATCTCTACTGGAAATAAAACTCAGGGATTCAACACTGACACATAGACAGAGTTCATAGGATCTACAGTTGCTCACAAAACCCTACAGACCCACTGCTAATACAGTCCTCTATCAGACATGCCACATTTACCTCTGAGCAAAAGTGTGAGAAAGATGAGTCTGTCCACACGCGGCAAGAAAATACGGCTGTAATGTCAGCTTTGATTTTACATTTTACATATTAAAGTTGATGTCCATTTTAATATGTTTCATAAAAAGCAGCAGTAAATTTTCACACAGAACAGTGCCAGTAAACGACTCAATCTTCATGCTATTGTGAGCTCTAAGGATTCACGGGGTTGTCTTGAAGCTAATCCCAAGTACAGATGTTGGTTTGAACTTTCCTGATGAAGATTCCATAAAGTCCCATACTACAAGCTCTGTTTCACCCACAGGAATGGTATGATGATAATATGACACAATTCAAGTGAATATATTTTCCAATGAAAGTCTTTTAAGTAAGGAGAATTATTTTTATTACTAAGAAAGTGGCCATCTGTTTCTGAAGCATTCAAGTGAGAACACAAATATCTACTTTACATGGAGTAATTTTCAGATAATGCGTTTTTATCGCCTCATGTGCTGGAACACGACTCAAGCTGAACAGCACTCTGTCCCATAATTTTTTTTGACATGTGGAGGGTTATAATTATTTCCAAGGAAGGAATAAATTCATATTAAGATGTGAAAAATGTTGCCATGTCTCAAAATGTACATTTGGGAGATGAAGATCAGTGGGATAAATAAGCCAAGATGAAATAAGTGGGTAAGAAAGGATGCAATAGAAACTCTTCAAAGCATTTCTTTGTGATACAGTAAGATGAGGAAATGCTCATCCTCATGATGTAGTCAATAGAATTAAAGGTTCAATTAAGAGACACTGAAATTTTACTTATGATATCAGTCAACAATAACTCTACGTCTCCTTGAATGCCTAACATCTTGGGTAACCTGAATTTTACAAGAAAAGGTTCCAGGTTTGATACAGATAACTGACCTCATAGTTGCTTAAATGCCAAGTCAAGCAAATAGGTAACAGCTACACTGGCCAACTGGAAAGGGATACAAACCATTCTGTACATGCAATCACACTATTACTAGTTTATCAGCATGTATATAATCTCTCCTATTTCCCCCAAAGATGTTAACAAGGTTTACTGATTCATAGACATATGCTAATCTTGTCTCAAAACATGAGTAATGGAGATATCAACATTTAGATGAGAATAAATAAGTGGAGACAATGAAAGAAAAGTGTCTACTCTCAGTTGCACTATGGTTAGTTATATTGTATGTTTCTTTCTTTCTTCTCTGACTGCATTAAGAATGTTCCAGCCACTTTCAAAAGTAAACTTGGATTATCACATATTATTAATAGCTCATGGGTGAGAGTCAAAAGAGAGAAACAGTGTTCCCTGCCTAGTGTTTGCATGTGATGTTTCTGTTCCCAGGATACACCTATACTATCAGTGAGTCTTGCGCTGACTCTCGTTATCCCTTTGCTCAGTTGGGTAGGTTCCAGGCATTATTGTTCCTAGGTGGTATGATGAATCTTTTTTTTTTTTTTTTCATCAGCCTTTGGAGGAGCTGACTTTTCTCCTTTTCATTCCAATGGCCTGTTCCTCTCTCGGAAAACATTGTCTCTGTCTGCTTTTCCTATATTACCCAGGAAAGAGTAACTTCAGTTTAGAAACTGTGAGGAGCAGCTGTATACCAATTCCTTTAAAAGATGATGGCCAAATTCTTCAGTCTAGGTCTAGCAGCCACAGTGCTGATCTTAATAAGGCTCGATCTGTTTTTCTAGCTTAGAAATTTTAACTGAAAAAAGAAAATACAGGAAATAGACAGCAGCGTGTGGTCAAATGAAACCCCGCTGTTTTGTTTCTCTTCCTGAATTATAGTTTATAGATGAGATCTGGACTTAAAAGATCCTTGCATTTACTAACATGGATAATTGGAAGTTGGCTGCAGTTTTTAGCAACATCAGGCAATGGAGTACTTTCCCTTTCTTTCTCCTGCCAAATCTCGGCAGCGTCTGCTGCATCTGCCAGAGCAGACTTGCTGCAGTGGGAGAGTTACAAGCATAGAAACCGAAGTGGCAGAACAATGCCAAATAGATCCTTGATTTTTTCACAGCAACAATGTTACCAGTGATGAATTAGAAAGGGTGATATCACATTATGTCATCAACATAGAGTTTAAGATTTTATTACATGAAATCTTATTTCTGAGCAGAAAATGGTAAGGAACAAATGTCTGATGTACATCAAATTCTTGTGCCTTCTAGGAAAAAAAAAAACAACCAAACAAATCTAACCTAGGAATTGAATTGTTACATAACCCAGGCCGGATCGCTTCTTGAGCATTATCTGGAGACCAAATGTGAATATTTCCAGCCCCACTGCACAGGTTTTGTCTTCATTATGTAAGTCCCATATGTGTAAGATTTATTTTAAGAGCTAGTAGAATGACACGTGAAAGGGTTCCAGTGTGGGAAGTGTTGGAGCGGATTGTAGGAGACCCAAAGGCTGCAGCTTGCCACCACAAGCTCTATATTGGGTAAGGCACAGCACTTAGTTGAATCACTATCACTTTCTTGTCCCTCTGTCTGGAATGTTGAAATATTCCACTTCTATTTTTCTCTATGTCCTATTTACCTTGTGACTCCATATGTAGATTTAGGTACAGCTAAATATGCAATGCCTTTTGGAAAATGACTTCTGAAATGCAGGTGAGGACTTGATTGTCAGAAATCACTTTATTTCTCCAAATCTATCTTTGTAACAGACATTATTCTCTTCAGCTTGGATGAAACCAAGTAACTGAACAGAAAATACCACCATAATATATATTTTATATCTTTAGTCCATTTATATTAAGTGGAATATAGCCAGGGAAAGTAGAAAGATCACTAGTTGTTTAAAAAAAAAACTTAAGACAGGATGTTGGTTGAGCAGGTTAGTGGAGAGCTGAATGATGCACTGGGCAGCAATAGAACCACAAGACTGGCAAGATCAGAAAGATACTGCCACGAGACATTTATAACCGGTGCAACCTTGAAACCAGTCATCTGAACCAGCACGTTAGAAGACCTCACTCTGCTCCTGCCAGCCATGCTTGTTTACTGCGTAAGAAAGTGGGTCAGGAGAGCACAGACACACAGATGCTATGATTCCTTTCCAGTAAATGTGCCTGTCCCAACTTGAGCAGTCTAGTGTGGTATCCTGAGCATTCCTTTCCCCTAGTCCTAGCTTCTCCCTGCCCAGAGCAAACCAGAACTATAGAGCCTTGAGATGGCCAAGAGGAAGGTTCTGTTTATAGGTGGAAGAAGAGAAAAGAGGGGTCAGGTGCATTTTCTTTAGTGTGCAAACATGCTATATCCCATTCATGGAATTTTTCTAGTTCTGAGACAGTGGAGTTCTGGAAGAATGAATAGTACGGTGAATTGTCAAATCCCAATCCCTTGTCTAATGAGTAAGAAGAAAGCTGTTGTTTATTTTATGGATTCCCAAGGCAATGATTTTTAAACTATAGAGCATTTTGAAGATGCATTTATCAAAACAAACAAATAAATATACTATGTTTTTGACTTGTGTTTTTCCATACTGAGCATATGTATGTATGCATATGCATGTATGCTTTATGTTCTCTTACCCGGGGGCTTGCACATGTTTGGTCAAGAGCAACTAAGCCCAGAAGCTGGGCCTATCCAATGGCAAATAGACTCTTGGAGAGCTTCCAGATGGGAAGTAAACAGTGGAGAAAGCCAAAATGAAAGCAGAATCACAAAGGAGAGATTCAGTCTGCCCCATCTTCCCGCTACCTTCTCTCATTAACCACTTTCCACCATTGCAAAACACTGATGCTTCTTCCCAGGAACAAAAAAGTGAAAGAATCTGACAAATGTAGTTTCCTATAATATGGAGGAGGCACAGGAGAGAGAGAACACAGAATGAAAGCAAGAAGATCCCAAAGATGTCACATAGAGCAAATGAATGCATTTTGCTGAAGCCTACTTGGTCTGGGTGATAAAGTCTCTGAGGGAACACAAACACCTAAAGAGTTAAAACAAACAAACAAATAATCCAATTATAAAATTGGTGAAAGGACTGAACAGACATTTCTCCAAAACCCAAAAGGAATATGAAACCCAAAAATGGTCAGTATTTCCATATTACCAGGTAAACACAAATTAAAACCACAATGAGCACCTATTAGGCTGGCTATTACTATAGGGATGAAAGATAAATGCTAGAGCTGATATAGAGAAAAGGATAGTTTGGACACTCTTAGCGAGGATGTAAATTAGTGTAGCTATTGTGGAAGTTGTACGGAGGCTCTTTGAGACAAGAGCCTGGTATAACTGTCTTCTGAGAGGCTTCATCCAGCAGTTGATGGGAACAGATGCAGAGACCCACAGCCAAAGAATGAGCTGACCACAGGAAGTTCTGTGAAAGAGTGGGAGAGAGGATATAGGGAGCCAGAGGGGTCAAGGACACCACAGAAAGATCTAAAGAGTCAGCTAACCTGGGCCCGCGGGGGCTCACGTAGACTGAACCACCAACCAAACAGCATGCTTGGTCTGAGCTAGACCCTTTACACTTACGTAGCAGATGTGCAGTGTGGGCTACATTTGGGTCCCCTAACAATAGGAGCAGGGGCTGTCTCCAACTCTGTTGCCTGTCATTTGATCTTTTTCCCAGCTGGGCTATCTTATCAGGCCCCACTGGGAGAGGATGCGCTTAGTCCTGCTGTGATCTGTGATGCCAGGGTGGGTTGATACTTATTACTGCCCCCACCACCTTATCGGAGAAGGAGGAGAGGAGGCACTGAGAGGAAAGGAGGGAGGGGGTTGGGATCAGGCAGCAAAGTGATTAAATAAATAAATAAGTGGGAAAACAATAAACACCCATATCTTCCAACAATCTTATTTCAGGGCATATTCAAAGACATGACTTCTGTATGTCTAAGAGGCAGCTAATCTCCCAGGTTCAGTGCAGCATTATTACAGGAGCCAAGACACAGAATCAACCTGACTATCTGCATTCTTTGAATGTTTTCTCCATAGGTACCTGTTAGAACCTAACAGGTACCAGTCAATGTGGGAAAGTGGGGCCAACTAGAAAGAAATTGGGCCAGGCAGGCAAAGGAACTAGATGAAGCCCTGTATGATTCAGGTAAAGGGAGTCTGGCCTCCATTTTACTCACTCTCATGCTATCTTGATGATCTACCATGGGATGCTATCCAAGGGGCTGGTGTCTTGATGTTATGCTTCCAAACTTTGGGTATCACAAAACAATACATTTCCAATTATTATAAATTACTCAGTCTTGGTACTATGCTGTAATACCACAACACAAATTATGGCAATGTCAGTTAGTGCATGAGTAAATAAAGCAACTATGAAACATATACATAATGGAACACTTACTAGGCCTTGAAAAATAATGAATCTTGCAATTAGATGTAGAGGATCCCATGTTACCCATGTTAAATGAAATAAACCAGACACAGAAAAACAGATACTGCATTGTCTCATTATTTTGGACTATAAAAACATTATTGCATAAAAGTAAAGAGGAGGGTAGTGGTTATCAGAAGCCAAAGGCAAGAGTTTGGATAAAGGATATAATCATTTCTGTAGAACAAGAAGAATGAGTTGACTGTATTTGATAATACATTTTATTTTGAAAACTGTGAATAGCAGATTTTTAAGTATTCTCAATATAGAAAAAAGTGGTAGCATAAGAAGTAATTCGAGTTGGACTGGATATGTATGTATAAATACAAATATAAAAACATACATATATACATACGTGTATGTATATATATACACACATGTATACTTATATATACATATATAGATGTGTGTATATATTTGTATATATATATCATCTTGTTATAAATACCTAGAAAATTTTATCAGTTAACAATGGAGAAAAAGTCTTAAGAAAGAAAAGTACTTAAAAGGTCTTTATCTTAAATGTCAACTTTTTCCTGAAACAAAAGAAGGAAAGTGGAGGTGATCTAGTGGACAATGTATAGGGCCGCACTATTCCTCATGATGGTGATTATTTATGTTACTATTTCTAGAATATATTGGCATTGGGTAGGAAAAGTAATTTTTTCTGGGTTCATGGGTAAGGCTCCTAAAATCAAAACAAAGAACAGTCTAAAATGCAAACATGTTTATGCTAATGTAAATATGATAAGCCCTCATGATAAAATATGATCCACAAGAAACACCTAAACTACGTGTTTTTTTTTTTTTTTTTGTGGTAGGTTTGAAGAATTGGCAGTTGTGGTGAAGTGTGACAGGGCACAACGTTTGAGCTCATGGTAATAGCGTGGGGAAACTCATCCGGCCCATTGCTCAGATTCACGACACCCTTCATTTGTGCAAGGAGAGGCTGCCCCTCAAATCAGTCTGAAGCCCTCCTTCAGGAGACAGCCTGGAAGCCCTGACAGGTTGTATGTCTGATTTCAGGGAGAAAAGGCAGGGTAGAATCCTGCAATGCTTATTTTTCAAATTCCTGTAGGGTAGACTATTTACCGACAGGTGTGTGTGGAGGGAGTGTGTCTGGAACCTCATCATTCACCCTGAGGGTGGCTGCCCTATAGGCTTTGCTCATTGAAGAAGCCACGATGTAAACAAGATACAGCGGCTTTTCTAAACCAGGCTTCTGGTCAATGGACAGACATTTTATGGGTCACTCAGTTATGAACCTCAGAATAAATAGTTACTTAATGTGGATGGGATAAAAAAAATTGGAATTCATACACACGCACAATAAATTAGAAAGGAACAAGAAATTAGGGGAGAGGCACACAGCAGGTTTCTACTTGACATCCAAGTTGTGCCGCTCACTAGTGGTCATTGTGTCTTCAATGAAACCCCAAATCCCCTTTGTCTTATTTTCTCACTTTCAAATAGGGTTAACCAAATGAGTGCATTAGTCATGTCATAATTCAGTAATACCTGCCCATCATTCAGGAGATGCTCAGGAATGGTGAATAAAGATGAAGGCAACAATCACACAATAATAATCAAGTAAGCATTGGTGGAATTCTGAGACTCACCTGAATGAGGGGATATCCTACTCAATTAGCCCTCAGTACTGATTCCCAGACAAGCAAATGAAGACTATAAATGAAGATTCGGCATCTGGTATCAAATATGGTAGACTCACATGGTCATAAAATCATTACCTGTGGTTTGTGTAGACATTTACTATGAAATTGACTTACATCTTAGCTTGACATAATGTTTTTTTATCTTAGTGTTTAATGCTTGTAAGAGAATACTGCAGATATAGAACTGTATGGCTGTTGATATCATGAATTCTGAATGTAAGGAGGCTTAGTCATACACAGGTAAACATAATAAAGGTCTCAGAACTTGACAGGGAGTGACAAGAAGCTATCATTTATTACAACAGTAACAGACAAACTTGATTTTCAATCATAAACGACCCATGTCCTCCCCATCTCTAACCTTGATCCATAAAGGGTTATCATTACCAGATCTGCAATCAGACCCTAGTACTAATTATTTTGAACCACCAGTGAAGTAACTTTTGCTCAGTGCCATTAGTGCTTACTTTTTCTGAAACTCCCTTCTGTAATTAACCTTGCTATTATTAGCAGCAAAGCATAGATCCCATTGCAGGCTGCTTCAGGATTCTATTTTATATTTCAACGGCCAGTTACTGTCAAGAGTTTCTTCTAAGAAGGGGACTATAACACATGCTTATAGTATTGAAAGATGACTCACTGCTTCTCTGCCCTCTCTTGGGGTCAGCAATTTGAGCTGAGATTGTTTATTCCTAGCCAGACCCAGGGCAGTTCTGGTCTGGAGATGTGCGTGCGTCCATAGCCAATCAAAGCTGGCATTTCTGCTAAGACCTTCATCACCTGAAGGTTTTGGACAGACTCTTTCCTCTCAGGTGAGAGGCTGCCTGCAAGCTGCTCAGAAGTGACTTCTCCAGCGCTGCTCCTGACACTAATTCAGAGTGTGGCTGCATGCTGATCCTATGGGAGATATGTTCCATAGCAAAAAGACCCAGCGTGATACAGTACAGCAAGGCCTGGGAGGGACATCACTGAAGTATCACTGCAGAAAGCAAAGGAAGAGGCTGATCTCCTGCTCAGGCAGCTTTGGTATCTATCTATAGCAGAGGCAGGACTATATGACAAATGATGTTTATGGGAGCTGAAGAGTACACATTCCTTTGCCAAAGATCAAAACCTTGGTCCTAATTTGTCATTTCTATGTAGACCCAGCCACAGCTGTCTTTGGTGCCAGGGACAGGCAGGTGTGTGGGTGAGGCACAAATGGGACTATGTAATTAGAAAGTTGGAGAGGAAAGCAGGTATAGCTGCCACAACAGTGAGGGCCAAAACACCCTCCTCCCAACCCATGCCACATCGGAGTTCTTTTTAATGTATGGTAGTTTGAGGGTTGTCTTCAAAATCCAGGCCCCAGCCTCAGAGGTATAATGCGCAAGGAAGCACAAATCTCTCATACCAAAATACTCTAACCCACTGCTCATTTGAAGTCAATGGCATTAGTGTCATTCCTCTGTGCCATATCTTTATACACAGGTTTATTTATTTATTAGTTACAAAAGCTTTGTATATCATAGCAAGTTAAGACTTCAGAAAAATGCTGGTTAGTGGTGGCACTAAGCCTATAATCCAGCCCTGGGAGTGAATGTAGATAGGGAGTAGGAGGTTAACCTGGATCATCTGAGTTCCAGTCTCAAACATACAAACAACTATACTGGGAACAATAAAACCAAACATTTGTCCCAAAGTGTAGCTGTTTATGCTAACAGCTCTCTTGGGGAGGCATGTGTGGAAGAATAGCCGTTAGATTGTTGAAATCTAAATCAGTTTATCAAGACACAACAATGCAAAAATATCAGAATGAGATTTCATTTCAGTTGCTAGACAACAGGAAGCAATGAACTTGAAGGGGGGGAAAGCTGTTTCAAAAGCAGTATAAAAGACACTGTCAGAAACCAAGTTTTATGCTTCTGCAAATTTCAGCCACCCAAGTAACAGAACACAGTGATAATTCAAATCTCTATGCTTTCTAACGATATATATATATATTTTATAGAAACCTCTGTAATAGGTTAACAACAGAACAGACTCAGAATCCTCGGGGTGCTTTGTATTAAGTAAAATTTTTCAGTAACAGAAGATTCACGTTGAAATTTAGGCAATCCTTTAAGCCACTGTCATCTACCAGGCCATTCTAGTGTGACATTAGAGGAGAAACTGAGTGAATTCGTATTCAGAGGGTGAGTGTAATTAAAAAGAGTTTGACTGTGGAGTCTAGGGCACCTGAATTTAACTCTTGGCTCTACTGATTGTGACACTGGGCTTCAGGAGCCTCAGTTTCCTTGAAAACAGTTATACTCCCTGAAATACACAGTGGAATCTCAACAAACCAGCATTTGGCAAGATGGCTAGCTTGGTGCCTACTACATTATAGATTCTGTTGTTTGTTTGTTTGTTTGTTTGTTTTCTTACTGTGATATTTAACTTAAGACAGGGTTCCATGTGGTTCAGAATGGCCTCATCTTGCTACATAACTGAGGGTGATCTTGAATGTCTGATCCTTTGGCCTGCCCATTTTGAGGTCTGAGATCAAAGCAGGCACCACCATGCCAGTTTATCTGTTGCTAGGGACAGAATGTAGAGCTCCATGTATGCTTGATTAAGGTTATGTTCTAACTGAATTAAATATCTATCTTCCTTAAAAAATTTCTTCCTTGATTATAATTTATTTTTATGTTAAAATTCACATTAGTCTTCCAAGCTCAAAATCCACAGAGCAAATCTCAATGAATTTGGAAACTGAAAGGATTTTTCACCCTTTCTCACATAGCAGCCAGTCTCTTTTTATAAGTGTTAAAGTGCTGGCAAAGAGTATTAACACAGGAGCTGCACAAGCCTGAAGCAAACATGTCCATACACATGTGACTCACACAAGCACAGACTCAAAAAAAGTTTTCAAACTTCAAACTGTTTCTATTGTCCTCTTGAAGTATTATTAATCATATAATACGAAGAGTATATGAATACAGAATGCTTAGAGATACAGACTTGGAAGCTGCCATTCAGACAGAAGGCTTCATTAGTTGCTGCAGGGCTTTTTGTATGAACGAGTTTGGCAAGTATTAATGAAAATCAGCAATGTGTTAGTTATACTAGCCTTAACCTCATCAGAAAGGTTAACATAGTGTCCACTAACATTCCATATTTAACAGCATGGGTATTATACGGGAAATGTAATTCTTAACAAGATGTGATTTAGAGAAATAGTGATTATTTTTAGCTACAATATTCTTTTTTCTTTCCTTACAATAGGCTGCTTTCCATTGACAAGTTAGGCAGATTCTGTGATTAGTTTAGATACAATGATTTTTAAAACATTAATTTTGTTTTTAAATTCAGGATTCCATTTTTTTTTTAAAAAGACTCCAACATGGTTTCTCTCCATTTGGTCTAATATTTATGGTGGTAACTGTTGCGTTCACTGCTTGGATCCAGAGACACATTTGGTGGGTGTTCCCTTGGACCTTTATCGGAGATGTAGCTCATTCAAGTCTCAGCTGCCAATCCTGTCTCCGTGCACCTGGGAGGTCTGGCAAATACTTCAAATATTGATGACATGACAGTTAAGGAAGGACAGGTAAATAGTGTCTCCTTTGAACAGTAGGGCTCCCCCACTGCTGACATAGCGAAGCCCTTAAAGATGCTCCAGAATGACGGTGGGAGGAAATAGGATGGAAAACATGAAAGAAGAATGCAGAAGCCAGGGATGAGAAAAGGGGAAGAGTCAAGTCAGGAGAGAGAGAGCCAGTGAGTGTGCAGATGTTCAAGAGAGATAAATACACACACTCTTTAGAAATGAGGGATGTACTTCTGAAAGGTATCTGCAACTAACTAAAAACAAAACATTGTTATGAATGAGGACTGTCAGGGAAAATTAACCAATGTGAGTCTCAGGACACACTTTCTTCCTGAATTATTCTCATTTGTTTGACAGACATTTTTCTTTTTCTTTTTCTTTTTCTTTTTTCTTTTTTCTTTTTTCTTTTTTTTAAGCTGTAATGAAGAAGGGTGGTCCAAGGCAACAGGAAGAGCAGCTTTGGAATGAGACCTAAGCAGGTGGCACACTGGGAGGCGAAGGTGTGAGTTTTTGCTTCTTTTAATCAAGGAAGCCTTTAAACAGGTAAGCCTTCCGCTGAACCTAGGTAAACCTTTGCTGGTGGCAGAGGCTTGGCATCCACCTGCAGGCAATGGTGTAAAGAGACCAGACTCAAGTATGAGTTCTGCTATGGGAAGCCCGTGCTAAAGCCAGATGGAGGTAGAGTATGGAGAGATCACAAGAAAAATCCCAAAATATGGATGGAAGGCTGCAAGTTGGTTTTGAGTGGGCAGAGACTGTTACAATGAAAAGACTATTTTAAGATGATTACTATGGGAAACAGGTGGAAGAAGGTTTGGCCCTTGAGCGTGCCTGCTTAATGAGCCAGGTTTGTGCAGACAGAGTTGAGGAGAGTAGACTACAAATGAATTCATCAAGAGGCAGGCTTGCAGGCTAGCGTCTGTTCAATTTCTAAGGATGCAGAACATGGCCTCTGCTTCCTTCTACACAGTTTCCCCGCTCAGCTTCTTGATACAGAACTAGTATCACACAGCCAGCCTTATGGTTTATTTAAGCATTTATACCTCTTGGGCAAACAAACTCAAAGTAAGAACTTACAAATTCTAAAGTTTTCTTGGAACATCTTATTATGCCCAAAAGGTGTTGTATGTTTTTTAGTGTTAACTTTAATCATTTTTTTTTCATTTTCAAGGAACAGCTATATTCTTAAAGCTTTTTTCCTCTAGATTTTCTTGCCAAGTTTATGTTAAAAAACTGAACTTTTTCCCAAAGTATCTTATCAAACACTTCTTGATTTTCCCTGAATGTTTTCTATAAATTACCATAAAGCCCATATATACATATATTTGTCTTCTATGTCTTTAACATTCAATTCAATAGAACAAGAAAAACAAAACGCTGACATACTAGTGACCAGGCACTTGAGAAGGCTCTTTAGGCAGTTATCAAGCTAAGTGTCAAAGTTCATATGAATCAACTCAAACTTGGCCTGCTTTTGATGGTAAGACACACCATGGTAACAGAAACATCCTGTTTCAACTCACATTTGCATTCCTTTGAGAAAAGTTTAGGATGTTAAAGAGCAATTTCCAAGGCTCCTTGCCTGATTTCACACAATGGCCATCAGGTCTGTGCTGAGAGTCCAGCCTCGCTTACCATTCATTCTGACTTTGCTCCCATTTCAAGTTTGGTGCCACCAAAAGCATGGTGCTGGTTGGCAATAGCGGCAAGTCAGCTGTTAAACGATTCTATTTTCTGACCCTTACTAAGAACACAGCCGGGATCAATTATTTTTCTTGCTCACTGGAGTCCGAGGGGAAAACTGGACTACAAAGGTAGTGGGGAAGAAAACGTAGTGCCTGTGCAGAACGCACACACGTGGAGGAAACATGCCACAGAGAAGACATGAACCATGGGTGTGACATGGGGTCAACAAAGAAAGGCTCAGGGTTCCAAGTCCAGCCAGTGCTGCCAGGTAAGGTGGAAGGTGACAGATGATCAATTCTTTCCTGCCTCTGACAACCCTAAGAACCCTTAAGAAAATGGGTAATGGGGCTTCTTCATCGCTTGAAAAGCTTAGCAACAAAAGCAATTTGGGGTAAGGCAGAGGCATCTTTCTGGAGGCCCCTTTTGAGAAACAAGTTAACTGGCCTATGAGTCATGGTTGTTTTCTCTTTTCAAGGAAGAGCTTACAGAGCATAGCAACTGCCTCGTGCTGCTTTGAATTTGTGGTAGGGAAAATGTGTATCATAGCTCAGCCTTTCACTCACCACCATGCCTAAAGGTGCCGTAACGTCACAGTGCAAATTGCTAACAACTTACTGAGACTTGGCCTAGATTATCTGTGAATCTACATGGCTGTGTCCAAAACGAAGCAGAATAATTATTAATTCACACACACACACACACACACACACACACATACACACACACACCACAAAACCCTCACAAACACAAATTGCTCAGAACTCTATTCTTAATCACAGCTACTGACTGAATGGCTTTTTACCCTATGTCAACCAGTGTGCCACCTTTTGTTCACAAGACCAAATTGAGGTATAAAAAAGTCAAGTATGGTAAGAGGATCTTACAATACAAAACAAAGCAATAGTCATATCGTCAGCTAGTTGAGGTGGGGGGAGCTCCCTCTCAGCCGCAGAAGAAAGGGGTGAAATGTGAAACTGTCCAGGGGTGGGAAGGTGCTGGCTGCTTCTCTGAGGCCATCTTTGGTTTATCAGTCTTATTTGGTTTTCATCACAATCTAATAATCTCTAATTGTGTCGCCACCCACCACCCTGTTACAAAACAGAAGTGAAAGAAAACAAATTTCTTTTAATGTGTCTCCCAGCCCTCCTGGCGGTTTCCTAGAGCACAAGTTTCCAATTATTTGCCAGGCCCGTCTTTCTTTATTCCACTTTGGACATCCTGATCTTGGAGTAACAGCTTAGCTCCTTACGACTCTTCTTCTCTTACTTTGTTTTTCTCCCCTCTCTCCGATGCATTTATTAAATTCAATTATATTTCTCTTTGCCCAAATTTTATAAACCTTTGACTAGATTTTTGAGGTAATTTTTCTACTGTCTTTATTTTGTTGCCTAGTACCCTGTTAATCTCACAAAAACCTATCTTATCATTTTGGTTCTGGGAATAAGCCTCAAGATCTTTTCGCTTTTTTTCCAAACAGTGGGTGGGTTTCCATGTAAACAGCTTTTAAATTCAGATGCTAAAATCCAGATTTTCATTCCGGTTGCCAAAAGTGTTTAATCTGGATACAGTTCTCTTGAGGAAACTGGGTAGGAGGCAGAAGCAAGACACCCTCCCCCCACCCCAGGAACTGGAGGGGCACAGTTTCTCATCCTCAACTCAATAACACAAGAGAGCTCTTTGGTGAGAAGAGAGTGGGAGTCTGCCCTTTCTCTGTGTGAACCCTGAGAGCTAATCTCAGGGTGTGGGGAGTTGCTGGGTCCTATGGTTTGCCTTGTACCCTTCCCCTTACCATGGCCAAATCAGAATGACATTAAATTCTAAAGGAAGGTGGCTCAGCCTGGTCACCAAAGAATGTCTTCTCTTCCTTCAGAGAAAAGCTGTGTGATGCTAAATTAGATGCGCTTTATTTTATTCCTTGTCAAAACTATTCATTATATAGCTTCAATTGGCACCCAGCAACGAGTAAGTCTTTTTCATTTGTCTAAAAGAGTGGATTCCCCTGAAATGAGTCATGTATTTTGGCCTTACTCTTTTAAATCCGGGATCTTGGCAGGACAAGCTACACTCAAATTAAAGGGGCTTTGACCATACCATGGAAAATCCATCCTGGGTGAACCTACATGGCTCAGGCTGAGAACCTGAGCCCTCCCCCCCACCCACTGGAGCCAGAAGCCTGGGTATGTACAGAGAAAAGCAATCATGCTCCGCGAGGGTGCAGCTCCCTATGCTAGGATTCCGTGGGCAGCAGAACATTTTTCTCGGTTTCCAATTTTCTTCAGGTCCCCTCACACCACTTGGTTCTGTTGCCAGTCTCCTGGAGAGTGAGCGCATCTGTTCCTGGTCTGTGTGGGAGCATCTGCACGGGAAGGTGGTTTCTGAATCCCCACTACCTGTGGAAGAGAACTTGGGAGCTCATCTCTGTTGTCCCCAGTGTGTGAGCAGTTTGGGCTGTTTGTCCATCTTTGTCTGAGCACATGGAGCAGGCAGAAAAGGGCTTCTGCAGAAGACCCAAACTGTAAAACACGCACCAGTGCAAATGTATGCTCTAAATTACCAAACAAAGTTGTTTTATGCTCTGTGCCTTAATTACATGCTTCGAGGCTGACTGAATTGCTCAGTTCTCCAGGTACCATTGTCCTTTTGACTAAGCTTTCATGCTAATTAATTGGCCTGCTGCTCTATTTCAGAAGAGGATTTTGAAAGATTGGTTACTAGGACATTTCCATTTGATAGAAAAGCAATCCCATGGAGATTCTGTTTCCTGTTACAGAGACTGGGGCTCCTTTTTTTTTTTTTATTTTTCTTTTCATCTTCTGTGTGTGTGTTTACATATATATATGTATATATATTTATATATGTATTAATTATTTTTTCTGCCATTGAAGTCTGCCCTCAAGTATCGTCACTGGAGGTTTGAGAACTAGGCTCAATACTCAAAAGATGTGTTAGGTCTTGTTCCTACACTGGGGTTTGGGAAACAGAAATACTGACTGAAAACTGTTTCCCTCTCTGAAGTTAGGAAGACCTTTGCTATGTGCCAGCTATGTGTTTGTTGTTATTGTTTCAAGACAGGGTTTGTCTGTGTAACAGTCCTGGCCGTGCTGTAGACAAGGCTAGCATGGAACTGTTAAGAGATTTGCCTGTCTCTGGCTCCCAAGTGCTGGGATTTAAAGGCATGCACCATGTCTAGCCATTTTATGTATTTTATTGTTGTTTGTTTACTTAATCTTTACAACCTATGACAAGGTAGACTTGGTTGTAGCAGCATCCAACTATCTAGATAGGGAAATTGAAAATATGGCCAAGATCGCATAGATAAGTGACAGGGTCATGAGTCACAACTTGGTACTCATAGGGCTCAGTTCTTCATTTTATCCATACTATAACATCACGCAGGAATATACACTAGATTCCACAATAAAGCTGGGAATTGCAAAGACTGGTCATTCTACCTATGCTGGCAGGAAAACCTTTAAAGTCTACAGTCAACAATGTTGAGTGTTTTGTTGATTCTCTATTGGGAAACACAGGCTACCTGGCTTCAGATTTGTGTTATGATTAATTATATTCTTTTGTATAGATGAGAATTTGGAACAAGCACCAACTCCAAGATATGCATTTGTAAAATGTCTCCAGGGCTTGCCCACCCCTCCTTGCTCAGGCTGCCACCATCTCTCTTTTGAGGAATTCATCTCCTGCAGGTCACCTGGGAGTACAGCCAGGAGGCCTGAACACTGACACCCCACAGCTGTGCTAGGCTGGAGCCTGTAGCACCTGAATGCTGTAGGAGGCGTTCTGTAATATATCTTTTTCTCCTTGGAGGGTTACCCTGAAGAGAACAGACACAAAGAGGGAGCCTATCTGCCTAGTGTAAAAGATAGAACACCCAAGCAGTTTTAGTGTAATGAAATGGAGTGGGTCTTTCCTCAGACTTCCCTGAAGCTCCTGCTATCATTTTCAGGCTGAGGAAAAACTTGGCATATTTTCTGACAGATCTGGATTCCACAGAAAAGGAGAAGAGGTGTGACAGGCCCAAAGTTAATCCCCACTGAATTGAGCCAGTCTAGACAGAAGGTATTTATCTTGATACTGGTGATTTTGAGTTAAGTACACTTTTCTATTACTTCAAATGTAGTTATTTGTGCACACGTATGTGATATACAATTAATATCTGATAGGCATAAACTATTGTCAAATTTTACTTATAGGAATGACTTTGTTATTAACGTTTTCTTGTGTGTATTTTTCTTCAAGACAAGGTTTCTCTGTGTAGCCTCGGCTGGTCTGGACTCACTTTGTAGACCAGATTGGCCTTGAACTCACAGAGATCCACCTACCTTTGTCTCCCAGAGTGCTGGGATTACAGGTGTGTGCCACTACACCTGGCTGACTTTGTTATTAATTAAGAAATAACTATATAAGAAAAAAATGAGAAAAGTGGCTTGTATATAAAAAAGAAGATAAGCATGAGCAAGCATAAATGTCTCCAAGTGCAGAACATTGTTCTTGGTATAGAACAATATGATAAAAGAGCAGTTATAATAATGTTAGCATCTATTACCACATTCTTAACCAGATGCTGGATACTTTAAAAAGCAGTCCATAGAACCCAACCATCTATGCCACCATGCATAGGTTCAAGGAAAGAACAGTTCTGAGAAATATATGGTTAAATAAATTTCATTGCTGTACACATATCCTAGCATGTACTTATACCAACTAAGAAAGTTCTGATGTCATTAGTCAACATCATCAAATGGGCTCTTCATCATGTATGTGATCCACTACTGTCAGAATCATCACCTGCTTGTGTAAAGCTGTATATCTACAAAGATGCATATTTACAGGTAGGTGAATGTATATACATGCAAGTACCATGTGAGATGCTGAAGAAACAAAGCAAGAAGGAAATACTTGGAACAGAATTCTTACAGTTTCCATGGGAATGCAATTGGTAAAAACATGTAAACAAAATGTTCATTTTTCTTTTCAAGTATTCTCTGTTGCTCTTCCTAGATTATATCTAAATGTGATATCAGTCTGTTAAAATACAATAAATACTTTCTGCTGTCCCAGGAACTGCTGGTCATTTCATATTCTTTATTATCTTTATCCTCAGGGTAACCTTGTAAAGCAGACAATGTGTTTGCTACCATTTTAACAGAGGATGCAACTAAGCCGTGTTAGATGGAGTAGAAAATTGAAAGCACAGAAAGGCACACATGGAACCCACTTTGGTTCTTACTGTATACTGTGAATAGACAGATGCTCACTGCTTGTTCAGTAAACATGATCGTCATGTTGTAAGCCCAAAAGAATGACATATGCAGAAGAGTTAATGTGAAATTTGTTGAAATGTGCTTATGAATAACTATCAATGCAGTTCATTAAAAGCAGACTAAATGAGATGAAGAGAAGGACAAAGTATCAAGCAATGGGGCTGGGGATAATTTGTGAGATAATGGGGGAATTCTAATACCTCAATTGTTACACTGAATTAATTCATCGCTAATTCATCACTGTTACATATTCTGTGAATTGATCAGAACTCGCTTAATTAAAACCTCTGATGTTTAACCTTCTTTTAATATTTTGGTGAAATGAGGAAGGAGTCACAGCAAAGTATTTTTTTTAACCTTCTCACAAAACAACCTATCAGAATGTATGAGTGCCTTTATCATCAGAGCAGATTTAAATAGCCTTTTTAGGATGCCTCATTGTATAGAAAAATGCTAAGAACAATATGCCACCAGTTGCAATGACACTAAAATTCTGAAAGTATAGTTATGACTCCGGTATCTCAAAGCTCCATTCTTTAAAGGAATGTTGTCACCTTTCCCTTAATGCAACTCTATAATAAACTAATAAGAAAATAGAATACTTTGCATGAGAGATGGATCACCATGAGCCAACAAAAATGTCTCCTCCAATGAGTGCATAGAACATCATTCTTGGGTGTAACACAATTTTTAAAAAAGTGGAAACAATAAGAGTTAACACCTTTGATTCCTTATTAATATGCCAGATAGTTTTATAACCATGCCCCTTGTATTTTGTCACTAAATACTTACAATAAGCCTGTGAAGTGAATACCAATATCCCCACCTGCATTTTATATGTTTAATATACAGCCAGAATGACTGAGTAACTTTCCAAGTCTCAGAATGAATTTTAGAGCCAGGTACCTATCCTATTGGACCTGTAATTTTTAATAACATTTATTCTATTCCATAAAAACAACTCGGGATGGGTGGTAAAAATGGCTCTGTGGGTGAAGTGCTTACTCCATAAGTATGCAGTCCTGAGTTCGAATCCCCTGAACATATGTAAAAGCAAGACGTGGTAACATGTACATTTGTAATCCCAGTGCTCTTATGGCGAGATGGGAGACAGGGACAGGAAAACCCCCTGGGAGTTCGAGGGACAGCTTGCCTGCATACACAGACAGTTGTCAACAAGAGAGGCCATGTTTTAAACAGGGTGAAAAGCTATGGGTGAGATATAAAGTTGTTCTATGATGACTTCCACATACATGAGCGCACATATCCCTCTCACACAGACAGACACACCGGAGGTAGAGGAAGCTTTAAATCCATGAAAATCCTTAGTGGGATTGCTTCTCGAAAGGAGCCTTCCCGAAGGCTGGCACTGTGGGGATTCATGAGGCAACAGCTGCAGAGCTCTGTGAAGTTCAATGGAAGTGCTGACTCTTCAGATCTACGGCACATCCCTGAGCTGTGCCAGCTCCGTGAAAACTACGCAGTCTGGTATCCTGCGTTTGCCAGTGTGTCAAGCTGATGTTTACGCTGGATACCTGTGAAACCTACGGCCACAGGATAGAATGTTTACGAGAGGGAGGTTGGTGACTGGCATAAAACAACTTCTAAAGCTCCGTGTTTACGTGCATGGATGAATTCAGAATGGAGACCGTTGTCGTGACCTTGTGATTCCAAAGTACCGTTTACAATAAATAAGATACTCGGGCCAGAAGATACTTAGGCTGATGAGCTGCAGGGGTTAGGCAGCAAGGTGAGCTAATTTCATACCATCTGTATCCCGTGCATTTAAAAATTCCCTCCCGCCCCAAATCCTCCAAAAGCAGCTGATGGAGCAAACTCAGAAAGCCTCTTCCTGGGGCCTGGAAAAGGAAGGGTTTGAGTTAGAAATCCTCCCTGTAATAATAATAATAATATATATATATATGTGTGTGTGTGTACATGTGTGTATACAAATATATATATATATGTATATATACAAGCATACACATTTTGATGGAAATATGTTTGAGCATTTCTCTTTTGCACTCTGTTTCTTCCTCCCGATCAGCCCCAGAGCCTGCTTTACTCAAGACTGACTCAGATTTGGAATGACTTCAACGTGAGAGGTTGCTTATGTGTTACTTTCTCCAAAACTCACAGGAGTGTTCCCTGATAGAGCTTGACTTCATGAGGTTGCTTGTTCTGATTTCTTCCTTTCTGTCTGCCTGTTTGTTGATGTCTTGACATTTCGCATCACATGTGGATGCGATCAAGATGATTCCAGTTACCAGTTTCTCCCAGTGGTGTCCATTCCCTTTAGTTGATATAACCTAGAACCTCCACTCAGATGTAGCCTGTGGTAGCTCAGTAACCAATTGGTTTCCCAAAGTGAGGGGAACAGGGACTATTTCTAACAGGAATTCAATGACTGGCTCTTTGGTCTCCCCACCCCCGAAGGGAGGAGCAGTCCTGTTAGGCCACAGAGGAGGGCTTTGCAGCCAGTCCTGAAGATACTTGATAAAACAGGATCAGATGAATGGGGAGGAGGTCCCCCCTATCAGTGGACTTGGAAAGGGGCACGGTGGATATGAGGGAGGGAGGGAGGGACTGGGAGGGAATGAGGGATCGGGACACGGCTGGGATACAGAGTTAATAAAATGTAACTGATAAAAAAAATAAAAAATAAAAATAAAAATAAACAAAAAACAGGTGTGCTGCAATTCTACGACAAACCACTTTGCCACTTTCACGCCATCCACAGTCTTACCACAGCGTTTCCTTATGAGAAACCCAATGTTTTTGATTCAGAAAAGTGAAGGGAAATTTGATTATTTAATGTAGAGAAATGTGGAAAATGCTTAATTATCATGTGGCTTCAATAATCAAAGAACAAGAAAATGTCTGGGCTTCCCTTGGCTTTGGTGATGTGATTGGGAATCTCATGGCATTTTTGTTTGAAAATGTTGCTTTTCTTATTTTCATGATTTCTCCTTGTTTTCTGAGAGTATTGGCCCTTGAAACTCAGGCGAAATCATTCCATTAACTTCCAGATACTTACAGAACACCATAAATAAGTATTTTTGTAAATCCTTTGTACTGAGAAAATAACCGTAGGCCTATTGAAGTGTTTAGAGCCATATCTATTCTCAGGCATTATTTAGCATGTAATTTTGATTTTTTTATCTGTAACCAAAAGAAACATTTAAAATTCAGTTATATATCATTTCTTATATTTAATATTAACAGATTTTTCTGACTATTTATTGTACTAGCATGATTATATAATATGTAGTTTATGCCTTGATTAAAGAAAAATAAAAATAAATTATAATTATCTATAATTAATCTGAGTTTCTGCTTCTTTCAAACAATGAATGTATGATGCTTTTGTTGGATCTCTAAGACAATGAGGAAATAAAATTGTTAAAGCTACAGCACTTATTCCTATTTTTCTTTTTGCTTATTTTAAATGACAAAAAATAGACATTTTCTTCCTACAGAGTTTCACATATGTAAATATAGAAGAAGCTATGAAGTAATGAAAATAAGAGCTCATAAGCACTTTTAATATTCAGCAGGGGGAATCCAAGTTTGGGGATCCCGTTCAGTGTGGTGGGCCTGTAAGAGAGTGTCAGGCTTAGTGAGCAGGAGATGCTCCTCCCATCTCAGCCTTACATCAGGGACTTAGAAAGCATACCACAGGAATGGGATGCTCCCTCTCTCTCGGTACACGCATAAAACCCAGGAATTCCCTTTGATACTTTCATCCCTACTTTCCCTGGGAAGTAAACCAACCCTCTATAAAACCTATGGGGATTGTGGGATAGTTAATGACAAGGTCTAGCAACTGAAGAATGCTAACAGTGCGTGAGTAGGTTGGGACACAGAGGCAGAACATTAGTATATTTTTAAGACTTTATTTTATCTTTTTTTTTCTTTCTCAGTTGTTGTTGTTCAAGAATCCCACCAATGCTTTATTGCTGCTCTGTCCAGCCCCTCCCTCCCTCCTTCAAGAAGACACATACAGCCATTGTGTCTGGTGGGCTTTTTTGGGGGTATGCATCAACATTTCTATCCAACTAAACTGAACGTTTTATGTTAGCATGGAAGATGAAGGTGAAATAGAGAAGAGAAAGGAACCTAAAGGAAGGGAGGGAAGAAGGGCTGAGAGGGAGTGAAAGAAAGGGGAGAGGGAGGGAAAAAGAGAGGGAGGGAGTGGGTCAGAGGGAAGAAAAGATATGAAATATCACCTTTTTCCCTCTGAATATGTTATCTCCCATATCCCATTTCCCCTTCTTCCATATGAACTCTAAAAGTTTTGTTCCTTGGCATGGACACTGCAAGCCAGGTTAAAAAAAAAAGTTTTATTGCTTGTGACCTGGTGATTGAAGGTTAAATCTCAAAAAATTGGTTTGCCATTGAACCCAGGGAGTTTTTGCAGAGGTGAAAGGTTTGTGTATTCGCATAACAAACACTGATTCTTTCTTTTCCTTTTCAGACATTTTAAACTACAGCCTGTAATTGTGAACACTTGAGCATCTGGTAATCTTTTCACCGCCTTGACCTCATTTTCCTCAAAAATGCACACTTCACCTCCCTTTTTGTCTAAGCAGTGATCAGTTAGTCCTGGATGTTTCCACTCACACTTCTACGCACCTTCTGAAAAGCTTGCGGGACTACCACCCCCATCCATTTTTACATTCCAGAGGTATCTATTTTTACTCCAGTTGGATGCATCATCTGTATCTCAGGCAGCTGGTGACTGGAGAAAATTTACTCCTGATGCACATGGTTTCGATCAGAGCCCATATGGTGGAGACACAGACAAAGCTCTGAGACCAGCAGGTCCTCCTCCCCATCATCATCAGCTATAAGCTGCAGATGCACCTGAAGCCTCTGCGAGCCCTCCCCAGGCACTGGAGTTTGTCTTTTGTTCCCTCAGTGCAGTCATTTTGTGGACTCACACAAAGAAACCTGAAAGCTAGCACACTATTTTTAAGTGTTTAGCATGGAAACGGTCAATATGGAACACAGAGAGGAAAAACAATGATCCAAGCCACAAGAGGAAAGCACCTTTAACTTTGATGGAATGTGACCTCCTTGTCTTATACACCTGGATAAAACTGGTGTGAGCTTTATGATTCCTGAGTACTACAAAGACTCAACAGAAAGGATCTCTAGACCTACAATACCACCTACCAGAATTTTTTAAAAATTGCGTTCATCTAAACTGCAAGGAATTTGCTTCTTTTACCATGATGTATGTGGTCAGTAAAGGCATAATTCTAGGTGGTCAAGTTTGCCTTAGAGAAGAGAAGTGAATGTGATAAATGAAATTTGTATACCTTTCCCTAACAGTAAATGATTATTAGCAGAATCTAGCCAGAGAGGTAGATTTCCAAGGAAGAATACTTAGTTTAAAATGAATTTAAGGCCAAAAATGAAGCTGTGTTACACAGAGAAAAACCTGTCTCAAAATACCAGAAAAAATATGAAATAAAATAGAAGACTATAAAATAAAAGGGGTACCTTGGCATTTTGAAATAATCCATAAATTATGTATTGTGGGCTTGGCTCCTACTTCAGCAAGGATAATGGAATCTCCACCCGACTGCTGCCCTCTTCAACTTTGGCTGAGAGTTTGGCATTTCTTACCCACATGCTGTGCCCCTTAATTGACCGTTTTTCTCACACTAAGGCCATATTCTCTTGTTCTACATCATCATGGTGAGATTTGGGGCCAACCTCAGGCCAGTTTTATAAACACCCTTTGCTGCTCCTCTAGCTTGGAATAACACTGCTTTAATGGCTACTGGCTACTTCATCATATTTTTCTTACCTCAGCAAATTCCAGTTTACATATCAGCTCTTCTTCCAATTCCATTTCTTCTTGGGGCTTTCCCTAGCTGTCCCTCTCCATACTTGCTTGATTGTATAGAGTTAGATTCTCTCTCTTCTCTTGAGCTGTGCAATAACCACACCTTTATCATCATCTGCTACCTGGCTGTCTTCAATGGTAACAGAGTGAGTACAGATAAATACTTCTGCAATCATTCAAAACAAAGTTTCCTATTTCTATCTACTGGTATCTCTCTGTCACTGTATCTCCCTCTCTCCCTGTCTCTCTCTGTGTTTGCTTCTAAGTTTTATATGTTTTTATATTTTGATTTCTTAATTCTTAATGCCTTTGACATTTTTAATCAGCTTCCTTTTCTCTTTCAAATAAGAGATATGTGATATACAGAGAAATGTACAATGTTTTATGCACTGTGATTTTGTTGGTATGAAAGACTCAAATATTTGTAATATGCTATAAATAAAAGTAATTAATGGTAATGAAAGCTTATATTTTAAAAGGATGAAGCCAGCAAAGCCAAGTTTTAGTATTTCTTCATGTTTTGGGAAGTGTGTGTATGTGGTTTGTGTGGATGTGTATGTATGTATGTTTGGTGAATCAGACAAGTGAAAATGAGATACAAGATAATAGAAACACAGGCAAAGAGAAAAACATCTTCCTGTTTTTTCCCTTCATTCTCTCCAGCCCAAAATGTTTTTGAGTTGAAGCAAGTTAGATGATTCTTTGTATGAATAATGTTTTGGTTTTAAATAGAAAATACATATCCAAAATAAAACCCTATGTAATTAAGGAAACTTAGTTACTTTCTTGTTGATTAAAACATACCCTCATTTTTGTTTATAAGCAAAGAAAATAAAGTCAGTGGATGAATGCATTTAAAAACTATTTTTTTTTTAAATTTGATAATGTATAAGTTTGTTCCTAGTCCATGGATTGTGGATCATCTTTGCCATTAATGTGTGCAAGGATCCCTTTCTTTAGTCACTAAGTCACTCATGCATTGAACATATTCTTGTGCCCCAGCCTCCCAGCATGAGAGATGAAATCCTGAAAATGTCTGCTTCAGGGCCAACTCATCACCTCCTAACAGTGCTTTAACCTTCTCAACAACTTGCAGGAACGGGCCACCATCAGGCTGACCATTCCTTGCCTCACTTCACATTTATATATTCTCACATGTACTCCTGTCCACGATTAAAGGACGACTTTTTAAATAATCTTGGAGAGTTCCTTTACTAATACAATTTAAGGCTTTCCAATTTAAGAAAAAAAAATGTATATGCCTTTATAGAACCTGGCTTTTTGAGGGGCAATACTGTCAAATAATCTAAAACCAATGATGATGGGGCAGAAAAGATGGCCTAGTAGTTCACAGTGCTGGTTATTCTTCTGGTGACCAGGATTTGATTCCCAGAGCACACATGGCAATTTAAAACTGCCTGTCATTCCAGTTCCTCCTTTGGCTTCCTCATATACCAGATACACATGTGGTCTAGAGACATGCAAAACACCCATGTACATGAAAAACTTACCAGAAGAAAAAGAAGAAGAAGAAGAAGAAGAAGAAGAAGAAGAAGAAGAAGAAGAAGAAGAAAATGTAATTCAGTCACAAGGATACTAGCTTGCCCGGAAAAAAAAAAATGGCTATTTCTTTAAACATTTTCCTTTACTTTTAATATTCTCTTAGCTTCATAAGTGATTTTTTAAAAGAATATGAAAACAAAAATAATAAACAAATTTAAATTTGTTTATCATCAACTTTGTCCATTATAGCAAATTAATTTGGAGTAAAATGAGATTTGTTTTTTAACCAACTAATAGGGTAGTGGATAGAATTTGCTCTTTTCATTATTGTCATTTTCAATATGATTTTGACCGAAGGATCAAATAATTACTTAAACAACAACAAAAAAACAAAACAAACAAACCAATCAAACAACAAAAAACCTGAATCTTCAATAACCTCAATAGATTCAGATTTTAGTTTGGTCTATTTTCAGTAAAATATATATAATCACATTGGCTTTCTTAAAAGAAACCGTTTGGTGGTTTATGTAGTATTTTAAGATAATATACAGTCATATACGTTATCATTAATCTACTGAGAATTCGGTTAGGTCACACCCACATGTCTACTTGTGGTAGACTTTAACAGCCTTCTAAAAGTCATTTGAGAAGGCTTGGTTAACCAAGTGGGAACCAAGACTCACAAAGCAAAGGAAACATTCTATATACTCAGCATTTTCTCTGTGACAAACTTTCTTTTTGTTGCTGTGTTTCCGACTGTATGCTCATTTACAATTAATTCATTTAACTGATGAATATACTTGACATTCTGTACCAAAATCTCTACTCATGGAAAGCCTAGTGATCTGAAACCCTTTTTGACAAGCGTTCACTGCTGGAAGTCTCTTATCAAAATGTCAGCCATTATGGAGATAGCATGCTTATTAAAGTGTAAGTCCATCCATGGCTGTGGAAGCTAGCTCAGCTGAGTGTGTGACTAGTGTAGGAGAGCAAAGAAGAAATGAAAAATGTTGAACTTTTTTACTTTTATGCTTAAGAAAAATTGTTCCTTAATTGTCAAAATGATCTCCAAATCTTTAATTTTATATTACTTATAGTAATTAACACTATAAAGCTCTTTAACATTTGATGGAAGAAGGGGCGTGTGGGACTGAAATATAATGTAGCTCTACATTTAATGTGATCCTTTTTATTTCACAAGGAAGCTACTGTCTATACAATCCCATTTTATAAAGCTAAAATGCCAAGACTATGATATGTAACTGAAGTTTTCAGTCATATGGATTTTACTACTTGGTCCACCTTTAATGCTAACTAATGGAATGCAAAAAATTATTGGCTAGATTGCATGTTTATGTAATTCCAAATCTGATGAAGGAGAGCCACTTGACATGCAATTAATTTCGAATGCACAAATACAAATGCAAACTATCAAGACGTACATATCAGCTTACTTCAAACTGCATAAGAAACTTTAATTTTAAGATGACATATTTTTACATTGAAATAAACATAAATGATCAAAAATTACGCTCTCTTAAGAAATTTCAGCGAACACCATCATTTCACGAGGGCTGTCTTCAGATTTTACTCTAAATAAGCATTTTTTTTTTATGTGTCGTAGCTAAAATATTTTTTCAGCAGCTAGGAACCTAAATTCAATATTTGGTTCTACCTTGAATTGGTGATGGGACCTAGGGTAAGAAATTTAACATTTGTAGTTTCTGAAGTTTGAAAAAAACATAATGATTTGTTAGTACAGTAATGTGATGACAGACACACAATGCTTAGTACCTTGACAAAGACACGCTCTTAAGTGTTGGGAGTAACAGTAATGGTTAGGGTGAGGATGGCCCTCCCAGTACTAGTAGGATGCTGGACAGTTCAACCTGCTTATGCAAAGCAGCCACTGGAGTGAACCTCTGTAGTTAGTAGCTCACTGAATTCTGTGGGAGCTAATACCAGAGCCAAATTTGTTTCAGAGCCAATCTTAGGATGCCAGCTTTTCCTCTGCAAAGAGCTCTCCCTATAACTAGCTCTGCTCTGATTCCTCGCCAGCCTATTTTAGAACTGGACAACAAGAGAAGGCCATGAGAAAGTCAAGGTGAAAGGAGGCTTTTCTCTAATGAACAGAGACTGATCATGCATGACAGAAGAGGAGAGTTAAATCACTTTATTGATTGCTCAGAAAATCAATATGAAGTTTCTATCCAAAGGATCTTTTCCATGCTGAGAACAAGAAATTTCAAAGCCAGAGGAATAAAGACCCTGGACCACCTCTTTCCCCGAGCCAGGATGTGTCAATACTTGTGTGTGGATACTGGAAAACCCCAGGAGCCTGAGAGCAAATCTTCCCTCTGGCTGCCTTAAAATGTTAGTGGGGTCATCCTGTCAAACTGGTGAGTGCTCAGAGAGAAATCTAACAGGAGCCGCAGTAAATGCAACTGGATACAATGTCATGACTGTTCAGTGTAATCGCCTGTCCTGACCTGGTTCCTGTGCCTGAAGAAGCTCCTTGAGCGTCTCAGTTCAATGATAATGCTTGACTCCATTATAAAGAGCGTTTTCTAATTACAGTTGCCCATTATGGGACATTGAAAAGGTGACAGGAGAAATGTTTAAGTATTCACACTATGGTTCAAACTGTGGAC
This sequence comes from Meriones unguiculatus, assembly GCF_030254825.1. Classification (NCBI taxonomy): domain Eukaryota; kingdom Metazoa; phylum Chordata; class Mammalia; order Rodentia; family Muridae; genus Meriones; species Meriones unguiculatus. The sequence goes on from NC_083363.1 coordinate 48,523,936, forward strand.
ACCACATCACTATTTTAACAAGATCATAAAGTAAAAAAAAAAAAAAAAACAAAAACATACAACTCTGTATGACATAGCTCTTAAGAGTATTCTCATTGCTTTTCAGAATTAGTAAAAATAAAAAGAATTCATGAAATCTGAATTTTTAACAAATACTGAATAAAAATACTTTTGAATTGGTCTTGTATATAAAGAAATGCATTGTATATTCATGATTATTTTGAAACTGTCAGAAATACACAACTATATTGAAGCAAAATGTACATTTTTAATGAAATAGTCAATATAAAAGTATCATTAGGCACTTCACGCTCCAATTCTCAGAGTCACATTTAAGGTTCCACAGTTGTCAAAGTGACTGATGGGGACAGGGCAATGATTTTACCGCCCAGGAATTGGACAGAAAATGTGAGATACTAATGCCAAGATGACATGAATCCCAAACCCAGTTACAAAGCGCTGAATTTGCATCTCATTGAAAATTAAATGGACCTAAAATCTATTTTCAGTTCAACTTTAAATAAAGTTTATTCAACTATGGGTATATTTCGAACCCCAAGTATGTTGTTGTATATAAAATCAATGTTTCATGAGATGTATCAAGTTAGATTGCCAACATATATGCATTATGTATAAATGTTTGTGCACATTGTAATGTGGCCTTTAAAAAGTCTATTGCTCTTGAGATGTATCAGTAAATAAAAGTACTTTTCATATAGGCCTGATAAGCTGAGTTCAATTCCACAGGTCCCCATGGTGAAAGTAGAAAAACAACTCCTCAAATTATTCTCTGATTTCTACACACATGTAGCAAATACATGCCAGCGCTCAAACACACACACACACACACACACACACACATATTATTTGGTATGCTACTAAACTATTATGAAACTAGTAAACATATTAGAAGATTAGTAACCTAACAAACGTTTTTTTTCCTAACATACTTTTAATTTCGTTTTACATTTTTTGTTTGTATGTCTGTGTATGTGTGTGTGTGAGTGTGTCTCTGTGTCTGTGATGTGTGATATGATGTGGTGTGTGTGTGTGTGTGTGTGTGTGTGTATGTGTGTGTGTGACTCAATGTGCAGAGTGAATCAGGGGACAACTTGTGGAGTTGGTTCTTTGCTTTGACCACTAAAGTTCTGGGTATTGGACTCATGTCATCCTGCTTGGCAGCATCTACCTTTTACCAGTTGGATGATCTTACCAGCCCAAGTTCAAACTGCTCTTATACTACCTGTTATAAGAACACCTTTACAGACTAAGATGAGGTATTTGGGTTGGATTTCTAGCCATAAAAATGTGTGTTGGGACACAAGGAGGATATCTGTTTTATATAGCCAACTATGATGTCTCCAGAGACTGAGCTGTTCTCCTTCCACGTTACAAATCACATAGACTCACAGGAAAACTGAGTCTCCTTTTTAACAGGAAGCAAGCATACACACAATGTTTTAAAAATTCAGATTTTCTTTTTGAAATTATTAAAATTAATCATTTGACGAAGTAACAAAATTTGATATGAAAACTGTCCTTTTAACAAGAAAATCAACAGTAGTCTAGAAAAAAAATACACTCTAAAAAAGCTTTCACCTGCATTTCTTGATTTCAATATCGCTATATATTTTCTGAAGTAATTCAAATAGTGAGAACCATTTCTGTAAATTTTTTTCAATTATTCAGTGTGTGCATAATAGGTATGGAATGGAACAGGGACTGAAGAAAACAACTATGGCTGCCTCGAAGGCATCGTCTGGCTTCTTGCAGAAGAGTGGGTCATTACCACCCATGAGGCTTCTTGGCTTGTGTCAGTCCTCCACAGAACCGGGGTTAGCTAATGGAAATGCTCTTCAGGACACATGCGGAGACAGCATTTGTGGAAAATAACAAAGTGGAAACAAAGTGACCAGCAACATTTTCTATTTTAAAATTATCCAAATATCAAACTAGAGGAATTCTGGACTTTTTAAAGGTGAGATCAAATTTGTTTCTTTCACTTAGGATGTATGACTTTGTGCCTAAATCAGATTGCTTTGAGAGGATTCTTCATAATTGAGATGCATGTTAATCTAATTTAGATTTTTTTTCTTATTCTTCTTAAGAAAGGTTATTAACAGTATTACAAAGCTTTTCTGTCTTGAACATGTCAGGTAAAATAGAACCTACAAGGTTGCTAGAAGAATAAAATGTGTGGCCAAGATTAGTTGGGCCATTGAAAAGTTTCTGTAAATCTGGAATACATGTAAAGTAGAACACATATTTCATTCCAGTACTCAGTACTTCAGAAGCAGAGGCAGACAGCTCTCTGAGTTTGAGGCTAGCCAGGTCTACGAAGCAAGTTCTAGGATGGCCAGGGATTCACAGAGAAAAGCTGTCTCAAAAGAAAAAGGTTTTCTGGATGGGGTATAGAATTTGGAGGATTGACAGAAGAGGGCCATGTAAAGTTCTTTAAACTGTACTGTATGGTCATTTGAGTCTTCCTAAGTTAAACCACAGATTATTTTATAAAGTGTCCTATGGTCTCCAAACAGAGACCTTCAGGTCATGGGAAGTACGGACAACCGAGGATAATGGAATGAACACAGTCAGTTTATGATATACTTGCATAAAAAGAGATTTACTGATTGAGGTATTGAAGCAGAGGCTGAGACTCATAGCCAAACTTTGGGCAGAGTGCAGGGAATTTTAGGAAAGAAAGGGGAGATAGAAAGACCTGAATGGCACAGGAGCTCCAGAAGGAGACCAGCAGAGTCATAAAAACTGAGTCCTGGGGGCCCTGAAGAGAATGATACCCCAACTGAGGACAATGCATAGAGAGGATGTAAAACTCTTGCTCAGATGTACCCGATAGACTCAGTCTCCAAGTGGGTAAAGGGGATCAGGGACTTTCTCTGACATGAACTCAGTGGCAGGCTCTTTGATCACTGCCCCCTGGGGGATGCAGCCTTGCCAGGCCACAGTGGAAGACATTTCAGCCATCCCTGAGGACACCTGATAGGCTAGGGTCAGAGAGAAGGGGAGGAGATCCTCCACTATCAGTGGACTAGGGGAGGGGCATAGGGGAGAGAGGGTGGGCTTGGGAGGAGGTGAGGGATGAGGCCACAGCTGGGATACAAATTGAATAAATTATAATAAATGATAATAATAATAAACTTAAAAATAAAAACAAAAGGTGAAAAAATGTCATAATGAAACTCAGCACTGTGTGTAACAATACACACTATAACAATAAATAGTGCAGGACCTACTTTGTTATGTGACTGCATTTGTGGCTGCATATCAGTGTTACTTGTTAGGGCTTTTGCAATTCAACTTCTTCAGCTTCCACTCAAAGACTCTAACTCAGCTTCGCTGTCAGTCTGAAGCTTCCTGCCACAAAAGGTTCAATGGGGGAGACTGGCTGGAACAGGGTTGAGAACCACTGCATAAAATAATGTTCCAGTCAGTTTCTGGCAAAGGCTATAGTATTTGAACTCTGGTAAGAGATACCAGAATTAGAAAATGTGGAGCGTGCTCAGACAATTATATTTTGGATAGAGATCTGCTAGGAGAAAACCAGTGGGACCATATTTCTTGGGCGATTATTCAGATTTTCCAGAAATGCAATTCATTAATAAGTTTAATAAATTCACAAATGTGCTCTGCTATGATCCTTCTCTTAATTCATGCCCACAATGCTCATTTCTAGCATCCTGGTCTTTATAAGCACCCCAATTTAAACATTGGTGCATGAAGCTAGTATCTGCATTACAGGGTACATTTGGCACTTGTGTATTTTTATGAATGGGTTACTTTACTTGGTCTATAATTTTTCCAGTTCCATTCATTTTCCTGCAAATTTCATATTTCTATACATCTTAATAAAATCATGCTGTCTACATGTACCATACATTCATTTTTTTGTTTATCAGCTATTGGATAGCTAAGCTGGTTCCATCTTCTGTCTATTTTGAATACAGTAGCAATAACAAGCATCCACAAGAATCATGATTGCAAGTTTCAGAGGGTCTGGGGTATAAAAAATGCATACACTGATTTCTACAGAGGCTGTGTCAGTTTACAGTCCTATCAAAATAGAGATGATAGAAAAGTTTAAGAGGGGATAGGAACAGGAAGGCAGGGGAGCGGTGAGGGTATAGAAGAGTGTCAAGCCAAAGTAAGGATTATGAAAAATTCCCATGGAAGCCTATTATTTTGTTAGTCTATTAACAAACAAACAAACAGAAGAAAAGATGGCCCAGTGGTTAAGAGTATTTTCTGGTCCTGCAGAAGACCCAAGTCCGGTTCATATGGAGGCACATAACTGTCCATATTTTTGTCACTTTCATGGAAATTTGCTTCCTGCTTCTGCTCTGTTGCAAGCATCAGGCACACAAGCAGCACCCATGCGTATATACAAGCAAATACTCATATACATAAAATAAAGATAAAAACTGTGTAGACAGGTGAATGCATGAGTGTGTGTGTGTGTGTGTGTGTGTGTGTGCGCGCACACGTATGTGTGAACCAGGGTAGGGGGTTGGTTAATACAGAGATTCACCATTGCTGAAGATGTGGAAGGAAACTAAATGTATATGTTTGGTCCTGACCATGATATCTATATCATTCCCTTTAAAACTCAGGGAATCTCTCAGAAAGAAAGAATGTAAAAGTCAGAGGCTAGGGAGGATGCTATGGAACACTGCTTTCTTTTTTTTTTTTTAAGGTTCAATTAGGCCATTGCAATCATGGAGTCAATGTAGTTGTGGTTAACTGAACAAGACCTGTACAAGATTAGACCTGCCACTATTTCATCATGCACAGGTGTACTCTTGACGCCCTACCCTCAAGGGTCTAAGAAGAGTGAGTATAAAGGGAGGAGCTGTATATTCTTCAGCAGTGTGTGTATAGTAAATAAACCCACACTCACGTTTATGAAAACAACCTCAATTATAACCAGTGGATCAAAAAGGAAAAGAAAAATACTGTTTAAAGGTATGAACAGTAATGTTGGGGAGAAAAAACAAGATGGTGTGAAAGACAGAAGAGTGGGGATTAAAAATTTCATAAGCTCAAGATATATATAAAACTGTCAAAGCATAAAAATAAGTTATAAAGTTAAACTGTAACTAAAACTAAAATAAATAAATAGGTTATAATTTTAAAAAATCCAACTCTTATAGCTTATTTCTTTTAGGATTATAAAATAAAAAAGATGAAGTTTGAAACAACAACAACAACAAACCAAAACCTCAGAGTATTGTCAGATAGCTAGTTTAGAAACATTTTTTTTTCCTGGCTCTTTTATAAAAGCCATGGTTGTTGTGGTTGTGGTTTTGAGACAGGATCTCTCACCATGTAGCTTTGGCTTTCCAGGAATTTACTATGAAGACCTGCCTGGCCTCAGTCTCACAGAGATCTTCCTGCCTCTGCCTCCCCAGTGCTGTGATTAAAGCAGTGTGCTACCATACCTAGCTTATATGAAGTTTTTTGTTTTTCATTGTTGAGGATACCTCTCTGACCAGTCGATTCATTTCTGTTATCTTGTGCTATATTCCACAGGAGAAGCTGATGAACTTGTGCAGTGAGCATGCGTGAGAAGACCCAGCATGAGGACGAAATCCCAAGTCAAAGCACGATAATGAGATTACTTGTGGCTTTTACAGCAAGGGCTTCAGTTACTACACAAGTGTAGGAAGGCATCTACAGAGTGAGGGAGATGGTTTCACCCAAAGGAATTGTTAAAAAGCTTGGAAGAGAGAGCTCTGAGGAAAACTGTAATGCAGGTAGGATAAAGGTATTTAAAAAAAAAGACAAGGGTTGAAGGTTCAGGTTGAGACAATCACACTGATGGCTTCAACACATGCAAGGAAACCTCTGCTGGGCTGTAGGGAGCATGGAGCTTGAGTACAAATCTTGTTCTGTGGATCAGAGGTTCCCTAGTCGAACCTAACTTCTATGCTTCAAGAGAAACAAACATCCTATTGGGATTCTGCCTCACTTTATAAGTTTTCTTTTTTTCTAAGAAATTTTAATTGGCAATAGATTTGTCTTAATAAGTATATATACATGTATAATCTTCCATTGTTATCACTATTATTATTATTATTATTATTATTATTATTAATCTTCTATTTGGTAAGAGTCTAGCATTGAATAAGGATGGTGATACCTGCCTCAGCAGTACATAAGTACATCTCCCGGCCTCCTCTCACCACCTGCGTGCCCTGAGATTTAAGGCTGCTTGTGCAGTGAAAGGAAGACTTAAAACCTTCACAGACTGGATGATATGTAAATATTATCCGTCAGGGCATTCCACCACTGGTGGAAGCTGTTTCTCTCTGTCAGTTGCACCCCTGAAATTTGCTTTGCTCAATCTTCTCTGTTTTCGTTTTCCTATTTATAATAGACAGTATTTGAAAGAACCAGTCAGCCTTCTTCCAACATCATCTATGAGAACTCTCCTGGTCTACCAGAGCATTTCCTCTTCCTGAGGTCGCAGGGTACTCTCCGTGAAGCCTCTCCAAATACATCCAAATTATCAAAATTGGACAACCTACCACCACATTAAAAACAGGTTAAGAAATTACAGGTCGCTTATTAAAAATATTTTGAATTTTTTATTTTGAGACAAGATTTTTTTTTTCCTCGTCCTAGAACTTGCTGGCCTCTAGCAGACTGGCCTCCAACTCAGATATGCGTGCTTCTCATATGAAGCAAAGATGATATGCATTTCCATGAGAAAGCTGGGGCTTCCAGAGCTACTATGAAAATAACACCTTGCTGTTAGAGAGTGAACTGCTCTGAGGGGAAACTATGAATCAGTCCTGAGTCATCAAGTCCCTTGTGTTGAAATGTTTGGAAAGGTAGTTAGGTCCCTCTGGCAAAAATCTCCTGTACCACCATCATGATTTTTGGGAAAAACACTTGAGAGCAATTATTCTGGACCATTTACAATTATATATATATATATATATATATATATATATATATATATGAAATATGGCAGGTAAATGAGAGCGGGGATTTGTATTCCTGGTGTGCATCAGTTCTAACATAAAAAAAAATCATGGATATAAGCAATGATTCTGTTTCAGCTGGAACACAGACAGGGCAACCCATCTCTCTCTAAAGAAAGTGAACTCAGAACAGAAACACCACAGCAAAGCCACACTTCTGTGTACTTCCCTACCTCTGTAGAGCTACTTTAAACATAAAGACAAATTATATCTATGATTAACATCTAATCACTTGGATTTTTTCAAGTGTCAGAATTATGATACCTCTTAAACCTTTCTTGTCAACCAAGTCCCATGTACCAGCTCTTTAATACCAACATTTATAAAGTAGTATAAAAATTCTAACAATTGATTTTTAAATATACATATATTTAAATATGTATTTAGATATGCATATATTTTAAATATACATATATATAAACATTTTTAAATATATATGTGTATTTCAACAACAATTGTTGGAATTTTTATAGTATGTTGATAAGAAAATTTGAGAAAGTGTCAATAAATAAGTTCTTTTTTAACAGAACAACTGGAAGTGACATGTCTCTCCCCTTATAGTAATGGTGAGTTAGAGAGCCATTCATGTTTGTAGAGAACCAATATTAATATAATCAAGTGGAAATGAAGAATAAGAATAAAAACTCTTCCTCATACTATTTGTCATTCACTTGATTTCAAGAATGCTTATTTTTCTACTAAGTGTCTTGTAGTAAAAAATTAAACCTATCTAGAAAACAAATCTAATAAGGTAGGTATTTAAGAATGAAAAGGCAAAAATATTATTAGATTTTTAAGGGATAAAATCTCAATGTACCCCAGTGACCCCCAAAATGTGATGTCCTAGATCACAAGTGAAAATCTGCTAAGTTGTTATATCTCACACCTCATCCAAAGAATAAGAATAAGAAATGGGTATTTTTGTCTTTCATAATATGTTAATTTTGCAAAAGATTTATGTTTCCATAGGAGATACAAAGAGCACTTAATTAAAGGAAAGTTGACATTAACTATAAGTGCTGATAATCTCACAAAGGCACTCTAACTATAAATTAGACCTCCATCTTTTCACAAAGATATCTTATACATATGTGTGTGTGATCTTATACTTATTCTAGTATTAAACATAAATGCTAAGAGCATATGGAATTTTCAGCTAACCTTTTACTACTTCTAATTCTGGTCATATTTGAACATATGTGATAAAATTTTCCTTTTCACAAAAGTAAAAAAAAATAAATAAATTTCTGCTTTCACTTTCATTATGGATGGTTGAAATAAATCCGTGTGTGACAAACCAATGATTTATGACACATGCCCAAATGTTATACTTTATTATATACCATGACTTAGAAATAGTTATTTTTGAGACAGAGATTCGACTATACATATGCCTACGCACTAAAGCCTTCTTATTTTAGATAGATATTTAAAAGTAAATATTTTGAATCCTTTTACTGAGGTGAAGCAATTTCAAAATGGCAAAATTAAGTATATCAATATTAGGGTATTTTATTACACTTTTTAAAACACCTGGCAATCCTGGCGTATATCTGAGGTCATACCTGTTTTTAAATTGAAGCATCTTATCACACTTTATTCTAGATGAACTTGTATTCCAAAGGGATACATCATAGTTGTTTTTCCCTCCCTGAGAAAACTTACAAATCTTTTGTAAGCTGAACTTAAGGCATATCTGAAATTCTATCAATTCTAATAGCTGGAGACATTTTTCTTATAAAAACATGCTTTTTTTTTCTGAAGGGCTCTGAGAAGTTTCCCAGCAACACTCATTAGGAAAGGCCACAGCTATCGATTAGCCTTGCTACCATTTTTTTTTCCTTGTAAAGTATTTTTATGACAATTTTCTACTCAGGAGAGTAACTGCCTATAATTATTCAAATACAAAGGCTACTGTAAAAGAATTGGAAATGGTGGAATGACACCCACAAGCAAATGAGCTGCCATGACTTCAGACACTTTTTTTTTTTTTTCAATGTAGTCACTGACAATTACAATTTCCATTTGGAAGCATTTTCGTGTAAGAGACCGAGTGTAGATTGGCCCATTGTGGGGAGATAATGTTCCTAAATACTTCTTAGCAGGCTGGGGATGCATAACCAACAAAATGATTCCATCTTTGCTGCATCACTATATCATTGCTAACTCACTGCAAAATACAGTAGCAGTGGTAGATGTTTCCTTTCTAAATATCAGGGCACAAAAAAAATCTTCTAAACTATTAATAAAAACAGAATCTTTAGAATAGAATATTTATTAAAAGCTGTAATCGAAACACTGGGGAGAAGAGAAAACTTCATTTTTCCCGTGGGTAAGGTCTTAGGATTGTAGCATTGGTAGTGAGATAGAGATGATGGTTTCCTTTCAAGCTCTCTTAGCAGAAGGCTGTACTCCTCCTCCTCTGCCTCAGCCACCAAGCCTCCAGGAAGTGAATACAGAGTTAGTTCCATTTTATTGTTAAGGGGTTAGGCGTGGAGACAGGCTGGAAAACTTGCCTGAGGCCTCTTTTACTTGTTTGCAAGCACTCTTCTTGCTGTAAAAATGGAGTCAGAATCCACGACTCTAAAGAAGTGCCAACACTAATGGAAGTAGTCTCACTTGTGTGTACTCTCCGTGAGGGACGGCGCTAGGTTGGCGGTGCTCAGAGACACTCACAGGCACTCGGAGCACACTGAGGACCGCTTCTTTGTGTCAGAATTGTTGTCAAGCTTGGTGAAGTTACAGAAGTATCTACGTTCATCACAGAAAGCAGACAAAACCCAGCATTCCCCAATACTGTACTTATTCGGTCTCACACTACGCATTAAAGTGGCAAAAAAAAAAAAAAAATCCACTACTAAAATTTAAAAAATATAAATACGAACATACTCATGTCCTGTCTTCCAACAAGAAAACGAGACTTACTGAGAAAAATTATAACCAAGATTTTTCAGGTCGTACAAATTTGTCCAAAAAGCCATGAATATAATTTTGAATGTTAAAAAAGACTTGATTCAAGGTCTATCTACGTGAGAAATGTTCCTGAGCATACGACTTGAGGTAAACATGACCTCCGATTTACTCCTATCTATTTGCTAAGCAAAGTAAGCTACATGTTACTTAAACTTCTCCACCTGGGAGATTCAGCTTTTGTTGAATCTTTTCCACCGGAACTGAGAGCTTGCATCAACTTGTAATGCTCAGACTCACCTTCTTATTAGGCAAATTTGAAACAATGTTATTTTTGGTTTTATTGAGTTCCTTTCTGTTAATATCTTGTGCTCTTTTTTTTTTTTTTTAGGGAGGTCAAAGAGTTTAGCAATCCTTCCACCATTGTCGGGGTGCAACTTTAACCTTACTTGACATACAGTGAGAGGTAGGTGGAAGAACTTACGGGCCACTCCTACTCAGGATAGGTATTGACAGACATGCTTCTATTTTTTTAAACCACTTTTCTATTTTTGTTGCAAGCTTCAGCTGCAGTGGTTCTTAACTGGGATCCTTATCACAGTCTCCTACAGAGCCGTTTCAATCTATTTCTATCCATCCTGGAGGCACAGTGGACTGTAAGAGTGTGAGGAAGGTGGCCCAGAAATTCCTCAGGTGGTCCCTAATGTCCAATTCACTTTATTCTTGTTAGAAACATGCATCACAGCTGAATATTGGTCCGTGTTTGTACACCTGAGTTCTTGAATACACTTCCCTTAATAAGTCTCCTGGTTGAAATGTTTGTCCCCGAATCATTTCTCCTTTGGGACCCTAGACTGTACAAAACGCAGTCTTTAGAAATACAGTTTTAGCCCTGACATATTTGATACATAAAAGTTACTGATATTTTAATGACACCATGCCTTTTGTTTTGCTGAATAAGACAACGGTAGTACTTTTGTAATCTATATAATTGCATAGTGTTCATGTCCATGAACATCCATGCAGGTTTCACTATGCAGACACTCCTCACAAATCATTGTCAAAATTCCTTGAAAAAGGACCTCTTAGTGGCACGTAACTTACATCTCTTTTGATTTCCAGGAATAAGTGATAACCTTCCAGCAGGAGATTCGGACAGTATAAAAATGGAATCCTTCTCCATCTTACTTACTTCCAGTTTGGTATCTTACAAGTTTTCCTTAAGCCACAGAATTTTATTATAATTATTATTACTTTTCTCAGAATTCTCCTTCACTAGCAGGAAATAGTTGTGCTCCTTCTTCAATCCTTTTCTGTGAATACAATTTTATTTTTAAAAAATGGGACTTAAATATTTCCTTCTTCATGATGTTTGCTGTGAAGATTTCATTCAAATTCTCCTCTTGTCTACTAAATAAATTTCAGAAGCTTAGCAAATATCCTCTTCGAAGCTGGACATGAGAATCGGAGAGGTTTCTAAGAGCGCTCCAGCTATCACCAGTAGAGAATAGCAACCATGTTTCTACAAATAGATAGGTCTGCCAACATGCATTAAGAATACTGTCATGAGCTCCCCTGCAGGGGTATTCGGGAGAATCTAGTTTTCCCTTGATGTGCATAACTAAACTCTATTATTACCAGAAGAAATTACAAGCAAATGTCCACAAGAGAATGTGCCCAGAAAATCCACTTCTCTCTCAAAAATCCAGACCATCTCCCTTTGCAACACTAATGCAGACCAGTCAAGTAAATCTTGAATATAATCAGCAGGCAAGATGGAAAATAATTAACTTTTTCTCCATCTGTGTAATGCATTTTTTTCAATTGAGTTCATGACCACTTTCTAGCTGTGAAAATAGGTATTTTGTTTACTTCAGATAGCATTAATTTTTTTTACATGAAATAGCTAATGCGGCCAAATGAGAAAGCTGTAACAGGTGCAGGATGGAACACAGACACTTTTCAAAATAAAATCATTTTTAATTGAATAAGGAAAGACATTCAATAAGGTTTATCTGTGATACGAGTGTAAAATTTATACCATCAGGATTTAATGTTCAAATAGAATATATCAATTCTCTTGACAATATATAAGGTAACAAATATACAGATAAAGTTTTACGCATAGTCAAGTTTCCTTACCACCAAATCAACTTCGTGGGCAAAAACCGAAATGACATTTAAGAGTAAAACACAATCCATATACCACAGGATTTCTACAGAGTTTGAAGAAGGAAATATGGAACACATGCTACTGCTTCATTAGTATAAAGAATTGGGCTCTATCAATAACACATAGGTAAATAATGTCTTAGTTTAACATCATTAAGTTTGTATTAAAAAGCAAACGAACATATGTTTTCAGACATTTGGGTACTGGGCAGTTTAGGTCAGATGCTGATTATTTCCTTCCTATACTTTCTTCTTTCCCCCTTTTATTATTAACATTTATTCAATTTGTATCCTGGCTGTGGCTCCCTCCCTCTTCTCCCCCTAGTCTGCTGATAGAGGAGTTTCTCCTCCCTATCTATTTGACCAAAGCCTATCAGGTCTCATCAGAACTGGCTTCATCATCTTCTTCTGTGACCTGGCAAGACTGCACCCTCCAGGGAGGAAGATGATCAGAGAGCCTGTCACTGAGTTCATGCCAAAGACAGTCCCTTCTCCCTTTCCTATATTTCATTTATTTTTTTAATTAAGCCTTAAACATCAATGGTTTCAAGACTGTATATTCACTAATGGGATTTACATTTGCCATTCACTGAGAAAAGTACAAGAGTGCTTGCTCAGCCTATGTTCTAGTCCTTGACTTTTTGGACATTTTTCTTAATTTGAGAACTATTCTGATTCCACATAAGACATGTATCACCAAACTCTGATGGTCTGAAAGCTTATTCTTAGCTCTGTGCATACATTTTTTTTTCTGTGTGTATTGGTAGAGGATGTGCCCCACACATACTAATGTAAAAAGGTACTCATGAGTATTTGATCTGAGAGATGGGCTGTTCCTTAGTGGTAATGAACACGCTCAAGACACTTAAAGAAATCAAAGGCCATCTGTAATCGCATTGGATGTTTTGATACAATGGAATTGTACAGTGTCCTGGAAGACAACTGTTCTACCTGGAGAAGAATATATACTTAAGACCTACTCAGGTAGAACATCAAAAAATATCAAAGGATTTAAAGACAAGAAATGGAAAGCCTTTATCTGTATCAGAATATTTTCCTCAGAGCAGAAAATAGTTCCTTTATTGAGTCCTGATTTCCCTTCAACTATTCATCCATTTTACAGAACACACTATCAGAAGCTCCAAATGTAGATTCGCAATGCACCTTTTTCCAGAGTGTTTTTCTAAGTGATCTCAACTGGTTAGTTATTCATCTATATAGATGAACAATAGCAGTTACTGAAAATGAGTATCAACTCTGTAACATTAAGATTAAACACAATGCCAACAAAAATGAAGCAAGATTTTTAAATTTGGCAAGATTATTTTAAATTTTATTAGAATCCCGAAAGGACCTAGATCAGATAAAGAGATCTAGATTAGGTAAAATGACCTTGAAAAAGATCATAAATTTGGTAGATTAAAACTCTGATTTCTAGAAAATATAATAAAGCCACAGTAAAATAAACCTTCCTATTGGCATAAGGATGAAGTGTATACTGGTCAACAAAATAAAGGTTCCACAAAAAAGCTCACACACATACATGTTTGATTTTCACAAAGGGATTAGACATTCAGTGGAAAAGAAAAATATCATCAGTAAAATCTTATATCAGTAAATGAAATAAATGAACCCAAACCTCACTTTCTATCATACTCAGAATTAAAAAACTGATCTTATATGAATCATAAATCTACATAAAGACCAAGCCTCAAAAGAAGGTTTATGGAAAATAATTTTGGTAAGTATTTTTATGATATGGAGGAATAAAATGATCTCTTATAGAGAGGTCATAGAACATAAATTCAAAAGGAAAATATAATATACCGGAGTTATAAAATTCACAAATTATCAGTAGCTCTTCTAACTTCTGTCCTCTGCCCTTCCCACACCCTCTCTCTCTATCACTGGAGGTGTCCTGACTCTCTCCTGCCCAGCTCTCTCTCTCTTTTGTACAAGGGTAAAGGTCTCTCTCTCTCTTTCTCTCTCTCCCCCTCTCTTTTCCTCTCCCACCCTCCTTCCCTCTCTCCCTCCCTCTTTCTCTGTCTGTCTGTCTCTCTGTCTGTCTTTCAGAGAACTTCATTCAAGTTAAAAAACCAACAACAACATAGAGGCACTGGGGAAGTTCAGTAAATAAAGTGCTTAGCATGTGACTATGAGGACCAAGCTTTGGATCCCCAGCACACATGCAAACACTGGGTTTGGTTGTGGTAGCTGAAACCTCAGGGCTTCATGGAAGCAAGTAGATTCCAGGGAGTCTGAATGAAATGTTTCTGCTTGAAATAGTGAACTCTACCTTGTCTCAGAAAATTAAGGAAGAAAATTGGGGTTTCCATAGGTGTTTTCATGGTGTATACACAAAACTTAAAAAAACAAAAAAGGAGAGGAAACACTTAGATAAGAAACCACAGCAGGGAATGTAGAGTGGTCAGCAGTGAGTTTTTGGCAAGCTGGTAAACATCACTAGTTATTAAGGAAGTGTAAATTAAAAGGTTGGCAACGACATGAAATACTGGTATGGCTAGACATTTCTGGAGAGGGCACTAAATGGTGTGACCATGCTGGAAGACAGTGTCAGTTTGTTTTAAGTAACACACACTCTTAGTCTTTGTTTAAATCTGCACTTCTAAGTATTCAACCCAAGAAAAAAATTAAAGCATGTATCTACATTTAGATTTTATAATAATTTTAAGTAGATTTATTGATAATAAAAGATACAGTGGGGTTAAAAACACACAGAGTTTAGAAGGAAAGGGATAGTGAAGAAACTAGGGAGATTATTTCTTCAAAACACATTAAAAGCATGTATGAAGTTCTGAATAAAAAAATTAGAAGGCACACACCACTGCTGTAACACAACATAATAATTCATGTGAGTTAAAATAAAAAATAAGAATATTTTATATCCTTGTGAAAATAAAAGAATTGACTATTGATAACAGTAATATGGTTACATCTCTAAGGGAATGCTAGTAAAAAGAACCAGAGCAAGACAGTCCTAGTCTTAGGATTCCATTGATATGAAATGATAAAATTAACAAAACTAAATACATGAGAACAGAAGTCAGCACTGGTGGGGACTGACTCAAAAAGAGACACATATGAACCTTCTAGCATGTTGGAATATTCTGCATATTGATTCTTGGTTATATAGTAGATGTTGGTCAAAACCCATGACATCATTCACTGGAATTTAACTGCATGTAAATTTTACATCCATTAAAATGGTAAAAACTTTCATTTACAAGTTAAAAGGTTTTAGAGAGCTAATGTACACCACAAAGCTATAGCTGATAATTTTCACATTGTATACTTGAAATTCACTAATAGTGATAATTACACATGTTCTTAAGTCAAAAGTAGCAACCGTTAGATGACAGATATGTTAACTGTGGAATTCATGTCACAGGGACTATTTATTTTTTAAAAAATTAGATAAGAATGCCAATATCAATGAAATAATTATGAAGGCGGAGAAAGAAAAAAAAAGTCTGGCTCTTAGGGTAATGGAAAAACCATTATCATGTTTTATTTAGGAAGAAGGAAGTTTTCAGGAATAACTTTTCTGAGAATGCTGGATCTCATCTGCAGGCCAGTGATTAGCTAGCCTATGAGCAGAAGTCCCGAGGCAGAGGAAGTATGTGTGTGTGTGAAAGTCAGAGAGGGGGAAAAAGAGTTGCACGCTAGGCAAAGTGCTAACAGGAAAGTTTTGAAGATGACTGGCCATAATTGTACTTAGTAAGTGCAAATTACGAGCATGGCTACCATTCTAGTGACATGATGACCACCACACACTGGACAGTCAGTATGGCAGGAATCGTGTGGAAACAATGAAAAGTAAAGCATATGAGATGATAAGGTGGGAAGGCATGGAAACCAAGACACGGGGGAGCGTGAGGGCAGGGTTACAGGCCTCGAATTTCCTTCTGAGCGCAAGGAAGCTTCGTTTAGACATGCTTCATGATCTGATTTACAAGGCTCAAAGAAGACTGCCAGGACTGGCTGTGGTGAACAGTTAAGTAACTACCAAACGGCACCTAAGAGCTAGAGCTTATAGCCTCTCAGCACAGGTGCCATTTCACCCGGAACCATTAGTTCCAAATGGCACCTAAGAGCTAGAGCTTATAGCCTCTCAGCACAGGAGCCATTTCACCCGGAACCATTAGTTCTGTAGAAGGCAGCCCCAACCAACCCTTCAGTTAGCTGCAGCTAGGGCCTAGCATTGCAAAGTTTCCAGAGACCCTGGCCCAGACTGTCCAGCTAGATCAGTCCTATGTTCAAGAGCTATGGAAATTGTAAAGAGACTATTCGTTGCTCTTGAAAACCACTGTTATGTTGTGCAGGCAATTCAACCGGCCTGCCTTTAGGGTCCTGACAACAAACTATGTCAGTAGCTGTGTCCTATAACATCATCTGGGCCAGGTACTTAGTGGCTGTACCACTCCCTCTCTCTCCCTCTTTCTTTCTCTCTACCCTTTATCTGTCACAGCACCCCCACTCTCTCTCCTTCCTTCTCTCTCTCTCCATCCCCATCCAGTAATTATCTTTTATACCAGGTCTGTCATATGTGTGGCATATTTTTAAATATATCCTAACACTAGGTTTCAGGGAATTTGTTAGGTAGTGATTACCTTTCATTGAAATAAAGGATGCTCTCTTTTAGGCTTAAGGGATTCATTTTCCAGCTTTATTTCACAGGTTAGGAAACAGGCCCCATAAGAGTCTAAACAGTGATATACTCACTATTATTCCCAACCACCACAACAAAACCAAACAAAAATAAAAATCTATATAAAAAGAGAACAAGAACTAATGTATTTATTGCAAAAGCAATAAACATCATTCTTTTCCATTAGGAAAGATCCCTTTAAAAACAAAAATAGAATCTAATTGCCAGTGGGAATTTTAAAGAAATACAAATAATATTTATCTGAAACTTCCGTGGTTCTTCTTGTGTACATACACAGATGCATCATCTACTAAAGACACTCTATGGAGACATAGAATAAAACCTGAAGCCTTTTGGAGTCTGACACAGCACAGAAGGCATCTTGAGCATTAATGAATTATATTTCTGTTTACATTGCTAATGTTAATACTAATCATTTCCTTTTTCCATAACAGTTAAGTCCTTAACTTTTGATTCAGCCTAATAGCCTAGAATAAGCACACATATTTCTTTCGATTTACTCATTTTTTGAATTCCATACATATTCAATTTTCTGGTTAAGAACTGGATTTGCTCAATCCTATGTCATTCCTTTCTTATGGAACAGCATTCAAAAATGAACTGACGATCCACTGCAGAAGTTTAAAACCAGGCTTTAATCTTCACACTCCAATGTGCTTAGTTTTATTCCTGATTATAGCTCTTTAGTACTTAGGTTTGCTGCAGCCATGCTTGTGATCTAATATACATAATAATACCCAACGTTAAGTCAGAAGAAGGGCTAGTGAGGTAAATCTGGACTTAGTGTGGGTACAAAGCGCAGATAAGCGGGACTCTCCTCCGTTTTGTTTCTGGTAGTACTTTTCTGCTACAATTGTTAGATAAGAGACTTTCTCCAGCAAAAGACTTAATGTTTCCTGCTCTACTTTAGGAAGTTTTCTTCTTCAAAGAAAGCAAGCTTTATTGTCTCATATACTGAGCATTTGTTAGGTACTTTCAGCTTCAACTTACAAAACACCCTACTTGGTTCTGAGTGATTTGATTCAAGCTTTTGTGTTTTATGCACTGGCAACCAACAGTCACTACAAGTGAGGGAATCTGTGTTCAGGTATTGCTCTAAAAAAGGAATTCAAAGTGGTTTGTACTCTTTTCATCTCTGTAGAAGCCTCTTCTTATATTGTTGTTGGTGCTCCGCTCCAGTTCTACAGGCTACGTGGGCTAACTCCTAAGTAGATATTTCAGAACTTGAGGTCATTTTTACATAAAAGCACCAACCTAAATATAGGCCGGCCTTAACTAGCACTGAAGTTCTTCTGTTTGTATGTACACCGATACCTTTTGAAGATTCAAGTTGCCTAAGGTTGGCAAACAGTGGCTCCAGATCAAACCTAACCACATTCTCCTTTGTGAAGGCGTATGATGAGGTCTGCTTCAGTAGAATGCAGTGGATTCAGCAAAGACTGCAAAAGCCAACACAGCCTAGGATGTTTATCAGGCATTCACTTTCACTAAGTTTGCCTGCCATTCAGGTAGATTCTGGATTATGGCTGAAATGGATGCTTGCTGTCTTACTCTTTAAGATCATTTCAGTGTTCAGTAAAAATGCCATTAGCATATTGGAACACCAAAAACCCTATTATAAAGGGCTGAGGTCAGTGGTAGCATCCTTCTCTAGCCTGGGTTCAATATCCAGTGTCGCAAGGGGAAACAAACTTTAGAGTTTCTGTTCCTCCAGGGCCTTTCAGTTTCTTTGTACACATATCCACTTTCTGTGACTTTATGTAGCACATTGATATTTTACAGTACATTAGAGATTCTAACAAGCTCTCATACTTCAGCAGATCTTCGCCAGCACTAGCGATACTTCTGACCTGTTCATATCATTCCATAGAAAAAGGTTAAAAAAACATATAGAAGAAGTTTATTATTTCTTCCCTGGTTTGGTTGCTTACAGGACAGAAAAACACATACTTTTCAGCCTCTTTATAAGATTCTTAGAGAGCCACTCAACTTCTCAATTGTAGTTCAGATAGAAATATAATTTAACTCAACCATCTACCATCAACCCAAGGCCTTAAAAGCATCTCCTAAGTTTCCAGAGCTTACCTCAACACTTTTATCTCATCACAGAGTAACAACAATATCAACAGTATATACCTGGGTTGCAGTTACTAAAAGTAGAGCCTCTGCTGGGGAAGTAGCTTTCACTTTGTTATTTTGTCCCCCCAGTAGTGGAGCATAACTTAATTCATTCATGTGACATTATCTATTTTATGGCAGGTATAAAATAATACTATTCTTAGGTGTTTTAAAGTCTACAAGTAGAAAAATCACATCTCTAG
This sequence comes from Meriones unguiculatus, assembly GCF_030254825.1. Classification (NCBI taxonomy): domain Eukaryota; kingdom Metazoa; phylum Chordata; class Mammalia; order Rodentia; family Muridae; genus Meriones; species Meriones unguiculatus. The sequence goes on from NC_083363.1 coordinate 48,543,033, forward strand.
ATAATTACAATGGCCAGCGTTTATTAGCAAATAGTATCATAAAAACAGTGGTTCTCAATCTTTCTGATGGCTGTGACACTTTAATACAGCTCCTCATGTTGTGATGACCCCTAACCATAAAATTATATCATTGCTACTTCGTAACTATAACTTTGCTAGCATTATAACGTGTAACATAAATATCTGATGTGCAAGATATCTGATATGTGACCCTCAAAGGGCTTTCTAGCCAGAGCTTGAGAACTGCTGTTATAAAAGAAAGTGATTGTTCTAAAATTAGAGGGATGTGGCCTATTGAAGGAACATTAGTGAGACAGTTTGGTGATGTCATTTCCTAAGGTGTTAGAGAAGTCTGACAAGCAAAGAAAAGTAAATTCTGGGGTGATGACAGTTCCTGCAACATTGGTCTTCCCAGAAATGCAGTTCTTACTGTCATGCCGAAGTCCTGCCTTTTGCTTTGGCAGCTGTGAGGGAGACAGTTCTGTTAGTAATTCGTCTCCACAGAAAGACTGCCTTTTTAATTTTCTATGAGGCCTGCTGACATTCCAGAAACATCCCTGAGTGTGCTGGTGTTCAGAATACAGAGACCATCTCATGACCCCCATAGATCAATAAAGAAGAATTTAGCAGAGGATGACAAAATCAAGTGCTTTTAGGAACATTCTCATGGCAAAGTGGAAGGTGATGTGTTACAAATATGAGGTAAAGGAGCAGACCACAGATTGGCTGTGATAATCCAAATGGGAAGTTCTGAGGGCCAGAACTAAACTGGGGATGAGGGGGGAGAGGGCAGTGATTACTGTAATAGTTCTCAAACTTTCTTTTTAAAATTAATTTATTTTTTATTCACTTTACATCCTGGTTATAGCCCCATCCCTGCTCACCTCCCAGCCCCATCCTCTTTCTCCTCTTTCTCTTTTTTTTCCTTTTGCTATTCCTCAGTAAAGGGGAACTCCCTTTCCCATCCACCCCAGCTCATCAAGTTACTCAGGACTGAGCATCTCCTCTTCCCCTGTGGCCTGGCAAGGCAGTCCCACCAGGGGGAAGTGATCAAAATCAAGCAAGTGAAAACCTGTCTGATGCAGTCCTCACTTCCTTTACTAGAGGGCCCACATGTAGCCCAAGCTGCCCTTCTACTACATATTTGTAGGGGGCCTGGGTCCAGTTCATGCATGGTCCTTGGTTGATGCTTTCTTCTCAGCAAGCCCATATGAGCCCTGGTTAGTTCCCTCTCTTGTTTATCTTATGGTGCTCCTGTCACCTCCAGGTACTTTTCTCTTTCTTCCCACAAAGCTCCCTACGCATAGCCCAATGTTTGGCTGTGAGTCTCAGCATTTGTTTTGAGGTACTGCTGGGTAGAGACTCTCAGAGAACAACTCTAACAGGCTTCTTCTGAAAGCTTAGCAGAGTATCATTCATGGTATCAGGGGCCGACATTCTTCCCTAGGGTGGGTCTTTGGTTGGGCCAGGTATTGGTCAGGCATTCCCTCAAGCTCTGCTTAATCTTCTCTATATTTATCCATGCACATCTTGTAGGCAGGGTAAATTTGGGGTCAAAGTTTTTGTGGGTGTGTTGGTAGGACTCAAGCAGAGATTCCTAGTAGCAGGGACTATAGAGACTGAAGTGGATACCCTCCAACTAGACTAGTTCTCAGTTTTTCTAATGCTGTGACTCTTTAATCCAATTCCTCGTGTTGTGGTGACTCCCCCCCCCTTGCTACTTCATAACGTAATTTTGATATTGTTATGAATTTTAATGTCTGATATGCAAGATACTGATGTGTGGCCCCTGTGAAAGGGTCATAAACAGTCGTTACCCAAAAGTTGAGAATTGCTGACTGAAGGCAAGCTGTTGCTACACTGCACCACTCCCTGAGGACCAATGGCTAGCTAATGGATAGCTGGTAATCAGAATAACCTGACACTCGCAGCCGCTGTCTGCATACTGCCCGACATTTGCTGAATGAGTGCTTCCTCTTGGACAAATTTTCTCTGTTTTGATGCTGGAATCAGGAACGCTCACTGAATGTCCAGACTGGCTCTCTTGTCTCTCAAAGTTAGTTCATTACTGACATCTGAACCATTTTAGTAACACCTATCTGTCAAACAATTCTATGTGCATCACCTGTGCTTGCCTAGAACCCATCCTTCATGTTGATCCTGTTTTCATGTGGTCCCATCTTTTTCTGAAGAAAGTTGGGCATTTATAACTGAGCCATCCACATGGCTACAGTAGAATACAAAAAGTCTTTGAAATCCTACTGAAGGGCAAAATCATTCTTGAATGCCAGGCACAGGCAAAATTAAGAAATGAGCCAACTGTTTGCTTCCTTAGTGTGAGAAATTTTAAAGAATTTACTAGAGGTAACAGAATAACTCAAAATAGACTCAAATGAATTATACTGAAGGATTACATTTAAATCCTTTTACAAATGCTAAAGCCAATCAACAAATTAGATTTTAATAAATCTAAATAAGAGGCGTTTGCTTCAGCCATTAGAGTCATATATATCTGAGAGATAATAAACACACATTTGGGAAATTATTGGCAGGAGCAGTCTTACAGGAAAAGAATTTTAAGTAGGTACATTTTGAAAGGTTATAAATATGATTTTATGAGTTATCAAGGAAAAAGATCCATGTTTGTTAGGTGCTAGGATCTCTTTGTCTAAAATCTAAGAAGTAGATTTTCCTCATAAGTCTATCACTTGGTGCTTGAAGAAAACAGGTCCCAAAGAAATGCATCTTTATCATATTATCTGAGATACTGTCCAGAGTTGGAAATGTTCATCCTTTGTGAAACTATCATTTTCAACATGATAGACACAAATGGTAGGTTTATGGAAATTCATTTATGTCTTAGCTCTCTTTGTGCCTTATGAAGAAGCACCTGAAGTGAGAACTCTTAAGAGGGAAAGATTTCCCTTAACTCTGATTTTAAAGGTTTCAATCCACATTCCTGGTTCCATGACTCTGTGTCTGAAGGACATACATATGCATACATATAGTGAAGCTATTTGCTTCCAGGCAGGCCAGAAAGGGAGCAGCAAATTAATAGAATGGGTACAGAAAGATACATCACCCAACAGAGAACCCCACTGACCCATTTCCTTCATTTCAGGCCCACCTTCCACAGGTCTATTACTTTCCAGAAGTCTACTCAAATTTTGTACCAGTCAGTAGAGTAGAACACTCATTAAGTCAGAACCCTCATAATCTAATCATCCCCGGGAATGCAAGCAGACAGAATCAGAAGGAAGGTTTGCTAACCTTTCAGGCATTTTCAATCCACTCAGGTTAGCACTTAAAATTAGCCACCACAATTTGTTTATTTGATAACCATTTGTCATATGCTGACAATGCCTGGACTATACACTGGCAACAGGTTTAAGGATGAGTATATGTAAGTCTCAACCCCTCTGTATAGAGGAATATATTCAGTATATATGCACATGAGCTAGACTAAGTCTTTTAAGCAGTAGATGGCATTGTGATGGCAGAACAATTCTCTTGGATGGAGCAGGAAGCTGTCAATTGACTTTGGTGAGCTGTAAGCAAGTGTGATGAAATAAAACCCAATAAAATAGAATGAAGCTGGAGAGGTCAGTAGAATCATGCTTAAGATTGTGGCAAGTTTGTAAGTTGTAGAACTCTTAAGTTAAATATATTTCTGATTTCTAATGCATCAATTGGTGAAAAAGAAGAGGATATGAACTCTGATTAAAATATGTTCCATTCCTTTCATACTACCACAATAAAAAAAATCACTTTGTAGACAGTACATATAGGCATGGGTCAGATTAAATTTAGTTCCAAGAATTGAGCTATGGAGTAGAGTGGGTTAAATGATACTATGATGCCCTAGCTGTATCTGACAGAGCCAGGGCTCAGTTTGAGAACCAAGGGTTCAACAGAGATAAAGAGATGAGGTATTGGCAGTGTATCATGGGAGACAGAGATAGTAAGGATAACTTTCAAAGTTCTAGCATATATAATTGGTTAGAGACTACACAAAAGGCGCTCAACATTTAAAAAGTGTGTCAATGTGGAATGAGGACACAGACAGCGAAGTGAGTAGTGAGTAGGAAATTCGACAAGAGGAAATCTGAAGCTCAAAAGAGAATCAGATGTACATATGGCATCTGTCATTATCACCAGCACAATCATAGCAGACATTCAAGGAATGCTTATCAAGCACTGGGCTCTGGGATCAAAATGTTACAGGTACTAGGTCATGTAACCTTGACAAGAAGCTAAGCTGTGGGGCTGTGTACCATATTCTGGGTCAGATAACCAGTAGCGAAACATTTAGATTACTTAGGCTTTCCCCCTGAAGAGACTCTTAATCACCTGCATCTTAGGTAGAGGCGGATTTCTCCTAGCACAGAATGCAGATAAATTAAACTCAAGAGCAGGGAATGTGTTTTATGTGGCGCTCAGGGATACAGAATGAAAGCTGTGAGGCGTTTAGTCAGTGTCTCTTCTCTGAAGCTGAAAATGCGTCAGCAGTCGCAAGCCTGCATCTAGTTGAAGGTGCGAATAAGCCGTGTCTATGGTCAAAGCGAGTCCTAAGTACATTAGGAGAAACAAGTCTTGACACAACTTAAGATCTCCTAGGACAGAGGCTTCATAAGGAGACCGACAGAGCTGAAACATCTGGGTTCAGGGAGTCCTGCAGAGACTGACACCCCAACCAAGGACCATGCATGGAGATGACCTAAAAGCCCTTCTCAGATGTAGCCCATAGATCCAGTCTCCAAGTGGGTTCCCTAGTAAGGGGAACAAGGACTGTCTCCTGACATGAACTAAATGGCCATCTCTTTGATCACCTCTCTCTGGGGGTTGGGAGGAGCAGCCTTGCCAGGCCACAGAGGAGAATTTCATTTTTAAAAGGTACAAGAAAAAAGAAAAGCATTTTCCATTTCCCATAATTTTCTGATTTGGTCTATCTTTATTAAACACACAGTTAAAAACTAAAGAATTAAAAAAAATGTCAAGTGAACTGTAGGGATGGCTTGGCTGTTAAAGGCAAATCTCACAACCAAAACCACATCATGCTTAGAAAAATAAAATAAACACAAGACAAAGAGAGGCAACTTTGTAGAGTTTAAATGTCTAAGACAACAATCTTCAGTATCTTTTACAGGTTTTAATTAAAAGATATAGCTAGTTACACAATCCAAATCTATATACATTAAAAAACTCATGAGATCAACCTGCCTAAATATTATTGAGAAGGTTGCAAACATACCAAGTAGTTTATTGTTTCACTTTACTAGCCAATGAGGACTTTTGATTGAATTCTCGTCTCCTAAGAGTAAAGTTATTGTATAATTTCCCCTCATGTATTTGAATATTTTTCAAAACTTTAACCTTTTGTTCTGGATAGAATGACTTGAGCTTATTTTATTATATTTTGTCATTTTCCATAGGATACAATAGTTTAATATTTAATCATCAGGGGTCCAGTAATGTACAAGTCATTAGGATCAACTTGCATTGTTTGCAGAAGGTCCATACTTCCTAAGAGGCATCTGCATGCTCTTCTGGTCTAGTTTTACCTATACACAATTAACATATAACTCTCCACCAAACTCAGTGCAAAAGATTGGCCTCAATTGAGAGTTGTATTTCGTTAATTGTTATATATTAATACATTTCCTTTGTTAAAAAATACAGATATTCAGCATATATGGATTGATGAATAGTATTAGTCATACCTTACTTTTGAATTTTTTGCTTGTTTGTTTGTTGATACAAGATCTGAGAACTCCTGGCTGTCCTGGAACTCACTTTGTCCAACAGGTTGCTCTCTAGCTCACAGAGTGCTAATCCACTTTCCTCTGCCTCCTGGGTGCTGGAATGAAAGGTGTGAGCTAACATGCCCTGCATATTTCTATCTTTTAAATAAATTCTATTTAATTTTCCCCTGGAAACTTGAATCTTGGACCTTTGAGAGAATGGGCCACAGCTGTATGCCCAACCATTCTGTTACTAGACATTAGACTAGGTATATTTCTGATTGAGCCTTACTGAATAAAGGCCACAGAAGCCTGCAATGGAAGAGTGCTGTGTCCACTTTCAGAGGATATCCCATATAGGTTATTGTCTAAGTATCAAAAAGCACAAAGGATGTGTGCTCTGCCTGAGTCTCCCAAACAAGTTTTGTTCTTGATTTGTTAACAAGCATTTGTCCAATAACTGTCTGTATGTGTGCTGTTTCATTATAATCTAGTAGTGAGGTTGAGGATGGGATGCTGTCTAGGAACTGTCAAGAGTACACTGAAATTCTTGGTTCCTTGTTATTACTTAACCACCACCACCAAATAATAAATTGAAATAATTTTGAATAACAAAAATAATTTTGTCCGACTTTGCTTCCTTCTGTTGAGTTCTATGGAATTTTTGGAATGTTAAAGCTATCACAGACTTTTGGAACAAAACAAAAATATATTTGGAGCAATTTTGGTAAAGTAAACTAGTTCCTGAATTTATCTGTGTCTTAAATATTCCTTGCTTGTTGCAAAGTAACAGCATCAAAATTAATCCTGAAAACTATGCTATTATACGTGATTACTTTACGGTATAAACGCATGGCCAGTAAATCTGAGTGAAGCATGAATATCCTGCTTGAGGTTTTTAAATGCATAAAGAGATCAAAGGGCAAAGCTGCTTCAAAATACAATGAAGTGAATTATAATTAAAATTTACAACAGCATTTTAAGGAGAGATAAGATAGTGCATTTGATTCCTTGTTTTACTGCCAGCCATTGAAGCTATAGTTTAAATATTGAATATATTCATCTCTTAAGCAGTGGACTATTTTGGCTTGTTTCTATCCCAATTCAAAAGCAAGCAGAGAGCACAGCATGATAATCAGGTCAATTATATTTCAGCAGAGAGTCGGAAAAGACTACACTTCAGCATGATTTTGGACAGCAGCAGCAAATGCCAGTTTTCACACAAAGTAGACAAGACAGTAGTACCAAATAATTTGCTCATCAAGAATCTTTCTCATGTGTTTCCATTTTTCAAGTGGAGATTACTAAAGCACTAGTCAAAACTTGTCAGGAAAGTCAAACATAGAAATCAAACCAATTAGAATTTGTCTATAGTAGCTAAGGAGTCCTACATACAATCCAAACGAAACACAGTTGGTCACCAATCAATGTTTTTACTTTTAAAATTTTATGTCCTTGGAAGTTATATAGATCATATCTATATGAATTATATATTTTTCATCTTGGTGTATGGGAAGGTGGGTATCAACTTTCACATGCCAAACACTTATAAAATCAAATATGACCCATTTAATTAAATTCAAAACGTGTATCACATACACAATTGCTCCCCCTAGGAAATCTGATATTGCTGAGAATGACTTAGAATAAAATTTTATTTTTTTCCCATTTTAATCTCCTCTTAACTCTACTATGAATTGTCCTAAGCTTGTAAGAACATCAATGCTGAACCAATAACACAAAATTAATGCAGAACAAGATGAAAACCACATAATAACCACCACCTACTGTCCGTGCCTCCCCATGAGCATCAATAGCTAGCAGCAGAAATTAGCATAGTCAATCTGGAACAAGCCCACCATGGCTCCGACACCGCACGTACTCTACTCTGTAGTTAGTTTCCCGGGGAGAAACCATACCACATAAAACTTTTCTTTAGTTCTTAATAAGCACACACCAGCCATTTCTCACAATCAGAAATGAAAAAGAAGCAAGACTTGTCTTATCTCGTCTCTTACATGGAAAATACTTGGAAATATCAAAACGATATTTTTATTTATAAAATGAGGACACCAAAAACTTGCAAAGGCCAAACTGGACATAGAAGGAGTTTTTGTTTTTGTTTTTTTTTAAATTCATTTTTGAACATTCTGGTTTCTAGATATAGCTAACATTTGGATGTACACAATCACAGCCTCATTGTCATTAACCACGTGTCATCATTGAACAATTGAAATGTAACTAGTAATAAACACTATTAAACGTTCTATCTCCTAGTTGTACTGATAGTTTCATGTTACAACACATGAGACAGCGTTAAAAGCATATTCTCTACTGAACATCACTGTTCTTCATGGTGCAAAGAGAGGCATAACCCTAGAATTTAGGATGTAAAAACTGATGGGAAGTAAGCATTTTACACAAAATTCTTTAAAGTGAGCTCAAACAAATTCTAGCTTGATTTGTTTTTCAAAGTTCTTCGACTCAGTTTACGATCTCTGCTTTAGAGGAAAGCACTTGTTTTCCCCAGAAAGCTCAAAGACAGTCAGCTAAGGAATTTACACTAAGGGACTAAGTGAAGAAAGAGGATCTAAAGCCCAGCACATGGGGAGGATCGGATGAACAGAGGGCATGATAGCTGAGAGTTCACCTCCTCCCTGTCTCCTTCTCCTTCACTTCTTCCAACTGCCCTCTCCTTCTCAGCTGAGACTCATGCTCACCTCATCCTTTCACCTGCAGGTACCTTCTTTCCTCCTCCCATTTCTAATTGGTTGCTTGCACTTTGCTCTTCCTTTCTCTCTGTTTTCCATTCTGCTGTCTACTTCTTTTTAAATATTTACACTCATTGCTCCTAATATGGCCATGTACCATATTTAGTAATAAGTCTCTTATTATTTTGTCCCTTTACGAAGTAAAAGAAACAAAAAAAAAAAAAAATGATGTATCAAAAGAACATGGAAGTAGTTTGTGCTTTAATAGGCTAATGGTTTAATGTTTTGCTTTGTCTTAAGGGTTAGTGGCTTTACCCTGAGTCTTCTTGGCCTACAGCATTGTGGCTCAAGGAGGAAAAAGTACCTATAAGGTCCTATCTAGACCCAGAATAGAGTCTTTCCATAGAAATTGTGAATCTTAGGGCTGAAAACTGGCAGGATAATCACATGACCCACAATTTTTATACATGTACCATGAGTACCTATTGAAAAAGTTTCTAAAAAGATCATTTCAGTTTCTAATTTTAACTATTGGATTTTTGTGTTTAAACTAACAAGTTTTAAGAAGAAATTAGTTCTAAAATAATGAGGCCTAGGTAAAGTAATTTGAGGCTTGGTTTCCTGAAATATAGTAAAGACAGTCATTTAAGGAAGGAAATAAGAACCTTTACCAAAACATATATTGGTCAATTCCTACAAATGGGACTTGTAGTTCTACACTCTAATAAAGAGTGGATATATACTTAAAAAAACTATAATGTTGCTTAGCTCTCAAAATGCTTTCAGTAAAGAAAACATTCTGAGAGGTCTAAGCATAATTGTAGATCCTGTAATTATTGTATATAAATCCTTTTGGATGTAGATTTTTAATGATATTACGGTTGTAAATTCATTGATTCAGTCATTTTAGTAATTGTTATGTTCATAAAACAGACCTAAACACAGACACTATGTCTGATTTTGGTTGAACACTCACTGCACAATTGGGACAATAAATAAAAATATGTGTTTTGATCCCTCAGTGCTTTGAAGACATACAGATTTGATGTCATTCTTGACGTATGTTCCAATTATTACACAGTCTCCAGCGCTACAGATGTAAACCAACAAAAGATTGTTCATAGACTGTAATAGGCAGTGCATTAATTAAGAAACAAAAGTGGCGAGTAAAATCACATATATCAAAAATTATTTAGAATAAATACTTAGGCAAACCCATATCCAACTATATTCCAAAACAAATGCAGAAGTAGAGTCAGAGTACTTAACAGCTGTACCTTATTGTGTGTCTGAGTCTGTCCAACCAGAATGAGGATATTGGATGAGATGATTGATAGGCAGAAGTTAATTAGAATTATGGACCTCTCAGAGCGGATGTACCTAGTCAACAAGAGAAAGAAATATAATTTCATTTTGTGCAATTAGTAGAATTAACTAGAAAAAAAAAGCTTTGACCCCAGACTTCATATAAAAAAAAAAATGGCAAACCATTTTTTCATATATATTTTTCTTAGGTTCCAAATTTTAGAGTACATGATATGTGCAAAAAACATTTAGACTTCTGTAATGTCAAAATTGACAGAATGTAAGTTATACATATGTGAGAACAATGCATTCTTTTGTCTAGATATATGGCATGTCCCGGAACTACTTCAATTATTGTAACCCCCTTCTTACATATGTACATAAACATTTATAAGATCTACGTTGACTGTTAAAAACACAGTTCCAACAGTAAAGCCCTGCCCTGTTTCTGAGGCAACTCTTCCCTATACTAGAAAGATGTATTACTTTTTGTGAGGCCATGAACATCAGTATAAATACTCAAGCATTTTTTAATGGACCTTATGTAGCAAAGACCTTATGTCTTTGAGTATCTCTTTCCGGAACAACAACAACAACAAAATAGCAAAAGTATTTAGAAATAAAAATGAACACAAATTATCATTCACCATTAGACTGAGGCATTCTCATTGACTGCCATGTTTTACCCTTAGCAAGAAAAGTGTATATAAAATTTGTTACATAATTTTGAAGTGCACCAAGAATGCAAGTAACAGCAAAAACTGTTCAGAATGAAATGTTTCACCAGCTGTTTACCCTAAAAGTGTAGCAGTTATTTTCTTTAACGGTACCCTGTGGTAATCACTGAATGACAATAACTGCAAGAGAACCATGTGCTTCTTGTGTGTTTCAGCCTGTTCCATTTGTATGGAACATGGGATAACATGGGATCTCATTCCACAGCAATCGCAGGATTTTCCATGCAATGCTATGGAGGAGCCAAAGATCTGGAAGTACTTTTTCAAAGACAGAATCTCACAAATCTCTTCTTTCTCTCTCCCTATTTTATCTTTGAATAGTATGCAGGCAGTAACCACATATTCCAGAAATGAACGCAATATCAAAACAACAGTAACACCAAAACCACAAAAATAAGGTTTCATAATGTAAGAGCATTTTTCTTCACAAAATAAGCCCAAATTGGATGGAGTTAGGTTGACAGCACAAAACGGGCTTCAGGAGTTATTGGACCTTTCTCATGCATTCTGAATAGCTAAGCATATAAGAAAGCACACACTGGGGTGCTAAAGGTATCAACAAATATTATGTTGTTCCCTTTCTGTGGATGGAGGCTATAAATCTTTTCTGATGTTAATGGCTTCCATGGTAGTACAAATACACATCTTGACACGATCAAAAAGCATTTCAGTGACATTTTTCTGCTTATAAGTAGAAAAAAAAAAAAAAACAGACCAGGTAATGAAAGACCAACTGGCTGCCCTGAACACTGTGGAGATGTTTCCTTTTCTCAACAATACTGAGTCATATTGTAGCTTTAAATATTGCGGAAAAAAAATGTCACTGCTTTCAACATTGTTGTCTGACATTCTATATTTTAAAGAAAATGTGTGGACTCTTCATGTCGATAAGTGGACTGAAAGGACATGCTAAATTGCTTCTTGATGTACCAGTGCATTTCTGCTAGTTGTATGGATAGATGGAAAGAAAGCAGCTTACTGCATTATTATTATTATCAGAAGCATCATCATCATAACAAACATTATCATGATAACCCATAGTGTTAATGGCAAAGACAGCAATATCTCTGAGAATTGAATGGAAGAGTATCACATGAAAGACAAGCAGTGCCACCAAACTACTCTTCCAGCTCTGTCAATTTTTATGGAATATTTTTAATAACTACATGGAACATCTAAACATTCTAAAATAGCATGTTATCTATAAAGTAACTTATATGTTAATACACTTTAGAAATCACTAGAAATACATTAATCCTAAATATTTTCATTAGGAAAAAGTCAGGAGGATCCCAACATGCTTACAGCTGAATAAAAAATGTTTTAGGGTGTATTTGGTGTTTATAAAGTACTTTGAATCATGCTATAAGATCCATGAGTCTTGATAGTTCTTTCAAGTTGTAATTATTATTTCAATTTTCCTGTGGATAGACAATAAGGAGATGACCACTTATTTCTTAGGAATCCAGATTTGTGCTGTTTCTCGGTACTCCCTTTTGTAATTCTCAACTTCAGGAAAGGTTTTGTTAGATTCTTTAATGATTTTCAGAAATTCCTAGAATTCTGTTGTAGTAAGTGGCTATCCTGAATTTTCTGAATTTTAGGAAACTCCGTGTGGATGACAAATATATCATATGCTGACCCTGGCTATTCTAGGTGTGTGTGTGTGTGTGTGTGTGTGTGTGTGTGTGTGTGTGTGTGTGTAAAGAGAGAAAGAGGAACAGCGGGAGGGAGAGAGAGAAGGGCGGGTGTGGGAGGAGGGGTGTAACAGAAGGCAGAATAGGTATCTGAATAGAAATGACTGAAAATGGAATTTACTTCTACAGGCTCCAATGCTTATGAATTATGATGTTATCATGATTATCTAATATCTTAAACAATTCCTTCATTAAAAAAGATATTTCATTCATGCAATTTGGGAAACTATATTCTTCCAAGCTTTTCTGTGTGTTGTTATAGAACAACAGTTTGACTGAGTCTTCAACATACCGATTCTGTTGTCCACAGTGTTATGCCTACATCAAGCATTTTTTAAAATTTCCTCTCTTAGTGTATCATTGTGGCCACTCTGTAAGTGTTTCCCTGTTGGACAGTATTACTACAGAGATGCAGACCTTCTGTTGTGTACCTGGGCCAAAATGTACACACATTTTCTTTTTTCACAAAGCATGAAACATCTTAATACCTTTGACAATTTAAATGTCTTTCACAATTCATTCTTTCAAAAGAGAGAAAGCCATAATGGACAGTAATGTTTTATTTAAATGTCAATGTTAATCTAAATAAATACATTTCTTATTAAATAGCAATTGATTTTTAATTTTTCTGCTGACTTCATAAAACCCTAACTAAATATAAAGGCCTTTGAGGTAGGCACATCAACTTTTGCAATTTTAAATATATCAAATATTCAGGAAACAATAAGCAATTATTTGCATATTTATATAATAATGCATTTTAGACCACCTTAACAATTACAATGATTATAAAATACATTAAAACATTTGGCCATAGGATACATATACACACTGTCAATGTGTAAGTAGACATACCAAATCTCAAAGGCCCAATTCTTACTAGTATCCTAAGAAAAGTCAAAGAAAGTACCTAGAAAACTAGTAAATTTCCACAGGCTATTAAATAGATGTGTTTTAAAATATGGGGAGAACAAAAATTTTTTCCAACATTTCCTCTTCATGTTTTTTATGATGTTCTTTTATCAAACTCATCAAAATCTGACTCATGGCAAACACTGAAGTAAGTGACCTTTCGTAGAGAACTTTGGAAATTTGTTAATGCCTTTAGCACCAGAGAAGGCTTTATTCATCGTGCAGGACATACTGAAAGCATGTTTGGCCCTGAGAACTTGATATCCTATCCCCGAAGTGAGGACTTTGCACCAATTAAGTTCTGAGGTTCTACAGCAACTGACAGAAAGTGTTCACACAGAGAAGAAACATTTGGCGTAGAGTTGTGTTTATGTGTGAAGAACTTGTCTCCATCTGTCATCACGTGATCTAGAAGAAAAGTGTGTGTGTGTGTTTTGTTTATTATTTCTGCCCCAGGCAGATAGAGGGAAGAAAACCAGGTAGGTACGGTTCATGCGTCCCAGTTCTATCGCAGAAGTTCTCATTCTGTTATAAAAAACTGCTCCCCATACGTGACCAAGACAGTGGACATTAGTGGTTGCATCCACTGCTTTAGCTCTATCTCAAGTCAACCCTTAATTACATACCTCCATAGCACTGCATAGACAACGGCGAGAGTGATCAAGGCCAGGCAGGAGAGGCCGCTGCCTACTATTAGGGTAACGGAAGGGGTGCCAGAGGATTCCATGACCTGTAAGTTAGGGGCAAAGGAGAAGAAAGAGAAATTTTAAGCGAATAAAAATAAATTCTAGACTCGGAGAAACTCAGCGATCACTCAAGAATAGCATAAATAGTTGTTATAGTTACCAGATAATTAACCACAGAACACTCAGTTCGTGCATTCTCAAGCACTAAAATGACTAATTCAAGCTCCCCTTCTCTCACACTGTGAAGTAATAAAGTCTTTAGAGTTGAAAATGCTTGATTACAGCCCATTACTTACTTAAAGTTTTCTAAAAAGACCCCAAGCTACAACTTGGTCCTCATTCATAAGTTAAAATTTACAGTGACATCTGAAGCAGCAAGGTTTTATTTTTTCTACTAAATACAGTTTTGTTATTTTGCCATATGATTCTTGGTAAGATTTATCTTGCTGCTCCTATTTAGAAATCATTATGTTACCCAAATATGGTACACAGTTACTGAAAAAATGGAAACTTTCTGACTTTTGACAACTTTGTTCTGAGTCAAGTATTCTCACATTAAATGTTACTTGTGTTTTATACAGAAGAAAATAGGATGCTATCCTTAAGAGCTTCAAATATCTTTTTCTATGAACAAAGTATGTGGAGATAATTTGCATAGTGATAGTATCAGTCCCTAAAACCATGACCTTGAAAGATAAGCTTACACCTTTAAAAACATGTATAAATAGTATAAACATCCACTGAGCCAAATGGCTTCTTAGACAGTAGCATGACCATAATTAATGAAATCAGCTGGTTTTCATAATTTTTATAGTGCAAGTTTGAAGCAATATGTTGTAAGATTAAGTGTGTCACAAAATCTGTATCAAATTATAACATGCTTGTATCATCAAAGTAAGTAAAAGGAGTGATACTTTTTAGGCCAGATTTAGGCAGAAAGTCACATTTATCAGAATATTTATTTGTAATTATTTCAATTTCCAGTAAAATTTTTTTCAAAATACATTTGGTGAGAACATTATCTTTCTTTTGGACTGTTCTGTGCAGCTCTCTCTTTCAGAAACTATTTCTTTTCTTAAAAAAAATTTACATACTTTTAAGGAATGATTTTACAGTTCCAAACAACCATGTCTCCATGAAAACTTAATTTGATTTAAAAATACACATGTATCCAAGGACACCCTCAGAAAACCTGTACTGAAAATATCCAATGCAGATATGCAATGTGTTCAGCACTAGTGTCTGGGGTCTTCATTCTACTCCTAACAGCATTGTCACAAATTTCCCCAGAACAGCCTTCCAGCTTGAAAATAAACGTTGAGTTGGCAATTATTTTTATTTGAAAGTTTGCAGAATATCAGCAATATCAGGGCACATCTTCAAAACTATACTGCAGAAATGCCAAGTTATAAGACATAAAATTGAATAGAATTTAGTTATCGCACACCAGCTGGAATTCATTTCACCAAGCCACTGTAGCTGAGGAGAACCCGGGTTTGCCACCCTGCACCCTCTTCTATTTCCCCCTTTGAAATGCAGTTCCCTGGCCACAGTGTCCCTGCCTTTGCATTAAAGCCGTGTTTTCCCTTTGTTACTTACTATTTCTCTAGGTTGCTGAGCCAAAATGGCGAAGGTAGAGAGCCGATCACATAAGCATTTCGTATGGGATGCATCGGTAAGCACAGTTTTACATCCCTGGGTGGACCACGTTCCCAAAGACTCGTTCCTGCAAAGGGGGTGGAGGGGAGATCGGGATAAATACGCCTGACAGCCAAGTCCGTAAAGAAGAAAATGCAGTTTAATTGAGAGAATCGCCTACTGTAATTCCCGTACTGGAAAAAAAAAATCTACTTGTTGTTGAACAGGACGTAATTTAGATGCATCTCCAGTAATGCAAAGCGAGAGTGGGAAAAAGCGAGCAGTCGGCGGTGCGGCGTGCAGGGAGCTGTCCAGCGCCGGAGGTGCTGAAATCAGGACTAGCTCTGTCCAGCCCTCTGCGAGGAACGGCGGCGGCGGCAGCGGCAGCGGCAGCGGCAGCCGCCGAGCGTTGGCAGACACTTGCTATGCTCATCGGATCGTTTCAAACACTCAGAGTGTAAAGAGGCTTTTCATATTTTCATACCAGCTCTGATTCTAGGCCCGTGGTTTGGACCGTGAATGCTGCCTTTTGAAATGCGGGTTTCTCTGAAAAGCCTTGCCTAAAAGGTTACATAGCTTGGGTTGGGTGATACGATCTTCTCTGCTGCTGCTAAGGGATTTTTTTCTTCCCTTTAGAATTAGCTGCTCTGAAAATTTCACCCTGGAAACGGGGAAGAGGCATCAGCTGGTTCCGACTCTCACTGCCTTTGCCTGGTATCCAAGGGAGGGGTGGGCTTCAGATGTAAGCTTCCCCACTCCACACTTCACTCAGTCCAATGCTCTTCTAAAGCCCCTAATATTTATTCCCTCTTTGTCCAGGCGCAGAAACATTAAGCTAACCCCAAGTCCACTGAATATTTAGAATAAACCCACTCCAAAGTCCGGCAGGATGGGGGAGGGGGTTTGGTTCGATTTTCTTTTTGGTGTAGCCATTTAAAATGCTAAAGCATATGGTTTCTTTCCCACCCCAGCAGAACAATAAAAATGGTATCAACCTACGTCTTGTTAGTAGAGCTGGTGGAGATGGGGGAGAACCCTGTCACCCCCTGCTGAACTACTCTACAGAAAGGGGGGAAAAGGGGGAGCTGCAAGGCTGAACCAATCAACTTTATTATCATTACACGTGCTCTGTATAGAATACACCAATTGCCACCTCCCCTCCCCAGGCATGGAAACTCTCCAACTATAAAACCTGTATGTATGAGTGTATTTAAAATTTTTATCCAAGTTACTATATGTGTTAAAAATGACTGTGAAACTTGAAGAAAAAAAAACACACATGGCTTAGTGTTAGTTTTTATGTACTTTTTGTTTTGCCTTTTACATTTCTTAAAGCCTGAGGCCATTGGGTTAAATGTGAATACAGTCCATTTCAGATCATTGAGGGTTTCTCTCTGACACTTACAGACTTCCAACTTAAGTTACAGAGTAAAGTTTACACTGCCCCTTTTTGTTATCTATAAGCAGTGCCTTCTTGATATCCATGAGCTGATATCAAAGAAGGAACACACTATATTTGGGAACCATTAACTCAAATTTACGCCCAATTTTAATGAAAAAAAATCTCAGAGTGTTGGACACTTCAAAATTTTGTATGACTTCCATGATATCACTCAACCTTGCCAAATTATCTTTTAAATATAAACCTAGGTTTACTTCTGGTATAATTGGTTCAAACTAATTCTACCTAATCATAGGCATGTAACAAATAAATTAGCTGTGTGTGTCTTAGTGTTTTTTGCTAGAAACAATCAAGGCCAAATAAAAAACATGTATCTCAGTTGGCAAAAGTTTAAAGAAAGAAGATATACTTAAGAACCTGATATGTTTTAAAAATGCAACAACTACATTATTCATTCTGGATGACAGGTTTACTTTAATGCAGTAACTATTCTCTCAATAATGAGTCTAGGTACTTATGACTTCCAAATGATGAACTTATGTCTCATAAATGAATCCAATATCTTACCAAGGAAAAGAGCTTTACTATAAATAAGTCCTCAATGGAGAGAAAGTTATGTGTTTATATACATGTAATGAGGGTTCATTACTCAAGATACTAACATCATTATACTCTGGCTTTCAGATAAAAAGTCTGGATTCAATACAGGGTTGCTAGACTCTGAGGATCATGTAAATTTTACAAGATATCTTTAGAAAAGTGGGTCAATTTGCTTTACCCTGCACAGTGATTGCCTGGCTGAACTTCCCTAGCCCCAGGAAGAATTGAGAAGTAACTAACTCTGGTTTCTCACTAATAACTCTTCACTTTTACCCCTTGATCCTCCTAACATGAGATGCTCCATGCGTTTTTCATGTATATCCTTTTGATACTATACCACCTTTGTTCTTTTTCAAAAATAGCACCCCTATAATGACTTTGTCTTAGTCATAGTAATGTAAGAAACAGAAATATGGGCTAATGTGGTCTTTCTTATTAAAAAAAAATTATACTAAATCTGGTAAGGAGACACAAGGAATTTGGAACAAGTAGTAGAAGAGATGTTTGATCTGAAAGGTGAGAGAAGCACTGTCAAGGCTACATCTGGATACTATTAATTAAAAGTTCAATAATAGAGTAGTGATGTCATTCTGATGGTAAAATATATATTATTTTATAAAACATCTTGCTACTTTATGACCAAGAAGTTTTTTGTTTTGTTTTGTTTTGTTTTGTCTCCCACCTAGACTGGGGTGCTGGGATTACAGGCATGTTCCACCATGCCCAGTTTATGTAGTGATGTGGATTAAACTCGGGGCTTTGTGTATGCTGTGTAAACATACCCAACTACATCTTCAGCCCAATAAAACTCTTATTACTTGGTTTTTCAATTATTAGCATTTTTCTAACTGTTATTCTACACCCTCTGGTATATGTCGCCTGTATTTTCAACTCTCTAAGACTTATTCTCACTGTACAGCATTCTTAGAAAGCATGGAACACATGTCTGATTGATTTCAAGGGTATCTGTAGAGCAAATTGGTAAGTGGTTGGGCTAATGTGAAGCAAAACAGCTGCCCTGCGCTGCATAGCGAATGGCTTTTTAAACATGTTTACTGTTCTGGCCGTTACACTATTATTCCTGTGTCATAATTTTGCATGCTACAATGAAAGGTGTAACTGTGATTTTATTTTTATTTATGTAGTTTTGGTTGTCATTCATCAGGCAAACATCAGATACAGTGAAATGGAAAGTGGAAAGATATAATAAGAATAACAGACTAATGATCTCAGAAAGTAGAAGCAATGATGATATGAGCATCCACATCATACCTAAAATTATACATTGCCTTTTTACAATGTCTTTCTGTACATTATGCAGTTTTTTTTTCCAAATAGTCTTTAAACATAGCTATGCTTGAAGAAATTCCACACAACCAGTGAATCCTTTGTTGGCTACACCTACATTCATCAGTGTTAGCTATTAGCTGTCACCTGCACATGTCTTTCTTCCTATTATTAGGCTGGCTAAAAGAAGGAGAACATCTTCCTGCCCGAAGAATTTAAAGGTACATAAAAAATGCAATAGAAAATAAGTATGAGGACTCAAATTGTGTTTACTTTAAAACTTAATATTTATTTGAGGTCTTTATCCAATTTTCTATCCAATTATCTACCTGGATAATTTTTGGATCTGAGTACTGGTGACATTTTTTTTAATTTTTGTAAAAATATAGCATGTATATATATTGTTATTGCTTAAAATTACTCAGATAACAAAGTTTAAGGGGAAATTGTCTGCTGATTCCAACAAAAGTATGTTTAGTTAAAAAAAAATAGCAAAATTTGTACTGATACATTTCAAATCTGTATTAGGGTATAATGGATTTAATACTATGAAAATTCAATACAAGTAGATACTCTGCTTTATTTTTCTCCAAATCAGGCATGCTTCTTCATGCCTCTCAAGGTGCATGTTTTTAAAGTAACGAGTTAAAATTGAGGAAGTTTATTAACACTTAGTATACTGAGCCTGCTTACTGAAAAATCAAAATTAAAACAGTAACTTTTTATATACAGTTGCTTATTACACCTTTTTCACAGGAAGAGTTATACCTTCTTCATCCAGCGTAACAGAAGGAAAAAAAAAACGTTGTGAGCAGATGACAGCGTGCAGTTAGTATCTCACTCAAAATGGTAGGACCTTGCTTTCTAACAGTTCGTTTTTAAGACTTAAGTGACTGGCATCATTTTTTATGCATTTTTACACTCAAATAATGATATATAAATGGTTCTTGTTTTCAATTAACAACATATAGGTTTAGAAAGTCCAGATGAGAAAATTGACCTTAATTTTGGGCAGAAATACTTTAATTACAATTTCTGTATTTTGGGACTCTTTAAATGCGGACACTTTGCTATCTGTAGCAACTGATACTTTGTCAAAACAGGATGAATCCTACAATCAGAGTTTTGCTATAAGTGACCTAAATGACTATTTAGTACATTGGTTTTTCAACCCCTGTTGTTCGTTAAAACTTCATAGAGAGCTTTAAATTTGGCATAACTTGGATGGCTTTGAGCATGATCATTCAGCACCACTGTCTGTCCTGAATACTTAGTTTTATGGATAAGGAAACTTATTTATGCATAACTAAACTTAGGACGCTTGTTTTAATTCAGAGTAAGAAGCAACGCTTGTTCTGTTATTATCAGGCTAGGGACTTTTTAAATATATTTAACTTTTTATTTTTCTTATTTTTAAGTATGTGCATGTCTGCGCTTTAATATGTGCACATGAGTGCCGTTGTCTATAGAGTCCAAACACGGGATTCACCGGAGCCAGAATTGGAGTTCAGGTGGTTTGGAGGTGTCTACCTAGGTTCCAGGAAATGGCTGCTCTGGAAGTACAACAGGTGCTCTTAACTGCAGAACCATCTCATTACATATACATAATATATGTAACATATATATATATATATATATATATGTAACATGAAGAAAATAGTAACATGAAACTTGGGAACCACAAAGAAAAGAGTCTTGGAATTAACAGTGGTCCTTTCATCCTCTATAGCAGGTTTATAGTTAGTCACCTAGAAATTAGGAACCAACAGTCTATATCACCTGGCAAAGGTGCTTGCTGCTATGCCTGAAGATCTTAATTTGATACAAGAGACCCACATGGTGGAAGGAAAGAACTGATTTCGTATGTTGTCCTCTGATTTACAAGTGCTTGTGCATATGTGCGAAAAAAAACACAAGAATATATATACACACTTAGTTGAAGAATTCTCAATGCTTTGCTGTTCTTTAGTGTTTCCAGCCAGTATTATCATATTAGTGAGATAAATTCATCTCACTTTCCTTGTTCATGAGGTTAACCCCTGCTATGCCACATGAGAATTCTTGGTGAGTTTGAAATTTTTATCTTGTTTTGAATTCCTGATTTGCTGCTTTTCACTTAATGTAGACTTAAAGAAAAACATTGCATCAAGTTAGTAATATTTTTGGTAGTTTTAGGAAAGCTTTTTAATATAGGCAGAGTGTCTTAGCTCTAAACACTTGCTGTCCTTCAGCACAAAGCAGAAACACAATCTGCGGAGTATCGGTGGCTCTTAATAGAGACATCTATTTACCTCTGGCTTCAGTCATTATTTAATGATTATATCTGAAAGATTCAGCATGCTCATTCCAACAGGGAGATCCACATCAATACGTGTTTATCAAATGAATTTCAAATACTTGATGAGGGAAACGACACATAAAAATAAAGAAATGTAATTATTTAAAAAGAAAACTGAATACCTGTTAGGGATAACTAACAGCAGTCCTAGAACATGCTTTATGCTTTATTAAGACAACAAATTATTCCAGAAAATGATGTTGGCTCTGCCCTCAAGGTCTAAGTTACCCTCATCTCTTGCTTGACTCAATCTCCTTCCTGGTTTATTGTTTCTATTTTTTGTCTCCTTTCTCAATTTCTACCCAAACAGAGAAGCCAGAGAGATTTTAGTGTCAGTATGACAAATTATGTCACTCAATAAAAATTCTGTCAATATTTGTTGCTCTTTTTTTTATTCGTCATTTCCTCCCTGTAGCTCAGAGTAAAATACCAGATTCTTAGAGTGGTCTGCAACCCTAGCAATGTTACTGTGTCTTGGGCACCATCTCTTACAACATTCACTTTTGCATGTCATTTCCCACTACAATGAGCCCCTTGTTGGCTTATGTTGGCATGCTGTGCTGCCTGTTTCCTCAGCTCAGAATGTACTTTTCAGCTATAGATACACTGTTCCCTGACAGAGGGAAAGTCTCAGCCTTCATTTCATCCCCTCTGAGTGTGGTCACCGACTGGCCAGAGTAAGGTAGTAACTCTCTCTCTCTCTCTCTCTCTCTCTCTCTCTCTCTCTCTCTGTCTCTCTCCATAGCTGGTTAAAAATGTGTACAAATTCTGTTTACTCCTTTATACCAAGAGGTTGAGTTTATTCCCTCATCTCTTAAATATGGCACAATTTGTGACACTGACGGGGCAGCAGTGGAAGCATTGTATGATTTTGGAGACCTTGGCTCAGGAGGGCTTATAGTTTCTATTGTGATTGTCTTGAACTGATACCATGATGTCAAATGGCTCAGGCTAGCCTCACTGAGGATGAGTGACTTCCACAACCCAGCAGGCATGTGAGCTATATCAGATTATGTGTTCCCATGACGACCTGCAAGATGGAGCCTTGTGAGTCATATAAGATGAGCAGAGCTCAACCCAAGATTTGAACCAGAAGATGATGGTAAAATGTTGTAAGCCACTGACACTTGAAGTAGTTTTATTCTACAATAATGGAAAAAGTGCTCAGTCTTCTTGAGATTTCTTTTGCTCTTACTCTGAGATGTGTTTTCCACTGTAAACATCACATCTGATTTTCATATGGTACAAGTAACACTGTGCTTCACACACAGCAGCATTTATTTACAAATTGAACCCAGTATCAAGCTCTTCACTTGGCATCATGTTTTTGGCACACCTGAGATGATCATTAGAATTTTATGATATGACATAATGATATTACACAGTATCAATGATAGTATAATGTAAATATAACTTTTATATTCACTAGGAAACCAAGAACCTTTGTGTGCCTTAACTTTGCTCTACTTTAATCACCTGGAACCAAATTCATAATAATCTAAAATTTTTGTTTTAAAGACAGTCTTGCTTGTCTTTTCTCATTAGAATATAAATTTTCTAATTCTAAAATGGCTATTGACATGCACATGACAGCTGACTGCTTAATTGATACTTGCTGAGTGAATACCAGTACAGATTCTGATCTTATATAGATGGACATTCTTATATAATTCATTTATTCACTCATTAAAAAAGATTTACTCCACAGGCAGGGGGCTAAATTATTTTGGGGGTGCTACAATTCCACTTTGCCTTTTGGCATCTTAGAGCTCAAAATAAATTTTCTTTCAGGTGCACTGCTACTGCCTTTTTTGTCATAAAATACATATCAAAACCAAGAATATGTCGTTTTTGAGATAGTGCGAAATAACTTACAAAAATGGTGGCACAACTTTTACTGCCAGCAACATATTTTTTTGTTACTATTTTAAATTCAAAATAATGAGAGTAGAAAGGAGTGTGGGCATAGCACTCAGGAAGATAAGTTATAAATATGTATAAGTGCTTCACCATGATTTATTAATAATTAAAGGTTAAAATATGCTAGCTGTCATAATTAATTATGCAATAAGCAAATAATAATAATCTTATTAATGAAAATAACAGCTAACATTTAGGGAGTATCTACTCAGTATTGGGTACTCTAACAGAAACCTAAAAGTATTTTTAAAAATTCTTAATTTTTTTTTCCTTGGATTGAAAATAGACTCTTCTCATACAATATATCCTGATCAGAGTTTCCCCTTCCTCTACTCCTCCCAGGTCCTTCCTTTCTTCCCTCATCTCCTGAACCACTCCCTTCCTATCTCTCATCAGAAAAGAACAGACTTCTAAGACATAAAAACCCAACATGACCAAATAGAATGTCATAAGATAAACCCAAAACTGTCATATTGAAGTTGGACACCACAACCAAAAGGAGGATCAGAGTCCCAAGAGCAGGCACAAGAAGCAGAAACCCACTTGTGCTCACAGTCACGAGTTCCATAAAAATACTAAGCTAATAGCTATAATATATATGCAGAGGGCCTGGTGCAGACCCATGTAGGCCCTGGGCTTGTTGCTTCAGTCTCTTTGAGTTCATATCAGTGGTGGCACAATCCCTTAATCCCAGCACTCAGGAGGCAGAGGCAGGCAGATCTTTGCATTTGAGGCCAGCTTGTACTACAGAGTGAGTTCCAGGACTAACGAGAGAAACCCTGTCTCAAAAAACAAAATAAATAAATAAATACATTTTAAACTGGGTGATACATAGTGATTACAGATGCTTACAGTTCAAGTTAAATGCAAGGCCGCAGGTAGAGGATCATCTGAGTTTACAAATTTGAAATAAAACAGACAGCATAGTGGCCTTCCCACACCATCTCAAAGCTTAGGGGCAAAAATGCTATTTTCCTTACAGAAGACACTGAGACAAATGGAGTTCCTGCTTCCATCTGGGATATGAACACATGAGAGATAACAGAATCTAGTCTTAAAAGTTGCTTGACTCTCTTAACCTAGTTGATATGCATAAATGAGGCCTGGTTTTGCCTATCTTTGGGGCTATTGTTTGTCTTGAAAAGAAATAAATGGAGTCAAGAGATTGTGACTCTCCTAGGGACACCCAGCTGACGAAGAGCTGTGCCAGAATTTGAGGCCAAGGCTGTGTACTCACCAAGAGTTCCCCCTCCCCTGTCCTGTCAGTATGAGGTAGACACAGTGAGCAAGCACAGCCATAGTTAAAAACACAGGGAGAATATTCCAAAAGAGGAAAAGAATGTTGAGAACTAAAATCCTGTAGAAAAAGTATATATACCCAGGAAGGATTTCATGAACAAGTGATCAGTCAAAGGTCAAATTATAGACTTAAAAGATGTAGTTTGGGAATGGTTACTGTGAGCATGGAGGAGGCTACTGAGATCACTGAGGGAACATGCTTAGTAGAGAGGTCAGATAGAAATTAAATTGATGGAAGTTACAAAAAGACCTGTATGATATCAAAGAGTTCCGGAACAAAAGGGAAAAGACTACATACAAGTCAGGTAACCCAAAATGAAATTCTTGTGAAATAAGCCTTTACTTTCTGATAGTGTTTTATTTACTTTTCTACCACTGTGATAAAAGAAATATGACCAAAAACAACTCGTGGGAGAAAGGGTTTATTTGGCCTTGAATTTCAGGGGGATCAGAGTCCATCATGACAAGGAGGCCTGACAGCAAGGGGCAGGCATGGCAGCAGGAGGGGAAAGATTAGCGATCGCACCCTCACCTGAGAGCACAAATACAGGTTGAACTGGAAGAAAAAAAATGCGGATTTAAATTCTCGAATCTTGTCCCAGTGATGTACTTCCTGCTACATCACTATAACAAGGCTACAGTTCCCATAACTTCCCCATACGGGGGTACCAACTGTGGACCAAGTGTTAAAGACACCTTATATTCTCACTTAAGTCACCAGAAATCGGTGTCAACATCCTAGCATCTCAGGGTATAGACTAAACAGTCGCCAGGAAAGAATAACAGTAACAAAAACAGGGTGCTGAAAGGATGAGAAAGAAATTTCCGGTTTGATTCAGCCATGATGACAACGATAGTGTTTAAAGGGAGACAGGAAAATTTTACCTTCTGTTGGAACTACAATGGAAAATTTTTTTGTTCAATAAGATAGGAGAAAATCCAAGATCAAAGTTGCATTATGCCCCCCTCACTCTCAGAAATTTCTGAAGCTTTTGTATCGCTCATTTTTATAAGGCACAATTTGAACCATGGAGGAAAAAAAGAGAAGGCAAATAAATTGGAAGTATAAATTTTAATGATATTGAAAACATTAATATATTTCAGCTAACTGAATTTTGAGTGACATGTCTAATGAACGACAAAATACATTGTATTTATACACACAGCTAGAACAAGAAAGACTTTCAAAGTTGTTCTTGAGTGTTGAGTGTGGGCAGGAACAGACAATAAATTATTTTATTTATTTTCAAAGGGTTTTAAAATGCTTTGGACATTGAGTGTTAGTTAATCTCGAAATCACAAAACAATTCACTCTATTTGGATTTATTTCCTTCAGAAAAGCTGTTTATCTGGGCTGGTAACCAATTTTGAGCCTGACATAATTTGCAACAGCTGAGATCTACAGCCCTGAAAAAGCAGAATTATTGAAATAAAATAGAGCACATTTAAACATATGTTACTTTCCCCACTACTTAATAATCTGGACAAAAAGCCAGTCCTGGGTATGAGTAGACCATTGTAAAATAGCAACAAAGTGAATCCAAGGTCTCACTAATTTAATAATAGCTCACTCATGTCCTGATCCTAATGGCTTTTACTTCATATGTTTTTTTTTTTTTTTGTAGAAGATTAATCCCAATTTTAATGCACATAAAAAAAAGAGCAGAAATAAGTTTGAAAAGACATTCGTACTGGTTGCCTCTGCGAACCAATTTGAGTATTTTTTTTTTTTTGTTGTTGTTGTTGTTACTTTTTACTTCTCAGGCTTTTTCTGTTTACCTCAAATAAATATATTATCATTATCATCAGAAACTTTTGAAATTAAAAAAAAAACATAAAGAAAAAAGGAATAAGACAAAACCAGGCTCATGTCTGAGAAATAGATTCCTTCCTAAGGACTTTCATGACTTAAACGAAACTGTTCTCTCACAAGAAAGCTAAAAGACATATCTGAAAAGAATGTATTAATACATCTTTCAAAATCTATACATCTTTATGTGGTTTAGAGACATGAGTGTTTCAATATTAAGTAGGATCTCTTTTTATTCTCAAGTATTAAGTTATTTTGTATTATGTAGATATTTTCTATTACATAACAGTATTGTTGTGGTGTGTTGAAGTGATGTAACAATAGTTTGGTTCACAGATTATGATTTATTTTTATTACCATTGATTATATAAGATGAAACATCATCAGAAACTAAGCTCTTAAATTACACAGATTATCTTTTCCCATTTAAAATGATAAGGCAAACAGATATCCTTAAATGATATCCGTTATTTTAAATGCCTAGAAAAAATACCTGGTTAAACAGACCATCTAATTCTGGATGTGTAAGTAAGCTCAATCATCTTTCCTAAAATAATCTGTGCTGCATATCATGGAAAGAGACTACAAAAACTGTGGTGTCCCCATAATTTCTATCAAGTCTATGGCAACTCAATATGCTGTTGAACATTAGCTACCAAATACACTTTTAAAGCATTTTAATAGAGCAGCGAAAGGTATCTATGATACCTAACAGTCTTTTATGAGTTCAGAATTCATAAGAAGAAATTCAACAGAATCACTAAACAAGAATTTCAGGTGACTTGTGGTCCTTGCTTATGTGTGCACATGCCTGTGGTACTCATCCAAATCTAGAAGAGAGGCACTTTATTTTAAATAATTTGTTGCTCAGACAAGAATTGAAGGGCTAATTAAGTCGGTAGCCTTGAGTCACTTAAAATCTCTTATTTTTATTTTTTATTTATTTTTTAATTTATTACAGTTTATTTACTTTGTATCCCAGCTGTAGCCCCTCCTTTATCCCCTCCCAATCCTACCTGCTCTCCCTCTTCTTCTCCCATGACCCTCCCCTAGTCTATTGATAGGGAAGGTCCTCCTTTCCTTCCATCTGACTCTAGCCTATCAGGTCTCATCAGGACTGGCTGCATTGTCCTTCTCTGTGGCCTGAGTAAGGCTGCTTCCCTCTCAGGGGAGAGGTAATCAAAGAGCCAGCCACTGAGTTCATGTCAGAGACAGCCCCTGTTCCTCTTACTAGGATACTCACTTGGAGATTGAGCTGTCATAGGCTACATCTGTGCAGGGGTTCTAGGTTATCTCCATGCATAGTCCTTGATTGGAGCTCAATATCTTTACAACTAAATCTGAGAGGGCTATGGAAATGTCGTCATGCTATCAGAATTCCTTTTTAAAGAAATAGGATCTTAAAATGAGATTTTAAAGAAATAGATCTTAAGATAATCTTATTTTAAAGTTACAACTAATTATTGCCTACAAAGAAAATGCAAAGAAATATTCACTGGACGTTTGTTTTGCTGAGGTGTCAATGAATGCAACATTATTCTTTGAACTCTGAATAGGGGTTCCAAGTATTAAAGAGATGTGTCTGTGATCACACTATTCTATCCATTTTGGGAATGTGGGTATTAGTGGAGATGGAACAGAGATGGATGAGTGAAACAGCTGAACAGGGTATTACTATTCATGAACATATAGAAATAAAACAAAAGTGGGGGCCACACATCCTAGTAAAATGTTAACTATGAAAGTAACAGGCCATCCAAAATGAGTGCTTCATAATCATGTATCTATAACTAGCACATTAATTTTATATGAATGCTAATATCCCTCATTTGCAACTATTGATTTTTTGGAAACTAATCAATACTCCAGCATTGCAGTGTTCAAAGTGAAAAGGCTCATTCTATGCAAGAGAGGAGGCAAATTATTTTTAAACTTCTTCCATAATAGAGATAAAGTTCAATCACCCAATAAAAGTTGTAACACCATTTTCAGCAAATACCAGAGACAATTCTTACTTTTTCCTTCTAATTGACATCAAGCTTTGGCTTTGATTATGGTTGCTTTCAAAAGCACTTCCTCATATTTGTCTCTGCTATAGCACCTGTAGAGTCTATAGGTCAATAAATGTCTTTTTTTTTTCTGCATAAGGCTTATTTTAATCCATTTTTTTTTCTAAAAAATCACAACTACAGGAATTGGAAACATGTTTCCTAATTTCATCTGTGCAACTAAAGTACTGCCAACCTAGAATGTGTCCCTGCCTAACCTGGAATCATAATCTGTGTTACCAACTGGACTCTTGCATATTGTGCATAGAAGGATTTGTGATCAAGAAACTCAACAGGATAATGTCCTTACTAATTATTTTGTTAATAGTTCTACATATCAGTATTATTAAGAATAATGAAAAAGAGCTTGGTGTGATGGCTCGGGCCTTTTATCAAAGCATATGAGAGGCTAAGAAAGGAGGAATAATGTAAGTTTGAGGCTCACCTGGGGTACATGCTGAGTTCTAGGCAGCCTCAGCCACAGTGTGAGGTAGGTCCCATTTCAAAAAACAAAAACAAACAAACAACTCCCCCAAACAAACCCAAATCAATCAATCCAACATCCCTCCGAAAAGAACAAAACAAAATGAAGACAACCAAACAATTCCAGTTCTGTAAGAATGCAGTGTATCATCATGGCATCCCCAGTACACTGCTGTTGACAAGGACATTGTGTCTGAGGATCAAGTAACATGAACAAGATTATTATCAGATTTCTCTGGGGTGGGGGTTGAGATGTTGCTCAGTTGGGAAAGTGCTCAGCATGCAAGAAGCACTGGCTTTGAGCTCTAGCATTGCTTACAGCTAGACAGAGCAGAATATGCCCAGGATTCCAGGACTCAGAAGGAAGAGATTCAAAAGTTCAAGGTCATCATTGGCTACACAGGCAGACTTAGATACATGAACCTCTGTAATAAACACCAATTTCTCTAGTAATATCAGAGTCTAGATTTGAAGCACACAAATGTAAAAGAAATAAGCAATTAATGCCCTCTATGAAGAAAAAGAGAAGACAGAAAAAAATTGATTTTTCTCTGATTTTTTTAGATACTATAAATATACCAAGAAGGAAAGCAAAATCTTGAGTTAGCAAATCTGTTTGGGATCCTATAACTGTACAGCCAACAGCCAAATGATGTTTCAAGTCATGGGTGGTCAGCATAACATCAAAAGAAAAATTATATACTACCAGGGGGAAAGAATCTATGTCATATCCTGGCATGAAATACAAAGGATATAATCTTTCTATCCTCAACCACTACCATTACAAACAGACTATCAATGGAAACCTTTCATTCAAAGTTTGGAAATGATGTGCATTCAAAATAATAACTTGAGAAGTATGACTACCAATACCTGTACATAATGTTTCATGACATACTGAATTTTATAAACTTTTGCTTTGGGGAAACTTGCAGCTAGAGCTCTTGTTGAGAGTTCATAATTTATCTATTCCAGCTAAAATAGTAAGATATTGTCTTACTATTAGGGTTATTATTGCTGTGATGAAACACTATGACCAAAGCAATTTGTAGAGGAAATGCCTATGCTTCCACATCACAGTTTGTCCTCAGAGGAACACAGGACAGGAACTCAAGCAGAACAGGAAACTGGGGGCAGGAGCTGATGCAGAGGCCATGGACCATTTTCTCAGTTGAGGTTTCTCCTTTTCTGTGTCAAGTTGACACAAAACTGAACAATACAGATGTTAAAAGAACTCATAGAGAGGCAGCTTTAGCTGATAAGGTCATGTCCCCTACTAAGGTCATGTTTCCTACTAACTAACAACTGAGTGGTTTTCCAAACTGTAAACTGTTGACTCAGTGGCCACTTGACCACAAGGTAGTGGAAAGCAGTCATTGGGAGCCCGTGTGTAGTTACATAACTAAAGAGAGTGCATGCAGAAAAGAACACAGACGAGGCAGGAATATTTTTAAACGGGTTATATAGCATGGCTATTTTTAAAGATTCACTGTAAAGTGATTTGTCAATTTGATGAAAAATTTGAAAGAGCAAGAGTTTTAATGAACTTACTGGTAAGTGAAATGCAGGTTTTTTTCTTTAAGCACATTAATTTAAGTATCCTAAAATAATTTCATAATTTAAAGAATATGGACTTTCATCTTCCTGGTTTTTTTTTTTAAAGTTTTTATGTTATTTTGTGTTCATCAGCATAATAGGAGCTGGGCTTTCAAAGACTGAAAAATACATCCAGATCTTGTACTCCAGTGTGGAGTCAAGGCTACACCTTGCTGAAAACTCCAAAATCTATAATCTAATTAGAAATTGTAGGCCAGTATTCTGGTGAGTACAAGAAATAGAGAAAACCATTTCTCAAAAAAGCTGAAAGAAATAGATGGTACAATATAAATAGGTATGCCCTGCCTCATACTGTCATGTGCCTTTTCTTGTCTATTCTTGCCAGCTGATTTTTCAGTTAATAAATAAGGCAGGCAGTGGAAGTTCTTGGTTGAAGGACAGCACTGAACCCTCAATGGCATAATTAACATTTTAATGAGCAGTCAAAGCCTTTTGTGTTCTTGCTCTTAACTGTGTTTGTCTCCTCAGTAGATCTCTGTTTTGAGTTCAGAAAACAAGGGGATTCCTTCTGTGAGATTAAAATGCAATCACCCAGGCCATAGTTTCAGTGGCTTCCTGCTTGTTCCATTGTTAAGGAAGTTCTCTTGTGGTTGAGAATCCAGTGAGACTTTTCATCCAGTGAGAATTTTCATTTGAATTTTAGCATTTGCAAACACAGCAGCCAAAACATTCACAATTCAGAAGTGGTGAATATTCTGTAAGTGACCAAGTAATTATGAATTCTCATTTGTAAGGCTAAATCTACTTGTGAAAAAAAACCACTCACAGAGGAAACATTGGCTAATACTTGTAATTTAATTGTTTGGGAATCAAACTGCATAATACTCCTGTCACAAGGAAGAAGGAAGATGCATGTAGTTACTACAAAAGTTATATTTTATTATGCTTAGGGTCATCCTGACAATATTCACACTACAATTTCCTAACTAGGATTCTAACCCAGTCTCCTAAAGGCTGCCCATCTCTGCATCCTATCTTAGGTGAAGGCCAAGTCCAGTCTCTAACAGAAATCTCTGAATCTCAGAATTGAGGGTCAAAATCTTGAGGGAGATTCTCTAGATGCAGGGAAGATCAAGGTGGCATCTCTCCAGATGTGCCAAGCACATCTCTGCTTATATCCTGTCAAGTGGGTGTCATGGTGTTCTAGGACTGTGTCTGGTTATCTTGAGTGATGTCACTGAGTTCTGGTTATCAGGTGCAGCCTTGGGTATGTACAATGAGGATCTTGACTAAGCTATTTTTACATGTCTAAAAGGCATTTTTTACTATGCTTATTACAACCCCAAAGATATTAATTTTCTTTATTGGAGAAGATTTTGAAGGTAATTAAAAACAAACAAACAGTTGTTTGGAGACTTCAGAAAAGAAGAACAAAGTATCAACATACAGAAAATCACTTTTATTTCAGGATTAAAATCTTCCCAAAACTCAAATACCAATCACCTTTTTCTTATTACAAACAACAACAACAAAAACACTGTCAGGAGAAAAAAATCCTTTGATGGAATTTTAAGAATCTTAAAACTAAAGCTTCTTTAAAATTGCTCCCATGCTCATGGATTGGTAGGATTAACATTGTGAAAATGGCCATACTGCCAAAAGCAATCTACAGATTCAATGCAATTCCCATCAAAATACCAACTCAATTCTTTACAGACCTTGAAAAAAAGATTCTCAGCTTCATATGGAGAAACAAAAAACCCAGAATCTCCAAAACGATCCTGTACGACAACAGATCATCTGGAGGTATCTCCATTCCTGATCTCAAGCTGTACTACAGGGTAACAGTAATAAAAACTGCATGGTATTGGCATAGAAACAGAAAGGAGGATCAATGGAACCGCATAGAAGACCCAGAAATAAATCCACACACCTATGAATACTCGATATTCGACAAAGAAGCCAATTCCATTCAATGGAAAAAAGACAGCATCTTCAACAAATGGTGCTGGACCAACTGGATGTCTACATGCAGAAAAATGAAAATAGATCCATATTTATCACCCTGCACAAAACTAAAGTCAAAGTGGATCAAGGACCTTAACATAAAACCAGATACCCTAAATCAATTGGAAAAAAAAGTGGGGAACAGCCTAGAACTCATTGGCACAGGAGACAACTTCCTGAACAGAACACCAACAGCACAGGCTCTAAGAGCAACAATCAATAAATGGGACCTCATGAAACTGAAAAGTTTCTGTAAAGCAAAGGATCCCGTCATCAAAACAAAACGACTGCCTACAGATTGGGAAAGAATCTTCACTAACCCTTTATCTGACAGAGGACTAATATCCAGTATATACAAAGAACTAAAGAAGCTGAAAAGCAGCAATCCAAGTAATCCAATTAAAAAATGGGGAACAGAGCTAAACAGAGAATTCTCGACAGAGGAATATCGAATGGCAGAAAACACTTAAAGAAATGCTCATCCTCATTAGCCATCAGGGAAATGCAAATCAAAACGACCCTGAGATATCACCTTACACCCATCAGAATGGCCAAGATGAAAAACTCAAGCGATAACACATGCTGGAGAGGTTGTGGAGAAAGGGGAACCCTCCTCCACTGCTGGTGGGAATGTAAACTGGTACAACCACTCTGGAAAGCTATCTGGCGCTTTCTAAGACAAATAGGAATAGTGCTTCCTCCAGACCCAGCTATACCACTGCTAGGTATATACCCAAAGTTTGTTCAAGTACACAAAAAGGACACTTGCTCAACCATGTTTATAGCAGCTCTATTTGTAATAGCCAGAACCTGGAAACAACCCAGATGTCCATCAACGGTGGAATGGGTACAGAAATTGTGGTATTTTTATACAATGGAATACTACTCAGCAATCAAAAAGGAGGAAATCATGAAATTTGCAGGCAAATGGTGGGATCTAGAAAAGATCATTCTGAGTGAAATATCCCAGAAGGAGAAAGACAAACATGGGATATACTCACTTATATAGACCTATAAGATATGATAAACATAATGAAATCTATACACCTAAAAAAGATAATCAATTGAGCGGACATGGGGTAAGATGATCAATCCTCATTTAGAAAGACAGATGGGATGTGCATTGAACGTATGACAGGAGTCTACTGAGCGCATCTGAAAGGCTCTAACTAGCAGTGTTTTCAAAGCAAAGACTCATGACCAAACCTTTGGCAGAGTACAGGGAATCATAAGAAAGAAGGGGAGTTAGTCTGATGGGGAAAGGATAGGAGCTCCACAAGGACCAAATATATCTGGGCACAGGGTCTTTTCTGAGACTGACATTCAACCAAGGACCATGTAAGGATATAACCTAGAACCTCCACTCAGATGTAGCCTGTGGTAGCTCAGTAACCAATTGGTTTCCCAAAGTAAGGGGAACAGGGACTATTTCTAACAGGAACTCAATGACTGGCTCTTTGGTCTCCCCACCCCCGAAGGGAGGAGCAGTCCTGTTAGGCCACAGAGGAGGGCTTTGCAGCCAGTCCTGAAGATACCTGATAAAACAGGATCAGGTGAATGGGGAGGAGGTCCCCTCTATCAGTGGACTTGGAAAGGGGCATGGTGGAGATGAGGGAGGGAGGGAGGGACTGGGAGGGAATGAGGGATCGGGACACGGCTGGGATACAGAGTTAATAAAATGTAACTGATAAAAAATAAATAAATAAATAAATAAAAAATAAAGTATATTAAATTAAAAAAAAAAGATTGCTTTTAGTAGGGTGGCCATTTTCACTATGTTAATCCTACCTATCTATGAGCATGGGAGATCTTTATAAATCTTCTAATATCTTTTTCAATGTCTTTCTTCAGAGACTTGAAATTTTTGTCCTACAGGTCTTTTACATGCTTGGTTAGAGTCACACCAAGTTACTTTATGTTATTTGTGGCTATTGTGAAGGGTCTTGTATCCCTAATTTTTTTCTCAGCTCTAGGGAAGAAGCTCAATCCCCATACAGAAGGGCAAATGGGACAGACATCTGAAACAGGAGAAGACAGGAAACAGGACAGGAGCCTACCACAGCCTCTAAAAGACTTTCCTGATCAGGGTATGAAACAGATGCTGAGATTCATAGCCAAACTTTATGCAGAGTGCAGGGAATCTTATGAAAGAAGGGAAAGACAGAAAAACCTGGAGGGGATGGAAACTTCATAAGGAGACCAACAAAGCCAAAAGATCCAAATCAAGGACCATGCATGGAGAGGACTTAAAACCCCAGCTCAAA
This sequence comes from Meriones unguiculatus, assembly GCF_030254825.1. Classification (NCBI taxonomy): domain Eukaryota; kingdom Metazoa; phylum Chordata; class Mammalia; order Rodentia; family Muridae; genus Meriones; species Meriones unguiculatus. Next base: position 48,577,475 of record NC_083363.1, read on the forward strand.
TGTAGCCCATAGACTCAGTGTCCAAATGGGTTCCCTAGTAATTTGAGCAGGGGCTGTCTCTGCAATAAACTCAGTGGCTGGCTGGCTGATCACCTCTCCCTGAGGGTGTGTATGTAGCCTTGCCAGGCCACAGAGGAAGAGAATCCAGACAGTCCTGATGATACCTGATAGGCTAGGGTCAGATAGAAGGGGAGGAGGACCTCCCCTATCAGTGGAAGGATTATGGGAGGAGAAGAGTGAGGGGACTAGGGTGGGGGCCACAACCAGAATACTAAATCAATAAATTGCAAATAATAATAATAATAATAATAATAATAATAATAATAATAATGGAAAAAACCAAACCAAATGAAAACAAAAAAACCCTAAAGCTTCTTGTGAAAAAGCTTCCCCTGTCATAATTAATACAGTTACACCAGTATAAAGCCTGGCTGCTCCTTCATAATTCTCTTTTGATTGTTCCAGATCCATTACTAAAATGTACAATACAGTCACTGCACATCATAGAGTTTATAGTGATTAGGTAAAAGTGGAGTGTCGGGAGCCGTGACTCAGCGGCCTGCTTTGATATTTAAATCTCGGCGGAGAGATGGCTTTTAGGAGGCCTTTACTAATGGCAGAGGAGAACTTGCAAGTCCATCTCCTTTTGTTTGTGACAACAGGTGGGATAGCTTGTGAGGGTTACACCTCTTCCTCAGGCTCCTTGTGCAAATTAACCTATTGTTCTGAGAAGTTTTACTGGCTAAAAGTAACTCCTCAAAAAATAAAGTGGTCAGAAGGCTGGAGGCAGAGGAGGCAGGCAGAGACTTGAGACTTGCTGCTGGCACTGCTTGCTGCAGCAGTCTGCCTTTTGCTGTGGCTGTCGAGTCTGGATCTTTAAAAAGTTTCCTGTGTGTTGCGTGTTTATTTTATTAATTTTAATCCTCACTCCCAACTCAAGAACCGTTCGACTCTGCCCGGCTGGCCCCGGCAGTGGAGAATCTAAAAGTTGTGACATTTTCCCCAGCGATAAGAAAGTGAAGCTGGAGTTTTCTTTCACTAAAGAAGATATGGACATTAATAAATCCACACAGATATTGAAGGAGCTCAACCTCTGTTTTAATTGTGCTTCCTGGTTCAGTCAATAATGCAAGGACAGGGTGAACATTCACCTGTGAGTTACTTATTCCTTTCAGAGCTGCAGATTCCAGTCCTGTTCCTTGTGTCCTTCAGTTCCAGTTTTCTCAGTCAAAGATATTTCTCAAGTTAGCATGTTAGAAATGGCTGCACATTTAGTTGACTGATTTTATGAATAGTTGCCACATGGTTTCAGTCACAGATGCAGACTTTATGTAGAGGAGGGGACTCCAAGTTCCCCACAGAGAAGCGGATGACAACATAACGTTCTCAAATATGAACAGCCTACTCTGTTGCTAACTATCAAGAATGCATAGACAACTCCATAAAAGCAGAAATTTTCCTATTGAGGATACGTTTTGGGAAGACGAGTGTGAAGATTGTTTAGTTTTACGGTAGGACATAAAACTGACTTTTGCTAATAGCAGATTTTCAACTCTGCTGTGTCAAGACAAAAACAAATTACCTGTGTTTAAACATCTCTAAATGAGGTCATTAAATGATGGCTTCGAGTTTTAACTGTGGTTGTTTTCAGGGACAGACTCAGATGGGAAACAGCATTGAGAAGCTAAATATCCTGAAGCAGTCATGTTCCCGTTTGGATGTGAAGTGTCCCCCACTGGCTCATGTGCTGAATGCTTGGCTTCTGTGGTGCTTTTGTGGGGAATTTCTGGAAGTTTTAAGAGGTTGGTGTCACTGGAAAGAGTCATAGGCTATAGGTCCTGGAGGTCCCCCCTGCTTCCTCTTTCTATGCACTTCTACCTTTTCTGTGCCATAATGTTCTACCTCACCATAGGCCTAGATCAAACGAAGCTAATGAAACCTCAAAAACTGGAGCCCAAGTAAATTATTCTTCCTCTATGCTGTTCTCTCAGGTATTTTGACCACAGTTATACAAAAATAGATACATATAATTTCACAGGTCTAAAGTGTCTTTTGTATCATCTAGCAAACAAGAGAAATGCTGATAGAAGTCTATAGTGTGTGTAATGATTATTTTTAAAGATTCATGAACTCCATTATGGGTGATCATACAAATTCTCTGTTAGGTCACATTTAGTCTGGTGACAGCAACTTTCTTTCCCTTCCTGATTTCTCTGTATCTAGTTAGGCTTGTTTTCCTACCATATTTGCAGAACAGTCTTCTATAAAAATAGGCAGAAAATCTACAGAAAGCCAAGCAGAAAAGAGGAAGAATTTGATTTTTGAGGCTCTCTGTCTTTGAACGAATAGCAAGTGAAAACACATATCTTAAGAATTAGTGTCTCTTTTCTATCTTATGTGACAAGTTAGAAAAGACTGCTATTTAAAATTACTCAACTTGTCTTTTTTTTTTTCATTTTAGTGAAAGTACAGATGAACAGACTGCTGGTTTATATGTGTAAATCAGGACATAATCTTCTAGAGGCTGTGGTTTATGTGAAATCCCAATGAAAAAGAAGCATTAGAGATGGGAAAAATTTACTAATGGAGTCTAAAATTGGACTGCTGGTTAAAATATGAGTTACTCCTTTGCTAGTAGAATTAGTCTCGACACTAACGGCTTCCACATATTCAGCTATATGTATCTACAGAAACACTGACAAAAGGTTTCATGTGAATATCACAAAGTTACTTCCTTTCACACTGAAAGATTGGGTTGCATTCGATCCTTCTTTCAGATGGAAAAAAAAACTTCCCAATAGTCACCAAAGTCATTAACATGTGTCTTTTATGCCCAGATAGCAAAGATCCTAAAGACCACCAGGAGACCAACTATGTATACAAGAACAAAGAGCCTTTATTCTGGGCTCAAGCTCGGACTACCCACCATCCAACACAGTGGATTAGGGAGGGAACCCAAGTAGCTGCAAAGCCGGGTTTGAGCAAGGAACAGGACTTTCAGTTACATGATTGGTTTGCATTTAGCAGAAGCAAGCATGCCATAAACTGATTGGTTGGTGCTGATCTAGGGGTTGGATGGGGGGACTTCATGGAGTATCTAAGGAACAAGATGTGGCCCGATAACAAAGAGTGCTAGCAAAACGTGTCAAGTGTTGGTCAAGTGCTTGAGGACTTTTCAAGGTGGTTACCAGACGTTTCTGAGGAGGTTATTGAGTTATTGTACCTCATTCCCATGACTATAGTTTCATGTTCTGAGAGATAGAAACAGGATCTAAGCAGCTGTGGGAACTTTAACAGGAAGCAGAAACTCAGGCCTACAGCATCTTAAGAAGCCTGTCATGGCAGCACAGCTCCTGCAGCACAGCTGCTTGGGACCATCAGTGTACTGCAGTATCAGCTCAAGATCTTCTTTTTTGAATGCTGGAGTGTGTTTGTTACCTAAATGTGAGCTGTTCTGAAACAAAATCCATATCACCTAGATAGACCCCTTTCTTTATTTTTAAATTTATTTATTACAATTTTTTTTTTCACTTTGTATCCCAGCTGTAGCTCCCTCCCTGGGCTCCTCCCAACCCCACCCTCCTCTCTCTTCTCCTTCCATGCTGCTCCCTAAGTCCACTGATATGGGAGGTCCTCCCCCTCTTCCATCTGACCCTAGCCTATCAGGTCTCATTAGGACTGGCTGCATTGTCTTCCTCTGTGACCTAGTAAGGCTGCACTCCCCTCAGGGGGAAGTAAACAAAGAGCCAGCCACTGAGTTCATGCCAAAGACAGCTCCTGTTCCCCTTACTAAGAAACCACTTGCAGACTGACCTGTCAAGGGATACATCTGTGCAGGGTCTAGGCTATCTCCATGCATGGTCCTTGGCTGGAGTAGAGCAACAGACACCTTTCTTTCCTAAATGACCAAACCCATACAGAAAGGGGTGGGATGTAGCTCAATCTATAGTCATATTAATTCTATAGTGACAGCAATTCTGTCTGATCTCAGTGTTAGCTCATGTATCCTTAGGAAGAGGCCAAGGGTAGACAGAGACCTGACAGCAAACCCTGACTACAAAGGAAAGTAAATCGGGGCTTTTTTTTTTTTTTTTTTCATTCAACAACTCAAATGAGGGAAGATGGTAACATCTTTTTCATCTGCAACTTTGTCTTTCAAGCAAAACAAATTCCTCCTCTAGCCAAGTTGAGAAGCCCTGTAGCCCTTGGGTTACTGGGTAATGTCATGCTTACTCTTCCTGAGCCAGGCCACCTTGTACAAAGCACTACACCCTGCTGTACCACCAGCCATGCTACAGAGTTATAGGTAATTTATGACTGAAACACTCAGAGATAAGGGAGAAAGAAGCAGATGTTTGACTGAGGGTTGTATTCGTATACTGTGTGCTATTTATTCATGCATTAAAATATCTTTTCAGTCCCTATGTTAGATGGCTAGTTAGAAATTAGGAGAGCTGAAGGTTATTGAGGACAGACCCCTCTCTCATAATTAGCTTTAGGCCTCACATCATGCTTCCCTCTTAAAAGAGGTATTATAAAGAAAAGTGTCACAGTTATTCTCCATGAAATTAAAAATACCATGGGACCAGAGAGATGTCTCAGCATTTAAGAGCACTTACTGCTCTTGCAGAGGACCTGTGTTATGTGCTTAGTACCCCATATAATGTGACTCACCACCTTGTGTAACTCCAGTTTGGGGAATCCGATTATCCTCTTCTCATGGGTACCAGACATGCATGTGGTACGCACACATACACTCAGGCAAAATACGAATAAGTTTAAAATAAAATAAGGAAATCTTAAAAACAAAAATAATTGAAGCTATCACATGAAAGGAGGGTGAAGATTAGTGTCTATGTTTGTGGTAGAATTTGCTTTGGGATTCTTTCTCTCCATTTTCTTTTTCTTCTTCTCAGATCTCACCTGAATCTGGACTTACTGTCCTGGTTTTACTTAAAGGCATTGCTTTGAGTAACTGGTTCAGCCTTATTTATGTGTACACTGTACTTTTTCTTGGACAAGATTTCTCCTGTATCCCCACAGAGGCCTGTAGGTGACATGCCATGCCATGTTACCTAGGTGAGAAGTCTTTATAGTTACTTAGCTTCTATGTAGGATACCTGATCAGGACTCAAGCCTGGAGAAGCTGTTCTCCCTAATCCTGGGTATTCAATGCAAAGATCCTGGGCAATAGACACTGGAGATGGGACGTAGTTCTGCTTAGACACACCAAGGTCTGTAGGTTGGGACTTCTATCCATTTTCTTAATAAAGCAATACTATTTTTTCAGGCATTTACTGGATGTGACACAATTATAGGTATTTTAAAAAACATTTGTCCGTCTTTAGTAGCGTCATAAAAATATAGTAGGTGAAATAAGCATTATTTGGATCATAAATTCCTCCTATGAAGAAGTCAAAATAGAGAAATTCATTCAAGAGATTTGAACTAATTCTCACCATTTGAGTCAGCTGTGGGAAAGAATTAAAAGGGTTATCCATATCCTTCTAAGGATTATCAAGACTAAGAAATTTATTTTACAGTGTGAAAGACAGATAGGTATTTGGATACTTCTTTACTCTACTAAAAAAGTCAGAAAACTTTGTTTTTTTTACAGGACGAGGCCTGTTAAATCATCTGTAGGAATATTACTATGATGGAATATAGGGTCTAACTAAATGGCTTTGGAATGTTTTATTTTCACATTGACTCTTCAGGATCTCTCTAGAGAAAATTGTAGGGGCAGGCTACATCAGGTCTTATCAGTCTGACAACTCAATTTCAAGGGAGAAAAAAGTTAATTTAGTTCATCTTTTCCTAAGAAGGCAGTACCTATGTCCTAGAAACAATGGATATTTATTTTATAGCATAATATGATAGAAATATGTATTATGTGCTTGTTTCAGTTTATTTTTTATTGTCCTTTTCTGTTTTTACAGGTAGAACTAGAAAATAAAAATATAAGAGAATCTGGGACATGCCTCCTTTCCTTTTTAACATTTTATGGTAATAATCTGGACAACAGACATTTGCATAAATTGTGTATAAAATTCCTCAACATCCTTGACACAGCTTTTCATGTTTTAATCTGACATAACCACCATGCAATTAGTCTAGCCTATGAAGTTAATGCTAACATATATTTATCTCATCTGCAAGCCTTGTTCTCAGTTTAGCTGCATCCTCATGTCCTTTGTAACACCTGGAATCTAGTCTAAGATTTTAAAGTGCATTTACTTGTTTTGTTTTTCTTTGTTGAGACAACACCTCATTATAGTCTTGGCTCACCTGGAACTCACCATCTATATCAGGCTGACCTCGAATTTGCAGTGATCTTTCTGTCCCTGCATCTCATGGGCAGGAATTTCAGGCATGTGAACAGCTGCAGTCTGCATTTACTTGTCTTTATGCACTTCCTGTCCAGTCAGGGAAAGTTTAAAGTCTTTGATTCGTATCATTGATAAGTTTGAGGAGGGCTAGCTTCTTACATTACAGAATGTTCCTTTATTTGGGTTTCAGTGTATTTCAGCATCACAGTTTGAGGTTATGTATTTTGGCAAGAACTCACAGTATCAATGCTCTGCTTTTTGTAGTATAATATGCCAGCAAGCATATGATTTATATTATTCAAATTTCTGATGATGTTAGCTATGGTTGCTTAATTAAGATTGTGTTTGGCAAGTGTCTTAGGGTTTCTATTGCTGTGAAGAAACACCATGACCACTGCAAATCTTACAAAGGAAATCTCTTAATTGGGGCTTGCTTATAGTTCAAAAGTTTAGTCTATTATCATTGTGGCAGGAAACATGGTGGCATGCAGGCAGACATGGTGCTAAGGAGCTGAGAATCTTAATATGTAGGGAACAGAAAGAGACTGAGACACATTTCTTCTAACAAAGCCACACCTATCCTAATCAGGTCACAACTCCTCCTAGTGTCATTTCTGTGGACCTATGGGGGCTATTTTTATTCACAACCACAGCAATTTTCTTCTACTTTTCTATCTGTTATTAGCAAGTAGGGAGCATGTTCCTTTAGATTTCAAGAGAATGGTATATCTGGAACTCTTATGGTCGTATAAAACTCGATTTTTCCTTCCTGATACCCAGCATACGTCAACGTCATTACCCCAATACTGTACCATACTACCCTTTTCACCAGTGTTTAGTCTTAAAACAAAGCAGATTTGGGGTGCATGTATATATCCACCAATATATAATTTGCCCCCTTTTCTTTCTGTTGATCTTTGCCATAATTTCCTTCCAGTAACATGATGAAGCTCTTAAGTATTGCTTCATTAATAGGATGGCTGTCTTTTCTTAACAGAAAAAAAAAATGAAGTATGTCTGAATCAGCAGAGGTAGGAGATTGTTTAACTCTTAACTTGGTCAGGGATGACAGACTGCATCAATGAAGAGATGCTCAGAATCTGCATTGGTACTTCATATGGTGATTTATAATTAAGGTGGTGTCATGATGTAATACTTCTCCTGAATGACAAAAAAGGAGTTTTCATGAGCAGCATACATACTCATGTCCAAGTGTTTTTTTATTTATTATCTCTTTTTCTCCAGTGCATGATATAAGAATTTCTTCCCAGCCCAGGTTACATGCCCTCTTCTCTGTAAAACTTTTTTATTTTTGATAGTTCAAGCACAGCCTTGCTCGGGGCTCTTTGTGCTTTGACATTATTTTTTATATGTATTCATTTACAGGAAAGAATTTATGGCTTAGGGGTTGGTTGTATAAAAGTCCCTTCTCTACTACTCACTTTTTAAATTTTGAAATCCAGAGGTTTATATCTGTCTATTCAGAACCATAGTGTATAGTTTTGAGCATAATTACTGGAAAGTAAAAATTACCACTAAAAGTGAGCCAATGAGCAAAATTACCAAAGATATTAATGCAGTAAAGAATGGACACTTTCTTGCTATTGATTTAATCCTAATAATCCATCCTATAACACAGCTTAATATTCTTGGTTTTAGAGAGATTTACAGCACTGTTTCCAAGCCCTCTACTTAATACCCAGGCTTCTTCTATACTCCTTCAGGATCTAGGCTGGTGAATTCCGCTGACCTCCACCAGTTACGTCTTCTCCACAACATGCCCAGATATGGTCCAGCTCCCATAACAAGTATCCTGGACTAGCCTGACGACCCTGCCCTATGTTATAGCCAGCTTCTAGGATTTGGCCAGGAATTCCCTATCTGCTGCTATCCACAGGTCTCTTTTGTACCCCTTCCAATGTTATCATCCAATGTCTCATCAGGCAGTCTCCCTGACATCCCTATCCATGACTTTTCTACAAACCATTGGATTTAGGCTTCATACCACGACCAGTGCACCAGCTCAGTCAGCTCTCCCTTGCTTGCAGACCAAAGAAGCTCTAGGTTTCAGTAAGGACCTCCCTAAATGCACTACAACATACCGGACCCTCAGACACCGTATCCAACTTTTCCACACAGCCAGATCTAACCCCACACTCCAGGTTTGAATCAGGAAGTACGTCATGTATACCATCCCAGTTTCCTCTGTCTGACTTCATTCGACCCAAGCTATTTCCAACCTCTAGACCCAACCCACTTATACATCTTCCCTCTTCCCCAACCTGGTCTGTCTCTAACAAACTCAGAACCAACAAAAGAAGTGCACATGCCCAGACCTCATGACAAAACTACCAACAATATGAAAGATCAAGCCAGTTTCTTGCAAAAAAAAAAAAAAAAAAATCTAGCAATCCTGTAGTAATGTTTGCCAATATGAATTACTTTAATGGATTCTAAGGACACAGAATTAAAAATTAAAAACATCACCAAAAAATTCAAGAAGTATTAAAAAGAAACATCTTGATTAAATTGATAAGGGCCAGCTGACTCCATTTTTTTTCTTAGTTTAATAAAAATGTTAGTCTCTGATAATGTCCCAAGATAAAGCTCAACTATTTTTGACTGGTGGTTTCTCTGTACCCTTTGATTTATATGCCATAAAATATTTCATGGTATATTCTGATAACTATATGACCATGAACCCATAACATGTATCTTTTCAATGACCATAAAACATTCTGCCACCAAGACGACTGAAAGTTTGGCCTGGGCATAAATACAATTTTTACCTTGTGACATTTCAGTGTTAGTTCCCAGTTTTGACATCATAACAAAATCAAGGAAAAAGTTTAAAGAGAATAAACACCTGAGTGATGCCCAAGTTAACATAAGGTAGGTGGAAATAACCAAGATAATCTAAGACTTGACAGTGGAATTTAATCAGCAGATAAGAAGATTAAGGAGTAATCAAACTGTAATGAAGAGGGAAGTGAAAAGCCCGACAACCCAATCAGAAAACTCAAAGAAAAACCTTCCAAGAGAATGATTCAATCAGAAGATAGCATAACAGGACTTGAAGATAAAGTAGAGGATATATATCAAATAAGCAAGGAATATAAAAAATTAAAACACAACACACACACAGGAAAAAGTGAGATACAATGAATAAAACCCAACACTTTGAATTACAAGCATAGATTTAAGAGACAATTCAAAGTAAATGACAGAGATATGATCTTCAACAAGATCACAGAATATTTCCCCATAGTAAAAAAGACACATCATACAGATACAAGAAGCACCTAGAACACCAAATAGACAAGACCAGAAAAGATAATTCCCACAGCACGCGCTAGTGAAAGAAGGGGAGTTAGTATGATGGGGAAAGGATAGGAGCTCCACAAGGACCAAATATATCTGGGCACAGGGTCTTTTCTGAGACTGACACTTCACTGAAGACTATGTATGGATAAAACCTAGAACCTCTGCTCAGATGTAGCCTGTGGTAGCTCAGTAACCAATTGGTTTCCCATAGTGAGGGGAACAAGGACTATTTCTAACAGGAACTCAATGTCTGGCTCTTTGACCTCCCCCCCCCAAGGTAGGAGCAGTCCTGTTAGGCCACAGAGGAGGGCTTTGCAGCCAGTCCTGAAGATACCTGATAAAACAGGATCAGATGAATGGGGAAGAGGTCCCCTCTCCATCAGTGGACTTGGAAAGGGGCAGGGAGAAGATGAGGGAGGGAGGGAGGGGCTGGGAGGGAATGAGGGAGCGGGATACGGCTGGGATACAGAGTTAATAAAATGTAACTGATAAGAAAAAATAAAATTAAAAAAAACACTAAGTATATATAACAAAGAAAGTATATTGAAAGCTAGTACCCTCCCTCCCAAAAAAAACCCCACCCCACCTAAAAATCAAAACACAAGTCACATATAAAGGAAGACCTATCATAATAACAACTGAATTCTTAATAGAAACTTTTGAAGCCAGGGGAATGTATTGCATCCCCTTCCTCCTCTCCTTTCTGTCCCACCCTCTAGACATCTTCTGCCTCTCTCGTTCCTGATTCTCCTCAGAAAATAGGAACCCTGTCCAAGGCATATCAAGTTGCATCAGGACTAAGAGCATCCTCAATCCATTTCATTGAGGCCTGACAAGGCAGCCCAGCTAGGGGAAAGTGACCCAAAAGTGGAATAAGTTTTTAAATTCAGCCAAACCACCAAATTTAAACAAAGAAGATGTCAGCAACCTAAAGAGACCCATAACAATGGAAGAGATTGAAATAGTAATAAAAGGCCTTCCAGCTTAAAAAAAAAAAAAAGTCCAGGAACAGATGGATTCACAGCAGATTTCTACCAGTCATTGGAGGACATCTACAGCTAATCCTTCTTAAATGATAGACACAAAACAAAATAAGCTAAGCAAAACAGAAAGAAACAACCAAAAGGAACACTGAAAACTCTATGACACCAGTATTACTCAAATGTCAGAACCAGGTAATAACATAATAGCAGTAGCAGCAACAAGAACAACAATACAACAACAGAAAGAAGAAAGAAAGAAAGAAAGAAAGAAAGAAAGAAAGAAAGAAAGGAAAGAAGGAATAAAGAAAGGAAGAAAAGAAAAAACTATTGGGCATTATATCTGATGAACATGTACTCAAAAAAATACCCAATAAAATACTTGCAAACAAAATATAGATGTACATAAAAAAGATTGCCCACCCTAAAAGTTGATTTTATCTCTGAAATGCAGGGATTGTTTAACATACACAAGCCAATAAATGTAATAAATTGCATAAATGAATTTAAACACAAAAAGCACATGATCATTTAAAGAGATGGAGAAAAGGCCTTTGACAAAATCAAATGTGCCTTCCTGATAAAAGTCCTAGAGATAGTAGGGCTAGAGGAAACATATCGCAACATAGTAAAAGCTATGCAAGAGAAATCCACAGCTATCATCATTCTAAACTGAGAATAGTTAGAAAAAATCTTACTGAAGTCAGGAATGAGACCAGAATGTCCACTCTCCCTATTCCTTTTCAACTACTGTACTTGAAATACTAGCTGAAGCAATAAGGCAAGAGTATGAAATTAAAGTGATACAAATAGAATTAGAATAAGTCAATCTATATCTATTTGTTGATGACCTTGTACTATATATTAGAGATTCTTAAAGTTTTTCTAGAAATGATATACAAATTCAGTCATTTGGCAGCATGCAGAGTCAACTTGCACAAATCATTAAGTTTTCTACACATCTACAAGAAACATAAAGAAAAAGAGATCAGGAGCATGCTCCCTCTCACAACAGCTTCAAATAATATCAACTGTCTAGGAATCAACTTAAACAAGGAAGTAAAAGACCTCTATACTTTTAATCTTAGCTGGACACAATGATGTATGCCTATAATTCCTGTACTCAGAAAGGCCAAGGCAGGCAGATCTCTGTGATTTAGAGGACAACTTTGGTTTGCAAAGAGAGTCCAGGACAGTCAAGGCTACACAGAGAAACCCTGTCTCAAACAGAACAAAACAAAAACAAACCTTTACATCTCTGAAGAAAGAGATAGTGTGAACTTGAAAATGGAAAGATATCTGATAATCATTGAATAGTAAAAGTAATACTGTGAAAATGACCATTTTATCAAAAGCTATTTACAGCTTCAATATAATCCCAATAAGATCCCATCTCATTCTTCATAAGAATGGGGGGGGGAAACTGCCCTAGAATTTATATTTACCTGGATAGGCAAAACAAATAATACTTGAAGAGATTACATTTCCAGATTTTAAGATATATTTTAGACCTATAGTAATAAAAACAATATGGTACTGGCACAGAAAACAGACATATAGATAAGTGGAATGAAGCCAAAGACACAGACATGAATACATAAAACTTCAGCTAATAAGTATATGACAAAAATATAACCTGGAGAAAAGAAAGTGTCTTCAATATATGGTGCTGGGAAAACTAGATGTATATACGCAAAAGAATGAAATTACAATCATATCTATCACCTTATACAAAACAAACTCTAAATGGATTTAAAAAAATCTAAACATAAAACCTGAAACACAAACCGTGGGAAGAAAACATGGGCAGTACACTATATAAGTGTAGGAAAAGACTTTCTGAAGAGGATTCCATTTGCCCGGAAGGAAGGTCAACATTTGACAAGTGGAGATTCATATAACTAAGAGTCTGTTTAGTTAAAGACTCAATTAACCAGATAAAAAGGACTGGTAGAGAATTACCTGAAAGAGGTACAATATCCATAAAATATAAAGAACACAAAAATAAAAAAGTAAAAATATGACCCATTCAACCAAACAGTTTTCAAAAGAAGAAATAGCTAAGAAATATCACACACACACACACACACACCGTTCAGCCTGCTAAGCAATTTGAGAAATGCAAATCAAAAACTTTTAGATTTAATTTTTACCATCCTGATGGCAAAGATCATCAAAGCAGCTAACAACAAATTCTGGAGAGGATATGGGGAAAAGGGAACCATCATTCACTGGTGAAGGGGTTGCAAATTTGTACATCCACTTTGGAAATCAGTGTGAAGTCTATTATATGACCCGGCTCTCCACTCCTTGATAAATGCCCACAGGATTCAACATTTTACTCCAAAGATACTTGTTCAGATGTATTCATAGCTGTCCTACTCATAGCAATAGAGAAATTCAAACAAACTAAATATCTTTCAGCCAATGAACAGACTGTGAAAATGTAGTCCATATACACTATGAAATACTGCTCAGTGGTAAAGAAAAATAAAATCATGAACTTTTAAGCTATATTGATAGAACTAGAAAATATACTGATGAAGACCATCAGTCTCAGAAATACAAATGACATATATTCTCTCTTATCAGCGAGTCTCCTAGTTCCAGATATTCAGATGTGAGTACATAGCCTTGAGTAACTGCAAGAATCAGGAAAGTAAAATGGTCAGGATCAGGAGGGTAGGAGAGTGATAGATAAAGAAAAATCAGGATACAAGTGAGATAAAAAGCATGGCTCTTTAGTGAATGGGGAAGATGGTAAATACAGAAGAAGGAAAGAGAATGTAAAATAAAGGAATTTGAAAAAGTCACAAAAATTATACTATTAATAATTTAACCCACAAACTCCACCCACCATGCATACACACACACACACACACATCTGTATATATAGATATATATACACATATATATACTTACATAGTTTTAAAAATATGTGCTCACCTGGATTAACAATACCGGCTAACTAACAACTAAAGGCCAAGAACCAAGAACCCCAATACCAGACATGAAAAGCCCTCTTTTGAATTGTGAGTCAAAGCTGTCTGATACATCCACAACATACAGCCTATTGCGATTGCTCTTGGTGCATGTCAGAGGTAAAAGGTAAGACCCTATTACTAAAGATATCACCCAGCTCCCACGGGGCCTTGAACTGGAACTGACTTGAAAGCCTCTTCCCTCAGGACTAACGTCAATGGTGTATGAAGGTGCCATGTAATCTTCCAAAGAAGGAACGCAACCAACCGTCCTACCCAGCTATGATGCCTACGAACCACATCAATCCACCAGCATGGCATTACAAGCCTAATGGGGCAGTAGTGACACTCATATGGAGGTGGTAACCAACAGCTTCCTAATTGGACTTAAGACCAGCTCAACAAGATGGAAACCATTCCTGGTAATGGAAACCAAGCGAACCAATCAGGGCTGATGAAGTCATAGATATTGAAGGAGAACCAAAACCCACCCCTTCAGTAAACAAGCAAAATCCCTAACAACTCTCTATAGACATGTGTCCTTATAATCACAGATAAAGGTAGTTATCACCCATCATCATATAAAATTCTCATGCTACAGATAGGTACCACTATAGAAACCCACAAATACTCAAAATGCAAAGTTGAGGAGTCTGGTCCCAAAGCACTACAGCTCAAAACAATTCTCTGCATATGGTCCCAGGAACATTGCTGAAGAAGGGGCAGAAAGACTGCAATAACCAGAGGATCAGGGGGTTTACTGAGAGACTGTGACTCCTAGGAGTGTCCACAAAGTTTCACAAACATAACTGCCTATACATGAGCTGAACAAGGACATTGGTAGATGTGTCAAGATGGATCAGGGAAAGCCCACATGGCCTAAATCCTAGACAGTGAACTATAAGCAACTAAGGAATGCTAAAAATGAGAGAAACAGTTTTCCACAGGGAAGAAGACACCCATTGGTTATCCAATACCAACAGCCATCCCTGAAAACATACGAGAAACACATAACTAAATAGGTAAATATTTAGAAATACATATTTATTACATATACATGTAGAAATGTACTAATAAAAAGAGGCCATGAATTTGAAAGAGAGCAAGGAGTTGTTTGGAGGGAGGAAAAGCAGGAAAGAAATGTTGTAATTATAATCACAAAAACTGAAAAAAAAAGATTTAAGGTGCCATTTAGAAACATACAATAGAATGTAAAATAATGTTCCTTTTAATCCCAGCACTTAGGTTACAGAGGCGGTAATTCTCTGAGTTCGAAGCCAACCTGGTCTACACAGTAGACCAGAGCTTTGCAGTCAGACCCTTTCTCAAACAGACAGATAAACAAACACGGATGTTAAAAAGTCAACATGTCAGCAAGAAGCCAGGAATACCCCAGGCAAAATCAATTTTACTATACTCTTGCTAGAGATGGGATCTAAATTATGACTGTAATGAATATGATGACTACAAAGCAAATCTGATAACTATCAATAAAAAGTTGTCTAAATAGTGTGAACCCTACGGAACAACAATGCAGAGCTATAAAATGTTGTGTGATGATTTCTATTAATATTTGTCAAATAGTAATTTCAAAAGAAGGGAAAAGGAGTCTGTGAATGGTTGCAGGAGCATGAGAACCCAAGTTAACATCCTTGGCATATGTGTAAAAGGCCAGGCACGATGGCATCCGTCTATGATCTCACTGCTGTGGTGGCAGACAGAAGGGACAGTTGCTTGCTGACCATTTGGTCTAGCCAGTCATTGATCTCTAGGTACACTAAGAGACCTTTTATCTAAAAATTGAGGTGAAGGACAATTAGGATGCTACCTGATGGCAACCTCTGAACTCCACATGCGTGAGCGTGTATTGTATGTATACCCCATAAGCACACATTAATAAAGGGGAGGCCTGAAACAATAGTTCTGACATATAGTTGTGACTGCCAGTAAAAATCTGCTGAAGCAATTCTTATGCTTGTCTCCTCTTTACATCCGTGATTTTGAAACAAAGCTCCCTGGAAATCAAGGCAACACATGTACTATCCATAAGATAAATACAATACATGAGTTAAGTTCATATTCATTAGCATATTTGTAAGATTTTTCTGATTCTTCAATTTTGTATATGGAGAGAAGAAAATCATGCTCACTTGAAAGCCTTTTGAGGTGCAAAGGGCTGAGTTAGAAATGAACAATTATCTAAATTTTGTCATGGGAGTGCTCTTAAATTTTATTCTAAATATTCACAGTCACCATAAAATAAACTGACTTTTCTATGAAATATATTCTTCAGCAATAACATATATTTGTTCATATATCTTCCTTAAATTGGTGGGCTAAACTAAAACTTTGTTCTTAATCAGGAACAATTTTTGTATGTTTCTATCAGAATATATGATAGGGATTGATTATGATATTATCATATATGATGTATATTGATCATATTCATCCCCCATTACTCTATGTTGTCCTCATCCCATTCTCACTAATATCCTTCCTCTTCTCAATGATTCTCTTTCTATCTGCATCTTATTTTTGTTTTCATGATGTAGTGTGCTTAATCAGGGCTATTTACCGAAGCATGGCTACCTTACTAGCAGCTACACCACTGAAGAAAATGTTTCTCCCTCTCCCAGCAGTCATCAAACTGTTTATTGATTCTTGAAAGATGGAGACCTGTCAGTCCCTTCCATTCCAGGAACACTTGCGTCAAGCTATATATTAACTTTACTGCCCAAGATAACAGCTTTCACCTTTGGTCCGTTATAAATTTAAAACTAAGACTGTATCTGCTGATGCCTTCCTGCAAGCCCTCTGCTGCTTCAGAGAAGTACCTCAGGCCCACAGGTCAATGGAAAGTTCTAAAATGAGGAGCTTGTTTTGATTGTTGATAAATGTGACGTGCAAAGATCCTCAATTAATCCCTACATAGTCTTCTTTTCCTAGCACATTAAGTCTTCTTACCAAACTGCTAGTTTCGTCGTCTGTGGTGGGATTTGAAATAGAAATGACTGGTCAATTAAATATTGCAAACATTCTGCCTTCCAAACCAAGGAAGGGCACAGACATTCAAGTAGTATGACTTTATGAGTGTTCATTCAGTAAAGGAATAAAAGAAAGAATATACGTAGTTTCTAATAGGGGTCCATTCTTTTCTTAAACCTGTTTTTTTTTAAGTGAAAGTTTATTAAAAAATAAAATAGAAAACAGCCTTTGACCTTAAAATGATTTTTTTTTAATTTTTTATTTAACTTTTATTTTTTTTCTTTTCCATAATTTTATTTTTCTCATTAGTTACATTTTGTTAATTCTGTATCCCAGCTGTATCCCTCATTCCCTCCCCAATCCCTCCCTCCCTCCCTCATCTCCTCCCTGCCCCTTTCCAAGTCCACTAATAGGGGAGGACCTCCTCCCCTTTCATATGACTCCCTTTTGTCAGGTATTTTCAAGACTGGCTGCAAAGTCCTCCTCTGTGGCCTAACAGTACTGCTCCTCCCTTGGGAGGTGGGGAGGTCAAAGAGCCAGTCTTTGAGTTCCTGTTAGTAATAGTCCTTGTTCCCCTTACTATGGGAAACCAATTGATTACTGAGCTATCACGGGTCACATCTGAGCAGAGGTTCTAGGTTTTATCCTCTCATGGACTTTGGTTGAGTGTCCATCTCAGAAAAGACCCTGTGCCCAGATACGTTTGGTCCTTGTGGAGCTCCTATCCTTTCCACATCAAACTCCCCTTCTTTCATATGATTCCCTGCACTCTGCCGAAGGTTTGGTTGTGAGTCTTAGTATCTATTTTGGGGCACTGCTAGATAGAGTCTTTCAGATGCTTTCTGCGGTAGACTCCTGTCATACGTTCAATGCATATCCCATTTGTCTTTCTAAATGAGGATAGAACATCATACCCCATGTCTGCTTTCTTGATTATCTTCTTTAGGTGTATAGATTTCATTATGTTTATCATATCTTTTAGGTCTATATAAGCGAGTATATTCCATGTTTGTCTTTCTCCTTCTGGGATACTTCACTCAGAATGATCTTTTCTAGATCCAACCATTTGCCTGCAAATTTCATGATTTCCTCCTTTTTGATCGCTGAGTAGTATTCCATTGTGTAAAAATACCACAATTTCTGTATCCATTTCTCCGTTGATGGACATCTGGGTTGTTTCCAGGTTCTGCTATTACAAATAAAGCTGCTACAAACATGGTTGAGCAAATGTCCTTATTGTGTACTTGAGCAAATTTTGGGTATATGCCTAGCAGTGGTATAGCTGGGTCTTGAGGAAGCGCTATTCCTAATTGTCTGAGAAAGCGCCAGATTGACTTCCAAAGTGGTTGTACCAGTTTACATTCCCACCAGCAATGGAGGAGGGTTCCCCTTTCTCCACAACCTCTACAACATGTGTTGTCATTTGTGTTTTTCATCTTGGCCATTCTGATGGGTGTAAGGTGAAATCTTAGGGTCGTTTTGATTTGCATTTCCCTAATGGCTAATGACGTTGAGCATAAAATGATTTTTAAAATGCTGTAAATTGGCTCTTTTGTTTGGTCATTTTTTGAAAAATCCAATGCTCCACTTATAATACAAACTCAATAGTCTGAATAACTCTTAAGTAGAAGGTCTGGTGTTTCTCCCATTTCAGTGCCTTCACTTTAATTTTTAAAATGTAACTCTCTGTGATTTATTTTTTCACTAATTCAGCAAAACTAATTAAAAGGCAATACTGGGAAAGGCCCTCACAAAACACATTTTATGGGCAAATCAGCAGTGAGAATGAGTTGATGAATTTCAAACACTGTAATATTTAAAGTGAGGTTACTATAACGTTCATTCTTGCAAACTCATTATAATCATACCGAAAAGTAATTGTATTTTCACATCAGGATTTATAGAGGTTAGAAAATATTAACCTTATTTAGGAATTTTTAACGGTCCTCCATGAAGAATAATTAGGAATTTGTTTCTCTTTCCTTTGCTATATTTTCTGGATTATTCAATATCTAAACATTTATATCATAATAAAAAAGAGGCCATGGCATTTTAAATTCATGTACCAGAGTCTACAACAAATTGAAAATAAAGGATAAGATAGTGAATAGTCATCTGAATTAGTGGTTGAAAGATATGTGAGTTTGGAGTTATCTACTAAGTACTGAACAAATACTGTTCCAGGCTGTTCTAGGTTAAGATATCATGGTAGTGAAGGTCATTGCCCAAATACTCACAGGAAAAACATGAAATACTGTAGACCACTAAGTCCCTACTGTCATAGAAATGAGAACAGGGTAAGTGAATCATTAGTGACAGAGAAAGCTGGCCGAGGCTTCCATTGTCCAGGTTGGCTTCCTTAAGCCTAGTTTTACATCTTTGATGATTCTGACTATATCATGGAGCTGTGGTAGTAGAGTAAGATACATAAGGCAGGTAAAATGCTTAGGCAGGGCTTGGCGCTTATAGGCAGTCAGAAACATTAAAGATTTACAGGTTTAGGTTTGGCAGAAGTCCTCAAAAATATTATTTTCCGTATAAACTTGGAAGGAAGGTAGCCTAGGGCTGGTACAGTATTTCCCTGTGTCAGGAGCATCGGCCCCTTCTCTTTTATTGTTCTATCCTGCATGACCTCTGATTCAAACCCCAGGAGGATGGCTCCAGTCCCAAAGAGCCCAACATCCTTTCTTCCAGTAAGCATGGAAAAACAAATGGGAAGATGATTTTTCTCCCTTAACTTGAGACTATTTTCTGAGAGTGCCAAATATCATTGCTACTTGTATCACTGACTAGCTAGATTTAGATTAAAAGAAAGCTGAATAATAAATATTATTACTTTTAATTATGAAGCTACATTACAATCTGAAATAAACAATCTTGTATTGTATTTTATTATAGAGATAAAGGAGGAATATTGGTCCCTGGTTCAGCTTCTGCTATGTGAGACTAATACAGCTCAAGTTTACTTTACATAAGAACAGCAAGCATGGAATGTCTGTCCCTTTAGACTCGAGTAGTCTTTATACTTCACTTCTAATATCTTTGTGGAGGGCAGAGAAGCACTCTATCAGCGGGGATTCCTGATGACCCAAGTTAAATAAAACTTTCTGACAGAGACGAGTTGTTACCTACTTCTGTCAGTGTTTTGACAACATGGGCTGTTAGGTAATATTCTGGCCCACAAGTCAGTGCTTTAAAAAGTGCTGTTGAGGTCAATTATATTTTAATGAAGCTTATTTATCATTGAGTTTTGGAGATGTTTAAAATATTTTACAATATAGTATTTACTTGACTGATGTTTTACATGAAGAAAAATATGAAAATTCTTAACTTAAAATGAATATCATGTTACTGTGCTTGGTTTTGCTGAACATCACATTGGTACTGTGTGAAATGGTATAAACTGAAACTGAAAATGCCAGATGGCTGACTCTTTCTTGGTAGGTATTACTTAACTCTTTCTATTCAACCAGATCCATAAAATACATGTAGGTCCCTAGTTTTACAGTGGTGGTAACTCGAGGACTGACAGGTCAAAAGAGTTGCTAAAGGGAAAGGAAATGATGGTGGCATCTAGGAGGTAGGTTGGGTTTCAGATGAACTGCTTTGTAGCAAGCAAAAATATCAACCAGAAAAAAAAATAAGTGAACAGATGGATTTTATGAACCCAACTCTCACCATCCTTAAAATAACAGACTCAGAAGCAAAGAGAACACAAGACATCCAGTTTTCATGTTCGTACCTGTATGGCTGACTTTTGTATAGACTATTCAGATCTTGAAATAGTTCAGATTTTTTTTTCAAATTAAGAATTAGTCTTCATTAATATCTATGTTATTGTTTGCTTCTTTGAAATTGCAGCTTATGCAATAAAACCCTCAGGACCTGACTGTTGCTATAGATTACACAAAAGCAGAATTTGGTTCCCTTGAAACAAATAATAAATAACACAAGAAATTTAAATATTTAACTTGAAAAAGAACTAACCATTTTATAACTGGTATATGAAAAAATATGATGTACATAACAAGCAAAAATACAAAGTTCAGCGGAGACACTTTTGCCTCATGGAAGAGAGCCAATTAATTGGATGGCCCTGGACTTTCATATTCCATACGTAACATGTAGGTTGGAAGCAATGCCAAGACCCAGGGAGGGTTAAAACTGAGGTTAGAGTGTCCAGAATAAGGGTTAGTGCCTCTTCTTAATGTACCACTGCTCAGCTGTTAACGGGCAAATATATCATTTGTTATAAAATGAATGTGTTCAAATGCTGAGCTATGAGAATGTTAAAAAAAAAAAAAGAAAAGGCTAGATCTGTTTTCTCTGATCAGAAAGACTGTTTATCAAAATATGACAGGGAACATTGTCACATGAAAAATACTGCATTGAAATAAAACACAAACATATACAAAACTCACAGGAGGCCAGGAGATGCCTGTGCAGAAGAACGGAAGGACTGCTGGAATTCTACGCATACATAAAATTTTCATGGTGAGCACGAGGAAACTAAAGCATGAAATCCAAACAATGTATTTCACTCAGAAGGATTTCCAGGTTGTTGGAATGGCATACGGCGCCAGTTTGTGTGGGTGAGACATGATGATATCAATATGTCTGTTAAGTTGGGAGGAAGGGTTAGCAAAGAGAATGGGTGTTGCGGAGAATTAATTTGTGTGACAAGGAGTCCAAAATGTTTGGCAAGAGAAATAGGCAGGAGCTGCAAAGGGAAGGTGTTTCGGTGGCTACATTTCTAGGTCAAATATTTATTTTTCTTGTAGATGATCTGCAGTACTTAGGGCTATTTTTTCCTTATTTATTTATTTATTTACTACAATTTATTCACTCTGTATCCCAGGTGTAGCCTCCTCCCTCATCCCCTGTACTTAGGGATTTTGAGAGGGGATGGCATGTCTCCACTAATTCCAGATATGTGTGCAATCTTAGTGCAACTGAAAATAGGTAAAGAAAAGGGAGGGGTGGCCTTTAAAGGAAGGAACAATTTATAGGAGGAGAGGAGACTGGAGACCTGCAGTTACTTTCTCCTTCTATAGAAAAGAGTCTGTAAAGCAGCATTTCTCAACCTGTGGGTCGCAACCACTTTGGCAAACCTCTATTTCCAAAACGATTCTACACTACATGATTGTGGGGTCGCCACAACATGAGGAACTGTAGTAAAGAGTGGCAGCATGAGGAAGGTGGAGAAGCTCTGCTCTAAAGAATCCATGTTGCTGATAGTTTGCACAAGATGCAGCTGCTAAGAACCTACTCAGCGGTAATGGTAACAAAGTCCCGGCGATATTGACTGGATGAGGAGCCACTCCTCATCAGAAGATTGGAACAAACATTCAAAACCTGTGCTCCTCACCTGGCAGTATTGTCCAAGTACTCACCCCTCAACAAATATCTATATTTTTAATTAAAAGAAAATTTTATTACATTGCCCCTTCCTTTCCTTCTTCTAGTCTCTCCACGATACCTTCCTCATTCCCCCTCTCAAATTAATTGCCTCTCTTTCTTTGATGATCATTGTTGCACTGTGCTCTTCTTGGACCTCAGGACTCTCTCCTTCAGTGATTGTAATCACTATGCAACGGCCACAAAAATATCCGTTATGGTGTTCATTTTCATATAATATTTGCTGTTACGATTATTCTCTGGCTAGGAAGACTAATTTACTACTCAGCTATTACTTTTGAAGGTTGTGTAGCTCTAATATCCTGTGAAAGCGTTTGATTCCCTCCTGCATGCTCTGCCAGAGATGGTCCCTCTGGCAACGCTTCAGGCTTCTGTGGAATTTATCACTCTTTTCAGCCAGTGATGCTGCAGTCAGTAGCTCTTTGTGGTAACTCTCAGTGAAATGTCCTGTGTTCTGTGTTACCTCACCTGGTTTTTCTTAATTCGGCAATTGTAATATATATCAGACCCAATAGGCTTCACACACACACACACACACACACACATCTATTAACCCTTTAGGTACACATTAGCACATGGCTTTGAGGCAAGGGTAGGAAAAGTCTCTTATGTATTTCTTCAATAAATGGAGTTAGAAATAGAGATTAGATTGTTGTAGAACTTAAGGTACATGATCTAATGCAACTTGTTAAATGTTTAGATTAAAAATAAGAGGTAGAATCCATTTCAGTACAGGAAAAGACAGAGGCTAGAGAAATCTTTTATAGGTATCATAAATAATTTCTCAATTAGATACTTACCTCCATCTCAAAATTACTGTTAACATAAAAAAATTAGAACACTAAAATATTAATTTCATGAGACAACTTGTCTATCTCTGTTTCAATGTTTGTAACTAAACCGTGGCTTTACTAGTGTATTAATATTTAACAGAAATGATATATTATCAAGCAAAGTGCAATCTTGAGTGGTTCAGAGTACTCTTGGGTAACTGAAAATCACACTGGCAGAACTAGGCAGTATACTACTGAGGGTATAATTTTAATAGAGTTTTAACAAAAGAACTGTAAAGACGATACACCGTTTCCTTTAAGAGTGTGTGATTAGGACAATAATGACATACTTCTGCATACAGTATTTGTGCAACTTTAAATAATAGGGTTTTTGCTAGATGGGATGTTGGAACGAATAGCCATAGCAACCACGAACTCATAGCAGCTGTGCCTATTGGCACTGGATTCACAGAAATCTGGATTCTCCTAACAGCCAGCTATGGATGGAGAAAGGACTTTCAGGGCCCCACCACATTAATGTTCTATTGGCAACTGCCAGATTCTGAGAGAGAGAGGAAGGCCAAGTGTCTAATTGTGCTCACACTGGTAAGCCCATCAGTCTCCAACACCTCGTTATATACTCAGGGTCAGACTCGGTAAAATGCTGTGGGATAGTAAACAAGACCCAAAGTAGAGAGGGGAGTGAGATACGTAAGGCTGTGTGTGTGTGTGTGTGTGTGTGTGTGTGTGTGTAAGAATTTGGTGGATAAATAGCAAAGGGGGAGTAAAAAAAAAACTTTCCAAAGGAAGGTTGAGGAAAAATAGAGACAGCTTCAGATAAATAAGAAATTTACACTACCTGAAAAATGAATAAATAAATAGATAAATAAATAAATAAATAAATAGAAGAAACCAAGGAGAAAGCAAGGATAGGACTCCGAAGGAGCCTCAAGCTAGCAATTGCATGAACCTTTGCAATTGAGGTCTTCAGAAATGGAGTGCTGCATGAGCAGCAACCAGAGAAATACTTAAGGTGCGGGAGGCGTGCAGACTGCTGTCCTGTCACTGTGTTGTTTGTAAAGAGGAAAATAAGCCAGGTAGAGCTGGCTGAAAACCCAGAACTAGGGATGGGTGTTTTATGAGGCGTGGCTGCATGGGTAAAGAGAATGGAAGAAAATACACGTTCTTATGTTAGAGCTGCAAAGCCATATAATCCTAGTAAGTCTTTTTTTTTTCCACATCTATAACAAATCAACAGACACAGAAAACGTCTGCCTGAAACTGCAAACCTAATGGGTTGTGGCACTGGCTTTGAGAAGCTTTCCTGCCATTTCTTCTTTCTATCTCTCCCTGCTTTTATTACTTCCCTTGGGGGAACTCGGAGGTGGTGCTTCCCGTTTTCCCATAGCACTTGCTTGTACGCATCCTAACTCTGAGGAGGCACATGGAGGGCCTTGCACAAGATATGCCAGCCTCTGGAAGGTCATAAGGTTGACTCATTTTGTACAGATGTTTCGGTTCCAGTTTGAACGGAACCATTATAGCTTCGGTCGGAGCCTTTAGTGGAATGAAACTGTCATGTAGGGAAGGTCCTGTCGTGGTTCAGATCTTGCCTTTAAACATCCCATCCTAGGTGTCGCCCGGGCTTATGGTCACAGGACCTGCTTCTTCCTAATCCACGCATCTCCCTTTCCTAATTTCATCTGTCAATGTGGGTTTAATTTCATTTGTATACTGATGACAACAGATTGATGTTATAAAATTAGCCTTAATGTTCCCTCTGCCACATCTGTGCTATACACTTGCCAAACTAATGTCAAGCATAGGGTATCTAGAGATTTTCTTCAAGTTACCATGACCAAAATAGCTGCTCTCATAAAACGAAGGAACTGTTCTGTTTGGTTTCTGCGTTTCATTTTTAAAAACGTTGTGTAAATCAATACTTCACACAAGAATGTGCCAGAACCAATATGCTTTTCTGACTTCTTAAATTAAATCTATTTCTGGTGAAAATGTTCACAAACTAGAAAACCAACACCAAGTTCTAGCTACCTTAACAAAGAAAGGTTTCAAGTCTGTTTCAGAAAGAAAGTGACAGACCAATTGATACTTCCTCTCCTATACCATTGGTTTGCACTTTAGTCTTTGCATATGGGTTCTTGGGATACTTAGACACATAATCACTTTTAATTTTTATAAAACCTCCTAAGATGATGACAATGGCAATGACTCTTATTTTGTTGTGAAGGCCATAAGTAATAGAGTTTAAATAATCTCCAATGATTCATCAACCAATCTAGTAGCTTAAAAACAGCTCAAGCCATGTCTTCTCAAGATCTTCCTACAATCTCACATTTATACCAAGCAACATGCTCTTGATTCTGAGAATGTTCCCATCCTCTGTTAGAAGAATGTTCTGTGTGAGCTTCTAATATAGGAATAGGATGAAGTGTTCTTCTACAAAGGGAAGACTGTAGAAATAATCATCTTAAGATGCAGTGCCAGGAAATTGTTCTCCTTTTCCTGGATACAATGGGGGAAACTCATGTTTCTTGAACCATTATCTATACCAGGAACTCTAAGTGCTGTAAATGGACTGCCTCATTAAATTCTCACCCCAAAATGATAAAAGTTATTATCAACTTCATTTCAAGAACATGCGAACAGAACAATGGTAATTTAACTGTACAGGGCCATCCATCTCCCTTCGCAAGCAGCCTTTGCTCTGGAGCCTGTGTGGGTGACCTAAACAACAGAATACTCAGAACGCAGTTGGTCTACTAAGAAATCTCTTCCTTCCCCAAATAGCAATGTAGAAAAAAAAATCTGCTCACATACACCAGCTGGGTAGTGAAAGAAAAATGAAGCATCTATAGGTTTCAGGGTCCAGAGGTTCTGATGGACACGCCCAGTTCTTCCAAAGAGCACCTTCTCTTGGCACATTTCCACTTCACCTTCAACAGCACCCTTGCACACTCTGGCAGGATCTAGGGATGGCGCTGCATTTCATCACATGCTCTGTGGTTCTGATGCTCTGCTTCCATGAGCCCATGCCTCCAACAGTTTGATTCAAGTTAAATGGTCAGATTTCTTTTGGGTTTCGATAGAAGGGATAATTAGTTTATACAAAATGATATAAAGTGGTATAAATCACACACACACACACACATACACACACATGATTCAATTTTGAGATCATCTGTTTTCATATTCATTCACTCATTCATTAATTCTGTAGTTGATTCATAGAGTATTTGGACAAAGCCCACACTTTCTACTGTATGAATATAAAGCACCGCAGGATTTATCTTCGGTTAATTATTCGGGAGTTGTCTCTTACAACTTTCTCTTGGATTCCCCTATTGCATTATTATTATTATTATTATTATTATTATTATTAAATGTGCTGAGTTCCTTCCTGCTTTAGCACAGTGGAGCTGTTGCTGTTTAGTTACAATGACTTGATTCCCCAGTCCCAGATGTTTACTTCATTCCTTGTGAGGAATCCTGAATAACAAGTGGCTTACTGAACCTGCCAATCTAGGTTGTCTAGTACTTTCCAATCTCTGCTTTAGATTCTGAGATATAATTATAAACACAAACCTGGTAAAATTCTGTTTGTACTCAAGGGTAAAAGGCCGATAAAAGCTACAAAGTAAGTATTTATTACATCAAAAGCAATGAATTAATATACTGAGCATTATACTTAAGAAACTCACAAATGTCAGAAGCATTAAATATCTCTGCTTTGATGAGCTTACAATTGTTCTTATAAATGCAAAATGAATTAATGGTACAAATAGACAAATCACCACAGAAGTGTTGGGAGTTAGGGAATCAAAAGAGAGAAGTCTGAGTTAAGGGACAACAGAGTCAATGTGTGAGTACAAAGAGAAAAAAGCACATGCAAATGAAACGTTTCTCAAGGGATTCCAGGGGTGGTTCACTCTTCTAAATTGTTTCATTTCTTCTTGTCTTTTAAATTGCTTAGTTTTTGCCTGTAGTTGACACTTATACCCACATCAGTGAAACACTTACATTTGATAGTAGAGTTAATATAAAGGTTTTTAAAAACCGTGGGGCTCCTGATGCCCCATGTCTCAGCTGTGGACTAGATGACTGAGGGATCCAGGAATCCCAAGTTTAGAAAACATGAATGAAACTTCAAAATTATGAATATCAGTAATGAGTCCATGGAGCATTTGATGTACTGAGTTATGTCTTTTCTTTAAACTAGCATCCTCAAGGACATAGGGGCTATAAATATATATTTTTGCATTCTGAAGTACTAGAATGATATACTATCTTATCATAGTTTTTCATTTAAGTGTGCAAGTGTAAAAACAGCAACCTTTAAAAGCAACCTTTCCTGAGGGGGGAGCAGCCTGACCAGGCCACAGAGGAAGATAATGCAGCCAATCCTGATGAGATCTGATAGGCTAGGGTCAGATGAAAGGGGAGGAGCTCCTCTACTATCAGTGGATTGGGGAAGGGGCACAGGAGGAGATGAGAGAAGGAAGGAGAGAGGGATTGGAAGGGAATGAGGGTGGGGCTACAACTGGGATACAAAGTGAATAAATTATAATAAATAAAAATTACATTAAAATAAAATTAAAAAAGAAAAAAGCAACCTTTTAAACAATGATCATAAGGCACTTTAAAAATTATAGGCCACACATGAGTTCATCACCAAGTGTAATACAATATTTAACATTATAAGCATATACCATATGTAAAATATGTAAATTTGTAAAAATAAATAAAGAAATAAATAAATGAAAGCGTAGCCAATAAAATAGCCAAACAGTACTACTAAATATAAAAGCTAAGAATACTAAGTTGATCACTTTACACTGGAAACTACTAGGAGACCAACTATCATGCATTATCTCTCTTGCACTATATATACCAAGTACATATAATGTTAATGTTAACAATGTAACAGGAGCTGTTAGACACCCACACAACACACACAGACATGGTTGACAGAGTGCCAAGTATAATTATTTCTAATTTCTCACAACACTCAAAAAAGTAGTATCATCTTCATGTTGCAGATGAAATATTAGAGCTTTGAGAAGTGAAATACCGTGTCTGTAGTAACAATTCAATTCAGATCCGTCTGACCCTAAGTCCTGTACTATTTCTGCTATGTGGCATGCCTCTAATTAGATGACAGATCACCCTCTGGAAGGCAGAGAGTTGCCTCATATAAATAAAAACAAAACACGTGAACCAGACAGCTCTATTCTCCCATTACACAACTGACACAGACTGAATGCTTCCCAAAAATTTATCCACTGAAGCTTCAACCCAGGACCTCAGAATGTAACCACAGAGGAAGACTGAAGGATTTGGAACTCTGTGAAGACTGATGCAATGGCTACTTTTCTACATGAAAGTCTCATTAGGATTAATCCATGTGAAATTTGAAAGTGAGCGTCTTATTATGCAAAGGCTTGTGGTTTTATGCACCTGTGCATTACATCACAAACATCAGAAGATAAATGGAAACTTCCAATCAGAAGTAATTTGATATTCTCTAGGCAGTCTACAACTTTTATCAGAATATTCAGCCTTTCTTTTAAATCAGTATCTGTTTCAGGAAACACAGACTTCAAAAGATAAACATGTCCTTGCTATGACATTTTTACTTTTGTAAGAGAAAACAAAACAAAACAAAACAGGAGCTAAATTTAAAATGATGTCTAGAAAAGTGGTGATCAGAGAGAAAGAGGCAGGTCCTATGAATAGTGTTAGGATTCTGTTTGGTCTGGCCTTGTACATATAAAACCTCTCTGCTATAATTTCTCCAAAATGTAAAAGAAGTAACCTCCCTCAGAAGACTCAATAAGAAGGTATGGGAAGAAGAGTGAAAAACTAATTGTAAAATTAATTCAGTTAAATTGTTTTTCACACACTGAAAATATGGTTTCTTCACTGTGAAGAAGAGAATAGTATCTATAATTTTATAGTTTTTTTTGTGTGTGTTGTTGTTGTTGTTGTTATTGTTGTTTTAAAGAATTCTTTTCTTTTCCTCTTTGATGTTAAAGCTAACTATACTTATTGCCTGATTTTAGAAACCACAAAAAATTATAAACAACCATGTGAAAATTACCTATAATCCTCTTCTTTCACTAGTAACTTTTTTTTAAAAATTTTTATTTAACTTTTATTAATTACACTTTATTCATTTTGTATCCCCCCATAAGCCCCTCTCTCCTTCCCTCCCGGTCCCACCCTCCCCCCCTTTCTGCATGCATGCCCTTCCCCAAGTCCACTGATAGGGGAGGTCCTCCTCTCCTTCTTTCTGATCTTAGTCTATCAGTTGAAGTATTTCCAGCAGTAAAACTTGGAACACAGAAATGTTCCAAGCATCATCATCATCATCATCATCATCATCATCATCATCTACAAATAATAATATAGTTTAGGTAGCAGCACATTAAAATGGCATAACTTTGCAGTGCTATTTTTTTTGGCACTATTGAAGTCAGAGATTGTAAAACTACTGAATGCTACACAAGCCATAGGTCTCGGATCCTTTGAGCATGAGAATGCTTTTAGTTAAGAGGTTAAACAATTTGGATGCCATCACATCTGTAATGTAATTGGTATGGCCACACCTAGAAGACAGCGTGATCCACTTCCAGGCTCATTCTCACATAATCAAGAACCTTTCAGTAACAAGAATGGGGTCTGACGTATTCACTGCTTTGTCTCAAGCGGACGAACCGTGCCTTCATCAAGAAGGAACTAGAGAAGCCTTAAGAAAGTTATAGTTCTGGAAAATTGAAAAGTCCTCTTGTCAGACTATGCAGCACTAGAGTTCCTCACCTCTGGAGCAGCCATGTAACATAGTCAGCATTACCATAAATACATGTAATCCACCTGTGGGAAGCACAGTGGCCACTACTTTCTTACCAGGAACAGGTAAGCATATGTTACCTGGTAACACTATATGTTTTCATTCATACCATGTTTGGCAATGCTTTGTCCCGGGGCTCTTTCACTTAGGGTAACATTGTTTCTCATTTCTACCATAAGACAGAGGTTCTCAATCTTCCTAAAGCTGCAACCATTTAAAACAGTTGTGGTGAACCCCAGCCATAACATTGCTACTTCCTAACTGTAATTTTGCTCCTGTCATCAATAATAATGAATATACAGCCTCCATAGGGGTCACGAGCTGCATGTTGAGAACCACTGTCTTACAACATTTAAATAACTAAAATGGAGGCTACAAAAAAAAAAAAAGATTCAGCATTTAAGAGAGCACGCAGAGGACCTACGTTAACTTCCCAGTACCCACACAGGGTGGCTTACAACTACTGATAACTCCAGCTTCAAGAGATCCGCCACACATTTCTCAACTCTGTGAGCACCTGAACTCTGGGGCTCATATTCACATGACAAAAATTTAAAAAAAATAAAGCAAATGTTTAAAACATGAAAATCAACCCATTATATTTTGCTTCAGGAGTATATAGAACCACCAGGAATTAATACAGAAAAAAGGGATGACATATGGGATGGAACTTGCTAGTTTGAAGACTTACAAACAGAAGTGAGAAGCCAGAGAAAAGGAAGATGGAAACATTAGAAAAAAAATTAGTGTTTGAATGGATACAACTGGGCAATGGGAAACAGACACCCAAAGCCAAGCAGTAATCCAGTAAGCGCTGCTGCTTCCCTTTCTCTTTGTCCTGGCTTTGGGATTCTCCACCAGCCTGGGATTCTCATGCTTCAAGTCCTAGAATTATTTTCTCTTAATTTGTGATGATCATTCTTAGTTGTCTATGTTCTTTCCTTGCTGGAAAGCACCAGCTATCCAGCCATTCCATTCTTTCTCATCACACCTGCCTTATCTCCACAATCAAGAAGGGAGTTGACAGAGGTGGAAAACTGAGCCCAAGAAACACCTGGATAAACATGGTGGGTGAAATCAGCTCTGTGATAGAATGGGAAAGATTGAATACAGAACACAGGCATGGGCTGTGCTTAAAACACAACAGATTCCTCCAGTGGATGGTATAAAGCAAGTCCATGCCTTGTGTGAAAAGCAAAGAGAAATCAAGTTTAGGATAATTTGCTTTGATGGCTTCGGACTCTTGGTATTAAGAAGTAAGATGACGAACATCCATCAAGTTCCTGTCCCCTTTATATATGCTTATGTTTGGGGGAAATAATAACCTGGATAATAATATGCTTCTTCCTAGCACTAGCCAAAGTAGAAACAAAATGCTGCAGAGTGAAAACTCATGATAAATAAACATGGCAAAGATCTCTAAGTGTGCCAGGATGTTTCTACCCGCTTAGATGTAAGCACGTGAGGTAGCTCAGTGGTGGTGTGCTTGCTTAGACTTGCCAGGGCTCTGTTTCAACCCCCAGAAATATAAAGAGGGACTCAAAATCTCACAAGAGATTTGAGTATTCACCCCAAGAAATTAGTAGCCCAGATGTGCCTACATGGCAGTAAGGAAAACAAGCCTCCTAAAGACTTAAAGTTTTGGTCCTGTTACTGATTTATAAGATCAATGACAGAAAACTCATAGGCTAAAATCTATGAGAGTAAGGATTATGGCTAAGGATTCTTAGGCCACCAGGAGACTGCCTCTCTTTAATCTAGTTTTTATATTGCTACATTGCCTTAGACACAGAAACATTAATTCATAGCTACCTGTAAGAGCTTATGTCCTTCTTTCCAAACTATTACCAATGCAGTCGTAACATTCAGTGTATGGAAATGTTTTTGTTTTCTTTTTTTTTTTTCCCTGTCCTCTATCTTTACTTAATTTGTAGCTCTGTCATAGCCAGGACACAGTCATAGCAACAGCACACAGCAAGTGAACTGACATGTAGTAGGATGTCCAGCAAATTACAGCCTATTTCCAGTGTGCTTACAATAGCCCAGACTTTCTCTGTCAGGTCTATATTCCACAACAAGCTAATCAAAACAGGAAGTAATTATTTCAAAAACACGCTAAAGCATCTCTGATACAACCACGCTGCATAATCATATAGCAATTATTATGGATTCTGTAGAAGTAACACATTAGAGTCACTTCCTTATTTTACTACACAAAAATGATTATTTTTATTTTTAATACTAATGCTAAATTGAAAAGGCAGTCCAATATGACTCTATTATGTTTGTCAAGGAAAAACCAGTTGTTCTATAAATTCCATTATTTGCATGGGTTTCAGATTAAGGCTGTGAGTTCCTAGCTGCCCATCTGGAAATAAATTCCTTTAGATGTGTAAAAGAAACTTGAACTACATAAATTTTGAATTATTCTGGTTGATTTTTAAGTGGAAGTCACAGGCATTATGAAAAAGACACGGAAGCAAGAGTGAGAAGCTATGGATTCCAACCTAGGGTTCAACAATGCTGGGCAATATTAACTATGTTCATAACAGTAGGAGGCTGCTTTCTCACATCTAACAAGTATGGATGCTTGTTGATGGATTAAGGACCAGATGAATTAACTACATGAAAGCATATTGTAAATCCAATAACACCAAATAAATTCAAGACATTATCAGCCTATGAAGGATTTTTTCTTTTCTACAATAAAGTTACCTTATAATTAGTAATTTAATTTCAACATACTGTATGCATCTTGCAAAGGAAAGACAGTCACATTTTATTGATGGACAATCTAAGGTCAAATGCTGACTCATTGAAGAAGAAATTGACCTAAATTATAATAGATGTTCCTGTTTGTAATTCTGCAAGAATCCCTAAGGACAGTCATATTGTGCTAGATGGCACTTTTCTTTTTATCCAGACAGAATTATTCTCCTCAGGAAAAAAAATGTGAGTATTAAAGCATGTGGACCCTGATTATAGAGACATTAATATTTCCACAGATCACCTCAGAAAGCAGTAAGGACATATATATATATATTCATCTTCTTGAGCTGTGTCAGTAATGAACCCTACAATCTCTCACGGAGGATGCAAAGCCATTAACATGCAACGGCACCATGGAAGACAGACAGCGGTAGACGTGCTGGTGTAAATGCCAGTGTGGACGAACTCGTCATGATCTGTAAGAGAAGAGTCCCAGGGCAACCAAGGGACGGCAGCACAGCCTATACTTGTCATCTCCCCAAGTCCTATTCGGATGCTATCGCAGGAAAGAGGTTGCTAATGAATTTAGCAGTTTCTGACATTCAAGAAGTCTCTCCAAATTGTGTAACTGTACTTCTGCTTCCATTCCTAAGCCTTTTGGAAGTACACACAGTGTTCCAGAAGAAACACGAAGAATATAATGTCACAGAGTGTGTCTGAGAAAGAACATGGGCAGATAATACTATTCAATTAAGTTTAAATTTTATCTTTTACCATAAAATGCCAAAAGAGTTGGCATTTTTTTTCGTATCCCTACACATAGGCTGTGAATCTTAAATTTACGACATAAGATGAGGCATCTGTAATCACATTTAATTTATTTGTGGAGCCCAGTAAAGACTTCAAACAAATGGTTTCTCCAAAAATATGCACATTCTAAGCAAAATCATCAGTCAAAATTCGAATAACTAAAAAATATATATATATTTAAGGCCATACACTTTGATTTGAACGTTAGTTTCATGGCACATTGTTTTGTTCTCAAGGCTTTGTATATGCAGTTGAGGCAAAAAAAAATGTGTTTATAGTAGAAATTCACGGCATACAACCTACACAAGGCACTCTAGGAAGGATATGCCATGAAAATACCTTAGGAGGTTTCCTAGAGAACAATACTAGAGGAAAAAAAGTATATTATGGAAAACTATTCCTTTTTCTATCTACTTAGGGTAAAGGAAAAATAAACACACAACTATTTAGTTTAAGTAGAAAATTATTTCATGGCTCCAGACCTTGTTCTACTTTCAAAATTCTACCCAAAACAATATAAAAATAATCATGTAATAGCTAATATGTAAGAAGATCAAGAAACTTTTTTTTTTTTTTAAATCACGTCTCCACGTGAGTTCCCTATTAAAGGGAACATGGGCTGTCTCTTACATGGACTCAGTGGCCATTCTTTGATCACCAGTCCCCCCTCCCCCCGGGGGGGGCTTGCCAGGCCACACAGCAAGAGGATGCAGCTATTCTTGAAGAGACCGGATAGGCTAGGGTCAAATAGTAGGAGGAGGACCTCCCCTATCAGCGGACTAGGGGAGGGGCATAAGGGGAGAAGAGGGAGGGAGGGAGGACTGGGAAGAGATAAGGGAAGGAGCTACAGCTGGGATACAAAGTGAATAAATTGTAATAAATAATAAATCAATAAAAAAGTCACATCTCCATGATCTCTATAAGGAACCAGAACCTTTAATCAAGTAAACACATGCTCACGCCTGAACAACCGACACAATTTAATTTTTGAGTGAGCACAGATTAACAGGCCTCAAGACCCTCCCCCTCCAGGTCTTCTATCCTAATAGGTGATTTCAGGACTATCTGGATAAGCAGCACTGGGTCACAAGCTGCTATAGACCTTCTGTGGCATCTCTACCCGCTTCTTCCCTTTCTCGCCACCCTGTCTCCAATTTCAAGAGCCTTTTCTGTCAGAAACGGGGAAACACCATAGAGAGGTGAGAGCTCTTAAAGGATCCTGGAGCGTGAATGTCTACATAGCAAACAAACTTCTCCAAATTGTGCTGAAACAGAAGCCACTGATTTTCATTCGGCTTTTCAGTTGGCTGAAATCCAGAAAACACATTTTCCAGGTAATCTCCTCAAAGAAGATGATAAGCCACAGCATGAATAGTGGTAAATGACATTATCATGGAAGGTACATCACTGTCTGGATTTGAATAGCATGAGTCACATAATTTTATTTTCAATGAAACTCTCATTTAATGAAGACCCAGTCTAATATGGACTATTGGCTATTAAACCTTAGCATTATGCAGATGGCCCATTATAATTTTAGTACATCAGTAGACACTTCGTGAAAACAAAAGGTGATCTTCCTTAAAACCTAGCTTCTGACAAAACTCTTCCTCATAGTCCTTTAGTCTTCAGACTTCATATTATGGATAAACATTCCACTGTCTCCTGTTGGGACTGCCTTGCCAGGCCACAGGGGAACAGGAAGAGGACATGCTCGGTCTTGATGCAACTTGTTGAGTGGGGGTTGACGGGAACAGGAACTCTCCTCCTCATACATTGAAAGATACGCTGAATACTATTGGCTTTTTCAGAAGATTCACGTTGGTTCTTTTAAAAGCCTGAACTGTGTCTTTTAATGATGTTGTGGTCAGTGATAAAGATAAAAATTTTAAATTCCAATTGGTTAGTAAAATGTTGCAAGGTAAACCGGAAAGATTTTGATCTTTCATTTGGTAGCATCTTTGAAGAGTTATTTGAGTGCCCACTGGAGGATACATAGTTTCTTTTGCCCTCTGAGCAAGCTTTGTTCAGGTCTCCTGTAGGTTCAACTCACAAGGGATGTGGTTATCTATTCCCATCACTCCCATACTGCATGTGGTTTTAAATCTCTCTTGCCTTTCTTTTACTTCATTGAATCTCCTTGGACCCTTTTGCCCATGCTGACTTGATGTTCCTAACTAAAATAGACTTAACCCACAGATACTTTATTGGAAATACAAATTCAAAACATATTTGGCATCAGATTCTTGTATGAGGTTGTCATTTACCATTTGGGAATTCACAATATGGTAATTGCTTCTCAGCAGGTACAGAAGTCATCTTGTATTTTTCACAATTTAAAAGTCAATGATAAGAAAGGCCTGCCTTAGAAAGATAAGCTGCATCCACATTTTATTTCCTTCAATTATAAGAATTGAGACCTAAATGCAGCAACCTGAAATAAGATCAATGTACAGTCCTTGTAAAAGAAGTGATAAGAATGAATGTAGTCTTTTAAGAGTTCAGAAAGCAATTCACTGTTCGGAGGACATGTAGTGTGAATGGTGGGAGATAAAGAGAAAGCAGCTGTTCTAAGAAAAAGTGGGCTTGTACTTGTATGGGTGTGCTATGTTCTGTTCTTTGTGAAAATGTTCCTGGATCCGGTCTACACTGGCATTGCAGTAACACAGTAGTTTTACTTTCATGTAAGATGGGTAGGGGTTTACGTATTCTCCAGAAGCCCTGTGTACAACAAGAGCCACAGCCAACTATTTAAGCAAAATGTCCATGTATGAACATCTGCAAGATGATTTTTTTGTGCTTCATTGTTCTCTCTTCCAGCCAGGATACCTGTATTTCATCAATAATAGGGCTAGAGAAGGCAAGTTACTCATACACTAAAACTATTAGATTCTGAATTTCATTAGTCTTTTTCACCAAAACAAGTGAAACTATATTTATTTCTCCTGTGTTTCCAAATGCAAGTTATTTTTCAAAAAGAAGCAATTTGAAGACTAATTCTAGCTTAGAAAATCTAAAAACAAAAACCCTTATGTAATTCTGAATTAAAAACAAAAATGAAAAGCATCATCAGGCAGAAGAGATGGCTCAATAGTTAGTAGACTTGTTGCTCTCGCATAAGACAATAATTTAGTTTTCAGGGGGACCCACATATTGTGGTCAAAACCGTCAGTAACATCAGCTCTAGGGCATCCATTGCCCTCTTTTAGCCTCCTTGAGTAGCCAGACACACATGTACGTAGACACACACACACACACACACACACACTAACAAAAGAAAATAAACAAAAAATTTAAAGTATGCAAACACTTTGGAAAGTCTCATTCTGTGCATATATAATTCACATATCTCTATGCAACTTAAGAAATTCTGTACAGTGTTCTTTCCCTCCATTGACTTTGAATAACACAGTTTAGATGAGATATTTAAGAAAATGAGGTGCCAGGTTGATTGGTACCCCTTGGATGCCTCTCCTTCTTTATTAAGAAGGAAAGGGGATTATGAGGGAAAGGGTATGGGGATGGGACTGGGAGGAGAGGTGGGAGGAGTCTGAGGTAGGCTGTAACATGACTAAATATATAAAACAATAGAACAAACAAACAAAAAATTCTTGTGTAATTAAAAAAAAAACACACTTTAAACACTATTTTCTATTCAACAAACATACCCTCATTAAAACTATCAACTTTAGGTAATACAGATAATTTTGAAAGCATTTTTATTTCCAGTATTTTCCCACTCAGTATAATTTTTTTCATCTAAGTTCATATGAAAGCATCTTTTATCTTTTACAAAGAACCATGTATGTCTCCTCATTTATAAAGAAACCAAGTAGGCTAAAGTCTTTTAAAAGTCAAAATAAAGTCAGAATACTTTATTAAGTGATCAGCATCAAGACAGTTTGCAACTTCAATAAAGAGGCAAGCAATATCACTTGAGCATGCTATAAATATTTGAGGGTGCTAATTTTTGTTTAACAGAGGATCCCCATGTACAAATAACACACAGGATCAAACTAGAGATGTAGCCCCTCCGTATTTCACTTTAAATTATTCTTTCTCTGTTCTGTTTTTGGAAAAGTTGGTGGTTCTGGTGATGCTAACCAGAAAGGAGGTGGTAGTTTGTTTGTTTTTTAATCTGGGTGGAAGAACAATACACTTACATGTTTTCCCTCAAGTTATGTGAGAATAGGCAAACTGTCACACCAATCTGTCAGGTCCTCACGGCAGTGTGTGTCAAGTGATGCTCAGGGTCAGCAGATGGGGACCCATTTCTTTGTAAGAGATGGACTATCGGAGAAGCACTGATTTCAGTCATCACTTACCACAGCTAGAGATGGTGGAACCATGAACCGGATCTCAATTTCTTGGCTAGGAAGACACATATAAAGGTCAGCAGTCTCCACTCTCACTTGAGTGGTGAAGACCGAAAAGGGCTTCTCTCTCTCTATTGTCTATAGATCATACTTTAAAGTTGTTATAAATGAGTTTTTGAGAACTTATTTTTATTTCAACTGCCATAAAACTATTGTAACATTTCATTTTTTTCTTTTTTTCTTTTATTTTATTAATTACACTTTATTCATTTTGTATCCCCCCCATAAGCCCCTCCCTCCTCCCCTCCCGATCCCACCCTCCCTCCCCTTTCTGCATGCATGCTACTCCCCAAGTCCACTGATAGGGAGGTTCTCCTCTCCTTTCTCATCTTAGTCTATCAGTTCACATCAAAAGTGGCTGCATTGTCATCTTCTGTGGCCTGGTAAGGCTGCTCCCCCCTCAGGGGGAGGTGATCAAAGAGCAGGCCAATCAGATTATGTCAGAGGTAGTCCCTCTTCCCATTACTATGTAACCCACTTGGACACTGAACTGCCATGGGCTACATCTGTGCAGGGGTTCTAGGTTATCTCCATGAATAGTCCTTGGTTGGAGTATGAGTCTCTGGGAAGTTCCCTGTGTTCAAATTTTCTTGTTCTGTTGCTCTCTTTGTGAAGACCCTGCCCTTTCCAGCTCTTACTATTTCCCACTTCTTACATAAAATTCCATTCACTCTGCCCAACAGTTGCCCATCAGGCTCAGCATCTGCTTTGATAGTCTGTAGGGCAGAGGCTTTCAGAGGTCCTCTGTGGTAGGTTCCTAGGTTGTTTCCTGTTTTCTTCTTCTTCTGATGTCCATCCTCTTTGCCTTTCCAGATGAGGATTGACTGTTTTAGTTAGGGTCCTCTCTCTTGCTTAGTTTCTTTAGATGCACAGGTTTTAGTGGGTTTGTCCTATGTTGTATTTCTATATGAGTGAGTATATACCATGTGTGTCTTTTTGCTTCTGGGACAACTCACTCAGGATGATCCTTTCCGGGTCCCACCATTTACCTGCAAATTTCATGATTTCCTTATTAACATTTCATTTTTTAATATAATATATTGTATAATGTAGAGGAGATTAAGGTCACAATTTGTTTACATTGATAGATCTATGAAACATAACACTTTTTATTAAGAGGTTTTCTTCCATAAAAGTGAGTTTTCTCATTCCTGTCAAGTTTATTTTCATTCATATCTTTCCAAGTCTTTAGTGTTACTGAAAACTCTGATACAAGCATATATATATGTATGTATCTATGTGTTCATATCTTACACACATTAAACTTTTAAAATGTGATTTAGCATGGAAGATTAAAATATGGATCTATTTTTATTCTTCATGCATATCATTATTAATTTCAGAGTAATAAGAATGTGTAATCAATAATCTCTGTATGTCCTCTTAAGGAGCGTTTAGTGTTTTATGTGTACTTTGTTAAGAATTTCTGTCCCTACACCTTGAGTCTATAGCATTCAGCAATTAAAAGTTATTGCAGTCCTTCACAGATTGGAAGTTGAAAAAATGGTTTTTTTTTTTTTTTTTTAAAGAACTGAAGCACTATGCTTTTTAAGTTCACAGTCCTTACTACTAACAAAGAGAAGCACTTGTAATAGGAAGAAAAAAAGAAGCGTGCCATGATTATTCCAAATCAGCAAGTGTAGTGTAGGGTAAAAGGCACTAAGCACATTTAGCTTTTCTCTTTCAACTGAACTCTTTCAATCTGAAATCAAGTCAAGAGGCTTTTATAGTATGGCAATTCAATACACACTAAGTAATCTCAAATTTAACCAAACTGTGGCAAGGTGAAAGGAATGCACTTAGAGTAATACATAAAAACATAAAGTAATGTGACTCTTCCAAAACGTAAGAGGGATCTAAGTTGTCCTGTAAATTGTTTACTTGGTATGAAACAGTAATATGTGGATAGAGTGTACCATTCGCATAACAATAACATGGTTTACTGTCATAACCTTTAATACAGAAGCGCAGAGAATCTTTTGAAGTTTTGCAAGGAAATTGTTTGTTTTTTAAAGGGGGATTTAGTTTGTTTGTTTGTTTGTTTGTTTGTTTTTTTAAAAGGGGGATTCACTGAGGTTTATTTGGCATTTCACCTCATTATATGTTGGAATAAATTTATACAGGATTGTGGGTCAATTGGGCATATCTTTCTCTTATTGTTTTATTCTGTAGCCTTAAGTTTGTAGTTTCAAATTAGCCATAGTCTGGGTATTTACATCAGGAAAACTTAGAAATGGTACAAATTAGGGTCTTTTCCTTGGAGCATCAATTGGTTTTGTAATAGGCCCCTTTGGTTGCAGTGAGTGGAGGAGTAGCTCCCTCAGGTTGCTTCTAGTAAAGTCGGGATAATATTGGTGAGAATAATAAGGGAAAATTACAGATGAAGCAAGGGAACCAGGTGAAACGGTAGAGCAGAAAAACGCACAGGAGACTAGGAGATTCACTGAAATATCTTGATAAGGAAATGATAACATTTATAATAACACAATTATGCCATCTTATAAACAAAACCATAACATTGCAGTTATTCTGAATCCCAGGTAACTCCAGGGTGTTTGGATGTTGTTTCCTGATATTAGTTTTTTTTCTTTTGTGAGAAGGACTGACCATGTAACTCTGCCTCACAAAAAATTCATTATGTAGACCATGCTTGTCTTGAACTCACGGATATCTGGCTGCTTCTGCCTCCTCAACACTGGGGTTAAAGCTGTGTGCCACCATGTCATGCTTTTAAAAAATGCTAGCCACTGCTATGCTCCCTAGAATTCTGCCTCTGTATCCACTTTCTAAACTCTTTTTTAAAATTTTTTTTTCTCTATTATTTTTTATTACAATTTATTCATTTTGTATCTAGGCTGTAGCCCCCTCCCTCATCTCCTCCCAGTCCCGCCATCCCTCCCTCTTCCCCTTCTCTTTGTCCCTCCCCTAGTCCACTGATAGAGGATGTCCCTCCTCCTATCTAACTCTAGCTTATCAGGTCTCATCAGGACTGTCTTGGTTCTTTCTCTCTGTGACTTACTTAGGCCACCTTGCCAGAGGGAGGTGATCAAAGAGCAACCACTGAGCCCGTGTTAGACACAGCCCCTGTTCCCCTTACTATGGAGAGTGAGCTGCCAATGCGCCACATCTGAGCAGAGGGTCTAGTTCCTCTCTGTGCATGGTCCTTGGTTGATTCATCAGTCTCTGGGGGACCCCTGAGCCCAGATTTTTTTGGATCTCTTGGTCTCCTTGAGAAGCTCCAGTCCCCTCCAGGTCTTTCTGTCTCCTCCTTCTTTCATAAGATTTCCTGCACTCTGCCCAAAGTTTGGCTATGAGTCTCAGCATCTGCTCTGATACCCTGATGGGTAGAGTCTTTCAGAGGTCCTCTGTGGAAGGCCCCTGTCCTGTTCCCTTTCTTCTCCTACTTCTGATGTCTATCCTGTTTGCCCTTCTGAATGAGATGAGGATAAAGCATTTTCCCTAAGGTCCTCCTTGTTGTTTAGCTTCTTTAGGACTATAGATTTTAGTATGTTTATCCTATCTTATATGGCTAATATCCACTTATAAGTGAGTATATACCAT
This sequence comes from Meriones unguiculatus, assembly GCF_030254825.1. Lineage (NCBI taxonomy): Eukaryota > Metazoa > Chordata > Mammalia > Rodentia > Muridae > Meriones > Meriones unguiculatus. The sequence goes on from NC_083363.1 coordinate 48,618,589, forward strand.
GCATGTCTCTCTACTTCTGGGATACCTCACTCAAGATCATCTTTCCTAGTTTCATCCTTTTGTCTGCAGATTTCATTATTTCCTTGCTTTTAATTGCTGAGTAGTATTCCACTGTGTAAATGCACCACAATTTCTTTATCCATTCCTTGGTTGAGGGACATCTAGGTTGTTTCCAGATTCTGGCTATTGTGAATGAAGCTGCTATGAACGTAGTTGAGCAAATGTCCTTGTTGTGTTGTTGAGAATCTTCCTGATATCTGCCTAGGAGTGGTATAGCTGGATCTTGAGGTAGAACTATTTCTAATTGTCTGAGAAAGCACCAGTCCAAGTGGATCAAAGACCTCAACATACAACCAGACCCACTAAGCCTGTTAGAAGAAAAAGTGAGGAAGAGCCTTGAATTCATTGGCACAGGAGACAACTTCCTGAATAGAACACCAACAGCACAGGCTCTAAGAGCAACAATCAATAAATAGGACCTCATGAAACTGAAAAGCAACATAATTTGAAAATCTGAATGAAATGGACAGGTTTTTGGTAGATTCCATTTACCAAAGATGAATCAATATCAGGTAAATAACCTTATAACTCTTATAACCTCTAAGGAAATAGAAGCTGTCATCAAAAGTCTCCCATTCACTCTCTTTGTTTCAACTCTCACCTTTGACACATACAGTTCTTCTTGTGATTTTTGAATCTCAAACCTGTTTCATGCATGTTTCCTTAGGACCCCCTTCCTGACTGTGCACATCACTGTGCATGTGGCTCTCTACTTTCTGCCTGTATTGACAAATAGTTTCTTTCCACACTGTTGATGTCAACTTACTGAAGTTGTGAAATCTGGTAAGTCAATTTCTGGAAGCAACTTATACCATGTAAGTGTTACTAAGAAAAACTGAATTTTATACAATGTATTTGTTCATTGATTATCTTCTCTATTCGTTATTAGAAACACTGTTAAATAACAGTATCCCTATACCGGAAATTATCATTCTAGTTGACTTCAAACAATCTATCTCACTGAATGCCTGAAAAAAAAAAATGAAACAAGTTGTATATGGGTATGGGAGATGTGTAAAGACAGTGTTATGGTCATTCCTATGAGCAAAGATGTATTTCTGGCTGCAGAAAGTCAATTTCCAGCCAATATTATTTTTATGAACTTCATGGACAGATAGCTATTGATATAAATAAAGCACAAGAAGGTGCCATTCTGGCAGAAGAATCTGGAAGTTGTTGAAAGAAAAATTTTCAATGACCATGCCATGCTTTGGCACAGCCTAGGAGCAAGGCACTGATAATCATATCTCATCATATCCCTCAGACTGTGTTTTCCCAGACAGATTATGTCTGTCTTCTGTATGAAGGAGCATGAATCATCCCAGTCTATTACAAAGAGTCCCGTTACCCTAAGCTCAGCACTCTCTCTGATAACACAGATCACTTTGACCACGTGTCATCTGGCACTTGTCATATCACTGGTGTGGAGTAGAGTTTGAAGAGATGGCTAAAATAGTGCTTGGGACTCTAGCTCTTGTGTCTGCAGCAAGCTGTATGCCTCCCTCTGCCTCTATCCCAGCCTCTTTCCAGTGCAGATTCAGTGTGAGTGGATCAACAGGCCAACTTAATAGTCTGCACGCAAGTTGGGAGAGTCTTAGGTTCTTGAAAAGCCTTGACACAAGTGAAGCAATATATGCCAGATTCTTCCTCATATATATATATATATATATATATATATATATATATATATACTGTGATGCAGGAGGTATATGGGGATTCTGGGAAAAGCTATCATCGACAGCTTAGTGTGTGATTGCTATGGTGAGGTATCTGCATTTAGCTGAGTTGTTTGAGTATGATGGGGCATTAAAGACATCCTTGGACAAGTCGGTCTGTTGGCAGTGTAAGATGCAGGACTGGTGTGAGTAGGGAGGAGAGAGTTAGGGTGTTCAGAAGGAAGGTTGCTGCAGGAATGATGCTCCACAGCCAACTGAGGACTTTTGTAGGAAGATTTAGTTTGATTGCCTTTAGTTTTGTATATATATATATATATATATATATATATATATATATATTTATGTGTATATATGTGTACACAAAACATACATATATATTCATATATAACATAGGTACATACACACATACATATAATTCTGTTATTGGTCTGTGCATACGAATGCAGTGCTGTGAACTGAATTTAGGGTCCTCTGCAAGGGTGTCAAGACCTCTTACACACCAAGCCATCTCCCCAGCCCTACATTTCAGTCCCTGAGTCATGTTCTGGGAAAGGAAGAGATAGGCCTGATATGAAAACTAGGGCAGAAAGTTATACATTCAGGAATCATCTCTTAGACAAACTCTAGAAGGGAATGTAGAGTCATAGCTGATTCCAAAGTAGTCGGGCAGAGCTGGTGTGCTCATCTCAACAGCTCTGCTCTGGTAGTGAAACCCAAAAGAACAAGCTTGACATGAAAGGGTATTGTGCGCAAAGATATTGTTTATTAGACCGAATGATTCAGGATTTAAATAGTTACAATTTCAGAAGTGATAGAAGTATTCAGTGGTCTGAAATTGTATTACTTACTAAAATTTAAAAATAATAATCTCATGAAATATATTTTATCAAAATTGCTTAATGAAAGTATTTTCAAACTGTATGTAGTACCATGTCCATTTGATAATAAATATGAAATGAAGCAAAAATCAAACTGTAAAAAAGGACATTTAAAAAATAACCTTAAAGAGGATTTTCTTTATCTTAGTCTTTGAGACAGAGTCTCTCTACAGTGCTCTTTTAAAAAATTCTTTATTAATTACACTTTATTCACTTTATATCCCCCCTGTGGTTCCCTCCTTCCTCCTGTCCTAATCCCTCCCTTCCTCCACCCTCTGCATGCATTTCTCTCCCCAAGTCCACTGATATGGGAGGTGTTCTTTTCCTTCCTTCTGATCCTAGTCAATTAGGTCTCATCAGGAGTGGCTGCATTATTTTCTTCTGTGGCCTGGTAATGCTGCTTCCCCCTCATGGGGAGGTAATTAAAGAGAAGGCCAATCAGTTCATGTCAGAGACAGTCCCTGTTCCTATTACAATGGAACCCACTTAGATACTGAACTGCCATGGGCTACATCTGTGCAGGGGTCTTAGGTTATCACCATGCATGGTTCTTGGTTGGAGTATCAGTCTCAGGAAAGACCCTTGTGCTCAGATTTTTTAGTTCTGTTGCTCTCCTTGTGGAGTTCCTGTCCTCTCCAGATCTTACTGTTTCCCACTTCTTTCCTAAGATTCCCTGCACTCTGCCCAAAGGTTGCCCATAAGTCTGAGCATCTGCATTACTACAGTGCTCTTAATTGACTGTCCTGGAGCCAGCAGTGATCCAGCCTCCTCTGCCTCCTGAATGTTGGTATTAAAGGGGGACAGGGTTACAACTGGGATAAAAAGTGAAGAAACTGTAATTTATAAAAACATTTTTTAAAAGGAAAAAATAAAAAAGGTGTTTGCCTCTTTTAAAGCAAAATTCTTCAAAGAGAATTTAACCACCTGGTACTAGAATTATGCTTCTTCTGAATCTGATGAATTTTAGCATCATGATATTATCATATTACATGCATATCATTTTATTCTCTTAAGAGAAATTAAAAGTAATTAATAATGATGAGTTATTAGTTCATTCTGTACAACTGGGAAACGTTTCTTTAAAAAAAATGCAAGAATTCTAGAATCGAAAGTACACCTGACTAATAAAATATCAACAAAAGTAAATGAGTGATTTCAGTGATTTCATTTAAAGTAATGAACTATGTTATTTGCTCATAACTGGCAGAAGATGCATTTCTTCACCTCTTTGAGAACTGCATCCTCTACCTTGACATAGTTTCTATAAAAATGTTTGGGTGAATGTTTTACATGAGCACTCTCTTGTTTGTGTGTTTCCTCCCTTACTTTTTACCTTGGCCTTTTTCAGCTTCATCATGAATTATTTTCTGCAAGCTCTGATGCCTGTTTCCTTTGCTTCTTGTCCTCAGGCTGATCTGTAGAAGTCCTGGTAATTCTCATATACTGCCCCAGTCCCTGAACCTTTCATACCCATCTGCCATTATTTAGCCTCTTTTTCTTCCAGTCCCTGTGGGTCATGCTTTCTGCAGAGTATAGACAAAGAGTGGTAATGACTTTCAATCAAATAAAAAAAAAAATCAGTGCCACAAGGTTAATTAACTATTGTAATATCCATCCCATTTATCCGGTGTTTTAAATTTTTAGAAATAATTGTGCTCATCTTCATTTCCATTGCTCCATCTAAGTTTAGGCTAGCATTCTTTTCTACTTAGATGATTGCAAATACTTATCTTATGGTTGTCTTGTCCTCTAAGTGACCTGGAAAATATAATTTGTTACAAAATTTAAAAAAAAAATAAATGAAACAGGGCTTTTTCTGATTAAAATAATTATTCACTGGCTTCCCAGTTCTGTAAAAACCAACAACAACAACAAAAAAAGATTTCAAATGCATCTCCTATTCTGAGCGTTCTATTTGATCAAGGAGATGTTTATGATTCTTGTTGCTTCATTTCCTGTCTTCTGTCTTCAGTGTGTCCCCCAAACACTGTCCATTCCCTTTGGGCATTGGTTTGTCTGTTACTAGGACATGGGTGATTGGGCCAGATCCCCATCTCAAATGTTTCTGGCCATCCTGAAGACCACATCTTGAACGTCTGTTCCTTGTGGAAGATTATCCTGGCTGTCCAAGCAGCCTTGTTCCTGTCTCTACAATAACAAACCAACAAAACAAAACAACACACAAAACAACAAAACGAAAGGAAACAAAATAACCTCTCAAAAATCCAAAATACCACTCCCCCAAAACAAACAAACAAAAAACAAAAATAACAACAAAAACCTTGTTTCAGCTCTCTTACTCATTACCTCTATAAAGAACTATATTTTGAGATCTGCCTATATTGGTCCTTATTCTATCATAATGCCACATTTTGATTAGGCTAAATTATAAAATTAAGACAAATATTATCCGTTGTTGTGGAAAGACAGATGTTTGGTATCTCTTTCATGCACAGAAATATGGAGATATGTTCACAAAACAGTCCGAGATAATCACGATCTTGCTAGGGACACAGGCTCAGTTTTTTTCTGCCCCTTTCTCTTCATTGCACAGCCTTCAATTTCAAGGCCACAGCACAGCCCAGAGAACTGTTATAGCTCTACTCATGATGGATGAGACATTCAGCAAGGTAGATGTTACATTCCCCTTGTAATTCACTGGCAAGAATTAATCACATGACTACACATCTCTGAAAGGGGGGCTGGCAGAGGTGGTATTTGTTCTGTAGGCTGTGTCAGAATTAAGCAATGTGTACTGCAGAGTAAGGTGAAAGTGGAAAATTGATTTCAACCTCTTTTATAAGACACAGGATTCCAGACATTGTGAAGTTTATGGGTCCTAATCATGTGTTCCTCCTTTTCATTCTGTCCCCTCAGGCTTTCTATCTAAGTTGTTGAAACAGAGCTGCTTAATAGTCCTGTGTTTACATTCAGGAAATGGCAGAGAGACAGTATCTTATTAGAAAAGGATACTGTATCCTCTATACACCCCTCCTCTCATTGTGCATATCAGAATCAATAATTGAGTCCAGGGAAACATTCCCTGATCAACCTGGGGCTAAAACACATGTACATTTAAGAACCCAGAAACAGAATTACTTTACTTTAAAGCAAACAAATTTTAGTAGGGAGATATGAATGCCTTGTTGGCAATGAAATTAACTACAGGGATCAGAGCAGCCCATTTGGAAAAAAATTGTATTTCTGAATTCAAATAAACTCAAAATATTAAAAAGTATGTCAGTTCTAATTATTTTTATTTTTATCCATTCATTCACCTATTAGTTATACTCATTTACTAAACCCAATGCAAGAACTACACCATTGCAATGAAAGTCACCAGTCCTAGCTTGCTATTGGGCATTTGAAGAGTAGTTATTAACCACTGAGATTTGTTGAAGGTATAAAATACAGATGGGTTTTTAAAAGGTTTTAAAAACCATTCTGAAAAAGAAGATGTAAATAGCTATTTAATAACACTTAAAATGATTGCCTGTTACAATGATAGTATATTGGCCTAAATAAAATATGTTGCGACAACTAAATCTGTATTTTTTATTTCCACTTTTTAAAATGGTGAGAAGATTACAAATCGTCAGTTCCGTTCTTTTTCAACTGGATACCACTGACAGAAAAGTTATTGATCACCTTCTGATATACTCCTTCACGTGCACACTTCACTTAGACTTCCTGCACCTTTAGGTAAAATTGAATTGCTGGCAATTGTCAGGCTCTAACTCCATGCCTGAATTACTCATCCCGATTCATTTTCCAAGGTTTTGCTCCCATCCTTTACAATAATTTTTTTCTTAACAGGGAGCCAACATTTTCCCTTCTCCAATACAAAACAGCTTCACTGTATAGTTTAATGGCAGGGAATGACCTTTGCTTTATATTACAGAGGTGTTTGTATTTTTTTTTCAATCTCAAATTGTATAGGAATTTTTCTTTTTTTTTCTTTTTTCTTTGAAATTCTATTTCTATACCCAACTAAGAAGATTACTTTGGGTTTCTTCTTTTCTTAGTCTTACAAAGTTTTTCTTTGATCCTCTACTTTTTTGTTTTGTTTTAACTTTATTTATTTACTTGTTACAATTTATTCACTTTGCATCCCCACTGCAGACCCTCCCTCATTTCCTCCCAGTCCTGCCTACCCTCCCTCTTTTCCCCCTATGCCCTTTCCGTAGTCAGAGGCCTGCTTTTTGATCACCTCCCGCTGAGGGTGCAGCCTTGCCAGGCCACAGAGGAAGATGATGCAGCAGTCCTGATGAGACCTAATACGATAGGGAAAGAGATGTTTGTATGTTTTTAATATCTTGATCAATTTCATGATTTCTTTATATGGAAGAAATTACGCATCTGGATTTTTCTATATTCCTTGAACCTCTTGGATCTGATAGAAGTTAAACAAATTATCAGTGTATAAAGAGGATACACAGTGCTGTGGTAAAAAATAAACAAACACAAAGACAGATAGACCTATTCAAGCAGAATTCAAACAGGAGGGCTGAGAAATTAGAGTGAGTGCTTGAGAGAAAGCAGGTTGCCCAGAGGTCTTTTGAAAGTGCTGGGATAATATTTGCATGGCATGAAGTAAGGAGAAAACACTTCCTTTCAATGCCGTAAGAATGCTGTTAGGAATCTGTACCATTGAAGAGTGCAGATCTGGGGTCTTTTTAGCAAATGCTTTATTTTCAACATTCACTTGAGCTGGAATGCTTTAAAGTGTAAGTCTCATACCTGGCCATGTTATAAAAATGTTGAAAATTACTTCTGAGTATCTCAAAGCAATTCAGTCTAAAATGCTAGTAAAATGTTCCTGACATTTCAACATTCTGGGGTCCCTCAAGAGCTAGAGTAAAGAAAATCTATCGCTAACTTCTCCTAGGGTCAACCTCCCCTCATTAATGGTAATTAGAATTAGTAGTGCCACCAAAATCCTGAATAGACCTCTTGAGCTGACTTCCGGGAGACATTATTATGGCCCAAGAGTGCAACAGAGGGCCTGCTGGCCAGTTCCAAGATTTCCTGCACTTTGTTGGCTAAATACCTGAAGGCTGTTATGACTGAACAGAGGCCCACGAGAATGCAATTCAAGGTCAAGCTGTAGTCTACCATGTACCCGGCCATCCTTGCCAGGAAAAAGTTCATGAGCTGCAATACAAAGCTTGAATCTCTCCCAGCACTTAAATTACAAACCAGTAATTATAGAATATTATTCTTTGTTTAGTCTTTGTTCTGAAGCTTGTGTTTATCTTTAAGGTAACACCATCATCAGGAACAGATTTAACTGTACGCTCAGTAAAGCCCATGATATCTGATTTTTTAAAGTTTATAACTCAGCTTATAGGTAAAGTATTATGGAATAGCTCCCAGCACTGATATATAAACATGTAAATAAGAAAAGTAGACAAAGAAAATAAGTGTGATGTGAAAGTTAATTTCAGCTAAAGTTGATGAGATGTGGAGTCACCTGGGAGACAGCACCATAGACATGCTTACCCTGATTAGGTTAATTGAGGTGAGAAGACCTGTCCATGGTAGGTGGCACCATTCCCTTGGCTAGAATCCTGGATTGTTTGAAAAGGGGAGAGTGAGATGAACACATGCCATCGTCCTTTTCTGCTTCCTGATTATGTACCAGCTGCTTCACACTACTGATTCCTGGACTTTGCAGCCACAATAGACTATATCCTTGAACTGTGAGCTGAAATAAAACCATTCTTCCTAAGCTGTTTTGCTAGGTCATGTCCTAACAGCAGCAGAAAAATAGTAACTTTTACAAGTAAGCAAATGCTACAATTTTGAGTATTCATATACACCGTGAAAGCCTTTTTATTTGTTAGATGTAGGTTATATGCTTTAAAATAAGCTATATTTCTAGCAACCAGAGCAAGATTACAGAATGCAGGTTTATGTAGATCCCCAGCACCTCCATCAAGCTGATCAATTTTTACCCGTCACCACTCACTTCCTTTTAGCATGTTTGGTTTCTGGGTGGGAAGGTTATGGAGGAACTCTGTTCTGTCTTGCATAAATGGTTCTTTCTTGCATGAACTCCCAGTGGCCCTTGGTCAACAATTTTTCATATTTGATGCAAATAATGTTGTATCCACTTATATTACTTACAGAAATTCACAGAAGGAGATCTTGAAAAAAAATTGAACTTGTTGAACATTTTTTTTTAACATGGTCCCTTTGTGTAGCCTTGGTTGCCCTAGAAACTGTTATATAGAACAGACTGGCCTTGAACTCACAGAGATCTACCTTCTTCCTGAGTACTGTGATTAAAGCAGTTCTGGAAGCAAAAGAGTTCTTGGATTAAAGGCATGTGCCATCATGTATGCTTTGATTTACCCTGAAATTAAACATTAAAATAACTATGTTGTATGAGCCTTAATAAATGAGATAGATTGACTTACAAAAAGCTTGCTATTCTCTGGCAAGAAAAATCCCTTTTGTAAAGTGTGTGTGTACATATGTGTGTATGTGTGTGTGTGTGTGTGTACAACTTGTTTACAAATTACTAGTTTGACACAGAATACTACCTATCTATCTAGATCTGTCTATCATCTATCTATCTATCTATCTATCTATCTATCTATCTATCTATCTTCTATATTTATTCGAACAGGGTCTTGACCTATTTTCAGCTATTTTAACCCTCCTGGCTCTGCCTCCAACTTCTAAGATTTTGTTTAGTCATGAGTATGCTAGTGTTACAGTTATTTATCTTTTAAGGTAACCATTGGCTCTTCATCCCCCTCATGATGAAGCTGGATATCAGGGTAATTAGCTTATGTCTACATTAATTTGTTATGTAGTCTACTTGTTTCTTCTTAATAGACTGTTGTCCTATCCTAGAATTCTGCTGTTAATATCATGTGTGATTATTAGATACTACCATCGCATAAATCTAAAGTTGTTTCTAGCTTGTAAAATTGAACCTATTTACCCTGTCCATGTCTAGTTAACAAACTGCTATAACATCCTGCTGATGAAACAATGCTCACTCTTCATTTGTTGGAGTCTACATTCTGTAGGAGGTCCATGCAGGTTGACATAAATGATGCATATGCTCCTTTTAGATTCCAAAACATAACTCCTAAGGTGTGAGCCTCAAATCTGCATTCACATCCCGGGGATGTATAATCTCTTTGTATGAGTGATTTGAGCATTGTACCTCACTGCGCAGCTACTCCCAAGTCAGTTTCTTCTCTAGCTATTTATCTGTTGGTTATAATAGAAACAGCTCATGGTGGTAGAAAACCTACTCTTCCTGAGAAGAGTAACCTAATCACTGCCCCTGTTTCTGGCACTATCAAATATAATCTGTATTAGGTTAGCTTAGATCCTCTGTTCATTCACACCAAAGCTGGCCAGCAGTTTCTGTGATCTTGCTATAGAACAAACTCAAGGTCTGGGCTTTTTCTGGGTTTTAAAAATGTGAAATATGCCCCTTTTCTTCTTATACTTCCAATTATATCTAAGGCCCTATTATTACCCATTCAAGAAGATATTTTTTTTTCTAATATATGTGAGAGGAAAAAGAAAGCATCAAAACTTAACCCTTTAAAATCAACTAATTAAGATTACATTGAAAGACCTGGACAAGAGAGGAGCTCTACAAGGAGACCAAGAGAGCCAAAATATCTGGGCCCATGGGGGCCTGCAGAGATTGATGAATTAACCAAGGAACATGCATGGAGAGGACCTAGACCTGCTGCTCAGAAGTAGCCTATAGGCAGCTTACTAAGGGGAGCAAGGGTAGTCTCTCCATGAACTTGGTTGTTTGCTCTTTGATCACCTCCCTGAGACAGTTTTGATGAGACCTGATAGGTTAGGGCTAGATAGTTGGGGACAAGAACCTTCCCTATCAGTACACTACAGGTGGAGCATAGAGGGAGGAAGGGGAAGTGAGTGAGGGAGGGGAGGGAGGGGGCTACAGGTAGGATAGAATGAATACATTTTAATTGATAAAAATAATAATAAATGATAAAATTTTTGATGCCATTTGTGTAGACTCTAGATAGAATCGTCTGTTTCTTTCTTGGAAAATAAGATCAGGATGTTGTATGATTAGGAGAATGAGTTCTAGACAATAAAATGGCTTAATCACACAGCTAATGTGGGTTTAATAAAGAATTCATCTTCAGAAAAAAATATTATATTATATAAATTAGAGCTATCGAACTTAGGAGAAGCATTTGTTTCTTGCAAACCTGAGGTCTTTTCTTTTGTAACTTTAATTTCTAAAAATATATACTAATTACGCTACTTCATGTCCTAAAAGGTTCAATGATTTCTTCTCAAATACAGAATAAAGTTCATAATCATCACACTGGTCTTCAGAAATTTGATTTGGCTCAGTAGCCACACACTCTCTCTAGACACAATGATCCGTTTGTCAACTTGCAAACATGTACAGAAACATAGTTCTGCTCCAGCTGATCTCTTTACACAGTGGCAGAATGAGCAGTGTGGGACCCATGAGCTCAGAAAGAGGGAAGGAAGGCTTGCTACTCTCCTAATGGCAACATTTACATAAAAATGCAGCACAACATACAAGACATACAGTATTTTCTTAAAGAAGGAGAATAACATCAAATCAAAATGTGAGCTTAATGTATCAATCTGACAATTGTTTCTGATTCGAAATATTTAAAGGAATTTTTCTTTAAAAGACTCCATGGTAAAACACAAAACCATAAAATGGACATTAGACCAAACATTTCTTGAAAGGAGGGTGTGCCAACAGGTCCATTAAAAATCTACACATCGCTAGTCATTAGGGAAACGAAAATCAAAAGCACAGTGAGAAAACAGTTTCGGTTACTAGTATTGAGTTTTATCAGAAAGACATAGGATTATAGTATGGACCAGTGTGTGGAGGAAAGGGAATCCTTGTACATTGTCATTTAGAGTATAAATTAGCACAGACATTGTACAATACAGGGCAGAGAATCCTTAAATCACAGTAACAACAACAATTGAACTTCCTCATTTCCTAGCAACTACTGGACATTGTCCTAAGAGTTGAAATTTGTTTGTTGAAGAGACAGTTGTAATCCCACATTTACTACAGTTACTTACAACAGCTAAGAAGTGGAAACAACTGAGAGTCCAGCATCTGATAAATGGATAAGGAAAACACAGGATGCACTGACAATGGAATGCACACTGCCACTATGAGAATGGGCTTCTGTTAGTTACGATATGTATGGAACTGGAAAGCATGTTGAATGAGATGAGACAGACACAGAAAAAAATGTAACCCTGTGACCTCATTCGCATGGCTTATAACTCGTTTTCACGGAAGGTGTGAATGAAGTGGTGGTTATCTGAACGTGGCGGGAGAGGGTCTGTAGAGAAATGGGAACAGTTGATGAATGGGCACTCAGAGTTATGAGTAATAAGCTCTGCTGCAATATGGCACAGAAGGCTGTCGACAGCTGTACAGAATATCTCAAAAAAATGTTAGAAGACAAGGGAGGATTTTGATTATTTCCACAATGATGGAAAGATAGGTGTATGAGGAAATTTGCTTCGCTTGATTTGAAAATTACACAATGTATACATGCATTGAAACATCACGAGGGCACACTATAAGTCTGTGTCACTTTTTAATCTCATATGCATTGGTACATATCTTTTAAGAAGAACAGAAAAAAGAAATAAAGTCAACACCACTATGGATGCTACAAAACAAAAGACTGTACTATCTATCTCTTCCTATGAGATAAGAACATGACAGAATTATCCTGGTGTTTCCCATAAAAGCACAAATTAAATCTGATCACAAGGAAACATTTGATAAAGCAAATTTATGGATATTTTGTATGTGAATTTGACACAAAAGAACATAAAGTTAGGAAACCAGGAAAATATCAAGGAGCTGGTCTTGATTAAGGAAGGCAACAGAAATATAATAGCTAATAGAACTTGGGTCGTCTTCTTTCAAAATGGAACTATTGGGGTAGTTTTCCAAACCTTGAACAGTGTGTATCTGTGAATAGGTGGCTTCAATATATCATGGTAAAGTCCTTTCTTCACTGATATTATTGTGGTTACTTAGGAAAACTTCATTAATATATGTTGAAAACACTCTCTTATATATTTGGAAAAATGAAGTTCTTATTAACAGCTTGTTCACAGTGCTCAGAATAAAAACCAACCAACCAAATAAACCAAAACCAAAACAAAACATCTGCTTTCCCTTCTCCTAACACATTCTAGTAGGCATTCTGTGTTTTTCAAATAAAAGTGCAGGGTGTAGAAAACACACACACACACACACACACACACACACAAGAACCCAATTCAGTTGTTAGAATGCATATCACAAAACAAAATTACATTAAACACACCAGAGAAATGCAGAGATCAAACAGTGACCAGGAATCTACCGTTCTCCCCAGAGATGGTTTCCCGTAGTCACTGCAGGTGTAATGATGAGGCTGTTTTCATGTAGAAGGTGGATAAATAGGGTTACTGACAAATGACGAAATTCTAGTATTTAATGTCTACTGACAGCGTCATCTCCCTCCCCATTTATCGCTGTCTATCAATGCCCATAGAAGTGAATAGCACACAGAATACCCACCATTAACTGGAAAATAAAATTTCAGTCCCACAGCACTGATTCTACATGTGATCACCTCTAAACACACCAATATTTAAATTTATAAACACAGTGAAACTACACGATTGCAAGGGTGCACTCACTGAGAGTAGTGAGTATACAATGAAGCATCACAGACTGTCATGGAGTCAGTCTGGCCTTCCTCAGACAGCATGCTTAAACCACAGTAAAAGCATTCATCAAGGTACAAATCTACTGAGCTCTTGCTAGCATCACCTTCTCCCTCCATAAGCCCCTCTAGGCAGTGATCCTAGCTTCCCTTCTATAAAAAGATTGCACAGCCTGATGTGTTGGTGTTAGAGGACCAACTTGAGGGTCTCACTCCTCCCCTCTTAACATTGTAATGTAGTGCCTGTTTTCCTGAAATGTAGTGAATTTAAATGATGATGTACTGAACACTACAAGCACACATTAGGTGATTCCAATAAAAAGTCCCGTGCTTTAGTTTTCTTATCTATAAAGGAAATATAATGATATCTAACCCTAGGAATAAATCTATTAATATTAAAAAACAGACAGAAGATGACAATGCAGCCACTCCTGATGTGATCTGATAGACTAAGATCAGAAGGAAGGAGAGGAGGACCTGATAAGTGGACCTGGGGAAGGGCATGCGTGAAGAAGGAGGAGTGAAGGTGGGCTTGGGAGAGGAGGAGGGAGGGGCTAATGGGGGGATACAAAGTGAATAAAGTGTAATTAATAAAATAAAATTTAAAAAAAGACAGAAAAGAAAGCACCCTCAAAGTTACATGAAAACTCCAGACAGCCAAATGGGATAAGGATGATACTTATTAGTTCTTATAGCAAAAGACAGAATGTGGACTTGATTTTGAAGGGTGATTAAGATCCACCACCAAGTACTTGGAGTTGCCAGAATAGACCATCAACTTGAGGAAGATACATAGAGTGTCTGGAAAAGCAATCTGACAGTATTTGGCTTTTGTATAAATCAAAGGCCAAGAAGTATCTGCTGCAGAGGAGAGGACCAGATGATGAAAGAGAAGTGCTAGATAGCTTGAAATTAGATGTTTAGATTCCTTTGCCCCCAGAAATCTTGAGGTTAGGCTTCTAGGTCATTACTAGGTTTTGGAATTGATATCCAGCACTCAGCAATACCTAGAAATGGACATTCAAACTTTTGTGGTGTAGAAAGATTGCAAATGGTAAAGCGCTTCAGTTCTCATCAGGCTCTGCAAAGGATCAGTGCCTCAAAATGAACAACTACTCTCAGATATTATGGATGAAATTGAGGATTTTATATGGGATCGTGCTTGGCTTCACACTATCTCTATAGTGAAAGTGTGAGGAGACTGGTGAGGAGGGTTTGGAGTGAGAAATAAAAAGACTTGGCAAATAGTTCAGACAGAATAAAGGGCTAAGGGAAGAGGCAAATTATGTGGAAATTGGAGACTAGATTCCAATGGTAGAATGGCTCACTCAGTTTTCTAAGAGCCATGGAACACTTAGCCTTTGCTAGCCATGGCAATGGCTGCTGGGAATAGTAGTACCCACAGAGCTATGGGACCAACAGAAGTTACTAAATGAAAACACTTCTTTAATTATAATTATGAAAGTGGTATTCCTTTTCCTTAAATCCGAGCTTCCGGACTTCAGAGACTGTATCTTGTCTTTCTTAGTTGTTCTCCTGGAATGTATTCAGTTCACACCTATCTGATGGAATACTCCTTATTCTCTGTGGTAATTAGAATAAGAATGCTCCCCAGAGTCTCATATATTTGAATATTTGGTTTCCAGTTGGTGGGACTCTTTGAGAAAGACTTGGAGGTACGGCCTTGACGGAGGAGGTGTGTCTCAGGGGGTGTATTTTGAGGTTTCAAAAGTTCACACCATCCCCTGTTGGCTCTCTCTGCCTCATGTGTATACATTAAGATGTAGGCCCTCAGTTACTGGTCTAGTATCATGCCTACCTGCCTGTCCACCTGTTGCCATGACTGTAATAGATTCTAAACCTCTGGATCCATGAGCCCCAAAATGAATGCTTTTATTTTTTTGCAAGTTGCCTTGGTCATAGTGTTTTGTAATGCAATAAAAAATTAAGCAAAGAACCATCTATGATGTCTGAATCTTTCTTGACACTAAGCATGCCTATATAGATGTCTGGACTGGTGTTATGCTTGTCTACTGTTAAGGAAGACTCATACATTGACTTAAGGTACACAAGTCAGAAAGTAATAGCTACATTTCTTCAGGTTTTGCGGGAAACCACTTCAATGTTCGGAAAGGTGGCAGCACCTGCTGGCCTCTGATCTTTCCTCTATAATGCTTTTCCTTGACCAAAAAATAAAAAAATAAAAAAAATAACTGCATGCTAAGTTGATCTGTCCTGTTCTGCCTTTATCTTTCCTCCTGTTTCATTCAGGAGGTGTGCTGTGGTTTTTCAGATGCCAGGTACTCTGACAGGTTCAGGAGCAATAAAGAGAAGGGAGCCACCATACCTTTCCATGAGCAGCCCTTGCCTTAGTTGGAGTTGATAAACACACAGATGCCCAAGTAAATTACCATCAAAGAGGATAGAAAGCAAAGAAGAGAGGAGGGGTTCCTTTCCACAGTAGGAAAAGTGCTTAGGACTCAAAGAAGCACTGGGCAAGTGCTGTCTCCACAACTTCTCAAAAGGAATGATTTTGCTGTTTCTCTTTCTCTAGTGGAGAACACTACAGGGTCATGAGGTTGTTCCTGAGAGACATCTCATTAGATACTCAGAAATAATGACTTGGAATTTCAGAGAAAGTCATGGTTGAAACTAGAAACGGTTCCATTAAGGTGATGCCTGAAGGAGATTGTGTTGAACGCAATTGTGGAGAATTTCAAAAGGGAATCCACTTTACAGATGCTCGGTGAACTTTCTGCACAGAACCACTGCAAGACAATTGTGTATGAAATATTGGCTGCTTAATCATTTTAAATTTAGCAGGGAAAATCTTGAAGGATTTTTGTTCGTTTGTTTGTTCTTTTTCTTTTCTTTTTCTTTCTTTTTTTTTTTTTTTAATTAAGAGCCATACAATGTTTACATTTCACTCAGCTTCTTAGTCTGGCCTGAGGTCTTAGTCTTAGTGTAGCTGACTGGTCCTGGACTCCTGCTTCATTTTGCCTGAGCTTAGGTTCTTCTCAAAGCAGTTTGTTATATCTGCAGTTCTCTAGCTGAACCAATTAGCATTTGTTAAACTACATTGAAGGTACTGCTTTGGTCTGACTTAACATTTTTTTCCCCCCATATGGGTTTTCATGGAATCTCTTGCTGTTCTTGTAAATAGTATTTAGCCTTTTCAAAATTATATGCACTTGTACTTTCCTAAGCCTACATTATTTATTCCATGCCAGAATAAGAGAAACCCAGATTCCTGGTATCAATAGAAATAAAGTTGCTTGATTAACGTGGGAGGCAGACATACACTTTTGAGTGTGTGAGCTAGCTTTTTCATTGTCATGGCTGGAGCTGAAGTCATGGTAAAGAAAACAGTAATTTTCACTTGAGCTGCTGTCTGGGGAGCAGATGACCTGGAGCTGTCATGGGCTGATGTGATGGGTAATAGGGCATCTCTGCCCCCTTCTCTCTCTTTGAGACGATTAAGAACATTGATAACATGTTGAACTAAATGTCAGCCAAAATCAATACCCGGAATGTAAGAACATTTTGAGGCCAGTGAATTGACTTCAGACAAATACTCAGGCCAAAGGAACAGAATCCTCACTTGGAAACGCTAAACTGCTTCCTGGTGCAGAAGTGAATTATTAAACCTGTTGTTGGAACGAGATGTCACCAACTACCAGAGAAGGGGTGGGAAGGGTACTGGGGTCAAGCAGACTCAGTGCCCTTCTCAGCTAAAAAGATCTTTTCATGTTTCAATCTCAAGTAAACTGACAAGCTTTGGAAAAACAGCATGCCATGTAGCCCCCTATAAAAACAATTGCTTAGAACCAAGACTGAATCAACCTGATTTTCACAATTTCCTGTGCTTTTAAAACAAACACTTCTATTTGTCCTTTTAAATTCTTTGGATTTTTGAAATAAGTTCTCACTATGGAATCCAGGCTGATCCAGAACTTAGTACAGAACCCAAGCTGGTCTTGGACGCACGGCAAACCTCTTGCTCCAACCTTACTAATGAAGGGACTGCAGGTGTCAATCACACATGTGGGGTATAGTAGCCTGGGCTGACATCTGTGTTCTCTTAGGGTCTGCATGATATCCATCCAGGCCCTTCTGACAATCACACATGTGGACTGTAGTTTTAAACTACAATCATTTACACATCATTTTCATGAAATATGCTTTGTTTTTCTCCCCGACAATTTTAATAGTTCTTGTATGCTTGATCTTATTAATTTGCTGGGTAGCCTAAATTTTCAGATAAAGAGGAAGAAAGGAAAAAAAAAAGGATTGGGAGGGGAAGAGAGAGATGGAGATAGAGAAGGGGAGAGCGCAGAAGGAATGAATGTCTGGACTTAAATATTTACAGCCATCAGTTGCGGATAGCTTGTAATGTAGTTACATGTAAGTCCAAAATATCTCCCCTGGTGTTCTAGGCTGCAGGGTATTTCTACTTACACATGAGCTTAATGATAGAGAGGCAAGAGCATAATGGATTCTTTAATAGAATTTATCTCTACATAGTTTTTTTTTAATGTAACTTAAATATTAGTTTAACGATTTCATTCCTGGACTCAGAAGGTGAAGGTGTATAGTGCTGAGCTGATCACCACTGTTCTATCCTTGGAAACCACATGGTGCAAGGAGAGAAACGACTCTGGGAATTTGTCTTCTGAATGCCACACCTGTACCATGGTACATCCCTTCAATACATACCGCACACCCACCATATGCGCACAAGTAAAGCAATTAAACAGTAGTCAACAACGTAATCTTATTCTCCATTGAGATTTAAATTAAAATTTGGAGGTTAAATGGCTAAAACAGTGATTAAAAAGTGTGTTGACTTTATAAACATAATCTAATGTTAATTATGTAGATATAAAAGTTATCCTTCACATATCTGCAAAAGCTTCCTCCCTAATTAGCATCAGCCGAACTACCAATTGTAGATGCTAGATCCACGTATCTCTCCCAGGTGATTAGAAAGTGAATAGCAACAGTTTTCCACTTATTGCCCTTAGCCTCACACCAGTGTCCTGCCCGCCCTTGTGCAATGCCCTCCACTAGGCTGAAGGAGAGTTAGAGCTCAGGGCTTCCATCTTTTAAACATAACCGAGCAGACA
The DNA here is from genome assembly GCF_030254825.1 of Meriones unguiculatus. Classification (NCBI taxonomy): domain Eukaryota; kingdom Metazoa; phylum Chordata; class Mammalia; order Rodentia; family Muridae; genus Meriones; species Meriones unguiculatus. Next base: position 48,637,080 of record NC_083363.1, read on the forward strand.
CAATGGGGTGCCACCCTCAAGAGCAGCTACAACCATGATCTTCTGCTTGCTCTCAAGGAAGCCAGCTGCCGTACTGTGGTTTGCTCTATGGAGTATCTGGTAACCTTAACGTCATCCTTAAACCCCAAACAGAACCCAGGATAACGGTTGCAGAGCAGCCCATTCCTGCCAGTTACCTCACAACTGGCCTCGGGGTGTGTGTCCCTCCTCCTGTGCTTCGGAGGAGCCCAAAGCCCAAACTGACATCATGACTGCAATATGCTCCATGCCTCTTGATCCACAAAAACTATGAGGTCATAAACATTCGCTTTCTTAAGCCATTAAATCTTGAGATAATTTGTTAAATAACTGCAAACAATTAATATATCTGAAATGTTTTAGATGTATAAATTCTGAACGTCTGTGTCTTATTTACCAAATCAGGGCCTCTGGGAGTTGACATCAATAAGTAGTGTTTAACCAGTCTCCGAAACAAATCTGGTGCATTTCAGGTTTCAGAACCAGAACTATTCATTTACAGGATGAACTCTAAAATCAGTAGCTCGGCTTACAAGGCCCTTTCTAGGACAACTTCAAAACAACACAATAGTAACAGGTAAGAGAAATAAAAGTTGAGAGAGACAGCAAGCAGAAGGCAGGAGCCTAGCAGGAGTGGGGAAGGGAAGGGAGAGGAATGAGAGGTTGTGATGAGTGAATGTGGTTTGAGTATATGCTATTATAGAACATAAAAGTAAAACACAGCATTTGAACCCCCAAACAAAAAGAAAATCAGTATTGTTTGACATGGATAATAATGTTGATATTGATAAGATTGACATTAATAAGCAAGTGCAATATTAGTTCTTCCCAACAAAACCAAAGCAAAACAAACAGAAACTTGGCTTAATGTTGTGCTAGTCATCTTTAGGAATCTTACATCATAATCAGTTTATTAAACTTTGTCTATAGCTGAAAATATTCTAATAGAAACTGAGTACCTTATTAGCTGCTCAAAGTGTATTAATTATGAATATTCATTTATTAATGAAAGAAATGAGGTGTTGCACACTACATATCAAGTTTTATCATAACCATTCTCTATTTAATATGGTAATTTCCCATCCAACACCTACAAGTTTGGCATTATTATCATCTCTACTTACAACCAAGGACATAAGCTTCAGACAGAGAAAGCAGTTTTCCTAAGAGAATATGGCTGCTACCTGGTTAGGCCAGACTTGGCATGTGCCTCACCTGGAACTTGGCATTTTGAACTAAAGAACTACACTGTCTCCCAGAACATAATTCCTTTAATTGCTTCTGGTCAAGTCTGAAACCTCTTCCACAAAACTAAGTTCAAATACAATGCCATTATGTCACAGTGTGTATACATTCATCATTCATTTGAGATATGCTCATTATATATCCCTGGAAAAAGTTCAGATCACCCAAATTTAGCACCAGAAAAGTGAACAATGAAGAGACAAAAAAAAAATCACTGCATTGTAGTTTATATTCTAGGGGTCAGAGAAACAATCTCACAAGCTTGATCTCTTGCCAGTGTTGTCCAGTTGAAAACTTAGTCCCCAGTGTGGTAATCTTGAGAAGTATATCTTTCAAAAGGATTAGGTCATGAGAGCTCTCATTCATGGATGGATTAATGTCATTATCTTGAAAGTGCTTTCTTTGACATGAAAATGGATTTGCTTGAATGCTTGAATGAATTTGGGCCCTTTTCTCTCTTGTGCATGCCCTCCTGGTTTCATCTCCCATCAGGAGATGATCAAAAAGAAGGTCCTGAACAGCTTTATTTTATAACTTTCTATTAAACTTTGAATTTTCAATCTTCCTGTTACAATAGCACAAAGTAATCTAACAGCCAATAATAAATCCAATGATTATTCTAAAGGAAAAGAAAATAACATTAAGAACAGTGGAAGATTAGAGAGAAACTGATCCTGATAAATGGAGGTTCTAATATTAAACAGTAAAAGACAAGAGTTTCATGAAGGCAACTTGTATGGATAGAATGCCATGAGTAGGTATCAGCAAGTGTAAATTCCTGGTTGGAGGGTACTTACAAAGGTCAAAGAACATCAAGAGAGCCTGTGTTGCTTGAGTAGTGCCTGTTATGGGGCAGGTGGCAGAAGAGCTCAGAGAGAGAGAGAGACAGAGAGAGAAAGACAGAGAGAGAGAGAGAGACAGAGAGAGAAGAGAGAGAAAGAAAGGGCAAAGGAGGATTTCAAAGTTCTTCTAAACTATTAGGAGGAATGGGAATTCCTGTGCATGAAAGGTGGATCATGGGAGGCTGCAGATCAAGGGCATAACATGATTTAATTTCCACCTCAATAGACCGTTTTGACTGACATTTTTGGAAATTCAATGTATGGAAATGGTTGAGGCAAAAAGATCAATTAGAACACTTACAAACCTATTCCAAAACACAATTCGCCAGGGAACCTTGGGTTATAGTGATGGGATAGAAGTGAAAACGGACCACTAAATTCTGGGTACATAATGGGCACAGCTGGTAACGCTGACAGAAAGGCATCATTTGGGATATAACAGAAAAACAAGCCATTGTTTTGTACCTGAGACAGTGATGAATGTGTAAACAAATCACAGGCTCTTCTTGTGGCTGGAGAAGTTCAGCAATTTGGGTATCAAATGCTAAGTATTTAAGGTATAGTACCTCTCAGGAGGGATGTCCAAATCGAAACGAAATGCACACGACTTCTGAGTAGCAACTGAGGTAAGCATAAAAAATGTAGAAAGCATGGTTTACTCATAATATTTAAGACCGGTAACACTGTGAAATCTTTAACGGGATTATTATTATGGCTATTACGCTGAGCATCTATGAACAAAAGCCCTTTTCTCACTAAATTTCCCTTCTTAAACACTTACTAAATATCTACTGAACATCTGGCAAACAACCAGTCCTGGCCCATCTGTGTGATCACTTCTCTTTGAAGCTAGAAATGTGAAGCAGATCGTGCTTACATTTGATTTTGTATCTTATGCATCTTGCATACATACACCAGAGTTTTGGACCATGTTGTCCGGATAAACTATTACAACTAACACTTGGGTAAGAAAATAAGATAAGCAATTCATTATAGTCACTATCTGAGCAGGTTAACCACACTTACAATAGAGATGGGATATAAGGGAGGATCACACGTTTTCCTTTGGAATCCTTAAATCTTAATCATGAAGGACTTATTTGGAAATGTAAATTGAAAATAAGCCAGGAAGTGTCTGGAAAGGATTTCAGGGACACCGAGAGGGAATGCGTGAGTTAGCTGGGACCCAGTTACATGTGAGTGCTACATTCTAGCCAGGAGTACAAAGGGCCCACATTGAATGAAAGTCATACTTTCTCAGTGTTCAGTCCCCTGAGAATAGCCCCGGAAGACAGAGAGGAGGGAACAGAAACCCCGGAGAAATAAAAGAAGACGAATAGTGCCATAAGAAAACTATAGAATTAGGAGTTCAATTCGGCCTTATTCAGATCTTCAAAAAGGTTGAAAAATTGTTATAATCAAATGATATTATAGTATGCATTACTGTATTTTTCACTTCGGCGCTGCAAGAAGACAAGCTTACTCTGGAAAGTGCTCTTAGGTTCACTTTGAAGTATATGAGAAAGAGATGAAGCAAATGAAAAGTACCTCATGGAGAAAGTTTCCATGGTACTGAAAGACTTATGATATAGTAACACTCTCCCCTCAAGTATTTTCATGAGTGGTAGCAATAGAGAAAGTTTATCAATAATGTAAATTCAAAATAACTTTTTTTCTATTTTTATGAGGCTGTATTTAACCTCACTGAAGCATAATTCTTAGCAGAATGTCTTTCAATTAGAGCAATCCATCTATTTACATCAATTCTAAGACTGCTAAAGTCTCATTTTGAATTGCCTTTTTTTTCCAAAGTGAACATTAGTGGGGAGTGAGAAAATTAATGCTTAATGTAATATGTGTGGTCTCAATCTCAGTTTAATCATGGTAGGTTCTATGGAGTCATTGCTATAAGAGACGAGGGAAGGAAGATGCAATTATCCAAAGCTATTGAATATACAACTCAATAGGCATTAATCAAGTTTATTTGGTGCTCAAGGAACTTTCACCAGCTGTTGCATAGGTGTGAGAAAAGAAACAAATAAATTAAAATTCCAGGTTATATATGATATGGTACGGAGGAGTCACAGAAGCAAACAATGAATGAGAACACCAGCTCAAATCCTACCAGGATTTATATCTCTTTTAAGCTAGAGATCTGCACTGGTAGATCTAATTAAGATGATCAATCCTCACTTAGAAAGACAAATGGGATGTGCATTGGACATAGGAGAAAACAAGGAACAGGACAGGAGCCTACTGCAGAGGGCCTCTGAAAGACTCTACCAAGCAGAGTATTAAAGCAGATACTAAGACACATAACCAAACCTTCCGCAGAGTGCAGGGAATCATATGAAAGAAGGGGGAGTTAGTATGATGTGGAAAGGATAGGAGCTCCACAAGGACCAAATATATCTGGGCACAGGGGCCTTTTCTGAGACTATTTCTCCAACCAAGGAGTATGTATGGATATAACCTAGAACCTCTGCTCAGGTGCAGCCCGTAGTAGCTCAGTAACCATTTGGTTTTCCCTAGTAAGGGGAACAGGGACTATTTCTGACAGGAACTCAATGGCAGGCTCTTTGACCTCCCCACTCCCCAAGGGAGGAGCAGTCCTGCTAGGCCACAGAGGAGGACTTTGAAGCCAGTCCTGAAGATACCTGATAAAAACAGGATCAAATGAAAGGGGAGGAGGTCCTCCACAATCAGTGCACTTGGAAAGGGGCAGGGAAGAGATGAGGGAGGGAGGGTTGATTTGGGAGGGAATGAGGGAGTGGGATATAGCTGGGATACAGAGTTAATAAAATGTAACTGAAAATAAAAAGAAAAATAAAAAAATACTGAAAAAAGAGTTTGGATGATTGGGCAGATTCTATCAGTCAGGATGATTCTACTGAAGTGGACAAAATGTCAGTTCACAGACACTTAAGCAGGGTATTTACTTTAAAACTTACCATTCAGAAGTTTTCCTGATGTCGGAGATTGTAAGCCGTCAGGGGGCAATTTAACAATTCAAAGGCTATAGGAGTCTAAATCACATAAAGTCTTTTCTTTATGATCATAGTTAGCTGCTGCCTATCCAACCATCAATTCCACATAAACAAAATACCCAAACTCTGGAAGGGGCAAGGAATCAGCATGGGTACTTCCTTTCCTTTCAGATAAGAGAAGTAATGTACCCAAATTTCTCTCCTCCTTGTGCTAAGTGGACACATTCTATCTACTATGCTCCTTGTGGTTTTGCTGTGAGACATGAGCTCTACACTTTTCAAAAGGAAAGGAAATGGTTTGGGGTAGAGAGCTAAAAGTGGTGCTTCCAGCAACAACAAGCTATTTCTTGGAAGGCTGTGTGTGAGGGACACTCTAAATGCTTTCCCAAGTGCTACTCGCTCCATGTATATCTATTTTATCTAGGTCTTCAGAACAGGATAAGCATGAGATTGTTACAACTATATACTAGTATCTGACTTTTATAGTTTTAGGATGTTACAGAGCTTAGCAGGAGCAATTCTTGGTGCATTGTGAATATTTCTTTGCTCATGGAATCTTCATTCCAATTCAGCCACGAGTTACTTTATTATCACGACAGCTTACAGATGAGAGACTGAGAGTCAACAAGAACACATAACTTTTTAATTTTAATTTTTTACTATTTATTCATTTTATGTTCCGATTGTAGTCCCCTCCCTCATCTCCTCCCGGTCCACCTTTCCTCCCTCTTTCTCCCTATTCCCTTTCCCTAGTCCACTGAAAGTGAGAGTCCTCCTACCCTGCCATTTGACTCTAGCTTATCAAGTCTCATCAGGACTGTCTGGATCCTCTTTCTCTGTGGCCTGGGAAGTCTGCATTGCCAGGGGGAAGTGATCAAAGAGCAGGCAACTGAGTTCATGTCAGAGACAGCCCCTGCTACTTTTATTAGGGAACCCACATGGAGACTGAGATGTTGATGGGCTACATCTCAGCAGGGAGTCTAGGTCCTCTCCATGCATGGTTCTTGGTTGGTGCATCAGTCTCTGCAGGATCCCTCAGCCCAGATCTTTGGGCTTTGTTTGCCTCCATGTGGAGCTCATGTCCTTTCTGTGTTCTTCTACACCCCAGTTCTTCCATAAGACTCCATGCTCTCTTCCCAAAGTTTGGCTGTGAGTCTTAGCATCTGCTTCAATCCCCTGTTGGGTAGAGCCTTTCAGAAGACCTCTATGGTAGGCTTCCATACTATTCCTTTTCTTCCACATCTTCTGGTGTCTGTCCTGTTTGCCATTATGAATGAGATTTAACCATCCTCCCTAGGGTCCTCCTTGTTGTTTAGCTTCTTTAGGTCTGTAGATTTCAGTAGGGTTAGCTCATATTATATGACTAATATCTGCTTATAAGTGAATATATACCACATGTAACTTGAGCATAGTCCCAGATCTGGGAAAGTGGAGAGAGTACGAACTTAGTTTATTCCCATGCTGGGCCTCCCTTCTGTGGAAGAAAGAAGTTGGTATCTTGCCTGAATTTCTAAGTTAAGCCTTCTAGAAAGCTGGTCCTCTAGGAGAGTAATAGATTCCTAATGACACAACTTGATACAACCTTCCCCTCAAATCCCCAGCTTCCCAGAGCTTTAGTTTAGTTTTGTGACTTTGACGTTTTGAGCCTCTTGCCTCCACCTCCCAAATGATAGAATTGCAGGTGTGTACCGCTACACCTGATTTGTGCTGGGCTGAAAATAGAACCCTGAATTTGTAGAACATGCTAGGCAAGCTCTCTGCCAACTGAACTACCTCCCCAGGCCCTTTCTACTTATTTTGATGACATTGCAACTCAGCTGTCACACGGTAATTGGTGAGATCATTTAAAAAAATTAAACAGTAAGCCATCTAGCCCCATTAGCAAACAAAAACAAAAACAAAAAACAAAACAAAACAACAACAAAAAAAACCCTCACATTCTTCCTCAGTGTATTTGAAAACTATCCAAATGTCCTACTTTGTCCTAAAAATCATGTGGCTTGGCCCCTGACTAACTCTTTGCTTACCTAGCATGTCCCAGCCTCAGAGGTTCTTCACATTCCTTGCTGCGTGAAGGCAGTTCCAGCTTGGAGCTACTGTCCTGTTGTATGTGCAGTTGTACACACTCACATCCATTTCTTGGCAGTATTCTGTCTCATTGCTCAGACTCACACGGAACGTCTGCCCCTCACAGTGGCTTTCCCTGACTATCCTGCCTAACATCTAGCCTTCTCAGCCCAGCCACTATACTGACAAAAATCCTTCTTCATCACACTTTCCTGAAATCATCACCTTAATTTGAAGTAAAGGACAATGTCCACACCTAGAATAGTGATCTACATTGAAACAGATCTTCCCATTATTATAAAAGACAATTATAATATTTTGAAGAGAAATTAAAAATATGCTATTATTACTGTTGTTGTTTTTATTGTTGTTTTCAGGACTTAAAGCACTAGGAAAGTATACTATCATTGAACTACATCCTTAGCCCATCAAGCAAGTATTTTTAAATTAAATGAAAAAACATATATAAAACAGAGCTACTATTATAATTATAATTTGTTTCATGTTTATTTTATGACTTTCATTAAACTCCTACAAGAAAAAGGCAAGCATATACAGAAACTACTTCAGTAACAAGGACCAATTTTCTTTAGATGCAATGGAAATAATACTATTAAAATAACTACTATTACATTTCTCTTACTGGAAGTTTCCAAATGAAGAAGAAGACCTAAACAAAACAAAACAGAAAAACAGCACTGACAACAAAAACTCAGTCAGATTTCTTCAATGTATGGAACTGTTATCATCTCCTTTTAAACGTAGTTCAAGTGAATGTATTTGTAGAAGCTGATTGGCCTATGAATGAGCATCCCTCATGATAGAATTTCTGTGGTTGGCACCTCTGTTAGCTTCAGTGTTGAAGGAGAGTGTGTGATGATTGATTGATGTAGGGTAGGGACTTTACTGCTCAGAGGATGGTTCAGTGGATCCCTGCCTCTAATAATTCTTTGAAAATACTGTTGGTTTAAATTTGTTACTGATAACAAATTGTAATATATCTTTATAAAGAACAAAACGTATTTGCTGACGCATCTGGAGGCATGATGCTCTGAATTATTTTTTCTTTGTTTTTTCCTGGAAGCAAACAGAATATTGTGGGTTATTATTTCCAATTTGGAAGATGAAAACAAACAAAGCCTGCCCAGTGGCCTATACCAGCATGCAGATGCTTGTCTTGTCTTACAGTTAATGTAGGTAGTGTCCTGGCAGATGTGTCTAACAAGCCAGCATCATCAAGGTTTCAGGGGCTCAGTTTATTCCTTCCTCTCTTATTATATATATTGGACATCTCCTTCCATATGAGGCAATTTTTCATACTAGGTTATTAGCAATGTGAGAATTAGCTCTCAAATATAACTGAATAAATCAAGTCTTGAATTTTATAATATTTGTAAAGCCTTCCAACCATTTCACTGCTAGTTAAATAGCCAGATGAAGAAAGAATGACTTTTCAATATTCTATGCTTAGTTTATCACTTTTCAAGTGTCAAAGCACTTAAAAAACCTTTGAGTTAATCATCTTCTACTTACAAGACTCTGCTATCTTAGAAAATAGCAAGGGCTGTGGAAAACTATGTGAAAGCCAATACCTGCTTTGGTAGATGGAGGAGAGATTGTGCAGACTGAGGAATATGTGTAGTTTTGTTCAATGTATAATGAGTATCTACTGGAGTTAGGCATGGTGCTCAGCCTAGGAAACAAAGTGGGCACATGTTTGACTTATAGTCCCATGTTCTATAGAGAAATGCCAACTATATAATTTCCATTACCATGTGTTTTGGAACTAGAAGTGAAGAAGGGGAGTTGTGACCAGAACTGGACAAAAAGGAAAGCTGATGTGTGTGGAGAAAGCTATTCTTGGCGGTGTGAACTTTATAGATAAAGGTACAAATCAGTACGTTGTTAGAAGCACAAGTGGCAGAGCTACTGGATTGACAAGACAGAGGTGTGAAAAGAGAAGAGAGATGGTGTTGATCCTGGAAGGTCTAACAAATCATGCCAAAAACCCACCTGTATTTAATCTAATGAACCACTGAACCACTGGTTCAGTAAGGAACCACTGAAAAATAAAATATTTGGTAGAGAAACGAAAGATAGATGTAAGAGACAAAGACCAAAAGTCAAACTATGTCACCTACTGTAATTATTATCAGTGCAAGCTTCTCGTCATCAACATAAAAAGTTTAAGTCACCCTTAAGCCTTGTCATGGAACTATAAGAGAAATAATGGGCAAGTACAAACTGTGGTCAGAACACCTATATATAGTCAACATGACTATAATCTGAGAGTCAGTGAGGCAGAGAGTTTTGATGTTTAACTCTAGTAATAAAGCTTCATTATTACATCAGCATAGTTTATTTTGTTTAACTCGATTATGCAAACCCATTTTTATTATTATGACTGTAAAGTATTTTGTTATTCTTTCCAAGTTTATTTATTTATTACAATTTATTCACTTTGTATCACACTGTAGTCCCCTCCTCATCCCTCCCAATCCCACCCTCCCTTCCTCTTCTCTCGTGCCCCTTCTCCAGTCCACTGATAGGAGAGGTCCTCCTTCCCTTCCATCTGAGCCTAGCCTATCAGATCTTATCAGGACTGGCTGCATTGTCTTCCCCTGTGACCTGGTAAGGCTCCTCCCCCTTCAGGGGAGGTGATGAACTCAGAGGCTGACATTTATCACATAAATCCAATTCAAAATTTTTCATGTTTTGTATGGCCATAACATTAAATTCAATTAACTCTTCTTTAGAACAAACCCATGTGTTTATACCTTGATGAAACAACTTCTCTTTTCTTTGAAAGTCAACAACACTTTTAGGGTCAAGATATCAGCCCCTTGTTATTATCCACTTATGTACAACTCATTACTCTATGCTTCTGAGATTTTCTTCCTAACTTCTCTTTCCTTGATTTAATTCATCTGTTTGACTATCATTCAACATCTTCAGTTACTAGCTTGAGAAGACTCACTTCTTTGGATGTCAAAGGCATATATTTAGAAGCAGGTGTCCTTAACGAAAACTGCTGTTTATTTTCCATCATGGGTTATCTTCTTAACTCCCACAGTTGGCTGTCATTCTTTTTTTTTTAATTAATTACACTTTATTCATTTTGTATCACCCCATAAGCCCCTCCCTCCTCCCCTCCCGATCCCACCCTTCCTCCCCTTTCTGCATGCATGCTCCTCACCAAGTCCACGGATAGGGGAGGTCCTCTCCTTCCTTCTGATCTTAGTCTATCAGATCACATCAGGAATGGCTGCATTGTCTTCTTCTATGGCCTGGTAAGGCTGTTCCCCCCTCAGGGAGAGGTGATCAAAGAGCAGGCCAATCAGATTGTGTCAGAGGCAGTCCCTCTTCCCATTACTATGTAACCCACTTGGACACTGAACTGCCATGGGCTACATCTGTGCAGGGGTTCTAGGTTATCTCCATGAATAGTCCTTGGTTGGAGTATGAGTCTTAAGTGTATCCTGCCTTTGAAACATATTTGAGAATTGAAAATCTGTCTTTATACAGTTTCCTCTATCTTTTAGATATTTTATTTGTGTGTGTGTGTGTGTGTGTGTGTGTGTGTTGTGATGTAAGTTCAGTGCCAGTGGAGCCCAGAAGAAGGTGTCTGATCCCCTGGTGGTTGTATGCCTCCATACATGGGTGCTGGGAGCCACACTTGAGTCCAGTGCAAGAGCAGTAAGAGCTCTTTACTGCTGAGCCATTGCTCTACTCCAGATTTTTCTGTATCTTAAATTGCATACTTAGTATGTTGGAGAACCCTTCATGTGGGAGTCACTTATACTGTTGCGTGTTATTGTCTAGGACTCCAAGCTTAGCTCTTGGACACGTTTTGTAATCTTTCCGGAACACTGTGATGTGGTTAATAGAAAACAAGTGAGATGATAAATCAAGCATCCCATTGCAGTTCCTGGCCTCTTAGCCAACCACAGAGATACAGGGAACTCTTTTTTATATCAGTTAAGATCAGTCATTATATCTGTCTGTAACACTGTTTTTCAATTTAGTGTCAAATTCTAATACCTTGCTATAAAATGAGTCATTCACATCTGTTTGTAATTCCTCTATAATATAGGAGTGAATGATGTAAAAGATCACAATTGCTCTGCCTATTACACTAGCTTTGATATACACAGCCTAAAACTGCTGGTCACATCTTAATAAGATTAAAGTCCAGTGTGACTCAAGCTTGTGACCCTAACACAAAGAAAGCTGGGCCAGGAGGACTGCCTCAATTTCTAGACTGGCCTAGGGGACACAGTGAGTTCCAGGTCAGCCTGGACTACAGAGCAGGACACTGTGTCAAAAGACCTCTTTCCCCTTAAGAAAAAAAATTCATACACTATCTCTCTCACACATGGACACACACAGACACAGACACACCGACGCCCCCCCACATGTATGTAATATCCGTTGTTGAGAATCCTCAGTTTGATATTTAGAAAAGCAAACCACACACCCACTTCTATGATGTCTTTAAGCATTAAACACGCTGATGGAGTTAAAAGTTCTGTACCCAACACAACTGCCCTATGGCTGACTCAGGATGCATGGAATTCGCTGTTTGTGTTCAGCACTGAGGGGCAAGTCAGTGGCAGCACCTGTGATTAAGCACCTGCTCTCCTAATTACAGAACTGCAGATCAGATATTCTACAAAGCAATTCACTCTCCACATTTCAGATTAAAGACACAGATTTACATAATACGAGAACATTTATCCCACTAATGGTTCCTAATAAATTCATACTTGATTTGCATTAAGGAGAGTTACATTTGGGACACGAATTTAAATACTGTCTTTTCAAGATTTCTTGCTGTATGGTGTAGTGCTACAAGAAGCAATGGCTCCACAAGAGCAATCTATTTTGAGGGAATCATTATAAAATAATTCATGAATTTCAGAAACATATCAGAATTTGAGCTTGAAATAAATAAGATTATCCTTTCCTCATCACAAAAGATTTTTTTTTGTTTGAAAAGCAAAAAAATAAAATGCCCTAGTGAGCTGCTGTTGAGAGTTTTAGAATGATATCATTAGAATAACCATAGTTTTTACGGTATTATAATTATGTAGGACGAGCCCCGAGAAGGAAGGGTTAAGAAACATGAATTTCACGTGTCTAAAGAAACATCTGATGAACACTGACTTAGTGGCAGGCACTGTTTAGATGAAACAGTGAGGAGAAAAATGAGGCGGGGCAGAGAATAAAGAATTTAAAGAGTCAGATTTAAGGACGTAGCTCTGTGTGTGGGTGTGTGTGTAAGCTGGGAAGGTATTTGTATAAACACAGAAACAGACAGCTTTCAATGTAGCAAAAGAAAATTGATAAGTAGCGTAAATAAGAAACACATACAAAGCGTTTGGGCAGGAAGTGTTAAGGAAAATAGCTCGGGAAGCAAGGATAAGCACGTGTGTGTGACGGGTGATTGGGTGGGTGTTATTTCATAAGGGTGTCGGGAGAATGCCAGAGAAAGCAGGTAACAGAGTGTGGACAAAGCCGCAGGTACCTCTGCGAAGCTTCCTAGTAGGAGCAGAGGGACCCAGAGTTCCTGGTACATGAAGGCATGTAAAGAAGTAGGAGTGACTTGAGAGGCAGTGCAGCAGGAAGCCAAGCAGAGAAAGAAAGAAGCTGGGGCAGCTCAAGAGGACACGAGTAAGGACGTAGGTTTTGTTTGGAGTTAAGGACTTTGTATGCTGATGACATGAAAAAGAGGGAAAAAAAATCACAGAATTTTTCTAAATTAGGATGTCTTCACAATCACCGAATCCAAGTATTCCATCTAGACTCAAGGAATTTACGTAGGGATTTGTGCATAAACAGCTACCAAGAAGAAGGCTGGACTAGCAAGCAGCTTAATCCTAACTCCACTTTACACACGGACTTAAAGGATCATAAACTCACTCCAGGCAGGGATGTCTTAGCTTCAAGAAGACATGATATCAGTATTGATGGGTTCAGCATCAGTGACTCTAAGATGACCAATCATTAATAAACTGGTAGAAGAAATTCAAATTTCCCAACATTATACTTTGATCTTGATTTCGGTGGGAATTCCATTTATTGAATATTATTAATCCGAACATGTTCCACAAGGAAGATTTCAAGTGGTTAAATCGATTTGTCTTTATATATTTGTTTCTTTGTGGGTTCATTTAGAGTAGCCTTAAAAATTGACTGTGGCCTATGATAACCCTCTATGATTTGGTTAACCCAAGGGTATCTGTCTTTTCTCCACTGTTGTATTTGTTTGCCACAGGCAATGTTTCATGGAAAAGACATCTTATGGGCAATTAGTTTACTTGGTTAAGGCCTGAAGCTAATTAAGTGTGGGCATGAGCTCTTCCCTAGGTGGGCTTTGCTCTTGGCCCTGATACAGCTGCAGAAGATATCCCAAAACCTGACCATTTGCCCCTGCCAAAATGCATGCTGTTGGTCAAAAGATGGATAGAGCCCCACACAAGGAAACTGCTGATTGTGTACTGGATACTTCACAGTGATGGTAATTCAGTGCTATCATCCTAACATTCCCAAATGATACCCTGAATGGTCTTCGGTTGAGTAGAGCTGGTTAATTCCCTGTCTCATGGCAAGCAAGTCAAATGAGCAGCAATTTTCTTGATGTGTCTCTCCAGGACTATTGATGGCTGAATTCTCAGTGGGTACCTTCGTGCAAATGTATGCATTCTAATCCAGGACATAATCAAGTAAGATTGCATTTTCTGTTTGTGTTTTCCTATGCTCTTTATGAATGCAGACTACAGCTACAATTCTTATGAACTGACCTATTTATATGTCGGGGTCTTGAATTCAGCATATAAACTTCGGGCTAGTTTATGCCAATAAGCATGTTGTTCCTTAGTTTCAGTTCTTTCCCCATTTTCCAAGCTGCTATGCTTGCATCCGAGATGCCAAGATGCTGAGTGGACAAGTTTTGTAAGACACCGTGTTTTAAAGTGGCAGATGTGATGAATCACTGAGTTTCCTTTACAGGGGGGAGCTTGTGATGCAAGCAAGAAAACTGACTCTTCTAATCTGTGCCATGCCGCTAAGCAATCAGGTGACCTTGAGGTAGAAATGCCTCATTACTATTCTATGCTATTACTATAAGACTGATAACATAACTAGTAACTGCTGTATGTAGGATGATCTCAAAACAGAGTGCTAAATTAATCTCTTACTTACCAATGCGTGAGTTTTAACAATTCATGTAACTTAAAAAATTATTTCCTGATTTGTAGTACACGAGCTAAAAATCCATAAGATTTTTCTAAGGGGGTTAATTTAGTAACACAAACTCCTTCGAAAGGTGAATATCATGTATGAGTCAAATAGGAATTTATTAGTATCTGTTTTTCTACTCATTTCTACATATTATAATATATAAATTGTTTCTTTAGCAATCTAATAGTAAAGCCAGCTCGTCACATAAAATGAAGACAGATCTAGAAGTTATATTGTCAGAACAATGAGGAAGTGAACATTAAAAAATAGTTCTTCAATGAAGCATGATTAAAACACCTGCATTAGCAGTCATTTTCTTTTTTTTCAACTGATAGTCCTAAAGGAATAGTCCTCCTCTCGGCTGGTTCCATACACATACTGCCATGTGGGTATCTGTAGATACCTTCCCTGTGGGAGTAGCACACACCATCAGGTGAGTATTGATGGTCAGCAGCGATGAGTGATTAGAGGTCTGGAACAAGCCAACTGAAGACATGGAGAAAGCCCCATCCTGTGAAATATCCACACCATCAGGTACAATCACATGTCCCGCATAGTCAGAGGCAGAGACAGGGAGTCATGAGAAATATTGACAAACCTCAAGAATACCAGGCATGGCAAAAAATAAAAATAACCCCAAACCTCTCACAAATACACACCACAAAAATTGGAAACCAAAATACACAAGCAAAAGATCAATAAGACACAGAAATGCCCAACCAAAGCAATATAAGAAAATGTTTACAAAAATTCCTCTGAGTTCCTTTTGTGTTGACTATCTACTTCTGAGTATGGCCATAACCTGAAGTGTGGTTACTATAGTAGGTGAGGCTCTCTTGATGAAGACTAATATTTCCTTTGCAAGGGGCTCCCAATTACAGAAAGCCTCTTGGTCAGAGGTGGGAGTGTGTGTCCACATCTCTGTTTCAGTGCCAGATCCCTTCTGGCTTGAGCCTGTGTTGTTCCTGTGCCTGTGGCCTCAGACTCTGTGAGTTCACTTGGGCATTAGTGTTGCTGTGTCATGAGGGCACTGTTTGCCTTGGAGTTATTATGCCCTCTGGCTTTTACTATCTTTCTACCTCCTCTTCAGCATAGGTCCCTGAACCCCAAGGAGGTTTGATGAAGAAAATCCATTTAGGACTGAGTGTTCCAAGATCTCTCACTTCCTGCACATTGTCCAGTTGTGGGTCTCTGTGTTAATTTTCATCTACTGCTAGTTATTCGCTTTGTGTGTTTGTTTTAAAGCTAAGGGGAAAGAAGGGCATGGAATTGAGTGGGCAGAGAAGTGAGAAGGATCTGTGAGGAGTTGGGGGAGGGGAACATGATTAGAACATATTGCACGAAAATACTTTTACTTTCAATTTAAAAAATACCAGGCATATTCTAGAGTGGCAGTACTGTTAAAAAGATCTGTTTCACAGCCTTACACTCTATCTGTGTTGAGTTCTTCAAATAGAAATTCTTAGACTTGGAGTAAACAGGGAAACTGAGACCTACTGCCTCTGACTCCGGACACACACTAGTTAATTTTAGAGCGAGGTAATATTTTCCTCTAGAGCCTACTGGTAAGTATAAAGCATTTTTCTCACATTAATATTTTTTGTCTTATAACCTTTGCTTTCCTTAGTCACTTGAATTATGATGTGGGTTTCTTCATATAGAGTTCCCTTTCATTATTAATGGCAGCTTTACAATGAAACATTCTTATTTCTCATTAAAATTCGTTAAACTTAGCATTTTATAAACTTCATATTATAAATCTCATTAATTTAAAATTCAGGGAGGAAAAAAAATAGCACCTCCAATAAAAAAAGCACTCATTGTATCTGATAACTCATTTTAACCACCAGAAACCTGACAGTAAGCCAGCTTCCGCCTCCAAAGAAAGAGCTTATGAAAAAACTCGAGTAACTTGCCACTTCGTAGGGCTTATTAAAGTTTGTTTTAAGTCTCACTCTATTTTTGGGTGAATGCTTAAATATTGGCTGCCACTGAATAAGTTTGCCAGTAGTCTGTGAAGAATGAAGGTGGCAACCTGTCAGAACTATGACAAAGCAATGCTGAGCTCCCAAACAACCTTGGAAATTGGCAAGAGGGTATACTGAGGAATACCGTAGACTTTGATATAGGTAACCATGGACTGTAAAACAGTCAATGGTTTCTTAGTCTCCTTTTCCCAATTCTGAGCTAACTTTTTTGAAATTGAGTGTTGTGGATTACAAGGAAGTCTCCATTTTTCCCTCCTCCCAAAGACTGTCAAGTTTTCCATATTCTTTCTTGAAGGTCAGTATGGTCACATGATGGTTTTAACTGATAGATGGCATGTCTCATCTGGGCCCATGTTAATTTCAATTCAACCTTCCATATTTGCTCTGATGTGTCATGCTCAGCTCCTTATATGCATTGGACCAGAAAGCAAACTTTAATGGTATCAGTAATACTGTCAATGTGTCTGTCAGCCAGAATGCTCAATGAAATTTAGAAATACATAACCCTATAAGTCTTTCATCTACCTGCTCTACTTTTGGAGGCGGAGAAGGATACTTATTTCATTTGAATCATTTCAGAAATCAAGGGGTTATTTTAATAGACATTGCTATATTTTTATTGATGTATTCAATACCATAGTTTCATAAATGACACTGAGCTCCAAAGATTATTTGTAGTGTGTTTATTTTTAATTTATCAGACAATAAGTCAGTCAACCTGAACATCAAACCAACCACAGGAAATAAGCTGCTGGAAGGTTGCCTGTCACATCACAAACAAATAGGATTAAATAACATAACAAAAAAATATCTGAAAATATATTTAAATAGAAGTTAATGGGAAAAGGGTAAAAGCA
Source organism: Meriones unguiculatus (assembly GCF_030254825.1). NCBI lineage: Eukaryota > Metazoa > Chordata > Mammalia > Rodentia > Muridae > Meriones > Meriones unguiculatus. The sequence goes on from NC_083363.1 coordinate 48,654,326, forward strand.
GAGTTTGAGTGCAAAAGTCTGTGTAAAGAAAAGGGAAATGACTAAGCAGGTGCACCAAATGCAGAATGCACTTCAAAGTGACTACATGTCAAAGAATTTTAATTCCACATTTGAGTCATAAAACAAACTTACAATAAGACAGAAAATAAAAGAAAGAAAGAAAAAAACCAAAACAAAACATTGTTACATCAGTCAGATGGTTAGAAGAAAAAGATTTTTATTGAAAACTTGTGTTATTTTACAAGAGAGGAATAATAACAGAGATTAAGATTTTTCTTTGATCTCAATGAGGTGGCAGCCATAACCACAACTTGTATACATGTAGACACACTGATATATGTGCATATCTAACATTCATAATTGAGTGTATTCATCGTATGTTTCTGAAACTCTTACTAAATATCATGCCAGGAAAGCGATTCCATACATTATTGATTTTCAGTCACTGCCACTGTCTTCCTTCTTCATTGATGATAAAAATCAAAGTTGTGTCTGGGTATATTTCCTTGCATTTCATTTCTACCACACAGAGGGTATCTTGTTGAGGAAAACTCAGTGTTTATTGTTAAAGTCTAACCTGTTATGGCGTTTCTAGATTTAACTCTTGGCACTTTCCCCTCTTTTTCTCCTAATTGCCCCTATGGTCCCTTTCCTTGCATATTATGGATCTTTTATCCTTAAATAGAGTTTTTGGTAACTGTTTTAGTTATTGTTCTATTGCTGTGAAGAGACACCATGATGAAGGCAACTCCTCTTTTTTTTTAATATTTTTTTATTTTTTTTTATCAGTTACATTTTTATTAACTCTGTATCCCAGCCATGTCCCCATCCCTCATTCCCTCCCAGTCCCTTCCTCCCTCCCTCATCTCCACCATGCCCCTTTCCAAGTCCACTGATAGGGGGGACCTCCTCCCCATTCATCTGATCCTGTTTTATCAGGTATTGAAGGCAACTCTTAAATAGGAAGGAATGTAAAGTGTTTAAATAAATAAATAAGTGGGGGGAAGGGAGAAGGAAGGCATTCAACTGGTTGCTGGCTTACAGTTTCAGAGATTTAGTACGTGATCATCATGGCCAGGAGCATGACCACACAGATAGAACTGGAATAGTGGCTTGGAGTTCTACATCTTGATAAGCAGGCCACAGGAAGTCAGAAACTGGGCCTGAGACGGGCTTTTGAAACCTCAAGACCCACCCCCATTGACATACTTCCTCTAACAAGATCATACCTTCTACTCCTCAGATAGTATCATTCTCTTACAACTAAGCATTCAAATATATGAGACTATTGGGGCCAGACTTACTAATTCCTGAATATTTTAAGCGAGGGTTGAAATTGCTCATCATTTAGGCACAAGAAACTTTAAATTCCTAACATGCTTTAATATGCTCAGGTCTTTGAACCAAGATAAGAAATTATAATATATATTATTATATATATGACATATATATAATTATATATAATGATAAAATATAATGCCATTTTTGTCTGTATTTACAAATTAATATATAGAAATTAATTCATGCATAGCCTTTTCTTTTGATTAATATGATGATACATTTGTTTGATTAAATTAGAATTTTTTAAAAAGATAACTATAGTTTTCTTTGTAACAAGTAGCTTGTTGATTATATTTTCATGAACCTTATTGGAATCAATGTCACAAACTGAAAATCTAAAACCAGATTCTGGTTATTACAAATAAAGCTGTTATGAACATAGTTGAGCAAATTCCTTACTGAATGGTGGGGTATCTTTTGGGTATATGCCTAGGAGAGGTATAGTGGATCTAGAGGAAGCGCTATTCCTAATTTTCTGAGAAAGTGCCAGATTGATTTTTAAAGTGGTTATACAAAGTTACATTTCCACTAGCAGTGGAGGAGAGTTCCTCTTTCTCCACAACCTCTCCAGCATGCATCATCCCTTGAGTTTTTGATCTTAGCCATTCTGATAGGTGTGAGGTGAAATCTTGGTCGTTTTGATTTGCATTTCTCGAATGATCAAGGATATGGAGCATTTCTTTAAGTGTTTCTCTGCCATTCAATATTCCTCTGTTAAGAATTCTCTCTTTAGCTCTGTACACCATTTTTTAATTGGGTTACTTGGTCTGTTGGTGTTTGACTTCTTCAGTTCTTTACATATTCTGGATATTAGCCCTCTGTCAAATGTAGAGTTGGTGAAGATCTTTTGCCAATCTTTAGGGTATTAAAGGAGATAGTGAGACTCATAGCCAAACTTTGGGCAAAGTGCAAGAATCCTTATGAAAGAAGTGGGAGAGAGAAAGACTTGGAGGAGACAGAAACTCCACAAGGAGAACAACAGAGCCAAATGCCTGGGTCCAGGGATTCTTACAGATACTGATACTGATACTGATACTCTAACTAAAGACCATGTATGGAGAGGATCTAAAACCCCTGCTCAGATGTAACCCACAGACTCTGACTCCAAGTGGGTACCCTAGTAAGGGGAGCAGGGGCTGTCTCTGGCATGAACACAGTGACCGGTTCTCTGATCACCTTCCCCTAGGGGGTTCAGCCTTGCCAGGCCACAGAAGAAGACAATGCAGCCAGCCCTGATGAGACCTGATAGACTAGAGTCAGCTAGAAGAGGAGAGGTTCTCTCCTACCAGTGGACTAGGGGAGAGGCATAGGAGAAGAGGGAGGAAAGTATCCTTTCCCTGTCCTGTTTTCCAAACTGCTTAGATTTTACTAGGAGACTAGTAAAATTGTATGAAATGACACATGAAGTTCCTTATGGTTACAGTATAATTGGCAAAATAATGCGTATAACAGCGGATGACACAGCAATGGATATGTAATGTCCAGCATGAACAATTAGGGTTCACAAAATCCACATGACATTACATTGATGAAGAAATGATGTCTGGAGAAAATGAAACAACTTGAATCACCAAGGAAGAGAAAGAACTGAGTTAGTGATAGGAAAGCATACATGTGGATAAAAGAAGAGAGGAATAGAGTAGACTGTTTTCATGAAGAATGTTTAATGTATCTTTAAGAGTGACAGTTTTCAAGTAGCCCACATGAGTCCTTGTGCTGACACTCTGAACACATGCGTGGAAACTGGACTGCTTGAGATTATGCACCAGTGTCTTGGCTATGGTTTACAAATTGTCGATGTCCATCAAAACGTCATGTGGTAGACAGTCCCAAGTGTGGCTTCTGAGGTGGTAGACACTGTATGAGGTAGTCTGGGGGAGGGTGGCTAGCAAATTACGGTTGTTGCTCTCAGAGAGGGTTGATAGAGTTCTGAAAGGACTTCAGTTATTTTCTGTGAGTATGCAACTATAGAAAGAGAGCATGCTGGGGTCTGACTACCCCTGGCTTCTTGAGTCGCTATAGATCTCTTCTACAAATTCTTACCAACAGGGTGCTAACTCAATGAGACTCTTATAGAGACTAATTGGGAAGAGGATACACAGTTAAGAACTTTTACATGAACTTAGCCAGAAAGCCAAGAAACAATTTCCATCTTGGACCTTCATAATCCAAAAACTATGAGCTTCTCAATTTAAAGTAACTTCATGCATTCCATTATAGAAATAATAATAATAATAATAATAAAACAGACTATGAAAGACTTGTGTCCAAACTTAAAAACATTTTCTTCTCTTTGGTTCTTTACATAATGAGAATATTCACTGTCATCTCATCTTCCCATTTTAAGTAAAGATGATTTTCAATATTAGCTTTCAGTACTCTATATGACCTCTATAATAATTCCATGATTTCTAATTAAATATCTTATACTGAAAATGTATTGAGTTAAATATTCTTTCTTGCTAATTTCAAGTGAATTCATATTAGATTTTAATTTCAAAATAATTAATGGCTTTCTTCCAACACTTGAGATTCATGGCTTCTTTTCAAACATCATTCTGTTTTAATGGTATTTAATTTTCATCTGGATATTTTATTTTCATTAAAATGCCATCAAATATTAGAGAAAATTAGCACATACTCTTATGTCTTACAACATTCAATAGTGAACATTGAATAAAAATATATTTAGAAAAAGACCAAGATAAGCTTCTTGTAGGATTTTTTTTAGGTAAGAGAATGACTAAAGGCAAATGGATGGAACTAAAAAAGGATCATCCTGAGTGATGTTACCCATACCCAGAACACATACATGGTATGTACTCATTTATAAGTAGATATTAGCCACATAATATAGGATAACCATACTACAATCTACAAACTTAAAGAGGAGGACTCTAAGGAGGATGCTTACTTCTCATTCACAAGGGCAAACAGGATAGAGACTGGAAGTGGTTGAAAAGAGGGAACAGGACTGGGGCCTACCATGGATGTCCTCTGAAAGACTCCACCCAACAGGGGATTGAAGCAGATGCTGAGACTCACAGTCAAACCTTGGGCAGAGAGCAGGCAGTCTTATGGAAGAGTCAGGGGAAACAGAGACCCCAAGGGGACAGGAACTACAGAAAAAGACAAAAGAGTCAATAAATCTTGGCCAAAAGTAGGGAGGGGCTTGTGGAGACTGATGTACCAACCAAGGACCATGCATGTTGAGGGTCTAGGCCCCCTGTTCAGATGCAGTAGATGGGGTACTCAGTCTCCATGTGGATTCTCTAGGAAGGGGAGCAGGAGCTGTCTTGGACATGGACCCCATTACCTGATCCTAGATCACTCCTAGATTGCCAGGCCACAGTGGGAGATGATGTAGCCAACCCTGATGAGAATTGATGGGCTGAGGTGAGTTGGTAGGGGAGCAAAGCTCCCCCTTTCTGAGGACTAAGGGATGGGGGTAGGTGGGGAAGTGAGGGATGGTGGGACTGGGATGAGACAAAGGAGGGGGCTATGATAAAGATGTAAAGTGAACAAATTAGTGGCTGGCTCTTTGATCACCTCCCCCTCATGGGGGAGCAGCCTTACTAGGCCACAGAGGAAGACAATGCAGCCAGTCCTGATGAGACCTGATAGGCTAGGGTCAGATGAAGGGGGAGGACGACCTCCCCTCTCAGTGGACTTGGAGAGGGTCATGGGAGGAGATGAGGAAAGGAGGGTGAGATTGGGAGGGAATGAGGGCAGGGGCTACAGCTGAGATACAAAATGAATAAACTATAATTAATATAAAAATTTTAAAAATGAAAAATAAATTTAAATAAAAATATATAAATAAAGTATGAGAAAAAAATTAAAAAGAACATTTTTAAAAAGCCAAAAATTGAAATAGAGCTGCAGTGTCATTCAGTAATGGAGTGCTTACCTAGCATGTACACAAAAGTTCGATACCCAGAGCCAGAGGAAAACAAAGCAAAACAAAAGGGAACAACTAACCTGAAAAAAATAAAAGCCCTGGTAGGGTAGTAGTTGTGGGGGGTGTCCAGGTCTATTTAGTTCAGAAGAGTGACTTCTCCCTTCCGGGAAGAATAACTATGTTAAGTGCATGGGCAAACAGATACGGTGTGGAAGGCAGTGACTTATAGATTAGGCACAGTGAAGCAAAACGTATGCCAAGAGGAAATAAAAATTCTATGGTCTAAGTAGTTGTATCTCCTAAACCTGCCGTGTGAAAATTCTAACATTCAGCGTAATCATTCAGGGGGTGCATTTTCTGCTGAGAATAGTGCATCTTAAGTGTGGTTAGTGTCATAAAGGTAGCCCACAAACTCAGACGTCTCTTTCTCATGTGAAGTCAGAGACAGGTATTTCCAGGCATATTCAGGTCTTCACCAATCATGGAACCTAGGATTGCAATCTTATCTATCTGAGCTTCCTCATCCCTGCTGTTGATATACTCATTCTAAACTGAAACAAAGGAATCCCTACCCACTTCACAATGATACAAACTCTACAAAGTCTACCAGAGAACGGCAACGCAAAGCTAAGACAGCTGCTCTAGGAGAGGACTGATGTGTTCTGCACCAGAGAGACGTCCCGTAGTATGCTTTTATTTCTATTTTATACAATGGAAGGACCCACTGAATGGTGACAGCATTGGCTGCTGAAGTCCCACAAAGTGACCTCCTGGGTGTTGGATATGAGCTGGAGTTAGAGATGAGAAGCTGTGAGTACAACCTGGCACATAAACATCAAAATGTGATATGAAACATTTTTAAGAATGAAACTTAAAAAATTCTATTTTCAATGTTTGATACTATTCATAGTTCATCTATAATGCTTCCCAACATTTTTCTATTTAATCCCCTTTCTTGTACCTGTTGTTCCCTTTTCACATTCATTTTAACTCTTTATTACCTAGCAATTCTGTCTCCTTGGTTATTTTTTTTTCTGTTATTTGTTAATACGCTATCTTTCTTTGATGCCACCTTCCAACTTCTTTATTAACCTCTTTCTCTTCTCTGTTTTAATCTCCTGTGCATTATCAACAGTTTCAAGGAGTTCCATTAGTTTCCATGGAAACTTGTTTGATTCATGAAACATGCTCTGAATTCCTGTCGTCCTTAAGTAAATAGACAGCAGAAGCTATAGTTTAAGAGCTCCCCTGGTTCAAATTTTTGTTTTTGTGTGACTTTACCCAAGCCACTTTTCTTTTGCATTTCAGCATAACTCCCTTCTGATGTCAACACCATAGCCTGCCTACTGAAGCTGGGAAGGTGAACACAGAGGGATAAACCACAGTTTCTGATCTATAAGGAATTCTTAGTCTAGTGCTATTCCAGAAAATTGAACCACCTACTCTAAGAAGAGCCTAGCTAAAATGAGTACCACAGAGAAGACAGGATTCGCAACTTAAAAAGGACTGGTTTATCAGTTGTAAGAAGGATTAGAGAAACCCAGCTAACAGAGTGCCAATTCAGCAGCCTGGTGCGGAACATATATCAAGTTGATCCTTACATTCTAATCAAGCCTGACTGAGTATTGTAAAATTTCAAGAAATATGGATATTAGAATTAATGAGAATCTAGGACGTGAAGACCCCTAAAGTATCCAAATACCTTGAAGACAGTCTAAAAATGAATTTAAACAATGCCAAATTTACACTTTGAAAAATGATCTTAGGCCAAAGTAGCACCATTCCATTTACATTTTTATTGTATACTTTGCTGAGAAAGTACTAAAAATAGATTGCTTGGCTTCAAGCCTGGGATCGATGATTTCCCAAGGTTTTTTTTTTCCTTTTTTCCTATATATATCTATATATATAGATATATCTATGTAATCCACCAAAGAGCAGAAGAAAATTAGGACTAACTTATAATCACTATACATCAAAGTCAGAAAAGAAACATTTTAAATTATCTGCATTATTCGTGAAAAGTAATTATCGTTAAATCATGGGCCACCAAGTTGGATAACTTCTCTTAAACTTAAGTCTTAAATTTTAATAAATGACTTCAGTCACAGATTTTGTCATATTGGCTTTGGGTATTAGATTTTAAAGTAAAATTGATGTGGTAAGAATCCAGAAATACATTTGACTTTCAAATAAAGTGATGGCTTTCAGACCTCCTTTCTAATGAACAGATAGGCAACAATGAACTTCATGGGTAGGCCCTGCCCAGTATGGTGAGGAGTGCTTCTGCACATCAAGCAACCGGGAGATTAATCCTTACATTTGGTAATTTGAAGGGGAAAATCACAAATCAAGGCCATCTTGGAGTATATACTTCCAAACTGAAGGCTTATCTGAATTGTCTATTGGGAGACCATCTCAGAAAAGTAAAAGGAGTCGTAAGTAAGTAAAGAGTTTAGTCAGCTTAACCTTGCGTAGACCACACACAGCCTGACTACAGTCGCTAACTGGAGTGTAACTGGGGCTGTTTGGAAAGCAGATAAATTGTTTGTAGGGAATCTGATGCCGACTCTTAGAATTTTCACTATTTATTATCATAGACCTCTCTAGGGTTGGGATAAAGGAGAACTTTCAGTGCATCTGGGTCTGAACACTATCTCAGGAGGTCTCATCTGTGGGCTTCACTTCATACTAGCAGTCAGGCCACTGTAGGACTCAGGTGACAAACGTTTTAAAATTTACATTTTGGAAAGCTGGTTCCTGGAGATCATGGTGTCCTAATATTAAAAATCTTCTGTAAAAAAATACAGAGAAGATGACAGCTCATCAAGCATGAAGACCCCAGCCTGGATCAGGGTCTTCTACCCAATGGAAGCCTTAGTGTGGTGATGCAAGTCTGTGACTCTGGTGTTGGTTTGGCAGATACAGGAGGGTCCAGGTGCCTTGGAGGCCAGTCTAGATGAGACTGTGAGCTTCAGGTCCAGTAAGAGACCTTATGTCCCTTTTAAGAATTTTTAGAATTAATTGGCTGTCTTTGTGCTTCACCTGTGTGGACACACGTGTGCTGCTACACACAATGTGGCAGTCAGAAGACACCTTCATAGAGTTGGGTATATACTACCTACTTTATGTGGTTTCGGGATTGAGCTCATGGCATCAGGTTTGCACAGCAGGTGCCTTATCCACAGAGAGAGCTCATCAGCCCTGTCTCAAAAATTCATGTGAGAGTAAGAGAGCCATTAACCTCTGTTCTCCACACATGTACATTCCTGTACACACACACACACACACACACACACACACACACACACACTAGTGGGGCTATGAGCAATAAAAGTTTTGCCTATTTTAGAATAAAGGTTCATTCCTCTAGTACAACCAAAGAAAGAAGGAAACAGCTACATGCTGATAAAACGAACCACAAGCCATTAGTACTTCTCTTTTTTGTTCATTTACTTCTGTATATACTCGATGGATAATAGTACATATTCATTTTTATGACAGAGAAAAGTAAGACACAGAAAGGCCAAATGGCATCTCCCCAGTCTCTTAATTAATGAATAGAAACTATACTAGAAGCTGAATTTGCAGTTTTAAGGCTAGTCTTAAACCACACTACCAGACCTCCATTTGCTCGCTAAATAAAGGGTCAGTTTAACTAATTGAATTATTTTCAGATAGTGTGGGAAACTTGCCAGAATGGCAGATTCCGCTTGTATTCAGTAGTGCAAAACTCTAATACATAAGTAAGTGACAGGAATAAATGATAACAGCAGTCATTTTCTTTATATAAAGTAAACAAAGCCTTTGGAAGAATTTTGTCCATTCAGTGTAGCTATCCATATCTAAATTTTAAAATGAAAACCACCATCTAGCTAAAATGAAGTTACTTTTTCTCTCTTAATGTTTTTAAAGTAATATAGTCATCAAGACCTGAAATAATTATAAATGAGGTAATTACACTCTGTGGAACAGAAGGCACAAGGCAGATTTTTTTTTTTTTGGCAGATTTAGAAATTATCTGATATTAAGGCTTCATGTCTCCCAAACAATTTGTATAGTCTATGGGTCAGGTTGACCTGCATAGGATCAATTTTAATAGGAGTCAGAGATCAAAAATAGATAGAAAAAGACAGAACACAGCTCAGACACTGCAATGATAGAGACAAATGGGTAACTTTGAACCCAAAGGATATTTGCATAGAGTGCCTAGCACTTCTTTTTCCATATAACAGATGACTGAAAAACCAGGTTTGGGATTGTTATTTCAGGGGTGGAAAGATGGCTCCGTGTTTAAGGGAACACCACTCTTTCAAAGGATCATAATTTAACTCCCAGCACTCAAATGAGGCAACTTGCAACCATCTGTAAACTCTAGATACAGGGAGACCCAACTCCTCTTGTGTCTGTGAACCTCTGTACTCACACAGACACATAACTGAAAATAGTAAAAGTTAAAATAGAAGAGAATACAACTGTAGCAATTTGTGTAAGAATGGTCCCTCTAGTCTCATATATTTGAATGCTTGCTAACTTGTTGGTAGAACTTTTGGGGGAAGCCTTAGGAGGTATAGCCTTGTGGTAAGTGTGCTCCTGGAGTAGGCTTTAAGGTTTCAGAAACCCACAGCAGGCCCAGTTTCAATCTCTCCACCTCCAACTTGTGGATGTAAGGTCTCAGCTACTGATCTAGCACAATGCCTGGTTGCTACCATGCTTCCTACTATAGCGAGCATGGACTAACTCTCTGAAATTATAAGCATGCTCCAATTAAATGCTTTCCTTTATATGTTGCCTTGGTCATGTTATTTCTTCATATCAATAGAAAAGTAACTAAGACAAAAACTTCAATAACACATAAATATAAAGAAAAGAAGTATGGGAAGCAGTATGAAAGAAGTATGAAAGCATGGGGAGTTAGAAAGACCTGCAAAGGACAGGAGTTCCAAAGGACCAAGTAACAAAGGACCAGAGTTCCAAAAGGCCCAGGGGTCTTTTCTGAGACTGATTCTTCAACCAAGGACCATGCATGGATATGACTTAGAACCCCTGCTCAGATGTAGCCCATGGCAGCTCAGTATCCAAGTGTGTCCTAGTAAGGGGAACAGGGACTGTCTTTGACATGAATTCAGTGTCTGGCTCTTTGCCCCCCCTCCCCCGATGGAGGAGCAGCCTTATCAGGCCACAAAGGAAGACAATGCAGCCAGTCCTGATGAGACCTGATAAACTAGGGTCAGATGAAAGGGGAGGAGGACCTCCCTTATCAGAGGATTTAGAGAGGGGCAGGGAGGGTGGGATTGGGAGGGAATGAGTGAGGGGACTACAGCTGGGATACTTTGTGTGGGTGAAGCATATGCTCTACACTGAGGTACAATCACAGCTCTTTTTTTCAGTTTTTGTAGCTATAAACTTGATGGTTGAGATCTATTGTGAGTGATACTTGATTGATTTATGTGATGAAGGCATCTATTTAAGTGTAAGAAATTGTTGGTATATTTATGAATTACTATGACCATCTCTAAACTTAGCCTGAAATAAAGACATGGCTCCACAATTATTATTTAATTAATTATCAGTGAAATACTTTATTAGATAGCATCTGTAAAGTGTTTTTCTGCAATCATATGGTATTAATGGCAAAAAAATTATACATTAAATGCAAAGCTCTGGGTAAAAATCTTTCATGTATTTTCTTTAAAAACATTCTTTCTCTTATTTAACATGGTCTTAGCTTCATTTACTATTTATTTTCAGTGAAAAAAAATAAAAAAACAGCAAAAACCAAATTGTTTCTACCTTTTAAATCTATAAGAGACCCAGTCAATTCAAGATTGAAAAAGGTCATGTCTTCTGGTAAACACATGTTCTTATTCAAACATTCCCGTTATTTCTCTGATATTAAAAATGTCTTCTTCCATTTTTTTTCCCTTCCTCCTTAACTAAAACCTCTGTCAAAGCAATCCAAAGCCAAGTCATAGACAGGGAATCTGGGTGCAACTATGAAATGGTAAAACGATGAAGGCTTCGAAGTGAGTTTTGTTGGTTTCTTATTTTCCTTTCTTCATATTTTCTGACCAAAGAACATGTCCCACATCTTTCTTTGCTATTGGTTCTTTTCAAAGGCTTAAATGTATCCAGATTGCTGCCCTGTCTATAGGCTCCTGACTTAGTTCATCATCTTGAAGGTTGATAAGATAGCCTGTTTGTGAAGCTTTTCCTAACCCCCTTCTCTGGGTCTGTCAAATTGAGCCCACTGCCTTTCAGTTTACCTGTCTTAGCTGGTGCCAATGCTACCTTCCAGTGACTATTTCTCAGCACATAGAAAAAAATAACACACTCCCATTATGCTTATTCCAATTTGCCAAAATGTACAGGAAGGATGATTTCTAACCATTTCCATTCATTTATTTCCTCCTTAAGATGTCTTGCATTTAAGAAAATTCTAGACAATGTTTGGATAACAACTTTTCTTGTCGGTAGAAATATTGAAAGGTGACAGAGAAACAACCCAATGCCTATTCCCTCAGGCAGAAATGGAAAGTTGGGTTATCTGACATTTTTTTCCCATCCATTGTTCTCAAATACTTTGTCTTTTCTCTCAAGCCTCCAACCCACCCTTGCTTCCTTCTATTTTTAAATTCCTGGTAATAACACCAGAAAATCAATTCTGACTCATGTTCAATCAGAAGAAAGCAACACAAGGGTCACAAATTGAGATCCCCGGACTTGACTGTGGCTCAAATTGTTGGCAGATACAAAATTCACCATCCTTGGGCTGTTTCCCCCAATTCACCAAAATGGTATACAATCTATTCTTAAAAACAGGCCCTAAGGGCCACACAGTGATTCTGAGAACTGGATATGGATGGAAATAGACTAAAACAGAAATCAGAGCAGAACAAAGTACCTTCAAAGCAGGAGGTAAGCAGTATTGTTTCTGAGAAGCTCTGGAAAACTCCCAGAGTCATTATAGAAGTTAAAGATTGTTGGGCCAGTTAGTACATTAGCTACTGTCTTAGTCTTTAAAACCCAAGAGTCTATTGGCTTATTGACAGAAATTTCTTTCTTCTAGTTTTGGAGGCGAAAGAAGTCAAGATGAAGTGCTGAATTTATCTGGTGAATGTTTTGTATATAGCACTTTCTGGCTGTAACTCGAAATAGTATAAGGGGTATGGTTATCTTCTAAGATAGCTTTTACAAAGGCTATATACCAAACTGAAGGGTAATAATTTGCCCCCCTCTCTCCCAAGGACCTAACCCCTAACAGTATCACTTGGGTTTCAGGATTTTAATATATGAATTTGTGGGGTGGGGACACAGACATACAGACCATATGAGATACATATAAAATGGGAGTATTAAAGCCAAGAAGTCTCAAAAGAAAGGTTCTGATCTGTGTGGAGAAGACTCCATAGAGAGTCTGGATTTCAAGAAATGATGCACAAGTATGACATAGGTAGAGATACATACTGCTTTCTAGGAAGCACATTCAACTGGCATGCCTGTGACCTGCCTGAAAGTTCCTTGAGCACAGATTGCAAGGGGATGCCTGCTTGGTAGGTGTGGTGGACATCACAGAGAATACCTTGTACCTAAAGGTGTTATGAATGATTAAAGGACTTGTAACACCCACACACAGTATTCACCATGCCGGCTCTGTGCTTTGAACTCACATCCTTTCCTATTAATCTCTTCTGAGTCAAGCATCATCTCCAAGCTCTTGAAGAAAATTCATGGCAAAAATAAAAACAAATTGCAGAAAATGGAAATGCAATGGCAGGCTCTAGAGGAACTATAAATACTTAATTTAAGAATAAAAAAATAATTTTTTTCCTCAGAAGATTTGAAAGCATTTTGTCATGAAAAACAGGCTGCAGAGTAGAAAAGGTAGAGCGAAAATTGAGAAAATATCCTTGAACAGTGAAATGAGCATCGCCTTACTATTCAAGATATTTAAAAGGTTGTAAATATGAGTCACAATTGAATCCTACACCACTCCTACACCGTACCTATTGTTTTGTTATCCTTTTGTCTCGGGCAAAGACAACTGATGTGCAGAAAGGAATCCACAGCTAGAGCATCAGCATCTTGGAAAAACCCTCTCGTCCCTATTTTTCCCCATTCACTCCTTTCTTTCCATGGAGTCCACATTCGGGGTCACCTTCTTGGTGATAATTTTCTCAGTTATTCTACATAACATTGCCTTCCTCTTATTTTTTTCATCACTAATATGCTTCTTCTTCTTTTTTTTTTATTTTTTTAACCTTTCTACATCACAGTTAGAGATGTGGCAAATGACTGATCTTATTTACCATCTTGCCTCATGTGTAACTTAAAGGAGAGCTGGCTTGGGTGTCTATTTGAGTCACTGTTGCAATGCGGAAATTCAGAAGGGTGCAAGGCACACTCCAGGTACTCAAGACATGATTCCTGAATGACTATTGAACAATGCCTTTACCATTTCCCAAGTAGAAACGAAAGCTTCCAAATCGTGAAATGAAGATTAATCTGTACTACTATGCAGCAAAATATATATTTAAACACTTCTTTTTTATTTTTATTACTTCTTTTCTATTTGAGATTATAATATAACTACATAATTTTTCTTTTCTCTTCCCTCCCTCCAAATTCTCTCTTATACTCTTTCTTACTCTCTTTCAAATTCATATCCCCTTCCCTTTTCATTAATTGCTCCTATGTACATATATATATTTATATATATATGTATATATACACATATAAATCACTATATACAACCTGCTCAGTCTGTATAATGTTCCTTGTATGAATTTTTTCAGAGATGACCGTTTGGTATTAGATAATCAATTGGTATATCCTTTCCTGGGTAAGACTATTTCTTCCACTCTCAGAATTTATTATTTAATCACAAACTATGCATGATAACAGAATACACAGTGAAAAAGAGGATTTATTTGCGACTTTACATTTTAAAACATTCTGTATAAGAAGTCCTCTAAAGCCTAACCCATTGCTTTTCTATTACGCAGACTTACACAGCTTGAATATCTTCTCTTTTAACAGAATGAAAAGATAATGAGTTTTCCTGGGGAAATGGTTCTGTGTCCCACATTATTTTTAACTTATATCTATAAAAATCATAGACATCATAATGTAATTTTTGAAGTAAGAAATAAAAGCCCAGATTATAAACTAAATTTAAGTAGATGTAAACGATAATTGCTAACTAAAACTTGGAGAAACAAATTAGTATTGAAGCATAACTTTCTGTTTTGTAATAACAATACACACCATTCTTCATGGAAGGCAGAGAAGAAATGATCATATTCAAGCAGCCATGCTTTCTACTGGATCATGCAAGGAGAACCAGCAGCATGTTGCCCGGTAGAGGTTTATACCTTTTACCTGTGTTTTAAAGGCCTAACAAAAACTCAAACAAAACTCTACTTTTCCCCCTGGCATAGCCTACCAGGCCTGTCTTCTGAACTTTCCAAGCTCAGCTGATGCAAAGTTCCTATGCTCATCGCACCCAACCAGGCAGCCTCCTGTTCCTCTGGTCTAATGCCTAGAATGCCATTTTTCCAAATAATACCCCATGTATACTTTCTCAACTTCTTCAAGCCTGAGTTTAAATGCCCCTGCTCAGCATTTTTATGTTGAACAGACCCCTCCACAATCCTTACGACCGTGTTCCACATTTTTTTTCACTTAAAAGATTAATTTTATTTATATTTATATATAGTGTATCTGTCTGTATCTGAATAGGTGTACATGTATGTGGGTGCTCTCTGAGGCCAGAGAAGAACCATCAATTCCATGTAGCTGGAGTTACAGGCCCTACATTGATGTTAGGAACCAAATTCTGGTCCTGCTTATGAGCAACAAATACTCTTTAACGACTAGGCCATCTTTCCATCCCCCACATGTTCCAGAATTTCTTGCTCACTTACTATACTTCTTGTATATTGTCTACACAGGTGAAAATAAATGGAATAATCACTGGAATAATCGCACTGTCTCATACATAGTTATTCATAAATAAGCATTTGTGAAATGTATAAATATTTTATATCAGTCTAGCACTTCATCATATACAAAAGTTCCATGCTAATGATCATTATTAGAATCATTTACTGCATAATTTCTCTGTGATATAGTTCTAGCTAAGATAGATATATAAAATAAACTATCAATACTTTCCGACATCTCTGTAAATCAGAATATGTTAATGACACCTTTTAAGGGAAAAGGGTATTTGTATGTTGGTGTGTGAACTTACAGCCCAATTAATAATACATTTACGCTTTGTAAAATCTATAATGTAAAGAAAGAGTGTTTGTCAATTATCATCTATTTTTGGTGAATGGAATAAAATATAAACAAAATTTTAGGTTAATTATGTCTGACTCTAATAAGGCACAATTATCATATGTTTTGCATTTCATAGGAAATAGAATGTTGGCATCATGAAGCATTGTTGTTATAATAACCAATATAGAAGTTATTTTCTTCATTATTAATCAGTATGTTTTAAAACCTTATGTAGAAATATATTAATATTAAATTAAGTTTATACGTTCTACGAGGTGGAGTAATTTTTGACAAGGTAGTTGCTCTCTGAGTTTTTAGTACTAATCTAACACTGAGCATATTTGGGGCTATGATCTGATTTCCTTAGCATTAACCTAATCTGACTGTTCTGATGATTTTCAGTTTGGATGTTAAGATTCTGAAATGTGATATGAGCCAGGGATTCTGGCAAATAAGGGTCTCGAATAGGGGTTACGTATTTGCCTACTTGTAGCCTGAAAGAGCTGAAGTGAGGTAAATGAGAAGAGCAGCAGGGTGCACTTTTGCTGTATTGGTGCATGTTATCCCTGGACCATTTCTACGCTATTTTTGGGCAGCTTTTGCATTAGAACAGAAGTATTGGTTGACTAGATAGCTGGCCAAGTTCTATATTGAAGATCTTGAAGGTTTGTTCTAGTTGATTCAATAACTTGTTTAATACTGCATATTTAATTTGTAAGAGTGGATTTCTTCTTATCATTTTGACGATAATCATCACAAAATCTCAGGACTCAGACTTGGTCAACAATGCAATGCAGAAGTTAGATGAAGATGCTCTGGTCTCCAAGAAAGAACACCAGTATATCATAGTCACTGTATGTTTCAAACGGTGACACTGGGAGCTAGCTGCTTCTTCAACTTAATTGATAATACAGCCAAGTACCTTCAAGGGCTCCTGTCTTATTTCTATATCATATAGCCTACAGACCAAAACTATTAATTAGGAGGTTATCTTTATGACTTTGGAAAATGAATACACTGTTAGAAGAATTTAAAAAAACAGGGAAGAAAAGTTTGGTTGTTACAAATAGATAATACTGTTATCTTTACATGTGTTGAGATAGTTACTCTAGAAATGAATAAAGCAGCCCTGCGCTGTGGGTATTAGCAATTCATAAAGCAGGCATCGGTGGGGAAACGTGTGTTCTTTAGAAACTGTTGCATAATAAGCTTCCAGACTTAATTTTAATCTAATTCAATAAAACACATCATACTCAGACACAAGATGACAAGACAATAGTTAGAGGGCACTGAAAATTTGTCATGGCTGTGGAGCCTGCTGCCTCAAAGCAAAAGATAATGAAAAATTTAAGCATGAAGTGTCCTTGATTCATCGCTCTTGTTTCTGAACTTGAGATAATGAAATTTTAAACTAATGTTTACTCCTACAATATTATCCACTGCCTCCAAGAATTTTGCTCAACGTAATTCAATTCTTATTAGAGGACAATGATTTAGGGTTCACTAATATGTCTTTTTTTCTACACTTCATGTTTAAAGACAACCATCCTGACGGCTACAAAATTTCAGGATGCATTGTTTTAGAGAAATAAAAAGTTTGCATTTTATCAGTGAATTATATTACTGTTGAGAATATTAAGACAATGGAATTTTATTCAGCCCTAAAAACATACATAACATGTAAATAGACAAGGACCTTTACTAATGATATAATAGATGAACAGGCACAGAATAAAGGGGTATATAATTTCCTAATCTAGTTTTTAGCTGTATTTTACCTATATCTAAAACCAAAGTCACACTAATATCCATACTAAGTAAGAGCTGTCATTAATATTCACTGTAGTGTTGACGGTGAAATTAAAGATACACTTTATCATTTCCCTCTAATTTTAATTCAAAAATATATGTTGCTTTTTCAATAAGAAAAATAAGTTACTAGTTGGAGCAGAGGAAGTTTCCCTAGTGCATAAAGTTCTGAAGTCAGCACGGCTCAAATGGAGAGAAGGAGTAGGCTAGGCAGCCATGACACAGAAGCCCACAGGCCAAGCTGGCCTTGCAGTGCTGAGTCCCCACTGGCAGGCACTAATGAAGCATGCGTATCAGTGGCCCATTAGCAAGCCCAGCGTGCCCATTGCGGTAATGTGCTCTCACAAAGCTCTGCTCCAGGCAATGAGCCACCTGCCCAAGGACAATCAGTTTGTTAATGAAAGCTCCTTTCTGAAAACCCTGTACCTTCACCCCCCTCTAACCTTAAAGAAGGCACAGCTGTGCTTTAATATTACATCTTTCAGAAATTTCACCCACTAATCCCACCTGGGGCCAGAGAATACTTTCAGTTTCTACTGTAACCTATGGGCATAGGCATTCACAATCCCTTATTATTTTTCCAAATTCCTCTTACTGCTTACCTGGATATCATCAAAGACAGGTTTATTATTTTCATGACTTTCAACTCAATCTTTGTCTTGAAAAATCACAATCATGTATAATCTCCTCAAAACCCTTCACGGAACCTAAATACAGTTTCCTTAATTCCATTTTGCTTCTGTGTCATTACATTCAAACAAGTGCAGGGAAAAAGCAGGTATGTGAAAGGTGTTTTCTGGAAGCCTGTGGTTAATTTTATGTGTCAGCTTAGCTAAACTATAATGCTTAGCTCTTCGGTCAGTCTCTCTGCTGCTGCAGATGTGGTTGATATTTTCAATCAGCTGAGTTAAAGAAGAGTAGGTTTCTCTACCTACAACAATGTACCTCATCAAACCAGCTAAAGCTTGTGGGTGTAAAACCTGAGGGGCCCTGATAAAAAATGAATTCTGCATCAGGATTCTATATACAATTCTGTTTGGTTTACCACATGTGGACATGTCCTACAGATTTTACCTCAGGACTACGCTAGCTACCTGGGTTACAGATTTTAGACTTGTCAGCCCCAAAATCTTGCAAGTCAAAACATAGCTCTCGTTCATAGTTCTCTTTTTTTCTTAATTTTATTTGCATTTATATATGTGTGATGCAATGCAGTATGTTCGTATGTGTGTAGGTTTGCATGTGTGTGTTTGCATGTATATGTGTTTGTATGTATGTGTGTGTGTGTGTGTGTGTGTGTGTGTGTGAGATTTTGTATGAGTATGTACCAATCAGTGCAGATCCCCACAGAGTCCAGAAAGGGGTATCCTCTCCCTTGGAGCAACAGTTGCAGGTGGCTGTGAGCCACGAAACAGCGATGCTGGTAGGGTTCATCTGTAGGAGAAATATTCCTCCTTAACCAATGAGCCATTCTGCATTTTCAGCATTTATTTGTCCCTCTGCCTCCCTTTCTGTCAAATTTGGTATAATTAACACGGATTCAAGTCAGAAAAAAAGAAGAAAAGATCTCGTTTTCCTTTATTCTGAATTTTACCATTTCTCAGGTTTTCTATCTGAAAGACACGGTGGGTTGCATTAACCACAGAGTCTTCAGAAGTTCCCTGGGACAAGCAGGATCTTAAAGGAACAGTGATCCAAAAATAACATCATGGAATCAAGCACAGAGATTCTTTTTCTCCTAGAATTATGTTACTTGGAGCCTTCACTGCCTTTGATATGGTGAAAACTCATGAGACTTATACTCTGGGACCTAGGATATTAGGTAATACAAACCTCTGTCCTCATATACTTAAATGAATCCTCTTTGTTTTCTAAGCTCAGCCACCTCGTCTGAATTCCATGATGTCATTAGTGTGTGTTTAAATCACACCTAAAGTTATAGTCATTCAATTACTTAATATTACAAAACATTTTAGGAAAAGTCATAGAAATAAAAAGTATGCCCATTGCTCCTAAAAAAAAAAAAACTTTGAATGAATAATTTCCCAGAAGCAAAATAATTGACTAATAGCCTCATTCATGTAAATTCAACCACATCACATTTTCATGTTAGAAAATAAAAGAAAAAAACATTTCTGAAACTAAGAAATAAGCTAACATTGGTGCTGGGGAGCTGGCTCCTCAGCTAAGAATACTTGTTCTTGCAGAAGACCTGGGTTTGGCTTCCAGCTCACACATGATGGCTCAAAGCCATCCATAATTCTAGTTCCAGAGAATCCATCACCCTGTTCTGTCTGTGAGCTCCATGCACGTAGACGCACACATTTACATAGTCAAGCAAAACACACATATACATAAAATAAAAAAAAAACACCTTCAACATTTTCAAAGAATGTGGTAATATATTTAGTCATTTTCTATGAATCCAATTCTTTGAAATGAAAATCATTTTTTCCTTCTTAATTTACTGGACACTACAAATGAACTGAAACTTTTACTAACTATAATTTTATTTAGTTTCATATTTTAGAAATTGAGTTATCATTAATTTTTATGTCACCTGAGAATAAAAATTTCACTGGGCATGGTGGCACATGCCTGTATTCCCAGAACTCAGGGAGGCAGAGGCAGGTGGATCTCTGTGAGTTCAAGGCCAGCCTGGTCTACAAATCGAGTCCAGGACAGCCAAGGTTGCTACACAGAGAAACCCTGTCTTGATAAAATAAAATAAAGTAAGAAAGAAAAAAGAGAGATTTTTAATTCCTTTATGGAATAACTAGAGAAGGATGTGTGTGTGTGTGCACATAAAAATATTTGATAGAGTGATTGATAATAGATAGGCAGATAGATGACAGATAGCTCCAGCAGTTTTATGAGTGTTTTCTTGGTTTTGTAAGGAACTGGAGAAACATCCTTGTGATACATACTCAGAGTTTCTCCATCTCTATACCTTAACACCACCGAGATTTTTCATCAGAAGCCACCTTCCTCGACTTTGAATGCATCCAGGCAAGCCATGAGTATCTGTCGTAATGTCATGACAATTACGACATTAGTGGATACAAGCAATTGGGAATCATATTTTCTAAAGGAAAGTGGTTTTTCTTACTTTTTTTCTTTTCTTCTGTAGGCTCGAAAAGGATAGACAAGAATTGGAAGCCAAATAAAAGATGACAAAGGAGGCCTGCCAGGTATAGGAGAAGAGGGCATTCAAGTGTTCTCCACCAGGACTAGCGCTGACTATTGTTGCTAGACTGTTAGTCTGCACATATCATGGATGCTTAAGAAAGGAACACAAAAATTCATTTTTGAGCTCCTGAATATTTTACTGTGTTTGTAGCAATGTCTGTGTCTGTTCCCTAAAAATCACAGAGCCTACTTGCCATCAGGAGTTCCCAGCCTGCAAGCAATTTGGGCCATGAAAAGATTCCAATTTAGTGTAATTGTAAATGATTGTTCTACATCCATATCCTAACATATGCCAAATATGCCACCAAACTTGTAAATATTTTTTTCTACCTAGATTATCCCGGAGAAGGTTTTTTTGTTTTTTTTTTTTGTTTTTTGTTTTTTGTTTTTTTTTTTCAGCTGTTGACTCAGGCATGCTCTAGTGCTCTTAACACAACTGGGGTGAAACAGAATTTTTACCCAAAATAGCTCATTGCATCAATTACAAGTACTTTGGAACCATGTCCTAGAAAACTGAATCCAAAGTGACTAAACTAGAAAAACACATTAGATTATTCAGCTGAAGAACTAGTGTCCTGGTCATTTGAGAAGAGGAACCTCATTTGAGAAAATGTCCCTGACAGATTTGCCTACAGGGAAGTCTGTGGGGCATTTTCTTGATTCACGGTTGAAATGGGATGGCCCATCCCACTGTGGGTGGTGCTGTCCCTGGGTAGGTCATCCTGGATGGTATACGAAAGAAGTCTGAGTATGCAATGACAAAACAGGCAAAGAGGTAAACAGCATTCCTCCATGGCTTCAGCTTTTCTGCCCTGAGTTCCTGACTTGACTTCCATGAGTGATGTAGTGTAATCAGCCTTGTGAGTGTAACCAACCCTTTCCTCTCCAAGTTGCTTTTGGTAATGGTGTTTAATCCCAGCGGTAGAAACCCTAACTATGACAACTAGTGATGCTAAGTTCAGGTGCACTAGAATCTGATACCTTTCACTGTCACCAAGGATGTACTTTTGTTCTGCTTCGTCCATCTGGTAGCTTCAATACTATTGAGCTTTATCTTAATGCTGGCTTCTCACAGTTACACAGGACCTGTAAGTAGTCAGCAGGACTAAACACTGTGTTATGCATGGCCTCACAAAAGGAGATTTGCTATTCTAGAAAAAGTCATGACCTGCGGTTTGAATGGACAGACTTAAGCCATGTGCCTACCCCAAGCAAATGGTTAAGTCAGTAAACATATACATTGCTTTTATTAGAGACAAGACCAAATTCATAAAAGCAAATGACTTTGTGTAGAGGGGCAAGTACTTTTACTAACAGTTGTGCTATTATTCACAGAGGAAACAGAATTTACTCTACATATCGAAACACCACTTAATATAATTCAATCCCTGTTGATTTAGAAAGTCTCTAAGTGATTTTCAGTGTGATTAATTGGGATGTGATTGTAATGTTTCTGCATGAGGATAGCCCGTTTGTTAATTAAACAAAACTTTTTCCCAAAATACTTCATTAAATCTAAATAAAAATGTGAATCGGACTCCATTTGATATCTTAAATAATGGTTCAATAATGACTTTAAAAATACATGTTAGAGTGGGGAAGATCCCAGTCAACAAAGAGGTATGGTCAGCTAGAATTTACAGAAAATAAACTGGAGAAAGTCAAATAACAGCTATTAGAAGAAGCATTGACAGCTACATAAACACTCAGTTTAACGGCAAAACGAAACAGGTAGCATCACAAAGAAGAAATCCAGAGCCTGCCCTATAGTTATTGACATGTCTTCTGAACTCTCCCCTCCAGGGGACAAAAGTGAATAGAGCCATACTTAAGATAGAGATCCACAAAAAATCACCAGTGACATCTCAGCAACAGTCATTTTAAGGAGAACAACAACAGCAAAATTAAAACAAAACAGCAAAAAAAGGCAGACCAAAACTGTATGCAGGAGCCACAGAGGGAAGAGAGGCTAGGAAGCCCTCTCAGCCCAGTACTCAACCAAGAATAGCAATCAACGTGGGGGGGGGGGGGGTGAGCATCTCTGTGACAAGCTTCAGACCTAAGTCAGAGTAGGCCTTTGGGACAATATGAGGGGACTCTAGCTAAGACTTCTAGTAGGGACAAGGGAGACTGAAGAGGACACCCTCTAACTAGACAAGACTCCTAGTGGACAGAGTCACAAAATCCTCTATCCCAAAATTACCCTGCCTATAAGACCTGCAGGAATAAAGATAGAACAGATAGAGCAGAGATTGAGGGAATGTCCAACCAATGATGGGCCCAACTCTAAAACACACCCAAGGGAAGAAGCCAGCCCTTATCACCATTAATGACATTCTGCTATGCTTGCAGACAGGAAGCTATCAAAGTTGTACTCTGAGAGGCTCCACCCAGCAACGATTTGAAACAGGTACTGAGACTCACAGGCAAACACTGGGTGAAACATAGGGAATCTAGTGGAAAAGAGGTGGGGAGGGGAAGGATAAATGGACCTAGAGATTACAAGAGCTCCACAAGAAGCCAACAAAGCCAATTAAACAGGGCTCAGAGATGCCTATGGAGTCTGAAGCTTCAACCAATGACAATGCATCAACAGGACCTATGTCCTCTATATGCTGACAGACAGTTCAGGCTTCATGTGGGATCACTAGTAAGGGGAGTAAGGCATATCTCTGACATGACCTCTGTTGTCTGCTTTTTGATCACTTTCCCCTGATGGGACTGCCTTACCAGGCCACAGGGGAAGGAGATGAACTCAATCCTCATGTGAATAGATGAGCTGGGGTGTGTGGGGAAGGGGGATTTGGTAGGGAGGGTGAGACTGGGAGGAGAGGAGGGAGGGACCTATGACCGAGATGTAAACTGAATGAACAAATTAGTTAATAAAAAAATTACTGGGCAGACTGCTCAGACCCTGAACAATCATTTAGCCAATGTAGCTCATGCCTTAGTTGTACATAAAGGAATTAATGCTCAACTAAAAGGAAGCTTGATGGTGTTCAATCAGAGGATTGACCTCGTGCAGGAGCAAATTGATACCCTATGGCAAATCGCTCAACTTGGCTGTCAATGAAAATATGCTGGACTTTGAGTCACTAGCATATAACATGAGAATTTTTCCTGTGCTGCAAATCTGTCTAAACAATTGTCGAGCTATATTTTAGATAATTGGACTGGAGAATTCGATACTACGATGGAGCAGCTGAGAGTGGCCATTGTCACAGTAAATTCTACCAGAGTGGACGCAGGACTAGCCACAGGATTATCATCATGGATTGCTGCAGCCATGAATCATCTGAAGGAATGGGCGGGCATGGGAGCATTAGCAGGCCTTCTGGTGTTGCTCTCCTTGGTTTGCCTGTGGTATATATGCAAGATTAGAGTCTCACAACAGTGTGATGCAGCCATGATCATTCAGGCCTTTACAGCCATTGAAGCAGGACATTCTCCCCAAGCATGGTTGGCTACCATAAAAAGCTAAAATGTTACGCTCAGGATGCGAGGCTAAGCACTGCACTCAGGGTCAGCCGCTTTGGACCCAGAGAAGAGCATGTCTGGTTGCATGCGGGTTGATGCCCCAGGTCCCGCCTCTGAGAAAAAGGTATCGGACGGGTCTGATGCTCTTTGGGTGGATGACACCTAAATGAACATCGGTACAAAGTCCCAATTTATTTCTAATATCAGAGATCAGACCTCTACTCTTGCCTGATGCGTCTAAAACAAAAAGGGGAACTGTAGAGAGCTGCGGAATGCTATGCCTTAAAGATGGAGCTGGTTTCTGCCTTCCACCTTCCCGATGGTGAGTGCTCTCTGTCACGAACAATTCCACATTTGGCTAAGGCTGAGGATCTGGCTTGCTTCCATGTATGTGGACCTATCTGCATTGCCCACGTGGCACGCCTGGGTTGGCTACCCAGAGGCTATTTAAGGTGTGGGCTGGCTTTCCCCGGGGTCCGAGGATTGTTCAAGGTTCCTGAATAAACTGCATTGAAAAAAAAATTACAAAAAAAGGAGAAATCATTTTGAAAGACCTGTGCTGTGTTGGTAGTTTGATAACTCTGTCTTCTCTATAAATTACATTTTCAGAAAACCCAGGGAAAATGTCATAGACTCTGGCATTTACCAAAACCTGGTCAATAAAAATCTTCCAGAATTCGGGGAATAAACTGAATCAGAATCACATCAGTAAGGTGAAAACCTGTTCCTAGCCAGAGTCTGAAGACTTACGTCCTAAGCAGGATGCCAGTGACACACAGTCAATGGCTTCTTAGAGGACTGGCTACCATCTATGGCCTAACCTGTGTGGAATAGCCCACAGGAAAGAATAGCATCTATAACCCACCCATTCCTGAACAGTCCAGAGGTGTGACCAGATCTGCGATTTTACCCATGAAAGGTCACCCATTAATGGGAAGAGCATCTGTGACTTGAGCCTCAGTAAAGACCATCTCAACGCAAGACCTATGTCTTGCAGACCAGGTAGGGAACTAGGAGTTAAGGCTAGAACAAGAAAGCAGGCCAGACTGAACTCAGACTCTATACCTCGTTGTTTTACATGGCAGTTTGATACAAGCTAGAGTTATCTTGGAAGAGGAAACTTAGTTGAGAAAATGCCTCCATCATATTGCTGGCAGGCAAATCTGTTTTCTTGATTAGTCCCTGATGTAGGAGGTTCCAGGCCACTGTGGATGATCACTTGTCTTGGCAGGTCATCCTGGGGGTATATGATAAGCCAGCAGGGGAAGCCATGTGAGCAAGTCTATAAGCAGCTATCCTCCAAGGAACTGTTTCAGTTCTTGCTCTCAGGTTCCTACCTTCAGCTCCATCCCTGGCTTCTTCTAGTGACCTGAGAGTTGTAAACAGTAAGGCACCCTTTCTTTCCCAACTTGATCTTTGTCACAAATGTTTTAGGCCAGCAGTAGAAACTCTTACAGTTTAGAAAGAAAACACACACACACACACAATGTTCAGGAAGTAAACAAAGTTCATAGTCTGGAAACTCACAAGGTTATAGAAACTAACAAGTTCTGGGAAGAGGAGATTCCAGTCTGAGTGAAAGACAATCAAAGAGGTCCAGGGATACAGCCTTCATTGTTGACTCAGCTGCATTTGAGTTGTTTATGCTGTTGTAACTTTTCTCCTATCTTGCTCTAAGTAACATCAACAAACTAATTTGCTCACTAATCTAGACCTGATGAAATACTTTCTTTGGTTTGTTGTTGTTGTCTTCTTATCTGGGTTAAATAGACATTAGAGGATGCAAATGCCTGAATGAATTCCATGAGAGGGCAAACACAAATGAGCGAAATATGGAAGTGTATACAACACATGAAAGTGTAATTCAGTGATGAGGTAGAAATACTCTTAAAAGAGAGAAACTGAAATATTGAAAATGAAAAGTTAAGCCCATTACAAAACTCTGTGGAAAGCTTCATCAACATAGTGGCTACTAAGTGATAAGTGAATCATACAAGAAATCAAGATTAAGATAAAATATCAAATATAAATAAAAAAATGTACCAAATATTACGGGATGTAATGAAGCATTACTAAAACCAAGTTTAATGTTCAGTCTCCTCCATTAAAAAGGCTGGAGATCACAAATAATTTAACAATGTACATAGGACCTTAGAAAAAATAATAAGGTTTACCTCAAAATTAATAAAAAATTAAATCAATTATGATCACAGCAGAAATTATTGAAACACAAATGAAAAATTAATACAGAAAGTTAGTAAAATAACTGGTTCTTTGAAAAGATAAACAAAATCAACAAACTTTTCGCCAAATTAAGGTATACAGAGAGAAGACATAAATTAATGACATTAAAGATGAAAATGTAGATATTATAATAGATACTAATGAAATTCATAAAATCATCAGTATATACATGTATGATCCACTAACATAAAATCTAAACAAATGGAGAAAATTTCTAGATGCATATAAGCCACCCCATTAAACCATAAATGACATAAGAAATTTAAACATATTTATATTGAGTGGTAATTTTTTAAAAAAAATCTTACAATGGAAAACAGATAGCATCTTCAATAACTGTTGTTGGTGGTCTAATTGGATATCTGCATGTAGATCCGTTCTTATCACCCTGTGCAAAACTAAAGTCCAAGTGGATCAAAGACTTCAACATAAAACCAGAAACACTAAACTGTTAGAAGAAAAAGTGGGGAAGAGCCTTGAACTTATTGGCACAGGAGACAGCTACCTGAACAGAACACCAACAGCACAGGCTCTAAGATCAACAATCAATAAATGGGACCGCATGAGACTGAAAAGCTTCTCTAAAGCAAAGGACAAAGTAACAGCCTACTAACTGGGAAAGGATCTTCACCATCGCTATATATGACAGAGGGCAAATATTCGATAAAGAACTGAAGAAGTTAAACACCAACAAATCAAGTAATCCAATTAAAAAGTGGGGTACACAGCTAAAGAGAGAATTCTCAATAGAGGAACATCGAACACCAGAGAAATGCTTAAAGAAATGTTCAACGTCCTTAGTCATCAGGGACATAGTCATCAGAGAAATCAAAACGACCTTTAGATGGCTAAGATCAAAACCTCAAGTGACAGCACATGCTGGAGAGGTTGTGGAGAAAGGGGAACCCTCCTCCACTGCTGGTGGGAATGTAACCTTGTACAAACACTTTGGAAACCAATCTGGTGCTTTCTCAGAAAATTAGGAATAGTGTTACCTCAGGATCCAGCCATCTCACTCCTAGGCATATATCCAAAAGTACACAACAAGGACATTTGTTTAACCATGTTCGTAGCAGCTTTATTTGTAATAGCCAGAATCTGGAAACAACCCTGATATCCCTCAACTGAGGAATAGATACAGAAATTACATTTACACAATGGAATACTACTCTGCAATTAAAAACAAGGAAATCATGAAATTTGCAGGCAAATTTGCAGGAATCTAGAAAAGATCATCCTGAGTGAGGTATTCTAGAAACAGAAAGACACACGGGGTATATACTCACTTATAAGTGGGTATTAGACAAATAATATAGGATAAACATACCAAAATCTGTACATCTAAAGAAGCTAAGCAAGAAGGAAGATCATGGGTTAGATGATCAATCCTCATACAGAAGAGCAAACAGGATAGACATGGGAATCTGGGAAAACAGGGAACAGGACAGGAGCCTACCACAAGAGTGACTCTGAAAGATTCTATCCAGGAGAGCATCAAAACAGATACTGAGACTCATAGCCAAACTTTGGGCAGAGTGCAGGGAATCTTAAAATAGAATGGGGAGATAGAAAGACCTGAAGGGGACAGGAGCTCCACAAGGAGAGCAACAGAACCCAAAAATCTAGGCCCCAGGATCTTTTCTGAGATTGATACTCCAATCAAGGACCATGCATGGACATAACCCAGAACCCCTGCATAGATGTAGCCTATGGCTGCTCAGTGTCCAAGTGATTTCTCTAAGTAAGGGGAACAGGGGCTGTCTCGGACATGAACTCTGTCTGGCTCTTTGATTACCTCCCCATGAAGGGGAGGGGGCAGCATTACCAGTCTACAGAGAAAGACAAGGCAGCCATTCATGAACAGACTGGATAGGCTTGGTTAGATGGAAGGGGAGGAAGTTGTACCCTATCTATGGAGTTGGGAAGGGGCATAAGAGGAAAAGAGGAAGGGAGGGCAGAATTGGGAAGGGACAAGAAAGGGGGCTACAGCTCGATAGAAAGTGAATAAATTATAAGAAATAAAAATAAATAAATTAAGTAATTAATTAAAAAAATCTTCCAACTGAAAAAGAATCCAGGCCCTCTTGGAATCAATGCTAAATTCTACTATACCTTTAAGGAAACAATGAACACAAAAGCTTGTTAAAATATTCCATAAAATAGAGAATAAAGGGATGTTAATGTTACCAAACTCTTTATATGATGCCAGTATTAACCCTATATAAAAATCAAATAAAAACATAACAAAATAAGAAAATTAAAAATCAGTCTACTTCGTACAAATAAATGAAACAGTAAATAATTAGAAACTGAATTTGAGAATACATCACAAAGATCACTCACTGTAATCAAGTTGTGCTCATTCTAGAGATCCAGATACAGCTTAATATATGCAAATCAATACATCAATATGTTACAAAACGGAACATAATTCAGAATTCAAAATTCTGAAACATAATTCAGAAATAAAACAAAATTTACAATGTAATATTTTTGTTTTATTTTTTTATTTATTACAACTTATTCACTTTGTATCCCAGCTGTAGCCCCTGCCTCATCCCCTCCCAATCCCAACTTCCCTTCCTTTACTCCTCCCATGCCCCTCTTCCAGTCCAGTGATAGGGGAGATCCTCCTCCCAGTCCATCTGACTCTAGCTAATCAGGTCTCATCAGGATTGGCTGCATTGTCTTCCTCTGTGGCCTGGTAAGGCTGCCTTCCCCCCTCAGGAGGAAGTGATCAAAGAGCCAGCCACTGTGTCAGAGACAGCCCCTGTTCCCCTTACTAGGGAAATCACTTGGACACTGAGCTGCCATAGGCTACATCTGTGCAGGGGTTCTGGGTTATGTCCATGCATGGTCCTTGGTTGGAGTATCAGTCTCAGAAAACACCCCTGTGCCCAGATTTTTGGTTCTGTTGTTCTCCTTGTGGAGCTCCTGTTCCCTCCAAGTTTTGCTCATCTTCCCCTTCTTTTCTAAAATTCCCTGCACTCTTAATAGATGCAATAAAGACATTTGACAAATTCCACTATCCCTTCTTGTTGAAAGTATGATGAGACTAGGAATAGAAAGAATGTATCTCAGTATAATAAAGGCTACATGCAAGCCGCTGGACAACACCATATTAAATAGGGAAATAATTAGAAGCATTTTTCACTGAAATTGTGAACAAGCCCAGGGTGTTCACATTCTTCACTCTTAGTCAACATAGTTCTTCAAGTTCTTCATATATCAGTAAGACAGAAAAGAAATACAAGGTGTATCAATAGGAAAGGAAGAGGTGACTTTACAAAGGAGACCAAGATTTCATTAAAGACTTAACGAATTGTTGACCTCTTTCCACAAAGTATAGATCGAAAGTTCTCATGAAGCATTAGAATCTGTCATTTACATCCAGTGCATAATGTACTCTTCTCTTTGCTATGTTAAAATCTCATGACAACTGTAGCCTAAAGAAGAAAGCGTTTATTTTAGCTCATTGTTCATGCTACTGTGCATCATAGCAGGGAAATCAAAGTGGCAGGGGTTTGAAATAGCTTATCCTATTCCACCTACAACCAGGAAGCAGAGACCAACAAATATTTATGCTCATATTACATTTTCTTTTTAATACAGTCCAGATTCCCATTTCTGATAACAATGCTGTTCACAGTTGGTAGTTTTTCTGTCTCAATGAATCTCATTAAAATAATCCACCACTGAGGATAATCTAATCTACAAAGTCCCTCACAGGTATGCTATAGGCTTGTCTCATAAGTGGTTCTAGATTTTGTCAGACTGACAATTAACATTAATTATGACCCCTTGTCTACTTGCTAAGCAAACAAACCTCTTCAAATAATAATAATCTCCCATCCCTTATCTCTAAAGTTTCACTTGTGTCTCATAATACAAAATATAACCCAACTTCATAATTCCCCATAGTCTTTAAGCATTCGAACAGTTCAAAAGTTCAGTCTATGCCTCATCAGAAGCTCCAGGAAATCTCTCTACTGTGGTTCCTAAAACTTAGAGAACAAACTCTACATTCCTAACATTTTAATGACATTGAGCAAACATTCTCACTTCAAAGTGGAAGAACCAGGAATAGCAAAGAATGGCTTGACCAAAGCAAGCTCAAAATGCAACAGAGCAAATATCAAATCGTGCAGCTAATATTCCGTATCCAGGGCTTAGAATGTAATTATGTAGGCTCCAAAGGACATAGGTAGCCCAACTCTTCTACCTCTGGCAACTTCAATATATATAACCTCTCCCTTAAGCCAACTCTACTCCATGCCTGCATCTTTTATCAGCATTTGTACTTGAGCCCAGCATCTCTTGATTCCCTAAGATTCTGGAGTCTCCATTGCAACATAAGCTTTCAAGCTCACAGCTTCACACAATGGTATTTCATGGCCTCCCTGCAGAAATTTTGACCAGACACACATTGCCTAGATTCAGCTGCTATTTGAACTTGTAGAATGGTCCGTGACCCCTTGAAATTAGGTTAAATTGTCAACTTGACCCAACAAATACTTTGAATCTCCTGGGGAGGGTCTCAATGAAGGATTATCTACATTAGATTGACCAGTGGGTGATTGTCTTAAGTTAATTGATGTCAGAAGATCCATTCCACTGTAGGAGTCTCCATGCCCTTGTTGCCTTCAAAACTGTACGAGTGAAGAAGGCTAAGCAAGGAAGTGAACATATATACATTTATTTCTTTCTTCTCATGACTGGATCTGACATGACAAACCACTGGCAATTCCTGCCTTGACATCTCCACAATGATGGTTTATAAATTGGAATTGTGGGCTGGAGCACACCCTTTCTCTGTTGTTTCTTTTAGGTTATTTTATCGGGGCAAAAAATGAAACTATTACATAAATTGATACAAAGGAAGTAGGGCTGTTACTGAGAAAAAACTGGGTATCTATTTTTCATGCCATGTCAGGAACTTTGGGTCAGGAAAGTCAGTGAATGCTGGAAGCAGGGTTTAATGCACTGTTTTAGAGGAAGCATGGAAAATGTGGTTAGAGAGACAAGTATGGACAGTCAAGGCCTGACATTTGAAGTTTGAAAGAGGAACAGAGATCTTTTATTAGACACAGAGATGGTGCTATTCATGCAATACTTTTGGCTAAGAATCTGTGTGTGGTGGTTAGACTGGGGCTGAAAAAGCAGCTGCAATTGTTAAGGACATCAGCATCACTGAAGTGAAACTTCCTGTGGCTCATTGGCACAACAGGGAAGAACTTCATCATGATCGGCACACTGAAGCTGATAAATCAGTTCTACAAGGTGGCTGGGCTACCTTAGCAAATGTAAGTATTTTCTAAGTTTACTGGTTCTAATGGTATGAAATATTCATGGTTCACGTGATCCTAGACAGAATCTGAGGCTTAACAGTGTATGGCAAAGGTGGAGTCCCTGTTGAGAGGTCCTGAGAGATAATTACATGAAACTGTGAAGGTGAAGCCTCAATGGCAGTGGAGACTCTGGGATATTGCAGGTGCTACAACTAAGGGACCTGTGCCAAGGGGAGTTGCAGGTGTGAAACGGAGCCAGCCTCAGCCTCAGACAGAAGCTGTGTGTGCAGAGTTTGATGGGTAAGGCTACTGAAGCTTTTTGGGCCTAGACAGTGAGACCCAGATAGACCCAGATGCTAGACATGAAGTTACAAGATTTGATGACCTGTTTTGTTTATTTTTAAATATAGAATAAGAATGTTAGCCTGTGCTGTCTATGTTTTTCAAGAGACTTTGAACTTTGACAGGTAGACTGCAGTTTACATTATGAATTTGGGGGAAAGAATAGAAGTTTATGGTTTAACAGTTGTCTGTAGAAGGAGGAGATTTTCTTAATTACGTCAATGAATATGTAAAGACTCCCTATCCAGGGAAAGATGACACCTAGAGTGGGCTGTGACACCTAAGAAACAATTCTCCCAGGCATGTCCAGAGGATGTCCTATCCCCCAAATCACCCACACTTGTGCCTGAAGTTTTCTCACCTAGGTGTTTCTAGATCCTGTAAATTTGACAACATTCTTAGTTTCGTTTTCTATTACTGTGATAAAACAACATATCCACCAGCAACTTGAGGAGGAAAGGGCTTGTTTTAGGTTCTCTCAGGTCATACTCAATTACTAAAGGGAGTGAAAGCAGGAACCCAGTGCATGAACCCGGAGGCAGGAGCTAACACAGCAACCATTAAGAAGTACTGCTTACTGGTTTGCTCCTCATTGCTTGCTAACCCTGCATTCTAATAAACCCAGGATGACCAGCCCAGCACTTATAGAGGGCTTCACCCTCCCACTTCAATTACTAATCAAGAAAATGTTTCACAGAGTTTCCCACAGGCTAATCTTATGGAGGTGTTTTCTCAATCAAGATTCCTTCTCATATGAATCCATGTTTCATCAAATTGACAAAAACAAACACAAACACTAATCAGAACAAATATCAAAAATGATGAAAAGAAAATCAGAGAAAGGATCCCATTTATGATGGCCAGGAAACCAATCAAACACACACACACACACACACACACACACACACTCTCTCTCTCTCTCTCTCATCCCTAAAACCTGTGTGTTGTAGGAGGGGGTTTCCTCCCACTCTAAGCTCCCAGAATAATGACTCAAGAGACTCAATTATTATTTTGCAAATATAACGAAAAGAAATAAATTAAAAGAAACAGTAGGCTGGAGAGGTTGTGGAGAAAGGGGAACCCTTCTCCACTGCTGGTGGGAATGTAAACTTGTACAACCACTCTGGAAATCAATCTGGCGCTTTCTCAGACAACTAGGAATAGCGCTTCCTCAAGATCCAGCCATACCACTACTGGGCATATATCCAAAAGAGGCTCAAGTACACAAAAAGGACATTTGCTCAACCATGTTTGTAGCAGCTTTATTTGTAATAGCCAGAAGCTGGAAACAACCCAGATGCCCCTCAACTGAAGAATGGATGCAGAAATTGTGGTACATCTACACAATGGAATATTACTCAGCAATGAAAAATAAGGAAATCATGAAATTTGCAGGTAAATGGTGGGATCTGGAAAGGATCATCCTGAGTGAGTTGTCCCAGAAGCAAAAAGACACACATGGTATATACTCACTCATATAGAAATACAACATAGGACAAACCCACTAAAACCTGTGCATCTAAAGAAACTAAGCAAGAGAGAGGACCCTAACTAAAACAGTCAATCCTCATCTGGAAAGGCAAAGAGGATGGACATCAGAAGAAGAAGAAAACAGGAAACAACCTAGGAACCTACCACAGAGGGCCTCTGAAAGCCTCTGCCCTTCAGACTATCAAAGCAGATGCTGAGCCGGATGGGCAACTGTTGGGCAGGTGAACGGAATTTTAGGTAAGAACTGGGAAATAGTAAGAGCTGGAGAGGACAGGGTCTCCACAAGGAGAGCAACAGAACAAGAAAATTTGAACACAGGGAACTTCCCAGAGACTCATACTCCAACCAAGGACTATTCATGGAGATAACCCAGAACCCCTGCACAGATGTAGCCCAGGGCAGTTCAGAGTCCAATTGGGTTACATAGTAATGTGAAGAGGGACTGCCTCTGACATAATCTGATTGGCCTGCTCTTTGATCACCTCCCTCTGGGGGGGAGCAACCTTACCAGGCCATAGTAGAGGACAATACAGCCACTTTTGATGTGAACTGACAGACTAAGATCAGAAAGGAGAGGAGAACCTCCCCTATTAGTGGACTTGGGGAGTGGCATGCAAGCAGAGGGAGGAGGGAGGGTAGGATTGGGAGGGGAGGAGGGAGGGGCTTATGGGGGGATGCAGAATGAATAAAGTGTAATTGATGAAAAATTTAAAAAAAAATACTGCAGAACAAAATCCTAAAAAAAAAAAAAAAAAAAACAAACAGTAGGAGACCTCATGGATTAAAAGATTAAAACTGTGAAAAATAGCAAAACTACTAAAAGCAATCCATGTAGTCAATAGAATGTTCATCAAAAATCTGATACCATTTTTTAACAAAAAAAATGAAAAAAATTAAAAATCCATGTAGAAACACAAAATAACCTGGTTATCCAAAGTAATTCTAAACAGGAATAAAGAATTTTAGAAGCCTCTCCATGCTTTATTTTAAGTTATGTTTACTGAGCCACTGTAACACAAGTAACAGTGCCATTATAATTACAGATAATAAAACCAGTAGAATAAAAGAATATCACATATAACCACATCAAGCTACATCTATCTGGTTTTTATAAAGATTACAAAGTACACATTTCAGAAGAGATAGCTACTTCAGCATGTGATATTCGGAATATAGGTATCCACATGTAAAAATAAAAAAAAAATCCATCATCCCTCCTCACTATATATATAAATCAACTCTAAACAGATGAAAGACCTGACTGCAAGACCGGAAACTCTGACACTACCAGCAGAAAAATAGCAATAAAAAAAAAATAACAGAAAATACAGTCATAAGCAAAGATTTTTCTGAATAGGACTCTCATCGCTCAGGAAAAAAATATCAAGAATTGACAAATGGGAACTCATGAAATTAAAATCATCACCATAGCAAAGAAGTTGGTTAAGTCAGTAAAGAAACTTTCTACAATGAAAGAAAGTATTTGATTGCTATATATCAAACAGAAGATTAATAGGTAGAATATACAAATAATACTGAAATGAGTAAAAAAAAGTAGGTAATACATAATATCTGTTTTCAAAAGATGAAATATAAATAAGCAATAAGTATATGGAAAAATTAAGAACCCTAGTAGTCATCAACAAAATGCAAATTAAAATCAAGGTTGAGGTCTCACATCATTCAATTGCAATCATTAGGAAAATAACAATTTGGCTACAAGGATGGCTAAGGGCCCATATTGCTTTTAAAGGGGAGCTGAGTTAGGTTTTCAGGACTTGTGTGAGGCAGTTCACAATCTGCTATATGTTTCCTTTCATGAAATCTGGGGCTTCTGACCTAAAGGACACCTGCAGTCACATGTACAAACCTGCATACAGAGACACAAATAAAAATAATTTTTAAAAACCTAAAAAATAGTATAAAAAGCAATAACAAATGCTGGTAAGTAGGTGGATGAAAAAAACCTTTTTAAATTGCTGGCGGGATTTAATCTAGTCTGGCCTTTATGGAAATCAGTATGGAGCTAAAAGAAACGAAAAACAAAAACAAAACAGCAAAAAACTGAAAATAGGTGTGCCAAGTGACTCAGCGATACCATTCCTGCTTACTTACCTAAAAGAATCAACATTAATGTTTTACAGAACTTTTCACAATAGCTAAGTAATAGTGGCCAAAAATAGAGGGATGTAAAAGAAAAAATGATATTTATACACAGTGGAATATTTTTAAGCCATAAAGAAGAATGAAGCTGTGCTATTTGTCACACAAATAGATACAACGGGAATTAATTATATAAGCAAATTAAGCCAAAACCAGGTATCTATCAGGTTGTCTAGCATTTATGATGTTATATACAGATGCATAAAAGCATGCATATATATATCTTAAAAGTGGAAGCAATTATGTAGAGGTAGAGGAACAAAAGTGACCGACAAAAGGGAGGAAGGGTGTGGCAGAGGATGGTGGGGGACAGGATGAGGAGTGTGCTCAATGCACAACATATACATGCATAAAAATGTCCTCATGGAATGCAATGCCATGCACAGTGAATAAACACAATGAAATGAAATAATTGATTAGGTAAGCAGTTTATTTAAATTTTTTCCCTAAATGTGTTTTATTTTTTGTAAAGTTAAATATTTCTACAATAAGACATTATGACCACTCATATTCATTCTACTGAGACAGTGAATATTTCAATGTGTAAAATGAAGATAATATTAAAGATCATCCTGAGTGAGCTATCCCAGAAGCAGAAATAAACACATGGTATATACTCACTCATATAGACATATAATATAGAATAAACCTACTAAAATCTGTACACCTAAAGAAACTAATCAAAGGGAGGACTCTGGCTATAATGCTCAATTCCTATCAAGAAAGGCAAAGAGGATGGACATCAGAAGAAGAAAACAGGAAACAAGTTAGAAGCCTGCCACAGAGGGCCTTTGAAAGGCTCTGTCCTGCAGACTATCAAAGCAGATGCTGAGACTTATGGCCAACTGTTGAGCAGAGACATGGAATCTCATGAAAGAAGTGGGAAATAGTAAGATCTGGAGAGGACAGATGCTTCACAAGGAGAGCAACAGAAATCTCCAAACAGAAATCTCAACATCTAAGCACAGGGGTATTTCCTGAGACTTATACTCCAAACAAGTACCATGCATGGAGATAACCTAGAACCCCTGCACAGATGTAGCCCATGGCAGTTCAGTGTCCAAGTGGGTTCCATAGTAATGGGAACAGGGACTGCCTCTGATATGAACTGATTGGCCTGCTCTTTGATCAGCAACCCCTGAGAGGGGAGCAGCCTTACCAGGCCACAGAAGAAGACAATGCAGCCACTCATGATGAGATCTGATAGACTAGGATCAGAAGGAAGGAGAGGAAGACCTCCCCTATCAGTGGACTTGGGGAGGGGCATGTGTGGAGAAGGGGAAGGGAAGATGGGACTGGGAGGGGAGGAGGGAGGGGTTTATGGGGGAATACAAAGTGAATAAAGTGTAATTAATAAAAATAAAATGGTTGTTATTTTTTGTTTTGCTTTAAGAATTTTTAGGTCAAGTGAGGGGAACAGGGACTATTTCTAACAGGAACTCGATGACTGGCTCTTTGGTCTCCCCACCCCCGAAGGGAGGAGCAGTCCTGTTAGGCCACAGAGGAGGGCTTTGCAGCCAGTCCTGAAGATACCTGATAAAACAGGATCAGATGAATGGGGAGGAGGTCCCCCCCATCAGTGGACTTGGAAAGGGGCACGGTGGAGATGAGGGAGGGAGGGAGGGAGGGACTGGGAGGGAATGAGGGATCGGGACACGGCTGGGATACAGAGTTAATAAAATGTAACTGATAAAAAAAAATAAAATAAATAAAAAAAAAAAGAATTTTTAGGTCTATCAACAGTCAAAAAGTAATCTACTAGGTTTATATGATTTGATTATTTTGTATTATATGTAATAGATGGCTGCTAGTATTTAAATGGGTTTTCCCTAATTCAAATAGAGTAATCTGGTGTTGTATTTGCTTGTTTGTGGAGAGAGGCTGTCCTGGAACTTACTAGGAATCCAGGTTGATATGGGATGTGTGGTCATCCTCTGGCCACAGACTCTTGCATGCCATGATTATAGGTGGGAGTGGACATGCTGTCTATTTTCGGCGAACACCACCATCATGTAACAGTGATGAGAGAAGGATTTTCTTATCACAAGAATGATAACAAAGCAAACACAGCCCTTTCCTATTCTCTCTGTATTTGCCTTCCATTATCCGATGAGACAGGGAAAGGCCCTTACCAAATGTGGTACCCCTAGAATATATGAATTTGAAATAAATTTCTGGCCACAAAAAAATTATCTATCTGTGGTGTTTTGTTACGTTAACACAAAATAGACTAAGACAGTAGTTTTAAAGCTGTATTATTTTTACAAATAACTAATCTTCTGCCATGTTAGAGAAAAAGAAGACGATAGCAGAATCTGTTACAGAAGAATTATTTAGGACTTGAGTATTTACTCACCGTAAAATTAAATTCATAGCTAACGTCCGCCTGGCAAGGGGAGAAACATTTTCTTCAATGGGTTAGCTATTAGTAAGATGTCCTTGTAAACAACTCTCCCACTCGTGCCCCTCTGAGCAATCCTAAAGAAACTCAGAGAGTAGTTAAATCAAATAAACTTAATCAAATAAAGCAAGATAAGCAAAGGCAAGGAAGAAAAAAGAGTGGGGGACTGGTTGGGAAGACCGAGTAGATCTGTAGGAGTGGGGAGCACAGGCAAGAGAGGATAACAGGAATAACGTGGTGAAAACACATTACACACATATATGTAAGTGCCCCAATGAAACCCATTGTGCATAATAAATATGTACTAATAAAAATAAATGCAAAAAATCCAAAAATTTAGGATATATCCAACAATGAAGAAAATTATAATTTAACAAGTGTTCGTTATGAATTTATTCCAGCAAAAACAGCAGAAGGGAGAAATGGGGACAGAAGTAGACCTGGTGCAATTAGAGTCACCAAAAGCATTTATTTATCTCCTATTTTGCTCTGAGGGCTTCACTATAACAGCCCAGAGTAGCCACTGACTTGCTATCTCAGGTATGGAGAGTAGAAATAGGGGCCATTCCATTGGAATCCTGGAGACCTTTTTCAGTATTTTACTTACTAGTTACATGATTAAACAAGTTACCTACATACCACAAAGACTAATATCTTTCTATATACTATATGGATAATAAAATCCACCATGTTTCTCTTTATTTTCAATTCTTTTTTTGTTTCTTTATTTGGTTTAATTTTTTTTTTTACAATTTATTCATTTTATATCCTCATTATAGCCCTAACCCTCATCTCTTTCCTGCTTCACCCTTCCAATCTCTTTCCCTATCCCCTTCCCTTAGTCCACTGAAAGGGGAACTTCTCCCAAGCTTTGTAACCTAGCTTATCACATTTCTTGTTTAAATAAAAATTAAAACCTATTATTTTTTCTTTATTATGGTTATTGTTTGCAGTATGTTGTATTTAATAGCTTTTCATTGTTATGATAAAACACACACACACACACACACAAACCAATCAATTTAAAAGAGAAAGAATTTATTTTGGTTCATGGGTTTGGAGGTTTCACAGTCCAGAAGTCTGGGTCCAGAGTCTTCATTCAGATAAAACATTCTGACAGTGGGAGGATGTGCTGGATTCCCATCATCTCATGGTATCCAGGAAGCCAAAAGAGTCAGATAGGAAGGGTCTGAGGTGTCAGTCCCACCAAAAATATGTCACTGAATGACTTACTTTTCCAACTAGATGTCACTCACGAAAAAATTGATCAGTCGATGTAGTTAGCAGTCATATATCAGCTATTTCAGTCATATATATTTATATATATATATATATATCAGTCATATATCAGTATTTCTCAATGCTGCCTCCAACTAGGAAAGCAACTCTAAAAACATGTCTTTGGGGGCTATATTTTATATCCAACCTATGAAATATGGCTAACTAAAATTTCTTTCTTCTTTGGGGTCCTTTAAAGATAGTAGGTCCACATATGTAGGTAGAAATGGGGACCCGGGAGAAACAGGAATAATTGCTAATACTGATGATATATTGCTCATAGCCCTGAACAACTATATCTGAAACCACCTCCAAAGAGATGCATCTGAGGAAACTTGACATCTCTCGTTGCCATATATACCATGTGTTCCTGCAATTTTTCTACTTATTTTGTTAATGAAATACATTTTTGACTTTTGAAAAAATCACATTGATGAATATATTCCTTCAACTTTCTTTAATTTGCTTAAACTTAGAAAAAGATTGTCAAGCCAGAATCTTATAGGGCTAGTAGAGTGGGCAGTTTCTATTGTGATATAAGTCAGATGATATTCGAGGATTGAAAGTCCTTCAGTGGTCTCCCACTGCACCCAGGAAACACAAAGGACTAAGCTCTCTGACACGGATGATGAGAATGATGGTGTGGGTGGGGGAGAAATCTGGCCTATGTTGCTCTTCTTGAGGAATGACTGTTGCACCCTCTACCCAAACCCATTCATTTTAAAAATTTAAATATTCAATTAATGTTCACTTTTCAAGTTTTGTAGTTGAGAACTCAAGTTAATCATGCACCCCTTAAGACAGAGCCATATCCTTCCCCTTTCTCATTGGCTTTTCAGCTCTCTGCAGGTCCCACAGTAGTTCCTGCTCGGCCTCACAGCATGTCTTCAGAACTCTTCCTGGTGGAGGAGGTGGGAAGGCCTCACCTGTCATGCAAACCTCAGCCTGATTTCATGTCTCAAAACAAAACAAAACAAAACAAAACAAAACAAAACAAAACTCTGTGGATTTCCCTGATGAAATCCACACTGTGAACTCCATCCCATACTTCTTTATCCTGGCGTCTTGCTCCTTGTCATCGAATCCTTATCACAATTTGCCACTAAATAAATGCATGTATGTGCAAACATAGGCTTGCACACAATGACTTGGAAAAGGTAACATGTGACGTGTTTAACGTAGGACATTGGAGTTCTGTCTCATCCAAACCACAGTGTTAGCTTCCTCATCCACAAGTCAGAAAAGGGTTTCTGGGAAAATGCAAACTTTCTAGTTATAAATGGAACTGAAACTAAAAATCATTTCCATTTCACTTCTAATCCCATGTGTATGCTGTCCATCTAAGAGTTCGGGTAAACACTTTTCCACTGTGTAAATAATTAGGACCATACTCTGTGAGTGCTAGGCACCCATCTACTCTGGGTGACTTCTCATAAAAGAAACGGACCATCAAAACGAAGATACAAGAAGAAAACCTAATCTCTTCATCCTGAATAATATTTACAAACAAGGCAATGAACAATATCTACTAACCCGTGATTTTTATACCTAAGGTACATTAATATCATATTAAAATAGCATGCATTTGAAAGTAATCTTTAATAAACACTGAGTGAACTAGAAGAAAATCTTCAATGTTAGGAGAACTGACTTTTAAAATCCCTTGTTTTTATACCTACACAGAAATATATTTAAACTTATTCTTTTAAAATGACTAATTATGATGAAAATGCACTTATATACACCATGTAATTTTCTCACAGAAGCTTAACAAAAAGTAGTCGTACTCTATTGTTTTCCTGGTTAGAAATACCATCATAGATTTATTTAGAAATTCTCTGGGGAAGATAATTATTGCATGGATTTTGTGTAATAATAGCATGCAAACCTCT
This sequence comes from Meriones unguiculatus, assembly GCF_030254825.1. Classification (NCBI taxonomy): domain Eukaryota; kingdom Metazoa; phylum Chordata; class Mammalia; order Rodentia; family Muridae; genus Meriones; species Meriones unguiculatus. Next base: position 48,695,429 of record NC_083363.1, read on the forward strand.
GAAGAAGTAATGCAAGGTTTAGGGACTGAAAATTTTAGCCAGTCGTTGTTTAAACCTACTACTGAGACTAGAACAAGTTTTTCCTATTTTGATTTTTAATGGGAGGAAAATACTACAGCCCTGGCAGTAGGCTCTGAGTGTGTTTAAACTGGGATGTCATCTACCTTCAGCTAGTCAGACATTCTTCTCTTACATAGCAACAGCACAGTGTTTGTCTCTGCGTTAGAAATCACTCAGAGGAGCATTGTCCAAGCTGGGCGGTCCTTCACGATTGAAACCCCTTGAGTAACGTGCCTTTTCTGACTTTATAATCACAGAACGTGATGAGAGTCTCCAGAAAACTGCTGAACCCACCGAATTCTCCTGGTGAACAAATGGCCCTGACCAGAGATGGCAAATGAAATGGACTGGCTGAAGAGCAATCCATTTCACTTACTTCCAAGAGTGATTTACTTCCTATTGCAGGTCAGGGGAGGACACACAGATGTATCTTATCGCATTTTCAGTTTGGGCAGGGACGGCAGAAATAAGACCCATAAAAGTGCTAGGTAGCAGAAACCAAACTCTAGACAAGGTCTGTCTTGCTACTTGTACTATCCCTTAGTGAAAGGTTAACCTGACCCCTGGAAACACCCAGCTGGATAGTATGTTGCACATACTAGCCTCGAATGCAAAATTATGTAAATGTTTTCTTTTCTTCTAAGTTTCCTGTTCTTGTAGCATTTGATTTCTCTGTTGTTTTTTTAGTAGGTAGCTGGAACATGCAAGTGCTATACTGTTCAAAACCATCACTGATCAGCCATGTAACCTTCCGTGTAATATCCAGATGGTCCTGCTTTTAAGTTGTCATCTATAAAGGGGGGGGGGGCACATATATAATCCCACTATGGGGATATTTTTAGCATTAAAGGACTTTTCTTTTATAAAATTTAACCTCACTGATGAAAGCTGCTGGAATAGACAAATGGGGCTAGAGGAAGAGAGAAGAAGGACTAAATGAAGAGATAAACCACATGCTTTGGTCTGAGGGTAAAGAGATTCCTGAAATGTGAAAATGAGGCAGAGTACCATGTGGGACTGAGGAGTGCTCCCTTTTATCATGAGCAGCAGAAAGGAGGACGGGAAATATTGGGAGGTGACCAGCATGTCTGCATTACACAGTAAGCATTTCCTTGCCTACAAGAGGAAAGGGAGCAGCAGAGATGACAGCACATTCATGCTAGATAGTAAAGTGGTATCAGTGGAAATTCCCAGGTGCCCCATTGTGTCCTTTGCAGGCTAGAATGAAGATATGGATGGATGAGGGTGTGGAATCAGATTAGAGATGCTTTTGAAAAAAAACTGAATATTGGTTGCATATGCAATTACACAAAATAGTTTGTTGCTACATGTCATATCCATTGCATACATATTCCTTTATCTCTTATTGCTTATACTTGATAAAATTGACATTCTATTGCACTTACTTCTGGGTCAATTTTTAAGTCATCTGAAATTATCTACAATCTTACAAGCATGTTCGCTTTGTAAAAGTAACCAATATCTCAAAAAATTCTCATATGTTGGTTATGAGAGCTTCTATTTCCCAACAACAAAAAGTATCTTTTGAGTAAAAATGGAAAGTTAAGCCATAACACATCATATAAATATTTGTTATTTGTATTTTGACAGATTGCACATAAGTTGTTTGTTTCCACATAAATTATTGAGCTCAGCTCAGTTTCTATGGCTCTATGGGCTATATTCATGACCCTGGTCACTCTACAGGTGCTGTAAGATCTACAGGTGGCAAGGACAAAAGTGACAACTTAGAAACCAAGAAATGGGCCCGGAAGATCCCCAGATAGGAGACCAAGACACTTTAGAATCTGTCCAAGATGCTTACAGTGGACATGTCTATTGCTGTAGCCAAGCTCTTTTAATTTTACCACTATTTTAAAGCAATCAACCTGGGGCATTGCTGACAACCTATATGATTTACTGAGATAAAATTTATATAACAACTTGCATATTATATATATATGTATACATACACATATATATATAAATATATATACATATATTTTTTTTCGTATCCTCAAGAGCTGTAGAATGGTTGACTAGAAACACACATCACTTACCTGATGTTCCACAAAACAGAACCAAAACAATAGGGTATAGCTGCATGTTAACATGAGTGACCCCAGGAAAATACTGGAATTGAAGAGAAGAAAAACAAAAACATATGCAGAGACTCCTGAGAGTGGGACATCAAGGGAAACAATATTTCAGGACTTGATGCCTGAACTCCATGGCTGGAAGGGACCTCCCAAGCACAGAGGTAAGGTCCAAAGAAAGAGTTCCAGTGAAAGGTAGGTGCAGACAGTGGCAATGTGTGCAAAGAAAACATTTTTCAACCATTTCCCAGCTTACATCCTAAAAGACAAGAAGTCCAAAATCTGCAGTCATCAGGCTTTGGAATAGGGATTCACTTTGAATACTTCCAAGGGGCTATAGTTAGGGGTGAGCATGAGGAAGACCTAATTTTCTTAATTTAGACTGCTTTGGGAGACTGAGACCCTGGGAAAGAATCAATCTCAAATCTTGGAGATGAAGAGCTCTGTAAGCCTGGTACAAATTTTGATTGGCAGCCTCCACAGTGAACTAGTGATGTGGAACAAAGAAATGCCAGAGATTGAACCCAGATGTTTTGAGACACATGACTTTCACAGAAAGGAAGGAAAAACAATAACAAGTGAAGAGAACATTTAAGATAGTTAGGAAGCCATCAAAAAAAAAAAAAAAAAAAAGAAAAAAGAAAAGAGGGAGAGAAGTAAATTCATCAAGAGGTAATAGGAAAGAGCTCTTGATCTTGACTGTCTGAGAAACATGGGTGATAAAAATATTAAATCACATTTCCCATCAAAACTATTAGGCTAATAACATATTTATTAGCAAAAAAATAAGACAAGAAAATGAGTGACATATCTCAAGTTTGAAAAGAAACTAACTCAATCTGGATGTGGGGGTGCTTACCTTTAATTGCACACATCACATGGACATAGGAAATATATAAAACAATCCACCCACCAACTGCTGAAAGATTCATTTGATCAGTGTATGGAACTTTTTCTAGAATAGAACTCATAGTAGTCTAAAATTAATTCTTATAAAAAATTAGAGAAACTATACAGATTATACACATTTATACCTTTTTGCACCAACAACTCATCACTATGAAGGTCAGCGGAAAAGTTTAAACAATTCTTACAACACAAGACAATGAAAATAAATACATAAGTATCTCTTGGATTTAGCAAAAACAACAACAGCAGCAAAACAGCACTAAGCAGGCTTACAAACAATGAGTGACCATTTTAATCATATTTAAAAAAGTAAAATAAACAGCCTAATGGTGCACCTAAAACTTCAGAAAATCCAAATTAGCAGAGGGGTAAAATGTGATGACCATGCACATTTAGTTATACAAAGGTTCAATGAAAATACAAGATAGATCATACAAAAAATAGAATAAATTGATAACTCCCTAGGTTGAATAAACAAAAAGGAAAGAAGACACTAAGGGATTAAAATCAGAGATAAAAAAGGAGATATTGCAGCAGATACCACAGAAATTCTAAATATTTATAAATATTCAGAAAAGCTTTATGCCGACACCTTGAAATTCTAGAAGAAACACACAAATTTCTGGACACACATGATCAACCGTTTCAACAAAGAAAATACAAAAAAAAATTATGGAATAATACTTAATAAGACAAAAATCAGTAACAAAACATCTCCTAACAAATAAATGCAAAGCCCTGAATTTATTTTTTGATGACTTTTCTCCAAACATTTAAGTAACTAAAACCAGCACTCCTCACACTACCTCACAGGACTTCTCAAAGCACTGCACAGAGTTAGAGAGGAAAAAAACAAAGAAACAAAAGAAAAAAAACCAAAACCCCCCAACATATTCTAAACCCATTCCCTAAGGACTGCAGTTACACATTACCAAAATTGACATTAGCTTACCAAAAAAAAAAAAAAAAACAAAAAAACAAAAACATGAGTATTCATAATGAACATAGATACAAAAATCTCATGAAAATCCCTTTGAATAACATTCATTGGTCACTATTATATATCAATATCAATGGACTCAACTCTCCAATAAAAAGACACAGACTAACAGATTTGTTGCAGAAACAGGATCCAACATTCTGCTGCATGCAAGAAACACACATCTGCAACAATGATAAACACTACCTCAGAGTAAAGGGCTGGAAAAAGGGTTTTCAAGCAAACGGATCCAGAAAACAAGTTGGGGTAGCTATTCTAATATCTAATAAAATAGACATTCAACCAACATTAATCAAAAAAGGAGAGGAGGGATATTTCATTCTCATCAAAGGAAAAATCATCCAGGAGGATATCACAATCATGAACATCTATGTCCTAAATACAAGAGCACCTCCATTTGTAAATGGAACATTATTAAGCTTAAATCACACATTGATCCCAATACCTTAATAATAGGATACTTCAACACTCCACTCTCACCAAGGGACAAACCATCTAGACAGAAACTAAATAGGGAAACAATGACAATTACAGAGGTCCTAAATCAAATGGATCTAATAAGTGTCTACAGAACTTATCACCCAAACTCAAAAGAGTATACCTTCTTCTCAGCACTTCATGTAACATAATCCAAAATTGACCATATAGTCAGGCACAAAGCAAGCCTCAACAAATACAAGAAGATCAGAATAATCCCTTGTGTCCTATCAGACCACCATGGCCTAAAACTAGACCTCAGCAACAGCAGAAATAACAATAAGCATATATACACGTGGAAACTAAACAACTGTCTACTCAATGACAGCTGGGTTAGGGAAGAAATAAAAAAAGAACTTAGAGACACCTTAAAATTCAGTGAAAATGAAGGCATAACTTAGCAAAACTTATGAGACACAATGAAAGGTTCATAGTACTAAATGCCTTCAGAAAGAAGTTTGAGACATCTCATACTAACAACTTACTTAACAGCACACCTAAAAGCCCTAGGGGGAAAAAAGAGGCAGACACACCCAAAAGGAGATGATTGGAAATAATCAAACTCAGAGCTGAACTTAATAAATTAGAAACAAAGAAAACACTTCAAAGAATCAATGAGAAAATCAACAATCATTAGGTCTTACTACAAAAGCCTGTATGTCACAAAATTTGAAAATCTAAATGAAATGGACAATTTACTTGATAGATTCCATTTACCAAAATTAAAACAAGATCAGGTAAATAGATTAAATAGTCCGATATCCTCCAAGGAAAAAAAAAAAGCCCAGGGCCATACAATTTTAGCACAGAATTCTACCAGACCTTCGAAGAAAAGCTAACTGTAGTGCCCTTCAAAATATTCCACAAAATAGAAACAGAAGGAATATGAGGCCACAGCCACCTTCATACCTAAACCACACAAAGACCCAACAACAACAAAAAAGAGAACTTTAGACCTATCTCTCTTATGTACACTGATGCAAAAATAACCAAAATACTTATAAACCGAATCCACTAACTCATAAAAGATATCATCCACCAAGTAGGCTTCATCCCAGGCAAGCAGGGGTGGTTCAACATTTGGAAATCCATCAATATAATCCACCATATGAACAAACTGAAGGAGAAAAACCATATGATCACCTCCATGGATCCCGAAACAGCATTTGACAAAATCCAACATCCATTCATGTTTAAAGTCTTGGAGAGATCAGAGATACGTGTCACATACCTAAACATAGTAAAGATAATATACAATAAGCCTATAGTCAACATCAAACTAAATGGAGAGAAACTTAAATGAATCCCGCTGAACTTGGGGACAAGGCAAGGCTGCCCACTCTCTCCAAATCTCTTCAACATAGTACTTGAAGTCCTAGCTAGAGCAATAAGACAACTAAAGGAGATCAAGGGGACACAAATTGGCTAAGATCACAATGGCTAAGATCAAAACCTCAAGTGACAACACATGCTGGAGAGGATGTAGAGAAAGAGGAACCCTGCTTCATTGCTGGTGGGAATGTAAACTTGTGCAACCACTTTGGAAAACAATGTGGCGATTTCTCAGAAAATTAGGAATAGTGCTATCTGAAGATCTAGCTATACCACTCCTAGGCATATATCCAAACTATGCACAAGTATACAACAAAAACGTTTGCTTAACCATGTTCATAGCAGCTTTATTTGTAATAACCAGAATCTGGAAACAACCCAGATGTCCTTCAACAGAGGAATGGATACAGATATTGAGGTACATTTACATAATGGAATACTACTTAGCAATTAAAAACAAGGAAATCATGAAATTTGTAGGCAAATAGTGGGAATTAGAAAAGATCATCCTGAGTGAGGTGACCCAGAAGCAGAAAGATACGTGATATATAATCATTTACAAGTGGATATTAGACATAAAATATAGGATAAACATACTAAAATCTGTACATCTAAACAAGCTAAACTAGGACTTAATTCTCACTCAGAAAGCAAATAGTATAGACATCAGAAGCGGGAGAAAATAGGGAACAGGACAGGATCCTACCACAGAGGGCCTCTGAATGACTTTACCCAGCAGCATATCAAAGCAGATGCTGAGACTCATAACCAAACTTTGGGCAAAGTGCAGGAAATCTTAGGAAAGAAGTGGGAGATAGTAAGATCTGGAGGGAACAGGAGCTTCACAAGGAGAGCAACAGAACCAAAAATATCAGGGCCCAGGTGCTTTTCTGAGACTGATACTCCAACCAAGGACCATTCATGGATATAACCTAGACACCTTGCTCAGTAGTAGCCCACTACAGCTCAGCCTCCAAGTGGGTTTCCTAGTAAGGGGAGCAGGGGCTGTGTGTTAAATGAACTCAGTGGCTGGCTATTTGATAACCTCCCCCTGTAGGGAGTGCAGCTTTACCAGGCCACAGAGGAAGACAATGCAGTCTTTGTGAGACCCCATAGGTTAGGGTCAGGTGTAAGGGAAGGAGAACCTCCCCTTATCAGTGGTCTGGGGAGGGGCATGGGAGGAGAAGAGGGAGAGAGGGTGATATTGGGAGGGATGAGAGAGGGGCTACAGCCGAGTTACAAAGTGAATAAATTGTAATAATGAAAACTAAATAAATAATGTAAAAATTAATAACAACAAAGAAGATTATTTCCAACTAGATGTTTCAGTGTAATAGAAAGGGTGAAAACAGAGCCTATGGCATGGGAGAAAATATTCATGGGTCAAGGAATTAATATAAAGAATATATAAAATACTCTGAAAATTTAAAAAAGAAAACATAAATAATAAAATAAATTAAAAATAGATAAATGACATGAATAGAAAATTATAAAAATAAATTCAATTTTGTGGAAACATAAATCAAGCTATAATGAGATTTCATCTTACTCCTGTGACAATAGATCTTATCAAGCATAAATAAATCCTGGCTCGAATGTGGAGAAAAAGCAACTCACACGCTGTGGGGATGTAAAACCACCACCGTGAAAACAGTTGTGGAAGTTGAGACAGACACGAGTGCCAGCTCATGGAGGTGTTTCACTTCTACAGATATGTATGAAGGTCATGACGCAAGATTACAAGGCAGACACCTGCACTCCCATGATTATCAGAACGCTAAACCCAATGGCTAAGACATAGAATTAACCGAGAAGCCTGCCAAGAGATGAATGAGGAAACTATGTTGTACATACAAAATCCAGTATTATTTAGCCCTAAAGAGGGAATGGAATCACATTATCCATGAGAAAGATGATGAGACTAGATTGGAATTATGTGCAGAGTGAAGGTGAAAGAGGGATGAATGGACACACTAATAATTGATGTATGTACACACGGACATATCAGTGTGGATGTCATTAATTTGTAATAGTTACTATATTGTTATAGTGACAATGCCACTAACAGTAAATACTAATTAGTTCTTAACACTCATAGAAAAGATTTTCAGGAAATGAGAAGAAAAAAGAATGCTATGCTAAATTATTAGGCAAGAGGAGAAGGATTGGTCAAAACCAATGCCCTAAGTTTTTATGAACTTCTTGTTTTTACAATAAATACGTGGAGTTGTGACAAACAGAGATTCCCCCAACGTCCATTCAACAAGCAAGTCTTTACCAAAGTAAACCTTGAAGTTTTAGACAACCTAGGGCACAGAATAAGTCGCTTGCTAGTGGTAGTGCATGAATGCAAATCCAGCACGGGGCGCAAGGGTGAGGCAGGAGGGTTCCAAGTTCAAGGCCAGTCTGAGCTACATAGCCAGATCTTTTCTCGGACATTAACAGCTGTTTCATAGGACCATGCATATTAACATGAAGTTTAACTAGCAGTTGGAAAAACACTGAGAGCAGAGCCTGGCTGCTAACGAGTCAGCCTGCGAGGCTCCACTGCCGCCGTCCAACGATTCTCAAACTCGAGCGTTTGAGTTCCGTATCTTTTATTTTCTAATTATCTTGATATTTAGGTGGACAAAGGAGCTTTCAAAAATGATTTTTTCTTATTTTTAATAATGTGTATGCATCTGTGTGTCTATGTGTGTGGGCTGTGTGTGTGTGTCCTCAGAGACCAGAAGAAGGTGTCCAGTTCCTTGGAACCATGGCTGTCATGATTGTAAGCTACCCCATGTGGGCCCTCAGAACAGATCTCAGGTCCTCGGCAAGAGTACCAGGAACTCTTAACAACTTAAAGCTATTTCTTCAGCACCCAAGAGAGAATTTGTGGGGCTAGATTCAAGCAGAGCCATCCAGTGACCCACGGTCAGTGCTTTCACCTTCCTTACAAATGGAGATGAGGTTGGAAGCCACAGTAAAGACATTTTCTAGACAGCAATACATTCAAAATCATATTAAAGTCATAAATTCATTATAATGAACAACTATCCAAAAAGTTCATTTCCAAGTAAAACCTACTTTTTTCAACCAATATATTTAAAAATGTGATTATTGAGAAGGTTGGTATGCTTTACTGATGAGCTGCAAAATTAACTCTATAAAAATAATCTGGGTACTTACTTTGCACAATAAAAATTAGTTTTTCCTTATACATTGGTCTTGTATAAATTTCATTTTCACCAATACCGCAACCACTGTATAATTATATATCATATTTTTTCAACTGAACAGAACAAAAATGGAAATCAGCATATGAGAACCTTTTAGACTCTCTGTAGTTCAATATACCTGAAAGTCCTACATTTATTCTGCAACAAGGGTTATGCTTCCTCCATATCCGGCTCAGATTTTTTTTTTAATTTTCTGTTGGTTTTATTTTCCAGTTTATTTTTTATATTAATGTTTACTTTTTAAATATTAATCACAGGTTATTTACTTTGTATCCCAGCCTTAGCCACCTCCCTCATTCCCTCTCAATCCCACCCTCCCTCCCTCATCTTCTCCCTGTCCCTTTCCAAGTCCACTGCTAAGGGAGGTCCTCCTCCCCTTCCATCTGACCCTAGCTTATCAGGTATCTTCAGGACTGGCTTCAGTATCCTCCTCTGTGGCCTAGTAAGGCTGTTCCTCCCTTGGGGGGCGGGGGAGTGCAGGGGAAGGTAAAGGAGCCAGTCATTGAGTTCATGTCAGAAATAGTTCCTGTTTCCCTTACTAGGGAAATCCACTTGGATACTGAGCTAGCATGGGCTACATCCCAGCAGGGATTCTAGGTTATATATATATACATGGTCCTTGGTTAGGGAAACAGTCTCATAGAGGACCCCCGTGCCCTGATATATTTTGTCCTTGTGGAGCTCCTGTCCTCTTCTGGCCATACTAATTCCCCCTTTTATCATACGATTCCCTGCACTCTACCAAAGGTTTATATCCAAAAGAAGCTCAAGTACACAATAAGGACATTTGCTCAACCGTGTTCATAGCAGTTTTATTCATAATAGCCAGAACCTGGAAACAATCCAGATGTCCCTCAACGGAGGAATGGATACAGAAATTGTGGTACTTTCACACAATGGAACACTACTCAGCAATTAAAAACAAAGAAATCATGTAATTTGCAGGCAAATGGTGGGATCTAGAAAAGATCATCTTGAGTGAGGTATCCCAGGAGCAGAAAGACACACATGTTATGTACTCACTTATATAGTCCTATAAGGTAGGATAAATACACTAAAATATGTGCACCTAAGGAAGATAAACAAGAAAGAGGACCAGGTTAAGATGATCAGTCCTCACTTATGAAAACAAATGGATGGACATGGGAAGTAGGAGAAAACAAGAAACAGGGACAGAAGCCTACGGCAGAGGGCCTCTGAAAGACTCTACCTAGCAGGGTATCAAAGCAGATGCTGGGCTCAGATTTTTTAAAAGTAGTTAAAGACATCTGAGCATTTTAAGGTTTTCATCTTGAGAATACCATGAAGTAAAGGTATTTCAAGCATATTTACTTCTCTCAGAATTTTTATCATGAGAATAAATATATGATACACCACAAAAGTTCATTTTAAAGCAGCAGATACAACAAGAAAGAGGAAACAGATGAATAAAGTGAATGACATCCTTGATTGTCTGTTCCTATGGAGAACTGTAATAAATCCAACAAAAAATGAACTCCCGAATAAAACAGAAAGCTCCCTCATGTTAATTTATTCATGATTCCATACATGAGGTCTATCAGAAAGGGTTGTGACTTCTTTTGAATGAGGTCAGCTGTACCTGGACTTTCATTACAACTCCAATCTGCTCCATAAATCAGATGTGGCACCAGGTAGACACTCTTTTCTACCAGGCAATCAGGATGACATTACTGTAGCTCTGTTTTCCATTTGAGTTCAGCCAGGCCTACTCTGCAGCCCTGCTCACTGATCCATAACTTACCACCACTGTATACACCTGTGATGTGAAAGCCAAACCTCCTGGCAGGTCTGGGGAATGCGGCCTCAATTACATGCTTCTGAGCCCTTCACACATGTATCTTAACAGCTGCTCTTTGAAAATTACAAGACACTATAGATTTAGTTTTTAAGGGCAGCTTTAGATGTAAATTAGAAGTATTGATAATGTACAAAGACATACGTGTTTGCAAAACATTGGCAGGTTTATTGTCCCAGGGTACTCATCACATTGATTTGCTTAGCCTTATTTATAGAAATTCAGAAGTCAGCTACCTGGGATCACTATGAGAAATGAGAACATTCCCAATATGCTGGTTTCCAACTGTGTGACTGTGCATATTCCCATTTAAATGACATCTAATACATCAGGAAACACTCTGGAATGCACGCTGGAGTAGGTTCTGTTCAAATTCCACAATCCAGCTTAATGACTTTTGGTAAATTTTGTAACTCTGCTTCATTTTGTGTTACAGAAAAACATTCACAATAGAGACTTGCAGACAGACAATATCATGTAAAAGTTCCTTACACAATACGAAAAATAATAGACACTACAATTTGATTAAAAAAAAAAGGAAAGGTAAATACCAGGACAAAAAAAAAAACAAAACAAAAACTGATTCAGTTCTCAAAGATGCTTGCCACCAAGCCTGTCATTGGGATATGTAAGCCAAATTAACCCTTTCCTCTCAATGTTTCTTTTGACCATGGTCTTTATCACAACAATAGAAAATAAACTAAGACATTACTTGACTTAGACATCTGAATTCTACATGGTAAAAGGGGAGAAATGACTCTACCAAATTGTCTGCTGATTTTGACTTGGGCACACACATACACATACACACTACATAAAATTCACTAAATAATAAAAAGATAAAAAACATCCAAAAGCCTTTCAGCTTGTTGTTCCTGTTCCAATTCAACTTGGACTCCTGCATTTTGCTCTTTTGCCTACTCTTATATAATATAAATATTTGATACTGTAGCTAATATTTGTATTTATAGCCTATTACTTTTCTCCAAATAAACTTCTGAATATAATCAAATGACTAAAATTGTGTTTAGACAAGATTTAATATCATTGCAATATAAGCCATTAAAGACAAGGCATCGACAAGGTCATGTCATACACATTTGCCACCTACTCAACCATAATCTGCTCTTAATTTAGAGAGATTTATGGGTTTATTTTCACCCTGAGAGAACTTCAGTTGTGTGTGGGCCCCCTCTGACTCTCCCTTCTTCTGTTTTAGTGAAACTGAACTTTTTCTGAGAACACTGAATTCCAAAGCCTTTAAATAGAAAAAAAAATTAACAGCAATTATCTTTCTGAAGTTACAGTATGAATTTCATGTATTTTAAGGAGCGTTCTAGCCATCAGAACAGTAACAGACCTTTCATCTTTGAAATAAGAACTGGGAGTGTGATTAAGGATGTTATGTTCCCATTGACCAGACAGCCAAAAAGTAATTAACGTTGGACAGTCATCTGTCTCGGTGGAGTCAAGATTTGCCATTTCTTAGTTATAAAATGGGAAAACTTAGTTTAATCTCTCACTCTATAAAGATATGAATAAGAAAGAAAATTTCCCCCTTCTGGAGGAAAAGTCATATAAAATATTACTCTATAAAAGCATATATTTTTCATCTTTTGTGCTGGATGCACACAGCTGAGAGCATGGCTGTTTCTTTCATTGTCATTCTGAACATAATGAACTGGATATGCCCTGCACCAAGCTTGATGCCCTTCTCGGTACCATCACAAATGTAAGAGAAACACGATTGTTGCTGGTTCCTGAGTATTAGAGTAAAAGACGGTTTGAAATTTATTTTCATGATACTGTTTTCTTCGAGTGAACACACTGTTTTGTTTGTTTGTTTTGTGTTACAGCTTTCTAAGTGAATAGTGATTACTATCTGATTTGAGTAAATACACATTTTTGATATGAGTCACAATGTAGACTTCAAAGTTACTTTCAATGTGTAATTATCCCACTTTTCTCTATCTTCTTCATTTAGGATATTTATGTAAGGACTAAAAATATTCTGATGCATAAGCAAACATTAAAATGTCATGTTTCTTATGTAAATACATAAACATGCATGATGTCAGTAAGCCTTGCTACAGGACTGTTGGTAAGGACTGGTTAAACAGAATCATCCTCAACGCTGAATACCATAGTATGCTTCTGACATGAAGATTGCAATCTTGCTCTATGGGAATGATCGAATTCTATTTTCATTTCAGACCCCTATTTGGAAAATTCACATGAACTCGGGACTGCTATTTTGGAATAATTCCTTAATGAATACTTAGTAGTAGTGAGTGCAGCATAGTGAGGAGCAAGCAACACTATTATTTCATAGACATGTTGGAAATGAGTGCAGCCTCCCTAGAGCAGTCTGCAGCGATTTTTTACTGCAAAGAATCTAACACTAATGCAAAGGGAAAAGCAGAGGTATTTATGCCCACCATTGTAACAGGGTTGTGGACGTTTTGGTTTCTGATATGTTAACGTGTTTTGTTATAATTCCAAGTTGGGGATTTTAGTTTGTCCACACCTGTTCAGTGTCTTGGAGAGTGGTCTTTGCCAGCTGAAATTGATTGAATCCTGAGGACTTTGAGGGGTGTAAATATGACAGCCCAGAGGAAGAAGGTGCACCTGCTTGGAGGAGGACTGCCTGCTGCTTGCTCATTCTGCTGCATTTGCTGTTTGCTGATCTGATGGTTACCTGGGAATCTGCATTTCCTGACAACTGATATTGGTATTGGCCCCAAAAGAATCCTATGACCTTACCCAGTAGAAAACAGCAAAGAGAACTCTGGCCCCTGTCTCCACTAACCTTCTTTCTCTTCTACCCAGTGTTGGGGGTTTGAGAGGGAGGTAGAAGTGTTTAAAAACCCTAAAGAAAAACTAGGTTTGGTAAAAAAGTCTAAGCCTACATAACAGAACAGAAAGTTTTGAAACACAGTTATATTAGAGAGATTAGCATAGGATGTAAGGAAGTTTTCCTAGAATCTGAACACAGAGAAAGCAGAAAATTTAGGACCAATCAGAAAACCAAACGCTCAGTTTGCCTATTAGGTCTTATCAGTTCCTTAGATCACCTCGCCAACAAGGCTATTTTGAGCCACGTAATGTTTTCGTTATGGGACTGTCCTATGCGTTGTGGTTTGCGGGGATACATGTGGGAATGCTCTGTGCACTTCTTGCCAGTGGCACACCTAACTATAGACAAACCCAAATGCTTACAGACGTTGTCAGGTGTCAAAAATACCCATACCTCAACTGAAAATATTTGAGGTTGGTACCTAAACTGCACAGATTATGTTGTTTTTTTTTTGTTTGTTTGTTTTGTTTTGTTTTGTTTTGTTTGCATCTGGAGCTGCTTAAATTAACCACAGTATTATCATCTACCGGTTCTCAGGAAGTAGTTTGTACTGACAACATTTCTTTGAAGTTGGGTGTGGTTACCTATGCCTTTAATCGCAGCCTTGTGAGGCAGAAACAAGGATCTCTGTGAGTTGGAATGCATTCCCGTCTACCGAATAAGCTCCAGGACAGCTACATAGTGAGAACCTCTCTCACCTTTTTTTTTTCCCTTGAAATATAGTAAAATTAGAAAGCTAAAGAAAAAAGATATCACATTTTTTCAAAGGCAAATGAAACAATTTTTGGTGGAGTTTTTAGTGGTAATTTTATGTTGAACATGCCCTTTCCTAACATGCCATGTTATTGTAGATTTTATTAGGAAAATATGTTGATATTCATACTGACATATAGCATGCATTGTAAAGAACACCCAGCAGAATGCTGAAAATAGAATCTTTGCCAACTCTACATCTGACAGGGGACAGCTAGCATGTATAAAGAGCTGCAACATTTACCCTCCCCAAATATTCCAACATCGTATCAGTAAATAGATTATTAAATCAAAAAGGCCATTCAAATGAAGAAATAAATACAAATGGCTGACATTCAGTTGAAAAGGTTTTAGCATCTTTAACTATCAGAGAAATTCAGATAAAAACTGTTTTGACATCTACAAAGCAGTTACACACCCAAGGCTCGGGGAACGTTATGGAAGACTTGAAAGAAGCAGTGTGAGATCCAGGGGTTCAGGGAGTTCACTGTGAGACAGTGTCTCCGAGAAACATCAGAAGCTACACCCATAAAGTCTCACCAACATGACCACCTAAACATGAGCTGAACAAGGTCAACATTAATGGAAATGCCAAAGCAGGCAGCCGAAAGTCCATAAGGCCTCAACCTTTCACCAAGAACTATCTGCATAGGCAACTGAGTAAAGATGGGAATGGACGGGATGGTCCTCCTCAGGGAAGAACACACAAAATGGTCATCTAGTGCAAAATACTCTGCCCTGAAAACATACATATAAACATTATTTGAGCCGGACTGGTTATACTTAGGAATATATATGTATATACATATACACATATATCATATACATCTCCATCTATGTATGCAATAAAATTAGTGAAAAGAAGGAACCACAAATTTGAAGGAGAACGGGGCGCTTAGAGAGAGGAAAGGGAAGGAGACAGAGAGAAATGTAATTATATTGCATTCTCAATATTTTTTAAATGGATTAATAATAAACACTGTTTTGAGGTTCTACTAGCTCTAGTGAAAAATGATTATCAGTAAGACATGAATGGGAGTAGATATGTATCCTGGTAAGGATATGGAGGAAAGAGACCCCTTACTCACTGTTGGTAGGACAGTGACCTGGTATAGTTACTATGGACAACAGTGTGAAGGTTCTTCGAAATACTAAAATAAAATGCCTACCTAACCCTGCTATACCATTCCTGAATATATACACAAAGAATCTTATTTTGAATGGTTTATTAGTTATATTGTAATTATGTGCATTTAGTGTGTATCTGGGTGTGAGAATATGCATGTGAGCGCTGGTGGGACCCACAGGAGGCACAGGGTCCCTCGTCACTATGGTCACAGGTTGTTGTGAGCTTCCTGGTGGGTGCTGGGAAACAGACTCAGGTCCTAGGTAAAAGCGGTATGAACTTTTACCCTTGAATCATCTCTCCAGGCCCCGCATGAAGGACTTTACATGAAAAGAAGTACTTACATGTCCATTACTGATAAACTCTTTATAACCAGTAATGAAGCAAACCAGTTCAGAGCCTCAATGTTCATCCAACAAAGGAGTGGATTAAAAAAAGAAAAAAACAACAACAACAACAAAAAAAAAAAAAAAAAAAAAAAACCGTGCCGCACAACAAATTTTGTTCAAAGAGAAAAGTGAAATCACATTTTTAGGAAAATAGAACTAGATACTATCATGTGAAGCAAAATAATCTAGGATCAGAAAGACAAATAGCATGAGTTCTCTCTCACATGTGGAATACAGATTTAAATGCACATATACATATGTGTGTGTAGGATGTGGACACCAGGAATTGCTGTTCAGGCATGTAGCCGATTAATTGCTGAGCAGCAGTGTCAGCGAGAAACTTTATCTCAAAAATAAGGTGAATACTTTCTAATGTCGACCTCTGGCCTCTATATCCATGTGTAGGGGCAAACACACACACACGTTCTGGAAGTTTTGGCTTATGATATGTAAACATGATTTTGTTTTAATTCCAGTTGTGGAATACGGGACTGATTCAGATTGTCCATGGCAGCAAACTATTTGCCTCCTGTGGGCTCTGAGAGGGGCTCTTTGCCAGCTGCACATAGTTTAATTCTGAGGCTTCTGAGAAGGAATAAAAGCCAGAAGCCAGAGATAGAAAGGGGGCTCTGAGAAAGAAGTCTGCTGGTGCTTCTCCTCTGCTGGTCCTGGTTGCTGTTGATGCAGTGTGACAGGAAGTTGGTGATATCCTGAAAAGAGGACTGGACTTGCCGCAAGGAACCCGCGGACTCTAAACAGCAGGAAGGAGCTTAGGAAAACTACGCCCCCTCTCGCCACTAAACTTCTTTCCCTCCTACCTCGTGTTCGGGTGTTGGAAAGGATTGGGGTGGAGCAGGGAGAATGATATATAAGAAACATAAATAAAATAGTTTTAAAACTGCACTAACACACACACACACACACAAGAACTTTTAATAATGAATAAAAGAACATAAGAAAGCATTCTAGTAGTTTCCAAATGACTTGGTGTATTCAGAGGTTCCCGATATCTGCATTTCATAGTGGTATTGCTACCTCTAAGATGAATTCTTAAGACAAACATGTGATGGGATTAATATTGGAGATAATTGTAGGATGTAGGGTGATCCCTACCCCTGCACAGGAACAAGTCTCAAGATGACCTGCTGGCCGTGCTGCTTTCACATGCAGGAAATACTTCTAATGACAAAACCAGAGAGCGGTAATCATCAAAGATCAATTAAAATAGAATACACTTTGAGAAAAGTGTAGGTTGATTTCTGTGTCCTTCAGAAGCTACTGAAAAAAAAAAAAATCCTTCTCGGGAAGTTATTTGACTTGGTGCTGTCCATCTAGTAAACACATCCAGTTGAAGCATTTCAGCTCAGAAATAATGCACAGTGTTTGCATCAAGCTGGCCATTGTGTATCCCTTAATCTTAGTCACAGATATTCTAATCACATGACTTGACCTCTCCTTCAACGCTAGGGAACATCTCGAAGATTAGAGAGAAACAGAATGTAATACTAATTCTCATTACCAGCTATCATTTTAAAGTGAATTCGATTTCTTCCTGTCCCTCCTTTGGTTTAATGTTAGAGGTCAGCTTCTAGTATTTATACAAAGCAAGACTTCAAATAGCTAACTCACAGAGAAAATGTGATTTCAGTTTCTTTCAGAGACTCAGTGCAAATTCCATTTGGATTCCTGACAGGCCTTGGGACTTATTTCACATTTCTCTTGAAATGCTGTATGGCATGAGGTTGAAACACAGGGGGGGCAGAATCTCTGGGTGCTCCACAGTTCTCTCAGATTGAATGAGACCTGTACTGAGGGCAGAAAGGTATTGCTATGTACTACAGTGAAGCTGAGTCTCAGATGTATGTGCTCTGGGGAGACTGACAAATGTGTAAAACTGATCAACAGGGTCACAGAGTCATAATGATAGAAGGAGATTGGCTTGATTCAGGAAAAAAAAACCAAAAAACAAAACAAAACAAAACAAAAAAAAAATAAACAGCTTTTAAATAAAGCCTGGAGCTTCGAGACTTTAAAATAGGGTTGCGAGAGCCGATACTTAGAGACTTTTTTTTTTTTTTTTAATTTAGGAATATTTTAATGGTGTCAAATAGGATAATTGCAAATGCTTTTTTGTACTCCCAGGGAAAATGCAGATAATGTAGATGATGTGCTTAATAATGATAAGCAAGAAAAAGCAAGAAGTGTTATCCCACAGGCAGAATGCAATTGCCTTCAATTAAAGCAAGCTCACACAGCTCTGAGACTTCTGTTGGTTTTAAATCCTAAAGCTATACATCATGTTCGGAAGAATGCTAAATTAGAGTTGAAACTGTTGACAATTACGATTTTCAAAAAGAAAAATTAGGGAAGCCAAATTTTGCTGTATTAGGAATAATCCAACTGAAGTATTTTAAAAGTTCAGAAAGTAAAACAAATTTCTACCAAAGAAAGGCAATGGCAGCAAAAGAAAACTCTGAAAAGACACAATGAATACAACTGCTTTCTTTTAATTGCCTTTAAGTGTGTTCTAGGTCTCTGTTCTTTCATTAAGTTTTTGTTCATTATTCATATATGCTTCATGTATATACATTATTAGGAAAGAAATAATCTTAAAACATACAGAAATGCAAAAACCATTATGCAAAAAATAGTTCAAATAAGCAAGGTATATGAATTAATGTATGTGTTTCTACTTCATTGTGCTATCCTACGATATTGAAACAATAAATTTAAATAGCCTTCTCTGAATACTTCCAAAAACTACTTCCTGATTACTTAGAGGTAAACAAATGCTTTTCATATTGTTAGAACTTGTGAACACATAAAAATATCCCAAAGCACCATCTTTTATTTTCATACAGACAAAGCTATTAAAACACCTATATTACTACATTGAAGATGCTCTGAGAACACCATAGAAGTGGAATCAAAAAGAGTGTAAAAGCCAGAGGTTGGGAGGAATGGTATAAAATATTGTCTTCTGGACATTATGTGGCTATTGTACTCATGAACTCATGGCAACTGTGGTTACTTGCATGAATCCAGGGCTTTGGCCCCAAATGTTATTTAAAACGAAATAGTGTCAGGTTCACATTGAAGAGGCTGACCTGGGAATACCGTCCAAAAGAGCAACTTTGGATGTATTACAGGCTCATGGCCATAGAAAGCCATGAAGAAGCCATGAGGGAGAAAACATTAGAAGAGATAGCCACCAAATATAGAGCATCATGGGAAACTGGAACAGAAAGAGACAGGCTTTTCTGTTCTTGGACAGAGGAAGGCTCCTGCTCCAAAGTTATCAGTGGGAAGGAGAAGCTTTATAGCAAGTAACCTAGCTTGAGATAGCCTATCTGCCAGGACTCACAAGCAGAAGGGCACTAGATAAAAGTGAAGTTGTAGTTTAAGCTTGCCCCGGACTGTAAGGCCATACAGCATGTGTTGCTGCATGACTCTGTCCAGAGTGAGAAAATGCAGTAAAACATGGGTGACAAGAAGTACAGGAGGCAGAGAGTTCATAATCTGACAAAGACTCACATATGTGTGGCTCCTCAACATTCGATCCTGTGCTAGGATAGGCTCACAAGGTTCCACCCTGTGCTGAAAACTACTGGTGTTTATGGCTACTGGGGGAAGGTAATAATTTTCTTCAGTGGTATGGTCACTGGTACCTTGTTCATGCTCCAGGAAATAAATATCCATTAATGCTCATGCACATGGTTCTAATTAAACTCCGTGGGTTACAAAAACAAAAACAAAACAAAAGATATTGTGGCAGTGACAGTGGTGGGGGTTATTCAGAAAAATAAAGGGTTTAGCAGGCGTGGGACTAGATTGAGAGATGGTAGTAGGGTCTGAAAATTCTCAAAATATAATCTATACGGATATAAAATTGCAAAAGAATACAACAACATAGGGGCCGAGAGAGATGGCTCAGTGGTTAAGAACACTCACTCTTTTTCCAGAGGACCCAGGTTTGGTTCCCAGCACCCACATGACTACCCACACTGCCTATTTCCACAGCTCCAGGGCATTCAGTGCCCTCTTCTCGCTTCTATAGGTAGTGAAAGCACATGTACATACAGAGACTCATACATACACATAAAATACAATTTAAAAATACTACAAAATAACAATTTAAACTTACTCATCAACAGCAAGGCAAACTTAAAACTCTCATTGTGAAACCTCATCTTCCTAGCTTAATTCTTAATGCTCCCTGCCTTCATACTAGTATTTATTATTTCCACCAAATATGTTGGTTGTACTTTTGAATAAGTTACATCTCCTTCTCAGTGTAGGATTCACTGTCAATCAAATGGTGCGATTTCACTGCTATTGGTCAGAGCACATGACATTCTAGGTTTATGTAAACTAGTTCAGGATTCTTCATCCAAAGCATCACATAGCCAATGTTCTCATTTTAGCTTCTACTTAAAATAATAAGAATTTCCAAAAACAATTCAACCAAATCCACTGCTAACTCAATATTCTTTCCCTTTAATAAGGTTCCTTTTTCCATGTTAGAACAATATGCAGATTTTCTAACCATCATAAGTCAAAATCTTCCCATAAATAATTATGATTCAAAGATGACAGGTCTATTCATTTTAATTTATAATAATTAGGAGGAAGGAATGTGTACCCAACAGGGGATTAAACTTTTGTATACTTGAAAAACTCGTAATGTATGTATGTTATATGGTTGTTGCTGTTGTATTTAATAGTTTCATAGCTTTTTTACTGTTGGATGGCTTAAGTCAGATACACTTATGATTGGGTTATCTTAAGGCCTCTTCAATGTGTGCTGATGTGTCCAATGATCTAAATAAATGTTCAGCTTTATACAGTTGATCTCCACAAGAAGCAAAGTCTCCAATTTTTCTATCATGTTATTTCTAGAGAATTAGTTTTTTTTAACCTATTATATAAATAAATACATGAAAAGACCTTTAATCTACATGGTCATGGCGGCATGTACCTAAAATCCTAGTCTTCTGATGGCTGAATGATAGTTACAACTTGGAGCCAGCCATGGCTGCATAGATAGAACCCACCTCAATAAGTGAATATGCAAATAAATTATGTTACTACCCTTTAAAATTATGGTTTCCTTAGAGAGACAATCCGGATGATATTAATAATATGTAAAATTGCATTAAAATGTAGTAAAAAATATTGTGTAGCTACAGTGTTAAACACATCATGATCAGTGCTTTGAAATTTCTGTAACTAATTCATTCTTTCACTATATGAAAGCCATTGTAATGTCAAGCCGGATTATATAAATGGTAATATTAGTTAGTACTAGTTAATCTACTGATTGTGCTAAAACAAAAAGTAGTTTGGAATAACAGATACCACCAGAACTTTGCTAACACAGTCACAATTCATAAGAGAATACTTGGAAAGAAGAATCTAAGCCTTCAATCATTTAAATAATTATATAATGCATGACATACATTAATTTTCCTGTATAAGCAAATAAATCAACAGACTCTCCATTGCAAAGTAATGTCAGTAAATGGATAACTTATTGAAAACCTCCCTGGGCTAATTTCAGAATTAAAATCTTTGTTCTATGGATTGAGGTCATAGGTGTCCTTCTAACTGGTCCTTACCTCTCTATACCATCCCTATATTTACAATATTTTTTAAAATTCTGGTTTTGCTCCTTTTACTGTCTACCCTGGATACCTGTAAGAGCCTGAAACAGTTTCTTTTCTGTAGTCTTGATCCTTCTTGCCCATTTTCCATACCATTACCTAAGATTGATTTGTTTTTAGTATAAATCTTTATCTGTATCTTTGGTTTAAATAATTTCATGGTTTGCCATCACTTTTAGGGAAGAAGTTGAACTCCATACCTACACAAATACAGATTTCCTTTAAGGTCCTTGATGTGTTTAATTCAGTGTTGTCTACAACCTGGTTATCTCAGCCTGGACTATAAGTGTTCTCAAAGGACACTGTAAACTATCTTTTATACCATTACTGTGCTGTGCATTCTGTTCTGGACACTTTATCCACCATCTCCTCCCCACCTCCCAACAAGATAGGCCAGTACCTTCAGGAAACAATCCAGCATCATCTCATCTGAGAAAAACTTCCCCGGATTTCCAGCTGTTGCTGTTTCCCTTCTCTCTAGCTCCCTGTATGCATTCCTTTGCTTATCTACTGTTCGGCACTCTTCACTTTTCAATTTTCATCACTAAAGGTGACTTCTTAGGGATCTCTGTTTGGTTCATAGTCTCAGTGCCCACTGCAGTGACTAGCGCATAAATCAACAAATCAAATCCCCAAAGCCTTTCTGGGTCCTCTACTCTGTGTAAAGATAGTCATGGATTTGAGATGGAGGTACAGGTACAAGTACTAAAAAGTAAAATTGAACCTCACAAAAGATTAGGAATGTTACTGCAAGTTAATCACTCCATAAGCAGACAGGATTAGGGTGCCTGCAATTCCTTACTTTCCGGAACAGATAGACAGTGGGAGAGGTTTGAGAGCTCCAGGGGTTTGCAGTACCTGAAAAAGTCAGCCATTGACCTTGAGAAGGGTTGAACACAGGTCTAGGAAGATGGCTACAAAATTCCTGGGGTTTGAAGGGGTTTATTTACTTCTTAGAAGTTCTTTGTTAGTGAAGCAAGAAAAGCCAGTGGAGGGCAAGGCCCAATCAGAGAAAATCATGTCACTGTTACAACTCAGTTAACTATTCTCAAAGAACTTTAAAAAAATATTTTCCAGTCCTATACAAAAATAGTCCAACCTGATATTTATCACAGTAAGTCTATTTCAAATTAATACAAGATATGGAAGTCTACATTTTAATATCATATGTATGCAATTGAAATATTACATTGATTTAATTAAATTCCAAAAAAAAATCTTTTCTCTAAGACTAAAAAAAAAAAAAAAAAGGAGAGATGTTTATAACACTGTTAATTTCCCCTATGGCATTAACTGTGATCAGAGCACACATTACACATTAAATTATATTTCCTAGACAGATTGCTATTTCCTTTGCTGAACAGATAAGTTGCTAATTAAGCTTCTATAGTTGGTTGTCTAAATTATAGCCTCTTGATAATGAGAGTGTAGACTCCATTTGCTTCTGTGGCTATGTATCTACTTTCAGCTACTCTATGCCATATCTGCTAGCTTGTTCAGTATGTTTCACTAGCATTCAATAA
Source organism: Meriones unguiculatus (assembly GCF_030254825.1). NCBI lineage: Eukaryota > Metazoa > Chordata > Mammalia > Rodentia > Muridae > Meriones > Meriones unguiculatus. The sequence goes on from NC_083363.1 coordinate 48,718,651, forward strand.
AATGTCACTGCAATGTAGGTACCCAATGAATGATGGCCAAATAAATGAAGTCATGACTGCATTAGTCAACAGGAACTGATTAAAGGAATGAGTGAATAAAGAGGTTCTTATCTCCTCACTACTGTAGTTGCTACTTATTTGTTTTACAAAGTTTTAAATGTTATATTATTATCCTGGATGTACATTAAGTTTACATATTTGGCTACTTTATTTTCCATCTAAGTAGCAAAATTTTAAAAGATTAAGTACTGAGTTCTCCTTGAATAATAATTTTAAAATTTAACATTTTAGATACATTTTTTTTAAAAAAAATGTAACTTTATAAACAAAAAAACCACAGTATCTACAAGTCTTGGCCCATAGATTTAATTTTGGCTGGAGCTCCTGCTCTCTCCTGGACAAGGTGGAAAACCCCATCTGCCCTCCTTCTCCTGACTCCACCAGCACTGGGAAGTGGTTGAACAAAGAATTGGGGCCAAGAGCTAAGTTCTGCATTATTGGCAGTTGTCCAACCTTCTCCCTCTTCCAGCCCCCCCCACACCCATGCTGCCAGCCACCCAAACCTCTGCCTAAGTGCTCATCTCTTGACTATACTTGCACACAAACATTGCTTATAGCTAACAATTCACCATCCTTTGCCTACAGTCTATAAAACTCCCTGCCCCAGCCCTGCATGGGACTTCCTCAACCCCATTCTTTGGGATTGATGAACCTGTTGTAAACAATGCCTAATAAATTTGCTTTTATCTGCTTTTAATCTTGTCTAAAGCTTTGTCACAGGAGGAAGGAGGAGATATTGAGAGTGAGAGAGAGAAAGACAGAGACAGACAGAGAGACAGAGACATAAGAGAGATTATTAGGTGTTAGGCAGTAGATTTAAGTTGGATCATAATTTTCATTTTTCAGTAAATTCTATTTCAGTTGTGCCCCTGTCAATATACAAGTGGATTTTTCAGTATTTGGAGTCATTTTGGTGATAATGCCCAAGATAGCTGGTGCTGCTGCTGTCGTCCAGTGAGGAGAGGCAAGGCATGCTGCTAAAACCCTATAATGACCAGGTTGAGACAGCTGCTATGTGGTGGAGAGGAAGAGAGGGCAAAGGCGGTGATGCTGAGTCATCCTGAACTGGCTTCAGGTTCAGGCAGTGACCCTGCCTGCAATAAATACATGGAGGACTGTGGAAGACTGTACCTGATGCCTTCTTCTGGTGTCTTGGCATGCACAAGAACATTCACCCACATACACATGTGCGTATACTCATAAACAAACACACACAAATAAGAAATAATAAATATCAAAAAAATACTGTCACAGTCTGGGGATATGGGAGCTGCAGCTCAGAAATAAAACATGCACTGAGCATGTATAAAGGTCTGGGTTTAGACCGCCACTGCCCTTAAAATATTTTTGTCTGCATTCAATAAGTGTAGAAATCCAACTTTACAACACATTTTTAATTAGACTGCAATATGACAATTCTTTCTAGAGCATCAAATAACCGCCACTAATTAATCATTTGTTTCCTTAAAATTAAATTATCCCCTAGTGCTTCAAGACAAATGTAAGCCTCCTTTCCTAAACCTTTAATATCAATGCACAAGAGTAACTTCCTTCACCAACTGCGGTTGATTTACCGTTTAGCAGAACAAATTAAGAACTTATCAGTAATTATGAAAATAATTTCCTTCTTATATTGAAATACATTTCAGTGCTTCTGTTTAGTACATCATTATTCTGGGCGGCGTAGGTGTCGTTGAAAGGCAGTGTGAAAATAAGACCCTAAATTATGAATTTGTGAACACTGCATCACTTTTTTTTTCTGAGGAAAAAAAAACAACCTCTCTCTTGAAAGAGCATAGAGAGAACATTCTAATTTTCAAGAACACACAGCAGTGTGTACAATGAAGAGCCTGAACTAGACAACTATGCACTTTGAAATAATATCTTTCTTTATCTGTTCATTTATTTTGTATAACATTTCTATCAAAATAGAGAAGGGGGAAAGCAATGTAAATGTGACATAATATTTAATAACCCATTCCATTTCAATCCACTAACTATTTATTAATAAATATGTGGTCCAGGCACTGTGGCGTGTATTAGAAAAAAAATGAAATGGGTTCACAAAGCAAAGGATCCAAAGAAATCCATGGATGGAGCCAGGCTTCCAAAGGAAAACAAATCTTATCAAGACAAATTGTATGTGCATGAACCCCTCAAAAACAGATTTTCTGTGTCTGATATTTGAAGCAGAGCAAACATTTCAAAAACTTTCAGGTCACGCTGAGCAATTTACCAACATAGGAACTATATGAGCTCATTTCTTCTAGTATAGAATGGCTGCTCATCTATAACACAGGAACACATTTCTTCTGGCATCTTTCTAAATATTGGCATGCTATTTCTTCCATGAGTAAAATAGTCTATCCATGTATAGATATTCTTCCAGGATTTCCCATATGCATTTTTGTAATTTTCTTTTGAATGCAGAAGTTCCTTTACTTTTCCCATTCTATTTGTCTGCTTGCATGGCTCTAATAAACTGGGTAATTTTTAAATAATGGAAAATTATTGATAATAGCTCTAGTAGTTGATAAATCCAAGATCAAGGTTGCAGTTATTCAGTGTCTGGAAATGGTGTTTTTCTCACACGCCATGTATACCAGTACATGTCTTCTCCTATTGTACTAGTTACTGCTGCCAGTGCTGTCGCAAAGCATCTGACAAAAGCAACCCAAAGAAGAAAAAAAATAATAATAATTTGGCTTGTGGGTGTAAAAAGGTGGACAAAACCCTTAGGTAGGAAGGCATGGCTTTCATTCATTCCACAGTGGGCTGAGAAACGAACGGTAGTGCTCGGATCACTTTCTCCTTTTAGTTTAGACTGACTCCCCAGCCCATAGGAGAGTGTCACCATGGGTCCTCCCTCCTTTAGTATTTCTGAAAACAACTTAAAGACACACCCAGGGGCTTGTTTCTATGTCACAGTCAATTTGACAAGGAAGACTGACAATCACACTTCAAAAAAGGACAAACAAGTTCTCTTGGGACTCTTAGAATGTATGAGGTACTGTTCAATCTCCACACACTACTGTGTGCAGACTGTTTCAACATAGAAAATTCGGGAGACACAAGTGTCCCAACCATAGCACAAACTACCATTCAGTTCGTCAGTTGTTAAGACAACATAAGTGAACTATTTGCAATAGAAGTCTATATATTCTGTATATGCTGACAAAGTTAATGTTCGGTCTATACCTTCTAAGTCTTGGCTATCTTGTTTTGTGTCTTGAAGAAAGCAAAAGTGAAACATAATAAAAGATACTCTCTTTGTAGCCAGCAGATAGTGAAGGGGCCCAGGTCTCCTTCCTGTCTTCCATGTGCCTATATTCACTTTATAAACTACAGAGGATCCATGCAAGGGTCTACTCCCAGGCAGGAAGGTGACTGCTTGTAGATTTTGGTAAGCAATACTTTGCTGAAGTAAATTACGAGAGTATACAGTACATTATGACTATATGTCTAAAAAAGTAGTTTATATTGTATGCAATGAATCACTCTCAAAATGAAGCTCATTTATCTTATGGAATTAGTTGGGTTAATAAAGTTCTATGTGTGTCCATATGTAGTAGCACCTGGGTGACTGCTACTATGCTCTTTGACATGGTTACAGTTACCCATGTGTATGCAGCATATTTTAATATTAATTACAGTTTATTTACTTTGTATCCCAGCTGTGGCCCCTTCTTCCCTCCCTCCCTCCCTCCCTCCCTCCCTCCCTCCCTCCCTCCCTCCCTTCCTCTCTCCCTCCCTCCCTCCCTCCCTCCCTCCCTCCCTCCCTGCCCCTCTCTAAGTCTACTGATAGAGGAGGTACTCCTCCACTTCCATCTGACCCTAGTTTATCAGGTCTCATCAGGACTAGCTGCATTATCCTCCTCTATGGCCTAGCAAGGCTGTTCCTCCCTCATGGGGAGGGAGGAAGGTCAAAGAGCCAGTCACTGAGTTCATGTCAGAGACAATCCCTGTTCCCCATAGTAGGGAAACCCACTTGGATACTGAGCTGACATGGGCTATGTCTGAACAGAGATTCTAGGTTATATCCATGCATGGTCCTTGGTTGGAGAATCAGTTTCAGAAAAGACCCCTGTGCCCAGATATATTTGGTCCTTGTGGAGCTCCAGTCCTCTTGCAGGCAAATGGTGGGATCTAGAAAAGATCATCCTGAATGAGGTATCCCAGAAGCAGAAAGAAACATATGGTATATACTCACTTACAAGTGGATACAAGACCTATAAGATAGGATAAACATACTAAAATCTGTACAACTAAAAAAGCTAAACAAGAAGGAGGACCCTGGGTATGATGATCAATCCTCATTTAGAAAGACAAATGGGATGGACATTAGAAGTAGGAGAAAACAAGTAATAGGACAGGAGCCTACCACACAGGGCCCCTGAAAGACTCTACCTAGCAGTGTATCAAAGCAGATACTGAAACTCATAACCAAACCTTGGGCAGAGTTCAGGGAATCCTATGAATGTAGCATTTCTTAAATCCCAGTTGTTTTTAACTTCCCATTCCTCCCATAACCAACCAACCATCCAACCAACCAAACCACTCATCCACCAACCAACCAGCCAACTCACTGACAAACAGAAATCCTCAGAACAAGTATTAAATCCTTCTTTGTATTTACAAATAACATTTATTAAAACCTAGCAAACAAAACTTCAGCTTTTCATCATCACTGTAATCTCTGAGTGAAAGGAGATGGTGCCATCCTCCTGAATGAGTGACAAGAGACTAACCTTTCCTCCTTGACATAACCTAATAATCTCACTACCCAAGAACAGGGATGGTTTTGTGGTATCTGTGGGAATTCAGGACAATGAAACTTCCCCAATTTTCATAAAAACAAAGTTACACTGATACTGTTTGTGTACATATATATATATATGAGATATTGTAGAATACAAGTTCACAGTAAAAAGGCTGTTTGTACAAAGCAGAAGAGTAGACACATAGCCTTATATGTACTACATGTGTGTGTGTGTGTGTGTTTTCAGACAGACAGGGTTTCTTTGTGTAGCCTTTGCTGTCCAGGACTTGCTTTGTAGACCTGGCTGGCCTCAAACTCACATTGCCTCTGTTTCCCTGAGTGCTGAAATTACAGGCATGTGCCGCCTCATCTGGTTACCAATATATTTTAAATTTGAGATTTCTAAATTACTTTATTCATAGACCATTTTCATGTCTCTTTAAATGTGTTCTTTGGATCTCAGTCTTTGAAAATTCTGTTCTGTGATAGCAACTCAGCTTGGCTCCAAGTGGAATTTGCAAAATATTGTGACTTGATTTATAACCCTCAAGTCATGTCCATTATATCAACAAATGAAAATAGAATGCTTTATTTTCTACCAAAATCATTAGCACTACTTGCATTTTTACATTACTAATTTTCCCCAGATCCCTCAAAGTTGGATCTACAACCCACGATATTTTTAAGCAATTGCAAAAATATTTTTACATTGATCTCATATTAATGAATGTTAATCCAACCAAAAGTTACTTATTTTTTAAAAAGAATACCAGTCTACATCCTAACACACACACACACACACACACACACACACACACACACACACGTGTCTGTGTGTGTGTGTATGTATGTGTGATTACTTGCTGCTGTAGTTTGGATATTAAATATATCCTCAATGATTCACACTGAACTTTTCTTTCAAGGAAGATGTAGTTTTTAAGGGGTGGGGCCTAGTGGAAAGTCATTAGGTCATGAGGAGCTCACATTTCTTTTTTGCTACTGTCAAGTCATCTGCCGTGAAGTCCTTTCAAGTGCCAAATGTATTTTGTTTAGTCGTTCAGACATCAGAACTGTGAGCCATATAATTTTTGCAGCCTCAAGTATTTCATTAAGGTAATAGAAAATAAACTAGTAACATCTGTTCAACAACATCAAAAACAATCATTAGCTAAATTTGATTATTGAGAATTTATAGCACAAACTTGTAAAGTAGTTCTTCTCTATAGTACAAGTAGACAATCATGAGGCTTAAAATAGAGGAAGGAAATGACAGGTTTAAATATTAAGGAAAGTACCCAGCCTTCGTTTATAAAACACAGAAGACAATTTTAGTTCCGGTCATTCAAATGGCAGAAGAGGAACAACAATAAAAAATATCAAACAGCTCTGAATTATAAGAAACTTAAAACTTTCATCGTTTAAAAATTAAACCACAGGTATAATTTTTAAACTCAAGAAGTTCAGCAGGGGCCTGTCTTTCCAGCCAGCTCTAGACTGTTCCTAGTAATGGTATGACCATTTTTATTATGACCATATTTTTAGTATGACCATATTTTAACAGCATAAATTTTAAATTCCATCAAAAAAGTTTGTTGGGGTGCCATCTCAGAGGACCTAAGAATGCTATAAAATGACATTAGATATCAGATGAATTTTCAATTTTGTTATTATTTATTTTGGGTACCATTTAATTTATGCTAATACTTATAAAACAGACTTCCATGACTTTCTGAAGGCAAGTGAAGAAAAAGAAGGTATGAAGATGGTTTGCCCAGTGTTTCTTTTGGTGTAGACTCTAAGTGGAGTCTTTGGAATCTAGGAATCAGCTGGCTAGCCCTGCCTTTCCTTATTTCCCTTTGATTATTTTTTTCCTTACCAATAGTGAGGATATCCCTCAGATGAATGACTCTGTTAAAAATCACTTTTCTGTAGTGTGAAACCCATGCTAGCAATAAGCAATATAAACCAGGCATTGTTCTGTTAATGAATTGGACCACTTAGGCATGTGCCAAATGTTAATTAAAACACCTGCGTTGTTTCAGACACGGAGCACTTCTTATGACCATTGTTATCACTCCATGAAATAGGCAATGTAATGACTGTTTTGATTTACAGACTAATATGGTGCATAAAAAAAAATAAGGTATTCTGGAGATATTAACATACTCTATGCATGACTATAGCAACAAATGATTAACTATTTTTAACAATGTTAAAAATAATTTTAACATAATTTTTAACATAATGTTAAGTAGATAAGCAGCCTACACTGGAAAACAGGGAACCACTCTTACTTTCTGTCACATTTTTACTAATAATGAAAATGACAGTGAACAATATTACTCACTTCATACATTGTGGCATTATTCACATGGCAAACAATTGACTTTAAAGAAACTATCGTTTACTATCAGTGTGTGTATCAGCAAATATGAAGAGGTATATTAGTAAATCTAACCGGTTTTCATCTATGCATTTGCTTCTGTTTTTTGAAACGATTCAGTTTGAGTTTTGTTTGCATGTGTGTTTGTACTCCCTAAGTGAGATTAATGTCCAAAGAGGCTAAAAGAGGCATCAAATCCCTTGGAACTGGAGTGTCAGGCTTTGATCTACTGCATGGGTGCTAGAAACTGAACCTGGGCTTCTGCAAGAGCAGTAAATGCTCTTAACAGCTGAGCCATCTCCACCGCCCCTCAGCTATGAATTTTAATACTATACAGAATATTAAAAGTTCTAATATTCAGTAATTAAAAATTAACACATTAAGTTCACTGATTAAACTATCAAAACTATTTTTAAATAAATTAAAAAATTAACAAACATGAATAAATAGATAAACAAACAAACAAATGTGTCTTTTTTGGCCAAAGCTCTTAGCTGTTTTAGCATCAGGCAATATATAGTTTTCATTTTGTTATTTATCTTTGTCACTTTCCAGACATCACTGGATTTAATTGAAGAGTTAGAATAACGATCATTATAGAGTCTTGGAGGCAGTGCATAGACAAAAGAAAAGCAGGCAGATGAAATGTAAGTGGACTGGGAGAATCCCACAAACAAACATGGAGCTGCTTAAACAACTCAGGAAGTTAACAAAAAGGGTCTTGCAGGGAACTTGCCGAATGAATACAACAGCACCGTGGAATAAATTCATAAAAGAGATATGAATACAGTAATTCCACTAAGCTACAGTCTTTATTCTGCTGATCTTCACACAACACTTTATTTTATCTATAATGGTTCTATTCCTATCACTGTCCCACAAACCTGTCCCTATTTAAGCCCTATATGGCAAGTGTTTGGGGATGTTCACTGATGCATGTGTCAAGACTTAAAACAGTAGAACATATAATAGGTTCTCATGAAACGCTTGTCAAATGAATTAGTGAATTTATAGAACCCTTTTTCAAAATCTCAGTCAGTAAGCAGGAATTTACAATACTTTTTTGTACAAATATTAATGTAGCATACTTATTGTCTTTAAATACTTAAACACAGCAGAAAGTATAAAGGTTATGAAACATGCATTCCCAAGATACTTTGACATAGTATTTCCTGAGAGAAATACTATATGATACCCATGTGCTGTTTAACAGAGGTGTGAAGAGACTTTAATTACGATTTCCAATTCCTAGAAATAAGACCTTTAAGGAACAAATTTGGCATTTGAATTCTACTAAAAATTCTGGACTACATGTGAAAAACATGATCCTCCCCTCCAGCGGGCATGCAGTTTGTATTCACAACATAAAAGTGGTCCAAGAACCCGAGTCTCAATACAGTTTGATACATCTTGAGTTAAAGTAGTAATACTCAGCACAGAAAATATCAGTCAGCCTTTGGGAAATGTGCCTCCATCCTCAGCTTCACAAAATTGCCAGACATAATTTGGAAAGGACAATTAACATTTCATCACCTAGTACACTAACAAAAAAGTGTGGCAAATGAGAATTTGAGGGAGAAAGGGAGAATCAATGGATATACAAATAGTTCGAATACAAGTTTTTAGGCAGATTATGAAAACAGCTGTATTTACTGAGCTAAAAACAAAAGACACAAACATGAATAGATTGGACTGGAGATATGGCTCAGTGGTTAAGAGTCTTGCCTGCTTTCCAGAGCATCCAGGCTCAAATCCCAGCACTCACATGGTGGCTCAAAATCATTTGTAAATCCGCTTGCAGGAAATCTAATACCCTCCTTGGCCTTCAAAGGTATCATGCATGCACATTCAAGAAATGCATACAAGAAAAACAAACATGCGCACGGCATAAATGAACTTAAAAAAATCGTATACCCGCAGAAAAATAGGGACCTCAGCAAAGTAAGGGAGCAGATTAATAAGTCATCAAGGATTCTATAAATGAGAAAATTATTAATTTACATATAAGATTTGTGGATGATCAACAGTTAGGACAAAACTGAAAAGAGAATTAGTGAACTGAATATCCCATTAACCTAGATAAATGAGAGGATATATGAGTGCCCTTTTGCAGCAGTATATCAATATTTCTGAGGCTGGGTAACTTAAGAAACAATAAAAGTTTATTCTGGAAAAGCAAGGTTAAGAGCCTGTATCTCATGATGGTCTGGCAGCTCTGAGGTTGCACAAGGCATCAGAAGTCAAGGGACAGCATGCAGCATGTTCCTTTTTTTTTTTTTTAAATGAAGCCACCAGCATGCAGACATGGAGCTCTCTGAGATGATCTTATCATTACTCATCATACACAAAGGCTCCTCCTCTGAGCCCCATAGTCGAAGTTTCTACCTTCTTGATACCATATGATAGAAATCTAACTTCAACACACGAACTCAAACTGTACTCAAATTACCACAGAGGAATAAAAAGTAATGATGTTAAGCAGAAACATCAAAGAGAGGTTATGAGACAAGGAGGTCAAGAGAAAACATTCAGAATTCTAGATGAAAATGAGACAGATTACGGAGAAGCTGAGTTTGAAAAGATGAGTGATTCCAGACGTAATGAAGCATCGACTCTCTCTACCCTTGGGTACCCGTTGCTGACCCGAGTTTGCAAACATTTTCATTAATTTATGCTGATGTGAACTATAATCAATACTTCCTGTGTGCCAATAGAGAAAAAAATGCTTGCAAGCAATGTTTTGGGCTGGGGTGGGCAATTTGTTTAACACATAAGAAAGTTAAAGACTGCATGTTTTCGTACTTGTGGGCACTGTGGCTTCTGCTCTGATTTGGCTGGGTTGCTCTATGTAGCACAGCAACCTCACAACAAGGAGGCATGACTAACCTCAAGGAAGTTTACTCTCAAAAGCCGAAACAGTATTGAGTCCTGCCACAGGATGTATTTTTCCAACCTCTGTGATAAGCGGTCAAAGCAAAGGGGAAAAATAATCACGCCAGTATTTATTTCATTCTTTGTAGGGGTGAGGTGAAGGAACTATGCTGTTGGACAAAACAGGTTGCTAATACCACAGGCACTTCCACAAACTTTGCCGGTGAGAAGGGATTCATTTCCATTGTGTAAATGTACAACACTTTCTGTATCTATTCCTCCATTGAGGGACATCTAGGTTGTTTCCAGATTCTGGCTATTATGAATAGAGGTACTTGAACATGGTTGAGCAAATGTCCTTATTGAATGGTGGGGCATATTTTGGCTATATGACTAGGAGTGGTATAGTTGGATCTTGGGGTAGCACTATTCCTAATTTTCTGAGGAAGCACCAGCTTGATTTCCAAAGTGGTTGTACAAGCTAACATTCCCACTAGCAATGGAGGAGAGTTCTCCTTTCACCACATCCTCTCCAGCATGCATCATCCCTTGAATTTTTTATTTAAGCCATTCTGATGGGTTTGAGGTGAAATGTCAGGGTCATTTTGATTTGCATTTCCTGAATGACATTTACACAATGGAATACTACTCAACAATTAAAAACAAGGAAATCATGAAATTTGCAGGCAAATGGTGGCAACTAGAATAGATCATCCTGAGTGAGGTATCCCAGAAACAGAAAGACACATATGATATATACTCACTTATAAGTGGATACTAGACCTATAATATAGGATAAACATGGTAAAATCTATAGCCCTAAAGAAGCTAAACAACAAGGAGGACCCTAGGGAAGATGCTTAATCCTTATTCAGAAGGCAAACAAGATAGACAGCACAAGTAGGAGAAGAGATGGAAGAGGACAGGAGCCTTCCACAGAGGACCTCTGAAATACTCTACCCACCAGGGTATCGAAGGAGATTCTGAAACTCATAGCTAAACTTTGGGCAGAGTGCCAGAATCCTTACAGAAGAAGAGGAAGATAGGAAGAACTGGAGGGGACAGGAAATCCACAGGGAGAACAACAGAACCAAAATACCTGGGCCCAGGGGGGTCTGAAGAGACCTATACTCAAACTAAGGACCACACATGGAGAGGACCTAGATCCTCTGTTCAAAGAAATACCCATTGGCTGCTCAGTTTCCAAGTGAGTTCCCTAGTAAGAGGTACAGGGGCTGTCTTGGACATGAACTCAATGGCCAGCTCTTTGATCATCTCATCCTGGGGATGCAGCCTTGCCAGGCCACAGAAGAAGATGATGCAGCCAACCTTGATGAGACCTGATAAGCTAGGGTCAGATAGAAGGGAGGAGCTCCTTCAGTATAAGGGGGTTAGCGAAAGGGCATAGGGGGAGAAGAGGGAGGGTGGTTGGGACTGAGAGGAGATGAGGGTAGGGGCTGCAGTGTGGATACAAAGTGAATACATTGTAATAAATATATATGTTAAATTAAATTAAGGAAGGGGTTCATTTATATAGTAACAATTTAAGAAAAGTTCTTCCAGTAGTTAGACACTTAAGAGTTAGTAATATTAAAAAATCCATGTGGCAATTTAAAACATCTTTTAAAAAAAAACATTTTAAAGATAAAAAGAAAAACTTTCCTGAAGAAAGCTGAAACAAGGTCATTTTGATTCATGACTTTACAAGAAAACATGGATTTATGGTACCTCATCAGAAAAGAATGCATAGTAAGGTAGAAAAACAAAATTAATGACTTTTTTGTTTTAGTTTCTTTTGTTCAGTGTTCTTACAATGAAACTTTAATCTCATATAATTGAAAGAAAATTGACAATTTTTATTGCCCACCTCCTTTTTTGAAACAGAGTGTGTCATGGAACTTGCTATGAGGACTGGCCTTCATAGCAATCTTCTAGAGCTGGAGAGATAGACAGTTGTGAGCCACCATGTGGAGCTGGGAACTGAATCTAGATCCTCCATAAAAAGAATTGCCCTTACCTGCTGAGCCATCTTTCCAGCTTCTTTAAAAAAGAAGCATCTAAATTCTGTAGTGAGCCAAAGGAAGAATAAAATGTGTTTCAAATGATCTAAACATGCAGTTTCTAATGTGAGTAAACTAAAAAGTCTCTGCTTGGCATCACCCAGGAAATAGATTATCCTTTAAATAAGATTGAAATAAGATGTATGAGACTGATGCATGACTTGTCCTGTTTTCTAGTAATCGTTAGAAACATTTCTGGACAGTTAAAGCAAAGCAGAGATGGGTGAATATGTAACTAGAAAATACACCTAAGATGCAGGAAAGCCTTCATCTTCCCACAAAACTAGAAAATGGAATATATAATACCACAAGCATTTCCAGAAGGAATGGAAAGTGTAATGTATAAGAAATATAAAGCTTGTTTTTTTACATCCTTAGAAACAGACAAAACAATAAATAAATAAAAATAAAATAAAACAGTTCACTAACTATGAAAGAAGGGAAAATAGCATGCCTGCCAGAAGACCAGTTAGGCTACCTTCAGACCTTCCTAGCTCCTTTTATTACCCTGGACCCATTTCTCAAGGTCATCCATCACACTGCAATAGAACACCAGGGGAAGCTTCCCCTCCTCACTATCCATGCCTCTAGTGGCTCCCTCAGAACATCTCTCGGCTTTTTATTCCTCCAGCATCCAGCACCACAAAGTACACCCAACCACTACCAAAGCACCTCAGCCAAGTAGGTTAGTAAAATAGGCACACTCAGCCAGCACACTCTCTGGAAATCTAGAGAGGAAATAGAAACTAAGGGAAACAAACAAACAAAAAAATACCTGACAAACCAAGAAAACCTGGAAATCAGCATCCAAACCGCCTAGAGTCCAGCATGAGAACATAATCAATAATTTCCAGGACAATATGTCTCCACCAGAGTCCAGCTAGCCTACCACAGCAGGTCCCGAATATTCCAACATAGTTGAAGAATGAGGGAGAATACCTTAAAGCCAACTATATAAAGATAATAAAAGTCATTAAAGAAGCCAGGTAAACACATTGGAGGAAATTAATAAATCACTTAAAGAAAGCAAAAAAAGTTATAAGAAACAAATAAAACAATTTAAGGCATAAAAACAGAAGCAAAATTGAGTGAATTGAGTGAATTGTGTGAATCCTGGAAATGAAAATTTTCGGAATGTAACAGGAACTACAGAGGCAAGCTTCACCAACAAAATACAATAAATGGAGAAGATAGTCTCAGGCATTAAAAACAATAATAAAAGAAATGGATATGTCAAAAAATAATGATACAAGAAAATGAGGAATTTAAAAAGTTCTTGACACAAAACATCCAGAAAGAAATTTGGTACAGAATGAAAACACCAAACCTAAGAATAATAGGAATAGAGGATGGAGAAGAATAACAGCTCAAGGGCACAGAAAATATTTTTCAACAAAACATAGAAGAAAATAATCCTATCTTAAAGAAGGGAATGCCTATTAAAGTATAAGAACCTTTCAGTACACCAAATAGATAATACATAAAAGAAGGTCCCCTTACCACATAATAGTAAAAACATTAAACACAGAAAACAAAGAAAGAATATTAAAAGCTGTAAAGGAAATTAAACACAGAAAACAAAGAAAGAATTTTAAGAGCTGCAAAGAAAAAAGACCAAGCAGCATATAAAGGCAGACCTATTAGAGTTACACCTGACTTCTTAATGGAGATTTTAAAAATTAAGAGCTTGAACAGATGTGCTGCAGACTCTAAGATACCACAAATACCAGCCAAAATTATTCCCAGCAAAACTTTCAATTGTGGTAAGTGGAGAAAATAAAATATTCCATGATAAAGTTAAATTTAAACAATATTTACCTACAATTCCACCCCTACAAAAGGTTATAGAAAGAAAAATCCAAGCCAAGGAGGTTAACTACACACATGAAAACATAGGAAATAAATAATCTCATATCAGCAAAACCGAAAGAAGGGAAACACACACACACACACACACACACACACAGAAACCACCACTACTACTGCCACCACCAACAGGAAAGAACAGTTGTTGTTCATTGATATCTTTCAATATGAATAGCCTCAATTTGCCAATAAAAAGACACACATTAACAGAATGAATAAATAACAGGAACCATCTTTCTACAAACAAGAAACACATGTCAACCTCAAGGATAGATACTGTCTCAGGGTACTGGATCATACCAAACAAATAAACCTAAGAAGCAAGCTAGCAAAGCTATTTTAATATCTAACAAAATAGACTTCAAAGAAATATTAATCAAAAGAGATGGGGAAGGATACCACAACTCATGGAAGGAAAATTCCCCCAAGATGGAGCTTCAATTCTTAACACCTATGTCTCAAACACAAGAGTACCTGTCTTTGTAAAAAGAAAACCACTACAGCTTAAATCACGTATTGACCCTCACACACTTCTAGTGGAAGTCTTTAATATCATACTCTCACAAGTGGACAGATCATGCAGACGAAAACTGAACAGAGATATGCTGGAGCCAACTGATGTTATAAACTTCATGAACCTAATAGATATTTACAGAGCACTTCACCCGAACACAAAATATATATTCTCAGCACTTCGTGGAACTGTCTTCAAAATTTACTACATACTCAACCACAAAGCAAGTCTCAACAGATATAGAAGTAACCCCCTGCATCCTCTCAGACCACAGGGGATTAAACCCAGATATCCATGAAAACAGAAACAACAGAAAGCTTACAAGCTCATGGAAGCTGAACGACTCTAGTGAATGAAAAATGTGTTAAGACATAAATAAGAAATAAAATAAAGACTTTCTAGAATTCAATAAAAATGAATATAAAACATACCAAAGCTTGTGGGACATAATGAAATCAATTCTAAAAGAAAAGTCACAGAACTAAGGGCCTACAATCAAAACAATTGGAGAGATTTCATGCTAGCTGCCTCAGTATTCCTGATTTCAAGGTGTACTACAAAACTATAGTAATAAAAACTGCAAGGTATTTGCCTAAAAACAGACATGTTGATTAATGGAATAAATAGAAGACCCAGACATAAATTCACATACCTATGGACACCTGATTTCTGGAAAAAAAAAAGCCATAAATACAAACTGGGAGAGGGAAGGGGAGCACTCTCAACAAATGGTCCTTGGGGGAATGCAGACAACTGGATGTCTGCATGTAGAAGAATGCAAATACATAAAAAATTATTACTCTGCACAAAATTCAAGTCTAACTGAATTAAAGACCTCAATGTAAATCCATCCTTGAATGCATTGGCAAAGGAAACACTTTCCAAACAGAACACCAACAGCTCAGGCACTATGATAAACAATTAATAAATGGGACTTCATGAAACTGAAAAGTTTCTATAAGGCAGCAGGCACTGTCAATTAGTCAAAAAGGCAGCCTATGGAATGGGAAAAGGTTTTTACAAACTCTATATCCAATAGATATTTAATATCTATGATATATAAAGAACTCAAAAAATTAGATATTAAAAAGCCAGACAATATAACTAAAAATAGGGTACAGATCTAAACAGATAATTCTTAGTAAAGGAATTGCAAATAGCTGAGAAACACCTAAAGAAATGTTCAACATCCTTAGCCATCAGGGAAATGCAAATCAAAATGACTTTGAGATTCCTTCTTACACACATCCAAATGGCTAAGATCAACAAAACAAGTGACAGCTCATGCTGGGGAGGATGTTGAACAAGGGGAATGCTCCTCCATTGTTTGTAGGAGTGAAAACTTGTACAGCTACAATGGAAATCAATATGGTGGTTTCTCAGAAAATTGGGAATCAATCTAGCTCAAGACCTAGCTATACCAGTCTTGGGCATATACCAAAGGACGCTTTATCAAACCACAAGGACACTTGCTCAACTATGTTCATTGAGGCTTTATTCATACTAGCCAGAATCTGAAGCAACCTAGATGCAAGGGTATAAATGGGTATCAGAAATTGTGCACTGCAGGGGTGACCTTGGTGATGAGTAGGATTGGGGACCCAAAGTAAGATCAATGATTTTTTTTAATTAGAAAAACAGAGATTTGATAACCCAAAATTAGAACACATTTATAATTGCAATTTCATGAGTAGAATCTTTTTAAATATTTATTTATGTATACAGTGTTCTGCCTGCATGTATACCTGCAGGTCAGATGAGGACACTAGATCTCATCATGGATGGTTGTGAGTCACCATGAGTTGCTGGGAATTGAATTCAGGCTGTCTGGAAGAACAGCTACTGCTCATAAACCTCTGAGACATCTCTCCAGCCCCCATGAATAAAATCTTAAAACTATCACTTAAGCTGGGCATGGTGGGAAAAGTCCTGCATTTGAAGGTTGAGGCATGAGGATCTCTATGAGTTTGTGACCCGCCTGGTCTATACAACTAGTTCCAGGGTACTAAGGTCTACATACTCAGACCTTGTTTCAAACAAACAAACAAACAAACAAAAACAAAAACAAACAAACAAACAAAAAAACTAGTGAGTTGTTTATGTCATCTCTTTCTTGTATATAACGAAATTTCATATCTATCCACTGTTAATTTTCCTTAGAAAATTATTTATCTTCGAATTTAATCATTTCAGCACTAAAATTATTTCACATCTTAATATAAAATACAATTAAATTGAGTAGAGGTGAGAAGAAGCTGCAGAGTTACCTTCCTCTTCACTGTTTATAGCTTCCTAAGTTTAAAACCTAGACAATATTTTAACTAAAAACACTCTGTAAAAATGCGTGTTGAGATAAATTCTGCCACTTTGGAAAAATGACCCTGTAACAGACTTATCAAGAAAGTTAGTAAGACAATACTGCTCTCCAGAGATGGACTGTTTTGTGTTACGAGGAAGCATAACTTCCCTCCTCAACAGTTTTCCTCAGGGCCCAAGGGTAGGCTTGATTTGCTCAAGCTACTGATGCTCTTTGAGATGGTTACCAGTCCATTCACAAGCAGATGCTGAGAAAATGGACTGTGATTGACGTCTGAGATTAACCCTGACCTCAGACACCAACAGCTTCATAAATTAAAACTAACACCTGCTTCCTGCTTTCTGAAAGGAAACTAAAAGACGATCTCAATGCAGGGGTGCTTCCTGTCACATTCAAATGTCCCCTTAGTGGTTTTAATGAGGTTTTTTTTTTTTTTAATTAACTGATTTTTGGTGTCAATACAGAAGTATATTCAACTCAGTAAAAAAAAAAATGCTAAAAGAAATCAAAGTTGCTTATTACAGAAGACATGTACAAAGAGTTTCAGTATTTTCTCTTGAAATAAATACATTCATTTAGATTATTAGAGCTTTTTACCCTTCCTTTGACCAAAAAAAAATTTTTCCAATTAGTTTCTTAGACTACAAAACCAACATTTTCTCTATCAGTAAAGTATTGGAAAATCTTATTACAATAAATTTCTCAACAAGAGTTTCAAAACAAAAGCACCAATGATATGTATCATATGTAGCCAGTGCTATCATGGAGTAAATTTGGCTATTCCTTATGCCCTACGGCCCAAAGAAGACAATTCCTAAAATATCAGAAATTATGCCCCAAATAATTAATAATACTACCTTTGTCCTCATTTGAAAAACTTATTTTAAAAGTTTCACCAAGTACTCTAGGGCTGAACATAATTATAATTCCTTAAGTTCTAAGAACATTACTCTTTAGACTCTCTAGTGAGAGATTGTAACATCATAAAAATCTTAGAGATATATCATATTTAGAATGAATGACATTGAGAAAGCGCTCCAAGAACACACATCTGGCAATATTATCTGTGGGATTCATTTGGCATTTATTGGGCCCACATTCAACAAAACAAAACAAGGCAAAGAAAAACAAAAAAAGTTTGGAGTAGACTTGAGTCTAAGAATGATCTATGAATTTTGTAACCTTTCCATAACAAAACCTCAGAGTTAATATTGCACTGATAATAAGCTTAACCAGACACTGCAATTAATTATAAGAGAAAGAATAAATCATGGACGAATCACTCAGGTTTATTTAGTGTCTTGACTTTCTTTTGTCTGTATGTATTAATAAAATATATGATTAAATATTAAAATTATTCAGTTTAATAGCAATATACTTTGGAATGTCCATAAATACTTTTATTACTCTGACAACAGATTGCAGGTCATGCATGTTTTTGTTAAATGACCAGAGATTGCTGTTTTCTGCTATGATGATAACTTGAAGCACTAAGGTAACAAATGAAAACAACATGTTAGATTTTATAACTCTAAAGTATCAGAGCTTTAAAGAGCTTTAAAGGCATCCCAGCATGCCTTACACATGACATAATCCTTTCTGAAGACGTAGCTGATGGTATTGCCATCCCACAAACACTTTAATCATGCTGCCTGGAGGACTCAAGGGGAGAGTGTCTTCAGAGCAAAACTCACATCCCACTGAATTATAGTCCAGTTAACTAGCAGATAGTGAAAATGATTCAATGCACCTTGAATATTTATCACAATAGAATATTACAAAACATCTGCCACTTACGATTTTGAGTCATCCCATAACACACAATAGGGATTCAAAGTGCCCTAAAGATAAACAGAGAATAAAACATGCCATGAGTACACATAGAAATTGACAAATTATGTTAAATACACAACAAACGATGACTTTATAGTCATGTAGTAAAAGAGATGATAATGACATATCACATCTTACATATCCTGTAAGAAATTTACATTTTCTTTCCCATAGATTTGGTGACAAATTTTGTGAAATTTTAGCAAAGCAATATCTTTTTTTTCCCCCAACTATAATTGGCTATTTAGTTTGTTGAAAAGGAAAACCAAATGTTTCATGGACTGTTATGGACATAACATGGTCCACATCATGGTGATTTCTTTGTCACATTTATTTCTATGATTTTAATTGCTCACTTACATTCCTTATGAAGAGAAAAGTATTTACGACATTTATACTAGAGTAAAACGACCTGCAGATTCATGTGAATAAAGCACCACCATTTCTCCTTAGTTGGCTTTTCATAAAAAATAGAGGATTCTGCCCATTTTCAGGGTCCAGTAACAAACAGAACTTTAATCAACAGATCATATTTTAGTGAGGTTATAGGTAATGGAACTCTAAGAAGAGAAAGTGTATTTGAATAATGATTTATTTAGTATCCCTCATGAGCTTTAGATTAAAAAAAGATGGGTTTTCTACACTGGGTCAGTCCAAGTAATTTGTTTTGAAGAGTACTCATATTAGAAAATGCTTTATTCCTACTTGTCTGCTCACATTGGGCTTTATTTTTGGTTTTGCCTTCGAAACTAACTCAATTCTTTCTGTGAAATCTTTATGTATCTAAAAATTCTATCATGCTTCCAAAGAGTTACTTATCCATAAAACACATCCTGTGGTTTCATGTTCTCTCACTCTTCATGATGCACACTTCCTGAAACACATCTTAAAAGTCCATTTAGGGAAATCATCCACTTGAGTCCAATCTGTGCAGGGCAAAGTGGTACTATTTCTTTTCCAATTTAGAAAACATATTTATAATAATGCAAGCTAAAGAGTATATCAGCTAGTTACTAATCTCTTCCTGAACTGTAGTGGTATTACTCATGTTGTTTCTTACGCACAGACATCTATTGGGAGTTTTTTTAATTTTCATTCTGGCATCCCACACATTCACTATTGTGTATAAGCTTTGAATCATTGCAGAATTTTGAAACAAACATGACTACGTCCTTATCCAACTAGGTCATTGGTAAGAATAATGCACAAGCCAAAACAGTTTAAAAAGTACAGTACTGATATGAGCTACTGGGATCCTTTTCTATGTAGACTTGTTCTATAGGAACAAAGCAAGGTAAATTCAATATTTAGGCCCTGAAATCCATAATAACGGAGCTGAGAGGAAATTCCTGAATGTCTAGGAAGGAGTCTTTATGGGATGAATGACACTTTGGGGTCAACTTTTGAATTTTATTAGAAATAAAAATCAGTGTCACTAGAGTTTATGAAAGCCACTTAACCTCTTTTATTTCTTATTCATTTTAATAGTTACATTTGATTAACATCAATATTTACAACATCACAATTTTACTCTAAATGCAACATATTCAAGACATCTTACTCCTCATCAAACTGTCAAACCTAGACAATCTGCTTTGAAGATGTACCTAGTGTATCATAAATATACTTTTTTTCATGAAAAAAAAATGGCCATACTACTACAGAAGGTAAATAAGAAACATGCCTATGGAAGGTTTCTATAACAGGTAGAGAGGTGCATATATCACAAGTCAGGTATTTCTGCAGATGAAGCACACAGTCTGTGCTGATCAAAGCAGGCTTTATGGAAGGCATAGGTCCTCCTCGCATTTTTAAGAAAGGAGCACATCCTCATATTCATGAGAGGGTGCTGAAAGTGTGGCTCTCTGACTTTTTTTCCCTCTCTCTTATCTGGTTGTCCTTGGATTCATGAATCTAGTAACTTTTCTGATAAATTCTAAATGACCAAAATGGTATATCACATAGTTATATTACATTTGTTTAATATTTCATTCAAGGGGGTTCACTGCCCTTACTTTATCACTTTGGTGCTGAGGACTTAGAAGTGTACATTTCATGAATATAAAGCCGAGTGTCGGTGAGACATCTGGTTGGGAAAATCATGAGTCAAGTTAAATCTTTCTTTAATCCATGATACTTATTTTATGCTGGGTTTAAAAATAAGTTCTGTATCTGAATGGCTTGTCTGAATGTATGTTTGTGGCCCACATGTGTGTCCGGAACCTGAGAGGGCCAAAGCCAGGCACTAGGTCCTCTGGAACTGGACTTACCAACAGCTGAAAGCCACCATTTGAGTTCTGGGACTAGAATCTGAGTCCTTTGGAAAAGCAACCAGCGTTATTAACTGCTGACCTCTCTCTAGCTTTGATATCTTCAAATTATTTAAGATTTTTGCAGGTTAAAACAAGAGAAAATAATATTAGAAAACAAATGCAATCTAATCTTAAATCATTGGATTCCCTTTTTGGATGATGAGAATGCTTCTGGTAGTCTTCTTGCACACCTTTAACTATAAGCAGTTTCATCCTCTGTCTTTCCCACCCTTTTACCTTCTATTTCATGCTTCTCTCACTTCCTGTCCTTATCAGAATTTAATTCCACCCAATGAGAACCAATGCTGGTGTGAAATGTGCCACCCTACCACTCATGCACAAAACAGGCAAATGTGTCTTTGGACAGACCATGTACTGTAGTTGCTCCTTAATGGACTTAGGTACCATAACCATTAATTAAAAAAATAATAATAAACTGAAGTTTTGAAAGTGCACAGAACAGCAAATTCAGTCACCTTAATACTCAGGTAGACCCAGTTATGCAAGAAATAAGAGGGATAGTGTGAAGCAGGAGCAGCAGTGAAAGAACTCTGAAAAACCACTAAGCAACCCCGGAAACTGACTGACTGCTTCTGCCAAGAATGTCCTTATAAATTACTTGTTATACTTTTCAGGCATTTCTGTCGAAGGGACTCTGCTACCACAGCTGTTTCGAGGTATTCGTGGGAATCAGTGCAGGAACGGTGAGACTTATAGAAAGCAGCAAGAACATGTAATGACAGGAACAAGCAGAATGTAAGCAAGCTGGGGGAAGGAGCCTACACGAGCCGGCTTCAAATTCATTAACTGAGGGAAGTTGTCAGGGACATAGCACAGATGGGCTGGAGACTAATTTAACAAACTGTCTATATATTTGACACTTAAATGCACCGAAACCGCATGCATCTGAAAAAGTTTAGAAAATATACACTTATTGTCAAGTTTTATTTATCAAAACAACTAAATATTCTGCCTCTTAGACTCCATTCAAAATGGTACAATTCAAATCATAAAAAAAAAAAAAAAAAAATCTTGGCTACACACTTCCAAACATTTTTTTTAAAAAGCACATGGCCCAAATTTCCTAATTACAAGACAAGAAGGAAAAGTGGGGAAAATTATAGATCTGCTGGGGATGGAAATTAGTTTCTCACTTTGGAGTCTGATTGAAGCCTCTGGGCCCCTGAGCTTCAAAATCTCCAGCACAATTAACATTTGCTTGAGGCCTTTCTCCTTTTCCCAGCTATAAAAGTCGGATGTACTAGAAATCTCAACAGGAAATCCTAAAGCCCTTCTGTAGCCCCAGTGACTTCTGGTGTAGAAATGAAGGGTCCTGTAAAAGTCCATTACACCATGAAATCCAACAGATTTCTGAAATCTTCTAAAGGACTTTTGAATGGTATTTCTCCCCCGAGTATCCCGTACTCACACATGAGTCTTGGTTTTACTTAATCTGAGTGTCTTTCTCCTAATGTCTTTGCCTAAATATATATATAAAATGCCTTTGGCGGCCTGGAAAGAAGGCTCAGCTCTTATTACCGCTCTTGTGGGACAGGAGATGGGTTCACTACACCCATATCAGGCAGCTCAAAACTACCTTAATTACGCAGTATTCCTTCCAGCCACAGTGGGCATGTGTACCCATTTCACACACACACACACACACACACACACACACACACACACACACACACTCCGAGAAAGAGAGAGAGAGAGAGAGAGTATTTAAAATGACTTTCAATAAACCGAGACTCTTCTTTGAGAAACCCACACCCATGCTCTCTTGTGTGCTTTATCCTTTCCTTATCCACTTTTCTTTCTATTTTTATTAAACTTCAACTCTCCCTTACACTGGCCAAAATGTTTTTTTCAGAGACTATGACATTGACCATTATAACAGTATGAAGGTCCTACACATTAAGAGTACACTTCAGCTATTGAAGGTGACAGTGGAGCTGGGTCTCAACCCCTGCTTCCCTGACAACTAAAGATGGTCTATGTTCTCCCTAAAGTGTCTTCATTATTTGCTTTTAGATTTCTCCTCTGTTTCAACATCAACCAATTTGTGTACGTATTTAAGTGTGGAGCACGGTCAATGTGTTTCATTTGAGTTATTCTCTCCTTTCCTTTTCTGTGTGGAGAGGACTTGACATCCTCTTATACCGTTAAAAGCTTCTACAGTGGTATTCATAATTGGAATATTTCCCCCTAAGATACTACTTTAAATACATCTGACTCTTGAGGATGGAGATGAGGTCAGGGAAAGGAGTCAGAGGAGTCATACCTAAACCCTACAAAATTAAGTTGTGAGAAAAAAAATGTTTGCAAAAAGAATGGCTGATCCCTGTTTTTTTCCCTCGTACAATGTCTGTCCCATTTGCCTTTCTGAGTGAGGATTGATCATCTTATCCACGGTTCTCTTTCTTGCTTAGCTTCTTTAGTTATACAGACTTTAATATGTTTATCCTATATTATATGTCTAATCTCCACTTATAAGTGAGTATATACCATGTGTGTCTTTCTACTTCTGGAATACCTCACTCAGGATGATTTCTTCTAGCTCCCACCATTTGCCTGCAAATTTAATGATTGCTTTGTTTTTAATTGCTGAGTAGTATTCCACTGTGTAAATGTACCACAAGGAGAAAGAAGGGAACAGGACAGGAGTCTACTACAGAGGGACACTGAAAGACTCTACCCAGCAGGGTATCAAAGCAGATGCTGAAGCTCATAGCCAAACTTTGGTCAGAGTACAGGGAATCTTATGAAAAAAAGAGGGAGATAGAAAGACCTGAAGGGTACAAGAGCTCCACAAGGAGAGCAGCAGAACCAAGAAATCTGGGCTCAGGGTTTTTTCCTGAGACTGATACTCCAACCAAAGACCATGCATTTAAATAACCTAGAAGTCCTGCACAGATGTAGCCCACTGCAGCTCAGTCTCCATGTGGGCTCCCTAGCAAGGGAACATGGACTCTCTGTGACACAAACTCAGTGTCTGGCCCTTTGATCACCTCCCCCTGAGGGGTGCAGCCTTACCAGGCTACAGAGGAAGACAATACAGCCAGTCCTGATGAGACCTGATAGGCTCAGATGGAAGGGGAGGAGGACCTCCCCTATCCATGGACTTGGAGAGAGGCATGAGAAGAGATGAGGGAGGGAGGGTGGAATTGGGAGGGAATGAGAGAGGGGGCTACAGCTGGGATACAAAGTGAATAAATTATAATGGCTGAAACCTTATTCACTCGTGCAAAGCCCCAAGACTAGCTGCTACCTGTTGGAGCCAATGTCTCATAGGTAGAGGCACTCTGGAATGTGTGAAGATCATTTGTGACTCATTGTAGTACTAAAAACTAACATGGAATGGGGTGTACTTTTTAGATACCGATAAGGCAAGTTATCATGAAGTTGTATGTTGAACCGTGTGTAAAAGATCTGAAGGAACAACCACTGTACAAATGAAATGAAAAACATGGACCGTGTGACACAAAACGCTCTTCCATTTACAGCCTTTACTCAAGAAACCAAATAGCAATGGGAAGAATTGTCTCCAAAATCTGTTTTCTGGTCTCCACACATGTACCGTGGCATGTCCCTCACATAATAATAAATTGTTAAAATATTTTTAAAAGAAATAAAATTATGACTTTTACTTTTCAGAATCTATTCATCCAGTAGTTTGGAGATGAATAGTTTATTGTTTTCCACTATAGTCACAATTCTGGGCAATAGATCACTGAAATTTATTTTTTTCTGTCCAAATGAAACATTTTGGGGTAATAGATGTGTTAATTTGAATGATTTTTATCATTTCAGATAGTACAGTCTCAACCTAGAATTTGCCACCCACAAATTTACATTATTGTTATTTGTCAAATAAAAATAATATATATGGTTCTTAGAAAAAAATACTATTCACATGTAATATGGGGAGGAAGTGAGAATACACTGGAACATTTTAGGATAGAGCTTTTCTTTCTGTGTCCTTGTCAACTAAAATAGATGTCTCTTTCTTCTAGGTGTTTCTACAGTGAGGTTGTCTTTATTCAGCATGGAAAGGTTATCTACAGAGCTAATACTAATCTTAATCATAATTACTATTATTACCTCTAAAAATAGTGAACTAGGAAAGTTAACATTATAACAAGAAAAAGCATGCTGTCTGAAAGTCCAGGTTTATTTTATCTTCAGAAATATAATTTAATCTTGTTAAATATTCCCTGAGATAAAAAAAAATGAAAACAAAATACAAAAACTATAAATGAGTATTGGTAGGTAACCAGTCAATTACTGGGCTGGTGGGCCACTGAAGATGCCCTGATCTTACATTTTGAACCCTTCCTCTCATTTGCCCGATAACACACTGACTTAAGAATTATTCTAATTGCTTATCTTGTAATTCATAATACCACATACAAGGCCGAGAGAAGCATCAAAATTGCCTACCTAAAGATTTAAAATGCCGATCAAAAAAGGTGGAAGGTACCAGGGTCTTGTTGAGTCTAACAAAGATCTCCTAGAAAAGCTTTATTTTGTTCTGTTTATTTCATTCTACCATACAAATTTAAATTTTCCTTAATTGTTTAAAATCTATCTAGCTGGGTAGCAGTGGTGCACATCTTAATCACAACACTTGGGAGACAGAGACAGGAGGATCTCTGAGTTCAAGGCCAGCCTGGTCTACAAAGTGAGTTCCAGGATAGGGCTACACATAGAAACCCTGTCTTGAATAAGAAAACAAAATAAAGTGAAAAATAAAACTTTGTTTGACAAGTTTTGGTCTAAAGAGTGAGATCTAATTCATCCCTTTAGCTCTGGTCGAGACAGTGCATTCTACACAGCACACAAAATTAAAAGATCACGGAAAACTATCCGGGGACTAGCCTTCCGGAGAGCTGATAAGAGATCTTCTTATGAAGTGTGCACTTGCACTCAACAGAAAGCCTGCTCACACATCAGGGCTGTGACTGCTTGGTTTCTGAGTTCTGAAATCAAAAAGTATTACTTCTTTCACTTTCTGCAGCTCCCTTGTTTGGGTCCTAGCCCAACCCAGAGCCTGAATGTCCTGGTACTCATGTGGCTCTTTCTCTCACTAAGTTTCTCTACCCCATGTACTTGATGGTAGACTTATCTATAACGCAAAATGCCCAGCTTCCTCTCTTCCTCCTGTCCATTTCCATCCTTCAGGCATGTTCTGACATTTGCAGCTTTCTTGTGCTGTTTTTCTCCCAAATGCCAATAAAATTGAATGAGAAATTCCCTTTGTATCTTTTTTTTAAATTACTACTAATAACAATAACAATAATAATAAATTTTATCTATGAGAATGAGAACCAGCAAATCGGGTTCTGTGTTTCCTCGTAACAACCTGGTTAGTCTGTTTTCATTTAGACTTCTAAGGATTCATGGGCATAAGTTGCCTATGCCACATGAAACTGCCTGTAGGAAATGTGTCAGTTTTTGCATCTTTCATGTCCCCTTGAATAAAAACAGCCCTTGCCCGTGGAAACCCTGCAAGTAAACACATGTGGACACAAATAGCTAAAGACATGAAGAAGGGTCACATTGAAAGACAGTGACTTCATCTTTATCACCTTAACGTTTCCAGTGTGCTCTGAGTCAGATGTTCCACAATTCTTTCTGTCACATTGTTTGGTGCCATGACACTAAGTTTTTCACTGTGCATGAGAACCCTTTCGACTTGCAATGTCCTATTTCTCCTCAATTTTCTAAATTTAAAATTCAGCCTTAAATAAAAACAACCTGGTAGAGAACACACTTAACATGGTGTAAGAAGCTATGCTCAATCCTCAGTGCAAAACAATGAAAACAAACTAAAGACACACACCCACAACACACATATACACACCACATACATACATGGCACATACACTACACATACATGACACACACAGCACTCAGAGTATAGCATTCATTTTGAACATACCACACATGCATATCTAAAACATATTTACACATAGTTTTTACAAATATAAGCACATAGATATCACTTTGACATATAACACAATCATAGGCTCCAAGAGGGTAGAAGCTGGAAAATTTAAAAGGTCTTTTTTCTGCTTACCACACAGAAGCTAAATCTGGCTTACTAGCTATTTATAAATATAATTTTATCAGGATAGAGGCATATCTATTTATAAATTATATATATATATATATTACTGGCTGATTTCAAAACGTAATAGCATAATTGAGCACATATGACAAAAACAATTAGGTTTCCAGGTATGAACTATTTACTATCTGCATCTTCACCAAAAAAATGCTGATCTTTGCTTAAACAATAGGACAATTATTCTAAAATATTTTTGAAAAATATCAAATAGATGTTGAAGATAAAAATAAACAACCTGAGAAACTGAGAAATACACTTGCTCATGCTGAGCAATTGAAAATGTAACCCAAGGAAATAACCAGAGAACAATTTTCATCTTGCTTTTAGCTGTTGGCAGAGCATCTGTCTCCTTGTCTAGTTAGCATTTCAAGATTCTCCAACAAAATAATCACCAAGAGCTTTAAGCAGGCAAGATATCAGAAATCGCTTCCAAACAGACAAAAGTTAGCATAGAAAAAGAATTGAAAAAGTAAAGCTTGTGAAAGTCGTGGCTTCAGAGACTACAGTTTCTACAGCTTTGAGAAATTGTATTCAGTGCTTTTTTGTCTTTGATAATCATGAAAATAGTAGTGCATGCTGGGATTAAACTTTATTGTTTCTCATGCGTATTGATGGCAAAAAGCACTGGACATTTCCACCATGTTTCCTACTATGATTTACAAATGATGTGGTTTGTGATCAATTTTCATTCATAAACATATATCAAATTCTATCATTTATTAGTTTGGTGTGTTATCATATGAGAATATGGCAAAGGAAGTAACCCAGATTCCCATGACAACATCCACATATATCTATTGCAGGAACAACAAATAGCTTCTATGATGCCTCTCAGCCTTAAAGGAAGCAGTGGTATGGTTTTGTTGTGACAAGATTAGATTGCAAAGCAGCAAGATTCAGACAATATTTTTCTCCTTAACAGGAAGAACTACATAACCATATTTTACTTCAAGATAAATATTCAGACTTGCAAAGTTGATACACATGTCATAGCTACAATGCATTTATTTTCTAATCTCCTAACTCATCTTTAGATACAAGAGAGGCATCTACCGTGGAAAGAAACTCAGTGGGTGTATGTAAATGTACTTGTGTGTATACATAGATGGATGCTATTCTCATTATTTAAATCTCAGTAAGAATTCTCAACACATTTATCAACTTTACATATATCTCATAGAACCCAAACATTTTACATGTAAAAAAAAATTTTTTTTTGTAAAAATTTAATTCTGAATGACAATAGTCCTATATAACATAAATCTCTTTTTCTGGGAAAGTAACAATGATAAAATTTAAAAGCAAGTGATTGTTATGTATAAATATTAAGCATCCAGATCTTTTATTATGCAGCTCAGGATGGGGAAGATTTAACAGTGAGAAAGTGAACTGAGAATGCTGCACTGCTCATTAATGACCACGCTAGTTAGAACTGCAATTGACTTTGCTAAATATCATTTGGAACGGCACAGTTCCATATTCTATTTCCTATTCCTGTGGGTTCCCAAGAGCCTTATTACATTTAACATACTATAAATGCTATTTGTGAAAAAGCTTTTTAAAAGGACAGATTTCATTTACAAAATGTTAATAGGCTTTTCCCTAGACTCGCTATAACGCTTAATTGCCATCTTTCTGTTTTATTCACATGACTTATAAAGCACGGTCCATTTGAAAGTTGTTATTCTTTCCTAAGTTCAGAGCACTGTAGCAGATACCTTTGCTATAAGAAATTAGTTAAATATAGACAGATTTTCCAATACAGATTTTTTTTATATCCAAAATAATTTAATTGCAAAGATAAAATCAATGGATATGCAACTGTTTGTATAGATTAAGCTTTAGCTTGTTTTTTTTTTCAGTGTTCATATTAAAATGTATTTTGTTACATTCTAGCTGAGACTTCACTATTTCAGCACAGGTTGTTTTATTATCTCCTTAATGGAAACAAACCAGTATCAGTATATGAAATTCCAATATATGACTAGCAATAAATATCAAGATATTCAGTAACTCAGTTACACGTTCTTTCCTTCAGTGAAAAACAAATGTTTTACAAAATCAAATTTTGGTGATAATGTAAATGTCAATGAAATAAGCATTAGTAATTCAAAATAGTAAGCCCAAAGGGCTATATATGCTGTCCAAACAATGTGATATATATTTAAAGAAGAGGAAGTACAGAATTTTCCAGAGAGGCACCCATCCAGAGATGCTAGTTTGGAGTCATGTTTGAAAGCAGGAACTCATCAAAAATGCAGGTCAGTAGGACCACAAATCATGCCCTCCTCCCCTGTTTTTTTTACTGCGTAAACGTTACAGCTTCCAAGTCTTCACCTCATCTGTTCACTTCATTTGTTTATATTTCCTTCAATTTAAATATTTTGCAATGGAGAAATTTTGGGGTAGATCCTGATCAATTCAGTTGCTTACCATATTAAAAAACACTCAATTCTAAGTGAGTTATGGTCATTATCAGATCATAATTTATGCTAACTTCCCTGCAACTTACAGAGTGTAGCTGGTGCATAATAAAATTGTTTACAATTTACTATTTCCCATACACATAAGTGTATATGTATATATATGTATTCTTATTTTTTAAAAAATCAATCAAATTTATTCACTTTGTATCACCACTGAAGCCCCCTCTCTTGTCTCCTCCTATTCTTACCTACCCTCCCTCTTTTCTCCCTATCCCCTTTCTCTAGTCCACTGATATGGGAGGACCTCCTCCCCTTGTATCTGACAAAGGAAGCCCATAGGCTGCTTAGTCCTCCAAGTGGGTTCCCTAATAAGGGGCAGAGGAGCTGTCTCTGACATGAACTAAGTAGCCAGCATTTGATCACCTCCTCCTGGGGTGCAGCCTTTTCAGGCCACAGAGGAAGATGATGCAGCCAGCCTTGATGAGGCATGTTCATTTTAGAGAGTTACAATAGTAAAGTTTCAAGACTCTGTTATGGTTGGAATATGAAACGTCCCTTTCAAACTCATGTATCAATACTATGTCAGCCAATGGGAGGTTGGAACCTTCAAGAAGAGAAGCCTAGGAGAAAGAAGTAGGTCCAGAGTGTGCCTTTGAATATAAATGGCACCAAGTTTCTCTATCAGCTCAACAAAAAAAGGAAGAAGAGCTTTGAACCCCACTGTCAGCACTCTCAAGGGATTCTGCCCAAGCTCGTGGGGCCACATAACTGTGGCACAAACTCCTTAAAACTAGTAGGCAAAATATGTCATTCCTCATTGACTTTACTTTGTAAAATATTTGTTCATATGGATGAGAAAAGTAAATACAATTATTATTGTTGTGGTTGTTGCCTTTCCTTCCTTCTTTCTTTCTTTCTTTCTTTCTTTCTTTCTTTCTTTCTTTCTTTCTTTCTTTCTTTCTTTCTTTCTTTCTTTCTTATTTATTTCCTTTTCCAAGGAAGAGTATAGCCCTGGCTGTCCTGGACTTGCTTTGTAGACCAGGGTGGGCTCAGACTCACAGAAATATGCCTGTGTCTTCCTACCTTCATGCTGGGATTACAGGCATGCACCACTGAGCCTGGATATGGTTATTCATTTTCAATTTATCAGAATGCATTGCTCTAAGTACTTACTTTTGTATAAGAAGCAAGGTACATAATCTAATTCTGTACTACTTATTTGGCGCCCCTAGAGTTATGCTGCAAATAATATCTCTTTCTGCTTTACACTGCTTTCTGTAATTACACAGATGTGTCCACAACAAACTATTAACAACACCCCCACCAAAAAAAAATTATAAATCTCGGGGAACTTTGAACACACAAATAAATGTTTCTTATTAAAAAGCAAATGTGTCTCTACCCATCGTCAGGAAGATTATGAGAAAGTGGCCACCGAGGGTAAATCGTTAGCTTACATGTTGCCAAAAAGTAGGAAAGATCTAATAGTTTAAATATTAAGTACAATGTTAAAAAGTCATTGAAGAAAGATTAGCAGTTTCATTAAGCAGTCTTGAAGCCCGCAGCATCTTATGATAATGTAGTTCACAGGAAAGATGATTATCTCTTCCTACAAAATTAAGGCTGATTTCTAGGGTAACCAGTAATTATACAATAGTAGAAACATGTGAGTTTGTAGCCCAAGGGATGTGGATGAAAATTCTCAGATTCACTAACTACACAGACTTGAGAAAACAATTCAATCACTTTTTGTTTTCTTTAATACAAAGATTAGCTTCATAGAAACATTGTAATGGACAGTGAAAAATACATACTTGCAACTATGAGATGACTTTTTTTAAATATGAGGGATAGCATTAATACTTAATTCATTAAGTACTGAATAATTTAATTAAATGTAGAAATGATAGGAAGTAATTTTACATTGATACTACATTGAATAAGACCCATTTTCAAGTCTCAGCTGCATTTGGATTGTAAATAAAATTATTATTTTTTGTGGTTAATCTTTTCTCTTCTTGACATTCTGGCATGGATCGTCACAATTCAGACTGCCAGAACATCTGGGAGATTTTCAACAATTTTTTATGAAAAGTAAGGTTAAGAATGAGAAGATTAAAAGTAAATGTATGAGTGCTTTTACGCTCCACCCTGTATAATCCATTTAAAAAAATGTTTATGGGTGTTTTGCCTGCATATATGCTTCTACACCATATGGAGTCCTTGTGGCAAAAGTGGCCAGAAATGAGCATCAAATATCTTGAAATTTGAGTTACATATCGTTGTGAGTGGCCATGTACATGCTGGGAATCAAATCTAAGTCCTATGGAAGAGCAGCCAGCACTTTAAACCAAGATATCTCTTCACTCCTGCTACATTCTATATTGAAACATAGTAGATGAGATAAGGCATGTTCAGGATCCCCTATCAGTGGACTCAGGAGGAGCATGGGGGGAAGAGGGAGAGGGTGGGACCTAGAAGAGTTGAGGGAGGAGGCTACAGCTGGGATACAAAGTGAATAAACTGTAATATGTAATAATACTAATAAATTTTAAAAGCATAATATCATTTTAATTTAATTCATCTGTCTGAAATTGTTTTTTATAGATTTGAAAGCAAATGAATTTTAAATCCATATTACTTTTTTCCATCACATAGTAAGATGAATTCTTATTTGCATTCTGGTTTCCAGGATGTAACAAAAATTCAGTAAACATGAATGCACAGAAAAACAAACAATTTACTAATTATCCTCTTGGATAAACTGAAGACAGTTTTATCTTGAATGAAAGCATAAAATTATATAGCTGTCTGCTTTTCTACATGTTCATAACAAATTCATCTGTGAATATAAAAACACAAAAACGGGTTCTGTTTTTATTAGTTAAATGATGATGGTTAACCTCACTCACAGGTAATTCTGTGAGCAGCTCAGTGTCAAGGGCATGATACTTACATTCGCCAGGTGAGCTAGCTCTATCTCCAAGAACGAGTCTGTTGTTTTGGGTTCAGGCCTGATTGTGACCACGATGATTTTAGAATTAACGACCGTGTAATTTCTGAAATAGAGTAATAATGATAAGAAAGAGAAATGATTGACGAAAACGCTGATTCATGCTCTTCCGTACCTGTTGGGATGACATTAGGTAATACACCCTCGGTAAAAGCACAAATACAGCCATATTAGTCACGGAAAGATAAAATCAGTTTACTCTTAATGAACAAGCGTTTTCAGGGAGTAGAAGTTCTGGGAATAACCAAAGGCATGTTAACATTTTATACGCAGAAAAGAGAAAAGCAACAGTACTGGCAATCTTCTGAGCCCTTAAGTCCAGTTCACAAAGATTTTCCATGCTATCATTTTCATAATTAGAAAAATATCAATGAATCTAAATGTATAGCTATAACTAAATAAATCAATAGTTTATAGATTTTTTTATCTAAAATATATAAATGTTACAGATCATCTACTGTTTATAGAATTAAAAAATTGACTGTGTTTTTTTTCACATTTTAAAGAAATAAGTATATCCATGCCTCACTGACAGGTTAAACTAAATCATTTGTTCTTCCAATGGACATATTCTATTTTAGAGAATTTCTTTTTGTATGAATATTAAATGTAAGCTCATTTAAAAAAATCTTGTTTGTTTTTCAGGTCATTATTTAAAACCCACCCATCCTAGTTATATAGATTATTGCTTCCACAGCCTACCATGTTAGTACGACTACCTGTCAAAACAGGTAACTTTTCCCTGATCCCAAGCTGGCAGTGTCTTTGAACTTTTCTGCAGATGATCCCACCCTTTCCACGGTATTAAACAAGCACAGATGTACAATTACTGTAAATTTGACTTTTCTAGCATATAGTACACAGACCTTTGTGTTGAACTTTATTCACAGCATATTTTTGAAATTCATATGTTTTGTTTTGTTTTGTTTTTGCAATTGAGTAATGTCACAGGTTAGCTATATTATAATTTATCTATTCATCATTTTAATAAGCTCACTTTGAGTATTTTCTGGAATTGTAGCATTTAGAGATACTCATGGTGGCTATTAGGAATAACTGTGATATACACTTTATGTAGACACATATTTTAATGTCTTGGGTAAATACCTGGGTACTGCTTGCTCATATGGTAAGGGCATGCTACAGATGTATGAGTCACTCTGTTTCCTGAAGTGGCTGTTGGAGTGCATTCTAAAATTATAAGATAAAACAGCAGGTTTTTCTTTCTGTGTGGTAACTTTTCTTTCTTTGATGTTTTTTGGTGTATAATTTCACTGCAAACAAATGCTAGATTATTCTGTAGTAGAGGGACAAAAAGTATACTTTGTTTGGGATACTATTTTAGCCCAAATTCTCACACATTTAGTACCGTCAAACAATGAATTTGTAAATAATCTTAAATGCTCAAGAAGGCATCCAGTGTGGTAGAAAATAGTGCAGGAAGAAAAAAATAAATAAAAGACCAACACCAAAAAACACAGCATTAGTATATTTTATTTTCCTGATGGGGAAAGTGATTGCAAACAGAGAGAGAAAAATGGTTAATTATCCCTTGTTTCATTTAGCATATCAATTAAAGGCCAACTGCACTGGAATGGATTTAAAGCTGAATGATAAAAGAATCTACCTTTGCCAATGACTTTTTTTTTTCATTGTGGGTAAAAGTTACCATGGGCGCTGGTGAGAATTAATGAGAAAAGGAAGCTGGAAGAGCTGAGTGAGCACGCGACTGAGTGATCACGTGGCTTCGGGAGGAATGTGTGTTTCACTACTAGCAAACATCGATGCAAGATTCCCACAGAGAAACTGCTCAGGCCAGAGCATGCAGATCCAAGTTCATTCTCAGGTTAGCCTGGATGTGTAGGATTCTTACTCGGTTCCTTGTTAATAGAATGCAGACGGATGAATCAAATTCCCTTACTCTCGTTCTGCTTAGAGTAACCCTTGACACTATCAATAAAACACAAGCATGATCATTAAATTTATGTTAGGGACTTTTAATAATGGGGATGCATTTGCATCACTTTCAGTTTCCGCCAAGTCACTAAACTACTGAGAAAAAGGCATTCTGTGTGGGAGTTTGAGAGTTTGGTAAGATGCTAATGGTTTCTCTAGCATTTGGAAATGTGGATGAAGACCAGTGGCAAATAAAGCAAAAATGCACTCTTTGTAGAGCGACAGCTGAGTCAGGCTCCCCAGTCAGTCAGGAGATGAGTTGCTGAAAAACGGCCCTTGAGAAGGGTGTGGGTGTTACAGCTTTGTTGTAGTATGCATATTATTGCATACTTGGAATTTATTTGACAAAATGTGTATGTCCAGTTATGTTTATGTACACACCTGTCTCATTTATGTGGCCATTCCCTTGATTTATGCATCACACATGCATTGAGGTTTATATTGGCATCCAACAGGCCTACAAGTTTCCTTGCATTAGGATTCTAAACTCGGGGAAAGCAAGAATGACCACTACTATTTAGCATTTTCATTTTCATTACATCTTGTACATTTCCATGGTCAAAACATGCTTGAATATTTTGTGGAACAGCACAGTTGAAAGAAAAGAAACTTTTTTTTTTATTATAAGTAGACTTAAACTGTAATGCCAATATCTTAGTAAAATGCCAAATAAAGGAAAAACAGGCAGATTTACATTATGCAATGGCTCCCTTTTTACAAAATGTATGTATTGCAAAAAGTTGGCTTTAATTTATTCCAGCAATTTATTATAATTTGCATAAGTGAATAGCTGGCTCCTGATGTGCCACGTCAGGCTTTGTGATCTCCTAATGCTTCCTGGCTGGTTGCACAGTGGTATACATTGCTAAGAAAGCACATCTTACAGCCAGATGGATTTCATGACTAAAGTAATAAAGTTCTTCTCTGCCCTTGAGGTTTGCACTGGTGTTCACTCAAAGGAGAATTGACTCATTCTTAAAGATTGTAAAGGCGTGATTAAAACACAGTGCAAATGTGTACAAAAGACATTTTTAATGTGATATGCATTTGCTATAAATAAGCTGGGAGGAAATATGCCAAGTAGTAACCAAATATTAATATAGCCACTAATGCTGGATCAAATAGATATGAGGTTGAAAACTATTATAAGAGAAAGGAGAAAAAAAGAGGAAGGAGAACATTAAATAAAGACAAAAGAGTCAAATCATCAGTAATATATGGCAATTATAAATGAACATCATCCTAGGAGCAGAGGACAGAAATACACAGTGCAAATACTGACAGAATAAAAGGGACAATGATACAGTAACCATAACTTTCACACACCACTTAAATAATAGCCCAATAAAGGTTAAAAGGGAACAAGAATATAATAGTCGCGCCATAGACCAACTCCTCCTACCAGACATAGAACATCTAGTGAATCTTTGGAAGATCAGAGATTTTTCTAAATGCTCATTGAACATTCTCCATGATAAACCACACATGAGGATATATAACTGGCCTTAAAAAAATTATAGGAGATTGAAATCATACCAACAGATGAAACTGAAAATTAATTGCAAACAAGAAATTTTGCAAATATGTAAAAAGTTAATATACATTCAAACAACTAGTGATTTAAGGAAGAAATCACAAGAGATACTAAAAAATTATTTAAGGTAAATAAAAATAAAATATAAACTAAACTTATGAGAACAGCATTAAGAGATAAATTAAGAATGATAAACATAAAAGAAGAAAAATATCAAATAAAAAATTCCATAATTTTATATAAAGGAACTAAAAACAATGTCAACATAAGAACTCATATATATCTATATGGATATAATGTAATGTGTATATAATGTATAAGGGCAAAATAAAACTGAAAACACACACAAAAAAAACAAAAACTAAGAAATAAATTCTAATACATTAATATAACTTACAAGATTTTAGCAGGATGTATTGTTTTAAAGGAAAGGTCTCTAAAAGTAAAAATCATAAATAAATGAGGAAATATTTCATCTTGGCCACAGAAGAAATGATGTCCACTGTTTCTATAAGCAATTAATTCTGTGCCAACAAATAATATATCCTGGACAAAATAGGTCAATACTTATCTATGTGTACTCTTCCAAGAAGAAATAATGAAAGAAATCAATATCTGCAAAGACCTATGGTTGTGGGTCTATATAACTACTTTTATATGTGTGTTGTATCATATTATATACAAATATGAAACTAGAAAGGATTTAATTAGAAACAATAGTTTTAAACATTAACAGCAATGAAATCTCAAGACTAGATGGCTGCACTGAAGAATTTTAGAGCATTTTCAAAAACCAACACCAATCCTTAACATCTTCTGTAAAACTGAATTAGATGAAAAATAGAAATGCCTCAACCCTCCTCCATTGCTGGTGGGAATGTAAACTTGTACAATCACTCTGGAAATCAATCTGGTGCTTTCTCAGACAACTAGGAATAGTGCTTCCTCAAGATCCAGCTATACCATTCCTAGGCATATATCCAAAAGAGGCTCAAGTACAAAACCAGGACATTTGTTCAACCATGTTTGTAGCAGCTTTATTCATAATAGCCAGAACCTGGAAACAACCCAGATATCCATCAACGGAGGAATGGATACAGAAATTGTGATACTTTTACACAATGGAATACTACTCAGCGATTAAAAATAAGGAAATCATGAAATCTGCAGGCAAATGGTGGGATCTAGAAAAGATCATCCTGAGTAAGGTATCCCAGAAGTAGAAAGACACACATGGTATATCTTCACTTATAAGTGGATATTAGACATATAATATAGGATAAACCTACCAAAATCTGTACACCTAAAGAAGCTAAGCAAGAAGGAAGACCCAGGGTAAGATGATCGATCCTCACTTGGAAAGACAAATGGGATAGATAATGGAAGTAGGAGAAAACAAGTAACAGGACAGGAGCCCACCACAGAGGGTCTCTGAAAGACTCTACCTAGCAGTGTATCAAAACAGATGCTGAGACTCATAACCAAACTTTTGACAGAATGCAAGGAATCATATGAGAGAAGAGCGAGTTAGTATGACATGAAGATGACAGGAGCTCCACAAGGACCTATTATATCTGGGCACAGGGGTCTTTTCTGAGACTTTTTCTCCAACCAAGAACTATGTATGGATATAACCTAGAACACCTGCTCGGATGTAGCCCATGGTAGCTCAGTATCCAAGTGAGTACCCTAGTAAGGGGAACAGGGGCTGTTTCTGACATGAACTCAATGGCTGGCTCTTTGACCTCCCCCCACTCTGAGGGAGGAGCAGCCTTGCTAGGCCAAAGAGGGTGACATTGCAGCCAGTCCTGAAGAAACCTGATAAGCTAGGGTCAGATGGAAGGAGAGAAGAGCTCCCCTATCAGTGGACTTGGAAAGGGGCAGGGAGGAGATGTAGGAGGAAAGGTGGGGTTGGGAGGGAATGAGGTAGTGGGCTACAGCTGGGATACAAAGTTAGTAAACTGTAACTGATATTTTAAAAATAAAATTTAAAAAGTCAACAAAGAGCAATGCTTCAATTTTTCAAAAATAAAAAATCTATAAAGACCTGTTATACCATAGGTGGACATGGTTAACCACAGTGTTAGACACATAAACTATATGTGATGGAAAATTGTTATTTTTAACCACATAAATTTAATAAAATGTTATAGAAAAACAGATGGAGGGGACAGAAAAACAGACACCACATGCTAATTAAAGCCCATTATGACATGAAAAAAAATTACCTGCCTATCGACAGTTATCAAAATTCCTGTAGTCACTTTTCATTACTATAATTATCATTCGTGTACATTCAAAGATAAAAAAAATTACTAATTGCTTTAAATAAGGCCCCAAATTTAGATGAACCAAAAACATAAGAGAAGTCTCAACACAATATGGTAAACAAAGGACTTCATCAGGATAGGATAAATATATTTGTTCTTAATATTAAAATCAGGGGCTAAAGAGGGAGCTCAGCAGTTAAGATCATTGGATGCTCTAACAGCAGACTCAATTCAAACACCTACATGGTGGCTGAAAATCATCTGTAACTCCGGTCCAAGAAGATAAAAAGCCCTTCCTAACCTTCCACCATTGCCACGCACACACAGGGTACACAGCCACACATGCAGGCAAAACACACATGCACATACAGTAGAAAAAAATAAGTGAATCCAGAAATATAAAGTAAGTTAAAATCAATGAGAAGTGGCCTGCTTAGCAACTACAAATGGGAAATTCAAGTTTGGAAGCTGCAGTCTTGGTGAAGTATTTGAGGTGATAGACTTGGTTTTCTAACTGATATAGAATACAGAATATCAAAATGCTGATATTCAGGGATGTAAAAATTCATTTTAAGAGGCTTGGCTAAATGAAGCCTAGATTTCTATGTGTAATGTAATATTACATTATTGTATACATTATCTAGCCATATCAGTTTAGTAGCAATTATAATCTTAATATCAAATGTCTCTGTGATAGAACTAAGACAGACTTGAATGTCATAAAATGAAAACATTTCTTTACACACAGAGAATGAATTAGGGTGATCCATAGTTTAGGACTTGAGACTATGGGACATTCATTGCTGAGGAACCTGACTCTCCCAGATCCTTTCTAAGAGCCTGGGGCTTTGCTTTCCTTTTATTTTCACTAATATTTGGGTAAGTTTATTTTCTTGTTTGTGTTTAATTTATTTTCTCTGAGATAATTGTCATTGACTTGTGAAAATACTGTAGCTTTTTATTCTTCTCTATTTTTATCTCCAGCATTTTGTTTGATGTAGCATTTTTTTTTCAATTTGTTAATATGCTTTTCTTTTTTA
The DNA here is from genome assembly GCF_030254825.1 of Meriones unguiculatus. Lineage (NCBI taxonomy): Eukaryota > Metazoa > Chordata > Mammalia > Rodentia > Muridae > Meriones > Meriones unguiculatus. The sequence goes on from NC_083363.1 coordinate 48,757,998, forward strand.
ATTAAATTATTTTTATATTAATTACAGTTAACTCACTTCGTATCCTAGCTGTAGCTCCCCCCCTTCTCACATCCCAATCCCACTGTCTCTCATCTCCTTCTATGCCCCTCTCCAAGTTCACTGATAGGGGAGGTCCTCCTCCCTTCCATCTAACCCTAGCCTATCAGGTCTCATCAGAATGGGCTGCATTGTCCTCCTCTGTGGCTTGACAAGGCTGCTTCCCCATCCAGGGGAGGTGATCAAAGAGCCAGGCTATGAGTTCATGTCAGAGACAGTCCCTGTTCCCCTTACTATGGAACACACTTGGATACTGAGCTGCCATGGACTACATCTAAGCAGGGGGTCTAGGCTCTATCCATGAATGGTCCTTGGTTGGAGTATCAGCCTCAGAAAAGACCCCTGTGCTCAGATACTTTGCTTTTGTTGCTATGCTTATGGAGCTCCTGTCTTCTCCTGGTCTTACTATCTTCCCCTTCTTTCCTAAGATTCCCTACACTCTGCCAAAAGTTTGTTTATGAGTCTGATCCAGCTATACCACTCCTAGGCATGTATCCAAAATATGTTCTAATATACAACAAGGGCATTTGCTCAAACAGGTTCGTAGCAGTGTTATTTGTAATAGCCAGAACCTGGAAACAACCCAGATGTCCCTCAACAGAGGAATGGATACAGAAATCAGGGTACATTTACTCAATGGAATACTACTCAGCAATTAAAAACAAGGAAATCATGAAATTTGCAGGCAAATGGTGGGAACTAGAAAAGATCATCCTGAGTAAGGTATCCGAGAAGCAGAAAGACACACATGGTATATACTCACTTATAAGTGGCTACTAGACATATAATATGGGAAAAACCTACAAAAATCTGTATACCTAAAGAAGGTGAGCTAGAAGGAGGACCTTGGGGAAGATGATCAATCTTCACTCGCAAAGGCAAATGGGACGGACATTTGACGAAGGAGAAAACAGAAAACAGGACAGGGGCTACCAGAGAGGGCCTCTGAAAGACCCTACCCAGCAGGGTATCAAAGCAGATGCTGAGACTCATAGCCGAACTTTGGGCAGAGTGCAGGGAATCTTATGAACGAAGAGGGAAATAGAAAGACCTGGAGGGGACAGGAGCTCCACAAGGAGAACAACAGAACCAAAAATTCTGAGCCCAAGGGTCTTTGCTGAGACTGATATTCCAAGCATGGACCATGAATGGAGATAACCTAGAATCCCTGCACAAATGTCGCCCATGCCAGCTCAGAGTCCAAGTGGGTTCCCTAGAAAGGGAAGCAGGGACTGTCTCAGACATGAACTCAGTGGCTGGCTGGAGCAGCCTTACCAGACCACAGAGGAAGACGATGCAGCCAATCCTGATGAGACCTGGTAGGCTAGTGTCAGATGGAAGGGGAGTAGGTCCTTCTCTATTTGTGGACTGGAGGAGAGGTGTGGGAGAAGAGAGAGGCAAGGTCTGACTGGGAGGGAATGAGGGAGTGGGCTCCAGCTGGGATACAAAGTGAATAAATTTAATTAATAAAAATAAATAAATTAATTAAAAAATTTTAAGAAGATGCACTAAACATATATTTTCTTTTTCATGTATCTTATCACTCTTCATATACTCAGAAGTAATAGGGTTCCGTTACAAAATCTGGAAACTGATCAATAAAATGATTATTTCCAAATGTTTGTAGAATTTGTAGTTTGATGTATGCTTGGATATATTATTCTTTTGTTCTTAGACATAATTTTCTTTAGATAATTTTTTAGAAGTAGAATTGCTACATCAAGGAAAACACATTTCTCAGTTTCTCGACATTGCCAATTTGGCCTCTAAAAATGTAATGGCATGATATAAACTTTCCACAGCAGTTCCAGATAGAGCCAGGCTGTAGACTTAGAACTTTCTGCATATGGAATACTGTCTATGTATATAGCTTTTTCAGCTTCTTCAACTGACCCTGTGGTCTAGGCTAGCAGGCTAACTTTCCTGGCTGTCCCATGGTCAGAAAGAAGGCAAAAAAAAAAAAAAAAAGAAAAAAGAAAAATCTAGGCCTTGTTTGTATCAGGCCATATTGTCACCACCAAAGAAACCCAAGGTTGTTTAGGTGTAGTCCTTTCCTTCTGGGACACACAAGAAGGTGGCATACACTTTTTCTTCAAATTCTAAATACTCTTGCCCTTGTCTCCTGAATGGTAGAATTATAATAGTGTACCATTATACCTAGTTGGGTTGTCTAACTATTAGCGGTAAGAAATTGTTCCAAAATTTCTTTTTTAAAATTTATCATTATTATTACTATTACTATTATTACAATTTATTCACTTTGTATCCCCACTGTAGACCCCTCTCTATGTCCTTCCAATCCCAATCTCCTTCTCTTTCTACCCCATTCCTCTCCCATAGTCCTCGGATAGGGGAGGTTCCTCATCCTCTACTATCTGACTCTAGCCTATCAAATTTCATCAGGACCATCTAGATACTCTTTCTCTGTGATCTACTAAGATCAAGGAGCAGGCAACCTAGTTCATGCCAGAGGCTGCCCCTGCTCCCTTTCCTAGGAGATCCACATAGAGACTGAGCTGCCATTGGCTACATGTAAGCAGGGGGTCAAGGTTCTCTCCATGTATTGTTTGGTTGATTAATCAGTCTCTGTAGGCTCCCCTGGGCCCAGATTTTTTTATTTTGTTGGTCTCCTTGTGAAGCTCCTGTTCTCTCCAGGTTTTTCTATCTCCCCCTCCTTCCATAAGATTCCCTGCACTCTGCTCGAAGTTTGGCTATGAGTCTCAGCACCTGTTTCAATACCCTGCTGGGTAGAGTCTTTCGGAGGTCCTCCGTGGTAGGCTGCTGTTCTGTTCCCTGTCTTCTCTGCTTCAGATGTCTATCCTCTTTGCCCTTTTGAATGAGGATTAAGTATCTTCCCTAAGGTCTTCCTTGTTGCTTAGCTTCTTTAGGGCTATAGATTTTAGTATGCTTATTCAATATTATATGGCTAATATCCTATAAAAGTAGGGTACAGTGATACTTATGTTATTTGAAAGAACTATATAATTCTTATTTTTTTTAGTTTTGAAAAAACTGTTTATTCATTATGTACGTGTTTGTGCATGTGTGTGTGTGTGCATGTATGTGTATGTGTGTGTGTAGCAGCATCCACGCAGAGGTCAGAGAACAACTTGCAGGCATCAGTTTTCTCCTCCTATCGTGGTAGTCTTAGGGTTTGAACTCAGGTCATCAGGATTGCTGGTAGGCTGAGCTACCTCATTGGCTGTGAAATTTCCCAATTATAAAGGAGAAGATGGACAGGTAGCAAAATAAAATTCATAGATGTAATACTAGTGAAATATACATTGGGCCAAGAGGAGAAAAAAAAGCTACCTAAGTAAAAAGAAAAAAAATAGCATGAAAATTCAATCTAAGTCCTTATGTGAAGAAAACTTTCTTAATGACGTCCATTTGAAACACTGCATCTCATCATCTTTTATAGTTCCTAGTTCTGTTTGAAAAAACTTATATTAAAACACAAAGCTCTGAGGCCTTAGCATCTTACGCTACATTTCAGGAAGAATTATTCAAAAGTGGGAAAACAGCACTCTGAGTGCTTAGGGGATACATTTCAAATGGTAAATAGCACCCAACCCCCGAAACCTAAAACAATACAAATAAAAGAAAGAAAATACCCATAAACACTAGTGTTTTTCTATTCAAAGATTATTTGGCCAGAATCTCATCCTGAGCTTTCTATTAACTTCATTTCTATATAAAGATCGACACATAATTGTCTCCTACCATTATCTGTTTAATAGCTACACACAATGCTTGACATCTAAACAATTTTATTTTACTTAATTGTACATATTTATGAGAAATAGGAGATGCTTCAATACTGTTTACATGGGTGATGTTCCAGCAGAATAATTGGCATGTTGATCATTTGTAAAAAAAAAAAAAACAAAACAAACAGTATGTTCTGAAAAGAACATTTCAAATCCTTCTAATTATTTTAAAATATGTAATGTTTACTGTTACCTACAGTCAGTCTATTGTGAAATAAAACACAGTAACTATTTCTCTATCTGCCCATGACTTTGAACTTGCCACACACTTTTAATTCTTACACAAAGGTTATTAAGCTTTTGGTTTACACAAAATATAGTTACCTTTTACAACAAAGTAGAATAATTGAAGTTCAAAAGAACCTTTAAGATCAATTGCCATATTTTAATACGAAAGCACAGTAAATTGTCACGGGGTCAGCCTAATCCCTTTGCATCACAAGTTGGTGGTTATGAGAGCCAGCCTTCCAAATGATTTTCTGTTCCATTCATTTAATAACTTACCATGGACCCATTACACTATTTATACATTAAAAGAAATAAAGTGTATTTGCTACAATTAAAAAACATAGTTGAGCCGCTAAAACGGTTTTTTCTTTTTTCTATTTATTTATTTATTTGTTTGTTTATTTATTTATTTATTTTATGATGACGGCATATTCCTAGACAGATTTCCAATTTTCTTGACTACATGGATTTTCCAAACTTGGAACAATGTGTCTGCCATTATATATGTGGGAATATTTAATTATATTATATACAACAGGATTAATCATGCAAATTTGTTGGCCTTTTTAGGAAGAAAATAATCAGATAAAGTACTCTGTGCTTTTAGGTTGAATATTTACATTGTATTCTCTGTAAACCTCAGCAACAAAGTGGACAAACATCATTCAGGAAAGGGTTTCATTTAACATTGAGCTAAGGCTAGTGAGTGATTAAGAACATTTTGTAAGCTTTTAAGATGTTCAGACAAAATTAAAACAAGACATCTGATCGTGTCTAGACAAGAGCTCTTCAATGATAAATGTGGCAAAATGAACTACCTTTGGAAATAAAAATCTAATTTCATCTGGGCACTTCATAACCTCTCTCTCTCTCTCTCTTTTTTTAACCTTTGCAGACATGAATATATTTTATCTATACAGATGAAGCCAGTGGAAAGACTCAGAATAATCATATTAGTTTCAAAATATTCTCCCATTGAGCACAATCCACCTCTACTCTATCCAAATTTAGGAAGTCTAAATTCAATCCATAGGCGGGTTTCTATTGTTTGGAGAGACCAGGCATCAGCATTTACCAGCCACCTACATTAATAATGAATAGTGAGAATGTTTATAAAGAATCATGACTAATGTCTGCTATCTTGGAAGGAGGCCTTTTGGTGTGGGGTCCAACTTTAATTGTTTCTGTTTATTAGCCCATTTGTGATGACTCTGATAAAAATGTTCACATCATTCACATGTTCTCCTCCCTAAAAAAAAACCTAAGGCTTTATTTATGAGGGTCTTTATGCAGGAAGGGCTCACAGCAAGGATGGTTGTGTTAACCAAAATAAAACTTGGTCTCATTCCTCCAGAATGAGGCGCTGTCAGGAAGTAAGTCATTCTGAGTAATAGGATCACTATGCAAATAGATGCAAATGATATCCCCCATGCAATTTAATAAGGTGGGTAAGACAATGGAGCACAGGAATGAATGTTGGTAGAATTATAGATTGAAGTTTATTTTTAATATCTGAGAGGAAAGGAATAGATGAATTTTTTTCTAAGATTGTCTCTAGTTGAAGAGTACTTTTTTAAATATAGCTGTAATTGAAATTTTACTTTGAAGCAAACTGAACTCTTACGCAAATGAAGTACAAAACCGTGTTTTCCCAGCTAACGTGATACTCTCATTTCCCATAACGTCAGCGAAAAGTATCATTAAGTACAAACAAAAGAAGAAGACAGATGAATTCTATAATGACCCATTCTATTAGAGGGTGGTGAGAGGTTTTTTTGGTTTTGGTTTTTTGGGGTTTTTTTTTATTTTTTTATTTTTTGTTGTTTTTCATTTCTTTCTGATTTTCAGGCAGGTCATGATTAGTAACAAAAGAATAGTGGAGTTTTAATCAGACACCAAAATTGTCTTCGGTTGTTTTGAAATACATAATAAGTTAAAAACCTATTCATTAAATTGTTCTTTTCTATGTCATTTAAAAAGCCCTTTATATTACAAAATCTTGTTTGACTATTTCATCGAATGAACTATAATCACATTTAAAATAATTTACAAAGATTACAACAGCTTATTCCTTAGCAGCTTACCTCAAAGTGGGCAAAATTAGATCCAAGTTTTTGTATAGTACTGCTCCAAGAACAAAAACAGATGATTCATCTAATTCTAGAAAGAATAAAGTGAAAAGCTGTTAGTAAAACCACATAAAAAAACAATGCAAAACTTTAATCCTTTAATCAGAAGGTTATTTCAATGCTTGCCCATGTGTAGAGATAAAGCCTGGTAACAGAAATTCAAACATTCCTAAATATGCCTAGGGTAAGTTGACCCCAAACCTTACCCAGGAAGTTTTAGACAATTGTGTTTGTGATGGTTTTACATGAGAATCGACCTTTTCCCTGACCAGGCTGAGAGTAGAACCTTCCTCATGTCCATTTAAAGAATTTCAGTTCCCAGTGATATGAGGAAAAATACCCATGTATCTTCAGTAATATTAAGATTAAGTTTGGGATCACCAAAGTGAGATTAAGGCCACAATGCCTCTTTTGAAGCTAATATTAGAAGGTACATTAACATTAGGAGAAGTTAAGTTTGATTTTTTTTCTTACGTGTGATAATTACACCAAAATATCTGGAAACAAAAGGTCCTTTTAAGATGAGACAAAAACAAACAATAAAAATGACTTTGAATGGTGAGACATAAACAACAACAAAATTGACTTTGAATTGAAAATGCAACCACGTTTTAACATCTAAAGGTAAAGTATTATGCCCACCGAGCTCTGGTCATGAGTTTGTGTTTAAACTTTGCCTCACTTTAATAAATCTTCACTTAAGAAAATCTGTTGATTTATAGACCAAGGACAAGTTGTGTACATTTACAGAATTAATTTTCAAAATTGTTTGTAAGGGATTTCAATACTATGCGATATATGAAGAATTATACGTTATTATAATATATAATAACTTTACTAAGTGTCCCCGTCAGAAACATTTTGTTCACAGCTCATGTTAGTTCTCATTATTACCTTTTGATGACACAGGGGTAAAAATACTTTTTGGAATCACGACTCGATCTTCTGAATTCCTTGCCCAATCTACCATTCCTTTCCGACCCTTCATTGGGAAGTTGATGTCTGTGAGGACAGAGGCAGCAGGAAGCTTCTGAATGCTAGCCACTATTTGAAAAAAGAGGAATACTGTCAGCAAATCTTGCTCTAAATGTCACTGCAGTGAAATACACCAAATACATCTGAGTAGACTCCAAACTAAAATTTAAGGTAAATTTACATTTAGTAGACCATTAAACATACCTATTTATTAGATGGCATTGTTCTTTAAAACCCAGGATTCTTTCATTTACCAGTAGGTTTCATTTACCAGTAGCTTTGATTAGGAATCCTACAATGATGGTCAACAGTGAAGGGACCAAATGGAAATAGCCACCCTCCTTGGTCATGCCAGCTCTCCACCTCAACTGTTAGAAGCCCATACTGCACTTTCTACTAAAGAGTTTGAAATATTTAAATTCATGCTTGTATTCAGAATATCCTTTCTTTACATAATTATCAGGTTATCTTTGTTAGGAAGTGGATGGGTCCCATGAAGACATGGACAATAAAGCAAGCATAGTTTTAAGATAAAGAACTGCGCCATAATTACAATAAAGATACTATAACCACAAAGGCAGCTTCACACACAGCAATATCAGATACATTGCAGGCCTAATGCTTTTATCCTGAAGTTGACATATATTTGGAATTATGTTTTTACTACTAGAAATAGATATTTTACAAATAATTTTGATTTATTTGCTTTTATTTTACGTGTGTGGGTGTTTTGCATGCAGATACACATACAAACACACACACATGTGTATGTATACCATGTGTGTTCAATGCCGGCAGAAGCCCAGAAAAGGTACTGTATCTCCAGGAACTGGTGTTATGGATGGCTGTCAATCACCATATAGGTATTAATAATTGAACACACATCTAGTGGCAGAGCAGCAACAGCCAGTGGTCTTCACTGCTGAGCTATCCCCAGCCCCCTATAAATACACATTTTATTATATATTGAAAGAAACATAAAGTATATTTTTGGGAGGTCTATGAAATAGAACTATTTAAATTTATATTACATGTACCTGTATTTATAATAATGTATATACTAAGGTTTAATATGTTACTTAAGCACTTATAGATTATATGCATTTTTGCAATTAAGAAATGCAATTTATAAAATTTTACATAGGCCCATGCATGTTCTACAGTAATGTTTCAAGTGTCCCCTGGATAGTGTGAGTGGAAAGACGATGGGAAAACTGTAAAAGCTATCACAATAGGAAGGCTAAAGTAAAAACCATTAGGCTTCGTAAGTGGATTTTATTCTAAAGGAATTTGTAATTTAAAACAAGAGAGGATGAAATTAAGATTTTAACAATATTAGTTGTATAAATATATTACTGCACCCTTGGCTTGGTTTCAAATTAAATTGGTTATGTATGATGGCAGTGCACCAGTGAAATTATACTTTATGAAAGCTCTTTGTGGCTATTATACACATCCATTATCAGCACAGGATGGAATTTCATTTGGCCTGCAATTTGACATATTAAGCTTAAAAAGGATTTGCTAACTAAATGTTGAAGAAAAAAAAGTACCAAGTAAGACATAAATTGGGTACAGATGTTAAATGCCATTTTTTTAAATAACGACTGTATTTATTTTAGTTTCATCTTTAATTTTTAAAACCAAGATGCCTTTTCTCTCCATAAATAAGTACATTGAATGTGCTCAAGGATGCAAAACTGGCTGTGTACAGAAAAACAGTGAACACACTGGTAAATATACACTTGGTCCTTGAATTATTATGTCCAAACTTACATACAATGTCTTTGACTAAAACTTCAATTGCCTTGAAATTTAGAGACAGTGTATTTATCCCACTAGTCTGTTCTAAGCGCTGATGAGAAGACAGGAATGTTGTCTTTCCCATATTATTTTATACTATCAAGGAAAATAAACATGAATTAAGTGTCTAGGCCCTGAATTCTAATCATTTATTTATTTATTTATTTCTATAAACATTGGTTGAAAACAAAAAAAAATAAACACAAAATAATTTTATTTGTATCTAGTAGATACAAAGATATTTGTATCTACTAGAGATCATATTAGCTTAATACCATATTTATGAACATGTAAGTTCATTTAGTGATTCATTTTGCCCCACAAAACTCAGTCTTTCTTTAGATATTCTTTTGGGGTAAAATATAACTACATAAAATAGATTGCTAGTGGTTGAATTAAGACTATATAGAATAAATCATATATAGAATAAATCATATTTCTTAATACAGTATAGAACAAAGGAATATAAAGAGAGGTTAAAGTGATGAATTCGTGCCCATCTAAATTTCAAAGTCTTCACCATGAAGAGTACCAAAACCAAACATTGACTTATGACTTATAATTAAGAATGCAGTTTCCAGGTGGGTATATAGTTGTATGCATTTAAAATGAGCTTTTTTTGTCTAAATGCTAAGTCATGTTTTAATATGTGTATATAGCCAAACTGAACTAATATAATGTGTAATAACTCACAATACTTAACTATTTCTCAAAGCAATGTATTTCTTAAAATATGATGAAATTTTCAATAAAATTGTTATACAAGATTATATTTCAATAGAATGATGCAGTTCAATTTTTAGCCTCTGAATTATCAATGTTTAAAGTTAACATGTTTTAAACACAAAATGTTTTAAATACATATTTACCGAAACCTACCAAGATGGATGATTAAGGCTGGCATTTTATTTCTTCATAAACTCTTAATGGTTAACAAGAAAGCATATTATGACCCAGCCAAAAAAAAAAAAAAAAAAAATTAAAGATGCTTTTTTTTTCTTTTTTCAGTTCTTGTGAATGACATTTGGATCAATCCAGTTCCCAGCTCCTTCCCTTCTTCACGGAATTTAACTCATAAATCCTCTTACATAAATATGGACTCAGTCTCAAAAGGAAATGGGTTGAATTACTACAGAGGTAAGATCCAAAAATTAATTCCTTAAACTTCAACTTAGTAAATATGTTTTGCTGATGGAGACAAAACAAGCACATATGCATATAATATACTGTGTTTCTATAGTAATTGGCTAATTAAATCCGGTCATTGTAATCACTTAGAAGATAGAAAAGCTTTTCTTAGAAAACAGCCTTTTACAGATTATGGTGCTTAGATGAAATGAGAAAGGATAGAGTGTATCTGATAAATAGAAACATTTTCAAAGCTCTAAGAATTGCCCTGAATTCAGACTACTGTGTTTTCACTATAAAACTAGATTTGATTTCTTGTGAAGTGAAAGAGGTGACTCATCATGGTAAACTCTGTAGTAATGGCATCAGGCTGGGTTTACCATCACGCCTTTTATTCGTCAATTTCCAAAAAGATCCTGTTTTCCCCAATTCTAGCTTTTCTTTATAGTGTTACATTCATTCTTTCCAGATTTGATATATGCTTACAATATATCTAGAGAATATCCACCTCTGCCTCCTCCCTCCAACTCTTACCAGTACTTCCTCTTAACACATCTCCTCCTTGTTTTTCATTACCCTTCTTTCTAAGATTTTTGACCATTAGAAACTCAAAGGAATTTTTGTAGGTTAGTCTAAAGTACATCTTTGCTTTTCTTTGAGTGATCCCAGGCAAGATATTGCTTCTTGAGTGTTTTATGTTAAGTTAATTAATATACCCAGAGGCGGGAAGAGCACTGAAAATAGACAGAACTCAGACTCTAGTGCTGAAATGTAGCATCCAGAGTGGTGAACAGGAGTCCTTTGTATTATGTCTTGTGTATTTTACCCTTAACTTTTTTCTCTGTTTTCTTTTTTTCCATTCTTTCTCCTTCTTCTCTTTTTTGACTGACTCTTTCATAAGGAATTAATTTTTCCAATTTGTTTTTGGGGGATGGGGAAGATAATTTATGTTAACAACATAATGCTTCGTTAAAGAAGATAACTGCATCATGAGTAACAAATTCAGTATTCCCACAGCAGCTAAGACCGCAGGCAGCTGGGAGTCCTTCAGAAACACTACTTTTATTTTTTAATTTTTTTTTTAATATTAGTTACAGTTTGTTAACTTTGAATCCCTGCTGAGTGGGATACAGAAACACTACTTTCAAGCATGATACTAAATGCTCAATGCAGTGAGGCCCAATCTAGACTATTCAGTGTAACTGGTCAGAAAAATTATCCAGGCAATGGAGCCTTGGAGCTACAAAAGTGTAAAGGAATACAGAAGTTGTTCCAAGGTTGTCTTAAAAACTTTTTCCTTTCTTTTCTTTTTTCTTTTTTTTTATTTTAATCACAGGTCATTCACTTGTATCCTAGCTGTAGCCCTCTCTCTCTTTCCTTCCCAATCCCACCTTCCCTCTTTTATCTCCTCCCTGCCCCCTTCCAAGTCCACTGATAGGGTCAGTCCTCCTCCCCTTCCATCTGACCCTAGCCTATCAGGAATCTTCAGGACTGGCTGCAGTGTCCTTATCTGTGGCCTAGCAAGGCTGCTCCTCCCTCTGGGAGGGGGGGGAAGATCAACACGCCAGTCATTGAGTTCATGTCTGAAATAATCCTTGTCCCCCTTACTAGGGAACCCACTTGGATACTGAGCTACCATGGGCTATATCCGAGCAGGGGTTTTAGGTTATATCCATGCATGGTCCTTTGTTGGAGAAACAGTCTCATAAAAGACCCCTGTGCCCTGATATATTTGGTCCTTGTGGAGCTCCTGTCCCCTCTAGGTCATACTAACTCCCCTTTCTTTCATATGATTCCCTCCACTCTGCCAGAGGTTTGGTTATGAGTCTCAGAAAAACTGTCTTTTTTGGACATTGAGCTGCCATAGGCTCAGTGTCCAAGTGGGTTCCCTCGTAATGGGAACAGGGCCTGTCTCAGACATGAACTCAGGTGCTAGCTCTTTGATCACCTCCCCCTGAAGTGGGAGCAGCCTTAGCAGGCCACAGAGGAAAACAATGAAGCCAGTCCTGATGAGACCTGATAGACTAGGGTCAGATGGAAGGGGAGGAGAACCTCACCTATCAGTGGACTAGGGGAGGTTCATGGGAGAAGAAGAAGGAGGGCAGGTGGGATTAGGAGGAGGCAAGGTAGGGGGCTACAGCTGGGATACAAAGTGAATAAAATGTAATAAATAATAAATAGATAGATAGATAAATAAATAAATAAACCATCTTTTCCACTAGTTTTCTTTGTGTTGATGTTTCAGACATATTGAAAGTTCATGTCATCTTTCAGGTTCCTTCAGAATAAACAACTGACAAGCTGGGGCTTCATGCAACAATATTGAAAACTGTCCAGTGACCAAATTGGAATTACTTGTGGAAAATATCACTAATGATTGTTAGGAGGTCATCTGCACTGTTTCGCTAAGAAGAATCTGGGACAGGGGAAAAGGATGCTTTGTTTGGGTATGCTAGGATATGCTATATAAATACCTATCTATAGGTTTTGTTAGTGTATTCATAGGAAGTGCCCCACTGAGGGGCACTTCTGGGAATCCAGTGAGGACTTAGCAGCTAAACATCTCGTGGTTTACATTTATATAGCAATGCTGACTCTTCCGTGAACCTGTGAGAATAGCTAAGAAGGAACGAAGAGCCCTTTTTCTGGCGCTTACTGTATAACTGTTAGGAGCCTGGCACTTTCTAGTCATTCCTTAATGCATTCAACAGGTATTTTGTCAAACATCTCTTCTATGCAAGACGTGTTTAACGTGACGCTTTGCTAGAAACCCTAGATGTGATATCTCACTTAACACTCAAATCACCTCAGGAGGCATTATAGTCAGTACCTTCCTTGCTGTTATCAGGGCCTCCATATTTACAAACAGAGAGAAATCACTCTCTGCTTAAGCTACTTCTCCAAAGTTATAAGTAGTGTCAGGGGATTCAAATCCCAGTTTGTCTACTCAGACTTGTGCTGCCTGGTTCAGTTTGATTTTATCTAGCAAATTAACAACAAATGTACTTCATTGTACTGTTTTTCACTGAGAACAAAAGACAGATGAAGTAATTCGGTCTGAGTCAATAAGATACTCACATGTCCCTCAAGTCAAAACTAGATGTCATTGAAGAACAATGGTTTTAAAAATAGCATGTGTACTTTCCTTTGGATGCACAGGCTTTACGTCCTAACATTTTCATGAAAAAAAAATCCTATCTTAAGATTCTGCCATGGGCTACATTTGAGCAAGTGGGTTCCCTAGTAAGGGAAACAGGGACTGTCTCTAACATAAACTCAGTGGCTGGCTCTTCGACTCCCCCCCAACCCTGAGGGAGGAGCAGCCTTGCTAGGACACAGAGTAGGACATTGAAGCCAGTCCTGATGAGACCTGATAAGCTAGGGTGAGATGGAAGGGGAGGAGGACTTAGGGTCAGTGGACTTAGAGAGAGGCAGGGAGGAGATGAGGGAGGGAGGGTGAGATTGGGAGGGACTGAGGGAGGGGGCTACAGCAGGGATAAAAAGTAAATAAACTATAATTAATATAAAAAAAATAAAAAGATTCTGCCACAGTGGTCTGAGGAAACATTCAGATAATTCCATACATGGAACTTTAACTTTTTTCTTCCACCAGCACTCCACTTCATTTCCCCACCATCATGGTCTTCTTCCCGAAAGGTGAGGACTGAAATATTGAGGGGCGTAGAGTAAGGAACAGATGATTGGGGTGTCATGTTCCTCTGGCACTTCCCTGGAAACATCAGTAGTGGACAGGGCATGCTTAGGACCAGTGGGCTCCATCATTTCCACTGCCACCAGCACCATTATGAAGTTTAAGATGCCCAAGTCCTAGAGGCACTATGTACAAATTTCGATGGGAAATCTTCTTGCCCAAGTTCTCAGATTTGCTTTTTAGAAAAAAAAAAAAAAAAAAAGATGGATCCAGTGCCAGTTAAATGGAGACAAACTAGATGTGGAATTAAAAGTAAGTCTGGGACTTTTTACTAATTCCTTCTTCAGCATGCAAGTCTTAAATATTATATGTTGTGGTCAATTTAAATAATTATTTTTTATATTCATTTCCCATATCACAATAGAAACTCTTCTAAATTATTTCTATGTTATTAATTTCACATTCTGTTTTTCATTTTCTAGTGGGGATCTGATAGTAGAATGCATTTCTGTTTTGTTTTCTTTTTTTTTTTCTAGGCGTAGGTGCTTGGGGGGGAATTCTTTCCACATCTTTGCATGTCACTCTTATTTCTTCAGCACTGAGAATGCTGACGCATGAGGGTCAATCCAGGGCCATTCACTTGACTCTTGTACAAGTAGAAAAGTCTTCACCAGGAATAGGTAAATTAAAGCCTGCAACAATGCCCTTTGCAATTTTTGTATCATTTACAAACTATTTTTTTTCACATTTTCTAAACAATGGGAAAAGTCAAGGATAATTCCTCTTCGAATGTGAAAATTATATAAAGTTAAAATTTTAGTGGCTGTAAATAAAGTTTGATTGTAACTCAACAACACTCAGGGCACAGCAGCAGAGTTGAGGACTTGCAACTGAGATGGTGATCCTAAAATTTTGGTATGCAGGTATTCAAGAAGTAGCTTAACCACACTATTCTAGATATATTTTGAGGATACTCTGTTTTAGATTATTTGTTTTTTTCTTAACAAGTAGAACAAAACAATAAATTTGGTTTCATCACTTGCTATGCTGTCTATTGCAAATCCTGACTACTATGTTCTTCCAATATTACACATATTACAGGGAAGAACGTGGCCGCTGATCATACCAACTTCCTTTCTGTCTCAAAAAGGGTTGTCTATGTTCTTTTAGAAAACACACAAATATTCATTTTCTCTATGCAGACAGTTCAAAATAGAAGTTAAGATATGAGGTGGGGAGTTATTTTTGCATATATACCAAAGCAATAAAAACAATTAAGTTAGAACATACTTTAGGTTAAAGTCACATTCTTTGTTCAATCAAAGCTATTCTGAACATATTTTCTATGGGGCAGGGGCGTTCAACTAATAAGCCAAGTTTAAAACAACAAGGGGCTTGGAAAATGCAGCATTAATGTTTTCTCACACTCTCTTTTATTAATTTGAAGCTAACAGTTGCCTAAACCCCATCAGAAAATGAGTGTCTGAAGAACGAGGGCTCATCAATATCTGGCCACCCTAATGTGGATCACATATTTCCCTAAGAGCAGTAACCATAAGGAGTATTTTGATAAGAGTAAAGACATCATTACGGACTTAACATGTATTTGTGAATGCAAGCATCAATCAAACCTCTATTAGACTTCAGAGTATTCCAAGAGCTATCCTACCACTGAAATTTAGTGACTGAACAGGAATCACAAATTCTTTGTCCTTATAGTCCTGGAATCTAGTGTAAGTAATAAATCCAACTCTCACGAGAACAATACAACTCATAGTATTTTAGATTGTGAGGACTGCCATCATGAAGGAAATGGCTGATGAGGTGGACAGTAGGAAGTAGATGGAGAAAAGCCACTCTGAACAGTACTGTTTGTGTCCATTTAACAGGTCTGAGTTAAGGGGGAAGGAACTGTCCAGGTGAGCCCAGAGCCTAGTAAGGGCTAATAATTACCCAAAGGCATCAGAACGGTACAGAAAGAAGAAAAGAGGAAAGGACATTCTGAATAGATGAAACAGTGAGAGATAAAAGCACTCACAAATCCCAGGGTAACAATGATATTAGTATTAATAGTATTGACTGCTATTATCTTAATACTAATAGTGACACCATATTCAGAAGGCAGAGTATTAAGGTAGGATACAAATCTGAACATGATTGTAAATTACAAGATATGGCCTTGAAACATTATATTTAGAATGTAGAAAGATTAGTGGGATGCCTTCGTGTTACCTCGAAAAGTTCACATAGAGAGATGAGAAGTTTTCCAGCATGGAGAATGTCGGGAATCTGATGACACAGAGAACTTGTCCATTCAGCAACACTATGAAGCACCAATTCTATACAAAGCACTGTTGGATGTAGCTATGAGTAACAGCAAAGTTACTGCCCTTCTAAGACTGGCACAGGATGTGCAGAGAAACCTCTGTGCATTGTGAAGAGCAAGTTACATTTTTTCACACAGAAAATTTTAATTGTTGTCTAGAATGCCCCTCTCTCTGAAACTACACAGGGCAGGACCTGATTAGCACATGGAAAGGAGAAAATTTCTGCAGATTTCAAAAGCTCCCAAATACTTTCAACTACAGAAGAGACCTTAAGAATCAGGGACACTAAAACATTTATAAACTCTGCAGACTATAGAGCCATTTGATACATATATAAACTAAACAGTAAAGCTTGGCAGACAAATGTTTAGATATCATAACTTTCAATCAGAAAATACTATCTTCTAAAAATGATTCAAGGGAGATGCAATTTGACTCATGACAAATAAGTGCATGGAAAAGAGTGCCTCCTTCAGACACCAATTACCACTGAAATCCTTTATGTGAGTTTATTGTCAATGCTCTCCAGAAGGCAATTGTGCCATATGCTCCATCAAAAACACATAGTGCTTTGTTTTGATTAGTTACAATTTCTGTCTAGAAGAATACCATCATTCTTCTCATTGTAAAGTGTGTTCCAGGCATCATATTTAGATTTAAAAGATTTTTAATTTAGAGGGCAGCACATTTCAGTGGCGATCTTAGAGTTTTTTAGCAGAAAAGACCGTGGAATGGCATAATGTCAGTGCAGTTACTTATCCGGTCGGTTGGAGAACCCGTAAGTGTCCATCTCTCTGTGCAGTCAAGATAGAGGCTCTTCCTGTTACTTGCGAGCTACCAAACACATGTAACATAGAATCATGGCAGCATCTCCTCAGAGAAGCTAACTTTTTGTTTTGTCTTATCTTATTTTATTTTGAGACAAGCATCAGAGGTCTTTAGTGGTGAAGTGACTTGTAGAATGCCCGTTAGTCACTGGATGTGGCAAACCTGCATCAACTCTAAAGCCAGCACAATATATTTCACTACTTTATTTTTTTTTATCGGACATGATCTTGCTATGTAGCCCAGGCTGGCATTAAATTCCCCATCACCATGGCTCAGAGTCTGGAGCTCTGAGATTACAGGAGCGTGCTCTCATACCTAGCTGGTATTTTTGGAAAGACACAGAATAGCATGCCCCCAACCCCCTCTCCCCATCTGCAAGTGTGTTGTTTTTTAATCTGAGTCTGTTTTTCAGTTTACAGATTTAGAACAAAGCTTCATACTGAGTGAAGGGTATTTTGGTGAAGAGGGCAAAATCATCCCAGATTTCTTGCTATAGTGAAATAAAGGAAGATTTTTGAATGCAGGGAAGACCATGAAAATAGAAGAAAAAAATGAAAGTAAATTGTTAAGAGTGAGTCGTTGCTTTGTTCTTTACACGGTTATTATTACAGAGTCAGACCACTATTGTCATAGAGATAAGCAATTATTGCCATAGAAACAGATGAAACAGGATCAGTTTTCAAAGTGGCACATACAGTAGAGTCCTTCTGGTTAAACAGCAAAATTGCAAAGAAGGATACAATGTGCCATTTTTACTAATTCTAAATCCTTACAATATCGTATCGACCAGTAGACATCAAAAGAGTTTAAAATTTCAAGTCTTGCTTTCAGAAAGCTTTAAAGTTTATGCTCACAAGTGTGAATCCGCCAGATTTTACAGGAATTTAACGTAAATGAAAAGAAAGAACTAACCACAGAGAAAGCTATGATGCTGATAACTGTGAGAGAGAAGTTCTCCACGGAAACAGAAATCCATCCCATGTGCCAGATAGCCCTTCTGCTCACTCCCATGTCAGAACGCATCTCCCTGGCTGCAGGCCCTGGAAGAGCTCCTCAACTGGGGATCAAAGCTACTTACCCTTGCAAAGTCCCTCTTCATAGCTCTCAAATGCTTAGAGCTCACCAACAGCTTCATTATAGATACTAACAGCAATCGAGTTGAAAACTTTTATGTATCAACATATAAGAAATTCAAGAATTCTCCCATGGTCTATCAGAAACTTCAATATTGAAGTTATGATTCTCTACTAAAAGATAATTATCCCTGTACAGATGTAGCCCATGGCAGTTTAGTGTCCAAGAGGGTTACATAGTAATGGGAAGAGGAACTGCCTCTGACACAGTCTGATTGGCCTGCTCTTTGATCACCTCCCCCTGAGGGGGGAGCAGCCTTACCAAGCAACAGAAGATGACAATGCAGCCACTCTGGATGTGATCTGATAGACTAAGATCAGAAGGAAGGAGAGGAGGACCTCCCCTATCAGTGGACTTGGGGAGGGGCATGTGTGGAGAAGGGGGAGGAGAGGGTCAGACCTGGAGGAGAGGAGGGAGGGGCTTATGGGGAGATACAAAGTGAATAAAGTGTAATTAATAAAATTAAAAAAAGATAATTATGGGGGACACTTAAATATATATTTCATCATCTCTGTTGCATTCATTCCTTCCTACAGGCTGCACTTCCCCCCCCCACCTAGGTATATGCTTAACTTTGGTAGACATGAAGGTTTCTATTTTATTTTTTTTTCATTGTTTTTCTCAAAACTCTTACAAATTATGATGCATTACCTATTGTTAATGTTGCAAACTGAGGTTTATGTGGCCTTTAGTTTCAGTGTGCATAACTAAACATACAAAATCTAATGTGAAGTTCCATAGTTTCAAAGTGACTATTGTAAACTGTGGGTAAAGTGTAGGGGAATCATAGGGAAGAGGGAGGCATTATAAAGATACAGTGGATACAGAAGCTCCACATGGAGACCAACAAAGCCAAAAATTCTGGGCTGAGGGGGGCCTGCAGAGACTGATGAATCAACCCAGGACCATGCATGGAGAGCTTAGACTCCTGCCTCAGATGTAACCCATAGGCAGCTCAGTCTTGATATGGGTCTCCTTGAAAAGGGAGTAGGGGCAGTCTTTGGCATGAACTGGGTTGCCTGCTCTTTGATTACCTCCCTGTGGTGGGGTAGCCTTATTAGGCCACAAAGAAAAAGGATCAGGCAGTCCTGATGAGACCTGATAGGGTAGGGTCAGAAAATAGGAAAAGAGGACCTCCCCTATTAGTGGACTAGGGAAGGGACATAGGGGGGAAAGAGGGAGAGGATCCAAAGTGAGGAAATCGTAATTAATAATGATAATGATGATGATGATAATGATTTTTAAAAAGAGAATAAAAAAAAGTCACTATTCTAAGAAGTTCATTGAGATGTGTAGATTTTGAATCTGGTTAGTGTGATGTTGATTTTAATTGCAAAGATTTTAATAATAAAGTTTTAAAAATAAAACAATTAAAGAATTAGCAAATACAAGATAAATAATATGTGGCATAGACAAAAAGTTGTTCCTAAAGCAACACATTCTCTGTTGCATGGTAACTGTAAAAAAGACTGAATGAGAAAGAAGTTTATAACTTTGCCTTGGCTAAGATGTATTATGAAACATTTCTAACAAGGATAATTCGGTTATCTGTTAATATGTATAATTACTCAGAAAAACAGTTTAATTTTTAATGAAATGTGTATTTATGAAGACTGTTACTACAAAAGAAAACAAATGGTCAGGAATAATTTAACAATGATGTGCAAAACAGAACATATGCAGAAGTTTCGCAAGAGTCATATTTTTTTTCAAAAAAGGAGAGTTATTAATTAAAAGTTATTAATATGACAGAAGTAAGTTAGAGGGTGATTGGCTAAACAAAATAAAGAAACAAGTCTTTAACTTTAAATTGCCAAGGTGCTAAGAAAAATATCATTTATTCTGAAGTCAAATTTTCAATGTAGGACGAACCATGTGAACACCCTCCACATTCACATGGCAAGGCTGTCAAGACAAACAGCACTGCAGACACCTGGACAGCATTAATTTTGGAACTGCTCTAGAGTACGACCCCAACTTTGTTCAAAAAGCCCAAGGAATGAAGGGGGAAATGAATAGAAACATTTTCTATCCATTGTATTCATTGAGACATTGAAAATAGATTTGTGGAATACTGGTCTCTATTTCAGGCTTTGAAAACTGTCCTTGAAATGTGCACTTGTGGGATGCGAACCTGAAGCACCTTAATGAAGAGATTCTGATGCTTTCCATTTTTTGTTGGTAGCCAGCCAAATGAGGAAAAAGGAGTAACGCTTTTATTAGATGGAGATTTAGGAATGTAAAAGACAGTCACAGCAGAGCAGTTGTTCAGATCTGAAGTTGGAATAATACCAAGATAACATGGAAATGCTTAGGAGGTCTGGATTATTTATAACAGGACTGGATGCTTATTCAAACGCTTTAAAGATTTTCAGTGATAAAAAGATTATTAAATAATAAGTTGATGAATAATTGTGTCCTTGAACATAAGCACATAAAACAGGTTAGATAAACATAGACGTTTAAGTAACCACTTTTCACCCCAATTTACTTATAAGGGATTAGAAGCCTACCGAAATTGCAACACAATAACTCACTTAGTGTTTTCTCTATTACGGTCTAGAGTTCTAACTGTGAAGGAGTACTGCTACACATAATATTATTAAGCTGCGGGGATATAATACTTTCAAAAATGTCTTCTAATTACATTACAAACTTTCATATATTTTTAATTTTTAAAAAAGTTTTTACTTAAATAGAAAATGCTTTTATAAAGTACAGTGCATACCACAGTGGACTAGTTCCTGGTTGGTATGGTTGAGTTTTAGGAGTTCTACTATTGAGTATCCATGACATAAATATAAGATGATACAGCAACCCTTCAGATAAAATATGTCTTACTTAAACTCAGAACTATAGAGAAAACATGGACATTTTCATTGTTGAACCAGAAGCTTAGTCTGAGGCACAGTTTTACAGAATCATCTTCATGATTATTTTCATTCTCTCTCTTGTCCCAGGATTCAGATGCTGGAATGGTGGTAGGATGGTGATGGCCTCCCTGGATAAAACTAATCAATGTTCCTGAGAATACACTGAAATTGGTCTAGACGGTAGGAGTGAGGATTCGTTTGTGAGTGAGAAAACGTGTTTTCTATTTATCTGTACTTTGTGGTCTGTGAATGTCTGTGTTGCCAGTCTGTTGTGTGTATCTCCTGTGTCTTGTCTTTGATGCCTGTCTATGTTGCCAGTCCCTAACAAAGGGCTTTGCTCTATATTTATTGAACAGTGAAGAATATATAGTATAGAAAAGGAACAAAACCTTCTTCACAAAAAATTTTAAGATTTTTACAAAGGAAGAAATGACCTCGTTGATCCAACTGATCCAGAACAGCACATGCAGCCTCCAACATTTATGGGATATTTATGTTTATGTGGTTGCTTTCAACCTGTCAAGTTTTAGTAAATGATTACAGCAACATACTACACACACACACACACACACACACACACACACACACACTTGGACTATAAAGTTAGAGACACTTGAATAGTCCCATAATAGACTTTTGATTTAAACTGTTCTGGAGCAGCTATCAAGAAATGTCCTTGAACCTTTATTTCATGGTTCTTGTTTTACCTGAGACAATCTTGAATATCCAGGCTCACGAGATCTTCCTGCATCAGCATCCACAGTAGCCAAGATCACTGCATGCATCACCATGCCAAAGTAAGTCCTTCCTCTTCCGTTCACAGCCTATCTACACTGTTAGTAAAATCTGCCAGAGCAATTGTCAAGATTTCTTCTTACCATTTCCAGTGTCACCTACCCTAAGCCCCTAAGCAGCTTCCCACTGCTCTTAGTTACCTCCACTCACATCCCCTATAGCTTATCATTTTCCACCTTGTAGTCACAACAATGCACTAAAAGACAGATCAACTTATGCTATTTTTTTTCTGCTCAAACCTGCAGTTGTTTTTAGATTTTTTTTTTTAATATCCAGTCTTATCCTTCCAAATCTTCCTTCGTGTCACCTGCTTGATAGCCTTTCTTTCATGGTAACACACAGCCTCGTCAAAGGACTTCACTGCCCTCTCTTCATGACATGGGATCCCTGTCTTCACTCTGTATTTCAAAACCTGGTAGACTACTATGCTTTTCTTCACAGCAATTATAACCATCGAGGAGAGTGGATGGTGTTTGTTTGACATGTGTCTCCTTAATAAGAAACATAAATTTCACAATTCCACAACAGCATGAGTTTTGTCAAATTCATTCACTGAGAAAGCCTTAGAACCGAGAACAAAACATGACATGTAGTTAATGAGAGACAGAGACAGTATAAAGTGAATTAAATATGTGAATCATAACCAATCTACTCTACTGGCCCTGGGAAAAGCTTTAAGTTGGGGTTTGCAGGTAGGTACAAGCCCAAAGATAGCCCCATAGTTGTTTGTATTGATTGTACCCAGAAAAATTGAAATGTTTTATTAGTTTGTTTGCATTAACCTACCAATGCTTTCCAAACCCAGACATTTGGAATAAGTGGACCAGTCACTACTGTGTGATAATTCCTATTTAAAAATAAAAGTAATCAAAGAACTCAATGTTGCATATCATTTCAAGTCATAGTTTCAAAAGACTTTTAAACTGTATTCTCAAGAGAAGCTGTATGATAATGTTATACAAAATATTTACTGTTTTACTTTCTGACTTAAGAGAAATTACTCACTTATTCCAAGTGTCTGGCAAGGCTGGTAGAGGGCTAGAAGGTGGGTGACAACCTTACACATTTACTTCCTTATCTAGCTAACGGAACTAATGTCAATAATACAAAATAACAAAATAAATGCAAATTTCTCTATTTTGGGGACTTAGTGCCAACATGTGTTGTATTCTTAGCAAAGGAAGCTAAGAAAGTGATAGAGATGTGTGAAGCACAAAGCTAAGAAATGAGAGAGAGGAGGAATAAGCTTAGAAGAAGCAGCCTGGACTTCCTTGCAGATACAGTGTCACACTGAAATGTTGTTGTTCCTCAGTTGAAGATTAAGTTATTATACCAAAGCGGTTATCAAATTTCACAGTACATTTTAAAAATGACAAATTTTATGTTGATAAAAGGGCATTGTGGAGGGGGAAAGATGTTGAAATTGTTTTATTCAGTTTGAATACTCATTCTGAAAAGCACACTAGTCTGTATTTCTAAGTCAAGATTGTACCATGATATTTAACTTCATAAAGAAAAATTATATTAACTTTAGTTTATCTGAGACCCCTGCTTTACTGGTGAACTGAAGAAGATAGGGAGCTATGCTTTCAAGAATCTTTTATTTCAGAAAAAATACTTGTAATTCTTTACAGTTGAAAATTCTAACATTTGGTATTTAAAGATATTATCAGCCTAAAAAACCATTCACTGTTTGTCTGGTATTGTCAACATTGAATAACTCCTGAGAACAGTTCTGAGACAGCAGTGTGTGGGTGCAGCAGAATAAGTCTGTGCGAAGCAAATCCTGGTAGACAACCAAATCAAGAATATGACTATTGAAGCCACCTAGGGCATAGAAACTTAAGTGCCGTTACTGTGTCTGTATTTTCCCTTAGAATTTTCATGTTATGTCATCAATAATTACATCCTTTAAAACACTCTAACACACTAAACTTTATTAGAGGTAGATATTAACATGCATATAATTTCAAAATGTTCTCTCTTCTGTTAATTATTTCACTCTAACTCCTTTTGCCTATTCAGGGAATTCTTGTACAAACTAACTCCAACCGTTCATCCTCTGACATCTGCCCTGATTACTTTCAGAAAATAAGACTCTTATTATTTTCAGAAAATGTGTCTCTTCAATTTCCCTTCTTTTTATGTCATGCTGCTGTCTTGATCACTGAAAATACATACACAGCTTCAACCATTATTTCTACATGGTTGATCACCACGTATGTTTTATTGATTTGACTTCTTATTAAAATGCAAAATCTCATTTTTGGTTGTCACTTGGGGATTGCCCTTTTCTAAATATCAATACATGAGAGACAGTTTCAAAATTTTTTTTGGAATAAATATAATTCCAATTCCTCCCTTCTCTCTCACAGTACTATCAGTTATGGAATCTAATCAATTTTAAACTCAGATAGACTCTGAAATTCGTGCCCACATTTGGTTTTCATTCATATATTACTAATTCAATTCTTCGTTATATCACACAGCTGCTGTAGTTCAGAGCATTTTCATCTCCATTTATACTCATTATGTCTGTAGTCTTTCCCAGTAGCTGTAGCTCTGTTTTTTGCTCTAACCTCCTTCCTACCAGAACAGGAGTCTTACTGAGTCAAGCTTCAGTGATTCCAAATTGTCCTTAGAATTCAGGAACTTGCCTCATGATGGCTCTCATTTTTTTCTTTACTTCTATAAATAGTAATGGTGTTTTTTTTTAAAAAAACAAACAAAGCACTTATACCATAAACAGAGTCTCAGCTTAGACATCTGTCTTAGTTTTGTTCATGTAGCTGTGCTAAGATATCCTGATCTAAAGCAACATAGGAAACAACGGGTTTATTTTAGTTTAAAATTCCAGCTTACAGCCCATCATTGAGGGAAGTCAAGGCAGGAGCCCATTTGGGACTCAAAGACATGCTTGCTGTTCAACAAAGTCTTATGTCTGATCAAGAAACTCACCCCATAGCCAAAGAAATATAACAGGAGCCAGTAGATGCTGCTTGCTGCCTGGCCAGCAGGGAATCATAAACTTATCTACCTTTCTTCACTTTCTTCACTTCAGGACCAGCTATGGAGGGACTAGTGCCATCCTGTGATATCCTACATCAGTTAAAAATGGAGATTTTTCGCACACACACACACACACACACACACACACACACACACACACACAGATATCCCCATCGTCCAATCTTATAGACTTAAATCTTGAACTAAGATTGCCTTCTTAAATAATTCTGAATTGTAACACATTTTTGTACGTGAGGTTTATTTCTTCTCTTTTCTATGTGTTTACATGGTCCTGAGTATATGTGTGAATGTACCATATGCATCCAGATGCCCACTGAGACCAGAAGAGGGCACTGAGCCTCTAAAACTAGAGTTATAAATAAAGCGATAATTTTTAAAGCTAATCCAGACTATTCTTTATCATCTTTTTATAAAACAAAACAATGATGTCCAATATAACTATCTGCTTTCATCTTGAATGGTTAAAAAAAAACAGCAAAAAACTTTCAAAATATATTATAAATGATCAAATACAGGTTCAGGAGAGATGGTTCAGAGGTTGAGAGCACTGGCTGTTCTTCCAGAGGCTCTTAGTTCAAGTCCAAGCAACCACTTGGGGGTTCAAAACCATCTATAAGGAGACCTGGTGCCCTCTTCTGGTGTGCAAGCCTGCATGCAGGAAGAACGCTATATAAGTAATAAATAAATAAATCTTAAAAATAAAGATCCATAAACAAAAAAATACTCCCTTCTCTAGAAATATTTCTTAACCTATAAATAGTTCATTTACAGAATTTGGTTTACATTGCACATGAAAAGGATACTAAACACTTATTTATTTATTTATTTATTTATTAAGATTTAAAAAATATATATGGGTGCTTTGTCTGCATTTACAGTTGTATACCCATGCATGCCTGTTGCTCACAGAAGATGGGAAAGTTCACTATATCATCTGGGACTAGAGTTACAGAGAGTCATGAGTCACCACATGGGTGCTGGGAATTGAACCCAGGTCTTCTGGAAGGGCAACCAGTGTTCTTATTTGCTCAGGCATGTCTCGAGTTACTGGCTACAACTCTGTTTATTTTTTAAATTTTGGGGTCATCATCCTGCTAGAATTTACAATTCTCCTGCCTCTGATTTTGAGTGCTGGGATTACAGATAAGCATCACAACGTCTGAAGAAATTCATCTGTATTAATGATGCCAGCCTGACAGAAAAGTGGGAAAAATTACTCACTAATTTGTTCAGTAAGTAATATTTTTTAATTGAATGTAATCCATAAGCTGGCAGCAAACAACACAGCACTGATCTTTGGATTCATTTCAATGAATACATTTCTAGTTCTATGTCAAAAACGAAAACAACTAATTATAAAGAATAGACTAGTCTTGTGCATGCTTCGGCAACACATACATTAAAATTGGAGTGATGCAGAGATGGCCCCTGAGCAAAGATGACACACAAATTTGTGAAGTGTACCATAGCAAAAGTAAATGAACAGGTTAGTCTTGAAATAATATCTTACATGAAGTTATTGTGGAAATTATATCTTAAATGAGTGTTGAACAGACATATGACATTTCATGGGGCTGGAGGGGGAAGCAAAATTTACTTCATTCTATACTTATTCTTTACTCTTTTTTATAGAACAATTTTTCCAATGCCATGTTAAATTTCTTACTATTATATATCTTTTGAAAATATTGACTATAGTTGAATAGTCTCTTTACATTTATATTCTCAATTGTATAAGATTTAACAAAGGATAAATCTTCATTTGCCAGAAAGTAATATACATTGAAATACTTTTTAAATTGAAGATGTGTTGAAACTTTTCACCTAAATTATTTTTGAAGAAATCCATTGCAAGATGAATTGGCTGTTTCCCCACCAAGTTAATTGGAATGTATGAACTTTTTATCTTGACGAATTAAGAACCTAATATTAAGCATAACTTATTATCATCAGTCTTAAAACCATCGTTTTCAAAACTGAGGTATTAGAAATCAGTTACTATGTCATAGGTTCTAAAAATCTGGCACATCATTCCAGTACCCTTAGCAATTATCCATATTATGTAATTCAACACTGAGAGGTCAACCTGGGGATATCCCTAGTGTATAGAATAACTCCTAGTTCCAGCCAGGAAGCTTTACTAAGAATCTAGGCAGTATTTGGAGGCACGTCAGTGATACATAAGATTTCTTTTCAGCAGTCAATCACTAAATTGGCATTTTTACACTTTATAGAACATGAGCTTTAGATTATGAATAATTGGGATTATATAAGCAATCAGACTTTTGTCTGAAAAGTCACACAATTCTTAAGCATGACTAAAAAGGCAAGTGAGCTTAGTGATACAAAAAAATGAGACAGTGAACATATCTTATTGCGACAGAGATACACGATGTATTCAATATAATAGTAGTACATTAAATAAACGTATGCAATAAATACTTATGATGTATAAATTATGGGCTAAACACTTTGTCAGTAATAGTAATAATACCATCAATAATTTGATATTCTTCTGAAAACAGCCTATGTTAAGCCAGAATTTAAACGTTTGCATCTGAAATTGTCTTTGTTTCCTTGCAGTGGTTTTCCATCTTTGTGAATTTTTAATGTAGCTCCTCACATTATTGTGATCCCTAACCATAAAAAATATTTTGTTGTTACTTCATAACTGTATTTTTGCTACTGTTATGAATCATAACAAAGACATCTGTTTTCTGATGGTCTTACATGACCCCTGTGAAAGGGTCATTCAACTCCCAAAGTTGTCACGACCCATAGGGTGAGGAAGAACTGCTTTATAGCAATTTTAAAAGGTACCCTCAAAAACAGCGTGACGTTGACTTGATAACATACTTTATTATTTTATTTTGAATGTGGTTTATATAGAGCAGACATGTCCCAAACCCCTCAGACAAGTGCTGAGATTCGTAATAATAACACCATCTCATTACCCAGAGCTCCACTGTCTTTATGTGAAGATAATTGTACCATGGCAAATAAAAGAATATATTTTCTGAATCACAGTAAAATTAAGGCAGGAAGTATTAAGGAAATAATAAAACTGTGCTCCTTCATGAAATCAATTTGCACATTAATTAAGAAGACAATTTCTTTGTTCTTTACTAATTTTCATCTGCAAAGAGAAATATGCCATTTGCTTAATGCAATTATTGTTGGCTCAGTAACAAACACTCTGTGGGGGTTTTGCTCCTCTAAAGAATCCCATGAAATGCAGTGGTGACAATAACCATAAGGAAGTAAAGGCGTGTAGGTGTGTGTGTGTGTGTGTGTGTGTGTGTCCTTTAGAATCTACTATAGCTGTCTGAGTAGTTTAGTGTGTCCTGGGAACTATTTCAGAAAACTACAGCAATAGCATATCCACAGGTCCCTTAGAAGATATAAGTTCATGAAGAGAAAAGCATGTGTGTGTGTGTGTGTGTGTGTGTGTGTGTGTGCAACTATGAAGTACCTGTTTCCTTTACATTGAAATATTTACTCCTGGATGGAGGAAAGATTATAAGACTCAGGATGACAATGAAACTAACAAGGCTAAGAAAACTCAAAAACTGATGAGACTTAAGATATTCAGAAAGTTACAGCTCTCAAAAGCCTCTCCATAAGATTATACACACAGCAGATAACTGCAGGAAAAGCAAGTTCTTCCGTGGAGACAAGCCCAGGTTGGGAAGAGCTCTAGGAATGTGCCGCACATGAGTTCTGTTCACAGCCGGGTGGGCTTTTCCGCTATGCGGCTGCATCTGATGATCCTCTAAGCAACCTCTCGCCCACATTCCTGTAAGTAAGCCCAGTAATGTCCCTGACTCACCACCATCTACTTCTGCAGGACCCTTTTTAAGCCTGTCATTTGTCCCTTTCATTGACACATGTGCCTGTGTCTTCAGGAAGAGTTGTAAACCAACATCTGGAGTCTGAACAAGGACTCAGAGAGTCAGGGATGAGTTGGGAAGAGCAGTTGCATGGCTTCTAAAACATGTGAAAAAAGCATGTACCTGAGGCTGGAATGTTCAGTGACAATATTTCAGTAGGGTTACCTTTACCGATTTGATATGGGGTGTGTGTCTCCTTGCCGTAGTGGTAGGTATGTATCCCTTGTCATGGCATTGCATTTGGCTGGTCTATACAGTGCTACCTGAGCTCGGAGCACACTGGGGTGGGAAGACCCCATGGAAACTAACATGTTCTGTATGGTATTGTGATTTTTGTTTGATCAAACAGATATCCTCCAAATGATCTATGAGCTAGAAAACATGTTGCGGTTCCTGGAGATATACAGGAGATGGATTAAAAGCAGGCTGTGGTGGCATTGCACAGCCCTCCCTCTGGAGACTAGAGGACATTTGTAACTGAGGCTCATGTTTCTGTCTAGAAAGCACTAATACACACAAGGAAGGAAGTAGAAATGTGAAACAGACATAGCGATACGATTTCTCCTTACTAGTCTCTGATTCAGAAGGAATACTATTGAAAACAAGACGGAAGTGTTGGCTTGCTGTTTCTTATACCCAGTTATATGTAAGACTAAAAAAGTGCACATTATAACTGTACCAGAGTCCTTTGTCGGGTCCCTAAACATGGAGTCTAGATAGACAGCAAGATGTAAGTGCTAGAAGATATCTTTCAAGTAAAATTTCAAGGGAAAATTCATGATCTAATGCATAGGCTTGGGCCTTACTGATAGTCCAGTATAGGAAACCATGATTATTGTTTGGATTGTGAAAGGCTTTTGAACAAGAAACGGATGGTTTTAAAGCTTAGTTCAAGTGGGTGTGGGACATAGCTTCAAGAAGGCATCTGTCTCAGCACCATGGAGCGGAACTGAGTAGTGCAAACCACTTATCATCAAAAGCAGTTTGAGAGAAATTAGTCCTTCATGGACTGACTCAGAAAAGCCATTAGGGACAGTTACTTATGGCCAGCTGAGGTCACCAAGAGTATCAAGGACTGGATGATAACAGAAAAGAAAAACATTAGTGAACAAAATGTGCATGTGACAGGGGTTATTTGATGCACTATTTACCTGGTCTGATGGAGATGTGGACTTTGGAGAATAAAGAAATTAATTCATCAGGGCACTTGGGTCTCACACAATGCTTCAGCGGCTTTGCTAAATATCATGATGGGATCTGATCTTTATGTAAGGGAATGGAGTCTCTCACAGACCTGGATGGTTTAGACTGACATATAAACTGAGTTTACATGGTGCAAAAGCACTCAGGAGTAGGTGAAAAAAAAAGATATAAAAAGGAAAACAGACAGTGCAGTCTATCAAAGTTAGTCAAAAGGATTTTTATTGAGCTGGAGTTCCCACATAGACAATATGCTTAAGATGGATGTAAGGGACACGTTAGCTCCCATATGTGACCAATGGACAGTGTGCAGACATGGTGCAGTGCCTGCAGCCTCTCAGACTCCAAGGGACAAGTCCAGCTGTGGGAGGAACAAGCTAGATCATAGTCCTGCTCCACCTTGGTCCTGAGGTATGTCAAGCAGTATGAGTTTCCCTTGTCATGATGATCATCAGGGGTGGAAAGATATGTTATAGCTATACATTGTGCCCCAGAATCAGAAGGTTGAGGACTTGCTAGTGGGACATAACTCTGAACCATGGAGGGGTAGATGGAATGAGGCCCTCATCTACATCTCTGAATCTAACAGTTAATATAAGCAAGGCTGCATTGAATCGAGAGGGTTTTTTTTTTTATATTTTTATTTTTAAATAATTTTATACATTCACTTGTATCCCAGCTGTAGCCCTCTCCCTCTTTCCCTCCCAATCCTCCCCTCCCTCCCTCATCTCCTCCCTGCACCCTTCCAAGTCCATTGATAGGGGAGGTCCTCCTCTCCTACCATTTGACACTAGCTTATCAGTTATCTTCAGGATGGCTGTAATGTCCTTATCTGTGGCCTTGTAAGATTGCTTCTCCCTCGGGGGGTGGGAGGGAGAGGAAGCTCAATGATCCAGTCATTGAGTTCATGTCAGAAACAATTCCTGTCCCCCTTACTAGGGAACCCACTTGGATACTGAGCTACCATGGACTATGTCTGAACAGGGGTTATAGGTTATATCCATGCATGATCCTTGGTTGGATAAACAGTTTCAGAGAAGACCCCTGTGCCCAGATATATTTGGACCTTGTTGTTGTTTGTTTTTAACCTTCTCCCTTATAAATCTTCAAACCCATTGATTGACATTTTCTAACCTAGAACCCCTGCACAGATGTAGCCCATGGCAGCTCAGTGTCCAAGTTGTTTCCCTAGTAAGGGGAACAGAGACTGTCTCTGACATGAACTCAGTGGCCAGATCTCTGATCTCCTCCCCATGAGGGGGGAGTAGCCTTACCAGGCCACAGAGGAAGACAATGAAGCCAGTCCTGATGAGACCTGATAAGGTAGGATCAGATGGAAGGGGAGGAGGACCTCCCCTATCAGTGGACTTGGAGAGGGGCATGGGAGATGAAATTGGGAGGGAAGGAGGGAGGAGGCTACAGCTCGGACACAAAGTGGACAAACTGTAATTAATATTACAAAATTAAAATTAAAAAATTAAAATTAAAAAATGGTTGTGGTCAATCTGAAATTCTGTCCACACTTTATAAATTGTTTCATTATATAATACTAACCTTTAAGTGTTTTACAAATTTAGAAAGGTTTAGAATGACAATTAAAAAAAAAAAAAAACTGAGGAGTTTGAAAAAGGATGCACTGTGTTGTTGGAAAATGACATCCACAGAAGGCATGAGGTTACATGGTGAAGAGCCAGCTGTTACCAATATCTTGACTCCTCTAAACCACAAAGGCTATTGAGATGAATGTTGGTTGCATACCAGAATTAGATTGTATGTTCTTATTGCTATACTTTAATTTCATTTTAGGTCTTAGAAAAATGAAGTGGTAATTGCTACAAAAGTCTCTTCCCTTTGGAGGAAAACTTAGTCTTTTCAGTCCACAGTGGTTACCATAGAGAAATTCAAAACTATCTAAGGTACTGAGAATAATTGTGTGGCTTCCTGGTTCTAGGCTCACTCAAAATGGGGAAAAATAATTATTCATCGAAATCACCCCTTTGACAGTTCAAGGAACATCATGGAGGAGGAGATAGAAGCAGTATAAGAGCCAGAGGAAGAAATGTTAAGTAGGCATTTGTGTCAAATTAAAACATGAAGGAAGGAGAAAGTAGGGAGAAAGGGAGATCATAAAATTTTGATGGCCAATTTAACATTCAAGACTCGGAAAACTGAAGGAAGTTACAAAAATCAGGAATCTAAGCAAGTTGCAGGACTCAGGAAGCCCCTCTGTCAGGTGATATCCATTAAGCAAACAACTGGGAAGAGGTAGGGGACTCTTCAGTGGAATTGCCTGCAATGTGGGTAGGGAGCTCCAGGCAAGCCGCTTTCCTAAATGGTCATCTGAGATGGGCACACTCTTTCAGTAATGTAGCCTTTGAATTACCCAGGCTTCTGTAGGTAATCCCTCTCATAAGTAGATCTAGAAAACACGTTTGTTCCCCAACTTCGATTTGGGAGAAATATTTTTGTTTTGGTCTACAGTTAGTATCCTACCTGGGGAGAATAAATGTTTGCTCATCTCTCCCTAAGGTAAGTCATATAATAGTACATATTTAAACATGTGTATTTAACGTCCATGGGGCTTGGCCTATCTAAAACACAGCCAGTAAATTTCCTCATTACGTTTCTTCACATGTAACTAAAGGCATGCACAAGAACATTACACTGGAAAATGTCTGGTGCAAACTCTGTCATTTAATTTCAGTAAAGTTTTGAGGAGTAGTCCTATTTCTTACCTACATTTCCAGTCATTAGGTATGAATTTTGAAAGTCCATCATCCCCATTCCAACAATGTGTATAAAATCTTCAATCACCTGCATTAACTCTATTGAGCCTGGATAAATCTAGAAAAATAAGTGTAAGTTAGACTTGATGAAAAGTTCCTATGATGGAATACATAACCAGAAAGTAAAATGTTCTACACAATAAAAACACATTTGAGTTCCACTTTATTTGGAGAAATGTCTGCAGCTGGCACCATTCTTTAGATTTTTAAATTAATAGTTGAATCTGCTACCAGATGTCACACAGCAAGAGCTTTGGAGGTGACATGATAATATAACTAATCACTCCAGAAGTTCAAGTAAACTTAAAGTGTTTACACACAAATAACATAACTTTATTTTTCATAAAATTCCAGGCTTACATAAAAAACACTGAAATTGGACCCTGTGTTTTTAACTTACTTAATATCCATTTGGAGAAACATGAGAAGAAAAATATCAATATAGCTATTCAGAAGATATCTAGAAATAGTAAATCCAGCTTTAGTATTGTGCAGAAAAATATCACTATTATAGCTACCATGAGTATATCTAGAAATAGTAAATCCATATATAGTATTGTACAGTAAAAACCTGTGAGAAACATTTACATCTAATAATTGTGTCAGTTTTTATATGAACAACATTAGCAATAATTATAGAATTACAATAATAGCTATAATATAAATAATTTACATATATATGAAAGAAACAAACCTATGAGAGAATATTATACTTATTGTAGGCTAAAAATAGGATCTCAAGGAGGCTATCAATGTAGCTGAAACCATTTTGTACCTCTGCTAGTACCTGAGGCAGTATCTATCCATTATCTCATTTGCCATCTATCTTCTGCTGCACCTGCGTTTTCCACCTGTTTACATAGTTACATATTCTTCTACCTACTGGCAAGTCAATTTATCTCTGTGCTCTGAGTGTGTTAGCCAACAACATAGTACACACAAAAGGTTGGGCTTTCTCAAAGACATCACAACCTGGCAAAAGGCCATGCTGCGCATAACATCAAGTGCATCTAAGAAAATCCATTCATTTCATCATTTGTAAGCATGAGCATTGCAGCAGCTTCTAAACATGAAAAAATAATTGATATACTTCTAGTTACTTTATTTTATAAGTGCCGTAGTGGGAGATGAAAAGACCTAGTTGTCTGGATAACAGAATTCAAGAGCTGTGTGGGACTGGAATAGGAAGAAAAGTGATGAACAGGGTAGGCTGTATGCCTCTATGTATATTTTACAGAGGGCTATGGCTGTTACCTCCAAAAATCAAACACCACACAAATACTAAATTCATCTACTTACAAATACACATATTCAACAGAAAACTGCAATATTTAACACTGGAAATATTTGGGAAGCTAATCTTTGGAGGGTTTTGTTTGTTTGTTTGTTTGTTTGTTTTGTTTTTCACTTGCAATTTTGATCATTATATGGAAATTCTAAAAATCCATTGCCCTTATTGGATAAACATGAATGAGTTTCCTACAGGTTGTAAAGCTTCCATATTCTACTTTGTCCTGCTTACTTTCTTTTTGTGAGTCTGTTTGTGAATGCTGTGCGATGTAGGCATGAAGACAAGGTGAACACAAGAGCCTTGATTTTCCACTCTTGGAAACAGCATCTCCATCTCTTTTACCCTCATGTTTTATTAAAGTATTTACCTTAGACAACTAGTAATGGGAAGAATCATTCAGCTTCTCTGAAATATCTGTAAGTCTTTTTAAACTGAAAAGCACTGCCTATCATCTTAAAGACTGAGTTACATCTCTCTTTGAAATGAAAATGTCAAGGAAAATAGTGTCTCTGCCCCTCACTGTCTTTTAAGAGTATGGGGCCTAAATCAATGAGCCCATGAACTTGGGTTTCAAGTTTCAAAACTGTCTCCATTTGAAAGGACCTACGCTTTTCCCCACCTTTGGGGAAAGCCAATTCACAAGAAGATAGATAGCCCAATCACCAAGTTCTTTTATGATGAGCTACGTATAACAAAACAAAGCTTGTGAAGGTTCCTACTGCAGGACCCATTGCTGTTTACACTGATGACACATACGTGGTGTTGACCTCTATGGGTGAAGCAGCGGCTGTCCCTGAGGCCTGTTTGAAGTATGTTGTGACATCTGGTTTCATGCTTGTTCAGCACGAAGGTCTTCATATTCTTCCATGTTTGGCGAATGGCTTCTCATGTTGGCAGATGGTCTTGTTATTGCTTGTATTTCCCCAATAGCCATAAAATGTTATAGAGGGGCTAGCAAGCTTTTTTGATAAGGGACTAATGGCAAGTATTCTACACATTTCAGATCACAGAGATGCTAGTGAAATGAGTCTTTTCTCTCCTTTCTGCAGAGTGGTCCATTGTAACAGGTAGGAAAGAGTGTTGGCTACGTAATAGACATTGGCTGGATTTGGTTAACTAGGTGGAGTTTATCCCTTCCTAAGCCAGGGGCATGAGGGTGGACTTTGTAATATGGAGTATAAAAAATTACATGACTTAAACCCACTGTCAATCCCCGTCACAGTGTGGGTGTGCAGGTATGCATGTGTGTATATGTTTGGCATGGGGGGAGGGGAGGGACATACTGTTATAAAGTATTCTTTCACTTTAGTAGGCTACTTTTTCAGCAGGTGTCTTTATCTAAACACAGACTGAGTCTTCCTAACTGGGCTTGATGAATAACCAGTTGCCTGAATTGCCTGGCTGTATTTTTTTCAGTAATATACACATTGTTTGTAAAATTCTGACGTCAGAGTTACTTGTTTAGTTCACTAAACTCACATAAAGATCTGTTTTAGAGATTTTTTTTGTTAAGTCTACTTTTCTAAGATAAAGAGAAATCACAAGAATTATTTTTGGTACATTTTAAACACCTTTTTTTTTTTTTTAATTTAAGAAGTCACCTTTTGTGCCACACGCACTTACCGTGTAGCTGTAATTATAATAACCACTTTTTAGTACAAGCTACAAAATAACTGCTTTTAAAATTTCAAGCCATCATTTTAAAAACATCATTAAGGATCATTCCAATTTAAAAATATATATATATATATTTTAAAAATGAGGTTAGAACTAAACCCAAATCACAACTAAAAGTGCAGATTACAGATTCCTGGTTTTTCTAATGATGACAGTGCTTGATACCATTCATTTGCTCAAGCTGTGACCTCCAGGTAAAGGACACCACGTGATGAACCGCAGCCTTGTTTCAAGTAGAGGATCATACATTCAGTCTACCTATATCCATAATGAATAGCCTCTGGCATTCTGGAAGGATGCTCTCAGCTACAGCAGCTGTATTCCAGGTGAAGATACAACTTCCTAACTGCGAGGGAACAAGGCTGCCCTCTAGATGAAGACCAAGGGCAAGGAAGCAGAAGAAGATGGAGCAAGGTTTTAAATATCCTATCATAACCAGAATAAAGGGTATGCTTCACTTAAAGGCCTTAACTGTGACTATAAAAAAAAAAAAAAAAAAAACAAACAAAGAGGGTGGGTGGTTTGTTTGAATTACAGTAAATGCGCATTCTGTTTGTCAAGAGTTTGCCTTGATCTTGGGATCTTTTTTTTTTTTTTTTAAACCAGAGT
Source organism: Meriones unguiculatus (assembly GCF_030254825.1). Lineage (NCBI taxonomy): Eukaryota > Metazoa > Chordata > Mammalia > Rodentia > Muridae > Meriones > Meriones unguiculatus. The sequence continues at coordinate 48,794,180 of NC_083363.1, forward strand.
CAAGTAGAAAACTTAAAGACTATCCATGCATAGTGATAGTAAATTCCCACAGTAAGGTAAAAACTATATTTCCCCTTTGTTTACCTTCATTTATATTTTCTGTTTTAGGGAAAGAGTCTCACAGTACATACTTTAGTATAGGATGACAAGACAAAGCATTTTTAAATGAGCTAAGTCAGTACAAAAAGCTCACTCACTGGTAAGGCACAGCAGGAAGAAAAATTTGAACATGATTATTTATGGGAGTCTATGTTAAAAACTGTATAAGAATTCACATCTGTATACATGAGGCAGATTCTGTGAAGCATGAATGAAGTGCAATTGATTTCCTCATTAGTAAATAGCACATTGCTTCTACTGAGATATAGTCTACTGCATTGTTTTTTTTTTTTCCATTGTCTATAAGCCAGAAAGAAATCTATTGCTAAGTTACATAGCTATCAGTTCCTTATAGTTCCAAATTAGCTAAAGGTGCTCATTTTTTTTTTTTACATGTTCACACAAAATTTCTCCCGTGGGCTGATATTATAAATGATAACTTGATTTGTGTAAAATTACTGTTTTGTCATCTAGAATAATTTTTAAAATCATTTTATACTCTTGCAGAATCAAATTATTGACTTTTCGTGTATTTTAAAATCTGTATCTAGCTAAGTTCATAAATTCTAAAATGATCCAACCTTACCTGTTGGGCATCTTCCCATTTCTCCTTGTTCTCTTCGTCTAGAAGGTTGCTAACGATTTGAAAGAAGTTCTGTAAGTCAAATTGGATAAAAACTTTAGTATGACACGTGACAGTTAGTTTGCAACAACAGCCATTCAGAATTATTATATTTGATGAATATATTTGATGAATTATATTTCATGAATATTTGCAACATTGCTTTATATCCCGACACATTCTTGATCTTTAAGGAGATTTTTTTGGCACCATAATTCTAAGGTGTCTGGACAGCTCCATAGCTGCATCCCAGAAGTCACCTGAATAGGTAAAATGCTTTTTTTTTTCTTTTTCACAATGATTTGTTCCATTGTCACCTATATCATAATCTGTAATGTCATTATATAATTATTCCTTACAAATGTTTTATTCCTTCTCTAAAGAAGTCACGTGTACTGGTCTGTCACAAGTTATCTTGTGAACTGCAAACCAGGACTGCTAGTTCATTGTTTCTAAAAGCAGTTCAGTAAGACCAGGACTGAGGGCAAGACTAGACAACACCCTCATTTGAAATTCTTGTCCTGCCCTTCCTGGCTGTGGTACTTTCGCTTTTTAACTATCTATGAAAAAGAGTAAAGAAACATTCAAAATTTTTGCCAAAGAGCACATGAAACAATGTTTAATATGTGTGTCCTTGTAATTTCTGAATCACTAATTTTTTTCTATGACTTTTTCAAATGGGTCAACATGAAATATGCTCTTTTTAAGGCTCCAAATCCTTCTCTAGCATTCTCGGTGCTAAGGGCAAAAGACCAATTCATTGATGGCTATTCTATATCATACATATAATATCTGCTTATAATCTACAAACCTAAAGAAGCTAAACGCCAAGGGGGACCCTAGGGAGGATACTTAAATTTCATTCATAATGGCAAACAGGATAGACATTAGAAGTGGTGGAATAGAGGAAACAGGATAGGAGGGTCCTCTGAAAAGATCCACCCAACAGGGGATCCAAGCAGATGCTGAGACTCACAGCCAAACTTTGGGCAGAGTGCAGGAAGTCTTATGGAGTAAGAGAGGGGTGCGAATATAGAGACATGGAGGGGACAGGAGCCCCACAAAGAGACCAACAAACTAAAAGTTCTGAGCCCAGGGGGTCCTGCAGAGACTGATGCACCAACAGAGGGCCATGCATGGAGTGGACCTAGACCCCCTGCTCAGATGTGGCCGATTGGCAGCTCTGTCTCCATGGGGATCTTTGAGTGAGGGGAGCAGAGGCTGCTTATATCATGAACAAAGTTGACTTCTCTTTGATCACTGGCCCCTGATGACATGACCTTGACAGGCCATGGAGGAAGAGGATCGAGGAAATCCTGATGAGACTTAACAAGCTATGGGCAGATGGCCAATAGTGGAGAACTCCCCCTTTCAGTGGACTAGGGGAAGGGGATGAGGGAAAGAGGGAAGGAGGGTGGTACTGGAGGGAGTTGAGGGAGGGCGTGTCAATGAGGATATATAATAAATAAATTGTGAAGAAAAAAAACACACATTAAAGATTCTACAGCCCTTTTGTGACATTAAGAAAAAAAAAGCCCAATTTGTTTTTATCTTCATCCAGAATTCTGCAAACAATCAGCTAGTTTTCTCTTTCCAAGCAGACGAGCTTATTCTGAGGTCCATTCCCCATGACCACATGGACATATTGCACTTGGGTCAGTTCTGTGACTGATAATTTCACACAGGATGTGACACCAGAAAGAACTGTCTGTGTTCTCACATTATAATGTGCCACCCAATACTGAAATCAGGAGAAGAGGTATGAAGAGTTCATTGAAGGGTGACCTGAGACCCACACAGCATCCGGTGGAGGCATGGTACAGAGATGGTTGCTGCTTGGCTGTCTTCTTCATTGTTTCCTTGGTTACATCCTACCTGACTGGTCTGTAGGTAATTAAGCAGCACATTGCAGCAGCCTGACTCACTAGCTTAGGGCAGGACTCCCTTGTGGGCGGAAATAATATTAATTTGTCAGTTTTGTTTGTCTTCTCTGCGTACAGTTTTTCAAAACAAGCATTTGCCCTCATTGCAGATAAAAATCACCTGGGTGTTTTTAGATGAAAAAAACAAGGCTGTTTCATTTCCTCTTCTGTGGATTGAAGCTGTTAGTATCTATATTTAATTGCCCTATTTGTGCTATTTATTTCAATAGTTCCTGGCAATCACATGGTTCCAACATGTTTCAAGTTGTAACCTCTGTAAAAGTTCTAGAATATTTTATTCAACCATTGGTTGGTGAGTACTAAATCTGTTTTAATCCCATTTTCAACTCATTTAACCTTTCTGTACTACCTGCCATTTTTACCACTTAAAATTCCTTGCTTGGAGTGTTAACATTTTAAGGACTCACTCCATTGAGCTGTAACTCCACCTATGGGCAGAAAGAATTAACCTTCAGAGTTCTCCAATTGCCTATGGCTGGTTAACTCAGTGGGGGACAGGGAGCTAATGAGGCAAATGTTGCAGGTTTCATCTCTGTGTATACAAGATGGCTATGTTGAAGTCCATGACCTTGGTTTGCATCTTGACCCTCCAGCCCTCATGCAAAATGCATGCTGCTGCTAACAAGAGATACTAAGAGAAAGAGGAAAGCAATTTGTGCAAATGCATCTCCATTTCTGGAAAAACACTTCACGAAGCATGTTTTTCTGACAGTGGGTCAGTGACTTCTTGCTATATGCAAAGGCCACTGCACACACACTCAAACACACACACACATACACACAATTCCTTGATGAAAATAATGAATTCAGTGTTCTCTTTTTAAATACCCAGGGATAAACATTAAAACATGAATTCTTAACCAGAGTCTTAAACTAAGCAAGCAGAGAATATAGCAAACATGTTGTATTATTTTTCAGGGACAACAAATGGGCCTTTATTGAATCAGAGTAGGAAGTCAGCTCAGATTAAAGTTCCCCTGTGATCTCATTACTGATTGTATTTCAGAATAATCAACGGTCGTTTTCTGACTAATGCAGGCCATGTAGGACACAGCAAGATGAGTTAAACCTCATTGTCTAGAGTGATGTAGAAGACATCTTTGGGGGAAATGAGTCTTTTTTGTGAATTAGTTTATCCTTAACTCTTGCCCTTAGGAGATATCTAGTGAAGTTCAAAATTAAAGAAAGGAGTTACAAAGTCAAAAGGCCTTGGGCTTGCAAATACATTTCGGCATCATTCCTCTGAACTGATAGCTCTCACTTGTCATACATGCACTGAAAATGTGTATTAAATGGGTTATTATACATTTTAATTCACTTTGACTTTTCATCCATGAGCAGGCTGATAGAACGGAAGAGACCAAACAAGACAATGTTTTGAAGAGGAGACCAGTAACTTTTTTGGTCACCTAAAGACTTCTAAGCAATCTGAAGAGATTTCCACTTAACCATGTTCATTAAGAGCTCTGGCATGCTACACAGAGATCTTTTTATTTGGTGATTCATGGATCAGATAACTTTTTCCAGTCACTGATATGTACCACATAGTAGGATTTGCTTTTAAGGTGTGTGCAGTTTTTGGAAATAGAATTTGGCTATGTAGTCCTGAAAAGCCTGGAACCTGTTCTGTAGACTGTTCTGGAATAGGGGTAATCCTTTCACTTTGGTTTCTGTGTGCTGTGATGAAATTTATGCTTTACCACACCAATCCCATGTCTTAAATTGAATTCATAAGTTTAAATCCTTTGGCAATGTCTCAGCAGTGTGAAGACTGAAATAGCAAAAAGATATTAAAATTTCTCTTTTGCTTTTTGTTTAACCATATGGTCCTGTCCCACCTTATAATTCTAATATGTAAATGCTATGTGGCAGAGAGACATAAATTTTGGTGGTAATTCTAAGATTGTTTCTGTTCCATGGAAAGTGCTTGATATATGGGCCTTTTATGAATAGATTTCTTCAATATTATCTTTGTTATGATTTACTACATAACTTATATTTACCACTATATTATGGTAAAGATGTACCTACCATGTTGGTGAAGACTTTCATACCTGTCGCCACCCACTTTGAGTAACATTTCTTCCTCTTGCAGTAACATGGAGAAAACAGAACCAATTAAATACTGACTTCAGCACCCATAATTTTTCAATAGAGATTTCTCTATTTTCAGAATATGCCTGGCAAGAGGGTTTTACACTATAGTGATTACTGGATGCCTGTTTAGTCACAGATGTTATGGCAAATGGCTCTGGGACAAAATGGTCAAACAGGCATGGTTATGTTTTTATTGATAGGTAAAAACAAATAAATGAATATAGAGAAACACAAACATCTCTGTGACAACTACAGAAAAGGTCTCAGACAGAGTATTTTATTTTATAAATAGTAGTCTTTAATCTTGCTGGAATTCTTATTGGCTTCACTTGGTAAATTTCTGATTGATCATACATCATTTTGTGTAACTACATGAAAGCACCTTATAGGTTCTATCTTTTGTAGATTAGGCTAATGATTTGATGACGCTAAGCCAAATGAAATGATTTTCGCCCCCATCTTTACCCAGGAGCAAAACGTTTGAACTTCAAGAGACAAAGATAATCTCTAAAGGATAAGACTCCATAATGCAGAGATAAAATTTTGATACATTTAGTTGGCCTAGGTCAGGAATGTCAGGATAAACCTAGGAAATACTTAGACGCTAAATAAGAAAGAAGGAACCATCTATAATGAACCATCTATAAGAACGGATAGTATAGAAAAAGTCATCATCATCAGCCTAGCGATTGGGTTACAGCCGTAAAGCCATGTGTGGACTCTTGAAGTCCGTGTCTTTTTCCTTTTGCTGTCCTGTCCCATAGTTTATCTATAGCCCAGGTGTATCAGACTTCTTCATGCACTCAAAACTATACTGTCTCCTTTGTAGATAAATACAATAAGAGCCCTGTTTCCTGTGTTTATGATGTAACTGGCCTGGAAAAAGTAAAGATATCCTAAAGAGACCCTTGTGCCTCTCAATCTGACAATCAGACTATTGAAACAATGGGCACCCAAAGAAATGGAAAATTCCCTAGGCATCTCGTGCTGGGACAATGAAATGTTGCCAACAACAGGAGGACCTTGTCTCCCAGACAAAGAAGTTCCAACAGTTCTAATAACTTGTCAGACCACCTTATAGGTTGAGGCTGAAGCACAGTGATAAGGCAATGGTGGCGGACCACACTTTCCCTGGGACTGCTAAGATGTGCTTTCCCTGCCCCCACACATTTTTTAAGCTTTGATCTTATTTCAGGGCACTGGAGACGGCCTTAGGACTTAGAAAGTTTCCTGGAACGCTTTAGCCCTCTTCCCGATGAAGCCACATCGAAGGAAGCTTTGCCTGCTTGTTTGCTTGTCTTCCTTCCTTCCTTCCTTCCTTCCTTCCTTCCTTCCTTCCTTCCTTCCTTCCTTCCTTCTTTCCTTCCTTCCTCTCTTCTTTCCTGCCTGCCTTTCCTTCCTTCTTTTTTCCCAGGAAACAATTTTTTAATTAATTAATTTGTTTATTACCATTTATTAACATTTTTTCCCAGCTGTAGCTCCCTTCCTTTTCTCCTCCCAGTCACACCCACCCTCACTCTTCTCCCCCTATGCCCCTTCCCTAGCCTGCTGATAGGGGAGGACCTCCTCCCCTTCTCTCTGACTTTAGCCTATCAGGTCTCATCAGGGCTGGCTGGATCATCTTCTTCTGTGCCCTGGCAAGGCTGCACCACCCATAGGGAGGTGATCAAAGAGCAGGCCACTGAGTTCATGCCAGACAGATCCTGTATCTCTTCCTAGAGAACCCACTTGGAAATGAAGCAGCCAATGAGCTTTCTCTGAGCTGGGGTTCTAGGTCCTCTCCATTAATCCTCACTCAGAAGGGCAAACAGGATAGACATCGGAAGTAGGAGAAGGCAAGGAACAGGACAGGAGCCTACCACAGGGGACCTCTGAAAGGCTCTACCCTCAGAATATTGAAGAAGATACTGAGACTCATTACCAAACTTTGGGCAGAGTGCAGGGAATCTTATAAAAGAACGGGGAGATAAAGATAAAATCTTTTTTTTTTAAGATAAAATCTTATATAAGAAGGGGGAGGACAGGAGCTCCACAAGGAGACCATAAGAGCCAAAAATCCTGGACCAAGGGTTCTGCAGAGACCAACACTTTCCTTCTTTCTTTTTATCTGTTTAGTTGACCTATTGAGGACAGGCACTCAAGTCTTGTTTTTGCCAGGGTCTTTTTTGTTTTGTTTTGTTTCTAACTCTCTGGTAACAAGGATGTCCAAACACTGTCTTTAGATCAGATGGCACAACAACAGCTTCTTATACAGCTTCTTTGCTAAACACAGGAAATTTTGATGTGCATCTCTACCCATGCATGCCCTTTCTCTTACCGAATGCATTTGTAGAATACATGCAGTTTGCTCAGCGAAAGAATAGATTTGGAGAGCTATAAAATTGTAACCCAGATGTCACAGTGAAAGGGGCCTAAGGCTGAAGATTTGGACAGGACAAGGTATGCTTTACTCCCTGCCCTGCGGCTCTTGGAGGCCCAAATGAAAAGAAATATACAGGGATTGAAAGGCGAGAAAAGATAGAAAGGAACAGTGGAAGACTATTTACTTCTGCAAAAGGTATATAGAGAATGATTTTTCCTCTATCCTGTACTGGGCTGTAGATAATTAAGAGTGAACAGGACATATTTGGGGCAGTGAACTCATGTCAGTAAATAAATAACACTAAAATGATGATTTTAGGGTTGCTGCAGTGTGAATGTGAAAAGAAGACCTGTGATAGAGCAAACTTTTCCCGCTTTTTAGTATTATCATTTATTATAATGCATTCAATTTGTATCCTGGCTGCAGCCTCCTCCCCCATCTCCTCCCAATCCCACCCTGCTTCCCTCTTCTGCCTTGCCCCTCCCCTAGTCCACTGATAAGGGAGGACCTCCTCCCCTTCTATTTGACCCTAGCCTATCAGGTCTCATCAGAACTGGCTGCATTGTCTTCCTCTGTGGACACGCAAGACTGCACCCCCCAGGGGGAGGTAATCAAAGATCCTGCCAATGAGTTCATGCCAGAAAAAGTCCCTGCTCCCCTTACTAGGGTCCTAGTAAGAGCTATCTTTTTGAAACACTTGCTCTCCAGCTGATGGCGCAGCTTGGGAAGAGCTGGGGACTATTGTAAGCAGCACCTCAATGGGTGAGGTGGTTCATTTAGCTTAGGTCTTGAAGCTTCCTATTCATGCTCTGCTTCCTGAGTGGGGATGCAGTGTGACTAGAGAGGTTCCTGCCTTTTCCACCAAGGACTCCTTGACTGCTGCCATGTCCTCCCTGCCATGATGAATTACATAGCTCTGGAGTTGTGATCTAGGATAAAACTTTTCTTGCTTGCCTTTATTTTTGTCAGGTGATTTCATCACAGCAATGCGAAAGAAACTAAAACAGGTCTATAAGGCAGTGGTAAAGTGTTTGACTAGGGCATCCAAAGCCCTTGGCTTCAGTCCTTAGCAGTGAAGATGAACACTGGAGTAAAAACAGCTTCAGATAGTGACTACAACGTATTAAACGTTGCTGCTGGGAGGGCGCTTTGAGATAATACCTCTAGGTGGTGACTGAGAACAGCTCCTACTGTTTCCAAGGTATTAAGACACTTCCAAAAGCTACTTTAGACAGAGCGTGGCTACCTTGCCTAGCCATATCTGCCATGTGAGAGCACAATATTCTTCCCTATAGAACATAATAAGGAGGGGTCATCTTGGAGGACAAAGCAATCCTCACAAGACAGGTGAATTTTATGTGACTCATCTGGAACTTAGCTTCCAGGACTAGGAGAAAAAAACTCCAATGTTTTTCATTCCTATTTTTCTGATACAGCATAAATTGACTAAGGGAGATCAAAACATAGATTTTAGTGAAATGAAACATGAAAGGCAGGGGGGAAAGAAAAAGGAGGAGGGAAGGATGAATAAGTAGAGGAGAATGATATGTAAACAGGGAATGGAGAGAGAGAGAGAGAGAGAGAGAGAGAGAGAGAGAGAGAGAGAGAGGATGTCAGAGAGAGGGGGTAAACAGATAGGTGAGAGTCAGAGTGAAGAGAATGACAGACTGTGTGAGAGACAGACAGACAGCTGTGGCGGTTACTGGATAGTTAGGAGCAAAGACTTGCTCTGTGTGATATCTAACCTGAGGAGACAGCCTTAAAAATGATATTTTTTCTCCCCCCCCAAAAAAAACAAGTGAGAAGAGAGAACACATACTTCATGACTTTAAAATGATTGAAGCAAATTTTAGAAACAGAAAGAATGATATAATTTTTCTAAATTGGTCTTGAATAGGCCGGATAGGGAAGGCAGGACTATTCATATACAGGGAAAAGACCCAGGGCCAGGTAAAGTGGAGCCATCAACTCACAATGGTTATACAACAAGCTTAGCTAAAAATAAAGTCTAATTTTGGATGTTGAGTAGCATATGTAGTACAGTAAAGTGAAAGTTAAACCAGAGATCATAAAATCATTTCAGGTGCAGAGGGTAGAAATGGTGGTAGCTTGGTCCACAGAGACAACATACATGATGATAGATTGCACATGTGAGAGAGCAGAGAATCAAACAGCAGTCATTGGTTCCTGTCTTGGATATTTAGAATTATAGTGCAGATTCATATGCTGTATCCTACATGAGAAATAGCTGCAGGAAAGACAGACAGACAGGGAGGGATGGAGGGAGGAAGGGAGAAAGCTCCATTGGAAATAAAGAGAAAGAAAGAAAGAAAGAAAGAAAGAAAGAAAGAAAGAAAGAAAGAAAGAAAGAAAGAAAGAAAGAAAGCTTAACTTTGATCTGGTTGAGCACTGAGAATCTACAATTCAACCAAGTGAACAGGCCCAGGAGACAGGTTTGACTTAAGTCTAAATCTCCAAAGACAAAAAGTAATGTGAATAATTAATCATAGCTGAAAACAGAAGCCCTTTGGGATTAAAAAAATATGAATACCAAGAATAGAGTTGAATAGGTAAAGTCAAGGTTAAACACTGGAGGTAAGCCTACTAGCAAGAATAATAAATGAGATAGGCGAGAAAGGGCAAGAGGCAAGAATGACAGGTGACAGAATAAAACACATTTAGAAGATGTTCCATGGATAAAATTAATTCCAAGACACACAGACTTTTCTTCACCTAGGCGTACACCCAAAGGCAACTTATGGTACAGCAGAATGGAATTCATTTTTAAAAACTTGCTGCTCATGGATTAACACATGCAAAACACCAACACATAACACATGCACACCAACAATAAAAGCTAACATACAGACTGCAGATTCTGTGTGATGTGTGAAACTATCACAGTCTCCTGTTCTGGAAATTATGTAGAAAAAGGAGGGATTCCAGGTGACATTACTGCATGAATCAATTTGAGTTTGTTCTAACATATTTGCTTTTAAGTGAACAACCCTTCAAGTGTGGCTTAAACTACGTATGTATGCTTTGTGGCAGGGGAGTAAGAAAAATAAATTAGAATTGACCAAATCAATAAAAATCATAATGTGAATCAGGGTTTTTTTCCAGAATGTTTATCCAAGCAGCATATCTACTGGCTTTGGGCTACTAGAAGCTATCAGGGACCCAGAAAGACTGAAGACTACCATCCAAAATCAGGATGAAGACATATGGACCATATAATTCAGGGAAAGAAATTAAGCCCATGAAAACCCTGGTGAAAGGCTAGGCTCATCTGAGGGAGTGGGGTACCTTGCTTTAGGTTCTAAAGCTTCCAGGATTTCCTGACCTAAGGGTTGTGGGTACAGGTCTCCAGTTTCAGGCATAGATTCCCCTGCTGAACCCCATCACTTCCTCAGACCTGGAATACTTTGAGAGCAGTCTATTGACATCATTCTCCCAAAATGTGCTTGTTTAGATGAAAACAACAAGGTCTTTAATGACAGTTTGTTTTTACTTGCTCTTCTTTTAGTCACATCTTCACAGAAACTCTGACTCATTTGAAAACGGCAGAAGGATGTTGCCCTAGAATACACTGGCTGGATATCACACTATTTTTTATTTATTTTTTTGGCTCTGCTACAAAGCAAGGTAGCTTGACCTGTAACTGTTCTTAGTAGCTTGAATAAGCAATGTTTTGATGATGCTACCAGTCTTTTCTTATTTTTTTCTTTATTATTATTTGTTACAATTTATTTACTTTGTATCCCAGCTGCAGCTCCCTCCTTCATCTCTTCCCAGTCCTACCCTTCTTCCCTCTTTCCCCCTTATGTCTGACCATTAGTCCACTGGTAGGGGATGTCCTCCTCCACTTCTATCTGACCATACACTATCAGGTCTCATAAGGACTATCTGGATCCTCTTTCTCTGTGGCCTACTTAGGCTACCTCACCAGCAGGAGGTGATGAAAGAGCCAGTCACTGAGTCCATGTCAAAGACAGCCCCTGTTCCTCTTACTAGGGAACCCACATGGAGACTGAGCGGCCCATAGGCTACATGTGAGTAGAGAGTCTAGGTCTATCTCCATGCATGGTCCTTGGTTGATTCATGGGTTTCTGCAGGACCCTCTGAGCACAGATTTTTGGCTCTGTTGGTCTCCTTATGGAGTTCCTGTCTGTTCTAGGTCTGGAACTAGAAAAGATCATCCTGAGTGAGGTAGCCAAGAAGTAGAAAGATACACAGGGTATATACTTACTGATAAGTGGATATTAGCCATATAATATAGGAAGACGCTAAATAACAAGGAGGACCCTAGAAAAGAGGCTTAATCCTCCCTCAGAAGAGCAAACAGGATGGACATCGGAAATAGAAGACAAGGAAAAGGACAAGAGTCTTCCTCAGAGGACCTCTGAAAGTCTCTACCAATCAGGGTATCAAAGCAGATGCTGAGAGTCATAGCCAAACTTTGGGCAGAGTGCAGGCAACCTTATGGAAGGAGGAGGAGATAGAAAGACCTGGAGGGTACAGTAGCTCCACAAAGAGACCAAGAGAGCTGCCAGTCTTTTGGGATAAGTTTGGGATCAAATGCTCCAATAAGGGGTATCCGCCTTTGAGATACTGAACATGTAATGGAGTACAGTGAAAGAAGGGGCTATTCAATCCTTGGGTCTTTAGGGCATATCTTAGTACTGCTTTCCCACTCTTCATTTAAAAATAAAAAGTGAAGACGTTAGTGACACCTGTTGAGCTAAATATGGTATTTTTATTATTCACCTGTAGGCAGTAGGACACAACAGTCAATATGAAAACTTGTCAACACTCAGTATGTAAATAGAAATTTATCCAATCAACACATGTAATTATTCTTAAGAAAGGGATATTAGAGAACCCCAGCTGTCCAGGGAACCAGTCACTGAGTAGACAGCGCTGCAAACAGGGTAAGGACACATCTAGTAATGCTGTTGCCCTGGGGTTCTGGGAAGCCTAGCAACAGTCATGCAATGGGAGTCACAAGCTCCTTTCCTCTACCTAGAGAAAGATCAAACATGTAATATAGCCTAAGGCACATATATGACCTGACATTCTTGTGCCATCCTGTGCCAAAAAGAGACCCGCAGCCAAGAAAAGGGGACAACAGAAAGCTTAACCCTAATACAACACATTCAGTGCATCCCTTCCTCTCAAGGCTCAGGAATCATGGCAGGAAAGGGGACAGAAAGACTGTAACAGACAGAGATAGTAGATGACTATGAGAAAAAAAGTATGCTCTGGACATAAATGAACTCACAGCAGTTGTAACAGCATGAACAAGAGCTGTGCAAACTCAAACCAGCCAAAATCCCACCATGAAGAGGGGACTTGGGTATGACTTCCCACCTGTAACCAAGTTGTTACTGGGAGGCAAGTCCATTTCCTCCAAGGGCAGAGCCCCTGGTAAGCCCCTGATAATGTACTCTAAGGGGAAGCCATATAGCCACAAATATTTGGTCAGGAGACATTAATCTTGATGGGTAAAAAAAAAAAAAATGCAAAGTTGAATGGGCAGGGAGGGGAGTACAGATCTGGAAAAGTTGGGGAAGGCAGGATGAATGTGATTAAAACAAACTGTATGAAAATTATCAAAGAACCAGTTAGAAATATTTTTAAAAATGAGTTCAGCAGCTTGGTTCAAACAACACACTCCTGTGAACCATTAAAAGATCTGAAATTTCTCCTTGGGCAACATGCCATGAAAAACAAAAGTGATAAGTGGTCCGAGAAGATAACTGGTTCTGAGAAAACCTTGTTCTGGGTCATGTTTTTTCTAGGCATATTATTCTTATACGAGGCTTATGCATATCAGCTTGTTCATTTTTATAGTAGAATGATTCTTTGGAATGCCATAGCTCACCTTATTTGAGCCTTCCTCTGTCTTTCGTCATATAAATATTTCTCTTCTTTTGACTCTTTTGTTCCTTCCTGTTACAGGTGCCCAAAGAAGCTACTGTTTATGATATACATTATCCTTGGCATCTGATAGAGTTGAGGCTAATAGGCAGAATGACAGAAAACCTTGGATGACATCAAATCTGCTTTCTATCCTGACCCAGGTCGGATTTCTCTCTCTTTTACTCTATATCTAACATAATGTTCATATGCATTGTAAAATAGGGGTTTATATCTATGTTCCCATTGTTATCTCATCACGCTTGCTGGCTTTATGCCTCCCCTCAAGGGACTGTGGCTACATGCAGCCGCAAGCAGCCGGAGGATAGAAGTTGACAGACTTAGAGGTAAACACTAGCCTTCCAGCTGTCTGCCACAATGATGATAATAAAAGTAGGAGATATTATTTTTAGGTTTAGTCTTTTTATGTTGTCTTGGATTTCTTGGATGGTTTGTGTATCAAATTTGCAGGTAAATGGTGGGATCTGGAAAAGATCATCCTGAGTGAGCTATCCCAGAAGCAGAAAGACACACACGATATGTATTCACTCATATCGACATATAATATAGGATAAACCTACTAAAACCTGCACACCTAAGGAAACTAATCAAGAGGGAGGACTTTTGCCAAAATGCTCAAACCCCATCCAGAAAGGCAAAGAGGATGGTCATCAGAAGAAGGAGAAAAGAGGGAACAAGTCAGGAGCCTGACACAGAGGACCTCTGAAAGGCTCTGCCCTGCAGACTATCAAAGCAGATGCTGAGACTTATGGCTAACCTTTGGGCAGAGTGCAGGGAATCTTATGAAAGAAATGGGAAAGAGTAAGATCTGGAGAGGAAAGGAACTCCACAAGGAGAGCAACGGAATCAAAAAATCTGAGCACAGGGGTCTTTCCTGAGACTGATACTCCAACCAAGGACCATGCATGGAGATAACCTAGGATCCCTGCACAGATGTAACCCATGGCAGTTCAGTGTCCAAGTGGGTTCCATAGTAGTAGGAACAGGGACTGTCTCTGACATGAACTGATTGGCCTGCTCTTTGATCACCTCCCCCTGAGGGGAGAGTAGCCTTACCAGGCCATAGAAGAAGACAATGCAGCCACTCCTGATGAGACCTAATAGTCTAAGATCAGAAGGAAGGAAAAGAAGACCTCCCCTATCAGTGGACTTGGGGAGGAGCATGAGTGCAGAGAGGGGAGGAAGGGAGGGATTGGGTCAGGAGAAGGGAGGGAACCACAGGGGGGATACAAAATGAATAAAGTGTAATTAATAAAGAATTTTTTAAAAAGGAGATAACTCAGCAACTAAAATTTGCTCTATGCACAAATCAGATGCAAACAGAACTTTATTTCTTTGTATTATACTGCTGTTCTCATATTAACCGAGTTCCCTCTCTGTGTGCATAGCAAAGGTGGCACTTGTCTGCTAATCTCTGCAAAACTATTTTCTTAGAAGTCTGAAGGCACTCAATCACCCTTTAAGGAGAGCTATGACAATCCTATTGTAAATGGCCCTCACTCTAACATAGCTAGCCCACTCATTTGAATGAATCAGAGAAAGTCCAAGAGAATACCAAAAGACAACACAATCAAAACTTTGGTACTTATTTTTACTTCTCCTTGGGTGACACCTTTTCTATCCTTAATTCTTCTGCTCACCATTGGCCCTTTATTCTCTATGAATTTATTCTTGAATTCATGTATCAGACTATGACTCAATGGCGCCATTTTGACTCCTCACCCAAGTTAAGGAGATAACCCAACATTACAATGCTCCAATTTAACAGGAAGCAACTGGAGAGATTTTTGACATCTCTAACCTCTAGTCTCTTTATCTTTCTTTTATATAAACATAAAGGTTGAAAATGTTAGCAAATGTAGGCCTCTGAGTTAAGCAAGACTAAACAAAGAGTGCTGCAAGCAAAGAAAGAATGTACCCTGGAGTGTGGCTGCTTGAAGGGTCAGGCATAGCCTGACTACAGTCTGATATTACAGGACATTATTAACAAGGCCCCATTTTCCTACTCAAAGAATAGACCCTGTCATCTGGCATAAGTCATGTAAACTACATGAGGTCACACATTAACTAGGTCTGGTTTCTCTTGGCACAAGTCTCCCTTAACCATCAAAACCTTTTAAAAGGAGACATTTTGCCATTCTTATGGCTGCTTCAAAACCATCATACTGCTGCTGCCAACCTTATCCTCTTGCCTAGAGGATGATTCGACACAGTAACTTTTAATCAAATCCCATTCTTTTCTCCCTAAAAATTTAAGAAGAGCAAAATAAAGAGCCATCCTTCAAATTTGGACAGGCCTCGCTGAGAACCTTGAGGGCTAGTCTTGGGGGAGAAGTAAGCACATGCCACAGGTTACCCTTCGCTATGAGACAGGCAGTCACTGTACAACTTGACATAGGAGAAGCTGCCTGGCTCACAGCTCTCACTAAAGCACAATGTTCAGAGGTATTCCTGATCCCCTGCTCTGGGATGAATTCCTTCTGATTTAAATGCTGAAGCCCTAACATGTGGGGCTCATTAATTAGACTACTTAGATATGTTTATAATAAAAAAGACTCAGGTTTAAAAAAAATTGAGTGATTACTGTAGGTCCAAGTCAGGTGTGACAGCTCTGTTTATAAAAAGAAGAAGAAGACAGAAATACCAACACGCCTGTGCATAAAGAATATACAGACTATTAAAAGATGTCACCTGAAGGCTGCTGTTTACAAGCCAAAGAAATTCAGGAACCCAAACCTGTGCTCAACAGCTTCCTCCAAACCTGAGATACATTTCTGGAACATTAGTTTTGGCAACCATATAAATAAATACAGCCTTCAATAATAATTAAAATAAAAACAAAATACAAAACCTGGAATCCTAAGAGAACCAAAGAAATCTCAATATTTCCTTAATTTTTAGGAAAAATTTGAAAGAGTAGAATTATGACAAGTTTTATTGTACTTTATTTTAATGCAAACTGAATTATTATTTAGCCACAAAGGAGATAGAAATTGAGACACCAAGATAGCTCAGTGAGTAAAGGTACTTGGCCACCAATGCCTAGAAGAATGAGTTTGATCTATAGTATCTACAGGTTGAAATGAGAGAACTAATTCTTACAAGTTTTCCACTGACCTCCACACACATGCTATAACATGCAGATGTATATATATATATATATATATATATATATATATATCACAATACAGTACAATACACACACATATCACAATACAATATACACACATGCACACACAGTTAAATAGATGAGTAATTTTAAAAACTGAAATCACATTTTTTTTTCAATGCAGTTTATTCAGGAACCTTGAACAATCATCGGACCCTGGGGAAAGCCAGCCCACAGCTTATATAGCCTCTGGGTAGCCAACCCCAGCATGCCACGTGGGCAATGCAGATAGGTTTTAAAGAAAAAGGAACTGATGATAATTATGTTAAGCAAAATAAACCAAATTTTCAAAGACAAAATTAAATGTGTTCCCTCATGTATGAAATATAAGCTATTTTTTATTTTTAAATTTTTTTATGTATTATAATTTATTCACTTTGTATTCCAGCTGTAGTACCCTCTATCACCTTCTTCTGATACCACCTACGCTCCTTCTTCTCCTCCCATGCCCCTCCCATAGTCCTCCTCCCTTCCATCTGACCCTAGCTTATAAAGTCTCATGAGGACTGGATGCATTCTTTTGGGAACAGGGGCTGTTTGTGACATGAACTCAGTGGCTGGCTCTTTGATCACCACCCCTCGACTGGGGTAGCCTTACTAGACTATATTTCTTTTTTTACTTTTTATTTTTTTATTTTAATTATAGTTTTTTTTTTTACCTTGTATCCTAGCTATAGCCCCCTCCCTCATTCCTTCCCAATCCCACCCTCCCTCCCTCATCTCCTCCCTGCCCCTCTCTAAGTCCAATGATAGGGGTGATCCTCCTCCCCTTCCATCTGACCCTAGTTTATCAGGTCTCATCAGGACTGGCTTCAATGTCCTCCTCTGTGGCCTAGCAAGGCTGCTTCTCCCTCGGGTATGGGATGGGGAGTGTCAAAGAGCCAGCCATTGAGTTCATGTCAGAAATAGCCCCTGTTTCCCTTACTAGGGAACCCACTTGGATATTGAGCTGCCATAGGCTACGTCTGAGCAGAGGTTCTAGGTTATATGTAAACATGGCCCTTGGTTGGTTTCTTAAAAGAAAAAATAATTAGAAGGGATGTTATTTGGGAAAAAGAAAGGGACAAGGGAAAAAGACAAAATTAATGAAAAGTAGACAGTGAATATTACATGTACTTTGCCTGTATGAAATGTCACAATGATTTCATTTACAAAATTAATTTGAAATGAATGTAATTATTTCAATAATTACCTGGCATTGACTAGATAATAGTTTGCACTCTATAGGTTCAAGACCGCTCTGCCTTCCTTTCTCTTCCCACCTACCTGTAGTGCCCTTTGCACTTGGAAACTTGTTACTTCCTCTCAGTCAGCAAGGACAAGTGTTACCAGACTTAAAGGCCAGGCAGAATAAGTACCTCTCTCATGACCACCTCTGGATCTCTCCTGCTATGTGTTTCTGTCACAATATTAAAATGAAAAGCACCACAACAGCCCCTTAAGATTTAAAATAACATATAGGAAGACAGAAGTTTCAGGGCCTAATTGAGGCTCATTAAGAGAAATCTATTCTCTTGTGTTAATATATATATGTATATATGTATATATATACATATATATACATAATGAATTTCTGGCTCTGGGTAGAGATTTGACATTATGATCTGCTTCAAAGACTAGAACATTCTGTTGTCTCATCACTTGAGGGTTAATTGAGCTGGGTCTACTTATCTCCAGAAGACCGCTCCTCCAGAAGTAGATCCACCTGAAGATAACAGGTGAAATAATTATTGTCTTAATGAGATAGTGTAACTTATTCCTAACCAAAGATCCTCCCATATATAACTGCTCATCAATGCTTTCCATGCTCATGTAACAGAAGAGTCTAAAAATTACAAAAGAAATTAAGATAAGCTTTTACAAAGAAGACATGCATTACCATGACAGAATAACCTCTTCTTTACTGATCTTTGAGATGGATTATTAAAAATTACCCTCCCAATTCGTCATCCTCTATTTTATCTAGTCATCTGTTACAGCCTTCTTTTTCCACATGGTTCCCAGGAACCATTCAGTGGTAATTTCTTCCTCTTCCCTTTACCTGACTCCTATTCACTTGCCAGATTGGTATGTGAACAGGGATCAGAAAGGTGGAGCCTGAAGAGGAATTACAAATAAAAAGCTAGAGAGGGTGCCTGCTCAACCATTCAAAGAATGTATAGGAAATCAAAGAAAACAATGGAACCAACTTCTCTACAGACTAGAATCTTCTACACATTGCTGCTTAAAAATTCTTGAGGCTCAGATTCAGGATGATGAGCTTTCTCAATTGAACTATCCAAAACTCCCAGTCTCTGAAGAAAGAAATTAAAGAAGTTATCAGAAGGTGGAAAGATCTTCCATGCTCATGGATTGATAGGATTAACATTGTAAAAATAGCCATATTATCAAAAGAAATGTATAGATTCAATGTAATTCCTACCAAAAGGCAAACACAATTCTTTACAGACCTTGAAAAAACAATTCTCAACTATATAAAAAAAACAAGCAAACAAACAAACAAACCATCAAACAAACAAACGAACAAAGCCTAGAATAGCTAAAAACAATCCTATACAATAAAAGATCTGGAGGTATCTCCATCCCTGATCTCAAGCTGCACTATAGAACAACAGTAATGGTACTGGCAATAGAAACAGACTTTTGGATCAATGGAATCAAATCAAAGACCCAGAAATAAACCCACACACCTATGGATACTTGATTTTTGACAGAAAAAAAAAAAAAGCCAAAACCATAAAATGGAAAATAAGTTAGCATCTTGAACAAATGGTGCTGGTCTAACTGGATGTCTACATGTAGGAAAATGCAAATAGATCTAAATGTATTACCCTGCAGAAAACTAAAGTCCAAGTGGATCAAAAACCTCAACAAAATCCAGACACACTAAATCTGTTAGAAGAAAAAGTGAGGAACAGCCTTGAATTAATTGGCACAGAAGACAACTTCCTGAACTAGAACACTGACAGCTCTGGCTCTAAGATCAACAATTAATAAATGGAAACTCAAGAAACTGAAAAAGTTCTGTAAGGCAAAAGATACTGTCAATGGAACAAAACGATAGTCAACAAACTGGGGAAAGACCTTCACCAACCCAACATCTGAAGGAGACTGACGGAGCACCAATGGAACCAACAAATCTGGGCCCAGGGGTTCCTGCAGAGATTGATGCACCAACAAAGGGCCATGCATGGAGAGGACCTAGACTCCTTGCTCAAATGTAGTCAACAGGCTGTTCAGTGTCCATGTGGGTTTCCTAGTAAGAGGAGCAGGGGCCATCCCTGATAGGGACTTTGTTGCCTCCTCTTTGATAACTTCCCGCTGGTGGGTTGGGCTTGCCAGGCAAAGAGAGAGGATGCAGGCAGTCCTGATGGGGCTGGAGTCAGTTGGTAAGAGAAGAGGTTTCCCCCTTTCTGAGGACAAGGGAAGGGGAATAGGGGGGAAGAGGGAGGGAGGATGGAACCAGGATTAGATGAAGGATGGGGCTATAATCGGGATATAAACTGAATATATTAAACTAACTAAAATAAATAAATAAGTAAATAAGCCATAAAAACTTTTTTGAGGCTCTTACCCAGTTTTTATATAGAGAAAGGTTTTTTGTTAGGCAAATAGTTTTTTCCATTTCTTCAAACTCATTCATGAATAAAACTTCTTCAAACATGTACTGGAAGAAAACTATATCCTTTACTAATCTTTTACTAGGAACACCAGGGCCTGAACAGTGAAAGATGTTTGATTTCATTTAAATCAGATTCTCTATTGCCAATATATCTCTTTGTTTAAATGATTCTGCATTGCTTCTCAGCAGTTAAAAAAATACAGCTGCAGAGATCCACAGCTAAACATTAGTCTAGCTCAGGGATTCTTGTAGAGGAGGTAGAAGAGGGGGAGGAAGGATTGAAGGAGCCAGAGAGGTGAAGAACACCACAAGAAAATCTACAACATCTGGACCTATAGGTTCTCACAGAGACTGAACCAGCAACCACAGAGCATCCATGGGATGGTTCTAGGCCCCACATACATATGAATCAGATGTACAGCTTGGTCTTCATGTGGACCATCAACAGAAGCAAAGGTTGTTTCTCACTCTATTGCCACCCTTGGACCCTTTCCCCTAAGTTGCCCCGGCTAGCTTCAGTAGAAGAAGATGCTCCCAGTCCTACTAAATATGCCAAAGTGGGGTGATCTCCGTGGCAGGTCTCCCCTTCTCTGAGAAGGGAAGGGGGTAGAAGGAGAGGAGGGGAGTATGTATGGAGAGGAGGGGAAGTTCTGAATTGCCAGGATGTAAAGTAAATAAATAAATTGATCAAGGAAAAAAAGAAAAAAAAATCTCAAGTATAAGTGACATGTCAAAGATCAGATAAATAACTGTCAAGATTATTTTTCTTAACAAAATAGAGACAACATCATGTATATGTAATAATATGGTGAGTATCACTTTGAGAATCAAATATTTCATTAAATGTTTCTGTAAATTATGTGTTTTAGGATGAGTCAAAGTAGAGAATAAAAAGATGGAAAATACTGAGGGGCACCAAGACTTGTGGTAAAGGACCCGAAAATCCTGAGGGAAGGCTAGCCCTTACAATCAAGTGAATCAAATGATCCTGCCATTTGAGGAGTTCCTGTTATACCACAGTATGTAGAGTCTTTCAATAATTTCTGTCTGTTCATGGTGATTTGAATGAGAATGGGTCAATAGGTTGTATGTTTGAGTGCTTGGTCCCCAATTGGTAGAACTCTTTGGGAAAGATTAGGTCAAAAGGCAAAGGGGTGACCATGGGGGTGTACTTTGAGGTTTCAGAAACCTATACCATTTCCAGTTAGGTCTTTCTGCCTTGTGGATAAGATATAAGCTCTTAGGTACGCTTTCAGAACCATGCCTCTCTGCCTGCTGCCATGTTCCTGACAATGATAGTCATGGGCTCTAACCTGCTGGAACTACGAGGCCCCAGAATAAATGCTTTATTTTATAATTGTATTAAGGTGTTTTGTCAGGACACTAGAAAGGGAAGACAATGTCTCAGCTAGATACTCTTATAAGCATAGCTTTCATTCAAGATTTCTCTCTTGTTTCTGGTTCATTGTCCTTAACCCCTCCCTTTTTTTCCTTTTCTCTCTCTATGTCGCCATTGCTCCCCCACCCACCATGGGATTATCTCTCAGCTCAACAGTGTTCCTTTTCTCATTAATTCATGTTATCAATTTCTGCAAACTATTTTTCTGAAAATAACATTAACTTTTAGGAATCTTGTTTATAAAGAATCAAGTCCAAATGTCTCCCTCATCTGGTGGGAGACGAGGTACAAAAACAAAACAAAAACAGAAATTTAACCTTCCCTTTGGCTATTAGACTATAGTATCAATGGATCCCAGAGTTCAGACTCCCGTAATAATTCCATGCTGGGGAAATGCAAAGGCTGAGGGTCTGGTACAATCCAACGAAGAAATTTATCTACCTACTAGAAAGAAGCTCCACACAGTTCTGACAATTTACCAGGTCACCTGGCAAGACATTCTGGAGTCACAACAAGGCTGGGTAAATGAGAGCTCAGGTCACATCTCGATCAGTTCTACTTAATTATATATTAATTAATATAATGAAGATATATTAGTATAATATATTATAATATATGAATAACACAATATATTAATATATAATATAATTATATTAATTATTATATATTGATATATATCAGTAAGCCCCCCGAAAAAGACTTGGGCGTCGCCATATTTTATTTGTTCATCTTCCCAATACAGTCATATTGCACAGCTCTCCTTTCTTTGTTCTCACTCTGCTGTTCTTTTCACTTGGCATATGGGATAGTCAGATGAGCTTGTTAGGTACTGGCAGGGCACTGGATTTTACTACAAAACTCAGAATACAAACTCTTCTTTGCTCTCACACCCCTGTCTTCTGAAACTGCACTGTCCATCCTGCAGTTTCTAACAAAGCTTAGTCTGAATTGTCAATGTTTAAACCACTGCTGTGCTTTTGACCATTCAGTCTGATCATTTATTGAGTGTTTCTGTATATTTCTTGCTTCCTGAACTTTTTCCTCATGTCCTAACACTTACATGAATACTTTATTTATTGCTGAGTTCAAGATTGTATGTTGTTAGAATTGGGACATGCTAGACTTGGTCCTAAAATTGGGACATAATGTACTTAAATATCTCTTTCCTAGGACTACAATCCAGCCTCATTCCTGCTTTTTTCCCCCAGGAACACTGAAAGCAGCTTGAGAGCAAGGTTCACCTTAAGTTTGTATTGTAAGTTAAAATACTGACAAATTAAAACAGTATTGTGTGTGCACTCTGTGGTAAATTTTGTATTTATTCTTTTTTATGTTATTTATTTATTTATTTTTCATTTTACTTTATTTTATTTTACAATTTATTCATTATATATCCCTATTGAAGCCCCTGGCCTTCAGTGTCACAACAATCTTGAAAAATACACATAAACAATATAAATTACTCGTAACTACTTAAAATGTTATGCCAATGTATTTGCTTATTAAAATGGAATTGTAACCCTCAAATCAATACAGTGTTACCATGATTGGTCGTAAACACAACCTGTGATTTTGGTTGCCAAAAGCACATGCACCCAGCTGGGGTCTAAAATGGGCATGCTTTTCTCACTCCTGATTTCACTTCTAATTCTGTGAACAGTGCCTTTTGCATGAGATATGTGTGTTTTATAAACACATACACACACTCACACGGTTTCAGTGTTTTAAGTGGCCACAGCATAGTGTGACAAAGGGCTCTCCAGTGATCTGAAGAACAAGAAGCATATAGTATGCTTTACAGTGAAAGAACTTAAATCACATGGGTTTTTACAGGAAGACAAAACAATATTACACAATCAATTCACGAAAATGTTGTCAACAGATTTTCAAAGAACCCTAATCCTGTTTGGCCATGGACAAGTGATTCAATGGCCGTTCAATGCTTGCTTGTTTTATATAATTACAAGAATAATGAAAATGAGCTGTACTTTTTAAATAAAACTTTTATACTGCACCGTCGGGTGAGGAAATGCCCAAAAATACTAAGACAGACACGAGATAATGCTAAATAAGAACTTACCCTTATACACTTTAAGGTTTCACTTGCTATGTGTTATATTTGCTGTTAAGGAGGAGACAAACTCAGTCTTCTTTACATAGGATTAAACTTGGTGTGAACATTTCCAATGGCAAAAATTTATAAATAGGGATATTTCTGTCTCTGAATTGAGACTTTGTGTGTGTGTGCATGTGTGTATGTTTGTGAGAAACCATACAAATTACCAAAATATTGCTTAAGTCATTTGTTAATTATCTGAACAAATATTCGTGTCTGTAGATTTTAGTATTTTGATCCCATAGTATATGGCTAATATCCACTTATAAGTGAATATATACCATGTGTGTCTTTCTGGTTCTGGGTTACCTCACTCAGGATGATCATTTCTAGTTCCACCTATTTGTCTGCAAATTTCATGATTTCCTGGTTTTTAATAGCTGAGTAGAATTCCAATGTGTAAATGTACCACAATTTCTGTATCCATTTGTCGGCTGAGGAACATTTAGGTTGTAGCCAAATAATAAATGATAAACATAATAAAATCAACAGAACTAAAGAAGCTAAACAACACAGAGGATTCTAGAAAAGAGGCTTAAGTCTCATTCAGAAGGGAAAACAGGATAGACACTAGAGAAGGCAGAAGACAGAGAACAGGATGGGAGCCTATCACAGATGTCCTCTAAAGGACTCCACCCTACCGGGGATTAATGCAGAGACTCACAGCCAAACTTTGGACAGAGGTCAGGGAGTCTTATGGAAGAAGGGGGATATAGAAGGAGCTGGAGGGGACAGGACCCCCACAAGGTAACCTACAAGGCCAAAAAACAGTTGGACCCAGGGGATACTTCAGAGACTGATGCATCAACCAAAGACCATACATAGAGAGGACCTAGACCCCTTGTTCAGATGTAGCCCTTAGACAGCTCAGTCTCCATGTCGGTTCCCTTTGAGACAGTCTCTGACATAAACTTAGTTGCGTGCTCCTTGATAACTTCTTCCTGGTATGACAACCTAAGCAGCCCACAAAGGAAGAACATCCAGGCAGTCTTGATGAGACGTGATAGGCTAGGGTCAGAAGGTAGGACAGGAGGGCTTCCTCCATCAGTGGACTAAAGGAGAGGGATTCCCAGGCGAGGAAGAGGAAGGAAGGTGAGACAGGGAGGAGGTGAGGGAGGTGTCATAACTGAGATCCAACGTGAATAAATTATAAATTAATAATAAAAGAAAAAAACCCAAAAAATATTCAAGTGACTACTATTCAAGTGTTATCTCTAGAGACATATTAATCTCTGAATAAGATTAAAATTCATAACCTAGCACAAACAACATTAAAGTATAATATTGTGTGTGAATACTGCATAAAATACGTTCAGAAGGTTTCAAAAGGTCAAAGGAGTGGCAAAAATTGTAATCCTGGTAAGACGTTCACGAGAAGACCTTTCAGAAGAAATTACCCTTAAGCCAAACCTTGAAGAATATATGTCAGTTTGGAAATTGTGTAGAGGCTTGAAGAAAAATAGGCTGAGGGAAAAATGCTTTTGGGAGATGGTCTATTGTTTCACAAAATGAAAAGATACTGTACCCAATAATTCCAAGACATACAAACATATATTTTTAAATTTTAGTATCTCATTAATTAAAATGTGATTTAAAGTGAAAAACAAAAAAGTATTATTGAATATGCAGCAGCTCTTAGTTTCAAAGACACAAGATGGCAATATTCATATATACGTATATTACAGAAGATGTGTATTATAGTTGGTAGCATCTCATCCAAGGTAAAGCATAATTTAACTGTCATAACCAAAGAGGGAAATACCCAGATAAAAAGAGCACAATTTTATGAGAAGTTTCATTTCTCCACATGTCACTTGATAAGGCAGGGTCTGCCTGGCCTGGACCACATTAAACCATCCTCTTTCCGAACTGGTAACATCTTGTCCAAGGTACTAATACTCACTTGAAATATTTACTTTGTTATATTGTGATGCTTCTCTCAGGTGGTAAAATTTTTTGTATTAAAAATTAAGGACTAGATGTTATATACTTTTTGATGGATGACATTAACATGCAGCTGCCAAAAAGGGAAGCAATGAAGGGCAATTAGTCCTGCTTCAGAGTTAACTGTAAAATAACTACCTATTTTAATTCAATTTGGATTGACATAGCCAAGGGATAAAGGGACTCAGCAATAATTTGCATGAAAAATCATGGAAATATAATTTATACTTAAAGATAATCAAACTATAAAGTTTGCCAAGTCCTAATTATTTTAATTTGATCAGGAGAAGCTCCATACTTTTCAGGTGCAATAAGTGTATGAGTTCTGTATTTTTCTTGCTTTTACCTTTGTTCTCAAAGGCAGAAAACTATTGCTCATGAATAATAAAAAGGACATTCATTCCAAGGACATACATTTGGATGGCTGGTGTGATAATGATATTGTAAGTAATTAAAATATATCAATAAACTCAGGAATATTTTACTTCATAATTTTATTGATTCTTCAATAGTGGAGCAATATTCTGGTTCAAGAAGTTGTTTAAACACACATCATAAAGGAAAAGTTTTAAAAAGTGACTAAAGTGTGGAAAGGTAAGTAGTACATTCAGCGGCTGCTTTTCCAGAGGAGCCAGTTTTAGCTCCCAGCACACACATTGTGACATAGCCACACATAATTCTAGCTTTAAGGTGTACTCCATCCTCTCTCTGCTTCTGGTACTGAACACAGTTGATGCACAGATGTTCATGTAGGCAAAGTAGCCGCACACACCTCCACACACACATACACTTTTTAAAAAATGGAAAAAGAAAGTATCTTATTTACCTTAAAAGCAGCAAGTTTTGCCTGAGCTGAGGGAAGTTTTGTTTGAGGGAATCCAACAACCATGATTTATATATTTCAAATACTTAATGGTAAGTTAAAAGTCGTATGGATTTTTTCTTTAAAATGTTTTCATGGATTTTTCAGGTCCTGAATTATAATTTTTAAATGAATAAAGGTAAAATTCTCATACAATGTCCTCATGGTATTTAGAAACTCAGATCAATGTAAATTTTCTTATTTTTTTATTTTTTTGTTTTGTTTTTCTTTATTTTTATTTTTTATTTTTATCAGTTACATTTTATTAACTGTGTATCCCAGCTGTATCCTGCTCCCTCATTCCCTCACAAATCCTTCCTCCCTCTCTTATCTCCTCCCTGCCCCTTTCCAAGTCCACTGATTGGGGAGGTCCTCCTCCCCTTTCATCTGACCCTGTTTTATCAGGTATCTTCAGGACTGGCTGCAAAGTCCTCCTCTGTGACCTAGCAGAACTGCTCCTCCCTTGGGGGGTGGGGAGGTCAAAGAGCCTGCCATTGAGTTCCTGTCAAAAATAGTCCCTGTTCCCCTTTATATGGGAAACCAATTGGTTACTGAGCTACCACAGGCTTCATCTGAGCAGAGAGTCTAGGTTATATCCATACATGATCCTTGGTGGAGTGTCAGACTCAGAAAAGATCCCTGTGCCCAGATATATTTGGTCCTTGTGGAGCTCCTATCTTCTCCACGTCATACAAACTCCCCCTTCTTTTGTATGGTTCCCTGCATTCTGCCGAAGGTTTGGTTATGAGTCTTAGTATCTGCTTTGATACACTGCAATGTAAATCTTCATGTATAGGTTTCCAGTCCAGATAAGCCTGTAATAGGTTATGGTGATTCCCTTTCTTCAACACATCAAATCAATCGTTTGTTCCTGTCAGACATTTCAAATAAAATGTCTGCATCTAACTCTAATAAAAAAAAATGTGACCTTTGTATACAGATTTAAGTAATCTTCCTGTGAATTTTGGCCATTGTTTCCCAATTTTAGGGTTGGAAGGGGAAGGTGATGAAAGCAACCCAAAGACAATTATTTCATTACTTTATTAGTTTTGTTGTAATTAACTCAACAAATATTTGTAGGTTCACTCTCTAATCAAAATTCTACACTAAATTTATTTTGGGTGATGAGCTGAAGCATTGCTAGGACCCAACAATTTATTTTCTTTTCTTGTGCAGAAGATTTTTCCATTGAGTGCTAAGAAAATAATGAGATGCAATAGAGCTCTGAAATTCACTGGTCTCAGATTATTTGCAAGGTAGAGACAGACCAAGGCAGTGTGAAAGCAGAGGAAATAACGTCACAAAGACAAGAACATGTAGTACATGTGGGAAGCAGTAAGAGGTTCATTTGGCTAAAGCAATGGCCTGTGAGGAAGAGCCACCTATGCCTGAACATGAGCAGCATGTAATGAATAAATCCTTAGTGTACCAGACGCCAAAGAACAGGGTTGTCACTCAAGGAGCCTGGAAGTGCTGCTGATATAACAAAACCTGTTCTAGGCTACCTAAAAGGAGAACAGTATGCAGCATGGCTACAAATTTAGATGGATATGTGAAGAAGGAACAATGGAGGGAGGTCACAGAAATAACTAGGCTGAGATGATTAGAGGCTGGCTAAGAAACAGTGAGACTACTGAAGAAAGAATGACTACAGGAGGATTTATAAGGCAACCACCACAGGAAAGGAAGACGAAGAAAATCTGAATGATGTTGTAAACTATTGGTTAGGAACTGGCAATTTTATAATGAAGAGCAGGAAATACATGAGCACTTGCATTTCAGTGTAAAATTAATGCATCCCATATTAAACCTGAGGTACCATATCATCAAAAATGCCCAGGAGAGCTCCGACAAGGCACGTGGAAGTGCTGGAGATACCATCAACCCAGTTTTACAATGAAACAAAGAAGAGAATGAGTGTATGAAAGTTAGTTTATATCAGATTATTAAATTGTTCTGAATTACAACTGTTCTGAAATATTCGAGAAACCAAAATTAATTTCTAATGAAACTGGGGGAATGAGGCTTGCTAAGCTGGCATTTGAAAAGGCGTGTAACTTTTGAGCAAGGATTAGGATAGGTTGAGGCATAAAAGGAGAATTCCAGAAGATGGAGGGTAGAGCAGGTAGCTGCAAAGATACCAGTCAAAAGAGTAAAACAGAGAGACGCACCTGCCTTTGTGAGGGAAGGAGAAAGACTATGTGCTAACACGTTTGTAAAGATGAGAAATTGTAGAGATTTTCTATCTTGTAGAGAAATGAAGAGAGGAAGAAATCAAAGAAGGATCATGTCTTGGACTATACCAAGTGACAAATGACCCAGAAAGATTGCTTTATGCGGGTCAAATAATAAATTTCCTGACCATACAATTGGTTAAAATTAAGTGAATGACTGAAGTACAAAAAGAAACAGCTCAATCAAAATGAATTTTCCAGAATTTTCTGGTGTCAGACACCTTTCATCCCAGCACTTGAGAGGCAGAGGCTCAGAGATATCTGGATTCTAGTCTATCCTGGTAGGTTCTAAGCCAAATGTAAGGCTACCTAGTTAGAGATCATCTCACCAAAATAAATAAATAAATAAATAGAAAGGGAAAGAAAATAAGAGAAATCACAATATATTTCTAATATAAATGGCTAGTCTTAAGTTTGGAACTTTAGCACTAAATCTCTCCAACCACTGTATTTTTGACAAATCAGAGACTTCTATTTGTCTGGTATTATATTCTACATGATAATTTTTCCATGAACATGTCTCAAGTTTTAAAATATGTATTTTATTGTGTTTTATGTCAAGGACATGTTTTTTTATGTCAGGGCTAACAGGAATTTTCTGAAGGGGACAGATGTATACATCGTGGTTAACTTTTTAAGAGAATAGACTATTTTTATAAGAAAAGTGCTATCTTAATAATGCTCAAATGGTTTTAATTTTCTATCCAACACCTTCTCCATTATCACTATTTGCAGGAAACCATGGCATTGGCTTGGCCTGGCTGCCTTGAGAGGCATACCTCAGTGGTTTTTCTGGTTAGGGTCCATGGCTCCTGGGGCACAATGTGTCTTCCTGTTCCTGAGAGATTGATGCACTCCCTCAGGCAGCAAAGTGTTTAGGCCACTTGTGTTTCTCTGTATGTTTCCTTGGCAGTCAAGGAAGCATGGAAACTGGACTGGACAATTGGTCTTAGACATTAATCTTGTGTACCCTCTGTAACTTGCAAACTTCATTATATCCTCACAACTACAATGGTATTGATCCTGGAAATTACCAGTATATATTGTTTCTCATAAACGTATAGAAATAATTGCTTGCAATAAAAACTGTCAGCCTCAGTTGTACTGTGGCCTGATTTATTTCCTTGCAGCCATGAGTGCGTGCAGGTGCTTATAGCCATTAAAATGGCAGGTACTGGTGGTGTGGTGTGCAACTCTGCACGGATGATTCCTTCATACATAGACTTTGCTCTGTATATGGGATCATCTTAGTAATGTTCATACCTGTATACAGATCAGCACGTTAGTGGCACTAATGCATGACTCCATTATTTAAACAACCTTTCCTTGCCTAACTCAATAGTTAATTATAGCAAAGCCCAGAAAATCACCCTACAACAAACAAACAAAAAAAAAAAAAAAAAAAGGAGAATAACAGTCCCTTCCAAATACCTCTGCCTTTTTCAAGTGAAATTTAACCAAACTCCCACATGAGGAGTAGAGTGACCGAGAATAATACCTAATCTGGCAATTCTGGCAAACTTTTATTTTAATGAGGTTTTTTTTTGTTTTTGTTTTTGTTTTTTTGTTTGTTTGGTTTTTTTTTTTTTTTGGTTTATTTTTTTAGAATTTCATTTTCTGGAAATGTGGAAATCAACCCAGCAGGAGGACATTTTAGTCTTCAGCAGAAAAGGAATTAGTCTGAAGTACACAATCAATGGTCTTGCATTTAGCATGCTGTTTTCCATGCTTTGTTTCAATGGCAAAAGCCAACGTGGGTGCGTACTTAGTTTCTATTATGGAGATAAATGATGTTTCTGTAAAGTCTTCCATGACAAGGTCAAAAGGGCTGCGAGGGGCTACTGAGTTTCTTATTTTCCTGTCTAAAATAATGCTCTCTGCCTTGTGCTTTCAGGCACTAGTTCTCGATGCTAAATATGCTTTCCGTGTTTCAAATAGAGTCCCCACACAAATGTTACACTATGTCTTCTTTCATGCTGTCCTTAATATACTTTCATTATACCTAATGTGCTTTTAATAGTCTCCTATGGCAAGATGGTGATAATAAAGATAGGAATAACATATCCACGGTACCACTTTGAATTTGAGATCATGTTTTTATTTGAAGGCTCAAAGCACTTCACACATATGATCATTTGTTCTTTCCTTGAGTTTTAATGTGAGTATTTTATGGCTAAGATACCATGGTGCAACATTCCTAAGAGGATTGAGTTCACTGCCAGAGGCCACATTATACACACTAAACTTGTTTCTATGAAGCCATGAACATTCCATCCCTCCAGTCCACCTGTCTCCAAGGTGAGTACAATGATGTTTTGGAGTGAGGGACAAATGATTATCGCATCTATACTTGGTTTGCCTTTCAGGCTTCACCTCCCTTACCTGGACACCATCAGACGCCGGGATGTAGCTTGCCCTTTTAAATGTGTCTGTCACATTTCTGAGGATTTCCACAGACACGAGAAGATCACCTGCATAGAAATTTTTCCTCTGGGTTAAGTCCAGTAGTGTCTTGGTGACCTGGGACATTCCATCCCCTGCCAGCATTCGCTGCCCCTTCGCAAGGTGCTCTTTAATCTGTACGGCCAAAAGAACAGAAAACACATCAGAACCTTCATTACTATTCCTCTACAGAGTTTCACCAAGCAACTATTTTTAAATTTGTCAGTAAACTTCAAATTAGTATTGTGGCACTTAGGATTTAAGAACGGTAAATTCTGTATCTCCTACAGTTTAACGGGTAAACAACCAAGCACGCATAAACTAATGGGAAAATCATGTAGGTCTGTCAGAATTGACAGACTTCTTGTTTTCAATTAAAATGTTCAACAAATACATTGGAGAAATATATTTTAAGTGGGAACAATTTTAATCAACTCTTACGTGTAAAAAAAACCTGGGAAGTCATTTAAAGGACATGATTGGAAATGAGAGACTATAAATGCTTTATGTTTGTTCTCAACATTAATTTTGATAATAATCTGCCTTACCATCATAGAAGGAAGTAGAGGTGCACCTCACTGGCCTGGTGCCTCTCTAGCGTGTAAGGCACTCCACACATTCCAACAAAGGAGAAATCAAAGAAAGACACATGCCTAAAATCCTACCAAGTGGGAGGTCGAGGCCGGATTGTGAATAAAGACTAGTCTGGGTTACATAGTGAGTTCCAGGCAAGCTCAGTGGACATATGATCATACTCAAATGTAAGAACAAAAAAAACTTATCACTTCAGTTTAAAAAAAATGTGGATATTTGGAGTTTATTATAATACAATAGAAAATCAGATATTATCTTCCTTGTAAAAAAAAGAAATAAAATTGTCAAAACAAACAAAATATAAATAATAAATGACAAAACAGAACCCTTTCAACAAGGGTTGTTAGCAGTAGAAGGAACTTCCGAGATAATTAATTTCAGTTAGTGTGATGGCCAGAATAACGGCTGTCCATCTCCATGTGCTGCTGATCTTATAGTGGAGAAGAGAGAAGCAGTACACACGTAAGAATGGCCAGGTATGAAAGGGAGGGGGAGCAAACAGCAAGAGAGGCTAAGCTAAGAAAAGCCAACCTCTGCCATGGCCAACACTACACCTGCAACTAAACTGACTTAAAATGACAAAATAATCAAGAAGGCAGTCACCAGAGACGTATACAAGAAAAAAATATTAAATTGTACTAGCTGTGATTATCAATTTTTAATGAAGAACATGTTATCAAATTTCCTAAGATATGCCTATCAAAGTGCTCTGGTGTTTTCTAAAAGTCAATATTTCTATAGTTACAAATTAAAAAGTGTTATTTTTATAAATCCTGCATTGCTGAGAATTGTACATTAATTTCACTTGTGTGTGTGTGTATGTGTGTGTGTGTGTGTGTGTGCATGTGGCTGCTGTTGTATATTCATGGAGGCAAGAGGAAAACTTGTAGAAGCTTGCTATCATCTTCCACCATGTGAGACCCAGCATTCAAACTCACATAATCATATGTGGTAGCACACGCCTTTACCCTCTGAGACAGCTTGCCATTCTTTACTCATGGACTGTTTCCATGGCATCACTGTTCTTATATTTGCCTAGGTGCAGTCTCAACGTCAGCTTTTATGGCATGAACCTAACATGTTCAATTACAACACACACAGACACACACAGAACTTTTTTGGTGGATATTGTGTTTTATTTTTTTTAAATTGTATTATTATTATTATTAATTACAATTTATTCATATTATATCCAGGCTGTAGCCCTCTTCTTCCTTTCCTCCCAGTCCCACCCTCCCTCCCTTCTCCCCCAATGCCTCTCCCCTAGTCCACTGATAGGGGATGTCCTCTTCCCCTACTAGCTGACCCTAGCCTATCAGGTCTCATAATGTAGCTATCAAATGGACATTGTCCCTTGGACTAGAAGTTTACTGGTATACCACAATGACACACTGTCACACTGCTGCTCTGCTCTTTGACTACTGAGAACTATTGCAACTTTCTGTTTTGGTCACATGTTCCACGATTTTCTTTTATTGTGCTCTTCCTTTATCTCCTGCAAAGCACCAAGACATTCCTTATGACTCTAAGTAGACATTAATGAATTTCTTCCCTGTGCTCTCTCTTATCTTGTACATATACCATTCTTCCCATATTGCATATTCGCCATTTGTTGTCTACTTTTCTGTCCAAATAACTGCAACATCCAGTACAGCAAAGATCCATTGGGGCAGATCCAGTTGTTATGCCCTAACTATACTTCTACAGCATGATGCAGTCATAAAAGCTTCAGAGTCAGGAGGGCCAAGGCTCTGAAGCGGACATGTTGTTACTGATAGGAGACTGGCTTTCTGTCTTTCCTATAATTTTGAAAAAAAAAAAAAAAACAAAAAAACAAACCATCTATGTAATGAAGGGCTTTAAAATCATT
The DNA here is from genome assembly GCF_030254825.1 of Meriones unguiculatus. Taxonomy (NCBI): domain Eukaryota; kingdom Metazoa; phylum Chordata; class Mammalia; order Rodentia; family Muridae; genus Meriones; species Meriones unguiculatus. The sequence goes on from NC_083363.1 coordinate 48,827,495, forward strand.
TTGTTGACTCAGATGCACTTACACAAACCTGAGATAATCAGCAGCACAATACAAGTAAGGTCCTTTCCTTACCATGAGTTGAGTACCTCATGGTGGGGCTCAAGACCTACAGCATCTGCACCCTTGATTTCAGTGGTCTAGTCACTCATCCTTTTCTGTTCCTCAAGAACAAAAGAGTACCTCTTTTCTCCTGGACCTTTGCAGTTGCTTTTACTTCTGTCTGAACTAGCATCCCTTTTTTTCTTGACCTTTTGAGAAAGCTCTGACTAAACTATCAGTAACGGCCAAGTATGTTCAGCTTTACCTGCCATATTCTGTTTATTTTTCTGACTGTTACAATTTTGTCATTGACATGACTTCATCAAATATTGAATGAGTCATTAGACGGATGAATGAATGATTCATGTCCTATGCTCACATCACTGTTAGATATTAGGAGTATGCTGGGAAAATTGGGAGTCATCCTATCTTATTTCTAGAAGCTGTCAACAGCAAACACTTGTATCAATAGCCTGAGCCAAACTGGTAGCATACAATAAATAATACGTGTGGCTTACAGAGATACTATAGCATGTAGACTGAAAACTGTCTGGCTCATTAGAGGAGGTTTGGAGAGTTTTGTAGGTGAATGAAGTGAATGCAACCTAGCCTGAAAGTGTCACGATTTCAGTCTTCAGTCTTATACTGGCATGTATGATTCAGGGGAGAAAAGAACTTAGATTTCTCTTCACCAGGAGCAGAAGCAACAATAGCTACCACTGTGAATGAGCTCTGACTGCCTAAATATATTATTTTACAATCTGTGCCCATGTATGCCACCGAACTTATGGATGTTTCCCCTCAAGAAGAAGCATCACAGAATTAACTTGAACCCTTAAGAATAAAACATTCAGGCATCAGTTTTCAGTAGAAACCGTTTTAGGAGCCACTGGATGGACCATCCAATCTGAGGTAGGAAAGCTAGCTTTTCTCTTCTGCGTTAGCAACACAACTAGCCTGAGTCAGTATTAAATTAGCATCACTGCCATCTGACAGCTGCTTTTAGCAGGCTTATGTGGAATGAGCTGTGCTCAGTCCAGTTCTCAGCAAACAGTGGCTCAGATCATTCTAGTTCTCACAATCGGCAGTAATTAGCATCCTTCTGAAGATGTTACTAAAAAATATTCAGAACAAATACCTTGCAATACTTGTACATGCTGTTGTAGACTATCGATAGCAGTGACACAGAGAATAAAGAGGGTTGAGAGAAGATTTATTTTCCCAGAACATGTTGAATTGAACGATGCTTTCTAGTTTATTGATTGTGAGTGCTCTGTGCAATCATTCTCAGTAAGCTTGAGATCTTCTGAGTTTTTAGAAGAGTTTTGTTCTAAAATCTATCTTGTAATTCTGATTCTGTCACTTATTATTTAGGAAGATTGGAGGAATTTCTGTTTTCTGGGATCATTTGATTTGTCTGTCAAAAGGAGGGAAAATCTCTTTGTTGTGATTGTGTTAATAGCTTGCACTTCTCCAGGATTCAATTTCCAATTCCTCTCTTCTCTTTGGTTGGATAATATATACTGCTCTAGAACTTTATGGCTTTTACATCCGTTCAGTATCTATTTCTTCCTCTGGTCTTAATTGGCCACTTATTCTAATTAGGGGTTTCAGTGACAATATAGCCCATGTTGTTATACTTTGAATAGAAAATCCCCCTTACCCACCTCATCTTGAGTATGAGATGGTTTCTAGGTCATGATGACAATTTTAAAAAGCTGAAATTTTTAGGAGATAAAAGTCAGTGGAATGTGTAGAAATGCCACTGAGAATGTGAAATGTTATTTAAAAAAGCACGAGTCAACTGATATTCTCTGCAAGAGGTTTATTAGGAGGGAGGGGGGAAGGGAGGAGCAGGACATGGGGAGAGAGAAAAGGGAAGGGGCGCTGAGAGAGAGAGAGGAGAGTAAGACAGTGTAAGAGTGAGAGAGAGTAAGAGAGAGAGAGTGTAAGAGAGAGACCACGTGTCGGGGTTGGCCCTTTAAGGGGCAAGGTAACCACGCCTTCCAGGTGTGGCCACCGGGCTGGTGACACATGATAACATCATAAGTTGCTGGGTAACCCAGGAGCAGGTTGTGTTCCAAAAAACTAACATTACGTGTTTGGAAAATCTGTTGTCAGTGGCACATTCCTGTCTGTATTCTTGAATTTCTGTTTACCACAAGATGGGCAGATTTGCTGTATCCCGTGTTCCCTGTCATAATCACGACGTTCAGCTCTCAGCAATAATGCCAGATAACCATGGTGAGAAACTGAGCCAGGAGAGTGTTTCCTCCAAAACGATGCTTCCTCTGATATTTGCCACAACATCAGGAAGCTTCATTACTTTACTAACTGTCACAAGTAATCTTTTACTCTCCCTTCCATTATTTATCCATGTTTTCTAGTCTTCCTCTCATTTCTCATTTTTGACAGATTGCCTTTTCTTCATATATACATCTCTAGGTCTCCTGATTCCTACATGCACTGGGTTTTCACCCATGGGATGTAGCTAAAAAAAAAAAAATAAAAAAAAAAAATGTATAATTGTTGTAAACATATGGAATGTTCTCACCCTTTGGGGCCCCAATCCAGGGTTTGTAAAGTCTCTTGTAGACCAGTTGCAGATGTGTTTTCCTGGCAGTGGAGCCCTCAGGCAGTTAGATCAGCCTGTTTCAGTTCATGCTGATTATCAAGTTAATTCCATCAGCTTTTAGTTTCAGGCTAGAAGGTTCAGCTTCTGGAAAGTTATTTCTGTTATTTCCTTCTCCTAAATTCTCTGAATCACACAGTTCAGAGAAATGCTCTAGGTCCAAGAGTTCTCATACTTTTTCTTGTTCCTGAAGCCAGGGTAGCTACAGAGTGTCTGGTTATTACAAAAGCCTACGTAGAGTCCCTCTCCTTCATAGAAAGTGATCCTGGGACCACTCCCATGAAGGATTTTGAATCTTAGCCCCCAGCAGGTGCCCAAGGTTCACATATACCCTGATACTCCCATTGCTTCACTCTGTAACTTGCCCCTTTTTGTTTTATTCTGTTTTGTTTTCTCCCTTCTGTGGAGAGTCGTGGGACGCAGCTACAGACAAAGCCAGCCTGAGAGACAGTCCTAGATGCTCCAAGTAACTCAAAAGCCTCCAGCACCTGGATGCAAATTGCCTCTTGCTAAAGCAATACACCTGTGGCCAAGCTTAGGCGCTGAGTTGGATCACTAGGACTCACACTGGGGTGTGGAGAGTTGCTTGTTAAGCTGCTTTGTTGTTTTCACCTGGGGAATTATTTTTTGAAAGAAGGTTAGGTGGTTCCACACCTTTTTCTATTTGTATCGATGTTATTTGTCTATAAATAATCAACCCTGGAGTAAACCCAGGCTGCTTCAGTCAGACTGACAACCCTCTCAAGCCCATCCCATGTGAAAAAAGTGTGACTTGTTCTTACTCCCCTCTCAGGTACTGTTCTACTCTGCCAGTGGCCTCCGGCACCTTCCTTCTGGTATGTAGAGGTTTCTCTTTGTTTAGATTAGCTATAATTTTGTTTGCGAAAATAAATACTTGCCGTGCAGTATGGTCTCTGAAGGTCAGCTTTGTGTAACCTGTGATTCCGTATTTCTGCTTGTCTTCTAATGGCATCTTATCCGAACTACTTGGCACTTCCATAAGAAATGACGTAGATGTTGTCTTTGCTTCCTGACTCACTGTCTTCTCTAATCTTACAGACTGTTACCAAAATCTCTTGTTAAATTGTTATATATATATATATTTTTTTCTGCTTTGTGAATTCTACTCAGGTAGGTATAATAATGACATGATCTCTAATTTTCCTGCCTCTTGGAAGTGATCTTGCTCTATGTTACGTCATTTTTATTGTCATTTTTTTTGTATTATATCATGCATTCTGCTAGACTCTGGATGCCTGAAGGGCTTATTGTTCATGATCGTTGAGAACCCTATAATCTCTCCCATGTAGACTGTCATAAGGAGGTTTATATTCTATGTGCCTGTTAAACTGCAGTGAGATTAAAGAAAGGTTTCCATTTTCTTTGTGAAACTGTGGGACTTAAGGGTTACAAGGTAAAGGTAGCTGTTAATGACCATTCGATGCAAAGAAATATATAACATTGAAAAACTTTTACATGACAGAATTGCCTTTTAGAAATACTCTTCTCGAGAGAACACAACGTTTGGTTATCCAACACCAATGATCTTGAAAACATATACCAATAAGTAAATTATACAAACTGAGCATGAACTGGAATTTATGCATGTAGACATATATAGTTGTATTGTATACATTTATATGTGTACATGTATATGTGTACATAACAACAACTAATGAAAAAAGTGGCCTTAAATTTGAAAGAGAACAAGGAGTTGTATAGGGTAGGGTTTTGAGGAAAAAAAAAAACAGCAGGGAGGAAATGGTAGGACTTTATACTATAAAGTCAAAAGATAGAAATAAATTAATTACTAAAAGGCATCCAGTAATGCGATTAAGCTTGGAAAATTGGGAATTTGGAATTTTGATTTTGAAAATGTCTAGAGTAATAGTTATTTACTTTCTATCTTTTAAAATAAATTTTAGAAAATATTATACAGTTTACCAAGTACCTTCCCCATGGTCAGTATGGGACTAGAAATGCTTTATAAGATATTTAAGTTTGAATGTGACCCTATAGGTACCACAGATGCCCACAGTTCTACATGTAGATTTAGGAACCCAGTCAGTTTAGCTATGTACCAGAAATCCCAAGGTCCTAAGTAGTGTTTGTATCAAGAAGCTAATGAAAACACTCTGAGTTAAGTCTGTCTCTTGGATATTATCATAATTAACTTATAGTTTATAATACATTTTCATAAAAAACTACCAACCCCTTAAACCATTTAATTATTTAAATATTCCAAATTCCTTACATTTTAAAAAGATTAAGTCTTTTCTTTTTCTCCTAAATAAACTACGTGAGAAATACAGAACTTTAAGAAACATAATATATAGTTGAGGTACTTCTAATAATTTGGCAGTAGCAACAATTTTGAAATATAATATATAAATATTTCTAAAACAATTTTCCAAGAATATTTTGTATGTAGTTTTGTGCAAATAAAATAGGGTAGGGCAAATACTTTATTTCTCTTGGGAAATAATTATTAATCTTTTTAATTTAGCCATCTAAGTATATTGGAAAGGATTTTTTTGTGCATGTGTCTGTATGATTTTTCATTCCCTTTTAGAATGATAAATATCAATAATTACTCCTGTTGATATGGCAACACTGAAAGATATTTGCTTCAAAAGACAACACTTGCCAGAACAGGATGGCATATGAAGCTGTTGGGGTTATTATAGTTCTAAACTAAGGCCCCTTGGTCTTTATAAAGTAAGTAGTACAAGCTGGTCATAGCCTTGATTCTACAGTACATTTTTTAATGACACTTTCTGCTTTATGCCACTCACTGCTAGCCACTGTGGTCTCCATTGTCTTAATCCAAAAACACAAAACAAAAAACAAAACAAAACAAAAACAAAAACAAAAAAGTCCATCATAGTTGCTCTTTGCAAATGACATACTTGCTATAGAGTATATTTATATATCATTTAATCTGCAACTCCTACAGTCCATCTGTAAGTTATATGAAAGGTTCTCTGAGCACTGAGTGGCTTCCAATAAAAGATAATTGTGCATGAAACTTCTTTCCATAAAACAACAATCTAGATATACAGATTTTAAGATCAAAGTCATTCACTTGATAGTGTTGATAATTTACCTATATATCTAAGGGGCATCTCATAATATGGCATTCTACGTTATAGCATCTAAATGCTGAGGAGTTAGGATGAACGTTTCTAAAATACACATGTGGGTCAGCAATGTGGCTGAGTGGGTAAAGGTGCTTTCTTCCCGGCCTGATGATTTGGGTTAGATCCTGGAGACACACCTGGTACAAAGAAGGAACATCTGCACATTCTTCTCTGACCTCCACATACATCCCTGCTACTTGTGTATGCAGGTACACAAGCAGACATGCCAACACACACACACACACACACACAGATACATACACATAAATAAACATATGTAGTAAATTAAGAAGCATAATTTTCTTTATGTTTACTAGTCGCTCAAAAAACCAAGGCTTGCTTAGAGAACTTGGAGTAGCCACTGACATAGTTGATAGGTTGGAAGTTGGAAGGAAATCTGCATTACTGAGTGAGAAGCTGATGGATGACACATACAGATTTTTGTATACCCTCGGAGCTAACAGGACAGCCATATATAGGCTGTCTATCCAAAGTCTGCAAGTTAAATAATGAAAGAAAGGGCATCAAGCAGATGGCGAGTGTCCCCTAAAGGTTCATGTTTAAAGGCTTGGTTCTTAGCCCACAGCACCACTGTGAGCTGATGGAAACCTTACAAGGGGAAAGCTAGGTGAATGGAAGCCCCTGTAAAGGATGGTGTGTTTCAGAATGCTTAGTCCAGAGCGGGTGGACACAATAGTTGAGGTAACTAAACTGTGGGACTCTGATCTTCTCAACGGACTCAAACCCATTCACTGTTTCATTCAGAATTTGATGATGATAACTTTGGGAGTTGGCAAGAGATGTGACCAAAGTGGGAGGGAGAGGCCAGTGGAATAGTGCTTGGAGAGGTTTGTGATCTCTATGCATTTCTCCTGTCCTACTCTCTGCATTTAGGTCTCCATGAGGTGAGCAACTCTGTTCTATGTTCCTTCTGTTATAATGTCCAGCCTGGTGAATGGTCCCAGAAATGGGGTTAGCAGACCCAGAATGAAACTGTTGAAATCATGAGCCCAGATAGATGCTTTGTTTGTTTGTTTTCTATTTCCTCACAAGGATTTATCACAGTGATAGAAAGTTAACTGTTACAGGGATGGAAGGCTTTCTCTTAAGACACTGCAATTATGTTGATGAAATGCCTGACATTCTCTAAACCTTGTAGAAATGCAAAGAAGCCAGAAGATTTGATTGGTAACAACAGAAGAGAAAAGAAAGGGAATAAAAGAGATAAAAGACAGACACAAAATACCCGGATATTAGAGCTAGATAATAGAAAATCTAAATTTTGTATGATTTATATGCTAAAGAAAATAGAGGAGGAAACAAACAAAAACAGAGTACCTACTTTATAATGGATATTTTCAAAGAAATATATATGTTTAAATCTTAAAATAAAACACATATACAACATTCTAGTGGTCAGTTAACTACAGCCGGGAATTTGTGTTGGGTCCATTGCTTGTTCTTGTGTATAATTTTACTGAGCCACAGCCAGTTCCATTTCTTTATGTACTATTTGTAGTTGCATAAAGCATAGTGTTTGGTTTTATTAGAATCCAAAAGGTACACTGTGGTAGTTTGTATGGGAATGGTCCCCATAGGCTCATAGATTTGAATGATTAATCACCAGAGAGTGACACTATTTGAAGGAATTAGAAGGTGTGGCCTTGTTGGAGGAAATGTGTCACTGAGGGTGGGCTGTGAGGTTTCAAAGGGCCCAAAACACACTAAGTGGCTTTCTTTTCCTGCTGCCTGCAAATCAGGATGTAGAACTCTCAGCAACTTATATAAAATCATGTCTGCCTGTGTGTGACTATGCTTCCTGACCTGATGGCAATGGAATCATCATCTGAAACTGTAAGCAAGCACCAATCAAATGCTTCCTTTCAGTTGGAAAGCTAAAGTCAGATGGACTTGGAAAGGGACAGGGAGGAGATGAGGGAGGGAGGGTGGGGTTGGTAGAGAATGAGAGAGTGGGCTACGGCTGGAATACAAAGTAGATAACCTGTGATTACGATAAAAAAATAAAAGAAAAAATATATATTAAAAAAAGAGTTGGCATGGCCATGGCATCTCTTCAGAGCAACAGAACACTAAGACACATGTAAGTGTCCCACATTCACTCTTTTGTTCTTATGGAAAGAAATCTTTTCTTTTCATCTTTTTTATTATCACTTATTAAAATGTATTCAATTTGTATCCTGCTGTGGACCCCTCCCTGGTCTTCTCAAAACCCCACCCTCCCTGCCTCTGCTCCCCCTATGTCCCTCCCCTATTCCACTGATAGGGGAGGTCCTCCTTCCCTTCTATCTGACCCTAGCCTATCAGGTCTCATCAGCGCTGGCTGCATTGTCCTCCTCTGTGGCCTGGAACCTGCACCTCCCACGGGGAGGTGATCAGACAGCCTGACACGGAGTTAATGCCAGAGAAAGTCCCTGCTCCCCTTACTAGGGGCCCCACTTGGAGACTGAGTCAATAGGCTGCATCTGAGCTGGGGTCCTCTCCATGCACTTTCCTTCTTTGGGGTATCATTCTCTCCAGGGCCCCCAGGGCTCAGTTTTTATGGCTGTGTTGGGCTTCTTTTAGAGCTCCTGTCCCCTCCAGGTCTGATAGTTTCATTATCCTATATTCATTTGGAACAGTGAAAACTCAGATAATGTAACATTTATTAGGAGATTTTGAAAAATATTATAAAATTTTATATATGAATTATATGTAGTTCCAAGATTAAACACTTTAATGCAAATCCCAAAATGTCACTGTCTGATTTTTAGTAAAATAAGTGGTCTTCTATCCGTCCTTAAAAGAAGTTATGCTCTTTAACTTTCTGTGGGATTGCTGAATAATGCAATAATTATGTGAGTTCTAGGGAAAATGACTTTGGCAAATTCTTGGAGTTTGGCAACATTAGTGAAAAGGCAATCAAATTCTTGGTCTTGAATAATTAGCACAAGATTGTTCACATTCCTTCAAGAAAGAAGAATGCAATAAAGGAGTGTGGGATTTCATCAATCAATGTTGTAATTAGTACTAATAATAGTTCACAATGACAGAATACATTATATATACTGATATCAGCCCAGTTAATGGGCTTCCAGTGATCTCTTATTGATTCGTGACAAGAACTCCCATATGATCAACTCTCATATGGTAAGGCTCTGCAAGATCCTCCTTCCTCTGCTAAGTGCTATGTTCTAGCTTTTATATAAGCATTTATTAAAAAGAAGAATGTGTAGTTTCTGTTTTCTTAGGCTAATCCACCTTGTTAATATTTGAAAATTAAAAGCTCATGCTAATGACTGTACCTGGTGGCCTTTGGTCCTAGTTTCTTTGTATTAATTTATAGAAACCTTTTTGTCTTACTAAATTCTGCTCTACAATAACCTATCAATATAATAATTGTTATTTCCTTTCCCTCAATGAAAATATAATAATAGATTAACTCTCTTTTAAATAATGTGCTAGAAATTTGTACAATAAAGTGGCTGGAAAGTTTTGTGATATATTTGTGTGTTTTGGGGGAAAGTGGCAAGGAAGAAAAAATTCACCTGTAGATACAGAAATGAGGGCAAAACAAACAAACCTATTCTCAGGTACTATCTCTGTATATCCTTGTTCTCTGTTTTGGTTTCTCTCTCTCAGTTTATTTTCATTTCTAGCTCCCTTTTTAAAAATGCAACCAGTGAGAGTAGAGGCAAAACATCTTTATAATAAGAATTAACCTCTTTGACATCTCTTACCAGCACATCAAACTTTCAATAACTGGATCAAAGTCAGTATGCTTGTTTAAAAATATCTGAAGAATAGCAACAGAGAATTCAGGAACAAAATTATAAAAGAGAAAAATCTGTATCTATAACTCCCATTTCTGTATAAAGGGTCTTCCACTAGAGTAATGCTGTTAGTATTATTCAGCCCTCCTTCATGCCATCATTCAGTCTTTTCCAGGAAAAGGGGAGTAACATACCTGCCTGATGAATTTAGAAGAGAGTCTTGGTAAGTGTGCTGCCTTTCCCTCTGCATTAAGATCTGTTCCCTTGCAGGGACATATATTCTGACATATCTACAAAGTCTGCTTCTTCAGGTGTATAGGGGTGTGTGTGTGTGTGTGTGTGTGTGTGTGTGTGTGTGTGTGTTTGTAAGGTAAAGAGATTGAAAATGAAAGAGGAGTGTGTATGTGTGTGTTTATGAAGTTTAATAAAAAGCATTTTGATAATTGGATTTAACTCTGTATCTTACGAAGTCTCTAAGCAATTATCTCAGGTATTAATTGGTAGGAGTTTTTCTGTAATGACCAAATATGTTCATAGGGTAATGATAGCAATTACTCCATATTTCTACAAATTACAGGACTGAAAAAGACTTCATCTGCATGGTAATATGTATTACTTTCAAATGATTAAAAACTAGGAAGAAAATGGATATATCAGAAATCTTGGGTTACCAGTAGCTTACTGTAAATAATAAAATAAGCATTTTTGGACTAACTATATTATCTCTACTCATTACTGTGTTCTACATTAGGGAAATAATGACTAAAATAGCCTGGTTATAACTATTAAATAACTCAAACTAATCATTCACATGATTGATTACTGATTTTATACTTTTTAATTTTTTTTAAATTTATTAATTACACTTTATTCACTTTGTATCCCTCCTGTAGCTCCTTCCCTCCTCCCCTCCCAATCCCTTGATTCCTTCCCCTTCTCCACACACTCCTTTCCCCAAGTCCACTGATAGGGGAGGACTTCTTTTCCTTCTTTCTGACCCTAGTCTCTCAGGTGTTATCAGGAGTGGCTGCATTGTCTTCCTCTGTGGGTTGGTAAGGCTGCTCCCCCCTCAGGGGGAGGTGGTCAAAGAGCAGGCCAATCAGTTCATGTCAAAGACAGTCCCTGTTCCCATTACTATGGAACCCAATTGGACTCTGAACTGCCATGGGCAACATCTGTGCAGGGGTTCTAGGTTATCTGCATGCATGGTCTTTGGTTGGAGTATCAGTCTCAGGAAAGACACTTGTGCTCAGATTTTTTGGTCCTGTTGCTCTGATTTTATACTTTAAACTGATTAATGACCCAAGTTTGTCTGTTATAGTCAGCTATTGTTTATAATGATAAAATTTCATTTCGAAATTAGCCTATGGCTGCTCATTTGTGAAACTGGTCTAAGCATACACCGTGCCTATGTGTGTTTGCAACATATGCTGTAATTTATACATTGAAAGGTTAGAAAGCATCATCCTATTTATTTTACGTAAACCCCTGCAGGATACTGTGAATAATTGATTACACTTTAATTAGCTTTATGAATATAAAAACATAAGAAAATAAAATCTATCAAAGGCTAAATATTGAAGTGATAAGCTCTGTGCCCCTTCTAGAGTAATCATGAATTGTGGGAGTCTCAATTGTTCTCTATCGTAAACATGATTGAGGTTTGATTCTCAAAGTTGAGCTTAGAAGCACAACAGTAGTGTGAGTCCTCAGAGAACTTGATCTCTTATCTTATCTCTTATCTTATCTCTTATCTTGCTGTCTTTGTAGACCCTGGGTAACGAGGTTGACTGTAAGACAAAGGTCACTCAAAACACAGACTGATCCTTCATCCTATATGATCTGAATATATAAAGATGAAAATCATGATACATCAGCAGACATGAGGTTCTGTGCATGTGCATCTTATGCCTGTGTATTTTCAATGTTTACGTTGTATATTTATGCTTTTATACCTGTGTGTATTCTCACATACATTCATCTCACATACATTCTCATATATACGTATGTATGTGTGTGTAATCATAACTTATGTGTAAACTTGCAACACCAATCTTCCCTTTCCTCTCAGTCTTCTTTCTTATCTACTTGAATGTTATCACAGGGCTATCTTGAGGACATGCTGCATTGAACTCTATAGTCTTGGACAGATGCTTTGTAATTATAAGCTCAGATGGTTATGAGGCTGTAAAAAGAGAACAGGTCTTGGAACAATTGGGCCTGGGATGTGATATGTACTCTTCACCTCACCTAGGTAGACTACATTTTCACGATCTTCACTTTCTGTGCTAAGAAGGGACAATCCACAGTTGATGCTTGCCTCTTAACAATGGCATATGCTCCACAAGGACCAAATATATCTGGGCACAGGGTCTTTTCTGAGACTGACATTCAACCAAGGACCATGTATGGATATAACCTAGAACCTCCACTCAGATGTAGCCTGTGGTAGCTCAGTAACCAATTGGTTTCCCAAAGTGAGGGGAACAAGGACTATTTCTAACAGGAACTCAAGGACTGGCTCTTTGGTCTCCCCACCCCGGAAGGGAGGAGCAGTCCTGTTAGGCCACAGAGGAGGGCTTTGCAGCCAGTCCTGAAGATACCTGATAAAACAGGATCAGATGAATGGGGAGGAGGTCCCCCCTATCAGTGGCCTTGGAAAGGGGCACGGTGGAGATGAGGGAGGGAGGGAGGGACTGAGAGGGAATGAGGGATCGGGACACGGCTGGGATACAGAGTTAATAAAAACAAAAGAAAAGAAAAGAAAAGACCCTGTGCCCAGATATATTTGGTCCTTGTGGAGCTCCTATCCTTTCCCCATCAGACTAACTCCCCTTCTTTCTTATGATTCCCTGTACTCTGCCAAAGGTTTGGTCATGAGTCTTTGCTTTGAAAACACTGCTAGTTAGAGTCTTTCAGATGCGCTCAGTAGACTCCTGTCATACGTTCAATGCACATCCCATCTATCTAAACGAGGATTGATCATCTTACCCCATGTCCGCTCAATTGATTATCTTTTTTAGGTGTATAGACTTCATTATGTTTATCATATCTTATAGGTCTATATAAGTGAGTATATCCCATGTTTGTCTTTCTCCTTCTGGGATATTTCACTCAGAATGATCTTTTCTAGATCCCACCATTTGCCTGCAAATTTCATGATTTCCTCCTTTTTGATTGCTGAGTAGTATTCTATTATATAAAAATACCACAATTTCTGTACCCATTCCACCGTTGATGGACATCTGGGTTGTTTCCAGGTTCTGGCTATTACAAATAGAGCTGCTATAAACACAGGGTCTTTTCTGAGATTGACATTCAACCAAGAACCATGTATGGATATAACCTAGAACCTCCACTCAGATGTAGCCTGTGGTAGCTCAGTAACCAATTGGTTTCCCAAAGTGAGGGGAACAGGGACTATTTCTAACAGGAACTCAATGACTGGCTCTTTGGTCTCCCCAACCCCGAAGGGAGGAGCGGTCCTGTTAGGCCACAGAGGAGGGCTTTGCAGCCAGTCCTGAAGATACCTGATAAAACAGGATCAGATGAATGGGGAGGAGGTCCCCCCTATCAGTGGACTTGGAAAGGGGCACGGTGGATATGAGGGAGGGAGGGAGGGACTGGGAGGGAATGAGGGATGGGGACACGGCTGGGATACAGAGTTAATAAAATGTAACTGATAAAAAAAAATAAAAAAAAAATAAAAGAAAAGAAAAAAAAAAGAAAAAAACAATGGCATATGCACATCAGATGGTTAGCTTTTTAAATGTGGAATTTTTTACAGGATACATAATTTGAGATTTCATTTCTTTTATCTTATAGAGTGTATCTATTTCAATTGTTGATGGCCTGTGCTTAAAGAATGCAAACTATTCATTGTTCTACACAAAAATACTGTTGGGGATTGCTCTGATGCTTGTATATTGATGCTAGTTACTGGCCCTCAAGATTTGATTACTGCCCAGATACACTCATTCCTGTGTAAACCTACCTAAGACCATTATACTCGATTGGTTGATTAAATGGCCTGTACCTAGGCAGGCCAAAATGAGGTAGATGTGGCTAAGGGCTTCAGGTTCAAGAGAATTACAGGAAACAGATAGACAGAAGAATGGGTTAGCATGGAGAAGAAAGCACATGGGCCAGGAGGAAGGGCTCCAAGGATGGTATGGTTGGAGAAAACACCAAGATGAAAACTACAAGCAAGTATCTTGGAATTATGGATTAAAGGTAGCCGAGATAGGAATGGTTAAGGTGGATGGCATTGGATGGAGGCTGGGAGATGAATGGAGGTTATTGAAACTGTATAGGTAGAAATATCTGCCCAGTCCAAGGAAAATAAGGCAATTATAAAATCTAACAGGTGTTTGTGTCTTATTATTTGTGATAGTAACTTAAATATTATCACCACAATAGTTACAGGAATAATAATAATAAATAATATGTAGCCCAATATCCCCTTTTATTTACAACGATGAAATACTAAGAGCAAAAATTTTTTATAAAAGTGATGTTTATTCTTAACTAATTTATAAAAATTGGCTTATTATTTAATTCCTTCAATGTTTTATTCATAGGCACATTAAAAATTGTATTTAGACGTATTTAGATATTTTAAAAGCTGGTGATATAGCACATTGGTAAGCACTTGCCTAAAATGTATGAAGCCCTGAGAATAATCCTCAATATTATTAAAAAAACAATATATTAATAAATATACATAAAATGAAACAACAAAATCCAACTTGATTGAAATAATTTATCTAACATTAGAAAAAAAGTTAATCGGGAAAAATTAATTGATAAAATTATTTTGTTTATAATTCTGAAATATATGTGAAAATTTACTGTAAACATTTCACATTTTTTTCACTTAAGAATAAATAGAAAAGAAACTTTGAAAAAAATTCTGAAATATAGTGATTTGAATCAGTGATCGATGTTATTAAAAAGGATTTATATATTATATATTCTATATCATAAAATTAATGTATGTATTATATACTGACATTGTGTATAAAAGTATGTTTAATATATATATATTATAAAAACTACACTTACAAATTGCAAAAACTAAATGTTTTCTAATACTTTTACACATCAAATCAGCAACAGAATAGACATTTATCAGGCTATATAGAAAGCATAAATATTGTGTATTTTTGTAGTATATACTTATGTAAAATATAAATGTATATTTATGATAAAATAGGTCTCCATGTAGCCAAATAAATCATTGATATAATTTTATAAACACACATTGGTGTGTACAAGGAAAGAAATAAGACTTTATGCATTTAAATGATCTTCAATTACATTACCAATAACTACTAATTTGATATGTGAATGCAATACATTAGATAGCATTTGGATTTAGACTTTCTAAAATGATTGTTTTGTTTTTCTGGTGATTCAATAAGTATCGGTTATATAAGTGGTTATATATATTGCATAGGATACCCTTTCCATATAGAAGCAAGAATCTTTTCACTATGTGTGATTTTTTTGACTGACAGCAAGAACATGAAAGTGAACAGTAAGTCCTGTAAAGCATGGAGGCGCTCAGCAACGCTGTGTTTGGTTCCTGCTTTTTTTCTTTCTGTTTCTGACAGTGTTCCTCTTGCCTGTGTGTGGAGGACTTCATGACTGCCAGGAGGAAATGACAGCAGCCTCTGCAAAAACGGCACTGACTTGCACTTGAATAAGACCATGCAAAAACTTAATTGTGCTCAAAATATTCTGCACTGTCGGCATCAGAAAATCCTCTGGGCATATTTCATAAGGAGCTAGAATTTAAAATACAGGAATGTGATTGCTATTTTGAATATCATAATCTGTAAATTATTCAGTGGTTTCTGGGGGAAAGGGCCATTTTTGGGAAAATTGGCCACATAATATTTGTGAGCAATTAAGTTTCTCTGATGCAAGAAACCATCACTTTCTTCATATCTTAAATTACATGAGAAATTTGATATTCTTTGTCATTCCTCAATTACTGAAAAGTGGAAAAAATGTTTAATTAAAAAATGGTGAATATTTTGAAATAATCATGTAGTATTTAATGAAGACCTTAAATAATCATTATACATAGTTAAACTCTTACATGTGAATCTGAGAAAGATTTCGCTTTGGCCTTTCTTCCACCAGACAAGGAATACGATTAAAATTTTTGTATAAATTGCCAGGATTCATAAAAACCCAAGCTCGAGGAACAAAACCATTTAGATCAGAGTCACAGAAATCAGCTTCCTATCACATCTCTTTTTCCTTGGGGCATTTCTTCAGAGATTTTTACTGATTTGATTATACAACAGAAGGTTAAGTTCTCACATAGTGATCATTAGGAAGAAATAAACAGAGCAAGTACTAAAGCTGGCTTTGCACCTACTGAATGCTGCAAGTGTCTGTACTCATTGGATATGCATCTTGCAAAGCTCGGCTGTTCCCAGAAGGCCACTCCATGAAGACTGAGAGAGCAGCGTCTGCTAGTGGTGCCTGCATGTCACAAAGAACAGAGAGAAGCTTTAGAGTAGGATTCAGGAAGGCATTGGGAGGCAGACTACAAACGAGGCTTAGGCGTTTTCTTTTTGCTTTAGGAAGCATTCACATGAAATCGTTTTGAATATATATATATATATTTATAAATCATGAGTTAGACTCTGGAAGCAATGCATCAGCAACATCTTTGAAGTCCCTTCGTCAACTCTATCTATGGAGCATTTTACTAAAAGTGTTCTATCAACTGCTTACTGGACAGATTTAGATACAGAGCAAGGACGAAGGCATGACTTGACAAGCAAATGTGGCATGCAGTTCTGGGATGCAAGCATTATTTGGACTGGGTGGGTCCTCTTACTGTACCTGTGGCATTCAGTGGACATTGATTGAATGCCAGGTCGCCCGCAGGAGTCCTTTTCCACACCATTGATATAAGATAATCCTCTGGGCATATTTCATAAGGTGCTGGAATTTAGAGATGCAGAAATGTGAATGTCAGCAGTGCTCCTGTTTTTCAAATGTTGGTAATAAACACTCCTCAAGTGCATCTAAACGTGGAATTCTTTCCTTTCTGTGAAGAAATTATTTACTGATACGTTAGAGATGTGCCTATAAAGAAACCACCAGGTCTCACTTAACAGTCCCCAAACCCTCAACAGTTCTTTAAAAGCTTCGCAGTGTACATGCCTTTATTGAAGAGTCAACGGGGTTTTCAAATATTGAACACATTCAAAAGTATTAATCAAAAATCTTTCAAAATTCATTCAACACTTAAATGTTAATTTCCCAGTAAACCAGTCCTGTTTTGAAATTGTTAATGGCACTAAGAAATATGCACACACACACACACACACACACACACACACACACACTCACACTAATACCAGTCTATCAATACCAAGCAGGTGCTCCACTGAGCTATAGCCACAGCCCAAGAGACAAGAGTGTATTGATTTAATCTTTACGTCTCACTGATTTTATAGTCTCTATTTACAGAGTAAAGATCCATAAAGGAAATTTAATAATAGTATATAAAACTAATTATTATTTTGACTTTGAGATTATACTACAATTACATCATTTCCACTTTCCGTTTTCTCCATCCTACCCTTCCACCTCTACAGCTCTCTGTTGGAGGTTTGTCTAATGCTAATTGTTGACACTCATGATTTGGTTGTTGACTCCCACCCACCCACCCTTGCTTGTGTAAACTTGCCTAAAACATAACTGACTGGTTCGTTCAATGGTCTATACGTGGGTGGGGCAGAATGGGGTAGGCATGGCTAAGTTTCCCAGGCTTTTTGTTAATTAAATTTTTATTTTTTATATTAATTACAGTTTATTCACTTTGTCTCCCAGCTGTAGCCCCCTCTCTCCTCCCTTTCCAAATCCCACCCTCTTTCCTTCATATCCTCCTCTGTCCCTTTTCAAGTCCAAGAATAGGGGAGGTCCTCCTCCCCTTCCATCTGACCCTAGCTTATCCCCTGTCTCATCCAAACTGGCTGCATTATCCTCCTCTGTGGCTTGGCAAGGCTGTTCCCCCATCCCGGAGAGGCCCTCAAAGAGCAGGCCACTGAGTTCAGGTCAGAGACAGTCCCTGTTTTGAGGATGGAAGAATCATGAGAATCAGAAGAGAGGAAGAGAGTAGGAAGGACAATGCTACAATGGGTCAGTGTGGAGAAAAAAAGCAATGCATCAGCAACATCTTTGAAGTCCCTTCAAAGATGAGGAGAAACAACTCTAATAATGGTATGGAAAGTTCCAGATGAAGAATGAAAGCATGGAAGGTGGACCAGATGAGGAAGATTAAGGCAGATGGCATCTGGGAGATGGATGGAGAGAATATTGACACAGTGTAAGAAAAATACCTGCTCAGCCTAAGGTAAATAAGGCAATTACAAATCTAAAAGGTGTCTGTGTCTCATTATTTGTGATAGTGGGTTAGATAATACCACCACAGTAATCATAGAGCTTAACAATTAAATAATCAATCATAGAGCTAGCAATTAAATTAACTATTATAGCCCAAGGCATTTTATATTTTCCTATAACACCTCTCCTTGCTTTTTTCAAATTCATGGTCTCTGTTTCCATTATTTGTTGATACACACGTGTGTTCAACTCGTCTAGTCTGTATATATATATATATATATATATATATATATAAAACAATGAAATAATGAGATCCATCAACACTATACGTTAATCAAAGATGCAAGTGAATAATTAGATCTTGAAGTTGTATTTCATGTGCAAAGTCTGGTGATTCAGAATTGCACATGTCATCACAGGTCCTTCACAGATAAGGCAATGAGGCTACAAGGAAGAGGGTCACCACAGTTGTAGATGTGGTAGAGGTAACAGTAAAGGCTGGATCCTAGAGTTATAACTCCTCAGTAGCTTCACCTGAGCTTTCCAGATACATTCTTTGTTATTTTAAATCATTCAAGATATTCTTTTACCTCTGAAATAATGAATATGTATTTCTTCTAGATTCTCACTAAAGTATGCATGCTATTCACCTCCAGAAACAAGCTGTGAGATTTTAATGTCTGGCTGGTCTAGCTCGCAACTCATGACCGTCACAGGCTTCTGTCTTCTGCTGCTGCCACACATTTCACACAGTTGGCAATAGAGGCCCAAATATGTTTTTCCTGAGAAGAGGCCACCCCGTCATGAAGGGGAGGTAAAGCTCTATTAAACCACTGCGGAACTATGCAATGTTTATCTTCAAGCCAGAAAAAAAAAAAAAAAAAAAGAAGTGGTGGGAAAAGGAGAGTCAGGAAATTCTAAAGCTGCAATGAGACAAGGCGAGTTCTGGATCACAGCTTTTGCTTGGCTTTATATGAGAACACACATCATCTACCTACAACTGAGGTAGAAACACGTAGTTTCTGTTGCTTTGGTTCAGTTGTCTTCTGTGAGTTTGGTTTGTTTGGTTTTGTTTTGAGACAGTCTCTCATTACAGATGATCCTGGAATTTGGTATGTAGAAAAGGCTAGCTTTGAACTCACAAAGATCTGCCTGCCTCTGCCTCCCTAGTGCTACGATTTAAAGGCACATACCATCATACCCAGCTTCACCCCCCTCCCCTTGGATAACAGACTGGCTGATCCAAGTGCTGGGGCTGCTTTTTATTTGTTATCAAAACAATTAATCAATTTGCTGACACTCAAATTCACCCCCCACCCCTGCCACCACTACTTTTTATTCTCCCTGTATTTATGAACTCTGCTAATTACATGTCAGAGTTTCCCTCATGACTCAATCCCTGAGGTTAAATGTCAACTCATCATCCCTCCCCCAGCCCTTAAGCTTTCTTTCTACCTTGGCCACTAACCCAAGAACTTATTCTGTCCCATTGAATTAGGGAAAAAAAAAAAAAAAAAAAAAAAAAAAAAAAAAAAAACCCTCACTGGTTTACTACTGCGCTTCACTAGCTTGTGCTAAGCCATATTTTAAAGAGAATCAATAGCCTGCAAGGACGGCTCTTTTAGTAAAGAGGAGAAAGCTGAGAAAAAGTTAACTACAATTAGGACAAATATTTCACAAATTAACAGGAAATTCCATTTCAATATAAAAATCGGATGCGGGGGAAAAAAGCCTTCTGGAAGAAGTGACATTTGATTGAAGTCAACAAACAGTGTGAGGTCCATTAAGAACTCCAGACAAAGGGAGCAATGGATGCAGAGAAAATAGATGCCAGTGGGACTGGAGGGACAATGGGGTGGATAAGAGCAGAGTGATGGTGAGAGAGGACAGGCCAACACTGTAGGTTGTGGAGCCGCAAGTATCCAGGTAAAGGCTGACATTCAGCTTTCAACAGTAATAACAGGCTGCTTTCATGTACACTAAATGGCAAAGACATTTGGGGGAAGCTAAGGAAGTAGCACCATGATGGCTTTAGGAATGATGTTTGGACTGACTAGGAAAACAATTGGAGTATACAAAGCAAACTCAGGAGGTAATTAAATGATGAAAAGAATGAAGAGGAAACAGGGATCAAGGAGCTAGAGAACTAGGTACTGAAATGCTAATGCATTGCTTAAAACTCTCCCATGGCTCTCTAGGTATGGTGGGACAAAGGGAGGTGTGTTCACTATGACAAAAGCGTGAGCATGGCAACTTTAACCTGTAATGACTCTATTTTCCAAAATATTACCAAAACAGAATTAATATGCATATCTAAATATTCCACACTCCTATTTTTCTATCTTCTATATCTCATACTTAAAAATAATCTCTCTTCTCTCTCGTTAAGTGTAAAGTTCCCTTTCATGTTTTGATAGATAAGCATACACAGGCAAGGTTTAACCCACAAGGTTCACATAGGTGGTGCACACACACACAAACAATAAGAATCTCTTATCTCTAGCTCAGGTTTCTTTCTGAGAGTGGCTTAAACACACCTCCTCAGTTTCTGGTAACAACTAGCTGTGCTCGGGGACCTCAAAGGCAAACTCTTGGAATCATCCTCCCTCAGCATTCTCCCCCTCAGGTGTTGGAGCGAGAGGCATAGCACACTAGACATTGATCATTGAAGCATGACGTCCATATTTTCTTTCTCAAGCTTCCTCAGCTCTTCCATCAAGTCCACCCTTGAACTGAGGATGTCTACCTCCTCGCTAGATCCGGAATCCATTTACTTCCCATAGCTGCTTCTTAGAAATTCCTTCCCTTGGATCATAGGAATGGTTCCAGGCCTGTTGGATTAAGTTTACCTTGCCTTCAACCTGTTCTCTAAACCTCAAGTGTAGCACTTAAAATATAGCACATTTACATTGTGCTTAAGTGTTTATTTCTCCGAAAAGCCTCTCTCAGTGCCTCGGGCGCTGTGTGTACAATTTTGGCATTTCTCACAGTGGACTGAAAGCATTAGGCTATGCATGTGCCAAAGACAGTACCTTTTTGGATGCTAAAATTGCTTTTTTTTTTTTTTGGCTGCTGTAATGAACATCACAGGTGCTTAGCTAGCATGCTGTAGGTACCCAAGGTATGTGTCTTGAATCATTTTCAATGAACAATAAGATCTATATAGAAATTTCTGTGCTGTTAGAAACACCCTTTATTTTGACTGTCTTGTTCATTGATCACTAACCAAATCTGACTATAGACCTCCAGAAAAAAATGGTAAGTGGGGTCTGAGGACTGGATTTTAAATTTGATTTAATTTTAGTTAGTACAAATTTAAATAACTGCCACTTTGGGTAGGATTGTTAATAAATGATTGTTAAATTTATAGAAATCCATCCCACATAATTATGGAATACTTTAAAGTAGAAAAATAGGATAAGTGTTAAAGTCCATACAATTTTAGTATATTATGTAATTGAATACTATATGAAATAACTAGTCTATTTTTAAGGGTTCTGAATACAGTTTACCTAGCAAGATGATTACACCTGAAAACATTTTTTTCTGACTGCACACCCAAGTTCTTTCCCAGTTTGCTTTTATTTATTAACTTTCACTGTTCATATCATTTGTTCCTTCTGATTTCAGTGCTTTGTACATAAAATGTTCTTCAGTTCCACTGAGGACCTTTGAAATACATTTTATAAAATCTATTGCTATAGCTATTTTCTGACTTCATCTTTATATAAACCAATAGAAGAGTAATATTGTACGCTGAGAGGCTGCATGTCCTTGTAGTGGTCTCAGAAAGCTTTTTCAGTTATTATAGGAAAGGCCTGTCTCTTCTGTACCCATTTCTGCAGTCCACTGTGCGAGCAGAATGTCTGGTCATTGCACATATTGACCACTAGATGGCAATGGTGGGCTAAGAGGGACTATTGTTTTACTTTTGGATCTGTATCTGAAACTGATGTTTAAAATCAAGGTGGGTAGGTAGATGTAGCAGCTATCAGCTTGGGGGGGAAAGTGTCAACACATAATATTCTGAAAAGTCAGACTGCTTAGGGAAAAAAGAGAACACCTTATTTTCAAGAAAGCATAATAGTTTTGAAACCGGCTTGCGATAAAGTCCTTGGGCCAAGGCTCCCTGAGATCAGCCTCCACTCTGTGCTCTTATTATTCTCCTCTGCTCCACTGGCCTCTCGACTGAGTTCTGTCTAGTATGCCAATCAGGCTCACACATCACAGCTCATCCTCGGCTGCTTTTGTCTTGGCTGTCCCTCCTCACTGTCCTTAGAAACCTGCATGGCTCTTATTACCACCTAACTCACGCCTCATCATCTCCTCCCCCCCCTCAAATACCCATCCCTACCATTTTTTTTTCTACTTGCCAAGGCACCTGTCTATCACCTTGGAATGCTATATATGTTTTTTTTTCTTCTGTAGCTCATTCATTTATCTGTTCTGCCTAGATCTATTTTTCAACAGCGTGAGTTTCTAAGATTACAGAGTTTGACAGTGACTCATCAAAATGTAGATGGCATTGTGTGCGTGGATTCGTATGTGTGTGTGTGGTGTGTGCTTACAGGAGAAGTGGTATGACAGTATTCATTCTTCTTAGGAGCAGAAAAAAAAAGGCTGGCTATTCTAGTTATATTAAATATTAATCCAAATGTTTCTAGGGTAGCAGGTATTGACTTAGGGTTTACAGCTGACTAAGAGCTGTGGACTCCTGGATAGGATATCTTGATGTGATTTGCACACATCCCAAAACGGGTAAAGGACAAAGGCATTTAAACTATTTCGTGGTACATCCACAATATTGAATCACTGACTTGCGTAACGATTAATCTATAAACAGATAAAACAAACAAATAGAACTATATCAATATTTTTTTATGTCAAGGGAGGTCAACAGATGTTCTGTTTTGCTGCACTGTAAATTATTGAAGTCTTGGATTGACTGTATTCACTGGAGACAGAAACCCAGTACACACTGACAGACGAGGTAGAGGGCAGAGCCAGCATTTCCAGATCTGATAATAATACCAAAACAAATGTCTCATGAATGATGACTTGGTATTCCTTGGTGGATATATTTTAATGGTGTTATAAGGCAACTCCATTTGTGTTCAAATCAAAATCTAAAGAGCCTCAGATACTGTGATATCACTTTATTTGTTCCACCTCAGCTGTACTTCTGGAATTCACTCAATGAACAAACAAACAAACCACTTACTGGAAGGCTCAGGGAACAAAGAGAACAGGGTATAAGAGCCTTCTGGTTTTCTCTTTGTAGCCATGATGAAATACCCTGACAGAGAGCAACCCAGGGGATGAAAGGGCTTATTGGGCTTATGTGTCCAGTCCATCACTGCAAGGAGAAGTCAGGGTAAGAACTCAAGCCAAAATTCCAAGGCAGCAACCACACAGCAATGCTGCATCAGAATCAACTATGCAGCAATGCTGCTGTTCACAGTGGGCTGGTCCAGCCTATATCAATCTGCACTCAGGTCAACTCCCTGCAGCTATGACCACAGTTCAATCTGATGCGGGTAGTCTCTCAACCAGGACTCCCTCCTCAGGTGACTCTGCTCTGTGTTAAGTTCTCAGTTAAGGCTAAGGAGGGCACTCTAAGAACTGAGGCAGCTCGGAGTCGATAGAGTAAAAAGGTGGCTATGAGCAGTCATGTGTGAGAGGTCAGTGAATGCGGAGGAGGGCCCATGAAGAATGAGATTATCTTGTAGGCAGGGTAAAAAGAGGGTAGAAGTTTTTTTGGGGGGGTGTTGCTGTTCTCCTCCCTCTAATAGGAGACTTGTTTAGGTAGAAGGTGTCCACTTCTGTCTCTATGGCCTCTGCTACTAGGAGTCTCTCCTTGAGCCCCCTCTTATCCTCCCAGAAGCCAACCCTCCAGTTTGTCACAGAGGTGCCTCACCATCAGTTTCTCTTTTTACTACAAGCCCTCTCATCCCTACTCTCTTCTCTCCCTGGAAGGATAAAGACAGAGGAGAGATTGAGGGAATATCCAATCAATATCTACCCCAACCAAAAATCCACCCTATGGGAGAGTGCCAACCCTAGACACTATGAACGACATTCAAGCCTGTAGATAGGGCAACCAGAGTTGCCCCCTGAGAGGCCCTACCATCAATGGCCCAAATCATATGCTGAGACTCATAGCAAAGCATTGATCTTGTGGAAAGTGGGAGGAAAAGAAAAGGAGCTGCAGATGACAGCTGTTCCACAAGAAGACCAACAGAGCCAACTGACCAGGGGCTAGGGGGTATTGCTGAGGCCAAAGCATCAACCAAGGACTATGCATGGCCTGGACCTAGAACCCCTTACAAAATGTAACCAATGGGCAGCTTAGGCTTCATGTGGGTCTTCAAGTAAGGAAAGAGAGGACTGCATCTTACATATACCTTCCTGCCAGGTTTTGATCCCTTACCTCTGGCAGGACTGCCTTGCCAGGCAATAAGGAAAAAAGTACATGCTCATTCCTTATGCAACTTGATGGGGTGGAGTGGGTGGGAGGGGGGCTCCCCTTTTCTGAGGAATAGAGGAGGGGAATGGGATGAGAGAGGGAGAGTGGGAATGGGAGGCAAGGAGGGATGAGGCTACAATCAGGATATAAAATAATATTTATAATAAAAATGAGATTATCATGGAATAATTAGTATATGATTAATATAAAATAGATATTATATAGTAATGATTAATTATATATCTTAATGGATTTATTTTAAAAAATGGAAAATTTATTGTATTTTAAATGCTATACCTGAAGTTTTGAGGATAGAGTAAAGGAAAATAAGACCAAGAGGCCTGGAGCATGTCCATGATCCTACTGAGGTAGAGACAAAGAATCACAGGAAGTGGATAGGTTCCAAATCTCCCTAGGAAGGAAGCTGCTCAGTTCCATGGCTAAGTGGATAGGAAAGGCAAGAAAGCTTTATAAACAGAAGATTTCAAAAAAGACTGTCCACCGTGCTATATCCTGAGCTCCAAAGGGTGATGGAAAATGCTCTGGTGAGGAGACAATGACAAAAATTGGCATTTGAGATATGACTGTATCTCAGTGTTATAAAAAAAAATGAGCTGCAACAGGTAGAGGCTATTATAGGAAACCACAACCAATCAAAATGCAGAATTGTGGAGCCCAGTCCCAAATGACACAGGTATAATACAACTCGTGAACCTAAGCTTCATCCTCAGGGATGAAGTGATTAGAGCAGAAGAATGATTATAAGAGCCGGAAGAACGGTGAGGCTGCTGTAAAATCGGGTTTTCTAGAAATTTCAGGCACTACTCCCGTGAAGTCTCACCAATATGGCCGCCTAAACATGAGTTGAAAAGGGACGACACTGATAGTCATGCTAATGTGGGCAAAAGGGGTGAAGGGAAAGGGCCTTATCCTCATACTGAGTACTACAGCCAACGAAGGGATGTGGAGTGTGGGGAGACAGTCTTCCCTAGGAAAGAACATGCCATTGCTTATCCAATACCAAAGAGGCCATGGATTTGAAGGAAAGTAAGAAGGCATACAAGGGAAAAGAAGAAAAGGGGAAATGATGTAACAACGTTATAATCTCAATTAATAATTTAAAATTTTAGTTGGTCTATGGAAACCATGCCCAGAAGGAAATGTTGAGTTGAATGTTCATGTTAGGTTTTGCTCTTGCATGCTGCCTGGGTTCACTTTATAGATTAGAAAAATACCAGATTTGGCTAGACATAAAATCAAAAGCAGGGGGTTTTCACTTTTTTTTTCCTGCAGTATGAAGGGCTCTCGTGGGTTTAAGCTTTAACACACTGCAACAGCCACTGCTCATCAGCTGCAGGATCCACTGCTTAGCGCCCTCAGTGCTAAGATAAAGATCTCATTTGTAAAATACAACTGTACTTGGAAGTCATGAGTATGTAGTTAACATGCTCCTTTAAAACAAGGTAGCAATTACCTAGTGATTAGCTGTTAATGTGTCTATTCAAACTGATTTTCTGTCTTTTAAAAATAGCAGAAATTATACAGGGCTTAAATCAATTTGATGTGGAAAATTAGTTTTCCCCTCATATGCTAGAATTTCAGCATTAAAGAGAAATTGATTCTAAACTACAGAGCTGGCATGCAGAAGAAAGAAAAAAAAAACATGCACTGCTCATGACCCCCCTCTGTACTTGCTGGCAAGTCATAAATCACTGTATTTGTGAATTCCTTGTTCTCGTGGAGGCCGAGGTGAGAGAGGTCAGTCTCTGAGCTCATATGGCTTCCAGCTCTGATTTCAGACATGGGACTTAGTCTCGTGAAGAATTCCTTCGGTTGCTAAGGCCTGAAGTAAAGGAACTTATGAGGTTTCATGTGGTATTTTGTTTGTTTCTTTCAAATAGAGCCATAGTGTTGTAGGTTGGTAGGATTTGGAATACACAGTCCTTCTGTCTCCACCTCCCAAATGGTGCAATTACAGCCACACATCAAGCCTCCCCTACCAGCTATCATTACAGTCTTCTTGTAGCAAATTCCTTTTTATGTTTTAAGTGATATACCTGTATCCCCACCAAGAATGACTCTTCTAAGCATATTAAGTATTTAAATTCATCAAATACTTGCTGATTTTAAGGGAACTGAATGATTGTCTTCATTTTTAACATGAAAACGAAGTAGATAAAAGTACGGGACCTGAAGCTACCTGACAAAAAGGTGGGCCCATTGTCAGTCAAGCAGTTAGGGCACGATCAGAGGAGATGTTTACTTTGTCTCCAAGTACAGAAGCATTCTATTGTTTGGGTGACAAAATAGTTGTTTATCTTAAAAAAGCTACCTTTGAGTGTGGAAGTTAAATCTCCACATCTTTTTTGTTTGTTTGCTTTGTTTTGTGATTATAGATTACCTGTCTGGACTCTGGACAGTATTTACCTGTACTGAATAAGTGTCTGGACCAGTACTAGATAGTGTCTGGACAGTATTCTAATGCATGATGCAAAGCAAATTCTGTACTCTGAGTTGCTTAACTCCATTTTCAGTCCATCAGATAACAGGGCTTTAGTTTTAATTTCTTGGCAAAATTAATTGAAGAGAAGTTAACTTTAATATTGAAGGTCTAAGAGAGCACACACAGAGTTTCCAAGAATATTGGATTTGCTTGTCCTATTATATGACTTTTCAGAACAGCTAGTTTTAACTAGGCTCCCAAATGTACTCCTGTGGTCGCACATGTTGAAAAATAATGCTTAGTGGCACACTGGAGCAAATGGACAAGACTACTTCATATTTGGACAACTGGTCATACCTCCTTTAGGGCAAATGCGTTCATTTCTTCAAAAACATTATTTGGACCCACTGGCCCAATCCCAGCTTGACAGCTTATTGTGCGCTGCCTTGAGGTAATCTGGTGAGAAAGAATAAATGGGGCTGAGATCTGGGGGAGACTGAAAAGCCGAGTATAGAAATTTATATATATTTCCTATGTCATATCTATCAATTATCTATTTATAAAACAAATACATAATTCTATAAATTATAACTATAAAATTGTATATTTGGTTAAAAAATGTCCATGCAATGAATCCGTTTTAAAGATAAGAACAGAATTCTGAAACAATTAACGATTACAAAATAGTAGGTATTAGAATCAGAGCATTGTGTAGTTTATTGAAGTGATACATAGAAATATTATCATTACTCTAGTTATAACAGTAAAGTGTGAAGCACGAACCCAGTGATCTATTATGTTCAAAAAGGTTTAGCACAGAGTGCGGGGTGTCAGGCTGCGAGGACATTGTACACAGGAGATGTGTTCGAACTGAAGCTAATGCAATCACATGGACTATTAATAACATACAGCTGGGAGCACAGACCAACTTTATAACATGTCAATAAAAAGATTCACTATGAAAGGAAGGAAAGAAGAATCAGTGATGGATGGACTCCCAAGAGAATCCCATAGCAACGGTCAAAGTAGCAACACTGAGGGGGGCCAGAGGGTTTAAAGCAGAAACTATAGTATGAAGAAAGAACATATACCATTGCCTCCATGAAACAGTCTGTATATGTTGAATTTCATTATATACATGTATACATTAATGCCTATTTAT
Source organism: Meriones unguiculatus (assembly GCF_030254825.1). Lineage (NCBI taxonomy): Eukaryota > Metazoa > Chordata > Mammalia > Rodentia > Muridae > Meriones > Meriones unguiculatus. The sequence goes on from NC_083363.1 coordinate 48,855,520, forward strand.
AATTGAGTAGAGAGAAGTAATATTGGAAAACTCATGGAGCTGACATCATCGGGATAAAGAGTATCAAGGCTCTATGGCACGCACTGAATGTGGCAAGCAGTGAGAATTTATGCAAGATTTTGGAGCCACTGAGTCACATGACTAATCCATAAATAGGCCTGTTCATAAAAGACAGTGTGGTGGTGATGACATGGGAAAAAAAGAAATAATCAACTGCCATTTATCATCATATTTAGTTATAATATGCAATTCTTTACACCATGTTGCTTCCATTTTAGGTGTGATGATACCAAGAAAAAAAAATCTTTTATGGGCTCTATATTCTTCCACATTCTTTTCTATGCTCTTCTATTAACAGGTGTTTGTAAGGGGAACACACAGAGCCACCTGGGAAGAAAATAGATGATCGAGGATCTGTACTGAGGAAAGTGACTGCCCATACCAAAAATCACTTTGAATGACATGAAGAATTTGCTGGTAAAACAGAAAAACTCTCCCCCTCTGTTAGAGCCTGGTGGGTGACTGCTGGCAAAGTTCCCTGGGACTCTGTGAGAGTTGCATGACAAAGATCTGCCATGTGTTCCAAAGAGTTGACTACTGATGATAAACAGAAAACGACAGAGACTGGTTGCTGAAGCTGAGGACCACTCACATCAGGATATGCAAGGAACCAGTGAGGAAGAGGAATGTCAAATTTAATACGAGAAGTTAGTTCCTCTGTTTGCATAGACTAGGGTCAGAGGGAAGGGGAGGAAGACCTCCCTTTTCAGTGGACTGTGAAGAGGGAGGGTGGGATTGGGAGGTGAGGAAGGAGGGAGGTACGGGGGGGGGGATACAAAGTGAATAAGCTGTAATTAATAAAAATAATTAAAAAACAATAAATTAAAACATTTAAATGTATTTTGATATTATTATTGTAGATAACATGTTATATATATATATATATCCTAAAATTTACTTCTTTTACTATCGATGGAAAAGAAGTGAAATAGAGTAATATGTGTTTCTTTACTTTTCTTCTCAATTTGAGGATGTTGCCAAAATATTTCTAAATCAGACAAGGTAGGCTAATAGAAGATTAAAACAAATTGATTTTTAAGTTTCCACCCTGGAAGAACCTCAGAGTTTTTGCAAAGTCTTTGCTGATGAGCAATCTGCTCAGATGAATTATTGTAATAGTTATCTCCATAGTAACAGGCTTGGGTAAAGGACACATAGTGTTACCTAATTCAAACTCTTGAGTTCTTTTGCCTTCAGTGCTTTTTCCTTAATTCTGCCCAGGAAATGCAGCTGGTTTGTCCCAGCACTGTAGAGTAGATTATGTAAAAAACAATCAAACGCTTGTGCTTGGGGAGGACTGCACACTATTTTAGGCATTTATTAAGCAATATCTCTCACATTCCAAGGCGACCTTCAAGTTCTAATTTACTTCTCTGCTCTTTAGAGTGTACCTGAGGCACTTGACAAGAACAAACAGAAGTCAATACCTAGTGCCATCTACTGTCAATACTAAACTCAGTGTTTGATTTAGGCGAATAGCTGTTATGAACACTTGGGTGTGATATTATTTACTACAGCCAAAAAAAAAAAAAAAACCTGGTTAAAATGATTATTTCATCCTTTTGAAGAGCTCACCAAGTAACAGTATAATTACTTATGTGTTTTAAAGATGATGTGTAATAGCAGAAAATAATAAAAAATCTAGGGGATCTGATATGCAGGCATAGCAGCTTAGAATAAAAAGGGCACAACTACGGGCAGCTTGTAAAGGATTCTACATGTTTTCTCTTCTGATGAGGAAATGAACATTTTAAACTGACATATTTGGGCTTATGAAAGTGATTACATCAACTATCTAAATGAACTGGCACCTACCATTTATAACAGCTTAACTTGTTAAGTGTGCTACACTTATCTCTTTAAAAAAAAATTAGTTTTAATGGGTTTGATTACTATACCAGCAGCCTACGAACTGGCACCTGAGCAGAAAACAAGTGAATGTAACTGGGCGCATCTCCTTCCCTAACCCTTACTGTCTTCTGCAAACTACTGAAATCCTGCATTTGCATATTATAGCTTTTCATTCTGGAAGATGAGAAACACTGAAGCCATGATCCTACCCAGGAAGAGAGGCATGGGGAAGGTCTTTGCCTTATACTGCTAAGATAAAGACACAATGATTAAAAGCTACTTGGAGACAGAGGGTCTATTTGAATAAAACTTCCAACTAACAGTCCATCAAGAAGGGAATTCAGGGCAGGAACCCAGAGGCAGAAGATGAAGCAGAGACTTTGGAGGATCCTTGTTTACTGGTGTTCCCAGTTTGCTTGAGCCTGCTTTCTAATGCAACCTAGGACCACCTCCCCTTCTCAGGACTGGTACCTTCACAGAGGGCTGTGCCCACCAACATCAACCATCAATCTAGAAAATGCTCTAGAAACTTCCCTACAGGCAACCAGTAAAGAGGTTTTCTCAATTACAGTTCCTCTTCCCAGATAACTCCAGCTAGTGTTAACAAAAAGCTGACCAGGACACAGGCTGACGGCAGTAGGAATCAACAGATCTGCTTCCTGGCACTGTACATTTTTACGTCAAACTTGCTCTAATGAAAATTAAGTTCTTCTGTTCTTTATGAAGCAGGGAAAACGAGAATTGGAGAACTGAGAGTTGAGCAACAAATGATCCTTCATTCTAAAAAGTCAATAGCCCTACTTTTCTTTAAATGGCTGTCATGAGAGGTCTTATTTTTGATAAAATTTGATGTTGGTTGTATTGTCAAGGTATTACAGACAGTACCCTTCATCGCTTGTGGAGAAGCATGAGTGAAGTGAAACTCTGAAATCTGTCCAGGCAGTATGTCATCTTTCATAAAGGGAGCTGAAGTCGAGGATGACATTTCATTTCTCTGTTAATTTTCAATCACAGTTTTATTAGGCTTATTTGACTTTAGTTGATCACTGTAGTCTAAAAGGTGACCTGGAGACCATTATCATCAGCATCATCTTGTAGCAATTAGAAATGTGGATTCCCAAGCCCACACAACCTCTAGCTAACCAAGTCTCTGATGCTCTGTCAGGAATCAACAAGTTCAACTTTACAGTTCAACAAGCTCCCTGAACGGATTTAAGCCTACTGAAGGTTTCAAAGCACTGCTTTACACAGTGATAGGTGGTCCTCTGCAAAGACACAAGCACAAAGTAAGTAAAGTTCTTTTCTTTACTCTCTTCTTCAGACAGTCATACTTGAGGAAAAAAATTGAAAACTAAGTCTCTCTGCCCACATGATATTGCCTAAGTGAGGTGGGAGAGGGGCAGAGAAGTGGTGTGCTTATATTTACGCTATGACAGTGTGCTGGTGGCTAGTACAAAAACATTGTAATGTTAAAGATATGCTTTGCATAAGTAATGTTATTGCTGCCCTCCTTTGGCATGGAGATCTACAGATAAATACCACAATTGCTTTATCTTTGGCTTCTCTGGCTCCCTGGATCATCATGCTTCCATTTATATTTAGTGTTCCCGAGTACAGTCAACCAGCAGGCTTTGCTCACAGTCAAAGCAATTGTAATCCCTAGAAGCAAACTTTATTTGTAAGATTAAAAGCCATATCTATCTGTAAGTGATAAATTCCAATTTAGCAACAAATGACTCAAAAATAATGGATATTAGTAAGATCGTCCAGCAGGGAACCAAAAAAATTGAGTCTAGCCAGTCTATCAGTCATATTTGACTTCTAAATAATGAGCAGGAAAATTTGGAATAAAATGAATTTGAAGAAATGTTTCACTTGTAATAGAAAGCAAAAGCAATGAAGTTCCTATCATCCCACCATTTACCCATCAGAGCCTGAGGGTGTGCGATGAGAATGAGATAAATGAAATCATTATTTGGTAAGCTTGACCAATTTAAAAATTGGGACACTTAATTATCTCCCCTGGAGTGATTCTATTTCCCAACCAGTAGTATCCTTAAGTTTTGGTGACTATGTTTCTCTTTTCTTATGAAAACAAATGAAACATCTTATTGGGGGGTCAATGATGTTGTTGTAATATTGTCCTACTCTATTTACTCATAAAGAAAAGTCCTAAATTGATGAGCATTTTCATATGTAATGTAATAGCATTTGATTAAATCGAGATGATTAATTTTCATTAGTTATCTGAAAGATGTGCATATATTTCTCCTTCTTGACAACAGACAGTCCCTGGGCAAGCTTGATTAATATGTTTTTTATTTCAAATTAAGTGAAAAATAAAAAAATGAAATGCTAGTGCTAGTTGTTCCCAGAAACATTCTCCCATTGAGAATGAACAATATTAAAAATAATACTTGCAACAAAAAACATCAACTGTTTTAAGAAAAACACTTGATGAAGCTTTATTTCTGACCAAAAAAAAAAAAAAAAGAGTGCTTTAGTAAATGTTAAGGTGATATGACACTTTCCAATATGTTTTATTGACGTGTATACCTGAAGCATTATCTCGGCTGGAATTAGGACCAATGTACCATTATTGACAAAGGGAATAAGAGGGACCATGATGAGGGCATGAAGCAGGATTCATGTAGTTCTAAGACTTAGAACTTAGTGTATAAGTCAGTTGCACTGTGTAAACTGTAAAATAATTATCGATATAGAACTGTCTTGATAAAAATGACTATGGATATGTTAGCGGATAGATACAGCAAGTATTGTGATAAAAATAAAAAACAGCCTCTCCTCAACAGACACGAAATTTTGAAATTAATAGTTGGGCACACCTTTTAATGTACAGTGCAATTTGTGCAGGTTATCAGATTAAGGTCTAGTAAAAAGTTGATACAGCTATGTGTATAATGTGAACATTTTTGTCACTGTACTAATTCAAGAAGTAGGTTTCAACAGGGAAGTATATATTTGTAATCATACTGCCATTGTTTTCCAATCACCTTACAGGAAAAAGAGAAATGAAATGCTACTACCAAGAAATACAGCATCATAAAAGAGTATTTTTAGTTTTATTTTATAATCTATTAATCTGTCTTATATCATGAAAGCTAGCAAGTTGACATAGCAAATAAAACAGAGAATCTTTCAATAAACAGATCTGTAAAATATTTTTCCAACAGCAGGTGGCAATCTTTGTAAGTCTGATTGCAGCTGTTCTGTTTTACCTATGCAGATGAAATGCAGTTGTGGACAGAGAACAAGCTACATATGCTAATGCTGGTTCAGATACCTTCCAATACTGAGAGGATCTTGCTTAATCACGCTTTTACTGTTCTAATGGAACTTCTCCTTTGGCAAAACAAATGTCTTTGTTCAAAGCTTGTTAATTCTCATGCAGTGCCAGGATTTCGTTATCAATCTGTCTAGGCATCCTTTGCAGCAGAGTTTCTGTGTGCTATTTGTCTCTTATCACTCTGAATTCACATGGCCTGAAGAATTAGCAAAACTAATTTTAGATCTCATACCAGAAGAAGCTGCTGACAAGCTGCAAAACTTGAAACTTGGCTTCTGGACCAGAGAGATGGTTCCCTGGGTAAAGGTGCTTGCTGCTTTGGATGGATACCCAAGGGAGGTCTGATTCTACCTTGTTGTCCTCTGACCTCAATATGTATTTTGTGGCCTGCATAGCCATCCCATTTAATAATAATAATAATAATAATAATAATAATAATAATAATAATAAAGACTCTTGTTTCTGTTGTGATTAAAATGTTGAACTGAGAAATTATTTTTAGCATTATAATTATGGAGAAATGCAATGTCCCCATTTCATGTCTATCTATAGACTTCTTTGGTGGATGTCCCATGGCTCTGGCCTCTGCAACCACCAGAAGACTCTGCTACAACTTAGGCTTTATTTCCACAGCTTCACACAGTGGCCTCCTAGGATCTCCTTGTAGGTAATCAGATTGACACACATTGCATGGGCTTATGGACCCTGTGGCATTGTGGTACAAGCTTCTGTGAGCGCTCCAATTCATATCTTTACATCTCCTCAGCAAGTACAAAGGAAGGGGTACTGCCAAGTTCCGGTTGCTAACTCCAGACAGAGACAAAGGCTCTTAGTACACACTTCCATGAGCTTTTGTGAACTGACTCCAATGAGACTTTCCCAAAACAGTTGCTTTAAAAGAATCCTTTCAGCCACATTTTAGGCCCTCTCATTCAAATGAACCTGCATTTTCAGTGGAAGGAGCTTTGGATGGATAAGGTCTTGTACTTAATGATGTATCTATGCTGTTGTCCCTGGACGAGTGTCAAATTACCTCCAGTGTCACTAATCTCTTCAACAATGACAGAACTTTCTGTTGTTGTTTTCTACTTTCTCCTTCTCAGAAGCTTTAAACCTGTCCACACACAAATTATCATCAAAGTAATGTTTCTCTTTTAATACTGCTCTGCTTCACTTAAAGTATTTCATTGGAAACATTATTACTACTATTGTGTATGTATGTCTGTGTGGGCTTCTGTGTGTTTATGTGTGTGTGCGCGCACTTGTGTGCATGATGCATGAGTTTCTGTGATGTGTATATACCAATGCAGTCACATGAATGCCCTGGTGAACATGCAGAGATCAGAGAACAGATGTTGAAGATCAGGTTCTCTCCTTCCACTGTGTGTCTTTTGACTAGAGTCCGGGTTACCAGGCTTGCATGCAAAGGAATTTTGCACACTGGGACTCTCCTTCACTTCATGCTTTCTCCCTGTAGATTTCAATGAGCACAGTAAGCAGGCCCCACACTGAAAGCTATCCTGTCTGAAGTTCCCTTCACCAAATAAGTTAGTCTATTACATTCAGCCTCACTCAAGTACTCAGAGCGTGGGCAAAATTCAGCCAGATCATTTGCAAGATATTCATGCAGAATATTGCATGAATTTCCTCCAATCTGATTTCTGATGGTGCTCATGTTCATCTCTCAAATGTACGAGCCAGGCTTCTACTCTCCCATTACTCTCCATGCTTTTCTAAATTCTCATTTGTATGGCCCAAGCTATGTCTATACTTTTGAGGTTTCCTGTAGATTAAAGTTCAAAACTATTCCATATCTCTTCTGCTAATCAGTTTCAAAGCACTAAGAACTGCAAGGTTAACTTTATCACAAGGACTCTAGTTCTCGAGGCCAACTTTCTTCATTAGTTAATAATCATGTTGCTGGGACCCAATACTCAGAGGAAAGCAACTTCAGAAAGGAAGGGATTATTCTGGCTCAGGGTTTGGCTCACAGTTTGAAGCAGCTGGTCAGCTTGTATCCACAGTCAGGAAGCAGAAGGAGAGAGGACTTGTGGGGGTTAGTTTGCTTTCACCTTTTTATTCTGTCCAGCAGTCAGGGTGTGTCCTCCCTACACACAGTTAGCCTAACATAGATGATTTCTCCCAGACAGGCCCAGCCCAGAGATTTGTTCCCAGAGTGATTATACATCCCTTCAATTTACAAGCAGCTCAAACCAACACACCCATAGGATAAACACAACAGGGCACTTATATGCCCTGAGTTCACTTCACGGTGCAATTATGAGACCACACAATCACTCTTTTGTAGGTTTGTGACAGTTTCACCTATGTTATCGTCCTGCAATCACGATTTTTCACTTATTTACTGACTTCTTAGAGTGCCATACAATTATTTTAAGGGAAATAAAGTCAGTATTCTAAAGGGGTCTTTGCTAGAAATGAACAAAGCATGGACAGCGACAGTATTGTCATCTGTGCTCATGAGCACACCACATTCATCTGACGTTTTACCTACAGCACTTTTTAAAGACCGAAAATCAGAAAGGAACGGCTTAAATTGAGATGTCTAAGGTCATCCATCAAGGGAGCATTGGTCAGTTGCAAAAATATAAGTATATGAATCTCAACATTAACTTTTCGTTTCATTTGCTTAATAGTTAAGCAGATTATTAAGATTTAAGAATTTCTTTTGTATTCCTAACCAAAAAATTTCATAAAAATGGTAAAAGTATACTGTAATGATATACATCAAACATAAACTACTGAATCTCCTTTGTAGCCTCAAAGGAGTATCTTGTATTTGGACTATCATGCATTTGTTTCGATGTCACTTTACAACAAATAAATAAAAACTTATCGAACTATTTTGACATATCTTATAACATATCAAGAGAATACGTCATATATTACTAAAATAACCAACTGTACTGTAATTGATTAACATCAATCTTTTAATTGAGCAAGTGTTACCCTTAGTTGGACACACACACACACACACACATACACAGGCACACACAGCAGGCTATCCTCACCTGGACATCGTTGTTCGCTGCACCTTCTCACTTCTTCACCCGTTCCTTCGCACTGCTGTCCGGTTACACTTGCACCCTGGCAAGTCCTCACTCTCCTCTCCCAGCCTCCGTCGCAGGACTTGGAACATCCACTCCAGTGACCCCACTGATTCCACTGACCATTGGCTGAAAGAAAAGGGTCTTGCTTAGCAGCTGAAGTGGCCGTGCATTGCTTTAGTGATGTGCAAATCTGAGGATATTAAGATCCATTCTATTATTGATAATTTACTCTGAAGAATGAATATGTTACATTGTGGCAAAACACTGTGCATTTTGTGATTAGAAGTACTATATTAGTGTGTCTATTCACAGGGAACTCATGTTTAAAAACGAGATGCATAGTGCTACATTTTGTGAACTTAGTTGTTATTCTATCTCAGAATCTCCTGACTTTTCTGACATTATTTTCACAGTGTACAGTAGAATAAATTAACTGGTTTTGTTCAGAAAGTTATAGAAAATTAGCCTCCATTGGCTGACTGTCTGGTGCGCCTCTTTGAGGTTTTGTAAACTGTTGGTGTCATGTGAACATAGGAGCCAGCCTTACCTGTACACTCAGGGTTGGAGCACTCTCTGCTTTCTGCCCACGGTCCTCTGCACTCAGAGCCTCCGTGAGCAGCTGCTGTGCACTGCCGACTCCTCTGCTGGGTCCCGTTAGAACACGTCACTGAGCAGTGGCTCCATGAACTCCATTCCTGCCACTGTCCATCCACTAACAAAGCAGAAAGAGAGACGGCATGAGATGCCCCAGCAGGGAAGGCTATGTAGGGAGCACAAGGTAACACCAACCTGAAAGAGGAATCTTACTCGAGGTTTCAGGAAATAGTTGCAGATCACACTGATGAGACCTTTTCTACGACTTGGCAAGATATCACTACCCTTTCATTGTTTCTATTTCATTTTATTTATTTATTTTTTTCATCTCAAGAATCAACTTGATGGGATTCAGAACCACTAAGGCAACAAATATCTGCATGTCTGTGGTCTGTGAGGGACTATCAAAATTTGGTTAGCTAAGCTGAAAATACCCAACCCCACTTCATGTGATTAAGCCCATTCTACATATGGGGGCCCTGGACAGAATAAAAAGGAGAAAGGAAGATGAGCAGCTGATTCATTCCTATGTTTCCTGACTGTGGGTACAATCAGATAAGCCAACTCCTGTTACTTGGGAACATAAACCCTGCTCTCTTTAACATGTTTCGGTCAGGTATTGTGTCATAGCAATAAAACCAATAACTAAGATCCTTAATTTTATTATAAGTATGCACTGAAATTTTAAGACTTTGAGCAAGACTTCGGCATACAGAACCAGGATAATGTGACAGAAGGGAAAAACTGGTCAACATACTACATAGATCATATTTTAGAAAAGTGCAAACTAAAACTAAACAATGGATGACATGCAAAACAGATCAAAATTATATAGTGTGTTACACAGAATAAGAATACTGTGAGATATAGGTCCTGAGGGACTGGGACATTTTGCTTGACAATTTGATGTTCCAAGTAATCACTGAGAATAATGAGAAAATAAATAGAATAAGAATTGTCTGCAAAAGGAAATGCCAAGGTCCATTAACAGAAGAAAGGTGGGCATTTCCTAGAACAAGGTACACGCTGCTGGGAAAGGAATCCAAAGATCCAAGTGAAGAGAGGCAGCAGAAGACGTTGGTCAAAGATAGCAACCAAGTTCTACATCTGAGTTAAGATTTTGAGCCACTGTTTTCAGGCAACTAAGTAAGCCTTGACATATTTAAATGGAGGAGGTTCTAGTGATAGTTAGTGCAGTCTGGGGGAAGAAAAACAAATTACTGAAGTGCTGAGAAGAATCTGAGCTTGGATAGCAAAAATTTGGAAAGGATAGAAAGGTAATAGAAGTAAAGTAAAGCATATGGCGACTCATCCTTCGACCTTTATCCACCTGCTTATTCACTCACATGATTTTGAGAACAAGTTATCCAATTTCTGATCAGTGCTGATGAGAGAAATAAAATGTGTAAGTTCCGACCTTAGAAATGACAACATTATACATATAAACAAGTCGCAGGTCAAAGGCAAAACTGTCCTGCACATGGTACTCAGTGTTTACAGGATTTCACAGGATCTTATTTATATAAGGGATAATTATAGGGTGCTGTGAATTGAGTAAATTTAAACCAAAAAGACAGACTGACAAATGCTGCAAAACAATGCAGAGGATTAAATTAAAAACACCTTATTAAAATATACAGATTAGCATATGAATGCTATAAATGTGCTCTTAGATGGAGGTCTGCTTTGTCCAACATAACTTCATGTTCTCAGTTAGTTCAATCATGGCTGCAAGAGAAATTACCATCAATCATAAGTTCTACCAGAGGCCAATATTGCTGTGAAAATCCTGCCATATAAACCAGTCTCACAGAATGAGTAGGTAATTTAAACCTAACTTCAAATCTCGTGTGTAGCTATTACATAGGGTTCTTTAATAGATATCTAGCTGCATTTAATAAGCCCCATGGGAGATTCAAGATCACTAAATACCAACTTAATCATTCCATTCATGTTATTTTAGAATCTCATTTTGTTAAAAGTGTCTGATACAATCTTATCTGGCCATGTAGTACACTTACTAGACAAAATGAAAGTTCTAGTGAATCAATAGGAAATTATAATTTATCAATGTATCTTACGTTTTTGTCTTTCAGGAAGAATGTAGTTTTCATTTCAGATTTTGAGAGAGAGAGAGAGAGAGCTTTTATTATGAACATTTACTATTCCAAGCAATTTGAGAATGACCTGAAACATTAAGATTCATGACATGCACCTTTTCTTCTGTTTGATAGAGGGGTGTGCAGTGTGACACCTACTGTCAGTACTCAGAAAGCAAAACTTGTAGATACACATTAGATGATGTCATTTATGCCAAGAGAGGACAGGGTCAGGCATCAGGCATTCTTAGGGGTTCCAATTTGAGATAGTTTTAAAGCATGTTTCTTCTCCATGATGATTATAGTTCAATACTCTTGACCAAAACAAAACAACAACAAAACAAAACAACAACAACAACACAACACACACACACACACACACACACACACACACACACCAAAAAAAGTATATTAAGCAAAGAAGACCTAGAAATAAGAATGAGCCTGTTAAATGTAGGCATGAGAGAAAAGATAGATAGTTGGAGTATGGTTTTGTTTCTATAAGAAAAATAAATGTTGCTGAAAACAAACTAGGAAAGTGAGAGTGTCTCTACATGGAATGTTTGACTTAACTGGGTTTTACCTCAAAGGAGATGCTGTCTTGCTATCTGTTAAAAATTAAACGCATTAATGTCATATATTCGTAATGTGAGCTGTCCAGTGTTTGCTAACAGTGTAGGTATTTTTGGGCTACCTAACATTCAAGGATGAGTTAATTTTAGAAATGTGAGGGACATTTTCAGGTTAAACATGGTCAAAATATCCATAAAATATATTTGACATATGACTAGTTTTGTTTTCAAAGTCAGTTATAACAAAATATAATAAAACTGAAGATATATCAATGACTTTTACTTGGACTTTTATTCCTGTTTCATTTTACACTATGAATTAGAAGTTCATTTTATTGAGTATTAGTTGAGGTGTTCTGAAATAATTGACTTGATAAAGCAACTCAGTGCATACAAATAAAAGGGAGAAAACTTAATACAAAACCCAGTACAAAATTCCAGTGTGTTTTCTTCTGATGCGTTGGCTATATAACCAGAGAAGCAGAAAAGGAGTGAGAAAAGACTGGCATATGTCACAGATATACATGGGTTTCTTTAGTGTGAGAGTGAGGGCTCAGTGTGTTATAACATATTCTCTTATTTGTTTTTAGTTTCACATCATACTCTGGTATTCAGAAACTAATTGCTATGTTAATCTATGGAGGACCTCTGCTCACAGGTATTCCAGAAGCTGGTAGCCTCATTTTACTGAATGGAAACAGTAGAATATGAGTTTCTGGGAGGCAGAAATTAAATTCTCTTCTGAACTTTTAGGCATCCCAAACAGAGGATGTACATTACCTTTTGGGTGTAAATGCTGTGATATTTAAAGCTAAAAGCCATTTATTAAGATACAGGCTTCTATTGATTTAAAAATTCTTCTTGGTACTGGAGAAAATACATGGATAAGTCTGTTATCTGAAGTTTAAAAAGGGAGACACATGGTAAAGAGATTAACTCTCTTTCAGTACCCATGCTGGTTTTGTACTTGACCTACTCTAGTGGAAGGCAGCACAAGCAAGGCCTCTCCTTCCTTGGAATCATTCTGTGAGTGTGTCACAGATAAGATGAATCTCACAGAGTCACTGCAACCTGAAAATTTTGAATAGATTTCAATGATTTTGTTCTATTATAAAACTATTTCTGTTGAGTGCTGATTCATATCTGGGTATTTTGGCATGAAAATTGTTCCCTGATAAGTTAGTAAAATGGAAAACTCTGAAATCTTAACGGAAGCTGATAGTGCACTACTAACTTAAGGGTTCTGGAAAACTTATGGTATCACTCTTCCGGATTATGGAAAGACTGTGGGTGACGAACATTGACCTAGCTCTGTTCTTATGATATTTTCTAGTTGGCTATGAAAAACGTACATATATGGAGGAGGAGTTTCATATTGATGTTATGATAACAATGTGATAAGCTAAGCAACTCTATGGCGAATCAGATCTCTTGGGAGATAATAAAGGCAGATTCCCAATCACTAAAACGAGCCAGCAATGCAAAGGGAACTACAATTTTATGCAACTGCAAACTCTTGAGGCTAGGAACATGTGTGTCAGGGAAAAGAGAGGAAGGTATGATAAAACCATGAAGTGTAGAAGATAGATTCAGCTAATATATGGGAATCATAAATCATAAGATACCAAAGGCTATCTGACCAAGGAAGACAGGTAGCTGTGAGTGAATTTGCAAGTAGACACATAAAATAATCTACATTTAAAACTTAAGTTAGTTTGTTGTTTTGCAAAAGATAAATTATACTGAGACAAGAACACTGAGACTAAAAGGGCATAAGGTTCCTGTGATTTAGGCAAGGCTAATAGTACTTCAGGTTATCTGAATAGTGACTGAAACAGCTGTAAAGAACCAGACTGATGTTTTTGTTAACTCACATGCGTAAAAGAAAGATTCTTTTATTGGGATATTTGACCAATTTCAAAACAAGTGAGAGATATACAGCCTGAGAAAGAACATTTCTATGCTTATGATATTGAATTTAGAAGTTCCTACTGAGATTATTGCATTAAATAAAGTCTGTTTAAGACTGTGCCTCAGGAGGGGAAACAACTGAACAGTTAAGAATGCTAGCTGTGGTCCTTGTAGAGAACCCTGGTGTGGTTTGCAGGATCTGTGCCAGGCACCTTACCAACTCCTGCAATTCCAGCCCCTGGAGGATATCCAACAGATGTCTCCATGCGCATGAGCACACAAACGCACGCGCACGCACACACACACACACACACACACACACACAAACACACACAGCTAAAAATAATTTAAAAGTTAAATTATAAAACTGACATCTCTACAGTTTAAAAATGATTTTTAAGTATCATGTTTTTTACAATTAGCTCATTTTACCACTAAAAGTTTGCATAGGCTGAAAATAAAAGATCCAATAAGATATTCCGTCTATTCCATATAGTGGTTTACAATGGAGAAGGAGTAGCCATACCTCCACCAAACGAAATATATTGAAATCAAAATCGTTTTTTTTTTTTTTTAAAAGGCAACAGTGGGTCAAGCATTAAATCAATAATAAATTCTAAAAATTCCTCAAACAATTGAAGATAGAGACACAATGTAGCAAAGCCTGACCCATGGGTAAGGAGGAAGGAGAGAGAGCTGATAGAGGTCAACCTCCGGAGCAAATAGAGCATGTGTTCCTAAAATAAACAGCACGGCACTGCAGCTCAGGGCAGCAAACAAAGGAGAACAAACTAGACCCAGATTTATTAGAAGGAAGGAAACAAGAATATCTTGGCAGAAAGAAATAACAGACTTAAAACAAGCAGGGAATGAAGACAATACAACAGATTAGTAAGACAAAAATATATGACAACAACGCTGCATAACCAAGAGAAATGGACAAATAATTATCACATGTACCTTGCCAAGACTGAATCATAAGAAATAGAAAACCTAAACATACCAATGAAAATAATGATGCTGAATCAATAATCTTTTGTGAATAAACAGAGCAACAACAAACAAACCAAAGCCAACCGAATTAAAATAGGACTATATGTCACTGCTAAGTTGTTCCAAAACATTTGAAGAACTACTAAGCTTCCTCAAATTATTATGTGGAATAAGAGAAGAAAGAATTCTTAAAAACTGTGGTGACCTAGGAACCTGCTACAGAGGGCCTCTGAAAGCCAGAGGAAGAAAACAGAAACAACCTCCGAACCTGCCACAGAGGGCCTCTGAAAGCCTCTGCCATGCAGACTGTGAAAGCAGATGCTGAGCCTGATGGCCAACTGATGGGCAGAGTGAATGGAATTTTATGTAAAAAGTGGGAAATAGTAAGAGCTGGAGAGGACAGGGTCTCCACAAGGAGAGCAACAGAACAAGAAAATTTGAACACAGGGAACTTCCCAGAGACTCATACTCCAACCAAGGACTATTCATGGAGATAACCTAGAACCCTGACAATGCAGCCACTTCTGATGAGAACTGATAGACTAAGATCAGAAAGAAGGAGAGGAGGACCTCCCCTATCAGGGGACTTGGGGAGGGGCATGCATACAGAAAGGGGGGGAGGGTGGGACCAGGGGGGAGGAGGAGGGGCTTATGGGGGGATACAAAATGAATAAAATGTAATTAATAAAAGTTAAATAAAATTTAAAACAATTCCCAAATGGAAAAAAAAAACTGTGGTGGTTTTAATAAAAATCCCACCAACACCAACAATAGGCTCATTTATAATTTTGAATGTTTAGTCACCAAGGAGTAAAACTCTTTGAAAGAATTAGAAGGATTAAGACTTGTGGCCTGGTTGGAGTAAGTGTGGCCTCGTAGGGAAAAGTGTGTCTCTGGGAGTGGACTTTGAGGTTTCAAAAGCCCATGCCAGGCCCAGTTTTCTCTCTCCCTGCCTACAGATCAGGATATAGAACTCTCAGCTACCATTCTGGTGACTCTTGTTACACCATGCTCCCTGCAATGATGATAATGGAGTATACCTCTGAAAATGTAAGCAAGCCCTCCATTAAATACATTCTGTTATGAAAATTTGCATGGTTTTGGTGTTTCTTTACAACAGTAGAACAATGACTAAGACAAAAACATTCTATGACTCCGCCATTACCCTACTGCTAAAACCAGAACACACCACTGAAGGAGGTTCTAAGGCTAATATTCTTTTTCAAACATAGATGCAAAATTATTCAGCAAAAATACTTTGATAATACAGAAAATCAATTATAGTAGCACATTAAAATTAAATAGCATGCTAAAGTTGGATCCATTCCTATGATGGAGAGTGGGCCAGAATAATCAAATCTATAAACATGGCATGCCACATCAGGAGAATGAAGGTTAGCAGCTATACTATTATCACAACAGTAGCAAAAAGCATTTGGCAAAACCCAACATCCCTCCCATACAGAAACACTTAACATATCAGACACAGAAGGAAGGTATCTCAACATAACAGAAGGAGGGTACCTTAAAATATAGGAGGGTACCTCAAATTAGCATAAAGAGAGGACACTGACGTAATGGAAGGAAGATACCTTAATGTGATTGAAGGCACACAAAGCAAGTAAACAGCTAACATTGAACTAAAGGTATAGAGGAAGCTGAAAGCTTTGTCTTTACCATCTTTAAGAAGAGAAGAATATTAACATTTTCTATATTTATTCAACATTGATTTGAAAGTCCAGACAATCAAGAAAGAATAAGAAAGAACATACATACTCGGAACAAATAAGTCAAATTCTTACTGTTAACAGATGGCCTTATTTAGCTAAAATCCAAATATTCTCTCAAAAACATAGAACAAATGAATGAATTTAGTAAAGTCGATGCTTACAAAATCAACATATAAAAATCAGCAGTGCTGTTAAATGCCAATAGTAAACACTTGAAAAAGAATGAACAAACCAGTCCCACTAATAGAAACCACAATACAATATCCAGGAATAAATTTGACTGAAGAGGTTAATGAAAGTTTTAAAACATTGGTGAAAGAAATTGAAGAGGACCCAGAAAACGACAGACATCTTGAGTTTGTGGGTTGGAACGATAAATATTGTCAAAATGTTCACATCATCCAAAATGATTTGCAGTTCCAACACAAACCTTAGTGTGATGACTAATACTGAGAGAGTCAACTTGCTGGGACTTGAAATAATAAAGGAAAAATGTTTCAGCATCTCGGCGATAGATGATATAGATTAGGTTATTTTAAATGCAAACAGCCATTCTAATATGGTCAGTGCCATGTCACAGACAGAATTCCTGGACTGAAAAGAAAAGTGTATTGAGTGTTAGAGTAATCATCCTCTGCTTTCTGACAGTAGATACAATATGAGCAGCTATGTCAAGCTTTTTCTGTCATATATTCCCTGCCACATGAACTTGGGGCTAGAAAAGTTCTTGAAAGCAGTAAGAAGAGCTTAATTGGTTATTTCGAAGTGAGGTTGGAAGAAAAACAATGAGATAAGTGTGAACCATGGAGGCCTCTCATATGGTTTAAGAGGCAGACAATGGCTGAACCAGCACCTGGGTTAGGAGCTTTGCATGTGCAGTCTAGTAAAGAATCCAGCTGTATTTAGTCCATGGCCAGTGTACTTGAGTGAAAATAAATTTAGAGGTGATAAACTTATTTATTTGGTTGAGGGAATTTCAAGCTATGTTAATGTTCAGGCTCTGTTATGATTAATGATTAATGTTCACTGCTCCATTTCTATTCTACAATCAGAGAGATAGAGAGAGAACAAAGAATAAGAAATTTATGAGGTTTTGAAAGGAAAGGTTTTAAGAGTGACTTTGGAGATTTGAACAAGAAGGGTGCAGAGTACTAAACATCTGTAATTGTTAAACTTATTAGTGTTATAAAAGAGAAACAGTGTTTTGCACTGGGATAATAGAAATGTATCTGGAGTACAAGATCCCAGAAGTACTGGTATAATGAAAATGTTTGATCACTTGAAAGAAACAAGCTTGAACTGAGACAGCAATTGAAGGGCTGCCTTTCATTAAAACACAAAAGCAAACAAAACAAAACAACAACAACAAAAAACAGTTGCATAGGAAAGTATTTTTCCATAGCTTTATTCCACCAAGGCCAATTCAACTGTGATCAAGAGGGACATGCTCAGTCCTGAGCTGATAGATGAATTTGGCACATGTTCCATGTGGTACTAGTTTTGAAGGCATGGCAGATGGAAGACTGGAGAAATCACAACATCTTATGTGCAGATCCACAGAGCTAGAGAGCCCAAGCATTTTGTCAGAAATGAGGGTCAGAGGCCCTTAAGGATGCTCCCAAAGGCCACTTTATGAAGCTGTGAAAATCAATCTGAAGTTGCAATAGTGACCCTCAGATGTTATAGACATCAAGACCATGAAATGTCTGCCAATAAAGGCCACAGGTATGATGTGGATTTGTGTCAAGAGGCAGGCACTGTTAGATTCAGGCAGCAGAGATGGAGGACTGGTTCTGCACGAGACATTTGGAGCTCACATGACTCAATCACAAGCCACAGACTCCAGACATGGGAGCTGCAAGATTTGTTGCCTTGATAAGGGGTTGTCTAATAACTCTTTTCTAGGTCCCATACTTCCCCTTTAGAAATTAAATGTTTATTTCTGTCACTAGATATTAGAAATATACAAACCGTTTCTATTTTGCAATTTAAACATTTATTTGTTTGTTTGTGTGGCATGTGTATGAGTGTGCACATGACATAAGACAGCTTCAAGGAGTTAGTTTTCTCCCATAAGGAGTTAGTCCTAGGGATGGAAGTATGGTCTTTGGGCTTGATGATAAGCACATTTACTTATTATCTTGCTTATTTTATAGAAGCTTATGCTAAGAGATTATTTTAAAGCTTAGATGAAACTTGGACTTTGTATATTTACAAATCTTCTTGTGAGAGATCGTCTAGATCAGCTTATGTGAGGTACATAGACCTACCTTACATTTATAACCATGAGTATAGGTCCCAGTGAGAAGACAAAAAAGAAAGCAAGCTGAGCAGTAGCATTGTGTTGTGTTTTCTGACTGTGAATGCAACATGACTAGCTGCCTCTAATGTCTGTGGAAACTAAGAATTTCCCCATCATGATATACTACTGTGCTCTTGAACTTTGAGCTAAAATGAATTCTTCCTTTATAAAGTTTCCTTTGTAATTTTTTTCTTTTTCACAGCAAGTTACTGAAACATTTAGTAAAATTCCAATGCTAGTTTTCAGAGACATAGGGAAAGCAAATTTAACATTTCAATGGACCACTAAAACCACAAATAACCAAAGCTCTTGATAAAAAAGAACCAAGCAAGATCATTGTACAATGTTTTCAAAATGTGTTAGATGACTACAATAATCAAAACAGCATGATACTGGCATAAATACAGGTTAATAGAACAAGAAACACATTGATAGCCTAAAAGTAAATTCATGAACCTACAGCCAAAAGAGCTTTTTAACTACATTTTAGGAGAATGATTGCTAAAGAATAATCTTTTTAAGAACTATCAGTGGGAAACTGGATATCCATGTGTAGAAGAATAAAACTAGACTGCCATTTTCAAAAATTAACTAGAATGGAATCAAGACTTAGGTGTAAAGCATGAAACTACTAGAAGAAAACAGAAGGGGGATTCTTCTGAATATCAAGGAGGACTCAAGGGAGGACACTTAAACCTCACACAGAAGGGGAAATAGAATAGACAGACGTACTGGTTAAAGAGTGGTAACAAGGTAGAAGAGGGGGCACAGAGAGAACTAAGGATGGAGATCAGACCTGGGGAAAGCAGGGGCAGGAGGGCAGAAGGCCTTTAGAGAAAAGAAGAATGGTGGATGGGGCATCTCTGTGAAAAGCTGAAGACCTTAATCAGAATTAGGCCTCTGGGAGGTTATTAGGGGGACTCTAGCTAAGACTCCTAGTAGCAGGGGCCATGGAGACTGAAGAGTCCACCCTTTCTCTAGACAAGACTTCTAGTAGACAGAGGAGATCACCAAACCACCCACAAACAAACAAACAAACAAACAAACCCTCAATCAAAACTTACCGCACCTACAAGACCTGCAGGGACAAAGATAGAACAGATAGAGCAGAGACTGAAGGACTGTCCAACCATTGCCAGGGCTCAACACTAAGACCCACCCCATGGAAGAAAGCCAACCCCTATCACTATCAAGGATACTCTGATGTGCTTGCAGACAGGAATCTACAAGGGTTTAGAGGTTCTACCCAGTAACATATACTGAGACCCATAGCCAAACATTAGGCGAAGCATAGGGAGCCTACTGGTAAAGAGAGATGAAGAATAAATGGACCTAGTGGTGATAAAAGCTCCACAAGAAGACCATCATTGCCAATCAACCAGGGCCCGGATGGGCCTAAGCAGTCTGAAGCATCAAACAAGGACGATGCATGGTCTGGACTTAGATCTTCTACTTACAAGAAACCAACTGGCATCTTAGGCTTACATGTGGGCCTAGTACGTAGGGGAGTTGCGGGGGTATCTTTGACATGGACTATGTTACCTACTTTTTGATCACTTTTTCTGGATTGGAATGCCCTACCATGCAACAGGGGAAGAAGATGAACTCAGTCTTCATGTGAATAGATGAGGTGGGGTTGTCTGGTAGGGAGACTAACCTATTCTGAGGAATAAGGAAGCAGAAATGTAGGAGGGAGAGTGTGACAGGGAGGGAAGGAGGGAAGGGCCTATGACTGAGATGTGAATTGAATTAAATTGGAAAAAATTGAGGGAGCAGGACACAGCTGGGACACAGAGTTAACAAAATGTAACTAAAGAAAAATAAAATTTTAAAAAAATTGGAAAAAATGAAAAAAATATCAGACCAAGCAATATTTTGATAAATGAGTTTAAATAAAACCAAGTTTTCTTTTTTTTTCCTCCATAATTTTATTTTTCTCATTAGTTACATTTTGTTAATTCTGTATCCCAGCTGTATCCCTCATTCCTTCCCCAATCCCACCCTCCCTCCCTCATCTCCTCCCTGCCCCTTTCCAAGTCCACTAATAGGGGAGGACCTCCTCCCCTTTCATATGACTCGCTTTTGTCAGGTATTTTCCGGACTGGCTGCAAAGTCCTCCTCTGTGGCCTAATAAAACCAAGTTTTCAAAAACAAACAAACAAACAAACAAACGAACAAACAAATCAAGTTCTCTGCATGGTAAAATAAACAATCATGAAAGAGAAGATAGCCTACTAAATACAAAAAATAATTACAATATATACACATAAGAGGGAATTAGTATCCAGAATCTATATGGAACTCCTTAAATACCAATGGACATACAACCTGAATTTTATTTTATTTATTTATTTATTTGTTTGTTTGTTTGTTTGTTATACTTCATTCACTTCACATCCTCATTGTAGCCCCCTTCCTCACTCCTCATAGTCCCAACCACCTCCCTCTTCTACCTGTATGCCCATTCCCTAGTCATCTGATAGGGTAGGACCTCTTCCCCTTCCATTTGATCCTAGTCTATCAGGTCTCATCAGGACTGGCTGCATTTTTTTTTTCCTCTGTGGCCTGGTAAGGCTGCTCTCCTCAGGGGGAGGTGAGCAAAGAACTGGCCACTGAGTTCATGTCAGAGACAGACCCTGAGACCCTTACAAGGGAATCTGAATTTTAGAAAAGCAAGCATTCTCATCATACACATTTCAAAAGAAGACAAATTCCTAGCATGTATATAGAAAAAGCGTTAAAAAAACCTAAATCAAAATTACAATGAGATACTACACTTTTCACCCATTAAGAACAGCTGTTTTCATTCTGGTAAAAAGGGAGAAGAGCATTTTACATCCTGCTGGAGGGAATACAAATTAATATACCTATTATGGAAAATGTTGTAGATTTTCCTTAGAAACAAACAAACAAAAAACCAAAATAGGACTAGAATTATCATAATATCCAATAATTAGTAATTTGAAGAATCAGCTATACCCCTCTGCTTGCTAATGCAGTACCAAAAGAGCCAGGAGACAAGAAATAGAAAAATCTGTCTATCAAGTGACAAATAAACAACAACAAAAACAACAAAAACATGTGGTACAAACACAACAGAATATTACTCATCAGTAAAGCAAATGAAATCCTGTAGTCTGGAGAATGACTCAAACCAAAGATCATTTGGTTAAATGAAATAAGCCAGATGCCTGTCATGTGACCTTGTATGTATAATAAAAATATGTCCATCTTAAAAAGCAGAAATCTTGTGTTTGGGGCATATATGTTCAGAACTGTGGTGTCTTCTTGGTGGAGTTTTCCTTTGATGAGTATGAAATGACCTTCCCATCTCTTTTGATTAATTTTGGTTGAAAGTCTATTTTATTAGATATTAGGATGGCTACTCCTGATTGCTTCTTGGGTCCATTTGCTTGGAAAACCATCTTCCAGCCCTTTACTCTCAGGTAATGTCTCTCTTTGTGACTTAGGTGTGTTTCTTGTATGCAACAGATTGTTGGGTCTTGTTTACATATCCATTCTGTTAGTCTGTGTCTTTTTATTGGAGAGTTGAGTCCATTGATGTTAAGGGAGATTAATGACCAGTGGTTGTTAGATGCTTTGATTTTGTTGCATGGTACTGGCATAGAGACAGAATGGTGGATCAATAGAACCGAATAGAAGACCCAGAAATAAACCCACATACTATGGACACCTGATCTTTGACAAAGATTCCAAAACCATACAATGGAAAAAAGATAGCATCTTCAACAAATGGTGCTGGTCTTACTGGATGTCTATATGTAGAAAAATGCAAATAGATCCATACTTATCATCCTACACAAAACTAAAGTCCAAGTGGATCAAAGACCTCATCATAAAACCAGATACATAAATTGGTTAGAAGAAAGAGTGGGGAAGACAACTTCCACCTTGGTACAGAAGACAACTTCCTGAACAGAACACCAACAGCACAGGCTCTAAGAGCAACAATCAATAAATGGGATATCATTAAACTGAAAAGCTTCTGTAAAGCAAAGAACACCCTTCTCAAAACAAAATGACTGCCTACAGATTGGGAAAGAGTCTTCACCAACCCTTTATCTGAAAGAGTACTCATATCCAGTATATATAAAGAACTAAACAAGCTGAAAAGCAACAAACCAAGTAATCCCATTAAAAAATGGGGAACAGAGCTAAACAGAGAATTCTCGATAGAGGAATAACGAATGGCAGAGAAGCACTTAAAGAAATGCTCAACATCATTAGCCATCAAGGAAATGCAAATCAAAATGACCCTGAGATTTCACCTTACACCCATCAGAATGGCCAAGATGAAAACCTCAAGGGACAACACATGCTGAAGAGGTTGTGGAGAAAGGGGAACCATCCTCCACTGCTGGTGGGAATGTAAAATGGTATAATTTCCAATTGATTTCCTGGAAATCAATCTGGTGCTTACTCAGACAACAGGAATAGCGCTTCCTCAAGATCCAGCTATACCACTCCTAGGCATATATTCAAAAGAGGCTCAAGTGCACGATAAGAACATTTTCTCAACCATGTTTGTAGCAGTTTTATATGTAATAGCCAGAAGCTGGAAACAGCCCAGATGCCCCTCAACTGAAGAATGGATACAGAAATTGTGGTACATCTATACAATGGAGTATTACTCAGCAATGAAAAACAAGGAAATAATGAAATTTGCAGGTAAATGGAGGGATCTAAAAAGGATCATCCTGAGTGAGCTATCCCAGAAGCAGAAAGACACACACGGTATATACTCACTCATATAGACATATAATATAGGATAAACCTACTAAAATCTGTACACCTAAAGAAACTAATCAAGAGGGAGGACTCTGGCTAAAATGCTCAATCCCCACTCCGAAAGGCAAAGAGGATGGGCACCAGAAGAAGAAGAAAACAGGAAACAAGTTAGGAGCCTCTCACAGAGGGCCTCTGAAAGGCTCTGCCCTGCAGACTATCAAAGCAGATGCTGAGATTTATGGCCAAACTTTGGGCAGAATGCAGGGAATCTTATGAAAAAAGTGGGAAATAATAGATCTGGAGAGGACAGGAGGTCCACAAGGAGAGCAACAGAACCAAAAAAATTTGAGCACAGGGATTTTTCCTGAGACTCATACTCCAACCAAGTACCATGCATGGCGATAACCTAGAACCCCTGCACAGATGTAGCCCATGGCAGTTCAGTATCCAAGTGGGGTCCATTGTAATGGGAACAGGGAATGCTTCTGACAGGAACTGATTGGCCTGCTCTTTGATCACCTCCCCCTGAGGGGGAAGCAGCCTTACTAGGCCACAGAGAAAGACAATGCAGCCACTCCTAATGAGACCTAGCAGACTAGGATTAGAAGGAAGAAAAAGAAACCCTCCCCTACCAGTGGACTTGGGGAGAGAAGTGTGTGGAGAAGGGAGAGGAAGGGACTGATTGGGAAGGGAGGAGGGAGGGAACTAGAGGGGGGATACAAAGTAAATAAAGTATAATTAAAAATAAAAAATATCAAAACAAGAATAAAGTGTTACTAGTTCCATAATAAACGTAAGAGTAATTAAAAAAAAAAATCAGAATCCTAGTTACCAGAGGCTCATGAACATAAGTGGAAAGTTGTATTGATAGATAATGAGTTACATTTAGGTAGGAGAAAGATGTTCTGCTATACTTTATACTGAATTCTGTGCAATGAGAAGAAGACGTTGCCTTTCTCTTCCCCTCATTGAAAGCCACTTTCATATGGTATACCAGACCTCATAATTTATTCCAGGAAATTCACTCAGATTAGAGACATCAGTTTATAAACCCTTTTCAAGTCCTTTCAGTTAGATGGCAAGAACCCACAGTTTGATTCTTTAATTTTTTTTAAATATTAATTTTTTTCAATTAAAAATTCCTGTTGCCTGTTTCCTGTTTCCTGTTTTCCTGAACAACAGAGAACAGGACAGGAGCCTTCCACAGGGGATCTATGAATGACCCTATCCATCAGGGTATTGATGGAGACGCTGAGACTCATAGCAAATTTTGGGCAGAGTGCAGGGAATCTTATGAAAGAAGGGGGAGATAGAAAGACATGGAGGGGACAGGATCTCCAGAGAGCCAAAAAAAATCTGGTCACAGGGGGACCTGCAGAGACCAATACTCCAACCAAGGACCATGCATAGAGATAACCTAGAAACCCTGTACAGATGTAGCCCATGGCAGCTCAGTGTCCAAGTGGATACCTAGTAAGGGGAACAGGGACTGTCTCTGACATGAACTCAGGCGCAGGCTCTTTGATCACCTCTCCCTTTGGTGTGCTGCCATGCCAGGCCACATAGGAAGCTGATGAAGACAGGCCTGATGATACTTGACAGGCTAGGGTCAGATAGAAGGGGAAGAGGTCCTCCTCTATGAGAGGGAGGGTAATTGTAATAAATAACAATAAATAAATAT
Organism: Meriones unguiculatus; assembly: GCF_030254825.1. NCBI lineage: Eukaryota > Metazoa > Chordata > Mammalia > Rodentia > Muridae > Meriones > Meriones unguiculatus. Next base: position 48,880,440 of record NC_083363.1, read on the forward strand.
ATTAATTAATTAACAAAAATAAAATAATTCCTGTTGCTTTTTGAGCCATTTTACAAGAGCAGATAAGAACAGAGAACAAAAAAAGCTTTATTCTGGAACAGAAAAAATATCTGAAAGATTGAACAGCATAAGCACTCAACAATATGCAGTCACAGGAACGCAGAGGTACTTCACTTCATCAATCTGACAAACTACCTGACTTTCGGAGCCAGAAGAGTTACACTGGCACAGGCTGAATTGTTAGATCTCTGATATTTGTATTGAAATGGGGACTTTATCCTGCCAGACAGAACCAAGCCAATCTAGAAGAAATAATAACTGTTTCCTATAACATTTCATGTAATATTTTAGTAAATGTATTGGCTTTAGTCTATTGTCATAACCAGATCAAGACTTGTTAAGAATACAGAACAGGTGGATAGATTGTGTACCCAGACATTAAGTCTTGGATACCAACACTATTATTTCAGCAGCAGTTCTGTTTGGATGTTGCTGAATGAGTAAATGGGACAGAGAGGGGACCTGTGAGCAGAAGACTCCTGGCATCTGGCTGTAAAGCTGTCTGATTTAATGATGGAAACTCTAGAGGGCTCAGATTCATTTAGCTAGGAGTTACCAGGAATCGAAAAGATCCTTTCATAACACAAGGCTCAAATGTTTGGGAAAAGCCTGACTTGTTGCCTTGGAAATCAACAGAAAAAGAAAAAAAATCTATGTTTCCTATTTTCTATTTTAAATAGAACGATAATAAAAGAGGAATCACAACACAATAGTATTTTTAGAAGTTAGAAACGAGTATGATGCAAACCCTTATACAAATAATGTACAATTCATAGAAAAAAAAATACAAGCAAAGAACTTAAAAGATTATGGCAAAGTGCTAAAACCTAAAATGACATAAAGCAAACACAGTCAGCATGAATCATTAAATATTAAAATATTACAGTGACAAAATATAAATTAATTAAAAAACAGGTTAATGGGGCAGCAGTTGAATGTCAGATTGCAACATGCTCAAGCAGAGAGAACTGCAGACCTTTGAACCACGTGCACACAGTGCTCTGCATCACCCCAATCACTGTGTCACCAGAAGGGCTCCCTGCGGAGGGACAGGCAGGCTACTCTCCTCTGAATGCCAAGGATCAAAATGTTAGGTCAGTAGGACACTGAACCCAGGTCTGTCCCAGGGCAACTATCCTTTGGCTACAGTTCTCTGACAGAATTTGCAAACATATGCAAATATGCCTGGAAACAAGACCTGGGGAAAACTCTCCACTGTGGGGAGTCTGGATTCACAGGAATGCATTTCTCAAAAAGAATAATATTAAACACATTAGCTCCACTCTCAGGAACAAGCATTTGGTGAATACTTGCCTGAACCTGTGGCAAGCGTCTCTGACTCTATGGCTAAAGCTCTAGAGCTCAAAAATGACACCTCTAATTTATTTGCCTTATTTCCTGCAAAAGACCCAAATATTAAAGTGGTGTCCTCATACAAAGCTTGCTAATGATCTTCCACTCTACATCATTTTATAATTTTTAATGTTTCTACTTAACTTTCCGACCATTCCTGTCATATGGATACTGGTTCAATTTACAAGTGAGAAAAGTAAGGAATGATGAAAGCAATAATAAATTATATAAATGAGCATCACTAATTAAGAATTGGATCTGAACGTTGTTCTGGCTTCCAGATCACTTGTTTCCCACAAAATTATATAATTAAATTTGCCTTTTCACACTGTATACATAGAGTCTTATGTAGATACTTCCCTGTATTTTGGTCTGTTCCCTGTGATTCACATGTTTGTTACTCTTGATCTTTTTTATTTGTACTTTCTTACGTGAAGAATATATTTCAGGTTGAGAAATGCCAAAACTGAAACAAACAAACAACAAAAAGCACAATTTTGAATCATTGGTTCTGAGAGACCAAAAGATTAAAAATCGGCAGCTATTATTAATATAATTAAGGCCTGAACTAGGTGGATGGGGAAGTCCAGCAATGCTCTGAGGGGAAGAACTGCCTTACTGCATTCTTTCTCCACCCACTAGAGATAAAGTTGCTAGGAAACTGGCCCATCCCTCTAGGGAGGGACACCAGATCATTAATGGTTTGGGGACCTTCCTACAGCCAATCAATTCAAAATGCAGCATTTTGACCAATAGATGCTTGCCAGGCAGGAATCGTTCCTGCCTTGGGCATGCTGGGAGGGACCAGAATCCTTAAATCACCCAACTAACAGGACACGGGGCTCTCTAGGCTCTCACCACTTAGGTGGTGGGGGGCGTGGGCCCAAGCTGCAGCTTGTAATGATTTATAATAAAACGAAACTCATGTATTTACAGTGGAGTCTATTTATTCCTGGTCCTTTGAGGTTCATGAACTGGGCAGAACAATTCTTATAGTCCTCAACTGCTATTAGGAAAATATTATTCACAAAGCAAATTATATGTCTGTTAATTTTGAGGTTTTGAGTTAAAAACTTAAGATATAATGAAAATGAAAATTATTTTATATTCAAAGGAAGTGATTCTATTTTGAAGTTATTGACCTATATAATTTTCATAAAAGGCATACAAAATAAATGAAGGTACATCATATTTGACATAAATCTGTACCTAAATGGCAATAAAAGTCAGACCCACTAATGACAAGATTTCCTCTTTGGAATAGTGCAAATAATAGGATCATCTAAAGATGGATTTGACATAGTTAAATCCTGACATTGTTAACAGCTCAGGTATGCTTGGATCTGTTCTGTGTTATCATTTCTGGACCTAACCCATCTATAAAACATTGCTGTCAGACATTTTCACTTCCAAGTAAAAAAAAAAAAAAAAAAAAAAAAAAAGAAAGCTTATATAACTAATCTAACCCTTTCCTAGCAACAGATGGAAACTCGATAACTGATGCAGAGGCCCATAGCCAAACATTAAGTGGAATTGGAATTTGGGGTATCTTGTGGAAGTAGGGGAGCAAGGATTGAAGTAGCCAGAGGGGTCAAGGACACCACAAGAAAATCTACAGACTTAACTAACCTGGGCCCATCAGGGCTTGTCGGGACTGAACTGCCAGTCAGTAAGCATGCATGGAATAGAACTAGGCCCTCTGCACATGTGTAACTCTGCAGCTGGGTCTTTATGGGGGACTCCCAACGTGGAAGCAGGGGTTGTCTCTGTGTTGCCTGCCTTTGGAGCTCTTTCCCCTAGTTGTCTCCTCTAGCCTCAACAGAAAAATCTGTGTCTCAACTGATTGCAACCTGATATGCAAAGCTGGTTGATATCCAGCGAGGCCACCCTTTTCTGAGGAGAAGGGATAAAAGAAGAGGGGCTAGGTGAGACAGGGGGACTAGGAGGAGAAGAGGGAGGGGAAGCTACAATCCAGGGATGTAAAGTGAATAAATAAGAATAAAAACATAATAAGATAAACAGCACACCCACCCATAGCACAAAATATTCATTTCTCAGCTAACATGACTGACTGGTATTTTTTTTTTTTTTTTTTTTTTTTTTGCCAATAACGGGAGCTCTTCCCTTTTCTCTAGACAATGTATGTGATATCCAGTCAGGAAAACAACCTGCAGTCCAGAACAATGCTCTTCCTTCTTCACCAAATTGCTTAACACACAAGCCTGGCTCCCTTAACAAGCACTTTCTAATTCTCTCAAAGGTCACACTGAAAAATCTCAGAGAGCGAGAATCACAGTAAAAGATATAAATGTACCTATTGGTCCTTATGAAAGTACAAAAATTCTATCACTACATCACATTAATATAATTGAAATATTTCTAGAAAATATAACTAAAGAAATTGTAATGAGGTTTATAAATTTGTGGATATATAGTATATAAAGAGCTACATATATGAATACACAAACAGTATATGTATGTTCGTTTAAATATATATGAAAAGAAAATATATTCACTGCATTTTTTTTAAATAGGAAGGAAACTGAAGAGAGATACTATATATTCACGTATGTCAGTAGTTACCACCATGGTCTGAATGCAATAAGTTACAGCAACAAAATTTCAGAGAAAACAGCAACCTAAAACAAAGGAGGTTGGACTTTGTTTTATGTTTGTTTTGATGAGAAAGACAGACCACAAAGACAATTAAACACTAAGGGTATACACAAACCCTTCCATAATAACTGTAAACAAGCTGATTCCCCCTGCTGTTCTACTTTTCTGCCTGTCTTCCCCATCAACAGCAGCTGCTGTTCTCAGACAAGACTTTAATGTAGTAAGGGTGATGGTGTTAATTGTCAGCTTAACAGAATCTGCAATCACCTGGGAGAAAAGCCTCAGGGCATACCTGGGAATGATTAAGGTTAGCTTCTGAGTATGTCTCTGAAGGATTATCTTGATTGCATTAATTGATGTGGGAAGGCCCACCTTAATTATTATCAGGATGATTTTGTGGTCAGGGAATCCCAGACTGTATAAAGTGAAGAAGCAACCTGAAAACTAGTAAGCATTCATTTACTATACTCTGCCTATTGACTACATGCAATTGGATGGGATGTTTGAAACCCCTGGTGCCTTAACTTCCTGACCATGGCGGGCTGCACCTTGAACTGTGAGCCAAAATCAAACCATTCTCCTTTAAGTTGCTTTTGTGAGGGTATCTTATCACAACAACAGGGACAGAAACTAAGAGAGTAACTAACAACTAAAGTAGAAATGCAGAATCTACCCTTTTCTTCCCTCTTTATTTGGTTGTCAGGCAGAAGCTTTCCACACTTAAAAGAAGTGAGAGAAACTGGATATTTCCTAGGGAAAGCACCAGATGGGATATTAACTACTTGTAGTTCTATACCAAAGTGCATAAGTTAAAAAAAATATTTCATTTTTTGATGAACACATATGTCACCCTTACAGTAGCTTACAAGGTTCAGAAACATTTCTTCTTTTTTTTTCCATTTTTTAAAAATTTATTTATTGTTTTATTAATTACAGTTTATTCACTTTTTATCCCAGCTGTAGCCCCCTCCCTAATTCCTTCCCAATCCCACCTTCCCTCATCTCCTCCCATGCCCTCCCCAAGTCCATTGATAGGGGAGGTCCTCCTCCACTTCTATTCGACTCTAGTGTATCAGGTCTCATCAAGACTAGCTGCACTGTCTTCCTCTGTTGCCTGGTGAGGCTGCTTGCTCCTAAGGGGGAGGTGATCAAAGAGCAGGGCACTGAGTTCATGTCAGAGACAGTCCCTGTTCCTCTTACTAGGGAACCTACTTAGACTGAGCTGTCACAGGCTACATCTGTGCAGGGGTTCTAGGTTATCTCCATGAATGTTCCCTGGTTGGAGTATCAGTCTCAGAAAGGACCCCTATGCACAGATATTTTTTTTCTCTCCTTGTGGAGCTCCTACCCCCTCCAGATCTTTCTATCTCTCCCTTCTTTCATAAGATTCACTGCTCTCTGTCCAAAGTTTGACTATGAGTCTCAGCCTCTGCTTTGATACCTTGCAGGATAGAATCATTTCTTAATGAAAAAGTGTCTGAAATCTTTTGCTTGAAGTATTTCACTGAAAAATAGCACCATATATTATGATGCTCAGATGTTAAATATTAAAGTAGTGGGGATGGATGCGATTTGTCTACAGTAAGTCTACAGATCAAGCCAGTAGACTTACTGTACTAGTAACCATTTACTTTACTATTGGCATACTTGCTATCACATCTATATATCATAAGAAAATGACAAAAGAATCCCAGATAGTAAGATTATAAGAAATGTTAGGTTAAACCTTAAAACAATTAAACTACAACATTTAATGTCACTAGGATACTTCATTCAACATTTTACATGCTTATATGTGAATCTTCTTATATTCTTGAAATCATGGACTATGTATTCTTTTTTAACAATGCCTTGTACCTAGCTGATACTGAGGAAGGCTTTGTAATCAATAGAGGTGGCTCAGTTTAGCTATATAAACAATTATTTCTGAAGAGAATTCCTAGTGTTTGTACCAAATATGTCATATATTTTAAAATCATAAGTGAAAATTTCTGATACAGAATGAAAAATTTGAAAAGCCACAACTATAAGCATTCCCATTCAGAGTAAGCAAATTGAAATGCAATATAGGAATTTGCATCTTTTGTGGTAAAACTCAACCCCAAAATAAAAATAAGCAGAGAAAACTTATGATAAATTTAAGAATACAAAGACACACCCATAAAGGTTACCTAAAGATGAACTGGCCCGTTCTTCTTAAAAGGTTTGAATCAGCTTTGAAAAACCTTTTAAAAGGGACAGTATTTCAAAGACTGTATGTGAATGTGTGGGGTGTGTACCTATAGACAAAATGAAGAAATACCAAAGATAACGTAAGTGGATTTTCTGGAAATGATTTGCACCAAATTAATGATGATTTTGAGCTCTAATGTTCACAATTGAATTACTATTGAGATATATATCCATGGAACTCATAAAGCTTTGCATGGAACTGGATGAAAATTGTATTTTTTAGATATTTTTATTTATTTTTTGAAAACTTCATACATGTAGGCACTGTATTTTGTATCTGTTCACCACTACTTCCTTCTGACTCCTCTACTGGTCTCCACGGAGTCTACTATAGAGGGTCCTCTGAAAAGCTCCACCCAAGGGGATCGAAACAGATGTTGAGACTCATGGCCAGACTTTGGGTAGAGTGCAGCGAGTCTTATGGAAGAAGAGAGGGTGGGATTAGAGAGACATGGAGGGGACAGGAACTGGAAAAGTAGACCAACAAAGCTAAAGTATCTAAGCCCAGAGAGTCTGGCAGAATCTGATGCACCAATGGAGGACCATGTATGGAGAGGACCTAGACCCCTGCTCAGATGTGGCCAACTGGCAACTGGTCTTCATGTGGATCTCTGAGTGAGGGGAGGAGGGGTTGCCTCTACCATGGACTCAGTTGACTGCTCTTTGATCACTTGCCTCTGATGATGTGTCCTTGTCAGGACATGGATCCAGGCAGTCCTGATGAGACTTAACAAGCTATAGACAGATGGTAATGGTAGAGAACTCCCCCTTTCAGTGGACTAGGGGAAGGGGATGAGGGGAAGAAGGAGAGAAGGTGGGCTGGGAGGAGGAGTGAGGGAAGGACCTTATATAATGAATACATTGTCAAAAAAATAAAAAAATTCTGAAAAGAATTCATAAAAATAATAATTTCTAAAACATTATGACATTATAACAAAAGACACTGACTTGAAGAATTTATGTCCATGGAAGAATCTGGATTTGTGTTGGAAAATATATTTACAGAAAAGCATCAATGTGAGTTCCACTATGCCGCTTTCATACAGAGTAGATTATAAACCAGTCTACCAATGAAACCTTCTAAAGAGTAAAGGAGAGATTTTTGTTTTAAACACTGATTTTTGTCATTCTTGTTGCCACTTGTCATTCGTGGTCTTGACTTTAGCTTCCTGATATATTGTCATGTATTCATTTACTAACATACCCTAAATTTGTCCCCCTTGAAACCAGAGATTAGAATTTCTTATTCTTTATGAAACTCTTTGATGTTTGACAATACCATAAAGACAGCTCTGGGATAATAGGCAGAATTATCAAATTTAGATGATGTAGAAATAGATTATTAGGCAGAAGGAAAATGATGATGATATAAATACACTCCAAGGAAGACTATACATATGGTCGTATGATATTTCTCAGAAAATATTGGCAGTTTTCTCATGTGGTTAGTGACAAATTACCTTCTTTGACTGAATGAGTATATAGAAATAACACCGAGAGAAACAATCCTAAGACAGGTCTTACTAGTTATACCTGAAGGTAACAACTCACCTCAAGACCTGAGAACTCTTTGTGATTCTTTACAAAGGATAACTCTGTATAAATAAACCTTTATTTTAAAACATTAATGTAAACATATAGAGAAATATGGAGAGATGAACGTCAAATGGTTTTACCCAAGAAAACATACATCACTACAAACATAGGAACCTGGGCAATTACGTGTTTCATCCAGATAAAGGACAGTAATGAAAGAAAACATTTCCAGCAAGGCTCAATAATAGTTGTATGCTTTATGTATGCCATGTACATCAGGGACAATATATGAAGTACATTAATGCAAGCTTCCACAAATGCCCAACATGCTTACCTGGACAGAGAGCAATATTACAAGGCTTGTGATGTGTTTCAGGTCCTTCACAGGGCCTCCCTCCATACTGAGGAGGTGTGCATGACCTGGTGCGCGTTCTTTGGCCTCGGCCACATGTAAAAGAGCATAAGCTCCATGGTGACCATTCCTCCCAAACTCCATGTACTGTAATAAAGCAAAGGAGCTTCAGCCACAAAGAAGAGAATCAAAATCAAAGACTTCTTTCTGTACAGTTAAGAAAAGAAATCATCAAAGTATGAAGATATTTTGAAAACCCACTTTCACTAACATTCTAGTTAGACATAAGCTTTTAAATTTAATTTAAAAATGTATTAAAATAATAAAAAAAAACTATATGTGATTTTCTTCTATAGTTTTAACAATGAGTTTTAAACTATTCCATTTTTAACCTCTGTAAATGGAAACTCCCCTTTCTTTTGATAAAAGATTCATATTATTTTAAAGCATGGTCATTTAAGAAGAATAAAGAAAAATTTAATTTCTCATAACAAGGCTGAACTTTTAATTTTAAATTTGTATTTAAATATCTAAGGACAATTAAGTTTTAGTTCCTGTGACGTTTCAGAAACATATTGTGTCAGAAAATTAAAAAGAAAAAACTTTTCCCTGATAATTGGTTGTATGCATTTAAAATAGATTTTAAGCTTCATTTTTAAAAAAAAAAATATTTTCATCTAAAACTTTGGAGGTACAATCACCATCTTTTGAGTAGAGGGATATTTAAACCACTGTATCTATTCTCAAAGGGTCCTCCCTTTCCTCATTTCAAGGAGAGCAGTGAGCACAGGCATGGGTTTCTAAAAGTCATGGAGCTAGAAGACAATTGATCTCCTCCTTTGACAGTTTGATGGAATTGGAAACACTCCTAATTATGTTTCTAAAACAGCAACAAGATCAACAGCCAAGTTATATAAAAACAGAATTAGAGTAAGCATGGACATAACAATACTTCAAATATCTCATTATGCATAATTCCAACTTGACTGAAAAAAATACTGTGGATTCCTTCAGAATGAGTATTGAATGCTATGTAAATAAATATTGGTGTAATTTACACAAGCTCACTGGACCTCAAAGTTTAAATCCCTGTTCTGAATGTCAGGCTACTGCTCTCCTATCTATTAGCATGGGGAATTACCTCACAAATAAAGCAAGTACAAATAAGCCAGGAGAAACGTTCTGTTGAGAACCTGCTCTCTTGATGCTAAATCTCTCTGCCTTAGAACACTGAGAATATCTTGAGTTCAGAAGGTTGAGGTCACTCCTGGACCACATGAGAGTAGCAAAGAAAAGTTCATTTTCCTCCTCCAGTGGGTAGCTTTAAGCACAAGTCCATAAAAAATGGCATAGGTACTTTCTAAGTAAATATAATACTTCTAAAATTTTCTTCATGTGTATTTTGATCATGTTCTTACTTGAAAGCTGAAAGCTAAAGGCTGGTGCGGTGGCGAATGCCTGTAATCCCAGCACTCAGACAGGAAGAAGCAGGCAGATCTCTGTGAGTTTGGGCCCAGCCTGGTCTACAAAGAGAATCCAAGACATCCCAGGCTACACAGAGAAACCCTGTTTCAAAAAGCCAAAAACAAAACAAAAACTCTAAAATTTATCTAGTTAGACAATGCATTACTACAGGTTATTATTAGTTTTGTGGTAAAAGTACTCAACAGCTGCTCTTTTAAAGTCTTTAAAGAATATTATAAAGTTTTAAAAACTGTGATAATGTGTAATTATGCCGCAGTGTATACAAATACACTTCAGAACACCACAGGTTCATTTTAACACACAATTTTACATGGCACTTTAAATGATCTATGACTAAATTTCAAAATAATCCCCCCCCACACAAAAATAACACCTTAATATTTGGATAAACCATTCCATTCCATTATTGTTGTTGACTTGTTGCAATAAGTTGTAAAAACATCGAAAAAGCAACCCAATTAGAGTATTATTCAATAAAAGTCATTTAATGTTTCTATAAAAGTCATTGGAAAGTCTTTTAAAAACAATATATAGAAAAAGTTCCAGGGATGAGAGAAAAGTAATATTTTTCATCCACCTCATGGCAACCTGGGAAACCCAAAACTAATAAGTATCCATTGATTACAGAATATCTAATATTTGCATTTAGCTATATACACATAAGTGTTATACAGCTTTAAAATATGTATATCTATATACATATGTTCACATCTATGTAAAGTCAATCAAAGAAGGACTTCTCAAAGAAATTTATATGAATATATTTTATTTTTTAATAATGTATATCTTAACCTATTTTTTTGCATTCATTTCCAGGTACCAAACTGGGCAAACTGCCCCACTATGTAAAGTGTTAATGACAACACATCATCTTTTATCAAACTACACTCAGTGTATATAGCTTAATGCTAGAAAACGTTAAACAGCTAAATTGGCAAAATTTTCTTTGTGAACCACAAACATGTGCAAGAAATTTAGCAGCTTAGTTAAATCATGATACTGGAATAAGAAGAGTAAAGAGTAATGCTACTTAGTCATTTTAAGTAGTCTTTATTATTGTGTGTTGAAGTTTTGTAATTCAATGACATCATTTAATTTCTTTGTGGGACAAGAAATTATTAATAATTTGTCATTTTTAGAGACTAATAAGTTGGCACAAAATTAGAACACATGCTTTATAAGGTTTAGAGTCTAAAAGATTTATATCAAGAGGCTATTCATAAGATTTTTGTTAAGATCAAGTTTTCAATTTAATGTAAAATTGTTTTGTAACAGTCTTTCATTTTACAGTAAACTAAAAAATTTGAATTATCTAGTAATTTTGAAAAAGAATATAATATAGTCATTTAATTTGCATAAATTTCATAAGGTTGTCTACTTTTTAAAAAATATTTGGTACCAGATATATTGTCATAGCTCTACTTGATACAAGCCAAAGAGAAAATAAAATATATACAATATACAAACATTATCACCAGGTTTTGAAATAAACATCTAGAAATTTTCATATGATTTAGGTTGCATTATATATAAAATAATCCCTTTAAGTCTAAAAGTTTCACTATGGAAAAAAATAAATATAACAACTCTGACATTCATGAAATGAATCCTAAACCATTCTGTAGCCTATATTAACTTTTACAGATTAATTTCTGTTCAGTACAAATCAATGATTATCAACTGGTGGTAGCTCCACCCACAGGGACATTGGTTGAAATCTGCAGATGGTTTAGGCTATGTCAGTTTATAAGGGAATGAAACGACACTGGCATCAAATGAGTACACCCAAGGATGTGTGCAGGTAAGCATTCAAAGGTGCAGTATGATCCTTATGAAACAAAGATTTATTAGAGTCAAAATGCTGGTGCTTAATCAACAGAGACAACTGTGGGTGAAATAGAGAGCTGAAATTCAGCTGGGACAGTAACTACATAATTAAGTGTTGCTCTCTACATTTCCCAGTTTATTGGGGATATTACATAAATTTCTCCTCTGACCAAACCACACCAAACCAAACACAACACACACAAGAAAAATTGCCAAAATAATAATAATAATAATAATAATATATATTGTCAAATCAACAAATTTTCAAAAGGCCAAGTGTGTGTCTGTATTAGAGGATCTGAATAAAAGAAAAAAAGATGTGAATAATGAAAAGTAACTCATTTGTAATAATAATGAGTTTCCTTTACAGTACAAATAATCTTGGATTCTTCCAATCCACACATTTTGCAGAGTTAATTTATAATCACCTTGTCCTTTTCTTGTCCCATCCTCATTAATAAAAAAAAAATCACAGAAGTTAGCATGACAACTGAGGTGTTGATATGTGAGCAAATTTAAGGAGAACTTATTATTTTAGAAAGTTTATATTATGTATTATTTATATTCAAATACATCTTAAATGTTAAACCATTTAAAGATTTAGTACATTTTTATTGCTTTCATGATATAGCATATTTAAAAAATAACATTTACCACTACAGTGAATTAGAAAAGCAGTATATGGAAAAAGTTCCTATTCCCTGGAATTATATACTTATCTGATATTTTAAAATAATTAGAGTTGACCTTTTGTATTTATAAAATTAGAAAAGGTCCTTAATTCAATAAACTAAAGTATAACAATGATATACTTCTCATGAGCAGTATTCAACAAAAATTTAGAAAAACAAATATTTTGTATACATGAAGTTAAAAGAGAAACTTTCAAATGTTCATATCCTTACACTTGTTAATGTGAAGAGATTTAAGAAATCAAAACAGCTGTCAAATGACATATTACTCAACTTTCTTCACATGAGACACACAGACAGAAAACTTGGTAATCACATGTGTGTGGGAGACTTAGGTCTCCCAGTCAACAGCTTAATCATCCCCCTTCGGTAGAGGAGGAAGACTTCCATATATTATCCTTACAAATTTGTGTAACATGAATGGAAAGTAAGCTATGAGTGGAGAATGGTAGAAAGTACACTGGAATCCAATCAGATTCCCACTTGAGAATATGTTTGTCACTAGATAAGATTCTTGTCATATGCAAATGATCTTGACACAAAGTACTTACAAGATAAATTTATATGTCAATTGAATCATAACCTTTTACTGATACTGTCTTAAACAAAGAGAACAGGGAACTCAACCCTGTAAATCATCATGTAAATACTGTGATTAGTCTTCCTGGTTAAGTCTCCCAGAAGACCCATTCTATTGTTAAGCATTAGGTTTGAAGTCTCCAAGTTTCACTATCACACTCCAAGCATCTATCTTTCCATGCCTCCTCCTCTTCGTCCTCTAAATCCTCTAACTCCTCCTTTTCCTTCTTCTTCTTCTTCTTCTTCTTCTTCTTCTTCTTCTTCTTCTTCTTCTTCTTCTTCTTCTTCTTCTTCTTCTTCTCCTTCTCCTTCTCCTCCTCCTCCTCCTCCTCCTCCTCCTCCTCCTAGCTCATGTCATTGAAATGTGCTTGGTCTATGACCCCTACACTTTTGTCTGGCTTGCATTTTTTCTTCAAGTCAGATTATTCTTCATTCCATATTCTTTCTTGTCGCATGCAATCCTAACTTTCTCCTACTTATTATTGTCCCTTTGTTTATTACTGTGTCTTCCTTTCCTCAGAGTGTCAGTTCCTATTTAACTTTGACTTCATCTATTGCTTTTCTACTCTTTCATTTTGATACAAAGTGTTCTCATACTTCATTAAATCATTCCCCCAATATCTCTCGATATTTTATTCATTTCTCTTTCCTTGGGATTTTTTAATTTTTGTTTTTATGTTTGTTTTGATTTCTGCTTGTTTTTTAAACAAAAAACAGCATAACATAAAATTGTTCATGGAAAATATTTTGAATTCATAATTCAGCAGTGTCGACTATATTCATTTGGCAGTCAAATAGATGACCAGAAATGTTCAGTTTTGAAAATTTGAAGCATTATACCCATTAAACAACAGCTACCCTAGAATCTCTTAGGATGGTTACATTTGCCTGCTTATAAACTGACATTATTCCTGACTATTTTTCCAGATCCGTCACTGTGATTGTAATGTCAGCTGCTGCAGCCATATAGTTTGCAGTCACCCATTCATCAAATGATTGGGCACAACCTAAACTCTTTGCTTTGGGGCTGATTCAAATAAGGCCCTCACTGGTTTGAGAGGGTAAAACAATAAGACCAGGCATGTCATCAAATAATACACTTTTGATGTAACATATATTTCACCCTAACCAGCTCCCTCTCTGGCTTTTAAAGAAGTATATTGCTGTGATGATGACAATCTCTTTAAGGTAGTTTATGAAATAAAATGACAGTTCATATTTGGTCTACTACCTTTATTTATTTATTTTCCTGATAGGGTCAGATGAATGTTAGGGGAATGGCTGACTGAAAACTATATCAGTGAATGGCTACATGTCACATTTCTACTATGCTCGACATTTTTATTTTTCTTCATATATGAAGATGGGTATTTTTATCACCTAAAAACACAATAGAACTAACTGAATGTTTGTACTCTTTGATGTAGATACACACATTTCAATCATATTTGCAGTAGGGAGAGAGTCACTTATCTAATACCCTTACTGCTCTGAAAGAAGAACTAATCACGTACAGAGTAAAATATTACAATGGAAAAGAATTACACCAATAGACTCTCATTAAAACACCTATACCCAGTTCACAGGAAAATAACAAATTGTTCCAAATGCGTAGCATGACACAATTCAAAACATCCACAGTCGTAGTTGCCGCTAACACTACCTGGACAGAGGGCAGTGTTATTGCAAACCCTTGATTCTCTTAATGGGCCGCTGCAGAGTGTCCCGTAAGGTGATACACAAGTTCTGGTTCGCACCTGCGACCCTTGACCACAAGTAACTGAGCATGAGCTCCACTGGGACCACTCTTCCACACCAGATTCACCTGCGTGCAAGACAACAAACAAACGTGAAATACTGTCTTGATTATTCATCTTGGAAGCATCATACCAAACTGACACTGACACGCATGAATAATTTAAAAGTAAATACAGGACAGTACACCCAAAGTAAACAGTTCATAGGAAGAAAACAGCTCATAGGAAAATGAATTTAGGGGGATGTATGCAATGCTGATACAAAGACTGTTTGCCATGACCTTGTTAACAAAACCATTCTTTGCAAAGTCCACTAGGCTAACACCACCGTGAAGAAAGAAATCAGCGGTGTTCAGTAAGAATAACTGTTTGCAAGAGTTTTCTTCAAGCCTATCCAGGGCCGTGTACTTGATGTAAACAGAGGCAGAATGCATTTCTAAGTATACTCTGTGGCTTTGGCGAGCCAAGCTGTATTGGTACGTTCTTACCTAGTTCTTTGTTGTAGAATGCTCTTTCTATTGCTAAGGACGGAATGCACCTGAACTACTCTGCAGGTGGATAACTTACTCCAAATAGATTTCCTACTCTTTCAACCTATAATAACAAATTACTTTGTGGTAATTTATCAATATCCTCCTGCTCACCATTTCATCCCTGATCTAAGGAGTGATTTTTTTTTCTACTTCAATTGAATGAAAACTGACCATTTATGTTAGCTGAGCATAGAAGTAAAATTTACTCCAAAATAGGGCCCTCAGAAGCCAATTAACGCCGGGTTTCATAAACTTTCTGGTGCTTGGCATCAGATTGAAATTAATTTTTTTTTTCATTACCTAAAACCATGATATAAAAATACAGGAAGCATTTGTTTTTTTGTTTTTAAACCACTGGGGTGGGATAATTATATTCTAGAATCAGGTCTAGGTTTGATTTTGAAATCTAACTTGAAATTTTTTCCATTGCTTTGCACCAAATTCCAGTCGAGCCGTATCTGGCTAGTAGTGTATACTTATCTTAAGCATGCATATAATTGTCAAAACTTTTTACAGGGAAGGGCCTTCTCAGAACTTTGTATCACCGACTATACAAAAGAAGGAGTAATTTAGCTTTATATCATGTATTCTGTTAAGAATAATCCTTAGAAATATAATTCCAAAGACAGAAATGATAGTCCCTTTGTCTATATTGTCTTGGAGAGTTAGTAAATGATTTTGAAAATACATTACATGTTAATCAAGGCAGCTCATCTTCAAACTGGTTCTGAAGAAAAGAATGAATTTACACCAAACTACAAGGTAAGATATTCTTCAGAGAGAAATCTATTGTAAAAAATGATCTCACTGCTAGAAAACCTGTTTGATGAAGATGTTGATTTTACATTCTGGTATAATCTGCTTACTTATTTTCTTGAGGGCTCAGAACAACTAGTTTGCAGGAAAACGCTGCTCTGTTGAAACTCTTAGAAGAACGAGAAATGGGTTCTTATATTACAGTCTAACACGAATGGAGAGGCATAGATAATTCAATGACACCTAGTTATCTATTAGAAGGACACACGCTGGTATTTTGAATGATGACTCACATTAATTATGGCTTCTTTTAAATATTGACGGTGGTGTTTAGCATGGAGGTGTACATTTTTACCTTTACATATTTATTTATAACTAATTTCATAAATATTTATGGGGAGGTCTGAGTAGTGTTTGAGTTACGTTTCAATGTTCTCTATTATTTGAATAATATTTAAGAAAAATAAAAGTCATAATCTTATGAGATCACTTGGTCATGGTTAAAACTATCTACACATATATTTGTATATACATAATCACACTTAGTAAAGAAACTATTAAGCTTAAAATTATGGGAGAGCAGTGTACACTTAATTACATGTCAACCTGTTTGTGATGAGGCTGATTATAAATATTATGGCTATATGTTATCAAGTACAAGCCAGAAAGTTAAGAACAATGTGAATTCTGTAGGTGAAATGACAACGTTTGGGACATTCTATTTTTGCCACAAATATAGTTTTTCTTTCTCACTTGCATTGTAATGATGAACAATTTTTAAAATTAATCTTAGCAGTGAATTCATACCAAGGCCTAATTTAATATACAACTTTTTACAAGTGCTTGAAAATATGAGCTGTCTCAGCATCTCTGGTTCTGCACGACACTGAACACAGTAAGCAGCTGTGCTGGGTCATGAGACATCAATGATGAATGCTAAGAGCTAGCGTTCCTCACAGTTCATGTTGGAGATGGACAATTAAATGAAAATAAACACATGAATAGTAAATTTTATTTCAAATTTAAGAACCAAAATTTGCCACTAAAATAATGGTCTAACCATCAACTTGATCTTTCATCAATTTCAAATTATTTTCACTGCAATTTTTATACTACTTTGTTTTCCCCTAAGTTGTCAAGGGTTATCTAGCAAAGCATATTGAGTTATGTTAGAAATAGTTAATATACTGTATAAGGAAGGTGTTTTAATGACACTGAAATAGTAAAGTATAAACTGAGCACCATTTCCAATATATGTATCTTTGGAGACAGAGCAAACTGATCTCATCATTGTTTGATTTAGAAGAGTTGTCAAAGATCTTGTGAAAAACTCCTCAAGAGAAGGTCATACTGACCTGAGGCTTCGTATCCTGAAACAAAGCATGAAAGAAAACTGGAAAAAGTATTTCAGTCAACTCCATATTGACTCTGGAGAATTGAAGAGTTCCATTCATTTTTTGAAACTCTTTAATAATTTACCTCGAAAGCTACTTGTGAAAAGTGAATGAGATTACATGGGATAGTGAATTTAAAATTATGAACAAGATTTAATATGATTTTTACTGGAACATTTAAGTCATGAAATTAGAAATTATTTAGTGTTATCTTCCTTTTTTAGATCACATATTATATATTACTAATACAGACAATTTTCTTTGTGTAATAAATGGTTACTTTTCTAAATCTGTTTAGAAACTCACTTCATGCCTACGTTGCTAAAAAGTAAGTAACTTTTAACAACATAAAGATTTCTTATTCCAGCTTATTGGCATTTAGGTTTGGTATATCCCTTCAAATAGACATGTTTTTTATTTTATTTCATTTTCCTTAACTGTACATACAGATGCCCAATTTAAGTTTTTTATTCAAAATAGAATAAATAATTTTATTATGCATGAAACAATTTGGCTATATGTATGAATGTGTACTGTGTTCATGCAGTGCCTACAGGGGCCAGAAGAGGGTGTTGGATATGCTAGACCAGGAGTTAACAGATGTGAGCCTCCTCCATGTAGATTCTGGAAACTTAAGGTGGGGCCTTTGCAAGAGCAGTAAGAGTTCTTAACCACTAAGCCATATCTCCATCCTAATTTTAGGCTTTTATAGCAACCTGCTTGATGTTTAGACTTGCCTCAGTTACTAGCACTAGCAATAAAACTCTGGAAAAATAGTGCTACCTAGAACAACGTCATTTAAAAATATTCAGTCACTGTGTCTCTATATAGTTAAGTTTATTTTATAAAGGAAATATTTAAGATTGTATTTGTTGCAGAAGCCAGTTCACTTATCTGAGAAAAAATAAGGTTTGGTGGCTTTTGATTTCTTTTTCCATTATTAATACAATACATTTATGGCATTTTAGAATTTTTTTTATTTAATTTTCTCCTATGTCTTATTTTGCTCTCAAAATATGCTCAGTAAAGTTCATGGCTGTTAATATGCAACATTAATACCTTGATTTGAGAAACAGACAAGTTCTATTTTTTAAAAGATTTATTTATTTGTTTATTTATTTATTTATTAATTTTTTACAAAGCATTCTGCCTGCATGTGTGCCTGCTCACCAGAAGAGGGTACCAGATCTCACTGTAGGTGGCTATGAGCCACTATGTGGTTGATGGGAATTGAACTCAGGACCTTTGGAAAAACAGCCAGTGATCTTAACCTCAGAGCCATCTCTCCAGGCCCCTAGACAAGTTCTATTAATGAAACTTCATTTTATAAAATGTGACTCTTTGATACTTCTATTCATTTAGTATATATTAACATCATTAAGAACCGTAATATTTAAGAAAAAAGTTTTTCCCTTTTAACTTTATAAGTCCTTGGTATTCAACTATGAATCTTAAAAGATAGTTAATATAATGCATTTCCTTTCTTAGTTCAGCATGGTAATTTAATACTAAAGTAAGCACAGTGCGCATCTTTATCTTTTCATATGCAAGCTTGGTTTCACATAAATTTATGAACCCTGTTTCTCATAAATTCAAGCATCTATCAATGATTTTAGAGCTTTAATTTGGCCTTTCGGAGTTGTTAACCTGATGCGTGAATGGCTTTAAAGTTGGTCACAGATCTCTTTAATCAATGTGTCATCTACTTACCAAATCACTTGTTTTTGGAAAAAAATATACATTGTGTAGAAAAAGAATAATGACTGAAAAATCCAAAACAAATGTATAAAATGTCATAACCAATTCCTCTTTTAAAAATCATCATATTTAAATATAAATGTTTATATTTAAATCTGTTAAAATATTTTGACAGAAAATGGAATTTTCTTAATGTATACAAACATTAAAAATGGAATTTAAACAAACTCTTGATTTAATTGCATAACGTTAAATACACAAACTAATTTTACCAGATATCTGGAGATTTAAACATGTAGTTCTCCATTTCACTCCCCCTTGATGACAAGTTTCAGCAATTACAGTAAACCAATTTTTGCTATGTCTTCTGTATAAGAAAAGATGCCTCACTGAGTGAGTGGTCAGCCCATGTTTTATCTCCATTGAGAACAGAAGTTCCTCAACCTCTGCTCATGGAATCAATCATTTTACTCTTGGTATCAGACCAAAACACATTTAGAGATCTGGAGAATCATTTGAACCACGCTGTAATTCATTTTCAACTTGAGGAGACAACTTATAAAAGTA
Source organism: Meriones unguiculatus (assembly GCF_030254825.1). NCBI lineage: Eukaryota > Metazoa > Chordata > Mammalia > Rodentia > Muridae > Meriones > Meriones unguiculatus. The sequence goes on from NC_083363.1 coordinate 48,899,877, forward strand.
TAAAACTCCTCTTAAATTTAAGTACCCCAAAAGCAATCCAGCAAAGGGGGTTCTCTTCATTTCTGGATCAGGCCATAACATACAATATTTTAAAAATTTAAACTGTGTACTTATAGAATTCATTCTACATATTGTGATCTGAGGAACTGGGTTACAATTAATACATTAGAATAAACCTCCCATCTATTTCCAAGAATACAATTCAACATCAGTATTATTGTTTTTAAGCAATAACTTCAGTACAGTGTTCTAAACAAATAGTATCACAAAGAACACATGAACTGAAGGAAACATCCTATCCTTTGGAGAGTTTCATTAAAATCAGTCTGAATATCATGTCTCAGATCTGACCATATAATTGTAGTTTCCTACTAATGCTAAACAAACAAGAAAGGAATGCATACAATTTTGTAATAACACAGATAAACTTAGTTGTCAGTTTTGAAAAAGAACAGTAAATGCTGAGCAAGTTTGCAATGCAGCTTTAAACATCTCCAGCTGGGAGAGGCTCCATGCAATGTCACTGAGCAGAATTCTTGACCACTTACTTTGAGAAGCCAAATCACCCCCACTGCAACTTATCAAACTTTATAGATTATTAAAGCATAAATTCTACGTGGCTATATCCATTCATGTATATTTATGAGCATCAAAAATTATGTCAAACAATGCACTTTTCAGTCACATTCAAATTGGTAGAAAGGTTTGAAATTAGTCTGATTGATCTAGGACCAAATAATTTTATAAGACAGAAAGCCAATTTTGTTGATATTTAATTAGATGATCAAGTTGTTACTATTTATATTCTGCAATAAATTTATTTTCAAATCATATATTAAATTATAAAAGCCTAACATTTCTATATTTAACAATCAAGCAATATTTATAGGTAATATGACATATGAAAGAATAATGTATCAAATTTTCTTAAGTTAAATTTCATCATCTGAGTCCTATTTAAATTATACTTCTTGAAAGTTCCAAAAAATAATTCTTGAAAAGGGAACTTTATTGCTTTCCTTTAAAGGTGTATTGACACATTTTAGTGGTTAACAGAAAAAATATATATAAATTCTAAGTGTCCTATACCAAAGCAATGTAAATCTTACACATTTTTTCCATGTATTTTTCATTCACAGCTACTTTATTTATGGACTTTAACTGGTGACAAAAAATGGCTCAAAAAAAAAAATCAGCTCCAAAAACTGACAAATGTGCAGCAAAGGATCATGAAAACATGCAGTGGTTTCATTAAATTAACAACAATAAATAGAAAAATGTAACTAACGTATTACCAGTTTGTGCCATAAATTTAGCAGCATCAGCTTGTTCCTGAGGGACCCTTTTCTCATGGACAGATCGAGGTCGCTGACTTTTAATTGTATGATCTCCCATCATTCCAAATTCTAGAGACAGAATAAAGGTATATGAAAGCCTGTGTGTAGACATTTCTCACAAATTACATTACTGTCCCATGCAATATGTTCCTAACACAGACCTAGAAGTCATGGATAAATATACAATTCTAATTTCTCTATGCTGCTCTGCTAGGAATACATCTAAGCTTAATGTAGAAAACCTGAAATCATGAACAGCTTTCAAGAAACAATAATAACAGTCAGTAAATGATATATCCGAAGTTAAGTCAACTCAAGTAACAGAACATATTTTACTCTTCTCTGATAATGTTCTGAAGTCATATAGAAGAAAAAATAATACAACCGCACTATTAACTGTTGTCCCTGGGAGAATCCTGACTGGGTGTCTGCTGCCTCGGTCTAAATGTTTGGCACCCCACAAGGTTTCCTGCATCTTCAGGAGGAGTGCACAGCTCTGTTATCTAACTTTCTAAGGCAAATATTCAGACAATGGAGGATTCCTTTTTTTTTTTTTTTTTTTTTTTTTTAATCCAAAGATGAGGTAGCCTTTGTATGCTTCCAGGCTCACAAAAAAATCTGGTAGCCTCAGTAATTTTGTTTCTTATCTTTCCTGATTTGACCCTTTCCTCACTTTCTCTAACCACATGTAAAGCAATGTTTTCTTGTTAAAAAAATACTGTACTAAAAGATTTTAGGTTTTTGTTACCTAATTGTCTACAATGAATCTATTAATACAGACATAAATTGTCTGTGCCTAGCAGATAATTAGAAAGAAAGTGTGGAGAGAAAATTCGGTGTAGTATGTTTCAAAAAATTCATATGCTTAAAGAGATTATATGCTCAAAACTCCTGATTAGAGCTGTGCTCACTGAACTGTTCTAGTGATAAGATCTAGTAAAACACAGGTCTAGCATATGGAATATTTGATGGCTCTAATTCCTAAGTTTCAGGTAGAGAAAGGAAATCTCTAGCAAGAATAATACTATGGTACTTTTTCTTACATCATGAATGATACTGATCTCTTCATATTCAACACTCAACATTTGAGAATGAAATTTTGTCCAAAAGTTTTACTAATCAGCCCTTTACTCATTAATTTTTAAATGTACTTATGCTAAAATACAACATATTTACAACATATTTTGAAGTCAGCAATTCTACCAACTCTGGTCTTTTATGTAACAAAAAAGACTAGCATGTTGTCTGTTCAATCAAAATCTCAACCAATTATGACCCCAGACAAAGCAACCTTAAAGAAATTCTTCCTAGAGCTTTCACTAAAGAGTTCACATCCTGAGATATTTGAGAAGTCTACATGTGTGTCTCTTTTTGTCACTATGGATAATATTGAAAATGGAAAATGGAAATATAAATAAAGTGTCAATTTACTTGATTAAATAAAATCATCACTATTTTTTATACTTGCCATCATTCTTTCATTCATTCCTGTGTAAACCATGTGCTGTGTAAACCATTTCTTGTTGAGCTTATAAGAGGTAGCTAATTACCATTAAATTTACTATTTAGAAAGTTTTAAATATAGTTATTCACTATTATATATTTAAAACTATCATGCAATTTAAATGTCATTGTATCGTCAATAGAAAACAAATATTAGTGGTTAAGTTTTATTAACATTATACATTACCTTTCTAATTAATATTATAATTTAACTTGCATGTTTCACAAGTTTTTATCACTTTCAATGTTTACATCAGAGGATGTATTTCGATGATAATAATAATCACACTGGGGTGTTTTAGCATAATAATACAAAAGATGAAAGAATACATCTGTGCCCTGTGTAATACTTTTAAGTTAACAAGTAATGACAGAACCAGTTTGATGGAAGACCATTCCTAATGTCAGTGGCAGCATGACAATAACCTGTATCTAGCTTCTGAGGAAAATATTGAAACTTGAAAGGAAATATGATCCTGACGCTTGATTTTGGATATTGTCAAATCACTACTGGGATTAGCTGAAAATATATCACATTAAATTTCTAATGATTTCTCAAACATAAACATAAGTACTTTTTTTGGAATAGAATTTAGGCTATTATTTTTATTGCTAGCCAAGTAATTTCTATATATAAAAATATTTTCAATACAAATGACACTTCCATATTCAATGTTAGTGACCCCCTGCCATCAATTCTTATGTCCATGTGAATATTAGTGATGATGTTTCTTAATATAATTTAACTGGAAAGCTTTTAAAACATGAGAATCAAATCCTTGGTCTCAATATACATTAGACAAGCTCTCTGCCACTGAGCTATATTTGAAGCCCAAAATGACAATATGTGGCCCTGTTATAAACAAATTTTGTGTGTTATGTATGATATACCACTGATTTTCTCTCTTAGAAGACAAATGAACACTAGAAACATTTAAAAATATTCTAGGCCTATTAATCCAAAATAAAGTTATCACTGAAACTAGAACACGCTTTTATCTAACCAAGAGAGTTTTTACCCAATGTCTACATTCTAAACTGTTAGAAAATATACATCTCTTTTGTCTTAGTTTTAGTAAAGAGCAAGATTTTGACAACAAATATTCCATATCTCCCAGTAACTTATTTTCAAAATATTTATATTGTCTTTCACATATTTCATAATGATATTATCTCTGCTTCTAACAAAAATAAAGGGCAATTTAATCATTCAAATATAAAAGACAAAGCTATTGTACTGGTGTGCTTTCATGTGGTCAATGTGGTCTGTAGTATGATTTTTGGATAATACAGTCTTCCTGAGTGGTAGGTTCATATGCATACAAGTCTGCATTGGCAAAGACAATATATTACATTAGTTACACATGGAAAATAACCAAATTAAAAGATGAACTGCTTTGGTGAAAGCAATGGGAAGCAAGTTGTGAAGTCAAATGAAAAAGAACAGAGTAATAGGACAAATATACATATGGTTCATGAATTATGGAAACAAAGGGTTGTTTCCTTTGTTAATACATCGATGGCATTGATGAAGTGGTGAGTAAATAGCTATTTATGTGGAAAACCCAAAATGACGGAAGATGAATTGCAAGTTTTAGGGTTTTCCCCTCAGTCATTCACTATGCTTCTTGCTAAAGGCAGAAGTTTCCAGAAGTTATATGCATGAGAGAAAGGTGTTGAAAGTAATTTCCCTTAAGCCGAGGCCTAGGATTTGATAGGTACAAGGTCCCTAGAGAAACAAATAGACTTTAGACTAGACTTTCATCAATTATTAGTTATGGGACTTTTGTTTGGAACATAAGGGAGATACTAATATATGATTTAATTTACCAAAATTATTTTCCTCATTATTTTACTATGTTTTTTATTTTAAATATATGGACAAGCACATGACACCAAGTAGCAGGCATTAATGCTGTCATTTAATACACTGGCTTCATCATCTGCAGAATCAGCATTTCTACCAACAGCAACCTAATCCAGGGCATTATTGTTGCTCACAAAGCTCCGAGAGTTATGCCTTACCCGTGCAGTGTTCAGACTTTACTCCTGCTTACCAGGGAACTATCCCGTTGCTCAAGGTTTCCTCCAATGGAAAGGTCCTTCCCTACAGCGACATCTGTGTAAAGCCCCTCTCTAATCCCAACTTCAGCAACAGCGCCAAAAACCACTTCCACATCAACATATTGAGGAATAGCCTTCTTGGTCTCCTTGAAATACTGACTTGCCTAGTACGGCCAAACGATTTGTATTTTATCTATTACATAGATATAATGTGTTTATTATATATATATGTATATACTTATATCTTATTTTTCATATCACATACAAACTTTTTTTTTTTCATTTTCTTTGTTTGGAGAAGAATCTCATGTAACCCTAGATGTCCTGGAACTTGTTATATAATAAAGAATAAACTTGAACTTTACTACTGAACTACATACCCAGGCCCCACAATATAACTTCAAGTAACACACCCAGAAAAATTAAATGAGATTTTATTAATCAAAATGTAACAGGAGAAATACAATTTTTGTTGGCACATAAAAAAGTCTATCACTTTGTTGCCATAAGATATTGTGGACAAGTAAATTCTGTAAAGAAGCAATAACATAATCTCTGAGGCTAGTTGATTAGTTTATATATTCTAGACCTACATCTCTGCTGGTTTTAATTATTTGAAAATCTCATTTATTTTCATATTACTTAAAATATTTGGCACAACTATTTTGCTTGTCAAGACTTTTTCATCATAATGAAGTTGAAATATATGTATACAGTGAAGAGACACTCACACCGCCGCCATTAGAATGTATTTTTCATTTGTGAGGTTTTCTAAAAACTTTTTGTATTATATGTAAATTTGATATTTGCATAATCACACTTTGTAAGCATCTGTTAAGTGCTTATATATCCAAAGCGTTTTATGAAAAAACAGAAGGAGAAAAGGGCAAACACTGGAGTCTCCACAATCACCAGTGATTCTCGAAGCAGAATGCATCAGCAAAGACTAATTATAGAAAGCACTTTAATAGTATCTACTACTGATTACAGATAAAGACAAAGAATAAAACAAATGAGTAGAACACAACTTTAAATGAACTGAAGAGTAAAAGTTGCATAATAAATTGTTAGATAATAAAAAACATTTAAATAAATAAAGACATTTTTAAAATGCAAGGAACCTGAGAAACTCATTAAAATTTGAGGTGTCAGTGGTGAGTCCTTGCTATACATTATTTTCAGGATTCATCATCATATTTAGATATTCTCATATCTGGCTACAGGGATATATTTCTTATTTCTCACACTAATAAAAGAGAATCTTTGCAAATACTTTGGCATAAGTTACTTAATTAGGCAGCTAAGATGCTTCTACGAATGGATAAAGCATTAAACAATCATGTATGTGTTACTAGCATATTCACAGAAGAGTTTAAATGCTTAGAAGCATACATGAAGTTGTAAAATTTCATAAATTATGTGATATTTTATAAGCATATTTTCTGGATGTATTTAATATATATATGCTAAATATGTATGTTAATATTTGTTACATATTATTAACAAATACATGTTAAATATGTGTATGCATTACCTTCACAGTAAGACTATATATTATTTATCTTTATTCAAATCATAAATGATTGTTAAAATAAATACATAGGACAATGGCTGTCTTTTGACCTCTTTAAAATATATATTTGAAAATTGTATGATAATATATGTGCAAGTGCCACAGAAAACTTGTGACATATCCATTTATATCATTTTAGTCTTTATTTAGTTCATGGCCTTTCTGAAAGATTACGAAGGAGGACATGTTGTCCCATGCTGGAAGTCATCAATGTACACAATTATAGAAGGATTTTTCATTAATAATTTTTACACATTACCCAGTTTTATGGCCTTGCATCATCTCTGTGTATGTGAACTACTGAATTACTATGAGCCAGTATTGGGGATTTGCTTGAGAAATGTTTTTTATTGATTCATAATGAGGAGAGTAGACATCACATGCACAGTAAATGCACACTATAATTCAGTACAATTTCAATGGTAGATGAAAGCGTTTTTTCGTTCATTTATGTCAGCATTCACACCAGTGCTTTCCTTTCTAGTATGTTTTGCTGCAGACAAAATGTCTTATGTTATAGATTTTAATAAAGTTTTTTTAATGTGGCCCAACAAGGTCTTAAGAATATGATATATAAGCAAACTCTACTGTCTTTAGAAAAAAAAAATATTCCTGATTTTTTTTTTCAAACTAGTGCAGAGATTGGTTTCTTTTTGACCAACTTTCTGACATGGAGCAGGGTCCTGTGTGCAGAGGCCTCAAAGGGAGCAACATGGGTATGACAGTGCCCGAAAGAGTTGTCTCTCAACCTTCACGGGAAGCAATGGAGCAAAAAGAAACATCACAAAAGCAAAATAGCCGGAGGTTGTCTGGGAAGCCAGATTTTCTTAAGGAAAACAGACTGGCTTCAGCAGTGATCCAGGAACCCAAAGCCTTGGTCAGAGGATACAGAGATTTGAAGCTCAGTTTGATTCAGTTCATCATAGTGTTGGCCTGTGTGTGTGTGTGTGTGTGTGTGTGTGTGTGTGTGTGTATGTCTACCATGAGCCTGCAGTGTCTGCACAGTCCAGAGGAGTGTGCTGGATTCCCAGGACTGTGGTTTCAGAGTGGTACTGGGTGCTCGGCTGTCCTATGTTCAGGCTCTGCACTGGGACTGGACGTTGCTGTTGTTAGGCTCTTAATGTGTGTGCTGTAAATCTGAGCAAAGGTCTTCACTCTTGCTCACTATCTGATTGCCAACAAAGAGTTTTCATATACAATTCTTTCCTTTTTTGTTTTTTGATTTTTAAGGCAACTTTTAGTTTGATTTTCTGATAGGTCTTACCCTTATATACACTATAGTGACAAATATTTTCTTAGAAATTATAATCAAATTATTCTTCTTGATTTTAAATTATAGATCATATTCTACAGTACTTTTAAACTTGCCAAGTTATGTCTCATTTATTATTTTAACAGAAATCCACAGAATAATTTGATTTAAAGAAATGTTACTACATATAGAGTTACTGGAAATTTTATAAGCTATTCCACAGAAACATATTCCATTATTTAAGGGAATTATTTAATATGATCTTCCAGAAATGTAATTAGTATATTATATTATAAGCTATTGAGCCTAACTGCTACACTATTAATAGAAAATAAACATTATTTAAATTTAAAATATTATATAAATGGTTGTTTGACCTAAAATTACATGTATAAGCTATAGGTAATAAATTAGATACTTTCTTTTTCATAGACATTACTGGTACCTAGATCTTGAGTTGCTCTCAGGGTTTGCTGTATTGCTGGAAGGGTTTCTGTCTTTCAGATATTTGCTTTAAACTTAGTCAATATACTGAAGAAGAGATGTATCTTGCAGGGTCTGGAAATGACAGAGCTGGTGATTCTAGTCATATCTCATCACGAACTCCCGTGTTTCTATTATTGCAGAACGTTGCACCTGAACACAGTGTTGTTAACATACGTTTACTAACATAAATACAAATTTATGAGACACAGTGTTTGTGGTTTCTAATATAACCAGGATGCTAACTCCGTATTTTTTTAATTTTTTATGTTGCTTTTTAGCGACAAATGAAAACATGTGGTGAACAATCTCTGCATTTTTTTAAGACATCAGCTACTCATAACCTCAATTAACATTCAGCCAAGTGGACCTCCATGAATGGGCAATGTCGTTAGAAAAGTCCAACTCTACGTGGCAGTCGAGGAATGTCGTATACTTCCAAAGCCAGAGCTAACGTACTGAAGAGCGCGAAGGCCACTCTGATTGCCGTGTACACTGACAGTCAGTGTGGAGGAAGAGACAGGGAAACTGGCACGTAGGAAATGTTTCAGGCAGCCATGCTTTAGCGGGGTGCAAATGCAAGTGCTGGGAACACAATCTCTACGTTCTTTTACTCTTCTAAAATTACACTTGTTCTGAATTCTCAGGATGGAATTCAGTCTCTAAGTGCATAGAGCATCTCGGCAGACCATGAGGTCTAGACACTTGACCAACTGTGATATAGGTTATGGAGATTTACACACGTCTTCATGCATGTGACTTTCTTAAGTACACCAGTTGTTTCTAACATTGTTTATCAAATCAGTATTTAGAAGTTTTCTTGATTCATTTCTTAGAAATGATGTAACATTTACATTGCCTGTCAAGCCTCAGACTTCATATGTACACTTGAGTAAATACAGCAAGTATGCTCTGGTAAGATTCCACTTTGGATGAAGTTTTTCAAGAAGGGTAGCAGCTTTCAAATGTATTTGAAAATTGATGATTTTTACTATTCAACAAACACAAAATATGCATCCACTTCACCCCCTATGAGACTCTAAATACTGGATCAACGGTGATAAATGAAAAAGATAATTTTATATGTGTATAATTGGCTTTGCAATTGCTCCTATTCAGATTTGTAAGACTTAGAAATATATATATTTCTAAGCATGGCACTATATATAAATAAATATATATAAATATATATAAATTATATAAATAAATATATATAAACTTTACAAAGTGATCAGATTAATAGCTTTCAATTAATGCTTTAGTTTATAGATTATGTCAATTTAGAGCTAATGTCAATTTATACAATATTATATGATATCTTTGTTACGTGAACATTTAAATCAAAACCATGATCGTGATATTCATTTTATCATACTTCAATTTACTTTTTATTTTCCTGAGTTTATCAAGTGCTAATTTAGTCTCTGTAATCCTCATAAAACATTTCCTTTCTAATTTCCTATTTTCATATCATTTAATAATTTTGTTTTAGGAAAGCACACATGGAAACAAATAATTATGTTTTAATACAGTTGGGTATGGTGATACAACCTAGTAATCTCAGTACTTGGAATGTTAGGTCAAGAGATTTACAAATTTGAAGCCAGCCTGAGCTAAACAGTGAGTTTAAAGCGTGGCATAGATATGTAGAAAGAACATACTTCAAACAAAACCAAACAACTATAAAGAACAAATCTGTATTCTTAGATATTTGGGGGAATGGGGAAGGCAGATAGGAAATTGAAAATCAGCCAGAGCAACTTAATTAAGCTGTTTCCAAATAAAAAATAAAAGAAGGTTGAAGCTAGTAGCTGGATGGTGAATTGCCTACCTTACTTCTTGAAGCCATAGATTCAATACCAGTCCCAAACAAAAACAAAACACGATAGCATAATAGCATGTATCTATTGATGTATACATATCTATGAATTTATAAATATATATATACATATATATATATATACAAACACATATACATATACCTTTAAAATCTCTTCCAAATATTTATCCTGCTGTAAATTCCTACAAGTAGCATAGAAAGGGAAGGCATGCATTGCCATCTTCTTGGTGTATTTGATGCTTAGGAATGCTCAGCCTCTCTGTCTTGGTCAGTGCTTTCATGCTGACTCCAACTCTGTCACACACTGATGCACTGTTCTTGCATTGCTGCTCCCTGAATCTGCTTTTTCACTATTTTGCTGTGTATTTGTTCTTACACTAAATATAAATAGTTAGAGCTTTTGAATCACATCTGACCTTCTTCCTGTTAGTTGGTGTGTTGGTTTGAATAGGAATGGCCCCCATAGACTCATGTGTTTGAATACTTGCCCGCAGGTGGTGCAGTTTTACTGGAGGAAGCATGGCACTGTTGAGGGAAACTTTGAGGTCTTACATGCTCAAGCCCTGCCCGGTGCAGCGCACAATCTTTTTGTGCTGGTGATCAATATGAAGAACTCTCAGCTCTAATGCCGTGCCTGCGTTTCACTGCCATGCTTCCTATCATGATGATAATGAAATGTATCTCTGAAGCTGTAATCCAGCCCCAGCTAAATGTTGTCCTTTATAAAAGTTGTCATTGTCGTGCTATCTCTTCATAGCAATAAAACCCTAACTAAGTGAGTTATTTCTTGCATTAAAAGGTTAAACCTACTGTCACCACAAATGAGTTTCTTTTTATTAAGCCTGTCCTTGTAATTTCTTTTAGAGTGGTAGCAATTTTGATTGTTCTTTTCTCTCTCTCTTAGGAATTTTAATTTAGTTTTTCAAAATATTGGACACTTATTGTTTCAAATGTACAAAGTAATACATTTTTACCCTATGAATATCTGTAATAAGCATCTATGCTCCAATAAACAAAGCCATAAGTTTAGGTGGGTTGTCCCTCCCTCTGCCTTCACACCTGCATGCTATGGAGGGGTAGGAAGGATGATAGGAGCCAAAGGAGTCAAGGACACCAGTAGAACAAGTCTTTACAGAATCAACAAAGCAGACTTTATAGAGGCTCACAAAGACTGAAGTAGCAATCCCGGAGCCTGCATGGGTCTGTGCCAGGTCCTCTGCATATATGCTTGGCGTCTTTGTGATCCTCCTAACAGTGAGAGTGGGAGCATTTCTGACCCTTCTTCCTGGTTTTGGGACTATTTTCCTCCTAGTGGGCTGCCTAATAGGCCCTGTCATGAGGGTTTATGCATAGACTTGTTGCATTCTGTTATGCTGTGTTCAGTTGATATGCCTGGGAGGCTTGCTCTTTTCTGAAGGAAAGCTGAGGAGAAGCAGTGGCTCTCCAGGAGAGGAGGGAGTGCGCAGGAGACTTGGAGGAGTGGAAGGAAGAGAGGCTGCAGTCAGGATATATTACATGAAAGAACCAAAAATATACATCTGTACCCCTATATTCATACGTTAGACTGAAGTATTAGATCTGGGTTTATTTATTTTTCTTGAATCCTCTTGATTTTCCACTTCAATATTAGAGCTAGAAATATGTTAAAAATTGTTTTTTTCCCCACTAAACATGAAGATACTTTTACCTTGATCAGTTTATCCTGAAACTGTTTCTTTTGCTGAAAACATTTTCTATAAATGTTGCTGTGAACTGAATTCAGTATTTCTTAACATGTTAAGCAATCCCCCCAAAACCTCAAGGCCATGGAACTTTCTTTTTCTTCATGGACTTTTGAAATGTTGAGAATATATGTCCAGGCATTTATGTTCATTCATCATACATAGCTTGCAATGCTCCCTTGCAGTTCAACACCAACACTTCAACAGTGCACATAAAGTATGTTCATCTTAAATATCTTTCCTCTTTCTTTCTTTCTTTCTTTCTTTCTTTCTTTCTTTCTTTCTTTCTTTCTTTCTTTCTTTCTCTTTCTTTCCTTCCTTCCTTCCTTCCTTCCTTCCTTCCTTCCTTCCTTCCTTCCTTCCTTCTTTCTTTCTTTCTTTCTTCCTTTCTTTCTTTTTGCCTTTTATGTTGAGCTTATGAATACCTCAGGTGTACTATCTCTCCAGCAACTCTATACTCTTTAAGAATTTTCTTTGGGACAGTTGAGATCCTAGTTTCTAATTATTAAAGAGTGAGTATAAAAACAAAGATAATTTTTACTTTTCATTTTATGCTCTGAACAATTCTTGTAGTAGAAAACTTGCATGACACTCTTTTCAGGTTCGCTTCCCACTCACCCAATAACATCAAGCAAGGTGACTTCAGACTTTCTTAATTAACTGAAATTCTTAAAAGTGAGTTACCTCTCAGAAACTGTCATGTTCATCTTGATGCCTTCAGCATTTGACACCCTCTCACCTTTCTCTATCCCACAACCTTTCTTGCAAAGCTCACCTCCCATGGACTGCAAAGCTGGTAGACTTAATTCCCCTCCTCCTCAGTTTCCCTGCTGTGATTGTTCTTGCCTAGGTGACTCTTCATCCAATCCATAGTGAGCTTACTTTGGGTTCTGCTTCAACATTGCCTCTCTCTGAAATCCCACTTAACCCCACACAGTCAAATAAGTCTTTGACACACACAACTGTCTTTGATACTGACGAGCCCATTAGTATCTTCCAGACTACCTACACTAAGTATTTGCATATTCTGTATGCAAAAACATTTATGAAAACAAGTTAATTATTTCTTTTAGGACAGCTGCTACTGTTGTTTGTCTTAAATTTCTGCATAATAAACTTTTAGTTCCTCAAATAAATATTTGATGAATAAATAAGTAGCAAAGGAAATTAAGTTGAGCAGATATAGTATAGAAAATCCTCAGGCTTATCAAAACATCAGGCTGGACCATTTGAGCATGTATAGAACGGCACTGTATCTTAATCTGAAAAGCTGAAGACATAAAGTATTGTATTATTTTTGTTTTTTGTTTTGTTTTTGTTTTCCCAAAAAGAAGTGTGACAATTATAAATTAGCTGAGGCTGACAGTCAGAGAAGATAGACTTCATGGGGATAGCTGAGAAAGGGCTTAATGTTAAGAATCATTAGGTGGAATAAGGGAAAGGTTGCAGAAGAATCTGGAAAGTGAAAATAGAGAAAACTAAAAGAGATTCCTCTCTGAACTTCAAAAACAATGTTAAAAACAAGAAACTAATCAAGAGAGAGGAACCTGACTAAAATGCTCAATCCCCATCCGAAAGGCAAAGTGAATGGACATCAGAAGAAGAAGAAAACAGGAAACAACCTAGAAACCTGCCACAAAGGGCCTCTGCCCTGCAGACTATCAAAGCAGACGCTGAGACTTATTGCCAACAGTTGGGCAGAGTGCATGGAATCTTATGTAAGAAGTGGGAAATAGTAAGATCTGGAGAGGACAGGAGCCCCACAAGGAGAGCAACAGAACCAGAAATTTTGAACACAGGGGACTCATACTCCAACCAAGTACCAGGCACGGAAATAACATAGAACTCCCACACAGATGTAGCCCATGGCAGTTTAGTGTCCAAGAGGGTTACATAGTAATGGGAAGAGGGACTGCCTCTGACATAATCTGATTGGCCTGCTCTTTGATCACCTCCCCTTGAGGGAAGAGCAGCCTTATGAGGCCACAGAAGATGACAATGCAGGCACTCCTGATGAGATCTGATAGACTAAGATAAGAAGGAAGGAGAGGAGGTCCTCCTCTATCAGTGGACTTGGGGAGGGACATGCATGAAGAAGGAGGAGGGAGGGTGAGGGGGGAGGTGTTTTATGGGGGGATACAAAGTGAATAAAGTGTAATTAATAAAATAAAATTAAATTAAAAAAAGAAAAAAGTCAAGCTTAAACCACAAAAAAAAAAAACAATGATACTTAAATATATGTATGTTTATCAACACTTTCCATTGTAGTCACATATACATAAAATCCACTCATTCTTTGGTAGAACTAAATTAGTAGGGATTAAGTAAAAAGAGATTAGTTTCATGTTGATATTGACATGAGACAGTAAAGAAAAATGCGCCATGAGCAAAATATAATAAAACAATAGAAAACTGAATACCTATATACTGTAAGGTATAGAATATATCTGTTCTTTCAGTGAAGCTCCAGTGACTAAGAAGAATTTTAATATCTAGTTCTCAATTATACAGCTCTCAGAAGTGTTTCTCCATTGATGAGACCTGATAGGCCAGGGTCAGATAGAAGGGGAGGAGGTCTTTCCCTATCAGGGGACTAGGGAAAGGGCACAGGGGGAGATGAGGGAGGGTGGGAAGGACTAGGAAGAGATGAGGGAGGAGGATGCAAAGGGGATACAAAGTGAATAAAGTGTAATAAATAAATATATAAATAAAATTAAATTTAAAAAAATAAAGGCAACCAGTAGAAAGCTGAAGCATCTGTGAATAGCTTAGTAATCTCCACATTATTAAAAATAAAAATACTAAACTTTGTGGGACTAAAACTGGCAATGAAGACAGTGAAGTAGTAATGATTTTTGCATGTTTAGAAACTGGTTATGTAACAGAAGGATTAAAATATAAATGAATGTATGTTCCAAAATTTCGACAAGATACAAACCCTGAGTATTCAACTGTAATGAGCTTTAGCGTTTGTATCCCCTTGACCTCTGTCAGTTGTTTTATCATTCTACTTAGATCTTCATGTACTATATTGAAGATATATGGACAGTCTTCTTCCTGATTTTAGTGAGATTTCTTTGACTTTCTGGCTGTTTAATTTGATGCTGGGTATAGGTTTGCTTTAAATTGCCTATGTTATATTTGGCTATGTCTCTTTTATCCCTTGCACTCTAAGACATTTTTCATGAAGGGGTGTTGCATTTTGTCAAAAGCTTTTTCAGCATCGAATTAGATGATCATGCTTTTTTATTTCTTTCTGTTTGTTTATATAGTGATTACGCTGACATATTTTCATATGTTGAATCATGCCTGAATCACTGGGATAAAGCCTGTGATGGTGGATGACCTTTTTGATATGTTCTTAGATTTGGTTTGCAAATAAATTGTTGAGTATTTTTGCCTCTATGTTAAAAAAATAAGAAGTAAGAGAAACAATTACAACCATGATCTTTGGTGTTGAAAAACTGTCTTCCTATGAGCTAAAATACAAAAATTGTTTCATGTGTTATTTTTCTACTTATTTATAATCTCTCTCTAAATATATACATTAGGTATGTTAGTCCTCATCAAATTTTTGAATATAGATGGGTTATAATGGTAGTTAAATATTTTTTTAAATAATGTTTTGTCTTTTTAAGACTAAAGAATAGAGATAATATTAAATGTCAGGTATACTGAGCTTCAACTGGTTACATTTTCAAATTAATGCATTAAATAATGAACTTCTAGACTAATTAGCATTTGGCCATAGGTTTTTATAATGGGTATATTAATAAATAATGTGTGTGAATAAAGGCAATCATAGCAGTAAAAAGACTGCAGTTTGTCTCAAAAAGTATAGTTTTGTGCCAGGTTGATTTCAGAAATAATCTTGTGGGCCAAGAAGCTAAAACACTATAGATAATAAATTTGGGTTAAAAAAAAAGCCAGAACAAATTTAAATTATTAAACACTCAAAGTATTGAGTTTTAAAGTGCTATACAAATATATTCTTAATAGTTCTTAATAGGTAGAAACTCATTATATTTGGTTGGGATAAGATAATCTAAATTAAGTATAATTATAACATAAGGATTAGAAATAAACTACATGGTTTACTGGGAAAACATTAAAGGAAAAATGAGTCAAATCTATGAGAACTTTCTAACTATCTGTGATTCATAAAAACGAAAAGGCTGGTCATATGGAGGACTGAGCTTTTGAGCTCTGGAAACCCGTAAGCAGAAGGCATAAGGGTGATTAATATAATAATCCTTAAGTTGCAGAAATTGATCTTAGAGTTGCAGAAATTCCTACTTCGTTGACAACCCCACTTCCTATCAACTTCAAACCTCTGGCATCTCTTCATCTGATATATATTTCAAACTTGTCAGTGGCTCATCAATTCCACTATTACTATTCTCGTGCAAAATACGCTAATCTATCCCTTTCACTGTTACTTTACCGCCCCACCAGCAACACCACCTCTTACCACTATTCTCATCACCAACACAATTTACTGTGTTTAACGTTGAGCAGGCAGGTTGCTTCTAGATATGAAACAGATTACACAAAGACCCTCTGCAGTCACCTTGTTTTTATGTGCCTTCTTGGTGTTTCAAGCACAATTCAATCCCCTCCCAGCCACAGGCTCATTCCAGTTGCTTAGAATGTATGACACATACGGCCCTTGCGCTAATTGTTTTCCTTAATTAGAAAATTCATAAACATTGCTTGGCTGATACTTTCCTCATGATTCTTTTTTTAAGCTAAAGCTTCACCTCCTTTGGTGACTCTTCCTGACGACCAAATACAAAGCGCCTGTTCTGTCATCCCCTAAGTTTCTACTAGAATTCTATGAGTAATGTTTTTATGGTTTTAACTATTAATATACTGAATTCCGATAGTCACCAGAGGAGAAAATTTATCAATCGTGCTGGTCACTGAGTCACGTCAGGAAGGAGGTTAAAAATATTTTGGAAGAAGAAATAAAGAAAATGGAGATAGAGCTAGAGAGAGCATTATTATTGAACGGCAGCAGGAGCTGTGCGCACTGTAGTCTAGATGGTATCCCGTTCCTTGTTCCATTTTAAGTGTGTCCAAGTTAGTCTTTAACCTATTGAACTCCATAAGTTACAGTGGTTCTGTGTTTACTTTCTAGTAGTTTTACTTTTCCAAATTTGCTTCTTCCTTTTTAGAAGAAAAGCCATTTCATTTTTAAGTGTGTGAATGTGTGTACCTGTGTGTGTGTGTGTGTGTGTGTGTGTGTGTGAGCACGAGTGCAGCTGCCCACAGAGAGCAGAGGAGGACATTAGATCTCTGAAATAGCGTTATAGGTGTCTGCAACTAGAGTTCCAGTTGTCTGTGGGTGCCGTGCAAGTGCCGGGGACTGAACAAGAGCTTTTTAACAGGAGGAGTCATTGTGAGATACTCTAGATGCCAGTCCATATGAAGGCACTGCCTCAGGCTGTGTTTTGTCCTTACACTGCAGAGAAGCACTTGGCTGGTGTATGCACAGTAGGACTCAGTGATCACTCATGGACATGGACTTTTCCACCTGTTGTATCTTGATATATCGAGTTTGTTTCTAGGGTTTTCAGTTTTGCTTTTGGTGTGGCATTTGGCTTTTCAAACTTTTTTTTTTTACAATGTTGTTTGTTTTTTTTTCTGTTTGTTTGTTTGTTTGATTGCTTGGAACTATTTTGCATTCCTTAATTGTACATGCAATGGATTAATCAAGGTTCAGCAAAATCCAGTTTTTTTTTTCCTTCACTCACATTCTTTCCTGAACATAGATACTAATTCTTCTCATGGCTTTGATAAAATAGCTGAAAATGCTTTGTTTAGGAGAGGAATTGCTTATTTAAACTTAGAGTTACAAGGGCCTAAGGCACCATCATGGAGACAACTGGGAGATGGACTTCAGGAGTGTGATGCTGTTGGTTACCTGACATTTGCAATCCTCTCTTCCTCCAGTCACCTGAGATTTTCTTCTAGGTCCTATCTCCAAGAGCTGTACACTATCCCCAATAGCACATCCTGGTGGGGACAAAGTATTCAAACATACATGACAGCTGTGGACATTCCACATCTAATCTATTCCCTGGACTCTTGACAGTGCAATAATAAAATAAATGCAACAGAAAACTCAAAACAAAACAGATGAACATTTTAACTGTGAAAACATCTCTGCAGCCAGCAGATCTCTTTCTTCCCTACTCTTCTGAGGTTTTGTTGTTGTTTTTAGCCTTGTTGCCATCATTTTGGGTCTTCTGCACTTTCAAAATAATTTAAATTTGTGTCTTTTCCTAGTTTAATTTTTGTCTGTTTTTAAAAGATCTTATTTTTAATTAAAAAAAAATATATATAGGCAAGTCTGAATGTGAATTTGAGAATGTGTTTTCAGTGCCAGAGCAATCCAGAGAGAGGATCAGATTTCCAGGAACTAGACTCACACAAGTTGTGAGTCACCTGAAGTGGGTTCTAGGAACCAAGCTCTAAAATTCTGCCTGAGCAGAATCAGTCTTAGCTGTCTCTCTCACACCTTCTGAATATCGTTGTTTTTATGCTGTATCTGCCAGTTCTTCTTCATTGTAAAACATTTTCAAGGTTAAGATAATTTGTTTTTGTAAGCGATCATCTTACACAGTATTCGCTCTACTTCTGTAAGCTCTCACTGTCAAATTCACAAGTGTCCTTTCACGGAAATACATTTCTTGATTTGGGGTTGTTAGATGAAAAAGGCATATATTCACTGTAAAGACTGTAATGTTATGTTTGAATATTTGCTTACTGCTTGTTTGTTTGTTTGTTGACAACGACTTATGCTGCTCAGTAAGTGGATTACCCTCCATGGTGATAGGCATAGTTTATTCCTGTCTTCTTTATTAGTTCATCCTAGTAACATTTCTGTTTTATATGTGGAAACAATGTGTTTTAAATAGATTATTAGACTCGTACAGCATCAGACAGTAACATGTGCTGTGCTTGAGAATTAAAAAAAAAAAAGGAAAAAATTGTCTAATGGCTATTCAAGCCATATAATCGCACTGTCACTAACAGGAAGGTGGATCACTGAATTGTAATTGAAATTTCTTTCTTTTCATTTTTGTATAGTTTATTTCTATAAACTAAATACACAGCTGTGTAATGTTTTTATGGTGGATGGACCCAAATACAGTATTTCTATAAACTAAATACACAGTTGTGTAATGTTTTTATGGTGGATGGACCCAAATACAGTTAATATAGAACTAGGTGAATGTCTGCTCAGAGAGTTTTCATCTCAAACTGTAGGTTCCTTCCATGTAGGATTGCAGTTCTTTTTTTATTATTGTTATTTCCTCTATCATGGGGAGGAGACTATGCTAAGTTAAGAGCGTCACAATGTGAAGTAATATTAAGATGCTTTGCTGCTGAGCAATGTTCACATTGCATCTTCCCTGTTGTTTTCTCCATCGTCAACCAGATACTTTTGTAATTTTGCTTCAACTGGGAATATCTTCATTGAACAGGAAGATAAATTTACATTTCAAACAAAGCATTTGAAAGTATGAGTATAGAGCTACCTTACACTACCTTTGGAAGAGGCATAGAAATAGACATATATGATATACATATAAATATATGTGTATATATATATATATATATATATATATATATATATATATATATATATAAGTTCCATAAGTTCCTGAGATGGAATTGGCATTAATTCTGGTGTCACGGAGATCACAATGGATTTAAATTCTAACCTTCATAATAGAAATGAACTTCCAGAGCACTGTTCAGTTCTTAGTAAATGACCGAGAAAGAACTGAACTCCCCCCAGCAGACAAATAATCTGTTAATCACTTAAAAAGGTCACAGTTGAATCACATAAGAATTTAATTTTCTATGTAACAGTACTCTACATTTTGCTCAAAGCCCATGGTTTCAAAGAACAAGAATTTCCCATTACCCTAAAACACTAGATTGATCTGCAAAACAATCCTGGATAAATATTCTTCTGGACATTTAAAAAAATTAAAAAAAGAGGAAAGAGAAAGAAAGAAGCACAAGCAACTACCACATGATGGTTGACATTTTCGAATGACCTTTGTGTAGAATAAGAAGTCATTTTCCAAAAAGCCAACATTCAAACTTTCCCAGAAACAAATTTGCAAATGAATAGACATTATGTGCTAAAAAAAAAAAAAAAAAGGAATTACTACCCTTGGTATATATTTTTTTGCCAACATTACTGAAAATAAGTAAAGTTAAGTGCCCAGATTACATACAAATGGTCCATCCATTTTCACATCACTACTGGAACACTTTAAAATGGGTTTGATAACTCTGAAAATATGAATATTTTTGACAACTCTGAATTTTTCGTTTTAATCTCAAAGCCTTCCTCCACAGCCTTCTGTAATACAAAACACATCTTTTCCTGGTTTCCAGACTGTTCCACTGAATTTAGCAATTTCAGCATTCAGGTTAAGTCTGTGGCTCTTTGTCTTGATCTCAGTGTTGCCCTGTGAATCCACACGGATTCTATATAAGTTCATTCTGTTCTTGCAGCAGTGGCCATCTCAATAGAGGGTGACCAGGGCCATTTAGCTCCTACCTTGAGACAGAAGAGTAAATAATATCATGACATAGGACAAGGTTACCATGAAAATGGTCACTATAAATGAAATGCACAACTCACATAAATGTCAATATTTTCCTCATGCTCTTAAAAGTGGAATGTAACATTTTTAAATCAATTTATTATTTATTAGAATCTATTCACTTTGTATTCCCGCTATAGCCCCCTTTCTCATCTCCTCTTAGTCCCACCAACCCTCTCTCTTGCCCCCCTATGCCCTTTCCCTGGTCCCCTGATAGCAGAGGACCTCCTCCCCTTCTATTTGACCTTAGCTTATCAGTTTACTTTTATCTTACTCTTGTTACTGTTTTTGTAGAAAGAAACAGTTTGTTATTTCATCTATATATGCATGTTGGTTTCATCTATAAGAGTTGTATGGCGTATATTGACTTATAAATGGATATTAGACATATAATATAGGATAAACATACTAAAATCTGTACACGTAAAGAAGCTAAGCCAGAAGGAGGACCCTGGGTAAGATACTCAATCCTCATTCAGAAAGACAAATGGGATGGACATCAGAACAGGGAAAAAACAGGGAACAGGACAGGAGCCTACCACAGAGGGCCTCTGAAAGACTCTACCCTGAAGGGTATCAAAGCAGAGGCAGAGACACATAGCTAAACTTTGGGCAGAGTGCAGAGAATCTTATGAAAGAAAGGAGCAATAGAAAGATCTGTAGGGGACAGGCAAAAATCTGTGCACAGGGGTCCTTTTTGAGATTGATACTCCAACCAAGGACTATGCATGGATATAACCTGGAACCCCTGCACAGATGTAATCCATCTCTCTAATCCATCTGTAATCCATCCACTCTCTAAGTTTAGGCTTCCCTAGTAGTGGGAACAGGGGCTGTCTCTGACATGAACTCAGTAGCCTGCTCTTTGATCATCTCCCCCTGAGGGGAATGAAGCCTTACCAAGCCACAGAAGAAGAGAATGCAGCAGTCCAGATGAGAATTGATAGGCTAGGATCAGAGGGAAGGGAAGGAGGACCTCCCCTATCAGTGGACTTGGGGAG
Source organism: Meriones unguiculatus (assembly GCF_030254825.1). Classification (NCBI taxonomy): domain Eukaryota; kingdom Metazoa; phylum Chordata; class Mammalia; order Rodentia; family Muridae; genus Meriones; species Meriones unguiculatus. Next base: position 48,921,284 of record NC_083363.1, read on the forward strand.
GGGCATGAGAGGAGATGATGGAGGAAGGGTGGGATTGGGAGGGGTATAGAGAGGAGGCTACAGCTCAGATACAAAGTGAAGAAACTGTAATTAATAAAAAAAATAATAATTAAAAAAAATACTGAGCCAGGTAAGAACACAAAACAAAGAGTTGCAAAATTTAAAAAAATAGTCCCTGTTTTTAAGTGAAATGTGGAAAAAAACATGTATCCCCTGCTTCTAAATTCTATGTCATTATACATTTGAAATTATTCTAATTTTTTAACATGTTGATTTTTCAGTAGCAACTTTTGAAATGCTAACTTTTAATCTAATCATTCTCTTGGACATGTGTAAAATAATAGAGATGTGGCCAATATGTATGATTATTTATTATAGAAGTTTTCTGTACTAACAAATGGTTAGAAAGTAAACAGGAACAAATAATAATGAAATTAATTTTGTTTCTTATTATTATTTGCAATTTATTTGGATTATATCTGGGTTTTAGCCCCCTCTCTCATCTCCTCCAGGTCTTATCCTCCCTCCCTCCTCCTCCCCTATCCCTCTTCCCTAATCTACTGATAGGGGAAGCCCTCCTCCCCTACTGTCTGAAAAAAAATAAGAAAGAAAGAAAAAAATATGATTACAAACAAATGAAACATAAAGACTATAAAAAGATAAAAATAAAACATGAGACCATAAACAATGTTATATATATCTTAATAATTTAATGTTTTTGAAGTATTTAAAACCAGAAAAGATCTTTAAAACGGCCATAGTTCTGTACAATTCTAGAACATTTCAGCTAGGAGAATTACATTTGTTTATCAACATGGATATTGAGAAAATGTAGGCAATGGCCAAGTTTGTTTCTTCCATAATTTCGTGAAGAGAAAGAAGCAAACTGGGACAAGGGCTAGAGGGAAGATTAGATGGAATATTTGGGAAACTTTTTAGCCTAGTTTGGAAAACTCATTTACAGTTTGTAGATAATCAAAGCACTGCTGTGAAGCAAGGCAACATGGGGCTGGTCCTCTTTCCCCATGATCCTGGGGACAGCAAGGCTGTAGATGGAGGTCGGGATCAGCCTGAAGCAGGCTGACTCTCAAGTAGGACACAAGTAGTCCGCTTGACCAACCAAGCAGAAAGGGAAGTCTGCTAGAGTTGTAATTGCTACCAAAAAAAAAAAAAGCACATTCTGCTTCAAACTGCAACAATCTGCATTCAACTATTTAACTTTTTATTCTACAATAAATATTCTTGTGTAATCCCAATGGAAAGCAAATAAAAATGTTTTAAATTATTAAAAGAAGAGGATTATATTATTATTAGTAGTATTAACACAAGAGTCTCAGAAAAGACTTTGTATTCATGTGATCTAGAGAAAGAATGAAAAAAAAAATCAGTAACAGTAAAGACCTGAGGTTTAATGGGAGAGCCCATACAAGTACACTAGATGCTTACTTTTTCATTGTTAGAAGTAATGCTTTAATAAGTAGCAGCCTGGTCTCGGGTTTACCATTTGGGTTATCTATGCAAATGTAAAGCTAAAGAATACTCACAGACAGGACATGTAAGACATTGGAGATAACTGCAATGATTTAAATAAACTCTCTCTTGTTCTCTCTTTGCCTCTGTCACATTGTTCTGTGTCTGTCTGCATCTTTCTGTCTGCCAGCCTCCCCCTCTCTTTTCCCCATGTGTGTAGGGTATATGGTATATGTACATGCATTTGTGAGCTCCTGCACACGTGGAGGTGAGTGTCCACATCAGGCACCTTTCTCTATTGCTCTCTATCATACCATTTTTAACCTTTCAATTTTGACATAATTGACAAATAAATACCAGCAAAAAAAAAAAAAAAAAAAAAAAAAACAAAAACCTAGCAATATAGTAAACCTTCAAGAATTTATTGAATACCGGGATCCAGTATGCTTTATGTACGTAGGATATTTTTATTTTATTAAGGGCAAGTATTAAGGGCTAAATCTCATGTTGAGATTTAGCACAGCAAGTATCACCACTGTTTTAACATCCAATGTCTTTTTATGTGAAATAATTGTATATTTAAATAGGTGAAATAGAAACAACAGAGGGGAAAACTCTGAGCGACCAGAGGAAAATTCCTTCTTTGCTCTGTAAAATAATTGGCATTTACTGTTTCTTAAAAGCCTGCATATTTCGATAAAAGGTCAATTAAGACCAGGAACACACAAAAGAGTCCCCATTGTCATGAGTCTAAATAAGTGCAACTGCTGATTATTATTTAGAAAGCTATTTAAATCCAGAGGTAGCTTTGGAAGTGATTATTTAAAAGAAAAGTGTTAGCAAACTGTGGCTGAGAGAGAGGTTGTTACAGCAGGAGACTCCAACACAAGGGCCAGCTCATCTCCAGGGCACTCTGCTGGCTTTGGAAAGCTTATCAAATGTTATAAGTTACAATTGCTCATCATTGGTTTTTCTAGGTGATCTATTTCATGGTTAGATTACCAGCCTCACTTTCTAATAAGGTCAAGTAAAATATATGGGACGTGTGTAGATTTAAGTTTTCTGTGCCTAAAAACATACCGAAGTTTATCAGAAAACACAGGCTATTCTGTTTGCACCTCCTCAATGCAGAGGAATTGGACAGGAATTGCAGATGCTGTGCCTTGCTATTAGCAAATTTAAAAATGGCACCAGAAGCTTAACAAGTGGTTTCAGAGCACCCTTTGTCAGAGGGTCCAGCACAGTCACAAGACTGGGTCCATGAGTGTTTGACAATGCTGACGTGACTGGAGAAGGGTGGGGAGAAGTTTATTTGCTTGTCATCACAAGAGAGAATGAAATAATTACATCTGAGGAAAGATAATTTTCTTTCACTGTAACACCAAGATATACAGTTACTCTCTCCAACGTATTATTTATTTAAACATTTTTTTTTTTGCCTTTCCCTTTGTTCTTCCAATATTACACAACCAGTTACATAAGGCACAGCTTTGGTGTTGAAACACAAGCAAGTAGGTTCTTTCCTGTGACGTTACTCTGTACAACCTAATTAAGTCATTTATTTACTTTGCCTCCTGATCACAGCTTCCTCTCAATCCCTCCCTCTAATTTCCACTCTGCCCTCGTCCACCTCTCTACCCTCCCCACTTTCTCCTCAGGAAAGGGGAGGTCTCCCATAGATGTCAAGCAGCCTTGGCATATCAAGTTGCACAAGGCACAACTTCTTCTGTTGAGGCTGGATAAGCAGCACAGTTAGGAAAAAGGGATACCGAGGCAGGGAATGTAGTCAGAGACAGCCTCTGCTCCCACTTTAGGAGTCCTACCTAAAGGCCCAGCTGCATTTATGCAGATGGCCTAGGTCTGTCCCAAGCAGTTGGGACAGTCGGCAGTTCAGTCTGTATGAGCCCCTGTGGGGTAAGGTTCATTTATTCTGTGGGTTTTCTTGTGGTGTCCTTGGTTCAATCCTTCCTCCCCCTCTTCCACCGTGTTTCCCAAGCTGCACTTAAGCACTGTAAATATTCACTTACAAGTGGATATTAGTCATAAAGTACAGGATAAACCATGCTCAAACCACAGACCCAAAGACGCTAAGTAAGGCAGAAGGCAAATGGTGGGATAAATGAATCTCACTGAGAAAAAAAAAAATAGATTAGACATCAGGGAGTAGATAGAAGGAGGGGACTTGGTGAGAGAGGGGGTGGATATGGGAACAGAAAAAATGGGGGAGAGAGTACCGGGAGCAACAACTGGATGGGGGGCATTTCTGGGATGAGCTATAAATCTAGGACAATGGAAACTCCCAGGAATCTATGATGTTGACTCTAGCTCAGACTCCTAGCAATGGAGGATATGGACCCTGAACCATCTCCTGTGACCAGCCAAGACTTCCAATGGAGAGACTGGGATACCAACCCAGGCACAAAACCTATGATACACAATTTGACCTGCCTGTAAGATGTGCAGGGATTAAACATGGAGAAGAATTTGAAGGAAGGTCCATCCAATGACTGGCCCAGCTTGAGACCCATGCCATGTGAGGCAGTCCATCCCTGACACTATTAATAATATTCTGCTATACTTGCAGACAGGACCTTAGCATAACTGTCATCAGACTGGCAACAGAAACTGATGCAGAGACACATAGCCAAATATTCTGTTATTCTGTGTATATTTCATGGAAATTAATGTCTCTTTCTTTCTTTCTTTCTTTCTTTCTTTCTTTCTTTCTTTCTTTCTTTCTTTCTCTCACTCTCTTGTTCTCTCTCTCTCTCTCACTTTGTTTCTACTTTTCTTCTTTTTTTTTTGCATAACACTAGGGAAATGATTAGATAATATCCTTTGTGTGGTGGTTCATAATGAAAAAAGCAAACAATCTCCAGTCTGCTGAAGAGATGACATGTTGTTTTGTGTTTAATGAAAGATAAATTAAAATCATTTGACATTGCCATATGCTAACCATCATTTCCTGAGCAGAAAGAACATTACCACAGATGGCTTGATAGATTGTCCTGAAAAGGTTGCAGGGAATAAACCCTCGGTTCTTATTATAGTTGTTGGTGTGACAATAGACATAATCTTTAGTGAATAAGATTGTTGAGTAATTATGGCTATGTCTAACATTTTAAATCAGGATTACACAATTTAAATAGCTTCCATTTATTTTGGATAAATATTTTAATATAAAGATAATAAGTATGCAGTGAGATAATTGTGTATATCCTTGTAATCTAGATGGTAGATCTTTTTTTTTTTTCAATACAGTTTATTCAGGAACCTTGAACAATCCTCGGACCCTGGGGAAAGCCAGCCCACAGCTTAAATAGCCTCTGGGTAGCCAACCCAGGCGTGCCACGGGGGCAATGCAGATAGGTCCACATACATGGAAGCAAGCCAGATCCTCAGCCTTAGCCAAATGTGGAATTGTTCGTGACAGAGAGCACTCACCATCGGGAAGGTGGAAGGCGGAAACCAGCTCCATCTTTAAGGCATAGCATTCCGCAGCTCTCTACAGTTCCCCCTTTTTGTTTTAGACGCATCAGGCAAGAGTAGAGGTCTGATCTCTGATATTAGAAATAAATTGGGACTTTGTACCGATGTTCATTTAGGTGTCATCCACCCAAAGAGCATCAGACCCGTCTGATACCTTTTTCTCAGAGGTGGGACCTGGGGCATCAACCCGCATGCAATCAGACATGCTCTTCTCTGGGTCCAAAGCGGCTGACCCTGCGTGCAGTGCTTAGCCTCGCATCCTGAGTGTAACATTTTAGCTTTTTATGGTATCCAACCATGCTTGGGGAGAATGTCCTGCTTCAATGGCTGTAAAGGCCTGAATGATCATGGCTTCATCACACTGTTGTGAGACTCTAATCTTGCATATATACCACAGGCAAACCAAGGAGACCAACACCAGAAGGCCTGCTAACGCTCCCATGCCCGCCCATTCCTTCAGATGATTCATGGCTGCAGATAATCCTGTGGCTAGTCCTGCGTCCACTCTGGTAGAATTTACTGTGACCATGGCTACTCTCAGCTGCTTAGATGGTAGATCTTAATGTTGCTAATAATCACTCATGGATAGAAAGCCATTTAGATTTTCAGTCATGCCAATTAATGTACAAATTCTTAACATAAATTTATATATTTAGAGCAAGATATTCTTAATATTAATTGTGACTAATATATAACAACTGCCTATTTTGTAAGCATTTTTCTTTATGATAGTATTACTATATCCACAGCTTCTGTGACTTAATATACAAATTTGTTCGAAATTAGTTAAATTATAAATTATTATTTTAGGTAATGATAAAAGTAGGATTATCAACATTTTCCAATTATTTTTTATTCACTGATAAGTATTATCCAAAATTGATCCCAGTGCTCTGATAAATATATCTACATAGACTTGACACAGAGGGCAAGCATAGAGGACACAGAATTAGGATAAACTACCTTATGTTTTCTTTTATTATTTTCAACTTTATGATGAGGCGTGAGTAAAAGTAGAGGCCAAGAGTCCCTCGTGCTCACAGATACTACGGAAACCAGGAAAAGTTAAGCACACATGCTTCTACCCACTTGAAATGCTGGGAAAGGATGTAATTTACAACCTGATGATCTTTTGCTTTCTGTAGCACAAGGCTTCACCCAATTCGCCCAGAATATTATATTTGTTTATTCCAGACGTCCCCACAATAATCTTGAACATTGTTTCTAGTCTCATTCTTATGAGAGACATCATTTGTACTTTACAATAGTTTAACATACTTTGTGTTATCTTAGGGAATAGGCCAATACTGACTCTCACAGGCTATTAGACTTACTTCAATCATTCTCCCTACATCCTTATCTTGAGCAGTTTCTAAATCATCAGAACCCATCTTTATAGAAGAATCCATGTGTACTATGTAAAGAGCCTGAATGTAAACATGTCTTCAGGTTTGATGGATACTGAAGGCCGAGTTAGTTTATTATCATCAAGAAACTTTCCAAAACTGTGCTGTGCTATATGTCTAAAATAAACCACCTTGTGTCGGACTCGAGAAGTTTGCACCAGCACCGGCTAACTAAAGCCTTACTGAACCAATTTTCATTTCTGCAGATCATTTTGCTCCTGACAATAAGACACATGTAGGGACTTCCCTCCCCCCAACACACAGGTAATAGGTATTCAGTAGAAGCCATAGTTCAATTTGAGGTTGGATCTCAAGCTATTGAGATACAGGACAAGACCAGATATTGGGCGGTGGCAACACTGAGCAGCTTCTATCAGTCGTGCAAGCATGAGAGAGCAGAATCAATGTTTTCCTCCACTCTTTCTTCTAAGTTTTCATGTTTGCTATAATAGGCATTCTTGAATTACAATATTTCCAAGCTAAGCAGCATTGTAAACACACAAAACCAGCATAAATTAAGACATATTTGTGTCTAATTAATAAAAAGTAATACCACTTCTATTACCAAAAAAGTTGGGGTATGCTATATTATAGTCACAATATTGGTCTCTATTGGTGGTAAGTGGGTCCTCAGCACAGAGCATAGTCCCATTATTATCAGTGGGTAAAAATTTCTGTTGCTAAGTTAGTGTACAACTTCTATTAGTGTTACAATGATGCGTTGTTACTTTATGCATGAGTTCAGGGGCCAATGACAGAGGAGAGGGACTGGCTGAGCGTCACAGAATGGCTCACCCAAACAACTGGTACAAACACTGCTTTTAGTGGTGGAGTCATTCATTGATGAGTATTCATATGTAATACAAATACCTTCGAATGCATTTCTTATTGAGGTGTCTATTTAAATGCCTTTTCTTCTGACCTTCTTGCTATCAATATTCTGATCACTTTTTTTTTTAATGTTATATGACGCCAGGATAGAGGCAAGGGCCTTGTTCTTGCTAAATGTATATTTTGTCACTGAGGGGCAGTTTTCCTCTAGCCAATCAGCTATATTCTCCCTAGTCACTTAAAATATAGCCAAATGGGGTTTACATGGCTGTCAAAATATTTACCAATCACTCTTACCTAAAGTGAAGTGTTTCAGATCTACATAGATTACACTTAGTTTCCTTCTACATGCCAATAAAAATATCACCTTCAGCCCCGCTTCCCTGATAATCTTTTAAAATACTTTTCTATTATACTTGATATAATTGTATGTATTTATTTTTTTCATTTCTTCATTGATTTTTTATTATTATTTATTATTATTAGTTACATTTTATTAACTGGACTGTGGCCTAGCAGGACTGCTTCTCCCTTGGGTTTGGGTAGGTCAAAGAGCCTGCCATTGAGTTCCTGTCAGAGATAGTCCCTGTACCCCTTACTATGGAAAACCAATTGGTTATTGAGCTACCACGAGCTTCATCCAAGCAAAGGTTCTAGGTTATACCCATACATGATCCTTGGTTGGAGAAACAGAGATCAGACCTCTACTCTTGCCTGATGCATCTAAAACAAAAAGGGGGAACTGTAGAGAGATGCGTAATGCCGCACCTTAAAGATGGAGCTGGTTTCCGCCTTCCACCTCCCTGATGGTGAGTGCTCTCTGTCACAAACAACTCCATATTTGGCTAAGGCTGAGGATCTGACTTGCTTCCGTGTATGTGGACCTATCTGCATTGCCCACATGGCATGCTTGGGTTGGCTACCCAGAGGCTATTTAAGCTGTGGGCTTGCTTTCCCCAGGGTCAGAAGATTGTTCAAGGTTCCTGAATAAACTGCATTGAAAAAAATAAAGAGACGTAGGCAGAGCCAACAGAATGGCTTGGGGTTGGGGTTGGCAGAGAGACCATGAGGAAGAGAGAGGAAAACACGAAAGAAGATGAACTAGAAGCTTGTGGCAGGGAGGAGCTTGCTCTGAGAATTAGCATGATGGAGAGAAGCAGCCAAAATGGAAAATATGTGTAAGTAGGGTCTTGGCTGGGGAGTAGACAAGATAGTTTAGAGAGTTAATAATTGTATGTATTTATAAGATCAAAATATGTTGATTCATGTATATTATAAACAATTATCAACTTACATAAATTAGCAGACATATGACCCCATTTTAAAATTTTTTAATTTAATTTTAGTTATTAAAATGTATTCATTTTGTATAGTTTATTTGTGCTTTTATCTGTATGAGTGTTTATGAGTGTTTTACTCATATATTAGATGCACTATGTGTGCTCAGTGCCTACGGAGGTCAGAGGAGGATGTTGAGACTCCCAAAACTGGGATTATGGACAGTTGGGACCCTCTATGGACGAGCTAGGGATGAAAACCAGAACTGCCAATGCTCTTATAACCACTGAGCCATGTCTGCAGCCCAAGCTTAAGTTTTTAAACTTCTTTGTCCTGAGTATTCACAACCATCTCCTAGATTTTGAGAGCTATAAGGTTGATGGTACTTACTCTGCTGTGCTACTGAGCACTAAAACCTATTCTTCCTAGTAAATGATTTCTCCCTTTGCTGCTATTATGTACTATAACCAGTATCTTTTAAATGGTGCCAGAAATAAGTTTTTGTACAAAAACAAGTACTTAGGACTTTTGTTATAATATAATGGAGGTTGAATGTCAACTTGATGCCAATAAGGTGTACTCGGTGGTAGAATATATCTGGATGTCTTTGAAGAAATCTCCCTAAAGATATTATCATTGAAATAAGCAGACCGATCAAAAAATCTTTATCCTGCCATAGAGGGTAAAAGAAGCATCCTGGCTGATGGAGGAGCTTTTGTTCACCTGGAATAAATGGAGGGAAGAGATCATGTTGTGTCTTTTAGAACTGGTACTCTGAACTTCCGGGCACTGTTCCTCCAGGTGTGAGTGTAAAGGGAGAACTGTCTGCAGACACCAGCCCCTAGGTCTCAAAAAACTCCACACAGCCTGCTGTTCTGCATTTCCACATTAAAGATGTCCTATTATGAGAGTGTTCTTCCTCTTACAGCATCATGTGAAGGTGTTTCCACATGAACTCTCCTTCATTCCTCTTTACTCAATCCTGCATTTTTCTCTCAAGTATACTGACTAATGCTGGTGTTTCTATGTAGTTTTTATTAGAAAAACTCAGTCGAAAAATGTTGCTGAATAATAAAATTATGCTCATCTCTGCTATTTTTTATAGTCATCCCCCAAAGTCTAACCACCTTCGTTATACTATCTCTCCCTCAAGTTAGTTCTGTTGTTTAGTGTGTGGCTAAGTACCTGATCCTGGATAACGTGTATTAAAGATTAAATTCTAATACTGATTTTACACTCTCTAGGGGAGGTCCATGCTGTGGATGTTGGCATGGCTTAAGAACAAGGAAATACATTAATTTCCAGCCATCAGGATTTTTTGTTTGTATATTTATAGGCTCTAATTTCTTAAACTATATATTAAGAATCATTTTTCCTTTGCAGAATGGTGGCAAGGATATTAAGGCGTATTTAGATGTGTCCTTAGCAAAGGGACATTTTTTTTTAAATCTTTGATGATTAGGCCAGGTGATGATTTTTGATAATTTAACTTTAATTTACAAGTTCAACATCAAATGTTCAATCCCATCTCCATTTCCTTCTCTTTCTCTCTTCTTCAGACTTACAAAAACCCCACAAGGTTATGTCAATGAAACTTGATACCTTTATGTACCTTGTAAGCATCTTTAGTACTGTGCTTAACATGGCAGAAAAAAAGTTGTACTTGGAAAAAAGTTACAGGCAATTAAAAAAATGAGTAGGCTTTTAGTTAAGTAAAAATGTTTTCAAAAAATATATTGCTTAAAGTAGTATTTCCGAATTGACATTTTGAAAGTAATTCTGTTAATTATCCTTTAAAAATATAATTGATAATATTAGCCTGAGGTGGGGGAGGGGGGAGAAACATTTACACACCATCTTAACATTTTCTGACCATGGTCTCAAGGTCATCTGTATTTTTAATGTGGCTACCTTTCTACGTAGACTGTGTCAGGGGATGGAAGATAGTCAAACCCATATTAATTTCTTTAGTTCTATATCATGTGTTTTGTGTTTTCAAAACTCTATGCAACCATCAGGTGTCAGTTCAACAGCTTATTTGAGAAGCTCAGTTTTCAAGAAATACCTGTACACAAATCTCCTCTTGTTCTTCATTTCTTATGTGCATTCCTTTTGAAGGAAGCTAACCATTTTATTTATCTTTTAAAAACACATACACACCTACATTTCCCAAATGAAGCTACTATTTAAAATAAAAATTACCAGGCATTCACTTTGTCATTTGCCATCTGCTCCTTATCTTGATATATTTTTAATTAATTTATTTATATGTATTTATTTAATTTATTTTCACAATCTCTCTATGTGCTTTTGATCATTTTTATAGTATCAGGCATGAATTCCCTTATATTTTAATAACAAACCAAATATTTTATTTAAAAATTAATACTCTTTAATTTTTTTTCCTGATAGCTAGTACAGAGCAGGATTGTTAAAACAAATTAGTTAAGAATACACACACGGATGAGGTCAAGTGTTGTGTTCTACTCCTGTAATCATAGCACATGGGAGATGGAGGCAGGGGAATTATTTCAAGTCAAGACTAGCTAGAGCAAAACAGCAAGATCTCATCTAAAACAGAAAGCAATAAATAAGCAAATGGATAATTATTTGAGGAAAAACGATATCCTGTGAATTCCCAAGTACCAGATAGATCTGGACATTCAAATGGGTCTTGATATTTGCATTTTTATAAATTTACTACTGATTTTGTTTATTTTGAAATGCTGCTCTGAATAATTGGCATAAGTGCAACACAGAATGGTAGTTCAACAATGTGAACTTTGAAGAATTACACAACTGTTATTCTCATGTTCAAAAATGTAAGTTTTATATGAGAGCTTTAGTTTAGTTTAGTTTCTATCTTCATATTCAAAGATTGTGACAAATATTCTTCCTTCTCATATAGAAAGATCAGATCTGTGGAGTAATACATAAAAAGAGCTGTTCAACTTCACTTTCTTAGTCTTTCCCAAACTTAAAAATCTCTTTTCAGGCATTGTAAAATTTGAAATCCCAAATACTAAATATGCACTTAATAAATATGTAAAAATAAAATAAAGATAATTTACAATACAAAAGACCTCATACTTCAAAATAAGCAGGACCTTTTTGAAACTTTTCAGTTGGAAATGTGGTCATCTACACAGCACAGAATAAATAACCTTAGGAAAAAAAACCAAAACTTTAGTAAGGGGAACAGGTACTGTCTCTGACATGAACTCAGTGGCTGGCTCTTTGATCACCTCCCCCTGATCACCAGGCCACAGAGGAGGACAATGCAGCCAGTCCTAATGAGACCTGATAGAGTAGAATCAGAGGGAAGGGGAGGAGGACCTCCCTATCAGTGGACTTGGAGAGGGACATGGGAGGAAATGAGGGAGGGTGGGTGGCATTGGGAAGGAAAGAAGGGGACCTCAGTTGGGATGCAGGGTTGATACCCCAGGTCCCGCCTCTGAGAAAAATGTATCAGACGGGTCTGATGCTCTTTGGGTGGATGACACCTAGATGAACATCGGTACAAAGTCCCAATTTATTTCTAATATCAGAGATCAGACCTCTACTCTTGCCTGATGCGTCTAAAACAAAAAGGGGGAACTGTAGAGAGCTGCGGAATGCTGTGCCTTAAAGATGGAGCTGGTTTCCGCCTTCCACCTTCCCGATGGTGAGTGCTCTCTGTCACGAACAATTCCACATTTGGCTAAGGCTGAGGATCTGGCTTGCTTCCATGTATGTGGACCTATCTGCATTGCCCCCGTGGCACGCCTGGGTTGGCTACCCAGAGGCTATTTAAGCTGTGGGCTGGCTTTCCCCAGGGTCAGAAGATTGTTCAAGGTTCCTGAATAAACTGCATTGAAAAAAAAAAAAAGTTAAAAAATGTAAAATAAATACATCTCAGTATCCAGCAGCAGAGAAACTGCAATGTTGAAGGAAGAAGAAAATTATGTCAAAAATAATGTCTTCAGAGAAAAATAATAGCTTAGATGAGATCAGAGCACCTTCTAGAAATTTGGTCCTTATGTTTAAAAAGCATGTGTGTAAAAGAGTATGGTAAATTTATGTTTTCTACCGATATTGAATACCAACTTATGAATCTTTATTTTGAAAATATCAGGGTTTTAAGTTTAGTATTTTTTCAACCATAATGCTTTTTTTTGATAATTTAAAACATGTAGTTAGTCAGTTATCACAATATGAAAATGAAATCCTCTCTTATTATGCACACCAAACACTGAAATAAAAAATATGTTAATTCACAAAGCAAGTGGATTAATAGTTATTTGAAGTAACAAATTAAGCTTGTATCTTAACTCATACAATTTGAACTGAAATGTTTATGCCAAATTACTGGGGCACACCACATGCTCCTTAGACTCATTTAAATTTCTGAGATGAGAACAAGTTCGTGTTTTGATGGAGCTATCTAAATAATTACTTCATCTGCATTTCACAGGCCATTAATGCAATTTTTTTCCTACTAACCAATCCATCTGTGTATACAACATGAGTTCATAAGGTAATTATCTGCTCTCTAATATGCCCCTTTGGGCAAAAGAAGCAGATAAAGGAATCACTTGCTGTCATTTAGGGACTCATTCTGTAATTGTCACCATTTGGGAGTCATCTGTCTTTCATCTTCTCAAGTTCCCTCTACCTATGGAGGCATATCCTAGCAACAAATTAGAGGCAAAACCTGGTAACCAACTTGGTAGTGAGTCTTTAGAAGAAACGTCCTGGAAATGCGACAAGTATAGCAGATAAAATCTTAAGCAGCAATATGTGGCCCACATAGTTACTCAGAAATCTAGAAGGAAGTCAAATTCTGTTTTTTCTTAGCAAGGGGTATTAATAGGAAATGTTATATATCTTGGGCATTTTATTAGCCTCTGCTTCAATAAATACCACCTGCTAAGCGAGTGATATTGAAATCAGTTATGTTTGACATTGTGGGTGGGGCAAATGAAGGAAGAAGAAATAGAGTTCAAACATGAAGACATCTGATGGCATCCCTCGGAAAGCCATCAAAAATTTGTGTAGAACTCTTTCAGGATCACTTATAGATTTGTATGCTTCATTATATCATGACATCATGCAATATAGCCAAAGCATATATTCCCTATGACCGCTTAATATCTGCTATGATTTCCCATTGGATTTCTGGAGGTATCTATCTGCGTAAGGGGCAGATAATGGATGAAGGAAGACATATGAAAATTTAAACCAAGATAGGATGAGAATTGATATTTTCAAAATTCAGTGTTGTTTCCCAGGTTCTTAGAAAAAAATTAGTACTATGCATAGACACAAACAATTAACTAACCTCAATGGAATCCTCAGTTTGTACATGAAAGCAATTTAACATCCATTAAATTCATAGTTTTGAGAAAAAAATAATCAGATTCATGCCTTACTAGCATGGGGTATTTCTGTGTTGTTGCAACTCTTTTCTTCCTCCTCCTTTCCTTTTTTCCCTAGCTTGCTCTCTCTCTCTTTCTCTCCATCTCTCTCTCTCACACACACTCATACAAATTCTACATAGCTGTAGAATATGGAGAATCACACTGAATAATAAAAAATAAATTTAAAAAAGAATCCTGGTTGTCTTGGAGACAGATTTCCTGTTTGCCTTTGTCAGAAGATATATAGCTTTGCTTCAAATGCTAATAAATATTCCTTATGTGTATAACCACTTTTATATTTAACTTTAAAATGCATACCTTAAACAGTGTCCTATTTTAGCAAGCTTTAATGTTGCACCGTCAATTTCATTCCCAGTATAACAAAATTTATTAAAAATATCCTGTGCTTATTTAAGTAATGGAATCAGTTCAACAAGCCAGCTGCTATATTTTACTCATACAATGACAGTAAATAACTATTTTTTTTTTCCTGGGCGATAAATTGGTCCTTATTTCTCCTGCCATTCCAGGCAATAACAGACTATTTTCTCCTTTTCTAATAAATTGCTAATCCAGGATCCATAGCTCTTATTTTGTTTTGTTTTCCACATGGTAAATCACAGTGGTTTTTACATTCTACCATGAAAAAAATTAAGAAGATACCCTGAAGTGAAATCATCCAAAGCTTCCACAGCTCGTACAGCTCTAAAGAAAGCCGCTGAGGCCGCCTGGTGAGTAAAAGGCCCAAGCTGACTGTGACTTCTAGGACCTACCTAGTGGATTGATCTCCACACATGCTCTGTCATGCTCATGGCAGCCATCAAACACACACATACAGACATGCACACTCACTCACTTACTCCCTAACCCCCCACTAAATAAATGTAATAAAATTATCTTTAAAGAAGTCTAAAGAATAAATCTGATGTACAACAGAAATAGTCAAGAGACAAACTGACTTTAGGTTGGCAGTAAGCTCCAGTGGGACCACAAAACACAAAGGCTTTAGTCTTTATATGTCACGAGCAACAGAAGTTATGTGACTTTCATCCCTGTTAATTATTACCCAAATAATGTCTTTGAACTGATGCTATATTATCCTTTCTGTGCAATGGGCTTGTCAAGGAAAAATTTGATGTTCTGAGTAAGTTTCTCCAGGTACTCTGTGGCTAGGATTTTACAAATATACGTGTCTAGACGTCCATATCCATATAAACATACGTGTGCATATGTACATGTGTGTATGCATGTTGTTCAGCAAACAGCAAAGCTAATTTGTTGAAACGTCTCTTTAGCAGCCATATATTCTTGGTTCAGAGAGTGTGCCTGGTGTCGGGGTACCCAGTCCATGCTAATGGCTGGTATAACATGGGCAGATGGCTACAGGCACAAGAAAGACAAGCTTTCTAGAGCTCTGCTCTCCAGTAGCCGAGGAAAATAAACAGGTAACAGTTATGATTTATAGCCAAAAGAATAACAAGTTGAGCCTTAAGTTTAACGTCAGAGTTTTGTCTAATTTAGATGACAGGCTTTAAGGAAGAGCTGAAAAATAGCACTTAGAGATGTGAACATTTTTTTTTTTTTAATGAGCCCTGTAGAAAGTTTTGAGTAAATGGGGGAGAGCAAGCAATTGGTGAAAGGCCAGGAACACTGACATGGCTGTTGCTTTTCTCCTGACGTCGGGGTCAGAGATGCTCCCTGGCCATTGGTAGAACAAAAAATTATTAACAAGGCAGGCAATGTTCCTGGCCTGTTTCAAGTAAAAGAATATGTTTCAGACTGCATTTTAGGGATTTCACTGGATAGCCAAGTAGAAAAGCAACTGAAGCGACACAGGGGCAGTTTAACATTCTCTGTAGCTGCACCTATCAACCCAGCAGCTATTAGGTGCATAGAGTGTTTTAGTTGTCTCATGTGGCTTCTGGCCACCCTACGGGCAGCACATACGGGACACTTCCCTTGTTGCAGGGACAGTTTCAGGGAAGGAAGTGCTTCTCTTGATCATCTTCCATGTCTTCCTGGTGTTGCTCTTCAGGTCTCCACATTAACTTCTTCACCTTCACCTTGTACATTCCTGTCTCTCTCTTCGGGCCACACCCATGCCGGCTATACCTTCAGCACTTTCTTCTCTTCTACAGTAGATCTAGTTTCTCAGAAGATCACTTTACAGTGTCTCAGGACTATTATGGAAATGATCTGAATTCAAGATTTTATAAAAGCTTTGTTTCCCTATGCTCATACAAACCTCTCGACTCCTCTATTGTTTAGTGAGGATTTTGTCAATCTCCAGTTCATCAACTAAAAGCCATCTGATCTGTCAATTTCATTCAGGCAGTAATTCAAAATGGACATTCAATCATATATAGTCTATACTAATAAGGTTTAATATGCTCTTATTTCTATTCTTGATTGATTGGTTATTACTTAAGTTATTTTAAGTCTCTCAGGAAAAGTAGCTCCAAATAGATTGGTTAGAAAACTATTCTTCCACAAACTTTTCAATCAAAAGCTTGAAGATACATATCATTTACATTGTTGCAATAGAATCATTTACAAAAGAAAACTATCACTTCCAATTTTATTGTTTTTCATTCTATTTGGAGCTCTTGTTCTCATTCCAGGAACATGGCCCCTTCTCTTCCATTTCCAAGTCTGCTCATATCATTGTTTGTTACTTGCTAACCTGCACATCTCAATTTTGTGACTGTAATGATTACCTGTATACCACTGTGACCAAATACTTGACAGAAATGACTTTAAGGGATGATAGTTGTATTGGTCCCAGTTCCTCAGCACAGTGTGCCAGGAAGGCTTTGAGGATTGTCACCGAGGGGAAGTGGAAGGAAGCAGTTTCTTACAGTGCAGCCCAGGAAGCATTGATACTGGCTGGAACCAGGATCGGGCATTGCCTTCAGAGGCCCACTCTTACTGACCTACTTCCTATTGCAACTGCCTTCTTTTAAGGCTTCTGTATCCTTCAAAATAGTGTCACAAGAAGGAGAGGTGCATTAAACAAATGAACCTGTGGAGGACATTTCAGACTCAATAATAATGCTACTGCTTATAAAAACTAATTTAAAGGCAACCACCACTGTTTATTGCTCAATAGAATCTTATTTTAGCTTCAAAACTAGTGTTTATAGTGATCTCTTCTGCATTTAAAAAGCTCAGATTCCCCCTCTTAGTCATTTAATTTTTGATTTTGCATACCCCTGCAATGTAGTGTTGATTTATATCTAATAACTCAAAGACCAATAACTAAGACCAAAAACACTGTATATAGATTTTTAGTCTTTAAAGTATCTAATATGCTAATTTTATCTTTATAATATAATGACTCTAAATGTATTAGATATTCAATTCATTTAAATAAAATCTTTCCTTGATTTACAAAACATCAAACTGAGTCTAAAGTCTCTGTAAAGGTGGCTCAAATATAGCTATGAAGATGTCTGTATAGAAAGCTTAGGGGAACTGAAGCCTTCACTCAAATTGAAGACACTCCAATGGATTTCTTTTACCTGTGGAAATAAGCATAAAATGTTCTGTTTTGTCATGGCAAACGTATTTGCTAAGGATAAATTGAACATCATGCGTAAAGTTCCCAAGTGACTGTACTTACGTGGAGATAAAACTTTGCCAACATTTTATTCTCAGCTTCTGTAGCCCCCTAAAAATGCCTGAGAATGTCAAAACCATGTTTTGTTTTTGGACATTTATCATAGTCCTTTTGATATGTTGTATACAAAATGAAGAATAAATACACGAGAAATTAATGAACTAACTGATCTTTTGATTTTTGTCCTTAAAACTTAATGAGAACAGAAGTCTCCAGAAGAAACTGTCTTCCGAAGATAAGTCATAAACCACTTGCAAAAGAAATCTTAAGCATTATGATTCATATAATCCTCTGAAAATATTTTGAAATTTATACTTAATCAAAGCTCACAGTGAAGAGTCTCAGCAATAGTTATAATTTCCATGAAAATGCAGTCAGTCATGCATCTGTTTGGAAGGATTAATTCTAGCCACACCCTGCCATGTTCTAGTATTTCTTTGCTGGATTCTCTTGAATAAAATGGTATAGTATTTACACGTAACCTGTGTGCAATGCTGTTTACTCTAGGTTATTCACACTACCTAAAAACATTTTTTTTTAAGTCTTAGGTAAGTATTTATTACTCTTTTGGGAATAATGACAAGAAAGTGTATACATAAAGTGGTTTTAATTTTTCTCTTTATCGAGTTCTTTTTTAAATTTAATTTTATTTACATATTTATTTATTACAATTTATTCACTTTGTATCCCAGCTGTAGTCCCCTTTCTCGTCCCCTCCCAATTGTACCCTCACTCCCTCTTCTCTTCCCATGTGCTTCCCCCAGTCCCCTGATAGGGGAGATCCTCCTCCTCTTCCCTCTGACCCTAGCCTATCAGGTCCCATCAGAATGGCTGCATCATTTTAGTCTGTGGCCTGGTAAAACTGCACCCCCTAGAGGGAGGTGATCAAAGAGCTGGCCACAGAGTTCATGTCAGAGACAGCCACTGGTCCCCTTACTATGGTATCCACTTGGAAACTGAGTGGACAGGAACTCCACAAGGAGAACAACAGAACCAAAATACCTGGGTCTAGGGGTGCCGACAGAGACCGATATTCTTTTTTTTTTTTTATTTTTTTTAATTAGTTACAGTTTGTTAACTTTGTATCCCTACTGTATCCCACTCCCTCTTTCCCTCCCAATCCCACCCTCAAACTCTCATCTCCTCCCTGCTCCTTTCTAAGTCCACTGATAAGGGAGAACCTCCTCCCTTTACATCTGATACTGGTTTATCAGGTGTCTTCAGGACTGGCTGCAAAGTCCTCCTCTGTGGCCTAGGAAGGCTGCTTCTCCCTGGGGTTTGGGGGGGGGGTCAAAGAGCCTGCCATTGAGTTCGTGTCAGAAACAGTTCCTGTTCCCATAATTAGGGAACCCACTTGGATACTGAGTTACCAAGGGCTACATCTGAGCAGGGGCTCTAGGCTGCATCCATACATGGTCCTTGGTTGGAGAAACAGTCTCATAAAAGACCCCTGTGCCCAGATATATTTGGTCCTTGTGAAATTCCTGTCCTCTCCAGAGACCAATATTCTAAGGACCACGCATAGAGAGGACCTAGACCACTCTTCAAAATAAAGTGTATTTTTTTCTAAATATTTTCTATCTTAAGTTGGCTGAACCCAAGCACGTAAGATCTATTATTCAAAAAAGACAGGTGTGGATATCTAAAATATGTATGTAGCTGTGAAACAGTAAATATTATACTCCAAAATTTGGAGTTAATCATGTACATATTATCAAGAATTCATTGTACTGATGACCTGGAATTCAAAATATATATTTTTAATATATTAATGTGAATATGCACACTCCTGTCTCAGGGCCTTCACTTGTGATTTCCATTTGCCTTTACGACTCTTCTAGAGGCACTGTTGTCCTTTAGCTATCAGAGATATTTATCTAACATCCCCACCAATGCATAAGATGTTTTTAAACGATAGCATTCATTATAGAACTGTCGTGAGTCAACAAGGCATGTAAAACTGGAAAGCTGCTTAAACATTCATGGAGGTAGTAAGAATGATGCTTTTCTCTACTTTCTCATTCAATAGCCATCAAGGAAAGAAACACGAAAAGTATTAAGTATCCATCTTTGCAGCATATGAAAGGCCACATTTCTGTGACAAAATTTATATTTATGTATGTGATTAGAATATGTTAGGACCATTTTTGATAAATATAAGTAGTGAGTAGTTATATACAATATGGTTATGGTATGAACTTAATTGGAATTATTTGAATTCTCCAGTTTTCTAGCATAGAATTTATGTAAATATTAATTGTTAAAAACACTTTGAAAGATGCCTTTGAGTAAGATGACATTTTGCTTTTAGAAGATCTTATTACACTATTACTCACTATATTACTCATTATATGAAGATGAAGTATAGATAAGTCTAACTACACTTGTGTAATGCTATTAATGAATAAAGATATAGAGGGAACATACATGCACACATATGAATAAAAGTCTTTGTTTTTGGTTAATAATGTTCTACTTTTAATTTCTAGGCATTGAAATAATTGACAGCATCAACTAGGGTCATTACTGCCACCATGTACTTCTTAGAATAGAGATGCATGAAGAATTACACTAAAGAAGTTTGGCCTTTCCATTGAGTATTGCATTTTTTTTGGGGGGACTACACACATGACATTTAATAGGAGTTGCAAAACAAAAGCCTGGAAAATGCCCATCAGCTGTCCTAGCAGGACGAAGTTATCAGAATTAGACAAGAGTGGAGACAACAGTCTCTGCTCTGAAAGCAATGGAGGGCATAGCCTCACTATAGACAGGGCTTCCTGTTAGCAGGCCAGCTATGCATTTTATCGGTAAGTGATGTTATTGATTTTCTGACTCACAGTTCAGCAAACATCCCAACTCATTAAGCAGTCACAGCAGCCTCTCCTGAATTTATGAGGTTCAAACTTCTACTTATGTAGAACACCACCCCATTTTTTTTCTTACATATTCACATGCCAATAGTTTTGCAATACCATCTTTTCTTGCTTTTATTTGGTTTCTCATTTATTTGATCTCTCAAAATTTTCTTTCCTTGCCAATCTCATATCTAACATCCTATGCTTTTATGGCCTCAGGCCAGGATTCTGCCTGTGTATTTGACTGTTTCTCTCTTCTAATCTCTGACCAACTTTTCACTGTATCTGTGCTCTGTCAAGTTGATTCCTCTCTTTGTCTGTTCTGAGGACTACAGCATGTCCCTGTAACACTTAAATTATAAAATAAAGGCCATCCTTTCCAAAATTCTACACCATTTGAAAACAGTTCGTGTTCTTCCATCCCTCCCTTTCCTACATTCTGGAAAGAGCCATTCTTCCCTCTGCTTCTAAGTTCCTTTTTTCAAATTCCACATATAAATGGAATCACAGTGCATATTTCATTTAGGATATAATAAATAGTAATGCAATACACATTTTAAAATCAGCAAGCGAGATTTTAAATATTTTTACCACATCAGAAAATGATACGGAGTCTGGTGTCACAAATCAGCAGCTAAAATGCTTGCTGTTCAGTGTAAGAAATATTGCTGTAAACCCCAGGCATAATATTGCCCTTTTAAAAATTATTTTTTATTTATTACAATTTATTTACTTTGTATCCCATTGGTAGCTGCCTTCCTCTTCTCCTCCCTATTCCACCCTCCCTCCCTCTTCTCCTCCCATGCCACTCCAAAAGTCTACTGATAGGGAAGGTCCTTCTCCCCTTCCATCTGACCATAGCATATTGGGTCTCATCAGGACTGGATGCATTTTCTTCCTCTGTGATCTGGCAAGGCTGCTCCCCCTTCATGGGGAGGTAATCAAAGAGCCAGCCACTGAATTCATGTCAGAGACAGTCCCTGTTCCCCTTACTAGGTCACCCATTTGGAGACTGAGATGCCATGGACTACATCTGTTCAGGGGTTCTATGTTATCTCCATCCATGGTTGCTGGTTGGAGTATCAGTCTCAGAAAATACTCCTGAGCCCAGATATTTTGGTTCTGTTGCTTTCCTTTATAATATAGGATAAACATACTAAAATTTGTACACCTAAAGAAGCCAAACAAGAAGGAGCACCCTGGGTAACATGATCAATCCTCATTCAGAAAGGCAAATGGGATAGACATTGAAAGAGGGAGAAAACAGGGACCAGGACAGGAGCCTACTGCAGAGGGCCTCTGAAAGACTCTACCCAGCAGGGCATTGAAGCAGATGCTGAGACTCTTAGCCAAACTTTGGGCAGAATGCAGGGAATCTTATGAAAGAAAGGGGGCATGAAAGACGTGGAGACAGGAGCTCCACAAGGAGAGCAACGGAACCAAAAATTCTAGGCATAGGGATCTTTTCTGAAACTGATACTCCAACCAAGGGCCATAATAGTGCCTTTAAGAGAGAGCTGTATCAGAACAAGGGATCATGCAGCTCCCTAGCCTGCCAGTGTATCCAATCACCAGGTTACAGGGTCAGTGAGAAACCCTATTTCAGAAAAAAAGATAGAGAATAATACAGGAGATATATAATGCCAACTGGTCTCCACAAATATTACATGCACTTACTTAACTGTACACTAAAATATAAACAGCAATAAATAGAAATTTTAAATCAAAAATTTGACTTAATGGATTTGACATGTAGGTTGATTATCACACAACAAAGTAAACCCCCATTGTAGCACAAAATATGACAATATGTACAATAACAATATATATCATAACAGTATGTTATATTGCTATTGTATATAATTATAACTATATATAATTGTCAAGTAAAAATAAAAAAGACTCCTAGATATGATGACTGATATGTACATTCTTTGTAATCATAACATCCTTTAATCCTGTCACCAAATTGTAATCACTTTGAAATAACTTTCAATTACCCCCTGAAAAAAAAACCCTCCAAATTCTAATTAATAAAAAACCTCCAATAATGTTAGTACTGGTCTTGCACTCATGCTTTCAGAATATTAAAATATTCCCTCTTTAAAAGACCCTACAGATTTCTTTCAGCACCACAAGCTTCTTGCCAGTCAGTCTGTACAAAGATTAAGCAATTATCTACGGCAATTATGCATGGCTTGCACAGTACAGTTCCTCTGCATTGCCCCGCACTGTCATTTAAATCACCTACGGTGAATTGTCTTTTCTTGTATTTGTGCCATTTCTTTACACCTGGCTTGCAGCTCTGAGAATTGGATATGGTTTATAGTAATGATCTTTGACTTAGGGTATGGAAGTATGAATATTTTAAAATAATATTTTCACGATTCTAAAATCCCACATGCATTTTGTCTATTGGGATTTCCTTAAGGACCAGACTTAAGAAAAAAGCAAATCTATGAAACAACAACAACAAAAGGTCAAATATCTCAAACTTCTGATTCTTTTTCTCTTGTGTGTTGCAATCTCCTTACCATCCTCCATCCTTGCTCTGAAAATTTTTCTTTCTATTTATGATAAAAGCCCTAAGATTGGCCTCAGGATTTCTCTGATATCATTTGGTTCTAAGTTCTCCAACCTTATCTCAGACCATATTATGATGCTGGGGAGATAGGTTTCAGGGCTCTCCCCTAAACTTTTTCTGTGACGATAGGCTTTGCTTAGCTCTGTACAGGATTTGTTGTTCTTGGTCCTTGGTTTTTACTCCAATGTTCTTAGAGGAAACCTAGAGTCCTGACTCTCAGACTACATTCCTCCTATTATTTTTTTCCCCAGACACTCTCCAAGGTGTTTTTCAGCACTTATCAGAGTTCCCATTCATTGGGGTAGTTACATAATGCATGTCTTTTCCTGGACACTAAGCTTATGAACAAAGAAACTCTATCAGTGTGTCTAACATAAAGGGAGAGTCCACGCAATATCAGATTAATATCATTAAATATCTGAAGGGTACATTTTAGTTTATATTGATGCTAAAAGTAAAAGCATGTTTTACTGTTTTTACAATTAGGTGGTCCACAAAAATTATGCAAATCAAAACAGAAGTTCATTTTGGGTTTGGAGGAGTTTGTTCCTTTATGCAATAAGAGGCAATACAGAAACCAAAATGTAGTATTTCAAGTTTTGGGCAAATGCTTTCTAATCCTGTTTAATATCTAACATATCATTACACAAATACCTATTGACAGAATAATAATGAAGGGAACATGCTTAAATTCTTGTTTCGATTCAAGCATCATTAGTCAAATGTTAATGTAACAAATTAGCTGCATAAAGTTTTAAAGCCATCTTGCTTCTGTGTCTCTCTCTGTATAATGCAGATAAGAACATCAGAATGGATGATAAAATACCTATTTATTTTTAATTTCAGCACTTTAAGAACTACGGGCCCGGTCTTTCTTTTAATCATTCCCCAAAAGACAAAACATTAATGATAAACATTACACCACCATCAATTATGAAATACTTAAGAAAATTAATTCCTCTCCAGTGCCTTTCGTATAAGCAGTTTTATAGCGTGCTCAGATGAACACTCACCATAATAATTTTCTTGATCTAAAACTGTTTTTCATTTCTGACCTAAAGATCCAGTAACATAAATGATTGCTGAAATAACTGTATCTTCACCTAGCTGTTCTTCCTATCAGAATTGTCATTATGGGGCACTTTTTTAGGAGATTATTTCAAGAGGCCTTTTCTAGTTGTTGCACAATTGCAGGGGCTCTGGATGAGTGTGTATACCTATATTCTATTCCTTGAGAAACGGAGGTAGGAGAAATGGTTGATCTCATGAGTTCACTACCAACCAGGGAAATATAGCAAGGACCACTTCTCAAAAAGAAGAGGAGAAAGAAGAATGAAAATAAAGCAACCATTACCACTAACTACCAAAACTGATATGCCACAAGGTAACAGAATGATTCAATGATCATTGAGGAGAAAGAAGAAAGCCCACTCCGAGAACAAAGATAAATCGGAAGGGAGATACATATATAAGGTATGCTTATAGAATAAGGTAACATGACATAATGTAAAGAAAGTCTGCCAATCTTTTAGGATATCTATGTTAATAACAAAACTAATGATACCCAAATGATATGACTTCATTGTACTGTTTAATAAAATGAGACAGAAATACATAGCTTTTCAGAAAATTGTTCCTCATTTACATGGAAAACTGCCAACAGGAAATGAGCAGCTCACTATCCTGTGGCTTAAATGCTACCCTTAACAGTTTAATAGCTGTTATTTGTATGCAAACTACATACATTAGCAATATTGAATCTTCTACTTCAAAAGATTATTTTGTGAATACTTGGGAATCTAGAATCCAAATGTCGTTTTCCACTTGGTAATAGAGCAATTACTTAACCATAATTTTCTATAGAAATAAAATATCCATATTATATCCCCAGCCAAAGAAAAATATTAGAGCATATTTATGAGACGAGTAAGAAAGTAGCATGTCTAAATCAAAGTCAAAGAAGCTTAAAAATACTTTAAAGTTTGCTAATGGTTCTAGATTATCAACATGTTTGAGGACACACTTGTGTATGAAAGGGGATTTTCAGATATTTCACAGAGGCAATGAAGATTCGATTTTTATGATCACAGACCTATACATACAAGATCAGGATGAAAACTTGAATAAAAATCAAAATTATAGTAATATTTAAACATAACATCTTTTTTCACTTTATATAGAACAGATGAGTATGGTAACTATTGCATGAAATCAAGATACTCTTGTAAAGGAAACAGCAGGATTTGTTCATTTATAGAAAGACATGATTCAATGTTCACTTTAAAAGACAAATATCTCCTCAAACATAAACCAAAATGCATTGCAATGAACAGTAATCTTTGAACAGGATGATGTGAAATGTGAAGCCTGCTTATCTCAAGTATCTAAGTATACTAGCAGCTACATCTAGACTGCATCATTCTTGGACTGTAGCCAGTCATCCCTTGCACTATGCTTACTCAGGAAATAGCTAATGAACTGAACTAAGTTCACCTACTCAATATATATCCATCATGTACCAAAATTATGCTAGGCACTGAAAATGCAAATTCCTTGATTTAAAGAGAGAAGTCTTAGACTGCAATTATTAGTATAATTTCAATGGAGTGTACTAGAGAAGGTGGTGTTGTCTGTGAACTAGCGAGTGCATTACTGGGGTAGTAAGAAAAGCCTTTCTGAAGGAAGACATAATAGCAAAGATAGCCTTGATAAACCCAACAACCAGGGGACATTGACTGTGGAATGCATGATAAAAATAAAACCTGTTGTTTATTAGAAGAATGGAAAGAAGTAAAAAGTAATAAGATATAAACTGGTGGGAAGAGATCTGAAATAAGGCTGCAGAAACGAGACAGGATCAATCATAAAGTACGTGCTCAGAGCATATCTTAAAAACAAGAGACAGCTTTGAAGGTGAGAGGAGAAACACTGAAAGTTGAAAACTGGAAGAGTTACCTAAATATGTTGGAGCTTGAGAAGATTCACATACAGTATGGACAAAAGGTAAGAAGGGATAAGATATGTACTTTTTCATTTACATGATTATTGACTTGGTGCTAAATATAGAATTATGTCATAGACTTGTAGGTATACCTCCATAAACTTTGCAAGAAATGATAATTTAAAAAAACTTAATTCCAAATATCTTCAAGATATAAAATGCCATTGTACTGGTCCTTTCTTGCAAGAGTCTCATATTATTAATACAGAAGGCATTGAACATTTTAAGCCTTGTATATTTTTTATTGATTGATTCAATTTAAATTTGTCATAGGCCTCTCCCTATTCTCACCCCATTCCCGCTTTCCTCCTGCATCCCCTATTCCCCAGAATAGGGGAGCCCTGCTATCCAGACACCCCAGCTTATTTCTTCACATGAGGACTGAGTTCTTCTTCCTCCCCTGTGGCCTGGTTGGGAAGTCCCATCGGGGGTGGTGATCAAAAAGGAGGGAACATAATTCATGTCAGAGTTATCCGCCACTCCCCTAACTAGTGGTCTGTACATTGTGCTATGTCTATCCTGTACTATATGACTAAACTCCATTTATAAGTGAGTACATACCATGTGTGTCTTTCCGAGTCTGTGTTGCCTCACTCAGGATGATCTTTTCTAGTTCCATCCATTTGCCTGGAATTTCATGATTTCTTCATAGTAGTATCCTGAATAGTATGCTATTATGTAAATGTACCACAGTTTCTTTATTCATTTTTCAGTTGAGGGACATCTAGGTTGTTTCTAGTTTCTGACTATAACAAATAAAGCTACTATGAACATGGTTGAGCAAATGTCCTTGATGTATGGTAAAGCATTTTTTATGTTTTAGTATAGCTGGGTCTTGAGGTATGGCTATTCACAGTTTTTTGAGAAAGCACCACACTGATTTCCAAAGTGGTTGTAAAAGTTTTCACTCCCAACAGCAATGGAGGAGAGTTCCCCTTTCTCCACATCCTTGTCATCATGTGTATTCACTTGAGTTTTTTATATTAACCATTCTGATCTGTGTAAGATGGACTCTCGTTTTGATTTGCATTTCCCTGTTTATTCTTTAAGTGTTTCTCCAATATTTGAGATTCCTCTATTGAGAATTCTGTGTTTAGCACTGTATGCCATTTTTAATTGTATTTCTTGGTTTGTTAGTGTTTACTTTCTTGAGTTCTTTATATATTCTGGATGTTAGCCTTTATCAGATATAGGATTGGTAAAGATCTTTTCCCAGTCTGTAGATTGCCATTTCATTCTATTGATAATGTCCTTTGCTTTACCGAAGCTTTTCAGTTTCAGGAGGTCCCATTTGTTAATTTTAGATCTTAGAACCTGAGCTGTTGGTATTTTTTTCAGGAAATTGTGTCCTGTACCACTGAGTTCAAGGCTCATACATGCTTTCTCCTTTAGTACGTTTAATATATCTGGTTTTATGTTGAGGTCTTTGATACTCTTGGACTGGAGTTTTCTGCAGAGTGGTAAATATGATTCTATTTGCATTTTTCTACATGTATACATACAGTTTGACTACGACCATTTATCTTTTGTCCATTGTATGGTTTTGGCTTCCTTGTCAAAAATCTGGTGTGTACAGGTGTGCAGGTTTATTTCTGGGTCTTTGATTCAATTCCATTGATCAACCAGCCTTTTTCTATGCCAGTACTATAAAGTTTTTATTACTATTGCTCTGCAGTATAGCTTTAGGTCAGGTGTGGAGATACATCCAGAAGTTTTGTCATTATATAGGATTGTTTTAGCTATTCAGGGTGTTTTGTTTTTTCACATGAACTTAGAATTGTTCTTTCAAGGTCTGTGAAAAAATGTGTTGGTATTTTGATGGGGATTGCATTTAATCTGCAGGTTGCCATTGGTAAGATGTCCATTTTATTCAATTTAATCCTACTGATCAATGACCATGGGAGATCTTTTCATCTTCTTATATTTTCCTAATTTCTATCTTCAGAGACTTGAAGTTCTTGTCATACAGGCCTTTACTTCCTTCATTAGAGTAACTCCTAGATACTTTATATTATTTTTGGCTTAGGTGAAGGGTATGGTTTCCTTAATTTCTTTCTTGTTTGTCATTTGTATACAAGGACATTTGTATAGGAGGAATTCTGATTTTTTTTTTAAATTAATCTTTTATCCACCTACTTTACTGAAGGAGTTTGTCAGTTTCAGGAGTTGTATGGTGAAATTTTGGGGGTCATTTATGTATACTATCATCTGCAAAGAGCAATACTTTAATGTCTTCTTTTCTGCTTTGTATTCTCTTTGATCTCCTTTAGTTGTCTCATTTCTATAGCTTAAACTTCTAGTACTATATTGAAGAAATAGAGAGAAAGTGGGCAACTTTGTCTCGTCCATGGTTTTAGTTGGATTGCTTTGAGTTTCTCCCTATTTATTTTGATGTTGGCTATCAGCCTGCTGTATAAAGCTTTTTTAATATTTAGGAATGGGCCTTGTGTTCTTGATCTCTCCAAGACTTTTATCATGAAGGGGTGTTGGATTTTGTCAAAGGCTTTTTCTGCATCTAGTGATAGGATCATGTGATTTTTTTTTCTTTGAGTTTATTTATATGGTGGAGTACATTGATGGATTTCATATGTTGAACCACCCCTTCATCAGAAGGATCAAGCCTACTTGATCAAGGTAGATGATATCTTTGATGTTTTCTTGAATTCCGTTTGCAAGTATCTTATTGAGGATCTTTTTGTACCAATGTTCATAAGGCAGCTTGGTCTGAAATAGAATTCTTTGCTGAGTCTTTGTGTGGATTAGGTATCAGGGTGACTGTGGTTTCATAGAATGAGTTTGGTAGTATTCCTCCTGTTTTTGTTTTGTGGAATAGTTTGAGAGTATTGGTGATAGCTCTTCTTTGAATGATAGAATTCCTCTGTTTGTTTTTTAATTTTTTATTTTTTTGGTTCGGAGATTTGATGGCTATTTCTATTTCCTTAGGGTTATAAATCTTTAAACTGATTACCCGCTCTTGATTTAATTTTGGTAGGTGAAACCTATCAAGAAAATTATCAATTTCCTTTAGATTTTCCAATTTTGTGGAACACAGGCTTTTGAAGTAACACCTAATGAATCCTTGGATTGCCTCAGTGTGGTAATGTCCCCCTTTTCATTTCTTATTTTGTTAACTTTGGTATTCTCTCTGTGTCTTTTAGTTAGTTGGGCAAGGGGTTTCTCTATCTTGTTGATTTTCTCAAAAACCAACTCCATTTTTCTTGACTGTTTTGCTCTCTTTGTTTCTAATTTATTGGTTTTAGCCCCGAGTTTGATTATTTTCTGCTGTCTACTCCTCTTGGGTGTGTTTGCTTCTTCTCTTTTTCTGGAGCTTTCAGGCGATCTGGTAAGTTGCTAAAATGTGGTCTCTCCAGTTTCTTTATGAAGGTGCTTAGTGCTATGGCCTTTCCTCTACACTACTTTCATGGTGTCCCATACGTTTGGGCAAGTCGTGCCCTCATTTTCATTTAATTCTAAGAAGTCTTTACTTTTTCATTTTTTTTTCCTTACCCAATGATCAATGGGCAGGGAATTGCTCAGTTTTCATGAGTGTGTGGGCTTTTTGTAGTTTCTGTTGTTGTTGGGATCTAATCCATGTTGATCTGATTAAGAACATCATGTTAATTCAATTTTTATGTATCAGTTGAGGTTTGCTTTGTGACCAATTATGTGCATTATGACCAATTATGGAGAAGATTCCATGTGGTGCTGAGAAAAAGTAAATTCTTTTCTGTTCTACAGACATCTGTTAGATCCAGTTGATTCATGACCTCCATTAACTTCCTAATTCCTCTATTTAGCTTCTGTTTTGATGATTTGTCCACTGGTGAGAGTGGGCTGTTGCAGTCTCCCACTATTAATGTGCTGGGATCAATGTGTGATTTACACTTTAATAATGTTTCTTTTACAAATGTAGGTGCCCTTGTATTCGCGGCATATGTGTTCAGGATTGTGATGTTCTCTTGTTGGATTTTTCCTTTGTTGAGAAAATCATGTCCTTCTTCATCTCTTTTGATTAGTTTTATTTGAAAGTCTATTTCATTAGATATTATGATGGCTACTGAAGCTTGCTCCTTAAGTCCATTTGCTTCGAAAACCTTTTTCCAGTCTGTTACTTTGAGGTAGTGTCTATCTTTTTTGCTGAGGTGTGCTTATTGAATGAAGGAGAATGTTGGATCCTGTTTGTGCCGCCATTCTGTTAACCTGTGTCTTTTTATGTATAGTTGAATCTATTAATGTTGATAGATATTAATGAACAATATTTGCTAGCTCCTTTTATTGTGGAGTTGTGGTGATAGTGTGTTTGTGTGCTTGTTTTCTTTCGGTTTTGCTGTTGTGAAATGATCTATATCCTGTGTTTTTCTTGGGTGTAATTGACTTTGTTAGGTAGGAGTTTTCCTTCTGTATCTTCTGTGGGGCTGGATCAGTACATATATATTTTTTTTTAATTTGATTTTGTTATGGAATATCTTGTTTTCTCTATTTATGGTGATTGAAAGTTTTGTTCGGAATAGTCAGCTGGGTTGGCATATGTGGTCTCTTAGAATCTGCATGACATCTGCCCGGGCCCTCTGGCCTTCTTACTTTTTGTTGAGAAGTCATGTGTCATTCTGATAGGTCTGCATTTATAATCCTTATAAGCCTTTCTTAATGTTTGTTTTAAAAGATAAGACATATATTTTATGAAAAGAAATATAATGTCAAAATAGTATATATGTTTTGCTATATGTTAGGCAACTGATACTGTTAAAATGAATTCCTGAATGCACTGTTTTGTTATTAGAGACAATAGCACTCTTGACTTTTTTCTTCCAGGATGTGTTTACGGAGCAATGTCCCTATGGTCCGTTTGAGCTGCAAAGTTACCTTTGGAAGCTTTTATACATGTGCTCTTTTTAAAGAAAAAAGCCCTCAAAGCAAGCACACTGACCCAGAACTTATTTACAGGATGTCATGTATTAGGAAACCTGTGGTGTCCCCAGAGTCACAGGACCCCTAGCAACCAGAAAGTCATGTTGCTACAACATGAGGTAGGGAGGGATTCATGGAAGGGAAGGAGAACACTGTGTTTTAAACCCAATGCAACATGAATATTGGCATGTGGTCTCCTCTGTTACAGAGAGAAGAACCTTTATGTATTTGGAAAATCCAAGGCTTCAACACAACAATTTGCTGCCATTCCTGTCTTTGGCTATAGAAATCACAGGTTGGTGGGGCACCTTGCTTAAACATCTTAACCAGTTCTCTACAATGTACTTCCATTTTTCCCAGGCAAGGGTTCTTCCTCTCTCTACGGGCACAGCAACTCTTAGGATAATACACCAACCTCTACATTGAGATGTAACTTCCTTTTAAATGACCTTCATTTTAAGTGATCTGCAGCTCTAACTACAATTATCAAAATGTTGTGTTATTTTTTTCCTCTACCACTTTCTGAGATGGTGGTGGTGGTGGTGGTGGTGGTGGTGGTGGTTTCTCTCACTGAACCAAAAGCACAGCATTTGTAGGCAGACTGGCCAGCGAGCTTCTGAGATGTGACAGTCTGTGCATGCAACTGCATGTTACTGGAACAAGTATCCAGCCATGCCTAGCTTTTTCCATAGGCACGTTATGTGGGGACTTGAATTTTGATGTCTTTAGTTACACATATGTACCCCTCCAGACCCCGTTATCAAAGTTTAACAGCAGGTCCAATTCTAGCTAATAGAAGATGGTTTTCATTTCACCTTGGTTAGCTGACTTACTGATGCACTTTGAATGTGACTGTGACAGCATGAAGTGCCCCAACAAAGGAGTGAAAAGCTTCAATGTCTGCTTTTTCTCATTTGTCTACTAAGTCATTTGTCTACAATACACAGGTCAACTGACACTGTCAAATGACTGAAACAATGAGCAGGTTAAAATGTATGTTTAAAATAAAAAATTATGTTTTTCACTTATTCTGCTAAAACTTTCCCAGTATCTCCCAGGAATTACCAGTAATCAATACCTTCTGGCAAAGGAAACTGTAGTTTTGTCCAATAGAATCTCAATGGTAAATAAACCATACCTCAAGGCAGGCCTCATGCTCAGAAAGATGTTCATCACCAAATGAACTTATATTTTTTATAGATTTTTTTTGTTGCATTTTTCTGTCTTTGGTCATTTTATTTTATTTATTGATATTTTCATTTGCTTATTTGTTTTGATTTCACTTTTGTGGGTTTTTGTATATATTTCTTTTTTTCTTTTTTCCTTTCATTTTTTAAGAGAAGGTACATAAATTTAGGTAGGTAAGAACATGGGGAGAACCTAACAGGAATAGCTGGAGGGGAAAAATGATCAAAATATGTTGTATATTTTCAATTAAAAAGTTGAATAAAAATACAACAGATTAATGGAAATAGACATTTCCTGAAAAGAAGAAAGCAGGGCTGAACCATGAAGTCACTTAGAAAAACAAACAAACAAACAAACAAAAAAACCTCGCCTATCATTATCATATTTTTCTTCTCTTTTCACATTCCCTCTCTATCAGTCTCTATCACTGACTGCAATTGAATTCCAATATTTTTCAAAATAAGGGTTTAAAATTTATATAGAATAACTTATACTCACCTCAAAGTCATCGTTATTTATATTTAAAGAACATACTGAGTGTTAATTTAAACTCAATATATTGCCATTTAATTTTAAAGAATTCTGTGACTGTGCATTGTCATAAACTTTTGATTTTTTTATAAAAGGCAGCATATTCTATTCCTGTTTTACTAAATAAAAATTGCATTTCATAGTTATGTTTTATAGCAAATCTGCAGCTCCATGGCAATTATAGTTAAAGTAAAGAGAGAGAAATTGCACATTCTATAACTATATTACCTCAAAATATGCCAATTTGGAGACTATTCCCTTATGCAATAACTTCCTTTTTACAAAATTATATTTGCACAGAAATTGTAAGTGATAAATATTTTAAAATATTACACTAGAGCTCTGCCAGCATCGTATTATGAAAAATAAAGTTGATTGGTGCAAAGCTATGACCATCAAATTATTTTAAACACAGGAGGTACACAAATTCAGCTTAGTTTTAGGTACACAGAAATGTGCATTATATATAAGATTAATATTTTATTTTATTACCTGTTTATTATGAAATTCATGAGCAATTAATTCATGCATCTTACTTCTAATTTTCTCCTTCAGTTTAATTTAATTATCACCTAATTTTAACAGTATTTTATGAATCTCTTAGTGTTGGCTCTTTGGCATTTATCTGAATTTGTTTTTTTTTTTTTTAATTTTTGTTTCGTTTTGTTTTTGTTTTTTTAAATTATTTTTTTACATTGATTAATTACATTTTATTCACTTTGCGTCCCAGCTGTAGCCCCCTCCCTCTTTCCCTCCTAATCCCACCCTTCCTCTCTCATCTGCTCCCTGCCCCTTTCCAAGTCCACTGATAGGGAAGAACCTCCTCCCCTTCCATCTGACCCTAGCTTATCTTCAGGACTGGCTACAATGTCCTCCTCTGTGTCCTGGCAAGGCTGCTCCTTCCCGGGGGTGGGGAGTAGGGGGTGGGGGTGGGTGGGAGGGAGGTGTCAAAGAGCCAGCCACTGAGTTCATGTGAGGCAGTCACTCTTCCCCTTACTAGGGAAAAACATCATGTTTCCTTTAGGAAACCATTTTTACTCCTGCTTGGTACATGTTGTCTGGATTAATCTAAACCTAATTCTGACCTCTGTTTGGGCTTTGCACAGAAGTGGTTTATTCTGGCCAATCATAGGCAAGAGTCCCTTCAGCTTGATAATAAGTTTTAAGATAACTCTAGCTCAGGCTCTCAGACAAGGAATAAGTTCTCTAGAAATTTCTTTTTTCTTTTTTTTGAATTTTTTTTTCTTTATTAATTACACTTTATTAACTTTGTATCCCCCGTGGTTCCCTCCCTCCTCCCGTTCCAACCCCTCCCTTCCTCCACCCTCTGCATACATGCCCCTCCCCAAGTCCACTGATAGGGGAGGACTTCTTTTCCTTCCTTTTGATCCTAGTCAATTAGGTCTCATCAGGAGTGGCTGCATTGTCTTCCTCTGTGGCCTGGTGGTAATGCTGCTTCCCCCTCAGGGAGAGGTAATTAAAGAGCAGGCCAGTCAGTTCATGTCAGAGACAGTCCCTGTTCCTATCATAATGGAACCCACTTGGATACTGAACTGCCATGGGCTACATCTGTGCAGGGGTCTTAGGTTATCTCCATGCATAGTCCTTGTTTGGAATAGCAGTCTCAGGAAAGACCCCTGTGCTCAGTTTTTTTGGTTCTGATGCTCTCCTTGTGGAGTTCCTGTCCTCTCCTGATCTTACTGTTTCCCACTTATTTCCTAAGATTCCCTGCACTCTGCCCAAAGGTTGTCCATAAGTCTCAGCATCTACATTGATAGTCTGCAGGGCAGAGCTTTTCAGAGATCCTTTGTGTCAGGCTCCTGACTTGTTCCCTCTTTTCTCCTTCTTCTGATGTCCAACTTCTTTGCCTTTCTTGATAGGAATTGAGCATTTTAGGAAGAGTCCTCCCTCTTGATTAGTTTCTTTGGGTGTACAGATTTTAGTAGGTTTATCCTATATTATATGTCTATAGGAGTGAGTATATACCATGTGCATCTTTCTGCTTCTGGGGTAGCTCACTCAGGATGATCTTTTCCAGATCATACCATTTACCTGCAAATTTCATGACTTCCTTGTTTTTTATTGCTGAGTAATATTCCATTGTGTAGATGTACCACAATTTGTGCATCCATTCCTCCACTGCGGGGCATCTGGGCTGTTTCCAGCTTCTGGCTATTAGAAATAAAGCTGTTACAAATGTGGTTCAGCAAATGTCCTTATTGTGTCTTGAGAATCTTTTGGATATATGCCTAGGAGTGGTATAGCTGGATCTTGAGGAAGCGCTATTCCTAGTTGTCTGAGAAAGTGCCAGATTGCTTTCCAGAGTGGTTGTACAAGTTTACATTCCCACCAGCAGTGGAGGAGGGTTCCCTTTTCTCCACAACCTCTCCAGAATGTGTTGTTACTTGAGTTTTTTATTTTAGCCATTCTGACAGGTTTAAGGTGAACATTGAGACCAAAAAGCAGTTCTTCAGAATGGCGGGAACATTCTTTGTCATATGTTGAAAAATGCTTACTGAGAATTTTTTTTAAATTTTCATTTATTTGTCCTCGAGTACATTTACATGCAATCTACATGAGTGAAGTTACTTTTGAAAAACAGATAGGGTGTTAGGTCCCCAGTACTGGAGTTAAAAGCAGTGTGATGGGACCAACCTGAGATGAGAGTTGGGAACTGAACTCAGATCCTATTTAATACCATCAAGTGCTCTTAATTGTTGAGGCTTCTCTCCAGATTCCAGATGTAATGAGAACAAAAGCAACAGAAAGAAAAGAGGGAGGCAGGATCAGATTTCTGATATTACTTGAGTATCTAATCCTACCAAGTTTTTAGTCCCTGAACTTTTCAGTAAATGTCGGTTAATCCTTTTCCTTGCTTAAGCCATTTTTAGAAACTCATGGAAATATAGAAACTGACCAAAACAAAACAAAACAAACACCTTAATATGTTACAAAGGACACGGTTCTTGTAGTTAGAATACCTCCATGAGAACTGCAGACAGCTTAACTACAAAAACTGACAGTATATCTATTCTATAAGTTCATATACTTTCCAATTCATTAATAGTTATCATAAATGCAAAATCTGAATTATGCACCACTGATTATAAAATTCTTAAAACAGATAATTACACTAAGTGATTTTTAAAACAAATTTCCAACAATCCATAAGAGTACATAAAAGCCTTTATGTACTTCAATAAAACTAATGCATTACAGGATCAAAATTATCATGTTTGTTAGTCTTTTGTTCATCTACATTTAAAAAGAGCTTTGAGATATTTTATGTGTATCTTAAATGATAAATTAGGCACTTAAAATCCTCTGAACTTAAATCAAGATAAAAAAAAATTAGAGCTGTTTCTAAAACGAATAAGAATCAAAGCCAAAAGAGGAGAAAGTACATTATTTTATATTAAATATAATTATCCCAAAATACTTTCTTATATATGCTAAAATAAAATTGTAAATAAAGTAATTTAAAATTTTAAAAAAGTGAATCATATAGCAATGAGGCTGACTTTGTTGTTGTTGTTGTTTTTAGTTTTGAAGTATCTGATTTTATTCATGTCAGATTCTGTCATGTATTCCAGAAAATGTCAGAGATTCTTATCACAAAATTATTCTCTGTAGAAATTAAAGTAATTTTCAGATGAGTAATACTCTTTTTTCTTTTTCTTTATTATTATTATTTTTAATATTGTTAGTTTGTTAACTTTGTATCCATGCTGTATCCCCCTCCTTTTTTCCCTCCCAATTTCACCCTTTCTCCCTTATCTACCCCCTGATCCTTTCCAAGTCCACTGATACGGGAGGACCTCCTCCCCTTTCGTCTGATTCTGGTTTATCAGGTATCTTCAGGACTGGCTGCAAAGTCCTCCTATGTGAGGCCGACATTTCTAATCTAAGTGTTTCACATAGAGTCGGATTCTGGTTAGGAACTTTGCTACTAAAATAAAATTTGTTTACCCTAATTTTTTGAAAGACAAAACAATGCTTGAATTAAAGATTATTATACAGACAGTACTTTTCTACAAAATTGCTTTCCAATGATAGTTATTCTATTTCATAACTAAGATGGATTATCGACCAAACACTTGATATCAATGAGTTTTGAATTGTGCTTCCCTTTTCATCTCTCACTACACATAATGTAAAGTACTTTCAAACCAATAATCACAATACAAAAAAAAATGATACTTTTCTATCTTCAATACTTTAGAAGAAATTTTCAGATATGTCTAATTACCTCAGATGTATCCTGGATAAACTGGGAACGTATTCATTTGGAAATATCCTGAGTCCTGAGAAATGGCATTTCAAAAGTTATGGGTTTTTATGGGAAAGGAATAGCCTGTGTGGACAGGCAGGTATTTTACAGTGTTCAAATTATGAGCCTAATCTAATGCTCTATACAATAAGGCACTGGCTATGAATATAAACAGTATACATCTAAAGTCTTTCTTTCTACTAAGACTCACAACCAAACCTTTGGCAGAGTGCAGGGAATCATATGAAAGAAGGGGAGTTTGATGTGGAAAGGATAGGAGCTCCACAAGGACCAAACGTATCTGGGCACAGGGTCTTTTCTGAGATGGACACTCAACCAAAGTCCATGAGAGGATAAAACCTAGAACCTCTGCTCGGATGTGACCCGTGATAGCTCAGTAATCAATTGGTTTCCCATAGTAAGGGGAACAAGGACTATTACTAACAGGAACTCAATGACTGGCTCTTTGACCTCCCCACCTCCCAAGGGA
Source organism: Meriones unguiculatus (assembly GCF_030254825.1). NCBI lineage: Eukaryota > Metazoa > Chordata > Mammalia > Rodentia > Muridae > Meriones > Meriones unguiculatus. The sequence goes on from NC_083363.1 coordinate 48,958,606, forward strand.
GGAGCAGTACTGTTAGGCCACAGAGGAGGACTTTGCAGCCAGTCTTGAAAATACCTGACAAAAGGGAGTCATATGAAAGGGGAGGAGGTCCTCCCCTATTAGTGGACTTGGAAAGGGGCAGGGAGGAGATGAGGGAGGGCAGGTGGGATTGGGGAGGGAATGAGGGATACAGCTGGGATACAGAATTAACAAAATGTAACTAATGAGAAAAATAAAATTATGGAAAATAAAAAAAAATAAAGTCTTTCTTTCAAAAACAGGTATTTTTTTATTATTTATTTTTTTATTTTTTTTATCAGTTACATTTTATTAACTCTGTATCCCAGCCGTGTCCCGATCCCTCATTCCCTCCCAGTCCCTCCCTCCCTCCCTCATCTCCACCGTGCCCCTTTCCAAGTCCACTGATAGGGGGGACCTCCTCCCCATTCATCTGATCCTGTTTTATCAGGTATCTTCAGGACTGGCTGCAAAGCCCTCCTCTGTGGCCTAACAGGACTGCTCCTCCCTTCGGGGGTGGGGAGACCAAAGAGCCAGTCATTGAGTTCCTGTTAGAAATAGTCCCTGTTCCCCTCACTTTGGGAAACCAATTGGTTACTGAGCTACCACAGCAGTGTTTTCAAAGCAAAGACTCATGACCAAACCTTTGGCAGAGTACAGGGAATCATAAGAAAGAAGGGGAGTTAGTCTGATGGGGAAAGGATAGGAGCTCCACAAGGACCAAATATATCTGGGCACAGGGTCTTTTCTGAGACTGACATTCAACCAAGGACCATGTATGGATATAACCTAGAACCTCCACTCAGATGTAGCCTGTGGTAGCTCAGTAAAAACAGGTATTTAATCATCTTATAAATGGTGGCAACTTTTAATAACTCTTCTCAAATGCTGCCACGTAAAGGTAAAGTTGAAAATGGCCTAACAATGTCATTTACAAAGGATATAGTTCCTTTTGTATTATTATTTATTACAATTTATTCACTTTTTATCCCAGCTATAGCTCCCTCCCTCTTCTCTTCCTAGTCTTACCCTCCCTCCCTAGTCTCAATCTAGTCCACTGATAGGGGAGATCCTCCTCCTATTCTATACCCTAGCCTATCAGCTCTTATCAGGATTGGCTGCATTGTCTTCCTCTATGGCCTGATAAGGCTACCCCCCCCCCCCATGAGAGATGAACAAAGAATCGGTCACTGAATTCATGCCAGAGACAGCCCCTACTCCCCTTACTAGGGTACCCCCAAGGAGAATGAGTCTTTTGGCTACAAATGAGCTGGGGGTTTAGGTCCTCTTCATGCATAGTCCTTGGTTGGAGTATCAGTCTCTGCAAGGCTCCTGGGCCCAGATTTTTTTTTTTTTTGTTTTGTTTTGTTTTGTTTTTTGTTTTGTTTTGGCTCTGTTGGTCTCCTTGTGGAGCTCCTGACCTCTCCAGATCTTTCTATCTCCCCCTTCTTTTAAGAGATTCCATGAACTCTGCCCAAAGTTTGGCTATGAGTCTCAGCATCTGCTTTGTTACCCCGATCAATAATCTTTCAGAGACCTTCTGTACTAGGCTCCTGTTCTTTTCCCTGTCTTCAATCCTCATACAGAAGGAGCAGATGGGACAGACATCAGAAGTAGGATATAGTTCCTTAAAGATTTATATAAAAAAATTGAATCATCACCTTATAGCCAAACATTAATCTATATGTAAAATCATACCAGAATATATACTTGATGCAAATACAGTCATGGGCCATTAGATAATTAGTAAATATTTTGTCAATCACCATAGCAAAAGAAAATAGAAATATCAAATAATTTCTTTCTAAATTTTATTTATTTCAGTTTATTTACTTTACTACAAGGCAGGTAAAGGTAGTATACTTAAACCAGTTTAAACCGTCCCCTATAAATACATAACAAACATCCTAAAAAATTTGTGGAATCCAAAGTCACAGATCTAATCAAGTTGAATTGGGTGTATCTAGATAAAGGCAATGAGTAACATAATTCACAGCTTAATTAATATTTTAAGTTTTATTTAACTTTATGTGTGTGTGTGCTCTGCCTGAATGTATGTCTACCCAGTAGGTGGATGTCAAGCTTCTATGGATGCTACAAAGGGACACCAGCTACCCTAGAATTGAAATTATTCGCCCTAGAACTGAAATTATTCACAGCTGTGAATGGCCCAGTGAGTGCTGGGCACCTAACACCAACTACTGAGATATCTTTCCCAGCCCCACTTAATGTTTTCCATGGTGTTTGGTACTAATAACATTGAGAGGGTGTGGGAGGGGGGATCCGAAATTCTAGGCCAATCTCAGCAACACAGAGGTTTAGGACAACCCTCTCTACATGAGATCACCACTCAAGACTAATAAAAAGTAGATACAATAAGCATGTTTCAATGGCACCTCAACAGTTAACACTAAATATATATATATATATATATATAAAACACTAGATATGTATGTATATGTATATATATATATATATATATATATATATATATATATATATTTATAAAACAAGAAGCACTTTGGTCCAGAAAAACATATTTCACGCATTGATATGAACAACTCTGAAAAAATTACACACTGATAACCACTGATAACATCTGATTATCTTGCTTTGATTATGTATCTACCTTCTAGCAATTCCTTTTGATTCCTAATGAGTTTTTATAAAAGCATTCTCTACTGTCACCCACAAGAACGAAGCAGAATAATGCTTTGGTTTTCATGCCTCTGTCATATGGCTGTATTTAAAATGATTCTGTTAACCAACCTGAGCCATCTCAATGAACTGATGGATACAGTTAATTTCGGTAACCCAAAGAAGATTGCATGCCCCAGAAAGAGTGTGAAGTAGGATGTCCTTCACAACGCAGTAGATCACATTTCTGATGACATATGCTATTTAAGTGTTATAATAATCTCCTACCCCATCCATCTCCTCCCTCTGTCTCTCAGCTCTACATTTGGAATCTTCAAGATATATGTTTTCACTACATAAATGATTTATAATAAAATTAAGATCAGATAGTTCTTAATTATATTACACATTCATAGAAATAATCATAAAATACAATATATTAATTTTTCCAAAAAATACCTTCTATTAATTTCAATTTAGTTTTTGCATTTTTTACTACAGAATACAATAGAAAACACCAATAAATCAATTCTGTTATGTAGTGTTTAGACAGTAACATTTATTATTTCACTTGGCAAATGCAGTACACATTAATGTATGTACCATTGGGTCCTTAGAAAACGAAAATTGCTGTCAAACATTTTTAGGAAATCTTATTTTTCTCTGTTTATTTTTAAATTTTTTGCAGATATATTTTTCACTTACTAATTTTATTCACTTTACAAACTTGTAGATTCTTCCCTCCTTCCCTTCCAGTCCTACTCTCTCTCCCTTCCCTCTTCCCTTTGCCTCAGAAAAGGGGAGCTCCCTTTCCCATCCACCCCAGATGATAAACTTGCATCAGGACTGAATGTGTCCTTTTCCCCTGTGGTTTATCAAGAAATTCCTGCCAGGGGAAAGTGATCTAAAACCTGGCAAGTGAGTCCAGGTCCAGTGCAGTCCCCACTTCTCCACTAGAGGACCCACTTGAAGCCTAAGCTGCCTATCTGCTACATCTTTGTAGGGGGGCTAGGTCCTTGGTTCATGCTTCAGTCTCAGCAAACCCCTCTGTCCCCTGGTTATTTGGTTCTGTTGTTTTACCTGTGGGACACCTGTTACTTCTGTGTCCTTTTCTCTTTCCTCCCACTACCCTCAAGACTCCCTAAGCATCCTAGTAGCAGAGACCATAGAAACTAAAAGGGATAGTCTCTAATTAGACCAGTCTTCTAGTAAACAGTGGGAACACCAACCCACCCACAAAGATTGCCACCAAAAGTTTATCCTGCCTCTGAGATGTGCAGGGATAAAGATAGAGGAGAGATTGAGGGAAAACCAAATGGAGGCCTTGCCCAACAACAACAACAGAAATAAACAAACAAACAACAACAACAACAAAAACACAAAACCCCTTGCCAGAGAGTGCCAACCCCTGACACTATGAAGGATGCACTGCTAAGCTTGCAGGCAGGAGCCTGTCAGAGTTGTGCTCTGAGAGGCTTTATCCAGCAGAGCCTCAAAACAGATGCTGAGACTCACAGCCAAACAATTATTTTTTTTTATTTTTTATGTGTTTGTGTGAGTATGACCATGTGGGTGTGTGTACATGTGCACACAGATGCATATGAGCATGCATACACATACAGACTTGTGCGTATGTAGACAGGCATGTCTATGTAGATTATGGCTTATGCATGTTAGTACACGCAGAGGCCAGGAGAGGGCATCAACCCTTGCTGCTACAGGAGTTGCAGAAAGTTGTGAGTCTGTGAGAAATAGTTGTAAACTGAACTTCGGTCCTTCACAAGAGTAGAATGTGTGTCTAACTACTGGTCTTTCCCACAAGGCCAAGAAACTTTTGACTTTTTAAACACCAAAAGTAGTTACTTAAAGGTGTGTGTGTATGTGTGCAACATTTTTGGTTTTTTGTTTTTCATTTTTATTTTTGTAATTTTTATTTTTTTATATTAATTACAGTTTATTCACTTTGTATCCCAGCTGTTGCCTCCTCCTTCCTCCCTTCCCATTCCTACCCTCCCTCCCTCATCTCCTCCTATGCCCCTCTCCAAGTCCACAAATAGGGGAGGTCCTCCTCCCCTTCCATCTGACCCTAGCTTATCTGGTCTCATCCAAACTGGCTGCATTCTTTTCCTCTGTGGCCTGGCAAGGCTGCACCCCCATCCGGGGGAGGTGGTCAAAGAGCTAGCCACTGAGTTCGTGTCAGAGACAGTCCCTGTTCCCCTTATTAGGACACCCACTTGGATAATGAGCTGCCATGGGCTACATGGTGCAAGGGTTCTAGGTTATATCCATAAATGGTTCTTCATTGGAGTATCAATCTCAGAAAAGACCCCTGTGCCCAGATATTTTAGTTCTGCTGCTGTGCTTGTGGATCTCCTGTCCTCTCCGGGTCTTACTATCTCCCCTTCTTTCTTAAGATTCTCTGCACTCTGTCCAAAGTTTATCAGTCTCATTACCTGCTTTTATAGAATGCTGGTTAGAGTCTTTCAGAAGCCCCCCATGGAAGGTGCCTGTCCTGTTTCCTGTTTTTTCCTTCTTTCAATATCTGTCCTGTTTGCCTTTCTGAGTGAGGATTGATTGATCATCTTACCCAGAGTACTCCTTCTAGCTTGTCTTCTTTAGGTGTTCAGATTTTTGTAGGCTTATTATATATTATATATCTAGATCTACTTATAAGTGAGTATATACCATGTGTGTCTTTCTGTTTCTGGTATATCTCACTCAGGATGATCTTTTCTAGATTCTACCATTTGCCTGCAAATTTCATGATTTCCTTGTTTTTAATTGTTAAGTAGTATTCCATTGTGTAAATGTACCACAATTTCTGTATCCATTCCTCCATTGATGGACATCTAGGTTGTTTCCAGGTTCTAGCTATTATGAATAGAGCTGCTACAAACATGGTTGAACAAATGTCCTTGTTGTGTATTTGAACATATTTTGAATCTTTTTTCTTTATCTTTTCTAACATGCTTAAAATATTATCAATATCATTAAGTCTAAAATACAATAACATTTTACCCAGAAAGCCTAGTCACAGAATTCATCACCTCACTGAATAAAACGTGACTATTTTTATTCTTAAACTTGAATAATAATACTGTTGTCCTCATTAAATATTGTGTGAGCAGAATCAAACAAAAGTAAAATGTATGAATAATGCCAAGACTTTCCAATAGGTGAAGCTACGCTGTTTAAGAGACTGGGAATGGAGCTGAACAGTAGAGCATCTTGGACATGTGCAAAGCCCTGTTGTTCCATCCTCAGACCTGAGCTCCAATATGCTTAATTCACAGGTCTTTCTGGTCACGTGTTTACTGCTATATGTGCTCTTGGTGCCCTATTTTTTTTAACTATTTTTTCCAGAACATTGTCTTTCTTTTTTTTTTCTTTATAATAATTTATTCACTTTTTATCCCAGCTGTAGCTCCCTCCCCCATCTCCTCCCAATCCCACCCTCCCTCCATATTCTCCTCCTATGCCCCTCCCCAAGTTCACTGATAGGGGAGGTCCTCCTCCCCTTCCCTCTGACCCTAGCCTATCAGGTCTCATCAGGACTGGCTGCATTGTCTTCCTCTGTGGCCTGGCAAGGCTGCTCCCCACTTAGAGGGGAGGTGATCAAAGAGCCAGGCTATGAGTTCATGTCAGAGACAGTCCCTGTTCCCATTACTAGGGAATCCACTTGGACACTGAGCTGCCAAGTTGGTGACCTATCTTTAACTAAGGGAAACTACTTGTTTCTATGCAGATTGTTCTGTGCCTTAATGGTATCAAATGCAGCAGGTGATTTAGGCATTTATAAAAAGTGGAGCTAAGACTCAACAGTGTTATGAAAAGAGAGGAGGAAGATTATTATCAAGACCCAAAGGAACAGTAAATGGCCATAATCGCAATTTTGAGATATACAATAACTTGCAGGTTTTTATGTACAACATGAGTCATGAGCCATACTCTGCTACTTTTTATGGTTGGAGAATTTTATCCACGCATCTGATGCTTTTTGGTCAAAGACACTCCCAATCATCTTTTACTTTTGCTGTTCATAGCTTGATATTGTTCATCAGCACACTTTGCTAAGTAAGCAATGAGCTCTATTCATACATGTCTAAAATGAGATATTCTACTCTGTATCATGACTGAAAAATCTGTGAGAACCTATTTCTGAACAACTTCATTAGAATAACAAACTCAACCTAAGGAAGTAACAGTTAGGCTTCACATAAAAATTTCATGCGTGTAGTTATGACTAGATATAGTTTTACAGACACTGAAATATAGACTATTTAATTTAGCTTTAGTTTTCCAATAAAATTAAATGTTATATGGCTTTACTCAACCTATAAAATTAAAATTCTTATTTATTTTATTATTTCTGTCTATCTCTCTTTGTCTGTGTGTGTGTGTGAGTGTGTGTGTAGATCATGGTTTGTGTGAACTCATGTGCCAAACTGAGTGTGTGGAAGAAGGAAGAACAACTTTCTGGAGTGGATTCCACTTTCCATGACGGGGAGACAGCAGTCTGGTCTCCAGATTTGCATGCCAAGTGGATTTAAGTACTGAGCCATTTTGTCAAGAGAAGAATATTTAAATCTGTGTTTAAGAGTTGTGAATTTATAATTCATAATCTATACTCATGAGAAATTTATGGGTATGAAAGTCAATGAAATGAAGTGTTAGCTGGAAATGCAGTAATGAATCATGAATGCATACATTTTATGCCCCAAAATGTCATGTGTTTTAAAAAGTGGTGATATTTATATGAAATCATATATTTTTCTGCTCAGCAAGAGTACACTTTAAATGGTGGCATTTATTAAACAAAACCTTTTCCATAGGTAAGAAAGCCCAACACTTTGAAGAGTGTCCCGTGAGAAATATATATATAGTTAGCCTTCTTGAAAGTAAAATTTCTGTAATTAGAAAAGATTTGGAAGCGTGCAAACATCTTCACTATTCAATAATTTTAGTTATACTATTTAAAAACCAATATAATTTTAGAGTTTCATTTAATATTTAGGCTATTTTGAGTTATATTAACTAATTTAGAGTGAAAATAATATATGATAATTTGCTAATAAAATAAAACTCCAGTTCAAACATATTGAATTACCTTTAGGGAAGTATAATAAAAGCATTTTGAATATTTAATACCAATTCTTAGTATAATAAAGTCATCATAATTTTACTTTCCTCTCATCCCTTCCCCATGAGCCAAGTTTTATTAATATTATTTCTGTGATAAAAAAACATACATGTTGTTCATTTTATTTTATTTTTTTTTACTATCAGAAGCTGTAGGCAACCTCTGTCAGTGGATCCCAATACTATTTGTTAAATATTATTAAATATTAAGAGGGGCTAGGGAATCAGTAAAGTGTTTTCTATGTAAGCAAAAAGACCTGAACCAACACAAAAACGAAAGAAATTTTGGCACTGTGTATATTTGTAAACCCAGTGTTAGAGAGTCACATAACCTGTGAGTGACTGGCATTCACTGGCCAGCAGTCTAGCAAAAAAGGACAAGCTCCATGTCAATGACAGACCCTAAATCTCATTCAGAATGGCAAAGAGGATAGACACCAGAGAGGAAACAGGATGGGAGCCCACTACAGAGTGTCCTCTGAGAAACTCCACCCAACAGAGGATAGAAGCAGATGTTGAGACTCATGGCCAAACTTTGGGCAGATAGCAGGGAATCTTTTTTAGTTAATTAATTCACTTTACCTACTGATCATAGCTGCCTCCATCCACTCCTCCCAGTCCCACTCTCCCTTCTTCTTCCCATCATCCCTCTTTCCTGTTTCTCACAGAAAGGGAACATCCTCAGCACACGCCAGGTCATCAAGTCACATCAGGACTGAATGCATCTTCTTTCCCTGTGTCCTAGATAGGTAGCCACCCCCCACCCAGGGGGGAGTGATCAAAAATCTGCCAACAAAGTCCCTGTCAGAGAGAGCACCAGCTCGCCTTTTAAGGAGACTTAAATGAAGCTGGAGCTGCCCATCGGCTACATCTGTGTAGGGAGCCCCTGTCCAGTCTATGCATGGTCCTCCCTGCTTCAGTCTCTGCAAACTTCCCCAGGCGCTGGCTAGTTGGCTCTGTTGGTCTTCTTCTGAACTCCTGTCTCCCCCGGGTCCTTCTATTCTTGCACCCATTTTTTCCCACAAGAATCTCATGCTTCCCCCAATGGTTGGCTGTGAGTCTCTGAGAAGGTGGAACCTCTCAGAGGACAGCTATGCTAGGCTCCTGTCTCAGAGCACAGCAGAATATAGTTAATATTGTCAGGGGGTTGCTCTGACTTGTGATGTGTCCCAGGTTGTGATAGGCATTCACTCAAGCTCTGCTCCATATTTGTCCCTGAATATCTTGTAGGCAAAGTAAATTTTGGGTCGAAGTTCTTGTGGGTGGGTTGGTGCTTCCCCTCCTTCTACAAGGAGTCTTGTTTAGATAGAGGGTGTCCTCTCCAGTCACTATGACCCCGGCTAACAAAGTAGGAGAGGGAGGGCAGAAAAAAAAATAAATGAAGGTGGAAATCAGATCTGGGGAGAGCTGGGGTGGGAAGACAGACAGCCTGCAGAGAAAAGAGAGATAATGGGTAAGGCACCTATGACAGGCTGGAGACCTAAGACAGCATAGGCTTCTAGGAAGATACCAGGCTAGCTGGGACTCATGACTTTTTCAAGAGCACATATTTATGATGTATATAAATGATTCTCTCTTTTAATTATGCATATTTATCACCACTGTGTATTCACTCAAGTATATGTACACATGCCTTGTCTATAGCAAGGAATCTTATGGAAGATGGGGGCATAGGAGAACACGGAAGGGACAGGAGCCCCTCAAGAAGACCAACAAAGCTAAAGAATCTGAGCCCACCTGGTCCTGCAGAGATTGATGCACCAACCAAGGACTATGCATGGAGGGGAACCCAGACCACCTGCTCTGATGTAGCCAATTGGCAGTTCAGTCTCCATGTGGATTTTCGAGTAAGGGGAGCAGGGGCTGCCTCTGTCATGAACTTCAGTTGCCTTCTCTTTGATCACTTGCCCCTCACTTACCAGGCCACAGAGGAAGGGGATCACAGGCAATCCTGATGAGACTTTATAATCTATGGGCAGATGGCAGAGGAGGAGAACTCCCCCTTTCAGTGGACTAGGGGAAGGAGATGGGGGGGGGAGAAGGGTGGGTAGGACTGGAGGGAGTTGAGGAAGGGGCCTTCAAAAGGGATATATAATGAATAAATTGTAAAAAAATAAAATTAAAATTAAAAATAAACAAAAAAAACTTAGTTAAACAAAGAAAAATGCTCAAACAAGGCAAAGTGATAAAGACTACAAATACAAAATAATAATAATAATAACAATAAAATAGGAAGAGAGCTACTGAGAAATGAGGTGCCCTGACATTCGTGACTATGCACTTACGTACCCACATTAATAGGTACACACATGGCTACACATATATATTCATACAAAGGAGAAGAGAGGGAAAGAAGAGGGGATCGGGGATGGAGAAGGGATGGGAGGCATTAGTTAATCATTCACTTTCTTTTAGAACAAACAACCTTTACTTGCAGGCTTAATATTCCTTATTTTAATCTCGTGCCTAATGCACTGACTCTTATTTTATCTCTGGCACATATAGAAAGCACATCTGTTGTATGAGATGCTGCCCTAGTTCTTTCTTCTCCAGGGATTAATGGCATTACATTCGAGGGATTTTCATTAGCTTTCAGAGGGAAAAATACATGAACTATGGCTGTAATCCAAGCTACAATCTCGCAAAATGCACCCAAGCCTAAAGCCAGAATATGTTCACCTGCTGCTTAGAAATTGTTTTCATCCAGATTCTTCACTGGTAAAGCAAATGAAGAATATTAGTTCTATTATATGCTAACACCACATATTTTAAGGTATCCTGAAGAAATTGTAATAATATTTGAAAATTCAAAATTCTTAATAAGTTTCCACTTTGGTTCCATTTCTTTTCAGCGATTTTAGCTTAGAATTGTGAAAAGTGGAGAATGATTCTGCAGTGACTCGGTGTTTTATGAGCCTATCAGCCAAGTATAAAAATAAGTATTCTCTCCCATATTCTTACCTATAATGTTTAAGGTGGTTCTTAAAGTGTGTTTGAATCAGGAAATAATAATAAAAAATTGATCAAAATTCCAAACAAGACTCTAGAATTTGTCTAAATGTGCTTTCACACAGGAAAGCTGTGTCTTTCGTTGAGGTTAAGTACTGTATGTCCACTTGAAATCATATTTACAAGCACCTAAACACAATATAAACATACACATCACAACACTAATTGTGACCAGACTTCAGATATGTTATTTCAAGAAGTATACACTTAATCCACCTGGTTAGGAAGAATAAATCACAAGATCAATAAAGAGCTCATTTGCAATGCCTTATTTTTGGCAACTCATAATAAAGAGACTAGAGTCACTCTATTACTTAAGGTCAATAAAGAAAAATGAAAATTAAAAATGGCTCTCACAATTTGAATTCAATAAGTTGTGCACTCTATTTTTACCTCTCTCATCACACTTCCTTTGAAGTAATTATCTTAGCCATTTCTACTGTTGAAATAGTAATACCTCCCTAACAACTTTTATGTTCACAGTTTATTTTTAATACTCCTTTCAGTAAAAGTCTTTGCACCACAGAAAATAAATAAAGTGACTAACTCGTTACCTTGTGTTTTATCATGTTAGCAAATGCCAGCTATCAAGAATTTGTTTTCAAAGATAATTTTGTATTTCATGGAAACTAACAGGAGTTGAAACTATCTTATTATAATTCCAGAATAAAATTATGCTGTGCTTTCCACCTGGTCTCCAAGTACCAAAGCCTTACATATAATTTTTTGAATATGAAAGCAACAGTAAGATTACACAACTTATATAATTTATCCACAAAGATTTTTTTTAGAATGTAAAAGATATTTGACTAAGAGAGAATAGAGTTTCATAAATTGGTAACTGGAATATATTTCCAATGTGTCTGTTGAATACAATTTCTTCTTTATCAAGAACTTTATTTTCCATTTGCAGGATAATTGACTCATGTGTAAACAAGTATCCCATTATTTTTATCATTTATGTAAAATGGAAAGCATTTCTTCGAGAAGAAAGCATTTTAGCTGTTGTAGAGGGAGTCATGTTAACCTAAAATTAATATGTGGGATAGGGATATTTGGGAATACAAATGTTCAACTCTTGAACAACAAGCTTAGCAACAAGCAAAATACTTACTTTTTTAATGCCATAAATGCTTTTTGAAAATTACATGGAGCTATTTTTTCTTAGTGTGAAATTATTTATAACCTCCTCACCCAAAAGGATCTTTCTTGATCGTAAAGAGCATAATTCAGAAAGAGTCCATTAAATGCACCTGACCATGTGAAAGAATATGTTGAACTGGGATGAATGCATCTTCCTGCCCTCCTCTTTTCCCTCAGAGAGTGATTTGTTTCCTGATTTCCAAAATATTAATACTAATTACACGTTATTCAAATAGAAATGTAATAAAGAAATGTTTCATTCTTTTAACAGAGAACTTACAGTTTAAATCAAAACTCATTTGTCTAGCCCAGAGGGGTTTTATTACTATTATTATTATTTAAAGGAGTAAATTATTCATAACAATTATACTGTTCTTGTTTTTCTTTTTTTTTTCCAGGTGATTGGGTCCTTTAGTAGTGCTGACCACCCACAGTGGTAAAAAGCTGGGATCCAACACAAACAACCAGATCGGTGGAAATCTCTTATTTTTGTAGCCTTAAGAGGAGAGAGAAATTCTCTGATCTTATAACAGAGGGAGTTTCTGAGCTAGGAGGAATGAAGTCTGAACTCAGCAAAAAAGTGGAGGTACTTTGTAGGATAAAAGTGAGTGGTTTTTGACGTTTATTCTACTGTTTCATCTTCCCTTGGTGCTGCTATACAGTACATAGTTAACAGTTCACGGACGGTATGAGATCAGACGTAAGGCATGGCTGATATCTACCGTAGCAGTTTTGGTCCAAGATTCCAGTGTTTGTTTGATTTTGCATATGTTAAAAAAAAAGAAATGAAACTTCACAAAATAGATATTAGACGCAGGTTGGGCCCAAGGTGCTTCTGGGCACCTACCTTTATTGTGCTATTTCCTACTGAAATTGAACCATTGTGAGGGCCACGTTCAAATTATCTCTCTCTTCATGTGTCAGACAGACGATCCGCTGGTGATCCTAGAGTCAGAGACTGGTTATCTGCATTTCCACATCCATATGTTGCCTATGTGAGTCCCTGTGACATGCTCGTAGGTGGTGTGGGGGATCAACGAAAGGCTAGGCTACAAAAAGGTGGTTGATTCTTGAAGTCCCCAGAAGGTCAAAGCAATAGGTGGAGTCAGCCTAAGAGCAAATTTCTAACACTTATCCTGGTGGATAGGATCAAAAGTTAAGCTCCTGTCTAGTATAAGTGTAGGATGTGCTATCCTTGGGCTTCACAAATTCATTGTATCCTCCCATGCACCGAGCTTTAATCCCAGGAATTGTACGGAATGAAGATTCTTTAAAATAAGTTCCATAATTACAGCCGCCATTGTTATTGCCATCTCATTGGCGGCTGTTGGAGCTACCACCGCGGCATTAGCCAGCCAGGAGTCATACTGTGCAGACTGCTCAGACCCTGAATAACCTTTTAGCCAATGTAGCTCATGCCTTAGATGTACAAAAAGGAATTAATGCTCAACTAAAAGGAGGCTTGATGGTGTTCAATCAGAGGATTGACCTCGTGCAGGAGCAAATTGATACCCTATGGCAAATCGCTCAACTTGGCTCTCAATGAAAGTATGCTGGACTTTGAGTCACTAGCATACAACATGAGAATTTTCCCTGTGCTGCAAATCTGTCTAAACAATTGTCTAGCTATATTTTAGGTAATTGGACTGGAGAATTCGATACTATGATGGAGCAGCTGAGAGTGGCCATTGTCACGGTAAATTCTACCAGAGTGGACGCAGGACTAGCCACAGGATTATCACCATGGATTGCTGCAGCCATGAATCATCTGAAGGAATGGGTGGGCATGGGAGTGTTAGCAGGCCTTCTGGTGTTGGTCTCCTTGGTTTGCCTGTGGTGTATATGCAAGATTAGAGTCTCACAACAGCGTAATGTAGCCATGATCATTCAGGCCTTTACAGCCATTGAAGCAGGACAGTCTCCCCAAGCATGGTTGGCTACCATAAAAAGCTAAAATGTTATGCTCAGGATGCGAGGCTAAGCACTGCACTCAGGGTCAGCCGCTTTGGACCCAGAGAAGAGCATGTCTGATTCCATGCGGGTTGATGCCCCAGGTCCCGCCTCTGAGAAAAAGGTATCGGACGGGTCTGATGCTCTTTGGGTGGATGACACCTAAATGAACATTGGTACAAAGTCCCAATTTATTTCTAATATCAGAGATTAGACCTCTATTCTTGCCTGATGCATCTAAAACAAAAAGGGGGAACTGTAGAGAGCTGCGTAATGCCGCGCCTTAAAGATGGAGCTGGTTTCTGCCTTCCACCTTCCTGATGGTGAGTGCTCTCTGTCATGAACAACTCCACATTTGGCTAAGGCTGAGGATCTGGCTTGCTTCCATGTATGTGGACCTATCTGCATTGCCCACGTGGCATGCTGGGGTTGGCTACCCAGAGGCTATTTAAGCTGTGGGCTGGCTTTCCCCAGGGTCAGATGATTGTTCAAGGTTCCTGAATAAACTGCATTGAAAAAAAAAAATAAGTTCCATAAAGATAAACCAAGATTGATTTCAGATAGATGGTTATCTTTAAAAATGCTGGCCACACAGTTCAGGAGAATCTGGGAGAAGAGAGAGAAAACAGCAGCCCAAACTCTTCAGCTTTTTGATATAGGGTCTCATGCAGAACACGCTGGGCTAGAACTGGATATATAGCTGATGATGACAGTGAACTTCTGATCCTCCTGATTCTACCTCGCAAGCTCTGAGATCCAGATATGTGCCTCTTCACATGGTTTTTCAGTTGTAAAAGATGGACTCAATTAGGGATGAAAATGCAAACGCTTTTTCGATGGTGCAGAAGTGAAGTGAATGCAGCATACAGTTTGAAAGTAAGTAAGCTAGAAGAAATGCTCTCCTTCCCAGCCACTGGAGAGCTCAATCCCAACAGATGGTTAGAGGAGTATCAGGTTCAAGACCATCATGGATTCTCAAGACAAGCCTAGAATCAAGAATCTTACCTGTTATTTCCATTTTTTTTTTCTAAATGTGCCAAAATAATTGTGCTTGAATTCTGACAATAAAACATCACTTGATGACGGTCACCATACAGGTTTTAAGGTTTTGTCCGGAGCCAATGAGTTTGTGGCAGAATATTTAACTATCAT
Source organism: Meriones unguiculatus (assembly GCF_030254825.1). Taxonomy (NCBI): domain Eukaryota; kingdom Metazoa; phylum Chordata; class Mammalia; order Rodentia; family Muridae; genus Meriones; species Meriones unguiculatus. The sequence goes on from NC_083363.1 coordinate 48,973,633, forward strand.
TCCAAATGGGAGAAAACGATGCAATTGACTTCTGACACAGGAAATGCAGTGAAAATTATAGAGCTGAACATATGAAAGAAGACAAATTTCTCTTTCACAGCAAAATAATTTTACCTTTTATTTGAAGCTATGTTTATATATATATGTTTACATAAACATATATATATCACTTACTTAAAAATAGGATATAAAATAATGGTTTATGCTTTTTATATAGGAATGCATCTACAACTCTAAATAAATGGAGTTATCCCTATTTTCTCTGTCTTTATAATCCTCTAGTCTGCTCTTACATAGATTTATGAATAAAATGATCAAATTGATTTGGGTATACAAATCTTATTTTGAGGTTTTACTGCCAGCCTTACATTTTTGCTTCCTAAATGTTTCAGCTGTTATCCAACATTCTTACGTTTTTTAATTCCTAGATCTTCTAGTCCAGCAGATATAAGTACCCAGAAAAAATAATTATCAGTATAAAATTGAAACATTCATTTTGCATATGTAAAATAATTATATTCCTTAAATTTCCCACTTTAGAAAATCTCCAAGTAATCATAACTAGAGTTTCATAATCACAAATGATTATAAGTATTAAATTACAAATTATTTAAAAATTAAAAGTTATAAATATTAAAGAAGTTTGTACCTCAACTAAAGAGTATTTATATTTCTGATAGGATTATAAAATTTATTTTTATCATATATTTATCAAGCAAAAGATGCATGGATTTGGGAATTTCAAGATTAAATGTGCAAGAATTAAAATGTAAGCATCTTGTGGTTATTTCCTTCAGATATACTTCACCTTCCAGCAGACTGGGGAGGAGAATCTTTGAAAGCAAACCGTTAATATTAAGTGTAAATAAACAAAACCACAAAGAAAATGCCCATGGCTATCAAAATATGTAAGCCCACTGTAATAGATGAATAAATTAGAATTTTATAGCTGATAGTAAATATGAATGATTTACAACTATGAATGTTGACAGCTAGAGAAAAATAACATTCAAGCATCACAAACCTACAGGTAGTAAAAGAAGTTAGAAAGGAGAAGTCACTGGATAATTCCACCTGCACAAGTTTTATAAGTATAAAAATATTAACCCATATGGCAGAAATAAAATATCTATTTTTAGATAGAAGCAGAATACCAATATGTTTGGATTGCTTCTGTATTTCATGTAGGTTTTTATTTTTATTTTACTAATTTTTTTTGTGATATTGCAAGCTGCAATATCTTATATTTGAAGCCATCTTGAAATGATGGAAAATGATAGTTTCTTGCTACATACTCATGTTCTTTTCAGGCTTCTTCAAACCGTAAGACCTATGGTAAATTTATCAATTGTTCACTAAACAGTACAAGGCATTTAATGAAAATTGGGCTATTAGAAATTAGCCTCAGCACAAGGGTCTTTTATGAGACTGTTTCTCCAAACAAGGACCATGTATGGATGCAACCTAGAGCCCCTGCTCAGATGTAGTCCTTGGTAGCTCAGTATCCAAGGGTACCCTAATAAGAGGAACGGGGACTCTTTCTGACATGAACTCGATGGTGGGCTCTTTGACACACACACCCCCCCCCCGCTGGGGAGAGGCAGCCTTGCTAGGCCACAGAGGAGGACTTTGCAGCCAGTCTTGAAGATACCTGATAAACCAGTATCAGATGTAAGGGGAGGAGGTTCTCCCTTATCAGTGGATTTGGAAAGGGGCAGGGAGGAGATGAGGGTGGGAGAGTGGGATTGGGAGGGAAAGAGTGGACTACAGCAGGGATACAAAGTTAACAAACTGTAACTAATATTAAAAAAATAAAAAAGAAAAAAAATAAAATATATTAGTTTATTGGGATCTACTAGATTAGAATTATTTCCTTTTGAGATGGTATCAATAAAACCAAAGCAGAAAATTTTTACATATGAATGTTGATGTGATCTTAAAACACGCGGAGGTGCACACACATGCACACAGAAACCCACAGTACTATCTGCAGTTTATGTTTAGAATTGTATTAAGAATATAGAATATTTCGGAGTTGACACCGTTCCCAGGAGCCTGCACTATGGTACTTATCATCTTATCACCACACATTTTACATATACCAACACAGAAATATTGTACAAATATGTATCATAATATTTATTCAAAATATCTCAGAGAAACATAATACTTAATCAAGGTTATAACAATTCCCCAAACTAGATTTTCCTATAAATAGCATTTTAGACTCAGTAAAAATATTTGCTTCAGGAACAAGGGAAAATAAACATGTATATTTTAATGTCTCTTACAAAACTAATATATAACTGCTTATACCAATATTGTGTGTTTGATTTAAGAATAACATTGTGTTAAGAAAGCATGTGATTGATTCTCCGCTGTCGATACCTCACTAAAGGTAACACAAAGCTTATTGGGACTCTGACACAGAGAATGTTCAAGGAAAGCGTCTTATGAAGTGAGGTGCAACTGCAGCAGTTTCCAAGAGTCAGAAGATGAGAGAGGTGTTCTCATCCCTGCTTTGTAAAATATGAACGAAACCAGAGATACCATACAATTATGATGCATTATGAACATGTTCTGTCACACTCTGCCATGCTGGAAACTAGTAGAGAAATTCTCACTCTTCTGGCTGGTAGGTTATCTATTTAGCTAATCTGCTAATTGACCCACGATTCCTTGAACAAAAAAAGAAATAATTGGGGAAGAGAGAAGACAGAAGAGAGACAGAGTGGAGCAGAACTAGTCACTCACATACCAAGCCTTACTTCCAGGAAAACATATGGGCCTCCATGACCTTGCTGAAATTGACAATGGAGATCTTGAGCTGCTTAACAGAAGAAGCATGGTAACATGGTAGTGCGATCACTTCTCTGGTGTTGAGTGTTCAAGATGACTATAAAACCATGTACCAGGAAGATATTGTGCCTCTACTGTTAGAATGAAGAGGAGAAATATCTTGCAGTGCCCTTTGAACTACCCAGTAGATAACCCACAAGGCATTTTGTCTCTGTCTAGAAAGCATGAATACCAAAGTGAGATCCTTCCGTTTAGAGCTGCCTCTGCCACTGCCAAGTAAGTGCTCAGAAAATAAGAGACATTGAGAATTTAAATTAAAAATTTTGCCAAATTAGACATTCTGCAATCAAAATTACAGATAACTGTGTATATTGAAATTAAACAAGTTTTAGTGGGGTTACAATGAGCAAAAGCTTAAAGAGAAGTGGCCACTTACATTTAACCCTACAACAAACTCAAAATTCTTTCACAAACTTTGTTCATACTATAAGCCAATAATAATTTGTCTCTTTAAAGTATTACTTAATATTATTTTTAATGCATCCATAGAGAAGGAGTAGAAGAATGGAAAGTACAGATAGAAGGAAGATCAGTCTATCATTCTTTCAGGTCAAACAATAACAACAACAACAAAAAGCTTAAGTAAAAATTACTTAAGTTTTGCAGAAAGACTGTAAAAAATGATCAGCTATAATTAGGTACTGCTGATTTATTTATAATGTCTTTTAAGTTATTTTAATGACAAACACCTCCCATTGGAAAACTCTAATGATGAATTTCAGGGCTTGAATAGCTGGGTTTCAGAGTATTGTTACTATCCTGAGCAGAGAGGATGTTATTTCACATCATTAACTACATTTACTTATACCTAATCTGGTCAATTAGCAGACAGGTAACGTAGAACAACAATAACAGTGAGTATAGATAAAGAGAAGCTACTGATTTTGTCCCCATTTCAATGGCAAAGTTGTTGTTATTACATTGTCCCTAGGATATGATCATCAACCACTCCAAGTATTTGGAATTCTCAGCACAGTTCTTTGCAAGACACAGTGCTTCCTTTAGGGCTTCCCATTGAAAATGGCATACCTTGCTTCTATCTCATTGTCCCCAATCAAATCTTCTGATAGGTCCTAAGTAGCCATTATGGCCTCACCTGAAAATGCTAAGTTCTACTGTTTTACCTTAGAAAAATACAAAATGAAGACTGCCAAAGATACAGTTGCTAAGACTCCACATACATGATGTATTTAACTGAACCTACATATAGACTTAACTATAAACAGGTAGAGAGCAAGATAATAATTATCTTACCGTTGTTTCTATTTCCATGATAGGACAACATGTCCAGGGCAACTTAGAGAGGAATGGTTTTATTGGACCTTGCAATTTCAGAGAGTGAGTCCATCATGATCATAGCACAGAACAAGGCAACAGGCAGAAAGGTGTTGAGACAGTAGCTGAGTGAACCACAGAGTAGGTGGAGTAGGAAGGAAAGAAAGAAGCAGGAAGCAAGGCAAAGAGAACTGCATTTGAAAACGACATGGGTTTTTAAAACCTCAACTCCTCTTCCTAATGTGACAATCTTCCCAAACAAAGGCCACACTTCCTACAAGGCCACAGCCCCTAAACTTTCGCAAATAGTTCCACCAACTGGAGAGAAAGCATTGAATCATATGAGCCTATTCTCAGTCCAACCACAATAATTAAGTGAGAAAATGTAGTCTGGATAACCCAATAAATATATTTCTATGAAGCAAACTTCACAAAAGAGGACCTTACATCCTTTTTTTTTTCCTTTAAATTTTTCTCTCTAATGTGTTGAAACTAATTTAATGCATAATAGAACTCATTCTGGAAAGCTCATTGGAAGTAGAAAAGGAATTATTATTTTGAGGTTTTATTTGTTATTTACATGTATTTAAATGTGTTTTTTATTGATTTTCAAAAGGCTGGTGCACAATTACTAAACTTATGGAGATAGAGAAATGTATTTAGGGTATATGTTCTAAAAGCAGGCAGAAAAACTTAGCATTCACAAAAGAAATACTAAATGAATCCCACGTTAAATCAAGAAGAAAGAGGAAGAAGAGGAAACAAAAAGGAGGAGGAGGAAAAGAAAAGAAAGGAGGAAGATAGACCTTGGGCATTAAGGAAACACTTTTGTGTTTGAATAATCTTGGAATCAGTTTCAATTCGAAAAAATTGGCCTTCTTGGGTCTAAATCTGTAGATAGAGGCAAGTATGGGCAAGAAGCTGAATGTAAAATATAGGAAGTGAGTTTCCGGGGTCTAACTCTTTAGGCAGTGCCAAGTATGGACAGAAAACTGAATATAAAAGTATAGGAAGTGAGTTTCTGGGATGAGGCCCTGCAAGAGCAGTAATAACCAGATCACAGATACTGCACAGAATATCCTGCCAGATAGAGATGAAGAGACAGCTAGGGAAGACTGAGATTAAGATGTTAAAAGAAAGAAAGTCACGTATCACCTCACAAAGGTACGTGGTTAATACTGTGGGGAGAATGATGTAGATGCGGAAGAGAGTGGAACTTGGAGTGAGACATGCAGTGGGTAAAAGCTGACATTTCAAACTTGACAGACATCAAGTGTTAACATAGAAACAATTTCTCTTGAGCCATGTCTTTCCTTAGTAAAATAAGGAAAGCTCCTTACATGATCAGTATATGCTCCAGATGCTGACTTCTTCAACTAGAAAAGATGAAAAAAACAAAAACAAAAAACAAACAAAACAAACAAACAAAAAAACCACAAAAAACAGAGGAGATAGTATCAACCCTGACCAGAGAACTTCAAAGACTTAGCAACACAAAGAAACAAACCTGTATACACAGGGATTGAAAAAAATATTATGGCAAAACTTAGAATGAGTGTAGAGACAGTAGACATGGTAGGTGGGTCAGAATTAACAAAATGAAAAATCTACACATGAGTGGGTATAAAAAATAAATTTCCTTTTACATTTACATGGTTGGGGAAATCAATGCTTTGCTCCTTGATACTAGGAGGTAAGAGTAAAATAATGGTGTTCATTTTTCTTATTGCCTTTACCTTTACTTGAATTTCAATGAGCATTATTTAAAAAAAAAAACATTCTCTGTGATTTTAATCATATTGCAAAATTTTAGGCTGGCTTTCTAAAAAGATTTACTCATAAGTCTTAAGCATGACTAAAACAGAGTTCGAGTTAACTGATAGCTGAGCAGGTACTAATTGTACCATTCAACTAAACAGATGTGATTAAGGGTGTTCTTTATGACTGCTGCTTAAAATCACAATACTAAAAAACCACTGAAGAGTTTGGGTTGAGATGTAGCTCAGTTAGAAAAGTACATGCCCCTTACACATAAAGCTCAGGGTTTGGTCCCCAACACTGACTAAGCAGGGTGTAATAGCAACTACTACAATCCCAGCACTTAGGATACGAAAGATGATCTGATGGCCATGATTACCCCTGGCTTAGTAAGGTCTAGGCCAGCCTGAGATATGATACTTCCCCTCCTATATGTGCATGTGTGCACATACTCTCTCTCACACACGAGCACACACACACATATAGAAAATAAACCAAGAATCAAAATATATTTATGCCTTCAGCCCATTTTCCCATTGCTCGTGGTTACTCTGTTTAATAATATTTTTAATATTTTCTCTAATGAAAACAGTTTCAGTTTCACTTCAGAAGATAAGAAGCAGCACAGAATGAAAAAATATTTTAAATGCTTTGCCAAAAAAATGAATGAGAGCATTCATTTATTTCAAACTCATGGTTATTAAATATCAGGCTATAAAATCTCTTAGACACAATGCAGGTTATGAATTTCACATTCAATTATGGCATATGTTAATTGCTTTTTCTCCAAAATATTCTTTTCTTTGTCATGTTATTATAAAAATATAAATCAAAATTTATTCTGCTTTGAGCTATCATGATTAAATGAAAGATTAAAACTTTGCCTGTGGATAAAACTATACTATCAACATTAATAAGTAAGATTCCGTGGAGGAAATGTCCAGATTCCTGAATGCATACAATTAATTGTAGACATTGTTTCATGTAGGGGGAGAAACATCAGGCTAGGTCACTAAAGACTTTGGCTTTTGAGAAGTGCACATGGCTTGCTATTTAGCATTCCAATCACAGAAGTAGCAAGGTTCACAGTGTCTGAAGAAGTAACTCATTATTTTATAGTCAGGGACAACATTCTCTACTTCAGACAAAATTCTCACAAACTTAAGATGATTCAAATACAGCATTAATTCACTTCCAGTAAGATTATTACTTCATCTTTGAAAACCTGTATTTGTACTGTGTGTAGCATTGAAGGCTATAAGTTTTGATTAAAGGAAGAAAATATGCTGATAACTTTATAAACAATGGGAGATGTTCACATAGGTTTTTACCGAGTGATTACATTATAAAATATTTAAACTTTTTATATCAAAAGGTATAATGGAATCAAAATTTACTTTATTTACCTCATAAGAATGCAAACATATGTGGTCTCTGTGAGCATTTTACAATAACTGAAGTTTCTGTCTATATATCTTGAATGATAGACATGTTATTACATACCTACAGATTTCCCTCAGCTTTTATGATAAAATTTGAGTACTTTAATAAATATCTATTACAATGTTACATTTTTCTTTATGTAGTCAACATTATATTATATACTTATTTCCCACCTCTTAAAAAACCCTTGAGTATTTATTAAGAAGAAAAGACTAAAATAACAAACATGGTCTGTACACAGTTTTCAAGGCTATCACTAAATAGGTAAATCTGAGTAGTCACAATTAAGATACATTCTTAATGTGAGTATAACATTATTCCTAAGACGCTCTGTAAGTTTGCAGTGTTAACTACTGAGTGTATTTGTTAATACTCACTTGGGATTGCATTTCTTGGTACACCCCTACACTCCGTTAAGACTCATCCTATCTATTCACATTTAAATTGCCTCTTAAGGACAATATAGATATTTTATATTTACATCCGATCTGGTGGTTTGCCTTTCCATTCTGAGTATTATTTCTCAACTTGGTGTTTGTTTTTCTGTGATTTGGTGGTCTTCTATTTTGCTAATTTAATATTTTTATTATTCTGTTCTATAAGCCTTTTTTTTTTCAATGCAGTTTATTCAGGAACCTTGAACAATCATCTGACCCTGGGGAAAGCCAGCCCACAGCTTAAATAGCCTCTGGGTAGCCAACCCAGGCATGCCACGTGGGCAATGCAGATAGGTCCACATACATGGAAGCAAGCCAGATCCTCAGCCTTAGCCAAATGTGGAATTGTTCGTGACAGAGAGCACTCACCATCAAGAAGGTGGAAGGCGGATGATAGCCAAAGGATACATATTATTTTCTGTTACACATGGATATTCAGGTACAGAGTAGTCATTTACTTTCTCGTAAAGTGCATCTCATTATTGTCAAGAAACTGTTATCTTATGAAGTGTGTCTTTTGGATAATAACATTAAATTAGAAATCATTGAGAGTAAGTTGTATCGAAAATATCTAAATATTTTTAATTTAAGGAATATGTTTCTAAAACAATCTGTGTATAAAATACAAGATGATAAAAATGAAAAAAACACATTTAAAACAAATGTCCTTACTTATATTTAATACTAGTCTCACCACACAGAAACAGCCAATTGTACCAGACAAGTGTACTACAACTGGCTTTTCTGAAATAGCCTGTTTCCTGATTTTAATCACATCTTTCCCCTCTTCAGAAAAGCCAACTAAGTGCCCAGAAGAAATCCCAATACCTTGAGCAATCATTGTAATACACTAGCTTCCAACAAACTCAAATCTCGAACCTCCTTGGAAAAGTCTACTTTAGCAAAGTCATATAAATGTGTGCATTCAAGTGTGTATGTATGTACATTCTAGCAATTTAGACATTTGCTTACAGGATGTGTTTTTTATTTTCTGACTTGTGAAAATGAAAAAAAAAATGTATTTTCCTTATCTGGTACAGATTTCCCACCAAGATGCTTTACCATGTGTGAAGTAATAACCAGCTTGAGTTGGTCTCAGAGACTGCCTGTTTTGTTATTGAATTTGTCTTCTTTTAGAAAGCTACATGTAAAACATTATTAAATACAATGGAAACAACAGAAGAATAAGGTAAAATAAGAACTCTTGGTTACTTTTAAAATAATCAAGATCAACAAGCAAATCTACTTACTTTTCTTTGCCTAAGAGTCCTTTCTAATATAAAAATTTACTCTACTGTTGAAACTCAGTAGAAAGAAACTCATAAAAAAAACTTCAGAAATAAAATCCCATGACTGCTTAAAAAAAAAAAAAAAGATACATTCTTAATGCAGAGTACATAAGATACCATTTTTGACCTCTAAGAGGAAATAAAAATTGTTAGCTTTTACGAATGTGGTAAATTACCAATCATATTAAAGTGTGAGGGTTTAAAACCCAGAGCAATAAGATAGGATGACCAGTGTTGACACAGATAATCAAGAGAGAGTATGTGTGTATTCATAAAATGGAAGAAAACAACTCTAAGTTTTTGTTAATGGACAATTGTAGAAAAAGGATGACCACATCTGTGAGATCAAAAATTAAAGTTTTCGAAAATATTTTAACTCCATGAAGTAAAGAGGAATAATTCAGACATCTATTTAAAGTTCATGCTAACGCAACACAACGTATTTCTGTTATTAATGATAGACACTTTAGTTTTGACTGAGGGACTCATTCTGTAGCACAGGTTGTTACTGAATCATTATCATTCAGCATTTTGCGTGGTATGGTTACAGGTCTTTACTACTTTTCTTAACCATGAGAGAATTTTTAAAAATTAAAAAAAAATTGATGCCATGTATCAGCCAGAATAACTTTCTCAGAAACCTGATAATTGTTAAAACATAAGTGTTATCTGTGGGGAATCATTTTAAAATGTGTACACAGAACCTAAAATATCACCACAGAACCTTTTGGGTTAATGTGGCAAAAAAAGTTACTAATATAAGAATTTTCTTCACCAAATAAAATGAGCAGAAAGAATTTAAGCCGTAAAAAATATTTTCCAACAGTATACATATAAGATCAATGAATACAACAGTCCAAAAAATAAAAATAAAACCGGCAAGAAACACAACTCAAGAGACAAATAAAATGGATACACAGAGACAGGGCACATTCAGATCATAGCTTTGAAAGACAACTAGTCTGAGATACACAAAACGAAAGCCAACATGCCACTGATATTTTTAAAATTTATTTATTATTTATTAGAATTTGTTCACTTTATATCCCAAATATAGCCCCTTCCCTTGTCTCCTCCAAGTCCTACCCTCCCTCCCACATCTCCTTCCTTGCCCCGCCCCAAGTCCACTGATAAAGGAGGTCCTCCTTCTCTTTTATCTGACCCTAGCCTATCAGGTCTCATCAGGACCAGGTGAGTTACCTTTCCCTGTGGCCTGCCAAAGCTGCTCCCCTGCAGGGGTAAGGGATCAAAGATCCTGCCACTGGGTTCATGTAATAGAGAGCTCCTGTTCCTCTCACTAGGAAACCCACTTGGACACTGAGCTGCCATGGGCTACATCTGGGCAAGGAGTCAAGGTCCTGTCCAAGCAAGGTCCTTGTTTGGAGTATAGGTCTCTTCTGGTCCCCTTGGGCCCAGATTTTTTGGCTCTTGTTAGTCTCCTTGTGGAGCACCTGTCTCCTCTGGGTCTTTCTGTCTCCCCGTTCTTCCATAAGATTCACTGCATTACAAGTCTTACCATCAAACACAATTAAAGAAATGCTCAATGCCACTAATATTTTTCTAGAGCAGACAGAAATGATCCATATAGCTCCCCAGTGTACTGAAAACAAATACAAAAACAAACAAACAAAAAACAGAAAGGAAGGCCAAGATTCCAACAGAAGAAAAATAAAGCATGGCTCAACAAAAGAATTTTTCACAAGTATTTGTAGTAAAAATAATGTAGTAATCATATGAATTATATACCAGAAAATTTGAACACAGGGCTCTTCCCAGAGACTCGTACTCCAACCAAGTACCATGCATGGAGATAACCTAGAACCCCTGCACAGATGTAGCCCATGGCAGTGTAGTGTCCAAGTGGGTTACATAGTAATGGGAAGAGGAACTGCCTCTGACATAATCTGATTGGCCTGCGCTTTGATCACCTCCTTTTGAGGGGAGAGCAGCCTTACCAGGCCACAGAAGATGACAATGCAGCCACTCCTAATGTGATCTGATAGACTAAGATCAGAAGGGAGGAGGACCTCCTCTATCAGTGGACTTGGGGAGAGGCATGCGCGAAGAAGGGTGAGGGAGGGTGAGACTGGGAGAGGAGGAGGGAGAGGCTTATGAGGGGATACAAAGTGAATAAACAGTAATTAATAAAAAATAAAAAAATAAAAAATAAATAAAAAAACAAACTCAACTACAATGTGAAAGAAATATGTAAAGTTAATGAATGATTGTCAATATGTTTGAAAATCCAATCCTTTTTTTTTTTATGTAGTGCATAACTAGAGATATTAGAAACAAGACAGACTTGACTGAAAGTCAAATAAGTGATATGGAGGACAATACTGCGGTTTATATAGTGAGCTATAGTTTTATTTTTCAATAAAAGGATTAAAAGCATTATAAACAAGCAAATAAGTTTGAAAATGAGAGAAATAGAATACACCAAAGATATAAGTTGTGTCCAAAAATTAGAGACTCTACAAGTGCAAGAAATGTATTTTAAACCTGCAATCATCCCAAATAAAAAAAATAATCTAAACATTAACGGACGTACCATGTTTCATGCCAATCTGTTATTTAATGGTCTTGTACTTTCCTTTTCTTTTTGTCCATATTCTTTTGATTTCTTGGCTCTATTCATATTAACTACCTATCTTCCCTACTTGTCCCTCTCATTTTTCTCCTTAAATGTAGCAGTTTTGTTGTCTTATGAATAATTCAAGTGAAACTGAAGTGTGCACATATTTTCTGAAATAACGTACATATTATGATTTCCTCAAAATCAATCAATAGATACTTATGCTTCTATCTACCTGTCTAAATGTGCAAAGGTCTTGCTGTGGCTTTGAAGACATGGCTAGATTTGTAGTGATGAGAACTGCAAAGATGGTATTCAGCTAGTGTTAAAACAGTGGCATCAGGGGTTCTAGGTTATCTCCATGAATGGTCCTTGGGTTGGAGTATCAGTCTCAGAAAAGACCACTGGGCCCAGATTTTTTTTTTTCTTTCCTTGTGGAGCTCCTGTCCTCTCCAGATGGAGGGAGGGTGGGATTGGAGGGAATGAGGGAGAGGTTACAGCTGGGATACTAAGTCAATAAATTGTAATTAACAAAAAATAAATAAATTTTTAAAAATAAATAAATTTTAAAAATTAAAAAATAGTGGTGTCAGAAAGAAGGGTTTATGTTTTCATTTTTAATTTTCAGTTTTATTTATGTTTTAAAAGCAACTAATTATGTTTTCTTTAGGAACTAGAAGGAAATGTGCATCAAAGAGCTAATGTCCCAGTGTTCAGTAGCTAACCTCAATTAAAGATGACCATCAAGTGTGCTCTGGGTAATTCAGATGTTGAACACTAATGCATATCTTGTGATCGAGATGCATGACTAGGTCATTTAGTCATCACAGGGTTTTCCTGTGCTATAGATAAAAGAGAAGAATGTCAGTGAACTTTGAAATTGTAAGTTTAAGTGTGTAAGTTGGAAGATAGACTTTTCTGTGGCTTTTCCTGTAAATTTCCTACAGAGCATCTTTAAAGGTATTAAAAGTTATGATTCATTTCTACTGGTGACAATTTAGTTCAAGGACGTTGAATTTTTCTTGCAGCCCTTCTGTATGATTCAAGATCAGCTCTCACCTGAGATCAAAGCAAATATTAAGCTTTTGCAAAATCTGGAAAAACAACTCAAACAGTTCAGTCATGGCTAAGCTTTAGCACTTAACTTATGTATTTCTCAATAACAGAACTGGCAGAGAAGCCTTCTGTGCCTTTCCCTCTCTCTACAAACAAACTTCAGATATGGCCTTTTCTTTAACAGAGAAGATACTTCAAAAGTCAAGAATATCTTTGAACTGTCAATGTGCCAAAATCAATGGAAAACCTATAGAATACTAATGCAATCTCAAAAAGACTACTATTTGCAAATAAGCAGTGGTTCTTCAGTTTAATACATTTAGAAAAGGAGTGATGTCATAAAATATTAACCTCCAAGATGAGCAAAATTTTGGCAAATGAAACCAAAATGTGGCTATATAATTTTGATCTTCAGTCTGAATGTTTCTTTGTTGTACTGGTTTAGAAGTTATGATATAATATATTGTACTGAAATGTCTAAAAATTATTTAGTGGCATTATATAAGATTCCATGGAAAAATATTATGGGCCTGAGAAACACTCTAAACCCACAAATGAAACACTATAGCTGGTTCTCAAGCAATACAAAATAACACTGTCTTGTAACTATAATCTTTTCATTCTGAGACTAAAGTACTGTTAGTAAAAACATTTTCATTTTTTCTTTATTCATATTTTATGTTTATGATGTGTATGTTGTGCATTTACAGCATTGCAGAGGGCATGAGGTCCTTGTACTCACAGATGCAGTAGGGAGACCAAGAATGTTAAACACGCAGGGGGTTCTCTTCAGTGAAGAGATGTACACCTGTTTTCCACCATAAGCTTGGGTATGGATGTTGTTAATAGCCTGGTGAGCTCTATTCTAAGGCCACACCTCTGCTATAAGGCCACACCTGACTCTCCCAGACTCCCAGTGATTAAGGAACACTCTTCCTCCCTAGACCTTTATCTTCAGTATTTTTTTTTTCAGTCAGTAAAACCCATCCTGATGAGAGACGTCATATGCAATTTACAATAACCTATGTGATCTCCGTGCTATCCATAGGGCCAAGTCTCACTTTGCTTTGCCACACTGCTATGTTTATTTCAGTCATTCTCCCTAAACCCTTATCTTGGGGATTGTTTCCCTGTCAATAGAACACATCTTTATGGAAGAAGTTATATACACTTCGTAAAAAGTTTCAATGGGAACATTCTTAAGCTTGTTGTACATACTGGATTTAGTATCATCTGGAGGCTTGTTTCCAAAATTTTGCCATGTTTAAACATGTCTAAAAGGAACTGCTCCATGTCAGCTCTTGATGTTTGAAATAGAACTGCCTACTGATTCTTGCTGAACCATATTTCCTTCTTGCCTCACATGGATCTACACTCTGTTAGCTGTAGTATTTGCAGTGAACCCCCTGTGAGCACCCTCCCCGCCCCCCCGCCAATGCACAGTATAGGTACATTTAGGTATAGGTTTGTGGGTGCGGAGGTCAGAGGTCAACCTTTGTTGTCATTTTCACATTCACTTTGTTAGAGTCAGGGCTTCTCTTTTCCAGTGCTGTAGATATGAGGCCACATCCCCTGCAAGCCTTCAAGGATTCCTCTTCCTCTCTTGCCCATCTCCTTGGAGAAATTTGCACCAGCATTAAAGACACCTCCACTACTTTAGCTTTTCCGTCAGTTCTGGGACTTTAAACTCAGGTTCTCACTTGTATAATAAATGCTTTACTTCTGGGGCCATCTCTTCAACCATAATAGCCCTTTTAAAAGGAATAATATTAAAATGTGAATTGTTCTAGTTTCATGGTTTAATGTTTCTTCAAAGTGGAATTATTTTCCTTCTGATTTTTAGAAACAGTGTTGCTAATATTGCTGTTAGTAGCAAAACTGCAATTATGCCTTTGTATATATTCATTGCAAAGGTGCAAGATAAATTCAATAGAACCTTGAACTAAGTAACTGGCAAGAAAGATTTATGGTTTTCCTCTTATAGTCTCCTACTGCTTTTTCTTAAGGTAATTAAAAAAATGATTCTCATGCTTATGTGCTAAAAATTTACACACTTAGGACTTTTATTTAATAGCTGGTTATTTAGAAGCATGATATTTTTAACAAACATTAGCTTATATTTTTAAGGAATTATTATGTGCTTGGCTTTAATTTCTCATTTGTATAACTTAAATTATTCAGCCTTTTTTGTTTTATTTTGTTTTTTTTTTTTCCAAGACAGGGTTTCTCTGTGTAGCCTTGGCTTTTCTGGACTTGCTTTATAGACCAAAGTGGCCTGGAACTCATAGAGATCAACCTGCCTCTGCTTCCCAGAGTGCTGGGATTACGGGTGTGCACCAATACACATGACTAATTATTCATGCTTTTAATATTACTTTTTTCATCTTTCTAGCTTTCTTTTTTCATCATTAACTCTCTCATTCTTTCCAAATATAATTCTCTACCCATTCCTTCTGAACTTACCATCTAAAGCTCACCCGATCTTCTGATTTAATTTGCTTAAGTTGAAGCAGAAAATAACTGAGAAAATTGTTGGATTGTAATTCCCAAGAGTAAAGAATAGAAACTCTCTGTTTAACTTACATCATATACAAGCAAAGTTAAGATTTTACATTATATAGCAGCAAGAAATAAAGAAACATTCCTAATTTGTACCATCCCATTGATGCCACAGGGGGCAAAAAAGGGAGATAAAGTAAGCAAGTATGTCTCTCACATTCATGAACTTGTAAGTTAATGAGTTTTTTGTTTGTTTGTTTGTTGTTTTTGAACTTCTAGAAACCAGCCAATTTGTCTCCACTTTTCTTGTTTATTTTTTAATGTTTGTTTTGTTTTGTTGTTGTTTTGCATTTATGTTGGGTCTTTGGTTTTTTGGGGGGTTCTTTGTTGTTGTTGTTGTTGTTTTGCTTTGATGCAGGGTCTTGTTATAAATGCCAAGATGACCTCATACTTGCAGTGGATCAACCTACTACAGCCATGCCTGTGCTGGATTTGAGTGACTATATTTAGCCTAGTTATACTTTTAGTTAAGTCCTTGCCATTACTTAATTTTGATTAGAAAGAATTTATGTGTCTTTGTAGGACACTCTTTGATGGCAAGAGATGGGTCATGGGAATAAATACAAGCAGACACAGGAAATAATCTGCACCAGTTGTTTACTATAGTGTTATGAATGAAATGTTACTCATCATCTCCATCGTTCAGATCCTTGGTCCTCAGGTGGTGGTTGTTTGAAGAGGCTTAGGAAGTGTGGGCTTGAAGAAGGAAGTATTCGCACTAGGTACAGGCTATGAGAATCCAAAGATTCAGGCCATTCTTAGTTGTCTGTGCTTACGGTGTATGGTTTGAAATGTGAGCTCTCATCTGCAGCTCCAGCCACTCTGCCTACGTGCTGCCATGCTTCTTTCCCCAGTATGATGCTGACGGGCTTTTATCGCTCTGGAACCATAAACCCGAAATGAACCCTTTCTGTTCTTTAAGTTGCCCAGGTCATGGTGTTTCATCACAGCAACAGAAAAGAAACTAATACAGTTACCTGAGCTGAAAGATCAGATTCACATCGCAGGTCAGTGTATAAGTTAAGAAAAGGAATACAACCTGTATTAACCAAACAGGCAAACTCACCAGAAATCAACAACTCAAAATCTTGGATCCTGATCCTTATCTTAAAAAATGATTTTTTTTTCTGTAAAATCATTTGACTGGACTACAAGAATTTATTTTAAAAAACAGGATAGTTGACTAACCAAAGCCACGTTATTACTTTCCCTAATAATGTAGCTACACATGTGGCTACAGTTGGAAAAAAGATATCATTGTAGAATGAAAGGAAATGATGGGATATGCAGTATGTTCGTGAGAAATTTTTGTTTTTGTCATTGTTATGTCCTGTAATACAAACAAAACCGTGCTTCTCTCGTTTCATAGAAAGCAGTTAATCCACCTGCTTGTCAAGGTGAGGGAAAGCAGCCATGGCAATATTCAGCTGGGCATAGATGATGCACTCCTAATCTGTTACTGACATTTGCTTTATTTAAATAAGACAGGGGGAATGAGCTGGCATCACAGCAGAGGCTACAGGAAGCTTTTCCCCACATCCTGCAGTGGTGCTTGCTGGCCTTCGCCTGGATTTTCTAGGGTAACACTGTCTTTGTACATGTTTTCTTTCCAAATGCTGTTTCTTTCCACCCTGGTTATTTTTTTTTTTTATCACATAAAAGTAGAGACTTAGGTGTTAAAAATTTCAAGATCTAGGATCTAGGCAATGACTATCAAAATGGCGTTAGAAACTCACTTTGATGAGCTTCCTCACAGCACATCTGAAGATAAGGTTTGGCAGTTGTTACAACAGATATATTTAAAACCCTGTTAAGTCCCTTGACGGTGGCATTCTGCTTGAGGAAAGATTGCTAAGTAAAGTGCCTGGGTGATTCTGAACTATAAATCCTCTCAGGGGGCAGTTTGGCATGCAGAAACCCAGCAATGACTCCTTAGGTCACCAAAGCACTTTTTCAAAGAAAAACATAATCCCTGCTTGGAGAAACCACCTTTCAACCTGTATCTATTTCTTCAGGTTGTCTATAAACTATCCCTGAATGATGGAGCTTGGTTTCTAGCACACAAAGATCCTCAAAAAGAGCAAATGAAAGTTTTATCAACAACTCTTCCTTTTAGTCTGCTTCTTTAGAGAGGGCATATCTTTCCTTTATCTACTTTATATGATGACAACAAGAGATTAAGTCTAAAACATTATGTATAAAGACATGAGAATATTGTATAAGCAGCAATATTACTAGCTATGATAAGTATAACATAAATTTAGTAATAATTCAATAAATTACATTTTAAGATTATACTAACTGCTGCTGATCATTTGCTCTTTTATTCTAATTTTCCTAATTTACTACTATCTTAATATTTATATTTTCAAATACCTCATGAAATAGTATCAGCCTTAGAAACCAGGGCTGTTGATTATTTCCTGCACAAAGGGAAAGGTTAATATTCAGAAAGCTAATTACATAGAAAGGGCTTTAGTTGTTGTTGCTGTTTATTAGTTTTTTGTTTCTTTTAAATACAGATGCAGGCATTTGTAATATATACGATAATAGTGAGGAATGCATTTCTTCATCAAAGGGTTTGAGTAAGACAGACCCAGGAGAGGGCCAGTAGTTAGATTGGTAGGTAGAAGTTGTCCAACGAGAAAGCTTATTAGAATTTTAATTTCTCTAAACTAATCTTCCAAAGGGAGGTTACATTTACTTTCTTTAGTGATATAAACTATTAGTACATTTAACAATTGAGTGAGAAATAATTTTGAAGTTGAGTGCTTCATAGTTTCATATATAATTTCCTAATTTCCTTTCTCAGACATATTATTATTAATTTATGTGGAGGGCAAAGAGAGCAACAGGACCAAAAATGTGGGCACAGAGGCCTTTGTTGAGACTGATACTCCAACCAAGGACTATGCATGGAGATAACCTAGAACCCCTGCATAGATGGCAGCTCAGTGTCCAAGTGGGTTCCCTAGTAAGGGGAACAGGGACTGTCTCTGACATGAAGTCAGTGGAGGGCTCTTTGATCATCTCCCCCCTGAGGGGATGGCAGCTTTACTTGGCCAGAGGAAGACACTACAGCCAGTCTTGATGAGACCTGATAGGGTAGGGTCACATGGAAGGGAAGGAGGATATCCCCAAACAGTGGACTTGGAGAAGGATATGGGAGGAGAAGAGGGTGGGAGAGAGATTGGGAGGGGGTTATAGCTGGAATACAAAGTGAATAAATTATAATTATTAAAAAATAAAAAATCTAGATTATGTCTTGTGAAAAAAGTAGCTCATAATAAGTAGTGCTTTGTGTAAAAGAACAAACAAACAAACAAACAAAAAAAACACCTATGTGGAGGGGTGTGGAAGTCAAAGTTTATGCATTGTGTCTCCCTACCAAAAACAACTTACACATTCTTTCTACCAAAAACATTTATTAGTACAGGTTGTAGCTAGCTCACCTGAATTTAAATAGTTAACCATAAACCAGAGATTACATTGAAAGATTTTGAAGTAGAAGGTTCTACAATGGCATCTCCTTTTTGCAAAAAGAAAAAAGGTACAGTGAAGAAAATCCCATCTTAGGTGAAATGAGAAAATGGCTAGAAATAAAACCACAACTAGGAAAACATGTTGTCAAAAACAATGAACATTAGACATGGTAAAGAGAAATGGTTATCATATGGTATCATATCATTTCATATCATAAATGGGTAGCAATTATACTATAGCTCTCAAAAACACTTTAGAGATAAACTTGTGTCCTTTTCCCAGAGAGGTGAAGTCCATGCATATGAGCAAGAATGTGAAAAATCTCTGAGCCTCTTATTTATTGAAGGAACAAGGCTGGGTGAAAATATGTTCAAGATATTTCTAATTTTTTTTTTCATTTTAAAACATGGAGGAGGAAAAAAGTTACCTCTGCAGCTATACTTTTGATTCAATATGACAGAGAACAAGACACAACAACATGATACTCAAAGCATATCTCTGTCCATCACACTTTCCAGCCAACTGCATAGACTCTCTTCTACCAATGCATAGGCTTAAATATGGCATGGAAAACTAATCGCCAATCAGATCATACCAAAATTGTTCTTCAAAGGTCAAAAATACCCTCCACTAAAATATGAAATACTCTAAAAAAAAATAAAAAGAAAAAATATAATCCCCTAAGACAAAAGAACATGAAAATATAAATCAGAATGAAAATCCCATACAAGAATCTTTTCCCTCAAAGGTGACAACAGCTTTGAAGAGACATCTTAACTTCTGTTTAATTGCAGCAATTGTAACCTTTCTAAAAGAGTCAAATCTAAAATCTCTTGCAAGTGTTCAAAGAAAAAAAAAACATCACAAGTGAGCTATAGAACAAAAGGAAAAAGAAAGGAAAAGGGAAAAAGATAACAGGATCCTACTATATCCTACTACATGTATATGTGAATTTGGGATGGAATTTTGTCCCTTAACACCATTTAAAAATCATTCAAAGATTAATGAAAAAAAATACCAAGGAAATAATGAAAATTTTGGGCAAATAGATGGAACTAGAAAAGATCATCCTGAGCAAGGTAACCCAGAAGCAGAAAGTCACATATGGTATATATGCACTTATAAATGGATATTAGTCATATAATATAGGATAAACAAACTAAAATCTATAGTCCTAAGAAGCTAAACAACAATGAGGACCCTAGGGAAGAGGCTGAAACTTCATTCAGAAAGGCAAACAGGATAGACATGAGAAGTAGGAGAAGACAGGGAACAGGAGCCTTCCACAGGGGGCCTCTGAAAGACTATCCTATAGGATATCAAAGCAGATACTGAGACTCATAGCCAAACTTTGGGCAGATTGCCAGAATCCTTATGGAAGAAGAGGGAACTAGAAAAACCTGGAGGGAACAAGAGCTCCACAAGGAGAACAATAGGACTAAAATACCTGGGATCATGGGGACCTGCAGAGACAAATACTCCAACCAAGGACCATGCATGGAGAGGACCTAGACCCCCTGCTCAGATGAAGCCCATAGGCTGTTCAGGTTTCAGGTGGGTTTACTAGTAAGGGGTACAGGAGCTCTTTCTGATGTGAACTCAGTGGCTGGCTCTTTGATCACCTCCTCTTGGGGAGTGCAGCCTTCCTTGCCAGGCCACAGAGAAAAATTATATAGCCAGTCCTGAAGAGACCTGATAGGATAGGGTCAGATAGAAGGGGAGGAGGTCCCCTATAAGTGAAGTATGAAAGGGGCATAGAGGGAGAAGAAGAAAGAGTGCAACTGGAAGGAAATGTGGGGGAGCCATACCTAGGATACAATGTGAATAAATTGTAAATAATCAGTCAATAAATAAATTCCTTTTTATAAGTAAGTACATACATTCTTTGAATATATTTTGTGTTTATGAACTCCATCAAAAATAAACATCAATTACTTCATATAATCTGCACTGGCAGGATTTATGTCAACTTGATGAAAGCCAACGAGAGTCATTTGAGAAAGGAAACCTCGGTTGAAGAAATACCTCGATCAGATTGGCCTCTGGTTATCTTATGGTGCTTTTTTTCATAATTAGTGATTTATTTGGGAGTTCCCAGCTTCCAGTGGGCAGTGATACTACCAGACTGGTGGTCCTGGGTGCTATAAGAAAGCAGGCTGAATAGTTTTTAATTGCTAAGTGGTATTTCATTGTGTAAATGTACCACAATTTCTGTATCCGTTCCTCTGCTGAGGGACATCTGGGTTGTTTCCAGATTCTGGCTATTATGAAAAAGCTGCTATGAACATGGTTGAGCAAATGTCCTCGTTGTATACTTGAGCATATTTTGGATATATGCCTAGGAGTAGTATAGCTGGATCTTGAGGAAGTACTATTCCTAATTGTCTGAGAAGGGAGATAGAAAGACCTGGAGGGGACAGGAGCTCCACGAGGAGAAAACAGAACCAAAAAATCTGAGCACAGGGGTCATTTCTGGGACTGTTTCTCCAACCAAGGATCATGCATAGAGATAATCTAGAACCCCTGCACTGATAATGCCTATGGCAGCTCAGTGTCCAAGTGGCTTCCCTAGTAAGGGGAACAGGGGCTGTCTCTGACACGATCTCAGTGGCTGGCTCTTTGATCACCTCCCTCTGAGGGTGAACAGTCTTACCAGGCCACAGAGAAAGACAATGCAGCCAGTCTTGATGAGACCTGATAGGTTAGGGTCAGATGGAAGGAAAGGAGGACCTTCCCTATCAATGGACTAGGGGAGGGTCATGGGAGAAGAAGAGGGAGAGCAGGTAGGATTGGGAGGGGATAAACAGGGGCTACAGCTGGGATACAAAGTGAATGAACTGTAATTAATAAAAAATATTAAAAAAAATAAAAATGAAGGAAAAGAAAAAAAAGCGGGCTGAGCAACCCATAAGGAGCAAGGCAATAAGCAGAACTCCTTGGCTTTGGTTTCAGTCCGTTTCTTGGTTTAAGTCTTGAGATGAACCCTGAGGTGCCATAGTGATAGAGTTTAATCTGTGTGGTGAAATAAGCCTTTTTTTCCTAGTTGCCTTTGTCATTGTTTTTTTGTTTTGTTTTGTTTTGTTTTTTTCCCCTTGGCAGTAGAATCCTAGCTGAGTTAAAAAGATTATACCATGCCACAGAGACCACTGAAATTTCCAGACCCCCTGAGGCTGGGCTAGGCCTCCTCACAAAAAATTAGCATCTTCACAGAAAGCCCTTAAATAATGTCCACTTATTTTAACACACCTATTGTTTGCGCTAAAGTCTCATTATTATTATTATTATTATTTTTTCAATGCAGTTTATTCAGAAACCTTGAACAATCCTCGGACCCTGGGGAAAGCCAGCCCACAGCTTAAATAGCCTCTGGGTAGCCAACCCAGGCGTGCCACGGGGGCAATGCAGATAGGTCCACATACATGGAAGCAAGCCAGATCCTCAGCCTTAGCCAAATGTGGAATTGTTCGTGACAGAGAGCACTCACCATCGGGAAGGTGGAAGGCGGAAACCAGCTCCATCTTTAAGGCATAGCATTCTGCAGCTCTCTACAGTTCCCCCTTTTTGTTTTAGATGCATCAGGTAAAGTCTCATTATTTAACTTCATGGCTTAAAGTGTTCTGAGGTTGACAGAACTTACTGAATTTTCTGCCCAAAATTGTCCTTGAGTAGAGCATGTGGAATATTTTTAGGGCTGAAATTCTATATATAAATATGTTAAATAGTAGAATTTTATTTATCTCTTCCAGTGCAGGGAATTGAACTCCGGCCTTGTACTTGGTAGACGAGTGCCCCACCACTGACCTACATCCACAGCAGAATCTTGCAGTTTATTTAGTAGACAGTGTTTCATACGCCTGCCTTGCTAAATTCAGGCATGACCTTCGTACTTTCCACTAACTCATCAAATTGGAGTTAGTGGCCACAAATAAATATAATCATCCAGACTGTGTCTGCACAGAACAGATGGAGATCCACGAATACACTCAGAAAACCTAACTGGGCATTTTAAAGAGTGAGAAGCACTGTTAAAGCTTTCTGTTATTGAAGATTGCAACTCAGCTGCAATCTTCTGGGTTTCTGGCACTTCACGGGAAGTGGTCTTTGTGTTCTTATTTTTAGTTGTTTTATTGTATCTATTGAATTCAGCTCAGCTAGTCACAGATGGAAATGACTACCTTCAGCCATTTACATTCTGGGTTTTCAAAAGTAACTCCTATATCCACACACATAATCCCAATTATAATGCTATTGTTATATGCACAGTACCCTATTTTACCCAGGTTTAAACACTATTGGCCCCATTCAGGCAATCATGAGGTTGAATAATTTTTCTTTGGGGTTATTTATTGGCTTTGGTTTGATCCATGCACACCTTCACTCGGACCTCTTCATATTCAGAACCAAAGGTGCAGTCCACTGGGGATCTTCATGGCTTACAAGTGAGATTCGCTTGAAATAGAAAACCCATCAGAGTTGAATGGGAGGATCTCAGAGAGTTTAAAATTTAGACTAGGTTTACATGTTACTTTATTTTTGTTACATAGCATGATCATATTGCTTGGTAACAGGAGTTGCTTTCCTGAGTATGACATGCATTCTTTTACTCATTATAAATGCCTTATAACTGCATGTTAATATAAGCACTGCATGAGGCAAGAAAATATTGCAGAGAACAAAGCACACAAAGCTGAGGCTCATACAGCACCTCTGTCAAACAAAGAAAACATTTTCTATTGAGATTTCTGTGTAAATTTTGGAATATTTCTCAAGTCCTAAAAAGAAAGCTGCTTTCATTCTTTTAGGTTTAATACATATAAATGTTCTCTCAGTAATATTAGCATTAGCTCAACTTAAAATCATGAATCTACTTTAACAGTGGTCGTTGAAAAAAATGGAATTTTTCATGGTTTAAATAAATTGTAAGATTATTAATTTTATTGTAACAAAGCATACTTTAGCTAATTGATAAGCTAATCTCAATAAAACATGAAGAGAGGTTCTGACTGCAAACACATCTGTATTCTCAAAGAATACTTAACTAGCAAAATTACCAGGGAAGTTTTTATTTTCATTGCTTGACAATGAACAACATAACATTTTAGTTTAATTTTTATAATTCCAGGGCTTCACAAAGCCACAAGCTGACTTGATATACTGTGTTACTTTCACACAAAATGAAACTCAAGTTACCAAGATTAAAAAAAAAAATTAAACAACTACAGTATTATAAAATCCTGCAGTCTTCTAATCTCATCAAGTGCCAATTTACATATACACAGTAAAATACACTCTTTAATAAGGTTTTTATATTTTTGTAAAGTAAGTATGTATGTTTTACTTGCAAAGTAGTTTCATTAAATAATTCTGGATGAAAAGTGACATGTATGAAGATGATTAAGATGCATAAGGAACCTAGAGCAGAGGGCCTCTGAAAGACTCTGCCTAGCAGTGTATCAAAGCAGATACTAAGACTCATAACCAAACCTTTGGCAGAGTACAGGGAATCATAAGAAAGAAGGGGAGTTAGTCTGATGGGGAAAGGATTGGAGCTCCACAAGGACCAAATATATCTGGGCACAGGGGTCTTTTCTGAGACTGACACTCCACCAAGGACCATGTATGGATATAACCTAGAACCTCTACTCGGATGAAGCCTGTGGTAGCTCAGTAACCAATTGGTTTCCCGTAGTAAAAGGAACAGGGACTACTTCTGACAGGAACTCGATGGTAGTCTCTTTGACCTCCCCACACCCCAAGGGAGGAGCAGTCCTGCTAGGCCACAGAGGAGGACATTGCAGCCAGTCCAGATGATACCTGATAAAACAGGATCAGATGAAAGGGGAGGAGGTCCTCCCCAACCAGTGGACTTGGAAAGGGGCAGGGAGGAGATGAGAGAAGGAGGGTGAGATTGGGAGGGAATGAGGGAGTGGGATACAGCTGGGATACAGAGTTAATAAAATGTAACTAATAATAAAAGAAAAAAAAGGATGCATAAGAATAGCTTTGGGTTTTTCTTTGTACACTCATTTTCTATACAGAAAAAAAATTCTATTTTTTAAGAAAAGTATAAACCTTTGAAATGAGTCTATAAAACCATGCTTCCTAGATGGTTTTGTCATAGAAACACACTAATCATGTTTTTGACCACTCTGTTGGTAATAACCAGAGAAGGATACAGAGTGAGCAGATGTTAACAAGCCAATATGTGTGTGTGTGTGTGTGTGTGTGTGTGTGTGTGTGTGTGTGAATTCAGATAGCAAGTCTGGTAGAAGGAATACTGCATTACTCCTCAAGGTCAAACAGGCTGCCAGTAGCAGTACATAAGTAGACGATGCTCTTTCCTAGGGACATAAAAGAGCTCAGTCTTAGTAATTTTGTTTTCCATCTTGAATCTATTCATGTATTTGATTTTTTATGTTATCATTACGATTATTTTTATGTGGTCTTGGAATCAGCTGAGGCCACACATATTATAGGAAGCACTGTGCCACTGACCTAGGTCCCTAGGGTTTGGTTGTTGGGGACATAGTCTTGCTCTCAAGCTCCAGCCGGTTTCCGGATAGTGACCATCCTACTTCTGCTTCCAGCTGAAAAGTCACAACCTTCATGTACAAACAATATTGCACAGATGCAAATGTAGCCAAGATATAAGTGAATATATGGTCAGGCGATAGACAGGGAAGCGTATTATTTAAAAATCAAAGCATTAATTGCTATTTCTGTCATACAATGATTTATCTAACACTGTAATAAATAACACTGATTTGAAAAGACTATTTGAAAAATTGAAAACAATAAAATGTGAAGTATAATTGAAACATGGGAAAACTGATCTTATCAAAGCAGATATATGTTCGAGAATATTTGCTAATATGATATTTGAGGAACATCTATCACATCTCTACTTTTGAATTTTGTATCTAGAAGCAAGCATTATGCAAAATTCAGATATATGTCTGTCAAACATTAAACTTTTTTACTAAGAAATCTAAGTCTAGTGGAGGAGGTAAATGGCTAGTCTTATAGTTTAAAAGAAGACAGAAAATTTTATCATTAATTTTGTTTAAACTTGGGTACACATACACACTCATGCTCCAGCATATATGAGGGTGTCTGATGCCAACATTGTGATTTTGTTATCTCCTTCCATCTTTACAACCTGTACATGAGTTCAGAGAATTGAACTGGGGTTTATGGGCTTGTGATATAGCCCTTAAGCTTCTGAGCCATGATTTTAACTCTGAAAAATGGTATTGTCACTGAAACAAGAATAATACAACGTTTTAGGTGAAGGAAATACAGTAATTTTTTATTCGTCTTTACAAAAGCAGCTATTTTAACAAATGTAAACAATAATTATTATAAAAGTTTCCTGAATGTATTTTTGTTGTTGTTGAGGTCAGCAATCTCATTACTTCCCATGTTGATTTTCTTGAGGATAGCTAAATTGCATACACATCAATTATAAATTTTGAATAGAATATATCTTTCAGATATGTCCTGGCAATTGACACATCTTAATTTTATTTAAATGGCCTAACAGTGAAGTTTTAAAGAGATAACCGAGTTCATACACAGTCATTACATGTGATACTGTTAACAATATTAGCACTGAAGCAGGTAGTACGTCCATTACAGCTCCACCAACTGTAGTGTGGATGAAAACACTTCTTGATGGGTGTGAAAATTTTATATCAATCTTATTCTTTGTCATACTAACCATGATGGGTGGAAATACAGTTTAAGGCAGAACATGTAATCAGGATAAAATTACTATAATAATATTTCCCTATTTTTTAGAGTGTAACTTATTTTCATTTCAGACTTCTACTTTATGTATCTTTTTAAGACTCTTTCCTCCTCGACATTTAAATGTTTCTGTATCTTCTGCCCACCGTATTGATGACCCTGAATCAATAGTTTTCCTAAGCTTCAATGGTCTATTAAATTTTAAATTACAGTGAAAGTGCTTTATTGCTAACTTTCCTAACACAAATAACACGGGAAGGTCTGAGCTAGGGAAGAAGGTCCACATTCCATACGTGGTTTGCAGACACAGACATTGTTAGATGAAGAGCCTAGGAGAAAGGAAAAGTAGCTCCAAGTGGCAAACTCCAATTCTGAGTATGCATATTGCCTTACTTTGAGTCTGTCTTTTTCCCCTCTATATCTAGCGTTTTACTGTCTGTGTGATAGTAAAGGACGAGACATTTCCAGTTCTGATACCATTATAGATTTGAAAATGTCAAAAATAACACTTGTTAGTGGTGACTATTAAGTGACTCTTATTATGGAAATAGATTTATAAGATACAATACTGAAATCAATTTTGTCAGCATCATTTTTCCTGAAAATGAATATTTAAACACAACATATGCCTTGTTAACGAGTTTTTAGCTACTTACTACTTTACGTCACGAAGGCATAGTTCAAGCCAATGATAATTTGGGAAACTCATTTTCTCTGAACAACAGTAATAGCTATTTGTTTCCAAATATTCACTATTAATTTATTCCATGGCATCATTTTACTTCTGTTTCCAAAACCAATAAATTACATTCATAATATAATGTAATTATAATGTAATATAATGTAATCATTCACAATACATAATATAAAACATTATTTTATATTTTAACCAAAGCGAAAAAATAGATTTGGTGCACAATAATGCAATAACTTAAATGTGAGTATAGAAAAATGAATTCAGATGACATTTCAGTGAACTCTTGATTCTATTTCGATTGAAAGCAGTTGACACAAAAAGGAATAGATACATAAACTTACTAAATATGTGTCATTAACACTTATCCTGTCTTGTATTAATTAAAATATATCTGGGAAAGTAACTGTTTTATTAAAATAATGATGAATGATTAATATCTTCTTGAAACGTATAAAATTATTATATAACAATAAATCACTAGTTACAACACTTTGAAATAGTTCACTTTGATTCAATGCATGTCACAGACTCTACTCTAGCTTTTGAACCATCATAATAAGTATGTCTTTGAAAAATTATGAATTCTTCATATCACAGCGTTGTAAATCTGATTTGCTCAAAGTTGGAAAAACATAAAAATATTCCCCTTAACAATAACAATGTGACATGGAAGCTTGAACTAAAGATCTAAGTGCTATACAACACCATAACTCACATTTATTTCCTCATGCATTTGATATTACACCAGAAAAATTATTTTTGATAAAAAAAAATTTCAAGGGGCAGTCCAACTTTGGTACCATAGTCATAGCATTGTAACAGTCAAGTGAGTGGGCCATGTAACAAGATTTATCTATTCTGATGAAGTCTCATGAAAGTTGGGACAGCAGCTAAGAGAATGATACTGGTCTCAAAGTAGCACATTTATAGTATTAAATATCAGTGGTTGTCATGAAAACTTAGCAACCTATTTCTGTGCAACCTTTTATATTTCTGTTTTTTTTTTTTTACATTTTATTTACTTATTTACTTACTTACTTACTTACTTATTTAATTATTATAATTTATTCACTTTCTATCCCAGCTGTAGCCCCCTTCTTCATCCCTCCCAATCCTACCCTCCCTCCCTCATCTCTTCCCATGAGCCTCCCCCAAGTCCACTAATAGGGGAGGTCCTCCTCCTCTTCCATCTGACCCTAACCTATCAGGTCTCATCAGGACTGGCTGCTTTATCTTCCTCTGTGGCCTGGTAAGGCTGCTCCCTCCTCAGGGGGAGGTGATCAAAGAGCTAGCCACTGAATACATGTCAGAGACAGCCCCTGTTCCCCTTACTAGGATACCCACTTGGATACTGATGTGCCATGGACTACATCTGTGCAGGAGTTCTAAGTTTATCTCAATGCATGGTCCTTGGTTGGAGTATCAGTCTCAACAAAGACCCCTGGGCTCAGACTCTTTTTCTCCTTGTGGGCTCCAGACCCTTCCAGGTATTTTTATCTCCCCTTTCTTTCATAAGATTCCCTGCACTCTACCCAAATTTTAGCTGTGAGTCTTAGCATCTGCTTTGATACCCTTTTGGGTATATTTCTGTCTTATAAATGCTGGTCATACAGTGGGTATACATAAACAGCTCCTACTACCTTGTTTGCTAACTTATGCTACTGAGGTCAAAGTTTGGCATTCCCCTGTTGATGATTACAGGAGATCAACAATGGGTACAAACATGTTCATTTCATTTGATTCCTAAGAAGTTTAGTTTTAACTGACAATTATGCGATTTCATAATTCTAGTAAATGTTAGTCAGTTACTTTCTTTAATTCTTGCTTTATTGGTTATATACACATGAGTAAATGTATTGAGTCACTCATACATATGTATTTTGCTTAATGATTTCCATCACTCTTTTCCCACAGCTCTCACCACTTTTCAGCACCAACATCACTGTGATCATCAACATGCTTTCAGAAACCACTTACCATTTTATTTTAATGAGTAAAAAATAAATTTTGTACTTGAGATGGTGCTGGATCAAAGATATGGAAACATAGCTAAAAGTTCTAAAATTTAAGCTTAGTTTCAAATGTTCAAACAATATTTTCTTCATGGACACATTTTGATCTTTTTGAAAAAAAAATCCTGAATGTCTTCTCTTGCAATATTATTTTCTGACTTATTCAGATCACAGTCAGCTTACTTGTTTTATCCCTATAGCATC
This sequence comes from Meriones unguiculatus, assembly GCF_030254825.1. Taxonomy (NCBI): domain Eukaryota; kingdom Metazoa; phylum Chordata; class Mammalia; order Rodentia; family Muridae; genus Meriones; species Meriones unguiculatus. The sequence goes on from NC_083363.1 coordinate 49,003,029, forward strand.
ACATAATTATGATGATGATTTTAGCCTAGAGTTTACTTAGGCAGCCAAAATCAGTGACACGAGCAACTACATTAGCATTGTGTCACCACTTAACAATAAATTCAGTATATTTAAAAATATTTAGTTAATGATAGGCTTGTCGGGTTACTTGATTTAGAGACTTAGCCACCAACCAGAGAGCATGCATGGGACAGATTTAGACCCTCCACACATATGTGGCAAGTGAACACCTTGGTCCTTATGTGGGACTTCCAACAGCAGGAGTGGGGGCTGCCTCTTACTCTATTGCCTGCCTTTGGATCTCTTTACCCTAATGAGATACCTTTGTCTAGCCTCAGTAGAAGGAGATACTCCCAGTCCTACTCGATATGCCAAGGTAGATGGATACCCATGAGGCAGCAAAGAGGGAGGAGAAAGAAGGGTAGAGGAAGGGACTGGGAAGAGAAGTTCCTATTGGGATGTAAAGCAAATTAATCAATCAATCAACCAAGTAATTAATAGAACATTAAAAATAAGCTTGTGAAGTAATAAAACCTGTTTTGGGTTATTATTATCTAGGATACATGATATGTCTTTAATATACCCCAAGAGACTTGGTCCTACCCTTTTGAGATTGAAATCCATCAATAAAGACTATTGTTAATCAAGTGAGAACACAAAGAAATAGGATTGGATCTGTGGAATATAATAGGATGACCTAAATAAAACCATGGAGTGGCTGCCACATGAGACAGACAGAATCCACAGGGGCACCATGGTGAGGCTGGGTAGGAAGAATTCAGTAAACATAGGCCCCGTGACTGGACTGTCACAAAAGGGGCAGAAGAAACAGTTCCCTAATGCTGCATAATAACATCACCCTTAGAGACTCAGTCTTCCTAACCACATTGCAGATGACATTCAAACATCCTTTTAAGTCAAGACTTGCTAGGAAGTTAGGAGATGCCATCCCTGTCCCCAGTAAGAACATCATTCACCCGTTGTCATATACTCCAGAACAGAACAGCTCATCCTTCTTTCTCTTGCATCACGATTTTTTATCTCAGTTTCTTCCTTCTACATTCTTTTAATGTTTTAATTAAAAAATTTAAACTGAATAGTTTTTTAATAAAACATCATAAATAAAACATTACATTTAAAAAATCAGTGAGAGACAAGGTCTATACAATGCCCTGATCATGTTTATAGTTAGGGTCACCATGCAGAACTGAAGCTGTGGGGTTCCACGTGGGAAACTTTCAAGTATATTTCACTATCAAATGCATTTCTATGCACTTATTCACCACCAACAACAAAGACTCTATGACTGTGTTAGAACTAGAAAACCTAGAGAAACAAAACAAAAAACAAAACCCAAGCAAAAGATTCCTATCCTCTTTCATAGTTCGTTTACATATCTTTCACTGTTCTTTTCTAAATGTTATAATGTATCCACATGTATGTTTATTTGTTTACATTTACAAATATATTATTGGATGGATTTCTCAGATGAGGGAGAACATGTATGGGCTTCCCTTGTTTTTATATTGTGAAAGAAAATTTTTTATCAGTACTCCCCTCTCTAGCTACGCTCCATTTTCACACTTTATTTAAAAGAGAAAATCACCTGAGTTCTTCCCATTTTCTGCTGAATGCAATCCAATTAGCTTCTTTATCTGCTTCCAAATTACAATTATCTTCTTGGTCAAGGTAAAACCCCTCACTTACCCAGTGTTTACCACTGGACACACCTGATCGCTCTGTCAGTGTCCTAACTTCTGGAATTCATTTTCTCTCTATCTAATGGGTTGCTTAATTTCAATCTGCTTTTCTGCTTACCTGGCATCTTGTGCACCTCACCATAAGAGCCCCCCGGGACTCAGCCGTTACTATCCATCTTTGCTCTGTTCATTCATGATTGTGGGGAATGATTGCGGCATCAGAGTTTAAAGCAAAATCTACATACTGATGCTAGGCAAATTCACATCTCTTAGCTTACATCTCTTTGAAGGTCTAGTTGATTTTTTTTTTTTTTTTTTGTCTTTTTGTTTATTGAGATAAGGTCTCACTGTGCATCATGGCTGGCCAGGAACTCACTTTGTAGAACAGGCTGGCCATCGACTCATAGAGATCTGCCTCCTCTGCATCTCACATGCTACCACACCAGCCTGAATTGTGTATTTGAATCTTGAGTAGGATTGATTCATGGGTTCCACTAACCTCATATAAGCAAAACTCTTACCTACAAATTCTCATTTTGTCTTTGTTCCCATCTTAGCTATCAGTACACCCAACCTAGTAGTTTTTGCTGAAAGTGACATAGTCTATCTCTATGGCCTCCTCCCCTCCCTCCATTCTTCCCAATCTTCCTGCTTTGCTTTCTTCCTTCCCTTCTTTCTTCTACCACCCTCTTTTGCTTGCGTCACCTGGACTAGCTAAATGCAGTCACTTTTCAACTCCAATCTGATACTTCAGATTTAATGTATCTAAGAAATCCTGCAGGCTATGCCTTGAATGCACTTCCCGGACTTTCCCCCAGGCTCCGCTGCACTGACAGGGCTCCTGGAAAGCCACCATTGTTTTTCTCTGAATTTTTATTGCTGGTGGTAATTCCTACTTTTATCTTTGACAATTCCAGTTGATTGTAACAGAGCTGATCTCTTTCAGCTTAAGTAATATGGACACCATTTTTACCCTAAAAATGTCTCAGGCTTCTAGGACCCACAGAGAAAGAGAGACAGTCAAGTGTCTCTTGATGTCCCCCTGCCGTAACTTTTCCTGCCATCACCCCACACCAGGTAAGCGCAGTCCCCAGTTTTCCCTGTTTTTAGCTTATACTTCAACATATTTGGTTTTACCACCTCCTGTGCCTGGGCATCTTTCACAAAATTTCACTGCTCACTGGTCTTTCTTCACACATAAGTTTTCATGTATCTTCTTTTAAGGTATAATTCGTGTCCCTAGTGACATTCCTTATACCCTTTTTCTAAGTTATTTGACACATTTAGCTTATCATATACACAATTTATCTCTTTTTAGCTGTTGTCACTTCTAGAGTGGAAACTCTCAAAGGGCAGGGTTTGTTTCTGTTTTTGTTTTTATGTTGTATACACTCTTGTCAGCATTTGATATTGTATCTGGAATATGGTGGCCATTTAGTAAATATCTATTGAAAATATAAATAGAACATTTTGTGGCAGAAAAGAAAATTTAAAAAACCTAAAAAAAAAAAAAGGATAATCAGGCCCTGAAAATTATCATGAACATAGAACATATACAATTATTTTATTCTTTTTAAGAGATTTTTTCTGTTTTAGTGCTGTGTGTATGCACGTGCACATTGCATCATTGCATAAGTGTGTGAATGTGTGTATATGTGGTTGTATGATATATGCCACAGTACATACGTGGACGGCAGAGGAAAACTATGTGGTGTCATTTCCAAGCCTCTACTTTCATGTGGGTTCTGGAAACCAAACTCTGAGCTTATGACTTCCAGGAAAAATTCTCTCCCTGACTGAGTTACCTCAGGCCAGAGAATGTGCACACATATCCATATGTATGTAGGGATAATAAAATTTCTCCACATACATATGGATATGTGTGCACATTCTCTTTCACATATGAAAAATTTTGCATATATTGAAGACATGAACCAAAAAGAATGGTTCATAGTCTTCCATATTTATGGGACACCTTGTGAAAATATTAAATAAATCATAAAATATGTATCCATATACCTAACTAGATGGGGCATAGATGACATTTAATCACCTCAATATTCTACTTCATTTTAAAAGTAAGTTTAAGTTGTTTTGTGTACCAAAAGCATTTTAAGTTCAAAACACAAACAAAGTTAAACAAAAGTACAAATGTTTCCACAGTGATATGGCTTCATTTTTTCCTATGCATGAGTTTTGGACCAGTAAACCATGTACTGTAAAATTCTCTGGTCTTTCCTTTGTAATGCCATTATCATCACCAGTAAGCATCTTTTAGTGAATTCATAATATTCACTGTGCAATTTTACCACATCTGCCTTCTTACTGGCTGTGGACATCTTCTGTTACAGTGAATTATTTGTCCATAGTGGTAATTGCTGTAAGTTTTGTGCTTTACATTTATTTTACATGTTTAGGTTTCTCATAGCAGATGCAAATATACCCTGCTTGTCATAAATGAACCCAGCTTTTTTTTTTTTTGTGGAGTGTAAAAGGAAGACATGCTTCCAAAAGCTCTAGGAGGCAACACAGCTATGCAAATTGTCAGTAACTTAAATGACCGGAGTCATTTCATCCCGATCCTAAAATGAAGTGCCTCATAAAATGCTTGGATGGCAATTTCTATTTCTTAAGATCATTTCAGGGTTCTTAAGCTAGACTTCAACTCTCTAAAATGGAAACATTATGTAATAAACTTAAAAAAAAGCTTCATGATCGCTCTTCCTTCTGTATGAGATCTTATGTTTCAGAGAGACATCAGAAGGACCTTGGAAGTCAGCTTCTGAATTTTAACAAGAAGAATTGCTAAGCACCAGGAAGACTGGCCTTCAAACGTACAGTAACTCTAATTGAAGTCATTTTAATCTCGTGCCAGCACATCTGCTGCAATATACAAATAAATTATAAGACAGGTATTGAAAAAAGAGGAGACAGAAAGATTGCAAGAGGTAGAGGTCCTGAACAACTCCGAGGAAACAGCATCATCCAAACACAACAGGACTGAGGCACACACGAACTCACAGAGACCACGAGAGTATGCACAAGACCTGCACAGGTTCAATCCAGACAATCTCCCAACACTGGAGAGAAGTGGTCACCTCCTACCCCAGTAGCTATCTGCAACTAGTATCTGTTGGAAAGGGAAAAACCCATTTCTTTTCTGATGGAGTGTCACAGAACATAATATCCACATTCCAGGGTAGGCCTCCAGTCCTACCTAGCCAACAAAATAAAAAATAGTCTTGTGTGTGTATGTGTGTATTTGTTTTGTCTTTTTGATTTTTTATAATTTTCATCTTTTTGTCCTTCATTGTTTACCGTGTTTTGTTTTTTGAGGTGTATAGGTAAAGAGAGAATCTAGAAGTGAGTAATATGCGGAAGTGAGGAGTAAATATGATAAAAACATACTGTATGAAAAAAATATACAGTATGTAAAAAGAGAGGGAAAGGAATATGACCTAAATGGAAATGATATGATTATATTATAATCTCAAAAATTAAAAAAAAAATAATTAAAATATATCACATAAATTTGTTTAAAAAAATTTTTTTTTCTCATGTCGAAGAAATAGGAGAAAAGAATAAAACAAGCCAAAGGAATCAGAACGTCTGAACACACTGCCTTACTGCCTTTGCCTGCCTTCCAAGCGGGGGCTATACACGGGTGCACCACTGGGTCTGCGCCAGTAAACATGGTAAGAAGTGTTAAATTCAGACTCTCAAGTAACCAGCTGCATCAGGGATTTAAGTGGTTTTATCTGCCATAAAATAAATGTAAGAGATGTGTGATTAACTATGCAACAGGAGTTTACATAAAACAATTTAGCTTTTCTGCAAAATGAGTCTCCTAAAATTAGGAATTCTTTTCCAAATCTTTTCAATTTATAACAGCAGTCTAGATGTTTTATTTTTTATTTTTAGAATTTATTTATTGTTTTATTAATTACAGTTTATTCACTTTGTATCCCAGCTGTAGCCCCTCCCATTCCCCCTCCCAATCCCAGCTCCCCACCCTCATCTCTTCCCATGCCCCATTCTTCTATTTGACCCTAGCCTATCAGATCTCATCAGGACTGGCTCCATTGTCTTCCTCTGTGGCTTGGTAAGGCTGCTCCCCCTCTGGGGGGGGAGGGGCGATAAAAAAGCCAGCCACTAACTTAATGTCAGCAACAGTCTAAATTTTTTAAAAGAAACATTAAAATAAAAAGAGCTATAGTATGTAAATTGACAACTTCCTTTGTTCTCTCTCCCTCCCTCTCTATCACACTCTGTGTGGGTATGTCTGCATGTACGCGGGCATGTGTGTATGTTGCATATGCCATGAGAATGTGTGTGCATATATCTATGCACACATGTGTGGAGCCCCGAGAAAGATGTCCGCTGGCCTGCTTTACCATTCTTCAGTGTATTCCTCTGAGACTAGAGATCTCACTGAACCTAGAACTAGCATGGTCTTTAGCAAATCCCATCAATCTGCCCTTCTCTGCCCTCTATGATGCTCCAGTATGTGTGCATCTGAAGCCATGCCAAGCTCTTTTCATGTGTTCTGTGATCTGAGCACAGCCCCTTATGTTAACATTGCAAGCACTTTACTCCATTAAGCATCTACTCAGGTCTCAAATGTGGGTTTTTTATTGTTGTTGTCGTTTTGTTTTGTTTGTAAAAACGGATAAGTTAGTGAGTCCATTAAGTCACTCACCACCATTATAAAGAGGCAACATGAAGCCACTTCCAAATCAGGACAATAATAGTGACTTTTACAAGATTGAAAACACATGAAGATAAATATAAACAAATATTGCTCATTAAATTCAATAAATATTTGAGAATAATATAATTTGGACTAAACACAATAAGAGTATAAAAATACGTAAAGTATAGATTTACAGCTTATACACTAAAGTATATATATAAATATACAAAAACACAGAGTATATTACAGAATAATATAAGTAACACAGAACTAGTAGCTTCAATCTATCATTTCATTAACATTTATATTAAAATCACAGCTGAGGGTAGTTTAGTGACAGAGCATCTATCATGCATGCCTTGGGTTTAAGCCTCCAGACTACAAAGAAATTCATTTGTTCCTGAAGTATATGAATCTAAAAACAAATTTTAAAATGGCAAAATTATTGGCTTAATAAACTTTGTATTCTTGCTGGAGTCTGAAATGTGTGGCCAACTGATTAAAAAGATATTCCTGAAAAAGTTGACATTCCAGAAAAGCATTTGTAAAACAGAGCACGACTGCATTGGACATCTCCACACTTCTTCCTGCTCTTCGCAATGAGGACTGTGGCTGTTCGAGCCACGTACTTTATTACACATATAATATGGTAGGCTGGCAGGGTGCTTTAGCAGGCTAAAGCACTTGCCTTCTTGTCTGATAACCTAAGTTCCATGAACGGAATACACATGGTGAAAGGAGAAAACTGAATCCAGAGGGCTGCTCTTTCTCCTTTCATGTGTACACTGGCAGATGCAAGATCATGCATTATACACAGACACAAACAGGCACACGCACATGTACACATGCATACATACATTAGATAAATAAATATAGAAATAGAGTCTTCTGTTGCACTTTCAAAGCTCAAAATCTTTGAACAAAACAAGAAAATTAAGACGAAATAAAGTTCCATGGGGAGGGATGCATTTGCTTAGAAACTAAGCTCTGAGGTCTAGAGTGGTCCCCCAGGGAAAAAAGACCCTGGCACAGCATCAAATGCAGGCTTTTGAGGCAGTAATGCTAGGGGTGCAAATAAAGCTTGGTTTTTGGTATTGAGTGAATACCACGCAAGACAGTTTACATGGGCGTGGATCATTCGAAAAATGTAGTTAGGATGCATATGGGAACAGAAAGGCAGGTTAATAATGCACATGAGTGAGGAGTTAGAAGGGGAATGAAAGAGCAAATGGAGAAGAACATAGAAACGGAAGTGGAGGAAGCATGATGTAGAAAACAAAACAAAACATAACACGAAGATAAGGAGAGATGTAGGTTGGGGGGAAGATGAAAAGTCATCCAGGAGTTAGACAGCCATTCAAACAGGAACCAGAACTTTCAATGGCATTAAAGACAGACCACGCAGATGTTGGATGTTGGATATGAAAGAGGTCACATCCACTTGGCCAAAGCAAGTAACAACAACAAAAAACAAAAAAGAAAACAAGGGCTTTGCTTCCAGGCATAAAGTTTGGGGAATGAGGCTCATCTATGAACTAAAGACTGTATAATCTTCTGCGTGGGAAAATCAATATTCTACTCATTTAGTGATTGTCACCGCCCCAGATGACAGCTGTGGATCTTCATGATAAAGCAGAGTCTGTCTTGTGTTGTTCCCTCTAATTCAAATGCTTCACAGAGTAAAACATACGCTTGTCAATCTTTTATAGAAATACTGTGCTTCTTGCTCTCAAATTCATCTTTCCTCGGAGAGTTGGTTTTCCTTTAAAGTCTTGAGAAACAGAAAGTCTGAGAGATTATGTAAAACATCAAGAGCCTTTCTTGTCCTTGAATTTTCCCTATTTCAGATTTTTTTTGTATTGGCAAAATAAAGTAACTTTGTTTTCTCTTCGCTTGCCTGAGGGAAAGGTTTGGAAGCCTCATTTTGGACTAGATAGAACTGCAACTGATAAATAATTAAATCTACCTTTCATCTGAGAGAAAAAAAAAATAGGTTTATAAAAACATTTGAGGGCCCAAGAACGCATAGCTCTGAGGACAAAAGTAGAATGTAACTTTTTTCTCTTCTATGAGCAATCTCATGCTGAGAAAACAGTGACTCAAAAGTTCAAATTCCAAACCAGTCTAAGCAGCTTCCTCTCCTGAGTACTTTCACACATCAGGGCAGCTGGAGGAAGGGCTGGGAATGGAGAGGGAGGAAAAGGTGTCTAGAGAACTGCCTGCTAGATACTCTTAGCTGTGGCCTTCTTCCTTCCTCATTAATGCAAATGGTAAGGGGGGTGGTATTTCACATGAAGTTCCAGTGATATTAAAAGAATGCTTTTGAAGGTCTAACTCCCAACACTATTTTGTCACACTTGAACTGTGCGGGAGTGTGTATCTGGAAAAGGTGAATTCACACCCCAGAGAACCCCACATTCGGTATGTTTTTCTCATTTCCTTAACAGCATGTGGGTTGAGAGCCTTTCTATAGCAAAATGTGAGGGGGGTTCTTAGTTATAAGAACAGACAGTAACAACTCCCTGAATTTGCAGCTCTTACCATTGGTCAGAGAAACTACTTCCTCCTCCAGCTCCAGCTCCTCCTCCTCCAGCTCCTCCTCCTCCAGCTCCTCCTCCTCCAGCTCCTCCTCCTCCAGCTCCTCCTCCTCCAGCTCCTCCTCCTCCAGCTCCTCCTCCTCCAGCTCCTCCTCCTCCAGCTCCTCCTCCTCCAGCTCCTCCTCCTCCAGCTCCTCCTCCAGCTCCTCTTCCTCTTCCTTCTTCGATTCCTCCTGCTCCTGCTCTTCCTCCCCTTTTCCTCCCACTGGTGGTCAGTAGCAGTTACTACAGAGATAGTTCTGAGAACAACTGAAGGTTGAAAGCTCAGCCTTAAATGGCACATCTCTACCACTCCCATCAAGACTCAAGGAACAAATGATGCAGAAATATGTGAGAGACAGAGGATGTGGGGGGGTGTGGTGGAATGCTGTCTTCTAGACATGACAGGCCTGTTACAGTCACGACATCCCAGAACATGTAATTATCATCAGAGGATCTGTACGAGATTGGTTCATCAATATTTCATCATGAGACTTGCGAGCTCATAATGCCCCGCCTCTCTTTGAGGACACAGAGTTCATGGTTGCAGGAGGTGATCAAGACCTTTCTTTCAAAGGTACGGCTACCAATACGTTGTCCATGACCTTATAAATAACCCCTCACCTGCTCATGCAAGAAACACCAAATCATCGAGCCACCAGACACACGTATAAGAAAAAAAATAAAAGGTATGGTGGGAAAAGGTAGTTGGTCAGAGGGAAGGGATCAGGAATGGAGTAAGAAAGGGTATATATATGATTCAAATACATTATATGTACAAATGAAAATGTCCTATTGAAAACCATTATTACATAAAATTATACATGCTAATTAAAATACGAGATATTAATATAGGGATGGTAACTGATCTGACCATATTCTCTTATGCTATAGCTTGTTTATTCAGTGTTCCTTACAAACTCTCCTGGGGAATCTGTCCCCATTTGGCAGTTTTGTTTTGGAGACCATGAGAAGAGTTGGGGCGTTTATGGACAAAGAAGATCACTGGAGTCCTGGGCTTCCAAGCTGCATTTTACACTGATCTATTGCTGTATTACAACTCTCCTGTTTTCTCCATCATGAGGTAAACCACACACCCCATCATAACAAAATCCAAACACATGAACACAAGTGACCTTGGACTATACTCATTGAGAACACTAGCAAAAGTGTTCTACCTTTAAGTTTTCCTCAGACATTCATCATGTCAATGAGAAAGCTGATTAAATAACTTCACTACTTCATTCACCAAGGATATGATTCTCACTTTCAGATCATACATTAGTCACAACAACAAACATTTAGACAAAAGAATGAATTATTTCATAAGAATGAGCAAATACCTTGTAGTGAGTAGAGGAAAGAGATTATTTATTTTTATTCCTGGTAAGTTCAATTAAGCAACATTTCTGTATTTAGCACTGCATTGTTTACAATTGCTACATACAAATGCTTTTTGTTTGAAAACAAAAAAGAAATACAACTATAGCTACACTTTATTAATGACCTCCCACGAATCCTCAGTTCTATGCCAGATACTTGCAAGTATTTTTGTCAAGCCTTGCAATTATCATGGGGAATTTTAGATGTTAGTGCTGGAGGTTCTTTGTATGTATTCTAGATGTGAATCCTCACAATGCTTTAAAGTGAAGATTCTCTTTTAGCTTTCTAGCAGCACAAAAATTCAAACAATTGTTTATACTCACAGTTGCTAACTGGATAAAGAGTACTCAAATCTGAAAAAAAAAATATCCTGAAGGATCATATTATTACCTTAAGGTGAGCATGTCTAAAATTTAGAACCCTCAGTTCTATATGTACAAGTATAAATTTATGAATGAAATACTTTTCATTAATAAATCTCTCAGCCGTGTGCAGGGGTGCACACCTATAACCCCAGAATTCGGGGAGGCAGAGAGGCAGGAGGATATCTGTGAATTCGAGGCCAGTGTTCTACAAATCATGTCCAGGACAGCCAAGTCTACACAGAGAAACCCTTTTTCTTAATATCCAAAAAATAAAAATGAAAGAAAAAAATCACTCAAATTTTATAAAATAAATCCCTGGTTATATATTTATATATATACATATATGAAACATTTTAATATATGTAACTTTTTATATATAAAATTTATATGACTATATATACATATATACACATTTTTTATTTAGTTGGAAAATTTTTATTTGAAGAATATAATGGAGAAAAAACAGATGTTGCTAACTTCAAAGATTATAGTCTTACAAGGGAAAAAGAAATAAAAAATACATATGTGCATATGTATACATATTCATAGTTGTCTAATTTTGTTACGTTGTAATAGAAGTCTGTTTATAGGGCAGGAAATTTCTCCAAATATTTCTCCAATGGTTTCTGAGGAAAATACATGGAGCAGGTTCATATCATATCAAGGATATGGCAGTGGAAAAGGAATAAGGAAATGGGATCTGGCTGAATTGGGTTTTGTGGGTGCATTGGGAATGAGGAGAGTCAAAGTTCAGACCCTGGAGGAAGAGGACAGGTTTCCTGGTGGGGCCAATGGTGCTGATGCAGTCTGTGCCTACAGAGGCTTCTGGTGTCTGAAGAGGATTGAGATAACACGATAAAACCAAATAGAAATGCTTATCAAACCATGCTTCATAGATTTACTTAGAGTTGAGTCTTTTTATTTTTCTTTACTCACTGTGACTTTGTATAATGACACCAATAATTGCCTTTTGTGTAATTAAACTCCAAGCCAAAATATGACAACAGAAACCTCCACAGAATGGAGCACATGGTTTAGGAATCATGGCTATCTAATGATAAATAGTGTATTTGTTTTGTAAATAAGGATTTGTAAACCAAAGTAATTACAGCAGAGGGAAACAAGCTTTCCTTTTGAATATGGTTATCATTAATATAGCAAAAATTACTTCAGTCTCCCTCTAGAAACAATTACAAATCGATTTTATATAATTAGTTATCAATATTCCCTGCTACATTCTCTAATAACTCATTCAACAGTGTCCTAACTCAGAATAGATCTTTAATCATTTTAATGAAAATAAATAATCATAGGATTTATTCCAAGTAGCACTGGATACTGGTTCCAAACCTAAATATTTTTAGGTCTATTTCATAATCAATGTGTTTCAATATATTAATGAGTGTTTAACATAGTTACTTGAAGTAAAATGAGCTTATTCATTATTTAAAACAAATCAAATGACAAAATGTTTCTTTCATACTACAGGAACTAATTTTTGGATTTCCCATTAGAAGCTTTTGCCCATTGCATTTATATTCTCATGAGTGTTATGCCACCATATCTTCAGGAATGCAATTGTTTGCTTTCTTTGAGACTTCTGAAAGCTTTAAAAATGGGCAAGCGTGTTATAAGACACTATTTATAGATACAATATACTATTTGGGATGCTAAGTCAAGACACTGGTCTTAGGAAAAACATTTCAAATGAAACACAGATTAAAAGTGGAAGCCATCAGACCCTAGCCTGTCAGATCTCATCAGGACTGGCTGTATTATCTTCCTCTGTGGCCTAGTAAGGCTACACCCCTCAGAGGGAGGTGATCAAAGAGCCAGCCTCAGACAGCAACTGTTCCCAGTGGACTGGGGAAAGAGCAGGGGAGGAGAAGAGGGAGGGAGGTCAGGATTGGGAGGGGTAGGGGAGGAGCTACAACTGGGATACAAAGTGAATAAATTGTAATAAATAAATAAATAAATTAAAAAAAAGAAGAAAAAAGTGGAAGCCAAAGCACCCGGAAGAACCTATATAAAAGCTTCTTATTATTAACCGTATTAGATAAATTGTAATGTCAAAAGTTGCAAGTCTCCCATTATGTTATTTTAAAACTCATTTTGTATAAATTTATATGACATATTGGACCATGAAAATTTTTAGAGAAAGTGCAAAAGATTTGGATCTTCTTATCCTAAGAATGGCAATCTGGTCAGCTGAAAAGCTTAATATTGTTCATTGCATAAAATAATTTAAAAGCCTTGTGAAGGAATATGTCATGTGGAATATACTAAATATAGGCATTATTACATTTAGAAATGTGTCAAAATATAGCATAACATACATTATCCAAATTATTATAGGAAATGCATAGAGCAATGTGAATACTGAAGTTATTTTGAAGAATTTACATCTTTAGCATATCTTTGGGGGCAAGTCACATGTGTAAAATGTATTTAAAACCAATAATTGTTTCCTGGATGAGTTTGATAACTCACGATGAATTTTGTGTTACCACTTTTAGCAGAATCTACATACCTACGTACATGCTACACACAGAAATATTCATGATCATCAAATCAATCCTAAAAGTCACATGTTCATCAGTAAAGCTGGTAATTACTAATATAATATTAATGAAATAAATTTTCTCTTTTGCATAGTAGTTAAGCTGGGTCAGTTACAAAATCTATTTCAATAAAGTTACATGGTGCACTGCTAATGGGTTTATTGCATAAACAACAGATTATTTCCTTTTGCTTCAGCAGCCTTACCTCTTACCTAATGTTTTGGTGTTCCAGTTACCTTACACGTTAACAAAGGAATCACTCAGGCCCATCTAGAAATTCAGTATAGAGTTTGTTAGTACTACTGATATAAAATATTCATCGTTTGTTAGTACTATGAAATTAAAAATAGCAGCTAAGCTTGTAACTTGATCTAAATTGCTCACAGCAGTTGAGAAAATGTTTTTCAATACAAGTTAAATTCTTCCTGTAACAACTAGCACCTTTAACTTAGGCTCATAAATCCATCTGAATACAAGGCACACATGTGTTGCCAGAGGAAGGTCTCCATTGTGCTTAGATTCCTCAGGCTCATTAAAGAAATCTTTTACAGTATCATATATATATATATATATATATATATATATATATATATATATATGTAGCATAGCTTAGATGCTTTCATGACCCAAACATTCCCCTCTCTCATGCCTCCTCCCTCTCAGGCTTAATTATAAAGACTCCTGGCAGTAACCTTGTCCTATAACATTGTGGGAGCAATATCCACATTTAATTATCTATTACATGATTTCTGTATTGATAAGAAACCTTCATGAGGAAGCTATTTGATTGTATTGTTATTTCCAAGGGCATTGGTCATGTAAGTGAGGTAGAGCTGATAAATATTATAATAGCATGCTTCCAATACTTACAAAGTGTTAAAACCCACAAAGGTATTTTGTTACCATTGACAATATAATCAACTAATTTAAAAATATATTTACACTCTAAAATATACATATTCACAACAATTATTTTTTTTAAAAAATTAACTCAGAACTTAGATTGCAGATTAAGTGAACCTCAAGCACATGCAATACCGTCAACATTTATATTATCCATCCAATCATGACTATTTACAGGACAAATTTCAAGCATCTTTGTTTTGTCTAAGATTTAAAGATCATTTTAACTGATTCCTTTCTGCCTTTACCATTTCTTACACGAGACTTTTGAAAGAGTCTATTATACCATTTAATATAAAGTCTCTAAGAACACACTATAAAATAGTAATTAATGTTTTTATTCACACCTTTCCCCCATCAACCCATTCAAGAATCATATCCCAAATATGTACTACTCAAGTAATTCTAATTCTGCTATTATAGCTTCCCTAGTGGTAGACTAGACTAAGCTCAGAGAAGGTCAGGGTTAAGCTCAGAGAAGGTCAGAAGTTCACATTACATTCAGAAAAAGTCCACTATTGCTCTCTCACCTCCTGGATATATATGGCCTTAAGACTTTCCCATATAGAGACTAAAAGTTGTAGAATACTTTCTTAAGATTATTCACTGACACAACTGTAAGTTAAGGTAATAGGTTACTGTATGTATCTCTCTAATTCAGTCTTCTCAAATTCCTCACTGAATCTAGAAAAGTGCCTTGCTTATTTTGATGTGCTTTTTTTTTTTACCAAAAAATAATTTCCTTGAGCAAAATCCAACTTTATGTAATTAAAAACCCACAGAGGATCCATTATTCTTTTTAAAATCTTGTAGTTTTAGGAGTTGGGAGTGAGGTGACAAAGGGTAGGATATGAGAGATCTCAATATGTACTGTAACTTGCATGTAATGGAGCAAGTAAAATCCTGAGTGAATGTGTATTGTTGACCTGGGCAAGGCCATCTCAAGGGCCAATGCATTATGCCCAAGAGAAGGCAGAGCCTCTCCTGGATTAAGTTCAGAGGAGATCAAAAGTTCACAGTATATTCAGAAAATGCCCACTGTTGCTCTCTCGCCCCTAGATATATATGGCCTGAAGACTTTCCCTTATAGAGACTGCTCCTACCAAGATTAGCTAAGCCTGCCTCCTCTTTCAATCACATATTATAACTCTGTCTCCTTGTTTATGTGTATGTAATAACACTGGCTCCTTCTCCCTCTGACTATAAATATTCTGGGTGCCCAGGATGCTGAGCCTTCTCCATCAGAGCCCAGCCCACCTGGTGACAGCGTTATGTATACCAATGTGTTTGTCCTTTCTTCCTTCTCTCACCATCTAAGTAAGGCCAATCCCTGGAACTGTACAGGAGGTATAATGTGTGAAATTGTCTAAGAACATATTTAATTAATTAAATGAAATCTTGCATCAGAAAACTAAAACAAGAAAGGGGTATTGCAATTTACAGGAAATGATGAAAAATCATTGTTAAAATACATAAAGACCTATGAATACTTGATTTTTGACAGAGAAGCCAAAACCATTCAATGGAAAAAAGACAGCACCTTCAACAAATGGTGCTGGTCCAACTGGATGTCTACATGCAGAAAAATGAAAATAGATCCATATTTATCACCCTGCACAAAACTAAAGTTCCAAATGGATCAAAGACCTCAACATAAAACCAGATACTCTAAATCAGTTAGAAGAAAAAGTGAGGAAGAGCCTAGAACTCATTGGCACAGGAGACAACTTCCTGAACAGAATACCAACAGCACAGGCTCTAAGAGCAACAATCAATAAATGGGACCTCATGAAACAGAAAAGTTTCTGTAAAGCAAAGGACACCATCATCAAAACAAAATGACTGCCTGTAGATTGGAAAAGAATCTTCACCAACCCTTTATCTGACAGAGGGCTAATATCCAGTATATATAAAGAACTAAAGAAGCTGAAAAGCAACAAACCAAGTAATCCAATTAAAAAATGGGGAACAGAGCTAAACAGAGAATTCTAGATAGAGGAATATCAAATGGCAGAGAAACACTTAAAGAAATGCCCAACTTCATTAGCCATTAGGGAAATGCAAATCAAAACGACCCTGAGATTTCACCTTACACCCATCAGAATTGCCAAGATGAAAAACTCAAGTGACAACACATACTGGAAAGGTTGTGGAGAAAGGGGAACCCTCCTCCACTGCTGGTAGGAATGTAAACTGGTACAACCACTCTGGAAAGCTATCTGGCGCTTTCTCAGACAATTAGGAATAGTGCTTCCTCAAGACCCAGCTATACCACTGCTAGGTATATACCCCAAATTTGCTCAAGTACACAACAAGGACATTTGCTCAACCATGTTTGTAGCAGCTTTATTTGTAATAGCCAGAACCTGGAAAAATCCCAGATGTTCATCAACTGAGGAATGGATACAGAAATTGTGGTATTTTTACACAATGGAATACTACTCAGCAATCAAAAACGAGGAAATCATGAAATTTGCAGGCATATGGTGGGATCTAGAAAAGATCATTCTGAGTGAAATATCCCAGAAGGAGAAAGACACACATGGTATATACTCCCTTATATAGACCTACAAGATGTGATAAACATAATGAAATCTATACACCTAAAGAGAAGATAAACAAGAAAGTGGACACGGGGTAAGATGATCAATCCTCACTTAGAAAGACAAATGGGATGTGCATTGGACATATGACAGGAGTCTACCGCAGAAGGCATCTGAAAGACTCTACCTAGCAGTGTTTCAAAACAGATACTAAGACTCATGACCAAACCTTCGGCAGAAGGGGAGTTAGTATGACATGGAAAGGTTAGGAGCTCCACAAGGACCAAATATATCTGGGCACAGGGGTCTTTTCTGAGACTGATATTCCACCAAGGACTATGTATGGATATAACCTAGAACCTCTGCTTGGATGAAGCCCGTGGTAGCTCAGTAACCAATTGGTTTCCCATAGTAAGGGGAACAGGGATTATTTCTGACAGGAACTCAATGGCAGGCTCTTTGACCTCCCCACCCCCCAAGGGAGGAGCAGTCCTGCTAGGCTACAGAGGAGGACTTTGCAGCCAGTCTTGAAGATACCTGATAAAACAGGGTCAGATGAAAGGGGAGGAGGTCCTCCCCAATCAGTAGATTTGGAAAGGGGCAGGAAGGATATGAAGGAGAGAGGGTAGGATTGCAAGGGAATACGGAGCGGGATACAGCTGGGATACAGTTAATAAAATGTAACTAATAATAATAATAATAATAAAACTTAAAAAGAAAAAAAATACATAAAGATGACCTACTTTATTTTTTAAACATTATTATTTTTAAATTAATTTCTTCTTTACTAGTTACAGTTTATTCACTTTGTATCCCAGCTGTATCCTCTCCCTCATCCCCCCCCCATCCCACTCTCCCTCCCTCACATCCTCCTATGCCCCTCTCCCAGTCCACTGATAGGGGAGGTCCTTTTCTCCTTCCATCTAGCCCTAGCCTATCAAGTCTAATCAGAACTGCCTGCATTGTCTTCTTCTGTGGCCTGGTAAGGCTGCACCCCCCTCAGGGGGAGGTGATCAAAGAGGCAGCCACTGAGTTCATGTCAGAGACAGTCCCTGTTCCCCTTACTAGGAAACCCACTTGGACACTGATCTGCCTTGGACTACATCTGCACAGGGGTTCTAGGTTATCTCCATGCATAGTCCTTGGTTGGAGTATCAGTCTCAGAAAAGACCTCTGTGCCCAGATTTTTGGCTTCTGTTGCTCTCCTGGTGGAGTTCCTGTCCCCTTAAGGTCTTTTTATCACACTCCTTTTTTCATAGGATTCCCTGCACTATGCCCAAAGTTTGTGTATGATTTTCAGCAGCTGCTTTGATACCTTGCCTGGTAGAGTCTTTCAGAGGACTTCTGTGGTAGGCTCCTGTCCTGTTCCACTTTTTCCCTTTTTTGATGTCCTTCCTGTTTGCCTTTCTGAGTAACATCTGATTTTCTTACTCAGGATCCTCCTTCTTGCTTAGCTTCTTTGGATGTACAGATTTTAGTATGTTAATCCTACATTATATGTCCAATATCCACTTATAAGTGAATACATACCATGTGTGTCTATCTGCTTCTGGGATACCTCACTCAGGATGGTCTTTTCTAGATACCATCGTTTGCCTGCAAATTTCATGATTTTCTTGTTTTTAATTGCTGAGTAGTATTCCATACTTTAAAAAACACATTATGGTATAATTTGATTAACTTACTTTTAAATACTTACAGAAAGTTCAAAATATGCTGCCATGCTTTGTTTTACTTGATGCCTGCATCAAATGGAATCCATTATCTTGTTCTTTTATAATGATGCTTTCATTTGAACCCATTTGCTTATTGTTAAATCTGCTTATTTTCTATGCCAAATGTTTCCTGTTTTGATTTTAAATATATTTCCAATTGCACTTTCTTCAACTTGATGTACTTTTAAATTTAAGTTTCTAATTGCTCTCTATCTTATCACCATATATTTTGGGTTTTTCATGCCATGCATTTTGCAGCCTTTGAAAAACTAACAATATAATAAAACCTACATCAAAACATCTCTTCTCAAAAATAAATAAAAGCCCTGGAAACATCTGTGACTTTTCTCGATTTTAAAGTCCTGTCCTAAATCCAGTCACCAGACAAACTCAGCAGTCAATTTCCATCAGATCATGTGTCCACTGAGTTTCAATATGAGGTAACTCTTTTTGCTTAGGTACCTACTTCATGCGAAGCTAAGAAACACTTGCCCAAGACGGCTCTGTTGCCGATATTGACTGAGGGAAACATTCTCAAATTTGGCTGGTGTGATGACAGTAATGATGATGGTTATTTTCATAAGCATTCCTGCTATAATTTTAATTACAGACAGACTCATTCTATTTGTATAAGGACTTGGACATAACCTACCCATCAAAGAAATCATGATAATTATTGGTTAGGCCTGATGTGGCTCTTGACCATTGATCACCTGGGCAGTTTCCCATTTCTGATCATACACAAATGATAACAGTGTCAGTACTGGACTCTCTGATAGAGAAGCCACAGTAAGAAAACATGCTGGGTATCAAGGCAGGAAAAACCAAATATTACCATCTTTGGGTAACTACAAGGAAGTTAAATGCACTGAAGCATATGGCTTAGCCAGAGACCGTAAGATTTCCTCCAAAGATTACAACACTTTTGCAGAAAAATAAAAATGAACTTTTCACAAAATAATGTATGCTAAAATATGTATTTTCTGACATTAAATTTTCAGGGCTTTGGGAAAGAACTTCTCTTGATTTGAATAATCTACTTGTGTTACAATTCAACCTCAAACACTGAAGGTGGAAAAAGTAAGAAAATAATGTTAACACAGATTAAAATGTACATGTCAAAATCAGCGTCATAAAAAAAAAATCTATTTTTCATTAATTAATAATTTAGCCAGTGGTATTATTTATATGATGGAGCTATAAAATTAACAACTGACTATGGGACTGAATTCATCTGTTATGTTTTTTACACTACTTTTTCCTAGGTAATAAAAAGTTATTTAAATTATATAAATACAAGTATAATCTCAGAAGGCTTAATTAAAACATACCCCTAAACATGTGCTCTATATTTTATGGAAATTGATATACACATCAGTCAATGCTGTTATCTATTGCTCAGACTACTTTCAGTGTTTGTCTGGGATAATACATATCAATACCAATCACTTTATAGCAATGTCCTGGCGTGTAAATAGTGAATAGTTTCCAGAGTCTTAAAATTGGGTCATTTGTCCATACATGTTATTCTCGTTTTTACTTCAGTATTTATCTTAATCACCATTCAAATAATGTTTAAAATACTAAGTAAAACTATTTTGCCTCAACATTCCCAACTCCTGTTGTCCTTTCAAAGAGCAATGAACAGTCAAAATGCTCCCATTAACTTTTACTTTTTTTCTTGAAGTCCATATGTTTTGTGATCCTTAAATGTTAAACATTAGCATGCATAGATTTTAAAGATAATACCATTAAAAAAATAAGACAGACCAGAGGTCAGAATTTGCAATTCGCATTAGCCATTAATGAATATTTAACTTCAGTAGGCCTAAGACTCTCCTTTAATGTTTGTTAAAACTCCTGAACCATGGAATTCTGAAACATGGTGTAGCCTGGTTCAGTGTATGCTTATAACTCACAAGGACCTGGAGTAGTATGCACGCTAGCACATACACTTGCACACATAGAATCATGAGCCCCATCAGTAAGTACTACTAGCTACAAGCTAACAGGCAAGAATCTCACTTTTCATCATGCACGGTGTGGTGTTACCCTTTTTCAAGCAATAGTGTGCTCACAATTGACATACCACTATAAATAGTTATCTGCTCATAGCTATCCTCAATCACAATAATTAAAAGGCCCACACTTGTTTGTTGGTTATTCATTTTTTTTCTCCTCCTCCTTCTTAATTATCCCTTCCTTCTACCTCTTCCTGAAAATTTCTACCACTAAGAAATGCATTGTATATGAATCTTCAACTATAAGTCATTTTAGAGATATTAAATATATAACTATTATATAAAACTTAATTTGACATTTTCATTTTATTCTATTTGTAGCATATAAAATATATTCCCCAACCCTTATATATATGACGTGATTCCAGCTGCATGGCTTTGAAGCTGACTAGATCTGAAAATATTCTTAAATGTAGTTAAAGGTGGCAAAAGTAAGGCTTTGAGAAGCAGAGGTTATTCCCTTACTGGAGTCCAAGTCTACAAGTCTGACTGTTCAAATAATGTTATCTGAGGTAGAAGCACAATGTCTACTCCTTACCCAGATGACAAGGTGATGGATGATACTGCCACAACACACGTCCCGTTCTTAGATTGAACTTTTGAAGGCACTAAATGCAGATTGGAAACAACCATATAGGAATCCTGGGAGTCTGATTCAATTTTATGTGGCTTTATCTTTCCCGGAGTTAAAGGAAATTAGATCTATCTGACCTTAAAATATTATTATTGAACTAGTGCTACAAACATTTTAGAGCTTTGTAAAGACCGTTGGATATTAAACTTAGGAAACTCAAGGGGACTATGCACGCATAGTACATGTTTCAATAATATTCAGTCTATGACATTTTTGCAACTATTAACAAATGGTTAGCTCAAGCAACAGAGCTGCGCCCTGTACTTTCACAGATAAAGTTTCACAAGTCTAAGTTTTCTGGAGTCAAGTACATACAAACATTTAAAAAACACTCAATTTGGGACAGGAACTCCACAAGGAGAGCAACAGAACCAAAAAAATCTGGGCCCAACTTCAGGAGAACTGGTCTAGGCTGGCAGTTGCACTCATGGTCACATACCCCCTTTACACATACAATTAATTTTAAAAAAAAGTCTTAAATGGTTAATTTGAAAGAACCGTCTACAAATTTCTGGCAGCTGTGTGCAGTTGTGTGTACATCATTAACCTTGTCTTTTTCTGTTTTGAGTTTATGATCTTGAGTGAAGCAAAGGCTCTTTCACTGTTGGGATCTGCTCTTTGTGATATGGACAGGATACATTCAGCCTAACTCCTAGATAGCTGGTTAGTTATGTGAAGCTTGGAGAAAACTAGGACTCCACATAACCCACATCATAACCGAGGCCATGTAAAAGACAAGAAGTAACACAACCATGTGACAACTAGTAGTCAGGAGAGTGAAATACAAGGGCCATCAGATACAATGCATTTCCTACTCGTAGAAATTTGGTAAGTCAAAATTAATACCCATTTGTAATTTTGTTTGTTTGTTATATAGTTCTATAAGAAACTCAAAATGTTTTTTTTTCAATAAGTATATAATAACACCATAGAATAAAATTTTGAATGTCAAATTACAGACCATTATACCAGTAAGTTGATAAATTAAAAAGATTTGGGAATCATGGACATTTTTTCAGGTAATAAGTGGATATGCAGAATACAATGTTTTAAATATTTTCTAATTCCAGCTCAGTGCTATCGGAGTTACCAGGTGCAAGAGATGGAAATGGAAACTAGTGATATACAAAGTTATAGATTTAGGTTTATATTTGTTCTTCTCCACATTAAATGTTAAGCACATTGCATAATGTTGTTTGTAAAATAACTTCTGAATGGGTGTGTGCATGCAAAGAACTAATATGTAAATATTAGATTTTCACAGGGTTCACACATTTATTAATTCTGAACATCTAGTAAATAGGCTAGGTCCCTATTGACTACCAAGTGAGAAATCTGGATTTGACTATGTGAGATGCAAGCTACAGAATGAAAATTAAAACTTAAGCCACCATGGGCACATAGTACTCCAAGGAAAGGTAATGTGTGGTGGGTGGTGAATATAAAGATGTGGAGCTGTAGCTGCCTGAGGTGCTGAGAATTAGTGATTACTGAGCATGCATCGTGGTACACATCATTTATACCAGTCTTTATAAGGATAGGGAACACAGGAGAGTTAGCAGAAAGAATGGAAGAGCTGTATGATAGTGAGATAGATTGTGGAATGCAAACATGACTCAAAGCAAATGCTGGTGCCTGCACTGGGACTGCACAAGGCTGGACCTATCAATTGTTAGTTATAGATTGGGGAGAGATCACTGATTCAGTTCTGTATACCGAGCCACTGTTTACTGGTGGATGGGGAAAAACAATCATTGTCTTCAATATGTTCCTAATGGTGAGGCCACCAGGCTTCAGGGGATTGTTCTGAATCTATGGTGTCACACAAATGGCCCTAGCTTAATAACGTGAGTCATGTTAGAAAACAAAACAAACAAACAACCAAAACCCACAGATATGGAAAAGTACTTATGGAAAGAATGGGAGATAGAGGGAATGGGAGAGAGATAAGAAGATGTTGGGAGTGAGGGTAATCAGAAAGCATTATATAAATGTATGGACTTGTCAGAGAATAAATTTAATAAATAAAATATTAACTAATAAACTATTTTAAATTTAGTAGACAATGTTCTATCATATCAAGAACATTGACTTCAGGCATCCCCAAAATCTTAATGACACAGGAATCAGACTGTAATGAGCTTATAAACACGACAGCTATCACCCATTCACTTGCAAACATTTATTACATTGTCCTACTCTTGTGCTTGGGTCTAGCACATCACATTATGTCTTATTCAGTCAAGAAGATATGGTCCCTGACATTTAAACAACAGGTTCTGGTAGGTGAACATTTGTCACAAACCCTTTCCACAGTTCAGGCAGTGTGCAGATATTCTGAACTTTTTTCTTTTGTAAAGATGAAATGTTTACTAGAGCTTGCATAAATGTTCTTTTTTTATTTATTAAGATTTTTAAAATTTTTTTTATTATTACAATTTATTCACTTTGTACCCCAGCTAGCTGTAGCCCTCTTCCTCTCCCAATCCCACCCTAATTCTCTCTTTTCCTCCCATGCCCCTCTCTCATTCCACTGATAGGAGAGGTCCTCCTTCCATTCCACTTGATACTAGTCTATGGTGAGAACTAGAAAAGATCATCTTGAGTGAGATGACCCAGAAGCAGAAAGACATACATGGTAAATACTCACTCATAAGTGGATATTAATCATATAATATAGGATAAACATACTACAGAAACTAAACAAGAAGGAGGACCCTAAGGAAGTTGCTCAATCCTCTCTCAGAATGCAAATGGGATACACATCAGAAGCAGGAGAAATCAGGGAACAGGACAGGAGGCTACTATAGAGGGTCTCTGAAAGACTACACAGCAGGGCATCAAAACAGATATTGAGGGTCATAGCCAAACTTTGGGAAGAGTGCAGGGAATCTTATGAAAGAAGGGGGAGATAGGAGGAGACAGGAGCTCCAGAAGGAGCATAACAGAACCAAAAAATCTGGGCACAGGGGTCTTTGCAAAGACCAATACTCTAACCAAGGACCATGCATGGAACTAACGTAGACCACTGCACAGATGTAGCCCATGGCAGCTCAGCCTCCAAGTGGGTTCCCTAGTAAGGGGAGCAGAGACTGTCTCTGACATGAAGTCAGTCACTGGCTCTTTGATCACCTCCTCCTTAGGGGAGTACAGCTGTACCAGTCCACTGAGGAAGACAATACAGCCATCTGATATTCTGATCTTTTAGCGCTGTGGTGAATAACTATTCCAAAATGTTCCTTGAAGGATAGGAGACTCTTTTGGTGGGTGCTGGTAAAAGAGAACTGACTTTACATACATAGCGGTCTTACTGAATCACTCAATTACACTACCTGAGAGATGGAGTTCAGTAAGGGGAACAAAGGAAAATTATCTTGCAGAAAAAAAATCCTGAAAAAGACTCATATTCAATTTTATAGTGATACTGGCTCAGGCACCTTCTAATATGTCAGCTTTTCAGAACTGTACTCGAGACATTTCAGTAAAACATGCAAATCTAAAGAAAAGTTAGAGTCCGAGGATTGTTCAATGTTCCTGAATAAACTGCATTGAAAAAAAAAAAAAGAAAAATCAAATAATATGGAAAACCAGAGTTACAGTAATCCATTTCGAATGATCAAATATATGATGTAAATATTGTGGAACAATAATGTTTTGAAATATCAATTAAAACATTTAATTTTCTTTCTACAAAAGTCATCACCTTTATCTTTAATATGAACTAGTTGAAATTGCAGAAAATTATTTCTAGTAAATATTTTGCTGATTTATTTTGTAGATATAAGCAATAAAGAGCTATTATAGAATTTCCCCATCAAAGGAAGACAATAAGTAATACTTGATGGTAAAAGCAGATCGATACTTACTGTTTGCTTACACTATACTCTCCCCTGTGAATGAGATTAGTTGCTGTAAACACCAACCTAGGGCGAAACTCCTGTAACCTTAGGCATCTGAGAACAAATTTCAGTGTATTATATTTGACAATTCTAAAGCCTTCAAGGGCACATAATACAGTAAAGAAACACAAAGGTAGCTGCTGATTATTCATCTAGCAACTAAGGAAGGCAAGTGGCACAGTGGGGAGATACTGGGGAGATAATTTGCAGATAAGCACAGCTTTCTAAAGTTGCAAAGAGTAAAATAGCATTCCAGAGTGCAGAATCTCCAAAGCTTTAAGGTATAATGTGTGTGGTACTTTCAAGGTCTTCTGAAGTGGCTGCTACAAAGTTGCATAAAAGACAGATTTGCTATGACTGTGGAAGAGAGCCACTGACCAGATTTCATGGCTAGGAGGAAGCTATATCTGTTCTCCAGTCAGACTTTAAGCCCCTATGAGACAAGACAGAAGTTAAAACAGTAAGAGATTCAGAAAGATCCATAGCCTTAGAGATGGCCCTGTTTCAGGAAAGACCTGATATTCAGTGGCATTAATGGTGGATGAAAGCAAAGATACTGAGGATGAAGAGGAAAAGAGTAAAAAAAAAAAGCAGGAGAGCCAATTCAGATGTTCAGTGGAAGTAACATAAAATATACGGAAGAGAAAGTTGAAAAGAAGTACAAGGACATGTTTACCATCTCTATCTACATGAATGTTTATGGATTGAAAAGCAAGTGATGGGAAAGATGAGGAATTTGGGGAAGAAGCTAAGATTTGGAGAAACAGTTAAAATGCTGAGGGAATTCTGGGCAGATAGTAAAGCAACATTAGAAAAGATACCAAAGGCATGAAAACAAGACCTTCTAACAGATTAAGGAATGAATGTGAAAAAAACAGATGATCAACGAAGTAGATTATTATTATTATTTTTGTAGTAGTAGTATTTATGGCTGAGAAGAAAGCTGAATCAGATTCTTATACTGGCTGGCTGACATGTGAAATGAATGTTGGAAGATGTCTTAGAAGCATGAAAAAAATCGTTAGAAATTTATATCATTATGGTTCTACAGGAAGGAAGGTTGTGACATGAGCCATAAAAATAGAATTTTTGAAAAAACAAAAACAAAAACAAGTGCAGTGAACACTAGAAACAAGGGGATGGAATGGGCTGAGAGGACAGCTAGACAGAAAAATGAGAACAGGGCCCTGTGACAGCCTCAGGAAGATACGCTGAAGTATTGGCATAACTATCATATAAAGAAGTCTGAAATCAACTCTGTGGAAAACAGGACACAGTCAGAGGCTTTTAATAAGGCAACTGAATGGTGGTTTTATAACGATAATTCTAGAAGCGATTGTAGAACCCAGATTGGAATGATAGAGACTGCATTTATCTAATAACATGAAACCATAGGCATACATATACAAGCAAGTTCTAAAAGTGCTAACAATTTATTCACACAGCCATGAGTTCTTCTGATCAAGCTGCTTTTTTAATCAAGTGATTAGTTCATTTAGATTTATATTAAACTGGTCACGTATTTCAATACATACAAATCACGTTGAATAACCAGTTATTCTATTAAACAGAAAGTTAAGATTCAGAAATGGAATTCTAATGTGTTTCATTTATTTGAAGTCTCCATTCTTTTCAGCAGATCTACTCAGAAAGTTTCTCCATAACAAGAAAATAAATATGAAATACAGAGACTTTAATAAGTAAGATTTGCACCTTTGTTTCTTCATCCATAACATGACTAACTCATGTGTTACAATATATTTCTCACCATCTGAAACTAAGCTCTTATTTTTTAGTATGGATTATAATTTATTTTTTTAATGAAAAGAATTATATTGTACAAAAAAAATCTTCTGTGGTGTGCTGTGTTGAGGGGGTAGGATAGAGTGGTGTATGTGGGTGTGTGGATGTGTGTGTGCATACATGTGTGTGCACTATATTCTGCCAAAAGAGGAAAACAATATCTGGGATGTAAAAGATTAAAGTTCAAGTCTGATTTCTGCAAATTTGAGCACTGTGTCTGGAGTTTGGATAGGAATGGCCCCAGTAGGCCATAACTGAATACTTGGTCATTAGGAGGTGTGGCCTTGTAGGAGGAAGTGTGTCACTGGAGGTGGGCTATGGGGTTTCAAATGCTCAAGCCAGGCTCTGTGCCCCTCTCTGACTGCAGCCTGCACATCAGTTCTGTAGGTAGAGCTCTCAGCAATCTCCAGCACCATGTCTGCCTATGCCACCATGCACCTTGCCATGACAATAATGGACCAAGCCTCTGAAATTGTAAGCAGGCCACAATTAAATGCTTTCTTTTGTAACAGTTGCTGTCGCCATGGTATCTATTCACAACAATAGAGGAATGACTAAAATAGTGTCCTCAGGTGAGAATTTAAAATTATATAATTTTGCCTTCTTCAGGTAGAGAATGAAAGGGTTAGGCTTTCCTTGCTCAAGGTACTTCTTTTTTTAGGGGCACATTTTATTCATTACTGAATGTTTTCACTCTCCTCATCATGTAAGAGAGAGTTAAACTTGATCTTTATCCATAGCCATTGCCTGTAGTAATATATGGTAATCCAGTGAGACAGAATAGGGAAAGCTTATTAATGTACTCTGAGCATTTCCTTTCAGTTTCTCAAGAATGGCTGATAATTACGAGGTTGATGCCTGTCCCAGTTTGCTTTCTATAGCATGACCAAAAGCAACTTTAGGAAAAAAGGGTTTGTATTAACTGAATAGTACATCATTATAGAAACTCATAACAAACTCCAGGAAGAAACCTGAAGGCAGGAATTGAAACAGGAACTATAGAGAGACAATTGTTACTTGTTATACATGGGTTGCTCATCTTGCTTTTCTGTACAACCCAGGACCATGTGACCATCGGTGTCACCGCCCTCACGTGGCTGGACCATTCTTTATCAGCTGTTGATCAAACAGACATCCTATAGGCTTGTCCACACGCCAATCTTATAAAGGTATCTACTCAACTGAGGTTCTCTCCTGCCAGATAATAACCTAACGTCAAGTTAAATGCACACACACACAGATACATACACACACATACAAACATACACATACAAACAATAGCCTGGTACAGTTCCTGAATGTGGGAAGTAAGGAACATTAAGGACATGTAAAATGGCGAGAGAGACCATTTGATTCCGAGGTTGAAGCCTGTTGGACAATGCCATCTCCTACTGAAGCAGAGTGAAGGTGAGGGTTGTTAGCAAGCCTGGTACTGAGTAGGGAAGATAACTGTTTCCATTAAGAAGAATTTATCTGAGTCACCTACATCATGGTGATCCTTGAAATACCACTGGACAAAAGTTGATGGCTGTTTACTTCAAACACATGGGGCGCAGGCCAGTGAAAACGGAAAGAAATGCTGTGGATTTTAATTAAGTCTATACAGAGGTGAAGAACTGGAGAAAAAAGATCAAAGTGAATTTGGACGTTATTTTGTCACCACAGAATCCTTCTCTTTTGTATCTGAGGATATACCTGTGTGCAGCAAAAGCCAGTCTAAAGTCACTGTTTCCAACACTAGTGCTTGCCTGCAGAGGTAGGTTGTTTGTTTGTTTTTGTTTGTTTATTTGTGCCTCTCTGCCCCATTTAAACAGACTGCTCTACTGTATTCCCAGCACAGCAGTTTGTACCTGTCATTTTGGATGACAATTTTGTATGTGCAGATATCAACATCTACTGTATTAACTTGTTCATCAAAAGGCTGAAATTGGTTAATTTTCAAAATTTAAAATCCCTCAGACACTAACTGATGCCATCTTTCCACAGCAGTTTACTGTTCTTGGGACCTCTCTCTACTTCTATTTACCTTACTGAAATAGATACAAAGTTTCCCTGTGTCTGCTTTCTTCTCAGTATCCTTGGCCACAATCGACTCCCCTTCCCTGTTTTCCAGTCTGCCTCCAGTCTGAACAGTTCTCTGCTGTCTCCCCATCTGTTGCACTCCTCCACTCAAGGTGATCTCACATACTCATATGTTGTAAGTCCCACGTTTCATTCTCCAACTCGAACTCTCTCATAATTGCAGAGGATGGCAGCTTCCTTTGTACCTGGTGGTTCCTTGTGCATCCTCAGAAGTCGCAGATTTAATATAGCTTTGACAGACTTAATGTCCTTTTCCCCAAATAATTCCCCAAGTTCCTCTCAGGTTCTCAATACTAACCGAGTTTAAGACACTATGATATTCCTCCAAGCCTTTTACCCTAGTTTACCAGGGAAGTTTCTAGGTCTATTTTTACCTCCAGAATTAGTTTAAAAAAAATCAGCAGTAAGGTGATGTTTTTAAAACATACCTCAGATCTTGTCCCTTAATAGTTTTATCTTCAATGGTACGGACATAATTCCTTGCCATTATAATGCTACTTTCAACATTCCTGAAACTCATTTTCTGTTACCAACTCCCTCCCCGTTGCCCCCATTTCGCAGCTATAGCCTTGCCACTTATATCTCACTCTGTTTTTCTGCTGCTATGAAGAAAAAAATAAAAATACTGACCAGGGCAACTTGGGATGAAAATGGTTCATGGGGCTTACAGGTTATTACAGTCAACCTCTGAGAGAAGCCAGGGCAGGAATTCAGGACAGGAATCTGGAGACAGGAACTTAAGCAGGACTATGGAGAGCCTATGTTTACTGGCTTTCTTCCCTTGCCCTGCTTACACAGCCTAGACACACCTCTATGAGGGGCCCTCCTAAATCAATTTAGCAAGTAAGGATGGGTCACGGATATGGTTACAGGCCAATGTGACTGAAACACTTCTGCAGTTGAGGTGCTCTCTTCTCGTGTGGCTCTAGGTTCACATCTACCCGACGGCCGAGCCTAACTTCCTGTGGAAATGACTCTGCAGGGGACACTGTCTTTCAGGTCATCACATGGGGTTGTCTCACTCACTTCTTCCATTAAATACAGCCTCATAAAGGGGCCTTTCTTCTAATCATTTTACCTGTAACACATGTCCAGGCTTTGGCTTTTCTCTCCTTAATCGTTTGCTTAAAATGCTTAGTACTTCCTGAAATTATATATTCTTTCTGTATCTGTTTTCTGCATAGGAAATAGGCTCCCTATGCAAAAAGAAGGTCTGGTTTGGGTATGTATATTTTACGCTTAAAGAAATCTGGAATAAATGATTACTCAGTGATATTTGTTAAATAAATAATAGCAATTGTCTCTAAATCTCCTTAGTTCCTGAATGGTAGAAACCTCAAATGTTCTAAATGTGGAAGTAATCTTGCTCTGTGTCATTTTCCTTTTCAAATGCAGCACTTAAATTGTTTTTCACTATTTCTCTCAAAAAGTTCTTCCCTGCCTCACTTCTCTATGGCACTCCTGTAATGGTGTCTATGCTTCCAGTGGGTATACTGTGTGTTTTTGAATTCTAAAATTGTTTTCTAATTTTACATACTTTATACAAACATATGCTCCTTGCCCTAACCCACCCACTAGTATTTTTTTTTCCAGGACAGGATTTCTCAAGTTAGTCCTTACTGTATTGTAATTCATTCGGCAGGCCAAGCTAGCACTGAACTCATAAATCTTTTGGTCTCTATGTCCTCCAAATGCTAGGATTAAGGGCACGTGCCATCTCTGCCTAGCTTAAACTATTCCTTCAATTTAAAAGTACTTATGTTTTCTACAAATGTATTCAAGGTATCTTAACTATAAATACTTCATTGTGTTCCTTAGCCTCCAGGATGAAGTTTAAGAAAGCTGTTTCATATAAAAGCCATTTTAAACATAACTTTGCCAGAACCTTCAAGCTTATTCACATTTGAAGTTTCAGAAAAGGCTAATTCAACATTTCAGAGTAATTTATGCATTTCACCCCACCCAATGTCACTGCACAGGATGCCCTTTCACCTTGAGCAACTTGCACACGCTTTAGAAGACACCTTTGCAGGTTTTTTATTGACTTATTTATTTGACAATGTTTGGGCTTGCACCCTAGGTTCTACACAAGTCAAGTAATGCTTTGCAGTTTTTAAAAATAATGAGATTCCTTTTGTCGGGATATAATGTTCCCCATGGCTCATTTGTTCCTGTGTGTACCTCCTCTCTCTAGATGGTTGAGTGCTCGCATATTCTCCTCCTGTCTGTGTCAAAGTATTCCAGCTCTCTTTTTGACCCACACTAGACACTTAATGGGTAGGTGGGTGTGGAATGAATGGGTGTGGGCATAGCAAATATGGGCTGTCTTTGTGGCTTATCCACTTCTGAGTCATGGGTTATACTTGGATACTAGTTGAGCATTCAGACAAGAGAAGACTACATTCTAGCCAAACAATGTTTCTCCCTGAAACAAAACCAAAAAATTAGGGAACTATGAATTTTCCACATCTCTGGAAATACTTTTCATATAGTTTCACTATGACTTACGAGGTTCTATTCCTTGACTTTACAAAGGACAGTGATTAGCATAAACATAAGCATATAATAGCCATAGTCTTTTCTACTAATTTTCTCCTAAAGTTAAATATAATAACTTTAATAAATATATATAAATATAATAACTTTACCACTGTGGTCTACAAATAACACTTTTTCTTTCTGTTGTGTCTAAGCTCTTCTAAATGGAAAAAAAATCCTGGAATAATTGTATCTAAAGTTATAGAAGCAAACATTTCATTTGATAAGTTTGTGAATTTAGGTCACAATAGCAGTACTGTCACCAAGACAACATGGACCTACCCAGTGAACCTCCAAGATGGTGAAACAATAATCCCAGATAACCCAATTTCAGAAAGGATTTGATGGAAGCCTTCAGTCAGAAGCGAAAACTCTGAGAAGTCATCTGAAATGATTGGTAGCATAATATGTATAGAGATTCTGGCACAAAAATATGAATGTCTCAAAGGAGTGATGAAAATAGTGAGGGCACCTATAACCTTGGAATATCAATCAGTATTAGACTTATTATAAAATAACGGAAGGCTTCAAAACAGAACTTTTGGAAGGAAATTATATACAGGAAGCTCCCAGAAAGTAGAGTACACAGAAGAGGGCATTGATAAAGTAGGAAAACACAGAACATATTTAGAATCAGATGACGCTCTTCCTAGATCCCTAATAGTGTGCATTAGGCACACACACACACACATACATATAAACATTTTGATCCCAATTAATTCTGTGTAGTTTAACTATGAAATGGTATCAGTAAAAGTAAAGAATGCCAAGATTAAAAAACCTGATGGAACCTGAGCTACTTGTAGAGAAATTGTAGAGGAAATTTTGAACTCAATTTTACAAATTTACCTCACACCAAAGTTTTGTTTTATATTTTACCGTCTTTTTACTATACTGTTCTTAATTAAGTGTTTTAAAAATAAAAACAGAAGAGGTTTATGAAGAAGAATCTGGACCAGCATAAGATAATTTTAAACAAACCCTGAAAGATGAAATAAGCATGATGTCATTAGCCAAACCAGCTTGTTGACAGTTTTATAATTGTTATATGTTGTAATCATTCAACTTTAAATCCTATTTTAATATAACTTAGATTCAGTAATTTATGGTTTACCATGCATCAATTTGATTAAGTCAGCAACATTCATTAGCTATTTTTGATTTGCATTCACAACTCTTATGTAAGAATTAGATCCTTTGTATTGATTATTTTAACTTTTAGTGTCTTATTTCCTTTTATTTTAAATGTTTCATAAAGTTTTGAAAGATGTAATAAAAGAAGAAAATGGAAACTTCCAAAATCCTATTCCCATGTAAAGATTTTTCTCATGCTGTAGGCTTTATGTACTTTGCATGTTTACCATATGTAAATACTCTAAATATATTGTGTGAACAAAACTGTGAAAAAAAACTAGAAGAGAAAAGGAAAAATCAATCAGTTGAAATAAGTGTTAGCTAAATTTTGGACTCTATTGAAAATGCAATAAACTGTGCAAACTTTCTTTTATATTGACTTGTGTTTTAATTCACAATGTCCATTGACAACTTCCAACCCATTCATAAACACTCTCTGACTTTACATCTTACTTAGGTCAATCTTTTTTCAGGCTTTCCTGATGATTTTAGCTTTTAGATTCTCCATAAATATTCAAAATTTAAAAATTAAAACCTGAGTAAAAAAAAATTCTGAGCTTTTTAATTTGTAGCTAAACATCTATTTTACCTCTAGCTTGCTAAGAACACCTAAAAATTAAGTTTGGAAGGTTTTTTTTTTATCCTTGATTCAAATTAAGAGGAGAAACTTATAATTGGTCTACTTATTTCACTGCAAATATTTGCTTAGATATCAAAGTAAATGTATATTTTTTTTAAAGGAAGAAGATCTCATTTGCCTTAAAATCTGAGAATACATACCAGACTCTCTCCTATTTCAAGATTTTTTTTTCTGGGCTAACTTTATTCACTCTTAATTCATCAGAGATGATTTAAATTTTCAGCAATTACCTGCCTTCTTTGAAGATGGCGCAGAATGCTATTAAGCATGAAGACCATTGATGGTTAAAAACAGTGAATTCGACATGGCTTGCGCATGAAAGAGCAGATAATTGTTAAAGTTACTGAGCCCACCTGACAGCTCATTGTAACACTACATGTGTTCACTTCTGCTTGTCACAGGGGTTTGTATTTACGCCTTCATTACTTGGTCCCACCTATTACTTACATACTTTAGATAATCTCAAAATCACCAAAAGGTGATTAGGGATATGATACCAGCCTTTATGAGGATACTTTCAGAATTACTATAGACCAATCAGTCAAGAGCATACTGGTCCACCTGCATGAGTTGACATGGGAAGCTCATGACCCTGCCATTTTAGCACTTACCAATGTAGAAAGAATTAAATCAGGGAAGAGGACAGGGGCCTATCACAGAGGGTCTCTGAAAGACTCTAATCAGCAGGGTATTAAAGCAGATGCTGAGACTCATAGCCAAACTTTGGACAGAATGCAAGGAATCTTATGAATGAAGGGGGAGATGAAAGACCTGGAGAGGACTGGAGCTCCACAAGGCGACCAACAGAACTAAAAAATCTGGGCACAGGGGTCTTGTCTGAGACTGATACTCCAAACAAGGACCATTCATGGAGATAACCTAGAACCCCTGCATAGTCCACGGCAGCTCAGTGTCCACGTGGGTTCCCTAATAAGGGAAACAGGGCCTGTATCTGACATAAACTCAGTGGCCGGCTCTTTGATCACCTCCCCCAATGGGGGATCAGCCTTACCAGGCCACAGAGGAAGACAATGCAGCAAGTCCTGATGAGTCCTGATAGGCTAAGGTCAGATGGAAGGGAGGAGGACCTCCCCTATCAATGGACTGGGGAAAGGGCATAGGTAGAGAAGAGGGAGGAAGGCTGGGATTACGAGGGGACTAGGTAGGGCACTACAGTGGGGCTACAAAGTGAATAAATTATAATAATAGAAACATTAAGAAAAAATAATTAAATTATAATATCAGTTTATATTTGGCAACACAGCAAGATCAAACTAGATTGTGGTGATGTAACATTAGTATATTATTTCATAGGAGCCTCTGCATGACATCAGTGTCCAACCCCATCTTGATTCATCCTCGGGCTAAACAGTGTTCCTACCACACTGCTCATCTCAGTGTGCTAGTTTTAACTCCCTTCTATCTACGGACAGGATGAGCTGACCACCAGATTGCAGGTTTGCTAACTGTCATATCATCAGTCAACTACTTCATTTCTTTAATCCTAACCTAAAAGAGAAGGAACTCTACTTTTAGAGTTGTTATATATATATTACAATTTAAGTACATATAATGGTATGTGCCATGGGAACAATGTGTTCCAGCCATTTCCACTGCATTGATTTCTTCCCCAGGTTACACATCAGTTTGAAAAGGAGCAAAATGACTTGGTTTGCTTTTCAACTTGACTCCATGTCTTTAATAATTTTTATAATTTACAGACCTATCCTTAGCTGTTACTGTATAGCATAATTATAAATTATTTATGTGCTGTACATGCATAAATGGCTAATGTTCCATGGCTCTCTCTCAAAGCATTATATTTTGATTTAATGTTTATTCTTGCAATAGTTTCTAAAATTTAAGGAATGCATAAAATTTGTTCATATACCTAAGCAGTGAAGATATCTAGAAGCCACAATATTGCTTTTGTTATATTGTGAAAAGTAAAAAGTGGATATTAGAGCAGAAATACTTATTCTCCCATTTAAGTCCCAAACTGTGAACAACATTGCTAACATTTAGAATTCTAATAAGACAGATTTATGTGAATTTCCAGGAGGTAAGAGTTCAAAAGTTCCCCGGGCCACAGATGTAAGGGAAGCAAATAACTCACTAGTGAATATAATAATATCACAATTTAAAGTGTGAAGTATTTATCAGCAATAAACAAGATTGCAAGAAATATAAATTACTAAGTAGAATTTTTTTTTCTAGCTAACGAAATCATGAATATTAAAAACTTAATTCATGAACAGGTAAGAAAGTAATTCACACCACACATGATCATAAAACAGATAATGTACACACAGAAAGTATATATGAAGTGAAGACAAACCATTCACAGGAAAAATAGAGAAGGCTGTGAGCATAGCCCCATAGTAAAGTGCTAGCTGCGCGTGCAAAAGGCCCAAAGTTCAAATTTCATCACTCCAAATAAGAAAAGACTCAAGATATGACTGGCTTTATTTGGTAAAAATGAGCACCACATGTTCAAGATGGAACTCCAGATATGAGCTATGAGCACTCATAGCAGAGTGAAGGTATCAGTATAATCCTGTGATATGCAAATATCCCACAGGACCTACTGCGTGCACACCTGTGCTGCCTCCCTCCACTTACCAAGGTTTGCTTCAGTTATTTTCAGGATCCTACATAAATAAGAAAACTAAACTCTCTAGCATTATAACATAAGAAAAAAAAATCAGAAAATGTACCAGGAATACCATTTAATGAAGAGGAATGAAAAACAACAATAGGACTCATCAGGACTAGGGGAGGAGGACATCCCCTATCAGCGGCCTATGGAAGAGACATAGGGGAGAAGATAAGGGAGAGTGGGTGGGACCATGAGGGATGGG
This sequence comes from Meriones unguiculatus, assembly GCF_030254825.1. Classification (NCBI taxonomy): domain Eukaryota; kingdom Metazoa; phylum Chordata; class Mammalia; order Rodentia; family Muridae; genus Meriones; species Meriones unguiculatus. Next base: position 49,039,080 of record NC_083363.1, read on the forward strand.
GCAGCAGCCAGGTTACAAAGTGAATAAATAGTAATAAATAATAATAATAAAGAAGAAAAAACAATAGCAGAAAGAAACATCTATTTACAGTCTGCCCTTAAATGTACTTTTGAAGGCATAAACAACTGAAGAGTGTTTCTGTCCTGGATAGTTTTATGTTAACTTGACATAAGCTAGAGTTAACACAGAAAAGAGGAGGCAGCTTCAACTGAGGAAATGCCTCTAATAAGATCAGGCTGTGGGTAAGCCTTTGAGGCATTTTCCTAATTAGTGATTGGTCAGAGACACCCCAGCCCATTGTAGGTAGTTCCATTCCTGGGTTGGTGGTCCTGACTTCTGTAAGAAAGCAGGCTGAGCAAGCAAGCCATGAAGAGCAAGCCAGTAAGCAGGGCCCCTCCAAGGCCTCTGAATCAGCTCCTGCCTCCAGGTTCCTGCCCTGCTGGTGTTCCCGCCCTTATTACTCTTAATCATAAGCTGTTACACAGAACAGTGAGCTAAATAAGTCCTTTCCTCCCCAAGCTGCTTTGGTCATGGTATTTCATCACAGCAACTGAGACAGTTTCCTTTCTGAGTCTTGTTGATGTGTCCACTACCCATGCATAAACCTAGACGTTCTCTATGATATCTGAAGAAAACATTTCACATGCCAAGTTTATACTTAATAAAAGAACATTCCATGTAGTTATTTTTGTATAAACACTGAAGAGCAGTGAAAGGGAGTTGGAAGTCCCTCGGGAAGAGAACACAGTGCAGTGGAAAAGGAAGGCTAGGGCAGTCCTGCACGGATACACACAGGGCACCCAGCAGTACTCTATGAAGTGGTTTTATTACGTTTTTCCTCCATTATGATATGTTTTTTCTTTGCTTCTCTCTTCCCTCCAGAGCAATACTTTCTGTAGAAGCTGTGTCCAAAATAAATAAATAAATAAATAAATAAATAAATAAATAAATAAATGAAAATTAGAAAGAAATGAACACAGAGTAAGTAACGTTCCTACTGTGGCACACCTGAGCTAGGAAAAGCTGGAGAGCCGTCACAGATGGAGGTTCTTTACTGGAACAAAGAATCATCACAGTGCACTGCTGTACAGCAAGAGACACCAACAGGAGTATTTTTCCCAAAACCAGTTAATGTGAGGGCCCCTTGACAGCAAAGGAACATGCTGATAGCACACAATAAGTGAAGCTTCAAAAGAGCACAAACATCCACAGGAAGGAATTCAGGTGTGAGACAGTGAGGCTCTCAGAACCACAGGGCATCCATCACTTTGTAGATCATAGAGAAAGAAAAGCAAAGTCTCTCTGGGAGTTTTCAGATCAGGTGATCAAGGGACTTGTAACTTGGCGATGAGAGTAGGAGCAACACTGGCCAGCCATATGAAACTTCCGGTTTGGTTTTACTTCTGTTGCTGAGGCAGCTCTCCTGCACCACAGCACAGCCTCTAACTTGCTGTGTAGCACAAGATCACCATGGAGTCCTGATCCTCTTGCTTCATCAATCAAGTGTTAGAAATACAGGCAAGGAACACTATACCTGCTCACTTAGAGAACTCTGAATGAGGAAGCAATCTCTCTTTGCTCTTAGTTAGGTAAAGAGGACACGGATATATTCCTGACAATTAACTAAACTCTGTTATCTTTACTAAGCAGAGAACTAGTCAGTCCCTTACAGATACAGGCACCATCACTCTTCTTGGATTAAAATAGTCTAACAGGAGCAGGTAGAAGAATGTGGTATTATAATTCTGCTAGGCATGATTGTAGACCTAGAGTTTGTAAAGTGAAGAAAGTTATATATGACTTCTCACCAAATTCTTAGCAAATGTTTCTTCTTGATAGGCTAGGAGTTACAATAATACTTCCCCCTGGCATTTATTCAACTTTGTATCCATCTTTTCAGGTTTCAAAACTATAATGCATATTTTTCTCTTACCTTTATTAAACCATTCATTATAATTTTCTTAACTTCAGCCTAAAAGGACTGATTAGTGCCACAATCAATTAAATTGTAATTTGACTGTTATAAACAAAAATTATTTTAAATATGCAGCTTAAAATATCTTTAATGTGATCATCAAAGTGTCTTGTGGGAATCATTTAACATCTCTTCCAGAAAGCTATTTCAGATTCTGAGGATATGGACACATTTTCTATATATGGAAAATGAGTTTTTCTTAGATTTATTTATCTGTATATAAATATAATTATAAATATAAATATTTTATTCAAACTTTATATAAGAAAATGAGGAAGAATTTAATCATTAAATATCAGTTAGCTACTTAAAACTGCACAATCACAAGCTAGGTACATGTCACTAATGTGGATAATACATAGTATCTATATACCACTAAGCATTGCATTTTGATCCACTTAGAAGCTAACTATTCTTAACCCATTTCCATCAAAACAGCAGTTAAGGAAAAGTAGAATACATAAGTGTGTGTTGAACTAATTTTCTTCATACTTCCATTATGCATGTAGTTGTTATATTTACATAGTATTTACTTATATAACACATGAATTATTGTCTTGATATCCTTTCCAGTTGCTATGATTTAACGCCTTGACCAAAGCGACCTAAGGAAGAATGGATTTGTTATGGCTCATGGCTCAAAGGGTATAGCCTACCATGGACAAGTGAAAGCCTCTGCTTGAAACACCTGATATTGCTTTCAAAATCGGGAAGCAGAAAGGAAGTAGTACAAGCTCCTAGTCAGTCACTTTTCTCCACTCACACAGTGTGGGATCCCAGCCAGAGAACGGTACCACACACAGTGGGTGAATCTTCCCCACAATTAAAGCAATCAGCAATGCTCCCACAAACATTGCTAAAGGCCTGCATCCCAGGTGACCCTGGGATTTGTGTAGTTGACAGCTTACACTAATCATCATATACCTTTTAACTTTAGAAGCAATTATCCTAGCCTTCAGCTCTACCATTCTCTAGAAATACATGAATACAACTATGGAAAGATATGCATGATACTACATTCAAAGTCATAATACTGACAATTCACACTTCCCTCTGAATAAAACTCTAAGCGAGGTTACAAGAATACACTCCTGAACTCTTGTTAGGGAAAGTAATAAGTTGCCATGTACATGAGATTTTTATGAATAAAAAATTATATAAAATCATTAACAGTACACAATCATTTTGCTTTTGGGCACTAATGATGAAGCTTTAGGAGATATTGAGACTTCCAGAGTCATTCTTAATGTTATACTACCTACACCATACCAAATCAGAGATTTTGTAACTACATCCCCATGCATTTACTGCCTAAAATTAAGCTAAGCCATTACTCTCTTCCATTTACCTAAGCTACTTTGATCATAGTATGCTATAATAATCTTGAAAATTTTTACATTCAAATAAATAAAATGAACGCTATTAAGCTGTGAATAAAGAGAAAGCAAGAAAAGGAAGTGGACTATTTTAATAACAATAATTCTTTCTGCTTTGCAGATATGAAGCTGCCCCATTTTAATACAAATGAGTGCCTATAAGAAATTAAAATCAAAGGAGGCAAGAAAATCATTTCACCAGTTAGGAAGCAGTCCAAAAACTGTATTTTTACTTTTAAAATACTTTTCAATACAATGAGAAGCAGGTGAATCTAAGTTTAAAGCTCTTATAACAATATTAATACCTTTTCTATTTATGAAAAAATATATATTTGACAAGTAGCATTTGAGACATAGGTGATTGCTACTATTTTTTTTTTTTTTTAGTTTCAGTGGAAAATACATTACTGGAAATAATATGAAGGTAGTTATAAATACAAATCCATTATATGAAAAATGGGAAAGGTACAGAAGTTTAATTTCTTTAAATAAACATATAACTATGATGAAGTAGGAAAGGTAATGTGAATCAGAGCAACCTGATCCATGATTGATGCCTTAATACCATGAGTAAGGACTGTTGTCTTGGTTCTACCTTTCAGTAGCCTCATGTTTGTTTTGTTTTTGCTCCTGCTCATTTATCTTATCTCTAAACACAGAAAAGTCAGTTGTGCTAATAAAAAGGTTGTTCAAGAATCACCTGTAAGTGTATCTGTGAACTTCTACTGATGAAGCAAACATAGGTATGCGCTGCTACTGTTGCTTTAATTTTGAACCAAATGCTGCAATACTATTCTCCAACAGCCCCAACTGCTTCTCAAGATCCTCATCTTCTGGTCATGTATAAGTTAAGATAGGGTGGTGAGATACCAGAGAGCAGTGGAGTCCCTTCCTACTACAATAGCATAACATTTAAAGAGAAGTGCTCCAGCTTTCATCCATCGTCCTAAACAACTATCACATGCTCACCAAATGTGTCATAGAGTGGTCACCTTAGACCAAAGGCAGAGTGGTTATTTCCAAAGCAAATCTTCCTGGGATTCTCTGCAGCAAACAGAGCAGCTCACCACTGTCTCCGGTGGGAAGTAGATCTGAATGTTATGTAGCTCTAACAGCCTCACTAAGCTTTCTTATCAAAGTCCCTCCTTCCGCACAGTTTTTATGCTTCTCTATTTTTCAGCAGTAACCATACTCAAAAAGAAAGACTTCTTATGGCTGCTCTCCTGTTTTGATGCCTCTTACCTATTGGGCCATATTAAAAAAAAAAAAAAAAAACCAAACAAACAACAACTTCGTGCTATAGCATATTCTTCATAGTTGTGTAACTACAGAACATTTAACTGTTATATAGAGAGACTCTATGCACCAGTGTCTCAATGGATAGCCCAGGCTGGCCACCAACTCTGAATCCTCTGGCCTATGCATGCAGAGTATATGTGTTATAGATATGTGTTACCATCTCCAACTCCATGACAAGATTTTAAACCACAAATTACACAATACAATATTTTTGCCTTTATGTATGAATTATGAATAAATACCTTTGTTTTACTGATATATAGCAACATTATCTTCTAAAAGATACTGATATCGCTGGACAGAATGCCAGAAACTTAATGGTAGGTTCATGGGAAGAGCATAAAGTATAACAGATACTTGACTTGAGTACAGAAGAAATTTAATGAGCTGGTAACTCAGATGACACCGATAGAAATGGGAAAATTATGATTTTAATGAAAACAAATATGTACCAGGAGACATTTACCTTGAACCTTGCTTCAAGCTGAAATTTTGCAGAAAAGCATTCACAGTAAACTCTACAGAAATGCATGAAATTGAAAGTTTTACTATTCATTTGAGAGAGACACAAGGTCAGGGAGAGGGCAAAACAGCAAGGCTGCGAGCAAGGCATTGCTCCAGAAACCCTAAATTCAAGATGTGTGTGTATGTGTATGTGTGTGTGTGTGTGAACTAGAACTTACAATTTACACAATAAAACAAGTAAAGCAATAATAAAGAGTTGCTAAGTTACATTCTCAAAATATGCATAATGGAAAGATCATGATAAGTTCTGTAGCTAGTAGTAGATTGCCAACTTCAGTTTTGTCATTTTGATAAAATACCCAGGTTATATAAGATGTTAGCACTGAACAAATCTAGGGGAACAATACATAGAAACTTCATCTTATTCTTGTATCTTCTGGTAAAACTAAAATTATTTTAAAATTAAAATATTCCTAGGCCTATTTTATGAGCATCAATTTGAAAGCTGAAGTCAAAATTTTCAGCCATAATTGGATCGTCTACATGAAGCTGGAAATATAATTATTACTTTGTTACATAACGAAGAACACAATGCTGTTCTATAAGGCATTAGGCATTGAATGTGTTGTACGATTATTTTCTTGCATCATTTTCTGCTTTGGAGATGCTCTTCACTCAGTTAATTTTGATGGTGCAATGCTAGGGATCAGATGCCAGGCATGTGCTCTACCAAAGAGCTGCATCATTTTCCCATAGGTTCCAGGTATCTTAAATTCTTTATGGACATTTATTCTATCCCATGAACTTTCCAGGAAAAGTTGTCACCAAATCCTCCACAACTCGGTTATCCATGTAACAAACAGATCATGGACATATGAGTCACACATGAGCACTGGTCACTGCTTAGAAACATCTAATCTTTTTTTCCATGAAAAAGGAATATTTAGACCAACAGCACTGTTCAATTCCCAATTATGCAGCTCTTGGGAAGAGGCTTTGGATATCTTAGGAGTTGATTCTATCTTGTGTCTGGATGTCCCCAAGGCACTCAGAAGAATGTGTCAGCCCCTGTTCTCCTGGCAGGGAAAAATAAACCGGTTTGTAGTAATTTATTTCTCTCATCTTTCTCCAGTTAAGAAGAATACATGCATCTCTTCCTCGGAGAAAACAAAATGCTTCAACCTTAACAATGGCATTTTCAAAGAAACAGGAATAATTTTAGGGGAAACACACTTCAGAATATGCATGTGGCATTTTATCTGCCTTTCAAAGGGTTAGCCCCACTCCACAGGTTCAGCTCCAACAAGTAGAGGCTTCTCACTCCACTTATCAAAAATATATAGGTATGCGGCATATGTCATATAATGAATTCTGAGAAATTGTGGCTGTGACCCATATTATTAATAACAGTTAATTTTGCTTGGAGTGTTTGATTAACTTGGATGACCATAACGTAAGAATATGAAGCTTCTTTCTTTCTAAGGGACAAGATGCCAGAGGCACACACACTGCTCAGAAAAATCTTATTCCTTCTCCTTGGTGCTAGTTTTCTTCATGATTAGTAACATCAAATTTCTTCCTGATACCTCCTCCAATAATAGCCCACAGGTTCCCCACTTAAAGTGTTTGGCAGTGCTGACAGGATCTCTGAGGAAAACAAGGCCACAGCAGCACACAAAATGAGTCACCTGGGTAACACTCGGTGTTACCCAGACAGCATGATATATGGGCAGCATGTGATCTTATTGGGTACTAGAGACAGTGGTCCATGAACATGACTCTAATGACTCAAACAGACTGAACTGTTAGTAGATACCGAACGAACAAAGAGACATTAAAGCATCTGGCCAGCTTTTTCTTGTTACATCATCCCTACTGTGATTTTCCTTAATTTCTTTAGTATAGACACTATGCCTATAATGTACAAATCCACATGTTTTTAAGTTTTGGCTAATAAATGAGAGATCTCTGCTTGGGCTATGTGCCTTCCAGTTAACCCGCCAGTCACAATCACTACAGCTCCTGAAGAATGGCTGCTATAATTGTTACCAATATTCTCCATTCTTAGGTTTGCTCATCTTCATTTGAGACAAGAAACAGTTCCTGTTTTGCTCCTACTTTGCTCTATGGGAAACTTAATTAGAAATAAGATCATACATTTTGGTTAGGTCCAAACCAGAAGTGCATTTCTGGTTCCACCAGATGGCAGTCCTGCATTGAGACAGGGGTAAATATGGAGGCGGAGTGGGTGGGGGGAGGAATGTAATGTATAACTGTGATATTTCCTGCAAAGAGAAAATCTGAAAAGAGTGCAGGTGGGTTTAGTAAGAGACACAGTGTAGGCATTTTAAATAAACTCGTTACAAGTGTGATGCAAAAATTAAAACAAAACAAAACACAATCAAGACTGGCTTGAACAAAAATTATGTGATGATTAACCTATTATTTTGTTACAAGGCTACAGAAAAATTGAAAACAAATCTATAAAACACAGAATGTGTTTAATTTTTGGTGTGGTGATTCTATACATGAAGTTGGTGTTCTAAATTTAATTCTGGGAGCTGGAGTTTTGGCTCAACAGTTAAGAGTGTATAGTGCTCTTGTACGGAACTAGAATTTAGTTACCAGGAACTGTTTTGGGCCCTTCATAACTGCCTTTAACTACAGCTGCAGGAGGTCCTCTTCCCTCTCCTGGCCTCTGTGGGCAACTGCACTCAAATGTATGAATCCTCCACATAAACACACAAATAGACACAATTTATACATTCATGCATGCATACACACATATGTACATAATGTACATAAATTAGATTAGACAGGCATCTGATTTTCTGCTTTGTAGTTAAAAGTTGCCTTAATTATTTTTCTATTTGGAAAGTGTCACCACGACAAGGCACTGCTAGTAGAATTATGGAAGAATATGGGTCTGTGTCTAAAGCATGATCATAGGCGAGAAAGAAATTTTAATGCCTAGTTTTGCTTTGTGAGGTTTGTGTGTATTTGTGTGTGTGTGTGTGTGTGTGTGTGTGTGTGTGTGTGTGTGGTGTTGTAACTGCAAGGGGTATATGAATATTCCCCATCTGTCTCTCATATCAACCTTTTCCATATACTAGACTAGATAGTGTTTCTCCTTTTTCTAAGTGAAATCCAGTCCAGATTGTTGTGCGTACCTTCCATGTCACTATCTTGGCTCTCCTCCAAGCCTCTGCCACTTGCTGGCTGTAAGTGATGCTAATGAAATAACATCTACTTCAGGATGTCTGATATGATGTGCACCACTCTCTGAAAGGCCAGTTGCATAGCCATAGGAAGATTTCACTTTTTTTTTTTTTTTTTTTTTTTTTTTTTTTTTTTACCTTCTGAAACATAGTGAGTAGTAACAAAAGGCTGTTGGATTAAGGAATTATTTAATAGAAAATTAGAAAATGTACTCTCAGAGGAGCTGTCTTCTTTTGGTTTCTATTCTTTCTTTGCTAACCATGGAGGTTTTCTTGTTGTTTTGTATTGTTTGGTTTTGTTTTTCAGTATGCTGTAGAATTAAGCTAAAGGAAATTTAACAGTTTTCCTTTAGCTACCCTGTCTTCTCAACTGGAAATCGACTTTAAACCCTTTGATAAATGGCTAGAAATGTTTTCCACGGATATTATACCATATCAGTTCATCAGTAGTATATTTATTAGCTCTCAAAGAAATTGTGATTGTCCCTATGCCCTTTGGCATGGTTATTGTTTTTCCAGTATTAGAAAGGCACTATTCTTGTTTTCAGCATTTACCATCATTTACCACAAGTCCAAAGGCATTTTTTTTTCTTGAATCTTAGCTTTTAATCCTCAAGTTTTCTAATTATTGCTAGTGAGTGATGCATGTTTGTGCTTTGGTTTTCTAATAGAATATTATTCTACACAGCAATGTCAAAGCATGGAAATGTTTTTAAATAAATTATTTACAGAAACCAAAGTCAAGTTTTTTTTTTCTATTAAGAATATATAATCAACGTGTGAATGCTTGAAAACATTTGCTAATTAAATCATTGTATATGAGGAATGTGGTCACCTAAGCTAAAATAGGGCTGGTTGGCAGTATCCTCTATTACTAGGTTTTCAGAGATAATAGCACACATATACATGTGATCATGGTGAATGATTCAATATATACCTCATGGAGAAGAATGCCTTAAGCTGCTACTTACCAAAAATCTGCATTTTACATCACTTGGCCTGCAATATAGCACAAAACAGACCTCAAGTTATAGCTTCAGCCTTACATACGCAGTTTTGAAATACTTTCTATAATAAAGCAGCTAAATAGGTCACAGTGTGATAATATTTTATATACTTTTCTTAACCCAAAGGCCATGTAGAAGTGACCTAATTAAGGACCTGTAAAAAGCTCTTAAATTTTTCCACTAAAGTGAATTTTGTTCCTCTCTGAATTGCAGTTGTTTGAAGATTTCTTTTTGGCTATTTCATACAAAGACTTTAGAGGATATCAAAAATTAACAGCCTCAGAGACAAAGATGAGTCTTAGAGATGACAGAATTCCAATCTGACTATTCACTATAATCTGTAATATCATTTTTCTTACATTTGTTTACTTTCCATTATTCATAATTGCTTCTTTTAATTGGGCCAAGCTAGCTTCATTTAAACTCCCCGTGAGAGGGATGTTGGCAGAAATGATTGGCAGTTCCCTCTCCCACACGATGCCATCTTGCAAATGCAAATGTCAGTTAGCAGGCTTCTCTCACCAGTATTTAAGAGTGGGTGTCTGCATTAAGAAGAAAGAAGTCTGGGTACACACATATTTCTGAATAAATGCATATCAAATTCTGCATTCAATTTGCAGAATCAAAGACTTAAAGGAATCATAGAGGTCATACGGCATCCATTCCGTACATAGGAGGTTCTCCCATTATTCCTCAGCTATCCTGGACAGGTGAAACAATTTCCTGCTCATGACAATCAAGTCATGTAACCCTTCCTCATTTGTCTACAGTAGAGGATTAAAGAATGTATCGAGTACATAAGGTTGCAAGAAGTTATTTGTATGCCATGTCTTTATGCCCTAAGCTTCCTACTAGAGTTTCTCATACTAGAAGAAATTCCTACTCAGTTTCTCACACTGAGTCCCTTATTACCTCACTTTCATTACTAGTTAAAATAGAAAGATATTAAGCTTTGTAAGAGCCAGTGCACTGGAATGGAGGAAGCCAAAGCTAATGCAATAACCTCCTGTTTTAGTGTCCAAATTATGACTAAGTAAATACTCTTGACATTCTGAAGCATAGGAAGAAAATTCTCAGCTATGCTAATGAAGTGGCAGTTCTACACTGGTTCCCCAAATTCTCATTTGTAATACTAATAAAAACAATTAAATGTAATACAATAGTTAATTAATGCTGAATGAATTAAATGACTTGACAATAAATTATCAGGGTGTCTTTCCAACACAAAGTAAGAGAAGGAAACTTCCTGTAGTTGTCTGTATTGAAAATGTGTTGAGATAGGGAAGCATGGAAGTCTACTGTAGTAGAGTCAAAACTGGGGCTGAGGGAAAAATGAGCCCTGTCATCTGCTAGCTTTCAAGTCTCTGAGATTGGTCATTGTGGATGCCATCAATGGACATCAAAAACAGATACGGGGAGTTTTGCTCTTAGTAAGTTTGACATCAAATCCCGCCTGGCCAGATATCTGGCGATCACTTGTTTAAAGAAATTAATTAAATAGGTTAATCCTACGTCTTTCCCCTTGCAGGAAGCAAGTTCTATCCACCCTGCCTACCTCTATTCTCCTGCAGGTTATGAGGTGATTCTCTGGCTAGCAGGGAGCCCTGTACAGATGTTCTTGTACTTGCTTGGACCCTGCTTCACCTTGAGCCTTTGTGACGACTAAGTGACGTTAGGGACCACGGGGAAGTGCAGAATAGAGCTGAAGGATGAGAGGGAAGCAAACTAGTCCCTACCCCTTCAAGAGGAGCTTGGGAAAGGCATGAGAGGAAGGATTTCATTGAGCTTATTCCCTATAATCTTGTCAGAGAAGTCTCCTAGTGTGACACACCCAGAAGCATTTTCGGGAGTGCCAGACCTCTCCGTGTGCTGCTCAAGTCCATCACTTTAAACTTCTTTTTCCAAAATAAACTCTTCCCTTCTGGTATTCCTCCTCTTCCTACCTTAGAGAATGAGGGCATACTTGACATAAAAGGTTCTAATCAGGCACACACTCACACACACGTATATGACATTTAACCTGTATATTCATTTTATTTTTAGGATGTTTCAACCACATGTCCATTTATGTGCTATGTGTATGCAGATGTGGGCTTTGGATCCCCAGGGACTGAAGTTACAGATGGTTGTTAATTCATCATGTGGGTGCTGGGAATTGAACCCTGGTCCTCTGGAAGAGCAACTAGGGTACTTAACTTAAGAAGAGCAACTTACCTTCTGAGCCATTGCTTTAGGCCCTGAACTATTGTTTTTGTTGTTGTTTTATTAGAGATGTATTTACTTCTGGTTGATATGCTAGTGCTTTAAATTCCATTCATGATAGTTAATGATTCATAACAATATATCAAGGACATTTTTAAGATATATTTCATATTTTAAAGAATATTTCTTAATAAATGCTACATACTTAATGTGTAGCATTTTGGTGAACAGAACTATCTATTATTTTTGGAAAAACGCAGACAATTTATGTATAATTGTGAATTCATGGGATTTAAGTTAGTTAAGAAGAAAGCAAAGACTAGTGCGATCACACAATCAAAACAGAAAATGGTCCTTGCTATACCATTCAACAACCAAACTTCTCTTTAATCCTATCAAAGGGGGCCTCAAACAGTAAGATGGAGCCCTGAAAATGCTCACTAAGGCAGCTGGCCTGCGCTCATACCTACACTGTATTCCTTTCTGCACTTGATCTTTTTTTTTTTTTTCAATGCAGTTTATTCAGGAACCTTGAACAATCATCTGACTCTGGGGAAAGCCAGCCCACAGCTTAAATAGCCTCTGGGTAGCCAACCCCAGCGTGCCACGTGGGCAATGCAGATAGGTTCACATACATGGAAGATGCGTCTAAAACAAAAAGGGGGAACTGTAGAGAGCTGCGTAATGCCGTGCCTTAAAGAGGGAGCTGGTTTCCGCCTTCCACCTTCCCGATGGTGAGTGCTCTCTGTCACAAACAACTCCACATCTGCACTTGATCTTAACCAAAAAGTTCAAGAGGTGATGTGTCACTTTTTTTTCCTAATTTGTATGACCACTTTGCTTTGAATAAAGCTTCCCAGATACTGTCTAGTTTGTTGGTGCCTTTATTTTGATACCTTGAATAAGGGGCCAAGATCCTGGACCCTTCCACTGGTAACACATGAAGAAAGTTCACCTTTTCCTGTTTCCCTTCCCTCTTCAATTCTTCCTTCTAAATTTCACACCCAGGAATTCATTTCTTGCCTATAGCCTAGTAAAGCCAATTTAACTCTAGATTATACTCCATATTTTTCTTACGAATTATGCCCAAGGAAAATCTTCGTTGGCCCTCCAGATGTTGAATAAGTGCTATTTCTGATTTCTAGTCTCATGCAATCCCTGCATCACAAGTTATGATAAAGTATTTAACTACATATTTATAGCAATTGCCTTTACTTTTCACTAAAAAACTATGCAGATGGGGCTAAGAATGCATTTTTCTTTCTTTGGGGATTTCTAGGGTTAAAGCTTAGCAAATATTCAATGAAAGCTCATTAAATGAGACAAATAAGGAATACATTCATTTACAGTGGGCATTAGTCATTAAATAAATGATAATTCTGTAGACTCAGAGGGGTTATGTGGAAGAGAAGCATCTAAGGAGGACACACGGATCTTCCTTGAAGGAGGGATGGAGAAGGTTTTGTGGGTGGACTACAGGTAAGTAGGCTAGAAAGGGAAGAGCTCAGGTGGGGAGGGGGAAATGTGATGGAAGGGAGAGAGTTTAGGAGAGGCACCAGGAATTGGGGGACATTTGAGATGTGTGCTGAAACCCAATATAGTAGAAACATCCTAGAATCCATGAAGATGATCCTAATGAGGACAAGGTCTTAACTGGCCATCTCTTGTAGCCAGGCAAGGCTTCTAATGGAGAGAATGGGTTGCATTTAATAGAGCTTTGGGACAAGGGGGGTAACATGAAAATACCCAGAAAATCGAGGCTGATGTAAAGACAAAGGGTTGCTCTCCACAAACTGACAGTGGGGCCCCCTTGATGAGGATAACATACATGCAACTCATTGTTCATGGAGAAGTCAATCTGGTGCCTACATGGAGCTTTCACCCTTATGTTCTGGTCTTTTTGGTGTGAGAAGTTACTCCATGGGCTACCAAAAGAGAAATTTGGACAGCAACCCAGCCATAAAGTTTTTGACCTACCATCTGTCCTGCCAGCAATATGCTACAGCAATGGTGGCATAGAAGTTGTGGGAAAGTGCTTGATTTGACTTAAGGTCCACTTCACGAAAAGGATCCCATACTTGACACTGGTTATGTAAACAAGAGACCTAGGGTAAAGCCAAAAAGACTGGTCTAAAAAGAAATCCATACAAAGATTCCTAAAGATATTCTGCTATAGTCATAGATCAGTAGTTTATTCAGTAAGCACAAGAGAAGCTTCCTCTTGTAGCAGATAGAAACAAACGCAGAATACTGCAGCCAGACATTATATGGAGAGAGAGAGTCCAGATTGGAGGTCTCCATCAAACTGCTCTCCTCAGAGCCCAGGAAATACTGTAGAAGACGAGGCAGAAAGATTGTAAAAGTCAGAGAGGCTGGGGACCAGGGGAACAGGCACTTCAGTATTGAGCAAGATGCCTAAGAGGTCACAGACATGGAAGCAGTAAGCATAGGATTTACACCAGGTCCTCTGCATACATACTATAGCTATTAGCTTAGCATTTTTCTGGGACTTCTGACTATGATTATGAGTGGGTCTCTGACTCTTCTTGCTCTTGGGATTATTTTCCTCTTGTTGAGTTGCCCTGTCCAACGTCAATATAAAAGTTTTTGCTTCATTTTGTAATATCTTATTTTGTCATGTTTGATTGCTATCTCTTAGAAGCCTCTTCTCTAATGAGAGACACAAAGTGAGTGGATCGGGAGGGAAGGAAGGAGGTAGAAGAGGTAGAGGGAAAAGTACAATAGGGAAATATTGCATGAGATAATAACCTATTTTCAATTTAAAAAAAACTTACTTTAAAAAAAAACTAAAAATAAATTTCTGCCCCGTATTATCCTGTAGAAAGTATGAGTTGTTCAAGAATACATGGATGTTTTCTTGCTCAAAAATGAGAAAATAAAAGGTACTTTTTTCAGATTAAAAAAAAGAAAAATGGACAGATGAATGAACAAACATTACCACACTCCGTCATTATTGAGTTCGCTCAAGGTTTATGAACTGAGCAATATTACAAGATGGTATCATTTTCACTAAGTTTCTAGATATGGGCAGTTGAAGGTGTTGATGAAATATCAGTTCTCTAGGCCTAGTGTAAAATAGGAGAAAGACTCCAGGACTTTCTGGTAGAAACTGGTAGAAACAACCTAACTCAATTCCTAGCTCAGCTACATGCAAAAGGACAACTTGAGGAAATTTGCTTTGCTTATTTAAGCCTCAGTTCTTTCTTTTACAGATTAACTAGCAGGAGACAGTGAACCCACAAGGCTTTGAATAAAATTCAAGACACATTGATTACACAGCAGGTCTGTTTGCTCTTGCAAGGTATTATATCTGTTTGTGTGTTATTTATTATTTTCTTGCTAATTGTGTGGGAACATTATTTTTTGCCTGCACTGCTGGGGAGTATTATCCTTTTTCAATTGTTTAGAATGTATCTGTTAAAGAGACCTGATTACAGTAGTGATAACTTAATATGCACAGGTTAAAAAGCATGAAAGGAACAGACATATGTTGTAGATGTCCCACTATGAAGCACAGCATTCTCCCAAACCAGGAAATCTGTATCCTGAACTGTCCACTAGCCTCAGAAGGACTGCATCAATCCATTAAAATCAGAATCTGAAACTATTTGTCTGGATTCTAGAAAGACAGTTACCACATCCACATTTCCCCAACAGCTTAACTGACCATTCACTTCCTTGGTCCTAAGTTTTAGAAGCACCTCTGGTCTTCCTATCATTTATCTCTGCTGGTTCTATGCCTTCTGCCTTTAGTGTGCCTGCACATCTCTATGTCATCTGTGCTACAATCTCACTGCCCATCTGCTGCAGTCCCCTAATTGTTTTGCCTACTTTGGGTCCTTTCCTAGTCCAGCTCCTCTTATACAGTGCTGATATAGCAAAATCCCATTCTTAAAGGAAAACTCTCTCTTCATAGCAGGCTTTATTTTGCCTATAAATAGAAGCAACCAATAAACAGAGCTGTTAATATCATCCCTTTTCCCCAAGGCCACTTCTTACTAAGCACTCAAATTCCCAAGTGGCCTTATGATCACAAATGTGTCTGAAGAGCAATCACCTTCCCTGATAGCTCTATGTATTATTTTTTCCTATGCCAAAAAAAAAAAAAAGAGAGATGGTGAACCAGTTCCTATACTAACCATCTTAATGGCTTACGCAGGATATGTTAGTTAGTATTTCTTCACACTGATGCACACAGCAGCAAACCAATATAAATGGCAGTTCAGTATCCAAGTGGGTTTCATTGTAATAGGAACAGGGACTGTCTCTGACATAATCTGGTTGGCCTGCTCTTTAATCATCTGCCCCTGAGCGGGGAGCAGCCTTACCAGACACAGGAGAAGAAGAAGCAGCCTCTCTTGATGAGGCCTAATTGACTAGGCTCAGAAGGAAGGAAAAGAAGACCTCCCCTATCAGTGGACTTGGGGAGGGGCATGCATGCGGAGGGGGGAGCAAGGGAGGGGTTGGGATAGGAGGAGGGAGGGAACCACAGGGGGGATACAAAGTGAATAAAGTGTAATTAATAAAGAATAAAAAAAGATCTATTAAAAAAGATAAATATTAAAATAATTTGTTACAAACCATTAAATGTTATAGTTTCCTTTCACTCCAAAGGAAATCCTTAGTATCTACAGACTAAGAAAAAGACAGAGTTTAACCCCCTCCCTATTTTTAAAGCTTTAAGGCAGTCATTGTGCTCATACCACCTTTTTGAATTTATAACAATCCCCAAAGGCAACTTAGCAAACCTAACTTAAACCATGGTGCCTAGTAAGGAATACAAATAATTATTTGCGTCATGGACAGGGGAATTTCCTCAGTGTCTCAATTTAAGGAATCAAGAATGAACAGAATGCATGGCCAGAACTGCTGACCGCAGGGCAGTGTCGGTTCAGATGGCACACTAAGTCAAGCTCATTCAGGGACCCCTGTGTGTGCGTTCTGCAGAAGCTCCCCAAGAAAGGCAGTTTCCTATGTGCCAAAACTTCCATCTCCTCTTATCTGTTCATAATCGATAAGAAGAGAATTCTTCTAGTAAAAAAAATTAAAAATAAGAGATAAAGCTCCAATTATGTGATATCGAGCCTTTGAAACTAAGAACAAATTCTTAGTTTTAGATTCCAACATAGGTATATTCAAGCTACAGAAATGGAGAGTCCAAGCACTTTCTAATAACTACTGGGTAGGTTTTTGGTACATTATCTAAATACAGATAATTTTTTTTTTTACCTAAATTGTAGGCAGGTTCATTTAGATAGTGATGGGGTTAGTACATGTAGCTTGAATGAAAACCAGGATGTTTCTCTTTTTTTAATTAAATTATTATTTTTTACATTAATTACATTATATTTGTTTTGTATCCCAGCTGTAACCTCCTCCCACATTCCCTCCCAATCCCATCCTCCCTTGCTTATATTCTCCCATGCTCCTCTTCAAGTCCACTGATAGGGGAGGTCCTCCTCCCCTTCCATCTGACCCTAGATTATCAGGTCTCATCAGGACTAGCTGCAATGTCCTCCTCTCCAGGATGTTTCTTAAGAATTCTAGTGTCACTCTGTCTTTGTAACACAGTCTCTCTTTCTCTCTCTCTCTCTCTCTCTCTCTCTCTCTATCTTTCTCTCCCCTTCTCTACTCTCCCTCTCTCACTCCAGACAGAAGTGAAGAGAAATAAAGGCAAGACATAATGCAGAACACGGAGAGATGAAGGTCCACATTCTGCCAGCCTTCTATCTGGAGACAAAGATGTACATTACCAAAATTACAACATCAGTGATTTTTGCCAAGCACTTATCAGACAGAGCTGTCGTTCCCTTAATGTATTCCTTCCAGAGTCCTGTCTCCCTCTCCAAATGATCAATAAGAGCCCTGGGATAAAATGAGAATGAAGTCTCAGAATCCAATTACTGGGGTTTGTATATAAAACAGGAGAAACAAGGTATGTAGATTTCTTTTTCTCATTCTATTAGGATAATAAAAGACAGTGGCTGTCAGTTGAAAATGAATACAGTCAGAGTAACTCAAAATACTGTATTGAAAGCATGAAGATATGCCGTGGCATGGTTTTAATTTTAGCTTCAGTTAATTTCAACAGGAAGTCATTAAAAATCTGGGACATTCTCTCCTAGTGATGAATCCAAGACATCCTTCATCTTGAGCAAGAGAAATAAATTCAGAAATATCTTCTTACCTATTAACCTCCAGCTACTTTTAAATTGTTAAGAAAACAATTTGAATCTTTTCATTTTTGAAAATTTCATTCAACCACTCAGTGTGTGTGTCAGTGTGTGTGTGTCTGTGTGTGTGTGTGTGTGTGATTTTAGTGCACGAAGTGTTTTCTAAAACCTTTCTAGCGGGCAATGTATCTTCATACAGTTTCTCTGTTCAACATCATATTACATAATGGAACTGTTGCATGAGCTAATCCTAGGCAATTTCCCTGTTTTCTCTTGTAGATTGTGCAACTCTAAGGTGTATTACTGTATAAAGTGTAACTGTCATGATTTTACTATATAATTGTATAAATATTTACTTAATGCTAATACTGCCTTATTGCTGAAAAACAGTATAGTCCTATTTTTAACAGTGAAATTAGTTATGCATCTTTTCTGAGATATTCTTAGGTTGAACGTTTTTTTTGCTTTGAACATAATTTAAACTATTATATCTCATAAAATACAAAGATGGTCTTGGCATACTCTAGTAGTTACTTTGTCAGTTGATGGACAAGTAGTGTCTCCTATTACACATGAAACACTATGCGTAAGAATCTAAAAATAAAGAGCCTTTTAAGATGATACCATTCTATGGAAATCTCAAGTTAGAGATAAGGATGGAATATTTATTTTGTCTGACACAAGGAATGATGGCCATGTGTAAGAAGTGCACACTTCTTTGAAAAAAGTACTGCACTGAGAGAGCAATATGGGAATTCTGGCCTATATTCTAGCATATCACAATTTCATGATTTTATTCTATTATTTACTTTTATTGGAAATTTATCTGATATCACTAGTTTTTTTTGTCCTTGTAATAGCAGCATGATATTTTAACCATAAGCATCAGCAATCAATTTTTATATAAAGAAGTATTTTATATGACTGCCTCTATTTAAGTATTATTCAAGTATATCTCTGACTGTAAAGTATCTTAAATAAGGCCCAACAAGTCAAAAAAGGTTTTCTGCTATACCATGCCTGGGCATACACCCAAAAGATATTCCAACATACGACAAGGACATTTACTCAATTATATTCTTTATTTGTAATAGCCAGAAACTGGAAACAACGCAAATGTCCTTCAATGGAAGAATAGATAAAGAATCTGTGGTACATCTCCACAATGAAAGAGATCAAAAAAACAAGGACGTCATGAAATTCTGTGATAGTCTGTGACTAGTTGGTATGAGAGAGGGGCTCCCCATATCTGAAAACTATGGTAAGAAGGAGAGAGGGTAGGACAGGGAGGAGAAGAGTGAGGGGAGGGGACTATGATTGGGATGTAAAGCATATATATATATATATATATATATATATATATATATATTAAGGTGCTTAAAACATCTCCATATTGGAAGCTCTCTTGGTGAAGTTGTTTAGAAAAACTGCATTTTAAAACAATAAAAAGTATAAATGAAATAAATATAAAACTATATTCAAAGCATTCTTGCTAAATAAATACTAACAACCATGTACATGTGAATATGATGTCTTTTTTCTATTAAATTACAAATTTTCTAGAAGTTCTATAATTCTAGATATAAAAGAGTAGCAAATTCTATTCACTTTTATTCCTCCACATATTGTGTTTATAAGTTGACAAGATCTATATGAAGCAGGAGGATTTTACTAGGTAAGAAGCGACACACAGTATATCCAAGAAACTATTTAGCCAATATTGGACTTAGAATACACAAAAATTTAAAACTAATAGTAAAATCTTCCCATGGAATTAGCTAAAAATGAAACAGTAAATACAAGACCACAGGGGTCAGAAATTTAAGACCACTAATACAAATTCAAACAATAAAAATAATAAAATAATAATAAAAATAATAAAATTACAATTAATATTAAAAAATTACAATTGAGTTGGCTAACACATTTTTATAATAGCAAATGAAAAGAAAAACCAACTGAACAAATTACATAGCATTCACAGCTTCTACAAAGCAAATGAAACAATGACTAAACAACAAAAACAACAACAACAAAAAGCCTATAGAAGGAGAAAAACTATTTGTAAACAACGGATCTGATGAGTGGCTAGTATGCAAAACATATTAAGAACTCAGAACAACTAAACTTAAAATAAGTAAATGTTCCACTAAAATAGAAGCATGGTCCTAAATATACTTTTCTCAAAAGAAAGTATATTATTATATGCATAAGAAAAATATGGTGTCATAATTTAATCATCTAGCAAGATTCCTGACACAATGGTTTCAGTACATGACATCTTTGCCATTATTTTAATTCTATTATTTATTACTCAAATTCCATACAACTTTTATTTTATTTTATTTTATTTTATTTTATTAGTTACATTTTATTAACTCTATATCCCAGCTGTATCTGCTCCCTCATTCCCTCCCAAAACCTCCCTCCCTCCCTCCCTCCCTCATCTCCTCCCTGCCCCTTTCCAAGTCCACTGATTGGGGAGGACCTCCTCCCCTTTTATCTGATCCTGTTTTATCAGGTATCTTCAGAACTGGCTACAAAGTCCTCCTCTGTGGCATAGCAAGACTGCTCCTCCCTTGGGGTGTGGGGAGGTCAAAGAGCCTGACATTGAGTTCCTGTCAGAAATAGTCCCTGTTCCTCTTGTGGGAAACCAGTGTTACTGAGCTACCACAGGCTTCATCTACGCAGAGGTTCTAGGTTATATCCATACATGGTCCTTGGTGGAGTGTCAGTCTCAGAAAAGACCTCTGTGCCCAGATATATTTGGTCCTTGTGGAGCTCCTATACTTTCCATGTCATACAAATTCCCCCTTCTTTCATATGATTCCCTGCACTCTGCCGAAGGTTTGGTTATGAGTCTTAGTATCTGCTTTGATACACTGCTATGTAGAGTCTTTCAGGGGCCCTCTGCAGAAGGCTCCTGTCCTGTTACTTGTTTTCTCCTATGTCCAATGCACCTCCCATTTGTCTTTCTAAGTGAGGATTGATCATCTTACCCCGGGTCTTCTTTCTTGATTATCTTCTTTAGGTGTATAGATTTCATTATGTTTATCATATCTTATAGGAATATATGAGTGAGAATATACCATGTGTGTTTTTCTCCTTCTGGGATAGCTCACTCAGAATGATCTTTTCTAGATCCACCATTTGCCTGCAAATTTCATGATCTCCTTGTTTTTTGATTGCTGAGTAGTATTCTATTGTGTAAAAATACCACAATTTCTGTATCCATTCCTCCGTTGAGGGACATATGAACTTTGAGTTCAACTTTTCAGTTGTTTTACATATGATTTCCCTGTGGAAATAAAGCAAGCACAGGGAACGCCTTTAGATACTGAACGAAGATCTAAAGAAACTAGACAATGGGAAAAGCTCCTGCGCTCCTGAACTGGCAGAATTAATAATGTGAGGATGACTACACCACTAAAAGCAATCTACAGATTCATTGAAATATCAACCACAGTTCTAGTGGTGCTCTTCATAAAACTAGACATGTAACCCTAACATTCATATGGAAACAGAAGCTATTATGGAATGCCAAACTAGTTCTAAGCAAAAAGTTCATAGAGGGATAACATTATCAGACCTCAAATTACACTGCCCGGCCGTAGTAATAAATATACATGGTACTAACACAAAAACAAACAGGTGAAGAAAATATAATAGAAGACTCAGAGCTAATCTTACTCAGTTAAGGTCTTCCGATATTTTGGAAAGGTATTTAAAACTACCCCACACACTAAAAACAGAGCCTACTCAACAAAAGATACTGGTAAAACTAGAAGCCCTGTTCAAAGGAAGCTCATTGGCTGTTCAGTTTACAAGTGGAATTCCCTAGTAAGGGCAACAATGTCTGTGTCTGACATGAACACAGCGGCTGGCTCTTTGATCACCACCTCCTGAGGGGAGCAGCCTTGCCAGGCCATGGAGGAGGACAATGCAGCCAGTCCTGATGAGACTTGAGAGGCTAGGACCAAATCTACTGATGAGATAGTAGGCTGCAAAGGGGATACAAAGAGAATAAATTGTAATAAATAAATATATAAATTAAATTTAAAAAAATTTTTAAAAAACCTGGAAGCTCACCAGCAGAGGGATGAAATTAGATGTTTATTTCTCACCATGGACAAAAATTAATTCAAAGTAGTCAAAACCTTAAGTAGAAAGAAAAATCCTGAAACTGCTAAAGGAAAACATGCTAAAGGACACAGGCAATATATTGTAAAAAAAAAAAGTTCAAATAACAAGGAAACAACCTCAAGAAATGACAAATGGGATATATGAGTCTGAAAGGCTTCTGCATGGCAAATTCTACTAAGAACAAAATGAACAGAAAACTTGGAGAAGGAAGAGTATTCTTGTCAGTTTTACCTCAGAGAAGGAATTAGTCTTAAAACATATAAAATATTGCAAAATTAATCTCTGAAAAAAAAACCTGCCAGTTGCTAAATGGGCCAGTGAACTAAACATTTCTCAAAAAAATATAATAACACATGTTCAATAAACATTTAAAAATATTCACCAATCTCAACCATCATAGAAATGGAATTAAACTTAACTGAGAATTCCAATCAAACCACAATCACAATGAGTACCATGAGGTAAATAATGGCAACAAATACTGGCTAGGATATGAAGAAAAAAAAATTTACTCTCTGTTGGTAGAAATATAAAATGGTAGAGCCATTATGAAAATCAGCTTGGATGCTTCTCAAATAACTAAAAATAAAACTACCATATGGCACCAGTATAGCTCATATATATATATATATATATATATATATATATATATAGAGAGAGAGAGAGAGAGAGAGAGAGAGAGAGAGAGAGTATATACAAAGAGACTATGCATCTTATGATGGAGATGCTTCACAATACCACGGAAGGGAATCTGTCTGGATGCCAGTCAACTGATGAGCCTATAAAGAAAATTTACATGGACAGAGCTGAATTTTATTCAGTTTGAAAGAAAATAAAATAAGAAAATTTGCAGGAAAATGAAAGAATTGGGAATATTATAATGAATGAAGGAACATGGGATCATGAAGATAAAGAGTCTCACATAAATGGATCTTAGTCTCTGGCATGCATCCACGTGAATGGTATGTGTGGGAAAAGACCAGAACAATAGAAGAAGGGCAAATATTGAGAAAAAAAATATAGGCTTTAATGGGCTTTCAGTGAGGTGAACAGGAAGCCAACAGAATAAAGTGGAGGAGAAGTACTGGAGTAGAATAGTATATTAGAAAAAGGAAGCAGAGGGAAGAGGAATATAGTAGGAAAATGGGGAAGTAGGAGAGAAACGGACAAAAATGAAATATGTATGAAATTCTATAGGTAAACGCTTTCTTTTTAAGCACCACACACATATATATTACATTTGGAGTATATTTTTCTGAAAATATCCCTTGCCTTAAAAGAGGCAGCTTTTGTTGAACCTTGTAGCTAATTTAATAATATACCCTGAGAGCACTTAAGACTTACATATTGAACCTGCTATTCTACTGTGTACTCATCTGCTTATGTTTAACGAGCCTGTGAGAGAACAATGTGGCCAGACTTACTATGTCTTGGATTTTCCATGAAATGAGTGGCCATAGCCTAAGCTGAATAAATAGCTCTAATCTTCAGATATATATGTGTCTGAGTCAGAATAATCATTGTGGTAATCATTGGCTGAAAGCCAGCGGGTTGAAAGCAGTATTTAGCAGCAAATATTTCACAAATGTTGAAAGCATTTATGTAGAAATGGGCTTATCACATCTGTGGTTTTAAGTGCTGTTCTAGGTCAGATGGCATCAGTAAACGAACTTCTTCACTTGTATAATTCTGTTAAAGATTTCTATAGAAATATTCTCATCCCATGCTCCCCGTGCTCATCAACAAACATAGAGCAAAGCCCTTGGTAAGAGACAGGCATGACAGAGAGATCAACACAGAGCCAGCAGGGACAGATTGTACATACAACATAGACAGGCTACTAACCACAAACCACAGGCAGACAGAAGACAAAAGAGAGAGAGAAGTGGACAATTCAAAATTGGGCCCACTCTTGGTCAAACCTTGGTCAAATTTTCTCAAAGAAAAAGTCACCCTTCCCATTCCTTCATGTGACACCAATCCTGAAATTTTAAAACAGAAAAAAAAAATAAATGGAAACAACCAAGGACCACAGAAAAACTGAGCATGGCTGCCTAGTATATCAGAGCAAAGCCAATATCATCCTGAGAAATATTAGTCAATACGCAAGCCGCATTAAGTCCAATGTAGTATAAAGAAACAAATCAGCAATGTGTCAGAGTAACTAGTAAGAGTTACTAGCTGAAACCATGAATAGGAACAAAACAAGAACCCTGGGGCAGTGGTCTAGGGCCTGCATAGGAACACTTGGCTCTAAATGCGCTTGTTTGAGAATATCAGCAGTGTCTGCCATTCCCATCTTTTGTTGCCTTTTATTTGTTCTTCCCTGCCTGAGCAGTGCCTGCGAGCTGAGCTGGGATGACAGGGATTGTGCTATTGTTTACAGAAATCAGCAGATGTCCTGTCTATTAGGACAGCCAAGGAAAAGTGAGAACACCCACG
Source organism: Meriones unguiculatus (assembly GCF_030254825.1). NCBI lineage: Eukaryota > Metazoa > Chordata > Mammalia > Rodentia > Muridae > Meriones > Meriones unguiculatus. The sequence continues at coordinate 49,063,401 of NC_083363.1, forward strand.
GTAGGAGGTAACAGGAAAGGATGTCAACAGGACTAAAGTTTTCCAATATGGAAATAACTCAAGCTATTTAGTTAAAAGGGCAGATTAAAATAAAATGATTCTAATGCAGGATACAGGTTCTAAGATTAGCAAAAATAAAAATTATAGTATTTGTTTTTCTTTAATTCTCACTATATGCCATAATATCTAAATGCAGTCGAATGCAGCTGAGAGATTTACTCAGGGAGCAGGACATACTGCTATTATAGCGTCCTGTTGCAGGCTCAGTAATTGGGCATTGAATCGAGCAAGAATTCATACCCAGTTATGTTTCACTGAGGGTAAATTTATCCTGGCAAATGGCATGATTTTCTCTAGCTCAATACTAAAAGGGAGGGGGTCCACCTGCATGGACAGCTGCTGCTTCAGGAAACCTTTGCCAGGAGCCACTATTTAATAGAGTTGTGTGGGCATTCTGTGTACTGCTCTCCCCTGACAAGAGGCAAGAGGAGTTGGACCTGAGATTTTTGCCTTGATTTGTTTTCACCCTTGGTAATTTATTCTGCAACAAGGCTTGGTAGTGTCATTTTATTTGATCCTGACCAGAGCAAGGCTATGATTCCTTGTGAATTACTTATCTCATTCTAATAAGGCTGAACATGCAAAATTAGCCTTCTATACATTTCTAATTAGTTTTTAATGAATTTTAGCTTATCTTTTAGGAAAAGATCTATTCAACTAACTGCTCAGAATTTAATCTCTATTACTGAATCCTATGACAACCACTTCTCTGACAGAACTCTGTGTGTGTGTATGTCTGTGTGTGTGCATGTGTGTATGTAAAAATGTTGTTCTTGTTTTAAATTAATAAATTAAATTATTGTCTATGTAGTAGTAAGAATAAAATAATGACACCTACATAGCCATAAGAATAAAATAACTTGTATAATGTTTATGTATACTCATTTTATTGTTTCTGCTTCTGTCTTATGTTTTAAAGCAAGATTCAATAAAAAAAAATGTTGGCTGACAAAACTATATAGTTAAATACAGTTTTCCAAGTGAAGGATACATTCATTTGAATGAAACTAAAAGCATACTTTGATTCTCTTTGTAATTTCAAAACACTTAGTTTCAAACAATGAGGATGTTACTTTACACTGAATAAAAATTTAAGATAAACAAGAAAGAGGACCCTGGGTAAGATGATCAACCCTCATTTAGAAAGACAAATGTGATGGACATTGGTTGTAGGAGAAAACAAGTAACAGGACAGGAGCCTACCACAGAGGGCCTCTGAAAGTCTCTACCTAGCAGTGTATCAAAGCAAATGCTCTGAAATATACCCCAATTTTGGGCAGAGTGTAGGGAATCTTATGAAAGAAGGGGGAATTAGTATGACCTGGACAGGACAGGAGCTCCATAAGGACCAAATATATCTGGGCACAGGGGTCTTTTGTGAGACTGCTGTATCTCCAACCAAGTACCATGTATGGATATAACCTAGAACTCCTGCTGGGCTGTAGCCCATGTTAGCTCAGTATCCAAGTGAGTTCCCTAGTAAGGGGAACAGGGACTATTTCTGACATGAATTCAATGGCTGGCTCCTTAACTGCTCCTCCCGCCCCCACCAGAAGAAGTTGCAGCCCTGCTGGGTCACAGAGGAGGACTTTGCAGCCAGGCCTGAAGATAGCTGATAAACTAGGGTCAAATGAAAGGGGAGGAGGTCCTCCCCTATAAGTGGACTTGGAAAGGGGTATGGAGTAGATGAGGGAGGGAGAGTGGGATTGGGAGGGGATGAGGGAGTGGGATACAGCTGGGATTCAAAGTTAATAAACTGTAACTAATATTAAAAAATAAAAATTTAATAAAATTTCATAGTATTTCCACATGTAAATTTTAATAAAAAAATCTAATAATGCTAAAAAATATTTTTGTTAAAAATTTCTCACTATATACCCATTTTTATCACCCAGTTGGCATAGCTTCTTTTTTTCTGAGAGTGAATTAACATTTTACTTATTACAAAGATGTATTGTTACCACCAACATTAGTTTATATTTACATTTAATTTAAATATTAAAAATTCATAGTAAACACATACATTTTCCAGAAATATCTTGGGCATAAAATAATTAGTTCATGTAAATATATCATCAGGGTTTAGAAAAAAATAACACATTTGTTTTTACATAGTAGACAGTCAAATATGTTTATCAAATATTGTTCTTAGGGTAAATGTATGCAGAAATGTTTGTGGGAAAACTTAAAATATTTTGGAGAGGGACACAGGTGGGGAAGAGGGAGGGTGGGCTTGGGAGGGTAGTAGGGAAGGAGGTACAGGGGAGATAAAAAGTGAATAAGCTGTAATTATTAAAAATAAAAATAATTATAAAATGAATAAATAAATCATTAACATCCCCCCCCAAAAAAACCCATCATCAGACCACTTCTTAGAACATGAGGGCATATAAGTATATAATGTAAATTTTTAATAAATAAGCCACTGTCTTGAGTTTGTGAACAGTGAATGCATTAAAAATAAGAGGCCAACTAGACAGATCAGCAGGTAAAATTTTTTTGCTAGCCAATAATGTACATTTGATTTACAGAAGCCATGTGAATGTAGAAAGGCAAACGTGATTGCACAGGGTTGTCCTCGAACCTCTACTTTCACATATATATATATATATATATATATATATACTCTAATTTATTTTAAAGAATTATAAACAAAAGAGTGGAAAGCTTGGTATTTGTATAAGCAACTGAGACAAAAATGTCGGAATAGTGAATGAGAATTTAAAGAATGTTATGTGAATTAACTTTGAAATGAGTAAAATAATAATGTTCACATAAATATGTAAGTGTCCTTGAATAAAATAGGAAATTAACTGAAATTTTGCAAAATGGGTTTTTCTGTCTTTAATGTGACCGAAATTTATGAAAAATATTTTCGTTGGCTGTGAAGATCTCTGTGTACATTCTCTGTACGCTGGTAAGCCATGGGCCATTGTTTAAGTTGAATAGATCTTCTATAGCTACTACTTTCTCAGCAGGTTAAGAGGTTGTCGATGAACAGGCTTGTTATACAACACTTCCTCACTGGTAAATCTTCCAGAATGATCGTTGCAGCCTCTGGAAGTCCATGGAGTACACTGTCCAGGCTCCCATAGACTACATACTAGCTGTGTTTAAAAGCCTTTGGGACTGTGTTTTTATGTACATGTATGAAACTGTCCTGCTCAGGAAGCATCTTTGAGGTTCAAAAGGCTCCTAATTAAAAAAAAAATGAATAAAACAACGTATTTACGGCAAGGCTGCTTATAGGATTCAGAGAAGGAAGGCAGACAGAGCAGCAGTCCTTTGTGTTACAGAGCAGAGCAGTGTAAATGCCACACCGTTATAAAAATGCTGAATGAACACAGTGAGAGGAATATGCAATTATTCACTTCCAAATGGGGGCTGTAAAATGATTTCTCTGTCTTAATAATTCAAACCAGGCTGCAGGTACAGAGTACTTCTCTTCCACACAGGCAAATGACCAAGGTGGCTTAAGGACAGCATGTACTAAGCAAGTGCGGTACCAGAAGTAAAGACAGGCTGTCTGGATGACACTTAAGGTGTGTTGGGTGGGAATGGATGACAGCGGTTGTCTCAGGAAAGTCACACAACGAAGGTTTTTTTTTTCTTCTGTTTGTTATAGGAGTCATTTACTACTGCACCAGAAGCTGAAGTAGATCAAGAAATTTGCAATATGAACAGGACCACAGTGAATCTTGATCTAATTAGTAGGATGAGGTTGGCAAAATGTTGATTACAGAAGGATTTATCGTGATGGGATGGATGACTGTGGTGAAAATTTCGGTCTTTTTTTTTAGAAATGTTATGTGAATATGTTTTGTTTTAACCCCGGATGAGGGCTATGGGGCTGCTTTAGATTGCCCACAGCAGCTAGCTATGATTTGCCTCATGCTGTAGGCGGGGCATGGTTTTGCCAGCTGAAGGTAGTTTACAGTTGGAATTCTGGGGATTCTTGAGAGGGCATACAAATGCTAGACCCCCAAGAGGCAGGTTGACGGATATTCTCACTGCTGCCGCCAGTCTGTTGCTTCTTTTTACTTGCTCCTGCTGCTGTCGGTGGTTACTGCAGATAGCCTGACAACAAAGATCAAATTTGCCCCAAGAACTTGATGCCACTAGTCACTGGGAAGGAATCTAACAATATCAAACACTATCAATTCCTTTCCTTTCTAACCTTCTTTCTCTCTTACCTAGTGTTGGGGGAATGAAAGGGACAGGAGTGGTTTAAGGATCTAGCAAAAATAACTCAATCAAGGACCCAAAGAGATTGTCTACAGATAGTGATGCAGGTTGTTAACAGTGGAGAATGTGGACGAAAGCAATCTGCAAATGCCGTATCTTTTTAGCGGGCTCTTCATCTGTACTAACAACTTGCTCACCAAAACGTTCACCAATTCCGATCTTGACAGTAAACCTGCCAGGACAATCCATTTCCCACCGATCAGCCTTAGACCCTGGTGAATTCCCTTAAACTCACAAACTACTGGAGGCCAGTATAAAAATGCAGGTCTCCACCTCTGCAAAAGTCAAACATTTACTTTCGCTTCAGGGCTTCTGGTTACTGATAAGAAAGAGACACCGATTCTCAAGTGAAGTACAAAGTGATGGTGGACAACCACAGCAGTTAGAAGTGCTAGGAAGTTCGCTGAAGTCAGTAACCATGGAGGTGAGTGGTCATGCTAGAAAACAGATGTCAGAAGGTTAATATGAAAACCGTTCTACCGGCGGGTGAAAGATAAAGGGTATGTCATCAATTGTTTTCTAGGTAGCAAGGGAGAAATGAGGTGCTCTCTTGTGGGAGGAAAGGAGATTAAACGGTTTTTCAAAACTGGCTATTTGTTTTAGGCTTACTATGATAAGAAGCTTAAAATGTCTTCATGGCTTACAGAACAATAGCTATGAAGGATTCGGAAGAAATTTTCAGGAGAGGCTCGGCACTATCGAAACAACACTGCCTATGACTAAAAGTATGGCTAGGTAAGTGGTATAGGAGCTAAGGGGTCTTATTTTCAAGTTAACAACTTGGCTCTGAGAGAGCTAAACCAAAAGTCAATTGAACCAAGTTGGGGAAAGAAAAGCATCCTCCAGGGTTCAGACACCATCTTCTCATGTCCTGCCTAGGAAAGAACACCAAGCATGAAAAGAAATCAAAATTCTCTCAGAATGGTGGTAGATATATAATCTTTATAAAATTAAAGGTGAGAAAAGAAAAGTGATAGGGAATTCACACACACACACACACACACACACACACACACACACAAAAAAAAAAAAAAAAAAAAAAAAAAAGGTATGCTCAGAAATGGTCCAAAAGCACTCCCATAAGAGAACAGAACAAGAGAGAAAAATAACAGACATATATGTCATTCTCCACAAATCGTCTCTTAACTTCTGAGAGCAGTGGGATTCGGGACTGTAGGAGAGTGTTAAAGTCTGTGAGGAGCTGGAAAGTGTGGGAGCAGCAATTTGGAGAAATGAACGTATACCACCCAGAGGATACGGCGAGCTGGTAACAGCACTGCAAATTTGGCTGGATGCTACATGGTATTTCACAAGTGGATGGAACAGGCGATGTGATTAAAGGTCTGTTATCACACTGGGAGGAACGCTGCATCAAGCCACTTTTAATAAAACACCACAGACATAAAAATATGTTCCACATAGAATCAGCCTACGTGTACCTATCACCAGTTTGGGGATTAAACAGTTTCTGTTCCTTGCAGCAATTTCTTCCAACATTAGAGGCCATATGATAAACAAAACAGCCCTGAGCTCCCATCTGGGCTCTGTAGCACAGGAAGCCCTTGCAGCATTGGAGAGATTTTGTTTTCTTGGTACCGAGTATGCCCTGCAGTACTGTGAGCACCTGGGCTACAGGAGAGCAATCCATCCATACTCCAGAAAACAGATTTCCAACCAAGGGGCCTGTGCTTTCTCTGGTTACTCTGCATTTGTATTTTGGCACTACCTTCTTCTCCAGGCCTGACTTCCTCCTCTGCTACGTTACATCTGCACACACAGTTCTCAATAGATTTAAAGTGCTCTGTGTATGGAAAGGGAAGCCCTATATGCCCTTGAAATATTATCTTATTAGATTGTTTTACTTCTTAACTCCCATACCCATGGGGTAGGTAGGAAGGAAGCAGTGTTATTCAATTATAAAGTAACTCTCTCCTTAACCAAATGCTTTAAATTAAACCAGGGCAATTTTTTCATTGGTGGCATTTAAATGGGAGTTATATACAGCTGTCTCCTGGGGCACTATACTCTGTCCTCTACCCTTAATTTGACCTGAAGAGATTTCCCAGAGCTGAGCTAGCCAGCAGGTAAAAGAAGGGGAAATATGCCAACATTCACATTAATCAAAACTCTAAGCTTAGAGAAACAAATATATCAGTGTTTGCTAAAAGCTCTTGCCAACAAAGCCTTGAAAAGGCAGAAGAATTTTGTTTTTTTTTATTTTACCTGAGAATTCTGTTTGTTATAGATGCTTGTTTTTGAGAAAAAAGAAAAAGCAGAACAATAGTGTAAAGCTAGATAAACGAACTGTGTCTGCATTAGAAAGCTGTTGCAAAACTAGACAGTAACAAAAATTAAAAACTTTGCCTTTATCAGGAAGTAGTATCTGAAGGGCCACGTTTTGAAACAAACGTCTCACATTCCGTCCCTACTCTTTGCTGTCCAACTCTCAGAATCCCTGTCCTCTCCTCTGAACCTGCTGTGGACTTTGCTTCCTCTTTTTCTTCAAACGTAGAGGGTTACATTTCCTCTGAGCTGGTCTCTGGTTGTTCTCCTCTCAGACCTCCGCCATCATTATTTAGTGATCCCTCAACAAAGAGGCTGTTCTGTTCCCACCAGTCTTTCAGCTCAGCATCAACCTCAGTCTCAGCAGGTAGCCTTGCCTCGTAATTCCCCAAGGGAAAAAAACAAAACAAAACACAACATAGCAACTAGTGTATGGTGAGGTCATTCCTAATGCTGCATCCATTTCAGTCAGTCTCCTTCCTGACACCTCCTTCTCTGCGAATTTGTCTGACTTTTGCATCACTTTCTGCTAAGGATTCTGCTCCCTTGTTCTTATAAATGGCAGCACATATCTACTGTTCTACAAATCTGGCTCCTCTGTTAATACATATTATATATGTGTGTGTATATATAAATTAATTATATAGGCATGTGTATATATGCACATCATATATTGCATAGGATGTATTCATTTGTGTTTAATTATCATATTTAAATATAAATATATCTAATTATATATATTTGTGTATGTGAATATGAATGTGCGTACTCAGTGTAAGTGTGTACAACCTGTGACTGTGTGTGTAGGAGTCAGAAGGAAGCCTTACATGTCTTTTTCTATTTTACCACCTTCTCCATTTTACCTTTGAGACAGGGTTTTTTTCACTTTACCTACAGCTTACCAAATGATTAGACAGCCTGGCTTTGGGCTCTTGGATATGCCTGTCTCCATCAACTCCCTTCCCCCTCACTCTTCCCCTATTCTAGGGCTCTAGGCTGTGCTTTTCTAGGAGTGCTGGAAATACAAATATAAGTTCTTATGCTCACACGGCAAGCACTTTACCTACCGATCCACTTCTCCAGCCCCTTCCTTTATATCTCTAAGTATGATATAATACTAACAAGGACAGAATTATCTACTCCAGAAGTCAGCTTTGCTCTATTCACTCTTTCCTGTTGCCTTTGCTTGATTCTCAGCTCTGTGGCTTTTAGCAGTACCACGGCCTTGGAAAGAAAGTCTTGCACTCTTATATGTTTAGAAGCCGTGTTTATCCATCCAAAGACAGTCACATGCAGCCATATAGAGGGACACATGTTTCCACCCCTTGTTCTTAGTACTCTCTTTCCATGGGGCTGTGCTATGCTCAACTCTTCTTGAGTATCATCTGTTTTGCTTCATTTGATCATCTGTCTGAATGAAGCTCATGTCAATCAAAAGTGTGTATTCCTTCTCTGCATGCTCTATGAGGCAATCGGTGTTACCCTCAACCTCTCAAAAGGTGTTTTTCCAGATCACTGGTCCCTTATTCTTCATACACAAATTCCTCATTAAATGGAGAATCTCACCTCAGAGTAGGCTGTATGAATTATTAGAGGACTGGCACCGTATTTTCTATTTGATATATTCCTTATTCTCTAGGTTTCACAGAATGATAATTTGTAGATGCCTACTATCTATTATTATTAATTTTGTTTCAAGTTGATGAAAGCTGGGATAAAGTAAGCTAAACCATTCTGAGTAGGTCTGTAAGAACACTTCTGGGGAGATTAACGGAGGAGGGTCCATGCTCCCTCAAAGTGGGAAGCATCTTCTGAAATTAGCCATGATAGAAAAGAGTTCTGAGGGAGAAGCACCCCTACTTCTGTCCACCTTCCATCATTTACTAGTGAGCGCATCCACCCTACTGGAGCCGGTGCCATGACTCCCCGCCACGATGGAACGAACTCTAAAGCCAAGAGACAAAAAGAATCCTCTCTTTTGCTTTGCTGTGAATTTTGCTCCAGCAATAAGACAAGTAACTGATATAACATTCAAATAAAATGTATTGACCATCTATCATGTGCTGTTAGATGCTGAGAAGAGAACAAAAATCAACCTGGTGTGCATTTTCAGAGTTCTCAGGCTAGGAGAAGCAGTCACAGATCTGAACTGTGTGGCATAGCATACATGTAGAGAGCATGCTATGGCCATGGACCTAGGGTAAGGCTTCCCTTCTTCCTTCTAAGTTTCCCCTTACCACCTCATTCAAACTCCCACTCTCCTACATTTCTCGGTTCCAGAATATCCCACCTGTAAATGTTCAGAGACTAGGTTCCTTACTCCAACATGTAAATAACACTATGCTGCCAAACTTGTGACAAACTGGGGAGTTAAATATGTATTTTTTTAAAGCAATTTGAACATTTCCTCCTTAACTCTAATCTCTGATTTCTGAAAAAGATTATCTTACCTGCTACCAAACATGGGATTCAAATGTTCAAATACAGCAGCACAACAAAAGTTCATCCTTTCTTCTTTTCTTATTGAATCAAAATTTCCTCTGGATATTTTCTTCTAGATGATATTTTAATGAATAATATAGCCATTCCTGATCACAAAGTCTTTATAGAGAAAGCGTTTTCATTTCTAAGTCTCAATTTTAAAATGACCTTGTGTTTACAAAGATAGTATGTCCAATAGTCTAAAAAGCATTTCCAAATGAAATCACTTCTATACCTCAAGCAAAGTTCGCTATGCTAGGTTATGGACATAATAGCTGCTCTCAATACTCTTGAATTTTGTGAGAGGAAAATAAAGAAAATTTTCTTTTCACTTACACATCTCTTGTTTTGAGTTGGTGATATTACTTCTTAATCTGTCATTTGTGCATTATTGCTCTCCCCATCCACTGGCAGAATCATTTAGACTGTTATAATTATATAAAAACGCTAAATGTACCTATAATTTCTACTTAGAAAGTAAAGAAAAATCACTCATGACTCCCCAAATAACTTTCACATCAGCATCATTTTGTAAAGCTTCTCAGAGGCATCACATAGCAGAAAGTTGAGTCCTAATTTCTATTTGCCCTGAACTATTTTTGTACTGTTTGTTTTTTTTTTTTACATACAGAGAATTTTTGATAATTATACCATTCCTCTCTTTTCCTTATGTTCCTTAAAGGTTTATGTCAAGTCCAGTGTGGTCCAAAGTACTTTTCAACCAATCTCTGATGGTGAACCTGTGTCCAAATTTGAGTGCTATATAGTAAGCAAAGTTCTCCTTTTTCATTGTTAATCGTATGGCATAAAAAATCACTCCTACTGTGAGTCAGATAATCTATTATATGACATTTACATGGGTACCTATTACATGAAAACAACTTCCATAAGTACCTCTGCTTCCTATGTTCTAGATCAAATGCCATAATCCATAGAACTGAACATGACTTTTCACCAACATTTCCTTAACCATTTTCAAAGCTAATGACTCAAAGTCTGTTTAATCCTTTGGAATTTGATTTTGATTTTCCTCCTGTTTCAGGAGTAGGCACTGGATTTATCAACAAACAAAGGTTTATATCAATCAAGCAACCAATCAAATTTAGCTCGTGTGTGTTTGTTCTGGACCTAGAGTTTAAAATATTGCTTCTTGAATTAAATCATGAAAACTCAGTTTCATAGTTGAGTATCCTTTATCTTGATTCCTTCTTATTTCAAACATTTTGGCCTGTTCAAATTAATTCAATAGTTTGTTTATGTATAAATTCAAATTTAAATATTTGACAGCAAGAAGCTTTCTTAGGAAGGGAAGATTTGAGTGCATGTGTTGTAATAGAAGACAATCATTGTTCACAATATTATATTTTAAATGATATGCTATTTCCATGAATTTGCATTTGTATTAGTTTCTTATATCTTGACTGGGTGAGAAAGAGCTAATGTAGGAATTTGGGAATAAGGAGCTGAGTTTAAATTGGGGTGGGGCGGTGTTCAAATTATTTGTATTTTCACTAAGACAGCAAATTGGCTAGTGAAACATAACAGGATTATAAACAATGAGTGAATGCTTGTAAAGGGATTGAGTTTTGATCTCTGTCTCAAAGAGTCTGAAAGCAGTTAGACTTGTACCTAAGTTGTCATCATTCCTGTATTTCCAGGCAGCACTGGATATAAAAAGAGCCTGGGCTTATTTCTCCTCCCATGTCTGTACAGGCTAGTTTTATGTCAGTTTGAGAGGAGCTAAAAATCCAAGAGGAGGGAACCTCAATCAAGAAAATGGCTTCATAGGATCAAGCTGTAGGCAAGCCTGCAGGCCACTTTCTTAATTAGTGATTGAGAGGAGAGAGCCAAACGTATTGTGGGTGGTGCCATGCCAGGCTGGTAGTCTTGAATCCTACAAGAAAGAAAGCTGAGTGAGACTTGAGGAGCAAACCACTGAGCAGCACTCCTCCGTGGCCTTGGCACCAGCTCCTGCCTACAGGTCCTTGCCCTGTTTGAGTTTCTGTCCTGACTTCCCTTTGACGATAAACTGAAATGTGGAAGCATAAGCTGAATAGTCACTTTCCTCCCCAAGTTGCTTTGGTGGTGGTGTTTCATCACAGCAAACAGCAACTGCAACTAGGACAAATGTCCCTCTTCAGTTGTTATAAGCAATTTAGTATCTCATTGATTCTAGAGCTTCTGCAACGCCAGGGTCCTTAACACAGCTATAACCATCCTCATTATTCTGTAATATGTTGCTTAATGCTCCCGGTACAGAAGGCTTCACTCTATGTCTGCTTATTTGTCTTATTCATTAGCAGTCCAGGTCTTGATATGGAAGGCCATATGGTCCTTTTATATGTATCCTTCAACAGTGCCGTGAATATTGCTAAAGAGATATTAAAATAGATAATCATAGTAATTAAACCTTGATGACTTACAAAATTTACTAGTAGGGTTTTTGAAAGCCACTACACTGAACAAATTCCTAGTGACATAAAGCTTAATAATGTTAAGTGTATTTGAAAATGTTTATTAAGATTATAAAACACAAATAATTTACATGAAATATTGCCAAAACCCACAAATACTGATATATATATATATATATATATGCATGTATGTATGTATGTATGCATTTTTCAAATAGTACCATGAGGACTGTGGACAATCTGGACAATCTGTTTCCAAGAAAACTCTTAACAGACATTTCCAGATTTCAAATTTTTCTATAAATTATTCTTCACACTTTTATATCAGTCTTCTTCTCTACACTATGTTTAATGCCAGATTTGCAAATGTAATTGTCTGAAATGATTCCATTTAAGTACGTAAAGGAATTATGCGAATGTATATGGAAATAGGATGTTTGGGTTTTTAATCAACCACAGGGAGTTCCCTTTAAGCTTGGGAATGTATTCTTTATGTTTAAATGCATAAAAACCATAATAAATGAGCAAGCCACCCAGTTTCAGGGAACAACACAGTCATTGCCTGATTGGAACATTCTACTGATATGAATGCTACATAAATGTTTGTAAGTAAACTCACTACCTGTGCTTCAGTACCACATATTTAGGTTATTTACTGCTCTTGAGGATGCAACGAAAACAACATACACACACACACACACACACACACGTCCACATGCACAGACTTCATCATTTAGGTAAATCACTTGAAAGAAATTTCTTAGTGGTCCCTTCAAATCCCTCACATACTGTCTTTCCCTCTGGTCTTGTCCTCCTCTTTTTCCTCCTCTTCCTCTATTGCTTTCTTGAGAGTGGTTTATAAACTACTGGCTGGCCTAGTGTTGGGTATTTAGTGGAGACCGGCCTCAAGCACATGGCAATCCTACTGTGTCTACTAAGGACTAGTGTTAAAGGCACAGGCCATCACTCTAGAGCTGGCAGCTCCTCTTGTTTTCCTTCTTCCTTCAGGCTAACTATTTCTGTACTTAAAGCATCTGTCTGCCTCCCTTTCCTCTCTGTCCTCTTTCTTTCCTGCATCCACTGCATGTAATTCACTGAACTCAATTGCATTTTGCAAGGGATTCAGTGTCTCATTCATAAAACATTGCAAATGCATGCTGCCTTAATAAAGTAGTGACTTATGGATGCTACACAGTGACTCTACGGCTGCTGCTTTTATGACCAATATAGACTGTTCAAAAGAGAAAGTAGCTTAATAACTAAGACTATTCAGCAACCCATAAGGGAAAGACAATTGACAAGAGGATTCAGAACACAGGTAAAACATTATAGATTAAAAAGTCAAAACTTAGTAAAGAAATCAAATAAGTGATTTTTGGGGAAAGAAAAATGTTAAAGAAAAATAATATATAAAAAGGTGAAAGCCTATACAAAAGTAAAATGCTCTACTAGAAACTGACAAGGCAAAACAACTGTATGTACAGTTGAAGAGAGAAAGTTAATGGGCCACTGAGAGAACATTCCTGTCCCAGGACACAGTGTTATGAATACCAGTAAGACACAAGAAACAGGGTTCTAATTACAAGATAGCATATGCACTTCAACTTTAAAAATCCAACAATTTCATACTGAGATTGTTTTAAAAGACAATTGCAAAAATGATTGTTAATGGACAACTAAAAAAACCTAAACAGAACTGGGTAAGTAGACATATGAGTAAAAGTCACTCAAAATAAATGGAAGTCACCTCTTCTCCCCACACAAACACACACACACACATACTGAATTATACACAAATGAGCATGGTTCTCAACCCCCTTCAAGGATGCAATTGCAGAAACCCACAACTGTTCCGTCTGAAAAGAGGAACAGACTGCTGGATGTAATCATATAGTATTTATCATTTGGGAACTTAATTCTACTTAATGTAATATACTAAAAACTCATCAAGGTTGTAGAAACTGACAGGACCTCTCTTCCTGAGAACTTTCCTGCCTCTGTGTGTGGGATTAGAGGATTCCTCTAGTACCCTGTAGTTTACAGAATCCTTTTTGTTTGGGGGGGGGTGGGTGAGACAGTTTCGCTGTATAAAGTTGGCTGACCTGGGCTCACTTTGTGGACCAGGCTGGCCTCGAACTCACAAAGATCTGCCTGCCTCTGCTTCCCTCAGTTCTGGGATTACAGGTATGTACTACTGAGCCCTGCTAACTATTAATACTAAACTGCCTCCTAAGTGTGGGATCAAGGATCTGAGGAATCTGGTTCAGAGAGAACTCTGGGATCTGGTTCAGAGCAGAAGTGAGGTTGAGATGTATCTAAATCCTGGAAATATTGTCCTGAGACTGGAGATGGTAGGACCTCTCCCTCCCTGCTCTGAGTTTGCTTGTCCCTTCTCAAGTAGCCCTGCATCATGTCACCCTTGCTACACTGAGAGGTCAGATAATCTGGCAGCTAGGCTAAATTTCCTTTCCCCTTATAAGGTAATATCCAGCAGCATCTGGAATTCCTCCTCATGCAAATGAGGCATCGTTGGCACCCTGACCCTAGCCCATGAGGTACACTCACTCTGACTGCCCCTACTCACTCCTCAAAGGTTCAAATAGCCTTTGTTCACCCCAATTAAAAAAGCTGTCTATCTAAAATTGTCTGCAGAGAAGGCTGCTCACCACAGCCTGAGGTCTCTTTCATCTGCCTCCCCTGCCCTTCTGACTCCAGCTTCTTTCCCTCAGTATCCATTGGCTGCAGTCACAGGCCAATGGGACAAGGACAGGTGGACAAAGATGGGTGGGAAAACAGAGGCTGAATTACACTTATGGATTTATTATTATACCATAAATTAATACAAGACTCAACCCTTATTAGATATGTTTGTTATCTGCAGTAGACTGGAATTAACACTGAGAGTGACAACTAGTAAAGGTGCAGAGAATAAAAGACGGTGTAATGCTCATGCATAAATGAGATATCTACATCATATCCCCACCCACGGGCTCAGGGTAGAGGGGGGATTGACAGTCTGTAACGGCAAGAAGCAATGGAGATCTATAAAAAAAAATTAGTGTTTTCTGGCCACAGCACATATGCACTCACAGAAATACAAAATCATTCACAAGGCTGGTTAAAAATAAAGCTCAAGCCACACAAAATCCCAGCATGGAAAAGGAAATTAGACACAAAGTCTCACCATTCGGGATGTGCCAGTGGCAACTGATAGCTTCTGGAAGAGGGGAAGTCAGTTTTCAAGATGGCTTTTCAGGCTGGAGCAACAATGCATCCGATGACATATGGGTGGTGTTAGAGTATAGGCAGCCTGCTTCCGGGTTGCCTAGTAAGCCATGATGTCATCACATGTGGCCCACCGGGTATGGCTGACACACCTAGCCATCACGGGTCCACCGTGCAGGAGCTATCAATGGACCCCTGCCTCTTACCTCTCTCTCTTGCTCTCTTGTTCTGTGCTCTCTTGTTCTTTCCATCTGTCCTATTCTCTCCCATTTCTCTGTCTGAGCGGCCCCCTCCCTCCCTCTATCATGTCTCCCTCTCTCTCCACCTCCATCCATTAAACTTCCTTTATGTAATATAGGTTGTGAGCATCATTTAAAAAATAATGGACAGTACAAATAGGACTGGGAGGGCAGGACTGGTTTAAACTGCACAACACACATACACACAGAGTTGTGTGGTAGGCAGGAAAAGAAGAGTTAGATCTAAGAAAAATTCAGGGAGGTAGGTGTAAATATGTTTACAACACATTTCACCAAATTTGCAAAGAGTAACAGTAAAAGCAAAAAAAACAAAAGGAATTTTTAAAAGAAGATTCATAAAAAACTCACACACCCTACTCATTCATAAGCCATTCAGCACAAAACATATGATACATCACTGGAAATTTCATGTGCAGAGAAATAAAACTGCTCAAGTGACAAAGGGTACAAAGTCCCCAGAGCACTTAAAGGTTTTCAGTGTTCCTCTACAAATAATTTCTGCATATCTACCAAAAATGAACATATAAATGATTTATATTGCCTGCCTTAAGGGATAAAGAGAAGTAATTAAATGTGAGCATAGTCATTGCTGAGAAAACCGTACAGAGATTCCAAGACAATGCAGAAGAGAATGAGAAGAAGGTAGATCTAGAGAGCCTAAAACACCTGGAACAGAAATTCCACATAAATAAGCAACAGAGAGACCATGCCACAATTAATAATCAATAGCAGCATAATTTAACAGCAGCAATGTTTTCCGAGATAAAAACATTTGATTTTGTACATCAAAAAGTTCACAAAATCCAAGATAGTTGTATTAGAATACAAGTACACAGTTGGTCATATTTGATAATCTGCCTGAACTATAACAAACATAAACGTTCTTTATAAATGCAACAAATGGAACAAAAGAGCCGCTTATACAATATAATTAAATAATAGATCTACAAAATATACTTTTGAGAAATTAAAGGAAATCATAAATGGGATTTAAAAAAAAATCACCCACAATTTAGCCATATAACAGAAAACATTTTAAATTTCAGAATAATTTTAGATTTTTTTTCCAATTGAGGAAAAAGCATAAATGACTAGATACTCACATGAGATTTTTTTTTAACCTATGACTTCAAATGTCTTACAATAAGTTAATAATTAAAGGTGTTGCTTGTCGTTTGCTAAGTAATGCATTCAAATGTATGTATCTCCTTCATATTAACTTAAATATCATAGGCAACCTATGTGATAGGCATTCATTATTCTCTCTTATAACACAGTGGCTCCCTGAGTTTGTAGAGGTGTGAGGAAGACAATCAAGAACTCAATTTCTAATCTTGCGATTCTAAATCTGTACACTTTCAAGTATACCAATTCAATTTTCAAAGAATGGACTTTATTTCTCAGAATGACTGGCGTAATTGGTGTTGTTATTTTTTTTCTCTCTCTCCTCTCTGTCAGAGTCAAATCCCAGAGGAAGTAGGAAAGGTGTCAAGTTTTCTTTAAAATGTATATCACTTGTCACTGGATGAGATGGAGATCTCCATTCTGAATCCTTTATGTTGCAATAAAGCATAAAAACAGTCTGCTTAATTAGAACCTGAAGAATCTACAATATATGCAGAATTGAAAACTATTTCTAAGAAGCTTCTCATTAGCTATGATTTGCAATAATACTGGGAGAAATATGACAAGCAATTTATCTTCAAATTTCTCCAAAAGTCAGTTACAAATCATGATAATTACAATTTCCCGCCCCCTTTCTCTCTCTTTTTTCTCTCTCTTTGGTGTTTTGAGACAGGGTTTCTCTGTATATTTGTGTAGTCTTAGCTGTCCTGGACTTGCTTTGTAGACCAGCCTGGCCTTGAACTCACAGCGATCCACCTACACTGCCTCCCCAAGTGTGGTATTACTAGTGTGCGCCATTGCCCCCTGTAATTACAAATCTTATTGTAATAAATGTATTGTTAAGATTTTTTGTTCCACTGTGGACAGCAGGGTAGAGTGTTCAATATATAAGTGTATGTATGTATGATATGTGCCCCTGGCTTTTTTTCTTCTTTATTTATTTGTTCATTTTAAATCCCAATCGCAACCCCACATCCTCTTCTCCTCCCAGTCCCATCATCCCACCTACTTTCTCTCCTATACCTCCCCATCCCAGGTACCAGCGCACCCTGGTACATCAAGTTTCATCAGGACTAAGCGTCTCCTTGTTCACTGAGGCAAGTCAAGGTGTCCCTGAGAGGGAAACAGGATTGAGAGGGTGGCAACAGGATACAAGTCAGAGAAAGCACCCACTCTAATTGTTAGGGAACCCACTTAAGGATCAAGCAGCCTATCAGTTTCATATGTGTAAGGGGCCTGGGAACAGTCTGTGCATGTTCTTTGGTTGGTTGGTCAGTCTCTATGAGCCCCCATGGGCCCTGGTCAGTTGGCTACTACGTAGGTCTTGTGGTGTCCTTGACTCCTCCAGTCCCTCAATCCCTCCCCTAACTCTTCCAAAAGACTACCTGAGTTACACCTAATGTTTGGCTGAGGGTCTCTGCATCTGTTTCCATTATTTGCTGGATGAAGCCTCTAAGATGATACTTATGCTAGGTTCCTGTCTGCCAGGATATCATTAATAGTGTCAGGGGTTAGCTCTCTCCCATAGGGTGGGTCTCAAGTTGGGCCAGTCATTGGTTGGCCATTCCCTCAATCTCTGTTTCATCTTTTATCCCACACATCTTATAGGCATGACAAATTTGGGGTTGAAGGTTTTGTGGTTGGGTTGGTGTCCCCCTCCTTCTGCTGGTAGTCCTGCCTGGCTACAGGATGTGGCCACTTCAGTCCTCAGTATCCTCTGCTGTTAGGAGTTTCAGCTAGGGTCAACCCCATATCCTCCCAAGAGCCTCTCCAATCCCTGGTCTCCAGTTTGTCTCAGAGATGCCCTAAACACCAGTCTCCCTTCTCTATCCCAGCCCTCTCACCCTCCATCCCTGCTCTCACCATACCTGAAGGGGTAGAGAAGGGAGCGAAGGGGTTAGCCCCTGAATTTTAAAAATTTTTAATTGTGTGTATGTATGTAGAACCCAATGGCTACTAACAACAGTCTGTAACCCTAATTCCAGAGGATCTGACATCCTCTTCAGACTCTTACAGCCACCCTTGTAATGCAAATATACATGCATGCAAAAAATCCATATAAGTAAAATAAAAATAAATACATGCAAAATAATATTTTCCTTTATTCCTGGTGTTGGTATGTTCATTTTCCATTTATTGCTATGGATTAGTAACACTATAGCCATTTGAATGTCTTCATCAAACATATCATCCTGTATGTAATTACTAGTATGCACTTCCATTTTCAAAAATATACTCTGAGATTTGTTTGAATGAATTGTTTTTTAATGAATAGAAAGCAAAAAATGCAGAGGTGGTTAGGTAGGTTTAATCAAGTGTATGGTAACTCAGCAGAAGTGTCAGGAGGTTCTTACAGATCCCCACCTTCAAAATGATTGGTGACAGTCATTATAGTGCTACCTACTGTTGCTGAATGTGGTTTTTGAAAATGCTAATTGAGCATACCCTTTAAAAGCTACAGCCTTTTGCTACCAGTAGCCCAGAAAGTTAAACAAAATCATAGAAAGTTAATTAAAACTAAATAGGTGGGATAATAAAAGTAAATGACTAGTGTTAACTTACACTCGACAATGAACTACATGGATGGTTGGATGGCTATGGATAATTAACTTACAATTTGAATATGCAAACATCCTTGGTTTACAATTAGAGTCATTGATTAAAAAAAAAAACAGGCAAGAACTAAGGAAGAATCTTTTTGCTCATCACATTTCTACCCTCTTGCCTCTCTCTAGGTAGCAAAAGCTTCGTCTACCCATTCTCAGCTTCATTATATCTCAAACTATAAACAAGCAGAAGAACTTCCCACTATGTACTCACTACTCCCTTCTGAGCCAATAGGTTTGATTTCTCTGTTCTCCTCTACACTGCTCTCTGAAGGAAATACTCGCAATTATGCCTGAGCTGCCTCCACTACTTCAAAACTTGCTTTATTCTCAGGATCTGAAAGGACTTGGGGGAGGGAAAGAATATGATCAAAATATACTTAAAGTTAAAATTGTTTTAAATAACAAAAATATAATCATTTTGCCTCTCTTCAAATAATTATTTAGCATATAAAGCATGATAAACTTTCTGTAAAATGACGCAGGCATGGTGGCCCAAGCCTTTAAGCCAAACATTACATACATAGCAACAGGAGAAGCAATAGTCCAAGGCCATCATTGGCTGCATTGTGAATTTGAGTTCAGCCAGGGCTATTCAAGCCTATCTCAAAAATATTTAACTTGGCCTAGTATATCTTGTCAGTACCCAATTCATTTGTCTCTTTTTTTTTTCCTACAAAGTTTCTAGAAAGAACTGTGTTCGTCCCTCCTAATTCATTTTGTCTTATTTAACCTTAATTCTTATTCATTGGGGTCACTCAGACTTCTGCTCCCTAAAACTACCCCACAGGCATTCTTAGCAAGTTTGCCAGTAAACATTATGTTTATGACCTAGAAATCATGAATCTGCCCTCATTTTCCTGAACCAACGGTAGTATTGTAAGTGTCTGTTCGCTTTGCAGGTTCCCTATCCTATACTTGGCATGAGGGACCCCACCATGTTCATGAGTTTTACATATCAGACATGCCTATGTCAGTTAACTTACTCTCCTCTCTTCATGTCTTCCTTCAGAGTTGAACACGAGCTTGGATGTGTGATAATTTGTTAATAAAGCAGGTGTGAGAGCCCAATATGTGAAGGACAGAGGACAATATCCAATGTTGATCATTACCTTGAATCTTGTTTTATTCATTCATTCATTCATTTGATGATGGATATACTAGGCCAGCTGCAGGGTTGCTTCCAGGACTTTTCTCTCTGTCCCTCCTTCTCAGTTCCATTTTGGACTGCTAGGAACACATAAACTACTTTACTACACTAGCTTCTATGGTGCCTCTGAGGATTCCAACAGGTCTGCCTTTGCATTGCAAACATCTAGCAACTGAGCCAGCCCCCATCCTTTGTTTTATGTTAGAAAGTCTGAGGCCCTAAATAATTTAGTATCGCTTTTTTTTCTTTTCCTTCGCCCCTCTCTTTCTCTCTCTCTCTCTTTCTGTTGATGTTCCTTATTTGAGACAGGGTTTCTCTGTGTAGCCTTGGCTGTCCTAGACTCACTTTACAGAGCAGGCTGGCTTCAAACTTGCAGCAATCCATTTTCCTCTGTCTCTCTGAGTGCTGGGATTAAAGGCATGTGCCGACTCATCCTGCAAATTTGGTCTCTTTTTATTTACAATCATTCTCTTGATAAGATCCTAAGGTTTCATAAATTTAAGTAGCTACTAACTACTTCCATATACTTCCATAGGACTAGAATGTCGCATCTAAATTCCAAATTGCTATATGTACTCTATTTGAACTATATACATATTATAGTACATATGAAACTAGAAATCTTACAGTGAAGTTGTTTATTCTTTGTTCAACTTAATAAAAAACTTAATTTTTCAGGTTCTTAGGACAATGACAAACACATCTGTGTGTGTGTGTGTGTGTGTGTGTATGTGTGTGTGTGTGTGTGTTTGTTTGTTTGGAGTGGTTCAAGACAGGGTTTCTTTGTGAGACAATTCTGGCTATCCTGGAACTTGCCCATTGACCACACTAGCCTCAAACACAACTGCTTCTGCCTCCAGAGGAGCACATCTTTCTTGATAACTCATAATTTATATATTTTACTTAATCATTCATGAAATTCAGTGACTCTTCTCCCCAAATATAGCCTGACTCTAAGAATTTCTCTCCATCTCAACTGCCTCCTACCTCTCACCAGTTATTACTTCATTCATGCCTCTGCAGTTTTATTTGTTACAGAAATTGTCTCCTAACTGATATCCCTATTTCTACTCTCATCTCACAGTGGTTGTGAGTCAAAGATGTAAAATAGGTGCCACGGTCTGCACATGAAATGACTCGGGTCTCCAGAGCTTTGCTGGTCACTGGAGGTGATCCTCAGATACTGTATAGCCCAGACACACTTGCTGTCTCTTCCCTGCTTGTAGACTGCAGGAGCACTGTGAAGACTGCCTCGTCTTGACATCATGCCCAACCTATCATGAACTGTACCTTCTAATTATGAGTTGCTTCTTGAGAGGTATTTGGACATAGTAGCAAATACAACGTGCAATGTCATGCCATTACACAAAACGTTCTAATCGTTCCCCGTTCCACACCAGAAACGGTCAGAGTCCTGCGTAATTGAGTGCTAGCTGTCTCCTGACTCCTCAGGCAGCATCAGCTAACATTCCCTTCCTTACTCATTCCTTCCTGCATTTCCTCAGATCCTCCCTAACATTTGTGATGTATGTATTGGCCGTTGCCATATGCCAAAACAGCAGACTCTCTCCCTTTGTTTTAAGGTCATAGTTCACTCATCCTCCTAAAGGGTCATTCTGAATCTTATGTTAAAACCTGAAATCCATTCTTATCAGCACTGACAGATAACATCCATATTGTGGAGTTATTCACTATTGTTTACATTATAAATTTGAATAATTATTTTCTGACTTCCTTTTCTTCTAATAAAAAGGACAAGAATATTTCTAAACACTCATCTGTAAACACTCCCTTATGTAAAAGTAGTTGTCAAAGATGCTTCTTTTCCAAATGGAAAGACACAATTACAGAAAGCTATAACTAGTCAAAAGCAGAGAGTTCCTTATCGTTTGTCACCCAGTTACAGTAAACGTATCCATAATACATCCCCAACAGAGGAGGCTCAGGGAGTTTCAGCCAAGAGGGAGGAAATATTACAAGAGCCCAAGGATATCTGTGGGAAGGCAATATCTTTTAGACATCCCAGGAAGGTGAATTCATGAAGTCTCAACAATATGGTAGGTTAAACAATAATACCAGTCGATATACCAACGTATGTGGGGAAAATCTCAGGTGTCACAGTGCTTAAATGAATACTTATAGGCAATTGCACACAGTGAGTTCATGGTAGGAATGGTAACAGGACAACCCTTACATGACCCAGATCATGTGCTTTTTCTCATGAATCTGTATAATCCAAATAGTAAGCATATTAAAATGTTTCAAAATCTGTAATTAATTTATTTAGACAAATTTACAGTTACAAATTCATTTACTATAGGAAAGGCATAAGCTCTTGATAATTTACAAATATTTCTCAATAAATTAGTATGTCTTTATTTCTAATTTTAATAAGATATTTCCTAATTCCATCTGTATTTTAATTAAATTTGATTCCTCTCAGAGTCCACTAAGTTTTCACTTTATTCTAAATCATAGAAAAGTTCAATATATTGCCTGTTTGAGATGCTAATAATTCCTTTAGAAACTGGGAAAACTTATTTTTATATCAAGTTTTTCTTAGATTTATTTATCTGTATATAAATATAATTACAAATATAAATATTTTATTTAAACTTTATATAAGAATCTGCTTATTCATTTACTCAAGTAATATTTTAAATCTTATTTTATATATTTACCATGCTAGTAAGTTTTTGTTGATTCTTAGAGCTAGCGAGATACAAAGAGAAAATTAGGAAGCAAATGTACATTTGTATGATGAGGGCTGCAGGCATAGTTATGAGCCTATAACCAGAAACTCTACTTAGATAAAGAGGGGTTGGCAGAGTGGCAAACGGAGCACTCTAGGAGAGAAAGTGAAGACTGTGTAACATGCAAAATGAGATGAATTTCTAGCAAATGTAATGAGGACTAATAGGTTGGAGATAAAATGGCAAATGACTTAATTTGAACTAGATGAAGATAGAGAAACCAAATATTTTTGTTTACTTGTAATGAGAACCTGAGGATTTCAAATTAGAAATAACACTGTCGGTGGCATAATTTCCACAAGTTCAAAATTTTCTGTGAACCTCTGTGTTAGTTAGCGTGGGCCATTTGCACAGCATGGTCTGGCTCTGTGGGATGTCCATAGTTATCACTTAGCCTCCTGTACTCAATTCTGTGCTTCCTACCCGAAGCCCAGCTCTTTCAAGTAACCTCAAATACTGACCTCTGACTTCTTAAGAAGACTTAAACTCTTTATTTGAATAAGATGTATATTTCTCTCCTCATGCTATTTCCTTAAAAAAAATTCAAGCTTTAGCCTACCAATTTTTCAAGTGTTCTGTTACTCCAACAGCTCAGCATTGTCTTCATAATGCCTTGCTCTGTGTATTAAACCTATTACCATCTCCATTTGTTCCTGGCTTGTCAGAAACCTACTCCTACCCCTTCCCCTACTCCTTTTAAACCCATCTTGCAGTGTTCAAGAAATTTCTTGGTGTCCTTATGGAATCTGTTTTCTTCTGAATTGGAATCACACAGGGTAAAAATCTAAATAGTTAAGTAGCTGGCCAGATTGACATAGATAAAAATTACAGGCTTCCCTATTATTTGTAGACCCTAGATTTAAAGTTTGTTTTGTTTTTCATGTATAAGTCATGTAAGTAAAATGGACAATTAGAGTGAAGCAGGTGAATTTAGGGATTACATAGAGCTAAGGGAATACATGTGATGCCAGCTGAGCTCTGCTTGGGAGAAGCTCAAAGTGACAGGCAGTGCTTGCAAAGGTCACAGTGAAACCATTACTTCAAATACTAATTGTAACCATTAATTCCAATGAAGAAATAAAAGAGATCTGATGTTTCTTTTGTAGTCTACCATGCTAACTAAGCTCTGCGGTTGAATCAAATCATAGGAAGATATATAACTGCACAGAATTTCACTCTGCTCCTTCACCTTCTGGCCTGATAACTTTGACTCTGATATTTCTAAAATATTGAAATGGTGTTAGGAAAACACAAGGAAGTTTCACTTTTGGCAAAAATATGTACTTCTATCTACATGAATGCCATCCAAGATAAAAGGGCAAGAGCTTAATTCTCAAGTGTGAATCCTTATGTATGCCTAAGAAGAGAAACCTCACAAAAGAGAATGCTTAAGTCTGCACTTTCCAGCAAGAAAGGAATTCTTGAAAATGAAATGCTCAGATTCTCAACTAAGGGACTTAAAGGGCTACCCTCCTCTTTATCTCCTTTACACCCCTGTCCTACATTCCTCTTTTACAGTGCACCAAAAAATCCCTTAATTCCCATGGCCCATGAATTTTCCCACATTTTCCAGTTGATTTTTAAAAATATTTGTATGAATGCGGCTCCATTTTAGTTTGTGTATTTATGTCCTAACTTTTGATATTAACTTCTTCCTTGAAGAAGTCGCTTGTTGACTAAAACTTTTCTACAGAACCATCATAAGGAAGAACTGTAGCAGTAGGTCTCAAGCAGGCTCTGGAGACCAACATCACCACCATGCCCTGGAAGCACAGGGGAACAAAAAAAGTAAAAGAAAAGATGCTACTAATCTGGTCCTATTAAATGAAAAATTCTAAGGTGAGACCAATAATCTCAATGAAACATTCCAATTTAATCTGATGCAATTTCCTCAGCGTGTTTCCTTCTAAGACTGTTAGCAGAAGCAATAGAGATGTACAAAAGACATTTTTTAAGGAAATATTAAAATATACTGTAATTGGATATATGTGCATATATGTATGTATTGTCTATTTGTCTACCTCTCTCTCTCTCTCTTTCTGTGTGTGTGTGTGTGTGTGTGTGTGTGTGTGTGTGTGTTCTCTAAGCCTCAAATTTTCAATCCTCCTGCCTCATTCCTCAGGGCTGAGATGACAGACGTAAGTCCCTTTCTTGACTTTCGATTGTGTTCTTATGTCCTAATCAGTTACTTTATTTTTAAAACTTGGAAATAAATAAAAACATCACATGCCAAAATCAGGCCATACCTAATTCAATAAACCTTGATACAATTAGAATCATCATTTAAAACAGAAGCTGTCAAGTTTCAAATTAAATTTTGCATTTTTAGTATCAAATATATTTTGCGCACTTTCCACTATACAAACTAAAAGAAGAAAAAAAAAACATGACATAATTAGATCTAGAAAAAAATTTAGCTTTACATATGTAAACTTAAGTCTTTTAGCTGCATTCCATCCTTTTCCATCCTGTTATATTTATTCTGCTTGTTCTCTTTCTGTTATACTTCACCCATGTGCAGATTTGTTTGTATATGTGTGTATATATATATATTATAGGATATATTTGACATATGAGAAAAAACAGGCTGTTTGTGTGACCTTGCTTCGTAGTATACATTCTAAATTTATCAATTTTCCTGCAAACTTTAATTTTCATTTTCTTTGAGCAGAGTAGTATATTACTTACATATATTCATAGTAATATATATATGACATGATCATACTAAATTTTCATTATTCTTTCATCTGCTGATGAACAATGAAGTTGATTCTAGTTCTTTGCTATAGTGACAAAAGTAGCAATAAACGTGTTCTTACAGATTTTAAAATAATACGTTCAATGTGGAGAATAGCTCGAGAATAAAACCTAATTACTGTAAGGCCTGTATCCTAATGCATGAATGAATATCTTAAGGTTTCTTTTAAATCAGGAGTCTGAGATTTTAACAGATACTGCTTTTTATAACTATGCTGTTAAAATTTTTGAAACTGATCATCTTGACTTCTACTTACTTATAACCATCTTTTCTCTTGCTTAAGTCACAAGAATGCTAAGCCTGGCGATAATAAAAAAAAAAAATAAGACATGAAGTGGGAAGGATGATATAATACTCCATAATTCACAATTATTTCATAGTTTCACAGTCAGTTACATGTGAATTTCTTCCACGTAATTTCACTATTAATGTGCCCACAATTCCTGATTTGTTCTGACTCGTGTTGTCAGGGTCGTCATCTGTACTGGACATTCGAGGCATATGTGTCACGATGCCATCTTAAAATGCTAATTTCTAAAAGAAAGAGACATTATGGCACTGAGATTAGCTCTGACACTGCAGATATTAATAAACATTTTACACCCATAAAATGTTACTCCTCTTAATGGATTAATTTTGTTCCCTCTTGTGATGCTTCATCAACTTCTTATGATAGTGCCAGGAGTTTAAAAAATGGAAATGGCTTTCATGAAACTACATTGTTAATTGTTCAAGGATAAGAATCTATTAAAATTTTGACTTTTATCTCATCATACATTTAACTGGATATATGAATTTATTCACTAGATCCAGTTTTGAGAAGTATATGTCGTTATTCTGGGACTAACATGATAAATAAGTAGCCCCATTTTCTATCATTCTTTTTCAAATCAAGACAATCCATGACAGTTTTATTGAGAGCTTTTAGTTTATGAGGTAAAAGGAAAAGCAGTTCTCCTTAATACTTTACATAGCTATAGTAAAATATCTGAGACTTTCAGGAGCTTACAGGGGGATTGCGTTTCTCAAAAATTGAGATCAAGTAGACAAGTGTTAACACCTTAAATCTATCAATTGACTTTTCCCTTACAATAGTAACAAGTGCCAATTAGTCACATCAAGTCTTTGTTTTTGCCGATGTCTTATCTGAAGCATTGGTTTCAGTCAGTATCTACTAACTCCACATCAAAAAATGAGCTTGGGATGTGGTGGAATTTTGGCATCAGGCTGTCCTGTCTTTCCCTAGGTTCATTCTGGCTCAATCTCCAGTTGAACCTTTTCTCCTTAGTCAGGAGGACCTCATCCTATCCTCTGATAACCTTGCCTACTCCAGCCTTAAATTTTAATGGCTTGGCACTTTTCTTTGAACTTGTTTGAATACTAGTATCAAAACCGGTTCCATCCGGGAGTGTCACTGTGCAGCAGGAGTGAACAACATCGCCTTTTCAGGAAAGGTGGTTTTATCTCCCTTTCTTAGGAAAGATTTTGTATATTTCGGTGGACCCTCATCAAGAGTCTCTTCAGACTTGGTTTCTTTGGGCTTATCATCAAGCTTCACGTTTTTCACTTGCTCAGACACTTTACTTACAGTTTCAGTACTCTTGAAATGCTTACTTTCAAAAGGAAGGTTATAGGAAGCAACCAAATGGTCTTTTTATTAGCAGCCTTACCTACATTTTTAATTCTTCCCATTAATCTATGCTCTGCAAGAAACGAATCTGAACTGTGATCCTGCAGAAACTTGATAATGTCCTTCTTGAGCAGCTGCTTGCTGCACAACTGCTCCACCATCCATGCACCCTGGGGAACAGCTGCCGCCATCTTCCCTCAGCCTCTCTTGTACTCTCTAGCATTCTTAATAATTGTGGAAACAGATGGATAAAACACAGCCTTATTTCCTGTTACAACTTATTTTAATTTTAAGCCAGTCATTGCTACTAGACTGTAAATTATCTAAATCTTCTTAATCTTTGTATCCCTGTATCTCAGACAAGAACTCCACCATGATAGATTTCTAGCTACCAGAAGTGGGATATAAACTGAAGGAGAATGAAAAAAAAAATCCTTGTATTTTAAATGGAAAATCAATATTCCAAGGAGAAAGTCATTATCTGGCTGTGCTTCCCTCAGCTCAACATGGATGTTAACTCTTGAAAAGTGCAACTGTAAGAGCAACAGTGATTACAACAGCATACAAAATCCAAACCTTTGGCCCTAACACTTCACAAACTTAGCATGTGAGAAAGAGCCCCAGGCATTCATCCATGGCTCTAGTCTGTCTCAGTGTGCTTAATTCACTGTCAAATATCAGAAACACACACACACACACACACTTCAGAATAGTTTCTACGAGTCAAATTCCTCCAAGATTTGCTGCACACTGGACATTTGAAGTCTTCATGCTCTGGCTTCAGACCCACTGCCTATCATCCTCTCCAGCATAAACAAAGGATCCAGATATCTGTTTCAGGGTAGAATGTGAGTTGGCACAGTATTTCTGTGCTATAGCAAGGTAGTTCTCTAAGGAAACATACACTTCCCTAATTTCCTTTCACAGTTGCTACTGACATTGATCTGTATATAAGGCATAGATAACCACCAAAAAGCAAAAAGGAGAACTCTTCAGCAGGGATGCTATATAAAAATGAGGACCAGGACAGCAAAATTAGCCAGAGAGAGTAGTAACTTCCATTGACTAATATTATTGGTGAACTATGATTCCATTATTACTAGGCATGAAAGGAAAAAATATTCTCAATGTTCTTACAATTTTATATTTTGTCTTTATATCCTATAGATTCCTTAACTGTATCAGATTGCCATATCTATCTTAGGTCGTTTGCCATTGGGAAGGGAAGTCTCTACACGAAATGAAAAGGTTTACACTTGAAAAACTCTGTGTTGAGTGAGAACTTCTTTTAAGTATATTGTTACAGTTGATGCCTTCTGGGGTAAAGACAGTCATCTTTGAGGATTCACCCCCGGTAGTCAACCATGCTCCTCTGGATCCCACACCCCTATAACTAAACGGGCAGTAATAATTAGAATCAGTAGGCTATGAAGAAAAAGAGAGGACATGGAAGAAGTTGGGAGAGGATGGAAGGTGGAATTAGAGCTGGGAGTTCAGGAGTATGAGATAAATATAATCAAAATACAATGTGTGAAAAAATTCTTAAAAATTAATCACATTTTGTTGTTATTATTAGGCAAAAAAAGAGAACAATACAAATAATTTTTTTAAAATACATATTGGGAGCTTATTCCAGAATCCTGGGTTGCTTGGTTAGAGGTAAGGTGCATAGCACTGTTTCCTGATAAGTTTAAGGGACTCTGAAGCCAAGATGTCATGTTCATACTTGGCTCTACATTTTGTTGCTGACAGTGAAACTTTAGACAATTGCCTACTGTCTGTTTTTTTCAATCTCCTCCTTTTGGAAACAATGAAACTGATATTCTCTGTCACAAAAATTCTATATAGAAAGAAGAGAAAACTGTAATATCTATCAATATTTATATTTACATTTGTTTACATCTCATCTGTCTCTATGATATAAGCAAACTGTGTGTGCATGTGTCGTGATCACAGACCTATGTGTCTATATGTATGAATGTATAATTATCAGGGCAACAGATTAGATTCTTTGTAAGCTCTGGATACTCTGTGTCTGGAAACGTTTCCCTCATTACGTTACCATTTCAGAAAACAGGGGTTTTAGGGTTTTATTTTTAATTTTTTTCCCATATATCGTAGCTGGAAAATGTTTCTGGATATTCACTGACGGTTAAGAATGTCATTTGCATACATAAATACAGATACAGGAGATGCACTGCAACGCTCTCTGGATACATAGTGAAGTGTGGCTTTGGTGGCTAACCAACATCAGCAAATACATCATCAAACTGCAAAGGAATAAAAACCAAATTAAAATGCCCCTTCAATGTACTTGCCGATATTTTATTTTTTAGAATATAGTCTATCTGATATTCTATTATTGTGTTAAGACAATAAAATGTCATTTGGGTGAAAGTCACAACTGAAATGTCATTTTTAGGAAAGAGTCAGAAATATCTAATCAAATATAATCCAATAAAAATATCTAAATAAAATAAAACAGAAGAAACATACATTAAGCTCTGACAAACAAATGTTGGATTTGTGTACCTTTCAAAATCTAATAAAGGTTAATCAGTATTTGATGGTAATGGAATTCAAAGGGTAGGGAAGAACTTTTTTTGTTTTATGCCATTCAGTTGAGATGATATTTTATCTCTCTGAAGGGCTTGTTGTCACCTGAACACCTCAGCAAAATCAAACACGGCATCTTCAGAATGAGTTTTGTAGTTCGTCACATGGCAGTTGAAATGCATATAATTGTAGGGTGTAAAGCCTCAATGTTCCATAGATAATAAAATATTAACTAAGTAGAAAAACTTTGAGGGAAAGAACACAGACTTTCAGTTTCTTTAAACTGATAAGCACATTACAGAGAGATGGACAGAGTGGGTCTTTCTTCCTAGTCATTATATGCAGCAACTAATTAGATGAGAAACAACTCTCTATTTTTTGTTCCTTTTATTTAGGGCAATGTTATGAACTTTTCAATATTTATAATCAACAAACACTTAATCCCAGCCCCATACAACTGTTGACTCTAACTTTTAATAAAAAAATTTTAAAATGTTTTAATAACATATTTAACAGCAAAGCTGAAAGGAAGAACAACATGAGAAATCAAAAACCCAAATGCTTGTAGAGGCCACAGTACAGAATCAGGACAAAAAGAAATAAAGAAATCTGAGGCTTTCTAGTTACATACATTAAGATCCCAAAACATATGAGGAATTACCTCAAGAAGATTTCATGAGTTCCTAACAGGTCTCCAGTTTTATACCTTGATGTAATTCAATAAGGAAATTCACCCTCTTTGGAATAGGGTGAAATGTCCAAAGGCAGATAGTACTACATTTCAGGTGAGAATACAAGTTGCAGAATTCCAAGCACTTTCTAATTCATAACTTTTACCTCTAAAAGAAGCAATATTTAACACCATTCTCCATACCATAAAATATAGCATTTCTAAAACGTATAGGTTCAGAATCCTGCAGAGCAGGCTGTCAAATGAGTCCTGAAAAATTCCGTAGCCCAGAGCCCTTTCCTTCTTTTATAACGTTTTATATATCCCATTTTCCACATATAGAGATAACCAAATTCTGCGCTTTCCACATGGTCACTCCAAATGCAGCACACTGTCTCCATTTCTGGGAGTCCAGACTGAGCTTTAAGACAGATGGCAGCAAATGATGCAGAACGTTTCTGCCATGACACAGCTCATTCGTTTTTCTCTGCATAGAAATGACCTCTAGCTTTCAGCCCATGGTATAATGGGTAGTGTATCAGACCAGGCATCAGAAGACCAAACCCGGACTTGGTTTTACAACCAAATATGTGCACATACTGGGGAAGACAAGTTTTTGTTCTTGTTGTTCAGCGCTCCTTCTCTCCAAACTGACAAGGCTAATAAGATAAACTACAGAGCCATTTTGTATAACTTTTTCTTTCTTCTTTTTATGGAGTCATTTATACCTTTATATAAAAAGAAAATTACTCAGCTTAATTGATCATGATAATAAAAAAAATTATGGAATAAAGGTTTGTCAGTGTATAATGTTTGTACAAATAATCTTTACCAATTATCATCTGAAAGAAGCAGGAATTCTCCAACCCTTAGCCTAACTAATCAAACTTTCTGATACCCTGATCATACCCTGGAATTATGAGTGAAAACTCATAGCTGTAACATAAAAATAACACTGTCTTATTGCTATCAAAACTTTCTTTTATAGTCTTTCCTTCTTACAAAATCTGTAAGTCTGATACCATTATTTAGACTCTACACTTCCATTCCAGGCTTAACTACCGTGGCAGCCTTCCCTGCAACAGTCCCGTAATTACTTAATTTCATACTTTTGGCTTCTTTTACTAGACACCCCCTACCCTTAACCTTCTGTCAACCATCTCCACTCTCATGTTTGTGCTAGTATTGACTCAGCCTGTTTCCCAGTCAGAAACACCACCTGTTGCTCTTAATAATTCTCAGAGCCTGATCTTCTACTCTAATTTCTCCCTAGTAACCCTGATATTTTTCCACTAAATCTGGCTAGGAATGTAAAAGACATCTTTACTCTCAGAACAGTTCTCCGAAAGGCTCTGGAATCTTTATGTTACTCACATAAAAATCATGGCATACTCCTAAAGTTCATGCTTTATTTTGCCACCTTTGACATCGAATTGTTCATCAATCCTTTCAATTTGTGGTGACAATATTGCATGACGACATCTCCATCTGGTATATTTCTTTGGCATATGTATTACTGCAATACCCTCTTAATTAATTTCTGTCAAGCTAGTTTTCCTTCTGTCTAATCCATCATCTGAATTACCGTTGAAATTCTCCTTCTGAAGCAAAACTAAGATCATGTCATTGTCACTTCTTTATATTCTAGCCATCTAAATTTTATCAAGGATAAATCCTGAATCTCATAACATATCCATTAATATCTTACAAGTTCTAGATTTATCTTCCCTTTATTCTAATCTAGTAAACTAGGAGAGCAACTCAAGTTTATCATTATTAAATATATATGTGTTCATGTTACAAAAATGCTTTAGACTTCCCAATCATTTCATAATATTTGAGGTGCTTTTTGAGGAGATCAATGGCACAACTCTCTCTCATCAACTCAGTCACATAATTTGATGAATATAAATATATCTATGAGAGTACTAGCTTGGATTACTAAACAGTAAGGTCCTTCTAAAAATTCTGTAATATGTAGCAGTGGTATGTTGCCTTTGGTATGAAATTTGTGAGTTTTCTTCTGTCAAGAAAACAGATCACATCTTGCTCTATAGTCTCAAAGTAAACCAAAGATTTAATATAAAAATAAATCAAATGATGCCCAAATTTTTTTCACAGTGACAAAAGTCAAAAAGGGATAGGAAAGTCTAAACATAAGAATTCCCCAATAAAATAATAAGTTTTTATAAACAATTCACAAAAATACACTTGTGATTAACTGCTTTATTCACTATCCTGTACTGCCAAATTCCAATTTCTAAAACAGAGAGACTATGGAGAAAGAAAAACAAGAAAGGGTAAAAAAAAAAATTGCTGAATGATTTTAGTCCTAATATGTGCTACTGTACATGTATTTTATTTCAAGAACCCTAAAATAAGTGTGCTAGACAAAGTTGTATCCAATTTACAAGTACTAGACATTTAGTTCTTGTCTGTTCCTGTAAAACCTTCAAAATCAACAGCAGTTGACTTCCTTATTTATACAACTCGCAATTTCGGTTTTAGTGAGATTTTATTGACATTTCCCTTGGGGATTTACAATCTTACAGCAAGTGTGAAGTGCAATGTCCTCTGTTAACAAAACCATTAGGCTGTCACCCTGGAAACAAGATCAAAGTCATAAAAAGTCAACTTAAAGACGGCCCTGTGGACCCAAGACTGGCCGGCTTTCTATGCAATTTCACTGAACGCATTATCATACAGGGATAGATTGACAGCAGGGAAAGGAGAACTTCTCAAGTTCAGAGAAATAGGAAAAAAAAATGTCATCAAGTCAAATCTGCAACCAGGCGATCCAAGTACTAATTATGGAATATAATTATCATTTACAATCTTTCCTTATCTTCTCAGAAGGAAACCATATTGGATGCCAAATGACCAGAAGTTTGTTATTTGAGCAAGAAATCAGAAACACAAAAATCAGTTATGTGACAGAATGTTTTAACACTGTCAAACATTTATCTGAAGACAGTGTTGGCCGTACACAAGTTCCAACACAGGAATGCCACCATATGTGGCTTGGGTAACATGCCACCATGTTACTCAGAGACCTACATGTCACCTGGGACTTTTGCAGCATGTATTTTCTTTCAAAGAATTTTATCATTTTCTCTTCGTTATCCATCTCTTAGATAAACACCATGCTCTTAAAGAAACATAAACCAAATTATCCCTCGTGAAAAAAACATACCGGTCTTCATTCATCTTTAAAAGGCAATATTTAAGTGCATCGCCTAAACAAAAGGAAATCATTTATGAAAAATGCACAGCAACCCAAAATACTCAAAGCAATGACTGCTTGAAACACATGAGTAGACTAATAGGAAAAAGGAAAATCTGTGAAAAATAAGGTAAATTGAGTCAACATTCAAGACAGTATAGACTAATATTTTAAGTAGCATTGCCATTAGTGGTGGTAAGATGTGTGTGTGTGTGTGTGTGTGTGTGTGTGTGTGTGTGTGATATGAGTGCGTTTGTTATATATTTATAGATCAGGACATATTTTAAGAGTCCTCTGTTTATACAAGAAATATATAACTTGATACACATTTATACATTGTACCTATATACATTTATATAACTACAAAAGCAGATGTAGTTCAAATCTTTCAGAGGGAAGTAAGGAAATTGATATTGAATATAACAAATATCTTAGATACCATGATTAAAAAATAGAAATACAATATGTATGTGGAAAAAGTTAAATGCTTTTGCAAAAAGATGATGTAATTAAACCTGTCAGAATTTAATACATTTTTATTGTGTTACTGTGTTAATGAAATGGGCACCACAACTTAAATAGTCAGCTTTTCTAAAGGAATACTCAAGTTCTCTGGGCCCTTCACCTCTGTTTTAATATCTTTCTACAGTAGATATGAATAGCTCATATCTACTTGATAATGGAGAATTCATGTAATACTGTTAACCGCCTCCTTTAAAATATAAGCCCATTCAAGGTAGCTATCTTCTCCTCTTCAAACTCAGAGACTACCACTTCATTGTAAATATGTACGTATTTTTCCAAAGAAACATGACTTTCTTTTTTGCCTAAATATGAGCTTGAATAGCTTTCCTTCCATTGGTGTCATGTATATTATACATACACCATATTGAATTTGAAATGATAAATTAGGTCTTTGTCTCTCTCACCCATTTGGAAGATCGAAAATGAGTAAGCACTCTAGGACAAGAGACAAGGACAGCTATCCTCTGGCTAACAGGTTATATGAGGGCGCTACACATCTTTCAAGGCAATGTCAACAGCAACTTCCCTTCCTCCCTGTATGCATGTGTATGGTGGGCACCATACGACTATTCTACAGGGAGATAAACATCTGCTGTGAGATCAGTATGATTCTTTAGAATGCAAAGGCATTTGTATTTTTCTCTCTCATTTTCACTTTTATATTTGATATTTGGGCTGGCTTCTATATAAAAATTATCGTTTTTTAAATATATTAATAGATTCAAAATACTAACACTCCTCTTTTGCCTTGAAACAAGAAACCATAGCATCACTGGCATAATCAGTTGATCTTATTTGTAACTTTGCTATGTCATATGTCCCTTCCAGAGGCTACAGTTTCTGGGTTGAATCTCAAAGAGCAACTGCTTCTTCAATATTGTTACTCAGGTAAGTTTTAAGCCCAGTTAGTTTGGAAAAGAAAAATCCCACAATTATAAAAAATGAATCCCTGGACAGGATTGGTGTTCTACACAAGGGCGGTTTGTTTTGTGCTCATACCAGGCATATGAATTTAGGTCTGTCCTAAAAACTGGTGCTAAAAGACCTATTTCTCTCTCACATTGAAGTTTATCAGCTTAAGAACCACAAAAATCAATTTCCAGAATGACTAATGCATTTTGTTATAAGCTATCTAGGTCTCCATTTTGTCTGCCAGAAAAGAGGACCACAGGCCTTTTTAAAGCACATATTCATTATATAAATCATTGGGATTCACTGCGCTATTTTAATACATGCACACATTATGCATTGACAGTGTCTCCCGGTCGTTGTGCCATTTTTATTCCTCTCCATCTTCTGCAAACCTACACTCTATAATAAGCTCTCTTTCACAGATATGGACAGTTTAAGTGACTCCTTCTAATTCACAAACATGGAAGATAAGATTTTTTTTTCTAACAAATAAGAAAAGGAAATGATAAACTATCCCCCTACTTGCTGATGATATTATAGAAAAACCTCAAGAATCTACTAAAATATTACTAGACTTTATACATGAATTCAGCAAAGTATCAAAAAAACACAGTATCAGCATTCAAAAATCGGAATTTTCCCTCAACATCATCATCAAGTCATCTGAGACTAGAATAACATGAAGACAACTCCATCCATAATAGCCACCATGATCCATAAAAACCCAGCTATGGGAGCGGAAGTCCTGCATCATGGAAAAATAAAAACAAAGATAAAAACAAAACAGGACAAAGTAAAACAAACAAAAACAAAAACATAGAAACCAAGGAAAACGCTGAAATGTAGAATGATCTCTTCGAGTAACATATCAGTTCACAAACGGGCTCCTTAAATTTATATTCTTCCTCATCCATAATAGTCTTACCTTATCTGGTCATATATGCTGTGAAGTTTATATGAGCTTCAGCCAACACGGTTAGAACAATGATAACTACACTATTATGTCAAGGAAACACCCTCGGTGATAACACCCCCAGGACTCTCAGATAAACTCCTTTCACACCTTCAGCACTCACTGCTCAATCAACATTAACAATACAGGTAGAGTTTTTGCTATGCATCTTTAAGTATTTCCATTTATTTACCCATTTTATCTTCCAACACTCTCCGCATCCCACCAGGTACGCTCTTTCTATGTTCTCCACACAGCATCTGATCTCCCACGCTCAAGAGCTCCTCCCAGTTCACACGTGAGTGGATAGGACTTCATGGGTGCTTTTGTTTTAGTTTCACTCTTTTGTGAACGGATGAACATTTATCAGCAAAGATACCACAGATCCTCGGTAAGTGTACTTTTGTGGTCCCCATATACTCGAGTAATGAATAATATAAAAATAAGAAAGGTAACTAGGTACATTTAGTGTTCCTTTTAAATCAGCACATAAATTTTAATAGCATTATTCAAGATACAACTGGAGTAAGCATAACAATATAAAAGCATCAGAAATATATACAAATGTTTTGTTACATAACAAATTAATCCCTGTCCTGTAACTCTTGTTCCAAGCTCTCCAGTGGAAATTACTTATAAGTATTTTCTTGCACCTTCAGTGTCCAATATGATATCCATTAGTTATCATAGTTTAATCAATGTTATTAATTACATTTAATGAAATTAAAATTTACTTATCCAATATATTTGTCATGTGTCAAATGCTTCAGTGGCCACATGGTCAAACAGCTATTGCATTGGACAGTAGTGACATAGGGCATTTTCCTTTACCACAAAAGTCACTGAGCACTGGATAAACATCAATGGCAAAAGACATCAAAACCAAACTGAGGCAGGAAAGCAAAGCTTTTATAACAACAAATTTTTCAACTCTATCTTCATTCTATCACTGTTTATTTAAGTAAAAAAAAAATGGCATGGTACCAAACATCTTATCCCTTAATTTAGAGTTTGCCAAACTAAAGAACCACAGAGCAAATATGTTCGGCTCTGTGGACCATTCCTCCCTGTCAGTGCTACTTAACACTGCTGCTGGAGTGCAAAGGCTGCCTTAAACAATGTGTAATGGAATAGACATGGCCGCGCTCCCATAAGGCATCATTTACAAAACAGGCAGTGGGCTGAACTCTGCCTGCAGACTGTAATTTGCCAACCCCTACTCAGGTTGATAGATAAGCACTTGCATGCAAGGTGAAGAATTCTACAGGGGTATGCTGTGATAAATGCTATAATATGCCCGGAATCTATGGGGACCTGGGGTTGAGAGGCAGATTTTTGACTGAGTGGACTGGCAGAGATTTCCCAGAAGAGGTGAGATATGAAATGGATATTGGGAAATGAGTATGACTTCAGTAAGTCCAGAGAGAAGGGATTTCAGCAAGCGAGAACAACTTGAGAAAAGACAAAAGGCCTAACAGCATAGGACTTGTTCAATGAGTTGGTAGTAGATCACCGTAACTGGAGTTGACAGAGGCACCAGGAAATGTATTAGTAGGAGGCAGTCGTGCCTTCAAAGTATAGATGAGGCTGTCTTTTTCAGCACCAACAAAAACAAAGCAGTATTTCTTGTGCTGATCAATGGCTCGCCCACATCACCTCTGATATCTGTAAAAGCAGTTTCTTGCGTCATAATGTGCAGAAAGTCCAGTTCAATAAATTTGAAGCATGGTTAAAAATTAACATTTTGAATAATCATCCTGATTCTGAGGCTAACAGTTATTTGAGGACCACTGACATACATGGTTAGTTAAAACACCTCTAACTGCACTTCCTTAATAAATCACGACAGGCTGAGCAGCTCCAGCTATTAAAACTTGCTAACCACATAAGACAGGCTGAACACAGTTGGGATTATGTGAGGACCATTGTCCAACATTAACCCTTTCTAAAGGAAAAAGCTCCAGACTTGTGGAAATTAATGCTTAATGTAAACAGTTCCTTTACCTTGCAGGCTAGCTCATCTCAGAGACCTCAGCCTCATATATGTTTAT
The DNA here is from genome assembly GCF_030254825.1 of Meriones unguiculatus. NCBI lineage: Eukaryota > Metazoa > Chordata > Mammalia > Rodentia > Muridae > Meriones > Meriones unguiculatus. Next base: position 49,101,280 of record NC_083363.1, read on the forward strand.
TGTATCGGGGCAATTCATATTGAATCTTGAGATGTTATTTATACTTTCAGGCCCCTGTTTCTAGCACTAAAGAAATAATTTTACTTAGTTATTTTCATTTATTTTCCCATCGTCATACATTTGTTTAAATTGTCTTTCTAGTGGAATGTCTCACACTCTCTCTAGAGACACATCAGTGAAGTTCACACCGCACCATGGTAAGACTTTATCAATTCTCAATGTCAGAAAGAAACATGAATGCTAATTATTACATTTTTGTTAATCCAATGGATATTTCAACAAGTCAACGAAATACACCAAATTCTTTGATGCCACAAGGAAAGAAAAACTAGATCCTCCCAATTCTAGCTCAGACCAAGAACATTCCAAGAATACCCACTTTAATGTAAACAAAATAATCTATAGTAAAATTTCTTCCATCTTACCTATTCAGGACGATTTCTTATAAAATAATTTAGGGTATCTAACAGACTTATAGTCTATAGTTAACTTCGATGTAACATTCTACGACATACCATTTTAAGGTCAATGCTTTCATTAGCTGCAATGTAAATTAGAGATATTATCATCTATAACTGAAAATGCAAATCTTAAACACTAAAATTCTCTGAATCTTTCATAGATCTATTGTTATAGGGCTCTCATAAAAATTACCCACACAACACATTCAAAACTGCAGAACAGGCCAGATGCAGTGGTGCACGCCTGTAACCCCAGCACTAGGGAAAGGAAGAGGCAGGTGGATCTCTCTGAACTTGAGGCCAGCCTGGTCTCCAAAATAACTCCAGGACAGCCAGGCTACACAGAGAAACCCTGCCTCAAGTAAATAAAAAATTGCAGAATATATCATTATGTTGTCCTTGTCGGGGGTCACACTTGGAGGTGTTGCAAGGTGCATCTGTAATAAGAAAAGCTGATCCTCTCAGGTAGCCTTGTGAAGTATTAAGATATGACGACATATGTGCATAAAAGTAAACACCAAAATAATTTTCAAGTGAAAATGAATACAAACTGAAACAAAAAGTAGAAAGATGGGCACCTAATGAGAAGTAAAGAGTCCTAGCCTTATCACAAGTTCTCTTCGTGGAAATAAAGACATGAGCAAGATAGTAGATCCCGTACTAAAAAACAAAACAAAACAAAAAAAAAACAAAAACAAAAACAAAAAAAAACAATCCTTAATATTTATATTTGTAGGCTTCCAGAGTGAATTGTTCCCAAACCAGAGTCTATCTCCTTGGAAGAAGAGCTAAATTAATTTCCTTGTATTCAGACACCTGAAAAACTTCTCCCACATATGGAAACTTCCTGGACAGAGTTAAATAGGACTGATGGATGCCGGGACTTTAAACAACCGTCACTGTTAGTGCTGGGCATTGTGGTAGTCATTCAGAGGAGCAAAGGGCACGTTCTCAACTGAAGGTTTTGCCAATTCCTTTGGGGTAACTATTTCTGAAAAGAATTATTTTTAACAAGCAGTGTGATGTTACTCAAGGCACAACTGGAAGGAAGATCTTCAGTATCTTCTAGTTCATTTCACTAATGAAGGCATCGCAATGAATTAAGAAAGACAATGATAATTCAACATGCCCCACCAAGTCATGTGCATATGCCATATGCATACATACTGTGCTCATACGTCTATGCACACACAAAGGAACAAGTAAGAATTAAAAATATTAACTTAAAAAATTAAAACTTCTGAATAAGGAAATGTTGTCTCCCAGTGTACTGGACAGCACTGATGCATGTATGAACTTACAGAGACAGAGGCAGCAAAAGCAAGGCCTGCACTGGTTCAGTCCAGACAAGGTCCCAGCACTGAGAGGGAAAAGCAGACATGGCGTCCTATACCATAATCAAGAGCCTGCTCGGAACTGCTGGAAAAGGGCAACTAATACTTCCTGGAAAAGTCTTATCAGTTTTCTCTAATGGAGTGTCACTAGGTACATCAACCACACAACTCAATGGTTGTTGTGTCTTTGGGTTTGGGTTTTCTGAGGTTTTTTTTTTCTTTTTTTTTTTTTTTTTTTTTTGGTTTTTTGGGGTTTTTTTTGTTGTTGTTGTTATTTGTTTTCTTTGTGTGTGTGTGTGTGTGTATGTGTGCATATGTGACTTTTTTTCCATTTCTTTTTGTTGTGTTTTGTTTACGGTTGGTTTACGTATTTGCATTTTTCTGTTTAATTTGTTTACTGTTTACCTGTTTTGATTTTCATTTTAAAGGGTGTTTTTTGTTTGTCTGTTTGTTTTTAAGAGAGGGTAAGAACATGAAGTTGGATGGGTAAGGAGGTGGTGAGGATCTGGGAGATGTTGGAAGAGGAGAAAATGTGATCAAATATATTGTATGAAGAAATTAATTCAAAAGTCAGTGTTATAAAAGAAGCAGATAAATAAACATATGAACTGCAGGGTTTCTGAAAGCATTTATATCAATGATGACTAATGCAGTCACTACATAATAGACATACAGACTTTACATCAGAAAATGGTTACTTCCTAGTGTTTACTATTTATATACCCTGGAAACTCATATCACCCTGAACTTTCCCTATTTAAGTAATATGATATCGATGGGGTATTGCAAATAAACGTAGTTTGTACTCATAGGAAGTAGTATTTAGATGACAGGGAGAATGATAAAGACTGCACAGGAAGTAAACCTTGGCTCGGATATACATGCACCACATGACTTCATAGAAGCTACTATCCTAAAATCCCTAGGTGTGCATTTATTTAAAATGATATAACATTGCCTGCTGAAAAACTCATATTTCGAGGAGTAAAATTAAAAGTGAAAACCTGTCTTTAAACATTAGTACCTTCCTTCTTTATAAGTTCCTACAGCGGGGAAAGCACAGAAAGAGGGTAAAAAGAAACAGCAGATGCCTGGTAAAGAACAGCTACCAACTGGAGGCTTGTAGAAGCTATTGTTATACTCCCCAGCGATCCATTCATGTCTCTGAGCCAATTTTCAACCCATAGAATTCTAATAGTTTCTTATATTAAAGTCATTTCAAATTATTTTATTATCAGATTATACTTTATTCCAACCAACTGCCCTTTATCATGAAATAAATAGCCTCAAGGTCGTTTATGCTTTGTCATAAATAAAAGGCAATTATTAAATGACAAACTTTAATGATGATAAAGATAACTGCCCAGCACCATGGAGTCCTTTGTTAAAACACATGGTATGCACTAACTCATCTGATTGTCCTCACATTACAGATGTCACATAGACCATATTAATCTTATTTTATGAAAATGAATAAGCTTACCCTGACAACTTATTTTCCAAGTATTAAAAAGCTGCAGTTTTCAGGAAAAAAAAAAAAAACGATTTTTTTAAAGCCTATTCATTTAAACACCTTTTTTTTTTTCAACAGAAGACATTTAAATCATAAAAATATTCGCATACCTGTTTCAGAAAAGACTCAGGCCTAAAATATTACCTAGCTATATAATTTATTCTCTAACAAATCTGCCATCTATGAGTCCTACAAAATATCTACCGTTTAGTATTATTGTCCAAACCTGAAAATTGAAAGAAACTCCAACATAATTTTTCAACACAACAACAGTAAGCCACACATAATACTCAGTTGGTCCATGTTTTTCTGTTAACTCAGTGTTTCTGATTACTTTGTGTACTAGCCATGAGGTAAAACAAATTCAGAATCAGGAGAATGGTGAGTACACACCTGCCCAGATCGATCCAACTGTCACCACATGGTGACAAGTCTTGGAAATGCCAACAGGAGAGCCTTGTGATTTGAACAGAATGAAAAAAAAATATTCTTTGTACCATAATCTCTTGAATCCTAATGAATGTCTGACCTTTTACATGTTGTTCTGTATCTGTTCATTCTATGATTTGACATCTTGCAATTAAAAGCTTGTCCATGTTGCTAGCAGACTACACCGAAAAATATCCCCTAAATTTAAAAATAATGTATTTGATTTTTTGACACTTAAATGACTATTTCAAAAGTTTGATTCTTAAGTCTAAACTAAAACTACCAAGTAAATCAATGTTGTATAGAAAATCCTATTTTAGTAACTTATATTTTGTAAGTATGGCTACACAGAGCTTAGATTTTATACTCAAAATCTTCTTTTAAAATGTGTTACTTATCCTTCCCTAGTCAGTTAAAATTATTTCACAGTATTCGTCCTGTGTAAAAATATTATCTTTAAACATAAATGACATATCAATATATAGTATGGAATTCTGTTAAATGGTGATAATATAAATATTATAATAAACTTAATATTTATTACATATTAATAAATATTTATTAATATTTATTACATATAATATTTAATGACAAATGCAATTGTCAGATAAGTTATTCTAATACAAGAAGCACTAATTTAAACCTCATAGTATTAAAAGATACTTTTAACTTGGATTTTAAACTGATTTTACAAATAACTAAACAACACAATTTTATCTTTGGGATATTACATCCAAAGAAAAGATTCCGGGGAGGGAGGCAGAGAGGCAGGAATACAGGGAGACAGGGTGAGAGGGAAGGAAATAAAGAAACTGAAAAAAAAAAGATGGATGGTAGATTGGTAGATGACATTTTTCTCTTGCCTCCCCATGCATATGTGTGGTTGCACATCCAAGTGCTCATGCACACACACACACACACACACACACACACACACACACAAAATCATACATACAAAGAAAAGAAGCAAGATATGAAGTTATCACAAAGAACTAAAGGGAGAGAAACCTGTTAACAGAAATATTTCCATAAAAATGAGGATAAATCAAATAAAAGTAAAGTTTGCACAGCAAGAAAAATATTCAGGTATAGACAACAAATGTTTAAGTGTTCAGAAAATAATATGTTGTCAGATAAAAATCCAGAAGTAGAAATGTTCATAGTCAAGACCATGTAGATGAAAGCCTTCCAGTGGTCAGTCCCGGAAAGAACTGGCTACCACATAAAGGAGGAAAAAAACTAAAGGGAATGTGCTAAAGGATCTAGGGGGTTCCCTAATAGAGCACAGAAACTATGACACTCCCCCTCCTCCCACTGTCTGTCCAGGCCTCCCATTCTCTTTCAATAAACAAGACAATAATTGCTAGTAGTATTAAGGCAATTTCCAAATATATCCTTTTACTTTACAGTTTAGCCCTTCCACACAACTAGCCTTTTTAGTCTGATATTCCAAGAACTAGAAATCCTAATTCTAGAAAGTCAAAATATAAAAATCACAGAAATAAAATTCAAACCAAAAAACCAACCAACCAAACAAACAAAAAACCCCTGCAGAGTAAGGCGTTGTAGGTATTGAGGTTCACAGACTCGTGGGAGCACATGGCCAAATGCAAAAACAAGACAAAACAAAAAAACTGTGATTATTAATTCAAAATAACATTAGAGGGATTTGTTTAACAAATTTGGAAACTGGTAGAAAATACCAGTTTATCTCTCAGTTTCTCTGTTTTACTGGTGTCTTTTTTTTTTATTGTTGTCTACACCATAAGCTATCTCTAATTAGACCATAAACCTGAGTTTGATTTGAAACAAAAGGCTGAGATGAAAGAAAGGAAGGAAGGAAGGAAGGAAGGAAGGAAGGAAGGAAGGAAGGAAGGAAGGAAGGAAGGAAGGAATGGAAAGAAAGAAAGAAAGAAAGAAAGAAAGAAAGAAAGAAAGAAAGAAAGAAAGAAAGAAAGAAAGAAAGAAAGAAAGATATTTGCTGCTGTAAACTAAAACCTTTCTCTTTTTGGGTACAAGTCATCCTTAGCAATCTAAAAACAGGCTTTGCTGCCAGCATTTGAATGTCAAAGAGGCATCTGAGTACATATAACAAATGATCAAAATCTCTAACAATCAAAAATGAATGTATTAAAAAATATTCTCTTCACCAATAAAGTTGGAAATATTTAAAAAGATTTTGAAAACACAAAGAGCTTTATTACAATTTAAGAACAGCACACTATGTTCACAGAGGTTAATGTTCTTAACTGATAAACAGTGACTATTCCTGCATTAGTCAGCTTTTAATCACAATGACTGCATAATTTAAACAATCAGCTGAAAGAAGGAAATATATACTTTGGCTCATTCATTCAGTTCAAGGTGAGGTTGCTCTCTTGTATCTGGGAAGCAATGAGGCAAAACATCATAGCTTATGGTAGAACAACTGTGGACTTCATGCTTTGCGTTGACTTGCCTCCCACTGTAACCTCAGGCCCACCAACTTGGCTAGACTTGCTAGCCGGCAGCCTCACAGAATCCTCCTGCATCTGCCTCCCCTGCATTGAGATTATAGATGCACACAACTGTACACAGACTTTGATGCTGTTGCTGGGGATTTAAGTCAGGTGTTTATGATTACATAGTAGATACTTTCCCTACTGAATTACATTTCCAAACCAAAAAAAAAAAAAAATCTTATTCAAATAATTAAAAAAAATTGTTTTAATATACAAAGAGATAACTTACTAAATTTTTCTTTTATAGTTTTCTTTTCCTTGTTACTAATATCTCTAATTTTTTGTGCCCCATCCTATGATTCTACATCCTCCACCATCTTTGTCCCCTGTTGACAGGGGGCACAGGATCCTTTACATTTCATATTACTGTACTCCCACATCTTTTCTCCTGACTTCTAAAATGTGAAGGGCAATCTTAGGGGAAAATATGGATTTCCAGTGATTCTGACAAGGGAGGAATAAAGCATGCTAGAGGCAAATTCACATTTGCATTCTAGTGTTAGGAAAAAAAGAGCTATTAAAATTCAAAAAGCGGGTTTTAAATGAATTTGAAATAGCATCTATTGAAATGCCTGTGGTGTAGATCAAGACCAAAATTGCTAATATAGCCATGCCCTTTGCCTTCTCATTCACAGTCACCCCAAATCGCAGCCTCTTTATTTATGAGAGGGTTTTTATCTGTGTTGAACTTAGATAAGTTGGAAAGTGATGTTCCACACATAAATTAAGCTCATGTTCAACTTCCAGCTTCATAAAAATTTTAGTGCACTTTGGAAGTCAATAAATTTATTAATAATATTTTTGCCCTAAGTCATTATTTTTAAAACTTTAGTTTCTACTTTTGAAGAATATTTATACTGTAGTTATCTTTTGTTTCCACAGAATAATATTTCAAGAACAGTGAGAGTCTTCTAAGACACAGTGATATTAAAACTGTGGTTTTCCAACAAATACTTTCCACTGAAAGGAACCTAGCCCAGTCCTACCTACTTTGGTTAGATAGCTCCACAGACACATTTTTTTCTCTCTCTCAGGAAATGTTAGTGGCAATTAGACTTATCCTATGAAAGAGGAAGAAACAGATTTTGTGTCATGTGATGATCAACTGTGCATTTTCAGTTTCATAGGTTTGGAAGTCATGAGTATGAAAGAGTGAATCAAATGTCCACAAAAATGATAAGAAAATTATACATTATTTTTTTAAGACAGGCTCTAACAACAGACCCAGAAGACTAGTCAATCTCACTGTTGCAGTGACTAAAAATAATGACATTACCTTTATTGGTCCAGTTGAATCCCCAGATAAAACAAAAAGAAAAGCAAAATATAGATGCTGGCAAGGAAACATTCATGAAGAAACTTAAAATCAAGGCAGTTTTTCATGTCATTTTAGAAAGCACACCTAACTCTCATTCCATTTTGAATTAAGAGTTGGCATACTGTAGGCATTTTTTGATAATTCATATATGTAGACTTTCTCAAGTCTAAAGGTTTTCTTAGCAATTAAATTTCAGTCCTCATTTTAAAAAGTATTATTTTCTTATCAGGGAAACCGTACCACTTGCGGTTATAAATTACAACTACTTTGCTGGGATTTTGGAACTAAAAGGAAACTTGTCCTGTGAGAGGCTCCACTCAGCAGTGGACCAAAAAAGATGCTGAGACCCACACCCAAACATTAGGAGAGGCAGGCAGTTTTGTGGGAGAGTTGGGCAATGACAGAGGGACATGAAGGGGACAAGAACTCCTCAAGAAGACCAACAGTCAACTAACCTAGGCCTATGGGGGCTCACAGAGACTGAACCACCAACCAAAGAGCATGCATGTGCTGTACCTAGGCCCTCTACACATATGAATCTGAAAGGCATCTTGGTCTTCATGTGGCTCCTCTAGCAAGTGGAGTGGAGCGTGTCTCTGACCTGTACTCAGTTGCCTGCTTTTGAATCACTTTCCCTTAGCTAGGCTGCCCTGTCAGGGGTCAGGGGAAGAGGAGGAGCTTAGTCCTCATGAGACTTGATTGCTGGGTTGGGTTGGTATGAGGGGATCCCTGTAAGGAGAAGGAAAAGGGTTAAGTTGGAAGAGGGTGTGAGGCCTGGATCAGGATATAAAGTAAGTTTTGTCTTTTAAATGAGAGAAAGCTTCAAGCAGGTCACGCTATTGATAGGAGGAAAGAAATAAGGTCTTGTGTTACATATGCAGGATCTGAAAGATAAAGATAGTGTCCATTGTCCTCATTCTATGAGAATGCACAGACTTGGCAAGGAAATATCTACCCTAAGTGGAAAACCAAAAAATATACAGACACATAGAGACCTACTTGGGTTAATTTCACAGTATTATTTGAAGGGTAAAAGAATATAAAAGAAAGTTCTCTGAAGCAAAGACTATAGCAGAGATGGCTGGAGAAATACAGGAAGAAGAAGATGTCTGCATAGAAAACAACTGAGTCATCCTCTCAGTCTTGTGAATGAACAATTCTGCAGGTCTAGTTTTCCTGAATAGGATTCAGTAAATCCTAAAGTAAAGAAGTGATGTTAAAGGACGAACTGATACATATATCAGTTATAAATATATATATATATATACATATATATCAGTTATAAATATATATATATATACATATATATATATATATATATATATATATATATATATATATAATTCTAAAACTTTGAACCTAATATGGTAGCCTGAGAACCCTTGAATCATCAGTATTTTCTACAAAGGAATGACCTTGGAGGTTAATATATGGGTTCATTCTACAAATAAACTGGTACATTAATACTACTTCCAACTCAGCTTGGAAGGGTACCATTACCAGAAGGGTCTCCTTAAACCAGAGATGTCACAAAAACAGTACGTACTGGGAAACAAAAACACTGGACTCCTAGTTTCAAAAGTACCCTCCACTAACTTCAGTTTAGTTATTTCACCCCTAAAATTTGGCATGTGTATGTGTGTAATATATGGATATTGCATATATTCTATTTATATCACACATTATATATAATGCACATATATACGTGTGTATATACATTTTACATATGTAGATAATAAGATCAGCCACTGTATTGTCTCTTAGGACAATTAAGATTGGTTGTCTTTCAAAGCACATTTCACCACATTATTAAGTATTAAGTAGTCAACATGTATACACACATGCCAGTTCTCAAGGCTGTTACTAATATTATTATTATTGAAGAGAGATTTAAGGAGGTGTTCTGGACTGGAATTTCAGCTGCTCAAAGCCTGAATCACAAGAATACTATACTCCAGGACAGCATGGGCTACTAAACAAGTGACGGACCAATTTGGTCTATATAGTGAAACCATGTCTCAGAAGGAGGGGCAAAGCTGACATGGTGACACACATCTGTAACCCCAGCACTCAGGGAAGCAGAGGCAGGTGAGCTTGAGACCAGCCTGGTCTACAGAATGAGCTCAGGACATCCAAGGCTATCCAATGTGTGTGTGTGTGTGTGTGTGTGTGGAGGGACACACAAATGAGGGGTATACAAAACACAATGTTTTTAGGCTCTTCAAAAAAAATCTAAGTGCATTGTGATCTATACCAAATGATCCATTTATTTCCTTCTTAAAGAGAAATACTGTATTTGGGCCATTGCTATAAAGAGAAAGTTCCCTTTGCATATGTAATTTGACACAAATAATGTGTCATATTTTAACATTTTAATATAAGGAGTTATACTCTTGATGGAAATTACATTCCTTTTAAGAAAATGAAAACAGAAAGTCTCCCATTATTTGTAAGTCTTTATGCACCATCTATGTATCCAGCTACAGAGACAACTTTACACTTGTGAAACACAGACACATTTTAGCCCTGAAAGGCTCTGAAGCCTGGGAAACCTCAGGAGAGCCCCCGGTCCCACCAACAAACCCATCAGTGGAAAGACACCCACCGTTTCAATAATCTTATTCTTAACATGTAAAATTATTTTCTAAAATGTGATAGATGTTTTACATGATGAGGATAGCAACACGTAATATAATCATCATAAGTTTTGCAGAGTTAATTTAAAATAGCATTATGGAGACTTAAACACATTTCGCCTCTTGTCAGACATATTAGAGTATGATTAGGATGCAATCCTCTATCTCAACTGGAAAGCATTCTGGAAAGAAATCAGTGTGACCAGTGGAAATGTTACTTGCTATTAAGTAGCCGAAACAGCAGCAGGTCTAAAGTACCTGTATCTCATTTTGGATTTAATTATTGCAATAACACCTCATTTGCTTCAAGGTATTACAATTATCTCCTGTTTTAAATTGAAAGGTATTTTAGAATGAATGCAGTTAATGAAGCAAAAGGTTCAAAATGTCCAGAGCGCAGGGCTTTAAAGTGGAACAACCTACATTTTAAACAAATGTGTTTGTGCATGCAAAATACATTTCCTTTCATCGGGCCTATCTATGTGCCAATGAACATGGCACAGTATTTTTTAATTTCAATGTCATTAAGTTTTTTTAATGGCACCAAGAACAATTTGAAAATAGGCATTGACATTAATCAAGCTCCTTTAAAAAAAAACACACACATTTTCAAATTTTCATAGGATATCATATATTAGTAAAAACTATTCTTTAATGTTTTTGCAAGATACACTATTTTAAAATGAAATCAAATGAAGTTTCAGATCTGATATGTACCAAGGTTGGTGCATGGACCTGCTCTTGTAAATCCTTAAATCTTCTAAATCCTTAAAATAATTCCAAATATCCCTTATCTATTGAGCACAGGTGTCAGGAGTTGAAATCTTTTAAATGCTAGGACTCTAATTAGATGCTATTTAATTTTTGTTTTCTGTAACTCTAACAGTGTATCATGATCCAAACACCTGTCAACTTTTTTATAGGCTATTTTTTTTTCATTTTAATTTTTATTAATTACACTTTATTCATTTTGTCTGCTTTTCCGCAGTACCTCCTTATTCACTGGCATGGGAGTTTTGCCTGTGAGACTCTTCGGCAATCTCACCTAAATGACTCCGCCCACTCTTTTCTGTGTACTATTTCTGCACCTTGGGACACTGCACCATAGAACATGTTCAATAAAAATGATTAGAACAAAAGTGAAAATAATGTCATTCTTTTTTTTTTTTTTTTGCTGAGCATAACTTTTGTACTAACATATTTTAGTGTTTGAAATCTCTTCTGAATGCACATTCGCATATGAGGTCTGAGCCCGGAACAGTATGGAGAATTAACCATCCCTCATCTCCGACGGTCCTGGCACCACTGTGGAGAGAAAATGATGTACTGCCGTGTTGGGAGCACACAGATTCTGGAGCTCACTGATAAGCACTAGGGAACCCGGGAATGTTGAACAAGTGGCATTGTCTCGGCAAAGGAAGAGATATATAACCAGTATTTGCCCAAAGGGCTGGGAATGGAGGTGGTTATTAACAGAGGTGACATCTATGCTCTCTGTGAGACCAAGAGCACACCAGATTCTCTTCCTGACCCTTAAAATAACACATGGAGCCTATCTATAGGACAAATCTTCACGGATGAAGTGATACATACTTTGAAAGGGGTTTCAATGTAATTATGCCTTATTGTGCACACGGGATTATGTTATACCAAAAATTGTACTTAATAAATAAATATATAATGAAAATTAAATTTAAAATATGCCTAAAATAAACTGCCCAGTGACTCTAGAAGTCTGAACCAACACTAGATATTGGGCCATTTGGAACCAAATTTCCTTCTTCTTCACATGGATCGTTTCTGTACTGACGCAGGTATTTGCAGAGACCATTGCACTACAAATAAGCTCTTATTGCTTCTTTTGGCTATTATGCATTGATGAATTGGACCTGATTGCTATCAAAGACCATACATTAAGAATTTAGATGTGCAAACATTTGCAGGTCCTTGGATATGCGAGAAATTATATTTTAATACCATTATTAAATTTTTTTAAAAAATATATTATGTTGTGTAATTGAAGATCTTTAATGAAGACAGTAAAAAAGTGAAAATGCACTTTTTCTCCCACTGAGCATCACTTTCAGGCTAATGTATTTTATGTATTTGAAATCTCTTTTGAACGCATATACATATAAATGATCGTACATTGCTACATATTAAATAATCATTATTTAAATGATTCTAAAACATTATAAACACTGATGTGATCATAGGAAGGAACATATCTCCAGAGCATGTCAAACCCAGAATATATCATTTTAGCAATTTTTGTTTTGTTTTAGCCCTTGCTTTGGTTCAAAACAAAAGAGTGAATTTAAATCTGTTTTTGTTTTGTTTTGATTTGTTTTGGTTTGGTCTGGTTTTTAGTTTTGCTTTTTGTTACTAAGATACTAACTATCCAACCAAGGACCATGTATGGATATAACCTAGAACCTCCACTCAGATGTAGCCTGTGGTAGCTCAGTAACCAATTGGTTTCCCAAAGTGAGGGGAACAGGGACTATTTCTAACAGGAACTCAATGACTGGCTCTTTGATCTCCCCACCCCCGAAGGGAGGAGCAGTCCTGTTAGGCCACAGAGGAGGGCTTTGCAGCCAGTCCTGAAGATACCTGATAAAACAGGATCAGATGAATGGGGAGGAGGTCCCCCCTATCAGTGGACTTGGAAAGGGGCATGGTGGAGATGAGGGAGGGAGGGAGGGACTGGGAGGGAATGAGGGATCGGGACACGGCTGGGATACAGAGTTAATAAAATGTAACTGATAAAAAAAAAGATACTAACTATCAAAAAATTCTCCTATCAAAACAATCTTAGGAATTGAATCATCTGTCCATGTAGCATTCAGAACTGACTAAAGCGTCTCTAGTTCTGCAATGGAGACCCTTTAGCCCTTCTGTAATATTCCTGAATACAATCTATAACTGCTGCTTTATATATGAGCTCTGTTGTTTTATGAACATAAGTCCATGTATGTCTCTCTACTTTAGTTTGGTATACCAACTCATAGGAAAACCTCTGAATATGGCTGTCATTAATTTCTCTTTAACAGAAATCTTATGATGTGCACCTGATTCCTGGAATATTGCTGATTAGAATGGAGACTTAGTACTACAAATGTCACTGTTTAACTCCCTAATAATTCTTCAAATAAATACGCACACTCACAAAGAACACGGGATGCCTACATTACTCCATTCCATTTCAAATTACTGACATGGTGATAATGAACTCAAATGACCCTTCAAGAAAGGAGGCTTCAGTGCCTAAGTCCAATATCCTAATTTATCAGTGCTGGCTTCATATGGCGAGAAATAAAAAAATTTCCAATGAAAAAGCACCAGGGAAATGCTGGTCCCTGAATACTTTTAGCTACAATTCTATAAGAGAACAAATACATGTAAATATTCTAGTAGGTGCTGCAAAGTGCTATATTAGAAATGATGATCTGAGTCGGTCTTCTGGTCTAAGAATGTTCACTCAAGGAAATGACTTAAGAGTGAACAATAGATGGACAAGCAGAGAGACATAAAAAAAAAGGTGAGCAACTATATGATTTGAGACGTACATTAGATATAATATTCCAATAGCAGCAATCTCATGTGTCAGCTTGTCTTAAATATTGTCACCTTAATATATTTCCAGTATTTTTATAAAATCTTTGATTATAATCAGTGTATGTTAATATGATTAGAGAGATATTATACAAATATTTACCCTTGGACCTAATTATGTTTGTGACAAAGATTAACTACTGACTATATTTTTATGACTTTCAAAGACTATTTTTATATTTAAATTTAAGACAAAATTATACCTCTTGTGGTAAGATTTTATTTTTAAATGAAATTTTAAGCATTCTCTTTTAAAAGGGAGCTATTGTCAGAAAGTTTGATTTTCTGATGACACAAATATTTAGCACTAGCTTATCAGACCAGAGCATTATATAAATAGTCAGGTGCCTACTGAATGCAACACTATGGAAATTTTATTTGTTTACTTGTATGACAAACCTGTTTGTGCCATTTCTTTATCAGTGATGCTTTTTTTTTTCTTTTTAAGTGACAGGATCAGTTCTCACTGATTCAATCTCCAGGTAAAATGCCAAGTTATTCCAGTAGGAGATTGAGAACTGTGACCTCAATGGACTTAGAATACAAAACTTATCGATAGAAATATTTTCTAAAAACAGCAAAAAGCTTTAAAGTAGGTGGATTCAAATTTGGTGCTGTTAAAAATAGCAGCCTCCTAGAGCGTGCTGTTCTCTTCTCAACTCTTAATGAACTCTGGAACGCTCACTTGAGAATGATAATCAGGTTGGCATTATTCTCTAAATGCCCCAAATCTAAAAACAGAACCAAACTTTTGAAGCAATGGGGACAGAACACGTAAGGTTGACAAGCCTCTGGGTTTCAATAATGCCATGCTTACCTCAGTAGGACGAGACTTTCTAACATTTAATAATAAGGTAAGACAATCTTTGAAATAAATGGACATAGTAACTCATTGCAACTGACATTTATAATGATGAAATGGCATTCAGTAGTAAAATACAAACAATAAAATAGTTAACAATAAACATGGGGTTAAAATGTAGTTTATTCTCCTTGTTCGATGGTGAATTTTTAAAATTCCAGTACTTAGGAGATTGAAGAAGAATAGAAAATTTGAGGTCAGATTATGCTAAATAACAAACTCAGGAACACCCCGGGTTACCTGAAAAACCCTATATAAAAATTGAAGAAACCAAAATATAAAATAAAAATAAAGTAAATCAATGATCAATAGGAACATACAAGTCTCAATGAATGATGCTTTCTCATTTTGCAAGCAATATATTACAATATTAGTTAAACTGGAAACCATAAAGTTCCATTATGTAGCCATACACTAGAAATTAGTAATCAATAATGACTTTCTATAGAATGATTTAAAAAAAAATTTTTCAAGTACAAATCTGACCTTCACACATAGAATCTTATATCAAACTTCAAAGTTGTAGTTTCCCAATCCTCATAGTGGCACTTTTTGAAAGCTTAAACTGTACTCGAGTTTCTTTTTCTATTTTTTCTTTAATTTTACAATTTTAAGATTAGAAAATATTCATTTTCTTCCTTAATATCGTTGATTTTGTTCTATAATAATTATGTGGACTCTTGGCTCCAAAACGTACATTCTCATCCACATTTTATTATGACCTTTATCTAACCTAGAAAAAAGTTGGAAGAGTCTTATAGAAAATGGGTTTGCCTATCCACCTGATCTGTTATTAACCACTTACTTTGTGTTTATTAATATCTGTTCATCGTTAAACATTCCAACCAGTAATCAATACACTGTTTTGTATAAATCAGTATTGCTGAATTTCTAATATTCCAATTTCAAATGTTCTCAATTTAGAGCATCCCCAGGTCATCATAAGCCTAGCTTGAATACCTTGAAATTATGAATAGTAACACAAAAGAAATGTAAGTTGTAGCCATACATAAAGTGCATTCAAGAAATAATAAGTCTACCATTTATATTATCACCAATTATGTCAATCAAGAAATGAAACTAGTCTGAAAGATCACTAGATAGACAAAAGATAGATAGATAGATGGATAGATAGACAGATAGATAGATAGATTAAATAGACAGATGATAGAGATAGATAGATGATAGATATAGATAATAGGTAGATAGATGATAAAAAAGCAAACACATTCACATGGTTTACATGAGATCTTTATTGATTCTTTTATATTATTTCTTGGTTATTAATCCTTCCCACACAATTACGAACACTCTCATTGTTGACACTGGAATATTAGATGGCTCCATCTTTTGGAAGGCATTTTATGTCAATCCCTCTATCATGCTAGCTTCTGATCCTTTCTGACCACACTTCTTGTTCCACATTCTAAGGCAAAGACTGACTCCTTCAGGGTGCCTTGCTAGTACTACAGTTGATGAGACCAGAAATAGTTTTATAATGTGAATCAGTGCTGCCAAACGATTTAACTTTAAATTATGCAGGCACAGAAACAAGATATCAGTCCTGCCAAACCAGATTGTAGTTGTGCCTGTACAACCTCCTTTGTTTCTCCTAGTTTAAGTCAACTAACAAAATAAAAATCAACAAACATAAAATAAAGCCTCACATGTTTATGAACACAATTTCTATCTTTAAAGAGGGATTAGATGACAGATAAGTACAACAAACAAGACGTTTTCTGGTGCTATGTGTCTGTACCATTTGGCTTGGGGAAATTCTGAATTCTGACTTGCAGAGCTGTAATAAGATCCAATTAAAACAGCTTTCAATGCAATGGAGAAAAAAAAATATACCTGCTTTGGTCCTATTGTTCAAGTTGTCAATCAAAACAAGTTATGAACTAAGACATGGTAGAACATTAAGAAACTAAGAATGCGCCTCCCACCGGGGTGGGGAGATCAAAGAGCTAGCCACTGAGTTCATGGCAGAGACAGTCCTTGTTCCCCTTACTAGGGTACCCACTTGGATACTGAGCTGACATGGGCTACATCTGAGCAGGGGTTCTAGGTTATATCCATGCATGGTCCTTGGTTGGAGTATCAGTCTCAGACAAGCTCCTCCTGTGCCCAAATATATTTAGTTCTTGTCCAGCACCTGTCCTCTCCAGGTCTTACTAACTCCCTCTTCTTTCATATGATTCTCTGCCCTCTGCCCAAAGGTTAGCCATGAGTCCCAGCATTTGCTTTGATACACTGCAGCCTAGCTAGGCCACAGAAGAGGAGATGGCAGCCAGTCCTGGTAAGACCTTAATAAGGTAGGGTCAGATGGAAGGGGAGGAGGACCTCCTCTATCAGTGGACTTAGAGAGGGGCATGGAGGAGATGAGTTAGAGAGGGTGGGATTGGGAAAGAATGAGGTAGGGGGATACAGCTGGGATACAAAGTAAATAAGCTGTAATTAATATAAAAATTAAAAATTTAATTAATAAAAGGAAATAAGAATGTTTTCGTTAAGATGTTCTGTTTACATGACATGAGAAGAAAAAAAGGTATATCACTACTATAAACGTAGTCACAACCAGGTAGCCAATTCATACTTTTCCTGTTGTTGATTAAATTCTACTACATTGTAGAAGGTATTTCATCTTATCTGCCCACTCTGATAAATTAGCAATGACAGCATAAAAGCCTTGTACTTAGTAGAATTGTGGATATCCACTTGGACCAGGTAGGGAGAATACTTGACTAATTATTGAAGTTTGAGGTTG
Organism: Meriones unguiculatus; assembly: GCF_030254825.1. Classification (NCBI taxonomy): domain Eukaryota; kingdom Metazoa; phylum Chordata; class Mammalia; order Rodentia; family Muridae; genus Meriones; species Meriones unguiculatus. Next base: position 49,118,716 of record NC_083363.1, read on the forward strand.
GAAAGGATGGAAGGAACCAGCAAAGGGTCATATTTGTTTATAATCCCAAGCACAGGCACTATTTGAATTCTATTTTAGTCACTGACTTTGAAACACCAAGGCTATACAATTGATTTCTTGGTTTTCAAATGGCGTGGCTTCCAACACTGAGGTGCAGTCAAAGTGAGGAGAAGGGTTCTAAGGGTAATTTTCTAGAATTAGTTATTCAAATGATTTTGAAATGTTCTTCATAGTTGGAATAATATTATTATTACCCTCCACATAGTATTAAAGATATTCACTGAAATATTTAAACTTTGCATGGGTCTTACAGAATTCCTGGAACAAAGTTTAAAAATCCTATACCTGAACTACAAAGTGGGTTATCAAAGCTTCCTTAAAAATCTTGATAGTTTATTTAAAAGGTGATTTGAATTTATTATCCTTACACTGAATTTGATTACATTACAGTGGATAGTAAAAAAATAAATAAAAAGACATTAAAATATCACTGAACCAATTCTTTAAAACTGTTTCATTGACAGTTTGACTTGAAAATGACACCAGGTCTTTTATAAGTCCTATCATCATGACTATGAAACAGTAAATTGATTCCAACTCTGAAATAAGATTTCCTTTGTCAGTTCTTCTGATTGACTACAGTAAGCATAGATACCTAGATAGCTAGATAGAAAGATAGATAGATAGATAGATAGATAGATAGATAGATAGATAGATAGATAGATAGATAAAACAAGAGTGAATCACTTGTTTGCCTTTAAGGAATACAAGTAATTAATAGGTACATAATGAAACATATATATTTCATTATTTATAAATTTATACAAATATATAATATATAAATATATATGAAACTTCCTGAGGTCCAAGAACTTAGGTCATGAAACTTCTGCCTGTTTCACTCTTAAGGAACCTTCTTTCTACTCCACACCTAGATTACTTTGTAATACTGTATGAATATCTAACTTTGCACAAAGCTGGAGAATTTTGCTCATATTTCATTTTTCACTTTACCTTCTTGTCTCCTCTAGTTCCTGCTTTGTTTGTCCATGTGTGCATATGCTTGCTCTCTAAGTTCCCTAAGACTGTTTGAGACACCCTCAGTACTCCATGGTAAAGAAATAACTGGAGCCACAGAGTTAAAGAGAGAATGTCTTTGAGAACAGGAGGCAACCCCCCTCGATCAGTGCTGAAGATTGATTGCCTTTTGTAGGAATCATGTCCCCATAGTTCCCTGGTAAGAAAAACTCAATTGTCTCCTATCTGTTTAGGGCACCATCATCTCTTAAACGAGAGCTAAACCTGAGTCCAGGGCAGGGATACAGAGCATGCCTGATCATGATAGATATCTGGCTTCTTGGCCTGTAATTTTCTGACTGAAATCTCATCATCTTCATTTGCTATCCCCTTTCCATATTTATTACAGCTCTGAGGGTGTCTACCTTGCAAGTGATTGTTCTAATAGCCTCACAACTAATCTGAGTCTCCAAGTAAAAGAATGCCTTTGGAATATTGAAAGAGATTGTCCAAGCAAACATGATTGTAGCCCATCCAGCACTATAACCAACCAAATATTGTATTTACAGTTGTACAAAGACATTAACAAATATTAAAACGTTTGTTAGCTAAACTACAGTCTACTCCTTTTACAAGTATTCAAAATAATTCACCATATCACAAGAACTTATTTAGTTTATACAAGTTCTTTGAAATACTGATTTCTGAAAAATTCCAGGAACAAAGCATTTGGATTTGTTTCTTCTGCTTACTCTCATTTACAAAGCTGTCTTTTTCTCTGTCTCAATAACAGTAATTTACACAAATAAAAATGCCAGTCTGGTCAGACTAACTGGTCTGAAATTTCTGCAAATTGTAAAGTGCTTACTCACAAAATAAGTTTCCCTAATTGCTGCTATGGAGGAAGCTCATGTACATTAATGCCGCAGAATCAGACATTTGAAAAGTTTATATTCAAAATATTAAAAAATTAAAAAGTTCTGTTATAAATAGTATTTGTTTTTAAAACAATGTCTTAATAATAGTTTAATTTTTGTCCAGGGGGAAATTACAGAAAGGTTCCAGGTTTCTATGTGGACATAAAATGAGCTTTAGATATAACTCAAAATCATCTGAGAAACATTATACAGATGGTGCCTGGGCTTAGATGCACCTGTGAGAAATTTTAAGTTGTTAGATTTAATGTAGCATCCTTGATGCCTTTATAACAGGTGACTATGATCCATTCCATTCTTTCTTTGCTTTACATAAAGTAACAAGGAACACACCCGTGTTTGCTTAGATGATTTTCCTCAATGAATAATCTGAAATAATGGCCTCTTCTGCTTGCATTCCTAGAATCATCTTTTTAACTATATTTTGCCTCATTATCAATAAGCATGTTCTCTCTATTTCATTGAATTTATTTTCTTGCCTCTCTGGAAGAGAAATGCACATCTGTTTCAATCATAATGCAGGTATGCAGTGACAGAACCTGCAACATAGATGTCCCTCAACCAACAAATGAATACAGAAATTGTGGTACATTTACACAATGGGACACTACTCAGCTATTAAAAACAAGGAAATCATGAAATTTGCAGGCAAATGGTGGGACTTAGAAAAGACCTTCCTGAATGAGGTGTCCCAGAAGCAGAAAGACATGCATGGTATATACTCACTTATGAGTGGATATTAGACATATAATATAGGATAACCATACTAAAATCTATAGTCCTAAAGAAGCTAAACAACAAGGAGGACCCTAGGAAAGATGCTTAATCCTCATTCAGAAGGGCAAACTGGATAGACATTGGAAGTGGGAGAAAACAAGGAATAGGATAGGAGCCTACTACAGAGGACCTCTGAAAAACTCTATCCAGCAGGATATCAAGCAAATGCTGAGACTCATAGCCAAACTTTGGGTAGAGTGCAGGGAAACTTATGAAAGAAGGGGGAGATAGAAAGACCTGGAGGGGGCAGGAGCTCCACAAGGATACCAGAGCCAAAAATCTGGGCCCTGCAGAGACTAATGAATCAAGCAAGGATCGTGATTGGGAGGCCTACACCTCTGGCTCAGATGTAGCCTATGAGCAACTCAATCTTCATGTGGGTTTCCTAGTAAGAGGAGAAGGAGCAGTCTCTGGCATGAACAAAGTTGCCTGCTTTTTGATGACCTCCCCATGGCAAAGTGGCCTTACCAGGTCCCAGAGAAATATCCAGACAGTCCTGAGGAAACCTGATAGGCTAGGGTCAGAGAGTACGGGAGGAGGACCTCCCCTATCAGTGGACTAGGGGAGGGAAATGGGGGTGGGAGAGAGGGTGGGAGTGGGTTTAGACGAGGGAGGGGTCCACAGCCAGAATATGAAGTGAATAAATTGTAATTACTACTACTACTACTACTACTAATAATAATAATAATAATAAAATGGAAAAAGTAATTAAAGTAGTCATTTATGAAATCTCCCTTTGGCAGGATAATAAAAAATCAACAAAGGACCAAAAACAAAAATATTATGAAGACCTCTCAAACAAAAATATGGGATGTCAAATTTCTTAGTATAGAATTGGGACTGAAAACTTTCATCTCAGGATTGATCCGTCCACACAGTTCCTCACAGTGTCCCTGCAGGATTCTCTGTGGCTCCCTGAGGTCTCCTTATTCTCTGATCTGGCGCAAAAGCCCAGGTGACAGTTCTCAGAAGCGTAAGAAACACTACTCTCTGTGAGAGATTTTCACAATAGAACCAATTTGCAGGAGAATGTAAAATCCTTTCATTAACAAGGAAATATGGGCTTTCCAGATATTTCTTTAAGCAAATGCTCATACAAAAAACAAACTACAGTTTTCTAGCATTTTTTTTTAAATTGACCTCTTATAATATAAAGGCAATTTTCTTGGACTAAAGGACTACACTCTTTGATCAATTAGTTTAAAATTTAGCATGACGCTGCACAGCTTCCACTCTGAATGCGTATTTTAGGCGGATAGAAGTTCATTGAGTTGTATAACCTGTGTCTGTGTGATATTTTTATATATTTGAAGTATTTTTTTACAATAAAGTGTATAAAATTAATAAACGGACATCACCAATGTGAATATAACATGTTTTAATATCCAATTACCTGAAGCCATGAAGAGACGCAGGCAGGATTCCAGGGTATAGTGTCAATATTTGATAGATGAGGCTTACAGAAACTAAAGCTTTCTCCAAAGACAAGAACTTCTGCTATGAAGAGCAAAAGACAAACTAAAGGTACAGGGAAGAGGAACAGTTGCTGCAAATGCATCAGAAAGCTCTTATTACCTCTTCAGCCTATTATGGGGGAAAAAAAAACACTACAAAGCATTACCAACCTTGTGAAGGGAGAGAGCAACAGACCTTATGGGTTAAACTGAGGGAACACAGCATGCATCAAAGGTAACCAATAGAAAAAAAACAAGTCAGGGCCATATGGGATGGTAGATATTTCAGCAGACATCTGTGTGTGCAGGCAGAGGACCACAAAACAGGATGGATTAGCGTACTTCACACATTTCCTCAATCCACTTCCTTGCCAATGCCTTGGTACCACTCAGCCCCTGGAAGTAGGCTAGATCTCACCAGAGAGAGGGGAGGTATATCAGGGGCTCATTATGACTAGCTGTCTGTTAGCCTGAGAAATGGTAGTTCTAAATTGTTCTTTGTCTCATTCCCCACGATGGTAAAGGGAGTGATGTTCCTCATCTTTGTGGTCTCTTGTAACAATAAGTCAGTTGACCAGAGCCCTGGCACCCTGCCCCTTGAAAAGAAAAACTGCCCATTTTGTCAGCAATCCCCAATTCACAAATGACACTTTTGAGTGCTTTCCAAATTTGGGGGTAGATGCCATGTGTTCCTGGTGATTAATGTGCATCTAATTTGTCAATTAGTACAGAACATCCAGTCCCTGCTATGATTAGTTTAGATGACAATTTTGTTTTGGTAATTCATAGATATAAATATGTGTTAAAAACAAGACTGATGTACACAACAGAAAGGCTGTCAAAAATAAAATATATCTTGCATTACTTAAGTTAAAGTAACGAAAATCCTTTATAAGCCATTAGTGATATGAAAAAAGAAAAGTATTATGCCTCGTTCCTGTAAATTCATTTATCTCAGAAAACTTGCAAAGTTATAGTAATAGGTTTTCAAAACTTGGAAGACCACCATTAACAATTAGAACCAGCTGAGGTTTACTTCACCCTTTTAAAAGCACACTTTAGTAGGTGGCGTTACAGATTGTTTTACTAACAACCACTTTTATAATCCATATTTCTAAGTTTAAAACTCATAGTTGAGATCACATGGAAACACAGATGAAGCATCATCCATTGAACTCACAAAAGAATAAACTTTTAAAATGTTACTTCAGTCATTTATCCTATCAATTATTACTATCACTTCAATCACCGTAGTTCTGAAATTGAATAATATAAATGACTAGCTTCTAAGTTTCTTTAAGTTGTTTCTATAAAGCCGAATAAAGTTGCAAAAGTCATAGCAATGCTGTTATATGTTCCTTTTGCTACAAAGTGTGTGGTTTTAAGTGCCTCTGTAATCACATTATTTCACTGTTGACATTTTTCAGGGAGGCAGCTCTCTCTACACTAACAGCTACCACTTTCATTTCTCCTTACAATGCCCATGCTGAAGGAAAAATCATTTTCCCAAACTCTGTAAATAGAAGTGAGAGTCAAAAGGCAAACATTTAAAAACAATAATATTGAGTTACAAAGTCCAATCAATTTCAAATTCACAACAACATAGCACAGCAGAGACGAGGGGCTTTCAGTTGCCAGTGTTGGTCTCAAACAGCCACTATGAAGCATCCGTAGGCTTCATGGCTGCTTCTATTGCATCATTACATAAGTACCACCGCTGTCATGCATGTAGTCCTGGGCTTCTCAAAAGACCCTGTGATACTTTTCTTTATTTTTCTACCCAAGGTAGAGATAGTATGACATATGGAATATTTCAATGACTATATCTCATTCGGAAATAGGAAAAAGAATAAAATGGTAAGATCTCAAGTTGAGAAATGAAACATACTTTGAGATGAACCGCTTCTGCTCATTCAACATAGTAGCCTCTTACACTGCTGTACTTTATGTAACTAGTGTAATTTCAAATGTGGGAGAAAGACGATATTGCTGCTTTAAACACAAAATTAACTTTCTAAGGGATAGTTGGAGTAGTAATCCCATACGTAAACCACATTAAATGGCATAAATGTTAATGGGCTAAAATGATTTTGAGAGATCTGACATAGCTAGATCAATGTTAAAAAAAAAACCTCACTCTTCTATTTTTTCCATACTTGACATTGGTTTTGACTATATTAAATATTTACATAATTATCATGTAGCATAAATGGTGCAGATAATCTACACAGTGTTTGCATATTCACCTGAGTTTATATCTACGCAGTAACATACACTGGATACACATCACAGCTCTGGTCAGTATTTCATAGTCTAGTAATAGTTTGTGAATTAGCATTTAGCTTCTAGACAAAAGATCAGGAATGCACTTGTAGTCTGAGCAACTCAGCAGGGTGAGGCAGGAAGACAGCTTGTGCCAAGTACTTTAAGCCCAGATTGGGCAAGCCAGCAAGACGCCGACTCCTTAAAGCATAATTTAATGTCTTTCATTAAATTCCGTGGGATCTCTTTAGGGAAAAAACATAATATATTTAGGATTTACAACCAACCATGATAGCAATCGTCACTGGAACTTAAGTTTACATATCTGTGTGGATAGATGCTAGGTAACTCCTTTTAGTTATGTCTTAGTTCACTATACACATAGAGAAGAAATTCTAACTAGCATTTTGATAAATACTTACTATAATATTGCAATTAGCTATTACTATTAATACCCATTGTTGTTAGCACCAAGTCATAAAAAATTCCATGATCTGATTGTCATTCTTTTAAAAAAATGCATTTTAGTTGTATAAAACTGTAAACTAAATAGTGGTTTGTAGTTTCATGATCCCCATTATTTCAAACACTGATGGGCAAGAGACTGGCAATTAAAAAAAAAATCAATGTATTCAAACATCCTGTATTTAGGTAGTTGCATAATGGTTCATAACTTTGAGTACACTGTCAGCAATGAAAGGAGTAGGCTAAATGAAAAACTTAGTATTAAAGAAGCCCAGACACTGGGTACACATTGCTGCTGGCCACAGCCACATCAATTTCAAATTTTCCCTGAGAGGGATAAAACCCAGACACAGACTATTCATCTATCAATCAAGCAAATGTCTGGTTCTTTTTTCACAATTGTTACATGATCATGGAGATGTGACTTAGCATTCTTGCAAAGTCAGAAGCCATTTTTTTAGAGAACAGAGCAAACATAATGAAAAATCTACCACAACGTCTAACAAATTCAGTTAAGCAATTGGTAATGTACTCTGCAGAGCACTGAGATTTTCTATGATTAATTTGAATAGCAAACTGATTGCCTAAAGACTAAAGTGGATGAATATAGCCTGCTTTATCCTAAAACCTATACTCAAAAAAAAAAAAAAAGAAATCAAACACATAGAAGGCATTTATCATGGCTATATGTGTCAAAGGATGTGGCATAGTAGTTAAAAACATCTAGCTTTCTGAAAAAGAATTACAGTTATTTTATGAAATTAATATTATCACCCAAAAAGTGGATAGTATCTTTTTATTCTTGGAGAACTGTAATGTAGGATGGTTCTCTATGAAATAAATAAGAAATTAAAATAATGAAACATATCAAGAGTATAGAAGAACTGCTATTATTTTTTGCTCCCAACCATATGCTAGATATCAAAGGTTTAACCTATAGAATTTTATTTACTCCTTACCGAAGGAATTGCTTTCTACCACAGTTTATGCAAGAGGGAAACTAGGCTCACATCACAAAATTAATGAACTGAATCAAACTCGGGACTTTGAGTGAAAAGTTTGTGCTTTCTGCAACCTCAGGGGAGCTGACATAACAGAATGGTGGAAGGGTTGGAAATGAAAATTTTTCTTCTTACTTTTCTAGATTGACTTTTATTAACTAATGTGTATATGGGTGTGTCTGTTGCATGTATGTATGTGCATGTACCTGGAGGTGGCTGAGGAGTTGAGATGTGAGTAAGGGAGCCCTGTGAGGCTGGAGTTTCAGGCTGCCATGAGCTCCCTGATGTGGGAACTGGAAATTGAGCTCCTCGGGAAGAGCAGTCTTGTTCCTAACCACTGAGCCATCTCTCCGGCTGATTTTCCTAGTTTTACTGTAAAACTAAAATAGACCGTAAATCACATGAGGATGGCAGAAGGATTCATGTGACAAGCATCAATGTCGCACAAAAGGGCCTAATTATTGTCCTTGGCTTCATCTTTTGAGAGGAGGAGCCTCACAATCCTTAAATACACATTTAAGCTGCTTCCAGAAGTACACAAACTAACAAAAGCTCATTATGGTTCTAAGCTTTTTAGGGACAGACACACACAGAGTTGCAGTGAGGACTGGAGTGTGCTTCCTGCGGCTGGCTAAGTAATCCCTGTGAGAGTCCTTTCTTAGGAAACCGCATTTAATAACTGCAGACAGGAGGGAAGAAGGGCTGCCTCCCACTCACTAACTGTGAGGCCAGCACTGAAGCTTCCGCTGAGGAGTGCAAGAATGGATTCATTTCACACCCATTCAAGCCCATAAGCAGGAACACAATGGACAGGGACCAGCCTGAATTTCTAAAGAGAGAGGGCATTGTGGGATGGTCCTGACACAGAAGTTGTAACTGTAACACTCAAGAATTCTAAGCACAATGAGAATAGGAAGGCACCATGCTAAAGACAGGGTTGCAAACAGTTGGGGATGAATTTTTGGTTGAAAAGAAAATTTATTTAGTGATTGTCTGATCTTCATTTGCAGAATAATGTATTTGGTGATTTATCTACACTTCACACACTCTTGATAAATACACACTTCCCAAGCATGCTCAGTAGTGGAGCTAAACCTTGCATGACTGGAAAAATTCAGAGCATGTACAATCCAAAGGGGGGGTGGGTATCTTGCTCTCTTCTCAACTCCTCACAGACTATAAAAATGGCTGTGTTTTCTTTTACTTCTACCCACAAATGTTTAGCTACTAGTAAAGAGATTTATAACAATCTCAGAAATGTATAAAGGTTTGTGCCCAGCTTTATAACAGTGACTGGCATTCAGCACAGAGCAGTATTTAAAGCTACTGAAAGGTCGGTCTGGTGACATCAGCCCCAGGACACACACTAGCTCCTGGGTCTGCAACGCTCAGCTTTGCTCTCAAGTCCAGAATACACTTCAAATCCCCCTCCCAGCTTGCTACCTGCAGTACCTAGCTGGAAGTTTCATTCAGATTAGGATGTAGATGGCCCTACTCTTATGTTACTACTTTTTTTAAAAAATTAATTATACTGCTGCAGAATTTCAAACATTTATACAGCTCTAGATGGGACATCACTATCAATTCATAGCACAACCACATTCCCAACCCCACCGAGGCTCAGAGAATGTCATGAAAGAGTAAGCAGAAGGAAGGTAAGAGCCAAGGATAGAGAGAAGCGCTAAGAAATGCTCTCTTCTGTGATATGGTTATCACACTCATGAGTTCACAGAAGCTATGGTTACTTGCAAATAAGATTAATCCACCTAAAGTTCTGGCATAGATAGAGGAGATACTCTCAAGGCCTCACCCCTTACTGAAGAACTATGGGCACATGAGAGCTATTTATGGAGAAAAACAATCATTATTTTTTGAGGGTGTGGCCTGGTAGACTTTCTGAGCTCCCCTGGATGGTCCCACACTCATGTAAATGTGAGCAGCACTCAATGACCTTGGTGGCTCATCAGTGCTCTCACTCTAGCTACCCTGCTACATCTCTTCTTCCATTTAGAAGCCTGAGTTTTCTTCAGGCTCCAATACTTCAGTGTTTTCTGCTTGTTCTTTCTCCTGAGAAGTGACTACTGTTGTTTATCCTGAACACAGCAAATGGGTCCCTAGTTAAACTTACAAAGACAGCCTTTGTGAGTTTCATTAGTTTTGGGCTGGAACCCTTCTGCATTTCATCTTGGAAAAACCATTTATCATGATACTGTCACATAAAGAACAATTAAACAGTCATAAATCATTGAAGGGAAAATTTGAGACTTCAGAATAGCTTCCGATTTGCTCATGTGGTCAATTAAAAGGATGGTTATGCTTCTGATTTGAAATTTCAGAGGTCAGAGGCCTTTGATCTAGAGTCATTTATCTGAAAACAATAAGCCTTATGCTGCAGACACTTTAACTGCATGGACTTTCTAAGGTACCTGAGGTCCCTGAAGAACTAGCAGTAGGTTTACCTGTTAAATTATTTTTATGAAAATGTGCACAAATAAAATATTTCAACTAAAAACAAGATTGCTGTTTTTTGTTTTGGTTTGGTTTGGTTTTTGCCTCTACACTGTTGTCCTGGATATCTTCTCTGAGCTGTGATAAAACCTGACCAAAAGCAACTAGAGGTGAGAAGGGTTGATTTGCTGTATACTTCCATTTCACAGTATAGGAGCTAGGGAAGAAGCTTGAGGTAGGTTTAACCCAAAGGCAGGAACTGGAATAGAGACCATGGAGTAATATCTCTTATAGGCTTTCTTAGATTCCTTTTAAAGACTTCCTGACTTGTTCAATTTTTTTTCTTATACAAAGCAGAACCATATTTGCACAGGAGTGGTACCCAACTCAAGACCACCCACATGGGGATAGAACTTCCAGCAGTGGGCTGGGCCCTCCCACATCAATCATTGAATAAATTAAAATTTAATTAATTAATTAATTAAAATGCAGATTTGTACACAGGACAATCTGATGGAGATAATTCCTTAATTGAGGTTTCCTCTTACTAGGAGACTATAGTTTTGTCAAATTGACATAAACTATCCAGCACAATTATGTAAGGTGATAAGTCAATAGCCAGATATAATTTGACATCCAAATACAGTGAGAAAAAGTTGAGGACTATTAAGTTTGGATTTTGTGGGTACTATTATGAAACCAAAATCATTGCATCTATAAATAGGCTTTACTTATAAAAGCAAAAACAAACAAACAAAAACCAAACAGGCCTTTTCATGTTCTTCTCGCATAAAAATAGGATCCTAGAGTCTTTATATTGTTCAACTCCTAGACATAATAGCATGAATTTTCCACTGTAAGAAAGTCTCCCTGACACAGGATGACAGGATATCCAAGAGAAATCCTGGAGAAAGTCCAGTAGTGTAGCAGAATCCAGATGGCTTCAACCAGACCAATGACTCATTGCAATGAATACTTGCAAGTAAAGATGTATGGACAAACAGGTATACTGTGGGAAATACTGGGACACACTACAGCTTCCTCTGTGAGGTGCCTTTGTTGTTGTTGTTTTGTTTTGCTTATTTTGTTTTTATTTATATTTACTTTTTATTATCTTGTTGGGGGAGGTTGCAAGAACAGAGGGTGGATATAAAGGGACAGATGAGTGCAATTGGGGTGTATGATGTGAAATTCACAAAGAATCAGTAAAAACTTATTTAAAAAAAAAGTATGTCTCTTACCAAGCTCAATACTGGAGGTATATGGGTAATGGAGGGGAAAAAAGAGATTCTGAGATAAGCAATACCAGTAGTGAGTTTTGTGAAAAATAGTAAGATCATCAGGCCCATAAAAGTTTAAAAATTAAAGAGTCAGAAGATGTGCCTTCTCCTTCAGTGACACACACTTCATAAACACACCATGTTTTCCCCTACTCTCTCATGGAATAGAATTTATCAGAACCTTGGGATTTGTAAATCATAAACCTGGAGCAGTCCTGAAGAAAGGAAACTTGTGAGCAATAATAAAATGCATGTTACAGGAAAAACTAAATTGTCTTTCTATTTTCTTTGGGGAAATAACAAACAGAAAAATCAATTCCTTAGGAGAAAGCACTGGAAAACAGGAGAAAGGTATTTTAAAGACTGAAATAAGCTAACTACTAAAAGTATTAATATTACTATGGATTTTATTTTTAAAAGCCTACATTTTAAATTATTTGTCTTAAACATGTTTTATTCACTTAACTATTCTTATATTCTTTTTCATTAAAACATCTTTAGAATTGAATAAACCCTCTGACCTGATACCACTCCAATCGCTTGACTGTCGCATAGTAATAATAAAACTAGAGATTTCTCCACTAAATTAATTCCCCCTTCTCACATACACACATGAACATGTACATGTGCACACATAGAAAATTAGTAAATAAATAAACAAAATATTTTAAATAAAAGAATGAATATATAAAACTAAGACTAGAAAAATAAAGTTTTGTGCTTTTTTTATAAGAGAAGATGTCTTAGTTCTACATTTGAGCTGGATCGGTTACTTTGTTAGAAATAGAACACAGGGTGAAAAAAACTCATTTTAGTTTTCACTGTGTGCTTAGTTACAGTGTGTCATGAAGTTTATTTCCAGATGGGGTGTTTTTCTTGTTCATGATATACTTTGACATACCTGGTTTGTATTTATTTTGTGGTTTTATTTTTATATCTCTGTGTGTTTTGTTTTGCTAGAAAGTTTCAATATTGTCATTCCAACTCTTTTCCTACTCGCTTAACAGCATGATCTTTTGCTGGTGGCCTGAGAGGGAGAGCAAGGCAGGAACAGGAATGGAAGGAGCGATGGAGACTTCAGGGTGAGTGCAGCAGTAACAGACTTATCTTCTAGGGTGCAAGCTTCAGCTCCTTTGATTGGGGAAAGCAAAGGCTAGTTAATTCTTTGGGGAGTGGGTGGAGGTTTTGGGGGTAAGTGTACATTACTGGCCAGGACAAAGAACAGGGAATGTCTTATTTGCATGAAGAGGAATTCAGAGTGCTTACTGGACATGACCACATAAGGGGAGAAGAAAGATAACCTATAACCTGGTTGCCAGGATCACCTCCTCAAGGGTGACCACCTCCTCAAGGGTAGCAGAAATGGGGGCTATATGTGCCAGGACATGCAAGCCCAGGGCCAGGAAGGGGGGGGGGGGTCTTGTTCCTGCTGGTCTCAGGATGAGATTTTCAAAGTTTGTACACACCTGGACTTCACTCTTGTTCCTGGCTGGCTACCTTGGCCCACACAACATCTTGTCTTTGATCTCAGGAATTAATTATTACATGCCTCCTCCATAGTTTCCTTCCTTACCCAATTTATTATATGGGTAATGTGGGTAAATGTGGTAGCTTATGCCCTGCTTATAAGTACATATTCTATTTTCTGATTATTTTGTTTTCTTATTTTTGAACGCCTTTACACATCTGCATCTTGTAGGTTATTTTTTTTTCAAGATTTTGAATTTGTGTCAACATAAAATGTACTCATTATTAATATTAATTTGAGGGCTACAGTGATGTTGGCAAGACTTTTCCAAAACCACCATGTGAAGCTTACTCATATTCCTCTTGGTTCTTGATGACAACTGAATGTTCATCTTTATGTTTTGGTTGAGGAGATGTTCTTTAAAAAATTCACCTTTTCAACCACAGAGAGAATGGAGGCAGCATTATTTCTATCCCTTTTTGCTCTTCACTGACTATTTCCATGTTTCTCTGTGATACCTTGATCCTCAATAACATGAAAACACACAGGTTTCATCAGTGTACCTGCCAAGGTTACTGCACCTGCTGGTCTCATTTACTGTCTGGTTATGGCCATATTCACATTTCAAAGAGGCCTCGGTTTCCTTGCTTATAGACAATCAGAAGAAAACTGCACTTAAAATCTTGTCCTCCCAACTTCATGTCTTACCATCACTTTTTTTCTCTAACTGTAATTTTGCATTTTAACTTCGTATATGAAACTTTTACTTGGACTTCCATATTTTGACTTGCCAATGTATCTTTCTTCTTCTCTGACTCTTCAAGAAAAATGCAAAACACTTTTTGTTTCAGACACACAATGAATAATTTTATTTTAATTGATAGAGCAATTTACAGTTTTTGATGTATCATTTCATTACCTGAATATCTGCCTTTCTTGTTTATTTTTTTATTCATTTAAATATTTAATATTAAGGTTTCCTAATTCATTTTTCACCAAACCACTGATGTAGTTTATTGGAAACTGCCCGTCAGTGTGCGATGTTCCTAGTCCATGGGTCTTAAAGAAACACAACTTTCCCACTGGAGACATTACACATGGAAGTACGGTCTGGCTTTGCTCGGTTTATACAGAGTCTTTCCCTGAAGGTGAGCGCTGCCAATGTTTGCGATATGCTAAGCAAGAGACAAGTGCACAGCCTTCTTGACTTCAAATATTTTCATCCTATAAGAGTAAGAGCTGGAGAGGACAGGGTCTCCACAAGGAGAGCAACAGAACAAGAAAATTTGAACACAGGGAACTTCCAAGAGACTCATACTCCAACCAAGGACTATTCATGGAGATAACCCAGAACCCCTGCACAGATGTAGCCCAGGGCAGTTCAGAGTCCAATTGGGTTACATATAATGGGAAGAGGGAGTGCCTCTGACATAATCTGATTGGCCTGCTCTTTGATCACCTCCCCCTGGGGGCAGGGAGCAGCCTTACCAGGCCATAGTAGAGGACAATGCAGCCATTTTTGATGTGAACTGATAGACTAAGATCAGAAAGGAGAGGAGAACCTCCCCTATCAGTGGACTTGGGGAGTGGCATGCAAGCAGAGGGAGGAGGGAGGGTGGGATTGGGAGAAGAGGAGGGAGGGGCTTATGGGGGGATGCAGAATGAATAAAGTGTAATTGATGAAAAATTAAAAAAAAAAAAGAGTATCTAGTATGGCCCTCTACCTTCCTGTGATTCTGGAATGTCCAATCTAAATATCCCCCTGGTTCTAGACTTCTTATATTTTTTAAGTATGCCAAAGCACAGTCTTCTTTTTAAGAATCATATATATATATATAGTAAGTTAAACAGGAAAGAATTTTAAAATTAAATTGTATTGTTATATTGAATATGGCTCCAGTTTTATTAAAAAATTAAAAAAGAAAACATTGCAACTAGTATGTCATAAAACCAAGCTCAAAATTTCTTTGGACAATGTCCCTTGTATTAACATTAGAATCTCTCATAATTGAAATTTATATCATATTGCTCACAACTTTCTCCCAAGGGAAATCAAGTCCCCTTAATAAAGGATATATTAAAAGAGAAGGCCTAATTAAAAGTAGGCCAGACATCTCTATTCAAATTTCCATGACCCCATTATAAAATGTGAGATTAAATCTGAAGAAATAATCAGCCTCTGTATTTCATAACTGTCAAGGCTCCAAAACTACAACCTAAAAAAACTTATCTTTTGCTTCTCAACTAACAAGATTATCATAAAATTCAAGAATTGGGGTCTATTTTTTTCCTTTTATAACTGAGTTTGTGAGCTCTGACAGAGAATACATTGGATGGAAGACTTGAGATTGTGAATGGCCAGGAAAGCTTTCTGTGGTACAAGACAGATCAAAATAAGACTGGCAGGAGGCTAGAGAACTCAGCAACTCTAGACTAACAAAGAAAACTGGGAGGCAGACATGCTATGGAGAGATACAGACTATTGTAGACCATTCCAAATAGTATAGGAGTGTATGGTGTAGAAGAAAACAACCTTCACGCAGACAAAGGGAGAATTACTTCATGTCAGGTGCCATATATTTCAGTTTTTAATCTGTAGGCCACTGCCTTTGCAATAGCCAATTTGAGCCAGGTACACCCAGAAGCACTGCCTTAAAGGCCTCATGAAAAATCTTTTCCAGGAATCTATAAACCAAAGTCAGGTATTGTCACTTCGTCACTCCAAACTCCTCCCTGATCCCATATCTCAAAACAAATGGAAACCAAAGTTGTAACAGGGACACAACTCCAATTGCCACAGCATAGAATTAATTTTCAGCCCAGTGGCCAACTGCATACTTTCTTAAAACAAAGCAGCAATACTGTAGCATGCATTAAAATATAAGGCGTGAAAGGCAAAAATCACATAATTTCATTCTAAACTGCTTGTTTAATTTTAATCATAGAATATTTTCAAATCTACTTTATAAAAATATGATAGGCAATAATGACACAAATTTGTATTATTAGAAAAGTACTGAAATTCAATCTTCTGTTATATTACTATTTAATTTTCTATTATTTAACTTCTAACCAGTATTTAATAAAATGTAGCATCATATAGTTATTAACATAATAGATTTTCTTTGTGAAATAGACAGCAGGTAAAAATATATAAATTAATTTTTTTAATTTACATGTAAATAACCCTACATTCTTTACATTACTCTAGTAGTATGCAAATTAGGTTCATCTAAGTGGAACAGGCTCTTATTTGACAGTATTTGTTTAAGTCCTTTAATTACTTATGTGGCCTCTGTTACTTACATTTATCGTGCTCTGCCTACACATTTTCTAAATTTTTTTAGACTGGGGTAAGATTAAAAACTCCATAATTTTTTCAAAGAAAAACAACCTTATAGTTCTGAAATTTGGTCATTGTATACTGGAGTTGAGTTTTGAAGCTATTTTCTCCCTGATAATTAACTTATGTAATAAATTACATGACCGACAGAAAAAGCTACGAAACAAATATTAATTAAAGTATTCTAGGGTATTAAATTTATTTCCTTTTGATTTCTACCTTCAGACTACTGTGATATTTTCTTACTTTTCATCTTCAAACAGGAAGATGAAAAGATTGTTGAGGAAAACATAGTTAACAAAATTATTTCAAATAAAAAGAGACTGTGTCAATTACCTACTTGAAGTATTTCATCACACAAAGTTCAAATGATTCTTGTGAAAGTTTGTTAAATGCTTGTAAGGACATACCTGTCACAAAATAGGTTTGATAAGGGCTCATTTATCTGTGTTGACTTGGAAGATATCTATAATTTCTCCCCAACTCTTCCTTTGATCCTTGGATTAATAACAGACCATCCTAGGCATCTTAGCATTTGACTCACTTGCCTCCACTTACCCTATTATGTCTACTTCTTATTCAGAACAACACTTTAATTCAGCTGAGACATCAGATCTAGTAAATACACATGTTCCTAAGTAACTTTCAATCATAATACCTATCAATATATAATTTAAATTAATGATAGATATACGCTATTTCCAGAGCATCGTATATTTCCTGTCTATAATCAATTAACTTGCTATGTCACCATTCCTCTGAGATTCAGAGAGATACAATATTAAAAAAAAATAAAAGTTAATGTCCTGAGTGCATTAATACTTTTTTCTACCTCAAGATCCATTCTGAAATTTGGAAATAATTTTACCTTTGGTAAAGCCTGGATTTTACTTTTGAAATACTTAATGAGCATCAGATCTAACTTTGGGGCAATGCTATGGTTTGATGTGGCTTTTTTTTTTTTTTCCTGTGCATTTTATTTGTTGGATGTTTGGTCTTAGCTGTGGAAATGAAAGTGGTGGTATGGAATACAAGAGGCAGGATCTAAGGAGAAATGCTGAGATTACTCTACTAAGAATGTACAAAACTAGTTCTCTTAGAAGGCAGGTAAGTTTCTAAGAGTTTCTAGGTTGGCATAAAAAAGTGACCATTAGCTGGGTGGTGTTGGTACACACCTTTAATCCCAGCCTTCAGAAGGCAAGAGGCAAGTGGATCTCTGTGAGTTCAAGGCCAATTTGGTCTACAAAGTTAGTTCTAGGAAAGGCAAGGACACACAGTCCTGGAGAAACAAAACAAACCAACCAAACAACAAAAGGGACCCTGGCTCCTCCTTATAATTTGGCTTTCCGTCTTGACATATGCTATCTGTTCTTCATATCCCTGTGTCTGTGATCCCACTGAATATAATGAGAAGGGGCTTCTCAGAGCTGTCCTATACTGTTTAGTCTCTGTTGTGGTTGGAATGTAAATGGCCCCCGTAGGCTGATCGAGAGTAGCACTATTAGAAGGTGTGGCCTTGTTGGAGTAGATATGGCCTTGTTGAAAAAAGTGTGTTTGGGGGTAGGCTTTGAAGTTTCGGGAGCTGCAACTAGATCCAGTGGCTGAATTATACTTCCTAATGCCTACAGATCAAGACTTAGATCTCTCAACTACCTCTCCAGCACCGTGTCTGACTGTGTGTTACCAGGCTTCCCACCATGACAAGTAATGGACTAAATCGCTCAACCTTAAGCCACCCATATTTAAATGTTTTTCTTCGTAAGAGTTACTGTGCCAAATGGTGTCTCATCAAAGAAATAAAACCCTAAGTAAGACAGTCTCTAAACTGGCAAAGCTAATAAATCTGTTGAAATTGAAGTACTCCAATGTCAGCTTTGCATATTTTGTTATAGCAATGCATATTGTTCTAATGCAGTACCTTGTGAAGATCCTTGACACTATTAGATATTATCTACTGGATCTTATAAAATTGTAGCTTTCAAGATTTCTTGTTAAAATGTCTGATCAGACATGATTCCACCTCCAGATAATAGGAGTCCTGTAGAGATCAGAGATCGGAAGCACATTTATTACTTCTTTTTTAAATTATTTTATCTATCACAATTTATTCACTTTGTATCCCAGATATAGTCCCCTCTCTTATTCCCTCCCAATTCCAACCTTTCTCCCTCTTCTCCTCCCATTCCCCTCTCCAGGTCCACTGATAGGGGAGGTCCTCCTCCCCTTCCATCTGACCCTAGCCTATCAGGTCTCATCAGGGCTGGCTACATTGTCTTCCTCTGTGGCCTGGTAAGGCTGCTCCTCCCTGAGGTATGGCTGAGGGGGAGGTGATCAAAGATCTAGCCACTGAATTTATGTCAGAGAAAACCCTGTTCCCCTTACTAGGGACCCCACTTGGAGACTGAGATGCCATGGGCTATATCTGTGCAGGAGTTCTAGGTTATCTCCATGAATGGTCCTTGGTAGGAATATCAGTCTAAGAAAAGACACTTGTGCCCATATTTTTTGGTTATGTTCCTCTCCTTGTGGTGCTCCAGTCTAATTGGAAATATCACAATTATAGTTATGACTATAATTTATAGTATGATCAAACAGTGTGAAAATGCCTTATAATAATAGACTGAATAATCTTTGTGACAACACATTCCATAAAATTTATCTCCCAGATTTCACTATCTAGATGCTAAAGAGATGAAATTTCTATAAATCTGTCTCATTAACAGAAATAAATTAAAATTTGTTTGCATAAATTTAACTTATTTTGGAAGGGCTATTTTAATAGTTGGAAGCAGTAACAATTTACTCAAGAGATTTTTGTCTTCGAAATAAAATGAAATAAGAAGCAGCTGCATAGAAGAATCTTCTTTAGTGAGGGGTGAAAGCTGCACTTATCTGTGGGCGTAAGGATAAGTCTGTAACATATGCGTAGAAAGTATATTGGATTAAGAAAATGGCAGTAGTGCATTCTCCTCTACAATGATACACAATTGATCTAAATGCACAGAATAAGTGTGAGGAGACCAACAACAATTAGTACCTCTACAATGCAACCCCTACAACTTAGATTCAGGAACATAACAGAAGAGGGGGCAGAAAAATTATAAGAGCCAGAGGCCCCTGAAACCAGTGAGATAATGTCTCTTAGGCATGGCTACTACAACCATGAAATCTCAACAATATGGCTGAGCAAAATCTACATAATGACCACGCTTGCTACATGTTAATGTAGATGGAGGAAACTTGACATGCCCCTGTCTCTGTGTGAAGTGCTACAGGTAGCCTCTGGGTGCTGCTGAGAAAGGTGAGTCAGCGCTCTCCTGAAACAGGGACCCTGATAGGTTATCCAGTCCAATACTGTCAGTCCTAAACACATGTAAAATGGGCAACACTGAATGGATTCAATAAATTGTGTGTATGCATATGTGTGAGTATGCTTGTGTGTGTGTATAACAATAATAAAGAACAGAGGTCATGAATTTCAGAGGTAGGTGGGGGGACATGGTAGGAGTTGTACATGGGAAATGGGATGGGTAGAATTGATGCAAATACAATACTCATGCATGAAATCCAAAGGATTTTTTAATTGTAGCTTTGAAAATGTCCTAATATGTCCTTATATTTCCAATTTTTCTCACCCAGATATTTTACCCTTTTAACCAAAAAAATAATATCAGTAAATATGTATAATGCTTAACATTTTGGATCATAAAGAAGTGAGACAGAAAAAACTTCTATTTAACTATAGAGATTTCAAGTAATGGATATCTCATTTTAGCTGTTATAGGTAAACAGAGAACTGCAAAGATTCAGTAAGTAAGACTGAAAAACTATCTTAACGACTTGAGGCTCTTTCCTTTTCCAGTTGCTCTAAAGTATTCATTGAAAGTACTATAAGTTGACACCTGACTGTATGCCTCAGAGTAAGGGGAAATGATGACAGAATTGTAACTGACTCCAAGCAGTTCTGGGTCCTGATCCCAAAGTTTATAAATCAATTTATATCCTCTTGGCTTTTTCTAGTTATTCCATTCAGAGACTTCAAAGTCTGTAGGATTAAAAGGGTTGAAGAGCTCTGTGTAAGGTTAACCAGCTCTACCACACTTTAAAATGAGTCCACAATGCTCTAAAGCTTATTACTGAAGAGCTTAACTGAGCCAACCCTCTTAGACAAACCTCAAACCCTGCTTTGTTGTAATTGCCAGTGGTGAGCTGTTTTATTCTCTTCTCCCATTTAGTTTCCATAGCTTCATTTTTACTATTTCCATCTTTCTGGTTCTTTTGTACTGTTCAAGATTTATTGGAATTTTTTTCTTGTTGTTGCATTTTTGTCTTCATCCTATAGTCTTTTGATAAATGATTGCCTGCCCCTTTTAGAAAGCACAGACTGGCTAGTTCAGAAACTTATTTCTCACTCTTCTAATGTTAATAAGTCCATTCTGAAGCCAAAATTGATGATGTTTTCTGTTTCATAATCAGCATCTCCTAGCTTTGTCAAATATATCAAAAGGGATAAAGTGTCTGTTTTAGGCACTAAAGCCATCCATAAGATTCATTTCTGTGCACTAATCAGTGTTCTGCAATGTTCTGCATCCTCACTTCACCGCCTTGGAAGTTAAGATTTCAACTTAAATTCACAGGGACATAACATTCAAGTAACAACAGTATGTGAAGCATAACATTCACACTTGGTTGTAATTTTTACTTATTTATTTTTTGTTTTCTTGTGTGTATTTAAAGCAAGATCTTACCTACTAGTCCAGGATGTCTTTGGACATGGGCGAACCCTCCTGCCTTAGCATCCTCAGTGTGAAGATTATTGACACATGGTACCTTACTAAGTTTTTTGTAAGATTTTTAAGTGTTAATTTATAAGGACCAACGTTTCCCTCTATAAGAAAAAAAAATAACTTGTTTTTCTTCTTTTAACAATCCTTTAAAAAGATAATTGCTGACCTCTGTGCTCCCCAGAATCACTCTGGAAGGATGCATTAATGATTAAAGGCAAGGCTGTCCGTGAGAGGAACCATGTTGGCTGACGAAGCCCACGCCCCTCCTTAACTGTAATGTAGGTCTGACCAGAAAGCAGCAGCTTAACCAGGGGCTGTAGTTCTCAATAGTGTTTGTATTTACATGTGGACAGCTGACAAAATTCTGACAATGAAAACATGTGCAAAGAACTTTTGGTCCACAAAAAGTAAATCCACATTTGTATAAGTTTTCCCTTTTATTTCCTATATGGATCCCCAGGACTTCACAGCTCTGAAAGATAAAGATCTTCATGAAATGAACATGAAGTCTTTTATCCCACGGGAAGAAAAAAAAAAAGCCATCCACTATTCAAGATTATTGTCACTGAACTGGTTACCGGAACAGTAAAGCCCTATTGAGTTCAACCACCACTAGAACTATAAAGTCTGTAATGCCAGTAACCTTTGCCAAACCTAATACATTATGCAGAGTATAAAGTGCTATATTTCATGTTATTTACCAAGTATTAAATTTTATGCGAGATAAGCAATACCATTTAGAAATTAATCACAAGATAAATATTTTAAAGAGAGCTAATAGAGAATAATATTTTTCTAGTATTTAAAATAGAATAAGCAATTTAAAACAAAATGAAGAAAAGCCATCATTTGCATACATGTACATAACATCAAAACATCTGTGAGCTCAAGTCATTATACAACTCAAAGTAATAACCCCACTGAAATGTTTTATTGTGATTATATTCTTTTGATCTTTAGTAGCATTATTAGTATTGTTGTTTCAATTTGCAGATCCTAAATTTTGATATGACTCTGAGAATGAATGAAGTGCTACAGTTTTATAATGATGATAATACAATCTTTCATATGAATAATCACAATTAATGAATGTGAACACCTTGTGAAAAAACATGTGCAAAACTGCCTTTAAAAAAGTGCCTGAAACCAGAACACACTACTCAATTTGACCCTTTATGTCACTTTATTACTCTGATTATATTGGTTACTAAATGCAAATGAAGTCAAATTATAACTCTAGAGGTTCGGTTTTGTTTTTGTTTTGATTTGTTTTGTTTTCCAATTCATACATCTATCTTCTGTAAGTTCCAAATTAAGTATCAAAAATCTCAAAAGCTTATAGAGGCCCACAGATGGCATGTGGGTTATAGTTACTGGGCTAGTTAGGAGTCATGATGAAACACAAGAGGTTGTCTACACCAAATTTATTTTAATTTGTTTCTCTAATAAAATGGGTTGGCTCACTGCTTTTGAGAGCCACGTGGCCCAGAGCCATCCAGATTTCAAATAAAAGCATTCATTAATGTTGATGGAAAGGTCTATGGAGGCCAATAAGTTGCGGAAATTATTGTCTTGGTGCATTTGAATCATCTAATTCTCTTGAAAGCAACGTAAAACCCAGAGTTCAGTGTAAAACTAGTTAAAACTTGAAACCCGATGGTGTCACTCAAAATATGTTACAAGTTGTAATGTGTGTCTTAAAGATTAGACCTATTTATAAACAACAGGTTGTATTAACCAACAATTTGGTTTGGTTAATATAAATGAAGACATCAAAATTTAAAAAGTCATTTGCTGGGTGTGGAGAGATAGCTCAGCTCTTCCAGAATATCCAGAGTTGGTTCCTGCATCTATATTGGAGCCCACAGCCATCAATTCTATAGTTCATGGAATCTGATACCCTCTACTGGCCTCTGTAGTCACAAGGCATGAACATCGTCTACATATGTACATACAAGCAAAGATACATACACATAAAAAAGAATTTTGTTTTCATTCTTTAAGGAAAGAAAGTTACTTTGGCTTCTCATTTGACTAATTGTGCCATAAAGAAATAAATTATTTTTAGAATGACATTATTAACAGATAGTTCATCAACATTATTCCTCCCTACCATGTTTGCATGTTACCACCTTTTAAAGCATGCCTGTGCAAAATGGAACATAAATGGAAGTTGGACTCATCTCGAGATCCTCTGCAATTACCTAAATTTTCTATTTATAGCAGTAAATTTATATGATTCTATGATTCTATTTATATCAGTAAATTCTGAATGCTCTGTTGAAACATTCAAGCTGCAGAGCAGGGGCAGGGTAATCATGAAATATGAAAGGAATGGCATCTCAAGAAAAAGAACTTCACTACAGGTCCTTCTGTCAGAAAGAAACAACCTATACCACTACTTCAGAAACTGAATTATCAAAAGTGCCCTGCACACCAGCCAGAAGACCTGCAGAGAGCACAGCTCATCTTTCATGAGGCAAGAAAGAAACACATAACCAGCATAAAGTGGGAACTGCCGGTTCATGTCTTTCCCCTATTGTTTTGGTTTGGTGTGGGGTTTTTAAAAAAATACAAGCCTTATAATAAAACAACCAAGCTGCGCCAATATCCTAAGTGTCCTTGCTTCACTTTAATTAATAGACAGCATCCTCACACTCCCAGAAAAGAAAGCAAACATACTTAAAGTATGATTTATGAAGTGGAAGTTTCTGGACTCAGTCTAGTCATGTGATATTTTGCTGCAAGCTGGGCACGTGATGTTTTGCTCTCTCATGCGCCAACCTGTGCAAAACATCACCTGGCCAGCTTGCAGCAAACCATTACATGACCAAACTGAATCCAGAAACTTCCACTTCAGATTTATTTATGATTCTAGAACCAAGTAGGAAAATGTAATTAGGGTAAAATTCTAAAAATGTTGATTCTAAACGGTCTTGTCAGTCTCTCTCTCTCTCTTCTTCAGCTTAGGGATGATCACAATTGAGAAAGCTCTCATCTTTTTAACTCAAACTAGATCATTTCAATACACGTAGATTAACTTGAAAGCCTTGATAACCTAAAAGAGTCAAGGATTCTTTGTATCATGTAAGTGCTAGATCATGAGTCCAACACACATTCATTGAAAAACCCATTTTACTTAACACCATACTCAAAGCTACACAGGCCATAAGAGTATTATGGTACTGTCCCTGTCTTGGGGATTTTACAGTCTAGCTGAGGATGCAGGACTCTAGAAATATTAGTAAACCAAAACAAGTATATAAAAATGTAACTGAAAAGAGATTCAGAGCATAGGTGGGTACTTAAACGGCAGCCTCTTGGCTGTGGATTAGCTTCACTGTGGCTTCATTGCTGCATTAGCATTCAAGAAACGTAACAGCTTCCACACAGTAGCATGCTTTCACTTAAGAAACAAAATATTGCCAGATGACTTTATGCTTATTTGTTTATTTATTCTTGAGACAGTGTTCCCTATTTAGCTCAGACTGGCGTGAACTTGCCCTCCTTCTGCCTCAGCTTCATAAGTGATGGAATTTATTCTCTCCTCTGAAGGAGAATACCATTTAAGTCAAAATTTCTGAACAAATAAAGTGAAACCCTAACATGTTGGGTTCAATCTTTGAAAGAGATAAAGAGAGAGAGAAGGAGAGAGGAGGAGAGGGAAAGGAAGAATTTATGAATATCATAAGGGACAATCATCAAGTATAGTCTTCAGGTTTTTCAATAGTGCTTGACTTATCTGGAGTTTGGAGGCTGTGCTAAATTACAGAGACCTTGGGAGATGCTTCAGTGCTAAGTAAAGCACTGCAGGGAAAGCACTCCATGCAAGGCGTCTTCCAGGAGCCTCCTTCTATTACCTGTCTTCCATATGTTCCACTCATGAGCAAGTAAAAAAAAATTGTCCAAGATGTACATATCTCTGCAGATTTTTTCTTTTATTCATTCTATTTTCCCTTTTCATTCCTCAGCCTATAACTTTGACAACTTCATTTTGTCTGTGAGCTGTCTGTCTTTGTGTATTCTTTAGCTTCCTCACTTTAATTTCAATTGATTTTTCTCGTAATATTTCTTAACCCAAAATATTATATTTGGATGACAAGTTCTACTGTAACAAATTTCTTTCCTTTCCCTTTCAATCTTCCCTCTCATTTATCCTAAAAACTTTTTTCATTATGGTTTCATTGCACTTTATTTTAAAATTGATTTTTAAGGCTGAGCTTAAATTTTATGGCAATTATTTGTTAATTTATTATTGTTTCCCTGGTTTTCCCTGCTCATGTATTGATGGCTACCAAGGTCAAGCTTAGAAGAAGGATTAGATGTATCAGTTTAGTAGCTAATCAACAACACTTCCAACCTGTGGATTTCTGCTGCCCTCTTCCTTTCTTACCTTGAGGGCAAAAGAAAAAATTATTTCCCTTGACAATACCCATTGCACACAATTGAACTTCATCCAAGTTAAGACTCATGTAAAAATTTCAGTATTTGTAAACATATTTCAGTATAATACATTTAAGGTATCAAATAATGGGTTAGTTTATGATATTTTCACACACATTTGTCATTGTGCTTCAATCGTAATAATCCCCATTACTTTCTGCTGGCCATGACTTCATTCCTAAGTGTTTCCTGTGCCACTTTCACATCATACAGATCTAGATTTGGAGAGACACATAGATATATAAAGATATTTAATTCCACATGTGGGCGATAGTAGAACACAACTGTCTGTGTCTGGCTTATTTTGCTTTATACTATGACATCCAATGACTACAGAGGACATGCTTTCCTTCTCCTTTGTGGGTGAAAAAATTTTACCGTGTGTTCACATGCACACACACACGTGGCTGCCTGCGTCAGACACCACCTTTTCTTTATTAATCTGTTGGTGAACATCTAGGCTCTTTCTATATCTTAGATATCCTAAATCAACATCAATAAAAATGAATATGCGAGTATCTCCATGGAATGCTGGCTCAGGTATAAATATATGTAATTTTGTAAGTTCACCCAGAAATGATATGATTAGATGATATATGTGATATATGGGTTAGTCAGGGCTTTCTACAGGAACAGGACTGATAGAATGAATATATATTAGAGTGGCTTATACACTGTGTTCTAGCTAGTCCAAAAATGATTGTCTCCTGGACAAAGAGGCCAAGAATCCAAAGGTTACTCAGGCCACAAGGACAGATGTCTCAGATTGTTTTCATTATACTTTGGGATTCCAAAGAACTTCTAATACCACTTAAAAAATGCTTCAGCAGCAAGACAGATAAGCTTGCCAGGGAGAGTGAGAGAAAGCAGACAAAAAGAAGCTTCCTTCTTCCATGTCTTTTTATGTAAGCAGCCACCAGAAGTTCTGGCCTAGACTTCAGGTGGTCTTTCTGACCTCAAATAATTCATATTTAGGGTCTGTCTTCTCACCTCAATGATTAATATCCTAGAAATCAATATGATCAATATCAAGAAAATATCCTCAGAGCTATGCTTAGCTGCTTGGGTTTTAATTGATTACAGATGTAGTCAAGTTGACAACAAAGATTAGCCATCACATATACTCATTCTCTCTCTTTTTTCCTAAAGAATCTCCACACTCATTTCCCTAATGGCTACAGTAATTTTAGTTTCCACTCAGTCTTTTAGGACCCCATTACCCATCCTCACCTTTGTGTATTTGTTGTTTTCTTTTTTTTTTACTTGTTAAATTATTTTTATTCATGATCTTTTTTAGCTATCTTATTTTTTAATTTAATTTAATTTTATTAATTATGTTTTTTTCTTGATAAAGCCATTACAGCTGGGGTATGATTAAATCTCTATGTAGTTCTGATTTGCATTCACTGGGGGCTAAGAATGCTGAGGACTACTTTATGTATTTTTTGGCCAGTTCTTTTGAGAACTATTTAGTTCATTTGGCCTAATCATTAGGCCAGTTGATTGATTAGATTGTTTGGAAGTGTAATTCGTCATTACTTTATATATTCTGGACCTAAATCTCATCAGATGTATAATTCCACAGTTTTTCTGCTGTTCTGTAAGCCATCTTTGCCTGTTAATAATTGCCTTTGCTGTAAAGAACAATATTTGCGAGCACAGTAGAGGAGGAGTCTAATATGTACCAATTAGGTACAATGAAAGCATTCCCAAAACAGAGCCCTAAACTTTAACTTTTGAATCTGTCCTTCTGACACACAGAATTGTATTCCAACCACATCTTAATCTTTGAACCCATAGAAATTCCTTATGATTTGGAGCTCAAGTACTTGGTTTTAATTTTGCCTTTTTATTTAACTGATTGTGGTGTTCTGAACAAATTACCGATCTGAGCTAATACTTCATGTCAGAGTCAAATGAACATAATTACCCTCCCTCTTGCTTGCTGCACCTCCACTTCCAGAAGAGTGTCACCAGCTCAGGCTCCAAGAACACCTACCCTTTAAGCCATTTTCCTCTTTGCATGATAAAACAAGATAATACCATGGTCACACCTCCTTCAGGCTGCATTTAAATTCAAGTGCTTTTAACATTTTCTTTGTAACTGTTTTACCCTACCATATGAAGTCTCAGTAATAGAAAAAATATCATACCCATGTGAATTTCCCATGTAAAGAGGCTTATTTGTTTACACATGTTTAAATAGAGATATTTTAAATGTAATATTTTCTATTATTGTCCATTTGTGGTAATGAGATTATCCTTTCTACTAAGTCTTATATCTTTTTTTTCAAGATTTTAGCTTTTTAGAAGGCTTTTATATTGCAACCAATTCATGTTCCCACCTAGAATATTCCTACAGCATTTGCAAATAATACCACTCACAGAAAGTACATCATTGGTGCCCAGAGATTCTTCCTCTTAGTGAGACAAGCTCAGACACAGTTAAAAAAAGTACAGCAGAGTATCTTGACATCACGAAATTTTAACTTTGCTAAAAACAGAATAACAATTCTTTCCAAGGAATTTATAAATACTAACAATGTTTAGGAATAACTTTATCTTGGATATTAAAGGCTGTCCCTTATGTTATAACATAAAAAGAAGTTTTCTAAATCTTTTTTCCTAAAGGATAATGTAGGTTAGGTAAATGTTCTTTTTTTCTTACTCAAAGACATATGTATGCCACAGATTGGTCAGCAGTGAAAGCTTAGAACGAAAGCATTGTGCTGGGACTGTTGTGATGGTTCTTTGTCATTGTCAACCTGGCTTTGATTTATAATCACCTAGGAGACACATGGGCATATCTGTGAAAGGTTTAACTGAGCTGAGAAGACCCACCCTGAATGTGGACAGAACTACTCTGTGGGCAGGTGTCCTGTACTGTATCAGAAGGGAAAGCAAGTAGCGTTCCAGCATCCATCTCTCTCTCTCTGTCACATGGCTGCAGACACAAAAGGGCCAGCTGCCTCACAAGCCTGCTACCACAGCTAAGCACCGTTCCCACTATCATGCCTTACTCTCTAACAAACCCCATCCTCAAACTATGAGCCAAAGTAAGCCGTCCACCCCTTTAACTGTTCCTTCCCAAGTATTTTGTTACAGCAATGAGAAAAGTAACTGGTCAGATAAGCCCCAATAAAATGTTCAACTGCAATGTTTTTCTCTTCCCTTAAAGAAAACTGAATGAGTAAGCAATTCGAAAGAAAGAACATAAAACGTCTCCAAGCTCATTGATGAATAAAAACGAATAAAGTTCTGAAGAGCGAACAGAACTGAGAATGGGATTCAGCAACGCAGCCAGCTACAATCATGGCAGAAAATAAACAAACACACAAACCACACAAACGTAGTACATGCCACATGCACACATGTGCACATATGCACACACACAGGGAGAGAGAGAACACCATTAAACTCCCCCCACACACACACAGATACACACACACACACACACACACACGTACACACACACACACACACAAACCTCCTCACTGCTACTAAATCCCAGTAACAGTTATACTGGGTTCCTAGTAAATAACTTGAAATCTTTGAATAGGACTATGAGTAGGGTGTGAATAGGGCTATGAAGAGTGATATGCCTGAGTTCTCAGTATAATTTCACACCATAGAGGACAATACTTTTATCTTCTCAGGGATTGTGTTTCTCCTGTTCAGTGAGATCAATAACTAAATGTATTGTCTTGTGTTTATTTTTGAATTAATGTAGTATTAACAAACATAGGTTTTTCTACTTATTTCTATCTGTATTTGAGTTGGTTAGGGTCCATCACAGAAGCAGAATCAAAAGGTTGTATGGAAATTGGGATGAGCTGGAGAAGAGAGGAAAAAGTGGAGCCCGGAAAGAGAAGGGAGATTCAGGAAGTGGTTATAGAAACCAGGTATCAGATCTGCAAGGCACTCATGGGACTGCCGAAGCAGACAAGAGTTTGTATAGCCTCAGTAAAGGAAGTCTGGATACAAAATCTTTCTTCCATAGAAAACCTATCTTTTCTCATATGCCTTCAACTGACTGGGTAACATTATAAAGAATACTACTCTTTATTATATGTTTATCTAAGTATTGACCATACCTAAAAATTATCTTTAATGTAATCAGTATACTGTTACTTGGCCTAAAGTTGGATCCCATCGTAAAGCCAAGTTTACAGGTAAAATTAAACATAACATCATACATGACAGGCACAAACCGTATTTCAAGGAAAGCTCAACCCAGATATCCTCTCTTCTTTGTCTATCAGGGTGCTGTGTCCCTTGGCAATTGCAGATAGGACTATTAAAAGAGCTGGGAATATAAAAACTCCTATTCATAATCTAGCTACATTTATGAAATGTTTCCTCAATGCCATCTCTTTACTGAATACTGCCATGCTAAAATTATTTTGTCCATCCCTTTCCAACAGAACTTAGGAAGAAATTTAAAACACTCATTGTAGAAAGCTTGTGTTAAAATTGGCTGTTTTTACAACAAAAAAGAATCTGATTGTTTGGGAAGTCAGAGAATACTCCTTCTGAAAGCATATTTAGGATGAGCAGTCAAGTATAGTTATGTAAGAATACTGTGTGGGTACAGAGGTGTCGTGGCGGTAGGGATTGGGAATGCCCTGTGTGGACAAGGACCTCGGTGAATGCATGGTAGTGCTATTAGCATGGGCATGCCATATCCCGGAACACATGAACCTCAGACGCTCGGAAAAGTGACAAACCCCACCTCCCCGAGGCTCAGAGGGAAATGTAAAAGATTCCCTTCTGGCCCATCTGCTAATGTTGATAGTGTATGCAGGAAGCGTCCATCATAACTTTCTTCCCCCGCAAACATGTAGGTCTGAACACTGCTTTCCTACAGACACCCCTCCTACTCTCCTACTGGCATTTGCTAAAACCGTTCCCTTGACCCAGCAGCCCTGACTCTCTGCAAATAAGAACCCACATACTTGTTCCGTAGTATGCCCTAACCCCGCCACCCGTTCGTGTCCATCTGAAAGCCCGTCTCACCGGAACTCAGCACCAGCTATTCCTGTCTGTCTGTCTGTCATTTCTTCATTCCCTGTCTTCTGTAATCAAATACAATTTCCTAACATTGTGCTAGATACAGCACATGGGGAAATGAAGGATCATACTACGGTCCTGGAATTAAAAACAAAAACTGTGTCAATAATGAAACCTGGAAAAAGGCTGAAACTTGGTCACCACTCCAAAGTTAGGGAAATTGCAAAGAATTTCATCTTATAAACAGATCATGTTTGGAAAATTTTATCTTTCCTACATTTAAAAACTAGCATCAGTTTTACATATGAAATTACATTTTAGAAGACTTATTTCATATTTAACAGTGTGTGTCTGTCTGTGTGTCACGTCTATGTGCAGATATGTACATGTAAGTGAAGATGTTGGCAGCAGCGATTGGATCTCCTGAGCTAGTTATAGGTAATGGAAACTACAAGGGCATGCAGATACTCTGTGAGAGAAGCAAGTATTCTTAACATCACTCCAGCCCTAAAATTTTGTAGAAATAATAAATTTCCAAAAGTGAAACAATGCTGTTGTCTTCATACATACTAGAGTTCTGTGGGTTAAAACAATAATTGTTCATACTTCCTCAAGACTGTGCACCTTGAAGCAATGGTGCTCCTGATCTTTGGGCAGTTCTATTAAGCAGAATGCACACATCTGTGGGTCTATGGCTGCAAGGGCAAGAATTGCCAGATTTAGTTAGAACAGCTGGGATTTCAAGGGCAGACTGCTGTGATCTTTTATTTTCCACAAGGCTAGTCCTAACTGCATGCTTTTTTTTTTTTCAGTGTACCATCGGCTAAAGCAAAAATCTGTTGTATAACTCATTGAAAAGATGGCAATAATATTTTATAGGTCTTCCATTAAGATTCTTGTTACTCTCACTCTTAAATCTCTGCTGGTCTCATTATTATTTTGACAAATAGGACACGGCACCATAACAGGCAGTCTGAAAATCTAACTATAAAAAGGCCTTGCAGTTACTGCAAATGTCCTTTGGAGCCCTGAAACCCAGAGCTATAAGAGAAGGTAGCCGTGGGATTCTGCTATCCATTATTACATGGTGTTATCAGTTACTTTCAATATTTATCCAGAACACATAATTCTAAGCATTATTTTATTCTCTAGAATTCTATGAATATAAATTCAGATTATAGGATTCCTTATGTTTGTTCATGAGTGCTTTTTTGGGCTAAACAGAGAACATAGCATTCCTGACTCGAAGCAGAGGAAGATCCGTAAGTTGGCACTTGTTTTGTTTTTCCAGATAGGGTTTCTCTGTGTAGCCGTGACTATCCTGAACTTGCTTTTTGTAGGCTAGGCTGTCCTTGAACTCGCAGTGATCCAACTGCCTCTGCCTCCGAGTGCTGAGATCAAGGGCATGTGCTACCCTGCCCTGGTAAGTTGGCACATTCTTACACAAATACACATTTAGTAAAAATGGAGGAAGTGGCTTGATATGTTTCTTAAATGGACAATACACCCACTCCAGTTGCACTGCATCATTAGCAAATAGTTGCTTAAAGCTTTTCTCAAACTCTCAAGTAATACATTTTCTCAGTCATTTTAAGGTTCTAGCTTTTAGCTTTAAATTGAACTCAGCAAAGTTTTAACATTTAATTTTACATCGTTTTTCCCCTAAAAAGTTAAAACATTTCTCTAATTCCATGTTGAAGCCTGCCATTGTAAATGGACCAGTTTTACTACAAAATAACCCACGAGAGGTACTCATTTGTGGCTCCAATTTTCCAAACAATATTAGTAGTAAGTCAATATTATATTTTAAAATATTAAAAATAACCATAATGACTTTAATATGACTTTTTCAGAGAATACAAGTTTTCTTCTAAGATAACATTACTATGTTGATCATTGGCTGTCAGACTTCCAAGACTTAAAATCAACATGACTTGCCACATTTTTTTGAGCTACTCATCCAACAATACCAGTGATATTCAATGTACATTACACTTTGCTATCCATATTTCAAGAAATTCTCCGAAGATGAAGTTAGCAAATAAAATAATTGGAAAAAAGATACAATTTCAATCTGTTAGCTTATTCACAAAAATTAATGATTATTTAAATCTTAAAATACCTTTATAGACCGTAAAAATGAGGATATCAATGAAACAGTGTTACTCCTTAGTGCCTATACTTTATTTAGGTGTTAACAAGATAAAAATAAAAATCATTTAATGGTATTCATCTAAAAGTGAGACAGGAGCAGGAGCTGATGATGAAACCGTCTTCTCCAAGTTTGTCCCAAAGAGTCACAGCCACTCGGACACTGGAAGCAAATGTAGGAGGGTAGGTCGCGCAATCAAAACCTCAGGTTCCTCTGATAGTCACAAGCCTAATGTGAATGTGCAAAGTGACCACTCCCAAGCTAATTCTGACAAGTGGAAAAGACAAGAAACTCACTAAAGGCACTGGAAAGGTTGACACCCCCTTTACTCAAGGGGGATTCTGTTCTGCTGCTTCCTTACCATAAAACCTGTTTCTGAGACATTTTAATATAAAAGAGCCTAAAATTCTAAGAAAGGACATGCCTAACCTAACTAGTGCTAAGGGTTGGTAAATGATAAATAAGTAAAAAAGCTCTGGTTTAAATACATATGCAAACATTTAAATGACAATCTGTTGAACACAAAACTTTTATCATTTGGAGCCAAATAAGCTTTTCATAGACCAGATTGTATTACACAGCGTTAGTAGATATCGATAATTCACTACAGCATACACAGCCTAAAATAAACTTCAGTATCAATGCATGATCCTGACGATGCTCATAACTGTCCAGCACTATGCCACAGAAGCCTGGGTCATAAAAGAGCAATGGTTAGACCAGATTGGGGTGGAAAGAGAGAAACACCGGTTATAACACTATCACACAGCCTGGCTCGTTTATGAATAAGAGAAATATTATCACAGTTCTGAGGTCTTGAAGTCTGAGATTACAGTACCAGTAGCACCATGTTACAGTAAAGGACAACTGCTAGACTGCAGACTCCTAGGTTCTCAGTGAATTTTCAAATGGCGAAATAGAATCTGTTAGCTCTTTGGACTCTACTTCTGGAAGATAATGCCAACTAATCACACCCCTAAGGGTTGTATACTAACCTAATTATGTTCTAAACACCCCCACACAACATGTTTGTAATCAGTCTCTCTCTCTCTCTCTCTCTCTCTCTCTCTCTCTCTATATATATATATATATATATATATATATATGTATATATATATATATATGTATGTATGTAGTATGTGTGCGTTCACCTGTGTGTAGATGAAAGCTCACATGATTGTGCAATTGTGCACAGATTTACATCTTTGCAGCTCTTCATGAACGTTTAGAAAAATGAACTGGGCAACTTATGGTGATATGTTCATGTAATTGCAGCTACTTAGAGGGCTGAGACAAGATGATCACATGTTTGAAGCCAGCCTGGCCTACAAAGTGAGACTAAGGCTAACCTGGCAAGCTTCTGTTCCCAAAAATCAAAACTCAAAAGCAAATTACAATAAGAAAGCAGAAAAAAAGGCACATTGTTACCGTCAAAGTTAACGAAGTATATCTAGAAGGAGGTTACTGTCCGTTTGACAAGTTCCTAGTGCACCAACAGAGAACTTGGTTTTAATTTTTTATAATGAGTTCTTAACTGTCTGAAGCTTGCCAGGCAGGTTAGGCTTTGCTGGCCGGGGGGTCCTCAGGTGACCTTGTCAAGCAGGCTTGGTTGGCTCGCCAGTGAGCACCAGGGATAGACCCATCTGAAGGGTTCGGAATAAAAGCAAGAAATGCCATGTCAAGCTTGACTTCTTACAAACAGGTTCTGGAGATGGAATTCAAGCCCTAGATCCCTCATTACAAGTACTTTACCAAATAATCTCAACAGAACGGCTGCGTATGTCTCGGTGGATTTGATGTCAGCATATAAATTATCACTATGACAAAACATTCAGATCATATAAATATTTTAATCCAAATATAAAACATACCTAAATTTTTTTGTTTGTAAGTATAGTTTTTGATAGTGACAGTTTATAAGGAATGGTGATGATAACTGGGAAAAACGAAAGGACAAAGGAGAACACTCATCATGAAAAGACAAATTTCACTTGCTATACTTTGTCTACTTAAAACTAATCCATTTATCCTATGAATGGATTTTCCATATTCATTTCTTGCTGACATAGAGGTTTTTTTTCCATTGACTATGATGCTTTTAGAGAAAATTAAATTGCATGGACATCAAAACACTGCAGATGATTTCCTTTATAAAATACATGTGATCTAACTAACTTTACCCTAAGATATCTAAATGTATCGTAGTGAAAAAACTTGAACCACCTTTAGTTTTCTCATGTTTAATACTTTCTAGACTAAAGAGACAGTGAAAGGCTAATTTCTTTTCCCAGCCTTTGATTTAACTGCTGTTGAAATCAAGGGAAGTTGTGCACTGATAGCTGTAAAATATCTGACTGTTTTGTTTTTGATTTTTTTTTTTTACTATTTATTGTATATCCTGATTGTAGCCCCTTCTCTCAACTCCTCCCAGTCCCACTTTCCCTCCTTCTCCTCTATGTCCTTCCCCTAGTCCACATAAAGGGGGAGTTTTCCATTTCCATCTACCCCTAGTTTATCAAGTCTTCAAAGCTATTAACATCTGCTGAAAAAATTATTTTTTGTGTGTGCTTTTCATTATTTTAATTATTTTTTTACGATTTATTCACTTTGTATTTCAGTTGTACCTCCCTCCCTCATATCCTCCTTGTTCTACTCTCCCTCCCTTTTCCTCCCCTATCCCTCTCCCCCAGTCCTAGAGAAAGCTCTCCTCCCCTATTATATGGCCCAAGCCTATCAGGTTCCATGAGGGCTGCTGGTATTCTCTTCCTCTGTGGGTTGGCTAGGTTGTCCCAGCCCCACCAGGGAGAAGTGATCAAGGAGCAGGCAACTGAGTTCATGTCAGAGACTGTTTATTCTCCCCTTACTAGCTGTCCATGAGCTACATCTGGGCAGGGGTCTATGTCCTCTTCTATGCATGGTCTTTTATTGATGCATCAGTCTCTGCAGTCCGCCCTGGGCTTAGATTTTTTTTTTTTTTTTTTTGGCTTTATTGGTCTCTTTGTGGGGCTCCTGTCTCCTCCAGGTCCTTCTATATCCCCTTTCTTCAATAAGACTGCCAGCACTCTGTGAAAAGTTTGGCTGTGAGTCTCTGCATCTGCTTCGATCCCCTGCTTTGTGGAGTCTTTTGGAGACTGGTAGGCTCCCATTCTGTTCCCTCTCTTCTACTGCTTCTGGTATCTTCCTGTTTTAGCTTCTGAATGAAAATTAAGCATCTTCCCTAGGGTCTACCTTGTTGTTTAGCTTCTTTGGGTCTGTAGATTTGAGTATGTTATCCAAAAAGCACAAAATGCAGAAAGATCCTAATGGCAGGTTTTAGGACACATGAATATTTTAAGGCATAAAAGTAGTTGCCTGACTTAGAGTTTTACTATATTATTGATTCAACCACCAGGATAATTTCTTGGCCCTGAAAAAAAATTAATCTCATCAACCTCAAACTTAAAATTCCAGAAATAGTTTATAAACTACATGGATTTTTTTCAAGTGCTGAAATGAGAATCTATATCATTTATAATTTATTATATAAGCATTTGTTAAAACAGTTTTTGAAAAACCAGGAATCTTTGTTCAAAAATCTTTAGCCCTTAATATGATTATAAAATAGAACTGAAGATTTAAAGAACTAAAAAGTATATACTGAACAAAAATTACAACTTGTTTATAAAGCAAAATTTAACTTTTTTTATGCTAGATACCTAGATAAAATTTAAGGCAATATCATTTGATGTACACTACCACAAATTGTCATGGACTATCCATTTCCCCCCTGGTTTAAAGGCATTTCTGAAATCTAAAGTCATTAATAGTATGAGACACTTTGTGGAAATAAAAGGAAAAAATGGATCATTTAAAAACTCTAAAACTCTAGTCTTCTTTGTAGCTCATTATGAAACCTTAGAAGAATAAATTAGGCACATTCTGGTGATACATTCATGTAATTGCAGCTACTTAAATGGCTGCAACAAGAAGATCACAAGTTTGAAGCCAGCCTAGCCTACAAAGTGAGATGAAGGCTAGCCTGGACTATCTAGCAAGCTTCTGTCCCCAAAATAAAAAAAAATCAATGCAAATTACTAAGAAAACAGAAAAAAAGTTACTTTTTATATTTTGCCTAAATTTGTTACTATCAAAGTTGTTGAAGTGTATCTGGAGGAAAGTTACTGTCCTTTTGGCACTGACCATAGCACCTACAGATAACTTATATTTTCATAATATAAAAAAATTCACTTCTGTAAAAAAAAATTAAGAATTATTCATATCTATTTTCATGTCTCCTATAATTGTTCTAGAATTGTAATTGAAAACCCAAAATATAATTTCATGATTTTATGTGACGGTCTGTCTGTGTGCATAGTGGTTGTTTGGAAAGTCTTTAAATTATATTTTCAGAGGACCAACTGTGGTCTGAGTTTTTCTCATTGGTGTATTTATTACATAAAATATTATTTTCAGATATAATTTAAAATATATGCATTTTCCATTTCCGTTTACAGGTACTAAAAACTGTTTTTAAGTTCAAGACTATATAAAAAAAAAAAAAGTGTTTAAGACACATTGACAGGCCAAACAGCTATCTATATTGGCCATTCTGGGCTCTCTGTGAATTGTGTAGGGTCGAAAAGGAGTATTCTCAAAGCTTCACCTCAGTTCTTCCCTGTCATTTAATAACACAAAATATTTATTTTCCTTTACCTTTACTTACTGAGTTCATTCACATTTTCCCCTTAAATTATCAAGTGCCAATTACAGAAAAGGAAACAGTCTCTGTACATTATGCTTACTGAGTCCCTACTTCCCATCCCAGATGCTTTAATTCAGCTTGCTTAAATTTCATCTAAGCTTTACCCTTTTCATTATAACTTTTATCTACTCCTGCCTACTTCTATCAACAATTTATTTATTGGAGACTCTGGCATAATCATGGTTGTAGGAAGCAAAACCAGTATACACATGAAAGTTCAGTAAAGAGGGAAGTCATAAAGCACTTGGTACTAAAGGCCAGAAAATACCTGGTTTATTTCATACTAATATCATGGATGTTGGCAGCATATTACTGACTGAGCAGCTTCCGAGTTTGATCTCAAAGTTCCATATACAATTCTTCATTTTATTTTGTGCAGCATGCTGAGAAACTATTCTAGGAATAGTTACAGGAATATAATCATGACAGTTATCACTGAAGGCAGCTGCAGCAGGCCTAAGGTGAACTCCTAGACTGTTTACATAAGAAGAACTGCATCTTTGTGAAGTGTTATAAGTAGACATACGTGTTTACACAATAACCTTAGCCAAGGAAGAGAGACGTCACCAAGAATCATGATCTCTTAGCTATTTATCAAACTTATTATGTATCAAACACACATAATCTATCTATTGGTATTATGACTCAACTGGACCTAAATAACTTCATGCTATACTTTTGGCTCTTCATAAACACTTAAAAAGTGGAATTAATATAAAAGCATAA
Organism: Meriones unguiculatus; assembly: GCF_030254825.1. Lineage (NCBI taxonomy): Eukaryota > Metazoa > Chordata > Mammalia > Rodentia > Muridae > Meriones > Meriones unguiculatus. Next base: position 49,157,025 of record NC_083363.1, read on the forward strand.
TTACAGAACAATCTGTAACTGTTTTCTTTTGTTTCTGGAGATGGCAGATAGTAGTAGAAAGTCTACTGTGGTTCAACTTGCAATGTTTTCAAGCTTATCTTTACATATGAATTTTTAGTCATAGAAAATGCCTACAAATTTCAATAGTAGAACTAAACTATCAAATGGGAAGAATGTCATCTTGAGTAGTATATGACCTGTAAAATTAAGGGCTGATTTGGAAAAGCTGTCTCTGCTATTCCATATGAGGGAACTGTTATATGTTAGTTACTTTTTTTTTTTTAAATATTAAGTGTTTTTCAGGGGGATCGGCGGGGAAAAGCTCTTAAACATTTTCAGTTGAATGCATTCCAAATTTATCAATACATTAAATGAAAACAGAATAATTGATAGTAAAATATAGTTTCACATGAAACAGTAAAAATGTGAACTGTTGAAATTTAGATAAATTTACATCTTAAATGCACAAAATTTATAATCTAATATCTTAAACACTTTAACAAGGTTAACTCAGGTTTTACCAACTAGTCAATTCAATGAATAGATCTAGCTGAATAAGCCAGGGATTACTGACACAATATCATTTGAGCCTTAAGTGTGTTCTCTGCATTAACAGAAAAGTTTATCATAAAAAATATTCCATCCGTCAAAAGATAGTGTCCTATGAAGATGAAATCTGCGGTTAATCAGTATTATTCCTGTTCCCCATATATTTCAGCTGATGTGCTGAAGAATTCTAAAATATTTTCTTTAGTAGAGAGAAATCTCTCTGGAAAGAGAAAGCAAGACTTAATAGTAGTTAATTCTTCCTAGAGCTTGTGTGTGCACTGGGGATCAGTGTAAAAGATGGCCACTGCTGTGTAGACTTTCATTACCCCAGCTGTTAAGCAGATGTTCGAAACAAGTAAACCGCTCTGGCACAGTTTTCTAAATTCTTCTTAATCTGATAAATTCTGCAAATGCTGAAGCATATCTAAAAATGTACCTATATATATGTAATGAGCACAATATATAAATTCTGGTTTAAATATAATTGTTTTCCAGTGATTAAAACATACAAATAGTTAGTATGATAGATTTTGTGTTTGAATATAAATAAAAGACAAAGAACATTAAATCTGAATTATAATCAGAATAAAAATTTATTTCTGGAAAAAAATGTGTTTTTAGAATATGTAAATAGAAAAGATATTCAAAGAAATATAAGTGAAAATAACTATTTTTGTAATGTAATTTTCAAATTATTTAAACTGCCAAAGGCCTACAAATAGTCTCTAAAATCTCAAAATAGTAAAAGCTAGTCTCTAAAATCTTAAAATAATTAGCTGACTTTCAGTGAAGAAATGTAATATTTGATTGCTTTCACTTAAAGTTTATATCCTTATGATATTGAATCACTACCATTTAAAGTATAAAGCTTGAATCAAACTGATTTTCAATGATTGGATGCTATTACAGTTAATACCATCTATAGATTAATGTTAAGAATAGCCCAACATTATTTTCTTCTTCCTAAAAGAGAGTATACCATTTCAGCACACAGCCAAACAAAAGCTGGGAATTAAAAAAATAGTTAACAAAATATTTAAAGGAGAAAAATTAAATAAACTATTCCCTCAAGTAAGGAATGAACTTTTTACCTCTATTTCTTTTTATAGATATCCTGTATCTTTGCCATTGCAGATGCTGAATCTAACTGTATTTTTGTCGGCTATAAATGACATATTAACAACTTAAAATCATTACCTTATAAATGAAGAGGTAATTATAATTCTATTTTATTTTGATCTTCTATAATTATAATTATGGAACAGATTAAGTTGTGTTAATGTGGTGCTAAGTGAAGTTCAAAGCAATTAAACAGCAAAGTCTTTGCTCCCGTAACATAAAACATTCATATTTTTCTAGAGCAGAATATTAAAAATAGAATACATTTATACCTAAGTGGATATTTACATTAATGAAAAACATAAAGTCTTTAAAATTCATATAAATGAATAAAAGCTATTCATGGACTCTGTATGCTAATAGCAGGTAAAAATTTTAACCACTTTCACCTTTATTACTAAGGAGGAATAAAACGTACACTTTTGGAAAGACTAAAAAATTGGATGAAGCATTAGAAAGCCAAAGTTGGAAGAAACATACTTTATAAATCTTAGAATAGGGCTTCATAAATTTTTTAATATCACATAGAAACAACAGATTGACCAAGTTGATTATTAATAGAATTATTAAGAGTATTAGATCACATTTATCTTGACAGAATGGTATATTAAGAACTTCTCTGGGTCACAATTTGCATTTGTGGACGGTAAAAGTTAAACTAATAAGTATTTCTCACAAGTCTCAGATACACAATAAGAGATTATGGGAATGTTGTAAAATATATAAGTAAACAGTTTTCCAAAAAAATAAACAGGCTTAGGGGACTATTTTGTTCCATTTAGAGTCTCTTTACAATAACTAATAGAAGTAAGAAATTTCTGTTGATATATTTGACTATAGTAGCCATTGCCCAGATGCTGCCTGGTTCACAGAAATGTTTACTGCATAAAAAACAGTTGTATCACTTATTTATATCTATAGCTACCTAATTTTATCTACGGCTATCTAAATGTTGTTATTGCTTGATTTTAACAAGTTGTGAGAGATAATTCCTTTAAATATTGTCTTTGAATAACAACCTATTAATATTGCTCAAAGACAGTGAACTGCATGCTTCAACAAGGTGTTTATGAAGTGATCAGCTTTCTCAAACCCTTTAATGGTTGAGCATTCCAGAGGTAGAAATTTTTGTGTTCTTGCTAACTACTAAATTATCAATTGGCCCAATCAGAACAGTAGTATATGACTAGATTAAATTAGCTTTCTAAAACAGTTCAACTTTTGCCATTCAGAGAACAGATTCTTTTTTTTAATTCTTTTTATTTTTTTATATTAATCACAGGTTATTTACTTTGTATCCCCACCATTGCCCCCTCCCTAGCAATCCCACCCTCCCTCCCCCTTTCCAAGTCCACTCCTCCCCTTCCATCTGACCTTAGCTTATCAGGTATCTTCGGGACTGGCTACAATGTCCTCCTCTGTGGCCTAGCAAGGCTGTTCCTCCCTTGTGGCGGGGGGGGGGGGGGGTGGGCAGGGAGGGAGGATCAAAGATCCAGCCATTGAGTTCCTGTCAGAAATAGTCCCTGTTCCCCTTACTCGGAACCCACTTGGATACTACAGGAGCCTACCAAGCCTCTGAAAGACTCTACCTAGCAATGTATCAAAGCAGATGCTGAGACTCATAACCAAACCTTTGGCAGAGTGCAGGGAATCATACGAAAGAAGGGGGAGTTAGTATGACCTGGAGAGGGCAGGAGCTCCACAAGGACCTAATATATTTGGGCACAGGTGTCTTTTCTGAAACTGACTCCCCAACCAAGGACCACATATAGATATAACCTAGAACCCTTGCTCAGATGTAGCCCATGGTAGCTCAGGGAACAGATTCTTATATGTACCTTTCTGAGGACTAATTAAAAAAATATACTCCATGAATTTTATGAAGCTTTATTGTAATTTGCCCAATTGGTATTCCTTACACATTAGCACATATAATTTTTTATAACTTCATATGACACAGAAATGAGTGCTTACTAAGTAGACTTATAACTCACAGTTGTAGGACAAAATTTTTGATGAGTTCATCTATACTCATTCTCCTCTAATATCAATGCTTTGCAGGAGAATCCATAGGAAAGAAAAGATGTGTTTTGTTTTGTTTTGTTTTTAAGCTCCTTTTCTGGTTTATGTAAGACTGGAACCTCATTATGAAATGATTCATTAAATTTCTGTTCACCAACTTCAAATGAATAAAGTCGAAGTTAAATAAAACCAAAGTCATCATACATCACTTACTAGGAGAAATCGAAGTTTTAAGTTGCTTAAAAGATATAAATTGAGAAAACAGGCCACTCCTGAATGCCTATGTATTAACTATGTTTTTTTGTTGTTGTTGTACAGACTACACAAAAAAGAAAACTGTCACACTGTTTTGAAGGGACATAAGGTACATACTGACATGAAGCACACTTCCACTTTTCCCAGAGATAGAGCAAGTGACAGATAAAATCAAACACTTAAATATTTCCATATTTCTAACCCTCTGGTACTGATTAAAGAAACTAAAACCATCCTAATAACACATACATCATCTTGAAGAATCTCAAGCATATTGAAAACCATGCAATTTATGATACTGATTATCATAGAGGAGGACCTTCTGTTGGAAGCATGCACACCAATGATCCAAACAAATGAAATGAAGTACACAGGTTTGTGTTGGTAATGATGAAAATAATAGCAAAATTTTGGCTACTCATTTATACTTCCCAGAAGCTCTTAAAATACATATGGTTTCCTTGCCATACAACCCTGTGGGTACTAGTGGCCTTGATAGCAGCTGCCCGGATGATACAGGCAAACCTCATCCACAGATGATAGAGATAATATAGGCAAACCTCATCCACAGGGCAGTTTCTCGGCTTCTAACCATGAGCTCTTTTTTATTCTTTTTCTTCCATTTTTAAAATTTATTTAATTTTTATTTTTACAATAATTATAGTTTATTCACTTTTTATCCCAGCTGTAGCCTTCTCACTCACTCCCTCTGAATCTCTTCCTCCTTTCCTCATCTCCTCTGATGCCCCTCCCATAGTTCACTGATAGGGGAAGTCCTCCTCCCCTTCCCTCTGTCCCTAGCCTATCAGGTCTCAGCAGGACTGGCTGCACTGTCTTCCTCTGTGACCTGGTAAAGCTGCTCCACCTTCAGAGGCAGGTGATCAAAGAGCCAGCCAGTGAGTTCATGTCAGAGATAGTCACTGTTCCCATTTCTAGGAAACCCACTTGGAGACTGAGCAGCCACGGGCTACATCTGTGCAGGGGTTCTAGGTCATCTCCATGAATGGCCCTTGGTTGAAGTATCAGTCTCAGAAAAGACCCCTGTGCCCAGATTTTTTGGTTCTGTTGCTCTCCTTGTGGAGTTCCTGTCCCCTCCAAGTCTTTCTATCTCCCCTTTATTTCATAAGATTCCCTGCCCTCTGCCAAAAGTTTGGCTGAGTCTCAGCATCTGCTTTGATTCACTGCAGGGTAGAGTCTTTCAGAGGCCATCTGTGATTGGCTCCTGTCCTGGTCTGTTTTCTCCCTCTTCCAATGTCTATCCCATTTGCCTTTCTGAATGAGAATTGATCATTGTACTGAGGCTCCTCCTTCTTGCTTACAGATTTTAGTATGTTTGTCCTATATTAGATGTCTAGTATACACTTATAAGTGAGTATATACCATGTCTGTCTTTCTGCTTCTGGGATACCTCACTCATGATGATCTTTTCTAGTTCCCAACATTTTCCTGCAAATTTCATGAATTCTTCATTTTTAATTGCTGAGTAATATTCCATTGTGTAAATGTACCACAATTTCTGTATCTATTCCTCAGCTGAGGGGTATCTGGCTATTATGAACAAAGCTGCAATAAACATGGTTGATCAAATGTCCTTGTTGTACATATATTATATATTATATATATATACATATATATTATATTATATTATATATGTATATATTAGATATATGCCTAGGAGTGGTATAGCTGGATCTTGAGGTAGCACTATTTCTAATTTTCTGAGAAAGCACCAGGCTGATTTTCAAGGTGGTTGTACAAGTTTACATTCCCATCAGCAATGGAGGAGTAACCACAAGCTTTTAAAAGACTAAAAATTAAAATTCAGCACTGGTTTGTGACATTATTCAAAAGTTAAAGGTTTTGGAGGTGTTTCTTTTTTGTGTGTTTTGTTTTCTAAAAGCAAAAGTCTTGGTGTTTTGGGAAATCAAATGCACAGTTACATTTTATTACTACCTTCTTTAATTAAGCCTACAAACAAATGTTATGAAAGAAGCAGAAGAAATAAATCCTTTTCAAGGGAAACTTACTCTTCAGAAAGAAAAAAGATTGATGGAACACAGAGACATAAGTGAGAGCTTGCTTCAAGTTAACACATGTACTAGTTCTAAGATTTAAACTTGATAGAACCAATAAAATAGTAATTCACTTAACTCAAACATCATCAAGAAAGGGTGAGGCTAGTTGACCGTATACCCTGAGTGGAAAACAACTCAGAAGATAAACTTGCTTCGTGACCAAATTTAATTAACTATCAACAACTAATTCATTTCTAAAGTAAAAGAATAGTTATGTTGTGAACAGAATGGTCCATCTCTCAAATGAGGTGTAATGAAAACCAGGTATGTCAATTTAACTCACTGTTTTCTTAGCAGCAAAGGAAATGAAGAATGCAAGCAACGCATTTCCTTACAATGAACATTTGAGGAGACACTTTAATTTCTCCAGTGTCTGTTAAATAAATTGATTACTTTTTATTAGGAATCAAAATTTCATTTGGTGTAGCAAAATTTCTAGCACAATAAAATGCTCTGGGATCAGATCCCTCAATTGATAACATTTAACATTTACTGAGTCTGTACCACATAGTCCAGGCACTGAAAGAAGAAACTGGGGTGGAATCAGGGCAGTTTGACTGGGAACACTGTGAAATGTCTTCTCATGCAGAAATTTTGTCTAATGGTAAAATCAACGTGGATAAGACAAATCTAAAGCATGAAAATGAGAGTGGAGTTGCAGAATCTGCAGGCTCAAGGTCATGACATATTCCTACAAGACAGTCAATGATTAAAGGAAATTTTATATCCTCTAATTTTCTATACATGTTTTATGTGACTAATATCAAACTCTCAGTGTGGATTGGTGTATTTTCATACAGGGAACAGTCTTCAGATTTTAGAAGTCTACTTGACAAATGGTCTATTTTTAAGTCCTAAGTAAAATCTATAGCCAACGAGATCCATGGAATATGTTTTCTTACTCCATAAAAAAAAATACAAATGAATTTTCAAAAACTTTCAAACCTTCTATTTCAAATGATAACTTCATTTCTGTCACTGCTCTGGGCTTCACTAGATTCTCCAATGGAGGGCATATTTAGAAGTCAGGATATTCTCAAACAACTGAAAAATGTTGATCTTTTCATATTATACAGATGCAGATAATGCCCATAATCATTTAATTCCACATAGTTATATAAATATATGTGAACATGTGTGTTACTTATCACATATGTACATATCAAAACTGAACAAGCAATTAGCTCCTTCTTTGGATTTTCTTCAGAACACATAAAGGAGGGGAAAGCAAAAAGTATTTGCTTTCTATTTTAATTTCTCAGTTGTTCAATGGATTACATACTCTCCCCCTGACTCCTGGAGTATGCCTCTTATAATTAATGAGCATGGCATAATCCTATTTTTTTTTTTTTTTTGAGGATGAGAAAGTCTGGAAAAGGAGGCAAGGCCTTTAGAACAAAGCTTGACAGCGTTCTTCTAGCAGTGAGAACTATTCTCTCCCCAGTAAAAAAAAAAACCCTGAGACTTCCTTCAAGTTCGGGAGCCTTCCCTTTCCCACCCACTTCTCAGTGGAGGTTAAGAATACTCCCCTAACAAAGACCCACCTACTCAAAGGGGAGGTTAATTATCGCTACGTAATTAGCCTCACAAGAAAATTGCTAAGATTAATGAACCAGGGCTTCCTAAGTGATTACAAACTCCCCAGGAACTACTATAGAAATATTTGTTTACAAAAACTATTGCCATGTATATTAATAACAGATTCTCAGTAAATTGCCTCAATGGCTAATGGATGGATTGACGTTAATAATTCATTATGCTGTGTGATTGTTGAGGAATCAGGGAACAGCAGAAGGAAGAAATGAGAAGAAACAAAGAGAGAAAGTAAACAACAGGGTGGAGAAAGGAAGATCAGCAGAAAGTAAAAAGTTCTGTGAATAGGACACGTTTCACGGAAACTGCCAGACTAGAATGAATATTTGTTACTTGGTTAGATAAAAATAATGGTTCACCAAATGACAACAGTTATCTTCTGTTTAGTTTTAAAACAAAGAAAAATGCAAGTAACTTTTCATTTGCATTTTTATTATTATTATTGTCATTTATTACAATTTGTTCAATTTGTATCTTGGCTGTGGGCCAGTCCCTCTTCTCCTCCCAATTTCACCTTCCCTCTCTCTTCTTCCCCTATGCCCCTCCCCTAGTCCACTGATAGGGAAGGTTCTCCTCTTCCATCTGACCCTAGTCTATCAGGTTTCTTCAGTACTGGTTGCATAGTATTCCTCTGTGGCCTGGCAAGGCTGCACCTTCCCTGGGAAGGTGATCAGAAAGGCAAAATATGCTCAAGTATACAACAAGGACATTTGTTCAACCATGTTTGTAGTAAGTAGCTCTATTCATAACAGCCAGAATCTGGAAACAACCTAGATATTCCTTACCAGAGGGATGGATACAGAAATTGTGGTCCATTTACACAATGGAATGCTACTCACTAAAATAGGGAGGGGGCTACAGCTGGGATACAAAGTGAATAAACTGTAATTAATATAAAAATTAAAGTTAAAAAAAAAACATTGAAATCATGAAATTTGCAGGCAATGGTGGGAACTTGAAAAGATCATCTTGAGTGAGGTAACCCAGAAGCAGAAAGACACACATGGTATATACTCACTCATACGTGGTTATTTAACATATAATATAGGATAAACATACTAAAATCTATACTTCTAAAGAAGCTAAACAAGAAGGAAGACCCTAGGGAAGATGCTCGATCCTCGTTCAGAAGGGCAAATGCAATAGACATCGGAAGCAGAAGAAAACAGGGAACAAGACAGATGCCTACCACAGATGGCCTCTGAAAGACTCTACTGATCGAGGTATCAAAGCAGAGGCTGAGACTTATAGCCAAACTTTGCGGAGAATGCATGGAATTTTATGAAAGAAAGGGAAGATAGTAATACCTGAAGGGGACAGAAGCTCCACAAGACAAACACACACACACACACACACACACACACACACACACATATATGCCCAGGGTTCCAGCAAAGACAACACTCTAACCAAGGGCCAGGAATGGAGATTGCCTAGACCCCCTGCTCAGATATAGCCTATAGGCAAGTAATTTATAAAAATAAAACACACCTAGTAAATCAGTATAGAGTCCTCAAAACAACAAAATCAGATCTACCATATGACCTAGCTATACCATTACCTCATATTTACCCAAAGCACTCTGCAGCAACACATCATGTAGGTACTTGCAAACTGATGTGTACTGAAGGCACTATGCACAGTATCTAAGTCATGGACTCAAACAGCATCCATCAATTTAAAAAAAAAATGAGCAAAGGAATGGACTATAAACACAGAAAAGTGATTTAACTTATCTATAAAGATGGAAAAGTATATCATCTTCAAAGAGTAGACTCAACTGAATATTATCACATTAAGTATATTAAGTCACTATCAAAAGGACAAATACTGTGTTTACTTTCATTTGTGTATCCTATACTTCACATAGATACATAAAATTTTGCATGTATATGACACAAAATAAGCCAACCTGTCTAAAGAAATAAAGGGACTGACAGGAGAAAGAGGTGTGGTCTGGGGGGCCAATATGATCAAACAGCATTATGTACATGTATGAGGATGTCCTTAGGAAGCTCAGCACCATGCATAATAAATGTAGAACAAATAATGAATGGTTTCTTTAGAAGACAAGATTCTCACATCAAATTTACGATTTGCTTTAAATAAGCTAGAGAAAAAAATTCTGATAAATAACTGAAGTGAGTTTCGGAGTCACGTAGACATAAAGTGCAAACACAGCATCCTCCAGACTAGTCTGTGCATGTGTGAGTCAGGCCCTTCCCACAAAATAAAGTGTGAGGTCGTGGAGATCACACCACTCTCTGTGAATTGTTGAGCACGTCAACAATAAGTCAGAGCTCCATTGAACACCATCCCCGTGACTATTCCTCAGCTGACCCTTACCTGAGTCATAACTGACTGGCTAACGTGCAGCACCAAACACACCTTTGAGTTAAACCACAGAGTTCCCTCTTTTCTTGTGTGTCTTGGCCACTGCCGATTGATCAAGGGTCAAAGAAAAGAAAATCAGAAGGAATCTACCACAGTGTAATCTGATTGTAATTCTATATTTTAAATAGACTTTGGGGGCGAGGGAGACAGAGCATCTGATAAAACCCTTGCCACTTAAGCACATAGCCCAAAGAGTAATGACCAAAACTGATGTAAATATTAAGCATGAATGGTAACCTAACTGTAATTCCAGTCCTCCAGAGGTAGAAATGTGGAATCCCTGGAGCAAACTCACTAGCTAGACAACACAAATTTGTAAGCTTTTGGGTCAACAAGAGGCCTTGCTTCAATATATATGATGACGAGCAACTGAGGAAGTTATCAAGTTATCTGCCATTAATCTCTTCTACTATCTCCCCACACACATACACACACACACATTTGTGTACTCACATATTGAGGACAAGTATGTACAAAAAAATAAAATGCTGAGTTACATTAAAATCGGGGATTTTGAATACTTCACACTGTGTCTCAGATGAGTATTCACGATTATCAAGGAAAACCGGTATGTGAACAAGCAATATGCTTGTAGTAATCAAATTTTCAGGAGGATTTTTTTCTGGAAGTCCTCTGGGGAGATGGTCTAAAGTCTAAATAACTAGAAAAACAAGAACAACAAGACATGTGTCTTTTCTCAAGTCTACACACTGTCAGGCTCCATACTCTAAAGAAATGGTCACAAGGCAAGTACAAGAAGTAGGTCATGAGAGGTTGTTTTTTTGTTGTTGTTTTTTTTGTTTTTGACTAAAATGAAACGGAGTAAAGAGGTGATCTCATCTTTGGCATAAACCTTCTATGGATTCTATACTATAAAACTTCACAAAGCAAACCTAGATAGGACTTGGTGGCCCAGTTCTTGACAGGCGATCATAAAGGCCACAGATGACACATGGTTGGGAAGTGACGGAACATTGGTGGCATACTCTCCAGTATGTATAAATATCACCTGGCGTACACAAGGGCCTGCACGATTGATTGCACAAAGGATGGACGTTCGTCCCAGACAAACCTGAGTATTATATTGTGTGGGGAGGAGCATGTATGGAAGAAAACTAAGAACATGTATGCGCTCTAGGAATATGGATTCTGTTCAACAGAGAGCATAATAGAAGCAGAACGATGGTCCTTACGTGTTCTAGGCGATTATTATACTGGAAATGAGTGCATAGCACTAACCTTCCCAAACTCCAGATAAGCAGGCTGAGATGTGGCAGCAGTTTTTCAGGTGCAGTTGCTCTGGGACCAGCACAGGAAAAGGGAGGGACTGAGCAGCAGGGCCCCAGGCCTCCTGACTGCTTCAACTAAACATCTTGTTGGTTGGTTGGTTGTTTCTTTAATCTTTTATGTGTTGACTTGAATTTAGAGAAAAGTAATATTTTCTGCATTAAGGCGTGAAAAACTTAAAAAAAAAATGATTGCACATTATGTCTTGGGCTTCTTTTTCATGCCTTTGTCAGTTTAGCCATTTAGAGAATGAACTTTTACTCTATAATATCATTGCTCCATTTTTGTGGTTTCTGTGGTCCCATGACAGAGACCAGAGGCCATCGCATGTACTATTTATTATGTCTAAAATTCATTTATGCCCTTTATAAGCAATTCAACACCAACCTATGCTCATCACAAAATTCCAAGGAAACCACAAAAGGATAAAAAGTCACACATTTTCAGGAGGGTAGATTTGTAACAGACTATAAGCTATGATTTTAAAAACAGTTTTCTGGCCACTTTACAACACATTTGAAATTAAACCATATTAAAAATAAAAAGCCATTGTACTGTGTTAACTTCTTAGGTATTTTTTATCCCTTATGCACACACACTGTTTAGCTTTTAAATTACAAAGAGTGAGGCCAGCCAAAAGTAGCTGACCACAGGCTGAAAGATCTATAAGGAGTCTGACCTCTCTGGGAAGCCAAAACACACTGAAATTCCTCAGTCTGTGGGGCACTAGCAGGTTTTTGAAAGCTTGCCAGAACGATGTGGAAGTATTACATAAAGTAAACAGATTTTTGCCCTTCCAAGGTGCCCTCCTTTCCACATCACCATTATTTTGAGTAGTCAACTTAAAATGTTTTCCCAACATCCAGGGGATTCTAGTTCATAAACCCTCATCAAGCAGTACAAATAAATTTAGGGGGAAAAGTCACTTATTTTCCTTTTCAGGCTACTTTCTACATATGAAAAACAAGTAATGGCTAGATAATAAAGAAGAAATAAATATGATATTTCCTATTAAACTTTAAGGGAATACTAGGAAGTTTTTCCTCAATTTGGTACATAATAAAGAAGTTTAGGAAGTTGTGCATTTTTACTTTTTTATGCTCTAAGGGACACAGTGAGTGAGACAAATCTGCAAAACAATACTGAATTAACAACTGAAATCCTGGTTTCACTTCATTCTTCCATTTTAACTTCATTTTCCGACTATTTTATTCCATTTTGAAATCTTGAAACTGCTTGATTTTTGTCTGTCAACCCCACAAATGTTTTCTTCAAATGTCTACGATGCTGAAAATGTCCCAGTTTTACATTAATATTAAGACACTGAGGCCAGGGTTGAGAAGGTCAGCAGGGAAAGGCAGCTTCTGTGTAGGCGAATGACCTATGTACATCCCATCGCCAAATCCCACGGTAAAAGGGGGTAACTCCTAAAAGCTGCACTCTGACCTCCACAAATGCAACCATGGCATGCTGGTGCTCTCACCCACATGTACATATCACACATACGAACACATACAAAATGGTACTTAGTTTTAAAAGTCTATGTGTAGTAAGCCAGAGATTTAACACCCTGGATGACAAGTATAGAAAAGCTTTTTGGAGAACATGAGCTATACGTAGTGATTAAGGTGAACACATATAAAATACTGATGTTACACAAATAATAATAATGTATTATTATTATACCATGCTGATGTCAGGAATAATATTAATATTATTAAGGGTTAATTATTCCATTAATTCTTTAGCACACTGAAGGGAAGGATGAAAATTCAGCACTGGATTCCAATCAGCCTCAGAGGCCATAAAAAAAAATGCTTTACTATCCTTGCTATACACCACCTCTGTTTTAGGAGAGCTGCAGGAAGAAATAGCCTGCCTTCTGTTACGGTAATGTGAGAATCAAAGAAGACAGAGATCATGCATGATACAACAAGACATTATCCAGCAACAGGTCCAAATGAGTAAGGAGACAATGGCCCATAGCATTTAAGAGGAGTTACTACCAGGCAGCCACTGCAACTACAATCTAGGGCATGGAACCCACCCAAAGAATGCAAACTAGAAACAAAGGTCACAGGCCCTCAACTCCCTAATCTCCTGTTCCAAGTGGCCATTCCTCAAGACCCCTTAGGTAAAACAAACAAACAAAAAAGGCAGATAGATAGATACACAGATTAGATAGATAGGCTTTCCCCAAACCACGGATTTGCTAAACTACTGATAATAAATTAAAAATACCAGGCAGATGATGGGAGGACATCTAACCAAACTGTCGAAATGAACCTGGGACATGTTCTCTTGAATGTAGTGATCCGAGACTCAAATGGATATTAAAATTTTATTTAAGTAAATCATCAAATCTGTTTAATGCATACCAAAACAGAATAGTAATCTAATGGATGGAAGCACTGATTTAGTCACAGCTGTCTTAACATGAGTCATACTCTGATCATTGTCTTAACTGGATATCAAAGAATCCTACAACGACCGTGCTCTTTCACATTAGAGACAGGTTGCTGGACGCATATTCTGACAATAGTTGTGTTCAACAGAGGCAATCTCCCCTTTACATATTTGCAAATGAAAGTTTTATTAATTGGGCAATGGTGAAAGATTCTTACAATTTGAAGAATGTGAGACAGACATAGATTCAAGTACTCCCAAAACTGTTAGACCGCTGGGACTACCAAATTCTTGAGCATTTTATTTTGTCCACTTACATTATTGTTGTTTGTTTGATAATAATGGTATATCTTGATATTAAGGCCACACAATATTGGTATAAATAGCATGCATCACATACAGTCATTGATTAAATAAACAATGCCTGCAGTAAGTTTCTGCAAGCTGCCACTTCCTGACTGGGAGGTTTAGTTGTGTTCTTTTAACACATGAAATGCTTATGCACTTTGCTTCTTAAACAAAAAGTCTTTAAACATTCAAAAACATATAATGAAAATTAAAGTATTAATTTTTTAGAGATGCAAGTAGAGAAATTAGGGTTTCTCCCACCCCCCAAAAAATGTATAATTTTTTTAAAAACTCACCTTAAAAGGAACATCAAGAGAAATTTTTCAGAAGGGTAAACTTTTCTGTGGCACTTTTTCATTTACTCATTATTTATTTTCAAAAAGTCTTTTCACCCTTATGATTTTCTATGCTGGAGTCCAAATTTCCTTTTTCACTAATGTCTATATGTATTTAAAACATTCTAATCTTATCTGGTTGGTGTTCTAATGTCATTTCCATGTTTTTCCAAACAATTTTCAGTTCGCAAGCAAACTTAAGATCTAAGACAAACTCTTGGAATATTATATCTTAGGGTCAGGTGACCAAGCCAGTTATTTCAGTTCACATAATGGGAACACTGTTTACCTTCCACTTGATAATTTCAGATAACGCTGTCACAACACTGAGCAACAGTCATCTACTTTGCTTTCTGTGTTGCTGCAATGAGATACAAGCAAGAACCATTTTAGAGGAGTAGAGACAACACTTTCAGGCAATAGTTCATCACTTAGAAAAGTCAGGGCAGGACTTCAGGCAGGAAACTAGAGACAGAATACCTCAAAGAACATGGCTCACTGAGTTGCTGCCTGTGGGTTGCTCAGCTTGCTTTCTTTAATTTATTTATTACAATTTATTCACTTTGTATCCTGGCTGTGGCCCCCTTCCTCGTCTCCTCCCATCCTTCCAATTCTGCCCTCCTTCCCTCTTCCACAACCTTCGCTTATGCTCCTCACACACTTGCACACCTGCACCTGTGACCTTTCTCCCTTAGTTGTATCTGAAACGTCAGCACCCACTGTCAGACCAGTGGACCTTTTTCATCTTCTTGAAGAACACTTCAGCTTGCTTTCTTAGTCACACTGGGAGGCCTGTTCAGAGGTGGTATTGACCAGGGAGGGCGCTCTCTCCCTCACATAACCAAGAATATGCCCTACAGACATGCCCACAGCCAAACCTGATTGAGTTGTCTCTTCCGAGGCGACTCAGGTTTGTGATAAATGGAGGAGAAAGGATCATAGCAAACATATATGACCTAAGAAAAGATGGCTGTTTATTCAGCTAATTCCTATGTATTTGTTATTTGGTGAACTTTCTTTACTAATGGAAGAGAAATGATTCATCTTAATAATTAGGTAGGTAGGTTGGTTCTCTGTTGGTAGAATTTTTAGGGCACATTTTAAAGGTTAACTCAAAAGAATTATACAGACAACATTTTATAATTTTGCTTTGAGAATAATTTCAGAATCTTTTTTTTTCAAAATCTTCATATCAAAACTAAAATACTTTGTTTTCTTACTTATATTTGAATATATAAGAAGCTGAAGGGTGCTCACTGTCCTGTTAAAACTGGTTAACTTCTGTGAAAGAAATAACAACAAAGCCATACTTTTCTTCTAAGTGATTTAAAACATTTGAAAAGAATCCTTTGGCATTTGAAGAGAACTCCTTTGCAAGGCAAATCTCCAAATATAAGCTTCATTTTGTATCATGAAGCAAAGATTAAAATACTTGAAAACAATTTAACTTAAATAGCTTGGTTGCCTATAAGCAAAGATATCCAAAGGACAGCTTTCCAGGCTGAGTCATACACCACTAGGTTGATCTATTTGAAGTATTAGTCATGCCTCCATCAATATAGAATTCTATAAATGTTTTTGTTTATCTTATTCAAAATGTACACATACTCAGGTCTTAATAGTCCTTTATTAAATGCCCTAAACTTACAAACAAGTTCCAATAATTAAATCACAATCTAAAATGTTGTCAGGTCTCCATGGGCTAAATTTTTAAGTGATTTCAAAAATCTCGGTTGTTTAAGAAGAATCTTTTAAATTAATGTATGACAATAAAAATATAAAAGATAGCATAAGCCACCTGATAAACAGAATACCACACAGTGGTGCTATATAAAGGAGAACTCTTCACTAACCAAAACTACAGCAACTGTAAAGAACAATTCTACTGTGCGCAGATGTTAAAGATGGATGGGAATATGCCCCAGTCAACAATGATTTTACTCATAATGTATAATGCGTGAGACTTCTAAGCCGTACATGCTGATGGACCATTCATCAGAATGGAGTGCAGCTACCCTGGCTAGACATTATCAATTACAATTCACAGCATTTGTTGAAAATTTGTTTTGGTTTATTCAGAATTTCAACCATGTTCACATAGAAATAATAAAAACCTTTCTTTAAATTTTCAACTAATTCCTTGACTTGTTTTTTTTTTGTTTTTTTGTTTGTTTGTTTGTTTGTTTTGTCTGCAGGAATACAGTCATTAAAGAATTTCTCACACAACACATTACAGCTAAGAACTTTGTGCCTCCTGATCCTGAAATAAATATTTTCACATCAGGAAACACATTAAGGAAAAAGTGTTTTTAAGCCAATGGTGTTACTCTTTTACACACACACACACACACACACACACACACACACACACGATTCTCTAGCTGCGGCCTGTCTAATGTTTTAGGTAGCATCACTCTGACTTGTTTACACTCTCCATCTTCCTCACAAGAAGAAACAAAGGAGAGTGTGAGTTCAGCCTTTTTTATTTATGGAAAATTAAAAGACAACTACTAGGAAAATTCAGTTTAACACCATGGGTTAACTTGTCCTAGACTTACATAATCATGTCTGTGTTACTGTGCACCATTATGAAATTATTATTATGCTAATCAAGTTATAAGAATACTTTATAAGAATCTATAAATCTCTGAACTATGTGAGTTTTAATGAAAGAAAAAGGAAAAAAAATAAGTCACCAAATGGAGAAAAAAAAAACACTAACATAACTTGAGAAATGTGAGAAATGTTGATAGGAGCAATCTCACTGAGTACAACTCCTTTTTCACAGGTATAATTCCCAGTGTATTCATGACTCATGATGTTGCTTGTCAAAAATGGCCAAGTCATTCTATGGACTCAGGCCCATACATACCAAACCACTACTTTCAATTCAACGAGGTGACTCATGTAGAAAGTTTACTGGTTCTCTGGTATTAAATAAAGAAATATTTTGCTGATATATTAAAAGAGAGTATTAGTAAGGTGAATCAAGTTTTCATAGATACTGATAAAATTAAACTATCTAATCATTAATCTCATTATTTATTTTTATACTCAATATGAGTTTTTCTTATATCTTGAGCACTAAGCACTGCCATCTTTTTTATTTTTGGACACAACATTTCTCATTGGCATGTAACTTACCAGTAGGCTACAGATCCTTTGATTTCCACTTCCCCTGTTCTTGACTTACCAAGCAGCACACTAAACCTAGCTTTTTATTAGGGTTCTGGGAATTAATTCAGGTCTTATGTGGCAAATACCTTGCTGACTAAGCTATCTCCTAAACCCAGAAAAAAGTTCATTTTTTAATTACACTAATTCTTGATTCAAGAGCCAGTTGACTTCTATAGGCAATACATATCAAGTAAACCCTAAAGAAAACTGTATTTCACAGAATAACTACTTCAAAACATGACTAGCAATGCTCAGTTTTTGTGGAAACGTAATTTCAGTACCTTAGCCACAGTAGTTACAAAGACCTATTGAACCTTATGGTTTCTGCCTCAACTGTATGTGCATGACACACAGGCACACTTAATTTTCAAGTCTTTTATAATATTATGATACTATTGCTTACAAAACCACATCGAAAGAGTTTTATTTCATAAACACTGCATATGTTAAATATTTCCTAACTTGTAAATTTGAAAAAAGGGGAAATGTCAGCATTTTGATTGACTAGGCCCTCATTTTTTGGTCATATTCTGCTACTACAATATGTATAGTTCTTAATAAAGAGCTAATAACACAAATAAACATGCTTTTCTATACAAGCTTATTGTGCAAGGGAGGGTATGGGAACTGCTCTCACTACAGAGGTCATGTAAGAGGTAGAAGAGAAACACAGGGATGTCCGCAGAAAAATGTTGCCACTGTATTATCATCCTCTAGACCAGTGGTTTTCAATGATGTGACTTCCTAATGATGTGACCCTTAAATACAGTTCCTCATGTGGTGACCCCATATGTGGAATTAATTTTGTTGCTACTTCATAAGTGTAATTTTGCTACTCTTTCGAATCATAATGTGAATATCTGTGTTCTCTGATGGTCTCGAGTAAATCTATTGAAAGGGTCATTTGATCCCCAAAGGGGTTGCAACCTAGAACCACTGATCTAGATGGTCATATTTAACAAGTTATGCTTATCATTTACATTTCCAATTAAATATTATGAAGCAATACTAAATACCTGTAATCTTCTTGCTCTTTTCAAAGGATCATTAGAACACACTGGAGAGCACTCTCTAACATCAACAATGCATTAACGTAATTGGAAATGTTGTGAATAGAATCCATCTTCTCCCAGAAGAGAGAGTAAAAGGTGACTTCTTTCCCAAAATGATGCATCAATAATCCTTTGACTGCAATCAATACATTAATATCTTTCCTTTTTAGAACTTTATTGTTTTGTTCACTTAACATGCATTTCAACCTGTAGTCACTGAAATTTTGTTAAAATTGGGCTAACAATTTCAAAATCCTAGGCTTTTTAACTTAACCCAAAAGCAAAGAAGGAGAAGGAAACACAATGGGAAAATCACACTGCATCGTGGTTAAGTGCTAGAGTAAAACTCCAGTCTTTGGAAAGGGCTGTAGGAAACAGCAAAAGACAGGGCAAACCTCAGGGTCTGTTTCCTCCAGGAAAGACAGATGCACTTCCCTTCTAATGAAGAAGGTGCAATGATAACAATTATTCACAAAAGAGTCAAGATCCCAGAAAGATAAGACAGAAGATGAAAGGTGGGTCAAAATGTAATGTAAGAGTAAATAGGGTAAGAGAAAAAAGAACTAAGATGACAGAGATGAAAATTTCCTCAGGATTATTAATATATGTGTGCACGTGAGCACACACACACACACCAGTTAAGAGTTTACACAGTCACAAAGTAAATCTTCCCTTGGGAGCTGTAATATTCAGTATTAGCATATCCAGACTTGAAAGACAAATGAGTGAGTGTGTGCAGATTTCCTGGAATCTATACACAAGGATCCCGATTTCCCTTCACATAAGTAGAGCATTGATGATAGCAGCAAACAAAGGTTCCTTTAAGAATTCTTATATGACTTGGACATTCTGCTGTGGAATTCTTCTGTCCAAACTGTTTTAATAGTGTCCGTTTACATGAAGTAGTGACATAAGATCTCACCCCAAAATACCAATTCTAACTGTACAGTCCAGAGTCATATTCAGTAATAAAGCATATTACTAAAAATGTAAAAATGATTTTGTGAAGAACTGTCCATCTGCTCCCAGAATTCCATCTGATAATCAGGTGAATACCGATGTTAAGTTTCTTTAAATAAACATATATGTATACAAATATATTTTTATTTATAGTATTTACTTAATTTTGTAATTGTTATATAATTTTAATTATATAATTTATAATATATTTAAATACATTTCATATGTAAATATATAGAATATATGTGTATCTGTTCATAATATTTTTAAAAACCATATAATGTCTAAACTGTCAAATCATTTTTTTAAATTTGTTTTCATGATTTCAAAAAAAAAATAAAACAACACTAGGGGGAATGAGAGGCATCTTTCTGTTAGCAGATACCACCCCCAACTCTGCCAGATAAGACTCTAAATAGGAAGGTTATTAAATGTACTAAGATGAGATTCTCCAATGAAGTACCAGTACAGAGATTTTTCTGGGTGCTTTAGTTTTTAGTGGTTGGTATCACTAGAAAGAGCAACAATTTCTGCATGTTGATTAATAACATTTTAGTACAAATCATCTCTTAGACACTCACTGCAGAGGGCCTACTCTTTGCTTGGTGCTAACTCCGTTCTTGTAACCACAGTGCACACATTCTGGACAGTCAACATTTGGCACAATCTGTCATGAGCATCAGTACCACACAGAGTTTAGTCACTACATGCACAGTGAATGACCTGGAAGCCCAGCATTGTTGGGGGGATGATCTTGTATTAAATTTTTTAACATCTTCAGCAGAGTTAATATGTTTCCCTAGAAAATATGACCATCAAATAATATAAATGAAGGTGAAAGGTTTAAAAGCTCATATTATAAACTAGAATCACAAGTTACTGCATAAAATGAAGAAACCCTGAATTAAATATGAGCAGTAATTTAGTTTGTAATTCTTAACCTAAATGTCTGGGTGCCATTATGTAGTTTACTTGAAATTATATTGAATAAACCATTCTTAACATAATATTTTGCCACTTATATAAAATATTTAAGATTTAATATACTTTGCATAAATGGTACAAAATTTAGGGTGCAAATTTTCACATCCTTTTTCTACAATGGATCCTACACACAAAGGCCTTCTTTGAATGAGATAGGGAAAGCTCTCATACATATTTTATAAGAATTACTTATAAATGCATCAACTACAACCTGTCAGAAGGAACTAAAAGTCCTCACCTTTCTAACTCCAGGCACCTAGACAATCACAAAGCACAAACTCAGACAACAAAGAATATAGCTATAAATTTTATCGATACAGCATAAAAATGTTCCCTGTTATATAAACTTGGGAGTTCAGCTCCCTTAACATTATAAAATTCAAGACGAACATGTATTTGCCTATGCAAGTATTTCCTCCTCATTTTTACAGCTGATTAGCAACAAGAAATATGGGTTTTTCCACATGCTTTACAAATACAATGCCTACAGCCCACTCATCTGCAAAGCAAATGTGCATCTCATGCAGCTTCTACACAGCCTATGCTTGCAACCAGCAACATCCCTGAAAAGCATGCATAATGAGCTCACAACTTTTCTTCTGTCACTTCCATTTGAAAACAGGCTGCAAAACTACACTAATTCTCCACATTAGATCTGATCAGGGGTCAAGCAGATTATCAAGTTTCAGCCACTGAAGAAATACATTGATAATTCTCCTTTAAATGGCAAGAGGAAAAACAAAGCTTAGCCTCTGATGGTAACCATTTTCCTAGGCAGCTTGTGGCATCACAGTTTCTGTGTGTACTGTAGTTCTCATTCTAGGGGACACTAATGAGTTTTAAATGGTGTTAAATACCATCCCTGCAGTTGTAAGTGCTTCTCTGGGATTTTTTACTAGAGAAAGGAACTCCTGTAATTTAAAACTACTTTGTTTTCTTCAGTCACAGCTGTTAACAAAACACTGACCTGTGGAAATCTGAAAAGGTTTCCATCCCTTTCTGGTTGCCATTAGCCTGCACTTATTTTCTAGCATTTTTTTTTCCTTGTGCCATTGCTCTTCCATAATTCCCATCCCCCAAATTGCAGCCAGCAGAGAAACAGCATTAAGCTGTCGAGGCTCCTCCAAATAACCCCCACCCCTCCTTCCCTCTTGCTGGCTCCACTCTCCTACAAAGCCTTGGCTACCATTAAAGAAAATTTTCCAACAATGTGTCAATTTTATATTGGCCACAAAGACAACTTCTGTTGGGGGAGGGAGAGGAAAGAGGGACTGGAGCTTGGCTGTCCCTTTCCACAGACTGGGATCTTTGTGGTGATCAGAAAACATTTCCTGCATAAGAAATCAACACATTCTCTGGCCGCAGGGCTGGGGGACAAGAGAGAGTATGCACCAGCTCTGTCCTCTAACAAATGAAGCAGAGCTATTAACCTTCCAAGCAAAAGTCATTTCTCAAAATATGCCATGCTTTCTTGCATTATTAAAAATAATCCACACTCTCAAATCTCCTGCTAGCTCCCCCTTTGAGGATGGGTGAGAGCTACAAGTCACTCATACTTGAGATTCTTCCTCCACATTTCCGTTGCACTGTTTCCTCCCTACACTTAGCTCATTTCTGAGACATTCTCCTCTCTCTCTCCCCTCTCTCTCTCCCTCTCTCCATATATTAACAAAGAAAAAGAAAGTAGCAAGACTTGCAAGAGGGAACTCAGTTAGTTTAGAATCTGTACCCGCTTTAATTCCCTCCATCCTGCCCCTTCTGCTGGTGACTGCAGAGACCCAGGGAACTCTGTATTCCATTGTACTTCCCTTAACTGGTCAAAGAGTGTGCATAGTGATTTATTGTGCAAAATAACTCTACACAAAAATAAGGACCTTTGTAAAACTGGTCTCTCTTGACTTCAGGAAAAGGTTGTTCTCGGGTTATGGGGAAAAAAAGGAGAGAGAGAATAAGACATGGGTGAAAGGGAGGAAAGAGGGCGTTTGCTGGGCTTGCATATCCATTTCACACTTGAAGCATGTGTAGATTCCCTGGGCTGCAGCCTGAATAAAGGCACACTTCTTCCTCCTTACCAACCCCCAGCAAAACTGACTCCTTTCAGTCTCTTCTTGAATATGCCACCCCTACTTCTGCAGCACCTTGCTGAGCTGCACATCTCCTCTGCTTGTCTCTAAGGTCACGGAGGCTAAAACTTCAGAGCCCTTCAACAGTGAAGACCGCAAATCAAATCACTTCAAAGTTGACAGAATAAAGGAGCAAGGATTCCGCTAGGGCAGTGAAGCACAAAGGGTTACTTCCCTGCAAAGCCTCCCCCGCCAGCCCCCTAGCACCTATTTCCCCCTTTCCTTTGGCACTTACCTTCTTTGGGTGGTCTTTTGGCCTCCCTGGTCAGATTGCAGACCTGAGTAGTTTGCAGCTCCTGAGTCAGGCAGCCCTCCGTCTGCTCGTTCAGGGGTAACACGACGTTATTCAACAAAACCAGGGACTGCTCATCGATCCCCCACTCTCCCAAATGCTGAGGGCAGGTGCACTTTGTGTACATGATTCCACAGGACTCCGTTCTCCCATTTTCGGATTTTAAGCAGCTCTCCAACCAAGTGCATAAGACATGGCAACCAAACTGGCTTGGGCTCACTTTGTTCAAGACCAAAAACTCAAAAAAAGATTTCTGATCTTCTTCGCCCTTTCTCTGTAATCCTGGGAAATCAGTTGGAAATACCCGACGTATCTGAATAAAATTTTTATCATACTGTAGAAAAACAAAAGCATTCTTGGAATTGCAAAGTTGCATTATAGAATGGTTCTTTCTCAAAAGATCCTTTATTTTTTCATGGGAAAAATGATCAAACTGATAAGCCAGAAGGGAAAAGTGAGAGCAGCTAAGGTCCTTTTTGGAAAATTTCAGGTAAATGCTATATTTGGTTGGATCTGGATTTTCCAGTGTCCAAGTGCAGTTTGTAAAGTTTTTGGGAAACATTTCACTTACAGAATAGGATCCATAAATGACTCCCTTCACCAAAGTTGAACACCAGAAGTCTTGGGCAGCATTAAATCCAAACATAACCAGGAGATAGGTGGAAAATATATAAATCAGCAGGTTACGAACAGCCTTCATCCTATGTCATTTGGCCTGTAAGAATGGCAATGGAAGTGAAATGCAAGCAGAAGACCATAGGCATTGAAAAAAACAAAACCCTTCCAATATTGCAGCCAGCTGTTTTCAAGAATTCAGTAAAAAGCCCTTTTTAAAAGAAGGGCAGGTGATTTTTATTTTATACTGCCAGGAAATTATCAGTTGCTGTGTGAACAGCGCCCTCACGTGGTTCTTGGCGATGAACAAAGTCTCAACATTCAATTTAAAAATACATTTAATAGATTATTAATAGTTATGTCCTAATTCATCCACCAGGATTTCCTGCACATCCATTATCATTCTATCAAGTGAAGCGGGAAAACGGGTTTTCCGAGTAGCAATAACCTGCATGTTAATTGCTGAGATACTGACTTCAGCTACACAACCTTTCCTCTCCCTCAGTCCTCTGCCTGCAGTAAACACCATCACACAAAATCTAATCTGATAATCTGGAAGCAGATGTCATCGCATTATTTCTTTTCTCTTAAATGCGAAAAGTAATCATGATAAATTATAGCCACAGCTTTACCAGCACAAATGATCATTTGTTCCAGATGGAACATGTTCTCCCACATGCCCCTACTTGCCTTTGCAGGGGCCCCCATGTGAACTAATGAGAAATTCCCATGCAAAAACATAGGCATCTGTGTGGATTCATAGGAGTTTGAAGCCATGATCTGGGAAAAGGGCACACATGGGGAGACGTACAGGAAAGACTTGGCACTCAGCATCACCACTGAGTACGAGATTTGAGGCGGTCGTTTTCTAAGGCATGCCCTCCTGGGATGCATAAAGTGGATCACTATATTGGTATCTGTATCCAAAGGCGATGTCAGGGGTCAAAAACGCCAGGACGGCAGTCAACTAGGCTTGCTTCAGTCTTTTTCCTTTCCCTTTTTAAAATTAATGTAGTTTTAGCTAGAGTAATCTCTTGTAAATTGGGATTTCTACATAGCACATGAAAAACATTAGCATCTTTTCTGCCCCTAGTTGATTTCAATTACTGAATTTCTGCCTTTTAAACAAGTACTCCAGAGATCTTTTTAATTTATTTTTGCCCTGGCCTTGAGGAACCAAAGCATCCTTGATTTTATTTACCTCTCTAAGTTGCTACCCCAAAATAACTTAAATATTTTTCAGCTTGAACCCTTAGGAAGTTATTTCTCAGAATAAATGAGAGTGGGGTTTTTTTTGTTGTTTTTGTTTGTTTGTTTGTTTGTTTAGCCTTTAAGCTGATAAAAGTGATGGTCAAGTTAATTTCAAAAGGCTTTAGGCTGAGGTCTCTTCCACCATTCTATAAGCAGAGACATGCAGACAGAGGTATAGACAGTTAAAGAGTTTTCCATGCCTTCTCTGTCTGGTCCTCTCTGAAGCAAAGCACAAAACCTTCTTTGCCATTGCATAACACACCAACACATGCACTCCCAACCCAGTGACCAAAGTCCCTGAAGAGATCTGCATTTTACAGATTATAATTCAAACACTCTGTCTTGACAGAGGCCAAAAGAGCCCCAACTGTAAATCTCTATACAGCAGCAGTTTAAAATAACCTCAGAGCTGACAGGACCATCAGCACAGCGTTTTCTCTTTCAAACACACAGCTCAATGAGGATTGCTTTTCCCAGTTGAAAAAATAAAATAAACTAAAGGCAATGATCTTTTAGAGGTGAAAACATCCTTTAAAAATCTGGAAACAATCGTGTGTGTGTGTGTGTGTGTGTGTGTGTGTGTGTGTGTGTGTGCGTGTGCAGCACTTTGCAGGCAATGCAGGTCTGCGCAGTGTTCTTCAGGATAGAGTGTAGGCGTTGAAAGCCAATGTGACAGTAAGTGTCTAAATTAGGAATTCCAACCACGAAAGGGGGCTTCATTTTATAATCAGGAACTCAAAAGGAGGTCGTATTTCTTTTCCTTATGAAATCGGTATTTCTGCTTCCATTTATTTGACAGTTAATGTCTGCAATACTGTGCTTCTCAGTGATGAGAAAGAGTGGGAAATAGCTGATTTCACACATCTCTTGAGAGGGCACCCTTCCTGTAATGCTCTTTATTTTTAATTGTTCTTGGTGTACCAAGTCTTGTTTGTTTCTAAATAATACTAAATATGAATCATTGAACTGCCCCCCCTACACACACACACACACACACACACACACACACACACACACACTGCAGGGCCTCTTCAAACAACTGTATATCTGTCTGAGGAAAATAATGGGCCAGGGGTTGGCTAAGGGATGGTCACAGAGGTCTCCAGAATGTTGTTGTATTTATTTATTTATTTATCTGGCTGTTGCTGAGAGGCAAACCAGCACTGAGTTTAGCTATTTTCAAAACTGATCTTCTGGGTGACACTTTAGTTTAGCCGAACATAGACGGCGCCATCACTCCACTGATTTTTTTTCCCCCAACAGAAGACCCAATCCTACTCTATCCTAACTTCCTTTTAACCTACCCCCTCCCGCCCCCGCTAAAATTACCTCAATCACGCTCGAGTTGCTAGATTTTCTGGGTCTCTCTCCCTATTCCTTCCCATCCAGCACACCTCTTCAAAACCAGACTTCTCTTAACTTTTCAACTGCGGCGTTTAAGTAAGCTCAGAACCTCTCCATCCCTCTCCATCCGCCAGCAACAGCCTTGACTTCCCTCCCCCAAACTGAGCCCAAGCCTGTCCCGGGCGACCCCCAGAAGACAGAGGTGACCCCTAGGCCCCTTTCCTTACCTTCCACTCCGAAAGCTCCGGGAGGCTCTTGGTCTAAGACACCAGCACAGGCACACGTCCCAGCAACAGTGACGGAGAGACTCCCCTTCGGTCCCAATCACCGTTGCCCATTTTCACCTCCCCGGCTCGGCTTCAAATATTAAGATTTATTATGGGGGGGGGGGGAATGCATGCATATAAGAAACAAAAAAAAAAAGAAAAGAAAAAATATATAAAGGGGGTGGGGGGGTGGTACCCAGCGACCAGAGCCTTGCGCCTTATCCAAGTGAATGAAGCCTTCAAAGGAGAGGCGGGGAGAGAGGCCCCCTGAAGGGAGACTCCACAGAAACAACAAACAGAAAAATGGAAGTGGATTAAGAGCGCAGATGTGTTTTCCCAAACCCACCCCCGCCCCAGCAAACGGATTGGCCAAGAAGCCAAGAGAGCGCTGAGAAGTGGCCGGCGGCGGCGGCTGGGGCGGCGGGCTGGTGGCAGGAGTGCTCCCGGCGGTGGCGAGGCTGGAGCTGGTGCCGGTGGCTTGGTGCGCCCTCCTCCCTGCCTAGTAGTGATGGACGAGCCGCGGCGGAGGAGCCGGGGGTAAAAATCCTGGGCTGGCGACGTCGGAGAGCTGTTTGAATGCCCGGCGAGGAGGGAGGCGCGCGAGGGCGCGAGATAGTAAAGCTGTGTGTCGGGCGTGCGCGCCGGCGCGCGGCGCTCGCTCTCCCCGGGGCTGCGCGCGAAGGGGGCCCGCGCGTGCCTCGGCGCGCCCCCGCCGCCCGGCCGCCCTCCACCGCCCCCACCTCCGGGCGCGTGACCGCGGGCGGGCGCGCGCGCCACCGGTGGAGCGCTGCACCGGGGCTGAAGTCCGGCGTCCCCCGCGGGCGGGCAGGCGGGCGGGCGGGCAGGAGGGCGCGGGGGCGAGGCGGGCGGGAGCGGGCTCCGCCGGGCTCTACCCGAGCCGAGCCCGAGCCCCGCTCCTCAAAGCCGAGACACGTCTGGTAGCCGAGCTTTCCTGCGTCTGGGAGGTTTTCGCATCCTCGGTTCCCACCGCTGGGGCTGGTGGTCACCAAGTGTAGGAGAAAAGTCCCCAGGAGGAGAGGCAGGGGGGCTCGCAGACAGAAGGGCGACTGGAGGAGCGGCAAGTAAAACGCTGGACTCGATCAGCCGCCTCTTTCTGCCTTTCAGTGCGGACCTGCGGCCGCGGGAGAGCTGTCTTTTCAGCACCGGGATTTAGCGTTGATCCAGTCTGCAGCTGAGGGCCCACCTCTCGGCTCCCACTGCTCCTTGCCTCACGCTGGAGGCTGGAACTATAGTTGTTGTTCTTTTTTTTATTATTATTTTTATTTTTAATCACAGCCAGACTGCAATTAACATCTTATTTGTTCTGGCTCGAAAGAGGCTTTGCCAGGACACTGTGCCGGCTACCGAGGTCCTGCACGTCTCTCTGCATGGCGATGGGACAATAGTGCGGGTTCTAAACTTTTTGATTCGTTCTGCTTTCTTAATGCATTTATTCCTTGTCAAGTTTCCCCTTGTAGCAAGTTTGGGTAAGTGAATGGGAAGAAATGAGGAAAAGCTACCTTTGTTGTCCAATGACGGGGGAGAAAGAAAATAAATTTCTACACGCCTCAGCCTTTTTGTTTACTTGTTGTTTATTTTGCCTCTTGTACAGGCGTCTGGTGACGTATCTGATAGGCTTCACCTGCGGCTGCAACTGGTCATTCGCCTGCTATTATGTCTCTACTCGGAGACTCTGTTGGTGGTTTGCGAAACAAGCGCTTGACTAGTGTGGTGATGTGGTGGGAGGAGATAGAACGGGTAATGCGTTTGAGCAGAGAGTCTTCCTGAGCATGGGTCGCCTGAGCGGCAGGTGAAGTTGAATGAAACAGTTTTCCATCATTTGCTCTACTCGCTCATTTGCAATTTTTATTCCTCTTCTTGTCCCTCTCTCCTGGGGCAATTGCATAGCCAAGAACACGATTTTCAAAGGTGGGCTGACGATCTTTTATGCACCAGAATTGTTTGAAATATTAAAATTGGCTCTTTGGTGCTTTACATCTTAGTGCATATTAATAGAATGACCCTCTTCAAGGCTTTTTCTTTTAGAATAAGAATTGAAGCAACAACCTGTAAGGGAAACAGTTAATCACTCTCCAGCAGGCTTCAACTATGTTCCCAGGAACAAATCACCAGGGAAAGCAGCCTGGGTGGCATTTGGGTTTTGTGTCATTTCTGGTTCATTACAATGCTTTTGTTCATTTAAGTGAATGTTAAAAGAAAATGGGTCTTATATGTCAAATGCAAAATCCAAAACACAGTGTATATAGTGAAAACATTTTCTTGTAAAAACACTTTTCCGCAGTACAAAACAGAAAAATGTTTCACTCATTTCAACTTTCAAGAAAACGTTCACAATTTTTGCAAGACATTTGAGTCAATATGCTAGTTTTACCAGGAGGAAAAAAAATTAACAAATGTGCAATAAAAATGGAGAATAAGAAAATACTTTGTATGGTTTGTACATAGAGAGATGAAATAATGTAGGGTTACTTATAATTCTCACACAGCTGTGTCTTCTCATATTAACACTTAGCATTGTGATTTTGATGTTTCTTAGAAATCCCTCAAGTCACAGCACCACGGAGTAAGAATAACAACCCAAGGGGACAATTTAAAAAGGCTTAATCTTAAATGGCAAGGAGCGCTATTCCCCAGGATCATTTTAATTTGAGTAGGATGCAGGGCCGGGTCAGAAAGGAAAGCCACTCTTAATAAAGCGCTTCACCCTTCACACTGTTTCCCATAACCTTCATAAATTGCAGGCTACTGAGCTGGCCTGATGATGATCCTGCTGAGGTATATTTATAGCAGATGATTTGTAGATGATAAATATGCCAGGCAAGACAGGGCTACAGTAACCCCGGGCTCATCTGACTTACTTAGGGGGTCACAATCAAGAATAACAGGAGGAACTTTATAAGGAGAATCCGGTCTCTGGGCCCTGACAACAACACAATCCAAAGCCAAGCCAAGAAGGCATTACTTTGTTTTGTGCCTGCATGGAGTTCCGTGGGAAAGCTTTGCTGTCACTGACTCAACGACAAAAAGAAAGACAGTGTACAGTCTGAGCTCTGTGTCTTCAGATGATAATTACGAGCTTCTACCGCGTACATCACGTGGCCCTGTGTGTACCCCTGAACAAATTTCACATTTCATACATGCACCTGTTATACATGTTTATATGCATACATAATTTCCTAATCTATATACACAAGTATGTATGTATGACATGTACACATGTATTTCATTTGATCTGTTTGGAAGGTTGTATTAAACTGCTTATTGCCTATATTTTATTCCACAGCCAAAACTATCAAATTAATTGTAAAACTTGATTTTGTCCATATCCTTACTGACTCTCAAAAGGAATATTGGGAACTCGGTGTTAAGATGTCCAGGTCTAGTCTAGTATTTTATGGCATTATCATAATTCAAATTGGCAAGAGCCTCTAAAGTTTAACATCTTCACAATGGTGTGTTATAATTTATCTGTTTTATTAAGACCAATCCAAGAAAACGTTTCTATGGATAGTATTTTTAAATTTACTTTTCTCTTAACTATAAACTTTCTACATTTGATAATAATCCCATTCCCCTAGATTATTGCTTATAGCTCTGTCATCTGTATAATTCTCATCAAATAATAATGTGCTCGTGAAACACATTTAATCAATTTTACAAAATGCTTTAAACTATTGGCTTTATTTTGTGTGTATTTGTATGCATGTCTGTGCACTGCATTCACGCAGGGGTCATTGGATGTCAGAAGAAGCCTTGGATCCCCTGTAACTGAAATTATAGATGTTCGTCAGTGCCAAGTGAATACTGGCAACCAAACATGGGTCTTTCACTAAAACAGTGCCCTTAACCTCTACCATCCCTCCAGCCACAATTTTACAAAAAGCTTTCCCTTGCCCTCTCTTGGTGATATTATATTGCCACATTGTATGTTTTATAGTTTATCATTATTAGTAAGATTTTTAAAAGCATACATTGTATGTAGCCTATTCTTTGGTCATTCCATGCCCCTCTGCCCAGCAATTAGGCTCTCTGCTGTTGTGAGCACATTTTGAAACAAATTCTCTCCCTCTACCTTCTCCTTCTCTGTTTCCTTCCCCTTGGCTAGTATCTTCAGAGATACAAAATCTTATAATGGTCTTATTACTGAAATCAATAAGTGTTTAAATGATCATATAGTAAAGTCTTAAAATGTTACAAGTTTGCATTCCTTTGCTTTAAAAAAAGTGGTAATAACTTACCACAAACAGAATTATCCACTCCTCCTTATTATTTTTCTTAAATTGTTTTTTCTTAAATACCAAAATATCTCAGTAACTAAGCTGCATTCAGTCTCAATATGAATATTGGTCATTTTCATCTTAGACAGCCATGAAAAGAAAGCACAGGTCAAATTAGTGAAAAGTAACAGAAGGCAGGAGGTACACCAAGAGAATTCTGTCTAGGATAATCAAGCCTCATCTAGTGCAGGCACAATGAGATTATAATTAGCTCAGGGGGTCCCTTGTATTACTTTTCAAATTTATTAGTGTTTCCCAGTATAATGGCACAAGTAAGAAGTTTGATCATTGGTAGTTACTGCCAGTCTATTTCCATAGTTTCATTCATTGCATTCCAGGAACACATGTGTTGTCACATAGATATACTGCAGAAGTAACTTGAAAAATATGAACTTTAATAGCTCAGAATAAGGGCTGGAGAGGTAGCTCTGTGGTTGGAAACACAACTGGGATGATGCATAACTGCACTCACAGTGACTGTGGCAGCAGGTACAGGCCTGAACAGTTTCAAGCCAGATAAGGCCCCAGTGCTGACAGTGGGAAGAAGACATGGGCTCTCATCCTTCACCATGCTCTTCCAGAGGATCTGGGTTCAACTCCCGGAATTCAAGTAGCAGCTCACAGCTGTCTGTAACTCTATTTCCAAGGGACTGGACACCTTCACACAGCACGAATGCAGGCAAAAAAAAAAAAAAAAAAAAAAAATTAAGCTCAGAATAAAACTTTTCAATGAAATGTGAATTTACCGCAAAATTCTTCTATCAGTTACTGTTTTGTTCTGGGATTTTTTATTGTTTGTTTGTTTATTATAAAGTTATTGTAATTATGACATCATCTTTCATCTATGCAAATTCAATTCACTAGAAGTAAGAAGTTTTATTTTAACAAAGAAGTTGAGTTTAATTATTTACTTCGTTATGGACACGAAGCTGGAGCCTCTATAGACTTATTTCATAGAAAAGGGAATGGATGAACAGTTACTATTTTTTCTTATATTTTCTAATTGAGAATGGGAGGAAGAGGGAGGAAGAGTGGGATGGGGAAGAGTTAGTGGGTACTTCAATCGGGATATGTAATAAAAAAATGTGGAAAAAAACTCAAAAATATTTCCTAAAGAAACATGTCTATTGTTTAAGTTTTCCAGGTGAGAGGTGAGCAAATAGCTGTTCTCTCTAAATAACAAACCAAATAAATCTCCACCAAGTCTAGTCTTGTGGACCAAAGTATTTTACTGGATGACTTTGGTGACATGTGCCTTACAAGAGCAGAAATGACTCAAAAACATTTTCCCATTTTTCTACAACCTGGCCTGCATTGCCAGTAGTATTCTTATATCAAAGCTAACTTACAAAGCACAAATAAAATGAGAGGGTGGCCACAGTGGGCTGTGACTCAGATCAGTGTCTTTCTCAGCCATCAACAAAGAAGTTTCCTTGTGCAGTACCTGAGAACTAAGCCGGAGACTCAAAAGCCCGTAGACTGCCCAGTTTCCAAGTGGGTTCCCTAGTGATAGGAACAGGGACTGTTTCTGACATGAACTTAGTGGCTGGCTCTTTGATCACCTCCCCCTGATAGGCTAGGGTCAGATAGAAGGGGAGGAGGTTCTCCCTTATCAGTGGACTAGGGAAAAGGCATAGAGGGAGAAGAGGGAGGGTAAGTGAGACTGGGAGGAGACGGAGACGGGGGGGGAAGGTCGGGGGGCTGTGGTGATAATACAAAGTGAATAAATTATAATATATATATATATATATATATATATTTAAAGAAAGATTTGAAACACTCAGTCCTACATGGAATGTCTTCATTAAATCCCCCTCTGAGAGTTCAGGGAGCTATGCTGAAAAAAGAGGCAAATAAGAGCCACAGGAAATGGATGACTCCAAGGAAGCAGTCTCTTCCGGACACAACTGGGATGATGCATAACTGCACTCACGGTGACTATGGCAGCAGGTACAGGCCTGAACAGTTTCAAGCCAGATAAGGCCCCAGTGCTGACAGTGGGAAGAAGACATGGGCTCTCATCCTTCACCAAGAAGCTATCTGAAATTGACATCTGTTTGCAAAGGAAAAGGGTTTTTATTTTTCCAATAGAGTCTCACTGGGTATACTAATCATACTTCAGCGAGGCCCCACACTCAGCTATAGATGGCCGAGACTGCCAACACCAAACAAACTTGTACTGGCTGGTTTCCTGTGTCAACGTGACACGAGCTAAAGTCATCAAGAGAGAAAGTTAAGGAAATGCCTCCAGGAGATCCAGATGTAAGGCAGTTCCTCAATCAGTGATCATCGGAGGAGGGCCCAGCCTATTGTGGGTGATGCCATCCTTGGACAGGTGGTCCTGGGTTCTATAAGAAAGCCAGGCTGAGCAAGCCACGGGAAGCAAGTGTTTCTCCATGGCCTCTCCATCAGCTCCTGCATCCAGCTTCAGCCCTGCTTGAGTTCCTGTCCTGACTTCTTTAGATGATCAACAGCAATGTGGAAGTGTAAACCAAATACACCTTTTCCCCCTCAACTAGCTTTATGGTCATGGTAGTTCATCGCAGCAATTGGAACCTCAGGGAGGCACTCAGGGAGGTCTCTGCGAGTTCGAGGCCAGCTACAAAGAGAGTCCAGGGCAGCCAATGTTACAGAGAGAAACCCTGTCTCAAAAAATAAGTTTAAAAAAAGTTATTTTTGTAGAATTTTTCTCTTATTGCTATATTTGTGCATTTTATTTTATATTATTTTACTTTGGTTCTTTTTGTTTTTCTTTTTTTGGGGTTGTATATTAAAATTTCTGATCTTGAGTTTTATGGGTTTTATTTTCTCTCTGTGTGTGTGTGTGTGTGTGTGTGTGTGTGTGTGCGCGTGCATGTGTGTTTCTAACTGGTTTGTTTTTGTAGTTATTTGCCTTTCTATTTTGTAAAGATAGAGGGAGAAAGAAAAGACATGTAGTTAGTTATGTAGATGAGAAAGTGAGAGGGACCTGGACAGATTTGAGAGAGAGGAAAACATGATCATACTATGCTGTATGAATTTTTTTTTTACAATTAAGAACTTTAAAATGATAGATTAATACCCTTGATTAACATAAAGGCAAAAAATCTCAAATTAAAGAAGATTAAAAATATTCACTTACCATATCAATAAATGTAGAAAGGTTGACAAAATTTAACATCAATCCATAATAAAAGCCTTGCAGAGATTAAGAATACAGGGAACAAATTTCTACATCATAAAGGCTGCATGTCAAAGCTATAGTCAACATTATAAAAAGTAACAAAATCTCAAGGTATTTCCACTTATCCAGGAATAAGTGAAGGGTATCTACATTCTCTATTCTTATCAAACACAGGGCTCAAAGTCTTCTTTTGAGCAGGAAGACAAGAAAGGGAAATAAAGAAATCCAAAGAAGAATCTTTCCCCTTCTGAGATTCCTGAATCCCCTAAGCTGTCTTTAACTCCCGAGTCTCATGAAGCTCCCACCTCCTTCCAGAACAGGAGATTTCAGTTTGGAGAAAGTAGCTACACATCAGCATCATATAAGATATGGAATCTAGAAGAAAAAAATGTGGCAAATGTCTGGGCTAGATATAACTGCAACTGTTCTACTCATGTCTTGTTAATGTCTGTCCTTTTCACCACCATTCCCAAAACAACAGACTTTTTCAAGCTTAACTTTCTACCTCTTGTTCTCATCTACTCCTGCATAGAAAGTTCTCCCCATTCTTATTCCTCCCCCATTCAGATCCAATTTTGGTTAGAGTAAGATCCCATTCTACCAGCAATCACAGGAATGCGGGACAAAACTAGAAAGCTGCTTCTGTCAGCTATGATATGACTAAGGTAATGTCATAGTGCATAAAAGTAACGGTTTGCTAACTTGGGAAGTTCTTACTTATAGATCACTGCTCAGATAACCTGGCTAGCTTTCTCTCCAGCAGTCCTGGGGGGGGGGCGGCATTTCTAAATTTTATGATAAGATGATCTTCTGAGTAACTCCAAAGTAGTCCTGCAATAAGTCTAGAGATAACTACCACCAGGCTAACATCGAGGTTGCAGTGATAGGTGCGACTTTGAGCTAAGCCACCCAGCAAAGATGATCCTGAATTCCTGACCTACAAAAAAAAAAATTGATAAGAAACCAAAACGTCTATTTATAATTGCTATATCTGGGGATTATCTTCTATGCATCATTAGATAGCTAATGTGCACTCCATGAATTCAATGCCCGTGATTATAACAAATAACATAGCAGTGGTCACCAAAGTATGGTAATACTTTACTGGCTAAATACTGGACTGTGCAACAGCCCTTTTTGGTCTTATGGAGCAGAGCATCTTGAGACTTAAATGACCACACCACGCTGGTTATGTACGGCGCATTCAACTTTATTTAGGTAGTACTGGAGTTTGGGGTAGGCATTTTAAAATGGAAATATTTCACTAGTCCTTCAACTCTTCAATTAGAATCTAAAACTTTTCTCAACTCTTCAGAGATATAAAATCCATATCATCATATGAGCATTCTTTCACTTACAAAATAGATTTATTAATTTTACCATGTGTTCAACTATACGTTTTTTTTTCTTCCTGTGTTTGGAAGAACATTTGCCCATATCTCCAAAGCCATCCTTCCACAAGTAACTTTAGTCTTACTATTAAAAAATATTTTATATTTAATGCATTTATTCATTTGAGAAGAAGGGATATCACTATGTGAAACAAAGGTCAGAGACCGACTTGAGAGAACACAGCCTCTCATTCTGCTCTGCAGATCCCAGGGATTAAACACACATCATCCAGCTTCTTGGAAGGCACCCTTACACTTGATGAGTCATCTCAGTTCTTACTCCTGTTGACTTCCATACCAACAGCGTTTCCAGGTTGTTTTCATCAATTTACACATTTTGTATTAAATTTTCATTTTTATATTAATTACAGTTTATTTACTTTGTATCCCAGCTGTAGTCCCATCCCTCATTCCCTCCAATTCCACCTTCCCTCCCTCATCTCTTCCCTGCCCCTTTCTAAGTCCACTAATAGGGGAGGTCTTCCTCAACTTCGCTTATCAGGTCTTTTCAGGACTGGCACCTCTGTGGCCTAGCAAGGCTGCTCCTCTCTCTGGGGTGGGTCAAAGAGCCAGCCACTGAGTTCATGTCAGAGACAGTCCTTGTTCCCCTTGCTAGGGTAGCCACTTGGATACTGAGCTGTCATGGGCTCCATCCAACCAGGGGTTCTAGAGTATATCCATGCATGGTCCTTGGTTGGAGAATTAGTCTCAGAAAAGACCCCTGTGCCCACATATATTTGGTCCTTCTGGAGCTCCAGATTTTATTAACTCCCACTTCTTTCATATGATTCCCTGCACTCTGCCGAAGGTTTGGTTATGAGTCTCAGCATCTGCTTTGATACACTGCTAGGTAGAGTCTTTCAGAGGCCCTCTGTGGTATGCTCCTGTCCTGTTTCTTGTTTTCTCCTACTTCCAATGTCCATCCCATTTGTCTTTCTAAGTGACGATTGACCATCTTACCCTGGGTCCTCCTTCTTGTTTAGCTTTTTTAGGTATACAGATTTTAGTATGTTTATCCTGTCTTATAGGTCTAGTATCCACTTATAACTGAGTATAGACCATGTGTGTCCTGGCCCTGAGATTTCATCTTACATCCACCAGAATGACTAAGATCAAAAACTCAAGTGACAATACATGCTAGAGAGGATGTGGAGAAAGGGGAACCCTCCTCCATTGCTGGTGGAAATATCAGCTTGTACAACTACTTTGGAAATCAATCTGGCGCTTTCTCAGACAATTAGGAATAGCACTTTCTCAAGATCCAGCTATACCACTGCTAGGCATATATCCAAAAGATGCTCAAATCCACAACAAGGATATTTGCTCAACTATGTTTGTAGCAGCTTTATTCATAATAGCCAGAACCTGGATACAACCCAGATGTCCCTCAAAGGAGGAATGGATACAGAAATTGTGGTACAGTTACACAATGTAATGCAACTCAGCAATTAAAAACAAGGAAATCATGAAATTTGCAGGCAAATGGTGGGCTCTAGAAAAGATCATCCTGAGTGAGGTATCCCAGAAGCAGAAAGACACACACAGTATATACTCACTTGTAAGTGAATTTACACATTTTGCAATAATAATAATAAACATCTTAAACAATCAAAACAAGAACATGTATTTCATGTTTCCCTTTAAAAATGAATCTTCCTTACAATAGCTACCACATTCACTTCTGCACTTTTCGAAAACTTTTCAAGTGACTCCAGTTTTGTTCCCAAAATTTCACTGGGCAGTCCTGTATTCTATAAGAGAACAGGCTGAGAAAGCCATGTGAAGCAAGACAGAGTAGGAGTTCAAAATGTCAGAGGCAGCATGGCAGGAGGCAACTGGAGCAGAACACTGAGAGATAACAATTTTGACAGTAAGCATATAGTGCAAATAAGGGAGCTAGGAGTGGGGTGAGGATATGACCTCTCAAAGCCTGACCCTAGCAACATACTTCCTGCAGTAAGAACATGATTTCTCCCCTCTAAACACTTGTTGTTTAAAAAATAAGTTAATTAACATCTCTTCTAAAGACAAATTTCAGCTGTCTTAGATTTAGGCTAAGGAGCAAAATTCACTCCTAAAAACAAAACAAAACAGCAAACAAACAAACAAACAAACAAACAAAAAAAAAAAAAACGGGTTCTTCTCTAGACTTTCAAGAAACCACACACCTTGTTTCCTGGGTAGTTTTATGTCAACGTGAGACAAGTTAAAGTCACCTGAGAGGAGAAAACATCACTTATATAAAATCGAGCTGAAGGCAAGCCTGCAGGGATTTTTTTTTTAATTAGTGAATTTTAGGGGAAGGTTCAGTCCAGGCTGGGTAGTGCAATTCCTGGGCTGGTGGGCCTGGGTTCTATAAGAAACAAGGCTCAGAAAGCCATGTGAAGCAAGTCAGTCAGAAGTACCTTTGGTGGCCTCTATCCATTCCTGTATCCAGGTTCCTGACCTGTTTGACTTCCTGTTCTGACTTTCTTCTATGATGAACAGTGCTGCACAAGTATGAGTCAAATTACTCATTTTTCCCAACTTGTTTTTGGCCATGGTGCTTCGTTGGAGCAATAGAAATCTGAATTAAGACACCTATCTACCAAGCGAATGATGAAAATATGTTTTCTCCTCCAATATCCTATCAATGATGAGTCTTACCTTTTGTCATGTTTTGATTTTCTACACTGCCACAAATCCCCATAGACTTCCTTGTGTCAATAATGCACACTCATTCAAGGTGCTGAAGGCTGGCAGTCAAAAACATCAAAGCCCTCAACATAAAACCAGACACACTAAATCTGTTAGAAGAAAAAGTGGGGAAGAGCCTTGAACTCATTGGCACAGGAGACAACTTCCTGGACAGAATACCAACAGCACAGACTCTAAGATCAACAATTAATAAATGGGACCCTATGAAACTGGAAAGCTTCTGTAAAGCAAAAGACACTATCACCAGAACAGCCTACAGACTGGGAAATGATCTTCACCAATCTCATATCTGACAGAGGGCTGATATCCAGAATATAAAGAACTAAAGAAGTTAAAAAGCAACAAATCAAGTAATCCAATTTAAAAATGGGATACAGAGCTAAACAGAGAATTCTCTGTAGAGGAATATAGAATGGCAGAGAAACACTTAAAGAAATGCTCAACGTCCTTAGTCATCAGGGAGATGCAAATCAAAATGACCCTGAGATTTCACCTTACACCCATCAGAATGGCTAAGATCAAAAACTCTAGTGACCATAGCTGCTAGAGAGGTTGTGGAAAAAGGGGAACCCTTCTCCATTGCTGGTGGGAATTTAAACTTGTGCAACCACTTTGGAAAGCAGTCTGGCGCCTTCTCAGATAATTAGGAATAGTGTTATGTCAAGATACAGCCATACCACTTCTAGGCATATATACAAAAGATGCTCAAGTACACAGGATATTTGCTCAACCATGGTTGCAACAGCTCTATTTGTAATAGCCAGAATCTGGAAACAACATAGATTAATGACGAATGGATACAGAAATTGTGGTACATCTACACAATGGAATACTACTCAGCAATTAAAAACAAGGAAATCATGAAGTTTTCAGGCAAATGGTGGGATCTAGAAAAGTCATCTTGAGTGAGGTAACCCAAAAGCAGAAAGACACACATTGTATATACTCACTCATAAGTGGATATTAGCCATATAATATAGGATAAACATGCTAAAATCTATACTCCTAAAGAAGCTAAACAAGGAAGACTCTAGGGAAGATGCCCAATTCTAATTCAGAAAGGCAAATTCAATAGACATCAGAAGCAGGAGAAGACAGAACAGGCCAGGAACCTACCACATATGGCCTGTGAAAGACTTTACTAATTGATGTCTCTAAGCAGAGTACAGGGCAGTGGGCAGAGTGCAGGGAATCTTATGAAAGAAGGGGGAGATAGAAAGACCTGGAAAGGATAGGAGCTCCAAAATGAGACCAACAGAGCCAAAAGTAAACTGAGCCATAGGGGCCCTAAGAGAATGATACCCCAACCAAGGACAATGCATGGAGAGGACCTAAAACTCTAACTCAGATGTAGCCCATAGACTCTTTATCCAAGTGGGTTGTCCTAGTAAGGGGAGCAGGGGCTGTCTCTGGCATGAACTCAGTGGTAGGATCTCTGATCACCTCCCCCAGGGTGGTGCAGCCTTGCCAGGTTACAGAGGAGGACAATGCAACCAGCCCTGGTGAGATCTGATAGACTAGGGTCAGATAGAAAAGGAGTCAGTGGACTGGGGGAGGGTCATGGGAGGAGAAGAGGGAGGGTGAGATTGGGAGAAGTCAAGGGAGGGGGTTACATCCAGGATACAAGTTGAATGACTTGTAATAAATGATAATAATTAAAAAATAAAAATAAAAATAAACAAAAACCCTGTGGTACTTATAGAATTGATTGATTTAAATCTTTCTCCCTCTCTTCCCAACTCCCTCTCTTCCTAAAGGCTTTTGCCCATCTACTTTTTTGATACCTCTTCAAATACAGCCAAAGCAGCACAAATCAGCTCCTTTTTATTTAATTTTGTGTTAGTTTATTTACTTTACCTCCTGAGGGTACCCCTTTCCTCCCCTCATCCAAGTCCCTCCACTTCCCCTTGTTCTCCCTTCCCCCCTCTATTTGCCCCCACAAAGGGGGAAACCTCCTTCCTCCTGTATTAACCTTCCCCAGCACATCATGTCACATCAGTACTGATCATATCCTCATTCCCTGAAGCCAGACACGGTAGCACTGCAAGAAGGAAGTGATGCAAAAGCAGGCAATAGAGTCCATGATAGAAACAGCACCTCATTGAGCCCCATCCACTCACCAGGTGCCCATATGAAGACCAAGCTACCCATCAACCATGTATGTGCAGGGTCCCTAGGTCCAGACCACGCGTGCTCCTTAATTGCTATTTCAGTCTCTGTGCCCCCATGGGACTGCGTT
Source organism: Meriones unguiculatus (assembly GCF_030254825.1). Taxonomy (NCBI): domain Eukaryota; kingdom Metazoa; phylum Chordata; class Mammalia; order Rodentia; family Muridae; genus Meriones; species Meriones unguiculatus. The sequence goes on from NC_083363.1 coordinate 49,197,260, forward strand.
AGTTGTCTCTGTTAGTCTTCTTGACAGTTAGGTTCCTGTCCCTTCCATGTCCTTCCATCCCCCTACCCCCACTAGCCAGAGTTCTACCCTGTGCTTGGCTGCAAGTCCCAGCATCTGTCTCCATCAGCTGCTGGCTGGAGCCTCCCAGACCACAGTCAAGTTAGGTTCCTGTCTGCAAAGCACAACAGAGCATCCTTATCAGTGTCAGGGGCTGGCTCTACCACGTAATAGGTACAACTCAGTTTTTAATATAACTCTGCCACATAAAACCCAGATCTCATTACTAATTGTTTCCTTTTTCATTGCTTGCTTTCTTTCAAATGACACAGATTTTTGCCTAGGCCTTTCTACCTTATCTTCAATATTTTCTATTTATTGACTTCTAATCAGTTATAATCAAAAAGAAAAATGGTGAGTTTGAAACAAAGGATTTTTTAAAAATGTTTTACTTCCAATAGAGATGTTCAATGTTTTATTTGTAGCCTATTGCTGGTTCATAGTGAAATTTTAGACTGGTAAAATATGCTAATCAACTTACTTCCTTGTGCAAGTGACTTCTATATACTAAATATATATGTGTGCAGATGTTAATGTGCTGTGTGGGAAAATATCCCGACCAAAAACATTAATCATTGTTTTTATCTCAAATATGTGATTTAGGGAGAGTTTACTGCTGTACTGACCTGACTAGCAGCATGAGAGTGTATGTCCAGGAAGTCTCCTTTTACAACATTCTGTTGGTGTTGGTTGCTGTCTCAACAATCAATAAAACTTGTAACACTGAGTGTGTTAGAACTTCTTCACATGGGCCTGCCCATGGAATTGCTCAATTTTCAAATATTACTGTAGCTGTCTTCCAGTAACTAGGGACAAATGAAGAGGAAAGATGTGTCCATATTTCAAAGGCTGCATCTGAAAACTGGCACAGCACCGTATTTGAAGTTATGTGTCAATATGCTTTCATAGGTTCAAGTAGTGGAGGAGGGGCAAGAACAGAGGAGAAGATTGCACCTCTGCAACTTCACTTAATCACTTTCTCAATGGAAGGAAAACTAAAATATATGTTTTTTGGTGCTTCTGTCACTTGGTAGCTCACGGTGGCGGATTCTGCCACTTGAAACATTAGCTATCAGTCCATAATCAATGTTGCCTGAATGTCAGATATGTTTTGCATTAAGTGGATCATGCCCTGATATTCTGAAAGTCACACAAGTAGAACATTTTCTAGACTACAATTGTAGTTTTAGAAGGCCGCAGTATTGTCAGAAGCACCCAACTGTTTTGGGAAGTTCCGGTAAGCATTTTCATTCTAGTTCATTCAAGACTAATTGGGAGTCTTACGACAGATGCTGTGAATCAACTAACCTATGTTTACTTCCTTTTGTTCAGGAATATGGAAGATGATGCCAAATTCACTATAATCGGAAGCATATTTGGGATGCCTTGGATTCTCTTAACAGCAGTGGCTCTTAGATCGACAGTGTGGCTTCTTAGTACATCTATTTTGGCTGTTCTTGGCCATCATTTTTTTCCTTGTGAATTTACAAATCATACATTCAGTAGTTTACTCCATAGATTTAGATACCAATACTGAATTTATTAAACTGTCATCTAAATAAATCAGTATTTTCTTTAAAATTGATACAGCATCTATCGTCTCATACTATCCCATTTTAAAATAAGTGAGACTACTTTTTTTCTTTTTTTTTCTTTTTTTTATCAGTTACATTTTATTAACTGTGTATCCCAGCCATGTCCTGATCCCTCATTCCCTCCCAGTCCCTCCCTCCCTCCCTCATCTCCACCGTGCCCCTTTCCAAGTCCACTGATAGGGGGGAACTCCTCCCCATTCATCTGATCCTGTTTTATCAGGTATCTTCAGGACTGGCTGCAAAGCCCTCCTCTGTGGCCTAACAGGACTGCTCCTCCCTTCGGGGGGCTTGGGGGGAGGGGAGACCAAAGAGCCAGTCATTGAGTTCCTGTTAGAAATAGTCCTTGTTTCCCTCACTTTGGGAAACCAATTGGTTACTGAGCTACCACAGGCTACATCTGAGCGGAGGTTCTAGGTTATATCCATACATGGTCCTTGGTTGAATGGTGAGACTACTTTTAAGATTATTAAAATAAATTTCATCAGAACATTTAATCTCTTCCTGCTTGATGCAATTTTATAGACCAAAACAGAAATTAGGATAAACATAAAATAAATAAGGGGAATTTTTATTCTTTTTGTGATTTATTGATTATCATTTCATGCTTAGGCATGGTTGGTCCATGCTTTTAAGACAAAAAAAAAAAAAAATACCCCTTTGTTAATTCAAGAACGAATTGAAGAAAAAAAATTCCTTTCCTCCTTTTTTATCATGAAGCCTTCTGTGCTATGGAAACAGGATGTTTTCTAGACTTCTTGTGCTTCTAATTTTAAAATTCCTGTTTTCACTTAATCTTTATTTCAATGGCCTTGCTTTTAAAATTTTAACATCTTTAATTTTCATCCAGTCATCATGTTTCAAGTGTTGCAATTCTTCTATTCCCATGGTCTTATTTGACAATAATTTATATATAATTCCTTTACAACTATTTATTTCACTCACATTAATTTTTAATTAATAAACTATTTTATTTGAGATTTCAAAACATTTGCAGGACAAATTGTTTGGTAATATTCTTCATGTGTATACAAAATTTGAATATTATGAAGAACATTGTGGGTTTTTTTTTTTAATTTTCAGTTATTTGTGAGGATGAGTAGGCATATGTGTGCGTTTGTGTACCACAGCACCCATGTGGAGGTCAGAGGACAGTGTGCCCTAGCCTTCTGTCATGGGTATTGGAGATCCAAGTCAGGTCATGAGGCTTGCACAGTAAGCATCTTTAGGACTGACCATCTCACTAGCCTTACTTCAGAGAATTTAACACTTCTAATTCACAGAATAGCACATTGTAAAACAAATTAATCTTTGCTTTTGGCAATTAAATCTAGGGCATCCTTGTCATTTCTGTTAACTCTTATCTCTTCCTAAAAAGTCATATGCCCATTTTCATTGAGTTCTTCAATGTCAATATATGAATGAATTTCCCTATGTTCTGGAGCACATTCAGTCAACAAAATATTGTGAAGTGAAGGCTTCTATCTAAGATGGCAAATAAAAGACTCACAAACCATAGTAATCCTTAGGTAAGTAACTATAAACTATATATTTTTTCCAGTGACTCAGAATAAATAAAGGAAACAGGGTTGTAGGTTAGTTTTGTCTGGCATTCAGGAGGCTCTGGTTTGAGACCTACCATTATATAAACCAGGCATGGTAGCATAGGAACACTGGAGAAAGAGGAAGAATGGTTGGAATTACAAGGCCATCCTTGGCCATGCAGTGATTTCAAAGCCAAATTGTAACAAGTGAGAGTATATCTCAATTTTTAAAAATGGGTCTCTGCTGGTAAAAATGCTTGGACTTGGTCATGCAAACATGAATACCTAATTTAGAATCCCTTGATCTACCCTTCAGTTTTCCCCTGAATCTTTCACATATATTCACCTCTCAACTTCATTTCTTTTCCTCCTCTTTTCCCTGTTTACACTTTTTTCTCCTATTTATCCTCTTTTTAAAAATTTTTCTTTAACTCACCAAGTACAATTAATGCTTCCCATATGTGCATTGGTCAGGGCCATTCAATGGGACATGGATATGCAAGTGGTCATGCTACGAGAGAGAAACGAATCTTCCTCCCTTAGCAGCTCTTCATTGCCAATAGCTCCTCAGGACAGGGTTTCCTGGTCTAGACTAGAATTTCTGCCTGCTTGATCTTTTGCATGTCTTAAGTAGATAAATATAGCCGCTATGAGTTCATATGTATAATATCTATGCCTTGTCCAGAAAGTAGATTTTTCACAGTGGTCCTCCTCATCCTTCAACTCTTACATTCTTCCCACTTCCTTTCCATCATCCCTGCAGCATCAGAGATGCTCCCTATAGGACTGACCTCTCACAGTACCTCATTCTCAGCACCTTGACCAGTTATAAGTTTCACCTTATCTATTTGATTATTTAAGAGTGATGATTTTAATTCTTAAAAGTGTCACACAAATAGATTCAAGATATAAGCTAACTAAAATAACTTTCACTATATTTTTATTTGTGTGGTTGAAATTTTTCTTGAAGGAAACATTGCATGTAACATTTCATTCTAAGATGAGGATCTACAGGTAATGCTAAACCACTTATAGTCTCTCAAAGCCACTCACAGAGTAGAACTTGTGAGGGTAATTGAGCACTTCCATTATAAGGTACAAGTAATTGGGAAATTAAGTTTCCACTCAGTGCTTGCAGTAAAAGGCAGATTGTAATATGCATTGAAAACTTAGTTTGCATGTATTAAAATTTAAGGTTAAACTAGCTGATATCATGTACTAAATTTCTATAAAAGCTATTTAGTGGTGTTTGGGGGTCATTTTGAAGAATTTCTAAATTGCTATGTTCTTTGCAAGCAAATACTAGGTGTACTGAATTAATCTACTACAACAACCAGCATTCTCACTTTCTAAAAATTGTCAAGTGTATCAATTATTTTAATGCAACAAGAGAGGAGAAACCCGTGGAAATTCTTAAAATATAATATTTTTACCAATTATTTGAGGATTTCACTCAATGTTGTTGGATCGTATTTTCCTTGCCCACTTCCCTTCTAACTCCTCCCTAATCTGCTCCTCATATTCTGACTTATTCTCAACGTCAGGCTCCTCTTTTTTGTTTAAGGTTTAATTACACTGCCAATTCACTCATGGGTCTGAGGCCAATTCACTGGAGCACAGCAAACGTACAAGGGTCTCCACTCTTTGAAGAAAACGGTTCCCTTCTTCCTCTAGAAACCACCAGCTGTCCACAGCTCCTCAGTTATAGGCCAGGGCTCATTATGTCCTCCCTTCTCCATGTTAGAATGTGGACCCAAGTGATGTCTTTAAGGGATTGGTTTTCTTCTTTTAAGGCCTCTCTTATTTTCATAACCTCAGCTTTAAGATCATTTTCTTGTGCTTCCCGTGTGAAAGAATTCTCAGGGCTTGCTGTGGTAGGATAGCTGGCTTTTGTTGCTGGTGTTCTTGCACAGACCTCTAGACCTTTGGCTGGCTGGTATTAACAGGCCTGGTGGTCTCTGATGGTAATAGGTCTTGGGGCTGTGGTTAGAGCTTGTGGTCTGAGATGGCTGCAGTCCTCTGGTTTTCCTGCTGCTGCCTGATCCTTGCCGGTCTCTGGTGCCTCAGAATGAGGTGAGGCTGAGGATTGATGCACAGGCCAGTCAGGGAACTGGCGTGTGTAGTGCAGAGTGGAAGTGGAGCACAAAGAGCTCTGGGCAGACCTGGTGACCGATCTATTATACACCTGCAATCGACTCACAGGTGCTGTGACTTTATGGGTGCAGTGGCTTCATGTCCAGGAGACACAGTTTTACTCTAATCATCCAGACTTTGGGCTCTCACAATCATTTTGCCCTCCTTATACAACGCTCCCTAAGTCTTTTGAGGGGTGATATGTGCAGTGTTTTGAAGGCAATATTATACAGCATTGTAGATTATTATATTTCTCAGTCTCTAAATAAGTATTTTGCAGAAACATCAGATTCTTACATCAGTGTTCAAGGAGCTCAGACGATTGAGAAATTCCGTCAAAATTCAATGGCGATTTTAGTTTTAGTTCCCTAACTGTTAAATAATAACCAAGTTTGACAGGAATAGGGCGAGAGACTAAGGTCAACAATCTGATGAAGTCACTTTTTTACTTTTCACTCATCCGTGTTGGAATGGGAAATAGGCTATAGATAAAAAAAAAACAAAAAACAAAAAACAAAAAACCAGAAAGATTTATTAAAATCTCGTGTCATGTTTTTGTCACTTTGATCTTTGTGCTTCCTTTAAAAAAAAAAAGATTGTTTTAAGTGTACGAATCAGCGGATCTCATTGAATATCGCTGTACTTGGCTCATATTCCCCATTGCCCTCTACTGTCTTTTCTTCTTCCCTACTGAACCCTTTTTGCTTCTCTCAAGTAGTTTCCTTCTGGCTTTCATGTCACTACGTGTGTGTTTCCTAATTATGCAGGTATTCACTTTGATCTTTTGTGTGTGCATGCTCCTAGGTGCCTGAGTGCTTGTGCATGTATGTAAAAGACAAAGGATTCCATGGGGTGTTATCCCTCGGGTTCTGTCTACCTTGGTTTCTGAGACATTCTCTCACTGCCCTGTAGTTTACCAAAGAGGTAAGGAGGCTTGTCAGTGAGTCCGTGGGTTCTGCTTGTCTCTCTCCCACATGACGTAGTGCCTGTCTTTATTTTAACATGGGTTCTGATCAGCAAACTCAAGTGTTCATGTAAAGGCAAGCGCTTTACAGACTGAGACCTTGATCTTTCCATTCATTTGCTGAGCCATGAATTTCTATCAAAGATGAACTTGCTGGATAAGATGAAAGGAGCATTCAAAATTAACATATGTGTATGAACTATATTAATGAAAGAAAATCTTACTAATGAGAATGAGTCACAATGTTAAGCCAGTTTATTAAGTAAGCTAGCTGGAGGTTTGATTCCTTGACTATATAAATAAATAGAGGCTTTGTAGACACGACGTTGTTAGGATTCTCCTGAAATCTTAGTAGGATTCCCAGCACTCTGACAAAGGTTTGGTTATGAGTCTCAGCATCTGCTTTGATACACTGCTAGGTAGAGTCTTTCAGAGACCCTCTGTGGTGGGCTCCTGTCATGTTACTTGTTTTCTCCTACTACCAATATCGATCCCCTTTGTCTTTCTAGGTGAGGAATGATCATCTTACCCTGGGTCCTCTTTCTTGTTTATCTTCTTTAGGTGTACACATTTTAGTATGTTTACCCTATCTTATAGGTCTAGTATTCACTTATAAGTGAGTATATACCATGTGTGTCTTTCTGCTCCTGGGATACCTCACTAGAGATGATCTTTTCTCTATCCCACCATTTACCTGCAAATTTCATGATTTCCTTGTTGTTAATTGCTGAGTAGTATTTCATTGTGTAAAAGTATCACAATTTCTGTTTCCATTCCTCCATTGATGGACATCTGGGTTGTTTCCAGGTTCCAGCTATTATGAATAAAGCTGTCACAAACATGGTTGAGCAAATGTCCTTGCTGTGTACTTCAACATCTTTTGGATATATGCCTAGGAGTGGTATAGCCGGATCTTGAGGAAGCAGTCTTCCTGATTGTCTGAGAAAGTGCCAGATTGATTTCCAAAGTGGAAAGAAGGGGGAGTTCGTATGACCTAGAGGGGACAGGAGCTCCACGAGGACCAAATAAATCAGGGTACAGGGGTCTTCTATGAGGCTGTTTCTCCAACCAGGGACCATGCATGGATATAACCTAGAACCCCCTCTTGGATGGAGACCATGGCAGATCAGTATCAAGTAGGTACCCTAATAAGGGGAACAGGGACTGTCTCTGACATAAACTCAGTGGCTGGCTCTTTGATCTTCCCCTTCCCCTAGAGGCAGAAGCAGCCTTTTTAGGCCATAGATAAGGACATTGCAGCCAGTCCTGAAGATGCCTGATAAGCTAGGATCAGATGGAAGGGGAGAACGACCTCCCCTATCAGTGGACTTGGAAGAGGCAGGGAGGAAATGAGGAAGGGAGGGTGGAATGGGGGGGGGGGGAAGAAGGGGACCACCGCTGGGATACAAGTGAATGACCTGTTATTAAAATTAAAAAAAAAAATCTTAGTAGGAATAGCTTGGATGCCAATTTCTTACCAGGTGTGATTACTTCACAAAGCAGGTAATTTATGAGACAGTCACAACCCTCTACTCAAAAGCTAGCTCTCCTTTCCATGTTCTCTCTATTTCTTTCTCTTTCCGCAAACAATGAACACAATATCATTGCATTTTTAAAAAAGATTCTTTGTACCTCTATTTTGAAGCCTTACCTCAAAATTGGTCAAAATGTTTTTTTCTAAGTATATGTAATCTCTGAGAAATGTTTTGGTGCCTGGCAATTTTACTACATATACATTTTCTATGATTAATTATTACTTAACTATTCCATTAAAAGGTTGATAGAAACATTAGTATCAGTATTGATAGTTCTATTTTGTCCTTTGAATTGCCTAACGGAGTAAATTTTGTGATCAGAATACTAGATTTAATTTGAATTGTTTTTACTCTAACTTGCTTAAATTTCTTAACTTTCTTGAGTCTCTGGCTTCTCATCAGTAAAATTAGTAAAAAGTAAAATCAGTAAAATCTCATTAGTAAAAAGTATTGATCTTGTTGACTACCCATATTTCATCAAGACACTTAGCTATCTTAAATATAAAACAGAGATAATCATTGTCCCTGCTCTGTGAAGTTATTGTTATGTTAATTTTTAAAAAATGCAACCCCAGATGTTTAGAAATTTTCACATAACATATTATTAAGCAACCTATTTTATAACTGCTACACTCAGTGATAAGTCAACACCAGTTTTGTATATACATCATATTTTAAATAAATGTACCAATTAGTTATGACAATAATCCTCATTTGAGACAATGTTTCAGACAATTTTCAAACAATGCTTTATAAACAAGTCAAAACCAGACAGTTAATAACTAACCACCCTAAAAGCAATCCTTTTTACTGTGTCATCATGTTCAATCTGAAACATTACTGTTCTTTAATAGGCAGACAAACAGAAAACTTTGTTGAAAGAAAAACATATTCCATTTAACGATTTGGATTTTCAGACTATTATTTAATAGTATAACTTTCATGGACAAAATCAGATAATCTATGATGTATGTTAATAACTTATCAAAGTGTTTATTACAGAATGATAAACCCTAAGGAATGATTTTCATAGGTTACAATATGCTTGTATATAATACGCCACTTACATATTAAGTGTATATTACAATTATATCCTTAATAAAGCTAATAGAGAGACCAGGGAAATAAAAAGTACCAGTCATGAGTCACATATGTGGCTGATTAGTAGAGTTTTTGTCTAGTATTGAAACTTAGGGTTCACTTTCCAACACCAGAAATACACACAAACACAAACACAGAAAAACACACAAACTCTAAAACTAAACTCAAATATTTTACTTAAATAAGTATAAGCAGTCTTGCATGTATCATGTAATAAGATTAAGCTATATCCTGCATTCTTTTTAATTTTTTCTCTTTTGGATGTATTTGTTTTGTAATTTTATTTATATATTTTTATTACAATTTATTCACTTCGTATTCCTTCTTAAATTGTAATCAGAGTGGAGAGTACTTTGAGTGGTGTAAAAGCAATTTCTAGCTATATAACATGGCTAGAGTTTTTACTTAGTTCTGTAGTTGAGCTCCGGGAGCAGTGACCTGGAGATAACTCCTGAAGATCCTTGCTTATTAAAATGAGTTCCTATTATGGCAATAACACGATCTCACTCAAGACCGCATCTGAAAGAATCATTGAGATCCTTGTGTCTTGCTTCCAACTATAGATTTTTTTTTTTTAATTTTTGTTGTTGTTGTTTAATATGTGGTTATATTTTCCTGGCTAAGTTCATATCCTCTTGGTCGAAGGCCAGTTTTTAATTGAATTCAGTTAGTTTAATTGTTCCTCAGAGATGTCCATAAAACACGCTCTCTCTCAGATTCCCTAGCAGAAATGCCATTGTCTGCTCAGCATTCCCAGGAAAACTGCTCTCCAGCTCTATCTTGCTCAACAGTGACTATTTAATGTGCTCTTCTTGTGTGCTTTGTATTTCAATTACAATTTAAAGCGAATTAAAATCCATTTAAATGAATAGCATCATCTCTTAGTACTCTTGATGGAAATCCACTTCAGAACATTCTATGTCCTTAAGGTAACACACTAAAATGTATGTCATATTTTATATCCTTAATTTTTCATCATCAATCTTATTTCTTATCATGATTTAATCCTGCATATTCATTAGTTTTTATTAACCAAATCAAATATAGTGATGAAATTTTGTCTCATATTCTTCATAGTTGAATCATTAATTTTTGACACTTAAAGACAGCTTTTATTTTCAAAAGTTCTGTATGTCAGTATTATGGACAGCTTTAGAAACAGGTTACTCATCGAAGCAAGTAACTTTATTTTCTGTGGTAATGAGAGATTGTCATATGACATTTCTAGATAAAGGTATCTCATGGAGTGAGATACTAAAATCATAAAAATGTTAATAACATGTGAAACTGTTGCAGTTTATAGTGTGTGAGATTGTCCCTTTCTAAGTACTTGACCAGTTATATCAGCTCTGTAAAAATGCCAGGATTGACATTGCTATTCCCCTTTTAAAGGTCAGGAATTGGAAACAAGATCCCATGGTACAAATCTAACTAGTGACCTGTTCGTAGGAATAAAATTTTGTTGGATCTCAGCTGCCACCATTTATACATGGTTTATTGTTATGTAAGAGGCGTGAGGGCACAGTTGACTAACTGTAACAGAGGCTATACAGTGCATAAATTCAAATTATTTACTATTGGATCCACCACAGAAAGTGTGCTAATCCTCATTAGAAATGTCTAAATGTTTAGACAGATTTGCAGCACAGGAAAAATTCTCATGTTATATGCTAGTGACTCAAAGTCCAGCATATTTTCATTGACAGCCAAGTTGAGCGATTTGCCATAGGGTATCAATTTGCTCCTGCACGAGGTCAATCCTCTGTTTGAACACCATCAAGCTTCCTTTTAGTTGAGCATTAATTCCTTTTTGTACAACTAAGGCATGAGCTACATTGGCTAAATGATTATTCAGGGTCTGAGCAGTCTGCCCAGTATGACTCATGGCTAATGCCCTGGTGGTAGCTCCAACAGCCGCCAATGAGATGGCAGTAACAATGGTGGCTGTAGTTCCAAGATCCCTTTTCTGTCTGAAGAGAGTCATAGCGTGAGGGGCATCAATGGGCACAGGCACCCAGCGAGGCATGCGAGTAACCAGGGCATACCTAAATTTACTAGCATTCCAGCATTGGGCAAAAAAGCAAGTATCATTACCACAATTACTTGGCTCTATCTGGCTAATAATGAATAAAAATGGGGGATATAAACAAACAGGTGTGGGCTTATAGGAAATATTATGAGAAGCCTTAACCCCCTCGTTGGAACATCCTGCATCAGTTCTAGAACTAGCAGTGGTGGTGTCCGAGGTCTGAGTAGGTTCAGGAGACCATTGCCCCCAGGGGCTAGACGTGCTCCATGCCAATTGACTAACTCCATGTTTTCCTCCACTTTTGAAAGTCATTTAAGGTTCTTAAATTATTTTTTCCCTTTTTTTTAAAATTTTTCATCAACTACACTTTATTCATTCTACATCCCCCCATAAGCCCCTCCCTCCTCCCCTCCCAATACCACCCTCCCTCCTCCCTCTGCATGCATGCCACTCCCCAAGTCCACTGATAGGGGAGGTTCTCCTCTCCTTTCTGATCTTAGTCTAAACAATTGTCGAGCTATATTTTAGGTAATTGGACTGGAGAATTCGATACTACGATGGAGCAGCTGAAAGTGGCCATTGTCACAGTAAATTCTACCAGAGTGGAGGCAGGACTAGCCACAGGATTATCATCATGGATTGCTGCAGCCATGAATCATCTGAAGGAATGGGCGGGCATGGGAGCGTTAGCAGGCCTTCTGGTGTTGGTCTCCTTGGTTTGCCTGTGGTGTATATGCAAGATTAGAGTCTCACAACAGCGTAATGCAGCCATGACCATTCAGGCCTTTACAGCCATTGAAGCATGACAGTCTCCCCAAGCATGGTTGGCTACCATAAAAAGCTAAAATGTTATGCTCAGGATGCGAGGCTAAGCACTGCACTCAGGGTCAGCCGCTTTCGACCCAGAGAAGAGCATGTCTGATTGCATGCGGGTTGATGCCCCAGGTCCTGCCTCTGAGAAAAAGGTATCAGATGGGTCTGATGCTCTTTGGGTGGACGACACCTAAATGAACATTAGTACAAAGTCCCAATTTATTTCTAATATCAGAGATCAGACCTCTACTCTTGCCTGATGCATCTAAAACAAAAAGGGGGAACTGTAGAGAGCTGCGGAATGCTATGCCTTAAAGATGGAGCTGGTTTCCGCCTTCTACCTTCCCGACGGTGAGTGCTCTCTGTCAGGAACAATTCCACATTTGGCTAAGGCTGAGGATCTGGCTTGCTTCCATGTATGTGGACCTATCTGCATTGCCCACGTGGCACGCTGGGGTTGGCTACCCAGAGGCTATTTAAGCTGTGGGCTGGCTTTCCCCAGGGTCAGATGCTTGTTCAAGGTTCCTAAATAAACTGCATTGAAAAAAAAAAAAAAAAGAAATGTCTAAATGATGGAGCTGGAAAGATGTGTTTGCTGCCCTTGCAGAAGACCTGGGTTCAGTTCCTAGGACCTCCACAGAGGATCACATGCACCTGTAAGTCCAGTGACAGGGGATATGACTCTTTTCTGACCTCTACAAACATTGTACCTACACGGTCTACATACACACAGGCATGCAAACACTCAAACCCATGAATTACAAGTAAATAAATCCTTTAAGAATTCATGAAGTAAAATGCAAAGTGTGTGGTTTGTATTCCAATTCATATATGTGTCATCTAGTGTATATATGAGTTCACTCAAATGGAAATCCAAGTATTTAGAATTGAAATCTAAGGTTACCTCTTCTTTAGGGTCATAAAGATATTACCAGGAAACAAATCCATCAGTAATGAAAATCCTCATGATACATATTTTTTATTTGACTCCAGTGTACAGAGGCCATTTAAATGTACATCTATTTTATCACATGAAATCTTTAAGGAACAGACGGCAAGTTAAGGATATCGTGCTCCAGTCTATGCTATTTTTAACCACTGAAACATGCAGCTTTGTCAAAGCCAAGGCTGGAGAATTGGGTGGCTAGAGGTAAGAAAGTGGAGGGAGGAAACAAACCCTGTGGTGGGAGAGTATGCCGAGACTCTGCTTCATCAGGCAGCAAGAGATCCGTGTATGTCTGCCTAACTCAGCATCTGGGTAAGCACCTGAGAGTGTGACATGGCTCTAACACAGGCTTTACTTCTCATTCTTTCTCTTCTGATCATTTTTGTTAGTTTATCTGACTGCTCAGATCATAAGTGCCATTAGAGATACTTCCTTTATATTGTGAACAAAACCCATCATTGTTGTAACTGCCAAAGAGGTGTTTTGGTCTGTTTTTTTTTTTTTAAAGCAAATATTAATGTCTTTTATAAGATAATTGAAGTAGCACTTATATTTGTTGAAGTAAACTAGATTGTTATTACTGTGTTGTTGCTGCAGTCAACCTTTTGCATTTGTCACATTCTAATTGCTTCAAGCATTGATATGACTCTTAATTTATCATGAAATTGTGATTTAACAATAAAGACTTTTCAATTAACAAATACTCTTGAAAACATATAGTCAAATGGGCTAAACTTACTCTTTTTGCATATTTGGCACATAAATGAAAAGTAAAGGAGTGTTTCAAGTTGTTTTATTATATCATGAATTTACATTATACAATTAATATTCTAAAGAAGAAGCATTAATAGAATAAAATGTAATTGTTTTTTGAGAACAATAACTTCAGCCTGGGAGCAAGGAATAGAATTAAAATGGCCTGAAATCTAAATGAGAACCCTGTGCACCTTATTGTTGCCTATCACACATATGCTCTCACTTGGTAATACCATTTGAACAGTCTCTAGATTCTAAGACTTATTCACAGACATTAAGATGTCCATTGAGCAGTGTAGAAAAAGTCCTTTCTCGGGAAGTGCTTATATGATATAATGATAATTCTATGATTTGAAAATAAATTTAAACACAGGTATAGAGAAGGATGAAGTAGATGAAGCAGGAGATTTATAAAGATGATCAAGAAAAGTCTCTACTCTTTGAATAGAAACAAAAAATATTTTAGTGCGTATGGGGTTGCTTCCAAGGACTCAAGGGTAACCCACCACTTCCTTCCATCGCTTTCACTTTGGGAAAAGCCTAGTCTATTTCTGTCTAGGATACCCATACTACCCATCCGCACATATTCTTGTGGTGTAAATCCCAGGGTTTAATGGTTTACTACCTGACAGCTGTACTGCAATGTAAACTGTATGCAAAGGAAACAAAGTATTTCCTGGAAAACTTTTTAAGAATTAGAAAACCAGCTTGGCAAAACCTCTTGCCTCCTATTATTACTTCTTCCTCCTTTGTGAGATGAACACTGTGAGACTGCGCACAGTTATCCTGTTCCCCAGACAATGCCTGAGTCAACCATACATCTGAAACAAAACGTTTGCCACTTTATATGGACAGCAAGTACCAAAACCTGGGATAGAAAAATTCTTACTCTATTTGTGAAAAACAAACACATTAACTAACAAGTTTTAGGGAAAGAAGGAGTTGACGGGAGATGCAACCTAGAGAACTATGGGACCCATAGTTTAAAAATAGCTTTTTATAAAGTTTATAAAGTCTTTTTTTTAAAACAGAGGTAAATTATTAGTGTGCTATGGCTGCAGTAACAACAGTTACTGTGGATTAAAATATAAATGAATTACATTACAGTTGCAAAGTGTGGACATTCAAAATTAATCTATTAGTGCCGTTTTCTCTTTCTGAGGACTGTTAAAAATACTTGGAATTGTAGAGATGGATCCGTGGGTAAAGTACTTGCAACTCATAAGTGAAAACTAGATAAGTATATTTCTATCCCTGGTCTCCCTTCTCCTTTAATATATACAGATAAGTGGATATTCATTCTCATACTGGAATAAACAAAATGTTTGTCATTATTTTTCTCTAATATCTTCAAAGTTTAATTCTTACCCATTCTTACCCATATATATATATATATATATATATATATATATGTATGTATATACAAGTCTCTTTCTGATGCCTCTGTATCAATATGTAGAACTTTTAGCTCCTTCTCCAGCATCATACTAGCCTGTATGCTACCATACTTCCCTCCACGATGAAGATGGGCTAAGCTTCTGAAACTGTAAACCAGTCCCAATAAAATTCTGTCTTTTTATGAGAGTTTCCATGGACCTGGTGTTTCTCTACAGCAATAAAACTCTACCAAGACTCATAGTCTACATTGTATTATCTACAAATATGATGATATCATTCTAGTCGCTGGAGTTAGTAGCAACGAAAGGTGTGTACATAATTTTCATGTACTATCAACTGAATTTAAGGTGATAAGAAAGAATATACTAAAAAAAGCCCTACCCAATCAAATGAGTTCTTTGATAAAATGTCTAGATGGTAAAAGAGAAAGAAAACAGAAAATTTCAAAAAATAGGAATGTCTGAGTAAGATGAATCTATGCAGGGAGTAATGGATGTCCTCTGTTGGAAGAGGGTCTCACTGCTAAAATTGCCAAACACAGAAATCAGCCAACAGCCAGAGCTTGAATAAGGACAAGGAAAGTTCATTAAAACTATACATGTATATTTATATATTAAATTTTGTGGAACTTTTCTCATATGATCTAACGGTGCTCCCTCCAAGAGCCAAAGACAACTTAACTAAAACTCAAAGCCAAACTTTGGACAGATTGCAGGGAAGCTTATGAAAGAAGGGAAAAAGGGAAAGGTAGAAAGACCTGGAAGGGACAGGAGCTCCACAAGGAGAGAAAAAATATCTGGGCTGAGAGGTGTTTTCTGAGATTGGTAGGTCAACCAAGGACCACTCATGTAGATAACATAGAATCCCTGCATAGATGAAGCCCATGACAGCTCAGTGTCCAAGTGGGTTCCCTAGTAAGGGGAACAGGGACTGTTTATAACATGAAGTCAGTGGAAGGTTCTTTGATCGCCTCCCTCTGAGGGGGAAGCAGCCTTACCAGGCCACAGAAGAAGACAATGCAGCCAGTCTTGATGAGACCTGATAGGCTAGGGTCAGATGGAAGGGGAGGAGGACCTCCCCTATCAGTGGACTTATACTGGGGCATGGGAGGAGATGAGAGAGGGAGCTTGGGTTTGGGAGGGGGCTACATCTGGGATTCAGAGTGAATAACTGTAAGAAACAAACAAACAATCCAGACATGGGAATCCTCATATCTGGCCAGGATTGTTTGAGAGACTCCCCTAAACATACAGCCAATCACTGTTGTCCTCAATTACTCACCAGAGATGGAAGGTAAGTTTCTGTTCCTGAAGACACTATGTTATTCAGACTAGGCCCAGAGGTCCCTGAGATGAAACTGACTTGAATGTCCCCTCCCTGAGGACTAGAACTATATTTCATGGTGCCAGAGGGCACAAACAAACAAACAAAAACAAAACAACACAAACAAACTTACAAAAGAGAGAGGCACCTAACACTCCCACTCAGCTATGATGCCTGTGGACCACATGAAAGACCACCATGGCACAATAACTCTTAAAGTGTGGTGATGTCACATCTAACTTGGTGGTAGCCAATGGCTCTCTAATAGGACTTAAGATGTGCTAAACTTTACTAAACCTGTATGATGTCTAATAACTATCTATAAACACTTATCTTTACACACAAAGATGAGCGTAGTCCTCACTCCCCAAAGAACCTTCCTTTGCAGGAGATAAGAAACACTACACGAGACCTTAGCCTATCAATGTGCAGAATTGTGGAGTTTAGTCCTGCTGGACACATTTACAAAACACTCTTGTACCTAAGGCTCAGGGAACAGTGCAGAATAGGATGCAAGACTATTGTAAGAGAGAGGGAGTCAGGGGGTTTGCTATGTGGTTGTTACTGGTTGTGCTCTGGTAACATTGGAAGCTACACCCATGAATTTTCACCAACGTGACCACCCAAACATGAGCTGAACAAGGAGAATATGAACTAACATGGCAGACTAGGAGGGAACGCATGAGAGGACTCAACTCTAACCAAGAACAACAGGTAAGTGGGTAAAGCTGGGAGCCGGAGCGGAGGCTTTCCCTGGGGGAGAGCACACCAGTTGCTCACCCAGTCTCAAATGGTCAGCTCTGAAAACATACGTACATGTAACATTATATGGACCAAATAGTTTATGTCTGGGAATAAACAGGTATATACAAATACATACATACATGAAACAACTGATGAAAAAGGCGTCATAAACTTGAAGGATTGTTAGGAAGGGCTGTTAGGAAGGGCTTAAGAGGGAGTTTGGGGAGAAGAAAGCAGCAAATTCTGAAATTAATATACAATCTCAAAAATAGACAACATCAGAAAATTCAGAGGGTCAGTTCCTAACATAAAAGGGTTAATTCTGGCAAAAATGAAGAAAACCAGCTCTCATTCTAATAAAGAACATATTTCTTTAGAAAATAGACTTTACTCTGGGTCTTTAATCTCTAATGTAGAAAAAAAATATTGCCAAGGTAAATAGTTAAAGACAGAAGGCTATAGCCTGAAATATCTAGATAATGCCAGAGCTTCTGATGACCTTTCTTTTTAGCTCTCTAATTAATTCTGCTGTTTCCAAGAGTATTTGCCCCAATGCATTATTTTATAATACCAGTCTTCAACCAAGCCAACTTCAACCAATATAAAATGTTAAATAGAGTAACTTTTTCAGAAGTTTTCAGATCATTTTTTCTTCACCTTATCCACTCAAGTGGAATTATTTGTCTCTAAAAAAATATTTATTGTTCTAACCTGTAATTGCATCATGATATTTTTCTTTTCCATTCTTGAACTTGCTATACATTTGCCTGGGATTAATATGTGCATGATCTAAGTTGCTCCCTCTATAAGATTCTATGACAGACACTGAGATGAACCATGGATCACTGGTTAATAGAGTTGCCATCTCAGGGCACCTGTACTAAGACTCATGCAGAATGTTATCTAGTCAACACAGAGTTAACATCATTTGTTTGTTTTTTATGTTTGTTTTGTTTGTGGGCTTTCTGTTTCATTTTGTTTGGCTTTGGCATTTTGTTCCTTATTGGCTTTTTGTTTGTTTTGTTTTTCATTATTTTGCTGTGCTTTGTTTTGCTTTTTTTGTTGTTGTTGCGAGAAAAAGAGAAAGAACATGAAGTTGAATGGTAGGGAGGTGGAGATGATCTGGGAGATTTTGGAAGAAAAGGAAGCAAGATTAAAATATATTGCATGAAGAATTTAAATAAAAAAGATTCCTTACCTTCTTACTCATGCATTCTTCTATGTCCTACACTTCACAATTTTCCTTGCAGATTCCATTGTGTTTCCATGCTTTGTGGCATGCATTCAGTGAACAATGATCATTACAGTTATTATTTTGGGTTCTCAAAGTGTTCCAGACCAGACCATCAGGAGGAATTCCTTCAAGCTGTCTCTTATCTTCAGGTGTTAAGAATGTCTTGCATAGCAACTGTATATTCTAGGCTTAAAACACTTGTGCTTAAAAAAATACAATTATTTAAATCATGTGCATATATTTGTGTCTGAGTGTGGGTTTGTGCATATGATATCAATGCCCATGGCGGCAGAAGTGGGTGTCAGATTCCCTGGAACTGTGTCTGCAGGTGGTTGTCTGCTGTGGGTCCTGGAAACGGAATTCCCTCTCGGCAAGAGCTGCTGGGTCTTCTCTCAGCCCCTTAACTTGAGCTTTCAACAGCCCAATTCTGGATTTCCTCAGTTCTCTCATAAGGTCTTTCTTATTCTTCTTTAGACAATAGATAGTCAGTTGTCAAAGTCTGGGCGCTGGATATGCACATCCCTATTCATCTGTGTTCATGATGGAATGTTCAAGCTCATTTCTCAATACTTGCATATTTTGGCAGGTTTGAGAAGTACAGAACAGTAGAATTAATTATGGACATCTTGTCTGAGTAAGAGGACATCAATTATATCTTCTGTCCGATTGAAATTCTGTGTACTTTAGACATTATTTTCAATTTTTCCGTCTTCCCATTTCAGTTTCCCCCTCCCACTAGCCACCACTGAGCTATTTGTCTATATGTTCAACAGTGTTGAGATTCAGCATATAGAAAATTTACTACAGCATTGATTTTCTTTGTCCCTGACTTATTACATATATCACAATGCCCTCCAGATTCTTTTATGTTGTTGCAAATTACAAAATTCTCTTATTTTATGACTAGATAATTTTTATGTTTATTTCTAACATGTCCTACTAACTTACCCATGGAGGAAAACAGTGATCACTCCATAGTTTGCCTATTGAGAGTAATGCTGTAGCAAACATGAAAGAACGTGGGAAAACTAGGTTTATTTTCTAAAAGAGTGATTTCAATTTGTTTGCAAGTGTGTGTGTGTGTGTGTATGTGTGTGTGTGTGTGTGTGTATGCACGCGTGTGCACATGTGCATGCCCAGGAACATGCACCTGCACAATGGAGTTGTTGAGTCTTACAACAACTTGTTATGTTATTTTTATTTATTTTTTGTTCGGTTTTGTTTTTGAGACTCTTTCACACTGATTTCCATGAGGATTGTACTAATTTGTCTTCCCAGAAAAAGTTCATTCAAGCTCACTTGTTACTGTGTCTTCATCAATAATGACTACCTTTTACATTTTTTTGCAATAGCCATTTAATAGATCTGAGTTTAAATTTCACTGTGACTTAATTAGCATTTCTCTGGGACTTAGACACTGATCAGTTTTCTGCTATTTATGCTTATCAATCATATTTGCATATATATATTTCTATCTTCCTGTATCATATATATATATGTGTGTGTGTGTGTGTGTGTGTGTTTGTGTGTGTATAAACTTGTCACGTGTCCTTTGAGACTTGTCTGTCTTAATCTTGTGCTCATTTTCAATTCAATTGTATTTTCGTGACTGAGTTGTTTGGACCTGTTCCATGTGTTAAATATCAACCCATTATTAGATGCACTGTTCAAAATATTTTACTTTCCTTTTGTAATATTTGTTTTGAGATGAGGTCTCATTCTTCCAAAACAGGCTTTCATTGGCAGGGATTCTCTTGCACTGCTTCCTGAGTACAGTGGTTACACACATGAGCCACCATCCTTGACTTATACGTTTTTCCCCTATTCTGTAAATGATTTCTTTATTCTTCTCCTAATTTCCTTTGTTGTACAGTAGAGTTGTATTTGAAATAGACCTGCTGTTTATTATTGCTTTTGTTTATTAATGTTTTTTGAGACCATATCACCAATAACAAAACAAAACAAAACAAAACAAAACAAAACAAAACAAAACAAAAAGTCACTGTTCAGGCTAGTGTCAAAGACGTTAGTGTTTGTCCCCTATATTTTCTTCTAGTAGTTTCATGTATTCAATAATTGGAAAATTTTACCTGTGTTTCCTATAATAATGTCATAGTTTGAATTTTACTCTTCTGCAGGAATATATTTGGTTTTGCCTGCACCATTTTTTGAAAAGATTTTCCTCTTACTCAATGAACATTTATGAACACATTGCCAGCAGTTGGATGTCTCTAAAAATGGAAATTTTGGGGGGTTCTCTGTCTTTTGCAATGTTCTGTATGCTCACTTGTATGCATTTTGTAGTACATACTGCAGTCAGGTAGGATTTGTGCCTCTAGGCTTCTTCATTTTTCTTAAAATGTTCTGGGAATTTGCATATACTTTGTCCTACTACATTTTAGGGCTGTGTTTCCAATTTTGGTGAAGGATAATATTTTTATGGAAAATGTTTTATACCTGTATTTTAAGTTAATATACTTTTAAACATTAACAATTATTCTAATCCATGAACATGGACTATCTGTCCATTTATTGCGTTCTCTTCAATTTATTTCTCAAATAAATGTATTTTTCTGTTAAAAACTTTTTCCCGAGGTTAAATTTGTTTCTAATTTTTAAAATTTTCTTTTTATAGCTTTGAAAAATACTATTTTTAAAATTACTTTATTTAGTTCATGTTTAATGTTTAAAAACAGTTTAAATATTTTATGCTGGTTTAATACAATGCCACTTTACTAAATTAATTAATTTTATCAAGTTATTTTGTATGTGTGGATTCTTACATAAGATTAATGTTTGTGTGTGTGTGTGTGTGTGTGAGAGAGAGAGAGAGAGAGAGAGAGAGAGAGAGAAAGAGAGATTATCCTCAAGCATTGGAACCATAAGAATTTACATATTGGTTCTCTTATCACTGTCTTTTCTCTATTCACTCTGGTTAGGATTTCTGACATCATGTAGACATCACTGTCAGTATCAGTTATGATGCTAGCTGTGGGCTTTCCATTGACTGCTTTTGTTAAATTCATTTTTCTACATCTTATTTGTTGAGAGATTTTATCATGAAATGATATGGGATTATGTCCCAAGCACGTTTTCACTGGCTCATAATAAATAAGGATTGAATCAGTAATAAAAATATAAAAATTATAGAAGGGAAAAGACCAAGGGCCAAAGGACTTCCCTGTTGATTTTTTTGTTTCCTTAACATTTTATTTTTATGTGAATGTGTCTGAGAGAATTTATGTGTACCACATGCATACCAGGTGCCTACAAAATTCAGAAGAAGTCGTTGGATCCTCTGGAACTAGTGTGTGGATGGGTGTACATAACCATATGGGCACTGGAAATGGAAACCAGGTCCTGTGGGACAGCAGCTGAGCCCTCACCACACCTTTCCTGCTGAGTTCTACAGAGCATCCAAAAATTATTCACGCTACTTATCTTCTAAAACTTTCCAAAAAAAAAAGAAAAGAAAAGAAAAGAAAAGTAACCCCATAAAAAACAAGGAATACAGTTAACCAAACAAATTATAACCTGAAGAAGTAGTAATTCTTTATTTTCATATATTGAGTTGGTCTTACGGTTTTTCTTGATCTGCATAAGTCATTTGTCTTTGTAAGCATGAACAAATTCACTTTGGTCCTGGTAAATAATTCCTTCTAACAAGATTTACTGCCATGCATTTCTTAAGGGTTTTGCTGTGTTTATAGTTGTCAGGACCTGTAATATTTTTCTCCTGGTAGTATCTTTCTTAGTTTAATATAAGGGTAATGTCAGCCTCATCAAATGAATATACAATTACAACTTCTTCTTATGTTTTTATTTTAAACAAACTTTTAGAAGGTAAGTATTAAGAATAGTTCTTGGAATTCTGGGTAGAACTTAACAATGAATTCATTGTCATAGGGCTCCCTTGCCTTTTATTGCAATTTTTAAAATAACTGATTAAATCTCCTTATTTTATGTTTATTCTTAATTTTTAAGGCAATATTTGTCTAGAAATTTATCAGTTTGTCCTTGCTTATCTAGCTTGCTGACATGAAATTGTTCATAATAGTTTCTTATGATCTTCTACGTTTAGATTCTGACTTGTAATTCTCCTTTTTCATATCTTATTTCAAGTATGATTTTTCTAGGTAGCCTAACTACATGTATTTCAATTGTGTTTATCCTGTTGTGTTAATTTGTTTGTTGACTTATTTAGGAAACACAAAATAAGTTCTTATTTTAGCTACTTTACCCATGGATTTCTTGAGAGTCACAGACCTAGATAATACAGATAGTAGGAATCCCACCACCTAGATAAAAAGCCAAAACAATTTAAACAAGATGACTGAAACAAGTAGTGGCAGAACCATTACTGAAATTCAGACATTATTTTGGAGATGAAGCTCCAGGTCATATTTCATGTGCTACGGTAGGTACAGAAATCTACACCTGAATCAGATATGTCTGTAATTAAATCACTGTTTGTTTTCATAGACACAATATGGGCAGATTTTCGTGAAACAAAATAATTAGGTAAAAACATTCTACCAAACAATGAAATCGATTGATGATTGCTCGATTTTGTGTGTGGGTGGATATGGGTACACACATGCCACAGAAAGCACATGGAAGTCATAGGCCAACAGTTTAGAAGTTGAGTCTCGCCTTCCACCTGCTCTTGTGGCTGGTTCTTTCAGGGTTTTGGCAATTTTACTGTCTCCTCTTTATATCCTGCTATAGAACTGTTGTGTGATCACAGATGCCTCCACAATATTCAACTTTGGTTTTTTTTTTTTGTTTTTTTGTTTGTTTTTTTTTTTTTTTTTTTTTAATGTGCACTCAGGAGACTGAATTCAGGTTGTCGGCCTGGTACCACTACTACTTAAAGTGTACACAAAGGACTCTACAGCCTACTACAGAGATGCTTGCTCAGCAACGTGTGTTGTTGCTCTATTTGTAATAGCTAAGAACCTGAACCAAGAACTCTTTCAGCTAATAAATGGATAATGAAAACAAGGTATACATACAGAATGGAATTCTTTTCAGGTAGTAAGAAAAATGAAGCCATGACATTTGCAGGTAAATGGCGAGAATTCTAAAATACGTTAAAGAAGTAATCCAGACCCAGAAAGCCAAATGCTGCTTGATCTCCTTCATTTGTGAACCTTTGTTCCAAATGTTTACCATATAGAACCTGAGGTAAACAGAGAAGTAAAGTGAATAGAAAGGACCATGGGAGATGAGTACAACAAGCACTAGAGAGAGCAATGAGTGGGATGTGAGAAAAATGGAAGAGGACTTTAGCAGGAGGATATTAAAACACAGAGAAAGGAAGTAGCTATAAATAATATTATGGATGCTTTACAAGACCAGTTTAAGGTGGCATGGCATAGATGTTAATGAGGTTTGAGAAGCTATGGATTGCTACATTATTTTATAAGCTTTTTAAATGCACATACATAATGAAGGTTGTGTCACAAATAGTAATGATGCTCCCTCAAAAATCCGTAGACTATCTAATCAATTCATCTGTTCCAGACATGGGGAACCTCCCTTTGAGTTGTTGGTCAAGGAACCAAAGACACTCCTGAAACTATTTAAGCAATTAGCATTGATCTTAGTTGGTTCTAGCTACTTGAAGGTAAGATCCTATTGCTGAAGAAAACACATTCTTTGGTCACAGGTCTTTGGGGAATAAAGGCTAATTCTCACAGTATCAGAAGGTGCTATACAGGCTGCCAAGAGAGAAGAGCATCAATAGTTCTACCTAGCTGTGCAGTCTACAAATCACAACAGTGACCAGTATGGTAAGATAGATATTCCTGGTGCTGTAATAATGGCACTTACAGCTTTGGAATAACCAACAGACATAAGGCCCAATAATTAACCTAAAAGGCCCACACAACAGGAAAGAACTCATGCCTGGCTGTTGCAAGATGTTTGATTACATGTGAGCACAGAGGTTGTGTTGTTTACTGGAAAAAAACTTTTTTTCTACTTGTAATATGGCTTAGCCCTAGCACACACATTTAATTCAAAACAGGATTAAATAAAATCAACCATAGGTCAAGAGTCGGAGCAAGAAACCAGCAAGGAGTGAAAGTAGGAATAAAAACCATAGAGAGTAAGAAGTCAGGAAGACTGAGAGAAATGCACAGGAAGTAGAAGGGAGGGACATTCAGCTTGAGGTTTTTTGGGAAGGTCTGGAGAAGGAGAACTTGCTCCTTTTGGGATACCAGCTGAGGAGAAAGGTCATCTGTGTGCTTTCTCTGCCTCTCTGAAATAGCAGGCTTTCACCCCAGCATTTGGTTCCCGAGTCTTTACTGGTAAAATTGAATGTTTGAGATTTTGTTAAAAACAACCGTTGACACTATTAAAAAAAAAAAAAAAAGCCTAGAAGAGAACCTGCTAGGGCAAGTTTCCTAAACCAACACAGTTTCTAAATGCAATCTAAATACTTATCCTTAGAACCCACAGATCACTTGAGATACAGGCTAGCATGGGTCTTCAGTCAGTCTTCTTTAGGACCATCCAGGATGTATTCGCATGTCACTTCTAAAATTTTCTTTTACCTAAATAAGCAGGATGAGGAGCAGAAAGTGAAATGACTTTAAATTTCATTTAGCACATGAATGAACGGAATTATTACCTAAGCAAAGAGGACACCATCATATAACTATCTATGGTCTAGTAGTAAATAAAATACTGTTTCCTTCTTAATTAAATAGACTTATAAAAATGAATAGGAAAAAAATAACTTTAACCGTTTCTTGTAACAATGACTGAGATTTATAATGGAGGATCAGGCAACCTATCTCCTTAAGGAACTCTGATCTAGATGCTATTATATTCTTTTAGCTTTTGTTCATAATAATTAAATTATTAAAAAAACATTTTCATGATATCAGGAGTTAATGGTTGCCACCTAATTTGAAAAGTTGTTTGATTTCTGGAAAAAAAAAATCAAAACATATAGTGCCATATATTTTAGAACTATATGCTAAGTAAAAATAACCATGATGAATTTTAAATGTTTAAAGAGCATCACTGTGAAGGAATGACCAACTTGGTAAGTAATTGTTTTAGGATAGTGGCCTTATTAGGAATCAATTTGGACTTCGGTGACGCCAGTGCACATACAGTTGTTGGATAATGGCAGTTTGAAAACCAGAACAATTAGCTAATTCTGTGACTTTATGTAGAGCCTGTGCTGAAATAATTGGAAGGAGATGAGAATCTTCCTCTTGACCTAATGTGCTATTTTCTATCTCACAGTTTGACATGAAACTATTGAAAATATTATAGTGTAAGTTCAATTTTACATAAAATTACTGTTGCTTTGTTTTTAACCATTCTTAAACGAAATGGAAGGACTTGTCTCAGGTTGTGTGCGTAGTGCTTTTCTCTGAGAGGTCGGATGTGCACTGCAGGCTTAAAAAGGAAGTAGTGGAAGGTCCTAAGATCTCCAGGATATCTCTTTCTCCCTTTTCTTTCTATTCTACCTCTTTTTCTCCCTCTTTTCCTCTTCTTTTCCTGTCTTTTTTTCCAATTGATTTCATTTTTTGAGTTATCTGTATTATTGGAGCTTGTGTAATTAAGAAGAGCATTAAACAGGTCAGACACTTGGCTACATGTTGTCCTTTACATCATTAGCCCATAGCCACTCCTTGCTGGATCCGGATCAGGTCAATGGAAAAACAAAAGGAAAATAACATGTTTCAAGTAATGGCTACATCTTTGGGGAAATGTTTTTTTTCTGTTACCACCTGCAGCACATGTAGATATTGGAGTTTATTTTAGGAATCTTCCTTAAATCAAGACAATTTGGTTAAAAAAAAAAAAGCTCAAAGTATGGCTGTATTAGCTTAGCTTTGAATAGAAATCTGCATTTATGGTGAAATAATTAATACAGTTCAGAATGCTGGAGTGACCGCTCTCAGCTTTAGGGCTTCTAGTGGATAGGTTATAGAGACACAGATGGTTCATTTTGTAATCTAGCTTTGAAAATGCCTCCAATTAACTCACTGTCCAGGGTGAACCATAATTTACATTAGGCCCACATTGTAAAAATGCTAGTTATGGACCCATTTTAAAACCTTGGAAGTTTTCTTTTTTTTTTCTTTGAAAGAATAACATAGAGTTTCATATTTTACAGATCAAACTGCTTTTATGAATCCTATTCAAAGTTTTAATTGAGGTCACAAGAAAATGGAAACAGTAGAGTTTAAAGATTTTTCTTTTGCGAAACAGCTTCACAGTACTAACACAATCTGGTTCTTCCGCAGTAAATGATGCACTTAACTTAGAGAAAGGAGGCAAATTCATCAAGAAAGTGTGCACACATTTTGAGGCTCTGCAGGAACTTGACATCAAAGTGGCATTAAGCACCAGGCAATAAAAGGAGAGTCAACTTTTTCAGGCATTAGGATGGACAAGATATTTTCTGATCATAAATTCATGTCTAGGAGCCTACTATTTGTGAATATTAAAACCTTCTTACTGATGTATTTAAAACTTAGGCATAGTGGTCATCTGGGAACAACTATGCATCATTTAGTCTTGCCAAGTGAAGATTATGATAATAACAATACCTGACAATATTTATAATATGTACACATTTATTCTCCTGCAAATATAACCAAATAACCTCACAGGTAAAGTGTCCTTATAACCTGTCAATTTTCAAGAGAGGAAGTAGAAACTTAGCATTAACCGTCTATGGTCACATAGTAAGTGATATGTGGATCTTGAATGTTCCTGGTTCAAAGTGGTTTTCTTTATGTCACTAAAAGCCTTGTCATAAAAATACTTAGAAAAAATATGCACTTTTGTTGTGTTTACATAATGGATATTTTAAGTAGACAGGTTTCAGAAGCTGAGCTAGTTTTTTAATTAGTGGTTGTATCATAGTGGAAAGACACTGAATCATGCACTGAATATAAATCCAGGCTTTGAAAACATCAAGAAAAAATGTGATTGGTGTTATAGTCTGCCTTTCCTACATCATGGCTTGCTCATTTACACAGTTGTGATACATACTTCTTCCAGTTATATTTTAAGAATGTTTGGAAAACCACGAATATGTTTTTTATTTTTTATTTTTATTAGTTACACTTTATTCACTTTGTATCCCCCATAAACCCCTCCCTCCTCCCCTCCTGATTCCACCCTCCCACCCCCTTTTCATGCATGTTCCTCCCCAAGTCCACTGATAGGGGAGGTCCTCCTCTCCTTCCTTTTGATCTTAGTCTATCAGATCTTATCAGGAGTGGCTGCATTGTCATCTTCTGTGGCCTGGTAAGGCTGCTCCCCGCCCCCCCCCTCCAGGGGGAGGTGATCAAAGAGCAGGCCAATCAGATTATGTCAGAGGCAGTCCCTCTTTCCATTACTATGGAACCCACTTAGACATTAAACTGCCATGGGCTACATCTGTGCAGGGGTTCTAGGTTATCTCCATGCCTGGTACTTGGTTGGAGTATGAGTCTCTGGGAAGACCCCTGTGTTTAAATTTCTGGTTCTGTTGCTCTCCTTGTGGAGTTCCTGTCCTCTCCAGATCTTACTATTTCCCACTTCTTACAAGATTCCATGCATACTGCCCAACAGTTGTCCATAAGTCTCAGCATCTGCTTTGATAGTCTGCAGGAAAGAGCCTTTCAGAGGTCCTCTGTGGCAGGTTCCTAGGTTGTTTTCTGTTTTCTTCTTTTTCTGATGTCTATCCTCTTTGCCTTTCAGGATGGGGATTGAGTGTTTTAGTCAGGGTCCTCTCTCTTGATTAGTTTCTTTGGATGTACAGATTTTAGTAGGTTTATCCTATATTATATGTCTATATGAGGGAGTAAATACCATGTGTGTCTTTCTGCTTCTGGGACAGCTCACTCAGGATAATCCCTTCCAGGTCCTACCATTTACCTGCAATTTTCATGATTTCCTTATTTTTCATTGCTGAGTAATATTCCATTGTGCAATTCCCATCAAATTACCAACACAATTCTTTACAGACCTGGAAAGAAAAAGTCTCAACTTCATATGGAATAACAAGAAACCCAGAATTGCTAAAACAATCCTCTACAATAAAAGATCATCTGGAGGTATCTCCATCCCTGATCTTAAGCTGTACTATAGAGCAACAGTAATAAAAACTGCATGGTACTGGCATAGAAACAGAATGGTGGATTAATGGAATCAAACAGAAGACCCAGAAATAAACCCACACACTTATAGACACCTGATCTTTGACAAAGATGCCAAAACCATACAATGAAAAAAAGACAGCATCTTCAACAAATGGTGCTGGTCTAACTGGATATCTACATGTAGAAAAATGCAAATAGATCCATACTTATCATCCTGCACAAAACTAAAGTCCAAGGGGATCAAAGACCTCAACATAAAACCAGACACATTGAATCAGTTAGAAGAAAAAGTGGGGAATACCCTAGAACTCATTGGCACAGGAGACAACTTCCTGAACAGAACACCAATAGCACAAGCTCTAAGAGTAACAATCAATAAATGGGACTTCATGAAACTGAAAAGCTTCTGTAAAGCAAAGGACACCTTTATCAAAACAAAATGACTGCCTACAGATTGGGAAAGAATCTTCACCAACCCTGTATCTGACAGAGGGCTAATATCCAGTATACATAAAGAACTAAAAAAGCTGAAAAGCAGCAAACCAAGTAATCCAATTAAAAAAATGGGGAACAGAGCTAAACAGAGAATTCTCTGCAGAGGAATATCGAATGGCAGAGAAACACTTAAAGAAATGCTCAACGTCATCAGCCATCAGGGAAATGCAAATCAAAACGACCCTGAGATTTCACCTTACACCCATCAGAATGGCCAAGATGAAAAACTCAAGTGACTCTACAGCCAGCCCTGAAGATACCTGATAAAAGAGGGTCAAATGAAAGGGGTGGAGGTCCTTCCCTATCAGTGGACTTGGAAAGGGGCAGGGAGGAGACCAGGGAGGGAGTGTGGGGTTGGGGAGGGAATGAGGGAGCAGGATACAGCAGGGACACAGAGTTAACAAAATGTAACTAAAAAAATAAATAAAATTAAAAAAAAAAAAGAAAAGAAACACTCAAGTGACAACACATGCTGGAGAGGTTATGAAGAAAGGGGAACCCTCCTCCACTGCTGGTGGGAATGTAAATTTGTACAACCACTCTGGGAATCAATCTGGTGCTTTCTCAGACAACTAGGAATAGCGCTTCCTCAAGATCCAGCTATACCACTCCTAGGCATATATCCAAAAGGTGCTCAAGTACACAATAAGGACATTTGCTAAACCATGTTTGTAGCAACTTTATTTGTAATAGCCAGAAGCTAGAAACAGCCCGGATGCCCCTTCAACTGAAGAATGGATGCAGAAATTGTGGTACATCTACACGACTCATATTTTTAAAGACATAATATCCAGAGCTGGGTGGAGAGGCCTGAAAAACATTCCACATATGAGATAAAATCTACAGATTGTACCCTGTCTCTTTCACTTATCAAATGATAACAGAAGTTGCTAAGTTATATTTGTGAGAAATCAGCTTTGAGAATAAAAAAACAAAACAAAATAAAACAAAAAAACCTTGGGGACACCAGATAGAAGCCACTTCTCCGTTTTATGTCCTCTTTGTTTCTAATCCATCCAAAATGTTTCACTTTAATATTCAGAGAAAAAATTCCAGTGAGAAAGGTCTGTAACTGACAGCTGTTGGTGTCATACCCAGATTCATGATGATGCCTTGGAAACCAACTGTGGCATCTTCTAAAAGCCTCAATTTATTTAAACTTTCTCTCGCGAACTATCTTGGGCTCCTAGAACTGCCACAGTATCCACCGGGCAAAGGGCCAACTATTGCTGAGAAACAGACTGTAAATCTCTCCAGTTCTAGGATGTGCTGCAGGATCACGATGAGTCTAGGTTTCACTAGTAACTATGTCTTTGCTCTGCTGTCTTCCTCAGTGATCCTCTTCACTTCCTTGGAGGTTCCTGCTGAGAATATGCTTTGAACAAATCATGGGATAACTGCTCCATCCCAGAGTCTTAAGAGGAAACTTGATCTAAGATAGACTCTGATACTTACTATTTGATTCAAAACTCCTTATTGAAATGATGTTTAGGGCAATTTTAAGTAGTATGTGTATTGATTATGAGTTCAAAAGTGCAGGAAATAAAAAAAATAGTCTCTTACTTATTGGGGGTAAAAGTAAAAATTGGGGGAAGTTATGAGTCTACTTCAGAACTGTTTACAATAAAGTAGAGTAGATCTTTAGTTATACTTCAGTGTTTTTATTCATTGTTTAGTATATGGAACTGGAGTTACATCTTGTTTGTGATACACCAGTGGGGTTGCTGAAAACTGAAACTGGGTCATCTGGAAGGACCACAAGCCCATTTAAACACTGAGCAATCTTTCCAGTGCCTTAAGATTATTTTTGACTGATAATAAAATCTATTTATTTTTTACGCTTACAATTGTAGAAATAATAAATTACTATTTTATTATTATTATTTACAGTATATTCACTCTGTATTCTGGTTGTAGACCTGTCACTCATCTCCTCCTGGTCTCATTCTCCTTCTCTTTTCCTCCCCTATTCCTCTCACTTAGTCCACTGATAGGGGAAATCCTCTTCCCCTACAGTCTGACTCTAGCCTATTAGGTCCCATCAGGACTGCCTTTATTCTCTTCCTCTGTGGGCTGGCTAGATCACCCCACCAGGAAGATGTAATCAGGGATCAGGCAACTGAGTTCATGTCAGACACTGACTCTTCTTCCTTTACTAGGGAACCCACATGGAGAGTGAGCTGTATGTATGGGCTATATCTGAGCAGGGCATCTAGGTGCTCTCTATGCATGATCTCTGGTTGATGCATCAGTATCTTTAGTTCCCCTTGGGCCCATCATTTTTGGCTTTATAGGTCTCCTTGAGGGGCTCCTGTCTTCCCCAGGTCCTTCTATATCCTGTTTCTTACATAACACTCTCTGCACTCTGTTCAAAATTTGGCTGAGTCTCTGCATCTGCTTCGTTCCCCTGATGGGTGGGGTCTTTTAGAGGACATCTGCGGTAGGTTCCAGTCCTGTTCCCTCTCTTCTACCGTGTCCAGTGCTTACGTTTTTTACTCTTCTGGATGAGAATTAAGCATCTTCCCTAGGGTCCTCCTAGAATCAATCTGGTGCTTTCTCAGAAAACTGGGAATAGTGCTACCTTAAGACCAAGCTCGACCACTTACTCCTGAGCATATAGTCAAAAGGTGTTCAAACATACGACAAGGACATTTGCTCAACCATGTTCATAGCAGCTTGTTGGTATAATGTTCTTCTAAAATATATAGGTCTTACCCTTGTTAATTTAAATGCTGATTTCCCCACCCCCAACTCTCTGGTTTCAATCCGGATATTGCATTGTGATACTCATTATAAGCATCCTGTCTCAACTCCTGTGTAAACAGGACAAAATAAAGCAACTAGATTCAATGTTGTGCAATGGGGAGAGCCAGAGGAAAGGAAAGAGGGGAGGAGCTAGAGAGCAGGAAAGGGTGGGAGGAGAAGGGGCGAGAGAGTGAGGAGAGCAGAGCTGGAGGAGAGAGCTTGGAGGATGTGGAGCATGAACCAGACCTAAGATTTCACAAAAAACAAGTATAATGTGGGAAATCTAAATGTTAGGAAACTGAGGGCTTGGAGGTTTAGGAAGGAGTAAATATTGCCCAGCATTGTGTTCTAGGTTAACTAAAAACCCAGTCTCTGTGTGGTGATTTGGTTATACAGCTGTTTAAGATTAACAGCAAGCTTTACTGGAAGATAAACCAATAGTAAATATTAATAGTAACTTACAACAGCAGCTTTATTTGTAATATCCAGAATCTGGAAACAACCTAGGTGTCCTTCAGCAGAAGAATGGATACAGAAATTGTGTTACATTTACACAATGGAATACTACTCAGTAATTGAAAACAAGGCAATCATGAAATTTGCAGGCAAATGGATGGAACTAGAAAAGACCATCTTGAGTGAGGTATCCCAGAAGCAGAAAGACACTATGGTATATACTCACTTATAAGTGGATATTAGACATATTATATGGCACAAACATACTAAAATCTACAGACCTAAAGAGCTGAAATTATTAATTCTTACAAGTAATCACTCCTGATTTAAAGAAGGTATTTACATCCCGACTTCCTTGTATTTTTTTAATACATAATCATGTATGCTCTGCCTCCTTTAGTTCACTTATCCTTTCATATTTTTCTTGCCTTTGTGTACTCCAGTCCTTGGTGAATATCCATCCATGTGCATGTCTCCGGCATCAACAGCTTATTAACACGCAGAGCTTATTAATCCTTTCGTTGGTTTAATGATGATGATTACTCAACATTATTTTAATAAATGTCTTAATAAATGTCCTTATAAAATAATATTTATCCTTTGAAAATAATAATACTCTGTAAATCCTTATACCTGTAATTCCCCTATATAGTTTAACTATAGACATGCTACAGCTAGGATACAAAGTGAAGAGACTATAATTAATATAAAAAATAAAAATTTAATTAAAAATGATACATTATATGTTACCCCTCCTTTTCAATGTCAATAGGAAGGCATATGTAACACAAAGAAAATAAGAGTTGTGGAACTGTAGATGGAAAATATATAAATAAAATGGTTTGCAGGTGTTATAACACCTTGTGGTGGTTTGAGTACTAATGGCTTTTGTATGCTCAGATCTCATCAGGAAGTGGCAGTATTTGAGAGGGAACAGTGTTCCAATACGCAGATGGATGAAGTAGGGGAATCAATTCAGTGCTGGGACAGGAAAGCTACCAAAGTGGAGAAATGGTCAGTAACTTAGAGGAGAAATTCAAAAGCGTCAAACAAGAGAACTGACAAAATAAAAAAATGCATAATAAATATTAAAAACATATCAGTTGGTGAATATAATGAAAAACATAGTGCAAAGTATTATCAACAGACAAGGCTGAAGAGAATGGCGGATTGTAGGAATGGAGGAAAAGGCTTAAACCACAAGACATTCATAAACATAGAAAGAAATGAGAGAGGGAGAATAAAGAAACAAACAAAACCCCAAAACAAAACCCCAAAACCTGAGGTAAAAGGAAATTAGTCAATGACACTAGGCATGAACTGCCAGGATTTCCAAGGGATAATTTGGAAAAAGATAGAAAAATGTTTTTAGAACAGATTCATGGTGTTTGAATATTTGTTGGTTTAATAGGAATATGAAAGGATTTTCCAAAGCACATGAGAAAATCCAGTCTTTTCTGGAGAGGTCAGCTTGGTTTTTGTGAGCTCCTTGCCCACAGAAAGAAGTGTGAGCCCCAAATTCCAAGACATAAGACTGGCTCAGATGGTCTGCTTTGCACTTGGAGTCAGGCATATTTTGGTTTAAGGGTTGTCTCTAAAAGCTCACCAGTGGGAACAATTTGGTCTTCCTGTACATGAGACAAAGTCCAGTCTGGACTCAATTGGTTTTCCTAATTTTATACTTGGACATAAATCAAGTGCAACCAAATAAACTCTAAGCTTGGTGGTCATTAAATGGAGGAGAAACTCAATCCGTTGTTCAGAAAGGGCTGTTCATAGTATTTCTGCAGGCAAGGATCTCAGGCTGCCAAGTATATTATGAGAGGAGGAGTTTCTGCATAGTCCAATCCAAGGAGAGTCCCAGGAAGCTAAACTGTTCTCTATTCTTAGCCCATCTTGACTTCCCCAGAGAGCCATCTCTCCATTGTTGGTGGAGTTGAAGGCAGAAGACTGGTCTTCCTAGAATTGCTTCCTGTTGAGTAGGGCCGTAGAACTGAGTAGAGAAGAATTAGTCCGTCCCTACAAATTGCTCTGTCCTTAAAACATTATATATCCTGGAGCCTCTTTGAAGAGAATCTATAAAACTGCATAATATTTTGGTCTAGGGTGTAATAGACATTTCTCCTGAACATGGTCACGTGAGTGTCCTTTATTGTATCTGGTGGATATTGTTCGTCACCTGTAAGTGAATCTGTTACATGAGGTAAACTGTAGAAGTCTTCTGAGAAGAAAAAGACCAAAAAAAAAAAAAAATCCAAGAGAATCAGGGAGCATACAAAAACTCTCCACAAGGAACAGTACTGACATTATCCCAGGTCATTGATTCTGAAAGTATGTTGTCAGGACGTCAATTGAAACTGATTCCCTGGAGGATATATTTTAGAATGTGTTTGGACTTTCTTAGATTTGTCAGCACAAAACAATCTCCCCCACAATCATAAGAATGATAGTTCACAAACAGAAATATGCAATAATGGCTATTTCAGAGTGTCCAAAATATCTCAGAATAAATTTCTGCTCCAAACCTGTAGCATTTTAGCTCTCTACAGTCACAGATATTCTTATCAGCCAGTCAGCCTTGCAGAAACCTTAACTAAAGGCCGCAACACCACTTTGAATCTTACTTCATGGTTTTCAAGGTGGCCAAGCATGACATTGCATTTGGAGGCTAAAAGATGTTTGATAGCTCAAAAACCTAGGAAGGTTTGTCCCTATATGACCAGGTAGAGATGAGGCGGAATAAGCAGGAAGAAGTGTCTATGGGGGCAGTAGTTGGAACAGTCCTTGACAAAGCAGTCTTTGGATGACTGTATTCTTTTGGCTACATAGTCTGACTTTACCTTGTTGTTGGCTCCCAGAAGCATCCTTTACTTCCCCTTCCTTTCCCATGCTTGCCGCATCTCTACTGGATTAAGTACCCGTTCAGGAACTCCAGATACACTCAAAGTAAGAAGGATGCAGTCTGTTTACTTTTTTTTTGTGAGCTTGCTTATTTTTTAAAATTCAGGTCCCCATTCCAAGTTACACTCTATTATGGTGGGGCTGTAAAGGCAGAAATTTCCAAGAGCTAGTCTCATTGTATCAACATTAGTTCTGTCAGCCATCACAGCCATTGGCATCAGAATAAAAGGGAGACATTTTCAGTGCTGAGAAAGGATAGAATTTCTCTCTCTGGCCCACAGAATGTGTTATTTGTGGTTAAGGGTATGGACCTAATTATTTCAGTTTCTTCACATCTTGTTGAAGAATGAAATAACAGCACACACAGCTTGGAGAAGAGGTGAGAACATTTTCAACCAAATCACAGCAGAAAATGTCCCAAAAATTAGACAATGCTTTGTCAACACAGACAAAGTAAACATTCAGACTCTCAAATAAGAATGTCTCTTGGTAATATAATTAAACCACAAAACATACAGAATAAAGAAAGCATAATGAAAGTGACAAGATAGAAACACCAACCCAAGTATAAAAGCAGGACCAGTAGAGAACAGAATTCTCAGCAGAAGCTCTGAAAGCGAGGAGTCCTGGGAGGGAGAAATGGCCCAGTGTTTAAACGGTTAAGAGCGCTGGCTGCTCTACAGAGGATCTGGTTCTGTTTCCTAGCACAACAGCTAACAACTACTTGTAACTTCAGTTCCAGGGGTTCTTGTGCCCTTTTCAGGCCTCCACAGGAACTGAATGCATGTGATGTGCAGACAAACCTGCAGGGAAAACACTCGTGCACATAAAATATAAATAAATACATATTTAAAAAAATCCACTCCCTTTATCCCTTCCACTCCCTGTGCCCATTACTGCACAACCCTAACACTGTCTATTGCCTATGTAGTTGCCAGATGTGAATGAGTCAGAATTTATGTTCTGAAAGAGAAACTTTTAGCACAATAAAAGTTATCGACAGAATTGTAAAATGATTATAGTCAAGTGTCACTTTTCTTCTGTGCGTTTAGTCTACAACTAAAGGGTTTAGTTAACAACCTCATTACAAAGTAAACATTATTATTTCAATTTTTACATAAGAAATCTGGATTCAAAAGAAGTAAATAAATAGCAAGGCCCTTATCTTTATTCCTCTGTCGAAAACACTTTTTTCAACTATTATACATAATAAAAATTCTTTATTATAGTATACTTGACTCTCAACATATTTCTCACCCAAATTTTCAATTGCTTATTCTCCTGAGGGAACTGTAATTAACAGTTGGTAAAGATACCCTTTACACAAAGGTTCCTCAAAAAACCTCCCAAGTTTCCAGGATTTCTTCTTATATTTTAGGATGCTGATAGTGAAAGAGCATGGATGTTTCTGTTATTAACCTATGCATTTTTAAAGTCCTGAATTAATTTTTTCTTTCACTCATTCTGTGATCATATTCTTCATTGCTTCCCATCACCACTGACAACTTTTATTGTATTCTTTCTTTTAAACTATAGTGTATCATCATTGGGCTACTTTTTTCTTGCCTGGCAATATTTTAAATATCTTTTTTTCTAACTACTCAATTCCATGATTTTTTTTTAATTCTGCGAAGGTTAGTGACATAAAGAAAAATCAGAATGACACTGGAAACAAATTTACTTTGTTCCCTGTAATCTTTTCTTTCTGAATTTTTGAATATTTCAGCCTCATTAAATATAGAATTTGTTCTTTCTATTCTGAATAAACTGTAATTAATTAAAAAATAAATAAATAAATTTTCAAAAAATAAAAAAACGGATTTGAAATCTTTTGTGTGACTGAGAGCATAAAATGCTCACACAGCCTGTGTATACATTCTGACCCAGTAATGTTCATACTCACCCTTACTGATGTCATGGCTGTCTAAAGTGGAGACACACTCTAGATAGCATTTTCCTGACTCATTTAAAAGTGTTTAGACATACTAAACAATTTCCCTAGGGTTTATCCCTACGGTTGAATAAGTAAAATTTCTTGTGTTGTGTAAGTAATATTGGCTATAATAATCTGCATGACTTATCATAGAAATGAAACATTCTTTGATTTTTTTCTTAAATCTCTGGTATTTAGATTTGAGCAGTTTTGAGGTCAACCTATTCATTTGTCTGCAAAGCTATTGTATTTTTTACTGTGTAGTATTTCAGATTTCTTAATTTCCTTTTAAGTGTTCATTTGAAAACCTTCATTTCTTTACTGATTGTGTTTGTGAATGACTGCATGCCATTGTGCATGTATAGAAGTCAGGGGGCAAGGGGCAGGCATTGCATACGTGTGCTTGATGAACACTGAAAAATGAAAAGAAGTATCTGGTCTTAAAATATCAAATGCAGACTCAAAATTGTTAAGCTTTAATTATATATTCAAATTTAGGTAAGATCATGTGCCTATTTGTGTAATTACAATATTTGGAAATTATAAATTCATTAATATATCATTAGGAAATATGTGAAATATCTAGGAGTTTACTTTGGGTGTTATTTCTGAATACATTATATAAAGTTATGAAAACAAAAACTATCCTTCTCAGCCTTCAACATGTACAAGAAGATTTTTTAAAGAACTTAAAATCAAAAGCAATACCTAACATACAGATTGGAGTACAGGAACAGTTTCTATTTCTTTTTGAAAATGATTTAAAAATGGATGAATTAGGGGTTGGGGTGAGAATGGATTGTGGATAGCAATGGGGCAGTAGTTAAGCCAAGGCCGATGTTAATTTAATTTGGGACTACTGAAAATCTTTACCACATATTCCTCTTTTTTTCCTTTGAAAACCATGGAAACAAAAACATTTTACTCAGTTTTAAATATCATTTGCATTCTGGGTGTTGCTAATTTAAATATTCATTTTCTTTGCAGTTACTATCCGGACATGTTAATTCCCTTTTCCTGTAGTTAAGGAGACTTGTGGACGTTAAACAAGCCACCAACAGCCTCTTTTTTTTTTTTTTTTTCTCTTTGGAACCCAACACAAAGTGAAGAAAAGACCCTGTATGTTTCATTTAAACTTCACATGGTATGTATGGCATGGGATGCTCTTTTATAGGTGACTTAATTTCTTCCCGTGAAATGCGATGACATGGCTACTATTTTGCACCAGTAATGCTATCTAATATTGCTATCACAACAAGGAATATACAATTGCTTAAGGAAGCAGGAGATCTACATTCTTCAGGCTGCAGTGCTGACTCAGTCATGCAGAACTAACTTCCTGGCGGTCTCTGAATGCACACCAAGCTGCTCTGTAGCTGCTGCTGACAATGAACTAGTGACTGGAAAAAGGAATCTTAAACACAGTCACATCTCCCGACTCTTAAAATCCTGTTCACAAGGCACCCTGGTCTAATATGCTGCACGGCAAGAATACATTTGAAGAAAGTGTCTGAACGGTGTACAAAGTGTCTCATCTAATTGTTTTGAGAATTTGCTAGGCAACCAAAAATTCTCTTTACATATATGTGTTGCAGCTCTACAATTTTATTGAGGTTTTCTAATGGATAATTAAATACTAAAAATTTGCTGATTCTATAGTAAATGTTCAAGACATCTTAAATGAGGTAGTCATTTAACTTTCTTGGGACCATTTACGGAAAAAATCTTAAAATAAATCGAGCAGCTAGTTTTATGGGGGAAGTGTTACTGTTTAATCCTTTGGGAGGAATAGATCACCTTAACCAATTTGTACCCCAGTTTCAGGGGTTGGTTTGCTAGTTAATATTTTATTAATTGAGATGATTCAAATGATTGCTTTTTTGCTTAAAGTGCAAATATTGGAACCAAGTTGATTTTGCAGGAAGACTTCAGTCGTTGGCAGGAAACAAAGCTGAGAGTTGCAGCATGCAGCTTAGCACATGGTACGGCAGGGGCTAATTGTGATGGTGATCTCCTGGCACGGAGCAAGCCCTCTAGTAACAGGCCTTGCCAAGTTCATTTGGGGAACTAATTGTATTTAGGAACTTCAGTGAATCTCAGGGCGGTG
Organism: Meriones unguiculatus; assembly: GCF_030254825.1. Lineage (NCBI taxonomy): Eukaryota > Metazoa > Chordata > Mammalia > Rodentia > Muridae > Meriones > Meriones unguiculatus. The sequence continues at coordinate 49,236,187 of NC_083363.1, forward strand.
GGGGTGGGAGGAGAGAGCTTTAGTACTAAAAAGTAAGGATTAATTGAAATACGTTAAAGTTAAACACGGCATTAGATAAAAAAAATTCCATCATCTGCATTTTAATAATTATTATGAAATCTAATTAGCACAAAGTCAAATTGAATGCAGGCTTTTAGCCAAATTTTATTGTCTGTATCTTGGGGTAGGTATGTTCGGGATCTTCTAATCAGAATTAATCTTATTTGAAGAGCTATGATGAAATACTTTGTGCATTGAAGATGTGGTAGAGAATGAAACTGGAATTAAATCTTTAAAAGGACACAATGAAGTTGATTAAGGTCATTTTATTAAGTTCAGAACAATCATATAATTTTTTTTTATTGACTTGGTCATTGATTTTAAGTATAAATAATCATTTCACTGAATCTCAAAATCACAGGACTCAATGACTTAATGTCTTTCTTTTCCTAGTTTTCACCTCAGCAAATCCTACAAACAGACTTAAAAGGTTGGCAATTTTTAACATATGTTCATTTTTCAAGTATTTTAAATTCATTAACATAAAGCTTACTGTTACTGTGTAATTCTAGCCAGTATAATTTATGTTCTGGAAATTTAAACATTCTTTGAAATCTGTTTGTTCCACTTTATGACCAATTACTGAAAATGAGCTATAAAGAATTAAAAAGAAATATCATTACTAGGCTGTAAAGTTTATACATATGTTTTTCCTTATTATCATGTGATGTTACCTGATTTTCATATTTTCACAGGATTTGGTATACCAAATTCTTGTGTTATTATTTCACTTATTATAATTACCATTGTGGCAGCTTCTCATTTTTCCTTAATAATATACATTTTAAAATGTGTTAAGTTGAAATGTGATTTTGTTTATGCTTTAAGTATTTTGTTATTCCATTGTATAAAAATACCACAATTTCTGTACCCATTCCACCATTGATGGACATCTGGGTTGTTTCCAGGTTCTGGCTATTACAAATAGAGCTGCTATAAACATGGTTGAGCAAGTGTCCTTTTTGTGTACTTGAACAAACTTTGGGTATATACCTAGCAGTGGTATAGCTGCGTCTGGAGGAAGCACTATTCCTATTTGTCTTAGAAAGCGCCAGATAGCTTTCCAGAGTGGTTGTACCAGTTTACATTCCCACCAGCAGTGGAGGAGGGTTCCCCTTTCTCCACAACCTCTTCAGCATGTGTTATCGCTTGAGTTTTTCATCTTGGCCATTCTGATGGGTGTAAGGTGAAATCCTGGGGTCCTTTTGATTTGTATTTCCCTGATGGCTAATGAGGATGAGCATTTCTTTAAGTGTTTTTCTGCCATTCGATATTCCTCTGTCGAGAATTCTCTGTTTAGCTCTGTTCCCCATTTTTTAATTGGATTACTTGGATTGCTGCTTTTCAGCTTCTTTAGTTCTTTGTATATACTGGATATTAGTCCTCTGTCAGATAAAGGGTTAGTGAAGATTCTTTCCCAATCTGTAGGCAGTCGTTTTGTTTTGATGACGGTATCCTTTGCTTTACAGAAGCTTTTCAGTTTCATGAGGTCCCATTTATTGATTGTTGCTCTTAGAGCCTGTGCTGTTGGTGCTCTGTTCAGGAAGTTGTCTCCTGTGCCAATGAGTTCTAGGCTGTTCCCCACTTTTTTTTCCAATTGATTTAGGGTATCTGGTTTTATGTTGAGGTCCTTGATCCACTTTGACTTTAGTTTTGTGCAGGGTGATAAATATTTTCATTTTTCTGCATGTAGACATCCAGTTGGTCCAGCACCATTTGTTGAAGATGCTGTCTTTTTTCCATTGAATGGAATTGGCTTCTTTGTCAAATATCGAGTATTCATAGGTGTGTGAATTTATTTCTGGGTCTTCTATGCGGTTCCATTGATCCTCCTTTCTGTTTCTATGCCAATACCATGCAGTTTTTATTACTGTTGCCCTGTAGTACAGCTTGAGATCAGGAATGGAGATACCTCCAGATGATCTGTTGTCGTACAGGATCGTTTTGGAGATTCCGGGTTTTTTGTTTCTCCATATGAAGCTGAGAATCTTTTTTTCAAGGTCTGTAAAGAATTGAGTTGGTATTTTGATGGGAATTGCATTGAATCTGTAGATTGCTTTTGGCAGTATGGCCATTTTCACAATGTTAATCCTACCAATCCATGAGCACGGGAGATCTTTCCATCTTCTGATATCTTCTTCGATTTCTTTCTTCAGAGACTTGAAGTTTTTCTCAAACAGGTCTTTCACTTGCTTGGTTAGAGTCACACCAAGGTACTTTATGTTATTAGTGGCTATTGTGAAGGGTGTTGTTTCCCTAATTTCTTTCTCAGCCTTTTTGTCTTTGGTATATAGGAGGGCTTCTGATTTTTTTGAGTTGATTTTGTATCCTGCCACTTTGCTGAAGGTGTTTATCAGCTGAAGGAGTTCTCTGGTTGAATTTTTGGGGTCGCTCATGTATACTATCATATCATCTGCAAATAGTGACACTTTGACCTCTTCCTTTCCGATTTGTATCCCCTTGATCCCCTTTAGTTGTCTTATTGCTCTGGCTAGGACTATACAATGGAATACTACTCAGCAATCAAAAAGGAGGAAATCATGAAATTTGCAGGCAAATGGTGGGATCTAGAAAAGATCATTCTGAGTGAAATATCCCAGAAGGAGAAAGACAAACATGGGATATACTCACTTATTTAGACCTATAAGATATGATAAACATAATGAAATCTATACACCTAAAAAAGATAATCAATTGAGCGGACATGGGGTAAGATGATCAATCCTCATTTAGAAAGACAGATGGGATGTGCAGCCAGTCCTGAAGATACCTGATAAAACAGGATCAGATGAATGGGGAGGAGGTCCCCCCTATCAGTGGACTTGGAAAGGGGCACGGTAGAGATGAGGGAGGGAGGGAGGGACTGGGAGGGAATGAGGGATTGGGACACGGCTGGGATACAGAGTTAATAAAATGTAACTGATAAAAAAAAATAAAAAATAAAAAATAAAAAAAGTATTTTGTTTATTTCCTTTTTGTTTCAATTAATTTTTGTTTTCTTGGTTGTTGTTGTTGTTACTGTAACAATGGCTAAAGACATCTGTTACCGATATGTCTTTTCTTTCTTACCTTTATTGGATTTGCCTCATTTCACCTTTAGGTGCCATTAATTTCCCCCTCCCCAGGAAAGCACCTGTGATCCCACAGAGGTGACTAGTGATTGTGTCAGAAAAGGGAATCTAATCATTGGTAAGATTTGTTTATTTATTTATCTATTTATCTATTTGTCTATTTAATTATTTATTACTCTTTATTGGAAATATTCATGACTAAGAATTTTTAAGCCTATGACTGTAGTTTTACATGTCTCGGCCACCATCTGAAGATTACGAAAGAGTCAACACTAAAAGATAAGGAACTGAGAAGCACGTCTTTTCAGAGCATGCTAGAATCCCCATGTTTCTCCACATGGAAGGAGTCCCGCCATGCTTCCTTTTCCATTGTCTGTGCGAGGAGATTGGAGTGCTGACCGGACGATGACATACGCTGATGTATTTTAAATTCTAAGTCTGAAAAGTTTGATTTAACTTTTTCTTTTAATTAATCTTTACATATTTAATGTGCCAGTTATAATATTTATTTGAAATAATTTATAATATTTAAAAATAAATGTAGATGATGTTCCACACTGGTTTAGACGCATTTCCAGGAACTATTTAGGTGAGTTTAAATGCTTTGTCATTTCATGGTGGCATGAAAGCCACCATGGCTTGATGCACTTGTTTTCAAGAAGACTGTGAACCCCTGACTCCTAAAGTTCTTGTGAGAGGTCCTCATCTTTAATGTTCTGAGGAAATAGTGAGGCATAGGGAGTACACACAGAACTAATGATGTTTTCTTTTTATTATGAAATAAATATTTTGTTTCTTCCTATTGTCTGTAATATTGACACACTTCAATTTGTCTACTTAAAAAATTACAACCAGTTTGTGTTTAAGTTCTTTAAAATTTTAAGGTTATTTCCACATAAGGCTAGACTGAGTGCAATTTCTCATAACACTATGGTCAAAACAGTCTCCAAAACAAGTTTTTTCTTTTCCACAGAATCACTTTCTTATAAATGTTAGTATTTATTTATATTACTCTGATGATTATTGCATTTGCTCTCGTCTATGGCCATACCACTCTGAATGTGCCTGATCTCCTCTATTCTCATTCTTCAACAAACTCTATAATCCATGACTTACCTTGTTTATGCACTTTTCTTTCACTTTTTTAGTTTTGAAAATTATTACATGTATACAGTAGAGTGTTGAAACACAGTCCAAGGATGGAGTTGTGTGAGAACTCTGGGTGCTTGCAAGAAAACACCAAGAAAACCAGACAAGAGTGTCGTGGCTTCAGTTTCTTCAAAAACACAGGACTGTTCTTATGTTTTGGTGCCCCTCCCAGGTGTGGCAGAGAGGAGTGAGTTTACTTCACATTATTCATTACAGCGGGCTATTGTTATTTGTTTTTTTACCTCTATGAGAAAACGTGTTTGTCATGTGTGGCATGTCCTTGTGATTGCACACTTTTCCCATGTGGTTCTTCATACTCCTCAGACTATAAATTGTCTGATGCTCTGAATAAAGCTGGCTGTTATGTAAGAATTTAGTCCACCACCTTTTTTGAAAAAAGTTATTTTTATTAATTGCAGTTTATTCGCTTTGTATCCTGGCTGTAGCCCCCTCTCTCAACCCCTCCCAATCCCGCCCTCCTTCCCTCTTCTTCCCCTATGCCCCTCCCCCAGTCCAACAATAGGGGAGGTCCTCTTCCCTTTCCATCTGACCCTAGTCTATCAGGTCTCTTCAGGACTGGCTTCTTTGTCTTCCTCTGAGGGCTGCTCTCCACTCAGGTGGCAGTGATCAAAAAGTCAGCCACTGAGTTTATGTCAGATACAGCCCCTGTTTCCCTTACTAGGGAACCCACTTGGGCACTGAGCTGCCATGGACTACATCTGTGCAGGGGTTCTAGGTTATCTCTATGTACGGTCCTTGGTTGGAGTATCAGTCTCCAGAAAGAGCCCTGTGTCCAGATTTTTTGGTTCTATTGCTCTTCTTATGGCGCTCCTGTCCTCTCCAGGTCTTTCTATCTTACCCTTCTTTCATAAGATTCTCTGAACTCTGCTCAAAGTTTGGCTATGAATCCTAGCATATGTTTTGATACCCTATAGGGTAGAGTCTTTCAGAGGCCCTCTGTGATAAGCTCCTGTCCTGTTCCCTGTTTTCTCCTTCTTCCAATGCCCATCTCATTTGCCTTTCTGAATGAAGATTGAGCGTCTTACCCTGGGTCCTTCTTCTCGATTAGCTTCCTTGGGCATACAGATTTTGTATGAATATCCTATATTATATGTCTAATATCCATTTATAAGTGAGTGTAAACCATGTGTGTCTTTCTGCTTCTGATATACCTCATTCACGATGATCTTTTCTAGATCCCACCATTTGCCTACAAATTTCATGATTTCTTTGTTTTTCAAAGAAATGCTGAGTAGTATTTCATTGTGTAAATGTACAAAAGCAATTTACAGATGCAATGCAATTCCCATCAGATTACCAACATAATTCTTTACAGACATTGAAATAAAAATTCTCAACATCATATGGAATAACAAGAAACCCGAATCACTAATAAAATCCTCTATAATAAAAGATCTTCTGGAGGTATCTACATTCCTGATCTCAAGCTGTACTATAGAACAACAGTAATAAAAACTGCATGGACTGGCACAAAAAAAGAATGGTGGATCAATGGTATCGAATAGAAGACCCAGAAATAAACCTACACACTTATGGGCACCTGATTTTTGACAAAGATGTCAAAACAATACAGTGGAAAAAAGAAAGCATCTTCAACAAATGGTGCTGGACTAACTGATGTCTAAATGTAGAATAATGCAAATAGAATCATACTTGTCACCCTGCACAAAATTAAAATCCAAGTGGATCAAATACCTCAATATAAAAACGGAGACACTAAACCTGTTAGAAGAAAAAGTGGGGAAGAGCCTTGAACTCATTGGCACAGGAGACAACTTCCTGAACAGTCTACCTCTGTTTTACACTCTATTTTCCAAGGTCCCACTTCTTCACGAGCAATTAACAGTGTAGCTTGGTCATTGACATCCACATTTCCTTTCTCCAGATCCCCCTGCCCATAACATATCTCACATCTCCATCCTAAATTCATGTCTTCTAATGTTTTGTTGTTGTTGATAACTTTTAAAATAATTCTTTAAAATATTTTTATTTATTAAATATCTTCACCTGTTTATATTTCATTTTTTTTAGATCCTTAGGAACTTTTCTCATTATGCCCCTCATTCATTTGAATATTTTTAAAGTGAAAACTTGATGAGAACTTAATTCTTGAATTTCATTTTAGCTAGGTTTCATTCCTTTTTTATATTTATTGAAATCTGTTTGTTCATATATCTTGAAATATTCTTCAGTCATATTTCACAGTAAACACAATATCTTATGTTTGTCTTTTTAGCTGTATAAAGTACAAGCTTTTCAAGTGTTTGGTTTTTAACATCTTCTCGGATGGAAGAACAGAACATTGCTTGGATGCACAGAAGGTAGTGGAGAAGGCAGAAGCAGCAGCAGGAATTAATTTCTTACTGCCAGTAGAACACGGCTCTCAACATTTTTGCTTAGATCCAAATTCAGGGGTAAAATGTTTGGATTTCAAACCCATGTGGCTTACAAAGCAAGAAATTTGGCAATTAAGCAAAATATATATCTCCCAGAAAGCACCCTATAAGTATAAATAATCATGAAGGAAACAGGATCTACCTCATTTCTGTAGGATTTCACAGGGATCACTCTCTTCAACATTAACTCAAGAGATCCGTGCTTCTGGTGGTGCTGAACTGTGCAACCTGGTGGATCTTCTGGCACATAATGAATTAGAAAATGGGATAAATGCAGATTTTGTTTAGATCTTGCCTGTTATTGATATGTAACAATTTACATGAAGATGTAAATTAGTAGTGTGATGGAGAAGAACTTGCTCAAGTTAGGAGAAACAGACCATGAGCACATATGTGCACCAGGAATGGTCTTACCCTGGAGACATTTTCTGTTTTGGAGTAACTAAAAATCTGAAAACAGGTAACAAAATTAGCTAAAGATAAGATAGATAAGGATGAGATAGTGAAGTCGAGTGACTACCCAGTCTCATATCCTCTCAAATATGCTCTATGAGTGCTGAGATGGAAAGGCAGCTCTCTTAGAATAATGATTATCCAGGAGTAGAAATGACTTAACAGGGACTGTATCTCAGCTTTAAATCATCTTAGTGAGCGAGGATAGAATGCAGCTCCTCCAGAATTATGTTTCCCAGGAGTCAGGCAAATGCCAAGTGAATTCTCTATGGAGGAAAATAACATTATGCAAGTCTGAATTTTTTTCTCCATTTTTTCATACCATATTCTCCACTCAATCAAAATTAACCAGACATGTCAAGAAATGTAACAATGTGATTTTTAGCCATAACAAATAGTGGATAATTGAAACAGAACCATGGGGAATTCAGATAATGGAGCTGATAAAAGAGATCTGACTGCTTAATATGCACAATGAAATATATGCTACAATGAGATTTTTCAGGAGATAATAGGAAACCAAAAGCTAAATAGAAATTCTAAAGCAGAAAAATGTATTAATATAAATTAAGCAAGGGGAAGACATGATAAAACATGCCATGATTATATGTTCTGTGAGTGTTTTCAAGCATTTCATGTTTTGTGAATTATTTTCATGTTTTTTTCTCTCAATTATATATTAGTTTCGGGCTCTGTGTCAAGAGACATGTAAAATTAGATCACTCTTCTGATCTGATACTTCATGAGCATATAAATAATATGTTGGGGAAATGTGGTATTAATTTTGTGTGCTTCTTAGAGATAATTATCACTGTTTCAATGCTTTGTTGATAACTAATTTCAACAAGTGTTCGGGATTTTGTTTTCCATGATGAGAGTCACTGAGTACTATGCCCTGAGGTTTTGATGACGAACAAGATTCCCTTGTAATAATGATTATCTGTATGCAGAAGAGATGTCTGGTAATAGACAAAAATTATTTAACAGACTTAAACAGTATATTTGGTTCTGTTAGAAGAAGGTTTGGGACTGGAATTTGTGCAGTGATCTATTAGGCAGTACAAAGGGAATGACTAAATTTCCATTGCTGTTTTCTTCAATTCTGAGTGACTGAAAAGGTAGAATAGTTCCTTGCATATCACTGTGGAAGTCACACACATAGCAGAATCTGAGGACAAAGGAACAGGTGAAATGAGTTGATAGAGAGGAAAAAAAATCTAAATGTGATCATGGGAGTCATTAGTTCCATAAGAAGGACATGCTATTACTAGATTCATGAACATATTCAGTATTTTAGAGATGAAAAAAAATACTATGAATGATTTTCTTTCAAAATTCACCTGGATGCAGTATTATTAAAACACAGTCCTGTTTTGGGCTAGAAAACCTGTAGATGTAGTCTAAGAAACTGCTCTGGGGGGTCAAAGACACCGTGGATAGGTGTTAAGAGATGAGCACACCTTTAGGAAGTATTGAAAAGGTGGGAAAATGGGACCATGGAGCAGCTGAATATAGATAAGGGTGTAACAGATGCCACAAACAAAAATCCCCTGTTTCCCACTCCTGCAATGTGCAGATGCCACTGACTTGCTAAGGGAGTTGTCTCTAGACATGCAACATATTTAGAGGAACGTGTAGGCTTCACCACAATGATTTTGAAATTTAAGAATCTATAATTCTTTCTACCAGAGTTATAAAATGAGAAAGTTTATGCATTCTGATCTTAAAAAGACACCTTTACATAAAGAGTTTAGATTTGCGTTTAATGAGCATAAAACTGAAGTTACTACAAGCGAGTAAGAGTTTTTCAGATTGCTATTTCACATAATGGACATATTCTTCTTTGTAAACCATACACAAGTTTGCAGGATTAAGAATATGTTTTTAAATTGAAACAAAATACCATATACTACATGAATACTGCAAAGGTAGGTATTATCTCATGAATCTTTAGTTTATGTTATATATGAAACATAACATATGCTCTGTGTGGCCATGCCGGTTTTAAAATGATTTTGCTACTGGTCATGGTATAAAAAATTTAAAGACATTGAGCTGGAGAGACTTTGACTTGTAGATATTACACCACTGATACTGGCTACTATGCAGATGCCATGGAAGAAGTCTCTAAGGGAGTCTAAGAAGAAATAACCAGATAAGGTGATATCCTAACATCATACAAACAGCAGTGATGCTGCAAAATGTCGAGACTGCTTCTGAGCACTTAAGATGTCTCAGTCAGTGAAGTGCTTGTGTACAAGCATGAGGATCTGAGTTGATCTACCCAGCCACCATGTAAAAGGCCAACAACTGTGAATGCTGATTCCTGGCACTGGAAACTTAGGGTCGGAAATATTCCCGAGACTTGTTGCTTAGCCAACCAAACTGGTAACCAAACTCCATGTTCAGGGAAAGATTTTGTTCCTAAAAGATGTGGAGATGGTGATCGAGGAAGACACCTGATGTCTACCTCTGGCCTCTACTCACGTGTGTGACACATGTGTCAGCACAATACATGTTCACATATGTCAATATACCTACATACAAGGCAGATAGACACACGAAGAAGTAAGCATGATCATATTTGTTGGCTTACAGTGATAGACTTTGTTTCAAAGAATGTGGAGAGAGTGATTGAGGAAGACACACGATATCAGCCTGTGGCTTCCACACACATACGTGTGTGTTAACACACGTTCACACACGTGTTACCATGTCTACACATAGAGGACAGATACACATACAAAGAAGTATAAGAATACTTGGAGTAATTAACATAAAAATAATTAAAAAAAGAATACTTACTGGGTATAGCAGTAGACAATTAGCCATAGGAATATATATTTTACTCTGTTTTATTTGGCGTCTTTATGACTCTACCTTCCTTCCAAGACCCTGTCCCTTGAAAGAAGGTTAGAAGGAAGAGGAAGCAGAGTTCTCTTTAGCTACTTCAGGCTGTTTAGGGTTGTCAGGTTCTTTGGGGCAAGATCAGTCTCAGTTGTCAGGACATCCTTCAGCAGTCTCCTTCCTTCTCCGGCAACTGTTTGAAGCCTCTCTGTTTCTCTCAAAGCATCACTGAAAGTGTCCTCCTCCTCTCTCTTCGCTCTGCTATTTATACCCTCTCTGAGTCCCCTGAATTAAGCTAACTGCAGCTGGCGAAGACCACATTCCTTTCCGAGCTGCACAACGGAATTATCAGCTGTGGGCAAACTATGAGCAGCCCCATATCTTACTCTTGGGATTAATACAAAACATATTTACATAACAAAACTGTTATTAAAGAAGCCAAAACTCCCACTACAATTAGCTGATTGTTTTTATTGTTCAAGAGCCAAAACAACAAGTATAATTAATAGCACCATCTCATTCACCCCATTCATGAAATTCTATTAACTTACAAAGAATTCAGAGATAATGTCTCTTCCCCATTGTTTCTACCAGCAAGCCAATCCCAGAAAAATAGGTCATCAGTGCCCCCAACTATTCTCAAGCATGTTTGTGTGTTTTTCCTGCTAACCTAAATCTGTATTGCCTCCAAATTAATCCTCTCAAAAAATGTGTACACCTGGCCGACTTAAAACTCCTATGTCGATCCACTGCCATAACTTATAAATGTTGATTTTCAATTTTAGGTAAGACTAGGTTATAATTAAGAATTCTAAATTTTCTAAGATAGAACCTACAAAATCAACTGTATCCAACTTTAAAAACATTATTTGTAATTCTACTTTGCAAATTTTAATCATATCTATTACTGGATATATTGTAATATTCTCTCTTTCTCACTAATTTCTTTCTCTATACTAATTAAGTTATGACAAGTGACCTGCACCTCCGTTAAGAAACTTATTATTTTTATTATGACAATACAGTTATAAAATTTATTTTCATAATGCTTTCATAAAAACACTATTATTAATTACAATCATAATCATGACATACATAATCAGAATTGATTAAAACCTGCTAATTCAATTTCCATATCTTTAACCAAGGCCTCAAAATCTCCTTCCCTAAAACTGCTTCTGGTAAAGTCCATTCTATTCTCAGTTTTTCTAGTTTGGTTTTAAAGTCCACATATAAATAATTCAGTGTTGATATCACAGCTCCTGAAGCTGTTTCCAATTTGTCCACTTACAGAACATTCTTGTACACATGTTTCTATGGCTTTTCTTTGACCTGACCTGAATATGAATTTAGAAGTGAATCAGGTGAGCACCGTAATATAATACAATTTATCGTAGAGATTATATTATTAATTTGCTTTTCGATAGGACACAAACCTACTTATGAATATACTTTAGAAAACAACATTAATTTTCTGGAGCTTCTCAAATCTAAAAATATACCTTAGAAATCCTTAAATGTTTTTACAAGATGTAAAATTTCTATTAAGTGTTAGGTCAATTTAATTTTGCTCTCCCCTCTTTATATTCAGAGTTGGTCTTGTATTCACCACAACATACTGTAGGGACGGCAGGGAAAAGGCCACTGCTAACCTCTTGCTTGTCAATCAGTTGCTGGCCTTTGGACTCTGTGCCATGAAACCACTAAAATTTGGGAGACAAGGCTGCCTGTCACTTCCTTCTGAATCTTCCTCTCTGTTGTATTCATGACACTACAGCATCTAGTCCACCCTGTTCTCCAGAAATCCTCACTCACGATATCACTTATTCCTACAGGTACATCCAACTGGCAGGCTGGGGGCCCTCTGAACCCCAGAGTAGCTATGAATGTGACCTGGGGAAAAAAATTGTAAACCTACTTAAAATACTGTGAGACTTTGGGGCGAATTTTCTTTTATAACTCGATAATACAGTTCTCAAGTGTGAACTTTGTTGGTGACAATATCATGTCGTAATGCCGAAAGGTTGGACTTGCCTGCCAGCACTTACCTGAAAGGCCTGCAATATTTAAAACTCGACATAACCAGCAATAACCATTTTATAACCCGCTCTAACCTTTATTCCTTGCCCTCAAGCTTGCTGCTTCTTTTATATCTGCCTATATTTAATGATAAATTTTGCCAGCCTCTGCCTGGTTCCCTTTGTCCTCAGCAGTTCTCTGCTCAGCCCTGGATTGGCCCCACGCCTGACTGAGATAAAGAAACTAGCATAAGCCTTAGAAGTACATATAGGAAGTTCTAACCCATGTCACTTCTTCAAAACATTCATCTTATCTGAAGTCAAATCCTTTCTCGGACCAAAGCGTCTCTGCTGCACCAGCTTTGTTGATCACGTTGTAAAAGTGGACATCAATTTTGCCCATAATCTAGACTTTTCAGGTTTCTTTGTCAAAAATTCTACTGTATTTTCTCATGTCCACTTCATCTACGGAAACTGAATAAATAAATTCTAACGTTCATCTGCTTTAAACTTTGTATGAATTTTATTATCACATATTGTCTGTATTTGATTACAAAGATCCATGCTTTAATTTAGATGAATATGTTCCTAGTACTCCCACACTAGCAGACAGAAAAAAATTCTCCAGGTAGGGAGAGATTGCTGAGCAGTTCTTGTTGATACAGATATTTGTAGTGCTGTAGTAGCCATTCTTGGAAACAAGATTACAATCTTCAATGTAAACAATGATAATATTGTTATAATCTGTTTGCCTGAGCATGTTTCTAATCTAATCAGTAGAGTTGTTACATGACCATCACTAATACCAATAGAATCCAAAGGATCTTGTATCGGCTCTCATTTAGAACCTCATAGATCACATGAGCCTGCCTTGAAGATGCCCTGGTGAATAGACATTGGAAAAGGGTATCATTAGCCCAGTGACAGGCAAGTTTAGAATGACAGGTGTACGCAGATACTTAGAAAGCAATGACATGTTTAGTTCTAGATTAAAAGTTGGTGCATAGAGGTCAGGGAAGCACAGAGGACTTGGTAGAAATAACTCCTCTGCCTAAAGGAAGAGGGAAGCTTTGATTATGGGAAATAAGTTGCCAAGGCAAGGCTGCATATTATCTATGAATTAAAAATAGGATACACAGCAGAGACCTAATTAGTGGGAGAGACACTGTTATGACAGTGAGGAAGCAGAATCTGATGAAATTCTGTGGGCTAGGGCTTGTGATTCAGTTTAACCTTTGAGAATCGTCATGTCCATGGGGTAGGGAGGAAATCTAATGAGAACTGCTCAAGTCTGCTCTGTACGAGATTAATGGCTACAGCCTAATGTATAAAAATGGGTTTCTTCTAGACACCACTTTTCCCTTGGAGGAATTGCAACTTCTTAAAAATGGCCAATTCTCCTTTAATTTGTGAAGTATAAAAACTTGATAATGCTGGGGATTTCTTCAAAGAAGCCTGCTCACGGTACAAGAGTAATCTGACCATGTGCTAATTAGGGCTAAGGTTTTGTAGGAAGTGTACATACACTATGAGGAATGTTCTTTAGATATCAAATCTATATTTCTATATATTTCTCTCAAAATTGTAAATATTTTACTTGCAAAAGTTCACATCGTAATAATCAATTGGTACGTTTTTATTGTTGCCAATGAATAAATTATTGATATTGAGCCTATCTATTTAAAGATAATAACTATTATAGAACAATTTAACCAGATGCTGGCTCAGGCAAAGCAGAGTTATTTAATTGTGAAAATTTTTATTATACATTTTACAAAGGTCTGTACAGGTGAGCTTTTAGGGAAAGTGATATGATCTCCTTTAAAAGATAACATTTTAACAAACAAACACCTTCTCTCTTTATTTTCAGTAGCACATTCAAAGTTCTTATAGTGTCTTAAGTAGTGGCCACAACTAGCTATAGCTTGTGTGTTTTTTGTTGTTGTTCTTTTGTTTTGTTTTTAGAAAAAAAAAAAAACAAATAAACATGCATGGGTAAGGGAAGACTACCTTCATGGTGTCCAAAGGAGGATGGTATTTCTTAACAATTTAGGGTGTGTTTGCATCTTAATGCTACAGCCTGCAATAAAGGGGGTACGACAGTCATCAAATATATGTATACATAGATGAAGATGATGTAGACATAACTCTGATCTGAGAAAGCTGATTTGTTATCAGATACAGGCTAAGTGTGACATTTATTATATTGTCAGCACAGAAGGGAGGTGCACTCAAGGCAATGTAGGAAGCATGCAACAAAGTAATCTAAAAATACAAAATATCATAGTTAATGATCTCCGCATTTCTAGCTTCTAGTGCCTACAAAATTTTTAATAATAATTTTAATTAAACATAATTGCATCAGTTTCCCCTTCTACCCTCAAGTCCTCCAATGTCCCCTATCTCCAACATTTACTATGCCACCCCAACAGATCTCATCGTTGTTATATATCTACAAATGAATAAATCCCATAAGTTATATTGCTTAAGAAAAAGCTGATGTGTTTCAAGTTTAAAACTGAAAACAATACTCTCGTATGAAGAATTGCTGCAGCATTCGTAAGGTTGCAAAAGCCCACAGATTTTTTAATAATCAGGTCTGCATTAATTTAAGAATGTGTCACATGTTAATTCACTTGTCAGTGGGTGATTATGAGTGATAGAATCCTGAATAAAACAACATGATTACAGGACAGTATCTTTTACTAAATGGGTAACTAAAAACTACAAGAATTCTTTTTTCTTGCCTGGTTCTGGAGGCTGCAAACCCAAAATGCAATGTTTGCAGGGAAATGTTAGACTTCAGGCAAAGACCTCTTTCTGTTTCCTCCTAGCTGCTGGCTGCGGACAACACTACCTTGTATTAGTTTATGGGGGAAGCATGCCCAATGCTTCTACTTTCACACGTCTACCTTCTTCTTATGTATCTTTATCTCCTTATCGTTTCTTGGGAGGATAATAGCCATATTGGATTCTGGCAGGGGTTTCTGACCTTCCTCATGCTGCAACCCTTTAACACAGTTCCTTAGGTTCTGGTAGCCACCAACAATAAAAATATTTTTGTTGCTACTTCAAAGCTGTGATTTTGCTACTGTTATAAATCATATTATAAATATGTGTGTGTGTTTTTTCTAATGGTCCAAGGTCATTTTACCCCCAAAGAGGTCACAACCCATAGGTTGAGAACCACTGGATTAAGGGCTCACCCTACTTCAGAGAGATCTCATATTAACTAATCAATTACTCTATAATTACTTTTATTATTTTATAGTTGAGTTACAGTTTAAAATTCTAGGAGGGATGTGGAGTTTGGGTGGATACTATCCAACCTAGTACACTGATCCACATTGCAATATTACAACATTTTTTTTTTTTCCAGCAGGAGGAAACACCTTAATTTGATAATCATATGATGATCTGGCAATCATACCGTATTATCAGATTTTGATTCCACATTTAAGTAGCAGTGAGTCTGTTCCTTAGAAAATTTATTAAAATATTAAATAGTGATACTGCATTTTATTCAAGAGAGGCTGAGCAGTGTATGAAAATCATTAATATAAGTGGATGGAGCCATTTACTATACTTGCCTTTATGGGTATGATAAAAGAGAAATGCAATATGGGCAAAAGAATGCATAAAGTATCAATAGGGTTAATTCATGAGCTTATGGGAACTGAAGCCGAGATCAACCGCCTTTCAGTAATGCTACCCACTTAAGGCAACGACTTGAAAAAAAATTTCTCATTTCTTCAAAATTCTGTGAGAAATATCCTCAAGGTGAAGAAACTTGAGGATAGTTCACAGAAGCTAACTTGGTCCTCTAGTCACTTAACAAGTATTTATTGAACAGCAGCGTTGTGGGTAGTTATGAGAGGCAGTATGCAATACCGAGAGAAACACAAACAGGGCTTAGTTGATAGTTCAAGTTTCTGAGAAAACAGCTATCAAGTATCTCCGATCCCAGCAATCTGTGTTATGAATCCATAATGGGCAGTGCTTCACAGGTTCTTCACTAAAAAAATATTTAGATTTTATTTAGAATGATATAGGAAAAGATCATGGAAAATGATGCTTTTGCTCTTGGGAACGTTATGTCTCAATTCACATGTAAATGATATTTTCCGAGTTATATTAATTGCTTATTGAGTTAGAAAATAATTTTAAAGGCAATTGTTTTACTTTTGTCGACAAGCATAGCAGAGTATCATTAATAGTGGCAGAGGTTGACTCTCTGTCATGTGGTGGGTCTTAGGTTGGGCCAGTCATCGGATGGACATCCCTTCAATATTTGCTCAGAGTTTTTTGGGGTGAGTTGGTGTTCCCCTCCCTCCACTAGAGGTCCTGCCTGGCTAAAAGGTGGTCACTTCAGTCTTTATGTTCCTCACTGCTAGGAGTCTCCCATATCCTCCCAGGAGCCTACCTTGTCTCAGGTCTCCAGCTTGTCTCAAAGATGTCTCCCCCTCATTTTGTTTTTTGTTTGTTTGTTTTTGTTTATTCTTTCTCCCAGCCTTCTCACCTCAACCTCCCAGCCCCCTTCTGAGCCTAGTGTAACTGTCTTCTAAGAGGCTCAGAAACAAATACTGAGACTCAGTCAAACATTATTAGGTGAAACTTAGGGACTCTTGTGGAAGTTTTGGGAGAAAGATAGAGGACCTGACAGGAACAAGAATTCCACACAGACACCAAGAGAGTCAACTAATTTAGTCCCATCAGTCCTTACAGAGACAGAAGCACCAACCAGAGTCCCCTGGACCTAGGACCCCTACACGTAGGTAACTGATCTGAAGCTTAGTCTTCATGTGGGTTTTCTGGCAAGTGGAGCAGGGGCTGTCTGACATAGACTCTGTTGCCTGGTTTTGGATCACTTCCCCCTGGGGGGTGCTGCCTTGATGGAAGAGGATGTGCTCAGTCCTGATGAGACATGATGTGCTGAGGGGCACATCAATGGGGGGAAGGGAGGGGCTTCCCTTTCCTGAGAGAAAGAGGTGAGGGGACTGGATGAGGGAAGAGAAAGGGTGCAATCAGGACAAGAGGAGGGAGGGGGCTGCATTCAGGATATAAGGTGAATAAAAAATAAACTTATATTTAAAAAGAAATAAAACATACACACACACACACACACACACACACACACACACGAGGGAGGGTGGAGCAAATAAAAAGAAAAAGAAACAAAAGCCCTTAGGCAGGATGTTTAAGATGATCTAGGACAGCAATGTGGGCAGGTTAATCCATAAGTGAGTACTGAGACGTGCTAGAACAGTTATGGGTGAGCCAGTCTATACAGTCTACAAAGAAACCATCATAAAGATACTGTTTAAAATGGGGGAAACATTGCAGGATAATATGCAGATGAGCGCCTGTAACATATGCATGTTCTAAAAGAGTACTCAGTTTCATGAGGTCCCATTTATTGATTGTTGCTCATAGAGCCTGTGCTGTTGGTGTTCTGTTCAGGAAGTTGTCTCCTGTGCTAATGTGTCCAAGGCTCTTCCCCACTTTTTGTTCTAACAGGTTTATTGTGTCTGGTTTTATGTTGAGGTCTTTGAGCCACTTGGACTTTAGTCTTGTGCAGGGTGATAAATACGGATCTATTTGCATTTTTCTACATGTAAACATCCAGTTGGATCAGCACCATTTTTTGAAGATGCTTTCTCTTTTCCATTGTATGATTTTGGCCACTTTGTCAAAAATCAAGTGTCTATAGGTGTGTGGGGTTATTTCTGGGTCTTAAATTTGATTCTAAATTTGTTTCTATGCTAGTACCATGCAGTTTTTATTACTGTTGTTCTATAGTACAGCTTGAGATCAGGGATGGAGATACCTCCTGATCATCCTGAGTGAGGCAACCCAGAACCTGAAAGACACACGTGGAATATACTCATTTATAAGTGGATATTAGCCATATAATACCAGTTAACTGTACTACAATTCACAGACCTAAAGAAGCTACGTAACAAGGAGGACCCTATGGTGGGTGTCCAATTCTCATTCAGAAGGGCAAAAAGAATAGACACGGGAAGCAGTTGAAGAGAAGGAAAAGGATGGGAGCCTACCCTAAATATCCTCTGAAAGACTCCACCCAACAGGAGTTTTAGGAAAGAGTAGGGAAATAGAAGGACCCAGAGCATATAGGAGCTCCATAAAAACAACAAAGCCAACAAATCTGGGCCCACTGGGGCCTGCTGAGATTGATGCAGCAACCAAGGACCATTCTTGAAAAGGACCTAGACCTCTTGCCCTAATGTAGCCAATAGGCAGCTCAGTCTTCATCTGGGTTCCCTAGTAAGGGGATCAGGGGCTGTCTCTGACATAGACTCTGTTGACTGTTCTTTGATCACCTCCCACTGGTGTGTATGGGGGTTGAGGAGGCATTTCCAGGCCACAGAGGAAGAGGATGCAAGCAGTCCTAATGAGACTTGATAGGCTGGGGTCAGATGGTAGGGAAGGAGGGATCATTTTTTCTGAGAAAAAGGGGAAGGGAACATGGAGGGGAAGAGGAAGGAAGGGTGGGGACAGGGAGGAGACAAGGGATGGGGCTAAACTTGGGATGCAAATTAAATGAATTATAAAAAATAAAGTTAATTTAAAAAAAACTTAGGAAAAAGCTGATAACAATTACTAGAATTTTCTGGAAGCGATATTTCCTTTTATACAATTTTCCTGTCATAATGCTCTTCCAATAGTAGGTCACAGGTCTGCTCCTCCTGTGCCAGTCTCTGAGCATCTCTCATATTCCCTAATCTCTGACCTCAGTTGTACAAGTTCTATCTTCCCATAATTCAAATTCCTTGCCCAGAATACAAATGCCTTGTTCTTTACAAACAAATAATTTCTGTACAACTTCCTATTTTCCTCAACTCTTATCATACACAGACTGTTACATTCTCTGAATGTTAGCATTTCAAAACCGTAAAGAGCCTTTTTGAAGATCCAGAGAGCAAACTACATTTGGAGCTTAACTTTTGAACAGATAATAAAGGTAGATTGCTTTTCTGCCTTCTGAAAGAGTTTTACCTCAAATCATCCCTCACACATAAGACTTGATATTGTGCTTCATATGTATATATATATATATATATATATATATATGTGTGTGTGTGTGTGTGTGTGTGTGTAGATATGAATATATATAATTTTGAAGAAATAAGTTTCAGTCTTGACATGGACTTTACTTATGTGCTACAGTCTGACTAATAAATAGGTTTTAAGATGGGTTGGAGCAAGATTACCAACTTGGCAAGTGCTCAGGTTTGGGAGAGTTACTTTCTGCCAATGACTGAAGATTGTTAAAGATGAAGGCAATGCAGAAAAGGAGTAGAAAGGACCTGCAAAAGTGAATGAAGCGGCGAGTCCTTATGGAAAAATTCCAGATTCTTATGATGAGGTAATGATTTCATAAGGGACCTTAAACCCTTGAAATTAACTCAGTGCTTTGTGGTCATATGGATAGCTTACTCATAGTATCATTAATAGGGCCACTCTCACGCCATGTACAGCCAAAACACCAATCAATAAACCGTATCTGTAGCCTGCTTTTCTAGTTTGTGAGTTCTTTCTTCTACCTCTGCCCACCCCTTTCTTCCATTCTTTCAACCCCTTAACACTAGATAAAACAGAAATAAGGACAAAGGGGAAAGGGAACAATGTTATCATTAGACTACTTCTTGCTGATTAGGGACATGGAGTTTCTGGCGACAAGTTTGAGCTTCACCATCCGGTTATCTATTTTCTTCTGTTTCCTTCTGCATGACTATTTGACAAACGGCGACCAACAGCCAGCAACAGCATCCAAGTAACAACCAGCCACCCACACCACTTCTTAGGACCCTAGCATTTATATATCCTCTGAAAAGTCACCAGAAATCCAAATGTCACACACTTGCAGAAATGTCACACTTGGCAAAATCACGCATATCATAGTCAGCTGCTGAGAAGCGGGCCCATGTCTCCACACCTGGGAGTTAAACAAAAACAATATTCCCATAATATTTCTCTCTTTTTTAAAGAAAGCCAAATTACAAAATTCTCAGTACACATACCTATCCTTCAGCCATCTATTTCATCTTTCTTTTAAAAAAAATTCTTCTAAAAGTTAACACAGCTTTGAAAGTTGTGACATATCCATGAACAGATCCTTCAGTTTGTGTTAGAGCAGCAAGGGCTTATTTCATTTGTTCTTTCAGTTCCTTAGATGTGAACCAAATTAAAAAAAAAAGAGAGAGAGAGAGAGAGATTCTTATTAAGAAATGCCTGCATCCTGACTTTTCCCTAGGCACTTAAGGATCTTACAATAATAATAACAATAACAATAATAATAATACTTGAAACACCTGTCTAAGAAAGGTAGATTGGCAACAGCTAATTTCTTGTTCCTGAAAGGTGTGGAAGGAAAGAAATCTAAAAACAATAGCAACATCCACCTGCTCTAAATGGTAAACCCATTTTAGCTGCAGAAGCAGATTTTCCGGGCATCACTGTTGAGGGAAGCATATGCTTACTGGAATCTGTTCATGTCCAAAGAGCTTAGTGTCCTGATGCTATATGTAGCTTTTCTACTCACAGAGTTGAAATTTATGCTTATCCTTTGTGAAAACAAAAGAGAATTTTATTGCCAAAGTTCTAACATATTTCGGTTCTCTAGACACCAACGGGGCAAGAGAAAAGAAGAAATCGAAAAAAAAATATTGAATAACAAATATCTCATCCAGATATAGAAGCCTTATCTCTTTTGCAATGAAGATTTCACTCATGTAGCTATATATTTGGATATTTTAGAAATATTCACATATTAGCTCATATTATACATTTTATTAATTTTCTGTGTTAAACATTTTTTTCTTTTTAGGGTAATTATGAACCAAAGGGCAAATGCATGGTAAATAAAGCTTTTAAAGTGAAGAAAAAACAGAAAGAAAATAAATCAAAAGAGATTTTGAGTTAATCTCTTGATGCTTCTTCCCTGTTATGGATTAAACTAGATGTAGTCCTTGGCTATACACACCACCTGGTGTGTGGCTCTTAGACTTCTGATCTTTTGTTAGTCCTACATGGCACTGTTTTGGAGCCACGATGGAAGGCAAGCTCCCTGAATTTTGGGATCTTTTACCTGACACCACTTTCATCTTAGCAGAAGTTTTCAAGTCAGGAGGTGGGAACTAAAATTCAAAGATTCCAGAATCCTGGCACAGGACTCCTTATACTCCATTTTTCCCTTCTTCAAGAAATGCCAGCGATACTGAGTTTCCAGAAACACAGTATGATTATAAAACACAGTTTTAGAGAATTCTATGTGCTTGCTTGAATATTGCCAGCATTGTAGAGCCATTTTTTACCACTGAGTGCAGAAGTCCAAAACACCTCCACGAGTCTCATGCATCTTTCCACCATGACTTAGGATGGTAGTAAATCCACACTTAGAATAAGCAGAGGGATTTGACACAGTGTTCCCTGACTGAAACAATAGCTACTATTGACTGTAATTCAAAGCCCAGTTATATACAAATGTGAGAAATACAGATGAAGCGAAGTGATAACTAGGCTGAAGTGGATCCAAACAAACAAACACAATCTTCTACAAACATGATATTTGGGATTGTATGTATGTATCTATATATCATAGTCCTTAAAAATATGAATATATATTTAAAAATTTATTTATTATGTTTACAATGTTGTGTCTGCATATACCCTAGGAAGCATGCCAGAAGAGGGCACCAGATCTCATTATAGATGGTTGTGAGCCACCAAGTGGTTGCTGAGAATTGAACTCAGGATCTCTGGAAGAGCAAACAGTGTTCTTAACCTCTGAGCCATCTCTCTATTCCTGAAATTATATTAAAAACAAACAAACAAACAAACAAAAAAACCACATTTGGTACAACAAGGAGAAATACTGAAAATACTAATAAGGAGAATTATATAATAAAAATATGTATACTATACTATTATTTTACAGTACTAGGCGCTTTGAACTTCAGTCAAAGGTGCCAAAAAGGAATATCAAAATCTGCAAATCACGTGATATTGCCATAATCTTTCTCATTTCTTCTGGGTATGGTAGTAGTATTTCAGTTACAGTTTCAAAGTTAAGAATTTGAGGTTCCATTGGATGAAGTAACAGGAAATCACCCATAATATTTGTTCCTTCAACCACAGACTGACTAGAAAAGGCTTGAAGACCTGGGGAGTAAAGTGTGAATGCAGACAAGAGCCTGGAACCTACAAGGCTCCAGTGAACAGTTTCCTTTCCCTCCAGTTCCTGCACTCCAGATTTCACTTTTTGATATGTTGACACACATCACTTGTATGCCATTTATTTTCTCATAGCACAATGAAAAACCATTTCTGTAATGTTTCTACCTTGTTTCCTCTGGGAAACGTGATTCTTGAGTATGTACTCTTAAAGTGAAACTAACTTCTACACTGCAACTTAAATCCCATATTCCTCCTTCTTCGACTTGGTTTCTATGAGGAAATATAGTTGCTTTCA
Organism: Meriones unguiculatus; assembly: GCF_030254825.1. Classification (NCBI taxonomy): domain Eukaryota; kingdom Metazoa; phylum Chordata; class Mammalia; order Rodentia; family Muridae; genus Meriones; species Meriones unguiculatus. Next base: position 49,258,697 of record NC_083363.1, read on the forward strand.
AAATAAATAAGAAAATGCCATTGTTCAAGTTTATCAAGATTGAGATCATTCTGGATCTTGAATTCCTGTAATATCTCCATTCCCCCCAGCAAACCTAAAACTCAAGAAAGATCTTTTGCTTCGTTCAGATATAGGCCAGTGCCTTTGAAATCAATACAGTATGTTCAGTTAAACAAAATGATCCAACTTAGTCTGAACTTAATGAATGATCATATCACAGAATACAGACAATTTTAAGCTGAGAGTGAGTTTGACCCTTACTTCTGCAGCTTCTTCCAGTTGAAAAATAAATATGAAAAGGAGATAAAATACCTCCAGACATGAGGACATTTGACATCTAATACAAAAACGAAAGGAGGGGAGCTGATCGTTGTTCGGCTGGGGTTAAGTATTGTTCTCAGTTATCGGCACTGCTGGCTAATTCATTTGGCAAATTTCCAACATTTCCACCGTGCGTAGATGACACCACCCAGTAGCATGGGCTTTCCCACATTAATCAATGATCAAGACAGTTTTCCCACAGACTGGGCTATAAGCCAGTTTATTCATGGCAATGTCTTAATTGGGTCTTTCTCCCCCCAAGTATCTAGGCTGCATCTACACAACAGCAATGTAAGCAAGATATATTTTTATAACAAAGTTTAATTTATTCATTTTCTTTACCCAGAAATATTTAAGAAGCAATATGGTAGTTTTTCTATATATGATTTTTTCATGATGACATGCTTTAAATTTACACTCTCTCTTTACATTTACGTATAAAGTGAAGTTATCATCCCTTTCTTTTTATTGTTATAATGAATGTCTGCTTCTTATTTAAAGGAAACAGTGAAGGATTTGGGGTAAGTAACATAAAATTATAACAAAGCACCAATTAATTAACAGAAGCTAATCTCAATGAGGGGTATTTTGAAAGTTGCCTTTTTTTTATTTTGTGATAATGAGGACACTCTCATATACTTCTTGGTCATTTCCATGTCCTCTTTGGAGAATTGAGTCTTCAAGTTGTCATATTGCTTTTGAGATGTGGATCTTTACACATTTAGATATTTACCACCATTTATCATGGCAACAAAATGCCTTCACCCAATGGCATTTGTTGTATTACCACTCCGTTGATAGTTTTCTTTGGTAACAACTATTTTTAGCTTAATACACAGCAATTTCTGTTATTTCTTTGTTGCTCGAAGCTTTGGTGTCACCTATGATAAATAATTCAGTGCTTTGCCCAGTGATATGAAGTTTTCTCTCTATGATTTTCCAATCAGTTTTATGGCTTTTTACATGGTATATAAAGCAAAAGTGACCTTACTCATCCTAGGGTGGGTATATCGATCTATCTACATTTATATCCACATTACTATTTATAGCTGTATGTATCTACATCTCCATCTCTCCTGCTTAGATTTTATGTTGTTGTTTTTGAGGCTGTTTTGAGAGACTTGGGAAGTGGGACTCTCAGCTGAAGCTTTTCCTCTAGCAGCTCCATATGTAGCCATGTCTGTGACCCTGATAACTGGCATGGGAGGGTCTAAATCCGCTGTGGGTGGCACTATCCCTGGGCAGACGAGTCTTACACGGGTTGTGAAAGAAAACTGGCTGAGTTTAAGCCAGTGAACATTCCAGTAAAGGAGTGTTTTCCCACGCTTTCTGCTCAAGTTCCTGCTTGAGTTTTTGTTTAATGGACTGTGACCTAGAAAGGTAGGTTGAAATAAGCCCCTTTGTCCCCTAAGTTCTTTTTAGTGTAGTGTTTTATCACAACAACAGAAATCAACTCAGGATAGTATCTCTTTCTTACTCCTTCTCCATTCTCCTCTCCTCCACCATGTTTCTGATAATTCAGAGATCTTGGAGCTCATTTACACTACTGATAAAAATGGGAACATGAACAGTCAGTACTAAAAGTAGATTCTGTAAAATATAAAAGTAACCCAATCATATCACCTAGCAGTGTCACTTCTGACTACAGAAGAATAACCTCAAAGATAACTGAAATTTGAATGGACAATTGAAATAAAAAAGACAACTTTACTTCTAGGTTTGCTGAGGCATTAACCACAGCAGTCAAATGCAGAGGCAAACTCAACATGGATGGATGTTTCGTCATTGCATTCAGTAGATTAATATCCAAACTTTAATCAAAGAGGAAGCCTGGGAATGAGGCGGTAACTCAGCAGTTAAGAGTCCATTCTGCTCCAGCACTGGACATGCGTCTGGTTCCCAGCAGATGGCTTACACTTACTTCTAACTCCAGGGATACTGCATCCTCACCCTCTACTAGATTCTTAGGGCATTCTCTCTCTCTCTCTCTCTCTCTCTCTCTCTCTCTCTCTCTCTCTCTCTTAAAATAATTAGAAACAACTTAAAATAAATGGTAAATTGGACCATGTTTTACAACATAGATGAAAGAGAAGGAAATTTTTCAAGTAGACTGAGTCATGGAAAGACAACTATTCCTTGATTCACTTACATGAATAACAACAACAACAGCCTAATACAAATGAAGGAAAGAATGATAGCTGCCAAGAAGTAGGGCAAAGGGTAGCTGCTTTTTAGGTCAAATTCCAGCTGTAGTGTGTGTAATTCTACACCTTGCTGCCCATAGTTAACCACCCTGTATTCTGCACTGAAGCTTTGCTAAGAGTGTAGATATAATTCTCTTTTTATTGTCACTACATAAAAAAAAATATATATGGAACACCTTTTAAAAACACAGTTACATTAATATTTCCATATGACCATTAAGGTGTCACAATTTTTGATCATGGCTCTCATGTCATGTAATTCTGAATATGTATTTTTGGTAACTTTTCCTTGTAGGTCTTAAAAACATTAGATGAAAATGATTCTTATTAAGCCAGCCTTTTGTCTCCTAATGCAACCAGTAATAAAAGTTTAATTTATCTAGACATCAATGTTTCAATGTGTATTTGTATGTTGTAAGAGAAAAAAATTGTTCCCAAATAAATGTTATCATGGGAAAGTTACATTTTATCATGGGGAAGTTACAGCATGACAGGTTTTTGTTGTTGTTGTTGTTGTTTGTTTGTTTTAGAAACTATAATTCCATAGAAAAACCTTTATATTATCAGTAGAGAGTGTAAAGAAAAATCATTCTTTGTGTGGATGGATACTCTTATATAGTAAAATATGAATAGATTAGTCAAAGACAAACGATTAGCTCTAATTGAATTCAAAATACATAAAGTTAATATGTTCATTAGCTATAAATAATCTCACATTTCCTCTTTCTCATTTCTATTTAGCTTTGTTGATCCATAGCTGCAAAGGAGCTAGACTTCCGGGGTTATATTTTCAGCAGTAATCTTTCTACAATACATCTCTTGAAACATCCGTTTATGGAAACAACCTCCATGTCCCCTTTCACAGCCTCAGTGACAAATCTGAAGAAATGTCATCCAGATTGTGCTTAAACATTCTGCTGAAGATAACTTAGTCACTGTCAAATTTTCTGACTTTTGTCGTCACTCCTTCCCTCCCCTTAACTCCCCCCTTTCCTTTTTTCATGTAATAATGGAGTGTTACTTAACTCCTCTTCATTCAAAATATGTAGGAAACAATACATGATTCAAAATTTGGTACCCCTGGGCCTGTAGCGATGGCTCAGTAGTTAAGAGCACCATCTGCTCTTCCAGAGGTCCTGAGTTCAACTCCCAGCAACCACATGGGGGCTCACAAACGTCTATAGTGAGATCTGGCGCCCTCTTCTGGCGTGCAGAAGTACATGCAGGCAGAACACACTATACATAATAAATCTTAAAAATATATAAATAAAAAAATTAGTGCCCCATAAGACACCATGGAGAATTAAATAAGCAGCGCATTTGTTCATTGTTTGGAGAGTGGTTTCCTAAACGATGACTGTAATAAAACTGGGAGAAACTAAGAGTTTCTGTTTAATCTCAATCAACTGAAAGTGCTCTGAGGAAGCAAAACCTTCTCCATTTGAGAAGGCCTTGATCCTCTATTTTAGGTTTCTTGAGGTAACAGTACACATGCCTTTAGTAGCCATGGAGCAAAGATAATATTTCTGCTAACAATGGTTTGAATAAACTTGAATTTTCTGTGATGTGGATGGGATATGTCACCCATAGGTTAACCTGTTTGAACAATTGATGATCTTACACACTACTTAATAACATCCGGTCACTTAACTGACTTTAGGCTATAGAAGTGAGACCATAGTTTTCAGTGTTTGGTAAGGCTGTTTGAAGCTTATTAATTTTGATAAACTTTGTAAGCAAGTATTTTGGCTACATTGATTTTTCTTTATTGATTATCTCACCAATTTCTACACCAATTTTTGTTTTTTTTTCTTTTCTTCTATTTATATTTATTATCATTTGGTTTTCTTTTGCTTTTCATGTTCACAAAGAAATACCAAAATAATTAAACTTCACTTCTTTTTTAATTTATGTGTAAACATTGATTGCTATGATTTTCCCTCAAGAAGTAATTTTTATTTTTACCTAAAATTGCTGTACTTATTCATAAATAACTACATTTTGTATTCCATGTCAAAATAGTTTAGAAATTTCTTGAACTATTTGTTGGTGAGTTATTTATTTTCTGGTTATTTATGTGTTTTCTTTTATTTATCAAACTATTTATTCATTTTTATTTTATATGTATATAGGTGTTTTGCTTGCATGCATGTCTCCATTTCCAGAAGTGTGAAGAGGATGTCAGATTTCCTGGAACTGCAGTTCCAGGTGCTTGTTAGCCATTCTAAGCATCAAATCCAGGCCCTCCGAAAAAACAAACAGTGCCTGTAATTGCTGAACCTATCCTTTCCACCCTTGCATTTTCTACATACATTCTGGATACTGATTTTTTGCTTTCAACTCGCTACAGTAAGAGAACATAACACATCATGTAATTTGAATCTTTCGCAATTAAGAATATTGCTTATTGTTTCACAGATGCATGCATGCCACAGGAGTAAGTGTTCCATAAGTGTTACTTCGGCTGAGCTTGTTGATGGGATTTTTAAATAAAGCATAGGTCTTGAGTGAGTCTAAAACTTTCTATTTGGTAGCTCGGGGAAGACTGGTAAGTCCTCTATGATACTTACTCTATACACTGTATTTCTGTATTTTGCAAATCAGTGTTATTATATTTTCTCATTGGGGGAAACCTGATAATTCATACATTCACTCTTAATGTTATGGCTTCTTTATTATCCATATACTGTATCGTTATAAAGCTTTACTCTTTATCACAGGAGAATCTACATTTTATTCTACTTCTGATATTACCAGAGACATTCTGGTTTCTTATGATTATTGTTCCCTGGAGGACTTTTACTATCTTTGGGAAAGATCTCTTCGTCTATATATATGAACTGTGATGCTTCCTGGACACTATCTACTAAGTACAGTAGTAAAACCACTAATATTTACTGTAACTACAGGTGTGATTAATGCTAAAAGTATCATTTTTCTCTGCCTGTTATTTTCTTCTACCTCTTCCGATTCTTCTTTGGCTAAACTGGTTTTATTTGTTCTGCACTATTTTTTTTTAACATTCTTCATTTAGATGTACGTATTCTAAGACATACCCATATATGTGAGGACAAATACAAAACTGTATGCCTAATAAACTTTATGACTAATTTGAGGTGAAACCATAGATGTTGTATTCAAAATATAGGTGACAGACAGCATATGTTACAGGTGTATGTGTTACCCTAGAAACTGCTATTTAATTGAATAGGTGTCTCTTTTTTTTTTTTTTTTTTTGTCTGGATTTCTTGATTTAGTGAAATGTTCTCTGGTCTGTTTTCTATGTTAGCCATATGGCAATATCTCTTTTGTAATTATGGCTGGAGCTGCTCTTGGTTATATAACATACAAATTTCCTTTTCCATTGTTTCCCTGATGGACAAGATCAGTTTCGATAGTAGATATTGTACTTGATTTCCAAGTTTCATTTCAGCTTTAAGAAGACCTCACAAGTTTCTTGCATGATTTCTTATTATTTTTCATGTTGTTTATATATCAAAACTTGTTTTTGAATGAAAATTAGACTAAAGCCTTTATTTTCTTTATTTCTGTCCTTCTGATAGTTTTTCTTTCGATTGTGCATCAGATTGTCTTGATTCTTTGTACGTTTGTTACATTTTGCCTGTTCATTCTTTTTTCTCTTTAATTTATTTATTTATTCACTTTACAAACCAAATGCAGCCCCCTCCCTTCTTTCCTACCAGTCCTACCCTCCCACCATTTTCCCCAATCCCCCTCCCCTTCTTCTCAGAGAAGGGATCCTCCTTCCCTTACTATGCCATTTCTCCACGTCATGTCTCATCAGGACAAATCTTCTTTTACTAAGGCTAGACAACGTTGCTCTAGTAGAGAAAAGTGATTAATTACCAGACAGCTGAGTCCATGTCAGTGACAGTCTCTCCTCCAGCTGCTAAGGGACCCACTTAAAGACCAAGCTGCCCATTCTTTATGCTTAAAAAAATAGTCTTTATTGAATTCCTTTTAAAAAATTAGATTTGCTCTGGCATGCATTTTCGTTGTTTTGGAATCAATTCAAAGTTTTTGAAGTTTGAAAGTCATTTTTGCTTGTGAATCCAAATCCAGATCATGTTCTATCAGTTTTTTGGCTTCATTACTAAGGCACTATCTTTTGCATAATATTTTTTAGTGACCTCCGTGAGAAGATCTCTCCATTCTAAGAAAAGGTGCATCACTTTTGTGTCTGTGTACTCTGGAGTCACTTGGGTGTATTAATTTCTCCCGATACAGGGTGTTTCAAGCCAGGAACAGATCAGTCATTCAAAGGCTTGACAGTTGTTTCCTACTTCAATTTTTCCAAGCCTCAGCATTGTTGGATTTCAGTATTTGAACTTTGTGTTCATTGAGATGTCAGCTTTGTTATACATGCTACTCTGTACAATGTGCCTAGAAACTAACTCCAGGGTGTAGCTGGAAAATTACAGGCCTTTCCTTGTTTGAGTCAATTCTATGCAATACTTCTCGATGACAAACTGAACAAATTGCTGACACATGCAATAGTTTGGATCCATTTCAGGCCCCTCGCACTGAGTGAGAATAAAAGCTAATTTTGAAAGGTCATATGTGGTACAATTCAATTTATATTGCATTCTTGAAATGACAAAATTATAGATGTTGAAGAGAGATTAGTGGTTACTAGGGGGTAAGGATGATGAGTGGATGCAATTATAATGAGGAAGTATGGGTGAAATTTTTGTGGCAACAGAATTGTTCATTCCTTAATCATTCTAATGGTTTTAAATGGATCTATGTATATGACAAGATAGTAGATAGCTGCATACAGAAATTGGACAAATACCGGTTTTGCGGTTTGATATTTTACTAAATAGTTACTAAATAATGAAGTCAATTAGTATAAATCAGAAAAAGAGTACACGAAGCCCCTATTAATTTTTTTTCTATGGATCTACATTTATTTAAAATTTAAGTCATTTTCATAAAGAAACCTCATATTGTTTCATTGGTAAACTATACCCAGTTTATTTAAGAATTAAACAATAAAAATAACATAATAATTTATTATTTGCTATCTGTATATTTGATACAGGATCTCTCTGTGCGTTCCTGGCTGTCCTAAAGCTATCTGTGTAGACCAGGCTGTCCTCAAACTCTGAGATCCACCTTGTTGGGATCCGTAAGGAGGCATCTCTATGGTCAGCCCTAAGGAACCTGACAAACTGGATATCAGGCATCTGTGAAGCCACCTATGGACCACATGGATCACCTTATAAGAGAACTCAAAACTCCTCCTCTCTCTCTTTCTCTCCTGACCTGCCCAGAGAAGATCTCTGTGACCCCTTCCCCCTTCCCTTTCCCCTTTCCTTAATAAACCTCCCAAGTGGAACTAGTCGCATGGAGTGGTTTGTGAACCTGTAGTATAACTCTATTGCACAATCCTAACACGCCTACCTCTGCCTTGTGAGTAAGTGCTGGGGTTAAAGCAAATGCTACCATGCCTGGCTTAAAAATAACAACTGTACAGAAATTAATTTGAATAGAATAAGAGAAAATACTCATGTTATGATATCAAAATTACTTTGAGATGGAAAACGTAACAAAATTCAGAAAAACAAACTCGGCCCAGTAATACATGCATATAAACAGCTTAATACACTACTGAAGAATGTCATACATTTTCAGCGATGCGTATTTTTTACATATTACCACTATAATTTTCTATATATGTACATATTTAATATCCATAAATGTGGTTTGTTGTATGAAGGACATGTTATTCCAATACTGAGAAAGCAAAAAAGAAAATCATGACAATTAGCAAATTAAGAGGAATACTGGGAGATTACTTTGATACATCCTGATGTAGATGTTTAACAAAAATCAGTAACTGTTATTGATAATATATTAAAGAAACATATACTGACGAGAACACTTATACTGTGAAACAGGCTATCTATTAAATTTCTCTAGCTAATATCTATAATTGTGATTTATTGATTGATTTTTGTTGTTGTTGTTTCTTTTTAAGATCAGGACCAAAGCATGCTCCTCCCTGCAGTTCACATTTCAGTTTAACAAATTACAGTAGCTCTTAGTCAATGCCATAAAGAGAGAAAAATATGAATCCAAAATGTATAAAGTTTGGAAAAGAAACATAAAATCCATTTATCTTTGAAAATGTGGAATGTATCTACATATGTGTATCCCTTGAAAAGTTTTAAATTACTAGTAAAATTCTAGACTTTAATAAATAAAAATGTATTATAAACGTATATATATATACACTTACATTATAAAGATATATATTTAAATTCATTGATTAGTGTGACTCTCAAACTTCATAAAACATGCTTACTTTTGTAGCAGATGGCAGTCAACACAGAGGTTCACAACGGGTCAATATGCAAATGAAAAAAGACAGTGGAGAGTTCATTTTAAAATGGGAAATCCTTGGCTATCAGAAACGGGGAAAAGAGGGGGTGAGTGGCAAAGCAGCCCAAGCAGAATCCCAGGAATCAGAGCTGGAAGAGCAGACCCAACGTTGCAGGTTTAACTTTATTGTCCAGTGTAAAGGCCTGTACATGGCCAATAGGACCATCCCATGCTAGCCTCAAGCACCAGTAACAGTCAATCAGGGTGGTGCAACTATAAGGAAATGTGGGAGATGTGGGTGGTCAAGGTCACCTTAGGAGATCTCCTTAAAGAAGGGGAAAGCAGTCACCACCCTAGTCTCCGTTTTGAGACTTTACTAGTGGGTTAGGAGTCCCTCGTGGGTCAACACTGTATGGTGGGATATGAGGGTGATCTGGCTGTGTGCGACATAGGTCACCCTATTGATCACCAGGGTTGATTCAGCTAGTCTGGTTGGCTAGGTGGGTGTCCCCTTCCTCCCTCACCCCTCCATGTGCATCTCTCCTGAAGCTGTGCACTCAGTTGAAGAGGATGATCTTCCCTGAATAGAGGAGACCAAAGAATTAAAAATTAGTGTTTTTTTTGGGGGGTGGGGAGGGAGGTATTGGTTTTAAGTTTAAAGCATAAGCCTGAACAAAGGCCAGCCAGGTGGAGACATGTCCAGCCACCTGAAGGGAAGAACCAGCCTTACTGCATCTTTCCTGCCCACTAGAGATACAGTTGCAGAATCATTTATGGACTAGGTGCCTAATGCCAAGGCATGAAACCTGCTGCTTGCCGTTTTTCCTTTTAAAAACCTTGTTCCCCTAGACTGCCTGCCACATTCCTCTTGTGCTTCCACAGGAAGTTTTGCAGCCCAGGCTCAAGCTTGTATCCAATAAACCCTCATGTGTTTTGCAGTGGCATTGATTCCTGGTGGTCTTTGGGGGTCTCATGAACTGGGCATGACAGAAGAGCCTGCTGTTTGCTGTTACAGTGCACCATGTCCATATCCAGACAGTTCTCCAGAGAGCTTGGTAACTGAGGGAATCACTTTCTCAACAGGGGGCTTCTTTCTGCTCTGCCTGAATTCACCTGGAGAGTGTCTCTAAGTATGACTCTTAACCCTGAGGGAGGTCAAGTAGTCCTTGGCCAAAATGCAAGTTCAACTTTCTCCCAAGTGTCTGAAATTCCTGGAATGTAAAGCATTCCCAGAAACTTAACCCCCAGCCAATAGTATGCACCTACACTGTTCAATCTAATGAAGCTGAGCTGTCTTGCTGAAGCATCTCATGGAAGGCAATCACACCATCCTACTTGAAGGCCATCTGAACTTCCGTCCTTTGCCTCTGCTGCTTTTACCCTTGTGGATATCTGTTTGTTTGTTTGTTTGTTTTATTTTTTGTTGTCGTTTGTTGTGTTTTGATTTGTTGTCATCCTCTGACTACAAAGTTTTCATATAATACTGGAATTGCAGACTCCACCTTGGGTTGTGAGGTAATACTGTTAAAGAAACTCAGCTCTGGTTTATAGATGATGAAGTTAAATATTTTAGTCACTGGTGGCTCAGTAGATCTTACCTGTGTTCATGTTCTCATCTGTATCCAACATTCTCTTTTAAAATTCAAATAAAAGTTTTTAACACAATATATACTGATTAAGGTTCCCCTCTCCCATCTCCTCCCATATCTTCCTACCTTTCACCCTTTGAACTCCATGCCTCCTTTCTCTCTTTCCTTAGAAAATGACAGGCAAAAATCGGAGAAGTGGCTCAATAAAATAACAAACAAACAAAACAATTTAAAAAATACAAAGAAAAAGAAATATTTACACACAAACATCCCATAAAACACAAAACTGGAAATCATAATATACATGCAATATACCAGTAAGACAAAAAAAAAAAAATGATCAAACAATACAACAGAGACAAAACAATCTCCAAAGATACTGTTGAGTTCATTCTGTGTCAGTCATGTACTGCTGGTCATGGGACCAGGCCTTAAGTGTGGTGTGGATGCCCAGTGAGATGCCATTGCTACCAAGTGTCTTTTCTTTTTTTTTTAAATTTATTTTATTTATTCACTTTATATCCCAGCTGTAGCCCCCTCCTTTGTCCCCTCCAATCCCACCCTCCCTCTCTCTTCTCCTCCCTTCTCTCCCCAAGTCCACTGATAGAGGACCTCCCCTTCCTTCTGACCCTAGCCTATCAGGTCTCATCAGAACTGGCTGCATTGTCTTCCTGTGTGGCCTGGCAAGGCTACACACCCCTCAGGGAGAAGTGATCAGAGAGCCTGTGATGAGTTCATGTCAGAGACAGCCCCTGTTCCCCTTCTAGGGGACCCACCTGGACACTGAGCTGCCATGGGCTCTATATGTTCTAAGTTATCTCCATGAATGGTCTTGGTACCACTCCTAAGCATATATCCAAATTATGCTCAAGTACACAAGAAGGACATTTGTTAAACCATGTTCCTAGCAGCTTTATTCATAATACCCACAATCTGGAAGCTACTAAGCTTCTTGTAGGTAATAGAGAAATAAATCATTCATATAGCTTACTGTAACTTTCAGGGTTTTTTTGATGTTTTTTTTTCACTATTTGCAGATAACTGTTTATAATTAGAAAACAAAATTTTGTCTACACATTTCATTACCAAGATCAAAAGAATATTTTTACAACATGACTATGTAAATTTCCTTGCAAATTAATGCTTATTGGAAGATCAAAGAGTTATGAATTTTTTCTGATTATAAAACCAACTCTAATCACTCTGGAGTTATATTCTAAATCTCTGAATTGTAGAACACTCCTTTTAGCATTTTATTCTGCACATGAATTTTCATATACTTTGTCATTTCTAGGTAGTATTAATTTCTGAACAATTCAAACTTTTAAAATTAAATGTCAAAAATACCATCCATAAACACTGGAAGATAATACTAAGAAAATGTACCCTGAAATTTAGAACAGTTATAGCATTTTGGAGAAATAATCCATTATAGCCGACAGGACCTACTCAGCTGAGATCATTTGGGCAGACACTGTTGGGAACACTGCTTTCATATAAAGGGTATTTTGTTTTCCTGATTATAAGACTCTTATGGTTATGGGAGGAACAATTTATGAATATATGCCAGATAAATTAGGAATGAAGTACATTGAAAAGCCAAGATCTGTCATATCAATCTATTAACAACTAGCTATTTATAGACTGACTATTGATAATTGAAGACTGACTTACTTTTCTGTAGCCTTGCAGGGATTGTGAATTAAAAATCAGGTAAAGATTTATCTGAATGACAAAAGCCAACATTGACTACTGGATACTAGAGTAATATATATCAAAGGTTAATATCTGCTTTCGGATTGATCCAAAAATAGTATAAAATTTTATGAATACAAAGTCAAGATTTCATTCACAAAATTGAATAAGGATTTTAAAATTATAAAAATATTGATAAACTAGTATATATAAAAACTATAATTGAAAGAGTGGAGGAATGGCTCAGTATTCAAGGATACAGACAGGTTTTGCAGAGGACCCATTCTAGGTTCAACAAATTCATGTAAGTAGCTCACAGTGTCTTACTAATGCAGCTGCAGGGAACTTGACTCCCTCCTCTAGATGACTTAGGTAACCATACTCACAAATGTGCACACCCAGTGAGACATAGTTAATGATAAAATAGTTTAAAAATATAAATGAGAATGTTAACTAGCCCAACATCAAAACTGGAAAGAATATATGTAGTTTTCTTTTTTTAAGCTCGAATTAGGCAACAGTGTGAATTTACATATATTTTATTTGAAAAAAATTCATATCCTCTCCAATGTTTTTGATCCAGGGCATCAGTCTATATTTCAGGCTACTTGGAAGCTGTTGAAGAGCCTAGGCTGGCTTTGAGCTCCTGGTGATCCTTTTAAATCAGACTTCCAAGTACTGAGTTTAGGTGTGATACACAAGATTTTCATTCAAATATATTTGTTGTATATAACTGATGTATTATAACAAATGTGCATGACTGCTAAGATATATTTTTTACATTTTATTTGGACTGTTTATGCTTTTAGAGAGATGCCTCAAGGAATCAAATAAAAACCTCAAACTGACATGAATATAGTTTTAATGAATTTTTAGAAAGTTATTAAAATAATAGCATTATCAACATTTTAGTAAAACTTGTCAAATATATCAAATCACTCATTATATGTTAGAAAATGTACTTTTTATATTCATTGTTTATAAAAGAATGAGAATATAAAATATTAATTAGTAAAATACCAGTCATTTACTCTAAACAATAGAATAATTTTGCTTAATTAAATAAGTGCCTCGTTGGTTAAATATTTTACTATCAGTTTAGTTTTATATAATGTTACTTCATAAAACACTCTGTACCAGCATCTCTCACAGCAATGGCTGGGGAATAAAAAAGAATAAAAGGAAAATAATTATAATAACAAAGGCAAATCAATGTTATTTTTGCATTGAGAATTGAGCTACAGAATTTTTCTGTTGTCACCGGATCATTTCATAATCTAAATTTCACTCCTTTTCTGTACATTGGCAGTAAAAACATCTATTATATAACATCAACTATGTGAACAAAGAATGGTGGGACAAGGCGACAGCCAATAGTATCTCTTGATAAGGAGGCTGGAGGCTGTTCAGCACATGCTCTTCAGGATGTAGAATGCAAACCTTATTAGCAGAGGGTCATGTGGAAGAATGAGTAATTCATTGTGTGAACTAATCAACTCATCGAGGCCAAGGACGCCCTTCTTTGAGAACTGCTATTAGTACTGAAGAAGACATCCGAATAACTTTTCTTACTTTTACTTAGCCATAGGATATAGATTTGGCAAATTCAGGAATATGATGTGTGCCTTGAAATGCAAAGAGTCAATAGCACAGAACTGACTGAACAACAATAAAGGTCAACAAGACCAAGCCAGCCAACCAAAACTTGCAAATCATTCAAATAAACCATGAGAGGTTAGAGAATGAGGTGTTGTCTCAGTACTTAAGAACATTTATTATTCTTGCAGGGGATTTTGGTTTAGTTCCCACAGGGTGGCTTACAAACATCTGTAATTGTGTCCTCTGGGATCCAGAGCCCTTTTCTGGCCTTGGAAGCACCAAACAAGTTCACTGAGCACATGGGTAGATGCAGGCAAAACACTTACCCAAATAAAAATTAAAATCCATCAATCTAAATCTTTTGAAATAGTTTTCTATTATTTTCAGTGAGATAGCTAGACAGAAAGCTTAGAAGTTAAGAGCACATTTTGCTCTTCTCTTCAGGAGACCTGATTTTGGTTCTCAGCATCTCTATGGCTGCTCTTAATCAAACTCCAGCTCCAGAAAGTCTGATACCCTTTCTGGTCTTGGTGTGCACCACATTCTCACAGTATAGTAAAGTATACATGTAGGCAAAATACTCATGAAATAAAGATAATTAAAATCTTTTGAAAGTGTTTAAAAGTTAAATGCTCTTACCTGGACATGTCGTATGTCTTACAATCCTATTGTTTGAAAAGCTGAGATAAGACCATGAATTTAACAGCTGAGTAGAAATGGTGGGAACTAGCAAAGATCATCTTGAGTTAACCTAGAAGCAGAAAGACACACATGGAATATACTCACTCATAAGTGGATATGAGCCATATAATATAGGATAAACATACTGAAATCTATACTCCTAAAGAAGCTAAACAACAAGGATGACCCTAGGGAAGATGCTCAATCCTAATTCAGAAGGACAAATGGGACAGACATCGGAAACAGGAGAAGACAGGGAACAGAACAGGAGCTACCACAGTATCTGCAAGGCTCTACTGATCGAGGTATTGAAGCAGAGGCTGAGACTCATAGCCAAACTTTGGGTAGAGGGCATGGAATTTTATGAAAGAGGGGGATATAGAAAGACCCAGAGGGGACAGAAGCTCCAAAAAGAGACCAACAGATCCAAACAAAACAAAACATACAAACAAACAAAAACCAAAATAAAAAAAAAAAACAGTTCTGGTAGCCCTGCAGAGACTAATACCCCAACCAAATTCCATGAATGGAGAGGACCTAAAACCCCAGCTCTGATGTAGCCCATAGACTCCTTCTCCAAGAGGGGTCCCTAGCAAGGGGAGCAGTGACAGGATCTTTGATCACCTCCCCCTGGGTGATGCAGCCTTGCCAGGCCACAGAGGAAGACAATGCAACCAGTCCTGCTGAGACCTGACAGGCTAGGGTCAAATAGAAGAGGAGGAGGACCTCCCTATCAGTGGACTAGGGGAGGGACATAGGGGAAGAAGAGGAAGAGAAGGTGGGATTGGGAGGAGATGAGAGAAGGGCACAGCTGGGATGCAAAGTGAATAAATTGTAACAAATAATAATAAAAATATAAAATGTAAAAAGACCATGAATTTAAGGCAAATATGGGCTACATACAGAGTTCTTTCCTCAAAAAATAAAAATTATCATTAGGAGTGGCTGTATTGTCATCTTCTGTGGCCTGGTTAAAGCTGTTCTCCCCTCAGGGGGAGGTGATCAAAGAGCAAGCCAATCAGTTTATGTCAGAGGCAGTCCCTCTTCCCATTACTATGTAACCCACTTGGATGCTCCTGATGAGATCTGATAGACCAAGATCAGAAGGAAGGAGAGGAGGATCTCCCCTATCAGTGGACTTGGGGAGGGGCATGCGTGAAGAAGGGGGTGGGAGGGTGGGATCAAGAGGGGAGGAGGAAGGGATACAAAGTGAATGAAGTGTAATTAATAAAAATAAAATTAAAAATATATAAATTAAATTAAAATAAAGTAAACAAGAAAAAATGGAAATGTTGAAAGAACCTTTGGAGATGAAAGATTTACCTAGTTTGTGTTCTTCTAGATCCTCCACAGAACATTGTTTGTTATTTAGACTTTTTGGTGTCTCACATGCCAGTATACTTTCTTTCAAAGTTGAGTGAATAATTTGTCACTTGTGTCTGAGGAAACCTGTCAGTGTGAGGGATGCACAGTTAGAGGAGGCAGTGAACATCCCATCAGCCGATCTGAAGTGTTAAGAGCTTTTTATTACAAAGGAGCAAAGCACTTGCTTAAATAGGATATTTGATACACAGCTTGAGGTCAACAAGATGACCAGCTTTGAGAAGCTTGAGAAACTGTCAACCTGATGGAGTACTGACTGTCACACCAAGACTAGAACTGCTTATAATATTCTCAGAAAAGTTGCACTTCATATCAGCATAAAAATACAGTTTTTGTTTATCTGTTTTATTGAAGAATAATAATCTACCAGTTTGAGAGGTAAATTTCAATTAGTTCAAAACATATTCATAGTAGTGTCATCAACGTACAGAGTATGTGTGTCATAATCTAAAACTGTTTCATTTAGTTAATAGTAAATTTCTCTTGTTTCAAAACGACTTATTTGTGCCTTAATAAATTATATTTCTCTTGTTCTAGATGCCTCCATAAACAGAAGAGCACAGTCCACCTTTCTGGAGGCAGCTTCATTTGCACAGCAAACTGCACTTTGATCTTTGTCTGATACTGTTGGTGCCTTTCTAGCATTGATTTACCCGTTTTGAAAAAAAATATACCACAGATTGTTTCCCAGTCACAAACAAATTGAATTTAGACTCATTTCTGACTTGTAGCTCTTAGCACCAAACATCTACAAACAGTCTTCATAAGTATTGCTTTTCAAACTTGATTTTTCAATGTTCTATTATAGGAATTTTCGAACAAACAAAATTATTGAGTCTCTATATAATTGCTGTTATACTCTTGTTACTTATGTGTTATTAAAACTGACTTAGCATTGGCCTATCAATCCAGTTTATTATTTTGTAGAATTTCAAATTAATCTACAATATCAAATAAAAATCATTATGAATATTTTGGAATATGTATTATTATTACTATGAATATTTTAGTATTTGTTGGCAATCTTTCTTTGAGAATCAAACTGAAGTAATACCTATGAGTATGATGTGCATGTTCTGATGAATTTTGCCCCAAATCTTCATTGCCTGGTTCATTGCCATCACCTAGAACATTTGATGCTGCAAGGATGATAGTCCTAGTCAGTGGCATCTTTTCAAAATCTTTCCATCACAGATTTCTTTTGCCCGCACTATGTGCATGCCTGGTGCAGTTTGAAGCCAGAAGAGGGCGCCAGACACCCTCCATCTAGAGTTACAGATGCTTATGAGGCACCAAGTGAGTGCTAGGAATTGATCTTGAATTCCATGAAATTCAAGTTCTCGTAATTGACCATTCTTTCAAAGCACTGACACACAGGGCTTTGTACCTGTTCCTTCACTGACGTTCCTCACTTTCTTCCAGACTAACATGATAATCAAAATAATTTTGCACATGGCATATGGGCATATATATATATATATATATATATATATATATATTTTTTTTTTTTTTTTTATTTTTTTTTTTTATCAGTTACATTTTATTAACTCTGTATCCCAGCCGTGTCCCGATCCCTCATTCCCTCCCAGTCCCTCCCTCCCTCCCTCATCTCCACCGTGCCCCTTTCCAAGTCCACTGATAGGGGGGACCTCCTCCCCATTCATCTGATCCTGTTTTATCAGTTATCTTCAGGACTGGCTGCAAAGCCCTCCTCTGTGGCCTAACAGGACTGCTCCTCCCTTCGGGGGTGGGGAGACCAAAGAGCCAGTCATTGAGTTCCTGTTAGAAATAGTCCCTGTTCCCCTCACTTTGGGAAACCAATTGGTTACTGAGCTACCACAGGCTACATCTGAGTGGAGGTTCTAGGTTATATCCATACATGGTCCTTGGTTGAATGTCAGTCTCAGAAAAGACCCTGTGCCCAGATATATTTGATCCTTGTGGAGCTCCTATCCTTTCCCCATCAGACTAACTCCCCTTCTTTCTTATGATTCCCTGTACTCTGCCAAAAGGAGCCTCATTAGCGCAGTAGGTAGCGCGTCAGTCTCATAATATTTTTTTATCTTAGGTAATTATCCAGAGGTGAAATTCCTGTTCCTTAGGAAAATAAACTGATAGCTTGATAACGATTATTAGCTTCTCCATAGAGGGAAAATTGTTAGCTTGATTACTTACTGTCAGCAGCATTCTGCTTATTTCCACCATTATTAAGAGACAAGTTACTGTATTTCCTGAACACTGTTTGGTAAGATTTTCAATAATAATTGAGATTTTTAACTTGTTCTTTCCAATGTTTTATTTTTTTCAAACTCTGTATTTCTGCTTCCTATACTAATTTTAGGTTTAGCCTGAAAACAAACAAACCGAAATCCAAAAAGCTGATAGCAGTATGATTGACATTATTTTGAATGTAAAGGACAATCTTGAAATTTTGAATTATTTAAAATGTTTCTAATCCACGAGCATGATGTATACCTAGATTAAATATTAAATAATTTCACTGTACATATAATAAAGGTATAAAACATGTGCTGACATTCTTTTCCATGTGGTGAAGTTATCAGCTTAGTAAAGGAGATTAAGTTGCTTCTCGTCTTGTATAATTATCTTCATCTTTTGAAATTTTCATTATTCATTTATTTTTCTTGTTTACTTTTTTCTTGAAAATATATTTTATGTTATATTCTGATCATGACTTCATTGCACCTTTCTCCAAGATCCTTCCAACCTCCCCAGCAATCAAACTACACGTCTCCTTTCTCTCTCTTCAGAAAACCATAGGCAAACAACAATAACAAAACAACAACAATGAAAACCAAATTAAAAAAAAGAAAAATAAAGCACAGCCTCCCCACAACCATTTAAACAAAAAACCAGAAACCATAATATATAAACAAAATATTTTAAGATAAAAAATTTACAAAGCATATGAGACAAAATAGCTACAAAAATGGTATTTAGTTCATTTTGTGTTGGCCATCTACTGTGAGCTATAGGACTTACTCATAAGCATGGTTAGTATAGCCAATGAGACTATTAGAGAAGGAGATACTGGGACTCATAGCCAAACTTTGGGCAGAGTGCTAGAATCCTTATAGAAGAAGAGGGAGAGAGAAAGACCTGGAGGGGGCAGGAACTCCACAAGGAGAAGAAGAGAGCAAAATACCTGGGCCCAGGGAGGCATGCAGAGACTGATACTCCAACCAAAGACCATGCATGGAGAGCACCTAAGCTCTGTGTTCAAAGGAAGCCCATATACTGCTCATTTTCCAAGTGAGAATCCCTAGTAAGGGGTACAGGAGCTGTCTCTGACATGAACTCAGTGGTCTGCTATTGATTACCTCCCCTTTGGGGGGTTCAGCCTTGCCAGGCCACAGAGGAAGACAATGCAACCAAGTCCTGATGAGATATGATAAGCTAGCATCAGATAAAAGGGGTGGAAGTTCTCCCCTATCAGGGAACTAGGGAAGGGGCATATGGGGAGAAGAGCAAGGGTGGGTGGGACTGGGAGGAGATGAAGGAGGGGGCTGCAGCTGGGATACAGAGTGAATAAATTGAAATAAATAAAATAAAAGGGAAACCTAATATTTGCTTTTCAACAGTTGTGGAACAGAGATAACTTCCTGGTTAAGGATGGATGCTTCTGCCTCTTAGGGGCTACAGTCTCATCCTTACCCTATGCATGCTGCTTCCATGTCTGTAAATTTGTATGTGTCTCAGTCCTGCTGTGTCTGAGAGATACTGTCTCCTTGGTGTCTTTCACCCCCACGGCTTTCAAAATTCTTCTGCCTCCTCCTTTTCATAGTACTAAATGAGAATTCTTCATCAAACCCTTCCTCTCAGAGATCAAGGAACTGAGTGTCCTAGAGTCTCTCACTCCCCCTATTGTCCAGTTGCGGAGGTCTGTATTAGAGCCCTCTCATCGTTTATTTTCAGTCATTTTAATTGAAATAGAACAACATCACTTTCTTTCATCCTTTTCTCTCTCAAGCCCCTCTCAGAAATATTTTTCCCTAATCCTTTCATGATCCCCTCTATTTGATAGATTTTTCCTTTTATTATTATTATTATATTTTATTATCACAGGCAAACACATGCATGCATACATGTATGTAAACAACCTACCGAGTCTGTTTTAGTTGTTTGTATGTTCATATACCCTAAGAGGGGCCTCATTCCTTGGAAGAGGTTAATTTCCCAGGGATAGTGACGTTCCATTTTGTTTCTCATTTCCAGGAGAGACAGTTTCATGGCAGACTTCCTGGTATTCTTACTCTCAAAATCTTTCTCTGAGCTGCATGTGGGCATATTCACTGGGGGCTGGGCTCCCCACGATCGATCTGTTGATCTCTCTCTCTCTTTTTATTTTTTGTGCCACTTGTATTCCCTTTAAAGAGAAGCTTTTTAGTTATGGGTGGTAGCCCCACTTCTCTGTGGCTGTAAGAATAAGATTTTGAATTCAATAAGGAATTATGCTGGTCTAACAAAGAGGCAATGTTTTTTTTTTTTCTGCCAAGATTATGTTAAATATATTTTTTATACAATTCTACATCATAGAACAAAATGTTATTAACTATAGCACTCTGCTTATTGACAAGTACATTTATCCATTCTACCTAACAGCAATTTTGTATCCTTTAATCAACTTCTCTTCCCTATCAGGTTGGTAACAATTGCGTTCTTTTGTTTCTTATTACTCAGCTTCTTTAAGCTTTCAGAGTTGAGAGTTTAAGTGTGTCAAGATACATTTTTCTTCTGGTATGACTGATTTCACTTAGGGTGGTATCTACAGAATTATCAACATTGTCCCAAAGGGTAAGTATTTTATTTATAAAGGTGAATAATATCGTACTGTAAATATAAAATAACATATATATCCATGATCCCAGGAAGAGTTTTGCATTGTATACTGGCTTTCTGAGGCTCATGTACAGATTCTTCACTAGCCTTTAGTTATTTTTGTTAGTAATAAAACTCCTATTTTGAAACTCATTAAGTTTCTCATGTGTCTTGTACTAGCAATGAGAATTTTAATATACCATTGAATTTATATACTGTCAGAATAATAAGAGACATGGTTGGTAATGGTACAGTTTTTAATTAATCTTTATTATAGTTTGGAACCAATAAAAATGTTGAATTTCCCTAAAGCAAAAACATATTTGAAAGAACAGTTATTGGAAATATATATTTAAGTATTTGCTAACATCTGTTATTGTGGTTTTGGAATAGTTAGAGCCTATAAATGTCTATTGAACAATAGAGAAAGAATACTGGGGGTAATTGTGTGTGTTTCTCATTGGGAAGAAAACGACATTGAACACTTAAGCTAATTTTCTTCAAGGCATTCAAAATTAGCTGACATATATAAGGTATATAGTTTATTTCATACTTGTATTTTCCTTTAACTTAACTGCAAAACAGTGCCTATTCATAGCATCAGTGGCCTATGAATCTCATTGAATAAAGAGGAAGAATTTCATTTCCCTACACTTCTTTAGTCTTAATGTCTTAAGGAGAGTGTCTGAAATAATAAAGCATCTATTTAGATATCATAGCTTTGAATAAAACATATATTATGTTCACATCAGTACATTTCCATGATAAACATCTCATTTTCTATGATGCCTAGAACACAGAAAGCACTATGGAAAAGAATGATTAGCTGGTCTTGTTTTTAGTTTATTAGCTCCCTGAAAATATTAGACATGTGAAATGAAAAGTGTTTTAGCACTCTGCTTTGAAATTCACTTGAAATGAACACCGACATGGCAGGTCCATCACTCCGGGATCACATCTGCGTGTAATTTTTGTGAAGATCAGTAGTAGTACTCAAAATAGCCTGGCACATTTGAATGGGATATACTATTTTATCTGAAGTGCTAATGAAGCCACTCAGCTACTTAGATCAATCAAAATTTTGTTTAATTCAGACTGAAAAGCAGATGTAGATTTTCTGAGTCTCTTAGCCAAGACAGCAAGTCTACTTAATGCATTTATGTGTATGTGTGTTGGGGGCATGTGATGTGTATGTATGAGTGTGTGTGTGTAACAGAATAAATAAAAAGGAGAAATTAAAAAATGTAGTTTTATATAGACTTAGCAATATGACTCAGATTAAAAATTAACTTACATTTTTTAACCTTACAGTAGCAGTGATTTTATTTT
This sequence comes from Meriones unguiculatus, assembly GCF_030254825.1. NCBI lineage: Eukaryota > Metazoa > Chordata > Mammalia > Rodentia > Muridae > Meriones > Meriones unguiculatus. Next base: position 49,280,685 of record NC_083363.1, read on the forward strand.
TGCCTCAAAATAAACATTGAAATATATTGAAAAATAACTAAACAAAACATGATCTAGTATTGAAGTGGGTACTAGACCTATAACATAGGATGAACATACTAAACTCTGTACACCTAAAGAAGCTAAGCAAGAAGGAGGTCCCTGGGTAAGATGATCAATCCTCACTCAGAAAGACAAACTGTATGGACATTGGAAGAAGGAGAAAACAGGAAACAGGACAGGAGCCTACCACAGAGGGCCTCTGAAAGATTCTACCCAGCAGTGTAACAAAGCAGATGCTGAGATTCTTAACTAAACTTTGGGAAAAGAGCAAGGAATCCTATGAAAGAAGTGGGAGATAGTGGGGCCTGGAAAGGACAGGCACTCCACAAGGAGAGCAACAGAATCAAAATATCTTGCCATAGGGGTCTTTTCTGAGACTGATACTCCAACCAAGGACCATTTGTGGATATAACCTAGAACCCCTGCTCAGATGTAGCCCATAGCAGCTCAGTCTCCAATTGGGTTCCCTAGTAAGGGGAACAGGGACTGTCTCTTTCATGAAGTCAGTGTAGGGTTCTTTGACTACCATCTGCCTGAGGGAGGAGCAGCTTTGTCAGGCCACAGAGAGAGGACAATGCGGCCAGTCCTGATGAGACCTGATAAGCTAGGGTCAGATGGAAGGGGAGGAGGACCTCCCCTATCAGTGGACTTAGAGAGGGGCATGCGAGGAGATGAGGGAGGGAATGTGGGAATGGGAAGGAATGAGGGACAGGGATGCAGCTGAGATACAAATTGAATAAACTGTAATTACTTTAAAAAATAAAAATTTAATTTAAAATAAAAATATTAGAGCACCGAAAAAAAATTGAGCTGTGTACATCACACTTAGTCCTCCACATAGCCCCTGCTTCTTTCCTTTCCTCTGTAATAACATTTGAAAATTCCTAGCTTGCAGAAATTCCAAGAGGCATTACAGTCTTCTTCTCTAAGGATAGCAGCTACATATATGCTCTTATTTCAAAGAAAGTACAAAGTGTTTGAAGGAAGTTGCTTACAAAATGACCTGTTCTTTTCTTTCATATTAGCTGGAAATTGGATACAGAGATTACATGTTTGGTAACATCAGTGCCACTATTTCAGTCATGTTGTCAGATTTTGTTTGATTTTAGCACCTTAAAATAGATGAAACCTTGTAACACTGTATTACGCAATAAGGCTATGGTAAAATTGATGAGGAAACTTAACAATTGGTGAGAAATATAAAAAGATTAAAATTAATTTCTATTAGAAGTACATAAAAGCACTGCACAGCTCTCCCTGCTATTCACAAACTAACACTGTCTTCGTGATATAGAATAGAAAGGTAGAGGTTACTAAATAGAACAGCAAAGCAGAAAACGCATAGACAAACATTTGCGTTGCATTTTGAAAATCTGAAGGTGACTGTTAATTCTAGTATGTCTTCCATCCATAACGATTGAGAGCTGGGGAGATGGTTCAGTCAGTCAATCTCCTTCCTGCCTTAGTGGTCTCTGGATCCGAGTCCACATGTCCACCTGTCGTCCCAGCACTGGACAGGTGGAGACTGGAGGATCCCTGGGGCTGGAGGCCAGCCACTTCTGCTGAATCAGAGAGCTCTTGGTTCAGTGAGAGATTCCGTCTCAGTAAGTGAGACTGAGAGCAATCACTGAAGACACTTGTGAAAAATCTGGCCTCCAGTGCCACACACACGGGTGCATCCACACAAGACATAAAATTAAAAGGAAAACAAATTTAAAATTCAGCCTATGTTAAAATTATAATCGTATGGATAAAGTGACACAAAGGATTTCTAAAGTCTACAAATCCTGTTGAGTATGGAGAGCAGCTGCATGAAAGGCAAATGAGAGAACATTATAAGGCGGCCATCTTATGAACATATGGCTTTTCCTGCTTTATAAAATGACTAGAACGTTCACAATTGTTTCCTTGTACAGATAAATAATTCTCATTCAAGCGACTGTTGTGAGTAGGCTAACTAGAAAACAGTTTTCAAGCCTTACATTTTTAGAACCTGGGAGAATATTAAGAAGACTGGGTAAATATTAGAAACATCAGGGAGAAAGACAATTTGGTTTCTGTGGCACAGAAAGGAAATATAACAATTCATTGCAGATCTCCTAAGAGTTGGAAAAGAGTCTTGAGTGTGCTCACTATAAATAAATTTTAAAAGGTGGATATGTTAATCATGTTAAGGTGATCATTATCTAATAGATTCATGAATCAAAGTGTTACATTGTACTTCATAGATACATAAAACATTCAATGCTACTAAAGCAAAAACTCGAAAATCAAAGAATTTAATAAAGGAAACCAGCACACTAGTTTATGAACTGGTTGAAATGTTTTATCCTTCTCCAAAGGTATTTGAATCTCTCAGTCCTGTCTGTGTCAAAAAGGCACTGGTTTGTTTCTTCAATTTTCACCTTCTAGTAACTGTGTAGTAGTAGCTAATGCTGTTAGTATTACATTAAAATAAATGACGATTTCAATTATTATTTTTAGTTCACATATTTTATTTGATAAAATGTTCAAATAATTAGTTCTGTCTAAAACTTAGGTTGTTTGATTTATTTTTATTGCATTTTAAGTCGATTATTTTTTGCATAGCTTTAATAAGTTTTTACTTTGACAGTTTCATATATGTGTATAATGAATTCTGTTCACTCCAGTACCCACTCTTGCCTACTTCCCTCCTATCCCTGCTGTCCCCTGATTCTTACAAGTCTTCTTTCCACGTCCATGTATTTTAGTTTGTTCTCATGACTCACTGAGTTTAACCAGGACTGGCTACATGGCACTGTTAGTACTTTATACTTTGTTTACCTGTAAAATACTTTTTACAGTCAGAGGCTTGGCATCTCATTCTCCTCATAGTGTTTTCTGAAAAAACAAACTAGTTTTAAGATCAAATCTATTATGGTGTTCTCTGCATTTTGCAATTTAGTAACATCCTAAACATCTTTTTTTCAAACTCTTTTTAATATATAGTTTCTTTTCACCAGAACTTACTTACTAAATTCTTTATTGATTGTGAATATAGAATCGTTTCAAAACTTTTGAAAAGGCAATTCTCTAAGAAATTGTCTTTGTCAAAATAAATTGCCTATACATGTCTTGGTCTTTGTCTAGATTCATTTATATTCCTTTCCTTTGTGTATGGTTATCATGATATACTATTTTTCTGTTGCTGTTGTCTTGATGAGCATCCTAGTGTTTTTGTTTTCTTTCTTCAGTTATTTATTTATTTATTTATGTATTTATTGTAATTTTGAAGACATTATTTCTTCATCTTTTTGTCCATAGCTTTCCTTTCTTTTAGAGATTTGGTTGACACTTTCATTCATTTCTTTTAGTTATACAATTGAGTGATGCTCTTTCATATCTTTGTGTCTTGGCTTTTTTTTTTTTTCCATTTCTTGCTAGATGTCATTTTAGAGAATTCCATTTGATATGTTTTCTTTTCTTTTCTTTTCTTTTTTTTTTTTCAGTCTTCCCTGATCACTATTGAAGGAGAAAGAAAAGGACAGGGAGGCCTAAGCATCTTTGGCTGGTGTGTGGTCTAAGAAAAGAAGCTTGTCAAAGCTATTTGAAAAAGAGCCAAAGTCAACTGTTCATGATGTCCTCGTCTCTGGGAAACAGTTTTATCTGAGTGTCACTGCCATGGATACTTCTCAACTCACAAGAAATGTGACCTACAGTTTGCTGTCTCCGTGAGCTCATGTATGCTGGGCTTATAGCTAAGGCCTGTTCTCCCATCGTCCTCCATCCCCTCCTTGTTCTTACATTCTTTATTTTGTGCTTCATCTTAATATTTTATTTTGTTGTGTTTGGTTGTTATGTCTTAGAAACCTGTCCTTTTCTAATGAGAGACAGAAAAAGAATGGATCCAGTGGGGAGGGAAGGTAGGAAAGAACTGGGAAGAGTGGAGGGCACTGACAATTTTTGTATGAGAAAATGAAATATTTTCAATGAAAGGAAAGAAAAATTGAAAAACAAAGTGACCTTAGGCAAATATAAACTCATTTTGAATAGGGAGGGGCTGTAGCTGACGGTCAGTTCCACACTCAGATGAGTGCCTCAGATAGTTGGCAGTTTAGAGAGTGTGTTCTCAATACTCACGAGCTTCTAGATGAAGTGCATATGATAGGAGGGGCTGGCCCCTCAAGGACAGGCATGAAAACATGAATACGACAATAAAGAAGTAGACTAGATTCTGTTAATTGCTTCTGAATTAGAGCCTTCAATATGAACTCATGCCTTAGAAAGCATATTGATGTAAGTAAAGTCATTGTCTATTACCCACTGAGGTAACTGTCTGTGTATGTGCAACCTTTGTGATTGTTAATCATGATTGTCATATTTATTGGTTTAAGAGAATATTAGGATGTTAATAAAGCACATCTCAGGGTGAGGAAATTTTGAAAGGAAACAAAGTCATAAATTTTCTGACCTAATCAATCAACCAGCCCAGTCTGTTGAGAGATCCAAAATATGAATATACTTTTGGAAGCTACATAAAATAATAGAGTAGATTAACTTTCTGAACAACAAGTGTGACATTTGAACATAACTGATCTACTCAGATCATTCAAAATCGGGACAAAAAAATGCACACATTCATATTATTTTCCGACAAGATTTTACTATGTAGCTCCGGCTGGCCAGGAATGTAGAACAGGGCAGAGTAGCTTTGTTTTTACAGAGATCTACCTGTTTCTGCCTCCCTGGGATTAAGTATGTATGACACCACACTCAGCTCATATTTTAAAGCCAGGAAACATGCCTTTTAGAATGGGCAGTAAAAGGTAGCAATTTAAATGTTAGGAAGAAGTAATGTTTTAGATGAACTTAAAAACTTTACTTATAGAAAATGGATGTAAAAAGAGAAAATGAAAATGACAATAAAAACAGTTGCTTATTTTGGTGGAGCTCTGTTTTGCAAAATTATTATAAAATGAAGCTCATCCTTGAAATAATGTTAATTGAAGTTACTAAAATTGATATAAACCTTTCAGTGTTTTGTGTTTACTCATCTTCAAGCCAACAGTTAAGAGTTACAGGGAATTAACACATTCTTAGAGAGGGAGAATTGGTCTCCAGGAATAGGCCACTTAATTGGTTATCCAATATTAAGTGGTCAGTCCTAGAACATACACATGAGCAACACTAAATGGACTCAGCAGGGTGTAATACATGAATGAAATATAAATGTGTGAGTGTGTGTGTGAATAACAATTAAACAAAAAGAAGCCATGAATTTGGGAGCTATGTGTGGGGTAAGAAGAAGGAGAGGGGAAATGATGTAATTATATTCAAATTAAGGGTAAAATAAAATTTTAAAAATTGACAAGCAGAGATTATGTGTGTGTGTGTGTGTGTGTGTGTGTGTGTGTGTGTGTTTGAAATTGATAGTGGGAGGGAAGACAACTTTTGTCATTCCAATATCTTTCTGGACTCTGAGAAGGAAAAAAAAAACACATTGATTTTAAAGAGTCCCTGTTGTTCTTAAAGTTCTGGCTTCCTATGAGGCCTGTGTCATTGACCTGAAATCTATAAAAGTCTCTCAATAAAGGTACACTAAAAACTAAAACATGGTGGGATAGGTCAGTTTAGAATTTGCCTCATAGACTGATAAAATAAGTTTTGTTTCTTGGCTAAAAGTACCTCTCAGTAACTTAGAACCCCTGCACAGATGTAGCCCATGGCAGTTCAGAGTCCAAGTGGGTTACATAGTAATGTGAAGAGGGACTGCCTCTGACATAATCAGACTGGCCTGCTCTTTGATCACCTCCCCCTGGGGGGGAGCAGCCTTACCAGGCCACAGTAGAGGACAATGCAGCCACTTTTGATGTGAACTGATAGACTAAGATCAGAAAGGAGAGGAGAACCTCCCCTATCAGTGGACTTGGGGAGTGGCATGCATAAAGAAGGGGGAGGGAGGGTGGGACCCGGAGGGGAGGAGGGAGGGGCTTATGGGGGAATACAAAATGAATAAAGTGTAATTAATAAAAAATTAAAAAAAAAGTACCTCTCAGGCTCTTGTGGGACAATGAAATAGTTTGGTATATACATATATATGGTATATATATGTGTGTGTGTGTGTGTGTTCCACATTTGGGGTTGGTTTGACATACCCTTGCTTATGTCTAGATCTTTAAGTATTTCACTTTTTTGTCTGAGTCTACCTCATTTTGCTTAACACTATGGCTTTCATTTCCAACCATTTTACTTCAAGCAATCCAATTTATTTTTTCCTTGAAGTTTGAATAAAACTATACGCTGTATATATACCACATTTTCTACTTTCTTTACTCTTTTATCTGTGCATGGACATTTAGTTCATTTTCTTTTTTAAAGTATTCTGAATATGTACCTCTGTGATGTACTGACTACGAGTTCTTTGGGAGTGATTTGGTTGCATCATATGATAATTCTGTTTTTCTCCTTGGAAAATTTCAATATTGGTTTGCATAGTGACTACACTAGCTTGTGTCATCATCAAAATGCTATGGGGTTCCTTTGATCTGCTTCAATGCTTGATGTTTTACTTTTTTTCTTTGTCTGATTTTGATTTTTCATGATGATAACCATTCTGATTGGGGTAAGATGGAATTCAAATACAGCTTTAATTTACGTTTTCTTGGTGTCAAAGGAATGTTGAGTTCTTAAAAATATATATTTATTCGTCATTTGTGCTTTTTATTTTGATGACTATCTGTTTAGCTCTGCTGCTGTTTAGTTGGCTATTTGACTTGCAGAGGTTTGGTTTGGATATTTAAGTTTAAGTCAATAACAGAGTAGAGATATTAAGCCCCATTTGGATGTGTCATTGACAAATATTTTCTGCTGTTGTGCATATGCCATCTATTCCTTCTGGCGCCTCTCTTCTCTGATACCCAGAAGCTTTTGAACAGAATGAAATTTCATTTGTCAATTATTACAATAATTTCCTGAGTTATTGGGGTCTGTTTAGAACACCTTTGCCTGGGTCAAGATCTTGATGTAGCTCACATACTTTCCTCTAGCTGTTTCAGTTTCAGGTTTTACATTGATATCTTTGATAAATTTTGAATTGATTTTTGTACAGAGTACTACAGAGGTAGTTTATTCTTCTACATGTAGACATCTGAGACTCCCAGGACCATTTGTTAAAAGAGGCAGTATCCTTCTAATGTCTGATTTTGGCAGCTTTGTCATGAATCAAATGGATGATTTATTGATGATAGGGTTTTAATTCATCTACTGTTACCATAGTATATATGGAATTTAATTATTTTGTCTATTAGTATTTCTTTTCTGAAACCAAATATCCACTCTTCATATATTTACTACTGTTATGTAATTATCATAGAATTTTTCCCTTTTAAAAATACATGGCCACTAATTTCCATTACCAGTTTTGAAAAGTTGTGGCTTGAAATTTATTTTATCAGGTATAAGGATGGCTAACTTTGGTTGGTCTAGCTTCTATTTTCTTGGAACATTTAATTCATGTCTTTCATACCCATGTGTGTGTTTTTATTGGAAAGGTGCATTATTGTTGAAAAATGTCGCATCTTTTTGTTTATTAAAGTTCAACCAGCCTTTTTGATTTCTTAGAATGAACAAATAAGGTCACTGACATTTAAGGTTATTATTGAGATGGGCTTGCTGATTTACTGTGCTAAAGATGATCAGTTCTTTTCTCCTTAACCCTTGCTAAACTATTTCTCTCACATAATTTTTTTTCAGTCATTTCCATGATAGAGGCTGCAGTCCTTCTCTGTGTGCAGGAATCTGCAAACTACTTTTGGTAACACTGAACATGTTCATGAACTGATACGCTTTGTGCTTCACTTGAAAAGTATTTATTTCTCCGTGAATTTTAAGGTATGCAATGCAAGATGAAGCAATCTTGGCAGTCAGTCATTTACTCCCGTGGTTTGAAATCTATTATTCTATGAGTTCCTGAATTGTATAGCTTTTTTTTTTTAAATTAACAGAGAAATGGCTCATAGATTAAGAGCACTGGCTGTTCCTCCAGAGGTCCTGAGTTCAATTCCCAGCATCTACATGGTGGCTCCCAACCATCTGTAATGAAACCTGGTGCCCTTTGCTGGTGTGCAGGCACATATGCAGTCAGAACATTGTACACATAATAAATAAAAATAGATCTAAGATTAAATTTTTTATTTTATATTAATTACAGTTTATTAACTTTGTATCCCATCTGTAGTCCCTTCCCTCATTCCCTCCCAATCCGTCTGTCTCTCTCTCATCTCCTCCCAGTTCCCTCTCCAAGTCCACTGATAGGGAAGGTCCTCCTTGCCTTCAATCTGACCCTAGCTTATCAGGTCTCATCAGGACTGGCTGCATTGTCTTCCTCTGTGGCCTAGCAAGTCTGCTCCCCCCAAAGCGGACATGGTGGTCAAAGAGCCCTCCACTGAATTCATGTCAGAGACAGTCCCTGTTCCCCTTACCAGCATACTCACTTAGAGACTGAGATGCCATGGACTACATTTGAGCAGGGATTCTAGGTTATATCCATGAGTGGTCCTTGGTTGGAGTATCAGTCTCAGAAAAGACTCCTGTGCCCAGATATTTTGGTTCGGTCGCTCTCCTTGTGGAGTGCCTGTGCTCTCCAGGTCTCACTATCTCCCCTTTCTTTCATAGGATTCCCTGCACTCTGCCTAAAGTTTGGTTAAGAGTCTCAGCATCTGCTTTGATACACTGCTGGGTAGAATCTTTCAGAGGCCCTCTGTGGTAGGCTCCTGTCCTGTTCCCTGTTTTCTCCTTCTTCCAATGTCCATACAGTTTGTCTTTGTGAGTGATGATTGATCATCTTACCCAGGGTCCTCCTTCTTGCTTAGCGTCTTTGGGTGTACAGATTGTAGTATGTTTATCCTATATTTTAGGTCTAGTCTCCACTTATAAGTGAATATATGCCATGTGTGTTTTTCTGCTTCTGGGATACCTCACTCAGGATGATCCTTTCCAGTTCACACCATTTGCCTGCAAATTTAATGAATTCCTTGTTTTTAATTGCTGAGTAGTATTCCATTGTGTAAATGTGCCACAATCTGTATCTATTTCTCCTTTGAGGGACATCTGGGTTGTTTCCAGGTTCTGGCTATTATGAATAAAGTTGCCACAAACATGATTGAACAGATGTCCCTGTTATGTACTTGAACATATTTTTGATATATGCCTAGGAGTGGTATAACTGGATCTTGAGAAAGTGCTATTCCTAATTGTCTGAGAAAGTGCCAGATTGATTTCCAAAGTGGTTGTACAAGTTTACATTCCCATCAGCAATGAAGGAGGGTTCCCCTTTCTCTACATCCTCTCCAGCAAGTATTGTCACTTGAGGTTTTGATCTTAACCATTCTAATGGGTGTCAGGTGAAATCACAGGGATGCTTTGATTTGCATCTCCCTGATGAATAAGGACATTGAACATTTCTTTAATTGTTTCTTTGCCATTCTATATTCCTCTACAGAGAATTCTTTGTTTATCTCTGTACCCATTTTTAATTTGGATTACTTGATTTGTTTCTTTTTTAATTTCTTGAGTTTATATATTCTGGATATCAGCCCTCTGTTAGATACAGGGTTGGTCAAGATCCTTTCCCAGTCTGTAGGCTGTTGTTTTGTTCTGATGACAGTGTCCTTTGCTTTACAGAAGCTTTTCAGTTTCATCAGGTCCCATTTATTGATTGTTGATCTTATTGTAGAGCTTTTTTTTTTTTTTTTGCTGATTATATGCTATTGTTCTGGTGTGTCTGCTTCTGTATGTAGGTTGTTGCTTTTTCCCTTTAACTTTTAATATTTTTCTTTTTTTTTGTTTTGGCAACTTGATAATCATGCATAATATGAAGGTTATTTTCTGGTCATATCTATTTGGGGTTCAAAATATTCCTTTAGGTTAGATGTCCTTTGACAGATTTGCGGATATTTCTAATTCAATTAGTGGACTTCCAAGCCCTTTAGTTTTTATCCCATTCTTCATATTTTGCAGTTACTTGGTTTGGTCTTTAGATTATGTCTCTGAGTTCCTGACTTCTATGGGCAGGCACCTTTTAATAATATTGAAATCTCAACAACATAGTGCTTCCATAATTGTGTGTGTTTGTGTTTTTTCTCTCCTGATAGTCATCTGCTTGATGTAGTCTTTTAGGGATGCCTTCTACAATAGTTTTGATTTGATGAGTTTGGTTTTCCATTTCCAATATTTCTGTTTGTTGCTCTTCTCCAAGATCTTAATTTCTTTGCTAGATTTAACATTCATTCATATTGCTGACTTTCAATTAAAAAAAAATTCAAGAATTTCCATTGAATCCATCATTCAAGTAATATCTCAAGGATAAAACTCTGAGGCAGAAAAAACAGTTTAAGGATTTCAAATATATAAAAACAGTCAAACATTAATCTTATTAAAAGTGACAGTTACTCCTCCTCTCTGTTATCTACTATACTTCATTGCACCAAATAATCACTCGCACCAGCATGAAAAGTAAATTTTGACAAGTGGCAAATGTGAAAAGTCACACCAAATTAATGCAATTATAGGCCTCATGCTTTCAATACTACTTTCTCTAAACCTAGTCTGAACTCCCAGCACCTCATATTCTTCCATTGCTTGACTTTTAGGGACTGTAAAGGCACAAGGTCACCTCTTAAGACCCAAAAAGTGATGCTCTGCTTTGGGGAATAGAAATGGGTAGGGATCATAAACATATTCTTGGTCTGGGCGACTCAGCCTCTGTGGCTCACATTTCTGAGTGGGACGTAAAGGGAGATACAGACAGTGTAGTGAAAGACTTATCATAGGTCACAGATGTGTTTACCGTAGCCTGTACTAATTGTGATGCATAGCAGATTACATGAGACACTGCATGGTAGCTTCTAGAAAGCTTTCAAAGCAAGCAAAAATAACCACAATAAAATCCAGTGGTTGTAGGTTCTCCTCCAGGATTCATGACCTCACTAACCCTGGATGATTCAATCACCTCACTTACCCTAGCTTTCTAGTACCAAGCATGATTTCTCTCTCGTTGGGCAAGTCTTAAGTCTAATTAGAGAACTGTTGGCTACTGACAAGTTATATAGGAGTCCAGACTCAGGAATATTATGCCGAGCTGGTCATTGTGGCTTATGGGCATTATCACTAGGTAGGCTGTTAGTTGCTTTAAAAAAAAAAAGGCTATGAATTTGAAGAAGAGTAAGAAAAGATGTATTGTGTGAGTTTGGAGGGAAAAAGAGGAAAAAGAAAATGATACAATTGTAGTATAATTAAATTTAAAGCATGGAGCACAGAATGTACTTGGGTACCAGTTTCAAAGCTTTACCAACATTGAGGCATACATACATACATACATACACACACACACATACACCTATGGTGAGGAAGAGATTTTTCCAGTTGCTCTTAAAAATAAGTCTTTTAGTTTGTTTGTAAAGTATCATTGGACTGGGAGAGGAGCATAGGAGAAGAAGAGGTTGGGAGGGGATGGGAGGGGATGGGAGAGGGAGCTACAGGTGGGATACAAGGTGAATAAACTGTAATTAATAAATACAAAATAAAAATTTAAAACATAGACATAAAAAAGTATGTATAAATGGAGAAAAGCTTTATGGAAAGGGACAGTCCTAGTTAGAAGCCCTGCCATGTTCACGTGGAACAGACCTCATCCTGGTGAAGCATCCAGGAGAAGGCTTCTGATACTTTTCCTTATAATTTCACTGAAACTGTTGACACCAACTAGGTCAGGTGTCAACAGGTGTCAACTTCATAGACCTGACTATGCATCAGACTCTCTAAGACTGAGTACAGAGGAGAGCCAAGGGGATCCTCACACACGATGTTTACCAACGATCACTTTGTGCAAGCTAATCATTTATGCCTCTGCTGAGAAGGGAGCCGGAGAGTGTTTCCAGAAGCAGGCCCTTGAAACCCAAGTGTTCTCTAAACAAAAAGAATTTGTGGTTACCCAGAGAAACAATATTCCCACAGTTTGTCAGACCAGAAAAAGTTAAGTTGTTTGCTTTCGTATTTACATATACAATAATGGATGGAATTACTAGAGTCTGTCTTTCAGGCATACATTTGCTTAAATGTCCCACTTCACAAATAACTGCAGCTCCTTTCATGTTAATGAGTTGCATAGGTCACGTTTTCAATATGACTTTATCTCCCTTCAAACGAGTCCTCACACGGTCTCAGACACAGCACTGAGCTTCCTCTTCAGTTCTCAGGTCTTTCTTTTCTGTGTAACCACCCCCAGCCTGCTGGGCCTTGTTGGGCTAGAACTCCTCCGTTTGGTGGTCTGCGGTGGCTACTCTGGGTGGCTGTAGAAGGTGGGCAGGGGTGGGCTGTGGGCTGCTGTGCTCTGGCGGACCTGACACCTCTCAGGACTATTACAAAGGATTCCAGTCTAGATCTCTGCCGTGAGCGCCTGAAGAGTTGGGAAATCACATTATTCCGGTACTTTGTACTCAGTAGACACACTGTGTCCTGTGGACTGCAGGGAGCCTACTGCTACGTTAAAGCTTCTTTCCTGTTGTGAAGTTTGGCCTAGAAAAACGTTGCTTCAGCACGGATCCTACTCCAGGAGTCTACCAAATACCTGTTTGCTCCTCATTTGCCTGCTTCAGGAGAACCTTGGATCCTCTTCCAAGTAAGGTCTGTCATGTTTTCCTGATGCCTTGGGCTTCCTTTGCTTCCCAGGCTGTGACTCCAGTGGACTCTGCCAGCGCGGACATACCGGCATCGTAACCTACTGTGTAGATGTTAATACAGCTCTCCAAGCTGTTATACTCTCAGCGCATTTTGGATATGAAGTCAAAATTCCAGTTATGTTTTTCGGAAGTTCATAGTGGATTTCCCCCTCATCTGCCTATGAATTCAAACTGCAAGCGATACCATTAGGAGGTTCATACTAGATAACCCCTATTCCACACAAATGGAGGCCATCATTTTACAGGCCTGCCGTCTGCTCTGAAATCCCCCTGCAGCTGCCAGGTACCAAGGAGACGAGCGGTTTGTTTTCAGTGCAGGTGATGAACTGGTCCACATCCTCTCTCTAGTTCCTAACGGTGTTGTTACCATCAGACGACGGAGCCACACAAGTGCTCTTCAGCTTATGGGTTCATGGCCGTGGCTCTCCTCTCAGGCACAGGCTGTTCAGCTCTTCTCCCAGCCAAAAGTTCAGCGTGTCCCCGGGGTGTCTCTGCTGGTGGACTGCTGCTGTCATGTACTGAGACAGCTTACACAGCACAGCTGATGGCCATGACTCCGAGAGCAGTCTGAACACCGCCGCCAGAGGATTGGGCTCAGTGCGGCTCACTTTCTCCAAACTTCCCTGAAACCGCTAATTCAGTTGAAAGGCACGCGTTGCCCATCCGCAATCCCAAGTGTTATACAGAGTGCCACAGAAGACGGCGCCGTGTAAGTTTATAAGGCTATCCGGTAACATCAAGGCAAAGATCGCTGTGTCTTGTAGAGCACTATTGGAATGGCTGCTGGCAATCCCCGGCCCAAAGCCAAGAGGCCATGGCACTCTATCCTATTTGTTTACAGTCAGTGCGAATGAGGATACAGAGCCTAGAGTTGATGTTGCCAGGTTCACAGCCTCTGCCTGAAGCCAGATGTCATACTGCTCACAGAACTGTTTCAAATACCAGTCTTGTTTGTGAGTCCAGCCTCTGCAGTGCCAGTACCTGGGACAAGGCAAAGGCAATCTTCCAAACATAGAAGAGAGAGGGAAAAGGGCTATATAAAAAGATGAAGTGTGTAGGGTGATTTCTAGGCCCTTTGAAATAAGTGTCTGCCATGAGGAGACACATGGAGGACTCCATTGACCTTGGAGACTCTTGTCTTTCCTATCATTTAAGCTCATGCTGTGCACGAGTAGGAGCGGTGTCAGATCCTCATCATAGCTTTCTGCATTTTAGTCACTTCCTTTCTGTTTGTACCAAGAGACCCTGCTGGTCCCGATTAGCTTTGTGGGCTGTGGTCTGGCCAGGGTCTCCCACACATCTTCTAAGGAGAAAAAAAAAAAAAATATATATATATATATATATATATCAAGTATAAACACGAAATAAGTTAGAAGCTTATAAAATACTAGAAAAAAAGAAGATGCTAAATTCATAGCTGTGTTAAGTATTAATAATAAGTAATATAACCTGTGAGACAGGAAAAATATAGGAAGCTTTAAATATAAATCATAAATCAGTAACTTACATGTTAAAAGGCACTCAGATGGCTGAGAAAAGAGGATTGCTATTAATTTGAGGTAGCCTGGGCTACATAGTGAGTTCCACACTGGTCTACAGTGAGAACCTTACTGTTTTTTTTGGGGGGGGGTTAGAGGAATTTGAATTTAGTTAATTTATAATTACAAAGTATATTCAGGAAAACATTGTAGTACTTACAGAAACTATTCTTCAACTGTTGTTTTGTTTTATAGACAAAGAATAAGGTAGCTCAGGTTGGTCTCAAACTTTTGGAGCAGCTGAAACTAACATTTTAACTCTTGGTCTTCCTACTTGTCCTTTCTGTGCGTCACCACGTCAGAACACTTAGGCGAACTATTTTTTATTTTACTGTTGCCTCCCAGGTCTCAAATTGAAAGCCCTATTTATTTGATTATATTTGTATGTACATGTGTATCATATATATATATATATATATATATATGTTTATATTCTGTTGAGTCTGTTTTGCTGTTTGTATGTATACTGATCAATACTGACCACTCTGAATTGGACAACCAATAAGAGGTCTCATCCCAGGAAAAGCCTAATTCTCTTTCTTTTGCAGCCCATAGGTGTGTAGTTTTCCAGGGCCAGGGGTGATCACCTTCCACAGGAATTAGAAAGTTGTTGATTACCACTAATGATGTGTGAGCACCACTTCCTACACCTTTACACATATCTTGCTATCCTGGTAATTGTCCTGATTCACAGGTATCACTCACAGCTGGGTAGGACTGTTTAATTGCTTGCCTGCATTGAAGCTTGCATAGTGTTGTTGGACCCATGAAAGCTAGACCGCAGCCCAGGTAGTATACCTTCCTTTACGTCTGTCTCTCTTCTCTCTCTGTCTTTCTGTTTCTCTCTCTCTAAATATATGTATATACATAATATCTTACTATATATAATTAGATATGTTAATTAGGCAAATATAAATATATTTATATATATCATACATATAATATATAATATGTACCATATATACTATAAATTCTAATATGTATAACATACACCGTATATAATGCATAATTTATAATATATACAATGTATAATATAATATGTAAAATATATTATAGATTACATGTAATATATAATTATCAACATATTAATATAGGTATAAGCATTTCAAGTAAATATAAATAATATAATTGCTTGAGGCTTTATCAAACAAATAGTTTATTCTACAAACAGCTTTTTGTATAATAGTCTTTTTCACAATATTATTTCTATTAATCTGTGAACATGAGAGGTCTTTCCATTTTCTAGTTTACTTTTTGAAGTTGTCATTTTAGAGGTCTTTAACCTTTTCGGTCAAGCTTATTTCAAGATATTTTATTGTCTTTGAAGCTACTGTAAATGTGAGTGTGTCCATGATCTCTTTTTCAGTGTATTGTTTTGGTGTAAGAAAAGTTGCTGATTTTTGTGAGTTGATTTTATACCTTGCTGAAATTATCAATTGTTTCTATAAATTTTTTGGTGGAATTTTGGGGGGTTTTTAAAAACATAATATCATATCATCTGCAAATAGGCATTATTTCGCATCTTCTTTTCCTTTTTATGTCTATTAATTTTCTTTTCTTCCCTTATTCTTCCATGTAGTGCTTCCAGCCTTATATTGAAAGAGTGAAGATAGTGAACAGCACTGTCTTTTTCCTGACTTTAATGAGACGGATTTTTCTTTGAGTGTTTTTCCTCTTTAAAAAAATGTACTTTTGAAATTGCCAATTTTATACACATTGGGGATGACTAAAGTACTAGCTGGTGAATGTGTGTCGAGTGTGTTTAGAGTTGTATGTCTAGGCTCTTGGCAAGCTCAAATTTACTGTCAAAACCTATGCACTATTAAACAGGCTGCTGGAAGAAGGAAACTGTGAATATAAAGTCATTTGCTGAAGCTTCAGAGTTATCAGTGAACCTTCTAGAAGATACACGGCACAACAGAATTACTCACCCATTAACATCAGACTTGTGGTTATCTTGTTGTACCATTTTCTTCAGCTCCTAGCAGGTGAGAATGAGGCTAATGCCTCTCTATTTTAGCCACATTTCTATCACTGTTATAACACTTCATGGCCAAGGCATCTTAGAAAAGAGTCTCCTTCATTTGGAGCTCAAGCCTCTTGGGGTTATAGTTCATAACCATTTTGTTGGAAAGCATGACAGCAGACAGGCAGGCACTGTGGCAGAGCAGTAACTGAGAGCTTTCTTTCTTTCTTTCTTTCTTTCTTTCTTTCTTTCTTTCTTTCTTTCTTTCTTTCTTATTATTTTTTGTTCTTCTCAATGCAGTTTATTCAGGGAACCTTGAACAATCTTCTGACCCTGGGGAAAGCCAGCCCACAGCTTAAATAGCCTCTGGGTAGCCAACCCCAGCGTGCCACGTGGGCAATGCAGATAGGTCCACATACATGGAAGCAAGCCAGATAGCCAAATGTGGAGTTGTTCCTGATAGAGAGCACTCACCATCGGGAAGGTGGAAGGTAGAAACCAGCTCCCTCTTTAAGGCTCACTCTCTACAGTTCCCCCTTTTTGTTTTAGATGCATCAGGCAAGAGTAGAGGTCTGATATCTGATATTAGAAATAAATTGGGACTTTGTACCGATGTTCATTTAGGTGTCATCCACCCAAAGAGCATCAGACCCGTCCGATACCTTTTTCTCAGAGGCAGGACCTGGGGCATCAACCCGCATGCAATCAGACATGCTCTTCTCTGGGTCGAAAGCGGCTGACCCTGAGTGCAGTGCTTAGCCTCGCATCCTGAGCTTAACATTTTAGTTTTTTATGGTAGCCAACTATGCTTGGGGAGACTGTTCTGCTTCAATGGCTGTAAAGGCCTGAATGATCATGGCTGCATTACGCTGTTGTGAGACTCTAATCTTGCATATACACCACAGACAAACTAAGGAGACCATCACCAGAAGGCCTGCTAATGCTCCCATGCTCCCATGCCCGCCCATTCCTTCAGATGATTCATGGCTGCAGCAATCCATGGTGATAATCCTGTGGCTAGTCCTGCGTCCACTCTGGTAGAATTTGCCGTAACAATGGCCACTCTCAGTTGCTCCATCATAGTATCGAATTCTCCAGTCCAATTACCTAAAATATAGCTAGACAATTGTTTAGACAGATTTGCAGCACGGGAAAAATTCTCATATTGTATGCTAGTGACACAAAGTCCAGCATACTTCCATTGACAGTCAAGTTGAGCAATTTTCCATAGAGTATCAATTTGCTCCTGCACGAGGTCAATCCTCTGATTGAACACCATCAAGCCTCCTTTTAGTTGAGCATTAATTCCTTTTTGTATATCTAAAGCATGAGCTACATTGGCTAAAAGATTATTTAGGGTCTGAGCAGTCTGCATAGTATGACTCATGGCTAATGCTGCAGTGGTAGCTCCAACAGCCGCCAATGAGATGGCAGTAACAGTGGCAGTTGTAATTCCAAGATCCCTTTTCTGTCTGAAGAGAGTCATAGCGTGAGGGGCATCAATGGGCACAGGCACCCAGCGAGGCATGCGAGTAACCAGGGAATACCTAAATTCACTAGCATTCTGGCATTGGGTAAAAAAGCAAGTATCATTACCACAATTACTTGGCTCTATCTGGCTAACAATGAATAAAAATGAGAGCTTACTTTCTTAAGTAGGAGACCAAGTTAAGTAACTTGGAAATGGTATGATCCCTTGAAACCTCAAAGCCTGTCCCATAACATATGTCCTCCAACAAGGCTACACCTCCTATTCATTACAAAACAGTTCCACGAAGTGATGAAGAATTATTCAAACAGATGATCCTATGGGGGCCAAACACATGATTTTACAGTGTGTGGAGTTAAGGCTTCCTGCCCTTTGGTGGCTCCTGGACAGACTTCATTTTACAAGCTGTGCTTTGACTTCATTTTGAGTAGAAACACAGGTGCACAGTGACTCTGTACATTGTTGGGAAGATAAAAAATGCAATCTGTCCACATCATCCATGAGATGCAGACTGATGGATGACTTAATCTCAGACATTAAAACGGAGCCACCTTATAAAGGAAGGACATTTATTAGTTTGTTTTAATCCCGCATGGTTCCTTGGATGTAGGTAAATAGCAAATTCACTTTGTCTTCTGTAATCTTGTAAAAAGCTGATATTTTGAGGGTAAGTTTATTTTGTGGTTATGAAGTTTCATTAATTGAGGTCACTGGGAAGAACTCAGTGAAAAACAGAGCAATGCTATAATAATCAAAATAGTTGGAAATTGTCAAATGCAAAACCTAAGAAGTATACACTGATCAACTTACTGAAGCCAATGACTGTCTCTAAATCAGGGTCCATTATTGTCCTTGTTTCAAACGAAAACTGAAATTGAGTTTAAAGAGGTTAATAAGCTCATGCAACTTCACATGCCTAACAAACATCGAAGCAACAGATCAGTTTTATTATCAAACTAATCCACCTATCTGCAAATTATTACACAATTTCAGGCTTTGGGATTTGAGTGCACTTTTGGCTGTGCTTAAAGGACAGTCTTGTAAAAGAAATAACGATTCGTATAGCATGCCTTATTATCTTTTCTATCTGAGAAATATAAATGAGCCACATGGTATAGAGGATGAGTTAATTTTCCTTAATTTTCTACTGCTGAAAAAAAAAGTCTTAGATCACCATCCTGTTTAACAGTGAGGCATTTCAGAGATGGACCTCTTAATTTTGTTAAACTGGACCCACTAGGCCTGTGTCGTTCTGTGTGTGTAGATTCCTGATGCTTTCTTAGGTGCACTGTGGTAATCACTGTCTTTTAAAAAACTACATCTTTCTGAGAAAAATGCATGAACTTTTTAATCAATATCTTAACATAAGCAGATCATCAACATGACATTTTAGGAAGAGGAATTAGTTCAAGTGTATGTATAATATAACACCATTATCATCATTGGTACCAGTGGAGAACTAATAACTTGTTCCTCTTCTTGTACTTCTATACTGTAGCAATGGATGCAGCTATACTAATACTATTTATATATTTATATATGATATTTATATATAATGCTTTAATAATACTATTTGGGATATCGAGAGCTTCCCTTTCTTGAATGTAGCATGCTTTTCCACCTCTGGTTGAAATTAATCCCATTGTTCTCTAAACTTGAACTTCTACTAGTAAAAATCTGTTGAATTGGGGAAAAGGGTGACCAGAGATAGCCTGATAATTCCCAAATATCCTAGAAAACAAAAACAAAAACAAAAAAACCTGAACTTAATTTAGTGAATAAAATAATTATCAGTATCTGGCCCCAAATGGTTGTTTTTATGCTACTTATATTCATGGTTTTTTAAAATAATAGTTTTATATTTGGGACTGAAAAAAAAATAGCTCATCCATTGTCCTGATAGTCCTGATATACTCAATAGCATGAGCTGTTCTTTCAGAGGTGCTGAATTTGATTCCCAGCATCCAAATTCTGTAGCTCACAGCCACTTACAACTACTGCTTCAGAAGACTCAGACATGCCTAGCCTCTGTAGACATCTGAATTCAAATGCACATTACTCCCACCACCACCATCACAGAGACACATAACTAAAAAATTAAAATAACTATAAAAATTTAAAAAGAACCAGACTCTTTTTAAAATTTTCCTGTGTTTGTAGTGTGAGTTTTGTTAGTTTGGTATATTACTAAATGGCATTTGATTTGTACTTATCTATAGGATTTATATAATGCATATTGGTATAATATGTGAGGTATCAGAATAGAACCATAAGCCCTCTCAAATTAAGCTCAATCATTAAACATGTTTATCAATCCCGAAAGACTTCCAGAATTCTGAACCAAGTTTCAAAGTAGCAGAGCGGTAACTAAAATTACCCTTGTTTTTGAGGTCATAGTAAATGGCCTCCTACCATTCTTGAAATTACTTCTATAGGATAATTTCAGTTTTCTGAAACATGTGCTCAGTTTCCCTCACCTATAAAATGAGGTTGACTTAATTCAGGATAGGTGTTTAAATCCTGAAGTAAACATTGAAGATTCAGCATTGACCAAAGGAGAAAAATTGACTCATTTAATATAAAACATAATGGCGAAGATGATGCAAACTATGATAGATTGATAAATTACAAATAACCCAGAGAGCTGATTTGAACGAACTTAAATTATAAAGTGAGAAAGGGTACAATTTACACTGGGTAAAAATATTTATAAATGCTAGTTAGGAAAGATATAATTTAAAAACACATTTGTGTAGAAACATTTTAAAGAGGTTATTTACTTATTAATTAATTTAATGCATTTCCATGGAAAAGGAGTCTTGCTAGGTTGCTCAGGTTCTCCTGGAACTCATCACATGTTCCAGATTGGTTTCAAATACATGACTCTTCTCCTTTGGCTCACAGCTTGACAAGATTATGGTTTAGACCACTGAGTTAGGCTCTAGGGTGCTAACATGCTCCACCCAGCTTGCTGGAGCATCTGAAGGTAACACTTTTGCAGGTGAATATGATTAAACTTTTAGTTAAAATGAGTAAGTTCTAAATCAGATTTAAACTGCTCGAAATTATAGGTAATAGAATCCATTCAGAAGATTCTGCGGAAGTCCAGAGGCAGTCTGTAGCAAATTAGGGCCAAAAGTGGATGGCAAAGGCATAAGCAGTGACAAGATAGGCCAGGCAGTCAAAGAAAACCTTAGGAAACAAATTGAAGTCACTGCGTTATAAAACCCATGTGAAATAGGATAAAGCATAAATAACAGCATAATTCCAAGAGTTTTGCACGAAGTACAGATTTTAGCCAAAGAGAGTTTGAAAAGAATATGACAAGGCAGCTGTGGGCTTCGGGAAACTTCTGCGCACCATCTCTCTAGTACATTGATCAGCAACATTCTAAGTGCCTGGCACAATGCCTGCCGTGTCGGAAGTTAGTAGCGATTTGTTCGATGGACAAATGAATAGACTGTGTTAAATCTGAAGTGATTGTAAATCTGGAGTGTTAGATTAGTGGGGTTCTTTGGAGTGGGTGCTGGAGTGAGTATATGGATTCTGCAGTCATTAAAATCAAAGTCCTTAAAATCATGAAAGAGAACAGAGTTGCAAAGGAAAGCATGTTTACTAAAGACATGTGGGCTTGCATTGGCAGACTAAATGAACATAAGGTTTAAAGTAGAGACACAAATAATACAAAGTAACAGGCTCTGGCATCTTCAGTTTTGCTCACACTATTTGCGTTTTATAGCAATTCATCACTCTCTGTCTCTTCTGCTATCATTTCTCGCCACCTCTCAAAGATGCAATATGCCTTTAGAAGGACACAGCTACATAACCACAGCCCCGTCATCACACCCCAGGGTTGACTTTGGCACAGATTCCATTAGAAAAATCACTTACTGTTCCTAAAATACAATTTATAGTCAAGTACTGATCTCCAACCTGGCATAGTAGAGAATGTTTGTGGCCATGTTCATTCAGAAAGCTGGTCAATGGGTCATCTAACCACTAGAAAGCCATCCGGGTACACAGTGAGATCGTCTTCATTAAAAACAAAATCCCGCCCCTCTTTTAACTCAAGAAATCTCTCCTCCAAACGGTTAGTTATGTGTCTTTAACATATTTAAAGGTACTTTAATCTAAATTTCTCCCATCTTAATTTTCATAGTGTTGGCATTTTTGAAGATTATAGACCAGTCATTTTTTAGATAGCCTTTAATATAGAGTTTAGTGTTTTCCTCAAAGATGGGTTCCATTCATCATGTATCCTGGGAAATTACAACTGTAGATACAGAAACGTAGCTCAGTGGTTAAGAATGCTTATTGTTCTTGTGCTTGTGGGAGACCTGAGTTCATTTGACAGCACTATGATGTAGCCCCATAAGATTCAGGGGATCAAACGTCTCCTTCTGGCATCTATGGGGACCTAAACTCATGTATATGCACACACTTTACACATGCATGGACAAAAGCGAGGCCAGGGGAGTAAGTAAAAAACTAAAATAAAATCTTTTTAAAAAGAAAGCAGCGAAAACAGGGGGCTGGCTCAGTGGTTAAGAGCATTGTCTACTCTTCCAAAGGACCCAGGTTCGACTCCCAGGACCCATATGGCAGCTCACAACTGTCTGTAACTCCAGTTCCATGGGATCTGAGACCCTTACACCAACCAATGCACATAAAGCAAAACTAAGTAAAAAGAAAGCAGCAGCTATAGACATACTGTTCTTCACCCTGAATTCCAGTTAATTGGGCATTAAAACAAATATTTTAAGGTGAACAGTACCTGTATCAGGAGGCTTGGCCAAATTGCTAAGCAGGAAGAAATGATCAGTGAGTAAGCCAACTAGAACAGTATAAGTAAGGCCAGTGACCTGGTCACCAGTTAAAAGTCCCATATTTACTGTGAAGCTGAGACTAGATTTCTGAAAATTCTGATGCTGATTCTTTTAGTACATTTTTTTGTGTGTTTTGGTATTATTTTTTGAGCTAAAGTATCGCAGCCACTTTCTTTATGTCATGCTCATCAGTACAATCCATACACATTTCTTTCTATCTATTAAGTTAATGTTCACTAAAACATAATGGGTACTAGATCGCAAACAGAAAATCTAGCTCTTTTTGTTGGTGTAATGCATGGTTGCCTTTCACATTTGCATGACATCACTGCCCTTTGAACCCCAGCTTCCTTCATCCTTTTCCTGTCTTTGATAATCAACGCTCTGGTTTTTCTTTTTATTGCTATAGTTACCTGACGTCCAACCCATACCCATGGTTCATTTCCACCCATTTAAAAATGCATAAGCAGCAGTGCCAGGCTACTGTGAGGAGCAACATTGCGAATTTACTTAATATGACCCCGCGTAAATGGACTTACATATGTAGTTCTTACATTTTAACAAAGTTTTCTTTTTTTATATAAATATTGGCTGGTTTACTTCTACGTAAGTGATTATAAGCATAAGCATAAAATAAACATGCCCTAAAATTATAGTGTGTATGTGTGTCTTCATGCTTGTGATTCGTCTTTATTTTACCAGCATTGTTACTTTGTTTAGGTTTTCCTAATATAATAGATTAATACAGAAAATATATCTTGACTTTAATTCCAAATTTAATTGTTCTTATTAGGAATTATGGCTTTTAGTTGATTTAAAACCATGCAAACTGTTATATTGCATCGACCAAGTGGCCATCAGTAAAATTAGTCCAAGCTATGATGCTGATTAGTCCACACACTATTGCTCACCTTGGTACGTACCTGTTTGAGTAATCTCATAATAGAAAGGTTCAATTTAGAGACTTAAATTACAAATTGTATGTGGGGCTAATCTGACCAGACTCTTCTTTTTAATAGAAATAATAAATGATTGGGGCCATAATTTTGTTATAGTGGAAATATTTGGGATTAATTGGGTTGACCTAATAAGAGCTTATTAAATTTTTAATTCAGTGTTTTCCTTTCAGTGTTGACATAAGGCATACTTTATCTCTACAGCCGAACTCTACTCCACAGTGTCCTTAAATGTCGCCGATGGTCATGGCACCATTGACTTTAATTTTCAGGTATAGTTATAAAAATAACTATATTGATTATAATTTTATTCTCAGCTATTTGTTTCTGACTGCTGTCAGGCAACAAATATCTGGACCGTTTGGCTTAAATACACAGGACCTGCCTCCTCTGTGTTTTACTTTCATACATAGAATTCTTTTGTTGACACATCTGCAGAGGTCCCCTGTCTCTGAACTGAAATTAGAATTACTGTAGAAGAGGTATGGTCTTTCTTTCAGTGCATACTGAAATGAATTATTTCAGAATCAAATTATTTGTTTGTGACATATTTGCTTTACTGCATACTGGGGCTGAGCACTGAGGATTTAATCTTGAGTGTGCAGACACACTGTCTGTTTTCTCAAGAAGCTGAGGTATTTGATACACACTAAAAGCTTACCTTAGTCCCAGGATATGAAACATTATTACAACTGTAAAACTTAGTCATCATCTTCTGAATTTGGCATCAGTTATTTATAGAACTGGGAGATCATATGTAAATTTAAATGCACCTGAATGAGTGAAATAAAAACATCACTTTTTTTCTGCATTCGGTTGTATTGGAGTAAAGCTCTGAGGAGAGGCTCTGGAGAAATTGAAATGTGCCATATTATTTACGTATGATATTTCCAGATTTTTAAAATGAGGCAATTCTGAAAACAAGAACCTGGAAACTGAGGGCGGGGATAGTAGCTTGATGTAAAACATTATGTTTTCATGTCCTTAATGTTTTACAAGGCAACGTATTTAAAAGAAAAATTCGAAAATTGCAATATTGAGTTAAAGCCGTATGCATTTGGGGGTGGTTCAGGTAGGCACTTTTACAAAGGCGACCGATTCCAGAGTGAGAACCTCAGGGTAACAAAAGAAAAACAGTATTTGGGTAAGTGGTGGTGGTAATACATGGGGCATTACGGAAGCCTTGGTAGCATTAATACATGGAAGCATTACGGACAGCTGGACACAGAGCACGGAGAAACAGAATTGTGATGCGGAGAATGTCTAGAGTGGTCTGCAGCACCAATTCTGACTCCTTAGAGCAGAACAGAGCAGCCACAGCCACATGCGGAGGCAAACAGTCCTGCTCACAACACACTTGGATTTGTTCTTTCAGGATAAGCCACGGTTCTCAAAGGCCAGAGCTTCCACGTGGGAATTCGGAGTACCAGTGACTCCTCCCATGTACCGGGTCACTGCTGGAGAAGAAATCCATTTTGCCAGTCTTTGTGTCTCCGAGCGTGAATGCCTCAGGTCATTTTGGGAAAAGAAATCTATACTTTCTGATGAAGCTACTTAAAGGACCTGAAATCAAGAAAAGAAAATGCGCTTGTGTAGCAGTTTCTTCTGAGAATACCACCTTTTATGTGGGAGAGCAGCTTTTTTAACACACAAAAAGGAGGTAAAACTACAGGATGCTCTAAACTTCAGGGACGTGAAATAGTCTATCCTTCAGCAGGTAAGCGCATTAAGTTCAGGAAGTCAACAACTCAAGGATTTCAGGAAATCCCAATACTGACTATACATACTAGTCCCCTCCCCTCCTAAGTAGATGTAATCTGGAAAGAAACTCTCTCAACCAATCTAATCTGTTTACAAGAGGCTCAGAGAAGTCAGGCTACCTGGAAGAAACAGAGATGAGCCAAGCCTCTGGGAGGGAGCAGTAAACAGTAGACACTGCCCCAAAGAAGCACAGATCAGCTAAGCCACTGGGCAGAGGGTCAGATCACTCAAGTGGACTGAAGAAGACAAGAGGTCTCCATCCGTAGAGCTACCTGCTATTTGTGCTGTGCGCTCTGGGTTTCCAGCTTTCAGAAGCCGAGAAAGCCCATGCTGAGGTGGGGTTTCTGGCCACACAGCTGTCTTTAGGCATCCCTGCTCCAGTATGTGGACTCTCATCCATGCTGCTGTAAGGAATGCAAATAAAATTCTGGTTCACCAGGTTCAACTTTGGTAGTATCCATGCTTTGGTTTGTGGCTGGGTTTCCTGTCTGTGGTGAGTAAAGAGAAGGTAACTAAGTAATATTTCTCCTAAGAAATGAAGCTAGAGAATGCGCTTGAACTGAATAACTAAATTCTAGGCCCAGATTCAGACAACAGTGGATTTAGAGGAAGTTTTCCTAATTCCTTGTCAGTTTTATTCTCTTCTCTCTTGCCCCTTCTCTTTCGTCTTTTGCTCCATTACTATATTTGAATATTATTTTATTTTTAGGAAAGCTTTTACACTGTTTCGTCGTTTACATTTCCTAGCTGTTGTGACTAGAACAACAATGAACATGGCTGAGCAAGTATCCTTAGAATAGCACGTGAAGGCCTTTGGGTATTTGCTGAGCAGTGATATATCAGAGGTATCGGTTGTATGGTAGATTTCTTCCTAGTTCTTTTGTTTTGTTTTGTTTAGAATTTTCCACACTGATTTTGGGAATCAATGAACTAGTTTGCAATCCCACCAACAGTGAATGAATGTTCACTGAAATGCCTGGAGTAAGATGAAATTTCAAAGCAGTTTTGGTTTTCATTTTTTAAAAATTGGTAGTGATGATGAACACATCTGAAGTATTTCTTAGCTGTTTTTATTTCTTATTTTAATAACTCTTTAAATCTCAAGCCCATTTTTTGAATTGTTTATTTGTTTTTTGAGTCTTTGTTTAATGGGTTCTGGATATTAATTCTGTGTGTGATATGTAGTCGACAAACATTTTCTCCAATTCTATGGTCTTCCTCTTTGCTTGATTGGCTGTGCAGGAATTGTTGGTTCTATAAGGCCATAAAGGTTAACTTTTGCCTTAACCCTTGTGCAAATGATATTTTATTCAAATGGCCCCTTTCTACACCTATATCATGTAGAATATTGTCTGTTTTCTTCCAGCAGTGTCAGTGTTTCAGGTTTCACACTTAGTTCTTTGGTTCATGTAGACTTAGTTTTTGTGTATGTGATAGATGCAGGTCTCATTTCATTTCCCTGTTTGTGGGCATCAATTTTTCCCAGAACCACTTGACAAAAGTTCTTTAATTTCTTCAATGTATGTTTTTGGCTTTGTTGAATTATAAAATGTCAGTAGTTATGTTTGGAGTTTGAGTTTTTTCTGATGGTCTACATGTTTGGTTTTGTGCCAATACTGTATTGTATTCATTACTATGACCTTGTAATGGATAATGAACATGTGGTACATCTATACTATCAAAAACTATTTAGTTGTTTAAAATAGAAATCATAAAATTTGTAGGTAAATAGATGGAACTAAAAAAAAATAATAATATTGAGTGAGGTAACCCAACCCCAGAAAGTAAAATTCACATGGTCTCTCTCATCTCATTTTCTTTGCTCTATATCTTCAGATGCATCTAAATAACTTCCAGTAACTTCACAAATCAGGAATGTAAAGGCAACCATTGATGAGGGTGAGGGTGGGGGATGAGCAAAAGAGACAGGAATGACAGAGTATGAGTGAACTGATGTGGAAAATGTGAAAGATGGAGGACTTTACTGAAGGAGAAGGAGATAAATACAGAAGAATGAGGGTAAGGGTGTTTGAAAAAGTCATAAAGAATCATACTATTAATTCTCTACCCAAGATACCTTCAATACATTATATCTCTGTTATATACATACATAGTTAAGATGAAAATTTCCTATCTGGGCTGACATTGCATCCCCCATGAGCTACAGAGTATCTAACAAAACCACAACACCAGGTATTACAAGCCTTTTATTGAGTTGTTGTTCAGGGTTGTCCAAGAAAATCCCAAAACATTAGAGGCTATTGAAGTCACCCTTGGCTAACCTTTGGAAGTAGAAGGCAATTCCTCATGCCTGAAAACACAATACCCTTTGGACAGAGAACCCAGTTAATGTGATTCTGAAAGGATACTCCCTGAAGACTAGATTTCAAGGTCCCAGAAGGCAGCATAAAGCTTAGAAAGGAAGGAAACAACCGAAGTCCCACCAAGCTATGATACAAACGATAATAATAACCAGCTTGGCAAGATGACTCTAAGAATGAAGTCATGGTGTGCATTTCTTGACTGTAACAAGCAGTTCTCTAATTGGACTTAAGATCCACTCACAAGAAGGGAAACATGCTGAGCACTGGAAACTTAGTCAAATACCAAGGGATAGTCAAGTCCTGAACCATCCTACAACCGCCATTTCACCAAACCCTAACTACATTCTAAATATTTATCTTTGTACCGCAGTTCAGGGGAAGTTCTCACCTATCATCAGTGAAACGTCTTTTTGCAAAAGACAGAGATCATCACGGAGAACTAAAAATGGTCAAATACAGTTGTGACTCTCATCCCCAACTGATACAGCAAAACTCCTAACCCTAAATAAAAGTCAGAGAAAGGCAGCAGAGAGGGATCAGGGAGTTTGCTATGGGACTTTTTCTTCTAGAAATTTTAGAAAACGACATCCTTGACGTCTCCCCAACCTGACTGAAAAAAGACAACACCTATAGACATGCTCACACAGAAGGGGGTAAGCTCAGGAGTCCTGAACACCATAAAATAAACTGCAGGCAACTAAGGAAAGCTGAAAGTGGGAGCAATAGTGTTCTCCATAAAGAATAGCACACCAATTCATGTTCCCAAACTAAAACATGATTTATCTATCCCACCACTATGTATATCCTACAGAATCTACTGCAATGCATGATAGAAATGTATATATTGCAATTTAATGTATTATTTGTGGGGAATTGGATAGCATTAGAGAGCACTATGTTAAATTAGAATAAGCTAGATTTTGGGATGACAAATATTACATTAGAGCTTACATGTAGAATGTAAATTTGGAAAAACACATTAAATTAGACAGTGGAACTATTTGGAAAGGGAAAAAGGACCAGAGAGAACGGGAATGCTGCAAGAAAAGATAATGGATAACACATTCATATTACACACACACATTAATAGTCATGTGTGAACTGTCATAGCAAAGCATTAATACTACAAACATGTATAAATAAAGATTTAGCAAATACATTTACAAAATATATAAAAATGTTGGTAATATAAACAAAATTTGGGAATTATCTTATGAGTTTATGGATTTTGTCAAATAAAGTGAAATTTCTGTAAAGGAACACCATATCAATTCTAAGGTGTGTGTGTTAATTTAAGATACATTCTGTAATCCTTAAATCAAATCATTAAAATATATATGAGCATAATTAAAAGATAAACAGAAAATAAAGTAAATTATTATTAAATGTTTATTATTGCAAATTATAAATTATTAAAAGAAAACAGTGCTATAGAATCCAGTTAGGAGGCATATTATCAGATAGCCTGGAAAAAAAAGGACCAAGTTGGCAAAGTTGTAAATATACATAGTCCTATCAATGGGGACGTGGAAAGGGAGTATCTCAGGTTCAAAGTCACACTGGGGTATAAAGATTTCGAGGCAGGCTTATGCTATACATAGAGGCTCTGTTTCAATAGTAAAAGTTAAAAAAAATGGTTGTACATGTAACTCAATGGCATATTCTTTCCTACTGTGCAGATGGCTTTTTGCCTGACCATGAGTTAAAAAAAAATAAGCTGATAGGATTTATAAGAGTTATACTTTAATTGTAAGGGTGAAGATCAGACAGGCTCAGAGCAAAAGAATGTATAAAAGCTACAAAATGTAGACGGAGATAATCTAAAGGTGAATGTAACTGTGCTACTGTCAAGGACAATAGTTTGTAAGACAAGGAGTTTCTTAGATACAAAGATAGAGATTTGTAGCTGTCTTAGTGGTCTGTAATTTCAGCACTCAGGATCTCAAGATCTATAGACTCTGACACTTGTTTAGGTAATATACAGTGACACTGTTAACAAAGAAGAGACTGCGATTTATAATGTTAAAAGAGAGCTCACTCTGAGACACAAAGTTAAAGAAGTTAGGAGTAATTCTTTCAAGCTATTAAGACAAATACCCACAGAAATAACTTCGAAAACTAGAGATCTGTAATCACAGTAGGATATAAAACTTTACCCTGAATAATCATAAGAGACAGAAAAGCTAGAGAAATGGGAGAAAAGTTCTACAAGTCTTTAGCACATTTACTTAATAAACTAAACGAAACATTACACCAATCACTGTGGATTATTTTCCTTCTCAAATTCTTTAGTAAAATCTTAAAATTGAGCATATACTAATTTCAACCAAAACTGAAAATAAAAATAATTTTGCTGGTGAATACATTGAAATACTGAAATAAGAGAGATGATCAATTTTATAACAACCTTTAAAAATTATACAAGCAAATATTACCATTAAAATTTCAATAGTGTGAATGACAGAAAACATGCTGCAGAAAGCATTTCATTTTAGTGCACAATCAGTATCTAACATTTTCACAGAGATACAATTAAGAATAAAATGGACTTTACAATTTCACATATATTAGTGGGCTTTTGAAAGCAGAACAGGAGCCTACCATAGAGGGCCTCTGAAAAATTCTACCTAGCAGTGTGTCAAAGCAGATGCTGAGACTCACAACCAAACCTTGGACAGAGTGCAGGGAATCATTTTAAAGAAGGGGGAGATAGTAAGACCTGGAGAGGATAGGGGCCCAGAAGGACCAAATATATCTGGGCACAGGGATCTTTCCTGAGTCTGATTCTCCAACCAAGGACCATGCATGGAGATAACCTAGAACCCCTGCTCAGATGTAGCCAATGGCAGCTCAGTCTCCAAGTGGGTAC
Source organism: Meriones unguiculatus (assembly GCF_030254825.1). NCBI lineage: Eukaryota > Metazoa > Chordata > Mammalia > Rodentia > Muridae > Meriones > Meriones unguiculatus. Next base: position 49,311,154 of record NC_083363.1, read on the forward strand.
ACTAGTAAGGGGAACAAGGACTGTCTCTGATAGGAACTCAGTGGCTGGCTCTGACCGTCCCTCCCCCCCATGAGGGAGGAGCAGCCTTGCTAGGCCACAGAGGAGGATATTGCAGCCAGTCCTGATGACACCTGATAAGCTAGGGTCAAATGGAAGGGGATGAGGACCTCCCCTATAAGTGGATTTAGAGAGGGGCAGGGAGGAAATGAGGGAGGGATGGTGGGATTGGGAGTGAATGAGGGAGGGGGCTACAGCTGGGATACAAAGTAAATAAACTGTAATTAATATAAAAAAATAAAAATTTAATTAAAAAAAGAGAGTATTTGCAATTCTTGCTGAGGATCTGGCTTCAGTCCCCCCCCACCTACCCACATGTTGGCTCACAGCTGTCTGTAAATAAAGTTCTAATGAATAGATTTCTTCCTTGGCTTGGGTGAGTGCCTGCATGCAGTTTCTCATAACAAACTTATACATACACACAGGCATATTGAAATAATAAAAAAAAAAATAAAAATTTCAGCAACATTTACAAAAACTAAATGATATGCAACAAGATTAAAAGTCCACATAATATTTCTAATATGTCTACTAGTCAAGGAACATCCTAAATAGCTAAGTTACTGTAGCACATAAATCATTGACAAAGTTGTTGAATAGACAAGTTGTAAGAGAAGACAGTCACATAGCCCTTAAGTGTGTGAAAAGATACTGAACAGTATTAGTCATAAGTGAAATATACATTTCAAACCTGGAGATAGCATTATGGATGGCCTACAGTGAGAAAACTGGAAAAATATATTGGTATGGGAAATTTTCATATATAATTAAAAAGCAGATACTACAATGCATTAAAACAATGTAGAAATGGTTTGTAAACCTGAAAGATTTAAATGACTCACTTAAAGGTTATATACTGCTAAGTCCCCAAAGGCTTAGTCTTCAGTCTATTGGATTTCTAGAAACTGGAATCTTTAACATGAAGAGATTCTTTGTAAATATCTGGCTAGCTGGAGTGTCGCTCCTGAACGTGTTGTTTGGAACGTGGCCTCTCTTCCTGTAGTTCTCCTTCGGAGTCGTTGTGAGGAGAACCCCTGATCTGTCATCCATATGTAGCCATGATAAACACAATGATAATAGGCCAGGTGAGCATGAACAGAATCTTCTGAAACTATGTACCAATCCACTTCATCTTCATAGTCTCTTATATTTCTTATACTAAGAGAATACTAACACTTATAATCCGGAATTCTTTTTAGGTCAGGACAAAATTCAGGCCTCTTTCTTATAAGAGCTAAAATCTTGGAGTTTTATGACTATTAAGATAAAAATTGAGGATTTATTTAGCAAATATCCTATCTAAAGAGTTGATGCAACTCACAGCTTAAAGGTATTTTTTATTCACCCACATTTCCACTTGTTGTTCATTTACTGGATAACGAGTTTAAGAACACCTTTAAGTCACAGAGTACACACACATGTGCTCTGATTTCTTTAGGTGTGGTTATGTAGTGGAATTAAAGCAGCTGGAGACGACAGTGGTCAGATGGAGTGGCATAAAAAGATTGTACAAATCTATAGCGTCCCTTATTTTAAATACTAGGTGGTAATTTTAACTATCAGAAAATAGTTATTCTCCTTCAGCTCTCTCTCCTGCTTTATCTTCAGAGAATTTGATGCTTTACATTTGGAAAGTAGTTTTCATATGAGGCTAGGTAGAAAAGTAACAGGTCAGTGTTCCCTTCTGCATGTGGATTTTCAGGTTTTCAAAGAGTCGAGAAATCTGAAAAGGTGTGCAATTGTCCAATAAGCATCCAAAAGTGAGTCTGTTCTGAATTTTTTTACTTCTGTCTGAAGATAAGTTAAATAAATTGAGGCATGCAAATGTGCACATTAAAAAAGTAGTAAAATAAAAGCAAAATGAAATAGGAGTGGTTTTCTAGAACAAAGACTACAACAGAAAAACAAGGCTTGATGTCTAAATTAAAGCAGCAAAAATGCAACCATACTGCATAACAGAGAATCCTAGAATGTTGATTTTTTGTGGTCATCAGGTGCAGAATTTTTCATAAGGTAAAACTTCAAAAATGTGTTGCAAAGAGCAGAGCCATTAGCTTCAAGGTGTAATGATCACTCCATGAGGTGTTAGAGGAGCTTGAAAGTCAATCAACCAGTTTAATTCTTGATTTGAAGAAGAGTTATATATATAGATAAAGCTCTTATCAGAAATACAAAATGTAATAGATAATCAGGAAGTGGTATATATTCTCCATGTCAGAATGAGGAACAGTGTTCAATTTTAAATTACATATAACTATATGTGTGGTGTTTATGTATGTAAATATTGATATATTTATGTTCTATGTATAATTATAACATATACATGTTATATAACAGTACATAATGTTTAATTCCAGTGGAGAAACAATATTTGTTTTTACCATCAAGTATTTCTTACAGTATCTTAAAATAAGAAGAAGGGTTAAATCTGTGTTTTCAAGAAATATTACAGGAATCTTGCAATCCGGAATCCCTGGTAGGAATACCCAGAACCAGTCCACACATCCATCTATCAATCATCTAACCCACCAGGGACCATGACAGCTGGTACCCTGTAACCATGACAGCTGGTAGGAACCTCCAGAGACAGTCCTCCTCCGGGCCCCAGTCAGACAGTCTCCTCCTTACCACACTGCATACGGACAGCTTGGCATGCTGCAAACTTGCTTCCACGTAGGAACACTAGAGGTGCTAGCCTGCCAGCAGTCCCACCTACTGTATTGCTCTGGGGTAGTGGAGTCCAGCAAGCCAGAACTCCTGGGAAGTGCCTGCCTAGAATCAGCTTGCCTTACCTATACTATGTGACAAACCAATGAGAATTACATGGTATCCTGCTGTTCAGCTTAGGCGGTGGTACCTGGCCAGAGACTCTCAGAGCCTGTCATCCCACCCACCTGACATCCCTTTGTCCCATCAACCCAGAGCTGTCCAAAGCAACATTCATCTTGTCTACAACTAGGCAAGATGGTGTTAACAGCAAAGACCCATGTATCCACTCAACTAATGTAAGACGGGATATCCAACAAATGAACAAACAAACAAAATACCGACCTCCAGATACCTAGGTCTTATTTCCTAAACACAAAGAATATGACTAACCAAACAATGTGTCTGATCCTGACATTAGTATCCCTCATATGATGCTCCCTGAGTTAAAACAACTTGTTAGTGTACAAGATTATGAGTTTATAATACTTGTTATACCCACAGTACATCAGGAACACTATTAAAAGACCAAACCTATATATAAAAAAAGAGTATAGAAGAAGGAGAGTGAACTCAGGTTAAAGGCACAGAAAGTATATTCAACAAAAACACAGAGGAAATTCCCAAATCTATGGAAAGAGGTACTTATCAAGATACAAGAAGAACACAGAACACAAACCAAAAGGATCTGTCACATAATAATCAAACCACTACCTCTACAAAAAAAAAAAAAAAAAAAAAAGAAAGGTAAGTGAAAGCCAAAAGAGAAGAAAGATTACACGACATTAAATAACACCTGACTTTTAAAGGATTTTGAAATTCAGGAGGGCCTGACTTTCAAATTGTTTTCAAAGTCAGAAGAGCTTTGTATGATGTTTTACATGTTCTAAAATACTATAGATGACAAACTAGATTATTATATTAAAAAAACTATCAGTCCCGCAAAAAAGAAAAACACTTTCTGTGATAAAAAATATTTAAGTAATTTATTTCCACTAAGCCAGCCTTAATGAGGATACTAGAAGGAATATTTTGCTCTTGAGGGAAGATTAAACATACTCAAGAGGGCACAAGGAATAAATAAACAATTTCAGAACAGTTAATCAAAGAGGTCTAAGAATCTAAAAACAAAACAACAGAATAACAAATTAATAAAGATTATTCAATAATAACTCTCAATATTAACCATCTTGGTTTTCTAGTAAAAGAAAGCAGATGAACAGAAAAAATTGGAATGCAGGATCCATCTTTTTATTACTTACAAGAAACACAGAAGAATATCAATGATAGATTCACTCACGTCATGGTAAAATGATAAAAAAAAGTATTCTAAGGAAATGGAACTAAGAATTAAGTAGGAATAGCAATTACAATATTTTGAGGAAATAAGCCTCAAACTAAACTAGTCAGAAGAGGTAGAGATATTTTATATTTGTCAAAGGGAAAAAAATCACCAATGAGATATTATAATTATAGACATTTACTCACCAGTCACCCAATTTTATAAAACAAACAGTATTAGATCTAAAAAACATAGATTGACCTCAACACAGTGATAGCTGGTGATGTCAGTATATCACTCTCACCAATATAACAAGTCATCTTGACAAAAGCTGTATAGAGAACCTTTGGAATTAAGTGATATCATAAGTCAAACACATCTAAAGGCATTTCCAGAAAATTTTATTCATGCATGGAATACATTTTCATCTCAGAAGAATATATAACTTACTACAAAATTCATCACATATTAGGACAAAAAAAAAAACAACAACAAAAAACCAAGTCTCTAAAAACTTAGGAAAACTTAAATGATATCCTGCATTCTTTCAGACCACAAGGAAATTAAGCTAAATATTAACAGAAATAGCGACTTTAGAAGGTACACAAATGCATGAAAACTAAAGAAGATACTGTTGAATGAAAACTGGATCAAGGAAGAAATCAAGAATAATGTGTAGAACTGAAGGAAATGAAAACACAACATCGTAAATCTATGGGGCACAATTAAGGCATTCCTAAGAAAATAGTTTATAGCACTAAGTGCTTACTTCAAAAATAGAGAAATCTCATATTAATAGTTTAATGATGTGCCTGAAGTCTTTGAGGAAAACAACAAGAACAATAACCAAAACAGAACTAAAAAAGAGTAGATGATAGACTCTAACTAGCAGTGTTTTCAAAGCAAAGACTCATGACCAAACCTTTGGCAGAGTACAGGGAATCATAAGAAAGAAGGGGAGTTAGTCTGATGGGGAAAGGATAGGAGCTCCACAAGGACCAAATATATCTGGGCACAGGGTCTTTTCTGAGACTGACATTCAACCAAGGACCATGTATGGATATAACCTAGAACCTCCACTCAGATGTAGCCTGTGGTAGCTCAGTAACCAATTGGTTTCCCAAAGTGAGGGGAACAGGGACTATTTCTAACAGGAACTCGATGACTGGCTCTTTGGTCTCCCCACCCCCGAAGGGAGGAGCAGTCCTGTTAGGCCACAGAGGAGGGCTTTGCAGCCAGTCCTGAAGATACCTGATAAAACAGGATCAGATGAATGGGGAGGAGGTCCCCCCCATCAGTGGACTTGGAAAGGGGCACGGTGGAGATGAGGGAGGGAGGGAGGGAGGGACTGGGAGGGAATGAGGGATCGGGACACGGCTGGGATACAGAGTTAATAAAATGTAACTGATAAAAAAAAAAAAAAAAGAAAGAGGTAATCAAAGCAAAGGCTGAAATTAAGGAAATAGAAACATATGTTTTACCCAGCTGTAAAACATATGAGTTATAACAATGTATGATTTGGGCAAGACCACTGACACAATAGCGACACAGATGTCATGAATGTTACCAAACACTTACTGGTTGGATATAAGGCTGTCTGCAGGAGCTGGAAGCCCTGTTATCAGGACCAAGAACTTATGTCTAGATGGATGATAGGTCCTAAGGAAGAAACTAGTACTATTAATTTGATAAATGGACACACTGTTAAAGTGTCTTCTAATTGTTCTATCTACAGACTGAGGCATCTCTTAACTTCGTCAGAAAAGCTTCTTGTAGCAGATGGGATTAGCACACAGATCTCCAAACGGTCAGTGTACTGATAATAAGATTTTGCAGAATGCTCAACCTTAAATATATCTGTCTCACATTCCTCCATACAAGTCTCAGGGGTTATGGAGGATGAGAAGACTGAAAGACTATGGCAGCCAGAAGAAATAATGTTTTTTGGATATAATCAGGTAATTTCACATATGATCTCATCATTATTGTGCCATGTACAAGATATTCACAAGCTCATTCCCAGAAAAAAAAAAATCATCACAGATCATGAAGAATGGGCATGAAGTCTCATCCCTGTCTGAGGAAATATTGTCAGTTGGTAGCTGTTAGGAGAGTCAGTTGTTTTTGTTTGTTTGTTTGTTTTGTTTTGTTTTGTTTTGTAATGGTATGACTGCGTCATAGGTTGACCATTTCTCAGAGCCAACCCTATATTAAAGAGGATTTGAGTGGCCCACGTGGGACTCAATAGTTTTAAAATATCAACAAAATAAAACAAAAAGAGGGCAGAAAATTGATTGATAGTGAGGTTGTGGGGAATCTGAGAGAAGTTTGGGGAGAGTGGGTATAGGGTATCAAAATAAATTGTATGAAATTCTCAAAAAAATTAATGAAATATTATTTAATGATATATTCCAATTCCAATGTTACTAGCCTCTTAACTTTTGATGTGCTACAGTTTGGGGAGATAAGCTATTAAGTATGTATTTTAATTTAGTTGTTTTTATTATCAACAAGTGGAATTAATGATTATGAATATGTCATTTCAGTTTTCATTTGTGAGAAGAAGGCATTTTACTGCCATATATTACTTCACCTTTTTGAGATATGGAAATTTATATGTCTATAATATAGGTATATAAGTATATTAATATGCTTTTAAAATGTACTTTGGCTATGTTGAGTCTACATTTCTCTTTAATTGTAAATGTTAGCTACTTACCATTAACTTTAAGTAAATCAATTATCAAAACAGGAATCATCCTAAAAGAGAAGGGAGTGTTACAGACACTAACGCCGAGAAGGCCCAGCAATAAATATAGTACCATCACATCTCCCATATATATTATGAAGACACTGCATTTATCTTCCTTTTAAGACGGGACTGAAGCAGAATATAAATTACAGGTTACATCAAGAGTGAGATGACACAATTTATCAAGCGTTGACTTAAGGAAGAAAAAAGGAATAACACAGAGCAAGGAAACAACGCCGCATGGAAATCAATCCTACACGGTGACATCAGCTGGAAGCCGACGTCACCAAGCAGTTCCCCCTGAAACCAATGCACCTAGTTAGCCAGGTACTGATACCACCTGTACTCAAGACTAGTAACTGATATCACTTGGAACCAGCGGCACTGAGGGAATCCACCTGGACATCGTCTGTGCTGTCCTGTGCTGTCAGGTGGAATCAGTAACACCCAGTGTTACTTCCTGGAAGTCAATACCAGCTAGGAAACTGGAGGGAAGAGCGAAGGTACCAGAACACAATGAAGAGAAGGTGGCATCCTTTATTGATGGTCTCTCAGATAATTCATTGTTCTGAGATGAGTTTGAAGACTCATCTCCTGTGTACTTTCACTAATTCAAAATTCTCACCAATAGTTCTTGAACCATGGGTAAAATATATAAGGCAACGAATTCAATCTCAGAAATATGATGACGTTTATATGAAGAGGACTTTTAATCCAGCAACATCACTCCTCTGGCTGAAATACAGACACATCCTTAGCACACACCTTTAATTTCTCTGGCTGTAATTCAGACATACTCTTAGTATACATCTTTAATCCTAAACAGGGAAATTAAAGTTAGTTTGTAGAAGAAAGCAACCAAATTTCTAAGCAATTTCTAATTGAGAGGCAGACAGCACGGTGAATCAGAGAAGATTTGACAGAATAGAGAACGGACCAGAAAGAGAAGCTGCTTGAGAGTAGAGTGAGGGAGAAAGAAGGCAGTTTTACCAAGAGATTATTACAGAGACAGATTGAAGAGAGAACAAGCTAGACACAGGTGAAGACAGAACCAACCAGAGAATGAGAAGGAGCCTGAAAATTAGAAGCTATTGCTAGAGTTAGTTTGAGGCCAATCAGGGAAATTCAGTCAGAACCTGAGAGAAGCCAGATTGAATCAGTCATCTTGGAGAGGAGTTTGAGTCAGAACAGCTGAGTTGAACCAGCCAACTAGAGTGCAGAAAGAGCTATAAGTGGTGAACATATTCCACAGTAAGTTTCAGAGTCTGAAAACATTCTGGGCCTAGATTAGATTGTAAGGTGGCCCGAAGCTTCCAGGACTAGGCCTAGGTTAACATATGGTGGCAGTAAGCCTCTGAGATGACAGTTATAAAAGCCAAATAAAAGTTACTTTTACATTTGCAAGACAGTTTAATTTTAGAAAGTAATTTTTTTTTTCCTTTACATAGATTCACCACATGAGCACAAAATTTCACTGTTAGGACCTGTCTTCAGATAAACTGATCAGCGTAGGTGAGCCATGTGCCATATTCCCTTACTGCATAAAAGGGGATGTTTGTTAGGTGTATGCTAACACTGCATTTGCTTGCCTTGTATTGCATTGCGGTGAAGTTATCACCAACATGTGCTTTGTTAAGCAAAAAATCATCTGTATATTTAGTGTTTTGATTATTATGTAGCAGAAGGAATTTTTTTCTTGGTCTAATCTATTTGGTGTTCTGTAAGCCCCTTTTATGTTTAAAGGCAATTCTTTCTTTAGGTTGGAGAGATTTTCTTCTATGATTTTATTAAAAAAATATTTTGTGGTCCTTGGAGCAGGGCTTCTTCTTTTTCTTCTATTCCTATTATTTTTAGGCTTCATCTTTTCCTTCTGTCCAGGATTTCTTGGATGTTTTGTTTCAGAAATTAAAAATTGATATTTTATTTGACAGACGTACCGATTTCTTCAATTGTATCTTCTGTGCCTGAAACCCTCTCCTCCGTTTCTTCTATTCTGTTGGTGGTGCTTACTTCTGTAGCTCTTGTTCTCTCCCCTAAGTTTTCCATCTCTGGGATGTTCTGTTTGTGTTTTCTTTATTGAATCTATTTTTGTTTTCAGGTTTTGACCCATTTTATTCATTTCCTTCACCAGTTTGATTGTGTTTTCCTGCATGTCTTTGAAGGCCACTATTTCTGTGATTGTATTTTCCTGTATTCTTTGAGAGCTTTATTGGTTTCCTCTTTAAAGTTCTCTAATATCTTCATAAGCACAGATTTAAGGTCATTTTTTTCTGTGTTTCAGCTGCATTAGAAGATCCATTGCTGAATCTGGAGCCATAGTGCCCTGTTTTTTGTTGACTGTGTTCTTATGCTGGCGTTTAGTCGCTGGTGTTGGCTGATTATTTTTGGAGTCAGCTGGGATTTTCAGGCATGGAGGTGAAGCCTCACCTGGGTTGTATGCTGATATGCTTGCAGCTTTTCTTTTTTTGTCGTGTCCCAGTTGTTCCCATAGGCAGGGGGATTAGAGTGTGGGTGCGTACCTTGTGTGAACCTAAGGTTCAAAGGGTCTGCTCAGGGCAGCTGGAAGAGATGCGAACTGTAGGCTGAATATGAAGGTCTCTGGAATCCAGAGTCCTCCTTGGATGGCGGTTTAGCTGGGAAGTCTGAGGTTGAATCCTTTTGTGTCTGGGTGCTGTTGGTCTCCTCCTCCCTCTGGGAGTCAGCAGAGCAGGCAGTTGCTCTCGGGATAGATTCTCAGAATCTGTAGGTGCTAGGCTTCACCATCTTGGGACCAGATTCTATATACTCCTATTGTCTCCACAGGGAGAAAAGTAGAACAATGGACCCGAGGCTGGGGAACCTGTCCGCTGGTGTCTGGAGACGCAGTGAGCATAGCCTGGAGCAATGTGTTACAGGTATTCAGGAGTTGTGTTCAGGTAGGCTGAAGGCGCGGGGTGACCGCATGTCCCTTGGGTCCGAAAATACTCCACTGGTGTGGGGCTGTGCTTCCTTAGCTTCCCGGAAGCCTCCTTTGCCTCTGGAAAATACAGATGGTGGTGGTTTTGATTCTACAGCCATGCTGCTCGCTTGGTCAGCAACCTCTGTTCACCTGCTTGTCAGATAGCGTGAGCACAGTGCGTGGCCATCTGGGAGTCCCCTTTACATCTATGGTGTATCATTTATCATATTTCCTCTTTGTTAAAAATCTGTGGGTTGAAGGCAAAATATATGTGCAAATCTATAAATTGTATATATCTACACGGGCATTAATATTATTACTTTAAATAGTTTCAAAAATTAAAGTTAGTATCTTCTTTTAATTTTATATTGATATAAATTAATAAAATGATTTAAATAAAATGAGATAATTTTGGGCAAATAAGTAAATTATTTTTAGACACATTCACAGTTTTGAATGAGTTTACAACAGATTCTTAGCCACCAGTTCAGCTAAGAGGAAAAAAAAAATCCTAAGCAAAGTGAGAAAATTATTCTCATTGTTCCTACATCGCAGGATCAAATCTCTAGTGGGATTAAGGGGAAAGCTGAATGTTTTACATTTTTCTTGGAGAAAAGAAAATGAAGTCATTTAAAATCCTTGGAAATACTGCCTAGCGTCTTAGCTCCCCAGGCATTCATTGGGATTATTTTATTGGGCTACATAAACTCTAAAAAGGAACTGGAAATGGCAGGCCCAACAGACCACCGCATTGTAACAAAATACTTGCTGTTAAAATGCATTTAAAACTGCACAAGCAGATGTAGGCATATAGTTTTGGCACAATTGCATGGCAATGATGTAAATGACTTTCTTTCTGAATAGTTAAATTGTAAATGTGGCTAATTGATGGAATTTTTGTATTTCAAATGAGCAGGCATGTTTATCAGGAAAGCACAATGTTGTCAAGGGGCTACATTACATAATCACGTCAACACACTCGCCCTTCGTGAGGGGGGGTCCATTTAACAGTACCCAGATTATGCTATTCCGACATTAAAATGGCCATTCTAACTGCTGATTTGAATATATATATATATATATATATATATATATATGTATGTATGTATTGAGAAGCAAAACTAGATGAAAGCAAAAAAGTCTGACCTTTATTATAGGGAGCTCAGTCCTGTAATAAAGTGGTTCCAAGGAGGACATACATCTGACCCCCAGAGGCTAATAAAATCGCTGGGAATAATGTCTTGTGCTCCAAGTCCCTCCCATCACTGGGGAGAAGGCAGGCAAGTACCCAGAGCCCTAGGGCAAGGAGATTCTCATGCCTCAAACACACACACACACAAGTTCACGCACCACACACTCACACACATGCACATCCAAACACATACATAGATACACAAAGGGGAATAAAAGCAAACAAAACCTCTCAGAAGCAAAAAAAAAAAAAAAAAGAAAGAAAGAAACTTTTAGCACATGCATTAATATAGCATGTAACACAATTTGGGCAGCCAGAATTTACATACAAAGCAAAGACAGCAATTTGTTGTTCAAGCATGTTAGAGCAGAGATTGCATATGGCAGAGTCCAATGTCAGATGAGGTGATATATCCAAAAAAAAACCCCAATGGATTATATTTCCCATTTTACTTGTCATATCAGCCCTGTAGTTTGTTTGTTTGTTTGTTTTGTTTGTTTTGTTTTGTGGTTTTTAATTAATTAATTAGTAATTTGAGACGGGGTTTCTCTGTGTAGCCTTGGCTGTCCTGGATTCACTTTGTAGACCAGGCTGGCCAAGAACTCTCAGAGATCCACCTGCCTCTGCCTCCCGAATGCTGGGATTATGGGCACCTTACTTGCTTTTTGTTTGTTTGTTTGTTTTTAACACGCATACATATTCTATAGAGGATGATACGTGCTGCTCTGTTCGTTGAAATAACCAGAAAAGTCAATTCTTTTTGTGGGGGCTGTGGTGGTTTGAATGGATCTGGCTCCCTTAGACTCATGTGTTTGAATGCTTGGCTCACAAGGAATGGTGCTAAAGGAGGTGTGGCCTTGACAGAGTAGGTGTGGTGTTGTTGGGGGAAGTGTGTCGCTGTGGAGCTGGCCTTTGCGGCTTCCTTTGATCAGGCTCTGCCCAGTCTAGAAGGAGAGCCTATTTTTAGTTGCCTGTGGAACCCAATCTCCTCCTGGCTGCCTTTGGATCAAGATGTAGAATTCTTGCCTTGTTGAACACTGTGTCTGCCTGGATGCTGCCAAGCTTTATATATCGAGATATATAATTGATTGTGAAGAAAAAAAGAAAATCATAAAAAAAAACAACAAAGGAACACACCTTTCCAAAAATTATTCTTCTACTCCAATTTGATTGTGGTATAATGAGCAGAATTAATAAAGCATTTTAAAATTTAAAAAAAGTTATCCTTTATAAGAGTTGCCTTGGTCATGATATGTCTTCACAGCAATGGAAACCTTAACTAAGATAGGAACAGATAAATAAGATTGAGCTCTATTTTCAGTTAGGAATTCTTTCTTGCCCTTTTTTTCTCTATACATAATTTCATAAATCTATTATACCTTTGAATACAATATGCAACCAAAACTAAGATAAATATCAAAATTCAGAGGGCATTTTGATCACCACATCATTAACTGTGGATAATATTGCTGTAGTAGGACACATAATCTGGTTTTTATTAAAATTATGGTAGTATACTATTATTCTACAGTGAACCTCTGGTAGACCGCAGACCTTTATGAATAAGGTCTAAAAATGGGTGATGTAATTAAACTCAGTCTTTCTCACACTTATTAACATTAATTTCAAGTTGCAGCTGTGAAAGACTTTTAAAGTTTATTAAAACAAAAGCCCTGGCCAGTAGAAAGAATTCTCATAATTAGATAAGATTTAAGAAAACAGTTTTACTCAGACATAAAGATCATTCTTTATTTTATAAATAAAGTAATTAGTACTTAGTTAATACCTCTGTGGTTTATTATTATTATTATTATTATTATTACTATTATTATTATTATTTCCCAGGATCTCTTTCTCATGTGGATAACTAGTAGGGAAAGGGCAGCTATTGTACCTTTCAGAAACAAGGACAGAAAGTGGCCAGGCATGACTTTAGAGGCGACTTTTTTTTTTCTGTTAATATTATAGAGGTCCTGGTAGACTGTTTTCTCTTTTCCATTTAATACTATAATTAATAATAGTTGAAGTTTTTATACAGTATTTCTTTAGGGAAATTCAAAACATAATAGTATAGTTTATGCCTCTTTTAAGAAGCAAAGATATTTCCTCAATAACTTAAGATATTAATCATACACAACCTTATCTTTTATTCAAAGACACTAGTATGAATTAGTATTAAAAATCAAGACTGTGACCCACTTTTACTTATTGCCCAAAGGTACATCACATTCTCTAGCAACATTGTTAGTCCCTGAAAAAAAAATACAGGGAACTCCTTGTATAAAACTAGTGTTGTAGTTCTGTGAGAGTGAAAGCATTATTTTTCCTATTAAGGGTAAAATGCTTGCCACGTGTAATAAAATTGTTATGAAAAAAATACAGAAATAAACAAATTTAAACAGCTAGATGTTCTGTTGTTGATATTTTTGTTCACCTCCAGGTCCTATTCTCTTTCCTTCTGCTTTTCCACAAGAAGCCCTAGGTGTCACCCAATGTTTGGCTGTGAGTCTCAACATCTGTTTTGAGGGGCTGCTGGCTAGAGACTCAGAGGACAACTCTGTCAGGCACCTTTCTGCAAGCTTAGCAGAGTATCCTTCATAGCATCAGGTGTTGGCACTCCCCAATAGGGTGGGTCTTTGGTTGGGCCAGGCATTGATAGAGCAGATGGAATTACTGTCTTTTTGTAAATTTATTTATTTTTATTAATTACAGTTCATTCACTTTGTATCCCAGCTGTAACCCCTCCATCCCTCCCAATCTAATCTTTCCTCCTTATATCCTCCTATACCCCTCCCGAAGTCCACTGACAGGGGAGGTCCTCCTCCCTTTCCTCTGACCCTAGTCTATCAGGTCTCATCAGGACTGGCTGAACTGACTTCCTCTGTGGCCTGGTAAGGCTGCTCCCCGCTTAAAGAGCCAGCCACTGAGTTCATGTCAGAGACAGAACCTATTCCCATTACTAGGGGACTCACTTGGACACTAAACACCCATGGGCTACATCTGTACAGAGGTTCTAGGTTATCTCCATGAATGGTCCTTTGTTGGAGTAGCAGTCTCAGAAAGATCCCCGTGCCCCATTTTTTTTTTCTCTCTCCTTGTGGAGCTCCTGTCCCCACCATGTATTTCTCTCACTCCTTTCTTTCATAAGAATCCCAGCACTCTGCCCAAAGTTTAGCTATGAGTCTCAGCCTCTGCTTTGACACCCTGCAGGGTAGAGTTTTCAGAGTCCCTTTGTGGTAGGCTCCTGTCCTGCTCCCTGTTTTCTCCCTCTTCCAATGTCCATCCAGTTTGCCTTTCTGAATGAGGACTGATCATCTTACCCAGGGTCCTCCTTCTTGATTAGCTCCTTTAGGTGTAAAGATTTTAGTATGATTACCCTATATTATATGTCTAATATCCACTTATAAATGAGTATATACTATGTGTGTCTTTCTGTTTCTGGGATACCTCAGTCATGATGATCTATTCTAGTTCCCACCATTTGCATGGGAATTACTGTCTTAATATGGTGGTTTGAATATGAAATGTCTGCTATAGGTTTGTGTATTTGAACACTTGGTAACCAGTTGCTGGCAGTGTTTGGGTAGGAGGCAGAATATTTGGGAGTTAACAGGAGGAATATATCATTGTGAGGTAGGTTTTGGTTTGAGTGTTTATAGTCTTGCCCTACTTCCTGTTTTCTCTTTCTGTCTGTCTCTTTCTTTCTTTCTCTCTCTCTCTCCTCCTCTCTCTCTTCATGATTGTGCTTAAGGATTGGAACCCTCAGCTTCCTGCTCTGTATGCTTGTGTGATGCCATGTTTACAGCCATGATGGATCTCATCTCACTGAAACCGTAAGTCAAAATAAACTTTCTTCTGCAAGTTTTCTTGGTCACATTATTTTGTCACAGTGATAGAAACAAATACACTTAACAAATACACTTAGAGACTATAAACACAACACTGAGAAGATTTTTTCCAAGTAAGAAGACTTAGCAGTCTGCTATGTGTAACACAGAATGAAGGCTATCATGGAGAGCATGACCCTAAATACTGGCACCCTAAATCTAGATTTCCTTCTTCTAAAATATTAAAGACTATATACTTGCTTCCTCCCCACCTATTTTATGTTTTATGATAAACTTCAACCTGTTAAATATAATGTGCCTTGCCATGGTTGTATTATATTCCTAGCCGATGTCAATATACTTTAATATTTTTAATATATGCTTTTATTATCTTCGTTTATGTGTGTGTGTGTTTATGGGTGAGTGTGTGCTTTTTGCACAAATGTGGAGGTGTGTCAAAGTACAACTTGGAGGAGGTAGTTCTTTCCTCCAACCATTTGAGTCTGAAGGATTGATTTCAGGTGGATAGTATTGGCAGGCAGAGCATTATCTGGTGATCCATCTCACTAACCCAGTGTGGAACTTCAGCTGTAGCAAAAGGAAGAGCCTCACAATGGAACATGACTATGTTGTTTTATTGAAGAGATATTGAAATAAAAGACCCTAAAATTTGTGTAGTGACCTGAGGTTTAAGTTTTTATGAGAGCCACATTTTATGCCTGTAACACCTATTGCTACCTGTGTCATCTATCTCTATCTATCTCTACTGCTCTCAGTATTTCTATCTATATCATCTATATTAATCTGCAGTTCCTGGAAAGCATTAACTGAACAGGGAAGACACCCTCAATGTGAGCATCACCACTCGCAGGCTGGGGCCACAGATTACATAAAACTGTAAGAACAGAGAAGGTGAGCATACTCACAGTATTCATCTCCCTCTGCTTCCTGAATGGAGACTCAGTGATATCATGCTGGTGCTCCCAGGATTTCCCTGCAATGATGGACTAGATTGCTCGGAACTGTGAGCCAAAAATAAACCCTTCCTCTGGAAGTTACTTCTGTGTCATGTATCTGGTCACAGTGACAATAAAAGCGACTTTGCTGGTTCGTTCTGTTAGCTTAACACACACCTAAACATATCTGGGAAGAGAGGATCTTAACTGAGAAAAATGCCCCCGTCAGATTGCCTATAGGCAAGTCTTTAGGACATTTTCTTGACTGACAAATGTTGTGAGAAGACGTTTTCATTTGAGGGTGTAGGAGAACAAGCTGAGCAAACCATGAAGGGGCAAGCCAGTAAGTAGTGCTGCTCCATGGCTACTGCTTCCGTGCATGCTGGGAGTTCCTGCCCTTACTCTTCTCAGTGATATCCCATTACTCAAATTCTAAGATGAATTAAATGATTTCCTCCCCCAGTTACATTTTTTCACTGTGTTCTATCACAGCAGCAGAGACCCTAAGCTACTAATAGAGACTCCTCACCTGTACTTAACATACAAAAGACTATTTTGAGGTAGAAAAACATGTTCTAGCCTTGGCCCTTTTCCTTTGATTTTGCACCTTTGTGCCATTACCTCAACATGCTGACAATATGTTGCTGCACCTCTAAGAACATTTAAGAACATGAAATCTACTCAGGGATTTGTTTTTACTTGAGTCTCCACACTTAGGCATGACCTGTGGATATCTATCTACTCCTTTAGTTAATTTTATGTTTTTGATAGTTTATTATTGTCTGAACTTACATGGCCCAGGATATTAAACATACCTCTTGTTACAGCATTAGCCTTTAAAATTGTAGGTTTTGTGTTTTAGTTCCCACAGAATCCCT
Organism: Meriones unguiculatus; assembly: GCF_030254825.1. Classification (NCBI taxonomy): domain Eukaryota; kingdom Metazoa; phylum Chordata; class Mammalia; order Rodentia; family Muridae; genus Meriones; species Meriones unguiculatus. The sequence goes on from NC_083363.1 coordinate 49,327,742, forward strand.
TAGTTAATAAAAGGAGGTCTGGCTAAGTAAGCCAGTGATAAATGTTTTGTCAAACAAATTAATCTATTAAGAGAAAAAATTATGCAAAGCAACAAAATATTCCAAATATTTAATGATTAGTCTGACTCTCTGGGTGCTTGCGGGCCAGCAAATTTAGTTTGTTTCTAAAACTATTATGGAGTCAAGCTGGCTCTCTGGTGACTGCTTCGCTGGCTTTCTTTGGAACCTAAAGGGAAAGTGGAGTGAAGCACAGGGGAAAATGTTGTTGGTAGGAGGAGAAGTACAAACCTCCTGCTGCATTGGTAGCTCAGCCTATCCTTCCTGGGTGGACTGCATCACTTGAATTTGAAAAATCAATTATTTATAAGCCATACTTGATCGCCATGGCTACAGTCCCATCTGTAGGATATGTGCACTGACTGCCTGTCTCTACCATTTGTGGAACTTTCAAATTAGAATGAAATTGCTAAAAGCTGAAGGAGCTGAAAAGAAGTTTCACTAATACATTTTCCCACCAGCCTGCTTTCCACAGTGTAGATAGACGTCTACAGGTATACAAACTTCTATGTAGAAAAACAGAGTTTTAGTGCAATTTTTTTTGCTCTCTCTGAGTGTGTGTGTGTGTGTGTGTGTGTAAACCAAAACTTGAATGTGGAGGTTAGAGACAACTCATGTTAGTTTTCTTCTTACACTGTCTGGGTTGTTGGGCTGAGACAACCCACCAGCCTAGGTAGGTTCCTCATGACCCTTAGTTACACATTAATGTAACATGTTCTACAGAGCACAAGGCCAGTAAGATGGTCCTGTTATCCCAACACATGGGAGGCATTATAGGAAGATGAGAAATTCATGGCCAATCTCAGATGTGGGAGAGTTCCAGAATAACCAGGAGTATGTGAAACAAATAGACAAAATAGGCAAAAGCAAAGTATAAACTATAGCCTAAAGTCATGAAAAATATAATCTCTGTGGTATATTTATTGAAATATGACAAGATAATACATTACTTTTCTTATGCCAACAGAAATCTGTTCTGATTTTGAATGGGCATGGACCTATATGTTGGCTTTCTTACTGCATGCATGTGCTTTTCAGTGGTGAGACTATGATTTGAGAAAAATTTCAAGAGTGGTTGCTACATATTTCTATAATTTGATGTATTACACATTAGAACCACCCCCTTTCTACCTATAACACCAAACAAAGTCATTTCTAGAATCCCAAATATAATAAACATCACACAAATTCTTTTTTTTCTATTTTTTTATTTTATTTTATTTTTTCTTATCAGTTACATTTTATTAACTCTGTATCCCAGCCGTGTCCTGATCCCTCATTTTCTCCCAGCCCCTCCCTCCCTCCCTCATCTCCACCTTGCCCCTTTCCAAGTCCACTGATGGGGGGGACCTCCTCCCCATTCATCTGATCCTATTTTATCAGGTATCTTCAGGACTGGCTGCAAAGCCCTCCTCTGTGGCCTAACAGGACTGCTCCTCCCTTGGGGGGGTGGGGAGGCCAAAGAGCCAGTCATTGAGTTCCTGTTAGAAATAGTCCTTGTTCTCCTCACTTTGGGAAACCAATTGGTTACTGAGCTACCACAGGCTACATCTGAGCAGAGGTTCTAAGTTATATCCATACATGGTCCTTGGTTGAATGTCAGTCCACTCCAAAAGAATGACTTTGTCCATGTACATGGGATGTAGTCAAGAAAAATATTTCTAAGAAAATATCAACCAGAAAATATGCTTCCTTCTCCTCTTCAATGCTCAAAGCCAATATGGTTATTACCAAGAGACTGTGGTTAGTCTGAATTCTGAAAACAGGTGCAGCCATCATTTCATGCTTAACACTATTTTAAAAATGCTCTAATTTTGTAACTTCACTTACGTTCCAGAGTCTTATTTGCTGTGTTTCAGCATAATTTCATTCATTAATTCTCTCTCAAAACCATGGCAGGGTAGTTCTTTTTGTTTGTTCAAGGGTGGTGGCACTTCAGCTTTTCCACTTCTGCTGCAGGTGTTGTCCCCCAGAGCCCATCACTGAAATACTCCAGAACACTAGATGTTTGTATTGGCAGCCGCCCCATCCTCCTGTAATTAGACATTTCAAATGTTCGATTTCAGATTTTTTTTTCAAGCGGAAAAAGTCTGACATTTTGTCCTTCATTTCATGGTTACCTTTACAATTCTAATTAAGTTTTTCATTTTCTAATGTCAATATACAGCTTACCTGCTCAGTATGATTCATTTAAATTCTCAATTCAATGCCTTGACCGATCAAAATTTTAAACTTTTTAATTGTTGTTTGTTACTGCCATTTTATAACTCTTCAGTAACTTCACTACCCAAACACTACCTCTTATCATAATAAGCATTGATTTAAAAAGCAGTGTGACTAATCTTACCCTTTTAACCTCCTCTTCTAAGATACTGAAGAGTATACACAAAGCTCTGCAGCTCTGTCACAAATTACTCTGAGCACTCAAGAGAAGAAGAGGAACATTATAGAGCATAACTAATGCCATTAATAATAATTACTATTTGTTCAATATGCACAATTGTGTGTGTAATTTTGAGTTTATACACAATTACATTACCAGGGTTAATATTATTAATCCTGCTTTAAAGTTCTTGACATAAAAATTTATTCAAACAATATACAAACAACCAAGGCTTAATGAGAGATCAGTGACCTCTTTTTAGCAAAATGAAGTGTACTAGCACATAAAAACTTATACTTTATTTTATGTTCTTTATAATTCAATTTAATTAATTTATTTATTACAATGTATTCACTTTGTTTACTCTGCAGCCCCCTCCCTTTTCTCCTCCCAGGTGTACCCACCTCCCTCTTCTCCCACTATGCCCTTTCCCTAGTCCCCTGATAGGGGAGGACCTCCTCTCCTTCTATCTGACTCTAGCCTATCAGGTTTCATCAAGGCTGGCTGATTCAACTTCCTCTGTGGCCTGACAAGGCTGCACTCCCCAGGGGTACGTGATCAGAGAACCAGCCACTGAGTTCATGTCAGGGAGAGCCCCTGTACCCCTTACTAGGAAACCCACTTGGAAACTGAGCAGTAAAAACTTATACTTTTAAATGATGTCATGATATGACTAAAACTAGGAAAGTTTTAGGTATAGTCCCAATATAATATTAATCAGTATTACTTAAAATGCTTGTATGATGATCTTTGAAAGAATTTTTTCCTCTCTTGGCTCTTTCTCATTTTTTATATCTGATTATTTCCCACTTCTGGATGTATAATCATTTTCATGTGTATCATTAATCTCCAATACTTAACAGTTTGTGTGTGTATGTGTATATGTGTGAATATCTGCACATGTGTATGTATGTGTCTGGGTGTGTGTAGGTGTCTGTATGTCAGTGTATGTATGGATGAATGCATGTGCGTATGAATGCATATATTCTTTTCTATACTGTAAAAATTTTACGCAAAATATATGATCTCTTTTGGATGGTTGCTTAAATATTTTTTTTTATGTTTTAAATTAATTTTGATCACTTTAACATTTCTACTGTAAAGTCTAATTTTAAAATAGCCAATAAAGTTTATATCAATTTTATCTTCTTTTTAACCACTTCATTTTAAATTTAAAACTGGGAATTAGAAAAATGTTAATAGATATTTTGAAATTTTAAATTAGGAATCATATCTGTGCTATATAATATAAGGAAAGGTGCCTGCCAAAAATCATATTCTGTTTTAGTCTGAGATGACTTGAAATAATCCCTTTCAGGTTATGATACAGATAAATACGATGTTATTTCTTATTAACATATATGGAAAATCTTTTCTTCATTCACATTTCTGTAAGAGAGTTTCTATTTTGATATACAATTACATGATTCTAACTTTTTAATTAAATATTTATTTACTTATATTAGAGTTTATTTACTTTGTATTCCAGCTGTAGCCCCTCCCTCATTCACTCACAGTCCCACCCTCCCTCCTACATCTCCTCCCATGCCCACAGATGGGGGAGGTGCTCCTCCCCTTCCTTTGACCCTAGCTTATCAGGTCTCTTCAGGACTGGCTGCAATGTCCTCCTCTGTGGCCTGGCAAGGCTGCTCCTCCCTCGGGGCTAGGGGAGAGGTCAAAGAGCCAGCCATTAAGGTCATGTCAGAGACAGTCCCTGTTCCCCAAACTAGGGAACCCACTTGGAGACTGAGCTGCCATGGGCTACATCTGTGCAGGGGTTCTAGGTTATATCCATGCATGGTCCTTGGTTGGAGAAATAGTCTCATAAAAGACCCCTGGGTCCAGATATATTTGGTCCTTGTGGAACTCCTGTCCCCTCCAGGTCATACTAACTCCCCCTTCTTTCGTATGATTCCCTGCATTCTGCCCAAGGTTTGGTTATGAGTCTCAGCATCTTGCTTTGATACCCTGCTAGGTAGAGTCTTTCAGGTGCCCTCTGTGGTAGGCTCCTGTCCTGTTACTTGTTTTCTCCTATTTCCAATGTCCATCCCATTTGTTTTTCTAAGTGAAGATTGATCATCTTACTCCAGGTCCTCTTTTTTGTTTATCTTCTTTAGGTGTACAGACTTTAGTATGTTTATCCTATCTTATAGGTCTAGTGTCCACTTATAAGTGAATATATACCATGTATGTCCTTCTGCTTCTTGGATACTTCACTCAGGATGATCTTTTCTAGTTCCCACCATTTGCCTCTAAAGTTCATGGTTTCCTTGTTTTTAATTGCTGAGTAGTATTCCATTGTGTAAAAGCACCACAGTTTCTGTATCCATTCTTCAACTAAGGGACATCTGGGTTGTTTCCAGGTTTTGGTTATTAGGAATAAAGCTGCTACAAACATGGTTGAGAAAATGTCCTTGTTGTGTACATGGTTGAGCATCTTTTGGATATATGCCTAGGAGTGGTATAGCTAGATCTTGAGGAAGCACTATTCCTAATTGTCTGAGAAAGCACCAGATTGATTTCCATAGTAGTTGTACAAGTTTACATTCCTACCAGCAATGGAGGAGGGTTCCCCTTTCTTCACAACCTCTTCAGCATGTGTTGTCACTTGAGTTTTTGATCTTAGCCATTTTGATGGTGTAAGGTGAAATCTTATGGTCGTTTTGATTTGTATATCTCTGATGACTAAAGACGTTGAGCATTTCTTTAAGTGTTTCTCTACCATTCGATATTCCTCTATTGAGAATTCTCTGTTTTGGTCTGTACCCCATTTTTAAATTGGATTACTTGATTTGTTGCTTTTTAACTTCTTGAATTCTTTATTTATTCTGGATATTAGTCCTCTGTCAGCTACAGGGTTGGTGAAGATCCTTTCCCAATCTGTAGGCAGTTGTTTTGTTCTGATGACAGTGTCCTTTGCTTTTCAGCTTTTCAGTTTTCATGAGGTCCCATTTATGGATTGCTGATCTTAGAGCCTGTGCTGTTGGTGTCCCTAGATATATTGTTATCTTTGGGATAAAAACCAAGACAGGAAATGGTGTCATGTCAGGCAGTGACTTTTCAACCTTCAACCTCACAGACTTGTATATGTTTAGTCATTATTATCGTCCTTAAAAATATTTTCCTGTGCAGATTCAGGCACTGTTTGTGTTGGTGCTTAGAGAGTAATAAGAAAGTCTTGAGCATTCGGGTGCAATTATGAGAAGAGCCTAAATATTTATTTAAGTCCTATGAAAGGTTTTACTTCACACAGGTCCACACCACTTTGACTATGATTCAGTACTGTAATTGTCCTATAATTACAGTGTATTCATTCAACTGTACAGTTTCATGCCTATGTTAGTTACTTTTGCAAAGGTGTGACCAGAATATCTGATGAAACAATTTTAAAGATATCTGTTTTATCTCAGTCTTTCAGAGGTTTCCGCCCGTAGCTAGGAACTTACCTGAGAAACGGTGCACATTACTGTTGAAGCACATGAAAAAAAACATGTTGCTCGCCTGAGAGAAGATGTGGGTGGGGACAAAGGCACCAGGAAGCAAGTGTAACCATGTAAGGATGCTTCTAGTGATCTCTTTCTTGTCTTACCTTCTAAAGGAGTCATCACCCTGCAAATAGCATTAGTATGGAAATTGATGCATCCGGCGCATGAAACGGCATGTGCGCACTTTTGTTTGTGTGTGTATGAGAGCAAGAAAGAGAGAGAGGGGTGTATCAGTGCGTTCTACACTTAAATCACAGCATTGCTGATTTCACACAGAATGCTTTGTTTTTGAATTTTTTTTTCTAAAAGCATTGAACAAGTGTGAAGCACTGGAAGAAATCGACATATACAGACACACAGGCGTTTTCTTTGGTAGACAGGTTTCTTACATCAAGTGAGACATGAATGGCCATGTTTTTATTGAAGAAAAGCTGTCAGAGGACACAGATGGAAGAAATAGAGGGTAGAGTTAGGATAGGATAGAGTTAGAGATAAGTCATGAGGGCAAGGCCCCTCAAAAGTTCACTACACTGTGTAAAAAGAAGTGTCTTTATGGTAAAGCTTTATGGTAAAGCATTTTTTTTTTTGGTGTTAGTGAATTCTTATTTAAAATTTTATTTTTTTAATTATACTTTATTCACTTTGTATCCCCCCCATAAATCCCTCCCTCCTCTCCTCCCAGTCCCACCCTCCCCTTCCTCTTCTTCATGCATGCCCCTCCCCAAGTCCATTGATAAGGGAAGTCCTCCTCTCCTTCCTTCTGATCTTAGTCTATCAGATCACATCAGGAGTGGCTGCATTATCATCTTCTGTGGCCTGGTAAGGCTGCTCCCTCCTCAGGGGGAGGTGATCAAAGAGCAGGCCAATCACATTATGTCAGAGGCAGTCCTTCTTCCCATTAGTACGTAACCCTCTTGGACACTAAACTGCCATGAGGTACATCTGTGCAGCGGTTTTAGGTTATTTCCATGTCTGGTACTTGGTTGGAGTATGAGTCTCTGGGAAGACCCTTGTGTTCAAATTTTCTGGTTCTGTTGCTCTCCTTGTGTGGTTCCTGTCCTCTCCAGATCTTACTATTTCCCACTTCTTACATAAGATTCCCTGCACTCTGTCCAACCATTGGCCATAAGTCTCAGAGTCTGCTTTGGTAGTCTGCAGGGCAGAGACTTTCAGAGGCCCTCTGTGGCAGGTTCCTAGCTTGTAGAAATACAGAGGAGAAGACAGTTCCATCTCTTTGGTGTCAGGTATTGTATTGGTTATTATTGTTAGTGGTGGTTTGATTTGAAATCCCAGAGTAAATTTAACTCATTTGAATTCCAAGCTTATATCTTTGGGTTTTCTTGCCCCACTATCGCTTGCCTATAGGTGGGAATAGTTGTTAATTGTTCTTCAGTCAGCCCTGATTGATGGTGACATTGCTAAGTCATCTCTTGGGTGCCATTCTTCTAGTTTCAGTGATGTGCTTCATGAACAATAGTGTAATAGGAAAAGCAAGGAGAGAAAAGTCTGTAAATGTCTGGGGGTAGCATTTATACGGGAGGTGAAGCTCATGAATTTGTTGTTTAGATATTTCCCTTATTGATTTACAGAGGAAGCAATTCCAAAGTGCAGCATTTCTAACTTCAGGGTCTTCAAAAATGTCCCAATCACCTAGACACCCAGATTATGAGGGACCTCGCCTATCATTCACTATTTCTAACATTAATAGGCTTATTAATTGTATTCCCATGGGACAGCCACAGATTCAAAGTTCGTTTTCCTGGTCAGTGTGGCTATGGAGTCTTCCGCCACAGCGTGTCTACTGCATCCATCATGTATATCTAATGAATATGCCTCATAGTTCAACTTTACGAGTTATTCTGAGAGAATATGAATTTATTCTTTTATTTATAATATTTTAATTATGGTGGGAGTATAAGAAGTGGTAAATATTGCTACTTCCTTAGTATTTTATTGGAAAAGTTTTATAAAATTTTCCAGTGTTTTATTACCTAGTTATCACTATTTCCTAAGTTTAGTAAAAACCTACAACCAAAGTATGTTAATAATTATAATTACATAATAAAATATGAAATATATCTTTATAATTTATAATGTATGCTAACTCTGTTTTGATTATTATGTGTTACCTGTTTTGATGTTTATTTTATGTAGTTGTACACTTTAAAGGAAAATTGATTTACAATACATTTGAAAACTAAATGAACATATTAGATAGACTGTCAGATTCATTTGACTGAGCGTCTGTAGAACCATTTTTATAATGTTATTTTTTATTTTCTATTTTTGACCCTATATAGCTGTTATTTGATTTTCTTCATTTGTGGCTTACGTTTGGCAGAAATGTAAAGTCGTAATATTAAAATTGAATACTTTAAATAACCATATGTTAACCAGTCTACTTTAGAATTCATGAAGTCAAAATAAAATGCATGCAATGAGAAGAAATTTTTGTATCATAGTATCTAATAATAAAGAAAATAATTTCTAATTTTGTATCCCTAACACACTAATTGTTTAGTTCTATTATAATTTGAGTTCATAAACTAATCCAACCTATCACATAAGTTTTTAAGTCAAAGTATTTTCTGTGTCTGTAAAGATGGTATAAAGTTCTGAAACTCTAACACATTACCACTGTTTTGAGAAAGGGCATGATGAAATTAACATCACTTTATTGATAAATGTTCATGGACCCAGAGCATACTTCCTAACCTTAAAATGTTTTATGTATAAAAAGTTTTCCTAAAGTTGAAAAAATAAAAACAACCTGTAATATACATACACAAACCCACCTTTGGTTTACAATTAGTTTTGATATTTAATTAGAAAAGAAATGTGTGTGTAGAAATATGTGTTCATAAGTTTTTTAATTGCCATTACACACCCTAAAGGAAGCTTAACAGATTAAAAATGAAACAATATTAAAATAGATACCCTAATAGAAAATTACATAATCAATAAATACAGCTAATAGATTATGTGTAGTACTGTGAAAGCTTAGACTGTCTTAATCTTTCAAAGGAAACAAGCAAAGAAATTGAGAGGACACTGAGCTAATTCTATATTCCATTTAAGCTGTTAATGAAGATAGCAATTATAAGAATTAGACATGCAAAGATCTAAAATAGTATATTACTTATCATGACTTCTTATAGCAATCTGTTAAAAATAAATCAACAAACAAGCTTACAAGCAATGATTTGTATCCAAAGAACAAAGAAGAATAATTTTATATTCTCATTTATAAACCAAAATGGTCAATTTTTAATAAAACCTTGCAACAAAATTAATGAATAAGAGGTTTTTAATAGTGGAAATGTACGTTTTACAGATCTGCAAGGTAGCACTAGTTTCTCAGCAACTAAAGTTGGTTGGAGGAGGGAAGCAATTGGATAATTACTTGAATAGTTTCCATGGTTGGCTCTGAAAAGCACAGATCGATTTAAAAAGTACCAGAGGTGTGTGATACTTGCACAAACTTACTACTCATTTAATGTGCCCCAATACTTGCATGTTGGCATATATAAGCAAGAAAATTAGTCACTTATGAAGTATAGAAAGTGGCATTTAAGATAATGTTACACTGATAAGAACAGATACTACACTTGATTGTAGCCAGAACTCTATCAGGGGACTAGGAAGAGGGATAGAGGTGAAGAGGGAGGGAGGATGGAACCAGGAGGGTATGAGGGAGGGAGCTATAATTGGGATACCAAGTGGATAAATTGTAAAACAATAATAATAATAATGTTACAACAATGTACAGACAGAGAAGAGGAATTTTGGAATACTGTTTTTTTATTAATTTTTTATTTTTTACATTATTTACATTTTATTTGCTTTGTATCCCAGCTGTAGACCCTCTCTCATTCCCTCCCAATCCCACCCTCCCTCTCTCATCTCCTCCCTGCCCTTCTCTAAGTCCAGTGATAGCAGAGGTTCTCCTCCCTTTCCATCTGACCCTAGCTTATCAGGTCTCATCAGGACTGGCTGTAATGTCCTCTTCTGTGAGACTCATACTCCAACCAATATCCATTCATGGATATAACCTAGAACCTCTGCTCAGATATAGCCCATGGCAGCTCAGTATCTAAGTGGGTTTCCCAGTAAGGGGAACAGGGACTGTCTCTGACATGAACTCAGTGGCTGGCTCTTCGATCACCTGCTCCCCGAGGGAGGAGCAGCCTTGCCAGACCACAGAGGAGGACATTGCAGTCAGTCCTGATGAGACCTGGAATACTCAGTTTTAAGTGAGATATCTTTATCTACCCTCTTCCCTCAAGGCTCAGAAATCTCCTCAGAAAGGGGAGATAGAGTGAAAGAGTGAGAGGTGAGAGGTAAGGGATGACTCCAAAGAAATAGTGTTTTCTCGACTCAACAGGACCGATGAAGTCACATAAAAACTCACTATGGCAGAATGCACAAGACCTGCACAGGTTGAAACCAGATGAGGTCCTAGTACTGTGAGTGTAGAGTGGACACAAGGTGATACTCTTAACCAAGAAGCTTTTATTTATTTATTTATTTATTTATTTATTATTATTATTTATTAGTTTTAATTTGAGACATGGTTTCTATGTGTAGCCTTGGCTGTCACTCTGAAGACCATACCAGACTCAAACTCAAAGATCCACCTTCCTCTGCCTCCTGAGTGCTGGGATTAAAGGTATGCACCACCACCACCAGGATAAGAAGCTACTATTTATATACTATAATACTGTAGTTTCCTTAAGTAACTACACAGAGATTATAGTAACCACTTCCAAGGAATCCATTCCATACAACATTGAGTTCTCTCTCTCTCTCTCTCTCTCTCTGTATCATCTATCTATCTATCTATCTATCTATCTATCTATCTATCTATCTATCTAATGAACACATCTAACCATGGAAACTTCTGTTGTATGTACCTGAGCTCTACTTAACAATTACAGAAATTTAAAAAAAGTAACCAAACATAAATAGTCCTAAAAAATCCTGTATCATTATCTCTTTAAAATTTTCTAGCTTTGAATTTAATTTTGTATAGAATATATTTTGATCATGTTTTCTTCTCCCCTAACTCCTCCAGATTCTTTTCATTTCTATCCACCCAACTTTATACCAAAAAAATACAAAAATATAAATAAAAACAAACAAAACAACCCAATAAGACAAAAGCAATAAAGAAAGAAAGGCCCAGAACAAAACATACAAAAAGTTCACGCTTCTACTCAAAAAATACTGAGTCTGTTTTGTGTTGGCCAGCTACTGCTGGGCATGGTGGCTACCCTGAAGTGTGGTTGATTTACACAGTAAAATTCCCCTGGAGAAAACAGATATCCCCTTTCCCAGCATGTGTCAGTTGATAGTGGTGGGATGTGATATCATTTGCCTTTCTCAGGTACAGACAACAGAAATCCCAAAGACCAGTGTTTAAAAATTGGTTATCCATGATAGGAAAGGTAAATTAAGATTGTACCCTACCTACAAGATGTGCAGATATAAAGACAGAGACTGAGGGAATGACTAACCAATGCCTGGCTTAACCTGACACCCACCCCATGGGAGAGAGCAAACCCCTGACACCATAACAATATTCTGCTATGTTTACAGACAGAGCCCCACTCCACTCCACCCACCACTGCTGCCAGCACCTGATCAAATAAGATGCTGAGTCTCACAGCCAAACATCACGCAGAGCTCAAGGGGTCCTTTAGAAGAGTGGGAAGGAAGGAGAGAAAGACTCAGAGGGGACAAGAATGCTGCAAGAAGACCAGCAGAATCAACTAACCTAGTCCCATGGAGGCTTACAGAGACAGGAGCAGCAACCAAAGAGCATACATGGGCTGGACCTATGCCCCATACACATATGTAACCGATGGGCATTTTGATCTTCTTGTGGGTCTCCTAGTTAGTTGAGTGGGTGCTATCTACAGAATGGACTCTATTGCCTGCTTTCGATCTTTTTGCCCTCTCCCGGCTGCCTTGCCTGGCTGCATGGATGAGGACTTCCGATGCAACTTGATGTGCTGGGGTGGGTTTGTTGGGCATGGGGGAGGGCTTTTCTGATGACAAGAGATGGGGAGATAGAGTAAAGAGGGTGGTAAGCAGCAACCAGGAGGAGAGGAAGGAGGGGGCTATGATCAAGATGTAAAGTAAATATATAAATTAAAAAAAATTGTCTAGACTGGATTCCTCAGAATTAGTTTGTGTGCTCTGTGTGTACTTGCTTAAGGGAGCTATAATATACAAAGAACGAATCAAGAGACTTCATCTGAAGGATCAAAAAAGAGATTTAACAAAGTAGTGTTGGGCAGACACAAACTTAGCATGCCAACTTACTTTGGGGAATACTGGAAAGCGATGTAATCAAAATAGAAACGTGGGCATAGATTGTGTTTAAGTAAGCAGGTATCAGTTTCTGAAGCTCATTTTAACATCCCAGTACCTGTTTTCTTTGTTGTTTGTTGTCTTCATCTTTACACTGATTTTGAAAACAAAGGCTATGTCTTATAATACCTCATGGGACTTAGAGTTAATGGAGAATAGCATATTTGATTTTCCCAATAAAAAGTATGAAAGAAGAAAGATGGGTTGTCAAAGTAAAGATTCCATGACAAAATCATTTTTACAGTCCAGTTTTGTGGGAGATTTTTGAGACGAGGCTTGTTTCTGCCTGTATTGAAGCCTTCTCTATAACCTCCCCATATATACTCATGATCATCTTCTGTACCAAATGTTCTCTATGGAGGGAGCAGATATTGCTGTAGAATTCTTCATTCTACACTCCCAGCTGACACTTAGCATCTTACCATATACACCCTCTCAACCATCCATCACGCGGCCACAGTGTTTTATCTTAAATTACTAGTTCTTTATGCAAACATATAGTCAACTCTGAGTCATTGGTATTGATATGATACACATCATCCGGCTGTTTGCCTCCAGCTTCCGTAAAGTATGATGCATTGTAGGCTTTTTATTTCTAAGTTATCATGACAGTTTTTGCTTATGAAGGAAGGAGCGATCCTACAGCTCTAACATGATTATGTGACACATTTTGCTACCCATGGCTCTTTCCTGAAGAACTGTACTCATCACACAGTAGTAATTTCTCTCTGTGAGAAGAAAATGTGCAATTTCAAAGATTTAAAGAATAAATGGGATTTAAAAACCTTCCATATATATATATATATATATATATATATATATATATATATATATGCCTAGGTACAAGTGTAGATATGGACTGCACTTATTTCTCAAATTCTTTACCTAATTTTCATTTTCTTACCATGCAAAAAAAAAAAAAAGAAAGAAAACCTTTAAGATAGACTGAAGTTGTGAAATTGAGACTATCAATTCTTCAGATTTAAGGTGTAAAAGTTTTTTTTGTTTTTGTTTTTGTTTTTGTCATGTTCAATTGTTATCTCTGTGAGTTCAAGGCCAGGCTGGTCTACAGAGTAGTTCCAGGACAGCCAGTGCTATACAAAGAAATCCTGTCTTGGAATAAAACAAAACAAAACAAAAAAAATTGATAAGGAAAAAATAAAAGAAACTATTTTCAGTAAAAGGAAAAAACGAAAACTACAAAAAATGTAGAAATTGTTTTCAAATTAGTGAATACAGACTAGCATATACAAATCTGGCTAATAATAAAAATAGTTATATAATTTTTCAGATTTCTTAGGAATAAAAGTACTACTTATTTCCTAAATATTCCATCAGCTATATTTGTTTTTGCTGTTTATTAATGATTTGTCATGTTTGGGGGATTGGCGATGGCATAGAATTCCTGGGAAGAAGCTGTATCTACAGATGCTGACTGGCTGATGGAACTGTAGTGATGTGAAGAGGGTGAGTGTTAAAGCTGTGAAAGCAGAGCAGAATCACTGGGCTGAGGACCCAGGTCAGTTTTATTCCCAGGCACCTACTCAGTCCTGTGCTGCCACTAACATACTGGACTAACGATAAAATCCTTTAGGAATTTGTTAATTAGGAGACCACCAGCTTCCACCAGCTCAAAAGCTAAGAATGTCATCTGATAGCCTCTGAGGCCTATCTGATGTGATAGCGAACGTATTTTTAAAATTACCTTGCTTTATGACTTCCTATTTTCTGTAACTATAAAAATTTCATGAAATTGCTTCCACATTGAAACATGGATTTGGGGCTAATGTGAATTGGTGTTCCCAATGCATGGTCTCTGCCTTTATAAAACTCCTGCCTTGAAGAAAGATAGGGAAAGGAATGGTGCTCAAGACGGCAATCAATAGCTTGCCTTGTAAAGAGTTGGCATGAAACAGAAATATATTCAGTTTTACTCACTGATTGATCAACTCAGAGCTACTTATGTATACTTTACTACAATAATCACCAGAAAACAGTAACAGTGATTTTGGTCATTTTCTTTGCAGAAAATATTTTTTAGATATATTTAAACAAACTTTACAACAGGAACTAAACACATGTGAATGCTTACTTAATTAAACTTTATTTGTTATCAATATTGGAGATTATTCATTTTTGTGCTCCCAACTTGGATAGTAGGATATGAGGGAGTCCACTTAATGATAACAATGCAAATTTAATAAATTATATTTACACCATCAAATCCCGAAACTTAAATTTCTCTAGCCTCTAGACATCTTTTAGCCACTATGAAAATCATTGTGTATAGGATAAACTTTTACATTTAGGAGTTTTTAAAGAAAATGTTAAGTGTAAACAAATAGACAAATACAATAAAATGGAGCTATGCTCACAGGCTTAATAATTAATAATTAATTAGGTAATACAAAAGCAAACAAGCCCATCTGGACAGTGAAATCTGGTTCTGTTTCTTTTACCTGTTATTTGGGATTGTGATTCTTCTCCATGGTTTCATTTCCTGATGACTCATGAGGATGGTACTCTCTTCAATGAACTGATGTATTGATTAGATCATTAGGGCTTGGCCAGAGGAATAGTTCATGTTGGGTACAGACTTTCACAAGATAGGTTTTGTCTGTGACTTTTTGCTGTTGCTGCTGCCCTGTCCTTGCTACAGTGACCTGGATAACTTAGCTATGATCTACCATCAAAGGAATGTCTGGTATGCAAAGCAGCACGTGGGAGTGCCAGGGTATTTGTAGAAATCTTAGGAAAGAGTAATGCATAAAATTTTGGCATCTAAAGTTAAAATGGAGACCATAGAAAATAAGAGATGTTTGAAATATGCAACATTTGCCAAGGAAAACTACAGGCAAGAAGCAGAGCTATCTTTTGAAAGATATCAGATAGTCATGAGTTGTACAACTCTCAACTTTGTAGGGCATCTTGGAAATCACATCATAATATCATATGATTCAGATGCCAGGCATGAAGCTACATGACAAATGTTTGCTTTGCTGGATTTCAGGTTTTTTGTTGTGGTTGTTGTTGTTGCTTATTTGTTTTTGTTTATATGTGCCTTGCTATTTTCTTCTTTTAGAATGGCAATGTGGACCTTATCCTACCAGTGAATTTTAGAATTCTATAATTTTCCTCTCCTCTCACAGAATTAGCATAATTAACAGCTTGCATTTAGACTCAGAGAAGACTTTAAAGTTGGGAATTTGAGAAATTATGTGATTGCTAAGTCCATGGGCACTGGAAGATTGAATGCCTTTTACATTATGAGATGGACAAGAATATTTTAGAGGCTGAGGGCCAAATGCTAAGATTTAAATATCAAGGTTCCTTCAAAAGCCTCATATGTTGAAATCTCCCTTCACACCTGGAGGATTTATGTTGAGGTAATTAGATTATGAAGGTTATATAGGAAGAATAATGGACCAAAGTAAATTTTACCCTCTAAAGTTGTTACCTTACACAACATGCTATGACGACAGGGAGCAACTGCTGTAGGATATTTGATCCTATTGTGAACCCTGAGAATATCTACTGGAAAAACCAGTTTGTAGCTGAGGTGTGGCTCAGCTCTAGCACACACCTTTAATCCGAGATTTTTTTTTTTAATTGTAAACAGGTGGTCCTGGTGTGGCTTAGTCATAGCAAACAGTTTTAATCCTAGAACTTTTGTAAATAGGATTAAATAAAATTAAGCCTAGGTCAAGACACAGAGCAAGCCTCTAGTTGACAGGAAATGAACATGTTAAAGAAAAGAAAAAAACATAGAGAGTAAGAGGAAGTCTGGAGGATGGATAGAGATACACAGGAAGTAGAAAGGAGAAACATTCAGTTTGAGACAATATGAGCTGAGTAGGAAGGATTTTTCCTTCTGGAATTTGATATGGGTAGGGAGGTCAACTGGGTGCTTTCTCAGCCTCTCTGAGCTAGTAAGCTTTCATGCCTGCATCTTTCTGGCTTATAATTTCATCAATAGGGTAATCCATTGATGGTTACATACAGAAAGGGCGTTTAGGGGTTTGGCTGGCTGGAGAAAGTAGATTCACGAGATTGGTTTTTGAAGGTTTTATCTTCTTCCTCTTTCCTATGCCCTGAGTGACACAATATGAGCAGATTTCCTTTCCAATGCCTTAGTGCATTGGAGGTTACAGCAAATAAACTATTTCCTAAGTTCAGGCACTTCTGAGTCTTCATTGGTAAAACTGAACAATTGGGATTTTGTTTCAAAACTAACATAAACATTGTCAAAGTGCTACTAATTGTAGACTTTGTCTCTATTCCAGAAGTTTTTCCATTAATATACTTTTCCTGTTTCAGGATACAATCCAGATCACCATGCTGAATTTAGGATTGAATTCACTTTGTTTTATTTTCTGAATTTTTGGGTTACCTTGCTTCTTCTATCTCTAGAAACTCTTAAGGGTAGTTGTAAAATATTGTGTAGACATGGTTGCAATATAGTGTAATCGTTTCTCCTGACTACACTGGAATTATAAATTTTATTAAAATGTTATTGAACTGAAGTATTGTATTAAAATATAGAAATTATTATCATAATTAGCTAATGTACAAGTATGTTAGTGGACATATACAGTATTTAGTGTTCTCAACTTGTGTAATTACATATTTTATCTGTACTTTACTCCTTGGAGTTTACAGATTAAATATAATTTAGCGGAATCATTGCAAAAGTGACATTTTTTTCCTGAATTGTGTGAGTTCATAAACCTACAATTAACAAACTTATTTAAATTCTTATATGTGGTAATTTCAGATACAGCTATAGACAATTACAAGCAAATGCAATACTTTTGTAAACATGTGAAGATTCAATGGAAAAATAAAGTTTTTCCTAGATGCTTCTGAATTGTAAGCAATATTAACAAGGACTTCAAGAAGTTAGTGTTGAATAACAGGTCAAAAGCCCAGAGAATGACAAGAACTTGATTTTTACAGCAAATAAACCATTTCCTAAGTGTCAGGCACTTTTGAAAGCTGAATCAATTCCTACAGAATGTGAGAATACATTTAGTACCAGAAGCATTACTTTACTCCCATGCTCTGAAATTATTGTTTGGTTCAAGGTGGAAAAGTGTCTAATTTACTTTCAGGTAGCAGCTTACTCACAAGAAGAGCAAGTTCTATTTCAAAGAAATTTGTGTTGCATTAGGCAGCAATTCTCAAATTATGGGTTGCAGTCACTTGATATGTACTAAGAAAGTCTCTTAGTAAAATAGCAATGTAGACACACACACTTTTTTTGTGGATAGCTCATATATTTACATTAGGAGAAATTCAAATGACAACAAAAGGATGTGAGGAAAACATTCTATTTCCACAATAGAAACAATTAAGAGATTCATTACATTTTAATTTTCGTTTGCTTCCCATTTTCCATTGGCTGAACTGTTCCAAATCATACATGCATGAATAACCTGTTTAAACTTTAAGTTTTTAAAAATATTACAACTGAAAATTGATGTGACCATCTCCATCACTTTCATCAGCTCGGATAAATTCGCCATCACATTTTATTGATTCAAGATGTTTTAACTTATCTTTTTTTATGATCTTATTGATTTTATTTTATTGTAGTTCCTCCTATCTGGATCATCAAAGACTCTCCACCCTAACATACTCTCATTTTTCTCCTTTTAAAATTATGCATTTGATATACTGTCAAAATAGAATATTCCATACATATATATATATATTTCAGGTAAAATATGTAATATTAATTCTCTTCTTTTGAATTAATATCTCATGCATGTTGTTGTCATTTCCCTATGATAGCTCATAATTTGCAGTGAATGTTTCAACTTCTTGTTTCATTTTGCATTTCCCTTTTAAAAAGTCAACTATTCCTGTCTTGTAGGAAATATATAATTTGTCATCCTACATTTGTTCTTTAATGGTGGGATTTGGAAAAGATCGCCTTGAGTGAGGTATCCCAGGAGGAGAAAGACACACATGATATATACTCACTTATATAGTCTTATACAATAAGATAAATATATGTTCACCTAAAGAAGATAAACAAGAAAGAGGACCTGGGGTAAGGTGATCAATCCTCACTTAGAAAGACAAACGGGATGGACATTGGAAATAAGAGAAAAAAAGAAACAGGACAGGAGCCTACTGCACAGGGCCTCTGAAAGAACCTTGCAGTGTATTAAAGCAGATGCTGAGACTCATAACCAAACCTTTAGTGGAGTGCAGGGAATCATATGATAAAAGGGGGAGTTAGTATGACCGGGAGAGGACAGGAGCTCCACAACGACAAAATATATCTGGGCACGGGGGTCCTCTAGGAGACTGTTTCTCCAACCTAACGACCATGAATGCATATACTCTAGAACCCTGCTTGGATGTAGCTCATGGTAGCTCAGTAACCAAGTGGGTTCCCTAATTATGGGAACAGGGACTGTCTCTGACATTTACTCAATGACTGGCTCCTTTACCTCCACCCTCCCCTCCCCCTGCCCCGAGGGAGGAACAGCCTTGCTAGGCCACAGAGGAGGACATTGCAGTTACTCCTGAAGATACCTGATAAGCTAGTGTCAGATGGAAGTCTAGGAGGACCTCCCCTAGCAGTGGACTTGGAAAGGAACAGGGAGGAGATGAGGGAGGGAGAGTGGGATTGGGAGGGAATGAGGAAGGAGGCTATGGCTGGGATACAAAGTAAATAACCTGTGATTAATATAAAAAAATAAAAATTAAAAAAAAGAAAAAGAAGTCTGCATTCTTGGTCTTGTCCTGAATGTCTAGGATTTAGCTCCTAATGTAATATAATACTAGGTTAGGTTTATTATCTTTTAATTAGATCTACAATTAATTATCAAGGGATCGACTTTTTATAAAACTAAAACAATTACAATACTCCACCCCTAGGCTTATGATTGTAACTTAAGCAAGGATATCTGAAACAATTCTAGGAGCAAACATGGAAATGTGAAGACTGAACTCTGATACTTACTGCATCTCTTGTTATTAAGAGTAAGCATAAGAGAACAAAATCAAGAGTGAGTAAGAGCTTTAAATACTTAAGACTCAGCAATATTCTTGTTCTTTGTTGCAGGAAACAAGGACTGAAATACAATGGCTTTCAAAATGAGCAGAGCCAAACCAAAGAATCCCTTTGAAGAAAATGCATTTATATATTTGATATAATCACTAATACCCCATCACTTGAGTTCACTATTGCTCCTACAGGAATGGCTTTTCCACTTTCAATTTCTTTAGATCACTCCAGATTTAAGAACCAGCTGAGAATCTGATTGCCCATCTCAGGATGTACTATGCATGCAGGTCACCAAAATGTGACATGAGCAAATGTTTGCTTTTAGATTATTGATGTTAGAGGTTAATACTATTTTCTACTAACCATCACAGAGTGGCAGATTTCCAAATATTTAAATAGATCAACTAGAGGCAAGTCAGATAAAAGAGTCCATGCAGTAAGGATTTCAGTTAATTTTTCTTTCTATCCATGTCACAATTAGGGATTTCTAAAAAGCAAAAATGAAACAAAAAACAAAATACTCTTTTAGATTCATGCATCAGTCATATGTTAATTAGGAAGTGTAAACATTTTTAAAATTTTATTTATTTATATTTTACATATATGTATATATAAAATGCTATGTGCATTTCTTGTTTCTTTGGAAGCCATAGCAATGAAGTGTTTTATGTTATTTTTACAAGTAAACAAAAAAATTGAAGATTTAATGTCATTTATAACTACTCACAGGCTGCACTATTATAAGCTACATAATTAGGTGGTGCAAATGCAGCCATTTATATTCAACTTATAAATTTATATAATATTGTATCATTTTCATTTTTTTGGTTAAAGCTAGGAGCGATTTATTTATTTATTTATTTATTTATTTTTATTAATTACAGTTTATTCACTTTGTATCCCCCCTGTACTGCCCTCCTTCCTCCCCTCCCAATCCCACCCTTCCTCTTTCCCATCTGTGTCTCTCTCCCAGTCCACTGAAAAGGGAGGTCCTCCTCTCCTTCCCTCTGATCCTAGTCTATAACGTCTCATCAGGAATGGCTGCATTGTCATCTTCTGTGGCCTGGTAAGGCTGCTCCCCACTCAGGGGGAGGTGATCAAAGAGCAGGCCAATCAGATTATGTCAGAGACAGACAGTCCCTGTTCCCATTACTATGTAGGCTACTTGGATACTGAACTGTCATAGGCTACCTCTGTGCAGGGGTTCCAGGCCATCTTCCATGAGTGGTCCTTCGCTGGAGTATCAGTTTCAGATTCTCAATAGAGGAATATGGAATGACAGAGAAACACTTAAAGAAATGTATCATTTTCTTACTATCATGTTTTTGATGAAGTTCTTGTTGCTTCCAAGAAGAAGATGAAGAAGAAGAAGAAGAAGAAGAAGAAGAAGAAGAAGAAGAAGAAGAAGAAGAAGAAGAAGAAGAAGAAGAAGAAGAAGAAAGAAGAAGAAGAAGAAGAAGGAAAGAAAGAATGACTATTCGGAGAGCCAATTAACACTAAAAACCTTTCAAACAGTTATATGGAAATCTATTACTGTAGAATATTTATAAGATGTATGCATTTCTGAAAGGAAGTTAAATGGTGTCACCACATATTGGAAGAGATTATGCCCCAGTTAGACATTTATTTCACCAAGTAAAACCTCCATTGCATTTTATTGGGTCATAGGCCAATGGGACCTCCTAAACATTAGACTCCATTTCCAAGGCTAGTTGTAAGTCTCTATAACCTGATGGTAAGGCCTTACCACTAATCATTCCACTTAGTCATGTCATTAGACACAGAGAAATAGAGCTGATGTCCAACTGAAAGTTTTATCCTTTTGACTAGTTTTTTTTTTTTTAATTCACTTTACATCTTTGTTGTAGCCTCATTCCCCTGTCTTCTCACAGTCCCACCCTCCCTGAATAATCCCCTCTCTCTCCTCTCCTTTTGCTCAGAAAAGAGGAGCTCCCTTTCCCACCCAGCCCAGATCATCAAGATGCACCAGGACTGAACACGCCCTCTTCCCTGTGGTCTGTCAAGACAGTCCCACAAACGGGAAGTGATCAAAAAGCTGGCAAGTGAGTCTGTGTCCAATGCAAGTTTCATATCCCTTACTAGAGCCCTCACTTCCTTTACATGAGGTCTAACCTGTCCATCTGCTACATCTTTTTATTGAGCCTAGGTCCAGTTTTTCTAGTGCTGGAATGTACTCTGCATGATACCAAAAGAAAAAGTATTCATCACTATTACTTATTTCAAATTCAAGAGATGCACCAGAACCTTGGCTGCAAGACATACTAGTGCAACAGTGACACAGTGAACACTTCAAGAAATTTTTTTTTTATTTGGATGTTTGGCCCACTCCAAGAATAAACACATATTTGATAATGCTATAATGCCTAAGAACCTAAGACTGGATAGGTCATAGCCTCCAGGTGAAAACCTATTACTATTTTTCTGCTCAAGAAACATAGCAATAACATGACTCCTAATGAAATACTGCTATGTCCACAGATCAGTATACTGATAAATTCTTACCAGGGAAGCTTCTTCTTGAAATGTATAGAGACCCACAAATGGGAAAATATGCAGAGTTGGGGACTTTCAAGTACTCAGTCCTAAATTTGATATCTTTATCAAACTTTTTCCTCAGTGATCTGTGAAGAACTGGAGGCAGAAAGATTGTAAGAGACAGCAGTGATGGTTG
Source organism: Meriones unguiculatus (assembly GCF_030254825.1). Lineage (NCBI taxonomy): Eukaryota > Metazoa > Chordata > Mammalia > Rodentia > Muridae > Meriones > Meriones unguiculatus. Next base: position 49,349,755 of record NC_083363.1, read on the forward strand.
ACTCCATGGAAAGAGTATTTTCTAGACACAAGAAAGCTCATGAACATATAAATTCATAGAGATTGTTCCAGTATTCACAAGACTTGCACAGGGTTGAACCAGACAAAAATCCAAGCATGGAGAAGAGGAAGTGGACACAAACTCCTACCTCAAAACAGAAGGTTTTGATATACACTGGACAGGGTAAATCAGTTTTCTCCAGTGGAATGTCACTAGGTATAACAGCATCAATTCAGGGCAGGCCTCATGCTTATGAGCAGTTGTTCAAAACAAGATGACTTTTATGTTTTATTTCTGTGAGCTTTATGTTCATTTTTGTTCTATTTTTGTACTTTTTGGTTTTGCCAGGTTTTTTTTTTTTGTTATTGTTTCTTTATCTTGTAGGAAGAAGGAGGGCTAGGGACAGGTATAGAGACCGAATGAGTTAGAGTGAATGTGAGAAGAAGAGAGAAAATAAAGTTGGTTAGATAGGGAAGTAGGAATGATCTGGGAAAAACTGTGGGAAAGGAAAACATAATTAAATAATATTATAAAACATTTTTATATAAAACATACAAACAGCTTTCAGTTTGCAGTGCCTTTTATCCTAAAAGCAATTAGATTTTAATTTGTTTTTGTCCTCCATAAGTACTCTGGAAAATACAGACATCTAGAAAACTATTCCCTTGATAAGATTCTTGAAAGTAATAATAGGGTTCAAATTAAAGTTTCTGGATAATGATACATTAACCTGGCTAACAAAATTTAATGCAATTATGATTTTCTTTTACTTTTTGCTGCTGTTTGTTCAAATGAATAAGAGCCCATGTTTACTCTTCTACCTTGCTGCCTGTTGAATTTGCAATAACTCTATTAGAGTAGAAAAATAGTCTCTTCTAATACTTTTAGATGTCTCACATTCACCAAAACTACCAGTTTTTCTTGAATTTATACTAGTAATGTTCAAGCTGTCTTTGAATAACATAATGAGGTTCTAAAGTGCTCATTTTGGGAAATTAATTTAAAGAGAATAAAGGATGTTTAATAGAGAATATAATATGTAAAAATTGTGTATATTCTAGATTTTATTTTATAATAAACATGGCTTTAGTAAATGTCCCTGCATGTAATATCTATTTTCATGTTGTTGTTACTGATGCACCTTCAGTCTGTATGACCGCTGCAGACTAGGAGTCTCAGCTAGAGTCACCCCATATGTTCCCAGAAACCTTCCCTTTCTTAGCTCTCCAGCTTGTCATAGAGATGCTCTGCTCACAGTTTCTCTTCTCTCTGCCTGTTACCAGCCCCTGCTCTCTGCAAGTCTGGTCTCCAGCATCATTCTCCCCATATCACCTTTCCTACCTCGTTCCCTCTCTTCAGCTACTTCCATTGTCTATTTTCTCTTCTGAGTGAGATTGAAGCATCCTCCCTTTGGTCCTCCTTAACTTCAAAGGCTCTGTGAATTATTGTATGTTTATCTTGCAAGATAAGTTTCACCCGTGGGGAAAGGGACATGTTGGGGCACTATCAGCCTTCAGTGATGCTAGGTATGACCTGCTTTGTTCTGAATGTTGGTCATACTGAGAACCCTGTGAGATTTCATCCAGCTGAACACTTGTTATTGGTGCAAGTATTCATGTGTTTTTCTTTAATAAAATAATTCTAAAATAAGCTTAAAATAAACATTGCAAGAAGGAAAAAAGAATGGATATATTCTATCACTGCAAACAAATTTTGGAGGACAATGGCCCAGAATTAGATGGCTGTATTAAGGAAGAATGAAAACTGGATCACTTACTAAAAGTCTATATCTACCAAAAAATATTAAACAAAGGTATGTTAGGTTTGCTTGTTATTCATATGTGTTTTATGGCGAAGAGCACATGTGCTCAGAGGAGCAGAAATTACCCGCTTGACAAATTACTCTCTTAACCTCTGAACTCATGTTTCCTCCCATATTCCTGTGTCATAACAAAAGGAAATGTCATGAAAGAGGAATCTGAGTTATAAGATGTAGGAGTCAACTTTTCAGGTACAATAAAAAGGCAGAAAATGTGTCTAGGTATGAAAAAACATGAATTTAAGAAAATCAAGTTCCTAGTGAGAGGCTACCTGTCTAAATACCTCAGTGCACCTGACAGTTACAAATAAAGCATAGACATTTCTTGACATTGACATACTTGACATTTTTTTTAATAGTAGCCTGACTATTCTGAGCCTAGTGAACTAAAGGATGCTGCTTACATGTCAACAAATTCCCAGAACCGGTTAAAAGTTAAAAAACAAACAAACAAACAAACAAAGAAACAAAAATAATCACATGGCTATGTTTTTTAAGTGGTATGAATTTTGACCCTGTATTTTTTACTTGTGCTCATTTTGGATTCTGAGCTCTTTTTTTTTTTTTTTTTCACTGTAGGTATATTTTTTCCTTAGTTACCTCTGTTTCAAAGATACTTTCCTAAATTAAGATGCCACAGTGGAACTGCCAGCAGCTGGAAATGTGTATTTAATTGTTCTTCCAGGAGAGAAAATCTGTTGCACCCATCCCGTCGGGACCGTTGGCTTGTGTAGCTGGATGGTTGACCGCACTTAATGGTGTGATTTGTGTTCGTAGAACAGCTTTGTTGTTGTTGATGTTGATTTTTTTTTTATTTAGAGCTAATTGTCTCATACAGTTAGATCCATAACCTTGTGCAATTAACAATTTTCCTAACAACCGAGAATCAGCCTATACCCTTTCACTGAGATGGTGAGAAGTCAGTGTGATTTTCACACATTAAGTAAAACATTTAATCAGAATAACATCTAAGAGATAAACTAGTGTGGTTTCCTGGATTCAGTTTTAATGCTGAAACAAATGAATGTGAATGCATACTAAGGTCACAAGTTCTGTTCCTTTCTGTTTATAGACACTTTTCCTTTCCTGTTCTATGCATGTGAATTCTTATAAGGTTCTTATTCCAAGGCTTTATTCCACTAAAATCAATATGCCAGCAATAGCTATGAACACTGATTTTTATGAAATATTAGGTCAGATGGCATAATAGTTATTTGACACCACTAATGTTTATGAACCCACTGCATTGACTTATGAAATATGTTTTTAGCTATCTGCATAACTAATTATCACAATTTTTGACATCAAACTTATTTCCTGCACCATTCCTAAAAGTGCATCTAGAATTAAGCTTAATATTTTTTTTCAAAACTAAACAAAATGATGAAAATACAAAAACTCCAAAGTTGTGAAAATATTTATATACTCACTGTTATTCAAGACATAATTTTATACACAATATAAATTGTTCTAAATGTGTATAAATATATTAACTTTATCAAAGTTTTCTATTGGAACATAACTGAAAATTTTCAATGGAAATGTTTCAATAAACAAAAATAAATTACAGTTTTAGTTTTAGAAAGAAATATCATCACTTTTCAATATCAAATTGAAGTGCTAATAACACATTTCATTTTTATCTTCTAGAACATTCAAATCAGATCAACAACAAACATTTATCACAGGACCATATCCAACCAAAAGGTCTAATTGACTGTGCATTATTCAGGGATATAGAGTTGGGTGTAATATATCAGGGCTATTACTTTCATGGTTATATTGTGTATATATATATATATGCACACCTTGCATAACATTTCTGCATAGAATGTTCCTTTTAACCAAACAATATCTCTCATCCTATCTAATATCTGAAATCCAGTTTAAAAAACTGCAGTTGTTCATAAGTTCTTTAGGTAGTTATAGTGCTATTGCTCCCTTTTCTGAGGGAGAGAACAGATAGATCAAGATTACAAAATAAAAATGAGCACATTAAGAAATTTCTCTGTATTTCTTTGCCACATTCCTTGTGATATTTTATGTTATTAGGCCATCATTTTGTGGTATACTAAGCAAGTGCATACATCTCTCTGGAAAACTTCTTATAGCTGATTTAATGGATAGACTTTATTTTATTTTTTAGTTTATAAAACTTTTGATCATATTTATAGCAGAGGTGCGTATATATTTACATATACATGTACATATATATAAATATTTATATATATATATATATATATATATATATATATATTCAGAATGTGATCAAGCTGGCTTTGTTTGAACTCATTATTTGCCTGATTTTTGTATCCAAAGGGGTGCATAGATGACAGATTTATTATAGCATGCTAGTCATGTTGTGAAATGTTGATAAGTTTGCCTAATAAAAAATGAGCATATATTTTATATTATAATGTAGCTACTGGCAAACTAAAATAATGTTAAATAACTAAAATTGTAGTTAAAAATACCACAAATACTCCTTAAAATAACGTCATTTTTACTAAATGCAAAGTTGCCTATAAAACAAGGAAAATATTATATTTGTGTATAGACTAGTGTATTAGTCAGGGTTCTCTAGAGGAACATAACTAATAGAATGAGTGCATATATTTATTTATGTATTTATTCAAATAGAATGAATATATACATTCACTTAAGTATTTATTTATTTATGGATTTAGTAGAATGGTTTATAAGCTGTGATCCAGCTGTTCCAACAATGGTGATGTACCAAAGGAAGGTCCAAGAATCCAGCAGTTGTTCAGTTCATGAGGTTGGATGTCACAGCTGGTCTTTAGTATATGCCAAAATCCTGAAAAAGTAGGATTTAAATCTAGTGTAGGACTGGACTTGCCAGTGAGAGCAAGAACAAGCAGGGAAAAAGAACAAGCTCTTTAATATATGCTGCCAACAACTGTGACTCAGATTAAAGATGAATCTTTCTACCTTCAAAGATTTAGATCAAAAGTGAGTCTTCTACCTCAACATAAAATCAGATATGCTGAATCTGATAGAAGAGAAAGTAGGAAATAGCCTTGAACAAATTAGCACAGGAGACAACTTTCTGAACAGAACACCAACAACTCAGACATTAAGATCTATAGTTAATAAATGGGACATCATGAAATTGAATAGCTTCTGTAAGGCAAAGGACACTGGGAGGAGAGAAGGGAGAGGAAATGGAGGTCTGGATGTAATAGATGAGAAAAGAATAAATAAAAACAAAACAAAACAAAAACAACCTGATAGTTATTCAAATCATTAAGCAGGCAGACCTTATGGTCCATTCAGATTTACAATTCCTATATATGTTTACAGGAGAAATAAAAACATATAAAAAGGACAAAATGGCAACCTACAGAGCATAGAAAGCTATTCAGCACCTCCGTATCTGACAGAGGGTTGATATTCAATATATTTATATAAAGAACTCAAGAAACTAGACATCAACAAACCGAATAATCTAATTTAAAAATGGAGTACAGATCTAAATAGGGAATTCTCAACAAAGGAATCTCTAACGGTTAAAAACACTAAAAGTTCAACATCCTTAGCCATCAGGAAAATACAAATCTAAACAATTCTGAATTTCCATCTTACACCCATTAGAATGGTTACTATCAAAACCACAAGTGACAGCTCATTGTATCCAAGATGTAGAGCAAGCAGAATACTCCTCCATTGATGGTGAGAGTGAAAACTTGTATGGCTTTTTATTAGAAATCAATATGGCGGATTCTCAGAAAATTTCCCAGAATTGGTTTACCTAGCTATACCACTTTGTGGCATACATCCAAAGGATGCTGCTTCTAACTACATGGACACTTGCTCAGCTATGTTCATAGAGGCTTTATTTGTCACACTCAGAAACTGGAAACAACTTAATGTCCCTCAACCAAAGAATGTATAAAAATTCTGGTACATTTACACAATGGAGTATTATGTAGCTGTTGAAAAAGACATCATGAAAATTGCAGAAAAATAACTGGAACTAGAAAAAGTCATCCTGAGTGAGATAACCCAGACCTGAAAAGACAAACTAGTTATACACTCACTTATAAGTGTGTATTAGCTGGAAAGTAAAGAATAATGATGCTCCAATCCACATATCCAAAGAAGCTAAATAACAAAAAGGTCTCAAGGGAGAACACAGTGATTTCCCTGGGAAAGGGAAATAAAATTGATTTTATGGGTGGGCTGGTGTCTGATGGGAATTGGAACAGGAGAGGTCAGTTTGGGGGAGCTAATGGAGAGAGAACATACTGGAAGAGACAACTGGAATGGGGCTGCTTCTCTGGACAAGCTAGAAATCTAGTGAAATGAAAACTCCCAGAGTTTATGTGGTGATTCTAGCTAAGACTCCTAGCAATGGGAGACACACTGCCTGAACTGGCCATGTTCTGTAACAAGGTAAGACTTCCAGTGGAGAGACTTGTACACCAACCCAGCCACAAAGCCTCCAATCTACAATTTGGGATAAAGGTGGTGCAGAAAATGTGGCACTGGCCAAACAATGACTAGTCTAGCTTGAGACCCATTCCATGAGAAGAAGTTCCCTGTCTGGAGAGTCAGGAACCAGAGGCTGGATAGCCTAGTGACCTAGGATAGAACCAAACACAACTGGCAAAGCAAAGAAACAAATCAATATCAATGAGATTATTTCTAATGGTATTCTGCTATGCTCATACCATACATACCACAGTTGGTGCCTAATCCAACTGTCTTCAGAGAGGCTTCATGCAGCAAGTGATGGGAGCAGAAGCAGAGATCAACAGCCAACATTAGGTTGAGCTCTGGGAGTCACTTGGAAGGAAAGGAAGAATTTAAAAGCTAGAGAGGTCCAGGTCAAAATCCACAGAATAAACTAGCTAGGGCTCACAGGGCTCAGAGGGACTGATGTTCAGGGAGCCCGGATGGGTCTGACCTAAGTACTCTGCATATATGCTATGACTGTGTAGTTTGATGTTCTTGTGAGAGCCCTGAACATGGAAGTGGGGGCTGGCTGAGTCTTTTGCCTGCGGTTGGGATCCTTTCCCCTCCAACTGGGGCTTTTCCAGCCTTAATATGAGGTAAGGTACCTAATCTTACTGCAACTTGATGTGCCCTGTCTGATTGATAACCCAGGGAGGTCTGACCTATTTGGAGGTGGAGCAGATTTGGGGAAGAGGAGAAGTGGGGTGAGAAGGGACTGGGAAGAGAGAAGGGAGGGGAAATTGTTGTCTGAATGTAATAGAAGAGAGAGAATCAATAAAAACAAAACAAAACAAAAACAACCTGATAATTCTTCAAATGGCTAAGCAGGCAGTTCTTATGGTCCATCAGATTTATGATCCCTATATATGTACACAGGAGAAATAAAAACAAATAAAAGTAAGTCTTCTTTTTTCAAATGATTTAATTAAGAAACAAACAAACAAATAACAAACAAAAAACCAAAAAGACCCTCAAAAGGTCTACTCAACCTCTGTAATTCAGTTAATTCCACATGTAGTTCAATTTGACAACCAAGAATTGCCATCATAACTAGGAAACACAGTTTCTAAAAGATCAGAAATAATATATATGATTTTGTAACTACAGCACAGCTATTTTATAGTACTTTTAAAGTTAACTTTGTTATCTTTTGTATGTGTGTGCCATGTGTAGTGGAGCTACAGAGATCATAGGAGGGTGTTTGATTTCCCGGGACTTGAGCCACAGAAGGTTGTGACCCGCCTTGTGGGTGTTAGGAAATACAGACTGTCCTCCAGGAGAACTACCTGCACTCTGAAAAGGCTGAGCCACCGCTCCAGCCCCTTAGCACTAGTCTTAGTGTTAATTCTCCTGTAATTTTAAAGGTAAACATTTTGGCTTGCTTTGCTCTTTGTTCTTTTATTGATAAGCTCATATTAAGAAGGTTTTTAAAAGGAGACTGACACAGATAGCTAAATCTGTTTTTGATTTTCTCAATTTCCACAATTTCTTGAACTAGTCTCTGCTATCTTCCATGTGAGTATGCCTGGATTGAGTGCAATACCACTGAAAATTAATTTTCTTTGTCTTTTGAAGCTCAGTGCTGTAGTCAAATCCCTTGACATAGGTTCTATGATGCTGTGGAAATGTCAACCACACAATGTTTTACACAATAGGTTCAATTTGACCTACTTAACTGTTCTGAAATGGTTTTTCTTTTCATCATATGAACTCTTTAGATCTGTAATTGTAGGCCATAGGTTAAAATAATAGAGAAGTTTAAAGAATTTTTAAATACATATTTTGTTCTTCTACAGATTTGAAAGGGTCATCTTTGCAGATGTTCAGTTAAAAATGTGAGTGTTACACTGTTTACAGAGCACGAATACATTTTAAGCTTTGCTGATTTAACATCCAACTATAACCCATTGTAGAATCACCATAAAAGAAAGGTTAGCATAACTACAATATTTGTGAATTATTATGTAAGTGAATATGACATCTCTCTTTCACAATTCTTATAGTTGATTGCGTGAACAGCTTTCAATCCCTATCCAAGTATTATTGTATTTTCTACTTTAAAACAGTTTTCTAACTCGGCAGTATTAAACATAATTGATGACATATTTAATCTTCTATAATTTTATCAGTCACTAAACTTTTATTATTTTCTTCTGTTATTTATTGCCTAAAACAGTCATGACAAAGGAAGTGCTAAGTCAGACAACAGCTAGAAAAACATGCTATGCTGAGCAAGAAAGCTCAGGATGCTTTTTGTTATTCCAAACAACCTTTATCTCTAGCATATTTTTAAAACCCAGGATGACCTGTTAAAGCCTGTAAATTTTTAGTTGGACAGTATTGAAACCTCTTTATGTAATGCCACATTTCCTAATATTGAAGTATCTTTTTCAGGTTAAAGACTTTTCTCAAGAAAGTGTGATTACACCATGCAGTTATGTTAAAATTAATAAGGATGAGGATGATGGTGATACAATGGTATGTTTTCTAATACAGTAAACTGAGAGGACAAAATAAACTCCATTTTCTCTCCATTTTAGGACCAGGCCTGACTTTAAAAGAAAAGTCATCAGTCCCAGGAACTAAGCCATAGGTCATCAATTCCAGGAACAAGACCATAAAATCCCCTATCCAAGGAACAGCCTGGAAATAACCACAAGAATGGGAAAATATCTGATCCCAGGATGGGGCATCTGTGCTAGGCAGCCTCATCTCATCATGGCACAGGAATGCAGCACACTGACCACCTGGACAAAAGCCAATGAGGAATTGACCCTTTTAAGTTCCCTCACACCCACCAATGAGGTTTTAGATTACCTAACCCTTGCTAGAATTCCCCTTGTTTCCTACAAAATGCCCTCCCTGCAAGCCTTTGTTTAGGGTCAGCGGTTTGACCCCTGAATGCAGATTTTCATGAAACAAAACAAGCAGCAATATCAATAACTAACAAACAAACAAACAAACAAACACCAGCCCTGATAGATGCAAGATGCTGGGGAGAGCACCACAACCATGGGTCAATATCCATACATGAGAATGAATTCCTGAAACCGCAGAGACCACAGGCCAAAATAGCCCTGGCCCTTGCCCCAGCTGCCACTGCATCAAACTAGAGCACAGCTGGGGGGAGTCTGGAGGAGTCTGAATTAGAGGGGAAGAAAGGAAGGAACCAGACAGGCTTGTAGTTGAAACCTCTAGAAATGCCTTAGCAAGAAGGAACTGCGTGCTGATATCACAGACTCTATTTTGAGCCTCCATCACTGCCATCCTCAGAATGGATCGGTGATTATCTCCAAGCCTGTTCAGACAGCGCTGTGTGATGATTTCCCTTGAGTAGAAACATTTTTCTCCTAAAGGGAGTAGGGTGACTCATACAACTCTGGAAGCTAATGTTGCCATGGTACCATGTCAAGAGGAACTCATCATCTCATTAGCATGTGGAGCTCAGCCTGCTGTTGCACTTCCATAACGTAGACTAACTCTTCCTCCCATGGAACTCACGGCCTGGAGAAATTACTCTTCAAAATTTCAGTTTTGGATGGAATGAGTTAGAATGATGAAGGCATTGAGTACCGTGTGGATGCTTGCTCCACTTGCCTTGAAGCAGTGTTCCACACTGAAGGAACTCAGTGGGAAGCCAAACACACACGAAACAGTCATTTTATGTACAGTTGCAGAATGACTCTGACACTGCGGAGAAAATACTCAAAAAGTTCTGCAAGATTATACCTGTTCAAATCACAACTGACTGGTTAAAATACCGTTTTATTCAATATACTTACCAAGTCTTTATTTTTTAATTTTAATTTTTATTAATTACAGTTTATTCACTTTGTATCCCCCTGTAGCTCCCTCTCTCCTCCCTTACCAATCCCACCCTCCTTCCACCTTCTCCACCCATTTCCCTCTCCAAGTCTATTGATAGAGGAGATCCTCCTCTCATTCCTTCTGATCCTAGTCTATCAGGTCTCATCATTGTCTTCCTCTGTGGCCTGGTAAGTTTGCTCCTCCCTCAGGGGGATGTGATCAAAGAGCAGGCCAATCAGTTCATGTCAGAGACAGACCCTGTTTCCATTAATATGGAACCCACTTGGAGACTGAACTGCCATGGACTACATTTGTGCAGGGGTTCTAGATTATCTCCATGAATGGTCCTTGGTTGGAGTATCAATCTCAGAAAAGACCCCTGTGTCCAGATTTTTTGGTTCTGTTGCTCTCCTTGTAGAGCTCCTGTCCTCTTCAGGTCTTACTATCTCCCCTTTCTTTCTTAAGTTTCCCTGCACTCCGTCCAAAGTTTGGCTTTAAGTCTCAGTATCTGCTCTGATACACTACAGGGTAAAGCCTTTCAGAGGCCCTCTGTGGTAGGCTCCTGTCCTGTTCCCTGTTTTTTCCCTCTTCTGATCTCCATCCTCTTTGCCTTTCTGAATGGGGATTGAGCATCTTAGCCAGAGTCCTCCTTCTTGATTAGTTTCTTTAGGTGTACAGATTTTACTATGTTTATCCTATATTATATATCTAATAGCCACTTATGAGTGAGTATATACCCTGTGTGTCTTTCTGCTACTGGGATACCTTGCTTAGGATGATCTTTTCCAGTTCCCACCATTTGCCTGAAAATTTCATAATTTCCTTTTTTTTTATTGCTGAGTAATATTCCATTTTGTAGCTGTACCAACATTTCTGTATCCATTCCTCAACTGAGGGGCATGAATTGTTCAGCTTCTAGCTATTACAAATAAAGCTGCTACAAACATGGTTGAGCAAATGTCCTTGTTGTGTACTTGAGCATATTTTGTATATATGCCTAGGAGTGGTATAACTGGTTATTGAGGAAGCACCAGATTGATTTCCAAAGTTTACATTCCCACCAACAATGGAGGAGGATTCCCCTTTCTCCACATCTTCTCCAGCATGTGTTGTCACTTGAGTTTTTGATCTCAGCCATTCTGATGGTGTCAGGTGAAATCTCAGGGTCATTTTGATTTGCATTTCCCTGATGACAAAGGAAGTTGAACATTTATTTTTATTTTTATTTTTTATTAATTACACTTTATTTACTTTGTATACCCCCTGTAGTTCCCTCCCTCCTTCCCTCCCAATCCTTCCCTTCCTCCTCCTTCTCCACACATGCCCCTCCCCAATGCCATTGGTAGGGGAGTTCTTCTTTTCCTTACTTCTGATCCTAGTCTGTTAGGATTCATCAGGAGTGGTTGAATTGTCTTCCTCTGTGGCATGATAAGTCAAAGACTTGTATGAAAAAAATTTCCAGTCTCTGAAGAAAGAATTAGAAGAAGATATCAGAAGATGGAAAGATCTCCTATGCTCATGGCTTGGCAGGATTAACATAGTAAAAATGGCCATCTTACCAAAAGCAATCTACAGATTCAATGAAATTCCCATCAAATTATCAAGTCTTTATTTTAAAAATTATTATTAATTTTTGTTAGAATAAAAATCAAATATTTTCACAGTAAGATGTTCAGATGTATATTGTACTTCATTCTTACTTCATTTCATTATTTTCCTCTCGCAACGCCCAAATCCTCTTTTTTTAAATGATTTTCTTAATATTTTATTTTATTTTATTAATTACACTTTATTCACTTTGTATCCCCCTATAAGCCCTTCCCCCCTACCCTCCTGGTCCCACCCTCCTTCCCTTTCTTCATGCATGCCCCTCCCCAAGTCCACTGGTAGGGGTTTTTAATTGTCTTCTTTTCAATACACACGTCTATTTCATGTATGGAATACATGTCACTTGTTTCTTAATATTGTGACTTTAATAACTATATGTATATATAACATATATATATACACAATGATTTTTTCATTGAACTAAAATTTGCATTGAACTAAAATTCCTATGATAATGTTAACTATATTTTAGATAGTGCTATTGTCAAAGAATTCAATACAGTCCCCTGCATTCCCCATGAATGAGACTCAAGGAAAACTTTTACATTATACAGAGATGTAACTTTCCACTTCTCACATATTAAAAGCATATGGCTCTTGTGTTAATCAACAACAGAATTTCTGCAAGAACTAGAAGAATTTCTACCCTGATTGACTAAATTCTGAAATCTGCCAAGAGTTGGAAAAAAAAAAAAAAAAACTTGTGAAATTTCAAGGAGAAAGATCTTAACAGATGAATAATCTATCTTTTCCTTCTTTTTTTGGTCATGCTAGAGATTGAAACAAACCTCCTATGTGCTAAGTCAGTATCTTATAAGCCTTGTCTAAGGATTCAGTACAAGTACCAAAATATCACATAATGTCAAATAATCATATCTTTCAATTCATTATACTTTTAATAAAGCATTAATTAAATATTTGCCCTTTTACTTTATAATAATTTCCACATACTAAGATTTATTGAGTATCCAATATGCTTGAGACAGAGGAAATATCTTTTAAATTATTGATCAAAAACTTGGCAAAAAACCACCCAAACATCTAATTGAGTAACACTACTGTGCATTTTAAAAAACTGAAGCTGAAGGTATTGTGCCTAGTTTTGCCTATTCTTGCACAAATATATTTATGGTAAATTTCTACCTTAAATATTTAAATACAGTCTTTTGAAAAGGTTAAAATTAGACCAACATGCAATGAACATAACCAGTCTTCATAATACCTTCTTTCCCTCCTCATTTTCTATTATTTTATTCTACTTCTTATCGCCATACATTATGTTTTGCATTAAATTCAATATTCAATTCTTTTTAAAACATGCAGAATGTACATTCTTAATAAATATAGCAGGATTAATTCCAGTAACTTGCTAATATTCTCAGTGGGAACTCTGATTTTACTTATTAAAGATATGGGAGCATAATTTTGCATCTTCACATAGGAATGTATCATTAAAACCAATTTTAGGTCTATAAAAAGAAACTTATTACTTCTCATAGCTATATATTGAATTAGTGTTCTGAATACACAATCATGTAGGTATTAATGAAGAACTCAAACCACTTGCACGTTTTTGTTGTTCTAGACATAAAACAGCTACATATACAGATTGAGTGGCCTTTTTCAATAAAATATATAAGACCACATAATCTTTTTATTTATTAATTTTTTATATTAATCACAGGTTATTTATTTTGTATAACAGCCATAGCTCCCTCCCACATTCCCTCCCAATATTACCCTATATCCCTCATCTCCTCCCTGCCCCATTCCACGTCCACTGCTAGGGGAGGTCCTCCTCCCCTTCCATCTGACCCTAGCTTATAAGGTATTTTCAGGACTGGCTGTCATGTCCTCCTATGTGGCCTAGCAAGACTGTTCCTCCCTCAGGGTGGGGTGGGGAGGTAAAGGAGCCTGTCATTGAGTTCATGTCAGAAATAGTTCCTGTTCCCCTTACTGAGGTACACACTTGTATACTGAGCTATCATGGTCTACATCTAAGCAGCGGTTCTAGGTTATATCCATACATAGTCCTTGGTTGGAGAAATAGTCTCATAGGGGACCCCCGTGCCCTGATATATTTTGTCATTGTGGAGCTCCTATCTTCTCATGGTCATATTAACTCCTCCTTTTATAGTCTGATTCCCTGCACTATGCTGAAGGTTTGATTATGAGTCTCAGCATCTGTTTTGATACACTGCTAGGTAGAGTCTTTCAGAGGCCCTCTGCAGTAGGCTCCTGTCCTGTTACTTGTTTTCTCCTACGTCCCATGTCCATCCCATTTGTCTTTCTAAGTGAGGATTGATCACCTTACTCTGGGTCCTCTTTCTAGTTTATCTTCTTTAGGTGGATAGATTTCAGTATGCTTATCCTATCTTAGTGGTCTATATAGGTGAGTATATACTGTGTGTATGTTTCTGCTTCTGGGATACCTAACTCAGGATGATCTTTTCTAGTTCCCACCATCTGCCTGCAAAGTTCATGATTTCCTCATTTTTAATTGCTGAGTAGTATTCCAGTGTGTAAAAGTACCACAATTTCTGTATCCATTCCTCAACTGAGGGACAACTGGGTTGTTTCCAGGTTCTGGCTATTATGAATAAAGCTGCTACAAACATGGTTGACCAAATTTCCTTGTTGTGTACTTGAGCACCTTTTGGTTATATGCTGAGGAGTTGTATAGCTAGATCTTGAGGAAGCACTATTCCTAATTGTCTGAGAAAGTGCCAGATTTATTTCCAAAGTGGCTCTAGCAGTTTACATTCCCACCAGCAGTGGAGGAGGGTTCCCAATTATACACAACCTCTCCAGAATGTGTTGTCACGTGAGTTTTTGATCTTAGCCATTCTGACGGGTGTAAGGTGAAATCTCAGGGTTGTTTTGATTTGCATCTCTCTAATGGCTAAGCTATGTTGAGCATCTCTTTAGGTGTTTCTCTGCCATTCTATATTCCTCTACAGAGAATTCTGTTTACAACTGTGCCCCATTGTTTAATTGGCTTGCTTGATTTGTTGTTTTTTAACTTCTTGAGTTCTTTATATATTCTGGATATCAGCCTCTGTCAGATAAAGGGTTAGTGAAGATCCTTTCCCAGTCTGTAGGCTGTCATTTTGTTCTGATGACAGTGTCTTTTGCTTTACAGAAGCTTTTCAGTTTCATGAGGTCCCATTCATTGATTGTTGCTCTAAGAGCCTCTGCTGTTGGTATCCTGTTCAGGAAGTTGTCTCCTGTGCCAATGAGTTCCAGGCTCTTCCCCAGCTTTTCTTCTAACTGATTTAGTGTATCTGGTTTTATATTGAGGTCTTTGATCCACTTGGACTTTAGTTTTGTGCAGGGTGATAAATATGGATCTATTTTTATTTTTCTGCATATAGACATCCAGTTTGACCAGCACCATTTGTTGAAGATGCTGTCTTTTTTCCATTGAATGGTTTTGGATTCTTTGTTGAAAATCTTTGCTCTTTGTCTTAAGGAATAGTTTTGCTGAAATGACAAGTATTACTATAGTGTATATTTATAACATTTTAGGAATGAGAAAAGATTACATAATTTTAATGTATGTGTCAGTTATAAAAAGAAACAAACAAGCCACAATAGCAATAATGACATTAAAAACAAATTCATTCAGAAAATAAGATTGTGCTCAAGTAATGCTGGGTGTTCTGCTGGCTGGTTTTATGTCAGGTTGACACACAGACTAAAATTAGCTGAAAGGAGAGAATTTTAATTGAGGAAATGCTTCCATAAGATCTGGCTGTAAGGCATTTTCTTAATTTGTGGTTGATGTGGAAAGACCCACACCATTGTCCACGCCTGAGCTGGCGGTTCTGGGTTCTATAAGAAAACAGACTGAGTAAGTCATAGGAAGCAAGCCAGAAAGTAGAATCCCTCCATGGCCTCTGTATCAGCTCCTGTCTTGAGGATCCTGTTCTATTTGAATTCCTGTCCTGGTTTTCTTCGATAATGAACAGTGATATAGAAGTGCAAGTAAAATAAACCCTTTCCTCTCCAACTTTCCTTGGTCACGGTGTTTCATCATAGCAATAAAGATTGTAACTAAGACTAGTGTCTAAATAAAGCACATGTGAGAGGCTTAAAGTAGCTAGCACTAGCTGAAACTTGGACAATTTAAACACAAAGTTTGTTTTGGAGAAATGACTATAGAAATTAAGCAAAATGTAGATATATTTGTCTAGAGTGGTATAAATATAAAAAAAAAAAAAACACCTGTAAATTCTTCTTGATAGTAGAATGCCAAATGTTGAATTGGGAAGAATTAATATTATGAAAGAAAATCACAATTTAGTCACCATATTAGAATAAGTATTAGGTAAGACTTACTAATGGGTAAATAAAACTAATGAGGCATAAGAGACACACATGCATATACAAGCATATATGCATATATATTCCATATATATATATAGAGAGAGAGAGAGAGGGAGAGAGACAGAGGTCAACATAAGGAAATCTAGGACATACTGTTTTTATAAAATGATTAATGTTAAGATCATTAGTAATGAAATATAAATAAAATATATTAACCTATATAAAATTCCTGATTATGAATTATAGATATATGTATGTGTAGTAGTTATTTCGTCACTGCTATTAAAAAATGCTTGTCAATGACTCAGGAAATTAAGACTGTATTTAAGCATACAATTTGAGGTTATACTCCAGCATGACAAGGAAGATATGGCAGCAAGAGCATGAAGCACTTGGTCACATCATCTCTGCAATCATAAAACAGATAAAAACAAGTGTTGTTACTCAGCTCCTCTTCTCTTTTTTTATTCAGTAAGTATCTGATCCACACAATGGTGATGACAACATTAGGGTGGGGTTTCCAATTTAAATTATTTTAATCCAAAATATCTCTCTTAAGCATGGTTTACATTTATTTCCAGAGGAATTCTAAATTTCATTAAGTTAATTATCAAGATTAAACATTGCACTCATCAAAAGTCTCTAGAGAAGCAAAACTTATAGAGTGATAAATGAATTGATTAGGTTGTCTTCTATGATACCATTTGGGTAGTCTAGCAATGAATGTCTCATTTTGGAAATATGCTTAATGAGGTAGCACAGTTGTAGAAAGCAAATACTGCATGCTCTAGTTCATCCGTAGTTCCTAACTTCATATCTTCTGATATGAATGTACATAGATTAATCAGAGAAGCCAGAGAAGTGAAAAAAGACAGACAGGGTCAGCAGAGATAGTAGAGATAGTAATAAAACTAGAGATAGTCAACTAGAGATAGTAATAAAAGGATATAAGTGATTTAAAGAAAATGGGTAAAATGGGAAGGAGAATTTTACTGATATGGGCAGGAGGAGGTCAATAAAGAAGGAGAGGTGAGGAGGAGGAGGGTAAAATGACATTAAAGATGTCTGAAACAATCATAGGGAATTATATTATTATTTATTCACCTAAATTAGGTATACTACATATAAGATTTTGTATGCACATACAACTCTAAAGAAGTCGTCCCATTTATGCTGACAATATATTTTTTTTGATAGCAGCAATGAACTGTCAACAAAACCAACAACATCAATCTTCAGAGATCTCCCTTCTGCCTTTTGGACAGGGGAATACAAGAGATTCCTAGTAGCATATGGGCTACTGCTGTTGTCCTTGGCTGCCTCCCAAGGTTAAGGTGAATTCCTATTGCTGAAAACAACATGCACTTTGATTGCAGACACAGGCACTGACCTGAACCTGATATGATAACCTCTTCCACTCACACCACCAAGATAACTAGTATGAGAAGACATTATGCAAGCTTCAAAAGGATAGAATAGACTAAGAGTCCTACCCAGCTGTAACACCTATGAACTACAGGGGTGACCAGCATGCCCCAATTTATCCCAACTACAATTAGTGGCACTCACATGTTGGTATTAACCAAAATCTTTCTGGTTGAACTTGAGGCCAAATGGAAATCATGCCTTGTAGAAATCTAGTCAAGCACCTAGGGCTAGTGAAACCATGGGTCTTCAAAGAGAACACACTGCTGCCACTCTACTAAACAGACACAATTACTAACTGCATTCTAAATATGTATCTTCTATGCTATGAGTGTAGCTCTTACCACCCATCAATAAAAATCTCTGCAACAGAAAGAGACTGATAGAAAATAAACCACATTTAGACAAAATGAAGAGAAATATGCACTGTGGTGTCCAGACCCAACTGATACATCTACCATGCAAGTTGTGCACCTAAAGCTTAGGGACATCAGGGCAGAAGGGGTAGAATGTGAGTGTGAGAGCCAGAATACCGGAACATATTCTGTGAAATGTGTCTTCTAGGAATTATTAAGCATACCCTTTGATACCTCAACAACAGGGCTGCTTAAATAAGACCTGGAGATTTACAAAGTAATAGATAGGCTAACAGGGAAGTGGGAACTCTCACAGGAACCCACCCATGGATAATGAACTATAGGTGTATTAGTCAGGGTTCTCTAGAGGAACAGTACTGATTGAATGCACACACATTTACACACACACACACACACACACATATCTCCATGCACACGTGGGATCACAGAATTTATTTATGGCTGTGATCCAGCTAGTCCAAAAATGGCTTTCTGCCAATGAAAAGCCCAACAGTCTTGTAATTCTTTAGCCCATGAGGCTGAGTGTCTCAGCTGGTTTTCAGAACATGCAAGAATTATGGAGAAGAAGGCTCTAATGACAGTGAAAGAATGGACTTGACAGAACATGATACAGCAAACATGCAAAGAGCTTCCTTCTTCCATGCTCCTGACACCAGAAAGTGAGGCACATATTAAAGGTGGGTCTTTGTAGGTCAAATGATATAATTGAAAAGGAAATTCCTCATAGGTATAACATGCCACTTGGGTTTTAGGTAATTCCAGAGTAGTGTGAGTTTAAAGCCAAAAATAACCATCAAAAAAAAAAAAAAAAAAAAAAGAGGAACTAGTGAATGTTAAGAGGGTGGGAAATAGTTTTTCTGAATGATGTGATCCTTAGTTGCTATCCAACTTCATGTGGCTAGCCCTGAAACCATATACATACAAGGAATACTACACAGTCTAAAAAGATACCATGATTTCAGGAGGAAGCAAGCACAGTGTTCATGGGAGGGGCTGGAAAGAGTAAATGAAGTGGAGAATATTTATATTTTCATATATATACATATAAATATATATACATATATATGTATGTATATATATATACACACACATATATATGTATATATATATATATATACATATATATATAACAAGTGCATGGTTGTAATACAAGGACTCAGAGAGGCAGAGGCAGGTGAATTTGTCAGTTTGAGGTTAGCCTAATCTACAAAGTGATTCTAGAATAGGCAACGCTACACAGAGAAACTCTGTATTTAAATATATATATATTCATATATATAATATTTATATATATAATAAAATAACCCAAAGCCCATTGGTCTATCTCTCCAGCAGCAGTATCCATCTATGCATATATTTGTATTCATTTTTGTATTTTTAAACTTTTATTAACGTGAACAGATATGTAAATTTTATATTATGTGTAACATAGGGCACTATGATGTATGTCCTTGTGGAATAAATACATATCCCTGACCACACTCCCTCACATAACTATTTTTTCTCATCTACCATCTTTACATTTTGGAGAATATAATTGTATTCTTCAGTATATATGTATCCATATAAATATATGCTCTCTCTCATACATACGACACACACATTTTTCCAGACATAGATCACTTGAGAGTTATTGTTGTTCTGTATCATATTTGTTGAATCACACAGTAATAAACCCCCTTTACCTTAACCATTATTATACTTTCATGTCCATGGAGTCAATGTTTTTAAATTCTACATGAAATACTTGCCTTGGTACCTAATTCAGTTAACTAATTACTGGGTGTACATCAAAAGGAAACCGAGCTTGAGTATCAAAGACATATTTTGATTCCTTGGTTTATGGTTGTATTATTCACAATAACAATTTTTCCCAGGTGCCAACTAAGAGGAACTGCATGAAGTGGCACTCACGAACACAATGAGTGTTGTTAATTCATAATGAAGGAGATCGTGTCATTTTTAACATGACCTTGCTATTAGTTTAAGACTTTTGGAGCATTTACAATAGAAACTCAGTAGCTGTGAAGATTTTTGAACTTAAGAAGTAGGAGAAAATGTATATAAATTATTTTTCATAATTATATCACAAATAGAGAGGATTGAGAGAATCTTTTTTGGAATCATGACTAATTCTTGAGACTGGAAATAGCATGAATAAATTTCTTACCTGAACTAAATACTAAAATTTTTTCTGGCAATTAGTATTCATTTGACTCTCTCATTTAAAACACTTTTAGTATTGTCTTCCATATTGATGTCATTTCCTTAGTAAAGCTATGATAATCTCTCATCTGAATTTTCACAGTGCTGTTCTGTAAGCCTAAGTTCTCATCCTTAGAAATATCCTTTTCCAGTTCTAGTGAGCTGTCCCACTTGCTTAGCAGTTCTTCATGCATCCTGTAAGAGTCTGGAAAATTATGCTTACTGTCCTTCCATAATTCCGTGCCATTCTCTGTCTTCTTTCATCAGCCCTTTCGTTTATACAGTGAATTATACAACACTGTAATACCTCTGGTAGTTGGAATATGAGTATGTCCTTCCTTTTTGCACCCTTAATGCTTGGTCTTCTATAGGGGAGGTGTTTGGGGAGGTGTCAAAAACCTCAGAAGACGTGTCCCTCTTGGGTGTGAAGCACCTCTAAGTGAGACATCCCTGAAGAACTCTCATTAGCAATTATTAATTGTTTGTAGTTTTTTCCAAGTTTAATCCCTAAATACATATGTAAAATTAAGAACTTTCTCTTTCTTTCCCCTTCATAGCTTCTGCATAAGGACACAGAGGATGTATATTTATTTATAATAGCTTTAGGCCTTATAGCTGGGAAGATATTGAGCTATTCTAACTATCTATGCTGGCCTGGACTACTTCCCAGACAAGTGGTCCAATATCTGCTACCTTAGTCTTGCACTGACTGCTCCTTGTTCATCTGTGCTCTCATGGTGCCTCCCTCACTGCTGACTCTCTCCTGGCAACTCTCTCTCTACCTGTCCCTGAACTCCCCGGACCCCATCTGCTCTCCACTGGGATCAGAAGTCCAAGAAATGGTCACGAATTTGGAAGGTACTTGGGCTGGGAATGGCACTGGAAATGTTGGAGGGGGAAAGTAATGAGATAGAAATGGCTTAACTACTCATATATGAAATTCTCAAAATTAAAACAAGAATAAACGTTAAGAAAGAAGGCTGTGTCGAGCTGGAGGAAATAGATGACTGAAGATCGAAGGCCTTTCTTTGCAGGTTGGACCAGCACTTCCTGTCTCTTTCTGCTTTCAGTCCATGAGTGAAGTAGCACTTCCCACCTGCCCTTACACACTCAACAAGGGCTCAGAATCAACAGAGCCACACAGCAGAGAACCCCCAAATAAAGCCTCAGAAACGGTCAGCCTGCTTTTTTAAATTAATGAGTTACTTAACTTCTCTCAGGTATTTGGTCACAGCAATAAAATCTAATATAATCCTTTGTTCATTCATTCTTTGACACACACATGCACATTGATAGCCATGCTCTACCTCCTGTATACTGGCTTGTATCTATGGAAATTTTCCTTGACCTCTAAAACATAATCAAGCCTCTCCATGGTGACTGCACATTTTTATATTTCCTTGTAACATTGTTCTGTTGTTCACAATCATTAAATTCACTACTTTGAGTTTTCTGTTTGGTGACTGTATTGTATCCACTTTAGAATATTTCATGAAATCATGCAAGCGTCTCCAGGATATTATCCCAGACTATTTTCTTCACGTGAAAAATCTCTTACACCTCTTAGCAGCAGCTCCTCACTCTTCTCTCACACTGCCTTTGACAACACTAACACGTAAGTGCTCTTTCGTATAAATAGAATAATGTTACGTGTAATCTTTATTTTTACCTCCCTCGTTTTATTTAGTAGTTTTAATACCTATCCAGGTCAAAGCAGTATTAGTACTTCATTCTTTTCAATGGTGAAATAACATTCTATTGTCTGAATCTCATCTTCATTTTCTTTTTAACAGTTAAACAGCGGGACTTACTGGTTACTGTGTGGATATTAAGAATACTGATACTATGATCGCCTTTGTAGAATTTTTTATCTAGATGTGTGTTTTCAGTTTGTAGACCTACTTAGGAGTAAAATTGCTGGATCGTGTTCTAACTCTGTTTAACTTTTTGAAGTATTGTCAAAATTCACCAACAATGTGATTACCTTTTTTGATGATAGACATCTTAGGAGCTAAATAGTAGCTATGAGCCATATTTTTACAAATTACTGACACTATATATATGCATGTGTGTATATAGTGTCATAAGATGTAGATTCAAACTTTTGGCTATTTTTCAGTATAATTACTGTTATATTGTTCAATGATAAGGGTTCATAGTGATGCTAGACACCTCTGCCCTGCGATCTGATGATTTTCAGACACACATGCTAATCTTTGAATTTCTGGGCACCTGTAAGATTATGTTCTATAAACTATAAGTTAAAAGAGTTGATCTTATATAATTTATCTCTATTTTGGGTATCACCCCCTTTTTTGTTTGTTTTGGTTTTGTTTTTATTTATTTATTTTTCTGACTTTGGTTTTGGAGTTATATCTAAGAAACCACTTATTCATCCAGGGCCACAAAGCTGTATAGTTCTGTTTCCCTTTGTACAGTGAGACATATGGTTTATTCTGAGTTACACAATACCACGGCCATTCTTTTGCATGTTGGTATCCACTTGCCCTGGTACTACTTGTTGAAGACTATTTTACCACTGAATATTTTGATTTTCACTTTTGTAAATGATCTCATGCCAAGCCTTTCAAGTGCTTTGTCTTACTGTGTTACTTTTCTTGAATTGAGGCATCTAATTTTTATAGACAGAATAATTTAAAAAACAAAATTTATTTCCTCATAGTTTTAGTAGCTGGTACCTGCAGATGAAAGTTTATGAGTTATATATTCTCAGTTTTAAGTATTGCTGTTGATATTTATGCTGATACTTTAATAGTATATGTATGTAAAATTTACATTCATATTGTTCATTTATTTATTGCACTTTTCTTTATTTCTTTTTATCTTAATCACAGGTTATTTACTTTGTATCTCAGTAGCAACCTCCTCCCTCATTCCCTCCCAATCTCACTCTCCCTCCCTCATCTCCTCCCTGCCTCTTTCCAAGTCCACTGCTAGGGGAGGTCCTCCTCCCCTTCCATCTGACCCTAGCTTATCAGGTATCTTCAGGATTGGCTGCCATGTCCTCCTCTGTGGCTTAGCAAGACTGTTCCTCCATCGAGGGGTGGGGGGAGGTAAAGGAGCCAGGCATTGAGTTCATGTCAGAAATAGTTCCTGTTCCCCTTACTGAGGTACACACTTGGATACTGAGCTACCATGGGCTACATCTGAGCAGGTGTTCTAGGTTATATGCATACATGGTCCTTGGTTGGAGAAACAGTCTCATAGAGGGCCCCAGTGACCTGATATATTTTGTCCTTGTGGAGCTCCTAACTTCTCTAGGTCATACTAACTCCCCCTTCTTTCATATGATTCTCTGCATTCTCCCCAAGGTTTGATTATGAGTCTCTGCATCTGCTTTGATACACTGCTAGGTAGAGTCTTTCAGAGACCTGCAGTAGGCTTCTGTCCTGTTACTTGTTTTCTCCTACTTCTGTCCATCCCATTTTGCTTTCTAAGTGAGGACTGATAATCTTAATCTGGTTCCTCTTTCTAGTTTATCTTCTGTAGGTGCACATATTTTAGTATGTTTATCCTATCTTATAGGTCTAGTGTCCACTTATAAGTGAATATATACCATGTATGTCCTTCTGCTTCTTGGATACCTCACTCAGGATGATCTTTTCTAGTTCCCACCATTTGCCTGAAAAGTTCATGTTTTCCTTGTTTTTAATTGCTGAGTAGTATTCCATTGTGTAAAAGTACCACAATTTCTGCATTCATTCCTCAACTGAGGGAAAACTGGGTTGTTTCCAGGTTCTGGCTATTATTAATAAAGCTGCTACAAACATGGTTGAGCAAATGTCCTTGTTGTGTACTTGAGCATCTTTTGGTTATATACCTATCAGTGGTATAGCTGGATCTTGAGGAAGCACTATTTCTAATTGTCTGAGAAAGCCCCAGGTTGAGTTCCAAAGTGGTTGCATTCCCACCAGCAATGGAGGAGGGTTCCCAATTCTCCAAACCTCTGCAGCATATGTTGTCACTTGAGTTTTTGATCTTAACCATTTTGATGGGTGTCAGATGAAATCTCAGGGTCATTTTGATTTGCATCTCTCTGATGGCTAAGGTACGTTGAGCATTTCTTTAAGTGTTTCTCTGCATTCTATATTCCTCTACTGAGAATTCTCTGTTTAAAACACTGTCCCATTTTTAATTGGCTTGTTTGATTTATTGCTTTTTAATTTCTTTAGTTCTTTATATATTCTGGATATCAGCCCTCTGTCAGATATAGGTTTGGTGAATATCCTTTCCCAGTCTGTAGGCTGTTGTTTAGTTCTGATGACATTGTCTTTTGCTTTACAGAAGCTTTTCAGTTTCATGAGGTCACATTTATTGATTGTTGCTCTTAGAGCCTGTGCTGTTGTTGTTCTGTTCAAAAAGTTGTCTCCTGTGCCAATGAGTTCCAGGCTCTTCCCCACTTTTTCTTCTAACTGATTTAGTATATCTGGTTTTCTATTGAGGTCTTTGATCCACTTGGACTTTAGTTTTGTGCAGAGTGATTCAGGGATTTTTGTTTCTCCATATGAAGTTGATAATTTTTCTCTCAAGGTCTATAAATAATTGAGTTGGTATTTTGATGGGAATTGCATTGAATCTGTAGATTGCTTTTGGCAGGATGGCCATTTTTTTTAATGCAGTTTATTCAGGAACCTTGAACAATCATCTGACCCTGGGGAAAGCCAGCCCACAGCTTAAATAGCCTCTGGGTAGCCAACCCCAGCGTGCCACGTGGGCAATGCAGATAGGTCCACATACATGGAAGCAAGCCAGATCCTCTGCCTTAGCCAAATGTGGAGTTGTTTGTGACAGAGAGCACTCACCATCGGGAAGGTAGAAGGCAGAAACCAGGTCCATCTTTAAGGCACAGCATTACGCAGCTCTCTACAGTTCCCCCTTTTTGTTTTAGACGAATCAGGCAAGAGTAGAGGTCTGATCTCTGATATTAGAAATAAATTGGGACTTTGTACCGATGTTCATTTAGGTACAAAGAGCATCCACCCAAAGAGCATCAGACCCATCAGATACCTTTTTCTCAGAGGCGGGACTTGGGGCATCAACCCGCATGCAATTTTCTCGTCTAGTCTGTTTGGTGTTCTGTAGGCCCTTTGTATGTTTATGGACATCTCTTTCTTAAAGTTGGAGAAATTTTCTTCTATGATTTTCTTGAAGATATTTTCTGCACCTTGGGGACTGGAATCTTCTTTTTCTTCAATTCCTATTATTCTTAGATTTCATCTTTTCATGGCATCTTTGATTTCTTGGATGTTTTGTGTTTGGGACTTTTCTGATAAGTATATCTTTAAAGTCATTTTTCCTGTGTTTCCGATGAATTGGAGTATCCATTGATTTTGGGAGTTGCTGGTGAAGCCACGATTTCCTGATTTTTGGTGGGTGTGTTCTTTCACCTACTTCTGGCCATTTGTTTAACTGTAACCTGCATTGTTTGTTCTTGGGTTCTGCAGTTCAGACTGGTACTGTCTTTCTCTGGCATCTGGAGAATTCTTCAGAAGATGAGAGAGGTCCAATGGTTTCAGAGTGTGCATTGATGTTTCAGCTGTACCTGTGGGAGGAAAGTTCGCAGGCGCAGGACAAATGCAGGCGAGTATGTGTGTGTGTGCATGGAAGTTTGCCTTGAGGTGCTAGAGAAGGTAGAGGCCTTCAGTGTGAGGAATGGGTGCCTTGTGGTCACCGACGGTGTCACAGGTGCTGAAGTTATCACATGTGCTGGTGATGATTGCCTGTGCAAATTCTCTGAGTATGTCAATGGCCTACAGCCTACTGGCAATCATCTCTAACTGAGCTCCAGGGGTTATTTGCCTAAACTCCACCAGTAGCTCCACAGAGCCCAGGCTTCCTTGTCCTACGAAACCCTTTGTTTCCCACCATGGATGTGTGGGTGGGAGATTTCTGATGTCTAGCTGCTAGCTTAGAAGCATCCTGGATCTGGGGCTCTGCAGGCACTTGGGGGTGCACTCATTCTCTAGTAGGTCAAATCAAAATGCACAGGGGTTTCTCCTGTTCTCTAGTGACAGGTTTGGATCTGCCGAGCCAAATGTGTACTCAGACAGCTCAGTGGTGTTGCAGCCACTGTACCTGGGAATCCAGTTGCATCTGCAGAACTGGGGTGTCTAGGTGCCTGCCGGGCAGTCTTGTGTAGCCACTCCTGTGGCTCAGAGCCTGGTGCCCCTGGGCTGTTTTGTAGGTCCACTGGACTTTGGTGGCTGCACAGACTTCTGTGCTGTCTGTCACTGAGGGACTGAGTGGCTCTTTCAGTCAGGCTCTGTGGAGTTGGTGAGTCAGGGCACTTGCAGGCATGGGACCCAGGCAGGATTACGCCTCAGATCTCGGGCTCGGGATGCAGGTGATGCTGGTGACCGGGGCTGCGGTGCCTCTGCTGTCTCAGTTCTCAGGCAGCAAGATCTGTGCCCCTGGTGCTGTGGCTCAGCTCCTCCAAGGCGGAGGGAGGCCAGAAGAAGGAAAGTGCCCCTCTCCATTCCCAGAGAAGTCCGCATCTGACCTGAATCAAAAAGTTCTCTTCTCCTGTGGTGTCCCTCTCCTTCAGGGAGCCACAGTGTTGATTTTCCGATTTCAGTTGCTCCTCCACTCACCAGTTTCGGAGTTTCAAATCCTCTGCCTTTCAGAAACTGTGCTCACTGATCACCACCATCTTGCATCCCCCTCATTGCACTTTTCAGTGCGCATTAATTGTATAGATATCTATGTCAATGATTAAAAATCTGTGAATTGAAAAGAGTTCTTCCATTTGAAGAATGCACACAAGGCATATGAGAGACTGAACACATAAGCATGTGGTAAGTTTTGTCCGCACTATGTACATGCTAAGAAAAGATAATGATGTAAGTGATGACATGATTTTCTATGTTTTCATAAAGGAGACAGAAATAGCTTTTAAGATGAATAGAAAATTATAATTAACTAGGGAGAAGCAACTGCCTGTGGAGATAAGAAAACACCAGGGACAAAAATATCTAGTAATTAAAGGTAGAGGGTATGCGGGGTGTGTAAAGAGAAGTAAAAGCCTTAAGATCTATAAAGCAGGCTTCGTGAAAGAGGTAGAATGCAACCAATTTGTTTGCTTATTTTTCTTCTATACAATAATCACAGAGAAGTTAAAATGGGGATACCGACAGTGAAATTTTATCTTGAACCTGAAAATGACTAGTCAGAAAAATGACTAGTTCACAGCAGAAATGCAGCTAGCAATGCCCAGAAGAGCAAGAATAACCGGAAGAAGACAATATCTCCAAAATGTCATTGAACTATCAGCAGTCAGGAGCAGACTGAGTAGGAGTGTAAAAGTAAGCATTTCATTGAAAGACTCTCATGAATGTGGCCTTAATGAGCCACTTCCAGGGAAAGTAAAGACAGTACTGGTGTGGTATAATAATAATAATAATAATAATAATAATAATAATAAAACAGAGCCTGAAATAAATGAGATCCCAGGCACTCCATAGCACATTGAATTTTGAAAAATTTTAAACAACATGTAATTGAATTATTTTATAATTGAATATATAATACATTTTAAATTGAAAATACAGCTGAGTTATTTTATAATTAGATTAGTTATCATGTAACAAAACAAGAAAATGGCTTATCTCATTAAATATAGAAAGGAGAATGTGGAGGTGCATGCATATAAGAACTTTGCATTTTTTTAGTAAAAGAGATAGACAGATATTGGTTACTTTAATCTTCTATGAATTTGGGTACAAAGCATCACCATTCTGCAAATGTATATACTGAATCCTAGTCCCTAATGAGATGTTAAGAATTTGAGCCATTGCAATTAGTCATGAGGTCAAGGCTCTCATAAATGAGATTAGTGTCCCAGGAAGCTGCTTTTGTCCTCATGTCATATAAGCACAGTTAGAAAGCCCAATCTATGAACAAAGAGATGATTCCCTCTCAGACACGACATACGTAAGTGTCTTTGATCTTTGACTCTGCATCCTTTAGTTTTGAGAGAAATAAATAGCTGTTGTTTCTAAGCTTCTGGGTTGATGGAACTTTGTTACAGCAATTCAAATACACTAAGATACAAAGTCAGAAATATTCAGAAATACTCAACCCTTTTAAATAGCTTCAGGATTGTGAGAAATAGCTGCTCAAAAACTCACAAGCCTGAGAAATAGGTTTTTAGATAGTAAGGTGGGACAAGAGTGGGCTGTAACTAAGATACTTCAGTGCTAGGCAACATATTATTTTTTCCCAGAAGTTTCCAATATGCTTAGAAACAGAAAATTCAGAAACCCATAGAGATATAATATAGTGACAAGCTTTGAACGAAGGTAAGAAGGGGCTGAGCATGCTGGGGAAAGAGTAACAGTGGCATGGGAATGCCACAAAAGAGCAAAGCATCCCCAAGCATTTGAACAAGGTGGTATTAAAAGAATGAACATTGTCGACAATGGAGAACACATTTAGAGGCCTACCAGAAAAATCATGAAGGGTTATAGATTATACTGAAAAAGAAATCTTGATTTCTTAGATATTGATGAATCTGGAATAAAATAATCTAAACTTTAGAGAGTGAACTGCTAAGCCAAACAAAGAAATATTGCAGAAAAAAATCAAGTAATTTTTTTTAAGTTAGAAAAAGGCATGTGGGGTTTGTTCTTTTGTTTGTTTTTGCAGTTGGGTCTGTATACCACTTGCATGCCTAGTTCAAGTACAGACATAAGAAGGGCATTGTGTCTACTAATGCTAAAGCTATGATGGCGATGAGCTTCCATGTGAGTGCTGGGAACCTTTTTGAAGACCAACCAGCGCTCTTAACCATTGAGCTCTCTCTCAAGATCCTGTTTCTGTTCTTACTATTGAAGCAAAACTACCAGAGTACCAAGGTAAGAGAGGTGAAGGCTCAGCCCAGTGTTGTGACTGCCCTGAGGCATGGAGCAGGTTCAGGGAAAGTAGCTGGACATATGTTCTAGAAGAGGTGGGTGTCACCACTCTCACATGGATAACTAAAGTTACAAAAGACCTGAGATACATATGTGCTCAACTTGAAACATTGAATATTTGAAGAGAGAAACAAAACAAAACCACAGAAACAAAAACCAAAAAAACCTTCCAGTATAGAAGATCCTCTTGCCTTTGGGGGAAAAAAGTGGCTTCATTTTAGCCCCTAGATTTGAAAAATAATTCTACATAAAGTTGGAGGGCACATCAAATATTAATACAGAGAGAAGGACTGCAAACTGGTTAGACCAAAAATACTTTATGTGTTTGGAAAGGATCTTGTGAGTCCAAAGACATCTTGAAGGGCTGAAATCAATTTCTGTATCCACCAGCAAAATAATCTTTAGAGAGAGCTAGGAGAGAGACATGAAAACTCTCTGAGAATCACCCTTCCTTGATGTCAGCGATTTGGAGTATACCGGCTGTGTCACCATCCCAGGCAGCGCTTCAACCTCCAACATCCTGCCCCAAGCGGGCACTAATTCATGCACTGGGCTGGGACTCATGTGCCTTTCTTCTGTGGCTTTTGTGCATAATGTTTATAGACATCTTTCTCTGATTTAAGAGATCCAACTGCAAGTCAGTTACAACCAAATGAAAAAAAAATGGACATGGCTGATCCAAAGTATGGTTCACTGTAGATGGAAGGGAGAACACAGCTGGAGTCATTTGGAAGGGTCCAGACTGAACTAGGTTAAGAGAGAAAGAGAGAGGAAGGGAGAGGAAAGACAATGGACCAAGAGAGATCCAGGAGTGGAGCCAGCTCAGAGTCAAGAGACCAAGAGACCAGCTTAACCAAAATGTTTGGGTTATACAGGAATCAGAGAAGCTGGGGGAAGGGAAGCCCAGCCTTGGGCTGGGGAGTTCAGAGTAGAGGGTGGATTCTGCTGGCCTAGAGGATTCTGTAACAGGTAGTTGCTGAAAAGTGGGAAGCCATCCTCTCCTTTGATAAGTTAAATAGGCACCTCAGTTGGACACTTGTCCTGAGTTTGAGACTAACATCCCAGCCTTTTGTTTATCGTAAAGGTCGACTACTTCCGGTTTCAGCACCGGAGGAATGAAAAAAAAAATTAAGTAAAGGAAATGAAGACAAGATACTCCTGGATATGGGTTGAAGAGAAGGTTTGTTGTAGACATGAAGGGGGAAAACAGCTAAAAGCATATGGAATGTATGCCTTCAGGCCAGAAGAGGACACCAAATCTCATTATAGATGGTTGTTAGCCACCATGTAGTTGCTGGGAATTGAACTCAGGACCTTTGGAAGAACAGCCAGTGCTCTTAACCTCCGAACCACCTCTTCTGCCCAATTATTTTCAACCCGTTCTGTTCTTAAATTTATGTCAGTTTGTTTTTCCTATAGCATGCACATTTATAGCAATGTTTTTCAAAACCGAATTTTTCTTTGTCAAGAAAATACTTTGTTGGAAATAACAAAACCAAGCATTACATATGCACTTGTTTTTAAACACAAAGACCAAAGTTGGGGTATAAGTTCAAGGACGCTCTTATGAACTAGAATGTTTTCAATAATTTGGTGTAACATTTATTTCAATAATTTGGTGTAACATTGCTTTCTCTCCTGGAAAGAAAAGAGAAAACTTGTGGAAGGTTAAACAAATGCCCAGCACTTCAGTCTTTGGTAAGACGTTGTTCTGGGAGTTCTAACCATAGAGCTCCTCTTTTATTCAGCTATCCACAACTAGTCTACTCTTAATTCCTATAAAAATCACACTGAGGGTCACCTGTGTAAAATGTACTCAAAATAAATAAAGGCTTAATATTACAGTCCATTCATGATGGAGCCCTTTACCTCTCACCTTTATGCTCAGATGCCATGTTGCATTTTATTTATTCAGGTTTACCCATGTTTTCCATAATGCTCCTTTGAAAATAAGAAAAATATCAAAAGTTTATATTTACCAGGCATTTACTGAGTGCTTTAAGCAATGCTATGTCTAATAGTCTTTTTTAGCATTTTTAATCCTTTAGGTCTAAGATTATAGACAGAGCATGATGACAGATGTTAAAATATTCCTACTTCTGAATTTTGTTTAATTATGTCTTAAACCCCTTTCTCCTCCTTGTCTTCTTTTTTCATCCTCTCTTTCCCTTGGCTATCACCATCATCACCTATCCTTAAAGAGCACTCTGACCTTGAATGGAAGAGGACACTATTGCCTGTCAATGAAAGTGTATTTTAAGTGTTCAAAGTGACGAGGATCAAAAATAGTTATATAATCAAATGATTCTGAAAAACACTCCAGAAATTAGAGACAGACATTTACTTATTCAAGTATTTTATATTCATCTTAGCAGGTGAAGCGTGTGTTTCTGAGAGTGGTGCTGAGTCTGCCCTCCAGCTGATACCTGGTGTTTAGAACAAAACACACCACAAATACTGAGTTTAAATGAGTTCATTATTATTCCAATGAACTGAGTGAAACATTACAGATAATGCAGTGTTTAAGCCTCCGCTTAATGAAATAATTACCATCATTTTACTTGGGATATTTTCTTAGTAACATTTTAAATTAGCACACAGATCAATGAGGTTTTTTTTTTAATGACATTTTCAAAATATGTGTCATAGCTGTTTTTCATCATTATACTCTAGTAGTCTTCCCTGCTTGCTGGTTCCACTGGACAAGTCTCTATGTTTTAGGGTTTGAATTAAAAATACATAACAAATACACAAATTTCAAAAATAAAATAATAATATACTAATCTCTTTTTTAAATTTTTATTTTTTATATTAATTATAGTTTATTTACTTTGTATCCCAGCTGTAGCCCCCTCCTTCTTTATCTCCCAATCTCACTCTCCCTCCCTCATCTGCTCTCTGCCCCTCTCTAATTCCACTGATAGGGGAGGTCCTCCTCCCCTTCCTTCTGACTGTAGCTTATCAAGTCTTATCAGGACTAGCTGCAATATCCTCCTCTGTGGCCTAATAAGGCTGCTCCTCCCTTGGCAGGGTTTGGGGGGAAGGTCAAAGGGCCAGCCATTGCATTCATGTCAGAAATAGTCCCTGTCCCCCTTACTATGGGAAACCAATTGGTTACTGAGCTACCACAGACTTTATCCGAGCAAAGTTTCTAGGTTATATCCGTACATGGTCCTTGGTGGAGTGTCAGTCTCAGAGAAGAACTCTGTGCCCAGATATATTTGGTCCCTGTGGAGCTCCTTTCCTTTCCAGGTCTTACTAACGCCCCTTTTTTTTATGATTCCCTGCACTCTGCCCATGGTTTAGTTTTGAATCCCAATATCTGCTTTGATACACTGATAGGTAGAGTCTTTCAGAAGTCCTCTATGGTACGCCCCTGTCCTGTTTCTTGTTTTCTCCTACTTCCAATGTCCATCCCATTTGTCTTTCTGAGTGAGGATTGATCATCTTACCCTGGGTCCTCCTTCTTGTTTATCTTCTTTAGGTGTACAGATTTTAGTATGTTTATCCTATCTATAGGTCTAATATCCACTTAGAAGTGAGTATATACCGTGTGTGTCTTTCTGCTTCCAGTATACCTCACTCAGATTGATCTTCTCTAGATCCCACCATTTACCTGCAAATTTCATTATTTCATGGAGCTAAACAGAGAATTCTCTGTAGAGGAATATAGAATGCAGAGAAACACTTAAAGAAATATTCAATGTCCTTTGTCATCAGAGAGATACAAATCAAAACGAATCTGAGATTTCACCTTACACCCATCAGAATGGCTAAGATCAAAAACTCAAGTGACAACACATGCTAGAGAGGTTGTGGAGAAAGGCTAACCCTCTTCTATTGCTGGTGGGAATGTAAACTTTTACAACCACTTTGGAAGTCAATCTGGTGCTTTCTCAGATAATTAGGAACAGTGCTTCCTCAAGATCCAGCTATACTACTCATAGGCAGATATCCAAAAGAAGCTCAAGCCCACAACAAGGACATTTGTTCAACCATGTTCATAGAAGTTTTTATTCATAATAGTCAGAACCTAGAAACAACCCAGTTGTCCCTCAATTGAGGAATGGATACAGAAATTGTGGTACATTTACACAATGGAATACTACTCAGCAATTAAAAACAAGGAAATCACAATTCTCTTTTTAATCTGCTTTTTTGCTGTTTGTTGTCCTTGCTGCATAGTGATTCCTGTTATGGATTGCCTGAATATCTGTTTAGAGGAAATCTGCAGACAGAGATATACGCAAAGGTACACAATTTTATAACTTTTTTGTTAGCGGATATGGAGTTCATATTTGCTTTGCAATGTGACTTTCGCTAAATAATATACTTGTGTACTATTTCAGAGAATACCATACAATTTCACTTTTTATAGAGAGATTATTTTAATATAATTAAGTTGGTTATTTGATATCATGGTCATTATTTGATGAACATAAGCTTGTCTGTAGGAAGTATTTTATGCTCAGGATTTATTGGGTCAAAGTGCATGTAGAGGATGGGTAAACTTCTCTTCCATGATTTTTTTATGACCACTGTTGGTATAATGTTGTTTTGAAATGTATACACCTTACCCCTGTTCATTCAAATGCTGATTTTTTTCCCTCCATTCTCTGGTTTCAGTCTGGATATTGCATTGTGATACTTATTCTAAGCATCCTGTCTCAACTTGGTATAAACTTCTAAATAAAGCAACTAGTCACAATGTTGAGCTGGGAAAGGAAGCAGGCTGGGAGAGGGGAGGAGCCAGAGGACAGGAAAAGGTAGGAGGGAAAAGGAGAGAGGCTGGAGGAGAGATCTTGGAACTACGTGGAGAGATGGACTGGACCTAATATATTGCTAAAAGCAAGTATAATGTGGGAAATCTAAATGTTAGGAAACTATGAGGGCTTGGAGGTTTAGAATGAAACAACTATTGCTCAGCATTGTGATCTAGGTTAACTAAATAAACCCAGTCTCTGTGTGGTGATTAGGTTATATAGCTGTTTAGGATTAACAGCAAGCTTTATTAAAAGATGTATCAATAGTAAATCTTAATCGTCACCTACAACAGACCACCTTCATGACAGTAGTGGGATAATATCTATAGTCCCCCAGGCTGGATTTGACTACATGCCATCACTGTCACCCATTCATATTTAAAAGAAGTTTCTTGAGTTAGCTTTGAGCCAAGTGGACTTTTATGCATTCTAAATTTATTCTGGTGTTATGTGCAAAATTATGTCTTATTTTAGGATTTGTGGTTTTTCTTTTTCCTGCACTGTTAAGCTTGTGTTTCTTTCTTCCTCCCTTTGCTTCTTTAATTTTATAATTTAGCTAATTCTCTGTTGTTTGTGCTAACATCTTCTACATTGTAAATGTGTGTGGCCACAGGGAATATTTTGCTCTTTCTTTAATTATTAGTCATCATAGTTAGTCTTATTTATGCATTTACCTCAATTTAGAAATGACATGTGAAAGCTTGGAGAGAAGGATCAGCCATTATGGGCACTGGCTACTCTTTAAAATGACCTGGGTTCAATTCTCAGCATAAAGTGGCTCACAACCATCTGTAATTCCAGTTCCAGCAGAACTCAACACCCTCTTATGGCCTCCTTGGCGACCATACATGCATTTGGTACATACATGCACGAAGGTATAACATCCATATACATAAATTTAAGTAAAATTATAACAACAATAATGAAATAACATGGGGGTAAACAATAAGGAAATGACATGGGGGTAATTCATAGATATTGGATGCTTTGGTGTGGGAAAAAACACTTAAACTGCTCGATTTCAAATTGAAAGAAGGGGCTTCCTGTTTACAATAGCATTGCCATCAGAGCTTTGTGGATACTTATTCTTATATTTTATGATGTCAAATACTTTAATTAGAATACAAACTTTTTATTGATGTTTAATCATATAAACAAAGGAACAGAAAGTATTCTAAAATATAAATATTCTTGTGACTAAATTCTTAATGACTAAAATCAGTTCTCCAAAATCATGATTTACATAATTTTAAACAAAAAGTGGCAGGAATATTCATGAATAATCAAAATGAGACTAGCTCGTGATACTTACAATCACGCCTTTTATATTGACTGTGCAGCAAACATTCTTAAGAACTTTATTTATGAAGCTGTGTCTTTACACAACTTTATGTGTCATATGTTGTGATTCTTTCCATTTTGTATCTGAGAATTGAAAGTGATGGGGTCAGAAACTGATTTTTACCAATTTCTAACTGGAAATGTTTCTTCTTTTGCTTGCAGAGTGATTCCAATATCAAACTTTGTTGAGTAAAATGGATCATTTCAATGCAAAATATGTGACTTGATTGAAGAGTAGGAGTGAATTCAGTGGACAGAGGTTGTGATGAATGGTAGCTTTAGCTCTGCTTGGCACAGTGTTTCCTAATGTGATAAACAGGTAAGTTTCCAGCATCCACTGAGAATCAGGTGAGCTTCCCAAATCAAATAGGAATCAGGTGAGCTTTCAGCATCAGATGAAAATATGGTGAGCATCCAGCACGTTTCTATGTGCTGAGGCTTTTTATTGTGGATGATTCTGAGGTGAATGTGCATATATTGGGGGAGATAATCTACCAGCTACAACTGGGTAGATGATTTCAGTTCCTCTCTTAATAGGCAGAAAGAATTAGATTATAAAAAAACAAAAAAAAAACAAAACAAAACAAAAAAAAGAAACAGCATCAAATAAAAAAAAAAACAAAAAAAAAGAATTAGATTATTTACAGCTATACCAATTAGCATAAAAGGGAACTGCCATACAATAATGTAAAAGTATACTATATCCGTGAGACATAATTGTTGTCTCTGAGTCTTACTGCTGAATAAGCTTACCCTTTCTAGCTCTTTCTGAACTTTGTCTGGATGGTTCAACTCAGTTGCTTGGCTCAAAACACCTCACCTAGCTAACTGATTCAAACTGGCTTCTCTCACTTCTCACTGGAGTGCTCTGCTTGGAAAACTGCCACTGAACTGCATGGATTGAACTGCACCAAACTGAACTCCACTGCACTCAGCTCCAACTGACTGCTCAATTCAACGCCACTGCACTGAACTGACTGAACTTTCAGGTCTGTACTGTGCTGAACTGTACTGTACTGTCTTCTCCATGGAACTCTATTTTATCCTCAACTCTATGGCATCATCTACTCTCTCTCTACTGTACCCTACTCAACTGTCTCGATTCTACTGTGCTATTCTTAAGTAGATTCTTTTTCCTGTCCTCTTGAGAGTTGGGCATATCCTATTTCTGTCTCATTCTTTCAAATCTTTCTCTAACTTGTCACTTTGTCTCTCAATTAAATGTCACTTTGAAACATAGGTGCTTTCTTCTAAAACCTAACTTTTCCTTCATTGTTTGAGATGAAAGGTGTGCAGTAATGGCGTATCTTTATTCCAGCCAGAGCGATTAAAACGTGTTTCATTCCTGCCTGATCACAGACCTAGAAGGTCTTTAGTTGTGATCCTTTGCCCGAGCTGGCATGTTGCAGAGTTAAAATTCTTCTAAACAATAATGAGAAGCTCCAAGCAAATTTTGGTACTAAATGTGAAGTCTGGAAATGTTTTAAACTCCGATTAAGTCTAATGAGTGATAGGAAAATTGAATAATTTTCTTTTGAAAGACATTGCAGTTAAATGTAAGTAATAACTACTGTTGGTATTTCCTACAATACAAATTATAGATATTTTCATTAAAATCAAGTCTGATGTTATAGTCCTTTGTTAAATTTATCAGGGACTAGTTATATATATTAAACCCTAGCATATAATTATACTTATATGTACACACATGAATATAAAACATATTTAAAAAGCTTCATTTTATCTTTGGTGTGGGTGTCTATCATATTTTGCTTTCTTTATAATAACAGTGTTACTATCTAGGGGTCTTCATCTGTTGCATTTTTTCTGCCAGTTAAAGAAAAATCTCAAGCTTGACAGGTAGCAGTGGGAAAATTTTCAGACCAGTAAACAGAAGACAAAATAAACATAAAGAAAGGCCTTTATTAGGGTGAGAAAACATACACACAACCAAAGACCTTTTGCAAAGCAAACAGGGATGGGGTTGAAGGTTTGGGTTCAGATGGGAAGCCTATGCCAGATCTATTTCTGGAGGCTGAAGTTGTTTTTGTTTGTTTGTTTGTTTTGTTTTCTTTTACATTTTCCTCATTTAAGTTATCATTATTCAGTTTGAAGTAAGGATGGCTGATTGGCCCATAGTTGCTGTTTAAACATACCTGAATTTATGATCTGATCTGGCCTTGAATTTCTAGAGCCAGTCCATCGGCAGTGGGCACTACTGATGGGAGATCATGGCTTCAGTGTCTTTGTTTCATGCTACCAGGCTTTTATCTCCGGTTAGGAGAGTAAGGAGAAAGAATCCAGCCACTTCAGAAATTCACCGTCATTATTATCCATTCATGGTGGCTCTTGGCACCTGTCTGCCTATAAGGGACTCTGTCTACCTCTTACTTCTCAGAGACATGTTCATTCTCAAACCTCATCGGCCATATACTTTCAGTAAGACACAGCAGAAAGAGTTTGGATGTGGAATGCCCTTCTAGCTAGGTTTTGTTTCTAGAGTGTTTGACTTCAGAACATAGTCTACTTCTTGACCTTCAGTTCCCTTGTAAAAATAGAGGCACAATAACAAACTTCTGTTTTTTGAATTCTTAATACATTATCCTGTTAATGGTTAGAACTCAGTTATAAAGTAGGATATAACTCTACAGAGATAATCAATAAAGCCTCTATTTAAGGCTAAGATCACAGTTTGGGGATTTGAAAAATTCATTCTTTCATTCATTTGTTCATTTTGAATACCAACTACTGCTGAGCAATTTTTAATATCCAGCCTTTAATATTTGCTTCATCTAATGTGAACTTTTCCATATACTCAGTTGACTGACTCTATCCTCTCTGGTCATTCTGGTCATGTTGGAAAAAAATATCTGAATCAGACCTATCTTCATTTTTACCATTGACATCTAACAATTCACATTTATTTCCATGTCGTTTTATTATCTGTTTTCAGCATAAAATTATGAACATTAAAAGTGTAGCATCTTTGTTTATGTCTGGTTAAACCATGCCTTGAATTATATTTGACAAATTATATGTGCTAATAAATACACTTGAATAAATGAATACATAAAGCATTCTATATAACATGTGTTGGTTCCATTTGCCCTTGAAATATAATATTCATTTAAAGTATTTTTTACTCTTAATGTGTTTCCATATTTATAAATAGACTATATTTTTTTTGCCTCATTTATGTTCAGAACATTTTGACTTTTAAATAATGCTACAACTGACATCTTTATACATGAATGTCAGTGCATAATTTTGATTGCTTCTTTAGACTAAATTTCTACACTGGAATATCCTGATAAAATGACTCACATTTTATAACTTCTTACACATTTTGATATGCATTGTGGATCCACTAACAACAGTACATTGATGATAATGACTCAGTAGAAACTTGTTTCGTTGAAATGTTGGCTATTAGAGAAAAAAAATCAGTGAGCTATATAGGAACAACTCAGAGAAATAAAGTGGTCTAGGGCAGTTATGGGGTAAAGAGTTGCAAATAAAGGTTACAATCATGAACATGATCAGTTATCAATTTACCTCACAGTTGCAGTAAAAATAATAATTATGCATGGGTGTGGCCACTCAGTAGACAGAATATAAAGTTTTCAAATGTTTTTGAGCATTCTTTGGGCTTGTGCCTGGACAAACAACAGGGTAAAATGTCCAGTTGACAAATATGGTATAACATTTTAGACTTGGTGCTAAAAATTGGAAAAACATCAGAGTTCCACTTGTACTTTTATTTGAAGATGTAAGAATGTACAATTTTCATATTTTAATTCTAAATAGATACAAATGAATATTTTTCAAATATTTGAAAGTTTCATAAGCCTTAAATTAGTCTCAAATTCACTTATGACAGCTGGTAAAATAACACTTCCTCACTGTATATTTACTATGCACATAAGATGTAAACAAACACTGGGTTGGAATTGTTTATTAGCCCAGTGGTAGAGCACATGCTTAGCATGCGTGAAGCCTTAGGTTCACTGCTTCTAATCACCGCAACAAAGTACACACAAACAATTTTAGTTGTCATTTGGGATAGGATAAGTCATTGTTCTCCTCCTTTAAAAAAATTAATGTCTTGGCTAAAAAGAAATGGAATGATAGAAAGGGTTGAAAAAATCCAAAGGAAGAGGAACCAGTGCATTAAAAAGTGTAAATAACCCTACAACATAAATAGAAATGTAACTTAAATTTATAAGTAAGAGAGGTAACTAAGTTTGAAGTTTCATGGAATACTGATTTGGAACAGTAACTTGATGGAGATGATGGTATGAAAGGAGAAAGAACGAGGTAAAAGTAATGAGGCAAAACCACAACAATCCACAAACAAGTAGGAAGCCAAATGATGCTCATCTCATGGGAAATAAAATAGTTTGGAAGAAGATGATGCATGAAAAATATAGAGAGTTAGAAAACACATGATGTTGGAAGACACAATAAAATAACCAAAGGCATTTAATCAAAGGATAAAAATGTAATGGTGTATTCTTAAACAGTTTAGCCTAACCTTTGTGCTTTGACATTTTGATAGTGATCCTCACAGTCTCATAGAGAACTTTGAAGACCGGGGTTAATCCATGAATGAAGCTAATTGACACGAAATGATTGCTGTTTTCACTTCAAGGAAGGAGTTTCATAAGATATTTAGCCTTTTTAAACCATCTCTATTCTGGAAGCCTATCGAGGAGGCAGTTTGAGCAAACACGAGGACAGACCAGGGTAACTAATGGGCTGAGAACATTTCATAAACACAGAGGTTGTGACTCATACCCTTGTTCTTACCGTTACCACAGTATGTGGTGTTTCCGCATTAATTCCTCTTGTTATAAAGGAGCTGTTTTCCACAAGTCTCAAGGGGATCTTATAAAATCAATTGAATAACAACAGATAAGTACTTTGAGCTTCTCAGAAAGAAAACTAAATCTTATAATTGCCTTCTTCAACCACCTTCATATTACTTTATAGAGTGACTTAGAGCAAATACAAGAGAGATTAATCTTCTATCACTTCATTTTTATCACAAAAAATGTGAAAAAAGAGACACTGACACATAAATGCAGTGTATAGACAATTTTCATTAATGCTAAGTATGATACAGCAATGAAATCACTGTGACATATTTAAGAAATTAGTGAAATGTGTATATACACATATATATAAAATCATGCATGAAGTTATGTTTGTATATTATAGCCCACTTTTAGAATGATTATATGCATAATTTTCCAGAAGAGAGGATAGAGTTTCATTAATTAACCTATACTTGGGGTCCAGATTTAACTTTACTTACAGCAGGGATTTTCAGAAATTATCTGGTATAGTGTAAATAGTCTGTCTCTGGGCTTAGAATATTTGTCTGTGGAGCACTAATGGGTTTATGAGATCATTGAAGGTTCTTAAATATGTGAAATAGTAAGCAATTTATCTTTGCTTATATATATGCCAAGGAAATTATTTATGAAGTTGCCTTGCTTCCCAAAGGCAAAAGAATATTCGAAAAGTAGAGTCTCTGCAAGGACAAGCACATTGGTTCCAACAAAAAGAAATTCCTAGATGCCAAAGCACAGTCATCATCATCAACATGCCTCATCATCCAAGAAATTCCAGCTCTGCCACCCTGTGTGTGATCAAGTTTCTCAGAGATACGTAATGTCTGATTGTCTCTTGTTGAATCTACCCTTTAAATTACTTGTGTGCAGAAAACATACTTGGTGCTTCAGTAATATATGTGCAATGGGTCAAATTGTTGGCTAATTAATACTGCCATACTTGGTAACTCCTAGGAATTGCTTGTCATGACTAAACTCTTTTCCACTATATGCTAGCAGGTCAGAGACAGAGAGGAAAAAAAAATGTGAATGCTATATTTTCTCAGTTATTTGTAGAAACTAAGTTGTTACACGAAGACAAAATTGAGTAGTTATCACTAGATGCTGGGAGGATCAGAGGGTGATGGAAAGAAAGAACTTGGAAAACAGATATACACAGCACACTGAGAGAGCAAGAAGGATTTTCAGGGTTCAATAAACAGAGAAGGCAAAACATCAGCTTCAGAATGTCTAGGCCATGGTTGGGAGTAATTAGAAAAAGTTTTAAAGGTTACAGTTTTGTAACTGATGATAAGAATGCACTGCTCTGATTTAATTATTATATGTTGCATACCCAGTCAATTATCTGACTTTGCCCCCCCAAAAAAATGACAAAACTGTCTTACGTTTTAAAATTTTTGAAAGATATAAATAGAAAGATGGCAGTAGCTAAATTCTTATGTTATATATATATGAGATATATATCATATAGATACAGCACATCTACTCCAAAAGCTTACTAAGCTATAAATATAAAAATTAGAATAGATAATCTATAGTATTAAAGAAACATTTTAGAATAAGTCAATGCAATTTCATATAAATTGATTTTTATGAAGGAAAAGACTTCATGGTATTATTTTTTACTTACCATATAGATAGAAGAGAATTGGATGAGGTGAATCTCAGCATTCCATGGAGGTGTTCTCTGTAATCTACATTTTGAGCGTAGATCACAGTTGAGAATTTTTGAGTGAGGATGAAAGAAAAACAAAAGGCATCATTGATGTTGCTATGGAAACAGATGAGGGCTCACTCAGCCCAGCAGATGCTGCCCCAGTACAGTCATGAAACTGTCACAAAAGGAAGATATAGCAGCAAAGCGGGCGTTGGATGCCCGGACATCTGCTAGGAGTCTTGTTTAGCTTAAAGCACCCACTTTAATAAAGAGAAGAAAGGCAAATAACATGTTTCCTCCTTACTGCCTCAATGTTCTTTTTCACAGAGCCATGTGCAACCTACACTATCCAGTAAAGAATGACAATCTCATGTAATCAAAACCCCTTACCAAGCTATGGAATATTCTCTCCTCAATTAATACCTATTTCTTTTCTAAGACATTTACTTCAATTTTCTTTTGTAAGTGGACATTTCTTTTTTAAAATTTATTTTTAAATTTTACTTAATTATAGTTTAATCATTTCTACCTTTCTCCCTTCCCTCTTATTTCTCCCATACCTGCCTCTGGCTCTCCCAAATTTGTGGCCTCTTCTTTTATAAACATTGTTTTTATATATTCATGTCAACGTATAAATGTCACCTGATGATTCTGTTCAGTGTTGATTGTACTTACATATTTCTAGCACTGACCATTTAGTATTGGATAATCAATCAGAAGGCAGTTCACTGGGGAACTGCTTTTATCAGTTGTTAATTGCTTATAGGTCTTCCTTTAGGAGTGTGGATCAGTGAGATTTCCTTATTTATGTTAGAGTATTAAGTGGTATTGGAATTGTCCTTGTCCTGCTTAGACAGCCTTGTTGAGATTTAATAAATTTAGTTTAGTTTTGTTTTAATTTGTTTTTTTTATTAGTAATTACACTTTGTTCACTTTGTATCCCCTCGTAAGCCCCTCCCTCCTCCCCTCCCGGTCCTACCCTCCCTCCCCCTTCTTCACGCATGCCCCTCCCCAAGTCCACTGACAGAGGAGGTCCTCCTCTCCTTCCTTCTGATCTTAGTCTATCAGATCTCATCAGGAGTGGCTGCATTGTCATCTTCTGTGGCCTGGTAAGGCTGCTCCCCCCTCAGGGGGAAGTGATCAAAGAGCAGGCCAATCAGATTATGTCAGAGGCAGTCCCTCTTCCCATTACTATGGAACCCACTTGGACACTAAACTGCCATGGGCTACATCTGTGCAGGGGTTCTAGGTTATCTCCATGCCTGGTACTTGGTTGGAGTATGAGTGTCTGGGAAGACCCCTGTGTTCAAATTTCTGGTTCTGTTGCTCTCCCTGCGGAGCTCCTGTCCAAGGCACAGTCTCACAGTGGATGTCTTTGTTAAGGCTTATCATGCTATGCTAAATTACCATGACCTTAAACAACTTTGGTAGGAAGATGTTTGTTTCACCTTCCAACTAACTCTTAGGTCACAATCTGTTGCTGAGAGAAATCGAGGTTTTCAGGATATTCAAAAAATCCCGTAAAGGAACCTACAGGCACGAATTGACACAGAGGCCGTGGAAGAAATTGACTTGCTGTTGTTCATTCTCCCTTTTTATACTACCCAGGAACACCAGCCCAGGGGTAACCCTGACTACAATTGGGCCTTTATCATCAATCATCAATCATCAATCAAGAAAATGTACCAAAGGCCTGCACACAGGCTAATCTAGTGGGGTCTCATGAGCCACTCATTCCATGCTG
The DNA here is from genome assembly GCF_030254825.1 of Meriones unguiculatus. Taxonomy (NCBI): domain Eukaryota; kingdom Metazoa; phylum Chordata; class Mammalia; order Rodentia; family Muridae; genus Meriones; species Meriones unguiculatus. Next base: position 49,393,095 of record NC_083363.1, read on the forward strand.
GAACTGGGCAGTAGGTCTTCTGCACGCAATGACAGCTACTATGAGTTCGTGAGCACAGAGGTCCTGTCCAGAAGATCCAGAAGATCCTGTTTTGTTCTGGTCTTCCCTGAAATCCACCTCTCTGTTTCCTCTTTCATGATAACTCTTTTATATTGAGCATTCCACAGACACTTACTCTCTGACATTTTATTAGTTGTGAGTTTCTTAACTGCCATCCATTGCACAATGAAACTTGTCTGGTCGTGTCTGAGAGATGACTTACTCTATGTATGTAGAGATAGAAATTTACAGGGCAGTTTGATAGTATGTCTGCCTAGTCAACCAAGGAGAAGCAGTAGTTTCATCCCTGTGGCTTGTGGGCTCCATAACAACGTGTTGTCGGCAAGATGTACAGTGCTAGACTTGTGTTTTCTCTGGTTAACTGGGCCTTAAAGCTAAGTAGGGAGTGATTGGTTACTCCATAATGTATGTATGTACCAGTCTTTTACCCTTTCACCTATAGGCATGGTTTTCACAGTGTTTGTTATTGTAGCTCACAATAGTCACAGTTTGAAAATTATGTGTGTGTGTGTATGTTGGGGGGGGTATATTCCAGCAGTCTAGACTGGATTTTCTGGTACTAAGAAAGTTAATCAGCAGAAAGAAAACTTCCAGATTGGTACCAGCTTGACTTTTTCATGTCCTGTTGCCAATGTATTTAGTGTCTTCAACAATAAAGTCTTAATATTAAGTTATGGTATGTACCAGTAACTATACCCGACCTAAGCCCACCAAAAATAAGAAGAGCGCCCTACCCCACACCTACAAACAAACAGACATAATAACAATATGGGCCTGCCTTCTAAGGCACCAGAGTCTATAAGCTACAAAAAATCAGCTCTCTTCTGTATCTTGGAAGGACTGTCTCAGTAGGATAGTGAAAATATGCTCAATGGGCAGGAAAGAAAATATACTTAACAGGCGCTGTACTATCTGTGACAACTGTGAACAGCAACAACTACCAGCATGGCGTGATATCGCTAAGCTGTAACAGTAGCTTCCATAATTATCGGTGACAATGACTGTCTACTTGGGCTTAAGACCTGATGAATAAGGTGGAAGTCATTCCTGGTACTAGAAACCTAGCAAACTTCCAGGACTACTGAAGTCATAGATCCTGGAGGTGAACCCTACAACCACAACTTCACTAAAGCAGAACAATCTCTTAACTGTATCCTAATATTTGCCCCAATGCACACAGATAAGTATAGAATTCACCTTACATTTAAGAAACTTTTTGCAGCAAATTGAGAAAGATGCAACCCATCACAATGCAGAGTTCTGGGGTCCAGTTCTGATGGGTACATCTACAAAACAACTCCTGCAGCTCATTCTCAGGAAACGTGGTGGAAGAACAAGTGGGAAGAGTATAATAGCCAGAGAAGCAGGGCGTTTTCTCTGAGACATTGTCTCCTAATAATGTCAGGAGTTGTACTCATAAAGTCTCCCCAACATGACTGCCTAATCATGAACTGAACAAGGACCATAGCAGTAGACATTTCAAAGTGGGTAAGAAAAAATTCCTTAAGACCTCAACCCTACATAAAATAGTATCAACAACTAAGGCATGCTATAAGTGGGAGAGCACTCTTCGCTGGGGGAGAACACACCATTTGGTTTACCAATACAAACAGGCAGCTCTGAAAATAAACATGCAATTAACATTACAGGTACTGACCGGGTTATATTTAGGAGAGCAAGAAGAACATTTCATCAGGGGCTTGCAGGGAAGAAAGGGAAAGGTAAATGATGCAATTAGATTACAATTTAAAAAAATAAAACAAATAAGGAGAAAGGATCTGTGTACAGAAGTATAATGAAGATGGAGGAACTTGCTGCAACGGAAGAGCAGGAATTTGTTGAGAATTTCTTTCTCTGCCTAAACCAATAGGCTCAGTCCACCACTGTGATGTAAATAAATAACTTAGATGAGGAATTTGTTACCCTGCAATGGATTTCTCAAGGAAGCTAGTTGATTTTCTTCTTTTTATTTTCTTTTTCTTTTTTTTTTTATTTTATTTTTATCAGTTACATTTTATTAACTCTGTATCCCAACCGTGTCCCGATCCCTCATTCCCTCCCAGTCCCTCCCTCCCTCCCTCCCTCCCACCCTCATCTCCACCGTGCCCCTTTCCAAGTCCACTGATAGGGGGGACCTCCTCCCCATTCATCTGATCCTGTTTTATCAGGTATCTTCAGGACTGGCTGCAAAGCCCTCCTCTGTGGCCTAACAGGACTGCTCCTCCCTTCGGGGGTGGGGAGACCAAAGAGCCAGTCATTGAGTTCCTGTTAGAAATAGTCCCTGTTCCCCTCACTTTGGGAAACCAGTTGGTTACTGAGCTACCACAGGCTACATCTGAGTGGAGGTTCTAGGTTATATCCATACATGGTCCTTGGTTGAATGTCAGTCTCAGAAAAGACCCTGTGCCCAGATATATTTGGTCCTTGTGGAGCTCCTATCCTTTCCCTATCAGACTAACTCCCCTTCTTTCTTATGATTCCCTGTACTCTGCCAAAGGTTTGGTCATGAGTCTTTGCTTTGAAAACACTGCTAGTTAGAGTCTTTCAGATGCGCTCAGTAGACTCCTGTCATACGTTCAATGCACATCCCATCTGTCTTTCTAAATGAGGCTTGATCATCTTACCCCATGTCCGCTCAATTGATTATCTTTTTTAGGTGTATAGATTTCATTATGTTTATATCTTATAGGTCTATATAAGTGAGTATATCCCATGTTTGTCTTTCTCCTTCTGGGATATTTCACTCAGAATGATCTTTTCTAGATCCCACCATTTGCCTGCAAATTTCATGATTTCCTCCTTTTTGATTGCTGAGTAGTATTCCATTGTATAAAAATACCACAATTTCTGTACCCATTCCACCGTTAATGGACATCTGGGTTGTTTCCAGGTTCTGGTTATTACAAATAGAGCTGCTATAAACATGGTTGAGCAAGTGTGCTGAAAAGCAGCAAACCAAGTAATCCAATTAAAAAATGGGGAACAGAGCTAAACAGAGAATTCTCAACAGAGGAATATCGAATGGCAGAAAAACACTTAAAGAAATGCTCATCCTCATTAGCCATCAGGGAAATGCAAATCAAAACGACCCTGAGATATCACCTTACACCCATCAGAATGGCCAAGATGAAAAACTCAAGCGATAACACATGCTGGAGAGGTTGTGGAGAAAGGGGAACCCTGCTCCACTGCTGGTGGGAATGTAAACTGGTACAACCACTCTGGAAAGCTATCTGGCGCTTTCTAAGACAAATAGGAATAGTGCTTCCTCCAGACCCAGCTATACCACCGCTAGGTATATACCCAAAGTTTGTTCAAGTACACAAAAAGGACACTTGCTCTTTTTCTTTTTTTTAATTAATGCTGTAAAACCTAATGGTCTTTCCTCTGGGTGCCACCTTCCTTTGGAAAAATCAGGTAAAACACTTAGGGAAGAAATTTAATTTGTTTCATTTTCCCCTGAAGAGGCAAAGTTGAGAAAGCCAAGGCAGGACAGAAACTCTACCTCAGGAAACATACATCTGAATAACACGCCAAATTTCTTTTTGTATAATTTGCAGATACATGTAAATACGTGCATTCTGTATTCACCAAAGAACCTGATATTTTGTGATTTAATGTAGTTATAACTCTGTTATTGAAATGAATGATCTCTGAAATCCTCTAAAACATATTTATTGTTACTAAAGCCACATGGGCAATAAATTTACTTTACTGATGTGTAGGTATTAGCTACTGGACAAGTTCACTTATGTTAAGTATGTAACCCACGACAGCCCTTTATCCTGGGCATCTACTTTGCATGTTTCTTGCTCTTCTTCTTGTTCTTGCTCTACTTCTTCCTGTTCTTCCTCCTCCTCTTGTCCTCCTTTCCTTCCTTCCTTCTTTCCTACCCATTTTTCTTTCATTTTATTCTAACAATTTGAAAATTTTAAAATGAAAAATAACAATTGATTCTTTTTTCATTGTAAATGGATTATTCTGTCACACAAGAATCCTGACCACAGTTTCTCCTCCCTCCACTCCTGCAAGCTTTCCCTTCCCCACCTCCTCTCTTCCCCAGATTTACCCCACCCCCTACCAACACTGTTGCCTCATTAGAAAAGAACAGGCCTCCAAGAGACAGCAACCAAACATGAAAAAACAAGATAGCATAACACAAGCTGTCATATCAAGGATGGGCAGGGCAACCCAGTAGGAAGAAAAGTATCTAAGAGCAGACAAGAGTCACAGAAACACCTGTTTCTGCTGTTAGGAGTCCCACTAAGGCATTCATCTAACAGCTATGACATACATGCAGAGGGCCAGGTGTAGACACTTGCAGGCCCTGTGCTTGCAGCTTTAGTCTCCGAGAACCTTTATGAGCCCTGTGTAGTAGATTCAGCCAACCATGTTCTGGCGTCCTCCATCTCAGTTGACTCCTCCAATCTTTCCTCCACCTTCTCTGTAGGCTTTCAGTAATCTTTCAGGATATGTGTGATGATTCATCTTGACTGCCAACTTGATGGGATTTAGAATCAACATAGAAAACATCCTCAGGGATTTGACTGTGCAGGCTTCTAGATTAAGTTAACTGTGGTGGTTAGATCCACCTTGAATGTGGGTGCCGTATTTCCATGGGCTAGGGTGCTAGACTGAATAAAAGGGAGAAAGCAGCTGAGAAATGACATTAATTGCACTGCCTGAGTGTAGGGGTAATGAGACCAGCTTGAGAGACGTGGAGGAAGTCAGGATATTCAAAATAAATAGTCTTAAATAAATAGTATCTTTCTTTTTATTTTCTTTATAAATAAATACATAATACAGCTGGTCTTTCTAATGCTGTTTTCCTCCCTCAGTATGTCATTTCTTCAATTCCTGTCTTTTCTTCTTTTTCCATTATCCTATAAAACTATATACAAATAAAAGAGATGTTGGGGAAAAAAAGCTAAACTTAACCTATGTCTATATGAATTTATTATAGAACCTCTCAGTTATCTCAAAATAGATTATGCTTATGTAGGTTAATTCTCTAACTAGACTGGAATCCATTATCTCTCATAGTTATTTTGATTCTAATGTAAAATATAAAAATGATGAGTCATTGTTCATTAACTACTCTCTTCCCTTCAAATTCATTATTCTTTAAGTAGTCAAGCAAACAAAGAGACTTTGACATTACTTGTAATCATTTACTTCATTCTGTACATTGGATTCTAAAAGCATTTTAGAAATTATAGTAATGGAACATTTTAACACATACTCAAAATACAATCTTCCCATGTGCTGTATATTAAATATGTATTAAAACTGTCTTGTTAGTTCTCTGGTTTTTGCATATGAAGTGTATACTGTGCAAATCGCTTATATTATTGAAGGTTTTAAGAAACCGGTTTGGAAAATCATATGTTTCAATTTATCTGGTCCTAACTTGTCTACACAACAGTAAAGTTGTATACTTTTTTTATTTATTCATTGTTCTCACTTTGTGTTGTCCTTGAAAACCTTATTCATGGAATCAATGAGGTCCACCTTCATTATGCCTATATCCATGCTGGAAAGAACCATTACAAGGAGACTTAGATTCCCTAATGTCTGTACCAGCCACATGCAACCTGGCTCTGACCACTGCTCAGCAGGCATGTTGTTTCTCCCTCATTGACTTCTTGGCTCTTTATCTAAAAAATGTTCCAAATCCCTTTAGCCCATAATTTTCCAACTATTTCTCCTCAGTTCCAGATAATGCAGATATCCCTTAACTATAAATTCTCTATTATATATAGAAAGAGGGTTCCTCTTTATCCCAGTATTTCTTGTACCCTTCTGCTCCTTCATATACTCTTAGGAAAAAAATTATCATCATGTCCAAAGTCCAGAAATTTATTTTTGTTTGAATTATTAGAATCTTAGGAGACTGAATGCATGTTATTCCTGCTAGATTTTACATCATTAATGACATTCACCTAATTTTAAAACTTTATTCAGTCATGAGATTATCAAATATTTAAATAGGGCTTATTGCACTAGGCTACTTCCCTGTAAAAAGAGAAAAGACAGTGAGTTCTGATATAAGAGTTTACAATATTTAAATGAGTGTTCTAAATGTGCTGAGTGAAATAGAGAATTATTAATTATTACATTGAAGTTGACTTTCGCCATACATTGTAGTAAATATAAATTTTCATGAAATAAAAATCTGTGCCGGGCATTTCATGCTTGTATTAATTTTCTAACAATAACATTGGGTGTATGAGGCTATCTCTTCAAATTATAGCTTTAAGAATACAGGATATGGAGATTAGGAATGTCTAATCCAGACTGAATATGATAAGAATCCCCTTGGAAGTTTTGTTTCACCATCTTCCTGGTTGATCCTGGATTTAGACCAGAACGTACCTGTTTCCTGTCATTTCATGACAAGAAGCTACATGAGATAAGGCAAAATCTTTCATATCAGTAGGACAAATGTGGTGTAGTATGCAGGAGCTTGGAGTAGAAAACAAAAGTGGGAGAAGACTGTGATGGGCAGTTGTCTGAGCTTTTAACCATGTGGTACTATGGTGAACAGTAACTCACATTAGAAGTAACTAGGAGCCAATACAGTCTGAGTAAAATAATTTATAACGTCAGACCCTTACATTCTTTTGACTCTCTGTAGAATAGGGGAGATGAAAAAAACAAACAAACAGCAAAAATACCACCAGGAAAAACAGAAACAGAAGCTTGACAATTGTTTTCATTATCCAGGTGAGAGGTGATTAATGAGAGCCATACTATGGACTGGCATCAGCACATATGGGCCTGGGCTTCCTTTTGGCTTCAGTATCTGCCAGCTGTGTGACTTCAAGCTTATTGGTGATCTTGATAATTTCTATGTTCTTAAAATGGTACTAGAATAACTTCTTTATGAATGTATTAAATGAGTATATGATATGAACCACAAAAATGCTTACATAACCTATTACCTATTTTCAAATATTCAGCAAAATAGTGATGGCAGTACTAATGTTACATCTACTTGTAACAATAAGACTAAAACCAACATTCACGTTGGGAAGCAGACCATGGAAAAATCAACACAACTTTTTAACTTGGAAATTAATAGTGTATGTCACAGCTGATGGAATAGATTCTCACGTTGAACTGCAAAGATTTCAGGAAACCTGTTTATCAGATAGGAAACTTAGTAACTATGCCTAAGCTAAGAATCACACTAAAGCTCAAATGCTTCTGCTCATATAAGAATGTTACTCTGGTTCTCGTGGGAATTCCCCCAGATAGCGTCCCCATGTTATTTATCATCTCAGGAAAATGCCCAATTCTATTCCAAACAAATATATTAACTTTCTTGGACTTATTTGCTATCCAATAATATAATAGGAGTAGACCTTCAAACTTTCCTAGAACACTTTTCAAGGTAAATTTAGCAACAGTGTAACAATAGAGCAACACATACATCCATACCTTCACCACCTACAATCTTGCCCTTGGTGATCTTTATCCTTTCTTTTAGTCTGGAAGTGAAATATCTAGACTTGAGTTGTTAAGAACACAAAATCCAACATGGGACATTATTTACTGAATATTGACGGGAGCATTGTCTTTGCTATACCCAAAGAATGCCTCAAATCATTTTTCTGATGAATTTCCACCTTCCTAGATTGGGCAACCTTGGCTCCATTGGGCTCAGGCTTTTTCACCATATCAAAATGTGTGCAAAGAGAACTTCTAAATATAAAAGGTTTAATATTTAACTATCAACCATTTGCCCCAACCCTACCCAGTCCTCTAAGTGAAAAGCTCTGAAATGAATGCTAAGGCAACTCCATGAGATGGAAAAGGAGAAAATGTCTTCAGTTGTGAGAAAAAAAAATATTTTTGTGTAAAAAAAATATTTTTTGTGTAAAAGAAGTTTCAACATCTGCTTCACAAGGACCTAATACATCTGGGCACAGGGGTCTTTTATGAGATCAAACCAAAAACCATGTATGGACATAATAGTGAAGCTATCAATGGATTACCTACTGATGAATGCTGAGCCCACATTACTCAATCATCACTCAACAACTGAGTTTACACTCTAGAGACCAACCCCTCAACACATCCCTTATCTGTGGCATACCTCATACTCAAACCATATTACTCATGTGCTAAACTCAAATTTAATGTTCTGTTTCATCTTTTAACCCCCCACCTGGTTTCTTTGTCATGGATCAATCCCTCCTCCTCAATATATTGATATTGCTTATTTTTCCCAATCCTGTATAGTGTGGATGCTCAATGACTCTTCTTTCTCCAGTCCTTCCACCTTCTGCCAACTTGGCTTGGCCCTTGCCTTTAATGCATCCTACGCACCTACAGACCGTCCGTTCTGCATGTCAGTCTATATTTACCATCCATATTTTCTCAAACTATAACTTTCTTCTCAACTGTTCAATTTTCATTTTAATGAGCAATTCCCTGAAACATACAAACACTTTGTTTATCTCTATGTGTCCCACTATGGACTGCAATCACTATTTTTGTTTTCCCATTTATAGCTATACTCTTATTCCTTTCTATGAACCCAGACCTGCCCTTTCATCTTTGCATCAACTTTGATCTGAATCCTGTGACTCACAACTCCCTGACAACAGCCTTTTCTTTCCTGCAGCACAGTTAAATTACCTGTCTTATAAATACACAGTCTTGCATCCACATTTATATCACAGATCCTCCTTCTCAGGCTTCTTTGAAACTCCCTGCCTCTTTAAATCTTTGCCAACATTCTATAACCTACATATAATTATGTATGCAAATATATTTACAGTGCGATATTTAATGTCAGTAATAGAAATTGAAAAAAAAAAAGAGCCTGTGATTGTCTTATCCAGGTTACCAAATTGCTGCTATTAAAACTATGTTGCTTCATGAATTTATTGTTATTCAATAAATCTGAGCACTATGAAATGACAAAAACATGCTCATGTTTGTTTCTGACATCACACACATATAATACCAACTCCTCCTATAGTCCCCACCCCAAATCTCATTCCTCTCTTTGTCTCTCAAGAAAGTATTTAGCACCACATGTGATGTGTAAATGTTTCTACTCGTTTTTCTTTTTCTTTTTTTTTTATTCAGTGTTCTTCTCTCGTGCATATGTGGCACCAATAGAAAAGATCTTTGTCATTTTACTACTGCAATAACCTAGCTCAGATCATTGGGCAGAATAGCAGATCAGTAAAAATTTGTTGGCTGAATGAATAAAGTTTAGCATCTGTACTTGTATTTTAGTCGTCATTTTTATGACGATGATTTAATTAATATTTTCTCTTCATGTACAGATTTAAAATACTATGAAATGTTTGTTACTTCTGTTTCCTTGTTTTTCATTGCTTTATCTAAAGAGTAATTGTGTTCTATGACAAAGGGCCAAAAGCAAAATTACTTCTAAAGAAGCAAAACAACAATAAAATCTTCTTAAAGATCCCAAGAAAAGATGACTAGTAAAAAGAAATTTCTGAGCTTCTTTAAGCAAAGGACACTGTTGTCAGAACAAAATGACAACCTACAGACTGGGAAAGGATCTTCACCAACCTTCTATCTGACAGAGGGCTAATATCCAGAATACATAAAGAAATAAAGAAGCTAAAAGCAACAAATCAAGTAATTCAATTAAAATACGGGGTACAGAGCTAAACAGAGAATTCTCTGTAGAGGAATATAGAATGGCAGAGAAATAATTAAAGAAATGCTCAATGTCCTTATTCATCAGGAAAATGCAAATCAAAACAACCCTAAGATTTCACCTTACACCCATCAGAATGGCTAAGATGAAAAACTCAAGTGACAACACATGCTGGAGAGGTTGTGGAGAAAGGGGAACCCTCCCCCGTTGCTGGTGGGAATGTAAACTTATACAACCATTTTGGAAATCAATCTGGTGCTTTCTCAGATAATTAGGAATAGTACTTCTGCAAAATCCAGCTATAGCAATCCTAGGCATATATCAAAAATATGTTCAAGTGCACAAAAAAGGACATTTGTTCAATCATGTTGATAGCACCTTTATTTGTAGTAGCCAGAACCTGGAAACAACCCAGATGTCCCTTAATGGAGGAATGGATACAGAAATTGTGGTACAATCACACAATGGAATACTACTCAGCAGTTAAAAATAAGGAAATTATGAAATTTGCAGGCAAAAGATGGGAAGTAGAAAAGTTCATCCTGAGTGAGGTATCCAGAAGCAGAAAAACACAAATGGTATATACTCACTTACTAGTGGATATTAGACATATGATATAGGATAAACATACTAAAATCTGTACTCCTAAACAAGCTAAGCAAGAAGGAAGAACCTGGTTAAAATGATCAATCCTCACTCAGAAAGGCAAATGGGACAGACATCAGAATAGGGAGAAAACAGGGAACAGGACAGGAGCCTACCACAGAGAGCTTTTGAAAGACTCTACTCAGCAAGCTTTGAAAGCAGATGCTGAGATTCATTGCCAAACTTTGGGCAGAGTGCAGGGAATCTTATGAAAGAAGAGGGAGATAGAAAGATCTGGAGGGAACAGGAGCTCCACAAGGAGACCAACATAACCAAGAAATCTCAACACCAGAGTCTTTTCTGAGACTAATATTCCAACCAAAGACCATGCATGGAGATAACCTAGAACCCGTGCACAGATGTAGCCCATGACAGCTCAGTCTCCAAGTGGGTTCCCTACTAATGGAAATAGTTACTGTCTCTGACATGAACTCAGTGGCTGCCTCTTTGATCACTTCCCCCTAAGTGGAGGGGGCAACCTTAACAGAGCACAGAGGAAGACAATGCAGCCAGTCCTGATGAGACCGGATAGGATAGGTTCAGAGAGAAGGAGATGAGGACTTCCCCTGTCAGTGTACTTGGGGAGGGCCATGGGAGGAGATGAGGGAGGGAGGGTTGGATTGGGAGGAAATAGGAGAGGGCTACATGTGGGATACAAAGCAAATAAACTGTAATTTATAAAAAATAAATTTTAAAAATAAAAAAAAATTCTGTTACAAATCAATAGATGACAGTAGTAACTCAGAAACTTGTGTCTGATCTGTCAGCTCATATCTGCCCCCAATACCTGTGAAAAGCCTCGTGAGCTATTAGCATTTCTGTGTATCATATTTCTCATTTGTAAGGTATAAGCAGTACCACATAGCCTAAGCTGGCAAATGCAAAATAATAATCTATGTAAGTTTAGGTTGGCCCATAGTAGTCATACTACACATGTGCACTAAAGGAGAAGTGGTGCATAAGATCCTTTTCTCTGCAAGTATGGGCTTGTTTTTCCTTTTATCAGAGATCCCCTTTCTTTGTTGTTCTTAACAATCCCTGTGACCTTCAGTAAGCTCACTTATGTACTTAGAGTTTCGCTTTGTACTAAGAGGACTTATCTAAATGACTTCATAGATTCCTAACAACACTAAATGTTCACGCTTTTATGAATGTTCAGGGACAAAGCAAACCGTTCTTGCAACAATATCAACTCTTGCCATTGAACATGACAGCTTGGAGATATTTCTTTTCGCAGTGATGCTAATACCTGTATTCAGGGCCAGCATGGCATCTGTGCCCCACACTGATCAGGAGAGAGAACAGCTCATGTTCACCTCCACTTCAGGAGCAATGGTTCTTTCTAGTCAATGGATAGAGTTCTTGAAAGGAAGCAAAAGGACAATCAGTGACTAAATAAGGATGATAATAGTAAGGAGGCACAGATGATAGTGTAATTAACAATGAGAAGGGCATGGGTATTGAGAAAGAGAATATCTGGTGGGTTCATAAACACCTTCCTTCTGAATACTAAAGTCAGGAGAGTTGAAAAAGAAAAACTAAACTGGGGGGGGGGGGGCAACTTAGCATTGGTTTATTCTGAAAACAGTTACAATTTTAAAAGGACTTCACTAATTAGTCCTTTAAAGACATTGTGGTTCATGAATAGCACTTCACATGTTCTGACACTTTGAGCTACTAAGTTGGTCAAATAAATTCTTTTTTTTGTTTGTTTGTTTGTTTTTTCTTATTTTTTTATTATTTTTTTATCAGTTACATTTTATTTACTCTGTATCCCAGCCATGTCCCGATCCCTCATTCCCTTCCAGTCCCTCCCTCCCTCATCTCCAAAGTGCCCCTTTCCAAGTCCACTGATAGGGAGGACCTCCTCCCCATTCATCTGATCCTGTTTTATCAGGTATCTTCAGGACTGGCTGCAAAGCCCTCCTCTGTGGCCTAACAGGACTACTCCTCCCTTCGGGGGTGGGGAGACCAAAGAGCCAGTCATTGAATTCCTGTTAGAAATAGTCCTTGTTCCCCTCACTTTGGGAAACCAATTGCTTACTGAGCTACCACAGGCTACATCTGAGTGGAGGTTCTAGGTTATATCCATACATGGTCCTTGGTTGAATGTCAGTCTCAGAAAAGACCCTGTGCCCAGATATATTTGGTCCTTGTGGAGCTCCTATCCTTTCCCCATCAGACTAACTCCCCTTCTTTCTTATGATTCCCTGTACTCTGCCAAAGGTTTGGTCATGAGTCTTTGCTTTGAAAACACTGCTAGTTAGAGTCTTTCAGATGCGCTCAGTAGACTCCTGTCATACGTTCAATGCACATCCCATCTGTCTTTCTAAATGAGGATTGATCATCTTACCCCATGTCCGCTCAATTGATTATCTTTTTTAGGTGTATAGATTTCATTATGTTTATCATATCTTATAGGTCTATATAAGTGAGTATATCCCATGTTTGTCTTTCTCCTTCTGGGATATTTCACTCAGAATGATCTTTTCTAGATCCCACCATTTGCCTGCAAATTTCATGATTTCCTCCTTTTTGATTGCTGAGTAGTATTCCATTGTGTAAAAATACCACAATTTCTGTACCCATTCCTCCGTTGATGGACATCTGGGTTGTTTCCAGGTTCTGGCTATTACAAATAAAGCTGCTATAAACATGGTTGAACAAGTATCCCTTTTGTGTACTTGAACAAACTTTGGGTATATACCAAGCAGTGGTATAGCTGGGTGTTGAGGAAGAACTATTCCTATTTGTCTTAGAAAGTGCCAGATAGCTTTCCAGAGTGGTTGTACCAGTTTACATTCCCACCAGCAGTGGAGGAGGGCTCCCCTTTCTCCACAACCTCTCCAGCATGTGTAATCGCTTGAGTTTTTCATCTTGGCCATTCTGATGGGTGTAAGGTGATATCTCAGGGTCGTTTTGATTTGCATTTCCCTGATGGCTAATGAGGATGAGCATTACTTTAAGTATTTTTCTGCCATTCGATATTCCTCTGTCGAGAATTCTCTGTTTAGCTCTGTTCCCCATTTTTTAATTTAATTACTTGGATTGCTGCTTTTCAGCTTGTTTAGTTCTTTGTATATACTGGATATTAGTCCTCTGTCAGATAAAGGGTTAGTGAAGATTCTTTCCCAATCTGTAGGCAGTCATTTTGTTTTGATGACGGTATCCTTTGCTTTACAGAAACTTTTCATTTTCATGAGGTTTTATTGATTGTTGCTCTTAGAGCCTGTGCTGTTGGTGTTTTGTTCAGGAAATTGTCTCCTGTGCCAATGAGTTCTAGGCTGTTCCCCACTTTTTTTTCCAATTGATTTAGGGTATCTGGTTTTATGTTGATGTCCTTGATCCACTTTGACTTTAGTTTGTGCAGGGTGATAAATATGGATCTATTTTCATTTTTCTGCATGTAGACATCCAGTTTGTCCAGCACCATTTGTTGAAGATGCTGTCTTTTTTCCATTTAATGGATTTGGCTTCTTTGTCAAATATCGAGTATTCATAGGTGTGTGGATTTATTTCTGGGTCTTCTATGCGGTTCCATTGATCCTCCTTTCTGTTTCTATGCCAATACCATGCAGTTTTTATTACTGTTGCCGTGTAGTACAGCTTGAGATCAGGGATGGAGATACCTCCTGATGATCTGTTGTTGTACAGGATCGTTTTGGAGATTCTGGGTTTTTTGTTTCTCCATATGAAGCTGAGAATCTTTTTTTCAAGGTCTGTAAAGAATTGAGTTGGTATTCTGATGGGAATTGCATTGAATCTGTAGATTGCTTTTGGCAGTATGGCCATTTTCACAAGGGTAATCCTACCAATCCATGAGCACCGGAGATCTTTCCATCTTCTGATATCTTCTTCGATTTCTTTCTTCAGAGACTTGAAGTTTTTCTCAAACAGGTCTTTCACTTGCTTGGTTAGAGTCACACCAACGTACTTTATGTTATTAGTGGCTATTATGAAGGGTGCTGTTTCCCTAATTTCTTTCTCAGCCTTTTTGTCTTTGGTATATAGGAGGGCTTCTGATCTTTTTGAGTTGATTTTGTATCCTGCCACTTTGCTGAAGGTGTTTATCAGCTGAAGGAGTTCTCTAGTTGAATTATTGGGGTCGCTCATGTATACTATCATATCATCTGCAAATAGTGACACTTTGACCTCTTCCTTTCCGATTTATATCCCCTTGATCTCCTTTAGTTGTCTTATTGCTCTGGCTAGGACTTCAAGTACTATGTTGAAGAGATATGGGGACAATGGACAGCCTTGTCTTGCCCCTGATTTCAGTTGGATTGATTTAAGTTTCTCTCCATTGAGTTTGATGTTAGCTATAGGCTTGCAGTATATTGCCTTTACTATCTTTAGGTATGTGCCTTGTATCCCTGATCTCTCCAAGACTTTAAACATGAATGGGTGTTGGACTTTGTCAAATGCTTTTTCGGCATCTAAGGAGATGATCATGTGGTTTTTCTCCTTCAGTTTGTTTATGTAGTGGATTACATTGATGGATTTTCGTATGTTGAACCACCCTTGCATGCCTGGGATGAAGCCTACTTGGTCATGGTGGATGATATCTTTGATGTGTTCTTGGATTCGGTTTGCAAGTATTTTATTAAGTATTTTTGCGTCAATGTTCATAAGAGAGATAGGCCTAAAGTTCTCTTTTTTTGTTGGGTCTTTGTGTGGTTTAGGTATTAAGGTGACTGTGGCTTCATAGAATGAGTTTGGTAGTGTTCCTTCTGTTTCTATTTTGTGGAATAGCTTGAGGAGAATTGGAGTTAGCACTTCTTTGAAGGTCTTGTAGAATTCTGCGCTGAAGCCATCTGGTCCAGGGCTTTTTTTGGAGGGGAGACTGTTAATGACTGCTTCGATTTCCTTGGGAGATATAGGACTATTCAGTCTTTCTACCTGATCTTGACTTAGTTTTGGTAGATGGAATCTTTCAAGAAAATTATCCATTTCCTTTAGATTTTCAAATTTTGTGGCATATAGGCTTTTGTAGTATGACCTAATAATTGTTTGGATTTCCTCAGTGTCTGTGGTTATGTCCCCATTTTCATTTCAGATTTTGCTGATCTGGATAGTTTCTCTCTGCTTTTTAGTTAGTTTGGCTAAGGCTTTGTCTATCTTGTTGATTTTCTCAAAGAAACAGCTTTTTGTTTCAATGATTCTTTGGATAGTTTTATTTGTTTCTAGTTGATTGATTTCAGCCCTTAGTTTGATTATTTACAGCCGTCTGCTCCTCTTGGGTGTATCTGCTTCTTTTTTTTCTAGGGTTTTCAGTTGGGCCATTAAGTTGTTTGTATGTGATGTTACAAATTTCTTCTTGCAGGCACTTAGTGCTATAAATTTTCCTCTGAGCACTGCTTTCAATGTGTCCCATAAATTTGGGTATGTTGTGCCTTCCTTTTCATTGAATTCTAGGAAGTCTTTAATTTCTTTCTTTATTTCTTCCTTAATCCAGCTGTCATTGAGTAGTAAGTTGTTCAGTTTCCATGTGTGTGTTGGCTTTTTGTTGTTTCTGTTGTTGTTGATGTCTAGCTTTAGTCCATTGTGGTCAGATAGTATACAAGGGATTATTTCAATCCTTTTGTATCTGTTGAGGCTTGCTTTGTGACCCACTATATGGTCTATTTTGGAAAAGGTTCCATGCGGTGCTGAAAAGAAGGTGTACTCTTTTGAGTTTGGGTGAAATGATCTGTAGACGTGTATTAGGTCCATTTGATTTAGGGATTCTGTGAGTGCTTTTATTTCCCTATTTGGTGTCTGTCTAGTTGATCTGTCCCTTGGTGAGAGTGGAGTGTTGAAGCCTCCCACTATTAAGGTATTAGGATCAATGTATGATTTAAGCTTTAATAATGTTTCATTTACGAATGTCGGTGCTCTTGTATTTGGGGCATAGATATTCAAGATTGTGATGTCCTCTTGGTGGATTTTTCCTTTGATGAGAATATAATGGCCCTCCTTATCTTTTTTGATTAACTTGGGTTGAAAGTCTATTTTATTAGATATTAGGATGACTACTCCAGCTTGTTTTCTGAAACCGTTTGCTTGAAAAACAGTTTTCCAGCCCTTTACTCTGAGGTAGTGTTTATCTTTGTTGCATAGGTGTGTTTCTTGGATGCAACAGAATGTTGGATCCTGTTTCCTTAACCATTCTGTTAGCCTGTGTCTTTTTATTGGTGAGTTGAGTCCATTGATATTGATAGATAATAGTGACCAATGCATGTTAGTTCCTTTTGTAATGGAGTCGGTGATCTAACCCTGTTTCATTGCTTGTTTTCTTTTCATTTTTGTTGGGATCTTATCTGTATGCTGTGTTTTCTTGGGTGAATTTGTTTTCATTGGATTGGAGTTTTCCTTCTAGTATCTTCTGTAGGGATGGTTTGCTGTGTAGATATTGTGTAAATTTAGTTTTGTCATGGAATATTTTGTTTTCTCCATCTATGTTGATTGAAAGCTTCGCAGGGTATAGTAGTCTGGGTTGACATTTGTGATCTCTTAGAGTCTCCATGATACTTGCCCAGGCCCTTCTGGCTTTCATAGTTTCTGATGAGAAGTCCGGTGTGATTCTGATAGGTCTACCTTCATATGTTACTTGGCCTTTTTCCCTTGCTGCTTTTAATATCTTTTCTTTGTTCTGTAGATTTAGTGTTTTGACTATGATGTGATGTGATGTGTTTCTTTTCTGGTCTAGTCTATTTGGAGTTCTGTAGGCCTCTTGTATATTTACGGACATCTCTTTCTTTAAGTTGGGAAAATTTTCTTCTATGATTTTCTTGAAAATATTTTCTGGACCTTGGAGTCTGGAGTCTTCTTTTTCATGAATTCCTATTATTCTTAGATTTTGTCTTTTCATAGCATCCTTGATTTCTTGGATATTTTGTGATTGGAACTTTTCTGATTTTACTTTTTCTTTGAGAGAAGTATCCATTTCTGCCAGTGTGTCTTCAGCTCCAGAGATTCTCTCTTCCATCTCTTGTATTCTGTTGGTGATGCTTACTTTTGTGGTTCCTGATCTTTTCTCCAAGTTCTCCAGCTCAAGGGTTTTCTCATTTTGTGTTTTCTTTATTGATTCTAATTCTGTTTTCATGCCTTGCACAATTTCTTTCATGTGTTTGAATTTGGATTCCTGTCTCTCTACGATGGCCTCTATTTCTTTTTTCATTTCCTTTTTATAAGCCACTAATTTTTCCTCTACTTGTGTATCTATTTATTTGGCTATGTTTGTCTGTGTTTCTTTAAGGATATTGTCTATTTCTTCTATCCTTGCCTCCAATTGACTGGCCATCTCTTTGAAAGACTTGTTCATTTCCTCCTTATGAGCCTCAAATAATTGGGCAAGCATGGCTTTAAAATCATTTTCCTGTGCTTCTGCTGAATTGGAGTATCCATCGATTTTGGGGTTTGCTGGTGAAGTCATGATGTCCTGATTTATGTTGGAAGTGTTCTTTCACCTACCCCTGGCCATTGGCTTATCTGAAACCTTCCCTGTTTGTTTTTGGATTCTGTAGATCAGACTGGTGCTGTCTCTCTCTGGTGTCTGGAGAGTTCTTCAGGAAGCTGAGCACTCTCAGTGTGTGCTGAGGACTAGCTGTACAGGCAGGTCTCTTGGCAGAGATCTTGGTATCCGGGGCTCTCTGCTCTCTGGTTTGGCCCTGCTTCTTTGATGTGCTCTGCCAGTTCTGTGCTGCTGTCACTGTCAGGTTCTGAGGTCTTGCTGCAGCTGGAGATTTCAGGGTGGTCACTTCAGCAGGGATGGGGTAACCAGGCTCTCTGTTCTCTGTTTTGGCCCTGGTTAGTCTTAAACTGGAGGGCTGTGGTGCCCTGCCTGCTCAATGCTGCTCCACAGCCATGTCCTGCTGTAACTGGAGACTGGGTCGCTAGTCCAGATGCTTTCTGGGAAGTCCTGTGGTCTCTTCGTTGCGCTCTCCAAGCTTAGGAGGCCTAGCGCTTGGTGTGTCCAGGTTGTATGACGTTTCTGCCTGGTTTTGGTGAGTATATAGCGTATTGTCTGTCACTGTGGGATTGGGCGGGCTGTACCGTCAGTGATAGTGATCCTGTGGAGCTATTATGGCGTCTAGCAGATTTGCGCCCTGGGAGGATGGTGCAGCCGCTGAGTGAATCTGGGACTCCGAGACACATACTGCTGGCTTTTGTCTGCCGCTAAAGTGCTTGGGGCTCCATCTCAGCGGCTGTATACCCCAGGCAGTTAGGTCTGCGCTGAGAAAGGTGAGTCCGCTGTGCCGCTGTGCCGAGGAGGAAGGAGGTCTGGGGGAAGGGAGTGCCCCAAGATCAAAGGATCGTTTCTCTCCTTCCCCAAGCAAGTCTCCGGGTGACCGGAGGCCAAAGTTTTCACCTCCTGCGATGTTCCCTGTTGTTCAGAAAGCCTCACCGTGGTTTTCCTGGGTTAGGGGTCCTTCCATTCACCAACTCAGAAGTTCAGGTATCCCACTGCTCAGAAACTGTGTGTGCTAGTCGCCGTCTTGGCTCTGCCCCCTCTCAAATAAATTCTTTAAAGATCACTTGGAAATGTTCACAGAGAAAGTCAAGCCTTTAGAGAACAGGTTTCTTGTCATCATTTATTATTAGAAAACAACTGGTCCTCAGGAAAAAATAGATTTATATAAAATCTTCATTAAATATTGCACACTGGGGCTGGAGAGATACCCCCAGTTAAGAGTATTTAAGAGCACTGACTATTCTTCAGTACAGAACCTAGTTCTGAATCCAGCACCAAGATGGTGGCTCACAACTATTTATAACTCAGGTTCCAGGGACTCTGAACACTTTACTGAATTCCTAGAGCTCCAGGAAACCAAGTGTTTCACAGGCATACATGAAAACAAAACAGCCACTCAAATAAAATAAAATACCAATTCCAATTTAAAAAAAAATGCAACATTACTCTAAGAAGGTACCACATAGACCTGGATTTTGCTCTGTGCCCTTATCTCTAACCCCATTGCACTATAAAGTAGTAGCAACTTCAATTCATTTGGGCTCATTAACAGCTGACATTTCTTGTACTTTGTGCCACTTGGAACTGGCTCCTGGCATCTCAACCTGGCACGAACAGTCTTCATAGTTTCTAGATTCAGGGATGCAAATGAATATTGCAAAGTTGTTAAGAACACAGATTCCAGTGCCAGGTTGCTGGGATTCAGACCTTGGTTCTGACAATGACTAGATGCGTGTGACTTTGGGCAGCATGTATCGTTCCTTCATGCCTCAGTTCCCTTACTTACCTGAAAAATTAGAATAATGGTACTTAATAGATGCTATTGCCATGGGAATAAAATCAGACTGTTGTACTTATTAAGTACTTAGCCAGCACATGCTGTTTTAAGCGTCGGTCAATTTCCTAATACTAAATTAATTTATAGAGACCTAGTTATGTTTCTAGTCTTTTTGTTTATTTTGAAAAACCAATATTTTTTAAAAAGAAAAATAAAGTACAGATCCTACCACTGAAGACAATGGCAGCAGAAAATTTTAGGATATGTAAGTATTCAATGCAACATTCCTTTCATTAGTAAGCCCTATTCACTGATTCTTGAATTCAAATTGTTTTAATTGCATGCAGACACATACAACTGAAACTTCGAGTCAAATATATTACTTTTGTAATTATTAAAACATTGAGTATAGTAGTAGTGCATATTTATTTCTCTGTATAGGGTTTGAAAAACTTGATCGCAATGACTGGCAATGATAATATTTTCTTGAAAGTGAGGATCATACTATAGAACTTCATTAAGGTGGCACAGATGAGTTTTGACATTTCCTGACCCTTAGATGAATTGTGAAATACAGAAGAGAGCCAACTGCATTTTACATTCCCTGGAACATTCATCATCATTCCAATAAAAGAAGGACATAGTGATCAGCTCAGAAGCCCCTTATCTTTATCTAGTCTTTATGTCTTTAATTTTAATACTTGCCACAGTAGAGCTGGCTTTACCAGTTCAAGGATATAGATGATATTTCTTAAAGTCTTGTATTATTGAGAGACTCTTAGAAACAGGGATTTAAAAAGAAAAGTAGTGCAGCACTTGGCTGAAATAATGGCATACTTTTCTCTACCCGAATCTGGAAGCTAATGTTAAGATTCTACTGTAGATATGTTTTGCCCAAAATGTATTATGAACCAAAGCTTTCTTTATACTGGTCAGCAAAGCCAAGAAGCCAGAAAAATGTTCTAAATCTATTATGTTAGGTACAGCTCTAAGTTAAAGTAGACATAGCCAAAGTACCTCAGTCAATATTAATTAATCCTCCTCAACTTCATACATAACTTTTTGGCAGAAGCTTGGATGATAAAAAAGCCTCCATGAGATATCAGCTTTGCTTTGATACCCCTGTTTCTGAGCAACAGGAATAAATTTGAAATTACTATGATTGGTAGAGGCTAGCAAGATATATTTAACTGTCTTACTAAATGTCTGATTCTTATTCGAAAACCAGGTCTTCTTGTGAATGAACATCGCTGAAACAGGGAGAATTTACAAATTACCCCAGATGTCAGTTTTTCCAGCTTTAGAGAAGTAGAAACACCATAAAAATGCCTTAGGTATCAGGAAAATCATGGAAGGTAAAGGCTACTGGATAGGATTATCAGTATGAACAAGGGCTCTGGTTGTAGATCTGGAGAAAATCTAGCTATTAGGGTTGCTGGCAGGATAGGCTCAAGGGGACTCATCAGGATTGACTGGAGCAATGGATGTGTAGGCCAGATTAGACCTGAAAATTGGGATATGATGTAGGTATGATAAGGCCAGGCAGACACAAAGTGTCCAAGCTCAAGCCTAGAGGTTAGAGACGGTATAGGGGTGACACATCAGACTGGGTTGGGGCACTGGTTGTGTAACACTGGCTAGGTCTGAAGGTTGGTGAGGGCACAGGCAGGATAGGGTCATGTAGACAGACACACCAAATGGGATGGAGCAAAGGACCAGGCTTGGCCACCACAGCCTATATCGTAAGGGTGTGATTCTACACCAAATATTTATATCTTTTAAGCCTAGCATCAAGTTTTCGTTTGGAGAGGCATTTTAATCCCGCAACATGGTGCTCTGGCAAGGAATCACATCTAAAGACCTTCCAGGGCTATGTGATCTGGCTGGAATATACACTTCCTTAGTACACATCTTTAATTCCAAACAATGAAAGTAAGATTAGTTTATAGAAGGAAACAGCCATGCTTCGATGGACCTCTAATTGAGGGACAGACAAAGTGAGGAATCAGAGAAAGATTTGGCAGAATGAGTCAGAGATAGGATATGCTCGACTCTCGCGAGAACAGCACAGGAAGAAAGGCCGTGTAAGAGCAATGCAGGGAGAAAACGGAATGTGGTTAATACAGTAGAAGCAGTGTGTATGGCAATTTTACCAGCACAGTTTTATAGGGAATGTGGTTAATACAGTAGAAGCAGTGTGTATGGCAATTTTACCAGCACAGTTTTATAGAGACAGGATGCAGAGAGAATGAGCAGGAGAATGAGAAACAACCAGAAGATTAGAACATATTGCCAGAGTTAGTTTGAGGCTAAGCAGAGCAATTAAGTCAGAAACCAAAGGAAGACAGATTGAATCAGGAGTTTGTGCCAGAACACCTGAGCTGAACTAGCCAGCAAGGAGTTCAGAAGAGCTAGCAAGGGGGAGTTTATTCAGCAGTAGGTCTTAGATTCTGAAACTTTCTGGGCTTAGGTTAGGAGATGGAAGCTGGAAACTAAAGGCTTCAATGTTTGGGTTACAGATTTTTAGATTGTACAGGGGCTAGAAGCTTACAGGCCTAGACCTAGGGATAGCTGGAAAATATAAAGAAATGCTCTGGGATCAGCCCTCATCGTGTAGTCGTGTATTCATACAGGTTGGGTAGGCTCTCACCTCATCTCCTCATCTGAGGAAATAAAACAAAACAAAAAAAAAATTACATTATTTTTAAAAAACAGTCCAGTATGATGAGTTAAAAAAAAAAGCATTATTGATATGAGTAAAATAGGTCACCACACCACACTCCTTAACTTTGAGGGCCTGATGCCTGATGCTTCTCTGTAAAATCCCAGCATTCATCTTTCCACGTGCTTTCAAAGTATTCATTATTTAAACATCAAGTTTTATCTACTGCATAAGTCTTCAAGTGGAAAACCCTTAAGTTTTCAAAGCCTTTAGTTGTATTTTAGGTATTTGTCTTCCACTTATTAGATCATAGCAAATTCTTATGTCTAAGGCATTGATAGAGGTACAGAATGAGTACTAGCTAGTGAATCACAAAGATGACCATTAGGTTTGCTGTGCCAACCAGGTTTGCTGCAACTCAACCATCTCACTGTATAAATACTATGTTTTATCAACTTATGAGGAATTGCTCTATTCAGACATTCGGGTATCAGAAAGCATTGCCTAGGATTTCTAAGGTTCAACAGGCCTCTGAATTAGTAATTCACTCCTTCTAATAGTTAATGGGCCTCAAATCAGAAGTTTGATTATGCCAGTTCTCTGCTTAAAATATCTCATACATCTTTATTGTCCACAAATTAGTGATGTGCCCTTATGCAGTTACTGCATTGGGCTTAAATGGAATTAAAGACAAAAGAAGGGAAAGCATTTGATGTTTGTAATACAAATGACCTGAAAAAGAGGAAGCAGGGCATGGCATGCTAACAGCCATCCTCTGTCTTCTGATGCTACCCACATTTCCTTTTGAAAACAAACCAGAGTCCATTTGAATTTGATTCAATATGCATGAACATTTTTCAAGACTTCACTTCCAGATAGCAAACTTTTTGCATTAGAAAGTTTGCCCTTTACTCTCTAGAATAATATACGTGGATTATTTAATTTTATTGCATGCAATTAAATTGCTGATAGCTATATTCAGAAGAGAAAAAGATTGTTGACAAATAAAACATGTTGTTTGCTCCATATCAATTGTCAACTGTTCAACTACCACCAATTGTTAATTAACAGTGAAGTAACGGCTCACTTCAAGAAAGGATTTTAATGAAGTCTCTCCTTTAATGTTTCTAGTTTATCCTCAGGCAGCACAACTATAGCTCTTATCAATTAAAGTTATCCACCTAAGATACCAGGAGTCCAGTAAAGGTTAATACCTCATGCATCAAAATTCTTTCATCTTTACTGAGTACTCTAAACTACAGCTCTATCGCCTTTCTTCCTGCATTGTTCTATCTGCCAGGATTTCTTTCATAGTCAGAGAAAATCCACCTGTCCTCATATGTTCTGAGGGAACATAATCCAGCACCCAGGAAAGCAGGTACTCACTTAGTAAAAAGCACCACTGCTCCATGCCACTGCCTTTTCCACTCACCACTCACAGCTCTCATCTTATTTCTTCTTATATGCTCTACAGTATCATTTTGGGAAATAGCAAAAATGAATGTTTTGAGGTTCTTCCTCCGTTAACTACAATCTGCCCTTTAAAATAAGGCTGTGTGTGTTGACAAATTAATTCCATCTTTCATGGGCTGAACTGTATTTCCCTCCAGAATTTATAGTTAAAAGTTCCACCTATAATACCAGTGTTGAGACTCTCGTGGGAGGTAGGGACTTAAGAGATTAAGTACTCATATCCTTAGGACAGAAAAAAAAAAAAGTCTTAGGATGAAAAACCAGTTGGGTAGACGCAAAATAAAAGAAATGACAAGATAAAAGAAAGGCAAGCCAAGAACGTTAAAAGAAAGATAACATGACACAAAAGAATAGGATAGACTAAAGAAATTGGAATATTTTAAAAATTATGATGTTATGATTACATTTTAATGAAAGTAACAGTTTAAATAAAGCCCTACTTTACTTCATGAGTTCTTATTTATTTAAGACCTCAATGTGCGCAAATATTTTAACCAGATAGTCCATGAAAATGCTTTTGTTTTTTTTTCTATCAGTTTCAATTCTTGTTTCTACTGTGATGGAAACTTCTTTAGAAAGATATGCCTTCCATAAAATTGGGAGTTTTTCTTTTCTTGAGTAAAGTGAAAAGAGAGATTAGACATTAATCTGTCTCCCTACTTCCTTCCTTCCCTTTTCTCCCTCTTTTATCCTCCCACTTTGCTTTTCTCCCATTTCTACTTTCCCTCCTTCCTTCCCCCTCCTTTTCCCTCTTCTTCTATCCTGTTTAATGTGGATCCACTTAGCCAGTGTTTTCACTTTGTACATCAGTTTCTTTAGAATTTTTATATCTATGGGCATTGAGATGTTTAGAGAATTCTTCATTTATTTAAGATTTATAAGCTTTTGAATAATGTGACTTCCCTTTTTCCCCTCATATTAATCTTTGTTCTCCTTTCCATTTATTTGTTTATTTTTGTTTGTTTTATAGGCCAAGACTTTTACAATCATTATTTATCATTTATCTTCTGGATTTCTTAAATTATATTTGCCTTAATTTTATGTTTTCAATTAATCCATTTTTGCATAAACATGTACTACTCCTTTTAGATTATTTTAATTTTCTATTTTTATATTGGCTTTTCAGAGAAATTGGATTGTTGTCATAGACTTTTCTTCCATTCTATTATATCTTTGAAGTCATGAATTTTCTTCTAAACTCTAGGTTCAGTTCATCCTACAAAGTTTAATAATATCTTTTTTTTTCATTTTCATTGATTTAATTTTAAGATGTTTTCAATTTCTCCTAAGATTTGTTGCTTAGCCAATACATTCCTTTAAAAAATGTTTAACTCCAACACATACAAGGATGTTTTTTCAGTTATTTTTTTTTGTGTTATGGATTTCAACTTTAATTCCCATTTGGTCTGACAGTAAATATTGTATGCTTTACATTCTTTTAAGCAAGATTAGGTATATTTTCTAGCTAAGGATATGATTCTTTGGGATGAGTTTTACTTGGAAACGTAGTAAAAATGTGTGCTGGATAACAGTCCATATTTGTCAACTACATTTACTTGATTGAGGATATTGCTGAATTCAGTGGTACTCTTAGCAGATCCTTGTCTGTTCAGTCTTCTTCTGAGGTGGGGGTTTTGAAATGACCAGTCCTGATGGTGGATCTACATATTCCTTCTTGCTGTTTTATTTCCTCTTCTAATATATAGCAAGAGGCAATGTTGTTAAGTAAACTTAGATTAAGAGCTTTGAAATCTGAGTTTATGTCTTTCTAGTTAAGTAGTACTCCTTACCCTATTCACTGCTTTGAAATCTGTTTTGCCCCAATTAGCTGAACTATGCTCACTGTACTTTCCTTGGTGTTAGCATGACTTTCTTTCTGAACCCTCTCAAAGTTTTTTAGTCTGTGTAATTTATCTTTCTCATCTGTTTAAAATGCACATGGCATCTTGGCACAGATTTTATACACACACAATGTGTGTAGATCTGAGGAGCTTTATCTTCTACTTCTATTGGGTTTATTTTCATGTTTATTATTTTAGTATTGGATATTTTGTACATACACATAATATGTTCTTGAGGCATTCATTTTCCCACCCTGCCATATTTTCTTATCATCCAATGTTCTCCTTCCACCAGTTCCCCAGCATCACACTTTTATGTCATTTTGTGTGTTTGTGTGTTTCTTACTAGGTTCTACAAGGACCACTTCCACGGGCTGAGTGTGAAACTATCAACTGGAACATGAGTAACTGACTAGTTGTTCTAACTCTCCCAGAAGCCCTTCATTGCTATCAGCTCCCCATGACAAGGTCCTGTGAGCCCCTTTCCCATCGTTGACAGTGTTTACTGGCTCAGTCTTGTGTGAGCCTAGTTGAGACAACTACAGGTGTTGTAACTTCAGGAGTTTGGCCACGCTATGCCCCCATGATACTGTTTCCTGCTCCCTCAACCCCCATCATCATCTGGCTCTTCTATTACCTCACACACAATACTTTTAAGCCTTAGAGAAACTGATTTTGGTGTTCCTTTTCAGTCTCAGCTCTCAACAGGCACTTGTTCTCAGTACTTGTACTCAGCAATGAGTCTGCATTAACCGCCATTTTCTTCAAAAAGAACCTTCTTGATCAAGACGAAGGATTGCATTTGGGTATACATATAAACATAGGAATTTAGTAGGCCGTTTGACAAGGTGTCTGCTTAGCATGAAAAGAAGTAAGATATTCATCACTAGTGCCTGAAAAACTTATTGGTCAGGAGCCTTTTCCCACCTCCTTGGTACTGAGCATGGCCACTCTCCTGCAGTAGAGGCAGTAGATATAATTTAATATTAGGTGGTTACTGACATTAGAGCCATGGCACTATTGCACCAATAAGCAGGGAAAAAGCTTGCAGATCAGCCCAGGGTTTTTGTTTGCAATCAAGATGTATAGTGTCTTACCTTACAATTATGGTGGGCAATAAAGTACTGTGACCATAATCAGTGTGGTTTGGGGCCAGTAGAGGTTTCCTGGCCAGCAACTTCTAAGAGTAATGTATACAAAGCACTGAGATTTTCACTTAATAATCCCAGGCTCTAGATCTGAATTCCTGTCATGAGTACTTAGTTGGTAGTGATTTTCTCTCATTCTCTGGGCTCCTTTCATTGTGCTAATTACTTCCTCTTCTACCACATTCTTTTTTATTTTTTCTTAGACTTCCATCTCCCTGTTTGCAATGCCCACCTTTGCATAAATGCTGTCTTCCTCATTCTTTGTAGTCCTTACTGTCTTAATCTTGGTTCAAAGACTAAGCACAATTTCCCATCTTTTCTGAATTTAATGTGTGTTCTTTCTCTGCCAAATATGTTGGCAACTCCTGAGAAGTAGTTCACCATGTTTACTCTGTAAGTGGGCATGGTGTACCAAGGACAAACCACTACTTTCCCTAAACCTTAAGTCATATGTTGGCAAGAGGATGAAGGTGATGCATTTCACATGTGTATGGCTTGATCTCATATTTTGATGAAATTCAACACCATACAAGTGATTCTCATTTTTTTCTTTTACTTTTGAAAGAAAATACAGATAGAATGGGCTATGTAGGTAAATACTTCTTTTTCTTAACAGCATGTGTCATCATATTGAGGCTGCATTCACACAACCCCAATTTTTCAGTTATTGGAGTTTCCAGTTTAAAGAGTTATTCACATTGAACCCTTAGTGACTCATTGCAGTTTATCTTTTTCAGTGGTTTTAGAGAATAAATCTCTCTCTCTCTCTCTCTCTCTCTCTCTCTCTCTCTCTCTCTCTGATAAGCCACAGCACAGCTTGTGCTTGTATGCTTGTCCAATGTAAAGGCAAACGATTTTCCTGTGTCTTTCCATACTATTTGGACAAAAGAATTGGTAGTTCTTTCCCTCTATTTAGATTTTAACTTGCTGTTAAGGAAAGAAGGCATATTCCAAATTCCTTGCTTGTGCACTCCAACCTGTTCAATTATAATGTAATGCTCTCATTGTCCACTCTTAAGATATGAATGTACTTAACTGTATTTGCAGAAATCAACATGTTAATTGTGCACGGAAAACCTGATTTAAGATAAAATGATTTTGACAATACTAAAATGAAAATAACTAAACATCTTCATGTACTTAGACTCTCTTAAAAATCTGTCTCACTATCTTCAACATTTCATGTCAGTTTGTACGATTTTTCAAAACATCTTCAATTTTTAGATGCTTTTTAACTTATTATTTTTTTTTTCAATGCAGTTTATTCAGGAACATTGAACAATCCTCAGACCCTGGGGAAAGCCAGCCCACAGCTTAAATAGCCTCTGGGAAGCCAACCCCAGCGTGCCACGGGGGCAATGCAGATAGGTCCACATACATGGAAGCAAGCCAGATCCTCGGCCTTAGCCAAATGTGGAGTTGTTCGTGACAGAGAGCACTCACCATCGGGAAGGTGGAAGGCGGAAACCAGCTCCATCTTTAAGGCATAGCATTCTGCAGCTCTCTACAGTTCCCCCTTTTTGTTTTAGACGCATCAGGCAAGAGTAGAGGTCTGATCTCTGATATTAGAAATAAATTGGGAATTTGTACAGATGTTCATTTAGGTGTCATCCACCCAAAGAGCATCAGACCCGTCCGATACCTTTTTCTCAGAGGCGGGACCTGGGGCATCAACCCGCATGCAATCAGACATGCTCTTCTCTGGGTCCAAAGCGGCTGACCCTGAGTGCAGTGCTTAGCCTCGCATCTTGAGCGTATCATTTTAGCTTTTTATGGTATCCAACCATGCTTGGGGAGAATGTCCTGCTTCAATGGCTGTAAAGGCCTGAATGATCATGGCTGCATCACACTGTTGTGAGACTCTAATCTTGCATATATACCACAGGCAAACCAAGGAGACCAACACCAGAAGGCCTGCTAACACTCCCATGCCCGCCCATTCCTTCAGATGATTCATGGCTGCAGCAATCCATGTTGATAATCCTGTGGCTGGTCCTGCGTCCACTCTGGTAGAATTTAGCTTTTTAACTTATAAAGTCATTGGACAGATTAATGTTTATTGCTAGTAGTTGTGAAAGTGTGACTCCCAGGGCAAACAGCTCACTGTCAACATCTTCAGTGATCTAGTGAGAAACACAGATTTGTGATCTACCTCAGATTACTGAGCTAGATACTCCCGGGCTGGGTACTTGCCAAATGGTCTTTGGTCCACCTCACCATTGGTGATTCAGCAGCCTGTTGAGGTGTAAAGTCCATTATTCTGTTCCATATGTGACTGAATAATCTTAATGCATACTTCTCTCCACGGTATTTTTTACTGTAAGGAATAAATATAAGGAGTAAGGGAATTAAACCTGGAAAGTGTATATCCAGTGATTTTGAAAACACAACTTCCCCCTGTGGAGACTTAAATGTCTAGTCAGAGTAATTGAAGAGACACGAACAATGTTTTAACAGCTCTCAAAGACTTAACTGAAGACATCGACCTTAAAATCAAAGGTGTTTAATTGATAGGAAAAAATATAGACATTTCACTCTGCTCCAGGCTGTCATTCTTATGATTCACAGCTTAAGAGATTTCCCTTCAAATGAACATCGAAGAAGAAAATGTGCTAAATGTTAACAACAGTTCCAAAGTAATTTGTCAGAGTTGCTGTACGTGGACAGAGAGAAACTTTTTTTAAATGTACCTTTTAAGTCGCTTGCTGTTGTATGTGTCCTTAATGACTGATGGGGCTTGATACTTTGGGTGCGTAAGAATAGAAGATTGAATTTCCAGTAACCATGATGGCACATTAAAGCTTTATAATTATTAATAAAAGTAGTTCTTTAACAGGAAAATATAGCAATGCTGTTTGGGAGGTGTTTGTTTCTACATGAAAGTATACAATGAGTAAAGGACTTAATCTTATTTTGATAGCCCCAAAACAAAACAGACAAGTTACTGCCGTTCAACTTTTATGTCAAAAGAGTGTAGTTTCCACAACTGGGGGACAAAACAGTCTATACAGTGCCTTCTGCACAAACATGAGATCAAGAGCTCAGCTCCTCAGATCCCACAGATACAGAACGCCCATGTGGCAGTACACATTCTCAACCCCAGACTTTGGGAAGAGCAGAGAACAGATCCTGAAAGTCATTGGAAGGTGAACTGAAATAAAATGATGATAGTCACGTTCAAGTAGAGACTATGTTTCAAAATGGGAATAAATGAAAGAAAGACACCATACTTTGATTTCTTTCCTCCACATGAATGTGGTGTGTGTGTGTGGGGGGGTGCAACCAACAAGTACATATACCACAAACACATCCATACTGTAACATAAACATGCATGTCATGTAGCCTATTGGGCCTTTTAAGTAAGAGGAAGTGTCATTGCAGTCAGGAGGATCACTCAGGTCAAAGCTGTCTGTCCCCTGGGCTCTGAGTCCACCTCCACACCTTCTTTAGAGGATCCTTTCCACTGCAACTAGAACTTGGAGAATTCACGATTAGCCTAGGATTATGATTTTCTCACCAGCTTTTATTAAAATACGACAGTTTTGAACAATTGAACCCCGGTGTAAACAAGCCAGGACCAGTTTTTCATGAGCAGATTACACAAGCAATCCCTGGCTATGACGCACTTGCTGTTTGATCTGCCATGAAAGTGAACTGGAAAAGGTCAGCCACTCTTGTATTCTGTTTTACCTCAAATTCAACATAGGAAATAGATCTGTGCCAGTAGGTTGCATAGAAACTGAGAAAAAAAGTTGACAGGTTGTTGTTGTTGTTGTTGTTGTGTTGTTGTTTTAAATAGCAAATCACTCTGGCTTTACTATGGGAAGTTTACATAAAGTGAGGCAAGCTCTTAATAGCAATTCTACCATCTGCTGTTTACTGCCACTGAGTAGTTTAGACATAGTTCTTCCACCCTAGCATGGGTGTTAGGGCTTTTCTTGCTCAGGTTTTGTTTAGGTATTGGGGAGACATCACAAAGCCCCAACCCTTGACAAAGCACTAGAAAGCTGAGAACTGGAGAAATGGTCCTCCTGAGGGAAGAGGCATCAAAATGGTAATCCAACACCAAAGGATCAGACCTTAAATCACATGCAAATATGCCGTACAGTTAAGATTGCATAGACTGAACAGATTATAT
Source organism: Meriones unguiculatus (assembly GCF_030254825.1). Lineage (NCBI taxonomy): Eukaryota > Metazoa > Chordata > Mammalia > Rodentia > Muridae > Meriones > Meriones unguiculatus. The sequence continues at coordinate 49,423,942 of NC_083363.1, forward strand.
TAATAAATAATTAGGTATCTACATGTATGTAATTATTATGCTTACATAATTTGGAATGAGATATCTGACAGAATTCTTCATGTCATTATTAACATAAATTTAAATATGCTTGAATGTTTTACATTATAGTACGTTTAATGAAAGGTTTATTCCATTCCTTTTCTCTTTGTCTTCTATATATATATATTTTTTCTGATCACTAAGTCTAATCATGTTGCTCATACGAGAATGGGAATCAACCTTACATAGTTTAGCATGAACAACCACACCACTAATGATCATGATTCCCATTCTCTCAGCAACTATTTACTGCCAATGTCTCCTCAGGGAAGGCTCGGTCTCATGAATTTGTCACTCTCCTTTATCTCTTAAACCTGTTACTTTCCACAGAAAAATGAAAATAGTGCTACTAGCATGAACAAGATACTCCTAAGGACAAGAAGGAACTCTATCTAAAGGACTGACACGAGCATCTTACATATAACAGACATGCAGTAAGAGAGTTTTATCATAGTAACTGTCTCTGAGAGAATACATGTATAATCTCAGTTTTATGATATAAAATTTTCTAGTTTGGGTATATATTATGAAATAAGTGATAAATCATTGAAAATGGGAGTAAGCACTACTGCAGAGAAAATATGTTTTAATTGTGAAAGTCAATGAGAAAGAATACAATATTTCAAACGGTCACTTTGGATTTTTTTTTTTTTTTCTTTTTAAGGTAAAGGTATCTCAACTCCCTGCTTGCTGGATATGCTTTTTGTCTACCTTCTGTTTTTGCCAATCTTCCCTACACTAAAGCAGTGCATGCTTCACTTCATAATATTCATTTCATTGAACTGCTAAAGTTCAAACTCACAGATCTTAACACCTGCTCACACATGTTAACACGTACTCTATGTATTCCTGTATTACTTCAATAACGATGCAAGTTTAGCATATGCAAAATAGATCACTGGAACTCAGCCCAGTGCTGGATACTTAAACAAGTGGTACTGTCATCCACAGGACCTGATTTAAAGTTCGAGACCATCTTTACCTCCTCCATAAATGAATGTATCACACCCAGCTCCCAGAAAGTTTCCATGTCCTACCTCCACAGTCATCCCTACACAGCTCTAGTCTTTTCCAACTTTGCGTCTCCTTGTCTCTGTGCCAAAGGCTCTTTTCTGATTTCATCTCCTTACTTTGCAGGTTCCTTTCTACTACACAAAGAGATTGGAGAATTCAGAGTTCAGTGAGGGTGATGAGTTACTCTGTGGCTCTTATTAAGTATGACAGTTTTGAAAATTCTTTTTTTTATTTTTTAAATATTAGTTACAGTTTATTAACTTTGTATCCCAGCTGTAGCCCACTCCCTCATTCCCTCCCAATCCCACCCTCCCTCCCTTATCTCCTCCCTGTCCCTTTCCAAGTCCACAGATAAGGGAGGTCTCCTCCCCTTCCATCTGACCCTAGCTTATCAGGTATCTTCAGGACTGGTTGCAAAGTCCACCTCTGTGGCCTAGCAAGGTTGCTCCTCACTTGGGGGGGGGGGAAGGGTGGGAGGGAGGTCAAAGAACCAGCCATTGAGTTCATGTCAGAAATAGTTCCTGTTCCCCTTACTAGGGAACCCACTTGGATACTGAGCTACTATGGGCTACATCTATGCAGGGGTTCTAGATTATGTCCATACATGGTCCTTGGTTGGAGAAACAGTTTCATAGAGTACCCCTGTGCCCTGATATATTTTGTCCTTGTGGAGCTCCTGCCCTGTCCCTGTCATATTAACTTCCCCTTTTATCGTATGATCCACTGCATTCTGCTGAAGGTTTGGTTATGAGTCTCAGCATCTGCTTTGATACTCTATGTCTTTCAGAGGCCCTCTGAGGTAAGCTCCTGTCCTGTTATTTGTTTTCTCCTACTTTCCCTGTCCATCCTATTTGTCTTATGTCAGAATTAGCTGAGCATGGACTGACAACTCAGAAACTATTTGCTAAAACAGTTCTTTCATCTAATTTTTTTTTCTTTTGACATTGCAAAAGAAAGCTGTTTAACAAGCAGATACTGGTCACAGTGACATACATCCTATTCTCAGAGAACCAAAGATGAAAGGTAGGATGCATGGGGAAAAAGAGGTTGACTATAGAAACAGAGGGTGGAAGACAGAAAACACAGCAACCTGCAGGAGTATAGATCTAGATGGGGAAATAAAAATAATAATAGCAGTTCATAGGGGGACACATTTAGACACGTGAAGTGTTTGCATATTTCAGGGAATTGCTCGTTAAAATGAAAAATGAAGAGTTGGGAAGAAAGTTTTATTTTTAGAAAATGGAGAAAATAAAGCTGTATAACAAGAAGAGGGGCCATGAAAGGAAAGTTTTGTAGAAGAAAGAAAAAGAATTATTAAAAACATATCTTATTTCTTACATGAATTTTGGAATAATGATTTAAGTTATAGTCTTTATGTAAGTTGTAGTTTGAATATCACAGTTTTGTTTACAGTATTGGACAAAATCACACCCCCATAGGGAGTGGTGTTTAAGAAAATTGGGTCTTACTGACCCTGATAGCAAACTGAGGATTTCCAGTTGGCCCATCAAACACATTTAAATAAAATAGCACAATTTTTTTATGAATTCATTATAGCTTAACTTCCAGAATTGGACTTGTGATAATGAAGCTCACAAAGAATACAAATTCATTTATTTAAATCAGGTACAATCTCTACTGACTAATGCTAGGAACATTATCAGGTCTTATCTTTTAGTTCCTTCTTTTTATTCATGGTTTATCTCCCTTTTCTTCATATATTCTTCAATCTCTTTGAACACAGTTAAATATAATTATTTTAATGTGGGTTTCCTTAGTTACAGTCAAACTAACTCATGCCTTCATAAAAGCATCCTCAGGTCACCTTGATCAAATTACAGATGCACCAGGAACACCTCTTAAATCAAACAGTTCAGACAAATGTGCTGATGGTTACGCTTATACTACATTTTGAAGCTCTCTAATTAATTCATCATAGCATAACTTTCACTCCAGTCCTGGAGGAACTTTATATTCTGCAATTCGACTCATGAGTTCTGGTAAGATTGAAAAAAGAAAACTATGAGCTTTTTATGTGCCAGTCATTCAAAAAAATCAGTTGATAGTATTTTGCAGCTGTATAACACCCCTTTTTACGTGCTTAAGGAAGAGGGTTCGGCATACAATTACTAAATTGGAGATATTAGAAAATAGTCATGAAAACCCAGCATCGTTTCTCAGTTTAGTATTGTTATTAGCCACAGACATGAACATGATTAAGCAGGCTTTGAAATTTAAAAAAAGAAAAAAAAATTAAATTAAATAAAAAAAAACTAAAAAAAAGAAATAAAGAAAAAAATTTCAAAAGCAATAGGTTACTTGATTTGTTGCTTTTTTAATTAATTTTTTATTAATGACTGTTTATTCACTTTGTATCTCAGCTGTAGACACCCTTACTTCAGCCCCTCCCAATCTCACTCTCCCTCATCTCCTCCCATGTTCCTCCCCAAGTCTACTGATAGGGGAGTTCCTCCTCCCCTTCCTTCTGACCCCAGCCTATCAAGTCTCATTAGGACTGGCTGCATTGACCTCCTCCATGGCCCAGGAAGGATTCTTCCACCTCAAGAAGAGGTGATCAAAAGGCCAGCCACTGAGTCTATGTCACTGACAGTCCCTGCTCCCCTCACCAGGGAACCTACTTGGAGAATGAACTGTCATGGACCACATCTGTGCAGGGGTTCTAGGTTATCTCATGCATGGTCCCCTGTTGGAGTATCAGTCTCAGAAAAGACCCCTATGCCCAGAACCTTTGGTTCTTCTGTTCTCCCTGTGGAGCTCCTGTCCTCTCCAGGTCCAACTTCTTGAGTTCTTTATATATTCTGGATATTAGCCCTTTATCAGATATTGGCTTGGTGAAGATCTTTTCCCAGTCTGTAGGCTGTTGTTTTCATCTTACTACAGTGTCCTTTGCTTTACATAAGATTTTCAGTTCATGAGGTCCCATTTATTGTTATTGATCTTAGAGCCTGTGCTGTTGGTGTTCTGTTCAGGAAGTTGTCTCCTGTGCTAATGAGTTCAAGACTCTTCCCCACTTCTTCTTCTTAAGAAAGAAGGGGGAGATAGAAAGACCTGTACGGTACAGAAGCTCCACAGGAAGAGCAATAGAATAAAAAAATCTGAGGACAGAGGTCTTTTCTGAGACTGATACTCCAACCAAGGACCATGCATGGAGATAACGTAGAAACCTTGCACAGATGTAGCCCATGGCAGATTAGTGTCTAAGTGGGTTCCCTAGTAAGGGGAACAGGGACTGTCTCTGACATGAACTCTGTGGCTGGCTCTTTGATCACCACCCCCAGAGGTGGGGAGGGAAGCAGCCTTACCAGGCCACAGAGGAAGACAATACAGCCAATCTTGATGAGACCTGAAAGGCTAGGATCAGAAAGAAGGGGACTAGGACCTCCCCTATCAGTGAACTTGGGAAGAGGCATGGGAGGAGAAGAGTGAGGGAGATTTGATTGGGAGGGGATGAGGGAAGGGCCTACAGCTGGGATACAAATTGAATAAACTGTAATTAGTAAAAAAAAAAAAATTAATTAAATGAAAAGGAAAAGAAAAAGTAACCAAACTATCTTCTGTTATGTTATGCCTTGCTGCAAATGTTTTCTTTCTTCTAGGCTACTACATGTGTTAGTTCATTATTTGTTCTAGCTACTGTGGCTCCTTCAGAGGCAGAAGAGTCACAGAAGCCATCCAGGTAAATTCAACCCCTAACAAGTATAGCCTGTTTCAGAAGCCTCACATACTTCCCTTCATTCCACACTGGAAATAAGTTGGTTAATCGAAAACAAATATAATAACAAGAAGAACAAAACCAAAAATCTGTAATACATCTTGTAGGCTACTATGTCATCTCTATGGAACTAGGTTTTGCTACTGAGAAGAAAGTAAAGAATAACAGAGTTTAAATGGTCATTGTATGTTACTCTTATAGACACGGCCCGGTATACTCAGTGGGTTATTGGGTTATTTTCTTACAGATGCATCAAAGTTAGGATCTAGAATGAAATTCCATTACCAACCTTGAGACGATACTCCAAAAGCAAGTGTGGATTTCTTAGGAATGGTAACCTTAAGGAGCAATATTTTAAAAATCTTGTCATCTTAATACTACTATCTTAATTATTTTATGTGTGAGAATTCATTTTTATGCACAGCTGTCACAGTGGTTTCTGAAATTTATTTATTTAGCTTGATTTTAAGAAATGTAGCTTCCAATATTGATGAGTTGTGTGCAAATGAATTTTCACATGCAGAGTTGATTTTCTTATTTCCTTGACAAATTTTCTGTTCTATCCTAGTACAACCTGTGTTTAGTAAAATAAATCATTCATTTCATATATAGCCTTTCATACAATGGTTTTCACTTCATCATACTAAAGATTGCTATACTAGTTTGCTAATTTCCTGTATAGTCCATCTTTCCTAAATTCAATGATTTACAGTGCTTCAACAGCAACAGTTATTTATTCCTCTAAGATGTGTTTTCTTTCCAGTCTTCTTCCTAATAAAAAAAAAATATAATTTCTACTTAAATGATTCTCAAAATTTTAGTGATGCTTTCATTGTAGTTTGCCTGTTGTGTGTTAATTACATAATCTTTGCATTACTATTGTAAGAAAAAAATATATATATACAGGGGCTTGAAACCCGATGTTATATCTTTTTCAATTTAATATTTACTGATTACCTATGCTATATCAGAATACTAATACTGTGCAGAAAATAAACAATACTAATAGTCTAATTTTACTGGGCAGCATCAGGTTATTATGAAGTACATGAGTAAACAAGGAATGCAGACTGACAAGGGTTGTTTGGGGAACAAGGGGCAGCAGTGGCCGAATGTTAGAGTGGTGGCTGGAGCAGTAAAACATTGGTTCTGAAGGCTCACAGCCTTTTGGAACCAACCCAAGATAGACATCAGAAGTAGGAGAAGACAGAGAACAGGACAGGAGGCCACTGAGGGCATCTAAAAGACTCTACTGATCAAGGCATCAAAGCAGAGGCTGAGACTCATAGCAAAACTTTGGGAAGAGTGCATGGAATTTTATGAAAGTTGGGAGAGATAGAAAGTACTGGAGGCACAAGGATCTCTAAAAGGGAATCATTATAGCAAACAAACAAACAAAGAATAGAGCCCTGGGGGCCCTGCAGAGACTGATACCTCAACTCAGGACCGTGCATGGAGAGGACCTAAAACCCTTGCTCAGATGTAGCCCATAGACTCAGTCTCCAAGTGGGTTCCCTAGTAAGGGGAGCAGGGGCTGTTTCTGGCATGAATGCAGTGTCAGACTCTCTGATCTCCTCCTCTTGAGTGGTGCATTCTTGCCAAGCCACAGAGGAAGACAATTCATCCAGTCCTGATTAGACCTAATAGACTAGGGTCAGATGGAAGAGGAGGAGGACTTCCTGTATCAGAGGACTGTGGGAGAAGCATATTGGGAGAAGAGGGAGGGATGGTGGGATTGGGAGGAAATGAGGGAGGGGGCCTCAGCCGGGATAAAAAAAATGAATAATTTGTAATAAATAAAAAAATAACATATATATATAAATATACATATATATATATATATATATAAAATTCATATATATATTGCATAGAAACATAGAAACCAGGACCTTACCTGGTAAGATGTAGAGACTTTTCTGATGATTCTGAAAATAGGATAAGGATGAACATCCTGATAAAGAAAGTGTTGCCTGGGCTCATAAAGAAGAGTAGGGAAGGAGTTTCTCAACAACAGAGCCCATCAACAGCACAAGGGTTGCAGTATGTCCCAATCACAAGAAAAGACAGAATGCACTAATCAGGTTTGTGCAAAGATATTACTACTAATAATATGGGGATTACCATATAGGCCAGAATCTCTCAGGTTAGTTTAATTGGAGTTTATGATCCTCCTTTTACAGCCCAGAATTTATGAAAAGATATGTTTGGGAAATACTGTATAGTATCCTATCTTATTTTATTCAAAATGTCTTTAACCTGAAAACGTTCTGATAGGCTTTGAGAAATAAAAAAGGTTATATGCACTATTTCAGAAGCTTCCTGGTCCAGGGAACAGTGCTTTATTTCCTCCTAATCTCATGCTGGATTTTAATTGATCGCCCACAGAGCAGAATATAGAAACTATTGTGGGCTATGCAGGAAGCTTTGAATGGGGCATCAAATCCAGTGTGCTTTGTGCATTTCACTATCACACTTTGCAGCTTTACTAAGCTAGGGAGTTGGTTGTGTTAGAATCCAGACACCAGTTAACAGACTATCGTGGCAGTTCACAAAGCAGGATCCTTAGTGAAACATTGTAAGTGAAGGATCAGAGAGATTTTCAAAAGGTAGTGTGAGAATGTTTGTCCAATATGAAATAACAGTTATGCATGATCAGGTGATGAAATCCAGATCGTTGCAATAGAAAATAGACAATGTTGACACAGATTAATCAAGTATCAAAAAATGAGGACCATATTCCTTGGAAACATACTTCTGAAATAGGGAAAGGTGGTTGCCTGTTAGCAGAGATCAAAGTCTCCCAATGTGAGATGGCAAAAATGAAAAGCAAATATTTTAGCTCAAACTAAAATTACATCTGAGAACATTTGACTGGAATTCAATTCAGTGAGAAAAAATAGGATTTCTCACCATAAACGTGTCAGCAAACATGCTAATGTCATCAGAGGAGTAGTATCAGGTTGAGGCTTAGGACATGGGATGATGGCATCAGCTTTAATTAGGATATAAAGGAATGTTACCTGAGAAATAACATAAAAGTGAGTGTCAATTCGAGGCTTCGTGGGCTTTTCCCTGTCTACCTTGGTATGCCTATTTGCATCATCCTTGTTCATATCACTTTTGGGAAGTTATATCTGTGAGAATTTATGAGTGCAGATTCTGACATTACGAGGAAACACAATCTCACAGCAAACTCCCTGAACTTCTGGTTCTTACAGACCTCTGTGTCCTCTCTTCTGCAGAGGTATAGCAGAATGTTTGAAGGGATAAAAAGCAGATAAAAATGATTTAATTATCTTATAATAACAGAAGTAAAAGTAAAAACAATCAAATCATTAAAAAATTAGTGTCTTAGGGACCAGAAGAAGATTTTGGAACAATTTGTACAATGTGTGTTTGTATGTATGTGTTTGTGTGTGTGTGTGTACATGTGTGTGTATGATGGAAGATTTTGAAAAGTTAAGACTTTAAAGCTGGCAGAACAATTTTATTTCTATCACCTAAATAGAGTGTACTTATTCTAATTATGCAATATGGAAGGATTAACAATTCATAATTTTTAAATTTGTTTCAGATTATCTTCTCATTTTCTTAATTTTAAGCATCAAATTTCTTCCCTCTCCTTATTACTTCCAAAAACTTTCAACAATAGTTAGAGCAAGTAGTTGTTTGTGTCAGTGTGTGACTAAAGATGAGTGATTATCCATTAAAATACTGTTTTATTGTATTTATTAAACACACAAAAATATAAACAACCATTCAGCATGCAAAGAGTGACTGTGAGTGGCTCTTTCATTTATCGGCTCTGTAGATTGTTCAAGTACCTGCATGTCACATTTGAAATAATAAAGGTTAATTCAAGATTTCTGCTCTTTTGAAACATTACACAGATGTGAAGCTCTTTAAGCCTCTCAGCAAAAGTAAGGTTAATATATGTCATTAATAACTTAAATATAAGCTAACAAATTAACTCAAATATTAAAAATTAAATTCTTATAAATGAGTATACAATGTGTGTGTCTTTCTCCTTCTGGGATACCTCACTCAGGATGATCTTTTCTAGATCCCACCATTTGCCTGCAAATTTCATGATTTCCTTGTTTAATGCTGAGTAGTATTCCATAGCGTAAATGTACCACAATTTCTGTATCCATTCCTCTGTTGACGGAAATTTGGGTTGTATCCATGTTCTGACTATTATTAATAAAGCTGCTATGAACATGGTTGAGCAAATGTCCTTGTATACTTGAGTGTCTTTGGGATACATGCCTAGAAGTGGTATAGCTGGATCTTGAGGAAGTGTTATTTCTAATTGTCTGAGAAAGCGCCAGATTGATTTCCAAAATGGTTGTACAAGTTTACATTCCCACCAGCAATGGAGGAGGGTTCCCATTTCTCACATCCTCTCCAGCAGCTATGGTCACTTGACTTTTTGATCTTAGCTATTCTGAAGGGCGTAAAGTGAAATCTCAGGGTTGTTTTGATTTACATTTCCTTTATGACTAAGGGTGTTGAGCATTTCTTTAAGCATTTCTCTGCCATTCTATATTACTCTACGGAGAATTCTCTGTTTAGCTCTGTACCCAATTTTTAATTGGATTACTTGATTTATTGTTTTTTAATGTCTTTAGTTCTTTATATATTCTGGATATCAGCGATCTGTCAGATAAAGAGTTGGTGAAGATCCTTTCCCAGTCTGTAGGCTGTCATTTTGTTCTGATGACAGTGTCCACTTATAAGTGGATATTAGACATATAATATAGGATAAACATACTAAAATCTTTACACCTAGAGAAGCTAATCAAGAAGGAGAACTTTGGGTAAGATGATCGATCAATCCTCACTCAGAAAGACAAATGGGATGGTCATTGGAAGAAAGAGAAAACAGGGAACAGGACAAGAGCCTACCCCAGAGGGCCTAAGAAAGACTCTACCTAGCAGTGTATTAAAGCACTTGCTGAGACTCACAACCAAACTTTTGGCAGATTGCAGGGAATTTTATATATAAAAAAAAAAAAAAGGATGGGGGTGGAGATAATAAGACCTGGAGAGCACAGGAGTTCTACAAGGAGAGCAACAGAACCAAAAAATCTGGCCACAAGTTTTTTTCTGAGACTGGAACTCCAACCAAGGACCATGTATGAAGATAACCTAGAACCCCTGCTCACATGTAGCCCATGACAGCTCAGTCTCCAAGTGGGTTCCCTAGTAAGGGGAACAGGAACTGTCTCTGACATGAACTCATTGGCTGGCTTTTTGACTCCCCCCAGGAGCAGCCTTGCCAGGCACAGAGGAGGACAATGTAACCAGCCTTGATGAGACCTGATAGGCTGAGGTCAGATGGAAGGGGAGAAAGACCTCCCCTATCAGTGGACTTGGGGTGGGACATGGGAGGAGATGATAGAGGGAGGGTGGGATTGGGAGGGAATAAGGGAGGGGGCTATAGCTAGGATACAAAGTTAATAAACTGTAATTAATATAAAAAATAAAAATTAAAAAAAATTGTGAGAGAAAAAAAAAACAAAAAACTAAGTCCTAAGATATGATGGCATCAACATAGTGAATAAGAATCTGGCACTTTCTCAGACAACTAGGAATAACACTTCCTCAAGATCCAGCCACACCACTTCTAGGCATATATCCAAAAGAGGCTCAAGTACACAATAAAGACATTTGCTCAACCATGTTTGTAGCAGCTTTATTTGTAAGAGCCAGAAGCTGGAAACAGCCCAGATGCCCCTCAACTGAAGAATGGATGCAGAAATTGTGGTACATCTACACAATGGAGTATTACTCTGCAAGGAAAAAATAAGGAAATCGTGAAATTTGCAGGTAAATGGTGGGACCTGGAAAGGATCATCCTGAGTGAGCTGTCCCAGAAGCAGAAAGACACACATGGTATATATTCACTCATATAGACATATAACATAGGATAAACTTACTAAAATCTGTACATCTAAAGAAACTAATCAAGAGAGAGGACCCTGACTAAAATGCTCAATCCCCAACCTCAAAGGCAAAGAGGATGGACATTAGAAGAAGAAGAAAACAGGAAACAACCTAGAAACCTGCCTCAGAGGGCCTCTGAAAGGCTCTGCCCTGCAGACTATCAAAGCAGATGCTGGGACTTATGGCCAACTGTTGGGCAGAGTGCATGGAATCTTATGATAGAAGTGGGAAATAGTAAGATCTGGAGAGGACAGGAACCCCACAAGGAGAGCAACAGAACCAGAAAATTTGAACTCAGGGGTCTTCCCAGAGACTCATACTCCAACCAAGGACTATTCATGGAGATAACCTAGAATCCCTGCGCAGTTGTAGCCCATGGCAGTTCAGAGTCCATTTGGGTTACATAGTAATGTGAAGAGGGACTGCCTCTGACATAATCTGATTGGCCTGCTCTTTAATCACCTCCCCCTGAGGGGGGAGCAGCCTTACCAGGCCACAGAAGATGACAATGCAGCCACTCCTGATGTGATCTGATAGACTAAGGTCAGAAGGAAGGAGAGGAGGACCTCCCCTATCAGTGCACTTGGGGAGGGGCATGCGTGAAGAAGGGGAAGGGAGGGTGGGACCAGGAAGGGAGGAGGGAGGGACTTATGGGGGGATACAAAGTGAATAAAGTGTAATTAATAAAATAAAATTAAATTAAAAAAGAATGTGTGTTCTAACAAAGATATTTAACCATCTATTGAATGCATTCAGTGATGTGTCTGAAATTTGCGTATCTTCCATTTTCTTCTCTTGCTTTCCTGTTGATTACAAAGAGAAATAGAAAGTCCTCTGCAAAGACACAAATCCCTCTGCTTCTTGTTTTTATTCTTTTAAAACCACCCCGCCTTTTTTAAGAATTATTTATTTACATGTATGAGCACTCTATTTGCATGTGTGCCTGCATGACAGAAGAAAGCGTCAGATCCCATTATAGGTGATTTGTCAGCCATGTGGTTGCTGGGAATTGAACCCAGGACCTCTGGAAGAGCAGATAAGAGCAGATAGTGCTCTTACCTGCTGAGCCATCTCTCCAGTCCCCCCCCCCCTTTTTTTAATGCTTGAAAGTTTCAAATTAAATTTAAGAAAATTTGTAAAGCTGATCTAAAAGAACTTTAATATTTAGACTTGGCATGGAAAGGAGAGGTACAAATCCTGATTTTCAACTTACTTTTGCTGAAGTATCTGATAATGTATCGTTAAATTGTTTCCCTTTTTTTTTTTTTTTTAGAGTTTAGAATAGGCTTATTTCACCTGGGGCAGGGCATATATTACCTGCTAAGCTATTTTTATCTCCCAAGCCCCCACACCACGCCATTTGCTCTAACAATTTCCTCTGGGCAACCTCCCACCCATAATCCTGTAAAGATTTGCTTATTCTCTCATCTGGGTTATTTTCTTCCATCCAGGCTAACCCGTCATGGCTTCCTGCTTTCTTTCTCCTCCTTCTCTTCTTTCTCCTCTCTTCTCCTTAGCGCCTTCCCTCCTCAAAGCCTGTGAACCTTAGCCACGCCTACCTTCCTTTGCCCTGCCCCGGTGCGTCAGCATTTTATTATTAACCAATCAGGAATAATCTCTTAGGAAAGGTTTACACAACATGGACAGGTATAAATGAGAATGTGCTTTTCCAAATAAAAATCATTATTAGCTCTGAAAAGTTTTATCAACATAGTTTTGCTAGAAGCCAGTAGAAAAGAAAAAGCATCACATTGTAATTCATTTATAACTCATATCTATCCACATGGAGCCCTGAGTAGTTTGTAAATGTAAGTTCCTTTTCAAATAAACATTATCTTTTTAAAAAAATTGGTTCCACAAATTTGTGATTATAACATTAGCAATGGATTTGTTACTTTCATTTGCTGAATGACCGATCATTCAGATCAGTGGTTCTCAACCTTCCTAATGCTATGAGCCTTCAGTGTTATTCCTCATATTGTGGTGACCTCATACCATAAAATTATTTTCATTGTTACTTCATAGCTGTAACTTTGCTATTTTTGTGAATTGCAGTGTAAATATCGGATATGCAGAATATCTAATATGTGACCCCTGTGAAAGGGTAATTCGAACCCCAGAGCGTTTGTAACCCAGAGGGGGAGATCCACTAAAATAGAAGAAAAGAACCATCAGCTAGTAAAAATTAACTAAATCTTCTTTTTGATAGGAAATTAGGCTGCCAAAAAATGAAAATTGCAGCTCTTAATTTAATAGACACTCAAGTTTTTTAGTTGGAACTATCAAACTGGACAGTTAGAAATGACATTAAAAATAGAGACAGGCACTGTCCTTTATACAGTTTGAATGCCTGTCATTTGGGGCCTTCTGTGGAAAATCTTTGAAAGTATCTACAATTATTAGATTTAGTGATTCGATAAAAGGTAAGCAAAAAATGCAAGAAGATGTGGAACTCTATTGTGCAGAATCAGGATTGGAACTCAAGAGATATCCGACTGTACATGCTAGGAAAATGCTCTAACACTGATCCTTTGCCAAGACCCTGTTTCCATCTCCACCAACTGAGTCACAAGCCATTTGTCTTGTAGGTAAAAAATAAAAGACAAACCAACTATTCTCCGTGATTCCTAACAAGCAGGGACTGTAGGTAGCTAAGCAAGCACTTCTGGATGCCAGACACTAATTTCAAGAGATACTGGGGAAAAACAATCCCCCAGTTCACTGGCTTGCTTCATAGCATATATTGAGAAATGTGTAGGAAGTGTGGAAAAACATGGTGTTGTAAAGAGATAGTGAGTCTGATAGTGTGAAATACTGTGTGGGTATTCAGGAAGGGCATTCTGCACCAAAGATACCATGTTGCCACAAACCTTCCAGAAATGAAGGGTGAAGAAGTTTGATTCCCACCAATGAGAGGAACAGGGATTCTGTATTCTCAACTCAGAAGTGGAATTTCTGTTTCATCAGTAGTTAGTGCCCTATCTAGAGTGATAAGACACTTGTTCACTTCTCTCCAGGATAAGTGATGGAACAGAAAGCTTGATGCTCCCTGGTCTTTAAACTGCGTAATAGAATTTATATTATAATTAGTCCATAAGCGGTTTATTATACATTCCAAGAAATGCTGGCGATGGGAAACTGTGTGTGGGGCATATTTAAATAAGATAAAGCCATTCGTAAAGAGTTGGGAGGACTGTGCTGCAGCTTACAAAAGGGTGTTTTCAAGTGTGAAGGTCATCAGTGTCTATATGTTTCCAGCTTTGGGAATAGAGCACACTGAGGTTACTTAACTAAGCTGTACCGATTTCATTTATAGTCACAGGTGCCTCACAGGTAAGCCACTGATAATGCTTGTAAAATTCCACATTCCATACATTATTTCAAACCACTTAAATACAATTATAATCCATCACTTAATCTGAAGAAATACAACTGGTAAAATACACATACCATTCCAAATGATATAAAACATAGTATGAAGACATGAACAATTTTAATGGCATCATGCCCCCAAAACATTCTTATATATTCCTAACTGTGTTTTTCAATATATGGTGACGTTTTAGTAGAACATATCTAGGCATTATTTTAATGAAATTAATCCGGGTAGATTACATTATATTCACATATCTCCACATGTACATTTCCCAAACTAGAGATGAGACCCGGGGCTTATATATATGCTAGGCAATTGCTATAAGATACATCCCTAGTCCTCCTTCATATTTTTAGTGAAATATGTTATCTCTAAAGATCAGCATTTTCTCCCACATATGGAGAAACTTTATATGAAAGAATCTTTGAAAGCTCACATTTATTTTCAGTAAACTCTTATTTCTTGGTAAGTAATTTAATAAATTGCAGTGTCGTATCTAGAGCTCTCTTCAACGACATATTGTAGTCATAATATCAATGCTACATTTTCAAACTACATGTTTTGCTTTTCCTTGATATTTAGCCTTAACTACTGCCACCAAGCTGGATCCCTACGAGCCACTATATAAAAGTTATGTAGGATTGCAAAGCTCCTACTAGGACTCTTCTTAATTATTTCCACCAAATTCTGCAAGGTTTGGATGGTGGATTATGTGCTTTCAGTTCATCTGAGGTAGTCCCCTATTTCACTTTCACTTGCCATTTCTAGTAGAATTGAAAGCACTGAGGAGAAGATGCCAGAAAGTGATATTTTGATAACAAAGGAAAATCATCCCTCTCCTGTACGCACGGAGCACTCCAGTGATGAGGCTGTTTCATGGCGGAGGCAGGTCAGAGGCACTCGAGTTTTTCAGCAGTCTGAGAAGCCTGCTGGGCAATCATTCCCTGTATTTGGAGATGACAGAAACTATTGCTACTGGTCCCAGAGAGTGTCTTTTGGTATCTATAAATACAGGTAGAACAGATACTCTGTCACCCTAAAATTCTCCTCTCTCTCCTCACTCTAATATCTTTGATATCCATTATTTTTGAGTTTATTCTTAACCTTTTGTGGTAAGGAAATGACAACTAGGATTGAGCTTGTTAGACCTACAAGTGGAGACGTAGAGTAATGCCTAAACAGATTTTATTCCACTCTGCTAGACAAGACCTCTTAATTTATTGATGGTTACTTAGTACATTCATTTTCAATGCTAGGATGAAGGTTTATCTAGGGGCATAGGTTATTCCATTAGATTGTTACCTAGTCCTCAGAACCTTTTCACACTAGAAATTATATGAAATTTATTGCATAATGGCAAAGGTTGAAATTAAAATGTTCCACATTCATCTATAAGTGACACAAAATAGAACAATAATTATAATTTGTAAGTTTTATTGTATTAAATATACCCTTTACAAGGACATTTTCAGTTTTTGTAAAACATTTAAAAATTTTTAAGAAGCCAAGGACTTTAGCAGTTTTCTATTTGAGAGGCATTGCAGTATTTATATTTTATTTGCTTATTTTTATTTTTGTTATTTTTATAGCACAACTCTTTTGAGGAGAGTATATAATATGAGAAACATCAGTAGACTTAGTTTTAAAGAACTTAAGAATTCCATCAGTTTACTAATTTTGTAAATATAAATACTTTGATTTTACAGTATCAAACCCTCATTGTACTGATATTCAGAGCAAACATAGTAGTTTTCATGTTTGGTTAGCCGAAAAAAGCATGGTTCAGAGAGGTTTAATTTCACAAAATGATGTGGTTTGAACATGTTAAGTTCCAAGGCTGACAGATACTTCCCACTATAATGAGAATTATGGAGAGAAAAAATGAAAATCCAGATATGATCACAGTGTCAGCAAGGATTCAGATTGCACTCTTTGTTAAAATAAACGCATTTCTCACTAAAACTCCATTTCTTTAAAAGCCCTACTAATTGGAGTACTACTTATCTCATTCACATAGTGTGACATTTCTGTCACTCCCAAGTGATAAAGATGTCCCCAGATAAGCATTTGTGTGATACTCAATTCTGAAGATATCGTCACAAAAATCTGACAACTGGATTTATAGCAAAAGTTCAATTTTGTTGTTGGTGGTTATGCAAGTGTCTGGTGTATGTTCCAAGCCTCGACTTCTCTCATTGTATTCCTAGGTTGCTTCATCCATGTATATTTAAGACAGGAAGGCACACATGACATGGTCTTTGGTATGTAGTAGTTCATGGAGTCATTGTGGACTACCAGATCCAGGAGCATTTCCTTCATGTCATAGGATTAAAGGTGTTCAGATGAGGTCAGAACCCAACAGCATCGGGATGGCATGGACAGCGTGACCATTACAATCTGGGAGTACCGGTCTGATCTACAGTGGACTTCTGCAAAAGCTATGAGTTGTTACAAACAAAAAGAAACATGGGTGAGCTGAGCATATTAAAGGTAGATTCTGTCAATCCAGAGCTAACATCAAAGCAAGTGATGTCCAAAATTAAGAAAACTCATAGAAAGTTAAAAAGTCTCACACTGTTCGCAGAAACAAAGAACTGATGTCTAAAAGCACACAGAGGAGGTTCACTGTCGCAGTTGAATTTAAGTAAAACAAACACAAATATTTCCCCTTCTTTATTTCCTCTACCCTTTCTGAATATAAGTTCAGTTTTAAAATATAAGCCAGACATTTATGACTAAAGCAGGCAGAGTAAGAGACAGAACCAAAAATCATTTATTAAGATGTTTTAATAAGGTGACAGCTGACAACTGCCCAGCAGTAGCGTTAATCTCGCAGTTACGACATCTGAAGACAGTTTAATTTCTCCTCAATATTCAAATTTGTTCCTTTATATTTTCCTCCTACAAATATGCAAAGTCCTTGATAGATTAGGGAATTGGCAGGAAAAGTGATACAGAATGTAACACAAGTTCTTGAAATGCTAATCCCATTGCTGCTCTATCCTAATCCATATATCTTAATCATATTTCCAAAGAAGTTCAACAAAGTTTTAGGCTCAATAAAAGTTGTGTGGTTATTTTACTATTTAAAATATAATCAATGAAATAATGTGTAATAATTACAGTTTAAAGAAACATTCTATGTCAACATTTGGTTCCTAAACATGTTTTGAATTTATTTTTTTTTAAATTTATATGTCTGTGAGTGTCTTGCTGTGTACATGCCATGAGCCTAAAGGTGTCTGAGGTCAGAAATGGGCATCAGATCCCCATGAACTGCAGTTTTAGGCAGTTGTAAGCTACTCAACATGGCTGTTTTGCAACTGGACTTGTGGTCCTATTAATTGCTGAAGCATCTTTTCAGCAACTAATCATAATTTTATTTTCAGTAACTTTGTAGTTCCTCATATTACATGACATTAATGAAAATAACACTTGTATTAATGTTGAAATCACATAATTATGGTTATTACTTAATTACTCATTACCTGATATTTGAATACTTATTCTTCAACATTTTACACACTTTAAATATTACTTTTGATATATATAGTATTTGATAGATAATAAATAAACATTTAAGGAGGCTTTAAAATATTAATTCTATTTTCTCTCATTTGCTCTTTCTCAATATCTTTTCTAATATATTGTAAATTGTTGTTATCCAAGATAGTTAATTGCATGAAAACAATTTCAGGGGCCAGAGAGATTGCTTAGTGGTGAAGAACACTTGCATGCCTTTAATTCCAGCACCTGGGAATCAAAGGTAGATCAAACTCCATGAGATCCACACCTAGTCTAAACACTAAGTTCCATGCCAGCCAGAAATACATAGTCAGACTGGTCAAAAGAAGCAAAAATCAAACCATCCAACCAACTACCAATCAACCAATAAATAAAAAAAAAAAAAACAACAGAAAACTTACCATCATCAACAAAACACTTGCAGCTCATTCAAAGGACTGGGTTATAGTTCCAGCTTTAGCAAAGGACAGATCCCAGCAGTCTGCCAGCTTTTAGACTTTACAACTCTTTTAGTTTCAATTGTATCCCTCTCAACATCCATATTGATGACCATGTCTCAGTGTGAGATCTGGACTTAGGGCTGGAAAAAAAAATAACTAAGTTTAGAAGATGATGTGAGGGCAGGGACCTTGTGATAGACACAGTAAGAAGAGATCAAGGAGCTTGACCTTTCCTCATCTTCATCTTCAGAAAGAACAGGTTATATAAACATAGCAACATGGTAGTCATCTATCTGCAAGCTAAGAAAGTTCTTCACTAGAAAGCAAGCATATTGGCATCCTAACTTCAGATGTCTGTTAGAACACATTTCTCCTGGGATCTGCATTCCTCCTGTAGTCTATTTTCCTCTTCTAGGTATTGCTACAAACAGCGATCAGGAAAACCCCGTGACTTGGCAATCACCATGGACTGAATTCTACCTCTTTTTCCTGTTGCCTGGGGATAAAACAAGCTGACTACAGGCACATAGTAGAACATTCTTATTAACTAAGAATGATGCCAATATGATGGGACCTGCACCTTCCCCCAGAAACTTTAAGAATAGATCCCCAGCTTTGCCTAATAGAACTGTAGCCCCTCTTTCTCATACTTTAAACCTAATGAATTCTCTGCTTTGGTAATAAATCTGTTACCTTGAAAAATAATTTAACTCAGCAATTTTCACTACCCATGCATGCTTTTCTTCCTCTCTCAAACCTAACACTGTACATCCTTCCAAAGTTTGAGAAATTAGTTTTCTGTTATATAAGCCAGTCAGTCTATGGTATTTTGGTATGACAAACCAAAACAAAATTTTGATGCTTAATTAAGAAAGCTTGTTATTGGGAAGGATGCAGTGTCATATGCCTTTAACTCCAGCATTCAGGAGGCAGCTGTAGACAGATCTTTGTGGGTTAGAGGTCAGCCTGGTCTACAAAGCAAGTTTATGGACAGCCAGGGCTGTTACAAAGATAAACCCTGTGTCAAACAAATAAACAAACATACAGATTACCCCTTAATAGTTCTAGTGATAAGCATGTATTTTTTTCCTCTGTCTGGTAACGCTTTTTTTTTGTACAGAAGGCAAACAAAATGTATATGCTGAAATCTATTTTCAAGGCAATGGCTTTAGTAGACAGAAACCTTTGGAAGCTGCTGGGGCTACGAGTGTGAATCTTTCATGAGTGTGGTTAGCATCCTTCTCAAAAAGGCCCTAGTGACGTAGGTATCTCCTTCCATCAATTAAGTGTGAAGGTAGAGGCATTTTTCTATGGATCAGAAAGCCTGAATCAGACAGTGAGTCCTCTGTCACTTCAGTCTCTGTAGGAGGTTAGTGCAAGGGTGGAAGGGTGGATCTGGGAGAAATGGAAAGTGTTGCTTTCACTTTAAAAATATTGCATGCAATTCTTCTCTAGAACTAATGGCAACTCTATGCATACATAATGTATTTTTACAAAAATATATTAGGAATGAATCAATAGGACACTAAAGTTCAATGTCATTGACTGCTATTCTTACTTGCTAAAATGGAACATACATGTAGTTTTAATTTGCTCTTTTCTGATATCTAGTAAGGGTTTAAACCTCACAAGTTTGTTGATCATTTGCATTTCATCTTTTGAAAACCTATCTTGAAGGGCTGTTGTTACTTCTTTCTCTGATAATTTTAGAGTTGCGTATCAAAGATGAATCCATTTAGAAATGACTTTGGCACAGGCTAAGAAATAGGGATATAGATTCATTTTTTTTCTACATGTGGATTCTCAAAACTGTCAGCAACTTTTGTTGGCAAGGTTGTATTTTTTTCCCAATGTATGGGTAGTTTTGACATCAAAAATCGGGTAGTTAGTGGCCAGAATGATGGATCATGAGTTAAGAGCAGTTGCTGCTTTTCTAGAGGACCTAAGTTCTGTTTCCAGAGATTGCTCACAACAACCTGTAATTCAGCAATAAGGAATCTAACTCTCCTCTGCTGGTCTTACTTGGTATCCATTTAAAATATCATGTATCCACACAGAGACATGCATATCCAAAAGAATGTTTTAAAATTCAGGGGGATCTAGACATTAGTAGCATGGCTCTATAGTAAAAAATAAAATAAGGTATAGTGACAACTTTGGAAATATTCATTTTCCTCCAGTTGGCTTTAGTTGTCTTGGGTCTTTTATGATTTCTTATGAATTTTAAGAATTTTTTGTTTGTTTCTGTGAAGAATATCATTGATGAGGATTGCAATGAATCTGTCTATTCTATTAGGTTCCATAGACATCTTTACACTAATTCTTCCAGTCTGTGAACATGAGGATTATCAATATATTTTCTAGCATGTTCTTTAATTTTTTTCTTCAGTGTTTAAAACTTCACTCTGGAGACATTTTACTTCATTGATTATGTTGACACTGAAAAAAAAAAAACAGAACTGGGAAAAGTGTGAATGAGTTTGTTTCCCTGTTTTTATTCCAAGCATATCTGCTATTAAAAAATAGAAAGCCTTTGACTGTGCTCTGGGACCTCTGCAGAGACTGATACCCCAACCAGGGACCATGCATGGAGAGGACCTAAAACTCCTGATCAGATGTAGCCCATAGACTCATTTTCCACGTGGGTTCCCTAGTAAGGGGATCAAGGACAGTCTCTGACATGAACTCAGTTTCAAGCTCTCTGATCACCTCTTTCTGAGTCTTGCTGGGCCACAGAGGAAGAAAATACAGCCAGTCCTGATGAGACCTCATAGGCGTGGGTCAGATAGAAGGGGAGAAGGTGCTCTCTTATCAGTGGATTAGGGAAAAGGCATGGGGGCAAAGAGGGTGGGAAGGTAGGATTGGGAGGAGAAGAGGAGAGAAGGCTACAGACAGGTGCAAAGTGAATACATTGTAACTAAATAATAATATTTATAAAAGAAAATAGAAAGTCTCCTGATTCTGGTTAATTTTGTATCTTGGCACTTTGATGAAAATGTTCATTGACTCTAAGATTCTTCTAGTAGAACTTTTAGGTTCTCTTAAATATAGAAACCACAGTGAAGGATACTTTGAATTCTTCCTCTCCTCTTTGTATTCCTTTAATTCCCTTGTCCATTGCTCTATCTGAGACTTCAAGATGTACATTGATAAGAATGCAGACAGTATCTACGCTTGACTTGGACTTGCTTTTAGTGGTAATTCTCTGGGTTTTTCCTCATTTAACACAGCCATGTAAATCTGTTATATGAACCTTTATTCTATTAAAATGAATTCCTTCCATTTCTGTTCTCCAGCATTTACTCCTGAAATCACGCCAGATTTTGTCATAAGCCATTGTTTACATCTATTGAGATGAATATTTGATTTTTGTCCTTGAGTCCATTTAGGTGATGACTTACATCTATTTGTCTGTGTGTGCTGAAATGTCCCAGTATCTCTGGAATGCAGCCAAGTTTGTCATAGTGAATCATCCTTTTGATGTGTTTTTGAATTTTGTTTGCAAGAAATGTTTGAGAATTTGTTCATTTGTGTGCATCAAGGAGATTGGTTCATAATTTTGTTTTATACCATGTATTTGTGTGGTTTTAAGACTGGACTCATAATATGAATGAAGTAGTTTTTTTTTTTTTTTAATCATTTGTGGAATAGATTGAGGAACATTAGTGATAGATCTTCTTTAAGGGCCTGGTAGAGTTGAGATGAACAAGGAGGATACCAATGAACATCCCACACTATACAAGGAAAAACCCACAGTATTTATATAAGCATTACATATAATGTGTGTGTGTGTAAATGAAGAAAGCACAGAGCGGGAGAAATGGTCTCCCCAGCACTCTAATGGTTGCCCAGTGTCAAATGGTCAGCTATGAAAACACATATACAAATAACACTGTACAGACTTATCAACAAATGTGTGTGTGTGTGTGTGTGTGTGTGTGTGTGTGTACAAATACATATATCCTCCAAAAACAACTAGTGAAAAAAGATGAGAGTGGGGAAAGGTATGGTTTGAAGGGAGGAAAAGGAAGGAAGAAATTAAATCTCAATAATAAGAAAGAAATTTAAAAATAACCACGTTTTAGTTTGAACTAACAATTATCTTTTTCTTCTTTTTACTCAAATAACTTCTTCTATCTTACTGCTTATTCTGGAGCTATGTAAAATTTTCATCCCAGTTTTATATAATTTTAGTAAGTTGTTTGTTTCTATAAATCTATTGATTTTCCAATTTGGGGTTTGTTAGTTATCCACTAGTGAGTTTTCCATATTTTCCTGATGTCTGCTGTAATCTATCCCTTTTCATTTCTAATCTTACTAATTCCTGTCTGTTGGTGTCTTTGACTAAGGGCTTATCACTATTATTCCTCAAAAAATAAACCTCCTCTTTCACTGATTCTTTGTGATGATTTTTTTTAAATTTCTGTTACATTAACTGAAGTTCATTGATACCGTAAAACACATTATATTACTAGACTTTGAAGTGAGAAAAAAATTTGCTAAATCCTGGACCAACCTGGGGCTAAAAATGAGTTCAGCCACATGCTCAGACATATAACAGCACTGAGAGGAACTTTTGCTTAGCTGTACTGTTCTGCTCCTGTAACAACTAAGATTTCTCCTCCCTGATCAAACAGAAATACCATGGTAACACAATGGTGCTCTATTCTTACTAAAATTCATATCCACACCACATGCTGGAGAGGATGTGGAGAAAGGAGAACCCTCCTCCATTGCTGGTGGGAATGTAAATTTCTGCAACCGCTTTGGAAATCAATTTGGTGCTTTTTCAGACAATAGGAATAGTGCTACCTCAAGATCCAGCTATACTACTCCTAGGCATATATCCAAAATATGCTCAAGTATAGAACAAGGATATTTGCTCAACCATGTTTGTAGCAGCTCTATTCATAATAGCCAGAATCTGGAACCAACCCAAATGTCTCTCAATGGAGGAATGGATACAGAAATTGTGGTACATTTGCATAATGGAATACTACTCAGCAATTAAAAACAATGAAATCATGAATTTTGCAGGCAAATGGTGGGAACTAGTAAAGATTATCCCGAGTGAGGTAATCCAGAAGCAGAAAGACACATATGGTATATAGTCACTTATGAGGGGATATTAGAATATAATATAGGATAATCATACTAACATCTGTACACCTGAAGAAGCTAAGAAAGAAGGAGGACCCTGGGTAAGATGATCAATTCTCATTTAGAAAGGCAAATGGGATAAACATTGGAAGAGGGAGAAAACAGGGAACAGGACAGCAGCCTACCACAGAGGGCCTCTGAAAGACTCTACCCATCAGGGTATTAAAGCAGATACTGAGACTAATAGCCAAACTTTGGGCAGAGTGCAGGGAATCTTATGAAAGAAGGGGGGAACAGAAAGACCTGGAGGGGACAGGAGTTCAACAAGGAGAGCAACAAAACCAACATATCTGGGCACAGGGGTCTTTTCTGAGACTGATACTGCAACCAAGGACCATTCATGAAGATAACCTTGAACCCCTGCATAAATGTAGCCAATTGCAGCTCAGTCTCCAAGTGGGTGTCCTAGAAAGAGGAACAGGGGCTATCTCTGATATGAACTCAGGGGCTAACTCTTTGATCACCTCCCCCTGGGGGAGGGGAGCAGCCTTACCAGGCTACAGAGGAAGACAATGCAACCAGTCCTGAAGAGACCTGATAGGTTAGGGACAGATACAAGGGGAGGTACTCCTCCTGTATCAGTGGACTGGGGGAGGGGTGTGGGAGGAGAAGAGGGAGGGAGGGTGAGTTTGGGAGGGGTTCAGGGAGGAGGCTGCAGCTGTGATACAAAATGAATAAATTGTAATAAATAAAAAATAAATTAATTAAAAAATAATGAAGAAATCTCATACTAATAACAGAACACCAGAAAGCTCTAGAAAAACAACAAAAAAAATCACACCTGAAATAAGTAGACATCTATAAATACCCAAACCAAAAAGTGAAATCAGTAAATTAGAAACTATTAAACAATAACAGAACAATAGAAAGAAACAAGGAAACATACTTGGTTCTTTGAGAAAATTAGTAAGACTGACAGACTGTTGCATGAATTAACTAAAAGGTAGAGACAGAACAACCAAATTAATAAAATTAGAGTTGAGAAGGGGACATAACAACAAACACAGAGGAAACTGAAAGAATTATAAAGACATACTTGAAAAACCTGTGCTCCATCAAATTGAACAGATCTAAAAGAAATAGATATTTTTCTTGATAAATATCACTTACCAAAGTTAAATCAAGATCATATAAGCAATTCAAATAGACCCATAACCCCTAATGAATTACATACAATAATTAAAATTTTCCAAACAAAAAAAACCCAGGGCCAGATGATTTTAGAACAGTATTCTATTAGACATTCATAGATTTAACAACAATAGGCCTCAACTTATTTCGGAAAACAGAAACAGAAAGAACATTGCCCAGATTTTTCCATGAGCCCACAGTTACTCTGATACACAAACCACATAAAGACTCAACAAATGAAGAAAATTACAGAACATTATCCCTTATGAACATTACTTTAAAATGCTCAATAAAATACTTGCAAATCAAATCCAAGAATGTATCAAAAAGACCACCTACCATGACCAGTAGTCTTCATCCCAGGGATGCAGGGATGTCTAAATATACATAAATATTTAAATCTAATCCACCATAAAATACACTGATAGGGGAGGTCCTGCTCCCCTTCTGTCTGACTCTACCCTATCAGGTCTCGTCAGGACTGGCTGCATGTTTTCCTCTGTGGTCTGGCAAGGTTGTACTGCCCCCCACCCCAGGGCGGAGGGGATCAGAGAGCCTGCCACTGAGTTCATGTCACCCTATCAGTGGACTACTGGAGGGGCATAGGAGAAGAAGAGGGAGAAAAGGAGAGAATATTGGGAGGAGATGAAGGAAGGGGCTAAGGCAGGAATACAGAGTTAATAAATTGTGTAACAAATAATAAATAAAAAATTAAAAATTTTAAATAAAAATGTTCAGCTGTTACTTATTAGGTTGAAATTAATTTTGTCTATCTAGACTGACATGTGTTTGATTAGGATTCATATAAAATAAAGGCTTAAAAGTGTGAAAAAATACACTGAAAGAAAAAAAAATGCACATGGTCATCTCATTAGAAAAGGCCTTTGACAAAATGCAGCACCCCTCCATAATCAAAGTCATAGAGAGATTAGTGATGCACCATATACTCTTTCTTTCTGACTGTTTCCCACAATTCAGAATGGATGATAAGACCTTGCTAGCCAACCCTAATTATTCAGAGGGTTAATAGGGCATTAGTAACTTTACTGCTTTGATCTTTCCAGCTGCTTTTATTTATTTGTTTGTTTGCTTGCTTGTTTTCTGAAAAGTTAAAAAATTGCTTAATTTTTTTTATTCCTGGCACACTACCACAATTTACAGGGCAATATATTTGATGTAACGGAAAAAAAACAAAGCTACAACAGATTAAAAAAAAAAAAAAAAAAAAAAAAAAAACACTAAGGAATGTATCCCTAATTGACACTACGTTGCATTAACCAATAGCTGCAGGTTTTGCAAACTGTGGCTGTGACAGTCCTGAACCAGAAGGGTTTCCTGTTTAAGGTGCTGCAACTTTTCTGATTATGGATCATCACTCCTCCTTGGCAGATGTTTACAGTTCCTCTAATGCGGCTGGGATGACTGTGTCTAAGTAACCTGCAGCTTTACTGAAAACACCTGTTCTCTCTCCTGATAAAAACTGTAGTCTTTCCTGCTGTTTTTGGTTTTTTAACCTTCTGCTACCACATCCACCATGAGATCCACAGCCACCACCACAGGGACTGGGGCCATAATTTGATTGCTGTTGTCCACGGTAATTTCCAAAGTCATTACAGTTCCCACTACCACCATAGTTACCTCCACCAAAATTTCCTCCCTCATTGGAATGGTCATCTCCTCTTCCTGCTCCTCCTCCTCTGCCATATCCACCACCTTGTTTCCACATCCTGGTCCAGTACCATCATAGCCTTCCCTACTATCATAACGAAGACCACCACCATCGTTGCCACCATTACCTCCAAATCCGTTATATCTACCATCACCCTCTCCATAGCTACCTCTGCTGCCACTACCTCCTCCTCATATACCTCCTCTTCCACCAAGGTGTCCACCACGACCAAAGTCACCGCCACCACCTCCCAAAGCTCCACCACGACCCATAGAGTTGCCAGGTCCACCTCCACGACCTCTCAGTGATACAGCAGACCATGTCTCTTGTTTAGAAAGGGCCCTTTCCCCTTCACAATTATGCCCAATAATAGTGTGGTATTTCTGAACAATTTTATCAACTGTGTCATGATCACGAAAAGTTACAAAAGCAAATCCTCTTTTCCACCCTGCCTGTCTTCCATAACTACTATGGTTTCAATCTTGCCATGCTTTTCAAAGTCGTCTGTCAGACCATATTCTTCTCTATCTTCTTTAATACTACCAACAATTTTTTTTTTCTTCACCATTACAGAGGTGTCACAGAATCCTCTCTAGAAACAGCTTTCTGTGGTTCCACCACAAACCCATCCACCTTGTGTGGCCGGGCACCCATTGCAGCATCCACCTCTTCCACTCAAGAGTAGGTCACAAAACCAAAGCCCCTGGAACGTTTTGTTTGGGGATCTCTCATCACCACATGGTCTCTAAGTGTTCCCCGTTTCTCAGAATGTTCTCTTAAACTGTCGTCCATGGTTTCAAAGCTCAGACCACCCATAAACAGCTTCCTTGGCTCTTCTGGTTCAATTGGATCATGGCCTTCCTTCCCATGATCCAATTGGGTGGTGTATATGGCCTGAGTCAGGCTGGGGCAACTGGGCAGAGGTTTTATCTCCATTTTGAGACCAGACTCCCCTTCTTCCAATTCGAGCTCAAAGCTTAAGAATAACCAGTGCGGTTCTGCTCAGAATCAGAGATATAAAGTGTTGTATTATGCTAACAAATGCTTCTACTATAATAATAGTAAATAATAACAAAAATACACATGGCTGGCTGAACACAAGTGTGTCTGCCTACAATTTCTTTAGCATTTGCTACTTGTATTTTGGGATGTGATCGCCACTGAATAACTCACACTTACTTTATATTCTTTCCCTCATACTGTAAGAAATCTGACCTGAGATAACTTAACGTTTTTAACTCTAGCCTCAAAGTTTCTATTTGGGCTGTGAACAAGATAGATGTTGCACATAGATTCTTCATAATTCATAATCCCAGACAGTTCTTTTCAGATACATAGAGAAGACAAAACAAAAGAACTCATATATCAAGAAACATAAGTTAAAAATTACTTTTGTTATTGATCTCCACAGATTTTTAATGTCTCTCTTCCACTTACTTGAAAAAAAATACTGGTAGGTTGGAAAAGTAGCTAGTTGGAAGCTGTTCATGTTAACTGATGTCAAGTGTTACGATAGAGATATTGATTTCCTGTAATTAAATTTAGAGGAATAGAAAATTTGCGAGGGATTTTGTCCCCTATTATAGTTTTATAAGTTGCATTTTATTTAATATCTACTAAATTGCTAGTGTTGAATCCCCTGGCAGCAAGTTCTGCTGGCTTACTACACTTTAAGAAAAAACTTGTTTATGAGTATATGTGTCTGTGTGAGTGTATACATATGTGCGTGTGGTACATATGTATGTGGGTAGACATATGCGTGTCTTTGTGACCGTGGAGACAGGAGTATGGGATCAGTTTTCCTATCCTGTCACTCTGTACTGTTCCCTTAGAGGCAGGATCTCTCCTTGGCCCTGTAGCTTTCATTTTACAGCTCTGCTAGAATCCAAGAAGCTATGAAACAGAAACAATGAGTGCTGGGCAATGAAGACTAATCTACTATAGTGTCTAAATATTAACCCAGGGATTCTTCTGAACTTTTCCTAAAGGATCAGCATGTTCTAATGATGTTAGTCTAGGGATGAGAAACTGATGTATTCTAAAGGCTGCTCTTGTGTTTGGAAGGCATTTTTTTCTTTCCTTGCTCCTTCAGATTTTAGCATCCATGTTTTAGCTCCCCTCAATGTGCTTCCTGCATCAACTCTCTCCAAATAAAGTAGCACAGGGTGAATGTGGGTTCATCCCATTTTAAAAGGTCATCATGGGAATATAGAGCCACCAAGAGGAGACACAAAGTATATGCTTAAAGAAATGTTATGCAATTTTCCTTAAAATAGTATCACACATTCTGCAGTAAGAAAATGCAACAGTCCTTTAACTAAGTTTAACTTAATATCCTAAAAAAATCTTTGAAGAGTATAAGAAACAAATTCTGCAGATACAAATTTTCTTTGTGAACAACTTTTAAATTTTCCAATATATATCTGCCTTCTCTTTCTCTTGTCTTGTTCTCCAGGCAGTTTCTGGACTTACTATGCTTACTGTGTACTATCGATGCAAGGTTCCTTTAATTAAACCCATTAACAAGAAAAACAGATTCCTTTTGCTCGAATAAATGTGTAGGTATTCTCTCTGCTTTTCATGCTTCCCTGACATTTTTCTCTTCCTACATTGTTCATGTGGAATTCATTACATTGACACCTTAAATCTTGTTTTAGTGAGAGGGCATTATCTGGAAAGTAGTAACTCCGGTAACTACATTGAATTAATAGGGATCTCATTGCCAAAGAACTATTTTTCTAGTGTGTATCATTGATACTAATGGCCATTTCAAGACACGTTTATAGCAATAAATATAATAGAAAAAAGATGTAATGAATCAATATATATGCTTTTAAAAGCATTTCTTTTTGCCTTTCCTACCTCTCCTAATCTGGCTTCTTCTACTACAGATTAATCTACATTTTTCTTTTGTAATTTTCCCTAACATAGTTTTGAAATATGAATTTCATGTTGCCAGTATAAACTTTCTGTTTTATAACTCATAATTTACTAACTAAAAGATCTATGATTGGGAGCTTGAGATGAGCAAAAGCCATAGAAATGCCAGGATGAAAGAAAGTGGACAATGACACAAATGAAACTTGGAAAACTGGAGTTCATAGGATTTTCCACATTGGAGATTGATTTCAGTCTTCCACTTGATGACTTTTTCTTTTTTTTTTATTGAAAACAGACTTATCTCTCATAAAATACATCACCCACAGTTTCCTTCCCTCCACTCCTTCTAGCTTCTCCTTCTACCTCTCTTCTCTCTTTACCTACTCTTTACCTCTTCTACCTCTTTACTCTTTATACCTTTTCCCCAGTGTCTCCCTTCAGAAAAGTGCCTGCCTCTGAGAGACAATAACCAAATAGGACAAACAAAATACATCAAGACAAAAAAAAAAAACATTCACAATGAGGCTAGACAATGCAACCTAGTATGATGAAAAGAGTCCCAAGAGCAGGCTAAAGACTCAGAGACACATTTGCTCCCAATCCCACTGTTACAAATTCCACAAAAACACTAAGATAACATCAGTAACACCTGTACAGAGGAGTTGATGCCAATCCACGCAGGCCCTGTGTTTGCTCCTTCCATCTCTGTGAGCCCCTACGAGCCGTGCTTAGTTGATTTCAGTGGGCCATGTTCTCCTGGTGTCCTCCTTTCCCTCTGACTCTTGCAGTCTTTCCTTTCTTCTTCTATGGGGTTCCCTGAGTTTTGAGGGGAGGGGCCCAATGGAGACCTTCAATTTAGACTCTCTTTCTGCATAATATCCAGGTGTGGGTCTTATTTGCTGCTGCAGGCAGCCTCTCTGATGACGAACAAGGCACTGATCTATAAGTATAGCAGAATATCATTAGGAATCACTTCATTGATTTTATTTTTTTGACCAGTTATGTTGAGTTCTAGCTAAGACTGTGGGCTATCCATTCTCCAATTCCTCGACATCCAAGGGGGCATAAGCTCCCTCTCATAGAGTGGGCTTCAATTTAAATCAGACATTGGTTAGCCACACCCAAGTTCTCTGCCAAGGTTTTTACAGTAACTGTTTACTCAGTCATCTTGTTCAGTGGATTCCTTTTCTGTATATTGTTTTGCAATTCATCTGTATCTGCCTTAGCTATAACCTTGAACTGTGTTGTAATTCTGCAGCCTCTCTAACCTTTAGTATAACCATACAGTATCTTTTTAGGAAAGAATCTGTATTAGAAAAGAGAAAACAACAACAACAACAAAAAAGACCTTTTAAAAGAAACTTCCAGAGAGGAACATAAAGAATAAAAGAGTCCAATACAGTGAGAAGAAAAATGATATCCATGTTGCAGAAGGGATGTAGGAGGGGATTTTGGAGAGTTTGTTGGTAAAACCTCCAAAATTGCAATTAAGGAAGCAATGGGGAAGCATGACAAAGTGATTTGGAGAAGTTTTAGTTCTGGAAATGAATTAAACTTTCCTGAAATTCTTCAAGGGGTACAAAAAAGATAGAGACGCCTGTTTTAGTTACTTGTGCTTTCACATATGTGTACTTATGAAAGCAAGTGAGCAGAGGTGCTCAAGCATATGTGTGCTGGAGGTTTGCAGGCTGTTACTAAATCCGCCTGCCTCCAAAGTTGTGTTCATGCCCAATGGCACTGGTAGGAGTTTTTTCAAACCTGTGAATGCATGCTTGTGAAGAGCATTAGTATCTGTAGTCTGGGAGCCTCATTTTAATTCCTGTCCTTTCCACGAGGGCTGAATTATTTGTCCATTCATGTCTTGTGGATTTCATTTTTTTTTAAACCTTCTCTTCTATCTGCTTTTGATATCCCATAACCTTGGACTTACAATTGGGTCACTGGCCTTGTTCCTCTCAGTGCTCATGCCTTCTTCCTCCCTTGGCCCCAATCCAGCCTTTAAATTGAAGTTCATATATTTTTCTGTGATGTATGTCTAACGGTGGTAATTTATTTCTTCAAAAGTACTTGAGTGAAGTGTTGATACTTGGAAGGAGTAGAAGATCTTCTCGTGCTCCGTTCTCTCATTCTGAAGCCTCCTGGTCTCCTGCTTCATGCTGACACAACAAACACACTTCCCTACTTGGTGTGGCTTCTCCAGCCTGAGGAACTGGCCCTCCCTGTGAGTCACAGCCCTGCCCCTCCCTCCTTTGCCACAGTTTGCTGGCACTGCACCTGCAGCTCCTGCTTGCAGTCCACTTCCTTCTGGGAACCCTCAGTTATCTTCTCTCTCAGGCTTCAGACAGCCCTGTCGCTGTCTTTTTGGAGAACCCCTACTCTTCGTGTTCCAGGATCTACTAGAATACATTGTGATCCCAGTGCTTATTTATCTTCTTTATCACACAGAAAACTGTGTGAGGAAGCAGACAATATACTTCCCGATTACACAGAAGGAAATCATTCTCACTCACCTACCAAGAGAACAACAACAAAACCAGAAGGAGGCAAGAATTCACATTGTGACTAGAGGCTATGATTTGCAAAAAAATATTTGTCAAAATTAAATTAAATTTTACAAGTTCTACCCTTATACAGAACCGTGAATAAGGTGACTTGTAAATATCATCTATTTATTTTTACTTAGCTACCACGGGATGGACTGAGGCTGAGACTACCTTAAACTATTTCACTAGCTCAAAATAATTTACTACAGAGATCACTATTATATAATAGTTAAATACATATTTTGTGATAGTGAATAACATTACATAAGAATCATTTTAAAGGAGTAAAATAGAAGGACACTTCTTCCACTTTTACTGGGAGAAAAAAATAATGTTTTTCCAGGAATTTTTTTTTTCTTACAGGTCTTCAGCTTATATATCATGATTTCGGATTTTGCGTCTTTAGGGGAATTCTGTGTGTATGTGTCTGTATTTATATCTTTCTTGTGATTTTTATTTGCCTCTTTTTTAATGCTTGTTTGTTTTGTCCTATTCTGCTTTTTGTTTTTTTCTCCTTTGTTTTGCTTTTTAAAATGATAAATAGAAAGAAAGAGTGTGGATTGGGTAGTTGGGAAATGGAAAGGTTCTGGGAGGAGTGGAGGGAGAGGAAAACATAATCAGAACATATTGTACAAAAAAAATCTATCTTGTATTAAAAAAAGAAAATTAATTCTCCACAAGAAATATTTTTTAAAAAGGTGTGAGGAATATTTATATCCATTATATATTCAACATACACTCATACATATATAATAGTTATATTATGTCATTCAGTGAAGTTGTATTTATCTGGTCTGGATTTCTGTTCTATGGAGACTCCTAGGACAGGGAAGGGATGGATTCAGCATGAGTGGATATAGTCACACAGTCACGTTCTTGAGTCAAGACGTGAACAATATGTGGAATGTCCGCAGAATTCAAGTAGGAATTATCAGTAAATGAAAGGTTAGTTATGCTTAGACATGGTCATCACTATCAAGAAAATGGATTGCTTTGTCAATTCAGACATAAGCAGTCTCTTAAATTCTAGTTGGTATGCTAATTGCTTATCTATAAGTTCTCCTTTTTATTGAAAACTATAATTATTCTGATTAAAGAACAGATGAAAGATGAGTTTGAATTATAACTAGTTTTAATTAGGAATAATTCATATGATTAATCTTTGACTCAGCTTTCTCTGCTTCACACTAACTCTTGGTATGGAGATGTCTGACTTTTTGCATTTTCTAAACAATGAAGATGGTTGTCATTCTCCATCCTTTTCTTCAAGTAATGAAGTGCCATAGTGAAGAAATCATAGCTTAGGAAATGCCGCTGACCCAGGTAGCAGTTTTTTCCTTATGTCATTCTCTTGTATATGCTTATGCTGACAGTTAATTGGGCTATTTTTCTGTTTGAGATAACGTAATATTGATTTGTTTCCTTAGCTCATTGTTAATACTAACATCTAGCTATTATTTGTGTCAGGAAAGTCTCTGAATGTAGGAAAGAAAATAAAAACTCGCAAACTGAGTACATAAGAATGTCCATCCAAGGTCTATCGCTGGAAACACCAACAACACTGAAACCAAATCAAAATAGCAATATTAGCTAGTTGGGAATTCACAATTTGTTAAATCCTATGTTCAACGCTTGCCACCTTGTAAAATGAGTTTAAAAATAGCTGTATTCTATAGAATAGTTCAATTAAAACTCAAGATATAATGGATGAAACACCACACATTTAAAAATTGGTGCAAGCAAGGCTTGATCTCAAGGAAATACATTTGAAAGATCCAGGTTTACTCTACAAGTTCTGCATTAGGGGAGTATTATCCTATAAAACATGCAAAATAACTGTGTCTATTTAAATAACGATAACTTTGTTCTAAAAAGATCTCTTTGTATCCAGGGAGTCCTGATGAGTGAGACCTTATAGGCTAGGTCAGATAGAAAGGGAGGAAGACCTCCTCCATCAGTGGACTAGAGAAGGAACATGAAGAGGGGGGAGAGGAAGGGTGGGTGGGATTGGAAGGAGACGAGGGAGGGGACTAGAGCCAAGTTACAAAGAGAATAAATTGTAATAAATAATAATAATAAAGAAAAAAAGAAATGTAAAAAGAAGCCCTTTTTAAGATAATATCATTTGAACTTCATCTCCTACAAAAGATACGACACAGCCAGAGATCATCCCCTTTCCTGCAGTTAGGAAGACTTGTGATAATCTGCAAGATCATCAGCTCAAGGCTATTGTACTATTTTAACATGCCCAAGCCTTGCATGATGTGGGGAACCTTATTCCATACCTCACTGTTGTGAAGGGCCAAAGAGCAGTGGCAGAGAAACCATTCACAAAGTGGTTGGGACACGACACACCCTCAAATATGAATCTTTGTATTACCACAACCATCACAACCAGCCTCACGAAGAAGTGCATGAGTCTATAGTTATATGTTTAACATACAAATGAAAGCTATTAATATACACGTTTAAATTTCCCATGGAAGCACAATTTCAGAGGCAGGCTCAGGAGAGTTTACTAAAGCACACATGCATAAATACATCCATATACACACACATGCGTGCAATATATATCTTATCGATATACCTATGCCTTGATCACCAGGAAATTTAAAATACAAACAAACTTTAGTGTTTACACCCTCTAAATAGCAAAATTGGAAGTACAAATTCACAGTTGTTTGAATCTTAGAAGTTAACTGTAATTCTGATATATGTCCACAGTAGATGTACTCTTCTGAACAGATTCTTAGTATTTTAGTAAACAAAAGGAATGCTTTTTTAAAAATTTTATACTCCTATTGATCAAATTAGAGTCACTCCAGAATGATCTATGAAACTCACTGCTGAGCTCTGTCAACTGGCTGAGATTATACAGAAAAAAAAAAAAGGAATGATTGATTGAAATCACGATATTTTTAGAAAAGATTTTCAGTAAGGCATCTGCAATGTGATTAGAATTTTAATTGTTCAACACATCTACAGAAATAGTTTCTAATGGCATGAAGTTTGCACTCCTTCAAGCTGACCATTTTCAATTCAATGCTTTCCAATGTTAATTTTTATTTGTGTATTTTTACTATATAAACAATAATAAAATGGCTTTGAATATGAACTCACACATTGACAAATATACATGAAACAGTATTTTAATGTGTGATGTACATGTACATTATGAATTTGATTGGTTGAGATTAAGTCCTGTATTTATAAGGTGAGCACGTGATGGCACATGACATGAATGAATAACATCCTTTGTGATAAATGTTTTGATTAGAAAGAATTCACCTGCAGAAATGTAAAAATAAAATAAAATATTAGAAATTGAAAAGTTCCTTCAGATAGAAAATTGATCTTAAAAAAACAATTTGTTTTGTTGATTAAAGTTTATTGGTTCTAAGAATCAGTGGTGTAAGAAAACATTTTCAGCATACACACACACACACACACACACACACACACACAGCTTCCTGACATTGATTCACAGAGATCAGAAAAACATAACTGTATCCAATGTCTAGATTCACACAAAAGGTAGCAGATTTGATTCAAGTACTTTCAACCAAATTAAGTGCTGTCATTTCAGACAGAATGTTAGAAACTTTTGATTCAGTAAAATCTCAGTAAGTATTTGTTGCAGAAACAGTATGAAATTGTTAATTTTAGCTTGACTATTCTAATTTTATGATATGACATTCACTTCCCAAAAGCAAAAAATAGAGGGAAATACCCATTTTAATATGTAAACTTTTGTTTATATGTGGAAAACTGCCAGCAGCATTTATACTAAAATATTTTTAGAGTATGAAAAAAATTGACAAAATATATGCATACAAAAGTTATTTCTGGCCATCATGTTTGATAATACATAGCCATATGGAGCCACTATAGATAGCTCCATTATAATTTGGACATTTCAAATGCCATTTTCCACAAGGGTAAAAGGCGGGATAAAACTGCTTTGGAGATATAAAATTCTTTCGTCAAAAATATTTAAGGTATTTCATTTTGGAACTATCAGGAAAACAAACCAGACAGCTTTTATCAGATGTATCATAGATATTTTTGTTATCTGTAAGAGAAAATTATGACAAAAGACTTGGAGAAGATCCTGGTCCACAGTCCTTATGGAGATCCCTGGTTGACACAGAGATGTTATGTCCTTGGGTCTTTCTGTAGGAATTACCAGTCGGTCTGATTTCAGTCACTTTTACTAATGGACAAAAAGTCCGATTCATCACAGTTTAGTGTGAGGATGGCCAATGGTGTCTTATATATTTGCCAACTGTGATCTCTTATAGTTATTGAAGCCCCACTGTAAGTAAGTAATTTCTCTTTTCTTTCTTTTCTTTTTGGATTTTTTTTAAAAAACATGCTTCCCTCATAAAGTACATCCTGATCACAGTTATTTTTTCTCTCCTTACCCTTCCCAACTCCTCCCTACCTTCTCTCTCCCCCAGGTGAATTCTACTTCATTTCCCTTTAAAAAAGGAACAGAGTTGAATGAGGATTGAACATCTTCCCTAGGGTCCACCTTGTTATTTAGCTTCTTTTCCCCGGGGTCCGAGGATTGTTCAATGTTCCTGAATAAACTGCATTGAAAAAAAAATTATTATATAAATATAAATTGGTCATACTAGTTTGAGATACTTCCTAAAAAATTAAATTTCTAACTTAAAAAGTATTTTTTTATGAAAAAAATGATTGATTGCATGGGAAAAGAAAGTCCCATGGGAGGGAATATTTATATTTTGGGATTAAAGTTCAAATGTTACTGGTATGTCTAGTGTCTATTGTACTCATAATTGGTAATTGCTAGGTAGATGAGTTTCTGATATGTCCTTATATGGATATAGAGACCAATGTTAAGGAAATAGGCTAGGAAGCCTTTGTGTATTAATAATCTTAGTGCTTTGCTTACTAGATAATTTTTGACATAATTTAAATAAAAATAGCAACTTGTAAATCTGAAGATAGCAAATTTAAATCAAACCTGAGCCATGTCTCATCACCAGTTTTCCAAAATAAACTATTTCCTGGCTTAAAGCAAAAAAAAAAAAAAAAAAGTATAGATTTTAGTATGTTTATCCTATATTATATGTCTAATAACCACTTATGAGTGAGTTTATACCATGTGTGTCTTTCTGCTTAAGGGATACCTCACTCAGGATGATCCTTTTCTAGTTCCTACCATTTGCCTGCAAATTTCATGATTTCCTTGTTTTTAATAGCTGAGTTGTATTGGATTGCATAAATGTACAGCAAACCCTGTATCCATTCCTCCACTGAGGGCATCTGACTATTACCTAACATGGTTGAGCAAATGTCCGTGTTGTAAAGTTGAGCATCTTTCAGATATATACTTAGGAGTGGTGTAGCTGGATCTTGAGGAAGCGCTATTCCTAATTTTCTGAGAAAGCACCAGATTGATTTTCAAAGTGTTTGTATAAGTTTACATTCCCACCAGAAATGGAGGAGGGTCTGCCTTTCTTCACACCTCTCCAGCATGTGTTGTTACTTGAGTTTTTAATCTTAGACTTTCTGATGGGTATGAGCTGAAATCTCAGGGTTGTTTTGATTTGCGTTTGCCATATGACCACAGACAGTCACCATTCTTTCAGTGTTTCTCTGCCATTCAATATTCCTCTATTGAGAATTCTGTGTTTAGGTCTGCACCCTAATTTTCAGTGGATTACTTGGTTTGCTGATGTTTGACAACTTAAGTTCTTTATATATTCTAGATATAAGCCCTCTGTCAGATATAGGGTTGGTGAAGACCCTTTCCCAATATGTTGGCTGTCATTCTGTTCTGATGAAAGTGTCCTTTGCTTTACAGGACAGGAGTCCACCACAGATGACCTGTGAAAGACTCTACTAATCGAGGTATTGAAGCAGAGGCTGAGACTCATAGCCAAACTTTGGGCAGAGTGCAGGTAATCTTATGAAAGAAGGGGGAGCTAGAAAGACCTGGAGGGGGCAATACAGATATTCTATTTAGAACTTTCTACAGTCACTTATTCCTCACACCAAATTTGACCAGTTGTGGCATTAGACATTACATACTGAAAAACAAAAACAAAAACAAAACAACAACAACCAAAAAAAAACCTTCTCTGATGATGGCTGAAACAGCAATAATCTATGGATATAAACATAAGTATTTAGAAAGCAGTTTGACTGTTTAGCAGAGTAGCAGTAAGTTATCGCTAAGACCTATAACCTCCCAAGTCAAAGGTTCCTTTTCTCCCAGAATATAAAGAAAGACTTCCAGTGTTGAGGAATAATGCAGAAGGCACACACAAAAGGCAGTGCAAAGTGGAGAAGGATACTCAAGACACCAAAACCCTAATCATGGGTTCTTGAATAGTTTTACTGTACCAGGGATGAGTTCTCTCTTATTCAGTGCCCATCAAATCCAGCCAGAAAGTGGTTGATTACCAATAATACTCATGTCATTGGTGAGTGTATCCTGCCAGAGGGGTCACTATTGCAGCTTGGAAGAGGTGGGTAGTCTACAGCCTAGGAGGAGAGTTAAAGACTTTTTTCCTTCAGTAGTTTAAAAAGAACTTTCTAGCACTATCAAAGCTAGCCAAAATAAAGGAGGAAGTGCCCAGGTCAATCCCAACTTGATTTCTCAGTGTTCTATGACTCAAGTATGTGGCGTCTTCAAAAAGAGAGTCTTACTCTCTCATTCTGATAGGCAACTAAGGACTATAACAATAGACTGTAATGTTTTGGGAACCTCTATAATGTTTGGCTTCTTTGACTAATGGCTCAAAATATGTGTACATCCTTGTTCACTATTGCTTTATTCACAATAGAGAGAAAATGGAAATAGCCTATGCATCCATTCATTTATGAATGGCCAATCAAAATGTATTGCTCTTATTCAGCTTTAAGAGAAAATTGGCTAAGTTTTTAAAAAAAAAATGAATGGCACTACACTCTCTCTCTCTCTCTCTCTCTCTCTCTCTCTCTCTCTCTCTCCAGGCAAGGTGACCCTTACAAATTCTACATGTGGATCCTGGTCTCAAATTTATAGAGTGTTTAAACTGGAGAAATGGGATATAGGGCACAATAAGAGACCATGAGGGAGAGAAGATAGCAGAACACATATCATATAAAAGTAGGAGGAAAAATACTGGTGTTAGAAAGATTTAAGGGAACAGGGAACAGGACAGAAGCCTACCACAGAGGGCCTCTGAAAGACTCTACCCAGCAAGCTGTGAAAGCAGATGCTGAGACTCACAGCCAAACTTTGGGCAGAGTGCAGAGAATCTTATGAAAGAAGGGAGAGATAGAAAGACCTGGTGGGATAGGAGCTTCACAATGAGACCAACAGAACCAAAATATCTGTGCCCAGGGGTCTTTTCTGAGACTGATACTCCAACTAAGGCCATGCATGGAGATAACCTAGAACCCCTGCACAGATGTAGCCCATGGCAGCTCAGTATCCAAGTGGATTTCCTGGTGAGGGGAACAGGGACTATCTCTGACATGAACTCAGTGGCTGATTCTTTGATCACCTCCCCCTGAGGGGGGGAACAGCCTTAGCAGGCCACAGACTTCACAACAGCCACAAATAACATAAAGTACTTTCAGTTTTTTCTCTTTTTTATTATTGTTATTATAATTTATTACAGTTTATACAATTTGTGTCCCTGCTGTGCCACCTCCCTAGTCTCTTCCCAATCCAACCCTCTTTCCCTCTTTTCCCACTATGCCTCTCCCCTAGTACATTGATAAGTGAGTTCTTGCTCCCTTTCTATCCGACCCTAGCCTATCAGGTCTCATCATGACTGGTTGTATTGTCTTTCTCTCTGGCCTGGCAAGGCTACACCCCCCAGGGCGAGGTGATCAGAGAGTGTGCTATTGAGGTCATGCCAGGGACAGCCTCTGCTCTCCTTACTAGGGAGCCCACTTGGAGACTGAGTCCCTGGGCTACATCTGAGCTGGTGTTTTAGGTCCTCTTTTTTATTTTTAATTTTTATTTTAATTTTTATTTTTTGGTTCTGTTGTTCTCCTTTTGAGCTCCTTTCCCCTTCAGGACTTTCTATCTAGCCCTTCTTTCATAAAACTCCATGCATTCTGCCCAAAATTTTGCTGTACGTCTCAGCCTCTTCTTTGATACTCGATCAGTAGATAGAGTGAAGCTAAACTTTTACCTTCTTGCAAACTGAGTAAAACTCATTCAAAGCATTAAACAACACAAGATAAACATTTCCATTTCTGTTCTTTAAAGTAGACACAATAAAACCTTACCAAAAGATGCAAATAGTCATTTTTAGTAGTATGACTTAACCCTGTCGTTATCATTCAAAGACTATATTTGTAGTGGAGAATAAAATTTAAGGATGAGAAAAATGTCCATTATTTTATCAAATATTGTAGAAAATTGTAAAACATGTTTAACTGTCTTTAAAAATATAAATATTTATTTGATACAAGTATTATAACATATTCCATATAATTATAAACACGTTAAGGGGTTGGATGTGATTTCCTTCATAGTTTCCATTGACTTTAGTTGTGAGAGTAAATTTCTCTTACTAACACTCAGTATTTTGATACTTCAAATAATTATAGAAAATCAGCTAAATTTTAGGATTAAAAGACTAAATATGTTAATAATTAGCCAAATAAATGTGAGACAGATTATTGTTGGTAGTACTGATAGTCAACCTTGGCTTAAAATGAAACATAAATATTTAAATAGATCAAGCTGACTAAAGTAAAAGTAAAAATAAACCTTGTTTGATATCCAGTGCAATGCTTTACAATGTTTACCTTGAAAAAATATAAGCCTCTGGGCAGGAAGTGCATCCTCCGCCTGTAATTCTCTGTCAGTGTCGTTCAGCTGTAAATAAGCAATGCTTCCCAGTGGCAGAAAAGCACTCTCTTCCTTTCCCTTCTCGAGCCCCGCAATTCCTTCCTCTAGCCTCTAAGAATGGTTTTGAGGCTATGTGAGTTAATACACGCTTGTCTTCTCTGAGTTCCAGCACATACTTGCCTGGGGAGGATTGCAAACTTTGGTTAATATTAATGAAACAGTTTGGGGTTATGAACAGGCAGAAAAACAAACCGTGCCTTCATTGGCAGTGCTACCTCCTTGTTAAGGATCCCTGGGAAGAGTTCATATTACATTTGACCACAGGGGCCTAAATCACATCACCGCCACCCCTACCTCCGCTTATCTCAACACTTTAAGGATTAAAGAAGGGAAATAAAAGTCATAATTTTCTCAACAGTGTTCTTTCCTCATGCTCAGAAGCAAAATGCTATCAGCCATCTGTAAGTAAGTGAATGGCTTGCCCGTCAGAGCAATATCATAATGCTCTCTCATGAAAACTTATAAGTAATTTAAAATTCATGATCTGGAATAAAATTTGGATTCCTACGGGCTTTTTACAGAGTCTCTCTGTGACATCG
Organism: Meriones unguiculatus; assembly: GCF_030254825.1. Classification (NCBI taxonomy): domain Eukaryota; kingdom Metazoa; phylum Chordata; class Mammalia; order Rodentia; family Muridae; genus Meriones; species Meriones unguiculatus. The sequence goes on from NC_083363.1 coordinate 49,464,854, forward strand.
CATAGCAACAAATAAAATGTTGTAGTATGTTCTTTGAGCAGTTTTATTCCAGTGTGTAAGGTAGTCCTGGGTTTTATACACTTATATATTAACACTTTTGGGAAACAGATAATTATTTAGAGCCATAAATACACTGCTCATAAGACACAATCAAAGCTTGTGTTTAATAAGTGACTCTCAGCGCATTTTATTTTACAGTTTACATCCGCTATGTATGGAAGTCAGGGCAGGTACTCAAACAGGAACCTGTAAGCGAGACCAGAAGCTGAGACCAAGGAGATGTGATGTTTGCTGGCTTGGTCTGTAACCTTTCCTTAACTGAGTATTTCCAAAGCAAACTTCTTGCTTTCAGGAAATGTGAATCTCCCACAAAGACACCACAAAACCACCTTCAGACCTTCCATATTTCAACAGAACTGAAAAATCTAATCTGTACCTTTTCTAAAACTTATCTTTTAAGCACATAAAACTTATCTTTTAACCAAATAAAAAGTTAATTGGCTGAAAATGAATTGACATAGTGATCTGAATATTTTCAGTTGAAACACATTGTTTTTATTTAAATTATATTAGGATGAATGCATATGTGCATATAATATATGTGTGCATGTATACATACTGCTTGTATATACTTTTATATACATACTTTTACATACATACATATATACATACTCTCTATCACACATACATTATATTCACCTACCCAGCTCTTCCAAGACCCACCCCTACTTTTCTTTCCATCAAATTTGTGTACTTAGAAAAATTACATTAAAAAAATATTTTTAAGTATTGGTCTCTGAAAGCCCCACTGGGCCCAGAATTTTAAGTTATGTTGTTCTCCTTGTGAAGCTCCTGTCCCCTCCAAGTCTTTCTTCTATATCCCCCATTTTCCATAAGATTTCCTGCACTCTGCCCAAAGTTTGGCTATGAGTCGCAGCATCTCCTTGGATACCCTGATGGATAAAGTCTTTCAGAGGCCAGCTGTGAAAGGCTCCTGTTGTGTTCTCTGTCTTCTACTTCTGATATCCATCCCATTTGCCCTTCTGAATGAGGTTTCAGCCTCTTCCCTAGGGTCTTCCTTGTTGTTTAGCTTCTTTAAAACTATAGATGTTAGTACAAATAAATTTAAGAAAAAAATATTTTTGAAATTTTTATATAATATACTTTGATCATGTTTTATTTTCTCTTTCATTAAGTCCCCCAAAGCCTGCCCGCCTTCACACCCACCCTGTCCTTCCATATTTTAACCCATCAAGATCATCTTATGCTGCCCAGTTTGTCTTCTGTGTCCAAGGAATTGTGCAAATATTCTCTTTAGCAACAGAGTCTTACTTTCAACCAGTGGTCTTCGCAACTGAGCCTGGGTTGTTTGGGGCTTTCTTGGTCCAAAAACTCAACTAGATAGAATCCATTCCCAGTACTCTAAGCTTCAATTGCTGATGAGAGATTCTAGTGAGGGCACTGCCTCCTCCTTTATTTAGATTGCATACATACATACATATCTACATATGTACATACAGATTTTTAGATAGAAGTGTCTACATTAGGTTTCCATACGACCCCTTAAATGGCCTTAATTTTTACTTTGCTTGCCCCATATCCCAACACTTAGCCTCCATTTAACTCCCTTTTTACATTTTATTCTCCCATTCCAGCTACTGTTCAGTCTTGTCCATCATAATTAATTGTGGTATTTCTATTACTTCCTAGGAAAATCCAACCTTCCCCAAGTCCCTTATTCTGTACCCAACCTTGTGGTTATATGGATTGTAGTTTATTCATCAAAGACTTAAAAGCTATCACAACGTATAAGTGAATACATAAAAATACAATATTTGTCTTTTTGGGTCTAAGTTATATCTCACAATTAATTTTTTCTAGCTCCTTCAATGAACCTGGGGGTTTCATGATATGTTTACAAAGTGGACTATTATCCTGCTATTAAAGAATAGAATTTGGTTTCATTCTTAAATACCAAATAGCTGGCAAGTTTCATCAGCACTGAATGGTGAAGATGCTGTCACTTTTCCAGCATATATTTTGGTTTCCTTGTTAAAACTCAGGTGGCTTGAGGGAGTGTGGGTGGATTTCTCTTTGGGATTTTATCCCTATTCCATTGATCAATGAGTCCATTTTTATGTTACAAGCCTACTGTTTTCATTGTCATAGCTCTGTAGTATAATTTACATCTGGGGTGGTGATATTTCATCTTTAATTAATCTATTATTATTTATTACAATTTATTCACTGTGTATCGTGGCTATAGCCCCCCTCCACTCCTCCAAGTCCCAGTCTATCTTCCCTCTTCTCCACCTATGAATCTCCCATAGTCCTCCTTCCATTCTGTCTGACCAGGTTTCATCAGGGCTGCATCATATTTCTCTGTGGCCTAGCAAGACTGTACCTCCCAGGAAGCCACTATTTCATATGGAAAAACATAAAACACAGAATAGTTAAAACAATACTGTACAATAAAAGATCTTCTGGAGGTATCTCCATCCCTGATCTCAAGCTGTACTACAGAGCAATAGTAATAAAAGAACTGCACAGTATTGGCATAGAAGCGAAAGGAGGATCAATGGAATTGAATCGAGGACCCAGAAATAAACCCACACACCTATGGATATTTTATTTTTGACAAAGAAACCAAGACCATACAATGGAAAAAAGATAGCATCTTCAACAAATGATGCTGGTCTAACTGGATGTCTACATGTAGAAAAATGCAAATAGATCCACATTTATCATCCTGCACTAAAGAAGTTCTTTTGTTGTTGTTTAGCGTTGTTGTGGCTAGCCTGGCTATTTTTTTATTTCTCTTTGAAAATTAATATTAGTTTTTCATTGCTGAGTAGTATTCCATTGTGTAAAAGCACCACAATTTCTACATGAAATTTGCAAGCAAATGGTGGGATCTAGAAAAGATCACCCTGAGTCAGGTATCCCAGAAACAGAAAGACAAACACAGTATATACTTACTTATAAGTGGGTACTAGACATGTAAGATAGGATAAACATACTAAAATCTGTACACCTAAAGAAGATAAACAAGAAAGAGGACCCAGAGTAAGATGATCAATCCTCACCTAGAAGACAAATGAGGTGGACATTGGAAGTAGGAGAGAGGAGACGAGCACAGAGGGCCTCTGGAAGACTACCTAGCAGTGTATCAAAGCAGATGCTGAGACTCATAACCAAACCTTGGGCAGAGTGCAGGAAATCATATGAAAAAAAAGGGAGTTAGTAAGAACTGGAGAAAAGAAGAGCTTCACAAGGAAATCAACAGAACCAAAATATGTGGGCACAGGGGTCTTTTATGAGACTATTTCTCCTACCAAGGACCATGCATGGATATAACCTAGAACCACCTAGAACCCCTGCTCAGATGTAGCCCATGACAGCTCAGTATCCAAGTGGGTACCCTAATAAGGGGAACAAGGATTGTCTCTTACATGAACTCAGTGGCTGGCTCTTTGACCTCACCCCCGCCCCGATCCCCAGGGGAGCAGCCTTGCCAGTCCACAGAGAAAGATATTGCAGCCAGTCCTGAAGAGACCTAATAAGCTAGAGTCATATAGAAGGGGAGGAGGAACTCCCCTATCAGTGGACTTAGAGAGGGGCAGAGAGGAGATGAGGGAGGGAGAGTGGGATTGGGTGGGAATGAGGACGGAGGCTACAGCTGGGATGCAAAGTAAATAAACTGTAATTAATATAAAAAATAAAAATTTAATCAAAAAACACAAAATTAAAAAAAAAACACAAAACAGTACTCATTTACCTGATATTTGCTGTGAGCTTCCTGCATGTGTCCTATGTATTCCTTTTAATTTGTTGAATCACATGTATCTCCATTCTCCCCAGAACCTTAATTATGACAGAATATTGATTTTTCAAAGGCTCTACATTCTTATAATGAATGTTTGTATATTTCTTTTGTCTTTTAGTCTATTTATGTTTATTGATTTACAGATACTGAGTCACAATTATATATTTGAGAAGAAGCAGAATTCATTATGGTGGATAATCTTTTTGAGGAGTTCTTGAATTCATGCTGTGAATAATTTGCTAAAATGTTTTTAATTAAATTAGCTAAGAATTTTGTTTTTTGTTGCGTTTTTGTCTGATTTTGCTATCACTGTAATCCTGGCTTCATAAAAATAATTTTTCAATGTTCTTTCTTTTCTTTTGAGGAGTATTTTATAAGTTTGAAGATTTTTAATTATGGCTTCTATCTCACTAGTGTTGTGACTTCATTAAATTATTTACTTAATCTTGATTTAACCGTGGTATGGCATACATATCTATAATTTCTTTCATTTCTTCACGTTTTAAAGTTTAGTGGAATAGTGATTTTTTTAAAGTACATTTCATTGAGTCTCTAAATTTTCTGTCAGTATAATATACTGTCTTTGATCTCAAATTCAGTTAATTTGGATATTCTCTTTCTTTTGGTTAATTTTTTTAAATAATCTCTTTTTTTAATTTTATTTTTTTCTTATCAGTTACATTTTATTAACTATGTATCCCAGCAGTGTCTCGATCCCTCAGTCCTCCCCAGTCCCTCCCTCCCTCCCTCATCTGCACCGTGCCCCTTTCCAAGTCCACTGATGGGGGGGACCTCCTCCCCATTCATCTGATCCTGTTAATTTTGCTAAATGTTTTCAGTTTTGTTAATAGTATAAAAGCACAAACTCCTTGTTTCATTTATTATTTGTATTGTTTTCTCTGATATTAGCTATTCCTACCTACTTTTTGGGGGTGTTCATAGTTTTTGGGTTTGGTTATTGTTTTTGATTTGTTTTTAGATCTTTAGGTGTATTATGGCTATTAATTTGAAATCTCATATATTTGGATGGAGGTATATATTGCTATAAACTGTATACTTGTGACTGCTTCCCTTGTGTTCCAGAGGTTTCACTTTGATATATTTAGATTTTTATTGCTTATTTTTAATCAATTATTTTTTTAATCAATGGAAATCATGCATTGGAAAAATCTTGAAACACATACGCATGCCCATAATATGCTTCTTCATTAAATAAAATCTTTACAACACTTTAATCTGATAGGCTTCAGCTTGGCTCCAGAAATCACGAACAGAAGTAATTAAGGGTGCAATTCTCTTAATGTACTCACTGAATTCACTCTCTCAGAGAGCATTTGCTTCTCCTTCCCTTGTTACACTCCTCTTCTGAGGCTATCAAAGATTGTTCTTCACATTTAATATTCAACCAAAATTTATCCATTGACTACTTCCTTGAACCTTCATTCATCATTCTTGTTTTAGTTCTTTTAAATACATTTTATTTATCCTCAAGTAATTACCTGCAATATCTCCATTCTGCTGGTGATTTTGAGAGTCCTAGTCCTCATATTACTCCTGCCTGGAAGAAATTGCTCCTTCTTTCAGATCAAGTAAATGAGGTTTGGAGATCCTGCGTGAATTGTCCAAGCTAATGGGGTAACTGGGGTAACTGAAATCATCTGACTATGCTTTTCTAAGTGATCTGTTCCCAAACATATTTTTACTGACTCGTTTGTCTCTTTCATATTATACCTCTTATCTTTCATGTTGGTTTCTTCTGTCTTGGGATTAGTGTTTATTTCTTGGAAAGTTCTCTTTGTCAAGCTCTGTACAGCTGGGTTTAAAATATTACCTTCACTCCTACCCATTTTCCTTCTCCATATTCTTACTCCATAGCGTCTACACCACCTTGTCTTCTGTATCCATGTGTCCCCTACACTTCCTGTTAATTAGACTCAGAAAAAAAAGTTCATTCTGATCTCTCTGTACCAGGTAGGCGGTTAATTCTACTTTACAATTCTTTTGACTAAATAATGTTTTTCGTTTGTTGGCATTTATATTAAATGTATGAAACCTCACTGGTTTGGCCCAGGCTATAGCAGAACACCACTGCAAAATCATTTTGTGTATTGTACCAAGTGTTATGTAAGTATATCTAATATGCAACTGCCTTCAGGACATTTTCTTGCTTATGAATTTCTATGAGCTTGATTCTTAAGTTTTAAGCCAGGCAATAAATTTCTTTGAAGATGGCAGTCAACATTAAAAGAAGAAAAAAAACCGCATGCCTCAAATCTTATACTTCATACTCTTAAGTCATAGGGAATCATAGAAACTAGAATCCACATTTATTTAGCTTTGTTATGGCCTGAGCCAAGATAAAGCTCACTTTACATTAGATTACAAAAAGTATGGCTCTTATTTAATGAAGATGTATAACATGTACTCACATGTGCTTCCATGTTCCCCAATACATAATGCTTACTTAAAAATACTGGCTGTGCTGTACTTTAAAACTCCTTATTGCACACATATATACGCATTCAGTATTAAGGCAGTGCATCTAAACTCATGTTAACATGATTACACGAATAGATTTAAGTATATTTAAGTACAATGTGGAAACAAAAAAATGAAAATCAAAGTTGATTCATTTTATCTAATTGGCTTATTTTTAAAATTTTATCTATCTATCTACCTATCTATCTATCTATCTATCTATCTATCTATCTATCTATCTATCTATCTTATTCCAATTTAGTCACTTTGTATCCCTGCTGTAGCGCCTTCTCTTGTCTCCTTATAGTCCCACCCAGCCTCCCTCTTTTCCCTGTATGCCCCTCCCTTAGTCCCTGATAGGTGAAGACCTCCTCCCCTTCTATCTGACCCTAGCCTATCAGGTTTCAGAGGAGGAATGGATACAGAAAGTGTGGTACATTTACACAATGGAATGCTATTCAGCAATTAAATGCAAGAAATCATGAAATTTTTAGGCAAATAGTGGGAACTAGAAAAGATCGTCCTAAGTGAGGTATCCCATAAGAAAAAAGACACACATGCTATATATTTACTTATTAAGTGGATATTTGCCATATAATATAAGATAAACATACCAAAATCCATAGTCCTAAAGAGGACCTCTAATTGTCTTAATGATTTGGAAGATTTATCCCTGTGTTTAATGAGGCTTAATAATTTCCCTATAGAAATTTATGTTCTGTATAAAAAATTCATACTTTTTTCTCTGTATGTAAGTTTTAGTATATACTATATATAATTAGAATAGAACAGACAGTGTGAAAACGAGGGGGAAAGAAAAAGGAAAATTCAAGCAAAGGTCTTCTATTTTAAAATGTTGGTTTTTATACTTTCTGCATTTGTATTTTACATTTAAGTTACTAAGTCTTCAGCATTGCCTGTTTCCTTACATATATATCTATAGATGTACAATCACGTTTATGTAGTGAATAAAATAAAAATTTGTATTATTGTGTTAGTGCCAAATGAAAAAGTAAATTCATTTTTTATCTTGAGACAGGCTCTCATTATAAAGCCAACTGATTGTAAAAGGGTGAAATCCTCTTGTTTCAGACTCCCATTTTCTGGTATTATAGATGCGAGCCAACACGCTCAAGAGCAAATATTTTTGATACTATGATAGCTTATCATCTCAACACAAAAATCGTATTTCACATATTCGATTTCATGGTTTGCATAACAACTATTGCATATACTTTCTTACATGCATTAGTAGTTTTAAAACAGTAGGTTTAGATATTAAGCAAAATATTCAAAAAGCCCAAATTCTCATGCCTGCTTCCTAAGCATGTTCTCAAAGTAAAAAACAGTTAAAGTAAACTCACATCCGCTATCTTTAATTTTTAGAAAAACGTTTACTTTATCAAATGCAACAGTGTAATGGAGACAAAACCGTTTAGCCAATATTCCCTTCACTAGCCTCAATGCCTCAGTTCCCCCTGCAGGCATCTGCTTGGGCCAGACAAGAATATTGCAAGATGTATAAATTCTTATTATTTTTAACTCTGAATATGTTTTTGGTAAGAATACTATCATTGTAAAGATAATATGAATGTTAAATCAGTTTCCCAACATAATTTTAGTAAGATAAATATGATGTTTCAAATAAAAGGAAGTTAATTTCAAGGATTTACCATATTTCAATCATTGAATGATTCCCATAGTTTAAATTATGGCAATAATCTATTGAAAGTTATTTACCATGTAGTGTTCCGTGTTACCTATTATATAACCGTTAGAAGAAGGCACATCATCAGAACCTAGAGGATTAAATAATTTAATAAAATTAAGTTAAACTTGTTTTTTTTTTTATGTGTGTGTGTGTGTGTGTGCATACCACATGTGTGCAGATACAGAAGGACAGAACAGGGTTTCGGATGTCAGGAACAAGGAGCTGCGGGATTTGTAGGCTTCTGCTTACGGGTACTAGGAACTGAACAGGGAACCTTTAAAAGGGCAGCTAAAGCTCTTAACCACAGAGGCATCTCTACACCGAACTGTAATTATTTACCCAACAAATGGCAGGAGTGGATTCTATTTGCTTTAGAGCCTGTGGAGTACAGAGACATATCCAGAGACATAGGTACATAGATGCTGAAAAACCTTTATATTGTATGGCTTGGCCGTATATGCTTAAAGTACCAGGTACTTGAGAGGTGTAGAAGGAACAGAATCTGAGACCTGAAATTTAAGAGTATATTTGGTAAGCTAGAATTTATGATATTATTTTTATTATACTTAGAATATTATGATTAGACAGCCACATTCATATTGATATCCTGATGAAGGAGTGCTCATAATTTCTGAGCAATCTGCACTCCTTCAGTATTTCAGTATTGCTTTTCTCATCCCAGTTACCCACGTCAATTTCTAGTCTTGAAATCAACAGCGCTGATTAATAACCACGCAAATTCATCATAGCACACACTTATATTGTACTTTCTACGTTCTTGACTTTGCATATACAATGCCAAAATGCTCAAAAAATATACTTCCTTGTTTGTTTCTGCTTTGTCTTAGGAAAGACTTAAAAAGCCTCATAAGCACCAAATAGGTACTACTGAGGTTTACAAAAGCACTTCATAATCATTGTAACAGGATAAGGTTATTCTTTGGTTCTTAATCAAATTAGTTAATTGAAATGTAAAGGTTTCACTTCAGATATTTTTCATCTCAGGTATGTGAATTCACTTAAATAATAACTATATTTTACAATCTGTACTTGAAAAAATACTAAATGTTAATTTTTTTTGATGGGGAAACGGCAGATATGTACTTCCATTAACTTTATTCAGAAAAAGAAATTATTTTTTTAGTTGATAAATAAGTAAAGAATGTTTCTGTAGCATGAAGTACAGATATCCTTGGCTTTATGCTACCTGTCACAACCCCCAAAGGCCATCAGAAAACACAGGTATTTACCTTATAATTCTTAACAGTAGCAAAATTAGTTATGAGGTAGCAACAAAAATAACTTTATGGTCGGTATCACCACAATATGAGGAACCATATTAAAGTGTTGCCACCTTAGGAACATTGAGATCTACTGAGCTACATTACTTTGGAATAACGAATTACATTCTGTTATTGTAAAAAATGGTTGAAAATTTGATGCAGTTCAGTTTCTTTTTAAAGAGTGATGCTGTCTGTAGATATACACTCATTCAAATTCCCAACTGATATAATTAGCTTTGATTTTAAAAGCCTGACTGAAAAGGCCTCTGGTACCTAGGATAGTTCCCCATTAGCTGACTACTTTGACGATTTCAGTGTATCTCTCAATTGTCTCCTATTGTATCTAAAAAGGAAGACACAAACAAAAAAGACATAATGTGTCTTCCCTGCCATGTCTCCTCTAATGCCTATTATAATGAGTGTAGGAAAAATGTCAGAGCAATCAGTGTGACATTCTCCCAAGAATCGGGACAAGTTATTCTGGGGACCAATGTAGGCACTTAAAATTAATATTCTCATGTATATCTGCATGAGCCTGGACCTCACTGACTGATGGTAAAACTCCTTCTTTATATATAGTCATGTCAAGCCTATATATCATCAGACCCCATTATGGAGGAATTAAGTGTTTTTAATTCAGAAGTTGGATTTTTTTTAGGTGCAGTATATAATCATAGGCTATTCTAGTTTGTTTTTTGTTTCTCTAATAAAACACTAATCAGAGTTAATCTAGAAAGAAATTTATTTTGCTTATACTTCCAGGTGATAGCACATTACAGAAGGAGGTCAGGGCAGAAACTCAAGGTAGGAATCTAGACCACAGGTTCCTAGAACACAGAAGAATGTTTAGTGCTTTTCTTCCAGGCTCATATTCAGTGACTTTGCTTATATATCCAAGGTCCTCCTGCCTACGGATCATACACCTCTCAAGGGCTGGACCCTCCTTTATAAACTAGTAATCTAGAGAAATGCTTCCACATACATGCCCACGGGTAAATCGGATGGATGTAATTCTTCAATTAAATTTTCTTCTTTCCAGGTGTGTCAAGTTGATAACTAAGATTTAGTGTTTCATAGGTTTTCTCTCATTCTGACTAGAAACTCCTCTCCCATGCTTATCTTTTCACAGGAGCATTGCACAGAGGATCCTTAAAGGACTCCATCTTTCATTGCATTTACCCACTGTGGACTCCCTCAAAGCTTCTGAACCCTGATCATCTTCTAGTTCCTTAGTGCTTTCCTTTTAGGATTTATTTTTATTTACCTTTGTGTAAGAGAGAGGGGGGAGAGAGAGACAAAGTGTCTTCCACCTGTGAGGATGTTCCCTAATGGGCCAGTAGAAGGTTTTGGAAGGTTTGAGCTTAGGCTACAGGTAGTTGGGAGCCTTCAGATGTGGATGCTTTAGAAGAGCATTGAGCTTTAAAAAAAAAAAAAAAAAGCTAAGCCTGTTTTCCAGTTCCAAGTATCCTCTTAGTGTTTATCATAGCAACATAAAACAAATGAACAAACATGGAGCACAGGGTTCTATGAAATGTAGCGGTATTATTTTCTTACCTGGCCTAATTAACAGACAATCCTGAGTGTAATCCTTCATGATTTTCTAGAGTCTAGATTCTTGAATAGCCTTTGGCCTGTTTTACTTGATACTGAATTAATTTTTTCTTTTTTTCAGCACATTAATTTTTTAAAGATATATCATCTATATTTTTCTGTCACAAGAGCTATTATTTATTTCCAAGACTGTAACTGTTATAGGATTGTAGTTCAACAAAATAAATACATATAGTAAAGATGTAATAAGTAATGTATAGTCTAAAGACTATCCATGTCTTGTCAGGCTTATCAACTTTGTTGGCGATTTGAATCATGTATTTTTATGGCTATACAGGCAGTCTGCTTAAGCACGTTTCCACAGGATGGCACTATGTTGATATTCTCTGTAAACAATACAATATGCTTCTTCAGTGCATGTCTGCCCATCTAATCTTGGAAATGGGATTCCTTTACTGCATCAAGGAGGTTTTTTGTTTGTTTGTTTGTTTGTTTGTTTGTTTCACAGTGTTGGTTATAAGTTATGTGTGAAAGTCGGTACAATAGTTTGTTATTTCGACACATATATTTAATAAGTATTAATTGGTTTGATGTTCACTATTTTAGGCTCACACTCCAATTCTAATATAAGGTTTCTTAGTGTTTGTAGACCATATCAAGGAAAACTGTGAATGGTATTCATGTTTATTTCATTTGGTTTACAGAAATAATGAAATGCCCATTTTCTTTGCTGTTTTGTTTTACATTATGTACATTTCTTATTTTTATTGCAAAGTCTATTTATCAATTTTTAAATTAATATATGTATTCACTTTACGTCCCAATTATAGCCCCTCCCCCTCCTCCTGGTCCTCACCTTTCCTCACACTTCCTCCATCCTCCTTCCCCTATTCATCAGAATAAGTGAACCCCCCCCCCCCACCAACCCACCCCAGGTCATCAAAGCACATTATGTCTGAGTGCATCATCTTCCCCTGTGGTCTGGCGAATCCCCACCAGGCAATAAAGTTCTTGTTGGAGAGAGCCTCTGCTCCCCTTACTAGAGTACCCACATGAAGGCCAAGCTGCCCATTGACTACAATTGTGTAGAGGGGCTAGGTCCAGTCTAAGTATTGGTTGGTGCTTCAGTCTCTATGAGCGCCTCTCAGCCCTGGCTAGTTGGCTCTGCTGGTCTTCTTGTGGAGCTCATGTCACCTCCAGGTCTTTCTAGCCTTTCCCCCACTTGATTAGCTTCTTAATACTGTAATTGTCCCTAGTTACTGAAGTAGTATTACTACCTATTACTATGATAATAGTATTACTACTATTATCACTCCTCCTATTTCTATTACACATAACTATGCTTCAAATTAAAAAAAAAGTATTCCTCTTCTTTTGCAGAAAGATTTCTGAGTCTGAATGTCTGAAAATTTCTGTATGAATTTGTGACTCAATATGTGTAGGTCTAACTTGCCCAGTGTTGTGTATTTGTGTCTTATTCTGTACCAGGTATTGTTTCTTCCATATTTCATATAATCTTTATTAAACATTCCTTCCAGGTTACCCAGGAATCTACAAGAAGGTATTGGTAAAAGACCTGGTGTCACTTGTAGATTCAACTGGAGAAGTATCCATTTCTAAGTTCATTGAATGGTTGTTGGCAATATTTAGAACTTTACAAGCTGTTGTTGGCTTAATTTCCTTGGCACATGGAACTCTCCATGACAGATTCCTTAATCAATCAATGTTGAGAAGGCAAAAGAGTCAGCTAGCAAAATGACAGTTAGAATCATTTCTAGTCTAATCATGAAAGTCACGTTGAATCAACTTTGCTAAATTATATCAGTCATGTTGAAGTTACTACACCCAGCTCATGTCTCAAAAACGGAGATTTCACTGAGTTAGGATCAAGAGATAGGAAGCTTTAGAAAGCATCTTACGTGTTTGCCGACCACACCATGAGAGAACAGAGTAAGATCCTCAGCCCCAGAGCTCTGAGAGTGGTGCTCGCCCCCCCCCCCCCGCCCCTGGCCAAAGAGCCACTGGAGAAGAAGAGCTGCCAGACCATGCGGGATTGAAGCTCCTTGATCATTTCACAATTTTTCTTAGTTTTCAGTCTTCTCATTCTCACAGAGGGATCTTGACCACAAAGAAAATTAATTGTGTTTATGAAAAGTTGGCTACTCTTTGGGTTATGATGAACATTCCAATTGGGTGTTACTATGGGGTGAGTTCACTCTCATCCATTTGAAGTTATGGTGTATGTTTACAAATTTCAATTTCTAAATCATGACCCTATTATAGGGCACAAAACACAATTCCCTACAAAGTGTGAACTAGGTTTTCAATGTTTAAAACCTTTTAAGTAATTTTAGCATATACTAAGTACATATAATATTAGCTTTAATTATGTTTCTATACATTTTGTATACATTTTGACTCTATTCACTCTTTTTACCTTCTCTTGGCTTGCCACATTCATACCAGTTTTTTTTTTTTTTCTCAGATAGCCTTTCTTCTACCCTCATGACATTTTTTTTTTCTGTGAAGAACAAATAATGTACTTTGTTTGGCTGACATTATTTATAAAGGCATAGAAACCTACCAGTGGCATTTCACTGAAGATATCTCTCCTCCTCCTGTGGTGACAAACTGCCCATAGATACTCAGAGAGAGAAGAGGTTTTGCATGACCCTAGGCCCACTCCCACCACTAGCAATCATTACCTACCTATAGAATCACCTACCACTAGAATTACTTATAGAATTACCTACCACTAGAATCATTACCTACCTATCCTCATGATGGCCCTCTGCTCTCTGTGATGGAATGTTGACAAGCCCAGTGTTGGTCAGGTCTTATGCAATTAGTCATAGCTGCTGAGAGTTTAAGATCACCAAAGTTGCATATCTAACCCTTCCTCCTTCTCTTACATTCTCCCTGCTCCCTCTTCCTCAGTGTTTCCTGAAGCTTCAAGAGTATGACTCATGTTATTCTGTTTAGAGTGTTGTTTCTATAGTCATGTATTCTTAGCATTTCAGTCAGGAAGTTTAGGAAGTAACCAATGCTCAATGTAAAAACACAAAACAAAACAAAACAAAACAAAAAACAATGTTTCTCTAACCACTTCTGACATTATCCCCAGTCTTTACACATAGATTGAAGTATAAATACTTAGCAGGAAAATTGATAGACGTACCATGCACATTTAGCAAGGAAACAAAAGTAGCTTTCCTACTAAATTCCCTGAGTTCCCAACAATGGAGTTTTGATTGTATTGGCAATATCAAGCATGGAGTAGACTCTGAACCGATCAGAAAATTGTTGTCTACCCCACAATAGTCATATTACTGTTGCTCCAGTGAGTATATCTTTCCTGGAAGGCCAGCAATATACTGTAAAGGGTCTACAGCTGAGTACATCTGTTGTTGTTGTTTCTTTCCCAGTGGTCTGAATGGTAACTTCCAGCACCAGGAAAGTTACCCAAATAAACAGGAACCTTTCAAGTCAGTCCCAGTTTTATTTTCCTCTGTCCTACAACCCAAGCATGTGTCCATTTGACAACAGGGTCTTACCACCAGTTCTGCTGGGCAGCCAAGAACAATGGTAACAACAGTCTGTATAGTTTTAACATCACTACAATTTCCCTGGATATGAACTCATAGTGTGGAAGCCTACCCAAGGCACTTGGACTTTTGATTAATAACTGTGTTTCTGGGAGTGGTTTTATATGCCACATAAAATATTCCTGTTCAAATTTTATGTTTTTGTATTTTAAACGGTTCATACGTGTATATATTTTATGTTGAACATATGCTTTCTGATATGCCATTACTTGTTCTTTTCTTTTTCTTCTCCACCTGCTGGTTCCCTTCGTTCTCCTAGAAACTTTTCTTTCAAGTTACACACCACTTATGCATGTTCACACACACACACACACACACACACACACACACATGCACACGCACAAACACACACAGAGACACGGTTTGTTGCTTGTATTAATGCCAGAGACTAGAAACTAAAGGAAATAATATGTCTTTCTTCTCTTAGCTTAACTTCAGGCTATTATATCCAGATGCATTCATTTTCCCACAAATATCATAGCTTTATTCTTCTTTGTAGTGAGAAATTGTTCTACTGTATATCTGTAGCACATTATTCTTGACTTTCCTTTTGTTGTTGGACACCCTAGTTTATTTCACAAATCAGCTGTCAGTACAAATCTTTAATGACAAGGGTGTGCTTTTAGGTTTAATACAGTGATAAGCTAAATTAATCTTTTGTTATTTTGAGGTACATCCCTGACACACACACTAAAATAAAGGATTCATTTCTTGTTAGTTTTTGGTAAATTTTCTTTGTGTCAATCTGCCTGGCTAGGTAGTTACTATGTAACCAAGATTGCTACTAATTTCTCAACTGCTCCTCCTTAGCCTCTCAAATGCTGGAATCACAAGCATCAGTCACCATGACCAGTATTGTCTCAAGTCTTTATTTTTATTTTTATTTTTTGTTATTTTTTATTTTTTTAAGTTTTTATTTTTATTTTGTTCTCTCAGATGTAATGGTGTCTTTGAGTATCTGTAGTTATACCATCTGTCTTGAATGTATACAACATTCAAGAGAAGAACTATTTACTGTCGTAGAACACTCCAATCTTAGGCACTATACCCCCTACACTTGGCCTTCTTAATTATAATGCTTACAGCCCCAGAACATTCATAAGATAATCAAAGTGAATGTCCTGGATATCAGAAATTACCAACTGGATATGAATACCGTCTATTGTTTTATACTATTCAAATAACATCTCTATGTTTTAATGATTTCTATCTATACAAATTGAGAATGTTTTCAGCTTTGAATTTTTAGCTCTTTGAATTAAGATTTTCATGTAACTGATTTTGATTTATACACAAATATATTACTAGACTAGTGGAGTATTTCTACTTAATCTATTTGGTAATAAATGCAAATTTTTCTTTCTTACATACATTAAAATACTATGAATCTACTGCTACAAACAAGCTGTAACATATAAAATGATGTATTTCCATAAGGTATTATCAGATCATTTGAACTTGTGACTTGATTTGAAAGGAGGATTTCCTACTGCTTCAACTTCTGCATAATCTCTTTAGGTCTTGGGGCATTTTTACATTCAGCACTCAGATAACTGGTTCACCATTACTTTTATTTCTCTTCTGTCTACACAGATTGTCAACCTTAACTTTCATGTGACAGTAGGTGACATAGTATTTCAACAGAAGCAATACCATGCTTTATGTTCATAAAGTGCATATAAATCGTGATTTCTTCATTTTACATACACATATATGTATATATGCATGCACACATACACACACACACACACACACACACACACACACACATGAATGTAACTGTGTCCTCAAGAGTTCTTATTCTAACTCTTCAATAATATTGTTTTTCTTTTAGCACAATAAATTTTTAAAATTATTTCCTCTGACAAACTTAAGAAAAAATATAGACACTTTACTACTGATAACTTGCAAGTATGCTATGGACAAACCCCCTGTTTACCTGTCTGTTTAGTCAGGGAATGTTAATAAATATAGTCATGAAATTAATCAAGGAAGACAATGCTTAGCAGCTCAAAACTATTTGTGAATGAAATATGATTGATTTGTTAAACTAATTTATTCTGGACAAAGCCTTTATTTTATAATTGGAAATGAAAGGAAATTTGAAGTAATCTAATGCGGAAGCTCAGCACCCTGTAAAATACTTTTGATCTAGTGAAACTACATATGCTTTAGGAGCTGTCTGAAGGAAAGTGCTCCTCCATTCTGCACGACAAAGGGTTCAATTGAACCATGGGAACATTAAGTTCTTTTTACAATGACCATTTAGGATATTTATCCCAACTGCTGCACTCACAGCCTGCCATATGGTAATAAAAAGCTATTCAATGTATTCAATGAACATATAATAAACCATTTCAGATCCATAGTGTAACACCAACCTCATCCTGTAACCAAATTGTACAGACTTAAAAATCTGTTCTTTTTGCCAGTTTTTGTTTCATTGTCTTTTTATTATGCTTGGGTTTTTGAGCTACCTAATCTAGTGGTGTCTAGAAAAGGAGAACTTTCTTTAAAATGAAGGATAAACATCAGACAACATTTTATTTGAAAGCATATAGGACACATTATGAGAAGTGCTAATATATAAAAATAATCCTACAGCAAAATGTCAATCAAATTTATACAAAGAAATTAATATGAAATTTGTATGGATGAAAAAATGTACATTTCTCATTCCTGTGTAAACATTAACCTTGCATTTTGAGCACTGAAGAACTGAGTTCTAGATTAGAATATTTATACTTAGTGGATTCTGGATAAATTTGAACACTTACTTTTGTGATATGTAATCATGATTTTGGTATGCTATCAATCTCAAAAACTATTTAGTCTTCATGTATGTTGATGTAATTTGTGACTGCTCTTGATTTTACCTATATATTTTAAACTTATTTATAAATATTATTTAGAATAATTTATTTGTACATAATTAATTATAAAATTAATTAAAAATATTAAAATTATAAAATGAAATGACTACTTATGAGAGATTTATCTGTTTAAATGTGATGACTTTATCAGGCAATTGACTGACCCTGACAGTAAAACACACAAATATATACAAAGAGCTGACCACGTATCCTAATTAAGAAGAAACTTGTCTTTTACTCTAATGGAAATACCTGATAGGTTGAAGGTTGGTGAAGAACATTAGTAAAATATATCATAACAAAGGAGATAATTGAACATATTTAGCCCTTTGTTCACCCATACTAACTTTGTTGAACATAAAAATGTCAGATCACAAGAGGGAATTAACGAAAAAGATAGGACAAAATTTTCTGCTCACCTAACTTTTGTAATAGAGATTGTGGTGGATTTTGTTGGTGGGCCCATTATTGTTCAAAGGTACTGAAAAAGAAGAACCAAGAAAAGAGGTATCCAGACGGAATGGATTTGTAGTCTCATATTTGCTGGTTTTGAAAAAAGAATAATGGGGTCGTTACCCAAACAAATATTGTAGGCAAGCTCTAGAAATCAGAAAAAGTAAAGGAATGTATTCTTCTTTAAAGCCTCTAAAAGTATTATAACCTGGCCGACCTTCATTGTTGCCCACTGGTCTAGTTATAAGTGTTCAACCTGCAGCTTATAAAATACGCATTGTAAGGTTGTAACATCTATGATTATTGTCAAGACTGTACTAGAGCAAGCTAATAAAACAAGAGGATATCAGCATGCTAAGGAACAAGGTCAAACAAGCAAAGCTTTTTCTACGGAGCACCTATTCTGAAGAAGAGAGAAGGTAACTTGAGACCATGGGTAATTCAGTTAAAAATTTTTTTCTCTCTCCAGATTCTTTTCAAGAGTGTATAATTTTTCACATAGACTGGATGTTCTATTTCTTGTTCATTTTTACTTTCCTGTTCCCTTCCTGTTTTCCTTATCTTCTCTTTCCTTCCCTTCCCTTCCCTCAGCTTCCCTGCTCTTCCCTCCCAAGTGCCTCCCCACCATCACAACTTTTCTTTCTATACCCTTACTGTCCGTCTAACTTCTTTCTTCTCATCTTCCATTCCTTAATTTTGTTTTCCTTCTATTATTCCTTTCTTCTATCCTTCCTTTCTTTTCCTTTTATTCTCTGTCACTCCAGGGCATTTTAACACTTCAATGTTTTATGCAACTTATTGCAAAGAGTATCCTAGGTATAGAGTTAGGTTATTCTTGTCAGAAAGAGCTTTCACTGTGAAAAGTTTTAGACATTATTATGAATTTGAGTTTAATTGGAAAGTTCACTTACTCTCACCTTCACCTCTTCACCACTTTCTGAAATTGGCTGTCACTATATAGCTCAGATTGGCATGGAATGTACACTGTGGCCACCCTGCTAAGTCCCCTAATTAAGAAGCTGCATGTCTCCTACTCCAACAGGAAGACCCGACAGGTTGAAGCTTAATAAATAATATTAGTAAAATATAACATAACAAAGGAGGTAATTGAACTAAGCAGAACATAACTGATCATTTACGCATGCTAATCTATAAAGCATAAAATTATCAGATCACAGAAGGAAATTAACATATAAGATTAAGATTCCTGTTCATCCAACTTAATGATAGGGAGTTACGGTGGAATTTTAAAGAGAGCAGGAAGGGGCGTGTACCCTCCTACATTGAAGCTAGCCCAAATCTGGTGTAGACTGGGTAAGTGACCTCCAGGCCCCATCACCTACTAAGAGTTATTGACAGCAGCTAGTTGTTGAGTGAGGAGAATGCATTCCTTTTTGAGCATTTGACCACTGGTAGGCTTCCCATGCTTCAGTGAATGACCACCACAAAGGCACATATGTGCAGCATTAACGGGACTTATCAGAAGGGAAAAAGAGACATGAAGCCAGGGGTAGGCATGTTGGAAAGGATATGGGGAGGGGTTGAAGGTGGAAATAGGCCTGAATATGATCGCACTTTATTTCATAGATATATAAAATTCTCAGGAATACTGAACCATTTTAAAAATAAGTTTTGGTCACCTATTGGAAATAATATTCACAGGCATGTACATTCTGCAAATATCTGTTTGGTTTAACTCTGGTTGGTTGGCTCTGAGGATCACAGTTATCACAACAATGCTATGTGAAAATTTCAAAGAGAAATTGCCTGCATTGAAGACCTTACCTTTGTTTTTTCTTCTACCATTAAATTATAATTGTAAAATGGTCAAGAATAACTAAGTTAAAGGACAAAGTCTATAAGGACACATGAGTGTCAGAACAACCATGACTATTGGCAATTATCTTCCTCTAAGTCTCTCCTTTGATCAGGTTTATTTTAGGGTGTACTTGGTAATGATAGTACAAAGAGGTGGATACAAATCCTTCACTGTGCCCTGGCAACTGTGAGCAATGTTTCAATAAACACAAAATGCATACATGTGTTTAAAGATAATGACCCTTTCATATTTGCTCAAAACTAGAATTTCACCTTGTTATCCCAGCTTTTTTTTTTTTTAAGAAACGTCCATATTGCTTTCTTTAATAAATTACATTAATTGCATTCCCACATAGAATTAACAATTGTTCCCATATTTTATTTATCCTTTAACAAAAATCCCTCCCGTTTGTCAACATAGACAATAATTGAGTGACATTAATTAAGATTAAATGCCAGACACAGAAAAAGAAAAAAAAATTTCATGATTTTAAGTGTCAACTGATTTGCATGAATGGACATAATATTATGAGATATGTTGATTAAAGGCAGTAAACAATAGTAAAATGAAAAATGACTGGTGTGTCATTTCATATGATAATGATCATACTATAAGCTTAAAACCTTGAAGCTTTATAATTGTTAAAGTACTAGATCTGAAATGCTCTTGTGCCCATACATGCTAATACGTGTTTATCATGCACACACTCCAGCAACCAAGGTAGAAGGAGAGAGGGGAAGTCCCTTTTATCAGAGCTTTTTTTTTTTTCTTGAGTAATTCCATAAACCAATGTTCTTCTCTCCCTTTTTACCAGTAATATTTTTTTTCTAATTTCTTGCAGTCTTTACCTGTTGTCCATTCAAAGCGGTCATACATCATCACCTTCTCTAGAACTTCTATCATGTCACCTTCTCAGATGGATCCTTCATGTTCCTCCTCTGCTACAATGAAATGTAAAGTTTGCCTCACTCTAACTAAAGACGTAGCAAAAAACATCTTATGGAGTAGAGTGCTATGTTAGTCAATGATTTAACAATAGGGTCCACAGTCCTTTAACTTCATTGTTTAGGGTGGAAGAGAAGCAGAACTTAAGTGAGTGGGATCACATATGTGATGGAGGATTTTATAGCAGCTAAAAAACTCAAAGAATCACTAAAGCGAAGAAATAAGGATATTCAAGAACTTGTCTTCATTTACCAACTTTCTCTAACCAGGAAAAAAAAAATTCTAGCATCTCCCAATAACCTATCAAAAATTTTAATACATATAGTACAAAAACATCCCTAGATCATTAGTCAGATCACTCATTTGCTCCTGCAAGTTTCTCTCTCTCCCTCCTTCCTTTCATTCCCCCTCTCAAACACACACACACACACACAACGATAGGTATGCTTCAAAAATATTCTAGTCATTTAAATCCAGTTAAGTTTCTAACATTGATTAATGATCAGGTATACTTAGTTTAGCCAGACATTTTTGAATAGTTACTATTAAGGTGAACTTTTCCTATGTTTGTGACAAATATCCTTTATTAGCTATATATATATTTCTCCCACTCAATCTACATTTATAAAATACCAATCAATTTTCAGGCATTTAGTTGGAGATTTAATTTTTTTTTTTGCTCATTTCTGTTTATGGCTTATTTTTAGCTGAATAAGCAAAATAGTTAAAATTGGCTACATATTTCCATGGCTAAAATAAACATTTATTTTTCTTTGTTTGCTATTTTGTGGATATGCCTAGAGGCACTGAGAAATTTCCATAAATTAAATGTTAACTCTGTGGGATGTTAAGAAGAGGCAAGACTCCACACACCTACATACCACACCAGCAGGAGTTGGGAATGGGAATCCCTTGTAACATAGGCTTACACATCCTCAGATGATAACCAGTTCATACTTCTACCATATAATTTGTGAACATAAATATTTTGTGATTATCATCATGTTAAAATCGTGTAATAAATGAGTTTGTCTTTTTGAAACATGATAAAAATGAATGAAAAAGACCGGGTGCTCAATAAGCAATGTGCTATTTGAAAATTTTCAGACAAGTTCTTGTCAAATATCTAGAATTTCTAATTATACGTAGATAAGACTTACATTTTGGGGATCCAAGATGGCAGTGACCCGCATGCACTGTATTTGAGAGGCAGAGAATCTGAAACCCCGAAATTGGTGAGTGGAGGGGCAACTGAAGCCAGAAAATCGACATTGAGGCTTCCTGAATGAGAGGGAACATCACATGAGTGAGACCACTTAGATTCAGGTCAACTGCGGACTGCTCTAGGGACAGAGAGTAGCGAACACTCGAAACCCTTGCACTTCCCTTTTTCGGGCCTTCCTCCTTTTTGGCAGAACCTGACAACAGTGCCAGAGACTCTTAGCACAGAGCTCACTGCCTGGGGACTGAGACAGCAGAGGCTGGGCTCCTAGCTCCTCAGCCTCGGCTGCTAGCTGTACCAGCCTTCTGAGTCCCAGATCCACAGTGCCATCCTTCTGGGTGCTGGGTCTGTGAGAGGCTATATGGACTCCATAGGGACTCTCAGCCAGTGACTGTATGGGCTACCCAACCCCTCAGTGGTGGATAGCCAGCTGTACAGCCACCAAAGTCGCCGGATCCGAACCACTCAGGTCCACCAGGCCCCGGGGCCACCTGGGTCTGTGGAGCACTGTTGTGGCTCCCCAGGACTTGTCAGCAGGCACCTGGACCCGCCTCCCAGTACTGCCTCTGCATGCAGCACCACCAAGCTGACAGAACTCCTGCATTTGAACCAGCAGGTGGAAAACCAAGAGTAGAGAACAGGGGAACCACTGTGCTTTCTGATTTGATCTGCTAGAGAGTGAGTGGGCCTTCAAGAGCCTGCAGAGCCCCAGATCGAGGGTCCATCTAAGATAGCAGCCAGATGCCAGACTCCTCCCAAGCACAGATCCACTATGGGGAAAAGAGGGATTTTGGGGACATTGAAGCCCCTGCTCTGCAGGTCTACAAGTGGAGTTCAGGTAAATCACTCCTGGAGCTCAGACAGAGCTGAATACCAGTGGCCTAAGGTATTCGGGGAATTTGCACAAGTGAATTGCACTTGCAAAAACAAGTGGTTGCAATCCCTTTGTTGCCTGCACAGCGCATCTACATCCTCTAACACCCTGTCCTTCAAGGCACACTTCCATGCACACACACATTTATGCACGCTCACATGTTCACCTGCATTAGTCTTTCTCACCCACAAATTATCCTCCCTTAGATACAGCTGATTGATTCAACAATGCACACTCTCAAACCACTAGACCTCTCTCATCTTCCTGAAGAATTCTCCAGACACCAGAGAAAGACAGTACCAGTCTGAACTGCAGAATCCAGGAACAAACAGTGAAGGTTACAGATAAGCAAATAGCCAGAGGTCAGTGTAAGAACACATCCAACAAAAATCAGGACATAATGGCATTACTAGCAACCCCCAAAATCCACGGATACTCCAATTCATCAGAAACACAGGAAAATGATTTTAAATCTATGCTTATCCAGTTTTTAGAGGCACATAAAGAGGAAACAAATTTCTCAAAGAAATAGCCACACAAATGGAAGAAAGTAAAGAGGAAATGAACAAAGCTCCCAAAGAAACACAAGCAAATATAGCCAAATAAATAGAGGCACAAGTAGAGGCACACTTAATGGCTTATAGAGGGGAAACCACCACCACCACTACAACAACAAAATAGAGACCATCACAGAGACAGGAATCCACATTCAAACAGATGAAGGAAATGGTGCAAGGCATGAAAACAGAATTAGAATCAATAAAGAAAACACAAACAGAGAAAACCAAGGAACTGGAGAACTTAGAGAAAAGATCAGGAACGACATAGGTAAGCATCACCAACAGAATACAAGAGATGGAAGGGAGAATCTCTGGTGCTGAGATACACTTGCAGAAATTGATACATCTCTTAAAGAAAAAGTAAAATCAGAAAAGTCCCAAACGCAAAACATCCAAGAAATCAAAGATGTCATGAAGAAGTGAAATCTAAGAATAGTAGGAATTGATGAAAAAGAAGATTCCAAACTTCAAGGTCCAGAAAATATCTTCATGAAAATCATAGAAGTAAATTTTCCCAATTTAAAGAAAGAGATGTCCATAAACATACAAGAGACCTACAGAACACCAAATAGACTAGACTAGAAAAGAAACTCTTCAAGTCATATCATAGTTAAAACACTAAATATACAGAACAAAGAGAAGATATTAAAAGCAGCAACAGAAAAAGGCCAAGTAACATATAAAGGTAGACCTATCAGAATAACACCAGACTTCTCATCAGAAACTATGAAAACCAGAAGGGTCTGGGCAGATGTCATGCAAACTTTAAGGGGCTAGAGATGCCAACCTAGACTACTATACCCAGCAAAGCTTTCAATAAATATAGATGAAGAAAACAATATATTCCATGACAAAACTAAATTTAAGCAATATCTACATAGCAAACCAGTCTTACAGAAGATACTAAAAGGAAAACTGCAATCCAACAAAAACAACTATACCCAAGAAAACATAGGATACAGATAATTTCCCCAAAAAAAACCAAAAGAAAACAAGCAATGAATCACAGTAAGACCACCAACTCCACAATAAAAGGAACTAACATCTATTGTTCACTATTATCTATCAACATCAATGGACTCAACACTCCAATAAAAAGACACAGACTAATAAATGGTTGTGGAAACAGGATCCAACATTTTGCTGCATCCAAGAAACACCTACGCAACAAAGATAAACACTACCTCAGAGTAAAGGGCTGGAAAAAGGATTTTTCAAACAAATGGACCCAGAAAACAAGCTGGAGTAGCTATCCTAATATCTAATAAAATATATTTTCAACCAAAATTAATCAAAAAAAAAAAAAAAAAAAAAAGAACAACAAGGAGGGTCACTTTAGTCTCATCAAAGGAAAATTCCACCGGAAGAACATCACCATTTTGAACATCTAAGCCCCAAATACAAGACCACCTACATTTGTAAATGCAACGTTATTAAAGCTGAAATCACACATTGGTCCCAAAACCTTTATAGTGGGAGGCTTCAACACTCCACTCTCACCAAGGGACAGATCACCCAGGCAGAAACTAAACAGGGAAATAAGGGTACTTACAGAGCCCTAAAAAAATAGACCTAATACATGTCTGCATAACTTTTCACCCAAATTCAACACCTCATGGAACCTTCTCCAAAATAGACCATATAGTTAGTCACAAAGCAAGCCTCAGCAGATACAAGAAGATTGAAATAATCCCTTGTATTCTATCAGACCACCATGGACTAAAGCTGGACATCAATGACAATGGAAATAAAAAAAAGCCGACCCACACATGGAAACTGAACAACTTGTTACTCAATGACAGCTGGGTTAAGGAAGAAATAAAGAAATTAAAGCCTTTCTAGAATTCAATAAAAATGAAGACACAATATACCCAAACTTATGGGACACAATGAAAGCAGTGCTAATAGGAAATTTCATAGCAATAAGTGCCTTCAAGAAGAAATTTGAAACATTCCATAGAAACAACTTAATAGCTTACCTGAAAGCCTTAGGGGACAGGGGGAAAGAAGCAGATATACCCAAGAGGAGTAGATTGCTGGAAATAATCAAGATCAAGGCAGAAATCAATAAAATAGAAACAAGTAAAACAATTCAAAGAATCAATGAAACCAACAGCTGGTCCTCTGAGAAAATCAACAAGATAGACAAGCCCTTAGCCAAATTAACTAAAAGGCAGAGAGAAACTGTCCAAATCAGCAAAATCAGAAACAAAAAGGGGGACATAACAACAGACACTGAGGAAATCCAAACAATCACTAGGTTTTACTACAAAAGCCTATATGCCACAAATTTGAAAATCTAAATGAAATGGACAATTTTCTTGATAAATTCCACTTACCAAAACTAAATCAAGACCAGGTAGAAAGATTGAATAATCCTATATCCTCCAAAGAAATTGAAGCAGTCATCAAAAGTTTCCCTTCCAGAAAAAGTCCATAGCCACATGGTTTCAGTGCAGAATTCTACTATACCTTCAGAGAAGAGTTAACTCCAATTCTCTTCAAACTATTCCACAAAATAAAAGCAGAAGGAACATTAATAAACTCATTCTATAAAGCCACAATCACCTTGATACCTAAAACACAAAGACCCAACAAAAAAAGAGAACTTCAGACCTATCTCTCTTATGAACATTGATGCAAAAATACTCAATAAAATACTTGCAAACTGAATCTAAGAACACATCAGAGATATCATCCACCATAACCAACTTGGCTTCATCCCAGGCATGCAGGGGTGGTTCAATATACAGAAATCCATCAATGTAATTCACCATATAAACAAACTGAAGGAGAAAAACCACATGATCATCTCCTTAGATGATGAAAAAAACATTTGAGAAAATCCAACACCCATTCATGTTTAAAGACTTGGAGAGATCAGGGATACAAGGGGCAAAACTAAACATAGTAAAGGCAATATACAGTAAGCCTATAGACAACATCAAACTCAATGGCAAGAAACTTAAATCAATCCCACTAAAATCAGAGACAAGGCAAGGCTGCCCGCTCTCTCCATATCTCTTCAACATAGTACTTGAAATCCTAGCTAGAGCACTAAGAAAACTAAAGGAGATGAAGGAGATATAAATCAGCTAGGAAGACGTCAAAGTATCACTATTCATAGATGATGTGATAGTATACATGAGAGACCCCAAAAATTCAACCAGAGAACTCTTTCAACTGATAAACACCTTCAGCAGAGTGGCTGGATACAAAATTAACTCAAAAGAATCAAAAGCCCTCCTGTATAACAAAGACAAAAAGCTGAGAAGAAATTATGGGAACAACACCCTTCACAATAGCCACTAATAACATAAAGTACCTTGGGGTGACTCTAACCAAGGAAATGAAAGACATGTTTAAAAACAAACAAACAAACAAACAAAAAACCCTTCAAGTCTGAAGAAAGAATATCAGAAAATGGAAAGATCTCCCATGCTCATGGAGAGGTAGGATTAACGTAGTGAAAAACAGCCATTCTGCCAAAAGCAATCTACAGATTCAATGCAATTCCCATCAAAATACCAACACAATTCTTTACAGACCTTGAAAGAAAAATTCTCAACTTCATATGGAGAAACAAAAAACCCAGAATTTCCAAAACAATCCTGTACAACAGATCATCTGGAGATATCTCCATCCCTGATCTCAAGCTGTACTACAGAGCAATAGTAATAAAAACTGCATGGTATTGGCATAGAAACAGAATGGAGGATCAATGGAACCGAATAGAAGACTGGCTCTTTGACCTCCCCTAACCCAAGAGAGGAGCAACCTTGCTAGGCCACAGAGGAGGACATTGCAGCCAGTCCTGAAGAGACCTGAGAAGCTAGGGTCAGATGGAAGGTGAGGAGAACCTCCCCTATCAGTGGACTTGGAAAGGGGCAGGGAGGAGATGAGGGAGGGAGGGTGGGATTGGGTGGGGGGAAATGATGGAGGGGCTACAGCTGTGATACAAAGTGAATAAACTGTGATTAATAAAAAAAGAAAGAAAGAAAAAATACATATTTCTTTACCTTATTTTACCGAGATGTAATATTAAACTCAAACTTTCCTTAGCTAGAAATATCCACCACAAGTTACAAGCAGAATAATGCTTGTTTTAAATATCAAAATGTGTTACTTAGATCACCTTAGTAAGTCATGCCTTTAATCTTAGTACTCTGGAGATCAAATGAGGTGAAACTCTATGATCTTGAGGCCATCCTCTTATACATAATAGTCACAGGCCTGCCAGGGCTACATAGTAAGACATCATCTTAAATATTTAAATAAATTTTCATATACAGAATATACAAATATACATATATATGTATGTGTGTATAGTCATAAGAATATTTACTTCTGTTTTGTCAGAATTCCACTTTTCCTTATTACCAAGACATTTTCTAGTTGGCTGTTGCTAGTTTACATAATGTATCTCATTAGCAATGGAGACAAAATTTGCGCATGTATTCTAGGGAACACAGGGTCTAAATTATGAAGATTATCCTGGAAAGTTATAATCTTATACCACCACAAATACTGTGGATCTATCATATACTAACTGAATAAGTGCATATCTTAGGTGACTTTGCTTGCTGAAACTCTTACTTTTTGTACATTATCCAGGATGTTATTAAAGCTTAAGAATTACTGACCTTTTGATAGCATTAAATGAATTAAACAAAATATGTCCTATTTCATTTTTCCAAGTGCAAATGGTCACTTAAGAACATAAGGAAACCTAAATAAAATTTATACAAATAATTGTTATGCCAATGCAATGTTTGTCAATAATGAAATTAGTGGTAAATGAATACTTTGCAATTGTCAGCTACAAGGACTTGCTCCAACTACAAATAAACCATGAACTCTAAGATATTCTGACTTCATTCCTAGGTCAAGCTGTAAAATTCTTATTACTTTCAGTCTGTAAATATAAATTGATATGTGTTTATATTTCAGCTTACAATCAAACTATTTGTGCTAAGAAGTCTTTGTCTAGAGTTGACCTAATAACTTTCAGTATGTGAGCAGGTATCAGCAAGGAAATGGCTAATTAAACATTAAAAACTAGGAAGGAGCAGTCCTGCTAGGCCACATTGGAGGACTTTGCAGCCAGTCCTGAAGATACCTGACAAAACAGGGTCAGATGAAAGGGGAGGAGGTCCCCCCCTATCAGTGGACTTGGAAAGGGGCAGGGAGGAGAGGAGGGAGGGAGGGTGGGAATGGGAGGGAATAAGGGAGCAGGATACAGCTGAGATACAGAGTTAATAAAATGTAACTAATAATAAAAATTAAAAAAACATTAAAAACTGAGTGATATATGAGCAAATAACAACAGAGGCTTGTGTATCTAGGTAGAAAATACAGAAAAAGTCAAGGTGAAAATCAAACTCAAAAACAATCCCCCTCACCCCCCACACACACTAAAAACTAACACAGGTTAGTATGTTTTCCACTTCTCAGATAAAATGATCAAGATAATCAACGTATGAGATTCTAGTAAAACTTAGGAGATTTACTTTGGTTCCTGGTTTCACATGTTTCAATTCATGATCTCCAAACCCTGGTGCTGTAGATGTCCAAATTATGACACTGTGTGCTGGGAAAAGCAATCTGGGGAAAGTTACTCATCTCCTGGCAGCAGAGAGGACAGGGGCAAAGAAGCCGGGCTCTGGTACCCCATCAATAGCACACCCTGATACCCCATCAAGGGCATACGCACAGTGATCTAGTACCTTTCACTTATTGTCATCTCCTGAAGCTCACTCTACATCCGCAAAACAGCACAAGTTGGGAACAAGGCCTTTAATTTGATGTTTGTTCAGTATTGTTAAATGATATGTCAAGATATGTTTATGATACACTGTGGGAAATCCTAAATTCTATGTGTAAACAGGTGATTAAAGTAAAATATAAATAAACCAAAAGCAAATCAAAACAACCAAAAAAGAACATACACACAAACACACACACACACACACACACACACACACACACACACACACACACAGAGACAACTGAAAAATATAAAACAAAATATGGTCAATTATTCCTGAACAGGTATTCTGTCCTAGAATGTGGTGATATATCAATATCCAGTGTTACGCCATTGAAGAAAACTGATTTTTCCTGTCTCAGCAGTCATCAATTACAAAGAGCTTTTCCATGAAAGGTAGAACTTTGTGCCCACTTTCACTTCCCAGTGCTCAGATATTTGTCTGATTTGAATTTGTTCAGGTCTTGTGTTTGATGTCACACAGTCTCTGGGATTTCATATGTGCATCGGTCCTGTTGTATGGAGAAAATGCTGCTACCTTGGAGTCATCCATTATTTCTGTCTCTTACACTCTTTTAGGCATCTCCTCTCATAGGCCTTGCCACTGAGGGAAGACAGTGATAGAGGCAGTCCATTTAGGGTGAGTCCTTCAGATGTCTACCTCTTCATGTTCTTCATCGTGAACTTCATTTTTTTTCATTTTATTTTTATTAATTACAATTTATTCACTTGGTATCCCTATCCCCCCTCTGTAACTCCCTCCTTCTCCCCTCCCAAACTTCCCCTCCCTCCCCTTTCTCCACCCGTGCCCCCCCCCCCAGTCCACTGATAGGGGAGGTTCTCCTTCCTCCTTTCCTTCTGATCCTCTACTATCAGGTCTCTTCATGAGTGGCTGTATTGTCTTCCTCTGTGGCCTGGTAAGGCTGCTTCCCCCTCAGGGGGAGGTGATCAAAGAACAGGCCAATCAGTTCATGACTGAGGCAGTCCCTGTTTCCATTACTATGGAACCCACTTAGACACTGAACTTCCATGGGCTACATCTGTGCAGGGGTTCTAGGTAATCTCCATGAATGGTCCTTGGTTGGATTATCAGTCTCAGAAAAGACCCCAGTGCCCAGATTTTTTGGTTCTGTTGCTCTCCTTGTGGAGCTCCTGTCCTCTCCAGGTCTTACTGTTTCTCACTTCTCTGCCCAAAGTTTGGCTATAAGTCTCAGCATCTGCTTTGGTGCACTGCAGGGCAGAGCCTTTCAGAGGTCCTCTGTGGTAGGCTACTGTCCTGTTCCCTGTTTTCTCCCTTTTCACATGTCCATCTCTTTGCCTTTCTGAATGAGAATTGAGCATCTTACCAGAGTCCTCCTTTTTTATTTTTTATTTATTTTTATTTTTATTATTAGTTACATTTTATTAACTCTATATCCCAGCTGTATTCCCCTCCCTCATTCCTTCCCAATCCCACCTTCCCTCCCTCATCTCCTCCCTGCCCCTTTCTAAGTCCACTGATTGGGGAGGATCTCCTCCCCTTTCATCTGATAATGTTTTATCAGGTATCATCAGGACTGGCTGCAAAGTCCTCCTCTGTGGCCTAGCAGGGCTGCTCCTCCTTTGGGGGTGGGGAGGTCAAAGAGCCTGCCATTGAGTATTTCTGACATGAATCCTCCTTCTTGATTAGTTTTTTAGGTGTACAGATTTTAGTATGTTTATCCTATGTTACATGTCTAATATTCACTTATGAGTGAATACATACCCCGTGTGGGCTTCTTTTTTTTAATTACAATCCTCTGCAAGGATTTCAAGCTTCTCTGATAATGGTTCAGTGATACACTGACTTATGAGTATACAGTGGTATGTGGATTTTATCTGTAAACCTGTTCTTGTAATATTTCTGAGGGATGAGACAGTTCTGGACCTATTTCTTAACAGTTTATGGCTGATAATGGTAGAACACACATACAGTGATCTTAATGTAGCTTTGCAAAGCAACCACCTTGAAATCAAAGACTCTCAGCTTATTTACAAATGGCTGAACCTACAGAGTTTTTCACTCTAAGGGATTTAACTGTTGTATGTAGTTCACATGCATGGCTTCTTCTCTTCTTTTGAGCTTTGGAGGTACTGCTCCAGTTATGTTTCCTCTTGGTGTTAGAAAATATCAGAAAAAAAAATCTACTTGAAGTGGGAGAGAGTTCATTGGCTTATGAATACAAGCCTCAGTCCATTACTGTAGGCAAGTTGAAACATGAATTGTAGTAGCTACTGTGATAAATAGTCAGGACCAGAGAGAGAATGAATGCATGCACAGCTGTTCTCAGCACACTTGCTCCTTTTTATACTTCCTGTACCCACGGAATGGTGTTAGTTATGTTCCAGTTTGGTCTTTCTATGTCAGTCAGTCTACTCAAGACAATTCCGTATCCACACACATGCTCACTGGCCAGTCCTATATGCATAATGACACACTGAGACTTTCTCCTCAGGTAATTTTAGATTGTTATCAGAAAAAAAAGTTAACCAGCAAAGATGCCTTGCTTTTTGGATTTTACACTCATTTCAGGTGTTCACAATTCCTTTATCTTGACCCCATTCCCACCTAGAACAGAAGAAACAGCAGACAAGTGACATGCATGAAAATGTTGAAAGCTTATCTATATGAGTATAAACATACATGTGACACATATGAAAATATTTTCTTACACAATGCATGGTGAAACAGCTAAATCCCTCAGTTACTTTGAGTTCATTTTTGCCTAACACATTTACGATCTTTTTAAATACAAATTTTATTTTTTATATTAATTACAGTTTATTCACTTTGTATCCCAGTGTAGCCCCCTCCCTCACACCCTCCCGATCTCACCCTCCATTCCTCATCTTCTCCTATGCCAGTCTCTAAGTCCACAGGTAGGGGAGGTCCTCCTCCCCTTCCATCTTGACCCTAGCTTATCAGGTCTCATCAGAACTGGCTGTATCATCCTCCTCTATGGCCTGTCAAGACTGCTCCCAAATCAAGGGGAGGTGGTCAAAGAGCTAGACACTGAATTTATGTGAGAAACAGTCCCTGTTCCCCTTCCTAGGGCACCCACTTGGATAGTGAGCTGCCATGAACTATATCTTTGCAGGGGTTCTAGGTTATCTCCATGAATGGTCCTTGGTTGGAATATCAATCTCAGAAAAGACCCCTGTGCTCAGATATTTTGATTCTGTTGCTGTCCTTGTGGAGCTCCTGTCCTCACCAGGTCTTAGTATATGCCCCCTTCTTTCCTAAGATTTCCTGCACACTGCCCAAACTTTGTTTATGAGTCTCAGTCTCTGCTTTGATACACTGACTTATTTAGCTTAGATTGGACTCCGTATGTCTAAAAATAAACTGTGGGCCAGCCAGATGTTTTGGCAAGTAAAGGCACCTTCCTCTAAGCCTGACTACCTATTAGTTACCTGGAACCTCAATAAAGGAAAGGGAGAGCCAATTCCAACACAATGTTCCCTGTACTTTGGGAAAATGTACCTCATTGGGCCATTTGTTGGTTCTGCATACTATTATCAAATTTATTTTAATTATTTTTTAAGACAACAGAAAATATTATACCAAATAGCTCATTACTTGTCACTGTTTTTGGAGTGTGAATATTTAATACTCTAGAGGAGTGTTCTAGTTTCAGGTTTAAAAATCTGACTTTTGTTCCATTGACTCCAGTTCAACAGCAATGCTGATTTCATTTCTATTACAGATTCAGTGCTCAATGCGGGTATCTTCTGATGTCAGGAGATACTGAAGATGTGAAATCCACTCTGCTGCCCCGGGTGCCGGATATCCTTGAGCACACTGCCAAGAGCATTGCGGCAGAAATTGATAAAATGTGCTTCCACGTTTGAAAATCACCCATAGAATATTTTGAGTCTGCTGGCTCATTTTTCCATTTTGCTTTGTTTCCCATCATAATGCCCACGCATATCTTGTTGGTGTGTAACCTTCAAAGTCTAATAAATCATGCATACTCAATGGAATAAATCCATAAACCACTAGACACTTTAATAGTGGGATATTCTCAGATAATGAAGCCACTGTTCATTTGACTCTCTAGCATGGCATGACTCCGTGCCCTTAAATTGACTAGAAACTCAGGCTGCTAGCCAAGGAATCCACAGGCGAACCACGGTTTTCAGCTATCTCCTGGAACATATGTCTCTCAGAGGGTATATATATATTTTTTTTCCTCTGATTTCTAAAATGCTCTGTTAGTTCTCAATAGCTGTGTTAAAAGTTCTATTATCGTCTGTTCTTTTGAGGATAGGCAACATATCCTGGAGGTCAGTCCCCCTGAAGGGGGACTTTTTTGGAAGACAACCACAGAATCAAAGGCAGTTACAAGCAGTTTAAAACATCTCCATTTAGATCATTTTGAACTACGCTTAATCTTCTGGCCCCAAAGGAGTTGAATTCCCAGTAAGGTTAAATGGTCATTTAAAATGACATGTAGTAACCAATGTGGGAAAATCTGCAGAATTTCCATTAAATTAATGTCAAATATCTGTTTAATATAACTGTAATGCTATTATTTGTGACACTGTATCTACCTCATTTTATTAACATGTTCGTAAATGGAACATCCTAATATTACTCATCTCAAAAAAATTATGAGTACTTGTGTGTGTGTGTTTGTATAAGTAAGATGCTTTTAAATTTTATTTAGTTATTACAATTCATTCACTTTATAGCCCCATTGTAGCCCCCTCCCTCTTTTCCTCCCAGTCCCACTTGCCCTCACTGTTCTCCCCCTATGCCCTTTTCCTAGTGCCCTTTTAGGGGAGAACCTCCTCCCCTTCTTTCTGACCCTAGCCTATCAGGTCTCATCAGGGGGGGCTGCATCATTTTCCTCTGTGGCCTGGCAAGGCTGCACACCTCGGAGGGAAGTGAACAAAGAGCTGGTCACTGAGTTCATGTCAGAGACAGACCCTGATCTGCTTACTAGGAAACCCACTATGACACTGAACAGCTTATGGGCTTCCTCTGAGCAGGGGTCTAGGTCCTCTCCATGTGTGGTCCTTCACTGGAGTATGGGTCTCTGCAGGCTCCCCTGGGCCTAGGTATTTTGGCTCTGTTGTTCTCCTTGTGGAGTTCCTGTCCCCTCCAGGTCTTTCTATCTCCCTCTTCTTCCATAAAGATTCCATCATTCTGCCCAGTGTTTGGCTATGAGTCTCAATATCTCTTTTGGAGGGTAGAGTCTTTTAGAGGTCCCCTGTGGAAGGCTCCTGTCCTGTTTCTTGTCTTCCCCTACTTCCAGTGTCCAGTCTGTTTGCTTTTCTGAGTGAGATTTCAGCCTCTTCCCTAGCTAAGGTCCTCCTTGTTTAGCTTCTGAAGGGCTCTAGATTTTAGTATGTTTATCCTATATTATATGGCTAATATCTACTTATAAGTGAGAATATACCATATGTGTCTTTCTACTTCTGGGTTACCTCACTCAGAATGATCATTTCTAGTTCCCGCCATTTGCCAGTAAATTTCATGATTTCCTTGTTTTTTTCTTTTTTTGTTTGTTTGTTTTAATTGCTGAGTAGTATTCCATTGTGTAAGTGTACCATACTTTCTGTATCCATTCTTCCATTGAGGGACATTTAGGTTGTTTCTAGATTCGAGCTATTGTGAATAATGCTTCTATGAACATAGTTGAGCAAATGTCCTTATTGATTGGTGTGACATCTTTTGGGTATATGTCCAGGAGTGGTATAGCTGGATCTTGAAGTAAAACTATTCCTAATTTTCTGAGAAAGCAGCAGATTGATTTCCAAAGTGGCTGTATAAGGTTACATTTCCACCAGCAATGGAGGAGGGTTCCCCTTTTTCCACATCCTCTCCAGCATGCAGCATCCCTTGAGTGTTTGATCTTAGACATTCTGATGGGTGTGAAGTGGAATATCAGGGTCATTTTCATTTGCATTTTCCTGATGACTAAGGGCATTGAGCACTTTGCCTTTAGATATTCCTCTGTCAAGAATTCTCTGTTTAGTTCTCTACCCCCTTTTTTCCATTGGATTACTTAGTTTGTTGTTGTTTAGCTTCTTAAGTTCTTTATAAATTCTGGATATTAGCTGTATGTCAGATGTAAGGTTGGTGAAGATCTTTTTCCAGTCTGTAGGCTGTCATTTGTTTTTTGTTGTTGTTGTTTTGTTCATTTGTTGGTTTTCTGATGACAGTGTTCTTTGCTTTATAGAAGCTTTTCAGTTTCATGAGATCTCATTTATTGATTGTTGATCTTAGAACCTGTGCTGTTGGTGTTCTGTTCAGGAAGTTGTCTCCTGTGCCAATGAGTTCTAGGCTCTTCCCCACTTTTTCTTCTAACAGATTTACTGTGGCTGGTTTTATGTTGAGATCATTGATCCACTTGAACTTTACTTTTGTGCAGGCTGATAAATATGGATCATTTACATTTTTCTACATGTAGACATCCAGTTATACCAGCATCATTTGTTGAAGATGCTCTCTTTTTTTTCCATTGTATAGTTTTGGCTTCTTTGTCAAAAATTAAGTTTCTGTAGGTATGTGGGTTTATTTCTGTGTCTTTGATTCGATTCTGTTGATCTACTCTAGTAGTCTGTTTTTCATGCCAGTATTATGCTATTTTTAATACTGTTGCTCTATACTACAGCTTGAGATTCTGGGATGGAGATCTCCAGATCTTTTATTGTACAGGATTGTGTTAGCTATTCTGAGTTTTTTGTTTTGTTTTGTTTTGTTTTGTTTTTGTTTTTGTTTTTCCACATGAAATTGAGAATTTTTCTTTCATGGTCTGTAAAAATTGAATTGGTATCTTGATGGGAATTGCATTGAATCTCTAGATTGCTTTTGGTAGGATATACATTTTCATTATGTTAATCTTAGCAATCCATGACCATGGGAGATCTTTCCATCTTCTGATATCTTCTTCAATTTCCTTCTTCAGAGACTTGAAGTCTTTTACATACAGGTATTTCACTTGTTTTGTTATTGTTTCCTTGCAGGGAAGAAACTGATCTCTTTCACCAAGTTCTGTATTTCAGGATTTTGATTGACAATTCTATATTACAAACTCAGGATAGATAGGGTAAGACTGTTCGTAGGTGATCATTAAATATTGGCTTAATAAATTATATTTAATGCAATTTGTTCATGGAATGGTCTTCAGCATCTGAATTAGTTTCAATTTGACTTTTTCTCTAATATTTAATCAGCAATTTCAGACAGATAATATAATGAGACAAATTAATTTAACAAATACATTTCTGCTTTCTTTTTGTTTGAAGGTTTTGTCATGACAAGATTAATCCTGTGATTATAATTAAGTGTGAAAGTTTGAGTGCTTCTGTCACACTTAAAAGTAAAACAATTAAATATGAAAGTACAGTTAGGCCTCACCATAATTACTATTACAACCAAGTCATAGGTATTTAAAAATAAAAACTGAACAGAAATTATCTCACAATTGAAGTTAGCATATCAAAATCCTCTTTCTTTTTCTGTTTTTAGAGTTTTGGGAATAATAATTATTTGAAGGCCATTTCAAATAATCCCATTATGTTTATGAAATTAAAGCGTGTTCATTTTTTTTAATGGCACTTATGGCCAGACATTTATTTTGTGATATGACTGATTTGCATAAAGCTTCTAGTTCTATGGTGCAATTTTCCTAAGAGCAGGAGACAAACCTCCAGGTGCGACACCTGCTGCTGCGAACATAATAAACGTCTCATCCAGCAAGAACAGATGCAGCAACTGTGAGGTCTTTTCTCGGGAGGAAACTGCCTTGGGAAAAATCCCCCTGTGTACTCACCATGGGCCAAGAGGAGCACAAATGTTAACGTGTTCTGTAATTCTTTCTGTGGCAAAAGTATAGTTGTCTTAAAAGAATATTTGTGCTCACTAGACATTAAAATAATGTGCAAGTAACTTTATAACTGTATGCCCATATGCATAACCATCCTTCATGTCACTATTGCCATTAAATTTTCCTATCACCCTAAATGTTGTTATGAATTATATCTTTCTTATAGTTTTAACATCCTACCCATTATTACAAATTTATAACAATATGAAACACAGAACACTTAGTAATTCAAAGCTTGTATTTTTGGTAGTGTGAAGTGATCCTTGTTCTGTCTGAATTGGAGGTTCTGTGCAGAGTTCTAACATACCAGAATGGAACTGCAACCTCTCCTACCCTTGTGCATTCACCACTGCTTTCTTTCTAGGATAATGACAAGGTTACGTTTCTAGAATTCTTTGTAACAGGTATGAACATGTGACTCATCATGGCAAAAGATGAGTAGAGGCAACAAGTTAATTGATGTGAGTTTCCAGTATCTCCCAACAGTAGCACATAGTACAGAGAGCAGCAATTGGCTATTAGACCCCAAAGCAATTCAGAAGTCTAGGAATTGCCTAAAGAAGCCTTTCAGCTCCGTGAAAGCCTTGATAGTTGGGGTGGGGGAGATATTCTTTGTGTGTTTGCATTTTTTTTTTTTCAATGCAGTTTATTCAGGAACATTGAACAATCCTTGGACCCCGGGGAAAGCCAGCCCACAGCTTAAATAGCCTCTGGGTAGCCAACCCAGGCGTGCCACGGGGGCAATGCAGATAGGTCCACATACATGGAAGCAAGCCAGATCCTCGGCCTTAGCCAAATGTGGAGTTGTTCGTGACAGAGAGCACTCACCATCGGGAAGGTGGAAGACGGAAACCAGCTCCATCTTTAAGGCATAGCATTCCGCAGCTCTCTACAGTTCCCCCTTTTTGTTTTAGACGCATCAGGCAAGAGTATATATAAAGAACTAAAGAAGCTGAAAAGCAGCAAACCAAGTAATCCACTTAAAAAATGGGGAACAGAGCTAAACAGAGAATTCTCTGTAGAGGAATACTGAATGGCAGAGAAGCACTTAAAGAAATGCTCAACCTCACTAGCCATTAGGGAAATGCAAATCAAAACAACCCTGAGATTTCACCTTACACCCATGAGAATGGCCAAGATCAAAATCTCAAGTGACAACACATGCTGGAGAGGTTGTGAAGAAAGGGGAACCCTTCTCCACTGCTGGTGGGAATGTAAACTTGTACAACCACTCTGGAAATCAATCTGGCGCTTTCTCAAACAACTAGGAATAGCGCTTCCTCAAGATCCAGCCATACCACTACTGGGCATATATCCAAAAGAGGCTCAAGTACACAAAAAAGACATTTGCTCAACCATGTTTGTAGCAGCTTTATTTGTAATAGCCAGAAGCTGGAAACAACCCAGATGCCCCTCAACTGAAGAATGGATGCAGAAATTGTGGTACATCTACACAATGGAATATTACTCAGCAATGAAAAATAAGGAAATCATGAAATTTGCAGGTAAATGGTGGGATCTGGAAAGGATCATCCTGAGTGAGTTGTCCCAGAAGCAAAAAGACACACATGGTATATACTCACTCATATAGACATACAACATAGGACAAACCCACTAAAACCTGTGCATCTAAAGAAACTAAGCAAGAGAGAGGACCCTAACTAAAACGTCCAATCCCCATCCAGAAAGGCAAAGAGGATGGACATCAGAAGAAGTGTGTTTGCATTTTGGATTCTATCATATGTAGAATTTTAGTGTAACCACCATGTATGTAATGTTTTCCTAAGTATTTATAATTTAATAGGCAATACAAAAACAAAGTTTCTACAGACAAGACAGCTTGGTTTTGAAAAATATATGGTTATTATGGTTGTTCCTAGCACATGAAGTTATATGACTGATTTGGCATTATCTTCATTAAAGGTTACAGTTCTTTTCATTTGTTGAAAATAAAATTTTTAACATGGAAAAATTAGCAAGTGTCAATGCAAGTTTTGTTCTTTATAAAATAAAAATAAATTAAATATTCCATAATTATTTAAGAATTATTTCTGGACTGTCAGATAACAGTCTCAAGTTTTTTTTTTTTTTTTCTTACTTATACTGTCCGTTAGTGCAATCCCTTTATCATTTTTTATAGTCTTTATGATGATGACACCTTCAAATACATTAGGGAAAGGAGCAGACAAATCCAAGGCAAATAGATAGCAGGACATCTGGCTATATTCCCTATACTCTGCGCTTGTTATTTTGTTTTCTTTTAGTCTTACTCAAGGACATTTGAAACACTGAAAGTACTTTCCTCTTTCCGTGCACTCAGGATTTCCTTTTTATAATTTTCAACTTTTAAGATTATGGTATTCATTCTCATTTTGTACATTGAAAATCCAGTTGCACTTTTGCTTACATAAAGAAATAAACAAACGCAAAACTCAGTTGAATTGGAGTTAAAAAATGGCTGTTTCAGAAAGCAACATGTCCCCCCTCGACAAAAATCTCACATGAATGTAGTTAACGAGACAGGAATGAATGCTGTGTGTTGAGAAATTCAAGCTTCGTCAGTGCAGAGATGATTATGCATTTTGAAAACTGAAAACTAGAACTCAAGATCTGAAAAATGCTTTCAAGTTTGTAAAATTATATAAGATATGTTAAAATGAATATGATTGACATATAGTTAATATGAACTTTAGAGGTTCTTCTCTTTATTAGAAAACAAAGAAACATATAACATAATTTTGAGTATTACCTTTGCAATTTGCAGCCAGAAAAGTATTATATGTAGACAACTCATACTCAACACATCTCATACTTAGTTTCACTATTTTTAATATATATATATTAAACATATTTTTAATATTTACTCTCCTGCCTCAAAAATTCATTGCCTCTTATCCTATAATTATTGTTACACACACATACAAACAGAAACATACACACACACAACACACCACCTTATTGTGCCTGTTTGGTGTTGCTGTTATGTATGTGTGTTTGGGTCTGGTCAAGGGCTCAGCCCTGGAGAAGACTGACTGTTCCCCATCTCAGTAGCCACAGAATGCCGGCAAATGCTGGTAAATGCTGAAGGGTGGGCCTTGTGAAATTTCCCATGTCTGCATTGGCATGTGGCATAGTGTTCTTACTTTGCAGTCATTTATAAGCAATCAGATTGTTGAGATTTTATTGGTGCAGCACCCTGTTCAGTCTAGAAGACAGCATCTCTCACTGGGCAGTCTGGTATGCTGGGTCTTACAATCTTTCCATCTGCCTTTCGTGATTTTCCCTGAGACTTAGGTGTGGGTGTTATGCTATAGGTGTACCATTTGAGACTGGGCACCTCACATGTGTTCCCAGACTGAGAAAGATCACAGGTTTGAGGCCATCTGGAGTGATAAATAGATTCACCATACATAATGAATCTTATTTAAAAGAAAAATAAAGAAAAAATCTTCTGTGGAAAAAGAATTACAATTTTCTGCCACCATGCTCAGCTGGAAAAATTTTGTTTGAACCAAGCCTTCATATCAAACTTCAAATCTATGGTAAGGGTGAGTTTAAGCAAATACCCATAAATAACTCACCTCTCTGTGCAGGTTAGCTTAGATAGTCCAAGAACATAGAACGATTAGGAGATTATATTTATGCTTCCAGTCAAAAGCTGTGTGTTCATCTAGAGTGACTTTGGAGTTTAACCCCTTTCAGTGACTGAATGGAGTCCATGAGCATCGGCCAGCGCTTTCACTGTGAACCACATCAGCAGATTGCTTTCACGGTAATATTTCAACTAGTGTTAGGTAAAATAATTGAGTACTTCCAAGTCAACAAACAAAGCTAACAGTCTCATTTTTCTTGTACAAAAAGTATAAATCTGGGTAATTCAGTAACTGAATTAG
Organism: Meriones unguiculatus; assembly: GCF_030254825.1. Classification (NCBI taxonomy): domain Eukaryota; kingdom Metazoa; phylum Chordata; class Mammalia; order Rodentia; family Muridae; genus Meriones; species Meriones unguiculatus. Next base: position 49,505,570 of record NC_083363.1, read on the forward strand.
ATGAATTAGAGCCTTAGATGAACAACCTAAGGCACTCATTACTTTACCTAAGTGCACTTCTAAGGAGGAAGGTTTGCGATGCAGAAGCTGTATCTGGGGTTGGACGTGCAGATGGCATGAACAATCCCCAATGTGATGTGAAAGCCAAGGTACTGTTTTTCCCAAGTAGAATATTCTGTCAATGCCCAAATGTGACAGTTTTCATATTTCATGAATTAACCAAACATAAAGCAGCCTACCATCCCTTATAGACAAGAAAGAAGGGTGCTGTGGGAAGAATTGGGCAAGGCCACAGACTTTTTCCTTTGCAAGCTTTTCGGGAAGTTTTACTGTTATAATGCACTGTCTATATTTTGTTCTCCATTACCCCTGAGCACTAATCATCATGATTTATGCCAGCAGATTCCTAACAAACTGTGAAGTATCTGAAATCACGGGGAACAGTGCTTAGGACTCGTGAGTAAATCCTTCAGTTCAACCATCTCATATGGAACAACTCTTAAATATCTCCTGCCCAGTCTCCCAGGTACCTGCACTGGACCTAAGTCACAGACACCACACTGTAGTCACCTGCTCATGGCTATGGTCATTATTGCTCGTCTTTCTTGTTTTTGTCACTTCTCTCCTCTTACCCTGGTGCTTTCTAGGACCACCTGTCAAATATCCCACAAGGACTTGGACTCCTTGACTTAGAACTGCAAGTTGACCTCTGACCTTCACATATACACTGTAGCATGCACACCAACTTCACATCAAGTAAATTAACAAATGTGACAGTGAAGGATATTCTACAGCAATTCAGCATATGATACATCTATTTAACATTAAGATATACTTTATGGCTCTTTGATATAGTCTAGTCTACCTGTTTGGTAAACGCTGATCTTGAAATAATTGAGTGTATTTGCTATAATAACACTATTCATTGAGAAAATATATCTTTTTTTTTTCTTATCCATTGAAGTTTATTCCAGAAAGATTTCAACTGTTGGAGACAACATATGGCAGCATGTGTTGGGGATGGAGTGAGAACCCACGTCTTTCCCTATAACTTTTACAGGACGTCTATGACCACACCCTGTCCTCTTCTTATCTCTTGCTGATTCTCTTGTTAACAATTATGATGTAAATGTGTTACGCTGTTGTGTTGACAACAAATATAGCATTCAACCCAATACACTTATTTAGCTAAAATATCAGCCAACTTTTAAAAGGAATCAGTAGTAATAACATTTCATTAAAAACATAAACTAGTGATTATAAACCCTATTTATTATTGAACAGTGTCAATAAAATAGAAAAATAAAATACACCATATTTATTACTGAACAGAACTATTCAAAGAAGCACCAAAATTTATTTACCTTATGAATACGATCTTCCATTCCACTATTAACTGGTATACATTGATCAATTTGTTATTAAATGAAAATTTAAGAAGATTTTCAACACTAAATAGAGAACAAAACATTAGATGATACAGTCAGCAAAGCTTTTGATAGTGCTATAAATTCAGAACAGAAATGATCACATTGTTTATTAAATAGCTTTGTCGATCTTTTCTTAAAAAATCCAACCATGAAAATTAAATTTTTGGTTTCTTTTGTGGAATCGTTCTATATGCATTTTTGACAATATATATATATATATATATATATATATATACACAAACATATATATATATTTAAAATGAAACATTAGTTAAAGTTACTTCTTAAACATACATTAAAGTACCGCAAGATACAGCTAACAATTTTTTTATACTCAGTAAAGAGAAATTGATTTGTTTAAAAATGTAAATAAAATGAATATCAATATTTTTTTAATTTTTATTAATTACACTTTATTCCTTTTATTCCCATAAGCCCTTCCCTCCTCCCCTCCCGATCTCACCCTCCCTCCCCATTCTTCACACATGCCCCTCCCCAAGTCCACTGATAGGGGAGATCCTCCTCTCCTTCTTTCTGATCTTAGACTATCAGTTCTCATCAGGAGTGGCTGCATTGTCATCTTCTGTGGCCTGGTAAGGCTGCTCGCCCCTCAGGGGGAGGTGCTCAAAGAGCAGCCAATCAGATTATGTCAGAGGCAGTCACTCTTCCCATTATTATGGAACCCACTTGGATACTGAACTGCCATGGGCTACATCAGTGCAGGGGTCTTAGGTTATCTCCATGCATAGTCCTGGGTTGGAGTATCAGTCTCAGGAAAGACCCCCATGCTTGGATTTTTTGGAAGAGAAACACTTAAAGAAATGCTCAACCTCATTAGCCATCAGGGAAATGCAAATCAAAACAACCCTAAGGGTATGTGTGGCATGGCATGAATTTCAAGGCACAGCACCGGTGACCTATTTCTGTAGCTCGTCTCTACTTACTAGGTTCTACCAGATCTCATTATGACATCTAATTACGAATTCATCGATACGTGGAAGCGATCATTAGGTCAGAGTTCTATCTATCCAACCACTTCTTCAAAGCACACCTTCTTGCAGTGAAATATTTTCACACACAGCTTCTCTCCAAGTACATAAGTTCATAGCATGTTGTTATTAAAAACACTAATAAGAAACCATATGACAATGATTTGGGTAGTACATACAGACTACTAACTTTGTTGATAGTGAAGTTATTTCAGTTTATTTCATCTTTGTGGTCTATAGAGTTTTGTCCTATCATTTTTAACCTATCAGGTATACCTCAGGAAGCACATAGTAGTCTCATTTAAGTTTTAGTCTCATTTAATAACTTCAAAAAAAATTACCAACATTTTATACATGCCCATTGTAAAGACAATGAAGCCCAGGTCTTGGAGAAAATTACAGATCCTCAGACATGTGTTCTTTCTTCCCCCAAAACATCTTTTTTAACTTTTACACTTAAACTTTCTATTGAAAGAATTATATATATATATATATATATATATATATATAATATATATTATTGTTTATTATTATGTTACATTTTATTAACTCTGTATTCCAGCTGTATCCGGCTCCTTTATTCCCTCCCAATCACACCTCCCTCCCTCATCTCCTCCCTGCCCCTTTCCAAGTCCACGGATTGGGGAGGACCTCCTCCTCTTTCTTCTGACCCTAGCTTATCAGGTATCTTCAGGACTGGCTACAAAGTCCTCCTCTGTGGCCTAGGAGGTCTGCTCCTCCCTTGGGGGGTGAGGAGGTCAAAGAGCCTGCCATTGAGTTCCTGTCAGAAATAGTCCCTGTTCTTCTTACTATGGGAAACCAATTGGTTATTGAGCTACCACGAGCTTCATCCAAGCAAAAAATTTTTTAACATACTCCATCTCAGCTTTATATGGGCTAGTCTCAAAATTATTACTTTTTTGAAGCAGACTGGCCACTATATTTATTATTAGATTTTTAAAGTAAAATTTTTTATAGTAATTACAGTTTATTCACTTTGTATCCCAGCAGTAGCCCCCTTCCATATTCCCTCCCAATCCCATCCTCCCTCCCTCAATCTCCTCCCATTCCCCTTATGGTAAATCCATGGATCTATTTTTACCTGAATTGGGATTTCTGAAAAAAATAAGGGATGGACTCAGGCTGCTTCAGGTGATGCTGTGGAGTTATTCGTCTATCACTGTCACTATGGACAACAGGCTTAGACTTCCCTTCGGGATTTGCATGAAAAATGCATACTTTAATATCTTGGAACCCCAAGATCTAGGCCACTAGACCCTTTGCTAGGTGAGAAATTTTCTGCCTATTGAAAAGGTGTCCACTCTCAAAATGTCAAGAAAATAGGTGAAGGACCCTGAAATTAAATATCTGTTTACATTTTTTTTTTATTTCAACTCTCCACAATTTGGGCTCTTGCCGAGTAACAGATTGCATAAGGTGTTGAAAGGACAGCAGCTTATAAAAAGTACAAACTGAAATTCATTTGTGGGACAGAAATATTTATAAACAAATCACCTAGGTTAGCTGTTTTCCAAATGTGTCTGAATATCTCTTAGCTAGAGAGGTTGTTCTTTAAGAACTGTGGCATTATGAGCTATCTCTGAAAAAAAAAAAGATAACATTAACAAGGAAGACCCTACTAATTTTTGATCACAGCTCTAATTGCAACCTTGACAAAGTATTTTGTAATAAAAGCATGTTATACTCCGTAGAGAAACTGATAGACCTTTGATATCACAGAAACACTTGTTTTTGTTTTGTTTTGTTTCTCTATAACATCCCTACAACCTCTGTAATATATTCTCTATTGGTCTCTGTAGTACCTTCAGTTTATATCTTGTTTTATTGGCCTTTCTTCTTTTTATGGTCATCAAAGCATGCTTAAAAATCAAAGTGCAATAATGTTGAGCACCCAAATTGTAAATTTGTTCTCTTTGTTAATGAATATGAGCCTGACAGAAAATCACTAGACTGGTGTAGAGCTGTTGTGTTCTAGCCATGTCTTCTCCTGCAATCAGTGAACCGAGACTCCAATTCTCATGAAGCATTGCTATGTGCAATGCAGATTATCAGAGAAATGATTTTATTTCCCTTCTGTACTCCTGACACTAATTCTACAAACACTCTTAGGTTTATCATCTTAGGTTTTGTATTGCCATCTTAAAGTATGTTTATGGTGAGAAACACAAACAGACCCAAGATAGGCTCAACGATTTGTCAACAGAAAACTTGTTTAAAACTGGGCGAATACAATAAAATGGCCCATCTTAATAAATATGTAATAGAAGATTAATTTAATTCTGCTCTTAATGCTGCACGATATAATACTTTATATTATAGTTGTAACCAAAGCAAATTTCGGATCCGGTGATGATGGTGTTTTTGTCATTTGAATATAGAGGAAACACTGAGGACTGTTTACTTTAAGGACTGTTTACTAATTGAGCAACAAGAAGGAACTGTTTTGGGGGGTAGAATTTTATTTTTTTTTAATTAAGGTCAGGTGCTAACGGCATACACCTTTGATCCTGGCACTATGGAGGCAGAGGCAGCTGTATCTCTCCTGAATTTGAGGCCAGCCTGGTGGACAAAGCTAGTTCCAGGACAGCCAGGACTGTTACACAGAGAAACCTTGTCTAAAAAAAAAAGAAAAAAGAAAAAAAAAGAAAAACTACCACCACCACCACCAAAGTTGTAAAACTAGATTGTTCATTTAAAATTAAATACACTACGCATTTTCAACAACTAACCTGAGCTATTTAGTCAATAGAGAATCAAAAGTTTAAATGTACTTCCTCTGAGATACTCAAAGGTAGCTAAATATTTGATAATGTGAATATTTCAATATTATTAACAGAAAACAGATTTTTCACACTTACTGATTACTTGCAGAGAGAATACATTGTATGTGTGTGAATGTACCCCTTGATTTTTTTTAATTTACAAATAGCAAGAGAACTGGTTTTTGCAAAATGTTTTATAAGAACCAATACTATTAAAATACAATGATGTTATTTACTGTAAAGCTTCAAAAATATATTCCAAATTATTTATTATTTTTTATTTCTGAAATCTGGAAATATTTTAATATTAATATTTTAATAACAAAATATTATTTCAAGACAGATGTCCATGTATAGCATTGAAAAATAGATAAGTGATAATTGCAATAAAATCACATTTTTATTTTCAAAAACAATTTAAAGTTCACAAGTTAAACATTGTTTTGTTTTAAAGGAAGGATTGTTTGGTTGATTTTTGTTGTTGTTGTTTTGTTTTGAGCCATGGTTTCTCCCTGTTAGCCATGGTTGCCCTGGAATTCACTCTGTAGTTCAGGGCTGGCTTCAAACTCAGAGAGCTGCCTGACTCTGCCACGATAGGCATGTGCCACCATCACCTGGCTGGTTTTTGTTTGTTTGTTGTTGTTGTTGTTTGTTTGTATTTATTATTTTTTGTTTTGCATTTATTGTTGCAGAAAATTGAAGGTATCAGGCCAATAATGTTTACTATTTGCCCTATAATTATTACAGCGGTACTAACTGGCTATCAAATCAATAAAGACATAGACACCTGTTAGAGACTTTTAGATTTACTTTATTTCACCTTGGGCAGATAATTCCACCTGGACTATGCTACCTCATTATCTCCCAGCCCCCCAACCCATGTCCTCTGCATTAGCCATTCCGATGTGGACTAATTCCATCCGTAATCCCCAAACACCGGTTTATATTCTACATCTGGGTCTTTCCTTTCTAAGCCACTCTCCAAGTCTTTTCTCCCCACTCACGTGGTTCCTTTTCTGTCCCACGGAAACTCTGCTTTCTCCTTTCTCCTCCAATTTCCTCCTCTTTCCTATGTTCCTTCCTTGTTCCCAAAGCCTGAAAACCTTATCTCCTTTCGCCTCACCTTTGCCCTACCCAGGTGTAGGGAATTTTATTTAGCCAATCAGGAGGCAAAATAACAGGAACATCATTTCCGGGTGTGTGATAGAGTGTTTGCAGAACAGTAAGAAGCTGGGGTTGGGGGAGAGGGGCAAGACAATTAACATTAAATCGAAAGCACCAGGCCATGCTGCTACACGCGGCTTTCCTACATAAGCGTCTTAGGAATCCAGTAGATTCTATTAATGCTTTTCTGTAATTAGGAGCTACATTGACCTGATGCCTGGTCACGGTGAGACATGAAACCTTTCTCTTTTTAAAAAAATACCTACTTAATTTATTTATTTGTCTGTCCAATTGTTCATTAAATATATAATGAGTACTCTACCAAGCCTTGCCTTAGTGTTTGGCAACATGATTACAATGGTGTTCTAGTTTCCTTTTGTGCTGTGAATAACGCTCTGACTGAAATGAAATAAGGGGAGAAAGGTCTTAATTGGCTTACCTTTTCTTAGTCCACTAGCGGAAGAAGTCCAAGCAGGCAATGTAAGGCAGAAACTTGAAATAGAAACGATGAGTTTTGCTGGCTCATTCTTTGAACCAGCTCAGCAGATTCATGCTCATGTTCCACCTGCCCAGAAAATGGTCCTGCCTATGGTAAGCTGGGCCCCCCCCCCCCCGCATCAATTAGCAACAGGCAGGTCTGAAAAGGACAGTTGCTTGAGATATTTTTCAAGTAACTTTAGGACGTGTCCATTTGACAGTCAATGTTAGCTAAGACTCGATAATTAGACAATAAGCCTATCAAATATTTAGCCAAGATATGCAAGTAATTATTTTGCCATAAAAGAGTAAAAAAAAAAATCAGCTTAGGAAAGCACAGACAGAGGCTATGGGAGTAAATCTTTAACAAAGGCCTGCTATTAATCTAGTAAGTGCCATGTAAATGCACACTTGGGAGGAGCACTTAAATAATGCTAGTGAAATTGAAGAAAAACCTTTGAGGTGGGTATGTCCTAATATGTGCCTACACAATTAAGTGGTATTTGGTTATGTCCCTGCTGAGTTTCCTTCTCTTCACCAAGATAAGGGAAGTAATGACAGACAAAGAAATAACTCCATCCAAGTCTAAGTCGTTGGATCAAAAATTTCATTGAGGTCACTGACAGGCGTGTAGGAGGCAGGAGGTTACACATGTGAGCATCATTCACAGCCACAATACTGCAAATTCCATCCCAATGGGACAGCTAAGAAAAGCTCCCTGTGTAACTTGGCAAGCAGCTACGCCACTGAGAAGGCCCTTCCCTTTAACAGCAATTATTTGCTGCTCACACAACCCCTGAGACTTGTAAATGGGTCTCTGGGTCTTGTTTGGTCATCCAGAGTCTCATGACACATAAAAGTTTCCTTAGACTCATCCTTTGCTTTTTGGGAGGAGATCTTTAGTGGAGAAAGAAATGATAGGTAAGATTTGTAAATGTACATCAGACAAATATCGAGAGAGTAATTCAGTAAAAGAGAGCAGGTTGCAGGGCATAGATGAAAGAAGGCATCATGAAGTTCAAAACCAACTTCAAAATGTCTGCCTGTAAAACATCTGAGAAAGAGGAGTGACTTGTGGGGGACATAATGGAGAAAAGGCAGAGGTGGTAAATGATTCTACTTTCTGTGGATGATAAAACAAAACATAGGTTCAGAAATGAGTGACTTTCCCAAGTTCAAAGATGAGTTGTAAGTACATTGCTGAATCACAGTACCCTGGCTTCCAGCCTAAATTTATTGTATTCATATGGGTGAGTGACTAAGGGTCATCACTGCAGAGAAAGTGAATAAATACAGACCTGTCTCATAGGATTACTCATTGTTTAACCTTAGAATAAATAAAACACTTGAGCGTTAGCAGATCAAAGTAGAATACCAAAGGGAAGCACTATTACCAATGACACAGTGATTGTGATTGCCTTTTCCCAAAGATGTCTTTCCCTAACAATTTTCTGATGCAGCATCTGTATTAGCCATGTTCACTGTTGCTTCAAGAAGCAGCTTAGGAAGGGAGGGTTTATTTTTGGCTTACAGCTAGGAGTAGAGACCATCAGATGTCTTTTCTTGTCAACCTGACAGGATATAAATTCCCTGAGAAGACAAACTTCTAAGAATGTTTTGACACAGTTTCAAGACTGAGTCAGTTCAGATTAAAAAAAAAAAAATTAGCCATTCTAAGTGTGGGTGGTGTATTGCATGATGAGAGTCCTGGACTGATAGAAAGGAGAAGTAAGATGAACACAAGCATTCATTTTTCTCTGTTCTCTGACTCTGAATGCAGTACATTAAGCTGTCTCAACTTTCCACCATGACATCCCCACCCTAAGAGACTGGAGCATAGAACTGTGTGCCCAAACTAACCTTTTCTTCTTTGGAAGCACTTTTGCCATTGTCACCTGTGTGCTCACAGCTTAGGAAACATAACTAATACAGTGCCCCTCCTAATTTTGGGATGACTCTGTGAGTCACATTTTAGCCAATCGAATCTCTGGCCAGAGTATCTGCCTTATTGCATGAGGAGGTAATCAGAAGTCATGTCATCCCAAGACAAATCAAAGTCGCTTGAAGAAGTTGTGCGAGAACATTATGCGTATCAGCCTCAGATCATCTCTTAGAAGACAGTCAATATCAACACTTACCCACACAATCAGGACAGCATGGGCTGCAATTATTTGCAGCTCTGTTAAAGCCACTAATTGGGACTATTCTAGCTGAAATTGGGTATCTCAATGAAACATGAGCAATTGTTACAAGTTATTTGAGATTTTGGACAACTTTTCTTAAAATATTTGTATATATATATATATATATATATATATATATAGTCTATTTTAGATATTAAAACAAGCTGCAGCCAGTTCTGATGAGACCTGATAAGCTAGGGTCAGAGGGAAGGGGGGAGGACCTCCCCTATTAGTGGACTGGGGGAGGGGCATGGGAGGAGATGAGGGAGGGGGTTATAGCTGGGCTACAAAGTGAATAAACTGTAATTTATAAAATACAAATAATTTTTAAAAAATAAGCTAATAATTCTGCTAGTATTATAAAATAACTAACTACTTTTTTCTCTCACTCATGAGGCCTTTTAGGGAATCATTTTTCTTAATGTCTAATGACCTACAGCTCCATTTGATATTTAGAAAATAAGTAACTAAAGCTACTTCTAATTTCAAAGTCATTTTACCAACTCTAGGAAAAAATATTTAAAGGCCTATATCACACAAACATATTGCATATACCTATTTTAAAGTAATATCTTTACAATAGCTTTTTGATCATTTAAATACTAACTTGAGGCTAGTGCTAATCAAGAGGAGTTTTAACATAACAAAAATTCCTTACATTAAAAAGACTAATAGGTATAATAGGTATACCTTTGTTATACCTATTGGTAAAACACACATAACATTATAATTTTTAAATATTCTGTAGTAGAGTTTTATAACATGTTTACGATACTTTTGATTTGTCATAATTTTTATTAGGTCATTCTAACTTTTCCATATTATAATTTTTGTCTGGTTGTTGGTTTTGTCAATTCATATTATTTAAGAAGACTGGGCCACTTAAAAGCATTCAAATTTTTAATATCTTCTTTATATAGGTAAATAATTCTGTGTTTATAAAAATATATCATGAAACAACCATTCCCCAACATCTTCACAAACATTAAATTCACAATTTTGAATCATTTATACTTGACATATTTTAATATGATTATCGATCCTTAATAATGCAAGGTGCCTACATTTTTTATCACCTTTTCTGTGGTAGTGTCTATTTTTTTCTGTTACTTATAAATTTGTAACAAACATTGGAAATGTTAATTTTTGTCATAAGTTTTTCAAATGATTTATAGGATTTAAGTTTGTTTTTTATCTTTATAAATTTGATACCAATAAGCATTTAATTCTTAGTTGTTGAGAATGATCATATTTTAGGTAACCTTATTAATTTTAATGTACATCCAGTTTTCACTATCTATTGTGATTTACTCAATACACCTACTCTGCTCTGGTATGGAATGGATAATAATCAACCTCAGGCTTCCGAATAATCACAGAGTTTTCATCTGTGAGCCAAATCTTATCATTTATGTCCCCATAAAACAATTGAAATTCACATGCTGTAAAAGTACACAAACCTGAGCATAGTTAAAACGCTGAAAAAGTATTTGGGGAAAGTCATACATTCTATCTGTGGCTTCTTCTACTTTGTTTTCGGCAAGTCTGGGGGACTGTGTACTTTTTTTTTTAATTGGGTTGCCTCCTGTGTTATTTTACTTAATGACTATTTTGTCGTCATGAAGCATCAGTTGTGGATTTGGAAATACGAAACCTTTTTACGGAGTAATTATTTTTACCAGCCGTGTTACTCTTAGAAAAGGACATCTAAAGATACCTTAATGATCTTATCTAGATTCCACCCTTTGCCTGCAAATTTCATGATTTTTTTGTGTTTAATTGCTGAGTAGTATTCCATTGTGTAAAAGTACCACGGTATCTATATCCATTCCTCCGTTGATGGGCATTTGGGTTGTTTACAGGTTTTGGCTATTACAAATGAAGCTGCTACAAACATGGTTGAGGAAATGTCCTTGTTGTGTACTTGAGCATCTTTTGGTTATATGCCTAGGAGTGGTATAGCCAGGTCTTGTGGAAGCGTTAATCCTAATTGTCTGAGAAAGCACCAGATTGATTTCCAAAGTAGTTGTACCAGTTTACATTCCCACCAGCAATGGAGGAGGGTTCCCCTTTCCCCACAACCTCTCTAGCATGTGTTTTTAAACTTGAGTTTTTGATCTTAGTCATTCTGATAGGTATAAGGTGAAATCTCAGGGTTGTTTTGATTTGCATCTCTCTGATGGCTAAGGACATTGAGCATTTCTTTAAGTGTTTCTCTGTCATCCTATATTCATCTACAGAGAATTCTCTGTTTAGCTCTGTACCCCATTTTTAATTGGGTTCTTGATTTATTGTTTTTTAACTTCTTTAGTTCTTTATATATCCTGGATATAAGCCCTCTGTCAGATATAGTGAAGATCCTTTCCCAGTCTGTATGCTGTTGTTTTGTTCTGACAACAGTGTCCTTTGCTTTACAAAAGCTTTTCAATTTCATGAGGTCCCATTTGAAAGACACACATGCTATATACTCACTTATAAGTGGGTACTAGACCTATAAGATAAGATAAACATACTGAAATCTGTACACCTAAAGAAGACAAACAAGAAAGAGGACCCTGGCTATGATGATCAACCCTCACTTACAAAGAGAAATGGGACAGACATTGAGTGTAGAAGAAAACAAGAAACAAGACTGGAGCCTACTGCAGAGGGCCTCTGAAAGACTCTAGCAGTGTATCAAAGCAGATACTAAGACTAATAACCAAACCTGCGGCCGAGTGCAGGGAATCATATGAAAGAAGGTGGAGTTAGTATGACCTGGAGAGGACAGGAGCTCCATAAGAACCAAATACATCTGGGCACAGGGGTCTTTTGTGAGACTGTATCTCCAGCCAAGGACCATGTATGGATATAACCTAAAACCCCTGCTCGGATGTAGCCCATGGTAGCTCAGTAACCAAGTGGATATCCTAGTAAGGGGAACAGGGACTATTTCTGACATGAACTCAATTGCTGGCTCTTTGACCTTCCCCCACACACCTGAGGGAGGAGCAGCCCTTCTAGGCCACAGAAGAGGACTTTGCAGCCAGACCTGAAGATAGCTAATAAGCTAGGGTAAGATGAAAGGGGACAAGGTCCTCCCCTATCAGTGGACTTGGAAAGGGGCAGGGAGAAGATGAGGAAGGTAGGATGGGATTGGGTGGGAGTGAGGATGGGGGATACAAAGTTAATAAACTGTAACTAATATTAAAAAATAATAAATAAATAAATAACTACAGAAAAAGAGACCTTAATGATCAAGGACATTTACAGCTGGATATCCACTGTTTCTAAAGGCTCTTGTGTCTCTAGGAATTTCTCTTGATGCTATTTCTATTCAACACCACCTCAATGTGATAAGAAAACTGCACATAGATCAATGATAGCTCTTTCTCCTTTTCTCTCTCTTTCCCTTCCTTTTTCCTCTCTTCCTTCTCTCCTGTTACACACTTATAACATGTTCAAGAATTAACTTCTACCACCTGCCTTTAAGAGATTTCAACAAATTTTCATTAAATCACCTACTCAGAAATAGAGGTTTTGTCTTTGAAAAAATTGATTCACAGTCAATATTAACAGAAAATGTGTGCTATTTGTTTGCATTGGCAGATATCACTAGAAACTACTAGAAACTAACAGGCAAAGTAAACTTCTTGAAATGAGGTTTAGTGAAAAAAAAAAAAAGAAAGACAATGCATAATGAATCTCACGTAAGTATTATTTCCTAGCAGACTGGTTACTTTCTCTGCTTGCCAGCCTTTCCTTCACAGCAGGCACAGGACTAGTGGCATATCCTTTGCTTTCTACATCAAACATTTACCACCAGAAAGGAGTGGAAACAGATTTCTATAGCTCAACTTGAATTTCATTTTTAATGACTATTTGGTTCCCATTCACAACAGTGATGGGTTCAGAAATAGGATCTGAAGTTCTTGATCACCAAATGAAACCACTTCAAGTATTTGGATCAATCAGATGAGATAGATAAGAAACTAAATGGATTCTAAACACTTTTCATTTTTCTACAACCTACTTTTTCCTTGGAATTTAAAACTTTGTATTACGGCACTTGGATACTAATAATTTAATAGTGTAAACTTGATTTTCTCTTTTTAAAATGTACAATGAGCACCATGGAATTTTTCAGACACAAAAGACCAACAATTATTGGCTAAGAAAGGAGGTCTAAAGGTTGGTGTTATCAATTAGGGGGTATGTGGCTTGGGTAATCAACAAATCTCCTAGCAAAAGATGGTAATAGTTCCTTGTTTGTAGAGTTCCTTTTATTCTAAATTAAATATATAAAGCAGACATCAGAAAACAAAATAATTGTTTTCAGTTATTAAACCTTATAGTTAATATACCAAGCTATTTTCTAAGGTGGAAATTCAAAGCTAGAATTATAAAGTAGATTACAATTCTTTATTTTTTAAGTTCATTTGAAATTTTAAAGTATTAATTTAATGCATTCAACATGTGATTAAAATAATGTTATAGTCTAGTAAGTTCAAATAAATCATACATATTTTCTTTATCACTCACTTCACTACCAAGCATGAAGATTGTCATAGACATAATGATGACTCCCTTATTTGTGACCACTGAGCAAGGATTTAAGTGAATGATTTGCAAACCAGCTCTATTAAGTGTAGATACATTAAATATCAATGATTTTTGTCTGATTCTGGCAACACTGAAAATAAAATAATTACCTGTGTCACCAATTCTTAAGACTTGACTTGCTTTATTTGACCCTGTATATGTCCTGTGCCTCCCACCCCCAAAAGAGCAGCATACTAGAAGTAGTACAATGAGAGAATATTGAAAATTTCTCAATGACTTCAACCATATGTGAGTTTATAGAGACTTTTTATTCATTATGATTCAAGCTTACTTCTCCTTAAAAAAAAAAAGTAAAATCTCTTCCACAGAAATGAATTTATCATGGAAAGCTGGAAAGCACTCTATAGCTTATTGTTTGAAATATTGTACAATAAAGTTCCCATGACTTTTTTTTTTTTTTTTTTTTTTTTTTTACTTTAGCTCCAAAGCCCAGGATTTATCTTTGCCAACCTTCTGATTTAAGATCTATGAATATGGTAGTTTCATGGCACAGAGTAATATTTTTTCTGCAGTCAAAATCCATCCAAGAAATGAGCAATTTTAGGTATTTCATGGAGAGGTTTTAACACAGAGAAGTGGTTACATTTGACAAAATAGTTGAAAAGCTGAATGGCTGATAGTGCGTCAGTTTAGCGGTTAGTAACATCAGAAAGTCCTCATGTTCCCCAAGGCTACAGGAAGGCAGTGGGTAGGTACTGTAAGTACCTGTGATTGGCTTTCCTGGCTGGAATTCAAAGAGCAACAAATAAAACCTGAAATGGATGGCTCTCGTGTTATAGACCACAACAACAACAACAACAACGACAAAAAGGTTACAGAACTGGAGATTGTCAGGCAGTTCTCACTTGCTAGGACACCAACCAAAGAAATTGCTCTGGCCTTAGTTTGTGTGATACAAAGACAACATTAACCTGCGAGGTTTGGAGAGGATAAAGAAATTCAGGTAGCAAAATGAAAGACACATGTAGCAAAATAAAAGACACAGATGCAGAGTATCAGAGATGGTCTCAGGGTCTGATGTTTTCTCACTTTAGACTTCCTGGCAGCTTTACTAACTAGAATGAAAAACATAGTTTCTACTTCTATGTTTAAAACCATCAAGAAAGCAATGGAGAATCCTACCAGGCCTAAATGAGCACCACTGGAATTGCCTGCCTTTTCTGAGATGGCAATTCAGGGTCAGACTGAGCCACAATGCCACCTCTGGTTGGCGGTGGTCCTAATGATTCTGGGAAATGACATAAAGAAGAAACATGCGCAAGAAATGTGCTTCTCCCTGTACCGATGGGAGCAAAAATAAACTGCTTAGCAAATCTTTTCCTCATCTACAAGATACAATTCTCCCCTGTCACTTTTGAGAGCCAATTTTCTCTTGTCTTCTGTCTGCTATGAATAGATTTTAGGAGTACAATGTTGTTAGCTGAAATATGCTGTTCGGTTTGACTCAGTGAATTTGCTCCATTATTTCCCATCTTACTTTGGAATTGCTTACTCTTCCACATCAGTTTCCTAACCTTCAATGGGGCAGCTGCCAGCCTGGTATTTGAGTTGTTTCATTAACTTCAGTGTGTTGCCCATCTTTCCTTGTTAGTTACCTCATAATGACTTTGCATGATAGTGTTAGCCTTCCAGTGGGTTTTTAAAATTTTCATGGCTGGCATTAACTTTAGTACAAACAGATACTATGACTTAGTGACATATACCTGCTTCTTCTGGCTGCTCAATTCTTGGAAGTAGTCCAGCACAAAATATTTTATTAAATTTTATCTTAGTAATCTAACATTTCTAGATCTTTTTAAAAATTAAATTTTATTTTTATTTATTACAGTTTACTCCCTTTGTATCTCACAAGCTCCTTCCCTCTTCCCCTCCCAACCCCATTCTCCTTTTCTCTTCTCCACCCATGCCCCTCCCCCAGTCCAGTGATAGGGGAGGTCCTCCTTCCCTTACATCTGATCCTAGTCTCTCAGATCTCATCAGGAGTGACTGCATTGTCTTCCTCTGTAAGGGTGCACCCCCGGTCAGGGGGAGGTGATCAAAGAGCAGACCAATCAGTTCATGTCAGAGACAGTCTGTGTTCCCATTACTAGAGAACCCACTTGGACATTGAGCTGCCATGGGCTTCATTTGTGCAGGGGTTCTAGGTTATCTCCATGCGTGGTCCTGGGTTGGAGTATCAGTCTCAGAAAACACCCTTGTCCTGATTTTTCTGGTTCTGTTCCACTCCTTGTGGAACTTCTGTCCCCTACAAGTCACTTTATCTCTCCCCTTCTTTCCTAAGATTCCCTGCACTCTGCCCAAAGTTTGGCTATGAGTCTCAGCATCTGCTCTATTACTCTATAGGGTAGAGTCTTTCAGAGGCCCTCTGTGGTAGGCTCCTGTCCTGTTCCCTATTTTCCCCCTCTTCCGATATCCATCTTCTTTGCCTTTCTGAATGAGAATTGAGCATCTTACCCAGAGTCCTCCTTCTTGATTACCTTCTTTAGGTATATAGATTTTATTAAATTTATCCTGTGTTATATGTCTAATATCCACTTATGAGTGAGTATATACTCTGTGTGTCTTTCTGTTTCTGGGATACCTCACTCAGGATGATCTCTTCAAGTTCGCACCATTTGCCTGCAAATTTCATGATTTTTTTTTTTTATTGCTGAATATTATTCTACTGTGTAAATGTACTACAATTTCTGTATCCATTCCTCAACTGAGGGACATCTGGGTTGTTTCCAGTTTCTGGCTATTACAAATAAAGCTGCTATGAACTTGGTTGAGCTAATGTCCGTTTTGTATACTTGAGCATCTTTTGGATATATGCCTAGAAGTGGATATATGCCTATATAGCTGGATCTTGAGGTAGCACTATTCCTAATTGTCTAAGGAAGCACCAAATTGGAAGGGGAGGAGGACCTTCCCTATCAGTGGACTTAGGGAGGGTGGAGAAGAAGAAGGAAGGGTGAGATTGGGAGAGGATGGGAGAGGGGGCTACAGTTGGGTTACAAAGTAAATAAACTAATTAATAAAAATAAATTAAAAAATAAAAATATTATATGCATGCTTAGAAATTCTATCAAAAACTTAATCCATGAACTGGAATAGAAAAGCTACTGCCTTATTTCAGATATTCTGAATAAATGCTCTTGTGTTTAGTTCTGGCTTTAGAAAAAGGATTTCTCAAATCTGCCGTCCCTCCCTTCCACTTTACCCTCATCTCCCATGGATCACATAGATCTTACTCTTCAAAGTTTCTTTCCGAATCACCTTGTTTCATCTTAGTCCCCAATGTCAGCAGGCGTTCCATGGGAACCAACAAACCAGTAAAACCAAGAAAGCACATAAAATTATTGCAGATCTCTACCTTTCCCTCCACTACTCCATATCTAATTCTACGGTTTATCTCCAGCTCTGTAGCAGAGACAAGGACCTTAAAATATGAGAGGTACCCTTGAAGAAGAAAAGAATGAATCCCTTTTTTAAAAAACACAAGTAAACAGTGGAAGAAAATAAATAAAACAAACCAAGACCTGAAAGTGGAAACAGAATCAACAAAGAAAACTCAAACTGAGGTAAAATGAAAATAAAAAAGGAAAGTTAGAAACAAGCCCCTCCAACAGAATACAAGAGAGAGCAGAGAATCTCAGGACTTTGTTTTAACAGTTTATTGTATTACTTATGATGTATTATTTACTTGATAGTAAAAATCATCTTTTAATCTACCTTTTGAACGCAAGATATCTACACTGGCGAATTTATTTGTTCTGAACTATATTTTCACAATTTTAATAACATCTCACCTGAGTGAGATGTTAAACCATGTTTGCTTATTGAGTTGTTTTATTTGAATATGTCAGGAGTTTAAAAAACAAGTATTTTGTATGAGAACAGTTTTTTTTTTTCCCGATGAAAACAATAGTTTTTCCAGTTGTATTAGCAACCTCCCCTCTTTTCTGTTCAGAAATGCTACTCGGGATTATGTGGAATTCAGCCAGTTTTCAGTGAGTGGCCATGATGCAGGCGTGGTGGGTGAGTAGATACTTCTGCATGCAAACTCCAGCAACTCTGTGTATGTGTTTTTGGAAAAATCAGAGAAAACTGAAAAAAGACACAGAAGCACTGTTCACAGAAGGTTTCTCCCCTAAATTTTCTTTTAAATTCTATACCTGATGGAAAGCTACTACTTCTGAGAAAAAAGAAAAACAATCTAATAAAACCTACATATCTTAGTAAATAAAATTTAAGATATATAATTGTATTCCAAAAATAATTATATCACAACCTCTGAGAATACACTGTCTGTAGAAAACAAACAAACAAACAAACACTAAATAGCTATTTGATATAGCCTGTGACTTCAAGTACTATACGGAGGGTAAATGATAGTTGGTACCATTAAATGTAAAGTGTTTTTTCTCTCCTCTTCAATTTCACCATTCAAACATTCTCATATGAGCTCAGGGATTATATCTCTGGTTATGTGTGTCTTTAAAATGTGTTTCTCTACAACATCCCCGGGGAAATAGTGTCTGTTCTGTGTGACTATTCATGTGGCTCTTCCCTTTCAGCCCTTAAAAGTTCATTGCTTTTATTTCCATCTTTTAGAGGTACTTTGGCAGTTAATCTAAGTTATTAGAGCCTTTTCCCTGTAATTCAAACACTTAAAAGGTAGCTTTTCATTTTCCTGGGCATGCCCACACAGTCTTTCTTTATACATTATACTTCAGAGATAAGGTTTCTTTCTCCACCCAAAGTCTGAGATGCAAAAAGATACCAATTTAGCTGTGTATTGTTATTTGCTTTAGCTCATAGGATGTCAAGAAATTTTACTACAGAAAAGAAAGGCCGGATGCGGCACGCCAGGATTCCAACATTATAAAAGCAAAACATCTGTAGCAGATATTTTTCTCTCTTGATTTTTATTTATTCTCTGACAATTCCATACATTTACTCTGTACATTATGATCATATCCAGCTCCCCCTTTTCTGACCTTTAACTATGCCAGTTTCACACTGCAACATGTCTTCCTCCTAATGTCTGAGTGTGATACCATGCCATAGGCACCCTGCTACTGCTCCTGAAATGCTGTCTTTGGGACAGGCCATGGCTGTGGCACTCATCTTGAGCTTTTGATCCTCCAACCTCAGCATTACAAATGCCTGGGATTCTTTAATGGCTTTAAAACGTTAGCACGCAGACAAGGATTTGAAACCAGAGTGGCATAGCCACTGGCATGGAAAGGATCCACATTTGCAGAATATTTATATATTTTGTTAGTTGTAAAATCACATTTCTGAATCTCACTGTCCACAAATATAAGGTAAGGGTTCATGAAAGTACTCTAGATAGTCAGATAAAGTCAAGTAACTGGTACCTAACAGGCATGTAATAACTATGCATCTTGCCTTTCTATTTGGCCACCTTTTTATTTCTTTGGAATAAAATTGGCAATGCCTCTTGGAAGAAAACCCTTACATATATAAGCATAAATTCTAGACCTGGGAAAGTATTTTATGATGAACATTTTGGCTCTAGAACTTCCCTTCTTAGGAACTAGACTTTTGAGCCTTTTTCTTTTTTTAAATCTAAGCCTCTCACAGTCTCTTGCTTCGGCCTGCCTTCTCCCTTACTAAGGAAATGTTCTGCTAGATCCGTTTACTCATAGTTGAAAATGACTCATGAGACTGAATGCTCCCTGGAAAATTTGCATTTTAACAGAGCTCAAAATTGTACAGTGCATGCAGGTTCCTTAGCAGCAGAATGTGGGAAGTCGTAAGGCTCAGGGGATGGGAATTGTTTTCTTTTTAAATCTGGACTCTCCACAGGCATAACTAATTAAAAAAAAAAAAAGCAAAACTCGAACACTTCTTGTCTTTCATACTTCCCTCATATGAATGAGACTGCACATTTCACTCTAAAGAGAAAGATGGTTACAAGCATGCGTCTATGAGCCATGCAATAAGGCTTTCAACTAATTTGGGAATTAGGTATTACAAAGGCACCATTGTCATGGGAAAGCACTTTCAGTCACTGCCCTGAATCATTCATGCATCTTCAGGAAAGCTAAAGATTTAAAATTCTCTGTGACTTTAACCTCTGATTCATCTCACTTCAATATAGTCTACCCTATATTCTAATTTATCCTAAGATCTCTTCATACATTTCCCACAAACCTTAACATTTAAGACTGCCATCTGCTTAATTTGTTTTACTGTGCAGGATTTAGCTGGAAGCGTAGTGGAAAGAAAGCACTTATGCTTAGAAGCTTTCATTTCACAAGTCACAAGAAAACAAGGTCTATAAAGTCAGCACAGAGTTCAACCTCCTGAGAAGCAAATATCAGGAGAGGTGGGCCAGGAGCAGCATTTGCTTTAATGTGCTCAAGAAAGAATCTTTGTGCTTGTTTGGAGTAGGATATGGAAGGAAGAAAAAGCAGGTAGAACAGGGAATGATGAGAAGGGTATTCCTCTTAAAACGGATAGAGAATCATATGGTTGTTTAAAATTGACTAGTGTTCACCCAAGTATTTATGGTCTCTGCCCTTTGTTTCCAAATAATGTGTCCCTCTGTGGAATGTGGAATGTCATTGGTTCCTCCTACTGCAGACACCATTCTTTCCATGTCTAGGTAGACAGTGTGCTTCTTCTGGGGTCTTGGGTGATCTTTGAGTCAATGCATTCATCCATTTTACAATGGTTTCCTGAGCTTTAGTATGAACAAGTAATACTAATAAAAGCACGGGTACTTCGGCTCCTTGTGTTGTCTATATGGGTTCCAGCTCATCTTTTAATTGTTCTGTAGTAGAGAACAAACAACCACCCTGTACTTCATTATTTTCATGTTTTTTTTCTTTTTTTATTATTATTAATATTATTAGTTACATTTTATTAATTCTGTATCCCAGCTGTATCCTGCTTCCTTA
Organism: Meriones unguiculatus; assembly: GCF_030254825.1. Taxonomy (NCBI): domain Eukaryota; kingdom Metazoa; phylum Chordata; class Mammalia; order Rodentia; family Muridae; genus Meriones; species Meriones unguiculatus. The sequence continues at coordinate 49,526,112 of NC_083363.1, forward strand.
TTCCCTCCCAACCCCACCCTCCCTCCCTCTTCTCCTCCCTGCCCCTTTCCAAGTCCACAGATTGGGGAGGACCTCCTCCCCTTTCATCTGTTTTATCAGGTATCTTCAGGACTGGCTGCAAAGTCCTCCTCTGTGGCCTAGCAGGACTCTCCTCCCTTGGGGGGTGGGGAGGTCAAAGAGCCTGCCAATGAGTTCCTGTCAGAAATAGTCCCTGATCCCCTTACTATGGCAAACCCATTGGTTACTGAGCTACCAGGAGCTTAAAATAATGATTACCACAGTTCCCAGTAAGTACAGGCAAAATACTCAAAAAAAATTATTAAGTACTTAATAAATTAAGTACTTAAGAGCGTTAAACTTTTTTTTAGCCAGCCCACAGAGGAAAAGGATCCAGACAGTCCTGATCAGACCTGATAGGCTAGGGTCAGACAGTGGGGGAGGAGGACCTCCCTTATCAGTGGACTAGGGAAGTGGGATAGAGGAGAAAGAGGAAGGGAGGGTAGGATTGAAAGAAGATGAGAGAAGGGGGCTACAGCTGGGATATAAATTTAATAAACTGTAAATAATAATAATAATAATAGAACAATACAAAATACTTTTCTTTCTCTTGTATAAGAAATCATGGGGTCAATTTTCTTATTTTTTTAAATTAAATATCTAAAGAGCCCCCAAATATCTAGTTCAATTTGAGCTTGTGGACAAAAATATGCATGCCATAAACATTCCCATATGACAAACGAGAGAAAAGCGCATAGTTTACAATGATTCTAACCAAAGGCCACAGTTTAAGGAAAGTTGTGTCAATTTCTTGGTCAATTTGTTCCCATTTGGTATGCAATTTTCCCCAGAACAATTTCTCAGAATATTGGCAGGATCTTCTTTCTGGGAGAAGCATTGTTTGGTAAAGGACTTCTTGTTGGTGTAGGGTTCTAGGGATAGAAAAGTAGCCAGAGCTAACAAAGTAATGCCTATGAAATCCCATTTGACTTTTGTTCTGTTTCTTCTCTGGTCTGGTTTCTCCCAACCAAGCTTGATGAGTCTCATTGTAAATGTGAATTTCATTTAGTAGTTTCTGTCTCCTAGCAATGTAATTTAGTGTATCTGCCTGGGGCAGTGAGGCCACAAATCATTCTCTTAAATCCAGGCTGAATTAGGTTACAGTATTCTTAATAAGAGTTACTTTTTTTTCTTTATTTTTGCACAAGAGGTATGTAAGAAATATTTGGGTTTGACCAAGCTTTACTTAGAATTTTGACATTTTCTTGAACTTATATTTGGTGCTTCAATTAAAATTTGAAATATAACATTCATGAATTATGATTTTTTAAAGTATCTCCTTACATTAAGTGCCTGCATGAATAGTACCTCAATCATTTCATACTGACTATGGTCCTATTGAATGAAGCTTCCCCATTTTCTATGGCTTTGGGATTTAATATAATATTTATTTATGTATCTTTCCTCCTTGTTAGTGTGTTTTGATTTGAAGTCATGCATTTGACATTTTCATCTTGTGAATATGCTTATATTAATTTCAGTCACTTTGATATGTTGGTTGTCACCTTAACATGAAGGAAATTAAGGTTGCTAAAAATCTGCATTGAAATCAGTTGTTTTGAGCCAAAATATTCTCTTTCTCTCTCTCCCTCTTTTTTCTTTCTCTCTCTTTCCTCTTTTCTTCCTTCCTTCCTTCCTTTCTTTCTTTCTTTCTGTCATTTTTTTTTCTATGACTTCAAGAAGTAGTCAGAAAATTCCACATTCTACCAGGCATTTTGTCTATTTGCTTATTTGTTTTCAATCTATTCTGATGTTCCAATATTTTCTTTATACTATCTGGAATAATTGGCACCACCTACATCTAACAGGTTAGGTATTTAAAAAAAAAAAAAAAAACTTCAACTAAAGAAAGAAACTGAAGAAGATATCAGAAGATGGAAAGATCTCCCATGTTCATGGATTAGTAGGATTAACATAGTAAAAATGGCCATCCTACCAAAAGTAATCTAGAGATTCAATGCAATTCCCATCAAAATACCAACACAATTCCTTGCAGACCTTCAAAGAAAAATTTTCAAGTTCATATGGAAAAACAGAAAAACCCAAAATAGTTAAAAAGTATTAAAATAGCATCTGGAGGTATCTACATCCCTGATCTCAATTTGTGCTATAGAGCATCAGTAATAAAAACATCACAGTCCTGGCATAGAAACAATTTGGAGGATCCATGGAATTGAACGGAGACCCATAAATAAACTCGCACACCTACAGATGAAGAAGCCAAAACCATACATTGGAAAAAGGACATCTTTAACAAATGTTGCTGGCCTAACTGGAGGTGTACATGTAGAAAAATGCAAATAGTTTGGATCTAGACCCCTGCTTGGATGTAGCCCATAGACAGCTCAGTCTCTCTTTGGGTTTCCTAGTAAGGGGAGAATCTCTAACATGAACTTGGTTGCTTGCTCCTTGAACACTTTTCCCTGGGATGTCAACCTAGCCAGCTCACAGAGGAAGTGGAAGAGGATAGGCTATGGTCAGAAGGTAGAGGAAAAGGACTTTCCCTATCAGTGGACTAGAGAAGTGGGATAAGAGGGGAAGATGGAGGGAGGGTGGGACAGGGAAGAAATAAGGAAAGGGGCTACAATCAGGATACAAAGTGAAAAAAATTGTAAGTAATAGTAATAATAAAAGTGATAACAACAACAACAACAATAATAATGAAAAATTAAAAAAAAAACAGTTAAGAACATATCCTTTAGTCCTACACATGGAGGTTTAGAAACTGCCAGGATTAATGTCTTTTGTTGTGTTGCGTTGCTCAGTTTATTCTAGCTGACTCCAAATTTGTTGTACAAATTATACATTCATGTAACAAATTTTTTTATTAGAGCCATTTTAGTTAAATATGTCAAAGGATAAATACAAACTGATATAAGCAAATAACCTATATATGTATATAGCCTATTAATGATCTAGCCATAAAAATTGTGGAGAGGGTCTAATTATCATTTCTCCCTCGTCATCCCCTAATCATTGCTGTGCTCAAAACTACAGTGTACTCTAGTTGTTCAGGTGTGATGAAATGCTAATCCCCCATGACTAGTGGGATTAATGTGATTAGGCTGAACTACCACAAACCAATGAGTAAATTCCGTCATGGTTCTGCTTTTCTGCTCTAGGTATCCAGGAATGGTTGCCCGGTTGCCTGGTTGCTGGAGGGAATGAAGCTTAGCCAGGACAGATGGTTTAGGGGGGACCTCAGACAGAGTGAGTAGGGGAGAAATAGCCTTAAGGGGATGGTTTTCACTGAAACGGCCATCTTTATTGGAGGAAACAAGGGCTATATAAACGTTGGGGAGTGGGTAGGACCAGTCAGAGTGAGTGTACTTGCTGGAGCTGAAGTGCTGGGGATGCTTCGTTTACATAAAAATAAATTTCAGATGCTTGCTAGATATGTCCTTATAGGGAGAGAGGAAGACCTGAAGCCTGTCAACCAGGCTATGCAACCAGTTCAAGGTTGGCAAAAGTGGAGGGTCTCAAGAATATGTGCACTGAGACATTCAGGCCCAGAGCAGGGAGGAAGCAGTCCTACCCCTGCCATTCTCAGGACCAGATTTTCAGGGTCTTGATCTCACTCTTGCCCAGGATCAGCACCCACAGTCACATAGCTTACTAGTCCCTAAAGTAAGGTGATTTTGAGTGATGAAGGATAGATAATAGAAAAGACAAATGATGATCAATATGAAAATGTTAGGCATGTGCCCTGGTGGGCATTACATCTTTAACTCTGGGTCAAGGAAGGCAAAGAATAAGGAGATCAAATTCGGTAATAGGTATAAACAGCCATAAAATACGGCATCCTGTTTCAATGTACTTTTCTAATCTTTTGGGGGACAAGGGGACACCTCTCCTTGAGATGTGCTTACTTCTACCTTGTTTGTATCAGCTCAGTGATAGACTAGGGTTTCTGTTTTCAGCAAGGCAGTTTTCTCTCTGCAGAGAAGCAGTTCTGGTAAAGTACGTGAAATGTGCACTGTTTGTATTGAGGAAAATAGGGAGAATATTACCTTAAAGATGATTATCGTTCCTCCTGCACAGTAATTACTATACAGAGAACATAGAGAAATACTTCGTATAATAATTTTAAAGGCTTAATTCCATTTTGTATTAAATACACTGACTTCTGGTATGTCTCTGGTATTTTCTTACAATCCTTAATAACATTGCTTTTCCAAATAATTCGCATATACCTATAATTTTAAATCATAAAATAGAGAAAATAGTAGGACTGCATAAAACTGTACTACGTGAATATTCTTTTTCAGATTTCAGTTGAGTACTTTAAATTTTGTCAGCATGTATGAGTACGCTTAGTTCAGAAATTAAGCAAATGTTTAAGGAATGATTATATAAACTGGCCTCTTCTCCTTAATGTGGGAGGGGGGCAGGCTGTCTCAAGGACACAGAAGGCATCTTATTCCCCCACATCACCACCTGGAGCTCTTTCTTCCATGGGCTCCAGGAACACATCCAAGGCATGACTTACCTTGAAAGGAAAAGGAGAAAAAAAGTATTACTTAGTGAGTCAATTTTCATAAGTGCTTATGAAACTTGTGTTCATGGGAATGATTTTATGTTCTTGTCAATGCCAACACCTTCTTTTTGCCTTTGGGTACTTGTATACTCTGAGTTTGTAGAGAATTAGTGAAGATTTGGATGTTCCTTGGCTTCTTTTGAAATGAAAGCAATGTTATAAAATTATGATTATATACACAGTTGTCTCTTAAGAGGGCTTATGCAACATTACAGAATATTCTGGATTGAATCTAAGGGAGTATAAGAATATCTCATTTAGAGAACTGTGTTCTGGAAATATATTTATGTAATAAATCAATGAAGATGTTTGAGACCCTACTCCTTGATGCATGAAATGACTGTGGGATTTCCACACCTGGTTGTCTCACAACATAACTCTCTGGCTCTTCTGTAACATATCTGTATTTGCTGCTAAGATTTTCTGCTTAACAAGAGGATAATCCCTATGGAATAACTTTGCCATTCTAGGAAAGGAGTACAAAATTTGCCAAGGAAAGATACATTAATAACAATTCCCCTAATTGTACTGCACCGTGGAAGAATGTGGCTGTTGTAAAGATTCAATCTCTCATCTATCATAAATCTCTGGCGGCATTTCTTTCGGTTGCAAGTGTAGGAACTGAGTCGGCTCACTGCCACATTTTCCTTTGTCCCCCAACAAAGCTGGCAGCTCAGATTAGCTTCTCCTCAAAGTTACCCAGAGCTGACTGCATTGGAATTTTAGAGCGTTATACAATTTTTCACTGGATGCCTAGCATATGGTGTATGCTACTAGGTGTGAAATGATTGAAATGTTAATGAACAGTTTATACTTGAGTTTGTAAAGACCCCAGGCATTTAGAGAAGTCTGGTCTGTGAAATAACCATGAATGAAAATGACCCTAGGTGTCTGCACATTACGAACTCTACAGATGTGTGTATTACATAGTCAAATAAAGAAATGAAAGTCAAACAATGCTGATCGCATGTGACATGTTTTTGCTCATAATTTTGCTTAAATAAGAAAATGACATACAGAATTTTTCAAGAGCTTCATTATAGATGTGGTTGGATAAGATATTTGGAAAGAAAATAATGATATTATTGAAAGCGAAAGTGGCTCCTGTAAAATTTCCTTGAATGTCATTATTTCCTATCTTCTGAATAAAATACAGGTTCAGCCAATGTTCATAATAGAATCTGATTTCTTTCATGGGTAAGGAATTTGTAATCAAGCCACCTCAATACACAGGTTAACTTTAAAATGTTCACACTTTCAGAAATGTAATCAAGTGTAAGTTTCATACTCCATCTAATTTTTTATATATAGTATTTCTTAGATGCTGGAAAACATAAAGTTGACTTTGTTTTTTTTTTTTTTTTAATCAAATAAGAGTTTCATTCAAGTTCTTGATACTGATTAATCACAGATGATTGTCTTTAAATAATTAAAAGTGATTATTTGAATTTAATGTAACAGTGTGTACACACTAAGATTATATGTCTTAAGCTAGCCATGAGAACATGAATATCACAGACTTTGAAAGAATATAGTTAGTTAATTACAAGTATGTAGATTGGGTAATTTATAACTATACTTTTACCAGTTTCAATGAAAAGTCTTACATGACTTACAGCATAGTTAATGCATGGATTAGCAACTCAGTTTGTGCTTTATTTGTATTCTCAAGTGTATATATATATCTATAGCTGTAAATCTATATCTATATATACATGTAACTGTTAAAAGATACTGTCCACTTTTCTCCTGTCTGGAAAAGTTATATTCTCTAAATTACTCATGATAATTTTCGTGCAGACAAAATAAGTTTCCTTATATTGTTACCACTTTGGCTTTTCTTTCTTTCTTCACAGGGAGCTTTTCATTGCATAAAATAAGTTATCTTATGCACTATAGTAATATTCCACATACATTTCTAGCACATGTGTGCTGAAAGAATTTATTTCTGTCTTCTTCCATACAGTCTATAAAATGGCTACTAATTGTTATGTTTCTAGGACCCAATTTGCTGTGGGCCCATAACTATCTAGTATTAAATACTTGTACCTTAAATGAATAAATAAAAAACATATTTTGAAGACTCACTGTCAATTTACACAGCATGGAATATTGTGTCAGAACTCTCAAGGTGGTTATTATTGCTGATTTCATAAACCTCTAACAAGAGTTTGTTTTGAACTAGAAATGGAAAATTTAAAGCATAATGTTTAGATATACAAAGTAGTACATCTGAAAGTGTATAAGTGAATAAGACTTAAAATAGCCTAAAAAGTTAAGCATTACACAGAGTTGTTGAGTACTGGTAACAGGGCTTATCTGGTGCAAAACAGTTGGCATATCAATCTGGCGATATTGGTTTCCTCCTTGGAACCCAAGTGAAGGTGGAAGCAGAGAAGAGCAATGTCTTTGAGGCATGTGCATTCCCCTCAAACAGGAACAATAAAAAATAAAATAAAACTCTGAAAAGATTTTTCAGGGTGCAAAAGCTTTACATTGCTTTTTCTCAGATTTATCACTAACTTCTTGGATCAACCAACTAGAACAAATGGAGGTCTGGAGCATCATTTAATCCCTTACATGCCACATGGGCCTGCTTAACTTTTGTCAAACAATTAAAAAAAAAAGATTAAAATTCAGAAAAAGTTGGCTGCAAATTACAAAACTATAATAGGAAATTAGAGCAAACAACAAAGGAAGTAATTTGCAATTAGTGAGTGACAGAAAGATGAAGGAATACACTATAGCCAGTTTTCATAGGATGAAGGGTATTTGCTTAGTGACACAGATTTACTTAACGCTTGTCTTAGTAAGTGTTTCAAAGCTGTGAAGAGACACCACGACCGAGGCAACTCTTGTAAAAGACATCATCTAAGCGGGGCTGGCTTACAGTGTCAGAGATTTAGTCCATTATCATCATGGTGGGTTCCTGGCAGCACATATGGTACCCATGTGGTAGCTGAGAGCTTCCGTCCTGGCATGAGCCACAGGCCAAGACAGACAAAACAGGACTGGGCTTGGCATGGGCTTTTGAAACCTTACTCTTCACTCCCAGTGACATACTTCCTCCAATAACATCACTCCTACTCCAACAATGCCACACCTACTCCAATACTTCTCAAGTACTATCAGTCCCTGGTGACTATTTAAATATATGAGCTAATGGGGGGAGGGCATTCTCATTCAGGCTCTCACATTCAACTCTGCGGCCCCATAGGCTTGTAGCTATATCATAATGCAAAAATAATTCCATTGAACTTCAATAATCCCTAGAGATCGTCACAGTCTCAGCACTGTTAAGAAGTCCGGAGGTCAAAACCTCTGAGACACGTGGCAATCTGTTAACTGTAAACCACTGCAAAATCATAAGTATAAAGCAGATCACACATTTCCAACTTATAATGGTACAGGGTGTATATTACTTTCCAATGGGCAGGAAAGGGAGCACAGTGAGGAAATACTGGACTAAAGCGAGCCTGAAAAGAGCAAACTTTAAACTCTATATCCCTATGCCTGACGTCAAAGCACTGCTCAGATCTCCCACGTCTTTCAGCTTTGTTGACTGCAACACACATATCTCTCTGGGCGGGTTCCACCCCAGTTCTGCATCTTTCCTCTGCAAGAATCCCACCACTGGCCTCTCCAACCCTTTTGAGTCACCAGCAGAATTCAAGCTCAGCTCCACAGCTTCACATAATGACCTCTCTTTGTGTTCGCCACTGATACTGACACTGACACTGGCCCCAGTAGCTTTCCTTATACATCAGGGAGATCCCGCGACTCCATTTCTTGGATCCTTGACTCTAAAGTCAGGACCACGTGGCTGTGACTGAAGCTGCCAAGTTCTGCTGCTTGCTGGCTCTGGAGCTTGGTCTCCTGTTTCAATTACCTTTCCAACAGCTTTCTGTTGTCTGTTGTTGACTGTCCCCTTCAGTGTTTAAGCTGTACTCAGTTCATTTTCACGACTTGGAAACACAGCTGGTGGGGTCTTGCCCTGAAGTTACCCCTTTCTTTAGTCTACTTGGCAGCAGGCTTTTCTTTAAGCTTTCTGTCTTCATGAGCACAGGACTTGGTTCTAACATACCTCTCCTGGTGCTCTTTGTCTCCGCATATTGAACATTTTGTACTTCTTCGCACTGCCCTTCTCTTGCCCCTTTTCATTATGAATCTGCATAAGAGTGACTACCAATAGCTATATGACACAGTCAATACCATGCTGTCTTAAAATCACCTCTGCCAAAGCCACTAATCCAAAACTGTTCAACTTAGTCTCAGGTGGATTTTTAAATTATATATATAATCATATATATATATATATATATATATCACAAAAATTGACTCCAGGACACTTACAACAATTCTTCCCCTCTGAACCCCTTCTGAGCCAAGCCATTACAGTCTACATTGCTCCAAGAAACACCATCTTTCGTGGACATAACGTTAAGATCATTTAAACCATTTAACTGCCTTCATAATCCAAAATCCACATCCTGGCAACAAGCAGCATGGTCAAGCCTATGAGAGTAATGCCCAGTTCCCTGGTACCAACTTCTGTCTTAGTTGGTGTTCTTTTTATATTTAGATTTTTTAATGTTTAATTTTTAATATTAATTACAGTTTACACTCTTTGTATCCCAGCTGTAGCCCCTCTCTAATTCCCTCCCAATCCCACCCTCCCTTCCTCATCTCTTCCCATGCCTTAGTCAGTGTTCTAATTGCTGTTGAAAGATATCGTGACCATGGTATTATGAAAGAAATAATTTCATTGGGGGTTGTTTATGGCTCAGAAGTTTAGCTCTTATCATCATGGTGGGAAGCTTGGTGGCATACACGATGTTGGAGAAGTAGCTGATTCACAGGGTTAAAGTGAAAAAGAGACTGAGCTTGGCATGGTGGTTTGAAATCTCAAAGCCCATCCAGAGTGACACACTTCCTCCAATAAGGTCACACCTGCTAATCCTTCTCAAATAGTACCACTCCGTGCATTCAAATAGACGAGCATATGGGGGCCATTCTTATTCAAATAAACACAGTAATCTTGTTTGTGAGTTTGGTGAGATGACTAAGTGGTTCAGAACAGTTGCTGCTCTTACAGAGCATCATAGTTCAACATTCAGTAAGCACTTGGGTAGAATAGCTTTCTATAACTTCAGCAGCAGGAGATATGGTACTCTCTTCTGGCCTCTCTTGGAACCTGCACACACACACACACACACTTATTAAAAATACTCCTTTTCTTCTCTGTTATTATGCTTATTATAACTATTTCTATTTTACTACAGCCACCAGAATCCTCCACATCTCAGGCCCCTAAAAAGTAGTACAACTGTGGCCTGCAAGACAACCAGCCATTAGAGATGTAACATGCTACCATAGAGAAACTACACACTTGGTCATTGTGTTCTGCCTCCATGCAGCTACCCAGAAGCTGCATCCATGTAGTTGCTGTGTTATAATGTCTATCTCAACAAAGCTCAGCTCACCATTTACTAATGAGGTTTTGAACTAACCACTTGTATAGTGCTTGGATTCCCTGCATAATCAAATAGGTCTATTTCTTACTGCTTAGGGATTTTAAAGTGTGTCTTCATTTAATGTAAAGAATTAAATGGCTAGAGCTCATAGCTCTTCATTATGTTCTACAATCTCACACATCCTGTGTGGATATCTGGCTGGACATGAATCCCTCAGATCATTTGGAAAAATTAGTGAGCTAGCATCCAATTCTCAGGTTCTAAAGAGAATGCCCACGGCTCTCATAGTGTCACACAGGGACCAGACCTCCAGGGATGTTTCAGCACATTAGATCTATTTCTTTGATAACTGACTCACATTGTCAAAATTTAAGCTCATTATCTCTTCTTTTAAACTTGATGTTTTTCAGTTGATTGATTTTTTTTTCACTTAAACAAAGCAACATGATTTATATAGAGAAATTTCTAACAGTTACATCTGAAGGTCATTTATAATTTTACAAAAATCCTGGACAGACTCAGGGGCAATTCTGCCAACTAACAGCCCTGAAATCGTCATTGAGGTATGGGAATTGAGCACAGACCCAAATGTATTTGGGAGGCAATGGTGGTGAGCATTTAATTAAACATCCTGTGAATGTCAAGATCACAATAGGGGCAGAACACCCAGCTTCATAAACAGGCATTTGTGTATGCCATGTCATCCTTGGTCCTTGTTCCTATATGACTGAAGTTTATTTTAGGTCCAGTAAAGGTGCTGAATCTTGATAATGCACCTTCCCCCCCAGATTTTTGCTGCTTTCCCCACCTCATATATCCTCTGCCCAGGTCTGTATTTGATAGCACTAAATGTAAAGTTTAGTTTCCAGAAGTTTTAGGGATAACACATTGCGATTAAGTATGATGGCCTCATAACTGCTGTTGGGACTAATTGGATTTGCATTTTGGCTTCAAAATGATTTGTGAGTCTTGAGAAAATTGATTCAAGTGTATTAGTGTTACCTCTTTTCTTGATTTGCTTTTGAAAAATTAAGGCCTTGTTGTTTTGTATTTTAAGTTTTCAAACAACGGATTATCTACCTGTAACAATGGACCTCAATGCTTTTCATCTTGGAGAAATAGTTATATTTTATTTCATACTTGCTCTATGTATTTGTGTATGTACATGTGTGGTTCAGGCATGTCTGCACTTGTGAGTGCAGGTATGTCCTCATGAATATGCATGTGGACACCAGGGGTTGTCAGGCTATCTATGTCTTCCTCTATCACTCTTGACTGTTTTTTGAGGCAATGAATCTGGAGGTCACATGAGTCACTAGATGAAGCGTGCAACGAGCCCTGAGGATCCTCCTGTCTCGGGCTCTCAGTGACGGAGGATGCCACCCTGCCCATCATTTCACTTGGGGTATGAGGACTTGAACTTAGATCCTCACCCTTATACACAGCAAGTGCTTTACCCAGTTAGCCACCTCCATAGTCCTTTATTCTGTGTTATTTTTAACGAAGGCGAGGGACTAAATTTGAGAACTTGCACTCAACATGCTAGGCAAAAATTTTAACATTAAGCTGTACTTCAAGCTTCCTGCGTCGTGTGTACAGAGTCATTGAAAATATTCCCAGTTGTCTATCTCAACTGCTTCATATTCAGTCTCCTTTTTGACCCTTCAGTGAAGTTTGCCATAGCTGTCTATCAATAAATACTACTGTCATTTTTCTGAGTTCTTTCATTTTCACATAGTGTGTCTAATTTTCCTAAGAAGCTGAATAAGATGGTTCAGCCTAGGTAAGTCACCAAGGACATATGAGAGAAATGTATATACCCTAGTCTATCTTGGAGAGACAATGAGCTAATTAGAACTACTTACAAGAGCATGGATAACTACTGGTAACTATACTACCAGCGGAAATGAATGTCTCCAAGAAGCTGTTAACCATTTATATATTCTAGGGGAGCAGTTATGGACTCCTCCCACTGACAACAGTTAAATGCCTGAAAGTCTTCTTCAAGGGGCTCATGATCCTCTCGTAAGCTGCTTCTTACCTCCAGTAGAAAGGTTAACGGTTTTGATCATGTGCTGGTCTCCAGCTACTGAGAGTTCAAGAGGGCAGGGGCAATGCCCTGGCTGAAGAAGAGCCTTCTGTAGCACACAGTTAATATCATGTTCTCTTCTTTCACTTGGGATCACCAGTCATCCCTTTCCTTTAGAGATGTCACTTTTAAATGATGACTGCACACGGATACCTCCCAAGGCCTAGTTCCATGTTTATAATGTCAATTTCTCTCTATTTTCCATCAATTCAAAATTCACATGAGTTAATGTCATTGTTTTATATGTGTCTTTGAAAAGATAATTATTTCCGTTTATCATATAAGTTAGCTCATACCTTGCTCCTATTTATTTCAGAAAAACATACATTCTTAAAAATCATTCCTACTTTCTGTTCTTGAACTTAACATGCATTCTTCTGGTAGAATTTGAAATATGTGCACACATTTTTCTTTTTTAATTTTAATTTTATTTTTTATGTTAATTACAGTTTATTCACTTTGTATCCCAGCTGTAGCCCCCTCCCTCATTCCCTCCCAATCCAACACTCCCTCATCTCCTTTCATCCCCTTTCCCAAGTCCACTGATAGGGGAGGCCCTCTGCCCCTTCAATCTGACCCTAGCCTACCAGGTCTTATCAGGACTGGCTGCATTGTCTTCCTCTGTGGCCTGGTAAGGCTGCTCCCCATCTGAGGAAAGAGCCAGCCACTGAGTTCATGTCAGAGACAGTCCCTGTTCCCCTTACTAATGTACCCACTTGGAGACTGAGCTGCCATGGCTACATCTGAGCAGGGGTTCTAGGTTATATTTATGAATGGTCCTTGGTTGCAGTGTCAGTCTCAGAAAAGACCCCTGGGCCCAGATTTCTTGATTTCTCTTGCTCTCCTTGTGGAGCTCCTGACCCCTCCAGGTCTTTCTATCTCTCCTTTCTTTCATCAGATTCCCTGCACTCTGCCCAAAGTTTGGCTATGAGTCTCTAATGAGATCTAATGGCACAACCCTGTCGGAACTATAGATGTGTCCCTCGACAGTTTAACTAACTTGCTCTACAGAGCCCTGCCTCCACAGCTTACAGAGATAGTGTCTTTGAAGCCGTGATCATAACACGCCAATCTTCCCCTGAAACCCATCTAATGATTTCTTATTGCAATTCAGATAGAGCCCAAATCGTTCATCCTTCCCTAAGAGACTCTGTTTATCTATCTTCTATTTTTATCCTCAAAGTCACCTTGCACTATTTTATCTTTAAAAAAAAAATACTTTTTTAAAAACTGAAATAGAATTAAATCACTTTCTCTTCTCCCTTTTTCCCCTCCATCCTCTCTCATTTATGCTCCTCTCAATCCCTCCCAGTGGACCCTGAAACAAAATACACAAAAACAACAAAAACAGAACCAGGTGGTTGTACTTGTGTATTTCTGTATGTGTGAACATATATGTAAAAACAATAATGAAAAAAAAAAAACGTTATCAACTTAATAGTGCAACAGCACCTAGGAGGGAAACAGTATCTCTAAAGGTCACATCTTGGTTCAATGAGAACTTTAAACAGAAAACTGAGGGTTAGTGGCCTCTTTGAATATCTTATTATTTGGTCCCCTCTATAACTTCATTTGGAAGACATCCGGCACTACCCCAAGGAAATAATGTCACAACAACAGGTCTAGACAAGAACAAACAAGGGTCTGATGTGATGGCTCCATGAGTAGGAGTACTTACTATGCTTGCAGAAGATCTGTGTTCAGGTCCAAGTACCCATGTCAGCCACTCCACAAGCAACAGAAACTCTAGCTCCAGAGGAGATGACATTCTCTTCTGGTTTCTGTGAGTACCTGCATTCGTTTGAATGCTCCCACAAACACACCTATAAAAGTACTTTGAAAAAAAGAAAACAAGTCTTTACTAAATTTGCCCCAATTTATTTCCATTAGATTATGACTTTTTTGTTATTCATACTTAATTTCCCTGCTCATAAAAACGGTTACCAACGTGTCTTTCGTGTTCACTTCAGAATGCATAAATATCACATAAAAACTTACATTAAATACATTTGGGACTCTCTTCTTTCCCTCATCATAGTGGTGATCATGGATGGATAATTTCACTTTTAATTCCCCAAAATGGACAAAGGAAAGGACTTTTGCCACTTAAAAGTTTCTTGTTGAACATTTGGATGATTTTAGGCTCATATAAATCATTTAATAAATTCATGCTGAGTTTTTATGCATCACTGAAGACAATGCAGCAAATCTTTAATTGAAACAGACTCTATTAGGGCACATATAGGTTCATCTGTAGTTAGTTGCTATACAAAGATTCCCATGGAAACTCCATAAAAGGAAAGAGAAAAGGAGAGACATAGTAATTCATTTTAGCTTCTTCAAATATTTGTTCCAATATTTCTGTGTATTTTTTCTTGGGAGTGTATCTTTCTATTATTTTTAATTTGATTCAAGTTATTTTTATTTTTCTAGATATGTGTATGTGTCTTTCGATAATATTCCTAATTAGCAAAGTAGACCAACTGATATGTAGAACCCTCTGCTAAAATCTTTTTGTTTTACACTTTTCTTTTAAGTGATTTATTAAGCCTTTGAGAATTTCGTAAATTCTATTTTGATCATATTCATATCACTCCAACACCTTTTCACCATTCCACCCCAATTTTATACACACTCAATCTTGTTGACTCATTCTTTTCTTCTTACAAACACATCAAGGGCAGTCAGTGTTGCCTACATCCTCTTGTGTGTCTGGGCAGCCACTGGAGTGTGTTCAACTACCAGGTACCACATTCCTAAAGAAACCCAACTTCTCATCTCTCTGTTAGTACCAATTGCCAATAGCTCCTGAGTTCAGGGTGAGAATTCTTGTCTGTCTTGCTGCTTGATTCTGGAATTTTGTCTGACTTGTGCTTTCTCGTGTTTTGTGCATGCTAGTACAATCATCATGAATTTATATGTGCAACTGCTTTATTGAACCTTGAAAACAATTTTCTCATAGTCATTCAATGACTCTGGCCTTTATGGTCTTTCTGCTGCCTCATTCAAAATAGTCCCTGAGATTTTGGAGGAGGAGGGTCTGATAAGATGTCTCATTTATAGCTGATCACCCTAGAATATTTATTGCATGTACAACTAGATGATTCTCTGATGAGGTTTGAGCAATGTACTAATCCGTGGATATAATGAGAATGTGTAAGGAATCAGGGTAGTGGTATGTCCCATTGATAATAGAGTATCAACGAACATGGAAGAGCAAAGATCTCTCTAAGGAATTTACAGCCTTTCCTTGGGCATATTCCCAAAAGCAGCATGGCTTGATCATGAGTCAATCTATTTCTAGTTGTTTTGTTTTTGGTTTTTGTTTCTGAGAAACCTCCACACCGACATCCATAATGCTGTCTTCCAATACATCCAGGTCATCAATTGTCTTTTTATAATAATCTTTCAGATTGGGGTGAGAAGAAATCACAAAGGAGTTTTAATTTGCATTTCTCTGATAACTAAGGGGAAATATTTTCAGATATTTGTCTTTCATCTTTTGAGCACTCCCTTTTTAATTCTACGACCCATTTTAGAATTGTCTCATCTCAAGATGTTTGCTTATTCCATTCTTCTCTATATTCTAGACACTGTCTGTCTGTCCGGTGGGCAACTGCTGGTTTTCCCCATTCTGTTGCCTTCCTATTCATTCAAATGACGATGTCCTTTGGAACAGAGAAGTTTTTTATTTTATTTATTTTTTTAATGATTGCATTAGTTACTATTCTGTGGTGGTGGTACAACTTAACCAAGAGAAGATTAATTTTGGCTTGTATGTCAGTAGGGAAAGTCTTTCACGGCAAGGCAAGGGCATTGTTGTAAGTAGTTGCATGGCTACGAAAACAGGAAGCTAAGCTATGAAGTGCGCACACACACACACACACAGAGAGAGAGAGAGAGAGAGAGAGAGAGAGAGAATGGGAAGCAAAGAATTTTATTGAGAATGATTGCTTTTAACTTCGTAGGAGGCATTAGCCTACATTTTTCCTTTATTTGTTGGATCTTTGTCTAGTTCTCTTATTGGAATAATATTGGATTCATTTAAAAAATAATTTTGAATTATTCAATATTTTTGTTTTTTAAGGAATAGCTTGAGGCATGTTGGTGTTAATTCTTCGAAAGTTTGATAAAATTCTGCACTGCATACATCAAGCCATAGGCATTTTTTGTTAATGATTTAAAATTACTCCTTCTACTCCACTGTACATCATGGCTCCATTTAAATAATTTATTTCGTCATCAGTTAGCTTTGGTTATAGATCCAATAAGACTAGAAATTAGTATTTTTCTCATGTATTTTCCAGTTTGGGAGAATATAGATTTTTAAAGCATGACTTTATGATGCTCTGAATTTCCTCAGTGTCTGTTATGTTTCCCCTTTATTTTATTGATTTGAATTTACTCTCTTTCTTTTGGGTAATTTGGCTGAATATTTGTCACTCTTCTAAGAGAAATGACTTCATTTCATTTATATTTTGAAATTTCTGTTTCATTAATTTCAGTTCAGATTTTGATTATTTCTTTCCCATCTTTATTTGTGATGCTTGTTCTCATTTTCTAAGGCCTTGTTCCTCTCTCTGGAGTTATTTCCTGATAAAAATCACTTGTGTTGTCACAATTGGAGTGTTTGATTCTGCATTGTGTAGACTAATATCTTCAGGTTTTTCGAGTGCACACTTTTTATACTCACTCTACAGCAGCCACTGTAATGTGTACTCAGCCGTCTTGGAAAGGAAGAACAACAAAAAACAGTAAACACGCCTTTGGTTTCTGTACTTCCCAACATCGTTCCTACCCTCCCCTATTTTTCTCTTTTTCTTTTTCTTCTTCTTCAATAAATATTTACTTGGAAAATAATGCCAATATGAAACAAGAGAGAGGACAAACATTATTTTCCCAGTAAGTATCCACCCTCTAGAAAAGAATGGTTCTTCATTATTTTCATATTTTGTATCACAGAAACTTTAAAATATTTTGATTTTTTTAAAAAAATTATTATTAATTTTATGCAGTTTGTTTTGATCATATTATTTCCCCTCTCCTAACTCCTCCAAGAGTTTCCATACCTCCCTACATACCTAAACAGTATCTTGGCTTGGGGTGGAATTATTTGTTCATATCTCTTTCTCAGTTCTGAGATTTAAGGCAGAGTGTTTCAAAGTCTCTCACTCTCTGCATACTGTCCAATTATGGATCTTTTTGTTTTTATCTACTGCAAAAAGAATTTTTTTCTTGTAAAGGTTGAACACTGCTCTGCTCTATGAGTCGAATGATATGTCACCCAAGTCATTTATGCATGTTCCTTTATAGCAATAGCAGTATGAGCTTTTTTCCCCCAGGACCCATGAGTTATCTGGTTTCAGGTTCTTGGCCTCTTTAGCAATGTAAACTCATAAAGTAGGCCTAAATCTAATGAAATGTAATTGATTACACCTGTAACATTTGTGCCACTACTGTATCTGCATAACTTCAGGAAGAATTTAGGTCACAGTGTATGTAAGAGGCATAAAATTGATGATTACTTTTCTTCTCAGTTAGTCTTAAAAGTAGATTCTAGCACCATTAACACTAATCAACAAGTATGAAACTTTTTTTCTGGGCAGCAGCTCAATTTCTCCATGTTAATGACAGGAGTAAGTTTGTGTTCAGCAGTTGGTTATGCAGAGTAAACAATATACTTGGAAATAGCCTGTGATGTAGAGGGGTTTAAGGGAGCCATTGGCCCCAAAAGTCAACAAAATGTAACCCATTTCTGTCACTTGGTGGTAGAAGATGTCTAGTTGGGGCATTCCCTCATGTATTTTAAGATAACTCCATTTAACTTCCTTTCGTATATGCATGCATTTTAGGAATCTTCTATAGCAATAAATTTGCACATGACTTTTTCAAAAGGCTTTTATTGTAAATTTATGCCTTTCTATTTTTCTCCTTATCCTGCTTTTCTGTCCTCCTCCTATTTAATTCTCCTCTTCTAGTTCTCTCCTGTCTCTATACTATATAATTTATTTTCTTTTCCCGTGATCCATTACTAACTTCCTAATAACAGAGATTCCTTGGATTGAAACATACATATCTACATTCCTGACGCAAACCATCCAAGAAATCCAAGACAACATGAAAATACAAAATCTAAACCTTGAAAGACACCATCCATATACAAGTGAAAACATGCCTTGCGATATTTGTCTTTCTGTATCTGGATTATTTTATTCAGGAAGACTCTAGCTTCATCCACTTACCTTCAAATTTCATAATTTGAGTTCTCTTAACCATTGAATAAAGTGGCATTATTTAAATACACTTTTATTATCCATTCAACTGGTCATCTAGGCTGTTTCCAATTTCTACCTATAGTGAATAGGGAATCGATGAGTATAGATGAGGAACTATTTTTTGTAGTAAGGTTCATGTCCAAAAGTGGAACAGTTGGCTCTTGTGGTATATTGATATTCAGCTTTTTGAGGAATCTCCACACTGGCTTTTACAGGGGCTACACCGTTTGTACTCCCAAACATTTTAAAAGGCAGAATATCTCCCCGAAATGAACATGTATAAAATGTGCAAAAGAAACAGAATTTTCAACTTCAGGTTTTTATTAATACAAGAAAACCGGTTAAATTCATGGGTGTTATTGTATGCATGTGTTTGTGTCTTTCTGTCTGCATGTATGTGTGTCTCTCTATGGTGTTTTAAAGAATAGTAATATGATAGCAATCAACTTTCTGTCATTAACCCATAGGGTGATTATTTTGTATCATTAAGTCTACAGTGAAATAATAAACATAATGTTTAAGAGCTATAAAGTTCTTTGAACATACTACTACTCACAGGCATGCTTCCAGCCACTGCTGGAAAGAAAGTCTTGGTTTTCTAAGTCAGAAGAACTTAAAAACAAATTGTCTAGGATGTTATTATAGATTGGGAAGCAAGTGGTGCAGGGAATGTAAAGGGAAATACTGTTAACACTGAAAGGTGCCACTGTGTAATTGTGGCTACATCTTGTCTCTACGTGGTTCAAAATTCCTTTAATATGAACATTTAAATGACCCCATTGATAAAATACTGTCTTTTGTAGATTTTCATGCAGAAAAGAGCTGTGGAGAAATTCTAGAAAACCAATTAATTCATTTTAGAAGTGCTTTTGTTTATTCCACTGTAAACTTCAAGTACAATGTGGTTTTGCAGAAGTAACTATAACCCAAATCTCCTAGATTAAAAAAAAATAAAATAAAAAATAAAGAGCTGAAGAGAAAATAAAATCATTTAGATGTTTTATTATTTTCCTAAAAGTTAAACTAGGCCAAGAAAACACTAATACTCCATTCAGAAATACACTAGGGATCAAGTTGTATTTTTCATGAGAAATTTCAAACATGGGCAGAGGGGAATTACCTACTGAGAAAAAAGAATACTCTTTGCTGGCCAGAAGTAGCTTCCTCAAAAAGTCTTTTCAGAACTAAAAATGATGTGTGTGTGTGTGTGTGTGTGTGTGTGTGTGTGTGTGTGTGTGTAAAAGAGAGAGAGAGAGAACACCTGTCTGTTTATAGGTTAGTGTATAAATTATTGAATATATAGTGTAATCCTTGAGGCAGTTTTTTACAAGTTATAAACAGTGAAGGATATAGACAATGCATAGAAAAGGGGCTGAGAAATTCTGGAAGAGAAGAGAAAAATTGAGGGTCAAGATTTTAAAATTTGTTACAGTAAAGGGAAAGTCTTCCTCATATAGACTGGCTTTAGATTTTAGTCAGTAATATCAAGATCATGAAATAATTTGAATATGTAAAAGAATATATTTTCTTATTTTGGCAATATGTACAATTTTGGAATGTTTAAAAGCACATTCAGTGATTGGGGGCAGTGGACTTGGAAAGGAGCAGGGAGGAAATACAGAGGGGAGGGTGGGATTGGGAGGGAATGAGGGAGCAGGATACAGCTGGGATACAGAGTTAATAAAGTGTAACTGACAATAAAAATTAAAAAATATACTAAAAATACGCATTCAGTAAATATTATTTACGTTTTGCTGCGGGGAATGAACTTGCTCTCCTCTATGTCTAATATCCTCTTATCTTAAAGGGTTTGAAAACCTCCACACTAGTCAATAACATTAAGAATGCCACAGTGCAAAAAATTGAATCAACATCATTGATACAAAGATACATATACAGCATATAATAAATTTATTTTATTACAAATCATTTACCTGAGTCATAAGTTTTAAATATATTTTTAATAATATAAATATATAAACTTAAATATTTTTCTCCATTTATTGCTTTGAAGTTGGGCGTAGTTCTCTGTCCTAAGCAGACAGAACTGCTGTTGATAAATGCTTCATAACCAGGCCAAGCCAATATTGACAAATGCTTTATCTCTGTGAAAATATCCTCTCAAAAGTTCTCTTATATTAAAGAAATACTCAGTGGAATGTTACTGTGCCTCAGATAGCTTGTTAAGATCTTAGGTGACGTAACAGGAAAACTGTCAGTGTAGAAGTATACGTCCGTACTTTTTCATATTTCAAAAGCATAAGTTAAAACAACTGTATAAGATTAAATATGTGATGTTTAGAATGAAATGTTGTGTGGTTAAAAAAAAGTTTTCTTAGTAAATTTGCAAATGTGTCTCTAGGCATTTCTTCACTCCATCTTTGTTCAAGTCTAGAGATACCAGATCATATATCACTAAGGGTACTAATTATCAGGGAATTCTGCTCACTCAGAAAACAAAAGTGCTGAAAACCTTTTTTATTACAAGAAGGATAATATACATACATGATTCATATAAAAATGACATCTATCATTAAGCAAGCTGTATTATCAGAATGGCTGATTTGCTCTCTGATCTAAGGCACATCACTGAATGAACATGAGTCTTTTATCTCATCTCATTATCTTTTAGTTGGTCTGTTTTTTTATACAAGCAAAGACAATAATATTTATTTAATAGAATTTAATTGAGTTATGACCACAAAATTAATGATTGCCTGGAGCAGTTAGCATGCAAGAAAGTTAAGAGAAAATTCCGAGAACATGTAGAATATTGTGATTCCCTCCGTCATCGTCTGCAGAGCTATTTTGTGTACTTAAGAAGAAATCAATCCTGAGAAACAAATGCAGTGACATGCTCTCATTTTAAAATTGGATATGAGTCTTTTAAAGCCACATGTAAACCTATAAAGAAATATACTCTAGCAGAGTTGAATTTGAATCAAGAGGATGGCAATGGCTTTGGACACTTTAGGACTTGGCAGACAATCTAGATTAATTAAAAAAATATTAAAATTAATCATTTTACTTTCTTATCACAGCCCCCACCTCCTCTCTTCTTGGTCCTATTCTCTCATGCACTTTCCCCTTCCCCTTCTCCTCAGTAAAGGGGAGACCTCCATCCCCTGCCCCAAACACACCCTGGCATCAGGACTAAGAGCATCCTCTTTCATTGAGGCAAGATAAGGCAGTCCAGCTAGGGGAAAGTAATCCAAAAGCAGGAAACAGAGTCCATGTCAGATGCACTTGCTAGGGGATCCACATGAAGAACAAGCTGCCCATCTTCTACATATGTGTCCTCGGCCTAGTTCCAGTCCATGCATGGTTTTTGGTTGGTGCTTCAAGTGGAAGGTCTGGGAGTGAAAAAGATGAAATTACCTCCACTTAGAGCAAGTGGAGGTAATAGAGGCCCTAGAGGAGGAACACTGCAAATTAGACAGATATGTTTTTCTGTCTTCTTAATGGCAGTGACCGTAAGGAGAATACTTACATAAGTATAAAATTATATCATGCTTGGAAAATTTTATCTGCTTGTGAGAACTGCATCCTTTCTTTTGTATGTGAATCTCTTTACTTTAACCAATTATTCCTATTAGAAAATCTTAGGACAGAAACTCCACAAGCAGAGCAACAGAACCAAAAAATCTGAGCACAGGGTATTTCCTGAGACTGCTATTCCAACCAAGGACCATTCATGGAGATAACCTAGAAGCCCTGCACAGATGTAGCCCATGGCAGTTCAGTGTCCAAATGAGTGCCCTAGTAATGGGAACAGGGACTATCTCTGACATGAACTGATTGGCCTGCTCTTTAATTACCTCCCCTTGAGGGGGAAGCAGCATTACCAGGCCACAGAAGAAGACGATGCAGCCACTCCTAATGAGACCTAATTGACTAAGGTGAGAAGGAAGGAAAAGAAGACCTCCCCTATCAGTGGCCTTGGGGAGGGCATGAGTGCAGAGGGGGGAGGAAGGGAGAGATTGGGATAGGAGGAGGGAGGGAACCACAGGGGGGATACAAAGTGAATAAAGTATAATTAATAAAGAATTTTTAAAAAAAGGAAAATTAAGAAGTTATTTTAATTTTTCTTGATAAGAAAAAGCAAAGAAAATTATTAATTTAAAATAATTCATGTGAACGTCAATATTCATTGTTTTGTTGTTGGTTTCTTGGCTTGCTTGCTTTATTTATTTATTTATTTATTTATTTATTTATGTCAGTGAAACAACATTCAGTTTTGGGAAGAAGTAAGGAGATCATACAATGAAATCATCATGTTTTTACAGCTATAAAATTCTAAGGTTCTGCAACACACCTGACTGTCTTGGTTTGCAGTCATAAATATGTAAAGAAGTTACTTATGTATTTACTATGTTCAAAATAACCCCTACAGGTAGCACTGTTTGCTAAGTCTGGATTATTTCCCAACACACATGCTTCTTAGCTGCTGTTACTCACAGTGGGAAACAAAACTTCTTTAATCCTTTGAGGTGATGGTAAGTACTCTTCCTAAACTTAATTTTACTCTTCTAACATTTCCACCATAATCAACTATCAACTAATATGCCTGACCCCGAAGACATTCTCTGTCATTATCTCACTCAGCATAGTGGAAGAAAGATCAGGTTTGTATCTCTAAAGGTCTCAGCTGGAACTCTGACACTTTCTCTGTGAATTTGAGTAATTAACCTCTTAGAATCTTAGTTTTTCATTGCTGATATATGAATAATACCTTGTGGAGTTCTTGAGAGGATCAAAAAAAGATTATGCTTTTAAGTGCCTTGTACATAATAATTATTTTAAAATTGATAGTTGCTATTTGTAGCATGGATTTCTTTTTCAGTTTCTGTATCCTAGGCATGGGTTGCTCCTACAGAAGGAGATAAAAGGAAATCAAGCATGACTCTATAGAATGAGATGACTGACTAGAAAGATCGTTTTAGTAAACTGGACAGAGAAAAGCCCCTGATAATATTATTCCTAGGAGTAACTAGAATTTTATAGGGGAATATACCCACAAAATTCGTTCACCCAATATATATTAACATTTTTAAGAATATATCATACAAAATATTTTCCCACACATGCAGAATGTTAATAAAATCAAGACATGAAAGTAGTAAAAGGGACTCATTAACAAAAGGAAGAGAACCTATAGGATTAGGGTGACTTTGAGAGATGATAAAGGGTGGATGAATATGATTAAGTATATTGTATACATGTATAAGATATATGATATATACACATCATATATACAACCTCTATTCATAAACAAGAATGTAAATTATAGCAGGTAAGAGTATACTTTGAGATGTTTCTTGAGGAGCACTTTCATCATTTGGTTGGTGGTGGCCATAGTAAAAATAAAATGGTTGGGAGATCAAGAATTGAGAAGCAGGAAACTGAAATATTGGAACTGAGAAATCTCACACATGTTTGAAACCTGAAACCACACAGAACTGAGATCACAGGGAATAATATTTACATTATGGGCAGCAGATTTTATTAAAGTGCCAAATGCTAATATTTTAGGGCTGATGGAGCAAAAACTAATATGAGGGTATAGTGTGGTACTACATAATTTAATGTAACCACTCATAAATGTAAATCATAGACTTATCTTCAAGTTTTTCAGCCTGAGGTGCATGCTGGATTTGGCCCACACATTATAGTTTGCTCATAAAAAATATTATGCAATAATATATGTTTTGGGGAGAAAAGGATACCAGAGGAAAAAAGGAAAAATTTTAAAGATACGAGGCCTCAAACTCAAGGTTAACTACAACCAAGAAAACACAGGAAATAAATAGCTCCCCACCATTAAAAACAAAAGAAAGGAAACACACACAAACACATACCCACTGACACCACCAGTGTCAAAATAACAGAAATTAACAATCATTGGTCATTCATATCTTTCAACATTAATGGACTCAACTCCCCAATAAGTAAACACAGGCTAACAGAATGAAAGAGAAAGGAGGATCTATCATTCTGCTGCATACAAGAAACATATATCAGCACAAATATAGACATTATCTCAGAGTATTCCAAGAAAATGAACACAAGGAGCAAGCTGGAGCAGGTGTTCTAATAAACAAAGAAAGAGACTTTAACCAAAATTAACCAAAAGAGATGGGGAAAGACATTTAATACTCATGAAAGGAAAAATCCACCAGGGTGACATCTCAGTTCTGAACATCTATTCCCCAAATGCAAGAGTACATTTGTAAACAAACAAACAAAGAAAAAAAAAAAACATTACAAATGATTACATCACACATCAAACCCCACATATTAAAAGTCAGACTTTAATACCTCACTCTCATGAAGGGACAGGTCATCAAGACAGAAACTAAGCAATGTTATGAATCAAATGGACCTAACAGATATTTGCATAACATTTCGCCCCTCAGTTGCCTGCTCTTTGATCACTTGCTTCTGGCTATGCAGCCTTACCAAGCCACAGAGGAAGAGTATCCAGGCAGTCCCGATGAGTCTTGATAAGCTATGGGCAGATGGAAAAGAAAGAGCACTCCCCCTTTCAGTGGACTAGGGGAAGGGGATAGGAGGGAAAGAGGAAGGTAGGGTGAGACTAGAAGAAGTTGAGGGAGGAGGCTTCAACAGAAGTATAAAGTGAATTAATTGAGAAAAAATTAAAATTAAAATAAAAATATTTCAACCAAACACAAAAGAATACCCTTTTCTCAGAATTCTCATGGAAACTTCTTCCAAACTGAGCATCTCAACAGATGCATGAAAATTGAAATAACCCATTTTATCCTCTCAGATCACCATGGATAAAAGATGGTCTTCAACAACAAGAAAAACAAAAGAAAGCCTACAAACTCAAGTAAACTGAACACCTCTCCACTTAATGACTATTGGGTCAAGGAAAAAATGAAGAAAAAATATTAAAGTCTACAATTCATTGAAAATGAAGGCAAAGCATACACAAATTTCATTATGGGATACAATGAAAGCTGTGCTGAGTTATGTACATAGCACTAAGTGCTGTCATAAAGAAATTGGAAAACTATCACACAATCAATTTAAAAGCACACCTGAAAGTTCTAGACCAGGAAGAAACAAACACTACCGAGAGGAGTAGAGATCAATAATCAAGTTCAAGGATGAAATCAATAAATTAGAAACAAAGAGAACAATACAAAAATCAATGAAAGAGCTACTTCATTGAAAATATTTAATGAAATAGACAAACCCTTAACCAACCTAACTAAAGTACATGGAGACAGGATCCAAATAAATACAGAGATAAAAAGGGGGACAAAACAACAGAGAAATCCAACGAATCATTACATCTTATTTAAAAATCCTATACTCCACAAAATTGAAATTTAAATGAAACAGATGATTTTCTGGATAGATACCACTTACCAAAGTTAAATCAAGTTCAGGTAAACTATTTAAATAGTCCTATAAACCCTACAGAAATAGAAACCTTCATTAAAAGTCTCCCAACCAAAAAAGCCCAGGGCCAGATAGTTTTAGCACAGAATTCTACCAACTTTTCAAAGAAGAGCTAATAACAATATTCCCTAAACTATTCCACAAAATAGAAACCAAACTCATTCTATGAGGACATAGTCACCTTAATAGATACACCACACAAAGGCTCAAAAAAGAAAGAATTTCAGACCAATTTTCCTTATGAAGAAAGAATTTCAGAGCAATTTCCCTTATGAACATTGATACAAAAATACTCAATAAAATACTCATGAACAAAATCCAAAACACATCACAAATGTCAAGAAGGCTTCACCCAAGGCTTGCAGAGATAGTCCAGTATATGAAAATACATCAACCTAATCCATTAAATAAACAAACTTGAAAGAAAAAGCTCACATGATCATCTCCTTAGATGATGAAAAAAACCCTTTGACAAAATCTAACCCTCCTTGGTGTTGAAAGTCTTGCAGAGATTAAGGATACATGACACATATGTGAACACAATAAAGGAAGTATACAGCAAGCCATCAGTCAACATCAAAATTGAATGGAGAGAAACTTAAAGCAAGTCCACCAAAATCAGAAACAAGACAATGCTGACCACTCTCTCTATATTTATTCAAAATATTGGTTCTAAATAGAGCAGTAAGACGTCTAAAGGAGATCAAGGGGATACAACCTGGAAAGGAAGATGGCAAAGTATCACGAGTCACAGATGATATAATAGCAAACATGACTGACACCTAAAATTAGACCACAGGACTCCTACAGCTGCTAAACACCTTCAGCAAAGTGGCTGGAAACAAAATCAAATCATAAAAATCAGTAGCTCCTTCATACAAATATTATATTGGCTGAAAAAATATTAGGGAAACAACACCCTTCAAAATAGCCAAAAACTAGGGTAGGAGCACCAGGGGAGAAGAGGGAGGGAAATTAAAAAATTGTAATAAATAAAAATAATAAATTTCAAAAAATAAAAATATTAAAAAAATAAGAAATAGCCAAAAACAATATAAAATACATTGGAATAACTTTATCCAAGCCAGAAAAAGACCTGTATGACAAGAACTTCAAGTCTCTGAAAAAAGAAATGAGTAAGATATCAACATGATCACAGATCACTGGATTGACATAGTGAAAATGGACATCTTACCAAAAGCAATCTACAGATTAAATGCAATTCCCATGAAAATTTCAACATGATTTTCCACAGACCTTGAAAGAGCAAGCCTCAGCTCCATAAGGAAAAAATTAAAAATCCCAGGATAACTAAAACAATCACATACAATAACAGAACTTCTGGAGTATCACGAAAGCCTCTTGGTACTGACATAAAATGAACCGATTGGGAAAAGATCTTCACTAACCTTATATCTTACAGAGGGCTAATATCCATAAATAAATAGATAGATAGATAGATAGATAGATAGATAGATAGATAGATAGATAGATAAATTAATTAATTAAGCACCATAAAACCCAATTAAAATGGGATACAAAGTTAAACAGAGAATTCTCTACAGAAGCATATCTAATAACTAAGAAACACTTTTTAAAATGTTCAAATTCCTTAGTCATCAGGGAAATGCAAATAAAAACATCTCTGAGATTCTATCATACACCCATCAGAAAGCTCAAACAACAGCTCATGCTGTTGAGGATGTAGAGCAAGCAGAACACTCCTCCATTACTCTGAGATTCTATCATACACCCATCAGAAAGCTCAAACAACAGCTCATGCTGTTGAGGATGTAGAGCAAGCGGAACACTCCTCCATTGCTGGTGGGAATGCAAACTCGTACAAAGCAATTCGGAAATCAATCTGTTATATCATGAAAATGGGAATAGCTCTACCTTAAGACACAGCTATCCTACTCCTGGGCATATACCCAAAAGAATATACCCATACCGCAAGAACATTTGTTCAACTATGTTTATTGTAGTTATATTCATGAAAATCAGTAACTAGAAACAACCTAGATGTCCTGCAACTGAAGAATGGATAAAGAAAACAGGATAGGAGCCTAGCACAAAGGCCCTCTGAAAAACTACCCAGCAATATAGCAAAGCAGATTGCTGAGACTCCTAACCAAACCTTGGGCAGAGTGCAGGGAATTGTAGGAAAGAAGGGGGGAATACTAAGACCTGGAGAGAACAGGAGCTCCAGAAGGAGAAAAACAGAACCAAAGAATGTGGGCACAGAAGTCTTTTCTGAGAATGATACTCCAACCAAGGACCATTCATGGATATAACCTAGAATCCCTGCTCAGATGTAGCCTATGACAGCTCAGTATCTCAGTGGGTACTCCAGTAAGGGGATCAGGGACTGTCTCTGACATGAACTCAGTGGCTGGCTCTTTGATCACCTCCCCCTGACGGGGGTGCAGCCTTACCAGGCTACAGAGGAGGACAATGCAACCAGTCATGATGAGACCTGATAGGCTAGGGTCAGATCAAAAGGAAGGAGGACCTCCCCTATCAGTGGACTTGGTGAGGGGCACAGGAGGAGAGAAGGGAAGAAAGGAGGGATCGGGAGGGAATGAGGGAGGGGACTACAGCTGGGTTGAAAAATGAATAAACTGTAATTAATACAAAAAATAAAAAAGTGTAAAAAAAGAAAATATGGTACATTTACAGTATAATACTCAGCTATTAAAAACAAAGATCACACAGTTTACAGGCACGTGGATGGAACTAGAAAAGATCACTGTAATTTTGGTAACCAAGACCCAGAAAGACACTCAGGGTATGTGTTCACTTGTGGGGATGTTAGCCATAAAGTACAGGAAAACCATGCTACAATCCACACACTGAAAGAACAAGGAGGGTCCAAGGGAGGATTCTTGAATCTCACTCAGGAGGCAAAATAAATTGGATATCAGAGGTAGGTGGGAGTGGGAAGTGGATGAGAGATGGGGCAGGAAGGGGAAAATGATGGGGATCAAATGTGGGGAGATCAGGGTGGCGGTGAAAGGGCTGGGAAAGGGTAGAAATCAGTGGGAAGGCATGCCTGGGAAAGAAGGAGAACAGGAGAGGCTAGTGGGAGTCTATGGGGTTGACCTAGCTGAGCCTACTCGCAGCAGGAGATATGGAGCCAGGAGAAACTCCCAGTGGAGGAAGAACACACAAACCCATTCATAAAACCTTCAACCCAAAATTTGTCTCAACTACAAGAAGAACAGGGGTAAAGAATGAACATAGATTGAGTGAATGGAAAACCAGTGACTGGCCCAAATTGAGACCCACCTCTTGGGAGAGAACCAAACCCTGGCAGTATTAATGACACTTTACTATGATTGCAGACAATAGCCTAGCATAGTCTTCTGAGAGACTTCATCCAGTAGCTGATGGAAACAGAGGTGGAGACCCACAGACAAATATTAGGTGGGGCTTTTGTGGAAGAGTCAGGGGAAGGTTTGAGTTGAGGGAGTCACTCTAACCCTGCAGAATAATCTAACCTGGGACTCTGGAGGCTCATAGAAATCACCAACCAAAGAACATGTACAGAATGGACTTAGCCCCCACCCCCCACATATGTAGCAGATGTGTAGCTTTGTTATCCTGCGGGTCCCCTAACAATTGAGATGAGGAGCTATCACTGATTCTGTTGCCTGTGTTTGGATGCCTTTCTCCTAACTGGGCTTCCTTGTCTGGCTTCATTGGGAGATGATGCACTGAGTCCTTTTGAGACTTGATGGTCCAGAGTCAGTTGGTATCCAAAGGCAGCCTCCCCTTCCCTCAGAAGAAGGGGAAGGACAGAAGGCGAAAGGGAGGTGTAAGGGAAGGACTGGGAGGAGAGGAGGATGGGTCCAGGATTGGGCTGTAAAGTAACTAAATAGATAGATAGATAGATAGATAGATAGATAGATAGATAGATAGATAAATGTGGAGAAAAAAGGCATGCGGCATCAGTGATTTGAGGCAGGTATCACAAGCATGCCCAATTAAGGAATAACTGAGGGATCCGTTGAGACATCTTGGGGATGGAACTTTATTGCCTTGTAGTAATAAGTGATTTGCAGATACTTGAACCTACCCATGGTCAAAGAAGAAAATAACAGAAATTTGCTAGTGAAAGCCTGCTGAATACATGTCTCTCTAGGGTGTGGAAAGGACAGGGTAGACACAGGAGTGCAAAAATAGATCCTTTCAGCAAATGGGCCGATTCTCTGTGACGACAAACAGCTGGTGCTTCCTTTTAGGATGGGCTTAGTTTTGTTTGGTTAAGACATGATGTAAAAGGGCCCATGTATGTTAACACTATGAAGGACTGGATGCACTTACTGAAGAAAAAGTAGTAAATGCAAATGAGACCTGTTTCTCGTATTTGCCAGGTCTGCCTTCATATACGATGCTTCTTAACACTGTAGTGTTATTATTTATTTTTCCCTCACTTATATCTTACTTGGAGAACATACTGACATGTGAAGTGCATTCTATTTTCATGCTGGTGTCTTCTGGTTTCTTTCAGGGTACTTTAACAGGCTGTGATAGCGATGGTCCCTTCTAACAGCAAGGTGCCCTTCGTAATGCCACGGAATCTACGAACACTAACTGCACGAAAGGACATTACTCCACCAGAGCTCTCTCCCTCTCATGGCTTTAATGAGGTCTGATTGTGTGCAGCACAAACCTATGGAAGGTACTTCAGCCCGTGACATCACTGAGCAAAAGAACCCTCAGCCACAAGTGTGTGACATCTCCTTTCATGAGGCAAACGGCCTCTCCTTGTCCATCCTCATTCAAATTCTCAAGAGTGTTCCCACATCTTTGTAGAATTACAAGCTCAGTTTCTGTCAGAACAGCAAATCTTGGGGGTACTGTAGCATTTTTTTTCTTCCATATCAAGTGTCAGAACGAGTTTGTCTCCTTTTCTGCTGGAGAAGGGTCTCTTAACCATTTTTTTTCCTTTCTAGTGAGCACACACTTATTACAATAATCACTTCCTCACTAAAGGTCATATATATATAAATGTGTGTGTGTCAATGGTAATGATACATCAATATGTACATATATGTATATTGACAAATACATATATATATATACATATATATGAGACAGAGTAGGATTTCCATTACATAATTCAGCTGGTTTATAGCTGAGTTCTTTTCATGAACGCTAAGAAATGAAAATTAATGCATAATTAAAAATCACTTTAAATGTTTAATATTTACCTCATTAAAACACACATATGTATCTATGTTTATACTGCTTTAAGTTTATTTATGTATTTATTTTTGTATTTATGTAATTATTTATTTAATGTGTATGGGTGTTTTTCTAGTGTGAATGTCTCTATACCAAGGGCATAAAATGCCTGTGAAAGTGAGAAAAAAGTGTCACATCACCTAAAATTGGACTTATACATGATTATGAACTACCAGGTGAGTGCTGGGAGGAGAATTCAGATTTCTTGGAAAACAGCTAGTGCTATGAAATGCTGAGCAATCTCTTCAGCTTCCTGCTTGGACCCAAAAAGAACGTTAAAGTTTTCACAAAACTAAGTAAGTAATTAAAAGAAAACTTTTACTCCTTTTAAAATGCATGTTAATAACATGAGCAAGAGATGAAAACTAATATTGCATAAACATATTTGAAACTCTAGTCCTAAATTAAAGATTGATTTCTGCTTATGTTGACCAACCATTTCCAGAAGGTGGAACAACTCAGAAGTGTTAAAACAAACAATAACAGATCTTCTGGAGGTATCTCCATCCCTGATTTCAAGCTGTACTATAGAGCAAAGGTAATTAAAAACTGCATGGTACAGGCATAGAAACAGAATGGTGGATCTATGGAATTGAATAAGAAACCTAGAAATGAATCCTCACATCTATGGTACTTGATTTTTGACTAAGAAGACAAAACCATACAATGGAAAAAGATAACATAAAGCCAGACACACTAAACCTGTTAGAAGAAAAACTGAGGAAGAGCCTTGAACTCATTGGCACAGGAGACAACTTCCTTAACAGAAAACCAACAGCACAGGCTCTAAGATTAACAATCAATAAATGGGACTTCATGAAACTGAAAAGCTTCTGTAAAGCAAAAGACACCGTCATCAGAACAAAACGACAGCCTGCAGACTGGGAAACGATCTTCACCAACCCTATAGCTGACAGAGGGCTGATATCTAGATATGTAAAGAATTCAAGAAGTTAAAAGCTACAAATCAAGTAATCTAATTAAAAAATGGAGTACAGAGCTAAACAGAATTCTATGTAGAGGAATATAGAATGGCAAAGAAACACTTAAAGAAATGCTCAAGGTCCTTAGTCATCAGGGAAATGGTTTTGTTTTGTTTTGTTTTTTCCAACTCAAAAAACAAATTGGTATTATGAATAGAGCCAAAAGTTTCCTTTAAGAAATATCTGCTCCATCCATTTGCCTGCATAGCTTCATGATTTTCTTGTTTTTAATGGCTGAGTAGTATTCCACTGTGTAAATGTACCAGTTTCTTTATTAATTCTTCGGTTGAGTGACATCTAGATATTTTCCAGATTCTGGCTATTACGAATAAAGCTGTTATAAACACAGTTGAGGAAATGTCCTTGTTGCATGGTAGAACATCTTTTGGGTGTATGCCCAGGAGTGATATAGCTGGTATGGCTATTCTCAGTTTTCTGAGAAAGCACCAGATTGATTTCCGAAGAGGCTGTACAAGTTTGCACTCCGACCAGCAATGGAGGAAGGTTCCCATTTCTCCACATTCTCTACAGCATGTACTGTCACTTGAGTTTTCAGTCTAGGCCATTCTGACATGTATAAGATGGAATTTTTTCCCAGAATTTAATTATATATATATATAATGTATTACAATTTATTCACTTGATATCTCAGCTGGTGCCCCTCTCCCTTGTCTCCTCCCGGTCCTCCCCTCCCTCCCTCTTCTCCCATGCCCTACCCCAGTCCTCTGATAGGGAGATTCTCCTCCTTTTCCATCTGACCCTAGCCTATTAGGTCTTATCAGAACTATCTTTCATAGTCTTTCTCTGAGGCCTTGTAAGGCTGCCTCCACTCAGGGGGAGGTGAACAAAGATACATCCATTGAGTTCATGTCAGAGATGAGTCCCTGTTCCCATTACCAGGGAACACACTTGGAGACTGAGCTACCACAGACTACATCTGTGCAGCGGTTCTAAGTTACCTCCATGCATGGTCCTTGGTTGGAGTATCAGTTTCAGAAAAGACCCCTGGGCCCAGAATTTGTGGTTTTGTTGTTCTCCTTGTGGACAGGATAGAGAACTCCTGTCCCCTTCAGGTCTTTCTTTCTCCTCCTTCTTTCATAAGATTCCCTGCACTCTGTCCAAAGTTTGGCTATGAGACTCAGTATCTGCTTTGATACCCAGTTGGGTAGAGTCTTGCAGAGGCCCTCTGTGGTAGGCTAGTAGCCTATTCCGTTTTCTTCCTCTTCCAGCGTCTACCCTGTTTGCCTTTCTGATTGAGGATTGAGCATCTTACTCAGGGTCCTTCTTCTTCTTTAGCTTGTTTAGGTGAACAGATTTTAGTATGTTTTCCCTATATTATATTTCTAATATCTCTCTCTATATATATATACCATGTATGTACCATGTGTGTCTTTCTGTTTCTGGGATACCTCACTCAGGATGATCTTTTCTAGTTTCCACCATTTGCCTTCAAATTTCATGATTTCCTTGTTTTTAATAGTTGAATAATATTCCATTGTGTAAATGTACCACAATTTCTGTATCCATTTCCCCATTGAGGGACATCTGGGTTGTTTCCAGATTCTGACTACTACAAATAAAGCTGCTAAGAACATAGTTGAGCAAATGTCCTTGTTGTATAGTTGAGCATCTTTTGGATATCTGCCTAGGAGTTGTATAGCTGGATCTTGAGGTAGCACTATTCCTAATTGTCTGAGAAAGCAGCAGATTGATTTCCAAAGTGGTTGTACAAGTTCACATTCCCACCAGCAATGGAAGAGGGTTCCCCTTAATAGTTGTTTTGATTTGCATTTCTCTGATGACTAAGGACACTGAGCATTTCTTTAAGTGACAATCAAGATTCCTCTGTTGAGAATTCTCTGTTTAGGTCTGTATCCCATTTTTAATTGGATTATTTGGTTTTATTGGTGTTTAATTTCTTAAGTTCTTTATATATTCTGGTCATTAGCCCCTTGTCAAAATATCATCTTGAGTAAGGTAACAAAGACTCGGAAAGACACACATGGTATATACTCACTTACAAGCAGATTTTAGTCATTTAGTACATACTACAATTCACAGACCCCAACAGGATAAGCCTGCTTGGCATCTTAGGCTTTTTGTGGCCCTACTAGTTGGGGGAGTGGGGGATATCTCTGACGTTATCTTTCCTGATTTTTCATCACTTCCCTCTGAGGGGACTTCCCTACCATGCCACATGGGATGAAGATGGACTCAGTCCTCATGTGAATAGATGAACTGGGGTGTCTGGGAATGAAGGATCCCTTATTCTGAGGAATAGAAGAGAGATGATGCATAAGGGAGGGTGGGAGTGGGAGAAGAGTAGGGAGGAGCCGATGACCAAGGTATAAATTGGAAAGAAATATCTGTTCATAGAATGATGCAGATATATCTCAAAAAATTATCCTCTGGGTTATTGAAAATGGGGTTTGTGATGGTTCTTTCTGATTCATTTGCAGCCCACATCCTCATTTGACTTAGACAGTCATTGTGAATAGAAATTCACAGATTATGACAGATCCAGTTTGGGAAGACAACTTTGTTGTGTGCTCTCCTAAGCTGAAGTATTAGCACTGTTGATTTACCTTAAGGAAGTGACTGATTAGTGATCAAAACCATCAACTTTGCTGCTTTGTACTTATGTAAACAGCAAGTCCAGGGTGATGCATGATTCACTGAGAAAAGACACTAAAATAATGGTTTAATGAAAAGGGAATTCCATCTGGTCAATCGATGTATTGTGTATTTTTCTCGTATACAGAATTCAAGGGAAGATATTGTGTAAATGGATCCTTAAGAGTCGTCTGCTATAAATGCAATCTAATTGTCTCAGGCTGGTGAAAAGCTTCAATGTATGCATTTAAAAAACATGCAGGAAGAAGAGAAAAAAAACTTTCTTTTTTTTTGAGGACTAGTTCTTTATCAGCCAATGTCACGAGAAAAACAAACAAACAAGAATGGCACCCTTGGAAATATAATAAGAAATGTTAAGAAGGTATCTCATATTCACTACATACAGCATAACAGTACTAAATTTGCAGAGATTTTTTAGCTCCAGCAGATCGCATACACTCTTACCTCCATGCTCACTGAAAATCTGGCTTTATTCTGGCAATAGAGGCTCTCTTTAGTTTGCATAACAATACTGTTCAATTTATTTAGAAAAGAAAAACTTATACTGTATCCTTCTTCTTTGTATTTGCTCATTATAAAAGAAGAAATACTGCTATTGAATTTGCAGGAAACACAATTGTATGAATTTATTATCCTTTTATAGTTTCAAAGACAAACATGCCAACCTGC
Organism: Meriones unguiculatus; assembly: GCF_030254825.1. NCBI lineage: Eukaryota > Metazoa > Chordata > Mammalia > Rodentia > Muridae > Meriones > Meriones unguiculatus. The sequence goes on from NC_083363.1 coordinate 49,561,511, forward strand.
ATTGGGAAAAGCCCACAAGGCCTCAAGCCTACCGAAAGAGCCACCGGTAAGTTCCCCTGGGAGCAGCGGAAGTGGCTCTCCTTAGGGAAGAACAGACTAACCTGATGTCAATGGTCAGTCCTAAAACACATGTTCAGAGACCATCATATGATCTCAACAGTTTATATTTGGGAATCTGTGTGTGTGTAATATATATACACATATATGCAAACAAATACATTTAATCACAAAACAACTAATGAAAAAAGAAACAAAAAAAGGATGGCGAATTTGAAGGCGAGTAGTGGGGAGGCATATATGGGAAGGTTTGTAGGGAAGATAAGGAAAGGAGAAATGTTGTAATTAAAACACATTATCAAGAATAAAGAAAACAATTATAAAATACAAAATGAACCTTAGATTTCAAGCTACCCAATTACTCTAAGACCTTACTGAACCAAGTTCTCTGATTTTGAGATTCCAAGACACAGTAAACAGGAAGCATGTTTGCTCTCTAAGGTCTTAGAGTAGAATCTGCGGTGTGGTGATTCCTGTGAAAAATGTCAGTCAAAGTATAGGGAAATTGCAGAGCTGATCCCTAGTTGATAGTGCTGTTTCTGTTTCCTTAAGTTTATTTAGGAGGTGTGGCCTTGCTAAAGGAAGTATATCACTAGGGTTGGGCTTTGAGACCTTGAGAACTTAAGGCAGGGAGGTGCTCTGCTTCTCATACCAAACACATCTCAGACCTGAGAACATTTCTCTAACTCTAAAACAGTTACCATACTTTACAGGCAAATTTATCCCAGATATTTATCCTAAATAAGCACCTCGTACTTAATTGGGAGAATATCTGCATCTGATTAATTAGATCAATGTAGCAAACACATTTGCATAATTCTGGGCACTTTGAAAGTTTATTTGGCCTGAAAGAGTTGAATTTGGCTTACACCACAGCCAAATTCTGAACAGCTTCCTGTGTGTGTACTTGGTAGACATAGTTATTAGAGTCAACAATTCTGCTTGGGGTGACTTGAACTGTGTCTTCAGCCATACCAGAAGTCACTTGAAGGTTTGAAGGAAAAAAAAAAAATCTGCATTAGCTAAATTGTTCAGTTCTTCAGAAATCTAAGCTCACTGATTTTTTTTTTTTTTTTTTTTTTTTTTTTTTTTTTTTTTTACTCTCTAGTTTCCTCCTTAAAAAATAGATCAAGTTAATTCTGACACTTTGTGAGGGCTTGAGTTTTTTCAGGTTTTAAGACAGTCTAGAAATCTCTTTTATTTTTTATTTATAGTCTATTCTGCAAGCTGTTCTCATTCCCATGTACCTTGCCAGCCATTAAATGCTCGGCTTCTCAGTGTTCTTTCCAGAATATCTCTATCTCTTACTAAATTATTAAACAATTCCCATTGAAACGTCTTTTCTTAAGTTAGGGGAGCCAAGCAGAGCATTATCAGGCATAGTAAAGTACACACTTCTCTGTCCTTCTTTGCCAAATTGCTTATTAATATGTTTCACTTAGTACAATATTGAAATTCATCCAAAAATGTGATATTTGAAAGAATCTTTCCTAAATCAAGCTTGTAGAATGAGTGTTTCCTATTGTTTAAAAGCTTTATTTATAAACAAATTTAAAACATCTATTAAACAATTCTTGTATATGTCTACCAATCACTAAAGGGTTGCATAAGTACTGACATTAAACAAAATTTATGATATGGAAGAAGTAAATTGGTAAAGTTAACATTAGTTTCTCTATTTAACTATTTGTTATGAAGTGAGATACACTTTGACATCTAATGACTATATATGCATTTTGAAATTATTTCCCTAATAATCTATCTCTGTTTAATAACACATTGAGTTTTATTTGATTTGCTTTTATTTTCATTTTGCTTTCTTTTATTGCAGGAGTTTAAATAGTTTTAAAATTTTTTAATAATTTTGCAACCTTCCATCATGATAATAAAATCTTAAGCAATATAAAGATTGAGAATTCCAATGAGATATTAACCAGGATTAGCATATCAATGAGAAAATGTTTTAAATAGAATATGTGGAGTGTTGACTATCATTAAATGTACCTGCCTCCTGTGCACCATGAGGTCCATATAGTCTCTCTTACCACCAGCCCAGAAACAAGAGCTGCAGACTATGAATAAAGAAAGCTTCAGAAAGCATGAGCTTAAGTCCTTTCCTCTTTAAGTCATTGCATTAGTCAGGGTTCTACAGAGGAACAGAACTTATAGAATGGATATACATACACAAACACACATACACATACAATTTTTCAGAATGGTTTACAAGCTATGATATAGCTAGCTCAATAATGACTGTCTGGTTCCAAAGTCCAAGAATGCAGTAGTTGTTCAGTCTACAAGGCTGGATGTCTCAGCTGGCCTTCAATACATGCTAGAATCTCAAAGAAGTAGGCTCCAAGGATTGTTAGGGAGGGCAAGAACAAGCAGGCAAAGAGATAGCATGCTTCCTTCTTCTAAGCACTTTTAATAGGTTTTGAGAATAAGGTGTGACCCAGATTAAAGATGGATTTTTCTCACTTCAAAGGATCTAGGTTTAAGGTGTATCTTCCCACGTCAGCAGTCCATATTTGAAATTGGTCTTCCCACTTCAAATGATTTAATAAAAAAAAAAAAACAACAAAACAAAACAAACAAACAAACAAAAAACAACTCAAGGGTGTAGTCAGACATTTGGCTTTTAATTAATTCCAAATGTAGTCAAGTTGACACCAAGAATAACTACCACAGTCGTATTAATTGGATATTTTGCCATAGGATGCAAAGCCTAACTAACATAACCAGCTTTAAGTATTATGAATGTCACTGGTGGCAAATTCAGTTCCTCACCTACTATGGTAGAAAGAACCTTAATTCCTCTAAATTGTCTTCATTTCTTTCTGTACAGACCTTTCCCTGTGGTAGATTACACCATCCTAGCTGGCTTCGGCAGAGTGAGCAACCGAGAAGGCATAAGAAAGGCATGTGAAGGACAGAAAGCACAGAATTCTATAACCTAATTTCAGAGGTGGCATCCCTTCACTCGGTCATATACTGCCAGATATAATGAAGTCACTAGGTCCAGTGCATGGTCAAGGGCGTGGTATTACACAGAGGCCTTAAAGGCAAGAAGCAAGAGATCAGTGGGGACCATTTCAGAGTAGTTAGAAATAAAATCTCATATTATTAAAAAAAGATTGATAGATAAAAATCAATTTACCAGACACCTGTGTGGACAAAAGGCCATCAACCATAAAGACAGCTAGAGCTCATTGAGTTCTCCATGTACCTGCACTGATTGCTGAGTACTTTAAGTTACTTCTGTTAATTATCCAGATATTTTGAAGATCTCTATACCATTTTGTAATTGTTTGGGTAGAATACATGTTCACAAAAATTTAAAGATTGGAGAAACTGTTTAGCAAAATTCCAAGCTATAACTTAAAGTTAGCTTTCTTTCATCTTTGAGATTATATAATATAATCTTTATGAATTTTAATTATGTGGCTGACTACATTTATAAAACCATTTATATTGCCAGAGTTTGCAAAATGAATGTAGAGAAATTGGGTATATGTGGTAGATCTGAAGGCTGGATGCTATTCCCTGATGAGAGGTTGAAAGGATTAAATTAATTTTCAATTCTACTGAAGAGCTTCAGAGCGAAGAGGAAATGGTGAAGCCAAAATTGCCACCAAAGAGCCCATCTAAGGGAAAAAGAAAGATACAAGAAAAGATTTCTTATAGTCCAACATTTTTAAACACAAATGTCATTAAAACAGTAATTACTACCCCACTTATAAAATTATAACAATATGTTAAGGTAATATTTTTGTCATACTTGTTATGCTTTAGTTTGATATGATTTTGACAATCTTACATAATCAATGCAAGAATAAATTTTATGTATTAATGACTCACAATTAGTTTATTTGCTGGAAATTGAGTTGTGCCATTTCATTTAATCAAAATTACTAAAGTTTCCAAAAGGACAAGTACTTGGGCCCATTGCATATAAATGGTTTTATTGCAATAGAAGAATCATGCATTAAAAAAAAAATGTGAATAGTATGAGTCTGACACAGGACAGGAACCTACCACAGAGGCCCTCTTAGAGACTCTGTCCAGCAGGGTATCAAAGCAGATGCTGAGATCCATAGCCAGACTCTGGGCAGAGTGCAGGGAATCCTATGGAAGAAGGGGAAGATAGAGAGGTCTGGAGGGGAGAGAAGAACCACAAGGAGACCAAGAATATCTGGGCCGAGATGGTCCTGCAGAGACTGATGGATCAACCAAGAACCATGCATGAAGAGGACCTAGATCCCTGCCCAGATGTAGCACATGGGTAGCTCGGTCTCCACTGGGTTCCCATAGTAAAAGGAGCAGGTACAGTCTCTGGCATGAAGGTGCCTGCTCTTTGAACACCTCACCCTGGCAAAGTGGCCTTACTAGGCCAGAGAAGGATTCTGACAGCCCTGATGAGACCTGATAGGCTGGGCTCAGATAGGAAATCCCCTATCAGTGGACTAGGCTAGTGGTATAGAGGGGAAAGAGTGAGGAAGAGTGGGACTGGGAAGGGGCTACAGTCTGGATGCTATGTGAATAAAATGTAAATAATAGTAGTAATAATAATAATTACAACAACAATAATAATAATAAAAGGAAAAATGTGAACACTGTTTTCTCAATTAATTTTTCTTGCTAAGGTAATAATAGGGAAATATAATAATACTTATAAATGATAATTATTCATTCATGTGTGAATGATAGAAAGGAACTAAATGTAAAAGTTATGCATTATGTAATTTTTCTATGTTAAAATCAGAGGTTTTGGGTACAGACTAGCAAAGATGGATAGCACTTACGACCTCAGCAAAGATACTCTGAACAAAGTTTGTACTTTTAAAACAGAGAATTCTCAACTGAGGAATATCAAATGGCAGAGAAACACTTAAGGAAATGCTCAACATTCTTATTTATCAGGGAAATACAAATCAAAATGACCCTGAGATTTCACCTTACACCCATCAGAATGGCTAAGATCAAAAACTCAAGTGACAACACATGCTAGAGAGGTTGTGGAGAAAGGGGAACCCTCTTCTATTGCTGGTGGGAATGTAAACTTTTACAACCACTTTGGAAGTCAGTCTGGTGCTAGGACCTTCCAGGAGAGATTTAAAAACACGTAGCCTATGGCTGTTGTCCGTGGTTGCCCCCCAAGAGATGAACGGTCAGTCTCTACTGCTGAACACACCATGTACTTACAACAGAGCCCAGACATCCCTGAGTTGAACTGACCAGACTGCCTCTTTTCTGACAGTTGGCTTTCATGGTACCGGAGGCACCACACAATCTTCCAAAGAAGGAAGGCACATAACAGTCCTCTCTTGCAGCAACATCATGAACCACACCAAGTGCCAGCATGGCAGGATAACACCAGGGGTCCGGTACTGGTGCATGTACCTTGATGGTGGTGAATGCTCCCTAATTGGCCTACAACTTTACCTACAGACTGGAGGAAGACCATGGCTACTAAAAAACAAGCAAACAAAAAACCCTACATAACTACTCACTACTAAAGATGTTATAATTATTAGAGGGGAATTTGCAATCACTAATTTACAATGTAAAAATTTGTCCTCGTACCCACAGATAAGAACAGACTTTACCCCTCATCAAGAAAACATCTCTTGGCATAAGGACCACTACAGAAAATCACCACTATTCCAAATGTACAGTTGTGTAGCCCATTCCCAACGGATGCAGCTAAAATATGACAATCACAATCAATGCTCAGGTGACATTGCCAAAGGGGAAGGAAGCTTGGAAAAGCCATAATATCATGAAGAATGCTGTTATATTGTGACTCCAAGTAATGTCAGAAGCTACAAACATAAAGTCTCAGCAACATGAGCTGGAAAAAGACGATTCCAATAGGCATACAAAAGTGGACAAGAAAAAAAAACCCAAGAGGCCTCTACAATACACACACACACACACACACACACACACACACTAAAACAAAACAAACAAACCAACCAACAAACAAAAAACTACAAGTCTCTTACAAATGCTAAGAGAGGCAGAAATAGAAATAGCCTTCCTTAAGAAAGAGCACATCAATTAGTATTACCACATGATCAGCCTTTTAAACATACATACAAGTAATTATACAGACTGAGCATTTTACATTTAGGAATATATGTTGTGTACATATTTGCATGCAAAGATACTTAATGAAAGGAATGTCCATGGACCTGAAGAGAACAAAGAAAGTACATGAGGAAGTTTGGGGAAAGGAAAGGGGAGGTAAAACTGTAATTTTAATCAGAAATTTAAAATTTGTGATTTAAATGGGAGGTCTAGGTTAAATTTTTTGAGAAAGATTATAACAGACATGTAAAAACTGATTATGTTGTTAGTACAAAGTTAATTCCTTCCCTGAGAGCATTGAAAGTAAAATTATAATCAAAGGTGTAGTGTCAACTTAGGATCAAGAATGGTCAAACAGTTAATGACATGAAGCAATGGCAGCCAAATATATTCATTTCCTTAATAGCTCTTAACAAACCTCTTGTGCCCTCTTATAAAAGTATTTTCACTGAACTTCAAGTCACCCAGACCCCATCCTTGCTATGAAATGACCCCCTTAAGTTTATTCTATTGCCATCTTTGAGTACTATGGCTTCTGGCTTCCATACTCTCCACCATTGATTTCACTATCTTCCTTGACAATTTAAAATGTGTGGAAAAATAAACATCTACATTTTAACCTTAGACCAGAGTAACCTTCTGAGCCTCAATGAATTCTTCCTCCTCAGCATTGCTGCAACAGTAAATTGTTCCATTAACCACAGTCACAGTGTCCATTCAGCTTCTGAAATCTAACCTGCTGCAGCCCATTCTGTATGTCCAGAATTTTTAATCTCTTACTCAACTTGTTTTCCAACTCCATACAAGTTTAGACCATTCATTAGACATTTCTCCTCCCTCCCCAATTGGTGTGGTCTCTTAAAAAAATACTTTTCATCACTGTGAACAAACTAGTCATTTATCACGAGTTGCTTATTGACTGAACAATTTATTCTGATTTCCCACATTTTGTACTTAGTCTGTGCCTTATTTTGCTCTCAAATGTGCCCCACTTTGGGTGATAAATTGCATTGTTATCCAACTATGATACATAAAACCCATTCTCTCTGGTGTTTTATACACTGCTTATTTTCTTCTACCAAAGTTACTCTGAGCTGATACAACCTTATGATAATATCCCTCTTTTACCTGGATTTGTCCATTGAGCTTGCAGAAGCCAAGAATATTACTGCTTTCCCATTATTGTCCAAATACTCACAGAAAACTCCCACAGCCACAGTCTGCCTTCATGAACACAACCAATACCTGAGATAACTCTATTCTTTTACCAGGTGCTTCATAATGATTCCCAGCTAATTTATATCTTAGATATTAATATGTTTACTCAGAAGGTCTTTTTAACCTTTAAAAAGAGTCAATCCTAAGTGAGAATCATACCTCTAGACCAGTGCAGGGGGATGTTATAAAAAAAGGGGGAAATGAGAGACCTGGAGGAGACAGGAGCTTCACAAGAAAAGCAACAGAACCAAAAAAAAAAATCTGTGCAAAAGAGTTTTCTGAGACTGATACTCCATCCAAGGACTATGCATGGAGATAACCTAGAACTTCTGCACAGATGTAGCCCATGGCAGCACAGTGTCCAATTAGGTTCTCTAGTAATGGGAACAGGGACTGTCTCTGACCTGAACTCAGTGGCTAGCTCTTTGATTTCCTTCCCCTGAGGGAGGAGCAGCCTTATCAGGCTAGAGAAGGAAGACAATGCAGCCATTCCTGATGAGATCTGATAGGCTAGGGTCAGATGGAAGGGAAGGAGGACCTTCCTTATCAGTGGACTGGGGGAGGGGTATGGGAGGAGAAGAGGGAGAAAGGTTAGGATTGGTAAGGAAAAAGGGAGGGGGCTCCAGCTGGTATTCAAACTGAATTCTCTTTCCATCTTCTTTTTATCACTTGGGAATGTGGTGTGACTTTCTCTCTCATATCATGCAAAAGCTAGCATGGGGGACTAGAGCAACATCCATCCCAAAATCAAATATATTGCCCTATTACCTACACCTTATTCCTATAGCCTCAGCCTTTGTCTCATTGTTGATTTTTTCACCCCCAAAACATTTCCCCATTCTGAATAAAGTCTCCCTTTAGTATAGCTTCCACATCATCCTCAAAAATCCCCAATTTTTGGCCCCTTTGTGACCCAGTCTTCTCCTCTTCTCCCATGTATCAGTTTCACATTCAGGTACTTTCAGTCCATGATTTTCTACATCATCAGGGGCCAAACACAACCCTGTCCTTTCCTTGCTCTTCTCATTGCCCTGCATACCTCATCAGAACTTCAGCTGATTGCCCGAATGGTTATTTTAATCACCTTCATGCAGGTTATGAACCAACATTAAAAGCTGTATCTATTACGGAGAGTAATAAGGTGCATCGTTGCTCATATTTGACCTCAGTCCTTTCCAGAACACTTCTCGGCTACTCAATGATACTTGGCATTCCTCTTGTCAGGCTTTGTCTGTAAGCTTAGCCAGGAAAGTATAATAGTTTTACTATTTCAAATAAGAATATCTTACCCTAAAACTCCTTTTAATTTTTTTTTGTTTTATGGTAAAATAAATTGTTATAAACTCGAATAAGCCATATATGACCTTAAATAAATAATCCTTATGAGCATCACCACCATCATAAATTTCTTGGTGGATATTTAAGCTTAATTGGACAGTAATATTTTAGGGACATATCTGGTAAGACTTAGACTATTTAGTTTTTCAAACAACATAATATATTCAGAACTGTGTCTTAAGAAAGCTAGATTGTATTTGATTTTCACTATTACATGACTCATACTAGGAATTACTTCTCTTAAATCCAGTCTTGAAGAGGTCTCTTTTTATTATCCAATTCCTTTTAAAATTAATAAAAACGAAGGCACCAAGTCATATTTAATTAACACAGTTGTGATGTTATTAAAATAGGTTTCTATATGACAGAATAATGGAAATATTCTATGTCGCCATGAAGAAATGTCATGGAAAGCCCTGCCTGTATGTTGACTAGCATTTGTCTTTAATTCTTAAGATTTCTAGATGTCCCAGGATCAATTTGCTGTAACTTTAGTATTGTAGCTTTCAGAATAAAGTTGTGAGAAAATACACAACTATTTTATATGAAATGACTTAGCACTCATATTTGACATTGATGCTCTGTGGATAGAGAACAGAAAAGAAAACATTTATCAGAAATCTTTTCTTTGTGACTCTTGTACTGTCTCATGAAAATAGCATGGCAAAGAAAACATTCATTTTAATTTTGAGTGCCTAATAAGCTTCGCTTTTTCAAGCCTTGAACTATTTTTCAAATATTACTATAAAAATACCTCTATTCATCTTACCTTGTAGGCACTTGAACACTGAAAATACATAAATCATCTGAGAACTAATAAACAACCACAGGCCAGTAGAAGGAAACTCAAGGAAATATAAGTGTTGTCTTATATACCAAAGCATACAATCTCTAATAGACAGAGTTAGTAAAGAAAAGAAGGGGGTTGCCTACAGCAAGCATCAGCGACATGTGAGAGAGCTATGCTGCATAGTTGTTGAGGGTTTGATTTGTCATTAAGAGAGATGGGAATCAATAGATATTCCACAAGGCTATTGAGATTGTATCCCAAGTGGGCTTTAAAAAGCACTTGGAGGAAAGGGCAGTCTCCTGAAGAAAAAGAGAAGTAGACCTTGATAGGAGGGCAGGCGATTCTTTAATATCCTTTCTAGGTATAAGGTTCTTATTATTGATATTTCTTATTTTTTCAGAATTAGATGAAAGGCTGCATTTATCATGACCTGGATTTTCTAATGTGCCTTAAAGAATTTACTAGGAAATAAATTAATAAGGACAAGAGAGATACAGGATTGGAGATAGGAGATGGTGGTTAAAAGGGAATCTTAGGAAAGAAGGAAGAGATAGGAAGACCTGGAGAGGACAGGGGCTCTACAAGGAGAGCAACAGAATCAAAAAATCTGGGCACAGGAGGTCTTTTCTAAGACTGATACTTCAACCAAGGACCATTTATAGATATAACCTAGAACCCTTGCTCAGATGTAGCCCATGGCAGCTCAGTATCTAGGTGGTAAAATGGAACAGGGACTATCTCTGGCATGAACTTAGTGGATGGCTCTTTAATCACCTCCCCAGAAGGGGGAGCAGCCTTGCCAGGCCACAGAAGAGGACAATGCATCCAGTCCTGATGAGAACTGATGTGATAGGGTCAGATGGAGGGGGAGGAGGACCTCCCCTATCAGTGGACTTGGAGAGGAGCATGGGAGGAGATGAGGGAGAGAGAGTGTGATTGGAAAGGAATGAGGGAGGGGCCTACAGCTGGGATAGAGAATGAATAAACTGCAGTTAATATAAAAAATAAAAATTTAATTAAAAAAAGCACATGCTGCTCTTGCAGAAGACATGAGTTCAGTTAGAGCATAGGTATGATGCACATTCATGTGTACAGAAAAAAATACTTATCCTCATAAAATCAAAATAAATAAAATCTTATTTTAAACAGAGAGGAGAGAGAGAGAAAGTGAGAGGGAGAGAGAGAGAGAGAGAGAGAGAGAGAGAGAGAGAGAGAGAGAGAGAGAGATGGCTATTAGATAAGGGTAAATCTGAGCTTTATAGGTCTCATTTTCTTCTCAATGCTGTCAGAAAGTCCCTAGGTGAGTTTGCTCTGTTTTTGTTTGCTCTGTTTTCCCACACTGTGTTTATAGGCAGGAAGCAAAGAGTGAACACTGTACTCAGCTCACTTTCTTCTTTCATGCATTCCAAGACGCCTGCCTACAGAACAGCACCAACTGAAGCGAGCACATTTTCCAACGTCTGTTATTATGCTCAAGATCTGACAATTGAGATTCACCATCACAAATACTGTCAGTATTAATCACAGATATGTTATCAAATGTAGCATTTTACCTAATGAAATGATATGCTTTTTATATTGTCTGTGATGGTAGCCTTGTTTCTCACTGGGCAGAAGAAGATAGAGCTGTAAAGTATAATTTGAGTCTGCTTCTTTGAATCACTCTCAGAACTTATTATCTTAAATGGCGTCTTGGGAAAACTGAATCTGAGATATAGATTAGCATGCAGGAAGTTGATTGGGGCATATTTTTTGAAATAACACATATGAGGAAATTGCAAATGCAGAGGAGATTTAACTATTATGTAGCAATAGCAAAAATGTCAACCTTTTGGAGCTCTGAAATTTAAATCACCCTCTGAATTATTACAAGTTAATGCAAGGACTTGGTGTTTGTTATTTGGTATAAAATAATAAGAAACCTGTGAAATCTTTACAAAGATGTTACTTTTGTGAATAATCATGATATCTAATAAAATGCTTAGTGAGAAGATTGTTTTACATATAATCTGTTGAGATTCATAGCTTTGGATATACCAGCTATATATTTGTAGGTGGATTCATAGGAAAGAAGAAAATACAGCATTAAAATGTTATCTGAAATATTTGGGGCTTTGGACACAATAAGTGGTCCACAGATTATGATTTGAGAACTGCTGTATCAGGCTCTGATGATAGTTCCAATTGCTATTCATTAAAAGCATGGCTTCAATTTTATCTGTCTCTTATGGCCTTTGACATTAGTTGGGTATTTATTAGAGATGCTTCCCAATATTGTAGTCTCCAATTAGGCTATCTTAGCACAGAATATGTCTGCACTGTGTGAGGTTATGTTAAAATATATTGTTTGCTTTAAATAATAACATTCAGTCTGAGTATCACATATTTCTTCTGAGAGCAGCTTGGAGTAAAGTTTCTGGCTTTCTGTATCTATATCCTCAGTTCGAATCCATGTGTGTTGACAACCTGAAATGCTGATGGAAAACATAAATGCATTGTTAATAACAAGATATATATTTATTAGGTTATAGAGATTGTGCAATGATCAAATAATAAATGTGGATGATGTCATGGGGTGTTGAACCATGTAACCCTTTTTTACATTCTCATGATTACATGTAAAATGTTAAAGCTCTGTTATGAAGTATCCCATATTTTGACATGTAGTGCTAGAGTATCCAATCATAAAGAAGTATAAAATTGATTTTACTGACATTGCCAATATGACAATTAATGTTAATTGCCAACTTTATAAAATATGAGATTACCTAGGAGACCAACCACCAGGAACAAATGCAAGGGGTCATTGAGCCACTGTGCGTACTTATGACGGATTATATTCATTCCTTTATTTGAAACAGGAAGACCCACACTTAGACTGCGTGTCACCAGTCCCTAGACTTGTGTCTAAGACTATATAAAGAGGAGAAAGTTACCTAAGCACACTCATTCACCTCCATGTAAATGTGAAGGTACCGGCTGCACTGACATTCTGCTGCCTTGATTTATCTTCCATGATAAACTATACCTTTTTCAGTATGAGCTGAAATAAAATATCTTTCTTTTTATAAGAGTATTTTATCACACAAACATGAAGAAGAAAGAAAAAAAAAAGCAAAACTAAGACTGGCCATTAGGTACTTTGAAGGCATAGAAGACACAAAATATTAAATGGGAAGTTGAAATATTACTTGAGTACTTGAATAGGGTTTCTGAAGAGTAGTTTTTATGCAGAGGAAGATTATTTGGCCTAAATTCCAAGCTTGCACGTGATACTAATAAGGACTATGTTTACAAAGTCCACTTACCTGAAGAATCAAAGAGGGTCCCTGGAGAAATGTTAGGTCTTGTTTTAAGTGAAGTGTCCGTAGGACCTATCCTGAGAAGTCTGAGAGGTAGAGCTTTCAGAGATGACCTTGAGATAATAAGGACAAATGTATGTGAACATGAGAGAGTGTGTGAACATGAAGAAGATGAGTATAATCTGTTTCCTGAAAAGACAGGTGACAGGAGCCAGAAGTGCAATTCTAAGAGGACAGTGCAAGGGAAAAAGAGAATCAACTATAAGGTAACTTTAGAATCAGAGTGGCACAGAGAAAACAAAGGACAGAAGAGGCAATGATTCAAGCCTGAGAACTATGGGTAACAGCAACACACGACCAAGAAGAAAAATAGAAAAATCACCTGAGAAATTACCCCATTGCCTCTAAACTGACCATAGGGCTTCCATATTCTTAGGATAGCAAAGGTATATTCATAGACACTGGAGACATAAAGCCATTGTCCCTGTTCAACCCTATTCCAGCATTATGCGTTTCCAGCAAAGGAGAGGAGTGAAGGAACAGAGAGGATGACTGGGCCTGCGAGCAAATGGCCTAACTTAGAAATGTGTACAGGTTTAATGCCACATGAGACCGAAGCTTTTGTGTATGTAGGTGAAGGTAATTTATTTATTTCCAGAAGGGCAAGTGTTTCCTGAGAATAGAGAAAAGTGTACCCAGAGGCAGTACACACTCCAAGGTAGCGGTGAGAAGAAAGTGTGCGGCTGTAACCACTCAAAGAAACAGTAAATGACATGCTACACATTAATACACTGACAGAACAGAGTAATTAAGCTCCATTTCAGGCTAAGGATGAATATCAGTAATTCAATGTCAGCTTCATACCTCTTTAAAATACTTTAACCAGAAATTACATGTTTTTAAATATACTTCAGAATGTATTGACCTCTGAATAGAAAACTACCTGTGATAGTCATCAGTCAAATTTTGTTATTTAATAGAATTTTCACTGTCCTAAATGCTACATTTTATGATCATCTTTGAGGCACTTAAGAAGATTCCATTCTAGCATGATTTTATATTCTTTAAATTTTTCCATTCTAAAATAACAGTTTTTTTTTTTTATCATACCAGTCAGTGTTATATATTTTTGAGCCTTTTACCACTTGAATTCCTTCTCTGATATCCCATAATTGGTATCATTCAGCTACTGTGAAGAACAGAATGCACAGAATGGAAATCAGTCTGTAATCTGAAGAACCTGCATCTTTCCCTGCATCATTAGATGTAGTTTTCTACATTATGAGCAAGATTCCAGAATAGAAGCTATCCGTAGCCTGCACACAGACATAAGGCACACTTTCTTCTCTCTGAATGTTGCTCTTATTCCAAACCACCATTTCTGCATTCTACCCCATTGAGTTTCTCTATGGACCTTCTGAATTAGCAGAGGGAATTAGTGAGGATTGAGAGAAGTCAAACTGCTTTTTATCCTCATTGCAGTAATAAATTCTGTTGTGTGCAAATGAGCTTAAGGGGCCCTGTGCAATCGGCTTTCTGTTTTACCTTGAATGCTTTAGTGCAGACTGTATGTTAATGAAGCTGAGAGAGCAAAATAGTGTGTGTGAAATTCTTCATGGATAATATCATAGATAAATAGGATGCAACCAGAACTATGCCTATTGCACTGTTATACCAAAATAGTCAGTGATATTAGTGCTGTGTCTATGTAGGTCTAATTGACCAAGGTAAAAACTAATTATATGAGAAATTTAGTCCTTGGAAGATCATTTAGCTATGTGTGAAGGATCTTTCTTGGCTTCTTTCTTTCTTTTCTCTTTCTTCCTTCCTTCTGTCCTTCCTTCTTTCCTTCCTTCTGTCCTTCCTTCCTTCTTTCCATTCTTTCTTTCCTTGTAATGTAACACAAATACACAAAATCAATGAATAAGGAGGAGTTAAAATGTGGTAAAGTGTGGTGAGGTAATTTCATTGTTGTGTGTGTCTGTCATACATCATACTTTTAACAAATTAAAGTGGTGTAGCTTAAGCTACATGGGACAGCCAACTTCCTCCAAGCTTCATACTTGTACAGTATATCAGCTGAAGCTTCATACCTGTACAGCATATCTACTGAACCGAATACCCAGGCAACTGAAAGACAATGACAAGTATTCATACAACCAAGCATGCACAATGGCATAATGCCACATGAAAGATTTCATAAGAGGAGGATGCTGGCCAGAGCTTTTGTGAGCAAGAATGAGTAGTTAGGAAGATCTGTGCATTTTCTGCAAGTGCTGTAGAATTTGAAAATGATGTGCACTTAGATTTCACTTTGGTTTATTTTACTAAGGAGGTCTACTTTTTCTTTAATAATTAATTAAACTTATATAGCTATAATTTTGACTTTGGAACATTTTAACTTTTAATATTTTGCCATAATGCTTCCATGTATCTGAAAGAAATATTATCACATTTATACACACACACACATATACACACACATTAGAATATTTCATGAAAGCTGAAAGACCGTTTCAAAGTTTAGGAAGTGGCTATGAGTCTCAGCCTCTGCTATGATACTTCGATCATTACAGTCTTTCAGAGGCTATCTGTGGTAGGCCCTTGTTCTAGTCCTTGTCTTCTCCTGCTTCAGATGTCTATGGCATTTGTCCTATTGAATGAGGATTGAGCATCTTCCATAGGATCTTCCTTGTTGTTTAGCTTCTTTAGGAGTATAGATTTTAGTATGTTTATCCTATATTGTATGGCTAATATCCACTTATGAGTGAGTGTATACCATGTATGTTTTTCTGCTTCTAGTTTACCTCACTCAAGATAATCTTTTCTTGTTCCTGCCATTTGTCTTCAAATTTAACGATTTTCTTGTTTTTATCAGTGAAGTAGAGGCTGAGACTCATAGCCAAACTTTTGGCAGAATACAGGGAATCTTTCAAGATAGAAAGACATGGAAGGGACAGGTGCAAGAGGAGACCAGCAGAACCATAAAAATTGAGCCCGGGGGCCCCAAAGAGAATGATATCCTAACAAAGGACAATGCATGGAGAGAACCTAAAGCCATAGCTCAGATGTAGCCCAGAGACTCAGTCCCCAAGTGGGTTTCCTAGTAAGCGGAGCAGGGGCTGTCTCTGGCATGAACTCAGTGGCAGGCTCTCTGATCACCAATCCCTAGGTAATGCAGCCTTACCAGGTCACAGAAGAAGACAAGGCAACCATTCCTGGTGAGACCTGATAGGCTAGGGTCAAATATAAGGGGAGGAGTACTTCCCCTATCAGTGAGTCCCCTATCAGGAGGGGCTTAGGGGGAGAAGAGGGAGGAAGGGTGGAATTGGGAGAAAATGAGGGAGAGGTCCTCAGCGGGATACAAATTGAATAACTTGTAATAAATTATAAAAAAATTAGGAAGTGGACAGGCAAGAGGTGTCGAGGAGGTAAAGGATGGTGAATGAGTAAAATACAATGATGTACATGTATAAAAACACAAACATAAAACTGATTTGTTTCTGTACTTAGTAAATTATATAACAAAAATAAAGAAAAGAGGAAAACAGTGTGCTACAGTATACCTTGACCAAAACTCTTTCCCTCATCAAAAAAATCACTACATGACAATCATATTTTGCCTTAGTTATATGCACATACGAGTTACAGACACTCTCTCTCATTGTAACTTTAATCGTGATTGTCATTGTCATTACTAATTTCTAATAGTGTTCACTCTATCAGAATTGCAACTTATTGATTTGGAAGAGGTCCCTATAGGCCCAGAGACAGCATGTAAAACTGAGTTATGCATTACTTTTTAAAATCTTGGGCATAGTTTCAGGGAATAAAAGTACTGAATAAACTTACAATATTTAAGGTGCTGATTCATATCAAGGGTGAGAAGCAACGGATAAAATGAGAATGCCTTCAGCAATAATACAGCAAGCTATCTCATCACATGTTGGCCTTATGTTTTTAAGATGCCCTGCATAATCATATTTCATGTCTAGAATTTTTTCAACATAAAAGTAATGGTATAATTATAGGTTTAGATTTCCCTTTAAAACTTTAATAAAAGGTCCATACTGATTTTCAACTTGGATATAGCAATTTATACTACTAGGACTGAATAAAAATGTTTTATTCTTTCTCTACATCCTCACTAGCATTTGTTATCATTTATGTTCTTGATGTAAGCCATTTTTATTATAATCAAATAGAACCCCAAAGTATTTTTAATTGGTATTTCCATGATGACTAAAAATATGGAAGTTTTCCAACTCTCCCATATATCTGTCCTTACTCTCCTCCAAATGCATGGCATTTTAATTTAGTAATTTTTACTGTATGCTTATATGTGTATACATATGTGTTTCTAAATATAAACTGTTAGGCCCACATAATGTTACTTGTATGTATGGTTTCAGGGCTGACCATTTGGCACTAGACAACAAATCAGTGTGTCCTTCCTAGAGAAGACCACATCTTCTTTTCCCAGATTTTCTATAGGTCTTGGTGTGAAGTAGAAGCATCCTGAGATTTCCCCCACCCAGTTTAGTATGTTCACCAATGTCATCCATGTTTAGCTCATGTTTAGACAATTAGATTAGTGAATTACTATGTGTGTAGATCCTAACATTCCAGGAGGTGCAAACTCAAAGCATAACACCTGGTTTTCTGACTCTATTTTTTTTTTCCTCCTCACTCTTTACAATGTTCCCTGAGCTTTGTGAGTGGATTTGTGGATATATCTGTTAGGACTGAGTTCCACAACTCTGTATTTTAATTGTCTGTGGTGTTCAGTAGTTGTCTCCTTCTGCTACAAGTAGAGGTTTCCTTGATGAGAGGTGAGACTACACTTATGTGTTTATACGAGGACAAACGACTGTAGATTGTTGTTAGGGATTATGCTGGTTTAGTAAATTAGTGGCTAAAGATTCTTCTCCAACATCCATGACCTCCATGGTACCAATTAATTAGTAAGGTTTCCAGTACCAGGCATTATTTACCTCTTGTTGAGTGTTGGGTCTTAAGTGCAATTAGGTCACTATTGGCTGCTGCCAAGGTATGTATTCTACTACTGGGCACTTAGAGTTATCATGTCATGCTTTCTAATGATGTGGCTCATAGCCAACACAGCTTCGTAGGACTGTTGGTTATCTCCTTCTTAGGAAGCTTGCATGATGCTTACTGTTATAATTAATGCTAGTTTCCAGAGAGAAGGCATTCAGATCAGAGGTATCTGGGCCTCATATCTGAAGAGCATGGGTCTGTCACAATAGAGACTTATTCTCTACCTCATATTTTTGTCTTAAAAAGTTTCTTTAAAAGTCATTCCATCTCAAGCTGTACTCCAGAGCAATAGTAATAAAAACTGCATGGTATTGACATAAAAACAGAAAGGAGGATCAATGGAACCACATAGAAGACCCAGAAATAAACGCACACACCTATGAATACTCGATTTTTGACAAAGAAGCTAAAACCATTCAATGGAAAAGAGACAGCATCTTCAACAAATGGTCCTGGTACAACTGGACGTCTACATGCAGAAAAATGAAAATAGATCCATATTTATCACCCTGCACAAAACTAAAGTCCAAATGGATCAAAGATCTCAAAATAAAACCAGATACTCTAAATCTGTTAGAAGAAAAAGTGGGGAAGAGCCTAGAACTCATTGGCACAGGAGACAACTTCCTGAACAGAACACCAACAGCACAGGCTCTAAGAGCAACAATCAATAAATGGGACCTCATGAAACTGAAAAGCTTCTGTAAAGGAAAGGACACTGTCATCAAAACAAAACAACTGCCTACAGATTGGGAAAGAATCTTCACTAACCCTTTATCTGACAGAGGACTAATATCCAGTATATACAAAGAACTAAACAAACTGAAAAGCAGCAAACCAAGTAATCCAATTAAAAAATGGGAAACAGAGCTAAGCAGAGAATATCGAATGGCAGAGAAACACTTAAAGAAATGCTCAACCTCATTAGCCATCAGAGAAATGCAAATCAAAACAACCCTGAGATTTCACCTTACACCCATCAGAATGGCCAAGATGAAAAACTCAAGTGACAACACATGCTGGAGAGGTTGTGGAGAAAGGGGAAGCCTCCTCCACTGCTGGTGGGAATGTAAACTGGTACAACCACTTCGGAAATCTATCTGGCTCTTTCTCAGACAATTAGGAATAGTGCTTCCTCCAGACCCAGCTATACTACTGCTAGGTATATACCCAAACTTTGCTCAAGTATACAAAAGGGATACTTGCTCAACCATGTTTATAGCAGCTTTATTTGTAATAGCCAGAACCTGGAAACAACCCAGATGTCCATCAACGGAGGAATGGATACAGCAATTGTGGCATTTTTACACAATGGAATACTACTCAGCAATCAAAAAGGAGGAAATCATGAAATTTGCAGGCAAATGTTGGGATCTAGAAAAGATCATTATGAGTGAAATATCCCAGAAGGAGAAAGACAAACACGGTTTACTCACTTATATAGACCTATAAGGTATGATAAACATAATGAAATCTATACACCTAAAGAAGATAATCAAGAGAGTGGATGTGGGGTAAGATGACCAATCCTCATTTAGAAAGACGGATAGGATGTGCATTGAACGTATGACAGGAGTCTACTGAAGGCATCTGAAAGACTCTAACTAGCAGTGTTTTCAAAGCAGATACAAAGACTCATAACCAAACCTTCAGCAAAGTACAAGGAATCATATGAAAGAAGGGGAGTTAGTATGATGTGGAAAGGATAGGAGCACACACAAGGACCAAATATATCTGGGCACAGGGTCTTTTCAATCAAGGACCATGTATGGATATAACCTAGAACCTCTGCTCCGACGTAGCCCATGGTAGCCCAGTAACCAATTAGTTTACCATAGTAAGGGGAACAAGTATGATTTCTAACAGGAACTCAATGGCTGGCTCTGTGACCTCCCCACCCCCCAAGGGAGGAGCAGTCCTGTTAGGCCACAGAGGAAGACTTTGCAGCCAGTCCTGAAGATACCTGATAAAACAGGATCAGATGAATGGGGAGGAGGTCCCCTCCCCATCAGTGGACTTGGAAAGGGGCAGGGTGGAGATGAGGGAGGGAGGGTGGGATTGGGAGGGAATGAGGGAGCGGGATACAGCTGGGATACAGAGTTAATAAAATGTAACTGATAACAAAAAAATAAAATTAAAAAAAAGAAAAAATAAATAAAATATTTATTTAAAAAAAATTCATTCCAGTCCTTGATCCCAGCATCACTATTTTTAAGATTTATTTTGTTATCTTTAAGAGTGTGTGCGTATGCTATGTTTGTCTATCTTTCTGTCTTTCTTTTTTTAATTTTATTTTATTAATTACACTTTATTCATTTGGTATCCCCCCATAAGCCCCTCCCTCTTCCTCTCCCGATCCCACCCTCCCTCCCCTTTCTGCATGCATGCCACTCCCCAAGTCCACTGATAGGGGAGGTTCTCCTCTCCTTTCTGATCTTAGTCTATCAGTTCACATCAAAAGTGGCTGCATTGTCCTCTACTGTGGCCTGGTAAGGCTGCTCCCCCCTCAGGGGGAGGTGATCAAAAAGCAGGCCAATCAGATTATGTCAGAGGCAGTCCCTCTTCCCATTACTATGTAACCCACTTGGACACTGATCTGCCGGGCTACATCTGTGCAGGGGTTCTAGGTTATCTCCATGAATAGTCCTTGGTTGGAGTATGAGTCTCTGGGAAGTTCCCTGTGTTCAAATTTTCTTGTTCTGTTGCTGTCCTTGTGGAGACCCTGTCCTCTCCAGCTCTTACTATTTCCCACTTCTTACATAAAATTCCATTCACTCTGACCAACAGTTGACCATCAGGCTCAGCATCTGCTTTGATAGTCTGTAGGGCAGAGGCTTTCAGAGGCCCTCTGTAGTAGGTTCCTAGGTTGTTTCCTGTTTTCTTCTTCTGGCTTTCAGAAGCCCTCTGTAGAAGGTTCCTAGGTTGTTTCCTATTTTCTTCTTCTTCTGATGTCCATCCTCTTTGCCTTTCAGGATGGGGATTGCTGTTTTAGTTAAGGTCCTCTCTCTTGCTTAGTTTCTTTAGATGCACAGATTTTAGTGGGTTTGTCCTATGTTGTATGTCTATATGAGTGAGTATATACCATGTGTGTCTTTTTGCTTCTGGGACAACTCACTCAGGATGATCCGTTCCAGGTCCCACCATTTACCTGCATCTTTCTGTCTTTCTGTATGTCTGTTTGTCTCTGTCTGTCTGTCAGTGTGGCTATGTCAAATACATGGTAGGTATCCACAAAGCCAGAGGCATTGATGGCCTTGCTCTCTTGTCTCCCCCATTCCCCTATTGTAGTCTTCAGAAAGAACGAGCCCTCCTCCCTTACCAACTGACCCCAGACTGTCAAGTCTCTTCAGGAGTGCCTGCATCCTATTCCTCTCTGACCTGGCAAGACCAGCTTGCCCCAGGGCAAGTAATCTAAGAACAGAAGAGATCAGGTCAGAGACAGCCACTGGTCCCCTTACTAGGTGACCTACATGGAGACTAAGCTACCTAAAGGCTACCCCTGAATAGAGGACCTCTCCATTCATGGTCCTTCTGCCAATATGCTTCTCTTGGCCCCTACATGCAAGATATTACCAAGATCCTGTCTCCCAGAAAGTTCTGGAATGTAATAAATGAATTATAAGAAATATTAGGTTGAAATGCAGATTCTCTTTACTTTCAAATACACCTGAGTCTCACAGTCATGAACACTAATAAAGTGTTTTATTGAACTATACTGAAGTCATTATTCTCAGGAATCACCTCTTAGCTAAGGAATGTGTAATTTGCCATCTGGTTACTTGGATTATCCAGAATATGAATTATTTGAAAAAAATCTAAATAAATGCCTTTCTAGGCAAAGGAGTTAAAAACAATTTGAGGCCTACATGTTAGGAGGTATGCTATCTAATCATATTTCTTTATTAATGTGAGTAAAAACAAATTGTAGAAATTATCTTGGTATACACAATTGCTAGATGCAATATACTCAGAAAAAATATGTTGTTCCTGAGGAAGTCTGTATTAATAAATGCAATCTGTTTTTAAAATTATGTAAGTTATGACAGGAAATCATAACATTTTCAGGAAATTTTAATAAGATATTAAATATTACAACAATGAATTTAGCTGAAATTGTGAGATATGTCATTAAAGAGTTAAAAGCAAAGATAATATTGAAAGTGGTAAAAAAAATACTATTCTAAAAACACAAAGTCAACAATTAAGGCCATCCCTCAGGAGTAAAGAGATAATGAGAGTCATGTGAGAATTTGTGAACTCTGTGCTGTAAGATGAATATATATATACACACACACACACATATTGGGCAAATTGCTGTGTCTAAAGCAGAAAATATAAATATGAAGAATTAATAAGTGTTATATAATTAAAATGCAAAGAAAGAAAAGGCATAAATAAATGTTGGTAGACTAAATCACATAAAAATTTAAATGAATGTCACAGTCAATACAATTTATGTATGTGATGTGTAAATGTCACAATGTAAAATGTTGAATGTGAAAAGAGCCCATAATGTCTAATGAGTTAACTTTTAAAAGCAAAATAAAAGCTAAGGGTTTGGAAGCTGCATTGGTAGGCAAGAGAATTTGCTACAAACATGAGGACCTGTGTTTGTACCCCAAATTTGGAAATGGCCTCAATGTGCTTGTAATCCAAGTTCTTAGAGGAACGGAAGGCCAAGACAGAGGATCACTGGGGCTTGTTGACCAATGGGTTAACCAAATCTCCTGAGCTCCATGTTCAATGAAAAAAAAAATTCTCTCAAATTAATAAGGCGGGAATTTGTAGGGAATATCTGTTCATTTTCTCTGACTTATGCACATAAAAAGGCAGGCTCTAACATATACAGTTATGCATCCCTCTCTCTCAAACATACAAACACACACTCAAACACACAGTGATTAAATAAATCTATGTTTTAGGACATATCCCAATACTATTCATATTTGCATGCACTACACAACACTTTCAGGCTACATGAAAGAAGTATCATAAATTAGTGTCTTTTGTTTGTTTATTTTCATTACTATTATTAGTTATTATTTATTCACTTTATATCCCAGCTGTTAGACCCTTCCCTCATCTCCTCCTAGTCTTACCTCCTCTCTCTCTTCCCTCGACCATGACCATGTCTCTCTGAAAGGGGACCTCTTCGTTCCCTACTATCTGACCCTAATCTATCAGGTCTCATCAGCACTGCCTGCATCCTCTTTCTCTTTCTACTCTATCTCTTTCTCCTTAGGCCACCTCTCCAGGAGGAGGTGATCATCTCTCAGGCAACCAAATTAATGCCAGTGACTGTTTCTGCTCCCCTTACTCGTGAACCCACATGGAGACTAAACTGCCCATGGCCTACATCTGAGCAGAGGGCCTAGGTCCTCTCCATGCACAGTCCTTGGTTGATTCATCAGTCTCTGCAGGAGCCCCTGCACCCAGATTTTTGACTCTGCTGGTCTCCTTGTGGAGATCCTGATCTCTCCAGGTTTAACTCCCCCTTCTTCCATAAGATTCCCTGCACTTTGCCCAAGGTTTGGCTATGAGTCTGAGCATCTGCTTCTGTACCCTGCTAGGTAGAGTCTTTCAGAGGCCCTCGGTGGAAGGCTCCTGTCCTGTTCCCTGTCGTATTCTACTTTTGGTGTCTAACCTGTTTGCCCTTCTGAATGAGGATGAAGCATCTTTCCTACTGTCCATAGGCTCTAAGATCCACAATAAATGGTACCTTGTGAAACAGAAAATCTTCTGTTAATCAAAGGACACTGTCAACAAAATTAGTGTCTTAAAATGGTAGTTGTTTTCAAATTTTCTGTGATAAAACATGAATGATTTTATAGCTCCAACAGGTCCAGAGGAAACTGATGTTATTCTTTGGCAATAAAGTTATTCTTTTTGCTTATAGTTTAAAGATAAAATATTTACCCCAAGAAACCTATAATGGATGTAAAACAATTTTCTTTAAAGGTCAGTTTGCTTACTCTTAGTTCTTATTTCAGAGCTTATTGAAATTTAGATTAACTTGACTTTCTAAAGGGACTCACTCAGAATAGCTGTTCTTCCTATCAGGTTATCAAAAAAGATTTCCTACTTAAAAATGCCAAGCTTGGGACAATCACACCTAAACATTTATATGAACCCTCTCTTCTACATATTTTCTCTATACTTTTACTGTTTATTTCTCTTCCATTTTATATTTTCATCTCAAACTACTTGTTTTTCTGGTCAACCAATACAGAAATAGAAGATGTGCTAAGAAAGTTTTCACAGAAATTACACATCTTTTTGTGCAGGGAAGGAATCAAAAAGTGAAGGGTGACTAATAATTGTAGCTTCAGGCAGGTATCAGTCAAGGTATGTTCATGCTTGATTGTCTTGAAAAACTCACAGGGCAACAGACAGTACTTCAGAGAACACAAAGGCTTTGCTGAAATACACGTGTAACTTTGGTGTGCTGGGGGCAGGCTGAGACTCTTTTTAATATATATATATATATTAAAGAAATACAAGAACCATGTCATTACCCTTAGGAGAGAAAGTCCAGATACAGAATCCCTGATTAACTGATAGCCTAATGAGACTAAGATGGGTGCAAGGGACAATGCACAGCTAAACAAAAGCAGCTCTCTCTGCTCTCTTCCTTAGAATGCCTTTCAGTCTTCAGATATTCTTGCCTTGATCATCACAGTCACTTTCCCTCAGAGATTGTGTCAAGGCATGTTGACTACAAGTGGAATGCCTGGGAATTTTGAACAGAAAAGAAAAATAACAAAAGATTCAAAAACAAGGATATTGAATTCTTCCCTCTTCCCAGGAAATTATATACATATATTCTAACAGTATTTCTTCAAAACAACCTAAAAACATTACATAAATTTTTATTTTAAGTATTTGGCTTGCTATTCAAATGACAAAAGCTTTCTCTCTTCTATCTTTCATTCCTGTTAGATCGCAGTTGGTAACAGCATCATTCCTCATATCCAAACATTCTATCTCCCCAGTTTTGGAGCTGTAGGCATAATCTCATGGGACTTTGTATCTTCAAAACACAAACTAGTAAACTTGTTTTGTATTTTAAAGAGAGATTGCTCTGTGCCAGGGCAGTGTGTGTGCAGGACAGGAGCAGGTACTTTTCAGCCACCTATAAATGCATCCAGGGGGAGTAAATCTGGTTCTCAGGTTTGCAGCAAGCACCTTTAATCATTTAGTCATCTTACCAGCTCAATTTTTTTTTCTTTTTATTCATTATTTATTACAGTTTATTCACTTTGTATCCTGGCTGTAGCCCCCTTCTTCATCTCCCTGTCCCACTCTCCCTCCTTCTTCTCCCCTTATGCCTCTCTGCTAGTCCACTGATAGGGGAGGTCCTTCTCCCATACTATCTGATGCTAGCCTATCAGGTCTCATCAGAACTGGCTGCATCTTTTTCCTCTGTGGCCTGGCAAGGTTGTAACCCTACACCCCTAGAAGGGGATGAGCATGCAGGGAATCTTATGGAAGACAGAGAAGATAGAAAGACTTGGAGGGGACAGAATCTCCAAAAGGAGATCAACGGAGCAAAAATTCTAGCCTCAGGGGGCCCTGCTGAGACTGATGCTCTGACCAAGGACCATGTATAGAGAGGACCTAAAGCCCCTGCTCAGATGTAGCACATAGGCAGAATAGTCTCAATGTCTGTTCCCTAGTAAGGGGAGCAGGGCCTGTGTCTAACATGGACTCAGTGGCCAGCTCTTTGATCACCAGCTCAATTTTTAATTTCATTTCATTATTTGTGTACATGCCTGGTGTGTTGTGTGGGTATGTGTTTGAAGTGTTTAAAGAATTGTTCTTTTATATAACCTACATACCACAGGAAAACTCTCTTTTCCTGGCAAATGGGAAAGTGTAAAAGCATCCACACCTAATGGATGGTCCCTGGAATGACTCCTTCCTAATAGAAACTGCATTATGATTTAGTCAACCCTGACATTGAATGGGATAATGGAGTTGTTGAATTTGCAGCTGGGCTGTTTTAATTGTTCCTTCCATCACTCATTATTGAGTGATACTCAACTCCCATAACAGTAATTTGAACAAAACTTCAATCATTGCCTTACGTTAAGCTGAGCTTTCCTGGTCTATGAGTAAACAATTTAGCACCTTAATCAGTGTTGTTAGACACCTGAAAACTGCAATGTAAACATCTCTATGCTCTGCTACATATGTCACTTTCATTTTCTGTAGAAACATTAATTAGATTGGCATGTGAGAACGGAACATCTAGACCATGTTACTAAGAAATGAGCCAGGCATTTTCATTAGCACTTGCAGTGCTGAATAGACCACAGTTTAGAATGCAACCAACGTATGCGGACAAAGTCAATAGAACAACAGGATATTGTATGGTTGTGATCGCTGTGAGAACGTTTCAACAATTCTGCTGAGGTGCTTATGAATCACCTTTCCATTTGTAGGCTATTCACCGGGTGTAAAGGACATTTCCCTCTGTTTAAGATAACTGCTAGCTGGACTGAGCATCACAGCTGAAGATAGACCAGTTTCAGCTTACAATACTACAGCAAAAATATGACATTTAAGTTTCATTATTAGTTCAAGCAATAAAAATCTGAATAAAGCCTATTAATTAGTACTAACTAGGAATGAAAAATGATTGATAATACAATGATGAAAATAAGTTGCTTGTGCTAAAACTGGCTAGCTGTAACATTGTTCAAGGTTAGAGTTTATTATATTTACAATTTCTCTTTTTACTCTAACGTCCATCAATTTTTACAAACTAGCACAAATTACAGCTTAGTATTTTTTCATAATTTAAAAATGCATTCACAAAGTATGAAATAGGCAGAGAAAGCAATATCCTTATAGTCTTCAAAGGGCAGAAGAAATGAAAATAGTAAGTTTCTCATCCAATTAAATATACATGAAGTACATAATGTTAATAGATGATTCAACTTTTCATTTAAAAAAGTGCCTTAGAATTTCATTCATTAGGTTATGGTTTTAAGGATTGATTCAAACAGAACCTCTCTGAAAAATTGGATGACTGTTGGTTGCATATACAAATCGTTTCCCCCAGTGTAATTTACATTGATTAAAATTGGGTACATTTTATGCTTTATGCTGTTGAATTTTCATGGGTTTGGAGTCAAAGTACGATTTCCTTGGAAATATAATTTTAGGGAAATTCTTTTTAAGTATAGACTTTAATTTTCACTTACTCCTTGTCTCTTTCTGGAAAAATATCAGTAAAAACAAAAATATACAAATCCCACTCTGTGGAATAAGTTAGACAGGAACTAATCATTGAAAAAATATGGCCAGATTTCATATAAATAGTCTTTCATTTTTGAAGTGGCTGCTACTATCCAATTGGGAAGTATTGAAGATTGAAATAAAGGTGAATATTTGGTTCTCATATCTTCTGACTATATTTCTGAGGCATCTATGATCCTCTTACAGTCACAGAGATATAATCCTTTGGAGGAAACAGTGAACATAGTAAAGCTGTTTGAATTTCTTGTGTTAACCACATAGAAATAACATAAATTACCCATAACATATCTTAAAATGTGTTTGATATTTTGAATGGAATTTTTCACATGTTGTTACAGAATTATTGGCTGGCAAATTCTGGCACTATAAACTGAGTCTGGATACTGCTTAATTTTACTGGGAGTAATTTTTTCTGAGTTAATTGAGTATTAAGGATTCACCATATATAGCTATACATATACATATGTATCCTTTTTTTTTTTTTTTTTTTTTTTTCAGAAAATGTGTCTCTATGTGGTTCAGATTGGCCTGCACACTCTCAGTACCCTCCTTCTACCTTCTGAGTGTTGAGATTCCAGTTGCAAGCTAACACCCTAATTTCACTATGAGCTTCTCTGGCAATTGTGTTGTAATGATTTGCTATTGTGTCACTTATACATTTTATTTTAAAAAATAAAGTGATTTTAATACAATTCCATATGTCCCCCTCACTATACAACATGTCTCAACATTAAGGAAACAAAATCTTAGAGGCTGGAGGGTTGGACGAAGAGTGAAGAGCATGTACTGAGGACCTAGTTCAGTTCCCAACATAAATGTTCCTTAGCTTCCAATTTTCCAGAACTCTACTACAGGGTTCTGAACCCCTCTTCCGAACTTCGTGGGCAGCTCCAGCCACATGTGCACATACTACTCTCATACATCCAATTTAAAAAGAAAAAAATCACACACACAAAATTAAAAAAAAAATGATTGATAGGTTGCAAGTGAGTTAAATAAAAGGAAAAAAGTCTTGAAAACAAACTTTAAAAGTTTCTCTTGCCACCCCTGACAACAGAGTGATAGTGTTCATAAACCCTTTGAGATTTACTGAGATACCACCATCAGGCCCAGAGAACCCACGGAGGCTGGGTAGACACACATTGCCTCAGGACTGTGTATCTTATGTTTTTTTTTTTTTTTTTTTAACCTACCAACTTAATTGTGCTCTGGCTGTGGTTTTATTTATTTATTTATTTACTTATTTAATATTTTAATAATTTATTATGATATATCCTGACTAAAGTTTTCCCTCCCTTTTTTTCCTCCCAGTTCCTTCATCTGAATGACTCCATCGTCATTAAAAAAGGGGGAACTGTAGAGAGCTGCGGAATGCTATGCCTTAAAGATGGAGCTGGTTTCCGCCTTCCACCTTCCCGATGGTGAGTGCTCTCTGTCACGAACAATTCCACATTTGGCTAAGGCTGAGGATCTGGCTTGCTTCCATATATGTGGACCTATCTGCATTGCCCACGTGGCACGCCTGGGTTGGCTACCCAGAGGCTATTTAAGCTGTGGGCTGGCTTTCCCCAGGGTCCGAGGATTGTTCAAGGTTCCTGAATAAACTGCATTGAAAAAAAAAATAATAAAAAAATAAATAAATAAAAAATAAAAAACGTTTAAAAAAAAAAAAAAGAAAAGGAGAGAATCCTAGGAGACAGCAACAAAACATAAATGCATAAAATAAAGTAAGATAAAACAAAAATATCACACCAAAGTAGGACAAAGCAAACCAACAGAAGTTCTTTCTGAATACTACTTTTTAAATCTGAATACTGCTTTTTAATCTCAAGTGGTCAGCCCTAGTATGTATGCATATATATTATACAAACAATGCAAAATGAACTCAGCAGGTTGCATTGATATATTTATTAACATATATATGCATATATTTGTAACAATAGTTAAAGAATAAGAGGTAATAAAGATGACAGGGAATGGGGGTCATGAGCAGGGAGGAGGGATTATAAAAAAGAACTGACAAATGACATATTTTAGTTAAAATCAAATCAAATTTATTTAGTTCTGTCTTAAGTGGTTTTAAGGAATTATTTAATGCTTAAGAGGAAATATAAATGTGACTCCTGCCTCCTTAGATAACTTTATAAATTCAGTAAATACTTATTGATTACTTATTGATAATTAGCGTCCTCACACTTTAAAATAGTAAATTAGTAACCACCTTAAATTAATGCTATGCCATTTAGGAAATGAAGAAAGATCTGAAAACAGCTATTTAGTCTTTGTTACATAAAAATCTCTGTAAATAGAGCTATTGAGAAGAGAGCCTTATGTAGTAAATGACATTGTTTATGTTCAAGGAAAATACTGAGCTACATTTCTCCTCTTCAATGTTTTCCAAGCCAGGATATTTCATGTTGCCTTTTAATGCGGCTTTATCAATGTGTAAAGCACTGTACTGATTCAGTTAGATTTAAAATGCAAATGGGATGAATATAAGTTCTCGAAAAACAGATAACAGCAGGGATATGGCTGTGCATGAATGTGTGTGTGTGTGTGTGTGTGTGTGTGTGTGTGTGTGTGTGTGTGCTTGCACGGTATGTGCATATGTGCTCACACAGAAGAATACATACACACATTTTTTTTTTTTTTTGCATTTTGTCTGCAATAAGCGAAACAACAGAGTCTTCAGCCTAAAACCCTAACCAATAATGAATGCCCCATGGGTGCAGAGGACTAGATGACTCAGAAACAGCTCTCCCCTTAAACAGCCACAGCACACAGACATATCGGGCATATTAAAATAGAAGTAACACAAACATGAAAAGGAACTGTAAGATATATCTGAAGCACCATTTTTGAACAGTAACCATGCCTGAGAGAATTGGGGCCTCCCATGGCAATAGTTCTTTAGCTGTTGTTTTTAAATACTGATTGATTAGTATAGTTTTTATTTTTATTCTTTATAACCTTAAAGTTTTAGTTCTTGTTAAGTTAGATTGGAGAATTGTCTCTCCAACTCCCTACTTGTTTTTCTTTCCTCCAATAAATCTTACAAAATTGTAAGTTTAGTAAATTTTTATCCCGTGCTAACAAATGCATTTCACTAACATCAAGTTTTCTTCTTACATAGTAATGCGTTGATTACTAACAACTCTATTGAGTTTTGTTCTCATACTAGCACAGATCGCCTACACAGAGAGTACTTTGAACTTATGGAAAACTGTGTATTTGCCCTAAGACCATAACTGCAAAGCAATCCAGACACTCTTGAGTCACATTCCTGCTAAAGGTTCTGAACACTGAACTTGTTCTTTCTTAGTTGTCTGGGTTTTTGTTGTTGTTGTTCTTTTACACCTCACACAGATGTGGTCAGTTAAACTTCGGTCTGTTAAAGTTGTTGATAAGGACAATCTCACCTTATCTTCCTCTCCATGTATTTCATTTCTCTTTTAATCTATAAAGTAAGGAAAGTAGATTTCAATCTCTTTATCCTAGTTTTTTGGGAAAGGGTGGTGGTTCATTGAATATGTATTAATATCTATTCTTGTTCCTTACTGAGTGACGCATCCTACTTTGTAGCAATTATATATTTATAAATACTTGGGTATGCTCTTATTTTTCGTAATGCCTCATTTGCTTCTAAAAATGTCAGACTTTCTGTGCAATTAGGAAATAATCATGCTTTTTTAGGTTTTGAAATGAGAAATTCTACTTCAATGAAAAAAATAATGATGAATGAAAATTTCAGCTATGCAATTTTCTGTCAGGAAGCTTATTCACATAAATGCTTTTTAAGCTATAGTTGAAGTAAGAGTATTACCATTCATCGTACTACCCTGTATGTAAATCATGAATTATTGTAGAAATCCAGTCGATACATAGACATCTGTCTGTGTTTGTGCACATGTGTGTGTATTAACTCCATAGACACAATTTCCATTTAAAAATTGAATGTTTACATTAAAATAGACAAGAGTTCCTATGAAATTGAATGTCAACAGAAAGTAGACATTTATCATTACTGGGTTTCAGCTGTTGCCCTTGAGATCAAAATGAGACACTGTCAGAATGTGGGCATGAAGTCAGGGAAGATATATTCTATGTAGAGTGACGTGTCAGACTGAAGGTAGTGATGTGTTACCAAGAGGAGTCTTAAGAATGAGTGCTTGTACTGCTTAAGAAGACCTTAAATTAGCATGTGTTGTTCGGTACATCTATTGAGTTATCTTATTAGTTTGACCAAATTTGCAGTGTAGTTTACTTACCCAACTCATTTAATCAATAGATTATTTTGGAAGTACGCCCTTAAGAGTGGTGTCTGTATTGTCCTCTACTGTGGCCTGGTAAGGCTGCTCCCCCCCCCAGAGGGAGGTGATCAAAGAGCAGGCCAATCAGAGTATGTCAGAGGCAGTCCCTCTTCACATTACTATGTAACCCAATTGGACTCTGAACTGCCCTGGGCTACATCTGTGCAGGGGTTCTAGGTTATCTCCATGAATAGTCCTTGGTTGGAGTATGAGTCTCTGGGAAGTTCCCTATGTTCAAATTTTCTTGTTCTGTTGTTCTCCTTGTGGAGACCCTGTCCTCTCCAGCTCTTACTATTTCCTAGTTCTTACCTAAAATTCCGTTCACTCTGCCCAACAGTTGCCCATCAGGCTCAGCATCTGCTTTGATAGTCTGAAGGGCAGAGGCTTTCAGAGGCCCTCTGTGGTAGGTTCCTAGGTTGTTTCCTGTTTTCTTCTTCTTCTGATGTCCACTTTTGATGTGAACTGACAGACTAAGATCAGAAAGGAGAACCTCCCCTATTAGTGGACTTGGGGAGTGGCATGCAAGCAGAGGGAGGAGGGAGGGTGGGATTGGGATGGGAGGAGGGAGGGGCTTATGGGGGGATGCAGAATGAATAAAGTGTAATTGATGAAAAATTTAAGAAAAAAAACTCAAAAAAAAAATAAAAAAAATAAAAAAAAAAGAGTGGTGTCTGAATTGACGGTACATCAAGAGAGAATTGGCTGCTGAAAAAGACTCAGATCGAGGAGTATGCTTGAATATTATCAGAATATTTAAACTCCCTAGAGGTTATCTGAAAGTTCGCAGAGAGCCTTGAGATCATGCCATAGGCATTTAGTTGTATAAAAAGTGAAACAGACATCTGTAAGTCATATGCAAAGAGAATTATTTTTAATTTAATTATCTTCATTGCTGAGAATTTTAATTTTCTTTTCTTTTTTTTTGATCTATATAAGTGCTGTGCTATGTACTTCTGGAACCTTCAAATACTTCTTTTAGAAAAACAGGTACAATAATGTTTCTGCCTATAATGTCAACAGTGATCTTGACTCACTTTCATTGTCACCAAAATAAGACCACAATAAGCAAACTGGAACACACAGGCTTGAGCAACATATGGATCAGTGGTTGGTCATGATAATAGAAGAAGCTTTTGTATAGCATATATTTTAATCAAAAATTTCCATTTGGTAGGAATAAAGACAGATTCAAATAAAATTATGCTCACCTAAATCTTAGGACTCTAGTCTCAAATATGATAGCATAACTAGTATCACATTTTCCCGAACCCAAAAGTTCCTTAAGTATTGGCAACTGAAGTAATAATCTATTTTTTTAATTCATATTAATTTAATGTTTATGTCCAATGATTCTTTTTGGTTGTAAGATACATGATATTTTAAAATACAAACTATTATATTATTTTTTCTACTTAAAAGCATGAAACCATGTTTAACAGAACTTGTGTGAATCTTCAAAGAAATGGTAAGAATTTTCTTTCTTCACAGTGAATCACACATTGATTTGAATCTTGACAGCAAAGTGCAGTTTGTATTTTTGCATGGATCAGTTCCCCACGTTCTCTTTGCTATGTAGAACAGAGTAATCTGCATTTCTGTCTCATTTAAAAGCAAAGGTAATCCACCCTTCTGTGAACAAATAAGATGCCATTTAAGACAGAGCCTTTATGTTGCATATTTTGACCATGATATGAAAGTATTCCCAAGTTAGAGAATCTAGAGGGTGACTGCCCAATATATATCATCTACCCAACATAGTTACTTAAGTGCTTTTAATTTTTAAAGTTTCAGCTATAGGGTACAAAAAACAAAACAAAACAGGGATAGCAAATAATATACAATAATCAAAATATGTGCTTAAAGTAAACATTTTTCTTATGCTCACCAAGTTACAGCTTAATTAAGTATATTTCTTTTTTCTCATATGATTTGCTATGCACTTCCTGAATGTGTCATAATCTTGTAAAATTCATAAAAGTCTTATGAAGTAAATTAATTAATCAACAGATCTTTCATTAGCATTTTCCTGAATATTTAAAATTATGCATGCTTTAATTCCAAATAACAAATTTATGTGATACAATCCCTTTCTAGTGTATCTAGTGTTGGACCATCATATCTTCATATCCTGTAATTCTTCCCTTGCAATTTTAGAATAACCCACTGCCTAAATATGGGAAGTTTATAATGAAAATAAATGTATTGATTCACAGTTCTAGTTGTTGGAGTGTCCCAAGTTTGAATAGCAGAATCTTACAAGTACTTTCTTAAATCATCATGTGGTAGAATACAGAAGAGGAAAAAGAGGAAAGATAAGGAAAGAGAGCAACAGAGAGATGGAGAGGGAGTGAGAGAGAGAAAGGAAGACATAGACGAGTAAACAGGACAGAGGCAGAGATATAGATGTCGACAGTATAGAAGTAGACAGGACAGAGATAGAGATATAGATGAGACAGAGACAGAGATATGGAGAGTCAGGGAACAAAGAGAGAGACAGGAGGAAGAGAGACAGAGAGAGAGAGAGATCTTACTTGGATAAGAAAACTACAGCCAAGATAACAAATTCACTCACATAATAATTAGAGTATTTCTCATTCATGAAAATGGAGTCTTTTTTTTAAGTCCTAAGTAAGGCCTAATTACTTCTTAAACTTTTCACTTTTTTAGTATATAACTAGTGAATTTCAGTACATCTCATGGAGAAAAGAAGCAATCTTAGTATAGCAGTATTGCTGACAACCTGTCTTGTTGCCAAGACTCTTTTACAGCGTTTCTTATGGTGATGAAAATCCATTTTGATAATCTTTGAAATGGCATACTGTTATGTCAGAGTAACAATTACCCCAAATTTAAGAGTTTATATTAATTTTCAAAAGTAATACTTTTCGTCATAAAAATTGTATGCAGTTGTAACAGCGTGTTTTGATCATATCCTGTCCCATATCCCTGCTGTAGCTTTCCTGTCTTTTCCTCATGGATTTGTGTGTATTTCAGATTTTAGAAATGACACATAATATATTTGTCTTCATGAGGCTGATTCTTGATGCTTATTTTTATTGTCTTTAGTTCCATCTGTTTTCCTGAAGGGAACTTCATTTTGTTTCTCTTTGTGGCTGAGTGAAGCTCTGTTGTGTGCTGTGTTTATGACTTCTATTCTTTTTTTTTAACCTATTGCTCTGTCAGAGCTCCTGAGATGGCCCTATGACTTGACTGTTGTGCACAATGTTGCATTCAACATGAGTATTGACTCATGAGTATAAACATGAGTATTGACATGAGTAAAAGCATCATGCTGAGGTTTATTTAGGATCATGGCACTGATCCCTTTGCTCATATACCCAGGAAGCGATATTGCTGCATTTGTTTTGGATTTTGAGGAATCTCTAATTGATTTCTAGTGTACCTGAATTAATTTTCATTTTGCACCAGTAATATATGAGGTTTTTTTCTGCATGCCCACTAAATTGTACTGCTGTTTTTGTTTTCTTTTTTTATTGAATTTTTATTTTTTATATTAATTATAGTTTATTCACTTTGCATCCCAGCTATAGCTGCCTCCCTCATTCCCACTGAATCCCACTCTCCCTCCCTCATGTCCTCCAATGCCCTTCTCCAAGTCCACTGATAGGGGAGGTCCTCCTCCCCTTTCCTCTAACCCTAGCTTATCAGGTCTCATCAGAACCCAGCAGTGAATCAAGCAAATGCTGAGACTCATAACCAAACATTGGTCAGAGTGCAGGGAATCTTAGGAAAGAAGGGGTAGATAGTAAGACGTGGAAAGGACAGGAGCTCCACAAGGAGAGCAACAGAACTAAAATATCTAGGCCCAAGGGTCTTTTCTGAGACTGATACTCCAACCAAGAACCATGTATGGCTATAACCTAGAACCCCTGCTCAGATATAGCATGGTAGCTCAATATCCAAGTGGGTGTCCTAATATGGGGAACAGGGACTGTCTCTGACATGAAATCAGTGGCTAGCTCTTTGACAGCCTCCGCCTAAGGGAGTAGCAGCCTTGTTTTTGTTTTCTTAATAACATCCACTCTGACTGGGGTGAGATGGAATCTCAAAAAGCCATGCTTTGACATTCCCAGGTGATTACAGTTGATTACAGTGGTTGAACATTTGTGCTTTCTCTCTTGAAAAGTGTCTATTAAGCTAGTAACCTCATTTATTGATTGAATTGTTCATTTCTCCAGTGGTATATTTTTGTTTTGAACAGGCTTGAACGACGTATAGTATAAACTGGTCCTTCCCCCAAGATCCTCCTGGCTCTGCCTCCGAAATGTTATGACTTTAAGTTTAAGTGACAACCCAGGTTTGGCTTTTTGAGTGGTCTTGATATTAGTTGTAAACCACATAAGTAGTTAGCAGTGATTTTTGCATGGCTGTCTTCTATAATGATGCTGGTATTCCTCTCTTGATTGTGACTGAGTTTCCTAAATTTGTTGCTTGGTTACTGTCATTAAGTATGAGAAATTTTCAGCCCTTTGTATTTGAAGCTCTCTTCTCTCATTCTCTTCCCAGCTGCTACTCCAGTATGTAGGATGTCATCTGACTTCCATAGCTCTTAAGTGTCCTGCTATTTCAATCACTGCATTTCCATTTGGTGATTATTGTTGACCTCTTGTCAAAGTCACCAAAGTATTGGCTCCGCTGAATCTGCTGAAGGCACTTTAGAGAAATATTTCTATTCTAGGCTGTTCATGATTTCCTGACCCCAAAACATATTTATGAATGGCTGAAATGATGAAGAGCCATGATAATTCATCCTTCCACTATCTTCTTTCAGGTAGAGTTGCACAAAAATACAAACATTAAAATTTTCTCCCATAAATTTATGTTTGTCTAAGATGACAAATACTTGCTTTAACATAAAATCAGCAAAAGCTCTGTAAAATCTAGCTAGTTTTGAGAAGCAAACTAGTAAATATAAATTGCTTCTAAAGGTATTTATTAAGGACTTGAAGGACGGCAGGCACTTATCTGTCAGACCATGAAAAAACATGCTGGGGATATTGCTGATAAGTGAAGAATGTGTTTTCACACACTAAGAATTAATATTTCCCTATCCAAACACCTCAACTCATTTATTCACATGAGGACTGAGTTTGTCTTCCTCCTCTGTGGCCTGGTAGGACAGTCTCATCAGGGGAAAGTCATCAAAAGCAGGTAATATAGTCCATGTGAGAGATATTTCCCATTCTCCTGACTATTAGGCTCACATGAAGCTGTATATGGGACCTCCCATACTCTTAGAAAATGGGGAGGAGATGCAAGAAGATGGGTGGGACAGGGAGGAGGGAAGGGAAGGAAGAAGGGGCCTATCACAGAAATATAAATTGATTTAAGTAATTAAAATTATTACATTAATCAAAATTATATCTCTAATACCAAGTGTTAATCTAAAACAATTTGCGATGTTAAAAATAATAATAAAATAATAAATAATAATAATAAGTAAATAATAATCTGTTTGCACATGTACAAACACGTGGTTTGTTGTAATAGGATCTTGCTGAGTAGTTCATACTGGCATTGGATATGGTGATGGTAACTATCTCAGCCTTCTTAGTACTGAAATTTCAGATGTCTGTGATGACACATGGATTTAACATTAAATAAGAGAAAGCTATAAGAGAAAAATTAGGTTGGAGTTGTTGTTCAGAGCTAGATTTATCACATTTTTAAAAGGAGGATAAGAAACAAAAGGTCATTGTCTTCTGGTGAGATACATTTTGCACAAGTATCAAAAAAGAGCATTTGAAACATCTATCTGTGAACTTGATTTTAAACTTAAAATGTTTAAATATTTTTGTTTATTCTTTGAAAATTTCATTCATTGATCTGGCACCAATTCTTCATTTCACTTTCCACCAGGGCATAAACAACACTGATCCCTTCCCATTTCACATTCAAATACACACACACACACACACACACACACACACAAACACACACATTCACACATACATATATTAATATATCCAAAATGGTATAGGTCCACATATATTATTATGTCATATGTTATATTAAATGTATAATATATAACATGTAATATACTATATTATTATTATAGGACCATATATATTAAGAATACATTAAATATTTATTTTTAACATAAGAGAAACACAAAACCCACATAAACACACAATAAATAAATATCTAAGTAAATAAATAAGTAAATAACTGTAAAAAAAATCCCAGAATCTTAGACTTAAATGTATACTTTTGAGCAAAAGGAATATAAAATAGAGCAAATGCTCCCAGAAGTGTATTGCTTTTTTTCCCTTTTGTACTTTTATTAAAAATAGATTTTTTTTATCATAATATATCCTGATTATATTTTCCCTTACCTCTACTTCTCCCAGTTTCTTCCCAGTTGCTCTGTTTTTCAATCCTTTTGCTCAAAAGTATACATTTAACTCTAAGATTCTGGATTTTAACAGATATTTATTTATTTATCTTTTATTATTTATTTATTTTTAACAACCAATGATGACAAAATAAAATATATCATATCAATGTTGGACATGGCAAACCAAAAGGAGGAAAAGAGACCCAAGAATAATCAGAAGATCTAGAGACCTATTCATTCTCATGGGCAGGAGTCCCATGAGAATTCTAAGATTATATTCAAAAGACCTGATGCAGTCCCATGTAGGCTTTACTTATAACCCACGCTCCTTCGATCTGATAGTGCATCTGTACCTTGCTTTGTTGATTCAGAGGGCCTTGTTCTCCTGATGTCTTCATTCCCACAATTTTTCTACTTCC
The DNA here is from genome assembly GCF_030254825.1 of Meriones unguiculatus. Lineage (NCBI taxonomy): Eukaryota > Metazoa > Chordata > Mammalia > Rodentia > Muridae > Meriones > Meriones unguiculatus. The sequence goes on from NC_083363.1 coordinate 49,599,715, forward strand.
TCCTCTGCAGGATTCCCTGAGCTATGAAGGGATGGGATGGAGACCTCGCATTAAGACTCTATCACACCTTGTCATGTCTTGATGTCCTCTCTCTGTCTACTGCTTTCTGCTATTGGAGGAAGATTTTGTGATGATGACTAGATAAAGCACTCACACATTCTATGAGGATATATCATTAGGGGTGTTTTACTGATTTTTTTTTTTTAGTAGTGTTTTGTTTTACCCTAGGTCTCTGGGCTATCTAGTCTCTACAAAGAGTGTTGGTCATGGTTTCTCGGTAGATCTAGATTTTTCTCCAAACCTATTTTGTTTTAGGGTTCTTAAACACCTTCACTGCCTTTCAACCTCCTGACCTTATATAGGAGATTAGTAGGGAAAAGGGATGTAGATCTTTTTTATTTACTTCCTGTTGATTATGGTCAATGGGTCTTCAGGGGATTACCAGACCTAGTCATCAGGATACCAGCAGTCCAATCCAAAGACCAACACAAAACAGCAACATGAATCAGCACAGTAAGTTGGCAAAAGATGCAAGACTCAGCTGGATTTCCCTGAGAAGTTCTCTGAAATGTTTCTTTCTGTGAGGTCAAGTGTTGGATCAGTATAGCAATGTCAGTCCAAAGAGTAATGTCTCACTATGAGTGGGCCTCAATCTCCTCTCCTCAGAGTCCACCCACCGATGTTCTCAGTGGGCCAAAGTCATGCCCTTCCTATGAGAGAACTCACAGCAAAACATCACATGCCCTCTCACAAGCCAACCTACAGCAAAACATCACGTGCCCAGCTTGCAGCAAAATACTACATGGCATAACTGAGTCTTCAAAGAAACCAGAAACTTTCACTTCATTTTTCTCTCATGGAGTAGGCTTTAAGTCAAGTCAGACATTGGTTGGCTACTCTCATAAATTCTGTGCATCCATTGTCCTAGAATATATTGTAGGCAGGGAAGATTGCAGGTCAAAGGTTTTGTGGCTGGGTTGGTGTTCACGTTTCTCTTTTAGTAGCCTGAGTGCCTTCTTGTATGAAAAGATTAGAAAGTGTACTAAAAAGACTAAAAAAGACTAGGCAGTGAGTTGGCTCCAGGTAGGCACAGCTCCACTTTTCCATGTTCAAAGAATCAGAGGGAAGGGGAAGAGGACCTCCCCTATCAGTGGACTGGGAGAGAGGCAAGAGTGGTGAAGAGGGAGGAAGGGTCAGATTGAGAGGGGAGAAGGGAGGGAGCTACTGGGAGGATACAAAGTGAATAAACTGTAATTAATAAAAATTAAATAACTAATAAATAAATAAATAAATAATAAATAAATAAATAAATAAATAAATAAAAAGAAGTAATAAAACAGCAAGAAGAGAAAGGAAGGAGAGAAGGAAAACTTATTTAAATAAACTTAAAGGATATGTCTATCACAAATTATGGGTGCCATTTAATAAAAATAAATAGTTTTTAAAATTAAAAAAGTAATCCATGATGCTTTTTAACAGAATAAAACTTTTTAGGAATCAAAGAATATTTAAAGTGTATTAATATCAGGAGATCAAAACAGATTTTGAGACCAATGGTCAAGCATTAGACTGAAATCTGGGAATCTTGTGGAAGAATTGAGTGAAGGATACAGGGAGCCAAAGGGGATGAGAACTTAAGAAGAATAACAGAGTCAATTAACCTAGGGCCATGTGGGCTCATGGATACTGAACTACCAACCTAACTAAGTACAGGCATGACTGGACCTACGCCCCCTACATGTATGAAGCTGATGGACATTTCAGTCTTCATGGAAGTCCCTTTGCAACTGGAGCAGAGGTTGTCACTGACGTGGATGCAGTTGTCTATATTGAATCCCTTTCCCCTAGCTGGGCAGCCATGTCTGGGCCCAGTGGAAGAAGATGCAGCATGAAGTTACAGGGATGGGATGGCACAGGGAGTGGGGCATGGGGCTCTCTTCTCTGAGAAGAAGTGAGGAATGGGAATGAAGAGTGAGAGTGTAAGACTGGGAGGAGAGGGGGGAGAGGGCTGCAATCAGCATGTAAAGTGAATAAATAAACGAATTAAAGAAAACTGTTTAAAAAAAGAATAAGCCTTAAAATCATAAATTTACATAGTGAAATTGGAAAGAATTGATTCATATTTTGTGTCACATGAAAGTATGAAATATGTAAGAATCAATTTAAGTCAGTTGGTGGAATATGCCTGGAACTCCCACTCTGAGGAAGTACAAGCAGTGGATCACGAGTTCCAGTCCAACCTTGGCTACTTACTGTGCTGGAGAATATTATATGAGTACATTAGGCCCTGGCCCGAATGAATTTTTAAAAAGAATCAATTTAATAAGAAAAATAAGAAATTTGAATTATAACCATCATAAAAATCTTGTTAAGTGACGAATAGTTATATCTGAGGAAATTAAAAACCTGGCATATTCCTGGACTTTAACATAATCAAGATTAATATATACATTTGATGGAATTAATGGATTTTCTAAGGTTAAAAGTAAAATGACATTAACATCTCCATTGATACATGAATAATGATAATTCCCCCCAAAAAAACCCTGAAGAAAGTAACAAAATAAGTGAAAATATAGTTTGTCAATAAGGTGTTATATCACTTTATGATGTATCCTTAATTGAGAAACATTCTCCATAAAATAAAAGAGGATTCATTAATGAAACGTAGGTAGCAGAGCAGTAACACAGTTGCTTAGAGATCTTCCTGTTCATTAGAGGACTCAAGTGCACTTCCACATTAGGTAGGCGATGAGCTCCTGCAACTCCACTCTGAGGGACCCCATACCCTTCTCTGATGTTTTTGGTTATTTCCAAGCACATGAACATACAGACACCCAGACAAACATGCATAGATATAAATGAAAATAAAATAAATCATCAAAAAGAATGACATACACAATTGTCTTTCATTACATATAAAATGTGTTCTTTAACAAAAAAAGCAATTGCACTTAATTTTTTTAATTAAATTTTTATGTTTATATTAATTACAGTTTATTCACTTTGTATCCCAGCTGTAGCCCCCTCCCTCATTTCTTCCCATTCCCACCTTCTCTACCTCATCTCCTCTCTGCCCCTCTCTAAGTCCACTGATGGCGGAGGTCCTCCTCCCCTTTCCTCTGACCCTAGCTTATTAGGCCTCATCAGTACTGGAAGCAATGTCCTCCTCTGTGGTCTAGCAAGGCTGCGCCTCCCTCTCCCTCGGTGGAGGAGGGGAGGTCAAAGAGCCAGGCATTGAGTTCATCTCAGAGACAGTCCATGTTCCCTTTACTGGGGTACCCTCTTGGACACTGAGCTGCAATGGGCTACGTCTGAGCAGGGGTTCTAGGTTATATCCATGCATGGTCCTTGGTTGGAGAAATAGTCTCAGAAAAGACCCCTGGGCCCAGATATATTTGGTCCTTGTGGAGCTCTTGCCCTTAGGTCTTACTAACTCCCCCTTCTTTCATATGATTCCCTGCACTCTGCTAAAGGTTTGGTTATGAGTCTCTGCTTTGATACACTGCTGAGTAGATTAATTTTGAGTGATCATAGTATGGGATTCACTGGCTTAAGTGAAGTGTTGTGAAAGACAATATCAATTGAGAGATGGCTCAACAGCAGAGCTCTTGCCTACCACATGTGAATCTCTGACTTGAATCTATAGCACTGTGGGAGAAGACACTATTAAATACAAGAATAGTATAGGTGGCTCAATAAACTGAGAACTGCTTGACACAGAATGTCATACAACATCAATATATAAAAATATGTGTAAATATCGTTAAATATAATTTAATTATGTGTAATATAACTATATTATACTAAATATATTATATGTAATTTCTTATATATAGATATATTAAATTGTATGCATTGAAAAAATAATATACATAAAATTATATTCATAGTTAATGCTAATTTTTAAAGATATAAAAATATGAGAAAAGTACATAAATAGGAAGAATTATAAAGAAGTAATAATCATGGGTGCAATTTTTCTGTCAAGTCAAGGGAACACTATTTAACAACAGGGCTCCCTGACTCTCATAATCTTTCTATCCCTCTATATTCTATTTTACAATGTTCCCTAAGCCTTATGGTTTTTTTCTTTTTTTTTTTTGAGATGTATTAGTCAGGGTTGGGCACTCAACAAAAATTTATAATCTTCGTTTTGAACAACAATATGGTTACTTAAACAAAACCAGTATAATAACTACATCTGTTGACATGCCAAAGTGAACAAAGAAAATTCCACAAGTTCCTATCTTTTGATGAAGAGCCACAGGAAGTGAATGGCTTTTGAGAGGGAAAGAATCACTTTCTTCCAGGCATGAGCTACCACACAGGTGGTACAATCCAAAGGTGTCAACCCTACACACTTACTATCAAAACACAACGATCTCAGTGGATTTATAAACAAGTATATTTAGGTGTTACAGAAATAATGAAAGAATGTCATTGTTTAGGTACTATTCTACTGATGTGAAGAGACACCATAACCCATGCTACTTATAAGAGAAAACATTTAATTGGGGACTGTGTTATAGTTTCAAAGGTTAGTCCATGAGCATTAATGGTGGAAAACCTGGTAGCCAGATGGTAGGCATGGTGCTGGAGTAGCTTACAAGGAAGCAACAAACAAGGGGCAGGAAGTGAGCAAGACTGGATCTTGTGTGGGCTTTAGACAATTCATAGCCCACCCACAGAGACACATCAACTCTAACAAGGCCACACCTATTAATCCTTGCTAAACTGTCCACCAAGCGAGGACCAAACATTCAAATATATGAGCTTATGGGTCCATTCTCATTCAAACCACCAGTGTCATGAATTTAAGAGGAAATTGGACCAGGGAAGGAGCTGTGTGTGTGTGTGTGTGTGTGTGTGTGTGAGTGATGCGGGACAGCAGTGATATAGATTCAGTGCTCAAGTATGAAGTTCTCAAAAAGTAAAACAATTAAAAACATAATTAATTATTTAGATTATTAAATGAATTAAAATAATTAAATTTGTTTATTAACTGTCTTTTTAAGAACTTAAGGAAGTACTACGCATCAATAAGCACTATGTTTAGTTTCATCAGATTTAGGATGAGTCTGAGATTTTTTTTTTTACAGTATCACTTCTTACCTTTTACACTTAAAAAATGATAGATGACTCACAATGCTATGAAGCCATTTTTTTAACATTTTGGGAAACCCAAGACATTATGTTTTAAAATAAAAATGCATAAACATCTCTTCTAATATTTTCAGATTTAGGAACATATGCCAGAGTAAAAATGAATTGTAATGAAATCATTTATCATAGCCTCTGGCTTGCAGAGAATGCTTGAAACTTTCTACTTCTATACCATAGAGCATACATCTTAGTAACTGAAGCAATAAGCAAAACTCACAATACTTTACCAAAAGGCAGGTCATGGTGCTCTTCCTATTTTTACAGCAGGATCATTATGTGTGACAACTTGTCAAGGAAAGAGGCTCACAGTTCTGAAGGCCAAAAAGGCTACGAGCAAGTCACAGCTGAGGTTCTCATCAAGAAAGCAAAGAGGGAGTGGGCAGAATACAGAAGGTAGACACCACCCTTACTGGGCTACATTCCTGGCAGCTCGCCATATTTCTCAAGAGTGAGAATTCAGCCATAAAAAGAAAGCATTGAATGAGACGCTCACACCTCTGACTCAACTCTCCCTAACCATGCCTGCCAACACTGTTATATTTGAGATCAAGCATCAACTTGGATCTGTGAAGTAATAACATACATTATAAGGCATGACAAAATATTTCAACATTTTAAAATTATTTAAATAATTTTCTAAAAATATGAATATAACACTTCCCATTTCAAACAAATTTCTCACTTAATCAGTACCTGAATAAAAGTATACACATGTGTGTTGCCTGTATTTATTTGTGTTACCATAAACAACAGCAAACCATTACTCCATACCTTTAATAGGCCTGATTTATAGTGTTGCCACTATAAAAGAAAAATACTCTTAAACAAATATTTACTAGTAGAAATAAAAAGGCTGTAGGAAAACAAAACCTCGATTTAATCTCTCTATTCTTGAAATCTAACACTTAAATTATTTTTTTTTAAATTTTGTGTGTGTGTGTCATAGTAAATAGTCTTGATTGCTTCTTACATTGTGTTCTATAGTTCACTAAATGTTTTGTATTTACTTTGAGTCCTCTGTCAGGTTATTTATATGCTTCTGCTTCTTTAGAGTAGGATTTTGAATATTCATTGCTCTTTTTGTTAGGCCCCGCTTTTGTTTCTTTATGACCCTCACTAGTTTCCCAGCTCTCCATTTCAAAGAACTGCGCTCCCCCTCCCACTCCCTTCCATTTTTCCTGGACACCTTTATTAGGAAAAGCTTTTATCATTTTGCCCAATGAGAGATCTTGGTGACTACTCAACATTGTTTTTGTACAAAATTCTTCTCAGTATGTGTAGATATAAAATCCTCATGACCAAACCATTTGCTGGCTGATTTTCCCAGCCACCAACATTCTCCACATTCTTTTCTGTCTATCTGCATAACTGTAGGGCCTATGAGGTAGACTTTCTTCAACTTGTAAAAAAACAAAACAAAACAAACAAACAAACAAACAAAAAAGACAGCCTTTCATTTCTAGGAAGCAAATATATAACAAGAATAAACCAGGTACTATGAGCCTGCTGATTTAAGTGAAGTCAGTACTTCCGGTAATTCAGAAGACAGACACTGAATCGAGGACAAACCACTGGTTCCTATGTTTGCCTAGCTGTTACCTAGGGATGCTCCTGCAGGGAAGCCAAATTTTTCTGATCTTGTTTGTGATATCCACTAGGCACAAGGCCTATCAGAACTCAGACAGAAGACACAGAAATACGTTCCTAGGGACATTTCTCAAGACAGAAAGTTGGGCACATGCTGCAGCTTTCTTGCTTCCCATAGAGAAGCCAGAAGTTGAGAACTTACTCATTTTCATGCCCTCTGTGCTTAGAAAGAGGAGACATGGACAGTGAGTGCACACTAGTTCAAAAGACTGCCATTGCTCCTGCTGTCTACCCACCTGGAAGCATCTCTTACTGGGTCTTCTTTCAGATGAGACAGGTTGTTTCTTCAAACTGTGCTGTGTTCAAGAATTCTTTCCTTCTCAGGGGAAGCTAGAAATGGAGTCTCTTTCTAATCACAGCTCAGCGTGCAAGTGCGAAAGTCTCCAGTGAGGTAACACAATCGTTTCCCTTGTCTAATTTTATATAAAGATTTTCTGCTTTGCTGCATTGTGGAACCTCTTAACTGGCTTCTAGATTTCTGATGAAGAAATAGGTTCATATGTGGTCATCAAACCTGTGTTATGGGGGCAAGGTAGGCTACAGTTTGTTTTACCCCCTTCTTGGTGGTTTACACCTTTTTTTACAAAATATTCAGTGGTAGTACATGGAAATAAAATAGTTATAAATGTATTAACATTGTATGCTGTATTCTAACACTGTGATCCATTTGATCATTATTTCTTCTCTATTAGTAGAAAGTTACTTTTTGCAGTCCTTGGTATTATCCATGAACTGGCTAGTTGTGAGAATGTAGCTTTAATTCTTCATTTCTGTGGGTTATGTCCTTCATTGCTCTTCTCTTTGCAGTGGCTATGACATAGAGTAGGAGATTGAATACAACATTATAAAGAATTTATATGTGTACTTTGAAATATTTCAAGGTTCCATTTAAAAATATCAGTTGTGTGCTATCTTTGAATCTCTGCTACCTTATTACACTATTCTAAGATTAAGAAAGCTAAATGTTCCTTTTTTTTTTTTTGGCCTCAAATACTGTGTGATCTGTATTCCATGACAATCTCTAACTCAACACAAAATTCACTTTTACATAAGATGCTATTTCAAAGGAGTAAAGTGATTTTCTAACATTTGATGAAAACACTGATTTCTTTCACCCCTGCCCCACACCACTTAAGTGCAGGAGACTGAGAAGTCTACGAACAGGACAATGGGGAGGAGAGAGGATATGAGTCCTCTGCTGCCTTGGTTGGCTCCCCCTCAGTACCCCAAAGACAGCTGGTAACCTGAAGTCCTCCAAGGTTCCCTACTGTTGTCCATGGACAGAAAACCATTAACAAAGAAGCATGGATAGGGCATCTTTCTTTCTGGCTGTGTTCCCGAGGAACCAAATAGAAGTGATAGTTCAATGAGATCTTCCAAATTGAGTATGTCCTAAGTGTTCCCACCACACAGAAGCCCCACAGAGCCAAGAGTGGGATTCTGGACAGTAAGAGGACTGTACAGGGCACCTGACCATGAATAATTATGAATTCTTCATCTGCCAACATCATCCTGCATTATTCACAATTATTTATTTTTTTATCTTTGGGTAAATTAAGGAATCAACACTACATTATCTATCATGGATAAAATGCACCACATTCTCAAATATTACACTTTTATTCTAATACTGGATTCAACTTGTTATATTTTGTTTGTGGCTGTAGTATTTCTGCCTACGGGAGCTATTGCTCTATAATAGGTGTTTATTCTGGTTTGCTTTCTTTTTCATTACTTGATGAGGTAAACTTAGATCACTTCTTACATTTATCTTCTTGCTTAGAGCAAACTTTGCAAGTGAGATATCAATGTAAGTATTCTATTAGCTATATCAATGAAGTTGCATATTTTTCTTATCCATTTTGAAATTTTATTCCTGTCTCCACTCAGAAAGGGTGATAGTTATGGTAACATATTTCAGGGTGTGTCTAGGAGAGGGTTTCCAGAAAGGCTTGAATCAAGAAGGAAGACACACTGTGAATGTATGTGTCTTATTCTATAAACTGCAGTCCTGGAATGATTACAATTTAGAAAACATACTGTCTGTTTCCTGACTGTGAGTTCAATGTGACCAGGTACCTCACATCCCTGCCCCAATTCCATAAGCAACATAAAGAGCTATACCCCCAAATTGTATTCTAAAATAAATATGTCCTTTATTACCTTGTTTTTGCTAAGGAATGTTGTCACAACAGAATATAGTATGTAGCATACTGGTTTTCTGTTGTTTATTATGCTTTTTGCATGAGAAGTTTTATTCTACACAATCTGGAAAAAGCAATAGAAGTAAACCAAATAGATGCCCAGATAAGGCTTATTCTCCACAGTCTGACCTTTAAAAGGGATCATTGATTTTACAGTTAACTTGGGTTAGTAACTTGGAAACTGAGAAAGCTTTCGTCTCCTGGAAGGAATTTAAATTTCAAATCGATATAGGTCCCTTAAAATCTCTAAATAGTCCCTCAATAAAATTTCACAATGTTTTATCTGATCATTATTATTCTCCCTGTTTGAAAGTTGCAATGTGACCTTTTCCCTCCTTTTCCAGTTACAAATGATTCGTTTGGAAAGTGATAAAATTAGTTAACAGGTTTTAAGCAATTCTTTGAAATTGCATATGACTTATGTAGCCAAGATTTGTGTGCTAGACCACCATTATTCTGACAAGCATGATACCCTGGGTTCAGTAGTTATACTCACAAATTCTAACATATCAAAACAAAATCTGTAAAAGTTATGGCTTTAGAGCCATTTATAGCGAGCCCATGCTCAATACTAACACTGAAGTGTTCGTATTAACTCAGAATCTTCTATGGATAGTAAACAGTGAAGTTGATTGTAGTCATGGAGTGTTGGGCCTGATAAGGCCTGCTGCATCTACCTGAGCCTGGCTCGAGTTTGGAGACCTGTCTTTAGCTTCTGATTTGAGAGGCCCCAGTTCTGGGAAAAAGTGATTCAGCATATCTCCCTTAAAATCAACCCTGCCTGGTGACTGTTATGTGGAGTTTTGTCGCTGGCCCATCTCTCCATGTACTACCTAACCTTGCCCTCTACGTCATCTTACCTCACTTCCTTAACCCTTCCCTCTGACCCTAACCTATAAAAAGGATTGCTTTATTCAATAAACCGAGATCCTGCTTCAACAGATCTCCTGGCTCGGTGGTGTTTTATTCCCTGGAGCACCTAGGGAGGTCTGGGCCATAGACACTCATCATCCCACAGAGGGCATCCAGCTGGACTGACCACCCTCCTCTTGTAAGACCTGGAGTCTTATTGCTCAGGAGCTCAGGATTGCACTCTTCCCAGGAACTCTCACAGACCACAACTCCATGCAAAAGCAAGAGGTTTTATTGCTATTACGATAGGGTCGCCCCTCCAAAGACAGGCCTGAACCTGCAAAGCACAGGGTTTTTATACCTGAAAATCAGATCACTTTTGCTCTAGAGTTTACAGCTGGTTGTACATAGTTTACAGCTGGTTTTAGACAGTTTGCAGCTGGTTGTTTCTCAGAACAGTTCACCCTGCCCTTCAAGAGCTATTTGCACCTGGCTTCAATTCAAATAATCAGGTGGTCCTTTACTCTCAGCTTCACTTGCCAGATACTGACCCAGCAATCGAGAGCTAAGACGTTAAACTCAAATATTGATAAACTAGGTGGAATTTTGTTAACTGTGATGACTTACAGTGAGATAAATACAATTGGCAATATTTATATATGAATGATAATTGGAATTCCAAATTTACAGTTTGGGTTGATTTCCAAGTGATTCTATCGGTGATTTTTTTTTTTTTCAATGCAGTTTATTCAGGAACCTTGAACAATCATCTGACCCTGGGGAAAACCAGCCCACACCTTAAATAGCCTCTGGGTAGCCAACCCCAGCGTGCCACGTGGGCAGTGCAGATAGGTCCACATACATGGAAGCAAGCCAGATCCTCAGCCTTAGCCAAATGTGGAGTTGTTTGTGACAGAGAGCACTCACCATCGGGAAGGTGGAAGGCAGAAACCAGCTCCATCTTTAAGGCACAGCTTACGCAGCTCTCTGCAGTTCCCCCTTTTTGTTTTAGACACATCAGGCAAGAGTAGAGGTCTGATCTCTGATATTAGAAATAAATTGGGACTTTGTACTGATGTTCATTTAGGTGTCATCCACCCAAAGAGCATCAGACCCGACCTATACCTTTTTCTCAGAGGTGGGACCTGGGGCATCAACCCGCATGCAATCAGACATGCTCTTCTCTGGGTCCAAAGCGGCTGACCCTGAGTGCAGTGCTTAGCCTCGCATCCTGAGCATAACATTTTAGCTTTTTATGGTAGCCAACCATGCTTGGGGAGTCTGTCCTGCTTCAATGGCTGTAAAGGCCTGAATGGTCATGGCTGCATTACGCTGTTGTGAGACTCTAATCTTGCATATATACCACAGGCAAACCAAGGAGACCAACACCAGAAGGCCTGCTAACGCTCCCATGCCCGCCCATTCCATCAGATGATTCATGGCTGCAGCAATCCATGATGACAATCCTGTGGCTTACATAGTAATGTGAAGAGGGACTGCCTCTGACATGAACTGACTGGCCTGTTCTTTAGTCACCTCCTCCTGAGGGGGAGCAGCCTTACCAGGCCATAGTAGAGGACAATGCAGCCACTTTTGATGTGAACTGATGGACTAAGATCAGAAAGGAGAGGAGAACCTCCCCTATCAGTGGACTTGGGGAGTGGCATGCAAGCAGAGGGAGGAGGGAGGGTGGGATTGAGAGGGGATAAGGGAGGGGCTTATGGGGGGATGCAGAATGAATAAAGTGTAATTGATGAAAAATTTAAAAAAAAAAAGGAAAAAATAATTTAAGAACCTTAAATGACTTTCAAAAGTGGAGGAAAACATGGAGTTAGTCTATCAATGATTTTATAGTTCTTTCGTTGGTAGGACTTAGTAGCTAAGGTAGATATGATATTCTCATTGTAGCTCAGTATGTCAGTTCAGAAATATAGGCTCTTTTTCTTTTTATATTCATATTTTCTTGATATTGATTTATTACTTATTACAATTTATCTACTTTGTATCCCCTCCCCATCTCCTCTATGTCCCACCCTCCCTCCCTCTTCTTTCCCTATGGCCCTCCCCTAGTCCACTGATGGGGGAAGGTCATCTTCCCTTACTAACTGACCCTAGCCTATCAGGTCTCATTAGGATTGGCTGCATCCTCTCTTTCTGAGGCCTGGCAAGGCTGCCCCACCTCCCAACAGCAGGAGGTGATCAAAAAGCTGACCAGTGAGTCCTTGTCAAAAAAAAACAACCCCTGCTCCCCTTACTAGAGAACCCTTTTGGAAACTGAGCAGCCTCTGTTCCGGTCTACATGTAAGCAGGGGATCGAGTCCTCTCCACACATGGTCCTTGCTTGCTACAATGGTCTCTGCAGAAACGCCTGGAGCCAGGTTTTTGGCTCCATTGATCTCCTTGTGGAGGTTAACAGTTGTACACAGGAGGTATGTGAAGTACACAGAATGTATAGTTCTTCTGTAACTTAAACTCTCATGGTCTCATTTAGGAAATGTAAGAAAATTTACTTTTGTATTTTATTTTATTTTTGAATAGGGAGTGAGGAAGCAAAGTCTATGTGTGGAAAGGCCTACACAAGAAGTTAGGTCACCCAACCCTTAAAAAGCCTTTTTGCTGTACAGTCATGTTTTTTTGTTTATGGATATTTGTACCTATAGACATATTGCTACTAAAGAACTTTAGAGCTAGACAGTATCATAAATAAATTCAAACTTGTTCCATTATTCCATAAGAAAGGAGTATGAAGTTTAAGGAATTACTATGTAGTTAAAAATCACAAATGTTTTCAATTATAGAACAATGTTTGAGAGAAATAAGCAGCTACTTTATTTTGTTATAATATCCTCTCTCTTCGTTGTCTAGTAAAGAACAACAGGGGCATTATCTGTTCAGTTTTCTGGTGCTAGTATTATTTTCTTCTCAGTTGCTTCAAAATAAAACTCCATGACTAATGCAATTTATAGAATACATGGTTTACCTGGGTTTATAGTTTCAGGGTAATAAGAATCCCTGATGACAGAGTAGAGACATGGTGGCTGGACCAGGAGTTCAAAACCCCACAACCTTACACTGCAAGCAGGGAGCAGAGAGCATGAACTAGAAACTGTGAGTACTTAAACTCTCAAAGCCCTCATCCACTGGCATAATTCCTCCAACAATGTCTCCCCTTTTACACAGCACCATCAATTGGAAACCAAGTTTTCAAATGCCCCAGACTTTGGGAGAAAATTCTCATTCAAATTATCACAGTACTAACGTATCTCAATCCCAGGTGAAAATAAAGATTCTCCATTTGTCTCTTATTCAAAGATCATGACCAGGGAGATCATGAGTTCTGCAGAGAACACCAAGGCTTCTGCCTACTCTGAAGTGACAATTGACATATCTTATTTGGGGCACACAGCATGAATTTAAAATAACCATTACTTTGTATTAAGTTGTTGGGATTGTGAGGGCTTTCCAACATTAACTCTTCTCTCTGATAACCCTAAGGTGAATTAGTTTTAGTGTTATGAATTCTAGGTTGATAAATTTAGATGTTGATAAACATCTAAATGTGATGTTAATTCTTTGGTTCTAAAAACATATTGAAATTTGTTATTATTATTATTATTATTATTATTCATTATTCTTCATGAGGAATACCCTGCTAAAAATTAAATTTTATATTTTATGGTGATCATATTGAGAATTTCCAGCAGACATCTTCTGACAGCAGGCTTTTCAGGAGAATGGAAATTTCTATAGAACATATTAAATATGCTTTAAGTGGTAGTTTGAATAGGAATGTCCCTTGTAGACTCATAAATTGAATATTGGCCCATGGGGAAAGACACTATATGGAGGTGTTGCCTTGTTGGATTAGGTGTAGCATTGTTGGAGGAAGTGTGTCAGTTTGTAGGCAAGCTTCGAGTTCTCAATCAGTTCTCTTCCTGCTTCCTGGGGATCAAGATGTAGCAACCTCAGCTCCTTCTCCAGAACCATGTCTGCCTGCATGCACCATGACTCCCGCCATGGACTAAGCCTCTGATTTGTAAGCCAGCACCAAATAAATGTCTTTTCTTTATAAGAGTTGACGTGCATACTAAAATCTATGGATCTAACAAAGCTAAACACTAAGGAGGACCCCAGGGAGGATGCTTAAATATCATTCAGAATGGCAAACAGGATAGGCACCAAATGAGTTGGAAGAGAAGAAACAGGAGGGGAGCCTACTATAGAGGGTCCCCTGAAAGAATCCACCCAACATGGATCAAAGTAGATGCTGAGACTCACAGCCAAACTTTGGGCAGAGCGCAGGGAGTCTTATGGAAGAAGGGGAAGGGGGATAGAAGGACATGGAGGAACAGGAGATCCACAAGGAAACCAACATAGCTAAAAAATCTGAGCCCAGAGAGCCCTGCAGAAACTGATGAGCCAACCAAGGACCATGAACATAGTGGACCTAGACCCTGTTCTCAAATGTAGCCGATTGGCAGATCAGTTTCCATGTGGGTCATTGAATTAAGGGGAGCAGGGGCTGTCTTTGTCATGAACTCGATTGCCTGCTCTTTGATCACTTGCCCTTGGCGATGTGGTTTTGCCAGGGCATGAAGGAAGAGGATCCCAGCATTCCTGATTAGACTTGATAAACTCTCGGTACGTGGCAGAGGAGGAGAACTCCGTTCCCTTTTAATGGACTAGGGGAAGGGGATGAGAGAAGAGGGAGGGAGGGTGATAATGGCAGGAGTTGAGGGAGGGGACATCAATTAGGACATACAATAAATAGTGGAAGAAAAATACAACTTAAAAAGAATAAGAGTTGGTCTGGTTATAGTATCTCTTCACAGCAATAGAAACTCTAACTAAGATGTTTTATGACAAAAAAAAGCTCTCTCTATGGTAGAAAATATCATGCAATGACTTAACAACATGCTTATTTATGGGTAAATCCTGTTTAGATATCCAGTACTTGTTTAATTAGGACACATTCATCAATAAGATGAAATCTTATGAATGGTCAGAGTTGTACATGATTCTGAATTACCAAGATTCCCTTATTTTGTGTTCATTTTTTTCAATAATTTGGGGTTTATACTTTGGTATTTGTGTATTGCCTAATAGAGGCATTTTGTTTAGACACAGTTTTACCACGTACAAAAATAAATTTATTAATGTCTTTAATTTAACCTAAAATTATTTTATGTGAGAGAAAAAAAAAATTGCCTTGAAACTCTCTACTTTTCAATATTAACCTTGCTTTTCTGTTATGGTTTAAACTTTACATTACATTCAAGAGTTCATGTGTTGAAGGCTTAGTCCCAGTGTATCAATGTGCGGAAATCAGTTTGTGTGATCTCTGACCTCATCACTGTACTGCTCTGATTATGGGTTCACATCTTAGAAAGTATTGGGAGTTATAGAAACTAAAGAAGTACAATCCAGTTGAGGAGCATGGGTCCTTATGAGTGTGACTTTGGGGACTATGTTTTCTCCCTGGCCTATGTGTCTCCTTTTGCCCTGTAACCTGCTAAAATGTGACCTTTGTTAGTCTGCCATGTACTTTTCCCATGTTGCTATGATACCAGAAAAAGCAGAACAAAGTGAACGTGGGGTGAAACATCTGGAAATTTGAGTCAACATGGATCTTTTTTGTCCTAAGTTCTTTACCTTAGGTGTCTCGCCATCACAGCATAAAGCTTATACATTTTCTTTTTTAAACAAATGTGTAAATGAGCAAACAGTTGCCTGTATAACTAAAAACATTTATGTTTGTCAAGTACCACTATGCTTGTTTTTCTCAATGTATCATTAACATAAATGTACATTCTACACTCTTATTTACACAATTTTTGTTTATTTATAGGCTAAGCTTATATCTGTATGGTCTTTCTCATTATGCCCTTTGCTTTACATGTAAGAATTGTTGTATATTTCTGTGTTTGATGAACACATGATTTTTCTTTAATAAGTTTAATATTTCAAAATATTTAAATTGTTTCTTTAGATTCTCTTGAATTTCTATCATTTATTTCCCAGCTAATGAGAAATCAATTTTTTAACTAAACAAATACAAATCTTTATTAACTGACTCATATTAGATCATGAAGTATAATGAGTCTTTATCTTGGTTTAATTTGACCATCTTTTATTAATGGTTACACATGACCATGAATCAAAATATTGGTTAGGAAAAGTAAATGTTATACCTTTTTATTTTGGAATTTTGATATTAACATTTCTGTTCTTCTGTCTAATATTTAGGGAATTTTCAATAAACTTTATATTCAACGTATTTAGAATCACATTGGTGACCCTTAGCTTCCAGACACAAAGCACTACGTTATAATTGAATAATGATAACTTTCCACATGTGAGAACTCATTTTCAAAGAGAAATTTTAAGTGGGGATCAAATTTGTCCTATTTTATATAAGCTCCTCAGAACGTCTGTGGCTGAGGAAATAGCTCAGCATAGAGGAGTTTTCAATCTCATCTCATGGATAATTTTTTTTCTTGTTGCTGCTTTTGATCTTGTTTTTTCTTCTTCTTGCATTTGTATGATCTTATTCCTCTTTAGTCAGTGATGACATAGACAAAAGAGAGACTTCTGAAATAATCTAAAACAGCTTCTGTCAAAAAATGTCAACTAAAAACCTGTTTCTTATTTTAGATAATTTCAACACAAAAAGAAAAAAAAACATGGGTGTGTAAGTAAACTTATAGCTTAGAAGTAAAAAGAAAACAAGAGCAGCAGAGGCAGCTCACAGCACTGATGTGGTGACCTTTATTTTCAATGAACTTTATTAAACACACACACACCTTGCCTGAAACAGATCCGGAAACTTATAATTTTTACTGTCCAAAGTGGGGTTATGAACATTTTGAGTTACAACAGAGGTAGGAAGGGTTGTTTAAGTGCCTGGAAATGTGTCTCTCACATGGTGCAGACACCTCCAACTTGGCTACCACAAAATAGCCAGATGAGCTCAGGAATCAGTATTCTTGAAGTTAATTGTCCAAGCTGGACCTCAACAAATTATTGCGAGCCGTCTTATCCTTGGCCTTCATCACAAGGCATGCCTCAAAGTTTGCTGACTCAGAAATTAGGCTGCTATCCCAACCATCTGAAAAGTTTTCAGATATTAACATCTTAAGAACTTATATCCAGATTCTGGCTATTACGAATAAAGCTGCTATGAACATGGTTGAGCAAATGTCCTTGTTTAGTATCTTTCAGATATATGCCCAGGAATGGGGTAGCTCGGTCTTGAGGTCATAGCAGTTTTACTCATAGCAGCAAGATTCTGGAAACAACCTAGATGTCTCTCAACCGAAGAATGGACACAGAAATTGTGGTACATTTACACGATTAAAAGCAAGAAAAACATGAACTTTGCAGGCAAATGGATGGAACTAGAAAAGATCATCCTGAGTGAGGTAACCCAGACGCAGAAAGACAGGCATGGTGTATACTCACTTGTTAGTGGATAATAGACATATAACATAGGATAAACATACTAAGATCTACAGACCTAAAGAAGCTAAGCAACAAGGAGGACCCTAGGGAAGATGCTTAATCCTCATTCAAAAGGACAAACAGGTAGAGAATGGAAGCAGTAAAAGAGAGGCAACAGGATGGAAGCCGACCACAGAGGGCCTCTGAAAGACTCCACACAGTAGAGGATCGAAATAGATGTGGAGACTCAGCCAAACTCTGGGCAGATGACAGGGAGTCTTATGGATGAAAACAGATATAGAAGGATCTAGAGGGGACAGGAGCTCCACAAGGAGACCAACAAGGCAAAAAAAAAAAAAAAAAAAAAAAAAAAAAAGCAGGGTCTAGGAGGGACTGCAGAAACTAATGCATCAACCAAAGACCATGCATAGAGTGGACCTAGACCTTCTGCTCAGATGTAGCCCATAGACAGCTCAGTCTTCATGTGGGTTTCCAAGTAAGGGGAGAAGAGACTGTCTCTGACATGATCTCAGTTGCTCCTTGATCACTTCTCCCTTGTAGGGTGACCTACCCAGCCCACAGAGGAAGAGGATCATAGTCAGGATGGGACCTGATAGGCTACGGTCAGACAGTAGACAAAGAGGACTTCCCATTATCAGTGGACTAGGGGAGAGGAATAAGGAAGACAGAGTAAGGGTTGTACCAGAAGGAGAAGTGCTTAAAAGTGAATAAATTGTAAATAATAATAATAATGAAATGAAAAAAGTTTATATACTAATATTCTATTCAGTTTTATGTTAATATTTGTGATTAAAATTTAGTTATTCTAATTAAAACCATAATTTTAGTAACAAGGTAGATGATGAAGCAGCCCTCCACATCTTCTACTGGACCTAGCAGTAAAGATGGGTAAATTTTTCTTTAAAGACTCCTACCTCATGCCTCCTATAGGATTAAATGTGAGGGTAATTTGCACAGGACGTTCAGTCAGCATTCCATTCAAACACTAATCAGCAGGGAGCTAGATTATCTCAGAGTAGCAAGGAGAAAAGAAAACAGACTGACTATGATGAAATTGAATGATCAGCTTTCGAATAATCAAATTACTATATACAGATTTCATTTCTAACTGGTACAATTTCTTCTAATTTTCCCTTTCATACACATTTTTGTCAAGCCCTTTCATTTGCTGACCTTTCAAACTCTATTTTCTACTAAATGCTTCTCCTCTCCTTGAGACTTTGTGTAAATGACTTGCCTGACAGATCATTAAGCCGTACTTCCACTGTTCTGCAAACCTCTCAAATAGAGAATTTACCTCACACTGATTCAGTTATTTTATTATCAAGTCAGTCTCCAACAATTCCTGTTCTGAAATTAGGAACGGACTACTATAATATGATTCTTTCCCCCATTCAAAGGTTCTCACTGGGTTCATACTGAAAGGAATTAGACAAACCTCCATGTGTGCATTTTAATGGGAAACAGAGTAACACCTGCTGCTAATACAGTTGTTTCTCAGCCATAATTAACTGTGAGCACAAAACTGTAGACAGCAATGCACTCTAATCCAATATAAGTATTTTGCTGTGGCAAAGTGCTGCATAGTAGAACGGAATTACTCCACTGGGCCCTAGATCCACTGGCGTGTGGAGGAAAAGCTTTGCAAGTGGGCAGGAACTCTTCATCTAATACAACTGATTCCCACTCAGTAGCCCCCTGTGCATAGCAGGCGGTGTCCAGATACACCCATCTCAAGCTCCATCTCTTCAGTCTGAGCCAATAAAAGATTATGGTATGAGAGCACAACCTAGTCAGATCCCTACTTTCAGTTGCTGTAAGTGCACTCCGTGAAAAACCTGATTTAGTCGTGCTGCTCCTCAGTTTCACAGGGCTGAGAAATTATCAACCAATCAACAGCCATGAGGTCTTCTTCCATCTACTACGGTTGGAAATGGTTAACGTTCATGAGTCGTGTTCATATTTTATTTTAAATAAAGACTTCTCTTATAGTGTCTAAGTGAATTAGAAAAAAAAGCTTATAATCTTCATAACTTTATGAGCATTTAATTATTTTTTTTCATTTTTAAAGCACTTTATCAAGGTAAAGCCAATCTAGGGTAAGTTGAGCCGTTTTAAAATGAAGTTAGTTATATCATATCAAGTTTGTTCTGCTATATAACTGGTTAGATAAATAGATAGATAGATAGAACGACAGACAGACAGACAGACAGACAGATAGATAGATAAATGTTTACAAAATGTTTCTATCTCTTCAAAGAGACAACCATTTCTCATTGAACAATATCTACCTACTTCCTTCTTCTCTTAGCTGTGGGGGGGAGGAATACCAAATATCAGTCCTGACTATAGAAGTTTATCTATTTTGGGTATTTATTAATAATGAAATAATATTGCATATAGAATTTTTTTAAATTTTTTACCATTCTCATTTAAATATCATTATTTTACTTTTCCTCTTGTCTTTCTTCCCTCCACTACATTTTCTCTACCCTCTCTGGGTGTGGAGAGGACCAATGTCTAGAGTAGAAAAAGCAGCTTACCCTGCCAAAGTGGCTTAAATACAGAGAGGGTTCATGAACTGTGTATCTGGAACTAGATCTGAGGGAATGAAGATGGTGGCGAGCGGTTGGGAAAATGGTTAGGAAGGAGAAGAAGAAACTTATAGGAGGGTCATGAACCAAGGTACTTAGAATTGTTAGCTGTCTGTTTTACATAAGACAATGTTTCAGAGGTTCATCCATGTTGAAGGATATATGGCTACATTCCTTTGGAGGGTTCCATGATCCCCTACAGTACATATAAACACACTTGTTTATGTACCTGTTATTTGAAGGACAGACATGTGAATTGTTTCAACTCTTTGGTTATTTTTATGCTACATTGTAGTGACCATGCATTCACACTAACTTGTCTGAGTCATTGCTCTCAATTATTTTGTAAGCATACCTATGAAAGGAATTTATAGCTCATTTGAAAATTTAATGTTTACTTTTTTGACATAATACTATTTTTTCTATAACAACTGTAACATTTTACATCATCACCTTTAATAAATGAGTTCATTTTTTAGACCTCATTAACATTTGGTATTTTCTGAGTTTCTATTACATATTTCCTAGAAAATATTAAAATAAATGCCATTAAGTTTTTTGATGATACTTCCTTTCCTAGCTTTTTGCTTCTATGTTGAAAATGTATTGAGAGCTAACAAATAAACTGATCTATCATGTAAAAGAAACATGTATGGCTGTATTTTTCCTTTATACTAATTCATTAGTTACAGCAAATGAGTTTCCTGAATTTTCTTATGTTGAACAACTCTTTCATTCTTGGAAAATAACACTCAATCATAAGTTATAACATTTTCAGATGCATTGCTAGATCCAGTTAGATGATATCTGTTAAGGATTTTACTATGTCTAAAAGAGAAATAAATGATCTGTAGTTTCCTTACAGTTTCTATATTTGGTTTGGAAACTTATGCAGTGCTTTGTTCAGAGAATGGGACAGGTAGGTTCTTGAACATTCATTGTTTAGTTTGGAGTAAATTGATGGTTTTCATTCTTTAGTTTTAAATATTTCTTATGTTTAGTAAAAATGCCATGCATGAGTGCAGTGCCCATGTAGGATAGAAATAGGCAAAAATTTTCCTGGAACTGGGAAATTTTAGGTGGAAACTAAAACTGAAAAGTTTTAGGTATTTTTGAGCTGCCTGATATGAGTGCTGGAAATTGCATTAGAGTACTTGGAAGAACAGGAAGCATTTTAATTTGCTGAGTCACCTCTCCAGCCCCATGTTGGTGATTTAAAAGTTGGGCAGAATTCATCAATGATTCCTGAAATATTTTTAAATAGTTTTAGATTACTAATTCAACTTATTTGAGTTATTAGGTCATTTAAAGTCAGTTTTGCTGGGATGCATAATAGTAGGAATCTGTACATTGCATGCAGTTGTTTAGTTTTTCAGTATATGATGGTAATGATAGATGATGATGACGACTACTCCTCTTCCTCTTTCTGCTGTCTTTTTTTCCACTGTATGGTTTTGGCCTCCTTGTCAAAAATCAAGTATCCATAGATGTGTGGGTTTATTTCTGGGTCTTCAATTCGATTCCATTGATCCATAATTCTGTTTTTATGCCAGTACCATGCAGTTTTTATTACTCTTGCTCTGTAGTACAGCTTGAGATCAGGGATGGTGATACCTCCAGGTGATCTGTTGTTGTACAGGATTGTTTTAGCAATTCTGGGTTTTATGTTTTAAGTTTTCCATATGAAGTTGAGAATTGTTCTTTCAAGGTCTGTAAAGAATTGTGTTGGTATTTTGATAGGAATTGCATTGAATCTGTAGATTGCTTTTGGCAGGATGGCCATTTTCACTATGTTAATCCTACTGATCCATGAGTATGGAAGATCTTTCCCTCTTTTGATATCTTCTTCAATTTCTTTCTTCAGAGACTCAAAGTTGTTGTTTTTTTTTAAACAGGTCTTTCACTTGCTTGGTTAGAGTCACAGCAGAGTACTTTGTGTTATTTGTGGCTATTGTGAAGGGTGTAGTTTCCCTAATTTCTTTCTCAATCCCTTTGTCTTTCATATACAGGAGGGCTTCTTCCTTTGTTTTTTTTTTTTTTTTCTCCACCCTTCTTCTTCCTTCTCCTCCTCCTCCTTCTTCTTTCTCCTCTTTTTTTTCTTCTAGTACATAGTTACACCATGTGGGTCAGGATGTCTTGGAACTCATTATCTAAGCCAGGCTGGAAATGTTCCTGTTTCTGCTTTCTGGATGCTAGGATTGAGGGTGTCATCCCATGTGGCCATGATATACATCATTTATATAAACCTTTAATTATCTGTGAATGAAGGAGTAATAGCCTCATGGCTCTTTCTAATTTATTTCATTTTATCTCAGTTCTTTCTTTACAACCCTTTCTAATCTTTACACTTTTTCAATATTTTCAAGCAAGCTATGTTGTTTTGCATTGATATTCTGTTTCTCATATCATTTGCATCAATCACATCTCTTTCTGATCTCTCTCTGCTTTGTGCTTTTTGCCATTTTTCTAGTTCCATAAAGTACAGATGTTAAATTATTGCTTTAAGATTTTTCTTCTTTTATAATATGATTACAGACATAAATATTTCTGAGTCCTGTTTTGTGGTACCTCATGGGGTTTAGAGTGTGACTTGAGCTTTTGAAGAGACTATTCTGATTTCAAGCTGTTTATTCTTTGAGCTATTAGTTTTTGTGGTAACATTTCCCAGTTTTGATTATTGATTTCAAGTTTTTTTTGCTCTTTTAGATATATAATTTTAATCTTTTAAAATCTTTTGAGACTTCTTTTGTAGACTTAGATATGGTTTATCACAAATAATCTTGCAATGCAATTAAAGAAAAATGTGTTGTTTCTGCTTCATGAGTGTAACAGTCTAAACATGTTAAGAAGAGTTAAAAAAAATAACTGCTCAAGATGCATCAGTACTGAGCACATCCTCTTCCAAGGTGGCCTGGCAAGGCAGCCCTACCAGTGGAGTGATGGAAAAGCATGCAACAAAATCCACATCAGAAATAGCCCCCACTCCTCATACCAGGGAACCCACAAGAACATGAAGTTGTCCATCAGGTATATATGTGTAGGAGGCCTTCAGTCCTAATGCAACTTGAAGTACTGGGGTGCATTACTGTGTGTGTGTGTGTGTAGGGGAGCTGTTCCTGAAGGGGAGGGAAGGTGGAAGTGGATAGGGGGAGTGAGGGTGAGAGCAGGAGGAGAGGAAGATGGGGACTAAGATTGAAATGTGAGATGAACCACTAAATAAATAAAGTTAAAAAAAAACATTGCAACTCTTCTACCCTACTGTCTACAATCATTAAGTAAAGTGACTGCTGTGTTCTTTACCTATTATTGTTGATATCCATTCCTCTCTTTCAATCTCCCATGTGTCATAGATTGAAGCTTTTTTATATATAATTTAAAAGAAGGTAAGTACTATTTCTTATATATGAGTGATTACTTTATATAGATTTAATATCTATTTTTACTTGTAACAGTTTTTCAAGCTTTAATCTCTTTTATTTTTATATTTGTATAGCTGTTCCATTGCTTTCATGCTTACTATTAAAATGGAATATCAGCTTTCTGTCCTTGAACATTCCACCACTCATCTTCAAATCTGAAGTAAATTTCTTAAGGGTAGTTTATTTGTATAAATTTGGTTCATGCTTTCTTTTTGTAATTATTTCTTTTATTTTTTGAGATTATAATTGTTTCTTTTTCCTCTCTTCAAATTCTCATGTATATACATACATACACATATATGAAGCCAACTCAGCCTGTATAATATTATTTATAAATTTTTTTTCTGACAATTCCCATTTGGGAGACTATTTGTGTTTGACACTGGTAACTGGTTAATATGTGTCTACTTTTGTGGTCTTATTGCTTGTTTTTGGTGTGTCATACATGCATTGTTTCATTCTGTATCCACTGCGGCCTGCTTTATTGTGTTGTAATTCTCACAACATACTTTTTTTCCACTTCATCTCGTTTTATGTTCAAGATTCATATTCTTTATCTTTATTACTTTGGAAAGGATTCTTCTATTCAGTGTGTTAGAACTTCAGTCTCCCTCAGCTTGACTCACACACAAAATATGTCCTTCTCTGTGGTCCTTCATCCTTCATGCTACCCTTGTCACAAGAGTATCACTATAGGTCAGGTGCCTAATCACAAGTTTATAAAAACGTTTTCACATGTTTTAAATGATGTAGGAAATAAAATGTGCTGTTTCATTACAAATCAGTTATAGTATTGCCTTTCATAGTTTGTAGTTTATAAAGATATCATATAAAATATGTATTTTATGGTTGTAATTAACTTTACAGTGAAATTCTCTTTTAATCTTTCTTCTACTATATAATTTTTTATCCTTCTCAGCAAATATCAGGTGCTTTGTAATTGTCTTAAGTCCTTCTGAATTTTCAGCAAATATAGAACATTTTAAAATAAATCTTTAATTAAAAAAGAAAATAAACATGTTGATTCAGTACATTCCACATTCATAATAATTTGATACTTTAATGTCAAATAACAGCAATAGGAAAATATTTAAAGTCTTTTTAAATTAAATATCATGAAAACATTATATTTCTATAAAGGCAGAAAACACTGTATGTATGTAGAACTTTTACAATTTGTAGCAAGCAATGGTCAGAATCTGAGCTGAGGTGCTTCAGGCAGCATTCACTGGCTTCCTGAACTGTGACGGCATGCTCACGGTAAAGTGACATTCCAGTATGTCTATGCATGTTTCATTACTTTATAAAGTTTCTATTCATGTTTCTTTTTGTCATATCAACTCAAGACCAAACTACTACAGTGTTTTATCATCATAAATGGGTCTCACCAGTCACTATTGTCTGGAAGTGTTCTTAGATATCATGGACATTTGAAGTTTTTACTATCTGTCTTGGTTCCATGACCTGTTTTGTTCGTAAATTGTTGTTTTGTTCAGTTTCACTTAAATGAACTTTTTCAAATGACATTTTCAAATGTATAATAGCTGCTTTGTACCATAGAAGGTATGTGAGCATCAAATGTTCTTCCTTGGATCTTAACATTGGACAATAATGATATCTGCAGCTTTTCTGTATGCTTCAATACCTCTCCTGTTTCACCTCTTTCAACTAACCATACATTACTGATACAAGTACTGATACTCTTGCTTTTCAGCAGGTACAGAGTTTTGGACTGAATATTTTATACTAACTGTTGCTTTTTCTGCAGGTACATAATTTTGGACTGAATATTTGTTGGCCTTAGTTGTTAACTCTACCTTATATCCAGAATGATGTGGTCCTTACACCTTGGCAATAATGGCTGTCACTACCTTCAACATGGAGTCTCCATGGACCAAAGTAGCTGCTTCAAAATTTGAGCCATCATGGTATCTTGGACTTAACTACAGAACAGTTTCTATTCTATGTATTCATGCCTGTGAACTTTAAGAGGATACATTTTATATTAAATAAATTTTAAGGATACCTTTTGGCATTGGAATTTTTACTTTATCAGTTAATAGTCATGTGACACTTGGTAATTTAGAGTCTCTGGGCTTCAGCTCTCTCTGCTGAAAAATTGGAAGTGTAACACTGCTTACATTATAATTTTTTAAGGGACTATGTTTATGGTATAGGCTATGTACCTGTCACCTTCCTTACATAAAATAATAGTACCACACATAACATATAACAACAGCATTATCACCATTGTCCTTATCTCATTTCAAGAACTCTGGAACTGTAAGTATTGTGTTTTCAAGTTTGCAGGTTTTGAGCTAACTAAAGTCATGCATAGAGTAGTTATCAATAAGCAACCTAAACAGGTTAAACAACTAACAATGATTCCAATGTCATTTGCATCCCCTAAAGTATGATCAGTATTTTTGTACTGGCTGCACCAGTGACTGAGACACAAACACCAAACCTTCCCATTCACTATCACATGTGGTGACATATCCTCTCACTTATAGAGCAAATTTAAGCAGTCCCAAGTCCAACAATTGAAACCAGGGTTCTTCCTCATTTATACTCCTCTTGACTTAAGGGGGAGTATGTAATTTATTGGAAAGAGGCATTTTAATATGTCTGCCCTGTATTACTCTGTCACCATATTTGTTGCAACTTACAACAAAAATGTTTTAGTACTCTATATGTTCCAGTAATTTTCTAGCATTGAAATATATCCTTGTTCTACATTAGTCTATTGGTGATCTACCATCTAAGTGTACATACAAGTAAATGTCACAAGTAGTTAAACAACTTGAGACTGAGAAGTCTCATTTAGAAATAATGCTTTATTATTATATGATATTTTATTATTATAGTGATCATATTATTCATTACTATCTTCCTTCAACTCCCCTGGTATGATCCTACTACATCAACCATCAAACTACATATCTTATTTTTTTATTAGTAGTAACTTGTTCAATCTAATTAATATGTCCTGTTACTTGACTGTGGAAATGAGCATGAACCACCTAATTGTTGCCAGTCTTCAAGGAGAAGGATTCTTCTTCCCTCTGATGCTATCATCTGTGACTAGCTCCTATACTAGTAACTCCTTCCACACTCATGCTGAGATTTGACTAGCTTAACATTGTGCAGTAACCATAGTTGCAGTGTTTCATGAGTGCAATGTCCATGGCATATTGAGAACACAGCATTTCACAGCATTCCTACCCATTCTCTGGCTCTTACACTCTGTTGTCTTCTCTTTCATGTAGTCTTTTGAATCTAAGATGATGAGATTTTATGTAGATGACTCATACACAGCTGAACACCCAGAGTTCCTTTTGCCTGACATTTTGACCAGTTTTAAGTTTCTACATTAACTACTACCTACTGTAAAAGAAAGCTTCTCTGACTGAAATTGAAAACAGCCATTCAGAATGTCATTTAATAGTATGTATGTTTAGCAAAGCAATCATGTTAGTTTTCTACTCTTACGACTTATAAACTTTCTAGCCATGGCCTCTTGATCAGGTTTAAATTTTAAACTACCAAGTATGTAATCCTTCCTGTGGAGGAGGCATCATATCTACAGCAAGCATTTGGTTATCTCTCTCCATAATGATCATTCCATTATTTCATTATTAATCAAATCATGCCAGTAGCTCAGTATTGTAGTATAAAATGTTCAAAAGCTTAATGAGTGGATGAGACCACTTATGTCTGTTTCCCTCAATAGCCTGTATAGTACTGTAGATTACTGAAGGTACTGTAGAGAAGACACTATGTAATCTGTCCAGCATGGAGGAAATTTCCCAGTCAGTTCCCGATTGATTTCCTTAATTTTTGTATACAAAATGAGTGGTTTACTAGTAAGGTCTCACTATTAGTCATGGTGGATAATCAAGAAGAGTACCTGTGACTGTTTTAATAAACAGCAATCAGTTACATGTTTTCCAAGAATTTAGCAACTGCTAAATATATGTCCTCTGAGTTAAGTTTAAAAAAAAATGGATGCTTATCTTCATAATGGTCAACAGCTTCTACATTTTATTCTAACTATAAATTTTCATAGAATTTCAAGCTACAAACTATATAAAAGAGTATTTGTTGGAGGAGGGGCAAGATGGCGGCACCGGGAGGACTCTCATTCTGAGCAGCAGCAGCAGGATCAGCACAGTGACCAGTAATCAGAACTCGCAGCCATAAAACACAGTCATTGTGTTTCCCAGGTAAGAGGATACCCCACGGTGGGGGATTCAATCAGCTTTTAACTCACCCGGCTAAACCGCGGAAGAGATCCTGGTTCTGCCAGACACTTGGCTGCCGGCCACAAGCCCCAGCCCCAGCCCAGAGCCACAAGCCAGTGTCTCTGGTCACGGTCCCAGACTGAACCATGCACACCACACTATCAGAGATTGGAATTTTCAGTCGAGAGATAACCCCAGGGTACAGGAAACGACTGGGACCGGCCTTAGGTCACCCAGACATCCCCTGGAAAAGACTCGGGGTCCATGGGCACCCCAGGAGCCAGCCCGGAGCCAGAGCCGGGGACCCAGGTTCTGGCACTGAGACCTGCCTGCCTGCACGCCTGACTCACTGCCTGAGATAGAACTGTGGGCACCAGGGCACCAGCGAATGAGTTTCACTGTCCAGTGCAAACACATAGGGAGGGAAAGGGCTGGTCTGATCTCAGAGCACTCAGCCGACACCCCCAACCTGAAAAGGTCCCCGGAAAATTACCCAGCTTAGGGAGGCACTCAGGCTCCCAAAAGCCGCAAAGGCAGACACAGGCAGTTTCTGCGCACCAGACAGCTGGCAGAGACTGAGCCGCCATCACACAGCTGTGCTCCAGGCACAGGCAGTTTCTGCGGCCAGCCAGCTGGCGGACACTGAGCAGTGTGCACCAGGGCAAAAAAAGACTCTGGGAGTCCCTGTCTCCAGAGAATCCACGGGGAAGGAAGGAAACTGTACTGACGTAAATCACCCAATCCTTCCCTAGAAAAAGTCTAGCAGTCTAGTGGGGCTGAGGCGCCAGCACTCAGCTGTGCTCCAGACACAGGCACAAACAGTTGCTGTGTGCCTGATGTCTAACTGGGTCACAGCAGCTGATCATTAAATTTACAACAAGAAACCCAGAAACAGGGCAGCTGCCCTCAGGACTTCCCTGGGTGAGAGGAGAACCCTCTCGACTAACAAAGACCATAGTTACCACTCAGGTCTATATCCCTGAGGTGAGCAACTCCTGAAAAAACACCAGCCATCCAGGGACTATACCCAAAAAGCTGAGAAGACATCCTTCAGGAAAAACCAGCTTTCTGCAAAGGGGATTCTCTCCACCACAGGATCCCCAGGAACCACCAGAAAATAACCCCAAACACCTAAGATAACACAATGGGTAGAGGCCAGCGTAAAAGCTCAAACAACAAAAGACAGAGCAATATGGCATCTCCAGAACCCAGTTACCCAGGGGCAAGTAGCCCTGGACACCCCACCATAACTGAAATCCAAGAAGATGACCTAACAAGTATGCTCATGAAGATGATAACAGAGGAAACAAATAAGATTCGTAAAGACATAGAGGAAGATAAACTCAAACAGAATATTGCCATCCGTAAAGAAATAGAGGAAGCTGCAGCCAAACAGTTTATGGCCTTTAGAAAGGAAATGCTTAAAACACTGAATGAAATAAAAGAAACAGAGTTGAAGGAACTAAAAGAAAAACAGGAAAGTACAATCAGACAGGTGAAGGAAGTAAACAAAACAACTCAAGACCTGAAGATAGAATTGGAAAAAATAAAGAAAACACAAATGGAAGAAATAATGGAAAGGAAGAATCTAGGGAAGAAAACAGGAACTACAGAGGTAAGCATAACCAACAGACTACAAGAGATGGAAGAAAGAATCTCAGGTGTAGAAGATACAATGGAAGAAATCGATGTATCTGTCAAAGAAAATGTTAAATCCGAAAAATTCCTGACACAGACCGTCCAAGAAATGCAAGACAATATGAAAAGACAAAACCTAAGAATAATAGGTATAGAGGAAAAAGAAGACTCCCTTCTCCAAGGCCCAGAAAATATTTTCAACAAAATCATTGAAGAAAATTTCCCCAGGCTAAAGGAGAGGCCAATTAGAATACATGAGGCCTACAGAACACCCAACAAATTTGACCAGAAAAGAAAATCCTCCCGGCACATAATAATCAAAACATTAAGTATACAGAACAAAGAAAAAATACTAAAAGCTGCAAGGGAAAAAGGCCAAGTAACATATAATGGCAAACCCATTAGAATTACACCTGACTTTTCAACAGAGACTATGAAAGCCAGAAGGGCCTGGACGGATATCATGCAGACCCTAAGAGAACACAGATGTCAGCCCAGGCTACTATACCCCGTAAAACTCTCAGTCCTCATAGATGGAGAAAACAAGATATTCAATGACAAAAACAAATTTCAACAATACCTACAAACAAATCCAGCATTACAGAAGACACTGGAAGGGAAAATACAACCCAAGAAAGCTAGCTACATTCAAGAAAACACGGGAAATAAATAACCTCACTTCAGTAAAACAAAAAGCAACCAAGCACACAACCTGGTGACCACAGCCAACATCAAAATCAAGAGATCTAACAGCCACGGGTCATTAATCTCTCTCAACATCAATGGACTCAACTCTCCAATAAAAAGACACAGATTAACAGAATGGATACGTAAACAAAACCCAGCAATCTGTTGCATAAAGAAACACACCTAAGACACAAAGATAGACATTACCTGAGGGTAAAGTGTTGGAAGATGACTTTCCAAGCAAACGGACCCAAGAAGCAAGCAGGAGTAGCCATTCTAATATCTGATAAAATAGACTTTCAACCAAAATTAATCAAAAGAGATGGGGAAGGACACTTCATACTCATCAAGGGAAAATTCCACCAGGAAGACATCACAATCCTGAACATCTATGCCCCAAATACAAGGGCACACACATTTGTGAAAGAAACATTGATAAAATTTAAAGCATATATAGATCCCCACACATTAATAGTGGGAGACTTCAACACCCCACTCTCAACAAAGGACAGGTCAACAAAACAGAAATTAAACAAAGAAACAATGTCTCTGACAGAGGTCATGAATCAAATGGACCTAACAGACATTTACAGAACTTTACACCCAAACACAAAAGAATTTACCTTCTTCTCAGCACCTCATGGAACCTTCTCCAAAACAGACCATATTAGTGGGTCACAAAGCAAGCCTCAACAGATACAAGAAGATTGAAATAATCCCTTGTATCTTGTCTGATCACCATGGAATAAAGCTGGACCTCAACAATAACAGAAATATCAAAAAGCCTACACACACATGGAAACTGAACAACTTGTTACTAAATGACAGCTGGGTCAGGGAAGAAATAAAGAAAGAAATTAAAGTCTTTCTAGAAATCAATGAAAATGAAGACACAACATACCCGAACTTGTGGGACACAATGAAAGCAGTGCTAAGAGGAAAGTTCATAGCACAAAGTGCCTTCAAGAAGAAATTCGAGACAGCTCATTCAAGCACCCTAATGACTCACTTAAAAACCCTAGAAAAAGAAGAAGCAGACACACCAAGAAGGAGTAGACGGCTGGAAATAATCAAACTCAGGGCTGAAATCAATCAATTGGAAACAAATAAAACAATTCAAAGAATCAATGAAACCAAGAGCTGGTTCTTTGAGAAAATCAACAAGATCGACAAAACCTTAGCCAGGCTAACTAAACGGCAGAGAGACACCACCCAAATCAACAAAATCAGAAATGAAAAGGGGGATATAACTACAGACACAGGAAATCCAAACAATCATTAGGACTTACTTCAAAAGTCTATATGCCACAAAATTTGAAAATCTAAATGAAATGGACAATTTTCTTGATCAATTTGACTTACCAAAGCTGAATCAGGACCAGGTAAATCAACTAAATAGTCCTATATCCCCCAAAGAAATAGAAGCGGTCATCAAAAGTCTCCCATCCAAAAAAAGCCCAGGACCAGATGGCTTCAGCGCAGAATTCTACCAGACCTTCAAAGAAGAGCTAACACCAATTCTCTTCAAACTATTCCACAAAATAGAAACAGAAGGAATATTACCAAATTCATTCTATGAAGCCACAGTCACCTTGGTACCTAAACCTCACAAAGACTCAACAAAGAAAGAGAATTTCCGGCCAATCTCCCTTATGAACATTGATGCAAAAATACTTAATAAAATACTTGCTAACCGAATCCAAGAACACATCAAAGATATTATCCACTATGACCAAGTAGGCTTCATCCCAGGTATGCAGGGGTTGTTCAATATACGGAAATCCATCAATGTGATCCACCATATTAACAAACTGAATGAAAAAAACCACATGATAATCTCCCTAGATGCTGAAAAAGCATTTGACAAAATCCAACATCCATTCATGTTCAAAGTATTGGAGAGATCAGGGATACAAGGCACATATCTAAACATAGTAAAGGCGATATACAGCAAGCCTATAGCCAACATCAGACTGAACGGAGAGAAACTTAAAGCAATCCCACTGAAATCAGGAACAAGACAAGGCTGCCCACTCTCTCCATATCTCTTCAACATAGTGCTGGAAGTCTTTGCTAGAGCAATAAGACAGTTGAAGGAGATCAAGGGGATACAAATTGGAAAGGAAGAAGTCAAATTATCACTATTTGCAGATGATATGATAGTATACGTGAGTGACCCCAAAAACTCTACCAGGGAACTCCTACAGCTGATAAACACCTTCAGTAAAGTGGCAGGATACAAAATTAACTCAAAAAAATCAGTAGCCCTCCTGTATACAAAAGACAAAAGGGCTGAGAAAGAAATTAGGGAAACAACACCCTTCACAATAGCCACAAAAGACATACGGTACCTCGGAGTAACCCTAACCAAGGAAGTCAAAGACTTGTATGAAAAAAATTTCAAATCTCTGAAGAAAGAATTAGAAGAAGATACGAGAAGATGGAAAGATCTCCCATGCTCATGGCTTGGCAGGATTAACATAGTAAAAATGGCCATCTTACCAAAAGCAAACTACAGATTCAATGCAATTCCCATCAAATTGCCAACACAATTCTTTACAGACCTGGAAAGAAAAATTCTCAAGTTCATATGGAATAACAAGAAACCCAGAATTGCTAAAACAATCCTCTACAATAAAAGATCTTCTGGAGGTATCTCCATCCCTGATCTTAAGCTGTACTATAGAGCAACAGTTTTTAAAACTGCATGGTACTGGCATAGAAACAGAATGGTGGATCAATGGAACCGAACAGAGGACTCAGAAATAAACCCACACACTTATGGACACCTAATCTTTGACAAAGACGCCAAAACCATTCAATGGAAAAAAGATAGCATCTTCAACAAATGGTGCTGGTCTAACTGGATGTCTACATGTAGAAAAATGAAAACAGATCCATACTTGTCACCCTGCACAAAACTGAAGTCCAAGTGGGTCAAAGACCTCAACATAAAACCAGACACATTAAATCGGCTTGAAATAAAAGTGGGGAATACCCTAGAACTCATTGGTACAGGGTAAAACTTCCTGAACAGAACACCAACAGCACAGGTTCTAAGAGCAACAATCAATAAATGGGACCTCATGAAACTAAAAAGCTTCTGCAAAGCAAAGGACACCGTCATCAAAACAAAGCGACTACCTACAGATTGGGAAAGAATCTTCACCAACCCTTTATCTGACAGAGGGCTCATATCCAGTATATATAAAGAACTAAAGAAGCTGAAAACCAGCAAACCAAGTAATCCACTTAAAAAAAAAAGGGGAACAGAGCTAAACAGAGAATTCTCTGTAGAGGAATACCAAATGGCAGAGAAGCACTTAAAGAAATGCTCAACCTCACTAGCCATTAGGGAAATGCAAATCAAAACAACCCTGAAATTTCACCTTACACCCATGAGAATGGCCAAGATCAAAAACTCAAGTGACAACACATGCTGGAGAGGTTGTGGAGAAAGGGGAACCCTTCTCCACTGCTGGTGGGAATGTAAACTGGTACAACCACTCTGGAAATCAATCTGGCGCTTTCTCAGACAACTAGGAATAGCGCTTCCTCAAGATCCAGCCATACCACTACTGGGCATATATCCAAAAGAGGCTCAAGTACACAAAAAGGACATTTGCTCAACCATGTTTGTAGCAGCTTTATTTGTAATAGCCAGAAGCTGGAAACAACCCAGATGTCCATCAACGGTGGAATGGATGTAGAAATTGTGATACATCTACACAATGGAATATTACTCAGCAATGAAAAATAAGGAAATCATGAAATTTGCAGGGAAATGGTGGGATCTGGAAAGGATCATCCTGAGAGAGTTGTCCCAGAAGCCAAAAGACACACATGGTATATACTCACTCATATAGACATACAACATAGGACAAACCCACTAAAACCTGTGCATCTAAAGAAACTAAGCAAGAGAGAGGACCCTAACTAAAATGTCCAATCCCCATCCGGAAAGGCAAAGAGGATGGACATCAGAAGAAGAAAACAGGAAACAACCTAGGAACCTACCACAGAGGGCCTTTGAAAGCCTCTGCCCTTCAGACTATCAAAGCAGATGCGGAGCCTGATGGGCAACTGTTGGGCAGAGTGAATGGAATTTTCGGTAAGAAGTGGGAAATAGTAAGAGCTGGAGAGGACAGGGTCTCCACAAGGAGAGCAACAGAACAAGAAAATTTGAACACAGGGAACTTCCCAGAGACTCATACTCCAACCAAGGACTATGCGTGGAGATAACCCAGAACCCCTGCACAGATGTAGCCCAGGGCAGTTCAGAGTCCAATTGGGTTACATAGTAATGTGAAGAGGGACTGCCTCTGACATAATCTGATTGGCCTGCTCTTTGATCACCTCCCCCTGGGGGGGAGCAGCCTTACCAGGCCATAGTAGAGGACAATGCAGCCACTTTTGATGTGAACTGATAGACTAAGATCAGAAAGGAGAGGAGAACCTCCCCTATCGGTGGACTTGGGGAGTGGCATGCAAGCAGAGGGAGGAGGGAGGGTGGGATTGGGAGGGGAGGAGGGAGGGGCTTATGGGCGGATACAAAATGAATAAAGTGTAATTGATGAAAAATTTAAAAAAAAGGGGAAAAATAATTTAAGAACCTTAAATGACTTTCAAAAGTGGAGGAAAACATGGAGTTAGTCAATTGGCATGGAGCACATCTTGCCCCTGGGGGCAATGGTCTCCTGAACCTACTCAGACCTCGGACACCACCACTGCTAGTTCTAGAACTGATGCAGGATGTTCCAACGAGGGGGTTAAGGCTTCTCATAATATTTTCTATAAGCCCACACCTGTTTGTTTATATCCCCCATTTTTATTCATTATTAGCCAGATAAAGCCAAGTAATTGTGGTAATGATACTTGCTTTTTTGCCCAATGCTGGAATGCTAGTAAATTTAGGTATGCCATAGTTACTCGCATGCCTCGCTGGGTGCCTGTGCCGTTGATGCCCCTCACGCTATGACTCTCTTCAGACAGAAAAGGGATCTTGGAACTACAGCCACCATTGTTACTGCCATCTCACTGGCGGCTGTTGGAGCTACCACCGGGGCATTAGCCATGAGTCATACTGGGCAGACTGCTCAGACCCTGAATAATCATTTAGCCAATGTAGCTCATGCCTTAGTTGTACAAAAAGGAATTAATGCTCAACTAAAAGGAAGCTTGATGGTGTTCAATCAGAGGATTGACCTCATGCAGGAGCAAATTGATACCCTATGGCAAATCACTCAACTTGGCTGTCAATGAAAATATGCTGGACTTTGAGTCACTAGCATATAACATGAGAAATTTTCCTGGGCTGCAAATCTGTCTAAACAATTGTCGAGCTATATTTTAGGTAACTGGACTGGAGAATCCGATACTATGATGGAGCAGCTGAGAGTGGCCATTGTCACAGTAAATTCTACCAGAGTGGACGCAGGACTAGTCATAGGATTATCATCATGGATTGCTGCAGCCATGAATCATCTGAAGGAATGGGCGGACATGGGAGCGTTAGCAGGCCTTCTGGTGTTGGTCTCCTTGGTTTGCCTGTGGTATATATGCAAGATTAGAGTCTCACAACAGCGTAATGCAGCCATGACCATTCAGGCCTTTACAGCCATTGAAGCAGGACAGTCTCCCCAAGCATGGTTGGCTACCATAAAAAGCTAAAATGTTACGCTCAGGATGCGAGGCTAAGCACTGCACTCAGGGTCAGCCGCTTTGGACCCAGAGAAGAGCATGTCTGGTTGCATGCGGGTTGATGCCCCAGGTCCCGCCTCTGAGAAAAAGGTATCAGACGGGTCTGATGCTCTTTGGGTGGATGACACCTAAATGAACATCGGTACAAAGTCCCAATTTATTTCTAATATCAGAGATCAGACCTCTACTCTTGCCTGATGAGTCTAAAACAAAAAGGGGGAACTGTAGAGAGCTGGGGAATGCTGTGCCTTAAAGATGGAGCTGGTTTCCGCCTTCCACCTTCCCGATGGTGAGTGCTCTCTGTCATGAACAATTCCACATTTGGCTAAGGCTGAGGATCTGGCTTGCTTCCATGTATGTGGACCTATCTGCATTGCCCACGTGGCACGCTGGGGTTGGCTACCCAGAGGCTATTTAAGCTGTGGGCTGGCTTTCCCCAGGGTCCGAGGATTGTTCAATGTTCCTGAATAAACTGCATTGAAAAAAAAAATAGTATTTGTTGATTCTTCTTTTTACCTTCTAGTTTTCAAGCGAATAGAAAACAGGTACATATCTCAGTATATTGCGCATTCATTTGATGTTATTGTCTTGGCTTTCTGCTTCAGTGAACAATTCAAATCAATTCATCAATATAATCTAATAAATATGTTGAATTTATTTTCATGTAAAAAGTAGTCTTTTAAATATCATTTTATCTTTATACCAATAGAACATTGCCTACAAAACAACATTTTATAGATTTATTTCTACAGAATATATCTCTCAAGAGATGAACATTCACATAGCACAACCAATGCAGGATGAATTTTTAAAATTTACAGCTACATTTAAAATATATTCCAATAGTTTTCATATTATATATTATATTGAATTTATGCAAAGAAAAATACCTCCTACTGCTTCCAAAATCCAATCCCCCAGTCCTTTTTCCTTTATTTATTCATTCACTTTATATTCTGATCAAAGCCCCTTCCTCTCTCCTCTTCTCCCAGTCTCGCCTTCACATCCCCCTCCTCCATTGCACCCTCCCTTTCTTCTCAGAGAAGGGGAGGTCCCCATGGATACCAACCTATTCTGCTCATCAGGTTGCAGCAATCCTCTCTCAATGATGCCAGACAAGGCAGCCCAGCTAGAGGAAAGGACTGCAAAGGCAGGCAATGGTGTCAGTGACAGCCCCTGCTCCAATTATTTGGGAATCCACATGAAGACCAAGCTGTGCATAGGCCACACATGTGCCGGGAGCTTAGGTCAAGTTTATCCATGCTCTTTGGTTGGTGGTTCAGTCTCTGTGAGATCCCATTGGCCCTGATTATTTTACTCTGTAGGTCTTCTTGTGGTTTCCTTAAAGCCCTCAGGTTCCCTCAATTCTTCCTAGCAGTCATTCACAAGACTCTCCAAGCATCTCCTATTCTTTGGCTGTGGGTTTCTGCATCTGTTTCCATCAGCTGCTTGATGAAGCCTCTCAGAAGACAGTTATGCTAAGCTCCTATCGGTGAGTAGAGAATCATTAATAGTATCCGGGGCTGGTTCTCTCCCATTGAGTGGATCTCAAGTTGGGCCTGGATAATATATTTTGGGTGTGTGTAAAAAGTCACAGAGAGAGAATAAAGATTTCCACTTTTAAATCAATTCATCGTCACCGCTATGCAGTAGATGTAAGGTGTATTAATTCACAACTATTACTCAGCTGTTAAAAACTAATAACATGGAATTTGCAAACAAATGGGTGCAACTAGGGAAAAAAAATCATCCCAAATGAGATAATACAGATTTAGAAAGATAGTTATGGTATGTATTCACTTACAAGTTAATATCAGGCTGTCAGTATATGATAATCAAGCTACAATCCACATACTCAAAGAGGTTAGGTAAAAAGGGCAGATCTAGGGATATACACGGATCTTCCTGAAAAGGGGAAATAGAGTAGGTTTCCTAGGTGGACTTGGGGTAGGTGGGTACAAGAGAAGGAAGGATCAGGTTTTGGGGGGAAGCAAACATGACTGGCAAAAAAATCAGGGAAATGATATTCTGCTATACTTATAACCAGTGTCTTGTCCAGTCATCATCTGAGAGGCTTACTCAGGCAGCAGAGAGGAGTTGGTTCAGAGATCTACAGCCAGAGAGTACATATAGAGAGAGTCTAACTTGGTGGTCTCCATTGGATTCCTCCCCTTAGAGCTTAGAAAACGTTTTGGAAGGGGTGGTTAGACTGTAGGAGTGAGAGGAGATGGAAGTCACCCAACATGGACCACTGAATCAAGTAAACTGGGCTTATACAGAATTACACAGACTGAGGCAGAAAACCCAGTGCCTGCACAAATGGCTCTGTACCAGGTCCTCTGTGTATGTGCTACGGCTGATAGTTTTTGTGGAACTCCTAAAAGTGCAATGTATTGTCTTTGACTTTTTTTCTGCTCTTGGAACCATTTTCCTTTTATGGGTGTGTCTTATTCAGTCTCAATATGAAGGCTTTTGCCTTGTTTTATAGCATCTTGTTTTGTCATGTTTTGCTGTTGTCTCTTGGAGACCTTTTCTGAAAGGAGATGGTTAGAGAGGAGAGGCAGACTACAGCTGGGTGGAGTGAAGGTGAAGGAAGAAGAGACTGTTGTCAAGATGTATTGCATGAGGGGAGAATCTATTTTAAACAAACAAACAAACAAAGATCAATAAAACAAACAAAAATCCAAACAATATTCAATGCATTCTAAAATGAAATGATATTGTAGTTCAAAATTCCTCCAAATTATGTATGTCTTAACAGAAAGGAAATATTTATGTGAGTAAGGATATTTCAAATAACAAAATAAAAGATGTAATATAACTTTTGAAAAATTTTATTGAAAATAATTTTTCTTACAATTTATTCCAAATCACTGTTTTAGCTCCCTCATCTCTTTCCAGATTCTCTCCACATCTCCACGTATCCAGTTTCATGCCTTCTTTCTTTCTCTCTCTCTTTAGAAAACAAACTGGCAACTAAACAAACGAACCCAAAGGGGGAAAATAAGAGAAAGGACAGGAAACACATAAAACCTCACAAAAAACACAATCATCACTTACTATAATACACACGCAAAAGACCTGTAATGTAACAAATAACCAAACAAAGAACATGAGAACAAAAATAGACTTCAAAAAACTGTACAGCTCTACTCCTGGCTGTGCCCTTGAGTGAAGAAAGCCAGCTTTTCATTAGCAAGCTCTTATCAGTCGTTAAGGACGAGAGAACCTGTCTTCATTTCCCCTTCTCAGTGCTCTGATGGCACCTGGCTCTGACCCCTGTAGACCCTGTGCAGGCCGCCACCCTCCCTGTGAGTTCATATGTGTGAAGTCCTGTCTTGTCTGGAAAACATGGTTTCCTTGACGTCTTCCACCCACTCTGGCTCTTACAATCTTTCTGCCTTTTCTTCTGAGGGGAGGAGTCGATGAATACATTCGTTTAAGACTTGAGTGTGTTCTAGTCTGTCACATTCTGTATATTGACCTGTTGTGGGATTCTGTATTGGTTTTCATTTAACTGGAGAGGGAAGCTTTTCTGATGATGGCTGAATGAGACAATGGCCATATTCGCCGTTTTATAACATAATCTTTACCCTTTAATTTGCATGGCGTTTTTAATGTGCTGGAATGCTTTTAAACCTTTCCATTTTCAAGCACGTACTGCTAACTACAATTTAAATACCAGTTTCCATGAGAACCAGAATCATACCCTGGAAGACAATTCAGCACCTACAGTTTAATTGTAGTAACTCAATGAGTACATCTTCTTCTAAGTGATGTTGTGAATGTAAACTCAGAAGATGAAGAAGCTACTAAGTTTTCCTAAGTGCTTCATTTGTTTTTTTTCCTCTCTGTGAGTGCCTGTAACTTGCACAGCTTTGTCATCTTTTGTTATACCCTTTACTGTGGTCTTTTGATGAAAACGTCACTACTGGTCTACTGGATACGTACTCTTCACTGTCCCCATATTTCTTCACGTTTAATTAAATGTAAAGTTTTGAGTGAGCTAACAAAGCATTTTCCTGGGTGAAAATATGAGAGGAAAAATCTGTTATCTTCCAATAGTGGTTTGGTGGTGACAATATCTGGAGTTTTCTTTCAATTAAGATTAGAAGTTATTACAGAAACGTAAAGTGTTAATTTAGATTGATTTTGCCATATTGCATCTTTGATCCTAATCTTTGGGGAACAGAGGCAGGAGGATGACTAGTCAGAATCTGCCTGACTGATAGGATGAGACTGTCTCAGAATAATAATAGCAGCACAATATTTTAATTGTTTCTATTTTAATTTGTACTAAATGGTTGAAAACTTCATGTATTTGTACCATACATCTCTTTGATAGCTATTCTTCATTCCCCTTCCAATTCTCCACAACTCCCTAACATATCTTCCTTCAAACTTAATGGCCTCCTTTTGTAATAAATTATTTACTTTTAACCCACCAAGTACAGTTTATGCTGTTCTTATGTACATGGGTTGGAATCATCTCCCTAGGCATTGAGAAACCCATCAGTGGCCTCATTTCTAAGAAATCTGACTCTATCTTTGTTAGCAGCTATAAGTTGCCAATAATCTCCAAGAGGGAAAAACGTAAAACATGTTCATACATAACAATATACATAAACAACTTACATAACCAGAAACCAAACCAAACAAACAAAAAGACAGAAGTCTGTGTTTATTGTCATTCTCAAACATGCAATAATTAATGTTAAAATTACTGTAAGGGTTAAAGAAAAGATTTAGGAAGCTAATAGTTTTGGAGCCTGGAAGTCCAGGAGTAAGCTTTGCTAATTTGACCTCTCAGTAAGCTCTCTTGGCTGTATCTCAATACAGAAGTAAGTGCTTTGATGCAAGGAATAGTAAAATAGGAAGCCAGAGATTATTCAGAGCCAAAGCTTGACCTGGCCACTGACCAATGTCCCAAGAGAAGTTCACTAATCTCTTCTTGTTAGTCCACAACCTAACAAGGCCTGGCATATTAATGATTTCCCCGATTTAATGACACACTCTGGATCAAAGTCCAAGCTCATGAAACCATGGTAGCTATGGGAAAAAATAATGAAAACCATAGATTTTTTTTTTCTAGACAGGATTTCTCTCTTTAGCCTTGGCTGTTCTGTACTGGACTTGTAGACCAAGCTGGCCTCAAGTTCATAGAAATCTGCCTACTCTGTCTTCCTGAGTACTGGGATTAAATGTAGGTGTGGTGTTCATGGTATCCATCACACCTGGCTGCCATAAACATTTTTATATGGTATTGAGGTTGGATATGTAGGGTTTCCCCAAATTTGTACAACAGGTGGCACTACGGAGATGTAATTAATGATTTGATCATGAAAAGGCAATTTTCATTAATGAATAAATTCAAGTTAATAACAGTTAAATAGACTTTAAGTGAGGTCTAGCTGGAAAAATTTTCTCTTGAATGGTTTATCTGTGCTACAAATTCTCCCTGTCTTTCTTTCCTTCCTTTCACATGGTCATAACTTGGAACCTCTGAAATCATGCAGCAGAAAAGTCTTTTTTTCCTTTAACTGATAAACATAGTGTTATTAGGAAAAATAATTTAGTCCTAACTTTTAACTGACTACACATTTGAGGATGGATCTGTAACTAAATCCTGGTTTTATCCTCTGAAAATCAGAATTCATAGTACTATGGAATTACATTAACAAGAGTTTTCTGTGTGAACCCATATTCTCTGTCATCCTAATCTAATTTAGTTGCTACTTAGAACATGCAGATTCTAAACATTTTAGGTACACTAGTACTATAGAAGAATTAAAATTAATTTTACTTAATTTAAATTGAACTAGCTACATAAGCTAGTGACTAAAATATTGGTTGTTATACCCTTAAAACTATTAACTGGGAACCTGAACAGTGATAATTAAGATACTAATGTATTATTCTCTAATGGATTCATCAGTGATCAAATATTTGCCAAGGCATTTTGAGGTTATCATTCTTGTGAATTTACCATGTTAAAGAAATACATATTTTCTATGTTAGTGAAAATTGTAATCCTTATTTATTCATAAATATTAAATATCTTCATCGTACAATTTCTTTTTAAAATACGATCTCGTAAAATAATCATATTTTCACATTAAAGTTTTTGCTTTTCTATTTTATTATTGTAGGTGAGCATTTATCATTTTCTTTTAAGGATATATTAAACCATTATATGTATAACTTGTATGACAGTTTGAGAAATTATTCACAATTAGAGAAAGTACCAATTAAAATATCACAGATTGATATAAGTGGTATTATAGTAAGAGATAAAAACACAATCAACAATATACTGAGAGGTGAGGAAAGACATTCTCTCTCTCAAGGTTACTACAAATGTGTGTCTGTGGGAAAAAATAAATACCTGCTCTGGGTCTAGGTTTCTTGTTTTCAAAGTGAAAACAAATCTATAAAATACATTTCAGTTCTAAAAGTCTGTCTTTCTTGTTTTCAATTTTAAGTCCCAGGAATATATTTAAAACATAGTTGTGTTGCTTGCCACAGTTGTACTTATTAGAACTTGGATCTTTATGGAAGAATTAATAGGTGCCCTCAGGCAGTTTCCCTTAACTGGGATAATTTGTCAAACACTCTTCGAGACCACATTATTGAGTATGATCAAAGACAGGCTAAGAACACTTGGCTTGCCTTGCAATAACTCTGCTTAGAGCAGAGATACAAGACACTCCAAAGAGCCTGAAAATGAGCTAGGCAACAAACCAGATGAAATATTAACCATGATGAGAACTTAATAAGGTTCAAAAAACAAGATGAAAGTCTAAGCATAAGCCTCTGCAGTTAGATCTTAACTATATAGTCTAGGGTGCTTAACTGGGAAGAAAATCTTTAGATTACTGACAATGGTAGAAATGAACTTCATAAACAGGTATTTCTATTTTAACAAATGTGTAAGTTGCTCATGATAGCACGAATTATCAGGCTTGAAATTAGGAGAAACTGGATGCTGTTTATGGACTATGAATATATGAGAGAAAAATGATTCTTTTGGGGAGAATGTTTGTTGGCAAAGAATCATGAGTACCATAAGAATAAATGTCTAGACTTTTAAGAAGTTAAACTGGAAGAGAAATTAAAATGTTTGCCATAGTCTTTAACTGTCATTGTTGCATATGCATTTATAAATACAACATGATGGGTTCATTTAGAATGTTCATATGTCTTTAGGAATGATATCTTGGGATTGGATAACTTGTATGCGGGTTCATCCCTGGAGAAGACTGATCTTCCTCTGTCAGCAGCATTTCTTCTTTCTGTTGCTCTGCATCTATTGGTAGGGTTTTGTGACAACATTCCCATGCATGTTGGCATGCGTATTAGTTAGGGCTCTCTAAGGAAACAAAATTGAGAGAATAAACACACATACAAACACACAAGATTTATAAGAGTAGTTTGTATGTCGTTGTTTCTAAGAGGCTGTAATGGTCTGAGCAGTCCAACAATGACTGTCTCCTCATGGAGAGGCCAGGAATCCAGTAGACATGAAGTTGGTGACATGGTTGTCTCAGCAATTCCAATCAGGTGTTGGTGCCTGGGAAACTCCAAGAAGGAGAACATCTCCTCTTCCGTGTATATTGGAATCCTGAAAGAATATGTTCCAATACTAGTGGAGGACTGACTCAGCACCAGTGTAGATAAACTTGCCCGTCAGAGTAAGGACAAGTAGGCAAAAGTAAAACTTTCTCCTTCTGCAGCCTTG
This sequence comes from Meriones unguiculatus, assembly GCF_030254825.1. NCBI lineage: Eukaryota > Metazoa > Chordata > Mammalia > Rodentia > Muridae > Meriones > Meriones unguiculatus. The sequence goes on from NC_083363.1 coordinate 49,643,065, forward strand.
TAGTGTGGCCCAGATACAGGGTGGTATTTCCTACCTCATGTGATCCAGTCAAGTTTATCACCATTCTCAGGTGTGCCCAGCTACTTGAATTTTAATTGATTCCAAGTGTAGCCAGGTTGATGGCCAAGATTAACTACCACAACATGTCACTTGGTGTTGTCCTTTGGTACATATTTACACATATCAAAATTCTGATCTTCATTGAAGAAAACTTTGTTACATTTTAAACGTGAACTGTGAGTAAATCAGCATCTATAAACACATTTAAACATACAGGAAACTACCATGAACTAAGCCAGTATATCCAACAAATGATAAGGTTTTTTAAACTCTGCTTAGAAGAGTAATCCATGTCCTTTACTCCTGTTTCATGGCATAGTGTCCAACTCTTCTTCTTCTTCATCTTCTTTTTTTTCCCCTAAATAGGTTTTGGAATTGGGGTTTCATGAAAAGTTAACTCTTACTTCTATCTCTTTTTTCTCTCCTCTCTCTGTTTCCAATCTTCCATTCTATTTTATTGGTTTGCCATTTTTGTTTCTTATCTCTTTTTATTGTTTAAGAATATAATGCATGTATATGTGTTTTGATCCAACCAACTCCCCACTGACTTCCCTCCCATTCTTACTCTGCCTTGCCTGTTTGTCCTTCCCAACCATCATGAGATATTTGATGATAATTAAACAAGGGATTAAGTCCCCAAAGATAAGTTGACAGTTTTCTAAATTATGGTAAATAGTGCTGTGATCAAGCACCATGGCCAAAGCAATTTTGGGAGGAACCCATTTATTTGGAATGTGTTTCCACAACACTGTTCATCTTTGAAGGAAGGCAGGAACTAGCAGGCAGTAGCTGATGCAGAGACCATAGAAGAGCGTTTCCTGCTTCCTGGCTTGCTCAGCCTGATTTCCTGTAGAACCAAGGACCATCAGCTGAGGGGTAGCTCCATCACAGTGGTCTGAGCCCCCCCCCCATCAATCACTAATTAAGAAGGCTGGGCAGTGGTGGCACACCTTTGCTTTTTTATTTTTTAATACAATTTATTTACTTTGTATCCCAGCTGTACACCCTCCGTCATCCCCTATCAATCCCACCCTCCCTCCCTCCCTCTTCTCCTCCCAGGCCTCTCCCCCAGTCCACTGACCCTTCCATATGACCCTAGCATGTTAGGTCTTATCAGGACTGGCTTCCATCAGACCCTAGCATATTAGGTTTCATCAGGACTGTCTGCATTGTCTTCCTCTGTGGCCTGGCAAGGATGCTCCCCACTCAGAGGGAGGTGATGAAAGAGCCAGCCGCTGAGTTCATGTCAAAGACGGCCTATATTACCCTTACTAGGACACCCACATGAAGACAGAGCTGCCATGGGCTACATCTGTGCAAGGGTTCTAGGTTATCTGCATGCACGGTCCTTTGGTTAGAACATCAGTCTCAGAAAAGATGCTTGGGTCCAGATTTTTTTAGTTTTGTTGGTCTCCTTGTGGAGCTCCTATCCCATCCAGGTCTTTCTATCTTCCCCTTCTCTCATAAGATTCCCTGCACTCTGCCCAAAGTTTGGCTATGAGTCTCAGCATCTGCTTTGATATCCTGCTGGGTAGAGTCTTTCAGAAGCCCTCTCTAGTAAGCTCCTGTCTTATTCCCCGTTTCTCCCTCTTCTTACTTCCTTCCTGTTTGCCTTTCCTGAGGACTGAGCATCTTTCCTAGGGTTCTCCTTCTTGCTTAGCTTCTTAAGGTGTACAGATTTTAGTTTGTTTATCCTATACTATTTGTCTAATAACTACTTATGAATGAGCATATAAAATGTGTGTCCTTTTGCTTCTGGGTTACCTCACTCAAGATGATCTTTTCTAGTTCCCATCATTTGCCTGCAAATTTCATGTTTTCCTTGTTTTTAATAACTAAGTACTATTCCATATATAAAACTCAAGAAGTTAAACAGCTAAAAATCAAGTAATCCAATTTTAAAAATGGGAAACAGAACTAAACAGAAATCTCAATAGAGAAATATCAAATGGCAGAGAAACACTTAAAGAAGTGGGAAACAGTAAGATCTGGAGAAGACAGGAACTCCACAAGGAGAGCAACAGAACAAAATAATCTGAACACAGGGGTCTTTCCTGAGACTGCTATTCCAAACAAGGACTATGCATGGAGATAACCTAAGATCCCTGCACAAATGTAGCCCATGGCAGTTCAGTATCCAAGTGGGTTCCATTGTAATAGGAACAGGGACTGTCTCTGACATGAACTGATTGATCTGCTCTTTAATTACCTCCCCCTGAGGGGGGAAGCAGCATTACCAGGCCACAGAAGAAAACAATGCAGCCACTCCTGATGAGACCTAATTGACTAGTATCAGAAGGAAGGAAAAGAAGACCTCTCTTAACAGTGCACTTGGGGAGGGCATGAGTGAAGAGGGGGGAGGAAGGGAGGGATTGGGACAGGAGGAGGGTGGGAACCACAGAGGGGATACAAAGTGAATAAAGTGTAATTAATAAAGGAAAAAACAAAACAAAACAAGAAATGCTTAATGTCCTTAGTCATTAGGGAAATGCAAATTAAAACAACTGAGATTTCACCTGATATCCATTAGAATGGCTAAGTTCAAAAACTCAACTGACAACACATTCTGGAGAGAATGTGGAGAAAGGGGAACCCTCCTCCATTGCTGGTGGAAATACCAACTTGTATAACCACTTTGGAAATCAATGTGCCACTTTCTCAGAAAATTAGGAATAGTGCTACCTCAAGATCCAGCTATACCAGTCCTAAGCATATATCCAAAATATGCTCAAGTACACAACAAGGACATTTGCTCAACCATGTTCGTAGCAGCTTTATTCATAATAGCCAGAATCTGGAAACAACCCAGATGTCCCTCAACAGAGGAATAGATACAGAAAGTGTGGTACATTTACACAATGCTGGCACACCATTAATCCTAAGCCTTTAATTCCAGTACTTGGGAAGCAGAGGCAAGCAGATCTTTGTGAGTTCGAAGCCAGCTTTCTACAAAGAGAATCTAGGACAGCCATGCTACACAGAGAAACCCTGTCTTAAGAAACAAACAAAAAAGTGTTCTTCAGGTTTGCTTGGAGCCTGATCTTATAAAGGTGCATTTTTTCAATTGAGGTTCCCTACTCTCAGATGGCTCTATGTTGTGTCAAGTGGAAATAAAACTAGCCAGACTTGTAGAGACAATTTCTTTAAATTCATGAGATGCATGAGATATCTTTTTTTGAAGCTATTAAGTCTTTATTTAAGCTTTTCATGACATTTTTTAAATTAAAAATAAATATTTGCATTGTAGTTAGCAGAGTCACATGTCAGTGTCACACATCAACTCAGTTTCACAATTTATTAATATGAGATAACTAAGCATGAAACCACTAAGATTTTCTAAATCACTGAATATTTAATATGTTAGCAGCCGTAGTTTTGAAACTAACTTGTGATTGGTTCTCACAGTGGCCACTAGTTCTGTTTCTGGCAACTTTTACTAAATGTTAATGGGTTCTGGGCAACCCAACTAGCCAACAAACCTCAGAAAGAGAAAGAGAGAGAGAGAGAGAGAGAGAGAGAGAGAGAGAGAGAGAGAGAGAAAGAAAGAGAGAGAGAGAGAGAGAGAGAGAGAGGAGCTGCAAGCTAAGTAATACTTATTTGTAATTTAGATCTTCATGGACATTTATTGTAGCAAAAAGGTTGTTTCCACCATGCTTTTCCAGAATCTCCAAGTTAGACTGAATCATTAATTTTAATCCTTAAATTTCAGTTCAGTTCAATTACAACCTAGAAACTACTGGTATCTGAATGTCACTATTTTATAACAAAACTATTTTATTTACAAAATGAAAAATAATCAAATGACTTACCAGCAGGCAAAAGTTAAAGTTTTTTTTTTTTTTAACCCAATGATTGAAGAAATATTAAGCAAACATTTCCATGCACCCACATATCGGGTCATTTCTTAATACTTCGTTTCCACGAAGGGAAAACTCTGTACGCCCTTGCATTCCTTCTCACCCCTGTAGTAATCGTAATCATGCAAACTTCTAATAGGTTAAATTTGCATTGCCTTCCAGAGAAGACTGCAGGCAGAGGCGTCCTGGCAAACAGAATCCTACAACTCTGTGAGATGATAATGGGCAGAGGATGAAATTGGAAGTCCTTTCTCTGCCTGGATCTTTTCTGGGTATATCACTTATACCATCTGTTCCTTAATTTTCTTGCCTGAAAATTAGAATGAGCTTGGCTATTTTTTCTTTCGCTTACTTTCTCCATGAGCGCTTACTAAAACTGGCAAATCACAAAGGCTCACCACCCTACGGAGCTGCTTATCATAAAGAAAGGAAAAGGAAATATGGCCTAACGTAAATTTATTCATTTATGCCTGCTATTTAAATACACGTAAGAATTTATGTATGAATATGTACATTTGATATAAGTATACATTTACTAATACACCATTAGTTAAAGCAGCAGAAACTACAGAGAGCTGGTTATGTTTCCTATTTGGCTGAACTAAAGTGAAATACTGGGGAAACGAATTGAAAGACAAGATTGCAAGTGTAGACTAGAAAATTCAAGTAAAGTATAACTAGAGAAACTTTCTCTTCTGCATGTTGTTCTATATTCTTTAATAAAGAAAATTCTGTTTGAAGATTTATCTTTTTCCTATGAATATAAATGAAAGAGCTTTGATTTATACATTTAATCCAAGATAATGAGAAATGTCTTATCTATAAAGATATTTCAAACATGCAGACTGCACATATTCCTTGACTTCCAAATAAAAGCCAAGCATTGTACGTCACTCTTATTCTCTGTAGCCCATCAGTGGTGCCAGCAACGGAGTTTTTCTTATATGCTTTCACTGGACTCAAATCTCATCAGAAAGATATCCTAAGCCATTTTCTCCTAAACAGCAAAAATGAGTTTATTGTTTTACAATCTCCTTCTTTTAAAAAATGTTTTAATTACCCAGACACGATGGTGCATGCCTATAATCCCAGCACTCTGGGCAGAGGCAGATGGAGTTCTGTGAGTTTGAGGTCAGTCTGTTCTACAAAGCAAGTCCAGGACAACTAAAGCTACACAGAGAAATCCTATCTCGAAAAACCAAAGAAAAATAAATTAACTGTCCAAGTTTATGGAGAAAGTGTGGTAATTTGAGACATGAATAGAATACAGGCAGAACAAATCAGAGTACTTCACAGTTCCATCTCCAATCATGTTATATGATATTAGAAATAATCTTTATGTAAAGTATGGGGAAATAAAATATTTAAGTTTGGAAACAGAACCCAAGCAAGGCCCTTCCAGTCCCTACTTAGTCACCAAGCTTTGCAAGCTCTCACAACAAATGTCATGGGAATTTACCAGACAAGAATTTTGATTCCCTGAAATTCTCCCTTTTTGCATTCTCGCACTTCTTCCTGTAAAAACTCAGCTGGGAGTATGTTTAGTCACCAGGGCCTTGCACTGGAGTCTAGCTGTTGCCATGAAAGTAAGAAGGTACTCTCCTGAGTCACTCTGTCCCTTGGGGTTAAATCCAGGTTTAGTCTCTGTTGCATATGGTAAAATAGCAGGTGTTAAATCTGCAATGTTATGGAGTTGCAGATATCACTATTTTTATTTCAGTTGAATTGGAAAGAAGTCCAAGTTGAACATAACCCTGAGTCTGACAATGGCTAACCTGCAGCCAAAGAGAAAAAGATATTTTCGGAACTTAATAATTAAGACAAGATTGAAAAATTTAACTGTGGGTGTGCTATTAAATAAAGAAAGAGTTACAAGTCTGGTAGTTCTTTACAGTAAATTAATATGTGATGGCAAAAATATTACCTGGAGTTTTTACAAGAGAAATGTAAAGGAAACATGCAAACAACCTTTTTTTTTTTTTTTTTTTTTGCAAAAGTTTTCTTAGATTCTAACTGTTTAATTAATCAATAGTGCTCATTCTCACTCTCTCTCCCTGTCCTTCCTATTCCTCCCTTTCTCTTTGCTTACCCACCCTTTCCATATATGATCTATAGGTAATTTTTTACCTTGATATTTTAGTAGGACTTAGTGATTTCAATTTTCTCGTCTGTCTTATTGTGAATACCACATTTAATGCATGCTTTGTGTCAGGAATGTCTGTGAGAAACTCAGTTTCCCATGTGCTGAAATGCTGTCTTGAAGATACTTTCAGGGAATGGTTTGGTGATAGTAATTCATAATGTAAAGTCAGCAGGAACTTGCCATAAACAGCATGAGAATAATTTCAATCTAAATGCAAGTCCAAAAAGGAAGTAAAATGAGTAACTTTATTGATAGGTATTTATTTTAAGTGATACATAAATCTGTACTAACAAAGGCTTGGCAAGAGTCACTATTTTAGAATTTAATTTAATATTTTATGCCTTCGATAGCACAATTTCTGCTGTCTTTGTCTTTCATTGCCAAAGTCAAGGATATGACAACAAAAAACAGTAGTATATTGATTAATGAATGGAAAAAGTAATTTGAAAATGATGATCCCAGTTGATCCCAGGGACCCACATATTAGAAAGAGAAAACTGACTTCCTAAGTCATTATCGACTTTCACGCTTGTTCCATGGCATGGGTATAAGTGGACAGGTGCACACACACACACACACACACACACACACACACACACGTACAAAGAGAGAATAAATGTAATAAAAAAGAAAAAGTTAATGTTAAAAAAGTACAGCAACCAAAGAAGATACTTCATGTCATTTTCTGGGTCCTAGTGTGTCTATTTACACTCACATACATGCACATGTATACCTCCCCTCCCCACCCCCACACTCACTCACTCACTCACTCACTCACTCACTTCAGTAAAAGTAAGAAAACAAAGTCCAGGAAGTTTAGTGAAAGTCTTCTTAGTCCTTTTATACATATGCATATCAGTTGGCACTAACTCAAACTTAATAGTTGAGGAACAGCGAGATGATGGATGCTGGCTTCTTAAATTCCCACTAGATTCAGCAAAAATTAACTGTGCACCTTCCATTTACCAGATGGTGTTCTGTGATTAATATGACGCTATGTGGTAAATCACAATTTATAAATCAGAGCAAACATGTCTAGATGCACTGGAGCTACAACTCAGTGATGGTCAAACTAGCACAATGACAAAAGTAGAGAGAGCAGAGAAAGGGTAACTCATCCAATTGTAATTTCAATGGACCCAGTTCAGGGAATGCATGCTTTAATCTAGAAGAACAAAGCATAAATTTATTAAAATAATCATAATGAATGTGGTAAATTTTATGTTTTCCCTTTTTATCCAACCAAGAAGTTGGTAACTTCATATAGAAAATTAAGAAAAATGTATTTCTTCAAATTCTCTCTCTCACAAAACAAACAAATATAAAAAAAAAAAAAACCTGAAGTATCAGACATAGGCAATTGTAGATAGGTTACTAGGATGTCTTTATTCCCTAAGAAGCAGCTGGAGAACAGGCAGACAGAGAAGTAAAATCTTAGAGACCTGCTCAGAAGGAAGTCAGTGAGAAGCAGGCAGTTTAGCACCCCAAGAGGAAAAATTCTCGAGAGAACTACATCAAAAACTCAGCATCATTCCAAAAGTGCTTTAAAGTGAGCTAACACATAAAGTTGGGGAGTTGTCAGTTCAAGATAAATTAGAAATGCTGCTGAAGGCAAAGACCATTTGCAAAATGTGCCTTTTCTAATTTTAACCCAGGCATGAGTTTGCCATAATGTGTAAACTACATTGTAGCCCAGAAACACACAGCAGAGAGATCTAAGAAAACATGGTAGTGCAGGTCACAGATTAGGTTCTCTATCTCTAAAATGTCCTTATCATAACCAGTCATCATTTAACCTTGGAGTGTGCGTAAGCTTTGTTTTCAGAAATAGAATCACGTCAGCTGATCATTGTACATTTGACTTATGGCTGTGATTCCACCCTTATGCAAGAGGTTGACAAAATTCAGCACTAGCTTTCCACATTCTAACTCCTCTTGAGCATAGAATAACAAACATTTTTATTTTCTTCACTTCATATATCAGTAATCACAAGTTCATGTTCACCATTCATATTATTTTTTCCATTTATTTCCTTTTGTTTTAGTCTTTAAATAGGTTTTAGCTAATTTACTCAATTTACATTCCAACTGTAGCCCCCTCCCTGGTCTTCCTGGTCTCACCCTCACTCCCTCTTCTCCCTTATCCCCCTACCCTAGTCCTCAGACAGGAAGAACCCTCCTCTCTTATCAACTGATTCCAGACTATCATGTTTCTTCAGGACTGCCTGCATTCTCTTCCTTGGTGGCCTGGTAAGGCCACCTTGCTTGGGGGGAAGTGATTGAAGAGAAGGAAACAGACTTCATGTCGGAGATAGTACCTGCTTCCCTTACTAGGTAACCTACACGGAGACTGAGTTGCCTAGGTGGTACATCTGAGCAGGAGGCCTGGGTCCTCTCCATGCATGGTTCTTGGTTGGTGTATCAGTCTCCACAGGGCCCCATGGACACAGATTTACTTTATTTTTATCTTTTAAGGATTTATTTATTTTATTTTATGTGTATGGCTATTTTGCCTGCATGTGTATATATGTGTACCATGTGTGTGCCTGTTACCGTGGCTTCCCGTGAACTGGAGTTATAGTCAGTTGTGAGCTGCTACATGGGTGCTAGAAATTGAACCTGGGTCTTCTAGAGGAACATGTTGGCAATGCTCCTAACTGCTGAGCCATTTCTCCAACCTCTCTATACGTATTCCTTACCCACAGCTGAGAGTGATGGAGCAGCCCTATTTGAAAGCTGCCATCTTCTTAATACAGAAAAAAAGGCAAAACACTGATGAGGATATGAGCTTTTGAAGTCTTTTTCTCTGACATAGCACATTACTATGTTTTCCAGATTAAGCTGATCACAACTAACAACACAACATACTTCTGTAACATGTGTCACCAAGGTGGTGGGCCCTGGATAAGGGTGGCCCTCCTCCAATACACTCCTGTGCCTTACAATGATCTCCATGCTGAAATAAAACCAAGCCTGGTTTTATTTAAAATTGGATACTTTTCAAAGGTGTTAGAATTTGTATTGCACAATGTTTATACACGGAAAACCTTTTATAGTTACAATGCAAAATATCTGATGAATTACTCTTGAAATTCAAATAAAATTTCTTTTGCTTTTTTTCATTGTTCAAAATTGCTATGATTATATATGAAAATGAAAAGACATGAAAGAAATTGAAAAATATTATTTGGCAACTCTTCTTGATTCTATTTAGTAAAATTTATTACTGTTCCTTTACTATTGTGTATTTTATTGACTTCTATGTGCCGTTAATTAATTTTATATTATTTTAAGCTGGATATTTCCTAGAATTGGAGCAGGACTCAAATTAAGCCCATTTAGGGTGTTGTATAATTTATTAACCCTCCATTATAGGATATATACAATCTTACTTTATTTTCCAGTGTTTTCTTTAATAATCATGTATTAGGTACACCAAGAAAATAAACTCCTAACTGAAAATTTCTAGGGTGTTTTTGATCTGTATCCAACCTAGTAGTATTCAAGGATTATTTACGTTCTCAGGTGGTCACAGCGTTGGCTGCTCAGGATGTAGGCTTTAAAACACTGATGACAACTCTGCAAGACAGACAGAACATTACTGTAGTTGCAAAACAGCATGTAGCCTTAGCTGTTTAATATTCCTTTAATTTTGTCTATTTGATACACTTCTTAGCAACAGATTTGTTTCAGATTACACTTTGAGACAAAAGACAGGAAAAATATAACTTACCCATTAGGTTTAAACACAAACAAATCAAGAAGATTGGATTACTTGGTTTGTTGGTGTTTAACTTCTTCAGTTCTTTCTATATTCTGGATATTAGCTCCCTGTCAGATGTAGGGTTGGTGAAGATCCTTTCCCAGTCTGTAGAATGTAGTTTTGTTCTGATGACAGTGTCCTTGGCTTTTCAGAAGCTTTTCAGTTTCATGAGGTCCCGTTTGTTGACTATTGATCTTAGAGCCTGTGATGACCCCCTGCTTAGAGGAAGCCCTTAGGCCGCTCAGTTTCTAAGTGGGTTTCCTAAAAAGGGTATCAGGGGCTGTCTCTGACATGAACTCAGTGGCCATATCTTTGTTCACCTCCTTTTGGGTGGACAGCCTTGCCAGGCCACAGAGGAAGATGATGCAGCCAGCTCTGATAAGACCTGATAGGCTAGGGTCAGATAGAAGGGGAGGAGGTCCTTCCCTATCAGGGAAAGAGCATAGGGGTAGAAGAAGGAGGCTGGGTGGGATTAGGAGGAGACAAGGGAGAGGCCTACGGGGGGTATACAAAGTGAATAAATTGAAATAAATAAGTAAAATGAAATTTAAAATATCAATAATATTGCAGTGTGGGGAATATTTTCAGTTATTGCTTAAGTACTACTGTCAATTAAGCATCGATTAACATTGCAATAAGCAATTTATTGAAAATGCAGTAAAAAGATGGTCATATTACAGAGTAAGAATTTTAGGTTCTTTAGGAATGAGAGAAAATTATATGGAGATGTATTTTGAGCACTTTAGTCATATATCAAAGATATTATACCTTGATCTCAAAAATCTATGATAATCAGAAATCTAAAATTAGGTAAATATAATGAAGTTGAGGAACAAGGGTTGCCAAAATGGGATTTTCAAATACTTGGCACTGGAAGTAGATAGATTACTTCAGATTTAGAGCAAATAAATAAAAATGTGATTGTTGAGTGAACTCCTGTCCACATGTTTAATTTAATGTAGGAAAAATTGTTTTATAAATGAGTAACATTAATTTGTAACTTTGTTTCATCACACATTTTGCAAAGGAATGAAAGAGGTAATGGGCAATAACATTTATGCATAAAATTTGTTCAAAGCTTAGTAAGTATCAGATAGAATGCTAAATTCTTTTGCATGCCTCATTTGATCTAATCCTCTTAACTTCTCTATGAAGTAGCATGATTTTAATATACTTTATAAAATATGAAAATTGGCTTATGGAAATAAAATGTTTTTTTCTGATAGTATAATTTTAATACATTTTCATACAATTTTATTAGATAGAAAAAATATTTTCTGTTTATGACTGTAAAACTATAGAGTCACATGTAATCTGATAACAAATTAAAGTCAAATCATTCAGGTTTCTTTGTCTGTCTTCATTATTCCTCCTTCCTTCCTTCCTTCCTTCCTTCCTTCCTTCCTTCTTTTCTTTTCTTTCCTTTTTCTTCCCATCATTTTTCTTTGTTTCTTTTCTCTCTCCCCTCTTCCTTTTTTTCTGAAACCATGTGTACAGTACATACTTTTCCATAGCATTTTTCATTAGGATGATAGTGGTGGTGGTGAATCACAAGGGAAGAATTCGCTGTATGTTAGAAAATTTCTAGAGACTAAGAAGGAACATGAAATGTGCAGATTCTGTAGAGATGACAGAAATGCAACTTGTGCTCTATAGATTGGACGGGATTATAACACACTTTGGAGCTCTTATTCCTGATAAAAGTCAGGGTGAGGGACACAATCTAAGTTTTGAACACAAAGGAAGAAATAATTAAAAATTGTCTGTAGTTTGCTCCTAGACTTCCACACAGAGATAGATATAAATAATATGGTATTTACATCCAAGAAGAGAGATCACTAAAATTACATTTTTAGCATTAATATTAGCTTTTCATATGTATGTCAGATTGTTGATCCATTTGTTCTAATATTTGGGGGGTGTCAATGTAAAATGTCTCCTCTACATCGTACAGCAAGACAAAGTATGAAATGCAATAAGTGTATCCATGCTCTTCAGAAGTCCCATTTTTTTTGTTTCAGATAAAAATTTATTAAAGAAACAGTAAGAGCAGACCACTCTCAACCTGTGAATTTTGAAAACCGAGTATATCCCTGTACGTTTGAAAACAACCACTGCCATATACAAACATATAAGAAAAATTAACAGAAAAAATACAACCAATTTAAAATAACTATCAGCAGGAAGCCAGAATGTTTAGTCTGTGCAGTATTTCCAGAGAAAAAGTATCTTAAAGAACAGAGGGCACACGTCAGACAAAGTGAAAAGGCACAAGAGAAACAGAGCAGGTATTATACAAAAGAGCTAGCCAGGGTCACCAAGGAGAGCAAAATCATCAGACAAGGTGAAGAGGAAAAGAGATGAGAAAGACAAGGGAGGAGAAGGAGAGTGTCAATCAACTTACCAAACAACATACTGCAGACAAGAGTCTGCTGGTTATTTTATAAAAGATGTGTATACGTATGTATACAGACAAATATATATATACATATGTTTACATGTATATGTTTACACAAATATGTATATATACATATACATACATACATACATATATACATAGGTATGGTGCATGTATTCTAAAGCAACTTCTAGAATGACTAGACAAAATAGATACAGTTAAATGGAAAGGTCAAGGGGACTAATTGCTCAGCTGGGCTGCACAAGAGGCTGACACATCTAAGGACAGTCTCTTGTAAAAGGCAGGTGCTTGCGAGTAAAAGGATTGTTATCATTAGTAACAAACAAATGAAGTTACTAAGAATTTCCTGTTGGTTCTGTGAATACACTGTGCGTATTTCATAAAATATGAATGAAATTAATGTCTGCAATTATTTTTTTCAAAATGGAGTTTTTTTTAATTTAATTTTATTATTTTATTAACTGTATCCCAGGTGTATCCCGCTCCCTCATTCCCTCCCAGTCCCTCCCTCCCTCCCTCATCTCCTCCCTGCCCCTTTCCAAGTCCACTGTTTAGGGAGGATCTCCTCCCCTTTCCTCTGACCCTGTTTTATCAGGTATCAAAATGGAGGTTTTTTAAAAATATTTTTTGCAGGAGATAATACCAGTCAAGTAAAATGAAGCAAGCAAATGGTTCTATAGTCACCAATTTTTCTGTAGTCACAAAATGATTATCTGTGTGCATGTGTTTATGAGAATGTGCCTCAAAATCTCTATGGGTCTCTACCTCTCAAATGTTGGGTTTAGAAGTATACCTGTCTCAGTATTTTTGTTTATATTCAAACATTTATTTATGAGATATGTAGAGATACACAGTGTAAATTATACAATTTTAATGTACATATACACATATACCTTTGTCTTTATTGTGAAGTAGGACAATTTGTCTTACATATTTCTTTCTGGCTTCTCCTCATGCTAATTTTTGGCTTTTCTCAGCACCAGACAGATAATATCAATTTCTACCTATACTTTTATGATTGATTTCTGTGGCCCTCATTTTCCAAAGGTAGTAGTTAATTCACTATATGGTATGAACTAAATATGTTTGAATTTATATATGCCATTGTATTTCTGCTGCTTCCTTTTAAACATTAAATAGTATTTAGTGTATGAGTATAATAAATATAAGAATAACATTCCAATGTATGAGCACACCTCAGTTTTTAAACTCACATTTGGTGAGCATTTTTACTTTTAAAATGACTTGTAGTATTTTGTGGTTTTTGTTTTAATTTTCTTGACAGCTTTATTCATGTTTTCATATGTTCACCATTCCAATATATGTAAATATATTTTATATATTTCTATGTACAATGTATAAACAAGTGGCTGGATTATTGCCATATCTGGCTGTTAGGCGTAATATTGCTGAGTGTAGGAAAAATGTACTTGTGTGTATGTATTTGTGTGTGTGTAAGAGAGAGAAAGTAAGAGAAAGAAGATTTGCAAGATATATGGAGGAATAAAAATGTTCCAGTCCTGGATTAAATTTATGTTCCAGTGTGACAATACTAATCATCTTATTAATATTCTTAATTTGAAAAAAATTACTGTACTTCATGATTCACTGATGGATTTCTTTAGTGCATCACTAATATTTCTTTTATTTTATAGATATATAGATATGCTAGTCATTTGATGGTGACATTTTTGTATCTTTTCATAAAATGAATTTGAAATATTACTTTTTTAATTTTAATTTTATTTTAATTACAGTTTATGCACTTTGTATTCCTTCTGTAGCCACCTCCCTCATTCCTTCTTAATCAATCCCCTCCCATGTCCCTTTCCAAGTTCACTGATAGGGGAGGCCCTCCTCCCCTTCCATCTGATCTTAGCCTATCAGGACTCATCAGGACTGGCTGCATTGTCCTCCTCTGTGGCTGGTAAGACTTCTCCCAACTCAGGGGGAGGTTATAAAAAAGCCAGCCATTGAGTTCATGTCAGAGACAGTCTAATATCCACTTATAAAAGAGTATATACCATGTATGTCTTTCTGCTCCTGGGATACCTCACTCATGATGATCTTTTCTAGATCCTACCATTTGCCTGAAATTTTCATGATTTTCTTGTTTTTAATTGCTGAGTAGTATTCCATTGTGTAAATGTACCAGAATTTCTGTATCCATTCCTCAATTGAGGGACATCTGGGTTGTTTCCTGTTCTTGCTATAACGAATAAAGCTACTAAAAACATGGTTGAGCAAATGTCCTTATTGTGTACTTGAGCATCTTTTGGATATATACCTAGGAGTGGTATAGCTGGATCTTGAGGAAGCACTATTCCTAATTGGCTGAGAAAGTGCCAGATTGATTTCCAAAGTGGTTATACAAGTTTACATTCCCACCAGCAATGGAGGAGGATTCCCCTTTCTCCACATCCTCTCCAACATTTATTGTCACTTAAGTATTTGATCTTAGCCATTCTGATGGGTCTAAGGTGAAATCTCTGGGTCTTTTTGATTTGCATTTCCCTGATGAGTAAGGACACTGAGCATTTCTTTAACTGTGTCTCTGCTATTTGATATTCCTCTATTGAGAATTCTCTGTTTAGCTCTTTACCCCATTTTTTAATTGGATTACTTGATTTGTTGCTTTTTAACTTCTTGAGTTCTTTGTATATTATGGAAATTAGCCCTCTGTCAGACACAGGGTTGGTGAAGATCCTTTCCCAGTCTGTAGGCTGTCATTTTGTTCTGATGACAGTGTCCTTTGCTTTAAAGAAGTTTTTCAGTTTCATGAGGTCCCATTTATTGATTGTTGATCTTAGAGTCTGTGTTGTTGGTGTTCTGTCCAGGAAGTTGTGTCCTGTGCCAATGAGTTCAAGGCTCTTCCCCAATTTTACTTCTTACCGATTTAATGTGTCTCATTTTATGTTGAGGTTTTTGATCCACTTGGACGTTAGTTTTGTACAGGGTGATAAATATAGATTTATTTGCATTTTTCTACATGTAGACATCTAGTTAGACCAGCACCATTTGTTGAAGATGCTGTCATTTTCTCCATTGTATGGTCTTGGCTTCTTTATCAAAACTCAAGTATCTGTAGATTTTTGGGTTTATTTCTGGGTCTTCTGTTCAGTTCCATTGATCCAGCATTCTGTTTTTATGCCAGTACCATGCAGTTTTTATTAATATTGTTCTGTAGTACAGATTGAGATCAGGGATGGAGATATATCACGATGATCTGTTGTTGTACAGGATAGTTTTGGCTATAGTGGGTTTTTGCTTTTCCGTACAAAGTTGGGAATTTTTCTTCCCAGGTCTGTAAAGAATTGGGCTGGTATTTTGATGGGAATTGCATTAAATCTGTATATTGCTTTTGGCAGGATGGCCATTTTCATTATCCATGAACATGGGAGATCTTTCCATTGTCTGATATCTTTGTTTTCTTTCCACAGAGACTTAAAGTTTTCTTGTTTGTTTGTTTTTGTTTTTATTTTTCCCCCCAGAGGTCTTTCACTTACTTGGTCAGAGTCACACCAAGGTACTTTATGTTATTAGTGACTATTGTGAAGAGTGTCATTTTCCTAATTTTTTTCTCAGCCCTTTTGTCTTTAGTATACAAGAGAGCTACTGATTTTTTTTTTTTGAGTTAATTTTGTATCCAACCACTTTACTGAAGGTGATTATCAGCTGAAGGAGTTCTCTGGTTGAATTTTGGGGGTTAGTCATGTATACTATCAAGCAATATTACTCTTTTTGTAATGTGGGCATAATTTCTTTTTTAATATTTTTAAACAATTGATTTGTCTTTCCTTCCTGTCCTGTTTGAGTTCCTGTCCTGACTTGTAGATAGTTATATGAAAGTCTAAGCTGAAATAAATCTTTTCCTTCCCAAGTTTCTTTTGGTCCTGGTGTTTAGTCAAACAAAGGAAACCTTAAATAAGATAAATGCGTAACTGCTATTATTTCTTAATCTTTGTAATTTCTACTTTCTTTTATTATTACCATGTGTGTATCAATGCCATCCATACCTGAAAAAAATACTTTAATTTCTTGATACTTTTTTCTTGATACTTTTGATCCACCATAGATTTATTTTTCTAGACAACTGTTAATCTACATCTCTATTTTCCTCAAATATTGATTTTATTTTTCATGTTTTTAGAGACAGAGTTTCTTTACTTAGCTTTGGCTGTCCTAGAACTAGCTGATCAGGGTGACCTTTAACTCAGAGGTCTGTCAGCCTCGGCTGGGAATAAAGGTGTGTGCCACTACCACCTGGCTGAAATTCTGGTTTTAATTTGTTTGCTTTCTCATATCTACTATGAATTATTGTTTTGATTTCATTCTTTCTCTTCTTGTTTAGCTTTCTAGCTTTGTTTCCATTATTTCATTACAAAAATGTTACTTTAATTTTTAATTTTAATCATTTCTACATTTGTTTCACAACAAGATAAGCATTCTGTCATATTTTTTTACTTTTTTATTTTATTAATTACAGTTTATGCACTTTGTATCTCAGCTGTAGCCCTCTCCCCCATCCCTTTCTAATCCCCACCTCCCTCCCTCTTCTTCTCCTGTACCCTCCCCAGGTCCAATGATAGGGTAGGTCTTCCTCTCCTTTCATCTGACCATAGTCTATCAGGTCTCATCAGGACTGGCTTCTTTGTCTTCCTCTGTGGTCTAGCAAGGCTGATCTCTCCTCTTCTGTCATGTTTTTAATGACTTCATTTACCTTTCTGTGTGTGCATTTAAAATCATTTTATTTCTTTTTTTATTCAAACTATGACCTCTTCATTTTTTATGAGTTATTTATGAAAATATTTAAGTGCCCAGGGCTCTAGTGTAATTTATTGGGAAAAGGAGACCTGAGGATCCTGGCAGCATGTTGGCCAGCCAAAACTGTCCTTTAATTAGCTCCAAGTTCAGTTAGGGACACTATCTCACTCACTAAGTGGAAAATCAGTAAAGAAAATGCCCAAAGTTGACCTGTCTGCCAGAGCTGTGTGCACAGGTGTGCCATCACCTGTGTGCATAAGCACACACAAACACATGGGTCGTTCTTCTTTCTTTGGGTCTATGGATTACTTTGACATAACAATGTCAGTTGTGCCTTGGTCCTACTTATCAAAATATATGCTCCCATGTGCTGGTGAATGGATATGTCTTCTTTTACATTAGATTCAGTTCACCTTAGATCAATTCAGTCTGAGTCTTTCTCCCATAACTCTCTGATGTCTGATACCCACAGATACTGAGTTTTGTGAGCAAAAGGCCCTATCTTTCTGCTTTGAGACCTGGCTGTGCACATTTCTAGGTGGACTGATCTCCAGTCCCATTCCTATTTTTACCTAAACTTCCATCTTCCTCTTCATTTTCTTATCCCTGGACGTGGATATTCACATCACAAATTGCCACCAATATCAAAGTACTTACAAGGATTGTCATTGGAAGCTTCCTCTCTGTTACCCAGTTTTACAAGGCTCTGCAAACATCTACATATAAGTTATGTTTGTCAAAGATTTGGGGGTGCAAGTTCAAATACAAAGTGTGTTTGAAATGAACGTGGCATAAGACTACTGCTGTACAGTGTGGAGAATTACCAAGTAACAAATAGAAAAAAAAGTGATATAAAATTGTTATTATTTAATGTCTTAAAAACTGAAAATATAAACAATATTATATATGAAAGTTGAAAACTAATCTAACTCTTCAAGTTGGCCAAAGAGATACTGAGAAAGACAGATATGTAATGGATTCACAAGTGAATTAATCATCTTTTTTTTTTTTGTTTATAGCAGGTTTATTTATAATAGCCAGAAACTTGAAACAACTTATACATCGTTCTTTTTTTTTGTTGTTCTCTATGTCTTTTTTTTTTAATTTTTTTTATAAGTTACATTTTATTAACTCTGTATCCCAGCCGTGTCCCAATCCCTCATTCCCTCCCAGTCCCTCCCTCCCTCCCTCCCTCATCTCCACCGTGCCCCTTTCCAAGTCCACTGATAGGGGGGACCTCCTCCCCATTCATCTTTTATAAAGAAAAGTTGGTCTATAGTATCTACTATTTATTAATCAAGAAAAAACTAACTGATGTTTAATGTTATAGAGCTAAACCAAGAGATAAAATTGCTAAAATTGTCATTTCGGGAAGAGGCCCTAGGAATGGAATAGTGTGGAAAGAGGATTATTATATGGCATGTCCACTTATCTTTATTACTTGATTTAAAACCAATACATTCTATAGGTACCATAGTGAAATTTTTAATTACATATTATGAAAAACCAAGAGATGAACAGTGCAACAATATTGGATATGAGGCTAGGTAGAACTATGTTTTGCTATTCTACTATTTAAAAAAAATGTCTTGGAACACAGCAAATTGGATTAACATCCAATTAACCCACATCAGTTAATCCACATTAATCCTAAATTGATGGTTGCTAATATGGGACCCAGAGAATTCACCTGTGTCTGAAAAGTAGAAGATGGTACTTATTTCAATGATGAATGCACATTATATCTTTAATTTCAAAAAAATTATTCTAAAACTTTTTGAGTGCATCAGACTATAGGATTAGAAAAAAACACTAAATTGAGATTGTAACTTCATGCTCATTTGTGTCAATGATTTTTCTCTTTAATCCACCCAAACTTTTGTGGGAAGATAAGAATAAAGAGTGCAGGGAATCATATAAAAGAAAGGGGAGTTAGTAAGACCTGGAGAGGATGGAAGGGCCACAAGGACCAAATATGTCTGGGCAACAGGGGTCTTTTCTGAAACTATTTCTCCAAAGACCATTCATGGATATAACCCCAAACCCCTACTCAGATGTAGCCCATGGCAGCTCAGCATCCAAGTGGAATTTCCTAGTAAGGGGAACAGGGACTGTCTTTGACATGAACTCAGTGGCTGGCTCTTTGACCTCTCCCCTCCCACACCCCAAGGGAAGAGCAGCCTTGCCTGGCCACCGAGGAAGACAATGCAGCCAGTCCAGATGAGACCTGATAAACTAGGGTCAGATGGAAGGGTAGGAAGAACTCCCCTATCAGTGGACTTAGAGAGGGGCAGGGAGGAAATGAGAGGGAGGGTGGGATTGGGAGGAAATGATGGAGGGGGCTACAGCTGGGATACAAAGTAAATAACCTCTAATTAATATAAAAAATAAAAATTATTAAAAAAATCCTTTGACTCAAAACCATGTGTTTATATGTAAACATCCAAGTAAGGTCTCCTTCAGAGAGAGACTGATTGTTTCTAAAACCAGCAGGTAGGATTTGATGTAGAGTCTCTAAGATCTGCTTGAATGGTCTGTTGTAGAAATGTTACAAATTTAATTAAAATAAAAATTTATCAGAAGGCTGAGTGTAAATACAGGCGCATGTATTCAGACAGAAGTGCTGGCATTTTTGAATACACTAGCAAAAATGGATATCAAGAGTAAAGTATAAAAAGACACTTTTATGAATGAAGAATAGATTTGAATAATTCATTAAAATCAACTGACATTGATGCTAATACCCCTTCATCTCCTCACATGATTTGGGGGTCAAATTTATCATGGTAGCAGCACAAAACTCATATATTTTAAAATTAATATTCTCGCTCTAAATCTTCATATTTTTCATCATGACATGGAAAACACAGCAGAGGCTACATCTGGTCAATGTAACCTGTGAAAATTTAATAGTGAAATTGAACTCATTGTTCCACTGTTTTTGTTTTTTTTTCCCCCCAATCAGTTCAAATAAATTGCTTTGAAATTTTTCCCAAACCGTATGAATTATAAGGAAGGTCCTTAGGATGAATGTTTAGAATTGTACTGACATGTCACTCTCATTTTTCTGAAAAGGTTTTGTTATGGACATAGGATTATTATCTAGAAGTTACACTAATCAGCAATACAAATGGAGGTTTATCTGGGGGAAATTACAACATGGGAAGAATAAGTAAAATTCTGTCATAAAAGTCTTTGATTTTTCAAGACTGTTGAGTAAATGATATATAAAAACTTCATGATTTGAAACAGTAAGATATTTTAGCTATAAATTTTAATGACACAGTAGACCTCAAAGACCACAAATTGTTCAGTTTAAATGTTACTTTTTTCATATTTGTACATACATAATTACAAAATATTTTTAGTTCATTAGTAATCTTCATAACATGAATTCCATAAGTTTAGTAATTGCAGATTTAAGATTTTTTATTTGATTCAGTTTCCTAAGACATACTATAACTTCATTCATATATATGCACACTCTGATTATTCTAATTGTGTTGACAAATGTCTTAAAAGTGGAACTTAGTGTTAGGATGGCTGTAAGGGATTCATGTACCATCCCACGATGTTTACCCTACCTGAATGTAAAATGAGGAGCTGAGCAAATGGGGCTTTAAGAGATTCTGCAGCAGCAATATCTGAGCATGCTCTCTGTAGGGTACATAATACTTCCCCCAAAAAGGCCTGTGCTGGTGTTAAGAGAAACAGGCTACGTTTGGTATAGTGCAAGATTCTTAAATGTTTTGTTGTTGTGGCTGTTGTTGTTGTTCTTTCCATGAGTATGGGCTGAGTAGGGAGTCTCTCCAAGAAGTATGAAGAAGATTGTAAAAACAGAAAACAGAAAATGGAGGATAGCAACATTATGCAAATCATCGTCCCAGCACTTGTTCAATAAATACAGGTTTTTTTATGTTCATTTTTAGAATAGTATTTTTAAGAATCTAATTTATTCAGGGGTTATGAATTATTTTTTATTTCAAAAGCAGGAAAAATCCAAACTACAATAAACAAAACAGTTTCTCAATATAGCATAGTTTTAAATACTAATGAAAGCAAGTTTACCTCACTTTCTCCTTCTCTGTCCTTTTTCTCTCTTTAATTCCTATCTGTCTATAAGACTGCCTATCTATCTACCTATCTATCATCTACCTACCTATCATCTATCTATGTATCTATCATGTATCTATTATCTATTTCTCAATCTATTATCTATCATCTATCGAACCATCTTTCTATCTGTCTGTCTATCTATCTATCTATCTATCTATCTATCTATCTATCTATCTGTAATCTATCCATCTATTATCTATCTGACATCACTCGTTTCTCACCAGAAAGTGATCTAGAATAGATTTTCTATTGCATACTCTCCATATATGTTCTCAAGAACATTCTGTGTACCTTCTTAGTTCTTTACATGAGATCTTTCTAAATATGAACTCAGAATGTTAGTTAACAGAACTGACTGGTGATATAACAACACAATAACTGATGATGATCCTTACTTGTTTGCTAAAACATTCCATTGTGTTGATAAACAGAACAGGTTTTCAGAAAGGCCACGTGATCCAGGCAAAGGGATATTGACTTAAAATGTTAATATTTTATTATGGCTATTAATAAACATATGCAAAAAATTTAAAAGGGAGCACTAATCTCAGAACAATGAAAATGTTTAACTATCCTCTGTAAAAGATAATAATAATGTTGCATCACCAATCCCAAAATATTATCATACAAAGTGGTTAAACAGATGGTTAAACAGAAATATTCTCTCAGTTGGGCTTTGTGTTATTGAACTTTTCTAAGAACTCTCTGCGGAAATCTTGGTGAAAGAAAGGGGTTAAGAATTCTAAAGAATGTAGAATAACCTGAATTCTGCAATTGAAATCAGCTTAACACTTAATATATAGCTTGTGTATGTTTTATGTATGTGTGCATATGTTTACATATATGAACATATAGTATTATATATAATGATACACAGTAAATTTGTTCATTAAAATCTCTTACTAATTAAAGTTACTAACAGTATGAGCATTCATGTTTTCCAAATATTGCCATGTAATGTAATTCCCAATCAAAATGTTTTTCATGGCCTTTTAAAAAATGGTTTATAAAAATTCTGTTGCAAAAGCAACAGAAATAGTGGGGGGAAAAGTCAAGCTTTTGAGAATGGAGGATGAATCAGGGATTAAGAGTGTAGACTACAGTTCTGGAACACCCAAACTTTGTTCCTAGCCATTATGTAAAATGAGCAGAACCACTTGTAACTACGGCTTAAAAAATTCTGATGCCTCTGGCCTGCACAGGCACTGCACTTGTGTCCACACAAACGAAGTTTTAAAAGTTAAAACTTAAAAAATATGTCAAGCTATTAGAGTAAATTACAATCATGTAAAGCCTACCACAACCAATGAAAGGTATCTCACTGGTTCATGGCTGTTGTGATCAGGAACCGAGGGGCGAGGGGGTGAGTGATGACCAAGCCCACACAGAATCCCGATAATCAGACTCTGGAGACTGCAGTCAAGATGGAGATCTAACTTTTATTGTCCAGTGTAACAACCTTTAAATAACTGAAAGGCAGTCAGACCATTCCATACTCAAGCACCGAGTAACAATCAATCAGGTTCGTCTACTATAAGAAAATGTGGGAAACGGGAAGGGGGCGGAGGGGTCACGACCTTTTGAGGAGTCCTGGGAGTCACAGACATGTCACTTGCTCCTATGGGCCTCCAAAAGACTTACTTCGACATCCCCCACACATGATGTAACATTTTTTTTAACTTCATTAAGGCAAGAATTATGGTGGTAGAGAATAATACATATTTAAATCTGTAAGTGTGTAAGTGTTCATTGGTTCAAGTTTTGTTGTTAGCTGCTAAATAGATTGTACAGAGAACATGGGTAACTTCCCAAGAGGCTGCCTTGGAAATCTCAGCACTTAACCCATGACCTACTAAGGATCGAAAATGCTCATGAGTTGCTCGTGATGCATCTGGTCTCTGTTCTGTTTGTTTCAGTTAGAAGTGTTTCATTCACAACAGCCTAACTGCATGTAATGTCTAGTAGGTTGTCTTGCCTTTAGTTCCCTTCAGTGTAATCTCGGCTCTTCCTTACTCTCACATATTTGTACTTCATTTTGGTTACGCTGTCCTTTGAAGACTGAATTAGAATCATACTTGAATATATTTAACGTTGCTGAAATCATAACACGTCACTCTCTGTATTTTCTTTCTTTTATATTTGAGATTATAAAATAAAGGAAGCATTTCTTTCTTTCTTTCTTGTCCTCCCTTCAAGCCTTACCATAAACCTTTTGCTATTCTTCTTCAAACTTATGGATTTTTTTGACTAATTGTCATTTTGTGCATGTATGTATATGGGTAAACACGTACATTATCAACTCTAACCTGATTAGTCCACATAAGTTGGCAAACACACAAAAATATTCAGAAATGTTCTGCCTTTTCTATTAGATTTAACTTTTTATTGATACAATGAAAATTACGTGACTCTAAAGGTTAATTTTCCAATTTTTTCTTTTGCCAAGAATCTATGATTCATGAATACTAGCATATATCAGTAATCTTTATGAACTTTTTATTAATTAGATCTGACAATTACTCTATTACTTCACTTTCATGATTATATTCCTGTATGTGGACCTGGTGGACCTGTGTATTACTTCAGCCAGGTGTTGATGCTTGAGGCCTTCCTCTGTGGAACTTCACTTTGATTTGTGAGACAGGATCTTTCGCTGAACTGTAAATTCACCAACTGAGCAAGGCCGACTGACCTGTGAACTTCCGGGATTAGCCTGTCTCTATACATCTCTCTACATTTTCAAAGCCTCAATTGCAGCCTGTGCTGCCAAATATATATATATGAATGTATATGTGTGTATGCATAGTTTGTATATATATATAGTTATTAATTTGTTTGTATATATATATATATAGTCATTAATTTGTTTGTTTTACATGGATTAAGAATAATGGAGTCTGCTCGTGAGTGAGCACTTAACTCAGAGCCAACTCCCTGAACCTTCCATATATTAGAAAAGGAGGGGGCACTCTTTAGGGAAGCAAGTAACGTAAGTACAAATGAAGGTAGGAAGAAGGTGAAGAGCAACAGAGGGAAACAGTAATCTGCTCCAGAAAATGGAAAGGGGGAAATTTAGGTAGATGAAGGGGGCTAAATATAAAAGAAGAAGGTGGGTAGGGTACAGGTAAAGATACCTGAAAAGCCATAAGGAAGCATACTTTTGATTATTTACCTTACAAAATCTATAACACATGCAATTAAATGTATAAAGACTCATGCAGTGTTTGAACTTTTTCCATCCAGGCTAATGGTACTCCCTTCAAGAGCCACAGGTCACCTAACAAAAATCCAAATACCAGACATGAAAAGTCCTCTACTGAGTTGTTGGCCAGGAGGTACAAGTGAGTCCCCCAAATATAGCCTATCACGGTTGCCTTTGGTTCCCCTCCTTTCCTGCTGAGGTGGAAAATAAGTGCCATGTTGAAGACACCATGAACTTAAGAAACGGAGTCCAGAAATCCCTGAGATGGCACTGATGTGAGTGTCCTTCACTGAGAATTAGCTTTTGTGGTACCAGAAGACACCATGCAAAGTTCCACAGGAAGGAGGCCACCAACAATCCTATCTAGCTATGAACCACATCACAGACCAGCATGGGCCAGTAACTCTAAGGGTGCAATAGTGTCACACATCCCTTGGCAGTAACAACTCCGAAATTAGACATAAGGTCTTCTCAAGAAGAGGGAAAACCATGACTGGCCAACTATTTAGTGCTAGTGAAGTCAGGCTAATGGAGGAGAATCTACCACCAGTAATTTACTAAACAAGCATAATTCCTAAAAATCTGCAAAATCTTGTCCTTATACCCACAGAGAAATGTAGTCCTCATTCCTTATTATCTTTTTAACAGATAGCAACCACTAGGGACAACCACAGCTACTCAAAATGCAGAGTTTTGGAGCCCAATACCAGTGGAGACATCTTCAAAGTTTTGGCTTCATCTTTTCAAAACCTTTATATTCTGTCCTTCCTTTCTTTTTGTGTTCCTTACATTCTTTATTTCTCATCAGAATTTTAATGCAATAATTTCTACAGGCTTATTGTGTGGAACTTAGAAAGAGGCAGAGGCAAGAATGACTAAAAACTTATGGTGGCATAACTTTTCAATACAGTGATATATGAATTATATTAATGTAATTTTTTTATTGTTCTCAACTTCCTCTGATTAACCCTCCCTGAAATAAGGCAAATGCTTTTTATTTCTTTTATGTAATACTATTTTTGGACACTCACTTTTTATTATTTTTATTGAATTTTTGATAATATTTCCTTTTAGATTCCTTCCTATTTGATTAGATTGCATTAATTAAAATATTTCCACATTAATTTTTGTTCATATTTTGAGTCATTTGATCAAAACGGAAAATGACCTATAATTCATTCTTGTATATTCAATTTCTTTTGGTATAATGGAACTAATAAATTAATTGGTTCACAGGTCTGTTTAAAAAAAATCAGTGCTCTGAATTAAGAATATAGCTTAATAGCTGACCATGTAGTGAATGTGTATTACGCTCTGGGTTTGATTCAGAACTGCAAAATTATATATATATGTGTGTGTGTGTGTGTGTGTGTGTGTGTATGTGTATATGTATTTGTGTGTAAAAAAAGAAGACAAATAATGAACTGCCATTTAAAAGTAAAATCTAGTTAAATAGGTGTTATTTGGATCTTTTTAAAAGATTTTATGCCTCAGTGTCTGCTTTGATAGTCTGCAGGGCAGAGCCTTTCAGAGGCCCTCTGTGGCAGGTTCCTAGGTTGTTTCCTGTTTTCTTCTTCTTCTGATGTCCATCCTCTTTGCCTTTCAGGATGGGGACTGAGCGTTTTAGTCAGGGTCCTCTCTCTTGATTAGTTTCTTTAGATGTTCAGGGTTTTAGTAGGTTTATCTTATGTTATATGTCTATATGAGTGAGTATATACTAAGATCAGAAGGAAGGAGAGGAGGACCTCCCCTATCAGTGGACTTGGGAGGGGCAAGCGAGAAGAAGGGGGAGGGAGGGGAGGGCTAGGAGGGGAGGAGGGAGGGACTTATGGGGGGATACAAAGTGAATAAACTGTAATTAATAAAAAATAAAAAAGGTAAAAAAAAGACTTTATGCAATGTGCCATTGAAAATATCTGTGTCCTTATATCTGTCTCTGTCTCTCCCCCTTTGGCAGATTAACTTTATCATAGACATCTACTCTGTCCATTCCCCAGGAAAACTATACAAATAAAGAACTAACCCACTGCTCTTCCCATTATGTGGTACATCATAACACCTACACTCTGGCGATTACGTTCACTACTGTCTGCAGTGATGTTGTGAGCACCTTACCTTTTCCACAGAGAGCCTTGTTGCCAGGCAACCCTTCAGTCCTGCATATGTGTATGAATTTGCACAGCCTAATCACAGAAGGATGGAAGTGAAGAGGTTGAGGGAATGCCTTGTGAAGCTATTTGGTTCTGTGTGTTGTTTGGGGGATAAGGAATACCTAAGATCCTGAATCACTGAGTTTTGTGGATGAATGGGATGTGGGTTGGAGGTTCCTATGGTCATCACAAACCACACTTGGTGTTTGCCTTGTGGGAGTGTGTGTTAACTGAGAAGGACAATATAAGTGTTTTCAATTTGTGAAGTCTATTACATATAGACACTTGTGATGTGAAAGGGTATAATTATTCGAACGGACCTTCCTAAGTAACAATGTGAGAAAACAGAAATGCAAATGGAAGCAATTGAGTGTGAAAGCCAAAGGATATTCTTAGGTAATGGTAATCACATTATATGCTAACAAAACTAGTAAATAGGACTGTGCACTTTCTTTAATACAATAAGTTGCAAAGTTACTTTCAACATCACAAGTAGAGCAATTGTCAAGAGATTTTATTGCATCCTTTGTAAGTATTGTAGTCTTTCAGTCACAGGAAATATTGTAATACTTTTTATTTTATGTTACTTTTCTCCATAAGATCACAAACAAAAAAACAATCTTTTTTATAAAAAATGTGGACTTTGTGTATGTTGAAGGGAATGTGTATATTTACTTTTTATATTATACTATTAATATTTATTATTTACTTAACAGTAGGCTGTTTTGTATTCATTTAATTAATGCCACTGACTAATGGAGTCAGTTTGTGTATTGCTTAGCCGTTTGTTTTATCACAGCCAAAATATTGATACACACCCGCCAACCATGTTAACCCTGAGAAAATGGCTAAGTTTCTGTGTTATCCTTCAGGCAAAGGAACGGTGAGCCAATTTATTACAAATAGGAGCCTTCAGCAAGTCAAACTCTGAGCTGCCGGAAGGAACACACTTATTGAGGTAATCGAAAACAATTTCAGAAACAACTACTTGAAGTAAATCCTATCACTTCAGTGGGTCAAAACTGAGTAAGAACACTAAGTTTCCTTATGGGATACAAGTAGGATATATGAATACAGCAATTCTCTCCGTGTCGCTGTATTGCCAATAGCCAAACACCACAACTTTTACTGTCTATTATTTGTGCTCTCTTGCTCCCTCGCTTCCTCTCTTTCTCCTTCCTTTCCTCCCTATCTCCCTTTCTCACTTTCTCTCTCTCTTACTCATTCTTTCTCTGTTAGAAATTATCATTACTTTTCCAAAATAAAAACAGAATGACATTTAACATAAATCTTGTCTAATATTCATCGGTACATCCTGTTGTATGATGATGCTTTTTCTTTTATCCAATTCT
The DNA here is from genome assembly GCF_030254825.1 of Meriones unguiculatus. NCBI lineage: Eukaryota > Metazoa > Chordata > Mammalia > Rodentia > Muridae > Meriones > Meriones unguiculatus. The sequence goes on from NC_083363.1 coordinate 49,670,891, forward strand.
TATCATTTTGGCCATGTGAAGAGAACAAGATATTTCATAGAAAGAAAGTAGCAAAATTTGCTTTCGCAGGTTTTTTTTTTCTTAAAAATCAAACAAAACAAAACAAAAATCTAATCTTCATCTTTCATATTTTTGCTTTTTTTTTTTACAGTAGCTACATGAGGCTGTGAAAACACTACTGTAATGTTGAAAAAATAGAATGAACAAACAGAACTAGTGGAGGCTTTTTTCTCTCTGGTGAATGTACAATAATCACTTGTCTGCAGATTTTTTAAAAGTCATTTTTGTAGTACTTTCATGAAAGTATTTTGTCAAGGGGTATGGCTTTGAATTGCATTGAAATGAAATGCCTTATATCTTGCGCACATAAAGCTTTGAGCATAGTTTTATTTATTGTTGAAGAACTGACTATACATCCAAAAGGCTGTAACCCTGAATCTGCAGCTTCTTGACGATTGCTGAAACATAGTCACCTCTGAACTTTCCAATCTTGATTTCTTATTCTAATGTCTCCATTCCTTGAGCCATAGGCCACTTCCATGTTCATTTCATTCCATATTCAGGAAACAAAAATCAATCCTGTGGTGTGTTATATGCTCACAACTACTGTTACAAAAAAAGTTGATTTCATATCTTAATCATATTGGGGAGGTTTCACTGTAACTCATAAAGGTGTTTCATAGAAATATTTTTATGCTAAAATAAATATTTACTCTTTGTAGGTATATATATATCATACCTACAAAGAGTTTTAGAGCCTTGGTTCTCAACATAATGTTTCTCTAAATAATAAAATAAATACCTGGTTTCAAAGTTGTGTTACAGCTAATGAGCCTATGTACCTTTCTCTAGTGCAGGAGCACAGACAGCATTTGTGAGCATACTTGGCAATACTGAAAATCTGAGACAAAATAAAAGAGACTGGAGGACTCCTGTTGAATTGAGACAGGTTAGAAGCTTCATCTGTGGGAAGCAGCGAATGAAGATAGTGAACATAACCAAGAATGAATTCCATTTAAAGAGCAGAAGAGTGGACATTGTGAACCACAAAGACTGTGACAGAAGTGCTCAACAGAAGGGGTACTCTGCCAAAGACTAGTAAACAGCACACACTCAAGTGTCTCCCCACTGGGAAGAGTGAAAACAGATGCTTCATCTAAAATATAATCTGGACATAAGTGTGAAACATATTTGCAGTCCTGGCTAGAGGACAATCCCATTGCCTTCACATGCTTAAACCAAGACAGGGCTCCAGTGAAACAGTGACTGCTGTAATGTGGGTTAGCTATGGTAAAGAGTTCTGTTTTCTCATGTCCTGGGCTCAGAAGGATGCAACTGGGTACATTCTTTGGAGAAAACTGTTGTTTAAGACTCAGCTGTACTAGCGCATGATAGAGGGGGCAATTTCGATTCAGGGATCCTGAGTCATTTTACACAGGCCCATGGGTGGGAAATGGCTGTGCGAGGAGGCTGCATGGATTAAAGGAGGGCTGAACTAAGAGATGTTGAGGAACTCAGGCAGGCAGATTCCAGCTGTGAAAATATCTGTAGCCCGTAGCTCACAAAGCACAGAAAGGAACCATGTAATAACAGATCTCATTGTTCCTGCTATTTCCCCCACATCCTAACTCAGGACACACATATTGTGTAGATATTTGCCACCTCAAAGTGTACCAAGTAGAAAATCTATAGAGTGAGAGAGTCCACCTGCAATATGATCTCTAAAACTCTTACGTGGTCGAAAGTGGTTTATAAGGCACCAAATATGAGTGATTATACTATTGAGTGATCAAAGCAATACTGAATAATTGAACTCTAACCAACACAGTCTCAGCATAGGATGAAATAAACAGAAATGTTGGCAATGAAAAAAGTCAATGACTCAAACAGAAGTCATAGGTAGAAAGCCATACAAATAAACTAGGCACCTAAGAAATATATTAATCTTTCTTCTGTGTGGTAGGATCGAAGAAGAATTACTACTGGAAATATCAATTTAAATATATATACATACATGTATGTATGTAAAATACATACATAAAATAAAATACATATATATTTAAATATATACATACATGTATGTATATATATTTAAATTGTATATATACACATATGTATATATATATACATACATACATATATATGTGTATATATATATATATATATGTGTGTGTGTGTGTGTGTGTATGAGCTACGTCTGAGCTGGGGCTTAAGGTCTTCTCCATGCATTGTGCTTGGTTGGGGTATCAGTCTTCGCAGGGCCCAGAGGGATTAGTTTGTTGGTTGTATTTTTTGTTTGTTTGTTTTTGGTTTTTTGTTTTGTTTTTATTTTTATTATTATTATTTTTATTATTGGCCTCTGTTGCTCTCCTTTTGGAGCTCCTGTTCTCTCCAGGTCTTTCTATCTCCCCTTCTTTCATAAGATTCCCTGCACTCTGCCTAAAGTTTGTTTGTGAGTCTCAGCCTCTGCTTCAATACCTTCATCAGTAGTTTTTCAGAGGCTGTTTGTGGTAGGCTTCTGTCCTGTTCCCTGTCTTCCCCTGTTTCCAATGTCCATCACCATAGACAAAGTCTCCATGTGGATTACCTAATAAGGGAGCAGGAGCTTTCTCTGGCATGAGCTCAGTGACAGACTCTCTGATCCATTTGTTTGTTCAGCCTTGCCAGGCCACAGAGGAAGACAATGCAACCAGTCATGATGAGACCTGATAGGCTAGAGTCAGATGGGAGTGGACTGGGGGAGGAGCATGTGAAGAGAAGAGGAGGGAGGGTAGGATTGGGAGGGGACAAGGGACATGGCTATAGCTAGTAGATAAATTGTAATTAATGAAAAAAGAAAAAAAATTCATAATATTAAAGAAGCTGATACAAAATCAAAGGCATAGACAGTTCTACAATGAAGTTGTAATATACAGGTTTTCAAATCAAGGGCAAACTGGACATGCCTCTAAGGACAGGAGGTGTGTAGAACCTCAACTGCACATTGTTGAGTCTCTTCTTGCAGCAGGATATGGCTGTCATACCCTGCCCTACCTTGGAGCTGGGCTTCCCCTCTCTCATAGTCCCTTCAGTATATAATCCAGACATGTTGGTTCCTTCAGCTGAGAGGACCAGGCCTGACCTCTCAGCCCACAGCAGTTCCAGAAACTAGGCCATAGGTCACCAATTCCAGGAATGTGGCCATAAAATTACCTATCTGAGGAACAGCTTAGGAATAACCACAAGAATGGGAAGGTGTCTTATCTCAGGGTGGGGCATCTGTGCTGAGCAGCCCACTGACCTTGTAGTAGAACATTCAAGGCACAGAAAATACCTAACATTCCTGAAGCCTATAAATAGCTAGGTCAATGTTAGTTACGTTAGCCAATCACTTTGTAACAAGCTTGCCCTGGCTGAATGTCAGCCAGTCTTGGAACTGCTAAGCTGGGAATTCCTGGTTCTTGCTCAAAACCTTGCTATGGAGCTGCTCAGGGCTCTCCTTTCTCATCCACTACATTGATGATGGTTGAGAGACAGAGCTTAAGCCCAAATAAAGCTCTTTGCTCTCGCAAATGTGGTCCGGCTTCTGGTAGTTTTTGGAGACCCTAAGAACTGGGCATAACACCACCTTTTTTGCCCTTTGCCATTCCCCTCTCCCACTTCCTTTTTCCCCACCCTTCCTCTTTCTCTCTCTTACTCTCACTCTTTTTATCTCTTTTCTTCTCCCCTCTCTGTCTATACTGGCTTTTCCTCTCCCTTCCTCCTACCCTGCTGCTCCCAATAGCATTTATATACTATTGTTTCATCTCCCCATTAGTTCATTCCGTTTTATTTAATCAGTCACACATGACCAGATTAATATCTCCATGACACATAAAATTCAGAATCTCCAAACTACAAATTAAAATTTAACCGTTAGCAAGTAATTCCAGTTGACTCACAAAAGAAAATGCATCAGAATACCAAAACATTAAACCTTGACCCAAAGTGCTAGAAAACCATGTAATGACATATTTCAAACTTTGAAAATAAATAACTGCCATAAAAAATTTGTATAAACAACAAAGATATCTTAAAAACAAAACAAAACAAACAAAAAACATTTCAAAGTAAGTACAAACTGGAACTTTTGAACACCAAGCCAGTAGAAGACACTGAAGAGCTTCCAGTAAAAAAGTTGTTATTGTTTAGGCTGCCTGCTTCTGAGTTGCCTAGTAACCTATGAATTTACCATGTGCCCTCTGCCAGGTAGACAGGTAGATGCACTTGACAGGCACCATTCAGCTGTGCAGAAGCTATAAATGGACCCCTGCTTCTTACCTCTGTCTCTCTCTTGTGCTTTTGTTCTTCCTTTCTCTTGTTTTCTCTCTTCTCTGTTGGGACGCACCCTTCCCTTCTGCTATCATGTCTCTCGCTTTCTCTCTCTCTCTCCATCTCCTTCCAATAAACCTCTTTTATATAATATATGCTGTGTGCATCATTATTTTGAGAGACCAAAAGATAAGCAGCGATTGTTATGTAGAGTAGGCACGGTATAGCAGTAAGTTCCCTGAGGGGATAGCTACCTCGCTGCATTCTTTCCCGCCTTCCCGGTTCCGGGTGGGTACGTGACTCGACTCACAATCTGCCTTCCCGCCTTCCCTGTCCTGGGTACGTGACTTAACTACGGCTTTGTTCAAACCACCCAATCAGAACCCTGTAACTATGCTTCTCGCTTCTGTAACCGCGCCTCCTGCTCCCGAGCCCTATAAAAACCCGTCACCCCAACCGAGAGGCGCGCAAGTCCTCCGATAGGCTTGGTCGCCCCGGGTACCCGTGTATCAAAATAAACCTCTTGCGGCTTGCATCCGAAGGCTGGTCTCGCTGTTCCTTGGGAAGCGGGGTCTCCTCGTCTAGATAGGCTCATGGGAGTCTTTCAATTTCAGAAGTAAGACAGTATCAACTATGAGAGTTCAAGAAAGAATAAGCTGATCGAGAAAAATAGATGGCTACAGGTAGACAAGAAAAAAAATCAGTTATGCCTACTGTGAATATGGAAGATGAAAGGGACACTAACTAGTACATTCAATTAGGAAAAAATACCTAATAACTAGAACCTGTAAACATTTCTCCATAATAACCCTAAATGGCAATGATTCTAAATCTAATCAGGTTAATCAAGGAATCAGGTTAATTTCTAGGCTTCTAGCTACTACAAATTAAACACATGAAAGAAAAGTCAACTCTCAGATTCACAGAGAAGTGACATCATGCAACATTTGTCCTTCTGGATCTAGTTTATCTCACTGAGTATAATGCTTTCCAGCTCTATTTATCTCCAAATTTTCTAAACACACTGAAAGACATGAAGTTGGGTCAGTAGGAAGCTGGAGGTATGTCTTGGATGGAGTTAAGGGAGAAATTGGAAGCAGATATAACTGTTGTTTGACTCTATTCTTAAGATACATGAACAAACATCTACTAACTTGAGATGGAGAACCAATGACAGACATAAATAAGGATACCCCAAAAGTCCAACTTGATAAACTAATGAGTTTTATTGGTATTACTTACCAGAATACAAGTGATGGTATAGTTACAGGAGCAGACATGTCTCAAAGAGAACTGCATCATGAAAACCCACTCTAGCATGGCGGACAGTCGGAAACCCAGAGTATACAGCACAGTCTGTAGGCAGTTCAAAAGAATGGAGATAGTCTTTCCAGATAATTCAGTTGGTCTGAGCGTTTCCAGACATCTCAGCTTGTTTCTGTTTCTTCTACCCAGCTCATATTTCTGAGATGGTCTTTCAATAGTACTTCCTACTTATATATGTTGGGGGCGGGGTAGGGATGGGAGGGGTGGTGTTGAACCTAATCAGCTTCAGGGACCTCCTGAAACTGTTAAGTTGTTTATTTCCTGAGCTTAAGAATCCCTGAAGGAAAATATTTCATGTAAACTTTGAACATCAGTTGTTTCACTTCCCTTTTACTATCCAGTTTCAGCCATCATCCTGCTTGTAATACACTATTGTTTGAAGACCTGTAAATCAACCAGGGACCATGGATGAAGGGGACCTAGATCCCCTGCTCAGAGGTAGCCAATAGGCAGAACATTCTCCATGTGGGTTCCCTGGTAAGGGGAGCAGGGGCTGACATGTAGTATAAGAGACATCGTAAACAGATTGGAATTATTAAGGTGAAGGAAGGGAAGCTATGAGTATAGTTGAGAAAATTTCCTTGTGAATGGTACAGAAACAAATGGCAGTTTAAAGGGCTGAAGCATCAAGAAGAAATTTAATAAAGGCTATTACAAATGAAGATATGTGCATGAAGAACTTCCCCATGTACTCCAAGATTATTTGATGACAATGTCTTATTAAAGAAGCAATGTCCGCTGGACATGCTTTAGTTAGAAGGATTAGCACGCCTTCCTTTACTTTGTAACTGTAATAAGTCCAGTTATTTATGTTTTCACATGGTGTCTGTGGATTGTAGTTTCTCGAAAACTCCTTTGATTCTGGAAATAAATATTTCGTGTTACTTTCTTTAAATCCTAGATATGCTTTAATTGACTTTTGTATAAGCTTTAAGAAAGTAAACAGTATATGGCTAGTTGATCACTTACTAAAACAAATTACTTTTATCCCTTTGACTATCATTTTAAAAGTCTCACCTTCTTCCCATACAGTGTTAAATGATTTTCCATGTAATCAAGATGTGCACAGTATAATTCAATGATTTTTACATTATCATTTACCAACATGAGCCCTTAGGGAAATTCCATTGAGCCCAAATATGAACATGTTCTGGGCTGAAAGCCCATAGATTTGATTCATTATCAAACTGTGGTGCTTGTATTTTTCATAAAATGGCTTATCATTTTCATTCATCTCACAGGATCCTTCTGGTGTCCACCTTCACAGGGGCATGTAAGTATATCAAGAAATCTCATAAGTGTTTATTCTTGTGCCTCCCTAGCAAAGATCAAATCTTTATTTATTTGCTGTTTCCTGTTTTGTTTTGTTTTTCTGACTCAGACTAAAGAATTAGAATTGAAAAACCTCATTCTTCTTCAATCTACACATACCTTGGACCTTTATGTCAGAGCACACATAATCAGAACTCCTTTGAATGGGGTTAATGCTTCATTATCTTACTAGTAGACTCTTTTTGAGTTTGTGGGCTATTATGTGAATGTCTGAACTTGTTGCTCAGATGTATGTGGATTCTGATCTGAGCTCATCTTTGTGAGCAGTAAGAACTATAGAGTGTGCTCTCTTTGCTTTGCTTGGACTCTGAAGTTTAAAAGTTGTAAGAGGCTGGAGGAAAACACAGCTTGAATGAAATTTTGAATGGGATTTGATTTAAACTTGAGCCAGCTTCAGCTTGATTCAAGTGGTATTTTAGCACTATTTTTCTTTTTCTTTCTTTTTTTTTTTCTTCAGAATTTAGTGGCCATCTGTCCTTGCTTGTCTTGGCAAGGTCTGGAGTGTCAATATGTAAACATACTATAGTCTTCTTTAGCCTTCACTTTTAATGTTTGGGTTTAAGGGTGACTTTCTTTTTTTAATTTTAATTTTATTTTTTATTACAGTTTTTTAATGTTGTATCTCAGCTATCGACCCCTCCCCCACTCCCTCCCAATCCCATCCTCCCTCCTTCTTCTTTTCTTATGCCCCTTCCTCAGTCCAATGATAGGGGAGGTCCTCTTCCCCTTCCATCTGACCCTAGTCTATCAGGTCTCATCAGGACTAGCTTCATTGTCTTCTTCTGTGGCCTGGTAAGACTGCTGCTCCCTCAGGTGGAGGTGATCAAAGAGCCAGTCCATGAGTTCATGTTAGAGACAGACCCTGTTCCTATTACTGGGGAACCCTCTTGGACACTGATCTGCTATGGGCTACATATGTGTAGGGGTTCTAGATTATCACCATGCATCATCCTTTTTTGGAGTACAGTCTCACAAAAGACCCCTAGGCCCAGATTTTTTCATACTGCTGCTCTTCTTGTGGAGCTCCTGTCCCTTCCAGGTCTTTTATTTTCCCCTTCTTTCATAAGATTCCCTGCAGTCTGCCCAAAGTTTGGATATGAGTCTCAGCATATGTTTTGATACTCTGTTGGGTAGAGTCTTTCAGAGGCCCTCTGTGGTAGGCTCCTGTCCTGTTCTCTGTTTTTATCCTCTTCTGATGTCCATCTCATTTGCCTTTCTGAATAAAGATTGAGCATCTTACCCAGGATCCTCCTTCTTGATAGCTTCCTTGGGGGGGGGGAGGAAGAGTGACTTTCTAACCCAGGTTAGCTTGGCAATTTCTTCTTTATATCTTATCTTCTACACATGACTAAGTGTCATCCTCAGAAGGATTTTATTATTGTGACTCCATGCCTGAGACACACAGAAAATTACAATCTGCAATGACTCCTCCTCAGGATGGACTATACTGGTCAGCTCCCTCCCAAGAATGGCTGCCTCTGAAGAGAACTTTCCCCAACACACCTGCCACAGCTTGTTTTCTTTCCCATGCTATGACAGTAGCCTTCCTACATGGTTTAAGTATCAGTTTTAAGGGATTCTAGAAATGACTCAGTTGATAAATACTTGTCACTAAAGCATTTGAACCTGGGTTTGTATCTACAGCTTATATACTCATGTAAAGTCTGGTGTGGTAGGTGATGCCTGCATCCACAGCACTGAACAAGCTGAGAAATGTCTGGGGGCTCATGTCTGGGGGCTCATCATACAGCCTGATGATAAGTTTACACACACACACACACACACACACACACACACACACACACACGAGCCTTTGCACTTTAGTTTTACATATTTCTTTAATTTTTTTGTTTACTTTTTACCTTACAAAACTGAGCTTATAAAATAATTTAAAAATTTCTCCCTCCCCCTTTTTCTTTCTAAAACCCTCCTATATTCTTCTCTTCTTCATGGCCTCTTCTTTCATTGTTTTTATATATATTCATATGTATATATGAAATTACATCTCTAAATAGGTAAATACCCTCTGTACATTCTAGATAGTGCTGTTTGTGCTGTTTGTGTCTGTGTTTTATGGCTGACCATTTGATAGTAGATAAATAATTAGTGTGTCCTCCCTAGCAAAGACTATTTCTTTAACTGTCAGCACTCTTTTTTTTTTGATAATTTTACTTCTTTTTTTTTCTTTTTTTTTTTAATTTTATTTTTTTTTATCAGTTACATTTTATTAACTCTGTATCCCAGCCGTGTCCCGATCCCTCATTCCCTCCCAGTCCCTCCCTCCCTCCCTCCCTCATCTCCACCGTGCCCCTTTCCAAGTCCACTGATGGGGGGGACCTCCTCCCCATTCATCTGATCCTGTTTTATCAGGTATCTTCAGGACTGGCTGCAAAGCCCTCCTCTGTGGCCTAACAGGACTGCTCCTCCCTTCGGGGGTGGGGAGACCAAAGAGCCAGTCATCGAGTTCCTGTTAGAAATAGTCCCTGTTCCCCTCACTTTGGGAAACCAATTGGTTACTGAGCTACCACAGGCTACATCTGAGTGGAGGTTCTAGATTATATCCATACTATTTGTAATAGCCAGAACCTGGAAACAACCCAGATGTCCATCAACGGTGGAGTGGGTACAGAAATTGTGGTATTTTTATACAATGGAATACTACTCAGCAATCAAAAAGGAGGAAATCATGAAATTTGCAGGCAAATGGTGGGATCTAGAAAAGATCATTCTGAGTGAAATATCCCAGAAGGAGAAAGACAAACATGGGATATACTCACTTATCTAGACCTATAAGATATGATAAACATAATGAAATCTATACACCTAAAAAAGATAATCAATTGAGCGGACATGGGGTAAGATGATCAATCCTCATTTAGAAAGACAGATGGGATGTGCATTGAACGTATGACAGGAGTCTACTGAGCGCATCTGAAAGACTCTAACTAGCAGTGTTTTCAAAGCAAAGACTCATGACCAAACCTTTGGCAGAGTACAGGGAATCATAAGAAAGAAGGGGAGTTAGTCTGATGGGGAAAGGATAGGAACTCCACAAGGACCAAATATATCTGGGCACAGGGTCTTTTCTGAGACTGACTGTCAGCACTCTTTAGATACGTGTAGCTTGTCTTTGTGTAGGGTTGAATCCTCGTGGCTTGTTCTTGTCTAGTTTGGCATGCCTATTGAATTGATGTCGTCTTGTTTAACTAATGTTTATGCAGTCATGTTGGTGACACTTTATGAATGTAGCTTATTAGGAAACACAATCTTAGACTGAACTCTCTGATCTCCTGGCTCTTGCAATCTTGCTTTCTCTTCCAAATTGTTCCCTAAGCCTTATGTGTGGGTGTTATATTGTAGATATATTTATTGTGACTGGGTTCTACAACTACGTAGTTTTGATTGGTTTGATTGGTTGTGATTTTCTTTAATGGCCTCCATCTGTGGAAAAGAGAAATTCCCTTGATGAGTTGTAAGAACTACGCTTATCTATGGGTGTAAGGACAAATATTTCTAATGTAGTTAGGGAGGGATTATGTTGATTTACCAAAGTGGTGATTAAAAGTTCTCTCAGATCCATGACTTAGTTGGCTAGGTTTCCAGTACCAACAACATCTCTCTGTTTTTGAACAGATCTTTAATACAATTTGGGTGTTGTTGGTTACCACAAAAGTATGTATGCCACTACTACACCCTTAGGGTCATCATGCCATGCTGGTAATTATTGTGGTTCATAGACACAAAAGTGTTTCTCAATAAATATGTGCTATTGGGTGATTCACAGACTCTTTATATATTATATAACAAATGTAGATGTATTTGTTTTTATTAATTTAGACTTCCAGTAAGAAAAGTAGATTGAGACCCCTATACCTCTGGGGAAATCTATAAGAATTTATTGGGTGAGAATAAAAAAAATCAAGACCTCTGAATTTATAAATCATATAAAACTTTAGCATGCATATATTCTTTTATTTTTGATTGGGATAGTTTTCAATCCTATCTTGCCCACATTTCTCCCCCTGAGATGCTAGGAAAAATATCAAGCTTCCAGTCTGAGGACATGAATTAATATTCTACTGCCCCCAGAATACACAAACTGAAAAACAAACAAATAAACAAACAAACAAAAACAACCACCGAGTTGCCTCTCTTAAAAAGTTGAGCTGATAGCCTCATAACCAGCTTCACCAATGTTACGAAGAACTGTAAGGTGCACAGAAAAGCAGTTTGGGCCAATTCTCAGGGGAATCCTTGAAAGAGCTGAGAGGGAACTGAGGGGCCCCTAGGGGTGATGGCTGCCCTTCAGTGCACCAATCCTAGACACATTTCACTGTGTCTTATTTTGAAATATCTCAAATTAAGGTAATAAAAATAAAAGTTCCCATTGTTTCTATGTCTAGTCAACATTGTTGTAAGAAATATTTTTGAGGTATGTTTTCGCAGTTGGGACCAAACTATTCCTTTGGGGAAGGTGAAAATACCTCATTCTTGTATGTGTGAAGCATAGTACAGATAGAATACAGGAATAGAGATGCAGGGCGACTAGGACTACTGTGCTTCCAAAGTTCCATAGGCGGGGTTCAACTAGTGTCTAACAATATTTAGAAATGAAATTGTGTAAAAGTAAGTTTATCAAATTTTGGCCTATGGTAGAGAGTTGATACATTTAGTCTTTATGTTTTAGATTTCTGTGTTTCATTATGGCTAATTATAACCTTTTATAACCTTTTATAACATAACCTGTGCTTATGTAAAAAAAATATTTAAACTTGCCTAAGAATCATTTGGGAAATATTCTAGACAAAGATGTGTATGTGATATATGTATAGCAAATACTATCTTAGTACTAACACACCGATATAATAATATAAGGTTTAATGTTTTCTTGTCTTCAAATCTTCTCAATTGCTGTATAATGTAGTTTTGTTTTTTAAAGCAGAACCTGTTGACATGACCTCTTTAGTCATTTTCTTTCATCCAACCCTTTCCCTTCAGACACTGGAATGAGCTTAAATGCAAAAGTGACATTATCTGCCATTTTGCACAGTTCCTGCCAACATAGACAGCTTGACATTAAGTGATTTTTTCATGTTTATTTTAAAAGTCTTCTCATTAAAATAACTGGCCAAGCTCCTCTGAACTCAAGTGTTTCTCTATTTTACTGTTTCCAGAGAGACCATCTAGATGAAACCAGGCATGTTTGGACACAAGAACAAATAATGGCAATACCATTTAAAAGGTGCAATAATAGAATTATATACAAAGGACAGCTCCCGCACAAAGAAGGGAGAAGTGAATGGCTTTCCACACAAAGTGACAATTGCACTGAGTTTCAAACATAAGTACAACATTTCATGGTGAGCTGGGAACAAAAGGGCAATCCTATTAGAGGCAAAAAGAAAGACCAGGAAACAAGCAGCCTTAAAGAAATTGAACCACACAATGCTCAACTATGGGAGGTGGTAATGCATTTATTAATTACATAGATCTAACGAGTCCACAATGTATATGTACAGCAAATTATATCCTATATGTTTAATGTGTATAATTATCTGTCACTTTAAAAAAATCTATTTTCCTTCTGAAACTGCAGGAAGTTCAGAATAGTGGAGGCAGACTAACTTGTAAAGGTCTAACAGCGCTGCAAACACAGATGCTGGGGAAGAATGTGTGGTGAAAATCCCTACTTGCTAGCAAACATTCAGCCATTTTTTTTTTTTTTTTTTTTTCTCATAAGCTGTGGGAAGACTAGAGTGGCACTTACTAGAAAGGTCTTCGATACATTTTCTTTACAAAACATGAAGCCCAGTCATTCTTTATGAAGAATGTAGTGATTGGTCCATGGAAGAGACTGGGTAATTGATACACGGGGAACTCCAAGGCTCAGTTCTGTATCTCTGGTGGGGCAGGTAGTTCCTTGGGTCATAGGATTTTGTGTTACAACCTCAGGAAAGAGAGATGGTTTTCATCTTATATAATATTTCTAATAGAGAGAGTAGAAGGGGCAGAGGGCAAACAGAAGAACTCCAGGGTTTGTATGGGTGAGGGTAGCTGGTGTCATACTTGCAATCATTTTCACATGTTTAATTGGAATCAGAATTACACACTAAAATTTCTAAGATTTGTTGGGTAACAATTTGTCTTTCTACTTGTTGTGAAAGCTTAGGGAAAGTAGAAGTTGAAGACCCCACACATTTACATCGTAGCTCAAGTTTTTTGTTTAATTTGTTTGTTTTTTAACCTATGTATAATCATGCATTGTGTAAATATGCTCGCAGTGGGAAGCTGGGACGGGCATCAGCTGTTGATGGGATACACAGGAACTACTGCAGTGCTTCCATCCACGTGTTCTTCATTCAACTGTATGATTTTGACCTACTTTCTCCCATTTTTAGGGGCTCCTTATGCCTCATGGATGCCTACATTTTCCTTTCCAAAAGGAGCTGATCTGGAGGCTCCTAGATATTTGTTTATTTTTTGTTTGTTTGTTTTTTCTGTGATCACTGTAAACTAATTTAGAGCAGTGCTTTTAGTTTTTTAAAAATATTTTTAACATGGTATTTTCATTGGCTGTTTGGAAATTTCACATAATGCTCCCCATCACATTCACTTCCCAGTTCTCCCAGGTCTATCTCCACCATTGTGACTTCTACTAAAACAAAACAAAAAAGTAAAAGAAGAAAAAGGACCAAGTTCAATTTGTGGTGTTTTCCCTTATACCCACTGTAGAGCATGAGCTAAACTCCCCCTGGGCTGCCCCTTAAAGAAAACAAAGTTCTGCACTCTATACAAAGTTTGGCTATGATTCTCAGCATCTGCTTTGATACCCTGCAGGGTACAATCTTTCAGAGGCCCTCTGTGGTAGGCTCCTGTCCTGTTCCCTGTTTACTCCCTCTTCAGATGACCATTCTGTTTGTGTTTCTGAATGAAGAGTGAGCATCTTACTCAGAGTCCTCCTTCTTGATTAGCTTCTTTAGATGAGCTGATTTTATCATGTTTATCCTATATTATATGTCTAATATCCACTTAAGTGAGTATATACCATGTGTGTCTTTCTGCTTCTGGGATATCTTACTCAGGATGATCTTTTCTAGTTCTCACCATTTGCCTGCAAAATTCATAAGTTCCTTGTTTTAAATTGCTGAGTAGTATTCCATTGTGTAAATGTATCACAATTTCTGTATTCAATCCTCAGTTGAGGGACATCTGAGTTGTTTCCAAGATTCTGGCTCTTACGAATAAAGCTGCTATGAACATGGTTGAGCAAATGTCCTTTTTGTATAGTTGATCATATTTTGGATATATGCCTAGGAGAACATGTTATAGCTGGATCTTAAGGTAGCACTATTTCTAATTGTCTGAGAAAGTGCCAGATTGAGTTCCAAAATGGTTGTACAAGTTTACTTTTCCACCAGCAATGGCAGAGGGTTCCACTTTCTTCACATCCACTCTAGCATGAAATACTCCCACCAAAGACCATGCATGGAGATAACCTAGAATCCTTGCAGCTCAATTTCCAAATGGGTTTCCTAGTAATTTGGAACAGGGACTGTCTGACATGATCTCAGTGGCTGGCTCTTTGATCGCCTCCTCCTGTGGGGGAGCAGCCTTACCAGGCCACAGAGGAAGACAATGCAGCCAGTCCTGATGAGACCTGATAGGCTAAGTTCAAATAGAAGGAGGGGAAGACCTCACCTATCAGTGTACTAGGGGAGGGACATAGGGAGAGGAGAGGGAGGGAGGGTGTGATTGGGGGAGATAAGGGAGGGGGCTCCAGCTGGGATACAAAGTGAATAAAATGAAATTAATAAAAAATAACTTAAAAATAAATTTTAAAAAAAGAAAACAAAAACAAAACAACAACAAAAAAACAAAAGAAAAAACAAAATCCTTCTCCACCCTCACCCCTGCCAGAAACTATTAACTGTGAAATGCTATACTTCAGTGTCACTTTCACAGTTTTAAAGAGATTTTCAATAGCTTCCTGTCTAGACATTTTTTTTGGGGGGGGGGGGAGGGAGGACTTCTATGTCTCATTCTCAACTGTGAGTCTCTGATCATCAATTCCACTGCAAAAGAAGCTTTCTCGTACTTTATAATCAGTAGCAGCATGCATCATGGACTTCCACATGATTTCTGGCTACAGTACTTGCAACAAACCTCAATACAGGTTCAGGTAGCAGTACAAACCAGGGACATCCTCATGGTCTTTGATGGTGATGTGGGTCACGTATATCAACATGGTCCCAGCCACAGCAGGGCCATGAGCACCAGCATGGCCCCTAGCAGCAGCACAGACACAGTCTGTCTTCTTGGTAATGACCCAACAGTCTCTATAGTGTAGGAAGGAAAATAGTCACTAATTTAATCTCCAGAACTGTCTGAAAGTCACATGATGTTCAATGTTCCAAGTGTTAGTGAAAAACCTGGAATCCACTGCAAGCATGTTTTAAAAATTACTGATGTCAGCACTCAGGGGGGCAGAGGCAGGTGGATCTCTGTGAGTTCAAGGCCAGTCTGGCCTACAAAGCAAGTTCAGGACAGTCAAGGCTACACAGAGAAGCCCTGTTTCACAAAACCAAAAACCAAAAGCCAACCAACCAAACAAACAAAAAATTACTGATGTTGATGTGAATGTGATGACTACTGGCTGAAGGCACAAACTGCCAAGCCTGATGATCTTAGTTTGGTCCCCAGAACCAACATTGTAAAAGGAGAATAAAGACAGGAGTTATCTTCTGACTCCACCAAACATCTCATCACATAAAACTGATGCTTACACGAGTGTGTACACACATACATAGGCAAATGTAAATTGCTTTAACTGAAAAAATAACATCCTGTTTGCTACAGTTTGCTCATATGTAAACAGAAGTACCTTGCTGTATCAGAGAACCCGTGACACATTTCCATCACAATACTTTATGGGATACAGTAATATGGCAGCATTAAGAAATTTTGCTCCTACCACTTAAGTATTTGAAATTGTGACACTCACAGCTCTGTTACTGTGTACACTACACACTCCATTTTCTCATTTAAATGTATTGAGCAGAAAAATACAGTTTGTGATTCACACAACTAGGGTTGAGGAACCCACATCTTAGGAGCATCAGTCTCTTTTGCTATACTTTATTCTACAGAAATCCAGCCATTGTAATGAAATCCCATTTTGAGTTCTCTGATGTTATGACAGTATGTGTAACTTAGGATACTATTCATATTCATGAATCAATTTGCATATCCATTTAATATTCTCCTGCTTTGCTTCACTTGTGATATGCTATGTAAATTGTCAGCTCAATTTTCAAACACTGTGGTAAGCATGTAGTTAGAGGCAATGATATGCCATAGCACTTACACAAAGAAATCAAAATATTTTCAGGCACACAATTGAAGACTCCTATGTGAAGGGATTTTATGCTTTCATTTCAAAGTCAGTTCCCTTCCAAAGCCAGTGTTTTCAAAATCAAACTGTCCAACTTGCTTGCTCTTTGACAATGACTGCCTTTTTTTTATTCATTAAAAAGAGATCTCATTATCTATGATCTTATCACCGCATTCTAAGAGGATTTGAACATCTCCTCGCTAGACATTTTTTTCTCTAATTTTTTGAGGTCTTTTGCTTCCTGATTTTGAAATTCATTTGTAATTAGAGCAGACTCCTTCACATTATTAGCAAAATAATTAATACAAAGAGGTTGACTGTGCAGTGAACCTTTTAGATTATGTAAATAAGGAGTTTAGCACGGAACCGAGGACTTTGAAATGATGATATTCATGGGGGTGTGTTCTGCTGTGTACATGTGTGTAGTCTTTTTATCAAATTAAACAAAGTTATCTTCTCAAATATTTATCAGCTAATTTTAGTTGAAACATTTAAATTCCTTTAAGGAAAATATTTTAAAGTATTCTATATGTCCCCATTCCCACAGTAACCCTACTGAGCAACACTCCAGAAATCCGTATCTTATCTGACTGAAACTTGCATTAGCCAATAGCTCTGATCTATGGTGTTCTCTTCTAACTTTTCCTAGTTTCTGCTGCCAGCCATACTTTCCTTAATTTTGATAATCTAGACTTTTCGGGTTGCACATGTAAACAATATGTTATCTTTCTGTGCCATGCCTCCATGCCTGGCTTATTTTATTTGACATCACAACTACCACCTTTGTACTGAAGACAGTATTCTCTCTCTCTCTTTCTCTCTCTCTTTCATGGCTAAATAGTAGTCAGATGCTTGGAGTGTTATCAGTGTGTGTGCATGTTTGCGGGTAAACACATATATGTATCACATTTTCTTACTACATATTATTTATCGACTTATCATCTGATGGGAACAAGTTTTTTTGTGTTTCTTTTGGCTACTGCAAATAGTGATTCAGTAAACAGAAGAGTGAAGGATTCTTTGACATATGGATACAAACAGTTATCAATGTCTGTGCCTAAATGTCCAATAAAGGATTACTAAATCACACACTGCTTTTATTCTCAATCTTTTACTTTCTACATTGACACATTGTACTTAGATCATATGCTCCTTTCCCTGGTTCAATACTCCTCACAACCTACTTAACATGGCCTCTTCCGGACTTCTCCCCGCTCTGTCTCTCTCTCTGTCTTCCCCCACCCCCAACACTCTGTTTTTTTGAGACAGTGGTTTTCTCTGTAGCCCTGGCTGTCCTTCAACTCTGTAGAAAAGACTTGCTTGGGAATCAGAGATCTGCCTCTGTGTGCTGGGATTATACACCTACATCATCACTGCCTTGCATCTTCTTTTAATTTTTAATATTTTTATATGATTACAGAATTTCTCCCTTCCTTTCCCTTAACTCCCAATTCTCTCCTTGCTCTTGTTCAAAGGCTTTTTTAAAATAACACACCAAGTACACTTAGTAATGTATGTATGTGCATGACTGTGAAGTGGAGCATGATCAACCTACCAGTGTCCACATTTCCATGAAGAAATAATTTCCTCTTGTACAGGCCAGAAGCCTAGCTTCTCACCTTAGGGGTGGGGCATCATGATCCACTCCCCACTCCACACTGGAAGTTTAATTGGCGTGATTGTGCACAGGCATTGTTCAGGTAACCAGAGCTGAGTGAGTTCACTAGTGCTGCAGCTATATAATGTACGAAAGACTATTTTATAGCACCCCTCTCCATCTTGAGTAGCCTCCACACAATGACTGAACTAAATTACACTCCTCAATGGCACTGATGCTCCATCTTGACTATCTTCTGTTATCTTTATCTTAATTTGCACACACACACACACACACACACACACACACACACACGATATATTTTAATATTATTATTCTGAATTTCATTCCTGACTTTGATCCAACCCGTATTTTAGTTTTTACAATCAGTGAATTTTATCACTAGGGAGACAATTTGGTTTAGCTAAAAATTGAAGAGAAAAAATTAGCAATGTTCTATGTTTGTCCATATGTACAGTACCTTACTTATAACACCATGTGTTACTAGGCTATACTAGCTATAACTTATTAGCTAACTGATTAAGTTACTCTTAGCCAACGTTCAGAATGTTTACGTCAGTACCCTCTGTCTGCTGAGCTACTTGGAGCTTTGGTAAAAAGCATGATATCATAGATCCATGATTACAGTATTACAGGCATGTTTTCACTGTCCTGAAAATGCTAAGATCTTTATTCATTCATATGTCCTTTGCCTCATGTAAACAATCTTCTGGCAATTATGTTTGTTCTTTCTCCACATACCACCCATACTTTTTTTAAAATTCCACATAATTAAACTCAAAGTGATTACAAGCATTCCAGATTATGCTTTTCAATGAAAATTTGCATTTAAAATGTCTTGTTTTTTTTTGTCCTGATAAATGATTTATTGTTTTCAATAAATAACATTCCAGTGAATGTGTGTGCCACTGTTCTATCATGCCTATACTAACAAAGGGCAGAATGTGTGTCCAAATTTTAATAATTAGAAATTATGCTCTCCTAAATATTTGTGTGCAGGGTTTGAGCTTTAGATTTAAATGGAAAATACTTGAAAGACTACGTGCTATGGTATGTGCTAACTATATTTTTACCTGTCTAAGGAGCTACTAAGCTCCTTACCTAAGTGGTGGCTCCAGTTTGCATTCTGACCATAAGCAGATGAGAGTTCCTGCTGTCTTTCATCCTTGCATTTGAATCAGTGTCTGGGATATTAGACTCTGATACATTGTATAGAGATATCTGAGATTATTTTAAGAAAATGTCCCTAGTCAC
Source organism: Meriones unguiculatus (assembly GCF_030254825.1). NCBI lineage: Eukaryota > Metazoa > Chordata > Mammalia > Rodentia > Muridae > Meriones > Meriones unguiculatus. Next base: position 49,690,102 of record NC_083363.1, read on the forward strand.
CTCTGGTACTTTATTTCCTTTGATATGCTCGCTGACTGTTTACATATATTTTGTTTACATATTTCTCCATTTGTATGTTTTCTGTTCCCTTGATCTCTGTATCTATTCTTTTACAAATACCATGTTGACTGTCCAGAGAGGAGTTTCATAGTAACCCTTTCCTGTTAGAGCCTGTTATCTGACTAATTCTCAGTATTGTGCTGCTTATTTTTATTCTTTGACCCTCCTATAGACTTCCAGGGGTATCAAACTTTGCAACGTGAGGTTACCATTTACAAATGCATTAGCTACTCTCAGGACTAAATGGAGATGCCTGTGACCTGCAGGTCAAAGGACTCTGAACTGCTTTGTTTTGTAAATACAGGACAAAGCAGTTGACCCAACTTGCCTATAGAAGACTCATTTCAATGGTTATTTTATAGGAAGATCTGTTCTGATAATGTATAATACTGTGCAATTTTAAATGTGCTTGTAGAGTTTTACTATGACCTTAAAGATCTATTATGAAATATCATACTGAATGTATTTCAATGGTTGGTATAAATATCTTGGTTGAGTCTTTGACCACTAGGTCTATCATTATCCTCCCTATTATTAGTCAGAGTACATGATAGGTGCTAGCCTGATCATGATGTTTAGTTGGCATACTTGCTCTCTTAGCAGGAAGCCCATATTAGTGATAGACATCTTGATGCCAAGCGTCAGATTCCTACCCAGAGTATTTAAGTAAAACATAAATAAATAAAATAAATATAAAATGCATATAAATAAAAAAATGTATTTTCCAAAACATTACCTTTCATAAGATTCCTCACTTGTCATGAACACCACGTTTTCATAGACCATCATAACTCAGAGCCTGCTTTTCACCAAAGTGAAAACAATTTTTGTTTCACTGAAATCATTACTTTAGATATCTCAGGGTATAATATTTAAATTAAATATTATGGCATTTTACAAAGGAAACTACAGTGTTAAATACTGAAAACTCTATGTAATTATTGCTGTTATTCTTTTTCCAGTCACTTTTTATCTTTTAAAAATATTTACATTAACCTAGTTTTGAGGGTTTATAGTTAAAAGATTTTTTTATACAATGTATTTTAATCATTATTGTTTGCTCCCTCAACTTCTCCTCATCATTCTACTCATCCAACATCACGGTCTATTTCTCCTTCCAAACAAAATAAAAATCAATCAATCAACCAACCAACCAACCAACCAAATAAACAAGACAAAAATCCCAAAACAATGATATACAACCCTCTTCCGCAACACACAAAATAAAAAATAAAAACAAAACACAAAACAAAACAACAAAAAACAAAACCATGGAGTTATTTTTTTTGTTAGCCAGCTACTCCTGGGCATGGGGCCCGCTCAGAAGTGTGTTTTATATACTCAGGACTAACAAAACATAGCAACGAAATGACTTATTTTTATTGTTTGAAATTAAAATAGAATTAAATTTTCCTCACTTTTCTCCCTCCAAACCTTTCCATGTACCACCTCTATCTACCTCTCAAATTCATGTCCTCTATTTCTTTATTTTTGTTTTGATATATGCATGTACACGCCTGTGCATATTTTAAAATATATAAACAAACCTTCTCAATCCTTACATTTACATGTATGCATGAGATTTTTAAAAGACAATTAATTTCTTCTCCTGAGTTTTATTACCCACCAACATCTCCCTTCTCCTTCAAAACAATCACTTTTTCAAAAACAAAGATTTTCTTCCACATGCTTGTCTTAAGTTAATAGTAGAACAGCTTTCTTACATAAAAATGTTATACTGGAGATCAATGCCTGAATTCTGGATTATCCCTGCTCCCATATCTTTGTTATTTATTGCTTGAAATTCCTCTACTTCAGAAAACTCTTATCTTCCCTCATGACCTCTTTCCAAATTCTTATCCAATTTTTCTAAAGAAGAGGTATGCACTTTAAAAACTTTGACAGAATTATAAAAATCTTGGAATGAATAATAAAATAAACACCCTAATCCCTCCTCTTCTTAATTACTCACATCCACATAATTATTTTTATGCTGACATTTTTTTTACCTCCTCTTTTAAATTTAAAGTGTTTTCAAATAAAACCAAAACCTACAGTTTGGCCTGTGTGTTTCAGTTCATATTTTTTTCAAATTTTTTATTATTATTAATTACACTTTATTCATTTTGCATCCCCCATAAGCCCCTCCCTCCTCCCCTCCCAATACCACCCTTCCTCCCCTTTTTGCATGCATGCTCCTCCCCAGGTCCACTGATAGGGGAGGTCCTCCTCTCCTTCCTTCTGATCTTAGTCTATCAGATCACATCAGGAATGGCTGCATTGTCTTCTTCTGTGGCCTGGTAAGGCTGCTCCCCCCCTGAGCGGGAGGTGATCAAAGAGCAGGCCAATCAGTTTATGTCAAAGGCAGTCCCTCTTCCCATCACTATGTAAGCCACTTGGACACTAAACTGCCATGGGCTACATCTTTGCAGAGGTTCTAGGTTATCTCCATGAATAGTCCTTTGTTGGAGTATGAGTCTCTGGGAAGTTCCCTGTGTTCAAATTTTCTTGTTCTGTTGCTCTCCTTGTGGAGTTCCTGTCCTCTTCAGCTCTTGCTATTTCCCACTTCTTGCATATTTTTAAGATAAGTGTATACATCTGAATCTTTAAAGTATGTGAAGATTTTCTTGTGGAACCACAATAGAATTGCTAGTTTTAAGTGTATTCAGGTTTTCCTTTTTAGTTAAAAAATATTTTATTTGCTTAAATTAAAATCAAAGCAAGAGATATTCATTGAATTTGATCACATTTCTTGCAATTCTTTTGATCTAAGACAGTCTGTCCTCTCTAATTTTTCTTGATGTTGAAGAATCATGACTATTTCTCTTTGCACTTGTTTTTAATTTTCACTTTTAGATACATGGTTTCCCAAAGGGCAAGCTGGCTTCACCTTCTTCATGTAGAGAGAATTCCTGATTTTCCTGACTTCCAGTTTCTAGTGGTAGGATTACTACCATGCTTGGAAATGCCTGGGTGCTGTGAGCGTGCTCCAATTTTTTAAAATTATTTTTTGTTTATATATATATATATATATATATATATATATATATATATACACATATATAGTTTTGTTCACATGGTTTCCATTTGTAAGTAATCTTGGAAGGCTTTGGCTCTAATTACTTTGTGTGGAAAGTAACTTGGAGTAAGAATTCATTCTTACTATTGTGTTACATATATATTTCATGTCCCATTGTTCCAAATTTAGTGATAATAAAATCTGGTTATGATATTTTGACATTGAACCCTGATCCTACTATTGTAAGTTCTCTAATGTCTTACACTAAGGTTAGCCAGATTGATAATCAGATACAGTGACTAATTTTCTTATGTGCTAAGGTTCCTCAATGACTATGAGTGGAAAATCAAAATAAGAGTCATGATCTGTTCTGATGCAGTGAACAAGGAGGCTGGATTCTGAAAACTCTGGAAATCACAGAATATATCTGGAATGATCTGTGGAAAGAGCAATCATTCATTGAGGCATCTAGTTATGAGCTATTGATGTTTTTTTGGTAAAGGGTTGATTCTGGCCATCTTAATGTCTCCTCTTTTGTACCATCTTTGTCTATCTCTATTCACTCACACATCTGCTTTTAAATAATGCATAAATGGAGTCTTTGAGATTTATCTGCGTAAGAGTCAGTCAAGATGGTTGAGATCCAAGAAAACTGACCACAAATTCTGGAGAGGAGGTGAGGAGAGGGGTGTCCTCATTTACTGTTGGTGGGATTGCACAATGGTGCAACCACTATGTAAATCTTTTATAAAAAAAATGATTTATTTCTTAGTTTGTTTTCTGCCATTTCTGTTTTTCCTGCATGTATGTCTGTGTGAAGGTGCCAAATTCCCTGGAGTTGAAAGTACAGATTTGTGGGTCCTCTGGAAGAGCAGCCAGCGTTCTCAATTGCTAAACCATCTCTCCAGCTCGCATGTGTTCTCTCTTAGTTGTAGATTCTAACTTCAAATCTTTAGATATAATTTTATAATCTTGAGTTACCACAGAATCCAAGAAAGTACAAAGATATTGTGGGGTGATATAAAATAAGCCATGATGAGAGATATAGTAGGACACAGTTGCTGTGAAGGGAGAAATGAGAAAAATGGGGAACAATATATTTTAAATGGAGTTATGCCACAGGGCTGATAATGTTCTAAACCATAGACTATATAAAACTAAAACCCAGTGGCCAGCATAAGATACCTCTCCTTGAGCTGGTAGTTAGGGGAGTTTGAGAGACTTCCACAACAATATGAGTTAGTGTTGCTGTTTGTAGTTACCTCTAAGAACCTGAATGTACGACAGTACTAATGAAGATAACACATAACACTTTTTAAAAGCTTTTTATTGATTCTTTGGGATCATGCACTTGGGTAATTACATTATGCACCTCAGTCCTTCTCATCTCCCTGACCCTCATATCCACCCTTCAACCTCCACAACCCATAACTTGCTCCCTCCCTACCAAAATAAGCACACAGACATTCACACACACACACACACACACACACACACACACACACACACACAGAGAGAGAGAGAGAGAGAGAGAGAGAGAGAGAGAGAGAGAGAGAGAGAATAGAAAAAGAAAAGCGTAGAGAGCATCTCATCATGGCAGCTGTAGAATGTCACAGTGTGTCCCACAGTGTATCTCTCTGTCCACACATCTTCCCTTGCAAATGCTCACTGCAATGAGTCATCGCTCTGGCTGGAGATCTTTGGCTTCTGCAACACATCAATACAGGATCCTCATGGAGACTCCTCCCTGTTATCCTGTTACTGTCCCTCATCACAGAGATCCTGTAGCTTTGGATCAGCAGGACCGGCTGACAGAAAGTGGAGAGTGGCGAGAGGGGGTGGACATCAACCTGAGGTTGAGAGTATGGGAGAACCGGCCCTGCCACACATAAATCTTATATTATATGAAAGCACTAGACAATCTGTCAAACAGAGCTCTGCTTAGTAATCTCCTATGCAGTTACTATGTATTCACAGTGACAGGCAGCAGGAGCCATTATATGTGTCTTCTTGATAACTTAGGTATAAGTCTTTTCTAGTGTCATTATCGGTGAGACTACAAAAGAGAAGTCACAATTTTTTTATTAAATTTGTTCAACAATATATTTTCTGTTAGTCCGAATTCTTTCCATTTAATTGTTATTGTATTACAAAGAATAACTGCATGCATAATAAGATTGTCCTGAATGTGCCATGTACTGTAGGGTAGAGTATTCCAAATGTTTAGGATTTCCTGATCAGTAGATAAATGCATATTTACTTTGTTTCCTAGGTTATTTTATCTTTGCTTTCTTTCATTCTGAATATTTGTAGGAACTATTATTCCCCCTACGTATTAGCTACTTGTCTGTCACTGTGGCCAAATGCCATAACCAGAAGCAACTTAAGGTTGAATGTTTATTTTGGCTTATTGCTCCAAAGGAAGAGTTTATGAAGGCAGAAGAGACATGGCAGCAGGCAGCCAGAGCAAGAAGCTAATATATAAAATCTCAAGCACACATAGGAAGCAGAGAAAGAGGAACAAGTCTATGTACATGCAAAGCCAGTCCTAAGTAGTCTGCTAACTCTGTTAAGCTATGGGACCATAACCTCCCACACAGCATCACCAATCAGGGACCAAGTATTCAAATACCTGTACAGAACATTTCCCATTCAAACCCCCATACCCTACAAACTCACTAAGGGCTGTTTGTCCAGCTTTTGTCTACCATAGTTGTGGTGAATCCCAGGAATTTTATTTTGTTGTGGTTTTGGCTAGCAGAATTCTACACTGAAATTTTCTAGCTGCACAATTAAACAATAAATAAATAAAATAAAATAAAATAAATAAAATAAAATTTTATTTATTGTGCAATTTTATTAAGTTTCAAATTAATATAGCAATCTCTTTCTAAAACATATTTATTTTTGTGTGTATGTGTGATGTGTGCAGGGTCTGATATGAAGGTCTAAGCTTAGGGCAGAAACTAAACTTGCTCTTTTCATTCTCTTAGTGGAATGCATTCTCACCTTTGACCTTTAAGAGTATTTCAGAAGTTGAAATCAGGCATCAGGCTTGCTTGTCATCTTGCTGCCCAGCATCCCCTCCTCACCACATTAATAGTCCTTTGAAGCTGGTTTTATATCCACAAGTACAGAATGTCTTAATACTTATTTAAATCAACAAATTTGTTTTTTAGAAACTGATACATTTTTGGCTATGTTCATGCATGTTTATTTAAATTTAAAGTTTGCTACTACTTTATATAATATCCTCTGATCTATCATATTATCTTGCTATTTTCTTTCATGACATTATTGTGTTTTATTTTCCTAAAATGTATGTTTTCTAATACCTTGCATAGGCTTTTTCCTAGAAAAAGATATTTTTTGACATTTTAATGCCTCTATTAGCTTTGTAAGGAAATATTCAAAGATAACTTGTTATATTGCTAATAATAGTTTTTTTCTCACTAGTATTAGTAGAATTAGCTTCAGGTTTTTTCTCATGTTACAATAGATTTGCAGTTTGATATATGTAACATGCTTCTTAATATGCCAGTGAGCATAATTATCTTAACTAGTCTGACACGTTATTGTAATAGATTTCACAAAAAGTATACATACATATGTAGTCTTGACAGCCCAAACCATGTGTTTGTTTTAATCTAATTTCTCCTTTCTCGTGCTTGGAATATAAATCAGTGTTTTGTTTTTTTTTTTTTTTTTTGTTATTTGTTTTTGTTTTGCATAATATGGAAGTATTTTAACACTGAATGTACTTCTAGGCAACCTCGTGAAGTTTATAAATAAAATTCGCCTATAGCAGTTTTTTGCAACATTCAAAACTTTTTGCTATAAATACTCTTTGTCTTTGCCATTTGTTCATAATTGCTACCTTGCCAGAATTCTCTATGACCCACTGTAAATACATACAATTCCAGATGAGAGTTATGAGCAACGACTACTGATTAGGATAAATAATTCTGAAGTGTTAAATAATATATAGCACTGTGATTGAAATTCAAATACTTGTGAGGTTTTGTGTTCTATTTTGACAGTCTTCAGACACATGGGAGGAAAAGATTAAATACACAGTCTATTGACTATAAGACCTAGCAGCATAAGATCTGAAATGCAGAACAAGTCTGTCTTCATCCAATGGTAGCGCTGTCTGTAAGCTTGCTAGGTAATTCCAATCTCTCTCTCTTACTTTCTGTCTCATAGTTCAGGTTTATGCTCCTTATTTTTGCATCTAAAAGTCACACACAAAATTTTACATCTCATTCTCCTTTGAACACCTGTTCATGAGTTTGCCTTCAAGCTAATGTAGGCTTCTCATGTTTTCTGACAGATTCCTTTTGTTGCTTCAGTGTCTTACAAATGCAGATCTTCCACAGGCATGAACATTTTGAGGCTTTGCTTAGTTGAAACTGCAAAGCAACAGAGACAACCTCTGTTCTCAGGTTAGCAACGGAAAGAGTTAGTAACTTCGAACTTGTGTAATTGACAGCTAACAATAGGACAAGAAACTCACCTCCACCTTCTCTTTAAAAGCATCTCTATGTTTGAGTGGCATCTCGTATAAGACCCTTAAATACACTTCCTTGTAAGGCAAAACATGGATTGCATTTCAAGAATAAGAAACAAATACATAATTGATAAAAATATAAGCTCACACATTCACAAATAAAAATTTTAACACGCTGAAGGGTAGATTCATTTTGAAGTTGACATAATCCTCTCCTGCAATTCATAGCAAATGCACTTGTCTCCGGCCAGGTCCATTCCCTACCGCATTAATTAACCAGAGAGAAAGAGCCTCAGATGAAACTTTTATGTCAGCCAGGTATCTGAGATTCATCACGGTATGCAGCTTGACTTCATGTTGACAGATGAGGAGCCTGTGATCTTTTGTACCATTAACTTGCAAACTTTAAAGTAACGTCAGCCTGTGGTAGCAGCAGTCTCGCTTTTAGAGTTACAAATTGGAATCATTGTCATTTGAAAATCTCATTTTCAAAAGATTATCTTTAATCTGCTTTCCAGTTGTACCATGAGATGGACCTGATTTCTTACTCAAAGTTTTATATTTAGGAGAAATTGTCACCTTCCCCTGAGAATTTAGGTTTTGTTCTTCAGCTTTTTATACTTTATGCTTTTTAGCAAAAGTGGTGAGGAAAAAGTTGTCTCTGGAATCAAATTAACTTAGATACTTCCGGATTAAAATCTATAGAAAGTTCAATAGTTAATCGCCATTACACAGTTATTGCTTATGTTTTGTTTCATAGGACTTTATAGGCAATTGCCATAAATATATTAGCTAAAACACTTGCTGTGAATCATGAAACACACAATTTTATCCACTTGTTTTGCTTCCTCTGTTGATCACAATAAAATGACTCTTGACTGTGTAACAACAGTCACACATGGCAAACTTCGTATGTGTTCCCTGTTATGTTAATGTGTGATTTCAGTGATGAAGCTATGCCTCATTTTCTGCTTTCTCCCCTCTCCCATGATTTTCTCCAGCTGCTCCTTGTTGAGGCTTTTGTTCTCTTTGCAACAGGAAGGAATATCCACCCACATCAGCTTGAAGTGTTTTATTAATGTCAACCAACCAAGGATACTAAACAGAAAGCTTCAGTATTCTCTGGAGAGAAATAATTCTCAATATCATTTCTCTCCTCCTTTCTCCTCTCTCTCTGTGTCCCTCTCTCTGTCTCTGTCTCTTTCTTTCTCCATGTCTCTTTTTGCCTCTTTCTCCTCTCACCCTGCAAAGGGTTTGCATTGAATGTGTCAGCTATAATAAATGATAAAATTTTAAACAAACATCCCATTAAGTACTCCCAGTAAACTTTCAAATGCTGTGTACTATTTTAGCAGGTGGTCATGTGTGAATGGTAATAATCACAAGATGTTAATATGCTGCTAATTACTAGATAAACAGTTCACAATGCAGATTCAATTCTAATTTGCCTGACCTCAGAATGCATGTTCTTTCCACCATCTCGTGATGATTGACACTCTGTGTGTTCACTGCGGATGGTCACCCCACATTTAAAGTGATGTTTCTCAAGAAAACCTCTGAGCCTAGCCAGGCACAGTGGCTAGATAATTTGGATAATGACCCTTGTAAACCCTAGCTATATTATGGCTCATGCCTTAGATTTGGCCTGTTAAAGCTACTTTCACACTGTTTGGTTCTATAAGAGAGTACCTAGGAAGACAGGACAGATTAGAATTTTATTCCATGGTGGCAGCTCTAACACCCAGAAATGGCCTTATACTTACCTTGGCAGTGAAGATATAGGCCTTTGTTTTGCCAATCACCATTTTGTTTTCTTTGTAGTGTTCAGTTCCTTAAGCTGTATTTTACCTGTTTCTCCTTATGATAAACTATCCAGGTACACCTAAACATAGGTTAAAAAGAAAACCTATTTGTTAGATTCAAAAATCATTTCTAAAATGATGATTCTATCTACAATGAATGTTTTGTGAATTAAAAACCTACCCTTACATCAAACAATAAAAATCTGTGAAATATCTATAAGTAATCAGTTTACTTACAAGGTACTACTTATTAAATATTTTTCTGTCTTTATTAAGACAGACAAATCTCACTGAGTGACATAACCACAGAGTTGCTGAATTCTAAACACTTTTCACTCACTTTTTGTGAAATAAGAAAGGAACATGTGAATATATTTCAGTATACCATAGATCTCTTGGTCCTGTGTTGGACTGCTAAATTATTGGATGTTATGGACTGGTATATTACACTCAGTATTGTTTCTAATGTTCAGAATCCTATTAGTCTCATGTTCCTACTCTGATAACACATTTTTCTATGACACCCAAACATAACTGGCATAATAACCCTTAGTGTCATAACTTGCATAATCTCAGCAAGCTCTGGATGTCAAGTTCAATCCTTAAGCACTGTTGATATGCATATATATGCATATAATATTTATCATTCTAGGCAAGCAAACACGTATGCATACACACAAGCATAGAATGATAGATTATCATGACCAAAAAGGGCTCTTTAAGGGTTAGGATTACATAGTGATATACCCCATCATGGTTGGGAAGGCATGGTTACAGGTAAAGCTAGACATGTCGGCAGTAGCATGAAACTGGCTAGCCAGTATCAACCTTCAAAGGCCTCTCCCAGTGATGTGCTACCTCCATCAAGAAAGTTCTGTTTTCTACAGCTTCCATGATCTACCCAAAGAGTAACTGGAGACTAACTAATCAACTATATAAGCCTATGGAGGGTATTTCTAATTCAACTACAATGGTGATGTCAGTGGAACTGGATTTATTCAGTACCTTCAAAAGTATGTCAAAATCTGTTCCTATGATTCACATAAAGAGGTCAACTTTCCAAATTAGTTCTGGAAATGTTATATGTATATACAACTCCCTTGAACAACTACAGTATGTATTAATATTTGTGAACATTTAAGAGATACCACATTAGAAAAGCTTAATATTGCTGAACCATATTACTTTCAAAATGTAATTGACTATTGAAAAAAAGAAAATTACTGAACATCCGTTCAGTTTTTGTGCAGAAATTTGATTTTTTATTACAATGTATTCACTTTGTATCCCAGCTTTACCCCCTCCTTCAACCCCTCCCAATTTTACCCTCCCTTTCTCTTCTCTTCTCTTCTCTTCTCTTCTCTTCTCTTCTCTTCTCTTCTCTTCTCTTCTCTTCTCTTCTCTTCTCTTCTCTTCTCTTCTCTTCTCTTCTCTTCTCTTCTCTTCTCTCCTCTCCTCTCCTCTCCTCTCCTCTCCTCTCCTCTCCTCTCCTCTCCTCTCCTCTCCTCTCCTCTCTTCTCTTCTCTTCTCTTCTCTTCTCTTCTCTTTCTCTTCCCATGCCCCTTCCACAGTCTACTGATAGGGGAGGTCCTCCTACCTTTCAAACTGACCCTAGACTATTAGGTATCCTCAGGACTGGTTGCATTATCTTCCTCTGTGGCTTGGTAGGGTTTCTCCCTCCCCTAAGAGGTAGGTGATCAAAGACCCAGCCACTGAGTTCATGTCAAAGACAGCCCCTATTCCCCTTACTAGGGTATCCAGTTGGAGACTGAGCTGCCATTGGCTACATCTGTGCAGGGGTTCTAGGTTATCTCCATGCATGGTCCTTGGTTGGAGTATCAGTCTCAGAAAAGACCCCTGGGCCCAGAAGTTTTTGTAGAGTTCTTATCCCCTCCAGGTCTTTCATCTCCCCCTTCTTTTGTAAGATTCCCTGCACTCTGCCCAAAGTTTGGCTGAGTCTCAACATCTGCTTTGATATCCTGCTGGGTAGAGTCTTTCAGAGGCCCTTTGTGGTAGGCTCCTGTTCTGTTCCCTGTTTTCTTTCTCTTCTGATGTCCATCCCGTTTGCACCTCTGAATGAGGATTGATCATCTTGCCTAGGGTCCTCCATGTTGTTTAGTTTCTTTAGGTGTACAGATTTTAGAATGTTTATCCTATATTATATTTCTAATATTCCCTTATAAGTGAGTATATACCATGTGTGTCTTTTTGCTTCTAGATACTTCACTCAGGATGATCTTTTCTAGTTCCCACCATTTGCCTGCAAATTTCAGGATTTCCTTTTTAATTGTTGAGTAGTATTCTATGTTTTCACATGGATAAAAGTCGTCATTCATTGTGAGATATCTGTCATTCCAGATAGTGAAACTCATTTACTTTAAAAAATTGTTAATAAATAAGAATAAAATAGACAAAAGTAAGATATTACTAATGATAGCCACTAACTGTTGTTAGTCTTAATATTAGTATATAAAAATCTTATCTCATTTTGTGTTTTTACACAGTTCCATTAAAAGGATGAAATTCATTACAGGAAATTCTTAAAGAACTGTTAAAAATGAGAAAACAGAAAAAATGGTGAATTGAAGGGCTGACTTTGAATCCTTAGCAAGAAACACAAAATGGTTCATAAGCCTAAATGTGATAGAGAAAACCATAGAATTTCCTAATAATGATGTTAGGAGAAACGTCATCACATTAACAATAAGTTTGTAGGTAAAATTCCAAAACACTACTTATGAATGAAAAAATAATTTATTTTCCATTAAAGTTTAAAACAACCCCACAGCCTTGAGAAAAGTGCTAAAGGGGCAAGGACATATGCCACTGACAGATTTTTCTTTTCAAATATACAAAGAACTTCTAAACTAAACTTCTCACAGAAAGACCCCAAATTGTTAACTTTAAAATTAATCATAACTCTATGTAGACCTGTCACCAAAGATGATATATTTCAAGTATAAATAGAAAGGATGACCAATATCATGTATTATCAGAAATGTACAAGTGGAAAAAAGTGAACAGACGCCATGCCCTACTTATTAGAATGGAAAATTCCAGACACTGGACAGCTGGAAATTTCACCAAGGCTCCGGAGTCACAGGAGCTTTTACATCCATGTTGCAAATTAAGACAGCTACTTGAAAAGACACTTAAATTTCTTATGAAACTATTCTTGTTACTGTAACTCACCATATTGTTTCTAGATTTACCTAAGAAAGCAGAGAGGGGTATGCTCATGCCCAAACATTTGCAGAAAAAAAAATGTTTCTAGTGTTTTTGTTCGTTTGCTTCTTTCTTCAAAATTGACAAAAGGCAAAATCAATCAAGATGGGTGAAGAAAGTGTGAAAACTTCTACTTATACAATGCTATTCTGTAATCTTAAGAAAAGTATTATAAAACATGAATGATTATGAGTTGAAATCACAGCATTAAGTAAAAAAAAAAAAAAAAAAAAAAAGCCAGTCTTAAAATACTACATCCTGTGCAATTTCAGCTGTTTGGCATTCTGGAAAAGACAAAATTGTACACATAGAGACAACATTAGTGTTTGCCAGATGCTTGTTTCGTCAGGAATAAAGGAGGGACAGGCTTTACACAGGATATTTGAAGGGCATGAAGACCATTATTCATGTTTCCATTAACAGGGATACATGGAACTTTGATTCATCATAACTAATGGACTGTCTAACAGAGAATGATAATGAAACTTTATGTGCACTTGGTTAAAATCTATGTCAGAACTGATTCATTAATTTCAACAAATTCATTATGTTAATGTAGATTCTTGATATTTGGAGGCTGAGTACTTGTGGTGAGCGAGGTTGGATATGGAATTTTCTAGTGCTCTCTGGTAAAATTTTCTATAAACTTAAATCAACTCTAAAAAATAAAGTATGTAGTTAATTTTTTAAATTTGGTTCTTTGTAAAACAATGCTAATTATGAGTTGCCTCAGCTAAGTTGAAACAGAATAAAAAATTACTATAACGTCTAACCTAAATTATCTGGTTTTTTTTTCTTTATCCTATATAAATATTACTGGAGATCAGTATTTTTAGGGAGTGGTCCACACAACCACAAATTGAATTTTTATTCATTTATATCTAAAGAGATCAACACATTAGGAGAATAAGTTCATTCTTCACCAAGAAAAACAGCCAGTTGATTTAAATATAATGCTATATTAAAGCAATGATGAGAATTCAAACGTCTGAAGATGATCCTCATTTCACAGACTGATATACCAAATGGAGGGGTGACAAAAAGACTACTAAATGAGGGCTTTTTCTATGTCAGAAACACTTATCTAGAAAGTGTATTAATTGTTTCTTACTATGTGAATCGGGATAACTGAAGCTTCTCTCTGTCCGCAGTGAGGCAATATGCTTCAGTCACTATCAGCGAGACACACAAACTCAATCAGCGCGAGATACGGTTAAATTGTTAAAGTATTTTTTAAATTAATATCTATCAAAACCTGTTAGTTCAGTCCCTCTTACTAGTCAATAGATAGTGTATTCTGTGTATACAGTAAAAGGACAGTCATGTGGAAGACTTGAGAAATACGGAGCTCTTGTTGCGGGAAAAGGAAAAATGAGGCTCCACCCAGGCAGGAGGACTTCAAAACAGCGAAAACCAAGGTGAGGTATGTGAAAGGTAACACTAGCAATATCTCCTGCAATATTCGAGATATTCAGTCACCAGGCAACAAGGAAACACATGAATGAGAGTGACAGAGAGAGAGAGTTTTGCAAGAAAGGAAGCTCAAGATCACTATACAGAACAGAAGTAGCAGATGTGCTAAGTGTTGTCTGAGTAAGCATAAAATAGTGAAATCCGAGAATGGTGTTTTCAAACATTCTCCATTTATCTCCCCTGCTTCCCAACTCCTATCTTTTCTGTCCTCTCTCTCATTATTTGCATTATCCCTTCGTGCCAACTCTGTCTACCTATCTCCCTCTTATTGTTCCTAGAAAGCTTAAACTGATGAAAATGAAGAGACTAACTAAATACATTGCTACAGTCAATGTATTTACAACACATCTTCCGCAGGAAGTTGTGGGATAGCCACCACTCTCCCCCCAGAAAAAAGAGGAGACACAAACTGCAGGGATAATTATCTTGGGAGAAGTAGAGAGTAAAGATGATGAAAATACATTGTATGTGCTTCAATATCCCTGCTGGGTAGAGTCTACTCTGCTGGGTTGCCTGTTCTTTGATCAGCCTGGCAAGATGGCCTTACTAGGCCACAGAGAAAGAGGATCCAGACAGTCCTGATGAGACTTGATAGGCTAGGCTCAGACAGAAGGGAGGAGGACCTCCCCTATTAGTGGACTAGAGGAGGAGCATATGGGGAGAAGAGGGAGGTTGGGTGGGACTGGGAGGAGACAAGGACAGCTGAGATACAAAGTGAAAAAATTGTAAAAAAATTAAATGAATAAATAAATGGAAAAAAAAGAAAAAAATGATACATTGTATGAAAATCTCTAAGAAATAATGAAAATTTTATGGTTAAAACATATAGATAGATAGATAGATAGATAGATAGATAGATATAGAGATATATTAGTTATTTTTGATTCTTAATAAAGCTTCTGGGTTAGAATCTGACTGCTTTTCTGCATGTATTTTTGATACCTTCTTAATGCCAGCCAACTCAGTATTCAGATTTACAGTTTACTTTGTGTGTCCGTAAAACAGACTTCTATCTGATGCTGAGTTTTGCCGAAGTTCTCTAAAATGTGTGATATGAACATCTCTGTGTCTTGGGTGACAGCAATATCCTCTAAGAGACTGAACACACAGACAGCAGCAAGCTCCCTTGTCATTCCCTATTTCTCAGAAAATGATACTCGTACTTAAAATCGTTTCCAGTTTTCCTTACTCTGATCTTTATTTTAATTTCTGAATTTAGAGTATGTTTGCCATAGCTATTACTAAATCTTAACTTGCTTAACCTAGTTGTAGTTGGTCATGAACCTGTCCTTTGAAAAGCTTTGATATTTTTAAATACCACGTGTGAAGAAACGTAGGGAACTTTACACTTTTCCTTAAAATGTTTGTATTATTTCCAAATGTTCCCATACCAGGCTTTTATACACAGTGTGGATTCAACCTGAGTCCAATTTCTTTCTTGTTTAATGTTACCTGGAGGCATTTCCCATATGAATATCATCAGAAATACACAGGACTATGATTAGAATGTACTGCCAAGGGATGACATTGATTTAGAACAAAGTCTAAATGAAATGCTGAATTAACTTTTCCAGGATGGTTTTCATTTTTAGAACAACACAATCATGAACACAATCACGACTACCCTGATTTTAGAAACAATATGATATGTGAATGCATTATGATTTTATAATTAAAATTCAAACAGACCCATGACAAATCAGATGACAAGGATGAATAAAATCTTCTGACTAAAATAAGCCCAGGTCCATGTAGAGTTATTGCAGAATCCTACCGTACTTATAAAGAAGAACTACAGAAATAATTCTCAGTTTTTTTTTCTTTTAAGTAGAGTTAAAAGGAATATTTCCAATCTCACTCTACAAAGCCATTATTTCTCTAATACCAAGGCCAGGTAAAGACACAACAACAACAAAAGTACAGGCCAATATCCCTGATAGACATAGATGCAAAAAAAACCTGAATTAAATATTGCCAATTGAGCCCAAGCATATATCAGAAACATCATCTATGTTGATAAAATTATACGGATGCACCTGCTCTGACATTTCTACACGACTTAATCTGACAACAAACTTCTTTTTCCACTGTTTTATCCCAAGTTTTCTGCTGGCTTTTCCTCTGTAATACCCTGAGCCTCAGATGCAGGACTTGTGCTGTAGATCTGTCAGATGGAGTTGATACAAAGAGATCAGCCCTGAAATAACAGACATACAAGCAAATTATACAACTGAACAATTCTCTCTCTCTTTCTTTTTCTCTTTCTCTCTCTCTGTGTACATGCATACACAATAATTAAAGAAACGGAGGTCATGAATTTGAAAGAGAGCAAGGAGTGGTATTTAAGAAAGATCAGAGGGAGGAAAAAGAAGCAGAAACGATATAATTAGGTGCTAATTTCAAAACTTAAAAAATTTAAACATCCTCTACTACAATCAATTTGACTTTATGCAGAGATAAAAGGATAGCTGAATAAACATAAGTTGGTAAATGTTATAAACCATATAAATGCTCTTAAAGACAAAAAATAAAACATTAATCTTACCAGATTCAGAAAAATGTCTCTGGGAAAAAAATATCTAGCATATTTTCATGATAAAAGTTCTGAAAGCAACACACCTTAACGTAATACGAGTTTTATATGACAAACACACAGTCAACATTATCCATAATGGAGGAAAAACTTAAAGCAATCCCATTAAAATAAAAAAAAAGGTAGGGCTGTCAACTGTTCTGACTCCTTTGATGCTTTCAATACCACAGAAAGATTATGAAATTAGAAAAAATAGAAATTCTAGTGATTTTTAAAACTCTAGCTAAAGCAATAAGACAAGAGAAAGAAATTATAAAGATACAAGTAAGTAAGAAGTTAACTTGTTCCCTTTTGCTAATGATTAGTGTTAGACATAACAAACACAAACATTCTACCAGAAACATCTCTAAATGAAAATACTTTCAGCCAAGCATGAGGATATAATATTGACTTAGAAAAATAAATAGCCTTTCTACATACTAATGATGAACGTTAAGACAGAGATAATGTAAACACGATCACTCACAATATTCTCAAAAAAAGTATCTAAGAATAAAACTTAAATATTACCTATTTATACTTAGTTAAATGTGTACACCAGCAAATATAGTTCAGTATATTAATTTTTTAATGTTAAATATATAACTATTGATAATAATGTTGTTTAGTTGCAATGAGATACTTGGTTGTCTAAAAATTTTACAGTAAAATTAAGATCAGCCTTTGTGATGTCTAAAATAATTGCAAATTTTAAAATAATTTTACCACTTTAAAGTCAGAAATATTTAATATATCCCCTTAGACTTCTCCCATTTATCTCAAATTTTTGTGTTTTATAACATTTGAATTAGACAAGAAAATTTTGCATCTGTACACTAGTCTGGAAGTTTGATTCTTATGTTTTCTTTGGCTATCTGGATTTTATTTGCTGATTCAGTTTTCTTTAGGTTCCTAACTTAGTGTGGACAGATAAACTCATGGAAAAAAAAATGATTTGAATAGGATCAGTTAATGTTTTGTAAAAAATCTGGTAATAACTTCTATTTTGTACAGGTCATAGATTAAGTGTTGAAAAGGGCCTCTGTAGAGCAGCTGCTGGCATTATCCAAACCACTTACAATAATTAGAGGAAGACTCTTTAGACAGATTTGCTTCTTGAACCCTGGCTTTTATTCCCCTGAATCATATAACATGGAATGAATTGAAATTGAAGAACTGTTTATAAGAAGTCATTACATTGATTCCTAGTTATAATGATGTTGTTCAGGTGAATTGTGAGGTGATTGTGCATAATTTAACATTATTATTTAGAATAACTTAGAAACAAGAGTAAGTAATCTTAAAAAAAATAAAGGAGCAGAAAAGTCCCAGTGTTCTTGGTTTAAAATTTTCAAATATCTTGAAAGAAGCTTTGATTATGTAAATTCTATGGTGAGAATGACTTTAAATGGGCATTAACCTGTGAACTTTATGTGGGCTTTCTGCTTCTCAATATAGTTTTAAACTGTAGACTAATAAAAACAACAAATCAGAATACGTATACTTCAGCAATAGAAAACAGGTTTCCAGAGGTTAAATGTATTTTCTATTCTTGGGTAATAATATTATTTCATTTAGTATTTATTTCCAATCACAGAATTATTATATTCACACTGATTTGCAGTAATGTACTTTTTCTTTTTGCTAAGGTGAGGAAGAAAGACTTCAAAGGTCAGTAGAGTTGATTTTATAGGAGTAGCAGTGAAAATAATAGTACTTAGTGATGAGTATCATTATCTTCAGATTATTCTTTAGGTGAAAAGAAGTTATGTACCAGAAAAAACAAGCTTACTTACTCTTGTCAGTCAAGAATAGTAAAAGCGATAAAGCCCAAGGATTGATCCTTCTGTCCTGAAGATCTTGAAAGTTAGAACTTGTTACATAATTACAGAGTGAATATCTGTTTTAATAAAACAATGTGTCTTCTTTGCCCTTTATTACATCAATTGTTCTTTATCTTTTCCATGTAGATCTAGACTGTTTCCGTTCTTATGAAAGTACTGTATGCTGAGGGATTTTTATAGAAAAGCAAAGTAATTTTTTTTTTCTTGGAATCTAGACTTCCTAGTCCATGGAAGCTGTGACCTTAACTGTTTTTGTGAAGACTGTGCTTTGCCTCTAAGAGGATACTTTCAGACTGCAGCATCTGAAGGGAGAGAATGTTTTCCTTTGGGTGTTACACATGGTGGAAAATGGAACGCTTCAAGTCCTCTTTTACAAGGTCTGCAAAAAGGAGACTTGATAACAATTAAATCATTCTTCAAAGAGCCACAGCCGGATACTATCATATGACACTCCGGATTGTGAAGGAGACACTTTCAACTCATAACTTTTCCCAGTAATTCTTGAATGAATGAATGAATGAATGAATGAATGAATGAATACCTTGCAAATATCTTCCTTACATTTTTTTTCTGGCTCTTTAAATTTTTTTTTCAAACTACAGAAGCTTATGGTGTTAATATGACCAAAAGTATGAGGGAGAGAAATCAGGGATAGACCCCCCAGGAACCATAAGTCACTTCATATTATTGTCATTATTCTTGGTTGTCAGTTTTACTGGATTTGATATCTCTCAAGCTTCAAGTCTCCAGGTAGATCTGGGAAGACATTTCCTATTGCAGAGTAGGAGGCATCTTTCATTAAAAGATTTTGCTCTCTGCATGTGTATCTTGCTCCCTTTCTTGTGAGTGCATCTCCTTTGAGGATATTTCTGTTGCTGGTGCTGCTGTTGCTACTGCTACCATTATAAGTCTCTGATATGGAATTAAGTTTCTAATATGACAATACAGGCCAGTGGCTTTCTATTGTCTTCCAGTCTTTAATGCCAGGTAGGGACTATTAAAGCTTTCTCCCTCAGAGATTGAGCAACTACAGCCACTTTAGTGTTTAGACAGCCATTATTGGACAAGTGAGACCTAGCTATACCATTCCTGGGTATACACACAAAAGATGCTCCAACATACCACACACACACACACACACACACACACACACACACACACACACATACACAATCGACTTGCTCAACTATATTCACAGCAGCTTTATTTGTAATAGCTAGAAACTGGAAACAACTTAGATGTCCCTCAACTGAAGAATGGATAAAGAAAATGTGGTACCTTTACACAATGGACTACTACTTAGCTATTAAAACAAGGACATCATGATATATGCAGCAAATGGATGGAACTAGAAAATACCATCCTGAGCGAGGTAACCCAGTCCCAGAAAGACACACACAATATATACTCACTTATAGCTGGATATTAGCCGTATAGTACAGGATAGCCATGCTGCAGTCCACAGACCCAAAGAAGCTAAGTAACAAGGGTTCAAGAGAGGATGTTTGAATCTTACCCAGAAGGGAAATAAAACAGACATCTGAAGTAGATGAAAGGAGGGAGCTGGGTGAAAGAAAGGATGGGGAGGGTAAATGGGGTGGGAACCTGGTATGGAAAGAGCAGGTGTGATGTGTGGGGGAGGAACAGGAGAGAGAACAAAAATCAGTAGAGGCTCCAAGGAATCTATGGGGGTGACCCTCGCTGAAATTCCTATCAGGGAATATGCAGTCTGAAGTTGCCACCTGCTATAGCCAGGTGTGGTTTCCAGTGGAGGGAGGATGACACCAACCCACTCATAAAAACTCTGACCCAAATTTTGTCTCATCTACAAGAAATGTAGGGATAAAGACGAAACAGAGATTGAGGGAATGACAAGCCAATGACTGGCCCAACTTGAGACCCACCCAATGGGAGAGAACCAAGCCCTGACACTATTAATGATACTCTGCTCTGTTTGCAGACAGCATCCGAGCATAACTGCCTTCTGAGATGCTTCATCCGGCAGCTGATGGAAACAGATGCTGAGAGCCCACCACCAAGCAATGTTCTGAGTTCAAGGAGTTTTTTTTTTTTTTTTTTTTTTTTTTTTTTTAAGTGGAAGGAAGAATTGAGGGAGCTGGAGGGGTAAAGGACACCACAAGAAAACCTAGAGAGACAACTAAACTGGGCCCATTGGCGCTCACAGAGGCTGAGCCACCAACCAAATAGCATGCATGGGTAATTCTTAGGCCTCCTATACATTTGTAGCAGAGGTGCAGCTTGGTCATTATGTAGTTCCCCTGGCAATGGGAGTAGTGGCTCTCTCTGACTCTCTTGCCTGCTTTTGGCTCCCTTCCCCCTAACTGAGATGACTTGTCTGTCCTCAGTAGGAAAAGATGTGCTTAGTCCTGCTGAGACTTAATGGGTCAGAGTGTATTGGTACCTTTTGGGGGATCTCCCCTTTCTGAGAAGAAGGAGAGGGAGGAATGGGAGAAGCAGGGCATGAGGGTGGGAATGGGAGGAGAGGAGAGAGAGGCTGGGATCAGGCTTTAAACAGTTTGACACTAGGGAAGATGCTTAATCCTCATTCAGAAGGGCAGAAAGGATAGACATCACAAGTAGGAGAAGACAAGGAACAGGACAGGAGCCTTCCACAGAGGACCTCTGAAATAGTCTACCCACCAGGGTATGGAAGAGATAATGAGACACATAGCCAAACTCCACAAGGAGAACGACAGAGCTAAAGTATGTGGGGCCAAGTGGTCCTGCACAGACTGATACTCCAACTAAGGACCGTGCATGGAGAGGACAGAGACTCCCTGTTCAAAAGAAGCCCATTGGCTGTTCAGTTTCCAAGTTAGTTCCCTAGTAAGAGGTACAGGGGCTGTCTTTGACATGAACTTAGTGGCTGGCTCTTTGATCACCTCCCCCTGGCATGTGCAGCCTTGCCAGACCACAGAGGAAGATGATGCAGCCAGTCCTAATAAGACCTGATAATCTAGGGACAGATAGAAGGTGAGGAGGTCCTCCCCTATCAGTGGACTAGGGAAAAGGCATGGGGGAAAAAGAGGGAGAGTGGGTACAACTGGGAGGAGACAAGGGAGGGGGATGCAGCAGGGACACAAAGTGAAAAAATTGTAATAAATATATGAATAAAATTAAATAAAACAAAGTGAATAAATTGTATAATGATAATAATAAAAGAAAAATATTAATTCTCCTCTCATCCAGTACACCTTGACCGAAGCTTCTCCTTCCTCTCCATGGCATACCATATTTACTTTCATACTAATTTTCACTTTCTCCGTAGGTGTATGGACAGCAGTAGAGACAAAGTATTACTTATACCACTACATTCTGGGCAAGTCCTAACTTGTACATCTATGATGGACTTACACAACTTTTAGTATTTAAATTAAGCTTAAGCTGACGTTGCTCTTACGAATCTCTTCATAATGTTTGAAATATTATTTGGAAATCCTGGGCTTAAAAGATCAGCTATGATTATGTCATAGCTTGCCTTCATAATTAATAGATATACCAAATTGAGCACTGAATATTTATGGAATCAGTCCACTAGATGTAGAGAAAGAGACAAAAAGATATATATATATATATATATAGTATATATATATATGATTCTTTAGTATTATTATTGTTTATCACAATTTATTCTCTTTGTATCCTGGCTGTGGCCCCCTCCCTACTCTCCTCCCAATCCCATCCTCCCTCCCTCCTCTCTCTCTTTTTTTGTCCCTCTCCTAGTCCACTGATAGGGGAGGACCCCGTCCTTTTCCCTCTGACCCTAGCCTTTCAAGTCTCCTCAGGACTAGCTGCATTGCCTTCCTCTGTGGCCTTATTTATTTCAGTCAGTTATTAACTTAAAAAATTTGAAATACCAGATGACATCACATCGAATCTCAAAAAGTGACATTTACTATTGTAAGCAACAACAAAAAATGAATTTCTTACAGCAAGTTTCTAAGTAGAGGATTTTTTAAATTGTTTATTTAACTTTTATTAATTACACTTTATTCATTTTGTATCCCCCATAAGCCCCTCCCTCCTCCCCTCCCGATCCCACCCTCCCTTTCCTTTTTGCATGCATGCCCCTCCCCAAGTCCACTGATAGGTGAGGTCCTCCTCTCCTTCTCTCTGATCTTAGTCTATCAGTTCTTTTTTTTCATGGATTTTGCTTGAAAATTTGACTTCATTTGCTTTCATGCATTTTAATTTAGGTTAAATAACTAGCTCCTGATGGATGTAATGGCAAAAAGCAAAAATATTATTGAAACTGCTTCATGGTAAAGAATGTGGCTGTGTAACATATCAAGTCAAAACATTGGAATCAAACTAGTGTCATCTTTGGACTTTAAAATCAAAATGTCAATGATTAAAGAGTGGGTGATATGTTGGCTTCGATATGGTGGCTTCACAATTGTGACTTTTTCAAACTCTGTTGTGTTTAAAGCAAAGAAGAACCTTTAATTTCAGTTCCAAAGACCTCATTCAATTTATTATGACTATAGAATTGTTTTAAAATTGATTGCTATGAACAAAAGTAATGGTTCATATTATTAGCTATCATGATACTGTTATTAATACTGACACAACAGTTATTCATTAATCAAAATATTGTTAATTACTCTTTTCAGAATAAATTCACAAATGAATAAAAAGCATATTTGTAACTCCCAGTTTCATAAAGACTTTATCTCACTAATTTCACTAATGTAAACATTTTTTGTCATTACTATTTTCTGCCACCTCTTCCTTATTAAAATTGTTATAGGGTCATCCATTATACTCAGCTTCATGTATTTAATTTATAATACCACATGATCCAACACCACATCATAATTATAAGGGGAATGTTTTCCAAGTTTTTCTCCACAGTTTCATACTTCAGTAACTCAGTGGTCAATCTTTATAGACATTTTAAACCAGTTAATAGAATTGAACCATTGTCTGCTTTGATAAATGAAGCAAATAAAACACTTTAACTGTTAGCAACAAAGTATAACTCAAGTGTTTTAGTTTTTGTTTTTATGGTTCTTTTTGAAAAAAAAAAAAGAATAAAAAGTTGATTTATTTGATATTTCATATACATTTAAGTAGGCTTGTTCAAGGATTCCTTCATGAAATATAGAGACTGAAAGATAATGTCTTTTAAAGAGATGCTTCTTCTACATTAAAAAAGAATCAATATTCAACATAACTTACAAGCTACTACTGACCAGTGAATACAGCTTTTCCTAGACTAAGAGCATGTCATATAACTGGAATGTGAAAAGAAATACACATTTTGACTATTTCACTGTCTTACATAACTCCCACCTATGCTTTAGGAAAATTTTACAGTATTTCAGTTAACAGGAATCTTAATATGAGCCATTTCTAATACACTTTAATAATTTTTTATATATTCACAAGTGAAATTTGGATATAAATCATCATTTTCTATGTTCCTGGTTCTTAGATTTAAATGGAAAGAAACAGCTCTGGCCCTTCTACCTATCCCTATCTCTGCCCCTTCTCTCCACCCCCTTAAAAATTACAATAATTAATTTGTGTAGGGTTGTGGGCATACTTCCAGATAAAATGAAATCTCAAGCTAAACAACTGTGGAGCATCCTGGGAGTGAGCAGAGGATGTATATTATAGATCCAGGGCTCCCAGCATGCACTGGAAGTCTGTTTTCCTGCTATCTTAAAATATCTCCTAATTCTCTCAGCTTTGTGCTAACTATTTCTCTCTCTCTCTAAAGGCTTTCTCTTAGCTACTTTTTCCTAATGTCTGTCTTAGTGAAACAACCAAAATATATAAATGCAAAGGTATTTCAATCTGAATTCAGCAAGAGTATGAGTTATAATTATTGCTGTTAAATGTTTCTTGTTTTGGTAAAACTGTTTTTTTTTTTAAGTGGACTTTTATAGAATTACTGTTGACTAGCAGTTTCCTTACTTTTCTACTTGCATACTTTGTTGTCTCTTCAATTTTTAAATTAAACTTTTATTTTTTAATATTAATTACAGTTTATTCACTTTGTATCCCAGCTGTAGGCCCTTCCCTCATTCTCTCCCAATCCCATCCTCCCTCCCCTATCTCCTCCCATGCCCCTCCCCAAGTCCACTGATAGGGGAGCTTCATATCACCTCTATGATCAGATTTCAGTTACTCAAGGATACACATCTAAAATGTGACATTTCCAAAATATAAACTTATCTATCTGTACCCACAGCCCTCAAGTTCATCTCCTTGGTATACACTCTCACACTCTTCTGTAATTACTACAGAGCTACCATTTTTGAGGTGGGTGGGAGAGTGGATTATTTTCTGGGAACATAGAAAAAAAAGAAAACAACAACAATGTCCACATAGGGAATAAAATGATGATTGCAATAAGGTGACCCTTATTACTATTAGTTGTTAAAGTAGGATTTATAATCTAAAATAGGGATAAAAATATCTACCCAAAGAAGTGATATAGTGACTGAAATATGAAATATGAAAGATATTCTGACTCATCAGGCAAAGATATAAGAAAGGACTTTTCAGACAAAAAGCCTCTGGGTAATGTGGCTGACCACTCATCTTTCTTTGTCTGGGAGAGTTCTACTCTGTGCCTGATGTCCTGGTACAATTATTAATAATACCCACTTTAACTCAGAAGTGTCTTGGTTTGGACAATGAATTATATGGCCACCCTACCTAAGGGCAGGGACAGAGATTTGTACAAACATAGTGTATTTGGCGGAATGTGACCCATTTATCACAGCTGGAATTAAGGACATAAAATAAGAGTTATGAAATATGAGATACCCTGAGAATGAAGTTGAAGGATATTTCTCCTCAGGCTCTAAGGTATTGCTTTTCATTCGTAGGATGATGGGGTACCACTAAAAGGCTGTAAGTAACAGACACGGTATAGTTCAATTACGCTTTGAGAGCTTTCTTTAAGGAGATACATATTTCTTTTTTGTATTTATCTTTTTTTTTAAATTGCAAAAGCAGTGTTCCTCCCCTCTCCTTATCCATGTCTCCTTTTCATTTCAGAAAAGGGCAGGCCTCCAATGGATATCAATCAAAAATGGTATATTAAATTGCAGTACGTTTAGGCACCTCCTCTCATACTATGGCTAAACAAGGCAATCCAGTATGAGGAAAAGGGTCACTAAAAGAGGCTTCAGAGTCACAGACAGCGCCTGCTCCCACTGTTAGGAATCCTGCAAGAAAATTAAGCTACCTACTCTAATATATGAGTTGAGAGCCTAGGTCAGGCTCAGGCAGGTTTTCTGGTTGGCGGTTCATTCTCCATGAGCCCCTCGGAGCCCAGGTTAGTTGATTTTGTGGGTTTTCTTGTGGTGTCCTTGATGCTTCTGCTTCCAACAATCCATACCCCTCCACCCCATCTTTAGCAGGATTCCCTGATCTCCCAATGTTTTACTATGGGTACCTGCATCTACTTCCATCGGTATGTGGATGAAACCTCTGATGATAACTGGATTAGCCACTAATCTATGAATAGAACAGAATATCATTATTGACTTTTTTTTTTTCTGTTCTGTTTGGTTCTATCTTAGTTAGGTATCTAGGCTATCTGGCCTGAAATTCTTAGTAACTGCAAACATATTTGAGTAATTATAGAGTAGTAGAAGATAAATGAGCACCAGGAAGTCATTTTGAAGAGTTATGGGCTATAGGTTCCACATAAAATAAATTCTACAATAAATAAAGAAAGAAGCTACTAGCATCTATTAACAATAGATTTGTGTTACACTTGGACAAAATACATCAAGTATACAAGTACTATTAAAATATTTTATTTGAATGTATGTGAAAAATATATAATTATTACTCCAATTTGAAAACAGTAAGAAGCTAAATATTCAATAACTTTTAAAATATTTTATCAATAATATTAAGACCTAATAAAGGTGATAAATTCACATTTTTCAATTTAAATCAGAGAAAAAAAGATTTATCTCAAAGACCAAAATAATTGATAAATATCCTTTAAGCTCATAAAATATTCTGTATTCAAATATAACTAAATTAATTTGAATGTATTACTCACAACTTATTGAGGTGATAAATCTCAACTGTTGGCCAACAGTGAAACCTCAGTCAGTTTCCCAGGGCTGACTCTTTTCTGAAACAAGACTCACTAAGTGAAAGAGAGATACCAAAGAAAGACTTAACAATACCACAAGTTCAACTACTAACAATTAATGGATACTTATATAACAGAGTAAATCACAAGTGAAACATTCAAATGTTGGTTACTGAGAGAAATAACAGATATGCCACATAGTTGTGCTGATCACCTGAAAATGATCCTCAGTATCAAAAAGCACTAGGATAAAAATATACATGTTGTACATTATGAATAAACAGTATCTCTTGGAGTGAATGACTCCAAAGGAACTGTTTCCCAGATGTAGCAGGGATGATGCCCATATGAATGACTGGAGATGGGAACACCATATTCAAGAATTGACTAAATTCAGGCCACAAAAGAAGAAGAAGTAGACACACAGTCCCATTCCTAACTATGAAGCTATTTGCAATGGCTACCTGATAGGAAAAAAAAAAAGTTTTCAGTGGAGTGATAGTGGATACATCAATCACACTCTGAGTGCAGATGTCAAGAGTAGTTGGAAAACACCGTAGACTCTGTGTGGTTTGTTTTTGCATGTGTGTTCTTGGTTTTTGCTTGTTGTCATTCAAGATAGAGAAAGAATTTGAATTTGGGTGTGGAGGGGAAGGGAGAGGGAAAGAGTTGGGATGGGAAACAAATGTGATTAAACATATTGCAAGAAAAAAGTTTTAAAGAGCAAAGCAAAACAATAACCAGCTTTTTTGGCTATTGTTGCTCACTAAACTGGAAGAGAACAAGATTGTGGAAAGTTAGATTCTTTCTCGTGTATGAATCTGAGCTGCTTGAGAAGTGGACAGTAGCAATGTCCTCTGCCCTCTGTTTTAAGCTGCAGTGCTGAGTAACTCCAGGCAAGCTGGGCTTTTATAAAGCCCGCAGACCCACGCCAGCTGCAGGTGTGGCCACTGTATGGATCAGTCATTGTTACTTGTATTTGGAATGCATACTCCTGACGTACTTAGCAGGCAAACACCAGGTTTAAAATCTGAAGGCTCTCTTTGAAGATTTTGAAGCCAACCCCTGAGAAGAAACAGATGTTCCTACCCAAGTACCAGGACTGTACATTTCACCGGGAAGCAGAAAGGAGGCCTTGAAAGTCGTTTCCAGATGTCCTGCAACTGAGCTCTGCAGAGAGTTTACGCATCAAGAGAGATGTATAGTTGTACTCTTTTTACTTTCTAGTGTTCCCCGTTATTGAAAACTTGTAACTCTTTGCCTCAACGTTCAGTTCACTGATCTTTTTGTTATATTCACCATTATGTAGTTGGCTGAATTAAATCATTACCTCTTTCAACATGGTTTTGTGTTTCCTTGTTTGTCCTTGAATTCACTGTATATCCTTTGACAATCTTGAACTTTTAAGCCTTTTGACTCTCCCTCCAGAGTGCTGGGATTTTATTCATGTGCCACCATATTATTTGCTGAGGATTGAAACCAGGGCTGTGCACTAGACAAGCACCTGCCCAGTTGTATCACATCCCTAAACTGTCTATTTTAAGTTCTGACTATATTTTACTATCCTAAAAAAAAAAATTCCTTATTGGCAGTAAAGTCATTTTTAAATGTGAAGATTGTGATAATTTCATCATCCTTGTTTCAGTTGAGGAAATCAGCTTACTTATGCAAGATTTTAGTGTATTTCTCAGTTTACATAATGGTTTATTTTGTAGCTCTCAGCCTCTTTTGTAGCAGGTGACAGCAAATGATTGCCTATAGAATTAATATAGCAAATGATTGCCTATATTAATTAATATAGCCATGAATGTTCACACACATACATACAAACACACAAACACACACACAACCTATGGATGCATTTCAGTTGCAATGGGAGAGATGTATAATTGTAGTAGAAATTTTGCAGCCATCTAAATGAAATTATTTGTTATCTGATATAAATATGAAAAGTACATTTAATAGAAAAGATCTGCATTGATATCAATTAATTTATTAAGCTCTTTATAAATCTGTATGACACTGTTTACAATACTTTGTAATACTGTTATTCTTTGATACACTCCCTTTAAACTCATTTCTCTATTATATGTCTATCTATCTATCTATCTATCTATCTATCTATCTATCTATCTATCATCTATCACCTATGTGTTGGTCTGTCTATCACTGTGTTGATCTATCTATCCATCCATATAAAATATGTAGTAAACTTTCTATATAGAAATATTTTGCTCTCTACTAAAAGCATAATGTTATATAAAAAGTGGCCAAAACATTTTTATGTGCTTCAAAGAACCTATGCCTGATCATTTCCTGTTTCCATTGATGTCTGACAACAATCATTCTATTCTTTAAATTAAACTTAAATAAATTTAAACTTATTTTGAATAAGTGCAACCATACAGTATTTGTTTTCCTGTGATGGGTATATTTCACTTAGTGCAATTTCTTTAAGATTTATCCAGGTTTTTTTTGCTTATTACAGAATTTCCTTCCTTTAAAATTTTGAATAATTTTCTTTCTTTATTTATCTTCTGAATTAGCTATTCTCCCAACTTAGTTATCACTGAGTTCCCCTACCCATAATATGCAGGATTCTAAATTTCCGTCAGTTTTTCAAAGGTTTATTTTGATAATGTGTGTTAGCAGATAGGAGTTTTATTGGCTTTTGTTATCCTGATGACCAGTAAGGTTGAGCACCTTTCAATTAGAAAGAATTTGAAGAAATCCTTATCCAGATTCTTAACCCATTTTTAAACTGAGTTATTAGATTTTGTATAATGATTTATAGGAAAACTTATTTTGAAGATTATTCATTATGTTATCAGGCATAAGCTTTGTCAACATTTTACCATTCCAAGGTTATCTTTTCATTCTGCTGCTTGTTCCCTTTTGTATGCACAAGCTTTTCAATGAAAAACAAAGTCTTTTAGAAAGAACTATGCTTATGGTTCTGTTATCTGTCTGTAGGTGTGTGTGCTTAATAGGTAGATGCCCTTTGAATCCAGACAAGGTCAAATTTCCTTGGGATGGAGTTACAGACGGTTTTAGTTGCCTGATAAGGATGACAATGAGCTTAGATCTTCTGCAAGAGCAGAGGGCATTTTTAATTGCTAGCCATCTCTCCAGCCTTGGGAAACTTCAGTTTGATTGCTCTCACTTGTTAGGTTTGTTGTTGTTGTTTTCACTTTGGATTTCATAGTCATCAATCACTTGTACAGAATGAAGTCATTAATATTTCCACAGTTTCCCTGTAGTATCAAAATCTGAAGTTCTGTGTTTTCAATGATTTTATTTATTTTTCCATGAGAATACAATTTCATTTTTTTGCATGTGAACATCCACTTTTTTCTGCTATTTTTTACTGAGTACACTATTAATTTTCATCACATATTCTACGTACTCGTAGAATATATTTGTTAATAGCTTGTACCTGTATTTGTTGAATATACTTTCTTCTATTCCTTTGTCTGTATGTCTTCATGTGTCTTTAGAAAGAATAAAAAGCTGGAAGGATCATACTTCTATATTTTTAAACATGCTAAAAACCTATAATAATCAAGCAACATGTGATTTACCAAAAGACAGAACTATAGATTAATTCCATGATGGTATCTCAGAAATAAATTACTAGAGCTCACATGTGAAAAATTTGGTAATAGTAAAAATCCATTTACCTTGAAAGCTGCAGAAACTTAAAGCAGTGCATATGGTAAAGGATTAAGCCAGATAATCTGGTACAAAGCTGCAAGTCTTGCACTCTGGAAGGTGAGATGGGAGGAGCATGAGTTTCAGGCCATTTGCAATGCACAGTGTCGGCCTTTTTTTTCTCTCTCTCTAAAAAATTAATTCAAAAAGAAAAAAAAAAACATTGGAAAACCATGGGTCTAAGGTTGTGAGTCTCAGAAAACATGTCAGCTTGGAACAGGTCTAACAATGATAGCATTTGCCAAATTCCTTAAAACCTCAAATTTTGAAAGTGGTGAGAAATAGCATACATATTCTTTCTAGAGTCACCAAGCCGGTAAGTAATTGTCATAAAATCCACGCTAGACTCAAAAGTCTTCAGCACAACTAAAATTGTTCATTGCTTTTTTTTTTTTTAAATGCTATGATGAAAATCCAGTATGTTTTATGAGGCCATTTTTTACTCTTACTATATGGTATTTCGTACAATTTCACTCTGAATAAGAAAATAAAGTTTAATTACTCATCACTCTCAGACATGCTCTTGGCATCTCTAAAACTCTCAGTGTAGTTATAGTAGCTCAAACCCACACTGTCCTGACAATTCTAAAAATGAAGGCTCAGCATGATCTTAAAAGCAGTGAGGGGAGGGTGTGCATTTTCCAGCTAGTCATGGTCTTGGCTCTTCTGATTGTGCTCTTCTCAATATAAATGGGGCTGGTAGAGTTGAGTGTGTGTGACTAATGAGAGAAAGGCTTCCCACCAGAGAGAAATGACTTGCAAGCCCCGTGACACCTCCCAGATTCGGATTCAAGCTACTGAAGACTGGTAAAGGAAAACTCCTTATGCATAGAAAAAATACAACACGTCTTAACTGAATGTGGCCTTATATGACAAATAAGATTTCTTAAAATAAAAGTCAGGAGAGCAGGCAAAAATAAAGGAGCCCGAGTTTCTAATCTGGGAAACACTCCCTTCTTGAGAACTCTATTTTTCCTGTATGAGGGTATTGGTGGGTAATGAAAAAATTTCACTAAAGTAGAAATTAAAACGATGATACACCTTTTCATTACTCACACTATTATGCAAGTTACTTTATGTATATGTCGATAGTACACACACACAAATATATATACTAAAAGTAGGTAAAGTCATCTCATTTTGGTAGCTTCAAAATAGTTACTTCATATTATTTAAATTATATAAGTGCATTTATTTCTGTTCTGTGAGATTCAATCTCCCAGTCTCGCCTCAGCTCTAGAACAGAACGCACATGGCACTCTCTACTGCCTCCTGCTCCTACCTCTGATGGGTACCACATACTCCCTCTCACCACTGGCAGCCAAAGAGCTTTTCCTCCCAGGGCACCAGGTAGGCTGAAGGGAGATCCACACCTCTCCTACTGCTCCTAAGATCCAATACTGTCAGTCTCATTCTCCTGGTGTAGTCTTCCTTTTCTCTCTGACCCCATTACCAATGGATCACAAGACCTCCTCCTTAAACCTGCCTTCCTCCAACTCATCCCAGTATTCCAGCCTCTAACACTGGCAGGAATTTCGTGTGAACAAGCCAGCTGAAGAGGCCAGAAAAACTGGTAACCCATCACACTCTCCAAAAATCCAGAGAGGGAACAAAGACCAAGAAACAAAACACCCGCTCAAAAAGAAAACCCCAGAAATCTGCACCTGAACCTATTGTCATCCCAAACCCAGATGCCTAAACACCAGCATAAAACCGCAATTATTAACAGCTAGGAAAGCATGTCTGTACTACAGGCCTGCTGTCCTACCACAGTATAGCATAATACTTTAAAATAGCTTATGCACAAGAAATAGACACAAAGATAACTTTATCAAGATGATTTGGGGACACTTGGGAGGTGGAATGGAAAATTAGTTTAGTGAAAACTTTCTGGGAATGTATCTAGGTAATCATGATGACTCCTCCTAATGGGTGATGCAGTCTCCACTGGGTATCTATTGTTGCCAGGTGAGGCTTCTTGAGGTACGGCTGAGTGGCATTCAATTGAGTTTTAGCTAAAGGGGTCCCAAGGACATTCACAAACAATCCAGGCTGTTGCTAAGACAAAGGGCTGCTATCCAAAAACAGATGGGGGAGGGGGAGCAATGCCAAGAGCAACGCCCTCACAACTCTTTGAACATGGAGAAGTGGGGTTGGTGCCTATTTGGAACCTTCACTCCTACATTCCACTGTCTTTGGTCTGGCTACTGGAGGCTACTGAAGAGAAACATGGAGAGAAACGAAGCCACAAAATCTCTGACCTGCAATCTGTCCTACCTGAGAAATATGTTAGGACAATGGTGGCACAGAACTTGTAAGAGCAGCCAAGCAATATCTGGTTTGACTTGAGACCTTCTACACGACAAATAACCAATACAGGACACTGCTTAGATAACCAAGAAATGGGGACTAGATATTCCAGATACCAAGTGCAAATCCAGACAATACTGGTCTTAAAAAGAGATGTATCAATAAAATGATGCATGCCATTCTTCTATACATGAGTATAGCAGATCAATGCCTTATCTAATCATCATCAGAGAGGCTTCCTCTGGCAGCAGATATGAACAGATACAGAGATTCTAACCAGACATTATCTAGAGAGAGTCTAAATAGAAGATCTACATCAAATCTCTCCTCTCAGAGATCAGGGAATATTATGGAAGAGGAAGTAACAAGAATGTAAGAGTTAGAAGGATGAAGGATGCCAGGAGAACATGGCTTTTTTAATCAATTTAGCTCACAGAGACTGATGCTGCAAGCATTGGATCTGCATGAGTCTATACTAGGTCCTCTGCGTATGTAGTATAGCTTTTAGCTTAGTATTTTTATGGGGCTTCTGACTGTGGGATCATGCTGGTCTCTGTCGTCTGTGCCTATGATTAGTAGGCTTTTCCTTCTCTTGGGTTGCCTTGTCCATCTTTGATATGACAGTTTTTGCTTTGTCTTATTATATTTTATTTTGTCATGTTTAGATGTTATCCCTTAGAAGTCTGTTATTTTCTAACACGATACAGAAATGGAGTGGAACTATAGGGAAAGGAAAATGGGGAGAAACTTGGTGAAGTAGAGGGAGGAGAAATTACAATCAGAATATATTATATGAGAGAAAAATCTATTTTCAAACAAAGAAAAAATAAAGGAAGAAAGTTAAATTATAAATAAAAGAAATTATAGCTAAAAGTAATTATTTTCAGATACCTGATCACTTAATAAGACATTAATACAGTAAAATAAATCCTGTACATATACCTAGGTCTTGCTTATTGAAGCTGCAAGATATGTAAGTGATTTCCTCAGTATGCAGGCAGTTGGTGTATACACTCATGCTGTATTTGCATTCTTTTCTGTATCTTAAAATGTTTAGAAATAATTCTTAATGGTTTGAAGTTAAAACATAGTTATATCATTGTTCCATATATGTGTGTATCTATACACATATATTTCACTAAGTATACACATTCATTAATTTATACATACACCATGCTCAGGCTTTACAATGTTATTTGTATATTTATATGATTTCAGGACTGACCAATTGGTATTGGATAACTCACTGGAGGGCTACTCTTTGGTGAAAATTATTTCTTCATCTCTGAGCCTTCCTTGGTTTTCTGCAGTTCTTTGTCTGAGACTGAACCACATGACAGTCCCACCTTCCATGTTAAAGTGTCTTTGTTTTCCTACTTGTTCAGGTATTGTGAGATTGTGTCATCCAGTATGTAAAGGAAACTACTCTAAAACTTCTCAACCACATGGCTGCTTAAAAATTTGCATTCTTTTTATATAAATTTTGTTTTATACTCATGATTATGTCAGGGCTACTACCAAATTGTCATACATAGGGTTACCACCTAAACTTTGTGTATTGGTTGGAATACAGGCACCATTAAGGGTTTCAAGTTTCTATCTTCTACTAAATTTTAAGAATTAAGAGTGGGAAAAATGGCTTTGCCCTTAAAGTCTAGGCTTATAACCATAACATGAAAAAAATGGAATTACACATATACTCAATTATGTGTGATTTTTCCCCCTCCTGTAGAAAAAATTTTGTGCTCAGTTTGTTTTATTTGCCTCCTCCACAGCATAGGAAAATATGTACAGTTCTAAAGGATAAACTTTATTTGATTTGATAGACAGTAATTCATCTTAATTTCTTTGACACCTTCTACATTGTGCTTTGAGTGTCTCTACAGAAAAGAGGGAATATATCTCCTTTCAGAGCAGTCAATTGAAAGTGACACACTATTGTGATTATTTAAACGTCCTTAAAATTGGCTGAAAATTCAAGGAAGATGGTTAAATATATAATTTATATGATACTAAGCTGTGTAAAACAACATGTCTTGTCAAATGTGAGGACTTACAAAACAACTCTTCAAATATATGTGTAATATAAGAAACTGCATCCAAGAACATCTTCCAAAGTACATGACAAGGACAACTCACGGATTAAAGCATTTAGCATGAGGGTTGTTTTTCAAAATGTTCTTTTTATGTGATGTAGTTGTGTCTATACTCTGACTCAGAATTAATGTCATTGATCTTAGAACAGGAAAATATTCCCCTGCCTCATGTGGTTAGTTTTGGTTAGTTTTGTGGCAACTTGACACTAGCTAGAGTGATTTGAGAGGGAGGTTCAACTGAGAAAATGCCTCTGTAAGACTGCTCTGTAAAGCAATATGGCATACTTTCTTCATTAATGTCTGATACAGAAAAGGCCAAGCCACAGTGAATAATGCCAGTCTTAGGCAAGTGTTCTGAGTTGTATAATAACATGGTTGAGCAAGACAAAGCAAGCAAGCCAAAAAGCAATGTTGCTCCGTGGCTACTTTTTCAGTTCCTGCCTCCAGATTACTATCTTGGGGTCCTGCAATGACTTCCTTAAGTGATGGAATTACCTGAAAGTAGAGTATGAAATAGAGTCTTTCCTCCCCAAACTGCTTTTGATCATGGTATTTATTACAGTTTAAGGAACCCATCATCATTAGTCATTCTGATACAGCATGAGCTAGTACAAGTATATAGAACTAAGTAATTACAATCACACATGTTCACTGTTAAATCCTTGCCAATGTGGCATAGTGATAATGTGATGAAATGAATGAGAATTTTAGTAAAAACGAGGTTAATGTTTTTATTAATACCATGTACAGATTAAGTGCTAACCTGTCCAACGATGTGTAAGGTTGGGGAAAAAGTAAGACTATAAGTGAAAACGACCTTTTAAAATTTGAACAGTGATCTGAGGCTATCGTAGGAGGTGAGACAAAATCTACATACCAATTGACTATTTAATACACATAAGTAAAAAGTTGGCCCAAACAGAATGTGGCACACTAAGGTCAGCTATGTGTTGGTTCTATGTACATGTTTATATAAACTTAACAACACCTAAACTGATCACTCTGTTGTGATACAGAGAGATGAGTTTCAAGAAGTTATAGGTTAACCTGAGGCATGAACAACTCTGTCTTTTGCCTCTTCTTCCTTTCACATTGCCAGGATATAAATAATATTTAAACCTGTCAACGTTTCTTATTTGGCTGACTATTTTTTCTTGATTGAGTGGACTCTAACATTGTCCCAAGAGTGTTTTTACTATACTATAGGGTCCTACTGGGCTCAGTAATATCTGTAGGTCACCATGTTAATAATAACAATAGCTGAATACATGTGTATGTTATTTTATCTTAAGGATGTGTCATTCAGGCTTTCAAATATTTTGTTAGTCAACAGTGTATTGCCTAGTCCACCAGAATCTCCTCAAATGCACAGTTGTCAATTGACTTGTCATTTGTTCCTGCTTTTCTTTGTTGCAGAACTTCATTTTCTTTCCTATGGAAAACACATGAGAATTTCTATTTTCTTTTTCAGTCCAGCCTTGACACTTCACATCCTCATACAACTGGCTTTGTTTTAACTTTTTTCAGAAACACCGTTTCAGTATTTGTGATACAGTAGTGAACTTATCTGCCTTCTAGAAACACCTGCTCCAATCAATCCAGTCTCCGTTGACATCACAAGATTACAAAATTGTTAAATTCTAGTGAAGGAAGAACCCTTCAGAAGCATTGTACAACAATCTGATCTTTAAACAGAGATCAAGCTCAGATCATCCAGTCATTGAAAATTCCTTTTGACAATTTCTGATGATTTATTTGCTTAGTAATTAATGACACTGTATATTCTTTTATTGAAAATCCAGACATTTAACTCAAATTTGTACTTAGCATTAAATCTGTTACTGACTGGTGCATGATCACCTAGAAGCTAATCTCTTCCACAGTGAGTTAAAATTTTTAATGAAGGGACCACCCAGAAAGGAGGAGGGAAAGAAACTGTCTCAAGGTGACATGGAGAAGGGTCAGCATAACAAGAAATAGGTCATATTCAAAAGACAGAAAACAGAGAAGAGCATCGACATCAACAAAGAATATTAATAGGACAGGAGGAAATGTGGGAAACAAAAGCTTGACTCAGCAACAAAAAGGTTAAGGCACCACTACCCTGGCTGTATTGTTCCTCCACTGGGGTGAGGATGCAGAAAGCTCATCCAAATGGCAGCCTACTTTGCTCTGGTAGAAAGAGACTGCCAGTCTTGCGCACAGAATGGGCCTATAGTCTTCCAAAACCTGAGCTCATGATATGGATTTGCTAAGTCAAGACAGTGACTCCTTTTGTGTGAAACACAAGTGGTGGAGAACAGCTCTGTTTTGTCACTCCCCATCAGTCTGAGAGCTGTAGCCAGGTACTATCCTGGAAAGGGACCTACTGTTAAATCAACACTGGAAGCCTAACTTGTAACACAATTTGTCACTTCATAGTAGTTTTAAACAAGTGGGTAAATGGAGGAAAACACCCACTTTTACCATATGTAGAACAACTGGACTAAAAAAAATCAAATCAATATAATTCAAACTTAATTTTTACCATAAACCAAATAGAATTAACAATTATTTATATTCAGTAACAGTAACATAATCATTGCATTCAGGAACTCAAAAATTTTCATTAAAATAGGTCACATTTTAAATCATACACTAAACCTTTACAAAAGGAAAAGAGTAAAAATAATTTCTTGCATATTATCATTATCAGTGGAAATCAAAAGTAGAAAATAATAGGGAAATAAACCATTGAAATAAGAAGTATTTAAAAAATGAGTAATCCATTACAGTTACCATTGTTTTTTGAGGGATTCCAAGAGAATACATAGAAATTCCTAGAATCAAGTAAAAATCAAAGTACACCATACAGTGCCATTTTAAATTTAGCAAAAGTAGAACTGTTCATAGCTTTACTTATTTAAGAAAATCAGGAAGTTAACAAATAAATAGTGACATACCTCAGTGTATTAGAAAATAAGAACAAAACAAACCTTAAAGTTTTGTATGGGAAGAAATAATAATGATTGGTGGAAAATGAATAAAACAGATGCTAAAAGAAAAATATCAAGAGTTGATAAAAGAACGAATTGATTCTTTGAAATTCTAATAAAGATCCACCCACCCTAGCAATACTTTAAAAAGACAAACAAAACAAAACCAAAAAGCAACCAACCTCCCATTTAATAGAATCAGATACAAAAGAGAGAGTATAATAATGGCAATGAAATGTGCAATGTTACTAGATAAGACTTTAAAATTTTTATTAAAAGTAGAAAAAACTGATAAATTCATAAACAAAACTGGCATACAATATTGTGTAGTGGAAGTTTTGGTTTCTTTGAAGACTCAGTTGTGTCTTATGAGGTGTTGATGGGAGCTGTCTTATGCTAGAGGTGTGACTTTGGCCAGCTGAACTGCATGTCCATCCCTGCATGGACTTTGAGGAGAGGAGAGATACTGAAGCCCAGAGACAGTGAAAAACAATGCAACCAGTCCTGATGAGACCTGATGGGCTAGGGTCAAATAGAAGGGGAGGAGGACCTCACCTATCAGTGGACTAGAGGAGAGGCATAGGAGGAGAGGAGGAAGGAAGGATGGGATTGGGAGGAGAAGAGGAAGGGGAGCACAACAGGGACACAAATTGAATAAAGTACAATAAATGATAATGATAACAAATTTTTAAAAATAATAAATGAATAAATAAATAAATAAATAAAAGGTCCACAACCTCCTTTTCCTACTTTTTCCCCTACCTCTGTTCAGTGGGTTAAAAGGGAGTTAGAAGCGTTTAAAACATGAAATAAAGTAGTTTTCTTAAAAAATCTAAGCCTACAATATTGAATCAGTAGTATAAAACATAAACATACCCAACACAAGCCATGGTAATAAAATAGTAGAGTTCTCAACTAAAAAACAAAACCAGTGCGCTGACAAACTCAATCAAATTTCAGAATAAGAGCTAAGAGCAATGTCCTAAAAGTCTTCTGTACAAATGCAAACTAAACTTACTCCATGAAACTAGCATTGTCATCTCAATATAACAACAGATAAGATAAATAATTAAAAAGAAAATTACAGAAGCATTTCCCTGGGAAACATGGCAATGTTCTCAAATACCTGTAACAAGAATTCAGACAGTATTAAATGTGACGGTATACCATGACTAAGTAGGTTTAATTTTAGAGATTCAATGATGATCCAAGTTATGCAAATAAATGAATGCTATATTGCTTTATATAAATAAACTCGAGAACAGAACACACACAACCATCTTATAATTCCTGTAGAAAGAACCTTTGATGTACTTGGTATCTCTTCCTTTATAAAATCCTTGCAGGAAAAAGGAATACCAGAAAAAAATATCTCATAAAAAATAAAGATTAATTAGAAACCAACTTCATAATAGAGAAAAATAGAATCATTTCCCATGAAATCAGAAATGGACAAAAGTGACCATTCTCTCTAGTTTTATTCAGTATCATGTTTGAAGTCTTAGTTCTAGAAATGAATAAAGAGAAAGAAATATAAAAGGCATACAAACAGGAAAAGGAATGGAAATTCTAATTACTCCTATACACAGAAGTTATTAACCTTTAAAAACACCCTAGAACTTTATCAAAAAACCCTTAGATTTGAGAAATACATTAAAAAGGAGATACTGCTACCACTACTCTGACCACCACTACCACCACTGCTAGCAGTAATAATAATTAATAATAATGCAATCAACTCAAGAATAACAGCCAGAAGCATAGAAAGATCAGTAACTTTACAATACAGCAACGTTGAACTTTCAAGGAAGGAATTCTTAAATAAATTCCATCCATAAAAACATAGCATATTGTAATAATAAATCTACTAGGTGAGTCAATACTACAATGAGAAAATTTTTTTTTAAAGCTTGAAGAAAGAGATTATTTGAGGCATAAGAAAGAAGGAAGAACCTTCTAGGTCGTGGATTGAAATAATTAATATTGTGAACTTGGTTATACTGCCAAAGCAATCCATAGCCCAAATTCAGTCTTCGTCAAGATTCCAGTAACTTTCTTCATAGCATTATAAAGAAAAAATAAATAAAAACAAAATTAAAATTTATGTGGAGGCACAAAACACCACATAACGCCATGGCAATCCTAAATAAACTGAGTAATGCAAGTTATTATGATATCAGATCTCAATTATGCAACAGTGCTATAGTAATAAAAATATCAGTGGAAAAACATAATCATGTAGGCCAATGTGTAGAGTAGAGGGTACAGAAATATCTGCATGGCTGAAGCCATCTAATAATTTATGAAGGTGGAAGTGAAAGGCTCTGGGAAGACAGCTCCCTAAATGCAAAAGACTGACTGTTGTTCCTCCATCCTTCACCTTGCACAAAAATCAACTCAAACAGGGTCAAATGCCCTACTGTCTAACCTTGATCCTTGAAGCTTCTACAGGAAAATGAGAAAATACTTCATATATAAACATAGTAAAAGAATTTGCTTGAAAATCATGCCATTAACACTGAAATTAATTTGAAGAACTAACAAATTTGATTAAATGACATTTACAGATTCTGTGCAGAAAGTTCAGCAAAGACATAACCCTACACAAGAGAAAATGTTCAGCACCCATGTGTCTGACAGAAAATTAATATGTAGAATGCATAAAAACTAAAAAATTAAAACAACATTAAGTTTCTTGAAGCAATGATATTATTCATATGTCACATCTGGGTCTAGGAGAACTTAACTCACTAATCCAGAAGAATACTTGCATAGTCAGGGTTATTGCTATAGTATTTATAATAACTAAGACATGAAATCAACCTAGGAGACTATAAACAGGTGGATGACTAGAAATAAGTACAGAATATTGAGATTTGCTCAGCTGTAAAAAGGGAATGAAAGTATGTTATCCTCATAAAAATGAAAGAAACTGGAGATTATCCTTTTAAGAAAAATAGAGCTGTCTCAGACAAATACCACATTTTCTAAGATTGTGGAAAATGCCAAGACATAAAAACACCCAGATGTTCATCAAAACAAAAATGGACACACACACACACACACTCTCTCTCTCTCTCTTTTGTGCATGTGTACCTGTGTGTGTGTGTATGTGTGTGTGTGTGTGTGTGTGTGTGTGTGTGTGTGTAAAACTAAAACTAAGTGTCACTATCTGTGGTAGGGAAGAAAAGAAGCTGAAAGTTGAGAGATAAAGGACAGGGGAGGGCCACTGAGGGTCATGAAGATGATCATATTACAGTTTTCTTTGTATGACACTGTAGCAATCGCAATTATGTTTTTTGCTTCTACTGTCTTACAGGAGAAATGCTTACAAGAGATATGATGAACTTGAATGCATGCAAGAAAGCCCCATTTACCATTTGGATTTTAGTGACAAGTTCACAACCGAGAAAATAGTAAAAGTATCACTATTATTGCACAAGTAGGAAATGATTCCCACAGCCTCCCACTTGGTTCCCAGGTGGAGAAATAATCCGGAATTTTCTGAAAACTTTGAGAGGAGGCACAAATGACAAAACCCGTTCACTGGAGGCAGGTTCTCGACAACAACTGGCCCCTGGATTCTCTCTCTCTCTCTCTCTCTCTCTCTCTCTCTCTCTCTCTCTCTCTCTAATTTTTTTCCTTCATTCACTTTACGTGGTGATTGCAGCCCTCTCCCTCCTCTACTCCTGGACCCACCCTCCTATCCTTTTTGAGTATCCCCCATCCCTCTCTCCTCAGAAAGGCTCCACCCCCACCACACTATGCCAACCCATCCCTCATGTCAGGACTAAGCACATCCTTTTCGACTGAAGCCAGACAAGACAGCCCAGCTAACCAAAACGGATCCACCAGCAGGCAACAGACTTCATGTCAGATACAGCCCCCACTCTACTATTTTCACATAAACTGGTTGGGGTGGGACAATTTGTCACTTGTTTCTGCCTTTCTGATGTTAGAATTGTTACATAACAAGGCTAAAATTCTGAGTGGTGAATACCAGCTTTGCTATTTGGGGTCACACGGGCATACATGCTGGTAAAAGAAGATAAGATTGTTATTAAGAATTTCTGTGAGTAACCCCTTTGGTATAGCACTTTCTGTAGATTTTTCTGTTTCCATAAATGAAGTAAAAGTAGATTTGAGCCTAGAATGAATCACTCCAACACTAAATATTCATGCAGTTTCTGATTCCATAGCCCCATATCACTAAATTTATATAATCCTCATTAGGAACACTTTGTAGAAAAGATAGATGCTAAATGGTCTGTCAGAAAACACTTGCAAATAGGTGTAATTTTGTGGAAAAAGCATCAATGCTTCATTAATATTAATAGAAACTGGGTCAGTAAATAAAATGCACACTGTTTTTCTCAGTGAATTGTGCAGAAATGGCTGCTTAGATATTTCAATATTTAGTGTAAAGAATGTACCAGGCATTGCAAACACAGTGACCTTTTCTTTAAATGTGGACCTTGATTCCCGGGAAATTACAATACTTGAAACCAAAGTTCAAAGGAAGAAAACAAAGGTGTTAACTCTTTTCTTCTGCTGTAGCCTTAGAGAATAAAATCCAGTTTAAGTTTTAGATTGAAAGTATCTTTCCTTGTCTTTTGAAAACATTTTTTTTTGGTAGATACTGAGAAAATTTATGGGCTCAAGAATACAGAAGAGGTATTTAAAAGTCATGGAGTTCCTGACTCCCGTTGAGTAGTACTAAATAAAAGATAATCTGAAGAGTAATATATTTAAATAAAATAGACAAACACAAAATATTTTAATGGAGATTATGTTGTCCTTCTCTACAGTTATTTACCTATTCAGCTAAGGTATCATCTTCAAGGAAGAGGAAGAATAATACTGTGTTATTTAAGGATAAATGGAACATTGGAACAGAAATATTAAGTGGAGTGGGGATAAGATGTCGAGGCATATGAGAGAACACGAGGAGGGGAAAATAACCCTAATTTCCCTTTGAAAAACTTATGCATTATCTTATTATTGTAGAAACTTCCTATACTATATACTTATATAAAAGGAGTTTAAATGGAGATATCTTACAACGGATGCTGTGTGTGGCAACATCCCAATGAACCATTATGTGCTACCGCATAAAACCCACAGTACCAGGATTATGTTAACTCTTTCTGATTTGTTGCTAATTGGGTCTTAGAGACTCTCTAAACAAAATAAGCTATTGCCTAAGTTGTCAGTAATTCTCCATAATTTGACCGTAAGACATTATTGCTGAAGACAATGCAAAACTATGTCATATAACATGGAGCATCCTAGCTGATACTCAACTGGAGGCTGTATCTCTATTGGCTACTGCTTGTAGTGCTGGAAGTTGCAGCATATGTTACTGAAAGAGAAAAATAATTTAAAAAAATCACCCAATTATGAACCATACAAGACACAATAAAAACCTTTCTGGTAAGATATACCCACTATTTCAAAACTGGTATGAATATTAAAGATGTAAGCAAACATTTTTTTACCAGACTTGAAACCTGTCCTGGAAGACAAAACTCCTCTTTGACCCTGTAAATGAGGCCAGGAACCTGACAATATATAAGTCATTGAATTTGAACCTAAGGCCAAATCTTCTACTATTATTTTGCAAAAGGTGCATAGCAATAAAAAGACCCCTTTAATGACAAATTTCTAAACCAATAAGAATATTGCTCAGTCTTCATCATAGAGGCTTCTTCTTGCAGTTGATGGTAATTAACCCAGAAATCCATAAGTGATCAATATGCAGAGAACAGCACACTTTGAAATGCTCAGTCTTAAGTGAGGTATCTCCACTACACCTCTTCCCTCAAAGCCCAGGGATTGGCACAGAGGAAAGGTCAGAAAGATTATAAGAGATAGATGTGATGGGTGAATCAATAACATAGTATTATTTAGATTCAACAGGGCAGCTGCACATATGAATTCAATGTAGTTGTAGCAACATGCCTAGGCTCTGCAGCAGATCAAGCCACACAAAATCCTAGTGTGAGGAAGGCAAAGTAAATGCAAAGTTTGGCCATTTGAAAGTAACTACTGGCATTTGAGCAATGCTATGTGAAGGAAAATCAGTTTTGTTTAATGCAGTCACATTTGGCATACCAACTACTTTTGAGGAATAGCATCATACCTAGTGGTAGAGGAACCAAATAAACTGGACTCCAAGATGTCTTCTTCATTTTGTTTCATTTTGTGTTTAAGAGGGAGAAAAAAACATGAGGTTGAGTAAGTTGAATGGTTGGAGAGGCTCTGAGAAGAGATGGGGAGATGGAATAAATAAGATAAAAATGTATAAAATTCTCAAAGAATAAATATCAAGATACAGGTAATGAAAAGCAGGAAATGAAAAAATGGGAGGGGTTGTCCATCTGGAGAGAGAGGAAGACTAACACAGAAGGAGAAGGATGAAGGAGAGATAAATGCCACTAAGGATACTAAATAAAGCTTTAAGGAATCATATTATTTTGTAATTATTTAAAATTAAATACAATACATATATATGTTTGTTTACATATGTGTGTATATGTGAAATCCCACTTGAGCTGACAATGATATCCACAAGAAAAATAGGTCAGCATAGTCCAAATATCTCTCCAAACAAATGGAATATCATTGTTCTTTCTTACTTTTCAGGGGTAAAAGATAAGCCCCTATTTCTGAAGACACTGGACACTTAGCACATAGGATTCAGATATTCAGCCTAGAACTGATTAAAAGTTTTCTTCATGTGGCCTTATTTCCATTGTACCAGAAAACGCTATTCAAGAAACCAAGTGATGGACTCAAT
Source organism: Meriones unguiculatus (assembly GCF_030254825.1). Classification (NCBI taxonomy): domain Eukaryota; kingdom Metazoa; phylum Chordata; class Mammalia; order Rodentia; family Muridae; genus Meriones; species Meriones unguiculatus. The sequence goes on from NC_083363.1 coordinate 49,734,590, forward strand.
TAATAGCCTAACCCAGCATGATACCAATGAACTGTAACAATGACCAGAATGGCAAGATGTCCATAAAACGTTCATTAAGTTGCACTCACAGGTTGGTTGTATCCAACAGCTGTCTAATTGCACTTACAGCCCAAGCATCAGGAGGGAAATTATATCTGGTTCTAGAATCCTAGCTAACAAACAACTCAGGGTCAGTGAGGTGATGGATCTTAGAAGACAAGACGATCTACTATCTCTATTCTATGAGAGTGCCTTAATTTCTAACTACATTCTAAATATTTTTGTTATTTATTTATTACAATTTATTCACTTTGTATCCTAGCTGTGGCCCCCTCCCTCATCCTCTCCCAAACCCACTCTTCCTCCCTCTTCTTCTCCCATGCCCCTCACCCAGTCCACTGATAGGGGAGGTCCTCCTCCCCTTCCCTCTGACCCTAGCCTATCAGGTCTCATCAGGACTGGCTGCACTGTCTTCCTCTGTGGCCTGGTAGTACTGCCCTCTCCCTCAGGGGGAGGTGATCAAAGAGCCAGCCACTGAGTTCATGTCAGAGACATCCCCAATTCCCCTTACCAGTGAACCAACTTGGAGACTGAGTTGCCATGGGCCACGTCTGGGCAGGGGTTCTAGATTATCTCCATGAATGGTACTTTGCTTGGAATTTCAGTCTCAGAAAACACGCCTGTGCCCATATTTTTGCTTCTGTTGCTCTCCTTGTGGAGCTACTGTCTGCTCCAGGTCTTCCTATCTCCTCCTTCTTTCATTGGATTTCCTGAACTCTCTCCAAAGTTTGGCTATGAGCCTCAGCATCTGCTTTCATAACATGTTGGATAAAGTCTTTCAGAGGCCCTCTGTGGTAAGTTCCTGAAAAGATCTTCACCAACCCTATATCTGACAGAGGGCTAATATACAGAATATATAAATATCTCAAGAAGTTAAACAGCAACAAACTAATCCAATTAAAAACAAAGATACAGAGCTGAACAGAGAATTCTCAACAGAGTAATATCAAATGGCAGAGAAACACTTAAAAAATGTTCAACATCCTTAGTCATCAGGTAAATGCAAATCAAAACTACCCTGAGGTTTCACCTTACATCCATCAGAATGGATAAGATCAAAAACTCAAGTAACAACACATGCTGGTGAGGATGTGGAGAAAAGGGAACCCTCCTCCATTGCTGGTGGAAATATAAACTTGTACAAACACTTTGGAAATCAATCTAGTGCTTTCTCAGAAAATTAGGGATAGTGCTTCCTCAAGATCCAGCCATACCACTTCTAGGCATATACACAAAATATGCTCAAGTATACAACAAGGACATTTGCTCAACCATGTTTGTAACACTGTTATTTGTAATAGCCAGAACTTGGAATCAACCCAGATGTCCCTCAACTGAGGAATAGATACAGAAATTGTGGTACATTTACATAATGGAATACTACTCAGCAATTAAAAACATGAAATATGCAGGCAAATGGTGGGAATTAGAAAAGATCATCCTGAGTGAGGTAACCTAGAAGCTGAAAAACACACATGGTATATACTCACTTATAAGTGAATATTAGACATATAATATAGAATAAACATACTAAAATCTACACACCTAAAGAAGTCAATGAAGAAGGAGGACCCTGGGTAAGATGCCCAATCCTCATTCAGAAAGGTAAATGGGATAAATCTTACCCTTATAGCAACAAAAAAGTACTTATTGTTCCTCATCAAAAAAACTTTTCACAGTGTTTGGCTACTGCGACAGAAAATTACAATTAGACATAATCCAGAAGTCACTGGATCATAGGAGACCTATCTGCATTGGATACATCTGCCTTACAACTTCTGCATTTATGGCTGAGGCCACATCAAACATCACAGAAGGGGTAGAATGATTGCAAGAGCCAAAATATCAGGACGTCTAAGGAGGGAAACTGTTTCACTTAGAATCGCTGCTTAAACAAGACTAGAGGAATGTCAATATCAATAAACATGCTAACGCAGAAGAGGAAAAATCCTCATGGGCTCCCTCTTTTCTAGACAAAGAACTATAGGCAAGTAATGACTGCTGAAACAGAATTAGGTTTCCCAGACATGAGCCTCCGCATTGGTTAACCCATATGGGGTGCTCATTCCTGAAACCATATACACACAAGGGTAAGGAGAGAAAGGTGACCTAATAAAAACAGAGAAAACATATAGCCCTAGAAATTATAATAGAATGTTCTCTTTCAAAGGGCCTCCTGGCTGCTGCAAACTTTACATTCACTGTATCTCTCAGGATAGAACAAGTGTTCCCTAACACTGTCCTCACTGATCGCTGTGCCCTGTGGTCCTGTGGTGCTAACATCCAATCTCTGAACATTGCAAATGTCATTTCTTAAGCCTGTTCTGCTAGAAGCCATTCATGAGACAGTCTTCCCCCCCCCCTTTTTAGTTTCTTTCTAAATCCTCTTCACCACAACTCAGTTAGGGATGTTCAAAAGAAACCTACTATGCTCATAAATATTTGACCACTGCAGGAGCTAAGGAAATGTCCTTTGTGATCTACATGGACACCACTTGCTTGAAGTCCTTTCATTCCCAAAGATTAAAGAGATGATGATTTGAATTCTTGGAATTTGGCCCTTGCTGTCAAAAATCATCATGCTTCCACAGAGCTGCCATAGTGAAAATGATTCAGATTATGAAGGTAGCCTAGCATGGAAGAGTACAAGCATGGATGAGAAATGACAGGGAAAGCAATTGGGAAGAGCAGCTATAATGAAAAAGACAGGGACTTATCCCAGTTCACTGGCAGCATTGGTTGTCTATTTCAGCATATTTAATTCAATGTGTTTAAAGAAAATGTTACTTTTGTTTCAACTTCAGGATAGTTTACTATTTTTTTTTCAGTTATTGAAATATTGGGATTTTTTAACAGTTCTCTCACATACAGTTGCATATTAAAGATTTTAGCTGTGGCTGAAGAAATGACAGTGGTTATGGGTATTTGGTGAAGATCTCGTAGGCAGGGTAAATTTCGGTTGAAGGCTTTGTGGGGGTTGGTGCCCCCCTCTTTCCACTGCAAGTTCTGCCTGGCTTGGAGGTGATCACTTCAGTCTCCATATCCCTCTCAGCTAAGGGTCTCAGCTAGAGTCACCCCAAAGCCTCCTAGGGTCCTGCCCTATGGCAGGTCTTCAGCTTGTCTCAGAAATGCCATCCCTGCTCAGTTTCCCCCTTTTCTCCTAACCCTCTTGCCTCCAATGCTGGCTCTCTCCACATCTGATCGCAACCTTTTTTCCCTTTCCCACACTCTGTTCCACCCAGTTGTCTCTCTTCATTCACTCACAGTGTCTATTCTATTTATCAATCTCTGTGGGATTCAAGCACCCTCCCTTTGGCTTTCTTTGTTACTTAGCTTCTGTGGGTCTGTGGATTGTAGCACGATTTTCCTGTACTTTATGACTCATATTTACTTACATGAGTACATACTATGTGTGTCTTTCTAGGTCTCAGTTACCTCATTAAGAATGATCTTTTCTAGTCCCATCCATTTGCTGCACATTTCAAGATTTCCTTGTTTTCAATAGCTGAGTGATATTCCATTGTGTAAATGTATATTTTTTTTAATCCATTCTTTGGTTGAGGGACATCTTTGGTTGAATAAAGTTGAACAGAGATTGAGGAAATGGCCAATCAATGACAGGCCCAACTTGAGACCCACCCTATGGGAGAAAGCCAAACCCCAACACTGTTCATGATCCTTTGCTATGTTTGCAGACAGGAGCTTAGCATAATTCTGAGAGGCTGCACCCAGCAGTGGATAGAAACAGATGCTGAGGTCCATAGCCAAACATTAGGTGGAGCTCTGGGAGTCTTGTGGAAGTGTTGGGGGAAGGACAGAAGGACAAGAGGGGACAAGAATTCAAGAAGATCAACAAAAGTCAACTAACCTAGGCCCACAGGGGCTTACAGAGACTGAAGCACCAATCAAAGAGCATGCATGGACTGGACCTTAGCCTTGGACACTTACGTAACTGATAGGCAGCTTGGTCTTTATGTGGGTCCCCTAACAAGTGGAGTGGAGTTCTCTCTGATGTGGACACTTGCCTGCATTTGGATCACTTTTCCCTAGCTGGGCTGTCTTGTCTGGCCTCGGTGTAAAAGGGTGCAGTTGAGGCAACCTTGATGCACTTAATATTCTGATGCAACTTGATATAGTGGGGTGGGAAGGAGAATAGGGTTGGACTGGGAGAAGAGGAGTGAGGGAGCTTCAGTTGGGACATAAAATGAATAAATAAATTTAATGAAAAATAACAATACATAATTTTGAAAAATATGTGTACTTGATGCTCTTGCAGAGGACCTGGGTTTGGTTCCTGGCATCCATATGGTGGCTCACCACTGTCTGCATTTTCAGTGTCTTTTTCTCTGTCCTTCTCAGGCATCCAGGAACCACATGCTGCCTATGCTTTCTTGCATGCGAACACTCATATATAAATTATGTACCTAGATATAATCTTTATTATCAAATTTATGGATTTTTCCATAAAGCAATTGACTCTGTTGGTCAAATGTTTCTGCTTAGACAGGTGTCCTTATTTAGTTTGTTTTCAAACAATTATATTTTCTGCTGTGTTTTCATACTTGAAACAACTGCTTCTAAGGATGAACTATTGTGGTTCTACCTCTTCCATCATTCAGTCTATAGAAAACAGATACTGATGGATTTGGACTCTAATCTAAATCCTTGTTTCACAGAAGTCTATACCTGTGATGTCATAGCACTTATGCAAACCCAGCTTCAATATTTTTCCCTCAATGTTGAAGGCTACAGAGACATCCCTCCTGAGGTCTGGATATCTGTATTTAATGGGATACATCCTTTAGGATAGCTCTCAGGCCCTTTGAACAAAATGCATTTAAGCATTTTGATCTCCACTCTCCACACACAAATATTTCAACCTCTTAGAAACATAGTGACTATCATTTCAGTTCTTCCATCAATAATCCTTTGATGCCTTGCTACCTTTACCCGACCCATCTATTCACTGGGCCTGTTGCTGCCTCTCCACTCTAAAGCATCAGTCTTTCATGCTCTCACACAGAAAATATAAATCTCGTGTCTCCTAAGCCTCCTAAATCTTTTCTATGTTTTTCCATATCTCTTGGAGTCAAAGGAAAAAAGTGACCAATGCATAGAAGACGTGGCTTTAAGAATTCACTACCAGGAACCTTATGTTTTCAAGCCAGTGGCTTGCTGCATGTGAAATTACCTCAGCCCCTTCATTCTTTCTTTATTTTTATTTTTATTTTTATTTTTTTGCAGTTCCTTCATTCTTGACTCGAGACCACTGATTTGTGAGCTTCTGGCAAAGGTCGATGCAGACAGTCAGAAGTAAGCTAAAGAAATTGCCATGTTTTAAAAAGAGGGCATATCTCACACCTTCTGTAATTTAATAAATATTTTGCAAATACAATTTGAATAACAGGACAAATCCTGAATGCAAAGAAGGCACGGGATTTTGGCTAGAATTTTAATTTCAATATATACAATTTAAAGTGTTCTTTATTGTGAACGAAAATGTGTCCCATTGCACAAAAGGAGGACATTTCCATTTCCTTTTATCATCATTTTGAATCCATTATCATCCTTGTTATTGATACAATGTTTTCTATATGTCTGCCAGTACATTAAGCAATGTAGAAATATTAGTTATTACAATTTGGTTGTAACCAATGAGGTAGATATTATTGCTAGTCCCATTTTATAAACAGTGAAACTAATGTTCAATGAGTTTAAGTTTCTTTCCATTTAGATCAGATGCTTATGAAATATTAATGCCAAACAATGAATATTTAAATGAAGAGCTCTTATTCAATTTCCCCACAGTGTTTTTCAAGAACAGGAGTTTCTATAGGCATGTGTATGTGTGTGTAGGTATTTGTACCCAGTCTTTTTTATTAAGTAAAAGTTAATTATTACTCAAAATAACAGGTTTTCTTAATAGCAATTTTATACTTGCTTTGTCTTAGTTGATTCTCCTCACACTCCTTGCCTCAAACTCCTGACCTAGTCTCTTTTGATTCTTCCTCCCTGGGGGTTTCCCTTTATGCCACATGCATTCTGTTACCTGCCTTGCCTTTCCTTAAAATATCTTTTCTCTTCTTGTAGTTCCTTCTCTAGCTTCATGACCTATGTCCATACTCATTCTCATATAAGTTTTTACACAGTATACATTCTGATTATTAACAGAACATATTACCTATTTCATTATTCTTCCCTCCACCCATTTTGTCACCCTTTCTCCTTTCCACTTATCAATCGTATATATTTGATACTTATTGGTATTTCACTACTCCCTGAGAATTAAAAGATTAAAAAGAACCGAAAGCAAGCTTCACTTAGATGACCATCTCTTAAGATCCAACTTGACTGTCTACAAGCTCCTGTGAAATTTCATTAGGACCTCTATTTTACTAGTTATAGCCATACTTACAATGTGTGAATTATTTGTCAGGCGGTTTATAACATCACTGCCCCCATATCTTCTCTTTTATATTTTATCAAACAACCTTTATCCTTTTAATTTTGTTGTACTTAAACTTTTCCTGCTGTTAATTAACTTTTCTCTCTTTGGCATCATTTCCCCTACTCCTAAAACAGTTTGTTAGATGTTTGGTTTGATCTCTCTCTTTATTTTCATCTGGGTCTAACCTAAATATCATGCTTTTCAAATATTGATAGTCTTTTCTGAGTACTCAAGCTGAATTGGGGTCCCATCCACGTCTATTCTCTTCTAGCATTCTGCTCACCTGATTTTGTAAAGGGAGCTGTGTAGTTATTTTTCTATTCACTAGTTCATTAACTGTTTCTCAGACAAGATTTCAAGCTACAAAAGGTACAGGGCCATGTCTGTTTTGCTTACTGTATTGGAAAGGTATCTAATATTGATTTTGGCTTGTAGGGATACATGGATTAAATGAACAAACACAGTCTTGACGCTTCCAGACTCAGAGGTAAAACTGACACACTTTGGCTCCTCTTGCATCTTGGCAAAAATTAAGGCCTAGGTCGTACAAGGATACTGTTTTAGTTCCTTCCTTTTCTCTTTAGGATGTGGGACATAATCTGTGTGGGATTGTGGTTCAACCTGCCAGGTTTCTCTCATGTTCTTCCACCAAGCAATCAAACTGGTTACAAAGGTATCAGACCATAGAGTACCAGATATAGGCCAATATAACTCCGAGTCATTGTTTCATGTATTTATCATGCACTCAATCAGTATCTTATCAGCTAACAGTTTATTCCTTAGCCAATTTGAATGAACACTGGACCCAATGTCCACACATTACCATGCTACCCATAAAGATCACTGTTAACAACATTGCTCCCTGTACAGCAATGTAGACATAAGTGTCACTGTAGTGATGCAATTTTGTTGTTCCATAGCATAGTGGCAAAGTTATCTTTCTAAAATGGTAATAGGATATGGGAAGATTTTGGGGGGTAATTAATATATATATTATATATAATGTATAATATATATATATATATATATATATTACTCACACATGAGGACTTAAGGGTAAGTGTCTAGCACCACCATATGAAGCCAGTATTTCCTGAAGCCTCAGCACCAAGTTGGCAAAGAAAGTTGGATCCTCTAGGGTCATTGGCTAGTCAGCCTAGGCAGTTGATGATCCTCACGTTCAGCGAGTTAACTTGTCTTAAAAATTAAGAAGAGCAAAAAAGGATCGCACCAAATATGTTGATCTCTGGGTTTTACACACACATTCACAGGTAAGTGTACTAGCATACAAGTGGCATGTTTACACCACATAGATACACACACACACACATGCACAAACATACATACGTACACCACAAAAATCAAAGACCGTCTTTATGTAAATGTAATAAATAAAATGTATATAAATAAAAAAAATAAATAACAAATTAGTGCTAGGCCATATATAACATTTAAATACACATATATTAGTTGTATATATGTTATATACATTATGCTATATTGTATACTATATAAATATGTATTACTTGAACACTTACACTCACATATTCATACACACACACACACACACACACACATACACACACACACACACATTTGAACACCTGTGACTTCCATCAGAATGATAGTAACCAATAGTAATGATAGTAACAGTTCTCGGAACTGGAAGGTAGTTCCTGTGTGTTCTTCCTGCAGCTGAGCATGTTACTCATGCTGTTATATTTTCACATTATAAAATAGAGAAACTCCATTAAGATGATCTTCACCAATGTTTTTTCTCTGTGGAATAGCTTTTTTTTAAATGTATAAAAATGTTTCTTTTCATTTCTCTCAACATTCAGCTCTAAGTGTTGGATACACATTGTATAGAGAGCATAGTCCAAGGGGATGGCTTGTAAGTGCTTGTCAATCCTTTTGTGCTCATTTTTCTTGGATATTCTATGAGAGAGTCGGTCTAGGAAAAGAGATTTTCATTAAAATGTTTATATGCTCTAACACACTTGAGGCATCCCCTGAGGAACAGACGTCAATACAGCCATATTATGATGCCTTGTGATTTTTTTTAATGACAAAAAAATAAAGCACACTAATTGACATGCCAATAAACATCAGTTTCTAGAAGAAAAAAAATACCTTTGAACTGGCTAAAAAATTATGGGAATTAGTATACATATGTAAAAAGAAGCTATTCGTAACAATAGCAATAGCTTTGGGGATCAGAACACATATTTGGAAACAGCCCAACAACACTATCTCTACCTAAGGTCCCAACATAAAGTAAGAATGTGTGCGAATGGCCAGGTGGTTGTGCAGCATGCCTTTAATTCCATGGGAGGCAGAAGCAGGCAGATGCCTGAGTTTGAGGTCAGCCTGCTCTACAGAGCAAGTTCCAGGACAGCCAGGACTACACAGAGAAATCTTGACTCAAAAAATAATAATAATAATAAAATAAAATATACAAGATTCCTGATTATGAAAATAGATACTGAGCTCTAGAGCCAATACACAAGCACTGCCATAGCGTTCTGAGAGAACAGAAAGTTAAAAATCCTTACTTCTTATAGCAACTTCACAGAGACCTAGAACAAGGCTGCTACAGCAGTAGAAGAGTTCTAAGTCTCTGGACCTTGTTTCTTTCAACAAAACACAATTTCATAGCTCTCTTTGTCTACCATCAACCTTCCAAACTAAAACTAAAATAGAGTGTGTGTGTGTGTTTTTTTTTTAATACAGTTAAAAATAATCTATGAAAGTCACTATAGGACACATTGTTGATATACGTTTTTACCATGAACAAGTCAGGAAACAAAGTGGTTTTCCTAGATGATATCAGAATAGGATAGGGGTAGCCAGCTGCTGTTTCCTGACTTTTATTTAATAAATGAGCTGAGTCTTCTCTTGACTAGCTGAACTTGAGATAAAAATGTGTGATCTAATGATAGCTCGTGAATTTCTGACAGGGAACGCATCACAGTGCCCAAATTATAACTCAAATTATAAGCCAGCCAATCAAGACGGAGTCATTTTTCTCAACATGGTGAGTCATCTAATTTACAACATGAGAAAGCAATGACAATTTATCTTCTAATTTTATTTGTGATGCTTAACAATGTTATAGGGCATGTAAGTGTTTTCTCTCAGTGCTAAATTTAAAATCAATAGAAATCAGATGTATTTGACTTACACGGCTTTTGAAATAGGAAAAATGGGACGGCTTTCATTTTCACTCCTCATACGATGGCAAATATTTCTTTATATAAATATCAAAATGTGAGAAGTGAATTATTTTTAATTTTAGCAAAATAACCGGATACACTAACATATAAAATATGACTTGAGAACAAAATAAAACATACATAAATGTATTACAGGATAATATTATATTTGATTTTTCATACAGGGATTTGATTCCTATTTCAAGACTAGATGGAAGGAATATACCATGCTGAGTAAGCTCCATCAAGTCTCACTTCTGCCTTGTCAATTGTCTCCTCCAACTAACTCTTCAAAAGGTATTCAGAAATATTTAAGAATGTGAACTGATTCTTATTACTATCCTGAGTATACACATACAAAATACACAACACACCTTTTAATTGAATAATTAATAATTAATTAATGCAATTTATGTAATTTGCCCCATTGTCTGTCTCCTCCCAGTTCCACCCACTCTACCTCTTCTCCACCTATGCCCCTCCCCTACTCCACTAATAGGGGAGGTACTTCTCCCTTGTACCTGATCCTAGCTTATCAGGTCTCAATACTGCTGGATGCATCATCTTCCTTTGTGGCCTGGCAAGGCTGTACCCCATGGGGGGGTGGTGATCATAGAGCTGCCCACTGAGTTCATGTAGAGACAGTTCCTGATCCCCTTACTATGGAACCAACTTGGAAACTGAGCAGCCTATGGGATTCATCTGAGCAGGGGATCTAAGTCCTTTCCATGCATGGACTTCTGTTGGACTATCATTCTCTCCAGGCCTCCCTGGGCCCAGGAAATTTTTGTCTCTCTTGGTCTCCTTGTAGAGCTTTTGTCCCCTCCAGGGCTATCTTCTCCTTCTTCCATAAGGTTCCCTGCACTCTGCCCAAGGTTTGCCTATGAGTCTCAGCTTCTCCTTTGATACCCTTGTGGGTATAATCTTTCAGAGGCCATCTGTGATAGGCTTCTGTTCTGTTCCCTGTCTTCTCCTACTTCTGATTTCTATCCTGTTTGCCTTTATGAATGAGGTTTCAGCCTCTTCCCTAGGGTCCTCCTTGCTGTTTGCTTCTTTAGGAATATGGATTTAATATGTTTATCAGATGTTATATGGCTAATATCCACTTATAAGTGAGTATATACCACATATGTCTTCCTGCTTCTGGGTTACCTAAATCACCATGATCTTTTCTACTTCCATCTATTTTCTTGTTGGGAAAAGATCTTCACCAACCCTACATCTGACAGAGGGCTAATATCCAGAATATATAAAGAAAACAAGAAGTTAAACACCAACAAACAAAGTAATCCAATTAAAAACCAAGATACAGAGCTTAACAGAGAACTCTCAACAGAGTAATATCAAATGGCAGAGAAACACTTGAAGAAATGCTCGAAGTCTGAAATCATCCAGGAAATGCAAATAAAAAAGACCCTGAGATTTCACCTTACACCCATCAGAATGACAAAGATCAAAAACTCAAGGGATGATGCATACTGGAGAGGATGAGGATAGCCAGAATCTGGAAACAACTTAGATGTCTTTCAATTGAAGAATGGATGCAGAAATTGTGGTATATTTACACAACTGAATACTACTCAGCAATTGAAAACAAGAAAATTATGCCACACTTTCTTTTCCTCAGCTTATAGAATTTTATTTATTATCTTGAATTATTTTTTTTCTAATCCAGATTACAGGTGGGGCATAGCCCAATTCTTGAGAAACAGAGATTTAATAATGAACAGGAATGAACCTAGTTTGCCTGTACTATAAGATGACTTTCAAGCCTAAGATGAAGGAAGATTTGTTCATCACATCACAGACCCCACAGGACTTCTGAAGACCAAGCAGTCAGTGACCAAATAAAGAGCTGCATATCTTTTTGAAAAAGCCATGCTCTTACTTAAAGAAACCTCTTATTATATCATGTATACCTGGCTTAAAATGCATAATTAGTAGCAGTTCTTGCATTTTATGCCTTATCATAACAGCATAATTTTTCAAGAGATTTTGAGTTAAATATATAACCTTTGAAAAAATAGATAATATTGACTATTACAAAAAACACGTACTGAACACATCTGTTACTAAATACATGTCTTCCACGCTGATGAGCATGTGCCTAAATTAACTTCATTTATTCATGCATGAGAACATGGCCCTATGAACAAACACTTTCTGTTAGGTCTAATCTGTTAACACTAATTTACTAGGGATTAAGTTTTCAACACATGAACTTTGGGGGACACATTCAAATAGCGCTTTTTAAAATTCATAGTCAGTTACATAAAATGTTTGATTCTCTTAATACTTCTAGTATAGTAGCCACATTTGCTCTGGGTTATTTCATTAATACACCAGCTCAGTTTGATTTTCTCTGAGGGGTTGTAATGTCCAATTCCTGTCATATACCATAAAGAGAGAAAAAAGAAAGGCTAACGTTGCCTGAAGCAATTATTTGGATATACACAGTAATCATGTCAAGTGGACAAGAGAAGTTTCAGATCTTCCTTTCCAACATTATAGGACAGAAAGATTCACTATGATAGTAGTCATATACAGTGCTTCTAAGGGGGTATTCATCTACTCTAAGCAATATTTCACATGCAGTAAAGAGGCTGCAATCAGTTGTATATCAAGCATCCATAGTCACTGCAGTCCTTTAAGATCTGTGCAGTGTCTGTAGGAACAAATCATTAAATAAAGCAATCAACTCCTCAGTATCTAGACAAGTATCAGGCAGCCTATCAACTTTTCTCACTAACCTTGGACTATGAAATGAATTAGCCAGTAGTGGGAAGAGAGAGTTACAGATATTTTTCACTATAAAGGTTTATAATAGAGTCTATGCCAAATACCAATGTATTCGTGTTAACAATATAGCTTAGTGACAGTCCACACTCAGTGGATGCTCTCTGAGTAAAATTTGACCTGGACTTCATTTATTATCAGATTCCTATATTCCAATGTATCAGAATATAACAGTATTCTACTTACTAGGCATAAACATCAAATGTGTCTTGGATTCCAAATGTCTTAAAGTACTCCAAAATCCCTTTTCATATATGTAGTTATACAAACTAATTTATTTTTACCCATTAAAGAAAGCATGTGGCCATTGTTTTCATGTACATTGACATAGTATTTCAGGGTACCTACGCTGAGAAACTTGTTCTTTCATTCATTATTCTCCTGTTGAAATGATAACTAACTTCTTCAAACAGGAAAGGGATTTTTGAAATTCCGATGAAAGCAGTACCCTCATCATGCTGTGCATCTATACTTATTTCATGTAATCCGGAATGAACAGTACTATCCTGAGGTGACGGATGCTGGCTTCAATTTTGAAGTGTTGTTTTCCCATCTGCTTTTCAAATCTACCCATCTTACAATTGTATTGTTTTATTCACCTAATTTTCAATTGTAAAGCATTATCTTTTGGTCCTAGTTAGCCATTGCCAGGTATTATACTCATTGCTGGTCAAATTTTTAGACAAGTTTTATCAGAATGTAAGACAGTTTTACTCCCACTTGCTAGTGGAGTAACTCTACCAATGTCCACACAGGTGTTTGTGGTTTTTTTTCCCCAGAGATTTTCTACTGTTTGAAAATGGTATAATATTTAAGACTATTCATGGAGCAAAATATCTGATGGACTTCCAACTTAATGGATTTGTTCAGATTTCACTATTTCCTAGCTTTAAACCACTTTCCAAAATTTGTTATTAAATTGTATATCATGTGTATGGTCCTTTGATTACACATGTTTAAGAGAAATCTAACAGCATATTTGAACTCTGCCTTGAGACACTAGGGTATTTAATTATTTATTCAAGAAGAAGGCTTCAACATCGAAAACTCTTCTTAATAAAGACTACATTTCAACCTCATTTCCCACATCCTGATTCACCTAGTGTCTTAGGGTTTTGTTGCTGTGAAGAGACACAGTGACCATGCAAGGCTTATTAAGGAATACACTTAATTGAGGCTGGCTTACAGCTAAGAAGTCTTTCCTGCTTATAGGAGCAATTTCCTCCTACTGGGTTGCCTTTTCCAGCCTTAATATGAAGGGAGGTTCCTAGTCTGACTGCAACTTGATATGTTTAGTTGATATTCCTGGGAGACATAACCCCATTTCTGAAGGGGTGTAGAAAAGGAGTGGATGGTGGAAGGGGAGAGGGAAAGGCAGAGAGGGAGAGATTGGAAGGAGAGGAGGAAAGGGAATCTGCAGTCAGGATGTAATATGTGATATAAGAATTAATAATAATAATAAATAATGATAATGATATGCCCAAAAGTTATAAACAAGGAAAATAATGACAGTAGAGTAGTGAGTGACATTAGGGATTTCGGTTGGAATAAAGACATATTCTTTTTCCATCAGCTGCTGGATGAAGCCTTTCAGAAGACAGTTGATAGGTTCCTGTCTGCAAGCATAGCAGAGTATCACTAATAGAGTCACGTGTTGACCCTCTCCCATGAGGAAGGTCTCAACTTGGGCCAGCCATTGGTTGGCCATTCCCTCAATCTCTTGTTCCATCTTTATCCATACACTTCTTGTAGCTGAGACAAATTTTAATTCAAATGTTTTGTGGGTGGGTTAGTGCCCACCTTCCTCCACTGGAATTTTCCCTGGCTACAGGAGGTGGCAAACACAAGGTTCATATCTTCCTGCTCCTAAGACTCTCAGCTAGGGTCACCCTTATAGACTCTCATGAGTCTTCCCTGCCCTAAAGATTTCTACTCTTTCTCCAGGTGCTTACCTCACCCCACCTCACCCCAGCTCTTTCTACACCTTGCTCTTTCTGCATTTCTACACAATGCCCTTCTGTCTCTCTCCATCCCCTTCAGATGTGATATTCCAATTCTTCCTCTGAGTGAGATTCAAGCATCCTCCCTTGGGCCTTCCTCATCACTTAGTTTCTTCGAGTCTGTGGATTGTAGCATAGTTATCCTGTACTTTATCACTAATATCTAATTATAAGTAAAACATGCTAGCCTTTCTGGGCCCAGATTACCTCACTCAGGATGATATTTTCTAGTTTCATCCATTTGCCTGAAAATTGCAGGATGTCTTTGTTTTTTTACTAAAAACAAAGTATTTATTTGTGTAAGTGAAACACATTTTCTTTATCCATTCTTTGGTTGAGGGACTCCTATGTTGTTTCCAGTTTCTGGCTATTATGAATAAAGCCACTAAGAACATAGTTGAGCAAGTGTACCTATGCTATGGTGGAGTATCTTTTGGGTCTATAGCTGAATCTTGGGGAATAACTATTTTCAATTTTGTGAGATACTGCCAAACTGATCTTCAGAGTGGTTGTACAAGTGTGTACTTCTACCAGCAATGAAATGGGAAAGTAGGTGAAGAGACCCATAGCCAAGCAATGGGCTGAACTCAGGGAGTTATATGGAAGAATGGGGAGAGGGAATTAAGGGAGACAGAAAGGTCAGGGACATCACAGGAAGACCTACAGAGAAATCTGGTCTGGGTCGATGGGTCTCAGAGGGACTGAACCACCAATCAAAGTGCATGGATGGGCTGGACTTAAGCCCTGTACACATGAGTAGCAGATGTGCAGGTTGGTTATCATGTAGGTCCCCTAACAATGGGAGTAGGGTCTGTATCTGACTCTTGCTTGCTTTTGGACACCCTTTCCCTGGCTGGGCTTCCTTGTCTGGCCTCAATGAAAGAGGGTATGTTTAACCCTGCTTTGACTTGGTGTGCCAGGGTGGGTTTATACCCCCAGGGGGGGACGACTTCCCTTTCTGTGAGAAGAGGGGGGGGGGGTAGAAAGAGAGGGGATGTGAGAGTGAGACTGGGAGGATCTGAAGGAGGGGGCTATGGTCAGGCTTAAAGTGATTTAAAAAACAAATAGGAAAAAAAAGACAATATTCCTAACAAAATGAGGTTAACAGTCACATGGCACTGCAAATGTGACCAATGCTACTGATGGAAACACTTGTGCTACATGTCTCTGATAATGTTTTTAAACTGTTAAAATGTAAGAGGTTTAGTCATGATGGCGGGAAGCATGACAGCCCACAGGCAGACATGGTGCTGTAGGAGTCAGAATTTCTACATCCGGATTGGCAGGCAGCAGTAAGAAGGAATGAGCCATTGGGCCTGGTTTGAGCTTCTGAAATCTTGAAGGCCACCCCTCATGGCACACTTCCTCCAACAAGGCCACATCTACACCAAGAAGGACACAGGTCCCAATCCTTTCAAATAATGCTACCCTCTACTAGCCTATGGAGGTCATTTTCATTCAAATCACCACACTTCCTAATAGCTTGACCATATCTTTGCCAGGGGATAGTGTCCATTGCCATGTAATGATAGACAGGTTCCCTGACTGGGTTAAATTGTAACTCTTCTTATCAGCGTAAAGGCAAGTTGAGAAGATAATAGGTGAGAGATAAGAAGAATTGGAGGTGAAGGGTTTAAAGTAAATGATAGAAGTAACTAACTCTGTGATGAGTGTTAGAGTCAGAATTTTTTTTTCAATGTTTTGACAAAATGACCGACAAACAATTTTGCTTAAGGTTTCAGAAGTACAAAGTCAATCATGGAGGCCATGGTGAAGAACAGTTTCCATCTGTGTCATGACGGAGAGGAAAGAGGGAGGAAAGGAGGGAGGAAAGAAGGACAGAAACATCATTCTATCTGTATTGTTCCATTTCTTTCTTTTATTTCATCAGAGCCTGAGTATAGGATGGTAGCACTCACATTCAAAACAAATCTTTCTCCCTCAGCTAATTGTCTTTGTATACACAGATGTGTCTAGGGACATGCTTTACTAATGTTCTAATGTTCTAGATAGTTTTCAGTCCCATCATGTCAACAAGATGAACAGTCACAGGGAATCTTGAAAAATACAGAACTCCAAGGAGACATGAGATCAGAAGATCCTTGTTCATATAAAATTAAATTACTTATTTTTTAGTGTACGTATATTTTAAGCAGACTCATTTTACTTATTTATATATTTTCTTTTCTTTTTTATTTATTTTTTTTTACAATTTATTCATTTTATATCCCAATTGTAGGCCCTTCCTTTATCTCCCCCCAGTCCAACCCTCCCTCCCTCATACCCTCTATCCCCTCCCCTTGATGTTCAGCATTGTCAGGCCACAGAGGAAGCAGATCCAGGCATTCCTGATGAGACTTGATAAGCTAGGGTCAGATGCAGGGGAGGAGAACTCCTGCTTTCAATGTACTGTATTTATATGTCAAATTTTCATATCTCCCAACTAAGGACATTAAGCACTGGTCAATATTTATCTGCACCTTAAAAAATACAAAAATTACAACAACAAACACGATAAAGTCAACTTTCAGGCTATTTCCAACTGTAAGAATACCTAGCTTTGTCTAATAAAAACTATCTTCTAATTTTCACACAAAGCTTTTAAATTAGTGGGTTTTTTTTTGTATTAGATTAATTCCCTTGATGTCAAGTAGATTTAGTAAAATTCATTCTATTTTACAATCAATTCTGTAACTTTCCTACATATTTTTGAAATTACTGACCCATTATATTAAGAACGTGTCTATTTTTTATGTATTTCTTTATTTTTGTAATCCATTGACTACAAATTGTACTGCCCGTATACTTCTGGTTGTGGGGTCACACACTGGAGCAAAATATCAAGAGCCACACCCTTCAGGAAAACCAATTTTCCCTCCCCTAACAGCCAGGAGCTGTGTCATAGCTCTCATTCAGAGGCACTAAGTTGCCAGTGGGTAGAGAAGTGAGAGCAGATCTGAGAGGAGTTAGAGGGAAGGTGGGAGATATATATGATGAAAATATACTTTACAAAAATCTGAAGGCATTAATACATTTATTCTTAATCGGAAATACAACATATTCTGATTATGTTTTTTTTGTTTTCTCCTCCTAGCCATCCAAGTTCCTTCTCACTTCCCCTTTCATCTGGATCCATACCCATTCTATCTTCAAAAACAAAAAGGCATCTAAAGAATAATAATAAGATAAGATAAAACAAAAATGAACCATGTAGAATAGGCCAAAACAAACAAGAAAAAAGAGCCAAAGAGAAAGCATGGGCAAAAACAGATAGACACAGAGATGTAGACACACACATTCGTCACTGGAATCCCATAAAAACACAAAACCAGGAGCATGTATGCATAAAAGGTTTAAGAAACTCCCCTGACATAATGTTATGGGAAAACGATGCTATTGAATTAATTTTGTGCTAGCCATCTTGTTCAGGGAATGGGGCCTAACCATGAGAATACTTTGTTTTCCCAGTGAAACTTATTTGGAGAAATGAGCTTTTCATTTGTAAGCATTTATCCACTGGAGCTACCTTCTGGCATGGGCTGGGGGTATCCGTTCATGTCTGTCAGCACTAGGACCACATTTGGAGCAGACCCTGTGCCGGTCCTGTGCAGACCAGCAGAGTCTTTCTGAGTTCACTAGAGCATCAGTCCTGCTGTGTTATGAAAAGCTTGTTTTCTTGATGTTCTCCATCCTCTCTGGCTCTTTTACTTTTTCTAATCCTCATAGTGATTTTTTTATTTCAAATCCAGGTTAAAAAAAGAAAAAATGCAATTTTACAATGAGACTGCTTTTTAGGTGAGTCTCACTCTTACACCATCCCAAAGAAATAATGATAAAAATAGCAGAAATTATAATAAACTTTTTCTAAGGGTAATATGCTTTAAATTTTTTCATTGTTCTTTCATATATCTTGACCACTAATTGCTGTCTTATTCCTGAAGTACCACCCTGATGACATTTTAAAATACATAAATACTTATTTTCTCTTTCTTTAACCTACTACATCTATTAAATTTCTTTGCTTGCATATATTTTAGATAGACAATACTAAACAAGCCCCAGACTGAAATCTTCATAAAACCATTTTTTGAAATAGTAGATGTTTTAATATCTTTCTGAAACTCATCTGCCCTTTTATCCCTAATCTGGAAATTCATCCTAATGGTGAGTTAAATATTTAACAAGCCTTGGATTTTTCTAATTCTACTTTTCATTGAAAATTACTCATTTTTTTCTCCCCCCACCTGTAGGCCAGTTGTGGTGGCAAAATGAGATTAGGGATTTTAGGGTTGAATGCTTTGAGTTTTTGTTGTAGTTTGTGCAGTGAGGATAAAGCTAGAACTTGGCCTAGGGCAGAGGATACACAAACAGTGCTTAAAGAATTACTAAGCTATCTACACTTAGTGGCCAGGAAGTTTTGACAAACTGTTTAGAGACCTCAGGATGAGATGCGGTAAAAGGGATCATTGACTTCCATAGTGAACAAAGCAAAAAGCGTCGGAATGAGCAGAAAATTTTAAGTTAAACTCAATAAAAACTGACGTTCAAGTCAGGTGTTTTTTTTTTTTTTTTGTTTGTTTGTTTTTTTTTTTGTTTTTCTATCCTGAGTGAAAGAGATGCCTGTGGAAGTAATCAAGGGCACTTTTGTAAGTTCAAGGGCTACATACAGAACAGAGCCTCTTAAAATCATTGCTTTATAGAATCTGAAATTGTCACTCTGTACTGACGTTCTGGCTCTTAGTGAAGATGGATGAATGAAATTGCATGAGAGTGGAAACAATCACGTCCTAAAGGTTTATAAGCCATGAATTGGGTTAAGATTTGTTCCTCAATACAGTATTTAAAGTCAGAGGAAGATAATTAAATGCATATGTTAATTATGTTTACATTTTCCTTTCACTGTACCCACTAATTGAATGGAGAGAATCAAGAAGAAGAGAATATAATTATAGAATTTCACTTCTGTACATTTGGATTATATGAGTCTATTTCATTGATTTTGACTATATTCCTTTATTGGACATAGACTATATGATTGTGAGTTCTGCCAGTGTTTCTCCATTAATTCAGAGAATAACTTATGCTGATGATTTGGAAATTTACATAGGAATTATATAGTAATGGAGCAGAAAGTAACAAAACTTTTGGAAATAAACTTCAAATTGATTGTCTATTTCATCAATTTCCAGATGATTTATAATGAATTATTTGGAGTTTATATCACCCAAGAAGATTATTTGGACACATTGAAGGAATCACAGGGCATAGTAGTATCTTTTTTGTTTGTTTGTTTGTTTTTCCCTATTGACTATGCCAATATGCAGCCCTCTGGGACCTGGATCACCTCGCACCCTTCACCATAGAATTTACTTACCTTAACCTGCATCTGCTACACTGAAATTGTTCAACATGTGCATAATTGATAGATAATACTATTGACTTTTTATACTATTTCGTAAAGTGTTCTATAGATTCTAAATCTTCCACAACTAGCAAAATATAAATTTATTGAACAATCATTAAAAAAATTCCATTAAACAACAATATAAAATTCCTTCATAGAAATTTACCATTGGCACTATATTCTTGGGATCAGATTTTATTGCATGTTTCAATTTACCCTTTCTTCTTCTCTATAGAAGCTAAGATTTCATTTGATATGTAACATTCTCAGGCAAGGAAACAGGATTGATTTTCAGTTTTTAAGCTGAAGTTATTAACAATGAAGCATTTCTTTTGGTGGTAGGTAGCCTACCGAATAATGAACAGCGGGGCTCATCTGTGTTCCTCTCTTCAATAAGGATTTAAACATTTAAAAGGCAGCTATTGAGCTCTGAATGCTACCTATCAAACCTCTGGTAAACAATTCTAGATTGTTATCCTTCCTATTTTGCTTGTAGGGTTTTGTTCGTATTGGCAATTGAAATATATCTGTATATAAAAAGGGAAAGAAGCAGTTAAATTCAATACTTGGTTTCTCCACAATATCTGGCCAAGAGAGACTGCTGAGTAGTTACATTTAATTACAAAGCAAATAAAAATCATTTGATGTGATCCAACAATGCTGCCTGTTTTTGAACATCTTCAGTTTTGTTTAACTGATACAAGCTTCTATTTGTCATTGACTGAGAAGCAGGAGAAATGAGATGGATGTTTTTGTGGTAATGTTTACCCAGTGGTCAAACAAAATTTATCCAGGTCAGTAAACATAAGGGAGATTTTTATTTTTCCCAATGACTCTGTAATATCAGAGAAATAAGCTCAACTCTCTTGAAGAGAAGGTGAGGTGCTTTGAAATACTTGGGCTTCCTGTGAGCGAGTGCTGATGAGCAGCGTTATAAGTTGGTAAGAGTGGCTTGCTATGAAGTGTGCCTGTGACATTTTCCTTGGCAGTCCTTTCCCAAGGCAAGCTTTTCATCTTTTCATGAAGTTCTGAGACAGGTTCCCTAACTGTCCTGTTCAAGAGGATTGGTCCTAGGTGCTTGAGTATGATATGCCATGGCTGTAGAAGACTTAAATCTCAAAGGAACACAAAAAGAATTGGCAATTGGAAGTAGTAAGTATGTTCTAAAAAATGTGGCTGGGGCTCATGGTAAGGATTGAGTTAAGGCACTGTATGCATGTGATGTGCAGACATACATTTAGGTAAAGTGCCCATACACTTAAAATTAATCAATTAATTAATTATGAAAACTATTAATTCTACTGAATAAATCTTTAAAATTCAGCTAAGTTTTAGGTGGCTCTTCCATTTCAAATTCTTCTGCAATAAATGACTACATGCGCTCACATGCACAAACACACACACATTATGTACACTGAAAACTTATCAACCCAAGTTTTAGTCTAGGAAGAATTTTCTATAAAATTTAACTTCCAACATAAAAGTCAATGGGCATATTTTGCAGTTATTTATCTATATATCTTCATTGTCATATGTAAGGCATATGTAGAATGTATATTCCAACTTAATTCATCAAAATTATTTTATATATTTTTAAAATAGTTTTATTTCATGTGTATTAGTATTTTGCCTACATGTAATATGTGCATATGTGTGTCAGATCCTTTGAAACTGAAATTACACAGAGCATGAGCCTCCATGTAGGTACTAGGAACAGAGCCCAGTAATATATTTAAACCATATTTCATTATTTTTGTTTTAAATTAATAGTAGTATATCTTTCAGGTCCTACAACTATTCATCTTCTTATAAATAACCACAGTAAATTCTGCTATCCCCATAGCCATGTGTATGAGAACTTTCAAAGGCCGTTTCCTGTGTTATTTATGCGTTTTAACATTGTATTCATGAAACTATTAAGAACACTTCACATGCCAATGTGGATGGAGATGATATAAATTTCAGGGGACCCCACGCACAGATGAAGAACTACAAACAATTAAGAATGTTAAAAGAAGGAAAAATAATCTTCCTCAGTGATGAGCAGATTCACTCGTTCTCCAACCCTAAGCTTTAAAATTATAAATACAAGTTAACACTAAAAAGACTCAACATGTTGTACCTATACATTTGTTTGCATGTATCTGTGTATTTAAGAGTAAGAATACAGGAATTAGAAAGGGAGTTGGGGGACACAGGAGTAGTTGGATACAGGAAATGAATGGCAGCAGTGATGTACTATTTTGATTAAGTAAAACATTGCATTACTTTTATTCATGTGTCTATGTGTGCTTACTTCTCTGTTTGAGCACCACATGGGTACAGCTCCTGTGGAGCCAGAACAGGGCTTCTCATTCTCTGATTCTGGTGTGAAAGAAAGTGGTGAGCTACCCCATGTGGGTGCTTGGAATCAAACCTGGGTCCTACGTAAAAGAAGCAAGTGCTCTTAACCACTGAGCCGTCTTACCAATCCCAAATATTAAACCTTCAGTTGTCACATTACTGCGATATAACTCATTTTGCTTCTGTCACCAACGTTAAAAGTAAATATGAAAATAAAAATGCAGTGCATTGCACTTTCTACAGATCAGTTTCAGTGGGAAAGATGGTTTTCCTGTCACTGTTCCTGAAATGTAAGCCAATGAGCTCTCTACCACTAAGTATTTATATGTATGGCTTCAGAGCATTATAAAGAAATTTAATACACAGTGCCCGGAATTTATTTTCTCAGAGTCACTAACGCATTTTATTTAAAACCATCTGTACATGCTCCAGTGTCATAAGCCTTACGTGGGACAGAGTTGAAACAAACAAACACACGGACAATATATAAATCACTTGATATTAAATGTTTACAAGGAATAAAAGCCATTTTCTTCACACAGGAACAAGTATATTGTGCCCCAACATAACAAAGCCAGATTCTCTTATCGTAACACTAGAATATTCTCACCTATACAATATTTTTCCATTGAAATTTACTTAATTAAGAGGATGTTGATATCACTTTGTGGAAAACAATTATAGTCATTTCCTACATAGACACATCAATGTATTTTATTCATTCTGAATCTATTACTGAGGTGTCTTTTTATTTTATTTTTTTTCAGTAGATGACAGATGGGCTCACTGGCTCTGCAGCATTCATTAAAAAAAAACACTCTGTGGGCAGAATGCTAGTATGTTGGCAGTGTGCAATAGGACATATAGTTGAAATGAATTTTATACAGGACAAGTTTGCTTCTTGTTTGCAAATTGAATAATTTCAATACAAACTTTACACTGAAATGACACAGAGCCTCTTGGGTTAAAAGTTTAAAATGACAGTTTTTCTCATATTACGCATGGCTAATTTTGTAAAATATGAACTATCGGATTAACTATTTTTACTTTGATTGTTTTACATGGTTATTTAATAAATAAAATGCTATACTCACAGTTATATACTTTATTAGCAAAATTCACAGTGTTTTCTATTCCTAAGGAGAGAGAAACTTGTTAGGCAATTAGAACAGACACCTCAAAATCAAGCAATTATGTTGTTGCCAGAGGGTTCTTGGTTCTGCCAGTAGTACTGCTGTGGCCAGAAGTGTCCTAGCCAGATCTGCTGTATCATAATGGTCTTTTGTTTCATTTTTTCTTCTTCTTTAACACAGAACCTGATAAACTCAGACAGAGGGAATCTAGGTGTGATCAGACACTTCACTGGTCTTTAGAGGCCCATATTGGCCTCCTAGTGCAATCACTCAAATGAAGAGACACAGAGACATCCCATGGGGATTTTTGGTTGGATGAGCTGGACTGACAAAGCCGTCTCTCTATATGCCAGCCCCTTAAAAGCACTTCATGTCCTGCCTCAGCAAAAGAACAACAATAAAAAGAACAATAACAAAAAATGTCCCCCTTTTTAACATCTGCAAATGTCCTGTGCCAAAAACTCTTTAGGAATACTTCTCATTATATCTTGGGGTTTTTTTTAAATATGTACTACAAGCATCTCGCTCTCAAAGAGGTCTGTGTGGTTTCTGTAGGAAGTAAATCCACCTTGTTTCACTAATAAAACTCATTAAGTCATACATCATCGTTGGTTAAAGTCATTCTTTGAATTTTCAAGACAAAGGGATGGGAGGAGCTGACTCTGGATGCCTCGGTGACAGTGACCATCTAGCACCCTGCTCCCATCCTGAACTTTACAAAGAAGTCTCTGTAGTCCCAAGGATCCTCATCCCAGCTGCTTACCTCTTACCAACAAATCTCCTTGAACCATTTTAAGGTCCAGAATCAATTTTTACCTTTGACTCTTCTTCCTCATGTGTGTGTGTGTGTGTGTGTGTGTGTGTGTGTGTGTGTGTGATTATATACATATAATCCGTTAATCAAAACTTGCGAATATTGGTATTCATTTTACTCATGTTTATAAAACTAAAAGCCTGAAGGCTGGTACTGGCAGTACACCAGTTAATTTCAGAAGATATTATCCCAGTCTAAAAACAGGAATTTTATCATCAAACAGTATCTCAACATAAGTAGTATCAATATCACGTGGGGCTTTCACAGACACACACCTGTAAGATCCCCGACTGTGGTTGCTTAAGTGACTGATGACTCCCCTACTCCTGTCATGTCGGACCTACTGGAGACTTGATGCTCTGGCGTACTTTCTCCAGGGTCACATTGAACCAGTGAGTGGATGTGATATGTTAAGACAAGCGAGTTCCCATTAAACATGGGACTCCTGTGGTGGATGAATATGTCATCCCTGCTCTTAGAAATGTTCCGGATTCTTTGTCTTCCATTTGCGGTTTTCATTTTTATCTCTTCTTCTTCTTCGTAGCCTCTTGGTAGCAGCTACGTGTGAGGGTATAATGGCTTTCAGAGAGTCTTCTACATATCTCCTCAATTTCCTTCCTTAGAATCCACCCTCTGCCCTACCAAAATACAGCATATCTAAATTTATCTTCAGTCTTCCCTATGGGATGAACAGTAAAGTAATGGAAATGCAAATAGAACTGAAAAAAAATAACAAAAGAGAATGCATATTTGGATGAGAATATTAGGCTGGCTTACCAACATTCCCCAAAGACTAAAGAGATGCTCTTCCATTGAATAGAGGATTAGATTCTCCTGCTCATTTGCCACATTGTTACCCTTATTATCTTGGAAATTTTCCAGGTGAGGGGTCTGAATGAAGAGCACTTTAAAAGCTGATGACTTTAGGAGCTGTGCTTACCTACACAAGACCTGAACAGCATTCGGCCGCTCAACATTTCATGACAGATAGGGGAGGGGCCCATGAGGCACCACTCTTCTGGACGGTCTATTGCAATCAATGGTTTCTGTCAGGAGAAATGTCCTTTTCTTCAGTGGCAATATATCTAATAAGTTGCTTATAATCCCCTACCTATACCACAAAAGACAGCTTTACATGGAAGCAATTTTTACATTTACTGCAACCATTATAAAATGTTATGATATTATACATATGGTATATCATATATATGATCTTGAAAATAGAGAGTTATCCTATGGTAGCTTACTTGTACAGTAAGTTACTTACATATGAAAGACATATACTATTGCATAGTGTATCATTTAGCAAATGTTATAATCCGATCTATAATAAATATGTAATGATTATTAAAAGACCTCCACTTATAGGATTAAAATTTCTTTTATGCACTGTCCCATCATTAAGAAATCTATATCAATACTTGCAATAAAATTAAAGTAACTCTATCAGCCACAGTTTGATGGTGGATGCCTTTAATCTCAGCACTTGCTAGGTAGAGGCAGGCAGATATCTTTGTGTTTTAGGCCACAGTTGAGTAAGTTTGAGGACCCCCAAGGCTATGAAAACTATTAGGTAAGATTTACATGTGTCTAGTCTATGTGTATTTAGCAACTTAGGAAAAATTATCATATAGGTAATAGCAATAGGATAAATGTTAATTTACATATAGAACTCTAAACTTGTCAAGATAAGATAGGTAAATGGTTTTTTAAAAGGCATATATTAAACACAAGGCATTAAACTTTTACTGTATACCAGCAGTATCATTAAATGCTATAAAATTTCTAATGTCATTCTATTCATACAACAGTATTCATATCAGAAAGATATTTTAGATTATATAATATCAATAAATAAGAAGTAGAATGTTATTTCTAACTACAAGTTCCTAAAAAAAGACATTAATTAAATGTCAACTTCTCATAGGAATAAAAACCTAGAAAGTACACTCAACTCAAGTTGACTGTAGAGACACATAGTCAAAACAATAAGCCTAGAAGTACAGACAGAAATGGTCAGGCTATTAACAGATGAGGGATTTAAGAAAATGCTTTTTTTTACCTATTATATTGCTGATAGCAGGACTTGTGTTATTTTTGATCAGTTTAATTAATGGTCCTTTTCCCAAGTAACTAGTCGTCAGAAACATGCACATGCGTATTGTAAATAAATTCCTAAGATGCACATGATATGGATATTTTAATGATCTCTTAATAAACACCTTAAGTGTGTGGTGATAGACGAAGTTAGGGCTGAAATGTTGCAGTCGCCTGAGCTGAGTATTAATGTGCCACTAAAACAAAATCAAGTTACAGTGTACATTAGCTGAAATATTGTTAAAAACAACTATCAGCATGCTGATGTCTATTTTTTTTAAAGATGAATAAACTGAACACCATATACTCATGATATCACTTTTGAAATTTCTTTCACATTACAGTGAAGACAAATGATATGAAATGATAATACTTAAGAATACGTAATTTCACAGCACATTGAATATTGGCTTTTATCATACATTTTAATGCAGTTGGTGATTCTAGATACCCTCCCCTTTTGCATGATTTAAAAATAACCCTTAGAACTGGGATGCTAACTCCATTTTGGTGATGGTATCTTGTAATTGACGGGAATAATATCAAGACTGACGGGTCATGTGAATTTAGGTAATAATTCACAATGTATTAGTTTGATATTTTGAAAATTATGACATAATTATGCCTGAACCACTCACACTTTTACCCTGAAATATACAAGCCATCAGGCATTTTGAATTTACTAGTAAAGAGACATTAATAATGGTGATGGTGCACTACACAAGTTTAATTTGTCATTTCCAAAATCAATTTCCAAAATCATGCACAGAGCAATGATGCAAATTATTTTTTAAAACACTTGGCTAGATAAACTTCAAAACGTCATACTTTTTTGTTTTGTACCTTCCTGGATGAACTGATTGGCTGCTGTTTTGAAGCAGCTAGTATTTGAAAAGTTTATTGCCACTGACAAGACTCAGAAATCTATGAAAATGGTCATTTGGAGGCCTATAATGACCATAAAGAATGAGTATGAGTATGAATTCCTCCTTCTGTGATTCCTCTGCCACTGTGTTTATGAGATTTATGTACAGAACAGCTTGAGCCTCAGATGTCACCACTTGTTTTTACAGGGAACATTAGTAAGCATTAGAGAAAATACGAAGAAAGAAGGTTCATCAACATGGGTTATGTGAACTTAACCTGAGTGTGCACTGTCAATCCTTTCCTTGTCTCCCTTGAGTAGAACATTCCTGAAAATGACTATTTCTTTACCCACTTCATAGGTTTCTTTGTCTACCTCCATGCTCTTCTTTTCTGTTGGGACACAGAAAGATCTAGATGATTATTTCTGGAGGAAGGAATTCTAATTCTCCTCCAATGCTTTTCTCTTTTCCCCCTGATGTCATGGTGGGATTTAAACATGACAGCACTAGTAAAGAATTCGTTGAATCCCACTGCTTTTCTTTTTTTTTTTTTAGATGTAACCTCTGAGTTTTGAAGACAATTTAACTTTTAAAGTAGAATTTGCAAGTAGTTTCTTGTTTTAAAATAATGTAAAATGTTTATCCCATCTTATATGTTTAATATCCACTTATAAGTGAGTATGTACTACTGTGTCTTTCTGCTTCTGGGATACCTCACTCAGGATGATCTTTTCTAGTACCTACCGTTTGCCTACAAATTTCATGCTAAAATCTATAGTCCTAAAGAAGCTAAACAGCAAGGAAGACCCTAGGGAAGATGCTTAATCCTTATTCAGAAGGGCAGACAGAATAGACATCAGAAATAGAAGACAAGGAACAGGACAGGAGCCTTCCACAGAGGGCCTCTGAAAGACTCTACCCACCAAAGTATTGAAGGTGATACTGAGACTCATAGCCAAACTATGAGCTGAGTGCCAGAATCCTTATGAAAGAAGAGGGAGATGGAAAGACCTGGAGGGGACAGGAACTCCACAGGGAGAACAACAGAGCCTAAACACCTGGGCCCGGGAGTGGGGCACTGAAGAGACAATACTCCAACTAAGGACCATGCATGGAGAGGACCTAGACCCCCCAGTTCAAAGGAAGCCCATTGGCTGCTCAGTTCCTAAGTGGCTTCCCTAGTCTCTGACTCAGTGGCCAGCTCTTTGATCACCTCCCCTGTGAGGAGTGCAAGGGTGCAGCCTTGCCAGGCCACAGAGAAAAATGATGCAGCCAGCCTTTCTAAGACTTGATAGGCTAGGGTCAGATAGAAGGGGAGGAGGACCTCCCCTATCAGGGGACTAGGAACAGGGCATAGGGGAAGAAGAGGGAGAGTGGGTGGGACTGGGAGGACACAAAGGAGGGCACTGCAGCAGGCATTCAAAGTGAATAAATTGTAATAAATGAATATATAAATAAAATAAAATAAATAAAAAATGCAAAATGGTAGGGCAGGAGAGATAGCTTGCTGCTTTTCTAGAAAACCTGAGTTTGCTGCCAGCACCCATTCCAGGTAGGTTACAATTTCCTGTAACTCTAGTTCCCAGGGATCCCACACTCTCCTTTTGACTCTGTAGTCAACCATATACATCCACACAGATACATACACAGTCTTACCAAAACTAAAAATAAATCTCAAAACAACAACAAAAATGGTTAAGTTTCTGAAACAGCTATTTTTAAAGTTTTATTTTTAATTAATTACAGTTTATTTACTTTGTAGCCCAACTGTAGCCTCCTCCCTAGACCCCTCCCAATCCCACTCCCTCCCTTTTCTCCTTCAATGCCCCTCCCCCAGTCCACTGATAGGGGAGGTGCTTCTCCCCTGCCCTCTGACCCTAGCCTATCAGGTCTCTTATTACAATTTTTTTCACTTTGTATCCCACCTGTAGCCCCTTCCCTCATCTCCTCCCAGTCCTACCCCCCTCCCTCTTCTCCCCCTTTGCCCTTCCCTTAGTCCACTGATAGGGGAGGCCCTCCTCCCCTTCCATCTCACCCTAGCTTATCAGGTCTCATCAGGACAGGCTGCATTGCCTTCCTCTGTGGCTTGGTAATGCTGTACCACACAAGGGGAGGTGATCAAAGGGCCAGTTTTTTAAAATGTGGATGGTAAACGGGTGCTGGGATGAAAGGTATGGCAAAATTTCCAAAGCACTAGTGTAGTATCCTCTGCTAAAAATGTGACCTGTAAAGGAATTTCCTTCAGAAACATGTTTCAGGACACTTTTTAAAATTTGCTTTTAATTATTTTTTCTGCCAAAATGTTTTTTTTAATTTAATTTTATTTATATGTTTATTTATTACAATTTATTTACTTTGTATCCCCACTGAAGCCCCCTCCCTTGTCTCCTCTCAATTCCACTCACCCTCCCTCCTCTCCCCTTATGCCCTTTTCCTAGTCCCCTGATAGGGGAGGAACTTCTCCTCCTCTGTCTGACCCTAGCATAACAGGTCTCATCAAGGATGGCTGTACCATCTTCCTCTGTGGCCTGTCTAGGAAGAACCCCCCAGGGGGAGGTGATCAGCTGGCTACTGAATTCAGTCAGAGACAGCTGCTGTACCCCTTACTAGGGCACTCACTTGGGAACTGAGCAGCCAATGGGCTTCCATTGAACAGGGGGTCTAGGTCATCTCCATGCTTGATCTTTAGTTGTTTAATATTAAGTTAGAATGATTTAAATAATCACTGATTTAACTTATAAGTAGTTTTCATTCCTGAAATAAATATTTTATCTAAGTATGTTGCTGAGTAAAAATGATGAATGATTTATTTAGGTAAAAATATCAAACTTTTCTTCCCTTACCAAATAAATAGTAGATAGGTAGATAGAGAGACAGACAGATAGATAGACAGACAGACAGACAGACAGATGATAGAGAGATAGATAGATATTCACTACACAAAGGCATTTACAGTCAGATGGAGCAGGAAGTGAATTGAAGATCTGGTTCTAGTTTCATTTTTATCCTTTTTGTAGTCTATCATCTACCGGATGTTTACAACAGTGCTGGAACTCTATTGTTTCCTTTTTTTCTTCTTTGAGACTTCGAATTTGCAGCTGAGAAATTAATTGTCTTCCCACTCCATGCTAGCTGTGCTATTGTCTGATGCTGGCCCCTCTGTCCAAGATTTTTCCTACATCACTGAGCAGGAAGCAGCATGCATCCTTTCAGGGTTTGCTTCCTGACAGCTCTTGTCTTTCACAATAGAAAGACAGAGCACTCAGAGACTCTGTTAAAAATCATACTCAGTTTGTTTCCGCTCTTGCGTTACATAAACACCCGGAAAGAAAATATATGCTGAGAAGCATATCTAGGATAATTCCCAGTTGTTGCCAAATGATTTGCATTAGCATTGAGAATTCAATTTCTTTGGGAGAGGGACATATCTTGATGTTCAGCTAAAATTATTTTGTACAAATTAGAAGTGTTACTTTAATAAATCAATCAAAAGACAATGGCTTTGCCAGGCATGCTATTATATGCCTTTAATTCCAGCTTTCCAAAGACTCAGTCAGGTTTGTGAGTTCCAGGCCAGCCTAGGCTTCATAGTAAGACCTTGTGTAAACAAATAAACAAACACATGTAGTTTTACTTTGAACAAGAGGAGGTTGTTTCTAAAATGCCAGTTGTAAAAGAAACAAGAAAAGGAGGAGGCGAAACTCTAAGCTATCAGACCTCAAGCTATGACAACACAATTTCAAGCCATGATACAGAGCAACCCTCAAAGGCTTTGGTTTTGTTTGTTAGTTTGTTTTTTAATTTTTTTTTTTTTTTGCTTTGTTTTGCTTTCTTGCTGTAAAACTTTTCTAAGAGGCAAAGTATGATTGAAAGCAAATGAGGACATGAAGATAACATCCCTTACAAATTTCTAAGGACACAGAGCAATAAGTAAGCCTTTGTGTTGTAACAGGACCGGGTATTCTGTTTCCACAGAAAGGAAATGCAAGAGCAATTGTGAAAATTCTTGGCCGCATAAATTGTTTGCAAAAAATTCACACTATACTGCAATCTCAATCTAGAATATTTTCCCCCCATGGCCAATAGAACTAAGATACCATAATACAGAGTGAAGAATAAGGTTTGTATATGGGTTTGTTTCTATGCTATACTTGAAGATTTAATGCATTAAATAATATTATTTTAAAAGGTCTGAGATATAAACAGAAGAAAAATATTTATCAGACATTTTCCCTGTTCTCTGATTTTTTATTCACAAAATGGTGCTGCAAGAAAGCAGAGATGAAGAAAGCTGACTGGTGAAGTAAGGAAGAGACTGTGCAAGGGAGCAGAACTGTTTACTGAACTAATTATCCTAGAGCCTCCGCGCCCATGATAACAATTCCTTGTGGGGTTTTCCTGCAGATTCAGAAGGAGGCTGTATCTCTAAATTAGATTAGACATGATGCCCCCTGGAACCTATACTGGTAATGGAGAATGACTGAGGACTGCATTAGCCCTTAACTTGAAGAACAATAGGGGTATTTCATCTTAAGTGGATTTCTGTAATATTTGTTAAATCGGAATATGTTGAACTTAATCTTCAAGTAGACCAACACGATACTGCACTTCAACACAGACTAGAGTAAATGAAAACAATCTTACCATGAGCTATCACCATCCCTACAAGTTAAAATAACATTTTTGTTTTTTGTTTTTTAAAAAGCGCCTCTCCTAAACTGTGAAACTATCCGCAGAACTAATTCAACACTATTTTTTCTTTCATCCAAGGAAAGGGCAGACAGCTAACTACTCTTTAATACATGATAACAAAGTGCCTTCTTTGATGGAAAACATTTTTCATTTACTAAGTGCCGAGAAGGAATATTAATATTGATTCTGATGCAATTAAGAATGCTGACCGCAAAAGCACCAACTGTGATTAGCTGGATGTGTATTGGCCCCACAGGCTATCAATTCTGAGTTTTTCACCAGGATGACACTTTAAATCAGAGCAATTTGAGTTGCCTATACTATCATGAAAGCACTGAATTATTTTAAGCATTTTTGATACAGTCTATAATGGACAGAAAACTACCATATAATATGTATACATTAAATATATATGATATAATATACATATATAGCATAATATATATACACATAATATATAATATATACACATAATATCTATATCTGTATACATACATAGATATCTATGCATACAGATATAGATATACATATATACATATATAGCTATCCATGTATACATATATAGATATAGATATATTGCAATTCTGCACAGTATCATCTCATCTGCTAGGATACATTCTCAAAATAATCTTCGGGGGATTAGAATGATAGATAGGATGCAGTCAGTACATGTTTTGTCTTAGCCAACCATTCTGGTAAAACGAGATTAGACTGAGTCAATTCCTCGAAAATAAAATGCAGTTTTCTCTCCTAAAGCAAGACCTTCAGAGCAGCATTCTTATTCTAGAATGTCTAGAAGTCAATTGCAATCAAACTCAAGGGGGAAAAAAAAAGTATTGATTTAGGTGATTTAAATGTAAGCTTTCAAGGAGTGATTCTCTGTAGTTTCAAAAACACAAGCTCAGGGCTGGAGAGATTACTCAGTGGATAATGTAATTACTGCACGATATGAGGCCCTGAGGACCACCAACACACACGTAAAATCTGGAGAGCCTTGGTGGCTCAGAAGTGGGGGTGAAGGAAGTCTTAAGTAAGCTAGGCAACTGAATTGACGAAATCTAGGTCCAACGAAAGATAGTGACTCAATAGATAAAGTGGAGAGAGGCAAAGAAGACCTCTAACATCAAATTATGGTCTCCTTATACACGCAAACGTTACCCTCATGCGTGCGGGCCCACAAATTTGTAAATATACATAAATATTCAAGTGCATACCACACACAAGCAAAATATCCCCATTTATACAGCACAGGCTCAAATTATACATTATTCAAAATTGATAAAATTAATCATCAGAAACCCTGTGAGCTGGTTACATTTTGCCGGCAACACTTCCTGGAATCCCTTCTTGGTGATTCACATAATGCGTGTCTTCCATAGGGCTTCCTAATGACCCATGCGCTGAGATGTGGACACACACACTGCCTTTCAGCTCATTTTTCTCTTGGCTTTTACTGAGTTATTTTCCTGTCTCTCTCAGTTCATTTTTTCCCACCCAGCTTCAGCTTTCTGCTATTGTCTTTCCCATTTGTTCTACTCTTTTCCCCACATACACTGATTGTTGGGAACTGTAAATGATCCACATTCTCTTGAAGAATATTATATGCCTCTCATGGAATTTAAGAACATCATGCAGCTGCACGATTTCAACATTGGCTGAATTATAAAGGGAACGGGTTTGCTTTTGGCTTTTAAGTCTGTTTAGAACTAAACATTGAGGAGAAGCCAACAACGGAAGCATCAGACAACAAAATGCTGAAATGACCAGAAGTAAGATAGGAAAAAAGGCCACTGTAAGACTGGGTCCTTCCTGTGCATTTTACTCTCCTATTTTTAAACCACTTATGTTTTTCTTATCCTCTGCCCATCACCTTTTTTTTGCCATTGAATAATTCTTAAGATAGGTTGGTATATGGCAGAACAATCTCAGTAACTGAGGATTCTGCAAAGCAGGCAAATGAGCACATGATTAAGAGATATGATGAGTTCTAGAAATATAAGGGGAAATGAATATCCTAAGGGAGCCTAATGAAGCACCTCAGACATAAGGCACTGCTGTGTAGCTTAAGATGTTTCCTACACCCGAGTAGCCAGATCAACACAGCGTGGTGAGAGCAAAGCAGCCAGGATGATACTTGCACTGCTTTTCTAATTTATTAATTTTCTCAGTCTTTCACTTTAAGAGGGTGATAAAAATACCAATGTAGATGCTTGATACCCAAAATCAAATGTATAAGAAAGAGACTTAAGGTGTGCTAGAGCCTAATTAGAATCCATTAGGAAATAATGCCTAAAGTTTAGTATATAGCACTATATAAAATTTCAAAGATATCAAATTATAACAAATGGTAAAAAAAAGTGATAATTTCAAGTAGTTTAATAAGTAAACATTGCTCTCTGGGCCACTTTGTGAAAGATAATTATGGAAGAGGGATTTTGAAACCAGGATTTGTCTGACAGGTAAAGTAGGTACAAGCTATAAAAATTAGAAAACTCATTAAGTAAAGAAATTCTAGAAATAAATATCTTTGTATCTTTCCCAGAAGGCATATGGAGAAACCTTAGTGGAAGGCTAATATAGGATACACAGGAAAATTAAGCAAATTGGCTTGAAAAAAGAAATTATAGAAAAATTAGTCTTTTTAATAATAGTATTCCCTTTAAGCTAAACTTAGTTTGTACCAGATTTCAATTTATTTACGAGGTCCACTCTCCTCTGCTTATTGTTGTCACTCTTTCATGCTTATGTTCCGATTTTTCATTTGGGAGGTGGCTATAGCATAAACTGAGTTGTTTTTCAGTTATTGAGTCGTAACAATCATTTCATTTTAGCAGGAAAACTCTAAAAGGCAGTTATTACTTACAAAAATCGATGTCACCAGAGACCTAAGACGAGTAAGCTTGCAATTCTAAAATCATTGTTTTATAAATGATGAGCCCAAACCAGCCAGTCTATCACTCAGTGTTCCTGGAGTCAGCCTTAGAGCATGTCCCCGGTCTGAAGGACTGTTCCTACTCCTGGCACTGCCACCTTGGGGCTAGCCGAATTGCAATGCTCTCTTTTCCACTAGGATGCTCTAAGGTCCTTTCGCCATCAGGGAACATGTAGGCCTTAATAACCAATTCCAAGAAATGGGTGGTATTTCATATTACTCATGGTATGCACCAAGATTTGGTCCTTCAGTTTGAGGCAGCTTCATGGATTAGTCAGGCTGCTTTTTGTTCCCTTCACTCCTGCAGCAGGAAGAGCTCTTCCCTAGATCTTGCAAAAATGCTGTGTCCCTTCCTTGAGGTACTCTCCCTGCAGAGACTGGCCCTGAGCTTCTTTGACCCCATAATGCCTTCATGGAAGTGGTCAATCCTAGCTGCGTGCACAGCTTATCACTTTTACTCAGTATTTAATATTACTATAGCCACTTTTGTTAGACTTCAGTGACACTGATGTTGGAAAATCGACCTGGATTTTCTCATTATTTGTTCATTTAGTTTAGACTTAAAAATGACTAAAATAATAAACTATATTAGCAACCTCAAGAAACCATTCAGTTGTTTACTTGTGAGTGATTTTCTACATAAATACTATCTAACTATGTGAACTGTAAGAACTGATCATACAAATGTATATAATTTCTAATCTTATATCATTAATTTTATCAACACAGTCATAGTTATACATTTAAAGAAAAAATAAACATTACCCTAAAATTATTTTATTTTTTTTAATTTTTATTTTTTTCTTATTATTAACTCTGTATCCCAGCTGTATCCCGCTCCCTCATTCCCTCCCATTCTCACCCTCCCTCCCTCCTCTCTGCCCTTCCCCTTTCCAAGTCCACTGATGGGGGGAGACCTCCTCCCCATTCATCTGACCCTGTTTTATCAGGTCTGCAAAGTCCTCCTCTGCCTAAAATTATTTTCATGATTTGAAATAAATCAAATTCGTATCCATTTTTATGAATATATTCAACATATTAAGACAAAGATTTGGTAAAGGAAGTCCTCCTCCTCTTCCCTCTGATCCTAGCCCATTAGGCCTCATCAGGAGTGCCTGCATTATCTTCTTCCGTGGCCTGGTAATTTTGCTCCCCTCTCAGGGGGAGATGATCAAAGAGAAGGCCAATCAGTTCCTGTCAGAGACAGTCCCTATCCCTTATCAGTGGACTGGGGGAGGGGCAGGGGTGGGAAAGAATGAGGGAGGGAGAGTTTGGGAGGGGAGTAGGAAGGGAGCTACAGGAGGATACAAAGCAAATACACTGTAATTAATAAAAATAAAAATGAAAATAATTTAAAAACACAAAGATCTGTAGAAAACATTTTAAAATCAAGTTTTATTATTCAATAATTTTAAAAATGAAAACTTCAAATGAGAAAGTCAATTCACAGCACTTTTGCTCTGAAGTTTTTGATTCTACATTTCTAGATGACCTTTGTATATTTAACTTTCTGAATTGGAGATGTTAATGTAAAGTATCATGGTTGTGAATATGCCAAAAATGCTACTTTCATTGTATCTATAGTTTTAGCTTCATACTTCAATTTTTTCCTGCCCCAAAGATAAACTTTCTGGCCCAACCAACATTTTGTCATGATGGTGGAGATGCTCATTAGGCTCCATGCCTCCTTGAGAAACTTCAGGTAGTTAATTGTGCAGGTAGAAAGCGATTCATATACCTCAGTGACATAGCCACTAATACAACATGGTGTTTCCTAGTCATTATATTTGTCAGGTACATGAAAACATGTTTTAAATAAATTTACTCTAAAAGTTGGCTCTACGAATGAACCTATAGATATACCCTATAATGGAGTGCTGCCAGAACTGTATACTAAATTGATATGGATGGCATATGTTTAAAGCATACAAGCTATGTTTGGATACTTATACACACGATGAGAGGATTGTTACATGTTAAATGCACTTCCATATCCTGCCATACATGTGTACATATTTTTGAGTAGTTGTAGCATCTTAGATCCACGATCAGGGAAAGTAAGTTTTTGTGATCTATATGCAAAGCTAGAAAAACAAAACAAAACAAAACCAAGCCCCCTCCTTTTTCTTTCAGAATTAAAGCCACTTGAAGTTATCACATTACCTGCTAAACAAGCACATTTACATTTCTACTCATGTTTCTGACAGATTCAGTAGTTAGCTTTTGTTTATTCATGAGATAACCATTCATAGTCAACCAATATTTATACTTTTGAATTTTAAATTTCAGACTTTCTTAAACTTATCATTTTATGTTCAATGCACATTTGTTCCAAATAGCCTTTTTTTAATTGAATAGATCAAATTGTTCAAGCATGTTTCTATCAGTTTTTTTCTCTACATTTTCAATGTTTTTGCATGCATGGATGCAAACAATATTTAAATGTGTTTTATTACAGCATTCAAATCAATCTAACATTTTCCTTTCGATGGGTAAGCCAGTCAGTATGCTTTCTCAATTGCCCAATGAGTTGACCTATTTTTCAAACAGTTCTGGCTTCTAATTTACTGAGAAATTGAACTTAAGAAAAATCATATGAGAATAACTCCTTATTCTTTGATTCATTATTTATGAAAAAATAAAAATATTTCTTCTTTACAGTATTCCCTAACTGAGTAAATTGTAAATGAGGTTTGCAGTAAAATAAGACGAAAATCTTCTACGTACACATATTTTGTTATGTTTTTTTTATTTTCTTATTTTGTCTCTTGAGAAATAGATTTTCAAGATGTAATATATATTTATTTTAACCAAAATTTCACAAAACATTTGTGTAATGGAGAAAACTTGTAGGCTAGGAGATACAAGAACTTTGTCTTCTTTAATGTGAATTATGTTTAAAATAAAATTCAGCAGATGTCTACAAATTGTTATGGTTAGTTTTAATGGCAACTTAATCTAGAATGATCAATGAAGAGTCTCACTGAAGAGCTATCTTCATCAGGTTCACCTGAGGCCATGTGTGTAAGTACTATCGTCGTTATATTAATTGAGTTGAAAGATCTGTTATTATGGGTGACACTATTCTCTATGTACAGGATCCTTGATGTTACAAGAATGAAAAAAATCTGGGGGGCAAGTATGCATCCATTAAGTCTCTCAATTATCTTAAATAAATTAATTGAGGTCTAACATCTTCTCCCACTATGGGTGACACCATTCCCAAGTCAAAGGGTACACATTTATCTAAGTGTGGAGAAGATGATCTGAGTGTAAACTCACATGCTTTCATTCTTTCAGATATCCTCAACTGTGGATATGGTTACTGTTTGTTTTGTATTCCTATCTCCTTAGCTTCCCAGGTAGATTGCAACCTGGAATTATGAGTTAAAATGAGCTTTTTATACTCTAACTTAATTTTGTCTGGTATTTTATCACCAAGACATAAAAAAATTAAGCAATAATTAAAAGCCAAAGTAGCCTATGTTATGAAGGAGAGGGTTTATTTTGTTGCATAAAAAGCATTACACAAAAGACAACAATGAATTTAAATTCTGAATCAATATTCCAGCATGCTATTTTATTTTTCTAGAATATTAATGCTCAATATTATAACATCAGAATGCTGAGATCAAAAAATGCAAAACTCAAATAAATTGATAATATAAAAAATGTTCTATATATGTCATATATCTACATACACACATAAATATTATTCTTTGTAAAGTTAGCTCAAACACAGAATTAATATCATGAATGAGGATCCAGAAATATTGATTATATTTTCAAATTAATTCTTAGACAAAATCTAGATATGTAATAATTAATGAAATGATGCTAAAATAAACAAAATCATAGGTGTTTAAGTGTCATGATGTGGAATTGAAGCCTTTGATCAGCATTCATTACTACTTACATCTTTTATAATTGATCATTTGCGCACAAAGGGTAGGTAATGCCTGCATGCATTCAATGAGCTTTGGAAGACTTACAGAGAAAGTACTAGATCATTTAAGCAGAATTAAATACCTCTCCTGGGTATATTCCCAAAGGTTGTTCTAACATAGAACAAGGACACTTGCTCAACTAAGTTCTTAGAAGCTTTACGCACAAAAGCCAGAATCTGGAAACAAAGTAGATGTCCCTCAACTGAAGAATGGGTAAAGAAACTATAGCACATTTACACAATAGAATACCACTCACCTATTAAAAACAAAGAAATCATGAAATTAGCAGGCAAATGAATGGAACTAGAAAAGGTCATTCTGAGTGAGGCAACCTAGACCCAGAAAGACACACATGTTATGCACTCACTTATAAGTGGATTTTAGCCATATAGAACAGGATAAACATACTATGAGGCACACACCCAAAGAAGATAAGTAACATGGAAGATCCAGGGGAGGATGCATAATTCTCACTCAAAAGGGGAGATAGAATAGAGAGAGGTAGTGGTTCAGGAGAGGGAACAAGGTAGGAGAGGGTATGCAGAGAGATGAAATGGTGGAGAACAGACCTATGAAGAGCAAGGACTAGAGGACAGAAGAACTGTAGAGAAAAGATAAACTAATGGAGTATCTCTGTGACAAGTCAGGGGAAGATCCTGGGAAGATATGAGGGGTACTCAAGCAGAGACTCCTAGTAGGCAAGGGCCATAGTGACTGAAGATGATGCCCATTAATTGGACTAGTCTCCCAGCAGACGGAGGGGAGCACCAACCCACCCACAACTTCAACACAAAATTCATCCTGCCTACAAGATGTGCAGGGATAAAGATAGAGCACAGACTGAGGGAATGGCCAACCAATGCCTAGCCCAACCAAAGACCCAACCTATCAGAGAGTTCCAACCCCCCAGACACAATAAAGGAATGATGCTCTGCTAAACTTGCAGACAAGAGTCTAATGGAGTTGTCCTCTCTATCCTGCATCACCTCAAAACAGATGGCAGGATTCACAGCCAAACATTGGGTGATGCACAGGAAGTCTTGTGGAAAAGTGGGAGGAAAAAGAAAAGAAGATGTAGGTGGCAGGAGCTCCACAAGAAGACCCACAGAGCCAAATAACCAGGGGCTTGCTAAGACTGACACATCAACCAAGGACCATGTAAGAACTGAACCTAGGGCCCCTACAAAAATATAGCACCCCTACAAAAACCTTTTCTAGATCCCACCATTGGCCTGAAAATTTCATGATTCCTTTGTTTTTAATTGCTGAGTAGCATTCCATTATGTAAATGTACCACAATTTCTGTATCCATTCCTCAACTGAGGAATTGGGTTGTTTCCAGCTCCTGGTTATTAAAAATAAAGCTGCTACAAACATGGTTGAGTAAATGTCCTTGTTGTATTCCTGCTGGCTTTTTAATCACTTTCCCCTGGAGGGACTTCCTTGCCAGGCCACAGGGGAAGAGGACATGCTCAGGCCTGATTCAACTTAATTAGTTTGGCTGGATGGGAAAGGGAACTCTCCTTCTCTGTGGAAAAGGCAGGGGGTGGGATTGGGAGAAGGGGAGGCATGGGGCTTCAACAACGATATAAGGTGAATAAAAGAAAAACTGCAAAAAAAATAATTAAGTGAGCATTAATCAGTTAGTAAATGAATCTTTTCAAAACAAAAATAAATGAATATTATTTTTCTGGATACATTGACTCACAATGGCAATCCTTCCACTCAGGAAACTAAGACAGGAGAATTGCCATGATTTCAAGGACTAGCAGGAGCTACATAGTGAGCTGTAAGTATGCCTGGGATGCTGTGTAAGATCTTGTCTCTAAAATAAAGAAACAAATAAGACAAATAAGTCTTTTAAAGTTACTTCTTATATATATTTCTGTGAACCGAAGAGTTTAAATCAGTTTGCTTGCTTACATAAGCTTAAGGGTATAAAGGAATGTGGTCATCTTATCAGTGGCATGCTATTGGATGAGGACCTATGTATGACAGAAGGATGATGTTCCCAGTTTTTTGCAGGTCTTGTGTTGCAATGGTGAGTTCAGTGGCCATAGTATGCATGGGGGAAAAAAAGCCTTCTGCGACACCCCTACCCTTCCTCTGGCTTTACAGTCTTTCTCTTCTCCCTTTGTGATGTTCTTTGAGCACTGAAGAGATCTAAATACACCACTGCCTCTTCTCCACCCTTTGGCCAGCTATGAGTCTGTTTTAGTTAAGGTTCTGGGGGAGAACAGAATCTCTCATTCTCTCTCTCTTTCTCTCTTTCTCTTTCTCTGTTTGTGTGTGTGAGAGAGAAAGATTTTTATTACTAATTTAAAGCTGACTTTTTAAATGCACACACACACACACACACACACACACACATAAACTCAAATTAATAGAAAAATCCCACCTGAGAACCGAGAATGTTGTAGTTACTTGCATCTTGAGGCTAGTAACTTAAGGCATCTTGTCTTAACCATTAGCTTGGTGAAGTGTGTGGTCACCAGGAGACCTCAGTCCACAGGTCTGAGTGTCCCATACCCCCAATCTGGTTTAGGAACCATGGTGAGTTCCTGCAGACCCACTACTCTCTAGTCCAAGATGAAATCTCTATATGCCATCAGAGACAAAATCGGGAACAGCGGCAACATTGGTAGCTGGAGGAAGGAACAGGTACACAAACAAATCGACCATTTTCTTTCTGATGACTCATTTTCACTTGGGGTGCTATCATAATTGGGTAAGCCTTCCCACATCAACCAAGGCAGTCATGGCAATTCCTCAGGCAAGGCTCCCCACTCAAGTGATTTTCCTTTTGGGTAAGTCGACACTAAAACCATCTTTATTAAAATAGACTATGCAACAGCTACTGCAGTAAAAGGTGGGCTATGGAAGAAAAACGTCTCCCTTTCAAAGCTGAGAGCATCACTGATCTGCGGACATGAACCTAGACAGTGTGATAGGCACATTTTCATTTAGACAGCAGCAGTTTTAGCATCCCCACTAAGGGCTACCACAAGTTACTTGTCTGTTTGTTTTTAAACTAGGATTACAGCGTATAGGTTACGGTATACAGACATGAATTCTATCTTGTGGAGGGGATAGCAAATTCAATCGGCAGAGGGCTAGTTCTACCGCACCAGTCATACCAACATTATATCTGTGGGCATATGTTCCCTGAAAGGTCATTAGTGTAGCATGCGGAGTCCGTATCTGAGTGAGCTGTCGATAAATTTTTCTCTCCTCACAGCCCTCATAGCACCTTCCTGGGCTAAGAAAATCATCAGGAAGGAAGCTTCAAGCTCATTTCCAACTTGATTTCTCTATTTCGGGTGACTGACCTATGTGAAATCATTAGCAATAGAGTTTTACACCTGCTAGTTCAGATGAAAAAAACAGGACCAGTAGCAATAACTTATATTGTTTTGGAAACCACAGAGGCCTTCCTGAACAACAATAAACAGATCAAGTGTGAGATTTTCTACCAAGGTAACATCATACCAGCACACAAAACATAGGCATTTAAAAGATTTTGATTTCAGGAATTTATAACGGGATTGCTGATTTTGTTTTAATTTCTTCCCTTTTCAGATGAGGAAAAGAAGGTAAAGAAGCATGTAGTATATTCTCTGAGATCACCCAGCAAAGAAGTAGAAAGCTCAGTGGAACCCAGCCTACGTGCAATGCCACACCCAAATCTTGTTGAATACAGATTCCGGTTAAATTGGTCTGAACTTATATCAAATAGGCTCCTATAGGTTAAGTCAACTGTTCTGATGATCAGATGTTGAGTCACACAGCAATCCATTATGCTCCCTTTTACATAATCAGTGGGTACTGAACAAGCAGGAAGTAAGCAAAGAATGAATACTTTCTGCTATGCACACTTTCCGTGCCACCAATACTTTTCTACTAAGTCGGAGAATTCAAGGTAAGAGGCCCTGCTACACCATAAATACACTCTGTACTCACTACGCCTGTTGTGTAATCCAACTGCTCCACAGCTGGGCCATATTTAGATTTTGGCTGTGTGTTGTATTTATTATTTTTGCTTGCTTATTGAGACATATCTTTAAATATACTAGGATAGTTTTGAGGTCACCATATAGTTGCTCTCAAATTTCCACTCGCCTGCATTATTTGTTGAAACGCAACTACAAGTGCAGAACACCACATTTTTTTTTTTCATATTTTCTACATTGCTGGAAACAAGGTGTTTCCCATGCTAGGCAAGGGCTCCACAGCTAAACTATATTTCAGCTCTTATTCATATAATTTTTGAATCCAAAATGTTCTTGCAACAAAAACTGATGCGTGATCTGTGCTCATGTAATTTATTTTGCAAATGAATATTGAGAAGAATTTATTAGGAAGGTAAGCTTCAGACACTGCTGTGGACTTATAAAGCTGCCTGCCATCTTATCTCTTATCTTCTATGCTTAAATTATAGTTTTCTCTAAAATACTCTCTTTACTCTCACTATAGATACAAAATTGTGTTGAAGCCATCTAGTACAGCAGAAATCTAGTTTTCTGGATGGTATACTTTTTTTTCAGTAATTTTGAGGTTTCATATAAATCGCTGAAACCAAAGTGTCATTCAACACTTGACATCCACCTTACCACATGTAAGATCTCCCTAAATCTTTGTGTCTTTCCTTCTTCAATTCTAAGGTGGTGATTTTTAGCCTTTTTTTTTCTACTCTTAGCTTTTGCTTTCATGAAAGACTTTTATGGATTCCCTGAAAGCATTGATCATTCTTTATAATTCCTTGAAAACTTTCTCATAGAAATGTATCATGTTGACACATAACAAACAGTTCTTGAGAGTGTGCCATGACATGAGTTTAATCAACATGGTCAATTCTGGCAGGGCCTTTTTATCCCTGATACTTTAACATCTTTATCTTTGCATTGTCTCTGTGGAACATATATGCATAATCACACCATCAGCATACTTATTAATAAAGGGGCACTTTACCCCTGGGTAAAGCAATGAGTTCTTTAAAACAATTACAGGTAATTTAACTTCTAAAATCAAAGCAACTGGGAATTTCAATGTTTAATGAGTTTTTCTGGATTGTGACAAAGCCACAAAGAACTTAAAATGTACAGGATGCCCACAATGATGCCACTGTCTATGGAAATACCCTTTCCCCATGGGAAGTAAGCTGTGTGTTGAAGGATTCTCTATTGGCTTTTATATATACATGCAGTGATTCAATGACTTTTCTATCTTTGTTTAACATACCAAAGCAAAGTGAGACCTCCTGAACCTTTGGTGAAACAGATGGGAAAAAGAAGAGGTGGTCTTGGAGGACCTGAGAAAACTGATAAAGATGAGTACCTTCAGGAATGCAGAGACTGGCCCTACTAGAGATCTGCAGAACTGCATTGATGACCAGATTTATTTTTAAGCCAGAAAATGTTTTAAATTGATAATTCCATATATATATAATATTGGCAACAA
Organism: Meriones unguiculatus; assembly: GCF_030254825.1. Classification (NCBI taxonomy): domain Eukaryota; kingdom Metazoa; phylum Chordata; class Mammalia; order Rodentia; family Muridae; genus Meriones; species Meriones unguiculatus. Next base: position 49,778,794 of record NC_083363.1, read on the forward strand.
CATTATGATTATTCCTTGTCTGTACTATAGTATTTTCACCATTTGTAAAGAAACATTAAAACAAATTAAATGGAGAGAAAGAAAGAAAGAAAGAAAGAAAGAAAGAAAGAAAGAAAGAGCGAGCTTGTCAGGACTACCCAAGTCATGTAAGAGATTCCAGACCATAGAGGATGACAATGCAGCCAGTCCCGATGAGACCTGATAGGGTCAGATATTAGGGGAGGAGGACCTCTGCTATCAGTGGACTATGGGAGCAGCATAGAGAGAGACGAGGGAGGGGTTGGGAGGAGAGGAGGAAAGGGGTTACAGCTGGGATACAAAGTGAATAAATTGTAATAAGTAATAAATGAATAAAGAAATAAAGCAAAACAAAAACCAGATTAATTTTACTTAGTAGATGATATCACAACTTATATTATTTAGGCAAGGTATGTAAAGGTATAAACTGATCCACAAGCTCAAATACATGCACAAGTGCTTCCTAAGCAGCAGCTGTATGAGAGAAGAAGGCACAGAGGTTGGCTAGGCAGCAAGCACAGGACCTGTACAGGCCAGGTCAGATGAGGTCCCAATCCTGAGAAGGGGAGCAGACACAACCCCCCATCCTTAAGACAGAAGCTCTCTCCATTTGACAACCACCTGTCAAAGAAAAATTAGGTTTCTTTAATACAGTATAGCTGGATTTACCAACCACAGTTAAGGGCAAGCCCCAAGCCCTGCTGTATACACAGACAATACAAAACAAACAACAGTATTTTTGGAGTGTTTTAATCTCATAATACTTTGCCTAGGCAATCTTCTCTTAACAATCAGATATTTTGCTTATATATTATGCTTTTCAATTTTGTGTTTTTAGAAAAATTTCTATGTGTGCAAACGTGTGTGCTTCTAGTTGCCTGTATGTTTTCTAATGAGGAAAAAGTAAAGGGTTTGGATTTGGATGGATGGAGAGGTGGGGAGGATCTGGGAGGAATTTGTTTGTGAAGCATAATCAGAATGTATTTTATAGAAAAAAATCAATTCTCATGAAAAAGAAAAAAATAGGCCACTCCCCAAAACAATCCTGCTGGTCAAAAAACATCTGGATTTGAGCTTCCTTGGGAAAAGCAGCCAGCAGATATGTTGTGCTTTCCAGGTTCCAAGGAGTGGAGTTCACAGCAGAACATGGTGAGTTGATGAAGTAGTTAGAATCCTGCCACCAAGAGAAGTCAGGTGCTCCACTGAGAACTGTGAAAGTTAAAATCTGAATTTTTGAAACAAAACAAACCAAAAGGCAGTAATGTTGATGGGAGAGTTGTGGTTAAATATTGCATGGACAAACAGGTAAGAGCCTTAACAATGCACCCACTGTTATTGTTTAAAAGAAAGAACAAACTAAGGGCATAACTAGGGGCTCTAAACCTAGGAAGAAATCATTAAGAAGCAGTGGCAGGATAGGCATTGGTCACAGGAGAACTCAGACATGGCGGATTCGCAGGGATCTCTCAGTGTCTGAATTAGAATTAATTGGAATTTATCAGAATAGAAATGACAAAAAATGTTTACAGGATAAATACTTGTGACATGTATAAAAATATATATGTCACAAGCTGTACTAATTTCAGAACGTCTGCTACAGAGCATGCACAACTAGAAAGTATCACATTCAAAAGAAATTCTCTACAAGTCTACATTCTCAAGTACATTATTTATTTATTTATTATTTTTTTTTCTCAGTGATGTGTGTAATATCAATTACACTTCTTAATTGTATTAATTCTTTTTATTCATTAATACAAGGTTTTGTTAATGCAGCCCAGGCTGGTCTGGCCTGAATTTTACTGAGTAGCAGTCCTCCTTAATTTTGGCCATGACTTTGATTGATATAATCTAGAACCAAGTAAAAAAGAGCCTCAAATGAGGAATTTCTCAGATTAAATTGGCCTATAGGCATGCCTTTGGAGAACTGTATTCAGCCTCTTAAATGATACAGAAAAGCCCAGCTCACTATAAGCAGCATTATTTCTCGGGGAAGTGGTCCTGGACTGTATGTATAAGCAAGGCAGCCTGAGCAAGCCATCACACAGGCTTCCTCCACAGCTCTGTTTCAAGTTCTTCCTCAGGTTTCCGCCCTAACTCTTCCCTCAGAAATGGGTCTTTAACTGGAAATGTAAGCCAAATGAACATTTTTGAACCCTAAATTGCTTTGGATAAGAGTTTTTGTTTTGTTTTGTTTTCAGAGCAACAACTACCAAAAAAACCTAGTACAGTAGTAGCCTAGGCTAGCCTCAAACTCATAGCAATTCTCCTGCCTCAGAATGTCAAATGCTAGAATAACAAGCATACGACACCATACCTGGCATTTAAAACTTAAAAAAAAAAAAAGTGCTGGCAAAGCTTTGTATGACTCCGACTTATAAAAGCTAAAAGCTCAAGCTCTCCAAAGTTTGGAATGAATTTTATGCATAAGAAAAATGCCCAAATTGGAAGAAATAAATCCATGTGATCATATGATATGAAAATTGGAACTTTAAATGTATATCATCAGAGTAAAAGTTTCTGCTTTTCTTAATTCTGTAATAAGTAACACGAGGCAAGTATGCATTTTTCAGGCCTCCTCACCAACCCCTGCACACAAACCCATACAAGCAGCTCTAGGACACTAGTAATTCTCCCTGATCCCAACCCATATCATTGCCCTCCCATGGCAAGTATGCTGATGTAATATTTGTGAGTGATTCTAATCTTGCTAATGACCTTTAAACTCACACTAATACTAGGGGACATGCACATTGCAAATACATTTTTTTTCTTTTCCTTTTTTTTTTTAACACCATAGCAACTGTATTTTTCCCTCTTTTATTTATTTATCTATTCACTTTACAGACTGACTGTCTCTCAGCCCCACTATTCCACCCTTTCTCCTGCGTTTCTCCCTCCCCTTCTTCTCAGAGAGGGACCCCATCTCCCCACCCCTACACCACCCCATCCTCCACCCCAGACACCCCATCCCTGCACTTCATGTCCCATCAGGACTAAGTGCATGACCTTCTTCCAGTGAGGTCAGACATGGCAGTCCAGCTAGAGGAAAGGGAACCAACAGTAGGCAACAAGAGTCCATGTCAAGGACCACCCTACTCCAATGGCTAGATGACCAAATGAAGACCAAGTTGCCCATCGATTCCATAAACGTAGGGGCCCTAGGTCAAGTCTATGAATGCTCTTAGGTTGGTGGTTCAGTCTCTGAGCCCTCAGGAGCCTAGGTTAGTTGACTCTGTTGGGTTTTATTTTTTGTGCAATTTGTTTCGCCTTCAGTTTCCTCTATTCCTCCCTCAACAGTTCCGCAAGACTCCCAGTTCTCTGTGTGGGTCTCATTGTCTGTTTCGATCTGCTGCTGGGTGGAGCCTCTCAGTGGACAGTTAACTAGGCTCGTGGCTTGCAAGCATAGCAGAGTATGCTTAATAGCGTCAGGGGTTGCCTTTCTCCAGAAGGGTGGGTCTCAAGTTGAGCCAGTAGGCCATTTCCTCAAACCCTGCTACATCTTTATCCCCGTACATCTTGTAGGCAGGGTAGATTTTGGGTCAAAAGTTGTGAGTGGATTGCTGTCTCCCTCTATTGGAAGTCCTGCCTGCCTATAGGAGGTGCCTGTTTCAGTCTCTAAATCACCCACTGCTGGGTGTCTCAAGTAGAGTCAACCCAGTTCCTCCCGGAAGCCTGTCACAGGTCTCCAGCTTGTTCCAGAGACGCCTAATGCCCCTCAGCCCTACCACCTCCCACCCAAGACTCCCCGAACTAGACCCACCCTCATTCCTCTCCCCACTCTCTACTCTCTTTCTAGCGCTCTTCCCTCTCTTCAGCTCCTTCCAGTGTCTATTTCATTTCCCCTGCTGAGTGAGATTCAAACTTCCTGCCTTGGGTCCTCCTTGTTACTTAGCTTCTTCTGTCCGTGGCTTGTAGTATGGTTGCCCTGTACTATAACCACAGCAACTTCCTGAACCAGAAGTTAATACACTGCAGTTCCCTCATATGGGAGCTTGAGCGACACCCATTTCCTTCAGTTTTTCCAGGGTCATGACTGATGATTATCTGTAATTTTCATCTCAGAAGTTTCAAATTTCATCATAAAGCAATATAATAACTAAGCTGCCTCTAAGCCTCCTTTGATGCCAGGCAATGAGGTGATAGTTTGCACAACTGAAGTTACATAATGCTTGGAGAAAACTTATGTGTTAGCCAAGAAATTATAATACATTGCAGAATAAGGAACTGAGAGCACAAGTTGAATATCTTGTCAAAGTTACAGGATTTAAAATTCAGCTCTGTCTAACTACACACACAGAAGCGTTCACTCTTTTATGACTGTAGTATAGCTCATAAAATGGAAGTAACCAATTTGTTCCCATTGTAAGGTTTTACTTTGGCCTATTTTTATTATTTCTTTTTATTTTAACATATCTGGTTCATAAAAACATAAAGGTTTTATAATGGTTGATGAGATTTTTGCTAATGTTCAATACATGTATGTCCTGTGGAATTTTCAGTCATTTTAAACATATTTGTGTTTTCAAGGATTTTTCATTATTTTTTTCTGAATTTTTTTTTTATAATTCTTGAGTGACAATCTAAGCCAACACTTTCTCCACACTAAAACATTATTTATTCTTTTGCAATAAAAATTTACAATTAGGTATATATATTTTTTTAATTTGCAAGGGAAAAATCTGCAAGGATGGTGCATATGTACAAGGCAGAAGACGAATTTCAGGGGTTAGTTTTTTTCCTTTCACTGTGTGGGTCCCAAGATCAAGCTCAAGTCAGGCTTTGTGACAAGTGACTTCACCTGCTGAGCCATCCTTCTTGCTCTCCTCGCTTATTAGTGAATCATGAGCTATCACTTTAAGTAAGGTGAAGAAGGGAGTAAGTGGAATGAAACACTGGTAAGTTAGTCATCTGATACATATTCATCTTCCGGCGGGGTTGCTTACTCTATAAACCTCTTTGAGCATGACAACACGAAAATCTTAAAATAATGCATTCCAGAGTCATTCTTATGGCTACAATAACTATGTGAGCCTATTTTAAAACACGAGATACAAGCCAAGTAGTTGGGTAAGATTTTAAAATGGTTCTTTAGAAGGGACCAATTTGGCTTGAACTGTTCTTTTGTGACATTTGCATACCACCTTAATGTATCTTGGAAAGAGAGAGAGAGAGAGAGAGAGAGAGAGAGAGAGAGAGAGAGAGAGAGAGAAGATAAAACTGTATTTGGAAACCTTATGGCTGGATGAGGCTGTGTAAAACTCCACTGAGTGTCTAAGAACTTGACTTCCTCACCTTGGTTTGTTTCTAAGATTAAAAGAATGTTCAAACACACCTGAGAAGCCTCGGGGTAATTTTACCAGCAACTGGATGCAGCTTCCACCTGATGCCTTGATATACTCTATAGAATTAAACTCCTAGAAAAAATTTTGATCTTAAATAATTTTGATTGAAATGACCTCATTTCACATGCACTTGGAAGAGAATTGAAGTATGTGGTAAAATATGGCCTTGCATTGCTGAAGAAAAACATTTCCCCCAGAATAAAGGTATATTTTATTTCTAAATTAAAACAGTGAAAATGGCTTTGGGAAGAAATTCTGCACTGAGAAAGTAATCTTGGTTCAACTACATCAATATTTCAATTATATACTCATATTTGTGTAATACCAAAATTAAATTTTTAAAAATAGATTATTTTAGTATGTGATGGTCAGAATTGAATATAGGTTATAGTTTGAATACAGTTTCAGATTGAATGTAGATTGAATATGGATTCAGAGAAATTCTTTCTTTTTCTCTGAATAGTATCTCTTCGTTATTTTATTTTCTCCATACTTCTTTTCAACTTCTGATGTGCTATATATTTGTTTTATTTTATTTTATTTTATTTTATTTTATTTTATTAATTACACTTTATTCACTTTGTATCCCCCCATAAGCCCCACCCTCCTCCCTTCCTAGTCCCACCCTCCCTCTCCCTTCTTCACGCATGCCCCTTCCCAAGTCCACTGATACGGGAGGTCCTCCTCTCCTTTCTTCTGATCTTAGTCTATCTGATCTCATCAGGAGTGGCTGCATTGTCACCTTCTGTGGCCTGGTAAGGCTGCTCCCCCATCACGGGAGGTGATCAAAGATCAGGCCAATCATATTATGTCAGAGGCAGTCCCTCTTCCCATTAAGTAACTCAACACTTGCAAAACAAATAATCAAAACAGTACTAAAAGTTGACATTATAAAATTTTAAGATGAAGCATGGTGGGCAGGTGAGATTATTCAGAGAGAAAGAGCTTGCCACGGAAGCCCCAGAATCTGAGTTTGATCACTGGCACTCAGACATTGAAAAAATGGGGGGAGGGACACAAGCAACTTGCATTAGTCATCCTACAGTGAAATCAGAGTTGGAGGCAGGGGAATAGCCATAGACTTCCCATCTCAACATGGTAGAAGGTGAGAACAAACATCGACAGATGGACTTTCATAGATAGACTGCAGCAAGTGTGGATCTGCACTACACACAGACACACAGACACACACTCGGACACTTTCCAAAGCCTGCACAAATTTTATCCCCCAGCTCCAACAAACACACCACTTTATTTTAAAGTATTCTAGTTTACTGAACGAAAATAAAACTTCAGTGGCAAAAATGAACCTGTACCAAGAATTTGTCATAATTTAATTTCATTGCTGTGTTTTATAATACCTGTAAAGTTAAAATGAAACTGGCCTTTGCCAACCTTCACCATTTTACTGAAAACTATTACATATCTTGTGCAAAATAAAATTAAGATGTGCTTTTATACATTGAGATGAATCCTGCAAAAAGAGATGTGCAGTTTTACATTCCCAACAATTTAGAAAATTTGGGGGAATACACTTACAACACAGAGAAATGCCTTTCTCCTTTATGCAAAGACAACTGGAGTGTTAATTTTGGAGAACAAACTTGCTAAATCTAATTCTTATCAAGAAGATTTAAACAAACGCAGTGATTGTGGAAGATGTATCTGTATTGTGGCTAAGCAGGTGTGGGGGATAGAAATAATCAAATAGGACAGGAACTGCAATTGGAAAAGTAAGTAGCAGTCGTTCTCCTGCGGTACACACTGGCGAGAGGCAACACTGTGAACTCCTCAAGGATTTACTCCCATCTGGTACGCTTGTAGCCTGATTACTTTTGATCCTTATTACTATCAAAGAAATTGATGTTTATCAACAGTGATGTTTTAGAAGGTAACCCCCTATGGGCATCCAATTACTTTCTTCTGCATCCGGCTGGTGGGGGAAGGAAATTGATTGACAGATGGCTCCTGAGTGCAATCCTCTGGGCCTAGTGGGGTGCATCGAGATTGATTCAATGTTGAGACTCCCAAGAATCTTCCAAATACACCCTAGGGAACCCTAATTGAACTCTAGGGGTCTGTGCTTAATCCACTTTCAACTCTCCATCACACCCCTCTGGAAGAAACCTCCTTAGGCCCAGACACAGCTTCAAACAAGAAAAAGAAGTTACAGAAGCTGCTTCCTACTGCATCAATGTTTCCATGCTGGTTAGGCTACAACTTTCCCATAATAAATTGTGCTTCTCTCCCTGCCTATAGTGCCTGTTACTGTGAATCCATTTGAACTGCTATAAGAAAGTGTCACAAACTAGATCCTTTATAAGCAAAATAAACATATTTCCCACAGTCCAGGAGGCTGTGAAAATCAACAGCAAAACACATGCAGACTTCATGCCTGCCAAGGGCAAAAGCTTAAGAAAGTGCTACTCTGCCTAGAATGTCCTTGTTTTCACTTTCTTCTTAAGTTTTTGAACATCCCTCGTATATCACTCTAAAGCCATCCCCAGAAGGGCTTTTCATAGGCTTTCACATCTCTCTCTCGGTTTCTGAGTGGTTTAAGAAATTATTCTTTTAGGATTTTCACTCATTGTTTTATACTAAGTATTTGCTTATTTATGGAAGCATGCATAATGACGCTACAATGCTAATTTTATCTCGAATCTCGCTTTTCATACCTATTAAGTATTCAGTAGGCATAATTTGAATGAAAGTATCTAGGCTTCAGTCCTTAGCCTCTCTATGTCTGCTTCCTTCTAAATAGGGTGTTAATAGTAAATTATGCCTAAATAGAGTGTTAATAGTAAATGATTGGGATAATCAAAAGGAAATATGTTTTGAAACACATACATTTTGAGGCTCTGTATTAGAAATAATCATTGTTGGTATGTAATGATCTCTATTGCTGTATTGAACTTCTGTAGGATGAATACAATGGCATCAGAAAATGGCTCCCAATGGTAAGCTACCTGGCTTGAGAATCTAGAAAGCACAGATATACTAATCTCGCCATAGCACAAGTATTTCTCAGTCCAGCTACATTTTCGTTTTTGAAAGAGGCATGAGAATGAAATTAGCATATGGCCAATTTGCTGGATGCCCAGAGGTTCTTGGATCATGCTGATACATCTTTATCTGCTCATTAGGATTATGGCTTGAAATTTGGTTTACTCGAGTTTATGCCTATTACTCTAGAAGTCACTGCACATTACTAGGGCAGCCTTTGAAGCATATACAGATGAATCATAGCCTGCATACATGCCCATGTGCTTGTATATTTGATTAGCTTTACACTTTTTATATGCTGAGAAGGTGTAGTTTTTTTTTTTTTTTTTTTTCAGGAAAATTCAAACTATGTATGTCCTTCAGTACTGAAATCATCAGGGTGGAAAAGTTCCTCTTGCTGTGATACTAAAAAACAAAACCAAAAAAAACCCTGAATTTTGCCCTTTTGTTTCACACTTAAAAATTAATGAACTGAATGGATAGAATAGGATCTAACTCCATTTGATACTGAAATCAAACACTTTCTCCTCATGTGCTCACTCTTAAATGTATTACAGAAATAATATTCCCTTTTAACAGGTCACAGATTAAAATGGTAACTCAGAAGTCTCACCAAAATATGCTATCATTTGCCTACATCACTCACACTCTACTGCTAAATAGCAGTAACAGAAGGATCAATTAATGCCAAAAGGAAGCAGAAATTAGATGATGTCAAAATTCTGCAAGTGTGCAATTGTGTTTCCGATTATAATCTCAGAGTAATAAGACAATTTTATTCATTGTTTCTGCAATGGTCTTAAGAATTTTCCCTAGACTAGAATTGCTTTAGAAAAAAATATACAGAATGTAAAATAAAATATAAAACTATCTGAGATGTAAGGTAGATAAGAAACCCAACAAATTCAAGTCTCCTCACTGGTTGTAGTAACCTATGCACTTAGAAATGGGAAGCTTTCTTGTTTTATTTATATATTTATTTATTTAGTGATACAAATCAATCCTGACATGGGTATAGTGGACCAGCCAGTGATTTTCAATGTGTCAGAACTATCCTGGCACAGTCTTGTTTCTGATTGTTTAATCTTTAAAAAATTAATGAAGCATGATAATATATAAATTCTGTTTGCTAGACTGTAAAATTGGCTTTGTGAGGTTCTCTAAACATTGATTTGTTGAAAAATTTTCTTTTCAGAAATAAATTGGTATTTGTATTATGTGTTAGTATTATTGCAGAAGATTTAAAAATTTTACTCCTATTTTCTAATTATTTTCTTTTTAATATATTTTTATTTATTACAATTTATTCATTTTTTTATCCTAGCTGTAGCCCCACCCTCATCCTCTCCTGATCCTTCCTTCTTTCCCTGCCTCATCTCCTCCTCCAGTCCACTTAATAGTGGAGGTACTCCTCGCCTTCCATCTGACCCCAACTTATCAAGTCTCATCAGAACTGTCTTTCATAGTCTTCCTCTGTGGCCTGGTCAGGCTGCCTCCCACCCCCCACCCCCCATCAAGGGGAGGTGATCAAAGAGCCAGTCACTGAGTTCATATCAGAGACAAACCCTGTTCCCCTTATTAGAGAGCCATTTGGAGACTGAGTTGCTATGGGCTACCTCTGTGCAGGGGGTCCAGGTTATCTCCAGGAATGGTCCTTGGCTGGAGTATCAGTCTCAGAAAAGAACCCTAGGCCCAGATATTTTGGTTCTGTTGTTCTCCTTGTGGAGCTGCAGACCCTTCCATGTCTTTTTATCTCCCCCTTGTTTCATAAGATTCCCTGCACTCTGTCCAAAGTTTGGCCATGAGTCTCAGCATCCATTTTTTAATTTTTATTTTTATTAATTACACTTTATTTACTTTATATACCCCCTGTAGTTCCCTCCCTCTTCCCCTCCCAACCCCTCCCCCCTTCCTCCTTCTCCATGCATGCTCCTCCCCAAGTCCACTGGTAGGGGAGGTCTCAGCATCCACTTTAATACCATGCTGGGTCGAGTCTTTCAGAGGCCCTCTGTGGTAGGTTCCTGTCTTATTCCTTAGTTTCCTCTTCTTCCTATGTCTATCCCATTTGCCTTTCTGAATGAAGATTGAACATCTAATTATTTTCAATAGAGGAATAATTTTACTGTATCTCAACATTTTGTTTTTCTAGTAACAAGTTTAATATGAGCACATTATGTCAGAGTAAGACAGGGATAGAAACATTGTAAGTTAACAAACTCTAGATCTGATTAGAGAAGTATCTGACAGAAGCATACTGAAAATATGCACCAAAGTTAAACCGGGCTAACATTAAGAAGAAACCTAGTGATATGCTTACTTATATGATAACAGAGATTGTGTGACATTAATTTTACCGGAAAATCAATAGATTAACTGGAATGTGTGAGATATTATCATGGTTAAAATTCAGTTCTCTCGGACTTGCCACCATACTTGTTCTTCACTTGACCTACAATGTATCCTTTACCCAGTGAGCTTAAATACACAGAGGGAGGAACAGGAATAAAGGTGAGGAATGGAGAAAGCAATTTCTTCTGTAACTTTGTTTTCTTAACAAATGTGTTGTTCTCTGAGTTTCAGGTTAGAGACCTCTACGATTAAAATATGTACAGTGTGGTTTTAGGTAAAAACGCATGGTATAGGTCACTGAAAAATGTGAGAAAAAAATAATAACCTTCTGGTTAAGGAAAATCCTGGAAAATTTACCCTTAATCTCTCTCCTTTATGGCCTCAGCTACAGTTTTAGTTTCAAAATAGTCTCACTGTCTAGTAAATAAAAATCAGATAAAATTTGTTCTCTAGAAAGAGTCATGTTTTATTTTAACATCTATCCTTTGAAAATATTGAGAAGCATTCCTCTAGAAATGTGTTTCATTTCGGTTTTTAGTGCCTCACTTGGTCAGCATGATAAGAAGATTTTCACATGCCCTTTTTTGGTTTGGGAATATCATTCATTTTGGGAAAACTCTCAGCATGGATTTATTAGTGTTTTCATCTATTTCATTTCTTTCTTTCTGGATGCATTTTACTCGGAGATTTCTTTTCTTACCTTTGCTGTGGCAGTCAAGAGGGTCCTTAGGCAATCTATCAAGTAATCACTCAACATATTTCTGTGAAGATATTGAGAAGCTCTGTGACTACTCGATGTTTGTTGATAACGCCATGCTTTACTACAAAGAGACATGTTTTTGTCTTGTGAATCTTTTCTGCATATATACAACGGAAATGGGAAATTTATCAGAAGTTCTAGATTTTAGAATTACAGTTTCAAGCCAAGAATTATTTTATATTTGAGTACATCTAAATTGTATTTTATGGATCCCAAGTCTCTACCAACTGTGTGTGACCCTGGATAAAAAAAAGTTAGGAAGTACTCTCAACTTTTTCAACACTATTTTCCCTGCTCAATATTTGGAGGAATCAGAGTGAGTGTCCCTGCTATCAGACTGCTATTGTTTAAGAGCAAAAGGGGGTCAAGTCCGTGTAGGCCCACCTGGTAACTGACAACAAACCATGGATAATACCACAGATGAAAAGTTAGCATGTGTGCATGCTACTAGGGCTCTCTCTTGTACAAATTACTATAAAATGTATGTCTTTAAATAAAAAAAATAGAAATAAAACATACCATGTATCATTTTAAAACTCTAGACTCATGAAAGGTATATAATTAATGTTTGAAATCTGCAACTGGAAGAAGTCACCTCAGCTCTACTATAGTATAAGAGAAGAAAACACATTAATTATCTGTTTATTTTGATGCGACTTTAGAAAGCACAATGTTTCATTAGTTTGCTTTTCTTTCTATTCTGGGTTATCTGAGATGAGAGCAAGAATAATTCAGAGGTGTTTGCTTGTAAAGATTTCAAAATTGACTTTGGGTAATGAGAAAAAAAATACAACTTTAAATAATTAAAAAAAATTCTGAGTTATTGTCTACTATTTAATAGCCCTTATAAAGCTTATATATTAGTATACCTTAATAGTATGCCTTTTGAAATTTTTAAATTAAACTTAATTAAGGTATATACTATCATTGAGTCTCCTAGTCCTTGCAACAATTCATTTCTATTTTCTTAGTTTGAATGAGTCAAGACAAAACTCACTTATTTTAAACTTCTTTGATGCTGTATATTAAATATGATAATCATTAAGTCCCTAAAAGGCATTATTAATGGCAGTTTTAGAAATAGTTCTCATCAAATGTATTTTGAAAAATGAAAACATAGTGAAACTTAATGGATATTATAGTATACTTTAGACAATGTGGTGTTTTCATAAACTACATTTTGCTAAGTATTCAGTGAGTGTCATCACTTCTCAGTATTGCACATGTATCATTTAATATATAAAACGGAGTGAGTATTGTTAGATTAACTTTGCAGAAATGATCTATAAGGCTCAGGTATTGTAAAAATCACTGTTTTTTTTTTTTTTTTTTTCCCTTACCTAGTAAAGATCACATTACGTTTCAGATCAACATAATATCAAGAATTCTCCTGTAAGCTTGTCATAGTGACAAATACTTCATATCACTGGTGAAAACCTCAGGTCAGGCCATTGTACAGGCACATTTGACAGTTTCATTATTTAGTGCTAGTGCTTGTCTGTGGAAAGGGCATCTGCTGCACATGTAAGAAAGTAATGTCACTGGGAAGATTTTATGATAATAAATCTATATAATTTAGGATCACACACTATTTGTATATTCTGATTAATTTGGAAACAAAACATTTCTACTTTTTGCTTATGTTAAGAGAATCCTACCTCTCTCTCTCTCTGAATACTATGCTGTTTTCTTTTATAGTCCAACTTGAAATCAGGTGTTATGAGGCCTACAGCAGTTCTGTTATTATTGAGGATTATTTTCACTATCATGAATTATTTCCTGTTTTTATAGGAAGCTGATTGTGCTTTCAAGATATATGAAGAATTGTGTTTGAATTCTTTTGGGGCAGTATAGCCATTTTTCTTTAATTTATTAATGCTGCAGGTCTGTGAACATGAGAGAACTTTTCACCTAATGCTATCTTCTTTCCTTTCATTATTCAATAGCTTAAAGTTTGTTTTTTAAATAATATTTATCAAATACACATCCAAAAGTGAGCTAATTACAAAATACATATCAACTCAAAAAAATTAATTTGAAAATTGAATGCAGACCTAAACACAGAATTGTCAAATCAGGAAACTCCAGTTGGGAGAAACAAGGAAATGTTTATTATAGTTAGTCATAATTGAAATGAAAATCAAAACTCCTTTGAGATTTCATCTTACAAGTCAGAATGACTGAGATCAACAAGAGAAATGACAGTTCATGCTGGCAACAGGGTAGAGTTAGGGCAGTTTACACCCTCACTGCTGCTGGGAACGTACACTTGTATAGCCGCTGCGGAGGTTACTGTGGCACATCCTGAGGCAGAGGGGACATACTCTGCTTCAAGATCCAGCTATATGACTGATGCTAATATACCCTACGGATGCTTTATTCCACCACAGAAACACTTGCTCAACCTGATGCATTGCTTCTCTTCACAGTAGCCAGAAATTTGAAACACATTAGATATCCCTAAACAAATGAATGAATAAAGACAATATGGTATATTTACACAATGGAGCATTACTGAGCTATTAAAAATAATAAAATCATGAAATTGGCAGGTAAATAGATGAAAGTAGAAAAACATATATTGAGTGGAATAACCCAGACCCAGGAAGACAAATGTGGTATGTGTTTGCTTATATGTAGATATTAACTGTAAGATCAATGATAACAAAGTGTGGTGAGTAATTTTATATCAACTTGAAACAAGCTACAGTTACCTGAAAGAAGTAATGTTTTCATATAATCAATTTGTAGGGTATTTTCTTTATTAGTGATTTATGGGAGAGGTCCCAGCCCCCTGTGGGTTCTATAAAAAATGGCATACTGATCAAGCCATGCTGATCAAACCAGTAAGCAGCACCCCTCCATGGTCTCTGCATCAGCTCTTGCCTGAAGGTCAGTGCTCTGTTTGTGTTTCTGAGTTTCTTAGATGAAGGAAAGTGACATATAAATGTATGTCTCCTTCTCAGCTTGGTTTGTTTATAGTGTTTCATTCCAGCAATAATAGCCCTAACTAAGACATCAAGCTACAAATTGTATAACCACACAGTTTAGCTATAGAGTAAGTAACTAGGTTGGGACAGATTGGTACCCATAAGAAGGGGAATAGAATAGGTAGTTATAGGTATATGGGCAGGTGAAGCAACTAGAATGGGAGAAAAAAGTAGAGGTGGGGTGGGAAGGAGAAAGTAAGAGGGAATTAAAGGGAGAGACAATTAAAATTAAAGAGCAAAAGAGGGGTCCTATGGAAAGCTAATACAATAGGAGCTTCCTAATATATATTCAAATATGAAAGTGATGTAAATGAGATTGCCAAATAATGGTGGAGACAGAGTCTCAATTGGATACTACTTTTCACCAAATGAAGCTTTAAGTACAGGGATTTAGTGACATCTAATTGATTTGTTGGCCAAATATTCCCATGGGAATATCCAAACGACCTAGACAGTTGAAATGTTTATAGGTTGCTCTTGACAAACTCACCATAGGACACTATTGCTAATAGGAATACTTATTCAACTCATTAAATATGGAAAGGTTGAGGTGTTGCCTACAGAATCTATACCACCATGTACTAGCCTTTTGGGTACAGGTCTGTACACTACCAAAAGAGAAATATAAGCATCAACCTGGCAACAAAACCTTAAAACTACGGTGATGTCCTGACTGTAAGATATGCTAGGGCAATGATGACACAAAGTTTATGAGAGTTACCAGTCAACATCTGATTTGACTGAGGTCCTACTCCAGGAGATAGAAGTTATACTAGACACTGCTTAAGTGATCAAGAACTTGAGATTAGATAGCAATGGGCATAGAAGAAAACCATATACTACTGTTCTACTAAAGAAACAAAGTAATGAATTGACTGCTAATGACATTCTGCTATACTTATAGATGAGGGCCTTTCTGAGCCATTAACAGAGACATTTCCTCTGCAGCAGATCAAAACAAATACTGACAGAGAGTGCTCTGGGTTTCTGTATTATGCGGAGAGTGAGAGACCTTGGTTTATTCAATAAGATGCCTCCATCAAATTATCTCCCCTCAGGTACCAGGAAACCCCTTGGAAGTGGAAGCAGAAATAGAATAAAGTCAGAGGAAATGCTCAACTTCCTTAGTCATCAGGGAAATGCAAATCAAAATGACTCAGATTCCATCTCACACTAGTCAGAATGACTATGATCAAAATCTCATGTGACAGCATATGATGGCTAGGGTTTGGAGAAAAAGGAACACTCCTCTATTGCTGGTGGGAGTGTAAACGTGTACAAGCACTTGGAAATCAATCTGGTGCTTTCTCAGAAAACACCAGAACAGCTCTACAACAAGACCCAGCTATACCTCTTCTGGGTACATACCCAAAACATGCTCTACCATACAACAAAAACACTTGCTCAGCTGTGGTTCATAGCAGCAATATTTGTAGTAGCCAGAATCTGGAAACAACCTTGATGTACCTCAACCAAAGAATGGATAAAGAAACTGTGGTATATTTACACAATGAAATATTACTAACCTATTAAAAACAAAGAAATGAAATTTGCAGGCAAATGGATGGAACTAGAAAAGATCACCCTGAGTGAGGTAATTCAGACCCAGAAAGACACACATGGTCTATGCTCACTCATAAGTAGATTTTAGCCATATAGTACAAGATAAACATACTAAGAAGTACAGACCCAAAGAAGATAAATACTAAGGAGGACCCAAATGAGGATGTACCTAACTTCCCTAGTACAATGTTCTAAAGCATAAATGGTGTAGAAATAACATGAGACCAGCAAAGACTTCATATAATTTTATAATAACTATGAAACAATGCATTAAAGGACAAGAGAACAGTGTAAGAGGATTTCTTATGGTAATCTCTATAAAACCTTTGCCTCTTACACCTGTGTTTAAGTACCAGTTCTCATTGTTCTCCACTGTTCAAAGATGTCTTGGCCTTACTATAAGCTACTTTGTAGCTTATGTTGACATGTTTATATTTGAATAGAATTTACTGAATGTATTTAAATTAATTCTTACACTTGATACCCATGATCACCTAATAAAGCAAGCTGATCATATCTTATTATCTTTGTACTGAGATTAACACATTCTTTTTTATTTTTATTTTTAGTTACATTTTATTAACTCTGTATCCCGCTGTATCCCGTTCTCTCATTCCCTCCCAATCCCACCCTACCTCCCTCATCTCCTCCCTGTCCCTTTCCAAGTCCACTGATTGGGGAGGACCTCCTCCCCTTTCATCTGACCCTGTTTTATCAGGTATCTTCAGGACTGGCTGCAAAGTCCTCCTCTGTGGCCTAACAGGACTGCTCCTCCCTTGGAATGTGGGGAGGTCAAAGAGCCAGTCATTGAGTTCCTGTTAGAAATAGTCCTTGTTCCCCTCACTTTGGGAAACCAATTGGTTACTGAGCTACCACAGGCTACATCTGAGCAGGGGTTCTAGGTTATATCTATACATGGTCCTTGACGGAGTGTCAGTCTCATAAAAGACCCCTGTGCCCAGATATATTTGGTCCTTGTGGAGCTCCTCTCCTCTCCACATCCTTAATTCAAATCAAATAATATGCATTTAAAGATACAAGTAAATATAATATTTTTTCCATTTAAATTAAATAATTATTCATCTTCTGTGCCTAGTTTCTCTTATCCAGTGAGATTCTCCCTTATCTTTGCCAAAGATCCTCTGGCTTTTACTGATTTTTCCCAAACCCTCAGTCGCATGTTCATTCCTCAAATCTCTGTGGATTTTCCCATCTTGTTTTATTTCATGA
The DNA here is from genome assembly GCF_030254825.1 of Meriones unguiculatus. Classification (NCBI taxonomy): domain Eukaryota; kingdom Metazoa; phylum Chordata; class Mammalia; order Rodentia; family Muridae; genus Meriones; species Meriones unguiculatus. The sequence continues at coordinate 49,796,052 of NC_083363.1, forward strand.
AGTAACTTTTTCACCTGACAAAAATATTACTCAGCTACAATTGATTTACATTATGTCTTTCCAGAAGAATTTGTCACTCATGCATTTAATCTGATGAAATTTGAAAACATGATTTATTTAGAGTTATCGAAGATTACTTAAGAAATGTTTATTCAATGCTGCTGCAAAGAAAAAGAAGATAGTTCCTAAAATCAGTAAAAATGGTTCACATCGAGATGTTTTAGATTCATTACTACTCCTGTGTCTTATAGTTTGGTTTTTATTTAACTTTTTATTCTCCCTAAGTGTACCAAGAGGGTATGAAATTTTGCAGTTTAGTTTTTATTATCAACCTGACATAACCCAGAGTAACCTGAAAAGCCAGAGTCACAACTGGCAATTGCCCAGATCAAATCGGCCTGTGCCATGTCTGTATGGAATTTTCTTAAATGTAAATTGATGTGGCACGGAACATCCCACTGTGGGTCGTGCTATCCCTTTAGATCATCTTGGGTTGTATAAGAAAATTGGCTGCGCCACCCGATAAAGATATTTCCCCATGCTTTCTTCTTGAGGTGCCTGCTTTGAGTTCCTGCCCTGCCTTTCCTCAGCGATGAAGTTACCCGGAAGTGTGAGCTGAAATGAGGCCTTGTCTCCACAAGTTGCTTTTCTCACAGTATGTGTCATAGACACTGAAAGCAAACTAGGATAAATAGTGACCGTATTATTTTTCTCTTCTTTGCATCTTCAATGCTGAGGAAGAACCTTGATAGATAATGTTTGTTAACTTTTTTTTTTAATGAAAACTTAAAACTTTCTAAATGACACCTAAAAGAATCAATGGAATAAAAGGCAAAAGTTTTATATTTCTAAGTCCTATACTTTCCACTCTACAGAATAGGCTACTACAGAAATTAATTAGAAATTATAGTTATTACATTAATTTGTGGTATAGTGTTTTTAGAGTTCAATGGATGAAAATAACCAATTAATTCCAAACATCCTACTTAAGGCTAAATATCAATACTCTTATAAAAAGAATTATTATTTATTTTATTTGCTAATAAGCCTACAAATTGAGACAGTGGTTAACTCATCTAGTTAATTACATAGTCCCAGAGAGACATCAGACTCTCCATTTTTAGCCTTAGGAAACTAGATATAAAACTGTGGGTCAATAAGTACAAATCTTCAGAGTTTTCTAGGAATATTTTTTGTTTATTATTATTTATATTTATTAGTTACAATTTATTCACTTTGTATACTCGCCACAGTCCCCTCCTTCCTGTCCTCCCAGGGCCACATGCACTCCCTCTTCTCCCCCATGCCTTTTCCCTAGTCCTCTGATAGCAGAAGACCTCCTCCCCTTCTATCTGTCCTTAGCCTATCAAGTCTCATCAAAGCTGGCTGCATCATCTTCTCTGTGGCTTGGCAAGGCTGCATCCCCCAGGGAGAAGTGATCAAAGAGCCAGTCACTGAGTTCATGTCAGAGACAGCCCCTGTTCCCATTACTAGGGAACCCACTTGGAGACTGAGTGGGTTCATTTGGTTAGGGGCTCTAGGTTCTCTCCATGCATTGTCTTTAGTTGGAGTATCAGTCTCTGCAGGCTCCCCTGGACCCAGGTATTTTGGTTTTGTTGTCCTCCTTATGGAGTTCCTGTCCTCTCCAGGTTTTTCCATCTCCCTCTTCCTTCATAAGGATTCCAGCACTTGTGCCCAGTGTTTGGCCATGTGTCTCAGTGTCTCCTTTGATACCCTGGTGTGTAGAGCATTTCAGAGATCCTCTGTGGAATTCTCCTGTCCTGTTCTTTGTCTTCTACTTCTGATGTCTATCCTGTCTGCCCTTCTAAATGAGGATTATGCATCTTCCCTAGGGTCCTTCTAGTTGTTTAGCTTCTTTGGGGCTATAGATTTTAGTATGTTTATCCTATATTATATGGCTAATATCCACTTATAAGTGAGTATATATCCCTTCCCTCTGACTCTTAAAATCTTTCCTTGTTCTCTCCTGAAGGGGTTCCTCCAGCTCTGAGGGAGCACCCCATGGAAACTTAAAATGTACACTCTAGCATAACGTGTTGCTGTGAGTCTCTGCATCTCCTTCTAGAGGAAGTCTCTTAACAGCAGGTATTTTGCAACCACAGTATAAATGTACAAGCACAATATTATTAATAAGATAATATTATTAATAAGATAAGAAGGAAAACAAACAAAATTATGTATAGCCGGAAAACACAATAACTTAAACTATTTTAAAAATGAACCTATGATTTGGATTATTTTATATTAATTAGCCTTTTAGAGACCCAAACCTACAATCTAGGCATAATTGAAAGTTGGAGTAGTAAATTGCTAAGGGTCGATTACAGAACATGCTAAGCAAACATTCAACTTTTGAGCTATACCCTCAGGCCTGAAGTCTAATTTTTATTGATAGATCACTTTTGGTGGTTTTCTTGGATTGTTTAATGATTTTGAAAGAGCACCGTAAATCCTTCCAGTTTGTGGAAGTAGACTGGAGATAGCTTTTTTAGAATTACTAAGTATATACTAGAACAATTAAACAAGACAATTTTGTTTTGAGTTTAGAGCATGACAAATACCAAATTGGCATTATTTTAATAATAGAAAGATAATAGATCCTAGACTTGTATGTCTAAACTTGTGTATATGCACCAAACACAACTGTGCACCATATATACATATACAAACACACACAGAAACAGAGAGACAGACAAACAGAGAGAGAGGAAAACATGCAAAATTCAGGTCTGCTTTCTGTACTTAACATCCTCATTTTTGCTTTGAACTATTATTTACTTCCACAATTTGATTTTGATGAAAAATTATTTAAAAAAACTCTTCCATATGGTAAGGTTCCTGGTGTACTGAAATGCCATTCTTTTAATATGTAAATTTATGCTGACAATATTTCTCTGTCTGCCTTAGCAGGGAAAAAGGCAATAGGGCAGTGGGTTGACATTCTCACCTTGCTTCCCACTGCCATCGAGGTGAAAGCGATTTCTGTACACAAAGAGTAGCTATCTATACAGTATTGGCACTATCTTCATAAATGCATTCAGGCTCACATACTTAAGGAAAAGCTACTTAAAAGAAAAAACTACTATGGTGATTGTCTAGCTAGAAACTGCAGCATCTGGCCTATATAGTATCTCAAGGGGGAATAGATGCTTATGTAGCTGCAGGTATGTGGCACCTGCCTCACTTTCAATAGTCTCTGGCAATGACAAGATCAAGCCAGGATGGGTAAGGGGGAAGAGGCTTCTAAAGGAGGCCAGACAATCACAGTCTCACTAAAGCTGAAGAATTTGAAAACATGTACAGTAGAATTCATACTGAGTTTGGCTGTTAAAAATATTTCTAGAATACAGAATACATCAAGGACAGTGAATGCTATCCCTGACTGACAGGTCTGATTCTCCAGCCAGTAGTCATTTCTTCCATGGCTCTTTCCATGCTGTCTCTGGTTCTCTGATGGACTGTGTAACTATCTCACAGTAGAGAGAATTCGGAAGTTAAGTGTGGACAAGCTAGGACATCATCACCATTGATTTAATTGCTATGGCAGTTAATGCTTCAATATAAATATTGGGAAAATGATCACACATAATAAACCAGTGTACCAAATATGGTTAAAAATGTGGCTTCCAAGTATCATTCCATATTACATTTATGGAATTTTTTTAATGTAGCATTTATTTGCTACAGATATAGTATGGTGATTTTTATAGGTAAATTTTCAGACTGCAGGTATGAAAATGCCTTTTATTGAATTTTAATGAAGCAGCTCTGTTACATTTAAGTGTAACTAATTATAAGATAATATTATATAGAAAAATCTAATTTCTGTTTTTTTAAACTATTAAGTCTCTAGAATGAAGTCAGTGGCAGGCTCTCTGATCACCTCCCCCTGGGAGGGTGCAACCTTGCCAGGCCACAGAGGAAGACAATATAACCAGTCTTAATGAGATATGATAGGCTAGGGTCAGAAGGAAGGGTAGAAGAACTTGCAGAGGGATGTGGTAGGAGATGATGGAGGGAGGGTGGAGTTGGGAAGGAATGAGAGAGGGGGCTACAGCTAGGATACAAAGTGAATCAAATGCAATTAATAAAAAAAGGATGGAACTTAATATTTTCAGTTTTCAATGTGATCAGGCAAAATGATAAACAGAAAGTTTGTGTGGAAAAATTTGTTGTAATGTGAGGAAATTCATCACTTGCCATTGTCCAGTTTAACTTCATCTACTATAGAGTCAGTAGCTCTGACCCATGAGGACAAAGTCTTAAAACTCATCCAAAGATAACAGCTTCTAGACAATGATAAGGAAATAGACCACCCTTGCCAGTTCCCATTCAAACTCCTTCACATGAATCAAGAACCTGCTTTAAACAAAATAAGTCATAAAATACTCTTATTAAATCAGTCAGAAGGAAGGGGTGAAGGACTGCACCTATCAGTGGGCTGGGGGAGGGGCATGGGAAGAGATGAAGGAGGCTGGTGGGTTTAGGAGGAGATGAGGGAGGGGACTACAGCTGGATACAAAGTGAATAAACTGTAATTAATAAAAATAAATAAATAATTTTTAAAAAGAACAGACTATCCAGTCGTGGTGACAAAGGCCTTTAATCCCGGCACTCAGAGAGACAAAAGCAGGTGGATCTCTGTGAGTTCAAGGTCAGTCTCGGTCTACAAGGCAAATCCAGGACAGCCAAGGCTATGCAGAGAAACCTTTCCTCGGCATGGGAAACAAACAAACAAACAACAACAACAAAAACAAATAAGGCTTTAAATTTATATAAAGTTCAGTCAAATATTTTATTATTCTTTTTCAATTTAAGGTTAGGCTCCTGGCATTGGTCGACCAAGGCGGGGTTCATCCCAGAAGAAGAACGTTCTTCTTCTCCCAGCAGTCATTAGTTCCCTGCGAATTTAGCTTTTTCCCCAAGCAGATTTCACAAACAGTTCTTTAGCATAGTTAATCCCTGCAAAATTTGTTCACAAATTCAATCAATTTTTAAGAATAGTTTTGAGTTAAAAGATGTTCAATTTTTCAAAAGAATCGCTAAATTAAATATTTCTGCTTGTATAACCTGAACAGGATTATGGAACTCAAGTTCTTAAGACACAGAGCAAGCCGTTGAAATGAACCAACATAATAATAAGAAGACTGTCCTATTTTAATATTATGGAATATTTCCTTAAAAATATACACTGATAATTTGGTTCAGTTATCCCCCCAAAAAATTTTTTTTAGCATGAGACTGGTTTTCAACTACATTTAAAAGACCACAGATATATTGCTAAAACAAAAACAGCAGTTTACCTAAAATTACTAGGACATACCTTTCCTTCTCTGAAGGAAACTGTATCATATGAGGACTCATTTATGATATCTTCCATAAGATAACCAAATTTAAAAAATTGAGTTTCTATTATACACTCGTGGCTATAACAAAATACCAGACATAAATAAAGGGCAAACTTACTTTGACTCACAATTTCAGAGGTTTGAATCAATGCTTCAGACATTACAGCTGGTAGTAGCATCTGGCCCTAGGATAAGGCCAAACTTTATAGCTTGGACCAATATGGAAAACAAAACAAAACAAAACAAAACAAAACACACACACACACAAAAATAAAACGAAACCTCAGCACCTTAGGAGAGAGAGACAGGGAAAGACAGGAAGGAAGTTAGAATAGACACAAGATATCCTCTTGGGAACTGTTTCTTTCAACTTCCTAGCTGGTCTATCACCTCCCAGTAAAAATCAATAAAATATGAATCACTCAATAGATGAATCCATTCCTGAAGCCAGAACTCTCATATTTAGTTTCTTCCTCAAGGCCCTACTTTTAAGGTTTGTTTTATTGTTAAGTTATGTGTAGGTGCGTGTCTGCATGTGAGTTCATACAGAGTACTCACAGAATACAGGAACTCACGGAACCCTGAGGGGTTAGGAATAGGAATTTCAGGCAGTTTGGAGCCAACCAACACTGGTGCTGGGAAACAAATTCAGATCTTTTGCATGTGCAATATATTCTCTTAGCCACTGAATCATGTTTCCATTTCCTTTAAGCCCCATTAGTTGTAAGCATCCTCGACTATGGATAGGAAAGACGCATGTGCTAGGATTCAGTAAATGAATGAACTTTTCAAGAGAACACTTTATATTTAAAACCAAAGCAGGATTTACTGGTAATAAACACTAATCTCAAGTGAATAAATGGTTTGGTATATTTTTAGGCTAGATGTGAGAACTGCTTATTTATTTAATAGCTACTTCATGAAGAGAAATGTACTCATGTGTGTGCTAATCATTAATTGCACACAAAGTAAGATGAAAATGCTTATCAGTGGTGCATAATTTTAAACTAATATATGTTTTATTAAATATTCTTTTGTACATGTTAAGATAATTACACATTTTTTGAAAAATATATTGTATAATTTATCCTCTGATTTAAAAAAAAGTTGTAAGTGCTAGTCAAAAGACCATCCACTTGTTCTCACAGAGAGAACAAATCATGTCACAAGACTGACTTTATTCTGTGACAGTACTTGAGTATATACACAAGCCTTTTGAATTCTGATGAGATGTAATCTTTTCATGTAAAGACACTAAAGGAAGGTTTTTATTTTCAGCTCAACGCTGTAACAACAAGTCGTTAGTGTTAGAGTTGCCTTGGCTAACATGTTGGCAGCCAGAGCTTTCATTGAGATTACCCCTGGCATGAGTCAGGCAGAGCAGCAGGCTGGGTACGCTGTCCTGGCAGCTGACCTGTCTCTCGCTCCTGTGACTTAACAAAAGATGACGCGCTTCTGTCCATGCAGCTCTGTAAAGGTGATCATTTCTAATAGAGTGTGGTTACAAGATGTTGCGGAAACACATACATCATTTCACCCTGGCAATACATCTTCTTTCCATAGAGCAAAGAATGCCCTACTTAACATGAACGGCTACATTCATCTTTATCTGTGCCATGCTAAACTTTACATGGGGTTGCTATGATGATTTCCAAAGCCAAACAAAAATCAATGTTCAAAAATGTTGCATAAATATTGAAAAATGTATCTCTATATTTACACAGATGTGCTTATCATTCAAATGATACTTTCTACATTCTCGATATCTATCAAGAATATGTATATATATTCTTATATTTTTATATACATATGTATATTCTTGTCATGTATATATACATATATGACAGTTAAATAATGAATCCTATGCCCATGAGAAAAACTATAATCGATACTATCAAAATATTAACTACAAATAATTTCAGCTAAGATGCTGGATTCATAGGTCAGTTGTTAGATTGCATGCTTTGCATATATGAGATTTTCTGTTATTTTCCCATTACTAACAGCAATGACAACAATAACAACAACAGATATATTCTAACTAAAAAATGACACAACAAAGCACATAGTCAACTGAGTCCACTTTCGTGACAGAGAGGAGGACTGCCTAAGCTACTTCATTTTCTTCACCTTCCTCAGTATCACCAGACTGATGGAAGAAAGCGTGCCATCTTAAAATAAAATAGAAGAAAACACACATACTTTTGGAAATTTTCTTACAAGTATGAGTGTACCAGTTATCTTCCCAATGAGTTCTGTTTTATCTGCGTTGTTATCGGTATTTACTATAACTATTTTTGATAATTATACACTGACTACAATGAGACCTCAAAGCCTAAAAACCATAGTCTTTTCTGAAAAATTTAATAACTTTATAGCTTGATCCCAGGCCCATCCCTCCTCTCCTCCCAGTCTCCTCTTCTTGCACCATTCCCTACATTTTCCCCTCTCCTCCTTCTCAGAGAAGGGGAGACTTGCCCGTGTGTACCAACCTATCCTGGCTCCTAAAGTCTCAGAAGGACTAACCTCTCCCACTGAGGTCTGACAGGCATCCCAGATAAAGGAGAGAGATCCTGAGGCAGATAATGGAATCAGAGATAGCCTCTACTCACATTGGTAGGGAAACACTACGTTGACAAAGCTGTGCATCTGCTACATATGTATAGGGGATCTATGTCTAGTCCATGAATGCTCTTTGGTTGATGGTTCAGTCTCTGTGAGCCCCATAGATTCAGGTTAGCTGACTCTGTATTCTAAAGGTATCATTGACCCTACAGACAGCCTCTATTCTTCCTCCCAATCTTCCACAGAACTCCCTGGGTTTGGCTGTGGGTCTCTGCCTCTGTTTCTATCAGATGCTGGATGAAGACTCTCAGAAGTGGTTATGCTAGGCCCCTGTCTGCAGTCATAGCAGAGTATCATTAATAGTATCAGGGACTGACTCTCTCCTTTGAGGTAGGTCTCAAGTTGGGCCAATCATTGATTTTCCAGGAGAAGATTGGAAAATATCAGATAAAACTATGCACTCATAAATCTTTTCATTTAGTATTTCACTGTTAATGTATCAGAAAAATACACTAGGAAAATACCAAGGGGTAAGCATAAAATTTATAGTAGTAAAATAAAGAAAAGAAAAGCCTCAGGTAATTAAATGAACATCACACAGAACAACCATACAATGTCACATTACACAGGCCAGTAAAATGAGAAATATTTTTGAATACTTGTATGCAGTTATTGGAAGTTTTCTTGTCCAGGATAATTTGGAGGAATATGGTTAATATTAGTTTTGTTAATAAGTTAAAATATAATTCATATGCAGCTTTATTTATGATTCATTTTGTTTCTGGAACACTGTAATTGCCTTTCAAAGAGATTGCTCCTTGCTTATAATTTATGTACATTATTTACACAGGATCAAAGTCAAATCTCCAAACCAGGTTCTATTTAGAGAAGTATATTTCCACTTGTCAGCCTTTCCCTTATGGTTTGTGGTTTAGACTCAACTGAAATGTTATTTGGGTATGTATGTATTAGTAACCTATAAATATTTGTGCATATTGCATGTGTAACTATAGAAAAAGAAGTTGTTAGTTGGAAACACAAATTCTCAAAAACACATCCAAACTAATAAATACTGGTAAGAAAACATAAATTCTAAGCAAACAACATGGAAGTAAATAAATCCCCTTACTTGTTTTCAGTAATGGCGTGTTCTAGCAGTACTGGCTTTGTCATTGTAAGCCTGTTCTGCGAAAACTGTGGGATGGCTCAAATGGATGTTTGCCTTGTCTAGAAACATATTTGACAATGAAGAAAGAGGAATTCGGTGTGTATTACAGTTTCCTATGGCTGCTGGAACAACTAATTATAATTTAGTGACCTAAAATAACAGGTATTCTATTAGAATCCTCAGTTGCAAAAGTCTGGAAACACGAGGCCCAAATCAAAATATTGGTGAAATCATACTCTGAATCAGTTTCATTTCATTTCCTAGTTTGTGTAGCTACATGCCTTGACATGTGATCCCCAAGGTCCTGTTTCTCTCTTCAAGGCCCATGGTATAGCATCTTACTTCATGGTCACATTGTCTTGTTCTATTTGAAATCTGTCTTCCTGAATCTTGATGGAACTGATGATTACATTCATGGCATACCCAGATAATGCAAGGTGACTTTCACATCTTGAGATCCTTGAAATAACAATGTATGTATGATTCTCTTGCTATATGAAGCATCTACAATTTCTGGGTCTATTATTCAATAGTAGAACTTTATCACCCTTCAGATATGATTCAATTCAAAATTTGTTATTTCAACTCAGGGTGAAAATTTCATCTAAATAGCATCTCCCCCAAAGTTCTGAGTCTCATGTGAGTTATCTGAATCAGGTATTGAAATTTTCAATATGACTTAATGGTAGTCAAATTTCCTGTCTATTTAGAGATAACAAGGCTAAAACTAAAAGTATTTCTTTCTCAAACATAGTGGTGGGTCAAGCATAGAATAATAATTGTAGACATTATCCTTTTCAAAAAAGAGGAAATTGAGCTGGGGAAATGACTCACTGGGAAAGCCCTGGCCATGAAAACCTGAGGTCCTCAGATCCCCTGCATTCTCATAACATCTAGGCTGCTATAGCAGGCATCTGATAATTTTAACCCTCACAAAGCTGAGACAGGGAAATGCTAAGGTAGTCTGGGTTAGCTAAACTAAATGAATCAGCAAGATTAAGATTCAGCAAAAGACCCTGCCTCAATAAATTACCTAAAGAGAGAGAAAATAGGAAGAGACAGAAATAAGACACCTACTCCAGCCTCTGATTTCACAACACACACACACACACACACACACACACACACACATACTACACAAAAGAGAAAAATTAAAGAATCAGCTATATTAAGTCTCTCAGAGGAAAAAAAAGGTGTTTGTATATATGAGTATTTCTGTTTGTGTAGAAGTGATTTTATATATGTAATTATGGAAAAGTTAACCATGGACAGAGATAGCTATAGAGGGAGAGCCACATAGAAACCTTGAGTGGCATATGTTCCTTAAAGGACGAGTAACTTCCAATGCATAATGTAGACCAGCAGGTTTGAATGCCTGGGAAAGCTGCCCTTGAAGCTCTAGTCCACAGGCTGTAAAGAGGCTTATTTATTCCTCCTCCAAGAGCCATGGACTTTTTCCTCTTAAATGTTCAGCTGTTTGTATGAGGCCTCTTAGTTTGCTATACTAACCTTCTATTGATTTACATTTTCTACCAAATATCCGGACGCAACTACCTAGACAAGCTTGTAGATAAAACGAACTTACCCACAGCCCAAGAACGGTTTTGACATCTCTTTGGGAACTAAATTAGATATGAGTTCTTGGGACGTAAGCCCTGAACAGCTTGAGCTTTGCTCTTTTGCCCCATATTTCTATCATCTCTATCTGTGAGAACACCCTTAGATGCATTTTGCTTTCTCTTGAAGGATGTGACTTCTTCACTACCATGTACCTTAATTAGGCTGTTTCCTTCCTGTAGAGATTATAGTCAGTCCTCTTCAGTTTGTTATTCAGGCCTCATTGTCAGTGTCGCTAATAATGAAATTTTCTCCTTTTCAGTCTCTGTGAGTCCAAGTGAGCCCTGCTTAGTTAATTTGGTGGGTCATGTTTTGTTGTCCTTCATCGCCTTTCTTACTTTTTTTTCCACAGGATTTCCCTGAGTTGCAAAGGGTGGGACCCAATAGAGACTGCCAATTTATTCTCTTTCTCTCTCTTACTCACTCTCTCTCTTTCTCTGCATAATGTCCTCTGTAAGTCTCTGCATCTGCTCCTAAGACACCAGTCTATGAGTATATCCCGTACCTCATGGTGATCCACGGGTTAGACAAACCCTTCCTCTGCATAACTTTCTTGAAAATTTGCATGTCTAATCATTACTTTTGCTGAGATGGCTGGACTCCTGAGCTGCCCTGTCAATTTCTTCACCATGATAAAACATGGCCAACTCAGCATTGCTTTCCTCTCTAAGCATTCCTCTCAGTGTATTTCTTAATTTACCTATCAGTATAATTGAAAGGAACAGGCTAGCTTTACAGGCTTCCTTATAAATTTTATATCCCATATTAAACTAAGTTCTTCCAGTACTTTTCCAGAAAGCAGGAGGAGAAGCAGGTGAATTGAGACAAGATCCATCCCATTGCAAAGGAATGTCAAAAGTCTCCACCCTGCTGTGGAGGACTGTCCAGATCTGCAGTACAAGATAATGTTACCTGGCGACCAGGGGGCGGGACTGACTGTTCTTCATGCCTAAAATAGAGCAATCATTTTAAAAGTCAACTACCTTACCCAATCCAGTGTTGCCAAGCTTGCAACCTCCCGATTCCTGCCCTGTTTTCTTAAAAAACCCCAGGCTTCTGTCTCCCACTGCTGTTCCTCGCTGGTTTGGGGGGCAGTGACATTGCGTGATGCCTTGAATAAACCTCCTGCAATTCCATCGATCCGGTCTCCTGAGCTCCCCTCATCTGCCTCTGTGGAAATTAGGCTCTCCCTGGACCTAACAGTAATTACAACAGAATTTTCCTAAATCCAATTGAATTTTACTTCGTAGTTCTTTCCTCCATTTTCTGCCCTTTTCTCCTCACACTTTTCCATAAACATCAAGAATAAGCCATGTCAAACTATACCATGGATTTGGAAACGCCCTTATCTACACAAAGACTCATTGTTTATAAGTGATGTCGTTCTTTTTTCTTTATCTGTAGAAATAAATACCACTCAGCTGCTTGACTAATCTTAATATATTTAATTTCCATATTTAAAAAAAAAGTTAAAAAAAAGAAAAAAGAGTTCATAATCAGATATTCTCTAAGATGATGTAATCTTTTTCCATAATATTCCCTACTTTATCTTAAACCCCCACTGGCTGACTTTTTAGTGTTTATCTTTCACTGGCTCCCTTCCAAGGATATTAGAATTTTTCTATTATCTTCTTCAAATTTCTTTCAGCCTGTATCTCCTACCCAATTACCAAGCTATGTCACCTTTTTAGGTATGTTGAGGCGTAAACCAATAATATCCCAAAATTTATTAGCTTTGTTTGGCCATAACAGCGATCTGCTGCTAATGTTGCACTGTAAAATGCATGTGCACACACACATACACACACCTATTCCCTTGAGGTTCTGGAGGTCAGAGATCTGAAAATAAAATCGCTGAACCAAGGTGATGCTGTTGGAAGAGGTATGCTTCCTCCTCATGCCTATTGTGGAAATGGTGACTGGAATCTTCTAGTTCATATAAGAACTTCTTCACAGTTGGTAGGCTTGCACTTAAGTATATTCCTCCTTTGTATTCTTCCTTTGTGTAGGAGAAACATCTAGATAATGACTAGACTGTGATTTCCAAGTATCAATTACTACAAAAAGAAAAAAAAAAAAGAATCACCAAAACAACGTGAGGGTAGAAAATATAAAAAATGTAGTTGGGATGTTTCATGCCAAAAGAAACTAAAACAGCAACCAAGTTATAGAGCACTTTTCAATAGAAATTCAGAGCTAACTATGAGGATAATTCCACTATGCACTGAAACACTGGCATAAAGCATTAACTCTGTTTGTATGTGTCAATCAATGATACTAGAAAACATCATGACTAATTAATCACCCTTAATCAGCCTATTGAAGAATCAAATAAATAGTTGAGAGTTGCTTAGTACAGGAAAACAAAAAATTATCTCTCCTAAAAAACATGAAGCTGAAGAAGTATTGAATGAAGTTACTATTTACAAAATATGCCAGCTAACATGGTGAAATATAAACTAAATTACTGACTCCACAAACCTCAGCAAAAATATTATTTGAGGAAATACCATTGGCCATTCACATTACTGAAGGAGAAATATTTACCAATATGCTCATATTTCATATGCCCACAGTTCTTAATAAGAAAAGTATGAGCATTTATAAAAAAGGATATATATTAAGTTGGCTTACATCATATAGACTAAGTAGTCCAATAATGGTTGATTGCCCACTAGAAAGATTGATAACCTAGCTGTGGCTTTGTCCTTGACACCGAATGCCTCAGAAGTACCAATCTGTTACTGAAGTTCTGGAGGACTCATAGTAAGCCACTAAAATCTGATTCAGTTGTGAGAGAAAGGCGTTGGCAGCATATGTAGCAAATGGATTCATCAGTAAAAGTCAAAGGTGAATAGACAAAAAACAAAACAAAACAAAACAAAACAAAAAACAGCTTCTCACACAGACATCCTTCTTTCTGGACCATTGCTGGATAATACTACCCACTGTGAGGAAGAGCCTTAGTGGCCTTGGTTAATCCTTCCAGAAAAAAAAAAAAATTACAGACCTACTCAGATAGGTGATTCTTATTTGATAGAAATCTAGTTATCAAGCAAAATTAACATCACTAAGCTCATTCTAATGGGTTTGTGATGTGAGAAATAAATCTATTCCATATCCAATCAAGACTCTGAATATAATTCAATTCATAGTGATGGAAAGCAAGTTACTGAAAGAGCCAAATTCAGACATTATGGTTGTTCACAGAACAATGACCCTGCATTCTTAATACATAAAATAGAAAGAAATGAATGAGCTGTGGATTAAATGACACTTTTAATCCATAGCTAATCTGCCAACTGATAATAACAGGTATTAAAATGTAAATAATAATAATTCATGAGCTTATTAGGCAAATTTAACATTAGTTTTTGGATGGTATGAATGAACTATTGTTTTAGGTGGAAAAAATCTAACCTAAATGATGCATGTCAATGATATATGAGTAAAATAAAATGTAGTATCATCTGCACCTTTATTCTGCAGAAGTGAAAATTGCATAGGACACATATTAATCCTACTTTATATATTCCTTTCTTCTGCATTACATTTTCTTTTGAAGTGATTCAATGATTCTTTAAGCAGAGAGAATTGCTACTCAGTCCCCGTAACATCCCTTTACTTGAAGCATCACCTTACATACTTGTTACTTTTTGATGGAAAGCTTCCTTAAATGCACTTTTTTTTCTTCCAAAAGTCTCAGAAGATTTGGGACTCTTGTGGTTCCAGTGTCAGCTTGCAATTTATTAACTATGTGATCATGGGAAATTTACTTTTTATTATGTCTTCTGATAAGATAGATACTCCTATAATAAACCTTGTAGAATTTATATTATGAATATTACATGAGATGAAATATGAAGCTTAGGTAAATATAGGACACTCAGTAAGAAATATTCAATAAATCGTGGTAGTTGCTATTGCAAAACTCTTTATACTAAAATAGGCATTGAATGATAAACCATATGACAACTTTGTGCTGTTTTAAAATTTGAGGACTCAAATATTTTTGGAACATCATTTTTTCAGTTTAGAGGGTTTGGGACTTTAATACTGTTTCTTATATCACATGTTTTCAGAGTTTCTGCTACAAGCCAGAAGAAAGGATTCTAGAGAGACTTGTTACCAGACAGGATGGGAAGTAAACCCTATAGTGTGCCCGAGTGGATTTTAAGGAATATTCTAGTTTCTGGGGTGGATATTAGGGTGTCAGCTGATCTGTTTGGGGGCAGCTTTGATGACTCTGAGTTCTTCCTTGGTAGAGTGTGAATTATTTTTGGACAGCCTCACTGTATGCACAAACTAAGTTCTCAATATTTGAGGTTATTGTGCTGTAAGTCATCATACAAACACAGAAGCACAGAATGAGGACATTGGATCTAGAGGAAACACTGTGTAAGAGCCTGAACTGCTTGTCACAAAGTTTTCATCACAAAAGCAACCAAAGGGCTGGAAAGGTGGCTCAGTGTTTAAGATACTGCTTTGGAGGAGAACACAAGTTTGGGTGATTTTTGTTTCTTTTGTTTTAGTTGAGAATAGGTTTTCTTTCATACAATCTGTTCTGATTACAGTTTGATCTCTCTCAGTTTCTCTCAGATAATCCCAACTTCCTCACCCTTCAATCTCTTTCTCTCTCTCATTAGAAAACAAACAGGTATCTAATAATTGATGATGATGATGATGGTGATGATGATAATGATGATGATGGTGTTGATGAAAATAATAATAATAATAATAATAATAAAAGATAAATTAAAACGAACTGAACCCGCACTTGAATCCCAGTACCTTTGATGAATATCTCACAACAGCCAGGAAGCTGGTTCCTATGGAATCTTATAACCTCCTCTGAAAGTACCACGTGACATGTAATCAAACTGAGAGAGACACATAAAAAATCTTTATAAACCGATATATAATTTTGTTTTTATGTATTTTGCTATCAAGTGTCTTAGTGAATGTACATGTCTGATATACTCAGTGGCTTCTTACATGTCTAAAAGGGCAACACCATATAATCTCAGCTTTCTTGTGCTTTGGAACCACAGACAGCTTCTCAGCACTGTACATGGGACAGCTGAAATAGTGAAATCGTGCATGCATGTGCCCACACATACAACAAGACAGGAAACATGTGACATTGAACATGGTCCACAAGTATAAACATCCTGGACCTCAGCTACCTACCTGTTCTGCACAGGATTGAAGTTTCTGGAGTGCTACATTGGAAGGAGGAAATTAATCTTAGCAAGGAAACAACTTCATATATTAAATCTATGAAGAACAAGTTTTGGCTGTTATTTAAAAATGGTTTCCTAGGTCTTGTGTACCCTGGGTCCTAGCCTACGCAAGGTTTGATTTTTTTTTCTCCCACTTGTCTCCTATGACCATGCCTTCTGTGCAGCACATATATTTTCTTATTAATAACTTGATAAATTTACTTTTGCTCTGCTTGTTTGTTTTTCGAAACAAGGCCTTATTCAAAGCATAGGATGATCTTTGCATTACCTGAATATATTACCAAATCCTCTTTATACAATGTTGGGACTCAAACCCATAGTTTTATGCAAGCCAGGCAAATACTCTATACCTGAGCTACAACCACATTTCATTTCATGGGTTTTGTGTGTTATTATTATTATTATTTCTCTTAAAGGTTCCATGGCTTGAATTCATAGTCTCCATCTAGTGACACTGCTTTGTATAACCATGGGACCTTGATGTTGTGGACTATATGTGGACAAAGTGTGCTTCGGAGCAGACATTAGGATGTGGAGCTTTGTTCTAACTATCTTCTCTGCATCCTGTATGACAACATGATGCAGCTACCTACCTTTCGGTCCCACCACCATATCGAGGACCCATTTTCCACTTTTATTTGTCTTCGTTGTCACTGTAGAGTGTGGTCCTCAGGTCAGAAACTGAAATAGAGTCCCCCTCCCCAACTCCCAACCATGTTTGGACACAGCATTAAGGAAAGGTCATTAATACAGTGCTGAATTTGTTCTAGCAGCCAATTATGTGACTAGGAGTGAAACTGATTTTTTTTTCTCATTTACTGTTAAATATTTGTTTTTAGATGGTTAGAGAGTTGTAATCTAAGACAAATGTAGTCCCACTTCAGACTCTACTCCATACCTCACACGTCATAAAGGGTCTCCACACTTCCTAGAGAGAACATGAAGTCCCTGAAACCATGTGTAAATCCCCAATCCTCACATTAAATTTATCTTAGCTGTACATAAAACACAGAACGGTATATACTGATAGACGTACAGGGTTTTATTACACCTATTTACTGGGGTTTGGGGGTTCATAGGATACTATATGGCATCGATATACAGAGACAATTATGATTTTCCTTATCAATTTCCACTTACTACGTTGTGAACATGAATCGGCCTTTTAGGCTCCTGCTTAAAAGCCTTACCAAGTACCACTATCTGGGGAGGGGGTGAATCTTCAGGTGGGAGATCCTACTGGGATAAATTGGGTCACCAAGACTATTCATGGAGATAACCTAGAACCTCTGCACAGATGTAGCCCATGGCAGTTCAGTGTCCAAGTGGGTTACATAGTAATGGGAAGAGGGACTGCCTCTGACATAATCTGATTGGCCTACTCTTTGATCACCTCCCCCTGAGGGGGGAGCAACCTTACCAGGCCACAGTAGAGGACAATGCAGCCAATTTTGATGTGAACTGATAGACTAAGATCAGAAAGGAGAGGAGGATCTCCCCTATCAATGGACTTGGGGAGGGGCATGCATGCAGAAAGGGGAGGGAGGGTGGGATCCGGAGGGGAGGAAGAAGGGGCTTATGGGGGAATACAAAATGAATAAAGTTTAATTAATAAAATAAAAAAATATTCTTATCCATTAGGCCAAAGGGGGGAAAAAAAGAGTGACCTTGAAAGCCATATACTGTCTCAGTCCTTCCCAACACCACCTAGCTTTTTGCTGGATGCCATGAGCATTTTTTTCTACACCGTGCCCTTCTGCTACGATGTTCTGCTTCACAAGATCAAAACCAGCAGAGCCAAACAGCAGCTGTGTGAGCACATCATATGATCAACCAGTGACTCTCTGGAGCCATGTGCTCGACTAAATCTTTCCTCCTTTAAACTGTTTGCTCAATTGTTGTGTCACGGTACTAATACTTTTTCTTTTCTCATTTCTCTTGGTAGATCTTAGGCACTATGAATCATAAAAGTAAGCTTCTTACCCTATTCCCGAGTTTACAAGAGTAATGTTTTAACTGTAAGCCAGGTAATATGATAACTGTGTTAGCCTGAAATGTGGACTTTCTGAGTTTTAAATATGTTCCTCATTACCTATTTTGTTGATGTTGCAAGCTATGAACAGATGCTCAATTTTGTCATTTGCATTATCAGTGTCCATATACATAATCACAGTTTCCCTATTAATTTAATTACTACATTTTATCACATTGATTGAGTAGCATAAATAAGATCATGGTTTCTTTCTGGGTATAAATGGCATGTAATCATGTTCAGCATCAATTTACATGTACTACTCAATAAAAATTGGTGTTATTTTGTTAAGTATATTGTATATGTGTTCATCAAAATTGTTGAACTGTGTATTTCTCTTCTGATAGTCATTAACTGGTTATGGTTTCCGGGTTATGGTGGTTTCATACATTAATTTGGAAGTTGTAACGGCATGTATATTGGGTTTATCATAATAAAGTGATTTGTGAAATGCCACAATTGTGGAAACATATGGTTAGTCAGTTAAATGCTGGTGCTAACTAGTCCACTTAAAATTACTTACTAGACTGTAGAGAACACAAATAACCACATTTAAATAGGAAATATATTGACTTTAAAGAAACCAATCAAATGGCTTAATACATCAGTGATTGTCCTCAACTTCCCTCTCTCTTTGTATTTTCATAACATGAAAGCCAACCCTGAAAGATGGCATACATGTGAATTTCTAACTTCGGGGAGAAAGAAAAAGGAGAGTTCATACAATGCCAACCTTGGCTATGTAACAAGTTCAAAGCTAGCTTAGGCTAATGGAGATTTTCCTTGTTTTTAAAATATTAAATAACAGCTATACATGCAGGTGTGGAAGCCTAGCTCATCTTTCTAGCATCCAAACTGCACCACATCTGTACCACCCATTTTACTAGATCATTCACTGCCTAGTAATCTGGAAATGTCTATTTGTCTCTCATTTATTTTAATTTGCCATTCACTTATGAAAGGTATTTCTTCATTCCTCCAGGAATTTTTCTAAGAGGTAGGTGCACCCTTCTGTCTCTTCTTTTTAGAAGCATGTAAAGGTTCTCTTACTGAGCTTTGTCGACTTCAAAGAGCCTGAGTTCCTCTGAAAAGGAAACATGAACTGAAGAAATACCGATATCAGATTAGATTGTAGGCGTGTCTGAGGGATTGTCTTCATAACTAATTGATGCAGGAGGGCAGAAACCAATTTGATCAAACCATCTTTATGGGTGTGGTCCTGAGTTGTATAGGAAAGATAGATGAGGATAAGCCTAGGGAGAATGAACCAGAGTCTGGAAACAAAGTTTCTCCTTGTTTTCTGCTTCAAGCTTTCATATGAATTCCTTCCATATCTTGCATCAAGGATGAGCAGTGATGTGGAAGTATAAAAATAAAAATAAAACCACCCAATCACAAGCCTCATTTAATCAGTGCTTTGACCCGTCAGTAGAGGCTAAACTAACTCTGAGGGGTTGGGAGGGGAGTGGTAGTTTTTGCTGATCCAATGCTTTCACTTACTAATCTGTTTGAACTTTGAAATTTTCCAAGATTCCATTTCAGCAAGTTGCATGTTTCTAGGAAATCCTTCGTTTTCTCTAAGTTATCCAATTTCTTAGCGTAAATTGCCCATAGCAGTTTCTTACCATACCTTGCGTTGTGTTCTGTCAGCTTGAATGTTTCATATTTGATTTCTGATTGTAGTTGACTTTTATTTTTTTTCTTAGTCTAGAAAAAAATGATTGTTGATTTTGTTTAACTCTTTAATGGAACAACTTTTAGTTTTAAAATCATTTCTATTGTTTTGTTTCTCAGTTTTATTTATTTCTTACAAACTTCATAACTGTCTACTTTCTAGCATTAGGCTCATTTGTTCATACTGTAGATGTATATTTGTGCAGTTTATTATTATTATTATTATTATTATTATTATTATTATTGGCTTCGTGCTATAAGATGTCCTCTTAGAACTGCTCCTGTGGTGTGCCACAGTCATTAATGTGTTGAAGTTTTCATTTGTGCTACAACAAAGTTTTTCGTCTGTTTTCTTGTTTGATTTGTGCAATTCCAGTTTGGTTGTTCTTGGTCTATCTTTTCTATTAATATTCCCTAAATCCCTGGTTGTTTTCTAAGAAATGGGAGAAAGCATGTGGATTTGGATGGGAAGGAAGGTAGAGAGGATCTCAGAGGAGTTGGGGGAGAAGAAACTCCAACCAGAATATACTATACAAAAAAAAAATCTGTTTTAAACAAAATAAAAAACAGAGAAAAAAAGAAAAAGAAAAATCAAGACAAAATAAACATTTTATTTAAAAATAAAGTCTTTTTTAAATGACTTCTACCTCCTTTGTTGAACTCTTCTTTCTCTTTATGTATTGTTTTCTTGATTTGCTCAGTTTTCTGTCTATATTCTTTGTAGCTGACTGACCTTTGTAGTAATTAAGTGTTAATTGTTATTTAAACAGTTCATAGATTTCCATTTCCCTTGGGTCAATTAGTGGAAAATTGTGCTCCTTCGGTGGTTTCATGTTTTCTTATTTTATGCTACGTATAGCTTTATCTGGGTATATAAATATCTGGAAGGTTAGATATTTCCTCTACACTTTGCAACCAACTGGCTTCAGTGGAATGATACCTCTTCCTCAAGGCTACTGTCAAGTTGAGCTCTTGGTTTTGTAGTGGGTGTAGGTCTGAGGGCAGACAGTGACAGAGAAGGCCTTGGGGAAAGGCACTGTAGCAATGTAGTACAATCATCTGACCTTTGTCTTGATAAAAGTCAGTGGTTATCATTAATGTACAAAGAAAGTGTGTGTGGTAATGGCAAGGAACACTAGAGTCCTAGGTCAAGCAGCAACAATCTCCCCAGTCTCTTTACCATAGCAAGGTATGATGACGTTTAAGGGATCTCTATCATCTATCTATCTATCTATCTATCTATCTATCTATCTATCTATCTATCTATCTATCTATCTACCTACCTACCTTTCTACTTATCTAGCTCTCTTTTCTTTCTCTTGCACATTTTGTGAGCATTTAGAATATCAGGCCCAAGGGGTAGGGAAAGTGGACCAGCTGAATTTCTGATATCTAGAGCTCAAAACCAAGAAACCATGGAATGGCTAGTATTGATGGCTTTGTGTCTAGATGGGTCTGAAAGCACACCAGCATTGTTACCAAACAGCTCTATCATCCTCAAAGTTTGTAAAGACTAGAAGTTGTGGGCATCCATTCTACAACTGTATATTGTAATGCTGCTGCTCTTCATTTTCTCTAGGTAAACTGCACAGCTGAAGGCTCCCTCTTCAAGCCACACTTTGCTTGGCTGAACGGGGTGACTCATAGACAGCATGCTTCCTATGCATTTTTATTTTTAATTGGTAACCTCTCTCTCTCTCTCTCTCCCCCCCCCCTCTCTCTCTCTGAGTGTGAAATGATTAATGTGAACTTACAGCTCTTCTTAATTTTTTATTTATCCTTCTTCTGGAAGCTTTTAATAAATATTTGATGCCCAGGCCCTAAGAACCAAATGTTCTGATTCTGAACTCGAATGTTATCTCATACAGTGTAATTTTTAGAAGCTCTGTTTATGTATACATTCCTAAGATAAAGTGCTAGAATTGTGGTGATAAGAGAAAGTTTTCTAAAACTACAAGTAGAGCAATATCTAGCAATGCTGAGAGACTCGTGACCAAAAGAGATTAAAACAGAGTTCCATGAGCAGGCAAGGAAGAAAAAAAATTACTACAGTTACTGTTTCTCCAAAGACTATAAATATATGAATCATGTGGCATATTTGTTTCAAATGCAGATATTTTATATTTGGTAGTTCAGCTAACTAAATATGAACATATTAAATAGCATATGCCATTAGAAAATATTTCTAGGTGATTCTGTATCAGAAAATATGCACATTATACTTGAGGTCAAAAGAATTGCTTAGGAGACACCTAAAATGTTGTGGCTAATATTTGAAGGCTTTAAAAATCGAAGTCAG
The DNA here is from genome assembly GCF_030254825.1 of Meriones unguiculatus. Taxonomy (NCBI): domain Eukaryota; kingdom Metazoa; phylum Chordata; class Mammalia; order Rodentia; family Muridae; genus Meriones; species Meriones unguiculatus. Next base: position 49,818,019 of record NC_083363.1, read on the forward strand.
ATTTTGCAGCACAAGATAAAATTCTCTGTTATATTTAGTATGCTACTTCAAACCAGTGTTGGACTTTTTGCCAGTGTTTACAGAGTTTACATTGGGAAGCAGTTAGGTCATGTGGGCAGATCATTTATAAAGGACACAAAATACTAGTTTCGCCTTCTATCTATCTATCTATCTATCTATCTATCTATCTATCTAATCAATCTATCTCAATCTCTCTGATCTAATCTCTAATCTAATTTGCACTAAGAGAGAGCAGCGTTAAATTCCTCTACTCAAGAGTATCTTTATTTAATTAAAAGTGATGAATAAGTTAATATCTAAGGTCATTATTTTGATTATCTTCTACAGAGTAGTTTCTACTATGTAAAATTTTCTTAGTAGAAGATTGCTACTTTTTTCTCATTGGATTGTTAAAAAGCCACAAAATATATTTTAGAAATATGCACACTGTATATACTCACTCATATAGACATATACTATAGGATAAACCTACTAAAAATCTGTACACCTAAAGAAACTAAGTAAGAGGGAGGACTCTCACTGAAATGCTCAATTCCTATCCAGAAAGGCAAAGAGGATGGACATCAGAAGAAGAAGAAAAGAGGGAACAAGTCAGGAGACTGACACGGAAGACCTCTGAAAGGCTCTGCCCTGCAGACTACCAATGCAGATGTTGAGACTTATGGGCAACCTTTGAGCAGAGTGCAGGGAATCTTATGAAAGAAGTGGGAAACAGTAAGATAAGTAGAGGACAGGAACAAGGAGAGCAACAGAACCAAAAATCTGAGCACAGGGGTTTTTCCTGAGACTAATATTCCAACCAAGGCCTATGCATGGAGATAACATAAGACCCCTGCACAGATAGCCCATGGCAGTTCAATATCCAAGTGAGTTCCATTGTAATAGGAACAGGGGCTGTCTCTGACATGAACTGATTGGCCTGCCCTTTAATTACCTCCCCCTGAGGGGGAAGCAGCATTACCAGACCACAGAAGAAGACAATGCAGCCACTCCTGATGAGACTAAGGTCAGAATGAAGGAAAAGAAGACCTCCCCTATCAGTGGACTTGGGGAGGTGCATGCATGCAGATGGTGGAGGAATTGGGACAGGAGAAGGGAGGGAACCACAGGGGGGATACAAAGTGAATAAAGTGTAATTAATAAAGAATTTTAAAAAAATCAAAGAAGCATTCAGGTAATAACAATGTGTTTATGTGACATAGCCTTGCTGTATAAAAACTATTATTGAATTTATTAACTACTTTCAGGCTTCTGGTAAATTATACATTCCATAATCAATGTGCTTATTTGTCAATAATCTATAACAATTTCTTTTCACCCATGATGTACAGTTTCAAATGTCTTCTGCATTTTATCTTTCTGGATTGTGTAGCTAAACATCAAGTTTCTAAAAAGCAATGGCTGTTAATTTTAATTCACTGTTCTGTATGGGAAGAGGCCTCTTTAGTAAGATTTTCTTCAGAACAGATGTACTTTGAATTATTTCAATTAAGCACAAATTACTTCCTTCATTAAGGCTTAATCAACCATGTGAGCACAACAGATTAAGTATGAAATAAGGAGGAGTCTACCTTTGAGGAAAATTATAATAGCATACTTGGTCTACCCACAGATACACAGGATAAAACAGAAGAACATTTATATATATATATATATATATATATATATATATATATATAAATAATCAATTCAACAGATATCAGAATCTTAGGCAGATGAATCACCATATATACAGAACTTTCATGAACTGAATATATCTGCTTGCTTTCTATATAATGCAACTACTCTCTATTTATCTAGTCAGTTACCTTTCTAATATTTAATATTATTTAAAATAGAAAGAATCAGTGAAATGTGGATAAATAGACATTAAATGGATTAAGAATATTGAAAAACTCACCAAAAGACCAATCACAGAGACTAAGAATGCAGACAATAAATGAAAAGGAAGCCTATGGACAAATGTTACATGGCTAAAGATGGCATGCTTAGACTCTTCATGTAACATATGTCTTTAGACTGTATCAGACAGTGAAAATGATACACAAACATAATGCCACCATGATATACATTTTATGTACTTAATTTAATATAAAATGAGGTGGTTATGTTTTTGGCTCATAGACTATATAGACCACAAACCTTAAAATTAAAACCATGCTTTTTCAAGGACAATTTTCAGAAAATTATTACAACTAGTTAGCATTTCTGCAATTTTAAGCAGATCAAATACCTTGCCATAGAGCCAAAGCTTTGAGTATTAAATAGAGCTGGTGCTCCAAGCACATTTTCCACTTTATTTTTGGCTTAAATGCCATTTTCACATGTATTTTCTATTTGACCTGAGAAGAGAGTCTCAGTGAGGAACTGTTTACATTGAGTTAGCTTCTGTGCATGTCTGTGGGGGACTCTCTTAATTAACTTAATTAATATGGGTATGGGATGACCTAGCGCACTGTGGGTTATACTACTCCCTAGACAGGAGGTCCTTAACTCTGTGAGTATGGATATCTTACTGTACAAAATTAGGTAAGCACCATGCAAGCAATTATTTATCTCTACTCTTGACTTTTACTATGATGTAACTACATGTTTCATGTTCCTGCCAGTGTGTATTTTCAGTGATTAAAAATTATAACCACAGATCAAAGGTTAATCTAGACTATTCACCCTCTACCCTTTCCTAAGGGCTATGGCATTCCTGATATGTTTGAGCATATCTGTGAAAGCATTTCCTAAGAGGATTAACTGAGGGGCAAGCCCTTCTTTGAACGTGAGCAACACTAATCCATGGGTGGATGTCTTGGAATTCATAAAGAGTAAACAAAAAGAGAAAAACCAACAAAATGCTGGCATTCTTCACTCTTTGTTTCCTTGCGGACTGAGATGAGACATAGCCACTATTGCATAGCTCGCTGCTTTATAGATTCCTATCATCATGTTATGTCCCATGATGCATATATTCCTTAAAATCATGAGCCAAAACAGAGTTTTCTTTCTGTAAGATGTTTTCAATTACAGAGATAAAAAAATAAATAAAGCAACGAAAATAAATAAAACTTAACTAGCAGAAAATTGAGAGAAGTGCTGCTGTGAGCAACCTAACCAAGTGGTTTTTAAAGTGTTGAGTTCTTTGTAAGAATGTCGAAGATTTGGGAAATGTGGGCTAGAAAAGTTTTAGAGTGCTCTGAGTGCAATGTGATGGATGGTTTTGTTCAGTAGAACAGTGCCAGGAGAAGGTTAAGAAGTTAAAGACAAACTCTTGACGCTTCAGAAGGGAACAGAGCTTCTACCAGGAATCGAACAACAAATCACTTTTTAAAAATATTCTGGAGCAATAATATGTATCTGTATTGACCCTGTGAGAAACTACTTTGTTTGGTGGTTAAAAATATCAAGAAAGCATTTGCATTGATAGTATGTAGGGCAGAGTCTTTCAGAGGTCCTCTGTGTCAGGCTCCTGATTGTTCCCTCTTTTCTCTTTCTTCTGATGTCCATTCCCTTTGCCTTTCAGGATGGGGATTGAACATTATAGTCAGAGTCCTCCCTTTGGATTAGTTTCTTTAGATTTTAGTAGGTTTGTCCTATATTATATGTCTATATGAGTGAGTATATACCGTGTGTGTCTTTCTGCTTCTGGGACAGCTCACTCAGGATGATCCCACCATTTACCTGCAAATTTCATGATTTCCTTGTTTTTTTATTGCTGAGTAATATTCCATTGTGTAGATGTACCACAATTTCTGTATCCATTCCTCCACTGAGGGGCATCTGGGCTGGCAGAATGCAGGGAATCTTATGAAAGAAGTGGGAAACAGTAAGATAAGGAGAGGACAGGAACTCCACAAGTTGAGCAACAGAACGAAAAAATCTGAACACAGGGGTCTTTCCTGAGACTGATACTAAGTACTATGAATGGAGATAACCTAAGACCCCTGCACAGATGTAGCCCATGGCAGTTCAATATCCAAGTGGGTTCTATTGTAATAGGAACAGAGACTGTCTCTGACATGAACTGATTGGCCTTCTCTTTAATTACTTCCCCCTGAGGGGGAGCAGCCTTACCAGGCCATAGAAGAAGACAAGGCAGCCACTCCTGATGAGACCTAATTGACTAAGGTCAGAAGGAAGGAAAAGAAGACCTCCCCTATCAGTGGACTTGGGGAGGGGCATGCATGCAGAGGGTGGAGGAAGGGAGGAATTGGGACAGGAGGAGGGAGGGAATCACAGGGGGATACAAAGTGAATAAAGTATAATTAATAAAGAATTAAAAAATATCAAAAAAGAACAGTATTCTGGCCTTGGCATGGTTATTGTTCACAACTCTTTTTTTAAATTTATTTATTTTTATTAATTACAGTTTATTCACTTTGTATCCCCCCATAAGGCCCTTCCTCCTCCCTTCTCAGTCCCATCCTCCCTCCCCCTTCTTCACCCATGCCCCTCCCCAAGTTCACTGACAGGGGAAGTCTTCCTCTCCTTCCTTCTGATCTTAGTCTACCAGATCACATCAGGAATGGCTGTATTGTCATATAAGTTTTTATATTATTTTAAATTTTTTCTTCTTAATATTGTTAATTACAATTTATTTACTTCGTATCCCATCTGTATCCCCCTCCCTCATCTTCTCCTGGTGCCACTCTTCCTTCCCTATTGTCCCTCACTTAGTCCACTGATAGGAAAGGTCCTCTTCTCCTACTATCTGACCCTAGCTTATCAAGTGTCATCAGGACTGTCGGAATCCTCTTTCTCTGTGGTATAGTAAGTCCACCTTGCCATGGGGAGGTGATCAAAGAGCAGGCAAATGAATTCATGGCAGTCACTGCCCCTACACCCCTTACTATGGAACTTCCATAGAGACTGAGCTGCCCATGGACTACAGCTGATGGGGGAGATGTCTAGATCCTCTTCATGCATGGTCCATTGTTGATTCATTAGTATCTGAAGGACTCCCTGGATATTTGGCTCTGTTGGTCTCCTTGTGGAACATCTGTCTCCTACAGGTCTTTCTATCTCTCCTTTCTTCCATAAGATTCCCTGCACTCTGCCCAAAGTTTGGCTATGAGTCTCATCATTTTCTTCTACATCTAGCTGGGTAGAGTCTTTCAGAGGCCCCCTGTGGAAAAATCCTGTCCTGAATGAAGATTGAGCATCTTACCAGGGTCCTCCATATTGATTAGCTTGCTTAGGTGTACAGATTTTTAGTGTGATTATCCTATATTATATGTCTAATAACCACTTATAAGTGAGTAAAGAAATTAAGGAAACAACACCCTTCGCAACAGCCACAAAGGACATAAAGTACCTTGGTGTAACTCTAACCAAGCAAGTCAAAGACTTATATGAAGAAAAACATTTAGTCTCTGAAGAAAGAAATAGAAGATATCAGAAGATGGAAATTTTTACCCTGTTCATGGCTTGGTAGGATTAACATAGTAAAAATGGCCATCTTACCAAAAACAATCTACAGATTCGGTGCAATTCTCATCAAATTACCAACACAATTCTTTACAGACCTTGAAAGAAAAATTCTCAACTTCATATGGAATAACAAGAAACCCAGAACGACAGCCTACAGATTGGGAAAAGATTTTCACCAACCCTGTATCTGACAGAGAGCTAATATCCATAATATATAAAGAACTCAAGAAGTTAAACAGCAACAAATCAAGTAACCCAATTAAAATATGGGTACAGAGCTAAACAAAGAATTCTCTGTAGAGGAATATAGAATGGCAGAGAAACAGTTAAAAAATGCTCATCATCCTTAGTCATCAGGGAGATGCAAGTCAAAATGACCCTTAGATTTAACCTTATACCCATCAGAATGGCTAAGATCAAAAACTCAAGTGACAACACATGCTGGAGAAGATGTGGAGAAAGAAGAACCCTACTCCATTGCTGGTGGAAATTTAAACTTGTAGAACCACTTTGGAAATCAATCTGGTGTTTTTTCAGGCAATTAGGAATAGTGCTACCTCAAGAGCCAGCTTTACCACTCCTCGGCATACATCCAAAAGATGCTCAAGTATACAGTTAGGACATATGATCAACCATGTTTGTAGCAGCTTTATTTGTAATAGCCAGAACCTGGAAACAACCCAGATGTCCCTCAACGGAGTAGTGGATACAGAAACTGTGGTACATTTACAGAATGGAATACTACTCAGCAATTAAAAACAAGGAGATCCAAAATTGGCAGGCAAATGGTGGGATCTAGAAATGATCATCCTGAGTGAGGTATCTCGGAAGCAGAAAGACACACATGATATATACTTGTTCATAAGTTGTTTGTCTTCTTCAGGACTATAGATTTTATTATGTTTATACTATATTATATGACTAATATCCACTTATAGAGTACAGAGATAAATGATTCTTTGAGTCTCAGTGGAAACTCTGGAATTCTAAACATGTTAGAACTGTTTGGGGAGTCTCAATTTTATGGGCTAAATGTATATGCACTATGAAGTAAACATGAGACTTCAGAGGCTAAATACGGAATATTAATATTTAAAGCAATAAGCATAGATTTTTAGGTTAATAATTTATTTATTTCTTATACTTTTTAATCCTTTAGGTTGAGAACTAGTCAATTTTTTATGTTAAATCTTGGATTGTCACCTTAGATGAAGAAATGTTTAGAGCAGTCCTCACAAATAGGAGGACTGAATTTTAAATCCCTAGCACATAAAGGAAACATCTGTTATTGTGCAGCAGACCTAAAAACCCAGTGTTCTGACAGGTGGTAACAGAAGGTTGATGGAGGCTGGCTCTGTGTTCAATTGTTAAAGATCCTGCAAGATGTTCTAGTACAATGGTATCAAAAGCATGGGAGAGTAACCAATCAAAGGCTGATCTGACTGAAGGGCAACTTGAAGAAATGGAAAGTGCACCTAACATCTCTTTGGTGACCAAGAACCTGAGATTAGATAGCCCAGGTACCTAGCCTGAAACAAACAAACAAAACAAAACAAAAAATACTGTTCCAAAAAATAAGAAGGAAAAAGGGAAGGGGGGAAAAGAATGAGGAAGAGGAAGAAAGAAAGGAAAGAAAGAAAGAAAGAAAGAAAGAAAGAAAGAAAGAAAGAAAGAAAGAAAGAAAGAAAGAAAGAAAGAAAGAAAGAAAGAAAGAAAAGAAACAAAAACGTGAATTCACAGAGACTGAGCCATATTCACAGGGCTACTGTCTGCTGCCTGTCTGCCCTCTTTCAGGGAGGAGGCATTCAGGGGAGTTCCATCTCAGAGACCTCTGGCCTCTCTTTCTGAAGTGCATGTTAACTTCTGCAACTTCGGGGGGCTAACTAAGGCATTAGCAATAGGTTGTATGGGTTGGGATTCTTTTGTACAAGTTCAGTCATATAAGTGAGGTTGAATAAGTAATGAATAAAAGAAAAAAAATATCACAGTCAGCTGGGGGGCATGTGTTCTTCTTTCTTTTTGTAGCCCAGGAACTGATAGCTTATATTTTGATGTCTTCCAGTATTTATTTCCTGAAATTTGGTTCTTGTGTTATCAAGTAATTAAAAAGTGTATTAGAGGAAGAGAGATAGGGGTGGATACATGCTTCTTTCATTGCCTTTCCTAGACTTTCAAAGTAAACCGAGATGAAGACGTTAGAAGAGTTCAGTGCCATATTGATCTCTAGAATAAATCTGTAATATATGAAGAAAAATAACTTTCTTAGTTTCTGTTTTTTGGTTGTTTTTCAGTGACTATTGCTGCGGTCTTTCATTGATCTACAGCACTGAGTTTAACTAGTTTGTCAAAAGCGAATTTTTCAAGCTGTTTGTGTCCTTGCAAAAGGTAGCTTCGGGAGATAAAGAAAAGTACTTCTCTGTATAAAATACTAGAAATTAAGATCTGAGAACACTAGTATGGCACATACTAAAGAAAAGACTAGGATATAGAAAGTTAATGGTATAGTTTTCCAAAGGAAGATATAATTTAAGCAAATGTGTTTGTAAGTACATATCTTCTACAGATTCAAGTTTGGAATAAAAGAAATAACAGAAAATTATTATTTTTCCAGCATTAAACATTTGCTATGGATGAATGTGAATATAATAAAGAATATAGATTAGAATGTGGGTACATTTTCTTCTTGTAGCTTTGTTATAAAGGACTAAAATGAGATATGCGATAAGCTGATACACTTTCTCACATGCTTCCAAAAAAAAAAAAAAAAAAAAAAAAAACATGAGCATTTTTAAACCCTTTTCTTGTAGAGTATAGTGGTATATATACCGCTAATCCCGCCACTGTAATCCCAGGAGGTAGGGTGCTTGAAAGTCAAGTCAGTCTGGGTCAAATAACTACATCCTGTTTCAAAGAGCGGTAAAAATTCAAGTTGCATCTGGAGTTATATTTCTACCTTCATGGAGAATATGTAGATGAGAATTGTCTGTTAAACAGGTAAAAACAGAATGTTGCAGTAAAATTCTACTTAACTACACAGAATTGTCTTGAATGACTTTGTGAATTGGTTGGCTGGTTTTATTGTTTTGTAAACCTTCACTTTAAGAAAGGTGGTATTGACAGAAATTAGAGGTTAGTCTGAGTAGGTAGGGATGTCAGTGACTGTCACTATTCTTAAAAAAAATACACTTTGTATTGCTTTTTTGTGAATTTTACATCATGCACTCCAATCCCCCTCATCTGTCCTTTCTCTTCTACCTGCTCTGCACTCTTGCAATCTTGGCCTAACAGAGATTATATATATATATATATATATAATCACCACTATGGAAGCTGTACTATGTCACATTTCTTTGCTTGCAAATGTCCATTGCTATGACTCATTGGCCTGGTATAAGGCTTTTGGCTTCTGCTACTCTATCAATACTGGAATCTCACTGGGATTCCTCTCAGATGTCCTGTTGTCCTGTGCCAGGAAATACTGTAGTTTTGGATCTGTAGGACTGGCCTCTTAATAGATTCTAGCAGTTCATCAATGAGGTATATGTTGTTGTGGGCCAATTCAAAGCCCTGGATCTTGGTCTGAGAATTATCTGATCTGGTCAGTTCTCCCTTTCACTCCCTTGGAACTGGCTTACCAGTAACCAGCACAATTAGGGCCTGCTGTCCTGAGTGTTACAGCCTGTGAGGGTCATGGCAAGTTCTCCCACTGTCATGACCCTGGGGTCAGCTCTTGAACCACCCACAGATGATGACAGATGAGGGAAGGTAGGAGGAGGTCTCGTCCTCATCTCTGCCATTGCCCAGCACAGGAGAGGCAAAACCAGCTCTCCTGCAGTCATACACTTGAGGCCGGCTCACACACAACCCTCACAGCTATAGTGCTGCCCAAGTGCAGTGTAGGGCCTGATTTTCTGAGTGCTATTTGCAGGTAAAGGGCATGGACAATTTTCCTGCTGTCACGGCCTGAGGTCCTGCTCCCCCAGCTGCTGTACATAGCAAAGGGAGAGGGTACAGAAGGCATCTCTACCTTTCCCATGTGACTGCATAGCAGATAAGTGGTGGGGCAAGTTCTCCCATGATCACACACTCAAGGCTGGTGCTCCAACAACACCCACATCCAGGGCCAGCAAAACTGTGCTGCCCAGGCAAATTACTGGCGCTGATCTTCTGAGTGCTAGAGTAGTTGAGGGTCAGGGCCAGCACTTCAACTGTGATGACCTCAGGGCTAGCTCTCCTCCATGCAGTAGCGGGCAAGGTATGAGGTTGGGAGAATCTCTCATACCTTGTCCTCATCCATTTGTCACTGCACAACAGACAAATGGCAAGGCCACAACTCCCAAGCTCATGCCCTGGGGGCTGCTTCCCCCTATTCCCTGACACTAGGTCAGCTCTACTGTGCTGCCCAGGAAAGGTACAAGGTCCACTGTCACAGGTTTTGCGGCTGGTGAGGTGCAAGGACATCTCATGACTCTAGGGCCATGTCTCCTATCTGATGCCAGTAGGGCTCAAGGGGCGTGGGAGAGGGTATCTCTCTCATACAAACCACTGCATGGGAGACAATGGTAGGGATGCTATTTGTTTAGCCCCTGCTTTCCTATCTATCAACATTTGCTAAATAAGTTGGTGAATGAGGCAAATATGATCATTGCTCTATGACAGAAAGTAGAGGTGACAATGACAAAAATATAGAGAATGTTTCATACAAATGTGTGAAATGTACATTGGGTTGCTGCAATGTACAAGTGAGATGACAAAAAAAATTGATCCTCATCTCCTGACAAATTCTTAGGCAGAGGCATGTGATCATGTTATAGTGTGTAGTGTTTCATTAAACATGGTATCACTTGAGTTTGTTCTACTTACTCGTTTCCCTTCCTTGAAATACATACTCAACTGTGAATTCCAGATCAACCAGAAATTCAATATCCATTTTTTTAACAACTTTCATGCTGTTTGCTATAATGACTACAGTAGTTTTCATTCCTAACAGCGGTGAACAAAGGTTCATTTTACTCCACATTTCTTACACTATCTTTTTTGTTCTTGAAAATCACCATTCTATACAATCCTGGGTAGAGTCCTTCAGAGGCCCTCCATGGTAGGCTCCTGCCCTGTTTCCTGTTTTCTCTTTCTTCCAATATCCACCCTGTTTGCATTTTTGAATGAGTATTGATCATCTTACCCAGAGTCCTCCTTCTAGCTCACCTTCTTTAGGTATACATGTTTTTGTAGGTTTATCCTATATTGTATGTCTAGTATACCCTTATAAGTGAGTATATACCATGTGTGTCTTTCTGTTTCTGGAATACCTCACTCAGGATGATCTTTTCTAGTTCCCACCATTTGCCAGAAAATTTCATGATTTCCTTGTTTTTAATTGCTAAGTAGTATTACATTGTGTAAATGTACCACAATTCTGAATCCATTCCTCCGTTGAGGGACATCTGGGTTGTTTCTAGGTTCTGGCTATTACAAATAAAGCTGCTATGACCATGGTTCAACAAATGTTCTTGTTGTATACTTGAGTATATTTTGGATATATGCTTAGGAGTGGTATAGTTGGATCTTGAGGAAGCGCTATTCCTAATTGTCTGAGAAAGTGTCAAATTAATTTCCAAAGTGGTTGTACAAGTTTACATTCCCACCAGTAATGGAGGAGGTTTCCCCTTTTTCTTCACACTCTCTAGCATGTAATGTCACTTGAGTTTTTGATCTTAGCCATTCTGATAGGTGTAAGGTGAAATCTTAGGGTTATTTTGATTTGCATCTCCCTGATGACTAAGAATGATGAACATTTCTTTAAATGTTTTTCTGCCATTCTATATTCCTCTACAGAGAATTTTCTGTTTAGCTCTGTACCTCATTTTTAAATTGGATTACTTGATTTGTTTCTTTTTAGCTTCTTGAGTTATTTATATATGCTGGATATTAGCCCACTGTCAGATATAGGGCTGGTGAAAATACATTCCAATTCTGTAGGCAGACGTTTTGTTTTGACAACAGTGCCCTTTGCTTTACAGAAGCTCTTTACTTTCATGAGGTCCCATTTATAAACAAACTTTGGGCCGAATGCAGAGAATCTTATGAAAGAAGAGGGAGATAGTAAGACCTGAAGAGGACAGGAGCTCCACAAGGAGAACAACAGAACCAAAATATCTGGGCACAGTGGTCTTTTCTGAGAGTAATACTCCAACCAAGATCCATTCATGGATATAACCTAGAACCCCTGCTTAGATGTAGCCCATGGCAGCTCATTATCCAAGTGGGTACACTGGTAAGGGAAACAGGGACTGTCTCTGACCTGAACTCAGTGGCTAATTCTTTGACCACCTTCCCTGGATGGCAGAGCAGCCTTACCAAGCCACAGAGGAAGACTATGCAGCCAGTTTGGATGATACTGGATAAGATAGGGTCAGATGAAAGGGGAGGAGGACCTCCCTATTCATGGACTTGGAGAGGGGGATGGGAGGAGATAAAGAAAGGAGGGTAGGATTGGGAAGGGAGGAGGGAGGAGGCTACTGCTAGGATATAAAGTGAATAAACTGTAATTAATATAAAAATAATTAAAAATAAATAAAGAATAAAAGATCTAGAATGATAAAAAGAAAAAAGAAAATCACCATTCTAGACAAAACCAGATATCACTGGGATATTAATTTTATTTTTCCTATCATTAATAACAGTGATCATTTTAATAAATATCTTTCTGATTTTGTGCATCTTATTCTTTGAATTATCTATTCAGATCCTACATATTTTTTTTCTTCGTGCTGAGTGTTTTGAGTCCGAATTTTACTTGTTTCTATAATTTATTGTTTACCAGGTGTACTGTTTGAGGATATTGTCCACCTTCCATTCTTTAGCTGTCCAGTTATGTCTATCTTACAGAAGTAGGTTTTGTTGGCAGGCTTAGGGTTTGGAGACATATAGACATAAATATATAAATAAAACTTTCTCACTCCCTTTAGTGTTGCTGGTTTGTATGTTATTTTAAGGCTGACTGTTTGTTATTGAGTAACCAATTATGGGTCTCATCCCTGGTGAAGACTTGTTTTACTGTTTTAAGAATTTCTTGGTTTTCTGTAGGTCTCTGTCCCCATGAGAGTCCCCCCTTTCATAGAAGGATATTTGTTGATGTTGTACTTGTTCAGGTCTTGGTTAGGCAGCCATATTATTGAATTATCATGAGAATGGCTTCCCTGTCACTTCTAGGATACACAAGTTCACAGTGAACTTTCTGGTCCTCTGGCTCTTACAATCTTTCAACATCTTCCATGCTGTTCCCTGAGCCTTAAGCACAGGAACTGTGCTGTATGTCTATTCATTGGGACTTAGCTCTCCACAAACAGTTGTTCTCTTCATTTGGACCAGTTGTGTTTTTCTGTAATGTTTTCCACCTGTTGCAAAGAGAAACTTCCTTGATAAAAGTGAGGGGTTCTCACCTGAAGATCTGGAGATAGGATCCACATGTGTCTGTCTGACTGTTATGTGACATGAGGAGTTTCTTTTCTGGTCTAGTCTATAGACCCGAATCTATAGGTGCTCTATAGGCCTCTTGAGTGTAAATGGACTTCTCTTTAAGTATGGATTTTTTTCTTCTATGATTTTCTTGAAAATATTTTCTGGCCCTTGGAGCCTGTAATCTTTTTTTTTTCTGTCTATTCCTATTATTCTTAGATTTTGTCTTTTCATGGTGTCCTTGATATCTTGGTTGTTTTGTGTGTGAAACTTTTCTGATTTTACTTTTTCTTTGAGAAATGTATCAGTTTCAGCAACTGTATTCTGTTGGTCCTGCTTCCATTGTGGTTTCTGTTCTTTTCTTTAAGTTCTCCAGCTCCAGGGTTTTCTCTGTTTGTGTTTTCTCTATTGATTCTTATTCTGTTTTCATGTCTTGCAGAATTTTCTTCATTTGTTTGAATGTGGATTCCTGTCTTCCCATGATGACCTCTAATTTTTGGTTCACTTTCTCTCTCTATGCCCCTACTTGTGCCTCTACATTTGTCTGTATTTGCCTCAATTTCTTTGAGAGGTTTGTTCGTTTCCTCTTTACGTGCCTCTAATAACTTAATAAGCATAGATTTGAGATAATTTTCCTGTGTTTCCGATGAATTGGTGTATCCATTGATTTCTGGGGTTGCTGGTGAAGCCATGATGTCCTGATTTTTCTTGGACATGTTCTTATGTGGACCTCTAGTCATATGCTTATCCATAACCTTTGCTTTGTTCCTGGAGTCTGTACTTCAGACTGGGTCTGCCTGTCTCTGGTGTCAGGAGTATTCTTCAGGAAGATGAGAGAGGTCCGTCAGCTCGAGGGTAGATGTTCAGCTGTAGCTACGGGAAGAAAGTCACAGGCACATGTGTGCAAGTGTTGACGTGTGTGGAAGTGTGCCTTGAAGGACAGGGTGATAGAGTGTGTAGATGCCTGGAAGGGTGGAGCTTAAGCACAGGAAGGAATGCTGGTACTGTTCCCAGGGGCAATGTACATGCACAGGTGCCCTGAATGCCTCAGTGGACTATAGGCCTGTTGTAATTTCATGTTATTCAGATCTGTCTGGGAACCAGGAATTGTTTGCCTGGATTCCACTGGTAGACCCTCAGAAAAGGGGTTTCAATGTTGAGAATGCTGTCCCAAGGATCCCTATGTTGCCCATAGTGGCGGTGTGTTTGGGAGATATCCGATGTCTGTGTACTAGCATAAAGGTACCCTTGATCTGGGGCTCTGCACGCACTGACTTGAAGGCACACTCAATCCCTCACAGGCCTAGTTGGAAAGCACAGGGGTTCCCCTGTTCTCTACTCTCAGATTTGGGCCTGTAGGGGTAAGTGAGACTATCAGTCAGCTCAGTGGTGTCCACTCTTTGGCTGCCAGGCAGGGAGACCTGTACTTGGGGCAGCTGCTTCTGCTGTCTCAGTCATTGAGCAAGGAGGCTTCTGCTTGGGGCAAGGGGAAGTGCAGAGGAGTTGAATATTCACCACTCTCAGGCCCCAAAGGTTTCCGGGGGTGACCTGAATCCAAACTGTCCCAATGCATGGATTGTCCCCTCTCACCCAAGAAGGCTCAATGTTGATATTCTGGCTTAAGCTGTTCCCCTACTCAACAATTTTGGAGTTTCAGATCCTGTGCCCCTCAGATATGGTATGCACTGGTCGCCATCATCTTGAACTCCTTTCCACATTTGTCTTTCTGAATTTGGGTTACCCCAGCTAATTTAATATTTTCTAGTTCTATTGATTTACCTGTTCATTATATGGTTTTATTTTTCTTTCCAGCTGAGTATAATTCCATTGTGTATTTTGCCACATGTTTATTATCCTTTCACTAGCTGCAGAGAATTTAGGTTGTTTACCATTCCAAGCTATTATGAATATAATGGCAAGGAACATGGCCAGTCTGGACTAAGATATTTGAATACCTTAAGCATATGCCATAGAGTGGTATACCTGAGTCAAAGGTTGATTTATTATTAGATTTTTGAGAGTTCTCCACACTGACTTTGGGAGTACCTTTGCCAGTGTGCATTTTCATCAAAAAGAATGATGGCTGTTCCTTCTACACATGCTCTCCAGCATGTCTTGTCTTGCTTTGTTGATCTTAGCCATTCTCACTGGCAGAAGAAGAAATGTCAAAGTTTCTTTTATTGGCATTTTACTAATTGGTATGGGTGATGGGCATGGTCTTGAGATTCTTCTCAGCCATTTTTATTTTTTCTTTTGAGGACGTTATATGGTTCTGTTTTTGAACATGTCACTTGCCTTTTGACTGTTTTTCTTTTTTCATATATTGATGCTAATTTTACTTTAAATATACAAATAGAAAAGATTCTCTTCCACTCTGTAAGTTTCCTCCTTACTCAAATAATTGTTTGGTGAAGCCTTTTATAACTAGAGTATTCTACTGAAGAGAATATGGCTCATTGTGTCAGAATTACAGGAGGTCTAAAGAGGTCAAATTCAAATGTGTTTTCTAAATGGAAGGATTAAGTTTAGTGAAATAATTGGTGGTTGTTTAAGATAAAGGATTGATGTGGAACCAGAAGCAAGCTCTTTGAATTATAAATCCCCATCTGACTATGAGGGCTGCTTATATTTGCTTATATCAAAAAATGTTTATTTGATCCAGTGAATGTTATTGTTCTTATTTGAGTAAATTTCAAGAAAATCAGAGCCTACAGATCAAGTAATGTAATTTTATGGAGTGTTTATTTAATGCATACATATGTGAAATAAACAGTCCTGTGAATTATCAGTGGACCTGTTGAGTTTTTCTGACAGTAAAATCTCACTCTGTGTCTGCCTACTGCGGTATTTTAATAAACCATATCAAAAGCTACCCAGCTACTAGGAACTAAATTGTTTCCTATGCCCCTCAAATGAGCAATCTTGAAACAAAATCAAAAAGGTGGCAGGGAGAGCTTAAATTCTTAAACGAAAGTCTCAAACAATACAATCTGAACTACAGACCTCCAAAGCTCTCTCAGGAGTTTTAATTAAGGATAATGCTCTTCTCTTCAGGAAAGAGACACTTTAAAACTTTATGGGGGAAAAAAAAGCAATAGATCTTAAATCCATGTGAGGACTCAGAGAGAAACAGTACATACTAATCCCACTGCTATAATTGAAGCTATTTCGAAGATTTAATTCTCTCTCCTCCGTTTTTTGCCAAAGGCTAATGCTTTGCATGCAATGATAAGGTTCAATACCTATACAAGCTCAGAGATGTTTTCCTTGGGGCTTAGGAAACACTGCTGTTGATAAAGATAGAATTGCCTCTTTTTAAAGGGAAGGAATTATTTATGCAATATAAAGTGTTTTCTCCTTTTAATTATCCCCTTGCTTTATATTCAAAAGCCACTGAGGTTTCTCTTAAAGAATTACTATTCTACCTCAGACAACCCTGCTCATCTTCACACACTGTAATTCATTTGCTACAGTGTCAAATAAAATAATAACAGTTCTTTTATATAATACAACATAGATGACTTGACCCCACCCATAGTTATATGATGTAGAATTTTGAGTATTAAGAAATACAGGACATTAGAAATAGTAGAAAGCAAGAAACAGGAAAGGAGCCTACCATAGAGGGCCTCTGAAAGACTCTACCTAGCAGTGTATCAAAGCAGATGCTGAGACTCACAACCAAACCTTGGGCAGACTGCAGGGAATCATATGAAAGAAGGGGGAGTTAGTAAGACCTGGAGAGGATAGGAGCTCCACAAGGACCAAATATATCTGGGCACAGGGATCTTTTCTGAGACTGATTCTTCAGCCAAGGACGATGCATGGATATAACCTAGAACTGCTGCTCCGATGTAGCCAATGGCAGCTCAGTATCCAAGTGGGTTTCTTAGTTAGGGAACAGGGACTGTCTCTGACATGAACTCAGTGGCTGGCTTTTTGACCTACCCCATCTCCCAAGGGAGGAGCAGCCTTGCTAGGCCACAGAGGAAGACAATGCAGCCAGCCCCTGAATAAACCTGATAAATTAGGGTCAGATGGAAGGGGAGGAGGACTTCCCCATCAGTGGAGTTAGAGAAGGGTAGGGAGGAGATGAGGGAGGGTGGGTGGAAGTTGGAAGGGAAGGAGGGAAGGAGCTACAGCTGTGATTCAAAATGAATAAACTGTAATTAATATAAAAAAAGAAATATAGGATTGATAATACATATTTTTAACTGACAGTGTTTTAAATGGATGATGCTATGTTTTAAAACGTCTAAATTTCCAGTGTGTTCTCAAAAACAAAACAAAACATCTTACCTGCTAATATTGGATCTGCATTCCTTTATGACTTGTATGCCAGAAGGTTTCACATTTTGCTGCCTACTGGTCACATTAACTCAAACACTTCACACTGATCTGTATGACAGTCACCTTCCACATCTTCAATAAAATTGAAGCTTCAAACATGTGATGTTAATCATTTTGTTACCATCAGGAAAACACTGAAGCTCTGGTATGGAAAACAAAGTGATGCTGCAGAGAACCAGGCTGCCATCATGTCTCGTACCTAATGCTGTAGCCATACAGATCACCAGATGAGACTGCAGATAGCCTATATTTATTCAGATAAATATTTTTTTTCTTTTCCAACTTACCACATGTAACGTAATCTAAAAACATAAAAATAAATTACAAGTAAACAATAGTTGAAATAGTATTCTCACTTTTAAGAATGACCTCTAAGACAAATCCAAACTTACTTCTCATGAGAGAAGATGAGAAATAATGAACACATCAAAAAAGTTATATGTTTAATTATGAAAACTTACCTTCATTACTGGGTTAGATTTATGCCATAATAAAAGAACCATGACATTTTATTTAAAAAAATGTAGAAATCTATTTTTATTGTAAGTCTAATGAATGTTACAACCTAAGATAAGTGATTCATCAAATGAAAGAGAATAGTCACATGGAAATTTAAATTGTAGCATATACTATTCTCAGAAATGTGGCTTAAAAGAAAGTGTAATAGGCTGTTAAACAATTTATAGGTAAATGGGACATAAATAGGATTTGTTTTATAAATTATTTGACAGTAAAATTTAAGAATTGTTTTCTTTGAATAATCAAATTATGTGGTCCCCAAATATTTATTTGTGGGCCTAAATTTTTTCATTGTTTGCATGATTCGTTCAATCTTGTATGTGTTTGGGGCTGGATGAACAATGAGCCATTAATTATACAAACAACATAAATTATACTGGAACTCATTGGCTATTGGGAGATGGAGGAAGAATATGGTGGAAAATACTGCCTGTGTTTATATAGGAGATGATGTGAGTATTGTGCTTAGTAGTCATGTGATTGCACACTGTGACACAGTAAAATACCAAACATATATAATATAAATTTTATGAAATTGATGTCAAATATATCATATACATATATACATATATATGCATATATATACATATATATATGTATATATATATATATCAGGAAAGTGTTTGTCAGGGTAATAAAAAAGGAGGCCAATTAGAGCAACCTGCAGTTCACCTATCACTTGGGATACTGAGGCAAGGGCACTATGAGTCTGAGGCCAGGTCGAAATTGTAAATGAGGAAATTCTGACTCACCCAACAGCCACAACTGTAATGTTGCTGCTCAAAGCCCTCCTTGAAGTATTCCCCGTGAGAATGCAAATCTTCAAAGCATATTTCTGTATCACCAACTGCTGCCTTCATGGACCTTGCTAAATATGTTCACCTATACACTTAACATTTCAGTGTCCTGCTGTTCTTCTAACTGCCAAAGTCATTCTTGCCTTGATAACTTTCTGTTTCTTCCCTGGAAAACCATTGCTCTAGTTTGGATGCTGGATGTCCCCAGATGCCCAAATGTAAAGGTTTTATTCCACATGTAATTCTAAGAGGAAACAGTGGAACCTTTTGGAGGTGTTGCCAAGGAGCTTGTCCTGAGAACACCAAAGGAGGTATACAGAGCAAGCCCTCAGGAAACACTGCCCCCTGCTTCATTCTTGTTCCCTGGCTAGGCAGTAAGCACTTTACTTTTTCTGAACACCCCAGTCATGATTACCTTCCTTGAAACAAGCTCAGAAAAGTAGAGTTACTCCATGATATACTGAAAACTCCAAAACTGTGAGCAAGAACAATGTTTTTTTGTTATCTGCCAATTGATTATCTCTGGTATTTTGTTATGAAGACTGAAAACTTACAAATATTCTAGTAATCAGATATTCCCCATAATTACTCTTATCTCTGAATCACTCTCACTCATATCTTTCTACCTTTATTTTTTTCCCCCACATCTCTCTCTCAAACAGTACTGCTTGTATCCAAGGTTGGCCTCAACTTTTTATGCCAGGCCTTCTCAGATGTAATATTACAAGTGTGAGCCGCAAACCAAGCTGTTTTCTTTTATGGTCTAAATTTCTGATTGCAAAAGAATTTCTGATGCCTCTCCTGAACACAATATATACCACCACTCTTGCCGATTTCAACTTCTTATCTATATGATTTGCACATCTTTTCCACAGTCCTCAACACTTCTTAATGTCTCATACAAAATTATTTGTGCAACATTATACTTCATTCTCCTTCAAAATAATGGTAGATAATCTGATTTTATTTGTGTTTTGGTTCATGTCACTGGACAGATCTTGCTGTGTTTCCCAAGATTTTCCAAGAACTTAGAAGGCAGGAGTATACCACCATGTCTTGGAAAAGCCTTCATTTTCTTTAGTTTCATAGTTCAGCACTCCGTACGAGTTAATGGAAATAAATGAGTGAAATGAATAAGCAGAGTATACAAAACATTCTAACTATCCCAGTTCCATTTCTGTTGCTGTGATGTAATACTACAATTTATAAACATCTTAGAAGAGAAAAAGTTTATTTTTAACTCATAATTTCAGATTAGGGCACATTATTACAGAAGGTTAAGTCAGGGTCATGCAGTGGCTAGTCACATCTGCAGTTAAGAGTGTTGAGAGAATGAAAGCATCTGTGCATGCCAGTTAGTGAGCAGTAAGCTCTTAATATTGCTACAGACCATAGGCTTCCTACCTAGGAAAATCTGGCACCTGAAATGATCTGGGTCTTTCCACATCAGATAACATAATTAATACAGTTTCCATATATGAGCACAGGCCACCCGGAGCTAGACAATCCTTCGCTGAAACTTTCTTCCCAAGTTGTGTCCAGCTGACAATAAAAATTGTCATCACTATCTTCTCCAATCCTTCAGTATTGGTTTTGTCTTATATAAAATGCAAAAATAAACCCTACATTTTATGGTTAAAAGCTAACATATTAAAATTCCTGTGGTGTATTCTACTTAGCTGTAATATACGACAAGGACAAAGACAAATTTTTTTTTCAGAGGTCATGATCTTCATTACACTTTCACAGACACAATCACACACAAAGAAAAGCATGACTTAACTTCACCCTATTCTGAAAGCATCTGTTCTTAAATGCTAAAAAATGGAAGGATAATAAAAATAGAGAATAGGATGGTAAGAAGAAAGCATTCTGGGTTTAAATACAAGATACTTTGAAATCTTAAAAATGGGTCTTGTGAGTGATTTCTTGAATTGCCCCACTTAATGTCACTAAAACCCCTGGAGTAATTGGAATACTTGTCCCACAGTACTAGCTAAAGGGGAAAAATTATTCAGCCTGCTGATTTATCCATAGAAATAATCTGCAGAAAGAAGACTTGAGTGCTGAACCAATTTTATGCTGTCAACATCTGAAAAGAGTATTGCCCAAAGGAAAGCATAAAAGCTCTGAGGATCTGGAAATTTTGCAAGTTTTCTTGCTTTTTATTAAAATGATAGCTTTGGTACTGTGCTACGTTTTCTTCACAAGAACAAAGTCTTAAAAATTATTTTGAAAACTCAATTTGCACTAAGGAGTATCAAGTAGATAAGCACGGGACATACACTTGAAAGGGCTATCTGAAGTGCCCATCACCTAGTCAGGATTTGTGTGATGAGTATGTAATGGTTTCCTAGGCTTGCCTCCCCTGGGGAATGCGGGAGAGAACAGAACAAATTGATATATGTTTTCTAGGAGAATAAAGTGTTATGGTGAATATGCGCACTGAACAAACTGGCCACAAGAACAGAAGTGAACATACATTCACAGGTAATAAAGGTTAGGAAGAAACAATGTATACATCCCCAGGGAAAGGAAAATGCGAAGGCTCTTAATGAATTAGATTTTGACAGATGTTAGCACAGATTTCTTTGAGTGAAGGAGTTGGACTACGGATTTTAGTAGGAGGACTCATAACTAGGAGATGTAGTATATGCATGATCCTAAGAGAAGGGCTGCTGAGCCTATTTGAAGAAAACGGTAATGTGTTTGGGGAAAGGTTTGAAACGGGCACGGTTTTAACAATGCTGAAAAGGAATAAGCAAATACAGCTCTCAAGAATTTTCATTGTTTTTACTCTTCGTATAACTGAAAGAGTTTTAAACATTAAATTTAAAAATAATCAGGCTGAGAAGAGTGCTAAGCATGCACAAGGCCTTGGATTCAGTTTCTAGCATCCAAATAAACATGTGAATACATAAATAATCAAAAGGCTATGTAAAGTACATACCAGAGAAACCACTCTGCTGTTAAAGGCACAAGCTCTTCCTTCAAAAGGCCAGAGTTTGGCTTCTCCCCCTTCCCCCAGTAGTCAGTTCACAACCTCCTGTAACTCCAACTCCAGGGATCCTTCACTCACAACTGCCAGAGCCACTGCACTCACCCACACAGACACAGGCACACATGCATATGTACATAACGAAAAATAACAATAACGTATTTAACGAGACTGTGAATTGCTTTTGCTTTTCCTTTTTAAATTTAACTTATTTTTTTATTATAATTTATTCACTTTGTATCTCTGTTGCAGCCCCCTCTCTTGTCTCCTCCCGGTACCATCCACCCTCCCTCTTTTCCCCCTATGATCCTCCCCTACTCCACTGATATCCCTATCAGGTCCTCCTCTCCTACTGCCTGACCTTAGCCTATCAGGACTCTTCAAGACTGGCTGCATTGCCTTCCTCTGTAGTCTGGCAAGGGGGCACTCCCCCTCAGGGGACGGCGATCAAAGAGCTAGTTCATGTCAGAGACAGCCCCTGTACCCCATACTAAGAAAACTTACTTGGAAACTGAGCAGCCAATGGGCTTCCTTTGAACAAGGAGTCCAGGTCCTCTCCACGCATGGTCCTTGGTTGAAGTATGGGTCTCAGCAGGCCCCCTGGGGACCAGGTTTTTTGGCTTTTTTTCCTTGTGGAGTTCCTGTCCCTTCCAGGTTTTTCTATTTTTCCTTCTACCATAAGGTTTCGGGCACTCTGCCCAGAGTTTGACTATGAGTCTCAGTATCTCGTTCGATACCCTGGTGGGTAGAGATTTTCAGAGGTCCTCTGTGGAAGGCTCCTGTCCTGTTCCTTGTCTTCTCCTACTTCCAATGTCTATCCTGTTTGCCCTTCTGAATGAGGATTAAGCCTCTTCCCTAGGGTCCACCTGTTATTTAGCTTCTTTAGGACTATAGATTTTAATATGTTTATCCTATATTATATGTCTAGTAACCACTTATGAGTCATATGTGTCTTTCTGTTTCTGGGCCACCCCACTCAGGATGATCTTTTCTAGTTCCCAGCATTTGCCTGCAAATTTCATGATTTCCTTGTTTTTAATTGCTGAGTAGTATTCCATTGTGTAAATATACCACACTTTCTGTATCCATTCCTCTGTTGAGGAAAATATAGGTTGTTTCCAGAGTCTGCCTATTACAAACAAAGCTGCTTTGAACATATTTGAGCAAATATCCTTATTGAATGGTGGGGCATCTTTTGGGTATATGCGTATATGCCTAGGGGTAGCATAGTTGGATCTTGCTGTAGCACTATTCCTAATTTCTGAAGAAGAGCCAGATTGATTTCCAAAGTCGTTGTACAAGTTTACATTCCCCTCAGCAATGGAGGAGGGTTCTGCTTTCTCCACATCCTCTCTAGCATGTATCATCCCTTGGGTTTTTATTTTAGCCATTCTGATGAGTGTGAGGTGAAATCTCAGGGTTGTTTTGATTTGCATTTCCTGAACGACTAAGGACACTGAGCATTTCTTTGTTTCCCTGCCATTCAATATTCCTCTTTGAGAATTCTCTTTAGTTCCATACCCCAGTTTTTAATTGGATTACTTGGTTTGTTGGAGTTTAACTTCTTCAGTTCTGTTTTGAATTCTGGATATTACCCTCTGTCAGATGTAGAGTAGGTAAAGATCTCTTCCCAGTCTGTAAGCTGTTGATTTGTTCTGCTGACAGTGTCCTTTGCTTTACGAAAGCTTTTCAGTTTCATGAGGTCCCATTAATTAATTTGTTGATCTTCGAGCCTGCGTTGTTGATGTTCTGTTCAGGAAGTTGTCTTCTGTTCCAATGAGGTCAAGGCTCTTCTCCATATTTTCTTCTAACAGATCTAATATGTCTGGTTTTCTGTTAAGGTCTTTGATCCACTTAGGCTTTTAACTGTGCGCAGGATGATAAATATGAGTCTATTTGCATTTTTCTACATGTAGACATCCAGTTAGACCAGCACCATTTGTTGAAGATATTGTCTTTTTTTCCATTGTATGGTTTTGGCTTCTTTGTCAAAAACTAAGTTTCCATAGGTATGAGGGTTTATTTTTGGGTCTTCAATTCGATTCCATTTTCCACCCGTCTGTTTCCATGCCATTTTTATTACTGTTGCTCTATAGTACAGCTTGAAATCTGGGATGGAGATACCTCCAGAAAAATCTTTTATTGTACAGGATTATTTTAGCTATTCTGGACTTTTTTTTTTCCATATGAAATTGAGAATTGTTTTTGAAAATGGCTATTCTACCAAAAGTAATCTACAGATTCAATGCAATTCCCATCAAAATATCAACACAATTTTTTAACAGACCTTGAAAGAACAATTACTTTTGTTTTTTATAGTTTGTGTTTTGATTTCCTTCTTTTCTTCATTTCTTCTCTGTTCCTTTCTTTTATTCTTTCCTTTCTTTTTTTTCTGTTTGATAAACTCTCATCTGCATTAGGCTTGTCTATAAACCTATAACGACTTATATAACTAGAAATGATCTTGGCTTTTACTTCTTAACGACTAGCTAGCATCAAAGATGTATCCTATCATACTTGTTTCATAGGCAATACGTTCCAAACACAGGACATGTACATGTTAGACACCCAGACTACCAACTGAGCGCCTGTGTTTTTCTAGAGGTGGTTATTTCTTCATCACCAACATCTGAAAAATATCACAACCTTTAAAGCTGCAATTGGCAAATACTTCAATAAAAGCCTTATCTATGGTGCTAATTAAAAATGAACATCGTTAGGTCTCAATCCCAGTTTTCTAATACTATAAGAAAGGAATTGAGGCTAGGATTCTAGATTGTTTTTTTGGATCCACACCAAGACCACAGTTGTAGATAGGATAACAAGTCTGGCAGAATTTCCTTACTAATGTACATGTTATGATCTCAGGATATGCTAGAGAGCTAGTAAGTCTGTAAAACTTGTATCATTATTTTCAATATGTTTTCCTCTAATTAAAATATAATTATATCATTTTCCCCTTCCAACCCCACTTATGCTCTTCTGTTCCCTCTCAAATTGATGGCCTCTTTTTCTTTAATTATTACTCTTTAATATATACATACATATGCATAAGTGTGTAAATAAAACGTGTTGAATCCATTTCATTTTCCTAGCCTCTATGTGGTCTCAGGGCTGACCACGTAATAGTAATTGAATAATTAGTGTCAAACTCTCTCCCTCTCAGAAATATTAAGTTGCCTGTAGTTCTCTGTGTAGGGGTAGGGCTCCTGTGAGATCTTCTTCAGGGTCAGTGTATCTATTGATGTCATTCTTCAGGTCCTGTTTAGGAAGTACTACAAATGTGGCCATCCTGCCATTTTTAGGAGACACAGTTTCACAACAGACACTGGTCCTCTGGCTCTTAAAATATTCCTGCTTCTGCTTCAGTGATGTTTCCTGGGCCTCAGGTAAAGAAGCTGTGTTGTGTATGTATTTATTAGAGATGAGCACCCACAATCAATTGTTCTGTATACTGTGACTAGTTGCTGTTCACTGTGATGGTAGAGTCTGATGCAAAGAGAAGCTTCTTTATTGAGGGACAGGAGCTATACTTAGCTTTGGGAATAAAGATGTATTTAGAGCGCAGTTAGAAACTATGCTGTTCTGGTAAAGCTGCAGCAGCAGACTCTCCGCTAAGATCCACCACCTCACTAACTTTGGACATTTGGCTAGGTTTCTAATAATGGGCATGATTTATCTCCTGTTAAGCCAGGCTTAGGTCCAATTAAACAGCTGTTAGCTACTACCACATATGACTGCCACTATTGCATCTTTAGTAATATCTTACCATGGTGGTTATTGTTCTGGTTAATAAACATCACAGCTAGGAAGGACAGTTAATTGACTGGTTCCCTCATGTGGCTACATGAATAGCACCTTCTGGTACTGTAAAAACTAGACCTCAGAAAGAAGGCTTCCTTGTCTTATCCAGCTCAAATGTTCAGAGTCCCATGTATGAAATGCATGTTGTGTTCAGCAACAGGGGCTTACTTTAAGCTCTAGGCGGCAGCCAAGCACAGCAAGAATATTGCTTTTGGAGTCTCTTGGGCTACGCTTACTAACATCAAGAAAGGATATTTCTCATGCCTGCTACTAAAATTTCGTTACATATATTGGCTCTTGTGAAGAGCATTGTCAACCCAAGTGGCATAATTTCATTTAATAAATATATATGCTTATATATTATATTTAATTTTTATTCTGTAATCTGAAGAAGTACATGAGTCAGCAGGCATCTGGGAAGCCATTAAGGCAGTGTAAGATTCTGAATTCAGCTTTACTCTCATCGATTTTCCTAGAAAGGATTTTGCCTTTTGAGACAGAGCGAGTTTGAAAGCAATGAGAAGACAAGTGGGATCCCAGGACTGCGTTAGAAAGAATATCTTTCAAATAATCAATACCTACATGAAGTAGATATGGAATATAAATTCCACCTTGTAATACTATTGTCAGCGCATTCTTCTGCTTTCAACTTGCCCTCGCGCTCACACCCAGGGGCTCTCTTTCCTGTAATTTGTGACAGAATGTAGCACAGTTGTAATATACACTCTTGTCAACAACTTCTCAGCTTGATGAAACTTTTCATTTATTTGACATATAGGTAATAAAAATGGTGGCTGGTAATAATAAATGATGTATAAAGTGGTCCTGCTCTGGAAACTATAATCAATATCTTTCCAGAATAGCATGATTCAAATGACAAGCTCATTCTTTGCTAGTGCTGTTCCATCATCTTAAATCCATGGATTCCACCCATTATTGTAATTACTAACAAGTCTTTCAGAGCTATGTAAGATGACAAAAAAGGACAGTAAAGATTTTAATAGTATATAACTACTAACTTTCTTATGCCTGTTACTAAAATTTTGTTACATATCTATGACTCTAGTGGAGAGCATTTTCAACCAGTGGCATACTTTCACTATATACATATATGTATACTATATATATGTGTGTGTGTGTGTGTATAATTTATGTATTATATTTAATTTTAGACTCTAATATGGAGAATGTACTATATTAACTTTACGAACATCTTGATTCATTCAGTGTTTTTATATGACACTCCTATTACATATCATACTTAAGTGCTAAAGTAACTATCAAAACCAAAAAGATTGAAATTTCAGGTGTTATTTATGTATATATTAGCTTTAGTTTTCTTATTAAGAAGAAGAGATGAGGGAGTTTGTAGTGAGACTGTGTCTCCTAGAAATGTCAGAAGATGCACCTGTAAGGTCTTACCAACATGACTGTCTAAACGTGAGCTGGATAAGAACGACATAGCAAAGTGGAGAGGGGAAAGAACCTGAGGGTTCAAGGCTTCAACCCTGTTCAAAGAACTACAGGAAACTACTGACTGCTGAGAACCGGAGAAATAGTGTTCCTTCTGGAAAAGAGCACAGTGGACTAGGGGAGGGGCATAGAGGGAGAAGACTGAGGGCAGGTGGGCCTGGGAGGAGATGAGGGAGAGGGATGCAGCTGGGATATGAAGTATATAAATTGTAATAAGTGATAAATAAAAAATAAAATGCAATACTTACAAAAAAAAAACCCTCAATAATTGGTTATCCAATACCAAATGGTCAATTCTGAAAACATACATAAAAGTAACATTATCAGCTGTATCCCACTCCCTCATTCCCTCGTAATACCAACTGTAACTAATATTAAAAAATAAAAATTTAATTAAAAATTGAGGCAAAATATATAGTAGATACATTGCTCTTTAATTACACACACATATATATAATTAAACCATAATTAACCTCAAAAAGGTAACATTATCAGCCTGAGCAAGCTTTATTTATAAATATATATACGGAAATACATATATGGTTGTAACAACAATTAATGAAAGAAAGAAGACATATTTGAAATAGAAAAAAGAGATGTAAATAGGAGAGTGTGAGGGAGGAAAGGAAGGAGGAAAATGATATGATTATATTATAATCTCAAAGGGAAAGAAATAAAAATAAGTAAATAAAGGGAAAACACAGAAGTAGTACATAATGACTGGTAATGTACATATCAATTCTCTATTATCATCAATAAATAAGTGTAAAAAAATTGAATGTGCTATTATGTTACTGGAATGTTTGGAATATCTATTAGAAAGACTGAATAGGGTTAAGACAGAGCTTTCTTTGAGCACAGAATATTCTTTTAAAAAGGCAGTCACTACAGATTGTCAAAATCCTGAGTTAAAAAAAACACATTTTTTAGTATACTATTTATTAACAGGTTTTAGCTGGAATAACTTATATAATCACTTGGAATTTTCAGTTTTTCTATATCTGTTACTGAGAAAACAACATCCTTATTCCAGAACGGCATGTGACGCACTAAAAATTAATTCCTGATGCCAGATCTTCATTCGTAGCAGTGGTGAGCAATCAGACAAGGAGCTTGATGCTCAGCTTCCCAAAGGAGAGCCTTGCTCTGCGTGTTCCACATTCCACACAACTGCCAGGCGGTATCAAACAGTTGGAACATGTTTTAGAATGTGCTTAATGATAATATCAATGTCACAGAACGGCTTTAAGATCTTTCTTCGTGGAGAAATGGCCTCATTCCGTGTTCTTGATTGTAAATACTGTGATGACCAAGCACATTCTTCCTCTGTGTGTGTGTGGCGGGGGGGGGGGGGGGGGGCGGGGGGGAGTGTATCTGTGGGGGTGTAGTACATGCCGCAGTTACAAGTGTTTTCCTAAAAGGACAACTTGGATGAGCCAGGTCTCTCCTTCTTCAGGGATCAAGGTCAGGTTGTCAGGCTTGGAGGCCCACACGTTTACCTGCTGTGACATCTCAACAACTGTTACCATTATTTTTTTAAGAAGGCAAATTCATGAATACTTTTTAAATTTTCTCTGTGAGTGTTTTCTGTTTGTTTGCTTGTTTTTCCTAAGGAAATATTTAAATTTAATTTAGTCTCTACTGACAAATAATTATAATTTAGACATACTCTCTTTCTCCAAAATGTTCACTTAAGGATTTAAAAGAAAATGATCTAGGTTATCTCCATGAATAGTCCTTGGTTGGAGTATGAGTCTCTGGGAAGTTCCCTGTGTTCAAATTTTCTTGTTCTGTTGCTCTCCTTGTGGAGTTCCTGTCCTCTCCAGCTCTTGCTATTTCCCACTTCTTACATAAAATTCCATTCACTCTGCCAGTCAGTTGGCCATCAGGCTCAGCATCTGCTTTGATAGTCTGTAGGGCAGAAGCTTTCAGAGGCCCTCTGTGGCAGGTTCCTAGGTTGAGATAACCTAGAATCCCTGCACAGATGTAGCCCATGGCAGTTTAGTGTCCAAGTGGGTTACATAGTGATGGGAAGGGGGACTGCCTCTGATTGGCTGCTCTTTGATCACCTTCCCCTGAGGGGGGAGCAGCCTTACTAGGCCACAGAAGAAGACAATGTAGCCATTCCTGATGTGATCTGATAGACTAAGATCAGAAGGAAGGAGAGGAGGACCTCCCCTATCAGTGGACTTGGGGAGGAGCATGCATGCAGAAAGGGGAGGAAGGGTGGTATTGGGAGGGGAGGAGGGAGGGCTTATGGGGGAATACAAAATGAATAAAGTGTAATTAATAATAATAATAATAATAAAGAAAAGCTTAAAAAAAAGAAAGAAAATGTTTAAGAAATTATACTAAGTACCAAATGACCTGAAGCTTTTAGGGAATTTTTTTTTCTTATTAATTTAAAGTATCCTGCAATGTTTACCTTGTATTTAGATTTGATAAAAATTGTGACTACAATAGTCTTTCCTTATCTATAAGTGATATATTTTCAGGCTCTAAGTGGATGCCTGAAATGTTGGATAAGACTGAATCTTATATGTATATTATGCTTTATTATAACTACATTTAATAAAGTTTAATTTCTAAATTAGGAATTGTCTTAGTCAATGTTGTGTTGGTATGCTAAGACACTATGACCATGATACTGTTTATGTCTGAGATTCATCATTTAACACTTCATACTGAATTTGACATTGGGAACACAGAACTGTTTCATTTATACTCATAAATATTTTTAAAGGTTTCTAAAATTTTGTTTTTAAAATATTCTTTGCTATTATTTATTACAAGTTATTCACTTAGTATCCCAGCTGTTAGCTCCCTCCCTCATCTCCTCCCAGTCCTCCCACCCTCCCTCCTTCTTCCCACAAGGTCCCTCCCCAAGTCCACTGATAGTGGAGGTCCTCCTCCCCTTGTATCTGACCCTAGCCTATCAGGTCTCTTCAGGACTGGCTGCATTATCTTCCTCTGTGGCCTGCTAAGGTTATACCCCCTGCCCCTCAGGGAGAGGTAATCAAAGGGCCAGCCACTGAGATCCTGTCATAGACAGTCCCTGTTCCTCTTACTAGGGAACCTACATAAAGACTGAGCTGCCCATGGGCTACATCTGAGCAGGGGGGAGGGGCGTCTAGGTTTTCTCTATGCATAGGTCTTGTTTGATTCATCAGTCTCTGCAGGACCCCCTTAGCCCAGATTTTTTGGTTCTGTTGGTCTCCTTGTGGAACTCCTGTCCTCTCCAGGTCTTTCTATTTCCCTCTTCTTCCACAAGCTTTCCTGCGCTCTGACCAAAGTTTGGCTATGAGTCTCAGCATCTTCTTTAATACCCTGATGGCAAGAGTCTTCAAGAGGGCCTCTGGGAAGGCTCCTGTCCTGTTCCCTCTATTCTCCTAGGAGCTTTCCACAGGGGACCAATTTGTTTTTTAATGATCAGTGAAGCCTTATAATACTCATTGATCAAAATGAGCAACTAGATTACAGATAATAATGTCTATAATAGGTAGCTACATGTTTCAAGAAAGCTTCCTTCTTTTATGTAACTAGTACTTAAATGAAATACAAATTATTGGCAAAGTGGCTACAGGGAAAAGTTTAAACTATTAACAATTTTGCTTTTTGAAGCAATAGAATTCTACTATTTGTGCACAAGGTAAGAACATTATAAATATATTTAAAAAGTACAAGTTTATCCTCTTACCAGCAATGAAGGAGTTTCAACTTTCTCCACACCCTCTCAGCATGTGTTGTCTCTTGAGATTTTGATCTTAACCATTCTGACAGGTGTGAGATGGAATGTCAGAGTCCTTGATGACTCTGATGACTAAGGAAGTTGAGCATTTCTTTAAGTGCTTCTTGGTCATTTAAGATTCCTCTGTTGAGAATTCTCTGTTTAGTTCTGTGCACACCCTTTTTTAAAAATTGGGTTATTTTGTTTGTTGGTGTTTGATTTCCTGAACTTATTATATATTTGGATATTAGCTCTTTGTCAGATGTAGGATTGGTGAAGCTCTTTTCCCAATCTGTAGGTGGTCTTTTTGTTCTACTGACAGTGTCCTTTGCCTTACTGAAGCTTATCAGTTTCAAAAGGTCCCATTAATTAATTGTTGAACTTAGAGCCTAAGCTGTTGGTGTTCTGCTCAGGAATTTATTTTCTGAGTGCAAACTTGTCCAACCACTTTGGGAATCAATCTGATGCTTTCTTAGAAAAGTGGGAATAACTTTACTTCAAGACCAAGCCTACCTCTCCAGGGTATATATCCAAAGGACAATCCAGCATACAAAAAGATACTTGCTCTACTATGTCCATTTATTCGTAATAGCCAGAATTTGGAAAAAAAAACAAACTGGATGTTCCTCCACATCTAGGCTCAAGTAACTGTGCACATTTACACAATGGAATACTATTAATAGCTACTAATAACAAAGAAATCATGAAATTTGCAGGCAAATGCATGGAACTAGAAAAGATCACCCTGAGTGAGGTAACTCATACCCAGAAAGATACACATGGTATGTACTCACTTATAAATGGATTTTAGCCAAATAATAGTACTAAGAGACACAGGCCCAAAGAAGATACATAATCAGGAGGACCCAAGTGATGATTCATAAATCTCACTTGGAAGGAGAGCTAGAATAGATAGACGTAGTGGCTGAAAAGAAGGAACAAGGTAGGAGAGGGGGCACAGAGTATTAAGATGGTGGAACAGACCGGAGGAGAACAAAGACAAGAAGACAGAAAGCCTGTAGAGAAAAGAGAAAGCAAGGTTGGGGACATATCTGTGACAAACTGGAGAATTAATTCAGTCTCCTGAGTAGATATGAGGGGTATTCAAGAGGAGACTCCTAGTACTAGAGACCATGGAGACTGAATAGGACACCCTCTAAGTAGACTAGTCTTCTATAAAGAGCAGGGGCACCAACCCACCCCAAAAAATTAGATCAAAATTTTACACTGCCTACAATTTCTGCATGCATAAAGATAGAGCAGAAAGAGCAGAGATTGAGGCAATGCCCAACTATTGCCCGTCCCAAAGACACTATGAAATACACTTTGCTAAGCTCGCGGACAGGAGCCTATCAGAGTTGTCCTCTGAGGGATTCTGCCACGCAGTGCCTCAAAACAGATGCTGAGACTCACAGCCAAATACTGGTCAAAGCATAGGGCCTCTTGTGGAAAAGTGGGAGAAAAAAATAAGGAACTGAAAATGACAGACGCTCCAAGAGAAAAAAAGGAGAGCCAATTAACCATGGTCAAGAGGGGTTTGTTGACACTGAAGCATCAACCAGAACCATACATCAATTGGATCTAGGCCTCCTACTTAAATGAGCAGATGGACAGCTTAGGCCTCATTTGGGTCCTCTAGTAAGAGAAGCGGGGACTGCATGAGACAAGGACTCACTTGCTAGCTTTTAGATCACTTTCCCTGGCAGGACTGCCTTGATAGGCCACAGTTGAAAAGGACAGGTTCAGTCTTGATGTAACGTGATGGTGATGGGGTGGATGGGAAAGAGCACTCTCCTTTTCTGAGGAAACAGGGAGAGGGAAGTGGAGAGGGAGAGAGGGTGGGACTGGCAGGGGAGGAGGGAAAGGGCTACAAGGATGTAAAGTGAATAAAATAAATAAGTGAGAAAAAAAAATCGCACCCTGATACGCTGATAATTTAATAATAAAGCTTCTTGAAAAGATGTAAAAATATTAAGAAAGTTGTTATCAGCTATAAAGAAAAATACCCATGGAAATAACGCTACAGGGGCAATTGTCTATGTAGCTAGTCTGCATAATATACAATCTTGGCGGTCTTGGAGACTGCAAGCATTTCTGGGATATGAAGTATGCACTTATAAGCACTGACCTTTGACAGACAGTGAATGATATGTTATTAATAAGACTGACACTGTAAGTGTATCCTCAGCCTTTATACAATTTGTCAATGTTTCAGGCCAGGAATGGCCCTAGATACTGATGCTGTTCGCTCTCCTACAGTTCAAAAAAGATTCAAGGTATCTCAACCAATTTCAGCTCTAAGAAGGTTAAACTTGTAAAAACAGTTATTTTATTTTTATTTTTTTGAGAGAAAAGGTCACTGGTTGTCTAAACACGAAGCCTTAGTACCACCATAAAAGAGAATTTATTTTAGTAAATGAATGATGAGCCCAAGAAGGTCACAGTAGCTTGAAAAGAACAATAGTGGGTCATGAGCATATAAATCTTGAATGAGTTTTCAGGATTATTATACTATTTGGTAAAAGCGCAAGAAGGAATAGGAGGTTATTCATGCAATTCAAATACGAATTAAGACTTTAAAAAAAAAAGTGAGTGTGAAATTTTACTAAGCCTGTACCTGTTAATATATATTAACAGGACAATATTTATCATTTATATGGACTGGGAAAGGTAATACAGAACAAGAAAATAATTAACATATAATTATTCAATAACGTACTTATTTTCCAATTAGCATAAAAATAACATAAGTTCTATTTCACTTTATTTACTTTATCTATTTGCTTATTTTATTTGCCAGTTCTCTTTTATAATTATTAGATTTAAATAAAAGTGATGACAATGGGCTCTGTCTCTCTGTCTGTCTGTCTCTCTCTATCTATCTATCTATCTATCTCCCTCTCTGTAACCCCCTTCCCTAATAAACCTCCCGCGTGGAACCAAAAAAAAAAGTGATGACAATAATTGTGAATATTTTGCTAGTAATTCTAAGTTATTTTCTGAAAATGTTTGATAGTATCATCTGAGGAATACTTTATTACTTCAAGGTATCTGTGATATTCTTTTCAAATTTGGGGAAGGTTGGTAAATACATATATCACAAAATATAAACTTATGCATTTGCAATTACTTAAAAACATCTTTATAAAATTTTATTTATTTATGTATAAGAGCACTTTATTTGCATATACACCTACTGATAAAAGAGAGCACCACAAAAAGAGGGATCAAATCTCATTATAGATGGTTGTGGGCCATCATGGGGTTGCTGTGAATTGAACTCAGTACCTCTGGATGAGCAGCCAGTGCTATACAGTGCTGATCCATCTCTCCAGCCTTCCTCTGTAACAATTTATCAACAAATTAATAACTATAACTTATAAAATTGTAATAAAGTACGGGGAAAATATTTGGTACTAGTTATCTTACTTAATAGCCATAGAATTAAATACTGTGACCATATTATTTATCATAAATTCATTTGTGAATCATGAGTAGGGATTAACTTTCTTAGCATGCTCATTGCAAAAAAAATATGCTGCTCTTTGGATTTGAACATGATGACATAATTTTTTCTATCACGTTTTTAAAAATCTCTAATTTCAATTCTTACATATGTAAAGTTTGACAGTCAGTTTTTTTTTAATTGTAGAAAGATAGAACAATCTAAGCAGACTAAAAACCTGATTTTTTTAAGCCAGTTAAAAAAAATCATGTTTAAGTTCAACAGAAATCCCATAATGTCACAAGATAATAGGATTCGGACAGAATTACATAGACTTACTTGGAGCAAAACTACTGGTGTGTGAAATGGCAAAAACAAGAATAGCTTGATTAACTGATAGGAGCAAACAATCCTTTATGAAAGTAAGAAACTTCCCCAGACCTATTATGGAATTTAAATCCAAACACTCTTTCAGCTACACTAATAATGGTGTACAGCTGAGACTACCTGTCCTTCACAGTACGAGGAAGAAGATCATTGTAAGGCACTTGTAGAGCATTGAACATGAACATTGACTATGGGAAATAGGAAGTGTGTGTGTGTGTGTGTGTGTGTGTGTGTGTGTGTGTTCTAGTGGATCAAAGTAGGTAACATGGAAAAATGACTGGGTGATGTAACCATATAAAGAAACTCAGAATCATAAGAGAATCCTTGTAGTAGAAAACACTGAGATAGAAATGTAGATGATGCCTGGGGATCCATGTTGAACTGGATAGCTTGGATACAATCATTGAAAATACGACAGAAATTATATATATATATATATATATATATATATAATTGTATAATATGTCTATATACATATATATTTCAAATTAAGTGTTCTAGTAAATCAAAGTAGCCAACATGGAAAAATAACTGGAAAGGAGTGAGAAAAGAGTGAGACATCTTAAATTTTGAATTGAAGTGAAGCCAGCAAAAAAATAAAAAGAAAATGAAATATTAAAACATTTAAAAACACTAGTCAGTCATAAAACAAATAACAAAAACAATCTGAAACAACAGAACAATAAAGACAATAAAAAACCAGAGGCAAAAATGAGTAAAGCATTTGAAATAATAATTGAGAATTATTTGTTGAGAACGTACAAGTCATTATAGACATAACATCCCAGACTACTGAAAACTAGGATAGTGTATTGTATTAAAAATATCATTCAGGCCTTTACAGCCATTGAAGCAGGACATTCTCCCCAAGCATGGTTGGATACCATAAAAAGCTAAAATGATACGCTCAGGATGCGAGGCTAAGCACTGCACTCAGGGTCAGCCGCTTTGGACCCAGAGAAGAGCATGTCTGATTGCATGCGGGTTGATGCCCCAGGTCCCGCCTCTGAGAAAAAGGTATCGGATGGTCTGATGCTCTTTGGGTGGATGACACCTAAATGAACATCTGTACAAAGTCCCAATTTATTTCTAATATCAGAGATCAGACCTCTACTCTTGCCTGATGCGTCTAAAACAAATGGGGGAACTGTAGAGAGCTGCGGAATGCTATGCCTTAAAGATGGAGCTGGTTTCCGCCTTCCACCTTCCCGACGGTGAGTGCTCTCTGTCACGAACAACTCCACATTTGGCTAAGGCCGAGGATCTGACTTGCTTCCATGTATGTGGACCTATCTGCATTGCCCCCATGGCACGCCTGGGTTGGCTTCCCAGAGGCTATTTAAGCTGTGGGCTGGCTTTCCCCGGGGTCCGAGGATTGTTCAATGTTCCTGAATAAACTGCATTGAAAAAAAAAAAAAAAACAATCAAGTAAATGTTCTCAAAATAAAAAATTAACAGATGAAAAGTAAAAAAAAAAAAAAAAAAAAAATATCAGCATCAATGCACATACTCAAGCTGTAGAAGGCATCCACAAAAACACAGAGAATATCTAGAAATCACATGAAGAAAACAAATTTCCTGTCTGTGGAAGAAAAAAGTAAACCAGATTCTCATCAGAAGCTATGTAAGTAGAATGATAATAGAGTAGTATACCAAAAGTGTTGAAGTAGAAATCCATGAGATTTGAGCCTTCTGTGACTATGCGTGTCTGTAACTGAAGCACTAGGAAGGATGAAACAGGATGACTGTGAATTCAAGTCTACCCTAGGTTACATATGGAAACCCTGTCTGAAAACTCAAAACAAAACAAAATCTACAAACCCATGATATTATTCTAGATATAGCTAATTATTCATCTAAACTTATTAAATGCAACTGAAATTGATTAAATGATTAAATATGATTAAATGTTGCCAGGAAATCTGTTCTCAAGTACAATTCAAATAAATTTTACAAGAATAATGAAAATAATTGAAATTATAACTCCATCCATATAAGCAAAAAGGTGTAAATGATAAAAATAATAATATATTGTTTTCCTTCTGAATCTATCTAAAATAATATCCAGGGAAATATAGCTGGCAAGTAAAACATTTTTTTTTCGAGATGAGAGTTTCTTTGTGTATCCTTTGTAGAACAGGCTGGCCTCAAACTCACAGAGATCAGCCTGCCTCTGTTTCTCCAAATGCTGAGATTACAGGCATGAGCCTCGGTGCCTGGCTAACTAAAATATTTCTAAATTAGATTATAACCACATTATTATAAAGAAATGTGATGGGATTACAAGTAAGGTTTTGGCGTCTACCGCAAAGCCAAGAAGAGCTTTATGTAGTAGCACACATTTAAATACTCCTGGAGTATGTAGTGTCCTTCAAAAGGATGCTCCTGACAACAGTGACATGTTAAATGAGGCAAAACCTTTCAGCTCTGAAATAACTCAGATTAAATCCTTTATTTTATTTGAAGCCTTGGAGATGCTTATTTTCATATTTGAGTAAATAAGCAAGAAAAAGTATCTGTCTATATATGCATTATGCATTATTTTTATATATGTCTATCATCTATACAATATCATCTGCATATCATATATATATATATATATATATGTATATATGTAGTTGACCTGATTATGAGTATCAATCACATTTGTCTAACTGGCACTTGTCTGTATATCCTATTCATCACAATATAATAGATATTCTCATCATTCACATATGAACATATGAACGACATTATCTAAATGACATTAAATTTTGAGTACCTGAATATATATATATATATATATATACTTTTTTGATCATGAGTCTAGTCTTTAATAGCCGAGCCACCTCTCCAGCCTGCAAAGTATATTCTCAAACCATAATGCAATCAAATTAAGAAATAGGTAAAGAGAGTGAACTATTTAGAGATAAAAAATAAAATTTTCAAGTTTTATTATTTTTAATTACATGTGTTGCGTGGGAGGGAAAGAATGTGCATGTGAATTCAAGGGCTGGAAAAACCCCAAGAGAGTGTTCGATCTTTTGGTGCTGGTGTTAGAGGCAAGTGTGTGCTGCCTTACACGGGTGTTTCAAATAAAGTTAGATTCTCTGAAAGCAGAGGAGGCACACTTAACTGCTGAACTGTCAGCTCAGCCTCAAGTTATTCTAAACACTTGGAGCAACCAAGAAATAATAACCATATGAATGTTTTCCCCTTTATTGCTTCTGATGATAAAGTGTGACCTCACTTAAAATCCATGTCGGTGAATAAGGGATTGAATTCACCAACACCATCC
Source organism: Meriones unguiculatus (assembly GCF_030254825.1). Taxonomy (NCBI): domain Eukaryota; kingdom Metazoa; phylum Chordata; class Mammalia; order Rodentia; family Muridae; genus Meriones; species Meriones unguiculatus. The sequence continues at coordinate 49,855,696 of NC_083363.1, forward strand.
CAACTAAAAGCAGCATCACTTGGAACAAGACTCCATTTGCAAGGCACAGGACAGGATAGACAGCATGGGTCTTTGCTCTGGAACTCCATGCCTATGTCATAGTTTAACACATGATAAGGCCAAATCATCCCTGGCCTACATGTGATTATATATGTGGCTTAGAGAAGAAATACATGAGCCTAGCATATCAGGCTTCTTTTTTGTCCCATTTGACTTGTGACTCATTGCATTGGTCCTGAGACACAAGTCCATGCAAAAGTAGGTAATCTATACAGCAACATCATCCTACAACAGTGGTCCTGCGGTCTGAAAGGAATGGTATGATTTTGGCTAAGGTATGACAGGCACTGCAGTGTTTGTGACACAGTGCTTAAAAGACCCTAAACCTGTTCTATTCATAAAGATTCTGCTTCAGATAAGGCACCATTCTACCATATTTGACAGCAAGCAGTGGACTGCAGATGAAGTATCTAGGGCTGCTCCATGTTGTGGAGAGGAACTACCCTGTTCTACCAAGTCCTCCAAATATGTGCAACACACCAGCCAAAAATTTGGGAAAATTCTGTGATTGGATTGCCCCCTAGTGTTGAGACAGTGACAACGCACCAAAAATGAAATTGTAACATCCCTGGATTGAGAGCACCATCTAGCATTGAAATACCTGAACTATCCATAGGCTCAGAGAAAAAAGAATAGCCTGTTCGGAGTTTCTGTAGAGCTCGTCACAATGTCAAGTTAGGACAAATGGAACATATAGCTGTCCTTTCAGTGTCCATAGAGAATAGCATATCAAGTATCAAGAGCTCTCAGGAAGCTAGGGTGCACCTAAAAGCCAAAATAGATAAAACATTAGACAAAGGACAGAACAGAGAGTGAGAGAGAGAGAGAGAGAGAGAGAGAGAGAGAGAGAGAGAGAGAGAGAAAGAGAGAGAGAGAGAGAGAGAGAGAGAGAGAGAAACTGCTAAGAATCAAATCATCTTGGTGGACTCTAAAATCTGTGTATTTCTCTCCTCCTATTATGCCTAGAATCGAATGGGTTTTAATTACTAGATTAATCTTAGGAAGCATAGCTCTCAATATTGAGAATGTATTAATATTTTCTATTGCTATAATAAAGCATTATGGCCAAAGAAACTTATAGAAAGCAGGGTGCATTTATCTTATGGTTCCAAAGAGATAAATGTTTGTCAAGGTGGAAAAGCATGGTAGAAGGCAGCAGACATGTTGGCTGGAGCTGAAGGTGAGGGCTCACATCTTGAATTGCAGACACCAAACATAGAGTAAATTGGGAATGGCCTTGGTTTATAAAACCTCCTCTGCCGTACTTCCTCCAACAAGTGCGCATCCCCTAAACCTACCCTAACCGTGCCACCTATTGGTAATTCAAGTATTAAACCATCTGAACCTACCCGGGACATTCCTTTGAAGCCACCACGAGGTGGCAAAATCTGCCCATCATTCATGTGTACCAGAGTGTGTGCTCTACTGTCCCATAAGAAGGACATAATCTCCTCCTGTTACCCCATATCCTCGATATGACACAAGCAGCCAGTACCAGTAGGAAGGGAGACAGAGTGCATGGATAAAACACCAAACTGTGAGAAACAGTATGACTACACGGGGGACCCTAAAGCAGTTCATGAAACCTCTTTTTTTTTTTTAATCTCAAGTAAAGATAAACTGGTGCATATGACTGTTGGTAATGGGATGTTGAAAAGAGAACTGTGTAAGCTCAGGATAATATGAGCCATGTCAAGAAAATATACAAACTTTACTGAGAAATTTGGGTACTACCTTATTCATGTTTTATAGCTTACACTTATTCAAGCTACGTACAGAATTTTAAGTGCGTGAGAAAGTTGTTGAAAACCGATTGTAACATGCTAACCTGCCATAACTCTTAAGCTTTATATAATTTCAGTATATCAACATGGCAGCTTGTAATGCCCTATGTTTGCTATATTCAAAGACACAGGAAGGCTAGTCAGGCTTGACTCTGCTTTTCTCCTCCATACTCCATTTGACACCTAAAATTGGAGTAAGGACTATTCCATAGATGTCTGCAGCATGCTGTGTGATATGACATTCTGCCCTAAAATGCTAATACCGAAGTGGAATAGTAATCTCTTAACTATCAGGTTCCACACCTGTTTTGCTAAAATGGTTATCTTAGTTTTGCAAATACTGGCTACTGTGTTGCGGGCACAATTAGAAATGATACTTAAAAATATGTGTTCTCCTTGATCTTAGGAGAGCAGGAAGCAGTCCCATAGGAGGCCACTACATGACTCCTCCTATAGGCCAAACTAGCAGTGACCTTGTCCCCTACCCTAATAAGAGGCATAGAAGGGAACCGCTGCACTTAGCCAAAAGTGTCAGAGAATGGGAATTCCTCAGCCTCTTCTCATAGTGAAAAGGGAAATGTGGAAACGTTTAATCAGTCTTTGGTTTATTCTCCAAGTCTATTGTGTGTGCATTGGTTTGTTTATCTTTCTTCTGGGTGCTGACTTTATGAAATCATGTCACTTTTCTTCTCTAGGTACCTTACCTGGGCCTATATTTCTCTACCATTCTTACTTGCTCTCCTTTCTATTATGGTTTATGATATCCGGTCATAAACACTTTTTTTTTTTAGGTTGGCAGGTTGCTCTATAATAAACATTTTTTTCCCACCACCACGCTGAAAAGTAAGAGCAGAGAGTAATACCATATTGAAAGCAACTTTTCAAAAGTTTATTTTTCATCCTGGCATTTAAAAAAAAGTTTTGCCAGGTTCATGGATGTATGCGGCCTGTCTCATGGCCAAGATAGGCCAATCTATAATGCAACGATCCCCTGGCTCTGGCAGGCATCGTATAAACACTGCCTAAGTCCTGATGGTTATAGTATTAGTCATTTGTCATCTTCATTTTCCTTCAGAGGAATATCAGTCTGTGTCTGAGAGTTCCTTCCAGATAAGCAGACTCTCCTTAAGTTTGGTCAGTGTCTAACAATTGTGTTTCATATGTCTCCAGACAGGTTCTTGGAGTAAAAGAAACTGTTCCCTCAGTAATGTTACACTAAGAGTTAAGTGAGAAAAAATAAATCATGGCTCACAGGTGAGGAGTTGCCATCCTTTTTTCACCTCAACTTCAAGCTCTTCCTTATGACCCCTCATCCAGGAATCCTAACATATCACATCCATTTCTAGTCTTCAGGTATGAAGTGATTCTAGCCTGGTGTTCTGGACTTCCACTATCCAAGCCAGTTATAAACCTCAGAGGGAGGTTGAGAAATACTCATATATTTTACACAGTAACTCTTCATCCAGGCTCTTTATGCTCTCCTCTGAGGCCAGACAATTGAACACATCCCTTTACAGCAAGATGCTATCTTTGCTTAGCGAAGCCGGCCAAGCTGTTGCAAAAACCAGATATCATTTTAAGATGTCTCAATACTCACATTGATGAGCTACTAAACTTTAACAAGTGGACCGCCTTTCTGCCCCCATGGAGTTTAGAAGACCAGCCTAGGATATCGTCTTAACTTAACTTTACTTTTACCCCTGCCTTCTGATTGATTCATCAGTTGTTCCAAAAATCTTGGCCTTAGTCTAAATGACACAGTTGCATGATTGAAAAAGGTGATTACACAGATGCAGCATTTCACAAAGTTAATTTGACTGGGAATTTACAAAGAGAACTGTGTCTTATATGATAGTCAAACATCTACATGCCCAAAATATGAGTCAGAAAGAGGTCACCAAGTGATTTTATCCTAACTGGAAAGAAATTTATTCAAAAAAAGCTCAAAGATTTTAGGTGTTAAAGAATGGGAGAGATTCTTTGCTAGCTGTTCATCTGACAGAAGATTAATATCTAGACCATCTAAAGAACTTAGCATACTAAGTATCAAGAAAACAAACAACTCAACTGAAAAATAGGCTACAGAACTGAACAGAGAGTTCTCAAAAAATGTGACTAATAAATACTTTAATAAATGTTCAGCATCATTAGCCATGAGGGAAATGAAAATTAAAACTGCTTTTGAGATTCCATCTCACACCAGTCAGAAAGGCTATTATCCAGAAAACAAATGACAGCAAATGCTGCCAGATTGTGGGGAAGGTAGAACTATTGTTCACCGGGAGTGTAAATTAATGCAACCAACAAATCAGCATGGGGGTTTCTAAGAAAAAAAATAGATCTACTATCTAAATCAGCCATATAATTTCATTCCAGGGCAGGTAACCAAAACTTCTACATCTTACCTGCATATCCATGGTCAATGCTTCTCCATTCATAAGAGCCAGGGAATTGAAACAAACTAGTTGCTCAGCCATTGATGAATGGATAATGAATGTTTGGTAAATACAAACATAATTAGATATTATTCTAAGTAAGGAAAAATAAAGTTATGAAATCTGCTTGAATATGGATGGGATTTTTAAAAATACCATAGAGAAGAAGATATTTCACACAGAATGGTTAAGTACATATATTCTTTCTGCTATGTGGCTTCTAGCTTCCAACTTTGAGGTAGAAAGATGAGAGAAAGTTGGAGTAGGGAGAAAAGTTACACCAAAACTAACGCTAAATAAAAAATCTATCAAGAAATTGATATAATATGTAGGCTGCACAATGGAGAAAATCCATAGATGGTGTTACCTAGCTGCGGATCTTATTTATTATAATTCCGAACCGCCAAGAATGATATATTCCATTATGAAATAGAAACATGAGTTTCTTGGGAGCAATCATCTGATTTCTAATCAAATTTGAGCTCTGCTTCATTAAAAGGAAATATCTGAATAGTTTGGTAAACCTCATTAAAGGTCTGTGGCCGTGGCTTTATACAGACCCTAGCATAGACCCTACTACTGATATTTCCTTAAATATGTATGGTAAGTGTAGATGTTCATACCCATACTCTAGTGATGGTCTCAGCAATGGTCTCCTTGTGAAGCTCCTGTCCCCCCTGGGTCCTTCTCGATCCCCCTTGCTTACATAAGACTCCTTGTGCTCTGTGCAAAGTCTGGCTGTGAGTCTCTGCATCTGCTTTGATTCTTTGCTGGGTGGAGTCTTTTAGAGGACATCTGTGGTGGGTTCCCATTGTGTTCACTCTCTGCTACCACATCTGGTGCGTGTCCTGTTGTCCCTTCTGAATGAGAGTTAAGCATTTCTCCTAGGGTCCTCCTTGTTGTTTAGCCTCTTTAGGACTCTAGATTTTAATATGTTTAGCCTATATTATATGGGTAATATCCATTTATAAGTCTATGTAAGTGAATATATACACCATACATGTCTTTCTGCTTCTGGGTTACTTCACTTAGAATGATCTTCTCTAGTTCCATCCTTTTGCCTGGAAATTTCATGTTTTCTTTGTACTTAATAGCAGAGTAGTATTCCATTGTGTAAATGTACCAGAATTTCTGTATCCATTTTTTGGCCTAGGGACATCTAGGATGTGTCCATTTTCTGGCTATTACAAATAAACCTGCTATGAACATAGCACTATTCCAGGTTTTTTTGAGAAAGTGCCAGATATATTTTCCAAAGCAGTTTTACCAGTTACATTCCCACCAACATGTTTTGTCACTTGAATTTTCGGTCTTAGCCATTCTGATGTGTGTGAGATGGAATCTCAGAGTCATTTTAGTTTGCATTTTCCTGAACTAAGGACATTGAGCATTTCTTTAAGTCTTTCTCTCCATTTCAGTATTCCTCTGTTGAGGTCTCTGATTAGATCTGTACCCAAGTTTTAAATTGGATTATTTATTTTGTTTGTGTTTAATTTCTTAAGTTCTTTATAAATTCTGGATATTAGCCCTCTGTCAGAAATAGGGTTGGTGAAGATCTTTTCCCAATCTGTAGGCAGTCATTTTGTTCTGTTGACCTTCTCCTTTGCTTTATAGAAACTTTTCAGTTTCAGAAGGTTCCATCAATTGATTGTTGATCTTAGAGCCTGAGCTGTTCATGTTTTGTATAGGAAGCTGTCTCCAGTGCCAATGCTTTCAAGGCTCTTCCCCTTTTCTTCTAACAGATTTACTGTGTTTGGATTTATGTTGAGATCCTTGATTCACCTGGATTTTACTTTTGTGCAGGGTGATAAGTATGGGTTTATTTGCATTTTTATACATATAGACATTCAATTAGACCAGAACCATTGTTGAAGATGCTGTCTTTTTTTCCATACTATGGTTTTGGCATCATTGTCAAAAATCAAGTGTCTGTTGGTGTGTGGTTTTATTTCTTTTATTTTTTTTCAGTACAAACTTTTTATTGACACTGTAAGAAACAGTTTTTAATTTATTTGTTTTTTTCTTTGTTACAAAAGAATTAAATTATCTGAAAGCCAAGGCAGAGTTCATGTGTCTGGGCTGCCATTCCTGTAGCCTATGACTACTGAGCATCTACAGGCTTTTCCAAGGAAGGTACAAAGCCATTACACCCCAACTCTACACCTACAATAGTTGAATGTATTTACATGGATTGCTCCTTAAAAAGGATTACACAGGTTTATTTTTGGGTCTTTGATTGGATTCCATTGATCCTACAGTCTGTTTCTATGCCCTTACTATGTCTTTTGTTTTGTTTCTATATGAAGCTGAGAATGGTTCTTTCAAGGTTTGCAAAAAATTTTGCTGTTATGTTGATGAGAACTGCATTGAATCATGTAGATTGCTTTCAGTAGTATGACCATTTTTGCTATGTTAATCCTTCTAATCCATGAGCATGTGAGATCTTTTCATCTTCTGGTATCTCCTTCAATTTATTCCTTCAGAGACATGAAGTTTTTTCATACTAGTCTTCCACTTGCTTGGTCAGACTTATACCAAGGTACTTTATGTTATTTGTGCCTATTGTGAAGGGTGTTGTTTCTTATATTTCACTTCCTGCACTCTACTTTTTGGAGTAACATGATAATCTATACCATTCTTTTATTCATTTAATCAACTACTTTGATATTTTGAGTAAAGAACAGAGTTTTCTCCTCAGTCAGTAGTCAGACATAAAGCTGAATGTCACACAAACACATGTAATGAAACTGGAAAGCCAGTTATTTTTGCTTAATTAATGTGTAGAATATTCAGGGAAGGCCTGACCTAACTGAGCAGAAGTCATAAAGATTGGGGCTGGAACTTTCTGAGGTATAGTGGCCTCTGTCTTTAAAGAAATAAGTTACATCCTATGAAAGAGCCAATAAGAAAATCATATGGGAGTATGTTGATGGTAATGTTCAGATTAAAGTAGGAGAGAAGGTGGAAACTTTAGTTATTTTAAGGCAATTGATTCTTCCAGTAGCACACAAATTTGAAAAAAAATATCCAGGAACTCTATAGAGTAATTAAACACAAAAGAATCACAATGACAGGCCTATGAGATCCTAGACAGAGGCCCCTTATGAGTCATGCTTGGCATTCAGACCTACATAATCTGAGGAAATGATTATATGCTGAATTCATCTGTCAAATTTCTGGTAATTATTTTCAACATGTAGCTAACTGGTATAATTCAATTGAACTGATATTTAATTATATAAGATGCTTAAATGTATACTGCATGATATTTGGAAAGGCCTAAAATATTCTGTTTCATTCAGATTTTCCTTTTATAAATAAACATACAACACACTTATAATATACATCATATAAACATATATTAAAAATATTTTAGCAATACCTATTAACTATGATCATCACATGAAACTGTTAGAAAGTTTGAAATTTATTTTAAGAGCTTTGGTTATCATTATTTTATGGGGAATTAAAAATAAAAATGTTAAAATTATTTTTTGGCTGAAATTCTAAAACTCTCTGAGGTACTTGGATTATGGTTAAAATGTTTATTTGAATTTTCAGACTTGATTGAGGCAATCAGAAGCATTTTAACTGCCAGGACTCATTGAAAAGAGGAATCTATCTTATAGATATCTGTTCTCTGTTCTTTGGAGAGAGGAGCAATGGAGGATTCTGGTTCTTTGGCTAGCTCAGGTCCCTCTATATATCATTATTCTTTGCTTAGCACCTCTGTCTTGATCCTTCTCTACTAGAGGCTTTGTCTGAGGGTTATTGATGAGGAAAAATTGAAAATATTTTATTTCTATTACTCAACACATAGAAATTTTTGACTCTTACCTCCCAGTGAGTTATAGATGATGAGCTGAATATTCCACAGGAAATTAGAATAATGGTAGCCATTGCTGTCTCCTACTTAACTAATTGCATATACTACTGGATTAGAATTTTTGTCTCATTTAACTGCTATGACACATAGCATATCAAATTTCCTTACATCAACAGCATTCTTAGCTATTTTTCTCCACTTTTATTCTAAAAATGAATGACCTTGTTATTTATTTTCAAGGTGAAGAATATAACTGATGTAAAATTTTTAAATTTTTTATTAATTATTATAGTTTATTTACTTTGTATCCTGGCTGTGGCCCCCTCCATTACAACCTCCCAACCCCATCCTCCTTCCCTCTTCTGCACCTATGCCCCTCCCCTTGACAAGCAAAGGTATCCCCTGGTTGATTTTCAGAACACAAACTAAAAGGGATGTCTAGGAAATAATTATAAAATGAAGGTTTTTGTACATTAGTTGTCTTTGCTTTTGCACAATGCATTACAGCTCAAGTCTTCTATAGTTCTTAAAGTAGAGCCAGCTCTTAACCATTTGCATGGAATATAATGACAGCCTAAAAGACATAAAAATAGAAAAAAAAATAGTTTGGCTGGTAAGTATGAGACTTGTATAGTGAAGGTCAGGAAAAAGTTATAATTACTCTTGTTTTAAAAAAATACGTTCCAAGAAACAATATTTTGTAATTCTCTAAATGTTACAAAGATTTAAACTGAGAAATTCAAGACATTTTCAAAATTTCAACATATAGCCCTTCAATTTTTTTTTAACCATATCATCAGCGTTAATCTTATAGCCTGGAAAGAAATTACCAGGGAGAAAATATGGCATTTTATTTTGAGAAGAATGTAATGAGTAACAAGATTTCTCTTGATTACATATGGAGAAAAAAGATGGAATTCCAAGAAAGAAATTGAAATTCTAACTGCTGAAAAAATACCCTATACTTATGTATCAAGTGAATATATATGTATTTTTTTTAAATGAAGAGGGAAATTAGCTATTGACAAAAACAAGGGATTGGATGAATAAAAGCTGAGAGAATCTCTAATTAGTAGACCTACAGTGAATGATCAATTTAATAAAAACATTCTAAGAAAGGAAGGAGTGAATTCGAGGCCTTCCTGGTCTACAAATTGAGTCCTCTAGGAGAACTAAGGCTACACAGAGCACCTCTGCTTCCCAAAAAATGGGGGGCGAATTTATAATACCTATTTTTATCATTTAATGTATTTATAGCTAAAATACTAGCTTTTCATTTCAGGTTTGTAAATTATGTTTTCCGGCTAACTTAAAATATTATTATAATTTACGTTAGGATTTTCCAGACATGTAGAAAAGCAGAGGAGGATAATTATATTTTAAGTAGTGACCAATAAAATTACTCAAGTGTGACATGATTTTTATACTCTTCACGAACTGTCAAATGTTGACACCAGTTATTTCTTCTACAGAAATAAGAAGCCACGTTATTATTAGCAAAAGAAAATAGGTACAATCAACGACAATAACAAAATCCAAATGCAATTCTAAGAGATCCTTCCTCAGATATCTCAGAGAAATTAAAAAAGTGAAAAAAATAAAAATTGCAGAAACAACATAAACTAATGTAGGTAAGCACTCACTTATTAAAACAGAAAGACGTTTAAAGTTCTGTAGTTATTATTGTCTTTCTAAACATTTGATGGATTTAACAAAACATGGAAATTTAAATCTATTCAATATCTCTACTCAATAAAGAATGTTATGATTTTCATATCACTTTTTAATCATTGTGTCTCTTAGTTTTGACCTTTTCAGTGGAGACTTACATAAAAGCTTGTGTTTTTCTAGTAGAAGCCTCACTTGGACTAGAAAAGTCCATCAATGTTTGAGCAGATATAGACGAATTTGTTTCTTATTTGTTTGTTTGTATTTAAGGAGAACAGTCAACAGTAGGCATTCTATTTATACAGTCAAGAAATAAGTGTAGCTGTGTCTCTTGCAGAGCTTAATTGTATACATATTCCTCAAAATACATCTGCAAGTAGGAAAAGAGAAACATTCAAAGACAAAGTTGAGAGAGAAGAAACAGAGATGGAGTGAAAGCATGAACAAGAACTCTATTCCTAATAGTTGGTAAAGTTCTATCACTTGTGAAAAATGTGACCTGAGACATAAGTACTAGCCATTCATTATGCTTGCTTTAATGCTTTAGCAAATTAACAACAACTTCCTTATATTTGGTCATATAGAATACAAAGCTGTAGGTGTACTTAAGAAAACACAAAAATACTTTTATTTACATATTTTTTATCTTTTTCTCCCTACTCCACCCCAGTCCCTTCCTACATCCCAACACTATGTAGAAGAAAGAAAGGGGTGGAGGGAAAGGAAGCATATTTCTCTTAGCTGCTTCATGCTGCTTAGGATTGTTGGATTCCTTGGATCCAGTCAAATCTTCATTTCAGGAGATCTCCAACTTCTTGTCTCCCAAAAGCAATCAAGAACAGCAAGGGGGAAGCAGGAGCAGCCTTGTTCTTTCTCAGAGCTTCACACTCTCTAGGATCTGGCACTTATTCTCTCCCCAGATTCCTCAGATTTAAACTTTCTGCAGCTGGCAAAAAGCTCCTCTCAGAGCCCACAGGAAGCAAATTGTCGGCTGTTGTGGACCATCTCTATCACTCCCACATTCCACACCTGGGACCAAAACAAAAACATGTTTATATCCACAAAAATCAATGAAGATTATCAAGTTTAGAAACATCATATGTTATGCTGAGACTAATAGCATAGGCTCGTAACCCCACTGATATAGACATATAATATAGGATAAACCTACTAAAATCTGTACATCTAAAGAAACTAATCAAGAGAAGGGACCCTGACTAAAATGCACAATCCCCATCCCAAAAGGCAAAGAGGATGGACATTAGAAGAAGAAAACAGGAAACAACCTAGGAACCTACCACAGAGGGCCTCTGAAAGGCTCCTCCCTGCAGACTATCAAAGCAGAAGCTGAGACTTATGGCCAACTGTTGGGCAGAGTGCATGGATTCTTATGTAAGAAGTGGGAAATAGTAAGATCTGGAGAGGACAGGAACCCCACAAGGAGAGCAACAGAACCAGAAAATTTGAACACAGGGGTCTTTCCAGAGACTCCTACTCCAACCAAGTACCAGGCATGGAGATAACCTAGAACCCCTGCACAGATGTAGCCCGTGGCAGTTCAGAGTCCAAGTGGGTTACATAGTAATGGGAAGAGGGACTGTCTCTGACATGAACTGATTGGCCTGCTCTTTGACACCCCAACTCCCCGAGGGTGGAGCAGCCTTACCAGGCCACAAAGGAAGACAATGCAGCCACTCTTGATGAGACCTGATAAGCTAGGTCAGATGGAAGGGGAGGAGGACCTCCCCTATCAGTGGACTTAGAGAGAGGCATGCTAGGAGATGTGTGTGGGGGATTGAGAGGGAGTAAGGGAGGGGGCTACAGCTGGGATAGAATGTTAATAAACTGTAAGTAATATAAAAAATAAAAATAATAAAAAATTCTGTTTTATGAATGAAACATAAGTGATGTTAGAAAGGTCTGCATTTCTAATAGTATCTACATATCCACTGAGTCAAGCACTTTCTATCAGGGAATAGTAAGTTTTAGAAGATACGTAAAACAGAGCGTGCTAGAAAACAATGTCTATACTTTCTTAAAGGTATTTAAATAATTTAAATTCAAATCTAAATTATCCTATGATAAGAACATAAGGACACCCAAGTTTAAATATATTATGCAACAGCAATAAATGAAACTTCAGAAACATATTGTTATCTCTTTTTAATCAGTCACTGAATCCTTGGAAAAATTGGATGTGGATTTGTATTTGATATAGTCTGCACCTTTTTAGCTTTGATAATGAATAGGCTTTTTATTTTTAATGGTTGCTGTTTAAGTGAAGACAACAAAATCGATGCTCTGTTTGTAGCCTAAATTAAATGTCTAGAAGATAAAAATAAACACTTAAAATTCTATAGCAGTGGGGTAATTTAGAGAAATATTTGACGCGATAATGATTAGAGTAGTGTACAATAGGAAAACAAAGAAAATTGGATTATACAGCTTTCTTTTGGATTGTTTTAGCCAGCATTAGGCATTGGTCAATGCGTGCCCCAATTCCTTGGAGAACCTGGCTAGATAACAAATGACATTACTCACATTGTTCTACATAGGAAATTAGAGAATACAGGTGGAGTAGAAGTGGACATACAAAATGAGAGAATTTAAAAATATGGAACATGTTCACAAAGGAATTCTGTTAAGACTTCAAACATGAAATTTTCAGAAAAAAAATAGATGATATTAGAAATATAAAACAACCTGTGTGAGGTGGCACATGCCTATGTTCCCAGCACTCAGGCAGGCAGAGTCATGCAGATCTCTGTGAGTTTGTGGTCTACAAAGTGAGTCCAAGGCTATACAGAGAAACCTTGTATTGAAAGAAAGATTACTTGGTTTGCTGCTTTTCAGCTTCTTTAGTTCTTTGTATATACTGGATATTAGTCCTCTGTCAGATAAAGGGTTAGTGAAGATTCTTTCCCAATCTATAGGCAGTGGTTTTGTTTTGATGACGGTGTCCTTTGCTTTACAGAAGCTTTTCAGTTTCATGAGGTCCCATTTATTGATTGTTGCTCTTAGAGCCTGTGCTGTTGGTGTTCTCTTCAGGAAGTTGTCGCCTGTACCAATGAGTTCTAGGCTGTTCCCCATTTTTTCTTCTAAGAGATTTAGAGTATCTGGTTTTATGTTGGGGTCTTTGATCCACTTGGACTTTAGTTTTGTGCAGGGTGATAAATATGGATCTGAAAATCACACCAGGACCTACCTAAAAGGTACACTGTGATAATACTGAAACAATTATTAATAGAAGTAACTATGCAATCATCCTTTTTTTTCTTTCTTTTTCTCTTAACTTGAATTTAACGGCCACTCATGGCTTGGGACCCATACCCACTAAAGTGGCCAAGAACTTGAGATTAGATACTTCACAGACTTAGTAGATAGTCAAATACTGTCGTATTGCTGAAGGTCTACAGCAATAAAATGACTCCTAAATCATTTCACATTGAACCATCATCAGAGAAACTTCATGCAGCAGCTGGGAATGCACACAAAGAATTACATAACTGGAAAGTAGACACATGCACACACACACACACACACACACACACTCACATACGACTGTATTAGATTGACTTCCCATGAACTAACTTCAGAACATTCTTTATTCTGATTTAAAAGATTCTCTAATTTCTATTATATCACTTGTAATTTAGCATACCTAAGTCTACTTTATTTTGATCTATCTTAAAGAGTACATAAAAACTACAAACATTACCAAATGGATTATAATCATTTCCATGCTGATAACCCAAACAAACTATAGAGTCCAAATACCCTCTGGTATAGTGTTTTATATTTTTTAACACAGGAAATATTGTCCCTTGTCTTTAAATTATTCTTCTTCCTATTATAATTATTTATTACGATTTTTCACTTTCTATAGCAGTTGTAGCCTCTTCCTTCATCTATTCCCAGTACACCCTCCCTCCACCTTGCTCTCCTATAGCTCTTTTCCAGTCCACTGATAGGGGAAGTCTTCCTCCCCTACTGTTTGACTCTAGCCTATCAGATCCCATCAGAACTGCCTGGCTCCTTTTCTTCTGTGAGTTGAATAGGTCACCCCACCAGAAATAAGTGATCAAGGAGAAGGCAACCTAGATTATGTCAGAGACTGTCTCTTTTCCCCTTATTAGAGAACTCTCATGAAAACTGAGGTGTCTATGAGCTACATCTGAGCAGGGGGCCTACGTCCTCTCTATTTGTGGTCTTTGGTTGATGAATCAGTCTGTGCATTTCGCCTCCCTGGGCCCTGCTATTTTTTGGCTTTGTTGATCGCCTTGTGGGGCTCCTGTGTCCTCTGGGTCATTTTATACCCCTCCCCCATTTCCATAAGACTCCCTTTGCTTTGTCCAAAGTTTGGTTGTGAGCCTCTGCACCTGCTTCTATCACCTGCTGGGTGGAGTCTTTTAGTGGACATCTGTGGTAGGCTCCAGTCCTGTTTCCTCTCTTCCACTGCTTCTGTTGTCTCTGTTTTCCCTTCTGAATGAGAATTAACCATCTTCCCTAGGATCCTCCTTGTCATTTAGTTTCTTTAGGCCTGTATATTGTAGCATATGGGCTGGAGATATGGCTCATCTGTTAAAGGTTAGCTTCACAACCAGAAATGTAAACAAAATTTCAAATGTTTGATTTTACAATAAAGACTCAGGATCCAGATACTGGTTGGTATCTGGTTGAAACCCTACTGCTTCAGAGAGGCAGCAAAAGCTTCCAGCTGAACCTCCTACTCAGCAGAAGTCCTAGAAGGGAAAAAGCCCCTTTTCATCTCCCCACTGTCTTAGAAACCCTTCAAACCCAATGTCCCTCCTTTCAAATTCCTGAGTGTCTATCTGTTCTTCACATTTCCTCTCACTTTCTGTTTCCTCCCTGTTAACTGATTGCTTGCTCCATCTCTTGACCTAACATTAACTGCTGTGGAAGTTTTGGTTTATAATATGTGAACATTTGCATTTTGATCCCAGGTGTGGGATTAGGGAGTGATTCATGTTGTGCACAGCAGCCAACTATTTGCCTCATTTGGGCTCTGAAGGGGGCTCTTTGCCAGCTGGAGATAGTTTAAACCTGAGGCGTCTGAGAGGTCTCTACCTGAGGCTCTCTGACTCTCCTGCCCAGCTTTTAGCTGGTCAGCTTCTTTTTTAACCAATCAGAGAGGATGGAGAACAGTTTTTACAGAACACTGTGAGAGGAGAATCTTCATAGAAATGACAAAGCTTATGTCCAGACTCCAAACAGATCTTGGGGCACAGAAATAAGCATCTGAATATAGAGTGCACAAAACCATCCTTCAGCAAATATGTTCATAGTCACACAAAATTAATTTGACTTGTTCGCCTTATAGGAAATCTATGCCCAATTCAATATCCAGGAATAATGTGATTAATTGTGTATCTAATTATAAGCGTGAAACTCCATGCATATGATAGGCAGCATAATAATCAGGTAATTTCTGCCCAATTTCCTCTGTTATAAAGGTGCTCTGAAAAATCAATACTACAAAAACAAAACCCTAAACTAAGTAAATAAAAGAAACCAAATGGCTGGGAATATTTTAAATTTTAGTTATCAAAGATGTTAAGCAAAATAGGAAATCCAAAAGTTAGAAAGAAGGAAATAATAGAGAAAATGTACTATGTAGAAAATTTCTCAATTGATTTCTATGTAAAGGATCATTGTAAAATTATTTTTAAGGAGTAAGAGATGAAGTTAAAAGCATTGAGAATTGAGTAGTTTAAGAAATAACCATATAAAAATATAGCCACTTTACACAGGACTTAGATCCTTAAGACTCAAACATACCTGTGGTGTCAAATAGCTTTCCTATGGCTCCTAGGCCAGGCTTCATTCTTAAAATTTAAGGCTATTCAGTCTCAGGTAGAAGGATTTATTCTTAAAAAACAAACAAAGAAACAAACAAAACATTATTGTCCTTCTTCAAGTATATTTATTTTATATCATTTCTTGGAAAGGTTGTATAAAATTTTTCCTTATCTATTCCTCTACACTATTCTGATACATTGCCTGCAGTGCAGTGTTTGTCTATGTATACTTATCTTTGCATAAAGATGGTAGTCTTCGCACGATTATGAACGTATGAGCGTGTGTCCAGAAAACGTTGTCACCACTGCCACTAGCTTTGCTAATTATTCTCCTCTTACTTGTATTCTAGAAGACATATACGGATGAGAAAAAGGAATAGCTTCAGTACAGAGGGAAACCACAATAATTAATATTGTGTGTGTTGGGGGAAAGTGTATGTACGTATCTATGTATATGTGTAGCCAAAAGGTAAAAGAAGTCTAATTCCCCCTTACCGTGCCTGTAACAATTGTGCCAATCTTACCATTTATATCAAGGCATGATATAAAGGCTGGAACATATGTGAATTTTGTTGAGATAGGCTAACTCCTTCTTCCCTGTAGGATGAGAATATAAAACCCAGGTTGACTCCACATAGATTTTATTTTATAATATAGACAGAATGGGGTCTAAAACATGCCCTCTTTTTAAAGAAAATAATTAGGTTGATCTTTTTTATTATTTCCACCATTTTGGACTGTATGAAACATGTTGTCTGAAACTCTATTCCTATGATAGCAACAGCGAGAATTTCTATCGTTTTTTTTTTCAGAGTCACCTTCAAGATGCATCCTCTTGCACTCATATTGAATGCAGCTATGTTAGAAACTTAAAAAATAAAAAGCTTGATACCTTGAGAGCCAAAGGGAGTCCATTCATAGGTGGTTAATACATCTTAGCAGAAGCAGCTTCCAAGTGCTTGTTTTAATTTCCCTCTTGCACTTGAACATTGCTCAGTCTGGAGGGAATTTGATTTCAGCCTGTATGGTTTTGTAGGTTATCTAGTCTTTAAATAAACGGGTATGTGAGAAGGTCACATCCTTTAGGGTGTAAATTATTTAAACTAAACACTCAGGTGCTTAAGACTGAAAGTAGAAGCACTGTTATAAAATATAATTGGGATCCCCAAACCAAGGACATTCAAAAAAATAAATTTTCACTGTTTAATATATTTGTAAAAGAGCTCTATGATTATGGACTAATGAGGAGTTCTAGGCAACCATAATGTTTAAAATTCATGGGTATAGTTTTCATGCCAAACATAGATGGCACACTCTTAATAGTAGATGGCCTGCTCTTCTGAGTATTGCCATATTTCTGCCTTCTTTTCCTGAAATCTAGGTGCGAGGATTGTGCTGTAGAAGTATCAACTAGTTCTGTCTTCCCCATAATCAGTGGTTCTCTGAATTTTGATCATTTGTGACCATCCAATTTTGGCTTTGTGTAATTAATGGCCTCCACCTCCTGTAAAATGAAGCCTCTTTGATTCGCAGAAAGGCACTGGTATGTGTTTATAAAGGCAAGAATTCTGAATGCACCTAGAGATTATGTGGATTGGGGAAAATGGCAGCTCTGGACATTTCTTCAGGATCTGTAGCTTCCCCAATCACAAATAGCTGGTTGTGTTTAAAGTACCAGGCAGGACTTCCTCCCTATTGAATATGACTTAATCACATCCAGGCCATTGTTTATTACTACATGCTATACATGCCAGTATTGCAGTTTTGTAGATATCTTTCCATTCTGCTCATTGTTTTGCTTCAAAGGCATCACAGTTGGGTCACACTATTGATTATTGTTCTCCCTTTCTCACTGGCATTGTGTCTTTTGCTTTTATGAAAGCTAATCCTCAAGGAGCAAGCTTTATTGGTCAGATGTAATCTGATTCCTCCAATTTCTGTGGTTCAAATACATGGTATGAGGTAATCTCACAAGACCTCACTTCCAATGAAAGAACAATGACTGCAGGGTGTGTGACTGTGTCTTTTATAGTTATTCAAGATTAAATGAACAGCTCTGAAAACATGTACATTTAAGAAAAACTAATACTCCAACCAAGGATCATGCATGGAGAGAACCTAGAACCCCTGCACAAATGTAGCTCAGCAAGGAGGAGTGCTTCCCCATCATTGAATAAGCAAAATGCCCCTCGTCTAGTCTTTCCCAGTCTAAGTACTCCAGCTTCCGCAAAGGTAATGTGCGATTAAGGCAGGGCCGCATACAGCAGGGGGTAGGGAGCAGAGGGAACTCAGGTGAGCATCTCATAATCCTTGCCACAACTCCATGAGGAAATTATCCAATCAACAAGCCCAACTGGGATGATTTTGCCAGCCGGCACAGGTGAGCAACCCAACAGAGCCGTTGCTGGAAGGACAATCTTTCACGACACAAGGTCTTTCTGTGTAGCCCAAATCACACAAAGTCATTATCCCCAACTTCAGCCTCTGAAGCATTCAGATGATAGACATGTGACACCATTGCCAGCTTGAGTTTACCTGCAGAGTGACAAATTTCCCAATTGTTTTTATGTAATTTTGTCCAATGGTTGTGCTGATTAATAATCTTATGACTTGGTACAGTTGGATATTCATCTCTAGGAAGAAAATTGTCCTACACCTGAGTAGAAAAGGTGATGATATATTCTAATACAAAGAGTCAGAGTCCAACAGAAGAGGCATGGAAAGAGTGGCTTGCATGAATTTATTCTGGGTGAATGTGGCCTGAGTGTAGTGCTGGCCGTTCTGTGTGGTTCTGTCATTTCAGAAATGCTATTTACATGGTGATTTTGTTGGAAGATTTGATTCTGCATGTGATCAAAAGAAAAGCAGAATTTTACGAGGGAAACACAAAATACAACACATAGAGCAACCGTTTAAAGTAAATCTAGGCTGAAAGTAAGCATTTTGAATTTCCATGCTTTTTATTTTTGAGAAAAGGATCAAAAGTGCAGATTTGAATGATTTATAATGACCATGAGTAAAATCTTTAGAAAGTTTATCAACTAAGAGACAAATCTATTTCCATTTAACATAGAATTATAAGACCATAATAATTACCGATAATAGCATGTGAGAACATTGAACTCTTTTAATGTGTTTTTCAGGAATACATTTTAATTTTTGTGGTTTAAAGATTGACATAATCAGTCAGAATTGGTTGCTATCCATAACTCCTTATTTAATTTGTCTTTTAGATTTAAATGAAAAATGTGTTCTAGATAAGGTAGAATGTGCTTGTTTATAGATGTATTTTTTAGGTAACCAATGTCTAGTAATTTGAATCATTAACTTGGTATTGAATGGAATGCACTGTAAAATGATATACCTTGGTAAGTTGTTTAAAGATGTCAAAATTATAAATTCATGGATATAAAATGTTCTATTAAATTTACTGTGAAAATATGGACACACATCTCTGACATTCATCAGAGATTCCAACAAGGGCAAATGAAATTATGATGACACCAGGATCCATATTGTTAAATAAATACATTTTAAAATCTCATGTGTGCTCAAAGCATTTAAAAATCTTGCGGGTGGGGCATGGGTAAATGGCTACTCACAGGAACAAGGGTAACACCAAATTAATTTGCAGTTACATAAAGTTCCACTTCAGCCCTGATGTTGATTTTAATGTAAATGAATCATGGAAATATCTAGTTCAATTAGTCTTCTACTTCCTATATAGTCTAGCACCATGAAAGATGGCTGGCAACTGGGATTCAGGTTCAATAGTTAGCTTTCCAGATGAGGGTCTCTGGACTCATTTGTTCTAACTTTATCAATATCTACATTACCATTGGCATGGGCCTGAAAATCACTGTATTACTCTGTTTTAGATATCATGGCTACTGGGCTAAGTGAAAGTTAGCATCAGGCTATGCCTAGAGGGGAAAAAAAAGACATCATGTAACATAAGTCTAAAAAAGTGTTAGCACTACTAAGAATTTCACTAATAATGACACCAACTTAACAATGTGTCTGCCTAAGCTTTGCATTTTAGGAAGGTTACCGCCCAGGAAACATAAATGTATGTAACATACAAAGAAACCCATATCAATTAATATCACAAACACACACAGAGTTCATTTTTGAAGCAATATTTAAAATATTTGGATTGATAGGATGAGTGATCTACATTATTAACAAAATAAAAAATTTAAACATTTTAAATAATTTCAAAAACTACAAATATAGTTACTTTCTGAATTTCAAGTCAATCTCATGAATATACAGTCTCAAATGTCTTATTTAGGTAAGGCAAAAAAAAATCTGTAGACTAAGCTTTAAATAGCAAGGCTGCCCAAACGTATGCTTCTCATGTAAAGTGTACTGATTGCAAATGTCAGAGATGTCAAAATGAATCTTTTGCCATTTTACATGGTTAAGCTCCAGATGTAATGCTATACAAATGAGAACACTTTTTTATCATGTTATGTATATTATATCCACACACCTCTATTCTGTCAACTTTTGAATTATTAATATGAAGACAGCTCTCTCCTCAAAATGCATATTTGGAGTCAAACATTTTGGAGTCAAATATGAGTGATCATGGCCTGAGTCCACGAAGTCAAATTGTCCCACATACCACATTCCAACATATTAACATATTTTTAGGTTTTACTTTTTAAGTGTGGATGAAAATACCTACAAGTTGGGCAGAAATGAAGATAGAGACTGACAAAATGACCAACCAATGCCCAACCCGATACTCACCCCATGAGAGAAAGCCAGCCCCTGACAAAATTAACGATTCTCTGCTATGTTTACAGACATGAGCCTAACTTCACTGTTCTGAGAGGCACCCTCAGCCTCTGATTGGATGAGATTGCTGAAACTCACAGCCAAGCATCAGGAGGAGCTCAGGGAGTCCTGTAGAAGAGTAGGAAGGAAGGATAGAAGGACATGAAGGTAGAAGAATGCTGCAAGAAGACCAATAAAGTCAACTAACATAGACAGAAGCACCAACCAAAGAGCATGCATGGACTGGACCTAGGCCCCTTACATATATGTAACCAATGGTCAGTTTGTTCTTCATGTGGGTACCCTAGTAAGGTGAACAGGGGCTCTCTATGATATGGACTCTGTTGCCTGCTTTCAATCACTTTGCCTTAGCTGGGTTGCTTTGCCTGGCCTCAGTGGATGAAGAGGAGCTCAGTCCTGATGCGACTTGATGTATTGTGGTAGGTTGGTGGCAGGACCCCCTTTTCTGAAGACAGTGGGAGTAAGGATAAGGGGAAGAGGGTTGGAGGGAAGGACTGCAAGGAGAAGAGAGAGAACTATGATTGGGATGTAAATATATAAATTAAAAATGAATGTAAAAAACAAACAAAACAAATAACCAAGCAAACAAAATGAGAGAGAGAGAGAGAGAGAAAGAGAAAGAGAAAGAGAAAGAGAGAGAAGTCCTAGAAAGAATTTGTGACAGCAAAGACTGATTGACTACTTAGAACATCAATGATGTAGAAAGATGAGAATGTTACAGAGTCAACAGACAAATTATCATGGCCATCTTTAGACCCTTTACTAATCATTTACTGCCTTTATACATGAACTAGCATCTTAATGAGTATTAGGAAAACATTTGTAATGCACACACAGGCCCCTAGTTTCCAACCACCATAGTGTTAAGAAGGTTGCTAGCTGGCATTTAAGGCCTATAGCTGTTGTGGAATTAATAATATTTAATATAAATTCATATAATTATTAAGGCATATGCAAAAGGAATTATTCTACTAATATTAATTATGGTTATTAGTATACTGGCAGTTATTCCTTAACCCACTCTTTTATAAATGAAAGGCACAGAAATTTGTTAGATTTATAATTAGCCTTAAAACTTTATGGCTTGGCAGAGATAATCCCTCTTAGCTATCTTGTATGGTTTCCATCCAAAATCCACATCAGTTCTTGCACTTGTTCCACTTGGTTTACTTCTGCTCAGGACAATCCCCAGAGCTAGCTGCTCTTGGCCATGTGCTCCTGGTTACAATAATCCATGGCCACCTGCTCCTTTCTTACTCCTTCCTTTTCCTCCTCGTGGTCCTTCTGTGACTCCACAAGCCCACAAATCTTCACACTGCCAAACTCTCCTTCGTCCAGCCCAGGCTGTAGGCAACTTTATTGGCCAATCAGGGACAGTTTGGGAGGCAAGATTCATACAACATTATTTTGGATACATGAGAATTTTTTCATAGGACAGTTAGGCAAGCAATTAACATTTGAATATATAGTAGCTCCAGACAGACCCCAACACAGAGCTGAAATTTCCACCACCCTGCTGTGGTCTGCCTATTTGAAGTTTCCACCAAACTATTGATGATTTTCATTGTAACATTACTATTAAAAATCTGTAAAATTGCTACCTTACTGCAACATGATACTTGGAGAAACCTAACTCTGCACCTGGGTGAAAGTCACCCATATTTGACTCCAAAATAAACCATTTCTTTTATTCCTTTGACTTGAGAGCTGTTTCTTTCACTATCATAATCAAAGAACTAAAACACATTGGAGGAAACATCATGTAGATGGACTGTATTGGTTAGTGTTTTGTCAAATTGACACAAACTAGGGTTGTCTGTGAAGAGGAAATCTCACTGAGACAATGCTTCCATCATATTGGCCCATAGCCACAGCCACGGGCATTTTTTTTTATTAATAATTGATGTAGGAAGGCCCAGCCCTTTGTGGGCAGTGCCACTCCTGGGCAGGTGGTTGTACAGGACATCAGGTTGAATAAACAAGTAGGGGAAAGTCAGCAGTCTTTCATCGCCTCTACTTCAGTTCCTGTCTCTAGGTTCCTGCTCTGTTGGAGTTCCCGCCTTGGCTTCTCTCAGTGATGGAATGTGACTTGGACACATAAGGCAAACAAACCCTTTCCTCCACAATTTGATGTGGGCCATGGTTTTTATTTCAGCAACAGAGAGCAATCTAGGATATAGGTTAATACAAAGCAGGGAAATATATGCTATGAACCTCATATATTACCTTACAGAAATCTTAGCTTTTAATAAGTCAGTGGTCATTAGTATACTCTGAAGTAAGGCAGACAAGCATGGAAGAATGTTTAGAAACCTGGTATGATGTTTGGCTTGTGTTATGCACAGTACTTCCTCTTTCAAATGATACACTATGAAGTTCTTTGACCTGAGGGTACTATGCACATGCTCTCCTCTTGAAGCATTGCATTTACCAACTCTAAAACCCCCTCAGGTCCCAAGACATGCATCAGACTACACTTACTCCCTTATCTGAAGTATAGGTTTCACTACTCCTAATAATTATCACATTTAGAAAGTTTATATTACTCTAATATAATGTAAATGTGTAAATGTACCACAATTTCTGTATCCATTTCTCAGTTAAGGGGCATATGGGTTGTTTACAGATTCTGGCTATAACAAATAAAGCTGCTACAAGCATGGCCGAGCAAATGTCCAGTGTAAATTTTTTTCTGAGTCAAAATTTATTTTGAGAATTTAATCACTGTTTAAATGTCAGACATTAGCTATGTCTCTTTTCTCAGACTTAGTAACATTGTCCTCTTGGCTATTATATGCAGCATATTACAAATGTTTGTTGAGTTACTAAATGTTGTTGTCAGTGGGATTAGAGTCTCCTGGAAATTTGCCCTATGAACATGCTGGTATTTAGCTCTATGATACTTGCTTACTGTTGAAAAAGCACAGAGCTACATCAAAGTCCCGCCAAAATACTTAACTAAACCAATAAAGCAAATAATATCACAAGGTGTAAAATGGCTTATATGAATATGACAAACAAAAATATAATGAATTAAATATTTATGTACATTGATAAGAAACCTAAAAATTAGAAAGAGTGCAAGGAAGAAACAATAAGCATCCAAATACATCTGTTATGTAAATTAATTCAAATATCACAACATAATTATAACTGAAGCCTAATACAGTAATATTGTACTATACTGTCAATCAAATTTAACATTAGTAAGTATAAATTGCTCTTCCAAGATTGAAGGAAACAATTGATTACTACAAGTTGTTTTCTGATCTATAAACATATAATATATGGCACACACCACACACATACAAACACACACACATATACTCAAAAACATAAACTCCAGTAAATAGATAGATAGATAGATAGATAGATAGATAGATAGATAGATTAAATAAATAAATAAGTGTTAAAAATGTGCCCATTTCTGCAGAAAGCCTTATTTTGGGCAATAAAGCATCTCTCAAAGAAAAATGGGGGCTGGAAAAAATAATAATGATGTTTGAAAGTGAATTATAGAATTATGTTGTTTTTCATCTACCTAATATTACATATAACATACATATTAGTTAATGTATAGACATATACAGCTTTAAAGTATATAATGTCACGGGGACTGACAATGCTCTCTTTCCCACAAGCCACAGGTGATCTAAAAGTATTCCAGGCACAAGAAACACACTTTCAAGTTGTTTGTCAGGGAGTCCCAGAGATTCCCAAAACAATATAGGTTATTGCAGTTGCCCTGGGCTGTCTCCCAGAGGCTCAGGGTAAGTAGCTGCTGATGAAGACACTATGCACTTCAAACATATGACTTGGCGACCTAAGCTGAATCTGGCCTGAAAGCCTTCTTCCTGAGTGTTAGCTTGTTCAACGAGAGATGCTTACCAAGGTAGAGGAGCATCCAACAGTCCTACCCAGGTGTGATGCCTAAAACCAGCAGCAACAGCCAGCATGCCAAGATATCACTATGTCTACAATAGTGTCACTCATATCTTGAAAGTATCCAACAGCTGCCTCACTGGACTAGTAGCCTTCTCAAGAGTACAGAAATCGTGTCTGGTACAGAGCAGAGGGCAATTTCTTACTGATATTTTACTGATCATAATAATTTCTGACTGCATTCTTTTTTTTTTTTTTTTCAATGCAGTTTATTCAGGAACCTTGAACAATCATCGGACCCTGGGGAAAGCCAGCCCACAGCTTAAATAGCCTCTGGGTAGCCAACCCAGGCGTGCCACGGGGGCAATGCAGATAGGTCCACATACATGGAAGCAAGCCAGATCCTCAGCCTTAGCCAAATGTGGAGTTGTTCCTGACAGAGAGCACTCACCATCGGGAAGGTGGAAGGCGGAAACCAGCTCCATCTTTAAGGCGTGGCATTACGCAGCTCTCTACAGTTCCCCCTTTTTGTTTTAGACGCATCAAGCAAGAGTAGAGGTCTGATCTCTGATACTAGAAATAAATTGGGACTTTGTACCGATGTTCATTTAGGTGTCATCCACCCAAAGAGCATCAGACCCGTCTGATACCTTTTTCTCAGAGGCGGGACCTGGGGTATCAACCCGCATGCAATCAGACATGCTCTTCTCTGGGTCTACAGCGGCTGACCCTGAGTGCAGTGCTTAGCCTCGCATCCTGAGCTTAACATTTTAGCTTTTTATGGTAGCCAACCATGCTTGGGGAGACTGTCCTGCTTCAATGGCTGTAAAGGCCTGAATGATCATGGCTGCATTACGCTGTTGTGAGACTCTAATCTTGCATATACACCACAGGCAAACCAAGGAGACCAACACCAGAAGGCCTGCTAACGCTCCCATGCCCGCCCATTCCTTCAGATGATTCATGGCTGCAGCAATCCATGGTGATAATCCTGTGGCTAGTCCTGCGTCCACTCTGATAGAATTTACTGTGATAATGGCCACTCTCAGCTGCTCCATCGTAGTATCAAATTCTCCAGTCCAATTACCTAAAATATAGCTAGACAATTGTTTAGACAGATTTGCAGCACAGGAAAAATTCTCATGTTGTATGCTAGTGACACAAAGTCGAGCATACTTTCATTGACAGCCCGGTTGAGCCATTTGCCATAGGGTATCAATTTGCTCCTGCACGAGGTCAATCCTCTGATTGAACACCATCAAGCCTCCTTTTAGTTGAGAATTAATTCCTTTTTGTACATCTAAGGCATGAGCTACATTGGCTAAAAGATTATTCAGGGTCTGAGCAGTCTGCACAGTATGACTCATGGCTAATGCCACGGTGGTCGCTCCAACAGCCGCCAATGAGATGGCAGTAACATTCTTAATAGCTCTTACCACTCATCAAAGAAGCTTCTCTTTGCAACAAACAGAGATTGTACTGATTAGATTTCTTTTATATTTTTTTTTCTTCTTTTTTGTTTTTAACCAGCTACAACAATCCAGGGTTACTTGAGATGAGAGAACTTCACTTGAGAAAATGCTTGTATTAGATTTGCATATAAGCAAGTCTATGGAAAAGCAAGTCTATGGAACGTGTTCTTGATTAATGACTGATGAGGGAAGCCCCAGCCTCCCATGGTGAAATCTGCTATGGGGAATGTGTCTTCACAAATGAAAGGGAAGGTTTACCCAAAACACCTATGACCCCCTTTAAAAAAACAAAGCCACAAAAATACAAATACAAGTTAATATGGAATGGAGAAATCTCATGGGGCCCTGCCTCTAGACAAAGAATCAAAAGAAACTAGCAAGTGAAGAGAACAGAATTAGTCTTTCCCAGGGATGAGCCCCTGAAATACGTCTCTGATACAAAATGGTCAACCATGCAATCATATACAAGCAAGCCACACTAACCTTACTCAGCAGGTGGCATTTATGTATGTATTCATATATGGAGATATAACACACACTATATACATACACACACCACACACACACACACACACACTTGTGTCACATATCACATGTGTCTTTCTGGGTTTGTGTTACCACACTCAGGACGATCTTTTCTGGTTCCATGTATTTGCCTGAAATTTCATATATATATATATATATATATATATATATATATATATATATATATGTCTTATATACATATATGTACATATATATATTTATATGTCATATATATATGACAACAATAGAAAAAAAGAAGCCATGAATATAAGAGTGAATAAGAAAACTCAGGACCTGGGAAGAGATAGCATGAGAAAAAGAAAGGAGGAAAGGATGTTTTTATATTTTGATTAAAACGATTTAAATGTTGGCAGATAAACAGTGTTTTTTTTAAACTAGTGTTACTAATTCTCTGGCCTTGAGGAAATAATTGGATCATGAGGGCTCTGATTTCATGACTGGATTAATTCACTAATGGGTTTTCTCTTTCTTTTACTTTTGAGAATATTATACCCCGTTACCCTTCCCACCCCTCTCCCACACAGCTACCTCAGCTCCTTCCCTCCATTTACTTCAGAGGTCAATTTTAGTTCCTCTTTTGATTGAGATTCAAGGATCCTCAACTTGGGCCCTCCTTAGGTTCTTTAGATCTGTGGATGGCAGCATGGTTATCCTTTACTTTATGGCTAATATCTACTAATCACTAATATAAGTGAGTACATATCACATGTGTCTTTCTGGGTTTGTGTTACCACACTCAGGACGATCTTTTCTGGTTCCATGTATTTGCCTGAAATTTCATGATGTCTTTGGTTTTAATGTCCGAGAAGCATTCTATTGTGTAAGTGTATGTCATTCATTCCTTCTGTTTCCTCCCTCTAAACCCTCCCCTATTCTTTTCTCTCCGGTTTCAAATCTGTGGCCTCTTCTTTCATTAATTGTTGTTACGTTCATATATGTATATGTGTGTACATGTATGCGCATATATATTCCTAAATATAACCCTGTTCCATATGTATAACGCTACTTGTATGAATTTTTTCAGGCCTGACAATTTTTTTTTTCTTATCAGTTACATTTTATTAACTCTGTATCCCAGCCATGTCCCGATCCCTCATTTCCTCCCAGTCCTTCCCTCCCTCCCTCATCTCCACCGTGCCCCTTTACAAGTCCACTGATAGGGGGGATCTCCTCCCCATTCATCTGATCCTGTTTTATCAGGTATCTTCAGGACTGGCTGCAAAGCCCTCCTCTGTGGCCTAACAGGACTGCTCCTCCCTTGGGGGTGGGGAGGCCAAAGAGCCAGTCATTGAGTTCCTGTTAGAAATAGTCCTTGTTCCCCTCACTTTGGGAAACCAATTGGTTACTGAGCTACCACAGGCTACATCTGAGCGGAGGTTCCAGGTTATATCCATACATGATCCTTGGTTGAATGTCAGTCTCAGAAAAGACCCTGTGCCCAGATATATTTGGTCCTTGTGGAGCTCCTATCCTTTCCCCATCAGACTAACTCCCCTTCTTTCTTATGATTCCCTGTACTCTGCCAAAGGTTTAGTCATGAGTCTTTGTTTTGAAAACACTGCTAGTTAGAGTCTTTCAGATGCGCTCAGTAGACTCCTGTCATACGTTCAATGCACATCCCATCTGTCTTTCTAAAGGAGGATTGATCATCTTACCCCATGTCTGCTCTCTTGATTATCTTTTTTAGGTGTATAGATTTCATTATGTTTATCATATCTTCTAGGTCTATATATGTGAGTATATACCGTGTTTTTCTTTCTCCTTCTGGGATATTTCACTCAGAATGATCTTTTCTAGATCCCACCATTTGCCTGCAAATTTCATGATTTCCTCCTTTTTGATTGCTGAGAAGTATTCCATTGTGTAAAAATACCACAATTTCTGTACCCATTCCTCCGTTGATGGACATCTGGGTTGTTTCCAGGTTCTGGCTATTACAAATAAAGCTGCTATAAACATGGTTGAGCAAGTATCCCTTTTGTGTACTTGAGCAAACTTTGGGTATATACCTAGCAGTGGTATAGCTGGGTCTTGAGGAAGCACTATTCCTAATTGTCTTAGAAAGCGCCAGATAGCTTTCCAGAGTGGTTGTACCAGTTTACATTCCCACCAGCAGTGGAGGAGGGTTCCCCTTTCTCCACAACCTTTCCAGCATGTGTTGTCACTTAAGTTTTTCATCTTGGCCATTCTGATGGGTGTAAGGTGATATCTCAGGGTCGTTTTGATTTGCATTTCCCTGATGGCTAATGAGAATGAGCATTTCTTTAAGTGTTTCTCTGCCATTTGATACTCCTCTGTTGAGAATTCTCTGTTTAGCTCTGTTCCCCATTTTTTAATTGGGTTACTTGGTTTGCTGTTTTTCAGCTTCTTTAGTTCTTTGTATATAGTGGATATTAGTCCTCTGTCAGATAAAGGGTTAGTGAAGATTCTTTCCCAATCTGTAGGCAGTCGTTTTGTTTTGATGACGGTGCAGGCCTGACAATTTAATAATCGAGTAAACATTCACTGATTGGTTATTCCCGATGCAGTTATAATTTGAGAGGATTAGAATATGGCGCAGGTTTGGGAAGTAAGTCACTGGATGTATACATGTATATATATATATATATACAAATATGTATGTATTTTTCAAATATATGCATTTGAAAAATGTATGTCTTGCTCTCTATGCTTTGTTCTGTCTTCCCCGTTTTTTCTTTTTGTTGCTGTTGAATGTCCTGAGTTGGCAGCCTTATTGTCCATCCATTTCCAGCAACATGATGTTCTCCTACAGGATAATCCAATAGTGATGCCTTCATGCTGTGTGTGAGTTTGAATCTAAAGGTGATGGACTCGTTAACCAGGCTAAGGGAATTTCAAGCAAGACCAGGGTTCCGGCGGTGGCTATTCCTGCCCATGTTTGCTCAGATTTAGAATGAAACACTTGTTTTTAAAAGTAGATCAGAAGGCTGAAAAGACAGTTAATTTGCACAAAATAAGAACAACAAAGTTGAGAGTAAGGTAACTTGATGCAAAGAAATCAGGAAAATTAAAACTATCATAGTGAGGAAGATAGCACAGCAGGTGAAAGCATGGGCAGCATAGTAGTGATGACCTGAATTTGACTCCTGGAAGCTTGTCCTCTGACCTCCACCCATACACACACAGCCATGACATCATGACTTGTGTCCATAAAAATACGAGAACACACACACACACACACACACACACACACACACACGGACACACACATGCTTGCATGCACACTAACAATAATAATAATAATAGTTTAATTGTTTAATAAACATGAAATCTTTTCTTTGGTAATAGAAAATAATTTTTGAATAAACTCAGGTATTTAGAAATTGGCTACTAACTGACAACTCCAGTGCACAGTTTTTAAGACACTGAAAACTTGAGAGAATTTGCTTTGGGAAGACAGTTCCTAATTCCCCCTGATTGTAGAAAGATGCTCAGACAAGTGGTTTTTCTCATTCGGGTACCAGCCATGGTCCAAGAAGAACAGAGACTTGTTCAAACTGGCCTCCCTCAGCTAGGTAATATTTTACTTAAAAAATGGAAAACTTTTAAAAATAAGGCAAAATGAACTTGACACAAATGCGAGGTATGATATGCTTTGCTCATGGGAACTTAAAATGATACAGCTGGGATACAAATTGAAGAAACTGTAAATAATAATAATAATAAGAAGAAGATATGCTCTTACAGAAGAAAATTGGCAATTGTTAACAGAGCCATACATACTGCAAAACTTCTGTCCTGGAAGTAGGAAATTATGCTCATCAGGATTGTAATATTCAAATACTGAAAACTGCTTATGTCTTCTTTCGCTGGATATTTGTAAATAACTGATAGTGTAATTTGCTGACAATTATGCAACCATGGAAATGACTAGAAAGATGTATTTATTGATTTTTAAGACATATTATTAAGAATAAATATGTAAAATATATTTGTATTATATATATTATATACGTATTATATATATTATATATACATTATATATGTGTATAGATATTTACATTATATTATATACTATTTTGTATATCTCTTTAAATCTGTAGGTATTTCCTTACATATTTAAATGTTAACATAGAAGTAGTGTCCATGTAGGTTTTAGGCTTACACAATGCATCTGCCTTAGAATATAAATGTGAAGATGTCTTATATTGAAATGATACCATAGATTAGGTGGTTTAGAAACAATAACACAAACTGTGGCAGATGCAGTTTCTTTTGGGCTCTTTGACTTGTAAGTGACACCTATCCACAAATAGCTGACAGAAGGGACATGTTTGACCTCTCCTAGAGCACTTGACTCATTCATAAGGGCAGCACCCTCACTGAGTAATGCCATTCCAGAAGCCCCACATTTTAAGTAACATTTAGGGCTTCGGTTTCAAAATATATGGACATGCAGTAATTGACACTCCTCAGTAGATTCCATCATGAAGTACAAAGGGACCATTAGGAGCTTTAGGTCAGTTTCCTCTGTAGGACTATGAGAAAGCAACAATCTGATGTCCGCTCCTGGTTATGTCCCAGAGACAGAAAAAATATGAGAAAAAATTACATTTCTGTTTAATAATGTTTAATAAACAATATCCTGTTAGTTTTGCTAATTGTATCATTGTTATTAAAGATATTTCCATTACACACACACACACACATATCCATGTATTTATATAAATGTGTGTATATACATATATATGTCAATTCTTTTTGTTATCTGTGATTGAATTGGGCTTGTTGTTGGTACAGTATTATTATCCCATCTATATGGAGACTGAAGGAAGAGCAGCACAAATTTAATGCTTACCTGTGTCACAGAGTTTGTTCAAGTTAGTCAGCATCACTTAATCACACTTTGCCTCAAAATCAAAAGGCAGAAGACTCAGCTCAATGGCACAGCACATTGCTGGCATGAATATGGTACTAGGTTTATTCTCAGAACCACAATAGAGAAGCAAACTAAGTAAACAAGTGAAGAGAAGAGGCAATGTGACAGAAGCGTTTACTTTGAGCTATGCTCAGTTACTATGCAACATGCACAAAACTCATGAGCTCTTGCAATTTTGAAGAATAAATATTGAAGAGTGCTTAGCTGAGCTCCAGCAGTCTGGCCATTTGGCCTCCTATGGTCATGAGAGGGACGAATGAGTTTGCATTATGGATAACAGACAAGGCTCTTAAAGCCAAGAAGCTTAAGAGGTTTTGTAGTGCTGGTGAGAGCCCTTGTTAAGCCCAGTCAGTCGAGGCGCTCTAATAGGGTCTTATCAAGCACGATGAGCGATATGACCGTGGATTATACTTGCCTAGGCCTCTTCTTGCAAATAAGCCCATAAGTTATACAGAGGCAGTCATCCAAGGTAGCGAAACTAGTTTGTGTCCGTAGAGTCACCTGATGATCCCAGGACCTAAATGTTCTTTTTCCTTCACTCACCTAGAGAAATCAATACTAGTTCACACTCCTTCATATTCTTATATTTTCTCTTTGGATAACGGGAATACGGATCTGAGAACTTTTGCCTAAAGGAAGTTATAGAGGGATTGTATGGGTACCATGCAAATGTGTAAGTGCATTTTTCCATCACAAATTTATGTGGTAAGAAGTTCAGGGCTCAAATCTCACACCTAGCATTAGCAAACCATTAAGAGATACACATAAAGCATCCAGGAACCATGTGTTGTACATAGTACAAACAGTGACCACAGCATCAGAGAGAAAACATGCTTCTCTCTCACTCTTTAGTACTGAGTTCATGTCAGAGTCAGAGAGTCGGCAGAGGTCAGTTAGTGTTCCCTCTGAAACCTATCTTGACCATCAACTACACTGCCTTGCTCTTAGGAGACAATGCATGATATAATTTCAATGAGACTAATTCAACCTCAAATGCTACTTAAGTAACACAGAAACCCTCTCATTACACAAACACAAAAGAGAAGATGATCCTTTCAAATGGTGGTGGTGGAGGAAAAAGCAAACCTCTATTTAGAGTATAAATGCCAGTAAACTTTGAAAAGTAGCCAGGTAAAGTATAATCTACTTTGATTTAGAAATTCTAAACACACCTATGCCTGCATGTAGAGATGTTTACACACATTGTAATATACTCTAAAGTATTCATATATAATTAAAGCTATAATGAAAATAGCTATTTCATTAATAAGAATATGTACTGTGAATTCTTTCAAACAAGTTCTATGGAGATTATAAATATTTATAAGGAATAACCTAAAAGTAATCCTCTCATATATTTTAGGCATAACAAAAAGAAAGTTTAGATAAGAAACAACAAAAAAATTCAAAATAGTTCATGTTGCTTACTTTAAAATATAATAAAACTAATAAATTGCATTAAAAGTGATAACTTTCATGTGTTTAAATACAGAAAACACTTCCATAAAGGAAAATTAGATTGAGTTGCTGGGATGAGAAAGTGCCCAGAAAATACATATTACTAAAATTTTTAAGTGTAAGTTTTAAGGTTCTTGATTAAAATTAAAGTTTACTGGTGCCATTATTTAGCTATTCATTACAGACCTGTCTGGGTATTTTTGTTTGTTTGGAATACTTGATGTCCATTTGAGATACAGGCTCAATTTTAGGCTTTCTGTAGTAATCATGATTTGAGCAATTACCTGAGAATTTATGATCAAAGTATGTGATTACAACTAAGGTGTAATATTTACTTAAAAAATGATTGTTTTTTGTTGATATCTAAATTACTTGATACAAACATATGTTCTTTTACAGTCTACAGAAATGTTTGTATATCACCTGTTCTGCCTAAATTTGAGAAGCAGTGGATGGCTTCCACTGCACTACAAAAAATAAAATTTCCTCAAGGGAAAGGAAAGGCTTAGAAAACTCAAGGCTGTTTAGAAGATACAGAGAACCGGATAGCACCACCAATGGTGAAATGAAAACAGCCATGAATCCTTGCATGGATTTTGGGTGTGAGACATAGCCTCCAATGGCTGAGCTATGGCATACGTCACTTCTTTATCACTGATCCTAAAATCTTTGCTGTGGAAAACGTGTTCAATGGCCCAGGAGAAAAGAAAATTGCTCTTCAAGGATCATCTCCAGTGAAGTTCTGAAAAGTAGAATGGTAGAATTCTGACATAGGGATCTGATTAGTTTATGATGTCTTAACTGAAAGGACCTTTCTGACTTCTCTGGATAAGTGTTGAAAAACCATCTTAATTTGCAACTTGAGCCTTCAAGTAACAAATTTGATTCGAAGCATTTTATATCTTGAAAAACACGGTCATATATGATAGGATTAGGGGTGTGATAGAACTTTAGAAATGTCTGGCTTGCATTCACAACCTAGGTCTCAAGGAAAGAAAGCCAGAGGTTTCTGTACACCCACCCAGGTGAGGAGGGGAAAACATGTGCTTACTCTTCACTCATCATGGCCAACAAGTGGGAGTCAGCCTTAGTAAACTACTCCTCCTTGTTGGGCAAGGAGTGATGTAACCCTTAACCTCCGGGAACAAACAAGTACATAGGTACATTTTCCCATCATAGATTAATATACTGGGAGAGCAGAGGTTTCAAATCTTAAAAATAACGTCAGCACTCCAAACTAGTGTTGCTTTGGTTTTACTTGTTTGCAGTTTAGTGAGCAGAGTTCTCTTCACTTGCATTTTAGCTAATATTTATACACTGTATAAATTCAAATAAAGAAACTCTGCTCAAGAGCTGAGTACTCAAATATTATCCCAGGGACCAGAAAGCTGAGACAGCCAGATTCTGAATTTAAGACAAGTTTAAACTACAAAACACAACTGTGTATATCTAACAACTAAACATGACACATATAAAATTTACTTAGTAAAACAATCATAACCAGAAACACTAAGCAAGTTAAATCCATCGACCATGACATATATAGGTAGTATTTTTCTATATGAGACATTAAATGTATGGATTGAGAAGCCTTCTATACCAAATAGTTTACAGAATATTTCATGATAATAAAAGGTGCTTTATTTGTTTGTTAGTTGGTTGGTTTTTTTGAAATATGGTTTCTCTGTGTAGCCTTGGCTGTTCAGGACTCACTTTGTAGACCAGGCTGACCTTGCACTCACAGAAATTAACCTATATCTGCCTCTCTAGGAACTTGGATTACAAACATATGCTACTGTGCTCAGCTAAAATATCTTTTTTATAACCTTATATTTCCCATCAAATGTCAAGAGGCATTTTAGTTTTCTCTTTCATGGTTTCTTTACATGAATTTTTCATGAATCCCATATAAAAACTGAAGTCATTGTAATTTGCAACATGTGTTTATTTTATTTAAAAAATAAAAAAAATATTTTTTCTGCCCTGGTGGTTGTTTCTTCACAATGAAACATTTAAATCATTCTATTCTAACTGAATAATGTAGAATAAAGTCTATATGTATATAAAATATTTCATGAGAATATTTAGATCACAATGTGTAAAAATTATAAAAAATATAACCAAATAAATCTGGAATAATAATTTATTATAAATCTATTAAGTAACTAATTTTACATAGGAAAGGATGTGAACCTGCTGAAAGAGAATTATCATTTAAATTTTACAGTAATATTCTTAAATAATATGGACTCCCTGGAAGGTAGTGATTAAGCCATTGACAAAACTGGGATGAAGACACAAGCCATCATACGTAGGCCAGGACTGTAATAGTAAATGCTTCTTTTCTCTTAATCAGTGGATATTTAATTCTCTATAGTGAAAAATAAATAAAATTTTGCAGAACATATATTTTAAAGGTGTAATGTACTTCACGTTTTATTCTACAAAGTGAATGATTCATAATTCATACCAGTGCCATCTCTCATGGAGAACTTTAGGAATATGTGATGGTCAAACATTATCCCATTGATATTCACAGTAATTGATTGAAATATTCAAGCTGGTTATCATTATGCATTATTCCGTATTTTTAAAAATCCTATCAGCCTAATTAGAAAGTGTTAATGACTATTGTAGTATTTAGTTATTGGAAGTTTCAAGTTTGTAATGTGAGAGTACTACCATAAAGTAGAGCATTAGTAATAGCTGTGAAAATGTTGCTTTCGAGCGGTCTACTCTGAAAATGAACTGACAGGATGGTAAAAAGTTTCTTATTGTCTAATACTCTACAATGTTCTTTCACAAATCTGTAATCTCCTTCTAAATGTTGGCTACATTCGTGCAACACACACAACTTCCAAGTTTTATACTTTTTCATTAATTCATAATTTGCTTCTAATTGATTAGCTTCATTTACACATTTTTTCATGTTAGATATTCATCATGGTGATGTTACCAATATGTTCTTACCACTTTTTATGCAAGCAAAAAAAAAAAAAAAAACAACTTTTTTTTTTGCTTGTTATTGTTTCTTTTTCTTTTATTTATTTATTTTTTTAATTTTATTTTTTTTCTTATCAGTTACATTTTATTAACTCTGTATCCCAGCAGTGTCCCGATCCCTCATTCCCTCCCAGTCCCTCCCTCCCTCCCTCATCTCCAAAGTGCCCCTTTCCAAGTCCACTGATAGGGGAGGACCTCCTCCCCATTCATCTGATCCTGTTTTATCAGGTATCTTCAGGACTGGCTGCAAAGCCCTCCTCTGTGGCCTAACAGGACTGCTCCTCCCTTGGGAGGTGGGGAGGCCAAAGAGCCAGTCATTGAGTTCCTGTTAGAAATAGTCCTTGTTCCCCTCACTTTGGGAAACCAATTGGTTACTGAGCTACAACAAGCTACATCTGAGCGGAGGTTCTAGGTTATATCCATACATGGTCCTTGGTTGAATGTCAGTCTCAGAAAAGACCCTGTGCCCAGATATATTTGGTCCTTGTGGAGCTCCTATCCTTTCCCCATCAGACTAACTCGCCTTCTTTCTTATGATTCCCTGTACTCTGACAAAGGTTTGGTCATGAGTCTTTGCTTTGAAAACACTGCTAGTTAGAGGTTAGAGTCTTTCAGATGCGCTCAGTAGACTCCTGTCATATGTTCAATGCACATCCCATCTGTCTTTCTAAAGGAGGATTGATCATCTTACCCCATGTCTGCTCAATTGATTATCTTTTTTAGGTGTATAGATTTCATTATGTTTATCATATCTTCTAGGTCTATATAAGTGAGTATATACTGTGTTTTTCTTTCTCCTTCTGGGATATTTCACTAAGAATGATCTTTTCTAGATCCCACCATTTGCCTGCAAATTTCATGATTTCCTCCTTTTTGATTGCTGAGTAGTATTCCATTGTGTAAAAATACCACAATTTCTGTACCCATTCCTCCGTTGATGGACATCTGGGTTGTTTCCAGGTTCTGGCTATTACAAATAAAGCTGCTATAAACATGGTTGTGCAAGTATCCCTTTTGTGTACTTGAACAAACTTTGGGTATATACCTAGCTGTAGTATAGCTGGGTCTTAAGGAAGCAGTATTCCTAATTGTCTTAGAAAGTGCCAGATAGATTTACAGAGTGGTTGTACCAGTTTACAACTTTTAATGTAAAAGTTATATCCTAACTGATGCAGCGTTTAGGAGACATTTGCATCATAGAATCTAGTCACAGACTTGATATTTCCAAAGCAATTCATTCACTGTCAATATGTTTCTTGTCATCAGAATAGATTCCCAGGAGTGTTTCAAGGGTACCAAAGATTCAGAATGGGAAGAGAAACGCATCTTCCCTTAGGAATCCTCCCATCTGTTTAATATCTTATAATTTCATTCATGGAATGCTAATAACCAGTCATTTTGCTTTGTAAATGATTTCTGTTATAATCATGAACAATACTGGTTTTGGGAAAGAATCAAATTCAACAACCTAGAAGAAAATATTGTTAAAATATTATAATTACACCAAATACTAATCGGCAAACAAATATCAAAAAATAAAATTTGTTTTCATTTTTCAGATATACTTTTATTATTTTTAATTTTTTCCATTATTATTATTTATTACATTTTTTTCACTTCGTATCCCAGCTGTAGCCCACTCCTTCATCTCTTCCTGGTCCCACCCTCACTTCCTCATCCCATTTATATCCACAGTTAGGGTAGGTCCTCCTCCCCTACTGTCTGACCCTAGGCTATCAGCTCTCATCAGGACTGTGGATCCTCTTTCTCTATAGCCTGGTAAGACCACCTTGTCAGGGGGAGGTGATCAAAGATCAAGCAACCAAGTTTATGCCAGTGGCTGCCCCGTTCCCCTTAATAGCGAGCCCACAAGAAGTAGCTTTATTTGGAAATAGAGAACACAAATGCTTTTGTATTATTTTTATTCCATGTATAAATATGCTTATATTGCTAAAACAATTAGAAACCAGACACATTTGAAAAAAGAAATTAATAAATGGAAGAAAAAAAACAAAATTATAAAGTGAGAGAATTGTTCCCATACCAAAATTTTATATCTGTATGTAGAGGTCCAAATAAAAAAAAAAAATCTGTGATTGATGTTAGAACAATAATTCATTGATGATTCATCTAAACTCCTGTTTTAAATTTCTGCCAGACACTGTCATAAGTAGTTTGACCTGACAGACACCATCAGCTCACGTTTATCACAGATTAACAGATAGACAAGCATTAGTGAGGCAAATCGTGTTACCGACCTGGCAGTTGACAGAGAGTGGTATCAGAATGACGGCGTACAGAGCGGAACTGTCAGGAGACAAGCTGCAGCCTAATTCAATCCCACATCTCCAGAGAACCCAGAAAGTGTCCATAGGAAATTAAGTCTGCCCATCTGCTCTCTTTCAAAGAATTAAGAGACTGCCAAAAAAGTATATCTTCCATATATAACTGCAAATTTATACAACGTTTACCTCTAGTTATTTTCTGGCCTTTGTTAGTACTAAAAATAGTGCTTCT
The DNA here is from genome assembly GCF_030254825.1 of Meriones unguiculatus. Taxonomy (NCBI): domain Eukaryota; kingdom Metazoa; phylum Chordata; class Mammalia; order Rodentia; family Muridae; genus Meriones; species Meriones unguiculatus. Next base: position 49,893,872 of record NC_083363.1, read on the forward strand.
ACTTAAAATTGAACTATTCATTTGTTCTGAGAACCTATAATAAAAATACAAATTGTAGGAATACTGAAATCATAGTGATGAATTCTTAGGGTTTCATATCCCTAATCTGCTTGACAACAAGGCAGTTAGCCACTATATTGATTGAGACATAAGCTGTTTATACAGTTGGAATTACAAAGAAAAATCACATTGCTTTTAATTTTAGGAAATACATGTAAAATATTGACATGACTATATTTTGTGTTTTTATTTTGGTAGAAAAAAACAACTCAATATTCAAAGTTTCATAAATACATAAAAAACTTGTAAAAAATTTCTTCCCTACGCCTCCAAATTACATGGTCTTTAATATTATCATTTAATTTGAATTTATATTCTCTAATGAAAATGTTCAGTGCTAGATATAGCACAGTTTTTAATCTTTTTATAATGACTTTTATAAATTTTACTATCTTTATACTTTCAAATGTACCAGATGATATGGAAAATTATTTTCAATCCTTTGATTATTCATTTCACATTTTCAAAAGAACACCTCAAGAGATATCACAACGTCATATGAAGTTAATCCTGAAGCCCACAGAGAGTCTATTTATATAGGAATCCATCATGAATGTGTGGCTCATATTTCTTCCATTAGGCTGAAATTATACTTACAATATTAAAAATCTTAACACTTTTGTTGGGTTTGTGAAGTCTTTAACCTTAAACAAGTTTCTGTCTTGTACTTTTCTCAAAATAATATTTATTTATAAAATGCCATAGAATAGAAATTCTATTTTACTAAAAGACTCAATTTTTAGAGCAATTTGTTTATGTCAGCTTTTTCTTCAAGAAGTTTATTCTTGGAGAATAATTTTGAAGATTATTCTTGAAGAAGAAGTTTATAATTTTCATATGAAGAAGAAATAAGAGTAAATAAATGTTACAACCTCAATATACAAGACTGAGTGGGTTATATTTACATACACATATATATATATTTACCCATATATATGTGTGCATGCCTGTGTGCATGTGTGTGTGTGTGTATCTGTGTGTGTGTTTCTATGTGTCTGAGTGTAAAGAATTAATGTAGAAAGAGGTCACAAATTGGAAAGGTAGCAAGAAGGAAAACATGAAGGATATGAGAAAAGAAAAAGGGAAACTGGAGTCATTAATTTTATATGTTAATTCAAATTTCAATTTACATAACAATTATAATAGATTCCTTAAAGTTTATTCTATTTCCAAGAAGCTGCTGCATTATTGGATTCTAACTAAACTGATAAGAAGCCTCTCATTTGTGATCAATCCTCTACCTCAGCCATACTAGTATAGAAGTTACAGGCACATGCCACTATTCCTAGCTAAAATTTATTTATCTTACTTTTTGATATTGTATTATAATGGCATTATTATCCCCTTCCTGTATCTTCTGTCAAACTCTCCCATATGCACTTCTTGACAATTATCCTTTTTTCTTCATTGTTACACACACACAAACACAAACACACTTCTATCACATATATGCAAATTATATTGATATTATTTGATCCTTCAAACTATACTACATGGCAAGAAGTTGTTTTGCAACAGTTCTTCCTATTAATCATGACAGATAGGCATTTTAAATTTCAATTTTGCAATTAATCAACTATATCCCAAGAAGCAATTAAGTAATTCAAAGAACACTTATGTGAACTCAGGTGAATTGAAAAATTATAGCTATGAACAAAAATTAGGTCAGGTGTATTCTGTTTACAAGCATGCTCTCATGCTAAATTTTATTATTCCTAGTGAGGGTATTAATTGTTGTTGCAAAGTCTTTCAAAGCATATATTTGTATATATTTCAAAACACCCACAGACACACACACACACACACACACACACACACCCCTCCAAATATGAATGTGACATAATTTGAACCTACATCCAAACTGTGAAATTTACAAGTTTTGTGAACTCAGACAAGTTTTTTTACTTTTATCTTTCTTGACATCCTCATTTTTCACACGAAATTTAAGTATTTATTAGATTATCTGACTATTTAAAGATCAAATGCAATGATATTTATTATGCCTAGTGTGCATTAAAGAATATGCACATCACTGCAAATGTAACTTTTATTTGCCTGATGCAATTGTTGTCTCACAGCTTACTGCTGAATAAAATCACTTTCTTTTTTTCTCTTCTTAATATAATTTTTATTTTTATATTAATTAAAGGTTATTTATTTTATATCCCAGCTGTAGCTCCCTCCCACATTCCCTCCCAATCCCATTCTCCCTCTCTCATCTCCTCCCTTCCCTTCTATAAGTCCACCTATAGGGGAGGTTATCCTCCCGTTCCATCTGACCCTAGTTTATCAGGTCTCTTCTGGACTGGCTGCAATGTCCTCCTCTGTGGCCTAGCAAAGCTGCTCCTCCCTCACAGGAGCGGGGAGAGTTCAAAGAGCCAGACACTGAGTTCATGTCAGAGACAGTCCCTGTCCCCCTTACTAGGGAAAACACTTGGATGCTGAGCTGCCATGGGCTACATCCAGGCAGGGGTTCTAGGTTATATCCATGCATGGTCCTTCGTTGGAGAATCAGTCTCAGAAAAGACTCCTGTGCCCAGATATATTTTGTCCTTATGGAGCTCCTGTTCTCTCCAAGTCTTACTAACTCCCCCTTCTTTGATATTATTCCCTGCACTCTGTCCAAAGTTTGGTTATGAGTATCAGCATCTGCTCTCATACATTGCTAGGTAGAGTCTTTCAGAGGACCTCTATGGTAGGCTCATGTCCTGCTTCTTGTTTTCTTTTACTTCCAATGTCCATCCCATTTGACTTTCTAAGTGAGGATTGATCATCTTACCCTGGAACCTCCTTAGCCATCAGGGAGATGCAAATCAAAATGACCCTGAGATTTCACCTTATACCCATCAGAATGGCTAAGATTAAAATCTCAAGTGACAGCACATGTTGGAGAGGTTGTGGAGAAAGGGGAACCCTCCTCACTGTTGGTGGAAATGCAAACTTGTACAACCACTTTGGAAATCAATCTGGCGTTTTCTTAGACAATTAGGAATAGTATTTCCACAAGATCCAGCAATACCACTCCTAGGCATGTATCCAAAATATGCTCAGGTACACAACAAGCATATTTGTTCACCCATGTTTGTAGCAGCTTTATTCGTAATAGCCAGAACCTGGATACAATACTGATGTCCCTCAGTGGAGGAATGGATACAGAAATTGCAGTACATTTACAGGATGGAATACTACTCAGCAATTAAAAACAATGAAATTTGCAGGCAAATGGTGGGAACTGGAAAAGATCATTCAGAGTGAGGTATCCCAGAAGCAGAAAATCACCCTTTCTATCTCTTTCTGAAGTTTGGCTGGCTTGACTCATCTTAGCTATTCTGGCCCAAACTTCTTTCCAAGCTGATCGATTTAATCTGGCTTCTCTTGGTTTCTGACTGAATTGCTCTGCCGGTCTCGAACTAACTCTGGCAATCTGTTCTAATCTTCTGGCTTCTCATTTTCTGGTGTCAACTGCCTCTGCTGACCTGCACTCAACTGCATGAAGTCACGAACAAACTCGGCTCAACGTCGCTGTACACACTGCACAGATTCCCATTGACTGACTGAAATGAACCAAGTTGCACTAACCGAACTCAACTACATTCAACGAAACTGTCCCAAATAGCCTGGACTGGAGTGTTCTGAACTCCACTCTACTGTACTGTCTTCTCTGCTGAATGCTCCACTGTCCTCAGCTCTACCTCTCTACTGCACTGTGCTCTCTGCTGAACTCTCTACTGCGTTGTCTTCTCTGCTCGCTCTCTGTGCTGTTCCCTACTCTCTAGCTTGGCCCTACTGTACTGGTCTTAAGTAAATTCTTTCCTATATTGTTTTTGTGAGAGATAGGTGTATCCTATTTCTGACTCATTCTCTCAAACCTTTCTCTGTTTCATTACTTTCTCTGCTCCTCAATTAGATGTCACTTGCAAACATGACTGATTCCTTCCATAAACTAACCAGCCATACCTGTGTTGTTTGGGATGACTGGTGTGTTCTAAGGACATTCTGTTGTAGTCAGAGGGATTAAAGGTGTGTCATTCTATATGAATCAAGAAAAAAATACATCATGAAAAAAGAGGTAATATGTATTTTGTTCTATTTTGACATGCACATGAATATGTGCATGTTTATGGTCATGTAAGTACATAAGAAAGGAAAGAGTATAAGCACATAAATATGTACTTTTCTAATAAGTCACTTACATGCCAAATAACATTTTAAATTTGAATATGTTAATGCTAATACATACAATACCTAGTTAACATTTTTGTATCTTGTATTGCTTTTTATTTCTTAAGATAGAAGTTTACTTATAAATGTCATGCATAATATACAACATATAAAATAAACGTTCTAAATTAATATTCATAAAAGACTAAGATTCTTTGTACATGTGTATTAATATTTAAGCTATTGTTGAATTATATATTCTGAAGTGGAAATAAATATCAAAGCGATATTATTATATCAGCTTTCCAAATAAAAACAGGAAAAGATGAAAAGAGAAGACTTTTACTGGGCAAGGATGGAGAGATAAGTCAACTACTAAAGCAAATATTGAATCAGGCAGTGGTGGCCACACATTTAATCCAAGAGGCATAGGCAAGGTTACATAGAGAGGCCCTATGTCTCAACAAAAGCAGAAACGAAACAAAACATGAAAGCATATAATGTTCTTGTGTGTGAATCCCAGAATCCATATTGAGTGGCTCACAACTGCCAATAACTGCAGCTCTAGGAGGATCTGATACCCCTGGTGTTTTGGGGCACCTATACTCAAATGCACATACCTACATACAGACATGGATTCATACCCGTGCTTTTTTATTATATAAATAATATGGATGAACAAATCAGTCTTTGATTTTATTTCATCAACTACTTTTATCAGGCTTCAAAAGCTCAAACATGAAAATTAAATCAAATTTGAAGATTTGCTTTAAAGCAGAAAACAGGCATCTTGATGAGATGATCTAGGCTGTACACAAATGTTTTGTCTTCCTTTGCTGTATGTCCAATTATTTGACATTTGTTTTTCCTCTCCTGACCTAACTGCAGATTTTATCTCTCTTGTTTGTCAAATACTAGCCTGGAAGACTAGAGTGAAGGAAATGTGTAAGTTTTGGGAATCATGAAAATATGATGTAGATTGTGTAAACTTGGGCTTGTCATTACATTCCCTTCACGTTCCACACAAGGTATTTGTAGTGCTATAAAGAACAATTAAATATATCCTATAAAATCATCGGTATTGGCAGGTGTTAGTAAACAGACAGAAGCAAAAATAGTTTATTTGGATCTTCCAGCTTGACTTTCCTCTTGACTTGGCTTATGTTTCTTCAGCTCAGACCCTCAGAAGCATCAGGACATCAGGATGTTGAGAGGTCTGTGCTGCATATGTATTTTAAACTTTCATTTATTAAGGCTTTGATTACATAGCTTGTGACTAATTCCTGTAGTTTATATATTGTATGTGGCCAGTGAACCATGTATCACAAGCTTGGTGGAATCATTAGAAGTTTAAGTCTTTTTGTGTACTTGAGCATCTTTTCGATATATGGCTAGTAGTGGTATAACACAAAAGTAAAAGTGGATGCAATGAAAATAAGTAAGTATATAATTTGAATCATAAATCTTCCTAAAAATAACTTTAAAGCATGCATTTTTCTACCAATTCTTATATATATTTAAGATGGCCTGAAAAGAGAATTTCATCAACAAAAACACAAGTTTAAGATATGTTCTTTTGAAAACAATATTAAAAATTCAAAATTATCATTTTTATTATTTTAAAATTTGTGACCTACCCATAGCTTGTTATGTCTCATCAGGATTCCCTGGATCCTTTTCCTTGGGCACATAGCAATAGTGGAGAACTCCCCTCTCAGTGGATTAGGGTGATGGGATGGGTAAAGAGGAAGGGAGGGTGGGACTGGGGGGGAGTTGAGGGAGGGAGCTTCCATCAAGATATATTATGAATAAATTGTGAAGAAAAAATTAAAATAAAAAAAATGTAATTTGACTCAAGCTGATAAATTGTCATTATGGTATAGAGGGGCTCCAACACTTAGGCAAGAAAGTTAGGAAGGACCAATTTCAAAGCTTGTGTATCTAAGCAGGGGTTCCAGTATCCAAGTGGGGACCCTAGTAAGGGGAACAGAGACTGTCTTTGACATGAACTCAGTGGCTGGGTCTTTGACTGCCTACCTTGGATAGGGGCGCAGCCTTCCCAGGCCACACAGGAGGACAATTGCAGCCTGTTCTGATAAGACTGGATAAGCTATGGTCAGATGGAAGGGGAGGAGGTCTTCCCTGATCCATGGACTTGGAGAAGGGCATGGGAGAAGAGGAGAAAAGAATGGTAAAATAAACTGTAATTAATATAAAAAATAAAAATTTAATTAAAAAAGAAAAAAGCTTATGTATTTGCATAGGGTATAAAATTTACATCACTAGAAATCAGGGTTGAAAGCAGTTTGTAATAGTATTTACCTAGGATTTTACTGATGAGGTACTTAAATATTCCAAACTTAAAATATAGGCTACCAGTCTATCAATTTAATGTATAGAAAATAATTACTAATGGATTAGCAAGGCAAAATGTTAAAAATATGTGTAGAAAGAGGGACAGGAAAAGCGGCTGAGATCTTGAAGATGGTAACTAAAATAAGCTAATTAAGGCACTGTGTTCTTTGAATGCCGGAAGATGATATATCCCACTGAGGAAAAAATAGAGGAGTGGAAAGTAGGTCAATGGCAGATTTCCATCTGTCCTGCTCAAAATGAATTTAGTTAATTACATACTTTCTTCTTTGTCTAATTTTCTCTTCTACTTTTCACATTTTTTTTTCTGTTTGGCCTTCAAAATGTGTGTGTGTGTGTATGTGTGTGTGTGTGTGTGTGTGTGAATGTGTGTATGTGTGTTTAACCAAATTTTATAAACAGTTTGGTAGGCTCAAAAACTGTGCACACAAATAATCAAATAAAACAAAATTACTCATTTCAAGTAAATTATTCTGTAAAGCTTCTATTCTACCTCCCATAGGATGAGAAGTTTGTAAGTTTTTGTCACAAATGATGAACATTTGAGGAGATTAATATGTTGAGAGTATTTGAAAATCATGCAACATATCAAACATTACAGATATTCTATTGACATGTCTATATTTTGTGTTTCTAAATTCTACTAAAATATTAGTGCTGATATCTGTTTTATCACGAAGAAATGTTTTTAAAAATTGGGGTAACTGAGACTTTTATTTTCTATTTTTCCTCATAAGTAAAAAGTAAAAAGATAATGCACCAGGTGTCAGATGTTTTATTCATGATTTTCAAAAGCAAAAAAAAGAATGTGATAAGAGTTCATTTGATGACCTAAATATAAAATAATGATAGCTATGAAGAGAACTGTTTGAACAATAAAAGTGTGGTCAAGGCAAATTTGAGGGTAAAAGGGATCATGGACAATTCCAAACTTTATTCAACTATCTAACTGATATGTGTCTCATGGGTGACCTTACTCTGTTTTAATAGAAGCATTAAGAAGAAGCATGTAGAGATTCTGTTGCCTGAGACTTCATAATAAAAACTTAGGGAAGGATTGGACAACTAGTAAGAGTTCTCTGAATCACAATTTTTTTCTATAAACCCACAACTACATATAAGTTTCTATTTTCCATAGAAGAATTTTATGCCCAGAAATTGTAAAAGGAAATAGCTAAAATGCTTCGAGAAGAAGAGGGGAGTTATTGTCAAATTTATTTATTTTTTTACATTAAAAGGAGATTTTAAAATTATTACCTAAAATCTTGTTTGTTGATTGTGTATTGCATTCATAAATTTCATTTCTAAAGAGTTATTTTATTTCTTGTTTCTGATAGCAAATGTTAATTTTATTTCATGAGTTTAATTGGGGTTAAAAATTTTAGCAAACACGCTCATGACATGAATTTAGCAAAAAAAAAAAGTAAATTGCTAAAATAAAAAGATCACAGGCTATTCATGTTGTAATGATTCTTATGCGGTACTCAAAGTTCAAAAAGCAAAGGGAACAGGATTATTTTAGCAAACCCAAGCTTTCAGGAAAAGTCATGTTGAAAATAATAAAAAAAAATAAAAGGAAGAAGAATTGTATTCATGATGGAGTGGAAACAAAAACACCAGTTATCAGTCCTGGTGAAAACAGTGTCATCACCCATGCAGTAAGCACATGATCATCCTTTAGGATTTTCAGTTGTAGATGGCAGAAAATAAGGAGACCTGAATGAAAGGAACATTTGTTAATGTCTGAGTCACAAAATACTCGCACTTAGTCTGGACTATGTACTTCTTTTTACTGGAAGCAAAAGGACAGATTTATTTTCAAACTGCAGGGGGGAGGGTTAATAGTCATTTATTCTCAACTTATTTGGCTTTCAAAACACTGACATATTAACTTTTTTTCTACTTGTCTTCAAAATACCATTCACACTGATAGGCCATTTACTTGTGACAAAGACTGAAGGATATTCTAGTGGGGGGAATCATAAAGCATTCAATAAAGCAATGAACCCAGTAATTAAGGACTGAAAAGAAAGGTAACTATTCTTCTCAAAATTTGAAAATGAAAGATACAAGCTGGTGAGAAGCTTATCAAGTGAAATGAGGGTATATACCAACAAGACTGGTAATCTGTGTTAGGATGCTGAGACCTATAGTGCAGAGGAGAAAACATCCCCTGCAGTTGTCCTCTGACCTACACACAGCAACACACACATGTTATTTAATCAATCAGTAAATGCATAACCATAATTTTAAAATTAGAGCTGTTTATTTTAAACCTAAGTGAACTGGGCAAAACACTTTTAGGATGTCCTGAGATTGAAGCATACCTGAGCTGTGAAGACTTTGCATGATGATTCTCCAAATTAAAATGTGCTTACATCTATGTGTGTGAGTGTGTGTTTTTTGCCCAGTATCAATTATAAACACCTGTAACACTTTCTTAGAAACCTTCTAAACATGTTCACATTTTAATCTATACAATTTTAATACTTATTAACTACATAGACTAAAATATCACACCTTATGTTTTCTTTTTCCTCCAGGCTTACTATTTTCCGATAATATTTGCCTTAATATTTCATACAGCTCCCAAAGCACAGCCTGAAGCTTTGTGAAGCTGTTCTACTTTAAAATGGTTCAACTATTAATTCTGTATTTACTGATTTAATAAGAGTATCTTGTGACTTATTCTGTTTTAAAAAGATTATTAATTCATGAGAAGGAGTTTGATTAGGGGACTGGCAAGGGTGGTCTATTTTCCTATCATTGTCCAGAAGCGGTTATCTCTGGGGGAGTTTCAAGACTTTGCCATCAAGGGTCAGAGCTACTGATTCTATAGTAGATGAAGTTAAACTGGAAAATGGCAAGTGATGAGTTTCCTCAATTAAAAAGGATTTTAACACACAAACCTGTTTGTCATTTTGCATGAACACATTGAAAACTGAAAATATTAAGTTCCACTTTTGTTTATTAATAACAGTTTATTCACTCTATATCCCAGCTGTAGTTCCCCCCCAATCTCCTCCCATGTTCTTCTCCAAGTCCACTGAAAATGGAAGTCCTCCTCCCCTTTCCTCTGACCCTAGCCTATCAGGTCTCATAAAGACTGGCTGCATTGTCTTCTTCTGTGGTCTGATATGACTGATTGCACCTCAGGGTGAGGTGATCAGAGAGCTAGCTACTGAGTTCATGTCAGAGACAGTCCCTGCACCCATTACTAGGGCACCCTCTTGGACACTGAGCTGCCATGGGCTACATATGTGCAGGGGTTCTAGGTTATCTCCATGTATAGTCCTTGGTTGGAGTATCTGTCTCAGAAGAGAACCCTGGGCCCAGATATTTTGATTCTGTTGCCCTCCTTGTGGAGTTCCTATCCCCTCGAGGTCTTTCAATCTCTTCCTTTTTCATAAGATTCCCTGTACTCTGCCCAAAGTTTGGCTATGAGTCTCAGGTTCTGCTTTGATAGTCTGCTGGGTAGATTCTTTCAGAGTCCCTCTGTGGTAACCTCCTGTCTTGTTCCCTGTTTACTCCCTCTTCTTATGTTTGTCCTGTTTGCCTATCTGAGTGTGGATTGATCGGTCTCCTTCTTACCCAGCTTCCTTAGGTGGACAGAGTTTAGTATGTTAGTCCTTTATTATATGTCTAATATCCACTTATAAGTGAGTATATACCATGTGTTTCTTTCTGCTTCTGGGATACCTCACTCAGGATGCTCTTTTCTATTTCCCACCATTTGCCTACAAATTTCATGATTTCCTTGTTTTTAATTGCTGAATAGTATTTCTTTATGTAAATGTACCACAATTTCTATATCCATTCCTCAACTGAGGGATATCTTGGTTGTTTCCAGATTCTTGCTACAACAAATAAAACTTCTATGAACATGGTAGAGAAAATGTCCTTGTGTACTTGAGCCTCTTTTGGATATATGCCTAGGAATGGTATAGCTGCATCTTGAGATAGTGCTATTCCTAACTGAGAAAACGCCAGATTCCTTTCCAAAGTGGTTGTACAAGTTTACATTCCCATCAGCAGTGGAGTAGGGTTCCCCTTTCTCCACATCCTCTCCAGCACGTGTTATCAATTGAGTTTTTGATATTAGGCATTCTGATGGGTGTGAGGTGAAATCTCAAGGTATTTTTGATTTGCATTTTTCTAATGACTAAGGACATTGTACATTTCATTTAGTGTTTCTCTGCCATTTGATATTCCTCTACAGAGAATTCTCTGTTTATCTCTGTACCCCATTTTTTAATTGAATTACTTGATTTGTTGCTTTTCAACTTCTTTAGATTTTTTTAATATATATTCTGTATATTAACCCTCTGTCAGATATAAGGTTGATAAAGATCCTTTCCCAATCTGTATGCTGTCATACACTGTGATGACAGTGTCCTTTGCTTTACAGAAGCTTTTCTGAGGTCCCATTTATTGTTGATCTTAGAGCCTGTACTGTTGGTGTCATGTTCAGGAAGTTGTCTTTGGATGTCTACATTAAGTTCCATCCTTAAGGTCCTTCCAAATGTACTTTTTAAAATGATTTCTATGTGTGAATATTTCATGATTATTTATTTTTCCACTTACTCTTCTTAGAGAAAGAGTAATGGTAAAAACTATTGAAAACATAAATGGTAAATTTTATCCATTAATTGATCTAGAAGAATTTCGTTCTTTTTTAAAAATATCATTTATACAGTTTAATTATTTTTTGGGCCATAAAACCTTTAACATAATAAGTTGTAGAGTCTTTTATCTCACTTTCTTTTATTTGTGGCCTATTTTTTATCATATTTTCAACAAATATTGATGATGTACCTGCATAAAAAATAATTCCACCAATCTTATTCCCATGTTACAGGAAATTACAAACTTTTGAAATAGATATTAGTTAAAGATGCACCAATTCATTCTCCAATACATATGTGCAAAATTACATAAGGACACCTATGCAAATAATGTTTAAACAGATCGTGTGAAAAAAAAAAAACATGCATGCAGTAAGTCCTGAATCTATTTAAGGTACTGAAGCATTGAGGAAGGTAGCAAATGCTTAATTATTAATTGTGTAAGGATGCACAGAAGCAGTTTAATTACAAGTCACTGAAATAAGGAGCCATCTAAGAAAGACTAATTTAGGAGGAGTGGCTCAGGTCATAATTTGGAAAATGATATAATGGTGTTTTTGTTATGATGATGCAAACGCATTAATGAAATGTCTTCCATTCTGGAAAGTCATCGAGTAAATGGAAGCATTTATAGAAAAAGTAAAAATAATGGAGTACTTAACGCATGGATCGTGTCAACAGAGCAAAAGAGTGAACATGAAAAAACACAGTAACTGTTCTCATTAATTGTCAGAGAAATCAAAATCCCACAGGCATTTGTGGTTAATTCTTAGTCAGTAGATTTTCTTTTTCTTGGAGCCTAAAGAAAAGAAATATATTTTTTCCTTATTCAAGAGGTTATTGTAAGAATGTTCTTTCAAAATTAAAATCTAATCTGAGTTATGTTCTTTCATATAATGCAAAGAGCAGTTCTTAGGAATCACCTCAAACTGCTGTCATCTCTCAGTGACAGCTAATCCCTGAAAAAAATTGGAGAAGCTGAACATCACCAAGTCAGCTTTTGTTTGTTTGTTTGTCTGTTTGTTTTATAGAATTTTCAAATCTTGCAGATCTTCTGGTGTTATTAAGGCTTTCATTTAACTGTGAGACTTGTTACTGATTACTTCAATATAGAGCATGCTGGGAAATAACACATGTGAACCAATCTGACTTGTTTTTTATTAAAACTTAGATCATTTCCCACACAATGGGTTTGTGAGAGTCAATTTCTATTAAAATACCACATGTTGTTCCTTTGAGACAAGTGATTATACTTGTAGATCTGGACTTCAGAAAAAAAAATGTGAATAAAATACTACTGTGAATTATCAGAGCAGAGTTCATGATCAAAGAGATGGCATGTAGAAAAAGTTTAAGGTAAAAAAAGACTGAGCAAAAATTCTTTTCGATCTTTTCCATCCCATTATGTTAAATGCTATCTAATGATATAACAAAACAACAACAACAACAAACCCTCTGGGGTTGGGGAACCAGAGCATGAAGCCAGGGAAATGAGTCAGTGCGTAAAGTATTTGCTGCATTCTAATGGCAGGATGAGAAAAAGAGACAAGAAAGTTGCAGGAAGCTTGAAAGACAGGTAGTGCACATGGAAGGAAAAAGAACTTTCATCTCAAACGAGATAGAAACTGAGGGCCACCATAAGAGATGATGTTTTGACCTCCACATAGATTCCATGGCAAGTAGGCGCCTAGACTTGTACACACAAACAAACAAACAAACAAAAATACTAACAAAATGTGCTAGAGAGACTTCTCAGTTGGTAAGACTACTTCAATGTAAATTAAAGGACCTGAGATTGAATTCTAAGCATCTACAAAAAAAAAAAGGACAAAAAAAGAAAAGAAAAGAAAAACAAAGAAAAAAGAAAAGAAAAGAAAAAGAAAAAAAAAGAAAAAAGCAAGAAAGCTCGTCTTCTGGTCTTTGGTTGATGCATCAGTCTCTGCAGTTCCCTTTGGACACAGCTTTTCTATTTTGGGGGGAAGTGGGGGCTTTGTTGGTCTCATTGTGTGGCTCCAGTACCATCCGGACCATTTTATATCCCAGTTCTTCCATAAGACTCCCTGTGCTCTGTCCAAAACCAGCCCACAGTAAAGAGGATACAAACAGACCTGATGGGATCTGATTGGCTAGGGTCAAACAGTAGGGGAGAAGGACTTCCACTATCAGTGGACTAGAGGGATACCGGAGGAAAAGGGAGGAAGGTTGGACTAGGAGGAAATGAGGGAGGGGACTACAACTGGGATACAAAGTAAATAATTTGTAAATAATAAGAATAAGAATAAGAATAAGAATAAGAATAAGAATAAGAATAAGAATAAGAATAAGAATAAGAATAAGAATGGAAAGAAAGAAAGAAAAGAAAAGAAAGAATGAATAAGAAAAGAAAGAAAGAAAGAAAGAAAGAAAGAAAGAAAGAAAGAAAGAAAGAAAGAAAGAAAGAAAGAAAGAGAAGCTGGGCATATAGGCCTTAAACTGAGTGGGAGAAACAAGTGAATATGTGCATCTCCTTGGCCAACCAGCTTTCCAAAGTTGACTTTTGGGTTCACAGACAGACCATGTCTCAAGTGGTAAGAGGGAGATCGATAGAAGACAATATAAGTACTCTTCCTGCCTCCACATGCATGGGTCCAGACACTCATACATGCAATATACATTGGTATATTGGCAAGTTTCACAAGTTTTCATTGGTATTTCTTTACTTAAATGTGTATGCCTATTCCTTGTGCACATGTGTATATAAAAGTTCATGCATGATTTTGAACAAATTATTTTTGATCACCTAACACCTCTTCTAAAATGTGAAAAAATAAATGATTGATGAAGAAGGGCATAACATAAATGTGTTAGTCTCATGTTTTAGAAATGCAGAATCTGTTCTTATGAAAGAAAGAGAGACAGAAAGACTGGGAGGAGACCAACAGAGCAAAACAAAACAACAACAACAAAACTGGGTCCAGGGGATCCTGCAGCGACTGATACCCCTACCAAGGACCATGCATAGACTATGTCAGGATCATACATGTTCAGATGTAGTCCATAGACTCAGTCTCCTAGTGAGTTCCCCAGTAAGAGGAGAAGGGGCTGTCTCTGGCATGAACTCAGTGGCAGGCTCTCTGATCACCTCCCCCTGGCGGGACAGGGGTGGAGTGCAGCCTTGCCAGGACACAGAGAAAGACAATGTCATCAGCCCTGGTGACCTGATAGGCTAAGATCAGATGGAAGGTGAGGAGGATCTCCCCTATCTGTGGACTAGGGAGGGGACATAGCGGGAGAAGAGAAAGGGATGATGGGATTGGGAGGAGATGAGAAAGGGGGTCACAGTCGGGATACAAAGTGAATAAACTGTAATAAATTATAAATTAAGAAAAAAATAATAAAAATGCAGAAAGTGGTAAAAAAAGTATTACATGCGATGAAAAACTAACAACTTAGAAATTAAACAAAGTGGAATATTAGCTGGGTAGAAGTGTTCCTTATCCTCCTTAGGTGGAGGCTTGCACTGTGTCTTCTGGTACCATGTATGCTAGTCCTGGAGCAGGGACCTTCATGTCAGTTCCAGTTCAGGGATCCCTAGACCTTGCTTCTGAAGTGCGTGGTGTCTGCAGCAATAGGGACCTACCTTCCACGTCTGGGGATACAAGAAAAGGAAACAGCAATAGGCTGTACATTTGGGAGTTTCTTGGACAACAAATCAATATAAGGCTTCTCATGGCTGATGCTATGGTTTTCATTGGGTTTTCCTCAGAAAACTGCCAGGCCAGGTGGTAAAAACCATTATACATATTATATATAATGTAGATTACAATACATGGAATACATAGAAATACATATTTAGTATGTATTCTAGGCTTGCTTCTTTGGGAAATACTTAATGTGATCTCTTCTGGAATTTTGTGTATATCCTTATTGTGATTTTATCTGCACCCTTCCCCTCCCCCCCCATGGTGATTGGCTAGTCCCAAGCTGTGAGTATGGAGGAACATCATTAGGAACATTTCATTGGCTTTTAGTGTTTGACTTTGTCCCACACTGGTCAGACCAGTGTCTACATGTGTGGAGAAGTGGGTTGCAGTAAGAATGGTTTACTCCTACTTCAGCTGTACATACAGCTGCTTTGGAAGCTGCATCCACATCATTAACATGACCATATTTTTCTATTCTCTTTTCATTACTCATTTAGCGAAACACTTCACATTTCTGACCACATCAAGGTGGACAGACCTTTAAAGTTCTTTGTTTAAATTGTTGCTGAAATCCTATAGAGGATTGTGGTAACCTGGGCTACAAAGGGTGGGAATGATATGGTTGGCCTGCTTTTTATTAGTGATAGGCTTCATCCTGTTCTATTTGTATGTTTTATTCATGTTCAAATTACGGAATGAATATACTGGTCTTAACAGGCTGTAACGTAGAAAGTGGTTTTATTTTTCTCTATTGGTGGCTTTTAAAAAATGCTATCAGATATCTGCTTCTGCAATGTTTCAGGACAACCCCAGAACTTTTTTAGTTCACTTTACGGTATTAAAAAACAATTTATATATATATATATATAATTTCAACAGCTTTCCTCCTCATCCAATTTAATACCTCTTTTCTCCTCACACAAGACCAGGCAGGCCTGACCAACACTTGACAGATGATTGTGTGGGAAGTGGCATGATTATTAAAGAAAAATGGTTAAGTTTTATATAGCTGGCAATGGCTGAGTCTAGATTCTGAAACTTCTTTCTGGCAGTGATTCATATGCTGCCTAAAAACACACAGAATACTTGGGTTTTTACATTGCAGACAAATTATCTTCAGTATGGCATTGTGCCCTAAATGAGTGATGGCTCACAGTTTAAAATTCTTGCCTCAAGTGCTGTATCTCATGGGACATCCTGAAAATCTTCTGTTGGTCTAACCTCATCCCACCTTACATAGCTCTTGGATTTTTCTTTTAAGATGATATACCAGCACAACTTCCTAAGGGTGTGTGTGTGTGTGTGTGTGTGTGTGTGTGTGTGTGTGCATGCACATTCTTCAGTATATTTATATAAATATCATTAATAGTCTTAGTATTGTTTGAAAATCACAATGTCATGGAAATTCTGTGAAATAATGATTCCACTTACAATTACCTCTACATGCTGCTAAGTAATATATTCTTTTACAGATAAGAACGTTGACATTTAACAGCTATAAAGCTTATCAGACACTCTGTTCCTGACACCTGGTAATATTCACAGCTCGGTATTTCAGAAGGTGCAAAACATGAGTTTATCACACTGCAAAAATCATTAAGTAATGATACAAAATTTTCATGTTTTACTCTTGGTATGAGCACATCTTCAGTAGTCTCTGGCACGAAGCCATGAGAGCATTCCCTCTCCTTCAAGCCCACATTGCTCTGTTTAATGTGGAAAATATAAACTTTAATCTGGAAATACTAAAATATCTGAGTTGAAAGAAAAATCACAAAGAATCACAGAAGCAGAGCTGATGAAATGCAATCTGATAATAACAATAGCCCATAAAAATACAAATCCAGTAAATCCAAACTGCCACGTCAGTTCTCTCTATAAATTTATCATAAATTTGCATTCCTTCAAAATTTATCACATGCCATTTTAAATTTTGATTGTCAACTTGATAATATTAACATTTAATGGATAAGTGAAGCTCCTCTGATTCTGTCTGTGAGGGAGAGTCAAAAAACAATTGGACCGTGAGAACTCTGACTTAATGAGTGGGTCAGTCTCTCCATGAATTCATAGTTTGATGCTCTTTTTGAGAAAAATTGAAAAGAAGGCAGCCTTGTTTTAAGAGAATCCTATCACTGAGGATGGGCTCTTGGGGTTATGTGCCCACTCAGGAGCCTGCTTGAATGTGACCTCTCTCCTTTCTAAGAATGCCATTGAGTAAATGTCTCTCTTCTATTACATGCCTCTGCCACCATGAACAAACTTAGCCAAAACAAAGTCTTCATTCATTTAGTCGGTTTGACACATTAAAAAAGCAAGTAATACATAATATATAATATGGAATGGTAAGCAAGTTTCTGGGAGTATATAAAGAGAAATACATAAATAATTTAAGAAGAAACATACCAAAGTTTAAGATGTTCAAGTCTGAAAAACCTGGGAGCTAATTTTCTTTTTCACAGCAACAGATAACTTTACTAATGAACACACAGATAAGCAAGAAGGAAGGGCATTTAAGTTTATAAAGAGTAATGAATGAAAAATAATGGCAACATATGAAAGGTATTATAAGAAAGTGAATATTGAATCATTCCATCAATATAAATAGGCGATATTAAACTGTAATGATAGAATTCGGGCCAGTGGTTACCTGAAGGTAGGCATATAGATGACTTTGAGGAAGTAAAATGTCCAGTTTATTGATTGTGGCTATAATTACATAGGCATTTTTTGGCGGGCTGTCCTCATTTTAATGTATCTATGCTAACTCTAAAAAATCTTTTTATTAAAAGATGTGCAATTATTGCCATCAGAGTCATAACCCTCACCTAGTAATCATATGAATCTCTAGGCTATACTTTATGTCTCCACATTAAAAAGTATTAGACAGCACATTATGAAAAAATAAATTTTGAAGGTCTACAGCAAATTAAGTAAGAGAATTAAAGAGGATTATATATCTTATATTGGATCAGAATGCACAAACAATTTTAGTGATTATTGCTTATATTAAGTTCGAGTAAAGATTAATCTTGGGATATTCCTAAAAGATGTTAATATACTTTATAGCAAGGCACAGATGCATTGCTGATACACACTGAAAAATAAGTATTGCAGATAGGGATATTCAGTACAAATTAAAACATGCAGCAAAGAGAAAGATTCAGGTGCAAGTGTCCACTAGAGGAGATTAGCTGGGTTCTCTTTGTTTTCTGGAAATGAAGATAGTGCTGTTGAGGTGACCATATTGTCGTCATACAGAGTAAGCCTTTGTTAAGTAAAACCGAACTGAAATGCGTGCTGGGAAGGAGAGGAGAGGCATGATCACGATGGATATCATGTTACAAGCTTATAATCCCATCACTCAGTAAATGCTGCACTCCACACACTCCATGTGCTTAGAACTGCCTCAGCCATGAGACCCAAAGCTATGCTATGTGGAGGAAGCTTGAAGGAGTAGATCAGTTCCTTTGAAGGAAGAGATGACAAGACTGACCTCGAGCGGGAAATAACACTGCTGATATCAGGGTCTGCATAAGGTATCAGAGAAGCCCTGGGAAAAGAGACATGATCAGCTAGGGATGGAAGACGGTAGAGGTGCAGGTCACAGGACTCTAAAGAGATAAAGAAGTGAGCTGGAGAGTCCTGAAGTATGATGCCGCTGTAGGCTGATAAAGGCACACAGGTCTGTAACTTCTGAGAGGCAGAGAACTCGTTAAGAGATAGAGGCTTTCTATTATCTATCAGAATGCCAAACCTGAGCATTCTGACAGTTAATTTAATTACGGAGAGTGTAAACAGAAGTGTTTTACTTACAAATATAGAAAGGAGAAACAGATAAGGAACATAATAAGTAAAAATAGCACTCACCTAGAAAACTAAGAAATGGTACATAAGAGATAGGAGATAGAGCAAGAAACAGAAAGGCCAGAGACAAAAAGCAATTCACGTTTTCTTTGCCAGAATAGCTCATCTACTGTAGCTGTCATTGTTTTTCCCCCAAAATTCTAACTACATCTTTTTTTTTTGGCTGTCAATCTTTCTTACTGTTCAACAACAGGGTCTT
Organism: Meriones unguiculatus; assembly: GCF_030254825.1. Lineage (NCBI taxonomy): Eukaryota > Metazoa > Chordata > Mammalia > Rodentia > Muridae > Meriones > Meriones unguiculatus. The sequence goes on from NC_083363.1 coordinate 49,912,840, forward strand.
TGCTTCTGATTGGCTCATTAGTCCATTGTTGAAATCACAGTTTAGATGCATGACTAAAGCTATATTGTAGTCTCACATCTCAGTGAAAATTCCTACTGCATCTGTTGCAGAGAAAAGATGAGTTATATTTTAAAATGAAGATTGTACCCTCATTTTTCATTACTGATTCACCTTGGAGAGGTACCTCTCATGAGACTGGGTTTGAGTGTAGCATGAAATAAACATAAATACTCTTAACCTAAGAAATATTATAGAAAACTCAGGAAAAATATGTTTATTTTGAGCATTTTATAACCTTCAAGAAAAATGATATAAATGTAAAGAATACTTCAAATATTTTTCATTTGGCCTATGTTAAATGTGGGACCCCAGTGAAATGTACAAAGAGTACTAAGTATATTCATGTGTTTATAAACTGTACACAAATAGGTGCAAACTCTGATGTAACTGTATTTATGAAGTGGACTAGTTAATACATACTGGAATGATTTCAGAGGCTCCATTGTAGTCCTAAACAATAACAGTAATGAAGGCAGAACAGTGGTGTTTTTGAAATTGGTTTATTCAGGCTATTTCCTGAAAGTCTGAAGAGTTAAAAAAACAGAGTGAGAATTGAGAACTAATCCTCTGTGATCAGACTATGGAAAGCTGAACCCACATGTGCATGCCCACAGGTCCTCAGGAGAATCACATGTGGCTGGGCTGTGCAAGCACAGTGTGTCCCTGATTGTGGCACACTGGAAAGAATGAAGAATACCTGGTTATGCAATTGCTACTTTACTGGGCTAGTTGTCGATATCTAAAGGAATAACCACTCCTAAATAATTTCATTTTTTTAAGATATCCTGAAAACAATGTACCCAGGTGGAAGTTCTACATGTATAAATTTAGTTAACCATCAAAAGATTATATTTAAAACTATAGAACCAAGAAAATTTCATGCAGAAGCTGTGACTATATCTACCTCAAGATCCAATTATACACTCTTAAGCATACAAATGACTTTACATTCTGCTATAGTAATATTTGCTACTTGATTCGAAATAGTCAGAAATTGGAAACTAAGTAGATTCCCATCAACAGATGAATGAATAATAAATGAATGATAGGGTATATTTACACAGTGGAGTTTTAGTCAGCTGTTAAATACAATTCACAGGTGAATAAGAGCTAGAAAAAAATCATCCTGAGTGAGGTAATTCAGCCTCCAAATGAAAAAATATTGTATGTTTTGTCTTATTTGTGGATGTTAATTTTAAGCATTTGATATGCTGCTGAAATTCATATAACCACAAGTATTAGGCATAGAATAACGGACTAAGGATGAGGAGAGAATATTCCAAGGAAGGGTAAGTATATATTTAGAGAGAGGAGATGGAGATTGGAGTGAAACACTGTGGTTAACACTTACATAGTTCATTGGACACAGAAAAATTAAGCTGTGCTGTACAGTCTTCACCACTACTTAACAGTGTTCAAGGTATTCTTGAGAAAAGTAACCACTAACCCACTTACAAGCCCTGCAATCCACAACACTGACCTGACTGTGTGAAATGCTAATGCAATAGTGACACAGACATTTTGGGAATAATCAACCACGCTGGTTGCCAATGAGGCCTTTTCTATCAGATGAAACCCATGAATGGCATTGCTTACATGGCCAAGTACCTGAGACTCAACAGGCCATGGACTTAGAGGAAAAACAGTACAAAAAAACAAGTACAAAAACAACAACAACAACAAAAACCCAGAAAGCAAATGGATAGATTAATTCATTCAATAATTTTTCAAAGGAAAATAAAATGTCTAAAAATCATATATACAAAGAGTGCTTTGTCTGTGCTCTCTAAGCCAAAAAAAAGTCATTACTTTCCTGATGGTCTTTCAACAGCAATGGACTGCCATTGCACAGCAACCCAAACTAAGTTCTATGCTTTGAACAACACTTACCACGTACATCTGATGATGACTGTTGCAGCAAAGTGGTTTCTGTGTGGTTTGAAGAAATGCTTTTATTTTTTACACGGCCTTATTACAAACCAGGACAAAAATCTGATACTGATTATTATATATTGTTCTTATGTTGTAACCTTTGTTTCCCACATGGAGAATTGTTTGGTTGTCTACATAAGAGTTATTTTTTAAATCAATTTAAAGAAGGTTGATTTGTCTTTTAGTTAATTAGTGGATATTCCTAAACCAGCTGTACAACCAAATCACCACACAAAGACTAGGATTTATTTAATTAACCTAGAGCACAATGCTGGGCAATAGTTACTCCATCCTACACCTCCAAGCCTGCATAGTTTCCTCCCATTCAGATTTCCCACATTATTCTTGCTTTTAGTCTATCTTAGATCCACTTCATCTCTCCTCATGGTTCCAAGTCTTCTCCTGCCTATCTCTCCTTTCCTACTCCTCCCACTTGCTTCTTTCTCCTCCCCTCTGGACCAGGATGTCTCACCCTATTCTCTCCAGTGCTCAGCACTGGCTGGTTGTTTGAGAATTACAGAGATCGAATGGTGGCATGTTTTCACAAACTTGAGACAGGTGATGCTTACAGTAAGCCTCACAATGAGATGTCTGGATTGAAACCAGAGAGTGGGGTAGAGGAATCAGCATTTGAGTGAACAGGAGTAAACTGTACGTCCCGCAAGAACATTACACCAACAGCACCTGAAGAACACCCAAGACTGACCTACAGTGATAGTGTCCACATGCATGCCAACCTGCATGAATGAACACAAACATAGACACACTCACTCTCTCTCTCACACAAATTTTTCTTGTATCTATATGTTACTAAGAATTTTATCATTTGTTTTTTCCTGGTGTGGAGCAAAGTGAATTTGAATCTAGTTTTCAAATTCTACATAAACTCTATTGGAGAGACGGCTCCAGGTTTAAGGGCACTTGCTGCTGCTCTTCTACAGGACTCCTGCTCCGTACCCGCACCAATATCAGGTGGCTTACAACCAACTCTAACTCCAGCTCCAGGAGGCCCGATGCCTTCTTCTGATCTTTATATGAGGCAGGTCCTCACATGGCACATAGGTACACCTGAAATCACTTGAACACACACACAGAATAAGAGTAAATGAATCTTCAAGATATTTTTTAAATCACTAGGAATAATGTGTATTATACATTAGAGTTTATTATTGCCTGTATGTTCCATTTTAAATTGTCTTTTATGTATCTGGATTTGTCAAGGAGCCATAAAGTCTTCATGACTTTACCACCCAGAAGGACTGTTTACACAGCATTTTCAAGATAGTCTTCTCTTACAGACTATATCTTTTTTTATTTTTCTCGTTTGAACTCAAATTTCATAAGTGATGTTCTTTAGGGACTGCTATGGAAACATAGGAATAATACGCAAAGCTAGAAGTTATATCATGATTACCCAACATAGGAAGTCTATTTTCTCTGCACTAGTGTATCACAATGTATAACCCAGGCGTGATATATTGGGCAAGAGGACTATAGGGAGCTTTTATTGTCAATAATAATAATAATAATAATAATAATAATAATAAGAAGAAGAAGAAGAAGAAGAAGAACATGGAAAAGATACAGTTTTTGCACTTATCACTTTTTTAAGGCAGTGTTCTAGCAGCAGGTGGCATTTCACATTGCAGGTATACCTAGGGGAGTATTGTTACTAACACACTGAAGAAACAGAAAAGGCTCTTGGAAGTCAAGTTAAAACTGTGATTCAATCCTATACTTGAATTTTTTAAGGACTTGCTATGATTTAAGGAATCATATGTTCTCATAGAAAATATATTCTTTTGAAGGCTTACTGAGAAAATATCTTTTTTGTGAACCTTTAAAAACTGAAAATAGATTCCTCTCTCCTTCAATCCAGCCCAACCCCAGGTATGCCTCCCTTCACTCCTCCTAGCTAACCCACCCCCTTCTCCTACAAATCTACACCCTCTCTGTTTTTAAATCATCAAAGAGGAAGCACCTCCAAGAAATGACAGCCAGAATGGACAAGACATGAAACAATAAGACAAACTAAAACCCTCATCTCAAGTCTGTACAATGCAAACCAATTGGAGAAAAGAATCTCAAGATCAAACAAAAGAGTTTCTTAACCAAGGCAAAATCAAGAGAAGCAAAGCTTAGCTACAGTATGAAATTGTTATTGTGGAATCTAGATGGCTCAGGCAAGAGCCCTTTCAACTCTTACAGAAGATCAGATTTTGGTTCCTAGTACTAATATCAGGTGGCTCAAAACCACTCATAACTTCATCTCCAGGGAATCTAGCGCCCTTTTTAGGTTTCCACGAGCATATGAACTCATATACAAATATCCCTCCACACACATTAAATAAATATACAAAACTAAAATGAGGCCTTGACATAGAAACAGAAAGGAGGATCAATGGAACCAAATAGAAGACCCAGAAACAAACCCATATATCTATGAATAATTGATATTTGACAAAGAAGCCAAAACCATTCAATGGGAAAAAGACAGCATCTTCAACAAATGGTGCTTCTCCAACTGGATGTCTATGTGCAGAAAAATGAAAATAGATCCATATTTATCACCTTACACAAAACTAAAGTCTAAGTGGATCAAAGGCCTCAACATAAAACCAGACACATTAAATCTGTTAGAAGAAAAAGTGGAGAACAGCCTAGAACTCATCGGCACAGGAGAAAACTTCCTGAACAGAACACCAACAGCACAGGCTCTAAGAGTGACAAACAATAAATAGGACCTCATGAAACTGAAAAGCTTCTGTAAAGCAAAAGACACTGTTGTCAGAACAAAACAACTGCCTACAGATTGGGAAAAAATCTTCACTAACCCTTTATCTGACAGAGAGCTAATATCCAGTATATATAAAGAACTCAAGAAGTTAAAAAGCAACAAATCAAGTAAAATCCAATTTAAAAATGGGGCACGGAGTTAATCAGAGAACTTTCTGTAGAGGACTGTAGAATGGCACAAAAATACTTAAAAATGCTCAACGTCCTTAGCCATCAGGGAGATACGAATCAAAATGACCCACACATTTCATCTTACACCCATCAGAATGATTAAGATCAAAAACTCAAGTGACAGCACATGCTGGAGAGGATGTGGAGAAAGGGTAATCCTCCTCCATTGCCGGTGGGAATGCCAACTTGTACAACCATGTTGGAAATCAATCTGGCACTTTCTCAGACAAATAGGAATAGAAATTCCTCAAGATCCAGCTATACCATTCCTAAGCATATATCCAAAAGATGCTCAAGTATACGACAAGGACATTTGCTCAACCATGTTTATAGCAGCTTTATTCATAATAGCCAGAACCTGGAAACAACCCAGATGCCCCTCAGCTGGGGAATAGATACAGAAATTGTGGTACTTTTACGCAATGGAATACTACTCAGCAATTAAAAACAAGGAAATCATGAAATTTGCGGGTAAATGGTGAGATCTAGAAACGACCATCCTGAGTTAGGTATCCCAAAAGCAAAAAGACACACATGGTATATACTCACTTATATAGACCTATAAGATAGGATATATATACTGAAATCTATACACCTAAAGAAGATAAACAAGAAAGAAGACTTGGGGTACAATGATCAATCCTCACTTAGAAAGACAAATGGGATGGACATTGGATATAGGAAAAAACAAGTAATAGGACAGGAGCCTACCACAGAGGGCCTCTGAAAGACTCTACTTAACAGTGTATCAAAGCAAATATTAAGACTCATAACCAAACTTTGGGCAGAGTGCAGGGAATCATATGTAAGAAGTGGGAGTTAGTAATATCTGGAGAGTACAGGAGCGCCACAAGAACCAAATATATCTGGGCACAGGGGTTTTTCATGAGACTGTTTCTCCAACCAAGGACCATGTATGGGTATAATCCAGAACTCCTGATCATATATAGTCCATGGTAGCTCAGTGTCCAAATTGGTTCTCTAATAAGGGGAACAGAGACTATTTCTGACTTGAACTCAATGGGAAGCTCTTCCACTCCCTTCCCATGAGGGAGGAGCAGCCTTGCTAGGCCACAGAAGAGGACCTTGCAGCCAGTCCTGAAGAAACTTGATAAGCTACGGTCAGATGGAGGGAGGAGGTCCTCCCCTGTTAGTGGACTTGGAAAGGGGCAGGGAGAAGATGAGGAAGGGAGAGTGGGATTGGGAGGGAATGAGAGAGGGGGCTACAGCTGGGATACAAAGTAAATAACCTGTGATTAATATAAAAATATATAAAATAAATAATTTTAAAAAATGAGGCATTGATATAAATGCATTGTTTTTTTCTGTCTTCATCTCCTGGACAAGATTGGCAGTTACACACACCACTGAATTAAGGAACAGTTATGTTTTGAAGTTGAGTCAAAAAAAAAAAAAAAAACAAACTAGATTTCCTACACATTGCCTAGTATTTGGTTGTGAGTCTCAGCGTCTGTTTTGAGGCATTACTGGGTAGAGCCTCTCACGGGACAACTCAAATAGGAGTCCTGTGGAAAAGATGGAGGAAAGAGAGAAGGACCTCAAGGTGACAAATGCTCCATAAAAAGTCCAACAGAGCCAACTAATCAGGGCCAGAGGGGCTTGCTAAGTTTGAAGCATCAACCAAGGACCAAGAATAGACTGGATCTAAACTCCTCTACAAAGATGTAGCAGATGGACATCGTAGGCTTCATGTGGGTTCTCAAGCATGGGAGGCAGAGACTGCATCTGATATGGACTATCTTCCCAGCTTTTAGATCACTTACCCTTGGCAGGACTGCCTTGGCAGGAAGAGGAAAATCTCTGATGCAACAATGAGCTGGGATGGATGGGAAAGGTAGCTCCCCTTTTCTGAGGAATAGGGAAAGGGGGCAGAGGAAAGAGGGAGTTGGAACTGGCAGGCATGGAGGGACAGTGCTAAATCCAGGATATAAAGTGAATTATAAAAATAAAGAGTCTGTTAGAGGCCCTCTATGATAGGCTCCTGTCCTGTTCCCTGTTTTCTCACTCTTCTCATGTCCATCTTTTTTGCCTTTCTGAATGAAGACTGAGCATTTACCAGGGTCCTCCTTCTTGCTTAGCTTCCTTAGTTATATAGATTTTAGTATGATTATTCTATATTATATGTTTAATATCCACTTATAAATGAGTATATACCATGTGTGTCTTTCTGCTTCTAGGATACCTTACTAAGGATGATCTTTTCTAGTTCCCACCATTTGTCTCCAAATTTCATGATTCCCTTGTTTTCAATTGCTGAGTAGTATTCCACTGTGTAAATGTACCAAAATTTCTGCATTCATTCCTCAAATGAAAGACATCTGGGTTGTTTCAGCTCCTGGCTATTACAAAAAAAAAAAAAAAAAAAAAAGCTGCTATGAACATGGTTGAGCAAATGTCCTTGTTGTTCACTTGAACATCTTTTGGATATATGCCTAGGAGTGGTATAGCTGGATCTTGAGGAAGTACTATTCCTAATTGTCTGATAAAGTGCCATATTGGTTTTCAATGTGGTTGTACAAATTTACATTCCCACCATCAATGGAGTAGGGTTCCTCTTTATCCACATCCTCTCCAGCATGTGTTGTCACTTCAGTTTTTTATCTTAATCATTCTGATAGGTGTAAGGTGAAATCTCAGGGTCATTTTGACTTGCAATTCCTTGATAACTAAGGATGCTGAATATTTATATTAGTGTTTCACTTCCAATCGATGTCTCTGTATTGAGAATCTCTGTTTATCTCTGTACACCATTTTTTAATTGGTTTACTTGATTTATTGCTGTTTAACTTCTCTAGCTCTTTATATATTCTGGATATTAGCCCTCTGTCAGATATAGGGTTGGTGAAGATCCTTTCCCAATCTGTAGGCTGTCGTTTTGTTCTCATGACAGTGCCCTTTGTTTTACAGAAACATTTCAGTTTCATGAGGTCCCATTGATTGATTGGTGATCTTAGAGCCTGTGCTGAACCCTTCCCAGCAGGGTATCAAACCATATGCTAAGATTCACAGCCAAACATTTTGTAGAATACAAAAAAGAATGAAAGAAGGGGAAGACAGAAAGACCTGGAGGGAACAGGAGCTCTACAATGAGAGCAACAGAACCAAAAAATCTGGGCACAGTGGTCTTTTCTGAAGTGATCCTCCAAACAAGGACCATACATAGAGATAACTTAGAACTCCTGCACAGAAGTAGCCCATGGCAGCTCAGTGTCCAAGACAGTTCCCCAATAGTAGAAACAGGGACCGTCTCTGACATGAACTCAATGGCTGGTTCTTTGATCACTTCCATGTGATGGGCGAGCAGCCTTACCAGGCCACAGAAGAAGACAATGTAGCCAGTTCTGATGAGACCTGATAGGCTAGTGTCAGATGGTAGGGGAGGAGGACCTCCCCTATCAGTGTATTTGGAGAAGGGCCTGAGAGAAGATGAGGGAAGGAGAGTGGGATTTGGAGAGAATGAGGGAGGGCCCTCCAGCTGGGATCCAAAATGAATAAACTGTAATAAATATTAAAAATAAAAATTTAAATTAAAAAAGACTAGTTAAAACCTTATTAAAGTTATTTACCATTCGGTACATGTAGACTAGTCTTCAGTGCCTGCATTAATTTGGATGCATACTACAGGTCTGTTCGCTCATCATTGACTTGTTAGTATCTGCCATTTATTTATCGTCTATCCATCCATTTATCCATCTCTTTCTGTGTATGGATGTATGTATATATGTATATAATTTACATCTATCTATCTATCTATCTATCTATCTATCTATCTATCTATCTATCTATCTATCTCTTGTTTCATTACTTATCTATGTATCCATCTAAATATCATTGGATATATAATTACTATTAATACATTTATTCTAGATGTGGAATAATCTTTAATTTTAGAAACAATATAATTCTTATCCTGTATTTGTTCCAACATTTGAGTATGTTGTGTAGCAATTTTCTCTGAGATAAAGTGACCGTCTTGTAGGGAAAACTGTTATTAAAACCCAAGATATTAGACAGAGGTAAACATTCTATCCTGAAGAGGAGCTGGTAAAACTTAAGAAGAAAACAACCCAAAAGATTCAGGAAGTTCCTCAAACTGATCAGATATACTACTCTCTTCTCAAGTGTATATAAACAATAAAGACTGCTGAAAGATACTCTGACAAGCCAAACTGCCTGCAAGAGGATGTAACGGAAGCAAAAGGCACATAGGCTGGCTGGAAGAGGCCAACTGATCAATCTGGAAACAACACTCCACAAATTTTTGAGCTGCCTGGAATTTCTGCAATGCACTCCACCTATAAAACTGTAAGTAAACCCAACTAATCCCATCAGTTCACCATGTTGGACTTTGGTGGTATCTTTCCATTTTACTTTCCTTTGTTCCTTAACTGGTGTAAGTAAATATTTGTTAAATCACCCCCAAAATATTATCACACCAGTAATATGAACAAGAAATATGTTGTTACTTGTGCAAAAGAAAAATATCAATATTTTTAACAAAACCACAAATATTCTGCTGTTATTATATTTGTTTTATTTGGTGTGTATGCATGTGTGTCTGTGTGTGTGTCTGTGTCTGTGTGTGTATGATGGTTGTGTTGATATATGTGTGGAAGTTAAAAGACAAATAAAATTTACTATAGTCAAATTTTTCTACCATCTGGGTTCTCTAAATCAATCTCAGAATCTCAGATCTTCAGCTTTGATGAAAAACTCCTTTAAATGCTGAGCCAACTCATCAGCCCGTTTCTTTTCATTTATTATTAGGAACAGGCTCTACATTTATGAGCCCTTCTATTCACTTCTGATAGCTTTAATAGTATGCAGTAGTACTGAGCATTCAAAAAGAAAAACGGACTTTTGAGAAGGCTATTGCATATAGAATCTCTGGACAGAAATTAAAGACCTTTCAGAATTATTGTGATAAATATGGAGTCAGAATATGGAAGGCGATTTGTCAGGGGTTCACTTGTTTACCATAGAGTCTACGAGAACAATAAATTTGGAGGTGGTAAGGCAAGGAAAGGGAAATTTCATTATCATACATTGACATTTTTAATGTTTCAAATGCAGGTATATATACTAAAACTGAAATTAACTCTTAAATATATTACTGACAGAGGCTCTATGTTGCTTATGTATTTCTTTGCAAAAGATTATTCTGTTGCTTTGGCATGACACCTATCCAGACTTCTGGTGTTTATGTAAGTTATCTGTTTACTGAAAATATTTTCAAGTATGTTGAAGTTATCACTAGTATAATATACTGTATTGATGTTTAAAATTACAGTAATTACAAAATTACTGTGGGCAATAACTTCGTTTCTGCTACCAATGTAATTTCTAGCCAAATTCCAAAATTTCACTCAGGTAATAATGCTTTGGTTTTCTACACTTATTTTTAGTGAAATTGCTCTACATCACAACAGTAACTAAAACCACACACATTACGGACATTTTGAATGCCTTCACATACTCATCATGTCCTATTCTTGAGCTAGATTTATATATCCAAGTTGGAAAACAGATTACTTCCCTTGAGGTGGCATCCTTTCGGATTCTGGGTTAATAGAAACTTTCTATCCTACGATCCCATGCTGGGAAATACTGAGCTCACAATGTTAGATGTCTTTCTAAAGTTGTGACTTAGAATAACAATAAGAGCTCAGCTTTTCTTCATTTGGTAGCAAGAGAAGACATCCAAGAGACTGGAGTGGGAACCATCGTTGTCCTGCCAAGCAGTTCTACCTTTTGTGAAATGTTATTCAGATGTAATCTGTTGCAAACAATCTTTTTTTTTTTAAATTTATTTATTTTTTTGATTCTTTTTTTTTTTCCAATGCAGTTTATTCAGAAACCTTGAACAATCCTAGGACCCTGGGGAAAGCCAGCCCACAGCTTAAATAGCCTCTGGGTAGCCAACCCAGGCGTGCCATGTGGGCAATGCAGATAGGTCCACATACATGGAAGCAAGCCAGATCCTCGGCCTTAGCCAAATGTGGAATTGTTCGTGACAGAGAGCACTCACCATCGGGAAGGTGGAAGGCAAACAATCTTAAAATAAGTTCTCCTCGATCTTTATTAAATTTATAGGCTAATACAATATATTTTCTTAGCACAAGTGAGCAAACCAATAAACTAAATAATAGATAAGTAACTTTGTCTGGTAAAGTAAAAATGCAACCAGATCTGTAGCCCAAATAAATATTCTGTTAAATATATTTGTTTACTTAAAATTTGGATTTTTCTGTTTGTATACATTCACAAATGTACACACACACACACACACACACACACACACACACACACACCAAAGCATGCCTGTGAAAGTGAAGAAACAATTTGTGGAAGTTGGTTTCTTTCCTTTTATTATTTTTGGTTCAGGGTTTAAAATCAGACCACCAGGTCTGCATGCAAGTGTCATTGTCCACTGAGCCAACATACCATGATAACTTCTTTGTTCCCAGATAAATGCAAATTTGCCCAAAGTACCTTTAGATTAGGTGTAGTAGTTGGTGTGTCTTTTCCAGTTGTGTTAACCTATGCAAACAACTGACTCTTAGAAATCCTTCCACTGTGCACCACAGACTTTCTCTGTGACTCAAAAGAGTTATGGCCAGGGGTCATCCGGAGAAGAAAAGTAAAAGCACCAAGAACCAAATGAGGTAACATGAGTGAATAAGGAAATAGAATAGACTGTAATAATAGACTGTAATAATTTAAATATTAAAATAGTTATATATACCTCTCCTTAAGAGAGGTAACATGAGTGAGTAAGGAAATAGAATAGACTGTATTGTTTAAGTTCATGAGCCTCATGTAGGACCTAAGGGAAAAGGGACAAAGCTTAAGTATACAATCCTGCTACAGGTTGTTGTGTATACTTATTTACGCACATTTCTTCTTAAAGCAAAACTTATGTTTGTTGTTATGAACTGATTTGGTCTCAATTATACTTATCTGTGTGTATGTCCTTGGGTGCATTTTCTTTACAGCTAATTTAGCTAAAAAATAAATAAATAAATAAATAGATAGATAAATAAATAAATAATAAAACTCTGTCCACTGTATGTGGCACCATGCATCTGAACAGGGGCCTAGGCCATTTAAGAAACAGAGTTGAACAATCCAGAGAGAATGAGTCACTAAGCAGTATTCTTCCAGGGTCTCTGCTTCAGTTCCTGCTTCCGGATACCTACCTTTGAGTTCCTTCCTTGACTTTTCCTAATGATGAGCTTTAAGTAATGAATCAAATCCCTTTTTTCCCCAAGTTAGTTTGGTCAGCATTTTATCCCAGGAACAGAAAACAGACTAGAACATACTGCTTTGACATTGGATAGTCTAACAGCACTGCATTTATTAGTGCATGGATGTGACCTGTACCAGGTCGAATATTGTGAACATGAACCAGGCTGATAGTTTTGCAGAATATTTTTCAGGCATTGAATCAGAGAAGGGCAAATCCAAATGTACGGGTGCTTGAGGGGGTTTTATGATCTGAGAATTAGTTACTTAGAGGCAGAATTTCTTCATCCTCAAAGTCAAGGGTTCTCTATTAAAATATTCAGTTGACTGAATGAATCATAATTTATTTACATTATGAAATAGACTTTCTTTATCTAATTTCTCATCTTAAATTTCTAATTATATTTAAGAAATCATCTCCCCAGAAGCATTCAGTGTTGACTCCTACATCTGGGTGCCATAGTGGAGACAATGTAATACAAAATTAACTGTTGGGAATCCTACTCTAATTTGTCACCTGTACATATCACTTTAAACCATGCATTTTTTCTCCATATATAATACTATTTACATAAAAAAACAAGTGCTATCCTTTCCCTAGATGTAGATCCATTCTGTGCCTAATGAAGGATCTTTATAACTTATGTAAGTTTTACTCTTCTTGAAATACTGTATCCCCAAGTATGAGATACAATTTAAGTTCTGTGATGTAGTTCAGAACACTTGGTGTGAATTTAATAATCATTTAGTCAGGTCTCCTGATAGTCATGTCTAGTGTATCCTGGTCATGGTTTGTGAATCCTGTATATTCTTCTTGTTTAACTTCAAACAATTGTTTCACAGTTGTTCAGTTCCTCCAAATAAGACTTCTGAAATTTTTTCATGGTGTCATGTTATAGCATTCATTGCTAAAAGATAAAAAATAGAATGGAATAATCAGAATGGATTCTAAAATATAAACATTGGTATTTACGGAAATCTCAGCTAAGGGAGGATTAGCAGCTGGATTGAAAATTGGCAAATGGTTTCCTTTTTCTTGGTCTTTTCTTAAAAACATGGAGGGAGAGGCAGAGGATGTTTTGGTTTCTTGAGGCAGAGTCTCACATAGCCCTATTTGTTTCAAATTCAGTATGGAGTCAACACTGGCATGGTAATTCTTATCCTCTTGCCTCCACTTCCAAAGGGGAGTGCAGGCATCACGATCAATAGATTTTGCCAATTCTCACTGGTGTTTTTCATTCGCGCACATGCATGTATGGCGTTGCATATATGATGGCATGAATGTGGAGGACAGAATTAAATGCTGAGCACCTTCCTCAACACGCTCAACTTATTTTTTAAGGTAGTTTTTCTTACTGAACTTTTGATACTAATTAATATCAATTACTTTAAATTGGTTGAGCAGTAAACCCCAGACATTTTTTGGTCTCTGCTCCACCAAACCCCAGCTTTGGGATTTCAGAGTATACTGCCATTCCTGACTTTTTACATGGGTCCATGAATTCAAACTAAGCTCTTCATGCTTATGCAGAAAGAAGATTACACATGCAGCTACCTCTCCAGTTGTTTTGTAGTATTTATTGAGGTTTCACTTAATTGAAAACCAAAATGTGAACGTAAAATTTATAAAGGATGATCTTGCACAAAGAGAAAACTTCTTCCTTTGTAGCCATGGATACAAATATCAGCAGACTGCATTTCTCTTTATGGAACTGATCCTCTAATATTTTTCTCAGTATAATTTATTTTCTATCCAAACAATCAGTAACAGCTACTGATTTCTGAATGTCAGCCAGTGAAAAACGTAACCATTGCAGAGCACATGTGATTCCGTTATTAGCATGTTCACAGATGATCTAGACACATTTTCATCCCCATTTGTCTGCCAGCTTTTCCAGCCTTATTTTGGACAGTTTGTCATTATCTTCTCTTTTTTAATTTTAATTTTTTATATTAATTAGTTTATTCACTTTGTAACCCAGCTGTAGCCTCCTGCCTCATTCCCTCCCAACCCCACCCTCCCTCTCTCATCTCCTCCCATGTCTCTCTCTAAGTCCACTGATAGGGGAGGCCTCCTCCCCTTCCCTCTGACCCTAGCCTATCAGGTCTCATCAGGACTGGCTGTATTGTCTTTCCCTGTGGCCTGATAAGGCTGTCTCATCCCTCAGGGAGAGGTGATCAGAGAGCCTGCCACTGAGTTCATGCCAGAGACAGTGCTTGTTCCACTTACTAGGAAACCCAGGTGGATACTCAGTTGCCATGGGCTAAATCTGAGCAGGAGTTCTAGGTTACCTCCATGAATGGTCCTTGTTTGGAATATCAGTCTCAGAAAACACCCCTGAGCCCAGATTTTTTGGTTTTGTTGCTCTCCTTGTTGAGCTCCTGTCCCATCCAGGTTTTTCTATCTCCCCCTTCATTCGTAAGATTTCCTTTGCTTGGAGAGAGATACTTTTATGGTCATTTGATTTTTCTCTTAACAATTAGGTTCAGCTTTACATTTCATTTCATTTTTATCTTCATGCAGTGTGTGGTGGTCACATCAATCTTTGTGATGACATTTAAAAAAATGATTTTTAAAATGTTGAGAGTCTGGCTGGGTGGCTTGGTGTTTGACAACAGGAACTGAGCCTGCAGAGGACCTGAGCTGAGCTTCCAGAATCTACATGGAGTGCTCACATCTTCCAGAAGCTGCAGCCCCAAGTAATTACATGCCTCATTCTAGTGTCCACAAGCATTGCACTCATGTGTACATAACACCTCCACAAATACACTTGTACACAGGAGAAAATAAAATCTTAAATAGAAATTTGAAGTGTTTTGAAGAAAAATATGCATATAAAATATTTGAATTGTTATAAGGATATAGAACTAGATGATTTAAAATTTTCGTTGGATTTCAAGATATTAGCCGTTTATGCTACTGACTTTTAAGAACTCATGTTTGGGTAATCATGTAATTTGCATATTAACCAAATTTATAAAAACTTAATTTCTAATGTAATTTTAAGATTGATAAAATGAAAAGGAATGAATATGAAGAAGATAATGTAGATTATTATTACAGTAGATTATTTTGCTGTTTTTTTTCAAATTTCTTTTACTGAAGATAGATTTTATTCATAGAGTAAGTTCTGATAATGAATTACCAATTCCCAAACTGCTAGGATTCTCATCTCCCCTTTCATCTGAATCCATGCCCTTTCTTTCCCTCCTTAGAGAAAAAACACAGTATTTAAAAATGGAATAAAATAAGGTAAAACAAAACAAAGAAATAAGAATAGTATAAAAGAAAAAGAGCCAAAAGAAAAGCATTAAAAAAGCATGGCAGACATATATAAATACAGAAACACACAGGTTCACAAAAAGAGGAGTCCCATTAAAACAGAAAACCATAATATATTTGAAAAGGATTTGTAAGATTAAACAAACAAACAAACAAAAACAATGATGATACAAAAAAAAGAAAACAAACAAACAAAACCTCTAAAGATGACATTTAGTTCATTTCTGTAGTGTTATTCATTGAGGTGACCCTTAAGAGTAATTTATATGCTCAGTGAGAAATATTTTTTCATTTAGAAGTGGCTATCAGTTGGAGATAACTTCTGTTTTGAGGATGGGGGATTGTGAATACTTTTCCTCTTCGCAATGGAACACCACCTGATAAAGACCCATGCAGGTCCTATGCATGCTAGCATATTCTTCTGTGAGTTCATATGTGTTTTAGTTCTGTTGTGTTTAGAGGGCCTTTTTTTCCTTTATGTCCCTCATGCCCTTTACCTCTTGCAGAATTTCTACCTCTCCTTCCACAGGATTCCCTAGCACTGAGAAAAGAAATTTGATGTAGATTTTCTATTTGGGCTTGAAGGAAGAAGATTTTCTGACATTGGCCAAGCAAATCACTGATATATAGCAGAATATGAGGAGTCATTTTAGTGCTATATTCCTTTAGAAGATAGATCAGAAGAAAACAGAACAATAGTATTTGGTTTTCTCTAGGTCCCTAGTCAATCCAGTCTGAGCCCCTGAATCAATTGAACCAATGATGGGATGGGTTCCATCTCCTGGACTGGGTCTGAAATTCAACCAGATATTGGTTGGCTAGTCCCACAAGTTTTGTAATATTATTGAACCTCGTAGATCTTGCAGGCAGGTGACCACTGTAAGACTGAAGAGTTTGTACCTGAGTTGGTGCTTCCTTTATCTTCTGGTATAATTAAACATACTTCCAGTGTCATAAACACTATTGCACAGGTATGAAGGCTTTAGATAGGAACCAGCTTGAGTTCTCTGTGTTCAGTGAGTTGCACTGGTGTTATCTTTAGCAATACATGCTTACTGTCAGTATGTGAAGATCTGCCAACTTCCTTGGCAATAGCCTGGGTTGTTTTGAAATTTCTATGGTGTCCCACCCAAAAGTTTTTGAGATGAGAGTCTCATTATGAAGTTTGAAATTGAATTTAAGATTTTTCTGCTTCAGATACTGGTTGATGATATTACACACAATCAGGCAAATTCTACTAAAACAACCTAGGGGCAAATAATTTTTTACCTTTTATGTCTCCCACTCCTTATGTAATCTACTAAGTCATAGGAGTACTTTACCAGGGATCCTATAACCACCTTACATGCATAGAACCCAAAGTGAGCCACAGCAACTAAAGAAATAAATAGAAGATGTATAAACCGAGAAACACTTCATATCCCATAACTTGATATTCCTGGATCCCAGGGTAAAAACTCAATAAATTGTAACTGGTCTTTGTGACTTTGTGGGTTCTTTTATCCAATCTTTATCTCCTTGGTTTTACTCCCTATCATTAGATAGAAAGAATAGAGTGAAGAGAGATAAAGATCCTGGAGTCTAATTTCTTTTTTCTTGTTTTTTTTTTTTTCTTTGAACATGCATAGTAACAAACCACAAACAATCCCCACCCCACCCACCCGGAGAGACCAACAACCGTTCACCCCACCTAACAGAGCTTTAGCATTTATATGCCCTCTGAAAAGTTTCCAGAATTCCAATGTCACACATCACAGAAAAACCATGCCTCTGCTTGAGCATGAGGCAAATCATTGCTGCTGCACACACTCCAAAGCAGCCCCAAATCTTTACACCTTGTATTAATATAAAAACATATTCTTATAATGTTTCTGTGTTTTTAAAGAAACGAAAATTTCATAATTCTCACGAAAACAAATAGCCAAGAAGATATGCTTTCTCCACAAGCTGTTAACATAATTGTAATAGTCTCTGAGAAATGCAGTTTGGCTTAAGCACAAGACAAGGACTTCTAAATAGCAATTATGAATATGCTCAAAACTTTAAGTAGTATATCAATAAATGAATATATAAAAACAGTTGAATGGAATAACAAAAACAATTCAAGACATGATAGTAGATGTATAATCACCAAATAAAATAAAACTGACAAAACTGGACATTAAAATCTTAGGATGTCAAACAAAATCTTTGGAGGGAATCATCATTTACAGATTAGAAGTTAAAAAAGTAAGGATTTCCATTGTTGAAGATATGTTAGAAGAAATAAACAGGTCAATAAAAATGTTAATTCTTTTTATAATTTTTTTATATTAGTTACAGTTTATTAATTTTGTATCTCAACTGTATCTCCTTCCTCAATCCCTCCCAATCCCACCCTCCCTCGCTCATCTCCTCCCTGACCCTCTTTAAGTCCACTGATAAGGCAGGACCTCCTCTCCTTCTATCTGACTCTAGCTTATTGGGTCTCTTCAGGACTGGCTGCAATGTTCTCCTCTGTGGCCCAACAAGGCTGTTCCTCCCTTGTGTGTGTGGGTGTCTAGAAACAAATATCCAAGGGAAAAAATTAACACTATGAAAAGACTAAACTACAAATAATAGGGGTATAAGATGGAAAAGAAATCCAGATCAAAGGCACAGAAAATATTTTCAATAAACTCATAAAATAAAATCTTCCTAATACAAAAATGGGCATGGCTCTCCAGATACAAAAGACATATTGAATGTAAAATAGACATGTCCAGGAAAGAAATTTCTCATAACCCATAATAATCAAAACATTAAATGCAATAGAGAATATAAAACATTAAATGTAATAGAGAATATAAAAAACTTCAAGGGAAAAATCCCAAGTAACATATGAAGTCAGGCCCATTAGAACCACAGCTGACTTCTAAATGGAGATTTTGAAATGCAGAACACTCTGAGGAAATGCTCTCATTTTGAGAGAATACAGATGCCAGCCCAGGCTACCATACCCAGAAAAACAATCAATCACATCAAAGAAAGAAGGACATTACATAAAAAATAAAACATAAGTAATTTCAATCTCTCATTTCAGCTACACAGAAAGCATTAGGAGAAAATTTTCAATCTGAAATTGTTAATAATATCCAAGAAGTTAGAAAAAAATAAATAATCCCAGATCATCAAAACAGTTGGAAACCCACACAATAAATACAGTACAGCAAGAATCAACAAACACTGCTAATTGACCATTATCAATATTTATCATCTCTATTCCTCTATCAAAAGACATAACCAACAGATTGATTAGAAAATAAATGCATCTTTCTACCACATCTAATAAATACACCTCACCATCAAGGATAGACATCACCTCTATCACGGTATAAGAAAGTATAAAGGTATTAAAAAGATATTCCAAGCAAATGGACAAATGGACGCATGCAGCCATACACAGCCATTTTAATATTTAAAAATAAACTTTGAATCAAAACAAATCAAAAAATAGGGAAGGACCTACATACTCATCAAAAGGAAGACCCACCAAGACAATATTAAAATTCTAAATATTTATGCATCAAGCACATGGCACTAAAGTTTATGAATAATTAGTAAATATAAAAAACAAACTAAAAACAACAACAACAAAAAAAAAACTGATACTAGGTGACTTAAATTACCCACTCTCTCCCATAGATATATAAAACAGATAAGGATTAAATGGAAAAATACAAGAGTTATAGAATGTCATGTATTAAATGGAAATAACAGACATCTTGAGAAGATTCCTTTCAAAGAGTAAAAGAATATAATTTCTGCTCAGCAGCTCACAGAACTTTCTCCAAAATGGGCCAAACACTTGGGCACAAATCAAACCTCAACAGAAAAAAGTAGTTCAGTTGGAAGAGAGTTAGACTGAAATAAGAAAATTGTAATAACACCCTTCCTTCCATTGGTCCAATATGGATTAAAGAAGACCATCAACAACAGAAAGTTATACAAATTTATAGAAACTGTATAACTCATTACATAATGAAAAACGTGTCAAAAGAGATATCAAGAAGGAAATTAAAAACTTTGAAAAATAGAATGAAAATGAAGTCACAGTATGCCAAAACCTATGGGAAACAATGAAGGCAGTTCTAAGAGACAAGTTCAAAGAATAGAATGTCTATTTAAAATGTAGAGATCTCATGATTAGTTTAGTAGCACACCTGAAGGCTCTAGAATAATATATTCAGGAAACGGCACTTGTAATTAAAAGTCTGCAAAACAAGAGGACAGCATATACATGGACTGTCTTTCATAACAAATTAGCCAAATACTAAAGAAAAAGATAGCAAGTTACAGGGGATTATTCCAAAAAGAAATAATGGAGAATAGATGACGTTGGGGTGGGGTGGACAGGGGAGGAAGAGATTTGTGTGTGTGTGTGTGTGTGTGTGTGCATCTGCACACACATCCATTCACATCCACACACACACACGTGCGGGTTGGGAGGAACTAATGACACTTTGCTGTGGGAGATCTAGTATTATAATAATACATACTACCTGCCTACTTTTACGTGTGTGCTGGGGCTTCCACTCATGTTCTTTAAGCCTACATAGCAAAAACTTTACCCACTCTGCCTTCACACCCAGCCCAGAGTGCTTTAAACTGACATTAGCACTACCATTATAGCATTACTGATATCAACAGCAAGGACATTTCAGCAAAATTAGAAGCAAAATATAATATCACCTTATTATTAAACATTAAAGAATTCACATACTTGAATAGAAACCAAAATTTCCTCCTAAGAAACAAAAAATAGCTTGTATTTTATTCCCAGTGTGACCTCATACAGTTACTATAAATGAATATTGAATTATTTAAATGATGTATATTTACAAAATATTTGAAAAAATAACAACTCTTAACAAAAGCAGAAAAAAAGAACAAAATGCAATACCTTTTCTAGAAAAAAACCTAACCAACCAACCCAACAACTAACCAATCAACCAACCATCTAAACAAACAAAGCAACAAATGTAATAAACCAGCTCAATAGCAACAAAAACAAAACCCAAAACCAAAATTAAAAACCTTTGGTTAAGGAGTACTGGAAAAGATGTGTCATTAAAATAGACTTGATAGCAATCAACTGCCATTTTATTCTCACTGGTGGAAAACAGATTGCATCCTCACTAATGTCAAAGAAAGAACAGGTACTTTCTGGATCATTGGGTTTCTGAAAGAATAATATGAGAAAAATAAATATAAGCGCATGGTATAAAATAAAGTGTCATTAGTTCCAAATAAAGCAATGGTCTACTTTTCAATTTTTCAATCATATGAAACACAGCTCTTTAGCATTTAAATAAATCAGTGAATATTCTGGAACATAGATCAATGCACATATAGCTATTTTCCACATTCACCGCAGATTGGAAAATGAATTGAAAACATCAGCATCATTTACAATAGTCTATAACAAGTAAAATATCTATCAAATCTCATCACTGAAGACAGCCAAATATTGCAGAGAAATATAATAAATGTGAAGATAACTCATGCATACATTGTGAGGTTACCATAACCTTCATGTTAGAAGACACTATTAGCTTGAATGGTTGTGAAAGAATTTCACCAACTGGTGACTCAAACAATAAATATTTATATCTAAAATTTTAAAGCTGGAAGATTCAATATCAAATTGATGACAATTCAGTGAAGTAATGAGTCTTTTGAATTTAATTTGTAAAAGGTCACCCTCTGATTGAAAGAGAGGAGGGAGAGAGACAGAGAGGAAGAGAGAGAGTCTACTTTTCAGATCACTTTCTTGTTGGAGGCTCATCTTTATGATCTTGTGTCAACCTCAGATAGGAATCATTTCCCAATACTATCGTCTCAAACTTAGGATTCATTCCACATACTAATGTATAAATATTAGGGAACACAGTCCATAAAAGGCATAATTGAACCTAAATTGTCCTATGGATAAGGTGCAATGATAAATTCTATTGGTTATTAAAATAAATTTAAGGCAATGGTAAAATTTATATAAATCTTTCAGCAGTTAGGACGGCAATTATGAGCCAAATAACTTGTGAAACTTCTTCATGCCCATCCATGACTGGTGACTTCCACCTGCATAAAGTCAGTGTCAGGGAGCTTTGCAATCTGCTGTCACAGAAATGCTCTAGGAGCTGTGCTTCTGAAACATACAGGATTAGTGGCACCTGGGAAGCTCAAGAGTTAGTTTCAAGTCACTGTGTTTGTATAAAAAAATATAAAAAGCTAAACAAGAAGGAGGACCCTAGGGAAGATGCTTAATCCTCATTTAGAAGAGCAAGCAGGATAAACAACAGAAGAAGGAGAAGAAAGCGAACAGGACAGAAGCTTTACCACAGAGGGTCTCAAAAGACTCTACCCAGCAGGGTATTAAAGCAGATGCTGAGACTCGTTGCTAAACTTTGGGCAAAGTGAAGGGAATCATAGAAGAAGGGGGAGATAGAAAGACTTGGAAAGGACAGGAGTTCCACAAGGAGACCAACAGAGAGAAAAAGTCTGGGCCCAGGGATCCCTGCAGGGACAGATAACCCAACCAAGGACCATGCAGGAATAGCACCTAAAACCCCTGCTTAGATGTAGACCAGAAATTCAATCTCCAATTGGGTTCCTACTAAGTGGAACAGGGGCGGTCCATGGAGTGAACTCAGTGGAGGGCTCTTTCTCACCTCCCCCTAGGGAGTGCAGCCTTGTCAGGCCACAAAAGAAGACAATGCAGCTAATCCTGATGAAACCTGGTAAGCTAGGGCCAGATAGAAGGGGAGGAGGACCTCCCCTATCAGTGGGATAGGGAAGGACATAGGGAGAGAAGAGGGAGGGAAGGTGGGACTGTGAGGAGATGAGGTGGGGCTATAGCCAGGATACAATGTGAAGAAACTTTAATAAATAATAAATATAAAACAACAGTTAAATACCGAAGAAATGATTCCACACCCAATACAGTCTCATAAAATGAGTGACCCAATAAAGTAATTTATACACATTTCTTCTTTTAAAATATAGTTTATTTAATATGATTTTGAGATGACTGCAATCAGTAACAGAAGTGCATACCTACTAATTAACAACATGCTAAGATATGTAATTCATATGAAGTCCACTATATTTCAAGAAAGTAGTCAATTTAAACTCAGGATCATAATGTTTCTATTAAGTACGGAATTTGTGAGGTAAGACATTTGTGAACAATGACATTCCATTTCTGAGTTTCTTTACAGCTTCAAATGCAAATTAGATATTTTTAAAAAAATCACAAAATGCAAAAAAAATAATTAAATTCAATTCATTGATTTCTCTATTTCTTTTTTGTAATATTTTCTTCTTAAAAATCTTCAGAAAGATTTTCTCAGATAAATTCTGAGTCACTTGTGTTTAGTAGCCTATAATTACCAAGAAAAAACAAAAAGCAAGACTCTATGAGCTCATAATCTCTGTGTTTTAAAACTGTTAAAAAGAATTTTTACTCTGTCTTCAGTGTTGAATGTCTCTAGAAAACAGGAAAAGAAGACCATCAATAACATTTCTGAAGTTGTACATTGTCTGGACTAAGTTTGTATTTCTACTTTGCCGTGCTCCTGCTGAATATTAAAAGTGAGCTTTTTTTTTTTAAGTTCTAAGATGAATTATTCTGCTTGAGCAGGCCAAGCTGTTCTAAATAGCCTACTGCTGACAGTGCTTAACTAAAGTCAACAAAGGGAAGATAAGGCTTACTGAGATTGTTTGTTGAAATATTAATACCAATTCCAGCTGTAAAAATGATAAATACTTTAATAAAGATAGTCTGCTTCTCACCAAAGTTTGCAGTGCTCTTTATTCTATCTGTGCAAGAATATTCCCATCAGACAGATTTAATCTCACAAAAGATATGGGTTACTAAAATGTGGCTATTTTACAAATGCCACTAACGCTTTTAAAATAAGCAGCCAAAGTACACTAGCTACATTTCATACCCTTTAAAACCATACTTATCTTTTCCTAATTAGTTTCTTTCAGGGCAAATACATTCATTTGATCTAAGATGTTATATCAAATCAATATAAAATTCAGATCTATACATCAATACTGTGAAATCCCATTGTTGACTTTTCTCTGTTGGATTTTGTTTCTCTTTTGTATATGTACAAAAGAGAATCCCCTTTCCTATTTGTAAAACACATTCTTGTGAACTTCATGAAGTCAGACAAAGCTATCCATTATGGACTTCAGAGGCAAATTGTTCAAATTGTTGGATTGAACTTTGCCAGTGGGAATGTTACATGCTAATTTGTTGTCAGAGACACTCTTTGCCATGTGCTGTGTATAAATACTGATTATAAAGATTTTACACAGCTTCAGTTTCATGAGCTTTTAATGTGATATGATACAGCAAATCTGTCAACAGCAGGGCCATCTAAAAGTAGAGTAGTAGTTGTGAATTGGATGTTATTTCAATAAAACAATGTATATAAATAATAAATACAGATATAGGTAAAAAAGAAATAGATACATAGAAATATTATATTTATGTATATATACATAAACATATAGCAAGGTATCGATATCTGCACTATCATTCTAGTGAGTGCATACATTTATAAAATGTATTTATGTAAGACCAACTCCATTTTGCTATTTTTAAGATACTGTAAAGCATAGTGCATCAAATACTTGTTACACATACCTGAATTTTCAAATTTATTTTACAGTTATCTAGTCAACTACAAACTATAAAATAATGTATACCAAGCATTTTATTACAAAATGTAGGGATTCATGACAACATAGAAAGGCATCAAATTGGTTGGAACTAAAGGATCTAAAGACAAATAGAGATTTGAAACACAAATATTCACAAGACAGTATCAAAAGATATATCAAATTCTTTACCAGTTACTTTAAATTAATGTGATAAAATGCCATGATAAACCTCAGTGACATACTTCTTCCAGAAAGGATCTTAATGATATGTAACCTCCTGAAATAGCACCACAACCTGAGGATAAAGTCTTCAAACAAGTGAGCCCGAGGAGGACATTCTTATCCAAATAACATTTCACTCCCACGGGCCAATGGTTGTCTTATAATGCACATTGAATTTTATTAACAGTCTCAATGCTGATCAAAAGCCCAAGTCCAAAGATCTTTTTGGGACTCAAGGCAGCCTTTTATTTGTGATCACTGTACAAAAATAAAACATCAGATTATATACTTCTAACACACAGCGACACTGAACATATATGCCAATTCCCAACGGGGATCATTAGTGATGTAAAATATATATTGGATGAAAAAAACTTCAAAACCTAGAAATAGAAACATACCAAATCATGTTATCATGCTGGATCTATCCTCTTTATGCAGCTCACCTTGGCAAATGACTCTTGGCTCTGATATCACCAAGCTCCTGGGGCCATTGCAACTCAGGTTTCTTTCACTTCCATAGTGCTGTGTAACAGCTTCTCAGAGCCTCCTGTCTTCTCAGGGCCTTTTTCTTTTCTTTGTTTTTATTTGAATTAGACAATAACCTTAACATATACATACAAGCGACATTACATAGACTGGTGAGGTTATATTTAGGAACATATGTGTGTGTATTCATATATATATTCATATATAAATGCATGCAGTAACAATAGTAGAGGCCATGAATTTGAAGGAGAGTGGAGAGGAATATATGGGAGGGTTTGGAGAGAGAAAAGGAAGGGGAGAAGTGTAATTACCTTATAATCTCTGTCTCTTCCTCCCTGCTCTCCCCCCCCGTGTGTGTGTGTGTGTGTGTGTGTGTGTGTGTGTGTGTATAAAAATGCTTAGAGCAGTGCGAGCAACATCATTCACACTCAGTAAATGTTAGTTTTCCTTCTCTAGTTCTTCTAAAGCTAAAGCCCATGAGAACAGCTCCAAGATTGAAAAGCATCAGCCCAGATTTGTGTCCATCCTGTATTTAGCTGGAGTCTTCCACACTGGTGCTTTTCACGTGTGGACTTGGTTCACTTGTGGTCAGATTCCTGTAAATTCCAGTGCTGCTGCACACTTGAAGAAATTGCAGTGCTTTTTCTTGGACTTCAGCTTAAATGTAGGCGAAAGAGAAAGAAAACTGAGGCTCAAGAGAAATAAAGTGTCCTGATACTTCTATAAGAAATCAGAGATCAGACCTCTACTCTTGCCCGATGCGTCTAAAACAAAAAGGGGGAACTGTAGAGAGCTGCGGAATGCCGTGCCTTAAAGATGGAGCTGGTTTCCACCTTCCACCTTCCCGATGGTGAGTGCTCTCTGTCATGAACAATTCCACATTTGGCTAAGGCTGAGGATCTGGCTTGCTTCCATGTATGTGGACCTATCTGCATTGCCCACATGGCACGCTGGGGTTGGCTACCTAGAGGCTATTTAAGCTGTGGGCTGGCTTTCCCCAGGGTCCGATGATTGTTCCTGAATAAACTGCATTGAAAAGGAAAAAAAAAAAAAAAAAAAAAGAAAGAAAGAAAAGTCCAGGCTTTGGTCTTGTGGCTGCCCCCTCATGTAGATTCAGGGGGCCTCAGCACATCATTTTGGATCATTCTTGGCCACTTCCCAAGAACCAATGCTGTTTCTTAATTTGCTGACTTCATTTCTTCGTCAGTCCAATCATGAGAATCACCAGTACCTCCCAGAAATACTCTGTGACAATTCAATTAACTCATTCATGAAAAATGCTCAGAACAGTCATGCCCAGCACATCTTACATGCTCACTGCCTGTTAGATAGAGCGACTCTCTGTAATATCAAGCCAAAATCAGTTGATCTTTTCTTTTATTATTAGTTACATTTTATTAACTCCGTATCCCGTTCCCTCATTCCCTCCCAAACCCTTCCTCCCTTCCTCATCTCCTCCCTGCCCCTTTCCAAGTCCACTGATTAGGGAGGTCCTCCTCCCCTTTTATCTGACCCTGTTTTATCAGGTATCTTCAGGACTGGCTGCAAAGTCCTCCTCTGTGGCCTAGCAGGACTGCTCCTTCCTTGGGGGATGCGAAGGTCAAAGAGCCTGCCATTGATTTCCTGTCAGAAATAGTCTCTGTTCCCCTTACTATGGGAACCAATTACAGTTATTTCAGCACTGTTATTTGTTTCCTGGCCTCAGTGGCTCTCTGAAACCATAATGGAGGAATCTTTTTCCCACTCACTCTCCCATCTGTACTGATTCTAAAGCAATTACCATGTGGACAACACCCCCAAATTTTACTGACAGCTTGATGAAATTTTAAGCTATGTCAACACTCTCATGCTCTGTCATCTAGATTCTAACAAGAGTGGCTCAAATAAACAAACAAACAAACAATGAACAACCATACACAATCAGCTTCTTCATAGCGAAATGCTATCCTCTAGTATTAATTTTTCTATCAGTCATTTTAATTTTCATGATAAAGCACTACCTCCAAAAGGAAGTTATAGAAGAAAGTGTAGTCATCTTTTTTAAAACTATTTTATTTGGGGTGTTTAGACCTCAACTTCCTTTCTAGCCTCTCAATCCTAAGTAGAAGAAGACTGAGGTTAGTGGGAAAAGAGGGCCCCTTTACTTTTCTAGGCTGTTTAAAATTTAGGGGTTCTTTTAGGGCTCTACCAATCTCAGCCAACAGCAACAAACAAACAAACAAACAAACAAACAAACATTTCTCACAGTCTGTCTGCTCCAACTGCCACACCATGGGTCTTTCTGGTCTCTCCAAATTGTTTCACGTCGCACATCAACACCCCACACCATGCCTCTTCTTTCTTGGCTCTCGGTTTATATCTTCAGAGTCCTCGACCATTCCACTCTCCATGCCATGCCCAGTGGAAGGCCATTCGCAGTTGACAAAAGCCACACACCACAGGAGACAATTAAAAGATGCGGACAAACTATAACCCAACTAAAATCCAACGTTTGGAATGAAAACAAAAACATATTGATGTTACATAACTGCTTTTACAAAGAAGCCAAAAGTTTGATTACAAGAAGCATTTATTTGCAGTCATAGCTCCTAAAGAATAAGAACATGTCATAAAGAGAAGGCATGACAGCAAGCAACCATGGCAGCAGGAGAGGGAAGGTGAGAGGTCACATCTCCACCAGCATTCAGGAAACAGGGAGAGTTAGAAGGAATTTGGTTGAGGCTATAATTATATTTATTTATTTATTTATTTATTTATTATTATTTATTATTTTATTATTTACAGTTTTTTCTTTTTGTATCCCACCTGAAGCTTCCTCCCTCTTCCCCCCATCTCACCCTCCCTTCCTCTTCTCCACCCATACCCCTCCCCCAGTACACTGATAGGGGACCCCTATCATCTGATCCCCTTCCATCTGATTCTAGTCAGGTCTCCTTAAGCCCCTATCCATTAAGTGACATACTTCCTCTAGCACTAGCATGGCTATACCTCCAAAAGGTTTTATAACTTCTTGAATTCAGGACTATTTACTTGAAACAGAGAATCAAAAGTTCAAATAACTGAGTCTAATGGGGTACATTTTTCATTCAGACCCACACTTTTGTTGAGCATGGACAGTTTCAAAAAGTATCTAAATGATATTTTTAAAGTCATTCTGTTATGACAGATGCTTCTGAAGTGAGATACGGAAATGAAATTGCTTTGATATCTGCGTATATACCAACTCAAGTTACTGGATCATTTTGAAATCTCATATTGGTGGTTAGTGACTATTTTCTGTGAATGTTCTGTGCATTCATTACTTTGTTCATAGTGTTTTTGGAGAAAACATTAAGGATGAACCACAAATATTACCTTTGGGGTTGAAAATAGCAGGTCACTAGACCCTTTTACCCATTTTAGACCAAAT
The DNA here is from genome assembly GCF_030254825.1 of Meriones unguiculatus. NCBI lineage: Eukaryota > Metazoa > Chordata > Mammalia > Rodentia > Muridae > Meriones > Meriones unguiculatus. Next base: position 49,941,165 of record NC_083363.1, read on the forward strand.
CTTCAGAACAAGTATGTATCTAGTTTTTCCATTGGTTTCCAATTAAAATAGCATTATTACACTGTTTCAAATTAAGCACAGAAATCTGTAAAGACTTTAGTTTCCACACTTTTTTATACCATTTCTCAAAGCCTAAAATATCATACTGATTTTCTATACAGACTTTTGAGTTCATGTCCTGAAAAAAAGAAATGTGTGTATGTAAAAGTACAAAGGGATTTTTTTTGGTATGTATGTGCACATGTTAATTTAGATTGCTATACACACATATTTGCATTTCTATAGGGTCATACAAATTTTCCATACGAACATAAAAAATAAATTTACATTTATTTGCATTTCTATTTAAAAAGAAATTGGAGTGTTCAATCACAAGTTGAGCAAATATGTCTCCCTGCTACCATCAGTTCAAGAGATTGTGAGAGTCAGAGATCTCGAAGAACTAGAGTGAATATGTCCTCAGGCAAGACAGAGCCACTGCACTCATGAACTTACAGCACCTGTAGTCACTTGCATAAGACCTACCCAAGATCAAGTCAGCCAATGTTCTAGTGTAAAAGAGGAAGGAACTCATGAGCCCCTCCTGCAGCTGAGGATCTATCCTTAAGAGAGGAAGATTCATTTTTTTTTTTTTTTTAAAGTTATGGTGCCTGATAGGTCAACTGTTCCAGTGCTCTCTTCCCTAACCTATTAATTTGTAGTCAACACAAATTGGGTTTGAACCCAGTGAATTATTAAAAAAAAATAAATTTAGAAGTTGGATATGAAGATGGAGGAAGGTGGGTATGGTGGGTAATCAGAGTAGCTTGAAGGATGAGTAGAAAGTGAATATGATAAAAATATAAGAAACTTCCCAAGGTTTTTATAAACATAGTATAGTATGAAAGAATTAAAGCATAGTTGAATATAAAAAAGGACATCCAAAAATGTATTGATTCACTAGGAAAACACAAAGAAACCTACTATGAGTGGAGTGCTGTTATACATCATTTCAAAGATATCTAATTTTTGAGGGGCGCAGGAGAGGGCTCAGCAGTTAAGAGTACTTGCTGTTTTTCCAGAGGACCTGTGTTCAATTGCCAGCACCCACAAGATGGCTTACAATGCTTTGTATCTTCCTTCCAAAGAATCCAGTAACCTCCTTGTGCCTCTGTGAGCATGAGGCATGCATGATTCGCATAAATATGCAAGCTGCCCCAAACCCCTGCACACAAAAATAAAACTTCACAATTGCTCAGTTGTGAATGAAAATCCATGCAATTAACAATTCCTAAAAAATAGTTGTTATTAGTTTCTTTCTACTCTTAATAATTTTGCATTTTATATATTTGCAAGTACTCATTTTAAGAAAGTACCGATTCACTTAATATGTGATTCATTTGTTTTGTGTCTGTCTAGTGAGAAAATGTAAGCATGCTCTGAACAGAAATTAGGATATGAATTGTATGTTTTTATTTAACCACTTCCTCTGGAACAGTGGTTCTCAATCTTCCTAGGGCTATGACACTTTAATATAATTCTTCATGTTGTGGTGGTCCCCTACCATAAAATTATTTTTGTTCCTACTTCATAACTGTAATTTTATTGTTAAAAATTGTAATGCAAATATCTTGCCTTAGGTGACCCCTGTGAAAGGGTCATTTGACTCCTATCCCCCAAAGGTTTTGCAAACCACAGGTTGAAAACAACTGCTCTGGAATTTTTTTTTTCAGCTGTGATAAAGTGTTTTGTTTTTAATTTATGTTAACTTGAAATAAGCAGGAATGGTGTCACTTGTGTTTAATGAGTTAAAATATATGCTGTCTATTTGCAAATGAAATCAATCTCAATTATAACAGTGCTCGTCTAGAAAGAATCAGAACTCGCACAAAATATTCTTATATAGATGTGTGGGTTTAAATCTGCTCTCTTCACCACCTTATCTACACACATAGTCTTCATGGGAAAAGCTGTGCCATTTGAGTGAGATTTGTTTTTACTGTTATTATTATTATTTACAATTTATTCACTTTGTATCCCAGTTGTAGCCCCGTCTTTCATCTCCTCCTGGTCCCTCCATCCCTCTCTTTTCCTAATATATTGCTCCCCCAAGTGCACTGATAAGGGAAGTCCTCCTTCCCTACTGACTGACCCTAGACTTTCAGGTCCCTTCAGGTTTGCCATATAGTAAAACTGGCCATCCTACAAAGAGCAATTTACAGATTCAATGCAATTGACATGAAAACACCAACACAATTATTTACAAGCCTTGAAAGAACACTTCTCAATTTCATATGGAAAAACAAAACCCAAAACAAAAGCAAAACCTGAGATAGCTAAAACCATCCTATAGAATAAAAGATCTTCTGCAGGTATCTCCATCCCTGATTTCAAGTTGCACTATAGAGCAACAGTAGTAAAAATGGCTTAGAACAGTCAGGTGGAACAATGGAATCCAATCGAAGATCCAGAAATAAATCCATAGACCTACAGATACCTGAGTTTTGACAAAGAAGCCAAAGCCATACAGTGGAAAGAGGCAGCATCTTCAACTAATCATGTTGGCCTAGCTGGAGGCTGACATGCAGAAAAACGCAAATACTTATCACCCTGCTCTGGAATCTTGGTGAAGACTCTTTTCTGCCTTCCCTTTCATTTTCTATTGGAAGTGACCTTGATTTATTTGGGGCACACTGTGAAGTGAGGCTTTGAGTATCAAATAACAGACCTCTGTTAGTAATGTGGCAATCTTGGAGGCAATTTAGGAAGCTGTATTCAGGTTGGAACTCACTTTTTCTAGAATGAAGTTCATCTGCTTGTTTAAGCAGAAAGAAAAAAAAAATACTGCAGATTCCTGAAGAAGCAGGAATAAGGGTAGCTACTGATTATCTCCCTTTCACTGTGTGTGCTGACAGTATGCCATATATCTGTTTGTACACATTCTCCATAATACCTGTTTATTTGTGTGGAGGTTAGAATAAAAATGACTCTCATAGGCACATATATTTGAGGGAGTGGCAACTATTTCAGAAGGAAATAGTTGTCTCCTTGTTGGAGGAAATGTGTCACTAGGGGTGGGCTTTGAGAGGTTTTTTTGCTTTGTTTTGTTTTTAAGAATTATTTATTTATTATAAAAAAAAAGGCACCGAGATGGCTATGAGCCACCATGTGGTTGTTGGAAATTGAACTCAGGACCTTTGGAAGAACAGCCATTGCTCTTAACTTCTGAGGCATGTGAGGGTGATATGGTTGTAACATTTGTCTCCCTGGCATTGATACCAGGGTTGATTCAGTTGATCTGGCTGCCTAGGCGGGTACCCCCTTCCTCCCTTACTGACCCATGTGTGGTAGGAGAGGACAAACTTCCCTGAGGACTGGTCCTTGGTCAAGGATATAAGAGTAGCTATGCTCTCCTGCTAGAACCTCCAAACAAGCTCAAGGGCTTTGAAGTTTTAAAAACCCATGCCAAGGATATTCCCCATTTCTACTTGTAGATCATGATGTACCTTTCAGCTACTTCTCCAGAACCATGCCTGCCCGCTGCCAGGATGATAATGGACCATGCCTCTGAAATTATAAGCAAGCTGCCAACTAACTACTTTCTTTTACAAGGGTTGCCTTAGTCGAGGGGTGTCTTCATAGCAACAGAACAGTGACTATTTCACTTAAATTATCATAATTGTTGTTGGTGATAGATAACCCCCAAATCCGAACAACATTATTCATTACTCATTTTCCTTTTTCCACTTCGTCATTGAGTACATGAGGAAATATTTTGATTGAGTGCTTATAGCTTGCATTGTTTAATAAAAATATCTTGAAGAATATTGAGAGCATAGTTTATTCTGAGATAAAGTAATTCTGACTTAGAGCTACATTTTTTTTTGTTTTTTTTTTGTTTTTTTTTTTTTTATCTACTGTGTTACCAAATAGTTATGTCCTAAAGGTTTCCTACTTTATGCATTTGATTCAGGATGCTGGTAATGAGCAGGGTAAAAATCTCCTCATAAAGGCTTGATACATACAATTAATAGGCTAACAAAAGACAGAGTATAAATAACTGAAAAATCCTGTATTTTACAGACTTTTGGAGTATGCTGCACTATCAGAAGAATTTTTAAAACCTTCAGAAATGTAAGTCTAATTTGTTAGATTGTTCATTTTAGAGCAATTTAAAAAAAATGCAATTTTAATTGGTATGGTCCAGAGAAGTTCTGTGACTGGTCCACAATTCTGTAGATATTTAGTGGTCACAAATCCGTACCTCATTTTCCATACAGCGGTTGTTCAGACTTTTTGAATGATTAGACTTCAAATCATTTCTATGACAAAAAATATAATGGAGACATGGAGATAGATACAAGCCAATAGTTGAAATGACTGGGATAATAAGAATATTACTCTCAGCTTTTTTTTTTAAACAATTCGTTATGGAATGGTAGAATCTATTAAGAACTGCCAAATATACTATAACTTTATCTGTCTCCCTTCTGATATTCCTACTACTTTGGTTTGCATTAATAAAATTTTGCCATCATATTAGTTCTTCACTGAGCATAAATCTACTCAATAGAATAGAATCCATTAATTTTAAAGTGGATTAGAGTCATTTTAGTTACTGTAGTCTGGAAATAATTTATAACTGTCAGACAATTGGGATAAAACTGATAATCTAGCATAAGACATGCTCTATGCAGGGCAATGCTTAAAATTCATGACAACCTCACCATGCTGTTTAACATACGGATATTAATTCATTAATATATAGGACACTAAATTGATATCATCACCCATATTTCTCAATGCATTTATCAGTATAGGTAGTTGTAGTTTAAAATATGTCTACTTTTGAGGGGGAGAAAGAAAGGAGGCCATATTTCAAGGAAAGTAGAATTTGTCAAATCAGAGTGTGGCATTATTTCAGCAAGCCTATTTCCATCCTGTTCTTAGTTCTGTAACTTTGGAAGATTTATTGTTTCACTGATGATTAGGTAGAAATAGTAATATTCCCCCAGAAAATGCAGGGAAGTGTATTAGCTTATGTAGGGTATGAGTTTGACAGCAAATTAGCAGCTTTAAGGAATGCCACTTCAGACTCTAGATCAGAGAGAAAAAAGATGTATTATAATTATGATGTGATCAGATATGTTTTCATATACATACTATATCTATATAGATATAGATATATCTGTACTCTGTGTTCTCTCTTAAATGCTTCATAGCACACCTAATTTTAGACATATAAAAATAGTTTGTTGTAGTAAAATATTTCTGAACTGTGGGCAAATTAATAACATCTTTCTCAATTGAAATTATAGTTGAATGTAGAATGTAAGTATGTTGTGTATACTTCAGCGTGTATTGATGGGATACATTTCACCCACTGAAATAAAAATATCTTTCTTCTGGTACAAAATAAATGAGAGTAGGAATGCTTTATCTACAGAAGATGGTGCAATAAAATAACAGGAAGAATGTCTAAAATATAAAATAACAACGTCCTGTAAAAATGTCTCTTAAAGAAATTTAAAAGAAAGATTCATTTAGTATTAAAATTAACAAGTCAACAGTATTAAGTTTTGTAAGCACTCATAAAATTTTAGGTTACCAATTTTTTACTAGATCAAGTGAAAGACGCACAACACTCAAAATGAATTTTAGATTTTTTATTTATTATTTATTAGAGTTTATTGACTTTGTATCCCAGCTGTGGCCCTCTCCCTCGTCTCCTCCCAATACCACCTTCCCTCCCTCTTTCCCCCCGGTGGCCCTCCACTAGTCCACTGATAGGGGATGTCTTCCTCCCCTCTATCTGACCCTCATCAGGCAGGTCTCATCAGGACTGGTTGCATTGTCTTCCTCTGTGGCTTGGCAAGGCTGCAACCCTCAGGAGGAGATGATCAGACAACCAGCTATTAAAAAAAAAAAAAGACTGAAAATTCAATAAGAATGATGAATTAAGATACAGTAATCATAGGTAGATGCATTTTGAACCTTAAAATATATACATATTCAAATGGTAAAATAACATCAAATTTTGTCATTTAGCCTTGGCATTAAATGTCTCTTAAATGTTTGCATTTTCCTTGCTTTGTTTACAAGATAATGTATGGGAAGTAGAATATAGAATTCGAAGTATCTATATCTAAATAAAGATGTCTAGAAACACATATTTGTAAATCATATATATATATGTGTACATATGATTGAACTAATATAACTGTAAAATCCCCATGCTTCAGTCTTCATGCTTCAGGATAGTTCTAAAAGGGAACTGAATTTTTAAAAATTGGAGGGATAAAAATTTGAGTGTATTTATAAGATTTATGTGGCAACTTGATTGAGATATTGATTGTGACAAATGTTATTCTCTCTTTTTTTTTGTTGTTGTTTTTTTTATGAATATTTTATTTTATTTATTTATTTATTTATTTATTTTTATCAGTTACATTTTATTAACTCTGTATCCCAGCCATGTCCCGATCCCTTATTCCCTCCCAGTCCCTCCCTCCCTCCCTCATCTCCATCGTGCCCCTTTCCAAGTCCACTGATAGGGGGGACCTCCTCCCCATTCATCTGATCCTGTTTTATCAGGTATCTTCAGGACTGGCTGCAAAGCCCTCCTCTGTGGCCTAACAGGACTGCTCCTCCCTTCGGGGGTGGGGAGACCAAAGAGCCAGTCATTGAGTTCCTGTTAGAAATAGTCCCTGTTCCCCTCACTTTGGGAAACCAATTGGTTACTGAGCTACCACAGGCTACATCTGAGTGGAGGTTCTAGGTTATATCCATACATGGTCCTTGGTTGAATGTCAGTCTCAGAAAAGACCCTGTGCCCAGATATATTTGGTCCTTGTGGAGCTCCTATCCTTTCCCCATCAGACTAACTCCCCTTCTTTCTTATGATTCCCTGTACTCTGCCAAAGGTTTGGTCATGAGTCTTTGCTTTGAAAACACTGCTAGTTAGAGTCTTTCAGATGCGCTCAGTAGACTCCTGTCATACGTTCAATGCACATCCCATCTGTCTTTCTAAATGAGGATTGATCATCTTACCCCATGTCCACTCAATTGATTATCTTTTTTAGGTGTATAGATTTCATTATGTTTATCATATCTTATAGATCTATATAAGTGAGTATATCCCATGAGATATCACCTGACACCCATCAGAATGGCCAAGATGAAAAACTCAAGCGATAACACATGCTGGAGAGGATGTGGAGAAAGGGGAACCCTCCTCCACTGCTGGTGGGAATGTAAACTGGTACAACCACTCTGGAAAGATATCTGGCGCTTTCTAAGACAAATAGGAATAGTGCTTCCTCCAGACCCAGCTATACCACTGCTAGGTATATACCCAAAGTTTGTTCAAGTACACAAAAAGGACACTTGCTCAATCATGTTTATAGCAGCTCTATTTGTAATAGCCAGAACCTGGAAACAACCCAGATGTCCATCAACGCTGGAATGGGTACAGAAATTGTGGTATTTTTATACAATGGAATACTACTCAGCAATCAAAAAGGAGGAAATCATGAAATTTGCAGGCAAATGGTGGGATCTAGAAAAGATCATTCTGAGTGAAATATCCCAGAAGGAGAAAGACAAATGTTATTCTCAAGGCTCTCTGATATTGTTTTTGAAGTGAATAGCCCTGAAGACATGCTGTCTCTCTCCTTCAGGTGGTTGCTACTATTCCAGTTAAAGGTAGCCCTTGCATGAATAAGCAGGTTTCTCTGGCCTGATTGACTGAGACGCTGGCCTTTTCCTGTCTATGTACAAAGGGCACACATCAGACATCAGTTTGTTTGTTTGTTTGTATGTTTGTGTCATGACTCTGCTTATTCAAAACTAGAATTTACCCTGAAGAATCTGAGCCCATCAGACGTCATTTTGGTAGTAGCCTCCATCTTGTAATTGACCCAGCTTTCACCCCCAGAACCTGAAAAACGTGTTGGTACTTGCAAGAAACCATAACATTCCAGAAGACACAGTGAGCCCATCCTGACACCAGTTAATCAGGAAAGAGGTCGAAATGACTGTTGTCCTTATGATTGCTAAAAAAAATTATGTGTTTTCCTTGTGGTTGCCAAAATCGTTATTCCAATTTGCCTTTAGCCAATCAGTATGTATGAAGCCTGCTCTTGCTAAATCTCACCCAATCATGTAACCGCCAAGTCTGGAAGCCCCTTCCCTTTGCTAAACACCCTATAAAAATCACCTTCTTTCTAGGCTAGGGGCTCCTGGCCTCTGACTGCTGTGTCAGCTCATGCTGGGAGTCCGAGCTTAAGCCTGAAATCAAGGTTCTTTGCTTTTGCAGATGATTTCTGACTCCTGGTGTGGTCTGAGGTCTTTTGAGGCTTTGTGAATGGGGCACAGCAACACTGTGGCTACTTTTGAGTCTGTTGCTAGCCAGCCTACTGAAATTCTGAAGATGTATCAGAATTAATGAACACACTTTTTTGTACAGTGCCTTTTTTTATATATCATGGCATGTGTGATGCAGCTTATGTTTTCCAAAAGTCCTTTCGATTACAGCACGCAAAATCACAGATCAGTATTTTCAGTATGGGGTTCATTGTTCCACAACCTTTCTTCTCTTATGGGTTTTAAGGGAAAGATAGCATGGGAAGAACTTAATCATCTTGTACTTCAGGAATGGCCTCTGGCAGGTACATTCTAATTCTTTTCCAACTGGAATGTTATAAAAAGAAAAGTAATGATGTGATCTATGAGAAAAAAATGTAAGCACGGTCTGTAAGATTGGTATACAAGTTCTTCACTATGGCACCAGAATCATTTGCTCCCCTAAATGAATTTGAAAACAGCAGCTGACAAGGCTGGGTAAAACATGGGGATATATTTTGCAGAAATGTTAGTGGAGCTTTCCTGAAAAAAAAAATAAAATAAAATAAATGGTTAAGGGAAATAATGATGGTTACTGAATCTGTGGATAAAATCTTTCTTTTAATTGCAAAACATAGATTTCTTTGGAACATTTATCCCCTGTTGCACATTCACCTAAGTTTTACAAATAAACTAGCAGGAATCACAGATAAATCTTCTGTTCTACTCTCCTTGTTTGTCATGCAAGAAATTTGTCAACAAATTAAAAAAAAAAAACGTATTTACCAAGAACATCCAAACATAGATAAGGCAATACATCAAATTTATTAAATTCGGCTCAGAGGTAGGTGGTGGATAGTAACATACATGCTCAGCTGAAAAAAAGAAAGCCAATTCAAAGGTCATTGGACAGGTCAAGAGACAGAATGAGGAAGATACCATACATTGATTTTCTTGGCTTGTTATTGTGATCAAATACTTGACAATGAGAAATTTAAGGAAGGTCTGAGACATTTTTGTGGCTCACAGTTTAAGAAAGGATACAGCCTGTCATCTTGGGGAAGCTTTGATGGTAGGAACATGACGCAACAGGTCACTCTCTCTGCAATCAGGAAACAGAGAAGAGGCAGGAAATAGCAACAGGATACAAACTATCAAAGCCTGTCCCTCTGCTCCTCTACCCCCAGAGATGCACTTCTAGCAAGAAAGCCCACCTCCTAAAGTGTCTACAACTTTCCCAAACTGTGACACTAGCTAAGGAGATGAGCCTATGCAGTACAGTCACATTGAAACCACACAATGAAAGAAAGTAAGAGTTAATGCCTTAGGCTGGAAGACTAGAAATGATTTCTCATATGAGGTTTTTTTTTGTTTTTTTTAGAAAGTACACCTCTAGGAAAATAAACTATAAATTAAAAGATGAGGAAGCATGGGGAAAAGAAATTGAGAGTGATGGAGTTTCTGGAGATTGTACTGAGTGGTTTGGTTTGACATCTCCATGACGTAGGAACATTGATTGGCCAAGAAAGTCCAGTTTGAGGAAATGGCAATCAAGAGGAGCCATTTTACTTCCATGTTGGTTGCCATCAGTGTCGCAGAATCACAGAGAAGACAGTGGGACTGGGATTCCATCGCAAAAAACATTCACTTGGCTGAGGAGAGGAATATCTCCTTGAAACAGATGATCAATGTAAGGTACCATATATTTGATTTTGGAAGGAGACATTCAGAAGCAAATTAGACCTGTTAGTTTATAACTCTTTAGTGTAAAATAATTATATTTTATTCTGAAATCAATAGAAACCTTTGGGAAGTAGGATTTTATATATGTATATATGTATGTGTGTATATATTTACACAAATAATTCAAATATATCTATATATTAAAGGTGATAACTGGTAAGAATGAAAACATTGAAAAAAAATTTCCGGCTAAATGATATTGTTGACTAGGTTGATATAAATGAAAAGGGAAAGAAAAGAAGCTACACAAATCTCCTTAAATAATGCATAAACAAATTCTTTTAAATTTTAAATTTTATTTTTTAATATTAATTACAGTTCATTCACTTTGTATCCAAGCTGTAGCCTCCTCCCTCATTCCTTCCCAATCCCACCCTCTCACCCTCCTCTCCTCCCATGCCCTTCTCCAAGTCCACTGAAAGAGGAAGTCCTCCTCCCTCTCCATCTCACCCTAGCCTATCAGGTCTCATCAGGACTGGCTGCATTGTCTTCCTCTGTGGTCTGGTAAGGCTGCTCACCCCCCCACACTCAGAGGGAGGTGATCAAAGAGCCAGCCAATGAGTTCATGTCAGAAAAAGTCCCTGTTCCTCTTATTGGGAACCCACTTGGAGACTGAGCTGTCATGGGCTACTTCTGTGCAGTGGGTCTAGGCTACCTTCATGCATGGTCCATGGTTGGAATATCAGTCTTAAAAAAAAAACAAAACCCTTTGGCTCAGATTGTTGGTCCTGTTGCTCTCCTTGTGGAGCTCCTGTCCCCTCCAGGTCTTTCTATCTTCCCTTCTTTCATAAGATTCCTTGCAATCTGGTGAAAGTTTGGCTATGAGTCTCAGCATCTGCTTTGATACCCTGCTGGGTAGAGTCTTTCAGAGGCCCTCTGTGGTAGGCTCCTGTCCTGTTCCCTGTTTTCTCAGTCTTCTCATGTCCATCCCATTTGCCTTTGTAAGTGAGGATTGGTCATCATACCCAGAATATTCCTTCTTGCTTAGCTTCTTTAGGTGTTTAGATTTTAGTATGTTTATCCTATAGTATATGTCTAATATTCACTTACAAGTGAATATATACCATGTGTGTCTTTCTGCTTCTGGGATACCTACATCAAGATGATCTCCCCCACCATTTGCCTGCAAATTTCATGATTTCCTTGCTTTTAATTTCTGAGTAGTATTCATTGTGTAAATATACCACAATTTCTGTATCCATTCTTCAGTTGAGGGGCATCTGGGTTGTTTCCAGGTTCTGACTATTATGAATAAAGCTGCTACGAACATGGTTGAGCAAATTGTCCTTATTGTGTACTTGAGCATATTTTGCATGTATGCCTAGGAGTGGTATAGCTGGATCTTGAGGAAGTGTTATTTCTAAATGTCTGAGAAAGTGCCAGATTAATTTCCAGAGTGGTTATACAAGTTTACATTCCCACTCCAGCAATGGAGGAAGGTTTCCCTTTCTCCGAATCCTCTCCAGCAGGTGTTGTCACTTGAGAAGAAAAAGTGGGGAATAGCCTAGAACTCATTGGCACAGGAGAAAACTTCCTGAACAGAACACCAACAGTACAGTCTTTAAGAGCAAAAATCAATAAATGGGACCTCATGAGACTGAAAAGCTTCCATAAAGCAAAAGATACTGTTGTCAGAACAAAACGACAGCCTACAGACTGGGAAAGGATTCTCACCAACCCTATATTTGACAGAGGGCTAATATCAATAATATATAAAGAACTAAAGAAGTTAAAAAGCAACAAAACAAGTAATCCAATTCAAAAATCAGGTACAGAGCTAAACAGAGAATTCTCTGTAGAAGAATATTGAATAGTAGAGAAACACTTAAAGAAATGCTCAATGTCCTTAGTCATCAGGGAAATGCAAATCAAAATGACCCTGAGATTTTACTTTACAGCCGTCAGAATGACCAAGATCAAAAACTCAAGTGACAAATGATTATCTTCTTTCTGGAAAATCAAGTATCAACCAAGGACTCAAAATGTAATTAAAAAAACAAAAACAAAAACATAAAGTACTTTGTTTATTTGGCTAACATGTCTCCATGTCCCAGTCCTTCCTTCCTTCCTTCCTTCCTTCCTTCCTTCCTTCCTTCCTTCTTTCTTTCTTTCTTTCTTTCTTTCTTCCTTTCTTCCTTTCAAGACAGGGTTTCTCTGTGTAGCCTTGGCTGTCCTGGACTCACTTTGTAGACCAAGCTGGTTTCTCTGTTTATCCTTGGCTGTCCTGAACTTTTTTTTTATAGACCAGGCTAGCCTTGAACTCACAGCAATCTGCCTGCCTCTGCCTCCCCGAATGCTGAAAAAAAAGATGTGTGCCGTCCCACCCAGGTAACATTATATTCTTAGAATCACAATTAGCTGTTTTTTGACACACTATGCCCCAAGGGATGAGAAGCAAGGGGAGACAGAGATAGAGACCTAAACAGGTACTTCATGAGACATGCTTTAGACAGTTAGGTTATGTGTCTCAAGGAAATATTACTGGTTCAAAACATCTTAGGAAAAAGCCCAGTACATGCGAATAGAGATGCATTGAATTTGTAACTAAGGAACGGCACCTTTACCGAGGAGCACTATACTCTTGTCTCTACTACCTAAGGAATCATCATGCCAGAAGTGATAAATGCTTTATTATTCTGCAGGGTACACAAAACAGTAGATAAAAGGAGAGCAACCCTTGTTGAGCTCCTCTTGACATTGAACTAAGAAGAAAGGTGCTGAATAATACCCATAAGTGCTATTGTGCAACCAAGTCTCTTGTTTACTACATGTTTCATTACTTCAGCTGCATTCAGTGCTATATCCCTTGTAAGGCATTTCTCCCAGTTCTGCATAACTGCTCTCATCAAGGTAATGAGTCAGAAATAAAAGAAACCTAACAATTTCCTTTACACTTTTGGTGATTGAGAATATATTACGAAGCAGATGTCTTGCTTTAAAGTACAGCATAAAAACTGTGATCTAACATAACCCTAGGATTTAACTTAAAAACAACTGTAAATTATTTATGAGCCAAACAAAGACTGGGCAACAGTCCAAATCACACAAGGAAATTATAGGTAAAAAGTAGAAGTTCAATTCTCTAAGCAAGACTAATCCAACTAATTCTAGATTTATTTATTTAGACAAGTGTTTTTTCTCCATGCTAATGAGGATTGACATTGGATCTGTACAAGAAGCCAGTACACTGTTACTGTTTATTTCCAGAAAAAATAATATTGATCAAAAGCCTATTAGATGAGAATTCAGAAGTCACACTTGATGATCATAGTTCTGTGGATTATTTCTCAGTGATCTGTAAACCCAAATGCAACCATAGATCACATAGAATCAAAGATGCCTGAGAAAATTCAGGAAGGAGTAAGCCATTACAAACCTCACTGAAACCTCCAACTGGTGCCACAATTAGACCTACGTCCAGACTGTAACCTTACAAATAATTGATAGTGGAATATGAGTGATTAGCTATAAAAGCACTTTCATTTATAATTCTAGCAGAGAATATTACAAATATTATGTATCATATTAGAATACTGGAAAGATATTCTTTAAAGTAAGAAGCACATCTTATCTATCTTAGATGAAAAATAGGTAGCTGGCATTTCAAAAACAAGAAGAAAGTGGAATGTTAAAATATGCTTCTGGAGGTACATGCTTCAAGTGAAAGTTCTCCATGGCAAGCTACTCATGTTCCACAAGAAATTGCATGCCTTACCATTTCAGTTTACTCCATCCCAAACAACAAGTCTGTGCTGTATGGAGCCTTGTGTGTGTGTGTGTGTGTGTGTTATGTTATCTTTCCAAAGGTATTCATTTATGTACTTATGCATTGTTTATCACCACTTTCTTTCTTCTTCTTCTCTCTCCTGCTACCATTCTATGCATCTTTATTGCATATACTGGGTAAAAGTAAATGGAGTTTTACTCTTCTTTTTTTTTTGTTTGTTTGTAGCAACTTTATTTGTTTTTTTTTTAATTTTATTTTTCTTATTAGTTATATTTTGTTAACTCTGTATCACAGCTGTATCCCACTCCCTCATTCCCTCCCAGTCCTTCCCTCCCTCCCTCATCTCCTCCCTGCCCCTTTCCCAGTCCACTGATAGGGGAGGACCTCCTCCCTTTTCATCTGACCCTGTTTTATCAGGAATCTTCAGAAATGGCTGCAATGTCCTCCACTGTGGCTTAACAGTACTGATCCTCCCTTGGGGGGTGGGGAGGTCAAAGAGCCTGCCATTGAGTTCCTGTCAGAAATAGTTCTTGTTCCCCTTACTATGGGAAACCAATTGGTTACTGAGCTACCACAGTCCACATCCAAGCAGAGGTTCTAGGTTATATCCATACATAGTCCTTGGTTGAGTGTCTATCTCAGAAAAGACCCTGTGCCCAGATATATTTGGTCCTTGTGGAACTCCTATCCTTTCCACACCATACTAACTCCCTTTCTTTCCTATGATTTCCTGTACTCTGCCGAAGGTTTGGTTATTCTTCTTAGTATCTGCTTTGAAACACTGCTAGGTAGAGTCTTTCAGATGCCTTCTGAGGTTGACTCCTTTCATATGTCCAATGCACATCCCATCTGTCTTTCTAAAAGAGGATTGATCATCTTATCCCATGTCTGCTTTCTTGATTATCTTCTTTAGATGTATAGATTTCATTAGGTTTATCATATCTTGTAGGTCTATATAAGTGAGTATATCCCATGTTTGTCTTTCTCCTTCTGGGATACTTCACTCAGAATGATCTTTTCTGGATCCCACCATTTGCCTGCAAATTTCATGATTTCCTCTTTTTTGATTGCTGAGTAGTATTCCATTGTGTAAAAATACCACAATTTCTGTATCCATTCTTCCGTTGATGGACATCTGGGTTGTTTCCAGGTTCTGGCTATTACAAATAAAGCTGTTACAAACATGGTTGATCAAATGTCCTTGTTGTGTTCTTGAGCAAATTTTGGGTATATACCTAGCAGTGGTATTGCTGGGTCTTCAGGAAGCACTATTCCTAATTGTCTGAGAAAGCGCCAGATTGACTTCCAAAGTTGTTGTACCAGTTTACATTCCCACCAGCAATGGAGGAGGGTTCCCCTTTCTCTATAACCTCTCCAGCATGTGTAGTCACTTGAGTTTTTAATCTTGGCCATTCTGATGGGTATAAAATGACATTTCATTTATCTTGCCTATTTTTTTAATCCTTGATTTGTTTTGTTGGACAAAAAAATGTTTAGAATTTTTTTGTGACAGGTTAGCTCAATTATCAAAAATGGTGGAGCCAGGGACCTAAGATTTGAAAATCAAACAAGCTCTAAAACAGTGATGACAGAGCCTAACTCCAGCAAAGTATCGTACCCCAAAGAAACATGGAACCTATGGCCATAAATGATTGAAATAGTTTTAAGAAAATACAAAAGGAGAATGATAAAGTCAACTCTTTGGATTGTCACCTAAAGTATATACAGCAGACCCAGATATTTTCCTCAAAGTTTAATGATAGCTGGCAAGACAATTTCTCTTGTTTAAAATTTACTACAGAAAATTATGTCAGTCAGAGAGATCTTATTTTATAAATGTAAAAATGCTTATTTTATAAATGTAAAAATGGAATATAGAACTAACTAATGATGTTCAATCAGTAATGGTGTTATCATTTGAAATATTGACTATTTTAATTTTAACCTTGGAAACATGAACAACATCCTTAGCCTAAATAATGCTTAAAATAATTTAGGAGAACATTTTATAAAATTTTAGGGAGCATTTTCTATGATAAAAATAATTTTGAAAATTTTCTACTTAAAAACAGCATGTGCAGCCCTTTCTTGAGAAGCCTTTATTGCCTCTTGAGTATGTATAATTATCTTAATTCACCTTTTTTCTTTCTCTCTCGCTGCCCTTGCTTTGAACCACATGAAATTATCTTTCCAAACAAAAATGCAACTTTGCTTCACAAAATAAAGTAGAAAGCACAATGTCCCCTAGACTTTTTCACAGCTATAAATACGGCATTCAGTATTTTGAATCTACATGAATTGATGCTGCATCATTTATTACCAAACTCATTTGGCCATTATACATTATATTCACAAGTTATTTCACAGGGCAAATCTACATGGACAGTTTTAGAAAAATTATGTTTTATAGATGTGAAACTGTAGCAGGCAGTGAACAACCAGGGAGTCGTGAGGGCTATACATTTAGAGTGAAAGCAGGACATTAGCACGGGATAAACAGAAATGGACAAAATGGCATCACTAACTTGTGCACTATGACCTCTAGACTTAAAATTTCTATTTAGTCTTAGAATTTATATATCTCTATTTAAACAAAAGACTACTTGTTCTAGAAAAAGGCTGGACTACCTCCTTAATATAATTAACTTATTCCTAACCAATTTTTATGTTTCCAACTGTATTATTTTTACGTGATTTGATCTTCAGAAATTATTAACGAATTACTATTTGCTTATCTCAAAATATAGATTTCTCATAAATACTTTAGAAAACACTTTACAATATATGATGCACTTGAATAAACGTGCATAACTGAAGATACAATTACCAGTGCGAACTGTGTACGTGCTAAGTAACCTGGCAGCAAAATAAATTAAAATTCTGTTAAAATTCAGTTGCTATAAATTTTGTACATATATATATATATATATACATCTGAAAGAATACAAAGGCCACACATACACGGTCAAGACATTTTTCAATGAATGTTTGTACAGATTAAAGAGTAGAAATCTCTACTTAGAACTAATATATTAATACTTCAGTGATTGTCATAATCACAATTCCAGCAAAATCATCCAAAAGAACACGTGCTTTGTTTTTGTTTGTAACCCCTTAATGAGGTGATGGTCATTACACAAGGATGAGAAAACCACATCACTAATGAAATCTGTGATGATGTATTTGCATTACTACTGTTTGCTTACTAAAGAATGCATTTAGTTTAAGATGTACCTTGGTATCGTTAGACTCAAATGCAAATAGCCTGATAGAACGTCTTACCACCTCATACAAACCAGCCATAGCTACAGTACAATGACATAAGAAATAGTTCTGACAGAGTAAGCAATGATGTATTGACTTTAGTCATAGAGTAAGTCAACATCCCTCCTTCCTTGAATCTGGAAAAGCAGCAGTGTACTCACAATAGTCCTAAATATTTCCCCTCAAGATTGTTCAGAGTAGAGGGTTACTCCTGGTAAATGCCACAGCTCATGTGCAAAATCCTAATGAAAATTTCAGCAACTTATTTATAAAAGCTGGAATATATTATGTTATTCCATCATCTATTTGCAACTTAAACATTATGGGTAGAATTTTAAATTGAATTTTCAATATATTGAGAATTTTGGCTTGGTTTCTATAATAAAGCTAAACAATATATTTTGACATCATACATCAATATTATATCACTGCATTTATTGCTGCTTTACTTCTTGCTCCTCTGGCAATATGTTAATGGGTAATATGCTATGAATGATGTGGTGACATTTTGTAACAAATCTCCTTAGAACAACCATATTTCATGCAGCTTCAAGGTGTTCTAGGCAATCCTTTCCTAAATACTATCAGGGTCTAGCAGGGAATTGGTCTAACTTTTATTTGCACATGTAATACATGACTGAGTCATTCTAGTAAGATTTCAGTCTCTGCCATTGAATCTGCTGTCTTCGATGCTCTCAACGCCTCCTTTGAAAACCAGATAATCTTAGTCCAATAGCAACTTACTGAAAGCCAGTTTGTAGCAGACCATGTTGCTGACTGCTGAAAGCAAAATGTAATTTTAAAAGACAATTTGGGGGGAATATCAAGAGAAAATTGCATTTGTGCAAATGAGTAGACTTTTGCAAATAAAACATAGTTCTTTATATAAAACAAATAAAGGAATAGACTAGGACATTAGAGGGACTCAGCACTGAGGGAGTTCATAGCTGAGCTTTTCTCATTCTCCATCATTAACTTATACCATTCTTTCAGACCGAAGCACTGAATGAGAAACGTCAGTGGGACAAATTATGGCTGCACTTGTTCCTAGAACACTAATATTTTCTCATCAAAACGTTTCGGTTCATGGATATATTATTTTAAATCTGGCTATTATGTTTTAGTGTATGATTGCATGTTTGCTTTTCCTTTTTGTGCAGCACTTGCAAGCAGTGTCTGCAAGGCCAGAAGAGGGCAACAGATCCCCCGGAAATGGAATTATAGGTAGTTGTGAACCACTTGTTCATGCTGGGGAATGAACATGGGTCTTTTGCTGGAAGTACTTTTATTAGTTGAGCCATTTCTCCAGCCTCTTGTTTTAATTTTTAAAAAAAGATTCTCCATTTTTTACAGATCAATCACATTTAAATACGAATAGAATCTTTAGGACATTTTTTAAAAATTCAGATTTGAAAGTTAGTTGCCTCCCCACCCCCAACAACTAAGCAGTACTATAAATGTGTCCAATATTTCTAGGCACCTAAAATGAGAAATAGTTTTACTTCTTCCTAGTTTTATTTATTTATCTTAGTTTTGTATTTTTTTAATATTCAAACAAAAGTTTGATCACCCAAACACTCCTGACATTCACTCACGCCCTTTTCTGTAAAGTTATACATACTACTATTACAAGACAATAGTGATAGGAAAACAAAAACTTCAGATGTGAGAATCCAATTTTCACTTGCTTCAGCTGAGTTAAAGAGGGTTACTCTTAGAGTATTTTTTTTCCCATTAATTTCCATTAATTAGCTGGAGGAGTTTGTAAGGATTGTGTGCTACACTAATTTTAATCCCCAACCTAAAAGTGCAGTGCAATGGTGCAGTATCCAGAAAAGACTGTGAGAGGGCCACCATCCCTGACTATTACCTCTGTTTCTGGACTTTCTGTATACAGTGTGTAAATCTGCACGTCCAAATATTGATGTGACTGTTCACACTCCACCATTCCTTTCATGGTCTACATGTGAAAATTAGCACTCCCAGGTTTGTCCATGTCTGGGAGGCCAATCATAACAGATCCTGTTTTCATCTCTCTCCTTATTGTTAGAGCTCTTTTACTCTTTTTGATGTTCAGGTATATCTTAAGCTAATGAAATGTTATCAAACCCCTAATGGCATCAGTCTTTCCAAGAAGTTTGCAATAATTTTACACAAATCACAAAACAAGGAGAATCTCAATATGTGATATAAATACAAAAGCATCTTTTCTCTTCCATTTATCTTTGCAATAATTCCAAGCATGGTTTAGAAAGAAATACGAAATGAGTACTTTTTGTTCTATTCATTGCTGCTCTGATCACATTCCTTACTAATTAAAATCTCTGCACACATAATTACTTTATTTTATAATTAAAAATATTATCTTTGGGAACAAGTGGAATCATAGGTCCAGCAAGACAGCTCAGTTGGTAGAGCTGACTCAGTTTGATTCCTTGGACTCACATACCGGAATGAGAGACTATTATAAGTCATTCTTTGACCACAAATATGCTGATAATATGAGCACATCCACCTAACAATCCACACTGTCATATGAAACCCCATTGCAAAATCATTAAAAATATAATGTAATATTTAAAATGTACAACCATAGATATTTACTTTTCACTCTTTTCTACCCTGAAATAGATGTTTAATACAATTGAATTAAATAGCTATCAATCAGACATAATATTTTCCATATTTATTTAAAATCAAATACTTGTATTTTTATACACACAGACATATAAATAATGTTAATATTATCTCCTGAACATGTAAATTTGGATTTGTCTATACATATAATAAGATATTTTATTTATTTCGTTATTCACTTTATGTCCCAATCATAGCCCATTCCTCCCTCCTCTCCTTCTTCTGGTCCTCCCCCCCCCTTAGTCTTCTCCCTATCCCCACTCTTTTACTCCTCAGAAAAGGGGAGCACCTCCCCACTAGCCCAGGTCAAATCAAGATTGAACATTTCCCTCTTTCACTTCCTCTTTTCACAAGGCAGCCCTGCCAAGGGGAAGTGATTGAAAAGCATTCAACTGAGACCATGTCAGAGACACCGTCCTTTCCCCTTACTAGGACACCCACATGAAGACCGAGCTGCCCGTTGGCTACATATGACTATGGGGCGCAGGTCCAGTCCGTTCATGGTCCTTATTGGTGCTTAAGTCTCTGCAAGCACCCGTGGGCCCCGGTTAGTTGTCTCTGTTGGTATTCTGGTGGGGTTTCTATCACCTCTAGGTCCTGATATCTTTCCTCCTACTATTCCACAGGCTCCCTATGCTCCTCCCAATGTTTGTTTGTGGATCTCAGCTTCTTTTTAGATCTAGCCTCTCTGGCATAATCCCTTAGAGAGCGGTATTTATAGCACAAGGCATTGTTATTTTTAATGTTTTCTTAAGTTGCAGTTTTAAATTTTTGTGCATATACTTGCAATGGTACATATCCATGAAGGTCAGAGGACAATATTTGGGAGTCACTCGTCTGTTTCCACCATGATTCCTAGAAATTAAATTTGGGTGATCAGGATAAGTCATCTCATAGACCCAAAACATTATTCTCCTACAATATTTGTACGAAAATTTAGAGGGAAATGCAGTGACTTCAGACATAACCAATGCTTTACATATGCATATATTTGCCTATTACCAATATCCTCAGTATTTACCGCTGATGGATCAATATTACTTTTGTTCCTAATCATTCCAAATCTAAAATATATATGGGCATCCTTCTCTGTCACAGGACATTCAGTTGATGTAAACAAATACATGACAACTTGCATTCATCATGAGAGCATCATGCAGAGCAATTTCAGTGTCTCACTGAGTCTTACCTACAGCCACAAGAGAGATTACTCATTATCTTCATGGTTGTTTCATAATGTCAGATACCTGAAATAATAACATCTACAGTCTTTTCGCAGTGTCTTGATTTGTTTAATAATCTAATTTAAACTTTCTCTATGTCTTTTCATGACCTGGAGCTTATTTCCTTCTAGAGACGAACCATATGCCATTGTCTGAACCTATCACCTATCACCTTACCTTGAGTTTGTACAAATTCAAATGAAGTATGTATAATACTACATGAGGGATTTAAATATTGTAATAATCTATGCCTTGCTATGACAGGATTTAGAATTGCCTAAGGGACACTCTTCTGGTTCTACCTGTGTGCTGTTTTCAGTGAGGTTTAACTCAGATAAAAAGAATTACATGAATGTGAATGATCCTATCCTGTGTGTTGGGTCCACTGAATGAATAAAAGGGAAGAGAGAAGAAATATAAGCACCAACTTTTTCCTTTTTGTGCGTCCTGATTGCCTATGCAATAAGACAAGATATGCCACACTAATGCCACAAAATGCTTAATACTTAATGTTTTGATAGGAAAAAAATATTATAGCCACTTTGGAAAAGTGGTTATTTCTCACAAAATGAAACATACCCTATGACTGTTCCCCATGATAGACTCCATTTCCTCCTAAACCATGAGGCAAAATATTTCTTAAGTGGCTGTTGCCAGGCACATCAGTAAGAAAAAAAGAAAAGAAAAACTAACAGACTGTTAGACATATATTTTAATATCTTTTATATATGCACTAAAGAGTGTGGCTTCTAGATCCTATGGTTCTTTCAGTTTTTTATTTTTATATCTTATATAGGAAACTTTTCTTTTCAGTAATTGGTGACCATTACAAAAAAAACATCAAAATTCAGAGTTTTGCAGGCCAGTCGCAATGGAGACATGTACAATATACTTTATCACCTACAGATCAGAGGACATTGAGAAGCAGAGTAGAAAATCTGTTAAGAGTTAAGTGAATTTGATGTGAGATTGTGTCTTCTAGGAATGTCCGAAGCTATACCCACAAATCATAGCTGCCTAAACAAAGGCTGAACAAGGACAACCGCAGTGGACAGGGGAAAGCCTTACACAGAGAACTACCAACAAGTAAGCAATGCTGAGAGGAGAGTTGGAGAAATAGTTTTCCCCAGGGTATAGTATCCACCAATGGTTATCTAATATCAAACATACCAACAAATATACTGAACAGGTTGTAGTTACATATTTAGGAATATATATGAGTGTACACATATATATTTATGAACAACTAATTAAAAAAGAAAACATGAATTTGAAAGCATGAAAGGAAGAGCTTATGGAAGGTTTTGGAGGGAGAAAAGGGGGGTTGAAATGAGGTAATTATATAACCTCAAAAATGAATTAAAAAGTAAATATTTTTTGTATCCGTATGCCTCCATCAATATTTGTTGTTAATTTTTTCTCTTTCTTAAAATACCTTAGTGTGTATGTATTTGTGTATATTATGTATGAATGGGATGTATGCCACAGACTACATGGGAAGGCCAAAGGACAATTTTATGAAATTGGTTCTTTTCTTGCACCTTTATATATGTTCTAGGAATTTGATTTTGAAAAGCAGTTTACCCAATATGTCCCCTTCCTAGACAACTTTTTTTATGATTTTTTGCTATAACAATTGGATTCACATGGAATTTTGATGTATTTCAATTTTTATTTCCATGATAGCTAAGAGCGTTGTTCAATTTTTCACACTGATTTTTTTTTTAATATTCTATCTTCTGAGAAGAAACTGTGTACTTATTAGCTCATATATTGGTTAAATAGTTTTGGTATTTAGAATTTTAAATTATTTATTCTAAATGTTAGTCCTTCATCCATTGTAAAAATCTATTTTTTTTCCATTTTGTTGACTTTCTTTTCACTTGATTGGTTCTTGTTATTTTTAATGACTTTTACATATTCTTTTATTTTCTACAGAATAAGTTTGTTGAAAAGAATGATTGAATTAAATATGGAAAATTTATTTTTAAAATCATTTGATACATATTTATAAATTGTCATCCAAAATATTTGTGCCAATTTGAACTTCAATCAGCAAATACACAACTGTTTCTTCTGACTCAGAGAACTGAGTTGCCAAAAGATGTTAAAAAAAACAAATGCAAATGCAGTTACCAGCTATCAACATGCTGCTTACTTTGGAAGCAATAGACACACTCATTGAAGAACTAATTAAATAGGATGTAGAACAAAATACATGCAACTTATTATAGAAATGAAGTATGTCTTCATTTACCAATTTGATGAAATGTCCATAAACCTCATTGTTAAGTGAAATTTTAAATAAGATCCTGATTACATTGATTAGCTTTAAAATACATATTTTGTTATTTATATCTGAATTTCCAGAATTTGTTTTTGTTTTTGGTGCATGTTGTATATATTAGGAAAGCTATATGCTACTGAGGTATACCCCTAGACACATGTTTCTAGCTTTAAATAGTAGATATTTATCATACATGTTAAATACCAAGGCTTAAGGCTCACACACTTTGAGACATCTATTTATTTTTGAGACATCTACTTTTGAATCAACATTCATTTACTAATCTTTGTGCTTCAACAGTTGACTTCACAGAGAGAAATATTCCAGAGAGCTTCTCTGGGCAATACAGCTGGTTCTTGAGACTTCTGATGATTTTGTGTTGCTGATTTGTGTTGGCCTTTGGACTGGACTATTGGTATCCTGACAACTGAGTCTGATAATCCTTTAAGGACCCAAGCACCCTAATCAGCAGAAAGTCAATAAAGGTTCACTAAAGCCCTTTTCCCTACTAATCTCCTACCTAAGGTTTTGGAGGTGGGGAGGGGGGATGGAAGGGAGGTAAAAGTGTCTAAGAACCCTAAATAAAGTAGGTTTGGTAGAAAATCTAAGATTACATGCATACATATATTTTTAAGATGGTGGTATCATAGCTTGAATTTAAATATATCAATTGTTCACTTTAAAGATTGCTGTTGATCTTATTACTTTCTCCATGGCATTAAGCAATACTTAATCATAGATTGGTACTTTTAAAATTGCAATTTATTATTATTAACTGTTGTCACCTAAAATGTTTATGTTATTCTTTTGAGATTACAATATACACAATACATTATGACCATGTTCAGCATCCCCTTTTCTCCTGAAACATCCTCCTAGACTCCCCGAACACATCCTGCATTCAAGTCTTTTGCTTTGTCTTGTTTGTACTTTATTATTCAATGGACTTCATCAAGGCTTATTCATGTGGGTATAGTTGTAAAGTTCAGTAGCTCTATCACTTCCTATTTTACAGAAACCAGTCCCAATGACCCTCCTTCTATAACCAAAGGTTTACTTGTTCAGTCTGATGTACGCTGTGTCTGTTTCTGGCCATATCTTACCCATAAGATATCACCTTGAGTCTCTTCTTCCTAGTTCTGTGCTTTTACATTCTTTCTGATCCCTCTTCTGCAGTGTTTTGAACCTTGAGAAGTGTCATAAGGGTGTTCTTTGTTAAGCTATCAAGTGGGTACCCTAGTAAGGGGAACGGGAGTTATCTCTGACATGAACTCAGTGGCGGCTCTTTGATCAACTCCCCCTGAAGTGTGTGTGGGGGTGGCTACATGTAGCCTTTCCAGGTCACAGAGGAAGCCTATGAAAGACAATCCTGATGAGACCTGATAAGTTGGGGTGAGATGGAAGGGGAATAGGACGAACCCTATCAGTGGACTGAGGGAGGGGCATGGGTGGAATTACAAGGGTAATAGGGAATGGGGTACAGCTGGGATACAAAGTGAATAAACTGTAATTAATAAAAACATGAATTCAAGAAAATAAAAAGCCGTCACTTCTTTTCAGGGCCACAGCAACTGTGAGTCTACAAGAACTATTGTTCACTCGAAAATGAATAAAATAAACTCCTTTTATCAAGGCTGCAGAACTCATTACTCTATGGACATAAACAAGAAGCTTTTGGACAGCATGTCTATGTAGCAAGAGTTATAAGTTTTACTTCTGGTGCAATTGGCATTCCAAGCCATGGGTCTCAAGAGACCCACAGAGCTGGGCTTAAGCTTTCTCCTGCCTAATGGTACACACACACAGATAAACACACAAGCACACACACCAAGAAGCATAATTTTGGATCTTTCTGAAGAATTATCAAATTTAGCAATGAAGCACAATAAAATAACATGAAATAGTTGTCAGTAATAGAATTCTGTCAAACTAAGCTCTGCATTGTGCGAGAACAAACAGGGAGAACTCAAGTTGAAAATCTGTCTAGAACTACCCTTGGCTTAGCTTATGTGAGGTGTGAATAACATTATTCACATTATGGCTTTAATAAAATGAGAGTAATGCTTACGGCAGTCATTTTCTGAGAAGCTTCTGTACAGAACTGTATCCCAATATATCATTCTCTGTGGGAACATCGTAGCAAACAAAACAAGGAAGGAAAAAAAAAAGTCATAAGGCAAAGTTGAAATGCAACAGCAACAGCTTCAGATATACTTATCTATATGTTAAATAACTCGTTGCTCAGTGACTAAGACAGGAAGAGGAAACTAAAGTCACTGTGGTTTGTAGACAAGTTCTAGTCCTGGGCAGACTTTGTAAGGTTGAGGATTTAAGGTTTTACTGTAGTTTGGGGTTAGTGCTTGGACATGGGCTATTAGGTAAGAACTTGAATTTTAGCTTTTTCAAAGAAGCCAAGAAA
Organism: Meriones unguiculatus; assembly: GCF_030254825.1. NCBI lineage: Eukaryota > Metazoa > Chordata > Mammalia > Rodentia > Muridae > Meriones > Meriones unguiculatus. The sequence continues at coordinate 49,966,787 of NC_083363.1, forward strand.
GTTCTTTATAAGGACAGCACTTTGAAGCTAGTATATATGGTTAAAATTCTACTGAGTTCATTGTTTGCAGTTTTATGTATTTGGAGGCTTTTAATGAGTTGAGTCTCTTACAGAACTCAAATATGTTTGAAGTTCCAAAATGGTCAGATGCATTTTTGTAGGCTTTGTGTTGTGACTTCTGTACATATGAAGATATGAAGAGCCTCAGTTTCCATTTTAAGCATGAGTGAGATAAGAAATGCTCATTGCTTATTACCCCCCAAATGGCAACCTTGGCAAAGAAATAACTCACAAGTGTTCTTGATGACATAATTCAGCCTTATGATGCTATTCTAAGAAAATAATTGACATGACTCATGGGAAAATTACCCCATTTTTCAGAAGATCTATGAGTCAAAGCATTGTGAGTTGCAAGGAGTATTTAGAAAATGAAGAAGGATTTGAAGTCATTGTTTAGAATGTCTGTGATGAGAACATTAGCTCTGACACAGTTCTCAAATACAAGAACAGCCTAACAGTATTCAGAAATGAGTTGGCACAATAGAAAACATTGAACTCAGAAAAAATAACATGTGAATGACTTGCTCAAGTTAAGATACAAGAAGCCAGAACTAGTTTTGAGAAAACGAGAGCCTTCGTTTGAGAAAGATAAACCACAATAAAATGAGTCAATGAAAGATTTGTTTTGTAAGTGATGAAATAGAAAGATTAAAAAGCAGAAAGAGGGGAGATCCAAGATGGTGATGACCAGCATGTACTGTATCTGAGAGACAGAGGATCTGAAACTCCAAAATTGGTGAATGGAGGGGCAGCTGAAGCCAGAACATCAACATTGAGGCTTCCTGGGTGAGAGGGCACAACACGTGAGCTGAGACCATTTAGATCCAGGTCACCCATGGAATTCTTTGGTAGAATTTTCTGGTGATGGAGAGTAGTGAACAGTCAATCCCCGTGCCCTTTCCCTTGTCAGGCCTCACTCCTCCTCTGTGGAACCAGTCCACAGTACCCTCAGCTCATAGCACAGAACTCACTGCTCAGGCAATTGAGACAGCAGAGCAGGGCCTCCTAGTTCCTCAGTGGGGGATGAAAGCTGTACCACCCTTTTGGATCCCGGGTCCATGAGCAGCTATTTGGCCCCACAGGGCCTCCCAGCCAGTGACTGTACTAGCCTCCCAGTTTCTCAGTGGCAGGCAGCCTGCAGTACAAGAAACCCAGGTCCACCAGGTCTGCGAGGCCACCCAGGTCCGTGGACCACTGTAGAGGCTCCCCAGGACTTCCCAGGAGGCAGCTGTACCAGCCTCCCAGTTCTGCTGCTGTGGCTCACTCCCAGTGGACTGCTTTAATAGCTTCTAAGTTCTGTGGCTGCAGCACCACTGAACTGACTACACCTGCATTTGCCCCAGCAGGCCCGAATTTGAGAATAGAGAACAAGGGGAGCCCCTGTGCTATCCGATTAGACCTGCTAGAGAGTGAGTGTGCCTTCAATTGAGTGCCTGCAGAGCCCCAGATCCAGAGTCCCTCTGCTCTAACAACCAGACATCCGATCCCTTCCACCAACATACCCACTGTGGACAACATAGGGCTTCTTGGGACAGAGTCCTCAACATTGAAGCCCAAGCTCTCCAAGTCTACCAGTCGAGTCTAGGTAAACAACTCCTGGAGCCCAGACAGAGCTGAATACCTTAGTGGCCTACAGGTATCCACACATGAGCATTGCGCTCACGAAGAGCACCAGTGCCCACAACCCCTCTTATGTCTACACCACGCCCTGACCCACATTCCAAGCATCTACACTCTCTAGCACCCCATCTTTTAAGGTACACTTCTACTCACATGCACAGATTTTCTTGTTCGCATTTGTGCCTCTGCACCAGTGGATCTTCTTCCCTTAAGTACAGTTGAAACACCAACACACACTCTCAAACTAGTGGACCTCTCACTCCAGACACTAGAGAAGGACAGATCCAGGCTGAAAGATCTACAGACTCCATGAACAAACAGTAAAGATTACAGATAAGCAGATGGCCAGCAGTAGGTGTAAGAACACATCCAAGAAAAATCAGGACATCATGGCTTCACCAGCACTCCCCCCCAAATCAATTAATACTCCAATTCATCAAATCAAATGATTTTAAAGCAATGCTTATCCAGTTACTAGAGGCGCATAAAAAGGAAATGAACAAATCTCTCAAAGAAATAGCCACACAAATGGAGGAACAAGTAAAGGCACAATTAGTGTCAAAATAGAGAGGAAACGAACAAACAAAAAATAAAGACCATCATAGAAAGACAGGAATCCACATTCAAACAGATGAAGGAAATGGCACAAGGCATGAAAACAGAATTAGAATCAATAAAGAAAACACAAACAGAGAAAACCCTGGAGCTGGAGAACTTAGAGAAAAGATCAGGAACGACACATGTAAGCATCACCAATAGAATACAAGAGATGGAAGAAAGAATCTATGGTGCTGAAGATACACTTGCAGAAATTGATATTTCTCTCAAAGAAAAAGTAAAATCAGAAAAGTTCCAAACACAAAACATCTAAGAAATCAAGGACGCCATGAAAAGACAAAATTTAAGAATAATAGGAATTGATGAAAAAGAAGATTCCAGGCTCCAAGGTCCAGAAGTTATTTTCAAGAAAATCATAGAAGAAAATTTTCCCAAGAAAGAGATGTCCATAAACATACAAGAGGCCTACAGAACAGCAAATAGACTAGACCAGAAAAGAAACTCTTCATATATCACATCATAGTCAAAACAGTAAATCTATAGAACAAAGAAAAGATATTAAAAGCAGCAAAGAAAAAACCATATGAAGGTAGAACTATCAGAATCACACCAGAAAGCAAGAAAGGCCTGGGTAGATGTCATGCAGACTCTAAGAGACCGCAGGTGCCAACCCAGACTACTATACCCTGCAAAGCTTTCAATCAACATAGATGGAGAAAACAAAATATTCCATGACAAAACTAAATTTAAAGAATATCTATACAGCAAACCAGCCCTACAGAAGATACTAGAAGAAAAACTCCAATCCAACGAAAATAACTACACCTAAGAAAACATAGGATACAAATAACTTCACAACAAAAAATTTAAAGAAAATAAACAATGAATCACAGTAAGACCTCCAACTGTCACAATAAAAGGCACTAACATTCATTGGTCACTATTATCTATCAATATCAATGGACTCAACTCTCCAATAAAAACACACAGACTAACAGAATGGTTACGGAAACCATTCTGGATCCAACATTCTGCTGCATCCACGAAACTCACCTCTGCAAGAATGATAAACATTACCTCAGAGTAAAGGGCTGGAAAAAGGTTTTTCAAGCAAATAGACCCAGAAAACAAGCTGGGGTAGCTATCCTAATATCTAATAAAATGGACTTTCAACCAAAATTAATCAAAAAAGATGAGGAGGGGCATTTCATTCTCAACAAAGGAAAAATCCACCAAGAGAACATCACAATTCTGAACATCTATGCCCCAAATACAAGAGTGCCTGAAATTTAAAGCTTTGTTAAAGCTTAAATAACACATCAATTCCAACACCTTACTAGTATGAGACTTCAACGGAACCTTCTCCAAAATAGACCATATAGTCGTTCACAAAGCAAGCCTCGACATATACAAGAAGATTGAAATAATCCCTTGTATCCTATTTTCCCACCATGAACTAAAGCTGGACCTCAACAACAACAGAAATAGCAAAAAGCCTACACACACATGGAAACTGAACAACTTGCTACTCAATGACAGCTGCGTTAGGGAAGAAAGAAAGAAAGAAAGAAAGAAAGAAAGAAAGAAAGAAAGAAAGAAAGAAATTAAAGACTTCCTAGAATTCAATGAAAATGAAGCTATAACCTACCCAAAATAATGAGACACCATGAAAGCAGTGCTAAGAGGAAAATTCAGAGCACTAAGTGCCTTCAAAAAGAAACCTGAAACATCTCATATAAGCAATTTAATGGCTCACCTGAAAGCCTTGGCGGGGGGGGGGGGGGAGAAGCAGACACACCCAAGAGGAATAGATGACTGTAAAGATTCAAGCTCAGGGCTGAAATCAATAAATTGGAAACAAATAAAACAATTCAAAGAATCAATGAAACCAAAAGAACATTCTTTGACAAAATCAACAAAATAGAGAAACCCTTACCCAAACTAACTAAAAGGCAGAGACAAACTATCCAAATCAGCAAAATCAGAAATGAAAAGGGGGACATAACAACAGACACTGAAGAAATCCAAACAATTATTAGGTCTTACTACAAAAAAAACTATACATCACAAAAATTGAAAATCTAAAGGAAATGGGCAATTTTCTTGAAAGATTCCATTTGCCAAAATTAAATCAAGATCAGGTAAATAGATTGAATAATCCTATATACCCCTAGGAAATAGAAGCAATCATTAAAAGTCTCCCTTCAAAAACAAAAACAAACAAACAAAAACAAAAACAAAAAACAAAAAACAGGGCCAGATGGTTTCAGTGCAGAATTCTACCAGACTTTCAAAGAAAAGCTAATTCCAATAACTCTTCAAACTATTCCACAAAATAGAAACAGAAGGATCATTACCAAACTCATTTTATGAAGCCACAGTCACCTTGATACCTAAACCACACAAAGACCCAACCAAAAAGGAGAACTTCAGACCTATGTCTCTTATGAACATTGATGAAAAAATACCCAATAAAATACTTGCAAAGTAAATCCAAGAATACATAAAAGATATCATCCTCCATGACCAAGTAGGCTTTATCCCAAGCATGGAGGTGTGGTTCAATATACGGAAATCCTTTGATGTAATCCACCATTTAAACAAACTGAAGGAGAAAAACCACATGATCATCTTCTTACATGTTGAAAAAGCATTTGACAAAATCTAACACCCATTCATGTTTAAAGTCTTGGAGAGATCAGAGATATAAGGCACATATCTAAACATAGTAAAGGCAATATACAGCAAGCCTATAGCCAAAATCAAACTAAACAAAGAGAAACTTAAATCAATCCCACCGAAATGAGAGACAAGACAAAGCTGAACACTCTCTCCATATCTCTTGACATTAATACTTGAAGTCCTAGCTAGAGCAATAATACCACAAAAGGAGATTAAGGGGATACAAATTGGAAAGGAAGAAGTCGAAGTATCACTATTTGCAGAAGATATGATAGTATACATGAGCAACCCCCAAATCTCAGAGAACTCCTCCAGCTGATAAACACCTTCATCAAATGGCTGGATACAAAATTAACTTAAAGATAGTCAGAAGCCCTCCTGTATACTAAAGACAAAAGTGCCAAGAAAGAAATTAGGGAAACAACACCCTTTACAATAGCCACTAATAACATAAAGCACCTTGGTGTGACTCTAACTAAGCAATGAAAGACCTGTTCCAAAAAAACTTCAAGTTTCTGAAGAAAGAAACTGAAGAAGATATCAGAAGATGGAAAGATCTCCCATGCTCATGGATTGGTAGGATTAATATAGTGAAAATGGACATTCTTCCAAAAGCAATCTACAGAATCAGTGAAATTCCCATCAAAAGACCTATACAATTCTTTTTTTCATTTTTTTTTATATTTTTTAATATTAGTTACAGTTTATTAACTTTGTATCCCAGCTGTATCCCGCTCCCTCATTCCTTCTCAATATCACCTTCCTTCCCTCATCTCCTCATTGCCCATTTCCAAGTCCACTGATAGAGAAGGACTTCTTCCCTTTTCATCTGACCCTGGTTTATCAGGTATCTTCAGGACAGGCTGCAAAGTCCTCCTCTGTGGCCTAGTAGGGCTGCTGCTTCCTTGGAGGGAGGGGGAGTCAAAGAGCTAGACATTGAGTTCATGTAAGAAATAGTCCCTGTTCTCCTTTCTAGGGTACCCACTTGGATACTGAGCTACATTGGGCTATATCTGAGCAGGGGTTCTAGGTTATATCCAAACATGGTGCTTAGTTGGAGAAACAGTCTCAAAACAGACCCCTGTGCCCTGATATATTTGGTCTTTGTAGAGCTCCTAACCTCTCCAGGTCATACTAAGTCCCCCTTCTTTCATATGATTCCCTGCATCCTGCTGAAGGTTTGGTTATGACTCTCAGTATCTGCTTTCAGTGGAGGAATGGATACAGAAATTATGGCACTTTTACACAATGGAATACTACTCAGCAATTAAAAACAAGGAAATCACGAAATTTGTGGGCAAATGGTAGGACCTAGAAGAGATCATTCTGAGGGAGGTATCCCAGAAGAAGAAAGACACACATGGTATATACTCACTTATATAGACATATAAGCTATGATAAACATAATTAAATCTATATACCTAAAGAAGATAAAAAAGAAAGAGGACCTGGGGTACGATGATAAATCCTCACTTAGAAAGACATTGGAAATTGGATGTAGGAAAAAGCAAGTAACAGTACAGGAGCCTGCCACAGATGGCCTCTGAAAGACCTAACAGTGTACCAACACAATTCTTTACAGACCTTGAAAGAAAAATTATCAACTTCATAAGGAAAAAAAAAAAAAAAAACTTAGAAGTGCAATAACAGGTCATCTGGAGGTATATACTTTCCTGATCTCAAGCTGTACTACAGAGCAATAGTAATACAAACTGCATGGTATTGGCATAGAAACAGAATGATGAGTCAATGGAAGTAAATAAAAGACCCAGAAATAAATCCACACATTGATGAATACTTGGTTTTTGACAAAGAAACCAAAACCATTCAATGATAAAAAAAAGACAGCATCTTCAACAAATGGTGCTGGTCTAACTGAATGTCAACATGCAGAAAAATGCAAATAGAACCATATTTATCGCCCTACACAAAACTAAAGTCCCAGTGGACCAAGGATCTCAACATAAAACCAGACACATTAAATCGGTTAGAAGAAAAACTTTGGAAGATCTGAGAACTCATTGGAACAGGAGAGAACTTCCTGAACAGAACACCAAGAGCACAGACTCCAGTTTCAATAATCAATAAATGGGACTTCATGAAACTGAAAAGCTTAACTTAAAGCAAAATACACTGTCATCAGAACAAAACAACTGCCTACAGATTGGGAAAGGATCTTCACCAACCCTACATTTGAAAGAGGGATAATATCCAGAATATATAAAGTACTAAAGAAGATTAAAAAAATAGCAAATTAAGTAATCCAATTAAAAAATGGGGTATGGAGCTAAACAGAGAATTCTCTGTAGAGGAATATAGAATGGCAGAGAAACACTTAAAGAAATGTTCAACATCCTAAGTCATCAGGAAGATGCAAATCAAAACAACCCTGAGATTTCACCTTACACCCATCAGAATGGCTAAGATTACAAACTCAAGTGACAATACATGCTGGAGAGGATGTGGAGAAAGGGAACCCTCCTCCATTTCTGGTGGGAATGTAAACTTGCACTACCACTTTAGAAATCAATCTGGTGCTTTTTCAGTTCTTCCTCAAGATCTAGCTATCCCACTGTTACGCATATATCCAAAATATGCTGAAAAACACAAGGACATTTGTTCAACCATGTTTGTAGCAGCTTTATTCAGCTTTATAGCCAGAACCTGGAAACAACCCAGATGTCCCTCAGTGGAGGAATGGATACAGAAATTGTCATACATTTACACAATGGAATCATACTCAGCAATTAAAAACAAGGAAATCATGAAATTTGCAGGAAAATGCTGTGACCTAGAAAAGATAATCCTGAGTGAGGTATCTCAGAGGCAGAAACACACATATAGTATCTACTCACTTATATGTGGATATTAGACCTATAACATAGGATAAACATACTAAAATCTGTACACCTAAAGAAGTTAAGCAAGAGGGAGGTCTCTGAATAAGATGATCAATCTTCATTCAGAAAGATAAATCTTCATTCAGAAGAAGGAGTGGCATGCATGCAGAAAGGTGAGGGAAGGTGGGATCAGGAGGGGAGGAGGGAGTGGCTTATGGGGGGTACAAAATGAATAAAGTGTAATTAATAAAAAAAAATTTTAAAAAATTGATGTGGAAGGACCCAGATTTATGTGGATAGTTCTGCCCTTGAAAAGGAAGACTTGGCTGTATAAGAAAGCAAATTGAGCAAACCTTAAGGAGCAAGACAGAAAGCAGCATTTTGCTATACCTTCTCCCTCCTGACTTGAGTTCCCACCCTGACTTCTATCCATAAAGGAAAACAAACCCCCTTTTTTTCTTGAAAAATAAAAGAAGAAGAAGGAGAAAACAGGAGCCTACCACAGAGGACCTTTGAAAGACTCTACCCAGCAGTGTATCAAAACAGATGCTGAGACTCTTAAACCAAATCTTAAACCAAACTTTGGGCAGAGTGCAGAGAATCCTATGAAAGAAGGGGGAGATAGTGGGACATAGAGAGGACAGGAGCTCCACAAGGAGAACAACAGAACCAAAATATCTGGGCAAAGGAGTCCTTTCTGAGACTGATACACCAACCAAGGACCGTTGATGGAGATAACCTTGAACCTCTGCTTAGATGTAGCCCATGACAGCTCAATATCCAAGTGGGTTCCCTAGTAAGGGCAACAGGAATTGTCTCTGAAATGAACTCTTTGGGGGGGGGCTCTTTATCACCCACCCCATGACGGGGGAGCAGCCTTGCTAGGCCACAGAAGAGGACAATTCAGCCAGTCCTGATGAAACCTGATATGCTAGGTTCAGATGAATGGGAGGAGGACTTCCCCTGTCAATGGACTTGGAAAGGGGAATGGGAGGAGATAAGGAAGGGAAGGTGAGATTGGGAGGGACTGAGGGAGAGGGTTACAGCTGGGATACAATGTGAATAAACTGCAATTAAAATTAAAAATAAAAATTTAATTTAAAATAAAAAAGCAGACAGAACTAAGGCTTAGTATTGTGATGCATAGAAGGAATATATGTGAAGATTATTTATCACTGGAAACTACAGTTCAATAAACCTGTACATTATGTCATGAGGTAAGAATTAATGGAAGTGTATTCCACCAAATTTCGAGGTCTACAACATCATCGTATCAAGAAATAATGTCCACAGTTTAATGTTTTCTTTTTGGGATATTTCCTCATTTTCCTTATTTTTTTCTCCTACTTTTTTTTTTTCTCATCCTCCTTGGTCAAATGTACCAACTGAAGTAGAACTTACCTTTCTAATAATGTGTGCAGCTCATGTTAAACACACGCCAAACAACACCATTTCTGTCGTTAATATTGTCCATTGGACAGTTTCTACAGTTACATGGGTGACAAAACTGAGATATATCCAGGAAGGGTAATATCCATTAGGTTAACTGAACTATGAAGACACAACTTTGGGAGTTGACATTCTATGGACTGGACTCAATTAAAGGAGAAACATATATGAATAACTTTCATCTCATTCAGCTTCCCAACTGGATACATGGTATGACCATGTGCCTTGAGCTTCTGCAGCCATGATATCCTTACCATGGGAACTGTGAGTAAAAATAGCCCTTGTTTCCCTAAAGTTGCTTCTGTTAGGGATTTTCCTCTGAGACAAATAACAAATACATTTTTTAAGAAAATAAAATACATTTTTTTCAACTAAGGTAGATGAAATCATGTAATTATTTTTAAAGAACAGTATCTCATAACTTGCACTGTGTTGATCAGTAAAACATAATTAGGGATGAAATAAACTATTCTCTGGACCACCTCCTTTTTCTCAGGATCCAACAAATATGATTCGGAAATGTTGAAAAAATGAGTATTATCAAAACTTTTTAAGATAAAAATAACTCAAAATAACTATTTAATCATCCATGTGAGGACAAAAAAACAAAACTATCATGAATAAAAAGAAGACCATTGTAAATTATAATGGGTAATTTTTAGTAGGTTTATGGAATTTTTAGTAGGTTTACTTCTTTTTAGAGATGTCATTGCTAAATTTACAACTCAACTGTAATTTTTCTTTCTATATCTACCGTGGTTTTACCATTCCCTAAACTTTCAGACATTTATTTCCTTTTAGTAAGAACATGCTAGCAACTAGCAGATAACATGGTAAGAACTAAGTGAACATACTAAAAAATAGTTGATAACATGCTGCATATTAGACAGCAGGGATTGGTAACACAGATCATCCAAGGATACCAGAGAATTTGGGATTACCTATCTAAAAGTAAGCATCCTAGGAGAGAAAATATTTGAGCTTATTCTGAGAGGTCTCTTTGAAATCCAGTATTCTGCCATATGAAACAAGGTATCCTAATATTAGTTTACCATTTTTTCTTGGCTATATCAGAAATAATACCGTATCTGGAGTAGAGTGTTTACATGTTAATGGTGTTAAAACAAAGCTTCTTTGTAACTTTTGCAAATACATCTTTGATTACATCATAAAAGCCAGTGAAAAGTAAGGTGACTTTTACAGCATACTTTTCTGCTAATCCTCTGTTCATTAAGGAAAATGATTAAGAAGCTATTGCTGCAAGAAAATATGCAGACATTATTGGAAGCAGCAGCTTTATGGGAATCCCTGCTTTGAAAGCAGAACTGTTCACGCATTGCACATTTACCTCCAATTTATGCTTACACATAAAAGGACTAACCATGCCACTTAACAAAATATGTCAAAGTTGGATCACATCTTTGTATCTAATTTCATCCTAGATAGAAAGGACTCATCATGTCTCAGACCATCATTTGTTTCCTATATCATTTGCACTTAAATTTCATATTCCTAATACAAGTTGAAGAGGGAAATATTTTAATGCTAGAATTTGCTTTGGACTCTCTCAAGTCACATTTCTTTCTAGAGAAAAAAAAGAGGGTTCTGCTTGTTTTAATAGTTCATTTATGCACTAATGCTATAGAAATGAATTGTGTCAGAAATATATTCTTGTCCTTATATATTTGAACTCTTCTCTCAATATTGTACAGTTTTGGAAAAAAACAAGAGTCTCCTCATATTTCAAAGCTGTTATCACCAACATTCTATTTAGATTTACATGTGATTTTTTAATTATGTTCTAGAGAGAAGGGCCTGCTAGGGCCCCCAGTCATGATCTGTTTCCTTTATCAGTTGCACATAAACTTCATTTTCCTAATCCATGTTTAATATTCATGTGGAAGCTGTAATCAGGGTTAGCTGGGGAGCTACTTTAATGCTACTTCTTGCTTTGGACTCTCTCAAGTCACATTTCCTTCTATAGTAAAACAGAATTCTTTTTTTTTTTTTTTTTTTTCAATGCAGTTTATTCAGGAACATTGAACAATCCTCGGACCCCTGGGAAAGCCAGCCCACAGCTTAAATAGCCTCTGGGTAGCCAACCCAGGCGTGCCACGGGGGCAATGCAGATAGGTCCACATATATGGAAGCAAGCCAGATCCTCAGCCTTAGCCAAATGTGGAGTTGTTCGTGACAGAGAGCACTCACCATCGGGAAGGTGGAAGGCAGAAACCAGCTCCATCTTTAAGGCATAGCATTCCGCAGCTCTCTACAGTTCCCCCTTTTTGTTTTAGACGCATCAGTCAAGAGTAGAGGTCTGATCTCTGATATTAGAAATAAATTGGGACTTTGTACAGATGTTCATTTAGGTGTCATCCACCCAAAGAGCATCAGACCGTCCGATACCTTTTTCTCAGAGGCGGGACCTGGGGCATCAACCCGCATGCAATCAGACATGCTCTTCTCTGGGTCCAAAGCGGCTGACCCTGAGTGCAGTGCTTAGCCTCGCATCCTGAGCGTATCATTTTAGCTTTTTATGGTATCCAACCATGCTTGGGGAGAATTTCCTGCTTCAATGGCTGTAAAGGCCTGAATGATCATGGCTGCATCACACTGTTGTGAGACTCTAATCTTGCATATATACCACAGGCAAACCAAGGAGACCAACACCAGAAGGCCTGCTAACCCTCCCATGCCCGCCCATTCCTTCAGATGATTCATGGCTGCAGCAATCCATGTTGATAATCCTGTGGCTAGTCCTGCGTCCACTCCGGTAGAATTTACTGTGACAATGGCCACTCTCAGCTGCTCCATCGTAGTATCGAATTCTCCAGTCCAATTACCTAAAATATAGCTCGACAATTGTTTAGACAGATTTGCAGCGCAGGAAAAATTCTCATGTTGTATGCTAGTGACACAAAGTCCAGCATACTTTCATTGACAGCCAGGTTGAGCGATTTGCCATAGGGTATCAATTTGCTCCTGCATGAGGTCAATCCTCTGATTGAACCCCATCAAGCTTCCTTTTAGTTGAGCATTAATTCCTTTATGTACAACTAAGGCATGAGCTACATTGGCTAAATGATTATTCAGGGTTTGAGCAGTCTGCCCAGTATGACTCATGGCTAATGCCCTGGTGGTAGCTCCAACAGCCGTCAATGAGATGGTAGTAACAATGGTGGCTGTAGTTCCAAGATCCCTTTTCTGTCTGAAGAGAGTCATAGCGTGAGGGGCATCAATGGGCATAGGCACCCAGTGAGGCATGCGAGTAACCAGGGCATACCTAACTTTACTAGCATTCCAGCATTGGGCAAAAAAGCAAGTATCATTACCACAATTACTTGGCTCTATCTGGCTAATAATGAATAAAAATGGGGGATATAGACAAACAGGTGTGGGCATAGGGAACTTCCCAGAGACTCATACTCCAACCAAGGACTATTCATGGAGATAACCTAGAACCCCTGCACAGATGTAGCCCAGGGCAGTTCAGAGTCCAATTGGGTTACATAGTAATGTGAAGAGGGACTGCCTCTGACATAATCTGATTGGCCTGCTCTTTGATCACCTCCCTCTGGGGGGGGGGGAGCAGCCTTACCAGGCCACAGTAGAGGACAATACAGCCACTTTTGATGTGAACTGACAGACTAAGATCAGAAAGGAGAGGAGAACCTCCCCTATTAGTGGACTTGGGGAGTGGCATGCAAGCAGAGGGAGGAGGGAGGGTGGGATTGGGATGGGAGGAGGGAGGGGCTTATGGGGGGATGCAGAATGAATAAAGTGTAATTGATGAAAAATTTAAGAAAAAAGGGAAAAAAGTAATTTAAGAACCTTAAATGACTTTCAAAATTGGAGGAAAACATGGAGTTAGTCAATGGGCATGGAGCACGTCTCGCCCCTGGGGGCAATGGTCTCCTGAACCTACTCAGACCTCGGACACCACCACTGCTAGTTCTAGAACTGACGCAGGATGTTCCAACGAGGGGTTAAGGCTTCTCATAATATTCCCTATAAACAGAATTCTTAATTTTTTAAGAAAATGAAAGACTGTGTATCAATTTATGTTTCATAAGATGTGAAAACTATGGAGTTCTTTCTTCAATAGAACCATGCTATAACAGCTTAAGTCATGCTAAGTAGTGAGCAGAAGTAGCTGTCACTATTGTTATAATTCATGAGCTTCCCTTTTTGGGCAAGGGTGATCCACTCACTCAAAAGGTAAGGTAGGAACTCTGCCAAGCCATTGCCGTGCACCTGAGGCTCAACCTGTTTCTAACTCTCTGGATAGCATGCTTGGTAATAAATTAATACTGGTTAATTAACTGGTGCTTCTCATTGGTCTTTTCAAAGAAAGGGAAAAATATTCCAAGCTGAAATACTAGTTTATAATTAAACAATTATGCACTGATGATTAGATTTGTGTTGTTGTTGTTGTTTGTTCTTTTACCTTCAGACAACTCTTCTGGGAGAGTCAAGATGCTCCATGGTAAATAATACCTGATCTCTTGGTGTTTTATTCTTACTAGAAAAAAAAAATATATATATATATATGTGTGTGTGTGTGTGTGTGTGTGTGTGTGTCTGTATTACTGAGAAAAACACCAAGGAGTGATAAAGGATATATATGGTGTTTTTGTGGGTGCAGAAAAGAAAACGTTGAATTTTTATCTAAACTAATGATACAGCCAATAATGGAACAAATATGAATTATGCTTAAAAATCCTAGAGTAGAACAATATGCATTACAAATATGAGCTAAAGTGCAGTAATTTAACCCTGGTTAAATGACTATGCCTTTGGAAGAAGGCTATTAAGTGTCATTATATAGTGGGTATTTTATATTACTAAAATTTATGGTAGAAGAACAGCAGTATCAAAGTATTCAAGTATTCACTTGTTCACTCACTCATTCTTTCGTTTGTTTATTCGAGTATGTATAAGTTGTTAGAACAAAATAATAGATCCTAAGTGATAAAAATTGTATAGCTTATGAAAGATTACTATGGAAATATATTTGTTGAGTTTTTCCCATTTCCAATAGAGAGCCATGAAGCATATTGTTGAGTGCAACAGTGAGACAGGATTGACTCCATGGTAGGAAAACACAGCAAACACTAATATTTTAGTCCCATTTGAAACTGAAGTGATACTTCTTCCAAAACTGTATTACTCTTCTGAGGAATGAGCTGGCAATGGAACTCCATCTCTGATCAGCACATCAGCCACTTAGTACATTAAGTTCATCCTTCAGCGAAGTCTTTTGCCTCTGCTGGAAGAATGTAGCTCAGCTTGTGTCTGGGGCATCCTACAGAGAGCATACTTCCCATGCCTAAAATGAACTCAGCCATCCTATTGTAGATCATCACCACATCTAAACGTTTCTCTCAGCTAATGTTGTTACCAAACTCTTTCTTAATGGGGCTTTAACTCAAAGCCTTTCATCTAACAACTATATAGACTAGGAAAAAATATTTTTGGTGTCATGGTGTCTTTTCATGCCATCTTCTATGCTCTTTATCCTGGAACACAGCTTTACCACTCAGAACACAATTGTATTATTGTAGAATATGAGGAGCTTAATTATTCTGTCATTCCCACCACCTGGATGAACTCCTATAACACAAGGATTTTAGTATAACACTGCCAAGCAGACAAACTGGCTTTGTCTACCACTTCTCTAAGAATTGGTTTGGTGAGTTGATGAGTGTGTGTCTGATGTACCTGGAATGAGTTGACATGGTACTTCATACTCTTATCATTCATATCTCATTGTAAACTTGAATAAAATGTCAATCACTCCCTTCATTTGCTGGTGCAGTTGTGCCTACAGGGTAACAACGTCAGCTTTTATAACTCTTGGATGACTTTTATAGCCTGCTGGTAGATGAAAATATATATTAAGCTTTATACAAGGTCTCATATTGCCTTTGGATTCACACAGACATACACTCATCATCCTACCAAACTGATTCTCAAGAAAGTGATAGAGAAAGCCAGTTTGTCTGCTTGGCAGTGTTATACTATCACACATTGTTTTATAGTAGTTTATCCAGATGGTGGTAATGATATAATTTACCTTTTTCAGTAGAAAAAAAAATGCAATACAAGAAACTGGGAGAACGCTTAGCTCTCTTAAAGGGAATTAGTGATAAGATTTAAAGAGGGAGAAGAGAGACTGCAAGTTGAAGAGAAAGGTATTGCAAAGTCTTTCTTAGAAGTCTTTTTTATTAATGCCACAACAAGCTGTGTGACAGACATCCAAAGGAAGTATCTCAGTCATTGCTCTGTCGCTGTAAATAGACTGAAAGGATAACGTGACTCAGGATAAACAACAACAGAAAAATGCAATTGGGAAGTTTGCTTACAGATTTAAAAGGTTAGTACATGATTGTCATCATTGGAAGCAAATAGGCATGACACTGGAACAGTAGGTGAGAGCTTTACATCCTGATGCCATTGCAGAAAGGCAGGGAGTAAGACCCTGGACCTGATGTGGGCTTTTGAAAGCTCAAAGCCTACCCATGATGACACATTTCTCCCAACAAAGCCACACCTGCTACAAGAAGGCAATCTTGCAACCTCTCAAATAGTTCAACTCCCTGGTGATTAGTATTTCAAATATATGAGCATATGAGGTCCCCTTTCATTCAAGCCTTCACATCCCAGTTCCTGGGTCCTATACACTTGTAGCAGTTAAGGAACTAAGAACCACCCACTTTCTATTACTAGGTGTTCCTCCACCCACTACCCTGTCTTCAATTGTCATGATCACTAAAGACCAATGTGAGACATTTTCACCATCACCACAGTCATGTATTTCTCCTAGAGCATGTTCCATACCACCTATAAAGTTCATGTCACCACAGCCTGCTCCCCATTTTCTGTCTGTATATTTAATCCTTGTTCAGATGCAGCCTTTTATATCTCCCCTCCCCAATAATTCTCCTGTGGTGAGGTCCGTTGCATGGATTCTTTTTGCAGCATTCCTTGGCCCCATCACCCAGCAATTCTTCAACTGCAAAACCCTTTCCATGACACAGTGTAATGCAAAATGTATTTAGTTCAACTTGAAAGGTCCCCATAGTCTTTCATTCTCAAGACTATTTAAAATTCCAAAGTCTCTTCTGAGACTCAAGGCAATATCTTAGCTGTAACTGCCCCACCTCCAAAAAAGCCAAAAAACAAAACAAAAAAAGAGCCCACATACTTACAATATACAACCGCATAGAATACGTACTAACATTCTAAAATGTAGAAAAGAGGGCACAGTGAGGAAATACTAGACCAAAGCAAGAATGAAAACCAACAGGACAAACTCTAACTTCTGCATCAACAAGTCAATCTGCTTTTTTAGACCTTGACTGTTGACTCTTTCCAGCTTTCTTGAATGCAACAAAGTTCTGTCTTCAGCTGGTTCCACATCCTGTTAGAAGCTTCCCTGGGAAGCAATCCCATGACTCTGGCATCTCCAATGTCTTGGGATCCTTAACACAATCTCAGCTTCGCCTCTACAGCTTCACATTAGAACAATGGCAAAAGGCAGACACATTCTCTGCCAAAATATGCCTCTACCCCAGCTTCTAATATTCTTTCCCTCTGAAATCTCTTGAGTGGGCTTCTCAGTTCACATCTCCCTTAGCACTACTGTCTTTCATGTTTCCACTAGGATGGCCCAATGCTTACAGAGTTCAACTACTTTTCTAATTCCAAGTCCCAAAGTATTGTATATTCTTCCCATACAGAGGCATGGTTAGAGCAAATAACCTAAAAACTCTAGTCCCTGTGACAAACTCTATCTAGTTATTGTTCTATTGCTGTGAAGATACTCTATGACCAAAAGCAAGCTGAGGATGAAGACTGTTTAATTATTTGATTTATTTGGTTTCCATCCTTAGTTTACTTACTTACTTATTTGGCTTACACTTCCTGAAGAGGGAGGTAGGGAAGAATTGGGAGGAGATAAGGAAGGGGCCACAGCCATAATAAAATATATGCAAAGATAAAAAAAAGAGTCCATCATTGATGAAATTCAGGGTAGAAATTCAAACAGCAGAGGCAAGAGTGGATGGATATGCCAGGGAGGAGTGTTCCTTACTGGTTTATTCCTCTTGGCTTGTTCAGATGCTTTCTTATAAAATTCAGTACTACCAGCCCAGGGGTGGCACTACTCAAATGAGCCGGGCCCACACCCATTAACGACTAATTGGGAAAATGACCTACAAGCTTACCTTTCCCTACATTTTAGAAAGCATCTTCTTAATTGAGGTTCCATCCTCCTATTTCGTGTCAAGTTGACATAAAACTAGCCAGCACAGTATGTAAGCAAAAGTTTTAGATAAATGTGGGATGTGTGAATTGTTCTGCTTTTAAACCAGCGATTCTAATGAAGCTGCTGCTGCCTCCAATAAAGTCTCTGTGTTATATTTATATGGCAATATCTTTTTAATCGTTTTCTTTAATGAATAGAAGTTTAGCAGAAAAGCTAACTATAAGGAACACCTTACTTTTTCTCTGTTTTTTGTTATGCAATTAAATATGCATTTGTAAAAAATTTAAGAGAGAGAGAGAGAGAAAGAGAGAGAGAGAGAGAGACACTTGTTACAGTGAGGCAGGATAGAATGAAGAAAAATATGGAAGACCAGAGTCTGGTCAAAGCCTCTTGTCTGAGGAATATTAAGCATTCCAGCAGTTTCCTTTAGTGTTGCTGACACAGAGTCAATATACTGTTTGAAGATGTTGTAATAAGGAAATAAGGTAGGCTGCTCATACGCCTTCTCTTCTCACTGCTTACCCAGATCCATCCCGAATCTCATCTCCAGCTCTGCAGCAGAATTCCCCTGGCAATAATCCCTGCCCCTACTCCTGTCACCTATGGATTCCATAGATCTTCCTCTTCTAACCTCTCTCCCACCAGTGCTTGTTTTTTTCCTAGCCCCCAATTTCAGCAGGTTCCCCCTGCTAACCCACTAACCATACTCCCAGAATACAGGATAAACTGCCTACACACCTTCTCCTTTCTCTGATCCCCAAGATCGGATCTCCCAGTCTCATTTTTAGCTCAGAGGAGCACACATAGTAGTCCTTCCTACTGCCTCCTCACCACTGCTCCCCTTTCCTAAGAATTCCACAGATCTCTTTCTAACTTCCATCCTCCCATCAGCGCCAATTTTCTGGGAAAGCACCAGATTTATTTCCAAAATGTTGGTATGAGTTTGTACTCCCACATGAGCAACCGGGCTCCGAAATAATGGCTCTCTGACTCTTGTGCCCGTTCTTTGAACTTTCTTCCCCCTATTGGGTTGCTGAGTCTAACTTTGTTAGGAGAGTTTGCCTTCATGCTATTATATTTTATATTGACATATTTGTTTTTTACTTTTTAGAAGCCTGTTCTTTTTT
This sequence comes from Meriones unguiculatus, assembly GCF_030254825.1. Classification (NCBI taxonomy): domain Eukaryota; kingdom Metazoa; phylum Chordata; class Mammalia; order Rodentia; family Muridae; genus Meriones; species Meriones unguiculatus. Next base: position 49,985,392 of record NC_083363.1, read on the forward strand.
AGTGAAAGACAGAAAGGGACTGGATCAGGAAGGGAGGAGAGGTGGGGGTTATTGGGAGCAGTAGAGGAAGGGAAAACTGTAATCAGGATACATTGTATGAGGGAAAAAAATCTGTTTTCAAGAAATGAAAAAAGTGTTAAAATAACAATAAGCTAGGCTTGTGGCCTAAATGTATATATGACCTCAGGTAGACTTGCACTCCTGGGAATCCCACAAACAAGACCACTACTATTTTTATTGTAATGATATACTAATTTGCTATATTCCTGCAACACATAGTTTTACTTTATTGTTGAGATCAGGCTCTGCTCTCCACTAGTTTTCTCCATAGTGTATTAACAGTACTTTTACACAGAGTGCATTGTCCAGCAACTCCATTTTAAATATGGAGTATGGTTCTGCACTTGGCTGGACACATGAATGACACCTTCTCTTTGGTACCATTCACCTGTCAGAAACTGACAAATGATTTATCTCTAGTAGTAAAAAAGAATGTTCCTCTGTTGATTTATTGAAATGGATTGGGACTGTTGGGGTATCTAGCAACAGAGTATATTAAAATCATATTTCAAAATTAAACCTAGAAAATGTAATGAATAAAAACTAATGAAGTCTGTAACACTTTGACTGGCCCCGTCACATGGTACACGCCTTGGGTACTAATAGAAATTGCTCCCATCACCCTGTTGTCTGACCATACATGACACAGAGACAGAGAACTCACTTTCCCAGGAATTTTAGCTCAGCTTGGTCTACCTGTTGTTGATTACCGCTCAAATTGTTCCTTTTGATACTCCCATTCCCCTGACTTGACCTGACATCTGTCTGTCTAGTCATTCATTCATCTACAGCCAGTCCTGCACTTTTGCTTATATGCAGCTCCACTCAACTCTAATTCATTCATGACCTGACAGCAAGAGTCTGTGGCCAGCAATAAGCAGTCTAGTTTGACTCTGTGTTCTCAGTGGGGTTTGGTTACCTTATTAAAACAGACACTATTGTACCCAGTTCATGAGACTGCAAAAGACCACCAACACACTAGGCGTCAGAAAGAGTCTGAAAAAGAAAAGAAGCTTTATTTCAGGCTTAAGTTTGGACTTCCAGCAGGAACTGACACTGCAGTCAGAGGCCAGGGGCCAGGAGCCCCTAGTCTAGAAAGAAGCTGATTTTCATAGTTTTATTTTATTTTATTTTTTAGCAAGGGAAGGGGCTTCCAGACTTGGCAGTTATGTGATTGGGTGAGATTTAGCAAGAGCAGGCTTGTTACATAGTGTGGCTAAAGGCAAGTTGGATAACTACTTTGGCAACCACAAGGAAAAGATATCATTGTTTTAGCAGCCATAAGGACAACAGTCATTCTGACCTGTTTCCTGATTGACTGGTGTCAGGGTGGGCACATTGTGTGTTCTGGAATGTTATGATTTCCTGCAAGTACAAACACATTTTTCAGGTTCTTTTGGAGAGACCTAGATTGATTACAGGATGATGACTAGTAGCAAAACGGAGTCTGTTGTGCTCAGATTCTTCAATACTATTTGCATTTCTTTCCGTTTCCCTACTTCACAGGATCTCCACAACCTCTTAAAATATCATGTAGCCTTAGAACCCATTTAGCAATTCTATATCCTACATATGTACATGTATCTGGACATGTAGAAAATAGATAGTCAAACAAACAGATAGATAGAGTTAAGTTTACTATGTAATATGTACTATGCTGTTTAAGAGTTATAGTAAAATCAGAATTGAAAATAATCAACATTGGCTGTATTGGGGGATATTAAGGTAAATGGTACGATCTGGCATATTTCTGCTATTGAAGTAATCGTAATTGTGATATCATTATTTTTATTCAATAAATTATACATCTGTCAGGCATGCTACAATCAGCCCTGAGATCTCATTTAAACTCTTCATTTCAGTAAACTTTTGAAGATTATAACTTTGAAAATCAGCGTAAACAACAATTTCAATAGATGAGTTAAAACACAAATATTCAGGTAGCACTTTAATAGACACATCCTCTCCATTTAACAAATTAGCGGTGCAGTGCATGATGAGCCCACTAGCCATGTGCACTTTACCTAAGCAAGGACACAATTAAACATGAGTGGAGAAGATGGGGTAACACATTCCCTTAAATGGATCCTGGGGCATCCGCTTACCAGCATGAGTCATCCTGACACAGCTAACTTTCCCTGTGGTGTTGTGTGCATCTTTGTTCTAGCGGTAGTTGCATGCTCTCTGTGATGGGAGCTAGGGCATGCAAAGAAGACCAAGCAAGCCATCTGCATATAGATTTAGAAATAATCCAAGGTTAGTTATCCTTACTACTTGGTATGAACTTGCATGCCTCCTCAATGAATTTGGTCCACCACATAAGTATAAATGTTCCCTAAAAAAAGTCACTGGAAGTCAAGAGTATATTAGGATATTTGGTCATAAGACATATGATATAGAACACAAGCAGAATGCGGCAACAGTTGTGTGGGTTTTGTTGTGGGCAATAAGACATCACCTAAGGCTCAGTTGTCTTTCCAAAAAACAAACTAGCAAACAAACAAACAAACAAACAAACAAAACAAGAACAAAAACTTTCATGAGGGAGAAATCACAATCAGAAAATAATTACCGATGCTTCCCTCTGCACTAGGTTCTGATTTATCAGTAAAAATCGAAAAAAAAAATGAAGAATGAGATGAGGTGTTGGCTTGCTATTTCTTACAGTTAGAAGGCTACAAAAAGGAGAATAAAAATTAGGTTTATGCTAACAAGTAATTACTGAGACACAAATATGTGGAAAAAACAGTATGGGAAGAAACAGGCGATGAAAAGATAATATATGGGTGACGTAAATTAGCTTTCAGGATCAAACTTTAATTTAAAGTAGTGAAAATGCATGAGTCAGCATGGTGACAAAGGCTTTAAAATGAGAAATTACCAGAAACCATATTAATCAGTAAATATTCAAAATCAGAGCTTTGTAAATTAATAAATAATTTTAAATAAACAATCAAAGAATCCCTTCCCAGCATAGTTTATAAAAAATGTGGGACATGAAGGGGATGGAATTAGTCAAATACTGTAAGAATGGAGAATTAAGTAATATGGCCAGCAATTCATCCTTGAGACAAAGGCTATCCAACATAAGTCTAGTATATAAAAAGTCAAATATGGCAAGTAGGATATTTGTTGTCCAGTAGAATATTTTAGGGAAGAAAGATGTTAACAAAAAGCTAAATGTTATACTAGTGAAATGTTGTTAAACTCTTAAGCCTAAGAGACAGTTCATATAAGACGTGTATGTTAAAACAATGCAGATGGAAAAACTTCAATTCTAGAGCTGAGCAACCCCACTCCACACACATATATGTATTGTGTTTATTTCATCCTTGTAAGAAATATTGGTGTGAAAATTGTTTGTAAAACCAGGGATCCTTTTGGCAGCCAGGTATGGGCAATGAAAAATCCATAATCATACTTTGGGTTCCTGAAACATCCAAGACAAGCTTGAATTGCTCTGCTACTACATAGGCCTTAGACAGACAAAGCAGTGCAAGCCAACAACACTGGGACCATTGGTGATGGAAGGATGCAGAGTGGCCATGCAGTGGTAGCAACAACACAGGATGTGAAAGCTAGATTGTTCATGGAAAATGCCTGCACCATCAAGGAGAAATAGGATAGTGTATTCTATCGATTGCCGCTATACCCAACAAGACTTTTTGATGAAACAATTTATAGAGAAAATGAGACCTTTTGCATTCCCTTATCTGTCTGAACCAACTGGCCGTTATTTGAATAGATAATGATAGGCCTTCAGAGATCCTGCCCACCATCTGTACAAAGGGTTCATTGAATAATTATAAACCATTGAGTGCTTTATAGCTATGGAGAAGCATCTGCAAGAACAATAAATAATAGTTAAGGAGTTTTAACAAATGTACCTGAATGTATAAGGAAGGCATACCTGGAAAACATAGATCGTGGAATGAAAATTATATTAGCAGCCATTATTAATCTCCCCACAAATGGTCTAAGAAGGTCCCTGAATCCACACAAATGATAAAGCTATTGATTATGCCCTTTGTTTTAAGGTACAAGTAGGTGGTGCACTAAATTGCTGAACGTGCAACACACTGTGGTATAGGACATGAAGAAATACGGATGAGGCTGAACCAGAGGCCCCTCAAATATGGTGGATTTTGTTCCAAATGTATATTAAAGAAAAGAGAAAGAACTCATAGTTTGGTGAGCCTAATGGACTTTTATGTTGCTTCAGACAGGAACTGGATAAAGACAGACATAATTTTTATTGGGACTGGCTGTTTTTGAACACATCACTGGCAAAACCCTGGTGAGGAGTTCCCAAACATTGTACACATTTCCTTGGCCTAACCAGAGACTTGATTATGCATTACTTATCTAATCCTGGGTGTGGTCATGTGTGACAATATGGCTAGATCATGATCAACCAAAGGCTCTGCCCTTATGGTTGAAGGAAATATAGCTAAGTCTCAGTGTAGAAAATATCTTGATTACCATGATGGGTAAACTTGACCATCACAGTATTGCTTTTCAGTAAGATGAGTTCATTTCCAAGGTAAAGGAGAAAAGTTATATCAGCTGCATGCCGCTGATGTTGTGGTCATATTACACCCAGCACCATCTTAGTTTATTTTCCTTTTCTTGGGATAGAAGAGTCTGACAAAATCACTTTAAAGCAGAAATGGTTTGTTTTAGTTCACAGTCTCAGGTTAAAGTCCATCAGTGCTAGGGAAGTCACAGAAGCTGGAGCTTCAGACAGCTAGTCATATTATAGCTAGTCAGAAGAGACAAATGAATGAATGCCAGTCAGTGTTTAACCTGCCTTCTCTTTCCCTGTGCACTTTCAGATCCTTTGCCTCAAAGTAGACTCGCTCACAGATAAGATGTGTTTTCCCACATCACTTGGATAACCAAGATAATTCTCCATAGGCATACTGTGAAGCCTGCTTCCCAGGTCCTTCTAGATTGGGTTATTTGACAAGAAACACTAACTCTCAAAAGCATCCTATCTCCTTTTTCTACATCTTACGATATTTGTTCTTTTGTGATGATCTCTGCGTCACAAAAGAGTTGATGATGTGTGTTTTATCCTTTCTGAGCAATGGAATCCTATGCCACAACAAAATCCTTGCTAATATAATCAGTTATGATACTTTGCCATAACCTAAACCCATTACAAAAGAAAAAGTTCAGTTCCACTACTAGGCATAAAAAAGTTCTTAAATGGATCATCCTGAGTGAGCTGTCCCAGAAGCAGAAAGACACACACATGGTATATATTCACTCTTATAGACATATAACATAGGATAAAGCTAGTAAAATCTGTACATCTAAAGAAACTAATCAAGAGAGAGGACCCTGACTAAAACTCTCACTCCCCATCCTGAAAGGCAAAGAGGATGGACATCAGAAGAAGAAAACAGGAAACAAGCTAGGAACCTGCCACAGAGGGCCTCTGAAAGGCTCTGCCCTGCAGACTATCAAAGCAGATGCTGAGACATATGGCCAACTGTTGGGCAGAGTGCATGGAATCTTATGTAAGAAGTGGGAAATAGTAAGATCTGGAGAGGACAGGAACCACACAAGGAGAGCAACAGAACCAGAAAATTTGAACACAGGGGTCTTCCCAGAGACTCATACTCCAACCAAATACCATGCATGGAGATAACCTAGAACCCCTGCACAGATGTAGCCCATGGCAGTTTACTGTCCAAGTGGGTTACACAGTAATGGGAAGAAGGACTGCCTCTGACATAATCTGATTGGCCTGCTCTTTGATCGCCTCCCCCCTGAGAGGGGAGCAGCCTTACCAGGCCACAGAAGATGATAATGCAGCCCCTCCTGATGAGATCCAATAGACTAAGATCAGAAGAAAGGAGAGGAGGACCTCCCCTACCAGTGGACTTGGGGAGGGACATGCATGAAGAAGGGGGAGGGAGGGTGGGATTTGGAGGGGAGGAAGGAGGGGCTTATGGGGGGATACAAGAGAATAAAGTGTAATAAATAAATAAATAAATAAAGCTAACTGATAAGCACTTTATACACATGCATTCAACCACTTTGTTTTTCTTTTTTTTATTAATTTTTTTAGATTAGTTACATTTTATTTGCCTTGTATCCCAGCTGTAGCCTCCTCCCTCATTCCCTCCTAATCCCACCCTCCCTGTCTCATCTCCTCCCTACCCCTTTCTAAGTCCACTGATAGGGGAGCGTCCTCTTCCCCTTCCATCTGACCCTAGCTTATAAGGTCTCATCAGGAATGACTGCATTGTCCTCCTCCGTAGCCTGGCAAGGCTGCTCTTCACTCCGGGGGTGGGGGGGAGTCAAAGAGTCTGCCACTGAATTGATGTCAGAGACAGTCCCCCTTATTAAAATACACACTTAGAAACTAAGCTGCCAAGGAATACATATGAGCAGCGATTCTAGGTTATATCCATGAAAGGATCTTGGTTGGACTATCAGTCTCAGAAAAGACCCCTGTGCCCAGATATTTTGGTGCTGTTGTTCTTGTGAAGCTCCTGTCCCCTCTAGGTCTTTCTGTCTCCCCGCTCTTATATAAGATTCCCTACACTCTGCCCAAAGTTTGGGTATGAGTCTCAGTATCTGCTTTGATACACTGTTAGGTAGAGTCTTTCAGAGGCCCTCTGTGGTAGGCTCCTGTCCTGTTTCTTGTTTTTGCTTGTTTTTTTTTTTTTTTTATTTTTGTTTGTTTGTTTTGTTTTCCCCACAGGTGAGGCAGGCAGGTGTATGGAAAGCTTAGCCTCCTGGCTCAAGCTACGAGACCACTCCCTTCTGTTAACAATGCACTTAGCGAACCGAGATACACAAGATCTCCCTAGAGTTACACGTATACTTTCCTCCAAGCAATACCATAGGTACCCCTCTTATGGATACTGTGTAATAAAGCTCTAAACAATATCCAATACTATTGGACATTATAGCTTATATAACTTTTTGCTTTTTTTGTAGTCTACATTGTACTGTCTCTTTAAATGAAATGTGTTGCTTTGCCATTGGACATCATAAATCTGAAAATAGTCCATACAAAAACACCAATAACACTGGAATCCATGGTACTCCTTTGTGGGCTCTTTCGCTTTGTTTACTGTAACAATTTTAAGTCACTCTTGTGTGCAGCAAGCCTTAAATCCAATCTAAAAGTAATTGGTTGCATCCATAAAATTGTGTCAAAATTACACCAGTAGGTACATGTTATCTGGCATATTGACAGTCTAACACATACAGTACTAAGCTAAGCAGGATTTCTTGTGTGAACTCTTCTCCAAAAGTTTCCCCTGTGTCTTCCAGGGTGGTGAAATCTGGCTGTCAGGGAGAAGACATACAAACTGAATTCTAAGCTGATTTCTGAGAGTCCTATAGCAAAAACATACAGCTATCTTTCGAAAGAGTGTTTTTCTATCTAGTTCTGGGTTCTGGCATGCAAACAAATAAACAAATAAACAACAACAACAAAAGCAATAGTGGAAATAGTCTTTAGATTGTAGGTCTCCATGTTTAAAAATTTAGGAGGAAAATAACTCACTCTTCACACTAATTTTATTTGACAATATTAAGACTTTCCAGTGTACCTTTATCACCCACAGAGGATACCTTCATTCATCCACTTTGTTTTTACTGTTCTCTAGTTTTGGCTACCTAAAATGTAAGACACACAAAAGTTAGAACCTTATCATGTGTCCTTTTTTATAAAGAACGGGCAGTTTGTCTGGAGATCTGCAGTCACCTAGTCCAAAAAAATGCAAACTGGTCTCAGGTCTTCAGGACCTGAGGGGATACTAAACACCAAACTATGGTCAGATCCAATATAAGGTGAAAATGCCTTCCTATATGCATGCATCGTTTACACAAATAAGCAAAGTTCACATTTCCTTATAGTTACACCAACCTGACTGATTGTAACTGGTGCTTGAGGCTAGAATGGGGCTGTCCAATTGGTCTCTCAATCATTTAAAGGCTGTTCCACTGGATAGTAAAGTTAAATCTGGTCTCCAGAGCATGATTTCGGCGATTCTATGTGGGCTCCATTGCTATTCATCTCCCTTCCCTCAGCTCCTGATTCCTATAAGCTGTTGCCTCTCTGTCAGCCCCAACTAGCTGGGAAGTAGGCTGTGGCTTATTTTAAAAGCTCTATACCCTGTAGTGAGAACACTGTTTGAAAAACAGACATATCAACATGTGCCTTTTTATGGTGTCAAAACGAGTGTCTCATGATTCTATTTTCTTCTGTAATATGAGAAAAGTATATGTTAAGTTTTTTTTATAATCTTAATACTAGTCCTCCTGTCACACAAGAAAACTATCATCTGCTCTATCATCTATCTATCTATCTATCTATCTATCTATCTTCCTATCTGTCTATCTATCTACCTGACTATATCTATCTATCATTTATATATCTATGTCTATCATTTATTTATCTATCATTTCTCAGTCTATCTGCATGTATGTATTAATATAAATATTTAGGTTACAAAATTGATACAAAATGCTAAAGAGACTTTAGTAGGGTTTTAGGCTGGCACTTTTTGTCAACATGACCCAACTACAATCGCTTAGGCAAGGAGAATATTAACTAAGGAATTGCCTCTATCAGACAGACTGACCCACGAACATGCTTAGGTCCCTTTCTTGATTAATGATTGATGTGGTGTATCCCAGCACACTATGGGAAGTTCCACAGTGTACTGTAGTCTGTTTTATTATTTATATATTCCCTGAACTATGTCTTAGGCTTATACTCTACCAGAAGCTAACTAGCACACCATTTGCCATTTTTTCAATTTTCCAACTTGGTAACTTTGGCTTGACTCAAATCATGTCACATTTGCCTTCAAGAGACTTGGATAGAAACACAGAAACTCCTTTCTTCTTCTTCTTTTTCTTCTTCCATGTGCTCTTGATTTTTGAACATAATGTATATCTTAGCATAAATTACTTAGATTTGCCAAGGCCTCTTATGCTTCCTAAAGTTCATGTTCCACCATGTAGCTCAGAAAATTCATCACAGCCTTGCTCAGTCCTCACTAAGGACACACTTAACAAGCTCAGTGAACTGGGCACCAAGGCCTATGTGTCTTATGCCTACGTAAAATGAAGTTTTGAGAAAAAATAAAAGTTGCACCTCTATTAAAGATTCAATAACAATGACTGGCTGTTTGAGTGCTGACGTGTTGACAGTCTGGAACCAAATTATCTTAGTCTGTCTTTAATGATATTAATTGCTATTCATCATTTACTTGTGTGTTCCAGCAAAAAACATCCTGGTGAATTTTTTTGGAATGTATAAATACATTATTAGCTGCCACCAACAAAATGCGAGAAGAATATTATCTGAGCCTCTAGTAGTCTTTTACAGAGGTTTTCCTACTCCAGTGTTCACCCACCTGTTATTTTTACCAATGGACTTTAAAAGCACTTTGAGGTTTGTTTGTTTGTTGTGTTGGTTTTGTTGTTGTTGTTTTTCTGCTACTATAAAACTTCAAAAATCTGTTACCACATTAGAACATAATAGATGAGATAACCAGAATCTCTATTCCCAGATCATGGCCATTCTCAATTTGTTCCAGAATAAACAATTCTTACCTCTTTTAAATGAAAGCTGTTTTGTTGTTGTTGAGGTTGACACCCACTTTCTTCAATAATGTTTTTTGCCTCTATTGTTTCTCAATCCATGTTCTTCATGAGGATTTCATTGGGGAACAACCAAGTTGTTGTTTGTTGTTGTTGATAGTGGTGGGGTTTATTTGCTTTGTTTTAAAAAATTGATTTATTTTTATTTTATATATGGGTGTTTTGTTTCCATATATGCCTGTAAACCCTGTGAATGTGTAATGTCTTTGGAGGCCAGAACAGAATTTCAAATTTCCTGGAACTGCATGAGTATAAAGATGTCCTAAACCGGTTAGAAAACAGAACACCAACAGCACAGGCTCTAAGAGCAACAATCAATAAATGGGACCTCATGAAACTGAAAAGCTTCTGTAAAGCAAAGGACACTGTCATAAAAAAACAAAACAAAACAAAAAAAAAGAAACAAAAAAAAAAAAAACAAAAAACGACTGCCTACAGATTGGGAAAGAATCTTCACCAACCCTTTATCTGACAGAGGGCTAATATCCAGTATATATAAAGAACTATAGAAGCTGAAAAGCAGCAAAATAATCCAATTAAAAAATGGGGAACAGAGATAAACAGAGAATTCTCGACAGAGGAATATCGAATGGCAGAGAAACACTTAAAGAAATGCTCAATGTCATTAGCCATTAGGGAAATGCAAACCAAAAGGACCCTGAGATTTCACCTTACACCCATCAAAATGGCCAAGATGAAAAAACTCAAGTGACAACACGTGCTGGAGAGGTTGTGGAGAAAGGGTAACCCTCCTCCATTGCTGGTGGGAATGTAAACTTGTACAACCACTCTGGAAAGCAATCTGGCCCTTTCTCAGACAACTAGGAATAGTGCTTCCTCAAGATTTAGCCATACCACTCCTACGCATATATACAAAAGAGGCTCAAGTACACAATAAGGACATTTGCTCAAACATGTTTGTAGCAGCTTTATTTGTAATAGCCAGAAGCTGGAAACAGCCGAGATGCCCCTCAACTGAAGAATGGACGCAGAAATTGTGGTACATCTATACAATGGAATATTACTCAGCAAGGAAAAATAAGGAAATCATGAAATTTGCAGGTAAATGGTGGGACCTGGAAAGGATCATCCTGAGTGAGCTGTCCCAGATGCAGAAAGACACACATGGTATATTCTCACTCATATAGACATGTAATATAGGATAAACCTACTAAATTCTGTACATCTAAAGAAACTAATCAAGAGAGTAGACCCTGACTAAAATGCTCAATCACCACCCCAAAAGGCAAAGAGGAAGGATATCAGGAGAAGAAAAAAACAGGAAACAAGCTAGGAACCTGCCACAAAGGGCCTCTGAAAGGCTCTGCCCTGCAGACTATCAAAGCAGATGCTGAGACATATGGCCAAATGTTGGGCAGTGTGCATGGAATCATGTAAGAAGTGGGAAATAGTAAGATCTGGAGAAGACAGGAACTCCACAAGGAGAGCAACAGAACCAGAAAATTTGAACACAGGGGTCTTCCCAGAGACTCATACTTCAACCATCAGACATGGAGATAACCTAGAAGCCTTGCACAGATGTAGCCCATGGCAGTTTACTGTCCAAGTGGGTTACATAGTAATGGGAAGAAGGACTGCCTCTGACATAATCTGATTGGCCTGCTCTTTGATCACCTCCCCCTGAGGGGGGAGCAGCCTTACCAGGCCACAGAAGGTGACAATGCAGCCAGTCCTGATGTGATCTGATAGAGTAAGATTATAAGGAAGGAGAGGAGGACCTCCCCTATCAGTGGACTTGGGGAGGGGCATGTGTGAAGAAGGAGATAGGAGGGTGAGATTGGAAGGGGAAGAGGGAGGGGCTTATGGGGGGATACAAAGTGAATAAAGTGTAATTAATAAAAATAAATAAATAATAAAAAATAAGAGCATGCCCTTAAATCTCAGGTATACTGTCATTGGTGGTGTTACTTTGGTCATAAGTCATGCAACTGAGGCTAAGATGGCTTCCCAGGAGAAACTAGCTTGTATATTGGAGGGAAAATACCATGGGAAAGGAACAGAGAGTTGTGAACTTTTGTGTGGGTGCAAGAAACCAAACTTGGATCCTCTACAAGAGCACCATGTGCCCTTAACTACTGAACCATCGTTCCAAGACCTAGCCAAGTGTTTTTAATGAAGCATATGAGCCAGTCCAGCAGGAATGGCTTTTCCTCAAATTATGTAGCCTCTGTCTCTAGAAGGGGTGAGTAGATGTATTGCTCAGGTTTCTGGGTCCAAGTCTCTCAGACTGAATAAATCAACCACCAGAAGTCACAGCTCTGGGAATCAGGCTGTGAGAGGCTTATTTCTGCTTTAAAAATCCTCCCTAGTTGATGCAGTACAGAACAGAATATTCCCTGACTATCATGGGTTCCTGCACAAGACCAATATTAAGGCCCCAGATATGTGCTAAATAGTGTTTTTTCTTTCCCCTGCATTGACCGTGAGAACTGAAAGATATCCTATGTCATTTTGATCTCATTTTCTCTTTTCTCATTGACTGGCTCCTCTTATGAGTTCCAAGATTTTTGGATTCTCTAAGAGGTTCTTTAATACAGACCTACACTTTGTATTGTGTATCTGTTTTGGTTATGAGCTAAACAAAATGTCAAGAAGCACCTCCTTTGCATATTTTACTCTATCAAGTTTACATGGATACAGAGGTTAATAGATGCTAATATGAAAGATACTACTCACCTGTTCCTTTCCCAATATATTACCCCCCCTATTATATGAGTTAGTTCCTCCTGGGAAGCCATCTTAGCCTCAGTTGCATGTCTTATGGCAAAAGTAACAACACCATTGACAGCTTACCTGAGATTTAAGTGCTCTTATTCTTTAACCAGTTTAGGACATCCTTATACTCATGCAGTGAATCCCATCGTCTACTGGATGTACAATTTCGGACCAGATAGAGTAAGATGATCGCCTTGGGGCATCCTTCCACTCTCAGGTATTCCTCCTCTAGATAACTCAGCCTTAATTGCATACAATGTTTGCCCAAAGCAGGGTCCACAGAAAAGCCCAAGAAAACATACCACATACCACATAGGGAATGATGACCATATCTGATCAAAGCCAAATAAGCTTTCCTATTGCATTTCTCAGTCTCAGTTTCATCTGAATCCATCCTTTATTTTGTTATACTCTAGGTTGGGTGCCAATTGGTTGTAGTAATTTTCCCTAGAAAGCACTCTCAAACACATGTTAATATTGACCGGGGTAGGTTACTTCTGACAAAAGAAAGCTAAGATACCACCCATATCCACTTTCATGAACTGATAACTTTATTAAGCTTAGTTGTTACAAACATGAGTGATTGATTACTTCCATCAGTGTATGTGACCTCAAGATAACCACATCACTACAAATAACTATCTTGTCATAGATATCTTCTTGAAAGCTACATCATTGAGTCCTATCTTTAGTTAATTTTCTACCTCTTAGATAATCTACCACTACCCAGGAACATGTGAAAATGGGGTGGGTGCAAAAAAAAGGTGGATACAATCCTAAGTGAGGAAATTTGGACCCTTCAACCTCACCTTAGACTAGAAAATCTTAGTAGCTTCATTATCTTTCCCATATGCCTAGTTGTAACTGCATTATTTTATTTACCACATTCCTATAACATGTGATTATTTAAGTTACCTCTGCTCCGTAATGGTGACAGAATGATGAACAGGGAAGAGAAAACAAGGACCAACACAAAGAAATCTGCAGGCAAACAAAGAGAGAGGCCGTGTAAGAACTATCAGAAATGGCTATAGGGGAAGGACAGATGAGATTAGCCATGTTGATTAGTTTTTTTTTTAATTTAATTTTATTTTTTTCTTATCAGTTACATTTTATTAACTCTGTATTTGTTGATTAGTTTTAATTGTCACTCAAATACTAGAATCATTTGGGAAGTGAGTCTTAATGAGGAATATCTAATGTTGAGGAATGTTTTAATTGTTAGCTGATGTAGAAAGACCAGCCTATTGTGGTCAGTTCCAGTCCCTAGGGACATGGTCTTGTAATGAATAGTAAAATTAAAATTAAAAAAAGGCTATCTAAAAGTAGAGAGGTAGCATAGGTCCTTTTGTTTTTCTCTGTTTTTGACCATGTATGTAGCATAACTATATAAGAGCGTAAAAAGCAAATAGACAATGATTCATGAATTTATTCATTCTCTGCTTTTGACTGTGAATGTGGTGTTTCCAGTTCCTTCCTTAACTTTTATGTAACAATGAGCTGTAATCTGGAAGGATAAGGCAACCTCATTTTCTCTTGTTGCTTTTTGGTCAAGGTGATTTATCACAGCAACAACAATGAAACTAAATAGTAGACTTTGGCCCAAACACCACAGCAGTACATTCCCTGGATGCTGGATGAAGAGCTTTAGGACACATTGTTTCACATGCTAAGTTTAGGTTTGATTGTAGCCTATTCATTAATATTGATGTTTCAGAATTTAAAAAAAATGTTTATTATTACATATTGGAAGGATATAATTTTCCTTTTTATGTTTTAGGTGTTCACAGTCTTAGTTTGACTTGGATCATAGAAAGACTGAACTCTGGCTTTTGAACACTGAAACTAAGAATTAGTAGCTATTGAATATTGACTAAGTTCACTTTTATTATGAGAAAGCCATCTGTTTTTATGGAATGAGGTTGTATTGTAAGATTTGAATATTAAATATTCCTCATAGGATAATATGTTGAATATTGGGATGCTTTCCTGGGAGGTTCTGAAAACTTGAGGTAGTATTGTATAGTTGGAGGAAGTTGGCTACGTGGGTAGCCCTTCATTATTTTTTGTTTTCTCTATCCTATGAAATGTCTAACTTCTTCTCTCATATATTCCATTATATTCCATTTTACCATTGACTTCAAATTAATCTAAACTGACCATCAGTGGGTAGTTGAGTTGAATCAATAACAAAACAGTCTAAAATAAGGTCTCATTACTCAAATCACCCAAACTTATTAAAGAGTAAAACCTAATTTTCTTAAAGAAGTAAAGAAAATACATGAAAATAAATGATAGGAAGACAATTATAACTTCATTCTCCCATGCTAGTTTTAACATGATTCCAAACCCAGACAAAGCACAACAAAAAAGAAACTGATTACTATTTTGACTAATGAATATAGAATCAAACTCCTCAATAAAACACTGCCAAATATAATCAAAGCATATCAAAAACATGATTCTTCCTAATCAAAAGACATTTATCACAGAGATAAAAAGATAGTTCATTATCTGCAAATTAATAAATGCAATAAAGAAAAGAAAAGGCAAAATGCATATATGCTATACAAAATACATTTTTGACTATAAATGTAAGAATTTATTTCTGTACTTACAATGATTTACATGTTTCTTCCTGCCAATATTACATTGTTTTCATAGCTAAAGTTTTATAATAGAATCATTCAGAAATTTTAGATAGGGCCTCATTGTGCAGCCCTGGCTGGCTGTTTTTCAGTGCTGGACTCAGATGCAGGGCCCTGAACTACCACTGAACTGCACCCTGATCCCAGCAACAGCAGCGTAGCATGTGTGAACCATTTCATAGGGATTCCAGTTGCTTTGAAATCTGTGAAGAGTTCAACATTCTTCTGAATAAAATCTTAGCATAAGTCAGATATAGAAGGACTATTCCTCAAATCAAGGGACTCAAGTACTATGGACTGAAATGTCTAGAAGCATGATATAGCATATGTATTTCCTCCTTTAGATGACTCAAGAAATTTTGGTGATGAATGGAAAAAGTATATAATTAAGTTTATATGTCTATATCCCATTACCATAAAGCTTGATTATCGAAACTCTATCTATGGTAAAGTTTGACACTGATAGTGTGACACCTCCAGGCTTGGTTGTTTTGCTAGAGTCCACTTTTGCATAATTGAGTAGTGTATGATCAGATGAAATAAATTTACAAATACTTTATCACTTTGTAATTTAATGTCTTTATTACCATAGTTTTGACTCTTTTAATGTTTTGGTTTTAAATAAATTTTATCTTAAATAAGAAAAGATGCCTTTGCTTGTTTTTTTGTTAAGTCTTTACTAAATATCTTTTCCTTTCATTTTCAGTCCATCTGTTCATGTAGCTTTTAAAGTAAAAAATTTTGTCTTGAAATTTGAATTGCAAAAGTATTTGGTCAGTATAAATCAATAAATAAAGACTTTTACTTAAAAGCCTGTCTAGGTGATTACTTACAGATATGTTTGATTTTTGTTTGAAGCACAAATAAATTACAATATATAGTCATTTTTTTGTAAAGGCTCATTGAAAAGCCTTTTTATTTTTTTATTTTTTCTTTATTTTTTTAAATTTAAATTTATTTTTTATTATTAGTTACATTTCATTAATTCTGTATCCCAGCTGTATCCCACTTCCTTATTCCCTCCCAATCCCACCCTCCCTCCCTCATCTCCTCCCAGCCCCTTTCCAAGTCCACTGATTGGGGAGGACCTCCTCCCTTTTCATCTGATCCTGTTTTATCAGGTATCTTCAGGACTGGCTACAAAGTCCTCCTCTGTGGCCTAGCAGGGCTGCTCCTCCCTTGGGGGGGGGTGGTATGGAATGGCAGAGAAACACTTAAAGAAATGCTCATCCTCATTAGTCATTAAGAAAATGCAAATCAAAATGACCCTTACATCCATCAGAATGGCCAAGATCAAAAACTCAAGTGACAAGACATGCTGGAGAGGTTGTAGAGAAAGGGGAACCCTTCTCCATTGCTGGTGGGAATGTAAACTGGTACAACCACTTTGGAAATCAATCTGGTGCTTTCTCAGACAATTAGCAATAGTGCTTCCTCAAGACTCAGCTATACCACTGCTAGGCATGTATCCAAAATTTGCTCAAGTACACAACAAGGACATTTGCTCAACCATGTTTGTAACAGTTTTATTTGTAATAGCCAGAACCTGGAAACAACCCAGATGCCCATCAAGGGAGGAATGGATACAGAAATTGTAGTATTTTACACAATGGAATACTACTCAACAATCAAAAAGGAGGAAATCATGAAATTTGCAGGCAAATGGTGGGATCTAGAAAAGATCATTCTGAGTGAAGTATCCCAGAAGGAGAAAGACAAACATGGAGTATACTTGCTTATATAGACCTACAAGATACCATAAACATAATGAAATCTATATACTTAAAGAAGATAAATAGGAAAGTGGACACGGGGTATGATGATCAATCCTCACTTAGAAAGACAATGTGATGTGCGTTGGACATATGACAGGAGTCTACCGCAGAAGGCATCTAAAAGATGCTACCTAGCAGTGTTTCAAAGCAGATACTAAGACTCATGACCAAACCTTCGGCAGAGTGCAGGGAATCATAAGAAAGAAGGGGAGTTAGTATGACATGACCTGGAGAGGACAGGAGCTCCACAAGCACCAAATATATCTGGGCACAGGGGTCTTTTCTGAGACTGACACTCCACCAAGGACCATGTATGGATATAACCCCTGCTCAGATGAAGCCTGTGGTAGCTCAGTAACCAATTGGTTTCCCATAGTAAGGGGAACAAGAACTATTTCTGATAGGAACTCAATGGTAGGCTCCTTGGTGGCCAGCTCTCCTGTACCACCTCAGCAAGGGGTGGTGCCTATTCTCCTGCACCCTGCCAGCAGGGCTAACTCTCCCTTACTGCCCAGATAGGGGTCACGGCCAGCTCTCCCTTACTTACCCACTCAGGATGGCTCATTTGCACTCACAGTATCAGGGCCAGTTCTACCGTGCTGCCCAGGCAATGTGTGGTGTAATCTTTCCTGAGTGCTGCTGATGGAGAGAGGGTGGGGCAGCTCCCCAGCTCTCATTGCTTGAGGCTATTTCTCCCACTCTGTCCCGGCAATGGGTGGGGCTAGCTCTTAGATTTTTAAAAAGATGAAATTTTGTTTTATTTTTTTCTTTCCAGTTCTCAGATGCAGTGATAAAACGTTTCATCCACAGTAAAGTGTTAAAAGGACAATTAAAACTCAGCTTTTTAAATTTTATTTTATTTTTTTATTTTTAATTTTGCATGTTTCTGCTTGTATGTAATTTATATACCTACAGTGGCCAGAAGAAGGCATCTGGTCCACTGGAACTGGAATTGAATTATCAGACTCTCCACATGGATGCTGGGAAGGCAACTCAGGTACTCTGAAAGAGCAGTAACTGCCATTAACCACCAAGCAATTTCTCCAGCCCTGAGAATACAGCTTTTAGAATTGGAAAACTTACTAAGTAAACAAAGCTTCATTTACCCTCCCTAAAGTACACAAAATATACCAGAGTGAGGACTCATGGAATTCCCCAATTGACAATGGTAAACATGCCAAATGTTGCCACTTGTCTCAAGTAATTTATATTAAAGCTAATGAGAGCCAAAAACCTGAAAATCAACGTTGGTCATTTTCTACATTGTCTGACAAATTTTCATTACTCTTAATCTTTATGCAGTTAGGTTTTAGTAATTTTTTTTTCCTTTCCAATTTCCTAGTCAGACAAACAAATGAGGTTTACCTTCACTGAAAATGTAGCTGAGGGTTATTTGGCTCTCTGATATTACTAAGTAACAGTCTGCAAGAAGTAAATGCTATTCTGAAAACCATAGGAAGAGAAATCATATCTATAAATTCACTATGAAATAGCAAAAAGCAATGAATCTCTGGTTATTAAGCCAAATCTAACTGTAACACACTCTAAAGAGTGAAAACCAGGTGCATATAGATTAAAGAGTATTTATGCTAGCTCTTCTGTTTATTTACTGTTTTTATAATGGTACTTGAAACATAAATTTGAAATTAAATAAAAGATTTATTCTTAATATGAACTATAAGATTATGCCTTTAGGAAATGGGCATATAGTAGATTTATCCAGAAGCAGTACGTTCAGAATTGACTTGATTTTAAGTGAAACACCATATAATCAAGGTCATCATATTTTGAGAAGGGGATTTTAATAAGCACACTGGATTTTTAAGTTGTTAATTTGTAAAGCCCAGAATATTTAGTGGGTTTCTCCACAGTTAAACAGTGATCTCAAGACATTATTAAAGACATTGAAGATCGATAATGTTGTTTCATACCTGTAATCCAAGTACTCAGAAGGCTGATAAAAGAGAATTGTAATAATCTCCAGACTAGCCTGAGCTACACAAGCTACACAGTGAATTTCAGGCTAGCAAAGACATCACGGTAAGGGAATTAAAAAGTAGCTCTGGGATTTGGAATTTATAAAGCATGGTTAGATTGTGATATTAAATTGACCTCCCCTGGTTTTTATTTTCCTAGCGTTGATGTGACATACATGTCATTTATCAGCTCCTTTTGCCCTCATTTTCTTTATGCCACAAGCTAAATATCAACTGCAAAGGCCCCTGACACTTGGTATCTAGGTGATATTATACATAAAGCCATTTTCAGACTCTGAAATTCTGACATTCTTCAAAAATATTTTCCACTTCTCTACATTTTCTTCAGTGTTTTCAAAAAGATCATGATTCCATAGATTATAACAATGATCCATTTCTAGGTCATTTCATCAAGGTTAACCCCGCCCTACTCCTTCTGCTGGGCATGATTTTCACACACACCTTATATGAATCCAGCAGTATGGTGGGAGAGTCAGATGCCCTATGCTAAGTAATGTTCCATCCTTTGCCTCCATTATATTTTTTATACCATAACTAGAGCTGGGATGCCTTCAATATTTGTCTTGTATAATATAAGCCTCCTTGTATAATATAACTCCATCCTGGGAAAGAAAGTAATTTTTACTTTTGAATATGATTATTATACAAGTGTGGTGGTGCATGACTGTCATCCCAGTATTGCAAAAGCTGAAAGATGAAAACTTTGAATTTAAGGTTATCTTGAGGAATGGAGCAAGAACCTGTCACAGAAATGCGTTAGCCAAAGTCCTTTATGAATACATACATACATGCACGCATACATACATACACACATAGATACACCACCACATCCACATATATACATTTCACAAGGAGCTAGGGATGTGATCACTCAGTGGTTAGGGATGCATTCTTCTCTTGCAGAGGACCCACGTTCATTTTCTAGCATCCACATCAGGTGACTCACATCAGTTGTTACTCCAGCATATGGAAATCTGACAGTCCCTCTTCCATGAGTACCCATCTTCATGAAAAATAAATAAATAAATAATAAAATCTTTAAGAAAAAAAAAAAATCAAAAATATTCCAGGAAAAAATTTTTTCTCAAGAAACTCCTGTTAGTTAGTAAACTGGCTACTTCCTTATGGTTATTTGAATGTTAAATCATGGCCAGAAAACTAGTTACATTCTGCAGCCTTTCTCTGTGTTATCCCAGACCTAGTTGTCAGGGCGACCCTTAGCTGTGCAACAGAACAATTGCAGCTTTCCTTCTGACCTGTCCATACCACATGTGGATCCCACAGACCAATCTCCCTGGACTTCGCTTTCTCAAGCTGATCTATCTTGTTCCGCCAAAGGACATGCCTGCCAGAAGACCAGGTAGGCTACCCAGGGATCTTCTTCTTCCTGTTTTCCAGCAGATCCAGTTCTCAGGATTACCCCTAGCACTACAACAGACCATCTCTCTCTCTCCAACGTCCAACACTTTCAAGTGTTCCCAGTGATGACACTAACCAAGCAGGCCAGCGAAACAGGAAACACAGAGCCATCACAATGTCTGAAAATCCAGAGAGAAAACAGAAAGTAAGGTCAAAACACCCACCCAACAAAAACAAAACCAGAAATCAGCACCTAGAATTATAATTAAATCAAATTCAGATACCAGTGTTAAAATACAATCAATAACAGCCAGGGTAACATAGCTTCAACAGAGCTCTTCTATCCTACCAGAGCAGGACTTGAATATTTCAAAATAGCAGAGGCACAACAAAGAAACCTTAAAACTAAGTGTGTGAAGATAATAGAGATTCTTAAAGAGAAAATGAATAGATTTCCTAAAGAAATCCAGGAAAACACAAATGATTGAAGGGAACAAACAAAAATGTTAAAGACCTGAAAATATAAATAGAAATAATGCGGAAAGTACAAACAGATTAAATTCTGTAAATAAAATATTTAGGAATGTAATCAGGAACTACAGAAGCAAATTTCACCAACAGAGTATAAAAGATGGAAAAGAGGATAAAAAAAAGAGGATATTGTATAAGGATGCAATAGAAGAAATGGATACACAGGTCAAAGAAAATGCTCTATCTAAAAATTCTTCACACACACACACACACAAGAAAGATGGGACACTATGAAAACTAACAACAGCAACAACAAAAGAGGATTAGAGGAAGTAATCAAAGTAATCAAACAAAGACCTAGAAAGTACAAGCAAAGGACACTGTACTTAGAACAAAACAACAGCCTAAAGATTGGGAAAGGATCTTCGCCAACCCTATATCTGACAGAGGGCTAATATCCAAAACATATAAAGAACTTAAGGATTTAAATACCAACAAACCAAGTAATCCAATTAAAAAATGGGGATCAGACCTAAACAGAGAATTTTCAATAGAGGAATATCAATCAAATGGCAGAGAAACACTTAAAAGAAATGCTGAACCTCCTTAGTCATCAGGGACATACAAATTAAAATGACCCTGAGGTTTCAACTTAAATCCATCAGAATGGCTAAGCTTAAAAACTCAAGTGACAACACATGCTGGAGAGGAAGTGGAGAAATGGGAACCCTCCTCCATTGCTGGTGGGAATGTAAACTTGTACAACCACTTTGGAAATTAATCTGGTGCTTTCTCAGATAATTAGGAATAGTGCTTCCTCAAGATCCGGCTATACCACTCCTAGGCATATATCCAAAATATGTGCAAGTACACAACTAGGACATTTGCTCAACCATGTTCATAGCAGCTTTGTTCATAATAGCCAGAATCTGGAAACAACCCATATAACCCTCAGATGAGGAATGGATACAGAAATTGTGGTATATTTACACAATGAAATATTACTCAGAAATGAAAAACAAGGAAATCATGAAATTTACAAACAAATGGTTTGAACTAGGAGGACCCTGGGTAAGATGCTCAATCCTCACTTAGAAAGGCAAACAGGATTGACATTGGAAGAGGAAGAAAACAGGAAACAGGACAGGAGCCTACCACAGAGGGCCTCTGCAAGAGTCTACCCAGCAAACTATCAAAGCAGGTGCTGAGAATCATAGCCAAACTTTGGGCAGAGTGCAGGGAATCTTAGGAAAGAAGGAGATAAAAAGACCTGGAGGGAACAGGAGCTCCAGAAGGAGAGCAACAGAACCAAAAATATCTGGGATCAGGCATCTTTTCTGAGACTGATACTCCAACCAAGGACAATGAATGAGATAACCTATAACCCCTGTTCATATGTAGTCTGTGGCTGCTTAGTATCCAAGTGGATTTCCCTAGTAAGATGAACAGGGACTGTCTCTGACAAGAACTCAGTGGCTGGCTCTTTATTCACCAACCCCTGATGGGGGAGCAGCCTTACCAAGGCACAGAGAAAGACAATGCAGACAGTCCTCTTGAGACCTGATAGGCTAGGGTCAAATGGAAGGGAAGGAGGAATTCTCCTTTTAGTGGACTTGGAGAGGGTCATGGGAGGAGATGGGGGAGGGGAGGTTGGGTTAGAAAGGGATGAGGGAGGGTGCAAATTGAATAAACTGTAATTAATAAAAAGTAAATAAATTTAAAAGAACACCACATAGATCGGACTGAAACTAAGCCCTCTAGCCATGTAATAATCAGGACACTGAACATACAGAAAAAGGAAAGATTATTAAAAGCTTCAAAGAAAATGAAGCAAGTAACATATAAAGACAAGCCTATTAGAATTACACCTGATTTCTCAATGGAGACTCTGAAAGTCAGAGGATTTGAAAAAAAAAAAATGTGCTGCAGATACTAAAAGACCATAAATGGATAAATTAAGATATTTTATGAAAGAGTTGAATTTAAACAAGTCTATCTAAAAATCCAGCCCTATAGAAATAGTTAGATGAAATGTCTAAACCAAGGAGATTAAATGCACACATGAAAACACAGGAAATAACATTACAGCAGCAACACTAAAGAAGGGACACACATATATACACACTACCACCACCACCACCACCACCACTACCACCAAAATAGGAGGAAAGTGTGATTGGTCACTGGTCTCAATATCAGTGATAAAATAAAAAGACACATACTAAAAGAATGGAAGGGAAAATATTCTGTCCTTCTGTTATGTAGAAGAAACATATCTCAACATCAGGCATAGACATTATCTCAGGGGGGTGGGTGTTTAAGAATACATTCCAAGCAAATAGACTTACGAAATAAACTAGTGTAGCCATTTCAACATCTAACAAAGTAGACTTTCAACTAAAACTAATCAAAAGATATGGGGAATAATACTATGTATTCATCAAAGGAAAAATCCACCAAGATGATCTTTCAATTCTTGACATCCAAACAAAAGGGAACACAAGTTTGTAAAAGAAACCCTACTACAGCTTAAATCACATATTTATTCCCACACACTGTTAGTGGGAGACTTCAATACCCCACTCTATGGACAGGTCATCCAGACAAAACTAAACAAAGAAATGATGTATAGCTAGAGCAATATAGAACTCAGGGAGACCAGAAGACATATATTGCAAAAGTCTAATTTAAAGTATACTTACTTGCATACAGTATAATAATATACACAAGTAATCCTAAAAATTTGACTAGGGAAATCATAGAGCTAATAAATACTTTCAGCAAAGGGGTTGGATACAAGATTAACTCAAAACAAAACAAACCACCACTACCAACATACACGCACACACACACACATACAGTAAGAGAGACAGAGAAAGAGTGTTTGTGTGTGTGTGTGTGTGTGTGTGTGTGTGTGAGAGAGAGAGAGAGAGAGAGAGAGAGAGAAATCAAGTAGTACTTCTATATACAAGTGATAAACAGAAAGATATCAGGGAAACAAACCCTTCACAATAGCCTCAAGTAATATAAAAATTATTACCAAGAGAACATAAGACTTGTGTGATTAAATAGTTTGTCTGTGAAGAAAGAAATTGAAATATCTCCTATACTCATGGATCACTCATATTAACATAGTAAAAGTGGACATCCTTCCAATGCAATCCTCATCAAGCTCCTAACACAATTCTTTGCAGACCTCAAATTCGCATCAAAACAAAACAAAACAGCATAGGATAGTTAAAACAATCTTGAACTCAAAAAACAAAAATAACTGCTTATGGTATCATCATCCCCGATTTCAAGTTCTGCCACACAACTATTGTAGTAAAAACTGCATTGTTTTGGTTGGCATAAAACAGACATGCTGATCAATGAAATTGAATGAAGTCCCAAAACATAAATTCACACACATATGGCCACCTGATATTTTCGATAAAGAAGCCAGAAATACCCACAGGGAAAAAAGAAAGCATGTTCAACAAATGGTGCTGGTCAAACTGGATGTCTGCATGTTGAAAAAATGAAAATGGATACATATTTATCACCCTGCACAAAACTCACATTCAAATGGATCAAAACTCTCATCATAAAACAAAATACAGTGAACCTGACAGAAGAGAAAGTGGGGGAAAGCCTTGAATGTATTGGCATGGGAGACACATTTCCGAACAGAACACAATAGCACAGAACTAAGGTCATCAATTAGTAAATAGGACCTCAGGAAACTGAAAAGCTCTGTAAGGCAAAATTACGCTCAATCAGACAAAGAGGCAGTCTGCAGAATGGGAAAAGGTTTTTGTTTTGTTTTGTTTTGTTTTTTTACTGATCCCATATCCCTACATCTGATGGAGGTATAATATCCAAAATACATTAAGAACTTAGGAAACCAAAAAAAGAAAACAATTAAAAAGTAGGGTACAAATCTAAACAGAAAATTCTCAATAATGAACAGCATGTAAGAGAAGGAAAGGTTGTAGAGGTCAGACTGCTTGGCGAACACCAGAAGAACACAGCCCACTGACTCACCTACGCCCGGGTCAGATGGGCTCTAGCAGAAGCAGCTGGCAATGGGGGGGGGGGGGGGGGGGGCATGTCCTCTACTTACGTTACAGCTGATAGTTTGGTGTTTTTCTGGGTCTCCTAAAAGTGGTAGCAGCTGCACATTGGGTTGCCTTGCCCAACCTCTGGTGAGTGCTTTGGCCTTATCTTGTTGAATCTTGTTTTGTCCTCCTTGGATGTTTTGTTTTGGAGGCTTTTGCCTTCTATGAAAAGAAAATGGAGGCGGGGTGGATCTGGTGTAAAGAAGAGGTTGGAGAGGAGAGCGTGGGAGAGGTGAGGGAGGAGAAACAGTTATTTTAAGAAAGGAGACTCGATTTTCAATAATTCAAAAAAAAGGAAAAAAGTTGTCTTAATTAGTAGATTTTTCCTCTTAAGATAACCACCCAGTGCTGACAAAAATCAGGCACATCTCAAAATAATAAAAATAAGAATGCTTTTTGACTGTACATTTTCAGTCTTTATAGACACTGTCATGAATGAAACTCAAGTATCCTTATAGTCAGACATATATAGGGTTTAAATTGCCACAGTTGCTATAGTTGTTTCAATAAGAGCAACTATATTACCTCTTAGAATTTACCGATAAAAATTGTATTCTTAAATAATGATGGGAACAGAAAAGAGAAAAGTAAGATAAAAAGCTATCCATTATATTTCTTGGCAATAGATGAAGTATAGAAAACTAAAATTTAAAAAAGATACCAAATTAGAGTCTCACAACAGCGTAATGCAGCCATGACCATTCAGGCCTTTACAGCCATTGAAGCAGGACAGTCTCCCCAAGCATGGTTGGCTACCATAAAAAGCTAAAATGTTACGCTCAGGATGTCAGGGTCAGCCGCTTTGGACCCAGAGAAGAGCATGTCTGATTGCATGGGTTGATGCCCCAGGTCCCGCCTCTGAGAAAAAGGTATCAGACGGGTCTGATGCTCTTTGGGTGGATGACACCTAAATGAACATCTGTACAAAGTTCCAATTTATTTCTAATATCAGAGATCAGACCTCTACTCTTGCCTGATGCGTCTAAAACAAAAAGGAGGAACTGTAGAGAGCTGCGTAATGCCGCGACTTAAAGGTGGAGCTGGTTTCCGCCTTCCACCTTCCCAAAGGTGAGTGCTCTCTGTCAGGAACAACTCCACATTTGGCTAAGGCTGAGGATCTGGCTTGCTTCCATGTATGTGGACCTATCTGCATTGCCCACGTGGCACGCCTGGGTTGGCTACCCAGAGGCTATTTAAGCTGTGGGCTGGCTTTCCCCAGGGTCAGATGATTGTTCAAGGTTCCTAAATAAACTGCATTGAAAAAAAAAAAAAGATACCAGAAAGAAAAAAAAGAGAACAAATAGAGAATGGGCACAATATTTTTAAAGATTTATCATTTTTATATTTTTGAGTGTTTTGACCTCAGATATAGAAGCTCACTGCAACCATTCTTGGTGCAGGCGGAAACTGAAAGAATGTGCTGAGTCCCTAGATGAGGAACTGCCCTGTGAATGCTGAGAACTAAACCAGGGTCCTTTGCAAGCAGCCAGCACCCCCTATGTGATAAGTCATTGCTTCAGGCATGGGGATGGATACAGCTTTAAATACTGTGATCAGCAAAACTTCAACAGAGATAAAGAGGAAATAGAGTCCTTCCTCATACCACATGCATGTCATTGAGAAGGATGTGATACAAGACCATAACTGTCCTGTTCCTTGAGATTACCACAGAGGGCCTCTGAAAGATCCTACCTAGCAGTGTTTCAAAGCACATGCTGAGAATCATAACCAAACTTTCAGCAGAATGCAGGGAATCATAAGAAAGAAGGGGGAGTTCATATGACCTAAAGAGGACAGGAGCTTCACAAGGACCAAACATATGTGGGCACAGAGGACTTTTATGAGATTGTATCTCCAACCAAGGAGCATATATGAATATAAACTAGAACCCCTGCTCAGATGTATTCCATGACAGCTCAGTAACCAAGTGACTTTCCTAGTAAGGGGAACAGGGACAATTTCTGACATAAGCTCAATGGCTGGCTCTTTGACCTCTCCAACCCTGAGGGAGGAGCAGCCTTTCTATGTCACAGAGGAGGACATTGTAGCCAGTCCTGAAGAAACCTGATAAGCTAGGGTCAGATGGAAGGAGAGGAGGACCTCCCGTATCTGTGGACTTGGAAAGGGGCAGGGAGGAGATGAGGGAGGGAGGGTGGGGTTGGGAGAGAATGAAGGAGAAGGTTACAGCTGGGATACAAAGTTAATAAACTGTCACTAATATTAAAACAATAAAAATTTAATTAAAAAGAAAAAGAAAAAAAAAGTCCATACCTGCTAGAAGAGAAGATAATGGGAGAAAATGCCACTGAATTTGGGAAAGTAGGAATGAAAATTTAAAAAAAAGATTTTTATTGTTTTGTTTTGTCTCGTTTTACTTTTGATTTTTAAGGGAATCTTTAAGCATCACATATACCATTCTATATACTGGGTAACAAAATCCATCTGATGGAATTTAAAAGCTGTAGTGCTCTGGAGGTTATAATTCTAATCTAAAAACCCAGCTCAAGATTTTACTAGCTTGACAACCTCCTGAGTGATCCACATAGATTGCTTAAGTCAAAAATGACCCAGACTTTTTGACTCGCAACTTCTATTTTTCCAAAAACAGTACCAACAAGCAATTTTCCCCTAAACAGGAAGTCAACAGAACCATTTGAAGCAGACTCGAGTATCTCATTCTTGGAAATATCAAAGAGAAATTTGAGATAACTATTATTACATGTTCTTGAAGTGACTGGAAAATAGATATTGCATGAGAACATCTTGGGAATTTCATTAAAGGGAATGAAACTGTAAGACAGAGTCAAGTGAAAACTGAAAATTGAAGAAACACAGAATTATTAGGTAAGATGGTTGCCAAAGCTGGTTGTAAAATAAATGATAGACTTAGAGATCAGCCAGTAGAAGTTGGTTAAAACTAAATAGAAATAAAAATAAAACATTGACCCAAGAAACCTTCAAGTATAACTACAGAAAACATAAACAAATTGTGCCAACAGTGGCAATATGTCTACACCATAGCTAATATGTCACTGGAGCCTGAGAAGAAAGAACAAACACATAAATTAATACATGTGTGCTTACACCTATCCCTCATACACAAGACAACCAGAGAGATTTTTCAAAGATATTGTGATTTCTTATTTACAAGTATTGTTATCACTGCTTTAATAATTGCAGAAAATATAGTATTAATATTTTTCTTCATTCTTTTTTTTAATTAGAGTTTATTCACTCTGTATCCCCCTGTAGCTCCCTCCCTCTTCCCCTTCCAATTCCACCCTTCTTCCCCCTTCTCCACCTACGTCTCTCCCCAAGTCCACTGGTATGGGAAATCCTTCTCTCCTTCTTTCTGATCCTAGTCTATCAGGTTCCATCAGAAGTGGCTGCATTGTCTTCCTCTGTGTCCTGATAAGGCTGCTACCTCCTTAAGGGAAGGTTATCAAAGAGCAGGCCATCAGTTCATGTCAGAGACAGTCCCTGTTCCCATTACTATGGAACCCACTTGTTTAGTATTACTATTTTTTTCCTTTTTTAAAATTAGTTAGTTTGTTAGCTTTGTATCCCTGATGTATCCTGCTCCCTCTTTTCCTCCCAATCCCACCCCCCCCATCTCCTCCCTGCCACTTTCCAAGTCCACTGATAGGGGAGGACCTACTCCACTTCCATCTGATACTGGTTTATCAGGTATCTTCAGGAATGGCTGCAAAGTCCTCCTAAGTGGTCTAGCAGGGCTGCTCCTCCCTCAGGGGGAGGGGGAGAGGTCAAAGAGTGCACCATTGAGTTCATGTTAGAAATAGTCCCTGTTCCCCTTACTAGGAAACTCACTTGGATACTGAGCTACTGTGGGCTACATCCTAGCAGAGGTTATAGGTTATATCCATACATGGTCCTTGTTTGGAGAAACAGTCTCATAGAAAAACCCTGTGCCCAGATATATATTTGGTATTTGGTCCTTGTGGAGCTCCTGTCCTTTCCAAGTCATATAAACTCCCCCTCCCCTTTTTTTATGATTCCCTGTACTTTGCCAAAGGTTTGGTTATGAGTCTTAATATCTGCTTTGATACACTGCTGGGTAGAGTCTTTCAGAGGCCCTCTATGGTAGGCTCCTATTCTGTTACTTGTTTGCTCCTACATCCAATGTCCATCCTATTTGTCTTTCTAAGTGAGGATGTTTCCTTTTTCCACATCCTCTCTAGCATTTGTTGTCACTTGAATTTTTGATCTTAGCTATTCTGATGGGTGGGAGGTGAAATCTCAGGGTCATTTTAATTTGCATTTCCCTTATAACTAAGAACATTAAACATTTCTTTAAGCGTTTCTCTGCCATTCAATACTTCTCTACAGAGAATTCTCTGTTTAGCTTTGTATCCCATTTTTTAAATTGGATTACTTGATTTGTCGCTTTTTAACTACTTGAGTTCTTTATATATTCTGGATATTAGCCCTCTATCAGACACGAGGTTGGTGAAGATCCTTCCCTGGTCTGTAGGCTGTCATTTTGTTCTAATGACAGTGTCTTTTGCTTTACAGAAGCTTTTAAGTTTCATGAAGTCCCACTTATTAATTGTTGATCTTAGAGCCTGTGTTGTTGGTGTTCTGTTCAAGAAGTTGTTTCCTGTTCCAATGAGTTCAAAGCTCTTCCTTACTTTTTCCTTCTAACAGATTTAGTGTGTCTGGGTTTATGTTGAAGTCTTTGATCCACTAGGACTTCAATTTTTTGCAGGGTGACATTTGCTCAACCATGTTCATAGCATCTTTATTCATAATAGCCAGAATCCACAAACAACCTAGATGTCCCTCAGCTGTAGAATGGATACAGAAATTGTAGTACATTTACACAATGGAATACTACTCAGAAATGAAAAACAAGGAAATCAAGAAATTTGGAGGCAAAGGTGGGAACTAGAAAAGATCATCTTGACTAAGGTATCCTAGAAGCAGAAAGACACATATGTATATACTCACTTATAAGTTGATATTAGACCTATAATATAGGATAAACTTACTAAAATCTGTACAGCTAAAGAAGCTAAGCAAAAAGGAGCTAAACAAGAAGGAGGATTCTGGGTAAGATGATCAGTCCTCACTCAGAAAGGCCAAAGAGATGGACATCTGAAGAGGACAAAAACAGTGAACAGGACAGAAAACTACCACAGAGGACCTCTGCAAGATTCTACCCAGCAAGGTATTAAAGCAGATGCTGAAACTCATAGCCAAACTTTGGGCAGAGCGTGGGGAATCTTATGAAAGAAAGGAGAAATAGAAAGACATGAAAGGGACAGGAGCTCCACAAAGAGAGCAACAAAATGAAAAAATCTGGACCCAGGGGTCTTTTCTGAGACTGATATTCCAACTAAGGACAATTCATGGAGATAATCTAGAACCCCTGCACAGATGTAGCCCATGGCAGCACACTCTGCAAGTGGATTTTCCCTAGTAAGGGGGACAGGGACTCTCTCTGCAATGAACTCAGGGGCTGGCTCTTTGATCACCTCCCTCAGAAGGGGGAGCAGCCTTACCAGGCTACAAAGGAAGACAATGCAGCCAGTTTAGATAAGACATGATAGGCTAGGGTCAGAGGGAAGGGAAGGAGTGCCTCCCCTATCAGTGGACTTGGGGAGGGGCATGGGAAGAGATGAAAGAAGGGAGGGTGTGATCAGGAGGAGTTGAGGGAGGGGGTTATAGCTGGGATACAAAGTGAATTAACTGTAATTAATATAAAAATAAATAAATTTTAGAAAGGAAAACAGCGTAAATGTTTATAGAAATTAATAAGAATAGTTTTTCAGAGATGAGCTTAATTATATTCCGTATGTTGCTTTTTTACA
The DNA here is from genome assembly GCF_030254825.1 of Meriones unguiculatus. Classification (NCBI taxonomy): domain Eukaryota; kingdom Metazoa; phylum Chordata; class Mammalia; order Rodentia; family Muridae; genus Meriones; species Meriones unguiculatus. Next base: position 50,016,008 of record NC_083363.1, read on the forward strand.
TTAATTGTACAGCAAAAGTTTATTAGTTGGAAAAAGCTACACTAGATGAATATATAAGATCTTATGCCTTAGTAAATTTGTCCTATAAATATGTATTATGGTTAGAAATACAAATTAAGAAGCTTTTGTTATGTGTCATTATAATTCAATGACTCTCACTATTTCAACCCATGATTTTCTTCATTCTTTGATAATATTCAAAGTTAACATGCTAGGTGACAAGAAGAGCTTGAAATCATACTCCAGGTCCTCTTACTCTTCCTTGTAATATCATGTTCATTGAGAAGAACTAATCATCTACTTCTCTGAACGTTTCCTAAATATCTTTGAGCTGGAGATGACAAAACTCTCCTTCTAAAATAAGGATAGAAGAGATAAACATGCTTGTGTATTCATCATGATATCTCAAACATCTCTTATACCGAGGAACAATTAGCACGTGTTCAGTGTTTTAGAGCACCAGTTACGAAACTGACATGTTTGTTGGAGACCACATGTATTTTTCCTATGATAAAATAAGTAAGTAACCATTAGTTCTTAATGATCACGTTAGATATAAATACAGTATTTAAGTCATATGAATATTATTGCTTACCATAAATAGCACGATAATTACTATTTCATATTTCTTAATACTCAGTGCTTAAAAATGCTACATTGAGATTTACATTACTAAATAGTAGAATATTGTTAGGAAACATTAAGACAAGATAACTTTAATTTCTAAACTTATATATTCATGCTATTATATTGTCTTATAAGAGAAATTAAAAGTTACAGTCAAAATAATATGTTTTTACATGTCTTCTAAAGCCCTAGTTAAAACTATGCTGTTATTTTAAATGGCAATAAGAATTATTTTTATTACAGTATAAAACAGGAGAATCAGAAGACAATTTCCTCAAAATTATTCACCTTTGTCAGTGAAGTTATACCTAGAATTATTTGTTTTCTAATTGTATCATGACTAAAGTCCATTTCCTTTTGTGAAATCACTATTTTAAATATTTCAACGCTTAACAGAATCAAACTTCACTATCAGGTTATTGTTACAGCCCTGTAGGTACTGGTTTGGTTTTGTCTCCTCCCTTTAGCTTGCTGAAAGGGTTAAAGAAATACAGTATCCAAGGTCAATAATCCATAGTCATGTAATCTATTGTGTTATGTGTTTGTCTCCTTAACAGTCATAAAGCAATCTCAATGTCTCAAACATTTGTAGATTCCTTTATCAGATTTACAAATTTACAAAGGAAATTTCAGATGCTTCAATGACACTTGAAATCATAATTTAAAGATCACTTCCTGTGATTCTCCTTTGCCACTGTGTGGATGTCTGGAGAACAAGTAATTTTCATGAAATTTATAATAACAGGGTTAAAGCCTGAGATCATTTTAATGTGTTCTGTAGTCAGAAAAATTATCTTTTATCAAATATAATATAATTTACTATAATTTAAGAAATTATTCTTTTTTAGGCCTTCTCTAATTTTGCAGTTAGATTTTTGTAAATGTCAGGAAAGATTTTCTGAGAAATAGGTTAACATATTGTCTCTTGATCCATAACAAAATTTGGAAAAAAGTATTTATATTTTGCTTTTTATAAATATAATTGTACTAATTCTTTAAATGACATTTACTGGTGCTCACATCAACTGTGAAAGAAGATTATGAATAAAAGAAGTATTATGTAACTGCAAAGAAATATCAGTAATAATAAGCAATGGAAATCTTACAGCATTTACTAAAAGCCAATTAACAAAAGATTTGAACAGAAACTCTAATAACTAATGTTTGTGCCTATGAAATTCTAAATATTCCTTTACTTCTCCTGACTAGAATTGAAATGAGATGTACCATAGTTTAATTATTAGCAATAAATCAATGAACCAAATATATTCTTCTCTACATTTATATTTAGGAAAGTTTTATTCTTGACACTTCTCAAATTTTTATTAGATTGAATATGATAGTATGTTGTGCCCAATTTGCGAGACCCCAAAAGACTAACAGCAGTTGAGTCCATTGCAAAACACATGAGAATCTTTTTATTACTAGCTATAACTTGGGCTCACACATCCTCACTGACATAGGTTGAGAGCAGAGAGCCCAGGGTAGGTGCTCAGGGTAGGTGGTTGATTTAAAGATTCCAGGCACTCCCATCATGCCCAAAGCAGGGAAATTCCCACCTGGCAAGCATCCATTGTTTGAAACACAAAGGGGAGATGTTGCATTTTGAATTGAATGGCTATAGGAAGGTCCCAAAGCCTTTAAGGTCTGGCCTCCCATGTTTGGCTGTCCTAGGGGAGAGGGGCCAGTTTCCTAGCAACTGTATCTCTAGTGGGCAGGAAAAGACTGAAGGAAGGCTAGTTCTTCCCCACAGTTGGCTAGACGTGTCTCCACCTATCTTGCCTTTGTTCAAGCTCGTGCTTTAAACTTTAAACCAATAACTCAAAAAACTAATTTTCAATTCTTTGGTCTCCCAGCTTTTCAGGCATAATTTAAGAAACCCACTTAAATTTGAATTTTAAAATCACAGGCGATTTTTAAAGAAAGTATTTGTGTGTTTCAATGTTACATAAGCATGATAAGAATTATTGTTCATCTGAATAATAATTTACCAAGAGCTTTTGCTTTGTCTTTTGTTCACCTTTGTCAGTGAACAAAATCCTGTATCCTGTATCAACAAGATACAGGATTTTACCTGAAAATTCTCTTTGTGTGGGACTGCTCTATGACTAACTGTCAAGAAGCTTAGCACAGGACAATTTCTAGAGCAAAGTAAAGATGCTAAGACTGATATATTTCTAGAGATCTCTTATATGTTAGACTAAATTACTAAAAATCCAGCAGGATAGCAGATTATAGTAGTGGGGTCTGCCCCCCAGGTACCCAACCTATGATGTCTAGCCAGAGGTTCTCCTCTTTAAAACCGTGCAAAGTATGGGTTTAACTTCCATAGTGAGATTTAGATTCAAGCAGGAAGTGGATCATTACTCCCAGGATGCTCTACCACTGTTGCATTAGTGGACATGTCATGACAGGCTGAGAGTGACTCTAGCATTCAGGTTCACAGCTGGGTAAGATGGATGACTACTTTCTCCTCTTAGAGTACGCACGGCACCTTCGATCACTATGAAAGCTAGCCAGCAGCGATGACACTTCCAGCTTGAACATTGATTTTCCCGTGTTCCTTGCTTCATGAGTGTGGTGGGTTCAACACTAGAGACCTTTCCATCAAATCCCAAAGGGTAGCCAAGAATATTGGCCTTAGGCCTCTGCTGAGTGGCCACAGTGTTTTATGATGAGCTATCATTGTAACTGTAGATTAATACAACACTCAATTCTGATCAGGGAAGCTGGTTTCTTTAGATGTCGGTTAACGGAGACCCACAACTAGGTCAAGTTGCAGTGTATAAGAGACTGTGGGACGCTGAGCCGTAGATGGGAAAGCTGTATCGCGCCTCATCTTCCCAAGTTTCAGGTATCATCACATTAAAAAGAGGAAAAAAAAGTAAGAGCTAAGAGGCAATGTATTACAATTGGAAGCCGTGTTTTCAGGACAAAACTAGGCAGTAATAATATGATCTCATCACGGTTGTGACAGCCTGAAAGGGAACTATGTAAGATCAAGCCAGACAGTATCCCAGCATCTATCTCGGAGTTTAGCAGGAGATGAATTCCCACCACTCACTGAAGGGCTATTAGTGATTGATAACTGCAGGGAGAGGGAGACTCGACCTTTCTTTTCCTGTTTTTCTTTTCTTTCCTTTACTTTTCTTTATTTTTCTTTCTAAACAGTGTGTCCCTGAAATTCCATATATCTAATAATATTTAGTCAAGAGAAATTGGACTTGACAGCTTTTAAAAGAAAAATAAAAGACAACCTAAAGTTGGATGAATAAGTAAGGCAGGCAGATTTGTAAGGAAGTGAGGAAGGGGTAAAAATGATCAAACTGCCTTGTACAAAATTCTCAAGGAACTAATAAAAATTTCAAAGAAAAAAGAACCAACAAAATAAATAAAAGAGCAAATGAAGATACCTACGAGCAAACAGTAATGTGAAAAAAAAAATCAATGCTCCATTTTTATCTTATTGATTTCTCCTCTTCTCCAAATGATATCAGAGTGTTCGTTTGTGCTTGTTATTCTTTCACTCAGCAGCAATAGTTTTGTGCTCAGCATCGGCCAGGCTGCGCTCTGCCCGTGGGCCTGCAGAGCTCCTGACACTGAATACAGAACACACCTGAGTGCATCTCTGTGTTGATGAGGTTTCCATGCCAACAGCGGAACATGGATCCAGATTCACACTATGCTTTTATGGACATCGTCACAGGCCCAGACCTTAAAGCCTGAAAATTCCTGTTTTAAACACTTGACTCTGCCTCTTTGTGTCACTTTAAATGTGTTACTTAGATTTTCTTTTTATGATTCTTCATGTGACCCTTTAGAAATATTGTTGCTATAAACTGTTTTTTTAAAATCACAGTTTGTATTTGACATGAAAAATGGCAGACATACAGATAATAAGAAAAATCAACAATTTACATGCATGAAAACAGATTCTAGAAAACAAATTTAAAGCAATAGAAAATGAGTCATTGTATTATGTTTTGAAGTTAGAATTCAAACTGATTCTAACATCAGAAACTGGCTTTCTTTTTTTAATTTAAAATTCCATTGCTGTTCCAGACAAAATGATGCTTTTGATAGTATTTTTTCTCTTCAACTTGGCCAGAAACACCAAAACCTGAATTTACTAAAATATACAGTTTAAAGCAGGAGCTGGGAACAGTAATTAAATTTAGATTTTAATTGCAATATAATTATAAATTAATGTTTTATTGAAACTAAAATAACTAGTGAATTATGGGTTGAAGGCCCTAAATTTGTTCATTTATCTATTTTTTTAGCACAAATACTTAGAAATGTATTGTCTATTTGTGCTTCTTTCAGCTCTGCTCGCTATCTGTCACACATTCCCACAGTCTGCTTGTTTTGGGGAGAGTCACATAGTTTTAATTAATCAATAATAATAAATAGAAGTTATACGATAAGATTTGATATTTTGATATTTTTAATTTGATGGAAATAGTTTCTCTGCAACATCTTCAAAAATAAAAAGAGAGCAGAGAAAACTTTACAGAGTGTACTAACTAAACAAAAAAGCCTCAAACTTGAATGTTAATTGGTAGTTGTTTTTTTATCCCGAACTCTTCAAACATAAACTCTACAAAGGAGCCCTAGCTCTTCTCAAACCTATTTCTTTCCCAATTCAATTTATTTTACAGAAGCCATTAAATTCAGGTGATACAGAGGTTAGGGTTATGACGTGATACAAAGGATTCCTGTCACTCATAAATTTCAACTTACATGACTTAATTAAATAACAGTAGTACTCAAATAACTTTATTTCATTTTTAAACATACAGTAATTAGCTGTGAGAAACTGTGCCCCAGTTGTCAGCTCTGTATTCCATTCATTACTTCGTAAGCAGAAGAAGTGTTTCGTGGTTGGTGCCTAATGACAACACATTTTTCTACGTGGGTCAGTGACTGAGGTTTGCTCATCAGTGATTCAGTTCAGTCAGTTGGCAAAGCCTCCAGTTGTGTTAACTTCTTGCCTCTCGTTGATAAAAGGGCATAAACCAAAATAAAATAAAGTAATAAAGAATCAAAGAATTTTTTTTGTGAAAGACCACAACAAAACAGCAACAAACAAACAAACAAACAAAAACAAACAAAAACCAACAAAAAACAAACAAAACAATCAGCAATTAAAATTGATAGTTAAATTAATAACAAAATAAAAAAAATAATACTGGAGGAAAAAGCTAATCTGGAAATGTTGACATTGTTTTCATTTGGAAAGACTAGGTCTGTATCCAGGACTCAGTGAAGGTGAATTTACTAACATAAAGGAAGAAAAAGACCATGATTAAAGGGATGGAAATGCCTCAAAGGAGTGGATGCTACATCAACTTTCCATGAAAGTCACACAGGGATTTATGACATTGAAAGGTCAGGACAAAATATTGGAAGCTAAACAAAAATTTAAAATCTGTATGACAATTTGCTACAGCATAGATATAATAATAGCTTCATAGATGATACGTGATGAAAGACAGCACTGTTCAAGTCTCTGTTGATAAAACTACAAAAGAATCAAACCCTTATTCTCAATACACCAGAATACAATAGTGGTTATATTACTTTCACTAATTCCAAAACATTTAATTCAATCTTACCATGGTTTTCATTTCCAAAATATCTTCCCAAACAACAGTGTGTGTTTTGAAATTTTAGTTTGCTGATTAAAGGTGGTAGGTCAATTGTAACATTTCCCACAGACTTAACATTAAAATTATTTTGCAAATTTTCCTCTGTGTACTTCCATGGTACCACACAGATAGGACTTTCTTTATAGGGATCGATAATCTTTCTCACATGCCAACTGATGAGGGCAGGGTGTCCAGGCATGATCCCGCAGTATCTGTGAAGCTTTTTCCTACAGCTTAAACAACAAACATCAATATTAACAAAACTGTGTGTGCTACCAATCTATTGTGGTCAGCACATAGGCTAGGAAGTACAAACTCAGTTATAGCCGGATGACACCCAAAGCCAGAGTTTAAAATCTAGTTAGCTGTACTAAAAATCATCTCAATTATTCTCCTGACTGTAATGTTCCATACTGAGTCTGACTGGTCCAGATTCCAGTTGTCTGGTAAATAACTGTTACAAAAATGAAACTGCCACTTAATAAAACATTCTATTTTACCAATCAAAACTGCAAATAAAAGAAGAAAAACAAATCCTTGTGTGCATTATTTTCGCTCTGATATTAATGATAGTAATATTTTTTTGATTATGATGCTCTAATTTTATAACTTTCATAAAGGTATGTGATGGTATAGTCCTGTCCTTTTAAAATTACCTCATATAAGAGAGAGAGAGATTGTAAAGGAATACAAGTGCAAATCAGAGGAACTCTTGGAATTTGGTTTTCTCCTCTATCCTGGGTTCTGGAGCTCTAACTCTGGATGTCAAGCCTGCTCAGGGCTGTCTTCTCAGCCTCAGTGATGTCTTATAGCACAGATTTGCTTTGCAGTTTATGATCACTGTTTAGGCTAGTAGGCTGTAGGCTATTTTTTACATCTTCTCTGAGTAGACAAACTACTATGTAATATAACTGACAACAGAAAACAAATGACTTCACCAGGATATTCTTTTCTGTTTTTTACCTTGCACCTTTTTTCCCTGTTTTTTTTTTTTTTGTTTGTTTGTTTCTTTTTACTTAAAATGGCTGTTTTCAAGAATGAAATAACCTCTTGTTTCTTTAAAAGCATGTGAGATGCTACACATCTTTGTAGAACTTCAGAAGAAGCAAAAACAGGTCATGAAACTGTAGAGCTAGCCTGAGTTTAATCTTTTTCAGGGAAGGTTGGGAAACATTATTTAATCTATTTTGCCTTTTACTGACCCCAGCCATCTAGCATTGAAAATATGCTCTACTCTTTTCCTTGAGGTTTTCCTTTAAGTCACTGCTTTTTCTTTTTCAGGTTTAAGGGAATAATCATTCTATTGGCCTTTGTTTCTTACAGTAGAAAAGTTAAATAACAGCTAAAAATCACTATTGTTGACTGAAAATTTGGGACAATTTAGCCAGCTTGAACTTCCCAGAAGGATCTATCTTCAGGTTTTGTAACCTGAAGTTTGAAAGAAAATGCCAATGTTTCTTTGTTGTGAAACTATGCTAATATTTCTATGATTTCATTATTTTTGAAACAAAAATGTTGGCTGAAATATTTTTTAAATTGCTTTTATTTTCTAAAATTGATTTTATTAAAAATATTTGTGTTTATTTGTGTGTGCATATGAGAACAGAGGTCATCCTCAAATATTATTTCTCCATTTAATTATTTTTTCCCCACAGAATTACTAGGAATGTGCTTATTTGATGAGACTGGCTTGCCTGAGATTGTCAAGGGAATTTCCTGTGACTGACTCCTCAGTACGTGAGATACTAGTTTTTGTATTTATCATGGATTCTGAAAATTAAACTCAGATCCTTGTGCCTGTAGAAAAATGGTGGGATCTAGAAAAGATCATTCTGAGTGAAGTATCCCAGAAGGAGAAAGACAAACATGGTATATACTCGCTTATATAGACCTATAAGATATGATAAACATAATGAAGTCTATACACCTAAAGGAGATAAACAAGAAAGCAGACACGAGGTAAGATGATCAATCCTCACTTAGAAAGACAAATGAGATGTGCATAGGACTTATGACAGGAGTCTACTGCAGAAGGCATCTGAAAGACCCTATCAAGCAGCGTTTCAAAACAGACACTAAGACTCATAACCAAACCTTCGGCAGAAGGGGAGTTAGTATGACAGGGAAAGGATAGGAGCCCCACAAGGACCAAATATATTTGGGCACAGAGGTTTGTTTCTGAAACTGTTTCTCCAACCAAGGACCATGTATGGATATAACCTAGAACCTTTACTCGGACGAAGCTCAGGGTAGCTCAATAACCAATTGGTTTCCCATAGTAAGGGGAACAGGGACTATCTCTGACAGGAACTCAATGGCAAGCTCTTTGACTCCCCACTCCCCAAGGGAGGAGCAGTTCTGCTAGGCCACAGAGGAGGACTTTGCAGCCAGCCCTGAAGATACCTGATAAAACAGGGCCAGAGAAAGGGAAGGAGTCCTCCCCAATCCGTGGACTTGAAAAGGGGCAGGGAGAAGCTGAGGGAGGGACGGTGGGATTCAGAGGGAATAAGGGAGCCTGATGCAGCTGGGATACAGAGTTAATAAAATGTAACTAATGATAATAAACAATAAAAAAAGACGTACTTACCTAACTGAGCTATCTGCCTGACTGGGATCTGCTCAGCTTAGACTCTGATTCTTCAAGAAAGAAGATGCATTCTAACCCTTTAATTGGAAACTACTGAAACATTTATTTGAGAGATAAGTCTAAGATAAGATTTTAATCTGATACTCACTTTAGGCTGTTTGTGAAACTTATTTAGGTGAAGCATTCAGAGAACTATGTATCAAACATTATTGCATGCCACACATGTCTTACTGCAAGTATGTAATATTTAATAATTATCTTACTGTCAATGACTGCAAGTGATTAAAAATAGCCAACAAAAGAGTACTAGTTATTTTACCTAACTGTGACATGACTCACAGGATGGATGATTTATTTTATCATGGTTTAAATGTTATGGTCCTATAGTAGCAGGCAGTCAAGTAAGAGGCAGAGAAAAAAGGAAATAACAGGAGGTATTCAGGAAAAGAACACACATTTAGTGATGCATCTTCTCCAAATCGGTATCATATATGTGTGTGTGTGTGTGTGTGTGTGTGTGTATAGATTAGATTTATCTACTCCTCTTTCCAATTTCCCTCATATAGCCTGTCACCACACAAATTCTTTTATTTATCTATTAATATTTAACTATCATCTATCTATCTACCCATTAATCCAGTTAGTGGTGCCCATATATGCATGGATATGGGGCTCTATCCTTGACTATGGAATTGCTACCAGTTTTTGTCATGTCCCCAATAAAAATGATTCTCTCCTTCCCAGAAACTATCTACTGTCAATAGCTCATCTGTAAGTGTGAGGGGTCGAGATCATCTTCTCCATCCACAGTAGAATCTTGATTTCGTGTAGGTACTCTGCAGGGAAAAATGGCTGTTGTGATGTTATCAGTATAGTAGCCATGCCATGTTCAAAAGACAAGATGTTATAGCACTCCTTCCCATTCTGCAGTTTTTACAGTTTGTATCCTCTTTGATGGGGTTCTCTGAATCTTGGTGGCTGTGAGGTTAACATAGGTTCTTGTTCAAGGCTAAACACTACGTCTTTTATTCCTTTTATTTTGACTAGTTATGCTTCTCCCTATTGGCTGCTGCCTAAAAAGAGAAGCTTCCCTAACTAAGTTTGAGAAAAACCCACATCTGCAAACATTTACATAAATATGTAGGAAGCAACTTTGACAGCATGACTACTTAGCAAAATAACAATAGCCAGTTCTACTCTGGATCCTCGTACCTCCACAGCAATGGGCTTTTGAAGTATTACAGTACCAGGCATAAAATTTCCTCCAGTTAATCAGGCCTAAAGCCCTATCAGAAAACTCCTATACTGTTGACATTATACTATTGCTCCAAAAAACAATGAACAGACATGGCAGGTCATTATTGTAGCATGCAAGATTCAGCCTAGAATAAATACCATTTGGTTCTATGAAAGGAAACAGGAAAGAAGTCCCCTGTTTACTTTGAGTCTATATCCTTGATGCCAGTGTGTCGTCAACAATAGGCTCTTATCCTGTAGTTACTGTACACAACCAAAGGCAGTTGCAATAGTTGTTTTTGTTGTTGTTGTTTTGTTTCAGTGACTTTTGGTGACATTCCTTTTGGATTTCTTTTTCTTTGATCGAGCCATCATTCAGTAATGTATTGTGTAATCCTCATGGGTTTGCACACTTAGCAGAGGTCTGTTTCTTGTTTATTTTTTTAACTTTTATTGTAGTGATGTTATATAGGATGCATGCAGTTATTAAGTTTCTCTGAATGTGTTAAGATGTGTGAGTGAGTGTGTGGGTATGTGTGTGTCCCAGTATGTTTTAGAGAAGCTATCACATGCTACTGGAAGAGATATGGATAGTTATCATTATCAAATGCTGAAAGAGAATTAGTCTTCTCCAAGGGTAAGTACCTTAGTTAGTTATCTGATACTAAGAAGCCATTGCTAAAGTATATATATATAAAACATTAAATGGACCCAGTAGGTTGTGTTTGGATATTTATTTGTCTGTCTATTTGTCTATCTATCATCATCCATCTATATAGATCATCTATATTATCTACCTATATGTTTCTATCATTTATCTATAATCTTCATATATATATATATATATATATTTGTAGAGACAGAACAACTAATAAAGGGAAAGGAACCCTGAATTTGTGAATTGGGGTGTACTCCAGAGGACATGGATTCAATTTCCAGCTCCTATGTAGTTGTCCACCATCTTGTACAGCTCTAGTTTCAAGGGGTCTGACCTTGTCTTCTGGCCTCCTCAGACATCAGGCTGGCTTGTGGCACGCATACATATATTCAGGTAAAACTCCCAGGCAGATAAAATAAAATTTCAGATAAAAAGTTAGTTACATAAAACATACTTTAACAAGCATGATCTGGAAGTATTTGATTTAGTAAAAAAATAACCAATATAATGCTATGGGTTTTCCAACAAGTTCAATGACTATGTAAACAGAAATGCTCAGAAATACATCATTGAAGAAATATCAACTGTCTCGAAGGAAAAAAAAATGAAAAGATAATGTGTGATCCAAATCACCAAATCACTAGGATAAATATTTTTAATCATAAAAATTAAATTGCATGTCTAAAATATGAATTAAAAAGAGAACTCTGGGGGGCAAGATGATAGACCGTTCCCTAGTAGGTAGACAGGTGGGAGAGAGAGCCGCAGGCACATAGGTGGCAAATTCCAGTTTCTTCCTCACCCTCCTAACCTGAGACAAAAGTCTGGTGAGATTTTCCTTCCTTCAACAAGGTCCTTCCTCTGGATAATGAGTCCAGGCTGGTCACATACTTCAAGGCTGGACCTGAACCTGTTCATCTGAAGATTTAATCCTATCAGCAAGACTCTGTTTAAACTGACCAAATTAGGAGAAAGCAACACATCCCATGCCACAAAAACACTTATAACCCAGAGTCCTTCAAGGGAAAAAAAATAGATTTTCCACTTACAGGTCTTCTCCTCTCCCCTGTGGAGAGTATTCCTCTCTCTGTCCATTGATTGTGTGTGTGTGTGTGTGTGTGTGTGTGTGTGTGTAGCATTCTTTGTCTGAGATACTTCTTGCCTTTTATTTATCAAATTGATGGAGAGAATGAACTTAACCAGGTTCGTTTTGGAAAGTAACACTTCTTAGTGAATTTTTGGTTCACAGGACTAGCACTGTGGAATGCATAAAATATAGAGTGAATGAAAAAATTCCCCTTACGGACAAAATTCTAGAATTGATGTTCTTAAGTTTATGTCTTTTATGTTTTCTGTATTTTGAGACTAATTGCCACTTAAAAGAGTTTATAAGATAAAAAGCAATGATTTTCCCTCTTTGCGTGGATCCGTGTTTAAAACTCAGCTTTAGAATCAATAAAAATAAATGTCTTATGCATAATATATTTAATTCGAAGAAAATCATTATATTCATATCATTCTTATTGTTAGATATCTGAGGCAGTTTAAAGGCACAGGAAGCAGAAGAGATGAGAGTTAAATCTTCAACAGATGGGACTGTGTAGCTTCTCTCCCATGAAAAACTGAGAAGATTGTCAGGGGAAAAATGGCTGTATTTTTTATAGTGATGGAGTGAAAGTCTTAGGAATTAAGACCTTGTTGCCCAATGTGAGAAAGACTGTTCCAATCTACATATTTCTTTTTAGAGTGGTGGAGGGAGGTCATCTATAAATGTGTAGGAATATTGTCTCGTGACTAAGAAATTTTATCACTTATCACTACACTCCTCTGTTCAACTGTTTGAATAGGAAATTTCATATCACTATTACTGGATTTTGAGGGGTCTCCAGATAATACTGAGGAAATCCAGATACCCTCTTATGGTTCTTAGTTTCATGAATAACAAAAAAATTACAAATAAACTCAAAGAAAAGATTGAGGGAAATTTTATTAGACTTTCAAAAATAAAACCAAAACAAACAAACAAACAAACAACCCAGGTCAGGCAGACAGAGCATGTAAAGTGCTATTGCTTGAAGGGAATTTGTCTCCCCAAAGTCATCCATGACTTTAATCCTCAAATCATACAGTGCTAGTTTGAAGGGAATCTCACTATGCTTAACCTGATTTAAACATTCGTAATTCTATACATATGTCAATATATAGTACCTCATGGACATATAGCTTTTATATTCGTGTATAAAACATAAAACAAATTCAATTAAAATTTCATAAAGGGTGTTTTTTCTTCATCTCTCAAAAACAATCCAACCAAAAAGTATTTCACTATCCAAACTCATTTTTATGTTGCAGTTATTTAATTCATTTGTGACTATTTAAAGAATAATATTAAACTAAAGAGAATTCAATGACACGATTTTAACTTGTTTCTTATGGTGCTATGTTTCATAGCAAAGAAATAAATATTAGAAAATAACATGATTTTTAAAAATGAAGAATTTTTTTTTTCAATGCAGTTTATTCAGAAACCTTGAACAAGCCTCGGACCCTGGGGAAAGCCAGCCCACAGCTTAAATAGCCTCTGGGTAGCCAACCCCAGCATGCCATGTGGGCAATGCAGATAGGTCCACATACATGGAAGCAAGCCAGATCCTCAGCCTTAGCCAAATGTGGAGTTGTTCGTGACAGAGAGCACTCACCATCGGGAAGGTGGAAGGCGGAAACCAGCTCCATCTTTAAGGCATAGCATTCCGTAGCTCTCTACAGTTCCCCCTTTTTGTTTTAGACGCATCAGGCAAGAGTAGAGGTCTGATCTCTGATATTAGAAATAAATTGGGACTTTGTACCGATGTTCGTTTAGGTGTCATCCACCCAAAGAGCATCAGACCCGTCTGATACCTTGTTCTCAGAGGCGGGACCTGGGGCATCAACCCGCATGCAACCAGACATGCTCTTCTCTGGGTCCAAAGCGGCTGACCCTGAGTGCAGTGCTTAGCCTCGCATCCTGAGCTTAACATTTTAGCTTTTTATGGTATCCAACCATGCTTGGGGAGAATGTCCTGCTTCAATGGCTGTAAAGGCCTGAATGATCAAGGCTGCATCACACTGTTGTGAGACTCTAATCTTGCATATATACCACAGGCAAACCAAGGAGACCAACACCAGAAGGCCTGCTAACGCTCCCATGCCCGCCCATTCCTTCAGATGATTCATGGCTGCAACAATCCATGATGATAATCCTGTGGCTAGTCCTGTGTCCACTCTGGTAGAATTTACCGTGACGTGACAATGGCCACTCTCAGCTGCTCCATCGTAGTATCGAATTCTCCAGTCCAATTACCTAAAATATAGCTCGACAATTGTTTAGACAGATTTGCAGCACAGGAAAAATTCTCATGTTATATGCTAGTGACTCAAAGTCCAGCATATTTTCATTGACAGCCAGGTTGAGCGATTTGCCATAGGGTATCAATGGGTATCAATTTGCTCCTGCACGAGGTCAATCCTCTGATTGAACACCATCAAGCTTCCTTTTAGTTGAGCATTAATTCCTTTATGTACAACTAAGGCATGAGCTACATTGGCTAAATGATTGTTCAGGGTCTGAGCAGTCTGCCCAGTATGACTCATGGCTAATGCCCCGGTGGTAGCTCCAACAGCCGCCAATGAGATGGTAGTAACAATGGTGGCTGTAGTTCCAAGATCCCTTTTCTGTTTGAAGAGAGTCATAGCGTGAGGGGCATCAACAGGCACAACGAGTACTGTTTCATTATACTTTGTCTCTTCTTATCAGGATCTGTTTGTGCATCCTCACTATCAAAGCAGATGCTGAGACTTATGGCCAACCTTCGGGCAGAGTGCAGGGAATCTTATGAAAGAAGGAAGAAACAGTAAGATCTGGAGAGGACAGGAGCTTCACATGGAGACCAACAGAACCAAAAAATCTGAGCACAGGATTCTTTCCTGAGACTGATACTACAACCAAGGACTATGCATGGAGATGACCTAGAAAACCTGCATAGATGTAGCCATGGCAGTTCAGTGTCCAAATGGGTTTCATAGTAATGGGGACAGGAACTGTCTCTGACATGAACTGATTGGCCTGCTCCTTGATCACCTCCCCCTGAGGGGGGAGCAGCCTTACCAGGCCACAGAGGAAGACAATGCAGCCAATCCTAATGAGACCTAACAGACTAGGATCAGAAGGAAGAAAAAGAAACCCTCCCCTACCAGTGGACTCGAGGAGGGGGCATGAGTGGAGAAGAAGGTAGGGAGGGGGGGATGGAGGAGGAAACTATAGGGGGGATACAAAGTGAATAAAGTGTAATTAATAAAAGAATTAAAAAAAAGAAAGAGAGAGAAAAGAAAAACATCCCAAAATATGGAAAATGGCTAGAATGCTCAATTTTAATTAAAAAAAAAAAAAAAAACAAAAAACTGTAAGCATCACCATGAGGGTAGAGTAAATCAACAAACGATGAATCAAAAAGAAAAGAAAAAGAAAGAAAGAAAGAAAAAAGAGAAAGAAAGAAAGAAAGAAAGAAAGAAAGAAAGAAAGAAAGAAAGAAAGAAAGAAAGAAAGAAAGACAGGCAGGCTATGGGATAAAGTGAAATTAGCTTCTCAATAAATGATGGTAAATTTTTCTCTTTAGGCCCTGAAAAGACTGAATCGAATATTCTGACTATTTGTTTAAACCATTGAGTATATTTGCCAGTTTTTAGCAAAACATCATTGATCATAAATGCACACTTTAGGCTGCTGTATAGTCATGTATATGCAAAAAAACAAAAACAAAAATAAAAAACTTTGGCTGGTGCTGAAAGAAAAACAAAAATCCTGTTGTTACTCATCAAAACACAAAGCCTGAGTCATTCCTTCCTCTGTCCTTTGTCCCACATGTACTCTCCTGCCAGTTTTAATGTCATCTTTCCATCACTTCTTCTGATAAAATAACTTCATGTAACTCTTACTGGATGTTGAGAGAATCCATTTTCGATTGCCAAATAATGCTGAGGTAATCAAGGTACTCTCTTACAATCGGTAGCTTCATGAGTAAAAAGAATTTAAGAACAGTTTCAAACAAAACTTTGAGGACTATGTTAATAGAATTTCAAAGAAAAACTCCCAGAGCAAGCAAGCTGTTAATCTCAGCAACTGCCTGGTGGAGGGTGGAGAAAAGACAGGGGACAGCGGATGGGGGGTGGGGTGGGTCTCATGCCCTTTGCATTGCTAGCATAGGTGTCTGTCACAGACCAGTCAGGCAGCCACACAATGGGAAGAGGGCTTTATAGACAGGGTAAGGAAGCCTAGAAGGGTAGCAAAGCCCTAAAGGTATTCAACTCGGCTAGAGACAGGACCTGGAAGGTAGACTCACCTTAAGCTATGCTGACAAGATAGGTGGACTAATTATTTTCCTCCCAAATGTCACCTCCCTTAGAGTGGTAACTGACCTGGGCTTCCAATATGGAGTATCATAATTATGGCTTCTGCTCTAATCATTCAGAAAAATACAAGTTTTTTTTCCTTCCTTCTTTCCTTCCTTCCTTCCTTCCTTCCTTCCTTCCTTCCCTCCTTCTTGTCTTTTTTTTTCTTCTCTATCTCTTCACTGAGATGCTTTCCCAGCTTTCCCAAGCATGTTGTGTTTTCTCAACATTTCGGACTTCCATAAACTTTTAAAACTACTCTTTCTGCCATGTAGCTGCTTGACTGCCCTCTGCCTGAACACTATGACAGCGTAAATGCTATGTTTTCTTTCCTTCTATCCTCTAATACCCTTCCTACTCTGGACAGCTTCTGAGGTATGTAGTTTTCATGCACTGGGTTTTCCGTTTTTAAACTGTACACTATTAATGACACTCTGCTGTGCTTGCAGAGAGATTAGCATAGCTGTCCTCTGAGAGGTTCTGCCCAACAGAGGATCTAAACAGATTCATAGACAAACCTTCGGTGGAAGGCAGGGAGTCTTGTGGAAGACTGGGGGATGGATGGAAGGACCCGAAGAGGACAAGAGCCCACAAGAAAACCAACAGAGATATCTAACCAGTGCTCAGGGTGGCTAGTGGACACTGAAGCACCAACCAAAGACCATTCATGGACTGTACCTTGGCTCCATACATAGATGAAGCCAATGAACAGCTTGGTCTTCGTGTTGGTGTCCAAGAAAGGGGAGCATGGGCTATCTCTGAAATGGACTGTGTTGCCTAATTTTCTATCACTGTTCCCTGGTAGGACTGCTTCACCAGGACTGCCACAAAAGAAGAGGTATGTTCAGGCCTGAGGTGACTTAGTGTGCTGAGATGGTTTGGGGGAGGGGGAACTCCTCTCCTCCGAGTAGTAGGGGAAGGGGGTTATAGGGAAAAGAGAGAAGGAGGGTGAGAGCAGCAGGAGAGGAGGGAGGGGCTACAATAATGATGTAAAGTGTAGAGACAGATGATAGATCATAGATAGATAGATAGATTGATTGATATAGATGGAGTTTAAAAAGCATGAGTTAGCTCTTACATCCTTTTTTTAAAAGAAGAAACACAGTGTTCCCTGTATCATCGCCCTCTCACCATTCTTAGAATACTATGCTCCTGACAATTTCTTAAGATTTTCCAAAGTATTTTTATTTTACTGCTCATTGTATATGTGTGTTTCCCCCCTGTTTTAAAGTTTCAAATACATGGAATTGCAATACACAGCATAAAGGGTCAGAAACTGTTAACTGACACATTGAAAATTTTAGTGCCTTTCCCAGAAGTAGAAACTATGTAGGAATAATTAAGCAGGTTGTGAGGCTACAATTTTTGTTTTATCTTTTTTTATATCAGTGTTTAGTAGCAGCCAAAACAGCTTCCTTAAAACAAGCAATAATAAAGGTTTTTTTTTTTAAAGAAGCATATGGTTCTAAGTCAGAGTGTAATTTTTAATGCTTGTATTTATGCTAGATAATTATTGTGTGTTTAACCAGTCATGGCAAATAAGATAGTATTTATTATACATAAAGAAAGAACCTTATGTATTTACTAAAAATAATATTTCTCTAATATTTTAAAACTTGTTTGTCTAATATTTGAATCCAATCCAATATTGGAATCTAAATGTTCAAAAACATTTAGAAGCAACAAACGGATTGGCTGAAATAACAAAAACTTTCAAAATCGAAAGCAGCAAACAATATGGAAACCCAAATCAACAATCTGTGAAGTAAATCGGAATGTAGACGATACTTGAGAATGATGAACATCTCAGCTAGAAAATGCTCAGTGGTTAGGAGAACACTCTGCATTGAAGGGTATCTAAGTTCACTTCCCAGTACACAGGTCAGGAGGTATATAACTCTAGGCCATCTGACACTTTCTTCTGACCTCACTTCTGTGCATGCCCCATCAGTCACATATACAGACTCAGACACAGAAACACATTCATCTACATAACTCAAAATAGAAATGAATATTTAAAATTCTTTTTAAAAAATCACTGAAGTTTAAGCTCTGTGACCCTGGCATTACACTGAGCATCCCTGTACTGTGAACTTTAAGGAAAGAGAAAAGGAAAGGCGGGTGTGCTTACCTCCGAAAATGACGACAAAGTGTTATTAAACTCTTGGCCAATACACTGGTCTCGTCTATTGATTCAGAAATACTGCACAAAGGATTGGTATTCAGGGAAGCAGCATTTATCTATCGATCTTCCATATGCCTATGACTATCAATAAACAATCTTTCATATTTTACAAATTTAAAATCTAATCAAAATTATGAATACAATGGCAAATAATTTAGTTATAGTAGCTAAACTCTACTATAGCAAACAGTTTCTTTTTATCAATGTAAGTTTTATGCATTTTTCTTCTACTCACTCTATATCTACATATATATATGTATATATATGAATGAAAAGTATGAAGAAAGCAAATGTTCACCTCTCCCACAGCTCCTTAAAGTCCAATCCCCCAGTCCATCTAGATCTCTATAGAAGTTCTTCTGCTGTGACTTCACTTCCCCCTTTTCCCCATGGGGACTAAGAAGATTCCCATGGAACACCCTAGTTTCATCCCTTTGTTGGTCTCCCTCAAGGCCCTTCTAAACTCATGCCCAAGACTCAGCGTTTAATAGCAGAAACAGGAAAGGGCAGACTCTCTCACATGAAATTGAAAAGTCTGACAGTGTAAAAAGGTACATGTGAACCTTTTTAGGGTTGGGGTGAGGGGCTTGGAATGAGTAAATTCTTGCAGCTATGGGGGCTGCTGGTGTTTTTCAGGCAGCCTTTCCCTTGTGAAATCGTTAATTGAGGCGGGACATACTATCATTCTGAGATGTCTTACAATACTTGAGCAAAAGCATTTGTAACACTATAGAAATCATGTTTTACCACTGAGACACTGTTATTATTCCAAACCTAAAAGGCATAGAAAGAGTTGGAGAGGAGCAACTTA
Organism: Meriones unguiculatus; assembly: GCF_030254825.1. Taxonomy (NCBI): domain Eukaryota; kingdom Metazoa; phylum Chordata; class Mammalia; order Rodentia; family Muridae; genus Meriones; species Meriones unguiculatus. Next base: position 50,035,187 of record NC_083363.1, read on the forward strand.
AAAAAAAAAAAATGAGAAACGCAGGTGTCAAAAAAAAGTGGGGACAGAAGAATTGACTCTTTCTTGACTTTCTGGGGGAGGAGAGTCATTGTCAAAGGGGGGTAGTTTCAAGTCTGTTAAAGCAGGGTCTTCTGGTCATTCAGCATCAATTAAGAGAGTTTTCCCTTGATTTATTGGCTGAGATAGATCGTGCTATTGCTCTCATGTATCCCTGGAGAAACTTTGAAAAACAATCATTAGAGGGTTGTAAACAGATTATTTGGTTGCTGAGTGAAACTGAGAGATTGTGTAGGAAGGTAGAGAGGGGAGGGGAGTGTGGTAGGAGAGAGAGTGGGCTGATGAGAGTAACAGGGTATAGAGTTAATTCAGGATGACAGTGACAAATTTCACTACTAGGTGCGCTGCACCAAAGTGAACTAGCAGAAGCAGTTTGGAAGAAAGGGAACAGGAGAAAACAGAAGATTAATGTAAAGAATTGTATCTGGGGTGATACAGAAAAGAATGAAGGCCACGTAGAACCAAAATTTCTCGAGAGCAGTTAAAGGGTCATGTGTAGCTATATCAGGATTACAGTTCAATAGATAAAACATTTAAAAGACAGGGCAAAAGCCAGAAGTATGGGATAACAAGGAAAAAAGATTTGATCAAGTGAAGGAGCCAGAGGGAACCAAAAGCCCATGGATAGGAAGAGGCTTGTGGTTGAATTACTAGTCTTGCCCCTACAGTGTTTTATTTAATTTTATTTATATATTCATTTATCACAATTTATTCATTTTGTATCCCCACTGCAGCCCCCTGCCTCCTCTCTTCCCAATCTCACCCTCCCTTCCTCTTCTCCCTCTCTGCCCATTTCCTAGTCCCCTGATACAGGAGAACCTCCTCCCCTTTTATTTGACCCTAGCCTATCAGGTCTCATCAGGACTGGCTGCATCATCTATCTCTGTGGCCTGAGGAGGCTGCACCCCCCAGAGGGAGCTCCACAAGAATGACAACAGAGCCCCTATACTTTTGAGCCCCATTTCAAACCAATTACCATTTGTTGGTACAGAAGTGAATCACTCATGGAGGAGTGTCAAATGCCATCCTTAGCTGTAGTCAGATCTAGTCTTGGAGCACTGCAGCAGAGAACCCATGGGGTTAGTCTTGAAAGATGTTAACTGATCTAAATTTTCTTTCTTTCTTCTTTCTTTCTTTCTTTCTTTCTTTCTTTCTTTCTTTCTTTCTTTCTTTCTTTCTTTCTTTCTTTCTTTCCAGATGGTAATTGATGCAAAGAAGGTTTCAGTGCAGCTATTTTAAATTCTGAGTCCGAAAAACAATAGAGTGACAAAAAGAGGATGAGTTTGATGGTCAATGGCCCATTAGTGTCCCCATTCTACCCCTCACCCCCACCCTATCTCTTTCAGAGATTTAGGGTCATTGATCTCTTTAACTAATTCATGCTGACAAAATGGGTAATGTGTAAAGCTCAATTGACAGAGTGTCTCAGAAAAGGGCTCATCCTAGGGAGCAAAGTAAAACTTAATAGACAAAGAACATACAGCCTAAGTCAAGAGGCAATGACTATAAAACCTTGTGGGGAATATTAAGAGACAACGTTAAGGAGAGAGCAATTACATCATGACTGTTTTGTTTAGAAGGGTTGAATGCAAGTGTACAGCTGGCTGGAGCAGTTGTAGAAGGAAAAGGTAGGTGTAATTAGCGATTTGTTACATCAGACACTGTGTAAGTAGTGAGCACATGGAAGCTTGGTGAAAGAAGTCGGTTAAACTCAACATCTAATTGCCAGTTTTAAGAAGAATAAAATCCTATTGAGTCATTTTCATGGCTTATCACACTCTCAAAAGCACCATGTGGATATCCAGAATGCCTACTCAAAACTCTCGTTTGGTGACAGGGTCTGACAGCCTTCTTTAATGAGAGAGCATGGGTGCTTAGAGGATGGATCTCGCAATCAGAGTCGTTAAGAGAAAGAATTGAAAGCCAGGTTAAAGGCTGTAGCCAATTGAACTACCATGTAGGTTCCATACCATTGGCAAGTAGCTTAGGTATAAAGTTCCCTATTCACAACATCTGCATATGTCATTTTGGGAGATATTAGGTACAGAGTAATTGCTATTTGTCTCTCTCTTATTTGAGACATTTGGGATATAGGTGCAGACTCTTAGATCCACCACTGGGCAAGAAAATCTATCACATTGTCATGTGTGACATGAGTAGTTCATCTTTCCTATATATATGAAAAAGTGTTTCCCAGGTTTGCCAACACAGAAAAAGCTGGAAAGACCTTTAGAGCCAGAGACAGGAACAGCCGCTGCCTTCTAGTGGGTCTTAATTCCCTATGCACTCTTACCCTGTAATGCTAGCTTTCAATTTCCACTGATGATCATGAAATTTGCAGGTACATGGATGGAACTAGAAAAGATCATCCTGAGTGCAATAATCTAGAAGAAGAAAGACACACATGGTACATACTCACTTATAGACATATAAGACATATAGACATATAATATAGGATAAACATACTAAAATTTATAGTCCTAAAGAAGCTAAACCACAAGGAAGACCCTAGGGAAGAGGAATAATCTCTTCAGAAGGTCAAACTGGATAAACATCTGAAGTAGGGGAAGACAGGGAACAGGACAGGAGCCTTCAACACGGGGCCTCTCAAAGACTCTGCCCAGCAGGTTATCAAAACAGATGGTGAGACTCAGCCAAATTTTGAGCAGAGTGCAGGGAATCTATTGGAAAAAAGGGCGAGATAGAAAGATCTGGAGAGAACAGGAGCTCCACAAAAGACAAACAGAGCCAAAATTCTGGGGCCAGTAGGGGCCTGCAGAGACCTTTACTCCAAGCAAGGATCATGCAAGAAGACCTAGAACCCCTGAACGGATGTAGCCCATAGGCAGCTCAGTCTCCAAGTGGGTACCCTAGTAAAGGGAGCAGGAGCTTTCTCTGACATGAACTGAGTGGCAGGCTCTCTAATCACCTCCCCCTTGGGGGGGTGGGCAGCCTTGCCAGGCCACAGAGACAGTGCAGCCAGTCCTAATGAGACCTGATAGGCTAGGGTCAGATAGTAGGGAAGGAAGACCTCTCCTATCAGTATACTAGGGAAAGGGCATAGGAGAAGGAGAGCGAGGGGTGGAGGGATAAAGGAGCCCACAGCCAGAATACAAAGTGAATAAATTGTAATAAATAAAAAAGAGAAGGGTTACTATTGAGCCTGAGGATGGCCTGCCATGAAAATGTTTTTCAAGTATAACTGATTATACACAAGCATCTGTTGTTTTATAAGCAGCTTTTTTAAAAAAAATATACCTGATTTTGAATATTATTTTACATTAAGCAAACTAAATTACTCTAAGCTTGTTTTGAGTTTATTTAGGCTTACCTTTAACAACATTTATAAAAACTTGATAGTGGGATATGTAAGTTGGTCTTTTACTCCAAGCTTTTTTTCTGTAAATGAATTATATTTGTACTTAGCATGACTACAAACACAATTCTGAACATGTTAAAGAATCTGATCATTTATAGGGTAAGTATAAATGACCAGAAAATTAATTTTTCTGATTATTTCATAGTGTACATTTACAAAATAAGTTTTTATGTGACTCAGTTTCTTCAAAAAGCTAAAGCTTAACAAAATTAGAAAAGGCAAAAATGATTGTATATACAACTTTAAGCCAGTTTGGTTAACGTGAATACACCTTTATAACCCTAGAAATTTATAAACTTTAGTCATCAAACATGTTATTCATAAGTCCTCTTTTCCATAACCTTTTACAAACTACACAGACCAACCATAACTTGGATTTAAGCTTTTGTGCCTTTGACCTCATCTGCTAATTTTTTTGAATTCTTAGAATAAAATCACCATACCGCTTATTTTCTATTTTCCTAAACAAGTTTTAATTCCACATTCCATATATATCATGCTGCAGCAAATTAATTTTACTTGCACACAGATTTTTAACAATCATCAACGTTGGTTGTTGTTGTTGCTGCTGCTTTTACAAGTTTTAAGCTAACTATTTCTCTGCTTGCAATTTTACAGTTTTTTAAGCCTTACCCACAATGATTTCCAGATCATAAAATTAAAGAAAACAACAACAACAAAAAAAACCTTTTACATTTTAGTAAGAGCTTGAAGGATATAACCTGAAGTAGAGGAACATTTTTATGAACAAGAACCAGGAAAGAAGAGAGATATTCATAGGAATAGTCATCTCTAATTACATTAGTCATTTTTGTATTTATATAAGCATTAAATAGAGTATATAAATATAAACATAATCATAATTACATAAAACATTTTAATTAAAAATATTAAATGTCATGAGATAAACAATAGTAACCTATATTTGAAATATGTTACCTCTTAACTGTTTTTAAGCAAAAAAATATCTTTTTCTGTGGATTGTTCTATTGATCTCCCTCTCCCTGTTACAGAGTAAGATAGAGGCCAGAGGAGGAAATATTTATGTAATCATGCTTGAGTCTGAAGTGGGAAGCACAAATCTCACCTCTAAAGCCATAATTTTGTTGTTGTTGAAGACAGTGATTCTCTGCTTAACAGTCGTGGCCATCCTGCATTCATTTTGTAGACCAGGCTGGCCTTGAACTCACAGATATCACCTGCCTCTGCCTCACAAGTGCTCGGATAAAAGGCATGCACCACCATGCCCAGCATTAGTGAAATAAAAAAGCATGTAATAATTCTCTAGTATTATCTATACCCAAAAGACATTTGAATCTCTGTAAGGCTGATCACCATGATCTGCATGTTCATAACCAGTTCCTGTATGTCTTTATATGGGGGCAGACAATCTAAAAAGATTAACATGTATTTTATAAAATGTCTCTTACAAGAATATCATTGCAGGTAATTAACTACATGAGACCTAGAGGTTATTAAACAGAAAACTATAAAATTACAAGTAAAGGTATCAAAGTTGGATGACACAGAAATAAAGGCATATAATAGACATAAGGTAAAGGAATCCCAAGAGTGAAAAAATATCCTGTCCCAGTCAAAAGAAGCAGGCTTGACCACTTAGTCAGAATGGCAGGCATTAGGGCTTTTATGGCTGCAAACAGGAATTGAGAAGGGTTAAGATGTACTGGGAGTTATATATAGGGAGGGCCCTTCTCATTCTTTTTTGTGAAGTTATTTAAAATAAGCCTTGATAAAAAAATTGAAAATTCTGAATTTGGGTCAGCAGTAGTCATTTTCCATATGTTGAGGACAGATTTTGGCAGAGCCAAACAAGTTTTTGGAGGAAGCACCAGATTGATTTCCAAAGTGGTTGTACAAGTTTACACCCCAAGGAGCAATGGAGGAGAGTTCCCCTTTCTCCACAGCCCCCCCAGCATGTGCTGTCACTTGAGATTTTGATCTTAGCCATTCTAACCAGTGTGACCTAAAATCTCAGAGTTCTTTTGATTTGCATTTCCCTGATGACTAAGGAAGTTGAGCATTTCTCTAAGTATTCCTCTGTCATTCCATATTCCTCTGTTGAGAATTCTGTGTTTAGTCTGTGTCCGAACTTGCAATTGGGTTATTTTGTTTATTGATTTTTTTATTTCTTGAGTTCATTATATATTATGGATATTACCCCGTTGGTAGATGTAGGATTGGTGAAGATTTCTTTCCCAGTCTGTAGACTGTTTTATATTCAGTCCTTATATTCAGAGTGACCTTTGCCTTACAGAAGATTTTCAGTTTCAAGAGGTCCAATTTATTAGTTGTTGATCTTAGAGCCTGAACTGTTAGTGTTCTGTTCAGGCAGTTGTCTCTATGCCAGTGAGTTCAAGGCTCTTACCCACTTTGTCTTTTGATAAATTTAATGTATCCAGTGTTATATTGAGGTCTTTGATCCACTTGGATTTGAGCTTTTACAGGGAGATAAATATGGATCTATTTGCATTTTTTCTACATGTAGACATCCAGTTAAAACAGGATCATTTCTTGAAGATGCTGTCTTTTGCCCATTGTATGCTCTTGGCTCCTTTGTAAAAGATCAAGTGACCACAGGTTTGTGGCTTTATTTCTGGGTCTTGGATTTGATTCTATTGATCAACCAGTCAATTTCTATGCCAGTACTATGAAATTTTTAATACTATCGCTCTATAATATAGCTTGAAGTCAGTGATGGAGATACCTCTAGAATTTCCTTTATTCTGGGTTTTTTGTTTATCCATATGAAATTTAGAATTGTTCTTTCAAGTTCTATAAAGAACTGTTTTGGTATTTGCATGGGGATTGCACTGAAGCTGTAGATTGGTAAAATGGCCTTTTTTTTTTTTTAATATGTTAATCCTACAGATCCACAAGCATGGTATATTTTTCCAGGACCCAGCTATACCTCTCCTGTGTATATACTCAAAAGACATTCCAGCACACAACAATTGCATGTGCTCAACTATGTTCATAGCAGCTTTATTCACAGTAGCCAGAATCTGGAAACAACCTAGATGTCCCTCGACGAGAGAATAGATAAAGAAACTGTGACACATTTATGCAATGGAATACTACTCAGTTATTAAAAACAAAAGAAATCATGAGAGTTGCAGGCAAATGGATGGAACTAGAATAGATCATCCTGAGTGAGGTAACCTAGGCCCAGAAAGACATACATGGTATGTTTTCACTTATAAGTGGATTTTAGCCATATATTATAGGATAAGCATACTAAGAGGCAGAGACCAAAAAAAGATAAGTAACATGGAAGATCCAAGGGAGGATGCATAAATCTCACTCAGAAATAGAGATAGAGTAGACAGAAGAAGTGGCTGAAGACAGGGAAAAAGGCAGGAGAGGTTGTGGAGAGAGTTAAGAGAGTAAAGACCTGGGTAGAGGAAGGTGAAGAGGATAGAAGGCCGGTAGAGAAAAGAGAAACTGAGGTTTGGATATCTATGTGACAAGTTTGAGACTTAAGTGTAGACTCCTGGAAGGATATGAGGGTGACTCAAGCAGAGACTCCTATAGCAGAGGCCATAGAACTAAAAAAGACACCTTCTAACTAGACTAGTCTATTAGAAGGAGGGGAACATCAACCCACCCACAAAAATTCTACCCCGAATTTATCCTCCCTACAAGATGAACAGGGATAACGGTAGGACAGAAAGAGTAGAGATTGAGGGAATACCCAACCAACACCTGGCCAAAACAAAGGCCCACTCTATCAGAGAAAATAACTCTTGACCCTAGGAAGGATACCCTGCTAAGCTTGCAAACAGGAGCCTGAGAGTGTTATCTGAGAGGCACTACCAAACAGCACCTCACTACAGATGCTGAGACACACTGGTCCATGCATAGAGAATCTTGTGGAACAGTGAGAGGAAAGAGAAATGGACCTGGAGCTTGCAGAGCTCCACAAGAAGACAAAAAGAGCCAACTAACCAGGCCCAGAGGGGCTTCTGAGACTGAAGCATCTAAAGACTATGCAAGTTCTGGACCAAGGCTCCCCTCCAAAGATGTAGTAGCAGATGGGCAGCTTAGGCTTCATGTGGGTCCTCTAGTAAGGAAAATGGGGGCTGCATCAGACAGGGGTCCACTTGCTAGCTTTTTTATTTCGTCCCCCTGGGGGACTGGCTTGACAGGCCACAGGAAAAGAGGACAGGGTCAGTCCTGTTGCAACTTGATGAGCTGGGGTGTATGGAAAAGGGAGCTCCCCTTTTCTGAGGAAAAGGGGAGGGAGTAGAGGGAGAAAGGGAATAGAGGGAGGGAGGAGGGGTAGATGTGGGAAGGAAGGAGGGATGGGGCTACAGTAAGGATGTAAAGTGAATAAGTGATAATAATAATAATAAGTTTGTGTATTCTGAGGTCTTTGTAATGGAGTTCTTTTAGATTAGCCCACAGACATGTAAAGATGTGCTCTTTGAAAAGGAATAGATTTAATCCATGAACGGTCCTGAACCAAGGTATAAACAGTTGTTAAATACAGCCATTTAGAGGCATCCCTCAGGTTTCAGTTTAAGCAAATGTCCTAGTAAAGCAGGATGGGTGTCCTCATTCTCATATGTTTCCAGTAGTGAACAGACAATTGGGCAAGTAGAAAGCCTTGAATCTTTCAGTCTAGTGACTCAAACAGCCTGGTAAAAGCACAGGAACCTTTAACCAATCAGGTCCCAAGTTGGGCAAGAGCAGTGCTTCTAGAGCCCTGATACATAAACAACCTGTCCCCAAATTTGATCACATGAATTATCTTGTTCTAACATATTGGTTGTGTTGGAAGGGGTTTGGGTCAATGAGGAATTAGCCTCCCATTTGGGTAACTTTTAAGGCTAAGATGGAAACAGGCTGGTTTATTATTCCCCACTTGTCACATGTGTTCCTGTTAAATCTTTGATAGGCTCTCAGTACTTTTTTTTTTTGAATCTGGGGCAGGTAGTGGTAGTGGTGGGGAGAAACAATTCATAATACATTGGAAGATGCATAACTTGTTCAGAAATTATATTTGTTTGGTGTTTTTATAGGTCATATAATTGATCTTGCTATACCAATAGATATTATAAGTACCTATTTTGCATTTATTGCCAGGGAATGTAACATTCCAATCTTTGTTGAGGGTCAGGTGCAATGTGTTCTCTTCTGTAACTACTTCTCAGCTGAAAGTAGGATGCCATTGTCAAAGCCCCAGTAAAGCTGAAAAGTAAAAGTAAAAGGCCAGGAGGGGATTAGGGGAATGGGGTATTGATCAGAAGCATTTGGTTTGATGAACCAAGTGAAGAGACAGGGAGAACTCACATCAGTTGAAATGGTTTGAATCAGTTTTCAATAAATCCAGGCCTTTCGAGTTTTGGGGGACAACCTTTGTCTGGAGTTATGTGAATCTCCTTTTGAACAGTTTACTGTCCAGAGCTTATTTCTGGATGTTGTCTATTAGTCAAGTGCAACTCTGCCAAGAATGTTATAGACTAGGGGCACAAGTTAAAGTTAAAACCTTATGAAACTTTTATATTTAGAACTTCCCCTTTAGAAATAGGCAATAAACAAGTAAGCTTGGACTGTTGATTGACAGAAATACTATTGAAAGTCCATTTAATTTATGAGAGTTGCATCTAAGTCTTATGACTTTCCCAACTCTCTGAAACTTATATTACCATTGTTTGTAATTTGTACTGAAGTTCATGCTGTAGAATAAACATCTAACAGATATCCATAAAACAGCTAGAGTAGACTTGTGTATTCAAGTGAAGGCAAAAACTACAATTTTGGGTTAAAAACAAAAACATTCTTTTTTCTTTCCAGTAGGCTGGATACATAGATTGGATGAAAATGTTTTTAACAAGATGAGAAATATCTTTTAAGCTTACATTTAGCAGACAACTAGAGGGAATTTAAAATCTTGAACTCCTGACTGATAATAGTAGTCAGTATTTTACCAGCTTTTCAAAACTTCATTGAATAGTGATAAAATTTTGAATTTTTGAAATCTTAGTATATACCAGTGTCATAAAGTAACATTTACTTATATACCTTAAATTATTTTAGAGTCTCCTGACTTATTTAGACATTTTAGATCCTTAGATGTTTATAATTTAACTTAATTTTACATTTATAATTTATTTAAATAAACAATTTTTTAAAAATTATTTACCATTTAGACATGCATAAGATGTTGATTACTGAGAGCTGTCATTGAAAACCAAGTTTTCTAAATAGGAAAAGTTACATCTGAAACCAGTTTGTCCTATAAAATGAAGTCTGCTAGTAAGGCAAACCTGCCTGTGAGTTTGCCTTTTTTTTAATCTGGTGATTTATTAGTTCTAGAAAAGTAAGGTCTGGTTTTTATATTTGAAATGCACTAACCAAACAGCTGCAGCTAAATTGATAAAGCTACAGTTAACAGTCAACACCATCAGAAAAATCAATTATAGCAGGAAGTATAAACCAATGGCCTGTATATCAATTAAAATGATAGAGATTGACAACCTACCCGGATTATTACCCTAGCCTCCCTTGATAGTCTTGAAGGTTTTAATGGGGACAGAGGTTATTGGGTTTTGGCTGTGACATAGGATGGCATTACATCTTCAGCTGTTACATAGGACAGGATAGGCCTTTGGCTGCCAGACCCAGAAAATCTGAAGGATTTTTCCCAAGGAGGAGGAACATAGGAAAACTGCCACTTTGATGAAGCAGAATATGGCAGTCAACCCAACAGTGTTCATTGTTTAGGCAGCAAGTGAGGCATGGCACAGCTTTTTCTCAATAGCTAGTGTTGTCATCATTTAGATGGAGACGTTTCTGCCTCATCATCATTAGAGACATTAGGGTCATGTCTAGGACCTGATATTTCTATCATAGGAAGCTTTTTGTATTAAACATTTTGAATGCTATGTTCAGCAGATCTCAGAGAAGTTTTGAGGGCCATGTATTAACTATACCTGATTTTTAAAAAAAGCTTTGTTTTTAGTTACTTGTTTTATGTTTAACCTTGAAAGCATACAGGAGGGAAATAAAACCTTGTCCATGTAAAGAAATCATATTTGTAAAAAATTTGATCACTTATACGATGACTAATAAAATGCATGTCTTAATTATCTTTAAAAATTTACAATGAGTTAGTAGCTTTTATAAGATTAGGATTTTTCCAGGGTTTTTTTCCTGTTAAGTTTTTTTTTCCATATATATATTTGAAATGAAGCTCTTTTAATATTAACATAAAACTTTAAATCATAAATGCAGTCCATAGAGGGAGTGGCAACTTTACTTTCTTGGCCCTTTCATACTACAGCTTTGCAGAATATCATAGTTTCTCATGACTCAGCTTATCAAAATAGCTAAATTTTAACAAAGTGAGCAAATTCAAGGAGGCTAGACATACATTCTTAAGAAAGGATTTCCTGAGCCTTTCTCACAGTGAGTTTTAAGCATAAAATCCATGCTTTAGGTTGACATAGATCAGTCAACAAGTACAGATAATCAGAAGTCGAACAACAGAAACTGAAAAGCAAGGCTACTATATTGGAGACTTTCTCAGCACTATGAACCTTGATTGATTAGGTCTTTGTTTTAGTTTTGGCTGGTGGGTCTTTCTATGTACTATTTAAAAACTGAATGAGAAGTTTACCTATGTATAAATTTCTAGTTATTAACCATGTTTTATAAGTTTCTAAGCCAATTTTTGTTACATATTTTATAGATTTTTAATCATGTCCAATAAACTTATATGCTGTAAGGCACAGAAACTTCATAAAATAATATAAATCACACAGGTCATATAAATCTTGAGATACAGTTTTTTTATTAGCAAAAGATTTTTATTAATTAATAATTTATTCTCTTTATAGCCTGTTCACAAGTCCCTCCTTCGTCCCCTCCCAGTGTCATCCTCACACACCTCCTGCCCCCATTCCCTCCTTCACTTCTCAGAGGACCCCATGTTTACCAACCCACCTTGGCTTGCAGATAGGAGTCTACCATAACTGTCTGTGAGAGGCTTCATCCAGAAGGTGATGGGAATAGATGCAGAAACCCACAGCCAAACAATAGGCAGAGCTTGGGGAGTCTTGTGGAAGAGTCAGGGAAGGATTGACTGTGCCACCTGATATAGTACAGAAATTTTCCTACTCCAGAGTCAGCTTTTCAGTATAGCCGAGGAGCATAAATCAATATCTCAACATTGTCGATACCCAAAAGACATTTGAATCTCCCATAAACTGAATCTACTGGCCAGAATGCTCAAAGGTAAAGGATTATGAGCCTTGGATATCAAGTTGCAGTGGAGGACTTGGGCCTGGTGGGGATAAGTGCTCAAAGCCTCCCATGGTGACATGCTAGGGTTGACATTGTCCCAGCCCAGTAGCTCAGAGTAGCAGTGTCCCAGCTTGGTCTGGTTTCCATGTCTTCCTGCAATGGGAAAACATCAATAAGGGCACAGAAACACATATAAGTGACAGAGACAGCAAAAATGAAACCAATATGCAGAACACAGGCTAGAGTACTCTAGCTTACTAATCATTAGTCTCTTTCAGTCACCTCAAGTCAGAACACATAAAGGCAGGTGAAACACAAGAGAAGATACACAGCAAAAATAATAGCAGAGAAAATGACAACAACGGGAGTCATTCAGATTCACCAGTTTAACCAAATAAGGGTTTTGGTTCTTTTCTTTTCTTTTCTTTTCTTTTCTTTTCTTTTCTTTTCTTTTCTTTTCTTTTCTTTTCTTTTCTTTTCTTTTCTTTTCTTTTCTTTTCTTTTCTTTTCTTTCTGTTCTTTTCTTCTTTTTTCTTTTTTTTTTCATTTCTTTTCTCAAAAACAAGCTTTTCTTCAACTGCTTCCTTGCTTATTCCAGACACCAAAAACTCACTCATGGCTTCCTAAGTGACAGGTTTTCCCAGTTCAGTTAGGCTGAGACTCTCTGATTTCCATCTAGGCTCCTGATTATGCCTGATATCCTGAGCTGGGCATCTCCAACCTCTTGGGTCTGGGGATAGAGGATTGTCTTAGGGTTCTTTTTCTTTACTGTGAAGCCTAGGCTTTGAAACTCTACCAATGGCACTCCAATGCCAAGCCACTCTGATTTCTTTCTCATCTCCCAGTCTTACCAGGGTTTGCCCAGAGTTCCAAGGCAGGCCAGAAACAACAAAACCAATCAACCAAAACAAAACAAAGCAGCAACTACAAAACAAACTGGTGGTTCTGGCTAAATTGCCAAACAACCAAATGAACCATGTGATGCCTCATTTGTTTCCCTGGCAAAGAGGAGGTTGGATCTCATCAGACACCAGCCTCCAACATGTTGCCAGATCAGAATCCCACAGAACAAAATGGCACTGAGTATCTATGACTTCCCATAGGAGGCTTCTATAAATGGGTACTTGCTTTTGATGTAGCCATTCACTCAGACAGTCCTCCCAAATAAGTGGAGCCCCGAGGCCTTTGAATGTCTCTCCCTAAAGGCAGAGTTGGAGAGATCTGTATTGGACATAGTCATAAGGGATTTTAATGTTCTGGAGTAGGGGGTTTCCAAATAGGGGATTTGGCAGGCAAATAGGTGGGATGATAGAAGCAGAACTCATGCATATCAAGTCGGTTGTAACAACCTCCTGAAGCAAAAACATGACTGCAAGATGGTCATAAATAATGTGACAAAGTGGTATCTTTCGTGGGCCTGAGGCAAAGTGGACCCTTGAGAAATTATACCAAGGAACAGATTTGGTGTAAAGATTTTGGCGAGAAGGGAATGGAGGGAGGACCTGGAGAAGGAATAGAGGCAGACAAATGGACATGTGAAAAGACAGATAGATGGGAAGATGAGGGCAGAGAGAGGGAGAATAAAGTGAGAGGGATCGGGAACACATACAGGGAACAAAAAGAGGGAACACACCAAGAATAGAGAGAGAGTTGGGTGGCAGGTGGGTCCTTTGTATTCTCTGCACACCTGGCTTTCCTGAAGATGGTGGCAGGTGATGATGCAAGCACCTGCCGGGTCCCTGACAGCAGGCTGGTTGAATTGTCTACACACTAATGTTCCTACTTTTTTTTGTTGTTGTTGTTTAATTAAATATGAGGAACTAGGAAGGGATGATGTAGTAGGAATGGGGCATTGTGTTCTTTAGGCTGTTTCTGCTGTCTGGAGATGGTGACATCTTTTGGGACCTTAATAAAACTGGGGTGCTGGCCAACTCCTGGGAAAGCGGGAGTTGTTTCAATCACTGTCCAGAGGCACTATGGAACCATCTGTAGGCCCTGTTGAAGCAGCTCATACACTGCTTTATTACATGGGGCTATCGTCTTTGGAGCTGTCCTGGGTGTTGATTTTGAGGAAACACCTGGACTTTACAGGATGCTGGAATATATATGTCTATGTGTAGGTATATATGTGTGTGTGTATGTGTGTGTGTGTGTGTATATGTGTGTGTGTGTGTACATATGCATATAATAGGAGCAGAAGATACAGTTAAGGGGTTTAGAGAGAAAGAGTTTTTCCTTGGGTGTGCATTTGAAACTTTTAGGCCCATGGAGTGGAGTTCCAAACCCAGAGAATGGGGGAGGACTCCCAGTTCACCTTAACTTGGGCTACATAACCTAGCCACATTACTTTAATAAATAAGCTGTTCTCTAATACAGTCTCCAGGTTATTTATGCTTGTACTTGCAATGGCCGGAGACCCTGCTCCTCAGCTTCTTTGCTTATTCCTTCTGAAATAGGCAACAGACAGGGGATTTTAGGCTGTTGATTGACAGGAGTATTCATCTGTAGTTCACTTGAGCCATAGAGAAGTAGATTCAAGTAGATTCCCTGGAGCTTACAGAAACTCACTAAGTTTACAGAAAGAGATGGGTTTCAGATATGTCAGCATCACCATTGTTTGTTTGTTTTTTATCTTTTAAAAATTTTTAAATTCTTTATTAATCACACTTTATTCATTTTGTATCCCCCCTGTGGTTCCCTCCTTCCTCCCATCCCAATCCCTTCCTTATTCCACCCTCTGCATGCATGCCGCTCCCCAAGTCCACTGATAGGGGAGGTCTTCTTCTCCTTCCTTTTGATCCTAGTCAATTAGGTCATATCAGGAGTGGCTTCACAGTCTTCTGTGGCCTGGTAATGCTGCTCCCCCCCTAAAGAGCAGGTCAATCAGTTCATGTCAGAGACAGTCCCTGTTCCTATTACAATGGAACCCACTTGGAGACTGAGCTACATCTGTGCAGGGGTTCTAGGTTATCTCCATGCATGGTCCTTGGTTGGAGTATCAGTTTCAGGAAAGACTCCTGTGCTCAGATTTTTTGGTTCTGTTGCTCTCCTTGTGGAGTTTCTGTCCTCTCCAGATCTTACTGTTTCCTACTTCTTTAATAAGATTCCCTGCACTCTGCCCAAAGTTTGTCCATGAGTCTCAGCATCTGAATTTGTAATCTGTACTGAAACTGACATTTTAGAGAAGGCAAGAGACTCACACAGCTCTGTGTTACAGTATGTGGGTTCCCATGCCAAATGAGGGATGTTAGAGGGCTGCCCACACCTGGGGATAGCTCTCCTAGAGCACATCAGGAGTGGGTCCACCCCAGAGCCACATCAGGCCTGGGCCTTCTCAATTTTATAGAAGCAAAGCTCAAGTTAGAGTCAGTTAAGCTTCTGTTTCCCTGCCAGAGAACTGGCTTCTGGGAAATCATGTTACTGTCAGTCTGTTAATCTAATAAGTTTGGAAAGTCCCTGCCCTCTCTCTCTCTTTGGTATTTGAATTGATGATATTTGAATTGGTATTGATCATTAATGTTTGCCTATCTTCAGCTAGGTCTGCATATACAAATTAGGTACATTTTCCCTCTTGTTCTTTTGCCCCACCTCCACAACTCCCAACTTGAGCTATATAGTTAACGCCGTTACTTTAATAAACGAGCTGTTCCCTGACAGTCTTCCAGGTCATTCATACCCATTTTACTCACCAAGGCCTGAGACCCTGATCCCCAGCTCTCTGCACTCTGAAACCACCTGTGTGCAATGGCTGATTGGGGGCTTAGAGACACACACCTGGCCCTGATTAAGAACCCTACTCCCCTTCCTGGAACATTGGAATTTTGTCCTGCCATCCCCAATTGATGATCAGCTGGGTTTTCTTTACTCCTTTAGTTTCAGTTTGAGCCATTGCAAGAGACCAACTATGGTGCAACTGGCATCTTTCATCTGGTGCTACTCTCTGGCATTGACCGAAGGCACTTAGTCCTCTGGTCCTTCCGAAATCAGCAAAAATTACCTATTTGATTCTCGTCAGAATAAAAACAAACAAACAAACAAAAACCAATAATGAAACAACCAGTTAAAAGCCCTCAGTATGGCTGCTTATTTGCTTAAAGCTGAGGCCAGTCCTGTGCTCTAGTCTCCTTGTGATCCCCTGGAACTCCTGTGGACCCAGAGACATTCCCCTTTTGGTTGAGAGCTCCCATCACTTTCTGTCATGGGAAATTCAGCTTCTCACCAAAAGTTCCAAATTAGGTGCCTTTGGGCTTTCCTCAAGCTGTGAGGGATTAAACTCTCCCAGAAAAGAAGTTCTTTCTGGGAGGAAGTCCTTTAATTAGCCTTTTGGATGGTCTCAAGAAGCTGAGGTCTGGACCTGAGTGATTTACCCCACAGAAAGGCAAAGTTCAAGAAAGGACATCCCTCCTCTCCTTCCTCCCCATCATGTGGCCTTCTGGCAATGTGTGAGTCCCTTCCAGAAGGAAATTAATGATAAACCCAAACCCCTTACTGCAAGGAATGACTTTAATAAGGAAAGCTCTGAAGATTGCCTTGTGGCACAGCTCTCTGGGCATGAATGAGGCATCAAATATATTAGACAGAAAATGACCCCAACCCTTTATAACTACCTCCCTTAACTGCCACTACCACCTATGCCCTCCTGCCTCAACCTCTAAAACTCTAGCCCATTTTTGTAATTAAAAAGAATTATGGCCAGGTACAGTGACACATGACTGAAATCCCAGCAGTCAGGCAACATGATCTCTGTGAGCTTGAGGCCAGCCTGGCCTACACATCTGGTCCAGGCCAAGATTACACAGAGAAACCCTGTCAAAAAAAATAAAATAAAATAAAGAGAGACAGAGACAGAGACAGACAGACAGACAGAAGAATTCTGGAAGATGGAGGCTATTATAAGGCCTATGGGTCTGAGTATTCCTCCCAAACAGGCTTCCCCTTGTCTCCACAATGTCAGCCAATACTCCACTATTGGCTGTAGATATTTAAATTCGTTTTTTTCTCTATAATCCTACACCCAAAGAGTGTCAATGGGACTCTATTCTGGCACTCTTGAAAAGGTTGTCCCCTCTCTCTTTTCACAAAAAAGAACTCCTGGATCCCCTTCTGTCTTCACCGATGTAGAAAACAGAGGTGGGGATGGGGGATGGGGTGGGGAGTTGCAATCCATCCCATTATTCATTTCTGACAGCTCTCTGACTGATCCCCCCAATTCAGAGAACTCTATGCTGTCTACGTGGCCCTCAAATTATTTTCTGACAGCTTTTATGTTGTTAACCCGTTCCCCTGGCTCTCCAGATCCTTTCTCTGGTTAGATGCAAATCCCCTCTGCCCCCTGCTCATGAGAGTTTCAAATTTGATTCCAGGACGGACCACTCCTCTTTGTCCAACATGTTCAAGCTCAAAACCTCCTATCTGATCCTCTATCCAAAGGAAACTCCCTGGGCTGCCCACGTTGCCATAACAGGAATTTTTATAGTCACCCTTGAATAAGCAAATAATTTTTACTCACACACCCATGTTAACCTTAAATTGTTAAAAACCCGATTCCTCTTATACCATCTGATCAACTATATCATAAAAATTTACAGTTCATGTGCCTAGCTAATACAACAAATGCGAGTTAACCTCTAAGTCCTCAAGGTAAATGTCCTTGGGCAGATTGATGTACCCCAATTTGGGTGACAAAAATATGTTTTTGTTAAAATAGACACTTACTCCCACTTTTTACCATCTGATCAACTATATCATAAAAATTTACAGTTCATGTGCCTAGCTAATACAACAAATGCGAGTTAACCTCTAAGTCCTCAAGGTAAATGTCCTTGGGCAGATTGATGTACCCCAATTTGGGTGACAAAAATATGTTTTTGTTAAAATAGACACTTACTCCCACTTTTTATGGGCAGCTGCCAAAATGGGAGAAAGTTCTAAAAAACTTACAATCTTCATGCTTTCCTCATTCTCCATTATGAGCCTGCTACCACAACTCAAGACCATAAATGCCCCACCTTTTCCAGAACTTATTTTGAAACCTCCTGCTGTACAGGGGAGGTTACTCGAGACATGGGTATCCCTTATAATCTCCAGGGATAAGGCATAATTTCAAGGGCACACCAAACCCCTAAAAACCAGCAAAAAAGATAAGATGATAAGATACAAGCTCTAAGTCCCCTATTGTTCAGGAGGCAATGGTCCTAACAACTCTAAACATTATTAATATACATAGAAACACAAAATATGCTAACAGTATTTTTCATTGGTATTCACCACTAGGTACTCTCCTATTGATAAGATGGGATCTGGAAGGTACCTGACCCCTCCTCACAAAGGGAAGGAGTTTTGCTTACTTATCCTCACTCATACAAAAGCAAAATGAACTTGGGCCATCATCCTTAAGCCATGGCTTTTAACAATCATTTACTGTTACAAGAGGCTTGAGGAAGTTAGAACATGTTAATTGAGGGGGAAAAAAAGCACATAATAAAGATGAAGGTACTGAAGAAGTGGGGTTTTCATTGTTTTCTTTTCTTTTCCAACAAAGGTGACTAGCCTGATAAGGTCCCATATTCCTTGAACCTTCCCTCATCTTATAACAATTCAATTTTCCTAAGCCCTACATATGCCTGAGTTCTAGCACAGCCTTCCTCTTCATGCCTTATGATCTGGTCAAGCCAGATTATAAATTCAAGTTCTCATGGATGGGATAAAAAATAAAAAAATAAAAAGGTCTCCTTGACTGTACCTGTTCAATAACCCTGTTTGAGTTCTGGCACACACTTTGTGCAAAAACAGTATTGCCCTGCTAGACTATTTTCTTCTTTTGACACCAAGATTATTCTATTCTTTGTCATTCTTGAGTGCCTAACTCCCCACAGTATGGCAAATAAAGCATTACTTTGGAGATATTGTTGTCTCTGAAGAGAGTATGTGTAAATCAGGACTGAAGGCTTAATGACCTAAAAGCCTCAATAAGAAGAGAATTTCCTGACAGGAAACTTGAGAGTCGGTAACACCTGTGCGCTGTTAGGAGTTCTGATAGTGCAACTGACATACCAAGTTCCAGTGGTATTTACTACTTTGAGACTTCAGGGTACCTGACTAGCAGAAGGAATCTGTTAACCCCTCAGTTTCCCTTTCTGCTCTACAAAGCTTCCGAGTCCCCTGCTTCCCTCCACACAACCTCTATTTCCACAGAGAGGCTGCTGCCCTTGAGTTATTCTGACGAAATGACAATTCTGCTTCTGTAGAATTCTGTCACCTTTCATTTGTTTCCTCCACATTGCCTCCATTAATCCTGATATAACAAGGACCATTTCCAGGTTCTGAAAACCTGGGAAAAAAAAATCTTCTAACTTATCGTATTATAAGAAAAGAGTATGTGTACATTTTAGGAAGAATCCCTTAAGTTTTTGTGAGATGATGGCCATGTTAAAATGGATAGAAATAGCCAGTCACTCCCCGCAAGCTGACCAAAGTCAATCTGACCCATCAACATTCAAGAAAGATAGAGAATCTGCTGGATACAAAGGAATAGTAAGTCTAAGGTACATCATTAACCTTAAGTTACAATAGACAAAGCTGATGGAATTATTCTCTTTTATCTGATTTTCTGTTAGGTGGGTACATCATTTCTCACCATACAATGTTCAGTGTAATAGCTATCAGCATAAAAAATGAAAATTATTTTTGTAAATGTGTGTATCCTGTACTTGTAGAAATACTGCAAGAGAATAACATCTTAAATCAGCCCCAGATGAGGCTAGGCCAAGTTCGTCTCCTCTCACCTCCGCTCAACTTCCTGAATCAGAAGAACACCAAGTACATAATACATCTGAGCAGCACTAAAATAGAGAAAGAGAACCACTGGATTTAATTTAGGCCCAGCTTCCATTCTGAGCTCTGCTTGGCTAGCAAATCTTCAACAAAAGTAACTAAATAAAAAGAAAAGAAAAAGAAAGTGGGTGTTTACCACAGGTTAGAAATTGCAGCGGATTCAAATCAACAAACTAGATGTGGGCTGAGGTGGTGAGAGGTGGCAGTTGAAGGCATTGTGACAGCATTGAGGAGCTAGAGCTGACAGCATGACATTGAGGGATTCAGCAACTCCCAAGCAAATGCAGAGATGTACTGCTGTTTTAGCACAAAAAGAGAATGGAGATTCATAATGAGGAGATGACTCACAGAGGAAATGGACGCATTATGCTGTGTCTTCAGTGAAGGGAGGAAAGGAAATGTACTCGAAACCAAAATGTTAAAATGAATCACTGGGAACTGATGGGAGAAACTTGATGTAACTAGAGTATTTGCTGACATAAAAATGTGGCTTCACGATGAAAAGTCTCCTAAGATCTCATTCTGCAACCCTTTGGAACACACACACACACACACACACACACACACACACACACACACACAGGTATGTATGCAGGCATGCAATCACACATGCATACACTCATGAGATCTAATCTTTCACCAACCTGGCCAGCAATTCTAACCCCATTCATCACTGCATGAGTCTTGGAAATGGATCTGTAGGTTGAACATTCACTTCTGTATCTGATTCAATCACCGTAAGCTTTTCTTGTAGACTAAACAAGAGCCTGGCAAGGAAAGTGAGGTCACAGGAAATAAATGAACAGTCATAATTTTGTTGTCGGGACAAGTCTTTTTTGTAATTGCTTGTAAATCACTTCTTAAAATTGAAGATTTATCAAAAATTTTAACACAAAAAGAAATATTTGTGTATATGAGTGTGCAGTTTTATGCCACCTGTGTGTGTATGTGTGTGTGTGTGTGCCTATAGAAGTCATAAGAAGGCATATGATTTCTTGAAGATGTAATTTCATGTAGTTGTAAGGTGACATGGGTTCTCCGAACAAAGCTTGTATCTTCTGATAATGCATTTAACTGTGGAATTATGTCTCTAGCCCCAAGACTTTACTTTTTTTAAAGGTACCTGCTTGTATGTCATACAGTGTAGGGCACAGGGGGTCTATTTCTTTATATACTTAACACATGGAGAAGGTAAAAAGAGATGCAGCAGAGGAATTTAAACACAGCAGAATCTCTAACATGAAAAACCCTCAAGTTCTCACCCTGAGCCCTCCTTAGAAAATAGATCCTAACCCATTTCCTTTTTTAAAGTGTTGCATTTTACCACAGTTTGGATACCAGAGAAAGAGCTAGGGAAGGGAGGTGGGGACACAGCCTTGAGAAGCTGTTCACAACAGAACACTGAGAAGGTAAAAAATAAAATAAACTGCTTCAAACATGTGTGATTAAAAAAAATGAGCATGCAGTTTCCAAGGAAGCCCTACCTAGTTCATCTTAGTCTTTCACAATGATTTTTCAGTTGATTTAAAGGAATTTTTACTGAGATAGAGCAGAGTGTGGGTCAGTTTTTCCCAGCTTCTTTGTAGCATTTTGATCATATCGAGAGCTGATGATAAGATTAAGAAACATAGGAAAACTATGTATCTAATATGAAGACCAGTCATAACAGTTTCAGTTCAGAAAGTTGAGTGACAGGCATACGATGCTCTGCACACAGTCAGTAATCACGCAGAAGGGTCTAAGATAATGAGGTAAATACTGTATAACCTATGCTGGTCATCCTAGTATACATAACTACAGAGAGTTTCAAACATGGTCAGGATGATTAAGGGATACATTTTAAATATAATTGTGCGGCACATGATTTAAATTTTTAATAAAGTTGCTGAATGAGATTTTCAATAAACAAACATGAATGATTACAATTTTTAAATTTCAATATCAAGCGAACAGTAAGGCTTAGGTTTCGAAACATATAAACAGTTTTAATATAAAATTCCTAGGAAAGTCTGTGACACTCTTTCTCATATGCAAATAAATGTAAGAAAAATAAAATAGTACCAAGTGCTGTAAGATAGTCCTCTCTCTGATGCTGGAAGACTAAGCTCTATTTTTAAAACACTCAGGCATCACAGCTGACCTTTACATAAGAGAATGACCCATAAGTGGCTTTACAGTAAATCCCTCTTCTTTTCCTATTTATACGAGGACAGTACTGAAAAGAATTAGGGACTAAGTGGTCTCATGGGAAACAGTTTTAATACTCATTTTTATATGTTCAGGTAGGCAGAAAACACTGGAACAATACAGCAAAGAGAAAATAAGGACTCATTTCTTCTTCCTAGAAAAAGAGGTGCAAAACCCACATGCTTATTATTATTATTATTGTTATTATTATTAATTTTTGAGAATTTCAGAGGTGAGTGTTGCATTTGCATCGTTTCCATCTTCCCTTTATCACCTTCATCTCACTCAGTATCCTCAAATTCAAGATGTTTTTTTTTTCTTTAATAATAACTGCTATACAAATGTAACATATGTGACAAATGTTGATGTGGTTGGTTATTTAGTTGCTAATTGGTGGAACTATTTAGAAATTATTAGGTGTGAAAAATTAACTCTGTCTTTGACTGATGGCTATGGGTTTTAGAGGAATTTTAATCCAGCAACATGGCTACTCTGGCAAGGGATCACATCCAAAGACCTAGGTCTATGTGAGTCTGCTGGAATACACACATACCCTTAGTATACACATTTAATCTTTCTGGCTGGAATATAGTACACATTTTTAATCCAAAACAGTGAAGTCTAATTGAAGGGCAGACAAAGTGATGAATCAGAGAAGGATTTGACAGAATGAGTCACAGCTAGGATATGGAACCAACTTTCACAAGAACACACAGGAAAGAGAAGAAACTTAAGAGTATCACACACACACACAAACACAGAGAGAGAGAGAGAGAGAGAGAGAGAGAGAGCAGCAGAGTTTGTGGAAACAGTACTGTAGAGTTAGAGTTTGGGAGTACAGTACAGTTTGGTACAGTTTCATTGAATGCAGTTGAGTTCATGCAGTTGAGTTCATGGAATTCAGAGGCAGTTTTTCCAAGCCAAGCAAGTCAAGTGAGAAGTAGGGAGAAGCTGGTATGAATCAGTCAGCTTCGAGAGAAGTTTTGAGCCAGAACAGCTGAATTGAACCAGCTAGCCCGAACTCAGAAAGAGCCAGAAAGGGTAAGTTTATTCAGCAGGAACTCTAGGAGGCTGGGCCTGGGTTAGCAGATGGAGGCTGGAAGCTGATGTCTTCAAGATGCAGGGTTGCTGAAGATTAGATTGTAAGGAGGTTAGAAGTTTCCAGGCCTAGGCCTAGGTGTAGTTATGCAGAAATGCTCAGTGCTCAGCCCAAACCATGAAATGTAAAGCTTAGGTACAGCTTTCTTCTTATTCCATCATCTGAGAAAATAAAAACAACTTTTTTTTTTAATTTTATTTTTTCCTATCAGTTACATTTTATTAACTCTGTATCCCAGCCGTGTCCCGATCCCTCATTCCCTCCTAGTCCCTCCCTCCCTCCCTCCCTCATCTCCACCGTGCCCCTTTCTAAGTCCACTGATGGGGGGGGAACCTCCTCCCCATTCATCTGATCCTGTTTTATCAGGTATCTTCAGGACTGGCTGCAAAGCCCTCCTCTGTGGGCTAACAGGACTGCTCCTCCCTTGGGGGTGGGGAGGCCAAAGAGCCAGTCATTGAGTTACTGTTAGAAATAGTCCTTGTTCCCCTCACTTTGGGAAACCAATTGGTTACTGAGCTACCAAAGGCTACATCTGAGTGGAGGTTCTAGGTTATATCCATACATGGTCCTTGGTTGAATGTCAGTCTCAGAAAAGACCCTGTGCCCAGATATATTTGGTCCTTGTGGAGCTCTTACCCTTTCTGTATCAAACTAACTCCCAATCTTTCTTACGATTTCCTGTACTCTGCCAAAGGTTTGGTCATGAGTCTTTGCTTTGAAAACACTGCTAGTTAGAGTCTTTCAGATGTGCTCAGTAGACTCCTGTCATACGTTCAATGCACATCCCATCTGTCTTTCTAAAGGAGGATTGATCATCTTACCCCATGTCTGCTCTCTTGATTATCTTTTTTAGGTGTATAGATTTCCTTATGTTTATCATATCTTCTAGGTCTATATAAGTGAGTATATACCATGTTTGTCTTTCTCCTTCTGGGATATTTCACTCAGAATGATCTTTTCTAGATCCCACCATTTGCCTGCAAATTTCATGATTTCCTCCTTTTTGATTGCTGAGTAATATTCCATTGTGTAGAAATACCACAATTTCTGTACTCATTCTTCCGTTGATGGACATCTGGGTTGTTTCCAGGTTCTGGCTATTACAAATAAAGCTGCTATAAACATGGTTGAGCAAGTATCCCTTTTGTGTACTTGAGCAAACTTTGGGTATATACCTAGCAGTGGTATAGCTGGGTCTGGAGGAAGCACTATTCCTATTTGTCTTAGAAAGTGCCACATAGCTTTCCAGAGTGGTTGTACCAGTTTACATTCCCACCAGCAGTGGAGGAGGGTTCCCCTTTCTCCA
Source organism: Meriones unguiculatus (assembly GCF_030254825.1). Classification (NCBI taxonomy): domain Eukaryota; kingdom Metazoa; phylum Chordata; class Mammalia; order Rodentia; family Muridae; genus Meriones; species Meriones unguiculatus. The sequence goes on from NC_083363.1 coordinate 50,059,316, forward strand.
CAACCTCTCCAGCATGTGTTGTCTCTTGAGTTTTTCATCTTGGCCATTCTGATGGGTGTAAGGTGATATCTCAGGGTCGTTTTGATTTGCATTTCCCTGATGGCTAATGAGGATGAGCATTTCTGTAAGTGTTTCTCTGCCATTCGATATTCCTCTGTTGAGAATTCTCTGTTTAGCTCTGTTCCCCATTTTTTAAGTGGATTACTTGGTTTGCTGCTTTTCAGCTTCTTTAGTTCTTTATATATACTGGACATTAGCCCTCTGTCAGATAAAGGGTTGGTGAAGATTCTTTCCCAATCTGTAGGCAGTCGTTTTGTTTTGATGACGGTGTCCTTTGCTTTACAGAAGCTTTTCAGTTTCATGAGGTCCCATTTATTGATTGTTGCTCTTAGAGCCTATGCTGTTGGTGTTCTGTTCAGGAAGTTGTCTCCTGTGCCAATGAGATACAAATTCAACTCAAAAAAATCAGAAGCCCTCCTGTATACGAAAGACAAAAAGGCTGAGAAAGAAATTAGGGAAACAACAGCTTTCACAGTAGCCACTAATAACATAAAGTACCTTGGGGTGACTCTAACCAAGCAAGTGAAAGACCTGTTTGAGAAAAATTTCAAGTCTCTGAAGAAAGAATCGAAGAAGACATCAGAAGATGGAAAGATCTCCCATGCTCATGGATTGGTAGGATTAACATTGTGAAAATGGCCATCCTGCCAAAAGCAATCTACAGATTCAATTCAATTCCCATCAAATTACCAACTCAATTCTTTACAGTCCTTGAAAAAAAGATTCTCAGCTTCATATGGAGAAACAAAAAACCCAGAATCTCCAAAATGATCCTGTACAACAACAGATCATCTGGAGGTATCTCCATCCCTGATCTCAAGCTGTACTACAGGGCAACAGTAACAAAACCTGCATGGTATTGGCATAGAAACAGAAAGGAGGATCAAAGGAACCGCATAGAAGACCCAGAAATAAATCCACACACCTATGAATACTCGATATTTGACAAAGAAGCCAAATCCATTCAATGGAAAAAAGACAGCATCTTCAACAAATGGTGCTGGACCAACTGGATGTCAAATGCAGAAAAATGAAAATAGATCCATATTTATCACCCTGCACAAAACTAAAGTCAAAGTGGATCAAGGACCTCAACATAAAACCAGATACTCTAAATCAATTGGAAAAAAAAGTGGGGAACAGCCTAAAAACAACTTCTAAAATGGATCAAAATGTAAGTTCTTAGCTTCTAACCTAGCACCATGCCTGCCTGCCTCCTGCAATACCCCCACTAAGATAATTGTGGTTTCTAATTATCTGGAATCATGAGCACCAGTAAAATTTTTTCTTTACTACATTGCCTATGTCATGGTGACTTCACAAAAATAGAAAAGTAAATAAGACAGAATAAAAGTAACATTTTTTGTATTTTTATTTTATTATTAGTAGTATTTATTAAAATTTATTCACTTTGTATACCACCTGTGGCCCCCTCCCTCATCTCCTCCCAATCCCACCCTCCCTCTGTCTTCTACTCCTATACTCCTCCCCTAGTCCACTGATAGGGGAGGTCCTCCTCCCTTTCCCTCTAACTCTAGCCTATCAGGTCTGATCAGGACTGGCTGCATTGTCTTCCTCTGAGGCCTAGCAATGCTGCTCCCCTCTTAGGGGAAGGTGATCAGAGAGCCTGCCACTGATTTCATGCCAGAGACAGCCCATGCTCCCCTTGCTAAGGAACCCACTTGGAGACTGGGTCTATGGGCTACATCGGAGCAGGGGTTTTAGGTTATATCCATGCATGGTCCTTTGTTTAGGTATCAGGCTCTGCAGGACCCCTTGAGTCCAGTTTTGTGCCTCTGTTGTTCTCCTTTTGAGCTCCTGACTCATCTAGGTCTTCTATCTCCCCCTTCTTTCACAAAATTCCATGCATTCTGTCCATAAAAATAACATATTTTAAAAAAAGAAATAACATATTTAATGAAGAAAATATAAAAACTACAATGAATTTATTATGAATAAACAGTAGTTATTGCTAACACAAATGTAAAAATGTACAGTCATCAAGTTTATTAAATATAGACTTGTAACATTCTCAGCTATTTTATTAATATTAGATTTGAGATTATTAAAAGTACAATAACAATTTCATTATAATTAAAGACTTTTAATGCAGAAAAGTGCTGAATATGTAACAGGACATCTTTTTTCTATTTTTTTTAATGTATGTTTAATTTATTATAATTTATTCACTTTGTATCCCAGCTGTAGCCCCTCCCTCATCCCTTCCAAATCCTTACCTCTCTCCCTCTCCCCCCCATTCCTCTTTCCCAGTCCAGTGATGGGGGAGGACCTCTTCCACTTCCATCTGACTTAGCCTATGAGTTCTCATCAGGACTGCCTGCATTGTCTTCCTCTGTGTTCTGGTAAGGCTGCCCCATAGTAAGAGAACATCTTAAAACAACAAATGGGTCTAGAAAGACTCCTCAATTGATAAAGTTATTGCTACACAAGGATGAATACCTGAGTTTGATTCTCTAGAACCCTTGTGCAAAGCCCAGGGTGAGGACAGTCTCTGGAGAGGTGAAGACAGGATTTAAGCCAGTGTAGCTTAATTAGCTAGCCTTAGGCTAGTGAAATATTCTCTCTCAGTAAATAACATAAAGTGTTTGAGGAACACACTAGGTCATCTTCTGGTCTCTGAACACATGTGGGCACTCACACACACACACACACACACACACAGACACAACCACCTCTCTTCACACATGTGTTTGTGTGTGCTGAGAGAGTCTATGGAAGGAGGAAAGCAAGGTATGCTACCAGGATCTGTGTATACCTCTGGGAATGGGGGACAGAGAAAAAGAAGATTGTCTGCTATAAAGGTCGGGATAAGACTAGGCTATACTGACTGGGGTCCAGGAAGCATAATGAAAATTGACCGTCTGTATTCCTGGCAGAAATGGACAGCTGCTTTCTAGGGAGTACCTGAAGTAGTAAGAGGATGATACACTGAAAGGGTGTTGAGGAGGAAGTTTGTAGGAGAAGATCTGGTCCCACTGAATGGGGACAGAGAGGAAGGATTTCATTGCAAAAGTTTCCATGACCTGGAACACTTTGTGTCTTTCATGATCCTTATGGAAAAAAAATAGCCATGTCATTAATGGTAAATTAAACGAAAAAGTTCTATTATTTTTATTGGGCACTGTAGTGTGATTATATTGCTATTTAGCAAAAAAAAAAAAAAGAAAAGAAAAGAAAAGAAAAGAAATCCTATTTGATAAGCAGAAAATGCCTCATGGAAAGTATATTGAATTTATATATTTAACATTCAACATTCAGTTTGTAACCAAATGGACATAAGAAGTTTAGAAAGCTTGATTCTAAAAACAATAGGGAGTTTTTAATTGTCAAAATCTTGATTTTTTTTCATTGAATTTGAATAGCTCACTTTCCGTTTTAGAGAATTTTCTTTCACATGTTTGAGTAAATAGTAAACAAAAAGTATAGCATTAATTAGCAATAAGAATCAGATTAAAGATTTTTTTTAAATGTAATAATAATGACAATATACTTGTCTTAGTGCCTTAAATTGTTTATCTACAATAGTTTTTATGTCAGGAGGAAGATTTGATAATTTTTAAAAATCATTACTTAGAAAATTCTGTAATATCGCTTAGAGCACACAACATAAAATATAATTTAATATTTTGGTTCATTAGTTTCACCCATATTTTATATAAATTATATAATTATTAATAACTGTACTTCACTGATATATTTAATTCTTAGTATGCTGTAAACACCCACACTTACTTACCAGACCAGGATTATCTGATATAGCCATTGAATTAAACCAAGCTCAGGTTGGAGGGGAAAGAGCAAGGCTGACATTGTGACAATTTTATTAAGAGCAATCAGACTTTATTATTATTATATTATTACTATTATTATTATCATCATTATTATTTACTATTTATTCACTTAGTATCACAGTTGTAGTCCCCTTGCTTGTCTCTTCCCAGTCCCACCCTTCTCTCCCTTTTTCTCCTTCCTCATTTCTCTCTCCTATTCCACTGGTAGAGGAGGTCCTCCTCCCCTACTCTCTGATCCAAACCTATCAGGTCCCATCAGGACTGTCTAGATCCTCTTCCTCTGTGGACTGGCTAGGTCACCCCACCACAGGAGAAGTTATCAAGGAGTTCATGTCAGAGACTGTCTCTTCTCCCCTTACTAGGGATCCCACATGCAGACTGAGCTGTCTATGGGCTACATCTGGGCAGGGGGTCTATGTCCTCTCTATGCATAGTCTTGGATTGATGTATCAGTCTCTGTAGCACCCCTAAAGTTAGGCCCAGCTTTTTGTCTGTGTCAGTCTCCTGTGGGGTTCCTGTCCCCTGCGGTTCCTTCTACCTCTCCCTTCTTCCATAAGATTCCCTGTGCTCTGTCCAAAGTTTGGCTGTGTGTCTCTACATCTCTTTCAATCCCCTGCTGGGTGGAGTCTTTTAGAGGACATCTATGGTGGATGCCCATCATGTTCTTTCTCTTTTACCATTTCTGGTGCCTATCCTGTTTGCCCTTCTGAATGAGAAATATGCATTTTCCATAGGGTACTTTTTGTACTTTAGCTTCTTTTGGTCTGTAGATTTTAGTCTGTTTATCCTATATTATATGGCTAATATCCACTTATAAGTGAATATATATCATGTATGTCTTTCTGCTTCTGTGTTACCTCACTCAGAAGATAATCTTTTCTATTTCCCATCATTTACTTGCAAATTCATGATTTCCTTATTTTCAATAACTGAGTAGTATTCCATTGTGTAAATGTACCACAGACCTTAACATAAAACCAGAGACACAAAATCTGTTAGAAAAGAAAAATGGGGAAGAACCTGGAACTCATTGGCACAGGAGACAATTTCCTGAACAGAACACCAACAGCACAGGCTCTAAGATCAACAATCAATAAATGAGACCTCATGAAACTGAAAAGCCTCTGTAAAGCAAAGAGAAATCTCAACAGAAAACAAACAAACAAAAAAGCAACAGTCTACAGACTGGCAAAAGAGCTTCACCAACCCTACATCTGACAAGAGGAATAATATACAGAATATATAAAGAATTCAAGAAATTAAACACCAACAAACCAAATAATCCAATTTAAAATGGGGTACAGATTTAAACAGAGAATTCTCAACAGAGAAATATTGATTGACAGAGAAACACTTAAAGAAATGTTCAACATCATTAGTCATTTCCGAAATGTAAAAAAAAAAAAAAAAAAAAAAAAGAAAGAAAGAAAGAAAGAAAGAAAGAAAGATGACTCTGAAATTTCAATTTACAACCATCAAAATGGCTAATGCCAAAAAACTCAAGTGACAACACATCAACACATGCTGGAGAGGATGTAGAGAAAGGGGAACCCTACTCCATTGCTGGTGGGAGTGCAAACTTGTACAGCCATTTGGAAATCGGTCTGGTCCTTTCTCAGAAAACTGGGAATAATGTTATTTCAAGACCCAGCTACATCATTCCTGGGTTGTTGGTCTTTGGGGAGGCTCCCCAAAGTTAGGCCTTGTGCCTTCTACCTAACCACTTCCACAGTCATGTCAGCAGAAGTTGCCCCAACCTTTAAGCCCCAAAGGTCCTCTGCCAGGAATGCCTAAAGTGAGCATATATCTGAAAGATTCTCAACCATACAACAAGGGCTTTTGCTCAACTATGTTCGTAGCAGCTTTACTTGTAATAGCCAGAATCTGGAAGCAACCTAGATGTCCCTCAACCAAAGAATGTACCCATAAATTGTGTGGCATTGATGCAATCAGACTTTTATAGCCTATCAGGGACAGAATATAGTGGCAATTGTCAGGACACAATAATATTTGCTAGCTATACAAGATTTGCAAAATTAATGTCTAATACCAGTTTTCCTATCAAGCTCCCATACTTCCTGGACTTATAGAGGAACATAGGGAGAAAAAGTGACCTGAGTGCTTCACTGCCAGAGGAGTCACTTGGTTTCTCAAGAACTGAAAGAAACATGGTGGCTCAGGAACCATGAACTCCAAACTGAAGAACCTATGATACATGTCTCTCAGGGCAGCTATGCCAGCTCAAGTCCATGTTTCCCTGCAGTTTACTAGGCAAGGACAATAATCTCAATGAGTAAAACAGCTGTGTCTTTTCAGGTGCAAACTCTGTAGATACCATGAAAAAATAATCTAGCACATGGCTTAGTAGTTTTTACAGCACCCACTCCTTGTAGCTTTAAAAGTGTTCTTGGCCTGCAGTGTGCACACATTTATGACAGTATTTCCTTGTAACTTCCATCTCTTGTAGTAGACCTTCTCATTTATTTTTTTGTGACCAAATCATTGGCAGAAATCTATTTAAAAAGAAAATAATTTATTATGATTTAGAATTTAAGAAAGCAAACAGTTTGCAGTGGCCAGAAACTATGGAGGTAGCAATGTGAGGTAGGTGATCACAGGGTCCCTATAGCCACTAGAGACAGAGAACAGTGTAGGTACTTACCTCAGTTTTATCACTGTTCTATCATCATCATCATCATCATCATCATCATCATTTTATTTTTATTATTCCAGAACCACAAACCATGGTGTTATAGCAAACACCATTATGAGGACCTTCTCTCCTCCCATAATTGTCTTTGGAAGCCTCCTCACACACACACAATTGTCTGTTTGTTATTCTATGTCAGTCAAGGTGACATTGAAGAATGATGGTCATACTTTTATCTTCCACCAAAATTATTGATTAATTCATATATTCACTCAGCAAATATTTGCTGGGAATAGAATATGCTAGATAGTCTTAAAAGTAGAAAAAATAAATTCGTTATAAGTAATTTTTTTTAAAATGCCAGTCAGGTCGTCTTTGTAGATTTAGAAAAGAACATTTGTAGAATCTTCGTCTCATAGCCTATTTACTATTCATATTTTTATTTTTAATTAATTTTTTTGTTTATTTTGAGGCATGCTCTTACTTCCTGACCTGGTCTGGAAGTCTCTTTGTTTACCAGCATGGCCTGGAATATACTATGTTGACCAGAATGGCTAAAATTTACTCTGTAGCATCATCTGGTTGTAAGCATACAAAAATCTGTTTGTCTCTGCCTCATGGATGCTGAGATTAAAAATTACCACATCTGGTCTCACAATTTCACCTTACAATTACCCAAGTATGTGACTGTGTGTGTATGTGTTAAGGATGGAAAAAAGCATGGCACAGAATTTTAAGTAAAAAACAAGAATACTTCAAAACAATGACCTACACTTACTTGACAAGTTAATGATGATATATTTATTCTTACAACTGACACGAACATGGTTTGTTCATGCCACATATAATAGACATCTGGGTTCTCTATGCTTTTGAGAGCTGTATTTTACTTAATAATGCATTTATTTATTAATAATGCATCATGTTGTCCGTGATAAACACATAATATGTTGTCAATTAAAGTAAAATTGCAAAGACAATAGTGGTTAAAAGGAAATAAAAACTTTGGAAGGGATGATTAACATTAACGAGCAGGAAAGATTCAGTAACCCCAACTCCCCAGAGGCAGTTCACTGGAAAAGTTAACACTAATAGTTTTGATTTACTCAGATGGAAGGTCAGGTTAGAATTCCTTCAGTCAATAATACTTCCAACATTTGCTTGTTAGACATAGACAAACATTTGCAAAATTATAGAGTTATATTTCCTCTTTTGCATTGCTGCAAAAAAAAAAAAAAATTGAATTCCACCCTGAGTCCCTGCAAATCACAGCCCGTATCTTTATTTTCCAAGAAAAGTCTTAAAGCAGATTCACTGAGGTGCTAGGGTAGAATAGGCTATTTCATTTTGTAAAGTTGATGCCTTTAGATACTCAGTGACAGCACAAGTAACTGTCATCCGTGTGTTGACAAATGAAAACAATTGTTAACCAGTCCTATAGAAATGAAAGAATTTGTTTCTATGTGCTCGTACTCAGCCAAGTTCAATGCGTAAAGTGAATGAACTGGGTGAACCTGAAAGTTGAAGTAAGACTTAAGGCTATTCCTTGAAAGGATGTTTTTACCTATGGCTTAAGTTTTGTCCAAATCATAAATTACGAATGGTCGGGCAAGCCATTTTTCCATGTAGGTAGGCAGAGAGCGATTGGAGACTGTCACCAAAGCACAAAATGTCATTAATGAACACACCGCACAGTGTACATACAGCTGTTGGTATGTGCAACAGGTCCACTGGGAAAGAAAATTCAGTTCTCTGCTTTCACAGCCTCATTATTTAATATGGCCTTAGTGTAGAAGCAGATAAATTGAGGAAAATAGTCATAGCTAGATCCTTGATGTTTGCAACTGAACTCTTACTGTTTCCATGCTTACAAGTGTTGTCTGAACAGCTTCTTCAGCTATGGCACTATTTGAAAAAAATATATTGGTAGGTTTTGAAAGAGTAGAGTTAACAAAGGAACTCAAATCTTGACCTACATAATCTGTTCATTTTCAATTCTGAAAAGGATACTTGAAGTTCTTCCATTTATTATTATTATCATTAATTACAATTAATTCAATGTTTCCCAGCTGCGTCCCATTCCCTCATCTCATCCCAATCTCACCCTCCTTCCCTCCTATCCCCCTATGCCCCTCCCCTAGTCCACTGATAGGGGAGGTCCTCCTCCCCTTCTATTTGACCCAAGCTTATCAGGTCTCATCAGGACTGGTTGCATTGTCTTCCTCTGTGGCCTGGCAAGGCTGCACCCCCTCAAATGGGGAGGTGATTAGAGAGCCTGTAACTGAGTTCATGTCAGAGACGGCCCCTGCTCCCCTAATTAGGGTCCCCACTTGGAGACTGAGTCTCTGTGTTACATCTGAGCAGAGTTTTAGGTCCTCTCCATGTATTGTCCTTGGTTGGGTTATCAGTCTCTACAGGGCTCCCAGGGCTCAGGTTTTTAGACTCTGTTGGTCTCCTTTTGGAGCTCCTGTCCCCTCTAGGTCTTTCTATCTACCCCTTTTTTTCATAAAGTTCCATGTCCTCTGTAAGTCTCAGCCTCTGCTTTGATTCCTCGATCAAGATCAATAGAGTCTTTCAGAAGCCCTCTGTGGTAGGCTCTTGTCCTGTTTCCTATCTTCTCCTGCTTTCAATTTCTATCATGTTTGTCCTTCTGAAGGAAGATTGAGCATCTTCCCTAGGGTTTTCTTTGTTGTTTATCTTCTTTAGGAGTATAGATTTTATTATGTTTATCCTAAATTGTACAGCTAATATACACTTATGAGTGAGTATATATGATGTGTCTCTTTCTGCTTCTGGGTTACCTGACTCAATATCTTTTCTAGTTCCCACCATTTGCCTACAAATTTCATGATTTCCTTGCTTTTAAAACTGAGTAGTATTCCATTGAGTAAATGTACTACAATTTCTGTATCCATTTCTTTTTTGAGGGACAAAACCAAACACACTAAACCTGTCAGAAGAAAAAGTGGTTCTGTTGTTCTCCTTGTGGAGCTCCAGACACTTTCAGGTCTTTCTATCTTCCCCTTCTTTCATAAGACTTCCTGCACTCTGCCCAAAGTTTGGCTACAAGTCTCAGCAAGTGCTTTAATACCCTGCTGGGTAGAGTCTTTCAGAGGTCCTCTGTTGTAGGCTCCTGTCTTGTTCCTTATTTTCACCATCTTCTGATGTCTAACCCATTTGCCCTTTTCAATGAAGATTAAGCATCTTCACATGGAAGGGGAGGAGGTTCTCCACTATCAGTGGACAAGGGAAATGAAGGGAAATGAGAGAGGAAGGGAGGGTGGGAACAAGTGTAGGGCTTTAGCTAGGATACAAATTATTAAATTCTAATAAATGAAACATTATATAAAAATAAATAAATTCAAAAAGAAAGAAACAGTTGGAAAAGCCTGGAACTCATTGGCACAGGAGACAACTTCCTGAACAGAACACCAACAGCACAGGCTCTAAGAGCAACAATCAATAAATGAGACCTCATGAAACTGAAAAGCTTCTGTAAAGCAAAGGACACTGTCGTCAGAACAAAATGACATAAGACAGATTGAGAAAGGATCTTCACCAACCCTTTATCTGTCAGAGGGCTAGTATCCAGAATATACAAAGAATTGAAGAAGTTAAAAACTAATATACCAACTTATTCAACTAAAAAAATGGGGTACAGAGCTAAACAGAGAATTTTCAGTAGGAAAATATCAAATGACAGAGAAACACTTAAAGAAATGTTCAGCATCCTTAGTCATCAGGCAAATACAAATCAAAACGATCCTCAGATTCCACCTTACACCCATCAGAATGGCTAAGATCAAAAACCCAAGTGACAACACATGCTAAAGAGGATGTGGAGAAAGGGGAACCCTCCTCCATTGTTGGTGGGAATGTAAAATTGTACAACCACTTTGGAATAAATATGGCACTTTCTCAGACAATTAGGAATAGTGCTATCTCAAGATCCAGCTGTAGCACTCCTAGGCATATATCCAAAGTGTGCTCAATATACACCAAGGACATTTGCTCAACCATGTTCATAGCAGCTCTGTTCATAATAGCCAGAAGTGCGAAACAACCTAGAGTTCTTCAACTTTTTTTTTTGCTGTTGCCATTTTTTTATTTTATTATTTTATTTTTTTATCAGTTACATTTTATTAACTCTGTATCCCAGCCGTGTCCCAATCCCTCATTCCCTCCCAGTCCCTCCCTCCCTCCCTCATGTCCACCGTGCCCCTTTCCAAGTCCACTGATAGGAGGGACCTCCTCCCCATTCATCTGATCCTGTTTTATCAGGTATCTTCAGGACTGGCTGCAAAGCCCTCCTCTGTGGCCTAACAGGACTGCTCCTCCCTTCGGGGGTGGGGAGACCAAAGAGCCAGTCATTGAGTTCCTGTTAGAAATAGTCCCTGTTCCCCTCACTTTGGGAAACCAATTGGTTACTGAGCTACCACAGGCTACATCTGAGTGGAGGTTCTAGGTTATATCCATACATGGTCCTTGGTTGAATGTCAGTCTCAGAAAAGACCCTGTGCCCAGATATACTTGGTCCTTGTGGAGCTCCTATCCTTTCCCCATCAGACTAACTCCCCTTCTTTCTTATGATTCCCTGTACTCTGCCAAAGGTTTGGTCATGAGTCTTTGCTTTGAAAACACTGCTAGTTAGAGTCTTTCAGATGCACTCAGTAGACTCCTGTCATACGTTCAATGCACATCCCATCTGTCTTTCTAAATGAGGATTGATCATCTTACCCCATGTCCGCTCAATTGATTATCTTTTGTAGGTGTATAGATTTCATTATGTTTATCATATCTTATAGGTCTATATAAGTGAGTATATACCATGTTTGTCTTTCTCCTTCTGGGATATTTCACTCAGAATGATCTTTTCCCACCATTTTCCTGCAAATTTCATGGTTTCCTCCTTTTTGATTGCTGAGTAGTATTCCATTGTATAGAACTACCACAATTTCTGTACCCATTCCACCGTTGATGGACATCTGGGTTGTTTCCAGGTTCTGGCTATTACAAATAGAGCTGCTATAAACATGGTTGAGCAAGTGTCCTTTTTGTGTACTTGAACAAACTTTGGGTATATACCTAGCAGTGGTATAGCTGGGTCTGGAGGAAGCACTATTCCTATTTGTCTTAGAAAGCGCCACATAGCTTTCCAGAGTGGTTGTACCAGTTTACATTCCCACCAGCAGTGGAGGAGGGTTCCCCTTTCTCCACAACCTCTCCAGCATGTGTTATTGCTTGAGTTTTTCATCTTGGCCATTCTGATGGGTGTAAGGTGATATCTCAGGGTCGTTTTGATTTGCATTTCTCTGATGGCTAATGAGGATGAGCATTTCTTTAAGTGTTTTTCTGCCATTCCATATTACTCTGTCGAGAATTCTCTGTTTAGCTCTGTTCCCCATTTTTTAATTGGATTACTTGGATTGCTGCTTTTCAGCTTCTTTAGTTCTTTGTATATACTGGATATTAGTCCTCTGTCAGATAAAGGGTTAGTGAAGATTCTTTCCCAATCAGTAGGCAGTCGTTTTGTTTTGATGACGGTGTCCTTTGCTTTACAGAAAATTTTCAGTTTCATGAGGTCCCATTTATTGATTGTTGCTCTTAGAGCCTGTGTTGTTGGTGTTCTGTTCAGGAAGTTGTCTCCTGTGCCAATGAGTTCTAGGCTGTTCCCCACTTTTTTTTCCAATTGATTTAGGGTATCTGGTTTTATGTTGAGGTCCTTGATCCACTTTGACTTTAGTTTTGTGCAGGGTGATAAATATGGATCTATTTTCATTTTTCTGCATGTAGACATCCAGTTGGTCCAGCACCATTTGTTGAAGATGCAGTCTTTTTTCCATTGAATGGAATTGGCTTCTTTGTCAAATATCGAGTATTCATAGGTGTGTGGATTTATTTCTGGGTCTTCTATGCGGTTCCTTTGATCCTCCTTTCTGTTTCTATGCCAATACCATGCAGTTTTTGTTACTGTTGCCCTGTAGTACAGCTTGAGATCAGGAATGGAGATACCTCCAGATGATCTGTTGTCGTACAGGATCGTTTTGGAGATTCTGGGTTTTTTGTTTCTCCATATGAAGCTGAGAATCTTTTTTTCAAGGTCTGTAAAGAATTGAGTTGGTATTTTGATGGGAATTGCGTTGAATCTGTAGATTGCTTTTGACAGTATGGCCATTTTCACAATGTTAATCCTACCAATCCATGAGCACGGGAGATCTTTCCATCTTCTGATGTCTTCTTCGATTTCTTTCTTCAGAGACTTGAAGTTTTTCTCAAACATGTCTTTCACTTGCTTGGTTAGAGTCACACCAAGGTACTTTATGTTATTTGTGGCTATTGTGAAGGGTGTTGTTTCCCTAATTTCTTTCTCAGCCTTTTTGTCTTTGGTATATAGGAGGGCTTCTGATTTTTTTGAGTTGATTTTGTATCCTGCCACTTTGCTGAAGGTGTTTATCAGCTGAAGGAGTTCTCTGGTTGAATTTTTGGGGTCGCTCATGTATACTATCATATCATCTGCAAATAGTGACACTTTGACCTCTTCCTTTCTGATTTGTATCCCCTTGATCTCCTTTAGTTGTCTTATTGCTCTGGCTAGGACTTCAAGTCCTATGTTGAAGAGATATGGGGACAATGGACAGCCTTATCTTGTCCCTGATTTCAGTGGGATTGATTTAAGTTTCTCTCCATTGAGTTTGATGTTAGCTATAGGCTTGCAGTATATTGCCTTTACTATGTTTAGGTATGTGCCTTGTATCCCTGATCTCTCCAAGACTTTAAACATGAATGGGTGTTGGACTTTGTCAAATGCTTTTTCTGCATCTAAGGAGATGATCATGTGGTTTTTCTCCTTTAGTTTGTTTATGTAGTGGATTATATTGATGGATTTCCGTATGTTAAACCACCCTTGCATGCCTGGGATGAAGCCTACTTGGTCATGGTGGATGATATCTTTGATGTGTTCTTGGATTCGGTTTGCAAGTATTTTATTGAGTATTTTTGCGTCAATGTTCATAAGAGAGATAGGCCTAAAGTTCTCTTTTTTTGTTGGGTCTTTGTGTGGTTTAGGTATTAAGGTGACTGTGGCTTCATAGAATGAGTTTGGTAGTGTTCCTTCTGTTTCTATTTTGTGGAATAGCTTGAGGAGAATTGGAGTTAGCACTTCTTTGAAGGTCTTGTAGAATTCTGTGCTGAAGCCATCTGGTCCAGGGCTTTTTTTGGAGGGGAGACTGTTAATGACTGCTTCGATTTCCTTGGGAGATATAGGGCTATTCAGTCTTTCTACCTGATCTTGACTTAGTTTTGGTAGATGGAATCTTTCAAGAAAATTATCCATTTCATTTAGATTCTCAAATTTTGTTGCATATAGGCTTTTGTAGTATGACCTAATAATTGTTTGGATTTCCTCAATGTCTGTGGTTATGTCCCCATTTTCATTTCTGATTTTGCTGATCTGGATAGTTTCTCTCTGCTTTTTAGTTAGTTTGGCTAAGGGTTTGTCTATCTTGTTGATTTTCTCAAAGAACCAGCTTTTTGTTTCATTGATTCTTTGGATAGTTTTATTTGTTTCTAGTTGATTGATTTCAGCCCTTAGTTTGATTATTTCCAGCCGTCTGCTCCTCTTGGGTGTATCTACTTCTTTTTTTTCTAGGGTTTTCAGTTGGGCCATTAAGTTGTTTGTATGTGATGTTACGAATTTCTTCTTGCAGGCAGTTAGTGCTATAAATTTTCCTCTGAGCACTGCTTTCAATGTGTCCCATAAATTTGGGTATGTTGTGCCTTCCTTTTCATTGAATTCTAGGAAGTCTTTAATTTCTTTCTTTATTTCTTCCTTAACCCAGCTGTCATTGAGTAGTAAGTTGTTCAGTTTCCATGTGCGTGTCGGCTTTTTGTTGTTTCTGTTGTTGTTGAGGTCGAGCTTTAGTCCATGGTGGTCAGATAGTATACAAGGGATTATTTCAATCCTTTTGTATCTGTTGAGGCTTGCTTTGTGGCCCACTATATGGTCTATTTTGGAAAAGGTTCCATGCGGTGCTGAAAAGAAGGTGTACTCTTTTGAGTTTGGGTGAAATGATCTGTAGACGTGTATTAGGTCCATTTGATTTAGGGATTCTGTGAGTGCTTTTATTTCCCTATTTGGTGTCTGTCTAGTTGATCTGTCCCTTGGTGAGAGTGGAGTGTTGAAGTCTCCCACTATTAAGGTATTAAATCAATGTATGATTTAAGCTTTAATAATGTTTCATTTATGAATGTCGGTGCTCTTGTATTTGGGGCATAGATATTCAAGATTGTGATGTCCTCTTGGTGGATTTTTCCTTTGATGAGAATATAGTGGCCCTCCTTATCTTTGTTGATTAACTTGGGTTGAAAGTCTATTTTATTAGATATTAGGATGGCTACTCCAGCTTGTTTTCTGGAACCATTTGCTTGAAAAACAGTTTTCCAGCCCTTTACTCTGAGGTAGTGTTTGTCTTTGTTGCATAGGTGTGTTTCTTGGATGCAACAGAATGTTGGATCCTGTTTCCTTAACCATTCTGTTAGCCTGTGTCTTTTTATTGGTGAGTTGAGTCCATTGATATTGATAGATAATAGTGACCAATGCATGTTAGTTCCTTTTGTAATGGAGTCGATGATCTAACCCTGTTTCATTGCTTGTTTTCTTTTCATTTTTGTTGGGACATTATCTGTATGCCCTGTTTTCTTGGGTGAATTTGTTTTCATTGGATTGGAGTTTTCCTTCTAGTATCTTCTGTAGGGATGGTTTGCTGTGTAGATATTGTGTAAATTTAGTTTTGTCATGGAAAATTTTGTTTTCTCCATCTATGTTGATTGAAAGCTTTGCAGGGTATAGTAGTCTGGGTTGACATTTGTGATCTCTTAGAGTCTCCATGATACTTGCCCAGGCCCTTCTGGCTTTCATAGTTTCTGATGAGAAGTCCGGTGTGATTCTGATAGGTCTACCTTCATATGTTACTTGGCCTTTTCCCCTTGCTGCTTTTAATTTCTTTTCTTTGTTCTGTAGATTTAGTGTTTTGACTATGATGTGATGTGATGTGTTTCTTTTCTGGTCTAGTCTATTTGGAGTTCTGTAGGCCTCTTGTATATTTATGGACATCTCTTTCTTTAAGTTGGGAAAATTTTCTTCTATGATTTTCTTGAAAATATTTTCTGGACCTTGGAGTCTGGAGTCTTCTTTTTCGTGAATTCCTATTATTCTTAGATTTTGTCTTTTCATAGCATCCTTGATTTCTTGGATATTTTGTGATTGAAACTTTTCTGATTTTACTTTTTCTTTGAGAAAAGTATCCATTTCTGCAAGTGTGTCTTCAGCTCCAGAGATTCTCTCTTCCATCTCTTGTATTCTGTTGGTGATGCTTACTTTTGTGGTTCCTGATCTTTTCTCCAAGTTCTCCAGCTCACGGGTTTTCTCATTTTGTGTTTTCTTTATTGATTCTAATTCTGTTTTCATGCCTTGAACCATTTCTTTCATGTGTTTGAATTTGGATTCCTGTCTCTCTACGATGGCCTCTATTTCTTTTTTCATTTCCTTCTTATATGGCTCTAATTTTTCCTCTACTTGTGTATCTATTTGTTTGGCTATGTTTGCCTGTGTTTCTTTAAGGATATTGTCTATTTCTTCTTTCTTTGCCTCCAATTGACTGGCCATCTCTTTGAAAGACTTGTTCATTTCCTCCTTATGAGCCTCAAATAATTGGGCAAGCATGGCTTTAAAATCATTTTCCTGTGCTTCTGCTGAATTGGTGTATCCATTGATTTTGGGGTTTGCTGGTGAAGTCATGATGTCCTGATTTATGTTGGAAGTGTTCTTTCGCCTACCTCTGGCCATTGGCTTATCTGAAACCTTCCCTGTTTGTTTTTGGATTCTGCAGATCAGACTGGTGCTGTCTCTCTCTGGTGTCTGGAGAGTTCTTCAGGAAGCTGAGCACTCTCAGCGTGTGCTGAGGACTAGCTGTACCTGTGGGAGGAAAGTACGCAGGCGCAAACGGGGCAAATGCAAGAGTGTGTGCGCGCGCGCGTGTGTGTGTCTGTGTGTGTAAGTGTGCGTGGATGAGTTTCTCGAGGAGAGTGATGGCTAATGTTGAACCCTTGAGTGTGTGGGAGGGGCTCTGCACTGTATATGTCGCAGGTGCTAATGATGATTGCCGCGCAGTTTCTGGCATTAACTGTCTTAGCTCCTCAATCAGGCCCACAGGGCAGGAACTTCAATGTCCCTAGTGCCCCTCTGTTTCCCAAAGTGGGTATGTGGGTGGGAGGGGGGTTCGATGCCTGGCTTCTGATTTAGAAGGACCCAGGATATGGGGAACTGCAGATTCTCAAGGGTGCACTCACTTACAGGCAGGTCTCTTGGCAGAGATCTTGGTATCCAGGGCTCTCTGCTCTCTGGTTTGGCCCTGCTTCTTTGATGTGTTCCGCCAGTTCTGTGCTGCTGTCACTGCCAGGTTCTGAGGTCTTGCTGCAGCTGGAGATTTCAGGGTGGTCACTTCAGCAGGGATGGGGTAACCAGGCTCTCTGTTCTCTGGTTTGGCCCTGGTTAGTCTTAAACTGGAGGGCTGTTGTGCCCCGCCAGTTCAGTGCTGCTCTGCTGCCACGTCCCGCTGTAACTGGAGACTGGGTTGCTAGTCCCAATGTTTTCTGGGAAGTCCTGGGATCTCTTCGCTGTGCTCTCCAAGCTTGGGAGGTCCAGCGCCTGGTGTGTCTAGGTTGTATGACGTTTCTGCCTGGTTTTGGTGAGTATATAGCGTATTCTCTGTCCCTGTGGGATTGGGCGGGCCGTACCGTCAGTGATGGCGATCCTGCGGAGCTAGTATGGTGTCTAGCAGATTCGCGCCCTGGGAGGATGGTGCAGCCGCTGAGCGAATCTGGGACTCCGGGGCACATACTGCTGGCTTTTGTCTGCTGCTAAAGTGCTTGGGGCTCCGTCTCAGCGGCTGTATACCCCAGGCAGTTAGGTCTGTGCTGAGAAAGATGAGTCCGCTGTGCCTCTGTGCTGAGGAGGAAGGAGGTCTGGGGGAAGGGAGTGCCGCAAGAACAAAGGATCGTTTCTCTCCTTCCCCAAGCAAGTCTCCGGGTGACTGGAGGCCAAAGTTTTCACCTCCTGCGATGTTCTCTGGTGTTCAGAAAGCCTCGCTGTGGTTTTCCTGGGTTGGGGGTCCTTCCATTCTCCAACTCAGAAGATCAGGTATCCCACTGCTCAGAAACTGTGTGTGCTAGTCGCCATCTTGGCTCCGCCCCCTCGATCGTTCTTCAACTTTTAATTTTCAGGGTAAATCACTAATGTCTTTTAGACAATCATTTAGGGAACCTATCCTTGCTTTATTAGGTTTCCATAAAATAAAAGGTGAAAAGCAACCTCAAGGGCACTCCTAATATATCATCAGCATACAAGGGAATGGGGGTGGTCCTCCCCTATCAGTGGACTAGGAGAGGGGCATAGGAGGAGAAGAGGGAAGGTGGGTGGGACTGGGAGGAGATAAAGGTGGGAAGAGACGAAGGAGGGAGCTACAGCCGAAATACAAAGTTAGTAAATTGTAATAAATAATACATATTTTTTTAAAAAAAGGAAAGAAAGAAAGACTTACTCTGGAACCCCACGTGACACTTAGGCCAAGGAAGCTGGTAGCCTAATTGCAAAAACCTCTCCCTATTCTGCTGTAAATTCTGTACTCAAGTCTCATCCGCAATTCTGTAGCAGACCATCTGCTTAGTATCCCTCATCTGTTGTGGATCATGCAGATATTCTCACTCATCCTTCCTCGCTACTTATTTTGATATCTCAGCCTCCAACTCCACAGGCTTTCTCTAGTACTGTGGCAGCCAAACCTGCTATGGTTGCAAGTAGGACAGGGAAACAGAACGTTTGGCTTTGGCACTTCACACTCCAGCACCTCCTTCGTGTCAACCCCCAGTCTTAGGCAGAGCTGTGTAGCTGAAGGTGTGTTGTCCGCTCTCCTCACACTCTATCCAATTCTTGCAGGACAAAATATATCTTTGGGGAACACCTTGCTTTCCTTCTACTTGCTGACCTTCTCAGTGTCTCTGTCATAACTCATTCCCATTTCCAAGCGTAAGCCCCCAATACCTAGAAACACATTTTATTGGAACTTCCAGTGGACACACCTATCAGGCTAGTCACCAGAAGAAACCCCACCCACGGTATACGAAGTCACCACACTCTCCTAAGACAGCAAAGGGCAAGAGAAACTAAAGAAATACAAAACAAAACAAAACAACCACTTAACAAAGACACATTAGATAGCAGCACTTAGAATTACAATCTTCCCAAACCCAGATGCATCGAAGCCAGCATAAAAACACAATTAATAACAGGCGGTTTAATGTCTATACCAAATGCCAGCAATACTACAACAGTAGTCCCTGAGAAATGCAACATAGCTGAAGCACAAGACGAAGACCTAAAATAGTCTTTATAAATATGCTAGAGGTCCTTAAAGAGGAAGTGAATAAATCCTTTAAAGAAATTCATGAAGATATGAACAAACTTTATAAGGAAATGAATAAAACAGTTCATGACCTGAATATGAAATTAGAATCAATAAAGAAAATCCAAACTGAGGGAAATCACAAATGAAAAATTTAGGAACTCAAAGAGCAACCACAGAGGCAAGCCTCCACAACAGAATATAATAGATGGAAGTTATTATGAGAGAAGAAATAAGTTCCTCTGTCAAATAAATTTTAAATCTATAAAATTGTTTTCTTGTACAAAACAAGAAGTCTTGGAATCTAAGAATTGTTGGAATAGAGGAAAAAAAGAAAAACCAAAGTCAAAAGCCCAGAAAGTATTTTCAAAAATCATAAAATAAGTTTTTTTACTCCAAAAGAAGGAGGTGCTTGTCAAGGTATGAGAAGCATATAGAACATCAAATAGACTGGACAAGAAAGCAAGTTCCCTTCAGCACGTTATAATCAAAAGGTCAAACATACACACAAAAAAAGAAATAATATTAAAAACTGCAATGGGAAAATTACCAAGTAATAAATAAAGGTAAATCTATTAGAATTACTCCTGAATTTCCAGTGGAGATTCTAAAACCCAGAATGGATGTCTGGGAGACTTTAATTTACCACAGGTGCCAGAACAGAGTGCTATGCCCATTAAATTTTTTTAAACACATTAGATAGATGAAATAAGACATTCCATGATAAAACCATATTTGAGTAATATCTATTTAGAAATATAGCTGAATAGGAGGTGTCAAAGAAAACTACAAGCTAAAGAGATTAACCACACTGAGGAAAACAAAACAAATAAATAATTTCCAACCAAGAAAAAAATCAAGAAGAGGAACACATACACACACACTCACACACACACACACACACACACACACACCCCAATAAGAAATAACAGCAATTAACAAATATTATTCATTGATCTGTTAATGTTAATGGTTTCAATTCCCAAATAAAGAGACAGAATGGATATGAAACAGGACACATCTTTCAGTTGCATCCAAGAAATGCTATTTGACATCAAGAATTGATATCACCCCAGGCTTAAAGTTTGACAAGAGATGTTCCAAGCAAGCTGGTATAGCCATTTCTTTATGTAACAAAATAGACTGCATACCAAAACTAATATCAGAAGACATAGGAAGGGCACTAAAGTATTCACTAAAGAAAAGATCCACTAAAAAGAGGATTGCAAATCTTAACATCTGTTTATCAAACACAAGGACACTGGAGTTCATAAAAGAAATACTACTACAGTTTAAATCACATATTGACCTCCAAATACTGATATTTGGAGATTTCAATACCTGACTCTCATCAATAAACAGGTCATTCAGACAAATCTACAAAAATGCAGGAAGTAACTGACATTACAAAACCAATGGATCTGACATATATTAACACAGCATTTCAGCCACACAATAAAAGAATATTCCTTTTTGTCAACATCTCTTAGACCTCTCTCCATAACTGACTACGTATTAGGATCCAAAGCAAGTCTCAACAGATACAAGAAAGTCAAGATAACACTATGCATCAGACTAAAAACAGATATCAACAACAACAGAAACAAAAGAAAGTTAAAAATTGTGGGAACTGAACAACTCACTACTGAATGAAAAACTGGTCAAGAATGAAATGAAAGAATTTTTTTTTTTTTTTTTAGAATTGAATGAAAATGAATATATAACATACAAACACTTATGGGACACACTGCTGGCAGTTGTAAAGGCAAATCCATAGCACTAAGTGTCTTCAGAATAATAAAGTGGAGCAATCTTTTGCTAGTAACTTAACAGTGTGCCTAAAATATCTAAAATAAAAGAAAGAAATCACACCCAGAAGGAATAAACAGCAAGAAATAATCAAATTCTATGCAGAAATCAATAAAATAGAAACAAACAATAGAAATAATCAATGAAACAAAGACTCGGTTCTTTGAGACAATCAGTATGATTGACAAACCCTTAGGTAAATTAACTAAAAGGCATAGAAACAGTAGCAAAATTAACAAAATTAGAGACGAAAGGGAAACATGAAAAAGACAATGAGAAAAACCAGAGAAACCTAAAGATAAGCTTTAAAAAGCTGTTCTCCAACAAAATTATGACATGGTCTCACTGACCAGCTCTTTGATCACCTCCCCCTGGCCAGGTAGCTCAACTCAGAGAAATAGGATCCAGACTTGATAAGCTTGGGTCAGTTAGTAGGGGAGGAGGACCTCCCTATCAGTGAACTAGGAGAGGGACTTGGGGGGAGGAAGGGAGGAGAGGGCTACTACCAGGATACAAAATGAATAAATTGTAATAAATAATAATAATAAAGAAAAAATAAAAATATATTAAAGAGCTGGATGATTTTTTGATATATACCACTTACCAAAGTTAAATCAAGGACAAATTAGTAATTTAAACAGATCTATAACTGCTAATTATAGATATATAGTAATAATTAAAATTTTCCTAAACAAAAAAGCCCCAGGAAAGAAATTTTTAGCAAAAAATTCTACCAGACTTTCAAAGAAGAGTTCAAGTCCACAGTCCTCAAATCCATAAAAGAGAAAGAGAAGAAATATTTCCCAGTTTGTTTTACAAGGCCAATTTTCAAAACACATAAAGACTCAAAAAGGAAAGAGAAATACAGGTGAATTTCTTTTATGAACACGAATGTGAAAATTCTCAATGAAATTCTTGTAATACAAATTAAAGAACACATCAGGGTCATCCACCATGATCAGTTAGGCCATTTCCTAAAGATTCAGGGATGGTTTAACATACATAAACCAATAAATGTAATCTATATAAATAAACTAAAAGCCAAAAACACACACGATCGTCTCATTAGATCCAGAAAAGGCCTTTAACAAAATACCACTCTCCTTTATAACAGTTCTGGAGATGTTAGAAAAACTGATGACATACTTTAACGTAATTAAGTCACTTTCTTTTTCTTTTATTCACTTTACATCCTTGTTGTAGCCCCATCCTCCTATCCTCTCAGTCCTACCCTTCTTCCCTACTCCTACCCCCTCCCCTTTTTCCTCAGAAAAGGGGATCTCCCTTTCCCATCCAGCCCAGCTCATCAGGTTGAATCAGGACTGAGTATGTCTGCATCCCCTGTGGCCTGGCAAGGCTATCCTGCCAGAGAGAATTGAGCTAAAAGCTGGCAAGTGAGTCCATGTCTGATGTACTCTTCTCTTCCCTTACTAAAGGAATCACATGAGGCCTAAGATGTCCATCTGCAATATCTTTTTAGGGGACCTACGTACAGTCCCTGCATGGTTGATGCTTCAGTCGCAGCAAGACCCTGTGGGCCCTAGTTAATTGGCTCTGTTGGCCTTTTTCTGGAGCTCCTGCCACCTCCAAGTCCTAGATATCACAACCATTAAAGGACAGGCTAAAAACCATTAATATAAAGGTAGTTTCCAAGGATCCCATAGCTAACACCAAATTAAATGGACAGAAACTCAAACTAAATCCACTAAAGTGAAAAACAAGACATGATTGTGCACTTTTTATATTTATTCAATACAATACTTGAGAAGTTTTAGCTAGGACAATAAGGTAACTGAAGAAGATCAAGAGGAAAGAAAGAAGACAAAACACCTTTATTTGTATACAATGTAAGAGTAGATATGAGTAATTCTAAAAATTCTACCAGGAAACTCTTACAGCTGTTAAACACCTTCATTAAATTAGTGGGATACAAAATTAATTTTTTGAGGGCTTTGTTTTCCCCTTTTGATTGTTTTCATGCATTGTTTGTTTGTTTTACTTTATTATTTTCATTCGAAACCTGTTAGTTACTAATGATAGACAAAAAGGGGCCATACCTGAATGGGAGCAGTCATGGGTAGGAATTTGAAATAGTAGAGGGAGTAGAAGCTCTATTTAAGTTATAATATGTGATTACAAAATAGCTATTTTCAATAAAAGGAAAGAAAAAGTGAACAGATACTCACTGATAAATAAAGTAGCCAGAGGAACTGGTCTGAGAGGAAAAACAACAGCAAACCTACATAGAAAATACATTCTGTAAAGCAAAGAACACCGTCATCAAAACAAAACGACTGCCTACAGATTGGGAAAGAATCTTCACCAACCGTTTATCTGACAGAGGACTCATATCCAGTATATATATAAAGAACTAAAGAAGCTGAAAAACAGCAAACCAAGTAATCGAAATAAAAAATGGGGAACAGAGCTAAACAGAGAATTCTCTGTAGAGGAATATCGAATGGCAGAGAAACTCTTAAAGAAATGCTCAATGTCATTAGCCATTAGAAAAATGCAAATCAAAAGGACCCTAGGATTTCACCTTACATCCATCAGAATGGTTAAGATCAAAAACTCAAGTGACAACACATGCTGGAGAGGTTGTGGAGAAAGGGGAACCCTCCTCCACTGCTGGTGGGAATGTAAACTGGTACAACCACTCTGGAAAGCTATCTGGCGCTTTCTCAGACAATTAGGAATAGTGCTTCCTCAAGACCCAGCTATACCACTGCTAGGTATATACCCAGAATTTGCTCAAGTACACAACAAGGATATTTGCTCAACCATATTTGTAGCAGCTTTATTTGTAATAGCCAGGACCTAGAAACAACCCAGATGTCCATCAATGGAGGAATGGATACAGAAATTGTGGTACATTTACACAATGGAATACTACTCAGCAATCAAAAACAAGGAAATCATGAAATTTGCAGGTAAATGGTGGGATCTAGAAAAGATCATTCTGAGTGAAGTATCCCAGAAGGAGAAAGACAAACATGGAGTATACTTGCTTATATAGACCTACAAGATACCATAAACATAATGAAATCTATACACCTAAAGAAGATAATCAAGAAAGCAGACATGGGGTATGATGATCAATCTTCTTTTAGAAAGACAAATGGGATATGCATTGAACGTATGACAGGAGTCTACCGCAGAAGGCCCCTGACAGAATCTACCTAGCAGTGTTTCAAAGTAGATACTAAGACATATAACCAAACCTTCAGCAGAGTACAGGGAATCATATGAAAGAAGGGGAGTTTGATGTGGAAAGGCTAGGAGCTCCACAAGGACCAAACAAATCTGGGCACAGGGTCTTTTCTGAGATGGACACTCAACCAAAGACCATTAGTGGATATAACCTAGAACCTTTGCTCAGATGTGACCTGTGATAGCCCAGTAACCAATTGTTTTATATAGTAAGAGGAACAAGCACTATTTCTAACAGGAACTCAATGGCAGGCTCTTTGACCTCCCCACCTCCCAAGGGAGGAGCAGTACTGTTAGGCCACAGAGGAGGACTTTGCAGCCAGGACTGAAGATACCTGACAAAACAGAGTCATAAGAAATGGGAGGAGGTCCTCCACTATCAGTGGACTTGGAAAGGGGCAGGGAGGAGATGAAGGAGGGAGGATGGGATTGGGGAGGGGATGAGGGAGCGGGATACATCTGGGATACAGAGTTACCAAAATGTAACTAATAAGAAAAATAAAATTGAAAAAAAAGAAAATACATAATTATTTTTCCCCTTTTCTGAATTGGATATTGTATTTATGGTGCCCTTTGGCATCTTCACATTATATATTGCTAGTTACCATGTATATTTAACATAAATAAATTAATTATTCAGATTCCTGGACTTTAAAAAAGGTAAATATAAATCATTAACTTATAGGAAAGCTATATGCATTCCTTTTTTTAAGATCTTAGAAATTATATACCTCATACATAGTAAAAAAAATTAGAATGGACTTTTCAATTGCTGAAAGTTTGGGTATTTGGAAGAAATAAAGTAAATTTGTGTAACTTTTAATAACATAACACTATAATCTTGCTTTTATTCAGACCAACTTTCAGGAAGCATAGCTTAGGCCCTTTATTGTACAAATGTATCCATAGCCTGTCACTGTGGAAGAAGACTGCTTTGCATATTTTCTAAGCTGGGTTATCTGGAAATGGAGTCCTTGGCATTTCTTCTTTTTTGCAAGTGCTCCACACAATTTTTGCATGTATTTTTTTTTCTTGATAATGAAATCCAAGATTTACACCCCCAATGCCTCCACTGGGCTCATAGGAGTTATTGAGGTGAATGTGTGTCATGAATTTCTGAGCATGTTGGTGTATGTGAGCCAAATGAAGTTGCGTTGTTTTTAAGGCATTATTCTCAGACATTATTACTGAAAGGACATGTAATCCTAACTCTTCCATGATAGAAACAGCATATGCATAAAAAAGATGATTTCACCTAGAACTAGTAAGGAGACTCTGATAAAACAGGACTGTGGATTAGATAATAATTAGCAATATGTGAGTTAAGGCCCATTGGAAAGGCAAACATGTGATCCATAAAGAGTAAAGAATGTGCTATGTGGAGAGCTCCAGGAGAAAAGCCATGATCCAAGCATAGGGAAAAAGCAAGAGTGGAAGCTTGAGGGAAGGTGGATTTTTGAATAATTGAAATTTTAGAGAGATAGGAATATGTATGTGATGGGAGAGAAGGGAAAAATAATCATGAGAAAAACAGGTATCTATCTAAATGTGCTGTGTTATACAATTTTAATTGGAGAGTCAAAGCTGCCAGAGTATCTGAAGTATACTGACAGCATAATCTGATGTAAAATCATCACTTTCAGTGTTTCATAGAGAATGAACTTCAGGTGCTTAATAATTGTGACTCCATTAAAGGACACTATAAAATTTCAGGAAAGAAACAATAGCTTTTTGTTTGTGTGCTTTCATGGTAAAAGTATTAAAATGCTTAAAGAAAAACAGTCAAATCATGCTACATTGTGACAATTAGAGAGTTTGGTGGCTGGAGAATGCTTGGAGGACTGTTCCTGGAATTCTCTGGGAAGGGGAAGGGGGTATGGCATTGTGGGAGGAGCTGTATCACTGAAATGGACGTTGAGGTTTTAAAGTCCCATGCCAGGTCGAGTCTTACTCTGTCTGCCTCCAACTTGCAGATGATAGCTCTCAGCTATTGTGTTTGGACCATTCCTTCCTGAGTTGCTCCTTAATGGACATGCACTCACTCTCTGAAACGGTAAGTAAGACCATGATTAGATGATTTGCTTTATAAGTTGCCTTGATACCTGGTGTCTATTTTAGAAATAGAACAGTAACTAAGACAAAATCCTACTATTATAATTTTTTTTAAAATAATAGAAAATACACATTTTGGTTTAGTAATGCCAAACATTTTTGATGATACTGTGTGACTCTCAGCAGTGATATATAAGTCTTACATTGTTGCTTCCTATTTTTGGCAGCAATACATGGAGTTGGACATGTAAATACCACAGCATAAGTATGGAGGTCAAAGGGCAATCCTTAAGAGTACTTTCTTACCGCGTTGGTGTTTGGGGATTGAGTTTTCAGTCTTGTTTGGGAAGCACTTTTTTTTTTTTTTTTTAATCAGCAAGCCGATTCCACAAGTCAATACAATTTAAATTTAAAAATAATAAAGTACACAGGTTTTCAACTTAGCAAGTCCAAATCTTTTTGATGAAAGTATTTGGTCACTGACTAGTCTTTTAACATGTATTTGAAATGTGAATCTGCTGATGCTTTTTGTCTTCAATCAAAAAACAGCATTCTCTCCTTGTAAAGGCCTTGGAGGTTCCTTTACTCTATTTCTTACTCTTACCCAGAGTAAGACTCAATCACATCAAATCCTATTTATATCATTCTCCCGTATTCCTCAAATGCTTTGTTTTGTGAAAGAAATCGTAATAAGAAATTCTTATTAATGTGTGAATGCACATGTGTCTACAGGTGAACATGAATTAGCATGTGGAATGCTGAAGTTGCTGCAATGTGTCATCCTGGACTGATTTCCTCCTTATCCATTGAGGCAGATTGTTGCACTTGAATCCATAGCTCACCGATTTCCCTGTCTAACTAGCCAGGTTACTTGTGAGTTCTCCTGTTGCTGCTGTTTACGTAGTGTGCCACGGGTGGACTGCAGGAAGCTCCATCTTCCTTACCTGTTTTCCCTCGAAGCCACATGCCATGTAGGATCTCTACTCATAACCAGCAGCTGTAGAGAACAGAAAACAAAGCAAAACTGAAAAGAACATTGTTAGAGCTGTCTAAATCAATAGCATGTCTCGCTTGTAATTATGAAGGGAAAACTAAATAACATGGACTCCACTCTCTGGTGAGGCCTGCCAGATGCAAATGTAATTCACTCTATTTTTTTCAACAACATCCTGAGGCACATTTGCCAGCAGCATCGGCATCCAGAGTGGCCCGTATCCATGGCAAGGGTGGGAAACACATGTTCTGCAATATTTTAATAAGGTCTCACTTCTTTTTAACCAACCCTCAAGGCATGAGTTGATTTTATTGGTTTTCAGTTACCAGGGCAAAAGTATAACATTTGGTGCCAACACCCAATGACATTTTTAATTCTATGTGGACAGCAAGAAACATTGAGCTGTATTTATATGCTTAAATAAAAGTTTCATTGAAAATAGGAAAAAAAACATGTAATATTTCAATTTCACTGAAAAGCAACAATGCTTAATGCCTTTATGGTCATATGGGTGAAAAGATATTGACAGAAGAATCTTGTAAAATTAGTAAAGCCGCTGAGAGGTTCAGAATTTCTTAGGGACTTGAAGGTACTTTCCACAGACAATTGACTAACTGGCTTGATAAAAACTCATAGATTATTTATAAAATAAAAGTTAGTGAGCCACCATGTAGTTGCCGAGGATTGCAGTGGAATATTACTCAGCAATAAAAAACAAGGAAATCATGAAATTTGCAGGTAAATGGTGGAATCTGGAAAAGATCATCCTGAGTGAGCTATCCCAGAAGCAGAAAGATGCGCACGATATATACTCGCTCATATAGACATACAATATAGGATAAACCTACTAAAATCTGTACACCTAAAGAAACTAATCAAGAAGGAGGAATCTAGTTAAAAGGCTCAATTCCTATCCAGAAAGGCAAAGAGGAAGGACATCAGAAGGAGAAAAGAGGGAACAAATCAGGAGCCTGTCACAGAGGACCTCTGAGAGGCTCTGCCCTGCAGACTATCAATGCAGATGCTGAGACTTATGGGCAAACTTTGGGCAGAGTGCAGGGAATCTTAGGAAAGAAGTGGGAAACAGTAAGATCTGGAGATGACAGGAACTCCACAAGGAGAGCAACAGAACCAAAAAATCTGAGCACAGGGCTCTTTCTTGATACTGATACTCCAACCAAGGCCTATGCATGGAGATAACCTAAGACCCCTGCACAGATGTAGCCCATGGAAGCTCAGTATCCCAGTGGGTTCCATTGTAATAGGAACAGGGATTGTCTCTGACATGAACTGATTGGCCTGCTCTTTAATTACCTCCCCCTGAGGGGGGAGCAGCATTACCAGGCCACAGAAGAGGACAATGAAGCCACTCCTGATGAGCCTAATTGACTAGGGTCAGAAGGAAGAAAAAGAAGACCTCCCCTATCAGTGGACTTGGGGAGGGGCATGCATGCAGAGGGTGGAGGAAGGGAGGGATTGGGACTGGAGGAGGGAGGGAACCATGGGAGGGGGATACAAAGTGAATAAAGTGTAATTAATAAAGAATTAAAAAATAAAAATAAAATTAATTAAAAAGTTAGTATTTGTATTGAAGATAATATGAAATATCAGTGGGTGTATTAAAGTGGAAGGAGGGAAAATTTCACAGGTCCCTCTGTTACAAAATTTCTGTTACTTCAGAAAATTGTTCATTCTTGCAAGAAGGAGAATTAACATCACCAAGGATAAGCCTCTTCATCTGTTGTTGGATGAGGAGTGGTCAGCCCAGATGAATTATACACACACAAACATTAAAAACTGACTCAACCACGTACATTTGTACATAGATGTGTGTACATATGCATAAACACATAGAGGTATATTATGTGTAATGATAATACAGAAAAAAGGCTCTACCTGAAAATGGGAGTGTATGTGAGGGATAGAAGGACAGTAGCTTGGAAGGTTTTGAACTGAGGAAAAAATAAAATTCTATTTAAATTATAAGCATTAAAAGAAGACTACACAGAAGATCCAGTTTAGAAAGAAAGATAGAATGAGTGGGGAAAGAAAGCTGAGCAGTGCCAGATTCTGAGTCAGCGTATTTTGGGAACAACTGCCTCTGACACACGTGTATCTAGAGATGCAAAATTGCCCTCAGTTTGCTACTTTCCAAGTTGAACCACTTTCTCTTTAAGCCATTTCTTTATGCAGAACCATAGTTGGTGACATTATCAGTTACTGTATTCAACTAGTGTTATTTTTTTAATTTTTATTTTATTTTTATTAATTACAGCTTACTCACTCTGTATCTCAGCTGTAGCCCCTTCCCCCATCCCCTCCCTCTCCCACTCTCCCACCTTCCTCTTCTCCTATGCCCCTCCCCCAGTCCAATAATAGGGAGGTCTTCCTCCCATTCCACCGACCCTAGTCTATCAGATGTCATCAAGACTGGCTTCTTTGTCTTCCTCTGTGGACTCTTAAGGCTGCACCTCCCTCAGGTTGAGGTGATCAAAGAGCCAGCCACTGAGTTCATGTCAGAGACAGTCCCTGTTCCTATTATTGGGGAACGCTCTTGGACACTGTTTTATATGGACTAGATTAAAGCTGTGTCTCCATGCAAAGGTAGGACGGTAGGGTCTTTTTGACTTTGCAAAGCATCCAGCCTGGAGTCTCTGCCTAGGGAGCCGAAGCTTCATTTTTCATTGATGAAACTGTGCGAGAATGTCCACTTGCACACCGAGGAGTTTCATCACTTAATAGAAACTGAATTATCTGCAGAGGTACTTTGGTTTCTTCTCCCAAAATAATGGCTTCAGGTAAAGAGCCTTAGCTTTGTACAAAGTCACCTTGAATGAATTTGGAATGCTTCCCAGATCTTAGCCTTTTTTTCCCCTCCTATATAGTGACATCAGCATTTTGTATTCTAATATTTATTCAAAGGAAAAAGTAATTTTCAAAGCTAAATAAACAATGATATCATTAAATTGGCAGCACTGGGGATAACAAAAATCTCTTTCCTTTTAAAATTTGTGAGATGGAGCCATAAATTTTAAAAGATGGTTTTATTAATCAAACTTAGTTTATTTCATCCAGTAAAACAATTTTTAAAATGGGGAGTTTTGATCTGGAAAACAAATGCTGTTACTTCTCAAATTTCACTTACTGCGTTTCCTAAAAGTGGGCTTCTCTCATATACAAGGACAATACTCTATATTTAAAGTCTATCATATATACTTTTGAGGGTTTATTCACAGGTGTCCCTAAAGAGTCTGGGAACACCAACTCCCCAGTTGCAATTTTCAGGCTGAAAACCCTAAGGATCAGCTTTGTGGGATATTAAATTAGAGACTTGTCTATTTTGTCCAGCTGGTATTTAATATTAATTATATGGATAAGGTATGATACCATAAGGCTCGCCTGTTTGTTTAATCTTCAGTAATTTTAATTTAGTAAATTAAGCAAAAGTGAAAATACTATACACAACATTGAGATTCACAGGCCTGTGTTGGCTGCTATGATATCTATCATTGTAAGATCCATGATATAGATTCTTTATTTAGCAATAATTAATGATGGTGTACAGTAATTAGTAAGTAAATATTGAATGATACCTCATGACAGAGTCATGATTTTCCCATATGAAATATGAAAGTAGGAGCATCGTCCTGAATCAAAATGCTGAATCATACTTAAATCATAATTTCTTACATATTTGCTCTTTTTTGTCGTGAGTGCATGAATGACATGTTTTTGTTTTGTTTTGTTTTGTTTTTTTACTTTGACTGCCTGAACTACTTAGACATAAAATTATGGACATGCACATAAACCTAATTTGTCTACCTATAAACGTGTGTGTGAAAATTTCATTTTATCACTGCTGTTTTCAGCTCATATGGATTTTTACACTATACTTTTTGTTTGCCCATCACCCTTCCATCTCACACAGGATGGCACTCTGTTGGATGTTTACTGATCAAATACAACGTAATTGAATTTTACCAGATGTCATTTCTTACTTGTGCTGTGCTCAAAGGCACTGAAAGAGTCAAGCATGACCTTTATGACCTTTCTTCAAAATATGCCCATCTTGAAGGTAAATATCCCAAAGGTATTCTAATATCCTATGGTATAGAGAGAGATAAACCCAGCAGACCTAACAGTGCCAATTTATACTGTGCTGCCGAGGAGGCTTACCACAGGGGATATACCGAGAGTGGACAGATAGGACATCTTTTTAAAGATGCAGGGCTCAGACCACATAATCACAATATTAAAACAAGAACAAACACAGAAACAAGGTGATAAAGCTGGTGGAGAGATTAAAGTAGGATGTATGGAAAACAGGTTTAGGGAAGGAAAACAGGCTCAAAAAGTTACATGCTGGAAACTGGATTTCTTCAAGACAAACTTCAGTTTCCAAAGGTCTGTCCATGTTCTATGTGAACGAGGGAGGGCAGGACAGATTATATACACTTGGTGTAATTTAAAGAAACCAGGAAACTTAAATGATTTTGAGGAGATTATCGAGGATAACCCCTCCAATAATCTGAATATCAATGCTAAAAAAGGCAAGAATTTGTATGATTTTTTAGACTTTATTATTTAATTCTATAGGCCAGATAAAAATGGTTAGCAACTTCTTTCCTTGCTAGAAAAGTACTACAAAAGTTAAAAAAGAAAAAAAAAAAAAAAACATATCCAAAAGCTTTTTTAAAATCTGTTTAAAATTATGAGACTGTTGCTGATTATGGACTTCAGGTCAAATTGTGGAAATCAGTTACATAAATGTAAATTAGCATGTACAAACCATACCGTGGGCATCGTTGCCATTGAATCTCTTCTACCACATCTGATCAATGTGGCGATCACATGTTCTCTGAGCAGTGAACAAAGTGAAACTTGAACTGCAAATACCAGAAGAATTTCTGATCCATTCCCATTCTAAGAGCTCTGTAAGAAAGAATTTAGTTTATGTTACCTGACGGAATTGCAACAACTAATTTTTCATCCTTTCATGAATCAATTTGATATCATACGCAAGCATTTGTGATTTCATTGTGCTCAGGTGAACCATTTTGTTATTTGCTTTGCCCTGTTTTGTTTTTAAAAGTAGGAAAATGAAGTGAATTTGTAATACTATTAACACAAGCCTAGAAACAAGGTCTGAATGTGCCAAAGTAGTATTCCAAGGTCAAAGCACCATTTGCAACATGTATGCATGTATGTATGTGTGTGTATATATATATATTATATATATATATATTTGAGCTAATGTTCAGTTTATTGAGCATACAAATGGTCTATATATGCCATGAAAAGACACTTAAAATAATAACATTTTCATTTCAGTTCTACAAATATATACTGGGCATTTGCAATGTACTAACGACTGCTTTAGATTTAGAAAAGATCAAAAGTGATGATCTTTGTCCTATATTCTATAACAAAGAAGATATCTTTAGAATCAGCTTGAGGGATCGTTCCTGAGTTACAGCCATAGTTTTTAAGGCATAACCTTTATTTTTCCATAATTTGATTGTCTTCTTTTTCCCTTAGAAAGTCAGTTATCATACCAGGTTCAATAAACTAGTGTGGTGATTGCTATAAAGAAAGTATATCTTGAGAGATTTGTTATAAAAAAAAAAGCCACAGGATTATCAACATGGATTGCTGCAGCCATGAATCATCTGAAGGAATGGGCGGGAATGGGAGGGTTAGCAGGCCTTCTGGTGTTGGTCTCCTTGGTTTGCCTGTGGTATATATGCAAGATTAGAGTCTCACAACAGTGTGATGCAGCCATGATCATTCAGGCCTTTACAGCCATTGAAGCAGGACATTCTCCCCAAGCATGGTTGGATACCATAAAAAGCTAAAATGTTACACTCAGCATGCGAGGCTAAGCACTGCACTCAGGGTCAGCCGCTTTGGACCCAGAGAAGAGCATGTCTGATTGCATGCGGGTTGATGCCCCAGGTCCCGCCTCTGAGAAAAAGGTATCGGACGGTCTGATGCTCTTTGGGTGGATGACACCTAAATGAACATCTGTACAAAGTCCCAATTTATTTCTAATATCAGAGATCAGACCTCTACTCTTGCCTGATGCGTCTAAAACAAAAAGGGGGAACTATAGAGAGCTGCGGAATGCTATGCCTTAAAGATGGAGCTGGTTTCTGCCTTCCACCTTCCCGATGGTGAGTGCTCTCTGTCACGAACAACTCCACATTTGGCTAAGGCCGAGGATCTGGCTTGCTTCCATGTATGTGGACCTATCTGCATTGCCCCCGTGGCACGCCTGGGTTGGCTTCCCAGAGGCTATTTAAGCTGTGGGCTGGCTTTCCCCGGGGTCCGAGGATTGTTCAATGTTCCTGAATAAACTGCATTGAAAAAAAAAAAAAAAAAAAACGACTGAAAAAAAAAAAAAAAAAAAAAGACAACTTAGAAACCTAGGTATTCTTACTAGTACTTTTATAGGGTTTTCCTTTTTTTAGTTGTTGTTGTTTATATGCTCTCTTCTTCTAAACTGAAATTTGAAATACTGTTGTTTTAGCAAGATGCCACGGGGGGGGGGAAATGTTTACTTAAGGGTAATTGATAGGGTGACCTTAGTAAAGACGGGCAATTAATAGAGGAAAATTGGATACGTTCTATTTTCAATGGATAAAAAGAGACAAAAGGGGGAGAAAATAGCAGAACAACCCCAGAAGTGCGGTGTAAGGACCCGTGGCGAAGGCAGCGCGGCTCCCTTTAGAGGTGGGCATTTGCTGCGCTGTGTTTTGTCCACTGAGTCTCAGCCCCACCCCCAAGAGTCACTGAGCATGATTCCACGGTGTCTTAGTTTGGTAAAATATCCGAAGCATTAAATCAGATGCACTGAGAAGACAAGTGAACAGTGCTTGTAAGTTTGTAAAGATGTCTTTACTGCATCATTCTTACGTAACCCTTATGTTTATTCTACCACAAAACCGTACCTTTAAAGAAGCATGAGCAAAACAAGAAAGCACATTTAGATTTTAATATAATATTAGCTTCCTATACTTGTCAAAATAAATGCCTATAATGAATGGGTTAAGAAAAAATATTTTTTTTTCCAGAATTCTGATGACTAGAAGTCAGAAAGTTACCTATCGCCTGTTTTCTGAGGCTTGTTTTGTTGGTAGGTGTTGTTTTCCTACCCATGCATTTACACATTTGTTTTTGCCAATGAGTGTTTCTGAGTTCTGTCTCTTCATCTTATGGAAGCCATAGATGACTGACCATTCATTTCCCAGACCCAACATTGGGTCTCTCTCTCTCACACACACATACACACACAAGTATATATATATTAAAAAGGAAGAGTGGTTAAATAAATTTAAGTTTAAATACATCCAATAATATTCAGGAAATATATCAACATAAGTGTTTAATTAAGGAAATCAAAATATATATACAACTGAAAATATGAAACACACACATAAGAAATCTTAGTAATCATTCCTAATTTTAATTTCAATTTAGCAGGAAATGAACTGAAATAAACAACTAGAAGAAAATACACATTTTTCTGGCACAATCAATTGGCAAATGTAAAAACTATCGATTCATAATTCATAGAATGACAAAAAAACAGGAACATTATCTTGCTCTACATTTAACTAAAGTGTAGATGGATTCTTATGCTTTAGGAAACTAGATCCAATCCATATATGTAAGCCCTTGGTAAAATTCTCCTCATATGAATACAATATCTTCAGAATATTAAGTCATTTCTGCATCTTTGACCTCAGTTTTATATCCTAAGAGCCAATTCTGGGAAACAAGAAAATAATACATTACACAACAAAAGCATTATAGTATATGCCAGGAAAAACAATTAGAAATAATTTTAGAATCCATTTATAATACTGTCAAAAGTAAAAGTGACTGTGGAATACAGTACAGAGCATGTAGAGAGCCTGTACAAACAAAACTATTGCAGTATGTGTGTAGTTATTTTTGGGTGACACAGAGAGGGTTGCTATTTCCCAGTTTTCAAGATGATGGTACACATCAATCCCCTCAAAAGAATGAGGAAATATGTCAAAATTACCTAATTGTTTCTTGTAATTGGTAAGGATGATTTCTGAATTAGAAATGAAAATTACATTAATAAAAAGTTCAATTGAATTTTGAAAAGAAAATCTAGTTCATAATTTTAAAAAGCCATAACAATGAAAGGAATTAATAGTATAAATGGAATAAATAACCAGAATTGAAAAAAAATGATGAGCTCATCAGTGAGAAATAATGCTTAACTGATTTTGGCATAATTGATTAAATGTAGAAAAAAATCCAAGGCATATTGTTCAGATATACCATGCATATAAATATAATTTCTGTTCAATGGTAGATTTTCTAAAATTAATTGACCTCTACGTTTGAAAGCAATAGAATTTGATTTTTTTCTGGAGAAGCCTGATAACATAATTAAGAAATATATGATTATACGTTGCTTAAAATATTCTTCTAAATGGAAGTGGTACCAGTGGTCACCATTGGGCCCAGCTGTCTTCAGGTTGAAAAAACAGAAGATGCAAGCACAGATAGCCAAGCAACAAGGGGTTTTATTCAGAGGAAAAGCACAGAAGACATGTGCTGTAAGGGATCCGTGGGCTCTGAGCGATATTTGCTCCAGATTCCTCTGTAACTTCTCAGTGCCCATTTTGGAGAGCTCAGGAGAAAGAGGAGGATCTGTTTGCTAGGAATGGTGACAGATTCTGGTCCTGTAAACCTTTGTTCACCCTGCACATGTCCTTTCCACCATGCATCTGATTTTGATTATATGAACGTTTACTCATGAATAGGTATAAGATGGTAAATAGAGGTTCTTCCCTAAGACTTTAATTAGAGGACATAGCTTGCCTTACTTAGCATGTACGAAAACCCCATTAGATTAGACTGGTACTTTGCCTTTAGTTCTAGGATGTGCTTGACCACACAAATGGGAATCACTAGGGCCATGAGACAGCTTTGAGTATGGATAACCACAGTCTTGTTTAGAAAGAGAAGTAATGCAGCTCCAAGAAGAGGGAGTCCAGTCCAGATTCTATGTGATGGGTTGGGAGTGTGTGTTTGTGTGTGTGTGTATGTCAAACTACTCTAAATTCCAAGTTGTTAAGTTCCTCTCATTCATATCTGTTTCACAATAAGAACATACTGTCTTCAATGATGCACTATATTCAAATGGAGTTGAATATAATATATCAAATATGCTTTTAATCTCATCATTGAAGAGGCAGAGGCTGGCAGATCTTTGTGATCAAAGCCAGGATGAATGACATAGTGAGTTACATACCAGATAGTGCTACATAGTGAACTCTGACTTAAATAAAACCAGCAAACAAACCCCCAAACAATAGCACAAAAAGTTATCATATATATATATATATATATATATATACATATATATGAAAATGTAAGCAAAATGTTACATAAAAATATAAGATACAAATGTTACATTTCTAAAATTAAGATAGAAATCTTGTAAAAATGCTAATTCACAATTATATTTTACTTTGTTTTCAATAATTTCAATTGTACTGCATATTCATTCAAGCATACTTTTTTGAGGGGGTGGTAGGGGAAGAGGGAAGAAGGGCAGGATTGGGAGGGAATGAGGGGGTACAGCTGGGATACAAAGTGAATAAACACTAATAAAAATGAAATTTAAAATTATTTTTCCTTTCTTCTAAATTTTTTATCAATTATTTATTACAGTTCATTTATTACAGTTTATCCTAGCTGTGGTCACCTCCCTTGTCTCCTCCCAATTACTCCCTCTTTCCCTCTTCTCCTCCTATACCCCTCCTCGAATCCACTGATAGATGAGGTCCTCCTTCCCTGCTATATGACCCCAGCTCAGCAGGTCTCATGAAGGCCGGCTGCATCATCTTCCCCTGTGACCTGGCAAGGCTGCCCATCCTCCACCCTCCAGGGGGAGGTGATCAGAAAGCCAGTCACTGAGTTCATACCAAAGACAGGTCCTGCTTCCCTTAATAGGGAACCCACTTAAAGACTGAGTCTGTGGGTTACATCAGTGCAGGGGTTCTAGATCCTCTCCGTTCAAAAGTGCTTTTTATAGTGCAAGTTCAGTACACTTGTAACAAAGTTATACACTTGATTTGTCGCCGTCATTCTTTAGAGCACAGTTATTTCAGTGAACATAGAGTAAAGCTCACATTGTT
Organism: Meriones unguiculatus; assembly: GCF_030254825.1. NCBI lineage: Eukaryota > Metazoa > Chordata > Mammalia > Rodentia > Muridae > Meriones > Meriones unguiculatus. Next base: position 50,096,548 of record NC_083363.1, read on the forward strand.
GTAGTATGTCCAAACACAGGCTTCATCCAAAGCCTAAACGAGGTGCGCAGCCGATGCAGCTCATTATTTTTACATAAAATAATTTTCTTTAGTAAAGCCTCCCTGATTTATTGGTTCACTTGTTTGTGTATGAAGAGGAGACTCACTTTGTTGTGCTGCTTTGTCTGGAACCCACAGTTTAGACCAGCCCAGGCTCAAAGACGCAGTGATCCTTTGGAAACCACCTCCTGTGGTTGGAAAAAAGAACAGGGAGCACTATGCTTGTCAGTGACCAGATATTCTCTCTCTCTTTCCCTCCCTCTCTCCCTCTCTCTCTCTCTCTGTCTCTCAGTTTGTGTGTTTGATGTGGACACCACATGCAAATTATAATCTTCACCTTCTTTCTTGTTTGAGAAGAGGGCTTCTCTTCGTGTGTTACTATGTCCTGCCTTTGATGAGTTATGGAGCTTTGAATTTAGGTCTTCACACTTCGATGACAAGTAATTTATTTAGAAGCCATCTCCCTACTTCATGCTCAAGTATGTTTTGTGTGAGTTAATATTTAATGCTTTTCATAACACATAGACCATCACCTTCCTATATTACCAAAGTGCTTACTTATTTCTCATTATGGGAATATTATTTAGGAACATATATAGTAACACCCTTATTAATATTTTAATTTTGTGTTTTATAACTAAATGAAACATTTTCTTTAATATAAATACATATGTCAAAGATGAATCATGCATACTATGAAACAGCATCAAATTCATTGACTATTAATAAGTTAATAAAATGTAAAATTTTCAGTTAAATGCAGAGTGGGAATCACCCTCTATAATGAGATCATAGTTTAATAAAGTAATGTAACCAGAAGAAGTAAATAAAATTTCTGTGTGTTATTAGTTTCACAAAATATACCAGGAGAGGTATCTTTCTGGGAGGCTGGAAATATGGCTCAGCACTTAGCTGATCCTCCAGAGGACTGGGATTTTGTGCTCAGCACCCAAATGTTGATTAACAAATATCTGTAACTCCTGTCTCAAGAGATCTGATATCCTTGTCCAGTCTCTGTGTGAAATGCATGCATATAGCATGCAGATATACACACAGGCAAAACATGTATGTGTGTGTGTATATATATATGTATATATATATATATACATATGTGTATATGTGTGTTATAAACAAAAAGGATAAATGATACATGCTTTAGGGATGATGAGTAGTAAGTCTGAGCAGAAAGTAATGATTAATAACCTTTTATATTATTTGATTTGTTGAATTTCTATTATTTTATAAAATATAACTCTAATGTCAAATATCTAAGATTATAGTCAAATGACCAATCATAACAAAGCTAGAAATTCAAATTCTGTTATTGTAAACAACTCCAAACTTGTCACTGTATTTATTTATTGGCTCTTGTTCTTAAAGTACTATTTATTGTGTATTTGCTGTGAGCAATTCCTATTTCAACAACTGGCTCCCGTAAGCTAGTTTCAAGACCTGGAGCGCAGAACAAAACTTCATTCTACATGACATTTTCAGCGCACTGTTTCAGGCTTTGTAGCTTGCATCATTTTCTGTAGCTCTCATCTTATAACAGAGTTGATAGGTTGTTTTTTTTTTTTTAATTTTTTTTTTACCTCCAGTTGTGGCTTTTAAAATGGTATGTTTTTATATATTTTCACTGTTACTAAAATAGAAATAATTAAAAAAAAAAAAAAACCTGAGATGATTGCAATGGAAAACTTGTCTCAGTGTAATGAATGATCTGTTTTGATTGAGATGATAATTTTGTTTAGTAAAACCCTACACATTCCCATAATTTCTGTATTGGTGTTGACTTAGTCTTCACATCTTACCCATCACAGCTGATCACAGTACAACCTTCAACATAAAATTTATTCAGTGTATGAACTATCTTTTAACTATATGAAACAGAAATTACTGATCTGAAAATGGAGATTAATATATTAAAAACATAATTATATAGCATAATGAACAATACATTAACTATGTTAAGAGCATGGCATAACATATCATTAGATATTGCTATTGAAATTTATATTTACTTATCTGGTCACAGGGATGATTGAACAATTCTGCCTAACTGAGAAGTCATCATGAGCTGTGCATTACTTAACATTTGTATTTTTTCAAGTATTTATATCATGATCATCTGGCTTGAAATTATTTTAATTAAATTTTTATTTTATATATTAATTACAGCTTATTCACTTTGTATCCAGGCTGCGACCCGTTCTGTAATCCTCTCTCAATCCCAGATGCCCTCCCTCAACTTCTCCTATGCCCCTCTCCAAGTCCACGGATAGGGGAGGTCCTCCTCCCCTTCCATCTGACTCTAGTTTATCCAAAATCACCCGAATTGGCCACATTGTCCTCCTCCGTGGTTTGGCAAGGCTTCTAGGAAACCCACTTGGATGCTGAGCTGTCATGGGCTACATCTGAGCAGGGGTTCTAAGTTATATCCGTAAATGCTCCTTCGTTGGAGAATCAGTGTCAGAAAACACCCCAGTGTCCAGATATTTTTGGTCTTGTTGCTGTGCTTGTGTAGCTCCTGTCCTCTCCAGCTCATACGATCTCTCCCTTCTTTCCCAAGATTCCCGGCACCCTGCCCAAAGTTTGTTTACGAGTCTCATTATCTGCTTTTATACAATGATGGGGCCCTCTTCGGTAGGCTCCTGTCCTGTTTCCTGTTTTTTCTCCTTCTTCCAATGTCTGTCCCACTTGCCTCTCTGAGTAAGGATTGATCATCTTACCCAGGGTCTTCCTTCTAGCTCACCTTCTTTAAGTGTATAGATTTTTGTAGGTTTATCCTATAAGATATGTCTAGTATACACTTATAAGTAAGTATATACCATGTGTGTCTTGCTGCTTCTGGGATAGCTCACTCAGGATAATCTTTTCTAATTCCCACCATTTGCCTGCAAATTTCATGATTTCCTTGTTTTTAATTGCTGAGTAGTATTCCATTGTGTAAATATACCACAATTTCTGCATCCATTCCTCCGTTGAGGGACATCTGGGTTGTTTCCAGGTTCTAGCTATTACGAATAATGCTGCTATGAACATGGTTGAACAAATGTCCTTGTTGTGTACTTGAGCATATATAAATGCCTAGGAGTGGTATAGCTGGGTCTTGAGGAAGCACTCTTCCTAATTGCCTGAAAAAGCACCAGATTGATTTCGAAAGTGCTTGTATATGTTTACATTCCCACCAGCAATCGAGGAAGGTTGCCCTTTCTCCACAACCTCTCCATCTCCTTAGGTGCCAAAAAAGCGTTTGACAAAATCCAACACCCATTCATGTTTAAAGTCTTGTGGAGATCAAGGATACAAAGCACATACCTAAACATAGTAAAGTCAATATACAGGAAGCCTATACCCAACATCAAACTCAATGGAGAGAAACTTAAATCAATTCCACTGAAATCAGAGACAAGACAAGGCTGCCCACTGTCTCCATATCTCTTCAACATAGTGCTTGAAGTCCTCCCTAGAGCAATAAACAACTAAAGGAGATCAAGGGGATACAAATTGGAAAGGAAGAAGTCAAAGTATCACTATTTGCAAATGATTTGATAGTATACATGAGCAACCCAAAAAATTCAACCAGAGAACTCCTTCTGCTGATAAACACCTTCAGCAAAGTGGCTGCATACAAAATTAACTCAAAAATAAATAAATAAATAAATAAATAAATAAAAGAAGCCCTCTTATATACTGAAGACAAAAGGGCCAAGAAAGAAATTAGGGAAACAACATCCTTCACAATAGCCACCAATAACATAAAGTACCTTGGTGTGACAGATTCATAATTTTTAACAATTAAAGTTAGAGCCTTATTTTAAATACATAGAAAACCCCAGTGCTTTGATTAGTTGAGATTTTTCTTTTATTATTATTATCATTTCTTACAGTTTATTCAAGTTGTATCCCAGATGTGGTCCCCTTCCTTGTTTTCTCCCACTCCCTCTTTTCCTCCCATACCCCTTCCATAGTCCACTGATAGAGGAGGTCCTCCTCCCCTTCCATCTGACCCTAGCCTATCAGGTCTCCTCAGGACTGGTTGCTTTGTCTTCCTCTGTGGCCTGGCAAGGCTGCACCCCCTGGGGGGAGTGGTGATCAGAGAGTCTGCCACTGAGTTCATGCCAGAGAAAGTCCCTGCTCCCCTTAAATTAGAGCATATAAATAATATTCCTATTTAAATTTTCTAGGACCAAAAGTCATACGTTTTTGGGTGTGGCAGCCCATGATTCTTTTCTCTCTCTCTCTCTTTTTTATTAATTATTCACTTTGTATCCCCCCATAAGCCCCTCCCTCCTCCCCTCCTTCTTCATGCATGTGGCAGCCCATGATTTTAACCCTACCATTGGAATGGAGGAAGCAGGGAGATCAATGGTTTAAGGTTATCCTCTGTGATATGGTTAAGTCTGAGATTAGCCTTGACTCTATAAAACTGCCCCTGCAAAACAAAGTAAAACAAGGAAGAGTAACTATTGGTGTCTAACTTCATGCTAAGTTTTAGAGTAAAGCGTCTTCTTTCCAGAGCATTGACAGAATTCAACACTTTTCAGCTTCTGTTATAAAAAATGGTCTCCAAGGCCAGAGTTATGGAGTCATTCTAGGGGATTTTGAAGTATTTTTTTTTATTCAATAAGTACTTTATTTGTTTTTGTGTGATGGCATTATTTTGGGTGTTAAGGATCCAAACTCAGAGTTTTCATGTTTGTTTATCAGGCAATTGAGCAACTGAGCCATTCCGTTAGCCCCTAAATCATTTCTTGGTTTCTCTCTACTTTCTGACTTAGCTTTTGCTGTCCTTAGCAACAAAGGGACAGGAAGTTGTTATTTATTAACTAAAGACAATCATATTTTATGAAGTATTGAACATAACGCTGTTATGTTCAAGAGCACCATTAATATAATGAAAAAATCAATGCTCCTCAAGACCATTTCCCAAACATATCAGAAACAAATGAACGAATTTAAAATCAATATGAGAAAAGCATTAGAATTATATATTTATGCTGTAATTTGAACCAAATAGGTGTATAAATATGCATTTTCATCAGCAGAGAATTACAATAATAATGTTAAACATCTATTCTCAGAGCTATGTGTGAGATCCAAACTAATTCTCTCCTTTTGCTTGATTGTCTCATCCACGGAGCTGTATTTGTTGTAGATAGATGATGAAAAGACATTGTTTTAACCTATTTTGGGTGTGTAGTAACCAAAACTATAACTGCCTCGACATCAGATTTTGAACAGTATTAAATTTTTGAACAAATTTTCTCTGTCACATATAAAGAAAACCACATTATTAAAAACCTAAGCTTAAAGAAAAGTCAAGTCTCAGAAATAGTTTTCTAATTTTGGAATTTAATGAAATTATGAAGAAATTAATTTTTAGAGAAAACTTATCATTTATGTGCATATGTACACATTGGTGAGCACACTCCTGCTCTGCTGGCTGCTGTGTGTGCACACCTGTCATGCATAAGAACAAATCTGTGGAGTCAGTTCTCTCATTTCATCAGCATGTGGGATTATAGGAATAAAGCCCGGTGTCCAGGCTTGATTATCTATTTTGCAAGCCAGAGATAGATTTTTTGCTGGATTTAGTTTTTACTACATATTTTTATACAATCTAGTTGCAGGTATTCTGGTCATCTGACTCTTACAAGCTTTCTGTGCCTGCTTCCATGATGTTTCTTGTTTCTTAGGTGGGAGGTTGTACTGCAGATGTGTCAGTTAGGGCTAAGAAAATAGACTTCAAACAAAACTATTCAGAAATCATAGCAGATACTTCATTCCAATTGAAGGTCCAACAAACAAGGAAGACATCGCAAACCTAACATATATTAACTAAAGCCTGGTACACCCAGTTTCAACAAAAGCATACTACTAGAATTAAAGACATTAATCTCAACCATGAATAGGAATTGATCGTCACATTTTCCAGTAGATAGACTTGGGACAAAAAAAGACCAGTTTTCACGGTTTTTATGCTCATTTTCTTGACTTCTCACTGTAAATCTGAAATCAATGGTCAATGATAAGGTAGTTCTGCTGTCTTTAAAAATTAGCACTCTTGCTTATAATTTCTCATGATTTTATCTTCTTCTCTCATTTATTCTTTAAAAAGTTGTTATTATTGTTCACAAGATAAATTCATATACCACATTGTATCAGAAGGCAACTTCGTAGAGGCACCTTTTTCCATGTTTATGTAGGTTCCAAAAACTGAACAGGTCATCAGGCTTGCATGGCAAGATTTGTTGCTGAGCAGTCTCAATGGTCTTACTTGTTTTATAATGAAATATTTTTTAAAATATTTACCACGCTTCCTGATATCAAATCTAGACCTAAGTAATATAGGGACGTCAGATGTACACAACTCAAACAAAAAACCATCTTCCAGAGATTAATTTTTATATACATTTCAAAAATCAAGCTCCTTCTGTCCACTCTATCATTCTTCTTTCATTTAAAACTTTATTTACATTTGATAATATTTTATATTAGAATTTACTTCTCTGTCTTTATTAGGGTTTCCTTTCGTAGTTTTTAAATTCTACCTGAGGAAGAATCTGTAATTATGTGGCTCATTAATATTTCTTTACATTCTAGAAGAGATGTTTAAAATTCATTTTTTATTTAGTACATTAATATTATTATACAATAATATACATAATATAGATTACATATACATTACATATATGTATATTATATGTAACTTATATTATATTACATATAATATACATGTACTAAATAATGAATGAATTTTAAACATCTAAGATAAAATCATTATTATTTCAACAAAAGTTTGTTGGTAATTTTTCTATAATTGAAGAGATATAAACCAAACAAAGAATATATCTATTTTATACCTAGCTATTCATCTATCGATCTATCTATCTTTGTTATACTTGCAAGATTTCAATGTGTTTAACATGGTCATATAATTCCAAGATGCCACTTTTCTAAAATGTTAGTAAAATACAAAATATTGAAAGACCTAAGAACATACCTCTGCATATGAAATCAGTGTTGTAGGTAAATACCAATCAGTTAGAAATATTTCAAGAGGTTGTATGATTGAGCCATTATAGATCAACAAATACTTTCCATGGTTTAGGTCTCTGAAACCTGAGCGGAACACCAAGGCCCTAGCAAAAACTGGCATGCACTAAATAATGTAAAGCCATGAAGAACATATCACCTTTATCTAACTGAAGAGTGCTATCATGAAAATCACTAATTCATCACTCAGAGAGCCCAAATGACACTTTGGTTATAAAGTAATCCAAGTGGGGATACTGCCTAGATGGCTTGAAATTTCATCTTTTTTTTACTCTCATTCCTGGAAATGAAACAACTTGGTATTACTTAAATATTTGTTTACATATTAAGAATGGCTAGCCTCTATTTTAATGGTAAACATTCAAAAAAGAAAAAGAAACAGATTATGTAGGTAACTAAACAAATAAGTTCTGGTTATGATTTAACATGAACAGAACTTGTCTGCAGGGGTAGCATGGTATTATACAGTCTCCAAAAAGAAAGTATGGGGCTGGGAAAGTCCCAGGGTGGAAAGTGCTTGCAATGAAAGTGTGAGGACACCAACCTTTATCTCAGTGAAGTTTCATGCAATGGCTTACCCTTGTTGGAGAAGCAGAGTAAAGAAAATCCCTTGGGCTTGCTGGCAAGACAGTTTAGCCTGAGCGATGAGCCCCAGATTTCGTCAAGAGACCCTGTTTACAAAACCAGGTGGGTATTTTTGAGGCAAGGTAAATGAGGCTGACCTTTGCCCTTCATATACATATGCATACACATGCCATGTAGCTTTATAAACACTCTCACATACATACAATCAGAATATATCCATTTGGAATATTTTCTGAGCTCTGGGTTTTACTCTAGATGTTATATTTACAAAGAAAATTATCTATACCCTCAAAAAGCCAATCTTCTCGTTGGTTAAGTCTTCATTATATAAAGAAAGTACACAACCCTCTCAGATTACATGTGATAAACAACTATAAATATGCTTTCTAAGACTGTGGAGGAATACTGTGTTCACACACACACACACACAAAAAGTGTTTCCCAAGTAGAGAATACATCATGCCAAAAGGGTCACAGGAGAATATGATCATGACACTCCAGGAGGTACAAAATCAGCGTCGTGAAAGACAAACTGCCACAGTCGTCAGAAAGCTGCACACTAAGTGTTTCATTTGCCATCTGAACAGATTTTTGCTACAAAACACACGCTTACCCACATGCATGTTCATGTACAAGTTTCAGTATATCATTAAACAATTTTTTTTTGTTTAAAAAGAAGAATATGATGGTTAAAATGTACTTGCTCAGACTTACAAGATAGTTCAAGATTGGATGTAAATTTGAATGATGATATTTGCTAAACGACATAAAACTTGATTTTTAAAATAGATTTTAATTTCTGGAGAGGATTTAGCTTCATAGCAAATTCAGCAGAAATCACTGATATTGCCTTTCCACTCCTTGCCTCCACCCAAGGACATTCCCCTCATCCCCACAGCTCCCTAAACTATGGCATATTTGTTAGAGATGTTCTCACAGCGTCATCATCACCCATAAACATTGTTAATTTAGGACTTGCACAAATAGATAATGGCCTGTACCTACCGTTATAACATCATGATGATTTCACAGTCCTAAAACATTCTCTACAAAGAAGGACGATGTATGGGTCAGCATTTAGGAGCACTCATTCTTGCAGAAGTTCCATTCCATCCCTAGTTCCCACACAAAAGCTTACTACCTCACATAACTCCAATTCCAGGAGATCCTCTGCCCTTTTTAACTTCTGAGGCCACCAGGAATTCATTCAGTACGCAGATGTACACATGAACAAAATACTAATACACATAAGTATTAAATATTCAGTCATGCACATAATTATTAAATATTTTATTTGTCATTCATAATTTATTTTTGTTTCTGCTCAAACTCTGACAGGATTTTTACAAACTTACTAGTTTTATCTTTTTCCAGAATAACATGGAATTGAAGTTATGATATAGACTTTACATATTGAATTATTTCTTGTACTAATAAGAGTTAATATATCAATAGGTGCATGAAAATATCCATGAACTACATTTCCATTGAAACAATTTCTTCTGGTGAAAATTTTTGAAAAGATAAAGCAAACTCTCCTGAAGTTGTTATGTGTAAATGGAGGTCAGTAAGAAAATTGAAAGTAAAGGGGTGTAAAGGAAGTAAGCATAATCAACTTCCATTCTTTTCACACTCAAATAAGGATGGGAAGAATTCCATACCAGCAACGCAAAACAAAACATCTCCCTACTCCATGCTCTGCTTTCAAGGATATGACACCATCTTTGCAAAGACAGTCCCTTCGAATTTCTCATTCTCTACAGCAACATTTAGCAGTCCCGTGCAAATTCCAGATGATTTAAAAATTACTTCTTCTATCAGAAGGAAGGAAAAGACCTCCCCTATCAGTGAACTTGGGGAGGGACATGCATGCAGAGGGTGGAGAAAGGGAGGGATTTGTACGGGAGGAGGGAGGGAACCACAGGGGGGATACAAAGTGAATAAAGTGTAATTAATAAAGAATTAAAAAAATAAAATAAATATTTAAAACAAAACAAAAAATTACTTCTTCTGAGTCAGGAAAGAGCAAGTGGAGGTCAAAGAAAAGAAAAGAAAAAAAAGAAAAGAAAAGAAAAGAAAAGAAAAGAAAAAAAAAGAAAAAGTCATTGTGTGTTGACTATATTGGTGAGAAAATTAACACAGTAGATTCACCAGAAAGCAGAAGAGTGGTAACAGAGATAATCGAATTCTGCACAAATCTCAGACTTCCACTTCATATCTTCATTCACAAAGAATTCTAGTGTAACAGGATCAGTTTGTATTACAAGACATTGTTGAATTCATCAAAGGAAATCCAATAGCAATTAGGGAGACATGGAAGCTGAATGTGACCAGCATGAGTCTCTTTAATTACAGCCCTCCAATGGCACTGAAGTATTGAAGGTGCAAGGGAAATAAACTTAACTAAAATAACCCTGCCAGTCACTACACAAGCAAACAACACTACTGGGAGGGTGGGAATTATTGTTCAGAGTGGCTATGATACAGTTTTCCCTGATGCTATGGGAGCCAGGACAGGAGCAGTTGGTTACACTGCGTATTTAGGCAAAGAACAGAGATGAATACTGGTGCTCAGCTCAATTCTCTCTGTCTGTCTCTGTCTTTCTCTCTCTTTTCCTTTATTGTTCACTTGAGGAGACCAAACCATGGAACGGAACGCCAAACAAATTGATCTACAGATTTCCTTGCAGGCATTCTCAGTGGATCATTTCTGTTTTCATTTTAAATTCCATCCATTTGACAATCAAGAATAACCATTACACTTTCTTTTTTTTTTAAGGAAACAATTGATAATTTAATAAAAACTTTGTTAACTGAAATGATTTAAATTATTGAAGTTAACATTATCCTCAGAATATTATCTTTATTCAACTCCCTACTCCTGTTACAGTAGAAGGTTTATTATATATAAATAATTGATAGGTTATATGATTTTGGAGAAATTCAACTTACTTTTAAAAAACAATAATGGTAATCGATGATATATTTAATTTACTTAAACAAAAATTAAGATGAAAAGGAAATAAAGTGAAATAGTCCTTATTGGTATAAAAATTTTAACAGATACCAGGTTGCTGAACATGAAAGTGTTAATGATATTTTGCTTACTCATATATAACTTGCATAAATCAATTTTATACCAGCACAAATATTTATGACATTAAACTTTTATGGTACATTTCATAATTATACTTAACACTTGAAAATGCTCTAAGTCCAGTATAAAGTGAGTGATAACATACAATCCCAGATATCACAGAGAGAGTTTCCCTAATTTTATTCTGTACCTATAAATTTTTTAAACCTATTTTTTTTAACTTTTTGGGAATTTCATAAATGATCTTCAAATTTGCCCTTTCTGTTCTTCTTTCTTCTTCCTCCAACTCTGCCCTTTCAACTGCTTTTCAAATCTATTATCTCTAACCTCTTTTGTAATGATTATTGGTACACTCTCACTGTCTCCTCTACAGCTATCTAATATTGTTCATACTTATATATTTTTACTGTTGGTAACTGGAACTGGGTAATGTATCAGCGTTGCTTCCCCATAAAAGAGTAACTTCCCCTCTTTCCTAACTGCTAATTGCCTTCAGTTCCTGAGCTAGAGATGGAACTTTTGAGGATTCCTTTATCCAAACTGTAGTATCAACTGGTTTTGTTGTTACACAAGTCTCTTTAATGAAAATATAATTGTGTTAGAAGAGTCTAACACAGACATGATAAGAAATCTTGCTTCTTGGTCATATGGCATCTATAATCTTTCTGCTCCATTCTTTGAAGTTTTTCCTAAGACTTAGAGGTATGGGTTTCCTCATGGATGTGCCAATTTGTGTTGGACTTCATTGGTCTGTTGTTTTCTGCATAGATACCAGTTTTAGATTTTGGGGATAATTTCCAGTTTCTACAGAAAAAAAAAATTTCTTTAATGAGGAGTGAGAACTGTACTTTACATGGACACTCCTCTGTAGACATAAAGCTAAGCATTTAGAATATATTTACAAATTATCCTGATTTAAGAAAATGGATGTAGGAGATATTCATCCCAGGTCCATGACCTCACCAGTTGACTAGGTGATGAATAGACATGAAGAAAGACAATGGCCTGTCTCGTGCACATCCATCTTGAAAACCTATAATATCCAATTATAATCAGAGTAAACAATTTAAATCAATGAAAGTGAAATGATATGGAACTTAATTTTATTTCTTCTTGTTCTTCATGTAAAAGCAAAGCCCTTAAAATTACATATTGGAAATTTTCAGTGATTTTTAAGGTATTTCTCTGAAACATAACCAAAACAAATAAGGCAAATTATATTATATCATTTGGTGCAATAAAAACATCACGAATCAATGATGAGAGAACTTGCTTTTCATATTAAAACTACATAATTAAAATGAAGTATCTAATTTTATAACTCTCATATTGGAACATGTTCCTCAATAATTCATTCTAGCTATGTATTGAGATAGGAGGTCTGTACCTGTTTATTATGGCCTTTTAGGAAGTAAAATAAGTAGCTAAATGCTACAGTGATGGAATAAGAAATGGGAATTTTTTGCTGTTCCAGAACTTTGTAACAGTGTGGAAAAAAAATAAACTCGGACTGACCTTAGACGTTTATTACAAATCATAAGAATACCACTAAAAATAATGCGTGGTTTATATAATAATAAGGAAGAGAGAGAAGAATAAGAGAAGCATTCTTTCAAAAACAGTAACGTACAAAATGAGACTAAAGCACAGAAACAGAACATATACAATAAGAAAGTTCTAATCTAAATTGCGAAAAATGCAATATAAGTATTAAGGATATAACATATTCTGAGTTTGAAAGTTATACTTAAGAAAATAAAACTAGAAATACTACAAAGTCTAATTTAACTTAATCTGAAATCCAGATTAAATTAAAATTAATTTAAAAAAGCAGATATTTCCAAGCAGAGATTAAGGATTGAACTTCTAAGTTTACCATGTACTAAAAAAAAACAAAACAAAACAAAAAAAAAAAACAGATATATACCCAGGAGTGGTATAACTCAATCTTGAGGAAGCATTATTCCTAGTTTTCTGAGAAAGCACCAAATTACTTTCCAAAGTGGTTGTACATTCCCACCAGCAATGGAGGAGGATTCCCATTTCTCCACATCCTCTCCAGCATGTGTTGTCACATGAATTTTTGATTTTAGCCATTCTGATGTGCCTAAGGTGAAATCTCAGAGTTTTGATTTGAATTTCCCTGATGACTAAGAATGTTGAGCATTTCTTTAAGTGTTTCTCTGCCATTCAGTATCCCTTTATTGAGAATTCTCTGTTTAGCTCTGTACCCTGAGCTGGAGGGTGCTGAAGAGAATTATAGGACAGTGCATGGAGAGGACCTAAAACACCAGCTCAGATGTAGCCCATAGACTCAGCCTCCTAGTAAGGAAAGGGGGGGGGCTTTCTCTGGCATGAATTCAGGGCCATATACACATATGCATACATACATACATATTTATATGTTTCTGGAACTAAAAAGGAGTTATTGCAAAACCACAGGACACAACTGAGTATTTAAATATAAATTTATTTCTGACAAATAGAAAATTAAATATAATTTGAAATTTAAAACACAAAATGATGATCAGCACAAAATCTATTCATATAGAGGATTGAAACGACACAATAAGGCATATAAACAACTAAAATTACTAGTTTAATATTTAAGGTATTTAATAAAATTACCTAAGAAAGTATAAGTAAATTGGGTTTATAACATGTGTATTGATAGAAATAAACTCTCTATTTTTCTAACTTGATTTCCAATAAGTCACTTTTTGTTTTTTTGTGGAGTATTTGAAAAACTACTACTAATTTTATTGGCACAAGCAAGTCTATATACAACCAAAAATAATACGGAAGGAGGATATGGACAAAAAAACACACATCAGCAATGTAATTTCAAAACTATTCATTACTGAATAATATAACACAATAAGAATGATTTTGGTGAATAGCAGAAATTCCAGCAATCAGCTGGGATCACTGAAAACAAACAAAGTCAGCATAATGGAGGAGAGTCTTTATTAGCAAATAAATTCATGGTATTTCAATATCCGTATTCTAAAATACATGACCAGACAAACTTCATTGTTTACAAATGTTTGCTTCATAAAGAAATGTGGATCTAGATGTTAACTACAAAATAAGATAATTTATACATAAAAAGAGTTATGTAAATGTGTGTTTGGTAATAAATGTTTAGAAGCAGGAAAATGACAATTTATGAAGAAAAGATTAGATGTGAGATTTTATTTAAAATTAAAATGACTTTTTGTCAGAAGCCAACAAAATTGATAGAAATTATTCACGATACAAGTCAATGACTATTAAATGTGGTGAAAGAGCTGACTCCGAACGACCCTCAGTTTTTCACCTCAAGTGCTTTTTGTTCTATCAGATTTCCCACTGTTCTTAGGGACAATTCTAAACAGAACTTACCGGAAACGACTTCCAATGGAGGGATTAGGACACAAACTCCTCCACAAATCGTTAGACCCACAAAATTTCCTGCCTAAAACAGGAGCTGTGATAAAGATGGAGCAGAAATTGAGGGAATGGGCAACCAATGACTGGTCCAGCTTGAGACCCCTGCCAGGAGAGAGAGTCCAAAACTGACACTATTAATAATATTCTGCTATACTTGCTGACAGGTGCAAGTATAACTGTCACCTGAGAGGCTTCACTGATGGAAACTGATGGAAATAGACACAGAACCACTGCCAAACATTAGGCAGAGCTTGGGGAATCCTGTGAAGAGGGGTACAAAGGATTGAAGGAGCCAGAGAGGTCAAGGACATCACACGGACATCTGCAGAATCAACTAATGTGGGCCTAAGGGGCCCACAGAGACTGAGCCACCAGAGAGCATGCATGGGAGGGAACCAGGCCCTCTACACATATGTAACAGCTGTGCAGCTCAGTCTCTTCATGTGGGACTTCCAACAGCAAAAGTACAGTTTGTCTCTGACTCTTGCTGCCTGACTTTGCATCCCTAGCCACTAACTGAGATGATTTGTCTAGCCTCAACAGGAGAACATGCTCCTAATTCTACTGGAACTTGATATGTCAAGGTGGGAAGACATTCATGGGGAGGCCTCCCCTTTTCTGAGAGGAAAGCAAGACAGAAGGATGAGTGGAGGGGTAAAACAGAGTTACTGGAAGAGAAAGGGGAGGGGAAGCTGTAGTTAGAATGTAAATAAATTAATTAATTAACTTTAAAAAATTGCAGTGAAATTAAAAAATCATTAAAAACATGGAGAAGCTAAGCAATATGACTCTCTAACATCTCACATTTGTCACATTTTAAGAGTAGAGTCAGAGTCTTTTTGATTTGCATTTCCCTGCTGAATAAGGATGTTGAGCATTTATTTTTTATTTTTTTATAATTTTATTTTTATATTAATAACAGGTTTTTTAATTTGTATCCTAGCCATAGCCCCCTCCCTCATTCCCTCCCTTTTCTCCTCCCTGCCCCTTTCCAAGTTCACAGATAGGGAAGATCTCCTCCCCTTCTATTTGATTTCATTTATCCACTAGTCTGTTTCTATGCTTAATACCATGCTGTGTTTATTACTATTGTTCAATAGTACAGCTTGAGATAAAGGATGGAGATACCACCTTAAGATCTTTTGTTGTTCAAGATTGTTTTAGTTATCCTGGGTTTTTGTTTTTCCATATGAAGTTGAGAATCATTTTTTCAAGTTCTGTAAGGAATTATATTGGTAATTTTATGAGGATTGCATTGAATCTGTAGACTTGCATGGTTAAAGTTATACCAACAAATTTTATAGATTTTATGGCTATTGTGAAGGGTATGGTTTCCCTAATTTATTTCTAAGCCCACTTGTCCTTTGAATATAGGAGAGGTACTGATATTTTTGAGTTAATTGTAACCAGCTACATTACTTAAGGTGTTTATCAGCTGCTGAGCCTGATGGTCAACTGTTAGGCAGAGTGAATAGAATTTTATGTAAGAAATGAGAAATAGTAAGAGCTGGAGAGGACAGGGTCTCCACAGAAGAGCAACAGAACGAGAAAATTTGAACACAGGGAACTTCCCAGAGACTCATACTCCAACCAAGGACTATTCATGGAGATAACCTAGAACCCCTGCACAGATGTAGCCCATGTCAGTTCAGTGTCCAAGTGGGTTACATAGTAATGGGAAGAGGGACTGCCTCTGACATAAACTGATTGGCCTGCTCTTTGATCACCTACCCCTGTGGGGGGAGCAGCCTTACCAGGACACAGTAGAGGACAATGCAGCCACTTTTGATGTGAACTGATAGACTAAGATCAGAAAGGAGAGGAGAACCTCCCCTATCAGTGGACTTGGAGAGTGGCATGCATGCAGGAAGGGGAGGGAGGGTGGGATCGGGAGGGGAGGAAGGAGGGGCTTATGGGGGGATACAAAATGAATAAAGTGTAATTAATAAAATAAAAAAAAGTTCCTTGGTAGACTTTTGTGGGTAACTCATGCATATTGTCATATTATAGGTAAAGAGTGATACTTTGACTTTTTTCTTTCCAATTGTAACCCCTTGATCTACTTTAGTTCTCTCATTTCTTTGGCTAGGACTTTAAGCATTATGTTGAAGAGATACAGAGAGAGTAGGCAGCCTGGTCTTGTTATTGATTTCAGTGGGATTGATTTAAGTTTCTATCCCTCAGGGGGAGGTGATCAAAGAGCAGGCCAATCAGATTATGTCAGAGGCAGTCTCTTCCCATTACTATGTAACCCACTTGGATACTAAACTTCCACGGGCTACAACTGTGCAGGGGTTCTAGGTTATCTCCATGAATAGTCCTTGGTTGGAGTATGAATCTCTGGGAAGACCCCTGTGTTAAAATTTCTGGTTCTGTTGCTCTCCTTGTGGAGTTCCTGTCCTCTCCAGATCTTACTAGTTCCCACTTCTTACATAAGGTTCCCTGCACGTTGCCCAACAGTTGGCCATATGTTTCAGCATCTGCTTTTGATAGTCTGCAGGGCAGAGCTTTTCAGAGGCCTTCCATGGCGGGTTTCTAGCTTGTTTCCTGTTTCCTTCTTCTTCTGATGCCCTTCTTCTTTGCCTTTTGGGATGGGGATTGAGCGTTTTAGTCAGGGTCCTCTCTCTTGATAAGTTTCTTTAGATGTACAGATTTTAGTAGGTTTATCCTTTATTACATGTCTATATGAGTGAGTATATACTGTGTGTGTCATGGGAAACAGAGCTAAACAGAGAATTCTCTGTAGAGGAATATCAAATGGCAGAGAAACACTGAAAGAAATGCTCAATATCATTAGCCATTAGGGAAATGCAAATCAAAACAACCCTGAGAATTCACCTTACACCCATCATTATGGCCAAGAAAAACTTGAGTGACAACACATGCTGGAGAAGCTGTGGAGAAAGGAAAACCCTCCTCCACTGCTGGTGGGAATGTAAACTGGGACAAGCACTCTGTAAATCAATCTGGCACTTTCTCAGACAACTAGGACAATGTGTTCAAGGATATTCCCCACTTTCTATCAGGTTTAGTGTATCTGTTTGTATGTTGAAGTATTTTATCTAATTGTGCTAGAGCTTTGCCTGGATGATAGATATGGATCTATTTACATTCTTCTATATGCAGATATCCAATTAGAGCAGCACAATTTGTTGAAGATGATTTGTTTATTCCATTGTGTATTTCTAGTTTCTTTTATAAAGGATCAGGTGTCCATAGGTGTGTGAATTTACACATCAGTATTCAATTCGATAACATTGATCAATGTGTCTCTTTTTATGCCAGTAACATATAGTGGTGTAGTAGAGCTTGATAGTGATACTTCTGAAAGTTTTTTAATTGTACAGGAACAGGCTCCAGTCCTGTTCCCTGTTTCCTCCCTCTTCTGATGTCCATCCTGTTTGCCTTTCTCAAAAAGGTTTGAGCATCTTCCCAGGGTCCTCCTTCTTGCTTAGCTCCTTTAGTTGTACAGATTTTATCATGTTTATCCTGTATTATATGTATAATATCCACTTTTAAGTGAGTATATGCCATGTATGTCTTTCTGCTTCTGGGATAGCTCACTTAGGATGATCTTTTCTAGTTTCCACAATTTGCCTGCAAATTTCATGATTTCTTTCTTTTTAATTGCTGAGTAGTATTCCATTGTGTAAATATACCATAATTTCTGTATCTATTCCTCAACTGAGGGATATCTGGGTTGTTTCTAGGTTCTGGCTATTACGAATAAAGCTTCTACAAACATGGTTAAGAAAATGTCCTTGTTATATACTTGAACATCTTTTGCATATATGCCTAGGAGTGGAATAGCTGGATCTTGAGGAAGTGCTATTTCTGATTGTCTGAGAAAGTGCCAGATAGATTTTCAAAGTGGTTGTACAAGTTTACATTCCCACCAGCAATGTAGGAGAGTTCCCCTTTCTCCACATCCTCTCCAGCATGTGTTGTCACTTGTTTTTGATCTTAGCCATTCTGATGGGTGTAAGGTGATATCTCAGAGTTGTTTTGATTTGCATTTCCATGATAGCTAAGGACACTGAACATTTTTTAAAGTATTTTTTCTGCCATTCGATATTTCTCTATCGAGAATTCTTTGTTTAGCTCTGTACCCCATTTTTAGTGGGATTACTTGATTTGTTGCTGTTTTACTTCTTGAATTCTTTATATATTCTGGATAGTAGTCCTTTGTCTGATATAGGTTTAGCAGGGCTTGATTTGTATAGATATTGTTTAAATTTGACTTTATCATGGAATATCTTATTTTATCCAACTATGATGACTGAAAGTTTTACTGGGTATTGTAGTCTGTCATCAGTGTTGTTAGAGTCTGCAACATATCTGTCCAGGCTCTTCTGATTTTAGGATCTGCATGTGGGTCTAATTCTAACTGCCTTTATATATTACTTGGCCTTTTTGCTCTGAAGCTTTTAATATTCTTTCTTTGTTCTTTGTATTTAGTGTTTTATTTTGTGGCAAGAGGATATTCTTTTCAGGCCCAGTCTATTTGATGTATTTTAAGTATCTTGTCTTTTTATGGGCATCCTCATTTAGGTTAGCAATTTTTTTTCTATGATATGTTAAAAATATTTTCTGGGTTTTTTAGCTGGGAAACTTCTCTTTCCTATTACTATTTTTTTTTTATTTTTAGGTTTATTTTTTTTTCATGCTGTATCAGATTTTTTAGTTGTTTTTTTGTCTGGAATTTTTAAAATTTTTAACATTTTGTTTTCTTCTATAATATCTTCAATGCCCAAGATTCTTTCTTCAATCTTTGCATTCTTTTGGTGATAGTTGTGTCTGTAGTTCTTGTTCATTAGCCAAAAATTTTCATTTCTAGATTTCCCTCTGTTTGTTTTATTTCCACTTTTTATTTCTTTCAACTGTGTTTGCTTTTTCATGGATTTATTGGATTTCCCTAAGAGATTTATTTATCTCTTTAATTTTTGTTTGTATTTTCTTTGATTGTTTAAAAGGATTTATTCATTTATTATTTTTGGTTCTCTATCAATTTTATAAAGTTGGTTTTAAGATCATTCTCTTGTGTTTCAACTGTGTTAGAATATTCTGTTTGCTGTTTTAGGATGGGTGAATTCTGGTGGTGACTTTTGAGTCTGGCTATGTACATTGGCAACTAGGTATATAGGTTTTGGGTAATTATAGGTCCAGGTGCTAAGTTTTGGGTTTGTCTTTGTTGTGTTGGTGCCTTGTTCCTTAGTTTCTGTTTTCTCTGTCGTCTTCTGGGTGGAGTCACTTCTGGTTGAATAGAGGTGCTGAGTTGGGTGCTGGAGCTCTGTTAGCCAGCATGGCTTCTGCTATAGCTGGTGGGTCCTCTGTGGTTCTATGTACTGGTGTGGCCTCAGGTGGTAAGGGGGGATTTCTCTGGAGGTTGGGCTGAATAGGGTGATGAAGAGAGGAGTGAATATTGAGGGTAGGCTGAAATGGCTCTTGGGGAGTGTTGGTGGTCCACAGGTGGGATTCCCAGGCTTAGTTGGGGATATGAGTGCTGGTGTGTCCTCTGGTGGTGCACCAGGCTTTCACTGGGGGTGTGGGCTAGGAAAGGATGGCTTGGACTGAGGATCTGGGTGCCAACACAACCTCTGGTGGAGCAGGGACCTTCAGTCTGATTTGTGAGTCAAGATAGCCTGACTTGGGCTGAAAAACTGGGTGCTGACATGGCCTCTTATAGAGCACAGAATACAGTCTTGAACTTCTCATCAGCCCTTCCCTTTGCATCATGTCCATAAGGCCAAGAGGAAGAAAGTTTATGAGGCTCTGAATGTCCACCTGTTCAGCAATTGTATGGATAAGTTTTACTGCCAATAGTATCAACTAGGTTACAGCATTCTGAAATGCCATCCCTCATGTGACTCTATATGAAGATACATATACTCAATGAGATATTTAGATTAAATGGATCCTTTTGTTTGTTCCCTGATTGAATGGATTACTCATGCAATCTCTATACCTCAAAAAAAGGTATCCTGTGGACACTGGGAGCAGAGCAATCACCAGAATCCATACCCCCCACACACACTGGTTCTGCAGTGCCACCTTCCACTAATGTTACAAAACACATTCTTATTGTTTAAGTCACAGATGAGAGCTGTGGTTCTGGCTTAATAGAATACTATTTCTTTTTGAAAAGAAAAAAATCAAGAGTATAGTATTTTAATTTGAGTAGAAATAATTATCTAGAAAATAATTAAATTAATTTATTTTCCCCTAACACATTAATAAGTTCTGTCAGATTGGGAAAAAGTTGAATTTGAGTGAAGATTATAAATTAAATCTGATATAATAAGTATTTATACAAATGGAGCCCAAATTCTTTAACCTTTAATTTTTACCTATTAAACTAGATATTCAGTATATCAAAAGATCATTAGTATGAAAGTACATGCAGAGCCATTGGGGATAACATGAAAAGACCAGGAAGAAGATGCATTGGATGTAATTTTCTCTGCATTTTAGTCTGTTTTATTGTGTCTTCAGCCAACCAAATAGGCAGTCTTAATAAGGTTGTTCAGTTTTATGCTGAAACAAGAATTTAATGTTCAGGTTGTATTACTACTTCTAATTCTGAGTGTCCTCATGAGTAGCAACAGGACAATATTTAGCTAAAGCAAAAAGTCAAAGATTCTGTGTCTTGAAATCAAGGCATTCTGAAAATAAAGAGAAGTTGGATTTAAGTAACTAAAAAGAATGGGATATGTCAAAATAAAATTCTAGTCCAATATGACAATAAATAGCTGAGTCTCCAGAACTCAGGAAACTGAGGGAGTGGGGTTATGAATTCCACACCAAATTGTGCTGTGTACCATGTACAAATTTTAATAAAATGTTAAATTTAAATGGAATTAGTATCAGCCAGGGAGAATAAAGTTCTACAAAGTTCCTGATGTACAGTGACTTTACCAAAAGAAAAAAAATAGTCTTGTTTAAAAGTTAATTTTAGTAAGTGTGTGTTTAAAAGTATTTAGGATAGTTAGAAAATGATTACCTCTGTTTAACAGGAACATGTTCAGCAAAGGTATATGGAGGAACATTAATTAGACATTTGCCTACAGCTGATGAAATCAGCAGAGAGATACTTGTAGCTCTTGCTCTCATAAGTCATATACTCCACTCTCAATGTCACTGGAGTAGCATTATCAGGGCCCCACCAGCTGTTTGGTGAGACATAAAGGTGAGCATGGGTATTTTATAAAATGATAGCACGTCTTAATTGAAATATACAAGACAACAATTATGATGAGGAATCTATGTAGAGATGAAATAGTAAAGATTACAGTCAGAGGGGAAAGAAAAAACAAAAACAAGAGATTTTTACTTTATGTGGCTCCATATCCAAATGAACAGACAGATTCAAAGATAAAAAGGGATTATTTTAAGGCTAGAACCCCAAAACCTTTTACAGGCTTTGTTGTATTAGTTGCTCTTTGCATTTGAACCAGAAAGATTACTTTCTGGTTCAAGCATTAATAGCTTTACCAATAAAAATGAAATAATGTGACGTTGTAACATTATGGAAATTTGAGCTGAAATCAGAAGTTAGAGATTGTTTCAAGAACTTAAGAAGACATATCAATAGCCCAGATGAAGAAAACTATATAAGCAATAAGAGCAATAGATTTCAAGTATATTTATAGAATTAGAGAAATTGATGTTTTAATATATCAAAAATAAAAAAAACACTGAAGTAGTTTAAGCTTATATTTACTTGAGAAAAAATCCAGGTGCTTTGTAAATAAAGCGTTTTAATATATCTTTTTAAACACCTTGGAGAACAGATGCATAGCCAATTTGGAACTATTTTTTTCTTTTTATTATTATTATTATTAATTACACTTTATTCATTTTGTATCCCCTCATAAGCCCCTCCCTCCTCCCCTCCCCACCCCACCCTACCTCCCCTTTCTGCATGTATGCTCCTCCCCAAGTCCACTGATAGGGGAGGTCCTCCAAACTATTAAAAGAGGTTGAAAAGATTAGGAAAGAGAAAACAGGGAACAGGACGGGAGCCTGACACAGAGGGCTTCTGAAAGACTACCCAGCAAGGTACCAAGGCAGATGCTGAGACTCAGAGCCAAACTTTGGGCAGAGTGCAGAGAATCATATGAAAGAAGTAGGAGATAGTAAGACCCGGAGAGGACAGGAGCTCCACAAGGAGAGCAAAATTCTGGGCTCAGGAGTCTTTTCTGAGTCTGATACTCCAGCCAAGGACCACTCATGGAGATATTCTGGAACCCCTGCACAGAGGGAGCTCATGGCAGTTCAGTGTCCAAGTCTGCTCCATGGTGATGGGGATAGGGACTGTCTCTGACAGGAACTGTTTGGTTTGCCCTTTCATCACCTACACCCTAGGGGGGAGCAGCCATATCAAGCCACAGAGTAAGACAACGAAGCTACTCCTGATGAGACCTGATAGAATAGGATCAGAGGGAAGGGGAAGAGGACCTCCCTTATCAGTGGACTGAGAGAGGGGCACAGGTGGGGAAGAGGGAGAGAGGGTGGGATTGGGAGGGGAGGATGGAGGGAACTTACAGGGAGGATACAAAGTGAATAAACTGTAATTAATAAAAATAAAAATAATTTTAAAAATATCTTAAAAATAAATAAATAAATATTTGAAACTATGGAAAAAAAAAAGAGAAAAGGTTAGGTATCTTGTCAAGTGTCTCATCACCAAAGAAGTTAGACGAGTCAAAACATTGATTTCTCCATGCACAGACATATGCATGGTATTGTTATCTTCTATGGCAGTTAAAGATTTGGACATTTTGGTTCTTACTATAGTCAGTTTTCTATATATGTGTATCATTGAGTAAATTGCTTGGAAATGGCATAAATTGCAATACAATCAGTTATTTTGGGTCCTAAAAAATAATATCTGAATGCTAGGAAGCCACTGGTAAGTGATTTGAGATTGAAAATAGAGAGGCGGGGCTGTCTTCATCATTCCAGGGACAATGAATCTAGGCTAGTTATTGAATGACAGTTATTCATATAAAGACAACACAGAAGAACAGAATTGAATACAGATAAAAAACTGGAAGCAACAGCCAACATAATGGCAACTATCTCTATAGCAGTTTTGGTAAGTTAGTATTACTTTGTGAAAAATTGCAGTGACAAGTAGAGCTAAGCAGATAAATGGAAAGATGAGTAATGTAATAGCACAACATGAAAAACATTTTGCACAAGAATAAAGTAGATTAATCATGCAAAGTACTCAAGAGAATTCTTTATAATGGCAGAAATGCTATCTTGCTAGTGAAATGAATGTACTATATTTTAAATTATAGTTAAAAATGATGTAGAGACGTAGGAATGGTGGCTTCTGTTGTAGGAGAACAGGACAGAGTGAAGTCAGGAATGTCGCTCTCCAAGTCTTATGAAATTATTATATGAAAAAAAATCGAGTTGGCATATAGTTTACCCCCAGGTAACTTTAGCTAAAACTGCCTGGCCTTTCTGGCTCAGGTGCACTCCACTGTGTTTTTTATCTTAAAAAGGCTCATAAAAATACTCAGCCTTGGTTGGAGAGAAAAGATGCTGCTGATAATACAGTGCATGAAGTTGTTAATAGAACTGCATATAACATGTGGAGCCTGTGCGGTAAAGCTTTCATTTTGCACATGGGTCCTAAACCTTCAAGCCGGAGTGACTGAAATGCTAGTCATTAGTCACTAGTCTGGCTGCTTCCTCTACTAGAGGTGTATCTCTTTAAAAATAAATTGTCTTGATCTGTTTGCCACTAGATATGTCCCTGACTGGTTCTTTGCTTTGAGACACAGGACCTGAAAGCCTAAGGAAGGAAACTCCTGATCCCCAATACCAGTTGGTATTGTACAAAATAGAGCTAGTAGTGAAATTTCTGACATCAACTTTCAAAAAAAATCTCAAAGGTCAGAATTATTCTGCTCCTATCCAGAAGATCATTCCATCTTTGGGAAGAAATTCAAATTCAATCACAGACACTCTACACCGTGGGTTTTCAACTGGTGGGTCATGACCCCTTTGGGAGTTGAACAGTCTTCTCAAGGGTTCACCTGAGACCATCAGAAAACACAGATATTCATATTATAATTCAAAACAGTAGCAAAATTACAGTTATAAAGTAGCAATGAAAATAATTTTATGGTTGGGAGTCACCACAACACCAGGAACTCTTTTAAAGGGTTGTAGCATTCCGAAGGTTGAAAACTACTGCAATAAACTTTTCTCTCTCTTAGAACTCAAGTCACAAGCCACCTCTACACTGGCTTTTCTTGAGGAAAGAACTGATATCTCCTGATATAACAGTTAAAGTACACCGATTTTCAAAACAAAGAAAGATCCTCTTCTTGCCTTTGGAACTGGAAGATGAATTTAGCCTCTTACACAATATCATAGTGTTTTCAGCATAAGTCAGCCCAGACCAAATCAAGCATTATGGAACTTCCTTTCACTTTCTAGAAAGCAATAAATTAAGCAATTTCCTGTGTTTCTCAGGAAAATTACGGGCATTCTTCTGCCTTCAGGATCATCATTAGGTTCTTTAGGCTATTTTCCTTATCACACTTTAAACTATCAGCATTAAATAAAGTTTTACTTTTAAGGGCTCCTCTCTCAAGCTTGTTAGCTCTCTCTCTACATATATATTTATAATGTAAAAATCTTCTCTGTCTGTCTCTGTCTTTGTCTTTGTCTTTAACTTTGTCTCTCTTTCCTCTCTTTTTAGGACCCCTTAACATATGTTTTAGTAATAAGATAGTGCATAAGGAAACATTGTCATGATTAACTTCTTGAGTTCTTTGTATATCCTGGATTTTATCCCTCTGTCAGATGTACAGTGGTAAAGATCTTCTCCCATTCTGTAGGCTGTCATTTGTTCTGTTGACAGTGTCCTTTGCTTTACATTTTCATGTGGTTCCATTTATTGATTGTTGATCTTAGAGCCTATGCTGTTGGCGTTCTGTTCAGGAAGTTGTCTCCTGTGCTAATGACTTCAAAGCTCTTCCCCAATTTATCTTCTAACAGATTTAATGTGTCTGGTTTTATGTTGAAGGTTTTGATCCACCTGGATTTTACTTTTGTGTAGGGTGATAAATATGGATATATTTGCATTTTTCTACATTGAGACACCCAGTTAGGTCAACACCATTTGTTGAAGATGACCTCTTTTGTCCATTGTATGGTTTTGGAATCTTTGTCAAAAATCAAGTATCTGTAGGTGTGTGGGTTTATTTATGGATCTTTGATTTGATTCAGTTGATCCACCTATTTGTTTCTATGCCAACGCCATGAAGTTTTTATTGCTGTTGCTCTATAGTACAGCTTGAGATCAGGGATGGAATTAACTTCAGAATATCTTTTACTGTACATGTTTGCTTTAGTTATTCTGTATTTTTGTTGTTGTTGTTTTTCCATATGAAATTGAGAATTATTATTTCAAGGTCTGTAAAGAATTGTGTTCTTATTTTGATGAATTTCACTGAATCTGTAGATTGCTTTTGATAGGATGCCCATTTTTACCATGTTAATCCTACTGATTTATGAGCATGGGAGACCTTTCCATCTTCTGATATCTTCTTTAATTTCTTTCTTCAGAGACTTAAAGGTTTTTTTTCTTCATACAAGTCTTTCACATGCTTGGTTAGAGTCACACGAAGGTATTTTATATTATTTGGGTCTATTGTGAAGGATGTAATTTCCCTAATTTTTTTCTCAAGCCTTTTGTCTTTTGTATATAGGAGGGCTTCTGATTTTTTGGGAGGGGGAGTTAATTTTGTATCCAGCCACTTTGCTGAGGGTGTGTATCATCTGGAGAAGTTCTCTGGTAGAAATTCTGAGGTCACTCAGGTATACTATCATATCATCTATGAATAGAGATACTTGACTTCAAGTAGCTAAACAGAAGAAAGACACACAGTATATACTCACTTATAAGTGGATACTAGACCTATAAGATAGGATAAAAATACTAAAATCTGAACAACCAAAGAAGATAAACAAGAAGGAGGACCCTAGGTAAGATGACCAATCCTCACTAAGAAAGACAAATGGGATGAAGAATGGAAGAAGGAGAAAACAAGAAACAGGACAGGAGCCTAACACAGAGGGCCTCTGAAAGACCCTACCTAGCAGTGTATCAAAATAGATGCTGAGACTCATAGGAAACTTTGGGCAGAGTTCAGGGAATCATATGAAAGAAAGGAGTGTTATTAAGACCTGGAGAGGACAGGAGCTCCACAAGGAGAGCAATAGAAGTGAAATATCTGGGCACAGGGTTTTTCGTGTTTTTTTTTGTTTGTTTGTTTGTTTTGTTTTTTTGTTTTTTTGTTTTTGTTTGTTTTGTTTTGTTTTGTTTTGTTTTTCTGAGACTGATACTATAACCAAAGTTCCATTCATGGATATAACTTAGAACCCTTGCTCACTCAGCTGTAGCCCATGGCAGCTTGTTGTCCAGGTGGGTTCCCTCTTAATAGGAACAGGGACACTCTCAAACATGAACTCAGTGGCTGGCTCTGTGACCACCCTCCACTGAGGGAGGAGCAGCCTTGCCAGGCCATAGAGCAGTCAGTTCTAAGGAGACTTGATAAGCCAGGAACAGATGGAAGGGGAGGAGGACCTCCCCTATCAGCAGACTTAGAGAGGGGCATAGGAGGAGATCTGGGAGGGAAGGTGAGATTGGGAGGGAATGAGGAAGGGGGCAACCACTGGGATACAAAGTAATTAATGTAAAAAAATAAAAATTTAATTAAAAAAGTAGAAAAAATAGTCAACAGAAGAATATCAACTGGCAGAGAACACTTAAAAAAATGTTCAGTGGCCTTAGTCATCTGGTAAATGCAAATCAAAATGATCCTCAGATTCCACCTGACACCCATCAGAATGGCTAGGGTCAAAAACTCAAGTGACAACACCTGCTGGAGAAGTTGTGGATAAAGAAGAACCCTCTCCATTGTTGCTGGTAATGTAAACTTGTACAACCACTTTGGAAAGCAATCTGGCACTTTCTCAGAAAATTAATAATAATGCTACTTCAAGACCCAGCTGTACCATTCCTGGGCATATATCTGAAAGATGCTCAACCATACAATAATGACATTTGTTCAGCCATGTTCGTAGCAGCTTTATTTGTAATAGCCAGAATCTGGAAACCACCTAGATGTCCTTCAACTGAGGAATGGATATAGAAATGGTTACATTTACACAATGGAATACTACTCTGCAATTAAAAAGAAGGCAATCATGACATTTTCTGGCAAATTGTAGGAACTAGAAAAGATTATTCTGAGTGAGATAACTTATAAGCAGAAAGACACACATGGTACATACTCATTTACAAATGGATTTAGCCATGTAATATAGGATAAACATATTAAAATCCATAGTCCTAAAGAAACTAATCAATAAAGAGGACCCTAGAGAAGATGTTTAATCCTCATTCAGAAGGGCAGACAGGATAAACATTGGAATTTGTAGAAGACAGGAAACAGGACAGGAATCTACCACAGAGGAGAGCTGAAACATTCTACCCAGGAGGGTATCAAAGCAGGTGCTGTATCTCAAAGCCAAAGTTAGGGCAGAGTTCAGGGCATCTTATGGAAGAAGGGAAATATAAAAAGACCTAGAGGGAACAGAAGTTAGACTAGGATACCAACAGAGCTAAAACAATCCATGATGACTGAGCCAGTAAGCAATGTTCCCTTTTGCCCCCTACTTCTGTTTTTGCTCCTAGTTTCTCATCTTAAATTCCTGCCGTACTTTCCTTTCATAATGGCCTGTAAACTTTAGTCTAAATCCAGCCTTTCCTCCCTCAAGTTGTGATTTGACAGTGTTTTATTACAGTAACAAAGAAGCCAACTAGGAAAGCTAGCATCATATCTTTCTTTTAATTGCTCTCTACTTCTCATTCTGAAGGATAATTTCATCATTTCTACTGACCTCCATTTGGTATAACACACTGAATCTGAGTTGTATGTGTGCTGTTGGGTTGTGGTTTCTCTTCTGTTCTAATAATGGGCTATTTCAGATAAGTCAGTATAAATGCTCCATAGCTTAAAAAATAATTGAAAGCTTGGCTTTGAAGTCAAGTTTTTTTTTCCTTTTGATGCATATAGGAATTTAGTATGAGAACACACATACATTGTATGAAACCCAAACTGGTCATTTAGCATCATTGTTATTTTAGTGAAGATTATGTTGAAATTTATTACCTCATCCTATGACATGCTTCAAGGAATAAGGGTTTAAAACAAAGGGCAAAATCATTTAAAACAATATATTGGTAAAACATCTTACATAATAATTTATCTATTAAAACAGTCAAAAATAGTCAATATTTTCATTGTTAGAAAAAAACTGTAGAGAGCTGCGGAATGCTATGCCTTAAAGATGGAGCTGGTTTCCGCCTTCCACCTTCCCGATGGTGAGTGCTCTCTGTCACGAACAATTCCACATTTGGCTAAGGCTGAGGATCTGGCTTGCTTCCATGTATGTGGACCTATCTGCATTGCACACGTGGCACGCCTGGGTTGGCTACCCAGAGGCTATTTAAGCTGTGGGCTGGCTTTCCCCAGGGTCCGAGGATTGTTCAAGGTTCCTGAATAAACTGCATTGAAAAAAAAAAAAAGTCAATTGCATTCAGATATTATAATATTGGCATAATAGAATTTAGTTATAAAGAGAATACTATCATACAAACCTTTTGATTAAGGAAATAAAATATTTTAGAGTTTTTTTTAAGATAGTAATAAGAGGTTTTTAAACTTAATAATTTATGTTCTACTCAATTTACCAGATGTGATATGAAATTTATGTATGTTAGTCCTTTTTAGAATATTGTTTAAGATAATTTCTCAACTAAATATAAATAATTTTTATTTAAAGAGGAAATTAATAAGACTATGAAACGGAATGCTTGTTGCATTTTGGTCTCAAAGTGTTTCATGCTACATATTTGACAAGTGTAACATCCTCAGAATCATCACTGAGCTGAAGTAACATCACATCATTCAATGTATTCACATAATCTGGAGTCCATTTCTGTTTCACTAAAAATACAATGTGGCTTATAGTTACTAGTAGATGTTACCAAGTTTAATTATACTGTTTCTCCTGCAATTTCCCAATTTGTTGTTATTAAGTTTATTGTTTTGAGATAATTATAAAAGTTGTCTCTGATTCCAACATTGTATTCTAAATGTAATCAGGGCCTCCTTAAAGTAATTTCACAGACAGCATATTTGCCTTGACCCAAGTGTTTAGGGCCATTTGTATAGAAACAGCCAACCTTTTTGAAAGTTGCTAACATCTACGATTTCTTTGAACTATGTGTACATAGAAGAACATTTCTGTGTTCTCAATAAATCGGTGTAGTAAATAAAACAAAAATTAAAATAATAGGAAGAGTTGTTTTCCCAAGCATCTATAGAAACAATTTCCCATTTTTTGAACTTTTTTTTTTAATACTAAATTTTCATTGATATAGCTCTGACTGGCATTTAAAACATTTAGAGGATACCAAAATAAAAGTAATTTGCACACATTTTGTAGGTATCAGAACATGCATGAAACTTCCTCTCCAAGGCTCAGGGAACATAATGTAATATGAAAGAGGATGTACGAGCTGGGAGAAAGGAAGGAGAACATGGTGGAATACTGACTTGTGGGCATTCTGTTATATTGGAACACGTATTAGCTGTGGTTACCTGCTCATGACCTCCACGAGATTGGGTTATTGATATCTACCATGGGAGAAGAAATTCCTTATTAGATATCCCTTCTTCTCTGAGCACCTATAGGCAGGTAATGGTCATTGGGTACAAAAGAGACATTTTCTTCAGTGGTGTAAGCACTTGTCAGATACACATGCTCCTGTGAACAAACAGTCCACACAGCACTCCTGTGTACACCCCTATTGAAACCCAGTAGATCAAAAATCATAACACAAAATCATCATGTAGGCCATCTTCAATTTCATTTGTCTGTTTGCTAATTACTAGACACCTGGGCTGATTCGATAACTTGTGTTATATCTATAGTACCATAGGATAAGTGAATATACCTACCAGTGTCTTTGCTGTTTGCTTGTAGATTGTTGTGATTATTATTGTTTTTTAATTGTGGTTATGTAATGAACATATACAACAACATATGATTACATCCATTCTCAAGTTCTCCTCCACAACTCTTGTTTTATTCCACCAAGAAAACACTCTACCAACTTCATGTCCTTAAAAAACAAAACAAACAAACAAACAAAAAAATCTCCATCCATTGAGTGCTGCACATATGTGCATTGATGTGGGATCACCTACCAGTGGCCTCACCACAGTAGAAGAACATGTCTCTCTCTCTGCTCCATGAGTAAGGGTTGAAGAATCTTACTCTCAAGTTATTCCTCTGTGTTAGAATTTTGGTTGCCTTGATCTTGTTTAGGTAACTATAAATATCATGAATTCATCAGTGTTTTTGTCATTTCATGTCAAGAAGATATCATTTCACAGCAACCCTCTCCATCCTGCGGGTAATACAGTGTTTGCCCTTTTTTCTTCTTTTGTGTACTCTGAGCCTTGGTAGAAGCTTTGAAAAAAAAAGATGCTTCACAAACATTTATAATAAGCCCTTTGACTAATTATATTGATTACTTACCACTGCCATAAGATGTGTCCCTGATTAAGAGTGTTAGCAGCACAGGTCTATGGGTACAAATATAGTCATTTAGAAGGTAATTTGACATGACAATCAAACAAAACACCCAAAGTATGTTTTATGCTAGGGCCTATTACTTCCCTGTTTATGAGGTTTTGACCATGTTTAGTGTAACTGGCATTAACTCTCCTGT
Organism: Meriones unguiculatus; assembly: GCF_030254825.1. Lineage (NCBI taxonomy): Eukaryota > Metazoa > Chordata > Mammalia > Rodentia > Muridae > Meriones > Meriones unguiculatus. Next base: position 50,127,594 of record NC_083363.1, read on the forward strand.
GGTGCCACCCTCAACTCCAATGAAAATGACACTGTTTACCCTATAACAGTCTCTGCGCTTTGTAACAGTGAGTAAATCTTGCCTGGCATGTCTCTATTATAGCATGCAGGGTCTCGTGCTGGCTGAGACCATTAAGTTCTTTTCTCTTATAGCAGGGTGCATAGCACTTTCTTGGCTCTGTGAAAGCTAGTCAGCAGGAAGGAAGCTTGCTGGTCAGTTTGAGATTGATTATTGTATGCCCTGCAGGAAACTATGTGGTATCTTCAGGAATTGGGTTCTTGTCGTTACAGTTGGTAACCAAAGACAACAGTGATAGTCTGTTTTGTTTCTGAGATCTTTGTGTGTTCCCCTATTGAAGAAAAAAGCAAAACAAAACAAAACAAAACAAAATCAAAAAACTTGTAGGAAGTTAATCTAGGTCTCGCACTGAAATTTCCTTATGCCTCCTTTTTCGAGGAGTGGCACTCTCTACAAATATATGATACTCCCATTAAAACTCCATTTTCCTATTTAAATATATTTCTATTTAGCTAATTAATTTCTATTTAGCTAGAATTTTTTTTCATCATACTTTCTACTTTTTCTAATATCTTTAATTTTGTTTAATCCACCTGCTTCCTCTACCTTCTCATATTACATTAATCTCTACTTAATCCTTTCACCTGCAGTATCCCTCCTCTTCTTCCATATCATGTGTTCTACCATCCCTTTAATTGCATTCTCATTTGTGTTTCCATAAGCTTTTCTTATATACCTTTCCTTTAGGATCAATCTTTATATCAATGATTTATGCCATATATTTGTATCCCTTCCCATTTAAGCATTTTCACCTCTCATAATCTTCCTCTCTACATTCATTTTACCTATAGCCTGCTATCCATCCACTCTTAATGCACTTCTGATTAAGTGGCTTTCACTTGTGCTATGAGTTAAAAAATTAAATATATCTATTTTTTTTCTCTAGATCAGAAATATCTCATTCCATTTTTTTTTTCCAGGAGCACCCATTTGTAGAAGAGTTTTGATTCAGAATGTAGCTGCTCTTGCAAGAAAGCATATCGAAAGACCTTCCTGGTCTATGTGATCCTGCTGGGATACAGACATTCCTTTAATCCCAGGAGATAGAGGCAAGCAGATATCTAAGTTCAAGTACAGCCTGGTAAAGAGCAAGTTTCAGAAAAAGAAAAGTTTAGGTCCAAGCATAGTGGTACAGGCCTTTAATCCCAAACAAGGAAGGTAAAATAGTTTGTAAAAGGGAGCATCCATGTTTGAAGGTGATGTTTACTTGAGTGGAAGAGGCAGTGACAAATCAGAGAAAGATTTGACAGAAGAGGATACACCAACTCTCACAAGAAGAAAAAGGAAAGGGCAGCTACTTAATGGGCAATGCAGAGAGATAGGAGGCAGTTTTACCAGGAAAGTAATAGACAGGTTGCAGGAAAAGACAGAACTAAGGTGAGGAGCAAATGATCCAGAGACTGCAAAGGAGCAGGAGGTTGGAGCAGATTGCCTGAGTTAGTTTGAGGCCAAGCAGAGGGATCTAGACTCTGAACAAAAAGCCAGATTGAATAAATCAGCTGGGAGAGGAGTTTGAGCTAGGATAGCTGAGTTGAACCAGCTAGCTATGAGCTCAGTAAGAAAGAGTGAGCTTACTAAGATATAAGTCTAAATAAAACCATTTAATTAATTTCTCCATGGATACCAATTTCTATTCTGTAGATAATTGCATCTAAAAACTGGGATTTAAACTTCAGCTTTCTTAACATTATGTAGGTATAATGCAAAAACAAACAGTCAAGTTTCCCTACCCTTTTTTTCTGTTCTTATATTACTTTCGATCTAAAACCACCGTTGTTATTGCAAGGCTTTTCATTTTCTCTCTAATTAAGAAATGTATATTATTTTCAATAATTCTAATTATAAAGCAATCTACTTTTTATTTAATTAAACTGCTGACTACAGTAGCCAGAAGTTTGATGAATACATTTCTCAGACCTCTACAAAAGATCTTAGCACTACTTAAGGGAAAAAGGAAGAAAAAAAACATAGAAAGAAATGAAGTGGAAGGAAGTCAGTTTGATAAGATGAGAGGAAACATTGACATAGACATTGAGGCATATGAAGTTCAAAATACAAATAGTGGAAAGGAAAGGCAAATTTAAACAAACCTATCCACAGAGACAAAATGCTTGTTCCTTCAGAGGAAACTAACACAAAATTTGACCCTAGACATATTAATGTTCATGACAAAAATGCAGGATGTTCCAACGAGGGTGTTAAGGCTTCCCATAATATTTCCTATAAGCCCACACCTATTTGTTTATATCCCCCATTTTTATTCATTATTAGCCAGATAGAGCCAAGTAATTGTGGTAATGATACTTGCTTTTTTGCCCAATGCTGGAATGCTAGTAAATTTAGGTATGCCCTGGTTACTCGCATGCCTGTGCCCGTTGATGCCCCTCATGCTATGACTCTCTTCAGACAGAAAAGGGATCTTGGAACTACAGCCGCCACTGTTACTGCCATCTCATTGGCGGCTGTTGGAGCTACCACTGTGGCATTAGCCAGGAGTCATACTGTGCAGACTGCTCAGACCCTGAATAACCTTTTAGCCAATGTAGCTCATGCCTTAGATGTACAAAAAGAAATTAATGCTCAACTAAAAGGAGGCTTGATGGTGTTCAATCAGAGGATTGACCTCATGCAGGAGCAAATTGATACCCTATGGCAAATTGCTCAACTTGGCTGTCAATGGAAGTATGCTGGACTTTGAGTCACTAGCATACAACATGAGAATTTTTCCTGTGCTGCAAATCTGTCTAAACAATTGTCTAGCTATATTTTAGGTAATTGGACTAGAGAATTGGATACTACGATGGAGCAGCTGAGAGTGGCCATTGTCACGGTAAATTCTACCAGAGTGGACGCAGGACTAGCCACAGGACTATCATCATGGATTGCTGCAGCCATGAATCATCTGAAGGAATGGGCAGACATGGGAGCGTTAGCAGGCCTTCTGGTGTTGGTCTCCTTGGTTTGCCTGTGGTGTATATGCAAGATTAGAGTCTCACAACAGTGTAATGCAGCCATGACCATTCAGGCCTTTACAGCCATTGAAGCAGGACAGTCTCCCCAAGCATGGTTGGATACCATAAAAAGCTAAAATGTTACACTCAGCATGCGAGGCTAAGCACTGCACTCAGGGTCAGCCGCTTTCGACCCAGAGAAGAGCATATCTGATTGCATGTGGGTTGATGCCCCAGGTCCCGCCTCTGAGAAAAAGGTATGGGACGGGTCTGATGCTCTTTGGGTGGATGACACCTAAATGAACATCAGTACAAAGTCCCAATTTATTTCTAATATCAGAGATCAGACCTCTACTCTTGCCTGATGCGTCTAAAACAAAAAGGGGGAACTGCAGAGAGCTGCAAAATGCCGCGCCTTAAAGATGGAGCTGGTTTCCGCCTTCCACCTTCCTGATGGTGAGTGCTCTCTGTCACGAACAACTCCACATTTGGCTAAGGCCAAGGATCTGGCTTGCTTCCATGTATGTGGACCTATCTGCATTGCCCACATGGCACGCTGGGGTTGGCTACCCAGAGGCTATTTAAGCTGTGGGCTGGCTTTCACCAGGGTCAGATGATTGTTCAAGGTTCCTGAATAAACTGCATTGAAAAAAAAATTTAACTTTGTAAAAAGTGACATGGAATTTTAAAGTATATTCAAATCCTCTGAATCCAAAAGTTGTGGGTAATTAATCTATTATTAAAATTCAGTATATTCCACTAAACTTTGAAGTTTTCTGTTGCTTCATTTAAACGTAGAGTTGGAGGGGATTAAAGAAGTTAGATTCCAGCTCTCTTCAGTTAATGGAGAAAAACTACCTAGATCCAAGAGAGTACATCCTTGGATTCCGACGTGCCAAAGCAGATATAATGTGACCTATTTTTCTTGGTGATTTTCTAAAACTGTCTTTTTCACATTCAAACTTACTGTTATTTCCCGGGCTTCACAGATTGAGATAACCAATAGGAAAACATTACAATACATATGTCCAATATAAACAAAATTACTTCTTAGGATTCTGCAGTTGCAAATCTAAGATCAAAAGCCAAAAAATCAAAAGAGTTGGTGTCTTCTGAGAGGCCCATCTAAGATCCCAGATATGTTTTGTCACTCAGTCATCACAAGTTCAGAAAGATTTCTTCACAATCAGCAGTCTCTAATACGAACACCAATCTTACGATGACAGTCATGTAACACTTCCAAAGCCTTACTTCCTAATACCATGACCTTGGGGGACTGAGGATTTCAATATATGCAGAGTAGAATGCACCAGTGTTAATGTCCACAGCAATTTCTCATAATCAGAAGAAGAAGGAAAAGAGAGTCTGATAGATTTTATAGCTGCCACAATTGCACATAACACTAATATCAAGCTACAAATTGTTTTTGCAGGCTCTTCTCTAATCAATGTCCTCTCATCATCTCCTACCATGACAATGGTGTTACAGTTTTATTCATCTGTCTTCTGACATAGTAAGTTTCCTATTCTTAGATCACTGCATATATAAAAATTGTGATATATGTGTATCAGATTTAACAATTATTACATTTTACTACTTACCTGCTACTATAATATTTTCACTTAATTTTCAGTTATGAATAAGGAAGCTAAGACCACCAATATAAACTTCTGTTGTGTAGTTATGCTTTCATTTTAGGAACACATTTTCGATTTTCTGGAGACTGGGCCCCTCTTTATCATAAGAACTTGTAATAATTTGTATGTTACAATAGGTTCCACAAAATTAAGCTCTCAAATTTACTAGAATTCAGGGGACAAAGTTATGTTTAAATGTTTCTGTAGTTTAGCCTTGAAGTTCTTAGGATATCATTTCTCCCAAAATTAATCTGTTAAATTATTAGCATGAAAAATAGCTCAGTGGAATTGTGAAAATTTGAAATGATGCACAAATGCTAGTAAGCTATCAAAATAAAGTTTAGAGGAAAAAGAAGACAAGAATAAATTGGGTGCCTAAAATTTTGACATATTAATAGTATAATAAATATGAATGGTTTGTATATGCCGTTTAAGAGATGGAGGCAATGAATAAAAAAGCCTTCAAGCTATTACTACAAAACTTCAAACACGGTTATGCATCATTTAGCAGAATACCAGTCTAAGAAGTAGGTCATTAGGCAATTTCATTATTGCACAAAAATCATGGAGTTTGATAATAGAAATCTGCTGTTTATAAGGTCCAGCACATCTCTGGGCTATCTCACATATTTGCAGCAATTTAACAGTGAACTTTGTTTGCTTAGCAAGCATAATAGATCAAAAAATGTGAGATTAAATCATGTACAAGAGAAAAATGAAGTAATCGTTACACATAATGCACACATGTCTGAAATTTGCTGAAGATACAACAGGACACACTGCTTTATTAAATTAATCTAACACATACATAGTAAAGTAGTGATACAATGTAGTACAGGTATAAGAAATGGCTTTTATTGCAACTGTCAAGATTTATATTTTGGACATTCTTATATTTGCTACATTTTTATGTGACTGCAAAGCTATAGGATTAGTGAGTAAATTCAAGTGCTCTCTGATATGCATTGCACTATGATTTTAGTCTAGTAGCTTTGCAGAAGATGTTCAGATCTGTTATCTTATTAACGCACTACTGTTGTAATATGAAGTTTGTTGTTGAATGTTAGATACCAGAAGGAAATTAAAGTGAAAACAAGGGACAATATTGACCACATAAACATTATGCTGAAGAAGCAGTAGTTCAGTAGTTATAGTATTAGTGAGCCAGAGGAAGGAAGTGGGCTTTTTTTTTTTTTTTTTTTTTTTTTTTTTTTTTTTTTTAGCAAGGCACAAACTCTGGGCATAATTCTTCCAAGATCTTGAAAATGTCAATTAGCAACAATGATTTTCACACTTCCCAGGGAAATTCACTTCATATCCTTAAGATTATGTTCTTTTGATAGTAATCATTTGAGATAGTGCAGTTGCTTGATGGTTTCTTGATAAACAGAGGAACAAGGTCTAAGAAGCTTGGCTTTGACAGAGCCTGTCCTTTGTGAGAAAAAGAGCAAATCAATAGAACTGCACATAAGGCTGAATAAATTAAAGGTTAAAAATGGGAATATACATTGGTCCTTCAGTTCTGTATCTATAGATTAACATTTCTCCTATTTTTTTTCCAAAATAGACAAATTATCTGTCCCTTTTTCTGGAATCCGTGAACATGTCTCTTGAACATAGAAGATTTGATGAAGCAGTAATATTTTACAATACTTTTGCAGTTGCTTAAAGTCTCATTCAAAGTATCAACATATCACTGCTCTAGATTCGGATTGTCCTAATTTTATACCTGTTACACAGAAATGTGCTCCTTTATTTGCATGCTTTCATGGGAACATTTCACTGTCTGGACTAATGTGAGTTTGCTCTAGTTAAGGTTCCTGCTCTGGGACCACATGCCATGAATTGAATGATTTGGGAATTAACCTAACATCACTAGTGCAATCATTTATGAAGAAGTAACAAATACAAGTGCAGGAACTCTGTCAGGTGAGCAAGGAACTGATGGAGTCACACTGATATCATCCTGGAAAATTGACATCTTTATTATATACAGCAGAAGAAGGAGGGTTAGCTAATCTTGGTATGAGGTTTTTTTGTTTTGTTTTGTTTTTGTTTTTGTTTTTGTTTTTGTTTTTGTTTTTTTATTGGGAGCTGTCTCAGGTCCTAGACATTCTAAAAGCCATGGTTGAAACTTTCTTCACAGACTGACTTTAAATATTAGTCAACTCCTTTCAGCATCATCTTCCTTTGTGGGCTGGCTAGGTTACCCCACCAGGGAGAAGTGACCAAGAACCAGGCAATCAAGTTCATGTCAGAAACTGTCTCTTCTCCCCTTGCTAGGGATCCCACATGGAAACTGAGCTGCGTATGGGCTATAACCGAGAAAGGGGTCTAAGTCCTCTCTATGCATGGTCTTTGGTTTATGCATCAGTCTCTGCTGAGCCCCCTGGGCCCAGCTCTTTTGGCTTTATTGGTCTCCTTGTGGGGCTACTGTCTCCTCTGGGTCCTCCTATCTCCCCATTCTTCCATAAGACTTCTTGTGCTCTGTCCAAAGTTTGGCTGTGAGTCTCTGCATCTGCTTTGATCCCCTGCTGGGTGGAGTCGTTTAGAGGACATCTGTGGTAGGCCCCAGTCCCATTCCCTCTCTTGTACTGCTTCAGGTGCTTATCCTGTTTTCCCTTCTGAATGAGAATTAAGTATCTTCCCTAGGGGGTCCTCCTTGTTGTTTAGCCCCCTATAGATGGACTAGGAAAGAGGAATAGAGGAGGAAGAGAGATGGAAAGTGGGATTGAAAGGAGATGGGGGGGTTACAACAGAGATACAAAGTGAACAAATTTTAAATAATAATAATAATATTATTATTATTAATAAATTCATAAAAAATTATTTGTCATCACTTTGAAATAAAATGAACCCATGATAATGAAAAAATAAAATAAAATAAAATAAATGTTAGTCAGCATTCATACATTAACCTACAGAAAACTTTGTCTAAAACTGAGCCTAACTTGGAGACGGCTTTGCTTACATGAGCATATAACAGTAAGGTCCTTGATATGGTTGTGCACATGTCAATATTCCACATTCAACAGGGCTTGGACTGCTCTCAACAACTAATTATAAGTATATGCAAAGGAAAAAGAAAATTATCACCTGGTTGAGAACACAAACAATTTAAGGAAAACAAGGAAGGTAATGTAAGCTATGAAGGGAGAATTCAACAAAGACATAAAAATACAGAAAATGTCTCCAAGATAGCAAAAAGATGGCAAACCAGATAAAGGAGGCATTTAGGGCACTATCAGGAAGACACTCCCATCATCATATTATGTCAAAAGAGTAGACACAACAAAGAAAGTCTATTGAAAAACAAAAGAGAAAAAAAAAACTACTCAAACATATTAAGCCAGGGTTTCCAATAACACAGCAAATTATTCAAATGAAACTTCAAAAGCCAGAAGAGCATGAACACAAGAATTCAATGTTCTGAAAGACAACTACCAACCCAGTTTACTATACCTAGAAAAGCTATCTGTCAAAATTGAGGAAAAAGAAAGAAATTTTTTTTCCATGACTAAATGAAAAAGATAAAATAAACAAACTAAAGGAGCATATGATCACTATAGAAAACAAAAACAAAAACAAAACAAAACAAAACAAACAAAAAAAACCCTAATGTTTCAGGATAAAGGAAAAAAAAAATCCAACAGCATAGTCAGAGAATAATAGTTCACCAAGAGGGGGAAAAAGTAAAATTCAGTCCTGTAAGGCCACAGAGGAGGACTTTGCAGCCAGTTCTGAAGATACCTGATAAAACGGGATCAGATGAATGGGGAGGAGCCCCCCCCATCAGTGGACTTGGAAAGGGGCAGGGTGGAGATGAGGGAGGGAGTGTGGGATTGGGAGGGAATGAGGGAGCGGGGATACAGCTGGGATACAGAGTTAATAGAATGTAACTGATAAGAAAAAATTTAAAAAAAAGTAAAATTAACAAAATGAGAACAGTCAATAGATACTATACAATGGTAACTCTTGCCTAGGGTAACAGTCCCAGTGCCTAAATTAAAAGACACACACTAGTGGACTAAAATATATATATATATATATATATATATATATATATATATATATATTCTTCCAAGAATTAAACCTTGCCACAAAATACAGGCACTACATTAGGGAGAAAGAATTGACAAATGTATTCTAAAAAAAATCACAAATAGATAAATAGATAATAAATAGATAGATATAGAAAAAATGTGCATTCATGCCTTGAAAAATATCTCAGTCTTATTTTGTAAAATTAACAAATAAAGTTTAAGAAGAAAATTGTGACAAGCAGAATCAGAAGTATAAAAGAGTAAGAATATAAAGCCAATAAATTTATCTTGGTAGGAAAAATCTGAATGGTTAAAATCAGAAAGTTATTATTTATATAACGGATATAAGAATTTCATGTAATTTAATAAGTATGTGTTATAAAAGTACTATTGAAGCAGGTTCAAGAAAGATAAAGCTTGATGTGTTTTTAGAATGGCTTTGAAAGAATAATAGCATAGCATTGTCTAAGCAGACATAGTTCCTAAATGGTTCACTTAGATAAAATATAATAATTAATAATAATATATGCTCAAAATATATATGTAAAATATAATAATTAATAATAATATATGCTCAAATTGTATTTAATATTGTTAATAATATTATCTTCAGGGTTATAAGAACTATGGAAAAGTGATAAATTTGGGTCAACCTTATTGAAAGCTTATTTAATTTCCTCCACAGTAATCCAACTGAATCTGTAAATTATCTAAAGGCATAAAACACAACTTCAGTAATATCAGAATAAACTCTTAGACTACATATGAGTATGTTTTGGGGGTGGTAGAAAGGGTTTATTTCACTTATATCTCAGTTCATCATGAAAGACAATCAGGGCAGGATCTCAAACAGGGCAGGAACCTGGAGGCAAGAGTGGATACAGAGGCCATGGAGGGGTGCTGCTTACTGGCTTGCACATCATGGCTTGTTCAGCCTGCTTTCTTAAAGCACCTAGGACCAGCAGCCGGGGATTGGCACCACTCCCAGTATGCTGGCTGGGCTCCCCAATATCAACAATGCCCTGTAGGCATGTCTGCAACCTGGTGTTATGAAACCATTTTCTCAGTTGACATTCCCTCCTCTCGGATGATTCTAGCTTGTGTAGGTTGATATAAAGCTAATCAGCAAAACAGCTAGCAAGAGAAAGATAGCACACATACTCCCTGTAAGACTGGATGCACGAACTGAGTGTGGAATGCTTTTCCTCTTTGTGGGAGGGAGAGAAGTTAATATCCAAGGATGCAGGTAGGGCTTCCTGGAGGAATGAAGCTCAAGCAGTCCTCATGTAGAGTTGGACAAGAGACTCCTGTGTCGCCCCCCCCCCCTCCAGTCTTCATGAGAGACTACCATGAAGGGCTTGCTGGAGTCTGTGTTCTAAGTTTCCATTTCAACTTCTTCCTTTGTGGTAGAAGGAGCCCTGGGGTTATCCTTCCAGAGGCAAGATCCTTTTGTGGATTCTTTACATGTGGAGAAGAGATCCTGTGCTTGGGAGGCTCTTCTGGTTAGACTCTACCTGCATTTCTAGATCATTCACCATCTTGTTATCCCTCTGGATCTTGGTGTGTCTCCAATGGTCTATATTTTGCTTGCTCTCATGATCTTGTATACTCATACCCTTTTATTATTATTATTAATTTTAATTAATTAAAATTCACTTTGTCTATCCCTGTAGCTCCCTCTCTCCTTCTCTCCCAATCCCACCCTCCCTACCCCTTCTCCACTCATGCCCCTGCCCCAGTCCATTGATGGGAAGGTCTTCCTCCCCTTTATTCTGATCCTAGTCTATCAGGTCTCATCCGGACTGGCTGCATTGTCTTCCTCTGTGTCTTGGTAAGGCTACTCCCCAATTCAGAAAGGCAAAGAGGATGGACATTAGAAGAAGGAGAAAACAGGGAACAGGACAGGAGCCTACCACAGAGGACCTCTGAAAGGCTCTACCTTGCAGGGTATCAAAGCAGATGCTGAGACTTATGGCCATCCTTTGGGTAGAGTTCAGGGAATCTTATGAAAGAAGTGGGAAATAGTAAGACTGGAGAGGACAGACAATTCACAAGTAGAGCAACAGAACCAACAAATCTGGACACAGGGGTCTTTTCTGAGACTGATACTCCAACCAAGGACCATTGATGGAGATAACCTAGAACCCCTGCATAGATGTATCCCTTGGCAGATCAGTGTCCAAGTGGGTACCCTAGTAAGGAGAACATGGGCTGTCTCTGAAATGAACTGATTGGCCTGCTCTTTGATGTTTCCTGTTTTGTAAGTTTTTTCCCCCCTTTGAGAATTTCAAATAAATACCATCAACACTCCATTTTCTTTTTCTTCTTCATTCAGATAGTATTTCACTATACTTTTTATTTTTAAAAATTTATTTTATTTTTATATTTATTTGTTACAATTTATACAAATTTTATTCTTGCTGCAGCCCCATCACTTGTTTCTTTCTAATCTAACACACCCTCCCTCTTCTCTCCCTTTGCCTTTCCCCCAATCCCCTGATAAGAGAGGTCCTCCTCCCCTTCTATCTGACTCTAACTTATCAGGTCTCATCAAAGCTGGCTACATCATTTTCCTATGTGGCCTGGTAAGGCTGCACCTTGCAGGGGGAGGTGATCAAAGAGCCAGCCACTGAGTTCTTGTCAGAGACAGCCCCTGTACCCCTTACTAGGGAATTCCACTTGAAAACTGAGCAGTCAGTGGGCTTCCTTTGAACAGGGGGGACCAGGTCCTCTTCATGCAAGATCCTTAGTTGGAGTATCAATCTCTGCAGCCCCATCCCGGACTCAGGTATTTCAGCCCTGTTCTCCTTGTGGAGTTCCTGTCCCCTCCAAGTCTTTCTCTCTCCCTCTTCTTTCCATAAAGATTCCGGAAACTTTGAACAGAGTGCCAGAATCACTCCATTTTCTGACCCTGTTCTTTCGTACCAAGTACCAACCTCAAACAAGGTTCACTGAAACTATTAAATCTTCTGGTGTTTTCTGTTTGTTTGTTCATCTGTGATGCAATGCACTTGACCAAGTTTCCCCCTTGGTCATAAAGGTGATATATTCACTAGAGGACTGGTGACACACTTGCAATTGCATGACTAAAGACAATCCTCTTCCCTTGCAGCTGAGGCCTTTGTGTCCTTTCTTGATCATCTTTGGGCCTGTCCATGTTTGTACTATCATCTGGTGCAGATTCTCTATCTCTCATCTCTGCACCTGATTTTGAGTCACCTCTGAAGAGTCCTTGCCTACAGACACATTTTGGTGTGAGTCTCCCATAAGTAGTATTTTCATACTTAATAGTAAACAACATGCAGTAAATTTACAAACCGACAATAGAGGCCACATAATATCAAGTTGAGGTAAGATTAAAATCCTGAATGTTAAGTAGGATCACAGGAGCTTACCTTATGTAAAAGTGGTGGTGAAAAGCTGCTTAGGACATAGATGCCCCTCCCCCACCCCAAGAAACAAAAATGAAAATTTATATAGGAACATTTTGCAAGAATAGATTTAGTAAGTGCTGGCTTTGCTTCTTATGCTACCACCATACTCTAAATAAGGATTACTTAGGGACTATAGAAAAATAATCAATGATAATTAAATCAGCAGAGAATATGAATTAACATGAGAAATGTTATCAAGGTAGAATTTTTTTCTTTTTCTTTTTTAAAATTTGTATATTTTTAAATTAATTACAGTTTATTTACTTTGTATCTCAGCTATAGTCCCCTGCCAATCCCACCCTCCCTCCTTCTTCTCCTCCCATCCCCCTCTCCAAGTCCAATGATAGGTGAGGTCCTCCTCCCTACTCATCTGACCCTAACCTATCAGATCTCATCAGGACTGGCTACACTGTCTTTCTCTGTGGCCTGATAAGGCGGCTCCCAACTCAGGGGGGGTGATCAAAGAGCCAGCTGTTGAGTTCATATCAGCCCTGTTCCCCTTACTAGGGATTCCCACTTGGACACTGAACTGCCATGGGTTACATCTGAGCAGGGTTTCTAGGTTATCTCCATATACGGTCCTTGGTTAGGGTTTCAGTCTCATAAAAGAACCCTGTGCCCAGATTTGTTGTTTCTGTTTCTCTACTTATGGAGCTCCTTTCCCCTCCAGGTCTTTCTATCTCCTTCTTTCATAAGATTTCATAAGATTTCACTGCACTCTGCCCAAAGTTTTCCTATGAACCTCAGCATCTGCTTTGATGCCATGCAGGGTAGAGTCTTTCAGAGGCCCTCTGTGGTAGGCTCCTGTACTGACCTCTCTCTTCTACCACTAGCTGGTGTCTATTATATTTTCCCTTTTGAATGAGAATTAAGCTTCTTCCCTAGGATCTTCCTTGTCCTTTAGATTCTTTAGGTCTGTAGATTTTAATTTGTTTACCCTATGGCTAATATCCACATATGAGTGAGTATATATCATGTGTGTCTTTCTGCTTCTGGGATACCTCACTCAGGATGTTTTCTAGTTCCTACCATTTGCCTGAAAATTTCATAATTTCCTTGTTTTTAATTGCTGAATAGTAATCCGTTGTGTAAATGTACCACAGTTTCTGTATCCATTTATCACTTGAAGGACATCTAAGTTGTTTCCAATTCCTGGCCATTATGAAGAAAGCTGCTACAAACATGGTAGAACAAATGCCCTTTTGTGTACTTGAGCATATTTTGGATATATGCCTAGGAGTGGTATAGCTGCATGTTGAGGAAGTGCTATTCCTAATTTTCTAAGCCAGATTGATTTCCAAGGTGGTTGTACATGTTTACATTCCCACCAGCATCCTCTCCATGTTTACATTCCACATCCTCTCCAGTATGTATTGTCCTTTGAAGGTGAAATCTCAGGGTCGTTTTCATGTGCATTTCCCCGATGACTAAGTATATTGAGCATTTCTTCAAGTGTTTCTCTGCGATTGCTGTATCGAGAATTCTCTGTTTAGTTCTGTACCTCATTTTTTAATCAGATTATTTGCTTTGTTGCTTTTTAACTTCTTGAGTTCTTTATGTATTCTGGATATTAGCCCTCTTTCAAACATAGGGTTGATAAAGATCATTTCCCAGTCTGTAGGTTGTCGTTTTGTTCTGATGATAGTGTCCTTTGCTTTACAGAAGCTTTTCAGTTTCATGAGGTCTCATTTACTGATTTTTGATGTTGAGGTCTTTAATTAACTTGGATGTTAGTTTTTTGCAAGGTAATACATATGGATCTATTTGCATTTTTCTACATGTTAGACATCCAATTAGACCAGCACAATTAGTTGAAGATGCTATCTTTTCTATCGTATTGTTTTGGCTTCTTTTTCAAAAATCAAGTATCTGTAGGTGTGTGGGTTTATTTCTGGGTCTTCAATTTCTTTGCATCTACCATTCTGTTTCTGTGCCGGTACAGCTTAACAATATATTTCTTATGTGAAGAAGAATATAAATGCTAACTCTTGGATGATTAAAAATTCATATAAATACAATTACAGTGAAAAATATCAAGCACAACTAAAGAAAATGTGATTTCAAAGTCTTCAGAGAAAATATCATAGCAGATATGTAGCTCTTCAATCATGTCTGTGTCAGTGAGTGGTATATGAGTTCCATTTAGAATGAAAGACTCTCAAGTTTATTATTATTTTATTTATGCACACTGACCACTTGTTAACCACCAGCAGCACACAGCAAATAAAACCTTCTTTGGGGAAGATAGAAAGTTGCATTACTCTTTCAGTTTAACAGTGAGTTATTAGTAGTAGGTTTAATACTATGTCCATTTAACTAACCAATAGAACTGGCTTCTGCCTTCGTAACTGCATCATGTCTAGCTATAAGCTTTTGGTTGATAATATTTTTAGTTATGGGTTGCATCTTAAGCGGTAATATGAAACATAAATCAGAAAGTGATTGGTTACTCTCATGCTAGTGCCACTATTGTAGATGTGTGCATGTTTTGCCACATTACTATAGCTCACAGGCTATAAGGGAAGAACATGTGAATTTTATTAAAAGTTTTTCTGAAGTGAGGGAAATGGACAAACTGCTACAAAAGCCAGTTAAAAGATATTAGCTATTCCAATTCTTGATGGACAAATAAAAGTTATTCTTATCTCACAACATAGAAAATGTCTGCTTGAATTTAGGAATGATTAGCATTAGGGCAAGAAGCCAGGAAGATTTTGTTTGTTTGTTTTGTTTTTTGTTTGTTTGTTTGTTTGTTTGTTTCAAGACAGGGTTTCTCTGTATAGCCCTGACTGTCTTGGACTTGCTTTGGAGATCATAACATCTGGTTATGGTATTATCAGTAAAGTCAGAAAACCAACTTTTTTCTTATAAACATTTAGTTAAAAAATCAAGACAAAGTTCTTAATTTCTTTTTGACACAATGCTTACTGTGTCCTCCAGTAAATACATTATTTATGTATTTATTTATTTATTTATTGTCATTTGTTACAGGACTAGGATCAGTCTTAGTTAACTGACTCCAGAAGTAAGATTCTTTTATGTGGTACTGCTACAGTCAATATTTTCAATCTAGACTTTTACATATGAATCATCAATTTTAGCTAATGGGACAATTTCAAATAAACAAAATTCTGTCTTCAGATTTGTTATTTACATTTTTGGTAGTTTCAAAGTTTTTAAGATATTTTCCCACTGAAAATCAAGAATAACAATTATAATTTATTTATTTAGTTCAGAAATATAGTACATGTATGTGGTTGCACGGGTATGTGACCCATTTGGGTCTTCTTGTTAGTATAACAATGGCCTACCTCATTTTTTTCTTATATCTTTTTTTTTTTTTTCAAACATGGGGACTGTTTCTACTCTATCTAAACTACTGCATCTGGGTCAATGAATTTGTCTGTTCCATGTTCCTTTGGCCTGTGTATCTTGGCATGCTTTAATACATGCTTATACCAGAAATGGTATTCTAACTGTAGAGATGGTAGTCTCACTTCAGGCTCTTCTTATATACATTGCTGATGCTTGCTCTTCACCGTCAGTATTCGTGTAGGGTTCATGGATTTTAATTTTCTTTTTTTTAGCCAGTCTCTTATCAGACAGATACTATGATAGTCTGGCATATGGGTGGAGTTTTTGTTGAATACTGACCCCTCCCTACCTGGAGTAACCAGAAGCACTATTTTGTCTGTAGGTGATTTGGGCAGGAGAGAGTTTCCTATTCATATATTTATGTATGTACATATATATATTTTAATGAATACAAAGCTTTGGTTGGAGACATGTTTTGTCTTCTTTAGTAAGTGACAAATAGGTCTACTTTTATGAATCTTTAGTCATATGTGTTTACTTAAGCCTTGGTTTGCTGCTCTTAATGTAGGGTTTTGTTTTGTATGAAGTAAATGTCCAGGAGATCAAATTGATTTCATTTTATAATGAGGTTTGAAAATCTCTTCCTTGCTGGACATGGTGGCACATGCCTTTAATCTGAGCATTTGGGAGTCAGAGGCAGGTGGATCTCTGTGAGTTCAAGGTCAGACTGATCTCCAAAGCAAGTCCAGGACAGTAGATCTATACAGAGAAACCCTGTCTTGAAACAAACAAACAAAAAGACAAAACAAACTAACAAAATCGTCCTGGCTTCTTGCCCTAATGCTAATCATTCCTAAATTCAAGCAGACTTTTTCTATGTCATGAGCTAAGAATAACTTTTATTTGTTCATCAAGAATTGAAATAGCTAATATCTTTTAACTGGCTTTTGTAGCAGTTTGTCCATTTCCCTCACTTCAGAAAAACTTTTAATAAAATTCTTTCGTTATCTATTCAAATGGCCCGTTGCTCATTGAAATTTAGGTCACCTCATTGATTTGGGGACTCAGCTCTGATAGACTCACAGAGTTTTATTTTGTGATTATCTGTTCTCTGTCATTACTAAAAGAGGAATGACATTTTCTTACAGTCTGAAACAATCTGCAAAAAGCAGAAGACCTCAGATGTGTTCTAACTGTAAAACACTGTTGAGCTGTGGAATTCTGATTTATTAACCTTTCAGTACATATGCTGTGCTTCAATTAAACTATTTACTAACATATGTTCCAACACCCTGGCTGACTCTAAACATATCATCTTTATTCTGAACAAGATTCCTTTGTATTTTACCAAGAAAATCAAACAATATAAAACGTGTTCTCTTGGTGCATCTATTTTATACTTCAGCATATAAACAAATATATCTTCCATTGAAATAAGACTCCCTCTTCCAGCTCTCATCTCTCTATACACACAATAATGCAACCATATGTAAATTGCTTTTATGAGCTTACGGACATTCTTGAAATAGTAACCTTTTTCTTTTTCCTTGTTCATTCAGTTTCTTGTTGATTACCATCTTTATAATGGCATATGCAACTGCTTCTGCTCTGTCTTTGAAATTAGAATGTGATTGTTGTAGAGAAATGAGAAAGGGAGAAAGAAGTGAAATGCTGCACTGTGATGAAGGAAAAGGTGTGGAAAAGGTCAGGACATCAGGGTCACTTTATATTTTCAGGAGAATGGGAACTATAATAAATATTTTCACAGACATAGCTTTTCTTGCTTCAGTCTACTAATAGAGGTTGATGCAACAGTTTAATTAACGTCTTAGCTGATTGTCGCCTTCCTTATTGGAATTACTATCTTAAGAGCATACAAATGACATGTTGATCCAGGTTGCTAATCATTTTTAAAAAGGGATATAAGAGCAGGGTTCAGTGGCATACACCTATAATCCCAACACTGTGGGAATCAGAGGCAGAGGGGATCTTTATGAGTTCAAGGCCAACCTCGTCTACAAAAATGAATCCAGGACAGCCAAGGCTATACAGAGAAACCATTAAAAAAATAGAAAGAAAGGAATGAAAGACTAGAATCAAAATAGTAGAAGGCAGCCAAGCTTGACATTGATATATATGATTCCACACTAGATAGTAGTTGAGAAACATATTATTTAATGTGACTATATTTACATTCTGTTTGGGAAAATTAGTATATGATCTTGAAATTATGAAATAATTCCCAGTAATTAAAGGTGACTGTGTTTTGGGCACTTGTTGGGAACCGGCTTGGGCTAATGTTTTGGCATAAGCCTTTGAAGCACTTTATGTACTCTGCAAAGAAGAGATCACTCAATAACATAATATCCATACACGTCTCAATCCACACCTAAAAGTCTGTGAGAATATCTTACAGTTCTTAGCTGAGGACACGCTAATGTAATACTAGTAACATATAGACCGTATTTATTGAATAAATAACAATATAGTAACATTCACTGAGTCATAAATGGGGGAAAGTTTCAAGATTTTGAAGGTATTTGTGAAGATATTTTATGCCAGTTGCGTAATAATTCTTAAAAATACATGTCAGGAGTTGGAAAGAGCGCTCAGAAAGGCACTGGATGCTCTTCCAAAGGACAAGGGTTCAAGTCTCAGCACTTACATGGGCGCTCACACCCAGTTGAAACTGCAATTTCAAGGGATATAATGTCTTCTGGCCTTTGTGGAAATTGCATGTCAGTGGTACATGGAGACAAAAACACCCACATACATAAAAAAAAAAAAAAGCCTATGTCACCTCCACAGGAATGAAATAAAAGAAAATCAGAAATTAGAAAGGAAAATTTTAAAAATTTCTGTATACTCCAAATTCTCATGTAATTTTCATGTTATATAAACTGTTTTTGTTGCTGTTCTCTTTTATTAAAGACAGTAACGATTTTGTTCTTTATTCCAGGATTTCTGGAAATACAGGAGCTGCTGAATCAGTGCTTGGACTTTTCCCAAGTGTTAGGAGTAAAGATGTATGCTACTATCTCAGGCCATTATTCGAAATTTTCAAAATTATTTATAGTTAGGAGGTTTGGATTTGTTTGCTTGTTTGTTTTTGGTTTTTTTTTCCATTTCTTTTTCATTTCATTTCATTTCTTTCTTTCTTTTTACTATTTTAGCTTCCAAAATTTTTGAGCAATTTAGAAAATTGTTCCACTCTCTTAAATATATTGTGGGTGGTAAGTACATATATTTTTTCATTATTCTATAATTGATAAAATTTCAATGAATTTCATAATCAAAGATATTAAGATTTTAACTATCAGTGGTGTAGGTACATTTTATTATATAATTATATTTATATTCAGTAATTTGAAATACAGAAATATAGAATTTTTATAGCATACTTAGGGATCATGCTTTTACATGTATGTGTGTGCTATACAAATTTTTAGGAGTGTTTTTATAACGTTGAATAATTTCTTTTATAAGACCTCTTTATATGTTTTGTTAATATTGTCCCAAATATCAAAAATACTGAGGGCAGGGAATTCTGTCTTTGTTTTTTCACATGGCACTGAACATTTTCATGCAGTTTTTTAATGCAGGGTTGCCAATGCTGTTCTCAGAAAAATCTAGGAGTAGAGTTTCAAGGTCCTTGTACGTACACATTGTGATTTTTGTAATGACAACAACTGTACAGTATTTACTCCACTACCTGTGTATTCATAGTTCTTCTGTTTTCTCTGATGTATTAAAATATAGCCCAACTACGTTATTGTAACATAGTTTTGATAGTTTATTGTTTCAGCTAACAAATCACTTTAAAATGTCAGCTTCATGACTGTGAAAGCCTATGTCACCTCCACAGGGATGAAAGTCGATCTATACACTTTCTTATCTAACATCCTCTGCGAGGTTTTATTTATTTATTTATTTATTTATTTAACTTCAATGCTTTTCTTTACTCTCATTGCCTAATCTGCATCTCTCTGTCTCCCCAAACACCAGTTTCCTCACTAGTGTTTTTCCTACAAAGCCATTCTTTTCCTGAAATGTCTGTACTACTGATATTCCTTATATTAAACAAGGATATCTTTGCAAATAATTTCTCTCTTGTGAAACATACAAGTAAGCACTGCTCATTTGTGTAAATGCTTTGAGACATAGCGTTTTAAAAAAGTAACTATGCAGCTGCTACATATTAGTAGCAGTGTTAAATGTTTTGAAACACTTTTAAACCCTTTAAAAATCATGTTACCTGATTACACAGCTGGCTTTAACCATCCACTTGACACATACTGAAGTCACCTCACTTGAAGTATTACCTATATCAGATTGGCCTGGAGATATGTCTGTGGGCGTATGTTTTGACTGTGAGTTGATTCATATTACCGTCTGACATGCACATACAAACCCATATGATATTACTGGTTTGGAGCAAACAAAGGCATCCATCATAAATAAATAACCACTGCTTCATTCGAACTTCTGAGAACCTATATGAAAACAATAGTAATTCATTAAAGATTGGTTGTCAATAACATTAGTCTTGAGAAAGGTCCCTTTCTAGGTTCAGAAAATATTTAGCCTATGGAAGCTATTAAAGTTGTCATACTTCTTTAAAACCTTTTCTCTTTATCTCTTCTTGTTTTCCTTTGACCAGAAAATACCACTTAGACAAAAGTAAAAGAATATTTTTGACCATTGATTAACGATGATATATTTGTCAAGCATTGCCATTGTGAAAGTTTCCAGTATGCTTGTTCATGAATGTTGATGATTTTTCTCAGAAGACTGATCAATAAGAAATATAATAGATACATGGAATATTATCTTTTAAAAGTAATATTTTACCATAGTTCTATTAAATACACTCATCTTTATTTTTGAATGATGTACAAACACATAACACATTTCTGAACATTAAGCTAGCCTGCAATGCTTGATACATATAAGGTGCAACATTTAAACCAAATTAAAACATTTATAATCTTAAAAGTGAAAGCAAGCATGCATTCTAATTTTAGGTTAAGACATATAGGTCACAATATTATGTAAGTATCCTTGAGGTTTTTGTCACCTTAGGACCTTGCCAACCATTTTCTAGTTATTCCCTGTCATCACTGTTCCTGATTCTTAGTAATCACTACTCTACTTGTAATTTCTAAGCAATAAGCATTTGGAAACCGTACATAAATGACCTCATCTGCTCTTCTGTATGTACTTGATTTCACTTAAAAGCGTTAACCTTCAGTCTTTCAGCTATCTAATGGAACATTCTTATTTAATGAGTCTCCTTTGTGTAATTTTAATTTATCCAGTTGTATGTTATAACATTTAAGTTGTTATCTGGCCTGAGAATATTTGTTTACCAGGAAGATTATTTTGTTTTTGGTTTTGTTTGTTTTCTCTTTCAAGACAGGGTTTCTCTGTCCTGGACTTTGTAGACCAGGCTGGCCTTGAATTCACAGAAATCTGACTGCCTCTGCCTCCCAGGGTACTGGGATCAGAGGTGTGAGCAATCACATCCACCTCACAATGCTATTTTAAATTACAATGGATTATGTTTCTCTCTTAATTAGATTATTATATTAATTTTCACTAGTTTGTGATTCTAGAAATGCAAATTTCATTTGAAATGTCAAGTGGCACCATGAACATAGACATACATTCAGACACGGGCAAACTCTTAACTACTAGCACATTCATATGAACGTTTTCTTTTTTTTTTAGTTATTTTTATTATTTTTATTAATTACAGTTTATTCACTTTGTATCCACCCTGTATATCCCTCCCTCCTCCCCTACCAATCCCACCCTCCTTCCCTCTTCCCCACCTGTGTCCCTCTCCAAGGCCACTGATAAGGGGGGGTCCTCCTCCCCTTCCCTCTGATCTTAGTCTATTAGTTCTCATCAGGAGTGGCTGCATTGTCTTCCTCTGTGGCCTGGTAAGGCTGCTCCCCATTCAGGGGAAGGTAATTAAAAAGCCGGCCAATAAGTTCCTGTCAGAGACAGTCCCTTTTCCCATTTTTATGAACCTACTTGGACTCTGAACTGCTACAGGTTACCTCTGTGCAGGGGTTCCAGGCCCTCTCCATGAATGGACCTTGGCTGGAGTATCAGTCTCAGAAAAGAACCCTGTGCCCAGACTTTTAGGATCTGTCACTGTCCTTGTGGAGCTCCTGTCCTCTCCAGGTCTTTCTATCTCCCCCTTCCCTGCACTCTGCCCAAAGTTTGGCTATGAGTCTCAACATCTGCCTTGATACCCTGCTGGATGGAGCCTTTCAGAGGCCCTTTGTGGTAGGCTTCTCTCCTGTTCTGTGTTTTCTTCCTCCTCCAATGTCTATCCTCTTTGCCTTTCTGAATGGGGATTGAGCATCTTAGCTAGGGTCCTCCTTCCTGATTAGCTTCGTTAGGTGTATAGATTTTAGTATGTTTATCCTATATTATATGTGTGTTTCTGCTTCTGGGATACCTCACTCAGGATGATCTTTGGGATACAGAGCTAAACAGAGTATTCTCAATAGAGGAATATCAAATGGCAGAGAAACACATAAAGAAATCTTCAACGTCCTTAGTAATCAGGAAAATGCAAATCAATTTCACCTTACACCCATCAGAATGACTAAGATGAAAAATTCAAGTGACAACACGTGCTGGAGAGGATGTGGAGAAAGAGGGACACTTCTCCACTGCTGGTAGGAATGTAAACTTGTACAACCACTTTGGAAATCCATCATGTGCTTTCTCAGACAATTAGGAATAGTGCTTTCTCAAGATCCAGCTATACCACTCCTAGACATATATCCAAAAGACACTCAAGTATACAAGAACATCTGCTCAACCATGTTTGTAGCAGCTTTATTCGTAATAGCCAGAAGCTGCAAACAACTCAGATGCCCCTCAGTTGAGGAATGAATGGATATGAAAATTGTGGTACATCTACAATGGAATACTACTCAGCAATAAAAAAAAAAAACAAGGAAATCATGAAATTTGCAGGTAAACAGTGGGATCTAGAAAAGATCCCTTAGAAGAATCCTCTTAGAAGAATTTTACCCTTAATTGTATTTTAACCTTTTGTGGCAAGGTTAAGTTGGTGAGAATGAAAATAAATAGAAATTCTACAAACATTTGTTTTTTTCAGCAAATGACTGAGAAACTCATAAATAAAAAGTGAACCTGAAAATTCAGTAAGGTTAGAACCTACCTCTCAAGTAGGAGAGCCAGTGTGGGTGGGGTAGATATGGTATCATTCTTACTAATGAAAAGAAAACAACAAAATTAAGCAATAATGCTAAATATGCACTTTCTTGTGTAGATGCCAGAAGAACACACACACGGATAGATTCTGCCTATAAGATGTAATTCTTTATGTTGATAGAGGACAACTTAGTTTCACAGTTTCCTTTGGATGCTAGGAACTTGTTAAAGCATTAAGGTGAGTTATTTTTCTTCATTGTCACTTCTGATGTTATTTGATTTTATGGCTGATTTAGTTCACTAATGATATTAAAAAAATTTCCGTTGATGCATTCATCTTTTTACTATTTTAATTAAATTTTTATTTTTAATATTAATTACAGTTTATTCACTTTGTATCCCAGCTGCAGCTCCCTCCCTCATTCCCTTGAAATCCCACCCACCCTTCCTTATCTCCTCTCATTCCCCTCTTCAAGTCCACTGATAGGGGAGGTCCTCCTCCCCTTTCATCTGACCCTAGCTTATCAGGTCTCAACAGGATTGGCTGCATTGTCCTCTGAGGCCTGGCAAGGCTCCTGCTGCCTGGGCATGGGGGGTGGGGTGGGAGGAGAGTCCAAGAGCCAGGCACTGAGTTCATGTCAGAGACAATCCCTTCTCCCCTTACTATGGAACCGACTTGGATACTGAGTTACTATTCTTAAAATATTCTGAAAAGTGTTAACATTAGGTTTGTTTTTTTGTTTTTTTTTTGTTTTTTTAAGATTTGTCATGTATACAGTATTCTGCCCGCATGTACACCTTCATGCAAAGAGGACCCCAGATCTTATTATAGATGGTTGTGAGCCACCATGTGGTTGCTGGGAACTGAACTTAGGATCTTTGAAAGAGCAGTTGATGCTTTTAACCTCTGAGCTATCTCTCCATCCCCACATTAGGTGTTTTTGTTTTTATCAAGACCATTTATGTTCTCTTATAATTATACCCAGTTTTAGCAGGCTCATTGTCCTTGACCATTTCATTATAGTTTTGAGATTATTAGAAGTTTCCTTCTTTTTCAAGCTTTGCCAGATTCTTGTAATAATTTGAGTCTAATCAGTCATCTTATACCCAGATCTCCACTTATTTATGCTCTTTCAGAGCAGGAGCATTTTAAAATTAAAATAAATTTAATTAATTTATTTCAGCTATTTTATAGGTAAATTATATTTAACTTACTATGAATACATCTGACAAATTCAGGAGGTGGTGTTTATAGCAATAAAATGGAGACATGCCTGAACAGTTATGGTAACAGCCACTATTGTATTAAAGCATTTACAGGACAAAATATCCAGGAAATTACACTGAGCTGGGATATGAAAGTAACATGTAATGATTAGTTATGTTATCAATTAGGATGTTGTGCTTATGTGAGGGAAAAATTTCTAGCTGAGTTTGTCCACAAATACACAGTATAGTTCACAGGAGGTGAGAAATTCTATATTCATGGGGAAAAATGTAACAAATTGTATACAACATGAGTAGCAAATACTCAACTATGTCAATTGTCACAACCAGTCACAGAAAGAATTATTCTGCTGAAAAATATTGCACTTCTTGTAGTTAATTGAACGGTTGGAAATAAATTCCTGGGCTAAAATTTGTGCTTGTTAATTAATATTAAATAGTGACTGAATGACCTTTACTCATTTATGAACTGATTTCCAAATAATTGCAATTAAGATTACATTTGAATGCTGCACTGGCCTTGAAGTTCAGCAGAGACACTGCAACATTTCTATGTGCTAGCAATCCAGTACCCTGTGCTAAGAAGCCTTCCAATTTTATTCATTTTCTTCTGTTTATTTTGGTTAGCTTAGATTGTGAGATCTTCATGCATATGTGAAATTTACTTTGTTCTCATTATTCTTTTCCCTTCACAATACCTTTGTGATCTCCACATCCCATTGCAATATTTCCTCTCTTGTGATCTCCTTTTAGTCTTCTTACCTACTTACCCATCTACCTATTTACCTATCTATACACACACACACACACATACACACACACAAGCACACATACCCAAAGACAAACACAAATACATACGCACACCAAAATTATACACATATATATGTGTATCTCAGAATATACATATTCACATATAAGTATAAATATATGAATAGCTTGGAATCTAAGGTTCACATATAGGAAAAGATATTTGTTTTCATAAGTCTATCGTATTTTATACATACTGATTTCCAGTAGCAAATTACACAGAGTATTGATGTAATTCCTTTATTTTATTTCTCTATTGATTCTACAAAAGTAGTAACATCTATAGATAAGAATAATTTTTTGTGTGCTCATCATTCCTGTCTGGAATTAGTTACCCCAGTCTCTATCTTGTGCTGGCCGATAGGTAGAACATGCTCTACTCACATTCCAATTACTTAAATGTGGGCTGAGTGATATTGCTGGCTATTGAAGCAATTCGGCAAGTAATTCCTACACATGTCAATATGTAGAATAAGGTAACCAGGAGACTGCCACTGCATTATTCACGGGATCCCCAACTATGACATGTGTCATTACAAATCCTTGTTGCTTGATTTCTGGGAACTTGAAAAGTTGGTCTGAGAACTACATTTCTCCCACAGAGCATTCTCAGTTTATATAAACTCTTTCACCTGTACCACTTATATTACTATGATATGTACTTTTACTAAATTAGAAAAATAATGCTTCCATTTTCTGATAGCTTTTATAGTCATCAAATGTACCCTCTGCTATTCATGTGTTTTAGCTACTGACAAACAAAATACAAAATAATATTGTTACTGCTCTTTCCCTTCATTGTCTTTCAGAGACTGAAGGTAAGTCTCTATTACAGAAGACACCACCCATTTAGGTCTTGTATGAGGGTGCTTCGAGCTGGATCTAACCTGAAAGCCTCCTTTCTACTATCTAGGTTTCAAGGTACCAAAAAGTACTATGGAAGCTGACAAAAGTTATAAAGAGTCCATAGTCCTACCCAGTTATGATTCATATAAACCACGACAAGCATGGCAAGATATCCCCAAAGGTACAGTGGTGACACTCATATAATGGCCATAATGGACAGCTGTGTAACTGGACTCATGGCCCACTCACCTGGAAGCAAACCACGCTTGTGCTGGAAACCTAGTCAACTATCCATGCTGACTGAAGTCATGAAACCTTAGCAATAGCATATTGCTAGCACTTTATTAGACCTGAATACTTTTTCTTTTAACTATATAACTTTTCGTACATTCACAATATATGTAGTTTTTACTCTTCACCAAAGAAATTTCTCTTCATGGCAAATGGAGACCGTCACAGAAGAAGAGTACTGGAAATAAGGTAAGGATCAATGGACTGTAGTGCGCCTAACCCAAAAGACACATCTTCAACACAACTACTGCAGCTAAAGCTTAGTCAATATCCAGAAAGATGAGGTAGAAAAATTGTGAGAACCATGGAACTAGGAAATCTACCATAAGACTCTGACTTCTAGAAATGACTCCATAAACAAAATTTAAACAGTGACAGTATAAATTGATATGCTAAAGTGAAAGGGGAAAAAGTTCTGAGTCCAGCCCCTACAGAAGAAGAACTAATGACTGCAGGGTCTTTCAGTCCTGAAAACACACACACACACGCACGCACACACACACACAGACACACACACACATGCTCACACCAAGGAAAAACACACACACAAACACACAAAGAACTTGGAGTGAACAGATTGCGTGTGTGTGTATATTATATATATATATATATAAAACAATAATTATATACATAAACAATAATAAAATAAAAAAGTAAGAAGATAACATTAATTTTGAGAGGGAGATGGGACATTGGGGGATAGGAGAAAGGACATGAAAAGCATTAGAAAGAGGAGAAGGATGTTAGAAATGATGTTCTTATATTTTTAATTTTAAAGATACTAAATTAAAAAATTAAATTTATTGGTAACAAATTCCATATCTGCTAGGATCTAAAGTCAAATAGAACTAAGCAGAATAATAGTAAGTAGTCTCACTCAAAATAGCAGAAATACACTAATTCATATCCTTTGGTATTGATTTTTAGAGATATTGACTAAAGGAAGCATAGATTAGACACAATATATTCATGTAAATTCACTTTCTAGAAATCATGTGTATCTTCCTCTACTTCAGTTTCCTAGCATAAACCTTATTTTGGTTTGAATGAGAATTGCCACAATTGAATCATATAGTTGAATTTTTAATCATCAGGAATTGGAAAAGTTTGGAAAGGATTAGGAGGTGTGACCTAGTTGGAGGAGCCTGTTGCCTCTCTGCTCCCTGCGTCAATGGACTAACCCTCTAAAACTATAAACCCCTAACTACATGCCTTTATTTTATAAAAGTTGACTTGGTGGTTTTTCTCTTCAAGGCAATAGAATAATAACTAAGCAGAAGCTACTATCAGGAACTGGGGTATTTTTGTGACAGGACTGACAATGCGTTGTTTGGTGGGGCATCAACAACTTTGGAAATTTGGACTAGGAAAATGGTTGAATGCTTTAAATGATGCTTAATGGACCATCTTAGTAGAAGTCTCGAAGACGGTAGTTCTAAGTGGCATGTGGACTATTCAGGCTCAGCTCAAGAGATTTCCTAGGGAAAGATAATAGCAATTGGCTTAGAGACTATCCTTATGCTATTTTGGCAAAGGATGTAGCTGTTTTTTGCCCTTGTACTAAAAGTCTGCCTGGGCCTAAATTTAAGAGTTTTGGACTAATGTCCTTGGCAGAGAAATTTTCATGTCAGCCTAGAATTGACTGTCATGGGGTTACTAATGATCACTCTTATGCAAATCTACAATGAAAAGGAACAAGCTTGGCAAAGAGAAATACAAAATGTACAATTTGAGGAGAATAGGAGTACCAGGGCTTGTAATGTTGGACTCAGGTCTTATCTTCAAGAAGGTGAGAAATTTAAAGAAAGAAAAAAAAATGATGTTAAATGGAAAAAGCCACAGAGCCCAGGGGTATGGCAGAGAAGTCCATGTATGAAGGCATGGAGAGAACACTGTGTTAAGCTGTGAAGATAAAGCCTGAATTGCACTGGAGGCACCAACATGCTGGAGGTGTCAGAACATGGGACAGCTGCCAAGGAAAGCAGGAAACAAGCCATAGGCTAAGAAGTCCAACAAAGCTGGAAGGAACCGTAAAAACGAAGAGCCTTCTCACTCCTTTCATACTATCTGACACAGAGATACAGAAGTTGGAGTTTGCCCCGATGGCTTTCTATTTTGCCTGGTCCTCTATTTCCTCCCTATGCCCTCTTTCCTTCCTTTTGAAATGACAATGCATATTCTGTGCTATTGTATCTTGGAAATATGTAATTTGATTTTGATTTTACAGGGAGTTTACAATTAAGACAGTGTGTTGAATATAAGAAGAAACTTTTCATACTTAAACAGTGTTAAGACTAAAGGACAATGGACATTTTTGAATTTGGACTGAATGTATTTTGCATTATGATATGACTATAAGCCGATGGGAGCCAGGAATAGATCATGGTGGTCCTAAAAATGATGGCACACAGAGGCTCATATATTTTTGCATACTTAGTCCCCAGTTGATGAATTTCATGAGAGGGATTAGGAGTTGTGAACTTGGTGCTTAGGTATCACCCCAATGGAGGAGGTGAGTCACTATGGCTGGGCTTTGAGGTTTCAAAAACCTGTGCTAGGTCTGGTTCTCTGTCTTTGCCTGCTTCTTAAGTATCTGATCAGGATATAAAGCTCTCAGCTACTGTTTCAGTACCATGAAAAGTCTTAAGTTAGCCATTCTGTGAAACCTTGATGTGATCAGTTTTCCAAATGAACCAGTTATCTTGAGTTTAAGTTCCTGCATAATTAAGCTTTGGAGAAAAAGAAAAGCTTCTGAATCATTGAGCTCTTCTTTACACCTGTCTAACTTAATTATAATTTTTGAGACCTAAAACAACCCCTTGTTCTGCAATTGGGCAGGAGGAGTCTGAGGGCCAGGAGGTACATGCAATCCACATGAGTGCTATGCCTTCTGTGCACATGCATTCATATCTCTATGGTTACTTTCCAGCCCTTAAATTAAGAGTTTAAATTGGTAAAATCTCAATTGGTAACAATTATTAGGCCTGTTCTGATCTATAGCTGAGGTGTAGAAGAAGAATCAAAAAGTAATTATTGATACCCTCTCTCTTTCACAAATAGCTAATTAAATGTCATCTCTTATTTCTAAGAGAATTACTTAGGTGTTTGCCCACCAGTAATGAGATACCTCTTATTCTTATTTTCTGTTCTGAAGTAGGTATGTTGAAAAAGTTTAATACCTTTGGGGGAAAGTATATTTTTATCATGCACTTCACCAATTCGGGGACTTAATTGGAACATGTGGCAGGGAAAAAGAAATACAATTTCATCAAATTATTTTATATTCCTCCTGAGCAAGTAGGAAACTGTTTGGTTCAACTCCGTTTTCATGCAAGTGGGCTAATGTGGCTGAATTCTCCCTAACTGTGGGCAGAAGCTGATTAAACAAAGACCCTAATGGGAAGTAGTCACTATAGACTTTTATGTTTTCCTCTTTAGAATGGCTTAGAGTGGAAATGTAGAATGGTAAGCTGGACTATGAAAAGCTTGCAAACCATTGAGTATGCTACCAGGAATGTAACCACTGAAGAAGACTTAAAAACCTGGGTTGTTGCATCTCATTTGTGTAAGAATAAAATCTTTATCACACATTACCTGGGAGCTAAGGGTTGTGTGTGTGTGTGTGTGAGAGAGAGAGAGGTACATTATACTGACAAACATGGAGCTTTACCTTTATTCCTTGCTAGACCTATTCACTTGATGGCTGCCATTTATTTTTCATTGTGCTTGAACTGAAACCAAATGCCTGGAGTTTGCTTGTTTACATCAAAGATGATTTCATCTTGTCACAAAGACATATACACTCCATAGTTAATTAACTCCAATAGAGACTTCATAAAGCTTGGCCTTGTTATGGCTATAAAATGATCTCACATCATTTATTGGATTTTTTATATATCTTAATGGGAATTCTTGAACAAGGTGATGAACAAATTATACACACACAATCACACTGACATTTGACAACAGTTCAGCTGCTTTCTGCTTGACTATAGATACTCATTTTACTGCCTAGTTGTCAGCTTGACACAAGCTAGAGTCATTTGAGAGTAGAGAACTTCAATTGAGAAATCCCTTCTATAAGATCAGGCTGTAGATAAGGCTCTAGGGCACCTAATCTCAACTATTGGTTGTGACTACATTGGGGTTCTAAGACCCTTTCAAAAGGGTTGTCTGAGACCATCAGAAAACACATATTTACATTATTGTTTATAACAGTGAGAAAAATACAGCTAGCAAGTAGCAGTGAAAATAAGTTTATGGCTGTGAACAGCATTAGGAAAGTTGGGAGCTACTGCTGGAGTTGTTTGTCTTTGCAGACAACCTTTATCTGTAAAGACTGAGCACTAAAGGCAACATGCTAGCCCACTCACTCTTTACGCCGAGTTGTCTGCTGTCTGTTCCTCTCCCCCAGTTACTATGCTTACTGCTGATATTCTAAACCACCATCATCTTTTACTTCACCTTTCCATCTGAGTTTCTGTTCCACTGGGGTTGGTACACAAGTGTTCCTCTACACTGAGGCCACTGATCATGAATAAAAAGCCCCATGTGGACTGCTTCATGGTCTCATCTGTAATGATTTCGTTGGCTTCTCACTTTCACTAAGCCTTTGCCAAGAAACATGTTCACAATGGACCTTGAAAGCTGATAGTAGAGGGAACATTTTCCTAGTATATGAGAGGCCTAAGTTCAATTCCAAATATTATTTAAAAAACAAACAAACAAACAAAAACTGCATCTACAGGCCATCAACTACACTTAGGTTCTTTTTGTAAATCATTCACACCCTTGCTATCAAATTTTATCTCCACAGAGGGTTTTTTTCAGTCTAGGGCATCTTCTTAATTAGTGATTGATGCAGCAAGGCCCAGCCCACTGCAAATGGTGTTACCCCTTTATTAGTGTTCCTGAGTGCTATAAGATTGCACACTGAGGAAGCCATCATGAGCAAACCTCCTGCATCAATTCTTGCCTCTATATTCCTGCCCTGGCTTACTTGGATGATTAACACTGATGTAGAAGTATAAACAAACCCTTTTCTCCCCAAGTTGGTCTGCATGCTCGTTTGTTTCAAGGCAGGGTTTCTCAATGTAGCCTTGTCTGTCCTGGACTTGCTTTGTAGAGCAGGTTGGCCTCAAACTCACAGTGATCCAATTCCCTGTGCTTCCCTGAGTGCTAGGATTACAGGTATGAGCCACAATGCCTGGATCCAACTTGGTTTTGAGCATGGCATTTCATCTCAGTAATAGAAAGCCTAGCTATGATATTCATTATCCATGCATATGCATGGGTTCTCATTAATGCACCATTAAATTCAAGTTGATTTTGTTTCTATACCGTTAGAACTCAATTGTTATTTATAGCTCATTTAATGAGACTCCTATGGTACTTAAAAAGGAATGTATACATATAATTTTATTTTATTTCTTCCTATTTATCAATTAAATTAGACAAAAACTGTTAATTCTTTCTAACACATCCAGCTGATGTTGATGGCAAGGCCAATAAGTAAACATCTTGATCCCTTGGATGCAAGAACCATGGTGAGACATTTCCATCACTCATGTATATTCTAGATAATAAAGATCCAAGGCTTCCTCTCCCTTCCCCATGCCATCAATTCTGCTTCAGTTTTCCTGGTATGATGAAAATCTCCCTGTCTGTTGCTTCAGTTTCTTCAAGGGGTCAGCTTCAATACCAGAAGCTATATTTCAGCGTCAGTTGATGTTACTATCATAGAGTAAATGTAGAGGGACATAGCACATTGAAAGCTGATTCTCAAGGTTCTTACTGTCAGCCTCCAAATGCTGTTACTATTTCCATGGCCTATAGCTAAATTATGAGGTTTCCATTGTATTGCCAGAACCCCATGTTGTACAACATACTTGAAAATACCAATACAATAATTTTAACATTGTTGGTGTCTGCCAAATTCCTAGGTGTTAGCATTATGTTTTGTTTTCTTTTCCACTTTTTTTTGGGAATAGATACATTCTAGCTAAATTGTGAAGGATGCTTATCATCCTGGTGGCCTCTTGGTCATGGTCTGAAAACAAGGTAGGTTTTCAAACCACTTGTTGCATACCGTTTGTTTATCTTTGCATGTACGGCAGATATTACTTTGATCTGTTTGCATAAAAAATGGAGTAATTCAAGCATGTAATCTCTACTTTTTTCACTCTCTCATGGTCTATTTTTTCACTCTTTCATTATTAAATACTTCATTCCTTTATTTCTTCCTTCATTTATGCATTTTTCTCTTGTAATTGTGGATTTCTGGCCTATTTTTTATTTAGTATATCTAGTGCTGACATGCCAGTTTCACTTTAAGTGTGCTCATCAGCTTCTATCTGAGAAATATCAGAAACATTGCAGTTCTTAGGCGTTATGTATTCTTTCTTTGAAAAATCAGTCCTCTTTACTGTTAAATAATAAAGCCACAAGAGTTTATATTTCTGTCTCATACCTCACCAGTCCTGTAAATACAGTCTTGTTTATTCATTTCTCCTTGTGCTTTCCCTCTTTACAATTGGTATTTATTATTGTAAGCATTGATTTCCTCCTGTTTACTAAAATAATCCAACAATATACTGACAAGTTTTTCTGCTCACTGGCCTTCATACTTATAAATAAATGTTCCCCATTGATTTTTCAGAGCTATTTTTTTTAGAAAAAAATAAAGCTCAAACTCTCATATCAGTGGAAATGGTTACGCTTACCAGTATGTCAAAGGATTTGAGATGATCTCTAGCAAGCCCTATAGAAAATACTACTTCTGAAGATATGTTCTCTAATCACACTTTGTTCAAATTTTAATACTTCTCAGTATATAAAACAAAATCACAAAATTTGTGTTCAATCTGTATTTATCAAGTTCAAAATAGAATCAATTAAGGGATAAAGTATTATAGTGATGATTACTGAACTTATGTCTCAATTTCTAATCTTATAATGGTGGTTAATAATAACAGTTACATATCAGCTCTTAGTATGTTGAGCTACAGTTTCCAAAGCTAAACAAGTATAGATTTAATGCAGAAGTGAGTAACTTGTGTTATAAAGCAGTCATATGGGATGTATCCCCTCTGTGACTTGGTGCAGGGAAGCTGCCTCAGGATCAACAAAAACTTTCTCACTTCATCTCCTGTGACATCTCATTTTCTTATGCGGTCTTGCTGAATCTCCTGGCAACTTTTCTATATTCAGAAAAAAATATAAATGTCAAAAAGAAGTGAAAGTGAAGAGACATTTACCTTATATCAGGAAAAATGAATATCCTGGATGTGTTGTGTATTAGTAGGTATTCTTTAAAGAACAGATATGATAGAATGAACTATATAATAAAATGGGATTTATTAGAGTGTCATAGAGGCTGTGGTATGAGAATCTGAACAATAGCTGTCCCTGATGTTAAAAGCCAAGGATCTGATATTGCTTCAGTCCAGGAGGCTAGATAGCTCAGCATTCCCAGTCTGGTGCTTGGGTCCCAGAAAGGCCTTACATAGCTGCCAATTTTCAGTCTCTGTTGAAGTACCAACAAAGATGAAGGATGTTTCAACACCATGGAAAGAATGTCTCAGGATAGATGAACTTACAATGAGGATGAGACAAGCAGATAGAAAGCAAAGGCTTTTCCGACTATGTCCTTTTATGTGGGCTGCCACCAAAAGGTATGACCCAGACATAAAATATGTCTTCCACTACGTATAATTCAATCCAGCAAAAAATTTCCCCACAGATGTACCCTGCTGCTTGAGTTTTACTTAGGTCTATATGTAATAAAGCTGATAGGTATCATAACCTTCCAAATTGAGCTTTGATTCCTTCTATTGAGTAGATTTTAAGCATATGCCTATACTTATTTGAAAGGAATGGAGGTACATAATACATTTGGGCAATGTTGGAAAAACATACCAATTCAGTTTCATTCATAACTTCATTCAACTATGAGCTATAAATAGTCATTTAATCTTCCTATGTACAAATGACAAACATACTGAGAAAGAAATTTTGGAAATAATACATTTCACAATAAAATAAAAAAATCTTAGAATACCTCTAACCAAGCAAGTGAGAAACTTTTATAATAAAAACTCCAACATGTTGAAGTAGAATTTGAAGAAGGTACCTGTAGTTGTTTGAAAGAAAATGTCCCCTAATAGTTCCTAAAATATATGACCCAATTGGAGGACATGTGGCTTTGTTGGAGGAAGTGTATTACTGGGGGTTGTGCTTTGAGGTCTAAAATGTTCAGGCCAGGTCTAGCATGACATTCACTGCCTGCTGCCTTCAGACCCAGGTATAGAACTCTCATCTCCTTCTCCAGCACCATGTTTCCCTACATGGTGCCATGTTTCCTGCCATAAAAATAATGGACAAAATCTCTGAAACTGTATGACAACCACAAGTAAATGTTTTCCTTCATAAAGGTTGCTGTGGTCATGATGTCTCTTCACAGTAACAGAAACCCAAATTAAGGCCATATAGGAAGACCTCTTTTTATCATGGATCACTAAGATTAATATTGTGAAAATGGCCATGAAGACACATTGATTGCCATTCACATCAAAATTCTAATACAATTGTTTACAGAAATCAATCAAACAATCCTAAAATTTACATGGAAGCAAGAAAATTCTATGATAACTAAAAGAAATAAATCTGAAATAAATAAATTGTTGGAGATATTGGCATATTAGATTTCAAAGTATATTTCAGAGCCATCTGTAGTAATGAAAACAGAATAGTATTGGCTTTAAAAACATATATTTTGATCAATGGAATATAACTGAAGACCTGTACATAACTCCACATATCTACAGACACCTGATTTTTTTAAATTTTAAGTTAATTTTATTTTTAATTACACTTTATTTACTTTGTATCCCCCTCTAGTTCCCTCCCTCCTCCCCTCCCAATCCTTCCCTTCCTCCCCTTCTCCACACATGCCTCTCCTCAAGTCCTTCCTTCTGATCCTAGTCTGTTAGGTCTCATCAGGAGTGGCTGCATTGTCTTCCTCTGTGGCCTGGTAAGGCTACTACCCCCTCAGGGGGAGGTGATCAAAGAGGAGGCCAATCAGTTCATGTCAGAAGCATTCTCTGTTCCTACTACTATGGAACCCACTTGAACACTGAACTGCCATGGACTACATCTGTGCAGGGGTTCTAGGTTATCTCCATGCATGGTACTTGGTTGGAGTATGAGTCTCCTGAAAGACCCCTGTGTTCCAATTTTTTGGTTCTGTTGCTCTCCTTGTGGAGCTCCTGTCCTCTCCAGATCTTACTATTTCCCACTTCTTTCATAAGATTCCATGAACTTTGTCCAACAGTTGGCCATAAGTCTGCTTTGATAGTCTACAGGGCATCAAAGGCCCTCAGAGGCAAGTTCCTTTCAGAGGCCCTCTGTGGCAAGTTCTTAACTTGTTTCTTGTTTTCTTCTTCTTCTGATGTTCATCCTCTTTGCCTTTCATGATGGGGATTGAGCATTTTAGCCAGAGTCCTCCCTCTTGATTAGTTTCTTTAGGTGTACAGATTGCAGTAGGTTTATCCTATATTATATGTCTATATTAGTGAGTATATTAGTGTGTGTCTTTTTGCTTCTGGAATAGCTCACTCAGGATGATCCTTTCCAGACACCTGCTTTTTAAACAAAGAATCTAAAAGGTTCATACCAAAGAAAGGAAAAAAATGTTGTATAATAAAAGTAAATCCAAACTTATAACGCTAAACAACTTTAACTTCAAATGAGGAAACAACCTCAACATAAGAACAGATACAATGAATCTAATAGAGGAGAAGATCTGAGATAGGCTAGGAATTGTTAGCATAAGAAAGGACCTTTTGAACTGGATTCTATAATGCAGCCAGTCATACAAAAATTCTATTTGTTATTCTATTTATTTTTGGTTTACAAATAGAGCCTAAGTCAGTGTGTCACAAATTTTTGTATTTATAACATTGTTTGTGGTAATACATAATTTATAGTTACACCGAATTTCACTACATGCCTGTGGGTCTCCCCTTTTCCCATGGTACTGTTGGCCACCGGTCCATGAGGGCAAGGGAAATAGAGGTGATATGGAATCAGGATGTGGACAGCCAAGAGTATAATATATTAACATAGAGGATCAGCTTCAGTGAGGAAGCTCAACTTTATGTGGGGTGATCAAGGGTTATATAGAATTTTCCATGAGGGCAAGGGAAATAGAGGTGATAAGGAATCAGGATGTGGACAGCCAAGAGTATAATATATTAACATAGAGGACAGCTTCAGTGAGGAAGCTCAACTTTATGTGGGGTGATCAAGGGTTATATAGAATTTTGAGAAGAGGTTAGGGATTTCCAGAGAGGGTATAAGTCATTGCCTGGAGGCTTAAGGTATGTGAAGCCTTCCAGGAATTCCAGGTGCTTGCTGAATGAGCTCTTCTTGAGAGAAAGGGAGATGAATCTGTAATTCCCCTAAGAAATAAGTGACATTCCTCAGGTAGAGAATGTGGAGATCTGAGCTCCTCAGGCAGAGAAGAGGAATTCCTGCTGACAAAGGGAGTCCTCCACTTTAGGCGGAGCTCAGGGCTTTCTGGTCATGGACTGCAACCTTACCAGCAGGGTTTCCCAATATATACTTAAGTTTTGATTTAACGTTTTAAAATTAGTTTTAGTAAAAATATTTTGTGATTTTACTTATTTAGTTTAAAAAACAGGCTTCTTAGTTACATAAGGATTAGCAAACATTTTGCAATTTCAGTTAGGGGAAGTTTTAATTAAATTTTGTTTAAATTTTATATGAATATTACGGAGTAAATACAAGTCATTTAAAACTTACTTAAAGACATTGTTTTTCCTCAGGATTTTAAGTTTTCCCACATCCATGTAAACTTGAAAAGAAAATCAAGTGTATGCTTAGATTTTTCAAACACCTACTTTATTTAAGGTTCTTAAATGCCTCTTCCTTCCAGCTTCCTACCTTAGGTAGGATATTAGTAGGAAAAGGATCTATAGACATTTTTAGCTACTTCTTGTTGATCAGAGGACCTACCAATCTCAGTTGTCAGCATACCAGGCATCCAAACCACAGCAGTAGCAGCAAACAGCAAACAATAGCAAAAGTGGTGGTACCACTCAGCAAAAACAGCAAGTCTCCACCCAATGGACAAGAGTCCACCAAAGCAGTGAATCAGGACAGAAAGTTCTCAACAACATTGTCTCACTTTATGTAAGTTTCTCTTCATCTCTTTTCAGAGTCCATGTGCGGATGTTTTCCAGCTAGCCAAGGGCTTCACACAAGGTTGTTTCCACAAGCATCTTTTAATGGCAGTAATTTTCCTCTGAGTTGGGGGTGGGTTGGAGAAACGTTCTTACATTCCATATTTGAAACCAAGACAAAAAACTTAGTCATATGACACAACTGAGTTTCCAAAGAAACCAGAAACTTCTACTTCCATCAAGTATTTGGGTTTTGATTTCAATATTACAGGTATGTCACTGATATTACCTTTAAATTTATTAATCAACTTAAAATTGACTATTTGTTTTTAAGCAACTGCTTATTTTATTGTTTTCTCTTCTCTTCTTTGTTTTTCTGTTGTATTCCCTTGTACATTTTTGTTGGAAACAACCCTTTAACTAAATTTCTATAAATATGCGTCAGTTGACAACACACACAACTTTTGCATTTCTATCTAGCTTATTAGGTTCAGAAAAACCATAACTCATTCATCTGAATGACATATTTTTCATGAACTACTCATTCATAATCTTCTCTTTCTGTGTTAAAGTCTACCAGTCACATATTTTCATTACAGTTAGTATATGCTTGTTGTGTACTTCTTTATGTTTTCATTTTCAACCTCGCTAAATCTTGTATTTATGAATTTTCTTTTATAAGTAGCATGCATCATTTTTTTTACTAATGCAGAAAAAAAATCACAAGCTTAACAACTTAAACAACACACACTTAAACAATATCCCATAAATTCCGTTTGTCACATGAGGACTGATAGCTACGTACTTGTTTGATGGTTTTGATTCTTTGCTTGGATATCAATTATGAGACCTTGCCTATTTTGTCTTCTACACTGGAAGTTGAATGGAGAAGAAATACACTAATTATATTATTCTTACTGTTTTAACAATTAGTTGACCTATAGATGTTAAGTTACTCTTCTTCATCATCTGAAGGTACATGTCAACTCATGAGGCCACCGGAAGTTTCTGTGGTTTAACAAAGTCCCTGGGTGTACTCGATTTTTAAAACAGCATTGTAAATGTTGGGATCCATAAGCAGGCGTCTCTAAGGCCCCCAAGGCACCTGACAAACCATATATCAGACATCTATGAAACCACATACGGACTACCTGAAACCACCTGCACATGCTCTGGGTCACCTTATAAGAGAATTCACAGTCTCCTCTCTCTCTCTCTCTCTCTCTCTCTCTCTCTCTCTCTCTCTCTCTCCTCTCTCCCTCCCTGTCCAGAGATGGTCTCTGAGACCCCTTCCCCCTTCCTTTAATAAACCTCCCACAT
The DNA here is from genome assembly GCF_030254825.1 of Meriones unguiculatus. Classification (NCBI taxonomy): domain Eukaryota; kingdom Metazoa; phylum Chordata; class Mammalia; order Rodentia; family Muridae; genus Meriones; species Meriones unguiculatus. Next base: position 50,165,947 of record NC_083363.1, read on the forward strand.
GGAAACAGTCACAAGGTGTGACTTGTGATCCTGCCTTGTAAATTTGCTGCACAGTCCTAAGAGTAAACCTTAGCCCTTCTGCCTGCCCAATGATGGTTATAATAAATTATATTTATGTAATGCAATGAAATATTCTGAGGGAATGATATAAATCAATTTTTAATTGCTTAATTATTAGAGATAAGACAATTCTGGCTCCACTTTCAGGGAAGCACCAACCATCACCATCGTACAGACTGAGAGACCAAAGAATTAAAAATTAGTTTTTTGGGTTATTGGATTAAAGTTAAAAGCAGAAGCCTGAACAAAAGCCAGACAGGTAGAGACAAGTCCAGCCCACCTGCAGGGAGGAACCACCTTACTGCATTCTTTCCTGCCCACTAGAGATACAGTTGCTAGGAAACTGGCCCAGATCACCCCTCTCCCCTAATGAAAGACAGACAATGAATCCAGACCATTAGTGGTTTGGGCACTTCCCCACAGCCAATCAATTTAAAATGCAGCATCCTTTTGCGTTTCATCCAATAGATGCTTGCCAGGCTAGAATTCCCTTGCTTTTGGCATGCTGGGAGGGACTGGAATCTATAAATCACCTTTCGACCCTTGGGACTCTGCTCTCAACAGCTATCAGTGAGGGTGTGGGCCCAAACTCAAGCTTATAATAGAAAGATCCTCATGTGTTTTGAAAAGGGCCCTAACCTTGGAAGACTTTTGGGGGACCTCATGAATTGAGCATAACAAGACTTAGACAAAGTCATAAAGGTCATGGTAATGGGTAACATTACAGAAGGTAAGCTAGTTGACTACCTGACATGACTTATGTTTTTTTAGGTATTGAATTTTATGGTCATAATTTGTAAATAGATTATTTAGACATTTTTTAGTATAACATTGTCATAATTTGTAAAGAGTTTAGACCTTTTTTAACAAGACAATTGTCATAGACAGAAATTTGTGCTCTATTTTCTCATTTATTTTTTTGTGTCTGTGTTGTTCATGTCTCCTATTTTTCTCACTTTCATTGAATTATTCTCTTAAATTGTAAATTTCCATCATTATTTTACATGTATAATATTTTATTACTGTACTAATAGGTATTTACATTATTTTATTTTATTTTTTCTTATCAGTTACATTTTATTAACTCTGTATCCCAGCTGTGTTCCGATCCCTCGATCCCTCATTCCCTCCCAGCTCCTCCCTCCCTCCCTCATCTCCACCGTGCCCCTTTCCAAGTCCACTGATGGGGGGGGATCTCCTCCCCATTCATCTGATCCTATTTTATCAGGTATCTTCAGGACTGGCTGCAAAGCCCTCCTCTGTGTCCTAACAGGACTGCTCCTCCCTTCGGGGGTGGGGAGGCCAAAGAGCCAGTCATTGAGTTCCTGTTAGAAATAGTACAGGAAATCATAAGAAAGATTGGGAGTTAGTCTGATACAGAAAGGATAGGAGCTCCACAAGGACCAAATATGTCTGGGCACAGGGTCTTTTCTGAGACTGACATTCAACCAAGGACCATGTATGGATATAACCTAGAACCTCTGCTCAGATGTAGCCTGTGGTAGCTCAATAACCAATTGGTTTCCCAAAGTGAGGGGAATAAGGTATTTACATTTTTTATTGTATTATATATTATATTATGTGAACATATATAATATATAACATATTTATAACATATAATATATTCACATATAGAATACATATTATATTAAAATATTTATATATTTATCAAGTGTATTTTATCAACTAGGCTCTAATATTAATTAATATTTTATTATTTAATAGGAAAATTATGAGTTCATATAAGAAAATGTTATATGAGAGGTTTATCAGACCCCATTGTTTGTGATAGTGAGATCAGTAATGTGGGTCAGCATATTTTTTTTATCATGTAATAATATGCCAACAATACATAAAGTTATGCATATTCAACAGTACATCTCTCATTTGTCTTTACTTAACTTATTTGAAATGCATTCTATCCTTATGGTAATTTTATGTTATTACTTTATTTTTGTATTAAAAAGTTATCCTGCAGTGCAAATTTTTATGTTAGTTTAGAAATATATTTGAGTTTTAAAGTTTGTTTGCAAGTATTTTATTTTACTTTGAGCTATATATTTGTATAGGGAAATTTTAATCCAGCAACATGGCTGCTTTGTCAAAGTATCCAAAGATAATTCTAGGTCTATATGACCCAACTGGAATGCAGGCACACCTTTTAGTACACACTTTTAATCCCAAACAATGAAAGTAAGTTTAATTTATAGAAGGAAGGAGCTGCACAGGAAAGTGATGTTTAATTGAGGGGCAGGCAAAGTGACAAACAAGAGAAAGATTTGACAGAATGAGTCAGAAATAGGAAATGCCCATTTCTCCTGAGAACAGGAAAGGGAGGTTACTTAAGACTGCAGTGCAAGGAGAGTCAGTTCAGTCAGCTAAGAGTCAGCACTGTGAGTGCAGTGCAGTGCCCTGGTAGTGAGTTCATCGGTGAGTGTGTGGCAGTGCATTTGGTGGCAGATCATTCCATAGACTTCAGAGGCAGTTTTTACCATGATAAACCACAGAGACAGGTTGCAGAGAGAGAACAAACTAGACACAGAAGATAGAACAAGCCAGAAAGTAGGAAAGATCCAGAAGATTAAAATATATTTCAAAAGTTAGTATGAGGCCAAAGAGAGCAATACAATCCGACACTGAGAGAAGCCATTTTGGATCAATCAGCTTGGAGAGAAGTTTTGAGCCAGAACAACTGAGTTGAACCAGCCAGCTAGAGTTCAAAAGAACTAGAAAGAGTGAGGTTATTCAGAGTAAGACTCTGAGAAACAATTAAGTCTGGAGAATAAAAGATATTTTTACATGTTTGTATAAAACCTCATGGAAACATGAACTGTGTTTTTACAAAAATTTAGTATGAAAAGGTTACATGGTGAAGTGTCCTGTTATTCCTTAAATTGATTACATTTTGATTCTATTTTCTCTTATTGCAACCATAATTATGTAAAATTTTTATTTTAGTAGATTTTTCTCCGGTGGTCCATCTTCATTTTAAAACTAGCATAAAATTGTATCCATGAAGAGTCATCATGAAGTTACAGCAGGGTAAAAAAAATGAGTTAAGTCAGAACCTTAAGGCTATGATAGTTACTTAAAATGAATAGTGAAATTTGTTGCACTGCACAGCAAGTCCCTAAAAGACCATTTCACAGAAACAGTATTAAGTCAATCCTTTTTAAGAGGGACATACTTTCTAATACAAGACACTGGTAAATTGGGGATAAATGAAATAGGATTAGGATTATACTTGAAAGGATCAAGCTATAGTCATTATTAAACTTAGATGTCACAGTTTAATTTCATACTAGCTCTTGCTGAAGTAGGCTTTACACTGGTATAGAATGTAAGTAGTCTAGTCGTAGTACTGCATTTAATTTCTTGTCACCATGACTCTGCCTTGACAGTCATAAAATTTCTCAGGATGTTTTTACTGTACTCAAATTTATCAACTAAACAGTATTATTTTTAAAATTATATAGTGTATTTTATCAAAATAACAATGACTATTATAAAATAATTACTATTTAAATATTTAATATTAACTGATTGTTTACTTTTTTGAAATGATTACCAAATCTTTACATTAATTAAACTGTTACTTTTGAGTGAAGCTCTCTAGTGATTATATTTATCATTTTTACTTGTAATATATGTGTTGAATCTAGAGACAATACCTTTTGGGGAATCACATAGCTAGAAAATTTAGTGGTGTTTCAGACTGAAGTAGTACAGCACGTGAGCCTTTACATGGTTACATAGACCCCATGCTAGATTCCAAAGTAATAGGTAAATTTGTTAACATAGTATCAGAAAAATAAACCCAACAGTCACCATCTCCTGAGAAATCCCTTGAACAATGGATAAAGCCATTTTGACAGGCATGAAGATCCATATTTTAAAATGTCTGCATTATGTATAATCACTGCAGTATCAACAAAAAAGTAAATGCATCTATAATTTGAAATGATGTAGATATTACATGGTAAAATGTAAATTAGAGTACAAAGTGTACTTTTTAGAAATAAAACAATTACACAATATAGCACTTTTCCTATTTTTAAAAATTATGAGGAAGTTGAAGCAATAATGGTATTATAGCCTAAATGTCCAAAGCATACCTGTGACATACATATGCAAGAACATTATTTGTGACTAGCATAAAGATACTAAGTTAGTTGGAAGAGGACAAAAATAATTAATTCTTTTAGGTTGTAAGTGTTATCAATGGACTTGTTATGACTAGAGTAAGATTGCTAAGAATTCTATAATAATCGAGCTGCCCAATGGAATTTTTCATTCATGAATGTCATTTTTTGTCACAGTAGAATGCGTTACATATTTAACTCAGGTCCATTGATTAGATGTCAACCTTTACTGTGGCAATTCATAAATGCCTTCAATGACCTAGATGTCAAGGCTTACATGACTTCATCTTAGAAACCAAAACGTCACCTGTAGGATTTTTGAAAGCTTAACTTTTTTCAGAGAAATAAGGTATAACTATTGCTCAGGACATTTCAGTAATTAAATACCATGGAAAAAAGATACTAAGCAGTCATATAAAATAGTTACTAATGTAGTGTGTGCATCTATGTATATGAATATATATATATATACAGAGAGAGAGAGAGAGAGGGAGAGAGAGAGAGAGAGAGATACATAGATATTCTCAGATATAAAAAGAATTTTGAGTTTTTGCTAATGATGATTTTTCAGTTTGGAATTATATGGAGAGTCCATCATTGATTTTTATTTTTTAGGCCTGTTTGAACAGCATTAAACAAAGAAGCCTGGGGTGGTTCTTATTGACAAAATTTATTTCTAAGCATCATCTTCAGAAGCCTTCTTTCTTTGGCTTATTCAGATCACCCTTTAACATTTTTCTTTCCATGATCATTCCTCTAAAGCTCATGGCAACATTTCACTTGTAAGCACATGCCAGTAGGGCAGCAGTAGATGGCCTCTGCTGAATAAGGTGAATGGAAAGAAACAAAATGCAGGATTGGTGTTGCTTGTCTTTCCTAATTGAATGAACTCTCACAAGCAGCTCCACTGGTTTACAAAGGTCCTGATGCTTCAGGGTAAGGTTCGAAAACTGTGCCACACTGGTTCCAAAATGATTTCTAGAAACAGCCAGCGAGAGATAGTGCAGAGTCAGCATCTGTTCACTGTCAAGTCAAAGAGGAGCAAAATCACAATATATAAATGATGCAGCTCACAACACATTCTAAACCTAGGTCTAGACAATGTGTAAGTGCAGCATACTCCTTGGGTGATGATTCCTTCTGCCCCACAATGTTGCAATGAGTGCTGCATGACTCCTAGTTAGCATTCACTCTGTCCCTAAACATAGCAAGTGTGCTTAGTTATGGCCAGACATCTTAATCTACTATGCAGTGGGAAAAAAATGATGGCAATTAAGTTTTATTTTACTTTTTGGGGCAATTTTGTTTTGCCTTTATACAGCCTTTAAATCTGGGTAATTTAAAGGAAACATTACTAAAAATTTATAGTTCAAAGATAAAATTTTGTAATGGTGTAATGAACAGAAGATCAAACTATTACAAACAAAGTTATTTCTGGCTTTATTTTGTGAATTTAATTTATCATTCTATGCAACATTCTGTTTTCAATTAATTACTATTTCACTGAGTATGTGCTGGAGAAGTTCTAGCTGAGAAAATGCAATGTTTTTTATCATTCAGATTAGTCATTTCTTCATTTATCACTTTCATTTTCATAGTAGATTGATTTTTAAATCTTCAAATTGTCATAATTTTAGAAAGAGAGCTATTCTTCATTATATCCATTGATTACTCAGTGCTAACTGTAGCTTCTCAAAGAAGAAAGACACATTTATCATTAATTGTTTTGGTGCATACATAATTAATGAATTTTATTGCTGTAATATATAGCAATTGGTTTATGTGAAACATGAAGACAGTGAAAGCATTTTATTTTCAATCCTCTCTTTCCTGCCTGTAGCAGCACAGGGTCCCCTTCATCGACCTGTAAGTAAGAAAGAAATATGGTGTCAGTGAAGATTTGTTCCTAATTAAAAATCACTATTTGACACTTTTTCTATCCTTGGGATACCTATCTTAAAACAAATTTCCTCAATCACAATCAGAAAGACTCAGGAGGGTTTTAAAGTTCAAGTTTGGTTGAAGAATTTAGCATTTGTTTTTCAGCATTAATGATGGGAAAGGTATTTCTCTTTTAAGGTTTATTTTTATTTGTTTAATGTGTGTGTGTGTGTGTGTGTGTGTGTGTGTGTGTGTGTAAGTGTGCTCTCATAAAAGAGTCCTAGGATCCCATGGAGCTGGCTCTGCATCATCACACATGTGTCCTCAGAACCAAAATCAGATCTTCCAGAAAAACATTTTAAGCTTTTAAACACTGAGTCATCTTTTCAGCCTTTGAAAATTTTTCAACCAAGTGGAAGAAGCATTATCAGCCCAGTTTCCCTGAGGATGTAGATTCTTACCCCCAGCAAATTTTAAGTTGATTGAAGTTATAAACTGAGATTGTAAAATAGTGGGGTTTTTTTTTTTGTACTTTTTGATTCACTTTTATAGATAATAATTTTTGAATATTTGTCCAGGACACCAACAGACGTATTGCTTCTAACAGAAATTACTTCCACATTTGTGATTTATAATAGATAATAGAAACGTTTTTCTCCCTCACACAGGTCTGCCTGCTTCTGCCTCCCCAAGTGCTGGGATTCCTAAAATTTTTTTTTTTAAACCCAAGTCAGGATGTATTTATTTAAATATTTAAACACACTTACAATGATGAAGAATATACCAGATGTTGTGTCTTCTCTCAGATCCCCTTTGAGGACTAATATGTAATTGTCGCATCCTTCTCTCTATTGCCATGTCAAGGGAAAGGCTATAAATAGTATTTATAGGAACATTTATTTTTATGTACTATACTGACTGAAAGACACCAACACAGATAATTTAATCTGAATATGAATAGAATAATAGACAATTAAGTGTGCGTACAAATCAATCAAACATACTTTTGTATTTTTCCTATCATATCATAAAAACACAGCCTATTTTTAGTGCCTATTACTTTCAATAAATCAACATATGTTAATTATTTTGAGGATATTTTGTCATACCTGTGACATAATGTGTGTGTATTAAAATAACTCAAACTATACACCAGTCAGTTTACTGTAATAAAATGAAACATTCAAATAGATTTTTATATGATGATTATAACTTCAGCATAATGGTTTCCACATTTAAATTGGAAAAAAAAAAAGTCAATTTAAAATGACTCTCTCCCAGAAGCAGAAAGACACAATGGTATATACTCACTTATAAGTGGATACTAGACCTGTAAGATAGGATAAACATACTAAAATCTGTACACCTAAAGAAGCTAAACAAGAAGGAGGTCCCGGTTTAAGATGATCAACCCTCACTTAGAAAGACACATGGGATGGACATTGGAAGTAGGAGAAAACATGAAACAGGACAAGAGCCTACCACAGAGGGCCTCTGAAAGACTACCTAGCAGTGTATCAAAGCAGATGCTGAGACTCATAACCAAACCTTGGGCAGAGTGCAGGGGATCATATGAAAGAAGGGGGAGTTAGTATCACCTGGAGAGGACAGGAGCTCCACAAGGACCAACTATATCTGGGCACAGGGGTCATTTCTGAGACTGATTCTCCAACCAAGGACTATCAATGGATATAACCTAGAACCCCTGCTCGGAATTAGCCCATGGCAGCTTAGTATCCAAGTATTTTCCCTAGTAAGGGGAACAGGGACTGTATCTGACATGAATTCAGTGGCTGGCTCTTTGACCTTTCCCCGTGGCCCCAGCCAGTCCTGGCGAGACCTGATAAAGTAGGGTCAGATGAAAGGGGATGAGGACCTCCCATATCAGTGGACTTAGAGAGGGTCAGGGAGGAGATGAGGGAGGGAGGGTGGGATTGGGAGGGAATAAAGGAGGAGGCTACAGCTGGGATACAAAGTAAATCAACTGTAATTAACATCTTCTGGCTCTTGTATTTTTACGTCCATGTCCTTTTGGTTTCCTGGGCCTTGGCCTTAGGTAAAGACATTCCATTTATAGCTGAGCCCTCAGTGTCTTTCTCTCAACACTTTGACTAGCTCTGCAATTCTCCACTGATTGCAGTGGAGAAAAGAGACTCTCTGATCATAGCTGAATTCAGCATGGACTATAAACCACCATATCTAGAAGACATTTGTATAACAAGACCATCTAGAACATAAGAATGGTGATATCTTCTAACCAACTTATTTTAATTGAAACAGACAAACAGAAATGTTAAAAAATCTGTCTAAACAATTGTCGAGCTATATTTTAGGTAATTGGACTGGAGAATTTGATACTACGATGGAGCAGCTGAGAGTGGCCATTGTCACAGTAAATTCTACCAGAGTGGACGCAGGACTAGCCACAGGATTATCATCATGGATTGCTGCAGCCATGAATCATCTGAAGGAATGGGCGGGCATGGGAGCGTTAGCAGGCCTTCTGGTGTTGGTCTCCTTGGTTTGCCTGTGGTATATATGCAAGATTAGAGTCTAATAACAGCATAATGCAGCCATGATCATTCAGGCCTTTACAGCCATTGAAGCAGGACAGTCTCCCCAAGCATGGTTGGCTACCATAAAAAGCTAAAATGTTACGCTCAGCATGTGAGGCTAAGCACTGCACTCAGGGTCAGCCGCTTTGGACCCAGAGAAGAGCATGTCTGATTGCATGCGGGTTGATGTCCCAGGTCCCGCCTCTGAGAAAAAGGTATTGGACGGGTCTGATGCTCTTTGGGTGGATGACACCTAAATGAACATCGGTACAAAGTCCCAATTTATTTCTAATATCAGAGATCAGACCTCTACTCTTGCCTGATGCGTCTAAAACAAAAAGGAGGAACTGTAGAGAGCTGCGGAATATGCTATGCCTTAAAGATGGAGCTGGTTTCTGCCTTCCACCTTCCCGATGGTGAGTGCTCTCTGTCACGAACAATTCCACATTTGGCTAAGGCTGAGGATCTGGCTTGCTTCCATGTATGTGGACCTATCTGCATTGCCCACGTGGCACGCTGGGGTTGGCTTCCCAGAGGCTATTTAAGCTGTGGGCTGGCTTTCCCCAGGGTCAGATGATTGTTCAAGGTTCCTGAATAAACTGCATTGAAAAAAAAAAATAAAAAAAGAAACCCCAAATAAAGAAGAATTTTTAAAAGAGAAAAAAAAGTGAACACAAAGGCTGAAATCCTGAGAACTTTGCAAGAAACAAATTGAATTCAAAGCTCCCTCCCCCTACCCCCCGCGTTGCACAAGGAGAGCAACAGTACCAAAAAAATCTGGGCACAGGGTGTTTTCTGAGACTGATACTCCAACCCAGGGACATGCATGGAGATAACCTAGAACCCCTGCAAAGATGTACCCCATGGCAGCTCAGTCTCCAAGTGGGTTCGCTAGTAAGGGAAAGAGGCGCTGTCTCTGACATGAACTCAGTGGCTGGCTTTTTGATCACCTCCCCCTGATGGGGGAACAGCTTTACTTACCAGGCCACAGAGGAAGACAGTGCTGCCAGTCCTGATGAGACCTGATAGGCTAGGGTCAGATGGAAGCAAAGGAGGACCTCCCCTATCAATGGAATGGGCATGGAACTAGAAGAGGGAAGGAGGATGGAATTGGGAGGGGCCAAAGGAGGGAGCTACAGCTGGTATACAAAGTGAATAAATTATAAAAAAATAAAAAAATTAATTCAATGTAACGAAACATTAACAAAATAAATTTTTATCTCCCACAAACCAATGATTACTTAATTTAATGCCACGAGTATGACTACAGATTTTATTATTTATTTATTTATTTATTTTAGTTGATAAAAGATTTTTGACTTAGGGAGGATTATAATACATCAGAATAGTATGAATCTTCCCGAGAGAATCAGGGATATTTTGAACTGTACATATTCTTTTTTTCACCAGGAGCAGAGTTCTTCAAGTAGTATGAATAGATGTGGTTTACTTAGGGATGACAATGCTTTCTAGTTACATCATGGCTCTTCTCCCACACAGCATCTGGTTGGTTTTGAGCATGAGTTGGGATCGGGATTAGCCCCAGCACACGTCTCTACTGGAGAAAATAAACCAGCAGTGTTCGGGTACCCACTCAGCACGAGTGCAACAGATAGCAAGCTAGAAGGGCCCCGAACACAGCACTGACGTTTATTACAGGACATCTGCTGATATCTATGAAATTGGTGGGTATCGGGAGACTGGCCAGGAAATCACTAGGGAATGTCTCGCAGTCTCACCAAGACATTGCAGTTGGAGTAAGCACAGGGAACAGTACTTCCGCAGGGAATTTGTCCAGTTTTGAAGCCAAAAGGTGTTGAAGTATGGACAAATGAGCTTAAAATCTTCACATAATGGAATTGGCATAGCCAATGTAAGAGATACGTATGTAAAAAAGATTCATATTGTGATGTTAGTGTGTTCATATAGTGAGTATATGAATAAAATAATATAGAATAAAATTTGAAACATTAGAATGAAACAGGACAAAAACCAACAAGACTTTAGTTTAAAATGAGTGATTTTATTTTTGCTTGTTTTGTCTCATTAAAATCACTCATTGAGGCTCTGGAGAAGTGGATTAATGTTTAAGAGTTCCACAAGGAGAGCAACAGAACCAACATCTCTGGGCACAGGGGTCTTTTCTGAGACTCATACTCCAACCAAGGACCATGCATAGAGATAAACTAGAACCCCTGCACAGATGTAGCCCATGGCAGTTCAGTGTCCAAGTGGGTTTTCTAGTAAGGGTAACAGGGACTGCCTGTGACATGAATTCAGTGGTTGGCTCTTTATCCATATGCCTTGAGAGGGGAGTAGCTATGAAAGGCCACAGAGGAGGACACTGCAGCCAGTCCTAATAAGACCTGATAAGTTAGGGTCAAATGGAAGGGGAGGAGGACCTCCCTTATCAGTAGATTTGGAGAGGGGCATGGGAGGAGATGAGGGAGGAAAGGTGGGATTGAGGTGGAATGAGGGAGGGGGCTACAGCTGGGATACAAAGTGAATAAACTGTAATTAATATAAAAATAAAAATTTAATTAAAAAAGAGTGTGTATAGCATTCTTACAAAGAATTCTAGTTAAAGTCTCAGACCTATGCCTGGAGTCTCACTACTTCCTATACCTCCAGCAAGGACCTGATATAGTCCTCTGGAATCCAAGGCAAGCACATGACAAGAATATATGCCCATAATTAAAATAATTTTTAAATATTTATTAAAACAAATTTACTATGGAAAATCATTTAATGTTATCATTGAATACAGAAGGCACAATAATTTAGGGATTTTTTCCTATGATGTTGAGATTGATAATATTACCAGCTGTTAAATGAATATGAGAAATATGAATACAAACTTTTTTTCCAAAGTGTTATTATTCTAAAACAGTATTTTATATTCTCCTGTAGCCAGGCAAGGGCCCAGTAACTATTTGAGATGAGGAGTCACACATTCTATATACAATTGTGTCATCTGAGCCTCAGATACACCTAACTGTTAACAGTGAATATTGCTGTACAGCTATTAATGATTAGCAAAAGCCATCAAGAGGGATACTTTGTAGTTTCAATAAAAGTAATCATCACTACCATTTATTGAGCCTTCATTGCATGCCAGGCAATCTGCTTAGAATTTCACTTACATTATGTTATTTAAGCCTCACAGCAACTCAATGTTCTCATTACAAAATGAGAAAAATGACTCAAAATGGATAAGTAACTCTATTAAATCAGAATCTTAGATTTGTGGCTAATTTTCTTTGGGTCTAAAGATTGCAGTTAATTTCTATAAACAAAAAAAATCTGTAATTTCTATAGAGACAACAAATCTTGCTGAAGTTAGTTGTGGCCATGGTGATAAAAGGAACTGGTCACTAGCTTACTTTAAGTGTTCTGGAAATACAGACACCTCCTCTTTACACCATAGGAATTAGCAGAACCACCCTCTCATCCTATCTCTTCTGTTTACCGTTCCCTCTCTCCTTTCTGCCCTCTGTTTCTTGCTCTATCTTTGTGTGCTACACATGTGTCTAGAGAAGAAGCCTACATTTTTCAAATGGAACATTAAGAGTATTAAGACTAATAATTTTTGTACAGAAACAAATTAATAGTCTCTTCATTCTTGTATGACATCGTCTATAGATAATATTTAAGTTGAAGTTAAAAATAATTTTGTGAATATATGTTTGTGTATATATATGTGTATGTGTGTGTTTGTGTATAGTTAACATCCTCTTAAATTTCATGTTCATACAAACACTTCAAAAGTGGCTATAACATGAAAATCAAGAACAGAATTTCTATAGTATCATGTCAGGGAAAAAATGAGAGAGAGTACAAGAAGATTGTACTATATAGACTGTCTGGAATATTATTATTTTTTTTTTGTCTGGAAGATTATTCTTCTTCAATAATAATCTAAAAGACACTGGTGAAAACAAAATTGTAGTAAAAACAGCCTTTGTATAGATCTGCTGTTGGGGGAAGCTTCTTAGAGGACAGCTTTGCTGGGTTCCCATCTCCCATAGCAGAGTATCATTGATAGTATCAGGTTGGCTCTCTCCCATGAGGTTGGTATCAGGTTTGGCCAGGCATTGGTTGGACATTCTTTCAACCTCTGCTCGATCTTTATCCCTGCACATCTAAGAAAACAGGATAAATTTAGGGTCTAAATTTTTGGGGTGGGTTGGTGTTCCCTTCTGTCCACAGATGCTGAGACACACAGCCAAACATTGGGCAAAAAGTAGATAGTCTTGTGGAAAAATAAGTGGATAAATAAGACCCAAATGAGGCAGAAACGCCATAAGAATACCAACTAACCAGGGTCCAGAGAATCTTGTGGAGACTGAAGCACCAACCAAAGAGCAGATATGGACTGGATCCATGGCTCCCACACAGATGTAGCCTAAAGTCTCCTAGTCACAGGTTTTTGATACAGATTACAGTACCACCACCAAATTCTCTCCTTTATGGTGGATATCAAGTCCAAATCAAAACACAGTCCTTTTACCACTGCTTCAGAAGTGACATCTTAGCTGGCAGTTCAGTTTTGTTACATGCAAAGTCTAGTATTGGTCAAGATTATTGATATGATTTCTTCCTGAGTAGTCTTTCTGGCATCTTCTGGAAGCTAGCCATTATAAAAGAAATTTCCTGGTACCTATGGGTAGCATTAACAAGACTTAGTGGATTATTACAAAACAAATAACAAAAGCAAAGACAAAACAAACATGAAGTTAGAAGTAGAGAATGTTGGTGAAAACTTGGAAAGATTTGGATGGAAGTATATGAAGCAGATATAATTATATTTCATTGTATGAAAATTTCAAATGTAAGAAAAATGTTTATAAGTACAAAGACTATAATGTTACAGACATTATTTGTAATAAAAAAACTAATGTTTCATTATGAATTACCAGATTCATATATTTCAGATATTTACTTTTACGTAGATGCTACATGAAGTTAAGTTGTTGGGTTTCCTTTTTTGCTTGTTTGTTTTATTTTTAAGCTCTATGTGAACTCTATACATTAATCTGTGTTAAGAAAAGAAGGAAATGGATATTGTCAAAATAAGTGAAGGGATAATTTTCCACTGGTTTATTAGAAAATAGTGAGAAGATCAATAAAACAAATAACATCTCATGCTGGCAAAAAATGTGGCATTAAGGAGACATTCATCCATTGCTGATGTAATGGCGAACTTGTACAGACACTATGGAAATCAGTGTGATGGTTCCTCGGAAAGATGGGAAGTAGACCCAATTATACCACATTGGGGCATATACACAAAAGATGTTACATCCTGCTACAGAGCTGCTTGTTCACCTGTTCATAGATGTTTTATTCATAATAGCTATAACTGCTCAATTTAGCTAGTCACAGACTAGATGTTCACAAATAGATGAATGGATAAAGAAATGTGGTACATTTGCAAAATGGAATATTACCTTTAAAAATAAAATTTGAAATCCACAGATAAATGAATGGGGCTGGGAAATATTATTTTGACGTAACCCCTACCCAAGAATAAAAATATCATATATGCTGACTTATATATGAATGTTAACTGTTAATTATTTGATAAACAGTCTAAACCCATATAAGCACAACTGTTAAGTATAATAAAGTAAGGGACTAGAGGAGGATTGCAGGACCTAAAAAGGAAAAACGGAATAAGTAGTTATAAATGGATGGGGTAGGGGACTGTAATAGAAGGATAAATGAGAAAAGTGAGGGAATAGGGCAAAGGGAGAGGATACAGGGAAAGTGGCTTAAGTCTAATTGCAATTTATCTGGTTGTAGGAAAACCTAATATTGTAGAAGCTTCTTAAAATATATACATGTATACATACATATTTACATATAAACATATATGAAGGTGAGCTGAATGGAATCACCAAAAAACAAGGGTGGCAGAGCCCCAAGACGACTTCTCTTGCCACCAATCAAAGTTTCCAGTATTAGTACTGGGTTACATCTAGTGAAACTGTTGCCTAAGGGCCCCATGGAAACCCACAAACAACACAACTGGTGCCCAGTTAGAGTCTTCACCACTATGGGCTTCTTTTTAAGGTGCTGGAAGCTACTCACTCTGCAAGGCGAAAGGTAATTACCAAACCAGCTATAAACCCTTCCATCAACCTCTATGCTAGATGTGCTAGTGCAATAGAGTGCAAAGCTCGTGGATCCAAGCAACCAATATCTGATTGGATTTCAGGTTCACTCTATGAGATCATTGTCCAAGAACTTAAGAATAGACCTGCCAGGTACCTAGAGGAGGATTGCACTTACTGCTACGGTAAAGGAACCTTGCAACAAAATGACTCCTATTGATATTCTGCTACAATTCTTACATCAGGGTCTTGCTCAGCCAACATCAAAGAAACATGCTTGTGCAGTAGATGGGAATAAATACAGAGATCCACAGCTGGACAATATAAAAGATAATGAAAGACCCTGAAATACTTTTAAATGGGATGTCTCCTTCAATTCTCCCCCATCCTCCCTATCACCTCAGAGTTCAGGGAATTGATAAAGAAGAGGAAAGAATGTAAGAGCTAGAGAGAATGGAAGATACCAAAAAAACAAGGTCTTCTAACTATAGCAGGGCCAAATGCATATGATGAACTCACAGATACTGTGGCAGCATGGACACGTCCTGTACAGGTGTGAACCTGATAGGGATCCAGTGATGAAAGTCAACAATAGCTAAGGCTCTAAGATACACAATTTAAAAATGGGACCTCATGAAGCTGAAAAGCTTCTGTAAAGCAAAGGGCACTGTCAACAGAACAGATGACAGCCTGTAGACTGGAAAAAGATCTTCACCAACCCTATATCTGATAGACAGGTAATATCCAGAGTATATAAAGAACTCAAGAAATTAGACACCAACAAGCCAAACAATCAAATTTAAAAAATGCAATACAGAGCTAAGCAGATAATTTTCAACAGAAGAATATCAAATGGCAGATAAACACTTAAATAAATGCTCAATATCATTAGTCATCAGGGAAATGCAAATCAAAACAGCTCTGAGATTCCATCTTACACCAACCAGAATAGCTAAATCAAAAGCTCAAATGATAACATATGCTGGAGAGGATATAGAGAAAGGGGGACCCTACCTCATTGCTGGTAGGAGTGCAAACTTGTACAACCACTTTGGAAATCAATCTGGCACTTTCATGGAATTGGGAATAGCATTATCTCAAGGTCCAGCTGTAAAACTCCTGGGCATATATATAAAATATACTCAAGTATACATACAACAAGGACATTTGCTTAACTATGTTCATAGCAGCTTTATTCTTAATAGCCAGAATCTGGAAACAACCTAGATGTCACTCAACTTAAGAATGGATACAGAAATTGTGGTATGTCTACACAATGGAATACTACTCATCGATTAAAAGCAAGGAAATCATGAAATTTGCAGTCAAACGGATGGAACTAGAAGAGAGCATCCTGAGTGAGGTAATCCAGAAATAGAAAGGTGGACATGGTCTACACTCACTTACAAGTGGATATTAGCCATATAATATAGGTAGCCATCTACAGATCTAAAGAAGCTAAACACTAAGGAGGATCCTAGGGAGGGTGCTTAAATCTCATTCAGAATGGCAAACAAGATACTGTGGAAAAGAGGAAACAGGATGGGAACATACTACAGAGGGCACCCTAAAGGATTCACTCAACAAGGGATCAAAACAGATGCTGACACTCATGGTCAAACTTTGTACAGAGTGCAGAGAGTCTTTTGGAAAAGAGAGGGGAAGGGATAGAGGGACATGGAGGGGACTGGAGCCCCTTAAGGAGATCAACAAAGCTAAAGAATCTAAGCCCAGGAGCTCTTGCAGAGACTGATGCACCAATGGAGGACCATGCATTGAGAGAACCTAGGCCCCCTGCTCAGATGTGGCTGATTAGCAGCTCAGTCTCCATGTTGATCTCTGAGTGAGGAGAGCAAGGGCTGCCTCTATCATGAACTGGGTTGCCTGTTCTTTGATCGCTTGCCCCTGGTGATGCTGCCTGCTAGGCCACTGAGGAAGAGGATTTAGGCAGTCTTGATGAGAATTAACAAGTGATGGGTAGTTGGTAATGGTGGTGAACTACCTCTTTCAGTGCACTAGGGAGAGGTAACAGGGGGTAAGGGGGGAAAGGAGAATAGGGAGTGTTGAGGAAGGGGGATTCACTCGGGATATATAATGAAAAATCGTGAAGAAAAAAATCAAAATAAAAAATAGAAATGGACACAAACCCACATCTCAAAAGCTATCTCTAGTTCATAACTACTTATGAATGAAAATGTAGTTTCCTCCAATAGAATCTTACTGGTTATATAAACCACTCTTAATGCCCATGTGTTGTCACTTAAGTTTTTTGATCTTGGCCACAGAGGGCCTCTGAAAGGTTCTGCCCTGTATACTATCAAAGCAGATGCTGAGACTTATGGCCAACCTTTTGGCAGAGTACAGAGAATATTATGAAAGAAGTGGGAAATAGTAAGATCTGGAGAGGACAGGAGCTCCACAAGGAAAGCAACAGAACCAAAAAATATGGGCACATGTGTATTTCCTGAGACTGATGATACTCCAACCAAGATTCATGCATGGAGATAACCTAGAACCCCTGCACAGATGTAGACCATGGCAGTTCAGTATCCAAGTGGGTTCCATAGTAATGGGAACAGGGACTGCCTCTGACATGAACTGATTGGCCTGCTCTTTGATCACCTCTCCCTGAGGGGGAGCAGCCTTACCAGGTCACAGAGGAAGACAATGCAGCCACTCCTGATGAGACTTAATAGACTAGGATCAGAAGGAAGGAAAAGAAGACCTCCCCTATCATTGGACTTGGGAAGGAGCATGGGTGGAGAAGAGGGAGGAAAGGAGTGATTGGGAGGGGAGGAGGGAGGGAGCTACAGGGGGTATACAAAGTGAATAAAGTGTAATTAATAGAAAATTTAAAAAATAGATGCTTGTTTTTTTAATGAAATAGACAAGAAATGTGGATTTTGGTGGATCAGGAGGTAGGAATAAACTGGGAGGAGTTGGGATAGGAACACTATATCAAAATAGTGTATGAAAAAACATTGCTTACAATAAAAAAATATTTAAAAAGAAAGAAAATAGTGGGAGAGGAGAAAGACTGCATTTTGTTTTATCTTTCCCTTTTAGAAAACTCTATTGCACAGCATAGCTTAGATATAGTTGAATCAAAATTTTGAAAGTCTTCATTATCCCATTGATTCTTCAGGAATAGGGGAAATTTCGAATTAAATGAACCTATCATCTGGAATGTTGTCTTAAACTGAACATCTTTCATGTCTTTATTATAAATAGAAAGATTAATTATAAGACACAAGTTAAAGGGGCATGAGGTCAGACATTCCTCATGACATCTTACACATTTTCCACAAGTTTTAATGGCCATGTACATCTCCCCATGGTATGATCTTGAATGACAGACTTCACCTGAAGTAAGTGTCACCTTTATTTACTAAGTAGATACTATGTATTTTTTTTATGGAAAATAGTAGAATCAAACAGACAATTTTTTTATTTTTTTTCACTTGGGCTTATATGTGGCTGATCCTTGACCTCCTACTTCATTATTTCAAAGATAGAAAAATTAGAGTAGATAGGCTCATTGTAGCATAATATTAAATCTAATTTTTGTTACTTGTAAACAATGTAATTAACATACATCAATACAATTCCCATTAGAATAATAAGCCATGCATACTAACCATTGTATTAAGCATTATATTAAACATACAAATCCATTCCTCCATTCCAAGCAGGCTCTCATATAATATTATGTTTCCCTGCTGTAATCTGATTTATTATAAATAAATAAACATGACTTATAATTCAATGATATATGTATGTTTTGCACACAATATATTTTAGCTACTATCCAACTATCTTTTTAAAATTATATTATATTTCATACATTCAATTTTATTACAGCTATTCCTTTGAATTTTAAGTAGTAAAATGACTAAATATAAATTTTAACATGCTTAAGACCTGGCCTTTCATTGAACATATTTTATTAAATATTGAAACATATTTTGTTAAATATATTTTGAAATATATCTTAATTAAAATATATAAAATAGCATTATTTATTTTACTTTAAAATCCTTATTGAAAAACTTTAAAAATTATGACTTTTTCTATACTAGATTATGACATATTTTAAAAAGTGATCTTTAAAGAGTACATATAGTTCATCCTATTATACATATATTTTACAAATTATATTATAATAATAAACCATAAAGGAGAGCAGAATATGAACAGTATACTAATCATTAATTAATCAAGGTTAATTAACCTTAATAAAAAGGTAGATTCTTTCTAGAAGTCAAAAGATTTAATATTTAGAGAGAAAAATAAAATATTGAAAATTAATCATATTCATATAAGTTGTTATTTGGTTGTTCATGTAAAGTAAAGAATAAAATAAGAAAATAATTAAGCTTTGGCATCAATAGTGTATGGAGTACTTCTACCAGCATTTTGTAGAAACTTCCCAAATCATACTCATAAGATTGTAAGTTACTAATCTTAAGAGCAGCCAGCATAATACCTTCATTAGCGTGCCTGTGTTTAACTTCCTCTGATCAGATTTCACCCTATATTATTCACTATATTTCTTCTATTGCTGTTTGTTTGTTTGTTTTTAAGACACAGTCAGTGATACTTGTTAAATATGTACTACATACGAAGTTTGTGTTTGTGTGTGTGAACAAAACAGATTTTCAGTTGCAAGATGTGTCTTAATGTTTTAAATTTGATATCTGAAACAATACTAGTGTTAACAGTATTTTGAATATCTAAGTGAATTACCTGACTGCAAGACCATATTTTTTTTTACTTGACTTCCAAAGGTATAAATAACTTCCTTAAATGCCTAAGACTTACAATACAGGGACCAATGAGAACTTTATTGGTTTTTGTATTAGTACCATACATACGGCAATCAAAACAAATAACAAATGCTGTGAAAACAAGAGGAAAGATAAAGAGAAATTGTAAAATATACTTCAAATAACCACATAGAAATGAAAGGCAATAAAATCATATAATATCCTTATACTTTCAGAGTCTTCACGTGCTTTGCCAAAGAAGTCAAACAAAAGTCAACTGAAACAGGTTCTTTATGTAGTATCTTAAATTGTTAATTTCCCCATAAGGTGGTCAATGTTTGCGAGGAAGAATACAACTTGAACACGCGTAGCCGTTGACTATTTCATATGCTTTACCACTCAAAATTATGGTCATTAAGATTTTGATTTTGAAACGTTATATTCAGACTAAATTAATATGGACCTTATTTCTTCTTCTTTTTCTTTAAAATGTAACAGATACAGGACTTGTAATATTTAATCACCATATTTTACATTCCATCTAAAATATTTGCATAAAGAATAACAGAATGAGTTAATCATTAGTTAACACCTTTAAGGAACTAACACAATGTATATTTAGTAAGAATATCATAACAGCATTTTAATACTATATCTTAAAGACATCAAAATCTAGTAAATGTTATAAATAAACATAATTCCAGACTCAGGTTAGTTATTGTAACTATGTGTCACCACAGAAAGCTATAGATATTTATTTGAATATTTTATAAATATTTTATTTATTTAGATATGTAGATATTTATTTACAATAGATGAATTGTGATTATTTTGATGACAGTTTCTAAGATTATTTGACTTGCTGTACTGAAAATATTAATCATGATAGCACTAATATAACATATATACCTTAATATATGTTAATACATGTGCATATTGATAGCTGAATTATCAGCACATTATTCAAGCAGGCTAAATGTTCAACATCATGTATCAGTTAATTTCTTTAGGAAACAATGAATTGATTGCTGAAGAAATCCTTAAAACTACTTTTAAATTTGCAGTGTGGTTTATTCCTTCTTCATTTCCTATTTTAATTTCTCATTCTTAATTACTAGAACATGAATTGTAAATTAAAATTTAGTGTCAAGACAATACATAACTTGTATTCTATGTATAGTTTACCATCTTCTTTGCCAATATCTATGTTAACGTAATAATCAGTGATTTTTTAAAATTATCCTTCTATATCTTTTCAGCTTTGCATTCTATATGCTGCTTACTCAGCCTGTGGAGATAAGAAGAGGTATGCTATAAAATGTTAAATATATATATTTATAATTTTAAGTTATTAAGCCTAGGAAGAAGATAATGATTTGTATTCCCTGAGCCAAAGAGTCCTAGGATGCATATACCTGAGTGTGAAAAGTTACGCATGCACACTCACGTGTTATTGACTCTGTGCTTAGTGCAAAGTTTGAATAATCCTATTATAAATAATATGAATAGATTGTTATATATTGGTGAAGTCTATAATTCTTATTGGCGGCCTCCGCCTTTGCCTTTCCTTCTTCCTACTTTGGCTTCTTTGTTTGCTCATGTGGTTTTGTTTGTTTGTTTGTTTGTTTTGTTTGTGGATAGAGAAGCGAGATTCATAATATTTAGGAACATGAGGACATTTACAAGATTCAGGAGACTCAGATGATTAGTAAACACACATAGTGCCTCCCTGCATGTATATGAAGAGTGAAAGATTACTATAAAGAACACTTTCTTCAGTATAGCTAATAAGGTTAAGGAAATTCCAAAGATGTGACATAATCAACCATTTCACATGCTATGGTGTTCTTTCCTTTCCTTTCCTTTCCTTTCCTTTCCTTTCCTTTCCTTTCCTTTCCTTTCCTTTCCTTTCCTTTCCTTTCCTTTCCTTTCCTTTCCTTTCCTTTCCTTTCCTTTCTTTTCCTTTCCTTTCCTTTTGTTCTTTTCTCTTTTTTTTGCCTTTTGTTAATGCTCTAGACTTTAATAAACATCCATTAAATTTTTCTGTTAGCTATGCCTATCTGTGCTGAATAATTTTTCCTGTGAAAATTTGAGTAAGAATGGCCCCCATAGGCTCATATCTTTGAATGCATAGGGAGTGGCACTGTATGAAGGAATTAGGAAGTGTGGCCTTTTTTTGGAATAGTACTGGCTGTGGAGGAAGTAGTTAACTGGGGTTTGGCTTTGGGATATGAAAAGCCTGACAGTGGTAACAGTGCCTATCTCTTGAATGGGATTTCAGTCATACTGAGGTGATTATTGTCCACTTCACTGATTTATTGCAACAAATGAATAGCTATCTATCTTGAAAGAAATTGTGTGTATAAAAGAATATTACAATGGCAAAAAAAGACATGCATGCTCCTCCAGGTACTAGGCTCTGATATGACAGGAAATAGAAAAAAGGCGGGTTAAAATGGTACTGTCTGGCAGTTTCCTACTGTTTGTGGATCTGGATGTAGACAGTTCATTCCCCAAGACCATATCTGCTTGCCTGCTTCCCTGCTTACAGCCATGCTGATAATGGACTAAACCTCTGAACCTTTACACCAGCACCAACTAAATACTATCCTTTGTAAGAGTTGCCATGGTCATGGTGTTTGTGGACATCAATAGGACATTGATTAGGACAAAGTCATACAGCATTCTTGCTACTCAAAAGGGGATTCAAAGAACTGGAGATGTGTCAGGAAGAAATAATTGCACAGAACTGTAAAGGATGATACCACATACAAATGAGGCTAATGCACATTAGACATAAAAGGACACCAGGTTCAATCCTGAGGCAGCTACCTTTGCCACATGCTATTGGATGGTGTTTTGGTTGCTGTAGGTACAAGTTTGCACACTCTGCTATTGGTGATAAGACAGCAACTGAATCTGGAACAACTGAGAATGCAGCATGCCTGGGAGAAATCCTGGGGTGGCTATCTTCATCTGTGTTATACCGGGTTACATAGGTACAGGATCAATAACGTCCACCTTACACATGAGTGCATAGCCACATACAGCTGACTTGGGAAACTGATATATAGTCATATATATTCTGAAAATAGCATCATTTGAATGGGATTTCAATCATACTGAGGTGATTATTGCCCACTTCACTGATTTATTGCAACAAAAGAATAGCTATCTATCTTGAAAGAAATTGTGTGTATAAAAGAATATTATGATGACAAAAAAAAAAGACATGCATGCTCTTCCAGGTACTAGGCTCTGATATGACAGGAAATAGAAAAAAGGCAGGTAAAATGGTACTGTCTGGCAGTTTCCTACTGAGAGTATAAGTTGATTGTAAGTCAAACATCATCTTTTGGGATCCAAAGATATGGAAAGCCATGAGAATAACTAGACAACAGGGAAGAAGAGAATGGACAAGAAGTAGGAGGAAGTACTCCTCAGTACCATCAGAGAAGGAAATTCAAAGGACATTAGTACCTAGTATAGGGGCTCATGTTAGCTTCTGCCAGAGGAGAGGGATAAAAGATCATATCCGC
Organism: Meriones unguiculatus; assembly: GCF_030254825.1. Taxonomy (NCBI): domain Eukaryota; kingdom Metazoa; phylum Chordata; class Mammalia; order Rodentia; family Muridae; genus Meriones; species Meriones unguiculatus. The sequence goes on from NC_083363.1 coordinate 50,189,006, forward strand.
ATTAGAAACTCTACAAGGCTAAATGATCAAAATGATGATTGTGGAACAATAAAGTGTTGCATGCCAAATTCATATTTTCTTGAGCTACTTTACAACACTTTAAGAGCCTTTTATTGGCAATTTCTCTGTCTTATCTAGCAATATTATAACTATCAACTTAGGTTAAATTACTTTTTGTAAGGTGTTAGCTTTTAAAAATTCAAATGCTACGAATGTCATCAAATATGACATGAGGTCTATAATGTATGCTTTGCTGTAAGCTTTCTAGCATATCATTTCACCACTGTATCTTTATTTATTTATTTATGCTCTTTTTTTATTTTTATTATTAGTTACATTTTATTAACTCTGTATCCCAGATGTATGCCGCTCCTCATTCCTTCCCATTCCCAACCTCCGTCCCTCATCTCCTCCCTGCCCCTTTCCAAGTCCACTGATAGGGGAGGACCTCCTCCCCTTTCATCTGACTTTGTTTTATCAGGTATCTTCAGGACTGGCTCCACTGTATGTTTTTACAGTTCACATTCTCAGGGATCATAATGGGATCAAAGATCCTGCAACATATTTGAGTACCAGAATCTTCTTGGGCCATACTCATACTTGTCCCTCAAATAAATGTTTATTCTGTAGTAGAAGCTGTGGTTTTGCTTCCAATGGAGCTAGTAGGAACACTTGGTTACTTCTCACTAAAGTTCTTGAAGATGCCAGAGAAAGGACATTCATTACTAAAGGAATTAGGTATGCAATGGATATCTGATTTTCATTTAACTGAGCCAAGAACTGTGCTCACAATAGAGTTAAGAAAAGCTACTTTAGGGAGCTTTTGAATTGATATGGGGTTTATTGGATGTTATGTATCATACGTGTTATATACGCATATATACACATGCAGTAGGTTTTCTCTAGAATCTATGATCACATCAATGTACATTTATGGTGGTTTATAGTAACAGGCCCGAGTTTCTTCCTGTGGAGCAGGTTTCTCATCCACTCACACAGTAATTGCTAATCTCTGTATCATTCATTCCAGTATTCCATCACTGTGCACATCTTGCCTAGTCAGTAGGTATTACAGGATTCAGTACTCACTACTGATGCCACCGACAACTTTATCTATGGACTGAACAGTGACTTCCAGAGCTATCAACGCTATCCATCTGGATGGACGCTAACAGGACATTTCCAGCTTAATTTTTTTCACTGTCCTGAAACCAACCTGCGCTGTGTCTTCAGAAACGTGGTCTTACCTTTTATTTATGGTGGTCATCTGATGATAATAGACTGTACAGTGGTCTCTTTTACAAATAGTTCATAGAGACTTAGCTCAATCCAACACTGAGATTTCATTTAATAACTTATGACTTTTAGAGGAAGCATAGTCCAAACATTTAGGGTAGCTGTGCTCAAGAAATACACATTTAATTTAGGTAACGAAGTTGTGAGTTTCCATAGTGGATTTTTCATGTATGCATATATTTGATAACAGGAAATTGCCATACCCACACTTGCCTAAGTTGCTTATCTTTTCTATAGTCTGATAAAGAAAAATGGTACGTGGGATGTAGATAAAAAGTAATTAACAGGCTTTTTCATTAGCCTAAAGTGCTATTAGGGCATGCTGAAAACCTATGTGTACCAATATTCCAGTGTTCATATGTGTAAGAAATCACTAGCATATGAGAGGGAACATTATAAAGGGCCATGGTAAAAACAACCAATGCTAACACTTCCAGTGGGTTTTGGAATCCAGAAAAGTGACAAAGGTCAATGTAGAGCACTCGAACCAGAACTATTAGCTATCTATAAAGGCATGAAAGAGGTGGAATTATTCACTTGTTTCTCCTCAGTAACCATGGCAGCAGTTTATCCGGTAAGGAGTTGAAAGGTTTTGGTCAAGCTTCTTTGTTCAGTGATACAGAATAAAACTCTACAAAGGTGGCAGATGCATTTATAACAATGTCAAGTTGTGTCTACAAGCCTGTCAGCAGGCTATCCTGGGACCAGTGTCCTTTTAAAATACTGATTATTTGAACCAACATTCATGTTACACAAAATGTGTGAAAGGGCATCAGCCAGAACAATAGATGCTTGGTACAGAGATGGCAAAAAGCCAGGCTACCAAATAGGAGTAATGAATTGGAGACATAAAAAGGAACATTGACACCATGTGCATGGAGAGGAGAAAGCACAACCAGTGGACTGAGTTAAGAGCAACATGGAAAGAAGTAATTCATAAGATTTGCTGGGGCAATCATACTAACAGTGGGCTGGTATTCAGAAGTCTGACTTTACTTATTCCACAGTAAGGGGAAAAATGGAATAAAACACTGGCAGGTCTAGTGCAGCCACCATTGGGGCATTAGCCATTGTGGGAAAGACGATATGGGGAAAATTGCTATATAAGAATATCACAAAAATTGGAAGTCTTAATAGTTTTCCATATGGCATTCCATAACCTAATGAGACCTAGAAATCAAGAAACAGATGTAATTTCCAAAATATGGGATATGTGCCCTTTGGTTCACCAATGGCTTTTGTACTGCCACCTTGATGAGTCCTTTGCCTCAAGTTTTGTTCATCAGAGTCTTTGGGGATTTACAGGTGGATGTCCATACTCTCTCTTAATGAAAACAGTTCATCACACTGCTTACCATTATATGTTTAATTTTATAGTTTTGTTGTAGTGGTTTAGATTTGAGGAAGATGGTGACTAGAAATAGAAACACTATTTTCCAAAACACTTAATAATAAAAAAAAATAATACCCCAGTTTTTTTCAAAGTCTAGGTAAATATGTTTATAAAACATGGATTTTTGGTACTATTAGTATGAAACAGTTAATTTTTATGACATTTTAAAAGTTTTTATCTGACCATTTTTCTGTTTCCATTTTTCAGCCATTTTATTTTTACTTGTCTTTTCCTCACATTACTTTTTTCATCTTATTTCATGTAGTAAGTAAAATTGTTGCCTTCTGCTTCTAATGTGGGTTACAAAAAGCTGTAAACCTCTGCTGCTAAAGCAGAAGTTAAAAAACAAACAAACAAAAACAGTAACACTTGCTACAGAAAAAAAAAAAAAACTTTTCTCTTACACCTCTGGCTAAACAGGAACCCCACCCCTTTGACTCAGTTCTATGAGTTTCATTATTCCCTGCCCAGAGACCAACGTTCCTGGGGTACATGGAACATTTGACTCTGTACTTCACCCTTTTCAGCCAAGAAGCTTAGACTTCCACCAGAGAAACACAAACTTCTGGCACTGCCTGTGGGAGAAACAGAACCAGGTTAGATGGAGGAAAGGACAAAAAAAAAAAAAAAAAAAAAAAAAAATGGTGGACATTTGTCTTACATACTCAGAAACACAGTATAAAACGATATATTAAAATGTGGAACATTAAAAAAAATGTGGAACATTATAGGAACTATTGATTAAAGGACAAGTGATGTTTCACATCCCCTGCCATTGTTGCCAGGCTGAACACCACACTGGAAGCTGGTTTCTCCATAAGGACGGTTCAGAGGCTGTCGGCTTCCCAGCAGGAAGAGATAACCCTTGAGACCAAAAGTTCCATTTCTCCCAGGAACAGCTAGAGTGCTCAGAGCTAGGCAAGGTCTCCATCTCACCTGGGGAGGTGGGTGGGGGGTTAGAAATGAGTTTTCAAGTGAGATTGCATGTATCAGATGGCAGTGGAAACTTGGGAGTTCCACAAACATGGTGACAGTTGGACAGGCTCCAGTGGTGACCAAGGCAGCAATCGTTGATCTGGCCAGTAGCACAAGCCTAGAAGTTCAGCACTAGTATTTCGTTTCCCAGAATAAAAGAAGGTCATGGTGCAGCACCTTTATTTTGTGTGAAATCAGGGCCTTATAAACCTTGGGTGGTGGGAGGAGTTTTGAAGGTGAACATGTTTGATTTGCTGGAGCTAAAGGTGTCAGGGATGCTTGTTTTATATACAGTACCACAGTCCTATCTTAAGAGGGGGAAGGTAGCACTTAATTATCTTATGGGTCCAGCAACAACTCCAGGTATCATTAAAGGTAATTGGTTGAAAGCCAAGAAACCAAGACATTTCATTAGCATAGGTAGGTGTTTCTAGAAATCCCCAAGTGCTCGCTGAACAGATTTCTTATCAGGAAAGGGTTGAGTTTGCAATCTTCCAGAGGTCTATGCGACACTCCTTTGAAGATCTGGGATTTCCCAGATTAGGTGAAGAGGGAATCCAACTGAGAAAGGGAGTCCATCATAATATACAAAGCTCAGATGCTATCCAGAAATGCCAGACTTCAACCTTAATAGCCAGGTACCTCAAAAAAAAGATTATGTAGATATTGTGCCATTAAAACCATTGTCACAGTAAATTCTACCAGAGTGGACGCAGGACTAGCCACAGGATTATCAACATGGATTGCTGTAGCCATGAATCATCTGAAGGAAAGGGCGGGCATGGGAGCGTTAGCAGGCTTTCTGGTGTTGGTCTCCTTGGTTTGCCTGTGGTATATATGCAAGATTAGAGTCTCACAACAGTGTGATGCAGCCATGATCATTCAGGCCTTTACAGCCATTGAAGCAGGACATTCTCCCCAAGCATGGTTGGATACCATAAAAAGCTAAAATGATACGCTCAGGATGCGAGGCTAAGCACTGCACTCAGGGTCAGCAGCTTTCAACCCAGAGAAGAGCATGTCTGATTGCATGCGGGTTGATGCCCCAGGTCCCGCCTCTGAGAAAAAGGTATGGGACGGGTCTGATGCTCTTTGGGTAGATGACACCTAAATGAACATCAGTACAAAGTCCCAATTTATTTCTAATATCAGAGATCAGACCTCTACTCTTGCCTGATGCGTCTAAAACAAAAAGGGGGAACTGTAGAGAGCTGCGGAATGCTATGCCTTAAAGATGGAGCTGGTTTCCGCCTTCCACCTTCCCGATGGTGAGTGCTCTCTGTCACGAACAATTCCACGTTCGGCTAAGGCTGAGGATCTGGCTTGCTTCCATGTATGTGGACCTATCTGCATTGCACACGTGGCACGCCTGGGTTGGCTACCCAGAGGCTATTTAAGCTGTGGGCTGGCTTTCCCCAGGGTCAGATGATTGTTCAAGGTTCCTGAATAAACTGCATTGAAAAAATAAATAAATAAATAAATAAATAAATAAATAAAACCATGTAGGAAACTAAATATAGTAAACACAGCAAAACAAAATGTGCATTCAGTATAAATCCAAGGTCAAATAGAGTATATAGAAGGTGTATTATAAAATATATGATGGATGACATAAAATTCCTCCAGGGTATGAATAAGTTGATCATACATTGTTGTACCAAGACAATATATTTTTCAAGAGCTATATGGCTACAAAAGTTGAAAACTATGAATGAAAATACACAACAATACACATTTAAGCAACTTTCTTCATAAATAAAATGTGTACTTGAAAGAAAAGTTATTTCAAGAAGAAATAAAATATTTAAATCAAAGTATTGTTTCAAATTCTGATATGGATGGCAGTCATTTTGATAGCAGCTTTTGGACTACCTTTTAGAGTAAAAGTTATGTTCCTAATATTATGATGATAAATAAGGAATATATTTTTTTGATTATTTGGGATAAATTTCCAAATACGATTTCCTAATGCTACCTTGTAACTGAGAAGATCAGTACTTACCATTCTATGGCTACTATTTCCCACATGGAAGAAAATTGCATTTTGCTAGACTATCTATCTATGAGGAATGATCTCCAGATTGTAGGCTATTTGCAATTTAACTTGATGATATACATTTGCTTCATTACTTAAGAAAAAAGGATAAAAATATTTGGACCTCAGTTTTCTTAAATAGAAATGTCTTGTCTCAAGACACAACATTTCTCGTGTCCTATGGTGTATCATATCATGTGTGGTACATGGTTTTCATTACAACCATAAAATCATGCTGAGTTTGAAATCTGTCCATTAGTTTAAGGAATCAGCAACTTCAAAAATAAGGAAAAATAGAAATCCAAGTTGCCATCAAAATTAATACTATCAATAAACAGAACAGAAAACAATACGTTAAGTCCTTTGTTGTTTTTTTCTCCTTGTTGCAACTTTCCCTCAAAATATACTTTTTTTTTCTCATGAACAAAGTTCTGTAAAAGTCATTTATTTTCATTCACAGTTTTTAAATTTTGTACTCATACAGCCAGTTATACTTGCTGTAGAATATAGGATGAAAATACTATATAATGTTACACATTGATTTATTTGCTTCTAAAATAAGATAACAATGAGAGACAATGATAGTGTGTAGTTTACTTAACTAAAGATCTTTTATTACAGTAAGATAAATTCTAAGTGGATAGTAATTAATAGTCAGTTTTACTCATAGATTAGTGCCTTCTCCAGTTATCATCAGATAGGTTTTCTCTAGCAGAAGATGGAAAGCGGTACAAAGACCCACAGCCAGACATTAAACAGAGAGAGAAAGAGACAGAAACAGAGAGAGAAAGAGAGACATAGAAAGTAAATTGGTGGTGGCACTAAGGTTCCTCCTCCCAGAGATTAGGGAACCCAGGGAAAGAGATGGGGAAAAGACTGTAGGAGTCATAGAGACTGGAGGACACCAGGAAAATGTGGCCCATTAATCAACTAAGCAATGCTCACAGAGATTGAGACAGCAAACACAGATTCTGCATGGCTCTACACCAGGTCCTCTGTGTATATGTTACCATTCTTCGTGTTCTTGTGAGATTTCTAGCAGTGGAAGTTGGTGTACATCTGACTTTTTGCCTGCTCTTGGGTCTGTATGCTTCCTCTTGGGTTGCCTTGTCCATCCTTAATATGAGGTTTTTTGACTTGTATTTGTGCATCTTCTTTGGTCCCGTCTGGATGCTGTTCCTTTAGACCTGCTCTTTTCTGAAGTGTAAAGTCAGGAGGACTCTTTCTCGGGGAGAGAGGTGGTGTGAGGAAGTTAGGAGAGGAGCAGAGGAAGAAGAATCAATTTTCAATATTAAAAGTTCATAAAAAAGAGTAAGAGTAGAGAGAAGAGAAATCATACCTACTAATATAATGTTTGTTGACTACTATATCATATATAAATCAAAAAATTTAAATAAATTATGATATATTTCATTTCTTGCTGTTGTTAATGGAAGAGTATTAAACAAACTGAAATGTACAAATTTGTTTTTAGAGGTGAAGGGTACCTACCATATCATTTGTATGAAAGTTAGAGGAGAACTTGTGTGAACGAATTCTCTTATTCTAGCACATGGAGTTGAAGAGCTGAACTCGGAAAGTCAAGCTTGATAGCAGGTACACAAGTGAATCTTCTCACTAGCCTTACTTTTATAAATGTTAAGAAATAAACACGGGTTGCTATAGTATTTGTGCCAGTTTGCACTCCCACCAACTGTGAATATAAATTACTTTCTACAGTTCTACAAATCACAAGTACATAGGAAAATTAATATAATTCATCTCTGCACTGTAGAGTTCAGAAATGTGATTCTATTTAGAATGATTAGAAATTCAAGTGATGATAAACTAAAAGAAAAATTTATTATGATCTTATGTACTATTTAATCTATATAATGTTTGTTTAATTGTATTTGTACAATGTTGATAAATAGCTAATATGATTGATAAAGAAAAATAATAACACTAAGTCAAGCTAAACCCAAAGAGACATATATAATATCATAGCGTTGATATGTGTTTTAAAATACTCAACATTCATTTGTTTCTGAAATATAAAGAAGAAAAAAATCATGTTAAATGGATCTGGATAACTAGAATACATCATTCCAATAGTTATTTCAGTAACTTAATCCTGTAGAAAGTAAAAGTTCACAATGTTCCCAAACAATGCCAGAGTTAATTGACAAGCTTGTTCTTGTGCTAAGTATTAGAACATACCTACTGGGTTGTCAACCTTTTGGCTTTTGCTTTGGGTTAAAGCAACAAAAGATTATGCCAGTAATTCCTATTCTTTCTGCATCTTTTCTGATTTTTGCACCAAAAAACCATTTAAGCTTGTTGTCAACATTATTCCTCTTACATTTCTTGGGCCGTTATTTTCCACCATGCATTTATTTCTCATATATATGTCACATAAATATATATTCATATATAATTACCTATCATCTAAATATTTTATGATGTTTAAATGATAATTTGTATGTTGCCTTCTGTATACATTCCATTCTATAAAATAATCTTTTTATATTATGGGCATCAAAATCAAAAGCTCCTCTTTGGATTAGGTTTCCATTAAAAGAAAATTGTGATGATTACTGTTATTTGTCAAGTTGACACAATCTAGAATCACCCAATGGAAGGTATGTGGGCATGTCTGTGGGAAATTATTTTATTAATGTAATTAAGCATGGAAGATCTATGCAGAATGAGTAACAGCACTTTGGCATCAAGGGATCTTGGACTGTATACATGTAGAAGATGATCTGAGTACAAGCATGCATGTGTTCATATACTGGTTCTCTTTCTTGACTATGGAAATAATATAAACAGCTGTTTTAGATTCCTGCTTCTTTGACATCCTTATGATAACGAACTGCAACTTCTTCCTTATATTGCCTTCACTAATCTATATTATTACAAAAGTAGTAAAGAAAATTAGGACTCTACATTTTTGAAATTTGAAGCTAAATTTTTAATTACTTTTTATAATTTATTGACTATGTATCTTGGCTGAGGCCCCCTCCCTGATCTCCTCCCCACCCCTTCCTTCATGCTTCCCTCTTCTCCATTTTAACCCAAAAGTTAAAGTTGAAAGTTTTAGGAACAACTTCTAAACCCACCCACTTACCTCATGCCATCTTTAAAATTGTGAGAAGGACTCATAATTGCCTGAAAACATGAGTCAGAAATGATATTATCAAAGCAAGAAAATGCTCTCCTGGTTAATGTAACATTATTTGAATAGATAATATAGGTCTGCATCATATCATATCATGCATTAACATAGGTAACTCATGCATTTACATATTTTCTTCTTTTAATTCAATTTTGAGTATAAATCTTGTGTGTTGAATGGGTAGTAGATGTGATTATATTATCTAAATCACATTCATATTTAACAAGAGTGGAACCTGGACTGTGTGGTTTATAATTTTCTGACTGAGATTGTGGACAAAACGAAGTAACACACATTTGCAATGCAAGCTGAGTAGCATAGTACATAGCATCCATCAAAGGTCTCCCTATTTTCAGTATTTGAAGCATCTATTTGTCATTTCCTTGCTATTATTTTGTTTGCTTTGCAAAATAACTCTAATTCAGTCTTCCAAACTGTATATCTTAGGAGACATTCAGCTATCAAGATGATAGTCAGACTACTACTTATTTTATAACATGATTTTCATGTGAGCATTTATATACTACTTATTGTTTATGAAGAATTAGATTCAAATTGGTATCTGAAAGTCTGTCTTGTCTATCAATCATATATATATATATGATTATATATACGATTATATATATACGATTATATATATACGATTATATATATAAGATATATATCTATATATAATATAGATATCTTATGATTTCAGACATTTCTTCAAGGGGTGTATAAAATCACAGGCACACAGCCTTGTAGTGATAAACACATAGAGAAGTGCCATGAATTTACATCACAGGCACATGACACAACCTCTTCACAAGTTTATATATTAGTTTATCATCACCTTTTAAGAGTATGGATGAAATGAAGGCTCCTAAAATAAAGATAATGAACATTTATGACAGCAAAATGGCTGTGGTAATATCTTCCATGGAACCCCCACATTCTACATAATATGATATTTCCAGAAGTACTTTCTATGTATTGTTTTAAAGTTTTGGGTCCTTCTTGCTCCCAGTCCTCTCATCTTCCACCCCTGTTCTCCCCATATCTGATTCCCACACGTGGATCCCTCCCCATTCCATCTTCTTCCCAGTTCCCTCTCTTCATCAACTTCTGCTTGTCTATTTTATTTCCCCTTATAAGAGACACTCAGATACCCTCTCTTGGGCTCTCCTTGTTACTTAGCTTCTTTGGATCTGTGGATCATAGTATGGTTATCCTCTACTATAGGTCTAATATTCACACTATGTATGTCTTTCTGGGTCTGGGTTACCTCACTCAGGATGACCTTTTCTAGATCCCACCATTTGCCTGCAAATTTTATGATTTTTGTTTTGTTTTGTTTTTTAATAGCTGAGTAGTATTCCATTGGGTAAATGTCCCATAATTTCTGTATCCATTCTTCGTTTGAAGGATGTCTACTTTGCAGTTTCTGGCTATTAGGAATAAAAATGCTTTGAACACAGAAGAGAAACTGGGGAGAATATCCCTTGGTCAAACTGGAGGCCTGTTACAGGGTAGGCTCCTGGGAAGGTATGGGTATTATTCTAGCTGAGACTCCTAAAGGGAGAGGGACATGAAAACTGAAGTGACGACCTTCTAGCCAGACAGGACAAGAGGAAGGAGGGTGTCAAAAACCTACCAACAAAACTTGTGAACCAAATATTACCCTGCCTACAAGAAGTAAAGGAATAACAAGGAAACAAAGATAGAGGGAAAGTCCAAACAATAACGGGCCCAATTCTGAGACCCACCCCACAACAGAGAGCCAGCCCCTCACACTAATAATGATACTCTGCTAGGCTTGCAGACAGGAGCCCAACTTGACTGTCCTCTGTCAAGCTCTCGCCAACAGCAGATCGATACAGATGCTGGGACTTGCAGCCACGCATGGAGCAGAACTCTCGCAATGCTGTGAAGGGTTGGGGAAAAGATTGAAGCCCTGGAGTGAACAGGAACCTCACAAAAAGACCAACATTGACACTAACCCAGTCCCATGGGGCTTCAGAAACTGAGACATCAACCAAGTAGCATGCGTGATCTGGACATAGGCCCCCTACACACATGTGGCTGGTGGGCGCCTTGGTCTTCATATGAGGCGCCTGGCAAGTGGAGGGGGACTGCTTCTAACACTGACTCTATTCCCTGCTTTTGGATCACTTCGGCCTTGCAGCGCTGCCTTGCCTGGCCTCAGGGGATGAAGATGGCCTCAGGGGATGAAGATGAAGAGTCCTGATATGACTTGGTGTGCTGGGAAAGGTTAATGCAGGAGGATAGGGGCAGAGACCTTCCCTTTTCTGGGGAGAAAGGGAAAGGGAAGGAGGATAGAGAGAAAGTGGAAGATACTGGGAGTAAGGGAAGGTGGGGAAACCCTTGGAAGGTAAAGTAAATAAACTAATATAAAATTTTAAAACATAAAGTTTTGGGTCACAACTCTCAAATATGCTTCCCAGGTAGTTTGTGAAATTCCTTTCACAGCTACTTTTTTGATATTTTTTTTAATTTTTATTTTTTTAATATTAGTTACAGTTTGTTAACTTTGTATCCCTGCTGTATCCTGCTCCCTCTTTCCCTCTCAATCCTACCCTCCCACCCTCATCTCCTCCCTGCCACTTTCCAAGTCCACTGATAGGGGAGGACCTCCTCCCCCTCCATCTGATACTGGTTTATCAGATGTCTTCAGGAATGGCTGCAAAGTCCTCCTCTGTGGCCTAGCAGGGCTACTCCTCTTTGGAGGGGTCTGGGGGGGAATGAGTTCATGTTAGAAACAGTCTCTGTTCCCCTTATTATGGTACCCACTTGGATACTGAGCTACCAAGGGCTACATCTGAGCAGAAGTTCTAGGTTGCATCCATACATAGTCCTCGTTTGGAGAAACAGTCTCATAAAAGATCCCTGTGCCCAGATGTATTTGGGCCTTGTGGAATTCCTGTCCTCTCCAAATCGTATTACCCCCCCTCCCGTTTTTTATTCCCTGCACTCTGCTGAAGGTTTGGTTATGAGTCTTAGTATCTCCTTTGATACACTGCTAAGTAGAGTCTTTCAGAGGCCCTCTGTGGTAGGTTCCTGTACCGGTGTCTATTACTACTGGGTTACAGTCAGCCCACATCCACCCTTCAGAACCCCTCAAAAATATTTCTTTTGAGAATTTAAAATTACATAACTGAGAATTATTCTGATTAAATTACTGCACTTGTTAAAAATATAGAATATATATGGAGTGTGTAATTTAACCTACAATTTTCTGTGATACTTTCAAAGTATTGATGAAATGGGTATAAGTAATTAAGGCTTTTAAGCCTTCAGTATATCCCTATTATATGAGAAAAAATTCAAGCAATACAATTTTTTATGATTCTTATACACATAAAATTTATTGGCTTTTACATCAAGAGCTTTATGCTATTTTGTAGCTACCCTGGATTTGTTTTACTATAAGATTATTTTATTAAGAGAAACATTAAAATTATTTTACACATTATATAAAGAATTTTATATCAATACTTCTGTATTAGCTTAAAAAACGTCAGTTCATGCACAACGAGTGTCTATTTTATACTTCTCCAGTCCAGAAACATTGTATCTTCTTTCACAATTTTCTGGGAATGTATTGAATTAAATATATTTCATTTCTGTATTTGTAATGTTTTAAATTAGCTTTATTCAATGTCTAACTTTTTATTTAAAAAATGTTAACTTTATTTACGAGGGTTGTGGATGATGCTGAATCTGAGATCAAGGCTACAGAAAGTTTGACCCTGACATCCAGTTTAACTTCTCACTCTCACTCATATAATATGAAGGAGAGAGTTATGTGTGCACAGAAATATGGAACATTCCTCTAATTCCATCAAGACACACTCTCATGACTGCATCAAAACATAGTTTTCTCCCAAAAACTTTACTTCCAAATGTTGTTGCACAGAGATTTTACCTTCAACATATGCATGTAGTAGAACATAACACAATTTTCAGATGCGAAGCTTGACTTGAGCGATGATTCTGTCAGAAAGTATAAGACTGTACAGCTGTTTAGTAATTATAAAAGTTTGACCTTGATTGACCCCTTCCCAGACCTCATAAAAATTACCGCTCTTCTTTCTGCTGCTTTTTGGGTCTTGTTTATTTGTTTGTTTTGCTTTGTTTAATGTTCTAACATGGATTACATACTTTCTAACTCAAGACACCAATGCAATTGTATTTAATGAAGTTTCTGTCCCCCCTCTAGGTCCTTCTATGCTTCCCCCACTCTTCTTTTCTACCATTAGCACTTGAAACCATGAAGTGAGAAGCATCTCCTCACTATAGTCCTCTGCCATGATCTTCTACCTATATCCAAGCATTAATGACAGTACACTAAAACATATGTTTTTGTTTTATAACATGGTTTTCTTGGGTATTTGTTATTATAATGGAAATAGGAGAGATATATAGGAAAACATATATTCTCTCAACTGATTATATACCATTTTATAAGTTTAATAAGAGAATGGGCCATGTTCTAAATAGGGAGCAGGTGCTTCATTAAATATGTAATCATAGACTACCGGACCCACAAAAGCCCAATTACACTCAGAGAAGAAGAAGGAGAAATTTCTAGAAAAAAAAAAAAGGTTGGATGAAAATTCAACTGTAGAGAGAATAAAACTGTGAATAGAAATATAGAAATCTACAGAGAAATGGTACTATGTAGAGCAACAACAAAGGTGACAGCAGGAGAAATAAAATTAGCAAACATTTAACAATTTTTACAGTGGATATGGTATACTCATAAGAGACATAGGTTGCAAGTCTGTGAGTTCTAGGTTACGGGGTAAATATTTTTGAAGAATTAGAGAATTAATGAACTTATCTGATTTTTATTCATCCTGGAGTTTGATATAGGATGATTTTGATATAATTCATGGGAGGAAAAAAATCCAATAATGTTTGTGGACTTTTCAATCACATTAAATTCAATGTTAAAGCAGACAGGTACAATGGCTAAATAAATATATTAGCCTGATGCGAAGGTCTGAGCTTATGATATGCTTTTAGTATGTATTATTCTATTTGTACTATTAGGGTTATCTGTACACTCACACTGGAAAATGCTTAGAATGTCAATGTACCACAATGATGAGATTTCAGGAAAAGCAACATCATAGTATGTTGTCTCATATCATAAACTAGTAAATCTTACTGAACAATTTACTTAAACTTTCAGGTGACTGTTAAACTTCTTTTTTTTTTTTTTTTTTTTTGCCCTTTCAAGAGCTGATAAACTTCTCTTCTGGGCGTTACATTTTAATAAATGTTCATATACTTTATTATTTATTATTTATGACACCTTAGCATCTATCTATCTATCTATCTATCTATCTATCTATCTATCTATCTATCTATTCATCCATCCATTTACCTCAAGTTCAATTACTTAAATTTTGTTTTTGTTTTTAAGTTAATTGATTAATTTATTCACTTTACATCCTGGTATTAGCCCCATTCATTCTCACCTCCCAGTACCAACCTCCCTCCCTCCCCTTCATCACTCTCCCCTATTCCTCAGGAAAGGGGAGCTTCCTTTCACATCCACTCCAGCTCATCAATTCATAGCAGAGCTAAATGTGCTCTCTTACCCTGTGGCCCAGCAAGGCAGTCCCTCCAGGGGGAAGTAATTGAAAAGATGGCAATAGAGTCCATGTCAGAGATAATCCTCTCCCTTTATTAGGGGACCCACATGAGATCTGAGCTACCCATCAGCTACATCTTTATAGGGGGCCTATGTCTGGTACATGCAAGTTCTTTGGTTGGTGCTTCAGTCTCAGCAGGTCCTTCTTAGTCCTAGTAACTTAGCTCTGTTGCTCTTCTTCAACTTAGGTCTTTCCACCTGTATGACAAGAACCTCAAGTCTCTAAAAAAAATTAGAGAAGATATCAAAAGATGGAAATGTGTTCCATCCTCTTGGATCAGTAAGATTAACATAGTAAAAATGTACATCTTACTAAAAGCATTCAACAGATTCAATGCAATCCCCATCAAAATACCAACACAATTCTTTTCAGACCTTGAAAGAACAATTCTAAACTTCATGAGGGGAAAAAAACAGAATTGCTAAAACAATTTTAAAAAAGAACTTCTGGAGTTACCTCCATCTATGACTTCAAGCTATACTACAGAGCGATAGTAATTAAAACTGTATGGTACAGGCATAGAAATAGACTGGTTGATTGATGGAATTGAATTGAAGATCTAGAAATAAACTGACACACCTATGGACACTTTATTTTTTTATAAAGGAGCTAAAATCAAATAATAATAATAATAATAAAACTGACAGCAACTTTAACTAATGGTCTTAGTCTAATTGGAAGTCTACATGTAGAAGAACCCATAGATTTGTCCTCATTGCAGAAAACTCAAGTCTAAGTGGGTTAAAAACCTCAACGTAACACTAGCTGCACTAAACCTATTAGAAGAGGAAGTGAGGAAGTGCATTAAGCTCATTGGCACAGGAAGACAACTTCCTGAACACGACACTTAGAGCTTAGACTCTAAGTTTAAAAATTATGAAATGGGATTTCTTGAAATTGAAATGCTTCTGTAAGGCCAAGATCAATAGCATGAAACAATAGTCTATAGATTGGAAAAAAATCTTCACCAATCCTACATCTGGCAAAGGTCTAATATCCAAAATGATCTCAGAAATTAAACACCAACAGACAAAATAACCCAATTTAAAATTGGGCACAGAGCTAAACAGAGAACTCTCAACAGAGAAATATCAGGTGTCCAAGAAGCACTTAAAGAAATGCCCAACTTCCTTAGCCATTGGGGAAATGCAAATCAAAATGTTTCTGAGATTCCATCTTAAAACTGTCAAAATGTCTAAAATCAATAACAGAAGTGACAGTACATGCTGGCGAAGATGTGGAGAAGGTACTTAAAATTTGTTAATAAATTCTATCATAATTTCATGCAATCTGATTAGCCTCCACTTTCCCCCTTCTTATTTCTCTCCCATTACTATCATCTCCTTATTTCTTACAAATTTCTGACCATATTCAGTAGTTTTCATTTTTCTTTAGCATTCTAGAGCCAACTGTGATCATTTGTGCCACAGTCTGAGACTAACCATCAAAGCCTTGCTGGTTTCCTCATAAGTATACAATTGGATGATATCTCCACCTTCTCCCAGGTCTCCTTATTGTCAATAGATCAAAGATCTGTGGCAGAGTCCTGTGAGACCCCCTCCTCCATAGTTGGTTGTTTTGGGGAACAGAATCTGTAGACATAATATATGTAGGCCCAGATAATTGAGAGTTCAGGATTACCATGGACACGCCATGTTTAGAAGATATTTCAATGATCTTTCTTTAACTCCAACTCTTATTCCCTTTGTACACTCTATACAATATTCCTTGAGCTTTAAGGGATGGATCAAGTGACTTGTTTGGGGCTGATCCCTAAACTACTCTTATTCTTAGCATCTATGTGCACCCGTATGTCTTTATATTCATATCATTCATTGCAGGAGCATGCCTGTTTAATTATGAGAATAGATTTTATCTGTGGATACATCTAAAGATGTATTTAGAAGGTGACTTGGTCTCCATCATTTTAGCTAAGAAGCGCTCTTAGATTGTCCTCTAGAGCCCAAGATCTCTTCAGTTATGAGTTTTGAATCATTTACAGTACTAGGTATTATCCATCCTTGCAGATTAAGCCTCAAATATAATGGAATATATGTTGTTAATCCCCATAACCAACATGCTGTGATGATACAATGGAAGCAACTTTCTAGAAGACTGTTATAGTGCATAGAGTTAAGTGCTGGGGAAGACTGTTAATACCTTTTCAACTTTCACTCCTCCAACCACCTGTTGAGTACCACCACTTCATGATTGCTAGATAGCATTATGGAAGCATGAAGTTTTTAAGTCCTACTTGATTTTTCTATATATTGCATGCAAAGTGTGTGGTGCATTGGCAAATAAATCTTAGAAATTGGTTCTGTTAGGTAGTCAAAAAGAATGTCAAGAAGTCATATTGTTTGGGAGCCTCTGGACTAAATACGGATTGCAATTCATACGGAGGTATATTGTGCTCGGCAATGGGGTTTTTATTTGAGGACACCTTGCTGTTCCAGCTTTGCATAGCCTTGCATGTTATCTGTCTTCAGTCTCTCTTTTCTGCTTTTTAATTGGGTTACTAGATAGTAGGTTTACACCTGGTTTACCCACATTCTTGTCGTTTTGTCTAACTCTTCATTGCATTCTCTCTTCATCTTCCCATCAACTTCCTGTTTGGAATGAAAATGCAAAAATTACAAACGCGCACACACACACACACACACACACACACATATATATATCAAAATAAATTATTATTTATATTTGATAAGTATGGCTTATTGTCATATCTAAACCATATTTTACTCTTGTGTATTACATCTCTTCATGTGTTATACTTTATAACTCTGTTCTCTGAAAAAGAATCTATTTCCTAGTCCAGTCACCAGAAGAATTCAAGTGATTCTTCATAACAAGGAGCAATCAGAGAAAAAAAAAAAGAAAACAGTCACAATTATAAAAAGATGAGCTGGTGACATAGAAGCAAGGATTGCTAAAATTAAAGCCATTGACCAATAATATTGGTGCATCAGATGATTTCATTTACTGAAATGAGTCTCTGATTAAGGATATTAGAAATGAGTAAATGAAGTGGCTCTAGTGCTGTTATTTTAATAGCAAGGACAAATAGTAGAAACTCTGAGGTCACTGACACAGGCAATACAAATCTTTATAAATATGTCAGCATTTAATAGACTTATTCAAGCATGTAGAAGTTGAAAGTAACAGAAGTATGAACATTTAACAAATAAAGTTTCAAACATATATACGACACACCCCTGGCAGGGTTCAGGAATCATTGTGGGAAAAAAAAAAGAGTAAAATACCTAGAAGCAGAAACAAACAAACAAAAATAAACAGGACTGCTGCACACATGAGGTCACACTCATACAAAACACAGTGCAATAGACACAGAATCTATGCATGCAAGCCCAAGCGTCATCAAATGCTAGCATGGACAGAAAAGCTGGACACACATACCTTCCCCTAACCATCTAGCTAAAGGCAATTGTTGGCTACTTGTAGAAGGAGAGAGAGTTTTCTGTAAGATTGAAGCCCTTGAAAAGTCAACCATACTTTAGTTGAAGACCACGTGTTCATGAATGTTTGGGGAGCGTAAATTTGTCTTGAAGGAATAAACAATAAAAGGACAGAAAGTTGGGTGGGAAGAGCATATTGTGTCCGGGAAGGGTTGAGGGAGGAAGGTGAATATGGTCAAAATATGTTGTATGAAACTCTCAAAGAAGTGACAAAACTAAAGGTTTTAATTTTGCTTATGTGCCTTTGAATTGAGTGGATTTGTTTATTTATTCTGTTAGGTTTAATACATGAGATGATATTTGAATATGTTCGCAATGTAGAGTTGCTGAATGTTAACAATAGGTACTTTTTTTTTTTCTGGTCAATTTTGTAACTTCCTTAGGCTGATTTTAGTTGTTGATGTATCCAGGAATCTGATGTTTTCAAACACACATCAATATTAATTGTCTTCCCTCTAAAGCAATCACAGTTCTGTGAAAAAGAATTGCTGAAATTCCTTTGAGGAGGGGTTTCCTAGACACTCTACATAATTGCATCTAGTTTCAAAGTGCATGCATAACATATGAGTATGAGCAAAGTTTGAATGCTAATATGCATCTGTATGTAATACACACTTGTAAATCAGACCAGAATTTTCAGTATAAGGGTTTCAAAAATGTTTACAACTGGAAAAAATGATCATTAGTCAATTTGAATGTTGATTTAAGCATTATCAGATTAGGAAGGTTTTATAAATACAAGTTCTGACAGATTTGCTGTAACTGAATATTATACATAGCAGTTTGTCTACTTATTAAACATTGTCCTCTTTTTATAGAACATGTTAAAATGTAGTAAATTAAAATGATCTTGATTCTTTAGAAGTTATCTACTGATTAGCGCTCATGTTCAAATCCCGAGAGTTGATCATTATTGCATTACTTGATGAACACAGATTTGAAATGCAAAGTGAGTTTATATGAAATGATGAAATGAGACAGACACTTGTATTCATATTGACTAATATGGCTCTGAATATTATGCAATAAACTACCTAATGAATTTTGCAACTTTGGCACTCTGTCAGGCACATTTTGAATGTTTTATATGGCTACTAATATTCTAGGAACTGGTACAATTAATTTTGTGAATTTTCGTAAATCTGCTCATCCTTATAGTGAAAATCTGTTACAATTATGTTTGAAAAGATCCATGCACTTTCTACTTATGGTTTCAAACAATTTAGTATTCATGAACAGTCAATAAACACTGACAGAGACCTGAGAATAATCAAAGGAAATAGCATACGCTTCCTGCTGTAGAAATATTTGGATTATTAGAAGAGACAGATCTG
Source organism: Meriones unguiculatus (assembly GCF_030254825.1). Classification (NCBI taxonomy): domain Eukaryota; kingdom Metazoa; phylum Chordata; class Mammalia; order Rodentia; family Muridae; genus Meriones; species Meriones unguiculatus. The sequence goes on from NC_083363.1 coordinate 50,208,338, forward strand.
TGAGCCAGTAATTGCTGCTCAATATTGTTGTGAACAAAGTGCTCTGAAATCCCAAACAAGTAGAAAATGCTGCCTGCATCAGAGAATGGGAAGAATTTATACGAGAAATAGATTTATAAGTGGTGAATATTTAAAAAGGATGCATACAAGTGAATAATAAATATCTTTAGCTTGTTGGAGAGAATATTATACATGTACAGGTAAATACTGATGCTTGTAAAAATAAATAAAAACAGAAATCAACTTTAGAGAATGTCTGATAAGCATTATTTTTCAATCTATTTACAAAAGTGTTACACACAAATATGGATAGCATTGCTTAATCTACATAAACACTTCATATCTTCCACAGCAAGAACCATAACTTTGGCTCTTTAACAGACTGAAGATTTTTTTATGAGCTTTAAAAACATCTTATGGATTATTACACTAACCGTTAGAGATTATCTTAACTCTAATTCTGATGGTTAAGGAATTAAGCCACGCTACTTCTGACTTTTAAAATGACATTGTGAACCATTATGAAGGTATGTTAATAACAGTCTCCATACAAAAAAGTTATATAGTTATCAAAATACATATAAATGTTAAGTATAGTAATAAGCAATCCGTTAAGTAAACATTAAGTCATTATTAATAGAGGTTGTCTTCTTAATAGGCACAATCACCTATTTTCCTATTTTTAAAATGTCTTGTACATAACTTTGTGCCATGATATGTAACACACGAAGAATATATTTTAAAAAATGAGATCTCCATGCAAGTATTATGCCATGCAGTCAAAACAATAAAATTGGTACACACAGAGTTTATTTTTTATTGCATTTTATTGTGTGTGTTTTGTTTTCATGTCCATCTATGCACCACATACATTCTTTGCCCACAAATGCCACAGAGTTGGTAGAACTCCCAGGAACAAGAGATAAAGGTGGTTGTTAGCTGCCCTGTGAGTGCTGACAATAAACCCTAGGTCCTCTGGATGAGCAGTCAGTGCTCTGAACCTTTGAGCCACCATCTATTCAACTTCATAAAACACACATTTTAAAACTATTATTTTCACAAAGTGATTTTAAATCCATGTTCTAGTTGTTGCAAACAAAGTGCACTCATTTTATGTAAATATTAAATAGGAACACTTTTATCAACTTCAGAAATAAAATGTACAATGTCACATTGGACACATTACACATGTCTCTTCTCTAGGAGAAAGATTATAAATCACAAACACATCTATTTTTCTTTGCAGCATTTCATTCTCTAGACTAGAAATATCTTGTATTGTTCACATATCAAAAGAAATAATTTAAAATTTAAATAAAGTATTTATACTGAAGTGAATTAAATGAATGAGCATTTGATTTCCTTGTCAGAGTAAGGCTTTGCTTTAAAGTTATAACATTAAAACAAAAATGCAAGTTTTGCCAAATGCTGATTGTAAGATTATGCCTTCAAAATCTTAGTGTTATGATACATAATCATCATGATCAAAGAAACAAAATATGACTTACATATTTACATGGCTTTAAAAAATGAAATAACAAATTTTATAGCATGACTCCATGATAGAATCATCAGCCTAAACTTAAATATATATATATATATATATATATATATATATATATATATATATATACACCTTACATCCCTGTTGAAACTCTCCAACACCCCTGGTCTCCTTCTTCCACACTCTTCTTGCTTTTTTTTCCCCCTTCTCCTCAGAAAAGGGAAGTCTTCCCTCTACCAACCTTGCCCAACACATTAAGGCTTATCAGAGCTAAAGACATCCTTTACCCCTGAGGCCAGACAAGGCAGCCCAGCTAGGGTAAAGTGATCCAAAAGGCCCCAATATTGACCAGGTCAGAGATAGCACCCTTCTAATTGGTAGGAGACAGTCATGAAGATCGAGTTGCTCATCAGCTTCACATGCTTAGAGGACCAAAGTCCTGCACATGAAAGCTCTTTATTTGGTGCTTCAGTCTCTATGAGCCACGTGGGCCTAGGTTAGTTGACTCTGTTGGTCTTCTTGTGGAGACCTTGTCTCCTCTGGGTCTCTCTAGTCTTCCAAAACTCTTCTGCAAGACTACCCAAGGTCTGCCTAATGTTTGGCTGCATCCATTTCAATCCACTGATGGGTGGAGCCTCTAAGTAGTTATGCTACTCTCCTGTCTCTAAGCATAGCAGAGTATCCTTAATATTTTCAGGGGTTGAATATCCCATGAAATGGGTCTCAAGTTAGGCTAGTCATTGCTCGGCCCTTCCCTCAATCTCTGCCCCATCCTTATTCCTGAACACCTTGTAGGCAGAGTAAATTTTGGGTGGGTCAATGTCTCCTTTCCTCCGCTGGAAGTCTTCCTTAAAGTAAATAGTAAAATGGACACTGAACATCTAAGCACCAAGTGTCTATAGAGTCTATATTTCAATGATGATTCAATGATAATCTATCATTATTTTTAAGTAAATTCCATCTGAGTATATACATATATATATATATATATATATATATGTCTAATGAAAACTATTTTGTAAAATAAGAGTGTCCAACTACTCTAAGATTTTATATATGATTTTTAGTGTCTACACATTAATCTTTTAATGTCAATTTTAAATGTTAGTGATATTTTATCAGATATACTTTTGGAAACCTGTTATAGACTTAACAACATGATCTGGTGCTTTCTATTTGCTTGTTAATTGTTTTGCTCTCCAAGGTCCACTTGTTGTCTCTTATGAGTACCCTCTCATGCAACCCAAATTTTGCTTTGTAACAATGGTCCTACTGTGAATGTATGCCGTTCAACGTGTGACTTAAGCTTTTATGTTTCTATTAAGAATGTGAGTGCTCTTGCATTTGGGACATAATTGTTCAGAATTGAGAATCACATAGGTGGATTTTTCCTTTGATGAGTATGAAGTTTCTTTCCCCATCCCTTTTGACTAATTTTGGTTGAAAGTCTATTTTATTAGATATTGAGATGGCTATTCCAGTTTGCCCATTTGCTTGGAAAACCCTTTTCCATCCCTTTACTCTGAGGTAATGATTACTTTAGGGGTAAAGTTAGTGTGGTGTGTTTCTTGTACGCAGTAGAATGATGGATCCAGTTTTTTCATTCATTCTGTTAGCTTGTGTCTTTTTATTGGGGAGTTGAGTCCATTGATAGTAAGAGATATTAATGACCAAATGATTGTTAATTTCTGTTATTTTGATGTTGGTAGTGTTAGTTTGTGTTTGTGTGTGCTTTCCTTCTTTTGTTCAGCTGGAATGAAATTATTTATTTCCCGTGTTTTCTTGGATGTAGTTAACCTCCTTGGGCTGGAGTTTTCCTTCTAGTATTTTCTGTAGGGCTGGATTTGTGGATAGATGCTGTGTAAATTTGGTTTTGTCTTGGAATATCTTGTTCTCTATGTTGATTTAGAGATTTGTTGGGTATAGCATTCTAGGGTGGCATCTATGGACTCTTAGAGACTGCAAGAAATCGGTACAGGCCATTCTGGCATTTAGAGTCTCTGATAAGAAGTTGGGTATAATTCTAATAGGCCTATATTTGTAAGCTACTTGGCGTTTTTCCTTTTCAGCTTTAATGGTCTTTCTTTGTTCTGTATATTTGGTGTTTTGATTATTATGAGGTAGGATGCTTGTCTTTTCTTGTCCTATTTTATTGATGTTCTGTAACCTTTGTGTATGTTTATTGTCATTTCTTCCTTTAGGTTAGGAAAATTTTCTTTTATTATTTTTTTTTTGAAAATATTTTCTGGTCCTTGGAGGTGAGAGACTTCTTCTATTTTTATTATTCTTACATTTGGTCATTTCATAGTATCCCAAATTTCTCGGATGTTTGTGTTATAATTTTTTTTTAGATTTAACATTTTCTTGGATTAATGTATCAATTTCTTCCATGATATCTTATGCCCATGAGATTTACGCATTCATCTCATGTATTCTGTTGATGATTCTGTGTCTCTCGTTCTTATTCTCTTCCCTAGGTTTTCAATCTCCAGATTCTTTCAGTTTGTGTTTTCTTTATTGCTTCTACTTCCAATTTCATGTCATGAACAGTTTTATTAATTTCCTTCATTTTTAATTGTCTTTTCCTGTATTTCTTTAAGAGACGTTTGCTTCCTCTTTAAATGTGTCTACTTGTTTGATTGTATTTCTCTGTATGTCTTTAAGGTATTTATTCATTTCCTTTTCAAAGGCCTCTATCATCTTTATAGGATTGGATTTATTTTCTTGTGGTTGGTTGTGTTAGGATAGGCTGAAGTTGGATAACTGTGTTCTGAAGGTGCCTTATTGCCTGGTACTACAATGTCCTGTAGCCATCTCGTTGTTTTCAATGCTCCTGGTGTAGCAGGTATTGGAAAGGTGGCCAGACATGGATTTTCCTGGTTCAGTGTGTCTTTAGTGGATAGTCTTGAACTGGATGTTCTTGGAGGCACATACCTGACACAGTGGCCTGATAATGAAGTTGAGTGTTCCTGGGTCTCGGCCTGTCTCCTCAGGAATGTGGGCTCAGTGGCTCAGGACACATAGCACAGCTCACCTTTGCTGGTTATGGCACTTGTGGACCTGGCAGGGAGGGGGCTGGTGGAACAGAGTGAGGGTGTCTGTCATGGAGGTACCTGGGACCTTCTAAGGCTCCCATGGAATGTGGGCTATGAGGCTCAGAGAACAGCATGCAGCTTTCCTGCCAACTCTGCTGGGAACAGAACTGGCATGGTGAGGTGCAGGTGTCTAACCTGGATGTTCCTGGAGCCTGCCAGGCCTGGATGTACGTGAAACCTTGCAGGCCACTTTGGGAATGAAGATTATGAGCAAAACTTCAATTTTAATATGAGCATTATCCAAGTTAGAAAAAAAAAACCTTAAATATGAAAATGAATTGTACAAACATTTTATATATTAATAATGTGTTTTTTATTAAACCTTTATCTTTCCATTCTTTCAGGAGAAATTCAGCTCATGTTAAGTTCCAAAAATTGAGTCATTCTGCATCCAAAGTCTGTGTTATATTTCCATGGCCTCATTAATATGTAACAAAACATGTTGAATTCTTCAGCTGTTGCTTCAAAATCCCTTTTTGTCATTATTTAAAAATTATTCTTTATAGAATTACATATAGGAAATAATAGAATAATAGAATAGAATAATACATATAGGTAATTTAAAATTTACATTTAATTTTCAGTATTTGCTGATATGCATGCACACAGACATGCACACACATAGTATTAGAGAGAAAAACTGAAATATAACTAATTAAACTGAAATGAAATAGTCGCCTTTCAGTAAACTCAGCTATTTTCATCAAATATAGAAAACCATTTATGTGATGTTGATGACACAGTCAAAATCAAGGTCTTTAGCCCTTAGAGTGATTAATGTAAGAATTTAAGTATGTACTCAAATTGCAGCTCAAGGACAACATTATTAGAGTGTTTAAAAGAAAACTCTGAGGGAAGGCAAGCTGCAAAGTGCAATAATAGAAGAGAAACAGAAAAGAAAAAAAAAAACAACCAAAATTTATGCGTTCATTGAGATCAGATTCTTGATGCACAAATAGATACATGATGTGGAAGACTAAAGAAGTCCAAAATGGCAGCCAATAGTGAAGGGGAGGATGTCCTCCCCTATCAGTGGACTTTTGCCATTCTTTAAGCTGCTGCTTTGTCTGACTGACCTTGTCCTTTGACTTACAGAAGCTTTTGAGTAACTTAAAATATGGAAGAAATGTTAAAATTTCAAAAAAACATTTTAAGTTATAAAATTTGATCCACTTTGACTTACACTTTCAAAAAGTACCAATGACAATATAAAATATTGAAATAACCAGTTGTGTGAACTAAGGAAATCTGTTTGAACTTTGGCATCATACTCTATGAAGTGAATGAAGCCATTAGCAACTTGGAAGAGAAAGTCCAAAGTATGGAGAACACCATCAGCAAGGGAATTAAAGCATAGAAAAGGAACCAGAAAGGAATATTTTTTAAATAAACAACTCTTTGTGCTGTTACTTATGGCAATGCGCACTCTTTTCCAGACTGCTTGTTCATATTCTACAATTGTGGTCCATTTAGTTCATTAATTACTCTCTTTGTTTTGCTAAGTTCTTTTTTTCCTATGATGTCTTAGATAGGGTTTCTATTTCTATAAAGGTCTGCCATGACTACAGCCACTCTTATAAAGAAAAACAAAAAACAAAAAACAAAAAACATTTAATTGGGGCTGCCTTACTGTTCAATTGTTAAGTTCATTATCATTACGGCGGGAAACATGGCAGAGTGCAGGCAGATGTGGTTCTGAAGAAGGAGCTGAGAGTTCTTCCTTTTGATCTTCAGGCAGGAGGAGAGACAGTCAACTACCAGATCTGGTTTGAGCTTCTGAGACACCAAAGCCTGCCTCTAGTGACACACTTCATTCAACAACACACCTCCTCTAACAAGGCTATCCTTACAAATAGAGTCACTTCCCATGAGCCGATGGGGGCCCTTTTCTTGCAAACCACCACATATGATGTATTCTTTTCCAAAGTCAATGAATAATATTATTTTCCTTAATAACGGCCTACAAGACACACAGGTATAAAGAAGGAGCAAATTAAGGAAATGTCCAACCAATGAATAACCCAGTTTCAGACCCACCGCATAGGAGAGAGCCAACCCTTGACACAGTTAATGTACTCTACCAAGCCTACAGACAGATTCCTAGTATAACTGTCCTCTGAATCAATGAATCAAAACAGATGCTGAGACCTGTAGCCAAACATTAGGCTGAGCTACATGAACAGTGGGGAGAATAGAAGATCCAAGAGGGGCAAGAAATCCACAAGACCAACACAGTCAACCAACCTAGGCCCATAGGAGCATACAGAGACTGAAGCATCAACAAAAGGGCAAGCATTGTCTGGACCTATATGCACAACACATACTTAATTAATGATAATCTTGGTCTTCATGTAGGTTCCTTAGCAAGTGAAGTGGAGGCTGTCTCTGACATAGACTCTGTTGCCTACTTTTGGATCATTTTTCCCTAACTGGGCTGCCTTGTTTGACCTCAGTGGAAGAGTATGTGCTTAGTCCTTATGCAAGTTGATGTGCTGCTGTGAGATTTTTTTGTTTTTGTTTTTGTTTTTTTTGGGGGGGGAGGGGCTCCTCTTTTCTGAGGAGAAGGGAAAAGGGGGCAAGGAAAGAGGATGGGAAGGTGGGACAGGTGGAAAGGAAGAAGGGAGCTGTGATCTGTGGTTGGGCTGTAAAATGACTAAATAAAATTTAAATAGGTAAACATGAAGCTTACTAAGTTTAACAAATGACTCTACTATTGGCAAACAAATATTTATGTCTCCAAGATGCTTCACATTCTTTATGAATCTTTCTTATTTTAATATTAGTATCCACTAAGTTGCAGTTGCCTTCTTTGATAAGGACATCTTAGAGAATAAGAGAATTTCTTCAAGGAAGCACCACTAAGACTGAACCCTGATGGTTACCAAAATAGCCATAGTATGGCTAGTAGAGCGTCCACAAGCACCAGTATCTCAATGAACCTCAAAAGGATTGATTAAAGTAGATTCAGGCAACAATGTTACGGAATTAAGAGCTCAAAGCTGCTGCTGCTGGCAGCCTTATTACAGCAGTAGCCTCTAGAGATGTATTTTTTTTTTGTTTGTTTGTTTGTTTCTAACTAACTTGTACTTTCATTGATCCAGCTTTAGCACATTCCTAATTCTTCTTCCACATTCCTTTATGTCTCATCTATTAAACAATTGAAATATCATTTACAATTCTAAATCAAACTGCATAATACCTGTGTTTTGAAACAAATCATGACACAAAACCCAATTTCCCCCTGTGGCTATTAAAACTCCAATCCATTCATGTGTAAGTTGTATCTCCAATATTAACCCTTTCTGTTTTTTTGTTTGTTTGTTTGTTTTTTTCCTTTGGTCTTATCCAGGTCCCCTAAAATGACTGTCTTTTTTGGCTCAGGATGTTTTCCATGTGCTGTGTTAGGAAGAACCTGCCCAGTCATTTCTTTGTCATCCTTACCCTATCTTCCTTGTCCTCAGGTTGGATTCTTCTTAAAGGTCAATCTGAGAGACCTTCTTAGGCCATGTTCATTCACAATCTGCCCACTTTTCTACTTTAATTTCTACTTTAATCTCTCCCAGGCACGCGTTATATTTTATTTTCTCCTTTGCACATACACAAATACTGCTATATAAATAGATCTTAATATATATTGACTTATATCCCATCTCCACGCTTTAGTGTTTGTGTCACTGCAGTAAGAACTTATGGATATGGAGTGCTCATATGCAGAAATAAATAAATCTTTAAAAATAAGAACTTATGAATAGTTCTAGTCTCAGATTCTAGATTTCCCATCTAGGCTCTCATCTAGGAAAGTCTCTGAAAGTATTTTCGGGTTAAGAACTTCTAAATAAAATAGCCATTTATCTGCTTATATTTATAAATATAAGCAAACACTAAAATATTAAATTAATATCACCTTATGCACATCATGTAGAATTTTTTTTCAAAAGTTTGAAATTTTATTTAAATTGATAAAGTAAAAACTACAGGTTAACCCTATAAAACGCTTTCACTGGGATATTAATATACCAATGGTGGAATTTTGAAATCATACAGTAATTTAAGTATAATTCTAAAAGACATTTGAGGGCACATTTTTAAAATGTAATTATATATGTCATGCCATTTTACATTTAGGTTTTTATCCAGAAGGACAAAACTATGAAATTCCAACAAAAATCTGAACATAAGCATTCATTGTGCTTTTATTTATAATAATCAAAACAGAAACATGCCAGATTTTCTTAACAAATGAGTGGGTGAGTAAATTAGTCTCCACATGTAAAATAGGATCCTTTCACTTAACAACTGTGAGGAATTTTCATGGTGTGTAATTATTATAATGAGAATATATACATGAAAAAGAAGGCATGATATATAAATCATACAAACCAGTCTATAATGACAGAAAAAAAATCAAGCAGGGGTTGCCTAGGAACAGAATGAGGGGGCAACAAGAATCGCTATACTTTGAATGTGCTCGAAATGTATTTTGATTGTGTGTTGTTTCCATACATATGTGCATACACAGTAAACATCTATTTGAATACAAATTAACCTTCAGACATGTACGTCTTAGAAAATAATTTCTGGTTCCTGAGCATTTCATTGATGATCTTTCCCATCCAAAACAAATAAGCAAACAAAACATTCAGGAGGAAATTAAGTATGACTAAGATACATTTACAGCTAGAATACATTAATAAGCATTTACAATATGATGGAACTGTAGGTGTGTGTTTGAGTTCTTAGATACTTATTCCAGCATTTATATGCTGCCACACCTTTTTTCACTGCCAAGTGTCTTGGTTAGATAAGAGAAAATAGTAATAGTTTCTTCGGTGAAGAAGAAAAATGTATTTTCTACATATACTTGGCAGATTTTTTTTAGCCTGCCATCATCAATTGTAAAGAGAAATTACTTAGATATGAAATTTCAAAGTCTATAATTATTTTTAAGTGCAAGGATTTAAACAATTCAGTGAATCTGGGCATATGAAATACTCAGCTCTTTCCATCAAAATATGTGCTTAATGCATGCAGTTCTAATACAATTCTTCGTGCATAATTATGTTCAATAATTAAAAACATTTAGCAGTACATGGTAGACCAAACAAAGAGCACTACGCAGGAAAATGGAAATGTAACATTGCTATGACAGAAACTTGCTTTTTGAAACTTGCAAGCAACTTTATAAAGCCAGTATTACTGATGACAATAAGTGTTGAAAAGTATCTGTAGAGAAAAAGGAATTTAAAGTATTCCAAGAAGCTAATGAAAGATTTTTAAAGGCTGATGGCAGTACACATGGGGCATGGGGATGGCTGCATATAGGGCAGAGTCTAAAAGAGACCTTGAGACTTGTTGTAAGGATAGCCAGGTGTCCAGGATAGTTTAGGGCACTGGATGTGAGTCTCAGGCTAGGTATAGTGGGCTACAGATAAGACAAGGATGTGGAGGAGAGACTAACAAGGCAGGACCTCAAAGATGAAGACAGTAGGTCTGGCTCAGTGGAGAGGTTGGGTGCAGGGCCAATTGCAAATTTTTAACCTCCATTTTCACATTTTTCATGACTTTTTGCTTAGAGAATACCAGGAGCTATTGGTCTTCCACAATCATGTTGGCTACAGACACCTGCTTCTTATTTGCATTGTCTAAGAACTAGTGTGGAAATGCTCACAGGTGCCATCTTCTCTAGAAATTATGAAACAACATAGAAAGCTGAACAACAGAATTATTCCCTGCAGAGTGACTAATAAACGATAGAGATTACTGCTATATATGTCTCACAGAGCTATGTGGTTTTGGCTACACTAAATGAGATGCGCCAGGGATGAAACTACTGGATAAAAAGCTTACACAGAGCTTCAAGCAATAAGAACTTGCAGATTCTTTGTGGTGATGCATAAGGTGATCCAAACTGTGAACCCAAACAGAAATTTACATAGATTTCTTAGGTGAGCTGTGTCAGTCTGAAGGAGCAAGCGACTCTACTCTGCTCACCTCCCTGCTGCCCAAAAGCAAAACCTGACCCTTGTGCTGGATGTCCACTCAGTCACGAAATCACAGGAAGGTGAATCCAGCCATTCTGATAGTTCTTAAGGTATATATATAACAGGACACACCCCGAAAACCATGTTTCCTTAACATTTGTCATTTTTTTATTATCATATGCTCCATGTAATATTTGCTGTATTTCTCATCATGAAGGCACCTTAAAGATTTTCAATGCCTTTTTTTTTTGCATTATCAACTAGTGTTTGACTTATGAAGTAAACATTTACATTTAATGTCATGTTATAAATATAGAAAATCTATTATGAGAGAAATTTGCCTTATTTTTAATAATTCACAGTGCAAAATAAAACGGGATGCTTCTGGGCAGAGGCTAATGATTTTAATGATGTCTGAAATTAGGCTTCACATAACAAGGTTCACTAGCTCATACCTGTATTGAGGGTAGGGGAGCAAGCAAAGGCCAGAGCATCACTATAAGCTCAATGCTAACACATACATAAAATAAATACACCAAAAATAAATTAAGAAATAACTTGTAAAAAAAATTCTCTACAGCAGTATTTACAGCATTTTCTTAATTGATAGTTCCTACTTTCAGATAACCCTGGATTATGACAAGTTGACATAAATTTAGTCAACACATACATCACAGAGGGTAATTATAGAAATAGAGAAACAAGAAAATGCAGAAATGTTCTGGACAGTGCAATGCAATAGAAATGATTTATGACACATCTCTAATGAGAAGATGCTATTGCTTGTACGTAACTCACTTCTAATTTTGTCTCAGGAATTTTATTGATAGGGAAGCATTTTTTAATTTTAATTTTGATATTAAATACAGTTTATTAACTTTGTACTCCAGCGGTAGCCCCCTTAATCTCACCAGCCCTTCCTCATCACATCCCATTTCCCTCTCCAAGTCCACTGATAGGGGAGGTCTTCCTCCCCTTCCATCAGACCCAAGCTTATCAGGTTTCAAGACTGGTTGCATTGTCTTCCTCTGTGGCCTGGTATGGCTGCTCCCTCATCACGGGGAGGTGAACAAAGATCCAGCCACTGAGTTCATGTCAGAGAGTCCTTGTTCCCTTTATTAGGGTATATACTTGGATACTGACTTGCCATGGGCTACATTTGTACAGGGGTTCTAGGTTATCTCCATGCATGGTCCTTGGTTGGAGTATCAGTCTCAGAAAAGACCCCTGTACCCAGATCTCTTAGTTCTATTGCCCTCCTTGTGGAGCTCCTGTCACCTTCAGGACTCTCTACCTCCCCTTTATTTCATAAATTCTCTGCACTCTGCCCAAAGTTTGGTTATTAGTCTTAGCATCTGCTTTGATACACTGCTAAGTACAGTTTTTCAGAGACCCTCTATGGTAGGCTCCTGTCCTGTTTCTTATTTTCTCCTTCTTCCAGTGTCCATCCCATTTGTCTTTCTAAGTGAGGATTGATCATCTTACCCAAGGTCATCCTTGTTTAGCTTCTTTAGTATGTTTATCCTATCTTATAGGTCTAGTGTCCACTTATAAGTGAGTATATACCATGGGTGTCTTTCTGCTTCTGGGATACTTCACTCAGGATGACCTTTTCTAGATCCCACTATTTGCCTCCATGGGTGTCTTTCTGCTTCTGGGATACTTCACTCAGGATGACCTTTTCTAGATCCCACTATTTGCCTGCAAATTTCATGATTTCCTTGTTTTTAATTGTTGAGTAGTAATCCATTATGTAAAAGTACCACAGTTTCTGCAACCATTTCTCTGTAGAAGGGCATCTGGGTTGTTTCCAGGTTCTGTCTATTACAAATAAAGCTGTAACAAACATGGTTGAGCAAATATCTTTGTTGTGTACTTGAGCATCTTTTATATATATATATATATATCCAGGAGTAGTAGAGTTGGATCTTGAGGAATCGCTATTCCTCACTGTCTGAGAAAGCGCCAGATTGATTTCCAAAGTGGTTGTACCAGTTTACATTCCCACCAGCAATTGAGGAGGGTTCCCCTTTCTCCACAACCTCTCCAACATGTATTGTCACTTGAATTTTTGATCTCAGCCATTCTGAAGGGTGTAAGGTGAAATCTTGGGGTTGTTCTGATTTGCATTTCTGTCATGATTAAGGACCTTGAACATTTCTTTAAGTGTTTCTTTGCCATTCTGTATTCCTCTACAGATAATTCTCTGTTTAGCTCTGTACCCCATTTTTTTTTCATTTGATTACTTGATTTGTTACTTTTTAACTTCTTGAGTTCTTCATATATATTCTGGATATCAGGATATATATTCTTCATATATTCTGTCAGATATAGGGTTGGTGAAGATCCTTTTCCAATTTGTAGGCAGTCTTTTTGTTCTGACTATGGTGTCCTTTGCTTTACAGAAGCATTTCAGTTTCATGAGGTCCCATTTAAGGATTGATCTTAGAGCCTGTGCTGTTGGTGTTATGCTCAGGAAGTTGTCTCCTGTGCCAATGAGTTACAGGCTCTTCCCCACTTTTTCTTTTAGCCGATTTAGGGTGTCTGGTTTTATGTTAAGGTCTGTGACCCACTTAGACTTTAGTTTTGTGCAAGGTGATAAATATGGATCTATTTGCATTTTTCTACGTGTAGATATTCATTTAGACCAGCACCATTTGTTGAAGATGTTGTCTTTTTCCATTGTATGCAATTGGCTTCTTTGTCAAAAATCATGTATCAGTAGGTGTGCGGGTCTATTTCTGGGTCTTCTACTCCATTCCATTGATAGGGAAGCATTCTAAAACAATGTCAGATAAAGGACCCAGAGCTTAGGAAAAGATTCTCTTGGAATTTATTTAATCAGCATTATGAATATTTCATTTTCCAAGAGTCGTAATTAGCAGCTGAAAATTTAAAGTTGAATCTAAGAATAAAGTGTAATAGCTACTAATGAAACATAAAAAAAGCTCAAGATGTTGTAAAGGACACATCCCAATATCCTTAACATACTAGTGTGTATGAGTGGAAATACTGCAAAACACGGACAGAAAATGGTTGCTATTTATAATCTGTTATAGTTCAATTTCAGATTTTATTGGGTGGGGGTTCTAGAGATTTCTCAGGTGTTAAAGGCACTGTCTGCTCTTCCAAAAGTCCTGAATTCAATCCCAGGAACCACATGGTGGCTTACAACCATCAATAATGAGAGCTGGTGCCCTCTTCTGGTGTGTAGGCACACATACAGGAAGAGTACTGTATAAATTTATAAACATGAATATATTAAGAAAATAATTTATTGGGATCAAAGAGCAGACATCCAAGTTAATGACAGAGAACTGCTCCACTGTGGAGGGGTCTTCAATCAGGATATACAATGAATAAATTTTAAAACATAAAACAAAATAAGTAATCAACACGAAGAATAAAAAACAAGAATTTATTGTGAGATAATGATAAATGAGGGAGACTTAAAAGTTAATCATAACTGAAGGCTCAACAAGACCAACCAATTACATGGTTTCTGTCAGAATAATATCTACATATATATATTATAAGTAATATATCCATATATATTTATATGGTTTCTGAAAGAATGAAATAGAAGGTCAGATTAAAAAATTGGGGTGTCTAAAGAAGGAGTAAAGTAAAAGGACAGGGTCTTATTCAGTAAGTATTAATATTCTTTGCAGAGTATTTAAATCTCATTGATTCTGCAATGAAAGAAATCTTCATCACTGTTAAATTTACTAGAGCTGTACAAAATAAAAGATAATTGAGAAAACTGTTCAAATGAATCTAATAATAAACAAGTTGAGAACAAAAACAGAAGCAAGTAATTGAGATTAAGATTTTGTCAATATCCTTTTCCAAAATGTAGGTTATTAGGGATGTTGTGCTACCTGGGAAAATTTTCTATAAACATAATTGTTCAAATTTTGAATCAAGAATTAAGGTGCTTATATCCTCAGATTTTCTCATTTGTTCAGTTTAAAATTTTTGCAGCTTCCTAGTACAATCACCTCTACCTAAGAAACTATATTTACCATTACAGACAGTTCTTGAAATCTTGCATTATTTTTCTTACTAAGTAAGTTTCCACACATTATAATGTCTAAATCTTCACTTAGAAAATAAGCATTACCTCAGCTTTGCGATAAAATCTCTGAGGTAATTATATTTCAGCACCTCTTATGACAGGAAGCGGAAAAGCCAACATCAAGATCTCATTCTGAAACGCCAAGAAAAATATTTTAAAATTGCAATATTTTTTTTTCTGTAACAGAAAATAATATAATTATATTTCCCTGACTGAGGTACAAGAAACAGCCTTAAAGAAGACCTATGATGAATTAATTAACACTGGAACTCTCCTGGTTTAGAAAGTTTAGAAATGTACTGTCTTTATGTGTGTGTGTGTGCGTGTGTGTGTGTGTGTGTGTGTTGACTTAGCTGAGTCAATGTTCAACTTTGATCATTTGTTTGTTCGTCTTGAGAATTAGGAATGAATAAATAGAGGTTTTAGTGAAAAAGAAAGGAAAGAAAGTCAATGCATGAAGAAGTCAATAACAGGGGTCTTCCTGGTGGTGACCACTGCTGGGAAACACCTGCCACTGCAAAGTAATTGAAGGGACACGGGGACACTTCCAAACATCAGCTCCAACAGAATAAAAGGCCAAGGCTGAAACAGCTTTCCTTTGTTCATAGCACTTCACTCTGCTGCATGTTTGGGAATGTAACGTCAGCAGCTAAGAAAGTACACAAAAACAAAGTGCTGAGCTTGGTGGCTCATACCAGTAATCCTAGCATTTGGAAGGCTGAGGCAGAAGGATAGCTCTGAGTTTGAATCCAGTTTGAGCTACACAGTACCTCATAGAAGCTACATGCACCTCTTGGCAGTTCTGTCAAACTTGTTTGGTTTGAAGGGTTCACTTTGCAATATTGTTTTATAGGTCAGAGTTTCTTCCAACTCTATTAGAAGATTGAATATTTAGAATATCCTATTGAGTGCCATGAAAAACATTTAGCTAGATCTCACAGTTTTGATGAGCTCACAAATTTTATACAAAATACTAGCCTGTAGTTACCTTTAAAAAGGGTAATGTGATTATAAAATAACATCAGCAAAAATGAGTAGACCAAATTGACAAGCTTGCTTATCTGTGGAATAGACAGGTATTCGACATATGAAGGCATGGTGGTACTTTTAGAGATGTCAGTTAGAGCAGAGGAAAGGAAACATGTCATTATTATAAATGTCTTTCTATGTAATTTCCTCAGTGTGAAGGAAACTCTTACAGAGTACTCATTAATACTTCACATCAATATATTGATGTATACCAAATACCAGCATGCAAAATAACTACATGATAATAAGTCTTTCATTGTAACAAGCGTTTCTTATAATCAAAAAAACATACTTTTATTCAACCCTAATAAATACTATATGCATCTAAGCATATTAATAGGAAAAGTGTGCCTTTATATTTAAGATGAAATAAACATTTTGAAACATAGCTTAATCAAGAGAAAATATAAAACTTTTATTTCTCTATAATTTTGTAGATAATTCAATTGACTATTCTCTTATGTACAGCAAGGATACCAAGTTCTCTCTCCTGAGAGCCCCATTAACAGGTCCATGGGAGGGCTGGGATCCTGACTTGCCTTTGCTGCATGCTGTTCTACCAGCATGAACCAGAATAATTGCTATTAGAGCACTTTTTCATGTTTGGCCAAGTATCTTAGTTTTAGCTGTAAAACAGAGCTCTGACAGGTGTTCCTCACACTATCCTACCCATCTCCAGCAATGTAGTTATTTGGATTTAAGTGAACATATTGGAAGAATAATCCATTAATGAGTGCTATGGAGTTTCAATCCAGAGTAATAAGTTCTTTAGAAGTGCGTGGTAAATGTCGTAGAAAGAGTCAAGAGATGGTGAACACTCTAGAGACTGATATAAAATAGATGAGTTTCTATAGGACTGAACAGCATGCAAAGTATCAGAGGCCCTTTGGGCCACTCAAAGGTAAATCCCATGCCACCTACAGAAATTTCAAGAAATGTGTAGAAAATTGAAAAAAAAGGGTGAAGTTTTAAAATTTTATATAGGGAAGTGGCATTTAAAAAGCCTCTTAGTTACTGTTCCCTCCAGGTCTTTCTATCTCCCCCTTCTTTTATAAGATTCAGGAACTTCACTAGAACAAGAGAATGAAAATAACTGGGCACAGGGGTCTTTTCTGAGACTGATACTCCAACCAAGGTTCATGCATAGAGATAACCTAGAACTCCCACACAGATATAGCCCATAGCAGATCAGTCTTCAAGTGGGATTGCCTAGTAATGGGAACAGGGACTGTCTCTGACATGAACTCAGTGGCTGAAAACCTTCCCCTGATGGGGGAGCAGCCTTACCAGGCCACAGAGGAAGACTATGCATTCAGTCCTGATAAATTCTGATAGCCTTGGGTTAGATGGAAGGGGAGGAGGACCTCCCCTATCAGTGTACTTGAGTTGGGGCAAGAGAGAGAGTGGGATTGGGAGGGTATGAAGGAGGGGGCTACAGTTGGGATACAAAATTAATAAATTGTAATAAATTTAAAAATGAATTAAAATTAAAAGTAAACTCTTAGTTTTGTAGAAACAAGTTCATGATATCACTGTTACAGAGTCCCATTTAGAAGTACACTCTTCTAGGAATGACATAGACACTGTTTTTGATATCCTCAGCAACCATGCTCTTTGCAAGAGGCCTAAACAAGACTGACTCATTTATAGTCCATCATGGAAGTAGGTAAGGGAACACTGGTCACACAAACCTCCCAAAACTGAAGCAGTTGGTAGGGAGAAGATGTTTGTTTGTTAAGCTGTGGTCCTACCTGCAAAGTTTTGGGAAAAGATTTATTTTATTTATTTTTTAATTTTTTTTTTACTTATAATTTATTTATTCACTTTATATCTCAGCTGTAGCCCCCTCCTTCATCACCTCTCAATGCCACCCTCCCTCCCTCTTCTTCTCCCATGCCCCTCCTCATGTCCACTGATAGAGAAGGTCTTCCCCCCCTTCCCTCCCACCCAGCATATTAGGTCTCATCAGGACTGTTTGCATAGTTCCTCTCCGGCCTAGTAAGGCTCCACCCACTTCGGGAGAAAGTGATCAAGGAGCCAGAGTCAGGTGATCAGAGTTCATGTCAGAGACAGCCCCTGCTCCCCTTTCTAGGGAGCCCACTTGTTGCTGCCATGGGCTACATCTGAGTAAGGGGTCTAGGTTATCTCTATGTGCTTTCTCAGAAAATTAGGAATAGTGCTTCCTCCAGATCCAGCTATACTGCTCCTAGGCATATATCCAAAATATGTGCAAGTATACAACAAGGACATTTGCTCAACCATGTTTGTAACAGCTTTATTCATAGTAACCAGGATCTGGAAACAACCCAGATGACCCTCTGTGGAGGAATGGATACAGAAATGTAGTACATTTGCACAATAGAATAGTACTCAGCAATTAAAAACAAGTAAATCATGAAATTTATGGGCAAATGGTGGGAACTAGAAAAGATCATCCTGTGTGAGGTACCCCAGAAGCAGAAAGACACACATGATATATACTCGCTTATAAGTGTATATTAGTCATATAATATAGGATAAACATACTAAAATTTATACTCTTAAAGAAGATAAACAAGAAAGAGGACTCTTGGAAAGTTGCTCAGTCCTCAATCAAAAAGTGAATGGGATAGACATTGATAGCTGGAGAAAAGAGGGAACAGGACAGGAGCCTACAACAGAGGGCCTCTGAAAGACTCTACCCAACAGGGTATCGAAGCAGGTGCTGAGACTGATAGCCAAACTTTGTGCAGAGTGCAGAAAATCTTATGAAAGAAGGGGGCGATAGAAAGTCCTGGAGGGGACAGGAGCTCCACAAGGAGAGCAACAGAACCAAGAAATCTGGGTCTAAGAGTCTTTGCAAAGACCAATACTCCAATCAAGGACCTTGCATGGAGATAAGATTCTTTTCTTTTTTTTTTTAATCTTCAGTGGTGTAGCCACCTAAAATTGGCTCACAGTGCTGCAAATAATTCTAATTAAACACATTGGTTCACAAGATAAGCTTGTAAGCTTGGTGGGGTGGCGGTATGTTCCTTTCATCTATGGTTGGTGCCCTATATAAGGAGAACAGATATATATTTGCTCATTACACACACGTAGCAGAGAATTTTTGGAATCATCACACTTTTGAAAAAAAGAATTGTTCTAGTGATAAGTTCATTGAGAGACAGCACTAAGGCTTGGACATAATTCACACCATAAAAGTTCTAGGGAAAGACACATATAATCTACAGTGGGAGAAATGCTTCATATTTGCACCTGTGTTCAAAGCTTATTTGAGGTGTTTTCTCAGTAGAAAAGTTATTTCTCATTTGATATTTGATATTTATATTAATTTACACCATTTGTTCTTGAAAAGCCACTATATATATATATACATATATAATATATATATATATATTACTTTAGCTTGAAATATTTAATCTGTTTTTGTAATTAATATGAACAGGAATGATGCATTCAAAATATCTTCAGTGGGGGAGTGTTTTATATTTTGCTCTTATAGAAGACTTCTACAAAAATATAATATTTATAGTATGATTTACAAGAAGATTGGAAGTTGAAAATGAAAAAAGGATGGAGCTGTTCAGAAACTATAGAAATATAGAAAGTTCCAGAGAAGGCAATGTCATTCATTAGTTTATTACGGGAATGTAAATATTAGACACACAACTTAACCATCTTAACAAAAATCAAATTTTCCTCCAATCTATAAGAGTGACTTTCTTGAAAAAAAAATATGTTCGTGCAACAGTGGCACAAAGCTTGTGAGAGTAACCAACCAATATCAGATTTGAGTTAAGGCTCATCTCAAGAGATGGAAGCAATACCCCAATCTGCTTGGCTAGCCCAGAGCCCAAGATTAGAAAGCACCGGGACTTTGAGGTAAGCTCAACACTACTGTTGTGCTAAAGCAATGTAGCAATAAAATGACTCCTAATGACATTCTGCTATACCCATTAATCAGTGTCCTGCTGAGGAATCATCCGAGAATTTTCCTCACACCCCAAATGGTAATGGATACACATAGCCCCAACAAAATAATATGCATAGAGGGAGGGACTTAGGAAAACTCAGCCCGAAAAGGGATCCTTCCATCAAATTCCTGCCCTCATGGCTCAGGTAAGCCTGACTAAATGGAAAAGGAAAAAGTGTGAGCCAGAGAGGATGCCAGACACCAAGGCCATTTTCTAGTCTTAATAGGGTGTGAACACATATGAAATCAGAGATATTATGTGATCGTGCTCAGGGACCAAAGCAGATGAGTCCTAGAGCTGAGAGAACATGTAGACACAAGACCCAACACCTAGCCCAAAAGCTATTTACAGCTGATAGCCACTTCAAATAAGAAATTAGTTTTCTGTGAGGGAAAACTAATTTCTCACTGGGAAAAGAAATCATTATTTTATTAATTTTAATTTTTTATAATAATTACAGTTTATTCACTTTGTATCCCAGCTGTAGCCCCCTCCCTCATTTCCTCCCAATCTTACCCTTCCTCACTCATCTCCTCCCATGCCCCTCTCCAAGTCCACTGATAGGGGAGGTCCTCCTCACCCTCCATCTTACCTTAGCCTATCAGGTCTCATCAGAACTAGCTGTGTTGTCTTCCTCTGTGGTCTGGTAAGGCTGCTCCCCCATGAGAGGTAGGGAATCAAGGAGCCAACCACTAAGTTCATGTCAGAGACAGCCCCTGTTCCCCTTACTAGGGTACCTATTTGGAGCCTGACCTGCCATGGGCTACATGTGTACAGGGAGGGGTTCTAGGTCCTCTCCATGCATGGTCCTTGGTTGCTATATCAGAAGAGACCGCTGGGCTCAGATATTTCAGTTCTATTGCTGTCCTTGTGGAGCTCCTGTCCCCTCCAGGTCTTTCTATTTCCCCTTTCTTTCATAAGATTCCCTGCACTCTGCCCAAAGTTAGGCTATGAGTCTCAGCATCTGCTTTTGTACCCTATTGGGTAGAGTCTGTCATTGGCCCTCTGTTGTAGGCTCCTGCCTGTTCCCTGTTTCCTCCCTCTTGGATGATCAATCCTCACTCAGAAAGGCAAATGAGAAACCACTCTTAAATGTAGGCCCCATCCCTAGCAGTCGATGGCCAACACAAAATTAACTAAAAGGCACCTTTATAAGCGTTTCATTTCACAATGTGTCAGTCCCCCAACCCCTCTTTTCTTAACTTAGAATTCCTTCGTGCGTACATTATGTCTTCTGGGTTTTGTGTTTTTATGGGATTTCTGTGTGTGAGGATGTATATATCTTTGTATCTATATTCATTTATTGTGATCTCCCTCTTTGACTCTTTTTCTTGTTTGGTCATATTACAATTTATTTGATTTTCTTTTATTTTTAAAATTATTATTCCATGAGGGAGATTGGCCTGAAATTCTCTTTCTTTGTTGGGTCTTTGTGAGGTTTAGGTACCAAGGTGACTGTGGCTTCATAGAATGAGTTTGGCAGTTTAGTGTCTAAGTGGGTTACATAGTAATGGGAAGAGGGACTGACATGAACTGATTGGCCTGCTCTTTGATCACCTCCCCCTGAGGGGGGAGCAGCCTTACCAGGCCACAGAAAATGACAATGCAGCCACTCCTGATGTGATCTGAGAGACTAAGATCAGAAGGAAAGAGAGGAGGACCTCCTCTATCAGTGGACTTGGGGAGGGGTGTGCATGAAGAAGGGGGGAGGGGAGGATGGGGAGGGGAGGAGGGAGGGACTCATGGGGGAATACAAAGTGAATAAAGTGTAATTAATAAAATAAAATTAAAAAAATATTATTCCATATATACTTTTTTTCTAACTAGGTACAAAATCAGTGTGTATCCAGATGGGTGAGGAGATGAGGGGAGAGAGTAGAACTGGAAAGAGTAGGGAAAGGGAAATTGTGGTCACAATACATATTATGAAAAAAGTATATTTTCAATAAAAGAAAAAAAATCTTAACAGTTCAAAGGCCTCAACATAAATCTGGAAAACTAATAGTTGATGAGATTTGGTAATGTCAACGACTTTGAAACAGATCTAATCAGATCTCTTTTATCTGAAGAAATAAGGGCAACAATTGACAAAAATGGGACTTCATGAAACTAAAAAAAAAAAAAAAATTAAAGCAAAAGAAAAACTTGTAATCAAAACATAGCAAAATAAGCAATCACTGTAGAGAGATAGCCCACAAAATAGAGAAGAGCATTGCCAGATATGCACCCAACAGAAAACTGATACCTAATCATTTTTTGAATACTTTTTTTTAGTATTTTTGAACCCCAGAAAGTATTCAAATAAAAATCAATAAACAGATATCTCTGAGATTGTAAAGATGGATCAGCAGTAAAGAACACTTGCTACTAATCCCATGTTAAGTTCTCAACACAAACGTTAGGCATCTCACAACGGAAAACTATCTATAGGTTATCTGACAAGTTATTTTCCTACATTCCTCCACATGATAGTCACAGGCACACACATGTACACATAAAGTAAAACTAGAAATAAATCTTTAAAAACGAAAACTAAGAGCCTTGATAATGGCCATGGTTTCCTGAAAAGGAAATTATTTTTGGATGAGTGGTAAGATATACACTTATCTGGGGTTTAAAAATAAGTTTTTGAATAGAGTTAAGGATTATGATGGCTTAGTATTTTGTCTATAGAAACTTCCCTTTCAAAATCAAAGATTTTTACTAGCCCTGTGTAGCTTGCTGCATTTCTAGTAACAGGTATGATTTTGCTGCTAGTGAGTTTATCTTAAGTACAATTATTTATTGGTTATTGCTGTGATATGAGTACCACTATTGCGGGTCTAGAGAGATGTTTCTATGCTGATCATTATTACAGTACATTGACATCACAGCTATGGAGGACCAGCCATTCCATGCCTCCTTTGACAGCTTACACAGTACTTTCTAGTACTATTAAACCATAGCAAAAGACGCTTTTAGGTTACACACAGCTTGAATTATTCAAGTCTTGTGTCCCAATTCTGAGTTGCCTTCAGCAATCCTCACTTCACAATCCAAAGGTGAATGGATCCTGTGGAGGCTCATAACCATGGATACATGTCCAGCACAATTCCTTCTCCTAAGCCTCAGGGAATATACTAGAAGAGTAAGTGGAAAGATTGTTAAGAACGGAAGGAGATTGTGAGATTGTTCTTTAAGAAATGATGGGAAAGCTACACCCATGCATAATACCCAAAGAACTGATTAATGAATATTGTAAATGTGATACTTATATACAGTGGAATTTAATGAAATTCATATATAAATGGATAGAGACAAAAAAAAGTTATACTGAGTGAGCTAACTCAGAATCATAATGAAAAATGAAAAATACTACATGTTCTTTCTTGTTTGCAGATCCTAGACTTGGATACTTAAATTTGTACTTTTAATTATGAATATTTATAGAAGCCAGAAGTCTAGAAATGGGTTAACGTGGTATGGGAATGCCTTCAGGGAAGAAGGACAGCCGGAAATTGGTGACAGGGGATTAATGAGGTTTGAACATGGCAACAAACTGACTACTAAATATTCATGTTTACACCCATGGACAAATGCTACTCTCATTTCCTTTCAGATAAGCTTATCTTTGTCATGAATGAAGAGACTCTAATCTGCTCTTCGCTGAAAATAAGGAGACAGTGAAAGTACAGCCCTAGATAAGACCTTTATTTTATCCCTTCTGAATCACAGGGAACATCACTATTGATGTGTCAGAAAGAACTTACGAACTACGTGATAAGAAGAGTGTGGTTGGCTTTGCCTTTAATTCCTGCACTTAAGGAGGCAAAAGCAGGCATATCTCTGTGAGTTTGAGGCCAGCTGGTAAACAATGTGAGTCCAGGACAGCCAACACTACACAGAGAAACCCTGCCTCTAAAATAAAACAAAAATAAACAAGCAAACAAAAACATAACTATAATCAAAAGCCAAAACAAAACAAAGAGAACTACTAGATAAGAAAATGAGATGGAAATTTTTGACATCTGCATGTGGCACAAATTTCAGCAAAAATCTCCCAGCAGCTATGTTTGCTTTCATAGGGCCTGAACAAGACTGGATGTGTCAACAGTCAGTCATGTACCATGGATGGTCTCACAGGCACATACCTCTTTTTATACCTATTGGCTATTGATCAATTCTTGGAGTGGACAGTCATTTTCCTCAGTGTTACCTACCCAGCAAGCTCCTGGGGAGAGATCCAATCACATGGTAAAGCGTATATCCTTAATTAAGTTTAACAGATCCCAAAATAAAACAAAACGCATATGAAGAAGAAAAAATTAAGAAATGAGGGATGGTTAAAAAGAGTAGGATAAAGTATGAGACAGTAGATTCAGAGATATAGATGAAAATATATCATTTGCATATATGAAATTATAAAAATATAAGTTAAATTTAAAGCATTTTTCCCTTACAGTTCTTGGAAAGGATCTTAATTAGTATCTCTTGAGAAGTGAATGTGAGATAATGAAGGCATCCTTCTGTAAGAATTTTAAGAGACTACATGCATGTAATTGCAAGAGAACGAGTGATCAAATCACTCAGGAAGATAAACTGTATATCTATATACTACACACATTGAAAGGCCTTTATGAAATATTAGATTGAGCCTCCATTTTCTGGAATATCTCTTGGCCTTTTAAGTTAAATCATATTTACAGTTTCGTAATGAATATTTCTTTACATACAATGCAATAATTTGTAACACTTAATATACAATATAATAAATATTTTTATATGCACAAATATGAATAATGTACTTATTATATATTAGTAAATTATCTTAACTATAAATATTCCAATAGGCTTGTTTTCTCATAAACACTATTTAATGTACAAACTTTTCTGTAGAATGGAGTTCCATTACTAATCAAAATGAAACAGCTCATCAAAACGTCCTTTCTGCATTTACTGAGCAACAGAGATCAAATGATTGTAAGTGCTTAAAAGTAGAGGAGGACACTTGTAGAGACACCCACCCCTCAGGCTCAGGAATCACTTAAAACAGCAAGGTGGAGAGAATGCAAGAGCCAGATGATGAGAGTAGAGTGGGATGCCGTGAAACGCTGTCCTCTGAAAATGATGGGGTTCTTATGACCTTATAGAGAATATGGTTACGTGTCTAAGTTCCCCTTAAGCCGAGTCAGAAAAGCTTCTGGCATGGCTATTCCACGTCTGGTGGTAGATTGCTACTTGGGGAGTAAGTCACTTTTCTCCGTGTTGGCCACAGACAAGTTGATAATCTTACAACCAAGAATCTCATCAGCTAGTATAAGAAGGAAAAATAAAGGGTTGGAAGCTATGAAAGACATATGGGGTTGCGACGGGGAGCAATAAGTAGGGGTAAGACAAACTGTTGGCCATTCACACCAACTCAAGAGGCAGTGAGCGCCCTCCCTGCTGGGGCCTATCTTTGTAAACAACTTTGTGAGCCCTCAAGTCAGGAAAGTGGCCAGGCCCCCAACCTGAATAGCTTCAGCAACCAGGTCCTGCCCACCAAGAGCTTCCTAAGACGCCTAATGGTCCTTGGCTTTGACTGTCATTCCCAGCCCAGAGGCAAACAAACGCCCAGACCCACCCTACAAGTAAAATCCCACCAATCCCTAAGCTCCCCCAAGATTAGGACTGAAAATACCACTAATCCTCAGCCCTGGAAATCTCTGACCCCTCAGAAATCCTTGTAAATTCTACCTTCTATTCAGTTCCCTGTTGTCTTCTCCCAGGAGCAGAGGCAGCAGCAATCAGATTTGTTCCTCCAAACCCTGAATTTGCTCCCCTCCAATAAATCTTTCTTACGGGCTTTGCATCCTGGGTGTGACTCTCTAGTCTGAAGAAGCAAAGGGAAGAGCGGAAGTGGAGTGGTGGAGGCTCCTCAGCTCCTCTTCTCAGCTGGCATCCCTTTCCCTGGGAGCTGCAATGCAGAAAAAGAGGAGCAGCGCCGCCCAAGTGCTACACTGTGGCAGTCCTGCTCCACAAGAGATACCCTCCTTCAGGGCTGCAGAGTCTCTGCTGTGCAGGCTTCCGCTCCGAGGTTCCTGGACTGCAGAGTCCCAGGATGCGTTTCCATCCAAGCAGCAAAGCCAACAGAAAGTAGGGTTGCGGATAAGATTATTGTATAAATAAACATATGAAAATTTTAGAGTAAAAATATTAGAAAAGAAAAAGAAATTTGCTTAGGAGTTTTTATTTTTAAAGAAATAATCAGGGGATTTAAAGATTGTAAGCTAGAGGCAGTGGGTGGCTATGAGGAAGCATTGCTTTGCGGATGAACCCAGGTAGCTGGATATATAAACCCAGTGATTTTGACAACATACACCAGATCTGTGCAAGTCCAAGACAGACTAAATCCCCACATGGAGAGCAGAACTGTGCAGAAGAATGTTGCTCCCTTGTAGAGGGGGTATTGGCAAATTTTAGCTGCTGAGAAAGAAAAAGGTCAGTTTTTTTTCTGAGTGCAGGTCCTAATAAGTTGACCACACTCAAATGAAAGGTCACATATCCAAGGATATTTACACAGCACATATTGGCCTTTATGGGGGAAAAAGAGAATGCAAAGTTGGATAGGGAAGAGTTATGGTTCTGGGAAGAAACTGGGAAGGGATGGTGAATATGATCAAGACACATTGCACACACTTCTCACAGAATATAATGTAAAACAAAGCTAAATAAAAAAGTCTTCAACTTCCAATGTCCATCTCATTTTTTTTTCTAAGTGAGGATTGATCATCTTACCCCAGGTCCTCTTTCTTGTTTAGCTTCTTTAGGTGTACAGATTTTAGAATGTTTATCCTATATTATATGTATAATTTCCACTTATAAGCGAGTATATACCATGTGTGTCTTTCTGCTTCTGGGATACCTCACTCAGGATGATATTTTCTAGATCCCACCATTTGCCTGCAAATTTCATGATTTCCTTGTTTTTAATTGCTGACTAGTGTTCCCTTGTGTTAATGTACCACAGTTTCTGTATCCATTCCTCTATTGAGGGACATCTGGGTTGTTTCCAGGTTCTTGCTATTACGAATAAAGCTGCTATGAACAAGGTTGAGCAAATGTCCCTGTGTACTTGAGCATATTTTGGATATATGCCTAGGAGTGGTATAGCTGGATCTTGAGGAAGCGCTATTCCTAATTGTCTGAGAAAGCACTAGATTGATTTCCAAAATGGTTGTACCAGTTTACATTCCCACCAACAATGGAGGAGGGTTCCCCTTTCTCCACAACCTCTCCAGCAGGTATTGTCGTTTGAGTTTTTGTTCTTAGCGATTCTGATTGGTGTAAGGTGAAGTCTCAGGGTCATTTTGATTTTCATCTCCCTGATGGCTAAGGAGTTGAGCAGTTAAGTGCTTCTCTGCCATTCTATATTCCTTTACAGAGAATTCTCTGTTTAGCTCCATACCCCATTTTTTAATTTGACTGCTTTGTTTATTGCTTTTTAATTTCTGCCTAGTAGTGTAGCAAAGCATATGCTGAGACTCATAACCAAACCTTCGACAGAATGCAAGGTATCATATGAAAGAAGGGGGAGTTATTATGACCTGGAGAAAACAGGAGCTCCACAAGGACCAAATATATCAGGGCACAGGGGTCTTTTTCTGAGATTGTTTCTCCAACCAAGAACCATGTATGGATATAACCTAGAACCCCTGCTTGGATGTAGCCCATGGTAGCTCAGTAGCCATAAGGCATTGCAGTCAGTCCTGATAAACTAGGGTCAGATAAAAGGGGAGGAGGATCTCCGCTATCAGTGGACTTTGAAAAGGGCAGGGAGGAGATGAGAAAGGGAGGGTAGGATCGGGAGGGAATGAGGCAGGGGACAACAGCTGGGATACAAAAGAAATAACCTGTGATTAATATAAAAAATAAAAATTATAAAAATAAATAGATGAATAAATAAATCATGCAATCAAAATGTCTTCAAGATATGATAACAAACACACACACACACACACACACACACACACACACACAAAAGTAATTTATGACTTCATTTGATCATCTGTATAGTATTATCATTCTCCAAAAGAAGATTTACTTTGCACCCTGAAAGAAAGCTGCACAGAGGCATACTGAGGTCAGGCTAATTCACAGCTAAGCTGTAGTTTTAGAAAAGGCATCTCTCTTTCTGGTTTGACATTGCTCTGTTAATTTATCATTCTTATATACTAACTAAAATCTAGCCTTTTGATGTTTGATTGGACTTGAACTCCAGTGCTTTTTCCAGTATTTTCAAATTTAAATTGGGTTTTCCCATCCACATCAATCAGAATTTGATTAGAAATGTGTAACTATTAGAAGTGGCATTGAATAATTGTGTAAAGGATTGAACTTACTCCATTAATTTAATTGGGGGCTTCCTCATGTATCATCCAGAGTTTGATTAAAAATGTGTGACTAGACCGAGGGTATTGAAATGATCCTGAGCGACTTGATTTCGTGTAATGCTGGGAAGTAGCTATATATTTCTTGTGAGCTGTTGGACTCTTTTGTTCTGGGTGTGGAGGAAACAGAACGAGAAGCCAAGAATGGGGGATAAGTGAAGTGATAAAGAATACCTGTGAATCTAGAGTCCTCAAAAAAATGAATTATTGCTGACCGCAGTGTTGCACTACTATTGAACCTCTGGTTTTAAAGACATAGTGACCTACAGGAAATGTTGACGATACCCTTTGTGGATCTAAAATGCCTGAGAGCAGACAATTAAAAATGCTAAGCTGGAATGTCCAACAATATCTAAAGAGCACTAGGAAAAATCTCTCAGAATACTTTATAAAAAAAAAAATCCATGGTAAAATTCACAAGCAGCAGCAATACAGTCTAATGCCATTTGAAAATCATCTTGTTTCCCTGGTATTCAGTGTTACACATGTGTTACTGCCTGTCTCAATCTCCTGTTGCTGTGATAAAGAAAATTAAGGGATAAATTTTGGCTCACAGTTCAGGTCCATCATAACAATTTGGGTATCACATGTTGTAATTAAAATTTGGAGCAAATTTTCATTCTCATGGGATGCATGTTTATGAATATTGATGTTGCATGATGTAGAGGTCCTTCAAAGATATTTTGAGTTAGTTGTTTTTATATTTTTCAATGCTGAGAATTCTACTTTTGCACAAAGATACAGTTAAAAATAGTAGAAGTATGTTTAGGAACACTTCATGATGTATTGGCAATTTTAGCTTAATCCCAAGCTACCATTTATTAAATAGTGCTTCATAAAACATGCCAGCAATTTAAATAACGACTTTTAAAACCAACACCGTTATGCAATACAGTCCCAACATATGCTAATTTGATACATGCCAAAGAATGATGACAAAACAACTTTAGAAGCCTTACTTATGATAACTGAATCATCATAGTTCCTAAAGAGCAAAAAATACCGTAGCATGGAGAGTAAAAACACCACAATTCATCACATGTGTCACTGACAAATATGAGCCTGAGCGTTCCATGCCGTGCTCAGTGATGTAGTGTGGTATGAAGGAAAAAGCAGCCTAAAGTGCAAAGGTTGTATGTTCAGAACCACGGCTGCCGGAAGTCAGTAGATGAAACATGGTTGGTAGGAAGATACATTATGCAGTTGACTTTGAATTGATTTTTCATTGTTGTGACGTAAGAAGCCTTTTACAGTTACCAGTTTTTGTTGTTTGTTGGTGATTCTGGCATTCGATGCCGAGACTAATTATGGCGTCTCCCTCTACTCTCTGAGAAGCTGTGTTTTAGAGCACCCCTTAACTTCGGTTTGTCTGATGATATCCTCGTGATTATACTGAAACTGTAGAGTATTTGTTTAATTTTTAACTAAAGTTAACAGTCTGTGCTGTTTTCATTAAAGAATGAGACATAGGCTTATGACAATAACTCAGGATTTACTAAGGGTGAGAAACTAAATGGATTAAGTTACTCTGCCAAATTTATCTATGTAAAGCTACAATTCTCTTCAACATTTCATTTTCTAAAAGGTAATAATTTAGTTTACATTAAATTACATGTGAGGAACTTATTTTGTCTCCTGAAGAATCCATCCTTACTTAGATTTTAGATATGAAAAAATTGTTCTAGGTTATTTCTCATTACTGTAACATGTACCTTTTCTGTATTATTGAAGTATCTATTATTTTTAATAATAATTTTATTTATACATTAGCTTATTTATACTACACGAGAGTAAAATTAATTTAGAGAATACATACAATCTTGCGTTTTTCTGCTAAGACCTTCAGATTAACTTCAAGCTTAATTTTGAAGTTATACCATGAAGATACTGCAACAGATACATAGCTAGCTATAAGATTTCTATATTGTTAGTCAGGAAATAAATTTCTCTTAGAAATCTGTAAAGGTATTGACTTAATGTGAGTATACAGAGAAAAGAACTAAATTCTACTTTGTTTGAATTATAACATTGATTGGCCATAAGAAAACAGATTTTATATCTGTATATATATAAGTTTAAATATAATAAACATACACACACAGTTGATAAGGATATAAAGATATACACACTTGGATTTAATAATGTCACATATCTTTCAATAATGATTGGTTCTGCTAGATAAAAAGTCCTATGAAGACTTATGCATTATATAGAAAGTATACATGAGTAACATTTACAACACTTTCTAGGATAAAAAGTGGCATTTCCATGATAAAGGTAATTATGTAAAAACACACAACAAAAAGCTACAGAATATGCAATTCAATATGCCTTCAGTTCACGTGAATGGATTAAGTGATCACGTTTAATACACAACACAATGACCTGACATTTTCTTTTATTTTGTATGTGAAGATTTCAAAAACATTTTATTTTTGTTTATTCACTGTTTTTTTTGTAAAAATAATTTTACTATTAAACTTTTCTAAGAAATAATATTTTCTGACTATTTGGAATCTGTTTACTGCTCAGAGTATTTTAGAGAGCAAAAATTAAAGACACTATTTTAAAAGAAAAAATATAAGATAATTTAGACGTTTATCTAATGTCTTCACGCAATCACAAGTGAGTCTATTTTGATGAGCTAGTAACACTGTTATTTTAATGGCAGCTATAGTGAACTGATGAAGGTCCAGGATTCTGAAACCACACTCAGTCCCTAGCTCTATAAAATTACAGTCAGACAATATTTTATGCTCAGAACGGTTAAAAATGGAGAAAAGAAAAGCAATTTGTAAAATAGTTAGGGATTAAATTAATGAATTAAAAAGGTGGTTAATATTAAATGTATGTTTAATGACTTAATTCCCAGGATCCAATTTAAATTAAAAAAAAATCAGAATAATGAACATAAAATTCTTTTCACTTAGTATTCTTTGCTAAGTTAAAATTAGAAAAAAATACTGAAAATTTTATGGGAAAAAATAGAGTTAAATTTTGCTGCTTGAAATGGAATGTTCATAGTAAATGTTGATAGTTTTTGTTTTTGTTTTTATTTTATTACAATTTATTCAATTTGTATTCTAGCTGCGGCCCTTCCTTCATCTCCTCCCAATTCCACCCTCCCTCCCATTTCTCCCCCTATGCTCCTTCCCTGATCCACTGATAGGTGAGGTCCTCCTTCCCTTCTACTTGACCCTAGCCTATTAGGTCTCATCAGGCCTCATCACTGTCTTTCTCTGTGGTCTGGCAAGGCTGCACACCCAAGAGGGAGGTGATCAGAGAGCCTGCCACTGAGTTCATGCCGCCTGCTCCCTTTACTCAGTCTCCCCACTTGGAGACTGAATCTATGGGCTACATCTGAGCAGGGGATTTTAGGTCCTCTCCATGCATTATCCTTAGTTGTGGTGTCATTCTCTTCAGGGCCGCCAGGGCTCAAGCTAGATGTCCCTCAGATGAGGAATTGATACAGAAAGTGTTGTACATTTAGACAATGGAATACTACTTAGCTATTTAAAAACAAGGAAACCTTGAAATTTGCAGGTGAATTGTGGGAACTAGAAAAGATCATCTTGAATGAGGTAACCCAGAAGTAGAATGACACTCATGGTATATACTCACTCATAAGTGTATATTAGCTATATAATATAGGATACATGTATTAAAATCTATACTCCTAAAGAATCTAAACAAGGAAGACCCTAGGGAAGATGCTCAATCCTCATTCAGAAAGGCAAATGCAATAGACATCTGAAGCATCGGGGAAAAAACAGGGAACAGGACAGGAACCTACCACAGATGGCCTCTGAATGACTCTATTGATCCAATATCAAAGCAGAGGTTGAGACTCATAGACAAACTTTGTGCCAAATGCAGGGACTCTTATGAAAGAAGGGGATGATAGAAAGACCTGGAGGGGACAGTAGCTCCAAAAGGAGACCAAGAGAGGGAAAAAAAAGTATTTTCTATACACAGAAAGATAAAAGGGCCAAAGCAAGACACATTTCATCAAATCTTGACAACTATACAACATTGTCTTCAATTACTTTACAGATACACTGCAAGCTTATTCTCAGATTTAATGTCAGATTACTATTTCTACTTTTTTCCAAATATGAAGTTCTCCTACACTTGAGTCACTGTTTTAATAAAAATTTAGTCACAGCACTTCCAAAATTAAGTCCAGTGATGATACGAGTTGATTCTTGATTGCCTGTTGCAGTCCTTGTTTATAGATTTCTCAGATAGAAACACTGTGGCCACACCTGACTCTTTTTCCATAATAGAACTTATTCCAAAAATCTTTGTTTAAAATTGTGTCTAATCCTGAGAATGCACTGATGATAATATGTGACTTGGGCAACAGGCTTAAATTTCTCTCATCCTGTCATATTTGCTAAATCTTAGAAAATCACAAAAGGTAATTCCATATTTTTTTATTTATACATTAATATTATTTTTCTGTGCCCCGACGTTTGTGTGAAACCATAGACTTTGACCATTTTTATATTTTTTTATAGGATGGCTTCTTATTTCATCATGGTCTGCATTCATTGTCATGGTTATATTTGCTGAGTTTCTAGTTAGAAAATCCATTGCTATGGATATTTAATTAAACATTTTAATACAGTTTTTAAATTTGTTCATCTATGCTCATAGCAGCTTGATTTGTAATAGCCAGAATCTCTACAAAATCTAGATGTCCCTCAACTAAAGAATGGATAGAGAAAATGTGGTACACTTACACATCTGATTACTACTCAGCAATTAAATACAAAGAAATGATGAAATTTTCAGGCAAATGGATAGAACTAGAAACGATCATCCTGAGTGACGTAACTCAGAAACAGAAAGACACGCCTAGTACCTATTCACTCATAAGGGGATAATAGCCAACATTTTCTTATTTTTCGAATCCATATATGTTCTAATAGTGTTAGTAAAATTGTGCAGTAATAGTATACCATAAACATGATAATTTATAACAAGTTTATTATTCTGGCATGTTAAGCCTCAAATATTAGAACACAGGCACCTGATGTGGGGTGACTTCATTGGTAGCAACATAGAAGAGTGAAGGATCAGAAGACAGAAAGACCCAATTTATGGAGGAGGCGAGACCTCAACTTTTGCAAAGAGCATACTCCAATCTTGTGGGCAGAACTCTATGGCCTAACCATCGGGTAGAGCCTCCGCATCTGAGTAATAACACCATGGTGACTACATTTCAACATATGTTTTGAAGGGAACTCTTAAATCAGTGCAATAAAGTATACCAAATATAAAACTGCCCAGTCAAGCTTAAGCGAAGTGTAACTTTAGCAAACTAGTTGATACAAGTCATACTTTAATTTTGCTTCAAATGTGAAAAACATCTCTGGTGTTTTCAGAGTCATCATGTACTTATTATACTACAACCCAAAAATGATATTTCAGAAGACTCCTACAACATTTAAAATATGCATATTAGCTTCACCAGTTTTTCCTCTAATTTGTTTCTTTTTTAAAAAAATTAAACATTATTATATATCATAATATCCCTTCCCATTTATCTCTCCAAAACTGACATATACATCTCTTTCAAATTCATGTTATAAAATTATAAATTTTATACATTGTTATTCTGACTGAAGTAAAATGGAATTACAGGAAAATTTTAATTTGCATTTTTCTTTTGGCTATTGATGTTAAATATTTTTTTTTTCCAAGTGCTTACTGGTCATTTGTATTTGTTGTTTTGAAAACTTCCATATTAAGTTTACTAGCTTGTTAATTCAATCATTTTGGGCTTGTTACCTACTTAAAACTTCATCCACTGTAGACTTAGACCCACTCATTCTTGACGTCGAGCAGCATGAAAATACCTAATAGCCACAATATAAATGCAGGCAGAGGACTAGGTGAACTGCCACCGTCAGTTTCTATTGGTGCAAGATGTTTGACATGGAAAGGTCAGTGAGTTTTGTATGTTGATTTTGTACCCTGTTTCCTCTTTGCTAAATATTTATCAAATGTAAAAGTTTTATAGTGGTTTATCTAGGCTGCTATACATAAGATAATATTGCCTTAAATATAAATGTTTTGATCTCCTCTTTGCATATATATATATATATATATATATATCCCTTTTACTTCCTCCTAACCTAAATTTATTGCTTAAGTTAAGACTTGTTTTAGTTCTTAGTTGGAAAGTAAAATAATTACTCTTTATTTGGTTTATGATATTTTCTACAGGAGTTTCATAACCAGTCATTATTATTTTTATTTTTATTTCTTCTATATCTAGTTTCTTCATTTATCTTACAAAGTATTTTGATTTGTGTAAAATATTTTTTAATCACACATGACCACTCTGTCCTTAATACTGTTAATTTGTTAAGAAATATGAAGGTAATTGTATATTATAAAACCAATATGACAAAATGTTGTTTATAAATATTCTATATTGTATATTAAGCATATATTATGTATTATTTTACTAATATATGAGTTCTATGACAAACACTGTTTTTATTATATAATTAATAATTTATCTTCAATTTATTTTTGTGGAAGAAGCTGATTTTGAAGACAATTATTAAATAATAAATATACATTTACATGTCAATGCATTTCAGTATCATGGAATATTTTAGTTGCTTCAAACAGGATACTGTTTTATATAGGATAATATACTGCATATACTTATGAATAACTTTTTTTAGATTTTTCTATTTTATTTATTTATCATCTTTTTTAGGCTTTTAAAATTAATTATATAATTAAAATTTAATCACTTTTAATTTCTGCTGTAGCACCCTCCCTTGTCTCCTCCTAGTTCTCTCCCTCTCTGTCTCTTCCTTAGTCCCCTGATAGGGGAGGACCTCCTCCCCTTCTATCTTACCCTAGCTTATCAGGTTTCATCAAGGCTGGCTGAATCATCTTCTGTTGCCTGGCAAGGCTGCACCTCCCAGGGGAAAGGTGATCCAAGAACAAGCCACTGAGTTCATGCAGAGAGAGCCCCTGTTCCTCTTACTAGGGTTACTGAGCAGCCTATGGGCTTTTTCTGAGCAGGGGGTTTAGGTCCTCTCCATGCATGGTCCTTGGTTGGATTATCAGTTTCTAGAGGTCTCCCTGGGCCCAGGTTTTTTGGCTCTGTTGGTCCTGTGGAATTCTTCACCCCTCCTTGACTTTCTATCTCCATCTTCTTCCATAGGATTTCTGGGTTCTGCCTAAAATTTGGTTATGAGTCTCAGTATCTCCTTCAATACTCTGGTGTGTAGAGTCATTCGGAGGTTCTCTGTGGAATGCTCCTGCCCTGTTCCTTGACTTCTCCTACTTCTGATATCTATCCTGTTTGTCCTTCTGAGTGAGGTTTCAGCCTCTTCCCTAGGATGCTCCTTGTTTAGCTTCTTTAGGATTATAAATTTTAGTATATTTATCCTATATTATATGGCTAACTAATATTCACTTATAAGTTAGTATATGCCATTTCTGTCTTTCTGCTTCTGGGATACCTCACTCAGAATGATTTTTTCTAGTCCCCAACATTTGCCTGCAAATTTCACTATTTCCTTGTTTTTAATAGCTGAGTAATATTCCATTGAGCAAATGTACCACAATTTCTGTATCCATACCTCCGTTGAAGGATATCTAGGTTCTTTCCAGATTCTGGCTATTACAAATAAAGCTGCTATGAACATGGTTGAGAAAATGTTCTTATTGAATGGTAGATACATGCCTAGAAATGTTCTTATTGAATGGTAGATACATGCCTAGGAGTGGTATAGCTGGATCATTTTTTTTTCTTTTTTTATTTTTATTATTAGTTACATTTTATTAACTCTGTATCCCAGCTGTATTCTGTTTCCTCATTCCCTCCCAATTCCACCCTCCCTCCCTCATCTCCTCCCTGACCCTTTCCAAGTCCACTGATTGGGGAGGACCTCCTCCCCTTTCATCTGACCCTGGTTTATCAGGTATCTTCAGGACTGGCTGCAAAGTCCTCCTCTGTGGCCTAACAGGACTGCTCCTCCCTTGGGGGGGGGTGTCAAAGAGCCTGCCAATGAGTTCATGTCAGAAGTAGTCCCTGTTCCCCTTAGTAGGGAAACCCACTTGGTTACTGAGCTACCACAGGCTAAGACTCATAACCAAACCATCGGTAGAGTGCAGGGAATCATATGAAAAAGGGGGAGTTAATATGGCGCGGAAAGGATAGAAGCTCCACAAGGACCAAATATATAAAGGCACAGGGATCTTATATGAGACTGTTTATCCAACCAAGAACTATGTATGGATAGCTGGATCTTGAGGTAGCACTATTTCTAATTTTCTGAGAAAGCACCAGATTGATTTCCAAAATGGAAATCTTTCCCACCAGCAATGGAGGAGGGCTCAACTTTCTCTATAATCTCTCCAGGATGCATCATCCATAGAGTGTTTGATGTCAGCCATTCTGGTATCTAGGGGTTGTTTCGATTTGCATTTCCCGAATGACTAAGGAAGTCAAACATTTCCTTAGGTGATTAGAGTTTTATGGATTGTGTATCAATATTATAAAATAAACATTTAGATAAAAAAAATCTCTAGGCTTTTGAAATTAATTACATTTTACATTCCCAGAGTACAATTTAAAATAAATTATTTGGAGATGATAAAGATAAATACTTGAAATTTGTCTAACAACACATTTAAGTAACTTATGATATAACTACCTAATGATTTAAAATGTTGTACATAAAATAATTGGTACATCTATCTATACTTATATGTGTGTGTATACATATCAAAGGAAAGATAAAAATTTCTACAACTATGACATATGTTTTTCTTTAAAAAGTATAGCCTTATCACAAAGAATGAATATACACTGAAGCAAAGGCCAAAGCTAAAGCAGTTCTGACTTTTGATATTAAACAGACTCTCTGTGCCTGTCAAGAAGTTAAATGCACAAAAATTCATTTTCTCCATGATCTTCTCACA
The DNA here is from genome assembly GCF_030254825.1 of Meriones unguiculatus. Classification (NCBI taxonomy): domain Eukaryota; kingdom Metazoa; phylum Chordata; class Mammalia; order Rodentia; family Muridae; genus Meriones; species Meriones unguiculatus. Next base: position 50,245,353 of record NC_083363.1, read on the forward strand.
ATAGTAGCTCTCTCTATACAAACAGTAAGTTCTTGGGTGTGCCATGTCACTACCTGGAGGACAGTTGATTTATTTATGTGCCACAAAAATAAAACTTTGCCTTTATCTTCAGATTTTAGGTTGTACCTTCCCAGTGCTAAGTACTTCTTTCTTCATAACCCTAACCTACTAAGATAAAAGATCCTCTCATCAATATGTCTTATATACCACAGATTTCAGAATTATATTTGCTCAGCCAGACTAACAAATCTTACGAAAGTTCTCGAAAACAGTTTGAAGACCTTAAATATGCAGTGGCTTAAGAAAATTACCTTCAAGAAAGTTTGTATGGGTTCACTATTATATAAGCATCCTGTGAGCATAGGTAGCTGCCACAGAACTATTAGCAAAACTGATCATTAGCTTGTACATTTGTCATAAAATTGCATTTTTGTTTTTGTTTTAACTTTTATTAATTACACTTTATTTACTTTGTATTCCCCCATAAACCCTTCTCTCCTCCCCTCCTAATCCCACCTTCTCTCCCCTTTCTTCATGCATACCCCTCCCTAAGTCCACTGATAGGGAAAGTCCTCCTCTCCTTCCTTCTGATCTTAGTCTATCAGATCACATCAGGAGTGGCTGCATTGTCATCTTCTGTGGCCTTGTAAAGCATGGTGGTTGTTCATTTCTTAACTTGTATTTTCTGGTTGTTTTTGTATATTTTAATATTTATTAATTATATCTATATTTATATGTCTATATTATAATAAATTGAGTTTAATTACAACATTTTATTGTCACATTATTGATTGAGATTATTAATCTTAATAGTCACATTTATCTCAAAAATCATGACATTTGTGCTAATATCACATTGGTGGTCGTGTCTTACCAGGAAGGTCAGTATTATAACGCTCTAAGTTCATAGCTGAGTATGATTGATAATGACTTTTTCTCTCTTTGATAATGTGCAGAGCATCTTCTAACACTTTTTTAAATCCACCTGGTGTGCTAAAAGTTTCCAGGTGGGTAGAGTGCCGGCATCTTTTCTCCATGTGCTATGACTAAAGTGTGTGATATCTTCAGCAACAAGATGCTGAGTCCTGGAGTGGAACTAAAACATCGACAATAGCCTGTAATGTCTGATGATCTATGATAGATACCTCCTGATGACCAGTTCTGATGGAAGCCGCTCAGTCCTGGCCCTGGAATTTTTATCTGTTAGCCTGTGGTATCTTGGTAGTCACTATGTGACATAATAATCATCACAGTTGGAAGCTGCTCAGCACGGATGCTGGAAAACCAGCTCTGAACCTCTAAAGGGTAGCAACTGCTCTTTACCTCCCTGCCAGCTCCCCAGGATATACAATAGCATTTTCTAAAAAGCATATTTTCATTAAAATGACCTTATGTTTTACTTATGTTAATACTAAATATTTTAAACATTTAAATATTTGAAATATATTTTCTGCCATACAGTTTACTGCTTCACTATATTAGCACAGTGACTATTATTTCCTTCGTCATTTGATTTTACTGTTACTGCTCTGGAAATCATACTGATTAACATTTAGTGATTTATCATTCTGTATTATGCATAATTACATATTAATCTAAATGAAAGTTGTGTTCAATTTTCTGTGCATATCTATACAAAACATTAGCAGCATTTATTGTATTTATGTGTTCCTAAAATTGGGTGTACATTCTTTTAAAAAATAAACCAAATATGTAGGTACCACATAACAGATGTTATGTGAACTGGGAGAATAGCAATTCAAGTTACTAACAGAATGATTTTCCCCTGGTTACTATCATTGATGATCCAGAGTTCATCCATAAAGAATTCTATATTGCCAATCACTGTTTCTCAGACTATATATTTTAATTTATAGTATAATAATATTGTATTTGTGTGTTGAGTTTTTATACCTTCATAAAAAATACTTAGCCTTATAAGACCAAAGCCTTATTCACCATGGCATACAACAGCTTAATTATTCTACAGAAATCTTTAATAGAGAAAGTACACATTGGATATTCTTCTATGCTCCTGTTGATTCAGAGTCACTATAAGTGGCCTAGGCCCAAGCTGGTGATCTTCCAGTCTCAGCTTCCTAAGTGATGGGAATATAACCAGTTGTTACTACCAAACTTGAGCATTATTTCTGATAATATTATTGTAGACACTTTGTGAAATGTGAACATAAGAAGATAATAAATGAGTAATTTTTCATGTGTATATTTAATGATTCTTCCATTGTGATTTTACCAATTCCTTGGTGATGTTTTCTTTTTATCTTCTTGAAAAAAAATATATTTATTTCTCTAGGTGATATTCTTATATTTATTTTAAAATTTTAACCAAAAGTTTGTTCTCTGGTATATATGACAGCACAGGGGTCTATAATTTCAATGCCTTTTCAGTATTGTGTGATAGATTTAAAAAAAGGGGTTACTATGAAGCAGTAGGCTCATAGTAAGGATCAACAGTGAGTTCTCTGCTATTCAAAAAAGTATCAGATACCCGTGAGAGATAAATAGCAGTAGACTTCCACTGACCTGATTCCTACAATTCTATTTGATACATCAGTGTTTATTTAAAGCTGAACTCTTTTATATATTAAAATCATATTATTAATGATCAAAACAATATAATTTAAGTAGGATTATGGATATTTTATAAAATGGCACAAATATGGAAATAGTAATAAACATAAAATAGAAAACTCATATGTTGTTACTGTGTTACCAATTTAGATATAAGCAAAGAAAACAGAAGTTACAAATATAATCACCCAAAAATAGAAACAACTGAAAATAGCTTAACAATTTTTAGAATTAATTATGTAAATTTTTACTGTATAAAGTTGTCTCAGGTTCCCCCTCAAAGGCAATCTTAACATCTTTGTTGCCCTTTTTTGACTCTAGACAGACTGCTTTCCATGGATTCCACGGTCCGCTGTTGGTGAAGACCCAGGGAGGCTACTTGTGTCTCCCTTACCTTCATTCACTCTAGTTTCCTTACAGTATCCAGGGACCTGCATTAACATTAAATCAAAACTCTCTCAGTCCTTTTCCATTCCCTTGGGACATTCATGTCATAGACAAGGTACACCTAATTCTGCCTCTGCCCTAAGAACCCATTTTGTAAGCCCCCAAGAGTCAGGTTTTTTTACCCAGCTACTGGCCTATCACCCATCTCACCCACTATACCAATCTGACAATTCTTTGTGATTGTCCTTATAGTAACACCAACAGTTTCAGATTTGGGACAGTAAAGTCTGAACAGGAGCCTATCACAGAGGGCCTCTGAAAGATTCTATCTATCAGTGTAACAAAGCAGATGCTGAGACTCATAACCAAACCTTGGGCAGAGTACAGGAAATCATATGAAAGAAGGGTGAGTTAGTATGACAAGGAGAGGACAGGAGCTCCAAAAAGACCATATATATCTGGGCATAGGGGTCTTTTCTGAGACTGTTTCTCCAAACAAGGACCATGGTTCATGGCAACTCAGTCTCCAAGTGGGTACCCTAGTAAGGGGAACAGTGACTATTTCTGACAGGAACTCAATGACTGACTCTTTGACCTCCTCCCACCCCAAGGAAGGAGCAGCCTTACTAGGCCACAGAGGAGAACATTGCAGCCAGTCCTGAAGATGCCTGATAAGCTAGGGTCAATGAAAGGGGAAGAGGATCTCCCCTATCTGTGGACTTGGAAAGGGGCAGGGAGGAGATGAGGGAGGTAGGGTGGGATTGGGAGAGAATGAGGGAGGGGGCTACAGCTGGGATACAAAGTTAATGAACTGTAACTAATATAAAAAATAAAAAAGCATAAAGTACATGTTATTTGGAAAAAAATACCCAGCATATCCTCAAAGACAGAAAACTGAACATCATTCAGCTAGTCCAAAACTTGACAGATTGAGAAAACAGAAGTCAAAGGACTAAACTCTCACCCAACAAAGGCAAGACCAAATATCCAGAATATTAAACAACAAAAACATTTTAACTACATATGTGCCTATGTATCTTCACAAAACCGAAATAATGAACAACCAAGACAATATGCTGCCTCTCAAACCCAGCATACTTACTACCATATTCTCAAAGAGAAGCCGTTTAGTTGAATCACAAGAAAAGCACTTTGAAATAACGGTTGTAAATATGTTCAAGGACATTAAAGATGGTATGAATACATACTTCCTTCAGTAAAAATTGTGGAAACAAACAGCTGAATATAATTTAATTGAAAACAATTAAACAGAGGAAATAGAAATTTAAAAAAGATAAAACCACTAAAATAAAACTTTGATCTTAGTCATGCTTATGAGTGTAAGGTGACATCTCAGGGTCATTTTGATTTGCATCTCCCTGATGGTTAAGGACGTTGAACACTTTTTTAAGTGTTTCTCTGCCATTCTGTATTCCTTTACAGAAAATTTTCTGGTTAGCTCTGTACCCCATTTTTTAATTGTATTACTTGATTTGTTGCATTTTATCTTGTTCAGTTCTTCATATATTCTGGATATCAGCCCTCTGTCAGATATAGGGTTGGAAAAGATCCTTCCCAGTCTGTAGGCTGTCATTTTGTTCTGATGACAGTGTCTTTTGCTTTACAGAAGCTTTTCAGTTTCATGAGGTCCCATTTTATGGATTGTTGACCTTAGAGCCTGAGCTGTTGGTATTCTGTTCAGGAAGCTGTCTCCTGTGCCAATGAGTTCAAGGATCTTCCCCACTTTTTCTTCTAGCAGATTTAGTGTGTCTGGTTTTATATTGAGGTCTTTGATGAACTTGAACTTTACTTTGGTGTAGGGTGATAAATATAGATCTATTTGCATCTTTCTACATGTAGATATCTGCTCAACATGCTTAGTCATCAGGGAAATGTAAATCAAATCGACCTTGAGATTTCACGTTACACTTATAAGAATGGCTAAGATCAAAAACATAAGTGACAATACATGCTAGAGAGGATGTGTAGAAAGAGGAATGCTCCTCCACGGCTGGTGGGAATGTAAACTTGTATAACCACTTTGGAAATAAATCTGGTGCTTTCTTAGATAATTAGGAATAGTGCTTCCTCAAAATCCAGCCATACCACTCCTAGGCATATTTACAAAATATACACAATTACACATCAGTGGCACTTACTCAACCATGTTTGTAGCAGCTTTATTTGACTTTTTATTAAATTTATATTTTTATATTAGTTACAGTTTATTCACTTTGTATCCCAGCTGTACCTCCCTCCCTCATTCCCCCTATCCCTCCCTGACCCTCTCCTAGTCCACTGATAGGGCAGGTCCTCCTCCCCTTCCAGCTGAACCAAGCTTATCAGATCTCATCAGGAATGGTTGCATTGTCCTCCTCTGTGACCTGGCAAAGCTTTTCCCTCCTCAGGGGAGAGGGTGGTCAAAGAGCCAGCCACTGAGTTCATTTCAGACACAGTCCCTGTTCCCCTTACTAGGGACCCACTTCAATACTGAACTGTCATGGGCTACATATAAGCAGGGGTTCTAGGTTATATCCATGCATGGTCCTTGGTTGGAGTGCCAGTCTCAGAAAAGAGCCTTGTGTCCAGCTTTATTTGTAATAGCCAGAACCTGGAAACAACCCAGATGTCCCTTAACAGAGGAATGGATCCAGAAATTGTGATACATTTACACAATGGAATACTACTCAGCTATTAAAAACAAGGAAATCATGAAATTCACAGGCAAATAGTGGGAAATAGAAAAGATCATCCTGAGTGAGATATCCCAGAAGCAGAAAGACACACATGGTATACACTCACTTTAAGTGGATATTAGTCATGTAATATAGGATAAACATACTAAGATCTATACACCTAAAAGAGCTAAGTAAGAAGGAGGACACTGGGTAAGATGATCAATCCTCACCCAGAAAGGCAAGTGGGATGGGCATCACAAGAAGGTGAAAACAGGGAACAGGACAGGAGTCTACCACAGAGTCTGAAAGACTCTACCCAGCAGTGTATCAAAGCAGATTCTAAGGCTCAGAGCCAAACTTTGGGAAGAGTGCAGAGAATATTATGAAAGAAGGGGGAGATAGAAAGACCTGTAGAGTGCGGGAGCTCCACAAGGAGAGCAACAGAACCAAAATATCTGGGCACAGGGGTCTTTTCTGAGACTGATACTCCAACCAAGGACCATGCATGGAGATAACCTAGAACACCTGCACAGATGGAGCCCATGGAAGCTCAGTCTCTTAGTTGGTTCCCTAATAAGAGGAACAGGGATTGTCGCTGACATGAACTCAGTGCCTGGGTTTTTGATTACCTTTCCCTGATGGGGGAGCAGCCTTACAAGGCCACAGAGGAAGACAGTGTAGCCAAGCTTGATTAGACCTGATAGGCTAGGGTCAGAAGGAAAAGAAGGAAGACCTCTCTTCTCAGTGGACTTGGAGAGGCACTTGGGAGATGAAGGAGGGGGCTACAGGTGGGATGCAAAGTGAATAAAATATAATTAATATAAAATTAAAATTAAAAAATATGGAATATGCATATAAAAGAAAAAGAATGAAAGACACTAATGTTGCTCTGACTCCAAATACACATGCAAGAATTCAACAGCAACAAATATTGAATTATTGAACACTTAATCATGACCAAGATATTCTCAACAAAGTACTTTGAAACTGAACTTAAAAAAAACATATCACAAAAATTATCTATCATGTTCAAATTGATTGTATATCAGAGATTCAGGGATGGTTCAATCTACTTAAATCAATAACTATAATCCACCCTCTAAACAGACTGAAAGCCTAAAACACACGTGATGATCTCATGAGATGCAGTCTTTGACAAAAATCCAACATTTCCTTCTTTTATAAGATTCCCTGCAATCTGCCCAAAGTTAGGTTACAGGTCTCAGAATGGAGGGACAGGAGCTCTAAAAGGAGATCAACAGTTGCTAAATATTTGGGCCATGGTGTGCCTGCAGAGACTGAGAAATCAACCAAGAACCATGCATGGAAAGTACCTAAACACCCTGCTCAGATGTAGCCCATGGGCCGCTCAGTCTCCATGCAGGTAAGGGGAGCAGGGGCATTCACTGGCATGAACTCGGCTGCCTGCTCTTGATTTCCTCCCCCTGGTGTGGTGGCATTATTAAGACACAGAGAAAAAGAATCCAGACAGTCCTGATGAGACCTGATAGGGTAGGGTCAGACAGTAGGGCAGGAAGACCTCTCCTATCAGTGGATTAAGAAAGGGACATAGCAGGGGAGAAGGAGTGTGTGACCTCAAGGAGATAAGAGAGGCAGCTACAACCAAGATATAAAGTGAATAAGTTGTAATTAATAATAATAATAATAATAATAATAAAAGACAAATAATCGGACACCTCTCCATAATAAATGTACCGGAGAGACTAGGAATAGAAGAATCATAATTAAAGTTAATAGACAAGAATTGAAGCAAGCTTATAGTCAGCATCAAACTAGAAAGAAACTCAAAGTATTTCCACTAAAATCAGGAGTAAGAAAAGGTTGTCAACTTCCTCTATATGTATTTAAGATAGAACTGAAAGTCTTATAAAGAATAATACAACATAGATATCAAGAGGATATATAAGGAGAAAAGAAGGCAAACTATCTTAATTTATTGAGAATATTTTATATGTAAAAGACTATAAAGATTCTACTAAGAGACTTATCATCTACCAGGTGATGAGCATTTTCAGCAAAATACACAGTACAAAATTAACACATAAAAATCAGCAAATTTTCTATGCGAATGGCAAAACAGACTGAGAAAGAAATCAGGGAAAACATATCTTTTACAATAGCATTAGAAAAGTATAGTGGAATAACTCTAATCAAACAAGTGAAAACTTAAGAAATTGGTGAATATCCAAGCATTATAAAAACTTTTAAGACATTGGTTAATAAAATTGAAGACACCAGAATGTATAAAGAATCCCACGTTTATGGACTGATAAGATTAATATAGTGAATATTGTTATCCTACCAAAAGCTGTCCAAAGTATCAGTAAAACTCCCATTAAGACACCAACACCATTCTTTACAGACATTGAAAGGAATAAAAAAAAAAAAAAAACTGCAAATGGAAACACAGAATAGACAAGATAACTTAAACAATCCTGGAAAATAGAACTTCTAGATCCATCACCACCCTAAATTTCAACTGGTACTACAGAGATGTCATAATAAAACTAGCATGGCATTGGCATAAAAACTCATGTATTGGTTAATATAATTGAACTTAATTTAGGGCCATAAAATCACATATGTACAGCATGTTTTTCTTTTTTTAAGTAAAGAACTAAAAGTCACAGTAGAGTAATGTCCTCATCTTCCAATGAATGGCAATGGTGAAACTGAAAGATTGTATGTAAAAGATTTCAAGTAGATCTTCATCTCTATGACTGTAGAACACTCAACTTAATATAGGCCAAGTAATTCAGATTCATACCTGATACTCTGAATTCGATGAGAAAGGAAAAAAATGTGTTTGACTGGCACACAGAAAGATGTTCTGAATAGGATCCTAATAGTGAGGCATTAAGTATTTCCTGTGTTCATTTATATGCTTAATTTGCATATGTTAAATTTAAATAGTTGAAATCTCTGCTCATCATATTTGCTATTATTCAAAAACAATATATTATTAGTGTTTTATAATCACTAACACTGTAATTAGTCAAAAACATTTTGTTTATGTATTTGTTTAATCTACTGTGGGTTTTTATAATTGATAATCTTAGAAATACTATTTTCGAATTCTAGCACCTGTGGTTAAAAAGACTCAGGTGTGTACTTCTCTCCATTTGTGTTCCAGGGCAATAGGTTTTCTCTCTCGTAATTATTTTGTCATTCATATTTCTCTATTCTTTCATGGACAAAATAAATTCACAAAGGAAGGGAAAAAATAATCATTTACTAAATGGGAGATCAGAACACTAAAAAGCCTCTCTGTACCAAGTTTTTTTGATCAGACAGGCAACCTGGAAATTATATTTATCAAATATACATCTGACAAATAGTGAATATTTAAAATATAAAAAATTAAAGAATAACAACCTGAACATTAAAAAAATACAATTTTGGCATAGAATTAAATATCTCACAAGTGGCTGAGGACCTATTTAAATTTAAAATGCTCAACATTCTTAATCACCAGAAAATCCATATCAAAATTTCTTGGACATATAAGCTTATCTCTCTAAGCTCAGTCAAGATCAGTAAGGAAAGCAACTGCTTATGCTGTTTAGGATGTGGCTATCAAAAAGCACGTGTTGCCGGTGGGAGTGTAAAATTGTGCAGCCACCATGAAAATCAGTATGCTGGTTCCTTGGGAAGCTGAGAATAAAATACGTCTCATGCTCCAGCTTTACCAATCATGAACACATACCCAAAAACCACTATATCCTACTGTAAAGGTACCTGCTACATCATGTACATTTATAACTGTTAGAGAATGGAAACAGTCTAGAAGTCCATCTACTAATGAACGTTGTGGTGGCTTGAGTGACAATGTGCTCCAAAGGCTCCCATGTGTGAATACTTGCGAATCCCGAAGAGTTGGAGAAGAGTTGGTAACATCAGAAGGTACGGCCTTGTTTTAGAAGATGTGTCACTGAGTTTGGGCTTTGTGGCTTCAGAATCCCATGTCATTCTCAGCTTCCCCCTCTATCTCTGTCTTGAGCTTCCAAATGAGATGTAAACTTTTTCTGTTCCAGCACCAAGTCTGCCTGCCTGCCGCCATGCTTCCCACCATGATGATCCTGAATTCTAACACTCTGAAGCTTTTAGTCATTGAATTGAATCTTTTCTTTTTAAAGTTGCCTTGGCCATGGTGTCTCTTCTCTGTAATAGAACAGCAGCAAAGACAAATGAAAAACGAATGTGTGCCATGTTCACAGTGTAATTTTCCTTTGTTAAGTACAGTGAAATAGTTTCAGGTAAATACATGAAGCTAGAAGCTATCATTCTGAGTAGGATAACAAAAACCAAAAAGAAAAACATTTTTTCTCTTGTATGTGTGTTATCATCTACCCTTTAGATACATGTGCTTCTTTTTAATAATTCTAGCAAACTTAGGCAATTTATAAGGTACCACTGGGGAAGAGTGACTCTTCCAAGGAGAGCAAAATACAATGTAGTATTGTTCAGAAGAGTTAAAGGCATAAGAAGGGAGGATAGGATAGAGGAGGACATATGGATAGGAATAACTAACACTGAAGACACTGACAAGTCGTATGAACCTACTATTGTATAAGCCCCTTAAAACATGTGTGTGTGTAAAATAACCATATAATGCATCAGGAAATTCCCAACATATCCATTATATAATAACAAATAAAACCCACATCACTAAAAATGCGTTACATCTTTTTATTCACTTTTCAAAGGAATCCCGTAGTCTTCTTTCTCAAACATTACAAGCTTTTGTCAATTCTACTGGTTTTACTCCCATCTTGACAATAAGCCCTATTAGGGAATACAGCACATACTTTTGTACTCTAACATGAATAAATCCAGCTTGTACTCAATTAGAAGCTCTATCACTGCTGGCTGTTGATCCTAGTGCTGGAAGTTGCTCTGCACACTACTAAAGAATGAAATTAGGCACCAATTATTCAGATATGAACCCTGTGAGCACTAATTAGCAACTGGCCTGAAGGACGAAAACCCTGTTATGATTGTGGGAAATACTAAGGGAGAATGCAGGACTGTTTTATTGACTGTAAAGCTCACTACATAGGATAGAACTCATGTACTTATATTGCGTATTGTTAATGGAACCCTGAACCTGAGACTACATAAGTCAGTGGCCCAGGAAAAAGACTACTACCATTGTTGTGATAAAGGAACTTAGCAGTAAAATGACTTCTAATGATATGTTCCTATACCCATAGATCACCGTCTCCCTTATCCCTAACCAGTCAAGCTTCTTGACACACATGGTAATTAACACAGTCCCATAACTGAACACTATGTAGAGTAGGTACATTTAGTGCCCAGGGAACTATGATAAAGAGGGGAATAAGAAGATTGTAAGAGCCAGAGATGATAGACAATTTCAAGAAAAGTGTTTTCAAGATGAAGGAGGGCGCATAAACATTTTTTCTTTCTTTTTTATTATTAGTTACATTTTATTAACTCTGTATCCCAGGTGCATCCTGCTCCCTCCCTCCCTCCCTCATCTCCTCCCTGCCCCTTTCCAAGTCCACAGATAGGGGAGGTCCTCCTCCCCTTTCATCTGACCCTGTTTTATCAGGTATCTTCAGGACTGGCTGCAAAATCCTCCTCTGTGGCCTAGCAGGACTGCTCCTCCCTTTGGGGGTGGGAGTCAAAGAGCCTGCCATTGAGATCCTGTCAGAATTAGTCTTTGCTCCCCTTACTATGGAAAACCAATTGATTACTGAGCTACCACAGGCTTCATCTGAGCAGGGGTTATATCCATACGTGGTCCTTGGTGGAGTGTCAGTCTCAGAAAAGACCCCTGTGCCCAGATATATTTGGTCCTTGTGGAGCTCCTATCCTTTCCATGTCATACTAACTCCCTTTTCTTTCATATGATTCCCTGCACTCTGCCAAAGGTTTGGTTATGAGTCTTAGTATCTGCTTTGATACACTGCTAGGTAGAGTCTTTCAGGGGCCCTCTGCAGTAGGATCCTTTCTTGTTACTTGTTTTCTCCTACATCCAATGCATCACCCCTGCCCCTTTGTCTTTCTAAGTGAGGATTGATCATTTTATCCTGGGTCCTCTTTCTTATTGATCTTCTTTAGGTGTATATATTTCATTATGTTTATCATATCTTATAGGACTATATGAGTGAGTATATACCATGTATGTCTTTCTGTTTCTGGGATACCTCACTCAGAATGATCCTTTTAACTCACAGAGCCTATGCCAGCATGTGTAAGACCTTCAGATGCTCTAACCAGACTAAAATCTCAGCATGACAGCTGCAAAATTAACACAAAGGGACTTCACTTCCAGCTAAAGAACTATTCACAATTGATAGCTGTTGAAAAAGGGAAAGTCAGTTTTCTTCAGGGGGTGATTCTCTGTGTATCAACCATATTCCTGGGCAAATCACATGTGCTGGAGAGGATAGCCAAAGTAAATTATATTTTTTTTCTTTTATTTAAACTTGTTTTAAATTTTCTTTTATTTTTTTAAAGAAAGATAGAACATGAAGTTGAGTGTTTGGTGTTTAAAGATCTGAGGTGAGTCAAGAATGAGAAACAATATGAAAAAAATATTTTATAAAATTCTCAAGTAATAAATAAAAGAGGGAAAAAAGAAAGTAAGTGGAAACTAAGCAAGGTGGCACATGCCTGTAATCCCAGCATTCAGGTAGGCAGACATAGGAAGATCTCTGTGAGTTCAAAGCCAGCCTTGTTTACAAAGTGAGTTCAGGACAGCCAAGGCTACACAGCAAAACCCTGTTTCAAAGAAACCAAGCAACCAACCAACCAACCAACCACCAACTGTCCAACCAAGCAAACAAACAAACAAATGAACAAATGAAAGAAAATAAGCTGAAATTAAAATAAGCCTTTGACCAATCAAAATATTTGAAAAGTCTCATTCCTTTATTAAATTAAGAAAATGTTTAAACTTACCAAGATAAGATAGAGTACAATAGTGTAATTCATTATAATCTAGAATTAAAATGCTAATCTCTGTCATATACAATTTGAAAGATTATCTTTTAAATAACTTCAAAAACAGTTTGAAAATTAGTTTAACCACGACAATTCTCAACATCCTGACTAGTCATAATTAAAAGATAAACAGAAACATTACATAACACAATAAACTATATGAACAATAAATTTTAGAGTAGAATATTTGACAATTTTAGTTCAATATTTTATCATTTCTATAATAGTAATACATTAAAAGACATTTCACATGTCCATAAAACTGAACATTTATTAACTGTATATATATATATATATATATATATATATATATATATATATATATATGTTATGATTCCAGGAAAACCAATGCGTAATATGCACCTCTATGTGAAAAGTATTGTGTCACTACAAGGCACGAGACATGCCGTGATATCTTGTTTTTCACATAACAAAGAAAATGTGCATTTTAGAGAAAACAAATCACAATTAGTTGTAAAATGTGTAACAGATGGTGAGACTTATCATCATTCTTTCAGGCTAATCGTAGACTGTCTGCATTTGGAACTTGCTTTTCCCAAAAGATGATGTTGGGCAGGCGCCATGTTGACATCTGGTACATTCCTAATGTAGTTAGTTTGATATACCTCATGTATTAAATTCTGTACATTTTCCAGAATAACAGCTGACAAGTGCAATTGACCACCTGGGAAAAGACAGTTTCAACAAGAAGAGAATACCTGATCTTTTCTTCTGATAACTGTAGAGTCTTAGTCCTCCTTCTGGTGACATTCTTAATAATCAGCATTGTATTTGATTTAAAAATACATATTTTTCAAAGAGAAGTAGTAACTTTCATCTATCAATGATGACAGATGTGTGACTTGTCATGGCTATTAACATTGTAAATGTGCTCCATAGAACACCCGTCCTTAGGAAGATTTACAGATGCTTCATCAAAATATCAATTAGGTAATAAATTCTCCCATACAAAATGGAAATACATCTTACCAACAGTTGAATACAATGTAATTGTTTATACAGAAGTGAGTTTTTCAGAAAATATTTAATGTTTCAATGTCTTGCTATGTAATGAAAACATCTCTTGAAAATTCTGGTGGTTTAATAAGCCAAGTGACAATCGGTGATTAAGACAGGGGATCATAACTATCCTGACACGGGAAACACATGCTGTAGCACTACAGTGTGGACTTGTCATTATCACTGAGGGCTTCACACTTCTTTAAGTGCTTGATGCACCATTTCTCTCTGTATTTATCTATCTCCAATATGTTTGTATTCTCCTGCTTACCATCACAGACACATTAATTTATATGAAACATCAATGAATAATTTAATACTTTTATTCATGTTATATAAAAACTCAAAGAAATTAAACTTAAACTGTGAAGTTTAATTTTTTTTACAATTCCTTATTTTTATTTTTTATTAATTGCAGTTTATTCACTTTGTATCCCCCCATAAGCCCCTCCCTCCTCTCCTCCCAGACCCACCATCCCACCCCCTTCTTCTCCCTTTGTCCTCCCAAGTCCACTGATAAGGGAGGTCCTCCTCTCCTTCCTTCTGATCTTAGTCTATCAGATCCCATCAGGAGTGGCTGCATTGTCATCTTCTGTGGCCTGGTAGGGCTGCTCTCCTGAAGAAGTTTAATTTTTAAGTTAAGTTTTTAACTGTGATTAAGATGAGTAAAAATTATTAAGAAAATAATAATACTATTATTGCAGTACTGAAGTAAGACTTTAAGGTCATGTCTGTTTCTTAACTGTAACCTAAACATGACTTCTAAACACATGCTTGTTATTTCTTCTCAGATTTTGATAATTAGTTTGAATTAGTCACAGAAAATGCGTACAAAATGCATGTAAAATTATAAAGTAATTGGTATGCCTTCCGTTTAAGTATGTTGAATAAATCTAATGAAAATATGAACAAAAGATACTATTAACCAGTCTAGCAAAACTATTCTTTAAAATTTTTTCACAATAATTATTATTATTTACAATTTATTCATTTATATCCTGGACGTAGCCCCTTTCTCATGTCCTCCCAGTACCATCCTCCTCCTTCTTGCCCTCCCATGTCCCTCCCCTAGTCTACTGATAGGGTGAGGATCTCCTCCCCTACTCTCTGACCCTAGCCAGTCAGATCTCATCAGGACTGCCTTGATCCTCTTTCTCAATGGTCTAGTAAGGCCACTTCGCCAGAGGGAGGTAGTCAAAGAGCAGGCAACCTAGTTCATGCCAGTGACTGCCCCTGCTCCCCTTACTAAGGAACCCACATGGAGACTGAGCTACCCACGAACTACATCTGAGCAGAGGGTGTAGGTCCTTAACCATGCATAGTCATTGGTTGATTCATCAGACTCTGCAGGCCTACCTGGGTCCAGGTTTTTTAGCTCTGTGGGTCTCTTTGTGGAGCTCCTGTCCCCTCCAGGTCTTTCTATCTTCCCCTTCTTTCATAAGATTTCCTGTACTCTTCCCAAAGTTTGGCTATGCTTCTCAGCATCTGCTTTGATACCTTGCAGGTAGAGTCTTTCAGAGGCCATCTGTGGTAGGCTCCTGTCCTGTTCTCTGTCTTCTACACCTGTGTCTGTCCTGCTTGCCCTTCTGAATGAGAATTAAGCCTCTTTGCTAAGGTTCCCCTTGTTTTTTAACTTCTTTAGGACTAGACATAAAAAGAAACACATGGTATATAATCACTTATAAGTAGATATTAGCCATATAATATAGGATAAACATACTCACAAAACTATTTTTAATTAATTTTTTTTATTAATTACAGTTTATTCACTTTGTATCCCAGCTGTAGTGCATTCCCTCATGCCCTCCCAATCCCATCCTGCCTCCCTGTTCTCCATCCATGACCCTCCCTGGGTCCACTGATAGCAATGGTCCTCTTCCCCTTCCATCTGATCCTAGTCTATCAGGTCTCATCAGGACTGGATGCATTGTCTTCCTCTGTGGCCTAGCAAGGCTGCATCCCCTTCACGAGGAAGTGTTCAAAGAGCAGGCCGCTTAGTTCATTTCAGGGACAGTCCCTCTTCCCATTACTTGGTAACCAACTTGGACACTGAGCTGCCATGGGTTATATCTGTGTAGCGGCTCTAGGTTATCTCCCTGAATGGTCTTCGGTTGGAGTATCAGTCTCAGAAACTATTTTTAAGGAACTAAAGTTAAAGAAAATTTAAGTTAACCGAAACAACAGAATTTGATTCAACAATCTTAACATTAATGAAAAATCAAAAAGTGTGCTGAAAGTTAGATTTTAGGTAAGAAAGAAGAAGTATATATATAAACAGATATATATGTACTTATGTTTGTATAAGAAACAATATTTTTAACAAACATGATTTTGATAATTTAATATTCACATATACAATGATGAATTTGAATAAAATTACTTGTATAGAATTATTGAAAATTTCCAGTTCCTAGAAGATAAAATTTAGGGACTTAGAAGTTATTGCAATGCATATGATTAAATGGCACACATCTACTGGAGAAGTTGCTTATATATATAAATGTATATAATAGTATATTTCAAATTGCTTCTAACATTTCAAAATTCAGTCCTGAAGGAAAGAAAGTATTATAAAATATGAACCATAAATTCTAGCAAACATTAGCTTTAAGGAATGAAGAAATTAAAGAATGTTTTAGAAAAAAATGTTAATACAGTTGGATTCATATAGTCTTGATTTTGAAGAAACATTGAACAATACTCTTTAGTATAAATTACAACAAAGTTAAATTTTCTTAAAGAGTATGCACATATATGCATGTCTATTTAACAATTTATGAACAAAAGACTTATTTTAACAAATCCTGTTTTGACAACTGAATATTTACTTATAGAAGAATGACTTTGAATTAATATTATTCATAGAAAAAAGGATGAGATGTAAAATTTAAAACTCTTAGAAAAAAATATCACTGCCCTCAGTGATTTGACATTGCCTTAACTAATGTGTGTGTGTGTGTGTGTGTATGTGTGTGTGTGTGTGTGTGTGTGTGGTATTTGCATTTATCTATTTGTGTTTGTGTGCTTGAGAAAGAGACTTGTTATATGGAAGTGGTTAGTCTGGTATGATATATTATGTAGCCTATGTTGGTTTCGTATTTGAGGCAACTTCCTGCCTCGACAACCTGAGTCCCGAGAATGTAAGTATATGACACAACACCAAAATACATAATTTTGTTCATGTTTAATATTGTTTATAATTTTACATTAAAGGCATATTTTTAAATCTTTGAATTGTGTAGAATTGTCCTATTTTTCAATTGACTTTTTATTTTTTATATTAATTACAGTTTATTCACTTTGTATCCTAGCTGTAATCCCCTCTCTCATCCCCTCCCAATCCTACACTCCCTCCCTCATCTCCTCCTATGACTCTCTCCAAGTCCAAGGATAGGGGAGGTCCTCCTTCCCTTCCATCTGACCCTAGCTTACCAGGTCTCATCAGAACTGGCTGCAATGTCCTTCTCTGTGGCCTGGCAAGGCTACTCCCCCAATAGGGGAATGAGATCAAAGAGCCAGCCCATGAGTTCATGTCAGAGACAGTCCCTGTTCCCCTTACTGAGGTACACAGTTGGATACTGAGTTGCCATGGGCTACATCTGAGCAGGGGTTCTAGGTTATCTTCATGAATGGTCCTTGGTTGGAGTATCAGTCTCAGAAAAGACCACTGGGCCCAGATATTTTGGTTCTGTTGCTCTCCTTGTGGAGCTCCTGTCCTCTCCAAGTCTTACTATCCACCCCTTCTTTCCTAAGATTCCCTGCACTATGCTTAAACTTTGATTATGAGTCTCAGCATCTGCTTTAATACCCTCTGGACAGAGTCTTTCAGAGGCCTTCTGTGGTAGGCTCCTGTCCTGTTTCCTGTTTTCTCCTTCTTCCAATATCCATCCCATTTACCTTTCACAGTGAGGATTGATAATCTTACTCAGGGTCCTCCTTTTTGCTTGGCTTCTTTAAGTGTACAGATTTTAGTATATATATCCTATATTATGTTCAATATCCACTTATAAGTGAGTATATACTGTGTGTGTCTTTCTGTTTCTGGGATATCTCACTCAGGATTATCTTTTCTAGTTCCCACCATTGGCCTATAAATTTCATGATTTCCTTGTTTTTAATAGCTGAGTATTATTCCATGTGTAAATGTACCACAATTTCTTTATCAATTACTCCATTGAGGGGCATCTGGGTTGTTTCCAGTTTCTGGCTATTACAACTAAAGTTGCTACAAACATGGTTGAGCAAATGTCCTTGTTGAGAGAGAGAGAGAGAGAGAGAGTACTTGAGCATCTTTTGGATATTTGCCTAGGAGCGGTATAGCTGGATCTTGAGGAAGCTCTATTCCTAAATATCTGAGAAAGCGCCAGATTGATATTTTTCTGGTTACAAAAATCAGTGCAAGTGTTTTGGTTATTGAAGCAAAATGCACACACATAAATACACACACAAAATGGCATGAGATTTTGTTTGTCTTTTGAAGAAATTAAGTTTATATGTGAAAGACATCACTGAAAGGCCACAAGTGACCACACAGTGCCATGTTTTCCTCCATACCCTTGAATTCTTAATATTGAAAGAAATTTAAAAAAAATGAAAACACTAATTGAAATATATGCTGACGTTTCTCACATAAATCTACCATCAAATTCTTATCCAGCTGGCTCATATTTGGGGAAAAATTGTAGCTACATTAAAATGTAGCAAAAGAGAATTGCATCAGGTTGTTTTACTTGATACTGCATAGAATGGAGCTTTATTGCATCTACCAGATGGAGGCCAGGGCTATAGAATTATAAAAACCTGAAGCTGTCTGCATGAATGTGGAATTTCTGTACACTAAATTCCTACCCATTTTAATCACGAGGGACTACTCTTGTCACATGTCAAAGTTAATTTCTAGAAAGAAGAGCAGTTTTTTGTTTGTTTGTTTGTTTTTTACTTTGGAGTGTTTTAAAGCAAAAGCCTATTTATGTAGGATGCATATAGGATATAAAGACTGACAAAATGTTAGAGGAGATTTTTATTTAGAGGAAATAAAAGGACTGCCACAAACATGGCCATAACAAAATAAAACAAAACAACAAAACCACTAGAAGTGGACCTATACACTTACTGTAATAAATGAACATAATAAAATTTCTCCTGGTGGCATATTTCTATATCCATTGACCATTACTTCTCTGAACCCCAATCTAAGAAGCTTATTTTTGCAGTTTAGGTTAATTAAAGCAGAGACTCACAACTGGATAGCATGCAGACTATGAGAGACTCTGGAGTGATCAAACCTAAGTGGAAGTATATAACACACTACTTTCCTTAAGCTTAATCTATCTATAAGGAAGAGAGGGCAGAAAAATTCTACTTGCAGAAAGTCATAGACTACTCCAGGGAAATGTCGTTTTTCAGATCCCATAGGGCATGTGCACATGTGACCCTGCATAAGACTGTAATAGAATGCACAGGAACTACCTAAGCTCATGCCAAACACAATCTACGTGAACCGAAAGTGGACATAAAGTCCCACCTCTCGCCAAGGATTCATTTGAAATCAATAGAGTCTGAGACAGAGAAAATGAATTTTCTTCTATGGCATGACACTAAAGGTGATCCCCATGTTCAGGAGTATTTGGTCAGTACAAATTTAATCCAATTTTTATGTTTTGTTTTAGATTTCATTTATCTTCCAGCCTTTTTAAAGAAATAGAATAAAACATGTTTTGTGAGTAAGGAGGAGGGAAAGAATCTTGGGAGGAGTTGGGATGGTAAAGAATATAATGAAAATGTTTTGTGTGGAATTCTCAAAAAGTAAATAAGATCATTTAAAAAAAAATCTCAAAGATACAGTATTTGTATTTTGGGTCTTGGTTACTTCACTCAAGATTACTTTTTCTAGATCCATCCACATAGCTGCCAATTTTATAACTTATTTTAATAGCTGAATAATATATTGTATACTATATATATTTAATGCCAATGTTAGTTTTTATGCTTTCAAAATGTTTATTGCAATACTAATAACCACAGAAGTTAAGTTAGGGGACTGGAGGGAAGAGAGCAACTCCCAAGGAAGGTAAAATTCAGTACAGTGTTATGGATGTAGAAAGGGGCAACTAGGATAGGAGGTTTTAATGGGGGGAGGATATAGGACAGAAGGTTAAGGGGAACAACTGATACTAAAGCCGCCATATAATGGAGAAGACAATGACTCAACTAGATATCTTATTCCACAAAGTAAAACCTCGATCCCTTTAACAGTATCAGGAATGTGTTACATCTTGTTGAATTATTGGACAACATGGTCCCATGAATGCCTTTAACCATCAAAGGCTAAAGATAAGTCTATTGAATACTCTAAAATCTGATGGTAAGACCCTAATGCTGAAAACCATAATTATTTATAACACTGACCAAGGAAATGAAAAGCTGGGGTCCAACTACAGTCTTCATCCCTACTTATTTGTATTTATGGTACTGGTCTGGGAAAAATGTAATCATTAGTTTCATATAACTGTAAACCCCGTGATATGCTATAGTAAACTACCTACAAGATTTCCTGGTGTGGCTGGGTATGGTAGTTTATGCCTATAATCCCAACACTCAGGAGGTAGAGGCAGGTGAATCTCTTGGATTTAAATGCCAGCATTACCTACTTAGTTGCAGGGCAACTAAGAGAGCAGAGAGAGCGACAGAGACAGAGAAAGAGAGACAGAGAGAGAGAGGAAGAAGGAAGGAAGGAAAAAGGAAGGAAGAAAAAAGGAAGAAGGAAGGAGGAAGGAAGGAAAGAAGAAAGGAAGAAAGGAAAGAAGGAAGAAAGGGAAGGAGGAAGGGAGGGAGGGAGGGAGGGAGGGAGGGAGGGAGGGAGGGAGGGAGGGAGGAAGCAAGCAAGGAAGGAAGGAAGGTTTATATTGGTGTAATAGTAGCCCAAATGTTATAGGTGTTACCAAGCACTTTTTGTGGGGGACTAAGGATTACTATATGAGATGGAACGCATACCTAAAACTGCTAAAGTAACTAAGAATCTGAGACTAGAAATGTCACGGTTAGAAGCCAAGACCCTCTAATATTATTATGCTAAATGAACATAGTAATAAAATGACTCCTAATCACGTATCACTGCTATATCCACTGATCAGAGACTTGCTCAAGCATCATTAGAGAGAAGTTTCTTCTTGTAGTAGACAGAGATTAATACAGAGACCCACAAGTGGAAAATATGTAGAGACTGAGAAACTTTAGAACAGTACGTCTTTTTTCAATTTTTATTTTTTTATATTAATCACAGGTTATTTACTTTGTATCCCAGCTGTAGCCCCCTCCCTCACTACCTCCCAATCCCACTCTCCCTCCCTCATCTCCTCCTTGCCCCTTTACATGTCCACTGATAGGGAAGGTTCTCCTCTCCTTCCATCTGTCCCTAGCTTATCAGGTATCTTCAGGACTGGCTGCCATGTCCTCCTCTGTGTCTATGGCCTAGCAAGGCTGTTGAGGGTAGTTAAAGGAGCCAGTCATTGAGTTCATGTCAGAAATAGTTCCTGTTCCCCTTATTAGGGAAATCCACTTGGTTACTGAGCTACCATGGGCTACATCCGAGCAGGGATTCTAGGTTATATCTATACATGGTCCTTGGTTGGGGAAACAGTCTCATTGAGGACCCCTTATTGAGATGGATTGATAAAACCCCTCCTCTCAAGGACCAGAGGTATATGAGAAAGATGTGGAAAGATTTTAAGAATGATATATGATAGATATCTCTAAGGAAACAGTGCCTCCAGATACAGCAGGACTGATCACATTTAAACTTAGAGAGACTGTGGCAGCAGGCACGTGACCTACACAAGTTCAAGTCACATGGCATCTCATCGCTGAACAAAGAAAGTGGACCTGGGGTCCCATGCCTAACCAAGAAGCTATTTGTAATTGACACCCACTGTCAAAGGGAAAATCAGCTTGTTTCCAATTACGTGTCACTGGATGACACCTACATTCCAGGGTAGGCCTAAAAGTAGGTGGTCAACACAACATGAGCTTAATACTTTCTCCTTTTTTTTTTTTTTTTTGTGAATTTTCTGTTTCATTTTTGTTTTGTTTAAACTTTTTTTTATCATACTGGTCTTTTGCTTGCTTGTTTTGATTTTTTTTTTTGTGTGTGTGTGTGTGAGGATTTTTTGTGTTTTGAAATAGAGAAATATAAAGAGGGATGAATCAATCCTAACATTAGAAGGGTATGAATATCAATGAATCTAGAAGGAGTTGGGATTGATAAAATCATGATCAAAATGTACTCTATCAGTTTTAAATAATAAAAACAACAGAGGTAATTAATAAAATATTATAATGTTTTGAACAACATCTTATTTATGTTTGGCACTCATTTTGACTAAATTTATATCAATTAATCATTTGAGCTATTTTTTCATGTCCAGAGATAAATTCCTTTGATGTCATTTTCTATAAGAAAAACATTGCTTGCTAAATGATTCAAAAGTGGTTTGACTTATTCTGAATTTTAATTCATACAACTGACTATACTGCTCAATTTCTCTCTAGCAAGTTCATGTTCTGCACTTACTACATTTCTCTATGCCTTCAGCTAGTTTTCCTTTAAATATATACCATAAATTGTTCTCATGTCACCATAATTATCCAGTATAATTTTATGATTTAAAATGCATATTTAATTGTTACATCTTGATAATCTTGTAATCGTTAGGAATTTTGTTTTAGTGGCAAAGTGGTAGGCATATGAATGTCTCAATGCCTGTCCTGTGAAGATTCCATTGCTCTTGTGTGGCTGTATATTTTAGACAATCAAACTTCACTCCTGAAGCCATTAACAAAGAACTTGAGGAAGGGTGATAAATACTGCCTGCTATCTGAAATCTGCTAATCACTTCTAGGTGCTTGGAGCTAAAACTTTTTGCAATCTCCTCATGATCTTTTTATTCTATCTTCATTTTAAGCTATAAATGTCTTTAGATTTTCTCAGAAGCAGACTGAATGATAAAAGATTTCTGTATGAGTAATTTTGTAGGGGATTTACATTGGTGTATAATGGAGGACTGGCTGTGTGAGTAAAACTGTATTACTACCACAGTTATCCAGTGTGTCAGAGTTAATGATGCCACAAACTGTAGGAAGTGGATAAAAGAGCTGACTTCAATTTACCTCTTAGAGATGTCAGATCACTGAAAAATTTAGACAAATCCTTAATAGACATTGATTGCCTAAGGGTTTTGATTTCTTTGCACTTTAAGGATGAAAGCAGATTTTTCTTAGAACAAGGAAATTTTTATGCAGATATAACATCTGGAAGAGAAAATAAGTTGGATCATGGTGAAGGGCAAAAGAAAACTAGTGCACCACCCACAGCCCTTGTTAACTGGGTGCGGGTGAATATAGCTTTTGATAGTCGAAAAGCCAGACATATTTAGGCTATGTTTAGCAGCTTCCTCATGATTTATGATTTCACATATTCTTTCATTACTTTTGAATGTAATTTCACATGGGAGGAAGCAAAAGAGGTGCCTTCATAAGCACTGACAAAAGTTCCTGTAAAAGATTAGTCTAAACCCTACTTTTCTGTATTAACATCTATAACTGAATCATAATTTTTATAAGTGAATCATAATTTTTAAGAATATTTAACTTTATGTGCTCAAAGTCAATTTTATATTTGTCAGTTATTCACTGTAAGTTTACTTTTGATTATTACTTGAAATTCTACAAATGAACGTAGAGAGGTTTGCTCATTTTAATCTCTCATCTCTTTCTATTTACCACAGAAATCCTTCTGATTAGCAATCCCCTCTCTTACTTTGAAATCTTTTGGGGTTTTTTGTTGTTGTTGTTTGTAATTAATTAATTTATTGATTGATTACAACTTATTCACTTTGTGTCCCTGCTGTGGCACCCTCCCTCATCTCCTCCCAATCCTAGAAATTTCTAAGCTTTGAGTTTTACATTGAGGTTTTTGACACATCTGGAGTGAGTTTTTGTAAAAGATGATTTTAAAAGGCTCTAATTTTGTACTTCTCTGAGTAGATATTCAATTTTTCTAACAAAATTTATTGAAGAGTCTGTATTTGAGTTAGTGAAATTTTTGTAGATAATAAGTTCCATATTGTAACCATGAAATTAAGTCTGCACATTTAGATGTAAAAACCATTTGTGCTATAAAGGTTGTATACTAAGCAACTTTAGATTTTTGTTTGTTTTTTTTTTTTTAACTTTTTTGGACAATGTCCTAAAAGTTCCTATACAAGTATAAATAAGAATGAAAAACACACGCACCATGTCTGTTTTCACGGATTCTGTAATTTACCTAAATACATGTTTTCAACATATAAATTACTCAGAAATGCATATGGATACAATTTACTATAGTTATAGGTTATATGAATGGAACAATGAAATATAACCTCAGTGCTGTGCCTTTGTTCATGAGAATGAATCTTCCTGTCAGGACTAATTATATTTGAAAAATATTCCTGGTAGCATGGATTATAGAAAACATAAAAAACATTTTTTTTTTTTACCTTCAGTCACTCTTTAGTGGTGTGTATGTGTGGTATACGGGAATGCATGCTACAATACACGTATGGCGCTTAAAGCACAAGTTTAAAGAGTAGTTCTTTCTTCTCCCATGAACTCAGTTAATTAATCTTGATGGAAACTCCCTGTGTTGGTTTGAATGAGAATAACCTCAGCCATAGGCGTATAGATTTGGAAACTGAGTCACCAGGATATAGCAGTATTTGAAACAGATCAGGTGGTGTGTCTTGTTGAAGGACCCATCACTGAGGGTGGGCTTTGAGGCTTCAAAAAGCCCATTCCAAAGCTAGAGTCAATTTCTTCCTGATCCTGATGTAAAACTCACAGCTGCTTCTCCAGAACCATGTATGTCTGCACTCTCCTCACGCCCCTTACTATGATGGCAATGGACTAAACCTGTAAGCAAGCCTCACCTAACTCCTTTTCTTTATAAGAGTTGTCATGGTCATGCTGTCTCTTTCAGAGAAAAAAAAATGGCTAAGACAGTCCCTTAATGGCTAATAAATCTTGCCATCTGTGGAAACTGTTCACAATAAAGACCAAATACAAGGTACATGCTCTTATAAGTGGTTGATACTTGTTAAAACCCAGAATGAAAGGAAAGGTAGATATTGAATGGATGTGTGCTGGGATAACCGCACAGGGCATTCACATTAAATTAAAAATAATGTTGATAATTACAGAAGCTGAAAATTGAAAACAGCCGGGAATCCTTACTCTGCATACATGAGACTCTACTTTGTAAATAGTGGTTAATCAATGAAGGTTCATAAAGTGTTACATGCTCCATGGTGAACCGATATTTACTGATTCTCAATCCAATATCAATCTAAACACAGGAAACAAAACAAAAACTCCTAAGAATTACACTAGTGTGATGCAGTGAAATATTTTTTTGTGAAGCTTTTTTTTTGAACTCTTATAATTCACTATTGCATACAAATTATCTAGCCATACTTCACAACTGAAAAATAGATGAACAACTACAAGCAAAGCAAAGCAAAAGCTGTAATGATGGGCTTCAACCACATTACTATAGAAAATACTCCCCCAAAAGTCAGTAACATGCTAGACAAAATACATTTACATGTAGCAAATACTAGAAATATTCAAAAGCAAATATAACCAGTATGCATAGACACTTCCATAGCTTGGATGAATATAGAAGAAGAGATAGAAATATCTGTTGGAAAGTATGTAAGTGAGGCAAAAGTCGTAAATGACATTTAAAAATGGCTGAAGGTCTTTTTGCTCTACTTAGATGCAAATCATTATTCAGAAATAAAAAGTTATCATGGTAGCCCTGAACTTCCTGTCAACTCAATTTCAAACTCAGAGAGTTAGAGCTGAAAGCCTTGAGAATCAGAGAGTTATAGTTTTGGATGCTCAATGCAACAGACTTATGACTCCATAATACTTGACATAATAGACATATTTCGCTGAGCTTTGGAAGCCAGCGCAGTGTGTACAGCCCTGGATATTGAAAACTAGGGACTTATAGCTCTATGCTTTCAAATTCAAAGACTTATGACCCATTGACACAGTATATGAGGTTGCTGTTCCTTTTGTCATCGACAGCAATAGCATTTAGCATTACTGCTTGGACCTTACTATGGGACCCTCAGCATTTAATCTTCAGCGGCTCTTTTCAAGTCCTCTAGAAGACAGGGCTTTTGTTTTTCTCCTCAGCTACTCATGGCTTCTCATCTCTTATTGTCTTGGCTACTTACCACACCTTTCCTTCAAAAGTTCTCATTTCTTGCCACACGACTGGCATTCCTAACATTTCTGCAGTTTCTACAGGCTCTGTCTCCTGCCATTCTCTGGAATCCTGCAGCTGTTTATAACATCCTGTCTAGATGTTTATAGCGACTTATGGTAATAACTACAAATGCTCCTACCTAGAAGCCCTGAAAACCACAGAGATTGTGGTTTTCAACCACTCCAGCCAATTATACCTCCAATAAAATCTACATGTAAATAAATGAAGGTCATTACAAAGGTAGAGCAGAGGTATGAGCCAAAAGCCATTTCTCACGTGGACTTAGAATGAACCGAGACTAGATGGTCATATTACAAGTTTGTGCATAGAATCCTAAGTTGTCAAGTGCACATGCTTTGCTGAGGGATTAACTAACTCCAACAGTTTCCTTCCTGCCCCAAGTGGACATACCTGCATGATATCAGCACCATTAACAACAACCAAGGACAAAATTGTCTGTAGGTCATGGGAATTGCTGTAGCTCAATGGAAGTATATCAGATGCTGTGTATGGTGGGGGAGCTCATTTAGCAGAAGCGTGTTCTCTACGCAAAAGTTATAGCCATGGACAAATCCAATGTTGCATCGGTCTTTGCATTTAAATACAGTTTTCTCTGTGCATCTGTAACATTTCCAAGGCAGCTAGTCTGCCAAAGGGTCAGTTGATATGATTGTTCACGTGTGACTACTTCATCTTCAGCTGAGCAGTTAAGGCAGCCTAGCATAAGGAGGTAGTCTTAAAGATGTAAATCAAGCTTGTTCTTAACAGCTTTGTTAATGAAAAGGAGCATTAGGCCTTCATTTACAGGATCATAAAATTGTTATTTAGGAAATAATAGGACAGTATGTAGAATAGCTACATATTTGAATCACTTGAGGGTTCATTCATATCTCTTTTTTGATAGTGAACTCAAGTGTTTTGTGATCTTTCAAATCCTTGCAACCTCAAAAACTACTTTTTTAAAAAAAATTCATTGTCATTGAAAACACTGTAAGGTCAGTTTTTTTTTCAGATATAAACACTTATATTTTACTTTTAGAATTAAAATAATGTAGGTACAAGTGAGAGATATGTATGTTGAGATTAAAAGTGTAACTTTTCTAGTTCCCACCATTTGCCTGCACATTTCACGATTTCCTTGTTTTTAATGATGGGAACTAGAAAAGATCATCTTGAGTGAGGTAACCTACAATCAGAGAGACATGCATAAGTGGATGTCACTCATAAGTGGATGTTAGACACATAATATAGGATAAACATACTAAAATCTATACTCCGAAAGAAGCTATACAACAAGAAAGACCCTAGGGAAGATGCTCAGTCCTCATTCAGAAGGACAAATGCCATAGACACTGGAAGCAGGAGAAGACAGGGAGCAGGACAGGAGGCTACCACAGAGGCCTCTGAAAGACTACTGATCGGGGTATCAAAGCTGAGGCTGAAACTCATAGCCAAACTTTGGGCAGAGTGCAGGGAATCTTAGGAAAGAAGGGGAAAATAGAAAGATGTAGAAGGACAGGAGCTTCAAAAGGAGACCAACCAGCCATAAAATCTAAGCCCTGGGGGACCTTAAGAGAATAATACCCCAGATAGGGACAATACACCAAGAGGACATAAAACCCAGGCTCAGATGTAGCCCATAGACTCAGTTTCCAAGTGGGGTTCCTAGTAAAAGGAGCAGAGGCTTTCTCTGGCATAAACTCAAAGACAGGCTCACTGGTCACCACCCCCTGGGTGGAGGTGCAGCCTTGCCAGGCCACAGAGGAAGACAATGCAACCTGATAAGCTAGGGTCAAATCGAAGGGTAGAGGAATGTTCTCTAACAATGGACTAGGGGAGGGACCAGGGGAGAGGAAGGTGGGATTGGGAGGAGATGAGGGAGGAGGCCACAGCTGGGATACAAATTGAATAAACTGTAATAAATGATTTTTTTTAAATAACCTTGTCTATATCTTAATATAAAGCTCTTAATTCTACCTCACACTGAATATCTCTGTACCAAAACCTGAGAACATGTTGACGACGTGTAGAACTCTAAATTTAATAGCACCAGCAGGAAACAGGAGAGTTGTCTTGAATTTTTATCAGTTCTTTTTCTCCCTTTAAAAGTTAGTTTCATAACTAAGAAAAACAAAGTTAAGGCTGTGGAAGAAACAGGTAAGGGTAGATATGCACTCCCAACGATGCCGTAGCCTTTACTAGTGCAAAGGCATTTATCAAGAAAGAGTGTTATGGGTCCTGGTCATAAATGGAAATTATTCACTAAAATGACTGGTTTTAAAATATTGTATTGTAGACTGAACAGTTTTAACAGCAAATATCGCCCCTTCAGTGCTCAATTCTTCATATTGATGTGGGTGAAATGTCTTTCCTGCTGCTGATTTTATGTGTGTGCATACTGGAGAAACGATAAAATCAGAGACCTCAGGAAAGTAGCATATCTCGACAGCCTCTCAAGGTGTTTTATTTCTCTATTGTGTTTCTGACTATGTTTGAAAATTGACCATTGTATCTATAATTCCACTATTGTATTCAAGATTTCAGATAACACTGGGATGTCTGTTCTTACTAAATAGAGATTCTAAAATGTCAGTTAACTTAAAAAAAAAGAAGGAAAGAAAAAAAAATCAAATAAAACAAAGCAAAATAAAATTCTAAAATATCGTGCCTCTGTCTCTCTCTCTCTCTCTCTCTCTCTCTCTCTCTCTCTCTCTCAATGCCCTAATGTAGTTCACCTGCCTCAGCATGTAAGAATTGCTTCTCTGTTGTTTGAGATAGGAAATAGGAAACAAGAAACTGGGCTCAATCTTGATTTCAAACTCACCTTTTTAAAATAAATTGGTTTTCACTTGAATTAAACTAATAAAAAGAGAAAATAATTAAAACATTATGTAGATTAATAATCTATTGAACTAAAACTGAAAATCTAAAAGAGGTATATTTAGCCATCAAACACTAGCCCATTCATGAGAAAGAATGATCAAGTTCACTCTAAGAACAAAAGAGAACTTATATACTTTAAGTTAGTTTTTGTTGGAATAAATATGCAAATATACAATTTTGAAGGTATCCTGATTTCTATGACTTTATGTCTACTTTGTACATAACAAAAATTATGTTAAGTGTAACTATCTTCAGTACCCAAAGTATTTAACTTAACTTTAACTGTACATTCTATTAATATGCACATTAAAATAAAGTATTAAATAATTAAAAATCTTATAAAATTTTAATTATAAATACTTTCTAAAATTGAATGTGATATTGATAATAGTTCACACAAAGAGAACAATTCAAAGACACATTTAATTTAAAAATATACTAAATGAAAACCTAGTGGTAAGAATGGGTTATCTCTTTTTCAATTGGCCAATGGAGCTGCCATAGAATCCCAAATATTACAGGTAATTACCATTAGTTTTAGTTACGTTTCATAACTTGATAGTAAGGCTGTATTGATGAGGACAGCATATACATAAGTAACAAACATAGAAAAATCAAGCTTGTACTCACTTAGTATGTTCTGGCTAACTTCCACAGTACTGGAAGTAACAGGGCACGCTACCAAAGAATAAATATAGTCGTAAGTATCGATAAACCAGAAACCATTGTGAATTATAATAATGACCTGCCTGGCAACATATGCCCACTGGTGAAATGGAGACATGGTTGCTACTGGATATCCAACCACTTTATAAGAGTGGAATTTAAGAGCTGCTCTGTGAAACGGAACCCATACCTTACCCTGTAAATGAGGACAGGCACCTTAGATTATATAGGTCATTCACCCTAGGGAACACCTACTACTATTAGTCTGCTAAATGGCATGACATTAAAATGGCTCTTAATGAGTTATTGCTATGCCCATAGATGAGTCTGTTTCTCAGTGCCCATTAGAGAAGCCTTTTTTTTTTTTTTTTTTTTAGTAGGTGGAGATTAGAAGGAAGCCCCACAACTCTTCTCTATAAAGAGAATAAGAAACTTCAGAGTGCTGAACCCTAAATGTGACATATTTAGCATGCTCCTCTTTTTAAGGCAAAGGGACTATCACAGAAGAGAAGGCTAAAGATTGTAAAGGCCAGAGGTGGTAACTGACTGCAAGGAAATACTGTTTATTAGAAAATAGGTGGTTGCTTGCTTTTTCTTCACTTCCCCTTGGTGGGGTTGCTCCACCAGGCCGCAGGAGGAGAGAATGGGACTTGATGAGCTAGGATGAGTGGATAGAGGAGGGGGAAATGGGGAAGAGGGAGGGAAGGTGTGACTGGGAGGAGAAGAGTGAGAGGGCTGAGTAGAATGTAAATTGAATAAATAAATTAATTATTACATTTATTTATTAATTTAAAAATTGTATTAAAAAAGATGACAGATGCCCATGTGAACTAGCAGTGATTGTGGACACATACAGAAGGTAGACCTATGCAAGCTCAACCCAGTCAAAGTACCAGTCAAAGGGTGTGGTAAATGTTGGTTGGCTAATAGTCCCACTCATAAGTGAAGAACTATTGGAATTTAAAGCTGTTGGCAAAGACAGAGTCGGTTTACATTAGTAGTTTGACCTTTGTTATATCCATTACAACCCAAGGTAGACCCCAGACTGAAGTGGTTGGTTAACATAAATTGGGCGTGATGTGTGTGTGTGTGTGTGTTTGTGCTAAAGAGAGAGAGAGAAAGATACATAAAGTTGTGTGGGTTGGATTAAGGATGAGCTGGAGGAGAGGTATACTTACAGATCAAGGCTATTTCAAACATCTGAAAATAAAGAGAGTAAGGAAAAACTGGTGTGGTAAAGATGACTCAATCATTAAAAAGGCATATGGTTTTTTTTAGAAGACTCATTTGATTCCCAGAAAACATAGTCTGCAGCTTACAACTGTCTGTAACTCGACCTCGGGGAAGCTGATGTCTCTGGCATCTAAGGAAAACTGAATGTGCTCACACGTGCCCTCATATCCCCCCAACACACACACACACACTATTTAAAACAAATTAAAAATCTTTGTATGTTAAATACACATATGTGCATATATCCCAAGTATTTTTCTTTTTCACTTCAAATAAGATTCTTGTATCTTAAATTTAACTATCTGAAAAGGTGCTACACTTGGTCATTTATCTTGAGCTTTTACTGAGAATTATTTGCATATTTTGTCTTTGTATGGGAATACAGGAGTATAAAAACCTAAGATTTGCAAATTCCTATTAATGTTAATATAAATTTTAGATTATTCTATGAATTATTAATTATGAAAAATAAGATTAATCTTGATTAATAACTTGAAAAATATAAAAAAGGGAATATAACTCATTTATTATACTACACTGTGTTTTAACCAGAAAACATTGAGAATTAACCATTATATAAAAATATAGAAAAAGTGCATTATATACTGCTTTTGTGAATGAATAAGTTTTACCAAGTTGTCGTTCTGTACAATGTTTATTGCTAACAATACAGTATTATAATCATAAAATCCATGAGAGAATGAAGTTTTTATTGTACTAAGAATATATTTAGGTAGAAATATTAATTAGATTAATAAAGATATTAATAAGGTAGATTATGACTACTTTATAATATATATTACATCAAACATCATGTTGTATACCTTTAACAATACAAGTTTTAGTTATTAAATGCACATTGGTAAAAATCCCCTATCAGTGGACTTGGGGAGGGGCATGAGAGGAGATATGGGACGAAGAATGGGATTGGGAAGGAATGAGGGAGGGAGCTACAGCTGGGATACAAAGTGAATAAACTGTAATTTATAAAAAAAATGAATTTTATAAAAAAGAAAAAGATGAAAAATAAGATCTAAGATCTAAAAATATTGTTTCCTGTGTTGGGAACCATGCACAGTACTGATTAATATTAAAATTTGTCTCAATAGTGAC
The DNA here is from genome assembly GCF_030254825.1 of Meriones unguiculatus. Classification (NCBI taxonomy): domain Eukaryota; kingdom Metazoa; phylum Chordata; class Mammalia; order Rodentia; family Muridae; genus Meriones; species Meriones unguiculatus. The sequence goes on from NC_083363.1 coordinate 50,277,231, forward strand.
CAAAATATAATGGAGGTAACTAACTGCTTTGTAGCTGGATTTGGGTACCTGGTAACATAAACCCTCAAAAATTCTTAGAGTTCTAATTCCCTCTAAGTGAACTTATAGCTGCTTTTTAGTTTTCTTGTCATTGTGGCAAGCTGTTTTTAAATATTTATCTTTGTACCAATAGAAAAATGTTACTCCCAGCTCTAATTACTAAAACTTCTAAATGCAACAAACATCAGCCAATGCAGTGATGCATGGCTGCCCAAGGTAGTAACAGTAAGTGATGATTGAATACTCAGCTCCAAGTAGAGCATTTTTAATACATCCTTTAAGAGCTGAGGGAACATCAAAGAAGAAAAAGAAATAATGTAAGAGCCAAAATATTAAGAGTAGAACTTTTAAATGGTGTCTTGTGAGCATGATAAAACCAGAAAGATAACTTTCTCTCTGCAATAACTCTATACAACACTGTACATATCAAAAATTATAGATAAAAAAGTAGCTTATGAAGTATTACACCTCCCTATTGCATTATTGGCTGCTGAGAAATTCTCAAGAAGGGACATTCGTCATCTTCAATTTTGTTTCAACTGAGGATATCATCAAGCTCTGAGCAATTGTTCCAAACTGATGGTCATTTAGATGATTCAGGTTTTAAGTAATTGGCACACACATACACACACACACACACACACACACACAGAGAGAGAGAGAGAGAGAGAGAGAGAGAGAGAGAGAAAGAGATACACAGAGACACATACACACAAACACACTTATGCACTTACCACCATCACCAACATCATCAATAACAATAACATAAACAAACTAAAAACAATGAAAACAAAAATCAAGACTGTAGGAAAGGGATTTGTAGGAAGGAGGGAGGAGTAATAAGATTGGGAGGGAAATTAAAGAAGGTGAACCTACAGTTATCAGAATTTATTTCATTTGTATGACATTACCAAAGAATAAACCAATAAAGCATTAATTTTTGTAGGCTAATGTGGTTTGTGATGATTCTGCATAAGAATACAATTCACTTAGTAAGGAATGTAATCAGAAGAACACACAGGCAACCAAACAATTAAATCTAAAACTGTTCATTAAGTTTTATCAGAATGGAAAAAAGATATCCCAGAAAATTGATCCAAAAAACAAGCCGCTTAAACCCTTTTGATATTTTTTCAAAATAGATCTCAAAGAAAAACTAATCTAATAAGAAGAGACAGAGAAGTAAATTACATACTCAATAAAGAAAAAAATATTTTTCAAGAGGATGTTGCAATTCTTAACAATTAGGCACCAAACATGAGAGCACCCAAATTTGTAAAAGAAACACTACGACAACTTAAATAATGTGTTCACATTCACACAGTGATATTAGAATACTGCAGTACTTTACTCTTGCCAGTAGATAGATCATGCAGAAAAATATCAAACAAAGAATACTTGGAGCTAAATCACACTATAAAGCAAATTGAGCTAACAGTTTTTAACAGAGTATTTTGCCCCAGTACAAAAAAAATATGCCTTCTTACCTGCAGCTCACGAAACTTTCTCCAAAATTGACTTCATGCATGGTTTGTAGGTAGATTAACACGATGAAAAGCAGGTTTTAAAGCTGGGTTGGTGTTTCCCTTTCTCATTTGGGGGCATAGAGTACATTCCTATAACAAGAAAGAAAGAAAGAAAGAAAGAAAGAAAGAAAGAAAGAAAGAAAGAAAGAAAGAAAGAAAGAAAGAAAGAAAGAAAGAACGAAGGAAGGAAGGAAGGAAGGAAGGAAGGAAGGAAGGAAGGAAGGAAGGAAGGAAAAAGAGAAATTCAACCACATTATTTACAAAGACTTTTGTTCTTAAAGCTCTGTCATCTCCAAATTATGCACTCTTAAAGAGGAGTGGGATTATTAAATCAGTACCTAATCCAACCATCATCAGAGAAAGTTTCATCCAGTAGCTGATGAAAGCACATGCAGAGTCCCACAACCAAACATTAGGCAGAGCTCAAAAACCATGAAGAAAAGAGGAGCCAGAGGGGCCAAGGACACCAGAATGGCTAAGACCAAAAACTCAAGTGACAACACATACTGGACGGCATGTGGAGAAAGGGGACCCTCCTCCATTGCTGGTGGGAATGTAAACTTGTACAACCACTTTGGAAATCAATCTGGTGCTTTCTCAGACAATTAGGAATAGTGCTTCCACAAGATCCAGCCATACCACTCCTAGGCATGTATTCAAAATATGCTCAAATACACAAGGACATTTGCTCAACCATGTTTGTAGCAGCTTTATTTTTTCCACAATAGCCAGAACCTGGAAATAACCCATATGTCCCTCAACTGAGGAATGGATACAGAAATTGTGGTACATTTACACAATGGAATACTACTCAGCAATTAAAAACAAGGAAATCATGTAATTTGCAGGAAAATGGTGGGATCTAGAAAAGATCATCCTGAGTGAGGTATCTCAGAAGGAGAAAGACACGGTATATACTCACTTATAAGTGGGTACTAGACCTGTAAGATAGGATAAACATACTAAAATATGTATACCTAAAGAAGACAAACAAGGAAGAGAACCCGGGGTAAGATGATCAATCCTTACTCAGGAATACAACCGGGATGGACATCAGAAGAGGGAAAAAACAGGACAGGAGCCTACCACAGAGGGCCTCTGAAAGAGTCTGTCCAGAAGGGTATTAAAGCAGATGCTGAGACTGATAACCAAAGTTTAGGCATAGTACAGGGAATCTTAGGAAAGAAGGGGTGGATAGTAAGAACTGGAGAGGACAGGAACTCCACAAGGAGAGCAACAGAACCAAAATATCTGGGAACAGGGGTCTTTTCTGAGACTGATACTGCAACCAAAGACCATTAATGGGTATAACCTAGAACCCCTGCTTAGGTGCAGCTCATGGCAGCTCAGTCTCCAAGTGGATATCCTAGTAAGTGGAACAGGGACTGTCTCTGACATGAACTCAGTGTGTAGCTCTTTGACCTGATGGGGGAACAGCCTTGCCAGGCCACAGAGGAAGACATTGCAGCCAGTCCTGATGAGACCTGATAAGCTAGGGTCAGATGGAAGGGAAGGAGAACATCCCCTATAAGCTTATCACAATTTCATGCACACTTTTTAGTACTTGAAATCATACAAGGATTTTTTTCCAAAGCTGAACTGAAAGACGACAGGTAAGTTAAAAGTAAAAAACACGTTTATTTGAATTTTTATTTCCTCATTTGCAGTATTCTATTTATACCTCATAAACATTGAAATAACTTCAGAAATTGCAAAAAGTATGCAAACAAATTGTGTACCTCCATTTTTGCTATAGAGTTTCTTCCTTTTTACAGCTAATTCAAAGTTCAATCTTTCATACCTTCAAATGTATGCTAAGGGAATGATATTTATTGTTGTTACTTCTATTTCAAATATTATATGAATATTCTCATATAGTTGTAAAAGATGTAATTTAGATATTTTCCAGATAAATTAGTGTGAAAGAAAATGCTACTGAATTTAATAAAATGTCACTTGATGTCCATTAATATATATTGTATATCAATGAGTTCATTCTTACCTTGTAGTCACAATGTAAAATGTACTTTCAGATAAATAACTTTGAGTGGTAACTTTTATTTTGTTATGAACTATTTATGAGGATGATGATGATGATGTAATTTTAAGACAATACATAAAACATGATTTTTTTTTTTATTTCTGGTATAAGCCATTGTGTATGCTCTTACTATCTCCTAAGCAATCTATCCTGTCATTTTAACAACTTTCCTATTTGAAGTTTTTCCATTCATGAAGGTTTCACAGCTTCCAAGTTTTGTTATTCTCACAATAGAGCCTTTCCTATTCAGATGAATATTTTCCATCCCTAGACTTGAAATAAAGAAGAGGAAATATATTGAATGTTCAGTTTGTAATTCTCAATAAAAGATAGAAATAGGAGATTCAAAAGGAACAAGTTATATTTTCAAATGCCATGAGACTTTGCTTAGCCGTTAAAATAAAAACATAAATAAATAAACATAGAATGAAATAATTCTTACTATAAATAAAAATTTGTTCATACTCTCAGTGTTAGCTGAGTCTGCATATGGTAGTTGCCTTTTGAAGAAATGGAAGGAACAAAAAGAATAGAAGATATTCACAGTATTATGAATTATTTTTGAATAATGCTGATAATATCATAATATCCAAACCATTGTAAACATAGCACTGTTAATTTCACCATATTCATTTCAAATAAATAAATGTGGTAACTGCCATTGAAAGGAAAGTATACTGTTTCTTGTTTTCTCCTACTTCCAATGTCCATCCCATTTGTCTTTCTAAGTGGGGATTGATCATCTTAGCCCGGTTTCTCTTTCTTCTTTATCTTCTTTAGGTGTATAGATTTTAGTGTGTTTATCCTATCTTATGGGTCTAGCACCCACTTATAAGTGAGTATACACTGTCTGTGTCTTTCTGCTTCTGGGATATATCACTCAGGATGATCTTTTCTAGATCTCACCATTTTCCTGCAAATTACATGATTTCCTTGTTTTTAATTGCTGAGTAGTGTTCCATTGTGTAAATGTTCCACAATTTCTGTATCCATTCCTCCTCTGGTGGACATCTGGGTTGTTTCCAGGTTCTGGCTATTATGAATAAAGCTGCTACAAACATGGTTGAGCAAATGTCCTTGTGTACTGGAACATTTTTTTTGGATATATGGCTAGCAGTGGTATAGCTGGATCTTGAGGAAGCACTATTTCTAGTTGTCTGAGAAAGCACCAGATTGATTTCAAAAATTGTACAAGTTTACACTCTCACCAGCAATGGAGGAGGGTTCCCCTTTCTTCACAACCTCCGAGGGCCTCTGAAGGACTCTCCCTAGCAGAGTATCAAAGCAGATGCTGAGACTCATAACCAAGACTTTGGCAGAGTGCATGAAATCATATGAAAGAAGGGGGAGTTAGTATGACCTGGAGAAGACAGGAACTCCACAAGGACCAAATATATCTGGGCACAAGAGTCTTTTATGAGACTGTGTCTCCAACCAAGGACCATGTATGGATATAACCTAGAACCCCTGCTCAGATGTAGCCCATGGCAGCTCAGTCTCCAAGTGGGTTTTCACTAGTAAGGGGAACAAGGAGTATTTCTGACATGAACTCAATGGCTGGCTCTTTGACCCCCATCCCACCCCCGAGGGAGAAGCATCCTTGCTAGGACACAGAGGAGGACATTGCAGCCAGTCTTGAAGAAACATGATTAGCTAGGGCTGGATGGAAGGGCAGGAGGCCCTCCTCCTGTCAGGGAGGAAGGAGATAAGGGAGGGAGAGTGAGTTTGGGAGAGAATGAGGGAGTGGGCTACAGCTGGGATACAAAGTTAATAAACTGTAACTAATATAAAAAATAAAATAAAAATTTAATTAAGGAGCCTGAAAGCAGCTCTCTCAGCAACATATCATGGACCGGGCAGCCTTGGGAAAAATCGTGCTGCAGCTCAAAGCTACGCTGGAGAATGTCACCAACCTTCTGTTAGTGGGGGAGGGTTTCCGGTGGTACCTGAAGATGAAATCTGGCAGCTGTGGTGAGATTTCAGAGAAGTGGCAGTATATCCGGCTGACGGACTGTGTGGAGCTGAAAGGAGGCCGAGGCAATACCTCCATGGTCCAGAAATGCAAGCTGTGTGCATGGGAAAACTCCGTCGACATCTTGAGCAGCACCATCAAGTCTTACAACGCTGAAGACAATGAGAAGTTCAAGACAACAGTGGAGTTTGAGTGTCTGGGCCTTGAACCAGTAGACTACCAGCCCCAGGCCGGGTTTGCTACTGAAGGTGTGGAGTCAGGGACAGTCTTCAGTGACATTAGTCTGCATAGAAAGGACTGGGCGGACTATAATCACTGTGGGGATCTTCGAGGTCACCCATTGGTTTGTCACGTGCTGAACTGTCTTCCTGAAAGCTTGCCCCTAACAACCAAGAGGAAACCAAGTGCCCCAGGCAGCAATCCCCATGGAGGTGTCTCATCTCTGCTCTCCCTGCACCTGTTCCAAGCCCTCATAGTCTGCATGCTGGGGTTTGTCATGGTTCTAAGTCCCACCTATAATGCTCCTGTTGGTGTCCCCCCAAAAAAATTACTTAAAAAAAGAAAGGAAAGTATCTATATACAAGAACACTTTTTGACATCAACTTCTTATCAGTTTATCTAATCAAACTACTTCATTATCTTCTACTTCATTGACCTGTTTACATACAGGAATATGCTTGTGAATTTTGATAGTTAAAAGTATCTTAAAGGAGGAGTGTTCTGCTTTCTCCATATCCTCCCCAGTATTGCTGTCACTTGATTTTTTGATCTTAGTCATTCTGACAGGTGTAAGATAGAATCTGAGTGTTGTTTTGATTTTCATTTCTCTGATGACTAAGGATGTTGAACATTTAAGTATAAGTACTTCTCAGTGATTAGAGATTCCTCTGTTGAGAACTCTGTTTAGCTCTGTACCCCAGTATTTAATTGGATTATATGGTTTGTTGGTGTTTAATATCTTGGGTTCTTTTTTATTTTGTATATTAGCCCTTTGTCTGAAGTAGGGTTAGTGTAAATCTTTCACAATCTGTGAGCTGCGGTTTTGTTCAGTTGACAGTGTCCTTTGCCTTACCAAACTTTTCAGTTTCATAGTCTCCAATTCATAAATTGTTGGATAATAGAGTCTGTGCTGTTGGTGTTCTGTTCAGGAAGTTGTGTCCTGTATCAATGAGTTCAAGGATAATTCCTTCTTTCAATTCTAAGAGACTTGGTATTTCTGGTTTTGTGTTGAGGTCTTTGATCCACTTGGACATGCGTTTTGTCCGGGGTGATAAGTATGGATCTGTTTACATCCTTCTACATGCAGGCATCCTGGTAGACTAGCACAATTTGTTGAGGATGCTTTCTTTTTTTCCATTGTATGATTTGTCAAAAATCAAGTGTCCATATGTGTGTGGATTTATTTCTAAGTCTTCTATTAGATTCCATTCATCAAGCTGTCTAATTCTATTCCAGTATCATGCAGTTTTCAAAAACATACCTCTGTAGTACAACTTGAAATCAGGGATGGAGATACCTCCAGAAGTTCGTTTATTAAATAAGACTGTTTTCGCTATTTTGGGGCTGTTTGTTTTTCCATATGAAGTTGAGAATTGTTCTTTCCAGATCTGAAAAGAACTGTGTTTTTATTTGGGTTAGGATTGCATTGAATCTGTAGATTGTTTTTAGTAAGATGGGAATTTTTACTATGAGCACGGAAGATCTTTCCATCTTACCATATAGTCTTAAGTTTATTTATTTAGAGACTTAAAGTTCTTATGATACAGGTCTTTCACTTGCTTGGTTAAGTTATACCAAGAGCCTTTATATTATTTGTGGCTATTGTAAAGGATGCAGTTTTCTTAATTTCTTTGTCAGCTTGTTTGTCGTTTATATAGAGGAAGGCTACTGGTTTTTGTTGTTTTTATAATTGTGTATCCAGCCACATAATTGAAGGTGTTTCCCAGCTGTAGGACATCCTTGGTAGAATTTTTGGGGTCACTTATGTATGCTATCATATTATCTGCAAATATGTAGACTTTAACTTATTTTCCAATTTTTATCACTTTAATCTCCTTTAGTTGTCTTACTGCTCAAGCCAGAACTTCAAGTGTTATATTAAAGAGATATGGAGAGAGTGGGAAGCCTTGTCTTCTCCATGATTTTAGTGGAACTTCATTTCTATCCATTTAATTTGCTGTTGGTTATCAGCTTGCTGTATATTTACTTTATTATGCTTAGGTATAGGTCCTATATCCCTGATATCTTCAAGACTTTTACCACGAAGAAGTGTTGTATTTGTCAAAGGCTTTTTGATCACTTCTCCCTGCTGGGATTGCCTTGTCAGGCCACGGAGAAAGAGGATGTGCTCAATCCTGGTGTGAGTTGATGTACTGGGGTAGGTTGCTGGTTGGGGTCCCTTTCTGAGTAGTAAGAGATGGGGAAAGGACAAAGGAGAAGAGGAAGGAGAGGAGGAAGGAAGCTATAATTACCATGTAAAGTGAGTTAATTAAGTATTTTTTTAATTTGGCTCTGAGTTTTAAAAATCTATACACAAATACAGCACTTCTTTATTGTTTACAGGGAACATATTCCAAGAGATATATGAATATGTAATAGTGTCTTCTTTATGTACATTATTTATTTTCTTATATGTCTATACCTGTTAGAGTCTAGTATATAAATTAGGCATACTAAGACACTAGCAAGAAAATAATGCCATAGATCTTAGGAAATTCATTCTATATATTTTTCAGTCTTTAATTTGAAAACTAGAAACAATCTATGACATCCCTGTCACAATCTAAATTGCCACAATAATCCTATTCTTATGCTTTGGGGACACTCTTCAGTAAAGATATTTTAAAACAAACACCATTGTTCTCCAACTGTTTATCCTGTGGCAACGTACTCCCCAGAAATATGTGGGTGGGTAGCAGATGGAGTTTGAATCATACCGTGATGTTGACTCTTAGACATACTTTGTGTCCTATATACTGCTATCTTTAATCTTACAACCTCCTTTGATTCACCATCTCTGCTTCTCCTTATTGTCCCCAAGAATTGTCATTATTCTACATGTATATTTTTCAGATTGCTCACCACTTAAGTTATTGAATCCGTCTTCAGTTAAATTTTTATTTATATGACTATTCTGTCTGGACACTTTGATTTTGTGATGATTTAGTTATTTAGAATGACATTTTTAATAAAGTTAGCTTTTAGTTTATAAAAATTATAGTATGCTCTCTTTAGAAAATATGATCAAATATTTTTGTTTGCCTCTTTAGAAAATATGATTAAATGTCAATGTTGCCAGGATGTGGGCTTGGAAATTTATTAAGGTGTTTATATCCATAATTTAAATATAATGGCAATTGTATATATTATTTGACAAGCTTTTAATAGTATAGTAAAAAAAATCACAAGGTGATGTGCATTTTTAGAAGAGGCTGTTCATCAAAATTTCAGATTTTACAGCTTTAAAAAGTGTAAAATTGGATACTGAACTGCCGATCACAGTTCAGTGTCCAAGTGGGTTCCATAGTAATAGGGACAGGAATTGCCTCTGACATGAACTGATTGGTCCGCACTTTGATCACCTCCCCCTGAGAGAGGAACAGCCTTACAGGCCACCGAGGAAGACAATGCAACCACTCCTGATGAGACCTGATAGACTAGGATCAGAGGGAAGGGGAGGAGGACCTCCCCTATCAGTGGACTTGGGGAGGGATACCTGTGGGGAAGAAGAAGGGAGGGTGGAATTGGGAGAGAAGGAGGGAGGGAGCTACAGGTGGGATACAAAATGAATAAACTGTAATCAATCAATCAATTAACAAATAAATGGAAGAACCAGCTAGTAAAAACAATAAAAAGTAAAAATTTGCTGGGCAGAGTGACACACACCTGTAATCCCTGCACTTGGAGAGGCAGAGGCTGGTAGATCTCTGTGAGGCCTAGAAGGTGAATCCAGGAAAATCAGAGCTACGCGGAGAAACCTTGTCTCACAAAACCAAAAGAAAAAGTCATGAATTTCTCAGTATATAGTACTTTCAACAAGAGGTGAATGAGTTACCTTCTAAACATTCACTCTGAAGGTCTCTTTGCCTAAAATAGAGGATGATTACAAATGAAATCAAAACATAAGTTTTCAAATCTGATAATATTTCCACATCAATTTTATTATTATAGACTATATTAGGATTGAATTAAATTATTACCTGTTGTTAAGGGGCATTGTCTTAATATTTGAAACATAGTTACACAGTGAATATTTTTATTTTTAGTTAGAAAATGGATATTCCTAGTTCTTTTGACAATGGCTAAAATAATATGCACTGTCTTAAAGTATTGTTAGTTTAGTCATTATGGGTTGAGATTTTCTACATTTGGTGCAATACTGACTGAAGATTTTATTATTATTATTATTATCATTATTATTATTAATTCTAATTTATTCACTTTGTATCACAGCTGTAGCCCCCTCCCTCATCTCATCCTGGTCCCACCCTTCTTCTCTCATCCCCTGCTGTGTCCCTCCCCTAGTCTATTGGTGGGGTAGGAACTCCTAACCCTACTATCTGACCCTAGCCAGCCCCTGCTCCCCTTACTAGGGAACTCACATGGACACTGAGATGCCCATGGACTACATGTATGCAGGGGGTCTAGTTCCTTGATTGATTCATCAGTCCCTGCAGGACCCTCTGAGCCCTGACTTTTTTATTCTGTTGGTGTCCTTGTGGAGCTCCTGTCCCCTCCACGTTTTTCTATCTCCACCTTCTTCATAAGAAGCAGGAAAAGACAGGAAACATGACAGAAGCCTTCCACAGGGGTCCTCTGAAAGACTCTACCCATCAGGGTATCAAAGCAGATGCTGAGACTCATAGCCAAACTCTTGGCAGAGTGCAGCAACTGGAAATTTCTTTATAAGAGAAACTGTATTACTACTTTAGGTCAGTCAGTCCATTTATACTTGTTTTCATCTAGTAAATTTAAAAAAACAGTGAGGATTTTATAAACACACACACAAAAAAAGGCTTTCCTCATCTACTTAGCAATTGCCAATTACATGTCTCTCTACCAGTGTGATCTCCTGCTGGTTGTGGTGGCACAGGCCAATAGGATTTGCTGAAGGAAGAAGAGACAGAGACCCCCAAAATAAGAACTAGAAATAGAATTGCACATAATTACTGGGGGAAACTTCTATGCTTATGGAGACTATAGACTAATTAATTTGTAGACTGTCAAAAATAGAATAGTTGATAAAGATTCTGAAGAGTGTGTCTCTAAGGCAAACTCATAAAGAAGTCTTTAAAGTCTAAACAATATCCACAAATTTCCTGTTTTTAATTGCTGTGGAAAAACATTTATATTATTTTAATGTAGAGATTACTAGACCTTTGACCCATTTAGCACTAAGTAACAGAAATAAAACAGAAAAATAAAAATGAAATTTGGTTATTTATTAGTGAACCTATCAATCTTTTCTCCTCTCTATTCTGCTCACATTTTTTTAAAAGTGAATTTTCACCTTAATGTTTAAAGATTCTTACATTATAATTAACTATGACACACATAAACTAACATTTTAAAGTTAGTGCAGCCTAAAACCTTTAATAATATCTGCTTATTTTTATTCTTTCTTCCTTCTTCCTTCGCTCATCTGTAAGTCATATTTTTATAACTGAACATATGTGTACTTTCAACTTATAATTTACAGTTGGTGAATATTATTTCATTTCATGGTTCTGTCCTTTCAATGTTTATGTAACAGCATTTGATTAAATATTGCAAATACAGATTACAAATATTTTGTTGGGTTGTGGAGGCTTGTTTTGATTATAATTATTTATATCATACCATATCTTCACAAAAGGCATTTGACACACTTGAGAAGTCATCAAAGTACATGTGAATAGTTACTGAAAGAATAGTAACATAAAAAGAAATTAGGAAAGTCAGAATGACAAGGAAACTTGGTGTAAAAGGGAGAACAAAAGAAGTGGAAGTGGAAAGTGAAAAGGATGCTCTGAATTCCTTTCCCTCAGCAGTACCCTCACAGCATTTTTGAATCATAACCCAAGGTAAGCAATGTTACAAAGCCCAGCCATATCCGAGACGCATGTTGGATCAAATACCTCCTCATTTATGCGCCAGTCATTTGCTAAAAGAACTTAACGTATTCTGATGTTATCCCATTCTTTAATGTTTCCTAACATAAAATTACAAGCACATGTGTTTGGCACTTTTCCCCCCGCAAGGGAGAGTCTTTCAAAATGATATCTACTATTTCATATTACTTGCAATCAAAGTTTTTTTTTTTCATTCTTTCATGAATTGTAGGAAGCAGGCACAATGGAAAATTTATAATAAAGGTGCTTAAATAAAGGTGTTATGCTGGCAGATCTGTCAATTAAATTTGTTCAAACTGATTCAACTCCTATTAGACTGTCTTCAAAAGGATTATCCTGTGCAGATCTCAACTCAACAATGGAAATAAAATAGAAAATCCTGAGGGTTTTGAATATCTATTAAAAAGAAACTTTCAGGGAAAAATCTCCATGAAACATACAAAAATAGTTCTTCATTGCCTGCTTTATATTTGAAGCTTGTAATGAGCAGTTTTTCTAAAATATATATTCATTGCCTCCGTTGTAATCAAGGCAAATGCAGTGGAACTATCAGACAAAATGACGACTATTTTCCCATCCAGTAAAGCATACACATAGAACACACCGAGGCCCTAATAAAGATGTTTAGATGTCTGCCATTTGAATTCATTAAAGACAGGCATAGTAGTTTCTTAATAGATTATAGGAACTTAAAGAGATAGAGATGAATTCAGAGATGGTTTGAGATTGTGTAGAAAATATTGTCTGGTCTTTAGATATGGCTTGGTGGTTCAAAACACCTACTGCTGTTATAAAGGAGCAGTGTGTTTTCTAGAACCCACTGTTGGTGACTTAAAAAGCTCTCGCTCCAGATCCAAGAGATCCGAAACCCTCTGTAGCCTCTAGATACCACCAACATGCATGTACAAACTACAAACACACACACACACACACACACACACACACACACACTCACTCACACACACAGACATACATCATAAACAAAAGATGAAAAATTCATATAAAACAACTGAAAGAAATTGTGATGTGGTTGTTGAAAACTTCGAAGAGGCAGAGGACCAGGGCTTCTGTTCTGAGATGCTGTCCTCTCTGCAAGAGAGGTTGCACACATGGAATATTAGTGATATGGGTGCTAAAACAAGGCCTGAACAGGAGCAACATAAATTGACATGTGGAGGGAGAATAGGGAACCTCATGGGCTTCACCTCTAGATGAAGTACAACAGCCAAGTATAAACTATTAAGAGAAAGAGAATTAGTCTTCCCCAGAAACATGTGCTTCATTTTGTTATCCAGTATCAGGTGGTTAGGTTAAAAGTATATATACTAACAAGAAACAACAAGTGGAGCACTCAACAATTTGGATTGAAGTATTTATTTGCTTATATATTAGTAACAATAATAACAAAGTAAAAAAGAGGCCATGAACTTGAGTGGGAGCAGAAAGAAGACAGGAGGGACTTGGATGGAGAGGTAGAAATGGATATGAAAAATTTTTTAAATACATTCTGTATCCATGAAATTTTAAATGTAAATTTTAAAATTAAAAATAATGAAAAAGGAGGAGACACAGGAAATTCTGGTGAAGACAGAAAAATATCTTCTCACATACTTCTTATGTGAATGTAAATTACAAAATCAGTTACAGAAAGTCATAGGGAGGTTCTTGATAAAATAAAGTAAAACATCTAAATTATGAAGAAGGTCACCAATTTGTGGATATATAACACCCCCCCCCAAATGAAAGCAGCACAAGTGAGTCACTAATTCTTCTGCCTTCTCTTGGGGCTTTTTTCTTTTTCTTTTTCTTTTCTCTTTTCTTTTCTTTTTTTTTTTTTTTCTTTTCTTGTCTTGTCTAACTTCAGTATGATTTTTTAATTAATTAATTTTTATTGATTACAATTTATTCATTTTGTATCCCAGCTGCAGTCCCCTCCCTCAACCCCTCCCAGTCCCACCCTCCTACCCTCATCTCCTCCCATGCTCCTCCCCCAGTCCACTGATGGGGAGGTCCTCATCCTCTTCCATCTGACACTAGCCTATCAAGTCTCATTAGGACTGTCTGCATTGTCTTCCTCTGTGGCCTAGTAATCTTATGAAAAAAGGGGAGATAGAAAGACCTGGAGAGGATAGGAGCTCTCCAAGGAGAGCAACAGAAGCAAAAATCTGGGTCCAGGGGTCTTTCCTGGGACTGATACTCCAACCAAGGACCAAGTATGACGGTTTTTGTTTTACCTTTATGTTTTGTTTTGTTGTTATCTCTTAGAAGCTTATTCTCTTGTAATAAGAGGCATAAGGAGAGTGGATCTAGATGTGAAAGAAAATCAGGAAAAAGATGGAGGAGGAGAGGGAAGGGAAACTGTATTCAGAATGTATTATATGAGGAAAGGATCTATGTATAATAAAAAGGAAGACAAATTTTAAACATGTTACATGTGAATATTATTCAGCCATAAAGCTAAATGAACTCTTGTCATTTGGGGCACAATAAACAAAAATAGTGTATTTCATGACTGGCGAAATTAGACAGACACGGGATGCTTTTCTGGTATGTTGCAACAAAATGTGTTGATATGAAAGTAAAAGAAGTTAATAATATTTACCAGAGACTAGGAGAGTTAGGGAGTGAGAAGAACTAAAAGAAAAATGTGTAGTGCATATCACAACAGAGAGGAAATATATGCTTCACTGTTCTATGACACAGAGGTTGAATAAAACCATTATTTTATATCTACATTAATTATATGTATTACTTTTTATTTACCATTTGCAATATTACCAAATAAAGGAATACATGTAATTATAACATGCTTATTTGTATATATTTACATATACATACATATTACATATTTAAAATGTGGTAACATTGATATTAAAACTTAGTGGACCAAATATGTTCTTCAGTGACTATATGTACCTCTATCGCAAAATTGAACATCATTAGACTTTTTTTCAGATTGATTCTAAATAAATCATCCAGCATTAAACATACGAATAGCACTGTTTTTGTAGGAAACAATGTACGGATAATGTGGTTTTTGTCTACTTGATTCTGTTAAGACTACACCAGTCTCATTGCAAACTATGCAGCTACAGTGAGCAAGACTCTCAGTGCTGGACAAATTATAAACACCCATCAGATTAATAGGGCTCATCAGGGAGCCTAGAACTCTCTCTCTCTCTCTCTCTCTCTCTCTGTGTGTGTGTGTGTGTGTATGTGTGTGTGTGTATGTCTGTACACAGTAGTTTATTATCAACAAGCTTGATTAACAATACAGTCCTTCTCATAAGCATAAAGGAGTTTTTAATATCTATATTCCCTCTTTGGCCAAAATAATGGCTTCAACAACTGTCTTCTTAACATACACAAATACTAGCTCATAGCATTATAGCTTTAATGGAAAAACCTAAATCCATAAAACTTTAAAAGGGAAATATATTGAGAAAATAGTTGAAACAGGTATTTCTTGGAAACATTAATCATAAAATAAATGTGAATGATTGCATAGCTTCATAGTTTATTACTTCACGAGAAAGGATTAGAATTGTTCTATCTGTATACATAAATGAAGGAGAGCATTGGGTCGGATCGCTTCACAGAGACTGTATTCTTAGGGAAGGATGGGCATGTGCAGCCTTACTATTATACTCAGAACATCTTCAGCATTTGTTCTGCTAATAAAGAACAATTAAGTACCATTGGTAGAAAGCTAGAGTCCAGGACAGAATAACTCTGGAGGGGCAGGCAGCCTTGGGTAAATTGAGCTCTATTCCTACAGCACAACTGGAAGAATGAAGCATTTCTAAAGGAATGTCAGAGTGAGGTGACAGCCATCTCTGGACATGTGTTTTGTTGATGATTCCCCTGTGAAATGGGTGCTGATAGATCTGTTTTTGCAGTGTTCCACAAAGAAAGAACAATCACAGCAGAGAATATCAAGTCAACTTGTTTAAATACACAATTAGTGGTTGTTACACACACATTAACAGAAACATTTGTGGTGTTTTTTTTTTTTTCTTTAGCACAATTGGCTCATTCATTTTAAGAAAAGTATTCAAAAATTTCCCTTTTCTAGTTAGCACATATTTTCACGAAGTGAAAAACAACACAAACAAAAAATCAGACTTCTTCTGAAAACCCTGAATTAATTCACATAAAGTTCTTGAGCAACTACTTACATCTTGCCACAGAAAAATAAAAATACATAAATGTTAAATATGTTTACCTCCATCATGAGTATAAACAACGCACTGAAAAACATTTAGTTCATTATAAATTTATAAATATATATATTTATATATATATATATATATATAATCTATGATACCATGGTTATTTGGAACGTTTTTTGTTTTGTTATTTTTTTTATTAATTAATTTTATTTAAACACTTTACGGCTTAATCCCAGCCCCACCCTCCTCTTCTTCCAGTTCCACCCTCACACCACCTTATCCTGATTTCCCCCTGCACTTATCCCCACCATGGGTACCAACTTACCCTGGTTCATCAAATAGCAGCAGGACTAAGCACATTCTCTCCCACTGAGGCCAGACAAGGCAACCTAGCTAGCGTGAAGGGATCCAAAAGAGTCAGAAACAACAGAGTCAGAGACAGTCTCTGCTCCAGTTGTTAGGAGAACCACGTGATGACTGTGCTACACATCTGCTACATATGTAGCTAGGTCCAGGCCACACATGCTGTTTGGATGGTGGTACAATCTCTGTGAGCTCCGGTGGACCCATGTCAGTTGACTCTGTAGATCTTCTTGTCATCTCCACCCCTCTAGCTCCCTCAATCCTTTCTCCCACTCTTTCACAAAACTCCTTGAGTTCAGCCTGACTATGCATCTCTGGATCTGTTCCCATCAGCTGCTGCATGACGCTTCTGGGAAGGCAGTTGTACTAGGCACCTGTCTAAAAGCATAGCAGACTATCATTAATAGTGTCAGGGGTTGGCCCTCTCTCTTGGGGTGGTTTTCAAGTGGTACCACTCATTGGTTGGACATTTCCTCAATCTCTGTTCCATCTTTACCCCTATACTTCTTTTAGGCAGGACAAATTTTAGGTCAAAGGTTTTATGGGTGGGTTGGCGTCCCCCTCCCTCCAGCGGAAGTCCCTTCCTAACACAGGAGGAGGTAACTTCAGGCTCCATATCCCCTACTGCTAGAAGTCTCAGCTATTGTCACTTCATAGACTCCCATCCCAGAGATGCTCCCACCGATTTCTAGTCTCTCTTCCAGTCTCTCCTTTCTCACACCTTCTCCTCAGCCCCACTGCCCTCCCTACCTCCTCTCACACCCAGCTCCTTTCCTCTATCTACTTCAGATGTCTATTTTATTTCCCCTTCTGGGTGAAATTCAAGCATCCTCTCTTGGGCCCTCCTTGTTACTTAGTTTCTTTGGGTCTGTGGATTATATCATGATTATCCTATACTTTTTTGAAAGCCTCTGAGTCAGTCATTTATGTTTGGGTGTCCTCAACTCCTCAGAGACCACTAATGTGGAAGGAAGTGAAGTGAATTTGTCAAAAGCAGTACAACTCTCCCAGTTTCCTTCATTATCACATTGCCTAAAACATACGAGATGTCCAGCTGGTAGCAATGTGTTTGCCATGACCATTTAGCTGCAATTGCTAGATACAAATAGACATTTGACAAACATCTTTTGTCCTTTTGAAGATTATTTAATGTCGGTAACCAGGAAAATGTAAATGTCTAATACCTAGTGAGGCAATTTACCAGCTCTCTGAGACACACACAGTAAAAGCCTATTTGGGCACTGATTCCTCACAACTGAATTGATTACCAAGAGCACTTGACTTCCATTTGATTCCCGAATCCTCATTAACATTATAGTGATGCAAAAAGGTCATATAAAGGTCCCTGTCTCATATGTGGCAAAGTTGAACAAATAATGTCTAGTGACAGAGAGGTTCTTACTCTTAGAGTTGATTCCATAGGAACTTTGTGTTCTAACTTTTTGCCTCTTCTAACAGTAAGGCATGAACATAGAAAAGTAAAACATGAAATCTTCAAGGACTTATAATGGCTCTTTTGTATTATTTTAGCTAAGTATATATGCATTTAAAACATTTATTTGTGTAAACACGTTTTCACACTGTTCATAGAAACATGTACACTCTCAGATATAAAATGGTATAAAATATGCAAAATGATAAGGTGAGATTAGTAGAAAATTATGAACACAATTCTACAGTTAAGCACTGAAACTGATCTTTGTCTCATCTTAAAAAATGAAAGTCCCCCTTACAGGGGGAACTGTAGAGAGCTGCGGAATGCTATGCCTTAAAGATGGAGCTGGTTTCCGCCTTCCACCTTCCCGATGGTGAGTGCTCTCTGTCAGGAACAACTCCACATTTGGCTAAGGCTGAGGATCTGGCTTGCTTCCATGTATGTGGACCTATCTGCATTGCCCCCGTGGCACGCCTGGGTTGGCTACCCAGAGGCTATTTAAGCTGTGGGCTGGCTTTCCCCAGGGTCCGAGGATTGTTCAAGGTTCCTGAATAAACTGCATTGAAAAAAAAAAAAAAAAAGTGAAAGTCCTGGAGAATTATTTCAAGGTTTATATTCTTTCTTCCATATCAATATACATGTACAGGGGGGATACTAAATAAATGTGATATTTACAGGGAAAGCATAGTTTTATGGATATTTTTAAGAGACAGAAAGATTGACTGCCTACTGGAGGTCCACTAAAATAATTCCTTATTTAACATGCTTTACAGAAATTCCTGATGAAGATTGGAGGCGCTTGTGCTCAGAATGTCAGGGAAGATAAGGGGAGTGTGTTTAATGTTAATGCCTAATGCTGAAGTTGAAAACCAGACTGCTTGGAAATACAGCTGCTAGACTCTACCTTTTTGTTGATTGTCACATTATGGAAGGTGAGGACCTCTCATATCACTTGAAAGTTATACTGAAATGTAGTTCTGTGAAGAAAAAAAAATCTGCTAAATGGTTGCTAATTTAATCAAACATTAACAGATGGTTACTACTGAGACACTGATAGCTCACTACTAGCATATTACATACATTACACTGAAATATATCCAAATAATATTAACTCCTCTCTTGAAATAATTTAATAAACCAATAGTGTATTTATTCATAGCTCCATTTATGAAATATTGCATTTCTTTGTGTTCACTCTACTGCTTTTCTTTTTATTGAATTATTTTTTTACAGGCTTGTGTAAAAGACTTTACTTTTGTGTACTTACATAAATTAATATAAATATTTAGGGTTTTGAATTGTTTTTAATCACATAATTATAAATCTTTAGAAAACTAGTATATTCCTCTATTCAAATATTCAGCAATAACTCATTTGAGTTATTTTGAGTTCAAAATATTCTCTAGATTTATTAATAGTTAATTATTATTTTTATTTATTGATAATATTCAAGTGTAGTCAATAATATTAGCAGCTTAGGTTTTATAGAGATTGTAGGTTTATTAGATCTACAATTACAGTATCTGTTATTTTGGTAATCAAGTTGCAGTAGGTTTGTTGAATGCTTTTATAGGCTCTTAAAATATTTAGAATATTTGCTTTTTACAAGATACTTGTTTTGTATATAAATTACACTTTATTTCTTATTATAGTTTGTTTATATTCTTAATATTGATAAATATTTGAGGCTAATGGATGGGTTTCCTTAATTTTCATTTAAAGTATCCATATTTTTTACTTTATGAGTTCTGATACTTGTGTAATTTTTTTGAACAACATTCAGATTAATTATCCATTCACATTCTTTATTTTAAAGTACTCTTATTTGTTTAATGGAAGTGAGATATTATTCAAACTTGTCTTGGATAAAAGCTAAACATTTTTATATTGCTCATTTTCTGTTCCTCAAAAATTGTGTTTATTATTATTATTGTGTTGATATGTGTGCACGCATGTATAATATAAGATAATATGACATGTATGTGGTGCCAGTATGTGCTGAGACCAGAGGAAAACTTTCAGAAATTGTTCCCTGTTTTCATCCTGGCATCTGGGTATTGAACTCAGGTCACAAGCTTTCTGTAGGAAGTGTTTATCCCTGCTGAGTTGACTTGCCAGACTTAAAATTCATATGAAATGGTTTAATCAGGAAAGATGACTGTCTCCAGTCACAAAGTTACTCATCATAAAGTTGATAATTTATTAATAAAAATGGTGCAAGAAAACTAGTATGACACAGCAGGGATACAAAGTTAACAAACTAACTAATATTAAAAAATTTAAAAATAAATAAACCTAAAAAAAAAAAGAAAACTAGTATGATGTAGTCGGATAGAAGTTTTTGACAAGAAACTGAAATTAAGAAAAATAAACTTGCATTGCTTTTATGACTTAAGCATATTATCTAGAATCAATGCAACAGAATTATAGAGTCCATAGAAAATATAAATGAACCTGAGATTAAGAAACAGACCTGCAGACAGGCACTCAGTGAGGTAGAAGCAGGCAGATCTTTGTGAGTTCAAAGCTAGCCGATCTACAAAGCAAGTCCAGCACAGCCAAGGCTACACAGAGGTATCATGTCTCAGAAAAGCGAGAGAGGGAGAAAGGTGGGGGCAACAGACCTCTTGCCTACACACACACATTTATACAAAAAAAATGTAAAAATACATATATTTTTTTAAAAAATATAGATCAGTAATCATTAAGGTCAAACTAATTTATAAAATGTCAGTGAAGACTAAGGAAGAGTAGATTTTACAAAAAGTGTCTTATTACTGGCATAGTTACGCCTTTAACAGCAAAGAAGAAATAAGACCAGTTTGAATTAGTCACTTAAGCCCGTTTTAAGTTGATTCTAGAAGATCAATATCACATCTCACAATCTGAAAAGTATCTAAGTTACATTTGTAACAGTTACCATTAAAAGCATGTGAAGCGCTTACCAGGAAATAGTTTTTGAAAATGTAATAAATTATTTAATGTATTTTCTAATGTTTTTATGAGTGCTATGAAATATAAGATATAATTTACTTCAAATACATATCTCTGTGCTTCCATGTTTCAAACTACATGACTATTCTGTAATTTAAAATTTTTGACAGCATGTTAGAGAGTATAATTTTTGACCTGTCACAAACTCTAAGATTTCCCAAATATCAATTATGAAGATGCCAGTTTATATTTATTGCTGTGCTGTGAAATTTATTTAAATTTAATCAAACAGCCATTCTCTGATGCAAAATTCAACCCAAAATTCGCAGAGCAAAGATGCAGTTAACACCAATGAGAGAATCACACTAAAAATTCAATGGCTGCTAATATATAACTACAAACCAATCTTTTCTTACAAAATTTTTATTTTTTATATTAATTACAGTTTATTCACTTTGTATCCCAGGTGTAGCCTCCTCCCTCATTACCTCCCAATCCCACTTTCCCTCCCTCATGTCCTCCTATGCTCCTCTCCAAGTCCATGGATAGGGGAGATCTGCCTCCCCTTCCATCTGAACCTAACTTATCAAATCTCATCAGGACTAGTTTCATAGTCCTCTGTGGCCTGGTAAGGCTGCTCGCCCATCTGGGGGGAAACTGTCAAAGAGCCAGCCACTGAGTTCATGACAGGGACAGTTCCTGTTCGTCTTAAGAGTGTACCCACTTGGATAGTGAGCTGCCATGGGCTACATCTTAGCAGGGGTTCTCGGTTATATCCATGAATGGTCCTTGGTTGGAGTATCAATCTCAGAAAAGACCCCTGTGCCTAGATATTTGGTTCTTTTGCTAACCTTGTGGAGCTCCTGCCCTTTCCAGGTCTTACTCTCTACCCCTTATTTTTTTACGATTCCCTGCACTCTGCTCAAACTTTGTTTATGAGTCTCAGTATTTGCTTTCATACATTGCTGGGAAGAGTCTTTCAGAGGCCCTCCATGTTAGGCTCCTGTCCTGTTTTCTGTTTTCTGCTTCTTCCAATGTACATGCCATTTGCCTTTCTGAGTGAGTTTTGATCATCTTACCCAGGGTCCTCCTTCTAGCTCACCTTCTTTAGGTATACAGATTTTTTAGGTTTATCCTATATTATATGTCTAGTATCCACTTATAAGTGAGTATATACTGAGTGTGTCTTTCTGTTTTTGGGATACCTCACTCAGGATGGTCTTTTCTATTTCCCACCATTTGCCTGCAAATTTCATCATTTCCTTGTTTTCAATTGCTGAATAGTATTTCATTGTGTAACTGTACCACAATTTCTGTATCCATTCCTCCATTGATCAACATCTGGGTTGTTTCCAGGTTCTGGTTATTAGGAATAAACATGCTATGAACACGGTTGAGCAAATGTCCTTGTTGTGTACTTGAGCATATTTTGGATATATACCTAGGAGTGCTATTGCTGGATCTTGAGCAAGCGCTATTCCTAACTGTCTGAGAAAGCGGCAGATTGATTTCCAAAGTGATTGTGCAAGTTCACATTCCCACCAGCAATGGAGGAGGGTTCCCCTTTCTCCACAACCCCTCCAGCACTATAAACCAATCTTAATAAATCAGATAGAAAGGCAAATCTTTACTTATATTCTTTACAAACATTAACATTTTCAATCAAATAGGATTGTTTTGGTTTGTAGATATAATTATTGATTGACATTTGTGTTTATAATGTCATATACATGTTTATTAAACATTTCTCTAAAGTGTGAGAACATTCAGGTGACACAGGTCATGACTCAGAGACATAAAATTACAACAAAGCCACCCAACCAAATGATGCCTGAAAGATGACAGTGAGTCCTATTCTCTCAAGTATTAATGATCTATTCCAAGGCTTACTAATTTTTATTATTTTTGATCTACAAAACGGTAATTTATGTGATTCAAATTTATATTTTTATGATGGAATTTATCCAAGTTGGGCTGAGTTACAGGACCTTGGCCTTTTGGTGCTGTCTCTATTCATATGGGTCAGAGGACAGGTGTGAGCCCCATTGCCTAGTATCTAAAAGCAAACTGTCTCAGGGTGATGGTTCAATTTGCTAGTGTGTTGTGTTTGCATCTGGTCTTTCCAGGAGGCCAGCGTCTTATTTTCATATAAACTGTGGTAACCGTAAAAGGGTAGACATACTTTCTCCTCATTGACTTCTCTGGTTTCTCTTCTCATAAGCCTTTGTAGGTTTTGTTCAGAAATTTTGTTTCAGATCTAGCAAGTCCACACATATAGAACAATAAAGAGCATTCGTTGTACTAAATGTGAAGTCTTATGAGAGCCTGAGCTTCTCTGTGAACTAAGCATTTCCCTCAGCAGAGCCCAAACTGAACTTTGTTCAGTCTTGAAAAGTATTAAGCACTGGAATAAACTAACTCATACTAACTTTATATATTCCAATACTTAGAAACTATCCCGAACCACAACAAAGTCAAAAAGCTGGGCTCAGGGAAAACTGCATAGACTGATGCATCAATCAATACTTAGAAACTTCATATCTTTATATTTTACTTACTTCAATACATCTTAAATATTTATTCTTTAATTCTACCTTAAGAAATCATTTCAATTCGCTGTGCATTTTGTAAGCTCCTAGCATTTACATAACAGCAGGTGCCACCAAAATATAATGCAAATGCTGTGAATATGATACTAAGGAAAATATTACTTCAAAAGGTGGCTTGGAAAAGTATGTTTTATTCTTGAATATTTTGAGGAAAAAAATGCTTTCCTAAAGAAAGAAGCAAACATGAGTCTGTCACAGTCATGGGACATTTGGTAAAAACTACAAAGATTTAAACCCAGGGTTTTACAGTAAGAGACTAGTCCTCAGCCTTATTTTGAGTTTATTTATGACAGATATCCTTTAAAGCAGAGGGAATAAGTAATTATCATCACAAAAGTTGTGATTTTATGACTAGTAACTGTGCAGTGGAACAAAGTGGATCTGATATCAAAATTGGAAACAAAAAATTATTTGTATGATTGCCAGTCCCACGGGAAGAAACCAAGCACAATGCCACCATATCTTAATAATTTCACTCTTTAAGAAAAACACACCACAGCTCCAAACTGGGTGCATCAGTGCTGTCCCTACACGGAGAAAGAAAAGCAAGCTGAGCTGCCACAATGAGTGCTTTTCCTTTATCACTAGAGCTACTCTGTCAGCAGGCAGTGTGGTATAATCTACTCACATAAACTCTCTACCAAAATGAGTAAGTCCCATCGCTCTACTTTTGATTTTGTGGTCTAGGGGCATGCATGATTAAAGCCTGGGATGCACAGGTTAAAGCAGAAGCATCAGTCCTTGTATGACATTTAGGGAAGTGCCACCCATTGCTAGACAACAGGATATGTTCTTGATATGAAAACATGCCAAGTTCACGGTATAACCTGATGAGTTGACATAAGGTAGAGTGAAAATAACATGGTCTTTCCCACCAACTATAAAGACTCTTGTTCCTTTTATACACATACAGTGGATATTGCACACCAAAACTGCCCATTTACTATTTCTCTTAAATTTATTATAAACTGCACAAAGTTCTATTTCATTCTAATTATAATTATTCGGTTACCTAATTTTTCCAAACAAATACATATAGGCTGCATCTCAATTGTGCAAAATACACCCAAGCCAATCAAAATAATACAACTTAAAATTATTTTATATTTTTGACATCTACAACTGTAATTTTCTTATGTAGTGTTGTATAATGATTTGTATTGTTATATAAAATGAGGCCAGGAGCCTGAAACTACAGAGTCTAAGTTCCTAGAGGAAATCCAAATACTACTTTTCTGCTAAAGGAATGAATGTAGCAATGACTCTCAACAATATTCTGCCGTACTCATTGATCAGTGCCTTGTTCAGTCATCATCAGAAGAGACTCCTACTGCATCATACAGCAACAAAAACAGAAACTCATAACCAAACATTGTGTATAAAATATGAGACCCTGAAACACTCAGTCCTAAACGGGATGAGTCCATCAACCCCTCTTCTCAGGGATACGGGAGCTCTGCACATGAGGAGACAGAAAGGCAGAAGAAGGCAGAGACACCAAGAAAATAAAGACTTAGCACAGTCGAAGCAATGCACATATGAGCTCACAGAGACTGTGGCAGCATGCACAGAGCCTGCATGGGTCTAAGCAAGATGGGGCCCAGTGATGAAAGTAGAAATGGAAACATGTCCACATTAATAACCCAGAAGCTAGCTTTGGTTGATGGCCACCTGCAAATGAAAAAAATATTTATATATATATATTTTTAATTTAATTTAATTATTTTTTTTCCTCCCAGGAAATGTGACTAGGGAAACATATCACTACAAAGGCAGGCCTCATGTCCAGCAGGGGATGGCCCACACAAAATAAACTTATGCCAACTTTGGAGGGTCTTTGCTCCATAATGTTTGCCAGAGATTTTTTTCTTTATTCTTGCAGGTCCTTTCGGTATTTATTATGGCTTCTGTTTCTGTGGCTTTATGGGATTATTGTGAGTGCAACCACATGTGTCTCTGAGTCTAAGAGTGTTTCAGTGTTTTTTCTTTGGCTCTTTATCTTCCATTTGTTTTATCCTATTGAGATTTATTTGATTTAATGGTGTTTGTTTTATTACTA
Organism: Meriones unguiculatus; assembly: GCF_030254825.1. Lineage (NCBI taxonomy): Eukaryota > Metazoa > Chordata > Mammalia > Rodentia > Muridae > Meriones > Meriones unguiculatus. The sequence goes on from NC_083363.1 coordinate 50,302,491, forward strand.
TTCCTGATTGCATGTTTGTTTTCTAAAACAAGATTGAAGATATGCATTCAGACTGGGGAGGGGCATGGACTGGGAGGACTTGAGGGAAAGGAATCATAATCAGAACATGTTCTATGAAAAATTACATTCATTTCCAGGGACCCACCCCACTCTGTGGCCAAGACTAGCACGGATCAGAGAGTAGCAGGTAAGAGTTCCACTCCACTCACTATCTACTGGCCTGCCATGGTCTGCCAGCAAGAGTGGCCAGGTCTGCTCATGGCCCTCTATGCTCCACTTCCTCTGCAAGCCCCACACCCCAGTGTCTCAGCCTGCGCCATTTCCCAGGACCCACTCTGAACTGTTGTCCCAGAAATGAGCATTGATCAAGGAGCAGCAGGAAAGCCAAAGGACTGAAGTCATCTGGCACCAAGAACTCTACCTGTAACCTCAGAGACCTATTACCATCAGAGACCACCTGACTCTGCTAATAACAGAGTCAACCAAAAGGCTAGAGGTCAGCGTAAAAACACCAGCAACAGAACCATATGACATCATCAAAACCCAGCTATCCTACCATAGCAAGTCCTGAGTATACTATCACATCAGAAGTGCAAGCACGCACGTGCACGCACACACACACACAATTGTAAATCCGAGGTTATGAAAGTGATAGAGGCTTTCAAAGAAGAAAATAAATCCCTTAAAGAACTGTAGAAAAATACAACCAAACAGGTGAAGAAACTAATTAAAGAAGCACAAATACAATCAAAAGAGTGAAGGAACTGAGTAAATCCCTTCAGAAAATATAAGAAAATACAACCAAACAGAAAAATGAAATGAATAAAATTATCCAGGACCTAAAAACAGATACAGAAGCAATAAAGAAAACACAATCTGAGGCAATCCTTGAGATAAAAAAATCTAGGGAAGAGAACAGGAACCACAGACACAAAGTTCAATAACAGAATAAAAGAGATGGAAGAGAGAATCTCAGGTGTAAATGAAAAGATTGAAGAAATCGATACATCAGTCAAAGAAAATGTTAAATCTAAAAGTTCCTGACACAAAACATCCAAGAAATCTGAGACAATATAAAAAGACCAGGAAGAAGAAGAAGAAGAAGAAGAAGAAGAAGAAGAAGAAGAAGAAGAAGAAGGAGAAGAAGAAAAAGAAGAAAGACTCCAAACTCCAAGGATCAGAAAATATTTTCAACAAAATCACAGGAGAAAACTTCCCCAACCTAAAGAAAGTAATGCCTATAAACATACAAGAAACCTACAGAACACTAAATATATCGGACTATAAAAGAAAATCCTCTCATCATATAATAATCAAAATATGAAATGTATATGACAAAGAAAGAATACTAAAAGCTACACAGAAAAAAATGCCAAATCACACATAAAGGAAAACCTATCAAAATTAAACCTGACTTCTAATAGAGACTATTAAAACAAGGAGCTGATGATGTCATGCAGACCCTAAAAGAGCACAGACTTCAACCCAGACTACTGTACCAGCAAAACTTTCAATCACTATAGAAAGAGAAAACAAGATATTCCATGAAAAAGCAAACCAAAACAAAACAAAAAAAAAACAAGCTTAAACAGTACCTAGCCGAAACCCAGCACTACAGAAGATACTATAAGGAAAACCACAACCCAAGGAGGATAACTACATCCAGGAAAACAAAGAAAATAAACAACCCCACAACTGTAAATCCAAATGAAAGGAAGCACACACACACACACACACACACACACACACACACACACATACAAACACTGTACTGTCACCAACATCAAAATAGCAGGGAGTAATAACAACTGGTCATTTGTACCTCTCAACACCAATGGCTTCAACTCCCCAATAAAAAGACACAGGCTAACAGAATGGATGTATAAACAAGACTCATCATTCTGTTGCATAAAAGTAACATAGCTCTGAAATAATGACAAACATTGCCTTAGAATAAAGTCCTGCAAAAATGTTTTCCAAGCAAAAGGATACAAGAAATAAGCTGGAGTAGCTATTTTAATATCTAATATCTAAATAAAATAGAGGTTCAACCAATATTAATAAAAAAGATGAGAAGACACTTCATAGTCATCAAATAAAAAATCGACCAAGACTTTGGTCTCAAATCTGAACATATATGTGAGTGCAAGGGCACTCACATTTGAAAAATAAACATTACCAAAGTTTAAATCATACATTGAACCCCACATATTAATATCAGGAGACTCCAACACACCTCTCTCACCAATGGAAAAATTATTGAGATGGAAACTTAGCAGAGATATAACTAACAAAATAAACTGACATTATGGAGTCAATTATACCTAAAAGATATCTTCAGAACATTCCATCAAAACACAAAAGAGTATACCTTCTTCTCAACACCTCATGGAACATTCTTTAAAATTGACAAAATACTCAATGCAATCCTCAAAACACATACAAGAAACTTGAAAATAACACCTTGTATTATATCAGACCACCATGGATTAAAGCTAGACTTCAACAACAACAGAAACAATACACTGCCTACAAACTCCTGGAAACCGATCAACTCTATTTAATTGCCATTGGGTTAGGGAGAAAAGAAAGAAATAAATTAATGACTTTCTAGAATTCAATGAAAATGAAGGCACAAAATACTCAGACTTATGGGATATTGTGAAATCCAACACCCCTTAATGTTTAAAGTCTTGGAGAAATCAGGGATACAAGACACATACCTAAACACAATAAAGGCAATATACAGCAAGCCAATAGCTGACATAAAGTTAAATGGAGAGAAGCTTAAACCATCCTTGCTAAAATCAGGAACAAGATAAGGCTGCCCACTCTCACCATATCTCTTTGGTATAGTACTTGAAGTTCTCACTAGAGCCATAAGATAAGTAAAGGAGATCAAAGTGATACAAATTGGAAGAGAAGATGTATACTATCATCTGCAAATAGTGATATTTTCACATCATTTTTTACAAAAATACAAAAACAAACAAACAAAAAACAGAATTTCTAAAACAACTCGGTACAGTAACAGATCTTCTAGAGGTATCTTCATCCCTGATCTGAAGCTGTACTATAGACCAACAGTAATAAAAACTGCATGGTAGTGGCATAGAAACAGAATGGTGGATCAATGGAATAGAATAGAAGACTAAGAAATAAACCCACACACCTATAGATACTTGAATTTTGACAAAGAAGCCAAAACAAACAGCTGAAAAAAAGTATCTTCACCAAATTGTGCTGGTCTAAATGGATGTCTCCATGTAGAAAAATGCAAATAGATCCAACTTATCACCCTGCACAAAACTAAAGGCCAAGTGAATCAAAGACTTTGACATAAAACCAGAGACTCTGAATCTGATAAAAGACAAAGTGGAGAAAATCCTGGCATCGGCATAGGAGACAACTTCCTTAACAGAACACCAAATGCACAGGCTTTGAGTTCAACAATTAATAAACGGCATCTCATGAAACCAAGAAGCTTCTGTAAGTCAAAGAACACTGTCAGTAAGTAAAACAAACTGGAAGCCTACAGATTGGGAAAAGATCTTCACCAACCCTGTATCAGACAGAGAGCTAATATCTAAAATATACAAAGAACTTAAGAAATTAAACATCAACAAATCAAATAATCCAATTAAAAATGCAGTACAGACCTAAATAGAGTATTCACTACAGAGGAATCTCATATGGCTGAGAAGCACTTAAAGAAATGCTAACTGTCCTTAACCATTAGAGAAATGCAAATCAAAATGAAACTAAGGTTCCACCTTTCACCAGTCACATGGATAAGATCAAAAACTCAAGTGACAACACTTGCTGTTGAGGATGTGGAGAAAGGGGAACCCTCTTCTGTTGCTGGCGGAAGAGTAAATTTGTACTTCTGGAAATCAATCAATCAACCTTTCTAGAAATCAGTCTTGGGCTTTCTCAGAAAATTGGAAATAGTTCTACCTCAAGAGCCAGCTATATACCACTCCTGGACACATACACAAAAGATGATCCACCATACAAAAAGGACATTTGCTTAATTATGTTCACAGAGGCTTTATTTGTAATACCCAGAAACTGGAAACAATGTAGATATCCGTCAACTGAAGAATGGATACATAAATTGTGGTGTATTTACACAATGGAATACTACTCGGCTATTAAGAATGAAATCATGAAGTTTATAAGCAAATGAATGGGGCTTGAAAAGATAATCCTAAGTGAGGTAACCTATACACAAAAAGACACACTTGGTATGTACTCACTTTTAAGTGGCTATTAGACTTATAGTACAAGATAACTATATTACAATCCACAGTCCCTAAGAAGCTAAAAAACAGGGAGGGCCCAAGTGAGGGTGCCAGAATGTCACCCAGAAGGGGAAATGGAATGCACAACAAAAATGGATGAAGAGTGGGAACTGGGCAGGCGATGGAATGGGGAGGTTAAGAAGGGTTGGGATCAGATGTGGGAGAACAGAAGGTGAGAGGACTGGGAACAAGAAAGGAAACTGAGAGGAGATATCTCTTAGCCAAGGTGAAGGCCTGCTCAGAGCATGCTCCTGGGATGATATGCTTGTGACTGTATCTGAGACTCATATCGGGGGTTAGGGGTGGGAGTGTGTCACAAAGACTGAAGTGACCACCTCCTAGCCAGGCAGGGCTAGTTGAAGGAGGAGAACAACAACCCCCAACAAAACTTTTGATCAAGAAATGGCCCTGCCTATAAGAATTGTAGGCATAAAGAGGGAACAAAGATTGAGGAAATGCCTAACCTCAATCTTTATTGGACTCAACCTGAGACCCACGCCACAGTACAGAGCCAGGTCTTGACATTATTAATGATATTTTGCCATGCTTTCAGACAGGAGCTTAACTTGACCATCATCTTGGAGGTTTCAGCCAGCAGGGGATCTAGACAGGTGCTGGAGCGTGGTCCAGCATATCTCGTGGTCCTGTGGAAGTGTTGGGGGAAAGACGGAATGACCTGGAGGGGACAGGGACCTCACACAAAGACCAACAGAGACAACTAACCCAGACTCATGGGGCTTACAGAGACTGAGACATCAACTAAGGAGGATGCAAGGTCTTGACCTATAAGCCCTGCACATATATGGTCAATGGGAGGCTTGGTCTTCATATGGGGCACCTGAGGGAGCAGATGGGTTTGGGGGCCTTTTCTAACATGGTCTCTATTGCCTGCTTTGCAATCACTTCTCCCTGGCAGCGCTACCTTGCCTTGTCTCAGGGGATGAGGATATGCTCAGTCCTGATGTGACTTGACGTGATGGGGAGAGCTGATAGAGGGGAAGGGGGCTCATTTTTTCTGCAGGGAAAGGGAGAGAAGAAGCGAAGCGGGAAGAAGAGAAAGGGGGGACTGCGAGGAGAGGAGGGAGCAGACATCCTTGAGATGTACAATAAATAAACTGAAAAAAAAGGAGGTTAACAGTGACAGGTGTAGGCAGTAGAAAGTGATAATGGGACTCTTATGCATGATGGTGCATAATGAAAAGAATATCTCATGGTTTAAGATACATTCTCAGCCTTTCTGCGGTGTGTTCCCTGCATGCAGACTGAGCAAGCTTCCATTTGGTTCTTGAAGAAGTCTTTATGGAGTGGAGAAAAGGGGGTGGGCATAACGTTCTGGAAAGCTGTTAATGTTTAAGCGAGCACACTACGAGTGACAGTGGTTGGTTTTGTCAGCTTGACAATCGATGTTACAATCAGGCGACACACACCTCAGAGGGTGTCTGGGAAGGTGTTTCCAGAGAAGAAAAGTGGAGGACTTGACTCCGAATAGGCAGCACCTTGCAGTGGTCCGGCCAGATAGAGAAGATACCAGGAAAAAACAAAAACAAAACAGTGTCCACCACCTCCCCCAGCCTCAGACCCTCCAAAACGATTATGGCCAGTGTTGGAGTATTTGGAGTCTTTTTTTTTTATCCTGGTCTAATAAATTCTTATTCCTACAAAAAAGAAAAAGAAAAGAAAGACAGAAAAAGAAAAAAAGAATAACTTTCCATAAAACAAAAAAGTTGAATTAAAAATAGAAGTATCAGTTCCCCATGTTTTCCCTGTGTATTTGGTAGTCATTCTCAGTTCCTGTAGTCTACATGAGTTGTTTACTGGGCCATCAACTTCTGTGATAAATATCAACTAATATTCCATTTAATTTATAAAATGTCATGCTTTTAATTCTAAAAGTGACAGTCTTGCTTTCCTAGAGTATGTCCATAATAAGAAACAGAATATTTGTTAATAGAAAACAAATATATATTTACCTTTCTACATCAGTCTATGCAATTCATACTAGTTAAACTTATTTATGCCAATAAACATATTATATTCTCAATTTTATTATATTCAGAATTTTAAATCTCTTCAAATGACATTATTTATATATTTTTTTTATTTTAATAGAAGCAGCTACTTTATTGGAGCCAATTATTCCACTTGGCAAAATTAATATGATAAAATTAACTATTTATTTTGATCCATTTTTCTTTTGAATAATAACTGCAAATGAAATACTTTGGGAAATTTAAATCATGAATGCCAGCATGAGTCCATATTTTGCATCAGCACTTAAAAGACTGTTGATAACCTGCAAGGAACTATTCTGTAGAAAGGCATTATGTAAATTCACTTAATCCAGACACAGGACAAAGCACTGGATGATCTCACTTATTTGTGGAATCTTTGAACATAACTGTTGCACAAGCATTGATTAGAAGGATAGATGATTGTTGAAAAGGTTTAAGCTTCCAGTTATATTATGAACAGATGCTGGAGTATCTAAATTTCAGCAAAATACTAGAGTTAAAGTTGTATTGTGTACTTCGATTTTGTCTCAAAATAGACTTCTGTGTTCTATCTCCAAAATTTTTTTTTTTCCAAAGGGAAAACCTGTTCCTTGAGTGATGAGATAATTATCTTGATTGTGTTGGTCATTTCACAATAAACAAGTACACCAATTCATCTTAAATGTGCAGTTTTTATTCATCAACTACCCTTCATAAAATGAGGAAATGTTTACAGTATGGAAACTAGCATTCTATTGCTTGAAAATAAATCCTACAAGATAGGTTCCCTTGCTAAAATAATATCCTTTTTGACAATGACGTTTCATAATTTTCTATTCACACCCTAATGCTGCTTTTGAAAAATTTTAATGTGGGATTTTCTTTGAATTTAGTTTCTTTTTTTTTTTTCATCAAAATCTCTTAAGTGGAAAGTGTCATACATGTTCTCAAATTTTACAGTGCAGTTGGAGATGATAAATTACATTGAGTGTGAAGGAAAAGTGAAGTGACAAAGTACATTTTCTTGGCATTGGCAAAGTACTCTGGTAAATGTTCTGATAACACATTAGGTAAACACCAGCCAGCACTTAACCCTGCCTGTACCACACAGACTTCCTTAAAAGAATCTCAGAAAATGTGTGAACTTCCTGTTTGTTCTCACCTTTTTAACTGAATCTTCAAAATACCCCTCATAGTCTTTTCTCTTTTTTCAGAAGTTCTAAACTATTTTTTCTTTTCTAAATCCTTCCATCTCTAATTCACTTTATTCTCTCATCCTTAAAACTCCATTCTGTTCTGAGTAGGCCAGGTTCTGTGCATTTTGCACTTTCAAACAACCTTTGTAGAACATCTTGAGTCAAGAGTCAGGGAGCAGATTCAATGGGTAAAATACCTAACACTTTACAATGAAAGTCCAATGGCTGGAGTTCTATGGTGTCATGGTAAAAACCCAGATGTGGTGACACACATTTGTGATCCCTGAACTCCTACAAGGTGAGGAAAATAAAATTGCCAAGGGCTTTGAGGCTAGCATTGAGTATGAAGCTCAACAACAAACCAAGACAAATTATACCTCAAACAAGGTGAAGAGTGTATCCCCTCTAAACACACACACAACCTACGTAAAACTCATGGCTCTCTCTCTTTTTATTATTATTAATTTTTATTTTTTTAATATTAATCACAGGTTATTTATTTTGTATCCCAGTCATAGCCCCCTCTCTCATTCCCTCCCAATCCTACCCTCCCTCCCTCATCTCCTCCCTGCCCCTTTCCAAGTCCACTGCTAGGGGAGCTCCTCCTATCCTTCCTTCTGACCCTAGCTTATCAGGTATCTTCAGGACTGGCTGGCATGTCCTCCTCTGTGGCCTAGCAAGACTGTTTCTGCCTCAGGAGTGGGAGGGTGAGGTAAAGGAGGCAGTCGTTGAGTTCATGTCAGAAATAGTTCCTGTTCCTCTTACTAGGGAAACCCACTTGGTTACTGAGCTGCCATGGGCTTCTGAGCAAGGGTTCTAGGTTATATCCACCCATGTCCTTGGTTGGAGAACAGTCTCATGAGGGTCCCTGTGCCTGCCCTCTCCAGGTCACATTAACTCTCATTTTTATCATATGATTCCCTGCGCTCTGCCGAAGGTTTGGTTATGAGTCACAGCATCTGCTTTGATACACTGCTAGGCAGAGTACTTGAGAGGCCCTCTGCAGTAGGCTCCTGTCCTGTTACTTGTTTTCTCCTATTTCCCATTTCCATCCCATTTGTCTTTCTAAGTGAGGATTGATCATCTTACCCCGGGTCCTTTTTCTTGTTTATCTTCTTTAGGTGCACATATTTTAGTATGTATACCTATCTTACAGGTCTATATAAGTGAGTAATTATACCATGTGAGTCTTTCTGCTCCTGGGATACCTCACACAGGATGATCTTTTCTAGATCCCACCATTTGCCTGCAAATTCCATGATTTCTTTGTTTTTAATTGCTGAGTAGTATTCCATTGTGTAAAAGTACCACAATTTCTGCATCTATTCTTCAACTGAGGGACATTTGGGTTGTTTCCAGATTCTGGCTATTACAAATAAAGCTGCTACAATCATGGTTGAGAAAATGTACTTGTTGTGTACTTGAGCATCTTTTGGATATATGCCTAAGAGTGGTATAGCTGGATCTTGAGGAAGCGCTATTCCTAATTGTCTGAGAAAGGGCTAGATTGATTTCCAAAGGGGTTGTCCAAGTTTACATTCACACCAGCAGTAGAGGAAGGTTCCCCTTTCTCCACAACCTCTCCAGCATGTGTTGTCACTTGAGTTTTTAACCTTTGCCATTCTGATTGGTGTAAGGTGAAATCTCAGGGTAGTTTTGATTTGCATCTCTCTGATAGCTAAGGACATTGAGCATCTCTTTCCGAGTTTCTCTGCCATTCTATGTTGCTCTACAGCAAATTCTCTGTTTAGCTCTGTACTCTAATTTTTTATCAGATTGCTTGATTTGTTGCATTTTAACATCTTTAGTTCTTTATATATCCTGGATATCAGTCCTTTGCCAGATATAGGTATGGTGAAGATCCTTTCCCAGTCTGTAGGCAGTAGTTTTGTTCTGACAACAGTATCTTCTGTTTTACAGAAGCTTTTCAGTTTCATGAGGTCCCATTTATTGATTGTTGCTCTTAGAGCCTGTGCTGTTGGTGTTCTGTTCAGGAAGTTTTCACCTGTGCCAATGAGTTCCAGGTTCTTCCCTACTTTTTCATCTAACCGATTTAGTTTATCTGGTTTTATGTTGTGGTCTTTGATCCACTTGGACTTTAATTTTGTGTAGGGTGATAAATATGGATCTATTTTTATTTTTCTGCATGTAGACATCCAGTTGGACCAGCAGCATTTGTTGAAGATGCTGTCTTTTTTCCATTTAATGGTTTTGGCTTCTTTGTGAAAAATCAAGTATCCATAGGTGTTTGGGTTTATTTCTGGGTCTTCCTTTCAGTTCTATTGATCCACCTTTCTGCTTCTATGCCAAAACCATGCAGTTTTTATCACTATTGCTCTGTTGTACAGCTTGAGATCAGGGATGAAGATACCTACAGACGATTTGTTGTTGTGTTTTGGAAATTCTGGGGTTTTTGTATCTCCATATGAAGTTGAGAATTTTTCTTCCAAGCTCTGTAAAGAATTGTGTTGGTGTTTTGCTGGGAACTGCATTGAATGTGTACATTGCTTTTGGCAGGATGGCCATTTTTGCTATGTTAATCCTACTGACCCATGAGCACAGGAGATCTTTCCATCTTCTGCTATCTTCAATTTCTTTCTTCAGAGACTTAAAGTTTTTTTTCAAACAGGTCTTTCACCTGCTTGGTTAGAGTCACCCCAAGGTACCTTATGTTATTAATGGTTATTGTGAAGGGCATTGTTTTCCTGATTTCTTTCTTGGCCCTTTTGTCTTGGGTATACAGGAGGGCTTCTGAATTTTTTTTTTTTTGAGTTAATTTTGTATCCAGCCACTTTACTGAACGTGTTTATCAGCTGAAGGAGTTCTCTGGCTAAAATTTTGGAGTCACTCATGTATACTATCATATCATGTCCAAATAGTAAAACTTTGACTTCTTCACTATCTCTCTTCTTTGTACTTATTTCTTCTCTGCTACTATACAGTACAGTTTTGCCTAGCAACCCTTTTGTAACTGGGTGATTCCCTCAGTAACCTTGATTTCTAGGATCACAGAAATGTGCCTGTTGTTTTGTCTTATAAATCAGAACAATTCATGGTTAATAACTACTAGAAATAAAAGTCAGCTTTGTCTTGAAGTGAATACTTTCCTTTATATTTTTTAAAATTCTAAATCAAGTATAACTTCTTAGAGGTGTTACAGGGAGAATTTGCCCTTCACTCAAAAAGAACAAGTGGTCTGGGTTATTATGTTCCCAGAAGAAGAACTCAAAAAGGACAGGAAGTCAACGAAGATATTAATCAGAGCCAGGAAACTGGTAAGGATGTTCTCTAGAGAAACAACAGTGCATGACAAAGAAGAGCATCAACAGTAGAAGGTATGAAGCCTAGACTTCTTTTCCCTAATGTCCTTTTCTATTATCCCATCCACATGATCTGCTTCTTCTCAGCATCCCATTTTTTCTCTAATTCAGTATAAAAATTACACATATAAAATGCAATGCTAAGTATGAAGGGATCACTGATATCCAAAGTAGGAAAAGAAAATAGAAAAGAGTGTAGTAGCACCTGGCATGTGCTTGCCTGCAAATGGAATCTTCAGATTGCTTTATTCTGACCTACTCAACACAGACCAGTATTACCAACTCTTCTTTCAGTCTTCTTTCAGTATGGGATCCTGTACTGAACAATCTGAAGGTGACCATGCCATTATCCTTATACTTTTTTAGGGACTTAAACTGGTCCATGCAGGTTTTTTTTTTTTGTTGTTGTTGTTGTTGTTTCCTTGTTTTTAATATATCTTTGGAAACCTACCCACAACTAACCCATAACCCACAGAGACAGCCTTGCTCTTTATCTTATACTCAGGCTAGCCCCAAACTAGTGATCCTCTTTCCTCTGCTTCCTTCAGCAAATCATACCAGCGCACACACAATGGAATACTGCTCAGCAGTTATAAATAAGGAAATCTCCTGTGGCCTGGCAGGGCTGCACCCTCAAGGGGAAGTGATCAGAGAGCCTGTCACTATGTTCATGCCAGAGAATGCCTCTGCTCCCCTTATTAGGGAACCTACTTGGAAACTGAGTCTATGGGTTACATCTGAGCAGGGGTTTTAGATCCTCTCCATACATTTTCCTTGGTTGGGGTATCAGTCTCTGCAGGGCCTCCAGGGCTCAGTTTTATTGGCTCTATTGTTCTCCTTTTGGATTTCCTGTTGCTTTCAGGTCTTTCTATTTCCCCCTTCTTTCATATGATTACCTGCACTCTGCCCATGCTACCAGTCCTGATGAGACCTGATAGGCTAGGGTCAAATAAAAAGGGAGGAAGACCTCCCCTATCAGTGGACTATGGGAGGCATATGGAAGTAGAAGAGAGAGGGAGAATGGGATTGGGAGAAGAGGAGGAAGGGGGTTATGGCTGGGGTACAAAGTGAATACATTGTAATAAATAAATGAATAATACAATTGAAATAATACTCAGCATTTAATATTACTTATATCCTCTATTTACATTAAAGCCACGTAGTAGATCTGGCCCAATTTCTGTCCAATTTTGACTGTGTTAACACAGGCAAAATTTCACGTTATAGCTTATCTATAACCTTATGAGTTTAGAGTTACATTACCTAGCCTACTTACTGTCCTTACCACTTTAATTAAATAACCCTGAAAAAAATTAACACAAAGAAAAATTTAAAAAAAAAAAAGTTTTTCCTGGATCACATGTGCAAGAATACAGTCTACCAGGGAAGAGAAGTCATGATGGCCTGGGCAGGAAGTACGTAATGATGATTGTTCATGCTCAAGCAGCTTCCTCACTTTTATTCTTTCATCCTGGGATCCAAGCCAAAGGAATGGCGGTACAGATGTTCAGAGATGCTATTACCTCCCCTAGACTAACGTAATGTAGATAATCCCTAACAGACTGACTTAATTTCAATCTTTCACAGTCATGCTTCCTGGTTTACCTTCTAGGTGATTCCAGATCCTGTCAAGTAGATAATAGATGTCAAACTTCACAATCACAATAGCTTAAGTCAAATGCTGATCATCGCAGAACTCTCCCTCAAAATACGATTCTAAAGCTATATTATATTTAACGCTAATCCCTCTTTGCATATAGCACAGAATGTCGTGTAAACACAATTAAATGATTGTCGTCCAGTGGGATTTGGACATAAAATACCTTCACTATGTGTTTTACTTGGACACATTGGTAATAGATGGGAAATGTTCGTAACAATGTTGATATCTTCCATTAATTTTGCATTAGTGTATTTTGCAGGTGGAGCTCATTTGGTATTTCACTTTCAGTGAAGTGTATGTACAGATGCATCCATTTTAAAAAGCTGAAGAGAAAGTAAATGTGAATCTTTCCCCATTTCCCTGTAATCATGTGATATGAAGTAGCCATGAATCTCATGTTCGGGGATAAAGTCACTGTGTATCTTTTCTTTGTCGTTCTTTTCTGTGTATTTGTTGTACATGAATGTGCATACATGTACACTTGTGTGAGAGAGCTCTAGCTTGTACTTTCCTATGCGAGGTCCCAGATTGATGTTTGAAATGAAACAGCTTCAGTAAAAACCAAAGATTGCAAATTCCACTAGTCTGGGTAGCAGCTTGCTCTGCAGATCCCCCCTCTATCTAGGACCTGAGAAGTTTGAGAGACTAAAACCCGAGTTCTCTTGCTTACACTACTAGCACTTTGGAATCTGAGCCATCCTTCAGCAACCCAATTTTTCTAAATTTGAGAAGAATGTTAAACAGTCACACACTAGTCTGCATACATTTTCCAAATCATAGGATTTTAGGAAAAGCGTCATTCATCAAGCTTCAGACTGTTTGTGTGTGTGTATGGTGTGTGTTTGTGCATCTATGTGTGTAGTTAAGCCTTACTTGTAGTCTAAAAGAGCCCTGAACTTCTCATTTACTTCCTCCATCTCCTATATGCTAAAATTCCGTACCACTTAAATGATACAAAATCAATAAAAAACATATCACATTACAGCTTTACTAACCACAGTAATTATGAGAAGTGTTAGTTCGTTAGACTCTTACTTTCAGCCTGGAACTCACAGTCTGAGGAATCAGGTGGAGCTCTTTTCTGGACCTGTCAGGTTCCTGCTGGGAAGAGTAAACTCACAGGCAGGTGTCAGCAAGAAAAGAAAACTGAGACCAAGGAGACAAAGCCAAGATCTCGACCCCTGAAATCCAGGTGTCTAACATAAAGCAAGAATAATGAAAGGCGAAATCAAACTTCCTATGGAAAAGCAGCCTATTTTACTACATGAACCCTCCAAAGGGAACCTGAATCCAGAGTCAAAGGCTACCTGAATCCCTCCTCAGAGGCCATCTGGATACCACAACTATGCCCAGCATATTTGGAAAAAATTCTCTCTACCACACCACCTTGGCAGATGCTGTTGCTGTAACATTTATTGAACAAGTGGTAATGTGGAAAAAGATATAACATAGAGGTATAACACAGAGGTAGGATTTCTGAAATAATTGAAAAATACCTGTCACAAAATTTATCTGTGAAGGCATGCATTTTCTTGCTTCTAGGAAATGTACTTTTACATTGCATATTCCACTTTTATATGAACATAAAAATAAATGATTCCTACGAATATATTTTACAAACTGTCATTCAAAATATCACTGCAGTACAAATGTGTTTACTTAGTTTCAGAGTTTTCTTTGATTTTTTTAAAATTTTTTATTATCATCATTTATTACAATTTATACAATTTGTATCCTGGCTATGTCCCCCTCTCTCATCAACTCCCAATCCCACTCCCCTTCCCTCTTTTCCTCCTATGCCCCTCGATTAGTCCACTTATAGGAAAGATCCTCCTTCCCTTCTATATGACCCTAGCCTATCAGGTCTCATGAGGACTGGTTATATTGTCTTCCTCTGTGATCTGGCAAGGCTGCACCAGGGGGAGGAGATCAGAGAGCATGTCACTGAGTGAGTTCATGCCAGAGAAAGCCCCTGCTCACCTTATTTGGGAACCCACTTGGAAAATGAGCCTATGGCTACAGTGAGGCGGGATTTTAAGTCCTCCCCAAGCATTGTCCTTGGTTGGGGTAGCAGTCTCTGCTGGGGCCCCAGGGCTCAGTTTTACTGAATCTGTTGTTCTCCTTTTGGAGCCCTTGTCCCCTCAAGATCTTTCTATCCCACCCACCCCCTTCTTTCATAAGATTACCTGCACTTTGCCCAAAGTTTGGCTATGAGTCTCTGCCTCTGCCTCGAAACCTTGATCAGTAGTCTTTCACAGGCCGAGTATGGAAGGCTCCTATCCTATGGCCTGTCTTCTTCTGCTTCCAATGTCTATCACATTTGTCCTTCTGAGCAAGGATTGAGCATCTTCCCTAGGGTCTTTCTTGTTGTTTAGCTTCTTTAGGAGTATAGATTTTAGTATATTTATCCTATATTATATGTCTAATATCCACTTATAAGTGAGTATGTACCATGTGTATCTTTCTGCTTCTGGTATACCTCACTCAGGATGATCTTTTCTAGTTCCCACCATTTGCCTGCAAATTTCATCATTTCCTTGTTTGTTTTTTTGTTTTGTTTTTGTTTTTAATTTTTTTAATATTTTTATTATTAGTTACAGTTTATTAACTTTGTATCCCAGCTGTATCCCGCTACCTCATTCTCTTCCAATCCCACCCTCCCTCCCTCAAATCCTCCCTGCCCTTTTCCAAGTCCACTGATAGGAGAGGATCTCCTCCCCTTTCATCTGACCTTGGTTTATCAGGTAATTTTAGGACTGGCTAAAAAGTCCTCCCCTGTGGCTTAGCAAGGCTGCTCCTCATTTGGGGGGTGGGGAGGTCAAAGAGCCTGCCATTGAGTTCATGTCAGAAATAGTCCCTGTTCCCCTTACTATAGGAAACCAATTGGTTACTGAGCTGCCACGGGCTACATTTGAGCAAAGGTTCTAGTTTATATCCACACATGGTCCTTGGTGGGAGAAACAGTCTCATAAAAGACTGCTGTGCCCAGATATATTTGGTCCTTGTGTCGAAATATATCCTGTCCTCTCCAGTTCATATTAACTCGCCCTTCTTTCTTATGATTTTCTGCACTCTGTCGAAAGTTTGGTTATGAGTCTCAGCATCTGCTTTGATACACTGCTAGGTAGAGTCTTTCAGAGACCCTTGGCAGTAGGCCCTTGTCCTGTTACTTGTTTCCTCCTACTTCCTATTTCGATCCCATTTGTCTAAGTGAGGATTGCTCAACTTACCCTGGGTCCTCTTTTTTGTTTATCTTCTTTAGGTGTATAGATTTCAGTATGTTTATTCTTTCTTATAAGTGAGTATATACCATGTGTGTCTTTCTGCTTTTGGGATACCTCACTGAGGATGATCTATTCTAGATCCCACCATTTGCCTGCAAATTTCATGATTTCCTTGTTTTTAATTGCTGAGTAGTATTCCATTGTGTAGCTGTACCACAATTACTGTATCCATTCCTCAACTGAGGGGCATTTGAGTTGTTTCCAGCTTCTGGCTATTACAAATAAAGTTGGTACAAACATGGTTGAACAAATGTCCTTGTTGTATACTTGAGCATCTTTTGGATATATGCCTAAGAGTGGTATAGCTGGATCTTGAGGAAGCACTATTCCTAATTGTCTGAGAAAGCTCCAGATTGATTTTCAATGTGGTTGTACAAGTTTACATTCCCATAAACAATGAAGGAGGGTTCTCCTTTCTCCAACATGTTTTGTCACTTGAGTTTTTGATCTTAGACATTCTGATGAGTGTCAGGTGAAATCTCAGGGTCATTTTGATTTACATCTCTCTGAAGGCTAAGGGCGTTGAGCATTTTTTTCAGTGTTTCTCTGCCATTCTGTATCTCTCTACAGAAAATCCTGTTTAGCTCTTTACCCCATTTTTAAATCAGATTGTTTGATTTATTGCTTTTTAATTTACTTAGTTCTTTATATATTCTGGATATCAGCCCTCTGTCAGACATAGGTTTGGTGAAGATTCTTTCCCGGTCTGTCGGCTGTTGTTTTGTTCTGACAACAGTATCTTCTGTTTTACAGAAACTTTTCAGTTTCAGGAGGTCCCATTTATTGATTGTTACTCTTAGAGCCTGTGTTGCTGGTGTTCTCTTCAGGAAGTTGTCACCTGTGCCAATGAGTTCTAGGCTCTTTCCCACCTTTTCAACTAACTGATTTAGTGTATCTTGTTTTATGTTGAGGTCTTTGATCCACTTGGATTTAGTTTTGTGTAGGGTGATAAATATGGATCTATTTTCATTTTTCTGCATGTAGACATCCAGTTGGACCAGTACCATTTGTTGAAGATGCTGTCTTTTTTCCAGTGAATGGTTTTGGGTCCTTTTTCAAAAATCAAGTATCCATAGGTATTTGGGTTTATTTCTGGGTCTTCTATTCAGTTCCATTGACACACTATTCTGTTTCTATGCCAATCCCATGGGCATATTGTACCTTCATTTTCATTGAATTCTAGGAAGTCTTTAATTTCTTTCTTTATTTCTTCCTTAACCCAGCTGTCATTAGGTAGCAAGTTTTTCAGTTTCCACGTGCGTGTAGGCTTCTTATTATTTCCATTGTTGTTGAGGTCCAGCATTAGTCCATGGTTGTCAGATAGAATAGAGGGGATTAATTCAATCTTCTTATAGTTATTGAGGCTTGCTTCATGACCAACTATGTGGTCTATTTTGGAGAAGGTTCCATGAGGTCCTGAAAGGAAGGTATACTCTTTTGTATTTGGGTGAAAAGATCTGTAGATGTTTATTAGGTCCTTTAGATTTAGGGACTCTATAAATGCCTTTATTTCCCTATTTGGTTTCTGTCTAGTTGATCTGTCCCTTGGTGAGAGTGGGGTGTTGAAGCCTCCCACTATTAATGTATTGAGATCAATGTGTGATTTAAGCTTTAATAATGTTTCATTTACGAACATAGATGCTCTTATATTTGGGGCATAGATGTTCAGAATTGTGATGTCCTCTTGGTGGATTTTTCCTTTGATGAGAATGTAGTGCTCCTTCTTATCTTTTTTGATTAATTTTGGTTGAAGTCTATTTTTTTAGATATTAGGATAGCTACTCAGCTTGTTTTCTGGATCCATTTGCTTGAATATTTTTCCAGCTCTTTACTCTGAGGTAGTGTTTATCTTTGTTGCATAGTTGTATTTCTTGGATGCAACAGAATGTTGGCTCTTGTTTCCATAACTATTCTGTTAGTCTGTGTCTTTTTATTGGAGAGTTGAGTCCATTGATGTTGATAGATACTAGGAACCAAAAGGTGTTACTTTCTTTTGATGTCAGGTTGGTGGTGTTGCTATGTTTCATTGCTTGTAGTTTTTGTTGTTGTTGTTGTTGTGTAGTTGTTTGTGTTCTATGTTTTCTTGGATATAGTTGTTTTCCTTTGGTTGGAATTTCCCTTCTAGTAACTTCTATAGGGCTGGGTTACTTTGTAGATGTTGTTTAAATTTGGTTTTGTCATGAACTATTTTGCATCCCCCGACTATGTTGATTGAAAGTTTTGCTGGGTATAGTAGTCTGGGTTGGCATCTGTGGTCCCTTAAGGTCTGCATGACTTCTGCCCAGGCCTTTCTGGCTTTCATAATTTCTGTTGAGAAATCTGGCGTGATTCTTATAGGTCTACCTTCATATGTTACTTGGCCTTTTTCCCTTGCTGCCTTCAATATTTTTTTCTTTGTTCTGTAGGTTCAGTGTATTGACTGTGATGTGACATGAAGGATTTCTTTTCTGGTCTAGTCTATTTGGTGTTCTGTAGGTCTCTTGTATGTTTATGGACATCTCTTTCTTTAAATTGGGAAAATTTTCTTGTATGATTTTCTTGAAAATATTTTCTGTACCTTGGAGCCTGATATCTTCTTTTTCATCCACTCCTATTATTCTCAGATTTTGTCTTTTCATGGTGTCCTTGATTTCTTGGATGTTTTATGTTTGGAAATTTTCTGATTTTATTTTTTTCTTTGAAACATGAATCAATTTCTGCAAGTGTATCTTCAACACCAGAGATTCTCTCTTCCATCTCTTGTATTCTGTTGGTGATGCTTATCTTTGTAGTTACTGATCTTTTCTCTATGTTCTCCAGCTCCAGGTTTTTCTCTGTTTGTGTATTCTTTATTGATTCTAACTCTGTTTTCATGTCTTGTACCATTTCCTTTCTCTGTTTGAATGTGGCGTCCTGCTTTTCAATGATGGCTTCTATTTTTTTTTGTTCCATTTCCTCCCTATATGTTGTTAATTGTGCCTCTACTTGTTTGGCTGTATTTGCCTGTATTTCTTTAAGAGCCTGTTCATTTCTTCTTTATTTGCCTCCATTTGTGTGGTTACTTCTTTGAGAGCTTTGTTCAATTCCTCTTTGTTTGCCTCAATTTGGGTAGCCATTACTCTTAAAGATTTTTTCATTTCCTCTTTGTTTACCTCAATTTGTGTGCCCATTTCTCTGAGAGATTTGTTCATTTCCTCTTTATGAGCCTCTAATACCTGGAAAAGCATAGTTCTAAAGTCATTTTCTTGTGTATCTAGTGAATTGATGTGTATGTTGATTTGGGGGTTGCTGGTGAAGCCCTGATATCTTGATTTTTGTTGGGTGTGTTTTTACATCAGCCTCTGGCCATCTGTTTATCTATAACCCTCACTGTTTGTTCCTGCAGTCTGTACTTCAGGCTAGGACTGTCTTTTTCTGGTATCTGAGCAATTTCTGCATTTCAGGTCCTTTGCCCCTCAGATAAGGTGCATGTTAGTCACCTCCATAATGGATCCCCCCATTCCCTTGTTTTTAATAGCTAAGTAGCATTTCATTGTGCAAATATACCATTCATAAGACAGTGTTATTTATTTAGACAAAGTTTTACCTAAACTCATGAGTTTGTATTTACAATGCTAATATTAATTTATACATTTTATTAAATTTGACATGTTATACATTTGATTGATATGTTTACATAATACACTAGTGGATATTTTGTGCAACTTTTTGAGTGGCCTTTTAAAACTACCAATATTCCCAGAGAAACAGGTAGACAATCTTTAGATTATCATTCTCCCTCCTCTTCTCCAAATCCAATCCCGAAGTTTCATTCCCAGCTCAGTGTCAAACCACCTCCTTCTCTGACCCCTTTGCCAGAGAATCATGCACATCTTCTTCTACAGCCTCCACCAACCCATCTCTTTGTCTGAGCCTCTAGCTTCCTCAGGGTTCCCCTGTAACCCCACCTGCCATGCCTTCATAAAAGTGGATAAGGAATCTTTGAATGTTCATTCTTATTCCTCTTTAACCCTGCACAGAGGTAGCCTATGGCAGTTCAGTATCCAAATGGCCTCCATAGTAACGGGACCCAGACTGTTTCTGAGATGAACTGATTGGCTGCTTTTGATCACCCCCCATCCCCCGAGGGAGGAGCAGCTTTACCAGGCCAGAAGAAGACAGTGCAGCCAGTTCTGATGAGACCTGATAGACTAGGGTCAGAGAGAAAGGGAGGAGGATCTCCCTTTTCAGTGGACTGAGAGAGGGAAACGGGTGGACAAGAGGGAAGGTGGGGTTGGGAGGGGAGAAGGGTGGGAGGTACAGGGCGAATAAACTGTAATCAATAAAAATGAAATAATTAAAAATAGATAATACAAATTAAAACAGGTACAAATTTAAACAGAATTCTCAATTAGGAAATAACAATGACATAGGTGTACTTAAAAAGTAGTCAACATCCTCAGCCATCAGACACATGCAAACTATAATTACTTTGAGATTTCATCTTACACTAGTTTTAAAGGCAATGACAAGTAAAACAAATAGCAGTTCATGTTGATGAGACTGTGAGGTAATGTGAACACTCACATGTAGCTGGTGGACCACTATAAAATCAGTATGGTAATTCATCAGAAAAATGGAAGCCAGTTAACCTCAAGATCCAGCTATTCCACTTGGGAATACACCCACAGGATACTTTACTGTAATACAGAATCACTTGCACAAACATGTTAATTTCTTCTTTCTTCATAATAGCTAGAAATTAGTAATAAGCTAGGTATCCACCAGTGCATCAATGAATAAAATATGAGGTACATTTACACAGTGGAAAATTCCTCTGCTGTTAAAAATAAAATCATGGATTTCTTGGGTAAATGAATAGATTAGAAAAAAATCATCCTCAGTGATATAACTCAGACTCACAATGACAAATATTAGATGTATTAGCTAATATGTAAAACTAGTTGTTAAGGCATTCATAAGTACTGTATAACATATACAAACACAAATGTTAGGTAGAGTGTAGGGATGTATCCCTGGGATGGAGAAACATAACAGATATTTATGGATAGATGGAGGATTAATAGAATGGGGGAATCAAATAGGAAAAAGAATGGATGTGGATGAAAGCATGAAAAAGCTAAAATAGGGCCATTGGTAGGTCTTAGGCCAACCTAATAGAATATAAGGTTCCTATAATATACACATATATGAAGGTGATCTTAATTAAATTGTAAATAATGTCAAAAAAGATCCTCAGCTGGACATATCTTGTCTTCAAATGAAGCTTCCAGGAGTGAGAATGAGTTACATCAAATCAAGTTGTTGACTACAGGGATCCCATGGGAACTTACAAACAACAGAAATCTTTGCCAAAGTTATCTGTGCCCTTCCGTAAACTGACAGTAACATCCTGTTGCTGTAAACAAGTCTTACACAATTGATTTAACATGGAGAAGTCAAGGCAGTCCCTACCTAGAGCCCTCACATTATGTACTATTATTCATGTTACTGGATGATAGTCTGCACGCCACTAAAGAATGGTAAACACCAACTCAGCTACAAAATCTTTGTTTTAAACTAGTGACGTAACTGCAAAATACTCTGGAGTCATAGGGACACAAGTCTTATGGGTGTAACCAAGAGACATCTGATTTGAGTTAGGGCCCAACCGGTGAGATGGAACCCACAGTTACCTCTGCTTTGAGTGGCCAACAACTTGAGATTAGATAGGCCATGAAACTAGGGAAAAAACAAGTACAACTGGTCTGATAAAAGAAGATGGGGGGGGGAAACTTCTAAGGAAACTATGATGTACTCATAGATCAGAGCATTCTTCAACCCAACCATAATCAGAGACACTTCTTTATGCACTAGGCAGAAACAAATGTAGAGGACTGACAGAAATAAGAACTCACAGAAAAGGGCTTGCTCAGGTCTCTATCACACAGTGTCCTAGACCTGGAAGAAGAAGTGGACACATAGCCCCAATATTAACCCAGAAGCTATCTCCAATTGATTGTCCATTTTTCAAAATGAGAAAAAAAATAAGTTTCCTTCAAGAGAGTCTCATTGGGGAAACTAATCACTCTCAAGAGTAGGCCCGTGCCCAGTAGATGACCAACAGACAGCAAATTCAATGCATCTTTGGAGAGTCTTTGTCTTAAAATACCAAGTCAGGGCAATATTTCTTTCTACATTGCAGTTCTTTTTAATGTGTATTTGTTTTTTAGTTTTGGGTTTTTACAGAATTACTATGTGTATGTGTGTGTGTATATATCTATATGTGTTTTCTGTGGGTTTTCTTTGAATCTTTTTCTTGTTTGCTTATTTTGTCATATTCTCCTTTGTTATTTATTTTTTTAATTTTATAATAATATCACCATCATAATTATTATTATTATATGCTTTTTGTTGTTGTTTCATTTTTTGAGACAGAGTTTCTCTGTGTAGCCTTGGATGTCTTGCAGCTTGCTCTGTAGACCAGGCTGATATTGAATTCACAGACATCAGCTTGCTTCTCCCACAGGAGTGCTGGGTTTAAAGGTGTGTACCACCACTGCATGGGTTGTTTTATTTTATTATTAAAAAATAAGATTACCAACATTTATCTTGCATGGGCGTGAATGGGCAGGCACTATCTATCATGGTTAAAGCACAGATCTCAAGTACTTCTTGTGCTATGAAATATTTTTCTTCTGGCCCACACATAGTACCTGAAATTTTATCTTAGAAAATATGTTTCATTTGTTTGCTTCCTATAGAACATGTTGGCTTTCATTCACCTTTATTTATGTGTATGTTCATTTATTTAGCAGATTAATTAGGAGGGTGCAAGAAGCTAAATGGAATCCATCTGCCTGACACTGAAGAGGCCAGGTCCTCCCAAACTGTAATGCTGATAAAAATACCGTTGTCTCAAATTATTTTATTTTTATGTCTCAGCCTTTCAGTCCTACACCACCGTGCTGTTTATTCATTACATTTATCCTTGCTTATTTCCAATATAGTCAACATAGATAAAAAACCAAGTAAATGTTAGGATACATTCCTCTGTGTATAACTCATTCTGATAATCAAGTTCCTCAAGTTTCTTTAACTTTGTCGTAATCACCCTTCTGCCAGGACCTGACATTCAGTCCAGGGTTTCCCATATCAGTGTTCTAATAAACAATTTTATGGGTGACAGTATAGATGTGAAAAAAATGTGGACACTTAAATCCAAAATTATTTGTTGTTGTTTTGTCATTTGAGCTTTCAGTAACTTTTATCTTTAACCAGTGTAACTCAAGCATACCATGCTTCTGAAATCATAAAACTTATGATTTTAATAAAAGAATATGTGGATACTTATCCACATACTGGGTCACTTAATGAGTAGAAAATACTTACTTGAAATGTAGATACACTAAAGTCATCTGCAATTCCTACTTCAGACAGTTTGAAAATGAAGCTATCATTGAATCGAAGTTCTCAGGAAGGATTGACACTGTCCTCAAATCTATTCCTAGTATTTTGTTTAAACTCTGAAAATAGTTATCTTGGTAAGGAAGTCCCTAGGAAGACATACAACAGACACTGAACACTTTCAACTAGACCGACAAAGAATCTGCTTGAACTAGGTTATTTCAGAACCCTTACTTCTTTTCTACTTTGCCCTTCTCTCAACCAGTCAGCCTTGGGCAGAGGGGTATGTGTTCTCTTAAAAATGCAAATAAGTTCTTTTATTTCCGTTAAACTCTTCAATAGCTTCATTGCTCTAAAACAAAACAAAACAAAAAAAAAAAAAAAAACAACTACACTCTTTTAGTCAGTAAGGCTGACTAACCTCATTCTGCCAATTTTCCAACTAAACTTACTACGCTTGATGCTGGAGTGTAGTCCGGGGCATTTACAGCCTCCGATATTTCTTTGTTAGAGCTTCCTCTTGATTCTTCATGCCGGTTTTTTTTTGCATAGAGTTCTTCACATTTGCTTCATTCTAATCATTTGAAATATGTGCAGTATCTCTAAATAGATCTTTGATTATCCAACCAAAAGAAAAAAAATCTACTTTGGTGTATACACATTGAAGCGGGCACACATGCTCACACATATACACTAAGGTTGAAAGCAAGAGAGTATTTGGTGAAGGTTTTATTCAAAGAAGAAAAGACATTTCTCTTTTCTCTTCTTACCACTTTTGTTGTTGTTCAATTAATCCTGAACAGGTATCTCTTTATTTCTTTAGATTTTTCACCAAACCCATAGATTCTGTGCTTTTATATATACATATATTTTTAAAAAGTACTACAATGTAATTATATTTGTAAAAACAAATAGGAACGAATTCTACAAAAGCCTCAGAAAACATGCCATTGTCACTCTCTCTAAGCTAACCAGACAATTATGTTTTTTTTCCAACCATTGGAGAGCTGAGAAGGGCTTCCTTCAGTAAGAGTTCAACTTGAGACTGGAGTTCAGGAGAGATAAATCCCTAAAAGTATATGGACAGTTTCACAGGGAAGATATAGACAAGTTGATTGAGATCAGTAAACCCCACTCCATAAAATTTAATCTACTTTTTCTGCCCTTACAATTAACTCTTCCCATCGAAGACAGGAAAGAAAGTGTGTTTTTCAGATGTGCTATATGCTACAACCACTAGAAACTGTAAGTGAGTTTTGTTTGATGAATTATTGAGGGAAATTCAGAGAAATCCAGTAAGGAGGACTGAGAGAGCCCAAGCCCAAGCCAAAGACAGATAAGCAGAGATCCAATGAACTATACGGATATATAGTGTCACAAAAAATATGTGAAGTCAGCTTCTTAAAAACATAACAGTCTGTTGTGCCCATGGGATGGGACAATGGGTGCTGTTGTGTAAGTTTCCTCTGAGGTTGAAACATTCCATCCTTCAAGGAGGCTCCTTTGGGAGAAAGGTAAACAATTTGTAGTAGCTTCAGGAAGTCCCTGAATGTGACCAAATTTACTAGTCCCTCCCTGCTAAAGTGAACCGCAAAAGCTGAGAGTCCCTCTCCTGGGGAAAAATAAATACAGGAAAAATAGCCAAACTGCCTGAAAGAGGGTTAGTTAAACGAAGGTCCTGGAAAGGACGCTTTGCAAACCTTTGAGCTGCCTGCAGTCAGCTTAATGCACTCTAGGTTCCCAGCTCTGTAAGAGCGTGCTTCTGTGATGCAGCTCTCTGAGCCATTTCTGCAACTGTGTGTAGCCCATCATCCCTATTTCCTATAAGCAATCCCAATAAAGCTTAGTGATTCATTGAGTTGGACATCGGTTGTACCTACTTTGGTCTGTTTTGAGTTGCATATCTGGGTGAGTAGACTTGTGTGCCACCTTTCCTGAAAATATTTTGTCAAATAGCAGATGCACACAGCTCTGTAGCCTGTCTTGATCTGGAATCTCGGTTGATGTTGACTTATCTTTATCTGTGTTTCTATTACTGCGATGTCACAAGGGAGGTTAATGATGAGCCCTGCATTGGCTGCTGGAATTTCTGCTAAGAAATGATTCCTGTCACTTTTCCTTACCTCTCATTATTCAAAACAAGATGACCCTAGCTTCAGTTATGAAGTAGGAAAATACTATCAACTACTTGAAGAACATTCATGACATATTGTAAGCTATCCCAGAAAGCAGTGCACAGGCAATCTTTTATTCAAAATAAAGAGTGTAACTAAGCAGGAGAGATTGTGATTAAAGAATTGATAGTATTCATATTTGGGTACTACGTCTAATATTATACTCATTCATAATTTCTCCAAAGCATGTTTTTAGTACTGTTACATAAGACCGTACATTACAAATTAACATACTTTTAAATTAACTATATACTTCTAAAAAAAACATGTACAGAAGTCAAATGAACTGTATAAAAGAAATGCAGCTGAAATGTTGGAAAATTTTAAGGGCTCACTATTATAAAATATTGAGTAAAAATTGTTAAGGCAAGACTTGGATCTATATTTTCTTACATCAAAATTAATGTTTGTCCTGTTATACTATGTTTCATTTTGACATAAAAGCACACAAGCAAATATACAAAAGCTAACAACATCCATATTCCCCACTTAAAATGTTTTCTTCTTTCTGGAGGATTTCCTAATGGATATGGATATGTTAATATATGGCACTCCTGCTCTCCTCCCATTTATTTCTATTCTGAATAGGAGGGTGATATATTATTTTATTGGTAAATGCTAAAGAGGAAATGGATGCATGCATCTTAGCTCCTTTTTTCTTTTCTCTCAGAATTTGTCATCCTATACAGAGGGCGCTTTGTCTGCTTTTACTTCACCCATAAATTATGCAAGTGATGACCCTTGGGTCCAGAGGCTGTGTTTGCTCAGGATGACATATGACTGAATTAGCACTATCTTAGTTTCCATGTTTCTGAATTAGAAAACACATTGTTTCAAGAAGCCTGGGCCTCATTTTACTTCATGATCAACAGAAGTGTGAGGCTGCATGCCTCCTGTCTTTTTCTCTGTTAATTCAAAGCTTGAGTAAAGAGAACAAACTTCCACTTTTGAAAACACAAGTGAAATATGCACAGGCAAAAATAAGATCATGATTCCTAGAGAGAGGATGGATGAAACTTTTTGAGTAGACTTGATTTTTGTAATTAAGCCTAACAAATGAAATTAAATGTGGTAAATAAAAGACAGGCTCCGTTTAGAGAGTATTTTCAAGATATAAAAGCCTATAATTCCAAATTGTATCTAGAGGTGATTATAAACCCAAAATATATAAATACCTAGATAGGGAAGTCATGTTAGAGGTATGAAGCATGGCTTTTGGAATAAATGCTCCTATAGTTCTTTCTTAGCCAGCTCTTTGATCATCTCCCCCTGGGGGAAGCAGCCTTGCCAGGAACAGGGAGGAAGACAGTGCAGCATGTCTTGATGAGACCTTCTGGCTAGGGTCATATAGAAGGGGAGGAAGACCTCTCCTACCTACTAGGAGAGGGGGAGAGTAGGACTGGGAGGAGAGGGGGCCATAGACAGGATACAAAGTAAATAAATTGTAATAAGTAATAAAGAAATTAAAAAGAGTATAGTTCTGTCCTCTGTAAATACACACACAGTGTATACTCAATTACCAGCAGATTTTAGTCATATAGTTCAGTACAAGCATATTAAAATGCACGGACCCCAAGAAGATAAGCCCTATAAGCATCTTAGGCTTCATGTGGGCCCACTAGTTAAGGGAGTGCAGGATATCTCTGACATGGACTATTTTGCCTGCTTTTTGATTACTTTCCCCTGATGGGACTTCCCTCCCAGGCCACAGGGGAGGAAAATGAACTCAGTCCTCATGTGAATAGAAGAGCTTGTTTGTCTGGGGTAGGGTGGGGATGAAGGGATGCAGGAGGGTGGATGGGACTGAGAGGAGAAGAGGGAGGGGCCTATGACCGAGATGTAAATTAAATTACTTAATTAAAAAAGAGAAAAGATGTTTCTAATGTATTAAATGGTAAATCAAGGGCCTCTTTAATTAAAGTTGGTCTTGAGTCAAACACTGGACATTTAGGACATAGGACTCATATAATTTAACTTGGTATGACCCAAACACCTTTTCCCTTTAGTCCATTTCCCTTTGTTCCAGATAATGCCATGTAGGCTACAAGAGAGGGAAGTAATTAAAATAGTTCTTCACAGCTGTAATGCCTATGAACTAACAGAACTATCAACATATAAAAGAAACATATAACAGTGTCATAAGTGACATTCACATGCTGTTGGCAACCAACAGTTATCTAATTAAACTGTTGGTCCACTCATCAGGAGGGAACTCATGCCTGCTACTGGAATCCTACACAGCTTCTTGGGGTTAGTGAGATCATGGATTTTAAAAAGTAATCTATCGCAACCACTTTTCTAGATCAGCATAATTCTTTACTGAATTCTAAATCTTATCTTATCCCTAATCAAGGAAGTCTTTATTCAAAATACCTAGAGATCACTACATAACACCACAACTTAATTCAATGCATAGAGCA
The DNA here is from genome assembly GCF_030254825.1 of Meriones unguiculatus. Classification (NCBI taxonomy): domain Eukaryota; kingdom Metazoa; phylum Chordata; class Mammalia; order Rodentia; family Muridae; genus Meriones; species Meriones unguiculatus. The sequence goes on from NC_083363.1 coordinate 50,330,208, forward strand.
ACAATTCATGGGTTCCCAAGCCCAACTGACACATTGACATTACCACTTCTGCATGTAGGCTTCAGGAACCATCATGGACAAGGGGAGGAGAAGGAATGTCAGAGCCAAGATTAATAGAAAGTCTTCTGTGAAATAGTGTCTCCTAGAAATAGCTGCGTAAGTAATACTGATCTCGATATCAATGGACATGTTAATGTGGAAGTGGAAGAAATTCACCCCTAAACTTTGGAAACAAAAAAGTGGACTTAACAGGTGATAGAATATATATATATATATACACATCATCCATATATATATATACATCTATATGTATGTATGTATGTATGTATATGGATTTGTGAACACACACACATGCACAAAAACCTCATGCAACAACAATAACCAAAGTATAAAGAAAGCTATCAAATTGAGAGTGGAGTTGGTACATGGGAGTGGTCGGAGCAAAGGTATCTGGGAGGTTCTATAGTGAATAAAGGGAGGGAGAAAAGAGGTATAATTCTAATTGAATTAAAACATTTAAAAATTGAGTTGAAGCTGATTGAATTGAGAAACTAAAAATTCATTAAAATAAAATAAAATAAATTTAGGCTAATAAAAATGTTAATATTTTCTCTTTGTACAGAAATCAATTTTTACTTGAGTCTCACACTGAACATTTAATTTTCTGTTTGATGGTGTTCCTGTGTAGTTTGAAGTGTTTAAAATTTCTTCTTTCATAGATTACATCTCAGTGGTGGTTTCCTTCCTACAGTCATCCTTGTTGTTTAACTTCTTTAAGTCTGTAGATTTTAATATGTTTATTCTATATTACATGGCAAACATTCTCTAATAAATGAGTATGCAGTATACTTGTCTTTCTGCTTCTGGGATACCTCCCTCAGGATGATCTTTTCTAGTTCCCACCATTTGCTTGCAATTTCATCATTTCCTTATTTTTAATTGCTGAGTAGTATTCTATTGAGTAAATGTGACACAATTTCTGTATCCATTCCCCAACTGAAGGGCATCTGGGCTTCTGGCTATTACGAATATAACTGCCACAAACATGGTTGAATAGATGTCCTTGTTGTATATTTGAGCTTCTTTTGTATATATGCCTAGGAGTGGTATTGCTGGATCTTGAGGAAGCACTATTCCTAATTTTCTGAGATAGTGAGATAGCATATATTTTTATTTTTTATGTTAATTACAGGTTTTTCACCTTGTATGGCAGCTGTAGCACCTGCATCATTCCCTCGCAGTCCCACCCTCACTCCCTCATCTCCTCCCATGCCTCTCTCCAAGCCACTGATAAGAGAGGTCCTCCTCAATTTCTATCTGACCTAGCCTATCAGGTCTCATTAGAACTGGTTGCATTGCCTTCCTCTGTGGCCTGGTAAGGGTGCTCCCCCATCAGGGGGAGGATATCAAATAGCCAACCACTGAGTTCATTTCAGAGACAGTCCCTGTTCCTCTTACTAGGTAACCCATTTGCTGGACATTTGCTCAACCATGTTTGTAGCAGGTTTATTTGTAATAGCCAGAAGCTGGAAACAGCCCAGATTCCCCTCAACTGAAGAATGGATGCTTTCTTAGCTTCTTTAGGTGTAGAGATTTTAGTATGTTTATCCTACATTATATGTGTAATATCCATTTATAATTGACTATACAATTGAATATTTTTAAGACAGGGTCTCATTGTCTAACTTCAACTGGTCTGAGAAATTTCATGTAAACAAAGACAAACTGGAACTCACAGAGGTTCATCAGCTTCTGCCTCCAGAAGGCTTGGATTAAAGGATTACCACCACATTCAATTTAAATAAATTTTCATATGAATCTCCACTTTTAAAAATCTTATCAGGCCACATAATACGGTTGTACAAACTTAACTATGGATTACAAATATTAGTGCCTTAGCAATACTTTCCACAACCTGTGTAATAGGCAGATAAGTGAGTCAGAAAGTGAAATAGCATATACTTATATACTTATTTATACCTTTTATTGATTTGGTGTATCAGACTATTCACCATTATAAAAGACAAAATTGACTTTATTCTGTTTCAGCTTGATTTGTTGACCTTGTGTGTCACTACATAACATAGAAGACCAAAACCTAAAAAAAAAAATACTTTTATGTTTTTTTTAACTTCTTATTTTATTTTATTAATTACAGTTTATTCACTTTGTATCCTAGCTGTAGGCCCCTCCTCCCTCCCCTCACAATCCCACACTCCCTCCCTCTTCTTCTCCTATGCTCCTCCCCCAGTCCTATGATAGGGGAAGTCTTCCTCCCCTTCCATTTGACCATAGTTCATCAGGTCTCATCAGGACTGGCTTCTTCGTCTTCCTCTGTGGCCTGGCAGGGCTGCTCACCCCTCAGGTGGAGGTGATCCAAGAGACAGCCCATGAGTTCATGTCAGAGATGGTCCCTGGTCCTATCATTTGCCTTGGGGTACTTCTGTGTAAGGGTTCTAAGTTATCTCCATGCATGGTCCTTGTTTGGAGTATCTGTCTCAGAAAAAACCCCTGTGCCCAGATTTTTTGGTTCTGTTGCTCCCCTTGTGGAGCTCCTGTCCCCTCCAGGTCTTTCTGTCTCCCCTTTCTTTCATAAGATTCCCTGCACTCTCCCAAAGTTTGGCTGAGTCTCAGCATCTGCTTTGATACCCTACTGGGTAGAGTCTTTCAGGGGCCCTGTGGTAGGCTCCTGTCCTGTTCCCTGTTTTCTTCCTCTTCTGATATCCATCTTGTTCACCTTTCTGAATGAAAATTAAGCATCTTACCCAGGGTCCTCCTTCTTGCTTAGCTTCCTTAGGTGTATAGATTTTAGCATAATTACCCTATATATGTCTGATATCCACTTATAAGTGAGTATATACCATGTGTGTATTTATGCTTCTGGGATACCTCACTCAGGATGATGTTTTCTAGATCCCACCTTTCTAGGCAGACTTTTGCAGAGGTTTTGTTATGGTTGAGTTGTCACAGTTTATTGTTTCGTTTTGCCTTTATTGTTTGTTTTATTTGTTTATTTTTAAGACATTGTCTCACTTTGTAGCCCTGGCCGTCCTGGAACTTACTATGTAGATTAAGCTAACCTCAAACTCATAGAGATCCTCCTGCTTCAGCCTTCTGAGTGCTAGTATTTTTTTTTCTTATCAGTTACATTTTATTAACTCTGTATCCCAGCCTTGTCCCGATCCCTCATTCCCTCCCAGTCCCTCCCTCCCTCCCTCATCTTCACCGTGCCCCTTTCCAAGTACACATCTTTATTGAATAAAGATTTCATGCATGTTGTCATTCCATTTTAATAGAAACACTGTTTCCTGTAAAAATCTAGTTTCTCTTTCACACGTTAAGTCCAAATGCCATTCTTGCTAAGCATATTGTATTTCTGTGTTACATTTATTATCTTACCGACACATCAAAGTGTAGTTTTTGGAAGCCCGTTTACTTTTCTGTTATGTATGTGGTTGTGTTGTCTGCATGTACATGTACATACCATCTGCTTGCACTGTCTGCAGTGGCTGGAGGAGCGTGTAGATTCCAGGGAAATGGAATTATTTCCGAGTGGTGGAAAAGTCTTTTCGATATTTACTATGCCACATAATGTAAGAAAATCATCTAAGATAAAGTTGTCTAAGATAAAGTTAAATTTTAACTTCCATATTCTGCTAATAATTTACTTTAACAAAAGCAGTTGTTGGTGGTTTAGTATTCTCCACAAGTGTTTCGGATATGGGACAAATGAACTGTAGTTATCTACCATTCTCTTGCTCCACTGAGCAGAGAAAAGGTACCTGCAAAAGCTTTTATTCTGAGGCCTGCCTTGCTGGACGAGTACTCTCCTGTCATTATTGGCAGCACCTGTCACCTGCCTTTTGTTCTTAGAGGCAGCATAAATCCTTTTGCAAATGAAATCATCCCTGTGAGCACACAAGAAATGTCAGAGCCCGCTATGCAGGAGATCCTTCTCATTCTAATTTCATTTTTGACAGTGTTTCTAGGGGAGATATGACACATGACTAAAAACAGCATCAATTTAAGGTGTATTGGACACATTTCAATTTTTCATTAGCACTTATATTGTTTTTTACAAATTTATATATACATTTAAGTTCTGACTCTGTCTTAATGACATTGCATCTTATACCAACTAAGGAAAGTATCAAGTGATAATAACCCATTGTTTTGTGGTTAGAATAAATAATATAGCATAGTCCCATGTATAAGTGGTCTTCAGAGAAAAACATCAAGTAATTAAAAGGGTAGACAAATCCTCTTCTATGAATTTGGATGGAGTAGTGGCATACTTTTTTTCTGAAACCTCTCCTGTTTGGAAAAGTACAAACTTTTATTGGACCTTGCAACCAAGGCATAATTTCTCACTCTGTATTCACCTTGCTTTCCTACTGTGTACTCAGTCTGTTTAGCTTGCTTTTATAAAAACAACTCTACTCTCCCTTTCATTTATTTCCCATGTAGTCAGTTTTGACAATTTAACCTAAATACATAGCTTCTGTCTTAAACTATGCACCTTGCCATATCCTTGAAACCAGATAATGTGTGTTTGTAGAAGTAATCATATGTTAAAAACAGTAAAGTGTCTGAAAATCTTAACTAAAGCTAATAGACCACAAGTGTTACAAGCAACATGTGACTATAAGTTGATAGTATCTCTTTTTTATTTTGTGTGCTCCTCTGAACCAGTTGGATCTATAAAGTACCTTCTTCCCTCTTAAAACTCTTATTCATTTCTATAAAAATCTATTCTTCATCTCTTGCCCATACCATGTATCTTACCCTAGTCAATAAATACTTAGCAAAGTCATTTGTTAGAGATATGCAAAAAAGACAGCTAATAGGAGCAGACAGGTCTCTCTATCTCTGTCTTTCTCTCCCCACACACACATACACAAGAACACATCAGACAGTCCACAGTCTCCAAACTATAAATAGACAGAAGACACAGGAATAGAAGTGGAGAATTCAAATTTGGTTTTAGTCATGTTCAAAATATTCCAAGAGAAAAATCCCATTTTTTTATCTTTTTATTTTTTAATTAATTTTTTTTTATTTTTTATATTAATTACAGTTTAGTTACTTTGTATCCCAGCTATAGCCCCCTCCCTCATCTCCTCCCTGCCTCTCTCTTAGTCAGAGAGGAGGACATTGCAGCCAGTCTTGATGAGACCTGATAATAAGCTAGTGTCAGATGGAAGTGGAGGAGGACCTTTTTTTTTTTTTTTAATTTCTTAATGCCATGTCCACACAGGTGAGCAATCCAATGATTCGTGATAACCAATGATAAAGTACATGTTTTAAGAGTGGTATTATGAAAACCTAGGGGAGCCTATGATCCAACAGCTATTGTTTAGAAAGTATAAGTGTCAGATACAGCCCCTGCTCCCCTTAGTAGGGAAGGTGGGACTGGGGGAAGGTGAGGGAGGGGCTACAAAGTGAATAAATTGAAATAAATAATAAATAAATTAATAGAAGAACTCAGAAAAGAAAAAAGGACTTAGAAAATGGTATTGACTACTTATTTTGTTATTTTAAGTTTTAGACAAATTGCACCAACAAAATATTGGCAGTTTATGTGCATTACTTTTAAAATGTACTGAAATAAATAAAAATATTTAGCCAACAAAACAAAACAAACAAACAAAAGAGAAAACAACAACAACAAAAAGAAAGTACAAATGGTCTTTATATTCTCTTTTGGCTCATCCACATTGTGTGAGGCAATCAGTTTTACTTAGAATTCACTGATTCATATCGCCTTCTCAACCAGAAATACCCTTCAAGCTGATCCACGAAACTAACCATCATATCCTGTTCAGTGGATTCTGCTATATATTGTTGTTTTGGCACACTTAATTTATTTATCTCTATGTTTTATCAGAAAATCATGTTAACAATCTTACTAGTAATACAATGCTTCTGAAATGACATTCAGAAAGTAAAATCTTTCAAATATTTTATTTATTTAAGATAATACTTTTAGGAAAACATGACTTTACTTTTGAAAAACCTACTGTCTGTGCTACCTCCATGGCTCTAAGATGCCAAAGAAGTTAGTCTTGACAGCTTGGAATACACTTTACTTTTTGACTTGAGTAATTACTCAATGGAATTTTGTTAGAATAGTTTCAGTTGACAACTCAACACACCTGGGAAGAGGAACCTCCATTGAAGAACTAATTCTAATGGATTCTCCTGTGACCATTACAATGAGACATATTGGTAGTAGCTAAGTGATTTGGGAAGGTTCAGGGAATCCCGGGGAGCACCATCCCTAGGCTGGTGGGCCTATGTTGTATATGAAATGTACCTGAGCAAACCTGAGGAAGTAAATCAGTGAGTGTTCTTGTGTGATCTGCTTCAGTTTCTGCCTCCAAATGCCTGCCTTTAGTTTCTTCCTTGTGTGCCCTACAAGATGGACTGAATGTCCAAATAAAACCTTTCTTTAGTCAATGTTTTATCACAACAGCTAAAACTAGACGATGTAGTATTCAAGTTTCTTGAAATTTATGTTTGGTTTCACATTCAGGGAATACGTTTGGTCATCAGTGTCGCCTTCCTATTTGATTGAAGTCTAGAAACTAAATCTAGGTGGTACTCTTGTTCCTGTTTTACCTTCTGAAAAAAAAAATTGATCAAATCATGTTTTACGAAAAGACTAATAATTTAAAAAAAGAAACAGAAGCATCACTGTATCAGATTTCATGGTTTCCCTAGAGACTGTGTTATTTGCTTGACTCAATAAATATAAAGCTGGAAATAAGATTAAGTTCAGGTAGCATTTTCAAAGGTCACAAGCAATAGAAGTTTTAATCAATTTATTTATCATTGATTTGTTTACTTTTATGACGCTAAGGATTAAATACAAGCCCTTATGCAAGTCAATCAAGAACTTTTTCAGCGTCACATTTCTAGCCATATCTAATCTTTTTTTCTAATGCTCTTCTCTCTTTCAGACAGAAAAAGTGATAATACCACTAATACGCATTTTTTTCTTTTGTTTATTGTGTATGTGCAAGTGTATGTGGTTACACATGTGCCACAAGTCAAGTTGGAGAGGTCAGAAAGCAACTTGCTCAAGTTAATGCTGTAATTCCATTGTTCTCACTCATTGTTGCTATGTAGCTACAAGGAGATCTTTTTATTTTTTTTTATCGTTAGTTACATTTTATTAACTCTGTATCCCAGCTGTATCTGGCTCCCTCATTCCCTCCCATTCCCACCCTTCCTCCCTCATCTCTTCCTTGCCCCTTTCCAAGTCCACTGTTTGGGGAGGACCTCCTCCCCTTTCATCTGACCCTGTTTTATCAGGTATCTTCTGGACTGGCTGCAAAGTCCTAGCAGGACTGTGGCCTAGCAGGACTGTGGCCTAGCAGGACTGCTCCTCCCTTGGGGGATGGGGAGGTCAAAGAGTCTGCCATTGAGTTCTTGTCAGAAATAGTCCCTGTTCTCCTTACTATGGGAAACCAATTGGTTACTGAGCTACCAAGGGCTACATCTGAGCAGAGGTTCTAGGTTATATCTATACATGGTCCTTGGTAAGGGAGATCTTTTAAAAGAAGGAAGTAAGACAGTTATTTATGGTTCAAGCTGATAGGAGAAGGAACACATGTTTAGTTTTACACCGTGTGTATTTCCTACTGTTACACTATAAATGGAAATAGTAAAATTAGTAGAGGTTAACAGCATTGCCTGTTGTTGTGGAGAAGCTTGGTTCACTCTCCAGCAGGCACATGGAGGCTAACAACTGTCCCTAACACAAATTCCAGGAAATTGGATCCCCTCTTCTGGCCTACACTAGCACTGCACATGAGTGTCATGCACATACAGACACACAGACAGAACCCCCACCCACCTACACCCACACACACCTAAGAAGTAATACATAAAAGTAAATTATCCTTAAAGAATCTTTATCCTTAAAGAATTTTACGTAAGAGTGTATGGAAGTCTTGTTATAGGTTTGAAAAAAGGGAAAACTGGAAGGATTAGGATGTCATATTTTGAACCTAAATATCTTATTTTTGAGGTAAATTACCTGACCATTGCCTACACAGCAATGACAGGCTACTGGAGCATAATCGTTACCGGAATTTGAACAAGAGAAGTGCAAGAATTAAAAAAAAAAAAAAACACTATTTTTTTTAGTAGGATTGGGAAAGATGCAGACTAAATCAGAATACTCAAGTATAAGAACATAACACCCTTTGTTGATAAGCTGCCAAACGTTAGCTGTTAGCTGTGAGCCTCATCTTCTCTTAGTGACAAAAAAAGAAAGAAAGAAAGAAAGAAAGAAAGAAAGAAAGAAAGAAAAAAAGAAAGAAAGAAAGAAAGAAAGAAAGAAAGAAAGAAAGAAAGAAAGAAAGAAAGAAAAACTCTTTAAAAATACTGGCAAACCAATGAGACACATGGACAGGCAACTGTTGCATTGAGAATCCTTCTAAAAAGTTTCCAATTCCAAACAGAATATAAGATATAATAGTATGCTTATTAAACAAGAAAATAATGTCCTAGGAAAGTAAATGAAAGTACTAGAGAGAAATAAAAAATACGTTTACTATAAATGAATGCTATGCATTATTAAACTAAAATATAATAGTATAAAAAATGTTTAATGATCCTAAGATGGGCCACTTCTAATAAAAAGAGAAAAACATAAAATAAATATAAAATACAGTGTGAACAATAGTAAAAAAATAATTGAATGTCTTTCTTGAAAATAAACTCATGTAATAATGTAGTTGCTAGATAAAATAAGAAAGGAGATATAATAAGCAAAGGGAAAAGCTTGATATCATTTAACATAAATTATCACAAAAAGATTTTATAAAAGGAGCTATGTATAATATGAGAACACTATTATAGATGAGAATATAATTATCAGAGTTTCCCACAGAGGTATAAAACATAAGTAAGTTATAGAAAAAAGTTTCTTTTCATTATTCCCATGATCACCTCACTGAGACAATACTGGGAGATTTAAGGGTCTTGAGATATCTATTGATAATCAAGTCAGTGTGTGATCAACAAATATTAAATATCACTGTTGAATTTTACCTGCTCCTTAAGTACTAAACAATGTCAATGGTAGCACGTGGCCCAATTTTTCCAAAAGGAATAAAAATTAGTACTTTACACCCCTCATATTATCATCTAGCTTCAAACAATAGACACAAAAGCAGAATAATAGAAAATAAGTGACCTGCTTGAGAATGTCTTGAAAGAAAGTTATACACTAAGGTTTCAAATATTCAAACAAATGTCCAATTCTCTGTAGACAAAACATTGAAAGTTTACAGTTTGAGGTTCACCATGACCTCACATAACAGCAAAAACAATGTGTCCATACCTGAGACACATTCAGTGAACCAGAACTCTCAGAGAATTTCAAACACCTGTTTTAAGACTGATGTTAGACACATTTCTCATTTATTAAAACATTATCACCTATGCCATTTATATATTTAGTTCTTTCCTCTTTTCCTCTTATTACTTCCCTCTCTCCTTCCTTTCCTTCTTTCCACCCTCTTTCCCTTTGTATGTATGTATGTATGTATGTATATATGTATTTATTTACTTTATGTCCTTGCAGCCCTTTCCTTCCTCCCCTCCCAGTGCTACCCTTTATCCCTCTAGCTCTTTCCTCTTCTTTTCCTCAGAAAAGCGGAGCTCCCTTTCGCATCCACCTCAGCTCATCAAGTTGCGTTACAACTGAACTTTTCCTCTTCTTCTGTGGCCTGTCAAGGCAGTTCCACCAGGGGAAAATGATCTAAAGCTAGCAAGTGAGTCCATGTGTGATGCAGTCCCAACTTCCCGTACTAGAGTACACACTTGAAGGCTAAGTTGCCCATCTGCTACATATGTGTAGGGAGCCTAGGTCCTGTTTATGCATAATCTTTGGTTGATCTTGCAGTCTCAGCAAACCCCTCTGGGCCCTGGAAGATTCGCACTGCTGTTTTTCCTATGGAGCTCCTATTACTTCTGGGTCCTTTCTTCTTTCTTCCCACTATTACCCAAGACTCCGTATACATGGAGCAATGATTGCCAGTGAGTCTCAACACTTTTTGAGGTGCTGCTGGGTAAAGACTCTGAGCGGATCACTCTGACAGGCTCCTGTCTGCAAGCTTAGCAGAGTGTCTTTCATAGTATCAGGAGTTGATGCTCTCTAATTTGGTGGATCTTTGGTTGGGCCAGGCATCAACTGGGCAGATGATATGTTAGTGTATGAAAGAGATGGCAAAAATTCCACCAGAGAACTGCTACAGCTGATAAACAACTTCAGCAAAATGGCTGGATACAAGATTAATGCAAAAAAATAACGGACTTGTACATACATGGCAAATGGATGAGAAAGCAATTAGAAAAACTACACCCTTCACAATAGCCACAAATAATATAAAATATCCTGGGGTAACTTACCAAGCAAGTAAAAGATCTGTATGACAAGAACTTCAAGTCCCTGAAGAAAGAAATTGAAGAAGGTATCAGAAGATGAAAAAATCTTCCTTGCTCATGGCTTGACAAGATTAACATAGTAAAATATGGCCATTTTAGCAAAGGTAATGTTAAGATTCAAAGTAGTTTTCATCAAAATGCCAACACAGTTCTTTACAGACCTTGAAAGAACAATTCTAAACTTCATATGGAAAAGCAAAATACCCAGAATATTTAAAACAATCCTATACAATAAATTCTGGAGGTCTCTATCCCTGACTTCAACAGTAGTACAAACTTCATGATATCGGTATTGAAATACACTGGTTGATCAATGGAATTGAATCAAAGACCCCAAAAGAAGCCTATATAGCTATTGTCACTTGATTTTCGATAAAAGAGCCAAAACCATACAATGGTATAAAGGCAGCATCTTCAGCAGATGTTGTCTACCTGAATAGATATTCTACATGTGGAAAATACAAATAAATCCATACTTGTCTCCTTGCACAAAACTAAAATCTAAGTGAATCAAAGACTCCAAAAAAGCACCAGATACACTAAATTTATTAGAAGAGAAAGTAGGGAAGAGCCTCAAACTCAGTGGCACAGGAGACAACTTCCTGAACAGCTCAAGCTCTAAGATCAACAATTAATCAATGGGTCCTCTTGAAACTGAAAAGCTTTTGTAAGGCAAAGTTATTTTCCTTCCAGAAGCTAAGAGGGTTTCTTCTGCCCCACTTGTTTTGCTCTCCTTTGAAAAACAGCCATGCTAAGGTAGAATCTTAGCATATTTCTGATTTGCATTTCTCTAATTGTTAATAATGTTAATCTTTTCCTTTGTGTTTATTGGTCATTTCAATTGCTTCTTTTGAGAAGTGTCCACTCAGATCTTTGGCTCATAAAGCAATTATATTAGGTGTGTGGGTTTGTTTGTTTGTTTTTTGTTTTTTTTTTTTTTTTGGAATTTTTAAGTATATTCTGATAAACAATTTTCTGCTAGATGAGTAATTGTCAGAGATTTTCTTCTCATCTAGAGGCAACCTCCTCTATTTGTTGGTTACTTTGCTGTACAGAAGTTTTTATCTTTTATATAGCTCAATGGATTCAAACTTACTTTTAATTCCTCAATATTGGAGTTATGCTTCTGAAATCTTTGCCTGTGTCAGCATCTTAAATTTTCCTCATATTTCCTCCAATTTATTTATTTTTTTAAAACTATCTGGTCTTCATGAAGGTATGTGACTCATATTAACTTTTTTAAATTTTATTTTATTAATTACACTTTATTCACTTTGTATCTTCCCGTAAGCCCCTCCCTCTTCCCCTCCTGGTCCCACCCTTCCTCCCTCTTCTTCATGCATGCCCCTCCCCAAGTCCATTGATAGGGGAGGTCTTCCTCTCCTTCCTTCTGATCTTAGTCTAACAGATCACATCAGGACTGGCTGCATTGTCATGTTCTGTTGCCTGATAAGGCTGCTCCCCCCTCAGGGGAAGGTGATCAAAGAGCAGGCCAATCAGATTATGTCAGAGGCAGTCCCTCTTCCCATTATTATGTAACCCACTTGGACACTAAACTGCCATGGGCTACATCTGTGCAGGGGTTCTAGGTTATCTCCATGCCTGGTACTTGGTTGGAGTATGAGTCTCTGGGAAGACCCTTGTGTTTAAATTTTCTGGTTCTGTTGCTCTCCTTGTGGGGTTCCTATACTCTCCAGATCTTACTATTTCCCACTTCTTACATAAGATTCCATACTCTCTGCCCAACAGTTGGCCATAAGTCTCAGTGTCTGCTTTGATAGTCTGCAGAGCAAAGCCTTTCAGAGTCCCTCTGTGGCATGTTTCTAGGTTGTTTCCTGTTTTCTTCTATTTCTGATGTCCATCCTCTTTGCCTTTAGGGATGGAGATTGAGCGTTTTAGTCAGAGTCCTCTCTCTTGATTAGTTTCTTTAGGTGTAAAGATTTTAGTAGGTTTATCCTATGTTATATGTCTATATGAGTGAGTATATACCGTGTGTGTGTGTGTGTGTGTGTGTGTGTGTCTTTCTGCTTCTGGGACAGCTCACTCAGGATGATCCTTTCCAGGTCCCACCATTTACCTACAAATTTCATGATTTCCTTATTTTTCATTGCAAAGTAATACTCCATTGTGTAGCTGTACCACAATTTCTGCATCCATTCTTCAGTTGAGGGGCATCTGGGCTGTTTCCAGCTTCTGGCTATTACAAATAGAGCTACTACAAACATGGTTGAGCAAATGTCCTTGTTGTGTACTTGAGCCTCTTGGAAACTCATTTCAATATGCTACCATGTGACCTAGCTTTCAGTCAAGGATAAGGATGTCAGCATACCAAAAACATCCCTGCATAACAATGTTTATTTGCTGTGCTACTACCCATGAGTACCAAGATATGAAATTGGTCTGGCTAATCTCAAGTAGATGAAGAAATTTCTAAAGCATATATTATTCAGTCCTAAAGGGAAAATAAACTCTTTTAAGTTTTATGAAAATTTGAATCTGTGACTTATCATGGTAAGTATACAGGAACTGGTACATTCTGTAAAATTTTCACTTATTCTATAAAATGAAGCCAATTTACCACCATGAAAGATATCAGCATCCAAACTGGAGCAGCCTCACTACTGTTCTAAAATAACAAAAACAAATAAAAAACAAAACAATAACAAATTATATGTCTATAAGAGGACAAATTAAAGAGCTGATAAAGACATTCTTGGTCTCCTCCTTCATCTTTCCTTACAGCATTTGCTCTGCTTTAATTTCTGTCCCTGTAATATGCATATGAAAGACAAGAAATGGGACAGAACATCTTTCTCCATCTGAACAGCCAGGGATCCAGTGCAGAGCTGCTTGCAACATAGGCTGGAGTATCACTCTATTTGCATTATGGGTATTATAACCAATGACAGGCCTGTAATGCAAGGACTCTCTCCTATGCAATAAATCTTGTTACTTCTATTTTGTGTAATGAAACATTACCATTTGGAGAAATGGCTCTGTGGTGTTGGTTTTGTCTTGGGTGCTGATTTATGATCATTCACTGAAAGTTGTTCTTAAAAGGGTTTGTGAAACTGCACTTGTGCCAATTAAAGTTGAAGACAAACTATTATTATTGAACAACAGTAATATTTATGGTGTAGTTTTATGGCCAAAGGAATGTTTGTGGATCCTCAGAGGACTCATTTCATGGTCTAATCAACTAAGGATGAACAGAAATGATAAAATTATGAGCCTTACGGGATCTCCATGCACATCACACAGAAAGAGGTACTCCCTGGTAAAAGGAGCTGATCTGAAGCCACTGTTCATAAATGATCTGGCTGGGATCATTTCTCAGATTATGATTATTTCTTCCTATAGTATTTGTATAACAGATGATCTTTAAATGGAAGCAGCAGCATTGGGGTTCAGAATTATCCATCTATCATTTAAATTACATCCTGTTTCAGTCTGCAAAAACTGAAAGAAATATTACACTGGTTTTCTATCTAAAATTAGAGCAAATACATCATTAGTGTGTAATAAGAAGACAAAAATAAATGAATTGTTACACTATTAGAAACAGATGTAGTTAGAATACAACAGGGGAGATCAGATAGTTGTACTCGGGTATTATAGTGGAATTATCTAAATACAAAATTCAAATTTCAAATATTTGAATTCTTTGTATTGTACAGGACAGATCAATAAATAACATGTACCCAATAAACATACGGAATGCAGCTAATATGAGACAAGAACTAAATGTATAATTTTATTTAACTTTGATCAATGTTAAATACTACAGCCACATGACATTTATGTATGGATCAATACAGATGATAGGTAGGTAGATATGATGATGATGATGATAGACAGAGAGTATAGATAGATACACAGGTAGATTATAGATGATAAATATTATCCAGGTTTCCTTTATAGGCTTCTTATGTATTTTAACGGTGGCAATCAATAACATAAAAGCCAATATGTTTATGTACATGAATAATGGTGGTTTAGTTGATTATAAATAACGAGAAGTTTTTTTTTTTTCAATGTGAACTACACAGTTCATTAATTCATTAACTCATAAAATTTGTTTTCTCTGTGTGTATATTCAGGCCATGATTCAGAAGTTTCCATTATCAGAAGCAATCTTTATATAAAAACATTTGATTTTGAATTATTTGTATTTAAAGGTAAGTTTTTAAATATGTTAACTGATCATGCCATGTCTGTGTTATAACTAGTAGATCAATGATAATTTGTAAGCTATTTAACAGTAGTGAAATGTATTTTGCATATAAAGTTAACTGTTTGACTACTTTCTTGCTGTTTTATGTATTCAATTTGTATGCATTGATAAATGCTTGCATCTTAAGAATAAATGAATATAATTTAGATTAAAGTATTTATCAGTAAGTAGATAAATATAATATTTGATAATAATTTTGACATAGATTCAGATGTTACCTTCTACAATGCTTTATTTTATTAAAGAAAAAAATAATGTATTGGTTATGTTTTGAAAAAGATATTCATAAAAACACATAAATTATTTGGGTGACTAATATACACTTTCTTTTTTGTTTTTTATTTACTGAGATTTCAAATGGATAGAAAAAGTGTGATGCATGCTGACTTTACAATATTTTAGAATGTCTGTTTTAGCAACAACATTCCCCCTAAGCCAAGAAGATTCTGCTTGGATGAAACAGAGAGGTGCGAATTTATATTATAGGTTGGTAAGTTCATTGTGCTCTATGACAAGGACATTAAAAAATAGCGTAAGGCACAACAGAGCCACTGACTTCAGTTTTTAATGGATGACATTACTCACTTATAAGTATATTATCCATATAGTATAGGATAAACTGGACAGGATCCTATCACAGAGGGCCTCTGAAAGACTCAACCCAGCAAGGTATCAAAACATATGCTGAGATTCATAGCCAAACTTTGGGCAGAGTGCAGGGAATCTTATGAAAGATTTTGCTTTCATTTGTCTACATTTTGCTACATGTAGACATCCAGTTAGACTAGTACCACATATTGAAGACTCTTTTTTCCTTTGTATGGCTTTGCCTTCCTTGTCAAAACTAAGGTGTTTGAGTTCATTTCTCGGTCTTCATTTCGATTTCATTGATCCTCCAGACTGTTTTTATGCCAGGACCATGCAGTTCTTCTTATTGTTGCTGTATAGTACAGCTTGAGATCAGGAATGAGGATACTTCCATAAGAGCTTTATTATAGAAGAATGTTTTATCTATTCTGGGTTTGTTTGTTTGTTTTTTCTTTCATATAAAGTTGAGAAGTTTTTTCAAGTTTTGTAAAGAATTGTGTTGGTAATTTGACGGGAATTGCATTAAATCAGTAGATTGCTTTTTGTTGGATAGCCAAAATCCTATTTACTATATTAGGAAATAGCATAGTAAATTCTATTTACTATTTTACTTGGTAGGATTAACATAATAAATCCTATCAAGTCATGAGCACAGGAGATCTTTCCATCTTCTGACATCTTCTTCCATTTCTTTCTTCAGAGACTTAAAGTTTTTTTCATAGAAGTCTTTCACTTGGTTGGTAAGATTTACTCCAAGATACTTTATGTCTTTTTGTGGTTATTGTGAAGGGTGTTGTTTTCCAAATTTCTTTCTCAGCCTATTTGTCTTTTGTATGCAAGAGATTTTTGTTTGTTTGTTTGTTTTATGTTTTGTTTTTTTGTTTTTTTTTCAGTTAATTTTGTATACAGCCACTTTGCTGAAGTTGCTTATCTTCTGTAGGTATTCTCTGGTTTAATTTTGAGGTCGCTCACATATACTATCATATCATCTGCAAATAGTGATACTTTCTCTTGTTCTTTTCCATTTTGAATACCCTGATCTCCTTTAGTTGTCTTATTGCTCTAGCTAGGACTTCTCGTACTATGTTGAAGAGATATGGAGAGAGTGGGCAGCCTTCCCTTGTCCCTGAGTTCTGTGATATTGATTTAAGTTTCTCTCCATTTGATGTTGGCTTTAGGCTTGCTGCATATTGACTTTGCTATGTTTCGGTATGTGCCTTGTATCCCTGATCTCTCCAAGACTTTAAGCATGAATGGGTGTTAGATTTTGTCAAATATTTTTTCAGTACTGGTCTCTTCTTAATCACCATTAATTTCTTAGCTTTAACTAACTGGTATCAATTGTACCAGGAACACAAAGGTTTCACTTAAGTGGAGCTGGCCTCTCCTTAATTGTGCTGCTCTTTAGCAAGTGAGCAGAATGACAAAATATTAATTAAAAATAGCAAATAGCCCTAATGATCTTTAAATTTACCTCTGAAATGTCACAGGCCAGGCCTCCATCTTCTGAATTTCTCTAAACATTTTTTTTCTTTTATTTTGTTATTTATCTTTTATAATTTATTCACTTTGTATGCTGATTGTATTCTTCTCCTTCATCTCCTCTTGATATCACCTCCCTTCTTCTTCCCCCATCATGTTCCTCTAGTCCACTGAAAGTGGGAGTCTTCTTCATCTACCAGCCTATCAAGTCTCAACAGGACTGCCTGGATCCTCTTCCTGTGTGGGCTTGCAAGGTTGCCCTGCCAAGGGGAAGTGATCAAATATCAGGCAACTGAGTTGATGTCAGTGTCAGGGCCTGCTCTGAATCCACATAGTGATTGAACTGTCTATGTGCCTCATCTGAGCAGGCAGTCTCTTTCCTCTCTGTGCATGGTCCTTAGTTGATGCATGAGTTTCTGTAGTGCACCCTGGGCTCAGACTTTTTGGAAGAAGTCTGGAATTCTTATCTTCCAAATTCCTCAAGAACATTCCATTGACCTCTCAACAATCAATGGCTTTTCTAACCCAGAGTTCATAGGTCCTTCTATAACCACCCCCTCAAACAAACAAACAAACAAACAAAAAGCAAAACAAACAAACAAAAAAAAAAAAAACAGGAGCAGGACAAGTCACAGCAATACCCCACACCCCTAGCGCCAATTTGTCTTATTAGGGTTTCTATTGCTGCAACAAAACACTATGGCCAAATATCAAGGTGGGGGGTGGGGAGAAGGTTGATTGGACTTACACTTCCGTATTGCTGTTCATCACCAAAGGAAATCAGGAAAGGAAGTCACAAGGGTTAGGAATCTGGGGGCAGGACCTGATGCAGAGGTCACCAGAGAGTGCTGCTCACTGGTTAGCTTCAACGGATTGTCCAGTCTACTTTCTCATAGAACCCAGGACCACAAGCCCTGGGATGGCTCTACTCTCAAGGGACTGGGTCCTCCCCTTTGATCTCTAACTAAGGAAACACCTTACAGTGGAGCTTATGGATGCATTTTTCTCAAATGCATCAAAGAGGCTCCTTCCTCTTTGATGACTCTAACTTATATCAAGTTGACATTAAACCAGGCAGTACCAGCATCCTGAAATTTTGCAGAGTGTCAGGAAGCTCAGGTGATTTGAGCCTCTTGCAAGGAAGTTGGTTGGTCTCTGCTTCATCTAGATAGCTCAACTTAGCTGAGAGTGTTTCTCAGCGGTGCTTGCAGCCTCTGTATGCCTGTAAAAGAGGGCCTCATAGAATCCAGTCAGTTTCAGTGACTTCCTAAAGGTATTGAGTTGTTTACTTCTTATCCTCTCTGCAGGATATTTACCTAGTACTAGAGCATCCTATGACTTAATGAGCTTCCCCTAATAGCGATGATTATTTCATAGGAAAATTGCTGCATGGCCGTCTTTAGAAAGATAATGGTGTATTCATGAGTGTTTGAGGAACATTCTAAATTCCTAATATTCTTTTCTCTTTCATTCAAGCTACTAAAGGTTTGAAAATAACCTATAAAAAAATAAAAGAACTATGGAAACACTAAAATAATGCTATAACTAATTATACCATTTTTTTTAATGTAGGCAGTATAATTTCTCCTCAACATAGTGTGCCCAATAAAAACCCAGCAAAAGAAATAAGTAACATGCCAATACTAGGACTAGAAAAGAAATATCTGCAGATATTATCAAACCAAGGATTTTAAGAAACTACAGGATAATCAGATGAGCCTTATGTATACCAATAACCATATTTAAGAGAGACAAAAAGTCGGGACTGGAGAGATACTTCCACGGGTAATAGTCATTACTGTTCTTCTTGTGGCCCTCATGCCTAATTCCCTACAACCATGTTGGGAAGCTCACAACCACTTCTACCTTCAGCTTTACAGGGTTCTATGTCCTCTTCTGGACTCCTACGCTTATAATTGCTCATATCCATATAGAGACACAAATGATTTAAACATTTCAGAGAAGACAGAGAGGACTAGGAAATATAAGGATAGCCTAAAAACTCTGGCAAGGAGTGAAAATATTCAGTCATATCCATGAAACTCCAGAAGCCACCAGAGCTAGAAGAAACTAGGAAATCTCACGGATACGCTGGAGGAATCACAACTACGTGGTGCTTTAGTTTAGGACGTTGACCTCAGAAGCTGTGAGAGCCTAAACCCCCATTAATTCAGGTAACAAGTCTATGATATTTTGATAAATTCCACAGAAAACTAGTGTATGCAGTGTTAAAATTATTCTCAAGGAGCAAAGAGCATGGTGATGTCTACCCCAGCCTAAAGGAAAATATAAAAATGTCTTTTCTTTTGTTCCTCTTTCTCCCTTCCATCCTGCTACTTGTATACAACCAGTATTTTGTAAATTCATTGTGTCATAATTGAAATTTAAGTGCTTTATCTCCCAATTCACCATGGGCTCATTTAGGGACAACCATTTACATAATTTTCTTTATGTTCAAAATCAAAATTGCTCTGCACTTTAAATATATAATATCTCCTCATCGCCAAAATCTTTACAAGCCACCCTCTGAAGGCTATCACTCTTACTTCTCTACTGTATAAAATCACACCTGAGCCATTTGAGGATTTTCATATTTTCTGCTCTAATTTCTTAATTTCCTTAAAATTTTCCTCTTTGACAATTCCATTATTTTGTTTTTATTGATAGTACATTTCTTCTTGAATAATAAATCCTAATTATTGCTCTACCTCTACACCCAGTTCCATGCAACCTCCCATCACATCTGGATATATCCACATCTGTTTCCCATTAAATACAAACAAACAGGCTTATTAGTGTTTATAGTAAAATAAAATAAAACTAAAGCACATTAAACAAGCAAAAAGAAGAAAAAACAGCCCAGGAAAAGGCACAAGAGATTCAGACCCACTCATTCACACACTCAAGAAGCACATTAAAATCATTGACCTGGAACTCATAATATAGGCACAAAGGACCTTTAGAGTAAAAAGAGAAAACAATAGTATAAACAAAATTATATCAAAATAAAAGTAATAATGTAAAATTATCAGCACAAACAACAACAGCAAAAAATGAAAAGCCCTGACAAGACAGTGACACCAGGAACCTTTTAGGATCCCACTGAGCAATGTCTATGGTTTACCCAGTGAGATTTTTTTCAAGGAAATTAAATTTTAATTTGCAAGCAGTTATTAATTGGAGATTGATAAACTGTCCATCTTCAGGTCTGATGTTAAATGCTCTGCAGATCTCCAACTCCTTTCACCTTTGTTGACTGCAACACACTTCCTTCTTTTGGGCTGGTTCCATCTTTCTTTGGAAGATATCCCAAAACATTGCTATCTCCAACAACTTAGGGTCTCCTAGGCAATTGAAGCTTCATTTCCACAGCTTCACAAGATGGCTATTTGTGTTTCCATATGGAGCCAAATGTCCTTTTAACATCTGGGAAGAATTGTGTTGGCATTTTGATGAAGATTGCATTGAATCTGTAGATTACTTTTGGTACAGTGACTATTTTTACTATATTAATTCTACTAGTTCATGAGTATGGAAGGTATTTTCAATTTTGATATCTTCTTCAAATTCTTTTTTTCACACCTGAAAGGGTTTTTAATTAATTTTTAATATTTGATTTTTTTAAAAATTTTATTTTTTCAGCTTTCTATCTTCACGCTTTCTTGCTCTTTCCCCACAAGTGCTCCTCCTGCTTTCATCACCACCTGCTCCCAGTCCACCCACAAAATGGATTAAACCATACAAGTATTCACTTGTTTTGTTAGAGTTAAATATATATATAAATAATATTTATACATTATATATACATACATATACACATGTATAATAATTATATATGAACATATATTTAAAGTTAATTATTTGAGGCTATTGTTAAATGTACTGATTTCCCAGTTTCTTTCTCAGTACCTTTTTCATTTTTAAAAGGAAAGCTGCTGATGTTTGCATGAGTAGATACATAAATTGTGGTACATTTGCACAATGGAATACTACTCAGCAATTAAAAACAAGGAAATCATGAAATTTGCAGGCAAATGGTGGGATATAGAAAAGGTCATCCTGAGTGATATATCCCAGAAGCAAAACGACACACATGGTATATACTCACTTATAAGTGTAGCCCATGGCAGCTCAGTGTGCAAGTGGGTTTCCTAGTAAGGGGAACAGAGACTTTTTCTGATATGAACTCAGTGGCTGGCTTCCCCCCCTGATGTGGGGTGGCGGGGCAGCCTTCCCAGGCCACAGAGGAAGACAATGCAGCCAGTGTTATTGAGACCTGATAAAGTAGGGTCAGATAGAAGGGGAGGAGGGCCTCCCCTATCATTGGGCTTGGAGAGAAGAATGGGAGGAGATGAGGGAGGAAGGGTAGGTTTGCAAGGGAATGAGGGAGAGGGCTACAGCTGGGATACAAAGTGAATGAACTGTAATTAACATAAAAAAATAAAAATTTAATTTAAAATTTAAAAAAATAACAGAGAAAAAAATATTTGTTGCAACTTTGCTGAAAGTGTTTATGAGCTATGAGAATTTCCTAGCAAAAATTGTTTTAAATTTTATTTTTCTTATTAGTTACATTTTGTTAACTCTGTGTCCCAGCTGTATCCCACTCCCTCATACCCTCCTCAACCACACACTCCCTCCCTGGTCTCCTTTGTGCCCCTTTCCAAGTCCACTGATAGAGGAGGACCTCCTCCCCTTTCATTTGACCCTGTTTTATCAGGTATCTTTAGGGCTGTCTCCAAAGTCCTCCTCTGTGGCCTAACAGGACTGCTCCTCCCCTGGGGGGTGGAGGGGTGCGAGGTCAAAGAGCCTGCCCTTGAGATCCTGTTAGAAATAGTCCTTGTTCCCCTTACTTTGGGAAACTACTTGGTTACTGAGCTACCATGGGCCACATCTGAGCCATCTACAAGAAAAGATACATTGATTTCTTCCCTACTTACTTACTTCTTAAATATATTTGCTTGAAATATGTGTTTCCATTTTTTCACCGTGAGGTGATACTTCTTGAAGTTAAAGTATATTTCTTGGATGCTGAGCATTATCAATAAGCAGTGTTTGCATTCCTGTCACTTTGCTCTGGGGGTGGTGGTGATGGTGGTGGTGTGTGTCTGTATGTTCTCCTTCTTATGATTTCCTTGTTTGTGATTATTATTTCATTTTGTTGTTGTTGTTGTTGATTTTGATTCGCTTCTTTAGATTGGAGTTTTTCTTCTTACCACTTTCTAGAGAGCTGGATTTGTAGGGCTAAATTTTGGTTTTATAATGGAATGTTTTATTTTCTCCATTGGGATTGAAAATATTCCTGTGTAGTCTAGTCTGTGCCATCATATGTGATGTCTTAGAACCTGTAGAGCATCTACCCAAGCCCTCTGTCTTTAAAAATGTCCAGTTTGAAGTCAGGCATTATTCTAATAGTTCTGTTTTTAATATGCCATTTGGTATTTTCCCCTTACATCTTTTAATATTTTCTTTGTTCTGTAGACTTAGTTATTTTGATTATTATGTTCTGAGAAAACTTTTTTTCTGGTCCAATCTCATTTATTTTCTAACTTCTTCTTTTTTGTTGTTAGGCATTTCCTCTTTATGTTAGGGAAATTTTCTGCTATCATTATTATTATATATTTTTTAATATTTTCTGTGCCTTTGAGCTGTGTTTTTTTGCCCTGCTCTCCGTTTCTATTATTCTTAGATTTGGTCCTCTTGTAGAGTCACAGATATCCTGGAATTTTTAATGCCAGGAGCTTTTTAGATTTAACATTTTCTTTGATGGAGGTATGCATTCCTTCTACTGTGTCTTCAAGAGCCTGAAATTCTCTCTCCATCTCTTGTATTGTTAGTAGAGTTTGTCTCTGAGGTTACTGTTCAAGTTCCTAAACTTTTCATTTTCAGATTTCACTCAGTTTTGGTTGTCTTTATTTGGTCTATTTCCCCTTTCACATCTTGAAATGTTTTATTTATTTATTTCCACTGTATTTTTTGTAGATTTCTTTAAGGGATTTTTTTTTTTCTTTTCAATTCTTTTATTCTTTTTTTTTAAAATTATACTTTATTTACTTTGTATCCCCCCTCTAGTTCCCTCTCTTTGAAGACCTCTATCATATTCGAAAAGGCAACCTTAAAATATTTTTTTCTTGTGCTTCAGCTCTTGTAATTCTTACAATTCAGCTGTTGTAATTCTTTGGGCCTACTGTGAAGGAGCTGCTGGGCTCTGGAGAGGTACTGGATGTTATTGTGTCTTTATTCTGAAGTTTGTTTATCTGGGTATGGGAATATTCTAATTCTAGTTTCTGATATCTAATTTTCTCTTTATTTTTTTTTTTCGTGGCTCTTTTATTCTTTGGTTTCTGTTGACCGCTCTGGATTTTAGGAGAGTGTAGTTTTCTAGGATTAAATTCTTCTAGGATTCTGATAAGTGCTTTCTCTGTGGGTTCAATGTAAAATGTATAGCTAACACTACTGGAGATAGGCTATGAAGGAGTCTTTGAGGTCCACAGAAAGAAAAGAAGCAGGGTGTTAGATTAGACTAGGGTCTTCTTAGTCCCTTGGAAATAGGGACGGAGAGATAGGAGAGGCTTCAGCAGATGCTCTGCTACAGAACTGAAGATGACTAGGGATTTGGACTTGACAGAGCAGAGAGAGTAGATATTTCAGGTAGCTTGCCTGCTTCCTGGCTGTTTTGCCTGAGGGTACCCAGGGAAGGCCTGCTGGATTTATGAACTGGGAAAACACACGGAGTGGAGAAGTTTGGAGAGAAACATCGGTGTGACTCATTGGAGGTGGGTGCAGGGTGCTGGATGTTAGAACCAACAGAGGGTGGTTTGCTACTGATCTGATGAAAACACTGAGGGCTGAAATTGGAGGGAGGGATGAAGATCTTCCATTCTTCTCCTATAAGGAGAGAATTTCAGGTTCCAGGTTTTCAGTGTTAATTTACTGCCTATGAACGTCTGAAGGAGAAAACAATGAATCCACATATTTGCATTTTTCACATATTGCCACTGTGTAGAAGATACTTTCTAATTTTCATTTATCAACCTTTGACTAGGTTATTTGCTTTTAAATTCATGAAAAATCTTTATGAAATACTGTGGGACAAAAGGAGATGAATTTTTTTTTCTCATTTCAAGTGGGGAACTGTGACTACATAGTCTGACAACAAAATGTCATATATTTACCGAACACTAGGTTTTCACAGTTTTGAGAAATTTCAGCACCGTCCGTTAGACAAACCTCTATCTCAAAAGTGCAACACTTTGTCCGTTCTATTATGTGAGGATGAGACTCTAATTAGACTGTCTTCTCAGGATAGTGGGATGGACGCAAGGTGTGACAACAGACACTGTGAGCTTTGAAATGTCCTTCCTGATGTCTGCGGACCACTGCCTGTACTGACTAGCCATCACAGCACCCCCTTGCTAAAGTGGCAAAGAGTACAGAGGCCAAACCTATATTCACAGTAAAACAGATAAAAGATTTAGAGCTATGAAGGCCTGTAGATGGTGGAGGAATCCCAGAGTGAGTGAAGTTCTGAGCAAATATGTGTTGTTGACCTAGGCACAGCCATTTTATGAACGGCATAGCCTCATGTTCAAAGGGAGGGCGAAGTCTTCCTGGGTGGACAGGGTGTGAGAGTCCGCAATGTGTGCCGAAAACGTTCACCATGGCTTTCTTCCCAGAGATGCATATGTCCTGAGGAGTACTCTCCTAAAGGGACTGATCCTATTGAGGATCCTATTAGAAAAACCTGTCTCTTTGATACAGATGTGTATGATAAACTGTGCCTCCCTGTTTATCTGTAAGTTACAACACACCCCCTTGTTCAGGTGTATTCAATAAGCCCACCTCTCTGTTCAACTCTACATAATAAATGTATTGAGTTTCCAAGTTATTGAGGCTTCTCCAGCCAAGTACTCAGTTCACCAGACCCCAGGATTTTTTTTTTTTCTGTGTCTGTGTGTTCTTCATTTTTTCCTCACTCCCTCACTGCCATCCCGAGGTCAAGTCCCTGGAGCAGTGCAAACTATATAACAAAACCATTATAGTGGACTGTTTGCTTTGCATGGTTTACAAGCCTCTATTTTCAAAACTAATGTCAACTGACATACTCTAATGAGGAATCATTCTGATACCGACATGAGGAAATGTAAGGTTTAGTTTGCAATATAGGTTTCCTGAGCAAAAATAGCTAGTTGTTTGCCAGTAAACTGTAATTGTCCCCCAAACAACTCATAACTGGTACCAAAATTTAGCATCTGAGTTCTGTACTTCTCCAAACTCAGTAATGATGTACGGCTTCACAACTGATTTCTCACCAGTAAACCAAATGGCCTGAGTAGAAGTTCTAATTGTGGTGTTCTAGCTAGTTCTAGTCCATAAAGATCCAAGTTCCACCATCTGTGTGTTAATTTTTAACAATTATTTCAGTGCTTTGGATAAAATCAACCTCTACGGCATCATCAGAGATTTCTTTATTCAAGATCTCAGGGCCTCTCTCAGGACTGCTTCCCTAGCACTTGAAGAAGGACATTTTTCTGACCTGCTTTTCTGAAATGCAGAGTGAGAAATAGATTTAATATTGCTTTTACCATTTGAATTTCCATTTCTGTAAAGTTAGATTACTGTAAACAGTGTACTTCTATATTGAATTTTACACTACCATAGAAAGATGATGAATGTACACAGAACAAGTATGTCAATAATTGGAAAAAATCTCCCAGGAATAATGGAGAATATGTCAGTAAAATACACTGCCTTGTAAATATTTTTGTTCCTATTGTTTTATGCTTTGGACCTTAATAAATATTTAATTCATAAGTAACAGTAAAATGCTTTAATTTAGCAATTAAGAAAAAAATACATGGAGCTAGAGAGATTGATCAGCAGTTAAGAACACTTTCTATTCTTCCAGAGGACTGGGTTTAATTTCCAACATAAGGAATTTCACAACTGTAACTTGTACCAAGGAATTTCACACCCTCACACAGACATATATGCAGGCAAAATAACAATGCCCATAAAATAATAGTAAATAAATTATTTTAAAAGGAAAAAATACCTCCACACTTCTCAATAGTTATAGTTACTTGCTGTGAAGCAAATTTATTAAGGTCTGATAATTAAGCAAGTTTACACAAAGCCACATTGTCTATTAAATAGAAAGAGGAAGGCAGATGAGATGGTACAGTGGTTAAGTTCAATGTCTGCTCTTATTGAGGACCTGAGTTCAATTCCCAGCAAGCACATGGTGGCTCACAACCATCTAGACTCAGATCTAATGCCTTCATCTGGCATCTAGGTGTACAAGCACATAGAGCAGTTATAAATAAGATGAATAAATCTTAGATTCACTTAAAAAAAGGAAAGAGGACACATGTGATTTATAGTTATAATGAATAAATCTTTGTAAAGAAAGAAAAGCCTCATTTTATTTCCTCTTTTCACATTAGAATATCTATTGATGTCCTTTTTCAGGTTTTGTTTAGGTCAATATGTTGAAGGTACTTCATGAGTATAGCATCTCTGGTATATATAGGAGACAAAATTTCACAGGAAACTCCCTGATTCTCCAAATCTTAGAAATATCTGTATTTTTCTATGTTGTGTTTCCTGTAATTTTTCTTTCCTGTAAGGAAAGGCTTCTTTGACGACACGTAAGACCTTTATTTATCTGTTGATAGCAGGATATTTATGAGTTATACTGTTTAATAAACTGGCAGCTGTCCCTCAAGAGCTGTGACTTTACTGAGCTGGGTAAGTGGCTAGCTTTCCTGTACTCATCATAATTTTTTTCTTGTTGAGCAGGTCCTAGCCAACGTATTGGTTGCTCAATACTTTGGTGGCCATTCCTGAAATATAAATACAAGTTACATTATACAGTTTGATCTGAGCTGGTTGTATTTATTTAGTAATATAGATCTATAGATATATGTGTGTGCAACAATAAGTAGAAAAATAGAGGCTATGAATGTGAAAGACAGGAAGGCTAAGGGGTTGTATAGGAGGAATTGGAAAGGGAGTGGTGAAATGATGTAATAATATTTTCATTTCAACAATAAAAACAGAATTTTGTCTAGTTTGGCACTGCACATCACTGGGTTTGTCTGTGAGAATGTTCCCAGAGACTGACTATTAATTAAGTTGGGACAATTGCCCAGAATGTGCTCTGCAAAATCCCATAGAATGGAGGCATGACTGAAATGAAAAATGGAAAGAAAATCTACTGCTCCATGTGTCTGTTTCCTGCCTGCCATGCATTATCTGCTTTGCAGACCCACAGACTCTCAATAATAATAGAGGGAAACCTACTACACTGTCAGCTAAAATAAGTAGTTTGTTTTTTGTTTTTTTTTTTCTCTTCTCCTATGCATTTGGAGAGAAGATTGAAAACCCTGACAAATACCAAAAAAAAAAAAGAAAAAAGAAAAAAAGAAAAGAAATAGTAGATTATAGGTTAAGAAAATAAATGAAGATTACATTGTAAAAAATATTAGATAACTATCAGCACAGCTGAGGAGTTTAAGACAATGAGATGGAAAGAGACAAAAAAAATCATCAATGAGGTCAAGGGCAGCTCAGATAAATGAGGAAAACAAACGATGATCCTGACCCAAAGGAATTATTCTGAGGGGATTTTTTTTTTCCTGCAATTTAGGATATACTTACTGGGAAACTTGCCTTTTGATTGAGTCATATGTATACCACCTCTGTTTTCTAGGTTTACGTTCTCAACATCTAGATATCTAGCTTTACTTCACAGGAAAGCAACCTATTATTTTATCTCCTTTTTGTCAGAGTAAAATTCAAAGAAGCTGTGAAGAGACAGTGAGAACTTAGGTCAGCCCTCCCCCTACTCTATGAAACCCATCATTTCACCTCTTCTTTCTCTGGTTTGTTTCTTGTATCACCAGCTTCATCATTCTGGTGTGTATATATCTGGAACCTGATTTAAACAAAGAGAAATTTTAAGTTTTAAAAGTGGCAAATAACAGAATGTTAATTGTGTTGATCTTGCCTTCAGACACAGTTTGATTTCTAAATCGAATCAAAGATGGATGGTTTCTCATAGTTTTGAAATAGCTACTAAAGTTTTATTTATTGTTTGATAGGAATTTTCATCACATAGGGAATTATTCTCCATAAAATCACTTTTAAGGTCTGTCTCTGTAGTTGGTACTTCTAAGGTTTGCATAATTGCCCTTTTCGTCACAATTTCTTTTTCACCAAAGAAACTCATATTGAGAGACCAAAAGATAAGCAGCGATTGTTAACACTATGTAGAGTAGGCGCGGTATAGCAGTAAGTTCCCTGAGGGGAGAGCTACCTCGCTGCATTCTTTCCCGCCTTCCCGGTTCCGGATGGGTACCTGACTCGGCTCACAATCTGCCTTCCCGCCTTCCCTGTTCTGGGTACGTCACTTAACTATGGCTTTGTTCAAACCACCCAATCAGACCCCTGTAACTATGCTTCTCGCTTCTGTAACCGCGCTTCCTGCTCCCGAGCCCTATAAAAACCCGTCACCCCAACCTAGAGGCTCGCAAGTCCTCCAATAGGCTTGGTCGCCCTGGGTACCCGTGTATCAAAATAAACCTCTTGCGGCTTGCATCCGAAGGCTGGTCTCGCTGTTCCTTGGGAAGCAGGGTCTCCCCGTCTAGATAGGCTCATGGGAGTCTTTCATAATGAAAATATTTTGTGCAGACCAGCTGCTTAAAATTCACAGGGAGTTCTGGAAAGCGCGTTTTCCACAGTGAATGCTTAGTTGTATGTAATGCCTTCTAAAACGCCTGAGACTGGGTCTCAGTCTCTGTCCCAGCTGCTCTGATAAAGCAATTTTAGCAGGGAAGGGCTTTCTTTGGTTTACAATTCCAGGTAACAGCCCATCATAATGGGGAAGGGAAGATAAGAATCTGAAGCATTTAATTACATCCAAGGTCAAATACAGACAGAGAATGAATGTCTGCCTGCCACTGTTCCAAAGGCTCTCTCCTTTTCACTCAGGCTGGGGCGTGGCCTATGATATGGCATTGTTCACATTCAGAGTTTGGCCTTTATACCCAAATTAACCAAATTAATCCATCCTTCTAAGATACACATTTTTATTGGGACTACCTTCCTAAGAGATTCTAGATTGTATCAAGTTGGCAATGAACACTAATCATCATAAATTAGTGACTTTTATAATGAATTTGAATCATTTTTACAATATATATATGAAGTAGCAGAGCCATAGATGCTGTACTATGGATTGTGTGTTGAAGAGGAATTTTAATCCAGCAACATGGCTACTCTAACAAAAGATCACATCCAAAGACCTTCTAGGTCTATGTGATCCAGTGGAATGCAGACATGCTCTGGATTACAGTATGGTCTGGTTGGAATACAGACATGCCCTCATTTCACACCTTTAATCCCAAACAATGACAGTAAGGTTAGTTTACAGAAGGATTGAAAGTGATATCTAACTGAGGGGCAGACAAAGTAAAGAATCAGAGAAAGATTTAATAGAGTGAGTCAGGGATATAATGGCCCAAATCTCGTGAGAACAGCAAAGGAAAGAGAAACTACTTAATAGCAGGACAGGGAGAGGGAGTTTTTATAGGGTTTTTCACTCAAAGTTTCTTACCAAGGCAATTGTACAGAGACAGGTTGCAGAGACAACAACATTGGTGAAGACAGAATGAGCCAGAGAATGAAAAGTAGCCAGAAGATTAAAACATATAAGGGAATTAGTTTGAGGTCAAGCAGAGCAATTTAGTCATATGCCAAAACAAGACATTGTTTGTTTGTTTTAGGTTTATTTAGTTTGTTTTGTCTGTTTGCTTTTTGGTTTTTTGAGTCAGGGTTTCTCTGTGTAGTACTGGTTATCCTGGACTACCTTTGTAGATCAGGCTGGCCTTGAACCCACAGAGATCTATTGTTCTGCCCAGTTCATGAACCCCAAAACACCAGGAATAAACAGACTCCACTGTAAATACATGAGGTTCTTTTTATTGTAAATTACAAGCTGCAACTTGGGCCCACACCCCCTACCACTGGAGTGGTGGGAGCTGAGCGCGCCCAGGTTAGTGGGGTGATATATAGATTCTGGTCCATCCCAGAATGCCCAAGGCAGGGGCACTTCCTGCCTGGCAAGCATCTATTGGTCAAAATGCTACATTTTGAATTGATTGGCTATAGGAAAGTCCCCAGACCATAATGACCTGGTGTCCCTCCCTAGGGGGATGGGCCAGTTTCCTAGCAACTGTTATCTCTAGTGGATGAGGAAAGAATGCAGTAAGGTGGTCCTTCCCCTCAGGGTATTACTAGACTTCTCCACCCACATAGTTCAGGCCTTAATTAATAATAGCTGCTAGTTTTTAATCTTTTTGGTCTCTCACTATCTGCCTGCTTCCACCTCCAAAGTGCTGGGATTAAAGTCATGGGCCACCATGCCCATGTGAGAAGTCAGTTTGAATCTGTCAGCTGGGAGAGGGGAGTTTAGGCTAGAACAATTGAGTGAGACTGTACCCCACCTGTTCCCACCTGCGGGACTGGTAACTCGTGGATCTTCAAAGAGGGCCAAGCCTGAAGAAAAACGGGGGAGAGAGAACAGGACCAAGCAGTTCTCCTTGTCAAAGTCCATTTATTATGTGAGACCAGCCAGTGAGAGTTCTGAAAGAGATGGAAAGGCTAAAGACTGGCTTTCTTCTTATCCCTTCATCTGAGCAAATACAAACAGCATTGAGAGAGAGAGAGAGAGAGAGAGAGAGAGAGAGAGAGAGAGAGAGGAGAGAAAACATGTAAATTAATTCAACTGTCAATTGTATCTGAAATTCACTGTCTTAGAGGGTAGTATTAAAATTCATTGTATAAACTATGCATGGATTCACTTTAGTGTGATGTTTCCCTGCTATTTTATGATTATTGTGGTAAATAATGTGCTTATTCAGGACACTTAAAGTGCATATTTGAAGCCTCCAAGATATTATTCCAAACTCAAAGATTAGAACATTCAGAAGGGTGGTAGTTAATTCTGATTTCCATCTCTGTGTTGCATAAGGAACAAAGATTTTTATCAAGATTCTGTTCCATTTTCTTTAGGAATCAAACATTTTAAATAAAGAGATCAGAATATAATATAAGAATTTTGCTGTGAATGTTTACAATTAGAAGATTGCTGTTGAGTAAACATTGCCCCCACCCTCTGAAGTTTCTATGCATGCAATATATCTTTCTGGAGTTCTTGGGAATAAAGTTCTTATCTTGTTCCAGAAATGTTGCAGTATTCATCATTCACATCAAGCCATGCACATTTGAACACAGGAGTCTTGATTATCTCATTTCACATTCTTAATCTTTGTTATTCACAGGCCTCAAAAAAAGGAAATATATTTAGCCTTAAGTTATTTCATGTCAATGCTATATGTGATGGTGAGAGGCTTTTATATAGATTCTGCTATGAGTGCTTTTCCGTTATTGGGAGTTCTGACAGACAGTTCAGACAGTTTTCACAGCGGCATGCAGAATATGGAAGACATGTCACCAAAATCAACACAAATTAGAAAAAGAAAAAAAAATTTTAAAGGATATTATGCTCTTTCTCTATGCATTCTCTAAAGACGTAGTGACAAAAGGACGTAAGAGAGAATAATCCTTTTTAGTAGCTTAGAAGTCTGCTGTCCTTCTAAATGCTTCGACATTTCAAAGTTACAACTTTCTTACACAACTTTTTAAATATAGTCCAGCATCTGTTGCCTCAAAGAGTTGTTCATATATTTTTAAATGAAGATATTTCCTAGCAAGTTACCCTGTTCCTAATTATTTGATTTGAGTAAGAAAAGAGGCCAATAGAACAAGAATTGTACTCTCAATATAAATCCATTTGAAATTCCCAGTGTGTTGTGGGTGAACATGGTTCTATCCTGTCTTAATTTCATTCAATTTAAAATTGTTGCTTTAAACTAGCACAATTGTGTGGAATTTTCTGCTGTTTTGTAGCACTCCAAATTCAGACATTGGATTCCATGATTTTTTCTTTTTCTTTTTCTCTTTCTTTCTTTCTTTCTTTCTTTCTTTCTTTCTTTCTTTCTTTCTTTCTTTCTTTCTTTTTAACATGGATAACTTTCTATTATAACTGGAATATAAGCATAAGTACAAATTGTGGCAAGAACATGTCACTCATCCGAAGTTGCTAATCTGGTTTTCAAATAAAATGTAAATTATTTTACTAAACTGAATGAAATGTTTTGAAGTATTTTAAATTTCTTTTTTTTTTTTTTGACACAGAATCTCACTTGACACAGAATGGTATCAAATATACTATACAGCCTGTATTGACTTCATCAGTGTTTCAACACTCTTGTCTGTTGCTCCTAATTTTGATCTTACGTCTGTGAAGCACCCTAATAAACATATTTATTATTATTATTATTATTTTTACTCTTTATGGGTTGGCAAATAAATCATTTAAAAATATATAGACTAGTGAATTGTCTTTTATAAATTATTAGAATAAAATAATATTTCTTACTGTATGTATTAATTATCCCATAGACTTATTGTTCCCATGGTTTATAACTACCAAGGACTGTTTCTAAGAAGAGATATACTGATCTACACGACTTTGTTACCAACCTGTTTTACATAGCAATTTCCAGTCTTGCCAGTACTGCGTAAATAGATAGTAACAAAAAAATTAAGTAAAAAAAAAATTGTCTAAGGAAATATATCAAACGGATTTTACAAATTACCTATAACTTATATAAACACTAATAACCATTTAATTAAGGAAAACTACTAACACCGTAAAACAGTAAAACTGCTATAATGAATATGTCAGTTATCAGTTCCAGTGACAGCTTATTTCCGTTATAACTATTTCTAGAAATCTATGTAATTGAGTGAGATGATGGATATGCCACATGTGAACTCATCTCCTCATGTTAATGCTACACATCTTCTGGCTTATGTTATTTTTGTTGACAATTCCATATCTAATTTTACAGAAACAAATAGCCTGTAAGATGCATTGCTGCTGCTACCCAGATCCGCTCTACTGTGAAAGAATACTTCGCAGAAAAAGAGGATGTAGTGTTCTGAGGGAAGAGAAGCAATCAATACACATTTAAAGCACATGCTTTTTCATTTTAAATGGTGATAGATTTTGTATTTGAGGGAAAAAAAAATAATGTATCTTCAAGAGGTGTGTTTCTTAATGATGCATAACCTGGCTGTGTTAAAAAAAAAAAAGAAAAGAAAAGAAAATATTGGGACCCAAGGCTGTTTTGCCTACACAAGGTCTAATTCATCAGTGACAACTTAATATTAACTTTTAATATGCAGTGAATAAAATGCATGTGTATTCATGAATATCCTCTTGAATATATACTTTTTTGTAGAAATAAACTTTTCATACTTTGAATTAAATTACAGAAGTTATCCTAGTAACATGATTCATAATCTCCACAGGTGAAGTTATTTCAAATGGGTTTTTAAAATGCATTTTAATTCATTTTTGCCCCCAAAATACCTTTTATGGGGTCTAAACTTCTGGGGTGCTAATATCTGTGCACTGAATTACTACATGAAATTTTGTGGTGTCCTTTATGTTAGGTTAAAACACGGGATTAATACACATAGCAATATTAATATTTAAATTTATATTAATAATTAATAACAACATTACTTTTATTTTAGAAAAATTCAAGTAGGTTCTACCATAATCTCCTAGAGTTTAAAAACAGAAGCAGAATAAAATTAAGTGTCAACAAAGACTGAACCCAATATCTGCTGGAAAACTAGAATATGAGTTGGATTCCCTCTTGGAATTTTGGGGTCTAGTATGTTATTGATGAAGTAGTGGGAACATCAAGAGGTGGAACTAACAGCAAAATAGTTACAGACTCTTCGCTCAGAAGGAATGAATATTATAATGTTTTGACCTTTGAATCAGTCTCTGGCTTCCTACTTTGTCCTTGGATCTGCACATACTGCATATGGCTTCATGTTGGACTTAACTGGGCCAAGCCAAAGACAGTATCATGTCCTTGTTTCTGCAGAACGCTAATTCAATAAACCATTTATTAAATTAAAGTAAGAATCTTAGGCGTTTTGCTGCCTTAAAAAAAACATAGTAATACAGTATATTTCAAATGGAAGACTCCAGTTGTGGATAGATTTTAGAATCTTGGTCATCACATTATAAACAGAAGGTAGCCCTTTACTATTCTGAGAAAGTTGTGAAATAGATAAACTTATTTTTTTGTTCCACTTTTTTGAGAGTGAGAGAGAAAAAAAATGGAAAAATATCTGAAAAGCTGGGAGATGAGAAAGAATACAATAAAATAATTTGTATGAAAATTTTAAAGAATAAATAAAAACAATGAAAAAGAGTGAGATATTTTAATTTTTTTTCAAAAACTCGTCAACAAATCAGTTATTTCCTTACAACCTCCATGAACTTCTGCCATTTCAATTCATTTTTAAACTTGTTATTGATTCTTTGTGACTTTCACTTGATGTACCTCAATACCACTCATCTCCCTGTCCCTCCATATCTACCCTCTGCCCTTGCTACCTCCTCCCCCCAAAATAAATAAATAAAATAAAAACTAAAAGAAAAAAGAAAAATACAACAAGATAAACAAACGAAAATCCATTTTGCTGTAGGCGCTCTGGTGTGTCAAGTCTTTTTGCCAAACAGCCTTACTTGCAAATGTTCATTGTAACGAGTCATTGACGTGGTTCCAAGCCTCTGGCCGCTGCTACACTATTAATGCCGGATCCCCCACAAGGCTCTTCTCTGACACCTGTATTTGCATGTGAAATGCAAATTTGCATTTTTGGTTCTGTAGGGCCTGCTCCTTCCTGTGCTCCAGCAGATCATACATGGAGTAGATGTTGGGGTGGGCCAATTTTAAGCCTGGCATCTGGGCCTTGATGGCAGCTGTTTTGTTCAGCCCACCAGCTATCTTGTGGCAGCCAGCAAGTGTCAGGACTGCCTCTCCCGTGCTCAAACCATGGGACCAGCTCTTTAGCACTGCAGTAGATTTTCTCAACAAGAAGTCTTGCCTTTCATTATCTCATTTGATCCTGAAAACTAAACTCTAAATGGCTCAAGTGCTCACCGTCTGCATTCCACTCCAGAAAGGAAAACTCCCAGAGATATTTTTTTAATACTTATTTTTTTCCACGTCAGCCATCATTGATCCCATATCGTGGAAGCGAAAAGAAAAGTGAGAATTTCTGTTATCATCGCAACCATTTGTCACCTGACAATGTGACAACAGCATTTAGCCACATCAGGAGATGCCCTTCTGAAGAGATGAAAATGATACCAAACAGCCCAAGGGCAGACTGCAGCTCCACAGAGACTAAGGATTTCAGCTTCAAACACATTCAAGTATGTTTTATCTCATCTAAAAGATGTAGTTAACACTGAATGAATTTAATAGTTGTTAGAGTATTTTAAAAAATTCATCCTAAAAGGAGAGTCTGTGACTTACTCAAAGTTTCTGCCTTAGTGAAATGGTCTTAAGTATTCTTCCCCATACAGAGCTAAACAGAGAATTGTGTAGAGGAATGTAGAATGACAGAGAAACACTTAAAAAGATGCTCAACATCAGTAGCCATCAGGGAGATACAAATCAAAATGACCCTGAGATTTCACCTTACACCCATCAAAATGATTAAAATCAAAAACTCAAATGACAACACATGCTGGAGAAAGAGGAACCCTCCTCCATTGCTGGTGGGAATGTAAACTGGTACAACCACTTTGGAAGTCAAACTGGCGCTTTCTCAGACAATTAGGAATAGTGATTCCTCAAGATCCAGCTATACCACTCCTAGGCATATATCCAAAAGATACTCAAGTACACAACAAGGACATTCATTCAACCATGTTTGTAGCAGCTTTATTTGTAAGAGCCAGAAGCTGGAAACAACCCAGATGTCCATCAACGGAGGAATGGATACAGAAATTGTGGTATTTTTACACAATGGAGTACTACTCAATCAAAAATGGGGAAATCATGAAATTTGCAGGCAAATGGTGGGATCTAGAAAATATCATTCTGAGTGATGTATCCCAGAAGGAGAAAGACACACATGGTATATACTCACTTATATAGAGCTATGAGAAATGATAAACATAATGAAATCTATACACATAAAGAAGCTAAACAAGAAAGATGACCTAGGGTAAGATGATCAATCCTCACTTAGAAAAACAAATAGGATAGACATTGGAAACAGGAGAAAACAAGTAACAGGACAGGAGCTTACCACAGAGGGCCTCTGAAAAACTCTACCTAGCAGTGTATCAAAGCACATACTAAGACTCATCACTAAACCTTCGGCAAAGCGCAGGCAATTATATGAAAGAAGGGGGAGTTAGTATGACACTGAAAGATAGGAGCTCCACAAGGACCAAATATATCTGGGCACAGGGTCTTTTCTGAGACTGACATTCAACCAAAGACCATATATGGATATAACCTAGAACCTTTGCTTGGATGAAGCCTGTGGTAGCTCAGTAACCAATTGGTTTCCCATAGTAAGGAGAACAGGGACTAATTCTGACAGGAACTCAATGGCAGGCTCTTTGACCTCTCCACCCCCCAAGAGAGGAGAAGTCCTGTTAGGCCACAGAGGAGGACTTTGCAGCCAGTCCTGAAGATACCTGATAAAACAGGGTCAGATGAAAGGGGAGGAGGTCCTCCCCTATCAGTGGACTTGGAAAGGGGCAGGGTGGAGAGGAGGGAGGGCGGGTGGGATTGGGAGGAAATGAGGGAGCGGGATATAGCTGGGATACAGAGTTAATAAAATGTAACTAATAATAAAAATAAAAATGAAAATTAAAAAAAATCTTCCTAAGGTATTTGCCCTCTTGACTTTTATTGTAGTATTACATCTCCTTGAAGGCTTCTCCTTCTAATTGCCCTCTTTCCTGATTCCTGGACTTGAAACAAATCCTATTTGAAAACACAAGTTTAGAGGCTAGAAGCTAGGATCCACACATGAGATTCAGCATGTGAAGATTGTCTATTTGGGCCAGGTTATCTCACTCAGTAAAGTTTTATCTGCTTCCCTCAGTGTACCAGCACATTTCAAATTTCATTTTTCTCCACATATAAATAGAATTTCAGTGTAAATAGCCATCGCATTTTTATTAAGTATTTATCTGTTAATGGATACCTAGATTGTTTTCATTTCCTAGACACTGTGACATCAATGGGCATGGATTAGCAGGTATCCTGTCAGTAGGGTATAACCTCCTCACAGTAACAGTGTAGAAACTAGGACATGGTCAAAAGTGTTTTAGAAGTGTCTATAAAGAGGCACACACATTGGAAAATGCAGTGCAGTGCTCCAATATTTCCTATAAAATTGGGGGCTGAAGGTCACTGGATACACACACCTTGTTTTAAGTAATTCGTGAAAGCATCTCTCAAATTGATGATAAAAGATTCTGGGGTGAAAAAAGAAATTGCCATGAAAATAATTATTGCATTAACCCTGGAACTAGTTACTACTGACATAGATAGACCTTAGACAATTTTATGGAGAAAATGTCTCATATGATTATAATTTATAACAAATAATCAATGAAAATGTCAAAACTATTTCAAAATTGGAAATAAGAAGCCATCGATCTCTGGTCCTATGATTAAAAAAAAAAAAAAAAAAGAGTTCAGCAGTGTCCCAAACAGTATCCCTATAATCGGTATTTCTGGTTTTTTCCACTCTAAGAAGTGGGCTACCTGGGTCATATGGTAAACCTATTTCTTTCTATTTAAATATTCTCCACATTGATTTCTTCAATGTCTACAGCAGTTTACTTTACTGTCAACAATGAACATGGACAATGCCTTTCCCTCACATCCTGGTCAGAATTTGCTGTCAATTGACTTATTTTTAGACTAGGCATTCTGACTTTGGTGAGATGGAATTCCAAGGTAGTTTTAATTTCCATTTGATGTTGGTAAACCACAATAAATAAAATATTTATTTTGTATTCATGTTCCATTTTGTTTAGAATCCTGTTTTCAGATCTGGGCTTCAGTTGTTTAGTGCCACAAAATTACAGCGCAAAATATACATATATTGAAGGAAATAACATCTTAAGAAATGGTGTTGGGAAAGTGGATATTGACACATAGAAGGATGAAACTAGAAAGTAAGCCCCCATCTTGGAAAAAAAAAAAAAAAGACAAGCAGACTCCAACATATGTAATAAGCAGTGTATAAACAGGACCCAAGGTATCGAAAAATTAAACAAAAAATAACAACTAGAAAGCTTTTGTACAGAAAAAGGAAATAGTTGATCTAGTAAAGAGGCAATCTACTGAATGAAATAAACTTTGCAAACTCTCAGCAAACAGAAAATTGACATTTAGAATATACAATGAAGTCAAATATACAATATCAAGAAAAATATCATCTTTTAAATTAAATTGTTTTCAGTAAATTTAAAAAAAACATGAAGGAAGTTCTGTAGATCGTTGTTTTATGTAAAACCATAATGAAAATAACTTCTGGATATCTATAATGAAGATGGAGAATTTATTGATCTTCATTGAGAAGCAATCGCATGCCTCTCTTGTCCATGTATTTATTATATATCATTGAATGAACTATGCACAGCCATTACAAAATATATGGGTTGCACTTGGTCAACTGAGCAGGTCCTTTAGGGAAGATTTGCTTCCTTGGTATTTATTGTTTCAGATGTAAGCCTGTATAAATGCCTGAATCTGATGTCTGATCAATGACATATTTCAGGACAATGTTACATTATTTTTCCAGACAGAAACATGTTCCAACCATGCCCTTCTTTTTCTGAGCCAGAAGAGAGTTCTCAGAGAAAGGGAACAAATAGGATCTTGAAATACTGACTTTATGACATATATATTCCCTAGAGCACACAAATTTTAAGTTTCTTATGGTAAATCCATGTGTGTAATTTGTAACAATTTATCTTGCATCTAAATGCTTTAAAATTTATTTGAGATGTCTGACATTGTAAGTCGTACTCTTGTGCTTCAAGTTTTAACATGTTCTTTCTTTTTTTCTAAACATACCGTCCATACAGTACTTTTTTACTTGTTTATGATATATGGAAGTGCAAAACAAACAATTTACTATCTATTTTATCACAACTAAATAAGACAAAGAAACTTTCATCTTAAAAGAAATGTATAATGAGACTACCAGAAAAATCTTTCTCCCGGGCAGCATTTTACTATTAAGAGCAAAAGATGTACTCAGGATTTCATTTTGTGCTTGAGAGCTGTACTTTATATGTCATTGGTAACTTTTAAATTAATCAACTGTCTGAAAATGTAAACCTAGTCTCTGGCCATTCACAGGGAGACACAGGACAAAATCATGCTTGACTGATTTTCCTAGGCTAGACACCTTCCATTAGATGTAAAACTTTCTAAACTTTCTTTCCTTTCTTTCTTTCTCTCCTTTCTTTCTTTCTTTCTTTCTTTCTTTCTTTCTTTCTTTCTTTCTTTCTTTCTTTCTTTTCTTGAGGTGCCAGATACATTACTAATATAATAATGTAATATATATAATATAATATAATGTAATATATAATAATATAATGTAATTATATAATATGTAATAATGTAATATATAATAATATAATAAGTAAATGATTTTAAATGACAGTGTAATAATAAAAATACCCTTAGTATTCTATGTACTGAGAGCATGAATATGGTATGCAGTGCCTCAAGTTATAGAATATTAAAATAACATTCAATATATACATTTCATATCCACATATAAACTAACACATATATTACTATTAGGCAATATATATTAAGTAATATTTATTAGATTCATTTTATATTTCAAAATTATAATATAGCCTTAAATCATCTTTTTTCCCTTCTTCCCTCCAAATTTTTCCCTATACCTTGCCTTGCTTTCAGAGAATATTTTTTATCACTTGTTTGTAACATACATGTGTATATCTATACATACCTATGTTTATACTTCAGTATATGAATATGTATAAACATGTACATTCATAGATTAATAACTATAACTTGTTCAGTCTGTGTAGTGTTATCATCCATATATATTTGTAGGGCTGGCCATTTGTTAACCAATTGGTTTGCTCTTTCCTGGGAACAATATTTTAAAAAATTATATTTTCATCCATTTCATATTATAATTTTAAAATATTTTATTATATCCACATTATCTTTCTTTTCCTGACAAATCAAAAATTAAAAACAAAACAAAACATGTTTTACCCATCTTAGTTATTTCTCTTGTTGTTAAGATAAAATACCAGAAGATATTTAAGGGAAGTAGTTTTGTTTGGGCTCAAAGTTTGAGGTTACTGTCCATAGCTCTGGGGCAAGAGCATGGAGCAGATACTTGTATGGTGTCCACAACCAGGAAAAGAGATAGAGATATTCCTGCCCTGCTCTTTTTTTTTTGTATGCACTCCAGGACCCAAGCTCAGAAAACATTCCTCCTTTAGGGTTGTTTTTTTCCAACCTCATCCTAATCAAGAAAGTACTTTACTGACAAGGCCACTGGAAGATTGTCTCTTGGTGATCTCAGATGATATCACATCATCCATCAACAGCTATCTTAAAAAGCAGAAAATCTGTACACCTAAAGAAACTAATCAAGAGGGAGGACTTGCTAAAATGCTCAATCACTATCCAGAAAGGCAAAGAGGATGGACATCAGAAGAAAGCAAAAGAGGAAACAAGTCAGGAGCCTGACACAGAAGACCTCTGAAAGGCTCTGCCCTGCAGACTATCAATGCAGATGCTGAGATTTATGGGCAACCTTTGGGCAGAGTGCAGGGAATCTTAGGAAAGAAGTGGGAAACAGTAAGATCTGGAGAGGACAGGAACTCCATAAGGAGAGCAACAGAACCAAAAAATCTGAGCACAGGGGTCTTTCCTGAGACTAATACTCTAACAAAGGACCATGCATGGAGATAACCTAAGACCCCTGCACAGATGTAGCCCATGGCAGTTCAGTACCCAAGTGTGTTCCATTGTCATAGGAACAGGGACTGTCTGTGACATGAACTGATTGGCCTGCTCTTTAATTACTTCCTCCTGAGGGGGAAGCAGTATTACCAGGCCACAGAAGATGACAATGCAGCCACTGCTGATGAGAACTAATTGACTAGGATCAGAAGGAAGGAAAAGAAGACCTCCCCTATCAGTGGACTTGGGGAGGGGCCTGCATGCAGAGGGTGAAGGAAGGGAGAGATTGGGACTGGGGGAGGGAGGGAACCACAGGGGAGGATACAAAGTGAATAAAGTGTAATTAATAAAGAATTAAAAAAACTCAAAAAAAACCCCAGAAGTCTAACATGCATTTTATAAATGCTACAAAACATCTTATAGACTGTGCATTAGAAAGGAGAATTCAATGGAACAGCTAACAACCTCCATTCTTGCATCCTTCATGAAGACCCAGTGAAAAAGAGATTCACATAGAAAAGCAACAAGCCTGTTCTTAGCCACAGTTTCCGATGAAGGAAGATTTTCTCCAATTTTATGCTTATAGTAATGAAGAACTATGACTCAGAGTATCACCATCATAGAAGAGTTGTTCTACCTCTCTGGGAAGAATGAAAAGATTTGTTTATTGTCTCCAGACAGAGAGTCCCACTAGTACCAGAGTTGAATGGCGGTAGTGTAGTGATTAAGTTTTTCAGAATTCACCTTCTTTTAAATAAGACCTGGATCGGAAAGAATCCTGAGTTGTGACTTTGTTTTGAAGTCGTAGTCTTTTAGGACTCATTCCCACATTGGTTAGCAAGCTTGGTTGTCTCTATGGCTGCAGGAAGTGTGAGCTTTCCTTACTTTCTCGTGCATTGTTTTCCATATTTGAGAACAAGGTTAGGAGTGAATGCCTGATTCTAAGAGTGACGGTACCATATTTTGTAGGGTACAGTGTCAACTACATCAGAACAAAAGGAATATTGTTGTAACTTTCAGTTGTTCTATGTGGTGGTTCAGACCAGGTCAAGTGACATCTACCCTGCTCCTGATTTACCCTATTTTAATTTATTTCCTGTCCTGATGCCCTGGTTACTTCAAGAGCCAGCCACAGACTTCAGATCCTATCAGTAACCGCTTATTAAGTTCTTAGAATTCTTAGTTTTTTAACTGATTATTCCACTCTGTATTTTATTTCATCCACCACATGCCTATCAATATGGTGTGATATTGCCAACTCTGTCCTGTCTAAAATTAAACCAGAGTATAACTGTGCTCCAATAACCAAATGCTAAAGACATGCCAAAAATAAAATTTTTTGATATAGAGGATCCACATTTGCCTTCAACTTCCAATAGCAGCCGGGAGAGGAGGGGTGGGGAAGGAAGAAATGGAGGGGAGAAAAATCCACAAACTACAAGTCAAATTCCCAGCAACAACAACAACAACAACAAAGGAAAATGACAAAAATAAAAAATATTTTGATCTAGCGGCTGAAGAGATAGCTCAGTGATTAAAGAACAATGGACGCTCTTTGAGAGAACTTAGGGTCAATTCCCAGCACACACATAGCGGTTCACAATCATCTGTAATTTCAGTCCCAGAAGATCAGATCTTCTCTTTGGGCCTCTGTAGACCCCACCCAGACATTCGCACATTACACATATATTTGTGCAGGCCAAAAATTACATATATAACACATGTGTATAATAATAATAATAATAATAAATATATATATAATGTTTTTTTAATTAAAATTAGAAGAAATAAAATGTTGCTTTACAGAAGAATGTTTGATGTTTTTAAACTCATGGATTTTATATTTCAGGAACAAAATTGTCTTCTGATTTGTTCACCAGGTTCATGAGTATGGATTTTTCAAATTCTCAGAAGGTGATTTTATTCAGAGTCATGTCTTAATATGTGCTTCATTTTAAAAAAGTACCATGGCCTACTAAAAGGCACAATAGTATCCCAAGTCACTCTGCTCACTCTCTGTTCTTAGAAAGCAAATCAATTTCCCATCATTAAGATTTTCCTATCATATGAATGATTTCCCAAGGTGAACACAGACATTTAGTAGTATTTAGTGACAAAGCTGTCAATAGAAAGCCAAGGTTAGTCTTGAATCTCTAATCTCCAGCAATTAGTTCAATTACCGCCCCCACTATCCACACATGGGCAGAGTAATTCCAAGTGGAGGACAAATCTCTGGAGATATTAACTTTTGTTTCATGCCTCAAACATTTCGAAGAAAATTTCTTCTATATAATGTGGCTTTTTTCCAAGAGAATGACATCACGAATGTAGCTGTATTTTTTAAAAAATCAAGGACGTTTTGAATGAAGCCATACCAGCTACAGAGTTTAATGCTATTATTTTTCTCTCCTATCTCTACTGTGCCTCTTCATTCCCCTTCTGGACTTTATAAATTCCAATTTCTATTGTGACCTACTCATTCTTGGAAAAGAAAATTGGAAGGGAAGAAAAAGATGGCTGAACTTATAGACATTTTTTCTCAGGAGAAAATTATTTTACTTATTCTATCATACAGAAATAAAGATATTTGAAAGGTACATGAATGGCCTCCTATCTCCCAGCAAGCAAGGACTAAAAGTGATACTTAATTGTCAACCTTCTACCATTAAAGTGTGACTCTTATCCCAGTATGTTACACAGTCTCAGGAACACAAATGCTTACTTGAGAAAAGATAAAGTAAACAAAGATGTTTAGAGTTTAATAAAGACAATGAGTTGTGTCTCCATGACAGCCCCAAGTTGTGGAATACATTTTGACAGTTCTGTAAAATTACTGGTACATGTTATAGCTGCATTGATTGAGTAAAACATACACTTAATTGACATTTTCAAACTGGAATTGTTTAAACACTCTATTGCAAACTGTTAGGCTGGAAATCAATGATGGATTGAGGCTGTTAATGTAGGCAGTGTAACAAGCTCTTAAAATGGACTGCTACAATAGTTAGTAGATAAATTATGCGAGCTTGGGACTGTACATCTGTTGATTTGCCAGATCACTAATTAAAATGTTTTAAAGCTATTATCCTCTTTAACACCACATTCTGAAACTTAAAAAAAAATGTCATTTATCTAGCTTAAACTATGATTGTTTTGATCTGTCATATGAAAATCACTAAAGGCGAAGATTTTGCATACAAATATGGCCCAAAGATGGTATGTGTGTATGCACTGTTTTTAATATCTTC
Organism: Meriones unguiculatus; assembly: GCF_030254825.1. Classification (NCBI taxonomy): domain Eukaryota; kingdom Metazoa; phylum Chordata; class Mammalia; order Rodentia; family Muridae; genus Meriones; species Meriones unguiculatus. Next base: position 50,374,166 of record NC_083363.1, read on the forward strand.
AGTTAAATAGGATGCAATATATCTTCTTCCATTTTTAAGATGTATTTAGTCTTTTAAACATGTGAACATGTCTGTATCTGTTTGTGGGTATATAAACAAATGCCTATGAATTCCAGATATCAGTTGCCCCAGAGCAGTAGTTACAAGTGTTACAAGCATCTGACCTGGGAGCTGAGAGGAGACCTCATGTTCTTTAGAAAAGAATGTGCTCTTACTGCAGAGCCCTCTTATCTCCAGCCCCTAATGTCACTTGGTAGATAATTATCAAAAGAATCTGAGAAGCCCTGTATATTCATTTGTTTTTTTTTTAATTTTTATTTTTTCTTATCAGTTACATTTTATTAACTCTGTATTCCAGCTGTATCCAGCTCCCTCATTCCCTCCCACTCCTACCCTCCCTCCCTCCTCTCCACCCTGCCCCTTTCAAAGTCCACTGATGGGGGGGGCCTCCTCCCCATTCATCTGATCCTGTTTTATCAGGTATCTTCAGGACTGGCTGCAAAGTCCTCCTCTGTGGCCTAACAGGACTGCTCCTCCCTTGGGGGGTGGGGAGGTCAAAGAGCCAGCCATTGAGTTCCTGTTAGAAATAGTCCTTGTTCCCCTTACTATGGGAAACCAATTTGTTACTGAGCTACCACAGGCTACATCTGAGTGGAGGTTCTAGGTTATATCCATATATGGTCCTTGGTTGAGTGTCAGTCTCAGAAAAGACCCTGTGCCCAGATATGTTTGGTCCTTGTGGAGCTCCTATCCTTTCCCCATCATACTCCCCTTCTTTAGGCTTAATTATTTTCTGCCTGTCTACTCTGATAGATGTTTTCGTTGTAATATTGTGACCTAATTTTGAAGTTTAGAAATAAAAAAAGGCAAATTTAACAGATTATTATATTATTATTTAAAAATTAAAACAGCTTCACTCACCCCATGCAAGGAACTATAAGATACAAGAAGGCACACTCCAGAGCTTGGACGAAAGTCTCATATCTTGTAACTCTGTCTTTCACTGAAAAAAAATGAAATATGTTTAATCTCTGCAGAAACAACTCTATGACAAAGAATTTGATTTTCTTTTCCCACAGTAGAGAGGACCTAGCACGGCTTTGACAGGAGCATTCATCCTTAGTGATTCAAAAATCCAAGCAATTTTCAACTTGTGGTGTGTTTCAGACATGGTGTGTCAGCCCTGAGGCGTCATGTATATATAGTCCTGTTACATGTTAGAACTGTAAGAAATGAAAGCAGGTGGAAGATAGTTATGTCATGAGAGTTCCACTGTTGGGAGAGGTTGAGTGCTGTTTCCTGGGAGCAGCTCAACTCTGTAACTGGACTAGTTCCTACACAGCAGGTTCTTAGAAAGGTGAGCCTGACGCTGAGCCCAAAGGGCACGATGTGGAGTTCCAGACTCAGGTCACGCAGATGGCCCTGTTTAAATCCACGGGCTTCAGGAGAAAACAGAAACAAATTTGGAATATGGAAATGTAATGTTCAGGGAGGAGAAAAAATTGTCGGGATGATACAAAATAGAGTAAGAGAAGATGAGAGTAATCAAAATGCCTTGTACACATGATAAAATATTAAACAAAAATTTAATAAATAAAAATCCATTGTTTGATAAATTCAGGGATAACAGTCGACATGTCAGATGGCTCACAATTGCCTATAACTACAGCTCTGGGGGGTTCAACGACCTCTTCTGGCCTATGTGGACACCTGCACACACAGACAGAGATACAGACACATCAGTTTCTAAATAAAAATAAATCTTAAAAAACATTTCAAACTGAAATCGATTTTTTTTTTTCTCATCAAACTCCCTGTTTAATTTTACATCAAGGATCAAACCTCTCCAAAGTTAATTTTACTATTGTTGATCTCACCTCTTTCTTCTGATGGTTTATAAACAATACCGAAGCCATTCCCAGAATTTCAGCCACCTGGAAGCCATTCATGGCACTGGAGGTGGTGTCAATGTTATTACTAGAATGTACATTTTATGTGAGTGTGAATTTTTTTTAAATAAACTCCTTATTCTTTATTTCTTTATTCAATCTTTTGTTTTTTATTTTTGGTCTTTCTAGCTCTGTCTTACTAAAATTTGGTTGTATTTAATTACATATATTTTCCTGAAAATGACAGTTTCATATTTCTGTAAGGCTGAACACTGCTCTGTTATATATTCTCCAGTGTCTATTTCTATTCATCTGTTAGTGAATGCCTAGTATTATATCATGAATGGGCCGTAGTAAAAATATTCAACATGACTTTTATTATATGAGTGGGCCATACTTAAAAAAATCAGCAATAAACATGGTTGGCATCTCTGTTATTTGGCCTGGCATTCACTAAGTATATTCCCAGAGTGATGAAAATGGACTAGGTGCTAGTTTTGGTTTTAGTTGGTTGAAGAATTTGCAAATTTATTTTGACAGTAGTTGTATTCTTTTAAATTTCTAGCATAAGGATTTCTTACTCCCCATATCCTCATGGGCAATTATTGTTGATTGTTTTGTAGCAAAATTTATTCTGCAGATAAGAAATAATATAATAATAATAACAATAATATTATTAAGAGCAGATAGAAATAATAGAATATGATCCATACTAACCTCAGTTGGTAAAATTCTGACAGACAGATAATAAATAACCCAGTTCTGTAAATTTTCTCAAGGACATGTAACCTTAAAAATTGATCTACTTCAGTAAAACTAGAGAAATGTCCACAGATTAAAACAATAACTAAATTTAAATTTCAACTCAATAGAGAAAATTAAAATTTCAATTTTTCATTTTACAATCCTAATATTGATCATCCATTGAAATTCAGAGCTTATGTGAGCTGTATCATGGATTGCTGTAATTTTCTTTTTTACTCATGATGTCTACCCCGGCCACAGCCTTTTCCCTGTATCTCGATGTTGCTGTAACGTGGAATCATGCACCTTTAATCCAAGGTTTCCTATCATTCTCTTTGAAAAAGAATTATCTTGAATCATCTCAGACACTAGCAGTACCCCTTTTTAAAATTGTTTTTAATGAAATGCATTTTGTATCCAGTCACGATGTTCTTTTCTACCGTTCATTGCTGTCCTTTCATCTTCTCAAAATACTTTGATGATAATGGCAAGTAGAAATAACTTCCAGTGTTATTATTTGCATAATGAACACCTTCTACTTTACAGAAACTTTTTATTTTACTCCTGAGGATCATGTTAGAATCTAAAAAGTAGAAATTAAGTACTTTGCTGATGGCCTGCTTTTTAACTCTTACAAAAAAATGTGGATGATTTGTTCTTTCAGATCTTTCTATAATTTATCCAATAAAAGCTTTAAACTTACTTCAACATTTACTTATGGTAAAACTTTCTGTTCTTTTTTGTTTCTTTTAAATAACTTAAACATTTTTATTTCTGTTTTGTTTTCTTTGACAGGTGATATTATATATCCTAGGTTGGCGTATTAGTCATTATGTAAACAATGTTTGCCTTGATCTCCAGATGTCCTGTCCCCTCAAGTCCTTGTTTGAAAAGTATGAATCAAACACAGAGTTTCATGAAACAATTTTTAATGCACAACTTGCTTCATAAATTATGTTTTAACTTATATTTAAGTTTGATCACTGTATGCATATAATTTAAAGTTTTTCTGTATTAATAAGTCACTCATTTTTTGGATATCGCAATATATTACTTCATTATTTTTATATTTCAACACAATATGTTACTTTGTAGTCCTGGTTGGTTCACAACTCATGGTCTGACTGAGCTCCCTAAGTGTTAGGATTAAAGATTAATGCTTCTAATGGAAATCTTGGTTGCCTATCTGCTCATCAATTCTTCCTTGGACTGTATATTTTTTTCTTTTGTTTTTAACTTGGAGTATAGAGAACTCTTCCATAGATGTTTGCCTATGCAATTCTTTTTATTCTATGCAGGATCTGTTTGTATAACCTTCTCAGTTCACGGTACCTATACCAATGTTCGTAAATGACATAAATCAATTTATTTTTCTTCTCAGCAAAGCATTTTATTCATATACATGTATAGTTGAATAACACATATTATTGACAAATTCCTAAGATAATTATGATGAAATGAATTAATGAGGTTACTATCTATCTATCTATCTATCTATCTATCTATCTATCTATCTATCTATCTATCTCTTCCATACTATTAGATACGTCTGGTGGACTGTAGTCCAGAATGGCCACCCAAGTTCATTACAATCCCATCTCAACTTCTCAAATGGTGATATTACAATTGTGGACAGTTACACAAGGCTGAAGTTATTGTTAGCTTTCCTGACGTGATGCACTCTGGCCACTGCAATTGAAAACTAGACTGAAAAAGGAACATTGATTCAACATCTTTACTGTTTCCTTCTTCTCTTCCTCCTTTTTCTTCCTCTTCTCCTTTCTCCTCCTTCATCCTCCCCTTTCTCCTCCTTCCTCCCCCCTCTTCTCTTCTTCTCTCCTCCTCTTTCTCCTCCTCCTTCTGCTTCTTTTCCTTCCTCTTATTGTAGAAAAATAAAGAAACACTTTTCCTAGAAGCCATTCCATTCAAATATAGTTTAAGCCGTGTGTCTTTATCTTTGCTTCCTGGTCTATGCTGTCACACCATATCTTGTTTCATCCCCTCTGATTCCTACACTCTCTCCTCCCCTCTTCTACAGGGTAAGCCAAGATGGGTCATTCAACTTGCTCTCACTTGCTTCCAGAGAAAGAATCTTTGACGACAACTAGACAAGGTACCAATGTATGAGAAGAGTATAGCAGAATATCATAAGGAAACAATTTCCTGAAGTTTTTTGACAGTCTTCTTTGATTCTACCCTAGGTCTCTGGGCTATACAGTTTCAGGTTCCTGGACATCCATTTAGTGTTGGGCATGGATTCTCCCTTGTGACATGGGACTCAGATAAGCCAGGCATTGATTGATCACTCCTACAAGTTCTGTGCCACAGTTGCCCACTCACATCTTGCAGGCAGGACAGAGCATAAGTTGAAGGTGTTGTGGCTTGGTTGTTCACATTCCCATTCCTCACACATCTCTCTTGTTCTTATCTCTAAAGTTCTATAAATACCAATACTTGAAGTCAGGCAATGTTGGATGTCCAGTATAGTTCTTTTTTGTCTAGGAGTAAATTGGTTATCACAGTGCTTGCCTGTGAATTTTATTTACTATGGTTGAGATTACATGAATGGATTTTTTCTTGCTTTCTTCCTCATCCTGTTTATTACCAGATATAGAAAATCTACTGGTTTTCCTATGTTGATTTAGTTTCTTCCTATTTGCTGAAAGTGTTTGTCAAATAAAGTTTGCTAGTGGTGTCATTAGAACCTTTTTAAGTACAAAATGAGATCAAGTAAAAAGAAAGATAACTTTCCCCACACTGCATGCATCCTCTATATCAAATCTACTTTCTGTGTTTATGCATTTACTTTTTCTAAATAATGGATAGAATTGAAATCCCATCAAATATGTCCTTGTGTTCCAAATTAATTTAATTAGCAATGTTGTTACAACATATATCATATCCACATTCCATTTTAGTGGACATTGTAAGCCTAAACTGTATTTTGTGTGCAATTTATTTATGGTCACTGAATTACTTTTTCTCTATTGATACTTCAAGAATTGTGTAATGACCAGGGATATTGAAGTATCTATTAAATTCCTATTTTCAGTACTTATTTGTATATATCTAGAATTTTACTTATTCAACCTAATATAAGAACTTATTCAACTTAAAAAGGAACATTTTTCTTTTCTAGAAACCAAATTTTTATTCTTCATACATGAACAGTAGTAACCCTACTGATCTACCTACAGCATTTTTTTTTTTTAAATCTTGGTGCTATGTTTAGTTAGAGTGTCTGGGTAGGCCAGAAACTGCTATTGCACTGTCTTTGGATGTATCATTTTCAATTTATTGAAGAACCTCTGAATTGATTTCTATAGTGTTAGACTAATTTATATTTCTCCTTGTTAAAATTTTATCCTATTTGTTGTCTTTATGACACCCAGGGTAACTGTGGTATAAGAAAAATGAACATCGGTACAAAGTCCCAATTTATTTCTAATATCAGAGATCAGACCTCTACTCTTGCCTGATGCGTCTAAAACAAAAAGGGGGAACTGTAGAGAGCTGCGGAATGCTGTGCCTTAAAGATGGAGCTGGTTTCCGCCTTCCACCTTCCCGATGGTGAGTGCTCTCTGTCACGAACAATTCCACATTTGGCTAAGGCAGAGGATCTGGCTTGCTTCCATGTATGTGGACCTATCTGCATTGCCCACGTAGCACGCTGGGGTTGGCTACCCAGAGGCTATTTAAGCTGTGGGCTGGCTTTCCCCAGGGTCAGATGATTGTTCAAGGTTCCTGAATAAACTGCATTGAAAAAAAAAAAAAAGAATATCCCACTTTAATTTTAATTGTCAACCTATTAATTACTGGGTGTGTTAGTCTTCCTTTTACTCATTTACAATTTGTATATCATTTTGGTACAATATCTGTTCAAGTCTTTTACCTCATTAAATATTAATGTGCTGTTTTATAAGTACATATGCACACAGTCTTTATTAAATAGATTTATCAGTATTTTCTGCAATTTTATAGTTTTTCCTCATAGTTTCATTATGTGCAAAATGTTTTGTGTTTAATTTTTCAATTTATTTTTTGTTTGCCTTTTAATATTTTATATCAGTGTCAAAGCTCCCTTATTAAGATTTACCCTCATCTTTTCTTTTTAAAGTTCTTTTAAAATATATTTTTCATTAATTATTTATTACAATTTATTCACTTGGTATCCTGGCTGCAGCACCCACCCTCCTCTCCAATTCGCCCCTCCCCCCTTCTCCCCTTATATTCCTCCCCTAGTTCAATGATAGGGGATGTCCTCCTCCCAATCTATTTGACCCTAGCCTATCAGGTCTCCTCAGGACTGGCTGCATTGTCATCCTTTGTGGCCTGGCAAGGTTGCACCCCTAGATGGAGGTGATCAGAGAGCCAGCCACTGAGTTTTTGTCAGAGACAACCCCTGCTCCCCTTACTAGAGAACCCACTTGGAGACAGTGGGCTAAATCTGAGCAGGGGTTTTAGGTCCTCTCCATGCATGGTCCTTGGTTGAGATATCTGTCCCTGGAGGAAACCCTGGGCCCAGATATTTTGGTCTCCTTATGGAGCTCCTCTCCCTCCAGGTCTTTCTATCTCCCCTTCTTTCATAAGAGTCATTGAACTCTGCCCAAAATTTGGCTATGAATCTCAGCATCTGCTTCAATATCCCAGTAAATTGAACCTTTCAGAGGCCCTTTGTGGGAGGCACCTGTCTTGTTCCCTGTCTTTTCCTGCTGCTGATGTCTATCCTGTTTGTTCTTCTGAATGAGGATTGAGCATCTTCCCTAGGTTCCTGCTTCTTGTTTAGTTTCTTTAGGTGTATAGATTTTAGTACATTTATCCTATATTATATGGCTAATAGCCACTTGTAAATGATTATATAACATATGAGTCTTTCTGCTTCTGTGATACCTCACTCAGCATGATCATTACTAGTTCCATCCATTTGCCTGCAAATTTCATGATTTCTTCATCTTCAATTGTTGAGTAGTATTCCATTGTGTAAATATACCACAATTTCTGTATCCATTCCTCAGTTGAGGGACATCTAAGTTGCTTCCAGATTCTGGCTGGTACAAATAGAATTGCTATGAACATTGATGAGCAAATGTCCACGTTGTATACTTGAGTCTATTTTGGATACCTGAATAGGGGTGCTATAGCTGGATCTTGAGGTAGCACTATTCCTAATTTTCTAAGAAAGCACAAGATTGATTTCCAAAGTGGTTGTAAAAGTTACATTCTCAGCAGCAATGGAGAAGGGCTCCCTTTTTTTCCACATCCTCTCCAGCATGTCTTCTCACTTAAGTTTTTTATCTTTGCCATTCTGATGGGAGTAAGGTGCAATGAAATCTCAGGGTTATTTTGATTTGGATTTCCCTGATGTTTAAGAACATTGAACATTTCTTTAAGTGTTTCTTTCCCATTTGATAGTCCTCTATTGAGAATTCTCTGTTTAGCTCTGAACTTCATTTTTAAATTTGATTACTTCTTTGTTCATGTTTAAGTTCTTGTGTTCTTAAAAATATGGAACTCTTCATGAATTTGTGTGTCATCTTTGCACAGAGGCCATGCTAAACTTTTCTGTATCATTCCAGTTTTAGTATATGTGCTGCCTATGCAAGCACTCTTCTTTAAGTTTTAAAATTACTCACTTGACTTACTTTTTACATTATATGTATTCTTCCCATATTGCATACATGTTTGTAATATATTTTATCTTATCCACACCACACCCCCTTCAGGTTCCCTTATTGGATATTTATGTAGCCATTTTTTTTATTATCTTGTATCTTTCACATGTAATATATTTTGTCATATCTACACGACAACTTCTTCAGACTTTTTCAAGACTTAACCTTGCCCTCTAAACTTATGTGACTTTCTAGTTTTATATTTTTTTCTTTTTTTTAGCACATATTTTTATAAAAATATATAGGACATTTATCATAGGTCACTTTCTCCCTTGTCTCTATTTTTTTTACCTGTCTTTTTTTTTTAATTTTTCATCAATTACAATTTATTCATTCTGCATCCCCCCATAAGCTCCTCCCTCCTCCCCCCCAATCCCACCCTCCCTCCTTCCTCTGCATGCATGCCACTCCCCAAGTCCACTGATAGGGGAGGTTCTTCTCTCCTTTCTGATCTTAGTCTATCAGTTCACATCAAAAGTGGCTGCATTGTCCTCTACTATGGCCTGGTAAGGCTGCGCCCCCTCAGGAGGAGGTGATCAAAGAGCAGGACAATCAGATTATGTCAGAGGCAGTCCCTCTTCACATTACTATGTAACCCAATTGGACTCTGAACTGCCCTGGGCTACATCTGTGCAGGGGTTCTGGGTTATCTCCATGAATACTCCTTGGTTGGAGTATGAGTCTCTGGGAAGTTCCCTATGTTCAAATTTTCTTGTTCTGTTGCTCTTCTTGTGGAGACCCTGTCCTCTCCAGCTCTTACTATTTCGCAGTTCTTACATAAAATTCCATTCATTCTGCCAAACAGTTGCCCATCAGGCTCAGCATCTATTTTGACAGTCTGTAGGGCAGAGGCTTTCAGAGGCCCTCTGTGGTAGGTTCCTAGGTTGTTTCCTGTTTTCTTCTTCTTCTGATGTCCATACTCTTTGCCTTTCTGGATGGGGATTGGACATTTTAGTTAGGGTCCTTTCTCTTCCTTAGTTTCTTTAGATGCACAGGTTTTAGTGGGTTTGTCCTATGTTGTATGTCTATATGAGTGAGGATATACCATGTGTGTCTTTTTGCTTCTGGGACAACTCACTCAGGATGATCCTTTCCAGATCCCACCATTTACCTGCAAATTTCATGATTTTCTTATTTTTCATTGCTGAGGAATACTCCATTGTATAGATGTACCACAATTTCTGCATCCATTCTTCAGTTGAGGGGCATCTGGGTTGTTTCCAGCTTCTGGCTATTACAAATAAAGCTGCTACAAACATGGATGAGCAAATGTCCTTTTATTGTACTTGAGCCTCTTTTGGATATATGCCCAGTAGTGGTATGGCTGGATCTTGGGGAAGCGCTATTCCTAGTTGTCTGAGAAAGCACCAGATTGATTTCCAGAGTGGTTGTACAAGTTTACATTCCAACCAGCAGTGGAGAATGGTTCCCCTTTCTCCACAACCTCTCCAGCATGTGTTGTCACTTGAGTTTTTGATCTTGGCCATTTTCATGGGTGTAAGGTGAAATCTCAGGGTTGTTTTGATTTGCATTTCTCTAATGGCTAGTGAGGTTGAGCATTTCTTTGAGTGCTTCTCTGCCATTCGGTATTCCTCTACAGAGAATTCTCTGTTTAGCTCTGTTCCCCATTTTTTAAGTGGATTACTTGGATTGCTGCTTTTCAGCTTCTTTTGTTCTTTATATATACTGGATATGAGTCCTCTGTCAGTTAAAGGGTTGGTGAAGATTCTTTCCCAATCTGTAGGCAGTCGCTTTGTTTTGATGACGGTGTCTTTTGCTTTGCAGAAGCTTTTCAGTTTGATGAGGTCCCATTTACTGATTGTTGCTCTTAGAGCCTGTGCTGTTGGTGTTCTGTTCAGGAAGTTTTCTCCTGTACCAATGAGTTCTAGGGTATTTCCCACTTTTTTTTCAAGCCGATTTAATGTGTCTGGTTTTATGTTGAGGTCATTGATCCACTTGGACTTCAGTTTTGTGCAGGGTGATAAGTATGGATCTATTTTCATTTTTCTACATGTAGACATCCAGTTGGAGCAGCACCATTTGTTGAAGATACTATTTTTTTTTCCATTGTATGGTTTTGGCATCTTTGTCAAAGATCAGGTGTCCATAAGTGTGTGGGTTTATTTCTGGGTCCTCTGTTCGGTTCCATTGATCCACCATTCTGTTTCTATGCCAGTACCATGCAGTTTTTATAACTGTTGCTCTATAGCACAACTTAAGATCAGGGATGGAGATACCTCAGAAGATCTTTTAATGTAGAGGATTGTTTTAGCAATTCTGGATTTCTTGTTATTCCATATGAAGTTGAGAATTTTTCTTTCCAGATCTGTAAAGAATTGTGTTGGTAATTTGATGGGCATTGCATTGTATCTGTAGATTGCTTTTGGTAAGATGGCCATTTTTACTATGTTAATCTTGCCAATCCATGAGCATGGGAGATCTTTCCATCTTCTCATATCTTCTTCTAATTCTTTCTTCAGAGATTTGAAATTTTTTTCATACAAGTCTTTGACTTCCTTGGTTAGGGTTACTCCGAGGTACCTTATGTCATTTGTGGCTATTGTGAAGGGTATTATTTCCCTAATTTCTTTCTCAGCCCTTTTGTATTTTGTATACAGGAGGGATACTGATTTTTTTGAGTTAATTTTGTATCTGGCCATTTTGCTGAAGGTGTTTATCAGCTGTAGGAGTTCCCTGGTAGAGTTTTTGGGGACACTCACGTATATTATCATATCATCTGCAAATAGTGATAATTTGACTTCTTCCTTTCCAATTTGTATCCCCTTGATCTCCTTCAACTGTCTTATTGCTCTAGCAAAGACTTCCAGCACTATGTTGAAGAGATATGGAGAGAATGGGCAGCCTTGTATTGTCCATGATTTTAGTGGGATTGATTTAAGTTTCTCTCCGTTCAGTTTGATGTTGGCTATAGGCTTGCTGTATATTGCCTTTACTATGTTTAGATATGTGCCTTGTATCCCTGATCTCTCCAATACTTTAAATATGAATGGATGTTGGATTTTGTCAAATGCTTTTTCAGCATCTAGGGAGACTATCATGTGTTTTTTTTTTTTCTTTCAGTTTGTTAATATGGTGGATCACATTGATGGATTTCCGTATATTGAACCACCCCTGCATACCTGGGATGAAGCCTACTTGGTCATAGTGGATAATATCTTTGATGTATTCTTGGAATCGGTTTGCAAGTATTTTATTAAGTATTTTTGCATCAATGTTCATAAGGGAGATTGGCCGGAAATTCTCTTTCTTTGTTGAGTCTTTGTGAGGTTTAGGTACCAAGGTGACTGTGGCTTCATAGAATGAGTTTGGTAATGTTCCTTCTGTTTCTATTTTGTGGAATAGTTTGAAGAGAATTGGTGTTAGCTCTTCTTTGAAGGTCTGGTAGAATTCTGCGCTGAAGCCATCTGGTCCTGGGTTTTTTTTGGGTGGGAGACTTTTGATGGCCACTTCTATTTTTTGGGGGGATATAGGACTATTTAGTTGATTTACCTGGTCCTGATTCAGCTTTGGTAAGTCAAATCGATCAAGAAAATTGTCCATTTCATTTAGATTTTCAAATTTTGTGGCATATAGACTTTTGAAGTAAGTCCTAATGATTGTTTGGATTTCCTCAGTGTCTGTAGTTATATCCCCCTTTTCATTTCTGATTTTGTTGATTTGGGTGGTGTCTCTCTGCCTTTTAGTTAGGTTGGCTAAGGGTTTGTCGATCTTGTTGATTTTCTCAAAGAACCAGCTCTTGGTTTCATTGATTCTTTGCATTGTTTTATATGTTTCCAATTGATTGATTTCAGCCCTGAGTTTGAATATTTCCAGCTCTCTATTCCTTATTGGTGTGTTTGCTTCTTGTTCTTCTAGGGTTTTTAAGTGGGCCATTAAGGTGCTTGATTGAGCTGTCTTGAATTTCTTCTTGAAGGCACTTAGTGCTATGAACTTTCCTCTTAGCACTGCTTTCATTGTGTCCCACAAGTTCGGGTATGTTGTGTCTTCATTTTCATTGATTTCTAGAAAGACTTTAATTTCTTTCTTTATTTCTTCCCTGACCCAGCTGTCATTTAGTAACAAGTTGTTCAGTTTCCATGTGTGTGTAGGCTTTTTGCTATTTCTGTTATTGTTGAGGTCCAGCTTTATTCCATGGTGATCAGACAAGATTCAAGGGATTATTTCAATCTTCTTGTATCTGTTGAGGCTTGCTTTGTGACCCACTATATGGTCTATTTTGGAGAAGGTTCCATGAGGTGCTGAGAAGAAGGTAAATTTTTTTGTGTTTGGGTGTAAAGTTCTGTAAATGTCTGTTAGGACCATTTTATTCATGACCTCTGTCAGAGACATTGTTTCTTTGTTTAATTTCTGTTTTGTTGACCTGTCCTTTGTTGAGAGTGGGGTGTTGAAGTCTCCCACTATTAATGTGTGGGGATCTATATGTGATTTAAATTTTATCAATGTTTCTTTAACAAATGTGGGTGCTCTTGTATTTGGGACATAGATGTTCAGGATTGTGATGTCTTCCTGGTGGAATTTTCCCTTGATGAGTATGAAGTGTCCTTCCCCATCTCTTTTGATTAATTTTGGTTGAAAGTCTATTTTATCAGATATTAGAATGGCTACTCCTGCTTGCTTCTTGGGGCCTTTTGCTTGGAAAGTCATCTTCCAACCCTTTACCCTCAGGTAATGTCTATCTTTGTGTCTTAGGTGTGTTTCTTGTATGCAACAGATTGCTGGGTTTTGTTTACATATCCATTCTGTTAATCTGTGTCTTTTTATTGGAGAGTTGAGTCCATTGATGTTGAGAGAGATTAATGACCAATGGCTGTTAGATCCCTTGATTTTGATGTTGACCGTGGTCATCAGGTTGTGTGCTTGGTTGCTTTCTGTTTTACTGAAGTGAGGTTATTTATTTCCTGTGTATTCTTGAATATAGCTAGTTTTCCTGGGTTGTATTTTCCCTTCTAGTGTCTTCTGTAATGCTGGATTTGTTTGTAGGTATTGTTGAAATTTGTTTTTGTCATTGCATATCTTAGTTTCTTCATCTATGAGGACTGAGAGTTTTTCGGGGTATAGTAGCCTGGGCTGACATCTGTGTTCTCTTAGGGTCTGCATGATATCTGTCCAGGCCCTTCTGGCTTTCATAGTCTCTGTTGAAAAGTCAGGTGTGATTCTAATGGGTTTGCCATTATATGTTACTTGGCCTTTTTCCCTTGCAGCTTTTAGTATTTTTTCTTTGTTCTGTATACTTACTGTTTTGATTATTATGTGGCGGGAGGATTTTCTTTTCTGGTCAAATTTGTTGGGTGTTCTGTAGGCCTCATGTATTCTAATTGGCCTCTCCTTTAGCTTGGGGAAATTTTCTTCAATGATTTTGTTGAAAATATTTTCTGGGCCTTGGAGAAGGGAGTCTTCTTTTTCTTCTATACCTATTATTCTTAGGTTTTGTCTTTTCATATTGTCTTGGATTTCTTGGACGGTCTGTGTCAGGAATTTTTTGGATTTAACATTTTCTTTGACAGATACATCGATTTCTTCCATTGTATCTTCTACACCTTAGATTCTTTCTTCCATCTCTTGTAGTCTGTTGGTTATGCTTACCTCTGTAGTTCCTGTTTTCTTCCCTAGATTATTCCTTTCCATTATTTCCTCCATTTGTCTTTTCTTTAATTTTTCCAATTCTATCTTCAGGTCTTGAGTTGTTTTGTTTACTACCTTCACCTGTCTGATTGTACTTTCCTGTTTTTCTTTTAGTTCCTTCAACTCTGTTTCTTTTATTTCATTTAGTGCTTTAAGCATTTCCTTTCTAAAGGCCATAAACTGTTTGGCTGCAGCTTCCTCTATTTCTTTACGGATGGCAATATTCTGTTTGAGTTTATCTTCCTCTATGTCTTTACGTATCTTATTTGTTTCCTCTGTTATCATCTTCATGAGCATAGTTGTTAGGTCATCTTCTTGGATTTCAGTTATGGTGGGGTGTCCAGGGCTACTTGCCCCTGGGTAACTGGGTTCTGGAGATGCCATATTGCTCTGTCTTTTGTTGCTTGAGCTTTTACGCTGGCCTCTACCCATTGTGTTATCTTAGGAGTTTGGGGTTATTTTCTGGTGGTTCCTGGGGATCCTGTGGTGGAGAGAATCCCCTTTGCAGAAAGCTGGTTTTTCCTGAAGGATGTCTTCTCAGCTTTTTGGGTATAGTCCCTGGATGGCTGGTGTTTTTTCAGGAGTTGCTCACCTCAGGGATATAGACCTGAGTGGTAACTATGGTCTTTGTTAGTCGAGAGGGTTCTCCTCTCACCCAGGGAAGTCCTGAGGGCAGCTGCCCTGTTTCTGGGTTTCTTTTTGTAAATTTAATGATCAGCTGCTGTGACCCAGTTGGACATCAGGCACACAGCAACTGTTTGTGCCTGTGTCTGGAGCACAGCTGAGTGATGGCACCTCAGCCCCACTGGTCTGCTAGACTTTTTCTAGGGAAGGATTGGGTGATTTAAGTCAGTACAGTTTCCTTCCTTCCCTGTGGATTCTCTGGAGAAACAGACTCCCAGTGTCTTTTTTTGCCCTGGTGCACACTGCTCAGTGTCCGCCAGCTGGCTGGCCGCAGAAACTGCCTGTGCCTGGAGCACAGCTGAGTGATGGCAACTCAGTCTCCGCCAGCTGTTTGGTGCACAGAAACTGCCTGTGTCTGCCTTTGCGGCCTTTGGGAGCCTGGGTGCCTCCTAAGCTGGGTAATTTTCTGGGGACCTTTTCAGGCTGGGGGTGTCGGCTGAGTGTTCTGAGATCAGACCAGCCGTTTCCCTCCCTGTGTGTTTGCACCAGACAGTGAAACTCATTCGCTGGTGCCCTGGTGCCCACAGTTCTATCTCAGGCAGTGAATCAGGCACGCAGGCAGGCAGGGCTCTGTGCCAGAGCCTGGGTCCCTGGCTCTGGCTCCCGGCTGGCTCCTGGGGTGCCCGTGGAACCCGAGTCTTTTCCAGGGGATGTCTGGGTGACCTAAGGCCGGTCCCAGTCGTTTCCTTTACCCTGGGGTTCTCTCTCGACTGAAAATTCCAGTCTCTGATAGTGTGGTGTGCACAGTTCAGTCTGGGACCATGACCAGAGACACTGGCTTGTGGCTCTGGGCTGGGGCTGGGGCTGGAGGCCGGCAGCCAAGCGTTTGGCGGAACCGGGATCTCTTCTGCGGTTTAGCCGGGTGAGTTAAAAGCTGATTGAATCCCCCACCGTGGGGTATCCTCTCACCTGGGA
This sequence comes from Meriones unguiculatus, assembly GCF_030254825.1. Lineage (NCBI taxonomy): Eukaryota > Metazoa > Chordata > Mammalia > Rodentia > Muridae > Meriones > Meriones unguiculatus. The sequence continues at coordinate 50,389,713 of NC_083363.1, forward strand.
AACACAATGACTGTGTTTTCTGGCCGTGAGTTTTGATTACTGGTCACTGTGCTGATCCTGCTGCTGCTGCTCAGAATGAGAGTCCTCCTGGCGCCGCCATCTTGCCCCTCCTCCTAGTTTTATATTTTGAGTCTGACAATCATCCTTTCTAAACAGAAATACCAAGTAGGCCTTATTTGTTAAACATAATTATTTACCCTAATACTACTTAAACTCCTTATCCAAACTCAGTTTACCATAAATATATTTTTCCTGATTTATTGTTTATAAAGAATATATGTTTATATATTTTTTCTAGCATCACATAATTTTCAATATTTTAAAACCTGCACCAGTTTTGATGACCAGGAAAAAAGTGAGACTTCTTATTCTTTTGTTTTTATATTTTTAATATTGTGGTGGAATTTTAGACTCACTGAAATTCCATAAGTATTAGCGGAATGACTTGATTAATCCTATAGAAAAATGAGTATCATACAACCATGTCATAGGTATTGGATTGCATGTGAAGAGTTGGGTTTTGTTAAGAATTCCATATATTCCTGCCTGTGTCCAAGGCTTATCTACAGTTGTTTATTGATTTTGATTGTTAATTAAGCTTGGTGAATAATCATTTGAAGTTCTAAGGAAATGTGCCTCTAGCAGCATCTTTGATGGTATATTTTAGAAATATCACAATAGCACTCTGACCTAATCTTGGATCAATTCCTTGATGTTTACATTATTGGTGACATTATTTGCAGATATTGAAGGCAGCATGCATAGACTGGAAGGGATTGTTCTCTTAGGGATATGTCATTAGATTGACCTCTCCCTGCCGTCTTCATGGATTATCTTTGCTTTGAGAATTACTCACTAATTAGTAAAGAACTTGTTCCTCCCTGAGTTGTGAGGAATACCAAAGGATGGAAACCTCATAAAGTACAAAAATCCCTTTGGTTGTTTTTTATCAGGTATTTGGTCACAATGATCATGAGGGTGAGTAATACAATATATTTTCATTAATGATAGTCTTTACTTTTGCATGCTTGTGTGTAAGGGTTTAGTTAAGTGTGTGTGAAAGTAGAAGTTACTGTGTACGTTCATGTGGAGGTTCACTTACCTCAGGTGTTGTTCCTTGGGAAGAGAACAGCTCTTTTTCTGAGACAGGGTTTTTCACATGCTCTAGGGGCCTGACCCTTATGCTGGTGTGACTCCAGTCAGCTCCAGGCATGTGTGTCTTAATCGCCTCAGTGCTGTGGTTATAAGCATGTGCCAGTCTTTCATTATTATGTGGGGTTTGGGGATTAAACTGACTCTTCAAATATACTATCTCCCACTTTATTTAAAAACATCTTTAAAAGTGTCATGATGTTTTTCAAGATAGAAGACTTTCATCTTCTTTATTAAACTTGTCAATCTTAAATGTTTGTTCTTCTGGATGCTACTGCAAATGCGTTTTCATCATGCTCACCTTCACTTTGCCAACTCTTTTCTTAGATCTGCCCTTGTTCCTTTCTCATTCACCTTCAAGTTTCTTTACTTTCCCAATCAAGGCCAATTTGTGCTGTTCAAATACTCTTGGATGTGTGGTCTTCCAGTGGGGTGTGGTCACCTTACTTTCCTCATGCTTCCTACTTACTACATATAATATAGTTTTTCTTCAGCTTTCAATTTTTTAATTTTCTCGTTTGTTTGAGAGTGTAGTATATCACCTCCCTCCCCTTTCTCTCTCTCCAAAGCCTTGGTTTTTGTATAACCATTTGGTTTTCTCTTTTCTGGGGAAGACTCTTTCAGCCATTTCCCACATGGCTTGGTTTTTCATACTTCTTTTTTCTTGTGTGTGTGTGTGTTAATATTATTTTCATATTTTTATAACTTATTCACTCCATATTCCAGTTGTAGCTCCCTTAGACTGAGACCTCTTAGACTCCACCACCACCACGTCTGTGACATCTGTGTTAGCATGTCCATTGATGTCATCTCATTCACATCATGCTTAGGCAGCTGTGTTGTGGTGAGTTTACAGATGTACTTATATTGTTCTCTCATGTTTAATCACCCTCACAGTATGAACCAGATCCTATTTTGTGTTGTGTATGTGTAATCCTTTCACAAGCTGTAAGAAATCTTATTGAAATGCTCTGTAGCCACAATTACACTACATTTCCATGATTTGATTTCTTGTGACCTTGTACCCCATTTTTGTTTTATTTTCAAAAAAAAAAACTAGGACTTATGGATTAGGAAACCTCCTATTTTGTAAGATGTTGCAAGAGATGTATTAAAGTCAATTGTTCTTTAAATGTGATTTTGTTTTTAATTACAAAATCTGGATCTGAATAATTTTTATTGTTGGTGTTGTTGTTGGGAATAGATGTTATTCTTTTCACTTAATTTCCTAGAGCATATCTTTTTTTTATAAGATCATATTTGTTTTTCTTATCCGAATGTTGCATGAAGTTTTCATTTCTGTTTTATGGAAATAATTTGGTGGACTGAGCCAGTAAGAAATGTGTAACAGTTGTGAATGGCCATGTTTCCTGTAGGAATTCATTTGTCTTTTAATTCTGTAAGAGTAAAATAGGAGTAGAATACTTAAAATATTTAAACTACTAAAAACGACAGTTTGATGTGTGATTCCTATATGTATAACCTTCATGTTTTCGCTGAACATAAAACAAAGCAATACGTAACTCTTAGATGTTTAGTTGTTTGTCTTTTAATCCACTAAAACTTTGAACATGATTAAAGTTTCTCTAATGCATTTTTAATGAATGACAACAATGTAATTAGTTGTCACATTCTCATGTATTAGGGAAACAGTGAGAAAAAGAAACAACAGTTAGTTCATTACTTAAAAATTAACAGGTCCCAAATGCTTTTATTAAAACATTATGAATTTAGCCATTATTCTTTCATGCTGAAAAATACCTAATTAATTTAACTCATGTTCTTTAAAGAACATTACTGATTGATATGAAAGTTGTATTTTCTTTCTTTTTGTTTTCTCTGACTGATTCAGCATACATATCTGGTTTTCAACTCCTATTTATCCTATACTGACCTGAAGATCACTTTCTTTTTGTGCCGGACTCCTAACTATTGAGATTACAGTTACGTACCACCACACCTAGATATATGTTAGTAATATTTATGGTAAACATAGAAGTGGAACTTTGAGTTTCCATGAATTTGACATTTTGAGTGTACTAATAAACATAATAACAAGCAAAGATAAGGCTTCCAAATTTCAAAATTTTATCTGATTAAAGGTTTGAGCAACATCATTAGCCATCAGGGAAATGCAAATCAAAATGACCTTGAGATTTCACCTTACACCCATCAGAATGGCTAAGATCAAAAACTCAAGTGACAACACTTGCTGGAGAGGTTGTGGAGAAAGGGGAACCCTCCTCCATTACTAGTGGAATGTAAACTTGTACAACCACTCTGGAAATCAATCTGGCACTTCCTCAGACAACTAGAAGAAATGCTTCCTCAAGATCCAGCTGTACCACTCCTAGGCATATATCCAAAAGAGGCTCAAGTACACAACAAGGACATTTGGTCAACCATGTTTGCAGCAGCTTTATCTGTAATAGCCAGAAGCTGGAAACAATCCAGATGTCCTTCAATTGAGGAATGGATACAGAAATTGTGGTACATCTACACAAGGGAATAATACTCAGCAATAAAAAAAAAAAAAGAAAAAAAGAAAATCATGAAATTTGCAGGTAAATTGTGGGAACTGGAAAAGATCATCCTGAGAAACTAATCAAGAGGAAGGACTCTTGCTAAAATGTTCAATCCCCATCCAGAAAGACAAAGAGGATGGTCATCAGAAGAAGGAAAAAACGGAACAAGTCAGGAGCCTGCCACATAGGGCCTCTGAAAGGTTCTGCCCTGCAGACTATTAAATCAGATGCTGAGACTTATGGCCAACCTTGGGGCAGAGTGCGGGGAATCTTATGAAAGAAGTGAGAAAGAGTAAGATCTGGAGAGGACAAGAGTTCCACAAGGAGAGCAACAGAATAAAAAAATCTAAACACGGGGGTCTTTCCTGAGACTGATACTCCAACCAAGTACCATGCATGGAGATAACCTAAGACCCCTGCACAGATGTAGCCCATGGCAGTTTAGTGTCCAAGTGGGTTCCATAGTAATGGGAACAGGGGATATGTCTGACATGAACTGATTGGCCTGCTCTTTGATCACCTCCCCTTGAGGCGAGATCAGCCTTATCAGGCCACAGAGGAAGACAATGCAGCCAGTCTTGAAGAGACCTAATAGACTAGGATCAGAAGGAAGGAAAAGAAAACCTCCCCTATCAGTGGACTGGGGGAGGGGCATGCATGGAGAAGGGGGAGGAAGGGAGGGGTTGGGAGGTAAGGTGGGAGGGAGCTACAGGGTTAATACAAAATGAATAAAGTGTAATTAATAAAAATTAAAAAAATGTTTTGAGCAAAAGTGACAGAATACTTTGAACAATGGCATATGAATTTTGCCATTCATATGTAACTCTAACCAAGCAAGTGACAGATAGATAGATAGATAGATAGATAGATAGATAGATAGATAGATAAAGATAGATATAGAAATTTATATATAGATATAAAATTCAAGTCTCTGAAGAAAGGAATTGAAGACAATTTCAGAAGCTAGAAAGATGTCCCATGCTCATGGATCAGTAGGATTAACTTAGTAAAAATGGCCATCTAACCAAAAGCACTTTATAGATTAAATTCACTCCTCATAAAAATACCAACACAATTCTTTACAGACCTTGAAAGAACAATTTTTAATTTAATATGAAAGAACAACAACAATATATCTAAAACAGAATATCTAAAACAATCTTATACAACAAAAGATCTTCTGGATATATCTCCATTCTTGGCTCAAACTGTAATATAAAGCAGCAGTTATAAAACCTACATTGTAATGTCATAAAAAAATACAATGAATCAATAGAATTGAATCGAACATTCAAAAATAAACCCACACACCTACAGACACTTTATTTTTGACAAAGATGTCAAAGCATTCATATATATAGATATATTTATATATATACATATAAATATTTATATATATATATCTGTATATATACATATATCTATTCTTCAACAAATGGTGCTGGTCTAACTGGATGTCTACAAGTAGGAAAATGCAAATAGATCTGTTTTTATAAAGAATGGCAGAGAAACACTTAAGAAATGCTCAATGTCATTAGCCATTAGGGAAATGCAAATCAAAATGACCCTGAGATTTCACCTTACACCTATCAGAATGGCCAAGATGAAAATCTCTAGTGACAACACTTGCTGGAGAGGCTGTGGAGAAAGGGAAACCTTCCTCCACTGTTGGTGGGAATGTAACCTTGTCCAACCACTCTGGGAATCAATCTTGCACTTTCTCAGACAACTAGGAATAGCGCTTCCTCAAGATCCAGCCATACGACTCCTAGGCATGTATCCAAAATTTGCTCAAGTACACAATAAGGACATTTGCTCAACCATGTTTGTAGCAGCTTTATTTGTAATAACCAGAAGCTGGAAACAGCCCAGATGCCCCTCAAGTGAAGAATGGATGCAGAAATTTTGGTACATCTACACAATAGAATATTACTCAGCAATGAAAAATAAGGAAATCATGAAATTCGCAGGTAAATGGTGGGATGTGGAAAGTATCATCCTGAGTGAGCTCTCCCAGAACCCAAAAGACACACATGGTATATACTCACTCATATAGACATATAACATAGGATAAACCTACTAAAATCTGTACATCTAAAGAAACTAACCAAGAGAGAGGACCCTGACTAAAATGTTCAATCCCCATCCTGAAAGGCAAAGAGGAAGGACATCAGAAGAAGAAGAAAACAGGAAACAAGATATAAACCTACCACATAGGGCCTCTGAAAGGCTCTGCCCTGCAGACTATCAAAGCAGACACTGAGACTTATGGCCAACTCTTCGGCAGTGTTCATGGAATCTTATGTAAGAAGTGGGAGATAGTAAGATCTGGAGAGGACAGGAACTCCACAAGGAGAGCAACAGAACCAGAAATTTGAACACAGGGGTCTTCTCATAGACTCATACTCCAACCAAGTACCATGTATGGAGAAAACCTAGAACCCCTGCACAGATGTAGCCCAAGGCAGTTTAGTGTCCAAGTGGGTTACATAGTAATGGGAAGAGGGACTGCCTCTGATATGAACTGATTGGCCTGCTCTTTGATCACCTCCCCCTGAGGGGGGAGCAGCCTTACCAGGACACAGAAGATGACAATGCAGCCACTCCTGATGAGATCTGATAGACTAAGATCAGAAGGAAGGAGAGGAGGACCTTCCCTATCAGTGGACTTGGGGAGGGGCATGTGTGAAGAAGGGGGTGGAATCTGGAGAGGAGGAGGGAGGGGCTTATGGGGGATAAAGTGAATAAACTGTAATTAATAAAAAATGGAATAATGCTGCTAGTATGTTTTCTTTATTCAGTGGACAATGGTGAATTCATAATCACAAGTAGTTTGTTGGTATCGAATCTTAAAAACAAACAAGTAGTTTGTTAGTATCCTCCCATAAGCCCTCCCTCCTCCCCTCTCAGTCCCATCCTTCTTCCCCCCTCTTCATGCATGTCCCTCCCCAAGTCCACTGATAGGATATTGTTCATCAAATATTCAAAAGAGATTAAGGTACATGAAGTATCACATAAGATAGTGTGGAAGGGCAGGGATGTTTTCTAGAAGAGATCCTCTGATACAAGATATTTTTTCAATTTTGTAAGTCATATTAAGTATAAACCCACACACAAGGCCTTCTCAAATTTGAATCTGTCAATATTTTGTCATTTAAGGGGTGGGGAATAAGGGGTTCTTACCTTTCTTTGAAGATTTAGATACAGAAAAATTTGTTAGAGAGGTCAGGAGATATTTTCTTCAGTGTTTTAGCCACTGGTATGGTAAACATGCTCCTGCAAGCAAGCTGTCATTCATGTCTCTATTAATTATAATAATGAAAGTGACTAGACATCAGAGAGAGATAGACAGACAGACAGACAGACAGACAGACAGACAGAGGCAGGAGAGGAAAAGTAAGAAGAAATGAAAGTAAAATGGAGACTATTGGACAAGGATAAGGGATTAGTAGCTGGAGTAGAGCAGGACAACAAAGCTTAAGGTGGATTTGAGTAAAATGTATCACAAAGGTATGAAAATGTCATAATGAAACCCATTATTGTGTAAAAGTAACGTATGCTAATGAGAAACAAAAGCACACATCTCTCAAACAAACATAATAACAGCAAAGTAAAAATAAGCATTTACTTCTGAAAAGAAACAGAGTCTAGTACTTATTCACAATTAGACAAATGTGACATTTTAATTATAATGCAAAAATTAGTTAAAAACATTAACATAATTTGGTTGTTAAAGTATGTTATTTATTTGATTGTTAAACAAATATGGAACACACAACAATAATATGAGTCACTTGAGAAATCACAATGAAATTTATATGTAATTTTATTCTTTTGTGATTTTTTAAGGTCCTTAATTTAAGTAATTTTCTTTTTTATAATTAAATTTATTTATTTGTATTAATTACAGTTTATTCACTTTGTATCCCCCCATAAGGCCCTCCCTCCTTCCCTGCTAGTCCCATCCTCCCTCCTCCTTCTTCACGCATGCCCCTCCCCAAGTCCACTGATAGGATATTGTGCATCAAATATTCATAATAAATGTATATGATTAAATAGTTACTGTAAATAAATTTTAATAGCAACATTGTAGTGTGGCAATCAATAACTATTTTAATGGAAAAATGAAGTGAAAAATGTGTCCATAATGTAATCACTTAGAAGAACCCTTCCATTCTCATGCTTTCTTTTATTTAGCGGAAATGGTATAGAAGTAATGCAATTACTGTAAGACAATTTCTATTATATCATTCATATTTTTTTTTACTTGAGAATTCAGCAACATTGTGTTGAATCAATAGAAATGTGTCAAGTTCCAGCTTTGACACCAGGATAAATTGAGGTGGGACACAGAGTTGGCAAAAGAAATCAAATGCTGGGAGCCTCCACTGATGACAAAAGGCAATTAAAGGAGGGACAAAAGAGGAGGGGAGAGCCAGCTTTGCTTGTAGCTAGCATATACTCTTTAAACGCTGTTAGTACTTAGGACTAGTACTTTGTAACTGGCAACTTGGAGCCAGAAGATGATGGCTTTTGGTAAGAAACTCTGAATGATCTTTAACTCTTTAACAGCTGCTGCTGGTGGCTCTGGCTACTGTCCCCACTGATCTTGGAAAGAAACCCAAAGGGAAAAGGAAAGAAGAGGGGGAAAGAGCTGATGGCTTCTGGCATAGGTTGCCAATACAAAAAGAAAAAGAGGAAAGAATCACATTCACATAAACACTCAGTGGACGAAGCAGATCAGGTCCAACACACAAGGTTCAACAATTTCACACATACACATATATTTACATACATATAATCATATATGGATATCCATCTAACTATATATATAGATAATCAGACACACAGACACATATTTAGTAGATGGTGGATGGAACAAATTTCTCCAACCCCAGCAATAGCCACATTTACATATTTACATATATACTACACATCTCATGGGTGAAGAAAACCCCAGAGGCCCCTAAACTTTTATTTTCTCTCCAGCTCTTTTTATTTCTGAAACAAAGTTCCCTATGTAAAGAAGAAAAATTACCTCATAGTCATAAAAGCAATTATTACACAAAGTCTTTAAGAGGGAGTTGCAATAGAATTATTGATTACATGTTTTCCCATTAAGCCTCATATCTAAACATTTTTCAGCCATCTTTCACTCCACAAGTTCATTGTATGTTCAAAGCAGTAGTTCTTCATTGCATAGCTTAACAATACAATGTTAGAATGAGTCAAGAATTTAAAACAAGGTAATTGTTTACATGTCTTTCCATTAAGTCTCACACTTAACTATTCTTTTACCTGTCTCTTAACTCCACAAATTCATTATAACTTCAAAGTACTATTTTTATCTGTCATTCCAGAAGCTCATTATAAGTTCAGAGCAACAGATTTTTTATGTAATACATTAGCAAGGATTTTTATCAAGAAACAGGTAATCTATCTTGTATTTTTAAGGCCTTGTGTAGCTTACAATAGTTATCATGGTGCATTTCAAGACCCATGATCCCATCTCTAGACTTAAACCTTGAGGGAATGATTTCCTAGATCATAACCTTGCTTCAAGCCTGTTCTTCTTCCTAGTGCAATTTATGTGCTTGTGACATATGAGGGTTCACAGACCTTCCTATTCAGCTTTTGCTAATTTGCAAGAGGGCTTAAAATTACTGGAATCATATTATGAATTCTATAAAATTAGTATAAACAATTATAAAATATCAGTTCATCTAAACAGCATTATTTTATGAAAATTCATTTTCATACTGATACTGAAGAAACTCTGCCTAACAGAGTGTGCAAATGCTCAGGAAGCAAGCACACCAGACTATAGTCACTAAGGATTTCTTCACTTCCGACCACATCAGACTAGATATATAAAGAATACATCAATGGCAAACATGCAAAAGCATTTCAGCAGCAAAACAGTGATCCTGAGACAAAGTCCCTGGGATTCATGTCTTCCCAGAGCATACCCATCATCAGCTATGTAAAAACAGTAGGCTGACATTGGGAAGCCACTTGCTTGCCAAGCCCTTTTCTGCATGATCTGTGCCAGCCATGTCTTAAACAATGTTAAATGTAAAGAGAAAAATATCTTGGAAATTTGTAGAAAAAATATATCAAAAAACCCTTCATATCTTCTATTCTTTTATTACCTGTAATTTAATTACCTTTAATTTATTGCAAAGATCTAAGTTATTGTTTAAGAGGGTGGTTTCTTAAGGAAATACTTTTTGAAATTTAAATAGTCTTAGAATAATATATACAGATGTAAGAAGTAAAACATATACATTATTTAACTTTAAGAGATGAAAATTAGTAAGTTTTGACTTCAAGAAAGTAAGCACTTTAGAATTATTAATGCTAATGTGAAATAAATTAAACAACGTGATTAACTAAATGATGTTAAGTAAATGGATTGGTTTTAATCGAATATAAACATTATTACAATATGCAGGAGATCTTCCAAGCCACTTATTATATTTACAGTAAATTTACTAGATTTATTAAAAGTTTTGATGCTTAGGAAGACTTTACTGGTCAAAATACATACTCTTTAAAAGTACAGTATATTAATTTACAAATGTGAATGAGCTTATAATTTTTGAATTGCAAATGTGGTTAATTTTTCAGAAGTTATAGCCCATCAAAAACATTCTTTATTTCAATATAACTTATAGAAAGAAGCAGACCTTATGATATTAACACTGTTCTATCACAGTGTGCCAGTATAATATTCACTGTTCCCTTTACCCTTTTTTATTCCTTCTTCCTTCTTTAGTATTAACAGTCTCCTTGTAAATACAATTGTCGTGGCTTTATACCAGAATCCTCTCTGAACATATACGCAGAATAGCCATTCATTTGAGGACACAGCAAGGTATGTGCTTATAAACCAGAAAGGCCCCTCAAGGAACCCAAATTGGCTATCATCTCGACAGTGACCTCCAGCCTCTAGAACTGTGAGATGCTAAGTCATGTGGTCCAGTCTGGGCAGCCGATGGTATTTTGCTAAAAGGCACTGACTGAATACTGAGAAGTGAGATACTATTGAAACAAACACTGAGATATGTGAGGGAAGCTTTGGAATTGAATGATGGAGGATTCAGAAGTTCTAAGGTGCGTGCTCAGAAGAGCTAAGTGGCTATGGGATCTATTTGCTGTAACAATTATTTTTTATAAGCTTCCTTATTTGTTCACTTTACATCTTGATTGTAGCCCCCTCCTCCTCTCCTCTTGGTCCCACCCTCTTTTCTCTGTCCCCCTTCTTTTTCTCCTCAGAGTAGGGGAGCCCCCCCTACCAACCCACCCCAGCACATCTAGTCGCATCAGGACTGAGCGCATCTTTTTCCACTGAGGCCAGGCAAAGCAGGCCCGCCAGGGGGAAGTGATTCAAAAGTAGGCAGCAGAGTCCATGTCAGAGACAGCCCCTGCTCCACTTGCTAGAGGACCTACATGAAGCCTAAGCTGCCTGCTGGCTACATATGCATAGGGGGCTGAGGTCCAGTCCATGCATGGTTCTTGGTTGTTGCTGCGTTCTCTGTAAGACTCCATGGACCCACGTTAGTTGATGCTGTTGGTCTTTTTATGGAGTCCTTCTATCTCTCCCCCAACTCTTCCACCAGGATCCTTGTGCGTGGTTCTACCTTGGCTGAGGGTCTCAGCATTTGTTTCGATCCACTGCTGGGTTGAGCCTCTCATTACCAGGCCATAGTAGAGGACAATGCAGCCACTTTTGATGTGAACTGATGGACTAAAATCAGAAAGGAGAGGAGAACCTCCCCTATCAGTGGACTTGGGGAGTGGCATGCATGCAGAGGGAGGAGGGAGGGTGGGATTGGGAGGGGAGGAGAGAGGGGCTTATGGGGGGATGCAGAATGAATAGAGTGTAATTGATGAAAAATTAAAAAAAAATTACTAAAGAAAAAAAAAAGAAAACACCAGATATGAGAGAAAAAAAAATCCTGTTATTATTATTTTTTTTTTCTTTGAGACTGGGAGACTGGATTACTTCACTTAACATTAGGACAATCTAGAAATCCGTGAAGCCTGCATGAAAATGGCTTCTGCAGAATCATACTGAGTGGCGATATAGGAGTTATGGCCTTGGAGCAGGTGTGGTCCTGTTGGAGGAAGTACGTCACTGGAGATTCCTCTGTGAGGTTTCAGAAGTTCAAGCCAGGGTTAGCGGCTACTGTCTTCTTGCTCCCTATGAATCCAGATGTAGGATTCTCAGCTACCGCCTTAGCATTATGTCTGCCTGCATGCCACAATGCTTCACCAATGACAATAAGGAACTTTAACCTCGAACTGTAAGCTGGTCCCAATTAAATATCTTACTTTACAGGAGTTACTGTGGTACTGGTGTCTCTTCGTAGCAACGGAACCTTATTTAAGACAGAGTGGCTTGGTACATCATATCATATGGTAAAATAGTTCAAGTTTTAGACTTTGGAGGATCCTTTGTGCTAACTTCCATGGTGGTATCACTAATTATATTTGTTCACACCAGAAGTACAAAGTCATTTATTATTTGTTTTGTGTATCCTGGCCATCATTATGTCTTGTTTTGTTGTTAATTCTGAGAGGTAAGATGTATACTTAATGTAATTTTAATTACACTTATGACTAAACTGTATTTATTGATAATTTCTTTTTCTTTACTTGAAAAACACCTGTTCAATTCATTAGCTAATTTGTTGATTTGCCACTTTGATAATTAATGCTTTGAGAAATACATATAATAAAAACTTTAAGAACTGTAACTTACCACTGCAATTAAAAAATAAGTTTAGAAATGATTATTAAATGAGTAGTTTTTGTCATTTATAAAGAATTTTGGAAGAGAGTAAACGCTATTAGATGACAACAAATATTTTTATTAAATATTGCAGAAACATTTACAGAATATAAATAAATATTCACCACCTTGGCAAAGCTTTAAAAAATCAAAACTTCACACTGTGAACAAGTAAATTCATAAAATAAATATAAAACATTTAGGGTATCTGGTTTTATGTTGAGGTCCTAAATCAATTGGGAAAAAAAAAAGTGGGGAACAGCCTAGAACTCATTGGCACAGGAGACAACTTCCTGAACAGAACACCAACAGCACAGGCTCTAAGAGCAACAATCAATAAATGGGACCTCATGAAACTGAAAAGTTTCTGTAAAGCAAAGGATACCGTCATCAAAACAAAACGACTGCCTACAGATTGGGAAAGAATCTTCACTAACTCTTTATCTGACAGAGGACTAATATCCAGTATATACAAAGAACTAAAGAAGCTGAAAAGCAGCAATCCAAGTAATCCAATTAAAAAATGGGGAACAGAGCTAAACAGAGAATTCTCAACAGAGGAATATCAAATCGCAGAAAAACACTTAAAGAAATGCTCATCCTCATTAGCCATCAGGGAAATGCAAATCAAAACGACCCTGAGATATCACCTTACACCCATCAGAATGGCCAAGATGAAAAACTCAAGCGATAACACATGCTGGAGAGGTTGTGGAGAAAGGGGAACCCTCCTCCACTGCTGGTGGGAATGTAAACTGGTACAACCACTCTGGAAAGCTATCTGGCGCTTTCTAAGACAAATAGGAATAGTGCTTCCTCCAGACCCAGCTACACCACTGCTAGGTATATACCCAAAGTTTATTCACGTACACAAAAAGGACACTTGCTCAACCATGTTTATAGCAGCTCTATTTGTAATAGCCAGAACCTGGAAACAACCCAGATGTCCATTAACGGTGGAATGGGTACAGAAATTGTGGTATTTTTATACAATGGAATACTACTCAGCAATCAAAAAGGAGGAAATCATGAAATTTGCAGGGAATTTGTGGGATCTAAAAAAGATCATTCTGAGTGAAATATCCCAGAAGGAGAAAGACAAACATGGGATATACTCACTTATATAGACCTATAAGATATGATAAACATAATGAAATCTATACACCTAAAAAAGATAATCAATTGAGCAGACATGGGGTAAGATGATCAATCCTCGTTTAGAAAGACAGATGGGATGTACATTGAACGTATGACAGGAGTCTACTGAGCGCATCTGAAAGACTCTAACTAGCAGTGTTTTCAAAGCAAAGACTCATGACCAAACCTTTGGCAGAGTACAGGGAATCATAAGAAAGAAGGGAAGTTAGTCTGATGGGGAAAGGATAGGAGCTCCACAAGGACCAAATATATCTGGGCACAGGGTCTTTTCTGAGACTGACATTCAACCAAGGACCATGTATGGATATAACCTAGAACCTCCACTCAGATGTAGCCTGTGGTAGCTCAGTAACCAATTGGTTTCCCAAAGTGAGGGGAACAAGGACTATTTCTAACAGGAACTCAATAACTGGCTCTTTGGTCTCCCCACCCCTGAAGGGAGGAGCAGTCCTGTTAGGCCACAGAGGAGGGCTTTGCAGCCAGTCCTGAAGATACCTGATAAAACAGGATCAGATGAATGGGGAGGAGGTCCCCCCTATCAGTGGACTTTGAAAGGGGCAGGGTGGAGATGAGGGAGGGAGGGACTGGGAGGGAATGAGGGATCGGGACACGGCTGGGATACAGAGTTAATAAAATGTAAAAAAAAAAAAAAATGAATAATGAAATAAATTCTTTAAAAAAACATATTTCAGTTAATGATTTTTATACAACTCAATATCTATTACTATATTGGCATTTAGTATCTTCTGATAACTTGTATTTCTTTAGCTCCCATATTGTGTAATTGTAGGTTATATATGAATATTTCAGGAAACGTTTTTTTCCTAAAAAAATTGTCTGACAGGTTTATAATGTGGCTTTTAAAAATAAATTGCAAATACTATTTTTGTTGTATTTTAGGTGTATAGGTGTTTTGCCCACATTTCTGCCTTGTAAAGCACCACAAGGCCACAATGTGCCTTCTAAAGCCAAAAGATTGTAATATCACCGAGATCTAGAGTAATAGATGGTAGGAGATATATTGGGTATACTTTGAGAATTCAATCTTGATCTTATTGGAGAAAAAATAAAGTGCTCATTATGGCCAAGCCATCCCTCTGGTCTCTATGATATAAATTTTTATATTTTTTAACAATAATAAAACTTTTATGCATACTCTTGAATACTATTTGTAAATCTCTTAAAGAACATACTCTTATGCCAGAACTTTTGTCAAATATTTGTTTATGTATTTGTTACAAATTATTGGAGTTACAAAATGAGAGGAGTGAATTCTTCATTAGTTGTTTGTTCAAAGTTATTTTAAATATTCAATGTTAACCTCCACAATGGTGTGCATCTACTCAAATATGATATTGAGTGATGCAGGAGAAAATGTTAGAATGTATGCATGTTGTGATCATATTAACAAGTACAAAAAGTGAAACTGAAAATATGGGACCTTAGAAACATATGTGCAAGAACAGAATAGACAGAGTACAATAAAAAACATAATGAGCACCATACTGTTGCTCTTCCACAACACCCAGGCTGAATTCTCAAGGAAACTGCAGTGCAGCTCTTACCATCTATAACTCTAGATTCAGAAGGTGATATAATCTCTTGGCTTTGAACAGAAATAAATTTTATTCATCATTAACATAATAATTCAGGCAGCGCTGAATAATCATTTTTGTTTTGAAAGATTTCTGAAACAGTCAAATGTTTATAGAAAGCAAAATAAACAAAGTCAATAAAAGACAAATGTCATTCTATTTTGCTGTTGGTATTTGCTACTGTTTTATAAATTGTGTCAAATTGTTCTTTAATCAATTTACAAATGTCAGTAGCATATTCAGATTTCTGCTGCTGCTGAATTTTCATTCAAGTCCAACTCATTTAACCTTCTGTCCTCATACCTACCATTACCTTTCTCTGACCCATGACCTTTTGTTTATAACTCACTTTAGTTTAACCAGGGTCATCTGTGTGTCCAAGGGTTTGAAGCTATCTAATAGAGCATGGGGGGCTCATCAGGAACTGAAAACAATGACTATGGAACCACAGCATCATTCAATATCTAATAATATGAAAATGAAAATGAATGGTAGGTCTCATTGCATCCTGATCGATGATTGACTCATAAAACGTTTATTGAAGATGTAAGGACATTTTTAATCTGTTAGGTCATGCCCAGAAGATAGCATTACAAAAATACTTACCTTTTATCTGAATATTATATCCACATCAGCTTCCTTTCCACTGTTTTATGGTTCATCAAGTTGTATCAGGACTGAGTTTGTCCCTCTGTGGCCTGGCAAGGCAGTCCGGCCAGGGTAAAATGACCAAAAAGCTGGCAAGTGAATCTGTGTCTGATGCAGTAACCACTTCCCTTAATAGAGTACCCACATGAGGGCTATGCTGCCCATCTGCTACATCTGCATAGGGGCCTAGGTTAAGTTTCTACTTGATCAGTGGTTGAGGCTTCAGTCCCAGCAAGCCCCTCTGGGCCCTGGTTAGTTTTCTCTCTTGGTCTTCTTGTAGAGCGCTTGTCACCTTCAGGTCCTTTCCTCTTTCCTCCCGCGTTTCCACAAAACTCCCTATTCACATCTCAGCATCTCTCTTGAGGCACTGCTGGGTAGTCTTTCAGAGGACAACTCTGTCAGGCAGAGCATTTTTCATAGTGTCGTTTTTCATAGTGGGGTTGGCACTCTCCAATAGGGTGGGTCTTTGGATGTACCAGGCATTGTTTGGGCATTTCCTCAATCTCTGTTCTATCATCTCTGTATTTATCCCTGTACAACTCATAGGCAGGGTAAATTTTGTGTCGAAGTTTTGTGGGTTGGTTGGTGTTCTCCTCCTTCTTCTGGGAGACTAATCTAGTTAGAGGTTGTCCTCTCCAGTCTCTATGGACTCTGCTACTAGAAGTCTCTGGTTGAGTGTCCCTTGTATCCTCCAAGGAGCCTAACTTGACTCAGGTCTCCCGCTTGTCATAGAGAATCCAAACCCTTGGTTTCTCTTTTCTACACGGTACTTCGGTCCTCTCTCTCTTGCACTCACTTTCTCTTCGAATACATTTAGTGTATCTGGTGTTATATTGAGGTCTTTGATCCACTTGGATTTGAGTATTGTTTAGGGAGATAAGAATGGATCTATTTGCATTTTTCTACATGTAGAAGTACAGTTAGACTAGCACCATTTATTGAAGATGCTGTGTTTTGATTTTTTTTTCATGGTATGTTTTTGGCTTCTTTGTCAAAAACCAAGTGACCATAGGTTTTTGGTTTATTTCTAGGTCTTCAATTCCATTAATCAATCAGTCTCTCTTTATGGTAGTACCATGCTGGTTTTTTTTTGTTGTTGTTGTTGTTGTTTATTTATTTATTTATTTATTTTTATTACTATTGCTCTGTAGTATGGCTTGAAGTCAGGGATGGAGATACCTCCAGAAGTCCTTTTATTGTACAGGATTATTTTAGCTCTTTTGTATTTTCATTTTTTCATATGTAGTTTAGAATTGTTCTTTCAAGGTCTGTAAAGAACTGTTAGTATTTTGACAAGGCTTCCACTGAATCTACAGATTGCTTTTGGTAAGATGGGAAATTTTACTATGTTAATCTTGCTGAGCCATGAGCCTGAGGCATCTTTGATTTTCTGATAATGTCTTCAATTTCTTTCTTTAGATATTTGAAGTTCTTGTCATCTACATCTTTCACTTCCTTGGTTAGAGTTACAGCAAGATACTTTATATTAATTGTGACTATTGTGAAATGTGAAGTCTCTCTAATTTTTTCTCAGTTCCTTTGTAGTCTCCGTACAGGAAGGCTACTGTTTTTGTTTGTTTCTTGTTTTGTTTTGTTTTACTTAATCTTATATACAGCTGTTTGCTAATGCTGTTTATCAGGTGTAAAAGTTCTCCAGTGGGATTTTTAGGTCACTTACATACACTATCATAGCATCTGAAAAAGATATTTTTACTTCTTTCTCACTTTGTATCCACTTGATATCCTTTAGCTTTGTTATTGCTTTATCTAGAACTTGAAGTTCTATATAGAAGAGGTATGCAGAGAGTGTGCAGCCCTGGCTTTTCCCTGAGTTTAATGGGATTGTTTTGTGTTTCTTTCCATTTAGTTTGATGTTGGCATTTGATTTACCACATATAGCCTTTATCATGTGTAGGTAACAGACTTGTATCCCTGATCTTTCCAAGACTTTCATCATGAAATGGTATTGTATTTTGTCAAAGGCTTTTTCTGTATCGAATGAGATGATTATGTGATTTTTTTTCCTTTGAGTTTGTTTATATGGTGGGTTACATTGTTGGGTTTTCATACATTGAACCATCTCTGCATCCATGGGATAAAGCCTACTTGATCAAGTTGGGTGATTTATTTGATATGATCTTGGATTCTGTTGGGGAATACTTTATTGAGTAATTTTGTGCCTATGTTCATGAGTTAAATTATTTTTCTTTGTTGAGTCTGTTTAATTTGGGTATCAAGGTGACTGTGATTTTGTAGGCTGAGTTTGCAATGTTCCTTCAGTTTCTATTTTGTGGAATAGTTTGAGGAGTGTTATATCTTTATGAATATCTTTATGTTATATCTGTATTATATCTTTATGAATGTCTGGTAGGATTTTGCACTAAAACCATCTGGACTAGGGCTTTTTTTTTGGATTGGGAGAATTCTGATGACTGCTTTTATTTCTTTAGGGGTTATAGGACTATTTAAACTGTTTGCCTGATCTTGATTTAACATTCATAAGTGAAATCTATCCAGAAAAATCATCAGATTTTCCAATTTTGAGTAATACAGGCTTTTGAAATAAAACCCAATGATTTTTCTTTATTTCTTCTTTTCTTTTTTTTGGATTTCCTTATTGTCTGTTGTTATGCCTCCCTTTTTGTTTCTGATTTTGTTAATTGGGATACACTCTCTCTGCCTTTTAGTTAGTTTGGCCAAGGTTTTGCCTAACTTTTTGGTATTTTTCAAAGAACCAGCTCTTTATTTCATTGAATCTTTGTTTTGTTCTCTTTGTTTCCAATGAATTCATGTTAGCCCTGAGTTTATTTCCTGTAGTTTACTCCTCTTTGTTGTATTTGCTTCCCTCCATTAAAGAGATTTTAGGTGTGCTGCAAGGTTAGTAGTAGGATATCATTCATCTATCTTAATGAAGGTGCTTAGAGCTATGAATTTCCCTCTTAGAACGGCTCTCATTGTATTCCATATGTTTGGGTATGTTTTGCCTTCATTTTCATTGAATACTAGAAAGTCTTTAATTTCTTTATTTTTTATTTCTTCCCTGACCCAGTGGTCATTGAGTAGGGAGTTGTTCAGTTGCCATGAGTTAGTAGGCTTTCTGTTGTTTCTGTTTTTGAGTTCCAGCTTTAATCTATACTGATCTGATAAGATGCAGGGTGTTATTACAATCTTCTTATTACTATATTTCACCTTACTTGGTGAAACAGTATATGGCCAGTTTTGGACAAGGTTTTGTGAGGGGCTGAGAAAAAGCTATATTATCTTATATTGGATGATAGGTATCTGTTAAGTCCATTTGATTCATGATGCCTGTTAATTTCTTTTTCTTTTTTATTAATTATAATTATTCACTTTATATCCCAAGTGTAACCTCCTAACTGTTCCCCTATCAATCCCATCCTTCCTTCCTTTCCTCTTCCCTGCCCCTCCCCCAGTCCACTGATAGGTGAGGTCCTCTTCCCCTTTTATCTGACCCTAGCCTATCAAGTCTTATCAGAACTGGCTGCATTGTCTTCCTCTATGGCCTGGTAATGGTGTTCCCTGCTCAGGGAGAGGTGATCAAAGAGCTAGCCACTGAGTTCATGTCAGAGAAAGTCTCTGTTGCCCTTACTAGGGAACCACTTGGAGACTGAGTTGCTGTGGGCTACAACTGAGCAGGGGTTCTAGTTTATCTCTATTCATGGTCATTGGATGGTGTATCAGTCCAGAAAAGACCCCTGTGCCCAGATTTTTTGGTTCTATTGTTCTTCTAATGGAGCTCCTGTCCCCTCCAGGTCTTTCATCTCCCCCTTTTTCATAAGGTTTCCTGTACTCTACCAAAAGTTTGGCTATGAGTCTTATATTTCCCCATTTAGTTTCTGTTTTGATGATCACTCCATTGGAGAGAGTGGGGCTCTGAAGACTCCCACTGTTAATGTGTGGGGTTCAATGTGTGAGTTAAACGTTAGGAATGTTTCTTTTATGAATGAGAGTTCCCTTGCATGTGAGGCATAGATATGCAGAATTTAGATGTAATCTTGGTGAATTTTTCTTTGATGATTATGAAGTATACTTCTCCATCTCTTTTGATTAATTTTGATTGAAAATCTATTTTACTAGATACTAAAATGGCTACTCCAGCTTGCTTCTTGTGCTTTTTTATTGCTTCTAACTCCAGTTCCATTTTTAGCTCTTGAACAGTTTTATTTCCTGCTCCTCTTTGATCATTTCCTCTATTTCAGTAATTTCTTTTTTAAAATTTATTTATTTTATTAATTACAGTTTATTCAGAGCTGTAGCTCCCCTTCCTTATCCCATCCCTCCCTCATCTCCACCCATGCTCCCCCCTCCAAGTCCACTGGTAGGGGAGGTCCTCCTCCCTTTTCCTCTGACCCTAGTCTGTCTGGCCTCATCAGGACTGGCTGCAGATTTCTTTAATTTTCTTAGGGGATTTGTTCAATTCATTCACCTGTTTGATTGTATTTTCCTGTGATACTTTGAGTGCTTTGTTTTCCTCCTTTAAGGCATCTATCATTTTCAGAATCTCAGATTTACCATCTTTTTCTTGTGTTTTGGGTGTGATAGTATCTCCAGGGCTTGCTGTGGTAGGACTGCCCATTTTCATTGGTGCCATATGGCCCTGAGTTTTGTTGCTTGTGTTCTTATGCTGTCTTGTTTGTAGTTAACTCTGGTGTTTGCTGGCTTGGGAGTACCTCTGTTGGGTCTTCTGACTGTGTTTCATGGGGGCCAGGCAGATACAGAGCAGGCAGAAAGATGACCAAGACTGAGAGCTTGTCCAGTAGCACACAGGCCTGGGCAGGATGGGAAACAATGGGGCTTGGGGCTTGTTCCCAGCTCTCCTCCTCTGGGCTCTGTGTCTGTGACCTAGGTGTGCCAGCTATTTTTTTTTAATTATTGTTAATTTATTTGTTTAGTCACTTTAAATTTTGGTATTAAAACCCTCCCTCCTCTCCTTCCAGTCTCACCTTTCCTACCTCCTCTTCCTATATTCCTGAGAATAGAGGAGCCCTCCACCACTCAGCTTATCTAGTCACATGAGGGTTGAGTTTGTGTTCTTCCCCTTTGGCCTGGTAAGGCAGTTCCATTAGGAGGAAGTGATCAAAAAGCAGGCAACAGAGTTCATGTCAGAAATAGCCCCCATTTCCCTTATAAGCGGACCCATATGGAGCCTGAATTGTTCATTGGTTACATCTATGTAGAGGACCTAAGTCCAGTCCATTCACGTTTCTTGCTTCAGGCTCTGGAGGCTCCTCTGGGCCCTGGTTAGTTGGCTATGTTGGTCTTGTGGAGCTCTTGTCACTTCTATGTCATTTTATTTTTCCCCCCAATTTTCCAGTAGACTCTCTGTGTTTTGCACAATGTTTGGCTGTAAGTCTCAGCATCTGCTTAAAACTGTTGCTGGTTGCAGACTCTCAGAGGACAATTCTGATAGGACAGAAAATGGAAACAACCTAGATGTCCCTCAACCAAATAATGGATATAAAGAAACTGTCCTATATTTGCACAATGGAATACTATTCAGCCATTAAAAACAAGGAAATTATAAAATGGGCTGGCAAATGGATGGAACTATAAAAGATCACCCTGATAACACAGGCCCAGAAAGACATACATGGTATGTATTCACTTATAACTGAATTTTAGCCATATAGTACAGGGTACGCATACTGTATCCACAGACCCCCAGGAAGAGAAGTAACACAGAGAACCCAAGAGAAGATGCTTAAATCTCCCTCAAAAGGGAAAACAAGAAAGACAGAGGTAGTTGTTGATGAGGGGAACAATGTAGAAGAGAGAACACAGGGAGAAATAAGGGTTGAGACAAGATCTATTTTCAATCATATTAAAATAAAGCAAGTTAATATGCCTCATTTGGATTTTTCATTTTTAGAGAGTATTAATTTTAAAGACATGAACATATTGTTTTCTACAGTTCATTGATAGCTCTTTTTTGGCTCCCTTTTCATTTATGATTGTGTTTATTTGACTTTTCTCTGTTATATTAATTTTTCTAAGGGATTTTGAATATTGTTTATCTTTTTAAAGAACCAGCTCAGCTTCATTAGGTTTATTATTGATTTTGATTGGATTTCATTAATTTTTCTATATATTGTTCTTAGGTTTTATTTTATTTTGTTTCTGTTCAATACCTTGGAGTTTTTAACCATTATTAATTTGAGACGTTGTAAACAGACATGAAAAGTCCTAAATTTACCTTACTTATGCCTGTTGGAAAACCCACTGGTTTTGATATTTCATGTTTTATTATAAGTCCTTTATTTTCTTATTAATTTTTTAAAGAGCTACCTATACTCAAATTGTGTTCTATTTAATCTCAATGAGACTGTATGTTCTCTGCCAGTTTTTCTTGCAGTTGATTTATAGTTTTATTCTACCTTTATAAGATAAAGTGTTGGGAGTTATTTTAAATCCCCATACTTACTGAGACTTTTCTTTTGTTCTAGTGTATGTTTTATTTTAAAATAAGTTCTATGGCCTTCGGAGAAAAAAATATACTATGTAATGTTTGAGTAAAATGTTTCGTAACTATTTGTAAAGTAGACTTACTCTTTGGCTTCAATTAATGACACTCTTTCACTATTTTGTTGTAGTTCAGTATAGTACATCTCTCAAGTCTTAGTGGGATTTTGAAGTCACCTACTATTATGTGTTTGGGTTAATCTACAATTCAATGCCTGGTAGTATTTGCTTTAAGGAATTTGGTGTACCTTAATTTACTCTGTATAGGTTTTTAATTATAATGTAATTTTTATGATTGTTTCCTTGACAAGAATAAAGTGACTATATTCTGTCTAGCTTTTCTTGACTTCTATTAGAATATCAATGCTTCTACGCTGTTTTATACACTTGAGTTATTTTGTTTTTCATTGCAAGTTAGTGTTTATCCTGGGAAGAGTAGTATGTTTCTTGTAGACAACCAAAACATACATTTTATTTATCATCCAACCAATCTGTTTGTGTCTTTGCATTAAAGAACTGAGACCAGGAATATAGTTATTGAGTTACTATTTAAAGATATGGTCAAAGGAGGGAATTAGGGTAGAATTGAAGAGAATGAGGAGGGAATTAAGGAGCAAATGAGGAATGGTATAGAAATCTAGTGCAGTGGAAACTTCCTAACATATATGAAGGCGATTTTAATAAATAGTCCAAATAATAAAGTAAAAGGAGCTACAACTGACCATCTCTTATCACTAAATGAGAATAGCCATTTATCAATACCAGGACTTGAATGCATCAATTGAGTTGTTGGCCAATTAGGTTTCGTGGAAATTTCCAAACAACCCAGGCTATTGCCAAGACACAATAATTAATTGCTCTCCACAAACTGGGAATACCATCCCATTGTTAAATACAACATTCACACAACTCATTAAACATGGAGACGTCAAGCTGTTGCCTACATAAAACATTCACTCTATGTTCAGTGGTATAGAACATGAAATGGTACAATGCAGACTATGAAAGAAATATGTAAACACCAACCTACTCACAAAACATTTGTTTTACATTCTGTCCTGCCTGAAAAAAAATATGCTAGGGTAACATTGTCATATATCTACGGGAGTCACCATGAAGTTTCTGATTTGACTTCAGGTCCACTCCGCATGATGGAACCCATACCCAAAAGTTCTTGAGTGACCAAGAAGCAGAGATTTGATAGCCCAGAGATCTAAGGTAAAACCAAATACAACTTGTCTAAACACAGTTAAGAAAGCAACAATAAAATGATTCCTAAATATTGAATTACTGTTTTGTATTTAAATATATTCTGTTTTAAATTCAAATTAAAGTACAATATCCTTTATCAGTTAATTTATTCTACTTTCCTATGAACTTTTGATTTTCAAAGTTATCCAATAAAGTCCATCAAACATTTGAGATTTATGAATAATTTCTAATATGAGTTAAACAAGGTTCATATCTAAAACAAGTTCATTGCAGAAAAGTGGATTAATTGTGGCTAGTCTATTCATGATAAGCCTTTTCTAATCCTACAAATAGGCTATCAATGGGTTACAAGATATAATTAAGCGACTCATCTCCTGATTCCAAAGAACAACAAATTTGGACAAAGAAATTCCTACTAAGTCGATGATGCTGACTTTGGCTCATAATACTACAATTAAATTATAAATTTAATCATTTCTCCACTCTCAATGTAACATTATCAAAGTTAATATTCATATTATTAATAGCCCGCAAATAATTCTGAGTTAGACATGAAACATTTTTATATAATACCAACTAACAGGGACAGGAATGCCATTACAAATTCTTCTCACTAACTTTCTCCATGGTTGTTTCAATTTTCTACTAAATTCTAAAGGAAAACAAAACAATAAAACAAAACAAAACAACAACAACAAAAAAACAACAACAACTCCCCAAAACAAGCAAACAAACAAACAAACAAAACCCCAGGGAAGTGTTTTGTTTTGAAGCTGTCTTCAAAAGATTTAGGCAATAATAATCAAGGAATTGACCTGACAAAAAGTATCAAATAACTGATACAAAATAACTCTTTCTTAAAAACAAACTAAAAACTAAGATTTACTTATACAAATTTAGCCAAATATACTACTATAAATCTAATAGCAAGGAATTAACATGGTGTTGAGTTTGTTATAATACTTTTATGTTAATTATATAATTCATAAGAAAACAATTGCATATTCTACATTTTTCAGCTTTTTTGTTTGTTTGTTTTTAGTATTTTTCTTTCTTCTTGTTGCTTGATTTAAAAATTTTTAAATACCTTGGCCAAGATTGATTTGTTCGCCTCAGTTGAGAATTCTTTAAGAACTTGGTGTAAGAATATCCCAGTTTTCTCAGATCTGAGCCCAGGGCGTCCTGCAGATACAGATGTACCAACGGAGGACCGTGCAAGGACCGAGCAGGACATAGACCCCCTACTCAGATCTGGCCTATTGGCAGCTCAGTCTCCATGCAGATCTCTGAGTGAGGGGATCAGGAGCTGCCTCTGTCATGAACTCAGTTGACAGCCCTCTGATCACCCTGGTGGTGATGCCTCCTTGCCAGGCAATGGAGGAAGAGGATCCAAGCAGTCCTGATGAGACTTAAGAAACTATGGGAAGTTGAAAATGGTGGAGAACTACCCCTTTCAGTGGACTAGGAGAATGGGATGATGGGAAAAGGGAGGGAGGGTGGGACTAGAGGAGTTGAAAGAGGGGGTTTAAATAGGGATATATAATGAATAAATTGTGAAGAAAAAAATAAAATTTTAAAACATAAAATTAAAAAGAATAAGCCATTTTTCTCAGAGTTGTTAGAACCCTACATATTATTATGACTTTCTCTTAAGAACTAATTTTATAAAATATCAACTTCAAGAGTCTTCAACCTACTTTTTAATCACTGCCTACTGTAGAAGACTGTCTGAGCCAGAATATTGTATATTAAGTTACTGTATAAAGTGGAATTCAATTTGAGTCTTGATTACCTCTTTTATCCAACGTATCTTATACATATGAGCTTTGAATTAAAAGTGTTTAGTTTCATTGTCCTCTGTGAGAAGCTTAGAGATGATTTGCTTAAAATAATTTTCTTTATTTTTTTTTTGTTAACTCCCATGCTGGTTGTGGAGGTAGGGAGGGAGTTGGAGCATGTATTTAAGTAAGAATTTGCAATCAAGTACAAGTTTTGCCGTGACCAGATGTATTTCTATTTCATTTCAAACTTCTAAAGCTATCAACAGATTTTTCTTTTGTCATAAAAAAATTTAGGCAGAAATTAAGATCAGCAATCTATATTTACCAAAAATATAGATAAATAATTTCTTGTTATATACCCATTTAATGCCCTCCACTTCTTTTCCTAAAATGTTACTACAAAAAAGAAAAGCAAAGGATGGAATACCTAGGCTTCATTTTAAATATTTTGTTGTGAATTCATATTTATTGTGGCTTGCTAAAAATAAAAATTTAACTGACTACTATAGCTATAAATCAGACAATGTTTGGTAGAGGCTGAACAGTGAAGAAACTTAGAAAGAAAAGTAACCAAGGTGTAGAAAGAAAAGAAAAGAATTAGGAGATACATTTTTTTTTTTTGGAGTATCCTTTCTGCTGATAATTTTAGGTTGACTTTCTCATACTTGTTATGTGGCAAATGTATTGTCTGAACATAATTCTAACAAGTATGCATATTATTAACATGTTTTTCAAGTGTATACTTTAGTATGAGCAAGACTGTTGAATTATTAAAGGAAGACCAACATATTAGGTGAACATGACTTCCCTCTAAAAATAGATTATAAGCATTTTTGAGTAATATCAAAGTAGGTAAATTTTATCTCTACTAATATTAGATACAATATGAAATAATGCATACATTTTAAAAAGTTTAATGTATATGAGCAAATGAACCTCTTCAGCTATTATTTTGCATATTTCAGTTTTGGTAATCTAAAGATTTTATTTTTTTAGAATAATAAATATGTATTTAGAATTATATATATATATATATTTCTGCTGTTTTAATGGACTTTTTCAATCTCTGTTGAGCAGTGAGGTTCTAGAAGTTAAATATATACAAATGATGAAGGCTTCTATTTTTAATGAGAAATTGGAGACTTAAGATCCAATTTTGTGCTACCAACTATTCTCTAGTATCTGTAGCAGTTTGTCAATCAGTATTCCATAGCATATCCTATAAGTTGGTAATTCCAACCTCTATACTTGCCCTTCTGTTAGAATTTTGAGAATGAAATATGTATTTATCAGAGTTGCATGTGATTTGTCTTTATCTTTGTTTGCAATTATAAAAAAATGAACTAGCATATTCATGTCTTAGCTCAGACAATTTTAACTTCTTCAGACATATAAATACACGACCACCATATAAAGTGGCAGTGATTCCTTCTGTTAATATATTATTGTCATCTCTCTCTCATTCTCTCTATCTCTCTCTCTATGGTCAACTATGTAACGTTCATTGTTGTGTGATTATTATCAGAGATTGAGCAAGGCTTCTTTAGGAAAATAGATTTTAATTATGTGAGAGATTCAGGCCAACACCTGTTGCAGAGAACTAAGGGCTTAGTGCTGAAAACAGAGCTTTTCAATCCGATGTGTGTTGCTTTGTATCTCATATATAGTGACTTACAATGTCACTGCCTATTTAAAAGCCCTAAGGCAGGATTGTAAATTGGCCCAGAGGCAGAGGAAGTGAAAGCCCCTTGAGCAGTGTAACAGAGTCTCACATAAGGTTTTAGGCAGAGGCTAAATCACATGCAGTACTCCTTTCCCTTATTTAACGGATTTTTGAGATGTCTTTTTCCCCCTAGTCATTTATCAAATATCTAGTATTACTTTTTTTTAAAAAAAACTAAAGTCTGGCTGGTATGGATCTACCTATCTCCTCTTAGTACAGAAAAAAAAAAAAAAAGTCTGTTGCATTCAATTCCCTTATCTGAGTTATGTCTTGTATTAGTATAGTTCATGTAGAGTAATATCTTTGTTACTGTTCTGTTGTGTAAAGAGACACGATGGCCAAGCAAACCTACGAAAGACATAATTTAATTGGTTGTATATCCACAGAAAGCATGGCATGAGGCAGAAAGGCATGGCACTGGAGCAGTAGCAGAAAACATATCTAATCTGCAAGCATAAGCCAGAAAGGGAGGGTGGGAGGGAGGAATGGAGAAAAGAACAGAGAGAGAGAGAGAGAGAGAGAGAGAGAGAGAGAGAGAGAGAGAACCAAATAGAGGCATGAACTTCAAAAACCTCAAAGACCACATGACAAAGGCACAACTCCTGAGAAACCATTCTACTGACTGCAAAACCGAATTTTCAAATATATGAGTCTGTGGGAGCCATTCACTTTCAAGTCATTAAAAGCAATCAATACTTTGTTAAATTTTCAGTTCTGTATTTGTTTCTAGAAAAACATATCCGTATTCCTGAGGTAGGACTGTCAGTAATGTAATGGTAAAGAAAGCAAGGCCTCTTTCTGCAGTCTACAGTTGGTAGTCCATACATGGACGAGCAGAAATGTCTGGGTAATTGCAAGTTGATGAATACTGAACTGGAACAGAGCTTCTGTAATCTTGAGCTAAATAAGATAGTAAATGATGCCAAACTACTCCCGTTTGGATATATTTCATTTCTAGCTTGGCAGCTAGGGAAGAATAAACCACACCCTTATCTCTGTAGTTATTTAACATAAATACCTATGTTATTTAAATGAAAGACAGAAGTATTTTGTGCTAGGGATTTACAGACTCACTCTTCTGGTGCTAATTGAAATTCCCTTATCTGAGTTATGTCTTGTATTAGTATAGTTCATGTAGAGTAATATCTTTGTTACTGTTCTGTTGTGTAAAGAGATTCATTTAAGATGTATTTTACTGTTTATCATATTTTTCAGAACATCTTAAGAATTATTTTTAATTTGAAAGAGTCACTTGTGATTTGACTGTCTCACCTGGTGACAGTCCCGGAGACCCTTGTACTTCCATTTTGAAAAGATGATGGTGCAGTATACGGCTATAATTCCTTTCCTATTATTTTTTCCTTTCTATACTGACTGCTTCATCACGTTGGGTAGCTTTCTGCTTTGCTGGTATGTGTCCTATTGTGAACATTTGTAAATGTATCCCTTAGGTGTCATTTTAGAAATATTTTTATCTTTCCCTTTATGAGTAATTTACATTTAAAATTGTGCTAGCAATTTCCTTTGTTATTATTTTTCTCTCAAACAAGTTGCACTTTGTAAGATAATACCTACTAGTATTATCTTATAATACTCTCTGGAATAAAGCAATTAGCAAGCCCTGCATTAGGTTCTCCTTTGACTCAAACTGTTTGCTAACATGGTACAGGAAAACAAAGGTTGAAAGAAAGTATTTGAGTTTATACTAGACACCATAATATGTGATGATAAAAACTCAGACCCAGGTCTCCCAATCATTCTGTATTAAAGTGCAAGAAAATAAAAGGAAGAAAGTGTGGATTATCCTAAAATGTACTCTGTGCAATATTTCTTGGTCATGTTGGTATCTAAGCTGTATACATGCATAGATATTCAAGTAAATAGAAGGGCTACATTAATATATATATTAATTTATATATATACTCTAGATATATTCATATCTAGAGGAGCTAGTGTTGATCCTGAGGACAAGAGAAGGGGGAACAAATCTGGCACATCTGCACTCTCACTGTAAGAGCTGTGGTATAAAATAGAACTAATCATGCATTAACTTTAAAAACTAAAGATTTATTTTGTTATGTTTATTTTTGTGTATTGGTGATTGTCTTCATGTATGTCTATACATCATGTGAGTGAAGTTTTCACAGAGATGAGAAGAGTGTTTTGTAGCTTGAGATAATTTTTAGCCAGGATACGGATATTAGGAACTGAACCATTATTGTTGGTTTTGTTTTCGCAAGAGCAACAAATGTTCTTTAACCCTGACACATCTCTCCTTCCCTCTACAGTTTTCTTTTAAACGTCATTGTATAAAGTGCTGTAAGAGATCTTCCCAGGTTGCAGAAGTCCCGATCCCAGGTTCCGTTTCTGACACCATAGATCAGTTCACTACTGTGCATAACTTCTAGGGATTCAATGTACTCTGTCCTTCGGGCGTCCCTGAAGGCAGGTGTTGCACTGAAAACAAAGAGAACAACAAAAATCCCCAAAGGGGTCCCAAAGGGGAAAAAATTTACAAAGGTATTGACACAAAAAACAAATAAGATACATAAATCATAAATAGAAAAATTACTTTTCCCGTTTCTAAATCCAGTGAATTTTTCATGAAAATCATAAAATGGCATTTAAAAAAGACAAATAAGTGATCAATTTGTAGCTCACAATTCAGTGGAAGCATAGTAGCAATAAAAAATTGGGAATAATTAGAATCAAGTTTGTAAAGAAATGGGAAATATTATCAGATGCAATAACGTAGATGGAAGGGGGTGACAGGGATGTAATCTTTGAAATACAAAAATTCTTACAACAGAAATTTGCTGAGTAGACAATATAATATATACACATTGAGATAAAAAAAAAACCTCAAGTGACAACACATGCTTGAGGGGATGTGGAGAAAGGGGAACCCTCCTCCATTTCTGGTGGGAATGTAAACTTGTACAACAACTTTGGAAATCAATCTGGTGCTTTCTCAGACAATTAGGCATACTGCTACCTCAAGATCCAGCTATACCACTGCTAGGCATATATCCAAAAGAGTCTCAAGTACACACCAAGGGCATTTGTTCAACCATGTTTGTAGCAGCTTTATTCATAATAGCCAGAACCTGGAAATGATCCAGATGTCCCTCAATGGAGAAATGGATACAGAATTTGCACATTTACACAATGGAATACTACTTACCAATTAAAAACAAGGAAATCATGAAATTTGCAGGCAAATGGTGGGATCTACAAAAGATCCTGAGTGAGGTATCCCAGAAGCAGAAAGACACACATGATATATATTCACTGATAAGTGGATACTAGACCTAAAAGACAGGATAAACATACTAAAATCTGTACACTTAAAGAAGCTGAACAAGAAGGAAGACCCAGGGTAAGATGATCAATCCTCATTTAGAAAGACAAATAGGAAATAGGAGAAGGCAAGAAACAGGACAGGAGCCTATCATAGAGGGCCTCTGAAAAGCTCTTCCTACCAGTGTATCAAAGCAGATGCTGAGACTCATAACCAAACCTTCAGCAGATTGCAGGGAATCATATGAAAGAAGGGGGAGTTAGTAAGACATGGAGAGGACAGGAGCTCCACAAGGAGAGCAACAGAACCAAAATCTTTAGGCACAGGGTTCTTTTCTGAGACTGATACTCCAGCCAAGGAACATACATGGATATAACCTAGAACCCCTGCTCAGACATAGCCCAGTATCCAAGTGAGTACCCTAGTAAGGATCTCAGGGACTGTCTCTCACATGAACTCAGTGACTGGCTCTTTGACAGCCCCCCCGCCAAGGGAGTAGCAGCCTTGCTAGGCCACAGAGGAAGACATTGCAGCCAGTCCTAATGAGACCTGATTAGCTAGGGTCAGATGGAAGGGGAGGAGGACCTCCCCTATCAGTGGACATACAGAGGGGCAGGGAGGAGATGCAGGAAGAAGGGTAGGAATGGGAGTGAATGAGGAAGGGGGCTACAGCTGGGATACAAAGTAAATAAACTATAATAAAAATAAATATTTCACTCAACTAAAAAAAATACAGACATAAACATTTTAAGAAATACCATATTTATCACCCTGCACAAAACTAAAGTCCAAGTAGATCTAAGACCTCAGCATAAAACCAGAACCACTAAACCTGTTAGAAGAAAAATTTGGAAAGAGCCTATAGCTCATTGGCACAGAAGAAAACTTCCAGAACAGAACACCAACAGCACAGGCTCTAAGATCAACAATCAATAAATGGGACCTCATGAAACTGAAAAACTTCTGTAAAACTAAAACTTCTGTCATCAGAACAAAAGGAGAGCCAACTAAATGGGAAATGATCTTCTACAACCTTACATCTGACAGTGTTAATATCCAGAATATATAAACAAATCAAAAAGTTAAACCCTAACAAACAAAGAAATCCAATTATAAATGGGGTACAGAGCAAAACAGAGAATTCTTAATTGAAGAAAATCAAATGGAAGAGAAACTCTTAAAGAAATGCTCAACATCTTTAGTCATCAGGGAAATGCAAACCAAAATGACCCTGAGATTTCACCTTATACCCATCAGAATGGCTAAGAACTCAAGTGACAGTGAGGGGAGCAGGGGCTGCCTCTCTCATGAACTTGCTTGTCTGCTCTTTGTTCACTTGCCCCTGGTGATGTGATCATGCCAGGCCACAGAGGAAGAGGATACAGGCTGTCCTGATGAGACTTGATAAGAAATGAGTAGATGGCAATGGTAGAGAACTCCCCTTTTCAGTGGACTAGGGGAAGGGGGAGGTGATAGGGAGGAAGAGGAAGGGAGGGTGCAACTGTCAGGAATTGAAGGAGGGGTCTTCAGTCTGGATATATAATGAATAAATTGAATCCAGATTCTGGCTGTTACAAATAAAGCTGCTATGAACATAACTGAGCAAATGCCCTGGTTGTATGGTTGAGATCTTTCAAGTATATGCCCAGGAGATTTATTGCTGGATCTTGAGGTAGCAATATTCCTAATTTTCTAAGAAAGCTCCAGGTTAATTTTCAAAGTGGTTATACAAGTTTACATTCCCATCAGTAATGAAGGAGGGTTTCCCTTCTCCACATCCTCTTCAGCATGTGACATCCCTTTGTTTTTTTTTTGTTTTGTTTTGTTTTGTTTTGTTTTTATCTTAGCCATTCTGATATGTATAAAGTGAAATCTCAGGGTCAGTTTGATTTACATTCCCTGGATGACTAAGGGCACTGAGCATTTTTAAGAGTTTCTCTGCCATTTGATATACCTCTGTTGAGAATTCTCTATCTCTGTGCCCATTTATTACTGGATTACTTGGTTTGATGGTGTTTAGGTGCTTGAATTCTTTATATATTCTGTATATTATCCCTCTGTCATACGTAGTTTTGCTAAAGATCTTTTCCCAGTTTTTAGGCTCTCGTTTGTTTTGTTGGCTGTGTTATTTATATAACACAAAGTTTTCAGTTTCATGAAGTCACATTTATTGATTGTTGATCTTAGAGCCTGTTGTGTTGGTGTTCTATTCAGAAAGTTGTGTCCTGTAACACAAAAGTGTATTCCCCACTTTTTCTTCTAACCAGTTTGTCTGGTTTTATGTCTAAGTCTTTGACCACTTCCGACTTTACTTATGCACTGGTGATAAATATGGATCTATCTGCACTTTTCTACATGTAGACATGTGATATTTTCAGGCATCATTTATTTTGTTATGTAGAGTCATATGATTATAGGTTATTAGATTAGATTGTTGAACTTTAGGGGAATTAATATCTTGCCTACCATCATAACTTAATCAACAGAAATATGATAGTGCCCAAATCATCCAGGTATTCTTAAACATGTTTTCACCGTTCTATAGCTCAAGCATCAATAAGTTGGGCTCATGTTATTATCCACTTTGCAAATCCAAGATGGCACTGTGGTTGTCATATTCAGTAAGCTTTATATGCATGATAATGGTTTTTCTATTTTAATTTATTTATTATTTTATTAATTATAGTTTTATCATTTTGTATCCCAGCTGTAACCCCTCCATCATCCCCTTTCAACCTCACTCTCCCTTCCTAATCTTCTCCCATGCCCCTCTCCAAGTCCACTGATAGAGAAGGTCCTTCTCCCGTTCCATCTGACGATAGCCTCTCAGGTCTCATCCATCAGGGCAGGGGCGTTGAATATTTGCCACTGTCAGTCCCTGGAAATGTCCATGGTGTCCTGGATCCAAACTGTTCCAGCTCATGGGTTGAACACTCTTGCCCAGGAAGCATCACTGTGGATGTTCTGGATTCCCCCATCTACTTACTCATTTCAGAATTTCGGATCCTGTGGCCCACAGATATGGTGCGTGCTGGTGCCACCATATTGGACTCTCTAGGTGGGTTCTTTGAATTATTACTATGATCCTTTAAGGTATGGCTGTATCTTTCATTAATATTTAATTTCAGTGCCAAGTACTTTGCTTGTTGATGAATGAAAAGTAAACTTTGTGGATTAATAACATACTTAGCACTTTCTACATGTGTGACAATATAAATGGAAAGAGAAAAACACCTAAGTTCTCTACATGTAAGTTCTCTAGAAAGAATATTATTGAGAAATATGCTCAAACTGGAATTTCATTTTAAATAAAAACCTTTACTAATGTACCAGAGTGACATTTTTTTTTGAGAAAAAGAATCTCTATTACCTTAACCATTGTTACTACCTATGACATCATTTTTTTCTATGACATCATTGAAATTTAGCATCGGTACTATAACATAGTTGAATAACTGCCAATAATTTGAATTTCCAACTTCTTATTGTCTACTGTTTAGCTGTCTCATCCAAAAATAAAACCATCCTTCTTGCAGGGAAACTCAAGACACCGGCTGTTTATAAGGGGTGAACCAAGAAGGTGTGCTAAGGATAGGTGCAATATCCCATCCTACATGGGAATTCCTTAAATTCAGGAACTAAACAATTTAACAGTTTCTGAAGTTCCTGAAACTGGGCAGTTTCACCAGACTCCCTCAGCCCTCAAATATATGTAAGCTGTAAGGAATTCTGAGACACACTCAGATTAACACCATTGTCCAGAAGATGATGGTAAGACAATGATAATGGTGATAGTTGTGGTGAGGATGAGATAAAGCTGAGAATGTCAGTACACACCTATAATCGCAGAGCTGGGAAGGTGGGCAGGTAGGTGGGCAGGTAGGTGGGTAGGGCCATGCAGGCCAGGCCAGGATGGGCAGGTCTATATCAACCGTATGGAAGGGACACTCTCCAACCCATTGGACTGATTGTGTTGCTTATAGAGTGCATTCCTGAATTTCGGCTTTCATGAGCTCTCACCTATGCTGAGGTGGGCTTAGGTGACATGACTGTTTTCAATTCATTTCTGTTCTTGTAGGTAATCCTCCCTCATATTCTCATTATTAACCCAATAAAAGACATTGGTGACCCTGTAGATTTAGGGATATCCTTAATTTGGGCTTGCATAAGTTTCCTCTCTGAGGCTAAGAAATATTTGTTCAGATCTCCTGAGGAATAATGCCATACAGTATATATATATATATATATATATATATATATATATATATATATATATGTGTGTGTGTGTGTGTGTGTGTGTGTGTGTGTGTGTGTGTATACTGCCAACAAAGCGATTGAAACAAATACTATTTACTATGAACATTGAAAAGTTTAAGAACTCGGGTACATACTGGATGTTTTTCTGCTGATGGTTTCAGGCAACTTGAAGCATTGGGAATATGACCTAACTTGAGACCCAGGCTTGTCTTCTAAGTACATCGATTACATTTATTATAGATTCTGATAGAGATAAAACTGATTTTATATGTTTTTAGAAGATGCTGACCATTCTATGCCTTGTGATCTCTAGACCAATAGCTTTATTGTCAAACCACCTAAATTTCCGTTGTATTGATCTTTAAAGATATTTTCTGATACAAAATGA
This sequence comes from Meriones unguiculatus, assembly GCF_030254825.1. NCBI lineage: Eukaryota > Metazoa > Chordata > Mammalia > Rodentia > Muridae > Meriones > Meriones unguiculatus. The sequence goes on from NC_083363.1 coordinate 50,424,730, forward strand.
CTGCCTGCAGACTGGAAAGGATCTTCCCCAACCCTACATATGAAAGAGGGCTAATATCCAGAATATATAAAGAACTAACAAACACCAACAAACAAAGTAATCTAATTTAAAAATTGAGTACAGAGCTAAACAGAGAATTCTCAACAGAGGAATATCGAGTGGCAGAGAAACACTTAAAGAAAGGCTTAGCATCCTTAATCATTCGGGAAATGCATAACAAAATGACAGTGAGATTTCCCCTCACACCCATCAGAATGGCTAAGATCAAAAACTCAAGGGGTGATGCATACAGGAGAGGTTATGGAGAAACAGGAACCCTCCTCCATTGCTAGTGGGACTGTAACCATGTACAACCACTTTGGAAATCAATCTGACACTTCCTCAGAAAAAGTAGGAATAGTGCTACCACAAGATCCACTCCTAAGCATATACCCAAAAGAGGTCCCACCATTCAATAAGAACATTTGCTCAACCATGTTCATAGCAGCTGTATTCATAACAGCCTGAACCTGGGAACAACCTTGATGTCCCTCAACAGAGGAATGGATACAGAAAGTGTGGTACATTTACACAATGGAATACTACTCAGCAATTAAAAACAAGGAAATCATGAAATTTGCAGGCAAATGATGGGAACTAGAAAAGATCATACTGAGTGAGAAGCAGAAAGACACAAATGATATATGCTCACTTATAAATGGATAGTAGACATATAATATAGGATAAACATATTAACATCTGTAGCCTTACAGAAGCTAAACAACAAGAAAGACCAGAAGCAAGATGCTTAATCCTGATTCAGAAGGACAAACAAGATCAGAAGTAGAACACAAGGAACAGGGCAGAAGCCTTCTACAGAGGACCTCTGAAAGAGTCAACCCACCAGGGTATCGAAGGAGATACTGAGACTTGTGGCCAAACTTTGGGCAGAGTGCCGGAATCCTTATGGAAAACTGGGAGATGGAAGGACCTGGAGGAGACAGGAATACTACAAGGAGAACAACAGAGCCAAAATACTTGGGTCCAGGAGGTCCTGCTGGAGACTGATACTCCAGGTAAGGACCATGCATGGAAAGGACCTAGACCCCCTGTTTAAAGGAAGTCCATTAGCTTCTCAATTTCCAAGTGGGTTCCCTGTTAACAGGTACAGGGCCTGTCTCTGACAGGAACTCAGTGGCAGGCTGTCTGATCACCTCCTCCTGGCTGTGCAGCCTTGCAAGGCCACAGAGGAAGATGATACACCCAGCTTTGATGAGACCAGATAAGCTAGAGTCAGATAGAAGGGGAGGAGGTCCTCCCCAGCAGGGGACTAGGGAAAGTGCATAGGGTGAGAAGACAGAGGGTGGGTAGGACGGGGAGGGTGTTGCAGAGGGGATACGAAGGGAATAAATTGGAAAAAAATCAATATATAAGTAAAACTAAATTTAAAAATATATTTTCTGATATCTAAAATCACCTTTAAACTGTCCGACTGAGAATAATTTTAATTTGGATTAAATTAAATCCATTTATTAGAAATCTTACTAACACCTACATAATCATTCCCCTTTGAAGTGTAGGAGTGAAACTCTATCACATGTTCATACTCCTCTAACAGGGGATGAGAGCATTACAGAGGCTTCCCTAAGAGGCAGCAGATATTTCATGGGCTGTCTTGGAAATACAAAATTTTGGGGCTGTGAAGACTGCTCAGTAGGCAGAAGCTACTTTACAAGTTTGAGGACTTGTGTTTGGAGCCCCAGAATTCACTTAAAGCCAGACAGGTTTGTGAATGTCATAATCTTTGAGTTATTACCACTACACCGGATGAAGAGATAGGAGTATTTCTGTGAGTTCAGGCCTTGATGCCTGTTAAATGGAGCAGTGAATAAATCGCAAAGCAAAATGGAAGATTAAGAAGACCACCTAAGGTTATCTTCTGTCCTCCTAGTGATTGTTGTTTTAAATATGCATTAACATCCTTCTTAAGCACACATGCATACCACAGACACAAAGACACTGAGACATGCATACACGACAGACACACCCCCACAAATAAGGAATATAATATTAAGTGGTTTGTCATTCAAACTGTATTTTTTCTGTTATTCTTATGTCTACAGGGCATTTTCCTTGTCATTATGTCAGCTAACTGGGACTGATGTTAAAGTTAGGAAAATTAATGTCACAGTTTTAAAAAGCTTCATTTCTGAGGAACCAAAAGCCATGCTAAGTCATTTCATGTCAAATAAATGATGTATTCAAAAGCTGCTTTTCCTTGTAAGAAGTAAAAGCTTGAGATCTGATAATCTGAAAAACACAAAGTTAAAACCTTGTATTTGGTTGATGAATATGTTCTTTCTTGCTGTGTATATTCAGTAAGTATTTGGTAGCAGTTTTTCCTATTGCAAGAAAATAGAAGGCTGAGATAAGAATATGGATGGGGAGGGATGGAATTGGTATAAATACTCATCTGTAAAATAAAAAAAATAATCAAAATAAAATCTTTATAAACATTATTTTACGTAAATTTTCTTAGATTCAGATGTCAATCGCTAGAGATTAAGCAATAGCATTTTGTGCAAAAATATGTGGTGAGACAGGTAACATTCTAGCACCAAAAAAGTTGGAAAGGGTGGGTGCAACTTGGAAGATATGACAAAATTTCAAGCTTTGCATATGGGGCTTCATGCTCTATAGGAAGATGATCAGGGAGAAGACCTTAAGGGTTGATGTATATTGTGGTTGCCAACACTGTTAACACAGTCTCCATTGCTATGAAGTACCCAAGCACCTGCGGGAGTACTGAGAAACTTTAGTATATCCGGTAGGACCTAGCGTTGCTCAAGAGTAAGGATTAACATAGCATCCTCACACATAGATCAATTTACTGCAAACATGCTTCGTGTTCTCTCTCTCTCTCTCTCTCTCTCTCTCTCTCTCTCTCTCTCTCTTTCTTTCTTGGTGGTAGTGGGTGTAAGTTTGTGGTCCTTCTTCCCCCCCTCGCCAAACCCTGGGAAATTTCTAAGCATTAATATTGACTGTTTTTATTTTCAGACTTAAGAGATAAGGCAATGTATCAGTCCTCTGCTGGCACATAGAAATAGTTTAGGGCTCTGACGTTTATGTACTACCACAGGTTTGGCCCGAGGATTCCTGGTCCTAACACTTCTTTTTTACTCTAGTTTTGATCCCTCCCCCTCCCACTCTTTCATTTTCTTTCTTCTATTTATTCCTCTTTAATTCTCCTCAATATTGTATGTATGTATGCATGTGTAACATACACAATGAGATGTAAAACAAATTTATATACTGTTTTTATAATTAATCAAATCTTTTAGCTATCATATTGAAATCTTACTATTGTGTTTAAGTTTAAATCACCTATATTTTGTGTTTATCTATCATGTGGAATTGTCTCCTTGCAATATGTTACATATCCAATTTATCTTGCTGATATTGAAGCTTATGTATGAAACATATTGACATTTATTTTTTTCATACTGAATGGGGATTTATTTTTTCATTATTATTAGTATTATTGATTATTATTATTTATAATTTATTCACTTTGTACCCCAGTTGTAGCCTCATCCCTCATCTCTTCTCAATCCCACCCTCTCTCCTTCTTCTTCCCATATCTCTATTCCCTAGTTCACCTCTAGGGGAAGACTTCCTCTCCTGCTGTCTGACCCTAGCCTAGCAGGTTCCACCAAGACTGCCTGGATTCTCTTCCTCTGTGGGCTAGCTAGATCAACACAGCAACGAGAAGTGATCAAGGAGCAAGAAACAGAGTTCATGTCACAGACTGACTCTTCTCCCCTAAAGAGAGGACCGACATGGACCCTGAACTATGTACTGTGTCTGAGCAGGTGTGCTAGGTCCTATCTATGCATCTCTATGAATCTTTGGTTGATGTATCAGTCTCTGAGCCTTCTTTTAAGTTTGTTTGTTTGTTTGTTTGGCTTTGTTAGTTTCCTTGTGTGGTTCCTGTCTTTTCAGGACATCTTTTTTTTTTTTTATCAGTTACATTTTATTAACTCTGTATCCCAGCCGTGTCCCCATCCCTCATTCCCTCCCAGTCCCTCCCTCCCTCCCTCATCTCCACCGTGCCCCTTTCCAAGTCAGGACATCTTATATCCTCCCTTTTCCATATGACGCCCTGCACTCTGTCTAAAGTGTGGCTGTGAGTCTCTGCATTTGCTTCAATACCCTCCTGTGCAGAAATCTTTTAGAAGACATCTGTGGTAGGCTCCCATCTTGTTCCCTCTCTTTTATTGCTTCTGGTGTCTATCCTCTTTTCCCTTCAGGATGGGTAATAAGCATGTGCCCCAGGGTCCTCTTTGGTCCTCTTTGTTGTTTAACTTCTTTAGGTTTGTCGATTTTAATATGTTTATCTTATATTATAAGGCTAATATCCATTTATAAACGAGAATTTGCCTTCAATTTTTATGACTTCCTTTTTTTTTTTTAATAGTTGAGTAGAATTCCATTGTGTAAATGTAACACTTACTGTATCCATTCATCAGTTGAGAGACATCTAGGTTGTTTCCAGTTTCTGGCCTATCAGAGTTGTCCTGGCTATTACAAATAAACAACCTGCTATGAACATAGTTGAGGATATGTCCTTGTTGTATTGTTGCTCATCTTTTGAATACATGCCCAAGGGTGGTATAGCTGGTGTAACTTTAACCAAGCAAGTGAAAGACTTGTATGAAAACAAAACAAAACAAAACAAAACAAAACAAAACAAAACATCAAGTCTCTGAAGAAAAGAAATGAAGAAAATATCAGAAGATAATTGGCAGGATTAACATACTGAAAATGGCAGTCCTAACAAAAGCAGTCTACAGATTCAATGCAATTTCCATCAAAACACTAAAACAACTCTTTACAAACCTTGAAAGAACAATTCTCAACTTCATATGGAAATACAAAACAAAACAACAAAAAAACAGAATAGCTAAAACAACCTGTGAAATAAGAAAAAAAAAAACCTTATAGAAGTATATCCATCCTTGATCTCAAATTGAACTATAGAACAACAGTTATAAACAACATTGGAGTGGCATAGAAACAGACTGAAAGATCTATGGAATTGAATTTAAGACCCAGAGGTAAACACACACACCAAAGGACAACTGATTTTTGACAAACAAGCCAAAACCATACACTAGAAAAAAGACAGCATCTTCAAAAAATGACACTGGTCTTTCTGGATGTCTACATGTAGAACAATGGTAATAGATCCATACTTATAACACTGCACAAAAGTAAAGTCCAAGTGGATCAAAGACTTGAACATAAAACAAGACACACTAAATCTGTTAGAAGAAAATATTAGGAAGAGCCTTAATGCATTGATACAGGAGACAACTTCCTGTACAAAACACCAGAAGCTCAGATTCTAAGGTCAACAATCAATAAATGGGATCTCATGAAATTGAAAATCTTCTGTGTTTTTATATATTTTTAAATTAATTTATTTTTATTATTTACAACTTACTCATTTTTTATCCCAGCTGTAGCCCCCTCCCTCATTCCCTCCCAATACCACCTTTCCCTTTCTTTTCCTCCCATGCCCCTCCCCCAGTTCACTGATAGGAATGATCCTCTTCCTCTTCCATCTATGAGGTCTCATCAGGACTGGCTGCATTGTCTTCCTCTGTGGCCTGGTAAGGATGCACCCTCCCCTGAGAGGGAGGTGATCAAAGAGCAAACCAATCAGTTTATGTCAGAGACAGTCCCTGTTCCCATTACTAGGGAACCCAATTGGACACTGAACTGTCATGAGTGATGTATCCCAGAAGCAGAAAGACACACACGGTATATACTCACTCATAAGTGGATATTAGACATACAAGATAAACATACTAAAATCTGTACACCTAAAGAAGCTAATTAAGGAGGAGGACTCTGGGGATAATGCTCGATCCTCATTCATAAAAGCAAAGAGGATGGACATCAGAAGAAGGGAAAAACAGGGAACAGGACAGGAGCCTGCCACAGAGGGCTCCCGAAAGACTCTACCCTGGAGAGTATCAAAACAGATGCTGAGGCTCATAACCAAACTTTGGGCAGAGTGCAGGGAAGCTTATAAAAGAAGGGGGAGATAGAAAGACCTGGAAAGTACAGGACCTCCACAAGGAGAGCAACAGAACCAAAAACTCTGAAAACAGGGGTGTTTTCTGAGACTGATACTCCTACCAAGGACCATTCATGGAGAAAACCTAGAACCCCTGCACAGATGTAAACCTTGCTCTTATACCCCCAGATAATATCTTTCTCTCTCTCCCTCCTTTCCTCCCTATCTTCCTCTCCCTTCTTTTTCCTCTCTTCCTCCTTCCTCCTTCTCTGTACATGTATATATGTGTGTGAGTTTGACACAGTAATATTTGGTGAAGATACTGGGATATAGAATGAATTGTAGGGGGGTTAGAAGGAAAGGGCTGAAGGGAAGAAAGGGAAGCAAAAAATGATGTAGTTATATTTTTAATTAAAAATATAAAATAACAGAATGAAAAATTACAAATTCAATTACATCTGAAAATCAGAAGAAAGGCAATTTTTTATAATACATAATATGTCCTAATTCTTATGAGAAGATCATAAGTTACCCTCGAGTGGTTCTTCAGAAAGAATCGACATATTTTTTTTTCTTGAATAAGGTTTAGCTTTTTGCAATTCTTACATACAAGTAAATGTTTAGTAATTTCCTCATGGCAGTAATTTCCTACAGCTAAGCTGACACCAAGCCCCTACCAGAAGTTTTCTTATTTCGCTTGTGTCAAGATCATCAACAAGGCAAAATATCACCCTTTTTAAATTAATCCATTACCATTTCTTCTCAGTGGTTTATGGATCTTCATTATCTATGTGCATTGTAATTTACTAATGGAATTTGAGCTAAAAAAAAAAGCCAAGCAAATAAATAATTTATAAATAATAGAAAGGAGACTTTAAACTGTGTGTGGTTATACATCCCTTAATTCCAGCACTCTGAAGATAGATTTAAAGAGATCTCTGATTTGGGGGGCACCCTTAACTTCAGAGAACAGGTATGGCTATACAGAGAAACCTGTCTAGAAAAAAAGCCAAAGGAGGAAGAAAAGGGAGTAAACGGAGAAGTAAGAGGTGGAGGAGGATGAGAAAACCATGGAAATGTTTGGGTGATGACTGCTTTCCTACTGTTAGCTTTATTTTCAGGATTCTTTTCACTATAAGTACATTGAAGAAAAAAAGAGAAGGAAGCAGTTTATAGGAGCAATTCCTGTGAAGAAGTAATATAATTTATTTAAATTTTAAGGATGACTACTATGCATAAATTATAGGCATTATGCTTTTATAATTATTTACAGTAATTTCCAGCTGTTGTTTAGCTAAAAATTAAGTAGCATTGTTACTAATGAGAACATATTAAAATTGTTATGTTTTTTTCACAAATCATAATTTCACCAAATTTATGGAGACTCTTAACAAATTTGCACCCTAAGTTCTGTGAGTATATCATAGTAATCCTAACCACTAACCCACAAAAAGTAACTGAAGTTAGAAACAAACATTATAGCTGTTAAGAAAGAATATATGTAAAGAGGACAGAAGTAGTGAGAAGTTTACTAGACTGTTACATTATTTCTATATTTTTTTTCAGAGAAATTTGCTAACTGAAGGTTCAAACTCTTAAATACAATTTCAAGTTAATACAAATATTGATACTAATTAAAGAAGCCTTCAACTAAATTATGCTATTGTGTCCTGTTCTTAATAACTGGAATATTTACATAAGAATTACACAGCCACTCCTGATGAGACCTAATTGACTAGGATCAGAAGGAAGGAAAAAAAGCCCTCCCCTAACAGTGGACTTGGGGAGGGGCATGCATGCAGAGGGTGGAGGAAGGAAGGAATTGGGATTGGAGGAGGGAGAGAACCACAGGGGGGATACAAAGTGAATAAAGTGTAATTAATAAAGAATAAAAAATTAAATAAAAATAAAAATTGAAAGGAGAAAAAAAAGAATTACACATAGCGTTAGTTCCTATATTTTATCCAGAGAAATTGTAACTAAGTAATTCTTATTGTGTTTAAAGCCAGAGACTCCACTTAAACTATGAATTTTCCTTATTCATTTAAGAAACAGAAGATTATTTCTGAGAAACAAAATATCTCATTGGAAACATAAATTAACAAGAACTTCTAAGTCCTTGAACTCTGAAGAAACTGTGATACAATTATGTTGTCTGAGTGAAAGCAACAAGTCTATGGAAAATGTTTTTTTTACAATGTCAGCTGTTGTTTGCTAAGAGCTACACATTTTATTTGGCTAAAGTATTTTATTAAAAGGAATTATAGATGTGATGCACAAGTGTTAATTAGTTTTGAACACTTAACAGCTTATTATCAAGGAAATAATTTATTTTATTTTATTTTATTGTGTCATTTTTATTATGTATTGTACCTGCATCTGTTCTTCTTAAAGTAAACTATGTATGTTAAAATTTAGTTTATTTTACATGAAGAAAAATTTATTATCATAAGGAAAGGAACAGAATTTTGAAGAAATACAGTAATATGCTTTAAAAATGTTTATTATCAGTTATTACGATTCATTCAATTTGTGTTCTGGCTGTGCTTTTGTTTCTCAGTTTCATTTATTTATTTATTTATTTATTTATTTATCCAGGTATTTATTCGAAGGTGCTCCTTTATTTTTCTTCAAAATTGCTTGGGCAAAATTCTTCTGGCAGTTTTTATTTTTTTCTACAATGCAGCCACTTTTGATGAGAACTGACAGACTAAGATCAGAAAGGAGAGGAGAACCTCCCCTATTAGTGGACTTGGGGAGTGGCATGCAAGCAGAGGGAGGAGGGAGGGTGGGATTGGGAGGGGAGGAGGGAGGAGCTTATGGGGGGATGCAGAATGAATAAAGTGTAATTGATGAAAAATTAAAAAAAAATAAAAAAAAGTGAAAAAAATTAAAAACCACTGCATGAGTCTCGAGGTAGCACTTTTCACAGCTGTCTAAGAAAGCACCAGATAGATTTCCAAAGTAGTGGTACAAGTTTACATTCCCACCAGCAATAGAGGAGGGTTCCCCTTTCTCCACATCCTCTCCAGCATGTGATATCACTTGAGTTTTTTATATTAGCAATTCTGATCAGTGTGAGATGGAATCACAGAGTCATTTTTATTTCATTTCCCTGATGACTAAGGACTTTGAACATTTATTATTATCACTATTATTATTTACAATTTATTTACTTTGTATACTGATTGAAGCTCCCTCCTTCATCTCCTCTTGGTCCCTCCTTCCCTCTTTCTCACCTATTCCTCTCACCTAGTTCACTGATAAGGGAAAGTCTTCCTCCCCTACTGTCTGACCCTCGCCTATCAGCTCCCATCAAGAGTGCCTGTATCCTCTTCCTCTTTGGGTTGGCTAGGTCACCCACCAGTCAAAAGTGATCAAGGAGCAGTCAACCAAGGTTATGCCATATACTGTCTCTTCTCCCCTTATTAGGGAGCCTACATGGAGACTGAGCTGTTTGTGGGTTACATCTGAACTGGGGGCCTAGGTTTGGTTTGATGAATCACTCTCTGAAGTCCCCCCTTGGCCCAGTTTTTTTTTTTTTTTTTTTTTTTTTTGTCTTTTTTTACTTTGTTGGTCTCCTTGTGGGGATCCTGTCCCCTCAGGGTCCTTATACATCCTCCCATATCCATAAGACTCCCTGTGCTCTGTCCAAAGTTTGGCTGTTGAAATCTGCATTAGCCTCAATCCCCTGCTGGGTGGAGTCTTTTAGAGGACATCTGTGGTAAGCACCAATTCTGTTCCCTCTCTTCTACTGCTTCAGGTATCCATCTTATTTTCCCTTCTGAATGCATCTTTTCTAGGATCCTCATTGTTGTTTAACTTCTGTAAGTCTGTAGATTTTAGTGTGTTTATCCTATATTTTATGGCTAATATTCACTTATAAGTGAGTATATATCATGTGTGTCTTTCTGCTTCTGGGTTCCCTCACTCATGCTCTTTTCTACTTCCATCCATTTCCCTCCAAATTTCATGATATCCTTGTTTTTAATAGCCATGTGGTATTCCATTGCATAAATATATCACAGTTTCTGAATCTGTTCCTTAGTTGCGGGGCATGTACTTGTTTCCAGATTCTGGCAATCATGAATAAAGCTGCTAAGAACACAGTGGAGCAAATTTCTTTGTTGTATCGTTGAGCATCTTTCAGGTATATACCCAGGAGTGGTGTAGCTGGGTCTTGAGGTAGCAATATTCCCAGTTTTCTGAGAAAGGGCCAGATTGACTTACAAAGTGGTTGTAAAACTTTACATTTCTACCAGAAATGAAGGAGGGGTCTTTTTTCTCCACATCCTCTCTAGTGTGCATTGTTACTTGAGTTTTTGATCTTGGCCATTCTGATGGGTGTGAGATGAAATCTCAGAGTCATTTTGATTTGCATTTCCCTGGCAACTAAGGAAACTGAACATTTCTTTCTATTAATTTTTTTAATTTAATAATTATCATTTATTACAATTTCTTCAATTTGTATCCCGGCTGTGTCCCTCTCCCTCATCTACTCCCGATCTCACCCTCCCTCCCTCTTCTCCCCCTATGCCCTTCCCCTAGTCCACTGATAGGTGATGTCTTCCTCCCCTTTAGCTGACCCTAGCTTATCACAGCTCATCAGGACTGGCTGCATTATCTTCCTCTGTGAACTGTCAAGGCTGCACCTCCCAGGAGGAGGTGATCAGAGAGCTGCCACTGAGTTCATGCCAGAGAAAGCCCCGTTCCTCCAATTGGGGAACCCTCTTGGATACTGAGTCTATGAGCTACATCTGGGCTGGGATTTTAGGTCTTCTCCATGCATTGTCCTTGGTTGAGGTATCAGTCTCTGCAGGAGCCCCAGGGCTCAATTTTATTTGGTCTATTAGTCTTTTGGAGCTCCTGTCCCCTCCACTTCTTTCTATTTCTCCCTACTTTCATAAGATTACCTGCACTCTGCCCAAAGCTTGGCTATGAATCTCAGCCTCTGCTTCGAAACTGGATCAGCAGTCTTTCAGAGGCCATCTGTGGTAGGCTCCTGTCCTATTCCCTGTCTTTTCCTGCTTCCCCTGTCTATCACATTTGTCCTTCTGAATGAAGATTGAGCATCTTTCCTCTGGTCTTCCTTGTTGTTTAGTTTCTTGGAGTATACATTTTAGCATTTCTTTAAGTGTTTCTCTGCCATTAGATATTACTCTGTTGAGAATTCCCTATTTATCTTTGTACCTCATTGAGTAATTGGATTATTTGGTCTGTTGGTGTTTTATTTATTCTGGATATTAGCCTTCTGTCATATGTGAAGAACTTTTCCTAATCTGCAGGCTGTTGTTTTGTTCTGTTGACAGGATCTTTTGCTTTACAGAAGCTTTCGGTTTCATGAGGTCTCATTTATTGATTGTTGCTCTTAGAGCCTGTGCTGTTGATGTTCTGTTCAGGAAGTTGTCTCCTGTGTCAATGCATTCAATTCTCTTCCCCACTTTACTTCTAACAGATTTCCTGTGTCTGGGTTTTATGTTGATGTCTTTGATCCACTTGGACTTTACCTTTGTGCAGAGTGATAGATATGTATCTATTTGTATTTTTCTACATGTAGACATCCAATTAGATCAGCACCGTTTGTTGAAGATGCTGTCTTTTTTTCCATTGTATGGCTTTGGCTTCTTTGTCAAAAATCAGTTGTCTGTAGGTGTGTAGGTTCATTTTTGTGTCTTTGTTTCAATTCCCTTGATCCTCCAGTCTGTTTTTATGCCAGAACTATGCAGTTCTTATTACAATTACTGTATAGTACAGCTTGAGATCAGGGATGGAGACAGCTCCGAAACTTCTTTTATTGTCCTGGATTATTTCAGCTACTCTGGGTTTTTTGTTTTACCATATGAAGTTGAGAAATTGTTCTTTCAAGGTCTGTAAAAAAAAACTGTGTTGGTGTTTTGATGGGAATTGCATTGGATCTGTAGATTGCTTTTGGTAGGATGGCCATTTTTACTATATTAATCCTACAGATCCAAAAGGTTCAGTGCCTAGAGGGTATAGTAATCCTATACATCACAACCTTACTCAATATTATGAAGAACCATGAAAGCCAAACTTGTTAATAAAACTTGTTTCCATCACCTTGCCTACTGCTTCAGTGCTTTCTCATAGCCAGTTTTAAAAGATATAATATACTAAGAAAATTTGGCATGAGGTCAGTAGCTAAAGCAGAATTTAGAGAAGGTAAGGCTAGTGTCTTATTCAAAAGTTGACAAATGGAGTTTTATGTGTGTGCAGAGGTATAGCAATGTTCTGCTTTAAACTCTTTACCAAGATTATCAGGCACTAGTAGTTTCTGTTGGTTGGACTGTAAATAAAATTTAAATGAAAGTTAGAGAAAAGATATAAAATGATAGTACTATTTAATGGTAAACTTCTCATCAAGAATAAGAAACTTTTAGGTAACGGATGTTGGGCCTCAGCCTTTTTGATCTTGTTAGCTGGTGAAGATAAGAGATAAAACTTTTTGTTTTGTTTTATATACCTTACATTAACTTCAAGAATAATCTTGTGAGTTTTCTGATTTTCTGACATCTTCAATACTTGTAACATTTATACATATTTTATTTTTATAAATTCCTTTACTTCAAAGGAAAGGTGTTTCAATTAATTAGAAGTGTCTTTCTTTGGTTCCTATAATCTTTTCTCTTCTTCTGCAATGTTTCCTGAGCTACTATTTGGAGAGATAATGTGCTTTTCTTTCCTCCACTGGCTGAATTTGGACATTCTATGCTACAGTAAAAGGAAATTTCTTTTCTATATATTGACTTATTTTGAATCTCAGAAAGCAATGTCCCTTATATATAAAAAATCCATCTATGATAAGTAATTCCTTATTTAATACTTATGAATTTTGCTCAGGATTTAGAGTCTTTGAAAGCCTCATAAGTTAAGCATTGTTATTTCTCTCATTGTTATTTTTCTTTAGGAACTCTTGCTCAAAACAATTTTGGCCTATTTGTCTTCAAAGGACCCTGGACATTTGAATGACTTCTGTTAACTCCTTCTGAGTAATTTAATACCATACAAACCCGGTTTATAATCTTGTATACATTTTATAGATTCACCAGAGCATCTCTTACCCCTTTAACATTGTAACACACTCTGAGACTCAGATATGCCATTGACATATGCCATTGACACCATGCTCTTGCTGGTGTCCTGATGAGTTAATCTCTTTCTTAGTTTTATGTGAGTATAACCCTAGCATTTCCATGAGCAAGGTAACAAACTCTGTCTTACCTTGTTATGTCCTTTCTCCTTCTAGTATCTAGTAATCCCTGACATTCATGGGGACCTCAACTGGTGATATCCATGAGCCTCTGGTGGATTATAGGAACTAGTTATCAGAGACTTATTTCCCTTGCATTGCCTCAGTCAATGAAGGCATTGTGTTAAGAAGAGATGAATGAAAGTATTGTTCAGATTCAACACCTCAACTTCACTCAAACTGATCACATCTGCCCATGTCCCATACCATCAAAGTAAGTTCTGAAATGTTTAGTTCATAAAACTTCCTCAGTAAAAGCATATTGTAATAACATTATTTATTTTTATTTTTTCCCAATACACAAACTATTATTATGGTAAACACCTGCATACTGGACCATGGACTATCACTTCATTTAGATTAAAGATTATACCAGAAAGGTACCATTATCGTCTCTTCCACATCATTGATAATTCCCTCTATAGGTTTGAAATTCTAGGAGTCCGAGGAAGAAAAGCCTTTTAGCACATATGTGATTTTTATTCTCTTTCTCTTTTGCTTACCTTTTGTAACCAATAATATAATACCTCCTTCTCTCATATTTTTCATGGCAAATTGGAGAGCAGTGTGGAGGGTATAATTGTCAATTACCCATGTTGATTCTTTCATTACATGAGCAAGTTCTTTATGGGCAGAGTGCTCAGCCTCAGTTAAACGTGTTATCACCCACTGGTAAATGCAGTAGAATACACCCACATCTATCTCCTTCCACAGCTTGCTTATGATTCCTCCCAATATGTGTTACTTAGATGTAATACAGTATACGGCACGGTCCAACAGTCAGTTTGTGAATTTTCTGATACTCACATGGCAGGCTCCATTCGTCAAGGAGACAAGCCAACACATATGATGCAGAGGACTGCCACCCTTAAATTTCTTCCAGTGATGTTTCATCTTCAAATGTGTCAACACTGGTTAAATTTCTTATCACATATCAACAGGTAACTGTCACCTGCTCACATTGTGTTTCTTTGCTGTTTTATTTATGATATTAAAATTTTTATGTAAGAAATGTAACATTATTTTCACCATGAAAAACTGCCAAGGTTGTAAATTTGTATTCTTCATCTACTTTCACACTTAAACGTCCTGCCATAAGTCCATTTTAGAGCTCAGGAGAGGAGACTATCAAGTAATTATAGTGAGTAGTATTTGCATTTAATAAGCTAAGTAATCTTGTCTTTAGAGCTAAGTTCACAACTTTTAACTTGTTACATCTAAGTCTTGACATTCTATTTTCTAGGCTGTTGCTCAAAGTAGTAGATTATATCAGGAGAGACTTGGTGTAAGGATGGCAAAACAACCCTTGAATCAATACTAAATTACAATTTGCTAATAGTTGTGTTTAAGTTCCTGACCAGCAAAGTATTTACACTGAAATAACATTATCTAAGACATGTTCAGCGCTGTCAAAGGAAGAAAGAAATGTTTCCTTTGGAGGAGAAGTGGTTGTTTTCTTAGAATCACGATGAATTGTGTGTGTTCCTTCTTGCTACTGACAAAGCCTATCATGTTGTCAAAGAAAGCAAAATGTTTGACAAGTCTGGGTTGTACTTGTGAATTCTTTTAAGAAAGCAAATATATATTTTAAAGCATATCCAATAAGTTTTAGGGAAAATGTTATTTTCTAAAACATATTTAAAAGTATCTTCTATACTTTTTAGATGTGAGTAAGTCATGTGTTTTCAGTTTCAATTACTATTTTCAGTTGAATTAAGCAGACAAGATAACATTTTAAATGAAAGAAAAAAACTTCAGAACGAAAATTCAAGGACATGTTTCCACATAGAAGATTATAAGTTTCATGTTTAGCATAAACAGTAATCACCCCATTGAAGAGAATAAAAATAATCAAGATTGTTGAAAACTATATTCTATGATCCCTTCAAAAGAGTCACACAGTACTAAAATAATGTAGGTGCACAAAACCAATGCAATCTCTCCATTCACAAGACTATTGGAACAAGCCTGCATGAAAGGATTTTAAATATTTTTAATTATTGAAATCACTTATGACATATGTCAGATCCTTTAGTTCAAAACACATAGTTTCAAGGACTAAATTAATGCAAAGACGTCTGCTAGAAAGCATTTTTATAGTCTATTATTATTAAGGTAACTATCATCTAACTTCTGATGCCTTTATTCAATAAAAACTGCTTAAGACCCAAGGACACATGCACTCAATTCTGCAAGGTAATGGCTACTTCAATAAATAAATAAATACAATTTTCCTGCTATTTAAGAAATACAGATCTTTTAATTTTTATATTTTATGTTTTTTTTTTTACCTTGACCCTCAGCTGGATCTCCTTTCCCTGTATCTCCTCTCTCTTTCTCTCTCTGTGCATATTTACAGTGATTTAACTTTTTACTTTATATCTCTCTATTTAAGTGGTTTTATCTACTAAGTCTGGAAAGGTACATCAACCAAGATAACTCAATTCAAATCTGAACACAAAGGACTGGCTTTTATTCCACCTCTGTTTCTTCTCCATTCTTTTCTTAATGGGCATGTTCTAGCTACTAGTTATGAATTGTTTATTTGATCAACACCCATTGCAAGATTTTTATTGATACTTGATCTGTTCTTCAGAGAAGAAGTTCTCCCAGAATCCCTTTCAAGATATAGAACCTCTCTTCTTTTGTTGCTTTGGGCACCATTTTTCCAATCACCCAAAACAGGATTTCAATGGCCAGTCTGCACAGCCTTCAACAGACCTCAGCTCTGGTTAACTATCCATCTACTCTCCACAAACACAGTGCTGTCCAGCTGCGTTGTCTGGGTCTCACAGAAGCTTAGTGTGAGCATATCCTTAACAACTACCTTGATGAGACTATCCTGAAATTCATTTAATATATTACTTAATGTAGAACCTTATTTCTTAGTATCTTTGCCCCATACCTGTAGGTGATTTAATTGGTTTCACCTTTATGTCAATTCTATATGCATTTAAGAAGTAAAGCTATCTTATTTGCTTTTAATTTTACCAGAAAGGAGTTAGTTAGTGTCTGTTGCTTGAATTTCCCTCTAAGACCCACATTAGTTGTTTTTCCTTTTATTGTGGTAAAAACCCTGCATAAAAGTTAGCTGGGGAAGAAAAGACTTCCTTTGGCTTACATTTCTTCAAGGGTTACAGTTTTTAGCAGCAGGGAAGCTAAAACAGCAGTAGCATAAGCCCACATGAACACTCAGGAAGCCTACTGATCACATTTTGTCAATACACAGAAAGCAGATCAGGAAATGGGATCAGTAATTCCTTTGGTGGTTTGGAAATTAAACTTTCTTTCTTTATTTGGTTTGGAAGGAGGAAGCCAAGTGCCATCTTCAGACATAATTTATTATTCTAAGTGCCTGGAATTAAAAAAAAAAAACACGAAGACCAAAGATATAAGTATCAGAAGGGTGGACTTAGCAAGAGAATTTCACGTGGAAGACAATCTTACTGTCTGTGCCAGAAACAGATATCCTTAACTGAGAATTATCATGGAGGTTAACAGCTCTGAGGCTGAGGCTCACCTATATTGAGAACTTTCTGTATATTCACCGTATAGCTCAAAAAGCCTGAAGCTGCAGTGTTGTACATAATGCCTACAGCAAAGTGATTAATACTTAGTCCTGTACATTCTAAGGTAATGACCTACACACACCAATGCACTAGAATAGCTTTCTACAGTCTCAAAATGGTTGAGACAGGCCACAGTTAAGTATGACACCTCCTAGAGAAATAACAGTGCAGTCTTATGAAAAGTAGAAAATTTACCCATCCCATCTGGGCACAGGAGGTGGACTCTTGAGGCTCCATATTCCTTGCTGCAAACAGTCTCAGTTAGAATTGCCCTCATAGACTCCCTGGTCCCAGAAATGCCCTCCCATCGATTTCCATTCACTTTCTCAGCCCCCCCCCATACCCACCCTACCCCACTGTTCTCCCCAGATCTGGTCTCCAACCTCACCCCCTTTCCACCCTCTCTCCCATTAACATGCCTTCTTCATAATTACTGAGTTCAGAGCTATATGAATAAGTCAAATTTTAGGCATATTTCAAAGTTTCTTATAAAAACGGTCAATGACCATTAGAAAAAGGAAGATGAATTGAATCTGGAGAGAAAAACCAGCAACATACAGGGAAAATCAAAATGGAAGAAAAATTCAGTAAGCAGACTGAGATCTGTGAAGGAAGAACAAAACATATATAAATGTTGTAAAGGAAAAAAAAAACAAAATAAGCAAAGTGGTGAGATGCAGAATCACCGTACAAAAATCAATAACATTTCTCTATACCACCAACAGACAGGTATAGAAAGAAATTACAGCTATACTTTCACTCACAGTAACCTCAAATGCAGTAAAATAGCTAGTAAGTACCTAAGCAAGAAGGGAAAAGACCACTACAATGAAAAGTTTAAATCTCTGAAGAAAGACATTAGAAAATGAACATTCTAACAGTAGCAATTGACAAACTCAATGATATCCCATTAAAAATCTTCAATCTCAATCTTTACAGAATGAATATATAAAATAATCATAAATTTCATACAGAACCACAAATTATCACTAATTGCCAAAACAGTCTTCAGACATTACAATACTAGAGGGTTTCTAGATTTACAGATTATATTACAGAGCCATTTTAATAAAAGCATTTGTATTACTACAAGAGCAAACATGTAGGCAAATGGCACATAATAAAAGATTCAACATAGGTACACTTATTAAAATTTAATTAATTAATTAATTTTTATTTATTCACTTTGTAAACCTGCTGCAGACCCTTCCCTCATCTCCTCTCAGTCCCACCATCCATCCCTCTTCTCCCCTATGCCCTTTCCCTAGTCCCCTGATAGGGAAGGACATCCTCCCCTTCTATCTGACCCTAGCCCATCACGTCTCATCAGGACTGCCTACATCATCTTCCTCTGTGGCCTGGCAAGGCTGCACCCCCCAAGAAAGGTGATCAAAGAGCAGCCAATGAGTTCATATCAGACCCAGCCCCTGTACCCTTTACTAGGGAACCCACTTGGAAATTGAGCGACCTTTGGGCTTCCTTTAAACAGGGGGTCAAGTTCCTCTCCATTCATGGTCCTTGGTTGGAATATCAGTCTCTACAGGCCCCCCTGCGCCCAGGCATTTTGGCTCTTTTGTTCTCCTTGTGGAGTTCCTGTTCCCTCCAGGTCTTTCTATCTCCCTCTTCTTCCATACAGAATCTGGCACTCTGCCCAGAGTTTGGCTATGAGGCTCAGTATCTCCTTCAATACCCTAGTGGAGAGAGTCTTTCAGAGGTCCTCTGTGGAAGGCTCTTGTCCTGTTCCTTGTTTTCTACTTCTGCTATCTATCCTGTTGCCCTTCTGAATGAGGCTTAAGCATCCTCCCTAGGGTTCTCCTTGTTAGCCTTATAATATAGGATAAGCACTAAAATCTACAGTCCTATAGAAACATATGTACATTTAACTACAGCCATTTATAAATTATCAAAAATGCCAGAGACCAACAACAAATACTGAACAAAAGACAGCATTTTTAAGAAGTAGTACTGGCGTAATTAAATATTTGCATGTTTAAAAATAAAAAAAATAGACCCCTAACTATTACTTTGCATAAAAAGCTAATTCCAATTATACCAAGGACCAAAATGTGAAATTAGAAACACTGAGATTGCTAACTAAAACCAGGTAGCAGCTTGTAAGGTTTAAGTGTAAGAATGAATTTTCTGATTAGGAGATTATTTCCCTAATAGAAGATTAGTTCCTATTGTTGGAACTAAGGCCAACTATGGACATGTGGGCCCTCTCAAAACTAAAAGGCTCTATGTCACGAACAACTCCACATTTGGCTAAGGCCAAGGATCTGGCTTGCTTCCTTGTATGTGGACCTATCTGCATTGCCCACATGGCATGCTGGGCTATTTAAGCTGTGGGCTGGCTTTCCCCAGGGTCAGATGATTGTTCAAGGTTCCTGAATAAACTGAATTGAAAAAAAGAAAACAAAAACAAAAACAAAAAAACAAAACAAAACAAAAAAAACCTAAAAGGCTCATGTGGCACCAAAGAATAATCATTTGAATGAAAAAAAAGTCCACAGAATGTGTAAGAATCTTTGTTAGCTGTACATATGGAAGATGGTTTCAATACACAGTACATAAAGCATTCAATAAATAAACTAAACATGTCACAGTTAAAATGAAATGTAGGTAGTAATAGATTTTTTAAAAAGAAATAAAAGTGGCTTAAAATATCTATTTTCCTTTTAGGAAAACATTTATGAACAGCTTTGAAACTTCATTTTAGCTCAGTCAGAATAACTAAGGTCAATAAAAATGCTGACATCAATTATTGGAAATGATATGGGGTAATGAGAACCTTCATTCACTATTGCTGGAGGTGCAAGCTGGGGTAGACATGACAGAAACCAATGAAAAGGCTAAAAAGAAGTGTACTCTATGTCCCAGCTATATCATTACTTGTCCTATGCTCAAAGAATTCAAAATCCAACTCAATGAATACTTTCAGCCATATTCATAGCTGTAAGTGATCACATCTTTAATTATAAATATGAAAGAGACAGAACTAACAGGAAGTGGAGTGAAGTTACAAACTCTCAAGATCAATGCTGCTCCTCCATATCCCTCCACAGAAAACCACAAACTAGGGATCAAGGACTTATATATTCTAGTATGAAGCACCTTTCTCATTCAAACCCTCATAGGTGTTATTCTCAATTCCTGAAATGAGTATGCATAGAAAATACGAACTAATAATAAATTCTTTTTTACTTGAATTAGTGAACTAATTTTTATGAAATTAATGTCATGGATAGTTAAAATAATTGCTGAGATATTTTACTAGTTTTAAAACATATTTAAATTTTGATAGAATGACATCATGTTTCTCACTTTCTTCCTTCATCCAGCTCCCTCCAATACCTGCCATGCTTTTCCATTTTAAAAATGATTGCCTGTTGGTTTTCTATATTATACATAAGAAAATAAATAGTATATAGTATTATATATATGTTATAAATATATTTAAATATACAATAATGTATCTAATACAAATAATATACATATATACATACATATGTGTATATACATAAACACATATTCATATATACATCTACATATACATATATGTATATCACATAATATATATGTGTATTTTTTTATAATTTAGTTAAAAATTGATGGATGGTATATTGCATGTATCACGGTATTTTGATATAAATTTGCCCAGATTATAGATAAGTGGATCCGTTAACTAACAATTATACATATATGCATACATATGTATAATATATATTATATATATTACACATATACATATTAGAGAGAGAGAGAGTTCAATTTTGTGTATACTATATGATTCAGGTCTTACAACCGATAAGGGCCTCATCTTTGGGAAAAGCTAAGTCTGTCACTTTCTGTAATTATTACTTACCTGAAATTCTTTGTGTATGGGTCGAAGCACAAGAAATTTTCCCCCTTTCATATTAACTTCTGGGGAATCTGTTTTACAACAAGCTTGCTGTTATTGTAGGTATTACAATACTCCTCTTCCACAGTGTTTCTAGAGCCACTGATAAAGGGGTAATGTAACATATATATTTAATGGGAAAGGTATTAGTAAGATCTGTTGATCCCTGTACTTCATCCAGTTCTGATTTGTGGGTAAAAGTCTCTGTTTGCTGTAAAGACAGGTTTTTGTTTTTGTTTCTGTGTGATAGGTGGCGTCAACACTTCTCTACAGATATAAGAACAGGATTTACGATGTAGCAAGGAGCTATCCTGGCTTAGCAAAGTCATAGTAGTGGATTCTCTTTCAATATACATGACCTCAAGCCCCAGGAAGACAGATAGGTTTCCAGTACGGTATATGATATTTCTACTTTTTTGTGTTCCTTAAGTCCAGTTAGATAGCTCTTGTTGTCACTGATATGCGAGTGTCACATACTGCACTTTCATAGCCATTCTGCCATTGCTCTGTTCTGTAGGTGTTGCAGTTGGGTAGAACTGACTGTTTAGTTGCTTCCTTCCACTGGTAGATTGTAAAGTTATTTTAATTGAAGATAGACCACAGTGAAACACATTCAGAGCAGATACAGCTTGAATCATCCATCTGAATCTTGGTCACAAAGTATGCAGTGTGTTAAGTAACCAAGAGCTACATTGGTATATATTGTTTACTCTAAAATACAGTAAAATAATTTGTTACTCTGTCCAGTATAACCAAATGTTATATGTATGTACACACACACACACACACACACACACACACACACACACACATTATTCTGCTTACAATGTATAGCTATGTGACAAGAAGTGCCTTGTTCCACAGAGAATTTTGACATGCTTGGGAGAGTGTGGATGACTGGGAAGGTACCACATTGGCTGCCTGGCTTGCTGGCCCACTTAGACCTATTTCATAATTAATTTGAGATCCTCGAAGTACAACAGAAACTTTATAAAACTCAATGTATTTTATGTTAAGGTTACCTATTGTGATCTTTTCTAAAATGTGGAACGGAATGAATATTTCATTAGACATTTTAAAAGAAGCTCAGAGTAACAGGCTATGGCATATGCTATTTCCAAAGAAACAGTGATATAGGTGACATTGAGACTCTGACAGTGTAAAATATTCATGACAATGTAAGTATCTATTAAGAAGCTAGGCTCATAAAAGTTTTTGCCATAGAAATGCATCCTCTTTTCTCATGCACACTATGCTTACAATGGAATGCTCACAGCAGTGTTTTTATTCCATTCTTTTTGGATGGCTCCTTGAAGCATACAATGAATTCTAAATATTTGTAGATGCATTTTCTACAAGACTCTAAGCAAAGTACGTATACCTAAAAATAATGCTTCGATTAAGAAAATTCAATTTAATGTGAAAATCTTTTAAATCTTTTTGCTCTCTCATCCCACTCACATACACTTTTTGTGCTATTACTTCTGAGTAATTTTAATATCATAAAGTTTATACTTCTACTGTCTCTTGTAATGGAATGTGCTATTATTTCATGAGTCTGACTAAATGACCACATGCTGAAATGTGTATTTATGAAAAGTACAATTCTAAAAAGTATTCAGTTGTTTCTAAGTGAAGATTTCATACCCAAATGTCAAAAGCTAAAATTAAGCAGACTACTTCATAGTTTTTTTAAATATAATTTAGTTAAAAAGTAATGGGTGGTATATTGTATGTATCACAGTATTTTGATATAAATATGCCCAGATTGCAGATAAGTGAATCCAGCTAACAATAGCATTGCTCTACATAGTTCAGTTTTTGTGAGTGTAAGTATAAATAGTTCATATACACTCTGCCTGCTTCAAGAGCAATGTAACTAAGCAAGAGTTATAGTCACCGTTATGTACCAGCCGCATTACTGAAGCTTCTTCCTTCATTCTAAATACAGTTAGCATCTTCCGCGCAGAATCTCCCCGTATCGCCCTTACTGTAACTACTCCAGGCTTTCGTGATAACCACGCCCCTTCCTTCTGTATTTTCAACATCTTGTTATCTCACTACACACACACACCTCGTTAGTACATGAAATGGGCATCACTGTCTTGTATTTTTATTAATGCAAAATAAAAAAAAAAAAACGAAGGCTGATGAACTTGGTATTTTCTATTTCTCTCCCAGAAAGCTCCACCCCTGCTTTGATGGATGTTTTAAAATCATTTACCTTAATTTTTTTTTTTTTTACCTATGAAGACATGTGAGCATGTATTTACCCAAACAGTGCTTATGTGTGGCTACACAATTACACAAGTGAAGGTAATGATGACACTTCCTGTAACAACCAGGAGACCCTCAGCTATGAATAATAACATGGGAATGGGTTCTATGCAGGTAGCCGCAGCTGCAGTGAGTTCAAGAGCATAATAGCCTTGTGACATGAGGAAGACACTGATCTGCAGCACTCCTTCCTACATTGGTGTCTAAGATGTTTCTCATAATCTTAGAGGTGATTATATCAATGTTCCATATAGGGTTAAAAATGCCCAGTCACTTTGTCACAAGATGTGGACTTGCCGGGAGTCTGCATTATCTGCCATTCCCTAAATAAAGAGAAACCTCTCCAACAAAGGCAAAACACAGTGTCCAGATAGCAAACAGCTATTCACCAGTATATCCACAATGAATACACAATAGCAGATGGTAGTAGCCTTAAAATACAATTTGTTTTAGAAGAAAGAGGGGCATCAAAGTACAGTGTGTAGTATTTTATTAGTTATTCTGGGTAGCAATGGTGAAAGTAGAAAAAATAAAGGGCAGGAGAGATGTCATGGTAATATTAGTGGTGACTATTATGCTAAGAATGTCTACATACATAGAGAAATGGCAAAATGGTAGAAATAAAACCAATAATTAAGATATGCTAGTTTAATATGGGAATATTGCTGAAAGGTAGACAGAAAAGATGGGTAGTGATAATTGCCCAGATGGTATCATTCTATCAAATATCACAGGAGATTGTGTGATTGGAGCCTGGTAATCAGGGAATCCTAAATTTTTTGAGAGATATAAATGTATAGGAAATTGGTGAAGCAAAAGGAGAAAAAGAAGATGTTAACATTGAGTCACAAGAAAGAATTGTTACCTTATCTTGGATATTGAATAAATGAGGAATAACTTCAAGGGAAAACAAGAAAGAGGTTGAGACTAACACGACAGCAGGATCACTTGATGTTTGCTTACATAAATATGTATCAGGAAGTTAGACAACATGTACATATAGGGAAATGGCAGATCTATAATCTCCCATTGAGCCTGTGAGTTGACTTAAACATGACTCAATTTGTACGTAAAAATAAACACTACATAATGCGGAAACTTTGTATTTTACAAATCAGCCAAGTAAGTAAAATTTTAAAAGTCATAAACCTATACCTGGGTATATATGTGATTCCTATGTCTGTATCTATAAAACATTTTTCATATTATTGTGTTGGTAATAGGTATTAACATCAAAAATTACATTTTGATAGCAAGACTGTTCTGGGTTTTAGAAAGATGTCATTGACTTATTCAGAAACATGTGAAGGTATTAACTTAGGCTTCATCAATAAGTTTTTGAACACCAAAATTGCTGTCACTGCCTCATCATTTTATTGGGCACACAGTTTACGATACAACAATGCTTGACTATCTCGTTTGTGAAAGTCCAAACTAAACCAATCATCTTCTTTCTATTTTTAAGAACAGGGTAGAATTTCATAGTCAGGATTCAGTGGTATTCAAATTGGACATCTGTACTATGAAATAGCTGTGGTTTTCTATGAAATGAAAAAAATCAATTTCTTCAAGTTCCATTGCATTTTCTCAACCAATTTAACACACTATGTCAGTGTTTCTCTGGATTTGTAAATGTAGCACCAAGTACAGTGTTAATAAATTATTGGTGTGAATTGTTTACAACATGTTAATAATTAGGTCTGAATTCTTGATGATTCTGAGCATTTTCTCTTAAATGTGGATTTTTTTGAGTGTGGAGGCAGAACTGAGTATGGAATGGTCTTTCAGTCTTTTAAGTATAGATCCTTTGGATCAATGAAGATATCAAAGAGAATACCTCAGAATCAGTGAATAGGTAATGGCATGTCATTCTGAAAATTGATTTATTAGAACATTAATTATAGGGTTGGGGGAATGGATCAAGATGTGAAATAGCTTTCTCTTCTCAAGCATGAATACAAAACTTTAAATATTCAGAAACCTTGTAGAAAGACATGAATTTGTTCATGAACCTATAATCCCTGTGCTATTAGGAAGAAAGACACCTGGTTATTCAAAGTTTATTGGCCACCAACCTATTCCCTCAGAATCCATCTCAAGGTAGTGAGACAGAGAGTTAAAGAACAAGATGCTTGATGTCCTCTTCTGGCCTCTGCTTGTTCACAGGTGCAATGCACTACCCTGACACAGCTTGCAATACTTTAGCATACTACATAATATAGATATATAATTTATACCATAATTAACTGAATATACCTGAAACCAATTACAGCGTCCAGTGCCAAAATGTATCACAAGTTTCAAAACAAAATCTTCCTTTCTGGATGTGAGATTTCTGGTGACTTGGAAGCTAGATGAATGAGTTTATGGTGAGCGTCTTCATTAGCTATAGTGTTCTTACAGAGGCCACCACAGTTATATAGGCAGTAAGTGATAGTTTGACAAGGACAAAATATTTGCCCATAATTGATGCACATACTTGTGATTTGAATATTTGGAAGGTAGAGACAGTAGTATAACAGTGTGAGGACAGCCTGAGAAACACATCAAGATTCTGCCTCAACAATAACATGCAAATGAGTGATCCTATTCAGTCCCCAGCACACAGTCATGGCAGCTCACAATTATCTGCAGTACAGCTTCAGGTTATCTAAAGCCTCTTCTGGCATTTGGGAACACCTACACACATAGAGAATACTATGTGTGTACATAAATGAAACAAAACGATATCTGAAGAAATAGCTAAAATAGTAATACTTTAGTGATCTTTTGGGGGGAAGAACACTGAGAATATTCAATCAGAATTAATGGGTGAAGCAATCAATCTAGCAGCCATGCACAAAATGTCTTATGTCAGCTTGTCAAAATAGAGACTACCTTATGAGGTATAAAAACAGGTAAAAATACTTCATATTTCCTTCTGGTGATGATGGCACCCATAGCTCCTTCATTCTTCTAGTGTTCCTTAATCTACAAACTGAAACATCATCTGGTTTTGTTCATCTATCTTTGTTCTTCATATCTTATTTCAACCCTTCATCATCTCCCAATGTTTCAGCCACGAATTAATTGCAACTCTGTCTCAGTCTCTTGTCAATATAAAACTTGTACTTGAATATGACACATAATAGGCATTTACAAAATGTAACCTTGACCAGCTCTATCACACAATCACCGCTTCAAAATATTCTGTGAGCATGTGTTTGAGTATTCTACCGTTATGTCCCTAATATTTGGGGAATTTCAAGAATGTCTGTGCTCTATTGTCTTATATGTCTCCCTTCTTTTCCACCTTCATCATGCAATATTATGATTCTGTTTAATTTAACTTGATCAAACCTGTGTTGTTAAATACGGTGAACACAAGACATGTGGAACTTAAACACAAGGACTAGGATGAATCCTGATAATTGACTGCAAAACAAACTCCTTTTTGATAACAGTAAAATAAGAAAACTCTTTATGTTGTGTTCAGAGTTTTTATTTTTATTCTGTTTTTGTCAGTTTGACACAATCGGAAACTAATGCTGAGAAAATATTCCAGTTGGCCGGTAAACATGCACACTCTTTCGTAACTATCACTTGCTATCAACTGTGATATGGAGAGACAATATATTTTATTAAAAAGCAAGAACACAACACATTGTTATATATTTATGAGGATATAATGGGGAACTTTATTAACTCTGTTGGATATTTCTGTATATTTAAAATCTCATATTTTAATGGCTACCATATGGCTTATGAAATTTCATTTCCCTTATTTTGCATGTAAATTTCCTAAACAATTTTAAGTAATGATCCTAATATGAATGAACTTTGTTTCTGCCTAGCTTTACATGTTCATTACACGCTTCTCTTACATGTGGATGCAGAGAAGACAGTTCATACTATAAGAATAAAGCAAGAGACAAACATTCCTCAAAATCGGGGGAGGTTTTAGTTTTGAATATTTAGCAGTGTGAGTAAATATTTCTCTCACAAATACTTTCCGTGACTTACAATTTATTATGTTTAAATTATTACAAACATCCCTTATAAAATTATTATGAAGGTAAATAATACTTAGATAACCACAACACAAGTTTAAAATTTTTTAACCATAATAAGGCCTTTAAATTTTTTCAGTGACATCTTTAGACATATTCAAATCAAACATATATGTTTATGATATTCCTGGCATATAATTTATCAATGTTCTTCTTATCTTGTTATGGGAATTGTGTGATGCATTGAAAAAAAGTATGAGAAGTGCTAAAATGAATATGTTCCTTTACTGTTCTCAGACCTATTGCTAAAGAAAATATGCAATGGTTCCTATGTGAAATTAATATTCACTTTGAATTTATTCTTAATATTTAACTAACTGCACTGTATGAGCAAGAAACCAGACGAATTTAAGGCCAGAAATAAAGTAAAGGTGAACCTCACATGCAATGAAATGAAAGTAAGAAGAACACATATAAATGAATATTGCATGCAAATTATTTGAGATGAAGTGAGATAAATGTGTGGTCAATGATGTAACATTATGACATACTATTAAGAAGAGATTACTGAAGGCAAACCCAAGGATAAGATATTTAAGGGAAAAGGTAGTCATGGATTCCATTTTGATGGAGGGAAAATATAGAACAGTTAGGCAAATAAGGTCAGAGAATTTTAAGAAAGAATATTTAGCAAATCCATTTTCATAGAAGCAGAAAGAGCATGGCACTATCATTTCATGAAGTATCAAGATCAAAGAAGAATTTAAGCCTAGTATAGTGGATGGTCTATCAAAATGTAGACAGGAGGAACCTGGGAACAGAAGCTTGTTGGATGGATAAAACAGTTGAGTGATTGTCACTAAACAACACAGAAATCATGACTTTGTTTTGGTTTTAGATTAAATTCAGTTTCTTATCCATGTTGCAATTTCATTAGGAATTTTGGTTCAGAATTCTTCTCCATAAGAAGTAGGCACTGCGGTAGACTCCTGTCATACGTTCAATGCATATCCCATTTGTCTTTCTAAATGAGGATATATCATCATACCCCATGTCTGCTTTCTTTATTATCTTCTTTAGGTGTATAGATTTCATTTTGTCTGAAAGACTCTACCTAGCAGTGCTCCAAAATAGATACTAAGACTCACAACCAAACCTTCGGCAGAGTGCAGGGAATCATATGAAAGAAGGGGAGTTTGAAGTGGAAAGGATAGGAGCTCCACAAGGACCAAACGTATCTGGGCACAGGGTCTTTTCTGAGATGGACACTCAACCAAAGTCCATGAGAGGATAAAACCTAGAACCTCTGCTTGGATGTGACCCGTGATAGCTCAGTAATCAATTGGTTTCCCATAGTAAGGGGAACAAGGACTATTTCTAACATGAACTCAATGACTGGCTCTTTGACCTCCCCACCTCCCAAGGGAAGAGCAGTACTGTTAGGCCACAGAGGAGGACTTTGCAGCCAGTCTGGAAAATACTTGACAAAAGCGAGTCATATGAAAGGGGAGGAGGTCCTCCCCTATTAGTGGACTTGGAAAGGGGCAGGGAGGAGATGAGGGAAGGAGGGTGGGATTAGGGAGGGAATGAGGGATACAGCTGGGATACAGAATTAACAAATGTAACTAATGAGAAAAATAAAATTATGGAAAAAAAAAAAAGAAGTAGGCACTGTCTCTCCAACCAAGGACCATGTATGGATATTATCTAGAACCCCTGCTCGGATGTAGCCCATGGCAGCTCAGTATCCAAGTGGGTTTCCCTCATAAGGGGAACAGGGACTATTTCTGACATGAACTCAATGGCTGGCTCCTTTACCCTCCCCACCCCCCAAGGGAGTAGCAATCTTACTAGGCCACAGAGGAGGACATTGCAGCCAGTCCTGAAGATACCTGATAAGCTAAGGTCAGATGGAAGAGGAGGATGACCTCCCCTATCAGTGGATTAAGAAAGGGACAGGGAGGAGATGAGGGAAGAAGGGTGGGGTTAGGAGGGAATGAGGGGGTGGGCTACAGCTGGGATACAAAGCAAATAAACTCTTATTAATATAAAAATAAAAATTAATACAAAAAGAAGAACAAAAAAAGAAGTAGGCACTAGAGACTGTCAAGAATAAAGGTTCTTCCAATTCCACATATTTTTAAAATTTATTTATATATTAATTTACCTTACATGCTGATTACAGTCCCCTCTTCTATTCCCCCCCCCCATGTAACCCTTCCTCATTCTCTCCTCTCCTTCTCCTCAGAGAAGAGGGACGTACCCTAATGGTACTAATTTGCCTTGGCACTTTAGGTCACTGCAGTTCTAGACACATTCTCTCCTACTAAGCCCAGACCATGGCAACCCAGTGAGGGGAATGAGATTCAGAGGGAGACGTGAAAGTCAGAGAGGGCTCCCACTCCAGCTGTTGGTAGATTGACGTGACCAATCTGCACATCTGCTACAGATGTGCAGATGGCCTAGGACCAGTCCATGCATGATCTTTGATTGGTAATTCAGTCTCTGTGGGCCCTCCTGGGTCCAGGTAAGTTGATTCTGTAAGTACTTTTGTAGAGTCCTTGACCTCTCTGGCTCCCTCAATCACTCCCCCAGCTCTTCTACAGGACTCCCAGAACTTTACCTGTGGGTCTTTGCAGCTGTTTCCATCAGATGCTGTGTGAAGCACCTCAGGGGAGTAATCCAAAGAATCATTAGATCTGACTTTGAAAAGTGTACTCCACAAAATTGGATAATCTAAACAAAAATTAGGGACAAAACAATGCTGCTCACTCTCTTTGTATCTCTTGTAAAGGGAGCACTCTGACCTGTGAAGACACATAAGTTTTAGACTGTGGTTTAACCAAAATTAAGTTCTTAATAGTTTTTAGGATATACATTTCAACTAAAGTAATATATACAGAATTCTAGTGTTATTAAGATACTGCAAAAATTGAGATTTAGACATATATACTTTGTCAAAGTAATGAGGGACTAAAAAGTTGTACTGTTCTGTTTGCTTCAAACTAACAGGCAGGGCTTACCAATGGAATAAAAATTAAAAATTCATTCATTTGAGAACCTTATTCTTCCACCTTACCAGAACATTGCAAAGGTCTTCAAAATTTCTGTTATTGTTTTTTAAATGAAATTCAAAGAGCACTAACTTCAATCCCATAACCCCAGAGTTGTTTTATTTACCTTAAATATTTTACACACTCCATACAAAGGTAATATATTTACATGGATACTATATTTACTTACATCATTTTCCCTTCCATCTAACACCTCCTAAGCTGTCTTCTGACTGTGTCTTAAAATTTTTAATAATTGTTACATACACATATACACATATATACAACCTAGTAAGTCACATTAGCATTACTAATGTGTATATATGTTTATGGCTTACTACTCAGGACTGAGACTGGATAACATATCTGGGTGCTTGTCCCTGGGGAAAACTGTTTTTGTTCACTCACCAGCCACTGACTTTCAAGAAAAGGGCATTTTTGGAGTTTCCTCTGTCCACTTCAGAATACCAAATGGAATTTTCATGTGCATATTTTCTTTATGCAGCCAAAATAGTTAAATTTTATAGACAAATTTTCCATTTCATGTTTAGAAAGTACTGTCTAGCAGTATGTACAACTTGCTTGTTACATAGTCTTAGAAATTATGGTATGTAACAGAAGCTTTTGGTGTCTTTGCTCAAATGGTTTAGAGACAGGTAAGATATCAATGGAAATTTGTCTTGCAATATGATCATCTTACTGCCTTTGTCTGACAATTTAAGCCTTTAAATCTAAGTGAAAATTTGGTTTTTCTTTTAGTGACAGGTGGCCATCAGAATCTGTTGAATCATTCAGTGACAAATCTCCTGAATTTTATGTCTTCTGAATTTTACATCCACCCAAATAGTAATGTTCACAGAGCCTTTAGCATTAAAGCTGTGTTGTAGGTTTATCAATTAAGATAAGACATCCAGTGCTAATGTATTATCTGCAGTTTGGTCAATTACATATCTATATAGTGGCTTTTATCTACAGATGAAATGGAAGACGGAGGAGATAAAAGAAAGAAAGAAAAAAAGAAAGAAAGAAAGAAAGAAAGAAAGAAAGAAAGAAAGAAAGAAAGAAAGAAAGAAAAAAAAACTTTGATGTAAGAATGAGAGCTACGCTTATCTATATATACTGAAAACAAAACATTTGTATTAGGAAGGTGAACAGGAATCAAAACAGGTAACTTAGTGGTAAAAATAATAACCAAATAACCATAAAATTAAATTCAAAATTTATCAATAAAAATCCTTCCCAGCTAATGAGAAAAAACAAGTAACTCAAGGAGAGAAAGGAACTCAGTTTGCAATTCGATTATCACACTCTGAAAAGGGCTACCCTTTATTCACTGTCCTGGGTAGGGAGCTGTATTGAATCATTCATTCAGCCACATCAGTGTAAAGAAGTATGAATGCTCTGCCGGTAACTTTGGAAATTATTCAGTGTCCTACAGTACCCTCATTGCTAATGGGGACCTCTGGGTCAGAGCACAAAGGACTTTCTGACTATACATTAAGGAACATGAGAAGAATGTTTGCAATCCCTTTCAAATGTATGTAGAAACCTCTGGAGGGATTGCACAGGCAAAAGGTTATAACAGAGCCAGAGCTCCCTAGCACACTTCAATCTTAGGGAACGCCAATATTTTAAATGTCTAGTGTCTTCTCTGTCCAACCTTTTTTTTTTTTACTGGAAAATATTACCTTTATTATTTGAGGTCACAAATATACAGACATTGCCATGGATAATGACATTCAACCTCACATACTTATTTTTACATAGTCTTAGAAATGATGGTGTGTAACAGACGCTCTCAGTGTCTGTTCTCAAATTATTTGGAGACGTGAGAAATCAATAGAAATTTGTCTTGCAATAGTCATCTTACTGTTTTTATCTGACAATTTAAGCTTTTAAAACTAAGTGAGAATTTGGTTGTTCTCACGAGGACAGGTGGCCATCAGAATCTGTTGAATCATTCAATGACAATTCTCCTCAGAAAGCATGCTTTAAGAATTTAAAGAAATTGTCAGTTTCTTCCTCCTTTTTCCAAACTATCACCAAACAGATTATACCTAGTAACCTGTGTTATACTCATATAATTCAAGCAACCATGCACCAATACTTTAAGAGTTAATGAATCTTTTGAAGTCCTATGGTCCATGCACATCATATTTCTTCTAATTTTATAATAATATCAGCAGTCTTCAACACAGCCTTCAATGGCAAAGCTCTTAATAAAACAAATAAAATCTGTTTTTTTTTTCTGTTAATGTTGGGTTACTATATTTTTTGAATATTCTATGTATATCCTTATTTAACTTATATTTATTATATATTTCACTCACTGTATTGTATACTGTATAAATACAGTTTGGGTATGTGTTTACTTACTACTGTATTTTTAACTTATTGTTTATGGAGCTCAGAGTACACTATTGAAAAGTGCTGGTTAATGGATGAATTTAATCATTCATTATTTACATTGTTGTAAATAAAGCTTCGGAAATGGACACAAACTCAAGTTTTGATAGAAAATAATTTGCAGATCAGAGTAGTGTTTGGGATTAAAGTGTTAAAGGGTTGATGGTTTTACAGCCTCATACAATCATGGATCATCAATTCAACCGATTTTGAAACTAAGAACAGAAGGAAAATATGATATAAAACTAAACAATAGAAGTTATGATTTTAAGGTCTGGGAATGACTTAATAGATAAGAGTACTTGCCGCTCAATTATGGGGACAAACGTTCAGATTCTAGTGTCAGTGTAACAAGGATTCTTCCTGTACATGCATATGAACCCAGGTTCGCAGAACTGTTGAGACAGGACAATACATAAGGTGTGTTGGCTTCCAGTCTATCTGAGAAAAGGCATGTTACAAGTTCATGGGAAGTTCCTGATTCCAAATAATAGAGAAGTAACACAGAAATAAAAGTAGCTGATGCAAGGCCCAAGTGCATGTGGTGAATTTAATAAAATTTGTCCTACAGAGCCTCTGTCATTTGAACATTTAGCCCCAGTTGTTGACATTTTTTGGGGGGGGGGATTTAAGCTGTGCAGCCCTGTTGAAAGATGTATTTCACCATGGGTGAGTTCTAAGAGTGTATAGCTTTGCCAAACTTACATGTTACATTCTCTACTCCATGGTTGCTAGTACTGATGTGCTCTCTCAATTTACTGCATCTGCTTCTCTAGTTGTCACATGTTTCTATGGCTCCCAACCTTGTCTCATTTCCCTCTTGAACTACAGCCATAATCCAAAATAAAGTCTTCCTTGAGTTGCCTCAGTTCTTGACAATTTATCAAACCAACACAGAGGACCTATGAAAGGCTCTACCCTGCAGGATATCTAAGTGCATACTGAGACTTATAGCCAAACTTTGAGGAGAGCGCAGAGAATCTTATGAAAGAAGGGAGAGATAGTAAGACCTGGAGAGGACAGGAGTTCCACAAGGAGAGTAACAGAAACAAAAAATCTGGGCATAGGGGTCTTTTCTGAGACTGATACTCCAACCAAGGACCATACGTGGGGTAACCTAGAACCCCTGCACAGATGTAGCCCATGGCAGTTCAGTGTCTTAGTAAGTTCCATTGTAATGGGAATAGGGACTGCCTTTGACATGAACTGATTGGCCTGCACTTTGATCACCTCCTCCTGAAGAGGGAGCAGCCTTACCAGGTCACAACGGAAGACAATGCAGCCACTCCTCATGAGAAGCTTATAGACTGGGATCAGAAGGAAAGAGAGGAATACCTCCCATATCAGTGGATTTGGGGAGGGGCATAGGTAGAGAAGGAGAAGGGAGGGTGGGATTGGAAGGGGAGGAGGGAGCTACAAGGGAGATACAAAGTAAATAAACGGTAATTAATAAATGTAAAAATTTAAAAAATACAAAAAAATAGGTAATGCAGATGTTGGGACAAAAAATTGCCACAACTGAGAAGAACCTGGAGAAACACCAAAGATACTGGGCTTTTAGACTAGAAAATAAGGTTTTAATGTTGTAAGATCTTAACTAGCCATTCTAGCAGAAACCTTTGTGGCTATAGTGCTCAGATAGCAAAGCAGAATGTAGATGATTAGCTTAAGAGGCTTCAGAAAGAAGCAAGGGCTTTATCAACAACCAATAACTAACCTTGTAGGAATTCCTGCAACATTTTAACCAAGTATCTGGCTGCTTTCTATTCTTGTCCTAATAACTTGACTGAGGCTAAATTATAAAGTAGTAGACTATTTTCTTTGGGAGAGAAAAATTTCAATATACTAGGGAGCATGAGATGGAAGATGTGAAATTGTTAAAAAGATTTGTTCCTTAAAGAAAAGTCTTGATTTGCTGTGGAACAAAGGGAAGTGTGCTTTGAGGGCAAGAACCTAATCAATCAGGTATCAACTTATGATAAGAAATGGCCTTTGCCATTTTGTATTTCTAGAAAGCAGTTATTATGAAAAGTTGTCACTAATGTGGTTCAGTAGAGCTGGCAAAATCACCAGGTGGCTCTCAAATTTGGCCATGTCCTCTATATGATGCTCGTTTTCGTAGTATGAAGAATGAAAGCGTAAAGAGATTGTGGATTGTTCTTTCTTTGTTTTAGAAAGTAATGCCATCAAGACAGTATGAGGCAATAGAGTTCTTGTATGAAAGTCTAAAATAAGCAGCATACCCTGAGGGGCCATTATATAAAGTGGAGAAAGTGAAACAAGGGTTATAATGAATGTTCCAAGATTCTGGAGCTGCTACAGCCATAAGATAGCTGCAAAGCTTTGCTCCATATAAGGAGCAGAATCATACCAAAGAGTGTATATTGTAGGCAGGACAACTAGAGATGCTTGAAATTAAAGTTCTAAAAATTGTGCATGGAGTTTAAAGAGTGGATATTTTTCTGCTGGGTTCCTATCTGGCTTTGATCCAGTATCCACTCACTATGCCCCTATTTATGCCTTTTGAAATGTTGATGTATATTCTGTGATGCTGTTATGTTAGAACTATGAATTTTTTGTTTTAATTTTTCTGGTTACAAAACTTTGTTGACGACTTGCTTTGGCAACACAGATGCTAAAATTGGAACAATGCAGAGAAGATTGCCAGGAACCCGTATGTAAGAATGAAGTAAAAATTCATGAGTCTTTTGCTAATTTTGAGTAATGCTTTTTCTATAAATCACACTCCAGGGGAGGCCTTCTGTTCATGAGTAGTTGGTCAACATAAAACAAAATTCAATGTGTGTTTTGTTGGTGGTGGTGTGGTTTTTATTTGTTTTGTTTTTTTATCTGCACTTTATTTTGTTTAGTTTGGTTTTATTTATTTATTCTATTATTTTATTTTTGGTTTATTTGATTGTGCTTTTGATTTTTTTTTCGGAGAGAGCAGTAATATTAAGTTGAATGTATATGGAGATAGGTATAATCTTGGAGGACTTGAGGGAAATGAAAGAATAGGATGAAAATACTTTGTATGAGAAAAGCCAAGAATAGTAACAAAAAGAAATTCCCTTGAATGTAAAAAGAGACTCAGAAGGCCTTTGGAAATTTTTCTAAATGGATTTTGCATTATGTTATGACTAGGAGATTATGGAGACCAAGGAGAGGGATATGGTGCTTTAGAAGTGAAATGTCCTTTATTGGCTCCAGAATTTACAGACTTATTTCCCAGTTGGTGGTACTGTTTGGTGAGAGGTTCATCATTGCTGGAGAAAGTATGTTACTGGGGTTAGACTTCGAGATTAGATAGCCTAATTCTACTTCCACGTGGCTACTTCATTTCATGCTTATTGCTAAACATATGATCTTTGAGGTTTCCAGCAATACTGTCAGGACCATCAAGTGTTGCCCTGTCTCTGCATAATAGTGTATTCTTATCAGCTGGAATCAGAAACATAAGTCAGACCTCAACATAAACTAGATATACTAAATAAGCTAGAGGAGAAAGTGGGTAATAGCCTTGAACTCATTGACACAGAGGACAACTTCCTGAACAGAACACCAACAGCTCAGGCTCTAAGTTCTACAATTAATAAGTGGGACTTCTTGAAACTGGAAAGCTTCTGTAAAGCAAAGGACACTATCAACAGAATGAAACATCTCTCTACACATTGGGGAAAAGATGTTCACCAATCCTACATCTGACAAAAGGCTAATATCCACAATATATAAAGAACTCAAAAAATTAAACACCAACAAACCAAATAATACAAATTAAAGTATTCACAAATTAAAAACCGGATACAAAGCTAAAGGGAATTCTCACAGAGGAGTCCCGATTGTGGAGAAACACTTAAAGAAATGCTCAAGTCATTACTCATCAGGTAAATGCAAGTCAAAATGACTCAGATTCTTTCTTACACCTGTCAGAATGGCTAAGATCAAAACTTCAAGTGAGAGCACTTGGTAGTAAGGATATGAAGAAAGGGGAACACTCCTTATGTTGGTCATGATGTTGGTGTTTTATCACAGCAACAGAAAACTAAGAAATAAATACTTGCATGTAGTCATATAGCAGAGACATCAATCAGTCATGAAAAACAACTAGATTTAAAATTTTATTGTTCAAAGTAGTTAAAAATTTTTCAGAATATTTCTAGCCAACACGAACTGGTGTAAAGAAAAATGTCACATTTTGTCAAGGGTAACATATGTATATATGATGGCTTTTGACATTGTCATTTGAAAATAAGTTTTATTAGACATATATTCAAATTTTAGGTAGCCAATCTGTTACTAGAGATCTAGAGATGAGTGATTTAGTCTGGCTTTAAACGCCTTTGAAAAGCTGACAAAAGTTTTGTGTCCCATATTGGAATCCTGATATCCCAGGGGAAGATGAGGAAATGAATACTTTAGTCATAGTTCCAGTTGGTCAATGATATATAAATAAATAAATGATAGATGCATGGAGCAGTCGTGACAGGATGACTTTATGCTGTGTTCTCAAGGTAGTGGCAGAAATTATAGTCTTCTTTTTCAATTATTGTTATTATTATTATTATTTATTACAAACTATTCACTTTACATCCCGGCTGTGGGCTGTGGGCCCCTCCCTCGATTTTTAAAGAAATAATCATATATAAGCCTTTTCGTTGGAGAATCCTTGTTAGCAAACAGCAAAAAATGAAGTTTGATAAAGAAGATGGTCTGGAAATAAAACCTTCCTTGCTGGATTTGGTAACCAAAATTTTTCCTTTATCATAGCAACAAGTTCATATACTCTGTGGGATATTAAAAAGTTTATATGTTTGTTTTCATAACATTGTCAGGGTAAGAATTCTTTTAATATATATATTAATATTTATTATAAAAAGGAACTCAGATTGTACAAACACGTGGATTTAGGGATAATTAAATAAATGAAATATGAGAAATAATAAATAGTGACAATGTCAATACAACCTACAACTAAGAAACAATTCTCGGATTTTGACCAGTAATTTTAATTGACAAAAGCTGGTTATATTTACCTAGAAAATATATTTTTAAAAAAGTATGCATTGTAAATGGCTCAATCAAATGAATTAACATAACCTTCTCACATTTGCCTTTTATGTGGGTGTTATAAGAACACTTATAATTAACTATTTCACTGAGATTTCAGAAAGGAATGCTATTTAAAAGATGTATTAATGGTTAAATCAGTGTGAAGAGATCACACAATCAAAGTTATCATGGAATTTAAAGATGGATATGTGCAATAAAATTATCCTACACACCTGAAATAAGTCTTTTGTTTTGATTAGTTCAACACCTTAGTAAGAGGGAAGAGATATTGTCACTGTACTAATTAAAAATTATGAGTGTAGCGTGGTATGGAAATTCTATTTATTTAAGGCAACCATATTTTAAGTTTAAAGTCCATAGTGCTTACCAACCAAATCTTGAATTTCAATATTGAAAAAACATTTGAATAATCAGTCAAGCAGTCCTTAAGAGTAGTTACACCTTTAATCAAATAATCTTGTTGATTTTGGTTCTGTAACAATCTAAGATTATTAATCAGAATAGTCAAGTACTGTATTAATTGTCTAAATATGTATTCCATACACTGTCCTTTAGCGAATTATATTGAAGACATATCCTTATAGTTAAAAGAACTCCAAAATTTATCCCTAAATTTTTAAATTTTTTTTAATATTAGTTACAGTTTGTTAACTTTGTGTCCCTGCTGTATCCTGCTCCCTCTTTCCCTCCCAATCCCAACCTTGAACCCTCATCTCCTCCCTGCCCCTTTCCAAGTCCACTGATAAGGGAGAACCTCCTCCCCTTACATCTGATACTGGTTTATCAGGTATCTTCAGGACTGGCTGCAAGGTCCTCCTCTGTGGCCTAGGAGGACTGCTCCTCCCTTGTGGGGTGGGAGGTCAAAGAGCTTGCCATTGAGTTCCTGTCAGAAACAGTCCCTGTTCCCCTTATTAGGGCACCCAATTGGATACTGAGCTACCAAGGGCTACATCTGAGCAGGGGCTCTAGTTTGCATCCATACATGGTCCTTGTTTGGAGAAACAGTCTCATAAAATTTTAATCCCAAATAGAACAAATTAAAATTTTACACTATAATCTTTAATTCTAAATTTTGATATTCTTTCTAAATTTCTCAAAATGTAAACTGAAATAGCTCTATATTTTCTGTATTTGGATAGTTTCATGATTTTAACCATCACAAAACTGAAAAAGTATTTATTACTCTGTAAAATGCCAATGAATTGTTCTTTGAAATGGTTACATTTCAAAAAATGTTCAACTTTTTGGTAATGATTTAAGAATTGGAAATTCATGAATGATAATTAAGGAAATTGAATGATAGTGGGGAAGAGTGTCTGTGAAATAGCAAGGTTGTCTGGTCCTATTGAGTTATGTTTAGACCATAGATGGAGCTAATGAGAGAATGAGTGTCATTAATAAGCAGCTAAGTGTGAGCCAAAGGGCCTCTTTGGTAGCTCATGAAAAGGTCATTATCTCCTACAGAAGAGGAGTGGATATAGTTAATAGTAGATTTAAATTTTGATGACATCTCACATTCTAAATGCATTTGATTATTCATCTAAAACAGATCTGAGAGGCTGGAGAGCCCTTAGTGGGAAAATGTAGGCCTCTCATTCATGCAATGCAGCATTTGTGTAGAGAAATCTGTGGGTGGTGGCTTGCCAGTCGCCCTGGACACAGCTGTGAGGGATGGCCTTCCACCTGTGGTAAGCCTTAGAAGTTTTGTGGTGAACACCCAGAGAACTTTTTCTCTTTCTGTAAAAAAGCACAAATCATCCTCATAATTTTAGATCCTAACAAATAATGTCATAAAAAAGTAGCATTATCTAGGTTGGAAATGTGCTGGGTCTGCTGAAGGAAATGGGGATTACAGTGCAAATGAGCCGCAGTAATGGATATGTATATGTGAGTAAGGCAGACTAGAAATAAAAGGATTACACTGAGTGGTTTTTTTATGAAGGAGGCCAGAAATAAAACTGGTCTGACTTAAAGGAGCATCTCAAGACAGAGGTTTTGTTGCACTAATAGATATTTAAAGGAAATTTTACGAAGAGCCAAAATGGAAGGAGAGTCAGCTAGAATGCTGTTTGTCATCCACTGTAAAAGTTATATAAATAAGCAAAGG
Source organism: Meriones unguiculatus (assembly GCF_030254825.1). Lineage (NCBI taxonomy): Eukaryota > Metazoa > Chordata > Mammalia > Rodentia > Muridae > Meriones > Meriones unguiculatus. The sequence continues at coordinate 50,464,433 of NC_083363.1, forward strand.
AAAGGGCCTGTGGTGCTACAGGGGGAAGGGTTCTAATCAGAGTCACCAACACGTGTTCACTTGAGTTTAAACCAAGGCTTTAGCATGGACACATTGAGGTTGATGCCTAGAAAGGAAGATAGCATGTATGGTAAAATTTGGTTAACCCTCTCTGAAAGGGAAATATAACTCTTTGTTCAGATTCTTATATTCAGAGAGTAGGGAAACAGCAAAGACAGGCAGGGTGATTCTTATATTTCATTTTAAAATATAGCATTTTATTAATTTTTTGATACTTTCATAAATGTAGTTTGTTTACGTTTACTTAGTACTCCTTTCTTTTTTAATTTTAATTTTAATTTTTTTCACAATTTATTCCTTATATATCCTGATTGAAGCCCCCTCTTTCAACTCCTCCTAGTCTAGTCCCAGCCTCCCTCTCTCATCCACTTATCCCCTTCCCCTCGTGCACTAAAAAGGGAAGTTCTCTTCCTCTGCCATCTGTGCATAGCTTCTCAAGTCTCACCAGGACAGCCTGGATCCTTTTCCTCTGTGGCCTGGCAAGACCTCATTGCCAGGGGTAAGTGATTAAAGACCAGGCAAAGGAGTTCATGACAGAGGCAGCCTCTGCTCCCCTTACTCAATTTTATAATAAAATCACAAATGGATGAAAGTTAACTTTTTCAATAAAAAATATCAAATTTCAGAACCTTGTGTATATATGATCTACAATTTCCTATTCTTTCTGTAATCTAAAAATAATAAAAATATTCATCTGGGTGCAGTGGATATTCTGATAGGCAGAAGCAGGTGGGTCTCTATGTAGCCTTGTCTGTCCTGGACTCACTTTGTAGACCAGGCTTGCCCTCAGAGTTTCTTCTCCAAAGATGAAGGAACCTTCCATGAAATAGATAAAATAATTAAACTTTTGCTTTGTCTTTTACTTGATGATAAATTTATATTTGCTTTTATGATTTGATTTTTACATTATAAAAGAAAAGCATAGGTGTACATTAAAGTCTAATTTATAGTAACAAAGATATATAAAGTTAAAACTTATGGTCTTAATTTTTTTCAATATTTAATGAAACAATGTTGTTTGAAGGTACAGTCAGGATTTAATAAAAATATCAATTTCCATTATTCTTCCTACCCTAACAACAACTTGTCAGTCTTTATTCTAGAAATTGACTACAATGGACCATTGAACAATCATTACTCAAATCATTACTCATTGTTCCATTACAAAGAAGTCATTTAATCATGAATGAATTAAGTCATGACATCAGCCCTTATTTATTTATTTATTTATTACAATTTATACCTTTTGTATCCCAGCTGTAGACCTCTCCCTTGTCTCCATCCAGTCCCACCCTTCCTCCTCCCCCAATGCCCTTTCCATAGTAGCCTGATAGGGGAGGTCTCCCTCCCCTTCTATCTGACCCCAGCTTATCAGGTCTTATCAAGGCTGACTGCATCATCTTCCTCTATAGCTTGGCAAGGTTGCATCCCCTTAGGGGGAGGTGATCAGAGAGACTGCCACTGAGTTCATGTAAGAGACATCCTCTGATCCCCTTACTAGGGAACCCAGTTGGAAACTGAGCAGCCTATGGGCTTCCTATGAGTACAGGGTCTAGGTCTTCTCCATGCATGGTCCTCGATTGGAGTATCGTCTCTGTAGGCCATCTTGGGTCCAGGAATTTTTGCTCTGTTGGTCTCTTTGTGGAGCTCCTATCCCCTCCAGGTCTTTCTATTTCTCTCTTATTCCATAAGGTTTCCTGCACTCTGCCCAACGTTTGCCAATGTGTCTCAGTGTCCCTTTGATACACTGGTTCTCCTTTAAAAAAGTTTTTTCGTAGTTTGAATAAGAATATTCCCCGTAGAATCATTTATTTAAAAAATTGATCATCAGGAATTGGAACAACTTAAGAGGGATTACAAGACATGTTTTGTTGTTGTTGTTGTTTGGGGGTAGATCAATTTTGCTGGTGGAAGGCTGCAACTGAGAATCAGTTTTGAAGTTTCAAAAGTCCAGCCGCAGCCCAGTGGCTCTCTATTTCTGCTACCTTCAAATCCAAGTTTGTAACTCTCAGCTATCATGTCTACCTGCATGCCATCACCATGTTCCCTGTCATGAGGTTAATGGACTAAACCTCTGAAGCCATGAGTGAATGCTTTTCTCATAGTTGCTATGGTGTAGAGGAATTTTCAGCCTGCAAAATGAGTGCTCTAGCAAGGTAACACATCCAAATTCTTTCTAGTTCTTGTGATCCAGCTACAATACAGACATGCTCAAGATTACAGTGTTGTGTGCCAAGAATAGAGACACACCCTCAGTACACACCTTTAACCCCAAACAATGAAAATAAGATTAGTCCATACAAGGGAGCAGCCATGTTTGAAAGTGATGTCTAATTAAGGGGTGAAAACATTACTAATCAGAGAAAGATTTGATTCAATGTGTGAGAGATAGAATATGCCCAGCTCTCATGAGAAGAGAGAGATAAGGTAGGCAACCTCAGTGCAATGCAGAAAGAAAGAGGGGAAGGTTTTATGGCTTTTTTTTTTTTTTGGAATGTTTCTTAATAGAAAAGTTTTACAGACTGCAGAGAAAACAAGCCAGACACAGGTGAAGACAGAATAAGCCAGAAAATGAGAAGGAGACAGAAGATCAAAACAGAAGAATTATTTTAAGACTAGGCAGAGCAGTTCAGCCAGAAGCTAAAGAAGGCTTGAGAAGCCAGTTTTAGTCAGTCAGCTTGGAGAGGAGTGTAGGCCAGACCGCTGAGTTGTAACAGCCAGTGAGAGATCAGAAAGAGCTCAAGAGGATTTCATCTTGTCCTTTCTTCGGAGAAAATAAAAACAACATTTACATTACATACTATCTCTTCACAGCAATAGAACACTGACTAAGACAGTTTAAATAAACTATTCATTAATTTATTCTTTCACTTATTCTATGAATTTTAAACACTTTAAACGTAAACATATATCCTTGGTACTGAAAACCTACCATATTTCCCAGGGCTGGTGAGATAATGAATCTTTTTTGTTATATATATATATATATATTTATATATATATATATAAATATATATATATATATAATTTTTGTTATATGTATAATTTTACTATTTTTATCGTTTATTACAATTTATTCAATTTATATCCAGTCAGTGGTCCCCTCCCTCATCTCCTCCCAATCCGACCCTTCTTTCCTCTTCTTTCCCTATGCCCCTCTTCTAGTCCACTGATAGGGGAGGTCTTCCTGCCCTTCTATCTGACCCTAGCCTATTAGGTCTCATCAGGTCTGGCTTCATTGTCTTCCTCTGGTCTGGTAAGGCTCCCACCCACCCACTCAGGGGGATGTGATCAGAGTCTGCTACTGAGTTCATGACAGAGAAAGCCCCTGCCACTCCTAGGCATATATCTAAAATATATTCAAGTATACAACAAGGACACTAGCTCAAGTATGTTCTTAGCACCTCTATTCATAATAGACAGAATCTGAAAACAACCTAGATGTCCCTTAAATGAGGAATGGATACATAAATTATGGAACATTTGCACAATAGAATACTACTCAGCTATTAAAAACAAGGAAATTATGAAATTTGCAGGCAAATGGTGGGAACTAGAAAAGATCATCTTAAGTGAGGTAACCCAGAAACAGAAATACACACATGGTATATACTCACTCATATGTGGTTATTAGACATAAAATATATGATAAGCGTAATAAAATCTATAGTCCTAAAGAAGTTAAACAACAAGGAAGACCCTAGGGAGGATGCTAAATCCTCATTCAGAAGGGCAAACACAGTAGACATCAAAAGCAGGAGAAGACAAGGAATAGGACAGGAGCCTACCATAGAGAGCCTCTCAAAGACTCTACTGATAAAAGTATTGAAGCAGAGGCTGAGACTCTTAGCCTAACTTTAGGCAGAATACATGGAATTTTATGAAAGAAGAGGAGATAGAATGACCTAGAGGAGATAAGAGTTCCAAAAAGAGAGCAGCAGAGCCAAAAACAAAACAAAAGAAAACACAAAGAAACAAACAACAAAACTGAGCCGTGGGGGCCTTGAAGAGAATTATACCCCAACCAAGGACAATTACTTTTATGTGACCTTAATTTAATAGAGTAGTCAGGACAGAATTTAAAATTGATATTTGTAGGATCTTTTGATGACATGAAATAAGTACTTAATTTACAGTCTTTTCATGTTCTGGAATGTGTATTCACATATACATGCATACACCTAGAACAAAAAGGTATTGAAAATTGTCAGTGAAATTAGAATTAATCTTAGAGCCCTATGATACTCAGGTAGTTGGGAATTATGGCAATGTCTGCTTAGGAAGCAAGAAGTAACAATTCTATTTCATTAAATTTCTTATTTCAGAAGAGATAGTAAAAAGAATAAATTCTTTCAAAAATGGGGGAGGGGCATTATGGTGTAAATGCAAAGAGAGGAAGGAAGGGGCTGCTATCAAGGTTTAAAGTGAATTAAAAAAATTAATGAAAATAATATTTAAATGTTGGTAATTTAAAATTAGTGAGTTTATTTGAATACTAAAAATGAGTTTTAGTTTCTAAGTAGATTAAACTGGGGGCTTTACAGACATGATAAAATATTAATAATTTTAACAGGTATTGTTTCATTTATTTGTTTTACTTTTACATTTAAACACACACACACATACACCTTCCTTCTGAATAACATATTGTAAGTTATTTTAAACATGGGATGGACAATATTATATAGTTAAGACAAAATAGTCATATAAGATACTCAACAAATACAGATTAATTTCATTGTTTTTGCCAAAAATATAAGTATTACAACTAATAGTATTTATAGGATAAATATTATTATAAGTAATATAAGTTTATTGATAAGTTATAATAATTTAAATGTTGTTTTTATAAAAATTCTGTTCCTTTTATGTAAATTGAAGATAAACAGTAGATTTTTATATGGAAATCATTATAAATCCAATGTCCCATATTCAAAACAAAATATTTGCTTTTTATACATATTCAAGCACATATGTTCATGCATGTACATATACATAGGCATGCATGTATATTATAAATATATAAATGTATAGCAAAATTATGAGATATTATCTCACCTATATGAGATATTAATCATAATCTTCATTGGGTTTTGGTACTGCATTATATAAACATATTTATTAGAAGTTTTGATATAAATTTGTGTCTGTCAATAAAGGGAAATATCTAAATTACTTTTATTGATACAACTTTCACAATTTATTATTATGATATTGCATGCATATATGATGGAGGATTCATAGTTATGTCTGAAAATAAAAATTATATTAAACTGAGACTTGTGGTTGAGTATAGCAGCTTAGTTTAAATACTATTTAACAGGAAAATAAAATAGGCTGTGTTAATTTTTGTTTCTAGCATTTTTGCTTATATTAAAAATGACCCTATACATTCTACATGAGTAATTTATACATACACTCACACATACATATTTATACATATGCAGTTATTTTCATAAATACAAAAATTTATTGCTCTTTTGGAGCACAATTTAAAAGGATTGTGTTCAATGTAATTCCACTATTCAAAGTGCTACTTATAAAATAAGTGTAAATTCATACTATGTATCAGATTATCTGTACAAGTATATAGAAGTTGAACCTTAAAACAGAAATTGCTTTCAAAGTCACAGTCTTGCTGTTAGAATGTGCATTGCTGCTGACTTTGCTTAACATTTTCTGATACTTAATTCCCACAGGACCAGTGCAGTCCTTGCAATACATTTTCAAGTTTAGCTCTAAAGTGTATTCTACTTATAAGTCGAAAAGGATTTCTGAAGGCCTTCTAGGCAAAACATTTTCCTCAAATTCTGACCTATCTTGTTTTTCATTATGTAGATTACTGTGAAGGGTGTTGTTTCCCTTATTTCTTTCTCAGCCCTATTGTCTTTGGTATACAGGAGGGCTTCTGATTTTTTTGAGTTGATTTTGTATACTGCCACTTTGATGAAGATGTTTATCAGCTAGAGGAGTTCTCTGGTTGAATTTTTGGGGTCCCTCATGTATACTATCATATCTTCTGCGAATAGTGACACTTTGACTTCTTCCTTTCCGATTTGTATCCCCTTGATCTCCTTTAGTTGTCTTATTGCTCTGGCTAGGACTTCAAGTACTATGTTGAAGAGCTATGGAGAGAGTGGGCAGCCTTGTCTTGTCCCTGATTTCAGTGGGATTGATTTAAGTTTTCTCTCCATTGAGTTTGATGTTGGCTATAGGCTTGCTGTATATTGCCTTTACTATGTTTAGGTATGTGCCTTGTATCCCTGATCTCTCCAAAACTTTAAACATGAATGGATATTGGACTTTGTCAAATGCTTTTTCGGCATTTAAGGAGATGATCATGTGGTTTTTTCTCCTTCAGTTTGTTTATGTGGTGGATTACATTGATGGATTTCCTTATGTTGAACCACCCTTGCATGCCTGGGATGAAGCCTACTTGGTCAAGGTGGATGATATCGTTGATGTGTTCTTGGATTCGGTTTGCAAGCATTTTATTGAGTATTTTTGCATCAGTGTTCATTAGAGAGATAGGTCTGAAGTTCTCTTTTTTTCTTGAGTCTTTTTGTGGTTTAGGTATCAAGGTGACAGTGGCTTCCTAGAATGAGTTTGGTAATGTTCCTTCTGTTTCTATTTTGTGGAATAGTTTGGAGAGCATTGGAGTTAGCACGTCTTTGAAGGTCTGGTAGAATTCTGCACTGAATCCATCTGGCCCAGGACTTTTTTTGGAAGGGAGACTGTTGATGACTGCTTCTATTTCCTTGGGGGAAACAGGACTATTCAGTCTTTCTACCTGATCTTGACTTAATTTTGGTAAATGGAATCTATCAAGGAAATTATCCATTTCTTTTAGATTTTCGAATTTTGTGGCATATAGGCTTTTGTAGTACGACCTAATGATTGTTTGGATTTCCTCGATGTCTGTAGTTATATCCCCCTTTTCATTTCTGATTTTGCTGATTTGGATAGTTACTCTGCATTTTAGTTAGTTTGGCTAAAGGTTTGTCTATCTTGTTAATTTTTTCAAAGAACCAGCTCTTGGTTTCAATGATTCATTGAATAGTTTTATTAGTTTCTAGTTGATTGATTTCTGCTCTGAGTTTGATTATTTCCAGCCCTCTGCTCCTCTTGGGTGCATTTGCTTCTTCTCCTTCTTTTTTTTTTATTAGTTACATTTTATTAACTCTGTATCCCAGCTGTATCCTACTCCCTTATTCCCTCCCTATCCCACCCTCCCTCCCTCAGCTTCTCCCTGCCCCTTTCCAAGTCCACGAATTGGGGAAGACCTCCTCCCCTTTCATCTGGCCCTGTTTTATCAGGTATCTTAAGGCTGGCTGTGAAGTTCTCCTCTGTGGCCTAGCAGAACTGCTCCACCCTTGGGGGGTGGGGAGTCAAAGAGCCAGTCATTGAGTTCCTTTCAGAAATAGTCCTTGTTCCCCTTACTATGGGAAACCAATTGGTTATTGAGCTACCACGAGCTTCGTCCAAGTAAAGGTTCTAGGTTATATCCATACATGGTCCTCGGTTGGAGAAACAGTTTCAGAAAAAAACTCTGTGCACAGATATATTTGGTCCTTGTGGGGATCCTATCCTTTCCAAGTCATACTAACTCCCCTTCTGTCGACGGTTTGGTTATGAGTCTTAGTATCTGTTTTGCAACGCTGCTTGGTAGGGTCTTTCAGATGCCTTCTGCAGTAGACTCCTGTCACAACCCAGATGTCCATCAACGGAGGAATGGATACAGAAATTTGTGGTATTTTTAAACAATGGAATACTACTCAGCAATCAAAAAGGAGGAAATCATGAAATTTGCAGGCAAATGGTGGGATCTAGAAAAGATCATTCTGAGTGAAATATCCCAGAAGGAGAAAGACAAACACGGTATATTCTTGCTTATATAGACCTAGAAGATATGATAAACATAATGAAATCTATACACCTAAAGAAGATAAAAAAGATAGCGGACACGGGGTGAGATGATCAATCCTCACTTAGAAAGACAAATGAGATGTGCATTTGCTTCTTTTTTCTCTAGGGCTCAGTTGGGGCATCAAGTTGCTTGTATGAGATGTCACAAATTTCTTCTTGAAGGCACTTAGTGCTATGAATTTTCCTCTGAGCATATTTTCTTTAAACAACAAAGCGCCATAAAACCTGGATAAATAGAAACTAGCATAACAGGACTAAAATACAAGATATAGACTTTTGAAATTATTGATCATCAGGTATAATAAAATTATATATATATATAGATATTATTTATTTGTGATTTAAGCAACTCTAAAGGATTTTTAATTCAGCAACATGGCTGCTCTAACTCTGTGCAAGAACCTTCTAGGTCTGTGTGATCCAGATTGAATGCAGACCTTTAGTCCCAAAGAAGAAGGGTAAAATTTGTAGAAGGAAGCATCTATGTTTGAAAGTGATATCTAATTGAGAGTCAGACAAAGTGACATATCAAAGAAATATTTGATAAAATAGTTATCTCCAGCTCTCAAGAGATTAGAATGAACTGCAATTAATAAAAAAAAAATTAAAAACGAGAATGGAATGAAATAATACAACTAAAAAGAGTAGCACACAGAGGGACAGACATAGAGAACCAGAGAGAGAGAGAGAGAGAGAGAGAGAGAGAGAGAGAGAGAGAGAGAGGAGATATTTTACTGGGAGAGTTTTACAGAGATAGGCTAAATAGAGAACAAGTTAGACACAGGTAAAGACAAAATGAGGAGTCAGAAGATTAAAACAGATTGCCAGAGTTAGTTTGAGACCAAGCAGATCAATTCAGTCAGAAGCTGAGAGATGCCAGTTTGAATCAGGCAGCTTGGAGAGAAGTTTGAGCCAGAATAAGTGAGTTGAACCAGCCATCCAGAGTTCAGAAAGAGCTAAAAAAAAAAAAAAAAAAAAAAAGAGCTTATTCAAGCGTTTCAGAGGTTTAAAGCAATACAGGCCTAGCTTAGTGTATAAGGAGGCTAGAAGCTTCCAGGACAAGGCCTAAATTAACAGACAGAGGCAGCAACCACCAAGAGGACAAATAGACCTGATGAATAAAAGATACTTTTACATATTTTTTACAGTTTATTCACTTTGTATCTCTGCTGTAATGCCCTCGTTCATCTCCTTGCAGTCTCACCCATCCTCCTATTTCTCCCCCTATGCCCTTTCCCTAGCCCCCAGATAGGGTAGGACCTCCTCCCCTTCTAGATGAACCTAGCTGAACAGTTCTCATCAAAGCTGGAAGCATCATGTTACTATATGGCCTGGCAAGGATGTACGACCCAGAGGGAAGGAGGTGATCAAACAGCTGGCCACTGAATTCATGTCAGAGACAGCTCCTATACCCCTTACTAGGAAATCCACTTTGAACCTGAGCAGCCAATGTATAAACAAATTATGTTTTAATAGTTTTTTTATGAATAACAATAGATTTAAAATTTCAAATAATCTATTATTATTTATTAATTTTATATTAATTACTGTTTATTCACTTTGTATCCCAGCTGTAGCCCCTCCCACATTCCTTACCAATCCTACCCTCTTTCTCTCATCCTCCCCCAACCTTCTCCAAGTCCACTGATAGGGGAGGTCCTCCTCTCCTTCTATCTGACCATAGCTTATCAGGTCTCATCAGGATTGGCTGCATTGTCCTCCTCTGTGGCCTGGTATGGCTGCTCCCCACTCAGGGGGAGGTGATCAAAGAACCAGCCACTGAGTTCATGTCAGAGACAGTCCCTGTCACGAGGACACCCATTTGGATACTCAGCTGCCATGTGCTAAATCTGTGCAGGGGTTCTGGGTTATCTCCCTCCATGGTCCTTGGTTTGAGCATCAATCTCATCTAGCAAAGATCATCCTGAGTGAGGTATCCCAGAAGCAGAAAGATACACATGTTATATACTCACTTATAATTGGAAACTTGATCTATAATATAGGTCAAACATCCTTAAATCTGTACACCTAAAGAAGCTAAACAAGAAGGAAGATCCTGGGTAAGATGATCAATCCTCACTCAGAAAGGCAAATAGGACAGACATTGGAAGAGGGAGAAAACAGGAAACAGGACAGGAAACTACCACAGAGGTCCTCTGAAATGCTCTACCAAGCAGTGTATCAAAGCAGATGCTGAGATTCATAGCCAAACTTTTGGTAGAGTGCAGAGAATCTTATGAAAGAAGGAGGAGAGAGAAAGACCTGGAGGTGACAGGAGCTCCAAAAGGAGAGCAACAGAACCAAGAAATCTGGGCACAGGAGTCTTTTCTGAGACTGATAATTTGTTATTTTTTTCAACCACTATATTTGCCACAATGATGTTGTATAAATTTCTATTTCCAGATTTTGACCTATGATTCTACAGACATACAGGCAGGTAATATCATAATCATAAATTATGAAAGTTGTATAAATAAACATAACTTATCTATTTATATTTATCAAAAGATGTATAAAAACAATAACTTTGTCAAGAACATGGGACAACATGTATCAACATGGAAATTAGAAGCAAATTTAACAAAGGATTAACCTACTGAAAGACGGGAAGATGGCTTTCACTCTATCCTAAAAATGTGTGTGTAATACTTACATAAGAGTATGCTATACCTGGACTTTGAGAAAATCAACATGATAGACAAACCCTTAGCCAAGCTAACTAAAAGGCAGAGAGACACCATCCAAATCAACAAAATCAGAAATAAAAAGAGGGACATAACTACAGACACTGAGGAAATCGAAACAATCATTAGGACTTAATTCAAAAGTCTATGTGCCACAACATTTGAAAATCTAAATGAAATGGACAATTTTCTTTATTGATTCAACTTACCAAAACTGAATCAGAACCAGGTAAATCAATTAAATAGTCTTATATCTTCCAAGGAAATAGAAGCAGTCATCGAAAGTCTCCCATCCCAAAAAAGCCCAGGACAGATGGTTTCAGTGCTGAATTCTACCAGACCTTCAAAGAAGAGCTAACACCAGTTCTCTTCACACTATTCCACAAAATAGAAACAGAGGAAGATTACCAAACTCATTCTATGAAGCCACAGTCACCTTGGTACCTAAACCACAGAAAGACCCAACAAAGAAATAAAATTTCAGGCCAGTCTCCCTTATGAACATTGATGCAAAAATATTCAACAAAATACTTGCAAACCGAATCCAAGAACACATCAAAGATATCATCCACCATGACCAAGTAGGCTTCATCCCAGGCATGCAAGGGTGGTTCAACATACGGAAATCCATCAATGTAATCCACCACATAAACAAACTGAAGGAGAAAAAAACCACATGATTATCTCCTTAGATGCTGAAAAAGCATTTGACAAAGTTCAACACCCATTCATGTTTAAAGTCTTGGAGAGATCAAGGATACAAGGTACATACCTAACCATAGTTAAGGCAATATACAGCAAGCCTATAGCCAACATCAAACTCAATGGAGAGAAACTTAAATCAATCCCACTGAAATCAGGGACAAGACAAGGCTGCCCACTCTCTCCATAGCTTTTCAACATAGTACTTGAAGTCCTAGCCAGAGCAATAAGACAACTACAGGAGATCAAGGGGATACAAATCGGAAAGGAAGAGGTCAAAGTGTCACTATTTTCAGATGATATGATAGTATATTTGAGCGACCCAAAAATTCAACCAGAGAACTCCTCCAGCTGATAAACACCTTCAGCAAAGTGGCAGGATAAAAAATTAACTCAAAAAAAAATCAGAAGCCCTCCTGCATACCAAAGACAAAAGGGTCGAGAAAGAAATTAGAGAAACGACACACTTCACAATAGCCACAAATGACATAAAGTACCTTAGAGTAACCCTAACCAAGCAAGTCAAAGACTTGTATGAAGAAAAATTCAAGTCTCTGAAGAAAGAATTAGAAGAAGATATCAGAAGATGGAAAGATCTCCCATGCTCATGGCTTGGCAGGATGAACATAGTAAAAATGGCCATCTTACCAAAAGCAATCTACAGATTCAATGCAATCTACATCAAATTACCAACTCAATTCTTTACAGACCTGGAAAGAAAAATTCTCAACTTCATATGGAATAACAAGAAACTCAGATTTGCTAAAACAATCCTTTACAATAAAGATCTTCTGGAGGTATCTCCATCCCTGTTCTTAAGCTGTACTATAGAGCAACAATAATAAAAACTGCATGGTACTGGCATAGAAACAGAATGGTAGATAAGTGGAACCAAACAGAAGACCCAGAAATAAACCCACACACTTATGGACAATTTGATCTTTGACAAAGATGCCAAAACCCTACATCAGCAACAAATGTTGTTGGTCCAACTGGATGTCTACATGTAGAAAAATGAAAATAGATGCATACTTATCACCCTGCACAAAACTAAAGTCCAAATGGATCAAAGATCTCAACATAAAACCAGACACATTAAATCGGCTAAAAGAAAAAAATGGGAAAGAGTCTTGAACTCATTGGCACAGGAGACAACTTCCTGAACAGAACACCAACAGCACAGGCTCTAAGAGGAACACTCAATAAATGAGACCTCATGAAACTGAAAAGCTTCTGTAAAGCAAAGGACACCGTCATTGAAACAAAACAACAGCCTACAGATTGGGAAAGAATCTTCACCAACCCTTTATCTGACAGAGGACTAATATCCAGTATATACAAAGAACTAAAGAAGCTGAAAAGCAGCAAACCAAGTAATCCAATTAAAAAATGGGGAACAGAGTTAAACAGTGAATTCTCTGTAGAGGAATATAGAATGGCAGAGAAACACTTAAAAAAAATGCTCAACCTTATTAGCCATTAGGGAAATGCAAATCAAAACAACCCTAAAATTTCACCTTACATCCCTCAGAATGGCCAAGATGAAAAACTCAAGTGACAACACATGCTGGAGAGGTTGTGGAGAAAGCGGAACACTCCTCCACTGCTGGTGGGAATGTAAACTTCTACAACCACTCTGGAAATCAATCTGGTGCTTTCTCAGACAACTAGGAATAGTGTTTCCTCAAGATCCAGCCATACCACTCCTAGGCATATATACAAAAGAGGCTCAAGTACACAATAAGGAAATTTGCTCAACCATGTTTGTAGCAGCTTTATTTGTAATAGCCAGAAGCTGGAAACAACCCAGATGCCCCTCAACTGAAGAATGGATGCAGAAATTGTGGTACATCTACACAATGGAGTATTCCTCAGCAATGAAAAATAAGGAAATCATGAAATTTGCAGGTAAATGGTGGGACCTCGAATGATAATCCTGAGTGAACTGTCCCAGCAACCGAAAGATACACATGGTATATACTCATTAATATAGACATATAACATAGAATACACCTAGTAAAATCTGTACATCTAAAAACTCTGACTAAAATTCTCAATCCCCATCCTGAAAGGCAAAGGGGATGGACATCAGAAGAAGAAGAAAACAGGAAACAACCGAGAAACCTGCCAAAGAGGGCCTCTGAAAGGCTCTACCCTGCAGAATATCAAAGAAGAAGCTGAAACCTATGGCCAACTGTTGGGCAGAATGCATGCAATCTTATGTAAGATGTGGGAAATAGTAAGAGCTGGAGAGGACGGGAACCCCACAAGGAGAGCAACAGAACCAGAAAACTTGAACACAGGGAACTTCCCAGAGACTCATACTCCAACCAAGGACTATTCTTGGAGATAACCTACAACCCCTGCACAGAAGTAGCACATGGCAATTCAGTGCCCAAGTGGGTTACATAATAATGGGAAGAGGGACTGCCTCTGACATAATCTGATTAGCCTGCTCTTTGATCACCTCCCCCTGAGGGGGGGGGCAGCTTCACCAGGCCACAGAAGATGACAATGCAGCCACTCCTGATGTGATCTGATAGACTAAGATCAGTAGGAAGGAGAGGAGGACCTCTCCTATCAGTGGACTTGGAGAGGGGCATTCGTGAAAAAGGGGGAGGGAGGGTGGGATCAGGAGTGGAGGAGGAAGGGGCTTATGAGTGGATACAAAGTGAATAAAGTGTAATTAATAAAAAATAAAATAAAAATAAAAAATAAAAAAGAGTGTGCTATGCAATATAAGTTGAATATTTTTACTTATTTAATTACAAACATGAGGATTCAGGATAATAAAGACAGTGATATTTCAGCCCCTTTCTCATCACATACAGGAAATTTTCAATTATCCACCTACAAACCAATCTTCTCGGGATTTAGGAAGACAGGTAAGTGTCTAGGTTTTAATATAACAATGTGAAACAGAGAGTTGAGTTTTGTGCATTGTGATCAGTTTCATTGGGTCTGGAAAAAGTTTTGTCGGTGTCACCTAACCCCTTTCTTACAGTTTTTCTGCTTCATCTTCTGCATAGCTCTCTGGGCCAAAGGAACTCTTGATTTTGAAAAGATCTTTTCATAGTTCATAATACATTTTTGATAAGTGAGCACCTAATTCAGGTTCAAGACAGCAATATAAAACGCTGGTCTGCATTGGTTAGAATAATATATAGACAATAGTACCTTAACATCAGCCAAATTCATTCAAAGTAGTTTATGTAGATTGAGAAAATGAGACACTGAGTGGATAGAACACAAAGGATGGAGCATGTACAGTCACACCAAGCTCAGTGTATTTAAATATTTAACAGATTAAAAATACATATATTTAAATATATATATTTAAAATCAACTTCATGAGTATTAGAAGGTGGAAAGCAAATAACACTTTAAAAATAAATTTTATGTTCTTTCTTATATGTAAAAATTGTCTATTATAACATTGGATAATATATAATAAACATGATTACAGTTATTTCTGTGTTGATTTTACCTTGCAATAATCGAATTTATTATTTTAAAATATTTTAACTTTATTTCATGCTATGCAAAGGTCAAATCAAACTTTGCAAGACTTGTGTAATAAATTATTAAGTCATTGAAGAAAGAAATTGAAAATGGAAAGATCCCCCATGCTCATGAAACAGCAGGATTTATATAGTAAATTGTCCTACTAAGAAATGTAATCTACATATTCAACAAAATTCCCAAAATTTTACCACCATTCAAAGAAATTGAAAGGAATATTTTTATCATAAGAACACAAGTAACACCATTAATCCTGAATAATAAAAGAGGTGGTGAAGGTATCACTAGCCACAACCTTAAGTTGTACTACAGAGCAACAGTAATAAAAACAGAATGCTATTGGAATAGAAACAGTCAGTAGAATTAAAGGCCTAGTCATCTTTGCAGTCTATGAAAACCTGATTTTTGAGAAAGAAGCCAGAAACACGCCTTAGAAACAGACAGCATGCACAAAAAATAGTGCTGGCCAAACCGATGGCTGCATGTGGAAGAGTGGAAACAGTGCCCACTGTAGCAGCTCTCACTGTAAACCTTCTAGCTCTATCCAAAAAGTGAGGTAGATTTTCCTTCTCCCTCTTGTCCTTTAATACCAAACCCTTAGTCTTATCCCCAGCTTTGAGGCAAACCCCCTGAGGCCTCCCTTTTTTATCTGTCCCTACTTCATCTATTGTTCATTAATGTTATTTTACATGATTCCATATTAAACTTCATTTGTTGTTACAACCTGTTTCATATTTATGAAATTAGAACTTAATTCTTTAATCTTTTAATGAGCCCAAATTAGATAAGGATTTGCCTAGGGGAATGAAAGAAAAGGTAGAATTAAATAGCACATTTCTTCTGTAAGAAATTTCAAAGCAATTGAAGGAAATTGAGATTGTATAGCTGCATCTTGAGATAGCACTCTTTCTAATTGTCTGAAAAGGCACCAGATTGATTTCCAAAGTGGTTGTACAAGTTTACATTCCCACAAGCAATAGAGGAGGGTTCCCCTTTTTCCACATGCTCTCCAGCACATGTTGTCACTTGAGTTTTTGATCTTAGCCACTCTGAATAGATAGTATTTCCTTCCTGTACCTTTTGTAAAATTTGCCTCAAGCTTTTTAGAAATATGCTTAAAATCTAGTTTTTTTAAAATATAAATTAAGGAAAATTACAAAGGATTAAAATAAATTTGCATATGAATTAACCAGCAATTTCAGCATGTCTTTTGATTTGGAAGGAAGGTCTAACTGAAAGACATTAGAAATACTATTGGCCTCTCTAGTAAATTCTCCATGTAACTTATTGTTGTATTCTATAACATAATTAGTGTGAATATGGGAATTGGTTGAGTTAATCAATAAATATCTATACAATATCAAAAGACCTAATGTAAAATTTGCATATTTTTGCCTTAAAAATAAGTGTGCTTTGTCATATTTTTTACGTTATTTCTGCTTTCTGTGTCCTAAGTCCATTACTTTCTATTTTTTGTACTCTAATTGCTTAATGCTAAGGTTATAGTTTAGAAAATACAAGGTACAATTTTAGCACATATTCATATGTATTCATATTAAATACATTACAGTACATTATATTGTTATCTAGAGTCTAGAATCTACTACAATGTGTCAGATTATATACAAAGTTGTATGATAGGCCTGTGTATAAATATTTTGAAGATATTCATGGGCAAGAGACTATTTTATCGTTCCTGAAAGAGGTACAGTATAGCTCCTATTACCAGGGAATTTTAGGTTTATTGACATTGAAGATTTTCTACAAGGTGATCTCAAGCAAAATGAGGTATACTTTTCTTCAAACATATATTTAAAACGTTGCCCTTGATAGGCTACTCGTGTTTTAGTGGATAAGCAAACACGTATGTGCAATAAAAGAAACTAACTGGACTGTGGGGATTATTAACCACCACCACAACAAACAAAGAAGGTGAGAGGGAGAGACTGTGAAAGGACTAGGAGGAGGCAGAGGGAGTCAGTAGTGATGGATATAATCAATATATGCTGTAAACAATAAAGATTGTCAGTTTTAAAAGTTTCGATAATCTAAACTGTTGATGCATCTCTGGATCTTGTTGCCCGAGAATCATGGCTTCTGAGTGTTTCCAACTTGTGAACTAATAAAAACATTATGATATGGATGAGTTAAATAAAACATCACAACAATGTTTCCATTCTAGTGAAAAGACACATATGCATAAAACTGACAAGAAAGGAAAAATTGTCATTCGTTATATATATTTGTAGTAATTTATTAAAATCATTTAAATTTTTAATTTGAATTTCAAATTTTAAGAATTTTAAGAATCTAGCTTGTCTGCCCACCCCACATGCAAATCATCTCCTGGGCTCTATCCAGTTCGACTTAAGTAAGTCAGATTTTAAGATCATCATGATATCTTAATACCAAGGTTAAAAACCTATATTTCTACACCACCAAGTTGTCAGGTTTTATCTTTCTGCAGAACTTAACCTTTTCTTCAGAAAGCCAATATTTAACTCTTTTGCTAGTGATTCTATGAAGATAAATATTGAATTTCCTGATTAAAATTATTACATAGTAATAAGCCTCCAAGGTCAGGAAATTCTCATTCATGACCTCTAATGTAATATTCGAATGTATTAATAACAGAATGGGAAATTCAAATATTAATAATTTTATTTCATGTTGACACTGAAAATATTAGGTTATATGCATATAAACACATCTATTTAAACATAAACTACTAATATGTGTACATCTTACTGTACGTACAGAGTGTTAATTGGTCTTAGTTAGGGTTTCTATTGCAATAATAAAACACAATGGCAAATCTGAGGAGGAAATAGTTTATTTAAGATGACATGTCCAGACCATAGGCAATCAGGAAAACGTCAAAACGTGAACTCAATGCGGAAACATGGAGGTAGGAACTAAAGTAGACACACGAAAAATGTGTACTTTATTAGCTTGCTATTCCAACCCAATTTGTTTTCCTCTGTACCACAGGACTGTCTACCCTGAAGTATAAAAAATGTAGACAAAAATAGAGTGGGCCTTTCTGCATTAATAAAAAAATACCCCACAGGCTCAATTACAGGCCATTCTAATAAAAACATTTTTACAACTGAGGTTCCCTTCTCTAAGATGACTACAGTTGTGTCAAGGTGTTAAAACACTAGCCAATGCATAAGACATTACTTATTCAACATGAATTTTAACTTACTTTTATGTTCAAATCTGTTATGCAAATGTTCTATCTTTCCTTTAGTGAGATTGTCAGTTTTCTTTTACTCATTTGTAAAGAGATGCGCATATGGACATGTTATCAATTGAATAGCTAATAAAAATGGATTCCTGATTACAAATGGTGTAGTCTTAGCATATATTAATGTGTGTATAGCAATATGTGTGAGAGCACAGATGACTCATTTTCTGTCTTATAATTCAGAACAGCTGACCTAGTTTCTATTGCTGTGTTAAAAAAAAGTGTCTGAAAGAAACTTATTTATGTTATACTTTCTTTTTCTTAATTTTTTTTATATTTGTTACAGATTATTCACATTGTATCCCATCTGTAGCCTCATCTCTCATCCCCTCCCAATTCTGCCCTCTCTCCCTCTTCTCCTCCCATGCACCTCCCTCAGTCCACTGAGAGGGGAGGTCCTCCTCTGCTTCATCTAAACCTATCCTGTTAGGTCCCCCCAAGACTGGCTGCATCATCTTCCTCTGTGGTCTGGTAAGGCTGCACCCACCCCTCAGGGGGAAGTGATCAAAGAGCCAGCCATGGAGTTCATCTCAAAAACAGCCGCTGTTCCCCTTACTAGGGTACCCACTTGGATACTGAGCTGCCATTGTCTACACCTGTGCAAGGGTTCTAGGTTATCTACAAGCATGTTCCTAGGATGGAGTATCACTCTCAGAAAAGACATCTGTGCCCAGATTTTTTTGGTTCTGTTGCTTTCCTTGCAGAGCTCCTATCCCCTCTTGGTCTTTCTCTCTCCCACATCTTTCATAATCTTCCCTGCACTCTGCCCAAAGTTTGTTCATGAGTCTCAACATCTGCTTCAATACCCTGCTGGGCAAAGTCTTTCAGAGGCCCTCTGTGGTAAGTTCCTGTCCTGTTTCCTGTTTTTACTCTCTTCCAATGTCTATCCCATTTGCTTTCTGGATAAGGACTGAACATCTTATGCAGGGTCTTCCTTCTTGCTTAGCTTCTTTATTTGTACAGATTGTAGTAGGTTTATCCTATATTATATGTCTAATGTCCACTTAAAATGTGAGTATATACCATGTGTATCTTTCTGCTTCTGGGATACCTCAGGATGATCTTTTCTAGTTCACACCATTTGCCTGCAAATTTTATTATTTCTTTGTTTTTAATTGATGGGTTATTCATTGTGTAAATGTACCATGATTTCTGTATCCATTCCTCTGTTGAGGGACATCTGGGTTAGATAAGATCCAAAGCTCAAGTAACAATACATGCTGGAGAGGATGTGGAGAAAAGGCAACCCTCCTCTGTTGCTGGTGATAATGTAAACTTGTACAACCACTTTGGAAATCAATCTGGCACTTTCTCAGAATATTAGGAATAGTGCTACCTCAAGATTCAGCTATACCACTATTAGGCATATATCCAATATTTGCTCAAGTACACCACAAGGACATCTGCTCATCCATGTTCATAGCAGCTTTATTCATAATAGACAGACTCTGGAAACAATCTAGATGTCTTTCAACTGAGAAATAGATAAAAAAGTTGTGGTGTGTTATACTTTCATGTAATCACCATCATTTGAAGCATAATTGTCATCTACTGAACACACTCCCTGATTTTTGGAGATTGTGGGAAGCTAGGATGTCCAGGTTTTGTTGCCTGTGTTCTTATACTGGCCTCCAGCCATCTGATGCTCTATAGCCTTTGCTGTTTGTTTCTGTCCTGCAGAATGGGTCTGTCTGTCTCTGGAGTCAGTAGTATTCTTCAGGAAGAGGAGAGAGATCCACAGGTTTGGGAGTGGGTGTTGATGTTTCAGATGCAGCTAAGGGAGGAAGGTGGCAGGCGTGTGCACAGGTGCTGAAGTGTGCATGGAAGTGAGGCTGCCTGGAAGGATGAGTGTGGAGGAGGAGGACAAGTGCAGGATGTGGTGCAGGCATGGTTCCCACAGATGCATTGTGGGTGTGGAGGAGCCCTGAATGGCCCAGTGGCCCACAGTCCTGTCTTGGTATTGTGCTCCAAGTGCTCAGATCTGTCTGTGTTGCACCATCTTGTCTCCAGGAATTGTTTCTGGGAATTGTTTGCCTGCACTCCACTAAGAGATTGACAGAACAGGGGCTTCAATGTTGAAAACATTGTCCCAGGGATTCCTATGTTTCCTTCAGTGGGGGTGGGGGATGGGGAGGAATCTGATGTCTGGTGGCTAGTGTAGAGGGACCTAGATCTGGGGCTCTGTATGCTCTCTTCCTGATGTATTCACTTGCAGGAATGTGTGGAAATTGCTGATGGCCCAGAAACTCACTTGCAGTGTTAGAGGTAAGCATAGAGGGCCCACAGTTTTCTGCTCTCAGATGTGGGTCCTCTGTTTGGCCTTTAGAGTATGGCACCACCACACACAATGAGCTAGGTCATCCAGAATCAATCAACCCTTGAGGAAATTATATAAAAGCCAACCTTATTTAGACATTTTCTCAATTATAGTTCACTATTTTCCAAGACTCCAGCTTATGGCAAGTTGACAAAACAAAATGGTCATGACATAAGCTTTGAAAAATATGAATGCAATTCTAATGCGTGAGAACATAGTGAAGGAGGAAGGTACCAAAATGAGGGAATGAGGTTCAAAGGATTAGTGTAACAAGTGGAAGCATTTTCCAAGACTTAAATTGAACTACATTCAAGAAATTGTGGAGAACAAACAGGAGGCAAGTTTAATACTACATAAATTGTCTTGCATCTTTTGCCAATCTAATTAAAATAATTTATTTAAATTTTGAAAGGATATTATGACCCCAAGACAGATTCTAAATTAGAAGATTCAAGAAATAACTTATAACTTAGGAAAGCTACAGTTCTACAAAGGAATATGATTATTTTAGAGTACAGAAAATATATTAGTATTATAGAATAAATCTGATATAAATTTTATTTTTGTCTGAACTTAAGCAAGCACAACAAGAACCACTTGAATAATATATTAAAGTATTATTAAAGTTAAAAGTAACTTTAATTAACGAAGAATAATTTGGACAAAATGTAGGGAGAGCTTGTATTGACTACCTTAGTTTTAAGTAGTTTTATTCTGCATGGGTATTCTCATACTTAAGGACATTGGTAATGGTCATCTTCTATCAAAATTACAACAAAAAATGAGATATCAAACCTGTTATATATCTACTACTGAGTTGAAACATTCTCTCTAGGGCAGAGTGGAAAAGCTTATAATAATTAAGAAGGTAATAAAACTTATCTGACTTAAGAAGTTCCAAACCTAAAGCATTTCCCAAGGCCTGTCATAAAAATTGTAAATGCAGTAAACACATTGCTTCATCCAAGCTTCCTTGAAGTAGAGAATAGAAGCTCATTGAAAGAGTCTTTTTCATTTATCACCTGTTCTGTGGTAGCCTTGTTGGTGAAACACTGCCTTTGAGTAATCAATGTTCCTCTAACTAACCGTAATACATTCTTCAGTTCTCTAATCTAAATGTGTGAAATAATTTCTTAATTTTGTCATGTTTATACTATTTGACATAAACAGATATTTATATCCCAGAAAATGTTATAAAACACAAATGATGCCCAAACATGATCAATAGAATAAAAAATGAGTTGCAAAAGAAGCAGTTTGTATCCTGAGCAATGAATAATAGGACATGTAATTAAAGCTGATTTTTCTGAAGACCTCAGGTCTGTGGAGACAACTGCAACATGCTTATTTTTTCTCCACTTGGTATGGGCTTGTAGATGCTCTTGTTATAATATTTCTGGTGTGTTTTCTGGTATGTATAATAAGAAATACTGGTCTATATCAACTTGAGAATAATTGTTTGGGAAGAGGCAATCTTCATTGAGACAAATGTCTTTGTAAGACTTGACTGTAGACAAGAATGTGGTGCATTTTCATGATTAGTGCCAAATGTCGAAGGGACCAAAATGTTGTGGGTGATGCTACCCATGGGAAGGTAGTCCTGAGGTGCACAATAACCCAGACTGATCACCTCCTAAGGAACAGTCCAGGATCAACATTCTTCCATGACCTTGTGCTCATTCCAGCCTACACATTCCTGTTTCGTACTATCCTTTTTAAGAGTATTTTATTTTATTTTATTAATTACACTTTATTAAATTTGTATCCCCCCTTAAGCCCCTCCCTCCTCCTCTCCCAGTCCCACCCTCCCTCCCCCTTCTTCACGCATACCCCTCCCCAAGTGCACTGATAGGGGAGGTCCTCCTCTCCTTCCTTCTGATCTTAGTCTATCAGATCCCATCAGGAGTGGCTGCATTGCTATCTTCTGTGACCTGGTAAGGCTGCTCCCCCCTCAGGGGGAGGGGATCAAAGAGCAGGCTAATCATTTTATGTCGGAGGCAGTCCCTCTTCCCATTACTATGTAACCCCCTTGGACACTAAACTGCTCTTGCCCAGACTTCTTTGAATGATGGAGTCCACACTGTAACATGAAAGAACCCTTTCCTCCATAGAGTGTTTTTAGTTTTTCTGTTTTATTAAAGCAATAAAAATGCTAACACAATTGTTTTCCATATTCTTTGAGTATTATATTGTATTTTTAATTTTGTATTTATTACAATTTACTCACTTTGTATCCCTGCTGTAGCCCCCTCCTTTGTCCCCTCCCAATCCTACCTCACTCCCTCTTCTCTTCCCATACCCTTCAGCCAGCCCACATTATGGGAGGTCCTCTTCCCCTTTCATCTGACACTAGCTTATCAGGTCTCACCCAGAGCTGTCTGCATTATCTTCTTCTGTGGCCAGGTAAGGCTGCTCTCCACCTTCAGGAGGAGATGATCAAAGAACCAGCCACTGAGTTCCTGTCAGGACAGTCCCTGTTCCCCTTACTAGGGTACCACTTGGTCACTCAGCTTCCATGGGCTACATCTGTTCAGGGTTTCTAGGTTATCTCCATGCATGGTCCTTGGTTGGAGTATCTGTCTCAGAAAAGACCCTTGAGCCCAGTTTTTTTGGTTCTATTGCTCTCCTTGTGGAGCTCCTGTCCTCTCCAGGTCTAAAAAAAACTTAAAGTCTCTGAAGAAAGAAGTTGAAGAATATATCAGAAGATGGAAAAAATAAAAATAAAAAGAATCATTTACTTGGACAACTGTAGGATGAGATGGGGAGAAAAAGGCTCACCTGTCAGTTCAGCCACAGATGGAAAGACAGAAGAATGTTTCTCACAAGAGAACTGTTCAATTTCAGCATTAATTAAAGAAGTGGAAACAAACAAACAAAAAAAGAAGATGGAAAGATCTCCCATGCTTATGGATGGGTAGTATTAACAGGGTAAAAATGACCCTCCTGATAAGGGATACAGAGTTTACTATGTTTATCTTATTTTATAGGTCTAGTATCCACTTATGAGTGACTAGATACTGTGTGTGTCTTTCTGTTTCTAGGATACCTCACTCAGAATGATCTTTTCTGGGTCCTACCGTTTGCCTACAAATTTCAGGATTTCCTTGTTTTTAATTCCTGATTAGCGTTCCATTGTGTAAATGTACCACAATTTCTGTATCCATTCCTCTGTTGAGAGACATCTGAGTTGTCTTCAGGTTCTGGCAGGGAGGAGGTGAGGGAGGGAGGGTGGGATTGGGAGGCAATGAGGAAGGGGGCTACAGCTGGGATACAAAGTAAATAAACTGTAATTAATATAAAAAATAAAAATCATTATAAAAAATAAAAAGACAAAGAATAAAACATTTAGAGAATAAACTGAAAAAAAAGGCCTTCTTGCTGAAAGCAATCAACAGATTCAATGCAATTCCCATCAAAATACCAACACAATTCTTCACAGACAGATCTTGAAGTAACAATCTCAATGTCATATGGAAAAGCATCAACAACAACAACAACAACAAAAAAAAAACAAACAAACAAAAACTAGAACTGTTAAAAAAAAAATCCTGTACAACAACAGACTGTCTGGAGGTATCTCCTTCCCTTATCTCATGCAGTACTACAGAGCAAGAGCAAGGAAAAGTGTGTGCTTAGAAACAAAATGGTGGATCAATGGAATCAAATAGAAGACCCAGAAGTAAACCTACATACCTACAGATATTTGTTTTTTGACAAAGAAACCAAAATCATACAATGGAAAAAAGAGAAAATCTTCTACAAATGGTGCTGGTCTAACTGGATATCTGCATGTATTTTCATTTCTATTAAATTCTAGGAATTTTAAGATTTCTTTTTTCATTTCCTTTTTAAACAAAAAGCTCATTCAATAATTCATTCTTTAGTTTCTGTGAGTTCGTTTTGTTTCAACTTCTGTTGATAACCTGCTTCATTCCCTTGCAGTCGGATAGAATTCAGGGTGTAATTCCAATTTCTAGAGTGTGTAGAGAATTTCTTTGTCTTAATGTGGACTTTGCTTTGAAGAAAGTTTAATTGTATGCTGAGAAGGATGTTTATTCATTAATGTTTGGGTGGAATTTGTTACATCAATTTACTCTAAATTTACTCTAGTTTCTTGTTTTGTTTTGTTATGATTAGGTTTTGTTTTGTTTTGTTTTTCCCGGTAAAAATAGTTACTGGTCAGAGTGAGGTTTTCAAATCATCCACTATGATTTTTTTTAAGTCAATCACTTATTTTAAGCATAATAGTGTTCATTTTATGTAATTATTTACAACTGTTAAGTATATACCCACATACACACACATATTCTCAGTTTATACCATAAGCTTTATCAATCATAGCTGTGAGTCACACACTCTGATATACTGTGTGTCTGTTACATATTTGGAGATTGTGTCTTCACAACTACCCCAGGAATCTGGTCCTGTGACTGAGAATCTGGATTTCTCTGCTTTCAATATAGAATTATTTAGAAATTTATTCCAATTTGATACTTGGTGTTTTTAATCATTGCCCTCTGCATTCATCAAGATAGAAGGTGAGGAGGACCTCCCCTATCATTGGACTGTGGAGGAGAAGAAGGAGGGAGTGTGGGATGGAGAGGGGGCTACACCTGGGATATAAAGTGAATGAACTGTAATTAATAAAAGTAAAATTAAAATAAAAAAGACTAAAAAAAAAGAACAGCTGCAATAACCCAGCCTCATATAAACAGGATCCTTTTGCTTTTATTCCTTACTGTAAGTTATAATCTACATATACCTAGGATCATGAGAGGCCCTTATAAATATTGAAATTTAATGATACCAGACAATCAATGACAGAAGTTCTTGTACCACCCCACACTTTAAAAAGAAATCACTGGCTTGGTTATTCAAGATAAGACAAATACTTGCTCTTGCTGTGTTATTTCAACTACAGATAACTGAGGGCCAACACTAACAGTCTGATTACTCTAAGTAATTAACTCTAGCATAAATGAACAGCTCTAAAAAAGGAACTACAACACTAAAGCATGGGAGGAGCAGCTGGAGGGAGGGCAGGATTGGGAGGAGCTAAGGGAGAGGGCTACAGCTGGGATACAAATTAAATAAATTGTAATAAATAAATAAATAAATAAATTGATTGCTGGGAAAAAGACAAAATGAATAGATTGTAATAAGGAAATAAATAAATAAAAATTTTAAAAAGGAAATTTTAGAAATTAATTATTTAATTATTTTTTAATTCAAATATTCAAATTGGAAAATACTGATTTATTACCTGTGTGGATAAGTTGCCGTGTAGCAATTTGTATAACTTGTTTCTCTTTATACCACGTTGTATAAATACTTTATCTTTTTCATTTTGGCACAACAATAACTATTATGTTAGGATTAAAACATTGACAGGGGAAGGGCAGAGAAAGAGCCAGAGAGGAAGAGCCAGAGGGGAATACTTAAATAATAAATTTACCTGCAAATTTCATGATTTCCTTGTTTTTTACTGCTGGTAATATTCCATTGTGTAGATATACCACAATTTGTGCATCCATTCCTCCACTGAGGGGCATCTGGGCTATTTCCAGCTTCTGGCTATTACAAATAAGGCTGCTACAAACATGGTTGAGCATATGTCCTTATTGTATACTTGAGAATCTTTTGGATATATGCCTAGGAGTGGTATAGCTGGATCTTGAGAAAGCACTATTCCTAGTTGTCTTGCGGTAAATGGTATGATCTGGAAAAGATCATCCTGAGTGAGCTATCCCAGCAGCAGAGGGATGCACACAGTATATACTCACTCATATAGACATATAATATAGGATAAACCTACTAAAATCTGTATACCTAAAGAAACTAATCAAGAGGGAGGACTCTTGTTACCCAGAAAGGCAAAGAGGCTGGACATCAGAAGAAGGAGAAAAGAGGGAACAAGTCAGGAGCCTAACACAGAGGACCTCTGAAAAGCTCTGCCCTGCAGACTATCGATGTAGATACTGAGACTTATGGGCAACCTTTGGGCAGAGTGCAAGGAATCTTATGAAAGAAATGGGAAACAGTAATATCTGGAGAGGAAAAGAACTCCATAAGGAGAGCAGCAGAACCAAAAAATCTGAGCACAGGGGTCTTTCCTGAGACTGCTATTTAACCAAGGACTATGCGTGGAGATAACCTAATACCCCTGCACAGATGTAGCCCATGGCAGTTCAGTATCCATGTGGGTTCCATTGTGATAGGAACAGGGATTGTCTCTGACATGAACTGATTGGCCTGCTCTTTAATTACCTCCCCCTGAGGGAGAAGCAGCATTACCAGGCCACAGAAGAAGACAAGGCAGCCACTCCTTATGAGACCTAATTGACTAGGATCAGAAGGAAGGAAAAGAAGACCTCCCCTATCAGTGGACTTGGGGAGGGGTATGCATGCAGAGGGTGGAGGAAGGGAGGGATTGAGACAGGAGGAGGGAGGGAACCCCGGGGTGGGGGGATACAAAGTGAGTAAAGTGTAATTAATAAAGAAAAATAAAATAAAATAATAAAATAATAATAATAAATTTAGAACACTTCACTATAAAGTATGTCACAGGTGATATAACATTTTGTAAAAATTAATTAATTTTTTAACTAAAATCCGTCAGTAATACTTGCATTTATTCAGTGTATTAAATTAATGAGACAGATAGAAGAAAGTGGGCCATTATAGTATTCTTTTTTTTTCTGTTTCTTTTTTTGTTTCTTTTTCTTTCCTTCTTTCTTGCTTGCTTGCTTTCTTGTGTTCTTGCTTTCTGCTACGAACATGGCTGAGCAAATGTCTTTGCTGTACTTGAACATATTTTGGATATATGCTTAGGAGTGGTATAGCTGGATCTTGAGGTAGCACTATTTCTAATTTTCTGAGAAAGCACCAGATTGATTTTCAAATTGGTTGTACACGTTTACACTGCCATCAACAATTTAGGAGGGTTCCCCTTTCTCCACATCATCTCCAGCATGTGAAATAAACCCACACACCTACAGATACTTGATTTTTGATGAAAATACCAAAATCATAAAATGGAAAACAAGATAAAATCTCCAACAAATAGTGCTGGTGTAACTGGATGTCTATATGTAGAAAAGTGCAAATAGATCTCTATTTATCACCCTTCACAAAACTAAAGTCTAAGTGGATCAATGACCTCAACATAAAATCAGAAATACTATACCTGCTTGGAGAAAAAATAGGGAAAGACCTTGAGCTCATAGCCACAGGAGACAACTTCCTGAACAGAACACCAACAGCACAGGCTCTAAGATCAACAATCTAGAAATGGGACTTAATACAACTAAAAAGCTTCTGTAAAGCAAAGGATACTGTCTTCACAACAAAAGGAGAACCTACAGATTGGGAAACGGTCTTCACCCACCCTATATCTAACATATGGCCAATATCCAGAATATATAAAAAAACTTAAGAAAATAAACACAAACAAAACAAGTAATTAAATAAAAAAAATGGGGTACAGAGCTAAACAGAAATCTCAATAGAGGAACATCGAATGGCAGTGAAACACTTAAAGAATTTCCCAAAGTCCTTTGTCATCAGAGAAATGCAAATCAAAATGTTCTTGAGGTCATTTTACTTTACATCCATCAGAATGGCTAAGATCAAAAAAACCTCAAATTACCAATAGATTTTTTTTACCAGGCTACTTTTACAGAGGCAGGTTAAAGAGAGAACAAAGTAGAAGCAGGTGAAAAGCATGAGAAAAATCCAGAATATTAAAACATATTAGTATGTGGACCTATCTGCATTGCCCACGTGGCACGCTGGGGTTGGCTACCCAGAGGCTATTTAAGCTGTGGGCTGGCTTTCCCCAGGGTCCGATGATTGTTCAAGGTTCCTGAATAAACTTCATTGAAAAAAAAAAAGAATTTAGTATGAGGCCAGGATGAAATCAAAAGACACCATTAGAGTAAAGTCAGCTTGGAGAAGAGTTTGGGCCAGAAAACTTAGTTGAACCAGTCAGAGAGAGTTCAAAAACAGCTAGAATGTGAGAAGCTATCATCTAATCTCTTCATCTGAGGAAATAAAAAACATTTACAACTCTCAACCTCTGAATCATCTTCCCAGCTCAGAGATGTTCCTAAAATATCAAAGATGAATCGGTTGTTTTTAAATAAGAGTGGCAGTAAAGTAAAAAAGCTACATGTGTTACTGTGTAAAACTCATTAGTTACATTTTGTTAATTCTGTATCCCAGCTGTATCCCTCATTCCCTCCCCAATCCCACCCTCCCTCCCTCATCTCCTCCCTGCCCCTTTCCAAGTCCACTGATAGGGGGGGACCTCCTCCCCTTTCATATGACTCTTATGACTTCATTCATATGTTACTGTGTAAGCTACATGCGTTTACATGTGTAAAACCATCATTTCATCACTTAAGAAAACACCTTTGTGTGTATATTAACAATGCATCTTTTTTTCACTTTCTTTCTTTCTTTCTTTTTATCTTTCTTCTTTAATTAATTGTTTATTCATTTTCATTTTTTATTCCGATTGTTGCCCCTCCTTCCAATCCCACCCTTCCTTCTTCCTCCCGCCACCCCCTTCCAGTAGACCACAAAATAGGGGAGCCATCCTCCACTACTATCTGTCCTTAGCTTATCAAATCTCAACGGAACTGCTTGGATCTTCTTCCTCTGTAGCCTAGAAAGGCTGCCTTGCCAGGGGTAAGTGATTTAAGAATGGATAACAGAGTCCTTTTTCAGAGATAACGCCTCCTCCCCTTACTAAAGAACTCGCATGAAAACTGAGTTGCCTATGGCCTACATCTGAGCAAGTGGTCTAGGGCCTCTCCACAAATGGCCCTTTGGTTGGTACATCAGGCTCCACAAGCCTCCCCACCCTGGGACCCAGATTTTTGCCTTTGTTGGTCTTCTTGTGGAACTCCTGTCCCTTCCAGATCCTTCTATCCCTCTATTCTTCCATAAGACTCCCTGTGCTGTGCCCAGAGTTTGACTATGACTTTCAGGATCTGCTTCAATCCCTTATTGGGTGGAGTCTTTCACAGGGCATCTATGGTAGGTTTCTGTCCTGTCCCCTCTCTTCAACCACTTCTGCTGTCTATTCTATTTACCCTCCTGCATGAGAAGCGCATCCTTCCTAGGGTCCTCCCTGTTATTTAGCTTTTTTTAGGTCTGTGCATTTTAGTAAGGTTATCCTGTATTATATGGCAAATGTCTGCCCATAAGTGAGTATATATAGCAATTGTCTTTGTGGTTCTGGGTTACCTCACTCAGGATAATTTGTTTCTAGTGACACCCATTTGCCCACAAATTTCATTAAAAAAAAACAAGGAAATCATGACTAGTGTATCTTAAAAAGGATAGATGCTGGTTCATGGTTGAGAAGGTGAAGGCAATGACAGTAAGAAAGGCATGATGCCCAATTTTCTTGTGTAGATTATTTACAAATACATTAAAAAAGGCAGTAGAGTGAGAGCTCTATAACATGTATAACCTGTACTCAGTGACCCAGTTCCACTTGATAGACATCATGTACTTAAAATAATCCACCCCTTAGTGCTATCAGCCAAGGATCAAGTATACATGAGTAGTATTTTATATTCACATATTATTTTTAGTCTTGGAGAAGTTTAGCTCATGTATGTTTAATAATGTAAAATTTACTCAGTCCTACTTCAAAATCTTTATGATTTTACAGTGTCCCCACTGTTCAATAGTCACAACTCCAGAGTTTTTCTGAGTCAAGAAAACACTTTAACTGTGAGTAGTTTAAAATGAAAAAAAAAAAAGGAGGGGGGAGA
Organism: Meriones unguiculatus; assembly: GCF_030254825.1. Lineage (NCBI taxonomy): Eukaryota > Metazoa > Chordata > Mammalia > Rodentia > Muridae > Meriones > Meriones unguiculatus. Next base: position 50,494,682 of record NC_083363.1, read on the forward strand.
ATATTTGTAACATACAATGCACACAGTAAACCAATTCCCTGAAGGACTGGAAAAACAACAACAACAACAATAAGGAAACAACAAACTAAACAAGACTGAAACCTACCATGATAAAACAAACAAACAGAAAAAAAAAAACTGTTACTTTTACTTGGGCATTTAAAGTTCATAGTGGCATCATCTGCACAGACCTGAATTTGTCAGCCCCTCCCATACATCTGTGCCAAGTCTAAGCATGTGACTTCTCTCTTTCAGTGACTCCATTCAATGGCATCCTATTTCCCAAACCAGTACTTCATCAATGAAAGAAAGAAGTATATTCTGATGCCAGATCCAGATGGAGTCAGTTCTGGTCCCCAAGTCCCCATGTAGCTGAACAATGACATTATTTCCCTGGATGATTATCATTATTTTCACGGAGGAAACACCTGCAGAGGCAGCAGTCTCTTCAAGTGTTGTCCTCTTAAATAAATGATTTTCACTTTTACACTGGAGCATTTATTAGGTGGGTTTCTGTTCCCCAGGAAGAGAGAAGTATGAGGTTTATCCAAATTATATTATTTGACAGTTTGAGTCTCCTTAAGTGTACTGACTCTGTCTTCCCTGTCTGTAGCATTACTTCTGTTCACTGTTTTTCTATCATAATGCACATTTCACTACATTTTTTGCCTTTTATTTTTAAAACTGTAAACATGGAGAAAAGCACTCAACAACAACCACCTAAAAACCTGTCATGCATGTCCAATGCACTGCTTGTGGGCTGAATGTACTCACATGTAGTTGTGGGTAGATTTTAATGTAGCCCCAGACACACTTACTGAAAAACTTAAGACCTATGTAAATACTTTGTGTTTGACTGAAGTTTTAGAGCACGAACATCAGAGGGAATAGACTGTTTCATAATACCAAAAACTTGTGCATACCTCTAGGTACTGAATTGTTTTCAAGTATCCCAGGCCAGATGAATGAGTCAACAAATTTTGAAGTCAACTTCTATCAAGTTTCAGGACATGGACAGAACATAGAAATATGCTTTGCCAAAGTATAACACGGATAATCTCTAATTTGATTATCAACAATGTCTTTGATCTTTTGCATCCTTGTGAACACAGTCTTAACATTGGTACTTGTTTTTTGGCATTCTGAGCGTCCACATTCTCACCACATTCAAGCATGAAATGTCCTTTCAACACTCTCACTCCAAGCATATTCAGATATATCCAATGAAACAATTCCAAAGGTATAAAAACACATGCTCAGATTTATTACAAGAATGACCTCATTTTTTTGGAAAAAGTTAAAAAAAAAAAACACAATTTTGCCCCTCATCTGGGCAGAGAAAATTAGGGAAGGATTAAATTTGAAGGGAAAGTATATAAAGTTCTGTGGTTAGGAAGATCAGAAGGCCTGAGAGGCTTGAGGGTAGAAAAAACTTGATCAATATATATTTTATGAAAAATTTAGAGACAAAGAGAGCAAACACAGGATAATTTTAAATATTTTGCAAATAAAACCAATGTAGTTTGCTACAAAAAAACATGATTATCTTAGGTGATTGTAATAAAAGATTTTCTATTAGAGTATAGAATCCTATTAGTTCAAGCAAATAAATAAATGCTTACTCTGAAGGTTAAAAATGCTCTGAATTCTAAGGGCAAAGTTCTCCCAGTCAAGGCTTTAGTGATAGGTGCCATCTAAGAAAGTTAGAAAACAGCAAACATTCAAGTAATACTTATAAACAAAAAACTAAAACCCCAAAACAATTTAAAATAAAAAAAAACAACAGTAAATACAACCTAAAGAAAAAAATTGATGGTTAATCATATTTTGTAACATAGATATGGACACTATTAGGTACTCACAAAAATCAAAATTATTACACATAAAAGTGTGATAACATAATACCGAAAATAATATATATCAAAGAAATAGAATATTTACATTTCAGATAAGACATATATAGAAAATAACAATTGCTTCTAGAGAGAGTCAGCATGCATTATTGTTTTTCTCATATTAAGTACAATGGAAATTAAGTACAAAGTAAATAATATATTATTATTTAAGGGAGTAAAATTGGTGAAAAATATTATGTCTTGATATATAAACTATGCACACACATGTATATCAATTATACAAATAAATTCAAGGTGTTCTCTTAAATTGCTTCTAATTCGTAGCTGTGAAAGCATAGGGAATTTTTTTCATCATTATATGTCTTTTAATGAATCAGATATCTTTTTCTGCATATCTATATCTACATAGAAAATGGTAAATTTTTATTGTATTGCCTTAACTTTATGTATAAGATACAACACAATGGCCTAGACTGCACATGAATACATATATATATCATTATCATTCAGAGTTTAAAAACTGTAGTTGAAGAAAATAATAGCTAAATGTAAGATTACTTGAAAGACATAATTTTCTGTGAATTATACGGCTAGTTTAATTTAACTCTCTAAACTAGAAAGGAAAATATATAGTTATTAGAACTATGAACTTTAAAAACTCATAATTGTCATAGATTTGACTGCTTGAATAATAATATGGTGTTTCCCCTTGGAGGCAAAGTAACTCTCCTAAAATATAGATTTTCTTCCCTTTCCACAGTACATTCTATACTAATGTTTTAAGAAAGTTCACCTAAAATTACTTCAGACTGTTTTGATTTCAAGTATCTTTTTCTTTAGAAACTTACTGTTTTCCTTTTATCCTTTGTGGCATTTCTCTGAAAAGGAAAATGAGAGTGTGTTATTGTAAAGCTCAGCAGTAAGTTTATAAAGGACAGCATTATGAAACAGCAAGAACAGAATTTATCTGAAAAGGCCTTGATCGCCTTGCAGAGATAGATTATTTGAGGGCTTCACATGAAATCTGCTCTGAGAACAGGCCAACTAGGCAGAGGGACTTGATCCACACTCCTCTTATAAGCAGATTTTTAACTGTTGACATATACTTAATATGGTTATATACTTAATATATGTCAACCAGGTACAGGACAAATGAGTAATGACAAAAACATAAAAAAAAAAAATTGAGTAGAAGAAATAAATCTCTATTCTCCATTTCACAAGACACTTGCAAATTGGTCTTTCAAATAATGTTTCAATTTAGTCATATTAATCTAATATGTAAGATAAGAGATGCTACTATGAAGTTTTCATTAAAGTCATTGTTTATTTTTTATAAAAGTATTTGAACTCATATAATAAATAATTTGTGGAAGAACACAATTTTACACTTTTTAAATCAAGATACATAAAGCTTTAACAACATGCATTTAAATAAAATAACTTTATTCAAAATTAGGCAGGATGAAACATTATCCAAGGGTAATGGGATTAGCTTGATAGTACTGAAAACAAGTGATCATGTGCACACAGAAAACCCTTGTTAGTGACTTTTCATTATGCATAAACAGATTTTGATATTTTAAACAGGCCCACATTTTGCTCATCAATAATATGGTGGATCTGTCATTAGACTTTTCACAGTGTCATTGTCAAGATGAAAGGGAGATGACACAGAACCATAGAGCAGCATTGTCTCTAAAATTAATAATTCTAAATCGTTACGTCTTTATTATATGCTACTGAGAGTATTCAAAATACAGACATTCTATCATTTATGAGAGACTTCCACATCACAGGCATTTTCTATTTCTTCATATTTGGTCATTTCCTTGTACACAGCTATACTTACCTGTAGGTATGACAATAAAATTTATAATGTAGTTTGAAACTATGCTAGTCTAGCAAAATGGTGGTAGCAGATTCCCTTCTCATATGCATGCCCTTACCTCCTCTGGAAAGTTGGCTAAATTTCCCATACCAGGCAAATTTCTTTCCTCTTGAATAGACTTTAAGTACAACCAGACAGCTGTTGGTTAACAGCAACACGTAAGTTTCTCTTTTTGAATCATTAGTTATAGCTGTCTGTGTTGGTCATTGTTTTGTGGTTCACAGTTGTCAAAACTAGGTAGGCCTATTAATTGCTGCCATTTCTTAGCAAATTGCATTGTATTTTCTTTAGCCATCGAAGCTAGACCACAGGAAGAAGGCTTTCAGGTGAGATTCAGCTCACATAATCCAAATTCTGGCTTCTAACTGCATGGTACCTTCAGCAGTAAGGATTTACAACCCGAGATGCATAAGGGGAGCAGCATAAACTCTTTATCTTGGGATTCATTTGGATTCTTTAGACCAACTCTTCTAAATGAGCTGTATCAAGCTTTGGTGTTGGGGGTTGGTCTGGTGTTTGTAATGTGATGCTAATTACAGGCCATTAGGATTTGGTTACTGCCCAGATTCACCTATCCTTGTTGTGTTTTACTGCCTAAGACATTATTCCTGATTGGCTAATAAAAACATCCCATACCTGAGCAGAGCAAAAGGGGATAGGTGTAACTAACATTCCAGGGGACAGGAGAACCACAGGAAGGAGGCAAGAAGACTGGAAGAAAGGAGAAAGAGGAAGCCATTATGGGTGAGGTAGAAAAGGAACCACCTGGACCAGGAAGAAAGACTCCTACACTGATGTGAAAATGAGTGTTCAGATAAAGGATAAGCAAGGATTTCTGTAATTATAAATGGGAGATGGGCCAGATAAAAATGGTCAAGGCAGATGGCATTGGATAGGGGATAGGAACTGGATGGGGAAGTTATTGAGACAGCTTAGGGTGGAATATTTGCCCAGCCCACGGTAAATAAGGCAGTTATAAAATCTAACAATGTCCATGTCTTATTGGCTGTCATAGAAGATTAATTAATACCACCATAATAAAAATAGGGCTAATAATAAACATAATTTAGCCCAAAACCATCAAATTTACCTCACTCGGGTAATGCGTCTTTCATTAGTAGTTATTTCTTGACAAAGACAAAGCAGTGTTAAGAGGTGTAAAGTAAGACTTCGTTGGATTAGCAATTGACACACACACAGAATGACATATATTTGCCTTAAACATATCTGACAGAGTAGTAATACCCAGATATACAAAGAACAAAAATAATAAAACATATCGAGAAAACAAATGTTCCTATGGAAAATGGGCTGGGGATATGAATAGTTTTCAACAAAATAAATAAGTAAAAGTAACCAAGAACACACATAAAGAAAATGTTGTTCAGCATCCTTAGCTATTTCAGAAATGAACATTAAACTTGCTTCATGATTTCTTCTTAACCCAACCGTAAAGCTAAGATGAAATTAAACAAACAAGCTTAGCAAAACAAAAAGAAACTGGACAGCAAATGCTTCAAGGAAAGGCGGATTCACTGTCAGGAAGAAAGCAATTTGGTGCACTACTCTGGAAATCAGTACAGAGAACACTTCCAAAACTAACAACGAATTTACCAAATGACCCAGCTACAATACTCCTTGACAGATGCTCAGAGGATTTCAGGCTCTACTCTACAGATACTTGCACAGACGTCTTCAGGCTACCATAGTCACAAGAGCTAAGAAATAGGAAAAACCTAAATGGCCTTCAACAGATTAATGGAAAATGAAAATACGCTACAAATATTCAATAGCATACTATTCACCTGTAAAGAAAAATGAAATCAGTAAATTTGCTAGTAAATCGATGAGCATAGAATAGTAAGAGATAACCCATACAGAGAAAAACAACAGCTGCATGTTCTTTCCTATCTCCAGTTTCTAGATCCAAATCCCCAGATGTGAAAATATTACATGGAGTAACCACAGAAAATTGAAATGCATAAAGGGATGACAGGGGAGGTGTATGACAGATAAAGGTGAAATGAAGCAGGAAAAAGAAATGTACGCAAAGAAAAAAATACACAGTGTTTGCCTTTTGAGTATAAAGTGTCTTCTACCTTGAGGCAGGAGTTGAGGGAATAGATGATATCTAACCGAGAACTCTGCCTCAGGCTCCTCGGTGCTGGCACTGCAAACATCTGTTGTCCCTGTCTCTAGGTATGTGCATGTTTGTGTGTACAAGCAGAAATTAAAGTAGAAAATAAGGTACATCTTGTTAAAGGAGTTGGAATCACAATTGAAGCTTACCTCACAACAGAATTTACTTCAAACTACATTTTCTTTTTCAGAAAAAAAAAGAACTATAAACAGCCTAAATTTATATATTTTTTGTTGAAAAATATCGTTCTACATTCTCTGCTTTTATATATATTCTTCATACTCATATCTAAAATATTCAGATACTATAGTTCAGGCCATTTTGCATATTTCCGCTATCTAAATGGTATGGCAATATCTGAATATATATTATATCAGTATGCATGTATTTATTGCAAATGAACAGTGTCAAAGAGGTTAAATACTTCTCCACAGGTGAAAATAGTACTAAGTGGCAAAGTCTGACCTTGCACCTAAGCATTCATTTTTCAAACACCATATACTTTCCAGTATTTCAAACTGGCTGGTCATGAAGTCAATTGGATTTAATCTTCAATTTAGAAATAATTAAAGTTAGTAATTCTTAAAGGATTCTGAACACTCTAAGTATTCTAAATTGTTTGTGGGAGTGGGTTAAGTGGGGAGAAATGATTTACATAAAATATTCCTTTTTAATGAATCATTTTATTGCATTTAAAGGGCTGTACAAAGCCCTGAAACTTTTTACTTGGCACTAATTTACATATTGAAGTTAGTTGGTACATATTTTGGGTTCTCTGGAGCTGTCTGATTCAAACTTTCAGGAGTGAAATAAATTTTCATTTCATTTCATTTGTGTAGTTACTTTGAATAAAATTATTTTAGAAATTACTGACTTGCAATTTTTCATTTTTCTAACATTTATATATTTGTGTATTTTTATCTAGAGTCTTAAAAATAAATATAAAAGAAAACATAAATATTAAATTTATAAAAGTATTGAACTCATGATTGTATATGCTTTATTTTACATATAAATTATTCATGGAAAATATTAAATATGACATTAAAATATCTTATACCATATTAACATTTATTTTTATTTATAACAATTGATTCGCTTTGTATCCCAGCTGTAACCACCTCCTTCATTCCCTCCGAATTTCATCCTTCCTCCCTCATTTCTCCTCTCCAAGTCCACTGATAGGAGAGGATCTCCTGCCTTCTATCTGACCCTAGCTTATCTGGTCTCATCAGGACTGGCTGCACTGTCTTCCTCTGTGGCCTGGTAAGGCTGCCCTTCCTCCTTCCCCTGGGGAAGATGATAAAAAAGCCAACCACTTAACATTTTTTAAAAAGTTTTTTTTTAATAAATTCTATTGTGAAATATCTTGGAAAATTATCTTAATTTGGTGATAAAATATATTTCTTAAAGTTTAATTTTCTTTTTTTAACTTTTATTAATTACACTTTATTCATTTTGTATCCCCCCATATGCCCCTCCCTCCTCCCCCCCCCCCGGTCCCACCCTCCCCCCCTTTCTGCATGCATGCCCCTCCCCAAGTCCACTGAGAGGGGAGGTCTTCCTCTCTTTCTTTCTGATCTTAGTCTATCAGTTCTCATCAGAAGTGGCTGCATTGTCAGGGTTCTAGGTTATCTCCATGAATAGTCCTTGGTTGGAGTATGAGTCTCTGGGAAGTTCCCTATGTTCAAATTTTCTTGTTCTGTTGCTCTCCTTGTGGAGACCCTGTCCTCTCCAGCTCTTACTATTTCCCACTTCTTACATAAAATTACATTCACTCTGCCTGTCAGTTGGCCATCAGGCTCAGCATCTGCTTTGATAGTCTGCAGGGCAGAGGCTTTCAGAGGCCCTCTGTGGCAGGTTCCTAGATTGTTGCCTGTTTTCTTCTTCTGGCTTTCAGAGGCCCTCTGTAGCAGGTTCCTAGGTTGTCTCCTGTTTTCTTCTTCTTCCGATGTCCATCCTCTTTGCCTTTCAGGATGGGGATTGAACATTTTAGTTAGGGTCCTCTCTTTTGCTTAGTATATTTAGATGTACAGATTTTAGTAGGTTTATTCTATGTTGTATGTTTATATGAGTGAGTATATACCGTGTGTGTCTTTTTGCTTCTGGGACAACTCACTCAGGATGATCCTTTCCAGGTCCCACCATTTCCCTATAAATTTCATGATTTCCTTAGTTTTCATTGCTGAGTAATACTCCATTGTATAGATGTACCACAGTTTCTGCATTCATTCTTCAGTTGAGGGGCATCTGGGCTGTTTCCAGCTTCTGGCTATTACAAATAAACTGCTACAAACATGGTTGAGCAAATGTCCTTTTTGTGTACTTGTGCCTCTTTTGGGTATATGCCTAGGAGTGGTATGGCTGGATCTTGAGGAAGCGCTATTCCTAGTTGTCTGAGAAAGCGCCAGATTGATTTCCAGAGTGGTTGTACAAGTTTACACTCCCACCAGCAGTGGAGAAGGGTTCCCCTTTCTCCACAACCTCTCCAGCATGTGTTGTCACTTGAGTTTTTGATCTTGGCCATTCTGATGGGTGTAAGGTGAAATCTCAGGGTTGTTAATCAAAAATTTAACCTAAGAATGATTAAAAATTCAAAGCTAACCATTCTGATTTGATTTGATGCAACTTCTATAAAAGCAAATGAAGTTTAGAACTGTTTTAAAAACTATGTTGTAAATCTTAGTGATACAGATTCTTTTTAAAGAATGAAATGGTCTTGAATAAAATATACCTAATACAGAAAGGTGGAGAGATACCTCAGCTGTTAAAAATACCTGTTCCTCAAAGGACAGAACAAACAAACAAAGAAATAAACAAAACAAAACAAAAAAAAGGACAAGAAACATATACAGACACAGAAACATCGATGTTCACACTCACAGGAATCACAAAACTTTTCATTATTATTCTTGAGTTGCCTGTTTGCTTTCTAACCAGAGACAGAAAGGATCTGAATTCAAATGATGGGGTTGGGGGAGAGAGAGGGAGGATCACAGAGGAGTTGGGGAAGATGAAACTGTAATCAGGACACATTGTGCATTTGCATAATATATAATATAGTATATAATATACAATAATTACATATTATATGTGTATACATATTATATTATATATTATATAAGTGATATTATATAATAATATACAACTATATATTATATAATAGTAAGATATTATATAATATATTAATATAATAATTATATATAATATAATATATATAAACCTATTTTCAATAAAAGAAAAAAATTACTTGTTCCTTGGGCATGTTTATTTCCAGAACCTACATTAGGCTGCTCATAAACACTTCTAATTCCAGCTACATGGAACTTGAAAACATTTACGGGCCTCTGAAGCCACCACACATGCCATGCACATAGAAAGGAGACACAGAAACACACACACAAATATAAATTTATGCTATATTCTATTCTATTCTATTCTATTCTATTCTATTCTATATTCTATATTTATTAAATATATACTCTTTCTTAAAACAAAATGGGAAAAAAAGACTAGAAACATGGTGAGGAAATCTGTTGAAACATAGAACTGAGAATTATTTAATAAGCGCATTCAATAAATCTTGTAGATTATCAGCTGTGATCAGTGGGCACTCCATTAACCACCCATGTTTCTACAGCTCTTAGGTGAAAAGACCATGAACAACTTACATGTAACAATGCCAGAGAAATTTAGAAGAAAACGTTGTTGAGAATAAGTTCCCTGCTGTTGAGTGCATTTAGAATCTTGATGTGCACACTAGATTGTATGTTCACAGGAACATTAGAACTAAGTACTGGATTTGGGATGTGAGTGAGCAAGATACCTTTGTCCGCTGTGCTTCGAGCAGGACTGTTTATGATTGAAAAGGATCCACAAGGGCTTAACCTCAGGAAAGTAGTGGTTTTGTACGTGTTGCGGACTTGAGTTAGGAAACAGTGGAGATCAATGAAGATAGTTTCAAGTCAGGCTTAAATTCAAAATTCAGGAGAAAAACAGCAAAAGTAAGATTTTTAAAGCATCCATTTAAAAATAAGTAAGGAGTTTGCTTCCAGGCTCAGAGATAATGTGGGAAGTTTTCATGCCATCATAGGTAATATGAGAGCTTCACATACTGGAAACATCTCACGGAAAACTCTGGCACTATGCAGAGATACCTGGATTTCTAACAGCATTGTGATCAGGCCCTCTTATTTTCTGGTCTGACATCTACCTGAGTCCAGACTGTGTTCTGTGGCTCTGGTGTCCTTATGATGACCCTAGATTGAGACCTTCTCCTCGAGCCACTCATGTGGACACCATATTCCCAATGTGGGGACAGCACTAAAGCTCAGAGCTGAGGAAGATTTAGCGCTTAACACTCCTTTTTCTCTACACTGTTGCAGGTGCATGGAGAAGGAGGACACTTTCATTTATGGAAGCCAATGCAGACAGATGGTCTTCCTAAATTACTGCACTATTTGAATCTTACACAGCATCACCCTAGAGAAAATGACATGTTGAAGGTACAATACTTTCTGCTTGGGGTATGGCATACGCTATGGTAGTTAATATGCTTTTAAATGCTACTTTGAATTGGCTTCAATTTTCATATCCTCACTCCGCAGCATAGAAATCTGGTATACCTCAGCTCAGCACTGTGAAAATAAAAGAGCATGAGAGCCCAAGATTGAATTAACTATGGGATTCTCAATGCCTGGCAGACTTCATGTTTCCTGATCTCAAGACTGTGTCTTTGGAAGAGTTCCCTTGAAGAATATACACCCCAAATCTACAATGTCACAGAGGGAAAAGTTTAAATCCAACAGAAGCCAAAGGTTTCTCTCGTTGCCAACTTTTGTTAGCTGAAAATATTATTCCCCACTCTATCAGAATGAGCTTTTTTAAATCATTGAAAATAATTTGAACTAGATTTAAAAAAATGGGCTTTACAAGAGATGCACAAACTTAATTGCATAAGCAAATATCATAAATGTGAATAGTGTTATTTTAAGTCAAATAAGTAAAAGACAGAGTTAAATTCCTACTTTTAAGTGTGTGAATGTTGATTCTCTTCTTAATTATCTTTTCAGAACCAGGGAATTTGTGCTGGCAAGAACAATGAATCCACATTGTGAATTAGGAGCTAAAATCTGCTGTGAAGAACTGTATGTGTGCTGTAGAAAATCTTAGTAATGAACTAGAAAATAAACATGGGGAATTTCTATGCTTTTGGAATTCAAAAGGTATAGCTGAACCAAGAAAGATAGCACAGGGAGCAGCATGATGGAGAGATTAATAGGTCCTTAGCTTTCCAAGACCCTGTAACCTCCTAAAACCATAGGCTTCAGAATGAATTATTTTTTAGTCTCTATATAATGAAGGTGAAAACATATGCCAAAAAATTATGACACAGAGTCCAAGTAAATGGTATTTTTATGTGGACAATAAGGCCACTCTTTAATATTAATTTTATTCTCTAATATATATCATCTTTTCTGATTACCTATCATTAGCAAGACATTTCTTTTTTTTCTCTGAAGAGAAATAGGTGAAAAGACAATGAGTTGCTTGTTTATCTCTGCTTCCTGATGGCTAACTTTTTTCTCTGAGGTTCAAGAGCGATTGTTATATTAAAGTAGAAGGAATCAATTCTGTGGTATGCTTTTCATAAGACATTAATAACACACCTTTCTGATAACCGAATCACGTGCTGATCTGATTGATATTGATAACTACTTTCCTAAGGACAACTAACATTTTTAGATGCTCTAAGACCCATGTTTTACTAGTTCTGAAAGTAAATTGCAGATGCAGAGAAAGAGATGCCACACTCCATCATTTACATGATGTGACCCACCCCAACCTTGTTCTACAAAAAAAATCCTTTCTACCTGGTGTGGTGCTGGCTCTCTCTCTTTCTCTGTCTCTCTCTCGTTTTCTCCCACTCTTAGAATTATATTTCCATTGAATTAAGTCATGTGAAACCAAATGCTATTGTTTAAACCAATTACTTAATTTTATCAAAAAGAAAACAATTCATGCTTAGTTTTATTATTTGTAAAATATGTATGCATAGTGATTGTTGCTGTATTAGTGACTTGAAATAGTAAAAAAAAAATAGATCTATGAGTATTCTGCATGCTTTCTATATTGGATGTGAGTCAATATCATTTTAACATTAACATCTTTGTAATGCTATTTTATGATAAAGGTATTTTCTACCAGGAAAAAAAAAACACATGGAGTTTAATTAAACTTTTATATTCACACTATAGAACAAATTTGTACTACATGCCTTAGAGAACTGATGCTTAGACCAGAATATTTGTCTCCACACACATAAGCAAAGCAGCAAAGAAACAATTTCAGCACGGGCCTCAATCTAATTGTTCTGCAGTCATTCCTTATCCCACTCTATATTTGAAATGATAAATGAAATAGAAACAGACATTCTAAAATTGATATTTAAGTTTAGGGTGGTTTTGTCAGAATTCTTTTTTTCTATGTAAAGTGTAATGATATGTCTTCAACTAGTGGAGGATCTGTGACTCATTTTCTATTTGTAGAGCACACCAGGCCAGAGCCCAAGCTGAATGTCTTTAGTGAGCCATGGGGCAAGTGAAAGTAGATTTTCCAGGTTGGCAATGATACTGAAGAAGTGTTCTTGTTGCTTTATTGCCAAAATAAGAAGAGTACATTTGGCGACATTTATACTTGACTTTGACCTGTGGTCTTCTTGGAACACGCTTCTTGCTGGCAAGCAAATCTGAAGTGATGTCATGGTTGGAACTGAAGAAATGCAGACAACAGGACCATGAGACCTAATCCTCGCTGCCAGATCAATAACTGAAAAGATACTTAGAAGGCAGGACCTCTGCCTCATTGGGCTGTTGTCTGGCCAAAATCCTTTGTTCCTGTTTTTCATCGGTCCTGAAAAAAGTCTCTGAAGTATGTAGCAAGATTTTTTTCATGCTCTCAGAAATTTTGATTTGGACAAATAACAATTTCTTTTTTTTCCGATTTATTATTATTATTATTATTAGTTACATTTTATTAACTCTGTATCCCAGCTGTATCCCGCTCCCTTATTCCCTCCCAATCCCACCCTCCCTCCCTCAGCTTCTCCCTGCCCCTTTCCAAGTTCACGGATTGGGGAGGACGTCCTCCCCTTTCATCTGGCCTTGTTTTATCAGGTATCTTCAGGACTGGCTGCAAAGTCCTCCTCTGTGGCCTAGCAGGACTGCTCCTCCCTTGGGGTGTGGGGAGGTCAAAGAGCCTGCCATTGAGTTCCTGTCAGAGATAGTCCCTGTTTCCCTTAATATGGGAAACCAATTGGTTATTGAGCTACCACAAGCTTCGTCCGAGCAAAGGTTCTAGGTTATATCCATACATGGTCCTTGGTTGGAGAAACAGTTTCAGAAAAAAACCCTGTGCCCAGATATATTTGATCATTGTGGGGCTCCTATTCTTTCCATGTCATACTAACTCCTCTTCTGCCAAAGGTTTGGTTATGAGTCTTAGGGCGTATGACAGAAGTCTACCACAGAATGCATCTGAAAGACTCTACCAAGCAGTGTTTCAAAACAGATACTAAGACAAATAACAATTTCTAAAAAAAAGTAGCTTACTAAAATTTTCTGTCAATCTTTACTGAAGATAGACTTCATTGATTAATGTGAATTAAATAGTATTTGTATGCATAAATATTATAAATACTATATTAAACTATAGAAATAAAATTTAGATTTAAACTGATATTTTCACATATTAAATATTCTCTTTTTTTATTTTTAAGTCTAAAAAATTGAACTCACAAAAATATCCTATATAGTGATATAGGGACTGCAATATGTTATCAAGAAGTATATGTCTATTGCAGAAAACTAACATAATTAAATAAATAAGAGTAAATATAAGGAATTTCCATGACCATAGAAATCAAAGAATGTCATTGAACAGATACAAATATGAATAAATAAATAAAGTAATTAATTAATTTAAATAAATAGAAAGGGATAGATGAAAAACCATCATTACATACCCATATACATTAGAGACAGAAAACTAAAAAATTGAAATTAGAATGTTGCAAAACACTCTAATATTTACTAATGACCAGCTTTAGTACAGATAACCAAATGATGTTAATGCCCAGTTAAAGCTTGAAAATGTGTATATCATTATACTTGTGTCTTTATATAATCTATATGATAAATAAACAATACATATATTATAATACAGTTAAAATAACAACTAAATACTTATCAAATACCTTTATTTTCAGTAAATGCTCAGGTCTAGAGATTCTGAAATCCAAAGAACATAAAAATTGAGAGTATTTTTTTATCTAAATGGTCATGCAAAGTAATAAGGATCAATAAAAATTTGAAGGATACTTTTTTAAGTATTCTTAACCTGTTAATATGAGAAAACCATCTAATTTTGACTTTTTAAACAGAAAATTAAAACAACTAGTATTTGTCAATTAAAAACATTTATTAGTATAGGTAAGTTAAGGCTACAGTGATATTTGCTGTCTATTTTCTTACTTTTTATACTGGTAGTATTTTAAAAATGTACATACATAAATCAAGAAAGGATAGACATTGGAAGTAGGAAAAGACAGGGATAAAGACAGGAGCCTTACACAGGAGACTTTGAAAGATTCTACCTATCAGGGTATCAAAGCAGATGCTGAGACTCATAGTCAAACATTGGACAGAGTGCTAGAATCCTTATGGAAGAAGAGGGAAAGAGCCTGACCTAGAAGAGATAGGAGCTCCACAAGGAGTCCAAGAAAGTCAAAATAATCTGGGCTCAGGGTGTCCTGTAGAGGCTGATGAATCAATAAACGACCATACAATGAGAGGATCTAGACCCCCTGTTCAGATGTAACCCATGGGCAGCTCAGTCTCCATGTGGGTTCCCTAGTAAGGAGATCAGGGGCTGTCTCTGACATGGACTCAGTGGCCAGCTGTTTGATCACCTCCACCTGGTGGGGTAGCCTTACTAGACCACAGAGAAAGAGGATCCAGTCTTGATGAGGCCTGCTAGGCTAGGGTCAGATAGTAAGGGCGGAGGACCTCCTCTGTCAGTGGACTATTGGCTTGGGGTTAGAGAAGAGGAAGAGGGGATTGAGGCAGGGAGGAGATGAGAGAGTGGACTACAGTTGGGATACAAGGTGAGCAAATTGTAATTAATAATAATGATGATGGTGATGAAAAGAGAATAGGAACAGCAGACACAATCATCAACAACAGAATTCAAGAGACAGAAGAAACAATCTCAAGTGTAGAACACACAAAAAGAAAAAAAAAAAAGGCTGTTATGTTGGTTAAACCAAAAATTGCTAATTAAGTAAACACATTAGTTGGACATCACAAAGCATGTAGAAAGAGGAGGAGTGTTCTATTTATCTATTACTTAAAAAACTTACTGACATAATGATGCAAGTCTTTGTATACCTTCTGGGTATGTGGGGTAGATAGGGAGCTTATCTTTGCTTCATATGGGTGCATCCATGCTGAGAGTGCCCCAGTGTCTGGGAGCGGAGACAGCTGAGAGCTCAACAAGAACTTCTCTCTCACCCACCTTTCCTTTTACATCCGTCCTGTTTTTCAGAAAGTTTGTCTTCCTACAACCTAGATGACCAGCCATTATGGCAACCTCAGGCTCCTGAGACTTCTATAATAAGACCTCTGCAATCTGACAAAAGGGTAATTGCCATTAAACATAAAAGCTAGCTATGGCTATCCTCATCACTTCACTGGACACTGTTGATATCAAAAGTGCCACAGGGACACTCTCTCCCTCTAAGTGGGAGTGCAGTCAGATTCTTTTGAATGTGCCACTGCCAAGATCAAACTGAATGAAGTCCTATTTCTAGAGGAACCCCAAATTTCCTTGTTTCTCTGTCTGCACATTAGTAAAGTAGATTTATCAGTCCATTCTATCTCAATGATTTATTCTAAAAGTTAAAAGTCTATGAATGTGTGAATAGCATTTGGGCTCCCAAACAAATGCCACAGTCAGGTAATAAACATAAAGGCTTATTTGGTGGGTCTCATTGTTCTGGGGGCTTTGCACCAAAACCACTCAGCTCCAATCTTAGCATGACAGGAAAGAAAAATACACCACTGGAACAATACTTCCAGTTTTTATTTTTGTGCATTTTCATCTTTGCATTAATCTGAAATATCTGTGTAAATCGAGCTAATTCTGATAATTGACACAGTTCTACATTAAAATAGTCAAATAAGAGGCAAACTGAACTAAAACATAAATTATAATTATTGATCTCTGCAAGATAGATGCAATTAATGGTTGTGAATGAAACCTGAAGATGGCTATTGTTATAAATCTTCCCGCGATAAAAATAGGAATTTAGAAGTCTTGGTTGACTCCTTTAGTAAAGGTCTGAATAAGCTGTAACTTTTACTATTTTTTTTAAGGAAAAGTTAGCATTAGTGACTAACCTTAATGATTTCACTCATATGTCTTCAGTGCTTCTGCCAGTTATATTACATCTTGTTGTTGGCGTGCAAGAGAGTATGATGGAAGCAATTTCAGTGATTATTATTCCAGAATTCCTAATTCTTATTCATGTACTGATTTACCCATATATTAAAATTATACTTTATTTCAATCTGAAGTGAGAGACTAGAATACACAATAGTGTAGGATGAAAAGTGTCTGTTCTTGAGTTTCTCTTGGACACTAGCTAAGTTCATCAACTCTAAAACCTTGGATGGGAATACAATTATAGAGATACTGAGGCATTTTTATAATGGTGTACGTCAGTAGGCAAATATGCTTTAACATTTTAAATATTTTCTTACTCTGCACTTGAATGTAAATCATAAATACTATTTCCTCTGCACTTTACTTTTTACTTATAACTATCAGTAAAAAACATAAGAATTTAAGATTATATATCAGAAATATTGAGGTGATAGATCTATTTGTATTAAATCTAATTTTTAGAAATATATTTTTAGTTAGAAAAATCTAATTCTGGAAGAACATGGCCCTCAAACCCTTTTGTCCTATGTTCCTAAGGGACCTGTGTGGCACTGGAACAGCTTTCAGCTTGAAGATTTGCCTGCTCCCCCTCTGCCTAGTTCACCTGAGTCACAAACAGTGAACCCAGCAGAGACAGAGAAGCAAGCAGAGGTGAACAGGGCTTGGAACACATGTCCCAAAGAGGTCTGTGGGGCTCCAGACCAGGTTTTGGTTTGAAGATTTTTTTTTCCTCCTGCTCTCCTTCTGCCTGGCCCACCTGAGAAAAAGACAATGGACCCACTGAAGGAACCACCAGGCCAGCAAACAACAGAGTCAACCAGATGGATAGAGTCCAGCCTCAGAACACCACCAACAAAATACAGGGACATATGACACCATTGGAAACCAGTGGTCCTACCACAGCAAGGTCTGGAGATACTATCCCACCCCTAGAACAAGAGAAAAATTTTAAATCTGAGGTTATGAAAATGAGAGAGGCCTTAAAGGAGGAAAATTAAACTCTCAAAGTGGCACGGGAAAATAGGATCAAACAGGTAAAAGACTTGAACAAATCCCTCAAAGAAATTAAAGAAATACAGGAAGCATTAATCAAAAAGGAGAAGAAAATGAATAAAATTGTTAAAGCCCTAAAAACAGAACTACAAGCAATAAAGAAAAGACAACCTGAAACAATATCCTAGAGATGGAAACCCTAGGGAAGAGGACAGGAACTACACACACAGCATCACTAACAGAATTCAAGAGATGGAAGAGAGAATCTTAGGAGTGGAAAATATGACTGATAACATAGATACACCAAGGAAAATGTTGAATCTAAAAAGGTGCTGACACAGAACATCCAAGAAATCTGGGACTCTATGAAAAGATGAAACCTAAGAATAATAGAAATAAAAGAAGGAGAAGACTTGCAGCTCAAAGGCCCAGAAAACATTTTTAACAACAGCATAGAAAAAAAACCTGCCTAACCTAAAGAAAGGCTTAAAAACATACAAGAAGTTTATAGAACATCAGACATAATGGACCAGAAAAGAAAATACCTCTGTCTCATGATAATCAAAGCACTAAATGTACAGAAAAAATAAGAAAGAATAGAAAAGGCTTCAAGGTAAAAAGGCAAAGTCACATATAGAAACAAAGCTATTAGAATTACACCTGACTTCTCATCAGAAACTCTGAAAGCCAGACAGGTCTGGACAGAAATATTACAGACACTATGAGAGCACAGATGTCAGCCCCATCTACGTATACACTGAAAAATTTTTAATCACCATAGCGAGAGAAAACAAGATATCCCATGACAAGAACAGATTTAAAAAAATACCTATCCACAAATCCAGCTCTACAGAAGATACGAGAAAGAAAATTCCAATCCAAAGAAGCCAACTATACCCAGGAAACCACAGGCTTCCCCACATCAGCAAAACCAAAAAAAATGAATCACACACACACACACACAAACACACACACACACACACACACACACACACACACACACACACACTTCACCACCAACATCAAATAGCAGGAAGTAACAACAACTGGTTAATTTTTCTCAACATTAATGGTATCAACCCTTCCCATCCTCCCTTGCAACAAGACACAGGTTAAGAGAAGAGAAACAATAACAAGATCCATGTTTCTGCTGCATAAAAGAAACACATACTGGCAATAGAGATAGACATTACCTAGGAACAGAGGGCTAGAGACAGGTTTTCCAAGCAAATGGACCCAAGAAGCAAGCTGGAGTATCCAATAAAATAGACCTTCAACAAAAATCAATCAAAAGAGATGGGCAGGACACTTCATACTCATAGGAGGAAAAATCCATCAAGATGACATCTCCATTCTGAACATCTGTGCCCTAAATCCAATGGCACCCGCATCCATTAAAGAAACATTCCTAAAGTATAAATCAAACATGGAGTTTCACACATTAATGGGGGGAGACTTCAACATTCTCTCCAATGTGCAAATCATCAAGACATAAACAACATGGAGAAATAAAGATACTAATAGGTATCATGAATCAAATGGACCTAACAGATATCTACAGAATTTTTTACCCAAACACAAGAGAGTAAACCTTCTTCTTAGCACCTTAGGAACCTTCTCCAAAATAAACCATATAGCTAGTCACAAAGCAAGCCTCAACCTAATACTGATATTTCTCAAACTATTTCACAAATAAAGACTGAAGGAACATTGCCAAACTCATTCTATGAAGCCACAGTCACCCTGATACCTAAACCACACAAAAGAGAGTTTCAGATCAATTTCACTCATGAACATCGATGCAAAAATATTCAATCAAATACTAGCAAGAATCCAAGAACACATCAAATACATCATCCACCATGATCAAGTAAGCTTCATCCCAGGGATGCAGGAATGGTTCAATATATAAGAATACATCAACATAATCCACCATAAAAGCAAACTAAAAGAAAAAAAATTAGATGATCATCTCAATAGATATACAAAAAGCCTTTAACAGTCCAACATCCCTTCATGAGGAAAGTCTTAGAGAGATCAGGGATGCAAGGCTCATACCTAAACATAATAAAGGTTATATAGAGCAAGCCAATTGCCAGCATTAAATTAAATGGAGAGAAATGCAAAGCAACCTGGCTAAAATCATGGACAAGACAATGCTGCCCACTCTCTCCATACTGCTCTTCAATACAGTACTTGAAGTTCTACATAGAGCAATAAGACAACTAGGGAATATCAAATGGATACAAATTGGGAAAAAAAGAAGTGAAAGTATCACTATTTGCAGATGGTATGACAGTGTACATAAGTAACCGAAATATTCCATCAGAGAACTCCCACAGTTGATAAAAGCTTTAGCAAACAGCTGAAAATAAGATTAATTCAAAAAATCAGTAGCCTCCCTGTACACAAACAACAAACAAGAAATTATAAAAACTATACCTTTCATGATGGTCACAGATAATATAAAGTGTCTGGGTGTAACTTTACCCAAACAAGTGAAATATGTGTATGATAAGAACTTCAAATCTCTGAAGAAAGAAACTGAAGATATCAGAAGATGGAAATATGTTTCATGCTTATGGATCAATAGGATTAACATAGTAAAAATTGCCACCTTACCAAATACAATTTACAGATTCAATGCAATCCCCATCAAAATACCAACACAGAGTTTTATATACGATGAAATAACAATTCTAAACCTCATATGGAATATAAAAAAAAAACAGAATAGCTGAAACAATCCTGTACAATAAAAGAACTTCTGAAGTTATCACCATACTAGAGAGCAATAGTAATAAAAATGGCATGTTACAGGCATTAGAGAGGGGCAGGGAGGAGATGAGAGAGGGAGGATGGGATGAGGAGGAAATAAGAGAGGGAGCTATAGCTTTGATACATATTAAATGAACTGTAATTAATATAAAAATAAAATTTAAAAAATAGATTGGTTGATCAATAGAATCTATAGAATCAATTTGAAGATGAAGAAGCAAACCCACAAACCTATGGTCACTTGTTAATTGACAAAGAAGCCAAAACCATATAATGGAAAATGACAGAATCTACGACAGATGGGGCTGGAAGTCTATATGCAGAAAATGCAAATACAACCATACATATCAACCTGCACTGAACTCAAATCCAGGTGGATCAAAGACCTCAATGAAACACCGGATAAACTGAACCTGTTAGAGCAGAAAGTGGAGAAGAGATTATAATTCACCAGCACAGAAGACAACTTCCTGAACAGAACACCAACAGCTCAGGCTTGAATATCATCAATTAGTAAATGGGACCTCTTGAAATTGAAAAGTTACTGTAAGGCAAAGGACACTATCAATAGAATGAAATGACAGTCTACAGATTGGTAAAAGACATTCACCAGTCTGACATTTGAAAAAGGGCTTATATACAAAATATATAATGAACTCAAAAAATTAATTACCAATAAAAATTAAACCAATTATTAAATGGTGGTGGTGTCTTTAAGGTATATACCCAGGATAGGTATTGCTGGGACTTGATGTAAAGTTATTTGCAATTTTCTAAGAAAGCACCAGATTGATATCCAATGTGATTGTAAAAGTTTATACTCCCAGCAACAATGGAGAAGTTTTCACCTTTCTCCACACCCTTGCCAGTATGTGCTGTGCTGTCCCTTGAGATTTTGATCATAGCCATTCTGACTGGAGTGAGATGGAATCTCAGAGATGTTTTGATTTTCTTTCCCTGATGACTAAGATACTCGAGCATTTCTTTAAGTGCATTGCTACTACTGGAGATTCCTCTATTGAGAATCTGCTCGTTACTTCTGAACACCATTTCTAATGGGGTTATTTTGTTTATTGGTGTTTGATTTCTTGAGTTCATTATTTATTTCAGATAGTAGCCCTCTGTAGGATGTAGGATTGGTGAAGATCTTTTCCTGATAGATTGTCTTTTTGTTCTATTGATAATGTTGCAGCTATACCTCTCCTGGGCATACATGCAAAGGATGCTCTACAATAAAACAAGGAAACTTGCTCAGCTATATTTAAAACATCATTATTCACAATAGCCTGAACCTGGAAACAACCTAGATGTCCCTCAACCAAAGAGTGGATAAAGAAACTGTGGAACATTTACACAGTGGAATATTACTCAGCTAATGAAAACAAAGAGATCATGAAAATTGCAGCCAAATGGATGGAGCTATAAAATATCATCCTGAGTGAGGTAACTCAGACCCAGAAAGACATACAAAGTATGTATTCATTTATAAGTGGATTTTAGTCATATTGAGCAAGATAAGCATAGTAGGAGACACAGATCCAAAGAAGATAAATAACACTGAGAATCCAAAGGGAAACTGCATAAGTCTCACTCAGAAGGGGAGATAGAATAGACAGACAGTGGCCGAAGGAAGGGAACAAGGTAAGAGATGGGGCAAGGAGAGTTAAGAAGGTTGAGATCAGACCTGGAGAGGGAGAGGAAGAGAGAATCAAAGGCCAGTAGAGAAAATAGAAATTGAGGGTGGAGGCATCTCTATAACAAACTAGAGACCTAAGTCAAGGGTAGGCTCTTGGGAGACCATGAGTAATACTCCAGTAGGTACACATAGTAGCAGAGACATTAGAGAATGAATAGGATACCCCCTAACTAGATTAGTCTCCTAGCAGAGAGAGATGTACACCAACAAACCCACAAAAACTTCGACCTCCAAATTACCCAGCCTACAAGATGTGCAGGGATAAAGATAGAGCAGAGATTGAGGGAATGCCTGACCAATGCCTGGCCCAACCAAAGACCCTCCTTATTGGAGAATGCCAACCCCTGACATTATGAATGATACTCTGCTAAGCTTATAGACAAGAGCCTGACAGAATTGTCCTCAGAGAAACACTATGCATCGTGCCTCAAAACAGATGCTGATGCTCATAGCCAAACTTTGGCCTAGGACTAGGGAGTATTGTGGAAAAGTAGGAAGAAAGAGAAAAATCTAGAGGTGACAAGAACTCCACAAGATCAAAAGAAACAACTAACCAGAGTCCAGAGGGGCCATCTGAAACTGAATAATTAACCAAAGACCATGCATAAATTTAATACTACTTATTATAAATAATGGAGTAGCTAGGTCTTATAGTAATTTTCAGGTAAGCTACTTCCTTTTTGGCCCTTGTCTTTAGCACAGAGAGCCAGTGTTTTGAAATCACAGCAGAGAACATGAGAAGACACCAAATATGAGTTTCCAGATACTTTCCAGGCTTGCTCTCACACCTAGGGAATCATCACAAGCAGTAGTGAAAATAATGAAAGTCTCCATCCAGTTTCTGAGTATGAGTTAGTAAACTTCACTTACCAAGAGGTAGAATGACAAAACGAATGAGGAATTTCCAGCCATCCTTAATAATATTACATAAAGATAAGTTTTGGAATACACAGTGAAAACTGTTTATAAATATATGTTCATTCTGAACAATTACTACTGACAGCAATTTCTTGGAGTCTATTTGTGCAGCAAATATGCCCGCTTCTTCTCTTCCCTCAATTAAACTGAGACCAGGATATAATTTTGGATTATTATATCAGCCTGAGAATCAGGTAGTCCTGCGCTAACAAATAACTTCAGACTAAACAGCTTAAACAGTAAGCTGCCTCACTACTGTAGAGACAGGGCATCTGCGATCAAGCTTGCAATTAGAATCAGAGGCTGGAGTTGCTTCTTCCTTTGGGAAGGAGACAGTACCCCTAACTTGTGCCTAATCCATGGTTGCTGTAGATTGAGGAAAGAGTGCAAGCTGTCAAGTGACAAAAAGTGGTTGGATCTTAGAAAGACGCCATGTTCATGGTTACCTAAATACCAAACAACAGTCCAATACACATTTAAAAATATCAATATATTGATAAATAACTTCCAAAGATTTAAGTTATATGGATGTGATTTAATAACTGTGAGCCAAAGTTAAAATTATTAAAAATTTCCCATAGTGATGAATAACTGGGTAATATACATACTGTTAAAGACCTCTTTCCATTGGACACGATTGAAACAAAATTGAAACAAAACTTTGAAAAATAGTTTGCATTGGCTCATGCAACTTAATTTTGATAGACCTTGCCCTGGCTTCTGAAGCAATTGATGTTGCATTGTTAAATACAGGCAGTGCATTCTGATTTATGTGGTTCGGTTTGTTCACTTGATCCTTTTCTCAGATACTTTTTTTTCTCTCTGAACAATGCTGTGGAACAGCTGTTAGTTCAAGTAACTGAGGTTATTAAGCATGTAGCAATCAAAAGAAAAAGAACATGTAGCAAGTAACAGATAAGCAATATCATAAGGCTCCTATAACACAAGAGAGAAATGATCACGTACGCCTGACAGAGAGAAACACACACACACACACACACACACACACACACACACACACACACGAATAGTTCTTGGTTGGAATGTCAGCAGTTTCAAGCATTAGAGAAACAGCACTATTGAACTAGGTGTTTATAGTATTCTTCAGAAATGACAAGGCATACCCATGATTGAGAGATTTTTGAGTACCATGCCTTTTCAATGGCTTAGTTCCAGATTTTCATCCCAAATACAGCCATTCTTTAAGATGAGGTCAAGAGGAGCTGCCTCTGAGAAAAACGGCTTTCCTCCTAACTGTTCTCAAGTGCACAATACTTATAACACATTTAAATGTGTTTTTTTTCCAGGTCCAGATGTCCATCAACAAAGGAATGGATACAGAAGTTGTGGTACATTTGCACAATGGAATATTACTCAGCAATTAAAAACAAGGAAATCATGAAAGTTGCAGGCAAACAGTAGGATCTAGAAAAGATCAAGATCATCCTGAGTGAGGTATCCCAGAAGTAGAAAGATACACATGGTATATACTCACTTATAAGTGGATACTAGACATATAATATGGCATAAACATACTAAAATCTGCACACCTTAAGAAACTAAGCAAGGAGAAAGACCCTGCATAAGATGATTAATCCTCACTCAGAAAGACAAATGGAACGGACATTGGAAGTAAGAGAAAAACAGGTAACAGAACAGGAGCCTACCACAAAGAACCTCTGAAAGACGCTACCCAGAAGTGTATCAAAGCAGATACTGAGACTCATAATCAAACCTTGGCCAGAGTGCAGGAAATCTTATGAAAGAAGGGGGAAATGGTAAGACTTGGAGAGGACAGGAGATCTACAAGGAGAGCAAAAGAAGCAAAAAATCTGGGCACAGGGGTCTTTGTTGAGACTGATATTCTAACCAAGAACTATTCATGGTCCTAGAACCCCTGCTCAGATGTAGCCCATGGCAGCTCAATCTCTAAGTGGGTACCCTAGTAAGAGGAACAGGGATTATCTCTGACATGAACTCAGAGACTGGCTCTTTGATCACCTGCCCCTGAGAGGGGAGCAGTCTTGCCAGACCACAGAGGAGGACATTGCAGCCAGTCATGAGACCTGATAGTCTAGGTCAGATGGAATTGTAGGAGGGCCTCCCCTATCAGTGGACTTGGAAAGGGGCATGGGAGGAGATGAGAGAGGGAGAGTGGGATTAGGAAACAATGAGAGAGGGGCTACAGCTGGGATACAAAGTATAAACTCTAATTAATATAAAAAAATGAAAATTTAATTAAAAAATGTGTGTTGTTCTCCCTACTCAGGCCAGAACTAGGAGTCTTAAAGAACAACAGAGTCTAATATAAGAATATTCACATTTGTCTTAGATTCAGCTCTCACCAAATGCATACAAATAATGATTTTCGAACATAATTTATAGTTATGTACGTATTTCTATAGAAAGAAAAAGGTAGATGATATAGAATTTTGTATATCTATCATAATCAAAATATTCACACTTTTCTTTCCTTTAAATTAAAAAAAATAATCCATTTATTTTATGTGACTGTGTAGATGATTGTATGTTTCACATGTGGTCAGAAGTAATCCAGTGGAAGCTGGCTATCTCCTTCCACCCTATGGAATCTAGGAATCAAATTCACATCCTCAGATTTGGTAACAGTTACCTTTAACTGACTCTTGTTGGTGACGATCCTCTTCCTTCAGTTGTAAATATATACAGTCTCTACAAGTGTTTTTGATCAGCTGGGTGTATACTCATAGTCAATTCATGATGACAGAAATCTGTGACTAAAAGCTGTTGCCCTTGTTCATTCAATATAGTTTTTTTTCCTACAGAAGAAAACTTTATTGATGGAGGAAAAAACAACAACAACAACAAAACAAAAAACAGAGAGATGCTCCAGTTATTCTTTTTTTTCACAGTCTAACAAGATATCTTAAGATAGCTCCCTTGACTTCAACCATGTATTAACATTTGAAATTTGGGAGTCTAAAGTGTAAAATCTTTTTTCTCATTATAGATTATGGTGGCAAGAAATAAGAAAGGTTTTTGTCATCAAGTTCTCATTAAGTGGTATATAAGCTATATGAGCAAGTTCTCAGTTCACAATGTGCTGATGGTTTTATTTTAATTAATGGCTATGCAATCATACTGAATTAGGATTCCAGCTTCTAGTAAACTGGTGGAACATACGTGCTTATATCCTCAATAATATATTGGAAGTAAGTGATTTATAATGTATTTCATAGCTTAATTTTTAAACTCTCAATTTAAAAAGCACAAAGTAAAGTATCTATTAATGCATAGGGACAACAGCTCCACAAAGGGTAAGAATTTTCTTTAGTTTTATCTATCATTTTGATCAAATTACACACTAGAACACAATGTGTCATTCACCTACTTACTGGTAGCACTCTGAGGTGTGCCAAAAATTAAAAAAAAAAATAACAAATTTCACAATTCAAAGAACTTGGATTATTCTACCACCTCAATGTGAGCTGTTGTGCAGGTAATGCTGCAGATGCATTCCACAAATATTCTCAAGAGCAGATGCCCTAAGAACAGTGTAAAGTTTTGTTCATAACCAATGAAACCAGAATGTGAATCACTGTGGAAATACGTAGCTATCTGAACTTCATTCAGGGATATTAGTAAATCAAATATTACTGTTACCTATGGAGGCTCTGCTGGAACATTTTTTAAATTTAATTTTATTTATATATTATGTATTAAAGTTTTTCACTTTGAATCCCCTCTGCAACCCCCTCCCTTGTCTTTTTCCTGTCCCACCTACCCTCCCTAGTCTGCTCCTGTGCCCTTTCCCTAGTTCCGTATAGGGGAGAACTTTCTTCCCCTCTATCTGACCCTAGCCTATCAAGTCCCCTTAAGGCTGGCTGCATCATCTTCTTCTGGGGGCTAGCAAGGTTGCAACCTCCAAGGGGAGGTGATCAAAGAGCCTGCCACTGAGTTCATGTCAGAGACAGCCCTGTTCCCTTTACTAGGAAACCCACTTGGAAACTGAGCAGCCAGTGGGCTTCTTCTGACAGAACTTTTAATAGCGAGTGCATGTGGACACTGCCGGGCATCTGTTTTAAGTAAGAGAGCCACCACTATCTTGTATAAGATGTAGTTGTGGTGTGTAAATCAAAGCAAATGGCTTCAAAGACCATAAATCCTATCAATTGGCAATTTTAACGAACTATTTCCTTTCTTTTTCATAAGCTTATTTTCTCTTGTTTCTATTGAGACAGGGTCTTGTGTAGTCCAGGATGGCCTCAAAATCGTTAAATAGCTAATGCTGGTCTTGAAAGCCTAAACTTCCTGACATCGCATCCTCACTGTTCAGATTTCAGGGGTGTTCAACCATGCCTAAATTTGAATTCTTTCAACTGATAATGGCATAGTACTGTTTAGTTTATTGAATCTTATTTCTGTTTAAGAACAATAAAAAATATTTTTTTAGGAATCCTTGTTATTTCTTCAAGTTGTTTTTGCTTTATGGTGTAATGAAATAGAAAATAAAAACCTCCACAATGAAATAAAAATCAGTTATAGCTCTTAAAATTTGGATTTTCTATCCTTTGTGAAAATACTTGAGTAGTGATTAAATATGTGGTCTTTATTGTGCACCTGTCTGTGTAGTTGGGTTTTGTTGTTGTCGATGAGGTTGTTGTTGTTTGCTTAATTACGATGCTCTTATTTTCATTTTATTCATATTACATATGAAGAGTTGGGTTTTTTTAAAATTCTCTTTATAGCTAAGCTGTATTTTTATTGAAATTCAAAGTTGCAAGCAGATTGTTAGTGATGGAATAAAGGCATCGCATGTCTATAACACATTGCCAATTACAAAGGGTGGTTTTATATGCTCTTCAAAACTACCTGATGATTGTCTCTGCATTTTGCTGCTAGACTATTTTATATCATTGTTGTTCATGAGAATCTGGCTGTGAGTAAGCAGACACTGTCTTTTCCACAAGAGCGTTTGTCTGAGCAGACCCTGCAGACACCATCTTAGAGCTTATCCCCACCATCTGTACTGGCTAGTTACATATCAGTTTGACAGAAGGTGGGGTCTTCTGAGAAGAAAAATGCCCCCCCCCCAAATTGGCCACCTGTGGCGAATTTTATTAATTAGCGATTAATGTAGTAGTGCCTAGCTCAGTAAGGGCTGTGCCAATGTGCCAACCCTGACCTGGTGGTCATGGATTCAAAAAAATGCAAGCCGAACAATCCAATAAGAAGCACTCATTCATGGCCTCTGCATCAGCTCCTGTTTTCAGGTTTCTGCCCAGTCTCTGTTTCTACCATGACTTCTCTCAGGGATGGACTGTGATATGGACCCATAAGGTGAAATCTATATTTTCCTCCCCATGGTCATGACTTTTTATCATAGCAAAAGAAACCCAGACTATTTTGTGTGTATTATATATCTGTGTGTATACATTGCATGCATATATATGAGGGCTTATTCTTCACACATTTGCATACATGTGAGTGAGTAAGCAGGTGTGTGTGAGTGCATGCAATTTTTGAGCACTAAGGGTGATTGGCAATAATTTTAAGAGAAACAGCATTGGATTTGGAAAGGAACAATTCTCTCGAATACATTAAGCTTGTTGACATAATAGGGCAGCATGCAGCATCACCATGCTAATAGAAGTTAATTCATTATAAACATAAGACCAGGTGCTGCTTACATTGTAAAGACACTACACAAAGGAGACAAAGAGCAGCTCTTTAACATATAAGCAGTTAACATTCTCAATGTGACCTGACATAGCATCAGCATTCTTGAATACTTCACAGGCTCTAATTAATATACTCCTCACAGAAAAATGAAGTATGTGCTATTGCAATACAAATATTAAGTGAAGTCACTGAAAAAAAAAAAACAGATTAAAAGACCATTGTGTGGTTGATAAAACACGGTTCTGTCATTTGACCAAAGACTGCATCACGACCCTTCTTTCTCAACTCCTCTGCTCTGCATTTGACATCAGTCATATGCATATTCACAATATGAAATGCCACTAGAAGAATTTCATTTTTGAATTCACCACACACTTTTTATATTTTTATTTTTGAACAATTGCTTTCATTTATTCATCATTTGTTGCTTATGATTCTGAAGTCTAAAGTTATCAGAAAGAGATTTCTATATATGTAGGAATCACATTAAACAATTATCAACTTCTTACAGAATTTATTAAGCTAGGACATACGACTCAATGAGTAAAGCCAATTACTCTCGGGCCTAATGACCCAAGTTAGACTCCCAGGATGCACACTGGTGAAAAAGAACAGAAGTGGCTCTGTAAATTGAACTCTGACCTCCATATGCATTCACTGGCACACTGCTTTGTGGCACTCTTGCACCTTCACACATGCACACACAGCACACACTTATAAATGAGAAAGTAATAAGAGAGGTTATGTGAGCCATCGAAATATAAACTTTCCCCTCGGATTTCTGAGACTCATCTATAAGATGCAATAGGAGACACCACACAGCCATCTTTGTGTTTAGTATTGAGGCAGAGTCCCTGACTTTGGTTTTACATAGAATATTAAACGTAAAATGTCCACTAGTACATTTGATTCTCTATCACTGTTGTTGTTGTCATTGAAATCCATACTTTGGAATTACTACCATCTTAGCCATTTTAATTCTATTCCTGCAATGCACTTTTAAAAGTAATCCCACTACAATAAACCAAGAAATGTTGTTTACATTATTTTATCATCTTTGCCCCTAATCGCCTGAGCAATTGTTGCTAGATTTTTGTAAGGTTTATTTTCTAGCACATGTAAAGACTAATAAAAGGTGTTGTAAGACTTCATCAAATTAAACCCCAGTAGAGTAACAGATTTTAGGTTATAAGGTATCTTAAACTGTTGCATTCAAATTAAATACACAATTTAAACATAGGCACTTTCAACATTTAAATAAAAATTTGAGAATAACTGTGTACTTGAAATGGTTTTCACTTATTAATACACAAACAGTTTGACATCAGTTTCATTTTGCAATTTTTTAAACACCAGTTTTTCAAAATTATAAAATCCTCTAAAAAAATAACTACCATATTACTGAAAATTAAATTCATTTGCTGTTTAACACACCTAATTGATGACTGGGTGAAGCTATTAAACATTATTAGGTACAGCCCCATGTTTCAACAGTCCTTCTGCCTTAGTGCACTGCAGCTTATTGTCAACATTTATTCCATCATATATGGTCATGGTGCCTATTACCAGTTTCATTGTATTAATATAAGCTAAAACATGACTTTAACGTGGAAAGTGGTATTTTTTAATTTCCAAGTTTCTATTCATTATTCTTTAATTTTCAATTTGTTATTTATTACAGTTTATTCAGTTTTTGTCCCAGCTCTGTTCCCCTCCCTCATCTCCTCCAAACCCCACCCTCCCTCCTTATTCACTCCATATGCCTCACCCCTAGTCCACTGATAGGTGAGGTCCTCCTCCCTTCTATTTGACCCTAGCCTATCGGGTCTCATCGGGCTGGCTTCATTATCTTCCTCTGTGGCCTGGCAAGGCTGCTCCCCGCAGGGGAGGGGGTGAAGCCACTGAATTCATGCCAGAGATAGCCCCTGCGCCCCTTTCTAGGAACCTCACTTGGAGAATAAGTCTATGGGCTACTTTTGAGCAGGGTTTTAGGTCCTCTTCAAGATTGGTCCTTGGTTGGGCTATCAGTCTCTGCAGGGCACCCTAGGCCCAGTTTTCTTATTTTGGAGCTCCTGTCCCCTCCAGGTATTTCTATCTCTTTCTTTCTTAAAATTCCATGCATTCTGCCCAAAGTTTGGCTATGAGTCTCAGCCACATCTTCAATACCTCAATCAGTAGAGTCTTTCAGAGGCCCTCTGTGGTATGGTCCTGTCTTGTTTCCTGTCTTCTCCGGCTTCCAATGTCTATCGCATTTGCCCTTCTGAATGAGGACTGAGCATCTTACCAATGGTCTTTCCTGTTGTTTAGTTCTTTTGGAATATAGATTTTACTATATTTATCCTATATTATATGTGTAATAACTACTTATGAGTCGGCATATACCATGTTTTTTTTTTCTGCTTCTCCATTACCTCACTCAAGATGATCTTTTCTAGTTCTATCATTTGTGTGCAAATTTCATGATTTCCTTGTTTTTAATAACTGAGTAGCATTTCATCCTGTAAAAGTAACACATTTTCTGTATCCATTCCTCCATTGATAGACATCTACATTGTTTCCAGATTCTGGCTATTATGAATAAAGCTGCTACAAACATGGTTTAGCAAATGTCCTTGTTGTGTACTTGAGCATATTTTGGATAAATGCCTAGGAGGGGTATAGATCTTGAGGAAGCACTATTCCTAATTTTCTGAAAAAGTACCAGATTGATTTCCAAAGTAGTTGTACAAGTTTACATTCACACCAGCAATGAAGGAGCGTTCCCCTTTCTCCACATCCTCTCTAGCATGAGTTGTCATTTCTTATTTGGTTCTTAGCCATTCTCGTGGGTGTAAGGTAAAATTTCAGGGCTGTTTTGATTTGCATCTCCCTGATGTCTAAAGACATTGAACATTTTTAAAGTGTTTCTTGACATTCTTTATTCTCTATTTAAAGTTCTCTGTTTAGCTCTGTACCCCAGTTTTATTTATTTATTTATTTTTTGAAGAGTATGTTCTTTTTTTTAACTTTTATTAATTACACTTTATTCACTTTGTATGCCCCCATAAACCCCTCCTCTCAGGGGGAGGTGATCAAAGAGCAGGCCAATCAGATTATGTCAGAAGCAGTCCCTCTTCCTATTACTATGTAACCCACTTGGGCACTGAACTGCCATGAGCTACTTCTGTGCATGGGTTCTAGATTATCTCCATGCATGGTACTTGGTTGGAGTATGAGACTAGGAAAGACCCCTGTGTTCAAATTTTCTGGTTCTGATGCTCTCCTTGTGAAGGTTCTGTTTTCTCCAGATCTTACTATTTCCCACTTCTTACATAAGATTCCATGCACTCTGCCCAACAGTTGGCCATAAGTCTCAGCATCTGTAGGATTATTTTTTTTCTTGGTATTTAACTTCTTAAGTTCTTTGTGTAGTCTGGATATTAGCTGTTTGTCAGATAAAGGGTTAGTGAAGATCTTTTTTCAGTCTGCAGGCTTTCGTTTTGTTCTGACGACAGTGTCCTTTGCTTTACAGAAGATTTTCGGTTTCATAAGGTCCCATCTATTGATTGTTGATCTTAGAGCCTGTGCTGTTGGTGTTCTGTTCAGGAAGTTGTCTTTTGTGCCAAGGAGTCCCGGGCTCTTTCCCCCTGTTTCTCCTAACAGGTTTAGTGTGTCTGGTTTTATGTTGAGGTCTATGATCCTCTTGTACTTTAGTTTTGTGCAGGGTGATAAATATGGATTTATTTCACTGAAGGTTTTATGTTCTTTTTTTTTTCAAAATTCTTAGGGTGAGGGTAGGCATGTCGGGGGAAAAATGATTCTTAAATTTAAATTTGGGTAATTGGTATCATGGGCTAATACATATAAGCCTCATCAAATTAGGAATAACTGAATATGGTTTAATAGAGACAATATATTCAAAGCCTACAGAACTGCAGCTTAAAACAGCCATTGCCATTTCACCATTAGTTTGGGAGTGTCATGGAAAATTAGAAGTGAAGCTGAGCCTACTTTGTGTCACTGCTTCCTAGACACTGTATCTGTCACTTAGGTACAACAAACGTTCCCACATACTATCTCTGTGTTCATGATGAATCTACACACAGTTTTAAAAGGGCATAGATCTGAAGTGGAGATGAGAGTGTAATCTAGGATTTTATGCAGCCTTACAGTTGCTTCATGAGATTTATTTAAAAGTACCGTCTCACAGAAAAATATTAGCAGCATATTAAGAAGTACACACAGACTTAAAAAAAAAAGAGCAGTTGAAAAAAGAAAGGCTTAGATGTTTCATGGATGATTGCTGCAGGGTATTTCTGAAATACTTATTAGTAATACATACACGAGATGCATTGTCAAGCAATGGCCAGAACAATGTAGTGAATTATTTTGTGGTTTGACCCCCTCTGTGTATTCTTAACACTTTAATGAATTATGAAGCTGTACATTAGTTTCATGTCTGCAGGTCTTTTTAAGGTAACACAGTAGTGCTTAAGCCAAGTAATCAGGCAAACACTGTGTCCCTAATTACTTTTCCTGGCAAAGGGGTCTCTTGTGTTTATGGTAGGACAGCACACCTCCTCCTTGTCTTAGTCTGGTGCGTGGAAAAATAAATTTGTAAAATATCTATTAGCAGTAACCTGATATAGAACCGTTTAAATGCTAGCAAATGGGACTAATGGAAAATTCATAATATGCAAATATCTTTTAATTCAATAGTGGTTTTGTTGATTTTGTCTTATTGAATTAAAAAATAAATAAAATATTGACTGAGGACACGACGTAGGTGGGAAAGTCCTTGCTTTGAGAAGTGGGGGTTTCCTCTGGCATGAACTCAGTGGCAGGCCAGAGCTGGGATAGAAACTATAGATTGTAATAAATGATAATAATAAAAAAGAATAAATAAGGATCTAAAACTTAAATTCCATGCACCACTGGATTGGGAGCATCTGTCTCAGTGAGGGGTCCTATCTCAAGGGAATGAGAATGAAGACTTTTTTTTTTTAATTTTTCATCAATTACACTTTATTCATTCTGCATCCCCCCATAAGCCCCTCCCTCCTCCCCTCCCATTCCCACCCTCCCTCCTCCCTCTGCTTGCATGCCACTCCCCAAGTGAGAATGAAGACTTTTTTTTCTCACTTCTTTAGGCACGGGGAGGAGCATAGATACACCCACACAGACATGCTTGCAACACAAAAATGGACACATGCACACACACAGAGTAAAATAAAATAAATAAAATAATTTTTTTAAATACTATGTTTGTTTTATCTCAAGGTCATTTTCTTGACTGGGTGGTATATGATTCATATGTGGTTTTACTCTTATTTTTTCTTCTTTTTTATTATTATCATTTATTACAACTTATTCAATTTGTATTCTGGCTGTGGCCCCCTCCATCATCTCCTCTCAATACCACCCTCTCTTAATCTCTTCCCCCTGTGCCCCACCCATAGTCCACTGATAGTTGAGTTCCCCCTCCCTTTGGGTCAAATAGACTTGACCCTAACCTATCAGGTCTCCTCAGGACTGGTTGCCTCTATAGCCTGCCAAAGCTGCAACCCCATAGGCAGTTGATCAAAGAGCCTGTCACTGAGTTCATGCCAGAGGAAATCTTGCTCCCCTTACTAGGGAACCACTTCATACTAAGTCTATGGGTTTTAGGTCCTCTCTGTGAATTGTCCTTGGTTGTGGTATCAGTCTCTGAAGGGATCCAAGGGCTCAGATTTTTTGGCGCTGTTCTCCTTTTGGAGTTCCTGTCCCCTCCAAGTCTTTCTATCGCTGACTTATTTCATAAAATTCCATTTCCTCTGATCAAAGATTGGCTATGAGTTTCAGCCTCAGGTTCAATACATCAATCAGTGGAGTCTTTCAGAGGCCCTCTGTGGAAGGCTCCTGTCCTATTCCCTGTCTTCTCCTGCTTCCAATGTCTGTCACATTTGTCTATTCGAATGAGGATTGTCTATCTTCCCTAGGGTCTTCCTTGTTGTTTAGCTTCTTTGGGAGTACAGATTTTAGTATATTTATTCTATATTTTATGACTAATATCCACTTATGAGTGAGTATATACAATGTGTGTCTTTCTGCTTCTGGGTTACCTCACTCAGGATGATTTTTCTAATTCCGACCATTTGCTTGCAAATTTCATGATTTCCTTGTTTTTAATAGTAGATTAGTGGTATATTGTGTAAACATACGACAATTTCTGTATCCATTACTCCAGATTCTGGCTATTATGAATAGAAATGCTATGAACATGGTTGAGCAAATGTTCTTGTTGTGTACTTGAACATATTTTGGATATATGCCTAGGAGTGGAATAGCTGGATTTTTTTATTTTAATTTTATTTTTAATATAATTTTTATTTATTAAAATTTATTCACTTTGTATCCCAGCTATAGCCCCACCTTCATTCTCTCCCAATCATGCCCTCCCTCCCCCCCATCCTCTCCTCCCATGCCACTTTCCAAGTCCACTGATAGGGAGGTTCTTCTCCTCTTCCATCTGAACCTAACTTCTCAGTTCTCAACAGAACTGTCTTTCATAGTCTTTGTCTGTGGTCTCGTCATGCTGTTCCTCCCTCAGGGTCAGGTGATCAAAGAGCCAGCCACTGAGTTCATGTCAGAGACACTCTCTGTTTCGTTATTAGGGAACCTACTTGGAGACTGAGATGCCATGGACTACATCTGAGCAAGAGTTCTAGGTTATCTCCATAAGTGGTTTCTGGTTGGAGTATCAGTCTCACAAGAGACCCCTATGCTCATATTTTTGGTTCTTTGCTCTCCTTGTGAAGCTGCTATCCATCCTCTCCAGGTCTTAGTATATTCCCCTTCTTTCATAAGACTACCTGCCCTCCGGCCAAAGTTTGCTCAGCATCTGCTTTGACATAGTGCTGGGTTGAGTCTTTCTGAGTCCCTCTGGGGTAGGCTCCTGTCCTGTTTCCTATTTTCTCTTTCTTCTAATTTGTTCAACCTTTTTTTGTTGCAGCTTTATTTGTAATAGTCAGAACCTTGGAACATCCCAGATGCCCCTCAATGGAGGAATGGATACAGAAATTGTGGTACATTTACACAATGGAATACTGCTCAGCAATGAAAAACAAGGAAATCATGAAATTTTCATGCTAATGCTGGGATCTAGAAAATATCATTCTGAGTGAGGTATCCCAGAAGCAGTATGACACACACAGTATATACTCACTTATAAGTATATATTGGACATATAATATAAGTTAAATATCCTAAAATTTGTACATCTAAAAAAGCTAAGCAAGAAGGAGGACCGTGGGTAAGATGATCAATCTTCTGTATCCCATTTTTTAATTGGATTACTTGTTTTGTTGCTTTTTAACATCTTGTCTTCTTTATATATTCTGGATATTAGCCCTCTGTCAAATAAAGTTTTGGTGAAGATTCTGTCCTAGTCAGTGGGCTGTCATTTTATTCTGCTGACAGTGCTTTACTGAAGCTTTTCAGTTTCATGGGGTCCCGTTTATTTATTGTTTATTATAGAACCTCTGCTCTTGGTATTCTGTTCCCCAGTTGACTCAGGTGACAATGAGTTCAAAGCTCTTCCCCATTTTTTCTTCTAACGGGTTTAATGTTAGAAGGCACATACCCTCACTCACAGGTGTATGCGGTAATCTCAGAGAGCCCACAGTTTTCTGCTCTCAGATTTGGATCCCCTGTTTGGCCTTTAGAGTGAGGGGGTGTCCAGTACTTTACCTGGGGTTATGTACTTCCAACAGCTGCTGTGCCAGAGGAGCAAGAGGAGCAAGGGAAGGTGCAGCTGAAAGTGGAAAGGGGTAAATAGTTCGCCACTCTCAGACGCCAGAGATGTTCACAGGGGATGAACATCTTGTGTGTGTCTTAGATCCAATCTGTACCTCCCTTCTAGCCCAGGAAGCATGAGAGTCGATGCTCTGGCTTCGCCAGCCCATCCAGTTACCAGTTTTGCAGTTTCGGATCTTCTGCCCTTCAAAAAGGTGCGCACTGGTCACCGCCATCTTGAAGCCCTTCCCCTCCTGGTTTTACTCCGTTTAAAAATATAAGCATTTCTTTGCTTGTTTGTTTATTCGTTTATTATGCTGTTGTTTTAAGTTTTGTATTTTGCCAAAATTCAAATCATATTTGAGATATTAAAATTTTCACAGGCATGTGGCTTTGTTCCTCCCATAAGAATGTGTTTGGTGAAATGTTAGCTACTGACATTAACCACATAGATAACATAACTTCAAAATTACCACTGTGAATATTGCCAACTGGTTCAACGATTATTTTACTTTTTCATTTAAATGTATCAGTTCTTGTATTTTGGCTTATGTTTTTTTTTTTTCTGATTTCATTCTGTTGTTAATTGAATTGATGTCAATGTAATTATCCATGCCAACTCTTAAGTTGTGTTTCACGTTTAAATCACATTTCTGCAATTTGCTCTGAGTTGTTGATTATCTAAATCTGAAAACTACATCTGTGTGTTGTTTGTCTACTATATGCTGGCCATGGACAAGGACAATAGAGAAAAATTGCAAGAACTCCAGAAAGAACAGCGTTGCTACTCTTCTTTTATGTTTTTTCTTTTTGGCTCATGGTTTGGAAAAAATGTACCTTGTCTTGTTTAATTATTTTATACAGGCCTAAAGAATTACGTTTTTATGTGAAATTATAGTAATCATGCACACACACCATGTACACACACACACACATATGTAAATTAAATTAGGACAAAACAATTTCTAAAATTCATTGGTTGCTTTTATAATATAGCAATGATACAGTTTACGCAGTTCTGTAATGCTAAGATTTGATGTCTTTGATAACATTTTCAAGGTTTTGTTATATAAATATAATTTTAGGATGATAACTTCTACCACATAATACTCTGTTAATTTTAAATCAAGGCTTCATTTGTATCATCTCATCATAACATACAAAACCATGAAAAGCATCAGTGTTTTCCTTAGTCCTTCTAGAGGAACAGGAAATGCTGAGGATTTTGGTGTTTTACCTAAATTCAGACATTAACTAAATGCTTTATTTTATTATTTTATTTTATTTTTTTTCTGGTCATAGAAAACCACAGTATACCAATAGCACCACACAAGTTTCTTTTGTTTTCTGTTACTTATGTACTTATTAAATAGTTTTGGATTCCAGCATTTATCTGCTGCATTTTCAGCAAAGACCGAGAATATTTGGTTGGTGTTTATATTGTTTCAATACTGCTGAGGGTTCCTGGATTCAGGGTACCACTGAGGTGTGACAGCACCAGCTCTTTAACAATTAATTTTGAGACAAACTAGACTGGTTTGAAATAATTTCTTTTATATATTTAGATTATAATATAAATATATCATATCCCTTCCTTCTTCCTGATAAACTTTTCCATATATAATTCATGGACTAATTATTCATTAATTGCTGTCACATACATATTTGAATATATGCTTATATGCCTAATGCATATATTTATGCATTATATATCATTGATGTATATAGTAAAAACATGATGAAATAATTTATCAATGATATGTATCACAATATATCATTCTGGTTTATTTATAATGTATGTAAGTTATATATAATTTCCTTTCTATGTTATCCACTTTGATCTCTATTAAATTCATAGCCTCTATTTCATTGTTATTACATATATTTAGCTATATATGTATGCGTGTATTTGAATGTAAATATATCAATACAACTTTCTTAATCAACATAAAACACATATTCAAAATAAAATCCATGTAAAAATAGAATACAAAGCTATCCTTGTATTTATATGATTTTTAGCACTGCTCATTTGATATTAAATAACCAGTTTGTGAATTTCTGTGGAAAACATTTTGTCTGTCTCTCAACATTCCTTAGCTGTTTGTCTAGGTGTGAGATGCTCATGCTTTTGCCATCCAGGTTAGAGCACCTGTTGACATCTTCATTTTTTCTTGATGGACGTTCTTGTATAAAGCTTCTCTGAGCTTTTTAGAAAAAGGAATTTTAGGACAACATTCCCTTTTCTCTCTCATCCCTGAGTTTTGGATGAAGGAGTAGTGTTGTAGATGTATCAGGTGAGAATGGACACCATATGGCCATGTCTTTTCAGCTCTTTGATAACCTTGGTTTCCTGTAGTGATACATAACATAACAAGGAGACTTTTTATTTTAACGAAGAGATCTGTACATGCCCGAGGTAATCAGAATCAATATTAAAAATGTAGTTTGGAATTACACTGGTTTAGTAAAGTAGAGGTTGTAGCTACTTCTCCAAGATTTATGACTTGACCAGCTCTAAGTTGTTGGCTAGGTTTTCAGTACTAGCCCTATTTTAATCTCCCTCTTGTTGACTTTAACTCGTTTATCCAATAGAGAACTGTTGATTACCACTAAGATACACATTTCTTTTCATGTTTTTAGCTAATAAACCTCAAAGCTAAGGAAGCCTCAAAGCAACGTAAGATTGTTTTTATCCTTTGAAAAAATTCATGGCACCTTCTGTTACCATGAAAGCTCATCCTTCTGGAGAAGATTTTCATGTCAATTCTGGTACTTCATTTTCGGTTTCCAAAGTACATGGTGTCTTCAGCCTCTGGGAGAAACGCAAGGGAAACAGCAACTGCCTATAAGATTGTATGAGTCTCTTGGAAAACCCTGACAAAAACTCAAGATGTGACTTCCCATGACTGATGTTGGGGCTTTTGTTAGAATGTGATCTTGCGGGAATCACTGTTAGCTGAGATAGAAAAAATAAATAAAAAGGTTGTACAAGTTTATGCATATTTGTATTACTATATGTAATCTTAGTAGAATTTTTCAAACATGTTTACTGTCACTTTTCCCTCTTCTTTTCTTCTTCTGTATTAATATCTTTAATGTAGTTGGGTGGTACAATAAAGACATTATAAAGATGGGAATGAAAAAATGGGGGCAAATGAGGAGAATTGAGTAAAGAAACAGCACTAGGAGGAGGGTAACTATCAGGAAGAAAGTTTGGAGAAAGCTGTGTGCTTTCATGAGCTCTTAAAATATACACGTGTAATAGTAATGTAAATATAGTTACTCTGCACTAAATGGGAGAAAAATCTTCTCACAGAAGCTACTGTTGTGAATGTAAATCCCAGTGCCAAGCATGGTTTACCTTCCTTTGAGTTATTGTTTAGAGGAGTGCCAGACATCACTTTCTAAAATTAAGCTACTGATACTAGTTTTCCCAGCTGAACTTTTTGTTAAGAATATTGCTGAAGATGTCACATACTGATTGTAGGGGAGGGCTAGTGCAAACTTGTGATTATTTGGAGGAATTCTTGCTGTGCACTAGCTTGCACAGTCGTATAATGCGCTATTCAGCCTTCTGTGAGAAGTACATTATTAACAGTCTTAACCATCTGTGAAGCTGGAAGCTACAACAAATACTCACCAGGCTATGGCTGATATGCCCATGGGTCCAATAGTGGCATAACTGCATTGGGGATAACCAACCACTTTGTGATTGGATTTAGGGTCTGTTAAACAGGAAGAAACTCATGCATGAACAGTAAATCCTACCTTTCTGGGAAGGTTTTTTTCCAGAACGCCTAACTTTTAGGATCCTTCTCTCACAACAGACTGTCTGAGATTTCAGATATGTGTTGTCTTACTCTATTCAGGGAGATTTTACCAAAAGATTAGGATTTTATTCATCCTTGGGTCCTTTGGGTTTGTGTAACTTCACCTCTAGAAATCTGCAAGGAGTAATTCGTAACAACTAATGAAAAAAAATGTTAGAATTGCCTGCTTGGTGATAGTTTAGTCAGTCATCATATCACTCAAACAACGTTAGTCTAGGTCCCACATTTGCATTTTATCATTGCAATACATGTAGGGACTTGGCATTGAGGAATATATAAACCAAGAACCAAAACAGATGAGGAGTCCAGAAAAGTAGAACTGAAACAGAAGAAATTTAATTTTGATGATGAAGGCATTATCCTAATCCATTCTCAAGATATGGCCACATACAATTCTAGTATTCAGTAAATATGTAATATTTAAATCAATATTGAATATTACATAATCAATATTCAGATCATAACTCTGAATCAAAGTTATGCCAACCACTTTATCTGGTGACCAGTTTGAAAGCTTATTTGAACTATTGAGGTATGTTATTGTTATCTCCACAGACAATGAGGATTAAAGCTCAGAGTATTGATAAAACTTATAAACTATTGCTATTCAAATAAGCTATAAACTTGAAACCATAATAGTATTATTCAGATATCAGTCCATTTGAAAAAGTGTGATTTATGTCTCTGTTCTTATACTCACAGATGTTTATACTCTCTGGTAATGGGTTAAAGAGTTATTGTTATATTTGCTTATATTTTACATTACTATTTCTGTTTCAAATGTTTTTCTAAGAGTTAATACAAGAAGTTTCAGGCCTATTTTTTAATGTTTAGATCATCTTCCTGGTTTTGTTGTTGTTGTTATTATCTTTGTCTTGGCTTTCTAAGAATTGATTCATGAAGCCAAGTGAAACTGACTATAAGCATGAATTGCATGCCTCTTCAAGAAAGTGTTAAGAAAGAGTACTCTTTGTGGTACAGTGATAACAATACAGCCTTCATGAGGTAAGCTGTCAGTCACAATGCATCTAGCTTTGCTTAGATATCTTTAGTCACAAAACTTGCATTCAACCTTGACAGTATTTAAGACTTTTAAAAATATAGATTAACTCCATTTACATGTTATATCTTCATATTATTTTAAAGATTTAACTTGATTGTTTTTTTTGGAATTTAAATATATTAAGTAGGTAAAAATACAATTTTGCAGAATGATTCTGATATATTACAACTTCTTGAAGTACTGTTTTGATGTTACTACTGTCAAGAATATTGGTAGCACATTTTAAGAATGAACTTTTAAAATATGAAGGAATAAAAAATGCAGTCTGAATGGGATGCAAGAAAACATTTTCTTGTGTGGTAATGGTGTAATATAACCTTGATTCGCCTTAAAAAATGGATAGTATTGTCCTGACACAGAAATATAACTCCATGTTTTTTGATAGAATCTATAAAAAGTTACATTACTCTGTCTTAAATTGAACAATTTAGAAAACCTTCTACTGCAGAAGCACACATTCTTGTTTCTTTTCTTCTTCTTCTTCTTCTTTTTTTTTTTTTTTTGTAAGATTTTTTTTTCTTGTATATCCCAGGATACTATTATTGGAAACAATAAAACTTAACCATTGTAAGATTAAAAAGGGTTGAGATGACTATATTCTCTTAAGCTAAAAAGACAATCAGTATGATAATTAGAGCATGTTAATTATTCTCCACCAGCAACCCCTAAATGCTAATGATATACAGCAGGAAATTAACAGCAGTTACTGCTCAATATTGCATGACTTTTCCATTAAGAATAATATGAAAAGTTGTTAAATTATAGAAAATGAGAATAATGAGGCTGGAATCTTAAAGAGATTTTGGTTTCCGGTCTGGCTGCGGAGGAGTCATTAGAAAGGTGTCTCAGTGAGTGCCGCAGTCTGTGCGGGTTCAGCAAGCTGGAGTTCAGTGGCGGGAATCTTTCTGTATGCTTTTGTTTTTACAAGATAGAACAAGAAGGGGTATTCTGGCTCAGCTAGAAGCCGTACAGTAACCTTTCCTGAATAATACATTTGCCAAAATCTGCTAACACCATTTTACCCTTTTCTTTAAATCTGTTGGACTGATATAACAATGAATATAATGTACCAGAGTCCCAGAACAATCTGAAGAGCTGGGGAAGGCTTTGTAGTTAGAAATCATTTTTAAAGAAAGAAAACCCATTATGTGACTAAGACAGCTGAGACATAAATGCGGTAGGGAACCGAGGGGCATTAATTTCTTCTTATAAACTCGCCATGGCAACTTCCTTTTGGAAAGTTTAGTGTAAAAGAAAATGTATTACAATATACTGTCTAATTGACAATCACGCCTGTGGAAATTTGTCTGTCAAATGTAATACAAATATAATAAGACTGGATGCTAGAAAAAGAGATAGTAAATGTATATTTGAGAGTGTACAGTTTTAAAAGAAGCTTAAAATGTGGAAAGCAATCTCATCTAAAGTAGAAACCCAATGAATTTATTTAATAAGAAGGTCAAAATTTTTTACTCTAATATGCTATATGAAAATTAACACTATTGTTTCAGAGAAATCAAAGAAATGCATGCAGAGAATATATTGATTGCAACATTTGGCATGATAAGTTATTAAAATATTTTGACAAATAATTGTACTGATTAATGTATATACATCTGCTTTCATTCATATGCAGGATATATATATATATTTAGTTAGTTAGTTATTAGTTAGTTAGTTATGCTTTACTTATTTTATTTCGTTTGATTGGAGTTTATTATTTCTATTTTGCATTCTTTTAAAAATTCTAATGTGGAGCTAATCAGCAATTAATATATAGTACATATTTAAATGAGGTGATGATAAATCTATGGTTTAAATATAAGTTCCATTTTCATCTATAGAACAAATTTTGAGATTTAACTTTGCAAACTATTCAGGAGCTCAATATCCCCTTGGAAAACATCTCTCCCTTGTTTAAATCCAACCAGTTTTTACTAACGCAGTATTGACTTATAATTGCCACCTCCCCTTAGCCTCATTTTCCTCTTGACATCTACTTATGGCTTCAAGATCCTATTTGCAGAAAGATATTTCAGAAGTATCCTTGTAAGCACTACATCACTGAAATTACTCCAAAAACAAAATTATGAGAATAAATAGATGTATTATAGTCAAATACAAGCTGCTGCTAACTACACATAAGCAAGCTGAAATGACTCTTGCATAATATAATTGTACTCCAGGTAGAGAATTCATGCCTCTGTAAATATATCTAAAAACATTCTCATAGTGATTATTTCACAGTAAACATACGTTTCACTGCTTAGTTCTTTCTTGTTATTGTTGTTTGACATTTCCTTGACCATAGCAGGTTTTTTTTTTTTTTTTTTTTTTTTTTTTTTTTACCATTTTCTTTCAGAAATTACTGCCCTGTGCCTTTTTCAACCAATAGAATCTATTCCAGCTACTCCATCAAAATTTAAGCAATTCAGATCGGAAGGAAGCCAGGTAATCCCCTAAGCATTTAAACTTTTCATCCCAATTCACTACCTCATCTGTTTTCCCCATTTCACAGGAAACAGGGGACTAATTACAAGACAGAAGAATGGCAGAGACCGTAACACGAGCCTACTTTTCACCCTCTGTTTATTTTCACAGTGAAATGTATTATGAGGCAGCCTGAATACACCCAAATGAAAGACAAAAAGGAAGGTGTGCACATCGACCGTGAGGGAGTGTTTGCTGGCTGTACTGAACTCTCTCTTCACTAGCAGCTGATGAGTATTTGGGTTCTGATGCACACTTAAGAGGACTTCCAGAAAATGATGGAAGTTAATGCTGAGATTCAGCTACAGCAATCCAACCTGCATGTTTTGCAGGAGCTAGAACCTACTTTCACATAAAATTTTACCCCTGATCTTTAAAATATATCCTCATGGCAAGTAGGGAATTTTATGAAATCTTGAAGTAAAGAATGAGTTTATTTATCAAAGCGCATTCCAACACTGAAATTTTGCATATGACATAAAAATTTA
Source organism: Meriones unguiculatus (assembly GCF_030254825.1). Taxonomy (NCBI): domain Eukaryota; kingdom Metazoa; phylum Chordata; class Mammalia; order Rodentia; family Muridae; genus Meriones; species Meriones unguiculatus. The sequence goes on from NC_083363.1 coordinate 50,538,744, forward strand.
GTGATAAAGTGATTAGTATCTGTGATAACTTTTAACTCATAAATTAGTACATGTTTGTCATGAAAAATTAAGATATCTAAAATTTTGTTCATCTTCCAACAAATAATTTACATTTCTTTTTAGCATTATTCATGAAAGTCAATTCCCACATAATGATTCAAATGTGATTTATATATACATGTATATTAAATATATACGTACATATATATGAAAAGTAGATTGACAGTTTGAGAGTAGCCACGTAAAAGAACATATACCTACAAAGTATCGGCACCTAGGTTTGTAGAATATTCTATTTCATAAAATTTAGAAAATACATGACATTTCATTTACTCAGTAATGAAATATTCATCACTTGACAAATGAGAGACACTTTTCTAAGCCCATGGGATATGCTGAGTTAAAAACAAAAAGACCATATATTGTGAGGCTTATTTTAATGGAGTGAACAGAGAAACCAAAAGCATGAAGGAATAAATTGTGGGATAGCAAAACATAACAGCATTTGTAGAATTGTAACTTCTGGGTATTTAGTCGTACAGATATTTGTATATCATCAGAAAAGCATTTAGAATGGCTTTAAAATCTTCATTAGCAAAAGCCAAAGACTGAAGAAAAAAAAAGTGCGCTACCCATTGATATTTTACTATATAAGCAAACTTTACTGTATTGCTAACAGGAAAGATACTAGCGCATTATATGTCACTAATATGTACACGGCCAAAATTGTCCATGCATACCATATGCAGGTAATATACATGAATAGATTTACGTGGAATAATATATATAGAAGACAAAAGGCGTTATAACACTTTTGAATGCGGGAAGAGGTATAACATTATGTAGTAATAAGTATATCCGTTGTTCTTTGCCTCAAAATTGACATGACGAAAATTTAATAGTATCAAAACATTCCTGCATTTTATCATAATGGACCCCATGTATAATTTGTCTCTGTATTGCAGAGAGTCAGATATAGAGAGATGTTCAGATAGTGACAGAAATGGAATAAGGGCTCTATACAGGGCAGGCTGTTCTGCCTGAATCTCTTTAAATTATTGTATTTTTGGTGAATATAACTGGCTTGACAGGAAATGAAAAATATTTTTCCATCATCATATATTTTCTCTTCTGTAAAAGCTCAAAATAGTTTTGTTGGTGCTTTGTTTTGCATTAAACTGTATGAAATCCATGAAACAGCATGTTGCTATCACTCTAGGGCAGAGTAATAGCACCAACAGCTCTTTAATTGGACTTAAGCCGCAGTCAGCAAGAGGGAAACCCAGTATGATACTGCGGCGGACATAGCTGAGCAAATGTCCTTGTTGAATGGTGGAGCATCTTTTGGGTAAATGCCCAGGAGTGGTATAACTGGATCTTGAGTTAGTAGTATTCCTAATTTCCTGAGAAAGCACCAGACTGTTTTCCAAAGTGGTTGTACAAGTTTATATTCCCACCAGAAATGGAGGAGGGTTCCCGTTTCTCACATCCTCTCAAGCATGTGTTGTCCCTTGAGATTTTTATCTTAGCCATTCTGATGACTGTAAGGTGCAATCTCAGGCAGGGTAGTTTTGATTTGCATTTTTCTGATGACTAATTTGTTCTAGGGAAGAAAATCACTACTGGACACTCGAGTTGGCTGCCCAACAAGCAGTTGCCAGATTTTTGAATGTTAACGTGATGCACGGCTGCTAATGGCTGTATTGATGTAATTGATCACATTAATTTCTAAGTGGTGTACACAAAAGCAAATTGTGACAATGGAAAGTTTGATACATGAAAACCTCAGTAAAAAAAAAATAAAACAAATAATATTTTAATAGCGAAACATCCAAAGATAATAATGGAATGTATATCTTAGCTTGAGAGAAAAAAATTATGATTTGTACTAGACATAAAAACCTCACAGTGTGTAAGCTGCACATCATTCAACTGGATATTATGACCCGGCAAATCGTAGCCCCGTTACAGAGAAGTGATCTCATGTTTGTTCTTTAGCACGTGTTCATGTTTTGATACAAACCGGATCAGATCATCAATAAGACAAAATATTCACAGTTGAAAGGAGTTAAAATGATATTAATATTAATATGTGTGATGCAGGCTTACTTTTTTCCCAAAGATTGTTGCTTGGGAAACAACAAAGAATACCTTAAGTAATTTTCACTAACAGTTTTAAAACTTTTAGAGTTAAAACTGAAAAATGTCAAAATTCATCATTCTGTTATCATGGGTATTATGTTGCTAACTTAGAGAAGGGCTCCTGGCTTTTGAAACAATAGATTAATCCAACATGCATCTGTTCCCATACATACGTCTAAAAATGACAGCAATAAAATTTACAGTTATTTTACTCATTGTTATTTAACTTCATTTCTTTCTATTTGGAGGCACCACGAAATCATACTTTACTTATATAAAGTAATCTGTTTATATGTATTAACATATGTGGCTGGGAAAAGTTAGTGCTAGAAGGTATAAGAAAACGGTGAGAGGAATGTAAATACCTTGCTTAAAGTGAGTCCCAAGAGACATCTGAGCTGATTGCATCCAGTTTCAAGTATTCTGCACTTGACTGGCAATCAATTGTACTAGTTGTAATTAACGCATTTGGGTGACCGCAATACCATGCCCCATGAATTCAGTGAAAGAAAAAAAAAATAGATTTTTAATCAAGGGAGATATGCTCAAGTTTTAAAAAGAGTTTTGTGTTTCCTAGATCTCTAGTTATAAAATAAAATTTAATCAAACTCATGAGAAGCATGTTAATTCATTCAGATATGAATGATTGGAAATGTGGTTCTTTTTTAAATTTAAAGTCATACAAATAGCATGCATTGATCAAATTCAACTTTCCTTTACTCCTTTTTTTTAGTTTGTTTTTAATTTTTTATTTATTTTTTATTAATTACAGTTTATTCACTTTGTATCCCAGTTGTAACCTCCTCTTCCCCTCCTGATCCCACACTCCCTCTCTCTTCTTCTCCTATGCCTTTCCCCCAGTCCAATGATGGGGGAGGTCCTTCTCCCCTTCCACTTGACCCTAGTCTATTAGGTCTCATCAGGACTGGCTTTTTTGTCTTCTTCTGTGGACTAGTAAGGCTGATTCCCCCTCAGGTGGAGGTGATCAAAGGTGGAGATGATCAAAGAGCCATCCACTGAGTTCATGTCAGAGATTGTCCCTGTTCCTGTTATTGGGGAACCCTTTTGGACACTGAACTGCCATGGGCTACTTCTGTGCAGGGGTTCTAAGTTATCTCCATGCATGGTCCTTGTTTGGAGTATTGGTCTCAAAAAAGACCCCTGTGCCCAGATTTTTTTTTGTTCTGTTGCTCTCCTTGTGGGGCTCCTCTTCCCTCCAGGTCTTTCTATCTCCCCCTTCTGTCATAACTTTCCCTGCACTCTGCCCAAAGTTTGGCTATGAATCTCAGGATATGTTTTGATACCCTACTGGGTAGTCTTTCAGAGGCCCTCTCTGGTAGGCTCCTGTCCTTTTCCCTGTTTTCTCTGTCTTCAGATTTCTGTCTCTTTTGCCTTTCTGAGTGAGGATTGATCATCTTACCCAGGGTCCTCCCTTTTGATTAGCTTCCTTAGGAGCACAGATTTTAGTATGATCATCCTAGATTATATGTCTTATATAATGAGGTCACCATTTACATCCCCAACAACACTTGATAAGATTTTCTTTCTCTGCATATTCTGGCCAACAATGAGGTTTAACTGGAGGGAGATAAAATTTCTTTATAGTTTTTTTTTTTTCTTTCTTTGAAGTTTATTTTTATTCTTATGTGCATGAATATTTTGCCTACATCAATCTATGTGCACCACATGTGTTTAGAGCCTGCTGAGGCCAGAAGAGGCCATTAGATCCCCTAGTAATGGAGCTGAAAAGGTTTGTGAGCCACACTGAAGATGCTAGAAATCAAACCTGGGTCCTGTCCAGGAGCAGCAACTGTTCTTAACTGCTGGGCCTTCTCTTAATTTCATTCCTTGTTTTGACTTGCATTTTCCCTGGTAGCTAATGATAAGAAACATTTGCTGTTCATTTTTTTGGCTATTTCTTTTTATCCTCCAAAGAAGCGTGCATTCAAATAATTTGTCAGTTTTTAAAACATGATGCATTATCTTAATTTCTATATTTTAGGTCTCTTCTTCAACTTTAAGTTGTACATGCACATGTCCCCCCCATTGTCTGTGACCCATCATGGTAATACAATGACTAAACAACAGGGGTAAATTTGTTTTCTATAGCTATTTAGAAGGGAAAAAAGGGGACATCCTCTGGCATTTAGTAGAAGGTATAGGACAATACAAGAAAATTGGAAACAGTCATCATGTCTCCTAGAACAAGATCTAGCTGAGTAAGCTAGTGAATGATCAGAACATTTCACAGTCGAGAGTCTTGGCTGTAATGACAGACATGGAGGCAATTTTCCACAGTTCCTAATTTATTGAATAAACAGTGGTACAGATCCATGAGTCTATTGACAAAGACAAACCTTTCTGAAGGCACTTTGGATATCTACCTTGCTAGCAAGAGATTGAAACATTGCTCTCAGGATGTGTCTCAACAATTTAAAGACACAAATAAAATTATCTACATTGAATTATTATTATTTATTATTATTATTATTATATTGAAGTTCTTCAGAATGAAAACCAGTTGTTTTGAAAGGATTAGAGGTTGGCATTGTTTTTGTTGTTCTGAGTATCTAAATTAGCATTAGGATCAAATACTTTATATAGTTTTTGAAATGTCAGATTAGTCACTTAGCTTATAGTCATTCAGATCAGAAGACATGCCTTGTGTTATAGGAGACAGATAGAAAAGGGATTCTGTGATATTAGAACTCCATAGTCATATCACACCCCCACCCCCAGAATCTGTGAATGACAATGTATTGGGAATTCCATCTGAATGCTCAGCTGAAGACTCTGATGACTCCCTCTGCCTGGGATGATACCCATCAAAATGCAGTATGCTCAGGATAGCAGAAAGCTCTGTGCTGTATCATGGTGGTGACTTTGTCTTAAAAGAGTGCATTTACTGGTAAGTCAAGTGCTCAGTGTTCCTCAGTAAAATTGTGTTCATGGCAGGTAGGTTTCCCGCTAACAAATAAAGATCTATCCCTGTTCTATATCAACTTAGTATTCAACTCAGATTCTATTGCCTAGTGGTTTTAATTTCCAAATGCAGATGGCATGGCTGGAAGGTACACAGGATGTAGTCACTAAAATATTCAGGTGGAAGGCTCGCAACCGAGGACCAAGGACCATGTATGCAGAGGACCTGGACCCCTACTCAGAGATAGCCCATGGGCAGCTCAATCTCCATTGAGGTTATCTAGTAAGGGGAAAGGGGTTGCTGGCATGAACTCGGTTGCCTGCTCTTTGATCACCTCCCCCTGGCAAGGTGTCCTTAACAGGCCATAGAGAAAGAGGATCCAGACAGTGCTGATGAGACCTGATAGGGTAGGGTCAGATAGTAACGGACTATCAGTGGACTAGGGGGAGAAAATGGGGGATAGAAAGGGTAAGGGTGGGACAGGGAGCAGATGAGGGAAGGGGTTACAAATGGTATCTAAAGTAAATAAATAATAATAATATATTAAAAATATTGGGAAGATACAGGTTATTATGTAAATTAAAAGATCATAGTTCACAAGAGTTTATGATTTGGCATTTTGTGGCTGTAGTTCCCGAATACTACAATATTTTAGGTGTTCTAAAATCATACATTAAAGCATCAAAGAGAATAGAATTTGGCATCTACTACATCCTCAGCATTGTTTGAAATAGCAAGAATACTGTCTGTGGCCCAGAGGAATTTGCATGTTAATTTTGTAAATTCTAAACAATAATAGAAATAATTGCTCTATTTGCAAAATAGTTTCAGGGAAAAGAAAAAAAATGTATTAAGAATTAGGAATAACTTCCTAGGACCTGGCAGAGGAAACATAATTTTACTATAAAATTGAAATTCTCCTGAATTTGACTAAATCCAATTCTATATTGTGAGTTACATTTCTCTTTGCTAAGTGTTTTTATTTTTTATTTTTTTTTGTGTGTGTGTGGGTGTGTGTCTCTCTGTGTGTGTTTGGTTGAAATATAATTTCTTCAGTCCAGTCATTAGTTTCTCAGCTCCTAATGGACACCAGAAAGAAAGGTTTACTCCTCGCTTCCTTTCTGCTTCAAAAGATTATTGTAGCCCAGGATCTCTCAGTTTTCCTAAGATTATCCCATTTCTATTACACTGAATTTTCAAAATAAATCTCTCATAAGAACCATTTTATTTCTTTTTAGGATAATAAAGTAAGAATTTGGCCGAGAAAGGAAAGAATCTTTTTTTTTTCCTGATTTATTTAATACAAAATAGGCTCTGTGGGTGCTGCTGCCACAGAATAGTTGCTTTAAAATGAAATTTTCCTTGATGTGGTGCAAAGCCAAGGAATAAAGTCCTCTTACACAGTTGCCATGGTTACATGCATGCATCACCTGTCTTCCTTGCACTTAAAAATTGTTTCTTGATATCTTCCATATGGATATTTATTTTTAAAATACACTGTAAAAAACTGTGCTTTGTTTTAGTAAAATTAAACAATCTCAGATTACAAATAAACTTCATAGATTAGATAATTTTAAAATACATGTTTAAAAATGAATAATCCACAGAGTTCATAGAGAATGCTGTGGAAAAATCCTGCAATTGCTAGCTTTGGGGGTGTTAAATAAATATTTAACTTAAAACTGTGCATAGTAGTTTTCTTTGTCCCCTTCCCTTTACGGAAAGCTTGATGTGCATGTAGTGCTTCGGGTGAGAATGACTTCCAAAATCATTCTGGCACCCCAATTCTCCAGAGCGGAAACTTCACTTTTGTGCGGTCTCTTTTTTGAGGCAAGCAGTTGGCCTAACCTTTGGGAAATTTGGAGATAGATGCACTGTACTTTCAGTTGTCATCCAGAACTGCTTTGGTAAAAGGTATATACTTATCACAAGTTAGAGTCTAATCTAGCAATCAAACAAGCTCTTATTATGTAAGGATTTGCAGGCCAGTTGCCCTTGCTCGGTTTTTGACAGTTTAAAAGGCCATTCTACTTCCCAGAATGCCGTGCGGTTGGTTGAGAGACCACATGCAACCGAACAATTCACGGACGCCTAAGAGCTCCTGATTCTGCCTTTCTCTTTCGCCAGTGTACATTTCCCTAGAGGATTTTCCAGCCGATTTCTGCATGCAGTGCCTTAACCTCACAATATGGTTTTGATAAACAGCTGTAAAGTAGGGAAAAAAAAATTATTTTTCTCTGGAAAACGTGAAGAAGCATCTGGAGTGCAAACGCATGGGTCTGGCATTCCTTCTCTTCACCAGCTGGGCTACTCTTGTCAGATAGCACCCTGGATCAGTCCATGCTTTGATCCTTGGCTTTTACATCTGGGAATGTCCTCAAGGTGTTTTGAATTTCATTATGAGTTTGAGCATCAACTTTCTGGGAAAAAAATTTTTAAAAAATCAATTCCTTCTTGCATTAACATTAGTGTACATAAGCTAGAGTGTCTCTCCTTGCAGATAAAATGCAAATAATAAAAAAGGCAATGCCATTGAATGGGTTTTTACAATGTTTTATCTAAACTTCTCCTAAGTTCTATATTTTACTGAATATCTAGTCCTATTTTTTTTTGTTCCAGACAAACTAGATTTCAGACTCCATATTTTATGATTCTTAAGATGGAAATATACTTGGTTATCTTATACCTGCATTTATCTTACAACAACCATCAACTAGTCATGTCATCAAGTGCAACTAAGTGTTAAAGCTGGACCCCAAAGCTCTAGCATAAAAGTCTAATAAGTCTCATTTCAGCAGTTCATGATGTATCACTGTACCAGAGAGACTGTGCTGTTCATGCTCTTGTTTTCATACTCAATAAAGCTCATTACTATAGTTTTTATAAGTTTCACAAATAATTTACAAATAGCTGTCCAAGTTACCACTTTGGCTTAATCATGTTTTCTTGTTTTGTGCTGACTGATAACCCAGAGAAGATTGATGGAATATTAAATTATGAAAAATTTGTAAACAGAATCCAATATGCATTACAAGCCTAAGACAAAGTTGTGACAACCATCATTTTTTTTCTGAGTAGCTTTGTTACAATTTGATGGAACCATAATTAAATTTTATTTTGCATAAACCTTCTTTCCACTCCAAATGATGATAAATTCCTTGAAGCAAATTGGCTTTGGGTACAGATCATTCCAGATTTACAATTAACTTCCTCATTCAGGCAAGATAAACAACACTATTTGCAGATTACATTGTTTTCCCTTTCCCAGATCATCCAGGCATCCTTAAATAAAAGTAAGTATGCTTGGTTTCTCCAGGAAGCAGAATTACTTTTGTGTTTGGCAGTAGAGTTTAGTTGAGTTTTTACTACCCTAAGCTGCCAATTTTTCTGTACCACCCGATGAATCCATAATAGTCAAAGTTTTGGTTTTGAATGAGTAAGTCTCTTGTAAGCCAAAGTTAAGGAGTAAATAGAAAGTAGCAAATAAACCACCCTAGAAGCCCCATTCAGAAAATCAGCCATAGGCCCTAGTAGAGGAGTCTAAGGCAAAGAAGTGCCGCTCCCAAGTAAAAGAACAAAAGATATGTCACCAATTTGGGCATTCTTCACATGCACCATGAAGGGGTATGCTTAAGAAATTAAGGCAATCAACTGCAGATCCCTGTAAAACAGTTTGCATCACTGTGTAAAACAGTTTGGTAAATTTTATGTGCAGTTTAAACTTGTTGCAAGCTGATGCTGGTTCCAGGGAGGTCACCTCGATTGGAAGATCTTCCCTAGAGAGGACGGAGCTGTCTCTGTGCCCTGCACCCAAGAATCTCTCCCCTGGGAACATCAACAGACTGCATCAGTTTCCCCAAAGGCTTCCACTGTGGGGTTGCAGGTGCTAGATTGATGGTGTTATCTAATCTGCAGCTGTTTCTTCTCTCACTTGTGAACCTTATACAAGGGGGCGTTCTGCTCAGACCAAGACTCTGGATCTGGGAGTCAGGTGGATGCCTTCTGGCTGTTTGTAGGACCTTGATTTGATGATTCTACCTCTTTGAAATTCTAAAACAACTGATCTATATATTTCTAGATGTTTAGAGCACATAATGTTTTGAATTATGCTCTTTGTCTACTGTTTATCTCAAATCGTTTCTATTTATTAATTTGCTTGATACAAACCTAGTAAAACCAATCATTCACCCTTGAAAGCATAGCATTTCAGATTTTTTTTTCCCCAAGACTATAGGAAACACATGTAAAGAAACCAGTGTTTTTGAACTAACAACAACAATAAATTTGTTTCAGTTAAAGGGAATGTTATATAAGGTTCCATACAAGTATAAAAGTGTAATATTTAATTCATGATAAAGACATTTAGTCTTTCAAAGATTTAACATTGTTTGTTTTATTTAAAAAACAAAACCGCTTCCTGGTTCTATCCTATTTGCCTGTCTGAATGAGGATCAAGCACCTTTCCAGTGTCCTCCTTGTTTTTCAGCTTCCAAAGAAGTATAGATTTTAGTATATTTATCTTATATTATATGTCTAATAACCACTTATGAGTGAGTATATGCCATGTGTGTCTTTCTGATTCTGGGTTACCTCATTCAGGATGATCTTTTCTAGCCCCCCAAATTTGCCTGAATATTTCATGATTTCCTTCTTTTTAATTGCTGAGTAGTATTCCGCTGTGTAAATGTACTACAATTTCTGTAGTACTGTTCCTCAGTTGAGGGACATTAGGTTGTTTCCAGGTTCTGGCTATTACAAATAGAGCTGCTACAAACATGCTTGAGCAAATGGATATGAGCTTAGCACAGAGGGCCTCTGAAAGACTCTACTGATCCAGGTATCAAAGCAGAGGCTGAGACTCATAGCAAAACTTTGGGCAGAGTACAGGGAAATTTATGAAATAAGGGAGATCTAGAAAGACCTGGAGGGGACAGGAGCTCCACAAAAAGATCAACATAGCCAAAATCACTGGGCCTAGTGGGCCCTGCAGAGACTGATACTCCAACCAAGGACCATGCATGGAGAGAACTTAAAACCACTGCTGAGATGTAGCCCATAGACTCAGTCTCAGAGTGGGTTCCTAGTAAGAGGAGCAGGGACTGTCTCTGACATGAACTAAGTGGCAGGCTCTCTGATCACCTTCCTCTGTGTGGGGTATAGCCTTGCCAGGCCACAGAGGAAGACAATGCAACCAGTCCTGATGAGACCTAATAGTCTAGGGTCAGATAGAAGGGGAGGAGGACCTCCTCTATTAGTGGTCTATGGAAGGGGCAAAGGGAGAGAAGAAGGAGGGAGGGTGGGATTGGGAGGAGACGAGGGAGGGGACCACAGCTACAAAGTGAATAAATTGTAATAAATAATGAATTAAAAATTATAATATTAAAATTAAAAAACCCTCTCGCTAATGCATAGCTTATATGAGAGCTCTGTACTCACCATATTATACAACAGTCCCTTAATTTGATTTTATTCTCTATATTTTGTAGTCACTCATTTCTGAAAATACCAGTAAATACAATTAAATATTTAAGGGTTTTTATATGTAAATTTTCAGTGTAGAAAGTTCTATTTTTCAATACTATTCATTTGGATATCTCACTTTCTCAACACCATCTAGCAAGAGATCTTTTCTACTTGTGCATAATGAATGTGTACAAATACAATTTTAACAAATGTAAATATTCAAAATGATTTTAATGAAAATATCTTTCAGCTCATAATTTTTTAAAGTTGTTTCCAGCATAAGTGGTAAATTCATAACTGCAACTGCCTTTTAAAATGGGACTTTATAAACTTTTAAACTGATTGTTTTTACTATTTTACTTTATGGATAAAAATTTAATATTTTTGTTTGCAATGCTATGCCTCAAACACAGATTGTCATGAATACCAAGCTGTACTACTAAAGCAAATCTCTTGTCAAATTTGTTTAGTTTCTTATTTTATTTTCTTAGAGAAAGCAAGAGAGAGAGAGAGAGAGAGAGAGAGAGAGAAAGAGAGAAAGAGAGAGAGAGAGAGACTCATTACTTAGCCTCCACAGGCCTAGAACTTTATTTATATATTTCAAGACTGGCCTTGCACTCAGAGATTTACTGGCCCTTGGCTCCTATGACTGGGACTAAGTGTGGCACTATGTCAGGTGAGTCCAGTGTATATTATTTCATTTTAAAATTTTCTTTTATTGAAAATATTTTAAGTAAATTCAGATCAGATTAAACAAAACCAACCAGGAATAAAACAAAACAAATAGAAAAAAAAAGCCAAAGAAAAAGCATGAGAAACACATATAGATACAGAGACACTCATGTTCATACACACAGAACTCTTAAAAAAATAAAAGTATAAGGTTAAAGAAAATGCCCCTACAAAGCATTATGAGACAAAGAACTTCTAAAGATGCCATTGAATTTGTTTTGTTTTGGCCATTTACTTTTGGCCTTAAGAGTAGCTTGTATTCCCAGGCCTCCTCTGTTGGAGAGAATTAATTTTTCATTTGCTAGTAGTTATCAATTGAAGTCAGGTCGTGGGTTAGTGACGGGACTTGTGTCTATACTTCCTCCTGCAATAAGAGGGAACAAATATACAGACCCAAGGCTGGACAAGGTTTACAGGGAGAAACCTTGGAATACTCTATCCTAAACAGGTTATGTCCATCAGATCCTACCCCAGAGAGATAAGGGAACCCAGAAGAAGAGGAGGCAGAAAGATTCTAAGAGCTAGAGGAAGTCGGAGAGAGGAAACAAGACCCCCACTTACAAACTCAGAGAAATTGTTACAATGTACAGTGACTGCACAGATCTGCCCCAGAAAGGTCCCCAGCTCTGAAGGCAGTGGAACATAAACTATAGATGTATTGTTTTTTATTTTGTTTTGTTGTCTATTATTGGATATAAATAATACTCCTCAAATGTTCAACAATTCCAGCACAATTTGTTTGCAAAACATTCTTTGTTTCAAAACCACAAATTTCACTTATAATGTTTAAATGTGTGTATGCAAACTTTAAAAACTGAACCATATGATGAACTCTTATATCTATTTTATTTACTCATGTTTCTTTTACAGTCACTGGCATATAGTTTCCTTTCTATGCCATTCCCATGCTTCTTGAATTTAATATTAAATTCTTTTCTGGATTAGCTATATCAGTGAGAATTTTGATTCTTTTACTAAAATCAATATTATTAAAAGCCTCTTAATAATGTAGTAAATTGATCTCACTTCATTTCTCTCCAACACTTGCTTTATTCTTCTTGAAATAGGTACAGAAAATATTTAAAGAAGGAATGTCACTTATTTGTCAGTTATTTTAAGTATTCTATAATATACACAGCATTTCTCATTTATTATCTAGATCTATGAGTCAATAAAATATACCAGTGAGTTTATATGGTTTTTATTTTCTTTCAGTTTGTTTATAAGGTGGATTACCTTGATGGATTTCTGTGTATTGATCCACCCCTGCAAGCCTGAGATAGCTTTGATGTGTACTTGGATTAGGTTTGCAAATATTTTATTGAGTATTTTACTTCAATTTAATCAAGAATGGTCTGAAATTCTCTCTCTCTTTTGTTGGGTCTTTGTGCATTTCAGGTATCAAAGTAATTGTGACCTCACAGAATGAGGTTGGTAATGTTCGTTCTGTTTCTATTTTGTGGAATAGTTTTAAAGAGTATTGATGCTAGCTTTGGAGCTCCACAAGGAGACAAACAGAGCCCAAAAATCTGGGCCTAAGGGGTCCTACAGAGACCGATGAATCAACCAAGGACCATGCATGGAGTGGACTTTGACCACCTGCTCAGATGAAGCCCATGGGCAGCTCCGTCTCCATGTGGTTTTCCCAGTAAGGGGAGCAGGGGCATCACTGTCATAAACTCGGTTGCCTGCTCTTTTATCACCTCCCTCTGACGGAGTGGCCTTACTATCCAGAGAAAGTGGATCCAGACAGTCCTCACTGAGATCTGATAGGCTAAGGTCAGACAGTAGGGGAGGAGGACCTCCCGTATCAGTGGAGTAGGGGAGGTACACAAAAGGGAAAGATGGAGGAAGGGTGGAACTGGAAGTAGATGAACGATGGGGTTATAGCAGGGATAGAAAGTGATTAAATTGTCAACAACAACAATAACAATGAAAAAAAATTGAAAAGAGAAAACAAATGGAAAATATGCCAATGAGTTCCTCTCACCCCCAATGATTCCTCCATGAAGATCCTCTGAGTCAGCAATGCAGAACAGCCTCAGGTCCACAGGTTATCTGCAATCTTCCCGTTCTTATTTCCATCACAGCTATTTCAGTTTGACAGAACAATATTGCTTGCTCAAAAAAATTTTATTAGTATTAGTTTGGAAATTTCTATGAGAAATTTATTCTGAAATGATATCTTCTCTTTCAAACAAGTCTGCTTTTATTATCTTAAAAAATTAAATTGTTATAATTCTCCCCTAAATTATTCATTTTCTACATGTTACTTAAACACTTGATCATGATTCCTTATAATGTAATTTACTATTGAAATAAATACATATTATTTGCTTTCAAAATAATAAATCAGTAAATAAATATAATGAATCTATTTTTTTTTTTTTACTTTTGTGGTAGTACTTAATTATTCAATCATTCATGCAGATATCAGGTAAAGAAACAAATTCTGAATTCAAGTATCAAGCCTCAACCCTAATCTGTGTTACATTCACAATAAGCTGCTGACTACAGTGAGTAACAATGAAATGTCTTTTTAAAATAACTGTGCAAGAGAGAGAAAGAGAGATGAAAGACAGATTATGTCACAGAAACTGATGCCAAAGTAATAACAGGTATAGATGACATTTTTCAGGTTGGTATGGAAAGTACCTTCAGTATTTTCATCAAATGTACATCTTCATTTTCTATGAAAACATAAATCATGACACCTAAACATATTATTGACAAATATGACTAAAAAAAACATAGAAGTCATGTCCTTCTGCCACACATTTAGGCTGAGGAAAGCAATTAATGTTAGCCAATATATAACCATAAGCTTACATAGATATTATGTCTGTGACTCCTTTGCTTTCTTTTTTTTTTTCTTTTATTTTTTTTCCTTGATTGCATAGTTTAAGAAGCTTGATTGCATTAAATTGGTAGATGATTATATCATGTCAAAATATTTTGGTTTTTATATGATTTGTGTATAAAATAACAAAAAAAGCATAAATGAAATAACACACAAACTTATATTCAGAGATTCAGATAACCTAGCTCACGGTTGGTCTGGCATTCAAACATCTAGGTTACATCTGAACTTTGAATGTCATAATTTAAACATAATTTTAGAGGATTACTTTTAATGCATTTAGACATGTATTATATCATTTGTAACTTGACATTCGTGATTTGCTTAAATTTTTGAGACTGAGTTAAAATATACAGAATTTGATATCACAATCTTTTTTCCCCATTTTCATGAGTGCTGGAGTTTTAGATAAATGGTAGCTGTGTCTCTAAATATTCTAAAGAGAATATTTACCATGAGAAATATTTCACTTGCTATGTTTCTACTGGTGTTCCAGAATTTAACATCTTCTTATCATTATAATGTTTTAAGAATTTATTATTTAGTACAGAAATTAATCTAATATTAAACAGTTTTCCTTGATATTCAGGAGGAAACAATTAAAACACAACATGTCAATCAGATTTATTCAAATTCCATTTGTTATTGTATAAAAAAATTATCAGTGACTTATATTGAATACCTTTTAAGTAACTTACAAATGCATTGTGATCTATCCATTTTGTGACTGATATTTCTAAAACAGTATGTTCAAATCTATCTGTGGATTTTGTTTTATTTCATTATTTATTTATTTAAACTAGCCATCACTGTGTAGCTTAAGCTACTCTTAAACTAAAATCCTCCTGTCTCATCTTCTGGAATAATAAGATTTAAAGCATTTTCTAACACACCAACTTTTGGAAATTTTCAAATTGGTAAGTTATTATTTTGAATGCCAAACTGTGGCTTGAGGTATCTCCATAAATGTTTGCTTGTTATTTCATATATATTTACTTTGCTTTTTTTATTTTTATTGTTATTTATTACAATTTATTCACTTTGTATCCTGGATGTTGCCCCCTCCCTAATCTCCTCCCATTCCTCCTTCCCTTCCCCTTTTCCCTTTATGATGCTCTCCTACTCCACTGATGGGGAGGTTCTCCTTCTCTTCTTATAATTTTTATTTTTTTATATTAATCACAGGTTATTAACTTTGTATCCCAGCCATAGTCTCCTGCCTTATTCCCTCCCAATCCTACACTCCCTCCCTCATCTCCTCTCTGCCCCTCTCTAAGTTCACTGATAGGGGAGGTCCTCCTCCCTTTCTATGTGACCCTAGCTTACCAGGTATCTTCAGGACTGGCTGCATTGTCTTCCTCTGTGGCCTAGCATGGCTGCTTCTCCCTTGGGAGGGGAAGGACAAAGAGCCAGCCACTGAGTTCATGTCAGAAAAAGTCCCTGTTCCCCTTACTAGGATGCCCACTTGGAGACTGAGCTACCATGGGCTACATCTGAGCAGGGGTTCTGGGTTATATCCACACATGATCCTTGGTTGGAGAAACAATCTCATAAAAGACCTCTGTGCAGTGATATATTTGGTGGTCCTTGTGGAGCTCCTGTCCTCCCCAGGTCATACCAACTCCCCGTTCTTTCATATGATTCCCTGCACTCTGCCGAAGGTTTGGTTATGAGTCTCAGCATCTGCTTTGATAAACTACTAGGTAGAGTATTTCAGAGGCCCTCTGTTGTAGGCTCTTACTGTGTCCTGTTACTTGTTTTCTTCTACATCCAATGAACATCCCATTTGTCTTTCTAAGTGAGGATTGATCATTTTACCCCAGATACTCTTTCTTGTTTATCTTCTTTAGGTGTATAGATTTTAGTATGTTTATTCTATCTTATAAGTCTAGTAACCACTTATAAGTGAGTATATACTGTGTGTGTCTTTCTGCTTTTGGGATACCTCACTCAGGATTATCATTTCTAGGCCCCACCATTTGGCTGCAAATTTAATGATTTCTTTCTTTTTAATTGCTGAGCAGTATTCCATTGTGTACAAGTACCACAATTTCTGTATCTATTCCTTCTTCTCTTCTATATGACCCTAGTCTATCAGGTCTCATCAGGACTGGCTGTATCCTCTTCCTCTGTGGCCTGGTAAGGCTTCAGCCCCCAGGGGGAGCTGATCAAAGAACAGGCCACTAGGTTCATGTAAGAAACAGCCCCTGTTTTTCCCTTACTAAGGAATCTACTTGGAGACTGAGCTGCCTAAGGCTATATATGAGCAGGGATATTAATTCCTCTTCATGCATGGTTCTTGGTTAGAGCATTGACCTCTGCAAGCCCGCTTTGGCCTAGGTTTTTGTTTCTGTTGGTCTCCTTGTAAAGTTCCTGTCCCCTCCATGTTTGCTGTTTTATACACAAAATTGTAACATAAATGAAATTGAATAAACATGATGAAGCAAACATGCTCAAGAAAAATGAGCAGGAATAGGGAACTGTCATTCTTAGGGAAACATGGAAACTATTCTTTGCAATTTTTTTTTATAAAGTAATACATTGTGTGTGTGTGTGCATCTTCTAAGCTCAAGAAAATTGGGAACCAACCTAGAACACTATGTGGCATAAAGTCAGGAGGATAAGAGTGCTCTGTGTGACAGAATGCAATTACCCGGAAACAGCAAGGAGCCTGCAGGGAGAGTGCAGGTAGACACTAAAAATTCCAGATGACTAAGCATGAAGGTTGGAGAAAAGGGCATCAGCAGGAGTAAAATGTCATCTCTCCAAGAAGTGTCTACCTAATGTCTGGGCAAAAGGAACTTGTTAGCTTTGTCCAAAAATTAACATGCCAACATCAAATAACTCCTGTGAATTGAAATGTGGACTTGCCACTTTTAAATGGATCTGTGTACACAGTTACACATATATGGTCATATCCACTACATTATGTGAAAATATGCATGTCTAACCCATTTAGAGTTTATACATTATTTATGTTAGTATATATTAACTATAAATAATATTTTCATACATAGTTTTATGTATTTGTAAACATCCATATTTAAACAGATACTGAGACATACTGAGGACCTGAATTCAATCCTGAAGACCAAAATTAATGTGGATATAGGGAACAGACTCTGTAAAAATACCCTTGGACCTCCCTGACCATGCTGTGACTAAAGCCCCACAAACAATCAGGCACAAATATGCCTAATACGGTTTTAAGAATGAGAGATTTGTGTATTGGAATGAGAAAACAGACGCTGAGATTATAGTGCTAAATGAGAAAGTGAATGCTAAAAATCTCATTGATCAAAGCACGTTATGCTTTCACTATGCATTTTGACAAGAGAGATTAAATTTGAGAATTCTTTTTTTTGAGAATTCTTATTGTTATATTTTTAATTCTCATCATCAGAAAAACCAAGCATTTCATGATTCACTTCCCAGTCTCACACATTCTTCAAGGACATTTTTATTTGAAAAGACATTGAGAGTGATTCTTACATCATTTTATATTTTATGACTTTCCCAGGAAGAGATCTTTCATGATGAAAACCTTTCTGTGGGGAACTTATGAGGCATAGTGTTTTCAGAAAAGAATTAATTAAATTAGAAATCCTCTTATTAAAATATTTCAAAGCTTCATTAACTCAATCGTATGATATGTTAATCAGATTAATTGAGAGTTATCTTTGTCTGTGGACCTAACACAATCCTAGTCATAACAAGCACTTCAGTCTGTATGTCTTATGAAATAAGTAAGAAAAAGGTATGTAATAAATAACATTCTCTATCTCTTTTCAGAAAAAAAGGTCTGAAATTTCATTCTAAGGCTGGTATTATTTAATACTACATATCTGCTGTTAACTACACTGTCACTTTTTTTTTTATACAGGGTTTCTTTGTGTAGAATTGAGTGTCCTGGACTCACTTTGTAGACAAGGCAGGCCTTGAACTCACTGGCCTGTGCCTCCCTGATTGCTGGGATTACAGGCCTGCACCAGTGCACCATACTAATTATACTGTCAATTTTAATGATAGCTTCCCTTTCAAACTTTTTCCTATTAGAGTTTTTGCAACGAGAATACATCACTTATGTGTTTTGATACTGAAGGACAATTTAAAATGATACAATTGAAATAGTAAGAAAAAGAGTGGATCTTTTTAGAGTACAAATGACTGGAGGGCACAATGTGCATCTGAAGAACTATTCATATCAGGGTCTAAATGGAGAAAATAAAAAAATAGAGATAAACTTGGGTAACTCATGGCCATTGCCATGAGTTAAGAAGAAATCTTAGAAATTTTGAAATGAGCATTTATGAAAAGATGTTTAAACTTAGTGACCATAAAAAGTTTCAGAGCGATATAAAAATTTTTAATAACTAATTAAAAGGGAGACCAGGAAGGCAAGAAGGGATATGTTGAATATCCTGTATGGAAGGAGAGAGAGGAAAGAAGAAACATTGTATTAATAACCTCAAAAATATTCAAAATATATAAAATTTTATGAACTTTTAAAATCAAATATTTTGTATTTATAAATATATATAAATTTGTTTTTTAACACTAAAATAAAACATATATGCAGTACAAATAAAGGCACATATTCTGAACAAACTATACAGAATTCTTGAAATAGCTATGAAATCAGTTTCTTGTTTTAACCCAAGGGTATTTTCTATTTTTTGGCCATTGATACCATTATAAGGCATCTGAATTTCTTTTATGTTGTTGTGATACTTAACTGAGCAAATGGTTTATTTTGGCTTATGGTTTCTCAAGAGAAAACCCATCATGCCAGGTCAAACATTGCAGCAGTCAGGAAAATCAGAGGAAGGTAGAGATGGCCAGCTGCTAACATTATATCCATAGGCAGGAAGTTCAGATAGAGACCAAGAAAAGAAATGAGCTCTACTGTTTCAAGGCCACCTGAATCGCTGACTCTCCCCAAGGAGCCTCTTCTTCCTAAAGAGTCAACAATATTTTAAAATCACACCCCTAACTGGAAACTATATGTTCAAATATTTAAGCTTGTGAGGAAAATTTCATCTTCAAACAGTGATATAATTTTTAATTTTAAAGTGATACATACATTCTCATACATTTCTCTGAAAACAATAAAGTTTTTGTAAGTATTTTAAAGGTAAAATTATTTTTATAGTAATATGATCAGTAAAACAAAAATGTATATAAATATTTATATAGAAACAGTATAAGATATATTGTAAAAGTGCTTATACATATGTGTAAATATATATTTGAACTTTAGATTCATTCAGTTTGCTATTTAATAAATTCAGAAAGGAGGATCAATTGAACCGAATAGAAGACCCGGAAATAAACACACACACCTATGAATACTTGATTTTTTACAAAGAAGCCAAAACCATTCAATGGAAAAAAGACAGCATCTTCAACAAATGGTACTGGTCCAACTGGATGTCTACATGCAGAAAAAGGAAAATAGATCCGTATTTATCACCCTGCACAAAACTAAAGTCCAAGTAGATCAAAGACCTCAACAAAAACCAGATACTCTAAATCAGTTAGAAGAAAAAGCGGGGAACACCCTAGAACTCATTGGCACAGGAGACAATTTCTTGAACAGAACACCAACAGCACAAGTTTTAAGAGCAACAATCAATAAATGGGACCTCATGAAACTGAAAAGCTTCTGTAAAGCAAAAGACACTGTCTTCAGAACAAAATGACAGCCTACAGACTGGGAAAGGGTCTTCACCAACCCTTTATCTGACAGAGTGCTGATATCCAGCATATATAAAGAACTAAAGAAGTTAAAAAGCAATAAATCAAGTAATACAATTAAAAAATGGGGTACGGAGCTAAACAGAGAATTCTCTGTAGAGGAATATAGATTGTCAGAGAAGCACTTAAAGAGATGCTCAACATCCTTAGCCATCACAGAGATGCAAATCAAAACGACCCTGAGATTTCACCTTACATCCATCAGAATGGCAAAGATAAATAACTCAAAGGACAACACATGCTGGAAAGGTTGTGGAGAAAGGGGAACCCTCCTCCATTGCTGGTGGGAATATAAACTTGTACAACCACTTTGGAAGTCAATCTGGCATTTCTCAGACAATTAGGAATAGTGCTTCCTCAAGATCCAGCTATACCATTCCTAGGCATATATCCAAAATTTGCTCAAGTACACAACAAGGATGTTTGCTCAACCATGTTTGTAGCAGCTTTATTTTGTAATAGCCATAATCTGAAAACAACCCAGATGTCCCTCAACAGAGGAATGGATACAGAAATTGTGGTATTTTTACACTATGGAATACTACTTGGCAATCAAAAACATGTAAATCATGAAATTTGCAGGCAAATCGTGGTATCTAGAAAAGATCATTCTGAGTGAGGTATCCCAAAAGCAGAAAGACACACATGGTATATACTCACTCATATAGTCCTATAAGATATGATAAACATTACCTGGTCTATTCACCTAAAGAAGATAATCAAGAAAGAGGACCCAGGTAAGATGATCAATCCTCACTTAGAAAGACAAATGGGAGGTGCATTGGATGTAAGAGAAAACAAGTAACAGGACAGGAGCCTACCACAGAGAGCCCCTGAAAGACTCTACCTAGCAGTGTATCAAAGCAGATACTAAGACTCATAACCAAACCTTCAGCAGAGTACAGGGAATCATATGAAAGAAGGGGGGCTTTATATGATGTGGAAAGGATAGGAGCTCCACAAGGACCAAATATATCTGGGCACAGGGGTCTTTTCTGAGACTGACACTCCACCAAGGACCATGTATGGATATAACCTAGAACCTCTGCTTGATGTAGCTCGTGATAGCTCAGTAACCAATTAGTTTCCCATAGTAAGGGGAACAGGGACTATTTCTGACAGGAACTCAATGGCAGACTCTTTGACCTCCCCACCCCCATGGGAGGAGCAGTCCTGATAGGCCACAGAGGAGAACTTTGCAGCCAGCCCTGAAGATACCTGAAAAAACAGGAGGTACTCCCCTATCAGTGGGTTTGGAAAAGTGCAGGTAGGATGTGAGGGAGGAAGGGAGTGTTTGGGAGGGAGTGAGGGAGGGGGATACAGCTAGGATACAGAGTTAATAAAATGTAACTAATAAAAATTTTAAATTAAAAAATAAATAAATTCATTTGGCCATGGAAAACCTGTCCATTCCAATTTTTAGTTTAATAACTTTGTCAAAGTCTGTTTCATGCAAATTCGTTTAGAAAATATTTGTCACTATTGTTTATTTAGGACAAATTCACGTTTGTTAGATAGTTGATGTATAACATGAATAGAGACTGACCTAACTTCTTAATAATGAGGAATTAGCACAACAAAAAAGTTCACATAGCACACTTCCCATGAAATTTGGCTTCTCTTCTCCCTTTCTCAGTGTCCTAGTCTAGACCTAGGATGACGCTAGTCCATGTAGCTCCGTCCACTTCCTTTGTCCTATAAGTTATGCAATATCTCAATTTTCATTCAGACTTCATTTTAAATTTAATGATTATAATGATATAAATATTATTTCTTATTTGACAGAATTGTTTAAAATATAAATTTTTTGTAATTATACATCTGTTCAGTGGTGTAAGACCAATTAACTTCTATGAGCTTTCCAAAGGCTTCTACTCTGGAGGAGCCCCTGGCTTCAGATGAACAGTGGGTGTTACTGGAAAGCCTGCTGAACTTACAAATGAAAAAAATTAGTGAAGACATAGAAGGTTTGCCACTAGCTTCCTAGAAGGTATTTTAACACTTAAAAATCTAATGATGGATTAGCATAAAGTTACACATTCAAATATCTCTACTAGAAGTTTATCATGCTCTGTATTGTTAGCTGTTTTCCATTCTACTCTATTTTTATGGCCATTTAGCACCCTTTATGGCAAATAGAATATCTTAGGAATTTTGTTTTGTTTTGTTGGTTGGGAATCTTTTCATGGCTGTTTCAATTAATTTAGAAATTACAGGTCTATTTGAATTGTTTATCTGCTCTTCATTTAACTTTATTAAGTTAAATGAAAAATGTGATCATTTTGTGTAGATTTTTCAATTTTGTGCAGTACAGGCTTTTAAAGTAAGACATAATGATTCTTTGTAGTTCCTCAGGGTCTGGGGTTATGTTCCCCCTTTTCATGTTTGGTTTTGTTAATTTGGAACCTGTCTCTCTGGTTTTTAGTTGGTTTGGGTAAAGGCTTGTTTATCTTTTTTTTTTTCCCCTCAAAAAACAAACAACAAAACAAAGCAAAAAGAAACCCCAGCTCTTAGTTTTGTGATTATTTGTATTGTTCTCTTTGTTTCTAATTTATTGATTTCAACCCTGATTTTGGTTTTATTCTCTCTCCCAGCCCTCTTTCTTTCTCCCCACACATTTGCTACTACCTCACCTTCTCTTGTCCAGTTCCCTTCCTCCATTTACTTCATAAAATTGTCTATTTTATTTCCCCTTCTGAGTGTGTACTCACTTATAAGAGGATATTTGCCATAAAGTACAGGATAATCATGCTACAATCCAGAGAACAAAAGAATCAAAGTAGCAAGGGTAGCCTAAGGGAGGATACTTGAATCTCGCTCAGAAGGAGAGAGTAAAAATCAGTAAGAGGGTCATCTCTGGGATAAGGGAGGTTTCTGATAGTTTAGGGTGGTGATCCTAGCTTCGGCTCCTAGCATCTGGTGATATGGTACCTGACGTTGTCACCTCCTGTTGCCAGGTGTGATTTCCAGGGAAGGGAGAGGGACACCAACCTACCTACAAAACTTTAACCAAAATTTTCCTGATTACAAGAAGCGTAGCAATAAAGATGGAGAAGAGGTGAAGGAAAAGCCAATCAAAGATTGGGCCAACTTAAGAGCCACCAGTCACTATTAATGATATTCTTCTATGCTTACATATTGCATATGCAGGAGCATAGCATAAATGTCTTGTGAAAGGCTTCATCTAGCAGCTGATGGAAACAGATGCAGAGCTAGTGAAGTATTATGGAAGAGTGGGAGGAAGGACTGAGGGAGAGAGATAAAGGATACTACAAGTATCCTTGTAGTAATCTACACAGTAATCTAACTTGGGCCCATGGAAGCTCACAGAGACTGAAGCATGAGGTAAAGAGGATACATGGGCTGGACTGCCTTCCTACACATATGTTGCATATATGCAGCTTGCTCAACATGAGGGTCTCCTAACAATTATAGTTGGGGCTGTCTCTGACTTTGTTGCCTGACTTTGGATCCCTTTCCCCTAGCTGGGGTGAATTGATGGGCATCAATGGGAGAGTATGTGCTTAGTCTTACTGAGATTTGGTATGTCCCAGGCTAGCTTGGTAGACATGGGTAGACTCCCTTTCTCAAAGGAGGAGAAAGTGAGTGATAGAGCAGGTATTAGGGTGGGACTGTGGGGAGAGGAGGAAAGGGTTTGTGACTAGGCTATAAACTGTTCAAATAAATTAATAAATATAACCGAATAGCTTAGGAGTTTTTTGTATGGTCAGAAAACACATATACATATCTTTCTGAACAATGGGTTTTAAGTTTTACTTATTTGACCTTTGTCTAATTTTATTTTCTTTAAGTCTTTATTTATTTAAAACAATAAATGTAATTATTTTAAATGTCACAACTTTTTTTTTCATCATTATCTTCCATTGTTACCCTGGAGAAATGGCTCAGTCTTTAAAAGCTAGGTTCACAACCATTGTTTAATATCTCCTTTTAAAATATTCTTTTTGCTCAGAATTGCTTTGGATATTCTGTGTCTTTTTCAGAAAATTTGAAGAATTTTGTCAATATATTCATAAGATTGAAATGAATTTGTAAGCTACCTTTGGTAGGAAGATTATTTTCATAATATTAATATATCCATGAACATAAGATGTTTTTTCATAGTGTATTTCTCAATCATTCTTTAGACATCTGAAGTTTTCAGTGTAAAAATCTTCACCTCCTCTATTAAGTTTATTCCAAGATATGTTTTTGTCTTTAATGATGTTGAAAATGTGAGTATATTCATGATCTCCTTCTCAAAGTATTTTTTGTTGGGCTTGGGGGAAAACTACTGATTTTTGTAAGATTTATTCTCCTACTTTGCTAAAATTGTTAATAATTTCTAAAAGTTTTCAAGAGGAATTTTTTGATTAGTTATGTAAAGTATCACATCATATGTAAATAAGGATTATTGTCTAATTTTCCTGTTTGTACTAGTTTAATTCCCTTCTTTCTCTGTATTTCTTACTATAATGCTCTAGTTGTTTCTCATTCCTGACTGTGATGGAACTTCTTTGAGAACTTTCCTATTTAAGAGAGTGTTAGTTGTTGGTTTATTATATATTATATACCACATGCAATAATAATATATATTTATTATGTTGGGGAATGTTACTTTTTTATTATAAAATCGTGTTAGATTTTCTCAAAGGCCTTTTCTGCATCTATTGAAATGATCCTACAGTTTTTGTCTTTATATTATTTATAATATTTCTTGCCCTGCCTACATTAAACTAACCCTGTGTTTCTGAGATAAAACCAGCTTTCTCAGTTAACGGTTGAAGACTTTGACATACAATTGGCTATAAAACATGATAAAATTAAATAACCTTTATTGGTGTACTGGTATTTTACAGGTGATATATTATTTCTTTCATATTTGGGTAAAGTTTTTTGTTCATGAGATATTATTAGGTAAAAATGTTGGAGAACATTTTAAAAGAAAAGAAAATACATGAATACAAAAAGAGGAGAAAATATTATAATGAGGATATAAAATGAATGGCAGTATGAGCATCACACTGAACTGTTTGCTTGACTGAAATGAATAATGAACAAAAGACAGAATGTGCTAAATAGATAACATAGAGATGTGCAAGCAAGCCAACAATGTTTTCTAAAGTTCACTCTGTAATGAATAAAAACAAAGATGTTCAACAATCCTTAATTGTTATAATTGTTACTTAATAAAGTGATTAAATGCACTCATATGAGATGACATTTACTAAAAATAATTTTTCCAACTCAGATTATAAGCTTCTTGCCTATATTTTTGGGGGGAGTACCTGTGGAGAACTGCTTTTTTTCAGGCTATTTTGTTATTGAGTTTTCAGTGAAAAATGTTCTCTGGCCTTTACCTCGAGACAGAGGTAAGCAGGATGTTTTGCCAAGCTCCTTCAACCTGCTTGTGTGAGGATCACACAGAGAGGTAGTTGAAGAAAAGAAGTTCTCAATGAACTCCCTCAATGTATTGAGGTTCTTTGCTCTGACTAAAGAAAGGAATTGTGGAATAAACCAGGTGAGAAAGTTTTTACTGACAGCCCTCTAGAGCTGATCACCTATTTCTTGTTATTTTCTTTCAATCTCACCCCTCACTCAGGAACTGTTCGGCTCTGCTGGCAAACTGCAGCAGTGTGATGCCCAAACCAAGGAACTGGAACTGGAACACGGTGAAGGACATCAGGGTGTTGTCGAGCTGAGACAATAAACTAAAGAGAAAAGGGTGCAGTGAGCAAAATTTAAGAGTAAAAATGGGAAAAGACTATATCTGTGCAGGGGTTCTCTGAGGAATATTCAACCTAAAACAGGGCATGAATGATGGAATTCATGTACCAATGCTGGGAAAGAATATATCTTTCAAGAAAGACAACCTAAGACAGGCACAATCTTCTGCTCCATAGCTCTTTTTTTATTTAGATATTTATTTATATATGTAACATTAACAAGTAACTTAAAAGAGGCCATGAATGGATGGAGTGAGAAATGCAGAGACATAGGAGACACTGAATGGAATAAATGAGAGTGGGAAATGATATAAATACAGTGCATGAATACGAAATTTAAAAATTCATTTAATTTGATAAAAATATATCCAAATAAAAAGGAAGAGATATCCAAATCATCAGATACAAAAATCACATGACAGAAACATAAAGACGTAAAAATGAATGTGATATGACTCCTGCTATCTTTGAATTTATTTGTTGACTAGCTAGGAATTCTCTGTAGCTCTTAAACTATGGTCATTTTTAAAATTATGGAAAGGGGAGACCTGTGGAAGGCTGCTTGTCGGGCTGCTTTGTCATTGAGTTTTCAGCAAAACAAACAAACAAACAAACAAACAAACAAACATGTTCTCATCCTGGCCTTCACCTTGTGACAGAGATAAGCAGGATGTTTTGCCAAGCTCCTTTAACCTGTTTATGTGAGGATCACACAGAGAGGTGGTGGAGGTCAATAAGTTTGACCTCTCAATGAACCCCTTCATTGTATTGAGGTTCTTTGCTCTGACTGTAATAAACCAGGTGTGGCAGTTTCTTCTGACAGCTCCCTAGAGCTGATCCTTTGTGCCCCATATTTTCGTTTGTTTGTTTGTTTGTTTTGTTTTGTTTTTCAATCCACAGTTCCAACTCAGGAACTGTTTGACTCTGCTTGAAGGCTCTGTCAGGTATCAGTGTTGAATTTTCACTGTATGTGTCTCACATGCCAAAAGGCTTAAAGTTCTGCTACTAAGATAGCTGTTCTCTTAGAAAAAGGTACCCTAATCTATTTTGTTTCTGTTATAAAGTATCCCACTACTGTTGCATTAAGTTTTCAAACCTTTCTTTTTTTTTTCTATTAAATAATTTCTGCTTCTATCTTTGAAAGAATAAGAAACATTCTTTTTCTTTTTTTTTTTTTTTTTTTTTTTTTTTCAATGCAGTTTATTCAGGAACATTGAACAATCCTCAGACCCCGGGGAAAGCCAGCCCACAGCTTAAATAGCCTCTGGGTAGCCAACCCAGGCGTGCCACGGGGGCAATGCAGATAGGTCCACATACATGGAAGCAAGCCAGATCCTCAGCCTTAGCCAAATGTGGAATTGTTCATGACAGAGAGCACTCACCATGGGGAAGGTGGAAGGCGGAAACCAGCTCCATCTTTAAGGCATAGCATTCCGCAGCTCTCTACAGTTCCCCATTTTTGTTTTAGACGCATCAGGCAAGAGTAGAGGTCTGATCTCTGATATTAGAAATAAATTGGGACTTTGTACAGATGTTCATTTAGGTGTCATCTACCCAAAGAGCATCAGACCCGACCGATACCTTTTTCTCAGAGGCGGGACCTGGGGCATCAACCCGCATGCAATCAGACATGCTCTTCTCTGGGTCGAAAGAGGCTGACCCTGAGTGCAGTGCTTAGCCTCGCATCCTGAGCGTATCATTTTAGCTTTTTATGGTATCCAACCATGCTTGGGGAGAAAGTCCTGCTTCAATGGCTGTAAAGGCCTGAATGATCATGGCTGCATCACACTGTTGTGAGACTCTAATCTTGCATATATACCACAGGCAAACCAAGGAGACCAACACCAGAAGGCCTGCTAACACTCCCATGCCCGCCCATTCCTTCAGATGATTCATGGCTGCAGCAATCCATGTTGATAATCCTGTGGCTAGTCCTGCGTCCACTCTGGTAGAATTTACTGTGACAATGGCCACTCTCAGCTGCTCCATCGTAGTATCGAATTCTCCAGTCCAATTACCTAAAATATAGCTCGACAATTGTTTAGGCTGGACTTTGTGTCACTAGCATACAACATGAGAATTTTTCCTGTGCTGCAAATAAGAAACATTCTTAATGATCAAAACATACTTTTGTCTTTATACTAATAAGAGTTGGCTTTATATAAATTCTTTAGTTATCAAGAAATTTTCTGCTCTTTCAGGACATTTTGGCTCAGTTCCCAGCAACTCTCTGTTACTCCAGTTCCTGGGCTATCATGAAATCCTCCTCTGGGCTCCATAGGTGCCAGACTGGCACCTGGAACAAGCACAGTTGTAGACAAAGCACCCATACACAAACTATTTGCTAATATACATTAACTGTTTCTCCCTTGCCTGAAAAATATATAAAGGACTCCAAATGTGCATATATTTACTCCATCATGGCAGTAATGAAGTTGCCGGAAGTCCCTGTTGACAGGTAGCACCCGAAGTTCATTTAATAAACAGAAAACATCCTGTTGGGATCTGCAAGCAGGCACATACCATATGGAGATGTTTTGTACTGGTAAACAGGGCCAAATATAAATAATAGGATACACCAGATATATTTAGAGAAACCTTGAAAGTTTTTAATTTTTGGTGTGTGCTAAGGAAAGTTATTAAAGTAAACTTAACATAAGTAATTTCATATAAATTATATTATGCAAAAAGCCATTTGTTTATACTCATATGAAGAGTTCACAATTATTTCATCACTTAATGTATGATTACCATATAGTGGTTTAGAAAATATAATTGTTTTTTTTTTTTCCAAATCAATTATTTAACATAATCATTGGTAACATCCAATAATGAATAAGATTCGGTTTACATTATCAGAAATTAATATTGTATCAATATATTTGCAGATACTGAAAAATGTGCTCCAAGGCTATGTTTATTCTTTCAACACACCTAACTCATCCCACATGCTTCCCCTGGGTGCAGAAGGATTATAATACTTCAAGTGTTGCACACTCCATTTAGAAGAAAAAGGGAGAGAAATTATATAAATCTCTTTACACAAAATTTTAGGTAGGTTCAAATATCTAATAATAATCTTAAAGATGATATTATGAGAACAGCAAGATATGTCAGCAGTTATTATACCTACCTTTTCAGGTCATCTTTGTTTATTATGTACCTTAAGAAATGTTAATATTTACTATATTTTCATACCCTCCTCTTCCTTCTTCCATTATTTTCAATTCTATATTGATGGTGATTATATATAACATTATATTTCCAGTAATTCATAGAAGTAAGTTTAAAACAAAAAACTAATAATGACTGTAAGAACAAATATATAGCATTTAAAAATATATCTGATGTTTAATGATTTAACATAATTTTATGAGTTAACATAATTTAGAAAGGGAAATGATATTGATAAACTTCATAGGCTCTGCTATGTGAGAGAATTTCTCTACTTCCTATTTATATTTCAGTCATTGCGGCCAGAACTGATCAATGGTGTGTTAATTTCCATCCTTTATTAAGTTTTATCATAAGAAATGAACACTGAAATTTTACATCTTGAAGCATTTAACAGTTAATGAGCCTGAATTTCCAATCTAAAGTCTACTATCTAGAACAAATGTGAGGTGTGCAATGTTGGAACAGCAGAAACAATGGATTACCAGATCTCTGATCACCTTCCCAGCACACTGCATTGAAAATAACTAGACAGGCATGTTGGTTTCTGTCTTATCTGGTATATTTCTGACAGTTTAAAATGAGCTAAACCATCTGCAATGAAGTCTTCATTAACTACATAATGAATCTCTCAGTCCTTTAGAACCAACCTATTTCTATGCCATCCGTATTTCTCAGATTAAAAAAAAATCTTGAATATTATTTAAATAATTAATAAATCATAAATTATATACATTGGAGTCAAAGCAATTTTACAAAATTATGGATTACTTCACCAAAAGTTAAAACAAATATTTGTAGCCTGTTTTACTTACATATGTGGAAGAAAATTAATCATAAATGGTTTACCCCATCACACACACAGACACACATACAAACACACACACATATTTAAATACATATATTTTACTATTTCATCTGTCCTTAAATGATTTCAAGTGTCAATTATTTGCAGGAGAATTTATGATTTATCCACATAAAGTTTTTTCTTTTTTGTTATTAATTACAAATTATTCACTTTATAGCCCGCCTATAACCCCCTCCCTCATCTCCTATGTGTCCCACCCTCCCTTCCTCTTCCTCCACTATGTATCTTCCCTAGTCCACTGATAGGGGAGGTCCTTCTCCACTAATATCTTACTCTAGCCTATCAGGTCTGGATCCTTTTCTTCTGTTGTCTAGTAAGGCCACATCATCAGGAGGAGGTGATCAAAGAGCAGAAAACTGAATTTTGTTTGTTTGTTTGTTTTTTTTTAATATTCTTCTTCCTTGTGCACATTCAGAAATATAAGCTAAACCATGATAAATTATAAGCTTAATTGAAAATGTATGTTTATTTTATGAATAACTTTAGGCTAGATATTTATTGCTTGAGTGTGATTGATAAAGGAACAGTTTATCTCTAAAAAGTAACTAAAATAGAAATCCAATGTACATATGAGCAAATTTCAAGATTGTAGTATAAACATCTCCACATTGTTGTTCTATACTTTATCTCTAACTTCTTTTATGAAGAAAAAGAATCCCATTGCTTTAAATTTTCAGTTTTTTTTTTTTGTTTTTTTGTTTTTTGTATTCTAGGGAGTTGCTACAGAAAATTGATCTTTCTCATTAAACTTTAGTTTTGTATTACTTTACAAAAAATATCTTCTTTTTTTCTAAATGAGGATTGATCATCTTACCCCATGTCCGCTCAATTGATTATCTTTTTTAGGTGTATAGATTTCATTATGTTTATCATATCTTATAGGTCTATATAAGTGAGTATATCCCATGTTTGTCTTTCTCCTTCTGGGATATTTCACTCAGAATGATCTTTTCTAGATCCCACCATTTGCCTGTAAATTTCATGATTTCCTCCTTTTTGATTGCTGAGTAGTATTCCATTGTATAAAAATACCACAATTTCTGTACTCATTCCACCGTTGATGGACATCTGGGTTGTTTCCAGGTTCTGGCTATTACAAATAGAGCTGCTATAAACATGGTTGAGCAAGTGTCCTTTCTGTGTACTTGAACAAACTTTGGGTATATACCTAGCAGTGGTATAGCTGGGTCTGGAGGAAGCACTATTCCTATTTGTCTTAGAAAGCTCCAGATAGCTTTCCAGAGTGGTTGTACCAGTTTACATTCCCACCAGCAATGGAGCAGGGTTCCCCTTTCTCCACAACCTCTCCAGCATGTGTTATCGCTTGAGTTTTTCATCTTAGCCATTCTGACTCATGACCAAACCTTTGGCAGAGTACAGGGAATCATAAGAAAGAAGGGGAGTTAGTCTGATGGGGAAAGGATAGGAGCTCCACAAGGACCAAATATATCTGGGCACAGGGTCTTTTCTGAGACTGACATTCAACCAAGGACCATGTATGGATATAACCTAGAACCTCCACTCAGATGTAGCCTGTGGTAGCTCAGTAACCAATTGGTTTCCCAAAGTGAGGGGAACAGGGACTATTTCTAACAGGAACTCAATGACTGGCTCTTTGGTCTCCCCACCCCCGAAGGGAGGAGCAGTCTTGTTAGGCCACAGAGGAGGGCTTTGCAGCCAGTCCTGAAGATACCTGACAAAACAGGATCAGATGAATGGGGAGGAGGTCCCCCCTATCAGTGGACTTGGAAAGGGGCACGGTGGAGATGAGGGAGGGAGGGAGGGACTGGGAGGGAATGAGGGATCGGGACACGGCTGGGATACAGAGTTAATAAAATGTAACTGATAAAAAAAATAAAAAAAAAAGAAACTGGAAGAAAAAAAAAACAAACAAAAATATCTTCTTGTCTTTCACCTTTAATAATTTTTAGTTTGGTCAATTTATTTAGAAATGGAATATTCTAACGTACTTAGTTATATGCGTTGATAAAAATAGTTTTGATTTGCTGCTTTTCAGCTTCTTTAGTTCATTATATATATACTGGGATATGAGTCCTCTGTCAGATAAAGGGTTGGTGAAGATTCTTTCCCAATCTGTAGGCAGTTGCTTTGTTTTGATGACAGTATCCTTTGCTTTACAGAAACTTTTCCGTTTCATGAGGTCCCATTTATTGATCGTTGTTCTCAGAGC
This sequence comes from Meriones unguiculatus, assembly GCF_030254825.1. NCBI lineage: Eukaryota > Metazoa > Chordata > Mammalia > Rodentia > Muridae > Meriones > Meriones unguiculatus. The sequence continues at coordinate 50,570,580 of NC_083363.1, forward strand.
CTGTGCTGTTGGTGTTCTGTTCAGGAAGTTGTCTCCTGTACCAATGAGTTCTAGGGTATTCCCCACTTTTTGTTTTTTTCTAGCCGATCTAATGGGTCTGATTTTTTTTTAATTTTTCATCAATTACACTTTATTCATTCTGCATCCCCCCATAAGCCCCTCCCTCCTCCCCTCCCAATCCCACCCTCCCTCCTCCCTCTGCTTGCATGCCACTCCCCAAGTCCACTGATAGGGGAGGTTCTCCTCTCCTTTCTGATCTTAGTCTGTCAGTTCACATCAAAAGTGGCTGCATTGTCCTCTACTATGGCCTGGTAAGGCTGCTCCCCCCCAGAGAGAGGTGATCAAAGAGCAGGCCAATCAGACTATGTCAGAGGCAGTCCCTCTTCCCATTACTATGGAACCCAATTGGACTCTGAACTGCCCTGGGCTACATCTGTGCAGGGGTTCTGGGTTATCTCCATGAATAGTCCTTGGTTGGAGTATGAGTCTCTGGGAAGTTCCCTGTGTTCAAATTTTCCTGTTCTGTTGCTCTCCTTGTGGAGACCTTGTCCTCTCCAGCTCTTACTATTTCCCAGTTCTTACCTAAAATTCCATTCACTCTATGGCCAAGATCAAAAACTCAAGTGACAACACATGCTGGAGAGGTTGTGGAGAAAGGGGAACCCTTCTCCATTGCTGGTGGGAATGTAAACTTGTGCAACCACTCTGGAAATCAATCTGGCGCTTTCTCAGACAACTAGGAATAGCGCTTCCTCAAGATCCAGCCATACCACTACTGGGCATATATCCAAAAGAGGCTCAAGTACACAAAAAGGACATTTGCTCAACCATGTTTGTAGCAGCTTTATTTGTAATAGCCAGAAGCTGGAAACAACCCAGATGCCCCTCAACTGAAGAATGGATGCAGAAATTGTGGTACATCTACACAATGGAATATTACTCAGCAATGAAAAATAAAGAAATCATGAAATTCGCAGGTAAATGGTGGGATCTGGAAAGGATCATCCTGAGTGAGTTGTCCCAGAAGCAAAAAGACACACATGGTATATACTCACTCATATAGACATACAACATAATGTGTCTGATTTTATGTTGAGGTTTTTGATCCACTTGGACTTCAGTTTTGTGCAGGGTGATAAGTATGGATCTATTTTCATTTTTCTACATGTAGACATCCAGTTAGACCAGCACCATTTGTTGAAGATGCTATCTGTTTTCCATTGTATGTTTTTGGCACCTTTGTCAAAAATCAGGTGTCCATAAATGTGTGGGTTAATTTCTGGGTCTTCTGTTTGGATCCATTGATCCACCATTCTGTTTCTATGCCAGTACCATGCAGTTTTTATAACTGTTGCTCTATAGTACAGCTTGAGATCAGGGATGGAGATACCTCCAGAAGATCTTTTATTGTAGAGGATTGTAGCAATTCTGGGTTTCTTATTATTCCATACGAAGTTGAGAATTTTTCTTTCCAGGTCTGTAAAGAATTGTGTTGGCAATTTGATGGGAATTGCATTAAATCTGTAGATTGCTTTTGGTAAGATGGCCATTTTTACTATGTTAATCCTGCCAAGCCATGAGCATGGGAGATCTTTCCATCTTCTCATATCTTCTTCTAATTCTTTCTTCAGAGACTTGAAATTTTTTTCATACAAGTCTTTGTCTTGCTTGGTTAGGGTTACTCCGAGGAACCTTATGTCATTTGTGGCTATTGTGAAGGGTGTTGTTTCCCTAATTTCTTTCTCAGTCCTTTTGTCTTTTGTATACAGGAGGGCTACTGATTTTTTTGAGTTAATTTTGTATCCTGCCACTTTGCTGAAGGTGTTCATCAGCTGTAAGAGTTCCCTGATAGAGTTTTTGGGGTCACTCATGTATACTATCATATCATCTGCAAATAGTGATAATTTGACTTCTTCTTTTCCAAGCTGTATCCCCTTGATCTCCTTCAACTGTCTTATTGCTCTAGCAAGGACTTCCAGCACTATGATGAAGAGATATGGAGAGAGTGGGCAGCCTTGTCTTGTCCCTGATTTTATTGGGATTGCTTTAAGTTTCTCTCTGTTTAGTTTGATGTTGGCTACTGAAAAGCAGCAAACCAAGTAATCCACTTAAAAATTGGGGAACAGAGCTAAACAGAGAACTCTCTGTAGAGGAATATCAAATGGCAGAGACGCATTTAAAGAAATGTCCAACCTCATTAGCCATTAGGGAAATGCAAATCAAAACAACCCTGAAATTTCAGCTTACACCCATCAAAATGGCCAAGATCAAAGACTCAAGTGACAACACATGCTGGAGAGGTTGTGGAGAAAGGGAAACCCTTCTCCACTGCTGGTAGGAATGTAAACTTGTACAACCACTCTGGAAATCAATCTGGCGCTTTCTCAGACAACTAGGAATAGCGCTTCCCCAAGATCTAGCCATACCACCACTGGGCATATATCCAAAAGAGGCTCAAGTACAGAAAAAGGACATTTGCTCAACCATGTTTGTAGCTGCTTTATTGGTAATAGCCAGAAGCTGGAAACAGCCCAGATGCCCCTCAACTGAAGAATGAATGCAGAAATTGTGGTACATCTATACAATGGAGTACTACTCATCAATGAAAAATAAGGTAATCATGAAATTTGCAGGTAAATGGTGGGACCTGGAAAGGATCATCCTGAGTGAGTTGTCTCAGAAGCAAAAAGACACACACGGTATATACTCACTCATATAGACATACAACATAGGATAAACCCACTAAAATTGGTACATCTAAACAAACTAAGCAAAAGAGAGGACCCTAACTAAAATGCTCAATCCCCATCCTGAAAGGCCAAGAGGATGGACGTCAGAAGAAGAATAAAACAGGAAACAACCTAGGAACCTTCTACAGAGGGCCTCTGAAAGACAGAAGAAAACAGGCAACAACCTAGGAACCTGCCACAGAGGGCCTCTGAAAGCCTCTGCCCTGCAGACTATCAAAGCAGATGCTGAGCCTGATGGCCAACTGTCAGGCAGAGTGAATGGAATTTTATGTAAGAAGTGGGAAATAGCAAGAGCTGGAGAGGACAGGAACTCCACAAGGAGAGCAACAGAAAATTTGAACACAGAAAAGTTCCCAAAGACTCATACTCCAACCAAGGACTATTCATGGAGGTAACCTAGAACCCCTGTACAGATGTAGCCCAGGGCAGTTTAGTGTCCAAGTGGCTTACATAGTGATGGGAAGAGGGACTGCCTCCGACATAAAATGATTGGCCTGCTCTTTGATCACCTCCTCCTGAGGGGGGAGCAGCCTTACCAGGACACAGAAGAAGACAATGCAGCCATTCCTGATGTGATCTGATAGACTAAGATCAGAAGGAAGGAAAGGAGGACCTCCCCTATCAGTGGATGTGGGGAGGAGCATGCATGCAGAAATGGGAAGTAGGGTGGGATCGGGAGGGGAGGAGGGAGGGGCTTATGGGGGATACAAAATGAATAAAGTGTAATTAATACTACTACTACTAATAATAAAGAAAAAATAATAACAAAACAATTTTTAAATAGTATTGTCAGTTATTTCAAATATTTGAAATAATACTTAAATAATTCTTACATATTTATTAGCAACAATACTCTCTAAAATAACTTGTAGAGAACCGTGGCATTAACACTGGTAAACTTGCTCAAACTAATTGAATTTCAACTTCTGGAACCTGCTAATAACTGCATTTTTAAAGATGCAGTTATTAACTACTGTAGGACATAGTGTGAGTTAAATATATTGACCTCCCTTATTTCAGAAATAAACCACTATTAAATCTCTTCTAATAGTGAAAGCCACTGAGAATTTATTAACAAGTTTCTAAACTGTATTCTATAAGTTTAACTATTTTTTAGAAATAAATTGTAATGCGTTCATTTCAAAGTGGAAAAATGCCCAGTCGTTTTTCAAAGAAAACAACTTTCTATAAGATCTGAAATATAAGCATGTAGTAATTCTGTCTTATAAGCCAAGTCCAATACCTACACCCTGCAATAATGTAAGTCATAATGTATATACTGATACCAATATATTTCTTTGTAGTCATTGTTTTCTTATGATTAGTCTTCCTCATAGATACTCTGCCATCAGATTTAGAAGTATTTGTAAGTGGATTTTGTTTGTTAGTACTGCTTCCTTCTCAGCTTGTAGGAGAGGCAAGAACAATGTTGGTTGATTTGCAAAGGGGCCTGATGGTAAGGAGTTGCACTGGAGAGTCCTGGAAATTGCAATGACTGATTCACACCTCATTTCACCTGTGCTATATACCCTAAGTTCCTATTCATCAACTCAGTGGGAAATTCTGGGTCTTCCCTTTGCACATGGATGTAATTCTGCAGATTGTGACAGAAAACAATGTCTGTAATGCTTACTAAACATTTCATAAATTATTTTTTTTCACAGCCTGTTGCGTAACTCCTAACATTCCCAAAGTGAAGTGGGAATGTAAACTTGTATAACTACTTTGGAAATCAATCTGTCACTTTCTCAGAAAATTAGGAATAGTTCTACCTCAAGAACCAGCTATACAATTCCTGAACATATATCCAAATGATGTTCAACTTTACAACAATGACATTTGCTCAACTATGTTTATAGCAGCTTTATTCATAATAGCCAGAATTTGAAAAAAAAAAAAAAAACAAAAACAAAAACAAAAAAACAAAAACTCTAGATGTCCCTAAACTGAAGAACAGATAAAGAAATTGTGGTATATTTACAAAATAGAATACTGCTCAGCAATTAAAAAAAAAAAAAAGGAAATCATGAAATTTGCAGGCAAATGATGGAACTAGACAAGATCATCCTGAGTGAGGTAACCCAGAGGCAGAAAGACACACATGGTTTATACTCACTTAAAAGTAGATATTAGCCATATAATATAGGATAAACACACTAAAATCTATAGTCCTAAAGAAGCTAAAAAACACAACAGGGAGGACCCTATTCAAGAGGCTGAAACCTCACTCAGAAGAGAAAACAGGGTAAACATTGGAAGTAGGAGAAGACAAGTATCAGGACAGGAACCTTCCACAGAGGGCCTCTGAAAGACTCTACCCAGAACAGTATCAAAGCATATCCAAACTTTGGATAGAGTACAGGGGATCTTATAAAAGAAGAAGGGGATAAAGGAGACAGGAGCTCCACAAAAGGAACAACAGAGCCAAAGAATCTGGGCCCACGGGGGCCTGCAGAGGCTGTTATTCTAACCTAGGACCATGCATAGAGAGGACTTATACCCCTACTCAGATGTAGTCATAGGGAGCGTAGTCTCTGAGTGCGTTCTCTAGTAAGGGGAGCAGGTTCTGTCTCTGACATGAACTAAGTGGCTCTTTGATCACCTCTTCCTGAGGGATACAACCTTTCGGTACACAGAAGAAGATGATACAGCCAGTCCTGACCTGATAAGACCTGATGGGCAAGAGTAAGATATTAGGGGAGGAGAGCCTTCCCTACCAGTGGACTAGAACAGTGACATGGGGTAGGGATGGATAAGGATGGAGGTTGGGACAAGAAGGAGATGAGGGAGGGGCCACAGCCAGGATACAAGATGAAAAAATTTGTAATAAATAATAATGAAAAAATAACTTAGATGTTGGACTATTTACTTGATAAGTACATTATTCTAAATTGTATGTTATTTGGCTACACACTTAAATATGTATTCATGACTAAAATAACGTCACAATGGTTATGAGAACTTACTGTACTTAAATTTAGTTACCAGCACCCATGCTGGGTGACACAACCTTCTGTAACTTCTGTTCCAGGAGAGCTAATGACCTCCTTTGGACTCTGTGGAACCCATAAACAATGGCATTCTCTTACTCTGACTCACACATAAATGTATTTTTAAAAAAGGGTAAATCTTATTGCAAGAGAATGCTTTTTATTTTAATTTTTAATATTAATTACAGTTTATTCATTTTCTATCCCAGCTGTAGTCCCCGCTTGCATTCCTTCCCAAACCTACCATTTGACAGAGGGCTAATTATCCAGAATATAAAGAACTCAAGAAGGTAAAAAGCAACAAAACAAGTAATCCAATTAAAAATGGGTATAGAGCTAAACAGAGAATTCTCTGTAGAGGAATATTGAATGGCAGAGAAACATATAGAAAAATGTTCACTGTCCTTAGTTATCAGGGAAATGCAAATCAAAAAGACTCTAAGATTTTACCTTACACCCATCAGGATGGCCACAATCAAACCTCAAGTGACAATACATGCTGGAGAGGTTGTGGAGAAAGGGGAACCCTCTTCCATTGCTGGTGGGAATATAAATTTGTACAACCTCTTTGGAAATCAATCTGGTGCTTTCTCAGAAAATTAGGAATAGTGCTATCTCAAGATCCATCTATGCCACTTTTAGGCATATATCCAAAATATGTTCAAGTACACAGCAAGGACATTTACTCAACCATATTTGTAGCAGCTTTATTCATAATAGCCAGAACGTGGAAACAACCGAGATGTCCCTCAATGGAGGAATGGATACAGATATGGAACATTTACACAATGGAATAGTACTCAGTAATTAAAAACAAGGAAATCATGAAATTTGCAGGCAAATGGTGGGATCTAGAAAAGATCATCCTGAGTGAAGTATCCCAGAAGTAGAAAGACACATATGGTATATACTCACTTAAACGTGGATATCAGACATAATATACGATAATCATACTAAAATCTGTACACCAAAACAGCTAAGAAAGAAGGACCCTGGGTAAGATGATCAATCCTCACTCAGAAAGGCAAATGGGATGGACAATGAAAGAATGAGAAAACAAGGATCAGGACAGGAGCCTACCACAGAGGGGCTCTGAAATACTCTACCCAATAGGGTATCAAAGCAGATGCTGACACTCATAGCCAATCTTTAGGCTAAGTGCAGGGAATCTTATGAAAGAAGTTGGAGATCAAAAGAACTGGAGGGAACAGGAGCTCCACACAGAGAGCAACAGAACCAAGAAATATGGGACCAGGGTTGTTTTCTGAGGATGATACTCCAACCAAAGTCCTTGCATGGAGATAACTTGGAACCCCTGCACATATGTAACCCATGGCAGCTCAGTATCCAAGTTTCCCTAGTAAGGAAACTAGGGACTGTTTCTGACATGAACTCAGGGTCTGGCTCTTTGATCACCTCCCCTGTTGGGGGAGCAGCCTTAGGAGGCCACAAAGGAAGACAATGCAGCCAGTCCTGAAGAGAATGTTTTAAAAAATAAGGTTCTTTTCTGTATATCAATTTCCAGTAAACATACCTGCACAAAGTAATTTTATCCCAGGTATCTGGTACCTGAATGAACATAACAGAGTCTTATAAAAGCTGTTTCAGTGTTAATGAGAATTAATTTTTTGTCTTATCCTTTTTAATTATTTTTATTTTTTTATATTAATTACAGTTTTATTTACTTTGTATCTCAGCTGTAGCCCCCTCCCTCATTCTCTCCCAATCCCACTCTCCCTTCCTCATTTCCTCCTTGCCTCTCTCTAAGTCCACTGATAGGGGAGCTCCTCCTTCCCTTCCGTCTGACCATGGTTTATCATGTCTCACCAAGACTTGCTACAATGTCCTCCACTGTGGTCTAGCTAAGTTGTTACTCCCACAGGGGTTGGGGAGGTCAAAGAGCTAGCCACTTAGTTCATGTCAGAGACAGTCCCTGTTCCCCTTTTTATTAAGAATTTATTGTCTATGTTATTGGTTGGTTTGCTCTTTAACACTCATTATACTGTCTCTAACATACCTGAAAAAATATTGTTTGACCTCAGTAACTTTCTCTTCTGTCAGTGCCACTCATTCTTTATAGAGGTATAATATTATGTACTAATTATCTAGTTTCATTTTGGTACCTTACTAATTAATTAACATCAAAATGTTTCCCATTACTATAACAATCCTGTGCTCACACTGAATTTTCACTGGCGCACACTACGAAAATTTAAGGAATACAAGTCTACATTCCAAACTACCTTCACAATGGCTTAATTCCTGACACTCTTGGGAGGAGAGTGGTGCAGAATTTAGGAAGCTTCAAGTATTTTACCCTAGAGCAGAAGTCAATCAAACCTTCAGTTTGTTTTTTTGTTTTGTTTTGTTTTTGTTTGTTTGTTTGTTTGCTTTTCACGTATTGTCAAATAGAAGCTCTTGCTGCATGCAACTGAAATTTAAATTTTCTGTAGCCTGTTTCTTTTGTATTAAGAATCTCAGAGTATCTTATTACAAAGAAATTACAACAGATTTAAACAAATAATAAACAATTGGGTAAATTGTTCACACACTTTCAAAAGACAGAACTAGCCTTTTCCTGAAGCAGAATCAGTCACTTTTCTGAAAAATATTTAAATTTTTTGTTTTAATTTTTAACTTAACTTATTTTTAAATTTTTTATGTGTATGGGAATGTCTATGTATCTATATATACATATTTTTATGGAGGTCTTCAGAGGCCAAGATAGGTCATCGAAACTCCTGGAACTGTTGTTAAAGGCAGTGTGAGATTCTGGAACTCTATGCTGGGAACCAAACTGTGATCCTCCACAAAAGCAGTCATTGCTCTTAAACAAGCTCAGTCACCTCCGCAGTCCTGGGAAAAAAGGAACTTTAAACAGCAGACACAGAGTGGTATTTGCTAAAAAATCTTCATTTTTTTTCTTGGATATTTTAAAATACTTTCTGAATTTTCAGTATTTTATAGTGGTTTTCATAAAAGTTCGTGACTACATGTAATTATATAATTAACATCAAATTAGGAGGATATATATAATTAACACTATTTTTATAAAATTTGATGAGAGAAAAATGTATAAAATCTATATCAAAATCCATTGGGATTGGAATTAGTAAAATATAATTTCATTTTTCCAAATCATCAGGATGCTTCTTATAAGTAAAGGACATAATGTATATCGGTTTGAAAGCCTTCAGTCATTTAGTTACAAAAAACATCCTAGGTCCTATCTGGTACAGATCTTTTAATAGTAAAGATGCCTTTGACAGAGGCAGAGAATTTTAATTTCATAATTATGTTTAGCGTCTTGGAATGGTGACTTCTTAGTAGATGGCAGTGCTAGCTGAGGAAAACACATAGTGATTCTTAATAACACGGATAGTATTTGACCCAAGGTGAAAATTTAAATCTTTAGTAGTAAAATATATCAGCCATGTGACTGAGCCTTAGGGAAAATTCTTGCCCTTCAAGGACTTATTTCAAATACATTTCTCTTAATTCTTCCAATAATACAAAATAACTTTCATCTAGAGTTATCAGACAGTCGTGGAGGGAAGCAGGGTTGGCTCTAACGTTTGATCTGATCCTTTCAATAGTCTCAATATTCTTGCTCTTCTCTTGCTCTTTTTGGCTCATTTGACCTATATATAATGTTAAACAGCTCCCTGGCTGACAGATAGGCTATCTCATCATATGGCAAATGGTAATACACTCCATTACACAGAAACTTTAAAATCACAGCTGCACTGAGAAGTTGCTCAAACAGTTTAACTGCTCTCCTGGCAGATATCAGCCAATATCCAGATATATTAGCGAGGGAGGCACAGCTGCCCACAGAAGGATGTGGGAGGAAATCAGTGTCATATTTCAATCCCATGGAAAAGCTGCTAGAAGTTCATATGCTTAATCTGTTTTTTTAGTGAGTGCCTGCGAGGAAAAAAAATAGAATGATGCAAACCCCACATACTGGAACAAAATCTAAACAGGTTTCTTTCTTACTCAGTACTTTAAAGATCTGGTGATTCATACAGTACATGAAAAAAATAGTACAGCAGTAAGTAACAACTCAAAACTTTTGAACATATTTCTGTGTTTTATCCGATGTGATATGAAATTGGGAGAGCAGTACAATCCTGAAGATTAGTATCAATATTATATTAAATATTTAAATTAACATTTTATATATTTAAAAAATGGCTAATGAAATGTTATTCCATGATTGGTAATTATCCTTACTTTAATAGTATATTCCAATATATAATTGGCTACCAAAGTATAAAATAGACAATAATTTGTCCTTTGTATTACCGTTATAAAATGCTAAACTGAAAGTTATGCTCACCAGAAGATGAGACCAACAAATTACAGTATATATAAACACTATATTAAAAAGAGAATCCAGCCAGTCTGACGAGACCTGATAGACTAGGGTCAGATAGAAAGGGAGAAGGACCTCCTCTATCAGTAGACTAGGGGAGGGGCATAGAGGGAGAAAAGGGAGGGAGGGTGGTACAGACAGGAGATGAGGAAAGGGGCTACAGCTGAGATACAAAGTGAATAAACTGTAATAAATAATAATAAAGAAAAATTTTAAAATTTTCCATAGCTGTCCGGGAAATGTATTTCAAAACAATTATAGATCGTATCTCACCCCAGTTAGAATGGCTAAGACTAAAAGGAAAGAACCAACTAAACAGTTGCAAGAGGATATTGCCGGATATGGGTGTGAGAAACAGAACACTTATTCAGGGATGGTGAGAGTACAGACAAGTACGGCCACAGTGGAAATCGTTGTGGAAGTTCCTTGAAGAAAATCTAGACATAGACCGACCACATGACCCAGCTATATCATATCCTTTGGCATGTTCCCAAAGGAACTATATCTTACTATAAAAATTCTACTTCATAGTATTCATACTGTTCATTCATGGACATCGGCGCTCGGTTGACAATAGCCAGAGAGTGGAAACAGCACAAATGTTGATGAACTTAGAAACGATCAATGAAAATTTTCACATTTACACAACAGAAAAATATTCTGATATTCAAAAATAAAATAAAATTTCAAAGTTAACAGATTAGGTGGGTTTTAAAAAATCATTTTGAGTAATATAACACAGACTCATATGAACAAATATTCTATCATTTGTGGACTGGATTCTGGCTTTGGATATTCAAATACTTATGTTTTGTTTGGAATAGCTATAGAATTCTGGGAAGTAGTTAGGGACCATGGGCAATAATGTTAAAGGGAAGGAAGACAGAAAGCAATGCTCTAAGGGTTAAGGTAGGTATATTGAGAAGTGAAACTTTGGTAACGGATGTGAATTCAAGGTAAAGAAGAAAATACAGAGAGGAATAAAGAACTCTAAAAGATTTGCAAAATGTACTAAGGAAATTCACCTTAGTAGAAGTTTCATATATATTGTACAGGAAGGAAATTATCAATCTTACCCAGCTCTGAACCCTAACAGCTACAATGAGGAATAGCTTAGTAAGACATCGGTAGCACTTTTATCCCCATCTTTTATTGGGGAACCTTAAAGCCTCTCCTGTAAGGCTTGGTCTTAAAACTCTTCTTTATTTGGGGTGTTTAGGCCTCAACCTCCCAACCCTATGTAGGAGAGAGAAGGTTAGTGGGGAGAGATGGCCCCTTTACTTATCCAGGCTCTTTAAGGTCAATGAGTCTTCCAGGGATATATACCCTGAAAGACTCCATCAATAGCAAAAGCAGCCAGCAGTATCCATCTGTCTGCTCCAAAATGCCACACCAGCAAAGAGAAAGAAAATGTGTCTGAATAGTAAACCTCATCAAATTTGAAATGCTAAGCTAATACCAAGCAAAGAACTAGTTAAGCTTATCTGAGGACAGAACTTTAAAAAGAAAATAGATATACTTTTTTGGGCAAATTCTAAATTATGTGAGTGACATGAAAAAAAGTGAAACACCTTTTTCTACTATTTAAGTACTTAGAAAAATGTATTTTCATTGAAGATTCATTCATTCAAAAATATGAATAAGTTACATGAGCAACATTATTGAATTGGTGGAAAAGCAAAAATTACAGATATATTATTTTGATAAATTATTCATTTCACAAGAACCTAAAAATTCCCCATTTTTGTTTTATATAGAACTACTATTTCACATTAAATGTTATTATTATAAAACACTTTATTATATCTAACAAGAAAAACAGTTATATGTGGTTGGGCTTTTCTACCATGAAATGTAAAAGGTGAGTTCTGATTGCCATCTTAGAAGAATATTAGATCAAGTTCAAGCATTACAACATTTAAAGCTGTCATACTGAAAGTTAAAAAGTCAGAGTAACTCAGTGCTCTTTGAAATCACACCACTTATTTTTCTATCAAAAGTGGAGTTGTGATATATTTCTAATAGATTTTATCTTCAGTTAATTTCATAAGTATCTCTTATAAACATGTCAAAGCCTTCAAAAAGTATTCTACTAAAAAATTCAAAAGAATGGATCTCAACTTAATTTAATGTTCAACTTTTATAGGCATCCAGAAATTACCAATACATAGAGTTTAGTGAAAATCAAAGGCAGCATTAGAATGAAGTCTTGTGACTCTTAAAAAGGCAAATAAAATTTTGTATCTCAGTTTCTTGCCTGTGTACTCTCATTTTATGCTTATAGTTTTCAGGTCTTGGGTGAACTGGATATAAATCCGTTTTCATAAACTCTGAGACTGTTCTGGTATCCAGCTGACTAAATGATGTCATATCTTACAATTATTGATCATCTAAATTATTTACAAACAATTATTGCTTTGTCCTTAAAGGGAGACAATAAAGTATTTAAATGTGCTTAAAAGTTTTAAGATATATAAACGATGCTTTAATTAAAACTAATTATATTATGGATCGCCTAGGGTTATTTTAAAAATAATATCGATTGGTTACATTTTAACCTACTTAAGTAAACAAATAACTATTTTCTCTTTGTACTTGTGGTTAGCATGAATAACATGCCCCACTATTTCTGTTTAATGATACTTTGCTCTTGTAGAACCTCATTCCACAGCTCTCAGTCCCTTTTTCCACTCTCTTAGTTGTCTTTGTGATCCACAATATTTCCTTTTTTTTTTTTTTCATCTTGTCACTTATATTAAAAGAATTTTTTTTTTCATCCTTCCTCTTCACTTACTTAAGAGCTCTCCCTTGCCTGGTCTTCTTCCTGTGATCTACCTAACACACACACACACACACACACACACACACACACACGCCAAACACACACACACACACACACACCACCAAACACACACACACACACACACACACACGCCAAACACACACACACACACACACCACCAAACACACACACACACACACACACACCACCAAACACACACACACACACACACACACACACCAACACACACACACACACACACACACACACACCAACACACACACACACACACACACACCAAACACACACACACACACACACACACACACCACCAAACACACACACGCGAGCATGCGCATGTGTGTGTGCACCTACATAGCTTCCTGTCAGGTTTGTATCTTTAGCATCTTCATTAGAATATATTATATGGAGACTATTAATCTATTTGGTTTTTAAACTTTCTATATTTGGATTTCTATTTCCTATCTTTATCAAAAATGTCATCAAAGATCCTTCTAGATAGATTCTTCTATCCACTCTCTTCTTAGGTTTATTCTCTCGTATGTATTCCAATATTATTAGAATATTGTGAGATGAGGGAGGGAAGGTGGGATTGCTTCCCTTCTGCAGATCCCATTCAACACCCAACAATCCCTTTGTGGAGTCCATGACAGCTGTGGAAAGTCTTAAAGCATCTGTTCTGTTAAGTTTTTACTTTTTTACTTGGGTCACACAGAAGCGGCCTCTATTTTGTCTTCTCACATGGAAATCTGTAAAGAGATGTAAGATTATGTAATTTATTATTCAATGAAATCATTCATAGTGGGTTTTTTTGTATTTTGAGAGTGTTTTCAATATATATTTAATAAGTTGAAGTTTCAACAACTCCCAGATTTTGATCATTTGAATTTTATATTAAAATGAAGTAAAATTATTTCTAGTAGTTATATACAAGCTTTTAGTTTATATGTAAAAATGTATCGGGGGCTGGAGAGATGGTTCAGTGGTTGAGAACACTGTCTCCTTTCCCAGAGGTCCTGAGTTCAATTCCCAGCAACCACATGGTGGCTCACAACAATCTATATCCTCTCCTGCCCTCTTCACATGCAAAGAGAGCACTCATATACATAAAATAAATAAATAAAATCGTTAAAAAAAGCTAAAAATTTATCTATGGCTATTAGTAATTGGTAAATTGAGAACATAACCTGACCTAATTTTTCCCCTCTGGGCTAATTTAGACAAAATATCTTCAGATGTTCTTGTTGTTTTCCTCTCTTTAGGAATTAACTTCTTTGGTTTGCCAATACTTTCATTAAATGTTTTCTATAATTAACAAATACTTTGAAAATTAAAATGTGAGATGAACTTGTTTCAGTTATGCTCCATAAAAGTTGAAGGGATATATTTTTCCATCAAAATTAAATATTAATAGAAATAAATCATATATTGAGTTTCTACTGCGTGCATAATGTATATCAAATATAAAATTGGTATTCTACATACAATCTCATAGTTAATTTATTTAAACATTAATATTTATAGCAATAATTTTAAAATCACTATTTGCAAATATGTTTATTTCTATGAATATAAAAATTCAGTTCAATATATTTTACAATATTCCATAGTTTGTTTTTTTTTTACTTTATTTATTTAAAAATGAGTGTTTGATTTTTTTTTTCACAAAGTTTCAGAGTGCATTTATAATCGAGATCACAATGAATGGATGTTAGAGTTGTGATGAATGAAGTGTGAAATTATGTATTTGGGCTTTTTCAGTTGTTGTGAGGATCCCAGTGATACTAGGTGCAAACCTGTGGCCTTCGGCATCTTAAGCGATGATATGAGCATGTGTCTGGCATTGCTTGGGAAGGAGATACCTATCTTTGAAAGAAGAGCATATTCTTAACTGTCAGTTTCAAAACATGAGTTTATTCATAAATTTTAGGAATTTATGTCAATCTATTATGTTTAATTGTTGTATAAGTGTGATGTGTACATTTTACTTGTAAACATGCATATGTATCAATATGGAATTAACTAAATAATCAAAAGTGTTTTACTGAGGTTTTTTTTAAAGTTTTCTTTATTTATTTTAATTTTTTATGATCAATTTTATGTTATTTTATTTTATTTGCATTGGTGGTAAGGTGTCAGACAACCTGGAACTGGAGTTAAAGACAATTGTGAGCTGTCATTTGGGTGCTGGGAGTTGAACTTGAGTCCTTTGGAAGAGCAGACTACACTCTTAACCAGTGAGCCATCTCTCCAGTCCCTTGTTTATTTATTTATTTGTTACAATTTATTCATTTTGTATCCCCTCTGCAGCCTCCTTCCCTCATCTCCTCCCAGTACCACCCACCCTTCCTCTTTTGTCCCTATTCCCTTTTCATAGACCCCTGATAGAGGAAGACCTCCTCCCCTTCTATCTGACACTAGCTTATCAGGTCTTATCAAGGCTGGCTGCATCATCTTCCTCAGTGGCTTAGAAGGTTGCAGCCCTCCAGGGGTAGTTGACCAAAGGGCCAGCCACTGAGTTCATGTCAGAAACAGCCCCTGTACCCCTTACTGGAGCATCCACTTGGAAACTGAGCTGCCTGTGGGCTTCCTTTGAATAGGAGGTCTCCGTGTATATGGTCTTTGGATGGAGTATGGGTCTCTGCAGGTCCCCCTGGGCCCAGGTACATTGGCTCTGTTGTTCTCCTTGCAGAGTTCCTGTTCCTTCCAGGTCTTTTTATCTCCTTCTTCTTCCATAGGATTCTGACACTGCCCAAAGTTTGGCTATGAGTCTCAGTATCTCTTTTGATAACCTGGTGGGTAGAGTCTTTCAGAGGTCCTCTGTGGAAGGCTCCTGTCCTGATCTTTGTCTTCTACTTCCCATGTCTGTCCTCTTTGTCCTTCTGAATGAGGTTTCAGCCTCTTCCCTAGAGTCTTCTTTGTTGTTTAGCTTCTTTTGAAGAAGTACAGGTTTTAGTATGTTTATCTTATATTATATGGCTAATATCCACTTATAAGTGCATATCTACCATACATGTCTTTCTGCTTCTTGGTTACCTCTCTCAGGATGATTTTTTTTCTCACCATTTGACTGCACATTTCATGATTTCCTTGTTTTTAATTGCTGAGGAGTATTCCATTGTGTAAATGTACCACACTTTCTGTATCCATTCTTCCATTGAGGGACATCTAGGTTGTTTACTGATTTTGGCTGTTACAAATAAAGCTGCTGTGAACACAGCTGAGCAAATAACCTTATTGAATGGTGGGGCATATTTTGGGTATATGACTAGTACTGGTATAGCTGGATCTTGTGGTGTCACTATTGCTAATATTCTGAGAAAACACCAGATTGATTTCCAAAGTGGTTGTTCAAGTTTACATTCCCACCAGCAATGGAGGAGGGTTACCCTTTCTCCACATCCTCTCCAGCATGTGTTGTCACTAGAGTTTTGATCTTAGCCATTCTGATGGATATGAGGGAAACCTCAGAGTCATTTTGATTTGCATTTCCCTGATGACTAAGGATGTTGAATATTTCATTCAGTGTTTCTCTGCCATTCTATATTACACAGTTAAGAATTCTCTGTTTAGCTCTATACATCATTTTTAATTGGATTATTTGATTTGTTGCTTTTTAACTTCTTCAGTTCTTTATATATTCTGGATATGAACCCACTGTCAGATGTAGGGTTGAAGATCTTTTCCCAGTCTGTAGGCTGTCATTTTGTTCTGATGAGTGTGTCCTTTGCCTTACAGAAGCTTTTCAGTTTCAAGAGGTCCCATTTATTGATTGTTGATCTTAGAGCCTGTGCAGTTGGTGTTCTGGTCAAGAAGTTGCCTCCTGTGCCAATGAGGTCAATGCTCTTCCCCAATATTTCTTCTAACAGGTTTAGTGTTTCTGCTTTTATGTTGAGGTCTTTGATCCACTTGGACTTTAGTTTTGCGCAGCATGATAAATATGGATCTATTTTCATTTTTCTACATGTAGACATCCAGTTAGATCAGCCCCATTTTTTGTAGATGCTGTCTTTTTTCAGTTGTATGCTTTGGCTTCTTCATCAAAAGTTAAGTTTCCATGTGTGTATAGGTTTCTTTCTGGGTCTTTGATTTGATTCAGTTGATCCACCAGTTGGTTTCTGTGCCAGTACCATGCAGTTTTTATTAATATTGCTCTATAATACAGCCTGAGATGTGGGATGGGGATATACCAAGACGATCTTTAATTGTACAGGATTGTTTTAGCCACTCTGAGTATTTTGTTTTTCCACATGAAATTGAGAATTGTTTTTCAAGATCTGTAAAGAATTGTGTTGGTATTTTGATGGAAATTGTATTGAATCTGTAGAATCATTTGGTAGGCTAGCCATTTTCCCTATGTTAATCCTACTGATCAACGACCATGGGAGATATTTCCATCTTTTGATACCTTCTTCAATTTCTTTCTTCAGGGATGTGAAGTTTTTCTCAAACAGGTCTTTCACTCACTTGGTTAGAGTCACACCATGGTACTTTATATTATTTGAGGCTATTATAAAGTGTGTTTTTTCCCTAATCTTTCTCAGGCCATTTGTCTTTTGTTTACAGGAAGGCAGATTTTTTTTTTGGAGTTAATTTTTTTATCCCCCCACATTGCTGAAAGTTTTTATCAGCTGAAGAAGTCCTCTGGTAGAATTTTTGGGATCACTCATGTATATACTATCATATCTATCATCTGTGAATTGAGATACTTTGCCTTCTTCCTTTCTGCTTTGTATCCCTTTGATATCCTTTAGTTGGCTTATTACTCTAGCTAGGGTTTCAAGGACTATGTTGAAGAGATAAGGAGAGAGTGGACAACCTTGCCTTGTCCCTCATTTGAGAGGGATTGATTTAAGTTTCTCTCTATTTAGTTTGTTGTTAGCTATATGCTTCCTCTATGTTGCTTTTACTATGTTTAGGTATGTGCTTTGTATCCCTGATCTACTCAAAACTTTAAACATGAACCAATGTTGATTTTTTTCAAATGCTTTTTCAGTATCTAAGAATATTATCATGTGTTTTTTTTCTATTTGTTTATATGCTGGATTACATTGATTTTTGTATGTTGAACCACCCCTTCATTCCTGGGATGAAGCCGGCTTGATTGTGCTGTATGATAACTACTGAGGCACTTATCATGTACTTGCTCAAATTTAAAAATTGCAATTTGCCTGTGAAATGTCAAACATATGTATATGTATATGTATATGTATATGTATATGTATATGTATATGTATATGTATATAAAAATGTATATGATAATCACTACTTAATAGTCTTACTTGTTAAAATTTTAACAAGTTAAGATGAGATAGAAAAGTAATAATAAACTAAGAAATAGATGATTGTGGGTGAAATGTATAAATATATTTTAATTATAATTGTAATTTTATTCTTTAATAATTTTGAATATTTCCTGGATAGTGTAAGCAAGAATTCTGCAATCTGCCAAAATATAAACAGTAATAGTAAACTGAAGAGGTTCCACTGAGTAAAGTTTATCAGGAACAGGATCATTAGACAGAATGTCTGTGAATTACCAGTATTAGGAAATGTTTAATGGCTGAACAAGGGAGAATTAAGTGGGCAAAAGCAAGAAGGGAGATACTTTCAGGTTATTATTCTTCACACAAATTGGGAGAAAAATGCCTTTGCCAAGCCTAGATGGCATAGAAAGTGCTAGGAGGATTAGAATAATGCAACCTTCAGTGAAAAATAAAACTGGTTAATATGACGAGACAATTTTAAATTTCTATTAAAATTAACCTCATTACTCCAAAGAAAAACACTGAAGAGAAGTCAAGACTTCTCTAGGATCCATCTGATACAGTGTGTTAAGACTCCTGTCAATTATTTTTATAAACTCTCGAGGCTCAAGGCTTTCTGTCTTTACTGTAGCATCTTAACAACAAGAATTTTGAATCTCAGTGTGATCATGAACTTGATTTAGAAATAAATGACAGATGATGGAAGGGAGATAATACAATCTTGTGTGCCAGAATTTCTCTACATTTTACGTATATCAGCACCACCTCAGAAAAATTCCTAAAAGGAGCAATACTGCAATTATGCACAATGCACTTTCACTAACAATTCTTTAGATATTCAAGTAAGGCACACTAGCTAGCTTTAGTCAA
Organism: Meriones unguiculatus; assembly: GCF_030254825.1. Taxonomy (NCBI): domain Eukaryota; kingdom Metazoa; phylum Chordata; class Mammalia; order Rodentia; family Muridae; genus Meriones; species Meriones unguiculatus. Next base: position 50,589,638 of record NC_083363.1, read on the forward strand.
CATGTAGGCAGTTAAATCATTAACAGTCTTAAACTGATTAAAGATATATGTATTGGCATACTACAGTTATTATATACAAGAAGGTCTAATGCGTAATCCACAGTGAAATAAAGCACCAAAAATGTATTGGTAATCTAAAAACAAAAAATAACAACAGCAAACAACTAAAGCAAATCTGAGATACATTAATCCTTCTACTACACTGTGTGAGATCATTGCAGACTTTCATATCTGTTCTTATTTTTAAATTTAGTTTACATCCTTGTTGTAGCTCCATCTCCTCTCCCGTCCCAGGACAACCCTCACTACCACCTCGTCCCCATTCACCATTTTCTCAGAAAAGAAGTACTTTCTTTCCCATCCACTCCAGCTCATCAGGATTGAGTATATCCTCTTCCCTCTGTAACCTGGCAAGGCAGTCCCACCAGGGGGAAGTGATCAAAAAGCTGGCAAGTGAGTTCTTGTCCCATACAGTCCCCACTTCCCTTACCGGAAGACCCACAGGAAGCCTAAGTCGTCCATCTGCTACATCTTTGTAGGGTGCATACATCCAGTTCATGCATGGGACTTGGTTGATGGTTCAGTCCAGGCCCTGGTTAGTTGTCTCTGTCGTTCTTCTTGTGGTGTCCCTTTAACCTCCACGTTCTTTTCTCTTTCCTCCCACGTTTCCACAAGACTCCCTAAACATTTACCAGTGTTTGGCTCTGAGTCTCAGCATCTGTTTTGAGAAGATTCTGGGTAGAGCCTCTCAGAGGTCAACTTTGACAGACGCTGTCTGCAAGCTTAGGAGAGTACAGTTCATAGTGTCAGTTGTCGGTACTCTCTAATAGGGTGGGTTTGGGTTGGGAAAGGCGTTGGTTGGGCATTCCTTCAAGAGAGGAGGCACAGAGAGTTAAGCGGGTGGAGATCAGACCTGGGGAAAACAAAGGCAAGAAGACAGAAGGCCTATAGAGAAAAGAGAAACTGAAGATGGGGGTATCTCTGTCACAAGCTGGAGACCTAAGTCAGGGTAGGCTCCTGGGAGGATATGAGGGGGAATCAAGCAGAGAACTAGCAGCAGGAGCCATAGGGAATGAAGAGCACACCCTCTAACTAGACTAGTCTCCCATCAGAAGGGTGGGAACAGCAACACTCAAAACACTTCGACCCAAAATTTACCCTGCCTAAAAGATGTTCAGGGATAAAGATGGAACAAGTAGAGCAGAAACTTAGGGAGTGCCAAGCCACTGGAGTGTTTCAGTATGTGTGAGTTATCAAGGATATGGCTAAGGATATACTATATGACTGGGAGGTGAAATTAAGGAATGAGGGTCTGTTCTGCATCTAATGGTGTAAAGATACAAATATTATTAAATGAAGATAAAAGGTAACAGGGGTTTCCTTGTAAACAGATAGAGAATAAACACAAGAAAAATTATACTGGTTCATTTTGTTTGTTTGTTTGTTTGTTTTATATAAACCAGTGGTTCCTATTTAGGAAAGATATCAAATAGATAGAATTTTATATGATTTCAAAAGTTATTGTTACCCTTTGAAATTTTTATTAGGTTCTTCAGTAGGCATTTAAGCTCTGGAACAGCAAACATTTTATACTTGTATGATCATATGCAACATTAGCTATAACCTTACTAATTCTCTGGTATTGAAAATCTCCAAGGATCACACACAATGTATTAATATCCTTTGGTACACCTCCCCTTATACCACTCCCCTAGTCTACTGATAGGGGAGGTACTCTTCCCCTTCTATCTGACCCTAGCCTATATCAGGTCTCATTAGGGGTGGCTGTGTTGTCTTCCTTTGTAGCCTGTCAAGGTTGATCCTTCCTCAGGGGGAGGTGATCAGAGAATCTGCCACTGAGTTCATTACAGAGACAGCATCTGATTCCCTTACTAGGGACTCCACTTGAAATTTTATGAAAGAAGGGAGAGCTACAAAAAGACCTGGAGAGATCAGGAGCTCCAAAAGGAGACCAACAGAACCAAAAGAAACAGGGCCTTGGGGGCCCTGCAGAGACTGATACCCCAACCAAGGACCATGCATGGAGAGAACCTAAAACCACTGCTCAGATATAGCACATAAAATATTTTTTTAATGCAATAGGGACTTTACTAAAAGAAAAACAGAAAGCATGAAGAATAACAAACTCATCATTGGAAATAAATTTGTGATTGGATATCAAACAGTCTATATTATTTTCATTCACATTTTGGGTTTCTTTAATGTAATATTAAATATGGTGGGGAAATACTCAACCCAAACAAAAGAATAAAAAATACAAATAAAACAACATGATAATGTACATATATAGGTGTGTGTGTGTGTGTGTGTGTATAATATTTATGAAAGTAAAGGCAAATCCCATGAATTAACTATGGAAATAAAGAATATACAATATATAGATAAAAACATTCTTTCTTGTGCCACAGGAAAGGGCTAATATGTCAGCTCCTGCAGACATTGACGATGTAAACTACAGAGTCAGGACAAAGTGAGAATATTTGTTTTATAAACACTGTATGCTATCTTAGGAATGGCACTGTGGAGTTAAATGCTGAAATACAGTCAATCACAGCTTCTTGGCAGTTCTGGAGAAAAAGAAATAAGCCTTTAAAAATCAACCCAGGGGATTTTTCAGGCTAAAGTCAAGGAATGGCAAAGTCAGATTCTCAATTATATTGTAACCCAGGTAAGTGTTAGAGTGTGAATTTCAGCAGGAAAATAGGTTAACTTTTGATCGGGTGCCCACCAGAGTAGTTCTGATAAAGAATGGCCGAGGGGTTTAATGTGCTGAGGAGCAATTGTGGATGTGGAGGATTGGATGGCAGGGAGAGAGGCTAATGAAGTGACAACAAAATGTGTGGCCTGCCATTAGAGAGAGGATGAGAACAAAATGACTCTTGGTTGTGACTTTCATGTCAGGGGAGGACAAGGTCATTAACTGAGATTAGAAATGCAGGAGTGAGGTTGAGAAGAGGGAGAGAGATAATTAGTGGAAACTATAGCATAAGTTTTCTTTCTGGAGAGTACCCAGTGTAAAGGTTAGTTGACACAACATTTATTTTTTTATTTTATTTTCTTATTTTTTTAATATTAGTTACAGTTTATTACCTTTGTATCCCAGCTGTATCCTGTTCTCTCATTTCCTCCCATTCCCACCCTCCCTCCCTCATCTTCTCCCTACCGCTTTCCAAGTCTACTGATAGGGGAGGACCTCCTCCCCTTTCATCTGACCCGAGCTTATCAGGTATCTTCAGGCCTGGCTGCAAATTCCACCTCTGTGGCCTACAAGGGCTATTCCTCCCTCGAGTGAGGGTCGGGGGAGGTCAAAGAGCCAGCCATTGAATTCATGTCAGAAATAGTCCCTGTTCCCCTTAATAGGGTACCCACTTGGAGATTGATCTACCATGGGCTACATCCGAGCAGGTGTTCTTCGTTATATCTATACATGGTCCTTGGTTGGAGAAACAGTCTCAAAAAAGACCCCTGTGACCAGATGTATTTGGTCCTTGTGGAGCTCCTGTATTCTCCAGGTCTTAGTAACTCCCCCTTTTTTCATATGATTCCCTGTACTCTCCCGAAGGTTTGGTTATGAGTCTCAGTATCTGCTTTGATACACTTCTAGACAGAGACTTTCAGAGGCTCTCAATTGTAGGACACAGTATTTACAAGGTGGTGGCCATAGCAGTGAAAAGCTGGAGAGAGAAGTTAAGTAAGTGAATGGCATCGTGGTGATAGTCACCAAAGCAGCAGACCAGCTGAAGGAAGAGAAGCAGCATGGAAGACAGAGCAGCAAAGGCACAGAGAGGAGCAAACCCTTGGCTCTGCCTGAATGCTGATTCCCTGAGTCTCCGCTGCAAAGATTTGTCCTCACAGTCATGTGGAGCAGGGGTAATTACAAGGACACTGACAGGCAGCCTTCGGTGACAGACATCGGGAAAATCATTTTATGTATTTCCCAGGGTATTTTAGTGGGATTTAGAAGTGAAACCAGATTGCAGTGGGTGGAAACAGCAAATACGATGTGAGGAATACAAGACAGGGAATATGGTCTCATGTTAAAAGAATCATCACACTTATACACCCAGATTTATTTTATTGAAATAAAAACTAAGATGACAAAGTAAGAAGAATTTTGTTGGACTTTTAGTTTTAAGGTGAAGAGCATAACATTTACTTTCCTTTTGCTTTCAAAAGTTAGCACTGCAGTTCACTACACTGGAAAATATTACTGAGGAGTCCATCAGTCCACTTTCATGAACTGTGTTCCATGTTTTGGCAGATGTGTGTAGTCTGTACTATTACTCCATCATCTATGTTGTTGGGAGATCATTTCTGTGGCTTGTCAATATAATACTGTAACCGTGTAGGCTTAGGGTGTCCCTGCTGAAAATTCAGTTAGTACAACCATGAGGCTAAAGAGGGTACTTTCCCCCATGTGCTTGGATGTCTGTCAAAGCGAGGTCAGTCAGGGATGAGACTTTAGTGAAATTATGAGCATTACATAACTGCGTGGTTCTCTCATATAGAACACTCATGAAGGATAGCAACCGTCTCTGTGTGAACAGGAACAAAGAATGCCCAGAGTCTGGGAAGTCACAACCTAGTTCAAGAGCAATTATCACCTAGTTCAAGTTACCGTTATAGTATCACGGGGCCAAAACTTTCAAAGTTAAGCAGCAGAGTTGGAAATTACACTACAGTCTATTTATGAAATATCATAAGACCTAATATTTACTCTAACTGTAGCTATCTTGGAACTGCTGTTATAAGGAATGGCTGCTTTGAGTAGTAAACTAGATAACTCCCATTTCTCTTTTGCATGAATGGCGTAGGTGTGTGATTATATTAATCTCCTTTTACCTCCTCAAAAAGATAAAATTATTGACCTTCTGACTTTTTTGCATGCTATCACTAAAAGTTGTTTATCTCTGTAGTTTACTTGATATAACAATCATTAAAAATCATTTGTAAAAATATTGTGAATAAGTTTATCCACAGCAGTATAACAGCAATGCAGGGGAAAATCAGGCTCATAGAAGAGTACCCTTCTCAGTCTTGTAATGGGAACTGAATACCAGCGTATTTTCAGGAAATCACCAGGCCTTTACAATCATCTGATGCTATGGACTGAGCACTTACCATGTTTTCAGTCTCACCAATGTGAAACTAGCTGCTGGAGGATTATTCAGCCTGTATTGTGGGAAAGCCACTCTGATGAAAGCCACTTTAAGATATATTGATTTTTTTTCTGTTCTCTTTCTATGAAGAACACTGGGTAGTATATGTTTCTATATTCTTATAATATCTAGAACATATGAGATACGGATTAAAATCAGCCAATTATGTTAAAATACTTTTGTACAAATAGTGCGAATTCATTTATTTTTTTATTTTTTATTTTTTTTACCAAGAGCAGAAGTAATCAGAATAGTATTGACAACTCGTTGCTGTGATATAGAATTTTCACTTAAAAGCAGAAGCACAGGGAATAGGTCAGAACACCAAGAGAAATACAAAACTGATTAAAGCTATAAATGTTACAATGTTATAGAAACAGCAGAGAGAAGTGTGAAGCTCCTCGAACAAACTTGCTCCATAAGAGAAAGTGTACATGTAAACGTCTAGAGAAGATGAGAGATGATTTTACAGACTGAACATCTGATACTATGATTGAATTTCTGAGGAATGATGGACAAGACTAGAATGCAGGTACATCACTGACAAAGACAGAGAAGATAATTAAGTTAGAAGAGAAAACACAGCCATAAAAATCTCTCCCTAATACAGACAGAAAAGTAAACAAATGGAAATAAAACTGAAACAAAGATTTAAACTACCTAAATCATATGTAGACAGTCCAATGAATATGGTTTTATGGTTTTAATTTTAATATACTTATAACACTATTACATGAATCTTCTACATGAAATTTTTTATTTAATGAGCAAGGATAAATGATATGCCACTGTCTTTATAAATAGTGGGGAAAATAGACCCCAAGAATAAACTCAACAAAAACGCAGTGTGTGATTCTCATTACTTTCAGGTTTCTAATTACATAAGTGATGAGTTAAAAGTAATATCTATATTTTATTTATTTATTTATTTGTTTGTTTATTCCAATTTATTCACTTAGTATCCCCACTACAACTCCTTCCCTCATCCCATTCACCCTCCCTCTTCTTCCCCTATGCCCTTTTCCTAGTCCACTGATAGAGGAGGACCTCCTCCCCTTCCATCTGACCTTAGCTTCTCAGGTCTCATCAGGATTGGCTGCATTGTCTTTCTCTGTGGCCTGGTAAGGCTGTCCCTCCTCAGGGGGAGGTGGTCAAAGAGCTAGCCACTGAGTTCATGTCAGAGACAGCACATGTACATATTTCAATTGATAATATGTAGGATTTGTGTTTACTTTAGTGGGTAGTTTGGTGATAGTATTTAAGGATCAAATTAATTTAATCCTAAAAACTACATCTGAAATTAATGTTCACCTTCTATTTTAATATTTGTATTCTTTACTCTCTATCCTTCCATCTGAATCTTTCTTTTCTTTCATTTCTTTACTGTTCTTTTCTTTGCTTTTTTCTAGTAGAAGAAAGTAAAATACTTTGGGTCTATGATAGATTTTGCCCATTCCTCCTAAGAGCTAATAGGCTTAGCAGAAGTACAGACTTTATCAGTCTTAATAAATTTGACAATTATCCTTAAAATTAGTTAGTTAAGTGGAAAAATCATATACATTGATAAACTGAAACCATGTCAGCTTTCTTGTAGTTAATTTTCACTTTTCTTTTTTTCTTATATTAAACATAGATTCTTTTCTTATACAACACCACTTTAATATTGTTTCCTCTCAATGTCTCCTCACCTCCTCTTCATCTGGATACACTCCCTCCTTCTGTCTCTCATTAGACAAAAAAAAAAAAAAGAGGTAAAGAGGTATCTAAGAGACAATAAAATAACCCTTCATACCAAACATGGACAAGAAAAGCTAACACAAAAATAAAAGAAACATAAAAAAAAAAAGGCAGATGCTGAGACTCATAACCAAACTTTGGGCAGAGTGCAGGGGATGATACGAAAGAAGAGGGAGTTAGTAAGACCTGGATAAGTAAGGATCTCCACAAGGACCAAATATATCTGGGCACAGAGGCTTGTCTGAGACTGCTTCTCCTACCAAGGACCATATATGGATATAACCTAGAACTCCTGCTCGACGTAGCCCATGGCAGCTCAGTATCCAAGTGGGTACCCTAGTAATAGGAACAGGGACTATGTCTGACATGAACTCAGTGACTAGCTCTTTGACCTCCCCACCCCCTGTGGGAGGAGCAGCCTAGCTAGGCCACAGAGGAGGGCATTGCAGCCAGTCCTGGTGAGACCTGATAAGTTAGTGTCAGATGGAAGGGAAAAAGGACCTCCCCTATCAGTAGAGTTAGAGGGGCAGAGAGGAGACTAGGGAGGGAAGGTGGAATTGGAAGGGAATGAGGGAGAGGGATACAGCTGGGATACAAAGTAAATAACCTGTAATTAATATAAAAAATAAAAATTTAATTAAGAAAAGGAAAGGCATTAAGAAAAAGAAATGACAGAGCTTCTTTAAGTCTATAGATTTTAGTTTGTTTATCCTATATTATAAGTCTAATATCCATTTATGAGTGAGTATATATCACATGTGTCCTTCTTCAGGGTTACTGCACTAAGAATGATCTTTTCTAGTTCCACCTATTTGCCTGCAATTTTCATGATTTCTTTGTTTTTAATAGCTGAGTAGTATTCCGTTGTTTAAATGTACACAATTTCTGTACCCATTCTTTGGTTGAGAGACATCTAGTTTGTTTCCAGATTCTAGCTATTATGAATAAATCTACTATGAAGATAGTGTAGCAAATGTCCTTATTGTATGGTTGAGAATCTTTCGGATGTATGCCTAGGAGTGGTATAGCTGGGTCCTGAGTTAGGACTATTACCAGTTTTCTGAGACAGCAACTTGAGTTAGACTTTTTTTTTTCATACACACTATATGTGATTCATCATTTATCTTCTCTGTGGATATTGTTCCCCGATTTATTCATAAGTTTTTTAATTTTATGTAATCCCAGTTGTCAATGTAAAGTTTATGGCCTATGCTATAGGAATCATTTAATGAAAGTACTTGTATATATTCTAAAGTGTTTATGCTCTGTCCTTACCTGCTTTATGCTACAAGTTTAATAATTATGCTAATTATATATGTGTTATGTTATATTTACCTTATGTTATGGTCTTTGATCTACATTTGAAATGTTTTTATTAGGATAAAAGAGAGGGTTCTGGTTTCATTTTTCCAGTTAATATCAGGTTTTCCAAGTACCACATGACAAGGAGGTTTTATTTTCTAACAAAGGATTTTTGTTAATGAAATTGTAACAAAATAGGTGAAATATTGTGGTCTTATTACAGCTACTTCTTATATTTCTTTTTCTTATTTAAGTATCATAAAAATGCTTGGTTTCATATGTCATTATTGTCTTTACCCCATTTCACCCCAATGCCCACACCATCTCTCCTGATATGTGTTCCTCTCCCCAGAAAGCAAGTTTTCTGCTTTCATCTATAATGATCTTCAGTAATAAACAATTTTTTGAAATGGAATAACCATTATTTTATGAATCACTTATATTCCAACGTGCATTTAAGAACTGAAACTTTGGAGCTGCTTGCGAATAAAAAGAAAAAAATATGAAAACAAGAAAAGAACTTTAAGATATCAGCTTGGGAAAGGACTTTCTGAATAGAAAAGTGTGTGTGTGTGTATGTGTGTGTGTGTGTGTGTGTGTGTGTGTGTTTATCTGATGATGGGCACCAAGGCTACATTTATATCTTAGCCACTAGGAGTAACTCCACAATAGAGTTGTACAGGTATCTGTACTATGTGCTGATTTCCATTTTCTTTTATTTATTGTCAACAGTGACATAGAAGGAACACTGAAAGTAATCGTTTTAGAATCTTGAAGAAACTCAGCACTTAAATTTTAGTGTCTGAAGTAATTTATGTATTTTGTTTTTTTTATTTTTTTAAGTTTTTTAATATTAATTATAGTTTATTTACTTTGTATCACAGCTGTAGCCCTCTCCCTCATTCCCTTCTAGTTCCACCCTCTCTCCCTCATCTCCTTGCATGCCCCTCTCTAACTCCACTGATACGGGAGGTCCTCCTTCCCTTCCATCTGACCTTAGCTTATCAGGTCTCACCAGGACTGGCTGCAATGTCCTCCTCTGTGGCCTGGCTAGGTTGTTCCTCACACATTGGGTGGTAAGGTCAAAGAGCTAGGCACTGAGTTCATGTCAGAGACATTCCCTGTTTCTCTTATTAGGGAACCCACTTGGATACTGAGCTGCCATGGGCTATGTCCGAGCAGGGTTTCTAGGTTATATCCATGCACGGTCCTTGGTTGGATAATCAGTTTTAGACAAGACCCTGTGCCCAGATATATTTGGTCCTTGTAGTGCTCCTGTCCTCTCCAGGTCTTACTAACTCCCCTTTCTTTTGTATGATTCCCTGCACTCTTCCCAAAGTTTGGTTATGAGTTGCAGCATCCGCTTTGATACACTGCTAGGTAGAGTCTTTCAGAGGCTCTCTGCAGTAGGCTCCTCTCCCGTTTTTGTTTTCTCCTACTTCCAATGTCCATCCCATTTGTCTTTCTAAGTGAAGATTGATCATCTTAATCCAGGTCCTCCTTCTTGTTTAGCTTCCTTAGGTGTACAGATTTAATATGTTTATCCTATCTCACAGCACAGGAAGAGCAACAATCAATAAATGGGACCTCATGAAACTGAAAAGTTTCTGTAAAGAAAAAGACACTGTCGTCAGAACAAAAGGACAGAATACAGACTGAGAAAGGATCTTCACCAACCCTATACCTGACAGAGGGATAATATCCAGAATATATAAAGAACTATAGAAGTTAAAAAACAACAAAACAAGTAATATAATTAAAAAAATGAGATAGGGAGCTAAACAGGGAATTCTGTACAGTAATGTAGAATGGCAGAGAAACGGTTAAAGAAATGCTCAAAGTCCTTAGCCATCAGGGAGATGCAAATCAAAACAACCCTGAGATTTCACCTTACACCCATCAGAATGGCTAAGATCAAAAACTCAAGTGACAACACATGCTGGAGAGGTTGTGGAGAAAGGGGAACCCTCCTTCACTGCTGGTGGGAATGTAAAATTGTACAACCACTTTGGTGCTTTCTCAGACAATTAGGAATAGTGCTTCCTCAAGATCCAGCTATACCACTCCTAGGCATTTATCCAAAAGATGCTAAAGTACACTTCAAGGTCATTTGCTCAACCATGTTTGTAGGAGCTTTACTCATAACAGCCAGAAGCTGGAAACAACCCAGATGTCCCTCATCGGAGGAATACGTACAGAAATTGTGGTACATTTACACAATGGAATACTACTCAACAATTAAAATCAAGGAAATCATGAAATCTGCCCAGGCAAATGGTGGGATCTAGACAAGATCATCCTGAGTGAGGTATCCCAGAAGCAGAAAGACACACACGGTATACACTCACTTATAAGTGGATACTGAAGTAATTTATTTTTCTACCATTCATGTACACTATTATTTATCAATTATCCTTACCAATGTTAGTAGTTGTTTCTATTTTAGTTATGAAAAGTTCATGTTAATGATGTTGAAATAAATTATTTATCATAAATTATTATGATAAAGCTAAACATTGTGCAACAAGATTACCAAGACAGTCCTTCGGACTATTCCTAGTGCTGAGAGTAAAGCTGCGCATCACAAACTATATTTTTCTAAGTGTTTCATTTATGAGTACTTAATGGATATCTATCACACTTCATATAATCACTTGGCAAATTTTCTCCTTGTTCTATTGACTGTTTATTCACACTGAAGTTTCCTTTGCTATGAATAGTTTAAGTTGATAAAATCCCATTTTCAATGATTGTTATTGTATCTTTACATATTAAAGTTGTATTCTGAAAGTCCTTTTCTTTTTTTATTTTTTATTAATTACAGTTTATTCACTTTGTATCCCCCCATAAGCCCCTCCCTCCTCCCCTCCCAGCCCCACCCTCTCTCCTCCTTCTTCTTGCTTGCCCCTCCCAAGTCCACTGATAGGGGAGGTCCTCCTCTCTTTCCTTCTGATCTTAGTCTATCAGATCCCATCAGGAATGGCTGTATTGCTATCTTCTGTGGCCTGGTAAGGCTGCTCCCCCCTCAGGGGGAGGTGATCAAAGAACAGGCCTATCAGATTATGTCAGAGGCAGTCTCTCTTCCCATTACTATGGAACCCACTTGGACACTAAACTGCCATGGGCTACATCTGTGCAGGGGTTCTAGGTTATCTCCATGTATGTTCCTTGGTTGGAATATGGGTCCCTGAGGAGACCCCTGTGTTCAAATTTTCTGGTTGGTTGCTCTCCTTGTGGGGTTCCCGACCTCTCCAGATCTTACTATTTCCTACTTCTTACTGAAGATTCCATGCACTTTGCCCATCAGTTGGCTTTAAGTCTCATTGTCTGCTTTTATAGTCTGTATGGCAGAGCTTTTCAGAGGCCCTCTGTGGCAGGTTCCTATGGAGTATTACTCTGCAATGAAAAATAAGGAAATCATGAAATTTGCAGGTAAATAGTGGGACTTGGAAAGGATCATCCTGAGTGAGCTGTCCCAGAAGCAGAAAGACACACACGGTATATACTCTCATATAGACATATAACATAGGATAAACCTACTAAAACCCTGAACATCTAAAGAAACTAATCAAGAGAGCGGACCCTGACTAAAACGCTCAATCCCCATCCTGAAAGGCAAAGAGGATAGATATTAGAAGAAGAAGAAAACTGAAAGTCCTTTTCAAGTCTACCTCTTGATATATTTCCCTTTATTTCTCTACAAGCTTCAAAGTTTCACTCTTTAAATTATTTGTTCTGATAAGAATAGACATTTTTCCTACCACAGGATGAAAGAGATAATCTCTACCTCCCTTCTCCTATGAGATGGCTATTCTCTGTTGTTTAATGGCCTACATCTGGAATTAACTAAAAACCTAAACAGGTAGGCATTCTGGTCATTCTTATTTTTTTGACTGGATCATTTGAGGGTAGAAGTTTTACCTTAAATTTGGGCTACACTTTCTGGTGGCAACCTATATAAAGGATATGGACGTGAATGGAAAATACACATTTTACAAAAGGTAGTTTTGTTCAAGAAATGTTGCTCACAATCTAAATATCTTTATGGAGAAGAATGAAAATAGTTCCCTATTTCACACCATGTTTGAAAACAATTGATCCCAAAAGAATCAGGATTTTCCGATACATTCTTGGCTACATCTATTTTAGCAAGTAGCATGATGCTTTTGTTAAGTAGGAGTCAGTTGCCTAACTTGAAATTAGGCGTGTGACATCTCCAGAATTATTCTTTCTGCTCAGTATTTCTTTAGCAATTTCAGTAGTTTGCTTTTGATTCATGCAAAACATGACATTGGTATTTTTTATGATTATGCATTGCGTCTGTCGATTATTTTCCATGATATATTTTTTCTCTTATTGAAGGGTGAGGTACATTTGCATATATACCTAAGTTCAAAGTTTTTAATGACTTAATCTGGACAACACTTTTACATGTGATAAACACATTCAATAAAGAAACATGATAGAAAATCAAACTGAAAAACTTATGGATTTCTATATTTAAATAGCAATCATTTTTTTAATAGAAAAGAATTTTTATTCCATTTTTCCTATTGGTTTACTGAATTGATCATCCTGGGACTGAAGAAAACAAACAAACAAACAAATGAATCCCAAAACCAAGGGTACATTCTTGTGATGGGATCAGCCATTCCTTCTCAGACTATATGCATACTCTTTAGATAAATTGCCATGATATTTGGCAGTGCCCATGAAAATTGAGGTTGAGTATAAAAATGCTTTCCTTATGCCCAGCAAGGGTCAGAATGTTCTAATGTTGCTTTATTGAGGACTGTGATATAGGCACTCTTATTATATTCTCATGATGAGAAAAAAAAACATGAAATAATTCAATTCACATACCTAAGGCAAAGAAACAGAACTACAATAAAAATATTAAAACACTGAAGAAACAAAATTTGAAGAGGAAACTAGAAGTTGTAAATTTTGATTGGAAGTGAAAAACACCATCACAAACTTCAAGTGTGCTTATTTTAAAAGACATTGTTGTGTGGGGGAGACATTTCTCATCAGTTAAATGGTCTTTTTTTGTGTGATACAGAAGGCATTAATTTGGTAACCAGCACTGAAGTAAGGCATATCACAATTCTCTATAAATCCAGGTATTTGGGATCCCATCTTTTCTTCTGCTCTTCATGAACACATAAACACATGTGCATAAAACACACTGTAGTTTACACATACAAAAGTACAGATGAATAATGAGTAAAATCTGTATTCATAAAGACTTCTTTAGATTTATATGTTCACATAAATAGTTCTGTTTTCCAAGTTTCAAATAAATTATTTTAATTGTAAATATGGGTTTTTAGATTTTTGAAGGGAATTAGAGACTGAGAGTTAAGAATGCTATAATACAACCATCACACAGAAACAACAGACAACCTTGACCTTTGGAAATCTTTTGAGATACAATAAATCTTATGGCATTTCACTTTATTTTAATTATAGATTTTGTCCAAAGCAGATATTTTATCTACATGAAATGCCAAATGTTGGTCAAATTCCAATAGATTTTACAATTAAGAATCCACTCTCTTTCACACAGTTTACAGCAGCCTTAATGAGGTGTTAATGAGCTGTCAATTCCTAATATATGCTAAAGAGCCAGAGCAGTCTGTGAGGAAATCCAGATAAGCAATATGTTAGTCTTCACACATGCTCAAATGGATAATTCCAAGATTTATAACCACATTTAAGTTACACAATTTTGATCCAATGTAATTTATTAAGGAAGCATTCCTTTAAAAATACTAGGTTATTTCAAGTTATAAACAATTGGATGAAAATAATATCCCACCTTTGATATTATACTTTGTGAAGGCAATTTCCCCTAACTGTAGACTGAATGATACAATTTCTCTCAAATAAAACTGCTTTACTCATACGCTGCATTTTTTAATTGAATATATGTAGGAAAGTGCAGATAGAAAGACAATGTCATTTTCAGATAGAGTGCCATGAATGGAAAATCCTTTCCCTATCTCCATAGATATAAGCACTGTGATTCTCTTATCTGCACTTTTACTCTAGAAGCAAGAAATGTGCAACAAAAGACATGGAGATAAGAGGACTTAATTTCAAATAGCCAGCCAGTCCCAATCAGAGTCACATAGCCGTCAAGTATACCAGCCAATCCCAATTGAGGTTATATATAGCCTTAAAAGGTCTGGCCTTAAGGCCCAGAAAATATTTTCAACAAAATCATTGAAGAAAATTTCCCCAAGCTAAAGGAGAGGCCAATTAGAATACATGAGGCCTACAGAACACCCAACAAATTTGACCAGAAAAGAAAATCCTCCTGCCACATAATAATCAAAACAGTAAGTATACAGAACAAAGAAAAAAATACTAAAAGCTGCAAGGGAAAAAGGCCAAGTAACATATAATGGCAAACCCATTAGAATCACACCTGACTTTTCAACAGAGACTATGAAAGCCAGAAGGGCCTGGACGGATATCATGCAGACCCTAAGAGAACACAGATGTCAGCCCAGGCTACTATACCCAGCAAAACTCTCAGTCCTCATAGATGGAGAAAACAAGATATTCAATGAAAAAAACAAATTTCAACAATACCTACAAACAAATCCAGCATTACAGAAGACACTGGAAGGGAAAATACAACCCAAGAAAGCTAGCCACATTCAAGAAAACACAGGAAATAAATAACCTCACTTCAGTAAAACAAAAAGCAACCAAGCACACAACCTGATGACCACAGCCAACATCAAAATCAAGAGATCTAACAGCCACTGGTCATTAATCTCTCTCAACATCAATGGACTCTACTCTCCAATAAAAAGACACAGATTAACAGAATGGATACGTAAACAAAATCCAGCAATCTGTTGCATAGAAGAAACACACCTAAGACACAAAAATAGACATTACCTGAGGGTAAAGGGTTGGAAGACGACTTTCCAAGCAAACGGACCCAAGAAGCAAGCAGGAGTAGCCATTGTAATATCTGATAAAATAGACTTTCAACCAAAATTAATCAAAAGAGATGGGGAAGGACACTTCATACTCATCAAGGGAAAATTCCACCAGGAAGACATCACAATCCTGAACATCTATGCCCCAAATACAAGGGCACCCACATTTGTGAAAGAAACATTGATAAAATTTAAAGCACATATAGATCCCCACACATTAATAGTGGGAGACTTCAACACCCCACTCTCAACAAAGGACAGGTCAACCAAACAGAAATTAAACAAAGAAACAATGTCTCTGACAGAAGTCATGAATCAAATGGACCTAACAGACATTTACAGAACTTTACACCCAAACACAAAAGAATTTACCTTCTTCTCAGCACCTCATGGAACCTTCTCCAAAATAGACTACATAATGGGTCACAAAGCGAGCCTCAACAGATACAAGAAGATTGAAATAATCCCATGTATCTTGTCTGATCACCATGGAATAAAGCTGGACCTCAACAATAACAGAAATAACAAAAAGCCTACACACACATGGAAACTGAACAACTTGTTACTAAATGACAGCTGGGTCAGGGAAGAAATAAAGAAAGAAATTAAAGTCTTTCTAGAAATCAATGAAAATGAAGACACAACATACCCGAACTTGTGGGACACAATGAAAGCAGTGCTAAGAGGAAAGTTCATAGCACTAAGTGCCTTCAAGAAGAAATTTGAGACAGCTCATTCAAGCACCCTAATGGCTCACTTAAAAACCCTAGAAAAAGAAGAAGCAGACACACCAAGAAGGAGTAGACGGCTGGAAATAATCAAACTCAGGGCTGAAATCAATCAATTGGAAACAAATAAAACAATTCAAAGAATGAATGAAACCAAGAACTGGTTCTTTGAGAAAATCAACAAGATAGACAAACCCTTAGCCAGGCTAACTAAAAGGCAGAGAGACACCACCCAAATCAACAAAATCAGAAATGAAAAGGGGGATATAACTACAGACACTGAGGAAATCCAAACAATCATCAGGACTTACTTCAAAAGTCTATATGCCACAAAATTTGAAAATCTAAATGAAATGGACAATTTTCTTGATCGATTTGACTTACCAAAACTGAACCAGGATCAGGTAAATCAACTAAATAAACCTATATCCCCCAAAGAAATAGAAGCGGTCATCAAAAGTCTCCCATCCAAAAAAAAGCCCAGGACCAGATGGCTTCAGTGCAGAATTCTACCAGACCTTGAAAGAAGAGCTAACACCAATTCTCTTCAAACTATTCCACAAAATAGAAACAGAAGGAATATTACCAAATTCATTCTATGAAGCCACAGTCACCTTGGTACCTAAACCTCACAAAGACTCAACAAAGAAAGAGAATTTCTGGCCAATCTCCCTTATGAACATTGATGCAAAAATACTTAATAAAATACTTGCAAACCGAATCCAAGAACATATCAAAGATATTATCCACTATGACCAAGTAGGCTTCATCCCAGGTATGCAGGGGTGGTTCAATATACGGAAATCCATCAATGTGATCCACCATATTAACAAACTGAAAGAAAAAAACCACATGATAATCTCCCTAGATGCTGAAAAAGCCTTTGACAAAATCTAACATCCATTCATGTTCAAAGTATTGGAGAGATCAGGGATACAAGGCACATATCTAAACATAGTAAAGGCGATATACAGCAAGCCTATAGCCAACATCAAACTGAATGGAGAGAAACTTAAAGCAATCCCACTGAAATCAGGGACAAGACAAGGCTGCCCACTCTCTCCATATCTCTTCAACATAGTGTTGGAAGTCCTTGCTAGAGCAATAAGACAGTTGAAGGAGATCAAGGGGATACAAATTGGAAAGGAAGAAGTCAAATTATCACTATTTGCAGATGATATGATAGTATACGTGAGTGACCCCCAAAACTCTACCAGGGAACTCCTACAGCTGATAAACACCTTCAGCAAAGTGGCAGGATACAAAATTAACTCAAAGAAATCAGTAGCCCTCCTGTATACAAAAGACAAAAGGGCTGAGAAAGAAATTAAGGAAACAACACCCTTCACAATAGCCACAAATGACATAAGGTACCTCGGAGTAACCCTAACCAAGGAAGTCAAAGACTTGTATGAAAAAAATTTCAAATCTCTGAAGAAAGAATTAGAAGAAGATATGAGAAGATGGAAAGATCTCCCATGCTCATGGCTTGGTAGGATTAACATAGTAAAAATGGCCATCTTACCAAAAGCAATCTACAAATTCAGTGCAATGCCCATCAAATTACCAACACAATTCTTTACAGACCTGGAAAGGAAAATTCTCAACTTCATATGGAATAACAAGAAACCCAGAATTGCTAAAACAATCCTCTACAATAAAAGATCTTCCAGAGGTATCTCCATCCCTGATCTTAAGTTGTACTATAGAGCAACAGTTTTAAAAACTGCATGGTACTGGCATAGAAACAGAATGGTGGATCAATGGAACCGAACAGAGGACCCAGAAATAAACCCACACACTTATGGACACCTGATCTTTGACAAAGACGCCAAAACCATACAATGGAAAAAAGATAGCATCTTCAACAAATGGTGCTGGTCTAACTGGATGTCTACATGTAGAAAAATGAAAATAGATCCATACTTGTCACCCTGCACAAAACTGAAGTCCAAGTGGATCAAAGACATCAACATAAAACCAGACACATTAAATCGGCTTGAAAAAAAAGTGGGAAATACCCTAGAACTCATTGGTACAGGGGGAAACTTCCTGAACAGAACACCAACAGCACAGGCTCTAAGAGCAACAACCAATAAATGGGACCTCATGAAACTGAAAAGCTTCTGTAAAGCAAAGGACACCGTCATCAAAACAAAGCTACCACCTACAGATTGGGAAAGAATCTTCACCAACCCTTTATCTGACAGAGGACTCATATCCAGTATATATAAAGAACTAAAGAAGCTGAAAAGCAGCAAACCAAGTAATCCACTTAAAAAATGGGGAACAGAGCTAAACAGAGAATTCTCTGTAGAGGAATACCTAATGGCAGAGAAGCACTTAAAGAAATGCTCAACCTCACTTGCCATTAGGGAAATGCAAATCAAAACAACCCCGAGATTTCACCTTACACCCATGAGAATGGCCAAGATCAAAAACTCAAGTGACAACACATGCTGGAGAGGTTGTGGAGAAAGGGGAACCCTTCTCCACTGCTGGTGGGAATGTAAACTTGTACAACCACTCTGGAAATCAATCTGGCGCTTTCTCAGACAACTAGGAATAGCGCTTTCTCAAGATCCAGCCATACCACTACTGGGCATATATCCAAAAGAGGCTCAAGTACACAAAAAGGACATTTGCTCAACCATGTTTGTAGCAGCTTTATTTGTAATAGCCAGAAGCTGGAAACAACCCAGATGCCCCTCAACTGAAGAATGGATGCAGAAATTGTGGTACATCTACACAATGGAATATTACTCAGCAATGAAAAATAAGGAAATCATGAAATTTGCAGGTAAATGGTGGGATCTGGAAAGGATCATCCTGAGTGAGTTGTCCCAGAAGCAAAAAGACACACATGGTATACACTCACTCATATAGACATACAACATAGGACAAACCCACTAAAACCTGTGCATCTAAAGAAACTAAGCAAGAGAGAGGACCCTAACTAAAACGTCCAATCCCCATCCAGGAAGGCAAAGAGGATGGACATCAGAAGAAGAAGAAAACAGGAAACAACCTAGGAACCTACCACAGAGGGCCTCTGAAAGCCTCTGCCCTTCAGACTATCAAAGCAGATGCTGAGCCGGATGGGCAACTGTTGGGCAGGAGAACGGAATTTTAGGTAAGAACTGGGAAATAGTAAGAGCTGGAGAGGACAGGGTCTCCACAAGGAGAGCAACAGAACAAGAAAATTTGAACATAGGGAACTTTCCAGAGACTCATACTCCAACCAAGGACTATTCATGGAGATAACCTAGAACCCCTGCACAGATGTAGCCCAGGGCAGTTCAGAGTCCAATTGGGTTACATAGTAATGTGAAGAGGGAGTGCCTCTGACATAATCTGATTGGCCTGCTCTTTGATCACCTCCCTCTGGGGGGGGGAGCAGCCTTACCAGGCCACAGTAGAGGACAATACAGCCACTTTTGATGTGAACTGACAGACTAAGATCAGAAAGGAGAGGAGAACCTCCCCTATTAGTGGACTTGGGGAGTGGCATGCAAGCAGAGGGAGGAGGGAGGGTGGGATTGGGAGGAGAGGAGGGAGGGGCTTATGGGGGATACAGAATGAATAAAGTGTAATTGATGAAAAATTTAAGAAAAAAGGGAAAAAAATAATTTAAGAACCTTAAATGACTTTCAAAATTGGAGGAAAACATGGAGTTAGTCAATTGGCATAGAGCACGTCTCGCCCCTGGGGGCAATGGTCTCCTGAACCTACTCAGACCTCGGACACCACCACTGCTAGTTCTAGAACTGAAGCAGGATGTTCCAACGAGGGGTTAAGGCTTCTCATAATATTTCCTATAAGCCCACACCTGTTTGTCTATATCCCCCATTTTTATTCATTATTAGCCAGATAGAGCCAAGTAATTGTGGTAATGATACTTGCTTTTTTGCCCAATGCTGGAATGCTAGTAAATTTAGGTATGCCCTGGTTACTCGCATGCCTCACTGGGTGCCTGTGCCCATTGATGCCCCTCACGCTATGACTCTCTTCAGACAGAAAAGGGATCTTGGAACTACAGCCACCATTGTTACTACCATCTCATTGACGGCTGTTGGAGCTACCACCAGGGCATTAGCCATGAGTCATACTGGGCAGACTGCTCAGACCCTGAATAATCATTTAGCCAATGTAGCTCATGCCTTAGTTGTACATAAAGGAATTAATGCTCAACTAAAAGGAAGCTTGATGGTGTTCAATCAGAGGATTGACCTCTTGCAGGAGCAAATGGATACCCTATGGCAAATCGCTCAACCTGGCTGTCAATGAAAGTATGCTGGACTTTGTGTCACTAGCATACAACATGAGAATTTTTCCTGTGCTGCAAATCTGTCTAAACAATTGTCGAGCTATATTTTAGGTAATTGGACTGGAGAATTCGGTACTACGATGGAGCAGCTGAGAGTGGCCATTGTCACAGTAAATTCTACCGGAGTGGACGCAGGACTAGCCACAGGATTATCATCATGGATTGCTGCAGCCATGAATCATCTGAAGGAATGGGCGGGCATGGGAGTGTTAGCAGGCCTTCTGGTGTTGGTCTCCTTGGTTTGCCTGTGGTATATATGCAAGATTAGAGTCTCACAACAGTGTGATGCAGCCATGATCATTCAGGCCTTTACAGCCATTGAAGCAGGACATTCTCCCCAAGCATGGTTGGATACCATAAAAAGCTAAAATGATATGCTCAGGATGCGAGGCACTGCACTCAGGGTCAGCCGCTTTGGACTCAGAGAAAAGCATGTCTGATTGCATGCGGGTTGATGCCCCAGGTCCCGCCTCTGAGAAAAAGGTATCGGACAGGTCTGATGCTCTTTGGGTGGATGACACCTAAATGAACAAATGAACATCTGTACAAAGTCCCAATTTATTTCTAATATCAGAGATCAGACCTCTACTCTTGCCTGATGCGTCTAAAACAAAAAGGGGGAATTGTAGAGAGCTGCGGAATGCTATGCCTTAAAGATGGAGCTGGTTTCCGCCTTCCACCTTCTTGATGGTGAGTGCTCTCTGTCACGAACAACTCCACATTTGGCTAAGGCCGAGCATCTGGCTTGCTTCCATGTATGTGGACCTATCTGCATTGCCCCCGTGGCACGCCTGGGTTGGCTACCCAGAGGCTATTTAAGATGTGGGCTGGCTTTCCCCGGGGTCAGAGGATTGTTCAATGTTCCTGAATAAACTGCATTGAAAAAAAAAAAAAAAAAAAAAAAAAGGTCTGGCCTTAAAAGGAGCCTTGAAGCTCCCTTTCGAGTCTCAGCCATTTTGTGAAGGTGATCTCAGCATGCTGGAATTCTCAGCAGAATAAACACTTTTGCTTTTGCAAACTACTTGAGTCTTGGTCTTTCCTTCAGAGAATTCTGGACCCTAATATGGGTATTAGAGGGTTTCAATAGGAAAGGGTTGGCCAATGATTCTTAAGTATTTCTCGGGTGTAAATGAATAACTCTTCATTATTTTTCAATAAAATTCATTCTGTTATGTGTCATGAAACTATCTTGCTATTATTGGCCTCTGGTGGTTACTTTGACAGATAAAATTCCTTGGCAAAATTTGGTAGGGTGAATAATTGAAAAGGGATGTAACAGCGGCACATCTATATGAAAATTAACATAGATTTCCAAATTATATGATTCATAAAGCCTATATGACTTTTACCAATCCATTTTTATTAAAAATATTTGGAGATCACACAAAGAAAACTTGTGAGCCACTTGAGAAACTCCATAAGACACACACAAAAAAAGAGGGCAACCAATTTAGAATGGTCAAGCTCATAAATTTTTGTTCTTCAAATACTCCTCCTGCATATCTGGAGGAAATTAGCTAAAAGCAGAGGAGAGATGGGGCATGATGGTTAGTGTTAAATTATAATTTTAACAGATCTTGTGTCATCTGAAAACAAGCCACCAGGTAGATCAGTGAGGAACTAGCCTCTTGGAATGCTCTTGAGAGATTACTTTTATTAAGTTCAATGAGCTGAGAAGAACCACACAAGTAGGCATATTATCACACAATTATCTGGCCTTGGTATTGGCACTGAATAAACACCATGTTCATAGCAGATTTATTTGTAATCTCCAGAATCCGGAAACAACTCAGATGTCCCTCAATAGAAGAACAGATACAGAAATGGTGGTACATTTACACAATGGAATGCTACTCAGAAATTAAAAACAAGGAAATAATGAAATCTGCAGGCAAATGGTGGGAACTAGAAAAGGTCATCCTGAGTGACATATCCCCAAAGTAGAAAGATACACATGCTATATACTCACTTATATATGCATATTAGACATTAATATAGGATAATCATACTGAAATCTGTACACCTGAAGAAGCTAAGAAAGATGGAGGATCCTGAGTAAGATGATCAGTCCTCATTTACAAAGGCAAATGGGATAGATAGCAGAATAACGTGACTATAAGGAACAAGACAGGAACCTACCACAGAAAGCCTCGGAAAGACTCTACACAGGAGGGTATTAAAGCAGATGTTGAGACTCATAGCCAAACTTTGGGCAGAGTGCAAGGAATCTTATGAAAGAAGAGGGAGATAGAAACACCTGGAAGGGTCTTAAGTTACACAAGGAGAACAACAGAACCAAAAATCTGGGCCTAGGGGTCTTTTCTGAGACTGATATTCCAACCAAAGACCATGCATGTAGGTAACCTAGGACCTCTGCACAGAGCTAGCCCATGGCAGTTCAGTATCCAAGTTTACCTAGTAAGAGGAACAGGGACTGTCTCAGATATGAACTCCATGGCTGGATCTTTGATTACCTCCCCATGAGAGCTGAGCAGCCTTGCCAGGCCACAGAAGAGTACTATGAAAGACAGTCCTGATGAGACCTGATAGGCAAGCGTAAGAAGGAAGGAGAGGAGGTCCTCTACTATCAGTGGACTGGGGAAGGGGCATGGGAGTTGATGATGGAGGGAGGCAGAGCAGATTGGGAGGAGATGAGGGTTGGGCTACAGCTGGGATACAAAGTGAATAAATTGTAATAAATTAAAAAAATATATTAAAAAATAAAAAGCAGTTAGCTTCTTATCTTAAAAAAAAAAGCAGCAGTTAGTTGAACAAGGGCATTCTTCTACTAATTTCTGTTTCCTGACTGTAAGTGAAATGTGAACATCTACTTCATATCCTCTTGCTTTGACTTCCATGCCATGATGTGCTACATGTTTGATCTACAAGCCAAAGTAAATCCTTTTTTCCTCAACATGCTTTTATCAGGGCATTTTCTCACAACTACTGAAAAATAAACTGAGACAGGAAATATATACACAGTGTATTTTTACACACATGCCCAGGCAGTTGAGAAAGAGCTGGAGCTTTCCATCAAAACTGTAAAAAAAAAAATCATATATACAGTTGTCAATAAACTCAATAATATTAGCATATTTATGTCTCATGGCTGACATGATCATTCGGTTTTAGTTGCCTAATAAAATTGTGATACATTGTGAACAAAGGTTGAAAAATATCTTCTACAGTAGATTTAAAAAAAAAAAATCAAAGATAGCTAAGAACTGGTTAGAAAAACTGAAATCATCTATAATCTAAAACTTCTAGATGCTGTTTATAAAAAAAAAAAGAACACCTTGAGCGCTTATGGATTACCAGAGTTAATGTAAAATGTGTTGTATTACTAGAAAAATCTATAGATTGATTGCAAGCCCCATCAAAGTTACAATAATATTTCTTATTTTTTAATTTTTAAATTAAATATATTTATTTATTTATTACAATTTATTCACTTTGTATCTCTGCTGCAGTCCCCTCCCTCATATCCTCCCAGTCCCATTCACCCTCCCTCTTCTCCCCCTATGCCCTTTTCCTAGTCCCCTGATAGGGGAAGACCTCCTCCCCTTCTATATGACCGACCCTAGTTTATCAAGTCTTCATCAAGGCTGGCTGCATCACCTTCCTCTGGCCTGGCAATGCTGCACACCCCAGGGGAATGTGATCAAAGAGCCAGCCATTGAGGTCATGTCAGAGACAAACCCTATCCCCCTTAGTAGGGAAACCCACTTGGAAACTGAACAGCCTATGGGCTTCCTTTGAATAGGGAGTCTAGATTGTCTCCATGCATGGTCCTTAGTTGGAGTATTGGTCTCTGCAGGCACCCCCTGGGCCCAGGCATTTTGGCTCTGTTCTTGTGGAGTTCCTGTCCCCTCCATGTCTTTCTATCTCCCTCTTATTCCGTAAGGATTCCAGTACTCTGCCCAAAGTTTGACTATGAGTTCCACTATCTCCTTTGATACTCTGGTAAGATACAATATTTCTTACAGAAATAGAAAAAAAAACATTAAATTAGTATGAACGAAAATATATCCTAAATATCCATGATAGTTTAAACCAGAAAGAGCTTTGATGAAGATACTGCAATATCTCTTTTCAAATAACACTACAGACCTTGGGGTTGCATTTCAGATATCCTATATATCAGATATGTTATGATTTATAACTGGAGAAAAACTATAGTTATAATCTGGAAATGAAATTATTTTATGGTTGTGGTTAACAGTAACATGAGTCACTGTATTAAAGAGTGGCGAACCACTGATACAGAGCCATAGTAACAAATATAGCATGATCA
The DNA here is from genome assembly GCF_030254825.1 of Meriones unguiculatus. NCBI lineage: Eukaryota > Metazoa > Chordata > Mammalia > Rodentia > Muridae > Meriones > Meriones unguiculatus. Next base: position 50,614,165 of record NC_083363.1, read on the forward strand.
GGAACAAAAATTCATACAAGAAACTATAATCTGCCATTAAAAAGTTTATAATAACTTCACTTGTTATGGCTACATAAGTTTTCATAAAGGTATCAAAAAGATAAATCAAGGATAAATATCCCTCAGTTGTGATGCCAGCAAAACTGGATAACATCATGTAGAAGGAAAGAAGATTTCTACTTATTACTCTACACAAAAAAAAATTCAAAGTATATAAAGAACTTAATGTGAAAATTGAAACTCTAAAAATTCTGTAAAAAAAAAAAAAAAAACACAGGGTTTTTCTGATAGGGACTCCTAAGATTCAGGAAAATTTTGGGAAAGATAACAGAGTGGGAGAGAAGAGTCAACAGCTATAATATCTGAACAACTCAGAAAATCAAATAACAACAACAAAAACGACACATTCATCAAGCCAGTAAATAGGCAATGAATTTCATAGACATTACTAAAGAAGACTGTTCAGCTGATTAGTCCTTAGAGAATACCAAGTAAAAATGCTCTGAATTTACATCTCACTCTAGTAAGAATGGAAATCACAAAATAAAAATGACAACAAATGTCGGTGCAGGTATGGTGATAACACATTTTTATTCCCTGCTGGGGGTAGTCTAAACTACTGGAGCTTTTATAGAAATCTGGATGACTGCTCCTCATTTAAAAAAAAAGTTTAAAAAAGAACTGCCATATGTCCACCAGGCTATTGCAGATGGATTTAGATACAAGATTGTATTTAATGTACCTATAAAGAACGAAATTTTAAAATTCACAAGAAAATGGATGGAACTAGAGATTATTATGTTATTGAAATAAGCCAGAAACAGAAAAAAATATTATATTTTCTAACTTATGCAGAATCTAGACATTTTGAAAAGAAAAAAAATACGTAAGAAAGGGTGGGAGAAGAACAAGATGGAGGAGTTCCAAAAACAAAGTGAGAGCAAATGACTCGATAATGCGAAGAATAATGCCAATTATCACATATTATTGCATAAAAATCTAGATTTAAAAGCCAGAGGAGTAACTGTGAAATTTCACAAGCAGAAGTAGAGTCCACATACAAAATAAAAAATTCCAAGTTTTACAGTTGTTCCTTTTAATTGTATTATTTTATTTATTTATTTTTAAATTTATTTCATTTTTTTTTTATTAATTACACTTTATTCATTTTGTATCCCCCCATAAGCCCTTCCTCCTCCCCTCCCGATCCCACCCTCCCTCCCCTTTCTGCATGCATGCCCCTCCCCAAGTCCACTGATAGGGGAGGTTCTCTTTTCCTTTCTGATCTTAGTCTATTAGTATCTCTCTCTCTCTCTCTATAGATAGATAGATAGATAGATAGATAGATAGATAGATAGATAGACAGATAGACAGATGGTAGCTAGCTACATAGTTATGTAGGTAGGTCCATAAATATATAGATAAATTTGTGGGTATTAATGGGATCAGAGAAAGGGAAAATAATGAAATATGATAAAAGAATAAACACGAGGAAAATAAAATTTTACATGTATATGAAAAAATATTTTGTAAAATTACCAGAAAACTTACTTAAAGATTATAAAAATATAAATTTCTTTTAAATGAAGAGCTTGCCAGTCAAATTGACACAAGCTAGGAACATCTGGGAAGGGAAAATCTCTACTGAGGAATTATCTTCCTAAGACTGAGATGTAGTCAAGCCTGCTGGGGATTTTCCTTTTTAATTAAAATATATTTTTATTTTAACTTTATTTTTTAGATTATAATTACAGTCTCTCTCCCTTTCTTTTTCTCCCCCAAACCCTCCCGTATATTCCTCTCTATTGTCCTTAATTTTTTTTAATTTTTTACTGATTGTTATTGCATTCATATATGATTATGTTTTTGGCATTGACAAACAAATTGGTGTGCTCTTCAAAACGTTTAAAATAGGACTTGCATATCATCCAGCCATTCAACTCCCGGGTTGGTCCTCAAAACAGTTTACTGTAGAAATAAGTTTCACTTTCGTGATTTTTGCAGCCCCAGTCAAAAGTGCCAAGTCATAGAATCTGCTTACGTGACCAGTGTCAAATATGTGATAATGAAATGTGTTATACATGCAGTGTTTTTGTTTTTAGTCATAAAGAGCTAGATATTCCTAACTAAAAATAGTGGAACTTGAGATGTTACTATGTTAAGCAAAACCCCTCCTATACGTAATTGTGGTGGAGCATAGTGGAAAGGACATGAAAGTAGATGTGGGACAGTAGGATGTGGATGTGAGGAGTAAGAAGCTGCTCGGTTCCATTGTTCTCCTTGTGTGGTTCCAATCCACTCCAGCTCTTACTATTTCTTTCCACTTCTTACATACGATTCCATGTACTCTGCCCAACAGTTGCCCATAAATCTCAGCATCTGCTTTGATAGTTTGCAGGGCAGAGGCTTTCAGAGGCCCTCTGTGGCAGGTTCCTAGATTGTTGCCTGTTTTCTTCTTCTTCTGATGTCCAACCTCTTTGCCTTTCAGGATGGGGATTGAGCATTTTAGTCAGAGTCCTCTCTCTTGATTAGTTTCTTTAGATGTACAGATTTTAGTAGGTTTATCCTATGTTATATGTCTACATGAGCGAGAACCAGAAAATTTGAACACAGCGGACTTCCCAGAGACTCATACTCCAACCAATGACTATTCATGGAGATAACCTAGAACCCCTGCACAGATGTAGCACGACAGCTCAGTGTCCAAGTGGGTTACATAGTAATGTGAAGAAGGAGTGCCTCTGACATAATCTGATTGGCCTGCTCTTTGATCACTTCCCTCTAATGGAGGAGCAGCCTTACCAGGTCACAGAAAATGACAATGTAGCCACTCCTGATGTGACCTGATAGATTAAGATCAGAAGAAAGAGAAGAGGACCTCCCCTATCAGTGGACATGGGGAGGGGCATGTGTGAAGAAGGAGGATGGAGGGTGGGATTGGGAAGGGAGGGGAGAGGGGCTTATGGGGAGATACAAAGTGAATAAAGTATAAATAATAAAAATAAAAAAAAATTAAAAAAAAGAAAAAAAAAGAAGCTGCTCGGAAGGGTACTGGTGGGATTGATAATTACATGAGCTCACTCTAGCATATAAAGAAACAGTGTAATAAACCCCATTAATTTGTATAACTTTGTGCTCTCACAACAAAGAGGAGGCAATAAAACTGAATCGTGAAAAGTGAAATAAAAGTGTCTTACCAGGAATTAAGACTCAGTAGTTACGCGAATTTCTCTTGTAGGGTACCAGAAATTGGTTCCCAGCACACACACGGGTATCTCAGAAACACCTGAACTCAAGCCCCGGGAACCTGACACCCCTCTTCTGTCCTCTGAAAACACTTTGATCATGTGCACAAACAAAAGCAGAAACACACACACACACAAATACATATATGTGTGTGTGTTGCATAGAATATATATAATTTACAAAGAAAAAAATAGTTTTAAAAACCATTGGAATTTCTGAAATAATATTTTTCTGAACTCTTCTATCTCAATCTTAAATAGGAACTTAGCCTATATGTTATTATCTGAACAGGCTGAGTTAGAGTTAGGAATTAAGGACTATCTCAGCATACTGTGATCATCACCATTAAAATTATCACCAGCTGTGGTTAAGGAACCAGGTAGTACTGCTACTTTGCAAGCATATCTGTAATGAATCTGACAGATATGAAAATAATTTTTGCTGTACAGTTTTTTAAGATCCTCTTCCATTCTAAAATGCAGATTTTATTTTGTGTTGCATGTGCTACAGATTACATATTGATTCATTCATCAGTGGACAGTTTTCTTTCTGCACTTAAAACGTGAGAGCTTCAATTCCGCTTGTACATGCCATCCTTATTTTACGTTGGTTTTGACTGCAGCAATTCTTATACCAATGGATGGAATGGAGCCTCATTAGAGAAAGCTGAATTACATTCCCCTATGGCTTAATGATATTAACCAGTATTTTGTGTGCTTATTAGTGGCTAGTTTATCTTCCTTGGAGAAACGTCTGTTTAAGACGTCTACTACATTTTTGAATCATATGCTCCTGTTGTAATAATTAATAAAGAGTGTTAGGCTATATAATGGCTATTACTAGCCTTGTGTTTATCACGATGGCATTATATAACCTTCTATCAGAAATAATAAGACACAGACACCTATTAGATTTTTAATTGCATTATTTACCTTAGGCCAGGCAGATATTCCTTAAGTACTCTGAATCACCTCACCATCCACCTCCTAGCCCCCATCCAATGCTATCCTCCTTAATCGTCTTATCTTCCATCTATAATCTTTTAAATACTTGCTTTTATTCTTCATGTGGGCCTTTTCACATCATTACTGGATTCCTACTCTTGGCCCCACACTGTTTCTTCTTCAGGCGAACCCATCAGAGTGTACTCCTTCTCCTTCTCTTCCTGTCCCTCACTTCCTATGATTCCCTTGTCCTCAAAAGCTTAGGAATCTTAGCCAAGCCTATTCCATTCTGCCCTGCCCAGGGATAGGACATTTAATGAAACAATCAGGTATAATGTTTTAGGCAAGTTTACACAAACAAGGATGGGTGTATCCAGTGGACAGTAACCAGATCTTCAGAGCCAGTAGCTAGCATTAGACGATCCTCAAACATATTTGCTATCACTTTACATTTTAAGAATTCTTAACTTTTCTGAATTCCTTTTTAAATACAATTTGCATTTTTCCTCCTTTTCTGTGTTGACTCCTTTATCTGATAAGAGAAACTTTTCATATGCTTTTTTAATAATTCATAAAAATCTAACTTGAATAGCTTTAAAATTTTGTTATCTGTTTTTGTAACATTTCTATGAAACCAAAGTGGACTTTGTCAGAAAAACCTTTCCCCTGCTTTATTCTAAGACATTTAGTGTTTGAGGCCACGCATGTAGATCTTTGATCTAGTTTGAAAACTATCTTGTATACAATATTAAAAAGAGTTCCACAATCAGCATGGTCCTTCACATTTCCCCAAAAAATACATTGAACAGCACTTTTTGAATATTCTTGATACTTCTCTAAGAAGGATTATTTTTTTAATGTAATGGTATAGTTTAGACACTGGAGTCTGCCCATTCTTCTTTGTCTGTCATTGACTTCTGCAGCTTTCCATAAACCACTGAAGACAGTAAATGTGCTTCATTCTCTGTTTAGGTCTTTCAGTAGTATTTTTGCATTGTGGAAACTGTTAAGTTTCTAATTTTTCAGGAAAACAAAACTATAGATTGAGACTCGATAATGGTTGTATTTATTCTATTGAAAAATATGTGATTTATTTATGTCAAGTCTGTTATGCTTGTATATAAAATTAACTTGTATATTACAATAATTTGAAATAAATAATTTAATTAAGTACAATTGAAACTAAAATTTGGAAAACAAGACAATCAAATTGATTAATTATTGAATGACATAATGAACTGTATTATGGCATATTCAAGAAAATCAATGTGTGTGTTTTTATTGCTTAAATTTTGACTCAAGGATATTATAAAATAAATTAAAGATGTATCTGAAATTACGCTTTATACCTCTAACTGCCACAAGTCTATCACAATGTGATAAAAGTTATTTAGTTGTAAAGAACATGAAAAGCAAAATAGATTTGAGTCAGCAAACAGGCCACTTGGCTGAGAAGTCCTGGTGCACTTCTTTCCATTAGTTCCCCATTGAATAAACTGAAGTTTAAATTACCATCCTCAAAGTTTAATTTATTTTCTTAGTCAAGCAGTTAAGCACATTTATAGAGGCCAGACTCTCCTAGGAAGGCAAAGTGCTGACAGCAGCAGCACTGTGAGGAGACAGGGATGAAAGGGAATGTAAAGCTCTATTTAAAATGCTAATGCAAGATTATTCAAATTACCTCTGATTAGTATTGAATAAAATTTTACATTTTTGCTGAAGGTATATCAATTTAATTTTAACTATAATTTCTCATTTATTTTGGTGATTTACTTAATAACCTAGATTTACATCCTTTCAACTTTATGTAAACTTCACACTGGGGGCAGGGAAGTCCTGTTTGAAGATGTCATTATTATCTTAACACAGTTACACAAAAATCTGATTTATTATATACCCGTTATATATACTCATTTATAGTCATAAATTTATATATTATAGCTTTGAAATTAAAGTGATAAATGCAAAATCTGAGGCTTATTCAGAGGTCATATAATTCAAGTCCTTGCCTAATGTAACAATCCTCCTTTGTAAATATCCCTTAGAGTCAGCTAAATTTATATTTAATTGCTTGTACTAAATGGAAACAGTATTTCTTGACATATGCCTCTAATGACTTTAAAGACTTTTCTCTTAGATTCATCTGCCTAGGATTTCATGTAGGAGGTTTATCCAGAGTAGGAGTGAAGTGCCCTTGGAATGAACTTGCTTAAGGAGTGAAAGAAGGAACAACATACAAAAAGAATAATTAACCTGGACTGTCATTGGGCAAAGGCTTTAGTCCACATTGTGGAGAGTTTGGGAGTTCCCAAAAATATTTGAGTCACCATGCCTCCATAAGGGGCACTCAATCAGTATACATTCCACAAACCGGTCTTAGAAGACAGGGAACTTATGAGAATGTAGTGTGGCCTCTGCAGAGTCACACTTTTTAGACAATGTTTTGCTTTGTGATAAAGTTTTCAGAATATCCAACAACAGGGAGAATGAAAGTTGCAATAGTAGTATTTTCTTTCCTCAAATTATATGGCACTAAAGCCATGGCTTTTAGGGAAAAAATCAGATAATTAAAGTCATTATTCCAGTCAATCTTCTAAGCTTAGAGGAAAGAATTACATATTCCACCTGTCAATTTCAGTTTTTGCTGCCACAGAGGAAACTGCAACAACCAGCATCTGGAGATACCTTTAACTGTTTTTGAGATTTGTCCCAACCTACATTAATGTCTCTATGGAGAGTGCCCAGACTTTAATTTCTAATGGCCTATATAATTGATGCTATGATGTTCAGATCACAGAATAAAGTGTGCTTATTAAATATTTTCTGAAGAGGTTCAAAAGTGGGCATAATAGGTTGACTGTTCCTTTTTAATTTTGGTCAGTTAATACCCTTTCTTGTCACATGTCTTGTTAGCCAAAAGGGTAAAGAAAGAACTCAATAAAACACAAAGTATCCATAACTTAATGATATTGAGAGTAATCTGCTATTGTTTGTTTCACGGCTATTTAAAAAATAAAATTTTGTACCTGCATTTCTTTATCTTTTCAGAAGCAATAACTTTATTGCTTTTCCAAGTAATTGACCTCTGAGTGACTCAATATTTGCTGATTCATTTTCTCTATTTCTGCTGCTGTAAAAGAAATATACTTGAGAGATGGAGAGATGGCTTTGTGGGCAAAGGTGTCACTAAGCCTGATGACATAAGTTTAATCCCTGGAACCAATGTAGTTGAAGGAGAGAACTGACTTCTACATCTTTTATAGCTAGTTATATTCTTTGCTGTGATGAGATGTTAGAAGAGGCCTCTTATAAAGAAAGCAAATATTTAATATGCTGATAACAGTGCTGTATAAAAGTTTGAGAACAAAGAACAAACCTAGACAGGGAACATGCCTATATTTTACTTACTGTTGCAAGATTCCAGCAGTCACGGTGGCTACTTGACATATTCCATGGCTGTGTCTTATGGACAAAATGTTGGTATTTGTTTGTATGACTTTACTTTCAATCCATACAAAGACCCCCCATGTTAACCTCTTCTTTCCCGATATAGTAACCATCTTGTATCCGAGTCTCAAACAAATGTTTGTGCATCTGTATATGTATATTATCTTTTATAGTCATCTCTCTTTAATATTAAACTGTACAAAGGGCAATTATCCAAATATCTCTTTCCTTCACGCATTGCTTTCCTCAAGGCCATTCATGGATATGGATAGAACAGGGTATCAGAGTGTCGAGATAAATTTGCACTTGCTTTGTCATGGCATTTCTTAACTATTTTGGAATTTGCCCTCAATCAATTTTGATAACGTTCACCCACTATCTAGTGAGTCATCTGAATATAGGAGTATAAGAAAATGAAGAATCCAAGGTGATAGGAGGACTTAGCTTTATTTTGACTCCTTAGGATATTCCTTGTATCATAAGAGAGAAATATCATCAGGCAAGAAAAGAGGAATTTGATTAAAATGAGTTGTTTTTACTATTGTAGAATTTAATGGCACTCAGGTAACCATTTTTAAGCAAAATAAAAAAAAAAAAATTCTACCTCCTTCACCATTTTTGTCCAATGTAAGACCCTTTGTAAACTGTCACTTTTTGTGTTATTGATCAAGTGTGTTCAACCTGTGATATGCTTCTTTGTCACAACAATGCCTCCTTCTAAACTTCCAAAAACAATATTAGGAGTAAACAGTGACATTTTCTACTCTCTTTCTGAATTTTAAACACTATATTTATTAACATTAACTGAGAAAGATTTTCTTACTTTTCTCTAACTTTATCCTGACCACACCCAAAGAGAATCATGGAAATTAATTATCAAAATTTCTAGTATTTCAGGAGATAGGTAGACAAGTGGAAGATTTACATTGTGAAACATTATTTATGCTCTCTTTCTAGCACTGCAGAAGTCTTTTCTACATTTTAAATCATTTAAATAACTCCTCTTCTCTCTCTCTCCTGGAACTGACAGTTTGGCACAACACATTTTCTTTATAGCCATCCTCTGAATTCTAGAGCTAATTCTGTATCATGAGGTTCTAGCCTTGCTTATAGCCTAAAACTTAGTCCAGTCCAGTCATGAGGAGCCAGTTGTATGTAGTTATAATGAGTAAACAGGAATGCTTCAGTAGTTTGACCTACCTTGCCAAAAGATAAAGCATCATTGCTCTCTTTCTCCCAGGGTTATTCCAGGACATCAACTGTGTGTGATTCAACCTGTCTTAACTTTGATTTCTTTCCTCCCAAAGTAACAATAATATGAATCTAATGTGGAATTGTTATTGGTAAGAAGATAACACAAATAAAACTGAAAAAATTCTTTTATAATTCATGGTGCATGGTGAAAGATTAGTGTTTGCTTGATTAAAAAGTGGTCTGAATGCTTTGATATCAATAAGAACACAGGTGGTAACAATTACAATTGGAAAATAAAGTGTCATTTCTTAACAGTGTCCTACACCATGACTTCCTATTCATTCTAAAATTAAAAACACAAAGCAAACAAACAAAAAGTTTTTTTTTCTTTTACAACAGAAAATAATTAAAAGAGGAAATTTAAAAAATTCAGTGCAGAAAAGAATTCCTTAGATTCATTAGAATTTTAGAGCCTTAGTGTATGCATATCTTTAAAGGATTATAATGTAATTTTCCTCTCAAATGAAAGACATTTGCTTGAACAGAAGATATTGTTTCTAACAGTTCACAAGCTTCTGCTGTTTTTATACTATCTGAAGGCTGTATCATCTTTTAATGTCAATGCAGTTGGTTGCCATAGAAAGTATAATGATGTCACTCTCTATTTAAGTCTGGAAATAAACAGCAAGAACAGATGGGCATTTGAGAATGAAGGGCAGAGTTTTAACACAATTTTCTTGAAAACAAAAAAACAAGTTGAAAATCACATATAAAGGAACAAAATTACCTTGTACAACACTGAAAATTAGACAATGTTTCCACAGTTAGACATTCAGTTTACTGGGTACAATAGTGAACATAAAAGAATTAGTGAAAATTCGATAGACAAAAGATAAAAACAGAATTCTACTGCGGCTAAAACTAAGAGGCATTTAATTGAAAAAGACTAAAGAGAAACACAAAAACAGCCAAAAAGAAATCAGGAAAAAATTATATTAGAGAAAAACAAAATGTCATTTTATAAGAGAACTTATGCTAATTAGTTCAATATTAATGGCACATGCTATATCTAGGTTAAAAAAATGACATTACAGGTAATATATCCTAGAAATAATGCTACAAAATTGCTTCAACATATATAGAAGCATTATAATTCTTGTTCTTTATGGAAAAATAATCTTTTAATGAGTTAGTATTTACAACTATTCAACATGTCTCATTTAAAGAAGATTGAGCACATAAATTCATGGATTATGCTAAAAACTTAAGGTCAAATTATGCAATCAAAAATAATATACATACTGTTTGCAAGAGTTTGATTATCTTTAATCACTTAATAGCATGGATATAAAAATGCTGAAACACCCAGTACTGGTACTTACTCTGCTACTAAACTAAACCAATCTAAACTAAAGTAAAGTAAGGTAAACTCAACTCAACTAAACTAACTAAACTAAACTTAAAAAAAGGTAGTAATATGTCCCTATTCAATTACAAATTGACAATAAAATCTAATTTATGGGAGACTTTTTGGCATAAAAATATAATAATTTATATAATTTCAATATAACTAAAATTCAGTATGAACTCACCACATGAAACTCTAGATACAGGAAATATATCCTATGGGAAAAAAAAAGTCAAGGTGATAATACTGATTTGTTCATTTCCTCATTGAAAATGATGTGAGGAAATAGAGAGTAATATTCAGGTAAAATATTTTGGTGTTGAAGAGATGGCACAAAATGTATCTCTAGCTCTTCCTGAAGATCAAGGTTCCTTTCCCAGTACCTGAATGGTAGTATAGAAATTCCTTTTTTTTCTCATTATTATTACTACTTATTACAATTTATTAATTTTGTGTCCTGGCTGTAGCCCCCTCCTTCATCTCCTCTTGATTCCACCCTCACTCACTCTTCCCCCTCTATGTCTCTCCTCTAGTCCACTGAGAGGGGAAGCCCTCCTCCCCTTCTATCTCATCCTAGCCTATCAGGTATCATCATGACTGCTTAGATTCTCTTTTTCTGTGGCCTACTTAGGCCACCTTACCAGAAGGAGGTGATCAAAGAGCAAGAAACTGAGTTAATGCCAGTGACTGCTCCTGCTCCAGTTAATCAGAAACCCCCATGGAGACTGAGCTGCCATGGGCTACATCTGAGCAAGGGGTCTAGATCCTACCTATTCATGGACTTTTGTTAACTCATAAGTCTCTGCAGACCCCCCCCCCCCGGGCCTAGAATTTTTGTCTCTGTTGATCTACTTGTGGAGTTCCTGTCCACTCCAGGTTTTTCTATTTCCTTCTTCTTCCATAAGATTTCCTGTACTCTGCCCAAAGTTTGGCTATGAGTCTCAGCATCTGCCTCAATACCCTAATGGGTAGAGTTTTCAGAGGTCCTCTGTGGAAGACTCTTGCCTTGTTCTCTGTTTTCTCCTACTTCTGATATCTATACAGTTTGCCCTTCTGAATGAAGATTAAGCATTTTTGCTAGGGTCCTCCTTGTTGTATAGTTTCTTTAGGACTATAGATCTTCTTGTATTTATCTTATATTATAAGGCTAATATCCACTTATAAGTGAATATATACCATGTGTATCTTTCTGCATCTGGGTCACCTCACTCAGGATGATCTTTTCTAGATCCTACCATTTGCCTGCAAATTTCATGATTTCCTTGTTTTTAATTGCCAAGTAGTATTCCAATGTGTAAATGTTGCACAATTTCTACATCTGTTCCTCCACTGAGGAACATCTAGGTTGTTTTCAGATTCTGGCTATAAAATTATATTTAAATTTAGGTTTTTAGAAACACCTTTGTCTAGTTTCTCAGAATTGTACACAATATCTTCCAGATTTAAACCGAAGATCCTGGAAAGAATGATTGATAATTGTAAACTTTTAAAAAATATTAATATTTTAAGACTTATTCTGTACTCTTAAAACCCAACGAGATGCAAATAAATAAATAAATAAATAAATAAATAAATAAATAAAATTTGAAGAGGAAGCATAGTTTTGCTTTGGCTTCTTTGTAAAAAACCAAGTATTCTTAGGTGTATGGGTCTATTTCTGGGTCTTTAATTTGATTCCACTGAATAATGTGTCTTTTTAATGCCAGAACCATGTGATTTTTATTACTACAACTCTGTAGTACATCTTGAAATCAGGGATGAGGTTACTGCCAGTTTTTTTTTTATTATACTATATTACTATATTTTATTTATCCTTTTATAATCATATAAATTTGGGAATTATTCTTTCAAGTACTGTAAAGAATTGTGTTGAAATTTTGATGGGATTTGCATTGAATCTGTAGATTGCTTTTAGAAAGATGACGATTTTTATACTGATAGTCCTACGTATTCATGAGCATGGAAGAAATTTTTCATCTTCTGGTGTCTTCTTCAATTTATTTTGGTCAAATATTTAAGTGTCTCCTAGGTAACTTTCTATTGCTTATAGTTACACAAAGATATTTTATATTTTTTGTAGCTTTTATAAATGTTATAGTTCCCTAATTTCTTTCTCATTTTTTTTTATTTATAAAAGAGGAATTCTTCCAGATTCTGGCTATTATGAATAAAGCTGCTATGAACATGGTTGAGCAAATGTCCTTGTTGTGCACTTGAACATCTTTGGATATATGCCTAGGAGTAGTATAGCTGGATCTTGAGGAAGCTTTATTCCTAGTTGTCTGAGAAAGAGCCAGATTGATTTCCAAAGTGGTTGCACAAGTTTACATTCCCACCAGCAGTGGAGGAGGGTTGCGCTTGCTCCACATCTTCAGCATGAATTGTCACTTGAGTTTTGATCTTAGCCATTCTGATGGGTGTAAGGCCCCTTAACTGAGGAATGGATAGAGAATTTGTGGTACATTTTCACAATGTAATACTACTCTGCAATTAAAAACTAGGGAATCATGAAATTTGCAGGTAAATGGTGGGATCTAGAAAAGATCATTCTGAGTAAGGTATCCCAGAAGTAGAAAGACACACATGCTATGTACGCACTTATAAGTGGACGTTAGGCATATAATATAAGATAAAACTACTAAAATCTGCACACTTAAAGAAGCTAAGCAAGATGAAGGACCCAGGGTAAGAGGATCAATACTCACTTAGAAAGACAAATGGAATGGACATTGGAGGAAGGAGACACAGGACAGGCACTACCACAGAGGGACTCTGAAAGACTCTACCCAACAGTGTATCAAAGCAGATACTGAAACTCATAACCAAACTTTGGGCAGAGTGCAGGGAATCTTAGGAAAGAAGGTGGAGATATTAATACCTAGAGATGTAAAGAGCTCCACAGGGAGAGTAACAGAAAGAAAAATCTGGACACCGGAGACTTTTCTGAGACTAATACATTGACCAAATATCATTCATAGATATTACCTAGAACCCCTGTACAGATGTAGCCCATGGCAACTCAGTGTCCAAGTGGTTTTCCTAGTGAGGGGAACAGGGACTGTCTCCTGAACTATCACATGAACTCAGTGGCTGCCTCTTTGATCACCTTTGCCTGAAGGGGGAGCAGCCTTGCCAGGCAACAGAGGAAGACAATACAACCAGTCCTGATCAGACCTGATAAGCTAGGTTCAGATGGAAGGGGAGGAGGACCTCTTTTATCAGTGGACTGGGAGAAGGGCATGGGAGGAGATGAGGGAAGGAGGGTGGGATGGGGAGGAAATGAGGGAGGGGATTACAGCTGGGCACAAAATTAATCAACTGTCATTAATATATAAAAAATAAAAATTTAATTAAAAAAGAGGAATGCTTATTTTTTGAGATATTTTTTCCAACCAATTTGCTGAAAGTGATTATCAGCTGTAGGCGTTCCCTTCTAGAATTATGAGGGTCACTTATATATTATATCATATTACCTGATTTATTTCTTGCTTTTCAGTCCCTAACTGCTTGAATTCCTTTAGTTGTCTTACTGGTCTAGCTAGAATTTCAAGTACTATACTGAATAGATAAAGAGAGAGTGGTTAGCCTTGTCCTTTCTCTTATTTTAGAGGAATTGCTTTTAGTTTCCCATCTAATATAATGTTAGCTATCAACTTGCTCTATATTTCCTGTTTTGTATTTAGATATGTGCCTTATAACTCTGATTTGTATAACACTTTAATCATGAAGAGTTTTTAGAGTGTTTTTTCCAAAGGCTTTTTCAGTATCTAGTGAGATGATTATGTGTTTATTTTCTTCCTCTTTGTTTATAAGGTGAATTTTATTGCTGGATTTTCATATTTTGAACCATTCCTGTATGCCTGGGATGAAGACTATTGATCATGGTGGATGATGTCTTTGGTATGTTCTTGGATTTGGTTTTCAAGAATTTAATGATTATTTTTCAATTAATGTTAAGAAGAGATAATGATCTGTAATTTTATTTCTTTCTTGAATCTTTTTGTGGTTGTGTAACAGAGTGATTGTGGCCTCCTAAAATGAATTTGGCAATGTTCCTTCTGCTTCTATTCTGTGAAAATATTAGAGGAGTATTGGTATTAGCTATTTTTTTGAAAATCTGGTTATATTCTTTGTCAAAACTGCCTAACCCTGGATCTTTTTATGTTGTGAATTTTTAAATGAATGCTTCTGTTTTTAAAATTTATTTATTTATAAGAATTTATTCACTTTCCATCCCTGCTGTAGCCCTCACCCATCTCCTCCCAGTCTCACCCACCATCTCTCCTCTACCCTATGCCCCTTCCCTAGTCCATTGATAGGGGAGGACTTCTTCCTCTTCTATTTGACCCTAGCCTATCAAGTCTCATCAGGACCGGCTATAACATCTTTTTCTGTGGCCTGGCAAGTCTGCACCCCCAAAGGAGAGGTGATCAAATAGCTGGCCAATGAGTTCATGTTAGGAGTTATAGCTTGTAAAAATTATTTATGTGATCTTGATTTAACATTGTTAAGTGTATCTATCATGAAAATTGTCCATTTCTTATACATTTTCTAATCTTGTGGAGCCCAAGTTTTGAAGAATGACCTATGAATATTTGTGTTTCCTTGGTGTCTGTTATTTTTTTATTATTAATTATACTTTATTCACTTTATATCCCCCCATAAGCCCCTACCTCCTCCCCTCCCGAATTCCACCCTCCTTCTCCCTTCTTCACACATGCCCATCCCCAAAGCACTGAAAGGGGAGGTCCTCCTCTCCTTCCTCTGATCTTAGTCTATCAAATCTCATCAGAAGTGGCTGCATTGTCATCTTCTGTGGACTGGTAAGGCTGCTCTCTACACAGCGGGAGGTGATCAAAGAGCAGGCCAATCAGATTATGTCAGAAGCAGTCCCTTTTCTCATTACTATGTAACCCTCTTGGACACTAAACTCTCATGGGCTACATCTGTGCAGGAGTTCTAGGTTATCTCCATGCATGGTACTTGGTTGAAGTTTGAGTCTATGGGAAGATCCCTGTGTTCAAATTTCTGGTTCTGTTGCTCTCCTTGTGGAGTTCCTGTCCTCTCCAGATCTTATTATTTCCCACTTCTTACATAAGATTCCATGCACATTGCCCTATATTTGGCCAAGAGTCTCAGCGTTTGCTGTCTGCTTTGATAGTCTATAGGGCAGAGCCTTTCAGAGGCCCTCTGTGGCAGATTCCCACCCTCTTTCCTGTTTTTTCCTCCTCTGAGGTCCTTCCTCTTTGCCTTTTGGGATGGGGATTGAGCATTTTAGTCAGGGTCCTCTCTCTTGATTATTTTCTTTAGATGTATAGATTTTAGTAGGTTCACCCTATATTATAAGACTATATGAGTGAGTATATACCATGTGTGTATTTCTGCTTCTGGTACAGGTCACTCAGGAAGATCCTTTCCAGGTCCCACCATTTACCTGCAAATTTCATGATTTCCTTGTTTTTCACTGCTGAGTAATATTCCATTGTGTAGATGTACCACAATTTCTGCATCCATTCTTCAGTTGAGGGGCGTCTGGGCTGTTTCCAGCTTCTGCATATTACAAATAAAGCTGCTACAAACATGGTTGAGCAAGTGTCCTTATTGTGTACTTGAGCCCCTTTTGGATATATGCCTAGGAATAGCATGGCTGGCTCTTGAAGAAGCATATTTCCCAGTTGTCTGAGAAAGCGCCAGATTGATTTCCAGAGTGGTTGTACAAGTTTACATTCCCACCAGCAGTGGAGGAGGGTTACATTTTCTCCACAGCCTCTGCAGCATGTGTTGTCACTTGAGTTTTTCATCTTGGCCATTCTGATGGGTGTAAAGTGAAATCTCAGGGTCGTTTTGATTTGCATTTCCCTAATGGATAATAAGGTTGAACAATTCTTTAAGTGTTTCTCTGCCATTCGATATTCCTCTACAGAGAATTCTCTGTTTAGCTCTGTTCCCCAGATTTTAATTGGATTACTTGGTTTGCTGCTTTTCAGCTTCTTTAGTTCTTTATATATACTGGATATTAGCCCTCTGTTAGATAAAGGGTTGGTGAAGATTCTTTCCCAATCTGTATGCAGTCGTTTTGTTTTGATGACGGTATCCTTTGCTTTATAGAAGCTTTTCAGTTTCGTGAAGTCCCATTTATTGATTGTTGCTCTTAGAGCCTGTGCTGATGGTGTTTTATTCAAGAAGTTGTCTCCTATACCAATGAGTTCTAGGGTATTCCCCACTTTTTTTCTAACCGATTTTATGTGTCAGGTTTTATGTTGAGGTCTTTGATTCACTTGGAATTTAGTTTAGTGCAGTGTGATAAGTACGAATCTATTTGCATTTTTCTATATGTAGACATCCAGTTAGACCAGCACCCTTTAATGAAGATGCTATCTTTTTTCATTGTAGGGTTTTGGCATCTTTGTCAAAGATCAGGTGTCCATAATTTGTGGGTTTATTTCTGGGTCCTCTGTTCGGTTCCATTGATCCACCGTTCTATTTCTATCCCAGTACCATGCAGTTTTTATTACTGTTGGTCTATAGTACAGCTTAAGATCAGGGATGGTGATACCTCCAGATGATCTTTTATTGTAGAGGATTGTTTTAGCAATTCTGGGTTTCTGGTTATTCCATATGAAGTTGAGAATTTTTCTTTCCAGGTCTGTAAAGAATTGTGTTGGTAATTTGATGGTAATTGCATTGAATCTGTAGATTGCTTTTGGTAAGATGGCCATTTTTACTATGTTAATCCTGCCAAGCCATGAGCATGGGAGATCTTTCCATCTTCTGATATCTTCTTCTAATTCTTTATTCACAGACTTGATTTTTTTTTTTCATACAAGTCTTTGACTTGCTTGCTTAGGGTTACACCAAGGTACTTTATGTCATTTGTGGATATGGTGAAGTGTGTTGTTTCCCTAATTTCTTTCTCAGCCCTTTTGTCTTTTATATACAGAAAGGCTACTGAAATTTTTTAGTTAATTTTGTATCCGGCCACTTTACTAAAGGTGTTTAGCAGCTGTAGAAGTTCCCTGGTAGAATATTTGGGGTCACTCACATATACTATCACATCATCTGCAAATAGTACAATTTGTATCCACTTGATCTCCTTCAATTGTATTTGCTCTAGCAAGGACTTCCAGAACTATGTTGAAGAGATATGGAGAGAGTGGGCAGCCTTGCTTCATCCCTGATTTCAGTGGGATTGCTTTAAGTTTCTCTCCATTTACTTTGATGTTGGCTATAGGCTTGCTGTATATCGCCTTTACTATGTTTAGATATGTGCCTTGTATCCCTGATCTCTTCAATACTTTAAACATGAATGGATGTTGCATTTTGTCAAATGCTTTTACAGCATCTAAGGAGATTATCATGTGTTTTTTTTTTTTCTTTCAGTTTGTTAGTATGGTGATCACATTGATGTATTTCTGTATATTGAACCACCCCTACATACCTGGGATGAAGCCTACTTGGTCATAATGGATGATATCTTTGATGTGATCTTGTATTCAGTTTGCAAGTACTTTGTTGATTATTTTTGCATCAATGTTCATAAAGGGATATTGTCCTGAAATTCTCTTTCTTTGTTGGGTCTTTGTGAGGTTTAGGTACCAATGTGACTGTGGCTTCATAGAATGAGTTTGGTAGTGTTCCTTCTGTTTCTATTTTGTGAGATAGTTTGAAGAGAACTGGAGTTAGCACTTCTTTGAAGGTCTGGTAGAATTCTGCACTGAAGCCATCTGGTCCTGGGCTTTTTTTGGATGGGAGACTTTAGATGACTGCTTCTATTTCCTTGGGGGATATAGGACTATTTAATTGATTTACCTTGTCTTGATTCCGTTTTGGTAAGTGGAATCAATCAAGATACCTGTCCATTTGGATTTCCTCAGTGTCTGTAGTTATGTCCCCCTTTTCATTTCTGATTTTGTTGATTTGGATGGTGTATCTCTGCCTTTTAGTTAGCTTGGCTAAGGGTTTGTCTATCATGTTGATTTTCTCAAAGAACCAGCTCTTGGTTTCATTGATTCTTTGAATTGTTTTATTTGTTTCTAATTGATTGATTTCAGCCCTGGGTTTGATTATTTCCAACCGTCTGCTCCTTCTTGGTGTGTCTGCTTCTTCTTTTTCTAGGGTTTTTAGGTGAGCCAGTAAGTTGCTTGAATGTGCTTTCTCAAATTTCTTCTTGAAGGCACTTAGTGCTATGAACTTTCCTCTTAGCAGTACTTTCATTGCGTGCCACAAGTTTGGGTATGTTGTGCCTTCATTTTCATTGAATTCTAGGAAGACTTTAATTTCTTTCTTTATTTCTTCCATGACCCAGCTGTCTTTTAGTAGAAAGTTGTTCAGTTTGTAAGCATTTTGCTGTTTCTGCTGTTGTTGAGGTCTAGCTTTTTTCCATGGTGATAGGATAGGATACAAAAGATTATTTCAATCTTCTTGTATCTTTTGAGGCTTGCATTGTGACCAACTCTATAGTCTATTTTGGAGAAGGATCCATGAGGTGCTGAGAAGAAGGTAAATTCTTTTGTGTTTGGGTGTAAGGTTCTGTAAATGTCTGTTAGGTCCATTTGATTCATGACCTCTGTTAGAGACATTCTTTCTTTAATTTCTGTTTTGTTGACTTGTCCTTTGTTGAGAGTGGGGTGTTGAAGTCTCCCACTAATAATGTGTGGGGATATATGTGTGGTTTAAGTTTTATCAATGTTTCTTTTACAAATGTGTGCCCTTATATTTGGGGCAGAGATGTTCAGGATTGTGATGTCTTCCTGGTGGAATTTTCCTTTGATGAGTATGAAGTGTCCTTCCCCATCTCTTTAGATTAATTTTGGTTGAAAGACTATTTTATCAGATATTAGAATGGCTACTCCCGCTTGCTTCTTGCGTCCATTTGCTTGGAAAGCTGTCTTCCAACCCTTTATCCTCAGGTAGTGTCTATCTTTGTGACTTAGGTGTGTTTCTTGTATGCAACAGATTGCTGGATCTTGTTTATGCATCCATTCTGTTAGTCTGTGTCTTTTTATTGGAGAATTGAGTCCATTGATGTTGCTCTGGGGTGCACAGCTCTGCAACAACTCTCCGTGTTCCCTGCTTGGGCCCAGTTCAGTGATGGTGGCTCTTATAAGCTGGTCTGTGAGACCTTCCCCAGGCAAAGCCTGGGTGGCCCAAGTCAATACTGTTTTCTTCCTTCCTGTGGGGCACTCTCCCAACAGGGACTCCCAGTTTTTGTTGCACTGGGGCACAGAGCTTCGAATGTGCCAGAGAGCTGTGCGCGCAGCCACTCCCCATGCTGGCGGCTTGAGCCCAGTTCAATGATGGCCACTAGTACCCGCTGGTCTGTGAGACTTTTTCCAGGGAAAAACTGGGTGACCCGTGGCCAGTCCCGCTGCTTTCCTTCCCCGTGAGTTTTTCTCCTGAATGGGACTCTCACTCTCTTGGTGTTATTGTGAACACCATTCAGCTTTGGAAGGTGATTGGGACAGGCAGATGTGTGGCTCTGGTCTGATGACCTAGTGCCTGTATGACCCGGGATCTCTTCCAGGTTCTGGCTGGATGACCTGAGAGTGGACCCTACTGATTCCCATGCCATGGGGGTTTCCTCTCACTTGGGAAACACGACAACTGTTGTTTTAGGACCCAGAGTTCAGTCTCTTGGTTGCTGTACTGAATGAATGAATGAATGAATGAATGAATGAATGAATGAATGAAAACCTGGCCACCAGGATAAAGGTTAACAACTGACCTGTCATTTATACACTCTGGGAAAGGTAAATTTAGTTTTCTCTAATGGAGTGATGCTCGGTATATAAACCGGTCCAGGGAAGGCCTCCTATACAGGAGTGGTTGTCAAACATAGAGGACTTCACAGTTCTATTTACATACTTTCATTTGGTTACAGGTTTGGTATTATTCTGGGCAGAGTTTGGTGTCTTATTTTATTTAATTGTTTTAGCAGTGATTTGTTGTTGCATTGTCAGTTTGCTTGTTTTGAAAGAACTTAAGGTAGGAGAGTAGGGACGAGGAAAGACTCTGGAAAGATGTTGAGGATGGAAAGCATACAATCAGAGTGAATTTAAATTTAAGAATTGTTTTAAAATATATACACACATATAAACCTTGAAAATGTTCTCTCTAGGTTGATGGATAATATTGTAATTAATCAGGTAATAGTTGTGTAAGAAAGCAAAATATTTTTGCTTCACCTGATAAGTGATATCAACATCATGTGCTGGGACCATATGGCTGATAGTTTCAGGGAATATCTCCATCCTTTGCAGTATGTGTGGTATTATACAATGATTTTTCATTCCTTTATTAAATTTTAGTCACTGCACCACTTTCATTTCTTTCTTTCACAGGTATTCCACAAACACTTCCTTTTAGTACTTATTGCTTTTGTTGTCATTTTTTCTGAGGGTTGAATCCAGGGTCTGACACATGTGAGGCAAACACTTTGTCAGTTATCTACCTACCCAGTTCTCTACCTTTTCTCCTAAATACAAGGCTTGGCTGAGTTTAATATGTCAATTCTGGGAAAAGAGACGGAGGGGAGGAAGAGAAGAGAAAACTTTGTTAATGAAGATCACTAAATATGCTGATTGTTAAATGTTCTACTTCTCATCTATGGAAATCTTATCTCTTACAACATTGTAACATTGTTTCTGAATCTGGAAGTCGCAACCCCTTTGGAAATAGTTTATAAGATATCTTGCACATCAGATATTTACATTAAAATAAATACATAGAAAATTACAGTTATGAAGTATCAATGAAAAAAAAATATGTTTGGAGGTCACCACAACAAGTGGTAGCAGCATTAGAAGAGTTGAGAACCACTGTTTTACCACAAAATCCTCATGGGGGTTGACTTCAAGATGAAATATCCCCATCATAATTCATCCCCATGAATTATGATACAAAATTCTCTCTCTAATGTATATATATATATATATCACATATACACATATACACACACATGAAAACACATTTTTAAAATTGACAATCATTTATGCTCTTGAAGACTTCAGTTTTCAGTTTCCTTTTAACGTTAATTGTCTACTTACTAAACCTTTTCTACTGTCATGAGAAACAGAATATTTTCAATAAATGATGAACTGTGCCTGCAGAGGGCCATGCTAGCAACAGGATGGAAGAGAATAAACAGTGTATTTGAAATTTCTTTCCTGAATATGAAAAAAAAAAAAACTATGGGCTATTAACTTCTTTTAACCTTTATTATTGTTATGTATTAATGGGCAATAGGATGTGTAACAGCAACTGAAGCACTCCTCTATATTTTTACTAATATTGGAAGTAAAATAAGACATTATTCTCAAACCTATAATATATAAAATAATTGAGGCTCACCTTGAGCTATTTGTAGATTGTAGCAGAAACATTTAATCTTTCTTCAATGTAAATCCTACAGTGTTTCATACTAAGTTCAAAATACTTTTAGTTAGTCTTCATAGCTTTTTCTCCCTTCCTCAAGTCACTATTCCTAAATCACTTGATCAGTATCTAAGCATTGTTACTGTCTATTACTCTATGATATTAATTTCTACATTTTATCAAAAGTAAAAAGTAACAGCTCATTTCTATTTTTCCCTTTTACTCTGTTCAGCATTCTTTTCTCATAGTTCTAATATGCTACATGCATTACATCTTATGCCACTTTAAAACAGAATACTGATATATAATTTTTCATAAAATCATATAGAAGGGATTTTAGAGGTGATTAAGTCAGGACAGGTCAACATGAATGGATTATAGGGGTTTCTTACTGGATGCTCCCCTTTGCTCTTCTACCAAATGGATACTGCAAAGGAAATCGCAAAGGAGATGTTCCCACCTTCAGCTGGTATTTTATTATTCTTCTGAAATGAAGATGAATGAGTATCTGTTATTTATCAGTGACAATTCTGGGGAATTGTTACAAAATTATAAACTAATCTAAGACAGCAGTTATCTTTGTAGCTTTACTTGTATTTTCAACTTGATCACTGTTTTCCTCCACCATATTACTCTGATGAAACTCCAACTTTTTTTTTCAATCAAAACCTCAACCTAACAAGTACTGAACATCGCTACTTGAAAGTTTTAATTTAAATTTGTATTTATTTTCCTCAAGTAGAAAATTTTTCCACTTGGCAATTATTTCACATCTCTTTCTCATTGAATCATAGCCCTTAAGTGTCACATAATTATGTATTTTCTTTTTCACTGAGAATATGGATGATATTTGAAGAGAAACTCAATTTTCTGTATATTTTCACCATGCGACAGCTCTGCTTTCTCGATAAAAGGTCTTTGCTGTTTTCTAATGTTGGCTCTCTAACTAACCTTTCTCACCTACATCATTAAATCCAATTGTTCAATGGTTGCTAATAGTGGGCAATCATAAATTCTCTCAGTTTGATAATGAAAAATACTACTATCACAACAATTTAAAAAAATAATAATTTAATGATATCTTTACTCCCTGTCTTTTTCTGCACCATTTATAATAAAATTCTTTGAAATTTTGCCTGTATTCTCAGTCTCAATTTGTCCTCATTTCGCAAGTCTCATAGGATTTACACTTAACGAAACTGAGTTTCTGAATCACAGATGATGCCATTCCCTCCATTTAGACTTTGGCCAGCTTTCTTTTAAGTCTTATTCGTTCAATTTAATGGCTTTAATACTGTTACTTTGACTAAAGTAAATCGTCTTACTCAAGGAAACAGTTTAAATATCAATTTATGTTTGAAAATCCCAAACTTCCAAGCCTTGGAAATTGATGGTTACTACATGCCTTCAAAAATTTTATTTAGTATTCCCTTGTATGCGTGCATAGTACAGGAGGGTCACATTTGAGTATAATCTTCTTAAGGACACTCATAGATGTCTCTATCGTTTCATAGACCCACCATGGATGTGTCTATAGTACCATAGTTATCACTAATGGATGTGTCTATGGTACCACGGATTTCACACATGGACGTGTCTACAGTACCATAGCTCTCACTAACTGATGTGTCTATAGTTTTATAGCTAACAATTGTGGATGTGTTTAAAGTACCATAGCTCCCACTCATGGATGTATCTATAGTACCATAGACTTTCTTAGAGTACACTGTCAAGTATTTTATCAATATGTACTCTTCAACAAAGTTTCTTCTTGTGCTCAGATACATGTTTGCTGGAATAATTGTTTAAAATGTATTTACAATGTACTTCTGTAGCATAAAATTGGTGCAGGCTGTTTAGCACATTTCATTTGTGCTTGCCCTCAAAATATATACACTCAATCGTTTTGCTGAAATTACGAAGAAGCAGCTGTTGTGGACAGATGGCCTGTGTTGACTACAGTGCAATAAACTATATTAAATGCAATTAACACATTTTCTTACTTCTAACAGGAAGTAGTTGAGTGTCATCTATTTCAGCCCAAACTACCTTTTGGGTTAACACATGCATTCATAAATCTTCGTATGTCATATAGTTTTCAAGTGAGCATGTCTATCAGCATTTATAAAAATCTCTTTGCTGGTTGATTGTAATTGCTACAAGTCATCTAAAAATAATAGAAGAAAAACAGCAGATTGACCACTTTTGCATTGGTCAGTATAACACATTTTTAGTCATGGGACTTTTGCAATTCATAATTACTTGACATTTTGTTAACTAGTATTTAGGCTTCGAAGCAAACCAATGATTTATATTAGATAACTACAAAGTAAAGAAAAAAAAAAAACAATGCCTCTGCTTTTCAGAAAAAAACATCTAAAAATAAAATAAAGTAATAATTGCCAAAACAAGGTTACATAAATACATTCAAATCCCAATGTAAAGGTAACTACCCACTTCTTCATACATGTTTTACAACACTGTTTCATTTTATTAGTAGTAGTATTAATATGTAACAATATGTGATGTAAGTCAAATTGATTTATAGGAGAGTATAAGTTCTAGGCTAATATTTATGGTATATTATGATTTATTTCAAGCTTTACATTGAATACAAATATGAAGCCAGTAAATATAATTGGGAATTTGATATACCATAAAATTACTAAGCACATATGTTGTGTAGCAAATTCCATTTTTCTGTGCTACAGAAAAAGTATGAGGATAAAATAAATACATGTGCAAAGTATGATCTCAGTTAGGACTTTAAAAGAAGGCGTCAGTGCTTACCAGTCTAAATGTATGTTGAACTCTTAACACAATGCTCCATATGCTACCAGCATGAGCTCCAGCTGTCCATCAGGAAATGAGTGAGATGAGAGGCCACAGACACGACAGACATGTGAGAAAATATTGTTGGCCACTTCTTTTCCTTTGCAAAAAAAGTGTGCTTATACAAGTCAATCATGTGAATATTTAAACAATCTGACTTTTATAATTTTCAGTACTGGCAATTTATGGGATAAATTATAAAAACCCTTCCCCCTATTGACATATTTTATCATGTTACCCATTAAATAAACAATTAATAGCTTTGACACAAATTTAGATAACACATCCTTAATGTTACTGAATGCCTGTATTTTAATAACACGGAAAAAACCATACAGCATCATTTTTGAATGGTAATATGTGATATGCTAATAATATAAGCTCATATATTTTTAAAAGATTTATCTTTCATAAAGCTGTCAATAATATTTTATTCTTTTTTTTACACTTGCATTTGTATTTAAAATATATCATTGATCATAGCATCAGAGGTTGGCACTCTCCCATAGGGTGGGCCTTTGGTTGGGCCAGGCATCGGTTGGGTATTCTCTCAATCTCTGTCTATCTTCTCTACCTTTATCCCTGCACATTTCATAGGCACCGTAATTTTGGGGTTGAAGATTTTGTGGCTAGGTTGGTGTTTCCTGCTCTTTACGAGAAGACTAATCTAGTTAGAAGAAGTCCTCATGGTTAGAGGAAGTCCTCATCGGTCTCTATGCCCTCTGCTACTAGGAGTCTCTGCTTGAATCTCCCTCATATTCCCAAAGAAGCCTAACCTGATTTAGGTCTCTAGATCATCAGAGAGATGTCCACACCTTCGTTTCTCTTATCTCTACAGGGCTTTTGTCCCCTTTCTCTTGCTATCCTATGGTCTGTTATCCACCCTTTTAAATCACTGTGCCCCATCACCTACTTTGTTCCTTCTCTTCAGTCATTACTTCTGTCTATTATATTTACCCTTCTGAGTGAGATTTATACATCCTCACTTAGGTTCTCCTTATAACTTATCTCACTTGAGTCTGTGACTCGTAGTATGCTTATCTTCTACTAATGGATAAAACCTACTTATGAGTGAATATATACCCTGTGTGTCTTTCTGGGTCTAGTTTACCACACTCAGGATTATCTTTTCTAGTTCTATCTATTTGCCTGCAAACCTGCTAAGCTTGTAGACAGGAGCCTGTCAGAGTTGTCCTCTGAGAAGCTCTACAGAGCAGCCCCTCAAAACAGATGCTGAGACTAAAAGCCAAACATTGGTTGATGCATAGGTAGTCTTGGGGAATAGTGGGGGGAGGGCAAAACTACCAAGAAGTGACCAAAACTCCACAAGAAAAACAACAAAGCCACATAACCAGGATCCATAAGGGTTTGCTGAGATTGAAGGATCAACCAAGGACCATGATGAAATTTACCTAGACCCCCTACAAAGATATAGTAAATGGGAAGCTTAGGCTTCAGTGGGTCCTCTAACAAGGGAAGCAGGGACTACATGGACCGGGACTCACTTGCTGCCTTTACCATCACTTTCCCTTGGCAGGACTACCTTAATAGGCCACAGGAGAAGAAGACACATTCAGTACTTATGCAACTTGAAGAGCTAGGGTGAATGGAAAAAGGAGCTTCCTTTTTATGAGGAAAACAGAAGAAGGAAGAGGGAAGGAGAAAGAATGGGGATGGGAGGGGAGGACAGAAGGGACTATAAGGATAAAAGGTTAATAAAATAAATGAGTAAAAAAAGAGACATAAATATAGGTAAAAAACAAATTAACGACAACAAAATAAAATAAGTCATTGATTAGTATGCCATTGTGTAAATGTACCACAATTTCTATATCCATTTTTTAGTTGATGGACATCTAGTTTGTTTTCAGATTTTGGTTATAATGAATAAAATCTATGTTATATATTATGAATATAATTATGTTATCAACATAATTAAGCAAATGTTCTTGTTGTATGGTAAAAAATCTTTCAGGTATATGCCCAGGAGTAGTATAGCTGGGTCTTGATGTAGAGTTATCCCTAATCTTCTGAGAAAGCACTAGGTTTATTCCCAAAGTGATTGTATGAGTTTACACTCAGTTCTTATAAACATAGAAATCATGAAACATTCAGGCAAATGGATGGAACTAGAAAAGACCATCCTGAGGGAGGTAAACCAGGCCCAGAAAGACAGACATGGTATATACTCATTTATAAGCAGGTATTTGCCAGATAATAGAGCATAAACATATTATAATCCTAAAAAAGGTAAGCAACCAGGAGAACCCTAGTTAGGATGCTTATTTCTCATTCAGTAGGGCAAATCGAATAGACACTGGAGGAAGTTGAAGAGAGGCAAAAGGGTGGGAGCCTACCCTAATGTCTTCTGGAAGATTCCACCCATCAGGGGATCAAAGCACATACTGAGACTCACAGCCAAACTTTGGGCAGAACACAGGGAGTATTCTTGAAGACTGAGGAGAGAAAAGCAGACAAGAACGCCACAAGAAGATCAACAGAGTCAACAAATCTGGGCCCAGAAGGGTGACAGAGACTGTTGCACAAACCAAGGAGTATGCCTGGAGAGGACCTAGACTCCTTGCTGATATGTAGCTGATAGGCAGCTCAGTCTCCATATAAGTTCCCTAGTAAAAGTAGCAGGGGTTGTGTCTGACATGGACTCTGTTGCCTGCTCTTTGATCACTTCCCCTGGCAGGGTAGACTGTTTTTCTGTAATTTTGTAACCAATTCCATTCTATTTTCTGACCTTTATAATATATATTACACGTATGTGTACATGCTTGCAATATCAAGACTATGAGTTCACAAAATCCTCTTAAGTGTTCAACAATGACTCTAAGAAGGTTTCCAATATTTTTTCATATAAAAAAGTAACTATAAACAAAACAAGTCATTATCCACTTTATTCCATCGACTTGATATTCCATCTCACTACATTCTCTGGCATTAAGAAACTATGTAAATAAACCTGTGGTTTTATTTTTCCCATTCTGGACATGTTCTTTCATTCTAGATAGCTGTAATTATTTGTCTCAATATGACTTGATTTTTTTTTAGAGAAAGAGAATAAAAAATATGTATTTAAAATTAGGAAAGGAATTATGTTGACCATATAAATGAAACTAGATAGTCCCCACAATAGCCATCTGGGGGTGGAGAACAGGTAAAATGTCCGCTGCTCAGTCTAAGATTTGGAAGTTTTAAAACAGGGTGGCCAACAGCTCCACCCCAAGATGCAGAAGTGGAGGCTCCTTAGAGTCTAAGTGTAAAAGCAATTCAGTGAGAAGAGAAGCCAGTTTGAATCAGTAAGCTAGGAGAGGAATTTGATCCAGAAGAGCTGAGTTGTACAAGTCTGCCAGAGTTCAGGAAAACAAAAAAGGTGACCTTATTCAGTAGTAAGCCTCTGAGCCGGCAATTAAATCTGCTGAATTAAAGTTTCATTTACACATCTTATTCACAGAGTGATTAAAAGGCAAAGTATCTGTCCATGTGTACTTCATACAAAGTCAATTTGTAATCAAGATCTCATATTTGTAAGGATTTTACAATAGTATCATTATAGTAATCATTATTTAAATATTAAACAGGCATCTGTTTAATATTTTAAAACATATACAGCAAAATATTAATTCAAGTTTAGTTTTATTTAAGGTAAATATTTAGAGAATTACCAAAACTCATGTTTATATATCATATTTGGAAATGAAAATGACATAAAATTATCATATATCATTGATTTTAACTATAGTGTACTAATTTAATTCCTACAACATACACTAAGATTTACAGAATGTTCAAGAAAGTAATTATAGATGTATTGCTTCTTACATAATATTAAACGACTCCTTTTTTTAATGTTCTATTTCATTTTTTGAGAATTTTATACAATATATTTTAATATTTATTTGTATATACCCTGTACCCCCTGATGATTAGGCCTGCTCAAAAGTGTGGTTAAGGTAAGTTTCTATAGAAGAAATTTTATGATGGTTATTGAGAAAACGTTTTTCTTTACAATATAGTCTAATCAAAATATCTACCACTCCTCTCAGATAAATACATTATTTATAATATATTAAAATATAATAAAAATACAAAACTCTATGGAGATAAGTATGAGGATAATGGGGGATTCTTATATGCCGGGAGTATAAAATTAGTCTGTCATAAATTAGTAAAAAATTTGAAAATTTTATTGAGACTCCACAGAAAACTAAACATGAGTATACTACGTAGTCCTGACAACTCACTGCTGGCTATATGTCTAAAGGAAACAGAACTGACATGTAGGAACAATGCTTTCACTTAAAGGGTTAGTGCAGCTCTATTTATTATAAAGAGAGCATCTACTTAACCTGTCCATAGAAAAATATATCAAGACAGTATGGCATATATAAATAATGAAATAACAAGAAGCCTTGCTAGGCCACAGAGGAGGACATTGCAGCCAGTACTGAAGATACCTGATTAGCTAGAGTCAGATGGAAGGGGAGGAGGACCTCCCCTATCAGTAGACTTGGAAAGGGACAGGGAGGAGTTGAGGGAGGGAGGGTGGAATTGGGAGGGAATGAGGAAGGGGGATATGGCTGGGATACAAAGTAAATAACCTGTGATTAATGTTTAAAAAATAAAAACAAAAACAAGAAGTCATAAATAATGAGAAACTGGAATTTCTAGGGAACTACTATCTTTTTTTTTTTTTTTTTTCAATGCAGTTTATTCTGGAACCTTGAACAATCCTCAGACCCTGGGGAAAGCCAGCCCACAGCTTAAATAGCCTCTGGGTAGCCAACCCAGGCGTGCCACGTGGGCAATGCAGATAGGTCCACATACATGGAAGCAAGCCAGATCCTTGGCCTTAGCCAAATGTGGAGTTGTTCGTGACAGAGAGCACTCACCATGGGGAAGGTGGAAGGCGGAAACCAGCTCCATCTTTAAGGCATAGCATTCCGCAGCTCTCTACAGTTCCCCCTTTTTGTTTTAAAAGTGACAATGAAACAAAGTTAAACAAAAGCCAGTTTCTCTTTCTTGTATAGAAGAAAACACCCTGATCTAAATATAGAACAATGATTGCCAGATGCTGTAAAGACAAGGGAAAAAAATACATGGCTAATGAATATGAAATCAACTTTGAGTGGGAAAATAATTTCTGGTGCTTCAGGGAGATAGTCTTTGATAACGTGGATTTCATGGATCTGCAATGAGAGCTCCATAGTTAGGAGCACTTCTTCCTCTTGCAGGGAACCTGGTTTTTCATGGCAGCTCACACCTACCCGTAGCACTGTTAAGGAAGGTCCAAACCATCTTCTGACCTCCCCAGGCACTCTGTACATATGGGCACAGGCACACATGCAGGTAAAATTTCTGTTTCATGAAGAAGTGGAGGGCATGAATAGTGATAGGAGATTATATTATTAGTAACTCTTACTTTGTCAATCCATGTTCTTTTTTGTACTCTGTGTGGATACATCACGCATTACCTTATGAATACTAAAAAGTGTCCACATTGCAATCAAAGAAAAATTGTAATACTATGCAATTCTGAAATTATATTATTTTAATAGAATATTATTTTTTTCTTTTCTTTTTTCTTTATTATTATTATTCATTACAGTTTATTCACTTTGTATCCCGGATGTATCCCTTTCCTTCATCTCCTTCCTGTCCTACCTCCCCTTCCTCTTTCGTCCTCCCCATGATAGTCGAAGTCCTCCTCCCCTACTATCTGATGCTAGCATATCAGGTCTCATCAGGACTGTCCAGATCTTCTTTCTGTGTGGCCCAGTTAGGACACCTCATCAGGGGGAGGTTATCAAAGAGCTGGCCGCTAAGCCCAGGTCAGCAGAGATCTTTCCGTGCAGGCACCCTTGCAGCCTGACTCACCTAGGCCTGAAACAGCTTAGGACAGACAGACAACCCATTGGAGATGAGCTAGGCACCAGACCTAAGTTCCATGTCCTTCTCCGGAAGGAGGCCTGTGGGACTCTGGAGCTCTAGGCTTGGATCTTTCTGCCTGCTCCCCAGCAGCCAACCCTACCTGGGTCAGAACATTATTTTTAAAAGAAAAAGAAGAAAGAATCTTTCTCTAAAACTCGTGATATTGTTTAAAGTTGCTGCCCAACAGGAACCTATAGTAAAATGGATTTATCAGTCCTGGGTAAATGTTATGGGACACGATCACCCAGGCATGACATGGCCATCATTCTAAGCTCAACGTCAGAGTCGTTGTGATTACACACCTTCAGAAAAGATTCATAAACTGGTGCTATTGACATTTCTAAAATCTAGAGAGAATTGGGAGGCTCATTAGCCCTCATCCAAGATTCCATCCTTCAACAATTCTTTTCCTTTCCCCAACAAACAGTTGCATATCATTCTGGCTTTTTTTTTTTTTAACAGAAAGGGAGCATGCTGAATGTCTCTTCTGAAATTCTAGCCTTCTCACGTGTTCCCCAACCCTTGCTGTTCATAATTCTATCCTCACTGTACATTGTCATAATGATCATAAAAGCCTATAGTAAAGTGAGCAAGTTAGGGAGACTCTGTGTATGTAGTTTTGGGGTCAGGAAACTCTGCAGTGGTACTCTTCTGTGATGTTTTGTGATCCCATACTCTGTAATTAGCCCATGCTCTATGTTGCTCTAATCAACCATAACAGATTCAAATGGAAGCTGTATACAATTGTTTCCTTGACTTATTGTCAGTCCATTGTTGGATTGATTTATTGCTTGTTCAACTGTTCCAGATAATTAACATAAGATTATACTATATGAGAATATATAAATATATACACATGTATTTTATATAATTGGATATAATGATTGATTCTAGTAATTTGAAAATCAAATACCTTCAATTTTGGTTTGAAAGATCATCTTCGGTACTGGAAAATTATGGACTGAATATGTTACATCAGAATATAAGCATTCACAAAGGATCATAAGGAAAGGACATACTAAGAGTCACATCTTAAACCTTGGAAAAAAGATGTTTTAACTTAATGAACATAAATTCAACCTACAAATCAGATCCAACTTTTTAGGGAATGGTCTTTCTTCCTATATTGTGGGTAATGTGTAATGTTGCCATCAATTTTGTTATAGGCCTGTGGGTTTTCATTACTGAATTTCCATGTGTTTTAATTTTTGTTTTGTACTAAAGACATTGAAGACACAACTTGAGCATGGTATCTTGGGATATTCAGTCCCTTAAGTTCCAAGCCACTTTTAGTAACATACATTGTAATTTCCTCCTGAAACTTTCTTCTAAATACATAGTTTTCTTCATAGTTACATATTTTGCTTCTCAGAAGTACCTTACATATGTTACTTATAGAAATTTCAATAAATTTTGATTTCAGTTAACGTTTTCTTTTTAACCTTCGCTGATTCTCTCAACATCTTTTTTACGTTTCTGTTTGACGTTAGAGATTTTAATCTGTAAGTGGTTTCCTCCTTTGAAATAAGTCAATAGTCCCTTTATACCTAGATGCACTTCAAATGACCAATTAAATTAAGAACTCATTCTGGGAAATTAGGTGGAACTATTATATTGCGTGGGAGGTTAATATCATGTCCTTGTTGAGAAAATGTCAGAGTTTGAGCACATTGTGCTACTACCCTCATTTCAGGCTGCAGCACAGCATGCAAATTCACACTTTCCTTATGAAAACCCGCAGGTGAAAGGTAAAGGGACATTGGCAGAGAATTATTTTTTAAGCAGATTTGTCTCTACTGACTTTGCAAAGAAAATAACACCTGCCACATGAGAACAACGGAGCTGATAAATATGATTAATAAGTTACCCACTCAAGATATTTAATACAAGCTCCTGAAAGGTTCTTCTAAATACATAGTTAGTGATATGCCTAGTAATGAACTTTTTTTTTTCATGGGAATGTCAATTATATATGTGGTTATGTGCTTAAAAGAGAACCATGTATAAAGATTTGGAAGAGTTATAAGCTCATAGTTCAGCACTTTCTCAGTAGCAAACACAATATCTAAGGATTAAATATTCGTTTACAATAAGAGCCAAACTGACATAATTACTTTTTTCATTTGAGCATAGCTTATTGTACACAACTTTCTTATGTTTATTCTTCAACTATGTTTTATTTTAAATAACAATGCATTTTTAAAATCATATATTGTTTTCTCTTTGACAGTTTTCCTTAACTCTGAACTTGCATTTTGTGGATCAGAATATTATATTTTATGTATTCCAACATTGACTGGGGTTATTAAAAAAGGTTTATAACCTCAGGATTTAATTTTTATCAGTGACATAATCTATTATAATGTGAACGACTTTATTGCATCACAGTATAGAAAAACTTTTTGTAAAGCAATTTTATAGTCTTTATTATTATTATTATTATTATTATTTACATTTTATTAACTCTGTATCCTAGCTGTATTCCGATCCCTTATTCCCTCCCAATCCCACCCTCCCTCCCTCAGCAGCTCACTGGCCCTTTCCAAGTCCACTTATTGGCAAGGACTTCCTCCCCTTTCATCTGACCCTGTTTTATCAAGTATCTTCAGGACCAGCTGCAAAGTCTTCTTCTGTGGCCTAGCAGGACTGCTCCTCCCTTGGGGGGCGGGGAGGTCAAAGAGCCTGCCAATGAGTTCCTGTCAGAAATAGTCCCTGTTCCCCTTACTGTGGGAAACCAATTGGTTACTGAGCTACCACGGGCTACATCCAGAGCAGAGGTTCTAGGTTATATCCATAATGGTCCTTGGTTGGAGAAAGAGTTTCAGAAAAAAAAAAACAAAAAAAAAAAACAAAAACCTGTGCCCAGATATATTTGGTCCTTGTGGGGCTCCTATCCTTTCCATGTCATACTAACACCCTTTCTGCCGAAGGTTTGGTTATGAGTCTTAGTATCTGTTTTAAAACGCTGCTAGGTAGAGTCTTTCAGATACCTTCTGTGGTAGACTCCTGTCATACGTCCAATGCACGTCCCATTTATCTTTCTAAGTGAGGATTGATCATCTTACCCCGTGTCTGCTTTCTTGTTTATCTTCTTTAGGTGTATAGACTTCATTATGTTTATTATATCTTGTAGGTCTATATAAGCGAGTATATATCATGTTTGTCTTTCTCCTTCTGGGATACTTCACTCAGAATGATCTTTTCTAGATCCCACCATTTGCCCGCAAATTTTATGATTTCCTCATTTTTGATTGCTGAGTAGTATTCCATTGTGTAAAAATACAACAATTTCTGTATCCATTCCTCCACTGAGGGACATCTGGGTTGTTTCCAGGTTCTGGTTATTACAAATAAAGCTGCTATAAACATGGTTGAGCAAATGTCCTTGTTGTATACTTGAGAAGATTTTGGGTATATACCTAGCAGTGGTATAGCTGGGTCTTGAGGAAGCATTATTCCTAATTGTCTGAGTAAGCGCCAGATTGACTTCCAAAGTGGTTGTACCAGTTTACATTCCCACCAGCAATGGAGGAGGGTTCCTCTTTCTCCACAACCTCTCCAGCGTGTGTTGTCACTTGAGTTTTTCATCTTGGCCATTCTGATGGGTGTAAGGTGAAATCTCAGGGTCGTTTTGATTTGCATTTCCCTAATGGCTAATGAGGTTGAGCATTTCTTTAAGTGTTTCTTTACCATTCGATATTTCTTTATGGAGAATTCTCTGTTTATCTCTGTTTCCCAGTTTTTAAATGGATTACTTGGTTTGTTGCTTTTCAGCTTCTTTAGTTCTTTATATATACTGGATATTAGCCCTCCTGCTGAGAAAGAAATAAGGAAAACAACTCCCTTCACAATAGCCACTAATCACATAAAGTAACTTGGGGTGACACTAACCAAGCAAATAAAAGACCTGTTTGAGCAAAACTTCAAGTCTCTGAAGAAAGAAATTAAAGAAGATATCAGAAGATGGAAAGATCTCCGGTGCTCATGGATTGGTAGGATTAACATTGTGAAAATATGGCCATCCTGCCAAAAGCAATCTACATATTCAAAGCAATTCCCATCAAAATACCAACTCAATTCTTTACAGACCTTGAAAAAAAGATTCTCAGCTTCATATGGAGAAACAAAATACCCAGAATCTCCAAAACAATCCTATACAACAACAGATCATCTAGAGGTATCTCCATCCCCAATCTCAAGCTGTACTACAGAGCAATAGTAATAAAAACTGCATGATATTGGCATGAAATAGAAAGGAGGATTGATGGAACTGAATAGAAGACCCAGAAATAAACCCCCACACCTATGAATACTTGATTTTTGACAAAGCAGCCAAAACCATTCAATGGAAAAAGAGAGCATCTTCAACAAATGGTGCTGGTCCAACTGGAGGTCTACACGCAGAAAAATGAAAATAGAGCCATATTTATCACCTTGCAACAAACTAAATTCCAAGTCTATCAAAGACCTAGGCATAAAACCAGATACTCTGAATCAGTTAGAAACAAAAAGTGGGGAAGAGCCTTGAACTCATTCACACAGGGGACAACTTCCTGAACAGAACACCAACAGCACAGGCTCTAAGAGCAACAATCAATAAATGGGACCTCATGAAGCTGAAAAGCTTCTGTAAAGCAAAGGACACCGTCATCAAAACAAAACGAATGCCTTGGGAAAGAATCTTCATCAATTTTATAGTGTTTAAAAACTTTTGACATGCAACTAAATAAATGTTATTCTCCTGGTTAAAAAAAAAAAAAAGTGACCACACCTGGGGCTCTTCTCTTCCAGTGAACACGATTTCCATCATAGAGCTATTTATTTTTTTGAGATTCTTTTTTATTATTATTTTTATTTTAATCTCAGGTCATTCACTTGTATCCCAGCCTTAGCCACTGCCCTCTTTCTCTCTCAATCCCACCCTCCCTCCCTCATCTCCTCCCTGCCCCCTTCCAAGTCCACTGATAGGGGAGGTCCACCTCTCCTTCCATCTGACCCTATTTTATCAGGTATCTTTAGGCTGGCTGCATTGTCTTTATCTGTGACCTAGCAAGGCTGCTCCTCCCTCGTGTGGGGAGGGAGGAGGAAGCTTAATGAGCTAGTCATTGGGTTCATCTCAGATATAATCCTTGTCCCCTTACTGGGAACCCACTTGGGTATTGAGCTACCATGGGTACATCTGTCCATACATGGTCCTTGGTTGTAGAAACAGTCTCATAGAAGATCCCTGTGCCCTGATATATTTGGTCCTTGTGGGGCTACTGTCCCCTCTAGTTCATACTATCCCCCCTTTTTTCATATGATTCCCTGCCCTCTGCGGTTGTGAGTCTCAGCATCTGCTTGGATACACTAAGTAGTCTTTCAGAGGCCCTCTCCTTTAGGCTCCTGTCCTGTTACTTGTTTTCTCCTACTTCCAATGTTGATCCATTTGTCTTTCTAGGTGAGGATTGATAGTCTTACCTCTGGTCCTCTTTCTTGTTTATCTTCTTTAGGTGTACAGATTTTCATATGTTTATCCTATCTTATAGGTTTAGTACCCACTTATAAGTGAGTATATACCGTGTGTGTCTTTCTGCTCTGGGATACCTCACTCAGGATGATCTTTTCTAGATCCCACCATTTGCCTCCAAAATTCAAATTTTGGTACTTTTACCCAATGGAATACTACTCAGCAATTCAAAACAAGGAAATCATCATAGAGCTATTGAATGACAAGTGCCACTATCAGAAATCAAATCTTTCATTTTCATTGCTACACATTTCAGTGATAACAGCTGCTTGAATAAAACCCTGGCTACTAAAAGAACAAACAAGCAAATAAACAAATAAACAAAAATAATATATATAATTTTAGAGAAGTGAAATAATAGTAATTACTTTAATAATAGTAAAGCATAGTGTTCTGTTGATTGTATCTGTCAGGAAAGATTACGTACACTATAAAATCAAGAACAGTTTTTGAAAAGGGCTGTGTGAACATGCTAGGTCACATGGTTAAAACAGAAAACGTAGTGCCATTACTGAGATGCTTTGATTATACCAACAATTGCTAAGTTTCTGTGTTAATGCACTGTTCCAATAGAGTGTCATCCAATCCATCTCATTTTACACTTTCAACTGATTAGTTATCCTGTCACATATGGTTACCCTTGCTCTTTTTACAAAAGATTTAGCTTTGTGAGTTCTTAACCAAGTGCCAAATTAATTCTGAGTTTGGCCTCTGCAAATTACTGAAGTAATCTAATTTGTCTTTCTTATTGGTCAATTTGATCTTTGGAAAAATACTATTAACCTGTAGCAGAATTTTAACTACCCTTGGCAAAGTTCAATTTAGAACTTTAGAACTATAAAAATAAATGGATCAAAGACACTAATTTAAAACCCAAAACACTGAAACATGCAAAGGGAAACACTACGTTTATGCTTTAAGATTTTTGGGTAGGAAGAAACTTATGTGTAGAACATGAAGAGCATAGGGCCTAACCTCAACTAATAGGACTACACACCAGTATTACATTTTTGTACGGAAAGAAAATGAAGATCGTGGATTTTTTAAT
The DNA here is from genome assembly GCF_030254825.1 of Meriones unguiculatus. Taxonomy (NCBI): domain Eukaryota; kingdom Metazoa; phylum Chordata; class Mammalia; order Rodentia; family Muridae; genus Meriones; species Meriones unguiculatus. The sequence goes on from NC_083363.1 coordinate 50,651,106, forward strand.
TATGGATAAGTGCGTGAAATATATTCTAAACTGTAAAAGTTCCCTGAGTTGTGTAGACTTTGAGTCAGATTAATTTTTGTGTGATACTTTCATTTATTTACCAGTTTTTATTTTATTCTTTATAGTAAAATTAATAAAAAGATAATAAAAATAATAGCAACTATTAAGCATGTTAAGCATTAAGTATAGTTAAAGTAAATATAACTATATATATATATATAATGAAAACAAATATTTATTAATACAAAATTATTCTATGAGAGCTAATGGTATTAGTACTAAAGGTAGAGCTGTTCCCAGTTTTCTGAGACACCACCAGATTGATTGCCAAAGTGGTCGCACAAGTGTGCACCCCTCTAGCAGTGGAGAAGCGTTCTTCTTACTCCACATCATGGCCAGCATGTGCTGTTATGTGACTTTTTTGATCTGAATGATGAAAAATGGAATCTCACTCGAAGACCAACTGAGTCAACTAACCTGGGCTGGGATGGAGGTGTGGGGGTGCATATGAAGACCAAACCACCAAACAAGGACCATGGAATGACTAGGCCAAGGCCCTCTACACATTAGCATTACATCTTCTTTGAAAGTCTGCTAAAATTCTTTGCTATCCCTGGGCTCTTTTTGGCTAAGAGACTTTTCATAACTGCTTTTATTCCCTCACAGGTTTTAGCAGTATTTAACTTGTTTACCTGACTTTGGTTTAACTTTGATACGTGCAATCTACCAAAAAAGTTGTCCATTTCATTAGATTATTTATTTATTTATTTATTTTTAGTTTTGTGGAGCACAGGTTTTTAAAGTAACACACAATGATCCTTTTGATTTTCTCAGGGTCTGTTTTTATGTCATCATTTTCATTTCTGATTTTTTAATTTGGATGCTGTCCCTCTGCATTTTAGTTAGTTTGGTTAAGGGTTTATTTATCTTATTGATTTTCTCAAAAAAAAAAAAAAACCACTTGATTTTGTTAATTCTTTTTATTGTTCTCTATTTTTAATTGATTGATTTTAGCCCTGAGCTTAATTATTTATTAAGGTCTACTCCTCTTGAGTGTTTTTACTTCTTTTTGTTCTAGATAGTTAAAATGTGCTTTTAAATTGGTACTATGAGATCTCTCCAATTTCTTTCTCTCTTTCTTTTTCTTTTTTATTTATTTATTTGATTATTTATTTATTTATTTTTTGGTTTTTTGAGACACAGTTTCCCTGTGTAGCTTTGGTTGTCATGGACTCATTTTGTAGATCAAGATGGCTTTGAACTCACAGAGATCTGCATGTCTCTGCATCCCAGAGTGCTGGGTTTACAGGTGTGTGCCACCATGACTGGCACCTTAGCAGTGTTTTCTCTTAGCACTGCTTCTGTTGTGTCCCATAAGTTTGCGTAAGTTGTGCCTTGAATTTTCATTGAATTCTAGAAATTGTTTAATTTCTTTATTCTGTCTCTCACCCAGTGAACATCGAGTACAGAGTGGTTTGGTTTCCGTGAGATTTTAGGTGCTCTATAGCTTCTGTTGTTGTTGAAGTCCAGCTTTGTCTGGTGTCTGAAGTCCATGGTGGTCTGATAAGATACAAGTTATTTCAATTTTCTTTTATCTGTGAAGCCTTACCTTGTGACTGTGTACTCAATTCTAAAGAAAGTTCCCTGAGCTGCTCAGAAGGTAAATATTTAGTGTTTGGGTGAAATATTCTGTAGATACATGTTAGGTTCATTTGATTCATAACAGTGGTTAGTTTTATTATTTCAATCTTGATGACCTGTCCATTGGTGAGAGTGGAGTGTTGAGGTTAGGTGTGTGGTTTAAGTTGTAGTAATGTTTCTTTTATGAATGTGGCCCCCTTGCATTTGCAGCACGGATGTTCAGAACTGTGATGTCATCTTCATGAATTAATGAAGGATAAGAGTTATGGTGATGTTGGGTGAAATGGCAGGTATTTGGAAAGTAGGAGAGAATTACACTACTTTAGGAATGTGCTATTAGAATGTTTTCCTTAAGGGTTCATAACTACACCAGCCACAGGTACTTGATTAGGTTTACTGTACCAGGCATAGATTCCTCCTATTTAACGGGCCTTAGAGCAAATAAGAATGCTGTGTGTTATTGAAAAGACATTGATGTGGTTCATAGATATCATTAATGGCTAAGACTATGAAATACTTCTCTTTCTTGGGAGGTTGCATAGGAGCTGAAGACATTATGTAAGCTAGTACTAAGAGGAAAACAAAAACAAACACCAAAAACTTCCAGGCAAGTTTTAGTGATGTTTCTTGAAGTCTTATGTGTGGATTGTGTGGTTTCTTCAGCAATAAGGTCGTACATTCAAGTTTTGGGATGCTACCAAAGAAAATGGCAGTAGCTTCTATCATTTAGGGAAGATTTTTTGGACTCCTTTTGCCAGCAATTGAAAAGAAGACTTTCATTGTCTGGCACTGGGTTAATGAATTATCTACGGCTTTGAATATAAGAATTACCCAACAGACATAGACATGGTACATGCAAACACGCACACACACACACACCACATGTAAGCATATATAGAAATGTAGCAGTGTATATTGTATGTTCATTTTAATTAAACATTAAATAATATGCTTCCCCATGGCTTTCAAACATCCTTGTTATTACCCTATCCCTGGGGGAATCTTCTTTTTAAAATTCATCATTCATCTAAAACTTACACTTCAGTAATTTGCGATCCAGTGTGTTTTTATAAAACTGAAAAAAAAATTAAATGTGACCTTTTAGTATTTGTCAATTAAATCTCTCATGTACAAACTAAATGTATTTTCTCATTTCACCTTTGATATGTAAGAAAAGTGAAAATCTGGTCCCCTTCATTAGAAGTTCTTGAAAGGGGCACGGTGGAGATGAGGGAGGGAGGGAGGGGCTGGGAAGGACACGGCTGGGATACAGAGCTAATAAAATGTAACTGATAAGAAAAAATAAAATTAAAAAAAAAAGAAAAAAAAAGAAGTTCTTAAAGCTGATTTCTTTTAAAGGAGGCCTAAATGTTATTATATTCATAGAATTAGAAGTGAACTTACAGAATAAAAGCAGAATTTAGCAATCCAATTGACTATGTACTGGAATTTTATTTATTTGTTCTAAGAAATTTACTTATCAAAAATAATTGGTCCCTAAATCAGTTATAGGAGAAAACATTTATTGTAATGTAAAATCCTTAGCAGACAGGAATTTGATCAAGTTTAAAATAAGGAAATTACATCTTTACAGGTGTTGGGTTCAATACTCAGGCAAGAAAACTAGTTTTTCAATGTAGCATCACTACAGAATTGTTTAAATTATAGCCTTGGGCTATAGAGAGTGTCACTTGGGAATTGTTCAAATTTTAGAACAGAGTATAAGATGTGAAAAGGTACTTTAACTGGGGCTCACATTGAAGAAAAAAAAAGAATAAAATAAATGGGAGTATAAAAATGGTAAAACAATTAAATTATAATAAAAATAAAGAAAGACATATAACAGAATACCAAATGTTAGCATTAAATGCTAATATACCCCAAAATAGAACTTTCATTATTACAATGCAAATTGAATTGCAATTTACTGCATTTAGATATGAATAAAGCAGTTAAAAAGTGAAGAAATGTTGTGAGATTTAACTTTATTATGTAAATTTGGATCTTGCATTTTAAACACTAAAGAAAATAAACAACAAATAAGTTTTCTGTTATCTGAAATAAATTGTTCCAAATATCCTTACAAATACTATCCTTGGTTATTTGAATATTTAAATTGAGAAATGTCATAAATAGTGGTTGATCATGTCAAAATACAAGCAATTTAAATTTTATGCATTATGTGCAATTATTACGCATTTTATCATTTTATCCCATCTGTAAACTGCTTAGTATGAAGTCATCACTCAAAAGAGGTTATATTTTAGGGAACATTTGAAATTTAGCTGGGCTAATTGAAAACATCTGCTATAAATCAAACCCATCATCTCAGTGATGTAGCTCACTTCAAATCAGGAACTAGGTCTCTTCAAGTGCCTACTGAAAACTGAAGGTTCTATTCTATGATAATGCTTCTCTAAACATATTTCTTCAAATTGCCTGGTCCTTCCTTTTCTCCATAACATAACTCAAAAAGCCTGGAAAGAGGGTAATCCCTTCCACTCAGGCTCCACTTTTTTCAACTCTACTTTATGAGAATTCATTTAAAAATGAGACATTGCTGTGTGTGCAAAAACTGATTGGTGAAATGGTTGTGAAAACTTAGTCTCCTAATGACCAAAAACCTGTTTTATTTTACCATTACACATAACTTTTCATAAATAGATGTCAACTCTCTATCTATTCTATGCATCAGATCTAACAAAAACACACAAAATAATGCCATAATCTTGATATTTTAGCAATATATTGCTTCAAAATGGAAACTAGATAATTTTTAATTTATATATTTCTTTGTGAATTATCATAACAAAGGCATGTAAAAACTTTTCCACTATGATGCTCAAATTAACATGAACGAGTATTAATTTGGTTGACAAAGAAATCAAATAGAGTTAACACATGCTTAATTAAGGAAGAGAGAACAGGAGAAAGAAGAGGAGGGGGAGAAGGAAAGGAGGAGGGAAAGGAGGATAAAAGGAAGAGGAAGAAGAGAAGGATGAAGAGTAGGGAAAGGAGGAGGAAGAAGAAGAAATGGTGGAGAAGATGACAGAAGAGAAAAATAAAGAGACTCTTCAAATGGCCCTCAGATTTAGGTGGGTATAAAGGTGAGTCAAGATCTGAGAAGAGTTGGGAAGGCAGCATGGTCAAAACATAATTTGTGGGATTCTCAAACATGTATATTATTTTGTTATCTTTCCTTTGCTTATATCTTAGAATAGTCCATTTTGAAACAACATGTCTTCCCCTAAGGGCTAAGAGAAGGTTGGTTCATTCATGGTGCCAGTCAACATCATTAATAGTTCTACCCAGAAGTCCATAAAAATTACCACATAAAACCCCACTAATATAAATTTAAAGAGATTGTGCTCAAAGAAATAATTTGTGAAATGGGAGAATATGTAAAGTAGTACTCATAATCAAAGTGTTAATAAGAATAAAACCTACCCCTCAGAAAGGGAAACTCAGAAAACCGTGTAGAAGAAAAAAAACCTAGTTTTAAGTAGAAAGGAGACCTAATGTATTTTTGCCATACTATCTGGTCTATGAAAACCTCTCCAGGGGATATAAATGTCTATTTGCCAAAGGACATAAATTCAAAATCAGACTAAAACATAAAGAATGAAAACTGAGTAAAAAAAAAAAAAATTGTGACAAAAATCCAGAGGAGAAAAAATGTGCTCTCTCCTCCACAGATATAGTACATAAATCATAATAGACATTAAGGAAGAATGGCTTGGGGAGGATCAACAAGTCTTAAGGTAGTGTGTTTAGTTGTTACAGGGAAACTTTAATTTATTAATGTTTTCTTTGCTCTTTGATTAAATGACTCCTTGTGGAATACCCACAAAAAGTAGACTGACTCTCTTAAACAAGCCGAATTAAGTGTACTGTCACTCAGCTCATGCGCCATTGCTTCCTTATGGTAAAAGTTAAATGATGTTTTCTTAAAGCCAAACGAAAATTCTCTGTTACAGTTAGGTCATCTAAATTCCATGTATGTTAATACATTTTTTTAAATTAGGTAGAAAAAAACGCAATTTTGTAGGACTAAGGATAATATTAAAATAATTATGATTTGAGGAATTATCCCTTAAAATGTAGTCATGGATAAATAATACAGTCAATTACTGAAGAAAACACCATTTTATATGTTAGAGATAGGTAACTGTTGCTTTGATTTCTCCACAGTGATAGATTGTTCAAACTGTTTGCTTAAGTAAACTTTCACTGCTAAGTTCCCTTTCTAGCATGCTATACAATTGCAACAGAGGGAGGCAAATGCATGATGTTTTGGAATATTGGGGGACATAAGCAAACAGATCATTCCAGAAAACGCTAGAATAAGCATACTTCAGAAAACTAGTTTAGTGATAAATAATTGATACAAAAGGCATCAATAATCATTATCTTGACTGAATGCAATATGCTTCCAGGTGAAATTCTGTAAGAAACAGATCCTGTTATTTCTATTTTTACCTACCCTAAGCTATTATTTTCTCTATCTGAAAATTAATAAAACTAGATATGGCTAGTTACAGAAAAACACATAGAAAAATACATTCATTGAAATGGCATGATTCTTTAAACACCAGAACACAAAGAGGGATTAGTCTTGTTTTGTGAGATTTAAAGATACTTTTTTTTTAATTTTAAGACTTTTTAAGTAATATAATTAATTATGATTTAATGACTAGGAGAACTACCATTCAAGTCTTTTACCAAAGCACCAGTACATTCTTGTCATTTAGCAATCCTTTCATTCATTTTCTTTTCCCTGGAGCTATTTGCATATTCCACAGGCTCATTTGCTATGCTTACCTTTATAACTTTTCCTAATTGAATGTAATGAGATGGTTCAACTCATTCTGTGTGTGTTGTGGTCTCTGCAGGCATGCTTCACAGAGAATTTTAATATACTACAAGAAACCCCTATTACTGCCAGATAACATTTAGATTAAAATGTAAACATGCCCGTTATTTCCTTACCTTATTGAGATTCCCTAGCCTCATGAAATGAGAATTTTTAGTTTCTATTATGAAGATCTTTAAAACAAACACAATGAACTTTACATCAGAGAAACTAGAACCCCAAATGAGTCATTTACATTCTTTGTCCATACAGAGCAGCTTTGCACAATTTATTAAAGTCACTAACTTCAATTTTATATTTTGCCTGCAAAAAAAGAGATAGGAAAATACACTTTAGAGTATGTAAATGAAACTTAACAGAACTGAAAGGAAATTATATGAAAAAAAAAAAAAGACACTGTCAGGCAGTCAGGACTAAGCAAGAATCAGAATTCACAGGTCTGCATAATAAAAATGCTATTAAGCATTCAAGGGACTGAATTTAAAGTGAGCACAAATTAGGAGACACAACATCACATGTTTCAAAACTAATTTTATTGCTGGAAATATACAAATTTTCATAAACATAAAGGTTTCAATTTCACTTTGAGATCTTTAAACTTAATGTTATAATATGTTTCCAAGGTTTATGTTGGAAATTAGAAGAGTTTCACAGAGAGACTAGGACGCAGAGAAAGATGTATCCTAGGGTCAGATGGATGGGGAGGAGGACCTCCTGTCCCAGTGGTCTTAAAGAGGGGCAGGGAGGAGTTGAGGGAGGGAGAGTGGGATTGGGAGGAAATGAAGGAGGGGTCTATGGCTGGGATACAAAGTAAATAACCTGTGATTAATATAAAAATTATATAAAAAAGAAATGAACAAGATAAAAAGAGGTAACTAAATGGTCTCTCTCTGGATCTTTTGTCCAACACCTGCTCTCTCCAATCTGATCCCCACTCCAATGACTCTTCCCACCCCCTTTCCCATCCAATTGCCTCCTTCCATCTACTTAAGATAACCATTGTTTCTTCTTCTTCTGAGAATCAAGCACTCCCATCCTCCTTGGTCCCTTCTTGGCACCTTAGGGTTTGTGGATGATAGCATGGTAACCTTGAACTCTATGGCTAATATCCACTTATAACTGAGGACGTACCATGCGTGACTTTCTAGAGCTGGGTTACTTCACTCTCAGTATGATATTTACTTTTTTAATTTTTTTTATTTTTAAATAATTTTATACATTCACTTGTATCCCAGCTGTAGCCCTCTCCCTCTTTTCTTCCCAATCCTCCCCTCCTTCCCTCATTTCCTCCCTACCCCCTTCTGAGTCCACTGAGAAGGGGTGTCATCCTCTCCTTTCCTCTGGCCCTAGCTTATCAGGTATCTTCAGGATGGCTGTAATGTCCTTATCTGTGGCCTAGCAAGGCTGTTCCTCCCTCAGGGAAAGCTAATGAGTTCATGTCAGAAACAATTCCTGTCACCCTTACTAGGGAACCCACTTGGATACTGAGCTACCATGGTCTATGTCTGAGCAGGGGTTGTAGGTTATATCCATGCATGGTCCTTGGTTGGAAAAACAGTCTCATAGAAGACCCCTGTGTTCAGATATTTTCTAGTTCCTTCCATTTCCCTGAAAATTGCATGTCTTTGTTTCTAATAGCTGAGGAGTATTCTATTGTGTGAATGTACCAAAATTTCTGTATCCATTCTTCCACTGAGAGACACACTGTTGTTTCCAGTTTCTGACTATTATGAATAAAGCTGCTATGAATATATTTGAGCTAGTGTCCTTTTGGTATTGTGGAATGTATTTGGGGTATATTTCCTAGTTCTAACCCTGCACATTGCAAATTATCTTTATTTTTAATAGCTGAGTTGTATTCCATTGTGTAAATGTGTAAATGTAAACATTGTTATCCATTTTTATGTTAAGTGACATCTAGGTTGTTTCCAGCTTCTGGCTATTATGAATAAAGTGATATGAATGGGTCTTGAGGTAGATCTATTCTCAGTTTTCTGAGAAATCTTCAGATTGCTTTCCACAGTGGTCCTACAAATTTGCACTCCCTGTCAGTTTGGCTTTCATGGTGTACTGGCTGGTTTTGTGTGTCAACCTGACACCAATTAGAGATATCAGAGAAGATGGAGCCTCAATTGATAAAATTCCTCCCTGAGATTCAGCTGTGAGGCATTTTATCAATTAGTGGCCAAGAGGTGAGGGCCCAGCGTATTGTGGTTGGGGCCATCCCTGGGCTGGTGATCCCAGGTTCTGTAAGAAAGCAGGCTGAGCAAAGCATGTGAAGAAGGCCAGTAAGTACCACCCTTCCATGGGCTCTGCATCTGCTCCTGAATCCAGGTGCCAGGCCCATTTGAGTTCCTATCCTGGCTTCCTTCAAAGATAAACTATGATCTGGAAGTGTTAGTCAAATAAACTCTTTCTCCTCAACTTGCTTTTTGGTCATGGTGTTTCATGGGAGCAATAGAAACCCTAACTAAAACAATGTCAATGAGAAAACTTGCCTAAAAAATAAAGTAGCTAACTTTTGAGGAATGGCACCTAAGTTTCACTTCTTGCTTGTTTACACACATGTACCTGCACACACAAGACTTTCCAATACTTACATTTTGGAGGACCCTGGTGTTTGAATTTGTGGTCTTTGAGGACTGGATAGCTTTTCTGAGCTTGGTGCTAGATGGAGGATACCCTCTCCCCAGCAGTGCCTCCTGCTATCTCCCTGAGTGCCTTTAGGAATAGAAGCCTCTAACCACCTCTGGTATATGACCTTTTGCACAGTTCTCTGCTAGTACTCTGGACTCCCAGTGCCTACAGGTTTAGGTACTGTGCTTCCATTCATATGATAGGTCCCTGCTGCCAAGTGCAAATTAAGGCATTCCTGAAATCCCTAGCCTTAGCCAATTATATACACCTATGCAGGAGGGCCCTATCCACTCCCCAAGGACTGCACAGCCTTTGCTCACCGCAAATAAAGTTGATGTATCTCGCTAAACTGGTTCCAGGGAGTCAGTCAGTTCTACTTGTCGGGCATCTGAGTCCCCAGCCCTGGGGTCACTTCTGCTCCCTTGTTCCTGAGGACTAGTAGCCAGTGACCCCAAGAATGAAAGAGAGCCATGCCTACACACATAAAAATAAAACAAAATGGTAATGAACTGCAAAACTGATACCTAAAAGGATAGTCAGTAATCAGGTATGAAGGGAAGAGGAACCACTTGTTACTGGTAGATGCAGGGAAGGGGAAGCCATTGCTTAAGGTGCTCCCATTGACATTTGACATTCGGTGATTACACAGAGGGGCCAGTTAAACTAAAAGTCTCAAAACAATAAAAACGTTATGGAACTGGACCAGGGGCTGGTAGAGGTGAGGGAGGATTAATAAGGGTGATGTGGATCTAAGTGAAGTCTGTTGTGAGAAAACGTAATCAGAATATATTATATGAAAGTTTGAAATTGCCAAATAACAAGCTTAGTTAATAAAAAGGAATCTTAATTCATGTGTCAAGGATATGCCATACCTACCTAGTTTCAAAATGAATGGGGATTTTTTTATTTTATATAAAAATAAAATAATCAGAATATGAAAGTAAATATAACTTACAATAGATAATATAGCTAAAGACGATATTGAGTATTTTAGCCAAATGATAAAGAAACAAAAGTTACTATTATATACATCTGGTTTTCATTGTTTGAAGGAGTAGTTTTTCAAGTTTTAGTCCAATATGAAACTACAAGAGATGACCTCTTTCCTGTAAAATGTAAAAGAAAGTGCCACTAGTCACTTCTTTCCAGTAATGGTTAAAATAAAGTTCCACTGATTACCTCTCCCTTGTAATAAAAGTATCATTTCCTTTGTAACAAGCAAGATTTCCACATTTGTTTTTCTGTAACATTGGCCAATATAGAAGAATTATAAGCCAGCCACATATAACATGAAAGATTATATTAGGGACTACATGAGGTCTCTCTTAATGAGGCTATTTTATATACTGTGATTCTGTCCTTGCAATGTGCAAAATTCTCAGTCTGAACATATTTAATTATATATCCAAGAGAAATATTGAATCTGTTGGCTGACCATTCTCCACACAGATAAACCAATAGCACACTCATAGATTGATCACTTCTGATAGTTAGCCAGAAAAGGTTAAGCGATTCTTATATATAAGAAACTAATAAAATATCTATTTCAAAATCGAAATGAATAACTGAGAGTCACTAGTGTAGGGAAACAAGTATGAATGGGATTCTTTATATCGGCAACCCCCCAAATTCTAGTTAATTCTAAAATCAACTCATTTTATGGGAAATTCTAGCTTTCCATTCAGAGCAGAAGGTTTCAGACTCTCAATTCACACATATAAAAAATTTTGTATATATTTATACATGTGGATACATATGCATCCACATGTGTAAATGTATGATTTATTAGTAATAATTACCAACTTCACAATATTTAGAACCCTGAAAATAAATTGTAGACATTTCTATGTGTGATTTTCTTGATGATATTGAGCAGGGAATTCAGTCCTTAATAGAGGTGGCAATATTCTCTTGCTTAGGTCCCTAGAAAACACAAAATGGAGAAAGTTAGCTAACCAACACCATTCATATTTCTCTAAGACCTCATTGCAGATATAATGTGACAGCAAGAAGCCTCAAACAAATGCTTCCCTTAATCCCAAACTATGACGGACTGTATTCTTGACCTGTGAGACAAAATAAAACATCTTCCTCTTAATGTTTTCCTCTTACCCTCTTGGTCAGGGTAATTTTACCACAGAAACTATAACAGTAACTAAGACAGAATTTACATATATGAAGACATCCATATATTCAGTGTTAGTCAACAGTAAAACTATGATTAATTTCACCGTAAGGCAAGCATCCTAGAGTACATTTGTACAAAACAAGGTAGATCTGCCAGTAAGTGTTATTACATGGGACCTCTACTCATTTGCAGCCCACATTTACTAACTGTAGTATGTAGATGAAAAGCCCCAGGGATTAATATCTTATTTGAGAATGTTAATGCATGATTCTAGTACATTGTCTATAGCATATTGCTTAATAAATAGAATGAAAACATTAAAAAATGGATTCATCTAGTAACAAATTTTCTTTTACCACCATAAATTATAATATTTTAGCAATAAGAATAATGGTTTTCTAATTATATTCTTAATTATCATAATAATGACTTAATAACCACCACACCAAATTATTTCATTCTTACACAAACAGCCCATTGCTTTGATTTGAACTCCTCATGTTTGCATTATTTTTGAGGATTTTAAAGACTCAGGTAATAATCATATATGCTCTTATACTTTTAGTGAAGTGATTTTCACTGTAGCTCCTTGGACACCTTGTCTTTTTTTTTTTTTTTTTTTACAGGTCTCTCAAAATATATCATCCAGATATCAGTACAATATTAAGCACCTTTTAGTATCAGAAGACTGTAAAACCCACTACCTACTGTTGCAGTGCTTGAAGGTACTTTGTGAGTGTTTTATGTAGCATAACCCATTTACTAAAACTTGCCATGCCCCCTGTTTTATGAGGTTCTGCAGAGATGACAGGTGGTGCTTAATGCTTCTCTCTGGAAATTCCGCCTTGAGTAAAGTACTCTGCATGGGAAACTATGAATATAGATTCAGTTGTTTAGAAGGTGAAATTCTTCAATTATGACACTATTTATTATGAGGTTCACAAATATATTTGCACTACGACAAAATGTGCTGGAGTGTGATGACTAACTCAAGCTGTCTCTCAGTTATTACATAAAAGAAAATCATCACTAAGCTGTTGATTGTTTTGTGCAATGATGTCAAATGTCTGACTCCTTGTTTGGGGTACTGTGAAAAGATTGTTTAAATAGAGCCCTTTCTTTGCACTCAAACTCACTCATCCAAAACTGTTATTTTAATAACTGATTTTATGTTTTTATTTCTTAGTTTTAGTTCTTCTATCCTATGTAGGTGTAAAATTAGACTAACATTAGTAAATTACGCCAAATCAATTGTATACTTAGTAGATAAATGAATAAATACCTGACCACATCAAAAAGCTAAATGTCTTTATCCTTTTTTAACAGGAAATATAGTAGCTGGGCATGTGGCACATATTCAATAAAGCTATACTGTCGGTAAGCACCTAAATTATTTTAGCATAAGAATGAAGCTTATATCGTCTCACATTTAAGTAAATAGGGTGTGATACACAAAAAACTTATATCAAGAACAGAAATTTGTATTCCTCTGAAACTTAGTGAGTGGTATGGTGGCCATTTAGAATAAAAAAATTCTTTCTATTTTAGAAAGTTGGAGATGTTGGTGTGATTGCTTTTGTCCCTAAAATTTTATCTCTAAATAATTAGAAACTGTGCCTACCATCTACTGTCCTAGTTAGGTTTTGCTTTTGTTGTTGTTATTGTGACAAAACCCTGACCAAAATATTCTTTGAGAGCACAGGAGTTTTTCTCCACTTATGGATTAGCATCATTAAGGAAAGCAAAGGCTGGAACCTGGAGGCAGGAAATCAAGTAGAGGTCATGGAGGAATGCTTCTCACTGCCTTGTTTCCCATGATTTAATGCTTGCTTTCTTATATGCCCAAGGACAGCAAAGCTTACAGTTGGCTGTGCCCTTCAGTACCTATCATTCATCAAGATAATGCTCAGAAACTTGCCCATGGGCTAGTGTGATGGAGACAGTTCCTCAGTTGAAGCTCTTCTTCCAATGTAACTAGGGTTTGTCAAATTGACCAAAACTAACCAACACTCCTACCTAATACCTGAAGTATCTTTTTTCATTAATTCCAGTTTATTCACTTTGTATTCCAGCTGTAGCCCTCTCCCTGAACCCCTGCCAATGCCACCCTCTCTCTCTCATTTCTTTCCATGCCTCCCCCAAGTCCATTGATAGGGGAGGTCCTCCTCCCCTTCTCTCTGACCCTAGCCTATCAGTTCTCATCAGGAATGGCTGCATTGTCTTCTTCTGTGGGCTGGCAAGGCTGACCCCCCCCCCCAGGGGAAGGTGATCAAAGAGCTAGCAACTGAGTTCATGTCAGAGACAGTCCCTGTTCCCATTACTATGGAACCTACTTGGAGACTGAGCAGCTATGGGCTACATCTGTGCAGGGGTTCTAGATTATCTCCATGCATGGTCCGTGCTTGGAGTATCAGTCTCAGAAAAGACCCCTCACGTATACAACAAGGACATTTGCTCAAACATGTTCTTATGTTCCTTCCTCCCATACATAAGTCAAGCCCAAAAACCTTGCTCTGTATTCTGTCACTCCACAATATCATTAGAATACCTCCATTCTAATGATACAATTTAACCAATGTCATTCCAGTAAGTCTGTTGTGGGTTCTGGTTGAAATGAGCTCTACTTCACAGCAGTATTCTGGGCTTTTGAGGGTCACAGCCTTGTTCCTGTTCCATGCAAACACTGCAGAGTACGCTTCAGAATGCTGAATCTGTTTCTGGTTACTTTTTCTATAAACTTTCGAAAAGTAAAATTTAAAAAGTTTGTTTGGGTTCATGTTAGAAATAGTCCTTGTTCCCCTTACTATGGGAAACCAATTGATTACTGAGCTATCACGGGTCACATCCGAGCAGAGGTTCTAGGTTTTATCCTCTCATGGACTTTGGTTGAGTGTCCATCTCAGAAAAGACCCTGTGCCTAGATATGTTTGGTCCTTGTGGAGCTCCTATCCTTTCAAGGGAGGAGCAGTACTGTTAGGCCACAGAGGAGGACTTTGCAGCCAGTCTGGAAAATACCTGACAAAAGCGAGTCATATGAAAGGGGAGGAGGTCCTCCCCTATTAGTGGACTTGGAAAGGGGCAGGGAGGAGATGAGGGAGGGAGGGTGGGATTGGGGAGGGAATGAGGGATACAGCTGGGATACAGAATTAACAAAATGTAACTAATGAGAAAAATAAAATTATGGAAAAAAAAAGGTTGTTTGGTTACGAGTCTTAGTGTCTGCTTTGAAACACTGCTAGGTAGAGTCTTTCAGATGCCTTTTGCAGTAGACTCCTGTCATATGTTCAATGCACATCCCATTTGCCTTTCTAAATGAGGATTGATCATCTTCACCCATGTCCACTTTCTTGTTTATCTTCTTTAGGTGTGTAGATTTCATTATGTTTATCATATCTTGTAGGTCTGCATAAGCGAGTATATAACAAGTTTGTCTTTCTCCTTCTCCCTCGGCAGAGTGCAGGGAATCATATGAAAGAAGGGGAGTTAGTATGATATGGAAAGGATAGGAGCTCTACAAGCACCAAATATATCCAGGCACAGGGTCTTTTCTGAGACTGACACTCAACCAAGGACCGTCTATGGATATAACCTAGAACTTCTGCTCGGATGTGGCCCGTGGTAGCTCAGTAACCAAGTAGTTTTCCAAAGTCAGGGGAACAAGGACTATTTCTAACAGGATCTCAAGGGCAGGCTCTTTGACCTCCCCCCCAGGGGAGGAGCAGTTCTGTTAGGCCACAGAGGAGAACTTTGCAGCCATCCCTGAAGATACCTGATAAAACAGGGTCAAATGAAAGGGGAGGAGGTCCTCCCCTATCAGTGGACTTGGAAAGGGGCAGGGAGGGGACCAGGGAGGGAGTGTGGTGTTGGGGAGGGAATGAGGGAGCGGGATACAGCTGGGACACAGAGTTAACAAAATGTAACTAAAAAGAAAAATAAAAATTAAAAAAAAAAAAGTTTGTTTGGAGTGACAGAAATAATCTTCTGTTTTATTTTCAATTGCAAACAACCTTTATTATTCGAATCATTTAGTTTTCTTCCATCCTTAGATGACAACATTTATAATCAAAATAGAGGACAATATAGTGCTGATGTAATATTTCAACTCAGTTTATTTGGGTACCTGTGAGCTTAGTGGGGAATGTTTGTGGTATGCAAAACTGGCAACAATACCTTGATTATCATATAAGAATGGTCAAAATAAACCCAAGAAAGTGTCATCTAGTCTTCACAAATCTGCCATGGCCTTAGAACACATAGTAACATTACACGCATACAACATGCTTATTTGGAAAAAAAAAATATCTCGTTGTTTCATTATCTATCACCCAAAGAGCAAGGCAGGAAACAATATTTGGCCTGGTTTTTTGCCTTCATTTTCTTGAAACTTGAGTTTCTATCCTAGGCTCCCAAAATGATGGCCTGTGACCTGATAGGACCAAACAAGTAAACCCATTCACGACCTGAGATGTTTGTAGGGGATTCAATTGCAGCAGCACAGTAGCAAGTTGGGAGAACAAAAGGTATGCCAAAAGTGACTTTGCTTCTGGACAGAAATGAGAATGTTCTCTTTTTTGAGGAATGTGGAAAATATCAGGACTTGAGATCGCAAAATTTCAGAGCTTACTTAATTGGCTCTTCTTGTAGGACCTGGAAGTTCAGAATGTTGAGTGTAGTGCATACAGAGGAAGTGGAGGTCATAGGATTTCATGGAAAATAGACTCCATGAAAAAATTAAGCTAGAGGTCATTTTGTGGTAATTTGGCACCAGATCATTCTTATTCTGTTCATGTCCTAAGAAATTAAGTAAGGTAGAATTAAAAATCAGGGACTGATTTCTTAGATGGAGATTTTATATTCAAACCTGGCTTGGATCTCACTAATTGGTCAAGGCTACATTTGAATTCTCAATTCTCATGTGTCAGCCTTCTGAGCACAAGTGCAGGGATAGAAGATATACCGCCCAATGTGTTCTGTTCTGCCAACATATTTTTTTTTACCAATATTAATGTTAAAATGCTTAGTAGTGTGTGTGTGTGTGTGTGTGTGTGTGTGTGTGTGTATGTATGTATTAAGTTCCATGCTTCTTCATGTTCCCACTAGCTGCTATATGAAATAATTTTCTTGATTTGGGTTGTTTCCTGTCTGGGTCACCTACCTTTCCCACTATAGAGTCCAGTTTTTTAGTGATGCTTGCCTTCAGTGTCAGCTTGGCACTAATTAAAAACTCTTATTCATAAAAAATATTCAGAAATGTATTGGTATGGCTAAATTTTCTTCACCATCACTCACTTGCCCTTCCTTACTGTTCCAAGACTGACCATCCAGAAGATACCCTCCCTGTCAAGCTGATAACTAGGAGAGTCAGCATCAGGCTGAGAAGCTCTCCTCACAGCAGAGGAGAACATAAAACTCAAAAGGAATATTCTTTGGAATTTAGTAAATACATGAGAAAACAGCATCATCATACTTTTAGAAACACAGAAAAAAGTTTTCTGATATGTATAGAAGATTTTCCCTGTGTTATATGAAATGCACACACAGTTTCTAAGTAAAAATAATGCTGAGTGGGAAGAAACAATTGATATTTAATGTAGCAGGATTCTGTGGTTCATGCTATATTCTAATATTTCAAATACAGAAATTCAGCTCATTCCTAATCAGTTTATTTAATATTCAATATTATTTGGAGGTATAAAATCCCAAAGTCATGTTTACTTTAATACACTTACTGAGATAGCATAGCAGAAATCATAACATCTTAATAATAGTTATGTCGTAAGGATGGGCAATGGTGCACCACGATATAGATAGTTTTCGGGAGGAGACGAAGCGGTAGAAGAAAGGTGGCATGATGAATAAGTGCATGGCTGCAAATTAAGTGGAGCAAGTCACACAGATAAAGCCTTGTGGCACACAGTTCCCCTGACTTTTCCTCTTTTACAGTTCCAGCCAGGAGGCTGTTTTTACCCAATGCATATATTAAGGAATCACTCAGATGTAAAGCCCTGCTTATTCCCTATTTCTAAACCTGAGATTTGGTTGAATCAGAAATATGGAAGCATATGAAAAGTTATTCTATATACAGTGAACTTATAAATCTTCAGAATGTATGCTACATCTTTCTGTATTTAGTTATATACAGTGTACATTTAATTTCGAATTATATATTTGTAAATATATTTATATAAAATAATTCTAAAACATATATAAATACATATATAGATAGATGTATGATGCATATGTATATAACCTATATTTGTTATAAATATGTAAAGGAGACTTACAGAAATTCTAGGAGAAAAAATCAAGAAATATATTTGAATGGGAAAAGCCATTTTATTTATATATTTACATTATTGTGCTGTTATTATGTTTTAAATTAAAAGATACCCTGTAAACTCAGAGACTGGAGGGTTTTTCATCAGAAGTAATAGTTCACAGATATTTCCTGGTGGAAAAGAACTTGGTTCCACTCTACTGTGATGTAAACAAGCTACTGTATCACAGCCAGGCTGTTACTGCCTGATTGACATTGCTTTACATTTCCCATCACCATGGAATGATACCTAGAAACTGGCATTTATTATATCCTGCCTTAAATTGTTTCATTCCTGTTACTCACAGATATTAAAAAATAGTTACTCCAACCATGGACCGTGCATGGAGAAGACCTAGACACTCTGTTCAAAGGAAGCCCATTGGCACCTCAGTTTCCATATGGGTTCCGCAGTTAAGGGTACAAGGGATGTCTTTGGCATGAACTCAGTGGCTGGCTCTTTTTAAATTTTTTTGTATTAATTATAGTTTATTCACTTTGTATCCCAGCTGTAGCTCCCTTCCTTATCCCTCCTCAATCTCACCTTCCCTCCGTTATCTCCTCCCATGCCCCTCTCCAAGTCTACTGATAGGGGAGGTCCTCCTCTTCTTCCATCTGACCCTAGCCTAACAGGTCTCATCAGGACAGGCGGCATTGTCTTCCTCTGTGATCTGGCTCTTTGATCACCTCCCCCTGGAGGGTGGGGGAGTGCAGCCTTGCCAGGTTATAGAGAAAGATGATGAAGCCAGCCATGATGAGACCTGATAAGCTAGGGCCAGATAGAAGGTGAAGAGGTCCTCCCATATCAGGGAAATAGGGAAAGGGCATAGGGGGAGAAAAGGGAGGGTGGCGGGGACTGTAAGGAGATGAGGGAGGGGGCTTCAGTGGGGATACAAAGTAAATAAATTATAATAAATAAATATATATATATAATTTAATTAAAAATAGTTAATAATTTAAGGAATTATATATTAAATATATTATTTATATATTTTAATAATAAATTATGTTGCTATTTGTAGATATTATATAAATATATATATATGACTTATTTATATAATATACACATATATATAAATATATATACACACACATACATAGCACAATATGCATATGTATGCATTCTTTTAACACACACGAGGACATGTAGGCAACCTGTTTGGAAGTCAGAGCTGAGATAGTAGTCACAGTCTAACACAATATTAGCATGAAAACTGTCCATAAATATCTAGAGTCATAGACATATAAGTGCAGAGACATCAGCACTTACACTTGTACATTAAAATATAATTTTTCATGTAAAAAGGAGCAAGAATATAATCTTTAAGAGAAAAGAATAAATGTTGGGTCTTTCCCTATGGAGTGTCTGAACAAGGGAAATAAATCTGTGCAGCAGAGAAGTTTCCAATTTAGAATTATAGCATGGAAAAGAAATACTCCAAATCTATCATAGATCTGTGAGTTATCCTGCCTTCTTTATCCTTGACCTAGTTAATGCTGTGTTATCTCCCTCTCTTCCACCCGAAGTACAAGTTTAAATAGGGCTTTATATACTCATATTTTAAGCTTATCCTCCTGCTTTTAAAATGGGAAAAGCAAAAGGATAAATAATTGCATAGGTAATAATAGGTTGAAAAGTAAAGTATGGTACAGACGAGTGCCCTGCAGGACACACTATGATATTTGCAGTGTAATTGAAATAATTCTTGATGAATCAGATACAAGATGACCATGTTGTTTTCAATCAATTTTGTATCCAACAGTGGATATTTACTATTTATGTTAATGACCTACTTGTGCCCTCAAAGAGATATTTGGTACATTTTCTGACAACACAGGAAGGCATCAATTGATGCAAATCATTAAAGGAGAAACTTTATCCCTACTATGATTCCCTAGTTGTTTGTTGGGTCACTAGGAGTGACAGAGGCCATAGAGCTAATTTTTGTTGATTTGATGAACATGTAGTAACTGGAGACATTGCTCTTGTCATATAATCAAAGACCTAAAGGCATTATGAATCCACCAGGAAAATCCCACTCCAAAGATATACACTGGTTTATATAATTGTTCAGTATATCAGAGTGTTAGAAAAATTAGTGTGATACTTTCTTGTTTTTATATAGAATTTTGACTTACTTCAAAAAACAGTAGCTGAGAAAAACTTTGTTTATTTACTATTTAAATGAAAGTAAAATTAAATTAATAGCAATTAATAAAATACCAACACAAATAATAATAATAACAACAACAGAGAAAAAGCTACTGTTTGATTTGCTGGAGCATTTAAACCATTCTAATGCTTAGAAGAGGTCATTGTGTTCTGTATACCTGAATAAGCTGAGCAAGAAGAAGACCCTAGGTAAGAAGAGCAATCCTCATTCAGAACAGCAAACAGGATAGACATAGCGAGAGGGAGACAGGAGCCTACCACAGAGGGTCTCTGAAATACTCTACCCAGCAGGATATTGAAGCAGATGCTTAGACTCAGTCAAATTTTGGGTAGAGTGCAGGGAATATTATGAAAGATGAGGGAGATAGAAAGACCTGCAAGGGACATGAGCCCCTCAAGGAGAGCAACAGAACCAAGAAATCTGGGCACAGGCATAAATTCTGAGACTGATACTCCAACCAAAGACCATGCATGGAGATAACCTAGAACCCCTGCACAGATGTAGCCAATGGCAGCTCAGTCTCCAAGTAGGTTACCTAGTAATGGGAAGAGAGACTATCTCTGACATGAACTCAGTGGCTGGCTGTTTTATTACCTCCCTCTGAGTGAGGAGCAGCCTTACTAGGTCACGGAGGAAGACAATGCAGAAAGTCCTAATGAGACCTGATAGGCTAGGGTCAGATGGAAGGGGAGGAGGACCACCCCCATCAGTGGACTGAGGGATGAGCAAAAGAGTAGAAGAGGAAGGAAGGGTGCACTTGGGAGGGCAATATGAGGAAGGGGGCTACAACTGTGACACAAAGCGAATAATTTGTAATAAATTAAAAAATAAATTTAAAAATTAAAAAATATATATATTAAAAAGAGGTGGTCATTGTGTCACATATGAATAATTAAATAATGCTTAACTAATTGATCTTTGCAAAATAAGATAAAGAGACCCAAAACCAAGGAAAAAAAATACAGTCGGAGGGCTGAGAACCCCCAACTTGGTATATATTCTTTTCTTTGAATGGCATCTCAAGTTTAAATTCTCCCTGATACCTAAGTATGTCTATTTATCTAGATTTCTTGCCAATGCTACAGTGCCACCTGGGTCTAGAATTCTCTCTCTCTCTCTCTCTCTCTCTCTCCATATATATATATATATATATATATATATATATATATACATATACATACATATATATGTATATATATATATATATATACTCTTTTACTGTTTTCTTTATTTTTCTTTCTCCCTGTCATTACCTATCTATCCATCCAATAATCATCTCTATCTATATTCTATTAAAATCTGTAATCTATCTATCTATCCATCCATCTATTTTTCTGTCTTTCTGTCTGTATGTATGCTTGCCTGCCTGCTAGTCTGTCTGTCTTTGTGTTTTTGTTTTTTGTCTGTCTCTGTCCTTTACTCTGTCTCCTTGTCTCTGCATCTTGTCTCTCTGTCTCTCTTTCTTTCATTGTTAATAATGTACTTGGTTTTGTGGAGTGTATAACCAAATTGTTAATATGAAATATAGTTAAGCAGGCAGTAGATGAAATAGAAAAATTTATATTTTTTCATAAATTAGTCAAAGAATTCATGTTAATCTAAGTAGTTCGGAATGAACTATTGACTTCAAATCCTTTGTCACTAAATGCATACTGTTTCCAATAGTGGAAATTTATATGATATCAAAATATAATTTGTTTTATGGATAAAAGGATACACAAATTGAAACAAATGAAAATATGTTACAGAGTAGTGCAAATATTCCATTTTATTTTATTTACAGATGTGTAACTTTCCCTTCTCTTCTTACAAATTGCTATCTAGAATCCTGCCTAAGATACAAATTATAAATCATATAGAAGAAGTTCCCAAAGTTATGTAGTAAAATGTAAAAGTTTTGAAAATGATGTTCTACTTCAATCTAACTGAAATGAGTATCTATTTCTAAGAAAGTGATATATTATGGGTAAAAATTAATTTTTCCAAATCTATCTTGTACAATTTACAATTTTTTCAGCTTAAGTGGAAACTAAATCATTTTATATTAAATATAGATGCTATTATAATACAATTTTATTTTACATTAAAATCCAAAGGTTACAGTAACTGAGTTATATATATAGCTGACATTTTAATCTTATTTAGTCAAAAAATTAAAAAGTCATGAATTTACTTATTGGGGTGTATCTATTATTTAGCTAAGATATAGCTGTATGCCAGAGAAGGAGGAAATAATTTCTATGTTGCCACCACTCTTAATTTAATCAAAAGCAAAAAAAAAAAAAAAAGAACAACGTAGGGTTGGATTGTGAGTGAAAAACACAACCAAAAAATGGAGAGATGGCTCCAAGTTTAAAAACACTTCTAGCTCTTGCAGAAAACCTCACTTTTGTTCCTCGCACCCATACCAGGTAAATCACAGCAGTCTCTAACTTTTACTCCAAGGCACCCAACATCTTCTGACTTCTGCCAGAGGGGATGTATAATTTGGAAGGAAATAGCTACTCAAAGCTAAAGATATATGATGGGAAGACTATTCCAGACACAGAAAATAAAAATTCCAAAGGGCTTGAAGGACAAATGTGCCTTCAAATTCCAAAATTCCTAAGGAAGAGAAAGGCAGGAGGGAGTTTAGACTGTATGAATTGATTTCCTGGCAGGCATAGACAGAAAAATCAGGAAGATATCTTTGAAGTGTTTATGTTTTCCAGGCAGAGTAAGGCTATGTACCTGGAGGATTTATGTATAGGAGTTAATGATTTTTTTAAGAAAGTAATTTTACCTACCGAATTAAAATAATAGAAATTTAGAAGTGATGCCAGTGAGATGTTTCAATGAGTAAGTGCATTGGCTACATAAACCTGGTGATGTGATTTTGATTCCTAGAACTGACATAAAAGCGAAAAATAGAGCCTGGTACAGTGGTACAAGCCTGTAGTTCCAGCACTTGAGAGAAAAAGGTAGGAGGACCTCAGTAAGTTTGAGGCTAACCTGGTTTACAAGTGAGTCCAGGACAGCCAAGGCTACACAGAGCAACCTTATCTCAAAAGAAAAGAAAAGAAAAAAAAAAGTGAGAATAAAGGTCTGATTCCATAGAGTTGTTTGCTAACATCTGCATATGTAATTTGGCATCTATTCCCATACACACGTCATACATACATAAATTAATAATGATAATAAATAATAATTTTAAAATATATAACTGGAAATAATTATAATATGAGGTAACAGACTCAAGAACATACTAAAAAATCATTTTTTTTTAATATTGGCATCCTTGCTTACAGTGTTTATATATACATGTAAGTGGTGATTAATGTGAATATAAGCCATGGATTTAGAAAGGAGAACATGAGAATGAAAAAGGTATTGAGGAAAAATAGAGAGTATCAGACAAGTGAGACACGAAACCAGAAAGTTTTGGGGAGCAATGAAAAGTCACAATGGATTGCAGATGTGAGAAAAAAAAATGAAATGTAAAGGAATAAAAAAAGTACATATATGTTTGAAAGAGCCAGAATAAAGTCTAACATTATGTTTGCTAATTAATAACTGTAAAGTTTAAACGTTAAATAATTACATATCATATCAAATAAAAGAGCAGAGAAAGAATTGGCTGCTAATCCAATTTCGTCTAGTTACATGCATTGAAATAAGACTTGCTTAGGTTCTGTGCTGATTAGAAGGCTCAGCAGGTCAAAGCACTTGCCAAGCAAGCCTGACGGCCCAAATAAGGGTCCCCAAACACATACTGGGTAGGCATAACTTGTACAACTACTATCAATATCAATCTGGTGATATGCCAGAAAATTGGGAATACTTGTGCCTCAAGGAAATATATTGAGAATACTGAGAACTAAAATTCCTTCAGACTGCTTCATGCGAAAATGTATGAAGTGAACTTAAGTGAGTGGCACTGTTTGCCTGTGTTTATTTAGTATATTTAATGATCAAGTATAAGCACAGTTTCATGGGATTCAACCAGCAAGAAGGGAGACTATGACATACAGGAGAGAAGAGAAAATTGATGTCAATTACACATTATTTTCTGCCAACTCTAATTGGTTGTTCCTCATTACATCCTGCCTCTCCCCAAGGACACTGTCTTGATTAGAGGGTTGTCATTTCTTGTAGGATTACTAAAGAAGTCTCTTGTTGTTTAACTCATTTCTAGGTCTGTCCTGTAATGAACTCTCCATGATGCAGAAACCACATTTCACATTGGTTTTGCTCTGTGCATTATCTCACCATACAATTCTCTAACTTCAGGATAATGATACATTAACAATAAAGGCATATTTTAATATTTTTCTTTCTAATTATTATTATCATTTATTAAAATTTATTCTATTTAATTTGTATCCCAGCTGTGCCCCCTCCTTTGTCTCCTCCCATTCCCACCCTCCATCCATCTTCTCCCTCTGTCTGTCCCCTAGTCCACTGATAGGGGAGGCCCTCCTCCCCTTCCATCTGACCCTAACCTATGGTCTCATCACAACTGGCTGCATTTTCTTCTTCTGTGGCCTGGTAAGGCTGTAACCCCAAGGGGGAGGTGTTGCTGGTCTTTTCTTTTTTTTTTTTTTTCAATGTCACTCTATTTCAAACATATGAAACTGTTTTTTTTTTCATAGTAAAAAAATATTTTTTAATCTGTTCTTCGAATTTTTTGCTCACTTATTTCTTAGGCAAAATATTTCTCTTTCCCTTGCCTTTCTCTTCTTTCTCTCTTTCCCTCTATTTGACTTTCCTGTTAACAGTTTTAATATTGTATTTAGTACACATGAAGAATTGGAACTTTTTTTTTTTTTTGCCCATTAGCACATCTTTTTGTTTGCTGAGGTTTAGAGGTGACCAGTGGGTATCCAGGACAAATCACTATGAGAGGACATAATTTTGTGTACTTGTACTTCAGTTTTTGCATTACTTAAATGACTATGAATATTTTTTATGAAAACTGACTATACTTACCATTGCGCAAAATCTGCTTCTTGTGAGTGTAAGAGCATAAGAATGGCTGGACATATAAATGAATTAAAACAATAACTAAAGGAATTCTTTTGGGAATGTTCGCCTTCTGGTAACCTCAAAACCTCGAAGAACCCCATAGCTAAGGTAGGCACTGTGATTCAAATTTGGAATTTAGGGTGAGTAAGATTACAGTGCTTTTTACCAAGGTATGCTCATTGTATCAGAAGCCATTTAATCACTGGCATTTGTAAATTAACTAAAATGTATATATTTATAAAGAAATCCTGCATTTGTGTAAAAAAAAACATTATAAAAAGTGAAATCATGCATCCATCCCAACATCTAAATAGTGGAAAGAGTTCAACACCCCACTCTCTCCAAGGACAGATCTCTGAAACAGAAGCTACACAGAGAAATAATGACACAGAGGTGTTGAATCAAATGGACATAATAGAAGTCAAGAGAAATTTTAAACCAATCAAAAAAAAAAAAAAAAGCATACCTTCTTCTCAGCATCTCATAGAATCTTCTCCAAATCTGTCCATATAGTCAGGCACAAAGCAAACCTTAACAGATAAAAGAAGATTGAAATAATCTCTTGTATCATGTCAGACCACCTTGGTATAAAACTAGACCTCAACAATAACAAAACTAGCAAAAGGCCTGCCCATTCATAGAAAATGAATAACTCTGTACTCAACCACAGCTGGGTCAGAAATAAATAAAGAAACAAATTAGAGATTTTCTAGAAATTAGTGAAAATGAACATACAATTCACCCAAACTTATGGAACACAGTGAAAGCAGTGCTAAGAGGAAAGTTCATAGCACTACGGTGCCTTCATAAAGAAATGTGAGACAAGTAATACAAGCAACTTAACAACTCATCTGAAAGGAATCAAAGAAGAAGGCACACAAAAGAGGAGTACACAGAGGATCTAATCAAACTTAGAGCTGAAATTAATAAATAAAGAGAACAATTCAAAGAATCAACAAAACCAACATCTGGTTCTTTGAGAAAATCAGCAAGATAGATACATCCTTAGGCAAACTTCCTAATAGGCAGAGAGAAACTATCCAAATAAACAAAATCAGAAAAGAAAAGGGAGATATAATGACAAACACTGGGGAAATACAAAGTGAGAATGCTCATAATCCAGTTACCTCTCAAAGGAGCCAGAACGTGGAACCAAGATTCAACACTTCTATCTGGTTTTGGACCGCAACATATTCAAAGCAAAGCAACCAACACTTTCCTCTATGATTTTATCATTGATAGTGTTCTTATCAAAATTGATTTTGATGTGGCCTAAAAAGTCTTTAAGTGACCGCCATCAAACATTGGTTTATGTCACTCTGAGGTATGTAGCAAGAAAACTATATAGTAACCATTCTTTTATACTACATAACTAATGCATGTACTTAAAGATACATATGTGCGAAAACTAAGATAAAAAATTAGTATTTGTTTCATGATAGTGCATGATTTGGAAACAACCCTTTTCATCACGGTATATGGAAGTGAAAGTGCCTTAGCATTTTTTGGTGTCTTAATTAAAAATACACCATGATACTGGAAATGAAAATGCTGAGCAAAATGAAGAAAAGGTACAGTCAAACAATGTGATACTGTTTATTATTCCTTATACAGTCAGAAGACTGTGAAAGAACTTGTCATTTCATTCCAAAGGTTCAGCATATATTTAATCAGAGGTAATTAAGTCATAGTCACTGCAGAAATATTGACTTCAAATTTTCTGTTCATGTGTTCTGTCTTTAATAGTTTGTCTTTTAACTACAATTTGTGACATTTCGATGAATTTAAATAATTACTTGACAAATGTTTTTCTTCATCATAGGAAGAACATTATTTTTTATTGTTTTCTGAATTTGTTTCTTCTATCAAAGTGAAAAAGTTTCACATATATAATTCATATATATATAACATATATTATATATAATAAGTATATAAGTTATATAAGTATATAAGTATAATAAGTATATGTTATATATATTATATATAAGTATATATTATATATAAAATAAGTATATATTATATATAATAAGTATATATTATATATAATAAGTTTATATATATAAGTTATATATATATAAAACACTTAAGAATATTATTATTGCCTCAAGGGTGAATTACAAGTGACATCATCATTTTCATATAATACTTATTACTTTGCAGTTTTCGGTATGACCTTAGAGAATTTCATTCTTCTGTTAGATAAAATGAGTCTCAACTTTGAAAGGATGCAGTCAAAACAGGAACAAGAGAAACACTGATGAAGTCTTAGACTTTTTCCTTTACTGAGAGCCCATTGTGACGTTAACAGAATGAGCATTTTTATGACATTCTGACAATTACCTCTGCAGTTAAGGATTTATCCTTTGAAAATACATTTGGCACCGAATTGAATAATATAAAGTTCATCAAGGGGTATTTGTCAAACATATTTTTAGACTTCATTCATCTCTTGAAACCACAGTTCATTATTACAGTTACAGTTTTCAAATGCAATTTTACGTGGTAGCCGATAGAAATAACAACAACAAAATGTTCTTGGTTTATATGACCATATCAAAATACTACATGTTAATTAAGTCATTCCCTATTTTGAATAAAATTTACTTTAGTTTCAAACCTCAAACATAATTAAAAGTACATATGATTTTTTTAATGAAGTGGAAAATATTTGAGAACTCAGAACACTCATTAAATAAAAAATAGATAAAATATTGAAAATATTTTGCATAAAATTTTAGTTCATATATTATTGTATGAATGTAAAAATAAACATTGTAAGTTTTTAGCCAAGCATAGAATGAATTATTGTGAATCTGGAATAGTTTAGTTATAAGAATGTTTTTTTTTGTTTTTTTAATATTATTTACTTCAGTCATATTGATCAGAATAGTGTTCAGAGTAGAATAATGTATGATACAGTTCTGAATTGTCAAGAATCATGTGATTTTATATTTTAAGACCTCTGAAATGTTTTATAATAATAAAACATGTTTTCTTAATAAGTAAGGCCAAGTCCATCCTACATCTAAATATCCTCATTTATGTGTCCTAGATATTTGAAATGTAGCCTTTGACAAAAATAATCAGAGTAATCATTGCATTCATGGATAGGTAGAGGGGAGGACAAGAACATTGAATTCAAAATTGTAGGAAGAAAAAGGAAGAAAGGAGGTCAATGTGGTAAAATAGTAATATTAACTTAATGAATTCATAATAAAAGAAAGATTAAACCAGAATTTAAGACAATAATGAACTGTTAAATTAAAAAAATAAAAAAAAATTAAATAATACTTTTATGTTGGAAAGGATACAGTAGTGGCAGAAAACAAATGGGTGGAAAAGAGACACTAAAAGTAGAAAGGGTGAAAATGAAATGCAGACAAAAGAAATGAGCAAACTCCACCACAGATGGCCTCTGAAAGAATCTACCCCACAGTGTTTCAAAGCAAATGCTGAGACTCATAACCAAACTTTGGGCAGAGTGCGGGGAATCTTATGAAAGAAGGGAGAAATGCAAGACCTGGAGGGGACAGAAGCTCCACAAGGAGAGCAAAAGAACCAAAAAAATCTGGGCACTAGGGTCTTCCCTGAGACGATACTCCAACCAAGGACTATGCATGGAACAAATCTAGAACCCCTGCACAGATGTAGCCCATAGAACCTAAGTCTCAAAGTGGGTTCCCTGGTGAGGGGAACAGGGACTGTTTCTGACATGAACTCAGTGCCTGGCTTGTTAATCACCTGACCCTGAGGGTTGAGCAACCTTACCAGGCCACAAAAGAAGACAATGCAAACATTCCTGATAAGACCTTATAGGCTAGTATCAGATAGAAGGGGAGGAGGACATCCCCAATGAGTGGTTGGAGAGGGGCATGGAAGAAACTAAGGGACAGAGGGTGGGATTGGTAGGGAGTGAAGGAGGGGGCTACAGTTGGTATACAAAGTGAATAAACTGTAATAAATAAATAACAGGGACTGTCTCTGACATGAACTCAGTGGCTGCCCCTTCGACCTCTCCCAACCTGAGAGAGGAGCAGCCTTGCTAGGCCACAGAGGAGGACATTGTAGCCAGTCCTGAAGAAACCTGATAAGCTAGGGTCTGATGAAAGGGGAGGAGGACCTTCCCTGACAGTGGACTTAGAGAGGGGCAGGGAGGAGATGAGGGAGGGATGGTGGGGTTGGGAGGGAATGAGGGAGAGGTATTCAGCTGAAATACAAAATAAATAAACTGTAATTAATATAAAAAATAAAAAAATACAGAAGAGTAAAGAAGAAGCTCCTGTACACAAGTGCTTTAGGTTTACTTTTATATAAAAAAGGACCCAAAAGTGATCTAAAATCTGGTAATGATTCAAAGAAAGAAAGGGAACATAAGTATGAGAAAATATTTTATTTTTATTGGAAAATAAAGACATAAACTTATAAGGTATAGTTATAGTATTGTTGGGCAATTTAAAGATTTGGGGACTGTAGTTTCTAATAAAAACTGCTAGGCCCATTCAACAATAAATTAGGGAAGATGGATAGGAAACAAGAAATAGAAAAGGAAATGATATTTTGGACAGAAACATTTAATGATTTTTCTTTTAATATTATGTTATTTGTAAGCTAGAGTCAACAGGCTAGTACAGGGTATGAAAACATGGTGAAGAAAAAAAAACTAAAAACAGAAAACAAAAAAAACTAACTGGTTGCTACTGCTCCCCTTACTAGGGAACCGCCATAGAGACTGAACTGACCATGGGCTACACCATAGCAGGGGGATCTAAGTCCTCTCCACACATGGTACTTGGTTGATCTATCCGTCTCTGCAGCACCCCCCTCCTGGCCAGACCCAGACATTTTGGCTCTGTGGGTGGCTTGTGGAGTACTTGTTGTCCCTTCTAGGTCATTCTATCTCCCCCTTCTTCCATAAGATTCCCTGCAGTCACTGGCGTGGTTACCTGCTCTTTGATCACTCCCCATCCCTGGTGAGGTGACCTTACAAGGCCACAGATAAAGAGGATCCAAACAGTCCTGATGAGACCTGATAGGCTATGGTAAGGTAGTAGTGAACTATCACTATCATTGAACTAGGGGAGAGTCATGGGAGGGAAGAGTGAGGAAGGCTGAGACCAGGAGGAGATGAGAGGAGAGGCTAACCCCAAGATACAAAGTAAATAAATTGTAATAAATATAATAATAATAATAATAACAACAGCAATAAAGAAAAAAATAGAAAAAAATACCTAACTGGTTACTTGCCATGATCAACTTAATTCTTAAAGTTCATATTCATATAGAACCTCAAAATACTGCCTTGCTTGGAAATACATTGTTAGATAAAATTATGAAAATAAGACAACAGTAAATTACACTGCATGCAGTTCAATAACTGGTATTCATGTATAAAGAAGAAAAACTAAAAAAGAAACACCTGGAAAATCATGAGTGCTTATAGGAAGAGACTGAAGTTAGGCTGTGATAAATTAAGGGTTTGAGTTATAATTTAGAAGAGGCAAGTAACGATTATCTCATAAATCTTTGGGGACAATGTAACATTACACTTGATCAAAGATTTCTAGTTTCCTACATTGTGGGGACACATGGTTTTGTAATCATTTTCTGCAGAAACTCTTGAAAACATGGCTGATGATGCTGACATTTGTATTACCTAAATCATGGGCCCTTAGTTAATAGCTTTTAAAGATGTAGTTTCATTTCATGTATAGTCTTATATACGTCTAATTTCAGTGCTTTGGAAGCAAAGCAGAAGGATTTTCAAAAGCAGATGTCTAGCTTAAATTCCATGATATGTACTAGGCTAGCCAGTATTATGTGAAATGACTCTTTCATCCTAACAAACAAACTCACAGACAAACAACAAGCCACCTGAAAGATGTGATAATAATTAGACAATTTGTCTAAAACCCACAATGTCTCAGGACAGTTACAGAAACTTAAATAGGACCTGATTGCTGATGATGGAAAATTCTTGAAAATTCAAAGAAAAACTAAAACAAATTCCAACAACAATAATAATGAAACTAATAAAAAACTTCAGAGGAATTTTGAGAAATAGAATCCGTATTTAAAATAATTTCTTTATATCAACAGACCATCAATTGAAAAATTACTGAATAACTCATTATACATATGAAATTAAAATTATTAGTAGTAATGTTTATTTTTTAATTTAAAGATTTTCCTGTTTAAATGTATAAACATTAATGAACCAAATTCTATAACTGATTTTAAGGGCTTATAGGTTCATTTAAAAAAGTGTCTTTATCATCCATAGCAACCTATAGACTTATTCCAATACCCCCCAAATCTCAAACTGGTTCTCCACACAAAAGACCTTAAAAGCTTTATAACTTTATAAAACGTTGACCCTTAATTAGCAGATGTTACTATATATGGTACTCAACTAAAGATGTTGTAAAAAAGCAAATAAATTAAACATGTACAAAGATTAGACCACCTTTGTGTTTAAGAAAAAGAGGTACAAATGCTCAACAGCAGTGTGCAAAGAGCTTAAATATCATTAATCATCAAGCAAATTAACATACAAGCTAGTAATAAATAAATAAATAAATAAATAAATAAAATGACTGAATGAAAAAAGCTATTAACTGATACATTACAATAAATCACAGCTCATGTTAAAGAAGAAATCACCAACTGAAAAATGGAGGTTGCTTCCCCTTTCATATGGTCTAAGTGCCTATTTGATTGATATTGTGAAATACCGAGTGCACACCTAAATTCTAAATGTTTGTTTTCAAAATTTCTATTTTGAGAGGATATAAGACCTATCTTTTGTGGTTCTGGATGATAAAAGTAGATTATTGTCATGGAACTTGGAAGGTGATATTCACCCTTAGTCCAGCCCACGTTTTTCAAATGTTAGTTCACCTCTTATGTTTGCAACTTCAACCAAGCTGCAACTCCAATGATCAGTTATGTACTTCTCACAATACTTTCAAAAATATGACAGACTGAAGTCCCCCTACACTGTCTCTTGGGAAAACAACTTGAAATAGTTCTTGAGTTGTTCTTAGCTGGGCATGGTGGTACACAAGTTTAATCCCAGCACTCAGGGAGACAAAGGCAAAGTGGATATCTATGAATTCGAGGCCAGCCTCGTCTACAAATCAAGTCCAGTATAGGTAAGACTACACAGAGGAACCCTGTGTCATAAACCAAAAAGGGAAAATAAGTAAGTAAATAAATAAATAGATAGATAGATAATTAGATAGATAAATGAATGAATGAACTAATGAGAGGCTGATCTTTTTGTTTATTATTTATTTATTATTTAGTTATTTATTATAAAATATTCACTTTGTATCCCAGCTGTAGCCTCCTCCCTCATCTCCTCCAACTCCCACACACCTTACTGCTTTTCACCTTATGCTCTTCTCCTAGTCCACTGATAGGGGAGGTCCTCCTCCCTTTCTATCTAACCCTAGCCTGTCAGGTCTCTGTGGCCTGGCAAGGCTAAACCCTCCAGGGAGAGGTGAACAAAGAGCTGGTCACTGAGTTCACATCAGACACAGACCCTGATCCCCTTACTAGAGAACCAACTTGGCAACAGAGCAGCCTATGAGCTTCATCTGTGCAGGGAGACTCGGTCCTCTCCATGCATGGTCCTTGGTTGGAGTATCTGTCTCTGCAGGCCCCCTAGGCCTAGGTTTTTTTGGTTCTGTTGTTCTCCTGTGGAGCTCCTGTCCCCTTCAGCTCTTTCTATCTCTCCCTTCCTTCACAAGATTCCCTGTACTCTGCCCAAAGTGTAGCTATGAGTCTCAGCATCTCCTTCGATATCCTGCTGGGTAAAGTCTTTCAGAGGCCCCCTGTGGAAGGCTTCTGTCCTGTTCTCTGTCTTCTCCTACTTCTGTTGTCTACTCTGTTTATCCTCCTGAATGAGGCTTCATCCTATTCCTTAGGGTCTTCTTTCATGTTTAGCACCTTAGGACTATAGATTTTAATATGTTTATACTATAGTATATGGCTAATATCCACTTATACGTGAGCATATACCATGTGTGTCTTTCTGCTTCTGTGTTACATCACTCAGGATGATATTTTCTAGTTCCCACCATTTGTCTGCAAATTACATGATTTCCTTGTTTTTAATTGCTGAGTAGTAGTCCATTATGTAAATGTACCACAACTTCTGTGTCTGCTCTTTAGTTGAGGAACATCTAGGTTGTTTCCAGATTCTGGCTATTATGAACAAAGCTGCTATGAACATAGTTGAGCAAATATCCTTGTTGTATGGTTGAATATATATATATTCAACCAATATATATATATATATATATATATATATATATATATATATATATGCGCTTAGGAGTAGTATAGCTGGATCTTATGGTATCACTATTCTGAATTTTCTGAGAAACTGACAGATGGATTTCCAAAGTGGTTGTAGAAGTTTGCATTCCTCCCAGCAATGGAGGTGGATTCCCAAAAGAGGCTGATCTTTTGACCAATGAATGTTGTCTCTAGACCAGTAAAGTATGTCTAAACCAGTAAAGTATGGCAGAATCACCTTTAATTTATGGTATTGTTGTTCAAATCACCTTTTCCCAGTGTGACTTGGGCCAAACCAACATCATTGTGTCTGGAAAATATACTACTACCTTTCCCTGGAAAGAATGTATGAGTAGCTGAATGAGATGATTGTGTAATACTTACACAATGAAAACATAAAGAATTTCTATTTATATCCCAGCTTAAGCTTAAAATATCTCTAATTCTTACCTTTCCTAGTGGTTATCTCTTCAGCTGGATAAACCAGGTATTTTTTTATCATAGATTGCTGACTCTACTTAATACAACTGTCCACATTCAAATACATATGTATTTTGCATATATATGTATATATGTATGTATAGAGAAGTATACACACATATATACATGCATATATATGTAATTTTGTATGGAAGATGCATACATATATATACATATAACACCTTTATATATATAAATATATTAATAAAGCTTTGCTTTAACATTATTTGATGTTGGGAGAGTTATGAGCTCTTTTGCCTTCTAGTTCACAATTAAGTAGTTGATGACCACCAGTTTTCCTTTCAAGTTTCCTCTCTACAGTGTCAAAGACTGTTTTGTCATCAGTCAAATGAGTAGATAATTGGCTCACTAAATGCCTGGTAACATTCAACCTACTCTGTATTTATTCTTACTGCTCCTTTTACCCAAAATATTCTACATACTTAGTTGATATTGATGAAATCATTTTTATCATTTCAATACCAAATTTAAATGCTATGATTTTTCTCATCAGCAGCATCTTCATATCAGTATAATTTTTGTATTGATGACTTTTAGGAAGTTGTCTGGGCATGGATTTCTTCTTATGAGCCTAGGTTTCTATTGTTAGTGGAAATTGGGAATGTATCTCAGTATCATTTAGTATTTACAATTTGATCATTTAGTCTAGGAAAGGGTTTCTAGAGAAATATACATGTTTAATATTTGTTGGTAGTTTGGAGGAATCTAGTTAGTTTCCTAGGATTGTTTCACAGAACAAAGATTTCTAACATGCTCTGGTCTCTAAACACTTTCTTTTATCAGAAAGTTGAGGGTTGGAGCAGAAAGCTCCTTCTAAGTTGGCTATACTCTAGGATAGATCAGGGTTTATAGAGTTGTTAAGTGGGAGTTTCCTCAAATAAAGAAAAGAAAAGAAAAGAAAAGAAAAGAAAAGAAAGGAAAAGAAAAAAAAAACACAAGCACACATACACTGAAACTTAGATTTAGAACTGATGTCACAAAAATGAACCTATTTTTGCAAGTAGATTTCCACACAGAAGGCAAAATATAGCAAGAATATTGCTTTCATTTGATTTTCCCGTTACTTTTTTTTTTCTTTTTTTTGCTTGCTTAGATGAATTTTGTGGTCAATGTTTATCATGTTATTAATGTAAAGGAGTCTGTAACATTAAGTTCTTATTCATGATAATTGATGCTGTATGTATTATATATTATGCATTAGATATTTTAACCCACATGTCATTTTATTTACATGCTAAAATCAGGCAGTAATGTAGTGGATGCTCCAGAAAGTTTGGTAAGGAGCTAACAGAGAAGCTTACTATCTTCGTCATTATGCCTGGTTTAGAAAGTCCTTTGTACTAAATGCACAAAGAACTCCAGGCATCTGAAAAATAGAATCAAATCCTCAATCTGCTTGACTTAATGAGAAACAGCTGTATTTTATAATTCAAAGTGTATTTGTCTTTTGAAAATTCATCCAATAAAATATACTATGAAATCCTTGAGAAATGGAATCATAGATATGCCATGAATGAATATTACTAAGGAATTCATGACTGATACTGGACAATAAGTATGGATAATAAAGCTATTTTTGAATAGGCAATTTCTAGAAGACAGAATTCTTACTTCACAAATTTCTTACCGTATTTTTGCTAATCTTTGTAAAATAATCATGTTTTATAAAATAATTTATTAATGTCATTCAGTTGTAAAATTCAACAAATAGGCAGAAGTAGAGAGTGTCATAAAAATATTTACACAAATGGGCATAGGAGGTAAAAATTACATAATTAGAATATAACAGAAACCAGTGCATATTCTTTATCTTCAGACATGATTAGGCTGATTTGTAAAATATCTAGTGTAAGTGACGCTTTATGAAGTCTTTAAATATGTAAATCAAGGGCTTAAGTTCTTTTATCAATGCATTCATGTGGTAACAATAATTTAATTATTGCTGTGAGCTATAAGCCATATATATAGGTGCTAAACAAACCACTTTCTAACATTATGTTGAATTCTAGACATCACATGAAGAGGATGCATATTGCATTAAACTTGACTCAATAATTAAATTTCAAGGAAATCATGAAATTTGCAGGCAAATGATGGGAACTAGGAAGGATCATCCTGAGTGTGATATCCCAGAAACAGAGAGACACATATGGTATATACTCAGTTATAAATGGATATTAGTCATATAATACAGGATAAACATACTAAAATATATACTTTTAAAAAACCTAAACACGAAGGAGGACCCTAGGGAAGTTGCTCAATTCTCACTCAGAAGGCAAATAGAATAGACATAGGACGCAGGAGAAAACAGGGAACAGGACAGGAGTCTACCAGAGAGGGCATCTGAATGACTACCCAGCAGGATATCAAAGCAGATGCTGAGAATCATAGCCAAACTTTGGGCAGATTGCAGAAGTCTATGAAAGAAGGGGAAGATAGAAAGACCAGGAGGGGACAGGAGCTCCACAAGGAGAACAACAAAACCAAACAACTTGGGACCAGATGTCTTTGCAAAGACTGAACCTCCAACCAAGGACCACACATGGAGAGGATCTAGACCCCTTGTTCAGATGTAGCCCATGGCAGCTCAGCCTCCAAGTGGGTTCCCTAGTAAGAGGAGCAGGGGCTGTCTTTGACATGAACACAGTGGCTGGCTCTCTGATCACCTCTCCCTGGGGCTTGCAGCCTTGCCAGGCAACAGAGGAAGATGAGACTTGATAGGCTTAGCTCAGATTTGGGAGGAGGACCTTCCTTATCAGTGGACTGAGGAAGGGTTATGGGATGAGGAGAAGGAGGGAGAGTGGTATTGGGAGGGGACAAGGGAGGGGCTACAGCTGAGATACAAAGTGAATAAATTGTAATAATCAAAAGTAAATAAATAAAATAAAAAATAGAAATAAAAATGATTTGAAATCTGGAAGGAAAATAAGAAATATATTGGTTTTTCTGCTTACTAACATTTACTCATCTAAATTTTACAAATGCCCTATTGGATACATGAGATTAAATATAATGAACAGATGGGGGAAAACGGGGGTTCTAGGAAGATGGCTTTGTTGTAAACTTTGTGTACTGCTCTTGGAGAAGCCAAAGTGCAGTTTCTATTATACAAATGACTCTCAGTTGTTTGCAACTACAACTCAAGGCGATTGTATGCCCTCTTCCATCCTCCAATGATGCTGCACTAAGCTGAGCATTTAGCCTCCCTCCACATAGAAATAGAATACTTTAAAAATATTATTATACTTGTGGTTCAGGCATTTCCTTTATTTCTGTATTTCAATTTATTCTCTTTGTATCCCTGTTGTGGCCCCCTCCATCTCCTTCCAGTCCCACCCACCCTCCCTCTTTTCCCCCTATGCCCCTTCACTACTCTTTTTTTTTTTTTTTTTCAATGCAGTTTATTCAGGAACCTTGAACAATCATCGGACCCTGGGGAAAGCCAGCCCACAGCTTAAGTAGCCTCTGGGTAGCCAACCCCAGCGTGCCACGTGGGCAATGCAGATAGGTCCACATACATGGAAGCAAGCCAGATCCTCAGCCTTAGCCAAATGTGGAGTTGTTTGTGACAGAGAGCACTCACCATCGGGAAGGTGGAAGCAGAAACCAGCTCCATCTTTAAGGCGCGGCATTACGCAGCTCTCTACAGTTCCCCCTTTTTGTTTTAGACCCATCAGGCAAGAGTAGAGGTCTGATCTCTGATATTAGAAATAAATTGGGACTTTGTACCGATGGTCATTTAGGTGTCATCCACCCAAAGAGCATCAGACCCGTCCGAGGCGGGACCTGGGGCATCAACCCGCATGCAATCAGACATGCTCTTCTCTGGGTCGAAAGAGGCTGACCCTGAGTGCAGTGCTTAGCCTCACATCCTGAGCATAACATTTTAGCTTTTTATGGTATCCAACCATGCTTGGGGCGAATGTCCTGCTTCAATGGCTGTAAAGGCCTGAATGATCATGGCTGCATTACGCTGTTATGAGACTCTAATCTTGCATATATACCACAGGCAAACCAAGAAGACCAACACCAGAAGGCCTGCTAACGCTCCCATGCCCGCCCATTCCTTCAGATGATTCATGGCTGCAGCAATCCATGGTGATAATCCTGTGGCTAGTTTTTAACCAAAATAAAAAATAGATGTAGAATTTGTTGAATATAAAACTTAAGTAACTGTTCAGTACCAAAACTTGGTAAGAACAAAAAAAGTTTAAAAGCTTTGGAAGCCTAAGTATTAATAGTTGTAACTCTGACACGAATATGATCCTTCTTTAGGCTATGGGATTAATGGGTGGTAAATTGGAATCATGTTACTATAAATATAATCAAAATATTAATTATTGAGAGCTTATCCAGTTTAGTAACTGAGAACAGTTTCTGAAATAATGACTCATGCCTTTCTCCTTATTTTGATTTCCAAACTCATAAATTATGAACTAAACAATTATAAATTAATTCACTCAAAGAACTTTTGAAAATTATTTTTTCCAAAAATATTATTTTTTATGTAAAACACGAATGAAATGTTTATTCTTTTTTCTTTCCAATTCTTTTATTCTTTTTTTATTTTTAATTATACTTTACTTACTTTGTATCCCCCCTCTAGTTCCCTCCCTCCTCCCCTCCCAACCCCTCCCTTTCTCCCTTTTTTCAACACACTCCCCTCCCCAAGTACACTGGTAGGGGAGGGTTTCTCTTTCTTCTTTCTGATCCTAGTCTGTTAGGTCTCATCAGGAGCTCCACACAGAGAGCAACAAAAGAAAAATATTTGAGCACAGGGGTCTTTCCTGAGACTCATACTTCAACCAAGTACCATGCATGGAGATAACCTAGAAGCCCTGCACAGATGTAGCCCATGGCAGTTCAGGGTCCAAGTGGGTTCCAAAAAAATATTATTATGTACTGAGTTTTTTAGAATTTTACAATGGATTTTCATCATATCTATATGATCTTTCTCTCCATAATTTCCCTTCGAGCTCACTCCTATTATCTCACTCTCCCTCAAGTCATTTTGTTCATCTTGTGGTCAAAAGTCCAAACAGTGCTGGAGCATAGTTAACTTGCAAGATTTCATAAGCTTAAAGAAAACTTTTTTTTTTCTGTTTCCCAACTTTCATCCCCAGAAGACATTATTCCACCCAATCCTCTTATAACCCTGGGTCTTACAACCTTTCCACCACCTCTTTCACGATGTTCCTTGAGCTTTGGGAAAAGGGGCTGTGTGCAAATGTACAGTTTATGGATGAGCTCTGTACAAGCTGAATCTTTGCATGTCACCCAGTTATAAATTTCTACATGACTTAGGATAATTATTGGTATCATGAAATACCATGATACAAAAGCAACATTTCCAAACCATTGTTCATCACTGAAGGAAGTCGGGGCAGGAACACATTCAGGATGTGATCTTAGGGCTAAGAATTTATGCAGAATCATGAAGTACTGTTGCTTTAATGCCCAGTCTGCTTCCTAATTAGCATTCCATACCACAAATCCAGAAGTGGTACCACCCACAATGGGCGTGGTCCTTCTCCATCAATGATTTATCAATAAAGTGCTGTACAGGCTGTCCATTTGCTAGATCTCATGGAGAAGTTCTTTACTCAGTTGAGCTTCCTTCCTCACAAAAGAGTCTGTGTTGTGTCAAGTTGATGTAAATTTATCCAGCACAGGGTATGTACAGTATACTTAAAAACAAACAAACAAAAGCACCTCTGACGATGGTTGAGAACTGCACTAGTGGCAGTTTTTGATAATATAGCCATCAACAAAGCAAAAGTAGCAGGTTCACCTCTAGGGTCTATGAGGTTTTCAGGCATTGGTTCTTGGCCAGATTTATAATAATCATAAGGCAGTTGATTGTCCCCATAACATTCAAGCCACTGTTACACCATATATTTTCAGGTTAGTCATTATTGTAGTCCACAGTGTTCACAGCTGCTTAACACTTGTTAATGACTTCCCTTTCTTGGCAGCCTGCATAGGACCTTCTAGTACTATGGAGGCTTGACCTCAGGGGAAAAAAAGTTCTCCATATTTTTAACCAACGTGTGTGGTATCTTCAGTAACACTTTTACAGCTAAGTTCTGTGGGCCATCAAAAGCAATGACAATTATCTGGATTGTTTGGGGCTCATAAGAGCCCCATGTCAGTGTACCCCCTCTCCTACCTTGTTTCCTCTCTTCAACCATTACCTCTGTCTATTCTATCTCCCCTTCCAAGTGAGGCATCTTCTCTTGAACCTTCTATGTTAGGTATCCTCTTTGGGTCTGTGCCTCATAGGATGCTTACTCCTATACGATCTGGTTATAATCCACTTATAAGTGAATACATACCATGTGTGTCTTTATGGGTTAGTATGAACTTCTCTAGTTCCATCCATTTGCCTGCAAATTTCATGATATATTTACTTGTAATGGCTGAGTAGTATTCTGGTATGTAAATGTGCCACATTATACAACCACTTTGGAAATCAATCTGGTGTTTTCTCAGAGTATTGATAATAGCTGTACCTAAATACCCAACTATACAGCTCCTTGGTATATAACCAAAAGATGTTCCACTATGCAACAAATACACTTGCTCAACTATGCTTTTATTAGCTTTATTTTTAATAGCCAGAATCAGGAAGCAACCTACATGTCCCTCATCCAAAGAGTGGATAAGGAAACTGGCACATTTACACAATTGATTACTACTCATCTACTAAAATATACTCCTCTTATTTCATTTTATTTTTAACTTACTGAAAGTGAATTTCAGTATATTAAGCCCATAATAAATGTACTTTTTACCTCATCATTTCAAACAGCTAGAACTAAAAAAAATTGTCATGTTCAAATTAAAATAAATTTATTATGCTACGTTCAAGAAAACTGATCAAATGTAAACATCACAAATTACAGGATGACTGACACTAAGACATCCTAAAAGTTAAAAACTGTGTACAGTGTAAAAAAATGATTCAGTGGCCTTTGCACAGGTTAATCCAGCCCGAAGATTAATAACAGAAATGTGTGAAAAATATCAAAGGAGAGACAAATTGTATTTTTTATTTCATTGCACTGCTTTGAAAGTTCTGTTAGTCACCATATGTTGAGTATGAGCCTGGGTCTACTCTTGAGCGAGCCCAGCAGAGATTTGACATACTCAGTATGCCAAAACATGCAGTGACAATCTGGTGCGCTCAGAAGGGCCGGCACCATGAGCATGGAAAGTCAATACCTTTGTCCAGTCATCAGTGTTTATGAAATCAGTGGAGCTTATGGAAGAAGTGTCACTGACTTCCAAGACAGCAGACTGACATGAAGGACTGCAGCAAAGATGATGATAGTGGTGTGCCCAACTCTTTAATTATAGCAGAGCATGTTTCATTTTAGGAGCATATAGGAAAAACATTTAAAATGTTAGGAAATACCTAGTTAGGCCCCTATACTGAAGGTGAGGGTTGACGTCTATACTGATGAACCAGACACCATTTCAAAATTGTTAATATGACACGTTTAATCCACATATAAAAAAGAGGCAGAAATTCCTAAGATTTCATATTTCAGACTGAACATGGAAATAATGATCTTTAACATTTACGTATCATAGAAGAGTTCTGCACCATTTTAAAAAAATATATAAAAATACAAAGCTGAATTAAACAAGATATAGGCAAAAATAAAAAAATAATTATAAGCAAAAACCATGAAAGGATCTTATTAATACTGGTTTAAAGAGTTAATGGCTTAATATGGAACAGCATTTCTCATCTGCTTCTCTTGCCATCTAGGTAGCTGCAAACAAATTTTCTCATGTGTTCTGTTTGTTTGTTTGTTGAGACAGGATTCTCTGAGTAGCCCTGGATATCCTAGACTAACATGTTAGACCAGGCTGGCCTCTAACTCACAGACCTTCTTCTGCCTTTGCCTCACAGAGTGCTAAGATTACATCTGTCCTCCACCAAGTCCTACTTCTCCTGTGTTCTCAGTTATGCTTTGCTACAGGTGTCGCCATAGCATTCTTCCTATTCTCATCAAAATTAAACAAGTAAACTTAGGATTCCTTATTTATTTATTTATAACAATTTATTCACCTAGTATCTCAGCTGTTGCTCGTCCCTCATTTCCTTCCAGTCCCACCCTCCTTCCTTCTCCCTGCCCCCTCCCCCACCCATGTTCCTTACCTACTGAAAGGGGAGGTCCTCCTCCCCTACAATCTGACCCAAGCCTATCAGGTCTCATCAGGCCTGTCTGGATGCTCTTTCTCTGTGGCCTAGTAAGGCCACCTTGCCAGGAGGTGCTGATCAAAGAGCAGACAAACTCATGCCTGTGACTGCTCCTGCTCTCCTTACTAAGGAATGCCTATGGAGAATGAACTGCCTCATGGGGTGCATCTGAGCTTGGGGTCAATCTCCTCTCTATGTATGGTCCTTAGTTGGTGCATCAGTCTCTGCAGGTCCCACTGAGCTCAGAACTTTTGCCTCTGATGGTCTCATTGTGGAGCTCCTGTCCCCTCCGGGTCTTTCTATCTCCCGCATATTCTATAAGATTCCCTGAACTCTACCCAAAGTGTGGCTATGAGTCTCAGCATCTGCTTCAATACTCTGATCAGTGAAGTTTTTCCGAGGCCCTCTGTGGAAGTCTCTCGTCCTGTTTCCTGTCTTCTCCCACTTCCGATGTTCATCTCTTTTGCCCTCTGAATAAAAACTAAGCCTTTTCCCTAGGGTCCTCCCTGTTGTTTAGCTTCTCCAGGACTATAGATCTTAGTATGTTTATCTAATATTATATGACCAATATCCACCTTCAAATAAGTATATAGTATGTATGACTCTCTGTTTCTGGGGTACCTTACTCGGGATGATTTCTTAAAATTTACTTTTTTATTAATTACAGTTTATTCACTTTGTATCCCAGCTGTAGTCTCTCCTTCATCCTCTTCCAATCCAAACCTCCATCCCTCTTCTTCTCCTGTGCCCCTCCCCCAGTCCACTGATAGGAGAGGTCCTCTTTCCCTTCCATCTGACTCTAGCCTATCAGGTCTCATCAGGACTGGCTGCATTGTCTTCCTCAGTGGCCTGGTAAGGCTGCTCCCCCTCAGGGGGAGGTGATCAAACAGCCATTCCTTGCTTTCATTTCAGAGACAGCCCCTGTTCCATTACTAGGAAACCCATTTAGAGACTGAGATGCCATGGGCTACATCTGTGCAGGGATTCTAGGTTATCTCCATGAATGGTCTTTAGTTGGAGAATCAGTCTTAGAAAAGAACCCTGAGATCAGATTGCTTGGTTCTTTTTCTCTCCTTGTGGAGCTCCTGTCCCCTCCAGGTCTTTCTGTCTCCCCCTTCTTGTATAAGATTCCCTGCACTCTTCCCAAAGTTTGGCTATGAGTCCCAGCAGCTGGAGTTCAACTTTTTAAGTCTATGAGGGCAGCATATGAGTGTGCATGATGTGGTCAAGTTATTAAACAGAATTTTTATATAATTACATTCCTGATTGAAAACAATAAATTATCTCCAATAGAATTTTGATATTATTGTAC
The DNA here is from genome assembly GCF_030254825.1 of Meriones unguiculatus. NCBI lineage: Eukaryota > Metazoa > Chordata > Mammalia > Rodentia > Muridae > Meriones > Meriones unguiculatus. The sequence goes on from NC_083363.1 coordinate 50,694,208, forward strand.
AATGTATTAGAAAATTGTATTTAAGATTAATAAAAATGGTTAATGAAGTATTGAATCATGAAATATAATTGTGGCTGTGATTATGAAAGAAAAATTAAATCAGGTAATTAAATTGGATTTCATTTTGGAAAGAATTTTCAATATTAAATGGTGATTAAGTTAGTCAAAATAATTAGTAATAATTAGTAATAATTAGTAATAATAGTAATGAGAAACCAAGGCAAATTTTTTATGCCATTCAAAGCATTGTCTAAATTTTATATATGATTCCAAACAAGATATATTTTATTTTTCTGAAAAGCATGTGTAGTACAAAAATACTAAACAATTATTATTATTTATGTTTATACGAAATATAAAAGATGCAGATTGATCTAACATACTTTAATGTAAATGTAAAACTTTTGTAATTTTAAGCTAAGTATACATTCAGGATTTGTTGAATTTTATTAAGTAGGATAAAGGCTTGTTAGAAGAATTTTGACAATGTTCCTTGTGTTTCTATCTCTTGGAATATTTTGAGGAGTATTTGTATCTTTCTGTTTTGAAACGCTGGTAGAATTCTGTGCTAAAACTATTTGGCACAGTGCTCTTTATGGTTGAGAGGGTTTTATTGGCTGCTTTTATTTCCTTAGGGGTTATAGGTTTATTTATATTGTTAAATTGATCTGGATTTACTTTTGTTAAGTGATATCTATCAAGAAAATTATCCATTTCATTTAGATTTTTCAATTTTGTGGCATGCAGGCTTTTGAAGTACAATCTAAGGATTCTTTGGATTTCCTCAGTGTCTGTTGTTATGTCCTGCTTTTCAGCTCTGATTTTATTAATTTGGATACACTCCCATTTTCTTTCAGTTGGTTTAGCTAAGGGTTTGTCTTATCTTGTTGATTTTCTCAAAACACCTCTTGATTTTATTGATTCTCTGTATTGTTCTCTTTGTTTCTAGGTTATTGATTTCAGCCCTGAGTTTGATAGTTTCCTGTTGTCCACTCCATTTGAGTGTGTTTGCTTCCCTTCTTTCTAGAATTTTCATGTGAGCTGTTAAGTTGTTAGTATGAACTCTCACCACTTTCTTTATGAAAACACTTAATGCTACAAAAGTTCCTCTTTGCACTGCTTTCATAGTGTTCCATAAGTTTGGCTACGTTGTGCCTTAATTTTCATTGAATTCCAAAAGATTCTTTAATTTCTTTTTTTATTTCCTCTTCACCAATTGTTCATTAAGTAGAGAGTTGTTCAGTTTCCATAGGTTTATAGGCAATCTTTTGTCTTTGTGGTGGTCTTTTAGAGTACAAGATCTTTTAGAGTACAGTGTTTTTGTATTTGTTGAGGCTTGCTTAGTGTCTGAGAAAGAGCTCCATTTTTGAGAATGTTTCATGAAGTACTGAGAAGAAGGTATATTCTTTTGGGTTTGGATTGAGTGCTATGTAGATATCTGTCAGGTCCAGTTGACTCCTAACATTTGTTAATTTTGTTATTTCTGTATTCAATTTTAGTTTCAATGATCTGTCCATTGGTGAAAGAAGTGTATTGAAGTCTCCTAATATTAATGTGTGAGGTTTAATATGTAACTTAAGCTTTAATAATGTTTCTTTTACAAATGTGGGTGCCCTTGCATTTAGGGCATATATGTTCAAAACTGAGACATCATCTTTCTCCATTTTTTTTGATAAAATGAAGTGTTCATCCCCAGTATCTTTTGACTGAAAATCTATTTTATTATATATTAGAATAGCTACACAAGCTTCTTTCTTTTGTCTGTTTGCTTGGAAAACCTTTTTCTAGCACTGTATTGTGAGGTAAGTTCTTTAATTATTGCTGAAGTGTGTTTCTTGAATGCAGCAGAATGATGAGTCCTGTTTATACATCTATTTTGGTAGCCTGTGTCTTTTATTAGGGAGTTGAGGTCACTGATGTTTAGAGATATTCACAAACAGTTCTCATTGCTTCCTGTTATTTTAATGTTGGTGGTGGCAGAGTGTGTATGCATGCTTTTTTTCTCTTGGTTTTGCAGCTATGGCATAATTTGTTTCCTGCAGCTGCCTCAGTGTAGTTAGCATCCTTTTGATGGAGTTTTTCTTCTAGTATCTTCTAGAGAGTGGGGTTTGTGGCTAGATGATATGATACTATACATAAGTGACTAACAAGATTCTACCAGATAACTCATATGGCTGATAAACAGTTCCATCAAAGTGTCTGAATACACACTAATTCAAAAGAGTCAGTAGTCCTCATTTATACAAGTGACAAAAAAGCTGAGAATGAAATTGAGGCCACAACACCCTTCACAATGGCAACAAAGAATAGAAAATATCTTGGTGTAACTAACCAAACAGGTAAAAGACCTGCATGATGAGAACTTGAAGAAATCCAACAAGATTATAGAAGATGGAAAGATCTCCCATGCTCTTGGATCGGTAGGATTAACACAGTAAAAATGGAATCTTACCAAAGAAAATCTGCAGAATCAATGCAATCCCCATGAAAATACCAACACAATCCTTTACAACCTGGAAAGAACAACCTCTAATTTCATATGGAAGATAAAAGACCCAGAATAGTCAAAACAATTCTGTACAATAAAAGAACTTCTGGAGGTATCAACAGTCCTGATTTCAAGCTATTCTTCAGAGTAATAGTAATAATAACTAAATGGTATTGGGATGAAACAGACTGATTGATCAATGGATCAAAATTGAAGACACAGAAATAAACCCACACTCTTTTGGGAACTTGATTTTTGACAAAGAAGCCAAAACCATACAATGGAAAAAAGAAAGCATCCTCAAAAAATGGTGCTAGTCTAACTGGATGTCTGCATTTAGAAAAATGCAAATAGTTCCATATTCATTACCCTGCACAAACAAAAGTCCATGAGGATCAAAGACCTTGACATAAAACCAGAGACTCTAAATGTGATAAGAAACAAAGTAGGAAAGTACTGGAACTCATTAGTATAGGAAACAACCACCTAAACAGAAAACCAATAGCACAGGCTCTGAGAGCAAAAATTAATAAAAGGAATATAATGAAACTGAGAAGCTCATGTATGTCGAAAGACAGAAATAGAACAAAACAGCTCTCTAAAGGTTGGGAAAAAATCTTCATCAACCCTATATCAGACAGAGGGCTAATATCCAAAATGTACAAAGACAATAAGAAATTAAACATCAACAAATCTAATTTAAAAAATAGGTACAGAGCTAAACCAAAGTTCGCAATTTTTGAATGGCTGAGAACCACTTAAAGAAATGCTAAATACAAATCAAAACAATTGTTAAGAGTCCATCTTACACCATTCAGAATGGCTAAGATCAAAAATTCAAGGGACAACACGTGCTGGAAGAGGAACACTCCTCCATTGTTGGTGGGAGTTCAAACCTGTACAACCTTTCTGGAAATCAATCTGTCAATTTCTCAGATAATTGAGAATAGTTTCTACCTCAAGAGCCAGATATGTACTTCTGGGCATATACCCAAAAGATGCTCCATCATAGAGCAATGACATTTGCTCAACTGTGTTCATGGAGGCTCTATTCCAAATAGCTAGAAACAGGAAACAAACTAGATGTCCCTCAACCGAAGAGTGAATACAGATATTGTGGTACATTTACAATGGAATGCTACTCTGCTATTAATAACAAAAAATTTATAAAATTTGCAGCCAAATGGATGGAACTGGAAAAAAAAAAAAGCATCCTAAGTCAGGTAACCCCGACCCAGAAAGATATACATGGTTGGCACTCACTTATAAAGGGATATTAGACTTACAGTGTAGGATAACCATACTACAACCCACAGACCCAAAGAAGCTAAGTAACAAGGAGTGTCAAAGGAAGGGTGTGGGAATGTCATTCAGAATGGGAAACAAATTGGATAGCAGAAGTGGATGAAGAGAGGGAACTGGGTAGTAGATAGAATGTGGAAGGAACAATAATATGATCGGATGTGGGAGAATGGTGGTGGGAGGTGAGAAGGCTTGGAACAAGAAGAGAAACTGAGGGGGTCATCTGTTTGACAAGCTGGAGGCATGCTACACAGTAGACTCCTGGGCTGCTGATATAAGTGTGACTCTAGCTGAGACACTTAATGAAGTGGGGGCATGGAAACTATAATGACCATCTCTTAGCCAGGCAGGAGTCCTGGAAAGAGGGGAACAGCAATCCACAAACAAAACCTTTGATCCAAAAAATTACCCTGCCTACAAGTGCAGGGATAAAGAGGAAACAAAGATTGAGGGAAAGTCCAACCAATAACTTGACCAACCTGAGACCCACCCCATAGTAGAGAGCCAACTCCTGACACTAATAATGATACTCTGCTATACTTGCACACAGGAGCTTAACTTGTCTCTCCAGTGGCAGGCTCCAGCCAGCAGTGGATCGGACAGGTGCTGGGACTTGCAGCCAATTATGGTGCAACACAACTAGGACCCTGTGGAAGTGTTGGGGGAAAGATGGAAGGACCTGGAGGGGACAGCAACCTCATAAGAACACCAACAGAAACAACTAACAGAGATCCATGGTGGCTTACAGAGACTGAGACATCAACTAAGGAGCATGCAAGTTCTGGACTTAGGCCCCCTGAACATATGTGGCCAATAGGAGGCTTGGTCTTCATATGGGTGCCTGGGAGTCTTAATTGGCTTTTATTCGTGATAAAAATCATCATAATTCATTTTATAAAACAGGGTGAGTTCATAGTAGTTGAGCAGAGGACGTTGGTTAACAACAGATAAAGGACAAGATAATGACAATGAAAAAATATCAGAGCAATTAGCAATTTCTGATTTCTTAGAAGGTCAGATAAAAAATGAAGTTCAGGATTTCTGGCATTGAACTTTATTCTGCAGGATATCATTTGGGTTGTGTCTCTGGGGACGTGTTTGGGAAACTCATTATAAAAGATAACATGTTCTTTATATATTGCAGTACTAGCTAATTAACTAATTTTTCTATTAATTTTGGTGTGGATAAGACCCAGAAACGTTTTCACATGCCAAATAAGTGCTGAATGGCATACATACACCAGAACCCTGCTTCCACAAAATTTAGTGCAATAGTGAATGAGATGGTTTCCTTCAGTTCATATGTTTTTCTATTTGTTTGTAAACTATTTAAAAAAAAAACACACACAATCATAGTTAGCCCTCCGTTGACAAATTTTCAAATCAATGAAGCATTAAAGATTATAATTGTACTTGATATTTTTTATTTTTAAAATTAATTTATTTTTGTTCAATTTACATCCTGCTCATAGCCCCATCCCTCTGCTCCAAGTCCCACCTTCCTTCCCTGCTCACTTCTCACCTGTTCCTCAGAAAAACTCTGTACTTGATATTTTAAACTACTCAAATAAATTAAAAAGATTTATTAATTCACTCTACATTTAAACATATATTTCATAACACTTGAAATAAACATTAAAACACTAAGAATTTAAAAGGTAGACTTCTATTAAACACTGTCAAGACAGAAAATCGTATTTGTCTTTACCATTAATTCCTGTTCAACTTTTCTATCATATCAGATTCAGTGGTTAAATTGAATTTATCTTTAATCTTATAACTAGACTTAAAGATGAGAAATAAAGAGTGACAGATAAAGTATTGTTCTCTTGAATTTACATTGCTGGTGTTCCCTTCATACCATGGTCAAGGAAACTCTTAATTAGGGTCTTTCAGTCTCAGAGAGTTAGTCTATTATCATGAGGATCATGGTAGTAAGTAGGCAGATTATGGTGCTAATGATGTAGCTGAGGGTTTACACCCTGATCTTCAGGAGAGAAAGAGAAAGAGAGTGAGAGAGAAAAGAGAAAGACACACACACACACACACACACACACACACACCTTTGCCTGTGATAGAGATTGGGAGAGAGAGAAAAAAAAAAAAAAAGAACTTGAATTCTCAAAGCCCACCTGCAGTGACAATTCTCCTAAATCCTTCTTAAACAGTTTACCCATAAGGAACTAAGCATGTAAATCTATGAGCCTATAGGAGCCATTCTCATTCAAAACACTATAGACTCTAAGTCCTGCTACAGAAAACCTTTATTTATTTATTTTTTTCCTGTTTCAGGCTGTAGTATCAGACACACATACACAAACACACCATTTAAAAATAAAATAAGTGAGGAGGCAGGGCAAGATGGTGGCGCCTGGAGGACTCTCATTCTGACCATCAGCACAGATGGATCAGTACAGTGACCAGCAATCAGAACTCACGGCCATAAAACACAGTGATTGTGTTTCCCAGGTGAGAGGATACCCCATGGTGGGGGATTCAATCAGCTTTTAACTCACCCAGCTAAACCTCTGAAGAGATCCTGGTTCCGCCAGATCCCGGTTCCTCTTGGCTGCCGGCCTCTAGCCCCAGCCCCAGCCCAGAGCCACAAGCCAGTGTCTCTAGTCACAGTCCCAGACTGAACCGTGTGCACCACACTATCAGAGACTGGAATTTTCAGTCGAGAGATAACCCAACAGGGCAGGGAGAAGATTGGGACTGACCTTAGGTCACCCAGACATCGCCTGGAAAGACTCTGGTTCCACGGGCGCCCCAGGAGCCAGCCCAGAGCCAGAGCCCAGACCCATGCACCTATCTCAACATAGTGAAGGCGATATACAGCAAACCTATAGCCAACATCAAACTGAACGGAGAGAAACTTAAAGCAATCCCACTAAAATCAGGGACAAGACAAGGCTGCCCACTCTCTCCATATCTCTTCAACATAGTGCTGGAAGTCTTTGCTAGAGCAAGAAGAAAGTTGAAGGAGATCAAGGGGATACTGATTGGAAAGGAAGAAGTCAAATTATCACTATTTGAAGATGACATGATAGTATACATGAGTGACCCCAAAAACTCTACCAGGGAACTCCTACAACTGATAAACACCTTCAGCAAAGTGGCCGGATACAAAATTAACTCAAAAAAGTCAGTAGCACTCCTGTATACAAAAGACAAAAGGGCTGAGAAAGAAATTAGGGAAACAACACCCTTCATAATAGCCACAAATGACATAAAGTACCTTGGTGTAACCCTAACCAAGCAAGTCAAAGACTTGTATGAAAAAAATTTCAAGTCTCTGAAGAAAGAATTAGAAGAAGATATGAGAAGATGGAAAGATCTCCCATGCTCATGGCTTGGCAAGATTAACATAGTAAAAATGGCCATCTTACCAAAAGCAATCTACAGATTCAATGCAATTCCCATCAAATTGCCAACACAATTCTTTACAGACCTGGAAAGAAAAATTCTCAACTTCGTATGGAATAACAAGAAACCCAGAATTGCTAAAACAATCCTCTACAATAAAAGATCTTCTGGAGGTATCTCCATCCCTGATATCAAGCTGCACTATAGAGCAACAGTTATAAAAACTGCATGGTACTGGCATAGAAACAGAATGTTGGATCAATGGAACCGAACAGAGGACCCAGAAATAAACCCACACATCTAAGGACACCTGATTTTTGACAAAGATGCCAAAACCATACAATGGAAAAAAGATAGCATCTTCAACAAATGGTGCTGGTCTAACTGGATGTCTACATGTAGAAAAATGAAAATAGATCCATACTTATCACCCTGCACAAAACTGAAGTCCAAGTGGATCAAAGACCTCAACATAAAACCAGACACATTAAATCCGCTAGAAAAAAAGTGGGGAATACCCTAGAACTCATTGGTACAGGGGGAAACTTCCTGAACAGAACACCAACAGCACAGGCTCTAAGAGCAACAATCAATAAATGGGACCTCATGAAACTGAAAAGCTTCTGTAAAGCATAGGATACTGTCATCAAAACAAAGCAACTGCCTACAGATTTGGAAAGAATCTTCACCAACCCCTTATCTGACAGAGGACTCATATTCAGTATATATAAAGAACTGAAGAAGCTGAAAAGCAACAAACCAAGTAATCCACTTAAAAAATGGTTAACAGAGCTAAACAGAATTCTCTGTAGAGGAATATCGAATGGCAGAGAAGCATTTAAAGAAATGCTCAACATCATTAGCCATTAGGAAATGCAAATCAAAACAACCCTGAGATTTTACCTTACAACCATCAGAATGGCCAAGATCAAAAACTCAAGTGACAACACATGCTGGAGTGGTTGTGGAGAAAGGGGAACCCTTCTCCACTGCTGGTAGGAATGTAAACTTGTACAACCACTCTGGAAATCAATCTGGCACTTTCTCAGACAACCAGTAATAGCGCTTCCTCCAGATGCAGCCTTTACTGCTCCTAGGCATATATCCAAAAAAGGCTCAAGTACACAAAAAGGACATTTGCTCAACCATGTTTGTAGCAGCTTTATTTGTAATATGCAGAAGCTGGAAACAGCCCAGATGCCCCTCAACTGAAGAATAGATGCAGAAATTGTGGTACATCTATACAATGGAGTATTACTCAGCAATGAAAAATAAGGAAATCATGAAATTTGCAGGTAAATGGTGGGACCTGGAAAGTATCATCTTGAGTAAGTTGTCCCAGAAGCAAAAAGACACACATGGTATATACTCACTCATATAAACATACAACATAAGATAAACCCACTAAAATCGGTACATCTAAACAAACTAAAGAGAGGACCCTAACTAAAATGCTCAATCCCCATCCTGAAAGGCAAAGAGGATGGACATCAGAACAAGAAAACAGGAAACAACCTAGGAACCTGCTACAGAGGGCCTCTGAAAGCCAGAAGAAGAAAACAGGCAACAACCTAGGAACCTGCCACAGAGGGCCTCTGAAAGCCTCTGCCCTGCAGACTATCAAAGCAGATGCTGAGCCTGATGGCCAACTGAAGGGCAGAGTGAATGGAATTTTATCTAAGAAGTGGGAAATAGCAAGAGCTGGAGAGGACAGGAACTCCACAAGGAGAGCAACAGAACCAGAAAATTTGAATACAGGGAACTTCCCAGAGACTCATACTCCAACCAAGGACTATTCATGGATATAACCTAGAACCCCTGCACAGGTGTAGCCCATGGCAATTTAGTGTCTAAGTGGGTTACATAGTGATGGGAAGAGGGACTGCCTCTTACATAAACTGATTGGCTTGCTCTTTGATCACCTCCCCCTGAGGGGAGAGCAGCCTTACCAGGCCACAGAAGAAGATAATGCAGCCATTCCTGATATGATCTGATAGACTAAGATCAGAAGGAAGGAGAGGAGGACCTCCCCTATCAGTGGACTTGGGGAGGAGCATGCATGCAATACTGAATCTTCTCTTATCCTCTTCCTCCTCTTCAACTCCTTCTCCTGACTATTCTGTTTCTTTTGCTAACTGAGATTTGAGCATCCTCCTTTGTGTCCTCCTTGTTACTTAGCTTCTTTGGGTCTGGGAAATTTAGTGTGGCTATCCTGTATTATATGGCTAATATCCACTAATAAGTTAGTACATACCACGTGTGTCTTTCTGAGTCTGGGTTATCTCACTCAGGGTGATCTTTACTGGTTCTACCCATTTGCCTGCAAATGATTTCCTTGAAAACAACAGTGGGGATCAGGTATGGGCAGAGTGGGAGCAGAAGGATAGAGGTATGGACGATGGAGGAGAAACCATGGGAGGGGGCAAAAGTGGGGAGATATCTCCAATAAGCTGAAGACCTGCAACAGGATGGGCTCCTGAGAATATACCAGGGTGGCTCCAGCTGATACCCCTAGTAGCGGCAGTCATGGAGATTGGAGAAGCCACCTTCCAACCACAAAAGACTCCCGCTGGAGGGAGGAAAATACCAAACCACCTACAAAAAATTCCACCCGGAATTTACCTTACCTACAGAATGTTCAGGGATAAAGACAGAGCAAAGATTGAGGTCATGTGCAACCAGTCCCCAGCCCAATTTGAGACCCACTCGGTGGGAAAGAGCCAACCCCTGACACTAATGATAATGCTCTTATGTATTTGCCGATGCGTTTGCAACATGGCTGTTCTTTGAGAGGCTCCTCCTAATGATGGATCAAAACAGAAACTGCGACTCACAGCCAGACAATGGATGGAACACAGGGAGCCTGATATAAAAGTTGGGGGAAGATAGAAGGCTTTGGAGCGGACAGGAGCTACACATGAAGATCAACAGTCCCAACTAATCTGGGCCCAAAAGGTCCAATGGAGACTGAAACACCAACCAAGGGCGATGCATGGATTATCCTTAAGCTCCCTAAACATATATACCCCACCCATGGGCAGCTTAACCTCCACGTGTGTTCTTTAGTAAGGGGATCTGGGGCTGTCTCTGACATGGTCTCTGTTGCATGCTTCTCAATCACTTTTCCTCGGTGGGGTTGCCTTGCCAGAACACTGTGAAAGAAGTACCCAATCCTTGTGAGAGTGGGTGTGCTGGGTAGGTTTGTTGGGGGAGAGGGGAGAGAGGGATGAGAAAGGTGTGGAGGGAAGGGACTGAGAGTAGAGAAGGGAGGATGATTGAGATGTAAGATGTAAAGAGAACAACAAAAATGAATATAGATGCTTCTCTTAGTTTTAAAGGTATACATGTGTAAGCATTTCAAACGTTGCCTTCAGTAGTTTGACTTTGCTCTGTATTAGCAAGAGTAATTCTTTCCAGAATTATTTAATCCAAAAGCCAAACTGAAGGTTAATGTGTACAAACTTCTGACTGAAAACTGCAACTAGAAATATGATTTCAAGTGGATTCTAGGAAATCCAATTTTAGACAGTTCTGTTGAAGTGCAGGACAGAGTTTAGGAGGAGGAAATAGTCATTATAACTATAGTTTGAATAAACACGGTTTATAGGTTGTTATTTCTTTACACTTAACTGTTAAGCAACCACAGGCCTTCATCTTACAACTGACTAATATACTCAATTTGTCTTCCATTCTTTTTTTTCCATTTAAAATTTAATTTCACCATAGTTTCCTACAGTTTATTGATTAACTAGGAGGTATGTGAACATAGGCTTGGAAAAAAATGTTGAAGTAAGGAATGATTAACAAACACAAATACTTGATTAATAGAAAGAGGAATGTCTCTGCCATTACAGCTTTGCTGCTGCAATGAGACAATGGTCTTTTGTTAATTGAACTATTCTTACTCCTGACCCTTATTTCCTCGTAATTGTTTGTGTACATATGGTTCTTCATCATGTGTCACAGCACAACTTCATTTCCAAAAGACTGGAACCAAAATGTATTCTTCCAGTATTGATGGTTTTTAAACTTCCTGTGTGTGTGTGTTTGCATGCATGTATGTGTGTGTACATCTGTATGATATATCAATAAATTCACATAATATCCTGCAATCTTCTGAAGGAAATCTTCTTGGATATATGTATTTACCAGAAAAAGTATGTTGTAATACTGTAAAAGAAAAACATATTTCCTTATCCTCTATAAATGTATAAGCAACAGGTAAGGAAGGAATGAGTGTCTTTTAGGAGAACAGTGGCAGAGTTAAGGTTTTTATGTCTTTTTAATGTAAACTACCTAGTCAGGCACAAATAAGGGGCAGAACTCTTGGTTGGGTTCATCGAAAACTCTGACTTATTGATTCCTCCGGATTTGCCCTTTTTGCAGAAGAGAGGAACATAAGGGAATGGAGACTTTTCTAAGTTGTTTAAGGGCTGCGCTACGTCCTTTGTTTGAAACCTTTCTTTCCTTAAGTGTAAACTTTCATTGGTACCAATTGTCCTCATTACAATTTTACGCACATGTCTCTGAAGGTTTTTTTTGTTCATCTTTATTTATTCCAAGGAAAATTTAAATTTCCCATCAGACATCTTCTATGGTCCATTTTTTTTATTCAATATTCATGGGTATGAGAAAATTCTGCAGTTCCTTTTTTTTTTTCTGTTGAATTCTACTAGCATCTCATTGAGACCATAATGATGTACAAAATTATTTCACTTCACTGAATTTCTTAAGACACTCAATAAAGTGTCTATTCTAAAACCAAAGGACATACACTGGTAAAGAGAGTGCATGTTCTGCAGCTGCTGGGTAAGGAATGCCTCTACGTTTAAGTGCCTACTAAACCTACTTAATCTATTTTCTAATTCTAATAATTCCTCATGGATTTTCTTTCTGTTTGGACAATCCATCAGTCTGTAAGAGTGGAATATTAGCGCTCCCCAGTGTCAGTGTATTGGAGCCTCATTCTCTAGTGAGGTCTAATTGTTAATCCCTGTTTAACTTTGTGGCTGTAATATTTTGGTTTTAGAAACATAAAAATCACTAGTCTTCTTGATATCTCATTTCCCTGAAAGTTATATAGTGATCTTTGACTATTCTCAGTGTTTGTTATATAGTTTGTTTTATTGCATATATATGTACAAATAATTGCTTTGCTCTTGTTTTATTATAAAAATCTTAATTTACCTTCCCCTATAAATGTTGAATGAGCTATAACAAGAAAGCAGGTAAAATGATCAATCCTCACTTAGAAATACAAATGGGATGTGCATTGGACATATGACAGGAGTCTACTGCAGAAGGCATCTGAAAGACTCTACCACACAGTGTTTCAAAACAGATACTAAGACTCATAACCAAACCGTCAGCAGAGGGGGAGTTAGTATGACATGGAAAGGATAGGAGCCCCACAAGGACCAAATATATCTGGGCACAGGGTTTTTTTCTGAAACTGTTGCTCCAACCAAGGACCATGTATGAATATAACCTAGAACCTTTGCTCGGATGAAGCTCAATAACCAATTGGTTTCCCATAGTAAGGAGAACAAGGACTATCTCTGACAGGAACTCAATGGCAGGCTCTTTGACCTCCCGACCCCCCAAGGGAGGAGCAGTCCTGTTAGGGCACAGAGGAGGACTTTTCATCCAGCCCTGAAGATACCTGATAAAACAGGGCCAGAGGAAAGGGGAGGAGGTCTTCCCCAATCTGTGGACTTGGAAAGGGGCAGGGAGAACCTGAGGGAGGGAGGGTGGGATTGGAAGGGAATAAGGGAGAAGGATACAGCTGGGATACAGAGTTAATAAAATGTAACTAATAATAATAAACAATAAAATATGTAAAAAATGTTGAATGAGACAGCCTTTTCAGGGTAGAAATTATATCCCAAGCAAATACAATGAAAAACAATATGAACGGCAGTAAAGAGTGGCCAAAATATTGTGCTTGGTTCTCCTTTATAATTTTCCCACCAGGCTGTTTTTGAATCTCAAATGTAGCCTATTTGCTTTCAGAGTTTTTATCAAGAGGCATGGATTTATTTTTGTCACTTTGTTATTGTGTTACAGCTATTATGATATCATGCCCCATCATCTTTTACTCAGGCTTGTGGGTAGATGGGTGACTGTATTTATAGTGCTTCATTCTTTTCTGTTTCTCATTTGCAAAACCACTTTTTGTGTGATTTTTGTAATTCGCACACAAGCATGATAGTAATTATTTTTCTTACACTTTTAGGAGTGGAATTTCTTTTAAATGTATCGTAAGGTCAGTCAGGTATTCATAATTTCACTGAGTATATTTCATGACTTCACTTTCTCTTTAGTTATGAAAAGAAAACTTACTGGAGACAGTAACCTTATAGGATTGTTAGAGGACACACAATAGCCAATGACAACTATGCTTTTTCCAGATCTTCTTAGGTATGTACCTGAGGTGCAGAGATTTTGTTTGTTTGTTTGTTTGTTTTTGATGTTTCTTTCCATTTTTGCTTCCAATTGTAATTAGTGTGAATTGCAGTCCTATAAAGCCACTTTATGAAAATTTTTGTCATTTGTGTCATCGGAATGAGGCAAAAGTTTGAGGCATACCTGGTTCTTTTAAAGCTTCATTGAGACCTTTGTGGTCAAGGATTAAGTGGAATTCTATAATAAAACACAGCAATAAATACCTTGGATGATAATCCTTGATCTTGGCATACTTCAACCTGGTACACACTAGGACAACATACCATATCTCAAAGGATGTGTTCCTCACACCTCTGTAGTGTGGCTAGGAAAGAGCATTTTCATATTCTGGTTCCCTCTTTGTTACAAACCACATGGTCTATTTCAGAGAACTACAAGCTTTGTCTTAAGGCAGCCACCTGTCTGTGCAATTAGAAAATGTAGAGGGACAAAAGAAAATAAGGGGTGTTTGACACACAGCTTGGCTAAGCTCAAACAATAATTCCCTTTCAAGATTGCTCCCAGCTACAGCACACGTGAACGTCGGCTGTGAAGTTTAACAAATTCCTTTTTTGAAGTGAGTCCACTCTACAGAGAAGAGGTATTTTTGTTCATTTGTTTGTTTGGTTGGTTATGTTGTAGTTTTGCAGGTCACCAGTTTGTGAGCCTACAGAGTGTGTTGGACTCCTACTTCCGCTGTTATGTCCACACAGTGACTACTTTGTGACCTAGTGGTGGAGCTGATTTTATGATGACATTAAAGATCTCTTCTGATTTTCTCAATGTTAGGGATAACGTTTTCGCTTTGCGACTATTAAAATTTTGTGCAATGATACTTTGACAGCCATATAATTATCATCTTCCCAACAAATTCTCTATGCAGCAGTTTAAACATCCATGGATCATGTGTGATTGGTCATGTGAGATGTTCCAGCATTAGTTGAAAAGTGGCTATCGATACTTTTATTTTGTCCTGCATTCTTAAGACTCAGCATTATTCTATGAAATTGCATTATTCTGTCTCCTAATGCCATTTTACCATTTTGGATTTAGGAGTGTTTTTAACTCAGTATTTCATAATCCACTGCACTCACTGTTTGTTTTTGTTTCCTTTTAATTTCCAAACTGTCAAGGTAAGATCCTTGTCTGTGTCCTTTTGGATTGTACTCATCTGTGAGCCTTAGTTTTGGTTTACTCTTTAGTTGCTTCAAGTCACAAAGTTTTTATTTCTTTTTTTTTTGAAACTTTTATTAATACACTTTATTCACTTTGTATCCCCCCATAATCCGCCCTCCTCCCCTCCTAAGCCCACCTTCCCTCCCCCCCTTCTCCCCCCATGCCTCTCCCCAAGTCCACTGATAGGGGAGGTCCTCTTCTCCTTCCTTCTGATCTTGGTCTATCACACTTATGCAGGACTGGCTGCATTGACATCTTCTGTGGCCTGGTAGGGCTTCCCTCAGGGGAAGGTGACCAAAGAGCAGGCCAATCAGATTATGTCAGAGGCAGTCTCTGTTCCCACTACTATGGAACCCACTTGGACAATGAACTGCCATGGGCTACATCTGTGCAGGGGTTCTAGGTTATCTCCATGCATGGTACTTGGTTGGAGTATGGGTCTCTGGAAAGACCCCTGTGTTCAAATTTTTTGGTACTGTTGCTCTCTTTGTGGAGCTCCTGTCTTCTCCAGTTCTTATTATTTCCCACTTTTTCAGAAGATTCCATGCACTCTTCCCAACAGTTGGCCAGGTGCTCTAATGCTTCCCATGTAATATTGCAGAAGACACATCTCAATATTTAATATAGTTGATGCTCCCTTTAAATTGAATGGCATACCCTCAACACATGCAGATAAAATAATTCATATATATATTATATGTATTCATATATATGTGTGTGTGTGTGTGTGTGTGTGTGTGTGTATACAAAAAAACTGGAAGGGCTTATTGGTGCCTAAATCCCAGTAAAGAGGGCAGAGGCAGGCAGAGCCCTGAGTCCAGGTCAGCCTAGTCAACAGTGATTTACAGGCCATCTAGTTCTGCACAACAAAGCACTGTCTCAGAGGAGGGATATGCACAAAGACAGCAATTTAATTAAAATTCATCGTCACACAGACAACTTAAAAAGCAAAAAGGGAACAGGTAATTTTATTATACTAAAAACAGTAGAAAGTTTTATAACACATATAATGCAGAGAACATATAAATTATAAATATAAATTCAACAGGATTAGCTATAATAAAAAAAAGAAACAAGAAAATTATGTCTATGATAGAAAATCATGCTGGAATTCATGTAGTAATGGTATTTGTTTTAGAGAACACTATGTTTATAATATATTTTATACATTTTATAATACATATTTATACACTATTTTTAAAAAAATTTATACATTGCATTTATTTATTCAACCTCCTTTCCCTACTCACCCAAATTTGTGTTCTTTTTCTTTCAAACCACCAAGATAAATTTGTGTTGCCCAAGCCACTAATAGATGTCTTATTTTTCATGGGAGAGTGATAACCATGCCAGGGACTACACCATTAGACAAAACTGTCTCTCTCTGAATTTCATTTTACAGAAGCTCCACAGAAAAGGGTAGAATTCTATAGCTGATTTTTCATCCAGTGTTAAAATCTGACTGGCTTGTGCTTACACATGTTTTGGACATTTTGCCATAGCCATGGGAATTCATACATGCATCTACCTTATTATACACAGAGGAAATTCTTCCTTATACTCACCCTCCACTTCAGACAAATATAATATTTTTGTGCCCCTTTGCAATGGTTCCTATGCCTTGAGGGAGAGCAGGTTGTAATATACGTGCTTCATTAGAGGATGAGCATTCTGTAGTCTTCTACTTTCTGCCCTTTGGCTACACGTGGGAACCTCTTGATCAATGCCTACTGCAATTAGAAGCTTCTCAGACAAGAAATGAGAAGCACATTGATCTGTAAGTATAATGAGAAGTCATTGGGAGTCAACTTAATTCTATGTCCGTTAGAACTGTGTGTGTGTTTGAAATAACATGTTGGGGTAGAGTCTCCCCGTCTTCCTCTCAGTGGGTCCTGTTGACTTGAGTCACCATGTACAGTACACACGCAAGTGTGTTTGCTCGTAGAACAACTTGCTGGTCCCACTACAAAAAGCGTGCTTAAGTAATTGAGAATACAGTATCATGATCTATTCAAAAATATTCAAGTCATTTAGCAAGTAAAAGCATTTCAGAGACAAAAAAAATGCATTCTGACAGTTTTTTATATCTATTAAATTTACACAGTTGCTTTTTGTCCCCTACTTTAAAACTATTTAATTTTTAACAGAAAAATCTGCGGAAACAAGTAAGGATTAACTCACTAATATGGAGTCCACATTCTTTATCTCATTGTAAATATATTTTGTGAGTCTGTGTCTACTAGGACAGTATTAAGAGTTTGAAATATATCAATAGCTACAGTTTCTTTATTTATTGCAGGTAGTGATCATTTTCAAGAAATAAATACATAAGCTGAGAGATATTAAATAGAAATTACAAGGTAATGCCTGTGCTTAATTTCAAATCAATTATCATTTGGTAGACTTGAAAGAAAACGTAGTTTCAGTTCCCAGTGAAACTGAGTTAGAAAATTGTATAACTTTGATTATTTTGTGTTTCTAGCAATATAAACTATTAACATAGTAGTGGATAATTATTACCTAATTATAGAATAGTGAAAGTATTACATGACTGAAATACTGTGCTGACATTAATCTTTCAGGTAACTGAGAAACAATTTTTAATTAAACCTCCTTGTATCAATTTTTTTCAGAATAAAACAGACAATGTTTTCCACAGACAGATCTCTATTTCAAGAGTTTGTTTATGAAAACCTCAGTCTTAAGTGGCTGCTTTAGCTGTTTACATCACAACAGACTCTGATTTTTTGGCTTAATGCATTCTGTTTAGTATTTTATTTAAAGATGTTTTTAATTA
The DNA here is from genome assembly GCF_030254825.1 of Meriones unguiculatus. NCBI lineage: Eukaryota > Metazoa > Chordata > Mammalia > Rodentia > Muridae > Meriones > Meriones unguiculatus. The sequence goes on from NC_083363.1 coordinate 50,711,781, forward strand.
AGTGTATGTCTGTGGGTTGTTCTGTGCATGTGAGTGCTCCGTTCTTTACTTCTGTAGGATCCACACATGAGTGAGAGCAGGCAGTGCTTGTCATTTGAGCCTGACTCAGGAGTGCAGTGGCCATGATTCCACTGTCATTGTCTGTGCACTGAACAGTTGAGTTGCTGGATAATCTCTCTTTCATTCTGAAGGACTTGCTTCAGAATATCTTATAAGGAAGATCTGGTAGAGATATATTTTATAAACTTCTGCTTTTCTGACACTGTCTTTATCACTTTATTTCTGAAAGATAAATTCACCGGTTACATTTTTCCTTGTTGACAGGTGTTTTTCCTTTAGCACAATGAAACTTTTATGCCAGTCTCCCTGGCCAGTGTTTTCTTGTAAGAAATCTTCTGTCAGAAAAACTAGGGCACTGTTATAATATTGGATCTGTTTTTTTGTTGTCCTAAGAACATTTATTTTTATGTTTCCACATTTGAAACTGCAGTATATATTCATATAGCCAAATAATGAGTTTCACTGTGACATTTTTGATTATCAATATTAGGTACTGTGAAAATTGTCACTTCCCTATTAACCTTTCTTGTCATCTCCCTCCTTTTCTCCCCATTCTTTTTCTCTTTTGTAACAGTCTGCCTTCTATTTTCATATCTTTGAAATTCACATTCCACTTAGAAATCATGTAAAATAAGATTAGCTATAAATGTTTTTATATGTACATAAATAAACAGGGACAAATGTGAGCAAAGGCTAAAAACTAAAAAATAAGTCCAATAAACGGTAATAATAGATGGTTGGAAAGAAAGAAGTGGCTCAAAATGACACATAAAATGAATAATTTTCTGCTAACTTTGACCTTAAAATTGAGAAATATGTGTACTCTGTATTCTATCTGTATATGAAGCATTTAAGGCATTTAAATAGTCTATAATAAAATATTTTAAAATAAATAAAATATAGTCTCGACTATTTATTTTAACCTTATCTCAAGAAATAATTGTACTCTGTATACATTGTATATATGAAGAATTTAAGACAAGCAAATACTTAACAATAGGTAAAAATGTAGTCTCTATTTTACTGTTCAGATATTACACACTCACATAAGGAAAATGGAATTTGTATTCCTGTCCATATATACTATCAATGTTTTAGGGAACACCTTTCTTCCTAAATAGTACTGACTCTTCACAGAATATTAATTGTATGTATGATTTAGGGTTGATTAGTATTTGGTCATTGCATAATTCATTGCTATGCTTTTCCCTTGGGACAAGACAAGTTTTTACTCCTAGAATTCCTGTTGCCTGTAGTTCTTTCTGTATGATTAATGTCATATATGCTGCGTATCTATATCTACCTCTACCCCTATTTCTGTCTCTATCTTTACCTATGCCTATATATAAATATCATCTATATTTGTATCTATCTCTATGTGTGTATGTATATGAATGTAAATATACATATATACACATATATACCCATTTATGTCTATACGTGTATGTATATATACAATAAAAATTAGTGAACAAAAAGAAGCAATGAATTTGAATGAGAAGAAGTAGGAGTATAGGGGGATGGTTGAGGTAGAACAAGAGAGGGAGGCATTAAACAGAAAACTGAAAAAATACACTTCTTTATTTAAAATTCATACATATATTTTGATCACAGTTTCTACCCCATTTCCTCCCACGTTTCCCTTATCTTCACACCAGCAAACAAAACAGAATGTAAAAATAAACAGTGAAAAAAAGCACCTTTAACACATGCAGGCACACACACACAAACATACAAACAAAACACATAAAAACCTCAAATCAGAAATCCATAACATACTAGGAAAAGAAGAGTAAGATTTTAAAAAATGCCCAAACAATATGACACAAAAAATATTCAAAAGCAACATAGTTTTTTCTTGAATTTTTGAATATAAATTAATTAATTAATTGAGATTTATATGTTAGGAAGGATACACAACATCACCAAAGTTGAGGTGCTAACATCTTTTACATATGTGCAAAAGAACATAAAACCATTTGTTGTTGTAGAAAGAGCACGGTACCTTTCGATCCGTGTCACTCTCTCTCCACTTGGCATCCAAGTCTGATTGCTTCTGGTTGCCATTTGGCTACCTGATTACTGAACAGCTGCTATTGTGCTTTCCAATGTCCTCCAGTTGCTGCTTCTATTAAGATACTGGTAGATTATGTATATATTCAATATAGATCATTCCTTTCAGGCAAGGAACACTGATCATAACTAATAAGGTGGGGGAAAACTAGTTGTTTCTATGTTCAGTTATCACCGATTATTTGTTTTGAATATTTATAATATAATAGACATTGAGTTCCTATTTTGTGAATATTGATTTCTAACATTACTTGAATGATTTGAAATGTCAATAAGAACTATGAAAATAATTCCATTTTTCTTTGTTACTCATTCCTGAACAGGTCGTAGTTTAAATTATATAATGGTGTAAGTAGACAAAACGTTTGGCCACTATTTGGTTTAACTCAGAAATAATTCACACTATATAGTATTTCCATGATTTGAAGTAAAAGAAAATAAAATTTCCAATAAAATCATTCTTTGTAAGGTGATCCTTCAAAACCCATATTGATTGTATGTAAACATGAACCTGCTTTTTCGTCTGCTTTTATATAAGAATAAAAACATGTTAAGAAAATAAACATTTTGTATGGGAAAAGAAAAGTTCATGTGTCAAATATTTGACATTTTTCTAAAGAAAAGAATGACATGGATCAGATTCCTAAAGTCATTTTGAAAGAGCTTGACAGAACACAAACACATCAACTATTTTTCCTATAGAATTTCTAGGGTAAGGAAAGTTCAGATGTCTTATTGTTTATACCTATTCTGGTTGCTTTTCTTTCACCTTTATATAAACATAGATGGATCTAGGAATAAAAAAAATTAATTGGAAAAAATGCTTGCATAAGGTTGTTCTGTAATCACATCTATGGCATATTTTTCTTGATTAATGATTGAAAAGGTAGGGGCCATCCCAATGTGAGTGATTCCTAAGCAGGATTCACCCATGGTTTCAATCTCAGTTCCTGCTTCCAGGTTCCTGACCCCACGTAAATTTCTGCTCTGACTTTTGTAAGGGATGGAGAGTGAACAGAGGTCTCCAAGGTGAAATAAAACTGTTCTTACCAAGTTTGATTGCAGGAATAAAATCCTAACAAGACTTTGCCTTAAATTTAGACACAAATAATCTGTTATTTACATTCATGTAGATTTTGAGTTATGTGTTTACTGAAAGTAAGCTTAGATCTCATATTATTCATTATTCATATAGTGGAATAAGTGTATATTTTCCTAGAACCACACCCATTAACTAAGACAAATTCTGTGGAGGACTTATATTTAATTAGGATAAGTGATTGGGATGAGCCATCTACTGTAGAGGACAAAATTTTGTGGTAGAGGATGAGATTCTGGACTGTGTGAATAGAAGATGGTGAGTAAAGCTGAAGAATATTTTATTTATTAAACCCAGTATGCATTGCAATCAGTCCATTGATTCATGCTTCTTCAGTTGAGATATTTTTCCTCTATAATGGGCTGTAACTTAAAACTGTGGGCAACATGGCACCATGCATGGAGAGGACCTAGACCCCCTACTAAGAGGAACCCTATAGACTGCTCAGTTTCTAAGTGGGTTCCTTAGTAAAGGGAATAGGGACTGTCTCTGACATGAACTTAGTGGCCTGCTCTTTGTTCACCTCCCCCTCAGGAGTGCGGCCTTGCCAGCCCTCATGAGACCTGATAGGCTAGAGTCAGATAGAAGGGGAGGAAGACCTCACCTATCAGGGCACTAGAGAAGGAGTACAGGGGAGAAGAAAGGGTGGGTGGGACTGGTAGGAGACAAGGGAGAGGGCTACAGCCGGGATACAAAGTGAATATATTGTAATAAACAAATAAATAAAAAGAAAAAAAACTGTGAGCAAAAGAATATATCATCATACTACTAGAAAACCACCACCACAACAAAGACAGCCATAAAGAAATTTATGTCCAACATATGTACACAGCATTCACTTATAAAACTGGGCACTGTACTAGAAATTGCCAGTCAACCATTGTACAGCTGCCATTGTCTGATTTTTCAAAGAGAACATTCATAGTCCATTTTTAGACTTGAGAGTGAAGAAGCAATCTGAAGGGTTGGGTTGTAGCTGGGGCAATATTCCATGTGAGCTTAGGGGTAGATAGTTTCTCACAGAGAAAAATTTCCCCAAATTAAATCTTCTAATAAAAATACACACTTCTTCACCTTACACCAATGAGAATGGCTAAGATAAAAAACTCAAGTGACAACACATGCTGGGGAGCATGGGGAGAAAGGGGAACCCTTCTCCATTGCTGGTAGGAATGTAAACTTGTACAACCACTCTGGAAATCAATCGGGCACACTCTCAGAGAACTAAGAATAGCCCTTCCTCAAGATCCAGCCACACCATTCCTAGGCACATATCCAAAATTTGCTCCAGTACAAAACAAGGACATTTGTTCAACCATGTTCATAGCAGCTTTATTCGTAATAGCCAGAATCTGGAAACAACCTAAATGTCCATCAACTGAGGAATGGATACAGAAATTGTGGTACTTTTACACAATGGAATACTACTCAGAAATTAAAAACACGGAAGTGATGAAATCTGCAGTCAAATGATAGGATCTAGAAAAAAATCATCCTGAATGAGGTATTCCAGAAGCAGAAGGACACACATTATATATATTCACTTTTAAGTGAATACTAGACCTAAAAGATAGAATGAACATACTAAAATCTGTTAGTATGTTTACCTAAAGAATCTAAACAAGAAGAAGGACCCTGGGTGAGATGATGAATCCTCACTTAGAAAGACAATGGGACGGATATTAGAAGTGGAAGAAAACAAGAAAGAGGACAGGAGCTTACCATAAAGGGCCTCTGAAAAACTCCACCCAGCAGTGTATCAAAGCAGATGCTGAGACTTATAACCAAACCTTGGGCAGAGTGCAGGGAATCATATGATAGAAGAAATTAGTAAGCCCTGGAGAGGACAGGAGTTCCACAAGGACCAAATATATCAGGGCTCCAGGGTCTTCTATAAGACTGTTTCTCCAATCAAGGACCATGCATGGATATAACCTAGAACCTCTGCTCAGACGTAGCTTATGGCAGCTCAGTCTCCAAGTGGGTAACCTAGTAAGGGGAACAGGGACTGTCTTTGACATGAACTCAATGGCTGGCTCTTTGACCGCCCCTGAGGGAGGAGCAGCCTTGCCAGGTCACAGAGGAGGACATTGCAGTCAGTCCTGATGAGGCCTGATAAGCTAGGGTCAGATGGAAGGGGAGGAGGACCTCCTCTATCAGTGGACTGAGAGAGGGGAAGGGAAGAGATGAGGGAGGGAGGGTGGTATTGGGGAGGAATGAGGGAAGGGACTACAGCTGGGACACAAAGTAAATAAGCTGTAAATAACATAAAAAATAAAATTAAAAAATACATACTTCTTAAGAAAAAAATCAGAATTCATTAGAAGGGCACAATACCTAACAATATGCAATAATGAGACTACAATTTTCAGAAATAAAAATTCATATTGTTCAAGGTCCTCTATGTCATTTTGTTTTCATCTTTTAAATTACATTGGTAGCATCATTCAGTGCTGAAGATTTTCGAGAAACAGGGAAAATCTAATTAGAAAAAATGTAGTCAACTATAAATTAGAATACATTTCATATCAACATTTGCTCTAAATGAAAAAAGATTATCTCAAATTAGGTCTTATGTAGATCTAGAGCAGAAAACTTTAAGAAACCTCTGAGCAACTGTGTCAATGCCTGTGTCCTTCACTGTAACAACAGCAGTAGGGAGGCAATTCAGAGCACCAAGGGATAAGAATCAAAGAACTCAGAATCAGAATGATTGCAAAGGAAAAACAAAACAAAAACCACACAAACCCATGCCAAACCAAACCAAAACTGAAGCATGTTTATCATGCAGAGTGAAGAACCAAAAAAGCCAGCATAACTGAACTAAAAAATTGACTAAAATAGTTCTACTAATGTACAGAATAAAATTACTTAAAGATTTCAAACATTTGCACACACATACAAACACAGAAAATGTACAAAATCAGAAATTTCTCTTTTACATGTGTCTTGATACCCATCAAATTTTATTTTATTTCATGTATTTAGTGCAGTAACTAACAGTAATACATTAATAAACATAAAAATGAAAGTTGCATGATGAACAGTGTCCAGATCACTATTTGCAGATGATATGAGAGTGTACATGAGCAACCCAGAGAATTCCTTCAGCTTATAAACACCTTCTGCAAAGTGGCTGGATAAAATTAGGAAAAAAAAATCATAAGCGCTCCTGTATGCCAAAGAAAAAATGGCTGAGAAGGAATTAGGGAAACAACGCCCTTCACAACAGCCAGTAATAGCATGAAGTACCTAACCAAGCAAGTGAAAGACCTGTTTGAGAAAAACTTCAAAACTCTGAAGCAAGATATTGAAGAAGATACCAGAAGATGGAAAGATCTCCCATGCTCATGGATTTGTAGGATTAACATAGTGAAAATGGCCATCCTACCAAAAGCAATCTACAGATTCAGCGCGAATCCCATCAAAATGCCAACACAATTCTTTACAGACCTTGAGAGAAAAATTCTCAACTGTATATGGAAAAACAAAAAACCCAGAATTGCCGAAGTCATCTCTTACATCAGATCATCTGGAGGTATCTCCATTCCTGATCTCAAGCTGTGCTACAGAGAAATAGTAATAAAAACAACATGGTACTGGCATAGAAACAGAATGGTGGATCAATGGAACCAAAGAGAAGAGACTGAAATAAATCCACACACCAACGAATACTTGATTTTTGAAAAAGAAGCCAAAACCATACAATGGAAAAAAGACAGCATCTTCAACAAATGGTGCTGCTCCAACTGGATGTCTACATGTAGAAAATGCAAATAGATCCATATTTATCACCCTGCACAAAACTAAAGTCCAAGTGGATCAAAGACCTCAACATAAAACCAGACACAGTAAATCAGTTAGAAGAAAAAGTGGGGAAGAGGCTTGAACTCATTGGCACAGGAGACAACTTCCTGAGAAGAACAACAACAGCACAGGCTCTAAGAGCAACAATCAATCAACAGCTTCAGTTTTTAAGCTTACAAAAAGTTTCTTCCTCCTAAAATTTAAAAAATATATATGGATTTCGTTGTATTTTTGAGATATAATTACATTATTTCACTTTTCTTTTCCTCCCTCCAAATATTCCCATATGACCTACATTGTTTTCCTTCAAATTCATTACTTCTATTTTTTATTACTTTTTGTTACATGCACATATATATGCATATTCACAAACTAACTTTAGTTTAAATAATGCTACCGGTATATGTTTTCAAGGTTGAGAGTTGGAACAAACAACCACTTGGTTTGTTCATTCCTGGGGAAGATGATTTCTCCCAATTGCTGCATTCCTTAGTTGCGTTAATAGTTTGTGTGTGGTTGTGGCCTCATGATCTTTCTCCCATTCATTTTTGTTGTGTTTAGTATTGTCATCCTTATCAGTTCATGTTCTGCTCTTGATGAGACTTCATGGCTGTAGCTTTTGACATTATTAAAAATCAACAAGCAAACTTTCTGTTCCTCTTATTCTATAATTGTTTTGGCCCCTCTTCAACAACGTTTCCTTAACCTCAAGAAAGGAAGCTCTTTTGTAGATATATCAGTAGGTCTGGGCTCCATAACTCTACATTTTTTTTTAATACTTGTATTTCTCTGTTGCAAAGAGAAGTTTCCTTGATGAAGGGCTACACAGGTTTATGCATGTAAGGATACTGTTTATAATATAGTCAGAGATTATGTTGCTTTAGTAAAGTACTGGTTCTTCATGATCCACAACTTTACTAACCCTGCATAGTTGGGTAGATTTTCAGTCCCAGGAATGATATCCTTTTGTTGAATGGGTCTGAAGCCCAATTTGAGAGATTTTGCTTACCATCTAGGTAGGCAACCACTTATAATGCACCCTGAGAACTATTGTATACTAATCTTTATCGTGATTCACCGGCGTCATAGCTGGGTAAGACTTTCCTTTCTTCTGGTATCATGATTGCGAGTCCTCAGGAAAAAAGCATTTAAGTCAGTTTCAGCTTGGAGACCTTCATACCCTGCATATCAAGTGTCTTCAGCAATATAGATTGACCTTTGACCTCTGTGGAGCAACTATGTGCAGTAGCAAAACTTTATATTGTTTTGAGAGTCCATTGGAAAACACTTGAAAATTTGAAATTTGTTGTTGTTTGATGTTCTTTGCCTCTTTCAGGGAGCATTATCAGTCCAGATGGAAAAATATAACTTTATATATGTATACTGTATAATTTTTTAGGGCAGAATACTATTCAGCTCTAGATTAAATAAATTTATGGACTGTAGGCTTAGATTTTTTACCAAACCTACTTTATTTGGGGTTCTTAAACACCTTCCGATCCTGGACCATAAATAGGAGATTCGTAAGGAAAAGGTTTATAGACCTCTTTTATCTACTCCTGCTGATTATATTTGATGTGTCTTTAAGGGATTACTAAACTCGGTTATCAGGATAAGAGCATTCCACTCCAAAGGCCAATACCAAGCAACAACATGAATCAGCATGACAAGTCTGTGAAAGCCTCAAGACCCAGTTGGATTGCTCAGGGAAGTTCTCTGGAACATTTCCTTCTGAGAATTCAACTATTGAAGCATGAAGATCAGCATAGTGTTATCAGTCCTTATTGTGTGGCCCCCTGTATATCTCCTCTCCTCAGAGTTCACTCAAAGATGTTTTCAGTGGGCCACAGTCACGCCCTTCCTATGAGAGACCTCACATGAAAACATCAATTCCCTGTCATAACCCAACCTCCAACATGATGACATCATGTGCCCAGCTTGCAGTAAAACATTACATGACTAAACTGAGTCTTAAAAGGAAAAAAAAAAAAAAAAACGTCTCCACTTCAATGGATTTTGGGGGAAAATTATTTGGAGATAGAAAAGATCAGACCCATTCTTTTGACTGGGTTGTATACTCAGTCGAGCAGAATTTTAAAAGTTCCAGTCCAGTACATTCAGCTCAAAACTCGGTTCCAGTTTCCACAACTCGTGAGCATGATCTGAAATTACATACAACGATGCATGACTCTAAAGAAGGCGTTAATGATTCATTTCAGAGGATAATTGAAAAAAGAAATTAGTTAGTAATCCACATCCTAGGCTATCAGCCAAATATATCATGTCAAATGTGATTGTTCTTTTCTGACTTTGGCAACGTACCATTGTCTGTGATAATTTAAATTCTTTGTAAGGAATCATTAATAAAAATTCAAAATATTTGAGTAATAGTATAGCTAAGGAAAATGTATTTATTTGATAATCTTTATTTATTAGTCTATTCAGCTTAATTATACTTTTTTGAATTATACTTGAGTATAATTGATAACTTGAATAGATCAATATTTTTCCATTGTGATGTAAACTGTTTTCTCAATGTAGTTAAAATTGAATAGATGCAATTCTTTGGCAAGTGAAATGAAAATGTCTGTAAGTTTTTACCACATCTAAATCCATGACAAATAATAAATCATAAAGACTATTATATCTACAACATTATCTTCTTGTTTAAAATTCAGTGAAATACTTATTCTAATGAGATAAATTTAGTGATACAACTTTCCTCTTTTTCATTTGAAATAATTGCAATTAAATTACTGCTAAAACTGGTTCATACATACACACAGTATCACCATTTAAACTACTCTTATTTTCCAGGTTTTCATGTCCTCTTTCACATCTCATTTCTTCAGAATGTAAATCAGAGGCCTCAGCATGGAATTCACAGGGTGAAAAGAGTGAAGCCAAGAAAATTAAGATTTTCCTTAATCTAGATAGTAGGAAGAAGTTAGTTCGAAATATATAAAGAAAAAAGTTTCATGAAAATATGCCACTGAAGTCAGCCTGAAGACACAAGCAGAGATAGCTTTGAAGCTCTTCTTTTCAGAGCATATCATAAAGTCTGATGAAGTGATGCAACAATAAGAGACACGAATTCCAACATGGTACTAACCTTTATGTACCCAAAAATTTGTGGATATAGATAACTCCTTGACCTATATATCTGAGCAAGATAGTTCCAAGGTATGAGGGATATCATAGAACAGTAACATTTTATATTATTATTCCCAAAAAGCATAATTCAAAGAATATGCTTTACAATGTCTACCATTCCTAGTAAGTAAACTACTGACAGGAGTTGGAAAGAAGCTCTAGTCAATACATCTAATACAAACAGAAGGGGAATTGCTGATGGCCTTGAAATGATCAAAGGTCATCATGGCAGGTAGCATGCATTCACAGTCTCTGTGAAGAAACAGACACAGACAATCTTTAAAGAACAGCCAACAAAAGAAACAAAATTAGGTTGGGCTAGTAGGTCCACCAACATCTTTGGACTAATTGCAGTGAAATATCAAAAAGAGAGGTGCCAGAGCATGTTATACAGCGGTATACAAAGCTGGAATCAATTCTTACGATGAGTCTGTGTATATACAATACAAAGCTGTGTTTGGCTTGAAAGCATGTGTCATATAGCACTTTTCACTGTATGAATTGCAAAATGTCCTTTGAAAAAAGGAGATGATAGACTTTCCAAACATGTAACAACAAACATAATCTAACTCAGCTCTTTAGTTTCTAATACATCCCGTAAGTAGAGGCACGAAAGAGCGATTTTAAGAGGCAAGTCTCCTAAGTTACACTGCTTTTGTCTGAATCCTCGCTTCTATGATTATCACCAAACTGATTTCTGTGCATAATATATGTTAAAAAGTAATACATGTAGTTGAAAGTAGACAAGATAATATAAACCACTGAAATAAGTTAGAACCTGATTGCCATCATTAAGCATTTTTATTTTCAGTGTTTGCTCAGAAGAAGATAAAAAAATGAGTATTTTGAACTTAAATTTGTAATAACTATCAACATATATATTTACAGATGAATGTATATGGAAAAAGGGCATTCTTAATAGAGATACATTCTTAATAGAGATACATTCTTAATAGAGATACATTCTTAATGGAGATACATTCTTAATAGAGATACACTTCAAGAATTCAGATATTCATAGACAGTATATTTGTACTCCATTTACCCCAATGCATTACTCATCTAAATGCTGATGCTGGAATAATAATAATAATAATAATAATAATAATAATAATAACAATAGACTCAATTTACCACTTACACATTACTTCAGTTGAATAGTGAAATTTCATTTCTGGTTTATATCTGGCACACATTATACTCAGTATCACCTTTAGGGATGTAGAGAATATTACACATTTTAAGCATCTCTACTTAATGACATGTTTTGCAATTGTAAGTTGCTATATGGAAATAATGATGCAATCTATCATTAGTAAAAGTATTGTTCAATATATATTTAATGTGTAAAATTATGGTTAATATTAAAATAATAAAGTTTTAAAGTCAAACAGTAAAAGTATTAATTCATACGTTTAAAATTAAATCAACTTAATTCTGATAGTAAAGTTTATAGGATTTAGTGGTTAGTAGTAAACATATGACTGGTCACAAAATACAAGATCCAACAAAAATAACAGGCCAACATCTTTGATGAATATACCCCAAAATTATCAATAAAGTACTTTCAATGTGAGCTTAAGAACACATTAATATGATTATCCACCATGACCAAGAGTTTTATATCCCAGAGATGAAGGGAGAGTTCAACTTATATGAATAATAATAATAAAAAAACATAGAACCAACCTGTTAAATAAACGTAAGGACAGAAAACACATAAGCACAGCATTAGATGCAGAAGGGACTTTGACAAAATCCAATATTCATTCATAATAAATGTCCTAGAGATTTTAAGGATACACGGGTCACATTTCATTAAAATGAAAGAAATTAACATCAAGTGTACTGCCAACATCAACTTCAATGGAATAAAATTTAAAGTATTTGCACAAAATTAGGACTAAGACAGAGTTGTTCATTCTGTTACTGTTCAACACAGTATTTGAAATCCTAGAAACAGCATAGCGAATAAGAGAAAAAGAAAAAGGCAATTAAAAAAGAGGAGGAGGTATAGGGGAAAGACCATGGATTGAAAAGAGGGAGGGGGCTATAATCGGCATGTAAAGTGAATATATAAATTAAAAATAAATTATATAAAAAGAATGAATAAAAATAGTAGCCTAACATAGGGGTAAACAGTTTTTCATTTATTCATTCATTTACTATATATCTATTAAATTATTTACAATTTATGCACTTTTATCCCAGCTGTAGCCCCCTCCCTAATCACCTCTCAATCTTATCCTTCCTCCTTCTTCTCCCATTCCCCTCCCCAAGTCCACTGATAGGGCAGCTCTTTCTCCCCGTCCATTGTCCATCTGACCCTAGCCTATCATGTCTCATAAGGACTGGCTGCATTGTCTTCCTCTGTGGCCTGGTAAGATTGGCCCCTCCTCAAGAGGAGGTAATCAAGAGCCAGCCAATGGTTAATATCAGAGGAAGCTCCTGTTAGGGGTAAACATTTTTAATCCCAGCACTCAGGGAGACAGAGGCAGGTAGATTTCTGTGATTTTAAGCACAGCCTGGTCTTCAGAAGGAGTCCAGGACAGCCAAGGTTACACAGAGAAACCCTGTCTCAAAAAAAATGGATAAAATATATCAGATACACATGTGACAGATGATAAGTAACTAGAATATACAAAGAACTAATATAAAAAACATGAAATTTAAAAAGATGGCGCATGAAACTAATGCGAGTTCTCAGATTATGAAATACATAGATGTGAAAAACATTTTTTTCTAATGCTCAATATCCTTAAATCTTAAATTAATGCAAATCAAATTTATTTTGAAATTTTTGCTTATCTCAACTATAATGGCTAAGATGGAGCAACATGTGATGACGAATGATGGTGTGGATGCTGGTGGAGTGCAAAATGGTCCAGTTAATATGAGAACCACAGTGGAAGTCCTTTAAAAAACGAGAACAGAAAATTCTACATATCATCATCATCATTTTATAAAAAAAATCATTGCCCAAAATACGGTATGCAAATGTGGACTCTGTGAGATATTTATATACTATAAACATACAGTGATAATTCTCAGAAATATTACTTACAGAATTAAATGAGCTGTTAGAAATGTAGACCCAACTATTTATATATAAATATTGAAAAAAAAATGAAAGCTTTTTCTAACAATGGAAGCCTTTCATCTTTAAAATAATGCAAACTAAAGTGCGTGGTCCAGAAAATTTTTGTTTTCATTACAAAAGAACTGTAGCATAAAATTTTGGAAATATATATTGATAAGTCATTTATTTCTGAATTATGCCTTTATCTTGCTTTTTTAATACAAACTTGGCAAAACCGTTTTTGCTGGAAATTTCAGATCAGTAGACTCCAATCCACTTGCCCAGTCATGATAACATCTGACAATGTATCAAGCTCATGTGTTGAAAATAATAACCATAAGTTCTTGCATTAATTGTTTTATACACATGAGTTCCAACATGAATTAGCATATCTGCTCCTTGATCTTACAAGTTATTTCTTAATACAGGAGATCAGCAGCCCTGTTAAACTGTCAAAAATAAAGAAGAAAAACCTTTCATTCTCCATTTCCAAGTAAACTGCCTTGCAAATCACTTGATTTGAAGTTTTAGGCATAAAAGAACAGTAAAGAAATTAAATGCTAAATTGTTTTTAACTTTCAAAATTATGTCTCTTGTGTGTTCAGCCAAACTGACTGGACTACAGCAATTTTCAGCCAAAGGATGTAGTTATATATCCCATGAACTGGATGGATGTCACACCATATATTGAGCATCATTCAGAGGCTGGCTGGTAGATTAAAATTTCAATGATTATGGTGAGATAGGAATGTCACATGTCCAAAACCTACAAATTATAGTCTATATTATATGATAGTCTTATATTATATAATGGTCCAAAAATCATCCAAATTGTCTTGGGCTGTCATTAACCTTTGTAAGAGCCTCTGCTTATGAGTTTTAGTTCAGCGTTGTTTTGTTTGCTTTCTCAAATTGATATAAACTGAAATCATCTAAGAGCAGGAAACCTAGATTGAGAAAATGTCCACATCGGATCCTCAAGTCTGTGGCATTCATCGATGACGTAGGAGCTAGCAGTCCAATAAGCATGTGCCACTCTTTAGCACGTGTTCTTGCCTGTCTAAGAAAGCAAGATAAAACAACCACATGAAGAAAGGCAGTAAACAGCTTTGCTTCAGTACCTGCTACCAGCTCCCAGAGTTGAGCATTTTATCCTTAGTTTATCTGAATGACTGTGTGACTGGGTAGTATATGCCAAATACTTTTCTCCACAAGTTGCTTTTAGTGGTGATGTGTTATCACAGGAACAGAAAGAAAACTGCACCCCATGATGGTTTGATTAAGAATGCCAGCATAGAATCAGATGGAAGGGTTGGGGGACCTCCCATATCAGTGGACTGGGGGAGGGGCAAGAATGGAGAAAAGGGAAGGAGGATGGGACTGGGAGGGTACAAGGGAGGGGGCTACAGTTGGGATATAAAGTGAACAAGCTGTAATTAATTTAAAAAAAAAACAATGCCCCCATAGGCTTATACATTTCCATACTTCAGCGATCAGGGAGTAGGGCTATTTGAGAAGGATTCACAGATGGTGCCTTGTAGGAGTAGGCATGACTTTTTGGAGGAAATGTGTCATGGTGAGGTGGGTTTCGAGTTTTCAAAAACCCATGCCAGGTCCACTCTTCATCAATTGGCCTGTACGAGATCATCAAACCATAGTCACTGTCTGTTGGCTTGCATTGTATTAACTGTCAAAGATGCTTTTTGCTGTTTGTTTGTTTTGTTTTGTTTTTTACATGTTTGTCACTTGTATAACATATTTGGAGAATTACCCATTTTATATGTGATGATTTGCTTTACCCTTTTATGTGTTAAGGACATTAAACCTCTGTTCAGATGAACATCTAACAGGTATAGATATTTTCCTATTTGTAGGCTGAAGCATCACTGGGCTAACTGCTTCCTTCCTGTGAAATCATGTAATATCATTTGTTAGCTCTTAATATTATTCTCTGGATTACTGGAACAATTTTCAGAATGTCCTTGTCTATTGTTATATTGTAAGGGCTTTCTTCTGACATTTTCAAAGTTTCAGGTTTCATATTAAGTTCACTGAACCATTTTGGGTAGAATTTTGTAGAGATTTGAGTGGGAATTTACTTTCATTTTTCTACATGTAACATCAAGTTTTCCAAGCACCATTTGCTTAAGAGGCTATATTTTTTTTCTAGCATATCTTTTCTTTTTACTTATTCATGTGAAAGTGTATGTACATGTGCTAATTCGTGTTGTGTACATACATGTGCATGCCGTGGCATAGAACAAAGCCAGATGACAGCTTGAGTGACAGGAGTTGGCATTTCTTTTTTAACCACATGGATTCTGGAGATCAAATTCATGGTTTCAGGGTTGGGGCCCGCAGAAACTTGTACAGGTTGATCCATTTGTTAGTCCCTTCTCCAGATTTTTTTAATTTTTGAAATTAAAATATAATTATATTATTTTAAACTTCCAATTTTTCTCCCTCAATCCCCTTTCATATGCCCTCTCCCTTGATCTCCCAAATTTATGACCTCTGGCTTCTTTTTTATTAAGTGTTGCTTTACACACACACACACACACACACACACACACACAGAGCTCAGTCCAATGTTATTTGTATGTCTATTATTCCAGGGCTGGCAACCTGGTATTAGGTAACTACTTAACTAATTGAGGGCCACTTTTCCTTGGGAAGACTATTTCTCTTACTCTCATTATTTCCTCGCAGCCTGTAGTTCTTTGTCCAGTGTTGAGGTCACATGAGATTTCACCTACAAAGCAAGTCCTTAACCTAAGGCTAAGGAAACATCACAGTAGGCCTGAAAAGATTCCAATTGTCAGAGGAACATAGTGTCTGCTGGGAGACTGTGCCCTTAAGAATGTCTGGAGAATGCCAACCCCGGACACTATGAATAGTACTCTGCTAAGTTGTCAGACAAGTTCCTGTCAGTGCTATCCTCTGAGAGGCTCTACCCATTACAGCCTC
This sequence comes from Meriones unguiculatus, assembly GCF_030254825.1. NCBI lineage: Eukaryota > Metazoa > Chordata > Mammalia > Rodentia > Muridae > Meriones > Meriones unguiculatus. The sequence continues at coordinate 50,728,019 of NC_083363.1, forward strand.
AAAAGAAATGCTAAAAATCACAGCCAAATATTGGTCAATGCATAGGGAGTCTTGGGATAGAATGGGAGGAAAGAGAAGGGGATCCAGAAGTGACAGGAGCTCCACAAGAAAAAACAACCCAGTCAACTAATCAGGGACCATGCATGAATGGGACCTAGTCCCCTTACATGTAGCAGGTGGACACCTTAATCTTCATGTGGGTCCTCTAGTAAGGGTAGGGAGGACTGCATCAGACAAGGACTCACTTGCCAGCTTTTTGATAACTTCCTCTAGGCTGTACTTCCTTGACTGGTTACAGAGAAAGAAGAAATGCTCAGTCCCAGTGGAACTGATAAGCTGCTGTGAATAGGAAAAGGAGCTCCCTTCTTCTGAGGGAAAGGAGTAGGGAAGGAATTGAGAAAAGGAGGGTCTGGGAGGGAAGGAGGGAAGGAGCTGCAAGGATGTAAAGTGAATAACATAAATAAATGTTCACTTTAGGTTTTCCATTAATGTAGTGTCCAAGAATTCAGAAAAGTAGATTCATGTGCAAGTTAAAAATAATAAAAAATTAGGCCAAGGCATGCATTTGAATTAACACCAAGGGTTACAGCTGAAGATGCAATTTATTTCTCTTCCTTCCTTCCTTCCTTCCTTCCTTCCTTCCTTCCTTCCTTCCTTCCTTCCTTCCTTCGTAGCTACCTTCCTTCCTTCCTTCCTTCCTTCCTTCCTTCCTTCCTTCCTTCCTTTCTTCTTTCTTTCTTTCCTTCTTTTTTCATTTAATCTGCACCTTTGCTCTCATAAAAGTGTTTTGAAGGTCTCTCTACACTAAAATCAAAAGAAAGCTGTTAAACAAAACTCAGCTCTTTCTGTGATTATTTAAAAGAACAAATACAATCACAGTTCCTGAGTGTAAGAAGAAGAGTTGATGTTGTTTTGTTTGTTTTTGAAACACTAAGATTTCCCTTTACTTTCCTAAGTCAAAATCCCTTAAGATTCATGATTTCAGTATTTGAGTAAATTAAATATAGTTGAGACTTGGAAGAGATTTATGATAGTTTAAAAAAAAAACAGTAATTTGAGAAAATATGCTTCATATAGACAGAAAATTTCTGGTTCTGAACTTTTAGTCTTTGGAGTTTGTGTCATTTATAGCTAAATCTCTATCATTCATTTTTCAAAATACATCTTTTCATTTCACTTTACATGAAAAGTACAGCATTCTTGAAAATGTCGACAGGGTTTTAAGAACATTAAAATATTCTAGTAACTAATTATTGTGCAGAATACTTGAAAATAGAATAATTATCACCTTTTGGGCAGCATGAATATTTTCCACACTAATTTTAATTCACAACTTTCAAGTTTTAATTATGTACCTATTTCAAGTTTAAGAACAGATAAGGGCTTCCTTGAAACAGTCAATTGTTATTTACAAGTCTGTGTTATACCTTTTACATCAGAGTAGCAGGTTGATTCATTTTGTTTTCTTTGTAAAAGCCAAATAGTAAATAATACTTTAGTGTCATTTTTGTTTTACTTGCCCTATGGTTTCTTTCAAAATACTTAAATTGCTGATAGTGTGGAAAATAGCCAGAATCTACAAAGAAATTAATCAGAGGGACCAATAAGGGATTCATGGCTGAGAATAGTCTATTACCTTTTAATTAAAATGTAACTATAGTTGAGGCACATAAACTATTGAGCCAAATTTTTCTTAAAATATATTGCCTTAATATTATGTTTATTTAACAAAGAATGATTAAACAAAACTATTTAAAGTACTCTAGTTTATCAACTGTTGCCTAACAGTAGTGTATATATTATAAGTAAGACTTTTGTTGAAATTTAATTTCTTTATTGTTTTGTATTTGAAATTTCATATCTTCTTTCTTTTCCGTGATTGTTAGAAATTGTACTTTTAAAATTTTTATGTTTAGAGTTAACAGTTGCATGCTCACAAACATCATCAATAATTTTCACTTTGATGCTTTTTATGATAATACACAGTAATTGGATTCAGCAGTAAATCCAAACACAGCTCTGAGGCATTGATTTTCCAAACACTTCTATCAAAATTATGCAGGAAGAAATTAAGAAGTGGTCTGATGAGGCATACAATGGATGCCTTAAAAGTATGTCTATTGAGCAAAAAACACTAAGACCTACACAGTTTATTTCTCTCAACATTCTTGGCAACAATACCTATGTTGGTAAAAGAACAGTAGTCATTTCTTTATAGATCATGACTTCCCATCATCTTTTAAAATTTAAGTGAACAGGTCACTCATTCAGGTTGCCACAAAATGATAAGCATCCTGCTAATTAAACAACATTTTTTCCTGTTTGTTTGGGACTATTGTAAAAATTATTTCAAACACAGTTGAAATTATATTTAATTCACCAGATTTATACCTGTTAAATTTCTCAAGATAATTTCTTAGTTGAGTTGCTAAATGAAGTACTTGCAATGAGAAGCTGACTTCATTGCCTCTCACTTATCATTAATATTTTGGAACAGTTTTTGATAATTACAGTGAATAAATAATAGTTGTGTAAACCTGAAAGTTCAGTGAAAATGAGCAGGTTTGTTGTTTGTTTGATACTATGACAGAGGGTTTTGATAACTATTTCCAGCTGGTCTTGAGCTTACGGTAGAGCCCAGATTAGCTTTGAACACGCTGCAATATGCGTGCCTCTATCTTCTGCATTCTGGGATTATAGGTATACACCACCACACTCACCTGCAGAGACATTGTTCATAGGAAGACCTACATTGACTATGTTTTACTTCATTGGCCCTTCTGCCCACTAAACTGTAAAAATGAAACAGTTAAGTTTAAACAGAAAATTTTTGTATGCCTACTTCTTTCTTACTAATTATATTTGCTCATAGTACGAAATAATAATAATTTATGAATTCCCATCCTAAAGACACTCATTGCCTCATTACTTATAATAGCAAAAGTTTTATTTCAGGAATAGTTGACCAACATGCAATGGACTGCATAATTCTTTTTTGCGTTTCTTTTTGGTTGCAGCTTGTTGCAGGATATTTGATCCCATTGTTAACCTGGAGACTATAAACTGTAAAAACCTGTTTCTAGTGGAGTGGCTCAGACCTAGCACACACCTTTAATCCAAGAGTTTTCTCTACACAATATTAAATTAGTGCTAGGTTAAGAGGCAGGGCAAAAAACGGCAGGCAGGGATTAAATAGAAAGGAGGAGCTTTGAAGTAAAGGGTATTTAAGACAGCATGAAGAAGGGAGATATTTCTTTGTTTATTTGTTTGTTTGATTGCTTTTTCTTCTGTGTTGTGAGACTTTTTTCTTTGGGGATGTTGGCTAAATAGGAAGAACAGCTGGATGCTTTCTCTGCCCCTCTGTGCCCTGAGGTTTTTCTGTCCAATATCTGGCTCCTGAGTGTTCACTGGTAAAATAGAAACATCGGGATTAAATGTTTTACAGCAGCAACAACTTGTTGGTTTTTTTTTTTCCCTTGGGGCATAGTTTTATTTTCTTTCCTTTATTTTATGGGGATGTGACTTTATTGTGTATTTTATTCTGCTTCTGAGAAAGAACCTAAGGTTTGCTCAGTATGGATGGGGAGAGGACCTGGAAGTACCCAGGAGAGGAGAAGAATATGATCGAGTCATATATAAATTTAAAAATTGCTTAAAAAAATAAAAAATATATATAAGTTGTGATAATGCAATATTTATGTTTTTATTTATAGCTTACTTTGCTTAGCATGTTATCATCCCTTTCCTTACATTATGCATTTTTATGCATTATGTTGAGATAATTTAATCATTAAGGACAAATATTAATTTAAATATTAAGGTAAAAATAACATATGTAAAAAAGTTTGATAATAGTCACATTTTCTGAATGAACACTAATACCTAAATCATGGATGTAGCATTGTATGTTACAAACGAATAAAATTCTGTGTTGGGAAATCAACAATATTTACTCAATGCAAAATCTACATTTATGCAAAAGTTTTCACAATACATCATTATAAAGATATTTTATTTACATTTTATTTTTACTCTTTTAAGTGACAAGTTAAATATTCTCTAAGAAGAGGTCTTAAAGATGCAAGAGCTCTAATAATGTGTTTAGTTCTCTATAAATAATTGTGAAATTAAAAATACAAAACTAACAAATATTTATTTCTCTTATATGTCAAGTCTTAACATTCGAGTGACATTTTATAATCATTTGAGATGGGCAGTTATCTGTATTATAGCTAGGGTAAAAAAAACTATTAGATCTTATCAAATTTGCTGAAAATGCTTCAGTGAATTAATTCTAGACTTAAACAGAAGTTTTCAATTTCAAAAATCATAGTCCTTGAAATGTATTTAAAGATAATTTCCTCATTTGTATATCTTAAAAAACTTTTTTAGATGCCATTCCACTAAAGTGGGATAATTTATTGTATTAAAAAACACATGGTTTAGTGTTTAATTTGTCATTTTAGATCCACTCAGGAAAAAATGAAAGTATTATAATCATTTTCAACAAATGGAGCCCATTATTTAGAGATATTTATGTATTATCAACTTTACATATGCTACTTCTATAACCATTTGTATTATGTCCATTTAAAAATACACTGACACTTGTATCTGAAATATCTTTAAAGTAAATGAGTTGATGAGATGAAAGTGTGAATATAGTAGAAAATAATTTCCCACAGGTTGAGGTTACGTGTTTTTATTCACATAAAAGCAACAAATATATAGAGGTCCCCAGGACCAGGACAGGATGAGCGTAATATTGAAAACCCAGATGTAAAAGGTTAGGATATGCAGCTGAGAAGGGTGAAACAGACATGTTAGAAAAAGTAAGGACAGACCTCAGATTCTGGTCAAATTCTGGAAAATATCAAAGACAAAAGTATTGGCTCTTTTATGCCATATTTAATTTCAATGAGTAAGTACCTAAAAAAAAAAAAAAAAGAAATCACAACCAAGTAAGTGAGAAATAAGGACAATGTTTAGCACAAAGTCCACAAAGTAGCATCGAGTTAGTTCTTTTCACTTTATCTGGGAAATTCCACAGGATTTGGGAAATAGTGCATGAGGCTCCACACTTAACTAAGGAGCCACTGCAGCTAGGGAAGGGAAGTCCCAGTTCTCTGGGGAAGTAGAAACTGGGAGGTTCTCACTGCTCTGGTGGATGGTCCAGCACCCTTGTTCACGCATATGAGGAGTATTAAGAGACACAGATGGCTATATATTTTAAAAAGAAGAGGGCATGATGTTGTGATGGGGATGTGCTATGCGAGATGAAAAAGAGCTAAGGAGAGTGTGTGATCAGAACACATTGTCTACATCTATTACATTTCCAAATAATAAATATACCTGTTACGCATGAAAAGACTACAAAGAGAAATCTGATCCACTATGATTTACAACAGGTTAATCTATCACTTTAACACCATTAATGTGCTAGCCACCTCTAAATATGCATAAAACTTCTGAAATCTGCATAACATAACCCAATAGTCATTTATGCTCATCCTTGAGCTCATTCCACACCATCTCTCTTGTATAAGTTTGATTTGGTAAAGTAAACATCTACTAAAACTTTCAAAAAAAAAAAAAAGTACCTGAACCAGGTAGGAGTATATTCCCAAAATCTTGCATCTTAAATGACATGATTTTCTAGAAGTATCCTATGAATTATAACAAATAAAGCCACCAACACAGAAGCCTGCTGACAGAACAAATTGCCCAAGCACCTATGAAGTCCTGAATAAATCAAAAGGGAAAGACTCGACCCAGCAGGGAATCGAAGCATATGCTAACACTCACAGCCAAACTTTGGTCAGAGTACAGGGAATCATAGGAAGAGGACCTAGACCCCCTGCACAGATATAGCCAAGAGGCAGCTCAATCTCTATGCGGGTACGCTAGTTAGGGAAGCAGGGGCTGTCATGGACTCTGTTGCCTGCTTCTTTGATCATTATTCCCTGGAGGGGCATCCTTGCCAGGTCACAAAGGAAGATGATGCAGGCAATCCTAATGAGACTTGATAGGCTGGGGTCAGGTGGTAGGGGAGCAGGGCTCCCACTTTCTGAGAACTAGAGGATGGGAATGGGGTAAAGAGAGAGGAGAGAGGGGATTACAATCGGGATGTAAAGTGAATAAACTATATAAAAAAAGTAAATTACAGGCTGGCCACCCTATTACCCAGTCTTTATGTGGGTTCTGGAGACTGAAATCCATTCACAGGGTGATAGACATAAGTTTTAACTTTCAAAGACCACTCTTACAGTTCTTGTGTATTTCTCTTTCTGTGCATTCTTGATAAATACTTATTATAATTTGTGTGTGTATGATAACAGCAGTGCCTTTCTTTGGGATGAAGTATAAAAAATAGAACAAAGAGCATGATGGGGTAGACTTAAAATTTGAAACCGGGCGCTAAGATTTATTTTGTGCATTATTCCTATGACACTGACCATATTCGTTAGCCTCTTTCTACCTTGATTTCATTATTTTTGAACTACAGATAATTCATGTACCTAACATTGTGTGTGTATAAATATATATGTATATATATATATATATATATTTCATGCTATCAAAAATACACTAAGGGGTGCTTTGCATTAGAGTTATGAAAGCAGATTGTGTGTGTGTTTTCTGCTAAAACAACCAAATGTAAGCTCAAACTATTACACACTTGAAAATAAAATTTTTATCAGGTATTCATTAAACCTAAAATAAACACCATTAAATTATTGTAGCTTTCAGGATCATTTGGATTTTGCCTTCATCCTAGAGAGCACCAAGTCCTGGGAGTGATGGCGAGATCATGACACCCTGCTGTAAGAGAAAGCATAAAGGGTGACAGAGTTTGTTAAACCGGCCGTCTGATGCTTGAACACGGTCTTCGAAGGCTTTGTGGGTAATACTTACAAGCAAAGCTTTATGTATAATTTTCAGCCTCAGCCATCCAGTATGCAGCAGTGAATAACTCATTACAATGGTAAACATATGTGAGAGTAAACACTTGAAAACATGTTAATACATTTATAAGCGTTGTGTTTTAACAATCAGCTGCCTTTCTACTATATATTCAAATCTTACAAAGTAACTGTGAAAGAATAACCTTACATACTTGTTCTGAGATGATATAATTATTTGAAAGTTTTAAAAACTATTTCACTGTTAAATAACTTGTTCTAATGTAGCAAGAATATCATGTAAAATTATTTTGTTCCCCTGAAATGATTGATCATCTTAATAGTGAATCACAAAAAGAGATGCTTAGACATAATGGGACAGAAAAATTTAAATATTCTATTTTGACCATTAGACTTTCTCCAAGCTTTTCATTATTTAGCCCAAGCATTGTCATGAAAATGAATTCATCAATGTTACAGAGATAAATGAGTGAACAGAACAGACAGAGCTATCTGCTGGTTCGTGGAGGAAACCATCTTATTCTCCTGTTATATCTAATGATGAAGCTGTCTGGGTTATGAGCATCTCTTTCCATTTAGTCAATTTAAAATATTAATGACACCATGATTTAACTTTAAAGGAAGTTTGAGGAGGTTCTTTGAATATACTTCCAAGAATGAAGGCTGAAATTAAACTAATCAAATTACTCAAAATATTGGAATGCTTACTTGAGATCATAAAGACATTATTAATGTTAATCTAAAAGCATAAGTCAAATATAGTGATTCAGAGATTCAAAATAATCATATTTTACATGTAAAGCATTGTAGTAGAGAATCATATAGCAATACAATCAGAGCATAGATTCGTTTCCATCTGTAAACCATTAGAGATGGATATTGTACCTTAAACTCCCTGAAACACTTTGATTCATGTACTATGACATCAATGCAGTAAGTTGAGTCCTTAAAGATTTATAATCATGGTGAACAGATTACTTTTACTGGGAAATTATTTGAAGAAAAGTTAGTACCATTGAGTTGGCTTACCTCTATGGTGCTTACCAAAGAGGCAGACAATATAAATTCAAATCCTAGGATCCACATGACGGAAAGAGAGAAATAACTCCCAACAAATATTGTCCTATGACTGAGGTTCATGCATGGAATATCACTGTCTCTGTGGAATTAATACTCACTACATCAAAATACCAGATATACATACATACAGATACTCTGATAATCTTTATTTTCAAAGATACCATATTAATTTTAGGAAGCACTTGTTTTATTTTCAATATACACATTTTAAAATTATCTATTTATTTATTACAATTTATTCACTTTGTATCTCAGCTGTAGCATCCTCCCTCATCCCCTCCCAATTCCACCCATGCTGCCTCTTACCCTCTCATACCGCTCCTCCAGTACACTGATAGGGGTGGTCCTTCTTCCCTTCAATCAGACCCTACCCTATCAGATCTCATCAGGACTGGCTGCATCGCCTTCCTTATTGGCCTGGTAAAGCTGCTCCAGCCTCAGGGATAGGTAATCAAACAGCTAGCCAATTAGTTCATGTCAAAGTCAGGCCCTGCTCTCCTTACTAGGAAACCCACTTGGAGATTGAGCTACCATGGTTCTGTGCAAGGGTTCTAGGTTATCTCTATGCATGGACCTTGTTGGAGTATCAGTCTGAGAAAAGACCCCTCTACCCAGATATTTTAGTTCTATTGCTCTCCTTATAGAGCTCCTGTCCCCTCCAAGTCTTTCATCTTCCCCTATTTCATAAAATTCCCCGCATTCTGCCCAATGTTTGGCTATAAGTCTCAGAATCTGCTTGGATATCCTGTTGGGTAGATGCTTTCAGAGGCCCTTTGTGATAGGCTCCTATCCTATACCTTGTTTTCTCCCTCTTATGATGTCCATCCATGCCTTTCTGATTGAGGATTGAGCATCTTACCCAGGATCCTCCTTCTTGTTTAGCTTCTTTAAGTGTACAGATTTTAGTCTGTATATCCTATGTTATATGTCTAATATCCACTTATACATGAGTATATACCATGTGTGTCTTCAGCTTCTAGAATTACTCATTCAGAATGATCTTTTCTAATTCCTACCATTTGCCTGAAAATTTCATGATTTCCTTGTTTTTAATTGCTGAGTAGTATTCCATTGTGTAAATGTACCACAATTTCTGTATCCATTCCTCCGTTGAGGGACATCTGGATTGTTTCCAGCTTCTGGCTATTATGAATAAAGCTGCTACAAATATGGTTGAACAAATGTCCTTGTTGTGTGTTTGAGCTTCTTTTGGATATATGCCTAGGAGTGGTATAGCTGGATCATGAGATAGCACTATTCATAATTTTATGAGAAAGCAACAGATTGATTTCCAAAGTTGTTGTACAAGTTTACATTCCCACTAGCAATGGAGGAGGGTTCCCCTTTCTCCACAACCACTCCAGCATGTGTTGTGATATGAGTTTTTTATTTTATCCAGTCTGATGGATATAACATGAAATCTCAGGGTCGTTTTGATTTGCATCTTCTTGATGACTAAGGACGTTGAATATTTCTTGATGTGTTTTTCTGTCATTTGATATTCCTGTTTCGCTCTGTACTCCAATTTTTAATTGGATTACTTGCTTTGTTGCTGTTTCACTTGTTATTTATATATTGTGGATATTAACCTTCTGTCTGATAAAGGGTTGGTGAAGATGCTATCCTAGTCTGTAGGCTGTCATTTTGTTCTGATGACAGTGTCCTTTGCTGTACAGAATCTTCTCAGTTTCATGAACTCCCATTTATTGATGATCTTAGAGTCTGTGCTGGTGGTGTTCTGTTCTGGAAGTTGTCTCCTGTGCCAATGAGGTCAAGGCTCTCCCCAATTTTACTTTCAACAGATTTAGTGTGTCTGGTTTTACCTTGAGGTCTTTGATCCACTTGGATTTTAGTTTTGTGCGGGGTGATAAATATGGATCTACTTGCATTTTTCTCCCTGTAGACATCCAGTTAGACCAGCACCATTTGTTGTAGATGCTGCCTTTTTTCCATTGTATGGTTTGGCTTCTTTGTCAAAACTCAAGTATCCCATAGGTGTGTGGCTTTTTTTTTTTTTTTTTTCTGGGTCTTTTGTTTGATTCCATTGATCTACCATCCTTTTTTTTTTTTTTTTTTAATGCTATCCATACAGCATTTCTGATTCTTGCACATGGTTGCCCAACACCAATGGCCATATACCTTTTTTAAAAAAAACTTTATTCACTTTGTATCCACCATTTTGTTTCAATGCTAGTACCATGCAGTTTTATTACTATTGTTCTGTAGTACAGCTTGATATCAGGGATGAAGATACCTCCAGATGCTCTGTTGTAAAGTATTATTTTAGAAATTCTGTTTTGTTTTGTTTTGTTTTTCCATATGAAATTGAGAATTTTTCTTTCAAGTTCTGTAAAATATTGTGTCAGTATTTTGATGGGAATTACATTGAATCTGTAGATTGCTTTTGAAGAGTTTTAAGTTAGCCTGGGTATAGTTAGCCTGAATATAACTTTATTTTGAAATAAAGAGCCATCTTAACTGGGAGCTGAATTCAGGTACCAGGAAATGTCACAGAATGTGCCCTTGGCAGAAAACAAAGTTAACTCTCCTAGCAACAGCCTCCAGGAAATATCACAAAATAAATACTTGATAGAAAATAGAGAGCCTCTCTGGTAATAATCAATGAGAATCAGTTGAGAATCAGGTGGGAAAACTCTCCCCATTGTTTCAGATATAGTTGAAAAGAATAGCCATTGTGATCATATGTCTTAGGCAATTATGTGTCAGAGAGGCATATGCCTTAGGCAATTGTGCCTCAGAGAAGGTCACCTCAACCCTCTAACTTTTACTTAATTCTGTAATGTCAAGGCAAGTGCCCCCCCATTTACTGTCATGAAAACATGTGCCCCTCTGCTTGCTGTCATGGAAACCCCCTGATCACAGACTTTCCCTTTAAAAACCCTGCTCACTCAGGGCTCAGGATTCCACTTCTCTACTACTGCGTCAGTGAGACTTGGGTCCGGAGTTAGATCACTCTCATAATAAAGCTCTCCTGCTATTTCATCAAGTCTTCTCCTGGTGGTCTCTGAGGGTCCCATTAACCTGGCATTACACTTTTGACAGAATGACCATTTTCACTATTTTAATCCTACCGATCCATGAGCATGGGGGATCTTTTCATCTTCTGATATCTTCAAATTCTTTCTTCAGAGACTTTAAGGTTTTTTTGTTGTTGTTGCTTTGTTTTTTGTTTTCTGTTTTTTCAAGGAGGTCTTTCACTTGCTAGTTAGAGTCACACCAAGGTACATTATGTTATTTATGGCTATTGTGAAGGTTGAAGTTCCCCTAACTTCGTTTTCAGCCCTTTTGTCTTTCACACACAGGAGGGCTTCTATTTATTTATTTTTTTTAGTTAATTTTGTATCCAGCTTTTTTAGGTGTATAGATTTTAGTATGTTTATCCTATATTATAGTTCTAGTAGCCACTTATAAGTGAGTATATACAAAGATTTTGTCAAACGCTTTTTCAGCACCTAAGAAAATTATCATGTGGTTTTTCTCCTCTTGTTTTTTGTTTTGATTTTGTTCATGGTAAATTACATTGGTAAATTTCCTTATATTCAATCACCCCTGCATGCCTAGGTTGAAGCCTACTTGGTCATGGCGGATGATATCTTTTATGTGTTCTTGGATTTGGTTTGCAAGTATTTTTGCATCAATATTCATAATAAAGATAGGTTGGAAATTCTCCTGTTTGTTATTGTTAGGTCTTTGCGTAGTTTATGTATCAAAGTGACTGTGGACTCATAAAATGAGTTTGGTAATGTTCCTTCTGTTTTTATTTTGTGGAATAATTTGATTCGAGGAAAATTGGATTTAGCTTGTCTTTGAAGGTCTGGTAGAATTCTGCACTGAAACCATCTGGCACTGAATTTTTTTTGGGGGGGGGGAGGGGAAAGGAGCATTTGATGACTGCTTCAATTTCCTTGGGGAATATAGGATTATTTAATGTGTTTACCTGCTCTTGATTTAATTTTGGTAAGTGGAATCTATGAAGAAAAATATCCATGTCATTTAGATTTTCAAATTTTGTGGCATATAGGCTTTTGTAGTAAGACCTAATGATTGTTTGGATTTCCTCAGTGTCTGTGGTTATGCCCCCTTTTCATTTTTTTAAAAGAAACATTTATTTTTATATTAATTATAGTTTATCACTTTGCATTCCAGCTGGAGCTCCTTCCATCATTCCCTCACAATCCCTCCCTTCCTCATCTCCTCCTATTGCCCTCTCCAAGTCCACTGATAGGGGAGGTCCTCTTCCCCTTCCATCTGAGCCCAGCTTATCAGGTCTCATCAGGACTGGCTGCATTGTCCTCCTCTGTGGCCTTGCAAGGCTGGTCTCCTCTCAGGGGGAAGTGGTCAAAGAGCAGGACACTGACTTCATGTCAGAGATAGTCCCTGTTCCCCTTACTAAGATGTCATGGGCTACATCTGAGCAGGGGTTCTAGGTTATATCCATTAATGATCCTTGGTTGGAGTATCAGTCTCAAAAAAGATCCCTGTGCCTAGATATTTTGGTTCTGTTGCTCTCCTTGTGGAGCTTCTGTACTCTCCAGGTCTCACTATCTCCCCCTTCTTTCATATGACTCCCTGCACTCTGCCCAAAGTTTGGCTCAGAATCTCAGCACCTGGTTTGATATACTGCTGGGTAGAGTCTTTCAGAGGCCCTCTGTGGTAGGATCCTGTCCTCTTTCCTGTTTTATCCTTCTTCCAATGTCCATCCAGTTAGTGTTTCTGAGAGAGGATTGATCATCTTACTCAGGTACCTCCTTCTTGCTTAGCTTCTTTAGGTGTACAGATTTTAGTATGTTTATCCTATATTATAGGTCTAGTAGCCACTTATAAGTGAGTATATACTAAGTGACAGTACATGCTGGAGAGGATGTGGAGAAAGGGAAACCCTCCTCCAATGCTGGTGGGAATGTAAACTTGTATTACCACTTTGAATATCAATCTGGAGCTTTCTCAGACAATTAGGAATAATGCTTCCTCAAGATCCAGCTATACCATTCCTAGGCATATAACAAAAATACCTTCAAGTACTCAAAAAGGACATTTGTTCAGTCATGTTTGTAGCAGGTCTATTCATAATTGCCAGAAGCTGGAAACAACCCAGATGTCACTCAATGGAGGAATGGATACAGAAATTTTGGTACATTTACACAATGGAATACTACTAAGCAATTAAAAACAAGGAAATTATGAAATTTGCAGGCAAATGGTGGGACCTAGAAAAGATCATCCTGAGTGATGTATTTTAGAATCAGAAAGATACACAGGGTACATACTCAAATATAAGTGGAAACTAGGCCTTTTTCATTTTTTATTTTGCTCACTCTGCCTTTTTGTTAGTTTGGCTAAGAGTTTGTTGATCTCGTTGATTTTCTCAAAGAAGTAGCTCTTCCTTTCATTAATTCTTTAAATTGTTTTCTTCTTTCTAATTCATTGATTTCAGCTCTGAGTTTGATTATTTACTATCATCTACTTCTCCTGGGTGTAACTGCTTCTCCCCCCAACCCAGAGCTTTTAGTTGTGCCCTTAAGTTGCTAGTATGAGATGTCTCAAAAAACTTTCTGAAGACACATAGTGCTATAAACTTTCCTTTTAACACTGCTTTCATTTAGTCCCATAACTATGAATAAGTTGTGAATTCATTTTCATTTAATTTTTCGAAGTCTCAGTCTTCTTTGACACAGATGTCATTGAATAGAGAATTATTGAGTTTACATATGTATATCGGCTTTTGTTATTTCTCTTGTTGACGTCTAGTTTTAGGCCATTGTAGTCTGATAGGATATTACTTCAATCTTGTATCTGTTGAAGCTTGCTTTTTGCCCGACTATATGGTCAATTTTTGAGAACCTTCCATGAGATGAAGGTATACTCTTTTGAGTTTGATTGAAAGTTCTGCAGACATCTATTAGGTCCATTTTATTTAGGACCTCTGTAAGCATCATTTTTCCCTAGTTGAATTCTGTCTAGATGATATGTCTCTTGGTAAGAGTGGAATGTTGAAATCTCTGACTATTAAGGTGTTGGGATCCATGAGTGACTTGAGTTTCAATGTTTTATTTATATATGCAGGTACTCTCATATTTGGGGCATAGACGTTCAACATTGGAATGTCCTCCTGGTGTATTTTTTCTTTGATGGAAATGAAGTGCGACTCATCTTTTTTGACTAATTTTGGTGGAAAGTCTCCTTTATCAGACATCAGGATAGCTACTCCAGCTTGTTTTCTGAGTCAATTTACTTGAAAAACCCTTTTCCAGCCCCCACTTTGAGATAATATTTATCTTTGTTGCAGAGGTGTGTTTCTTGGATGAAACAGAATGTTTCTGTTACCATTCCGTTAGTCTGTGACTTTCTTTTTATTAAAATTAGAAATTTAATTCTTTTCATTATTATTATCATTCATTAGAATTTATTCAATTTGTATTCTGTCTGTAGCCCTGTCAATTCCACCCTCCATCCCTTTTCATCTCCTATGCCCCTCCCCTAGTCCACTGATGGAGAGGTCCTCTCCTATTTGACCCTCTCTTGGAGAGTTGAGTCTTCTGATGTTAATAGATAATATTGACCAATGAACATTAGTCCTCTTTATTGTGGAGTTGGTGCTGTAAGTATGTTTCAAGGCTTATTTTCTTTTATTTTTTATTTTTTGTTGTGAACTTATGTATATCCTGTGTTTTCTTGGGTGTAGTTCATTTTGTTAGACTGGAGTTTCCCTTCTAGCATCTTCTGTGAGGCTGGGTTGCTGTGCAGATATTGTTTAGGTTTATTTCTGTCATGGAATATTTATTTTATTTTCTCCATCTATGTTGATTGAAAGCCTTGCGAGGCAGTAGTTTGGGTTGGCATCTGTGGCCTCTGAGAGTCTATATGACATCTGATAAGGCCCTTCTGGCTTTCATAGTTTCTGTAGAGAATTCTGATGTGATTCTGATAGGTCTACCTTTATATGTTACTTGGTCTTTTCCCCTTGTTGTTTTTAACATTTTTTTCTTTGTTCTATAGAGTTAGTGTTGTGACTATTATTTGACTTGAGGAGTTTCTTTTCTAGTCTACTTGGTGTTCTGCAGGCCTCTTGTATGTTTATGAACATCCCTTTAATTAATTTGGGAAGATTTTCTTATATGATTTTCTTGAAAATATTTTCTGGACCTTGGAGCTTGGATTCTTCTTTTTCATCTATTCCTATTATTTTTAGTTTTTGTCTTTAATGGCATCCTTGATTTCTTGGATGTTTTATGTTTGGACCTTTTCCAATTTTATTTTAATTTTTTGAGAGATGTGTCAATTTCTGCAATAGTATCTTCAGTGCCTGAGATTCTCTCTTCCAACTCTTGTATTCTGATGGTGATATTTATCTTTGTGGTTCCTGACTTTTTTTTCTCTAAGTTCTCTAGCTCCAAGGTTTTCTCTGTTTATGTTTTCATATATATATATATATATATATATATTTTTTTTTTCTTTTTTAACTAATTACATTAGATTCACTTTGTACCTCAGCTGTCGCCACCTCCCTCATCCTCTCCCATTCCCACCCTCCGTCCCTCATCACATCTCTACCCCATAGATGAAAATGCCAGGAATAATATATGGTTTAAAAGTTCCCTCGTGTCCTTCCACATCCTTCCAGGTTAACTCATCACTGCTTCATTCAGGACATTGGCTTTGTCCTAGTCCTCATAATTGTGTTATAGAGGATTGTTTAGGCCAATGCCTAGGCCTTCTGGGCAGCAGCATTCACTTGAGCATAAACCGCCACATCAAAATCCGATTGCTGTCCCGTTTCCCTATAGGTCCTCCCCATCAAGCATGTCATAAGTTATAGGAACTCCGTGAGCTAGATAGAGTTCAGCTGTAACTTGACAGTGCTCTGCAAAATCTGATTTCCATAATAAATAATCTCCTCCTGATAAACATGCTCTTGCTAATTGCTTCCAGTCTCCTGGGCAGAAGTCCTCAGTAGACAAGGATTCTAACAGAGTGTGAGTAAAAGGTGCTTTAGGACCATATTGAGAGCATGTAGTTTTTAATTTTTTAATTGTTTAAAAGAAATAGGAACATGGACTCACACCCTATTACCCTGACTGTCAGGTTGTTCTATAACTAGAAAATCATAAAACTCAGTTATATATTCTCGTTTGTTGTAAAGAGGCTTGTAATGGGGATACAGTGGACAAAGGAAATGGCCCACTTGTGGTTTGAGCTTTAGCAACTGTAGCCATACCAGGAGGAGGATCCAAGCCTGTCATCAATGAGGGAGTTGGAGTGTGGGATTGACTCTCATTTTCCCTAATCGTTAATTCTCCAATTTTTCTGTTAATTTCCTCCAAGCCCCATTCCAACTTCTTAATTTCCTTTAACAAAGAATTATCATCAGAAGAGACATAGTACTATTCAGGAGGAGCTGATGGCTTAATCTTATTTTGTCTCAAAGCCTCCTGGTAGTTTTTCCTCTTTCTCTATGACCCTGAAATTTTCACTTTCTTTGTCTCAAACCACAGAAACAGATTGTCTCTAATGAAAGATCATGCAAAAAAAATGACACTACTGTCTTGTCACATTTTTACTGTCAATTTTTCTCACCATGCCTCTTTATGATCCTGACTCCTCAATGCTGTGGTGTCCTTCACTGCTTCCCTGTATCCCAGGTCCCTGTTCCACCACCAAACTGCGGGAGCCCACAGGCAGAGTCAGTACCTGAGTGGGGAGTGAGGACAAATCACATTACACAGGGGATCAGCTTGAGAGGGCTGTCAGTCTGACTGAAGCAGCCCGGATTTATTCCAGGGTTGATTATTTATAGGCAAGCAAGTGACATCAATACAAATACAAAAAGGTGTGGAACCACCTAACCTTTTTTCAAAAGCTACTTCCCCAGGTGAAAACATAACAAAGCAGCTTAACAAGCAACTCTCCACACCACAGTGTGAGTCCTAGTGATCCAACTCAGCTCATCATGCTTGGCCACAGGTGTGTTGCTTTAGCAAGAGGCCATTAGTGTCCAGGTGCTGGAGGCTTCCGAGTTACCTGGAGCATCCGGGACTGTCTCTCAGGCTGGCTTTGTCTGTAGCTATGTCCCACGGCTCTCCACAACCTAGTTGCATTTAGATTAAAGAGCATAATCACCCTCAGATTTTTGTTGTTTATTTTAAGAAGAGAAACCCTTGCCTTTGAAACTTGAGACTTGTATCTGACTTCATGTCTCATGACCAGAATGCATGCTCTCCTGAAATGAACTGGCATCAACAGTAAGGACCTCTCCAGACCAAAACTGGATATCTAGAACTGTGAGTTATATGAACGAACATCTCTTTTCTACTTTATTAGTTTTAAATCTAAACTCCAGAACTTCAGTAGCAGCATAAGATTATCGCAATAGAACATATGATCCTTTTATAAATGTTTAAATAGTTTTACATTCTTTTCAAAATTTTAATATATTCACACCACCTCCTCGGCCAACTCTCTCCATCCCCCATTCCTTTCCCATCAAACTACGTATTTAAAGCATATATCCCACTCCATATAACTCCTCCCCTATCATCCCTCAGTCCCCGCACACTCTAAATTTTATGTCTTTTCCTTTGTTTCCTTTTCTCTCTCTTATTTTCTCTAAACTTGTGATACTGGTAAGTTCTAAATGTCAAAACTTAGACTTACCAAGATGAGACCCTCGTATGAGACATTTCTAGGACAGTCTCTTACGTGGTCTTCTTTCCATCATTATTTGCTGTAGGAAGATTCAATACTTTGACGTTCCCTGAGCTGACAGTCTTAATCTGTACCAGACAGGATAAATGTGGTTGAAGCAGTATCTGTATATTTATTTCATTCTGGACCTGACCTGGCTGTGATGGAAGTCTGGCTGGTTCCTGCCCTCGAATAGCAGACTACAACCTGGAATGTATACTAAAAGAAACCCTTCATCTTTTAGGTTATCTAGGTATTTGTCACAGCAGCGAAAATGAACCAAGGATGCCTGCTCAGTCCAGTTAGAGCATCCTGTATACACTTAGGTGTAGTTATCCAATGGAGCATAGTCATCACAACAGGAACCATGCCCTTGGGAAAGAACTGCACTTCAACAGACCTTGCCGGCATTTATCTCTGATTGTATTTCTACTCACCTTCCACAGTGTTTACTTAGCTTATGGGAAAAAAGGAAATATAGTTATCTCACTCATGGCTGAGGGTTCCACAATGACTTATTTTGTTCACTATAACCAACTGTGAGTCTTTGTGTTATCTATTTTTCTCTGCAAAAGAACGTATCTGGTAAATACTGAGAGATATACCGATCAGTATGTATAGAGAGAAGTCATAAGAAAGTAGTTTGAAATTATCTGCATTTTGTTAAGCAATTATAGAAAGACATCCACTAGAAGCATGACTTTCACGGCCAATGTACAGCACCAGACATGTGCTTCTTCCCTTGGAGCACCCTTAAATCCAAGCAGAACATGGTTGGCTATTCCTGTAACACTCATGCTACTATGTCACCCATAGCTTGGTAAGCCAGTCACTATTATCACTAACAGGCTTCACAATGGAATATGTCTTGTGAATATCTTTCTCCCCGCAACAATGTTCATAACACCTTCAAGCACTATAAAAACTAGACATTAGGGGAAAGCTTTCAAGTAAGTACACCTTTGATTTCTCCATGTCCCGTGACCAAAATGGATTCTTAACATCAACTTCTGTTTGTGCATCTCTGAGATCCTGGTGACCAACATTTCAAAGGATTTTACCTACTATTTTATAAGCTTTGTAAAATATATCTCTATTTTTCTATCTATCTATCTATCTATCTATTTTTTATGTATCCATCATATGTGTGTATACTATACACATTCATATATATGTACTAGATTTATGTTTTCACACATATACATACATATACTTATATATGGAAGTTATATACATGGAAACACACCCACACATACACACACATATATGAGTATATCATGAGAGTATATGACATAATTAAAACATAAGCATATTTTAATGGCCAATTGAAGAATATTTGTTCAAGGCAGAAAAATTTTATGGTGTTTATCAAGCTCACATATGACTACCATATCTCCTGAGGAAATTTTCTAGGGAAAAATCAATGCCAATTAAAAATATAAAATAAAATTATAAATAACACTGTTTCAGAAAAATAATCCTCTGCTCAGAAAAGAAAATCACATCAACAAGAATTGAAGACAGAAACATTTATTGTATAACATGTAGGTACAAATTTCTCATGAAACAGAAAAATTACTCAAACGATAATATATATATATATATATAATTTAAACTGAGACTGATACTCCAACCAAGGACCACTGATGGAGATGGCCTGGAACCCCTGAACAGAGGTAACTTATGGCAGTTCAGTATCCAAGTGGCCTCCATAGTAATGGGGACAGGGACTGTCTCCTACATGAACTGATTGGCCTGCTCTTTGATCACCTCCCCCTGAGGGGGGAACAGAGTTACCAAGCCATGGAAGAAGACAATGCAGCCACTCCTGATGAGACCTAATTGACTGGGGTCAGAGGGAAGGGGAAGAGGACCTCCCCTATCAGTGGACTGGGAGAGGGAGAATGGGATTGGGAGGCAAGGAGGGAGGGGGCTACAGGGGGGGTACAAAATGAATAAACTGTAACTAATAAAAATAAAAATAAATAAAAATAAAAAACCAATACCATGAATATATTTATCAGAAAGAAAAATCCACATGAAAGCAAATCAGCACTTTAATTTGATGCTCAGTATTTCGTGTACCACAAAGAAGGAAAATGATCTTGCAGTGCATTTTATCTCTAGGCAGTCTCATTTGATATAACTGAATAGAGTTTTTTAGATTTGTCTAACTTGATCCTAAAATTTGATAGCTGACACTTTTCCGACTTCATACAGACCTTTAGTAAAATTACAGGCTTGAAGCTATCAATTCAGATTCACCTTTACCACAGTTCGCTCCTGCAGATTCCAGGACTGTTATCCACAGTAGCACTTTCTGTTATGTAAAAAACATAAGTAATGTAGCATTTTTCATATTTTCCCAAAAAAAAATTTCTTGCAAGTACCTGACAGCCTGCTTAAAGCTGTGAACATGATCACTAGAGGTGACCAACCATTAAGACACATGAACTTCAACAACAAAACAAACAAAATTTCTTGAGAATTTGTTTTTGGAAATTTTTTAAAAGTTAGAAAGTCCTTGCTTTGTTTCCTTTTTTTAACTTCTTTCACTTCACGGTCAATATGTTAGACATTCTTTCTTCCAATAATGGGGTATTTGCCTCACTAATAAATTCTTCCAACTTTTTAAAAATTCCTGTAAGTGATGGATCAAATATATTTAATATTTTATTTTATTATCAAGCAAACTTTAATGAAATATATTGAATATATAGTAGTGTCAAAATTCAACATGCAAATGATTAAATCTCCAACACTCTAGAGGTATCATGATTGAAATAATGTAATGTTATCTGTATGGGTATATTCCTGAAGCTGTGCGGCATGTCAAACGGTATATCTTAGTTCAGGTATGTACACTTCTATGATTATGTCTAACTCAGAAACGGGGTTTATAGTAGATGACTAGTGGTAGCAAGCAATAAAATGGAATGATTAAAGCATACACCAGAGTGAAGTGACATGACTACGTTGCCTTTCTGCTTCTAAATCTTTTGCTAACTCAGCTTCTGATGGTCATGTGACATGATCTTTCAATGAAGTAGTTTAGAGTCATTTTTTGTTTTTATTCAGTTGTGACATCAATTCTCTTCTGCTTATGGACATTAATTCATGGAATAATAGATATAGGAATACAAAGAAGTTGATATTGCAGTTTTACTAAAAGAACTGATGTGTGGAGTAGGAGCATGTCATAGATCTATTTAACAACAACAACAACAAAAATGCTTTATTCAAAATGTATCCATTGATGGGTTTTAGCCCACCACTCTAAAGGGTATTCATATTTTCCTGGAATTTCTGATATAATTGTCTTACACTGCAGTCAGTATTCAGTGTCTGACTAAAACTACAGTCTGAATTATAAAACAGCAGAACCGCTGTTACCAATGACCAAGTTCACATTCATAGCGCAACAACTTGTTGACTCAGGTCAGGCCAAAACGATCACAACAGGATGTATTCACATCATAATCGCATCCAAATGTAGACAAAAAATATATCTTAGAATTGCTAAATGCATGAGATCATATAACCATAAGACCAAATATCTAAGGGAAAAGTGAAAGCATAGAGAAAATATGTCAGTTACATTTTATAAATATAAAAAGAAATATTATAGAACTCTACAAAATACATTTTATACTTTGAATAAGTTACTTATAAAAATAGAAAAACAGAGGTTTAGATTTCCAAATAATTATTGTAAATTAAGTGAAAAAACAAGTGTGCAAATAATATGCATTGCATATAGCTCATGAAATGTTACATAAAGTAAATTTAAAACATTTTTTTATATATTTTTTTAAATTTTTTACAATACCAACCAACAGACATTACACAGAACTCCGGGAAGCCCACAGAAGAGGGAAGGGAATGACTATAGTAGCCATTGGGGCCTAGGATACCAGGATACCAGTAGAACACAGCCTACAGAATCAACTAAACAAGGCTCACAGGGTCTCACAGAGATTGTAGTGTCAATCTCAGAGCCTATCTGTGTCTGATCTAGGTGCTCTGCACATCTGTTATGGTTGTTAAAGGATTTTTTTGTTTGTTTGTTTTTCTTTCTTTCTTTCTTTTTTTTTTTTTTTTTTTTTTTTTACTTGTAACAGTGGGAGTGGGGATGCCTCTAACTCTTTAGCCTACTTTTGGGACCCTTGTCCTCCTCCTGGGTTTCCTTACCCACCCGTGGTCTGAGGGTTTGTGCCTACTCTTTCTGCCTCTTTTATACCTTTTTCAATTGATATCCCTGGAAGGCCTGCTCTTTTCTAAAGGGAAATAAATGGGCAGTAGATCTGGAAGAGAGAGGAAGTAGGTGTGGAACTGAGTGGAGGGAGGGAAGGTTGCAGTTTGGATGTATTGTATAAGAGAAGAATAAATAAATAAAGGTTAAAGAAGAGAACAAGAAGGAAGGAAAATGTAAGCAAAATTGAAACACTAAAGATAAGAGATAAAATAGTGAAAAAAGGAAATCTTGATTGAAAAAAAAATGAGTAGAAGCCTAAATTTTATAAAAGTAAAAAAAAAAGTTAAACATATAAATATGAAAATAAAAGAATGGAAAATTATTTAAAATAGGTTTCTAAAACAAGTTGAGATAAATTTGTATAATTTTAGCGGAGTATGTGATATGCCAGTGTTTTCTGAGAATTTAAAGACAGAAGCAAGTAACATGACAGACATTGGAAACTTATTTTCAAAGATTTATTTTTAATATTTTATATTTCATACAAGTATGGAAGTAATTTTAGTATTCACCCCATTTTCATGACCAATATACCTTTTCCCCACACTGATGTTCTTCTACTCATTAAGGTTAACCCTACTTCTAAAATTTGTTTGCATATGTGACTCACTGCTTATAGTTGCTTACATGAAACTTACAAATGAGCATGATGTTCCCGAGGAATTTCGGGAAGGCCAATGCTTGGTACCACAGTTATTTCAGAAATTGAGTCTCCTCTTACGGTTCTTACTATTCCTTTTTTTCTCATTTATTGATTTTATTCACTTTGATCCTTCTAGCTCCTTCCCTCCTCCCCTCCCAGTCCCACCTTCTCTTTTTCACTCCTCCCATCTGCTCCATCTTTGTAGGGGGCCTAGGTCCAGCTCCACTTATAGTCCTTACTTGATGCTACAATCTCAGAAAACCCCTCTGGACCCTGGTGAAGCTCCTGTCAGTTCTGAGTCCTTTTTTCTCCACCCCCCTCTATTTTTCCCTATGCATCGACCAATGTTTGGCTGTGAATCTCAGCATCTCTTTTGAGGCTCTGCTGGTTAGAGCCTCTCAGAGGACAACTCTGACAGTCTCCTCACTTCCAGCTTAGTAGAGTATCCTTCACAGTGTCAGAGGCTTGCACTCTGGAATAGTGGTCCAGTCTTTGGCTGGACCATGCACAGTGAGGTAATCCAGACCCAGAAAGACACACATGTTATGTATTCACTTATAAATGGATTTTAGCCATATAGTAGAAAATAAGCATGCTAAGGGGAACAGAGACAAAAAAGATAATCAATAAAGATGACCCAAGAAGGATGCATGTATCTCACTCAGAAGGGAAGATAAAATAGACAGTGGTAATGGCTGAAGAGAGGAAGAAAGGTAGAAGATTTGGGTAGAGAGAGATAAGAGGGTAGATAGATATCAGACCAGAGGAGAGAAAGGGGGAGAGGACAGAAGGCCTGTAGAGAAAAGAGACACTGAGGGTGGAGGCATCTCTGTGACAAGCTGGAGACCTAAGCCAGGGAAGGCTCCTGGGAGGATATGATGGGGACTCAAGGAAAGAATCCTAATAGCAAAGACCATAGAAACTGAAGAGGACATCCTCTAAGTAGACTACTGTTCTAATAAAGGGCTGGGAACACCAACCTAACCACAAAAACTTTGACCCCAAATTTATCCTACCTATGAAATATGCAGGGAAAAAGATAGAGCAGAGATTGAGAGAATGTCCAACTGATGCCTAGCTCTTAGTATTGTTAATTAAAATAATTAAGGATGGACTTAGGCATAAGATCAGGACAATTATAAAAGTGTAAAAGAAAAAAAGTCTCAGAACAGAAAAGATATCATCTAAGCAGCCATCTACAGAAGTGAGATGAGAAGATGAAGAAAGAAAGTCATGAGTCTTTGAGTTAGACAATGAGGTTCCATAAGCAGCCACAGGACAAATGGTAAGTAACTCCACAGAAAGCATGAAGAATACTCTAAACCTCAAATCACCATAGGAAATAGTTGTAGGTTCTCTTTAGTATCATTAAAATAAAAGGACATGGACAAAATAAACTTACAGTTTTCTGAGCTGAAGTGCAGACTAGCAGAGCATGGTGGTAACTCCACAGAGACTACAAGAAGAGCATGCTCAACACTTTATTGTTCATACTTCACTCTATGGGAAGGCTGGCCGGCAGGCACACAGGCACACAGGCACACATAGGCACTCCTGTGGTTTGAATTATAAAATTCAAAATCACACAAAGGTGGCATTTTGCAAAAATAATAATATTTGTTCATAGTTATATAACTGTAATAAACTAACATCATTGTTTACACATATAAGCTGTTTTGGTTTTATGAATATAACTGTTCACCAACTAAGCTCATTCCAACTATCCATTCTGTTCCATCTACATTTTATTTGTCCTACAATGTCTTTTTTTTTTTTTCATTTGCAAGTGATACTATTTATGAGACAAGGAACTCACTGCAGTTACAGTTAACTGCACAAGATTGGAAAAAGATTGGGTCAATCAATATTCCATCATGGAATTAGGAAGCACTCATGGCATCTTACTTTTAAAATGTAAACTGCAAATATGTGCCTAGAATTAGTAACTGGACACACTCTTTTAAAACTTTCAAAACGAACGAAATGGTATCATTTTAACAACCAAGTAAAAGTAGAAGTAAAAGCAACTAAGTCACAAATTACTAATCAATCAGTTCATTTTCAACACATTCATCCAATCTAGAAAGTAGACTATTTTAAAGAGTGTTCTGGTTCATTTAACAAAACTAAGACATGAGTGAATTTAGGAAAGAGAACACGAGTCTGTCTCATTTTTCATTGGAAATCAAAGTCAATTCAGAAATGAGGGGGAAGAAACGAATCTTTTCCATGAAAGCTCTAAGAACTTTAGTGTTGTGACCTCATAATTCTGAAAATTCTGAGAAAAGAATGAAGGGCTTTCAACAGCCAGAGAAGTATTTATTCAAGGAAAACAGATCTGTCATTGTACACAAATTCAGTGGGATTCACAGCCCCAAATTGCCAGGAGCAGCCCAATGTGTGCCCTTCATCTTTTAGAGACCTTCACTTAGTATAGCCAGGTCCTTGACTTCTCCCCAGAAAACAATTCCAGGAGGAGTAAATATCAAGTAGAGTTGAAGTTTAGCAGGTTAAGTTTTCATATCACACAAAGGTGAAGAGAAACAGAAATGCCTTGAGAAAAAAAAATGGGTCATATTTAAGAGACTGGATATGTATTTCTCCAAGGAAAGTCACATTTCATTTTTGTTACATGGGTACATTTTGATGAATAAGTGTTTTCTGGCATCATCAGAAACAGCTGTTAAAGAATTTAAATAGAATCATAGGCTGGTTCCTGGATTATACTCAAAAGGATTACAATTAATAAGACAAAAGTCTTCATCCCAAGAAAGTGGGAAGTTGAGATAGTTGTATTTTCAACGAAGAGAAAAGTCATGGTTGTGAAATTCTGAGAAAATATTCCAGATAGGAGCTAGAACAGTGGTCAGGTGCATTCAGTCTTTAATCCTGGCCTAATATCTTAATGTTCTTGCCAACATTGCCTTCATGTCAGAAACCTTCACAGAAAATGTGGTTACTTGGGCTAGAGTTCCTGATTCTCAGCTAGCAAGAGGCTTTGACTCCACTATGGTAGGAGACTTTTTTTCTTTCCCATGATCAGATATCACCCTGACCTTTTATCCTGCATTAGATCAGAGTGACAGTATTAATGTTTGTAGCAATTTAACTTGCTTCTTCCTGTATGTCTGTATTCAGTTCCAGCACATCTTCAGAAAGCCTTATATGTTCAAGTCAAGATAACTGTAGATAACAGCAGCTGAACACTCGCTGGAGATGATGAGAAAAACTCCAAGTGCAAAGTATTGTACAGATACAAGCCATCAGCCAGATCCCCATCAAAACTCCATTTTCTGTGTTTGCCTTTACCTGGCCTAATCCAGAGTTGATGCAATGGAAACAGACCTATACTCCATGCCATCTTTTTTTATTGCATGGTTATTTAAACTCTCATTTGTTCAAAATGAACAAAAAGATGGAACAAAGAAATTAAAATAAGAAAGTCTATGCAGCCAAGCAAGGTGGCAGATGACTGAAATTCCAGCACTCAAGAGAGGGAGATGCAGCTTTACCTCTGATTTCAAGGCCAGTCTTGTCTACAAAGTAAGTCTAGGAAAGCCAAGGCTACACAGAAAATTCAGTCTCAAAACAAACAAACATTAAATACCAACACAATTATGGACCTTGAAGGATCAATTTTCAATTTCACATGGAAAAACAAACAAATAAACAAAAACAGAATTGCTAGAACAACCCTGTAAAATAAAAGATCTTCTGGAGGTATCTCCATCATCCCTGATCTCAAGCTCTAATATAGAGTAATAAAAAACATCATGGTACTGAAATGGAAACAGACTGGTGGATCAATGGAATCAAATCTAATGGTCATAAATTAACCCATACACCTTTTTTTTTTAAACACATACTTGATTTTTCACAAAGAAGACAAAACCATACAATAGAAAAAAAAGTAGCATCTCCAAAAATGGTGCTGATGTAAGTGGATGTCTATGAGAAGAAAAATGCCAATAGATCCATATTTCTCACCCAGCACAAAACTAAAGTCCAAGTGAAAAAAAAAATAAATCAATGATCTCAACATAAAACCAGACACACTAAACCGGTTAGAAGAAAATGTAGGGAAGAATCTTGAATTCATTGGCACAGGAGACAACTTACTGAACTGAACACCAACAGCACAGGCTCTAAGATCAACAATCAATAAATGGGACTTCATGAAACTGTAAAGCTTCTGTGAAGTAAAGGAAACTCTCAAAAGGACAATAGAATAGCCTACTGACTGGGAAAGGATCTTCACCATCCCTATATCTGCCAGAGGTCTAATATCCAGAATATATAAAGAACTCAAGAAGTTAAACACCAACAAACCAAGCAATCCAGTTAAAAAATGGGGTAAAGAGCTAAACAAAATTATCAACAGAGGAATATAAAATGACAGAGAAACACTTAAAGAAATGCCCAAATTCCTTAGTCATCAAGGAAATGCAAATCAGAACAACCCTGAGATTCCACTTTAAGCTCATCAGAAAGACTAAGACCAAAAACTCAAGTGATAACACATGCTGGAGAGGTTGTGGAGAAAGACCAACATTCCTCCATTGCTGGTGGGAATGTAAACTTGTACAACCACATTGGAAATCAATATGGCACTTTCTCAGAAAATTAGGAATAGTGCTACCTTCAGATCTAGCTATATCACTTCTGGGCATTTACCCAAAAGACAATCATACAACAACTATGCTCAACTGCATTCATAGCATCTGTATTAGTAATAGCCAGAATCTGGAAACAACTTACAAGTCTCTCAACCAAGGAATGGATACAGAAATTGCAGTACATTTTCACAATGGAATACTACTCAGCAATTAAAAACCAGGAAATCATGAAAAGTGCAGGCAAATGGATAAAAAAAGAAAGATACACATGGTTTATATTCATTTTTAGGTGGATATTTGCTTTATAATAGAGGATAAACATAATAAGATCTATAGTCCTTGAGAAGCTAAACAACTGGGAGGACCTTAAGGAAGATGCTTAATCCTCATTCAGAAGTGCAAACAAGGTAGACATCAGAAGTAGGAGAAGACAGGGTACCAGACAGGAGCCATCCACAGAGTGCCTCTGAAAGACTACCCAGCAGGGTATCAAAGCAGATGCTGAGACTCATAACCAAACTTTGGACAGAGTTCAGGGAATCTTATGAAAGAAAAGCGAGATAGAAAGACCTGCAGGGGACAGGAGCTCTACAGGAGACCAACAGAGCCAAAAATTCTGGGCCCAGGGGGGCCTTCAGAGACTGATTAATCAACCAAGGACCATGCATGGAAAGGACTTAGACCCCTGCTCAGATGCTCAGATGTAGCCCATTGACATTTGAGTCTTCATGGGGGGGTATCCCAGTAAGGGGAGCAGGGGTAGTCACTTACATGTACTTGGTTGCCTGAAATTTGATTACCTCCCCTGGCAAGATGGTCTTACTAAGCCACAGAGAAAGAGGATCCAGACAGTCCTGATGAGACCTGATAGCCTAGAGTCAGACAGTAGGGAGGAGGACCTTCCCTATCAGTGAACTAGGGGAGGTACTTGGGGGGAGGGGAAGAGTGAAGGAGGCTGTGACCAGGAGGAGATGAGTGGGGCTACAGTCAGAATACAATGTGAATAAATCATAATTAGTAATAATAATAAAATATAAAATAATTATAAAATGTAGTAACAATAGTTATTATTAATTAATAATATTAACTATGTTAATGTATTAATTATCTTAATGTATTTACTAATATATTATTTAATGTATACTGCTTATATTAATTAATAATATATTAATTGATTAATAATATTAATAGCTAATAAGTATAATTTGTTTTGTATTATATTTGTATAAGTAATAATAATTATTATATATTATTATTTTATCTAATTTATATTATAATCTATAGTATAATTTATAATAATTATTTTTCATGGGATAGACCACAGTAACAATATATTGATTTCATTTCCAAAAAAAAACCTGAATTTAAAAATATTGAAAGTTCTTTATTCATAGGATAATTTGTAACGTTCTACCTGACTTTCCATAGAAAATTTCACAGACTTGAGGGCACAGCCAAAAGATAATTGAGAAACTTTTGTTCCATATCTTTGATTATCCTTAATGTCTGGGCAAGCAGGAAGTGGAGACTAAGAAAAAGACTTCCCGAATCCTGGGAAATACCCTCCTGTACAGCAAGGGTTGAATGACGTTCTGTTTCAAGACCTTTCTTTAATCTTCTGTGTAAATTTAGTTGGCCAGCGAACTTAATAGATACACGTGAAAGGCAACACAGACCTGAAAAAAAAAAATAACATGGCAAAGACTCTAAACGGGAAAACAAAACAAAACAAAACAGTTAAAGCAGCAACAAAAGAAGAATCTGGAGAAGAGTCACTTTTATTTTATGACTGAAAGAGCATATTCTAAGAAGCAGAAATGAGATTGTAATCATTGCAAAAATGTGACCCCTACACAAAAAGATTAGCCAATAATAACTGTCCTGAGAAACTGTAAAGCTGAGAGTTTAAGTCAACTATTATGCACATACACAAATACATACATCTGCACTTTCACCAACACACACACACACACACACACATACACACAGAAATGCAAAGCCATGACTCCAAGGCAATGCATGTCAAAACAAGCAAGTGAAATAATATGGAAGATACTGCACAAAGAGAATAAAAAGTAAAGATATAAATCTGTGAAACATTGATTAAGTTCATGCAAAGCTTGGAGTTGAAAACAACATTGTCATCTAAGGTCTGAAGGACTTCATTTGGCAGAAAAATGAAGCAAAGGTCTTTAAGATACATCCTTGAAGTCACCTAGTTCTATATGTGAACTGTAGGAAATCCTCATACTATCATATATCTCAAATGAGGCCTTGAAAATAAAGTGACAGTGGTGTAAATAATA
The DNA here is from genome assembly GCF_030254825.1 of Meriones unguiculatus. Classification (NCBI taxonomy): domain Eukaryota; kingdom Metazoa; phylum Chordata; class Mammalia; order Rodentia; family Muridae; genus Meriones; species Meriones unguiculatus. Next base: position 50,757,544 of record NC_083363.1, read on the forward strand.
AATGAGGAAATATTCTTTATGTATTTTGAAAGTCAAATACTTTCAGTTATGCTGACAAAGAATATTCACATCCAAAAGGTCTCAAAACTCCAGTATAACAAACTCTGAGTTTAATCCCGAGTACCTAGAAACATAAAAATATTAAGGACAGGACTCAGAAACTGACCTGATAGTTTATGAAGCAGTAACCTAAATTCTTGTCTTTGGCAAGAAAGAAGAAGTTCTCGGTCCTTCTCTGGCCTCAGGGTAGGAATCCCAGAAATGCAGAAGAACTCAATTTCTTTCCTTAGTTTATTCTTACCCTCAGTTTACTTTCACAGAACGCAGATTACCACAAATGCCTGGAAGCTACACATGAGAATGTCATAAAAACTGAGATGCCCCTGGCAACCTCAGGCATAGTCCAAAATACTAACCTACACACCTCTCAAGGCCTCATCCCAGTTCTTGTGACATGGCTTAAAAAGAAAAATAAATAAATAAAAATAAAAAATAAAAGCCACTAACCTAGTATCTCAGTGGCATGCCTTTTCTAGGACTCACTCTTGTTAGGCAGGAATTTTGCCTACTTATTTCAGATTCATACTTTCATGCCTATAATGAAAAATTCCTTCATAAATCACTTTCCTACTATGTACAAGTTCATTTTTCTAGTTCAAGAGACAGGGGCCATTGCTACCCACACTCCAGCTTCTGAAATAGGCCCACTTTAAGATAGAAGCTCCACATATGTCCACCCACATGACTGCCCAAGTCACTTTATATTATAACAAAGGGCAAATCATTGAAAGGCAAGGCTTACTCTATGCAGAAAGCTTCAGTGTGGTTTACATCTGAGTTTCAATAGAGATGCTACAGTTCCAAGTTGATGGACAATGTCTCACAACTGTTGCTGGGATGGGGGCTTCTTACTGCAAATCTTTTCCCACACACAGAAAGATAAACTCAGTATTTTTCAGGCAACAAACAAATCAAAAATCAAGAAACAATAACAGCATACCACACAGTAAGTAAATAGTGCAGATGATTCATGCCTCATAAAAATACACTAACGAGTAGCTTGAACCCATACCAAGCGTTTAAGAGCTACAGAGTTAACATTGTAGGTAAGTATGAAACAAGTAAAAATGCACCATTTGTTTATAACTTATCACTATTCCTATGTAATTTTAAGATAAATAAATGTAAAAGTAGCTATAACACTGTGCAGAAACTAGCGAAAAACCAGGGTGATAAAATTCAGAACTGCTGAAAGAATTTTATTGTTCCTAAATCAATATACTCTGAACCGTATCATTTTATAAGACCCATTATTCTCCAGGGGCAACCACTAAGAAAATGACACAAAACACAGCAAAGCAAATGCCAAGGGATTAAAATGACTGCTAGAACATGTATTCAACAAAAGAATATAATGGAAGAATTATGAAACATAAAGCCTACCGAAAATGAAGAATAACTTGAAAAAAACTTGCAATATTTGTATTGAATGCAAAAGAATTACATATTCACTTACAAAGAACAGACTCCTGAAGCTCCAGCATGACTCCTCCATGTATTACAGGAAGAGAGGCCTTCAGAGACAATATCCTTTGTGGGTACATACAAACTTTTAATGCAGCAAGGAAGCAAGGAACAGTGTGTCAACTGGACTGTCCATAGTCTTTTCTCTTGAAGGAAGAGCAGCCCTATCCCAGCCCCTGCTAGAGGAACAGGATTCGTAGTTTTTCACAGTGTCCATACTTGATGAATGGAACATTTTAAGTATATTGATAGCTTCGATAAATGTAACACTTAATGAAATACTTGTATACTGTGGGAAGAGCATTGTAGTTTTAGGAACCTGGACTTTGGTGTTTGTAAAGTGACAAGCACACATTTTCCTCTATGAGTAACGATAGCTGATTGAAATCTTACTACCCATCTCTTCATGCCTCCCTTTGAAAATCTGAGTGACATCTTACATCATCGGGGAGAGCAACAGCATTTAGAGGCTTGCATTTCATGAATGTATTTAACAGTTTTTCTATTTTAATGGATGCACCTCAGCACCTTGGGCTCTTCTCCCAATCCCTGTACTTCAGTGACATAGGGGCCAGTTTACATGCTCCTGGATACATGAGATATCATAGAAGTCATGGGTCCCGTATTTTCAGTCTGATGAATCTTTATTCCAGAAAACCTTTACATTGAGATTTAAATTGTTACAATTATTAGTATACTCATTATTGACATTAGATACTCAGATAAATTGCAGCATTTTTCTGCCCCAAGCAAAATCCAATAACCTTTTCTGTTTTAGTTTTAACCATAAATAGATCCAGAAGGTGGTCAAAGACTAAATAAAAATTAGACTAGACACTGATCTTCCTTTGTTTCATTGCTGTTTCCTTGAGTTTAAATGGGCCATGCATGAATTTTCTCACAACATGTAAGGTGACCTACTTTCTATTTCTTTATATATACTGCTAATTGTGACTAATTTTGCTCTCCTCTTTGTCAACTTCCCTTTTGAATAGAACAAGTTATACGAAATGTAACAGTCTGTTTCCAGTTGATCTTTGTTAATAATCAGGATCTAATGCTAGAAGACTATTTATAGGAAAAAATACTAATAAAGCAAGTGTACTCTGTGTTACATGTCACTTTCACATGACCTCGCTAGCTATATATATATATATATATATTTGGGTGCTCTTAACCTTATATAAATCCAGACAATTTTCTGGGAGAATTACGTCATTTGGTAATTGCTTGTTGAGGAAGAGCTTTCTCACTATAGATGGCTGTGAGCCACTATGGAGTGTCTGGGATTTGAACTCAAGACCTTTGGTAGAACAGCCAGTGCTATTAACCACTGGACCATCTCTCGAGCAACTATCTTAATAAAAGTATAGTTCTACATCCAACAATACACCAAGGGAAATAATATGTGTTGTCAGATTTGTAAAAAACTATTATGAATTGATTATACATAAAGAGAAAGTTTTATGTCAACAGAATACAAGGCAGAGTCATCGAAGAGGAAGAATCCACAACCGAGTGAATGTCTCTGTAAGATCTGGATATAGCCAAGCATGTAGTACATTTTTTAGATTGGTGATTAGAAGGGGAGGGCTGTCTATTGTGGGTGGTGCCATACTTTAGCGGTTGGTCCTGTGTTCCAGAGCAAACCAGGGCAGCTCCTGACTCCAGGTTCCTGCCCTGTTTTAGTTCCCGTTACGGAACTTTCTTCATTGGTATACTACAAAGTGGAAGTGTAAGCCAAATACGCCCTTGCCTTCCCAACTTGCTCTTCGTAATGGGGTTTTACCCACAGCAACAGAAACTCTAATTATGACAATAATGAATAATGTTTTAATTTCTTTAGAAGAATTCTGGGTTTAATAATTTTTTAAGACAAAACAAAAAAAAAAAACAAAAAACAAACAAAAAAAAAAAAAAACAAGGCTTGGCTTGGTGCTGCATGCCTATAATCTCAACCCTGTGAATAAGAGGCAGGATGCTCCCACAAAGCCCATGCGGGTTATGTATGAAGTCCCTCTTTCAATAAGCAATAATAAAAACAAAGGTAAACAAATACCAACAGTAGCACATCTATTAAGTTACAAAGAGTTGGTCGTGAAGAGTATTTCTATATTATCTATGTTAGAATAGTCATATATCTACTTTGGTTTTCATATTGCCAGAGACAACTAATTACCCTGGAGGGCACTAGTCATCACTAATAGTTTTATGGAGATTTATGGAGAGATGTGTTTGTATGTCTGTGCATGTTCTGTATGTGTGTGTGTGTGTGTGTGTGTGTGTGTGTGTGTCTCATATTGACAGGGAGCATGTTCTTTTGTTCTTTCATGGTGTGTTCTTAAAGGAATATTTTAAAGAAATTAAACTACTGATACATGATGCATTCTATCTGGTTAAATATGATTACAAACCTAGAGATTAGTATGCCACAGAATAAATAACATACATGAAAGTTTGATGAATAATTTCATACTTTGTGGTGAAAGCTTTACAGTGTATTATAAAAGAAAACTTACCCTACTTGACTTATAAGATTTATTGTGCTGAGAATGTATCTCAGCGTGGGTGTGCTTGCCGAGTATATGGGAGGATTTAAGTTCAACTCTGAGCACTGAAAAACTATTAATGAGCTTAAGTCATTTTTACCATAACATATGAATTTTAAAATTCATATTTGTTATATACAATTTGGCAGGAGTTTCTCAAAAATATTTGGTCGATATAGATGCTACACAAAAAACTCAGCTAGTGATCGTTTGTCATTGCTTCTCTATTTCCATTTCTTAGCACATCCAGTAATTTATATGCCTCCTTCTCATGCTTTCCAACAGTGATTTATTACAATTTTTTTAAAACTTAAATATCTCCCAAAGTTTCAATTGAAATACAGTGCTTCAATCATAGGTTAGTGTGTTGATTTGATAACTGCTTCCTAAATGTATCCTGAGTAGAGTAATCATAAAAACAAAAATCATTATAATTGGATTACTTGGTTTGTTGGTGTTTAACTTCTTGAGTTCTTTATATATTCTGGGTGTTAGCGCTCTGTCAGATGTGGAGTTGGTTCACAGTCTGTAGGTTGTCCCTGTCATTTTTCCTGTTGAGAGTTACCTTTGCTTTACAAAAGATTTTCAGTTTCATGAGGTCCCATTTATTGATTGTTGCTCTTAGAGCCTGTGCTGTTGGTGTTCGGTTCAGGAAGTTGTCTCCTGTGCCAGTGAGTTCAAGGCTCTTCCCCACTTTTTTTTTTTTTTTTTTCTAACAGGTTTAGTGCATCTAATTTTATGTTGAGGTCTTTGATCCACTTGGACTTTAGTTTTGTGCAGGATGATAAATAAGGATCTATTTGCATTTTCCTACATGTAGACATCCAATTAGACCAACATCATTTGTTGATGATGCTGTCTTTTTTCCACTGTATGGTTTTGGCTTCTTTGTCAAAAATCAAGTACCCATAGGTCTTTGGGTTTATTTATGGATCTTTGATTCAATTCCATTGTTCTGTCAGTCTGTTTCTATTCCAGTACTATGCCGTTTTTATTACTGTTGCTCTGTGGCTTGAGATTACAGATGGAGATACCTCCAGAAGATCTTTTTTTTTGTTTTTTTGTACAGGATTCTTTTAGCTATTCTGGATATTTTTTTTTTTTTGGTTTCATTTTTTCATATGAAATTGAAAACTGTTCTTTCAAGGTCTGTAAAGAATTATGCTGGTATTTTGATAGGAGTTGCAATCAATCAATTGTGCTGCTTTTGGTAGAATGGCCTTTTCACTATGTTAATTCTACTGATCCATGAGGATAGGAGATCTTTCCATCTTCTAATTTCTTCTTCAATTTCTTTGTTCAGAGGTTTGAAGTTTTTGTTTGTTTGTTTTGTTTTGTTTTGTTTTTGTTGCTTGGTTAGAGTCATACCAAAGTATTTTATGTTATTTGTGGCCATTGTGAAGGGTGTTGTTTCCCTATTTTATTTTTCAGCCCATTTGTCTTTTGCTCCATTTGTCTTTTGTATAGAGGAGGAATTCAGATTTTTTATTGAGTTAATTTTGTATCCAGCCACTTTGCTGAAGAAGTTTATATGCTGAAGGAGTTCTCTTGTGGAATTTTACCATATTATCTGTGAATAGTTTAAACATGTGAATTTACAATTTTTCCTATATTTTTGTGTAATTCCTTTATATCTGAGGAAAAATTCTATTTCAAACCATCAATAACTTACTAAATTGACCATTTAGTCATATATAGTAAATGCATCTCAGATTGTTTGGCTATTCTGTTTTCAGTAGCTAGGGTGAAGTAGAAGTTTCTGTACTCAGTTTGGTCATGTGATATTTTGCTGCAAGCTGGGCATGTGACATTTTGTCCAGGTTGGCTTCATGTGTGGCCATGTGATGTTTTGCTCTCTCATTTGAAGGCTGTGATTTTGGTCAGCTGAGAACATCCATGGGTGAACTTTGAAGAAAAGACAGATATAGAAGCCTGGGCAGAGTGAGACATTGCCTTTTTAGATCAACATTGCTGTGCTGATTTTTGTGTTTCCACATTTGACTTTGCAGAGTGAACCATACCAGAGAGCTTCTCTGGGCAACCCAACTGAGTCTCTAGGGTTTTGCTGCTTCATGTTGGCCTTTGGGTTGGACTCTTGGTATCCTAAGAACTTATTTTTGTAATCTCCTAAAGACTCATACACCCTGATCAGCAAGGAAAAGATAAAAGAAGTCTTCAGCCCCTTTTCTATTTATTTTCTTCCTAAAGGTGTGTCATGGTGGCAGGGGAGGTTGGAAGGAAGATAAAGGTATTTAAGAATTCTAAATAAAGTAGGCTTGGTAAAAAAAAAAAAAAAAAAATCTAAGCCTACACTATGGTAACAGAAAAGGAATATGAATCACATGGAAAGAGAGCAGAAAGAATATGATTCATGGAATGAAAGAAATAGAGAATCCTAAATGAGTCAATGCAAGTGAGCATGGCCATGACAGAAGGTGCTAAATACACTTGCTGGCGTTTCTTCAATGTCTGACTTCTCTCAGGATTGACAAATCAGCTAGGATCCAATCGAAACCGTAGCTATGATACTGAAATATAAATAGTTGAAATTTCAATGAAGTAAATTGTAATTACAATAAAGATTCCCTTCCTATGATTTTAGCTAAATCCACTTTTCATTTGTTTATTTACAAATGCACCTGGTGACATGAAATAGATACAACTTATGTGAATAGATATATATTCTTACATGTACAGATTTTTATATTTGAACATTGTTTAAGTAAACTGCAGCTATTGAGACCTTTAAAGATTTTAACTTACTGTTTTAATAATAATGTCAAATCACTAAATACCTTAAACATAACCTACAACTATAATAAAGAATAAAAGAAAATTTCCTACATTGTTAGGACCTAAATAGACAGAGCTTGGCACAGATTAATGGATGACTTGGAAGTTTTGTGAGTTTTGTGAGAAATTTCATTGTTTTGGAAGAAGTAAAAAATAATTGCCAAAATAATTTTCAGATATAAAGGCATAATTTATATTTATTTTTGTTTTCATTATTTTACCTGTAATATGTTTTAAAAATTATACTAAACATATTTCATATTTTTTAAATTTATCTTTGAGATTATGATATAATTATATTCCTCCGTTCCCTTTTCTTGCCCCATACCTTCCACATAACCCACCCCACTCTTTTTAAAATCCATGACGTTTGGTTTGGGTAGTTGTTATTGCATGTATTTCCAATTTACATCTGCTAGCAAAGGAAAAAAACACAACTATTTTCAAATGGAAACTTAGTGAGAGCTTTAACTACACTTAAGTCACCCCCACATTCTGCATTAGATGGCCAACACAAAATGAACTCAAAGCACTCTGGGAGACAGAGGCAGGCAGGTCTCTGTGGGTTTGAGGAGAGCCTCATCTACAAAGTGAAGCCAGTACAACCTGGGCTACACAGAGAAACCCTGCTCCTTGTTTCAAAAACAAAAACAAAAAGCCTTACACTATATTTTACACTATTTTGAGTCTTGAACACTTTTTTTTTTCTTACTGGTAGTTTGGTTCTATAGTTTCTGCTTTTATGTTTTATAAGTTTTTATATGTGTGTTCCTTATGTTTGAGCTTTACTTTTTCTGACTCACGTTGTTTGCTTGCTTATTTCTTTGTTTGCTTTCTTGAATTATGTTAATCTTATCTTATAGGTCTAGTACCCACTTGTAAGTGAGTATATACCGTGTGTGGTTGTACATGATTACATTCCCGCCAGCAATGGAAGAGAGATCCCCTTTCTCCACAACCTCTCCAGCATGTGTATTCACTTAAGTTTTTTATCTTAGCCAGTCTTTTAGGTGTAAGGTGAAATCTTGGGGTGGTTTTGATTTACATCTCTATGATGGCTAACGACGTTGAATATCTCTTTAAGTGTTTCTCGGTCATTCTATATTCCTCTACTGAGAATTCTCTGTTTAGCTCTGTGCCTTATTTTTAATTGGATTGCTTGATTTATTGCTTTTTAACTTCTTTAGTTCTTTATATGTTCTGGATATCAGCTCTCTGTCAGATATAGGGTTGGTGAAGGTTCTTTCACAGTCTGTAGGCTATTGTTTTGTTCTGACAACAGTGTCCTTTGCTTTTCAGAAATTTTACAGTTTCATGAGGTCCAATTTATTGATTGTTGCTCTTAGGGTCTGTGCTGTGGTGTTCTGTTCAGGAAGTTCCAGACTCCTATACCCTGCAAAGCTTTTAATCAACATATATGGAGAAAACAAAATATTCCATGACAAAACTAAAGTTAAGCAATATCTACACAGCAAACCAGCCCTATAGAAGATACTAGAAGGAAAACTCCAATCCAACAAAAACAACTCTACCTAAGAAAACATAGGATACAGATAATTTCCTAACAAAAATTAAAAGAGAACAAGCAATGAATCACAGTAACAGCACTAACTCCACAATAAAAGGACGTTCATTGGTGACTATTATCTATCAACATCAATGGACTCAACTCTCCAATAAAAAGACACAGACAACAGCATGGGTATGGAAACAGGATCCAACAGTCTGCTGCATCCAAGAAATGCACCTATACAACAAAGATAAATACTACCTCAGAGTAAAGGGCTGGAAAAACGTTTTTCAAGCAAATGGACCCAGAAAACAAGCTTGAGTAGCTATCCTATCTAATAAAATAGACTTTTAACCAAAATTAATCAAAAAAGATGAGGAGGGTCACTACATTCTCATCAAAGGAAAAATCCACCAAGAGGACATCACAATTGTGAACATCTATGCCCCAAATACAAGAATGTCTACGTTTGTAAATTAAACATTATTAAAGCTTAAATCATACATTGGTCCTAGTACCTTAATAGTGGGAGACTTCAACACCCCACTCTCACCAAGGGGCAGATCATCTAGACAGAGCCAAATAGGGAAATAAAAACACTTACAGAGGCCCTAATTCGAATGGACTTAATAGATGTCTATAGAACTTTTCACCCAAACTCAAAAGTTTTACTTTTGAAGTTGGCATTGGTAATGATAATTAATAACAAAAGGCATCACTGGACTTAAATTTGTCAAATCCAAAGACAAAAAAACCTTCATCTTTATCAACATAATTTCTACCAATCTTGACATTTTCTTTGAATATAGCTCAGTGTTATACAGTTATAATTAATATGTTGGCCTTCTTTCTGACAATTTCTATTGTTACATGTTGTAATTCTTCTAAACTCTTTATCAGTATTTGGGTGAAAATACAGTAACATTTTCAAAATGGAAACATTAACTTAACCAAATATGAAACAAATAGGCAAGCATATCTAGAAGGAAGAAAGTGCTATTTTATATTCTAAAAATAGTTGTATTAAAATTTTTAAATAGTTGCCGACTTATTCTGAGAATCACAGCATGGATATTCACTTATTTGTAAATTATTATTTTTGAGATATAACTTCAGGATTGTTATGAAGTCATGAATATAAGAGATCCTTCTACAAGGTCCTCTAACTCGACTGAGCATAGCTCATATGAACTCAGAGAAATGGAAGCAGCCAGCAAAGGTCCAACACAGGTCTGTACCGGGCATCTGCATATGTATTGTGGCTTCCCATTTAGGATTTTTAGAGTATACCTCAGTGTGTGAATGAGTGACTCTGATTCTTCCACCTGCTTTTGGACTCTTTTCCCACTGTTGGTTTGTTGGTCTGTGATGTGACAGCGTTTGTTTTATTTTACTATATTTTATTGTTAGCTCTTTGAAACCCTTTCTTTTCTAATAAGAGAATGAAGAGAAGTACATCCAATGGGAGGGCAGGCAGGGTGGCACTGGGAGGATTAGGAAGAGAAAAAAAAATGTAATCAGGATATTGCAAAGGAGAAAATGATTCTTTTTAAGATTAAATTGAAGAAAAGGAAACAGAATACATGAAGAAATAAGCAAATTACTTACTGAATGATTTCAAGAGAGAAAGGGAGAGAGAAAGACTCTTCACTTTAGGATGTTGGTTCAGCAATCAGGAGTACTTCCTGCTCTTGAGATAACCTCAGGTCAGGAACTAGGACACATGTTGTGGATGTGAAAATAGTTTAGCTCCAGACCATCTGATACTCTCTTCTGGTCTGTGAGGCCAGCTGCACATACACACACACATACACACACACACACACACACACACACACACACACACACACACATAAAATAAGAATAAAATAAAATACAAGCTTTTCCCATGAAAATATAGCAAGTTTTATATTCTGGAGAGATAGGGCATATTGACAAAGAAGTGTTTTTACAAATATTTTATTAATAATAGAGTTTCTGAACTTTTTATTTTATTAATTTGCTCTCAGTTTTGTTTGTTATTATTAATATTAAGTGGGATCAATGTTCTATATGGAAGGGATAATTCATATAAATATCATGTTTCCACTGTTTGGCTTTTTATTTTATTCGCAGTATGTTACTAGAGTTGATTTTCAGTTATGAAAAGCAGCAGTTAATTTGTGGCCCTGAGAAGTGACTACAGCAACTCTTCATTTTGCAGTTAACAGGAAACCCGAAATAAAATATCTTGTATTTGTCTTTTCTGTTTGAAAGTATTTTTTATTTCTTATCTCTTGGGAAAGCATTTAAGAATTTAACTAGAAAAACAAGGCATACGTTTGAGCACTGCCTCTCAGTTTTCAAGGTGTTTTTTACAAATTTATAAGCCTTCAAGAAATGAATTAAAATTTCAGGGTTCCCACAGCATTGCCCAAACTTAACTTCCCTAGTAAAGTTTCTGTTGCCCATGGAGGTGATTTTAATTTTAAAAGTTTCTCAGATTTCTAAGGCTGCCTTGCGAGGTCTTTTGAAAATGATGCCTGTTGAGGTTAGTTTTAATTTTGATGGATTCATTTTCTTTCTTTCTTTCTTTCTTTCTTTCTTTCTTTCTTTCTTTCTTTCTTTCTTTCTTTCTTTCTTTCTTTCTTCCTTCCTTCCTTCCTTCCTTCCTTCCTTCCTTCCTTCCTTTCTTTCTTTCTTTCTTTCCTTCTTTCTTTTACCTTCATTGTGCGTGAATCTTTAAAGTTATCATTGATTAGTTTGCACTGTAAAATGTTCTTTCACATTAGTGTACTTTTTACAGATTTATATCACATCTATTTATAAAACATGCACCTCCATAGATGTATATGTTAATATATACATGTATGGCTGGTTGTATAATCTGTGAATCCCAGTTTAAAATTAAACATAAAGTGCCTAAAAAACTTTTTTTATTGATCCTGAGTGATTCTCACATCATGCACCCTATTCCAAATCATCTCCCTGTGCCCGCATATCTGAAACACACACACACACACACACACACACACACACACACACACACACAAACTATCACCACCACCTCCACCACCACCACGAACAACAAAACAGAGGACATCTCATCTTGGTAGCTATTGTATGTCATAATATATCACACAGTATATCACTTTCTCCATACATTATCACTTGCAAATATTTATAGAAATGAGTCATTGATATGATTTGAGACCTTTGGGTTCTGTGACACCATCAATATTGGATTGGACCTCCATTAGGACTCCTCTTGGTTATCCTGTTGTTAACCTGTCTCATAGAGATCCTCCAGCTTTGTAACAGCAAGACTGGCTCTTTCCAGTTTTCAACCATTCACAGTTGATACAGATTTGAGGTGGACCATTCAGAGCATTGTATATGGGCCTGGTTGGTAACTTAGCTGGTCAGCCCACTGGCTCTCCTTTATCTGCACCACCACGGCAAACTCTCCGACACTGCTCTGGCCAGGCCACCCAATGCCGCCATTGGCAGGTGACAGGGTCAGCTCTCTTGCTCTCATTCCCTTAGGCACAGCACACCTGCACTGATGCCTAATTTCACTGTGACCTAATTTCACTGTGCAGCCTAGTCATGGTGCAGGGCCCACTCTCTCAAGTGCTGCAAACTGTGGGGGAGGGCTAGCTCTCCCATTCTCATTATCCCAGGTCCACCTGCCATAGCTACAGTAGGTTAAGTGGGTGAAGGGTGACGTGTAGGGGGAGGAGGGGGTATCACCTGTGTGTTTTCCACCAGGGCCACTCTGCTATGCTGCCAAGATGAGGTGCAGGGCCTGCTCCTCCAAGTGCTGCAGCTGGTGAAGGGCAGAACTAACTCTCATGGTCAGAGGTGACGAGGTCCGGCTGCAGAGACAGGGTTCACCTCTGCGACTGTGTCCCCTATTACTCCAGGACAAATGAGTGGTGGAGTCAACTCATGGCCCCAGACCTGGCTGCCCCAGCCCCCAGCCACCAGTTCCAGCTCCAATGTGCTACCTGGACTCATGCTCTTGAATGCTGCCGTCAGTGAGTGATGGAGCCGGCTCTCCAGAGCACAATATCCAGTTAAGGGAGAGTCAGATGTGCGCAGCCCTGTATATCCACATGATACTAAACAGCTACATCCTCATGTTCTTTAGTGGTAATATGAACCACTTAGTAGCGAAGGACTCACACTAGGTCCTCAAGGCCAGCTTGGCCTGGGATTTCATCATGAGATTCCTAGGTGGTAGAATTGGCCACTCGAAACAGACTAAACTTTTTCATCCTCCAGTCTCTTCATAATGTTCAAGTTGCTTCACTTCATTTACCCTACCATCTGATGACCCCATACTCATCATACCTTGTGGTAGCTCCTACTGTAGGCTGGTCACGTGACTAGTGGGTCCCTGGGTGACAACCTTCATCTATGCTGCCTGGCATCCCAGGGAGAGAGAGTGTCAGTGACCGGCCAGTGCCACGGACCGGCCAGTGCCGTGGGCTGGAGGGCAAGTCAGTGGATGGCATGACTATCCACAGTTCTCTGTCTGTCTTCTTCTTTCTGTGCAGCTGTTGCCTGGATGTGATTTTTATGAGTCCTAGGCATAGGACAGCTTTGTCCACCAAGCCAGGCATCAAGCTAGGATGAACAACGAACGGCATTCTGTTCTGCTCCTGACTGATGTAAGAACAGCATCGCAAACCAGCTGTCTCGTAGCCCATTGCTGAGGATTGGGGAACACATTTTAGGATTTTCTTTTCAATAGCACGGTTGAAGTTCCTTGTTTTTGTTTTTTATTTTTTTTTTCAAAATGAAATTTTTCCTGTTTTTGTCACATTTGCTGAAAAATATTTATTTTTCTCTCTGAATTCCTTTGGTATTTTGTAAAACATGTGTTCATATAATGAATTTAAAAAAAAAAAAAAAAAAAAGAGGCCGAGAGTTTGAAGTAGAGCAAGTCTGGGAACATGGAGCAGTTCAGAAGGATGAAAAGGTAAGGGGGATGATGCAATTACATCATAATCTCCAAAAAGTGTTGGTAGTTCTTGTGGAATGTAGACAATTTAACCTTGTGCGTTCACATGCTGACTCATTTACCCCACTATCTGGTTTCAATCACAACATTACATTGTGATGTTTATTTTAAGTATCACTTTTCTCAAATTTCCATAAACGTAAACATGGCACCTTTTGTTCTCTGTGTTGTTAATAAAAACCCACTCAATGCTGAGCAATGGAGAAAATAGGAAGGGCCATCCTGGTCCTGAGGGGAAGAGAAAGAAGCTAGTGGGAGGAGTCAGAGAGGAGAGATCAGGAGGAAAGGACATGGAACCATGAGGAGAGATGAACCAGACCTAAGATATGACTAAAAGCAAGTATAATGTGGGAAATCTGAACGGGAGGAAACTATGCAGCCTTGGAGGAGTAGGATGAAGTAATTATTTCTCAGAGTAGGTTAGTTAAATAAATCCTAGTTTCTGTGTGGTGATTTCAGTATACAGCTGGTTTAGGAATCACTGCTGTTTAACTAAAAGATAAATCAATAATAAATATTAATAATCAGGAACACAAAAGAAAATAAATTGTTAAAAATATAGGACATGATGATACAAGGTTATACTTATATATCTTGATGGTTGTGCTATTGATTCTAACTTGTTTTTAAGGCAGTTTTTAGGCTCTTTGAAGTATTTTTGTTTTATATGGTAAGGTTCAAATTTAGGTAGCAGTGTGGGTTTTTTTTACACTTTATGTATCTTATCCTTTTATTCTCCTCCTTCCTAATGAGTCTCTCTGTGTATTATACATATGCGCATGAGGTTGAGGAGAGACATGTGTATGCGTAAATCATTTTAAAATTTGGTCAATCTGTTACTTTGTATTTCCACATTGATTTCACAATTGATTACCCACTCCCAGGATCTTAGTACTAACATTTATTTGTATTTGTATTTATTTTTATTCAACTTGTATATTTATTGAACAGATTATAAAGCATTAAATATTTTTAATAACTACATGTCACATTTACTTAGCTTCTTTAATGTATTCCATTTATTAGTTTATGATGTAGTAATTTCATCTCTAGTCCATTATTTATGTGTTTTCACAGTTTTATAATAATGTTTATGCGATTTGACTTAATAAAATCATTTTAAATCAGTCTTTGGTATACAAAACAAATTGTTTTCTTCATAAAAAGAATGCAAATGAAAACAATTATAGAAAAAAATCTTATTCAAGATCAAACGTTGTTTCATTATTCTTAATATTTTGAATGTTATTTATAATCTGTAATATTTAATAAACTCCCAGAGACCAAATTGGTCTTCATCATATTACACTAATCCATTAAATACAATATTAAATACTTATTTTATAAGATCAAGCATTGGGCATTTTGTGATTAATAAAGAAAACCATGATTTTAAAGTTTCATATTAACTCCTGGTATCATGGGTGCTATGTGTATCTACAAACATATAATCATTTTAATTATAGTTATCATAAAAAGGACTATAAAATTAACAAATATTTATGTTTGGAGGAATCCATGTATGAATAAGAAATTTTGATCTGTGTTGGAGAAATGGTTCAGTCATTATGAGCACTGGCTCTTCTACTAGATTTCAATTCCCAGGACAAATGCCTACTCACAAACATCTGAAAGTCTAGTTCTAGGGGATACAATGCCCTTTTTAGTTTCTATGGAGACCAGAACACATGGTGCAAAAGTATACAGGAAAGCAAAACATGCATACAAATTAAAAAAAAAAAAGATCTCTTAAAAATAGGACCAATATATTCATTCAAAAGTATAGAAGAAACACAGGTGGAATCTTTTCTATAAAGAATCAGTGTTAGGAGTGGACTCCCACTCAAGGCATGCGTCTCAAGCTGAGCCAGTCATTGGTTGACCATTCTCTCAATTTCTGCTCCATCTTTACCCTTGCACAACATGCAGGCAGGATAAATTGTGGGCCTAAGTCTTTATGGCTGGGTTGGTGTCCCAATCCCTCCACTGGAAGTCTTGCCTTGTTACAGAAGAAATGTATTTTTATAATTATTTTTATTTTTATTCATTACAGTTTATTCACTTTGTATCTCCCTTGTACCTCTCTCCCCCCTCCCCTCCCAATACTGGCCTCCCTCTTCCCCACCCCTGTCCCTCTCCTAGTCCATTGAGAAGAGAGGTCCACCTCCCTTTCCCTCTGATCCTATTCTATCAGGTCTCCTCAGGAGTGGCTGCTTTGTCTTACTCTGTGGCCTGGTAAGGCTGCTCCCCCCACAGGGGGAGGTAAACAAAGAGCAGGCCAATCAGATTATGTCAGAGAGAGTCCCTGTCCCCATTACTATGGAGGCCACTTGGACAGAAAAAATATTTTAAGTTCCATATTCCCAAGTCCTAGGTGTCTTACCTATGATCACCCTCATTGATTCCTAGGAGTTTTTATTGGCCTTGGTTTCTACCTTGTCCTACAGATGTATCTCCATTCCAGTACTCTCTTCCAGTAATCTCTCCCTCTTCCCCCACTCTGCTTGATCCCTCCTGTTTCCATCCCCATGCCTCTGGCAAACCCAGTCTCTTTCCTTCATCTACCTCCTTTTTCAATGAGATTGGGCCCTTTTTTCACTTAACTTCTAGGGTCTGTGAATTGTAGTGTGGTTATCCTGTACTTTATGACTATTATGCCTTTAAAAGTGAGAAAATACTCTGTTTGTCTTACTGGGTCTTTGATAACTCACTCAGGATAATCTTTTCTAGTTTCATACATTTTCCTGTAAATTTCATGCTGTCATTGTTTTTAAATAGCTGAGTAATAATTCGTTGTATAAATACAGCACATATTCTTTATTTTTTCTTTGGTTGAGAGACATTTTTTTTCAGTTTCTGGTTATTATGAATGAAGTTGCACTGAATATAGTTGAGCAACTGATGAAGCATCTTTAGTGAATATTACCAGGAGTGGTATATCTGGGTCTTTTATTTATCTATCTATCTATCTATCTATCTATCTATCTATCTATCTATCTATCTATTTAAAGTTTTTTAACTGGGTCTTGAGTTAGAACTATTCCCAGTTTTCTGGAAAACCACCAAATTTATTTCCAAAGTGTTTGTACACATGGAGGGAGCCCATCCCTGACACTGTTAATGATAATTCTGGAATACTTGCAGACAGGACCTAGCATAATTGTCACCAGAAAGCCTTCATCCAGCAACTGATCAAAATAGTTGCAGAGACCCACAACCAAACATTAGACAGAGCTTGGGGAATCCTATAGATTGGAGAGAAGAAAATTGAAGGAACCAGAGTGGTAAAGATCACCACAAGAAAACCTACAGAATCAACTAACTTGGGCCGATAAGGCCTAATAGAGACTGAACCAGCAACAAGAGAGCATGCATAGAACACACCTAGGCCCTCTGCACATATGTAACCACTGTGCAGCTTGGTCTTCCTGTGAGATTCTTAAAAGTGGGAGCAAGCACTACCTTTAACTTGGGATCACTTTCGTTTAACTGGGCAGCTTTGCTTAGCTTCAATAGGAGGATATGCAACCTATTCTTACTGCGACTTGATATGCCAAGGCAAGTTGATATTCATGGAGAATATCTCTTTCTGAGGAGAAAGAGAGGAAGGCTAGATGGTGGGGAAGGAAAGGTGAGAGGGAGGGGTTGGGGGGAGAGAAGGAGCGATATGATAGAAATGTAAAATAAATAAATGTTATAGTAATGATGATGATGATGATATTAGTGGCCACCAATAACATGCAGCTGCGTCTGCACTGTAGCCTAAGATGGAAATATTGTGATTTTGGCAAGTCGTGTTTTTCAGTTACAGCTTAACAGAGATTATGTTAATTGAGAGTTAGCATTTTAAAATGCCCATTCCAAACTAGTATCATTTAAATGATAGGAACTCCTGCTTTTTGTTATTCCTGGTGTTGATTTAAAAGCAAGTCATGCATATGTTTCACATGGCATGTGGGTCGGGATAGAAGACAAGGCTTTATTTACATTCTAGAAGAAGTTATTTATAATTCATGGTTGCTATCAGGAGCTGGTTTTCTCCTTTGACATTTATGTGGTTCCAGAGATCAAACTCAGGCACTGAAGCTTGCATAGCAAGTGCAAAATAAACTGGTTCAGTTCACTGGCTTTTATTTATGTTACAACATCTTGCTGAGAATTTACTATAGGATACATTTTCAATTTTTATCTTATTATCAAACTAAAATATTAACAGCATTTACATTATATTTTGATTACCATCATTTCTGCTATGCTTTTGAATGTGAAGATTACCTTTCTGAAAATTGTTTTACTTTAATATTTTTTCATAATTTATTCACTTTATATCCCAAAAGTAGCCCCCTCTTTTGTCTTCTCCCTGTCCCACCCTCCCTACTCTTCCAGCTCTCCCCCTCCTTGAGTCTTCAGAAAGGGGTAGTCCTCTTCCCCTACAATTTGACAGTAGTTCATCAGGTCTCATTAGGACTGTATGCATCCTCTTCCTCTGTGGTCTGGCTAGCACCACACCCCAAACATCAGGGGCCAGTATTCAAAAAGCAGGTAACAAAGTCCATGTCAGAGACAGCCCCTGGCTCTCTGGGGCTCTCATGGTCCTCTGACCTCTCCATGGTCAACCCACATGGAGACTGAGTTGACTCATGGCTACATCTGAGCAGGGGGTCTAGGTCTTTGCCTCCATGGTCCTTGGTTGGTGCTTCAGTCTCTGCAGGCCCCCATGGGCCCAGCTTTGTTGGCTCTGTTGGTCTTCTTATGGAGCCCTGTCTGCTGTGTTTCCTTCTATCCCTTCACTGTTTCCTATGACTCTTTGTGCTCCACCCAAAGTTTGGCTATGAGTCTTAGCATCTGCTTTGATTCGCAGCTGGGTGGAGTCTATTAAGTGTAGACACTTAAGAATGCTCCCATCCCATTCTCTCTCTTCTACCACTTCTGGTATCTATTCTCTTTGCCCTTCTGAATGAGAGTTAAGCATCCTCCCTAGGGTCCTCCTTGATATTTAGCTTCTTTAGGTCTGTGGCTTATAGTATGGTTATTCTGTGTTATCTGGCTAATATCTGCTTGTAAGTGAGTATATTCTATATGTGACTTCTGTAAAGCAAAGGACACTGTCAACAGAACAAAATGACAGCCTACAGACTGGCAAAAGATCTTCACCAACCCTAAATCCAAGAGAGGGCTAATATCCAAAATATATAAAGAACTCAAGAAATTAAACTCAAACAAACCAAATAATCTAATTAAAAACAGGTACAGAACAAAACAGAGAGTTCTCAACAGAGAACTATCAAATGGCTTAGAAACATTTAAAGAAATGTTCAATGTCCTTAGTTATCAGGGAAACACAAATGAAAAGTACTCTTAGATCTTAAACCCATCAGAATGGCTAAGATCAAAAACTCAAGTGCCAACAAATGTTAGTGAGGATGTGGAGAAATCCTCCATTCCTGGTGAGAGTACAACATCTTTGGAAATCAATCTGGCACTTTTTCAGACAACTGGAAATAATGCTACCACAAAATTCAACTATACCACTCCTGGGCATATACTCTAAAGATGCTCCACCATACAAGGACATTTACTCAACTATGTCCATAGCAGCTTTATTTGTAATAGCCAGAATGCGGACACAACCTATATGTCCCTCAACCAATGAATGGATATAGAAATTGTGGTACATTTACACAATGGAATGCTACTCAGCTATTAAAAAACAAGGACGTCATGGTAATTTGCAAGCAAATGGATAGAACTAGAAAAGATCATCCTGAATGAGGTAACCCAGAGCCAGAAAGACACGCATGGAATATATTCACTTTCTTTTTCTTTCTTTTTTTTTGTGAAGGAAAAACGTGTACAAATGACATAAAAATTGATAATGTGTCTGAGAGATGCCTACAACCTGGGAACAAAATAGGTAAACTATCATATAGGAAAACAGCCAGTGCATGTAACAACAGAAATGTTTTAGAGGCTTGTTTAAGCAAAAATGGGCATTGAATTACCAGTAACAGAATGTTTAGCTCCTTCTACGTTTGCAAACAACCAGGTTTCTGTCCATGATCAGGTCTGCCTTTTAGTTATACAGAAGTAGCCTTATGTGGCTTGGTTCACATTCCTTAAGCTTTTATTTAAAACTAGAGCAAAACCTTTTAAACATATGTAAGGGACAGGTGTTTATGAAGGCATCACAAATTTGAGTATAGAAATATTTTTTGTGCAGAGGTAAGATGGGGAGCCATTCAGGGTATATAAGGAAGAAGGAAAAGGAAATAAGATATGATTAACTATACTATATTATCAAAATGATTAGGAAAGTTGCAGAAAACTCACATTAGTATGAATAAATGAACATGCCATAAGTCCCAGCATTTAGGCAGTAAATGCAGGCAGAACTGTGTAAGTTCAAGTTCCATCTATCTAATTCAGAACTGACAAGGCTACACAGTGAAACTTTGTCTCAAAAAGAAACGAAAACAACAACAACTACAAATACAAAGAAAAAAAATGTGTTTTTGTTAACATAAAGTTATTCTAAGTTCCCTTCTATAATAATAAATTTTGTGAATCTAACAGATTAATTTCTAGGAAGCAATGCAAGTTTTCTTTGACAAGTGAGAAATCACTTCATAAAGTTTGAGTATATATTCAATTCAACGTCTTAAATTGCCTGACAAAATTGTCAAGCCCTTTCAACCATTCCATGTGAATGATAATTATGAGTTTGTGTGTTCCAAGTTATTATACATAATGAACAAGCAAAGATTTGTGCTATATATAAGCTAAATCAACATTTCAACCATTGTTTTAAAATTGAGATATAGAGCTTAGACAATGTAAACAATAGCAAAATCCTCATAAACAGAAGCTATTTACAATTGGCTTTGTTTTCAAAAATTACATTTATTTTCGATGTAAACACGTCAATTTTTTTGGTGTGCATAGTGTTTGTTGTCATTGTATGATATGAGCTGTTTTTAAATCTTGAAAATTATAGACTAGAGTGTAGCAGAAGTTTTGCTTATGTTATGTAGATGTGTTTTTGTCGTAATCCCATGTTTGGGATGAGGAATACTTTATCCATATCCAGTAACAACCTCATGAGAGGTGTGTGGTCTTTGCCAGCTAACAGCAGCCTCTTGAGAGCACACGATCTTGGTCAGCTAGAAACTGCTTTGTGCTCATGGCATAGATTTTGCCAGCTGACAAACATCACGGTGCTAAGTCTGAGAAGGTATAAATCACAGCCCAGATAGAGAAAGAGAACACACTTCATTTTGAGGTGCTCCTAGAGAGAAATGCTTTGGAGAACTCTTCAAGGAGGTTGTAGTTTTTGTAATTATTTAATTATTTTTTTTCCTCTGAGTGTGATTATTTATTCACATCATCCATACGAGGGTATTGTTTCTTTATGTGTTCTCAAATTTCAAGTGTTTCATTAGATTATAAATGTGAGATCTCATAAGGTTTGCGATCTAGGCAATTAGTGCTGTGAACTTGTCTCTCAAAAAGGCCATAGCTGCATCCCATTAACTTGGATATATTGTGTTTTCAGCTTCATTCAATAAAAAGAAGTTTTAAATTTTATAGTGACCCAAATTTTATTCAATTTTGAGTAGTTCAGCTTCCACGAATTTGCACACTTTCTGCCATTTCTCTTGTTTATATCTGCTTTTCAAATTTGGTGGTCAGATAGGATACGTGGCATTATTTCAATTTGCCTTTATCTATTGATACTCTGTTTTCTAATATATGGGTAATTTGGGGGATAGTTACATGTCTTCAAAGAAGAAAAAAATGTTCTTCAGTGTTTCTGTGGAATGTTCTGAAGAATTATATGATTTAATTACAGCATGTGTCTGTTTAATGTTTTTCTGGACAACCTGCCTATGACAGCCTGGATCTTAAAGTCATCCAGTGTAATTATGTTAAGGTCAACATTCAATTTTAGCTGTACTAGTATTTTTAATTTTTATAAAATTGGTTGCTAATGTGTTCAGTGTATACGTGCTTAGAATCATAAAATCCTCTTGGTGGAATTTTTAATGAATATGCATGCATTCTCTTAAATGTGGGTGTTAATCTTTAAAATTTAAATATGTCTGAGAAACACAGATTGTGACGTTTTTGGAGTCCCCAGCTGGGCTCCATGTAAGACGCAGCTATACCACTCCTGGGTGTATACCCAAAAGTTGTTCTACCATAACAAGGACATTTACTCAACTGTTTTTATAGCAGCTTTATTCATAAATTTAAAACAACCTATATGTCCCTCAACCGAAGAATGGATAAAGAAATTGTGGTATATAACACTCAGCGATTAAAATCAAGGAAATAATGAAATCTGCAGGCAAATGGTGGGAACTAGAACAGATCATCCTGAATGAGGTAACCCAGACCTAGACAGATGTTTATTGTATGTACTCACTTATAAGTGGATATTAGCAATATAATACAGAATAATCATAATACAACTCACAGACCCAAAGAAGATAAATGACAAGGAGGACTCAAGAGGTGCTGCTTAATTTCCACTCAGAAGTGGAAATAGAATCAACAGCATAAATGGCCAAAGAGAGAGAAGAGAGAAGAGGGTAAGAGAGGGAGTACAGAGAGAAATTAATGTCTGTATCCTACCTGGAAAGAGCAGGAGTAGGAAGACAGAGGGCTGAAAAGAGGCCAGGAAACTTGTGACAAGAAGTAGTTGGCCACAAAAAAATGGACTCCATTTCATTTTTGTTGTTGATAACATTTTGTTTTGGTCATTTTGTGTCTTACATAAATTGTTTTTGCTATTACTTGTTTGATATGACATTTTCTTTTGGAATTTTTTTGCTTGTTTTGAGGCATCTGAGAGAGACAGACAGAGAGAAAAAGACAGAAAGAATTTGAAGTCGGGAAGGCAAGGATGTTGGTAAGATTTCACATTAGTTGTAGGAGGGTAAAGAATAACATTAAATAACATTGCATAAAAACTATTTGCAGGACAAATTTTAAAAGCATGTAAGTAAAAGCTGAAGCAAATAATAAATAATATATTAAATATATATATATATATATATTGTGTTTGAGACAGTCTTACAGTGTAGCAAACAGGACTGCATCTTACTAGGTAGTGAAGTTTGGCTTCCATCTGATTATAATTCTCTTGCTTTAGCCTCCCAAAAACTGGGATTGAAAAACAAGCTGCTCTGAGTAGCTATCTGAAATTATAATGTAGTGCATTTTAAATGTTTGTTGAAATGCTTACTAAGCCAAATGAATTACCAACATTGATTTTTTTTTAAGTGTTGTTAATAGTCTACTGACAAAATTATGTATTTAAAGAAACTCATTAACTAAAGTCTGGTCAAGCAGCATAGGTTTGTCATTCAGCAATATTTCTTTCTTTGACAATAAGTTGCATATGGTTCTAGCTCAATTATTTCTTAAAGTGACTTCTGACTCTGACTCAGGAAAAAATGACCCATTTGTATGATTTCATGCAATTTAGCATCTTGTTTCTATATAGAAAGATGCAGATTTCAAGCAGGCTCCTAGATTCACTGCATCTGTGTCTGGAATGCAACCATGTGAGAACTGTTGTGAAAGAACAAAGATAGTACTCGCTTTTCTATCTAGAACCCAGAGGATGAAAGTATGTCTGGGTCAACATGCACTTTAAATGGAACTGTGAATGAAAAGAGGCGATACTGATCACCCATTTCACTAGTGAAGTTATATTTCAGTGAAGTTATAGTTCAGTGAAATTATATTTTTGAAAGCAGAGATGAGACTAAAATGTCTTGCACACTTCTTATGGAAGCAGTCAGTACTTAGGTGATTTCATTTGTGTAATGATCTCATTGTGTTCAACATTATTTTATGAGCATCTGAGCAATGCTTTTCATTGACAGCTAATTAGATGGTCAAAAACAATTATGATTCCAGTTACTCTGACCTCTTAGTAGAATTAATTTCACGTTTTTTTTTGGAGAATTGATGCCTGTATTAGTTACTTTTTTGTTATAACAAAACACTTGGCAAAAGCAACTTAAGGCAGGAGGATTAATGTTGACTCACAATTTGGTGGTATATTTCAATTTGAAGCAGAAAGCATTCATGGTGTTATAATTTGCTCTTAAAATGCAAACAAACTCGACCACAATAGGATTGACAAAATTCCAATGTGGTGAGACCAAGGGAGCTCAAGTCAGGGCTAATGTACAAGAACATGAGTGACCTTCAAAGAACTGACTGTATCCCTGTAAGTTTTTATTACATTATGAATAGGAAGGTCATAGAAGCTATATAATGGAAGTTCCATTTTACATGAGAATTACATAAATGAATGTAAAAATGTTTTATTCAAGGCTACTCTCCACTTTTTTTCATTCCAAGTTCTCCCATATTTTCCTACTTAAATACATATCTCTCTGTGTATATCTATCTATCTATCTATCTATCTATCTATCTATCTATCTATCTATCTATCTGTGTGTGTCTGTGTGTATGTGTGTGTGCGTGTGTTTTATCTAAAATTCACTAAATACACTTAGTGCTGCTTGCATGCATATAAGACATTAAATAAGACATTATAAAAAGTTAAATATATATGCCTGTTCATTAAGTGAATAGTTAGTCATCATTCAACCATGCTGTATTTAAAAATTAAAATAGGTTGTTTTGATTTAAGCAGGTAAATTGTTTCTTTAATTCATTGTATTAACAGAAACTCAAGAAATTTTCCTCATATAATTTATTTGTATTAATTATTAATGAATAAATATTCTGTATTGAATGTATAGAATTTGCATAAAGATATTTATTGATCACTGAAATAAAGGATTATTTACATTTTAAAAGGCATATTAAAGTATTAGGGTTGAAGTATCATAGTCACTTTAGGTCCACGACTGATACACATTATATTTCTGTGTTTAAAAAGTAGCCATAGGTGGAATATTTGTTTCTAGTACCATTTAGAAACAAAGAACAAATTTGTAAAGAGGTAGGTATTTCTTTTTAATGAGAAGATTTTAAAAAAAGAAGTGATTGAGACTCGGCAGAACACCTATCCAGCAGAACAAGTTACTGTACCTAGTGAGGAAAGCTGACCAGACAGAGCTTGCGCTTCCACCAAAAAAAAAACCTCACTATTGCCTTACATTACTCACTAACCAGAGTATGCTAAGCTTTTGTCACAAAAGGAGCACTTATATTCATCCTGGTGGAAAATAAAATCATTGCACAGGACTCATGTAAGATAAGGGAAAGAGAAATGTTTTGTACATATCAATACATATGATTATGTTGAGTTTTTTCAGTTTTTTTTTTAAATTAACAGTTTATTCGTTTTGTATCCCAGCTGTAGCCCCCTTCTTCATTCCCTCCCCATCCCTCTCTCATCTCCTCCCATGCTCCTCTATTCAATTGTTTATTATGAGATGATGAAACGTAATTTTACATTAGAAAAACCCATTGTAAGAGGTCCGCTAGAAAACTAGTATATGTCCTGAGAACTCAGAAAGAAAAGTCAGAAATCTGAAATGTGGTTAATGTGAATAGAAAATGCAGACATGACAGATGCTCAAGAAAGAGTATATACTATTTACTGTCTACAGCATAATGGAATTAAAAACAGCCTACCAGCTGGAGCCCAGAGAAGGAGGACAGGGAAATGAAGTGCCACATTAAGTCTGATTACAGCCTCACACAAAGTCGAAACTCTGCCTTTAGTTAATGCACAGGTGTTTTCCCTCAGAGTGAATATTAATATTGGTTTAGAAAATAGTACTAAAAATTAATACTAAGGGGAACCATGAGTTCGTTCAATGGCTAAAACTGTTTGCAAAACAAACCTGACAGTTCAAGTTTAATCTTGCAATCCCTGTAAAAAAAAAAAAAAAGAAAGGAACAGAATGTGGTAGTTTGCATCTACAGTTCAAGCATGCATATTGAAATATGGAGGTCCAGACAGGAGGTGTCACCTCGCATGGGCTACATAGCAAGGCAGAAGCAGAAAACACCCTGCTCAACAAGGTAAATGAAGAGAACCCACTACCAGAAGTTACACACTACCCTCCATGTGAGTACCATGACACAGACACACACATGCACACACAACCACACATCCAAACACATTATATTAAGAGCAATGTTATTAATAATAAACGATACATATATACTTAAGTTCAGATTATTAAAATTAGGAATTTAGCAGTGCTTTTTTTTTTTTTAAGTGTTGTGAGGTTCTGCTTCTTCCATTTTGTCTCTGTTCAAAAGAGAAAGACTCTGACGAAAAAAGATGAGAAAATAGCAAATTTCCAGAAGGGCTACATGTAGCAGTGTAGGATTACATTTCCTGTCCGGGGGCAGGTGAGAAGAAAATTTATAGAGGTATAGCCAAAAACTTCATATAGAATCAATGTACTTAAAAACAACTTTCAAGATCTTTGCATTGGAGAAGTGTCTTGCCAGTTAATACCGTATGTCATTTGTCACTCTTTCAATATAAAGGCAGTATAAACCAAACTCAAGTATGGTTTCCAGCACTGGTTTGGTAATTTACAAGCACCTGTAACCAAGAATTTGAAGCCTTTGAAAGAACAACTGACACCAGAATTCATTTGCAGAAATCAAAACGACCCTGAGATTTCACCTGACACCCACCAGGATGGCTAAGATAAAAAACTCAAGTAACAACACATGCTGGAGAGGTTGTAGAGAAAGGGGAACCCTCCTCCATTGCTGGTGGGAATGCAAACTTGTACAACCACTTTGGAAATCATTCTGGAGCTTTCTCAATTAGGAATAGTGCTTCCTCAAGATCCAGCTATACCACTCCTAGGTATATATCCAAAAGATGCTCAAGTACACAACATTTGCTCAACCATGTTTGTAGCAGCTTTATTTGTAGTAGCCAGAACCTGGAAACAACCCAGATGTACTTCAGTTGAGGAATGGATGCAAAAATTGTGGTACTTTTATACAATGGAATACTACTCAGCAATTAAAAACAAGGAAATCATGAAATTTGCAGGCAAATGGTGGGAACTAGAAATGATCATCCTGAGTGAGGTATCCCAAAAGCAGAAAGACACACATGGTATATACTCACTTATATAGACCTATAAGATAGGATAAATATAGTGAAATCTATCCACCTAAAGAAAATAAACAAGAAAGAGGACCCAGAGTACAATGATCAATCCTCACTTAGAAAGACAAATGGGATGGACATTGGATGTAGGAGCAAACAAGTAACAGGACAGGAGCCTACCACAGAGGGCCTCTGAAAGACTACCTAGCAGTGTATCAAAGCAGATATTAAAACTCATAACCAAACCTGTTACAGAATTCAGGGAATGAAAAATGGGGGGGAGTTAATACAACCTGGACAGGACAGGAGTTCCACAAGGACCAAATAAATCTGGGCACAGGGATTCTTTTATGAGACTGTTTCTCCAAACAAGAACCATGTATGGATGCAACCTAGAACCCCTGCTCAGATGTAGCCCTTGGCAGCTCAGTATCTAAGTGGGTACCCTAATAAAGGGAACAGGGACTGTTTCTCAGATGAACTTGATGGTGGGCTCTTTGACCTCCTCCTTCCTCCAGGGAGGAGCAGCCTTGCTAGGCCACAGAGGAGGACTTTGCAGCCAGTCCTGAAGACACCTGATAAACCAGTATCAGATTTAAGGGGAGGAGGTTCTCCCTTATCAGTGGACTTGGAGAGGGGCTGGGAGGAGATGAGGGTGGAAGGGTAGGATTGGGAGGGAAAGAGGGAGTGATATACAGCTACAAAGTTAACAAACTGTAATATTAAAAAAATAAAAATTTAAAAAATAAAACACAGTAAAAAAAAAAAAAAAAAAAAAAAACCACAAAAAAAAAAATTACCGGGACACTATACAGGCAACTTTGTGTTCTTTCATTATTTCTTTTTAAAATCAATTAAATGCACAGTTTGTTCTGCCTACAAAAAAAAAAATCATTTGCAGACTGTATTTTTCTTCTTGGCTGTGCTGTCTACAGAGAAGATGATTTCCAAATTCTCAGTATTTAAGAAAATATTTCCTTTCTTTCTTTCTTTCTTTCTTTCTTTTTTTCTTTCCTTCTTTCTTTCTTTCTTTCTTTCTTTCTTTCTTTCTTTCTTTCTTTCTTTCTTTCTTTTCTTTATTTATTTATTGTTTATTATTACAATTTATTCACTTTGTAGCTCAGTGGTAACCCCCCTCCTTCATCTCTTCCCTCTTTATCTACACCCTCCATCGTTCTTCTCTGCTGCCCAAAACAAAAACAAAAACAAAAACAAAACATTTCCTGATGTTTAAGTTGTCAAAAGGCCAATCCAAGTTAGTTTTTGTTGTGCTTCATAGTTTTGTTGTTGTGTTTCAAAGACATACTTTTAAAAAGAGACAGAAATATTTTTTCTTATTAATTTTATATATTTATTTACAGTCCTCCCCTTTTAGGAGACAGAAATATTTTAAAAATTTTTCCAAGCAGATTTTCTAAAAAGATGGAGGAAATATCTTTCTTTTCATGTTCTTTCCTCACGTTGTCCTCCTTCATTTATGCATATTCATAGTAAATGTCTGTAGTGTTTAAATCTGTGGATACTGTCTCTTACCTTAGACCTAGCCTTAATACACATTACCCTTGATGGTTATCTTTGCAGTTGCCAAGTCATTATAAGTGAAATAATCCTATTAAAAACATTGGATAATCTCTCAAAAATTGTGGATATTTTCTCAACTCAATGTCTTGTGATCCTTATCCCTGATAACATTAGAAATTCAATAAGTTAACATTCTCCCCCCAGATACAGTATTTTATAAACACCTATTTTATAAAATCCTTTGTGATATTTGGTAATCTAATGGAAAAACACAGTGAAACACTTCCATCGCATATTTCCATCACTTACATCACACACTGAGAGAAATTGTTCTCAGCCTTCTACAGAGAAGCTTGTGATATGTCAATCACGATGCTAAGAACTTCAGCGAAGTCTCAAGAAAAGAGACTCTTTCATATAAGTGAAGTATTTCACTTGCAAGGAATACAGTATCGATGATGGTTACCTTGGTTCTGGTAGTTAGGTTAGAATCATTCAACTGAACACAATCTGGTTATCTGAAGAAAAGAGACAGCTCTTAATGGCTGTTGGGAAGAAGCAGTTTGTTGATGTGTGGAACTGTTCCTCAAGAATCACACAGTTAGAATATGGGAAAATATGCCTAGAATATAATGATTTCTATATGAATAAAAAATTGAAACATTTTCTGATAGCTAGAAATTTGAAAATGCGGTCTTAACAAAATATAAAATGGGTTATTTTGTTTTATATGAAATTAATACTATCTACCAAGTGTTAAAAAACAGTTTCAGAAATTAAAGTACGCCACGAACAGAAATATTGGTTTATTTTCTTATTTTCTTCAGGGATTTTTTTTTTCTTGAGAAAGTTTTTCATTGTTCAGTCATTGCATACCTGAAATGTACTGTGACCTCCTGCCAGCCATGCAATCAGTTCTAACCTAATGCTATAGTTAGGAATGAACAATAAGCTAAAATAAGGCAAATATAAAATCTCTGCTAGCATTTAAATACCATTGCTGCATTTGCATAAAGTAGAAAAAGTAATATTCTATAATGCTTAAATGACGTAGTTTCTGTTAGGTGGTTATTTTTTTCTCTATAAAATTTGACACTTGGTTGGATTTATTTGCAATGACTTTATTAACTGAAATGATTGTGCATGTGTGTCTGGGGTTGTGAGCATATTGTGGGGGGCACGGCCAGTTTAATAGTGGACTCAGGGTGGTACAGTGTTAACTTCGACTTCAAACCTGAAACAGGAAAGAAATTTTGTCCAAGCTAGCATGGATTATGTACACTTTTATTTGATGAGGTGAACTAGATTTCCACTGAAAACCTGTAAATCCCCACGAAGGCAGCAGCTGTCTATTTCAGTTACTCCCTAGGGAAACATATATTTTTTCCTCATTCTATGCTTATCATAAAATCTAAGCAAACTATTTCAGTACTGGAGGCTTGTGCATGAGTGCGGAGAGCAGCATGAAATATGCTCTTTTAAGTTTATGTAATTTGAAAGAACGAATAAGGCATAAACTTCATGTCTGTTGCTGATTGTGCAACCCTATGGGATAGGATAAAGTAGGGAGAGAGTACAGGAGAGAGAGGGAGAGAGGGAGAGGAGACGAAGAGAGAGAAGTAGGTAAAGTAATACAGTGTAATTTTAAACTTGGTAGCTAATGTTCATATTTACAAAGTTTTGAGTTTTTTCAAATTGTAAAAGTTGGCTGGATGCCTGGAATTACAAAACAAGATAATGGTATATAAGAAACAATGTGCAGTTTTTCCAATCACTTCACATGTTACTTGAGCTCTGTCATTTTTTACACTAATTAATTAATGTATTTATTTAAATTTATCTATTTTGCATCCCCACTGTATCCCCCTCCCTCACCTCCTCCGAAACCCATATCCCCCCTTCCTTCTCCCCCTATGCCCCTCCCCTAGTTCCCTGATAGAGGAGGACCTCCTCCCCTTCTACCTGACCCGAGCCTATCCAGTCTTATCAAGGCTGAGTGCACCAACCTTGGGGAGGTGATCAAAGAGCTGGCTTCTTAAATCATGTCAGAGACAGCTTCTGCTCTCCTTACTGGGGAACCCACTTGGAAACTGAGCAGCCTATGGGCTTCCTCTAAGCAGGGGTTCTAGGTCTTCTCCATGCATGGTCCTTGGTTGGAGTATCAGTTTCTGCAGCACCCCCCCCAGGTCCAGATTTTTTTGGGGGAGGGGTTCTGATAATCTCCTTGTGGAGTTCTTGTTCCCCCCCCCAGGTCTTTCTAACTCCCTCTTCTGTGCTTTGTCCAATGTTTGACCATGAGTCTCAGTATCTCTTTCAATACCATGGCAGGTAGAGTCTTTCAGAAGTCCTCTGAGGAAAGCTCCTGTCCTGTACCTTATCTTCTCCTACTTTTCGATGTCTATCCTGTTTGTCCTTATGAAAGAGATTTCAGCCTCTTCCCTAAGGATCCTTCTTGTTGTTTAGCTTCTCTAGAACTATAGAATTTAGTATATTTAACCTATATTTTATGGCTAATATCCACTTGTAAGTGAGTATATGCCACATGTTTCTTTCTGCTTCTGGGCTACCTCACTCAGGATGGTGTTTTCTAATTCCCATTATTTACCTGCACATTTCATGATTATCTTGTTTTTAATTGCTAAGTAGTATTCTACTGTGTAATTGTACAACAATTTCTGTATCCATTCCTCATCCAGTTGAAGGACATCTGGGTTGTTTCCAGATTCCAGCTATTACAAATAAAGCTACTATGAACATGGTTGAGCAAATGTCCTTGTTGTTTAGTTGGGTATAGTTTGGATATATGCCTAGGAGTGGTATAGCTGGATCTTGAGGTAGCACTATTTCTAGTTTTCTGAAAAAGTTCCAGATTGATTTCCAAAGTAGTTGCACAGGTTACATTCCCACCAGTAATGGAGGAGGGTTCCCCTTTCTCCACATCCACTCCAGCATGCATTGTCACTTGAGTTTTTGATCTTAGTCATTCAGATGGGTATAAGGTGAAATCTCTTGGGGTTGTTTTGATTTGCATTTCCCTGATGACTATGGACACTGAGCATTTCTTTAAGTGTTTCCCTGCCATTCGATAATCTCCTGTTGAGAATTCTCTGTTTACTTCTGTGCCCCATTTTTAAAATTATTTATTTATGTATTTTAATATAATTTTTATTTATTACAATTTATTCACTTTGTATACAGGCTGTAGCACCACCCTCATCCCCTCCTAGTCATGCCTTCCCTCCCCTTCTCATTTCCTCCCATGCCCCTTCCACAGTCTACTGATAGTAGAGGACCTCCTCCCCTTCCTTCTGGCCCTAGACTATCAAGGCTCATCAGGACTGTCTTTCATAGTCTTCTTCTGTGGCCTGATCAGGCTGCTCCCTCTTCAGGGGAAATGATCAAAGAGCTAGCCACTGAATTCACATCAGAGACAGCCCCTACTCCCCATATTACGGAGTCCTTTTGGAGACTGAGCAACCTATTAATTATAGTTCATTCACTTTTTATTCTAGCTGTAGCTCCCTCCTTCATCTCTTCCGATACCCTCCCTCCCTTCCTCCCTCTCTCCCTGCCTCCCTCCCTCCCTCCCTCATCTTCTCCTATACTCTACCCCAGTCCACAGATAGGGGAGGTCCTCCTCCCCTTCTATCTGACCCTAGTCCTTCAGGTCTCATCAGGGCTGGCTGCAATGTCTTCCTCTGTCTTCGTTAGGCATTAATAAGAGATATTCCTGTATCCATATTGAGGTGGGTGGTGGTAAAGCCTTGTCTTGAATGCATTCTATATACCATGTCTTCTTGACTTAGCACTTAACTTACATTAATTTTATATTGTTTTCTCCTCAGTCTGCATTAACCAAGTTACTTGCCTAATGTTTGTCAGTGGTGCCAGAATATGCAAGGAACATTTTTTCAATAAGTAATTTTTGAAAGGTTTATATCTGTAAAGTGATTAAATTGATTACTTAACTTTATAACATATACAAAATATTATCAAACTGAATTAAATTCTTAATTATTGGATCAAAATTTTCATAAAGAAACATATGATAACATGTTTTTTTATTGATCGTGAACTTGCTAATTATTTATTTGGATTCTGGAACAGAATGGAAACTACAAGAGCACAGTGAACAGAATTAACTATCCAGGGCTCACAGGAGCTTAAAGAGAAAGAACTGAAAATCAGGGAGCCTGTATAGGTGTGACCTCTACACATATGTGATAGTTGTAGCTTGCTATTCTTGTGGGACACTTAACAGTGAGAGAAGGGGATGTCTGACTTCTTGTCTTCTTTTGGGACCCTTTTCCTCTCATTGGATTGTCTTATCCAGACTTGATATGAGACCATGTGTCTAGTCTTATGGTAAATTGATATGACAAGTTTAATTGCTATCTCTGGGAGTCCCACTCTTTTTCTGAGGAAAAACAGAGAAGGAGTGGATCTGGGGAAGAGGAAAGATGGCAGAGGGACTGGAAGGAGAAGAGGCAGGACAAACAGGTCAGGTTGTAATATAGGAGAGAAGACTAAATTAAAAAAAAACAATGAAATAAAAGATAGGAGTCATAAGATTAAAACAAACAAAAACAATAACAAAGAAGACAGTACCAGAGAGCATCAATACATCAGAGAAAACAATAGAAACACTCAAAATGCAACATATAGAAAGTATTTACAAACTATTAGTATGATAAGCATCTCACAACACAAAGCACTACAACTTCCCCAATTAAACAATAAAGAGCAATAAAAGAGATATTTCTTCTCGGAAAATGTAAAACAGTCAAGAGATATAGAAATATAAATTCAGCATCACTAATACAATGAGCATGCAAAACAAAACAACAATGAAATGTGATCTTACCTGTGTTAGTGTTAGGGTGGCTGTTCTAATTTTCTTTCTGTTTCTGTGACAAAAAACTTAAACTACAAACAATTTGGGGATATATATATATATATATATATATATATATATATACTCCCATCACCGAAGGAAGTCAGAAATGGAGGTTGCAATAATTGACTTCTCATCAAGAACCCTGGGAACAGGAACCACGTGGGAATGGAATGTGTTGGCTCACTATCTCTGGATGGCTCCCAAGCCTATGCTTACATATCTCTTTATATGCGTCTCAGGACAACCTGACCAGCTAATGGCACCACGTAGATCTGTCTAGTCCCTCTTAAATCAATTAAGAGTGCAGATTTTAAGAATTTCTAGACTAAGAACAAAAATGAAACATTCTATGAAGTGATGAGTATTTTGTACATCTTAATCTAGTGAATCATTTCAAGGGAAATAGTTACAACAAAATACTGTTTTTTACTAATTTCTTTTGTAAGTTATGTATTTCAGTAAACATGAGCCAATAATAATAAACAAAATAGTATGAAACCACAAATTCTGAAAGAGTGAAAGTAGATAATCAAATGTTACACTAGCTTTACAATATCTTTTTCAGAAGAGAGTTCATTACTTCTACTTAATCTGCATAAAATTTATACTGTCTCAGGAGATATCCTGGTAGCACTTATCAAACTAGGATTCTTAAACACAAAATGAGATTCTTCGATATAGACCTGCTGTTGAAAGGCACATAAGAGAATGCCACTGGCCATCTTTGTATCCTGCAGAGAGCCCATAGGGAAGCAGTAGGGAATTTGTTGGATTCTCAGGCACTAGCTAAAGTTGTGTAATCTTCAGCTAGGCTGTATACAGTGCTCTCTGTCACTGGCTAGAAATCCACGATCTTGTTGTCTGAGAATTACCTTATCTCAGGGGATAAACTACTTTCAATGTAGATTTATATGTCAATAAAATATTTTAAAGAGCCTACATCTTCAAAATTCTATTATAGAGGTTGCAGTCATTAATGTGTAAACTTTCCATCCAAGTGGAGAAATAAATTACATTTTGTAGTTTCAAGGGTAGTAATAAAAACATTGAAAGACAAGAATGAAGCTAACATTCAGAAATAAAGGCATCTTCACAGAACTTACAAAGCATATTTAACCATGAATGTTTCAGTAGATAGCTATAGTAATATGAATTAAATCAGTGACATATGACTAAAACGTATTTGTTTCACCAACTGGTGTTTTGTTGTTGTTGTTATTGTTGTTATGATAGGCTTTTCTGTGTAACAGAACAGCCCTAGTGTGCTGGACCTCATTTAATAGACTGGGCTGACTTGAAAATCACAGAGATCCACCTGCCTCTGTCTCCTCAGTGCTGGAACAAAGGCAGGAACCACCAAGGCTGGCTTTTTCTTTGTTTTTGTTAGTTTCACCAGTTGTGTTGTCTAGTTATTAATTTTTACACCCGTAATACATGAACTAACAAGAGTTATGTATCATAAGCACTTTTGTCACATCATCAAACACATTCATTTTAAATATTAATTATTATAAACTCTAAATATGGTTAATTTTCATTTCTCTTTATTTATAAAATTATAAAATAAAGGGTAATGGATAA
The DNA here is from genome assembly GCF_030254825.1 of Meriones unguiculatus. Taxonomy (NCBI): domain Eukaryota; kingdom Metazoa; phylum Chordata; class Mammalia; order Rodentia; family Muridae; genus Meriones; species Meriones unguiculatus. The sequence continues at coordinate 50,792,005 of NC_083363.1, forward strand.
TGCATGTCTACTTTAGCTCATTAAAGATACATTTAAAATTATGGAATCAACTTATAAAATTCTTTGTGAGGCTGCTGTGTTTATGGATAGCAGCACTGATTTTTTAATTAAAATTTTATTTTTTTAATATTAGTTACAGTTTATTAACTTTATATCCCAGCTCTATCCCACTCCCTTATTCGCTCCTAATTACACCCTGCCTCGCTCATCTACTCCCTGCCCCTTTCCAAGTCCACTGATAAGAGAGGACCTCCTCCCCTTTCATCTGACCCTAGCTTATCAGGTATAGTCAGGCCTGGTTGCAAAGTCTCCTCTGTGGCCTAGCAGGACTGCTCTTCCCTCGGAGGTGTGGGTCAAAGAGCCAGCCATTGAGTTCATGTCAAAAATAGGGTCTTTTATAAGACTGTATCTCCAACCAAGGGCCATGTATGGATAGAACCTAGAACCCTGCTAGTGTGTAGCCCATGGTAGCTCAGTAGTCAAGTGGGTGCCCTAGTAAGGGGAACAGGGACTATTTCTGAGCAGCATCGAGTTTAAAAAAAATAATAAAGAAAAAGCAGGGTAGACAGAAAAGAGTTTAGCATTTAGTGTATGGTGATATTTTGTTTTGAGAATTCATTCTAGCCATCACTCTTAATCTTTTCTTCTCAGCTCAATATTCTGGATACAGTCTACTCCTTTTCGATGGTTGCTTTGTCTTCTATTTTCTTTTGTAATTTTTTTTTTAATTTTTTATATTAATCACAGTTTATTCACTTTGTATCTTCACTGTAGCTCCCTCCCTCATTCCCTCACAATCCCACCCTCCTTCCTTCATCTCCTCCCATGCCCCTCTCCAGGTCTACTGATAGGGGAGGTCCTCCTCCTTTTCTATCTGACACTAGCTTATCAGGGCTCACCAGGACTGGCTGTATTGTCCTTCTCTGTGGTCTGGCAAGGCTGCTCCTCCCTCAGGGGGGTTGTAGTCAAAAAGCCAGAAACCAAGTTCATGTCAGGGACAGTGTCTGTTCCCCTTACTAGGGAACCCACTTTGATACTGACCTACCATGGACTACATCTGAGCCAAGGTTCTAGGTTATATCTATGAATGGTCCTTGGTTGGAGTATCTGATATTCTATTTTCTAATTCTATTTCCTTCTCCCCACTGCTTTCCCCACCCCCCTATTTTGCAGTTATTTATGTTCTCATGTATTTCTTTTTTAATAGTTTTATTTAACAATGTTAACACAATATAATTTTATCCTGTTTTTCTCTTCTCTGGATCCTATCAACTTTAAATTCTTTCTCTCTCTCTCTCACCTCTCTAGTTCTGTTTCTCTCTATCTTTTTCTCTATTTCTCTACTTCAAAATTTTAAAAACAAAGTTACAAAGAACACTAAGACAGTGTGTTTCATGGTTACTACCCTGTGAAACAGTGTGTTTCTTGGTTGCTGCCCTAGACATACATATCTTCCTACATAGCAATGCCATTTTTTAAAGTATTCTTTATGAAATAACAAACAATAAAAAGAATAAATGAAACAAAGGGTAATTTCTTTGAGAAAATAAATAAGATTGACACACCCTTATTCAAATTAACTTCTATCGAGAAAATATCCAAATTAACAAAATTAGAGGGAAAAAAAGAGTTATATAACAACAGACTGATAGACAATTCAAGGAATCATCACAGCATAATTTGAAAACCTATAATCCACCAAATTGGAAAAGCAAAAAGATATTTCCTTTCATTATATACTTCCTACAAAAGCCAAATCAATATCACATAAGCAATTTAAATAAACTTATCACCTCCATCAATATTGAAGTTGTAATTAAAAATCTAACAACCACAATAAGCAGAGGTCTAATGATTTTAGTACAGACCTTTACCTGATTAAAAAAATAATATCAATACTCCTCAAATTATTCCACAAAACAGAAATAGAAGGAACATTGTACAATTTTTTATGAAGCCACAATTACTCTGTTACCTAAGCTTCATAAAGACACAACTAAGGAAGAAAATTACAAATCAATTTCCCTTATAAAATAGATGTAAATATAATAAAAAAATACACTCTCAAAAGTAATCCAAGAACACATCAAAATACCATCAACTGCGATCAAGTAGGCTCCATTCCAGAGATGCAGGAATAGTTCAGCATATGTAAAGTAATACATGAAATGTACCTTATAAACAGACTGAAAGACAAAAACCACAGGATCATCTCATTAGATGCAGAAATATTTTTGAAAAAAAAATATCAGCATCCCTTCATGAAAAAAGTCTTAGTCATATACAGGGGTGCAAGGGACATACTTATCATAATAAGAGCACTTTGCAGAAAGCTGATAAGCAACATCAACTTAGAAGACTGAAACACAAATCAAATTCAATAAAATAAGTAACAAAACCAAATACACTTGTTCTGTTAAAGAAAAAAAGTGATAAAAATGATCCCTAAAAACATTTTGCTATGCTCATCATTTGGTCTTTCTCAGCCATTATTGACATAACTTTTTCCAGCAGCAAATGTTAACAAACACAGAGACCCACAGACAGATAATATAGAGAGGATTAGGACACATAGAACACTCTGCCTTAAAAGGAATGTCTCTATCAACTTCCTCCCCACAGGCTTCTAGACATTCCAAGCAGGAAGGAGCAGTAAATGTATAAGAGCCACCTAGAACCTAGAACCCCTGCACAGATGTAGCACATGATAGTTCAGTGTCCAAGTGGGTTACATACTAAAGGGAAGAGGGACTGCCTCTGACATAATCTGATTGGCCTGCTCTTTGATCACCTCCCCCTGAGGGGGGGAGCAGCCTTACCAGACCACAGAAGATGACAATGCAGCCACTCCTGATGTGATCTGATAGACTGAGATCAGAAGGAAGGAGAGGAGGACCTCCCCTATCAGTGGACTTGGGGCGGGGCATGCATGAGGAAGGGGGAGGGATGGTGGGATTGGGAGGGGAGAAGGAAGGGGCTTATGGGGGAATACAAAATGAATAAAGTGTAATTAATAGTAAAAAAATTTAAAAAAGAGCCACAGGGAATGGCGGACACCAAGGACTCAAGGCCATCTCAATACAACATAGCTGGCACACGCATAATCTCACAGGTATTGTGATAGCATTCACAGAGTATGCAGGGGTCTACCCCAGTTGGGGTTCTAGAGTGGAAAGAACACCTGCTCTTATCCATAATACAGAAGCTATCTCCAACTGGTAAAAATTCACCCAAAGATTCATTTCCCCCTAGACAGTCTCACTAGAGAAACAAAGCACTCTTAAGGCCAGGTCTCATGCCCAGCAGTAGATGGCCAACTCAAAAGGAGCTTTTGATGGTTTAAAAAGGTATGCCCCATTCACAAAGAGGCATGTGTTTGAATGCTTGGCCCGTAGAGAGTGACAGTATTGTGAGGTATGGCCTTTTTTGAGTAGAAGTATTCTTGCTAGAGAAAGTGTGTCACTGTCGAGGGTGAGCTTGGAGTTGCTGGAATCATGGTGTCTCTTCACACCAATGAAACCCTAACTAGTACAAAGATCAATGGCAAATTTGGAGGGTTTTGTCTCAATATTTTAACATAGGGTATTCTTTCTCTATCTCTTTGTCTCTCTGTCTCTGTCTCTCTCTCAACATAACAAGCCCTTTGTGTATATATTAAGGATTATCATTTTTATTGGATTCTTTTGTGCAAATATGTATGTGTCTGTGTCCACATGCATTTTTCTCTACCCACTTTTTGATTGGTTGTTTTGTCATATTTTTATATATTTGCTTTTTTTGTTTACCTATCACTTTATTTTATTGTTATTATTTCTCAGACATCTGTTTCCTGTTCACAGACAGAGAATCTGGAAATGAGGAAAGTATAGGCAAAGAGGAATCAAATTCAGTTATACTGTATGCAAAACTATTTTCCAGAAAAGAAAAAAAAATATGCATCATCAAAGAAAACAACATTAGTATGGTCAATTAATCACAATGGGTGACTATATTTATTGCCATAATTCTAAGTTTTAAGAGCATCTTGTAAGTTTACAATGATGCTAAATCTCACAGACTCACACTGTGTCACCCTCCTTTGTCTCGTTTTTAACCTTAGATTACAGGATCATGGTTTAAATTACTACATAAAAATGCCATAAAAAGATAAAACAATGAGAATCTCAATCCCCTTGTGACATTGTTAAAATTCTTCTTTTCTTCTCTATCTCTACAAAAGTACAGGAGAAAGAGCTACTGATAAGAACCACACCTTTGACTTGGAAAGTCTTGTTTTAATGTATCAAGACAATTCAGGATGCATGCTGTACTGTTAACATTACAACTTGGTTTTCCATGATCTTCAACTTGCAACTGTGTGCAGCCCTCCACACACTCTCCCTTCTCATTACATTTCTGCACTTCAGGATTTAGCAAGGCTTGAGAGTTGACTTTCACTATGTTGACATCTGTTCTCCAATTCCGCATACTTTCTGAGTGAATGGTGATGTGGTATGTTCTCAATGTAGCAGATCCTCTCTTCTCAGATTACTGATTCAATACTACTCCTTAATGCAAACGCTTAGAAATGATTTATGAGCCTTGTGGGCAGCCTTAACCCAGTCAAAACACAAAATATCACAGTTAGTAATTACATAATTAATTGCTTTTTCTTCAGAGACTATTGTAAGAACTCATTCAATAATAGTACTTTTATGGTTAGTTTCTCAGATATTTTAATTAATATTTTTAATTTATTATTATTATTTATTAAAATTTATACACTTTGTATCCTGGCTGTAGCCACTTCCCTCATCTCCTTCCCATCTGATTCTCCCTTTCTCTCACCCTGCCATGTCCCTTCCCTAGTCCACGGATAGGGAAGGTGGCCTAACTAGGCCACAGAGAAAGAAGATCCAGGCAGTCCTGATGAGACCTTATATGATAGAGTCAGATTGTTTCTCAAATATGGAGTGATGGTACTTTGCTGATCAATTAAATTCTATGCCACAAACTCAAACTCAGTATCTCTTATTTCTTTTTCCATTTACCTGAAGGTTTTCTCTTATGAAATAAACCAAATCTTACTATTCTCAACATAAGAACATATTCGGGCATAGGTAAAAGAAGAAAAGTACAAGGAGAGATTTTAAAACATTGCCTAATATAGAATGAGCTCCCCTGAAGTATTTACACTATTAATATCATGAGACCCTATATGCCTTAATCTGAAGCAATGGACAATGGAGAGAGGGTTTTCCTTAAGGTGCATGAGACCCCTTCCCAATCACTGCAGCTTTCTTTCTGACCCCTTTGGTCAAGTTGGATGAGCTGCCCTCTGCTCCCTGCTTCTGTCTCTTAGTAACCCTTTCCCAGTGGGAAGGCTGGCTGAAAGTCCAATGTGGCCAAGGCTTTTGTGTCACCTCCTCTTAAGAGGAAACCCAAGAACAAAGTATCAGCAGAACTATAGAACAGGTGACAAAGGATACAGAAATAGATGAAATGGATTTCTAAAGCTTTGTTTCTTTTTTGTATTCTTTTGTTTATTTTGTTTAAGAGCAGCTGAAAGGAGAGGTCACTCACCTGTGTTGTGGTTTTCTTCATTGGTCTATATTTTAAAATAATTTTACCCACTTGTAAACCTGCTTTGAGAAAATGTCTTAATTATCTTCCATCAAACAGACCTTATTCTTTCCAATGACTATCTGTACAACTTTTAAATGAACCTAGAAGAAATTAGTGTTTTCTGTAGGGACTAGAAGAAATTATACATTTAAAGCTGTTTCAGAAGGGAGAGAACAGAAAAGGGAGGGAGGGAGTTAGGTTAGAAGAGAGGCCTGGAGACTGCTGCTTCAGAAACAGCAAGAAGGAAGCCTGAAGAAAATGTCTATTTTTGGAAGATGAAATAATTACATCATCTTTTACTAAGATGGGATAGAGATTGGAAAAATAAAAGCAAAACTCTGACTTTTTTCATGTGTTTAATATTTTCTCTAACATGTCATTGATATAATTTGACAAAGTGCCCAAAATTGTTAGCATTCTCGAGGATTAGCTTCATTTCTATCTCACAAATATATGCCGGGACAGTCACACCATCTGCTGTGTATGCTTCTGCTGAAGGAAGGACAATAGATACTTTTGCACATCCGTGTTGGAATGCAGTTATAGGGGATTTACTGTAATAAAGAGAAAGCAACCAAAATAAATAGGATGACAAGAAGGTTATGAGTCCGAATAGGACAGAGGAAAAAGTTGAAATTCTTTGTATTTTACCTTGATTTCAAAGCATTTGATATATTTATACAGGAAGTAGATACTTTCTACTGTTACCAAGTATAATAAATCCTTTTGACGGTATTCTTGGAAGTGATTTATAGATTAAAAAAATTGGACTACATTCATTAATTACATGTATTGTGGGTATTCCCACATTGTAGCAGATGAAAACTGATGAAAAGTATTTTGTGTTAATTAATTTAAATATTTGTAGAAAACAAACCATTTATAAACATCAAACTGTTATAAAAAAAACACATGTGATGCATTGCTTAAAAACACAGGCATTTTGTTATCAAATTGTTAATGGCATGCGTCCAAGAAGGGTTTTAGTTAACTGTGCACTCATAGTATTCCTGGTCTTGCTGATACTCTTTTCTAGGGAATATATCAATTTCTTTGACTGAAACATTTCTCAGTCTCCAACTTTTTTCTCCTGCATGTGTAGACTCATGGGTTTGCTGGTGCACACACACACACACACACACACACACACACACAGTCAAAAGAAAGAGAGAGAGACATAGTTTCTTGTCTTTTATTTCTAGGAAAGTATTTCTTGCCCACTCCCACTCCCCAGCTGACCACCGAATCTGGCTTTAAAACTCATTTTCTGGAAGAGTTCTGAGATTTTTAACCAAGCTCAGGGACACTTCTGCTTTAATTTTGAATTGTCACATTCCTCATGAATAAAAAAAAGAAATTAATATTTTTAGTGAATTCGTGAAATTTTAATTTATTTAAAAATAATATGATACAACTTGGTTGTGTAAAACTCATAAAAATTTGATTTTTTTTCTTTCCTTCACAGAACTTCATTGAATTATTTGTCCTTATATTAGCAAAATATTTTAGACATTTACAGTTAAGTCTAAATAACCATACACACACATACACACATGTTATATATATACTTTAAAAATATCTCACAAAAAGTCATTTGCGTACATGATTCCAGGACTCTATGAACTTCGATTTATACAACAAAAACCATGACTAACTTTTTTTTTTTTTTTTAATTTCAATGCAGTTTATTCAGGAACCTTGAACAATCATCTGAACCTGGGGAAAGCCAGCCCACAGCTTAAATAGCCTCTGGGTAGCCAACCCCAGCATGCCACGTGGGCAATGCAGATAGGTCCATGGTCTCCTTGGTTTGCCTGTGGTATATATGCAAGATTAGAGTCTCACAACAGCGTAATGCAGCCATGACCATTCAGGCCTTTAGAGCCATTGAAGCAGGACAGTCTCCCCAAGCATGGTTGGCTACCATAAAAAGCTAAAATGTTATGCTCAGGATGCAAGGCTAAGCACTGCACTCAGGGTCAGCCTCTTTCGACCCAGAGAAGAGCATGTCTGATTGCATGTGGGTTGATGCCCCAGGTCCCACCTCTGAGAAAAAGGTATCGGACGGGTCTGATGCTCTTTGGGTGGATGACACCTAAATGAACATCAGTACAAAGTCCCAATTTATTTCTAATATCAGAGATCAGACCTCTACTCTTGCCTGATGCATATAAAACAAAAAGAGGGAACTGTAGAGAGCTGCGTAATGCCGAGCCTTAAAGATGGAGCTGGTTTCCGCCTTCCACCTTCCCGATGGTGAGTGCTCTCTGTCACAAACAACTCCAAATTTGGCTAAGGCTGAAGATCTGGCTTGCTTCCATGACTAACTTTTTAAAGAGAAGTTAGCTTTTAAATCCTACCCATCTCTGTCAATAATGAGCCATAGGATGTCTCTTTTTAGAGTCACAGTGAGAATAAAGCTGCATGACATTAGTGTAGACATTAGGTTACTGTCATCACATGTGTAAGAATTCTGACAGTCTCCAGGAGCTGGAACAAGCAGAGAATCATTTTGCAAAGCACTTCAATGAGAGCCAAGCCCTCCAAAACAGTGAAATAATGTTTCTATTGGCTTCAGTCACAAAAGTCATGGTCAGTTGTTTTAGTTATCTCTACAACATTATAAAATGTTTGAAAGAATGTAAACAAATAAAACATTTTCACAACTGTGAAAATATTTTTATAGAGGTGATGACAAAATACTCTTTTGTTGTAGTTTGTAGAAGTTTGACTCCTGGGTATGGCATTTAAGCCCTTTACTAATGAACTTAACCTATAACCTTTGAAAAATATGCTTTAAAATGTTCAACACTTAATATTGATCATTCTGTAGCATTTATTGCATTACTGTAGTGAAAGAAGGTCTGCAAAGGCCTCCACAGAGGCAAATAAGCTTGACCTCTTTTCTTCCAATGTCTTGAAATACTAATACATTTTATTATGTATTTTTTTTCCTAAAAAGAATTGAAAACCAAATATCCTGCTTCAGTGGATACAACATAAACGTAAAATCAGCAATGTTTAAAGTAGGCTGCATGAAAGACAGTATCTACAATACTAATCCTGGATCCTCTTTTTGCGACTATTTGTTTTTATTTATGAAAGTCTTGGGGCCATTTTCTGTGCCTGGGACTAGAGTTTTGTTAGATACTCTATGGCTCTTGAGGGGAACATTATCTCCCTATTGGCATAATTCTAAGTGAAATAATGTTTACACACAAGACACACACATACACATACACACAAGCCAGTCATAGTGAGGGAGAGAGAGAGAGAGAGCGATGACCAGCCATGAGAAATACCTGACCACATTTCTGGGAAGCTATGATGCGGGAGTGCACACAAACTCACAGTCAGAATGGGCCTTGAGGGAACAGGAGGCAGTGGAACTCCATCCAGTAAAGGTACAACAGAAGGTGAATATTTGTTTCAGTTGAGCCCCAGAATGTCCTCTGAACTCATTGAATCTGCACCACAAGCATCTAAGAAATCACAATTGATAACAATCAAAGAATGTTCAGATGCTTTAAAAAAAATGTTATTTACTGTAAATTTCAATGGCTTAACTCCTGTAGCCAGCTGAAGATAGTTTGAGTTGCTAGAAATTGTCCTTATCATCTTATATGAATAAAAGATTAATAGAGTAAAGCTGGTAAAACTGTTATAACAGTGGGATTATACTCCAAATATCTGTAGTGCTTCAATAGCGTTAGAAGCTTCGAACCTTGTTACTAATATTGTTACTAACTGTAGGACTGTAGGCTTAGATTTTCACCAAACCTACTTTAGTTAGGGTTTTTAAGCAACTTTACCTCCCTTCCAATCCCACTCCCCTTGCAATATTAGGTAGAAGAATAGTAGGGAAAAGGCTGTAGTTCTCTTCTATCTACTTCCTGCTGATTAGGGTCAGTAGATCATTAGTGTACTAGCAGACCCAGTCTTTGGAATACCAGCAGTCCAGTCCAAAAGCCAACATGGAGTAGCATCACAAAGTCAGAGAAAGCCAGAAAACTCAGTTAGATTGCCCAGAGAAGCTCTCCGGAACGTTTCTCTCTACAAAGTCACGTGTTGAAGTATGAAGGGCAACACAGTGATGTCGATCCAAAAAGTGACATCTCAGTCTGCATGGGGCTCTACTATGTTCTCTCCTCAAAGTCGATACTTGGTTGTTCTCAGCAGGCCAACTTGACACCTCTCGTATGTGAGGGGTCACAGTAAGATATCATGTGCCCAGCTTACATCAAAACATCACATGACAAAGAAACCAGAACTTTCTACTTCACAGGACTCCAGACCTTAGCACAAGTCATGTCTAATTTGAACCAAAATAAAAGCAAATACTGAATCTATCAGAGTTCATAGCTCTGGGCAAGTTCCTAAATTCACTAACCTTGCATTTTGGCTCCTATATTTATGTGTCTGGATGATTTTATTGGTAACTGAGATGTGTAAACCGAGCATATGGTGTTTGTGCTTAAGACCTACCCAGTGAGTAGCGAGCAGGCTGATAAAGGTTTCTACTGGCGTGTTCCTGTAGTCTTCTCTGGTGGATACCTCACAACAATTAACATGTTTAATTGAGAGATGTTTGTGTTCACATTTAATAACAGGTAAATAGCTTCCTCTTGTGAGCTTGAATTAAGTTTTTAGTATTATCTGAAAGAATGAATGGGTAGTTCCTTGTTTTCTGTATGTAGAACTAGCCACAGTCTAAATGTGTTAATTGTCTAAGTTCTTTTTCATAATTGTGATATAATTCTTTCCTTTCTTAAGACATTGGAAAGGGAACATTTAAATTCAACTTCAATAAATAGTCGTACGGGCTGGGGATGTAACTCTGTTGGCAGAATAATCACCTACAATGCAAATAACCTATAATTACTTAGCATTGTGTAACCAGGTGTGATGGCATAAAAATGCAGCCCGTTTTTTTTGTATTGTACTGGCAAATACTGAGTGACGAGAAGTTCAGGTTTTTTTCTTGGCTACATCACAACTTCAGCTACACAGCCTTAGCTACACAGGACTCTGTCTCTAAGCACAAAATAACATAGCTATTTTTTTGTTAATGTTCACAAAAGGATGTATCATTGACCCTAAGCATCATGAAAATAAAATCCAGCTGGTGGCTGAGTGAGTAGAAGGGATCTCATGTGCAGAGGTGAAGAAGGTATGCTGTTTGTTCCTACATTTTTCTTTTCTTTTCTCTTCTTTTCTCTCTTTCTTTCTTTCTTTCTCTTGAAAGACCCTGAGAACACAAACTTTGGAATTGCCTTCTGTCAAATGATTGCTGACTAGTATATTTCCTTCCTTCCCTATTAACCAACTGCAAAAGGAAGAAGATATCATTCCATCTTTTCTGCCTTGTCGTTTTGTTTTTATTTTTTTTCTACATCTAACATCAAACAAAGTTCCTTATATTCAAGGCTAACAGAAAGAAATAGGATCAAAAAAGAAGAGAAAAAAATGAATGGAACATCATGAAAATATCCTCAAACAAATACATGCAAATATCTTAAATCTTAGAAGGCATTTGTGTTACCTCATAGAGTGAAAAGGATATTCATGCCTCGGGATGAGTCAAGAATCTTGAGATGAGAGACTATACCTTCTGATGGACTTGATAATAAAATTAATCTTTATAAAAGGGCTGTTCAAGAAATCAGTGTCAGAGGTATTGTGATTGTGTATAGCAGTGACATGGTCTCTTTAAAGTGGGAAAAAAAAGCATAATGCAAGAAAAATGGTTAGTCAATATGAGCTAGAAAAGGAAAGGGGATGCATGAATCTCTGTCTCTCCTGAAAGATCATCACTATCTGAATTTAGTCACTAAGCCAAGATGACTTTGGACTTTTGCTTTAGAGCACATAAGAAAATCATGGGATTGGCCTCAACCACAACATTCACAGTAATTTGTTAAACCTCAATTGAAAACCATTATAGCAACAGTAGACATTTTAACACAATGTTGGCTTGCACTAGAAGCACAATGCAGGGATATGATGTTCCAGCAGTATCCAGAATAGGTGAAAAGGAGGCATTTAGTTTTATTTCATTTTATTCTCTTAAGAGATGCAAATAGACTCCTGATAAAGAATCATTTCTGCTTCACTGACGCTGTCCTTTCTCTAGATATTTGCTTCTCAGTTTTAAAAGACAAACTAAATGTTAATGTTTTAATCTTTACCTTACTTTCTTGCTATAATCAAACACTTTTTGGCTGTTGAAGGTGCTAGCCTATGTAAATCCCAACTCACCAGCAGCTGAGACACATTATTTCTTCCCACTTCTGCCATACTTTGCATACAGTCTTAGAAGAACATATTGCTTGACTTCTTTATATTTATTTTTGTCTAACTCATAAAAAAGGCAAGTAACCACTTACTCAAAAATATGCTTTTCTGGGTTCTGAGAGAGACCTTACTTCACCACATTAAAGAGGTGTTAAGAAGAATCCCCATATTAAGAAGAATCCTCCTGTGTTTGGGTAAAGAAGCTTACTGAGAACGGACTACCTTTGTTTAACACAAAGAAGTTGCTTCTCCCCATGGTGACCTGCTTGTCTCACACAAAGGGGGTGCATAGTTATTTGTTCTTCACATTGTAATTTTAATTTTTGGTTGATTTAAAAGGCTATTTCTTTAAAATGCTGCCACGTTCAACATTGTTACAGTCTTTATGACCCTGGATTTTGCATAGACACATGTATATAATGTAATGCAGAATATTAAAAGGCAGAAAGCACAGTAAAAACCAATTTTATTTAGGTTCTTAAAAGTCCTTTTCAGTAGAAAGAAAGAAAACAGGTGTAATGAGATGCCTCCCAGAGGCAGCTGTTGGAGTTCCATTTCTAATCATGTGTACTCATCTGAATTTCAATATCCCCCTGAGCGAGGGTCACTTCACATGTAAGATGAGTCAGAGCTGTTACAAGAATTACATTGATTCGGATTTTTATGACTCTTAACACAATTTCTGTGCTCAAAAGTGATAAAAGCAGCCAACTCTTATGCTCCACATTTAATTCTATTGCTTTAGGAGGCTGATTCAGGAGGGTTGCCACAAGCTTGAAAGTATCCTGGATTACTTATCGTTTCAAAGTGGAAGAGGCTACATTGTGAGACCCTGTCTCAGAAGAACAAAATAAAACGTCAACAGCAAAGTATCCACTAAAATGTACAACACACAGACAGACAAAATACTCCTTTGGGTCTTGGCTACAAGACAACCAAAGAAGCAGTGGTTGTGATCAAAATGGCTGGAGCCATGTGCAGCCAGTCTACCGCTCAAACTGTACCTGGAGCATGCCCAAGGACATGAAATCAGTGGCCGGCTCGTTGATCACCTGCCTCTGAGCGGGGGAGGGAAGCAACCTTGCCAGGCCACAGAAGAGAACAACACTGCCAATCCTCATGAGGCCTGATAGGCTAGGGTCAGATGGATGAGGAGAAAGACCTCCCCTATCAGTGGACTTTGAGAGGGTCATGGGAGGAGATGTGGGAGGGAGGTTGGGATTGGAAGGGAATGAGGGAGCGGGCTACAGCTGGGATACAAGGTGAATAAACTGTAATCAATACAAAAAAAAAAAAAGAAAAAGAAAAGAAGTTTGTCACTCAGAGCATTGTACCACTGCTGCCGGGCACGTAACTGCATCTTTGACGATTATGTGCTTCCCAAATGTAAAGCTGCACGAGTGTGTGTGCTTTGCCATTCATAGCAAGGCAGTCAGGAACCTATCTCTTGAAGCCCTGAGGAACCAAATATGTCCACCGTGATTTATACCTGCTGGTGCTGTATCATGACCTCCACCAAGTCCCTAATAAAGACATCAGGCTTTGCTGACAGAAGGACTGATAAAAATGAACATTTTGGACAAATAAAATGGAAGTTATACATTTAAAAAAAATTTACAGACAAAATCTACAATGATAAAATAGAAATTACAAACAGACGGGATTACAGAAACTGGATGGAAACAAAAAAGCTGAAGTAGGATGGCGACCGGGAACGCACTGAGGCAAACAATAGCAATAATTCCTCACCTAGCCCAACAACAAGGGCGGATAGGCCAAACTAGCGCGGGACATACGAGAATGAAATAGAAGGAAGTGGAGTTGTCACAGGCTGAAATGGGGATCTGAAGATCTGGTGTCAAAGTCCCGAGGGTTATTTTCATCTGAACTGTGTATCTGCTTCAAGAAGCTTTGTTTTGCTGGTATGACTTTTTGAAGAAAATTACCATTCAATTTTCTACTCTGCGTGGCTCTAAAGCACACCAAACAGAACAGTCTTTATCGAAATTTCACTTACGTTTTATTAAAGGCTCTGTACTGGTTGGGGAGAAACAGCAGAGACATCCACGAGAGGTCTACGAGGCTTTCAGTTTTATCAGAGAATGGCTTTGAGATTTAACTTATGACTGTTGTTCAGAAAACTTGCAACCTGACTCTAAGTTGGAAAAAGGGCCTCATTAATCTGCTGCAAGACCATCCTTGTGATTTTATACATCTGTCCATTTTCCTCAAACCTGTTGTTTCAGAGGTACTTTCTGAGACCAATTAGTATTTACCAACTCTCCTCTCATTTGTGGATGTTAATTTTGAATTTCAGTATTGATTTTGTTTTGTTGTTTGTATTTTACCTTAATTATGCTAAAACTAAGTTATTATTTTAATATATGGAAAATATTGTATGAAAACATGTCTATAAGTCTCAGAATCTTGGGTAGATTACAAGATCTTATGGAAAGAGGAGGACATAGATAAACCTGGAGGCGACAGAAAATCCACGAGGAGAACAACAGAGCCAAAAATATGGGCTCAGGGGCCCTAGAGAGACTGATGAATCAACCAAGGACCATGCATGAAGAGGACCTAGACCCTCTGCTCAGATGTAGCCCATGGCATCTCAGTCTCCATGTGTGATCCCTAGTAAGAGAGCAGGGGCAGTCTTTGACATGGACCCAGTGGCCAGCTCTTTGATAACCTCCCCTTGGTGAGATGGCCTAACTAGATCACAGAGAAAAAGGATCCAGACAGTTCTTATGAGACCTGATAGACTAAGGTCAGATAGTAGGGGAGAAGGACCTTTCTTATCAATAGAATAGGAGTGGGACATAGTGGGGAAAAAAGGAGAGAGGGTGGGATGAAGGGAGATGAGGGAAGGGGCTATAGCAAGAATACAAAGTGAATTAAGTGTACCAAATAATAACAATAATAATAAAGGAAAAAATAAAAACGAGAACATGTCAAATAGTTCTTCATTGGCAAGCATTTATTTAGTACTATCACTTACAAGATAGGTACTAGAACTAAGAATGAAAGAATTCATTGATTTTTACCCTCAATGTTCTCACAGACCAGTGAGTCAAACATGGCAGTTACTTGAAAACTCAGAGTGCCTGTAGATGGAGATCATTGCTCCAACAGCAATCATTTCAGCAGCTGTTATAATCAGGCAGTCTCCAAGTCTCCAGTTCCTTAGTAATGGGGACAGAGACTGTCTCTGACATGAACTCAGTGGCTGGCTATTTGATTGCTCTCTGAGAGGGGAGCAGCATTATCAGGCCACAGAGAAAGACAATGCAGCCAGTCCTCATGAGGCCTGATAGGCTAGGAAGAGGGAAGCAGAAAACCAGCCCTATCAGTGGACTTGGGGAAGAGCATGGTCAGAGATGAGGGAAGGAAGGTGGGCTTGAGAGGGACAGAAAAGGGAGGAGGCTACAGCTGGGATACAAAGAGAATAAACTGTAATTAACAAAAATAAATAAATACATTAATTTAATAAAAGATGTTGGCACAGTATGGGCCACTGCAATACTCTAGTAGAAGGCGTTATAAAGAAAAGTTACAAGCTTGGGGATGTAACTGAAAGATCTGGGGGCTGAAGTATTAAATGCAAAGAAAAGGGAGAAAAGAATAAGCTTTACAACAAAGGAGCCAGTAAAAGGATATGTGCTCAGCCTTTAAAGAATAAAGCTCAGAAAATATTTGAAGGGTAAATTTGACAGGACAGAAAAATTTTTGAAAAGATTCTCTGAAATTAACAAAAACAAACAAGGAGAAGAAAACCTATCAATTCAGTTATGTTGATAGTCTCCTTCCATTTTTCTGCTGGTGGAATTTTAAATTTAAGATATAGAAGAGATTTAGGAACAGGGTCAGGCCAAGCTGAAGAAGTGAGAGGTAAACTTTTTTATGTCATTGAGTTGTAGAGAATGTGAAGCAGCTCAAAATAAAAGAGCTACCTGTTTCTCTGGTTGGACACTCTGAGTTGGAGACATGAATGCTTGGAAGCTAGACAGATACTCCATATTTCAAGATTAAAAGCCAAGTCCTCTCACCGAAGGAAATTCACTTTCTTCATCCAACTGTAAGAAAATATAGGGGAGGTGGACCTCCCCTATTGGTAGACTTGGAGAGGGGTATAGGAGGAGATGAAAGAGGAAGGATGGGATTGGGAGGAAATGGGGGAGTGGGCTACAGCTGGGATGCAAAGCAAATAAAATGTAAATAATGTAAAAAAATAAATATTAATTATAAAAGAAATTATAGAGCTTGCATCAGAGGGAATGGCAAGAAAAGGTGTCAAATTTTCATGTAGGTTAAACATTTTTTTCTTCAAATATTGTTGATAAGAAAATATTTTCTTTCCTATGTAGAAAATGTATTGAAGTTAAAACTCTATTTACTAATGTAGGCATAAGTAAACTCACTGTGTGTGGCCCCAAGTTTTCTGCCAGTGTAAATTAGGTACGATAAGAGTGTATGATTTGTTTTTGTTGATGAAAAGAAGTGAAAGGTGTCACCACACTATGACATAAGAATAAGTGTTCACTGTGAGCTCCAGCAAGATTTCAAGCATGCTCTTATGCCTTGAGGCTTAAGGGCTACAGTATTGTCTTTAAAACAAAAGCAAGTTATAGAAAAAATTGCTCAAAAAAAAAAGACTTTTATTGTCCAGAAAAGATATTTTGTATAGGAGAGATTCACGGTTTTGAGGTCAGAGTTGAAAATAGGGGATAAGGTCCTATTATGTTAATAAGCACAAGTTAAAGTTATAGAAACAAACATTTGTAAAATATATATGTATTCACCAACACATTTAACCTTTAAGACATGGAGAGTTGAACAGAAGTTCCATGTGTTGATTTTTAAAATGTCTAATGTTTATGTAAACTAAGCTTATGTTTCTGCCAGTGACATCTTAACAAATCATTATATCCTTGACAAATGTAATCAACATTTGTAAACTGAATAGATGAATGTGAATCTCTGATATATTTCCTTTTTATTTTAGCTTTCAAATAAGACCAAAATTACTGCAATAAATAGAAAACAATATTGTTGTAATTCTAATGGAACACATCCCTAAATAAAATGTAACCATCTTCAAAGTTCTTTCACTTGGGACATTGCAAGTCAATGTAATGCAGACACCTTAAAATCTGCATGCTGCATAATTCATAGTAACATTATTTTTCACTTTTGACTAGAAACATTTTCAGTGTTCTTAACACTAAAATTAATCCTTTTACTCAGTGCTCCTTTCATATGGATATTGAAGTATGTGAATTACTTTAAATAAAGTCAAAATTCGTGGAGGTGAGAAGATTATATCTACTTAAAGAGAAATGGCTGCTGGCAGTGCGTTTGCAACGGGGGAGGGGAGGGAGGGCTCAACAGAGATTGTTCACTGTTATTGCAAATAGTTGTGTTTCCTTCGTTATCCAGGAACAGACGTCACTCCATAATTGTAAGATCACAGTGAGCGGATATTTCTAAAAGGAAGTATTGAACCAGATTGTGATAGGAGTGAACACTGAAAACTCATTGTATTATGATAGAATGAATAAAGTTAGTTTACTTTTAAATCATATAAGAGTTCATGTAAAAGTTGTCAATTATTATATTTCATGCAAAATTCAGTTCATAGTTTTAGTTTAAAACTTAAAATATATTCACCATTATGAGTTCTCTTCTTTCATATTCACTTTATAGTGCAACATACATTATCTATTGACTTCGTATAGAAGCAAGGAACTGAAAATAAACTATTAAGTTATGTAGTTAATTCCGCCTATCTATCATTCTATCATTTATCATCTAATTACATATCATGTATCTCAGTCATGTAATGAGCAACATCCTAGAATACATTTTCATTCATTATCCTAAATAGACAGTGGGGGAAAGCTAGACAGTAAATGATAACTCCTGTGATATATATATATATATATATATATATATATATATATATATATATATGTGTGTGTGTGTGTGTGTGTGTGTGTGTGTGTGTGTGTGGTGTATTTTACAAAATAGGAATTAGGCAATCAACACCCTTAGTTATATTCCCAAATCCTTTATCCAGAGCTAAACTTTTTATAAAGAAAAGACAAAAAAGTAAAGATTTTCCTCAATAGTATTTGACTCTTAATTTCTGCCATATATTTGTGCAGCGATGCTCATTAACATTATAGATTTGCAGAGTCTGGCTCAGTGTTATGTCTGTAATTTTTAGTTTTAAATTATAGCAATATTGTAGAGAAGATACGCAAGAGCACTTATTCCAAATTATATGTCTTTTTCCTTCCAAAAATGAGATATTAAGTGCATCCTGCCTTAGTGCTGTTGAGTATTTGCTCATATTTCTTAAAGACAGGTATTTAAATTAGTATGTTCCTTTTGAAAATGTCATTACCGAAGACATTTCATTCCTTTCATGATAACCCTTTTTCAAATAAGTCTAATAAGTAGTTCCACACAAAATTGACTTCCCTTTGAAATAATGAGGAGAAATAATGAGCAATAGATATTTACAGGTAGGAGTGACGGCAGCTACACTTGTGAATTAACAGGTTTTGGTGACAATTGCTGCAAGGAACTCACAGCAAATTCTCTAGAGCAGTCATGCTCCACTGGGTGAATAATATGCTTTGGATGTTTCCCTAAATATGTATTTACATGAATGATCATAGCAGCTATAAAAAAGACAATTATATCAAGGAAATGAGTAATACGCTCTTTACAAGTCTTGATCTGGTAGTAGCTATTTATTTAGTTTCAAAACAAGATTTTCAATGAGATTTTCTTTTTTCCTTCTTTATTTATTAAGATTTATTCAGTTTGTATCACAGCTATAGCCCCATCTCTCCTCAAGTTCCAATCCCACCCTTCCTCCTTCTTCTCTTTCCATCCCCTGCTCCAAGTCCACTGATAGGGGAGGTTCTCCTTCCCTTCCATCTGACCCTCGCCTATCAGGTCTCATTAGGACTGGCTGCATTGTCTTCCTCTGTGGTCTGGCAAGGCTGCTCCCCACTCAGGGGGAGGTGATCAAAGAGACAGACACTGAGTTCATGTCAGAGACAGTCCCTGTTCCCCTTACATACATATAAAATATATCTAATATATGTCCTGCTTACATAAATACAATCTGCTCAAGCTAATTAAATATCAAAGTGAGGTAGGAAAATAGGGCTGAGGAAAGGTATCAGGATTGTCATATAAAGAAAAAAAAAAAAGACAGAGGGATAGAAAGCCTACCCCAGACTCTAGATGCTCTATGTGCTGTTACAGAAAGCCCTTCAATGTTAGGTGTTAGAGATGGAGAGGACTTTGGGAAAGATTTCACTTCATGGGCCTTAGAGCCTTAGGTGCTTCCCAGCTCAGTGACTCAATTTCAGTTTAGAAAGTGATTTTCTCTTTTCAAGTAAATGGCTCATGCTTCTTCCCCTGGTCCACATCTTTGTTACAGGTGATATATGCATGGAAATCTCAGCTGGTACCCCCTAGACTCCTGTCCATGCCTATAACAAATATGTCTCTTGTGAGCCTGCCCTGGAAGGTATTGAGTGCCTATGCAACATTAAATAGTGTTAATGTTGATAAGAGAATAACACCAAAACTATTTCAACAATTCAATTGAATCAATTTTATATTTTATAATACATAAACATTCTTAAATAGCTATTAAACCTTTATTATAGTTGTTATGTATTCACTTTATATTATATGGACATTATTCAATTAAGTTTAAATTATAGGTAACAAATATTCATGAAAGTTATGTTTCTATATAATGGATTTTTCAAATTTACAGTGAAAAATAGATAACACTATGCCTCAGTGAGGGGCAATATTGGATGTTAGTGATACCTGTTTTCCCAACAATAATCCTAAAGTTAGACAATTATTTTTGGTTAATATTTTCCATATAATATGCCATTCATAATCCTTTTCACTCCAATTTTCCATTCTGTCTTGTCTAAGTATTATTCTTTAATGACTAACTATTATCTGCCACATATTTTTTCTTTTTTCTCGTAGACAGAAAATGTATGCATTTATGCTTCATAGCATGATTTCATATGCATATATGATATGCATGAATAACAGGGAATGGTTAGAGATAATTAATCAACAAATTCACAACTTCTTAAAATTTATATTTTAAGTCATGGTCTAATGTAGCTCATGCTGACCTCACACTCACTGTGTAGTTTAAAATGACCTTGAGTTCCTTCTCCTCCGGCCTATACTTTCCTAGTGCTGATCAAATGGAATTTTAAGTCTGCTGATTTACACATAGTCACTCATCTGATGGTTTCTCACTGTGAAAAGTCAACTAACATCAGTATTCTATGGCAAAGTTGTTTCCAGTTTTATTTAGCCAGCTGCATATAAGAACAACATAAAATGACACGGATTAAAAGTGGGAGATGCACAAATTAATTAGAACAGAAGGCAGCTTATATGTGTTCTTCACACATAATTTGCACTGAGCCTGAAGATAAAGGGAGGAAACAAGCTCTTTATGGAACAGGCCCATCGTTCGATGGACAACCTGAATTGTTCATTTGAGGCTGGCACCATTAGGCTGCCATTCACCTAAGGAATGTCAAACATTTCTCCTTCAAAGGCTTAGAGCTTAGGCATGTGCTAACCCTGTCTATAGTGGTCTGCTTTTACCAGACAGATTTTGACAGTGCAACAGTTACTGCTCTCACGAACACATGACTGTTTCTTCCCCCTCCTTTTCTTTTTCTTCTTCTTCTTTCATTTGCCACTAGTACCAGCCTACATCGGTTCCATTATTATTATTGAAAATCACTTATTTGTACTGTTATTATTGGCAATACATTTTTTGCAAGGAAATTAAGGACAATATTAAAAAGTGTTTCAGTTATGTATTTGTTTTCTCCCCTTCCCCAAGGCCTCTTACCTTGATTTTGAAGTGTTCTATACTAGAATACAAAGAACATATTTAAAATTATAAGGTAACATATATAAAGTCCAATCATCAGATTCATCAAGGTAAGTCTATCTTATTCCTTAGAATCTTTTCATGGAAAGGGTGAAGCATAGCGGTGAGGCTCTACAAAGGGGACCCCACACCCTGTAAGGAGAAGTCTAAATTCATCCCACCGGCGCTCAGGATAGCACAGAGTTCCCTAGTAAAGTTTATATAGAGCCACTGCACTGATGCAGAATTATTCTCCTACTAATGTCTCGTCTCACAATCAAGGCACCAGCTGTCATTGCCCTGAAAATAAGTTTTTACCATGAGATAATAAAAATTATGCTCATGAATTTCCCAAATTTTAGGAGAATGTTGTTTTGGCAAATACTTGCATATATTTTAACTTTAAAATATATTGAAGAAGCCCCATGATTTCATTAAAAATACTCTCCGTAGTGCTAAATGCTCCATCTAGTGGCATAATTCAGCCCTAGTGTATTTCATCACACCAGAAATATAGTAACATTTCTTCCTTTGTGTACGCTGTTTGGTTTGTGGTTAAGAAAAGACACTGACGATGTTACCCCAAACTGCACATGATACATTTTTGTTTACTGTTTGTTTGGACCTTCTTGATATATTATATTCAGAAAGTTATACCACAGACAGTAAATTAGTCACTTGTTTGATCTTCCTTTTCAATTTCTGCAATATAATAATTTTAATGCAAGAGCAGAAAACAAAATCTAATAACTTTTACTCTGTGATAAACATATGCACCAACTGTATTCATTTTCCTCTTGTTAGCTAAGATTTGTTACATTTTAAAAGTGTAAAAGGATTAGATCATAGTGTTCAGAATGTAAAAAAAAGAAAAGACCCAAAAGCCCCCTTCAGATTGATAAGACCTAGTCTATGATATTAATGATTAAAATATAAAAATGTTATTCCTCAAAGATTATGAAAAAATACATATTATCACACTGATTTATTTCTGTAGGGATGAACAAGTTTGTAACTTGTTCTAGTAACTTTGCAAAATAATGTCCTGCAGCCCAATCAAAATTTAACAATAAGAGCTTCATGAGTATATGTGAGGAAACAAGAATTAAAGTTTATGATGACATCATGACATGCCATTAGAATCCTGTGTCCATAAAATATGTTTATTACAATTTTATGAAAGTAGAGCATAGTATATTTCATCTTTAAAAATTTTACTTTGATTCGTTTATTTTTCAGCATGTGTGTATGTGGTGTTTTTGAACAAGTACCGTAGTATATATGTATAGGTCAGAGAAGGACAACCACAGGAATTAATTTTCTCTTTCCCCCATGAGAGTCCAGGGTATAAAATATAGGTATTTGGGCTTGGTGTTAGGTACCTTTACTCACAGAGCCATGTCATGTATTTCTTAAACTCTTCCTAAAAACTTTATTTACGTATTTTGTTTCCAGTTTTATCTGGGGTCATTTTTATTTTATTAGTCTTCATTGTTGGCAAATATTTTTTTTTCTTAAAGTCAATAACCATCCCTTATTTTATAAAACGGAAATGTGAGCAGAGTTGATTATGGTCGTTTTCATTAGAATTTTGTCAGGTATCATTTGGAGAAAATAATTCAGAAGGATTATTGTCAGGGATGAGATATGAACAGGTTCATTATTTCAATAGTAGAGGGAGAATACTGCAATAAAATTAAAATTAAGACCAGCTGATCTGCAAGTATCTAAAGTATCTAATTTGTGATTTGTTTGTTTTTCTTATTCAGAGAGTAAACAGAGCTCAGAACAGGAAAGAAATGGCAAAAGTCTGAGAGGCATAGCAGACTATCTCTGATGCTGCTGCTTTTCCTTTTTTTTTTTTTTTTTTTTAAGGAATTGCTTTATCTTGACTCACAGTGGGGATAGGCCAAAGTTCAGAAGCTTAGGAGGAGAACAGCTTAAGTAGGGCAGCAGGCTTCGGTCTAATCTATATCAGTACACTGTTTTTTTGGATCACAAAGAATAGACAATTTCTTCAATGCACTTTCTTTCCCACCCCTAGCATCTCCAGGATCACTGGGTTCAGATAAAAATCCAACATCATCAAAACATCTACTTGCCTTAGTAGATGTTACTAAGTAACATCTTAGGAACTCTTTCCTTGCACAATTTCTGCAACTGGGTACATTTAACGGGCTGAAACAGCTCATTTCTTGGAGAAAGTATGAACTGTTCTATGCTCTGTGCAGACCGCAAGTTCTATAGACTACAAACACATTAAAAAATACAATACGCTCTTGTTCTGAGCCCCTGAAAACTTAGGTCAATGTTTATATACCTTACTTTTATGGAATTTGCTGCTTTTTTGGCTGCTTTCACTGGGTCTTAACTGTTTGCGAAAGTACCGCGAACTGAATGTTTGGCTCTAAGCCTGTGGTGCTGCTGAGAAGTGATGTAACACTTCGAAGACCGGCCCAAATGGCAGAGGAGACATTGGGATAGGAACTTGATGGAGATGCTAGGGCCAAGGCATCGCTTCTCTCTTTGTGCTTCCCAGAAGCCAAGGGGCGAACAAGCTCTCTCCCCACAATTTCTCACCCAGAGGCGCTGTGCTGCTCCAGTCAAGGAAAGAGAGAAAAGTGACCAGGGATGTTTGAAATCACTCACAAAATCAATCTTGTATGTATTTAAATGTGATTCCTTCGGGTGTGTTCACATACTAACAGAAAACTAATACAATACTACGCAGTTTTTATGCATTCGTTTTTATGTTTCTTTGCAATACTAGGCATTTACACAAGCCCCGTTCATGGCAGGCAACATTCTGAGATGTCTCCAGTCTTTTATTTAATTTAATTTTTACTCCTTAGTTTGAGACAGTCTTTCACTAATTTTCTCATGGTGGCCCTGAACAATTGATCCTATTTTGGCATCTGAGTCTCTCTGCTGATAGCCCTTTACCAACAAACCTGATATTAAGTAGCTTTTTGGGGGACACTTAATTGGTACTAAGAGCACTATGATAATATTAACTCTTCTATTTACTATTTGATAGGTTATTCTAACAAGTTTTATTTTTGGATTAGAAAATACCTCTTCATAATTCACAAAAGGAAATATTTAGATACTGAATGTGTATTACTTGATATTGATAACCAATTTGGTGACTAATCCCATGAAATCTTAAGTATATAAGCAATATGAAAGAGTCAGTAGATTAAATTGTTATATTTACAAGTTCATGCATATGTAACAAAAATATCCATCTATTTAAGGGGATAGAAGAAGAATGGGGAAGGGAAATGACAGAATTGTATTTTAATATAACATCAAAGTTAATATAACACATATGTTTGAGAATAAGTTTAAAAAATCAATACAAGATACACAATAATCAGTATTATATAACAAGTAGAACCTTGGGCCATGTTGAAATAGGCCAAAACAAATTGTTTAATACAACTTATGAGTATCCACAAAAATATATTTTAAAATTAAGGATTCATCAATTAATTATCCTGTAAGGATTAAAATTTACATAAAATTGGAATTACAGAAATACTGGCATTTGCTTTAGTCAATTTTGTACTAGTATACATTTTTTTAATAATAACCATTATGTTATTTCAAAATTTACAAATATTATTCTATAGATTAGTAGTGATAAATCTAATAATTTGAAGAATAAGATTTAGTTCAAATTAAAGAACTCAGATCTTTCAAGTGAAGGGTCCATGATCAAGGTACAATTATACAAACACATTATTTCAAATTACGGCCTTGAAGGTTCATGATTGGGGTACTCTCCCAAAGAAGATTTAGATTTAGATTAAACAGGTCAATGAAGAGATATGATTTAGATATCAAAATTATATGTATGTCATTGAGGTGAACCTTTCTCTGGCCAAAGATGCACCTAATATCTCTAGTTAGTGAAAATGAAAGAGGTAATTACATGTGAGAGTAGAAATGCCTAACCTTTTACATAAACAGTGCTGCTTAGATTACGGGAAAAAAAAAATCTAGTATGAATTAATATAAAGCTGATAACATACTTTAATGTTGGCATTTATTTTGTGCCAAGGTATCACAAATAATGCATTGTATAAATAAGAAAATAATCTGAAAAATAACAAAAGAAAAGTAACAACTTAATTGAATAAAATATTTGAAAGAACTTGTACTTACACAGGAAATTATACTAATAATCACCATAAGTAGGAAGCAATTGTCTGTCTTCCTTTCACATAGGAAGGGGAAGTTGCTTTTCATTTTTTATAATCTTTATTTTTTCCCTTATCTAGCTTTCTTTATGATCAAAAGAAAATATTTACTGTACATGTAACCTTCCCGAATTATAGCTGACTTCAGTTTTTTTAATGGAAAACAAACCAGTGTCTTGAATAGTTAATATGTCAGGATTTTGTGCCTCCTTAACTTTAAGTCATTGAAATCAATTGAGTTGAGTGTGTCAAATAAGAGTTACTGTACACAAGTTTACTATAACTTAAAATGTTATAAAGAGCACTCAGCATCATGCCTGATTTTCACATATCACCTCTATCATAAAAATAGGAGGAAAATTTAGCCTGCCAAGAAAACAGAAACTGGCAAGTGGGTTCTACAGTGTCAACTTGCTTCAACAGAATAATGATAGAATCTTGGATTCATAGTTTTATATTTTTCAGTTGGGTAAAGAGAGGTATTAAAAATCATTAAACAGAACATATTTCAGTTTTTGATAGCAAATATGTTCTGAAATTCATTGCTCATTATTGATTTGTTTTTTGTCATGTATCCTAACTTGTTTTGACTAGGCAGTAATCTCATTCACCTTCTGCCAGAACACAGCCTTGTTTTCTGGAGTGTTAATTGTCACAAAAGAATAATAATTATGTAATTTCATGTAAATTTGAATTAGTTCCCAGACGTATGAGATGTGTCAGCATAATGAAACCTGTAGTGGCTGTATGATTTCAAGTCGAAGATTCCAAAATCATTGTTCTAATACTTGTATAGCTATAAAGAATTGTTTCTTTTAGGGCTCTTTTTACACAATTTATGCTATAAAGCAGAAGTTAAGTTGTTTTGCAGATTTACTAAGACATGCCAAACAATCTCAACTTTGGTATATAAAATTCTTGGTACATAAAACATTAAAAATCAAATTGCATTTTATATTACGATCATGTGTGCTTGTTTCAAATTTTTCTTTAAAATAAAATAATTAAAATCTAAAAATCAAAATCAAGGTTGATGATAACTTTTATCTTAAACTAAGTTTCTTGAAATAAAATATTTCCCCATACAGGGTGATATCATTTTTTATTTAACCCTTCCCATTTTTAATTTGTATGTGTCTGAGTGCTTTGCTTACATGTATGTATATACACCACATTCATGACTAGTGCTGGTTGAGGTGAGAAGAGGAGATTGAATTCCTTGAAACTAGAGCTATTAGTCAGTGTGCCCAGGTATGCAATACTGGGAACAGAACTAGGGTCCTCTGCCAGAGCAGCAAGTGTGCTTAACCATTAAACCATTCTTCCTATACCTATTTCAAGTTTTTTTAAGCCCTTCAAAACAAGTCAACAATTACAAAATAAAATGTTAAAAGTCAGAGCTTAACTTTAAATATTGAATTAGTCTTTTTTTGTTTTGTTTTGTTTTTTTTTTTTCTTTCTAATGCCTTTTGCACAATACAAGAATAAAATGATGTCAAGAGGGAAAGACTGAGTTTGGTCACAGTATATAGGGATCCAATCTAACATACTGGGATACATCAGGCACTGTCCATGGTAGCATAACGGTGAAAATGTGTTTCTTTTTTAAATTTTTTTATTACATTTTAATTAAGTTGTATCTCTGAAGTAGCTCCCTCCCTCATTCCCTCCCATTCACACCCTCCCTTCTTCTTCTCCTCCCATGCCCCTTCCCCAGTCCACTGATAGGGGAGGTCCTCCTTCCCTTCCATCTGACCTTAACCTATCATGTCTCATTAGACTGTATGCATGGTTTTCCTCTGTGGCCTGGTAAAGCTGCCCTCTTGCTCAGGGGGAGGTGATCAAAGAGCCAGCCAATGAGTTCATGTCAGAGACAGCCCCTGTTCCCCTTATTATGGAGCCCATTTGGAAACTGAGCTGCCATGGGCTACATCTTTGCAAAGGTTCTATCTTATCTCCATGACAGGTCATTGGTTAGAGTATCCATCTCAGAGAAGACCCCTTTGCCCATCCAGATTTTTTGATTCTATTTTTCTCCTTGTGGAGCTCCAGTCTCCTCCAGGTATTTCTATCTCCCCATTATTTCATAAGTTTCTCCACACTTCGCACAAAACAAAAAATGAAGAATTGCCAAAACAATCCTGTACAACAACAGATCATCTGGAGGTACCTCCATCTCTGATATGAAGCTGTACTGCAGAAAAATAGTAATAAAAGCTGCATGGTACTAGCATAGAAACAGAATGGATCAATAGAATCAAGTAGAAGACCCAAAAATGAATCCACAGACCTACGGACACTTGATCTTTGAAAAAGGAGCCAAAACCATAAAATGGAAAAAAGACAGCATCTTCAACAAATGGTGCTGGTCTAACTGGATGTCTACATGTAGAAAAATGCAAATAGATTCATATTCATATCACCCTGCAAAAAAAAAAAAAAAAAAAACTCAAGTCCAAGTGGATCAAGGACCTCAACATAAAACCAGACACACTAAATTGGTTAGAAGAAAAATTGGGGAAGAGCCTAGAACTCATTGCTCAGGAGACAACTTCCTGAACAGAAAACTAACAGCACAGGCTCAAAGATCAACAATCAATAAATGGGACCTCATGAAACTGAAAAGTGTCTGTAAAGCAAAGGACACTGTCGTCAGAACAAAAAGACAGTCTGCACATTGGGAGAGGATCTTCACCAACCCAATACTTGACAGAGGGCTAATATCTGGAAAGCTGTTTCTTAATTGGAAGCATGGACTCTGAACAGAAGCAGGATTGGAGTCTAACTAACCTGAGTGCTTAACACTTTTAGCATCCTTCTTCCTAAATCCTAAGGTAGTACTCCCAAACACTTTCACCAAATGGAAACAAAATAGTTAAACAAACACATAACCAGTGAACAACATTACATGTTTAATTTATAAAGAGAATTATGGGAAACTTGGGAATTCATGTGATCAGAATTAGGAAAACTTGATTGTTAACAAAATCAGTAAATAAATCTGGTCTACCAAGGGTCTTAAAACTTTACAAGTAATCACTGGTAACTACATCTAAGTTTGAGAACAAATAATTCAAGGTTATTTACATTTTTATAAATCCCACACAGACATTTTTTATTAATAGACTTTGCTGTAAATACTTTACAATTTATGATGTCAAAATGTTGGTATTTCACAAAGATGCACATTTTTGAGTCTGTTCCCTCCTTATGGAATATTTAAATTGTTAATCATAGATTAAAATCTTTCTTCTCATTTACGAATTAACAGTCTTCCTCAGTTTTAAGAAAACAAGTGAAAATATCTTACTTTTTTCTATGCTCTGATTTCTCTAATATTAATGTATTACACTAGAGTTCCTATGAATTCATTTTATATTATAATGTTCTACTATTTAATATCATTCTTGCTATTTGTTTCATACAAAACATATACATTGATTAATTTTTAAAGATTTATGTTATTTTTTCAAATAAATTATACATATGCATACACATGTAAATTTATTTTTTATTAATATCATCACTGTACAGTAATTGTTCATAGTGATGATTTTTATAAATTCTGTTTGTTTCAAATGTATCATGTACTTGGATCATATTCATTCCCATATTCATTCTTTCACATCCCTTTTTTTTTCTCTCCACTGTCTCTAGTTTTATAGTACCATTTTTTGAAAAGGCTATCTTTTTTCCAGTTTGCATTTTCATCATCTTTTCTTTTTTTTTAGAAAACAGGATTCTGCGAATGTAACTTCTGATTAATCCTCTATGTGCATGATTTGGCACCAGTCCCATGATTCCTTTTAAAATAATTTCTTTGTAATATAACATTAAATTAAGTATTGTAATACCTTCAGATTTTTCTCTTTTTCCTCAAAATTACTTTGGCTATGTTTTGTTTTGTTTGTTTTTGTGCTCCCATAATTGATGATTGCTTTCTTGAGGAGCAAAATCATGGAGATTTTGATGGGGACTACATAGAATCTATAGACAGCCTTTACTAATATAAACACATATGCAAAATTCGTCCTGCTAGCCTATGAGCATAGGGAATGTTTTTATGTTCTAGTGTTTTCAAAATCTTTCTTTGAAGTGTCAATTTTTGAGGGTGTGTGTTTGAGCATGTATATGAGCATGTGTATTATCATATGTGGGATTGTGAGTGTCCATGAAGGGCTAAAAATGATGGCAGATTACATACAGGTTATTAGGAGCTTAGGTTCTCTGCATGAGCAGCATCTGCTCCTAACTCCTGAGATATCTTTCCAGGCCTAAGTTGATGATTCTTTGAATATCTTTTTGTATAATATATTTTTTTTTGTGAACGCTAAAATTCTGAGACTGATACTCCAACCAAGGTCCAGGTATGGAGATAACCTAGAACCCCTGCACAGATGTAGCTCATGGCAGCACAGTCCCCGAAAGGGATCCCTGTAATGGGAACAGTGACTGTCTCTGAAATCAACTCAGTGGCTGGTTCTTTGATCACCTCCCTCTGATGGGGGAGCATCCTTACCAGGCCACAGAGGAAGATGATGCAGCCATTCCTGATGAGACCTGATAGGCTAGTGTCAGAGTGGGGAAAGATTACCTCCCCTATCAGTGGACTTGGGGAGGGGCATGGGAGGAGATGAGGGAAGAAAGGTGGGATTGTGGGGGTAGAGGAAAGGGGCTACAGCTGGGTTACAAAGTGAATAAACTATAATTAACAAAAAATTAATTAATTAAAAATATAAAAAATAATAAGAAGAATGAAACAGTCATCTATAAATATCTATAATAATATAAGTGTTATAGATGACATTGTTCAATGTAATAACCATAGTACTTGAGTGAAGTGTCAGCCTGTCTTAATTATTTTAAGGAAGACAACAGAGGGCATATTTTACACTCATAATTACAAAAGAAAAACTTGTATGGAAGGAATGAGTGTAATTTTAATACCAATGTTTAAAATTATATGACTTGGTAGACAGTTCCCTTGGAAGTGATGCCCTGAGAGCCACCTAAGACACAAGCTAGACAGTCACCGTCACAGATTCCATTCGTAAGTCTCACGTTTAAACTAAAGGTTAACATGAACAAAGTACAAAAACATTGTAATTGCTAATCTTGACTGATTTTTTGTTTGTTTTTCTCATGCATAGGAATAGCTTAAGAACAGGAAGTCATTAGTTGAACCTTGGCACTGCTGTGGTCTCTTTAAAGGCTTCTGACAGAATGTGTATCTGTAAATGCTAGTACTCCCTTTCAAACTGTATCTACTTCACCTTGTAATACCCTACATAATATGGAAAAATGTAAAGGTTGCCATAACAACCAGATAGAAAATTTAGCATCATTCATTCCGCACAACATAATATCCTCACATTTGTTTAAAAAATATTTTATAAATATCTATACTCAGCATTCTAACAGCATGGTTTATATTAGAAAGTGTGCACTCCACAATTAAATAAGACCTCTCGGATTCTGACACTATTGTCTAGCTCTACTATTTTCCCCAGGTGAAGTCACCGACCTGGTTAGTGACAGTATTATTCATGCCCCAGGCTTAAATTAAACACTGGGGAAATTCCTTCTTGACTTAGAATTTGAGGAGCATAAAAATTAGGTTAATCCTACAGAAAAGGTTCCGAAGAAAGAACTCAACATCAAAGTGGAACACATCATTCAACTTACAATACATATCGTGGGCAGCCTGTGGAACCAGAAAATAGGATGAAAATCCAGAGCATTTTGCTGCAGCAAGAAGGGTCATACCAAGTATCTAGTTCTGAAAGTAGTTACCAAAATTTATAATTTGGAAGACATCTTATGATAATTATCACTTTTCTCCTAATGAGAAAAAAAGTAAGAACTGTTTCTTCGTATAGAAAAATATGTGACTATAAAGTTAAAAAAATTTTGTAAAATTTAATATTGTTAATTTATTTAAACAATAGAATCAATAAAAAACTTAAATTAAACTAAACGTTATTTATATAAAAAAACATAGCGAAATTCATTTTTTTCTCTTCATCCAGTAAGTTAATGGTTTGTGAAACAGAATTAACATTTTTTCTTAATAAAAACTTACCCTGTTATTCCCCAATATACTCACATCCATATCAGCGTTCCTTAGAGGAAATGTTAGAATTTGGGTTATGTAGTTAAAAACATCCTCTCATGAAATTATGTTGAATTATTTATAAAAATTATAGAAGTCTGTGATTATTCACTCTCTAGGAAAAACTTTAAAATATTTCTATCATGTTTCTACTTGTCTTGCCTTTTCTAGACCATAGAAAATAAGCACATTCACTGAATTTGTTTCTGAGAATAAAGTGATAAATTTTATGAACTAATTTAAGACAGTGCTAATTTGTTAAAAGCATATACTCAATAAAGCCAGGTTTGGAGAAATTTATTTTTTAACTTCCATAGTAATTTTGTTGGATTAATTTGAAGGGAAATTGTGTTGGAAGAATATTTTGTATTCCATTATTTTTTAATTTAATTTTATTTTATTAATTACACTTTATTCACTTTGTATCCCCCCATAAGCCCCTCCCTTCTCCCCTCCCAGCCCCACCCTACCTCCCTTTTCTTCAGGCATGCCCCTCCCCAAGTCCACTGATAAGGGAGGTCCTCCTCTCCTTTCTTCTGATCTTAGTCTATCAGATCTCATCAGGAGTGGCTCATTGCTATCTTCTGTGGCCTGGTAAGGCTGCTCCCCCCTCAGAGGGAGGTGATCAAAGAGCAGGCCAACCAGATTATGTCAGAGGCATAATCCCTCTTCCCATTACTATGTAATCCACTTGGACACTAAACTGCCATAGGCTACATCTGTGCAGGGGTTCTAGGTTATCTCCATGCCTGGTACTTGGTTGGAGTATGAGTCTCTGGGAAGACCCCTGTGTTCAAATTTTCTTGTTCTGTTGCTCTCCTTGTGGGGTTCCTGTCCTCTCTAGATCTTACTATTTCTCACTTCTTTCATAAGATTCCATGCACTCTGCCCAACAGTTGGCCATAAGTCTCAGCGTCTGCTTTGATAGTCTGCAGGGCAGAGCCTTTCAGAGACCCTCTGTGGCAGGTTTTGGGAAACAACAGCCTTCACAATAGCCACAAATGACATAAAGTACCTTGGTATAACCCTAACCAAGGAAGTCAAAGACTTGTATGAAAAATATTTCAAGTCTTTGAAGAAAGAATTAGAAGAAGATATCAGAAGATGAAAAGATCTCCACTGCTCATGGCTTAGCAAGATTAACATAGTAAAAATGGCCATCTTACCAAAAGCAATCTACAGATTCAATGCAATTCCCATCAAATTACCAACACAATTCTTTATAGACCTGGAAAGAAAAATTCTCAAACTTCATATGGTATAGCAAGAAACCCATAATTGTTTTCCATTATTTTTTTCCATAATTTTATTTTTCTCATTTTGTTAATTCTGTATCCCAGCTGTATCCCTCATTCCCTCCCCAAACCCACCCTCCCTCCCTCATCTCCTCCCTGCCCCTTTCCAAGTCCACTAATAGGGGAGGACCTCCTCCCCTTTCATATGACTCGCTTTTGTCAGGTATTTTCCGGACTGGCTGCAAAGTCCTCCTCTGTGGCCTAACAGTACTGCTCCTCCCTTGGGAGGTGGGGAGGTCAAAGAGCCAGTCATTGAGTTCATGTTAGAAATAGTCCTTGTTCCCCTTACTATGGGAAACCAATTGATTACTGAGCTATCACGGGTCACATCCGAGCAGAGGTTCTAGGTTTTATCCTCTCATGGACTTTGGTTGAGTGTCCATCTCAGAAAAGATCCTGTGCCCAGATACATTTGGTCCTTGTGGAGCTCCTATCCTTTCCACATCAAACTCCCCTTCTTTCATATGATTCCCTGCACTCTGCCTAAGGTTTGGTTGTGAGTCTTAGTATCTATTTTGGAGCTCTGCTAGGTAGAGTCTTTCAGATGCTTTCTGCGGTAGACTCCTGTCATTCGTTCAATGCATATCCCATTTGTCTTTCTAAATGAGGATAGATCATCATACCCCATGTCTGCTTTCTTGATTATCTTCTTTAGGTGTATAGATTTCATTTTGTTTATCCTATCTTTTAGGTCTATATAAGCGAGTATATTCCATGTTTGTCTTTCTCCTTCTGGGATACTTCACTCAGAATGATCTTTTCTAGATCCCATCATTTGCCTGCAAATTTCATGATTTCCTCGTTTTTGATTGCTGAGTAGTATTCCATTGTGTAGAAATACCACAATTTCTGTATCCATTCCTCTGTTGATGGACATCTGGGTTGTTTCCAGGTTCTGGCTATTACAAATAAAGCTGCTACAAACATGGTTGAGCAAATGTCCTTATTGTGTACTTGAGCAAATTTTGGGTATATGCCTAGCAGTGGTATAGCTGGGTCTTGAGGAAGCGCTATTCCTAATTGTCTGAGAAAGCGCCAGATTGACTTCCAAAATGGTTGTACCAGATTACATTCCCACCAGCAATGGAGGAGGGTTCCTCTTTCTCCACAATCTCCAACATGTGTTGTCATTTGTGTTTTTCATCTTGGCCATTCTGATGGGTGTAAGGTGAAATCTTAGGGTCGTTTTGATTTGCATTTCCCTAATGGCTAATGAGGATGAGCATTTCTTTAAGTGTTTTTCTGCCATTCTATATTCCTCTACAGAGAATTATCTGTTTAGCTCCGTTCCCCATTTTTTAAGTGGATTACTTGGTTTGCTGCTTTTCAGCTTCTTTAGTTCTTTGTATATACTGGATATGAGTCCTCTGTCAGATAAAGGGTTGGTGAAGATTCTTTCCCAATCTGTAGGTGGTCGCTTTGTTTTGATGACGGTGTCCTTTGCTTTGCAGAAGCTTTTCAGTTTCATGAGGTCCCATTTATTGATTGTTGCTCTTAGAGCCTGTGCTGTTGGTGCTCTGTTCAGGAAGTTGTCTCCTGTGCCAATGAGTTCTAGGCTGTTCCCTACTTTTTCCTCTAAAACGAGATGATAAAACAAACAAACAAACAAAAAAACTTGGTTCAACTGTTCTCTTTATACACTACCATTATTAACCATTTATATATATGAGTTAGTTTTCTCTCTAAGCCAGTAAATCGGTGTCCAGTTCAGGTCTTCCTAAAGATTATTTAAACTAACTTTTAAAGCATGGATAATAAGTTGTCAGAGTACTAACTAGTTGTGTCACTAATATTTCTTTACTCGGTGAGGTCTCTGTGTCATCATTCTTATTCTAAGCACAGGGATTAGAGAATTTCATCTATAAATTTAAAACAAGAGCATTCACTTATTTTCTTAAATATTTCAAGTCAGAGAATAGATGTCAGAATGGTGGCAGAACTGTACACTTCAGTACTTTTACCCTGAAGAAACATTTACTTAAATAACTATATAAACATGAAAATACTTTTATATAAGCCAAGGAGACCAAGAAAAGATTACAGGAGATAAATAAGTTATGCATCAAAGAGGGATGATAGAAGGTGTTCCATTTCCTGCATTATTCCCACCTAAGTGACGATAAGACAAGGGCAGGTGCCATCCATCCTAGAAAGATAAAAAGAAGAGCAATCTGTGGCTTACTTGTTTGTTTGTTTTCTGTTACATCGTCATGCCTCAGTGAACTCATCCACAGCATCCCTGCATGGTGCAAAATTAGAGTCATGCCTATTTACTGAGCTTTCTAGTCCATGCTGCAGCCAAGCAAGAAGAAACAGTTCAAGCTTCATCCATGTGGAACACACGGCTCACTGGCCTAGCTTACCATCTGAATGATTCCAGTGGTTAGACTGGAGACTAAAGACTCTATGTTATCACCAGAATTTAACTAGTAGCTTGGTTGCTAGATTCAGCTCAGAAAAAAAGGCAAAATTTTGTATGTGTGTGTGTGTGTGTGTGTGTGTGTGTGTGTGTGTGTGTGTGTGATTGAATCAGTTACTTTTTATCCAGCTTCTAAAATGATACATGTTGATGTAAGTGTTAAATCTCCAACAGTACCACATTTTACCTACAAGGTAAGAATCTATACACAGGATTCAAATCAGTATCTAAGCCCAATCATATAGGCTTTTTATAAACTCTATTTGTACAACAGTAGAACTTGGTGTTAGACTCACTGTCACGAATCCATATGTTAGGATTATTCTTGTGAGCTAAAATGACAGGATCAATACTGAAGTCCCAGAGTCCAGGCAAGATCCTTGTCTAACATTCTGCCTTTATGACACAATCAGCAGAAACTGGTATCTGCAAACAATGTCCACAAAGCCATGAGTAAGGAAGTCTGTCCTCAGCCAGGCAAGAGGTCATTGCTTTGACCCATGGCTCTAGAGCCACATAAACAGGCTTATCCAAAGCTCTAAAATCCCCAGGAACCAGGCCTACTTTAAGAATTACTTAAGTCTTATCCAAAAAGACAACAGTGTCTGCTGTTAACACTGAATATTCAGTCTTCATGGAATCCCTTTGTTCTTATGCTTCAGGTGGTTTTGGGTAACATGTCAATTAAAACAGAAGGCAACTAGTCCTAGAAACACCAGAACCAGTGCGACAGACCGGGATCCGTGGCTATTCCCGTGCCATTTTGCCAGTTTAAACTGTACTATATATCTTAAGGTCCTAAACAGCAAAGGATGAGTAGCTGAGGATCCATAGGTTCATGGCTGGTTTTGAGAATCGAGGCTCTGGGATGGTTTCCACAAGCACAAAAATATGTCTGTTCCAGTTTATACTGTCTGCATTGAGAGTTTTTAAATAATTTCATGACTGAGCATCAGAATGTCATGTTAAAAGATACCCATACGAGGTGTATTCTGGGAACACTCAAGCCAAAATGTTTAAAATCTCAAGTGAAAATTAATGTGGGAACATCCCAGAAAAGCTTGTCCAGAAATATTAGAGAAAGACTATACTTTTGACCTGTGCGGAATTCTGTGCAAGTATCTTAAAGATAAAACAAAATAATAAAAATTCCAATGGTACTCCACCATCAAAAGAATGAAATAATTTTTCAGTAGTTGTCCCTAGGAGACCAAGATATAAAAAAAAATGTTTAATAAGTAACAGTAAGTAATATAATAAAGGTCATTAATAATAGTAAAACACTAGCAAATATAATGAAGAAAAAAGTAAACATGCTTAAAATGAGTGCCACATAGCTATCTTTTCATAATGGGTATCGTTATGTATATCATATATATACTTATAAAAATGTATGTACACACATCATAAATAGACTATGTCTACAATTCAAATTAAAATGAAATGTGGTCAGAAATATAGAACAAATCAATGAAGAGAAGGAAAAAGTGAACTTAGGAAGATTTTCTTAAATATAAAATTGTTGGAAAAATAAAATAATGGAAAAGAATAAAGAAAACCTCATGGACTGTAAGAGATAGCATAGGAATGATGACTGTAGATAGACCAACAGTAATTAGTGAAAGAGAATAAAAATATTAAATATAAAAATACATAAACAAATAGTAGGATAAAACTTTTCAAATTATGAGAAATACATCAACACGCAAGCATATAAAAATCAAAGATTTAATTTGTATTTCCCGTATGACTAATGATGTTGAGCATTTCTTTTCTTTTCTTTTTTTTTTTAGTTTTCCTTAAGTTTTTATTTTTTTAATTTTTATTTTTTTAATGTTAGTTAAAGTTTGTCAACTTTGTATCCCTGCTGTATCTTGCTCACTCTTTCCCTCCCGATTCCACCCTCCCACCCTCATCTCCTCCCTGCCCCTTTCCAAGTCCACTGATAAGGGAGAATCTCCTCCCCTTTCATCTGATACTGGTTTATCAGGCGTCTTCAGGACTGGCTGCAAAATCCTCCTCTGTGGTCTAACGGGGCTACTCCTCTCTCATGGGGTGGGGTGGGGGAGGAGGTCAAAGAGTCTGCCATTGAGTTCATGTCAGAAACAGTCCCTGTTCCCCTTATTTAGGTACCCACTTGGATACTGAGCTACCAAGGGCTATATCTGAGCAGAGGTTCTAGATTGCATCCATCCATGGTCCTTGTTTGGAAAAACAGTCTCATAAAAGACCCCTGTGCCCAGATATATTTGGTCCTTGTGGAACTCCTGTCCTCTCTGGGTCATCTGACCTCTCCAAGTCATATTAACCCCCTCCCCCCTTTTTTTGATTCCCTGCTTTCTGCTGAAGGTTTGGTTATTAGTCTTAATATCTGCTTTGATACACTGCTAGGTAGAGTCTTTCAGAGGCCCTCTGTGGTAGGCTCCTGTTCTGTTACTTATTGACTCCTACAATCAATGTCCATCCCATTTGTCTTTCTAAGTGAGGATTAATCATCATACCCAGGATCCTCTTTCTTGTTTATCTTCTTTAGGTGTATAGATTTCAGTATGTTTATCCTATCATATAGGTCTATACAAGTGAGTATGTACCATGTGTGTCTTTCTGCTTTTGAGATAATCTCACTCAGGATGATCATTTCTAGGTCCCACCATTTGCCTGCAAAGTTCATGATTTCCTCGTTTTTTATTGCTGAGTAGTTTACCGTTGTGTAAAAGTATCACAATTTCTGTATCCATTCCTCAACCGAGGGACATCTGGGTTGTTTCCAGGTTCTGGCTATTACAAATAAAGCTGCTACAAACATGGTTGAGCAAATGTCCTTATTGTGTACTTGAGCAAATTTTGGGTATATGCCTAGCAGTGGTATAGCTGGGTCTTGAGGAAGCGCTATTCCTAATTGTCTGAGAAAGCGCCAGATTGACTTCCAAAGTGGTTGTACCAGATTACATTCCCACCAGCAATGGAGGAGGGTTCCTCTTTCTCCACAATCTCCAACATGTGTTGTCATTTGTGTTTTTCATCTTGGCCATTCTGATGGGTGTAAGGTAAAATCTTAGGGTCGTTTTGATTTGCATTTCCCTAATGGCTAATGAGGTTGAGCATTTCTTTAAGTGTCTCTCTGCCATTCGATATTCCTCTACAGAGAATTCTCTGTTTAGCTCTGTTCCCCATTTTTTAAGTGGATTACTTGGTTTGCTGCTTTTCAGCTTCTTTAGTTCTTTATATATACTGGATATTAGTCCTCTGTCAGATAAAGGTTGGTGAAGATTCTTTCCCAATCTGTAGGTGGTCGCTTTGTTTTGATGACGGTGTCCTTTGCTTTGCAGAAGCTTTTCAGTTTCATGAGGTCCCATTTATTGATTGTTGCTCTTAGAGCCTGTGCTGTTGGTGCTCTGTTCAGGAAGTTGTCTCCTGTGCCAATGAGTTCTAGGCTGTTCCCTACTTTTTCCTCTAAAACGAGATGATAAAACAAACAAACAAACAAAAAAACTTGGTTCAACTGTTCTCTTTATACACTACCATTATTAACCATTTATATATATGAGTTAGTTTTCTCTCTAAGCCAGTAAATCGGTGTCCAGTTCAGGTCTTCCTAAAGATTATTTAAACTAACTTTTAAAGCATGGATAATAAGTTGTCAGAGTACTAACTAGTTGTGTCACTAATATTTCTTTACTCGGTGAGGTCTCTGTGTCATCATTCTTATTCTAAGCACAGGGATTAGAGAATTTCATCTATAAATTTAAAACAAGAGCATTCACTTATTTTCTTAAATATTTCAAGTCAGAGAATAGATGTCAGAATGGTGGCAGAACTGTACACATCAGTACTTTTACCCTGAAGAAACATTTACTTAAATAACTATATAAACATGAAAATACTTTTATATAAGCCAAGGAGACCAAGAAAAGATTACAGGAGATAAATAAGTTATGCATCAAAGAGGGATGATAGAAGGTGTTCCATTTCCTGCATTATTCCCACCTAAGTGACGATAAGACAAGGGCAGGTGCCATCCATCCTAGAAAGATAAAAAGAAGAGCAATCTGTGGCTTACTTGTTTGTTTGTTTTCTGTTACATCGTCATGCCTCAGTGAACTCATCCACAGCATCCCTGCATGGTGCAAAATTAGAGTCATGCCTATTTACTGAGCTTTCTAGTCCATGCTGCAGCCAAGCAAGAAGAAACAGTTCAAGCTTCATCCATGTGGAACACACGGCTCACTGGCCTAGCTTACCATCTGAATGATTCCAGTGGTTAGACTGGAGACTAAAGACTCTATGTTATCACCAGAATTTAACTAGTAGCTTGGTTGCTAGATTCAGCTCAGAAAAAAAGGCAAAATTTTGTATGTGTGTGTGTGTGTGTGTGTGTGTGTGTGTGTGTGTGTGATTGAATCAGTTACTTTTTATCCAGCTTCTAAAATGATACATGTTGATGTAAGTGTTAAATCTCCAACAGTACCACATTTTACCTACAAGGTAAGAATCTATACACAGGATTCAAATCAGTATCTAAGCCCAATCATATAGGCTTTTTATAAACTCTATTTGTACAACAGTAGAACTTGGTGTTAGACTCACTGTCACGAATCCATATGTTAGGATTATTCTTGTGAGCTAAAATGACAGGATCAATACTGAAGTCCCAGAGTCCAGGCAAGATCCTTGTCTAACATTCTGCCTTTATGACACAATCAGCAGAAACTGGTATCTGCAAACAATGTCCACAAAGCCATGAGTAAGGAAGTCTGTCCTCAGCCAGGCAAGAGGTCATTGCTTTGACCCATGGCTCTAGAGCCACATAAACAGGCTTATCCAAAGCTCTAAAATCCCCAGGAACCAGGCCTACTTTAAGAATTACTTAAGTCTTATCCAAAAAGACAACAGTGTCTGCTGTTAACACTGAATATTCAGTCTTCATGGAATCCCTTTGTTCTTATGCTTCAGGTGGTTTTGGGTAACATGTCAATTAAAACAGAAGGCAACTAGTCCTAGAAACACCAGAACCAGTGCGACAGACCGGGATCCGTGGCTATTCCCGTGCCATTTTGCCAGTTTAAACTGTACTATATATCTTAAGGTCCTAAACAGCAAAGGATGAGTAGCTGAGGATCCATAGGTTCATGGCTGGTTTTGAGAATCGAGGCTCTGGGATGGTTTCCACAAGCACAAAAATATGTCTGTTCCAGTTTATACTGTCTGCAGTGAGAGTTTTTAAATAATTTCATGACTGAGCATCAGAATGTCATGTTAAAAGATACCCATACGAGGTGTATTCTGGGAACACTCAAGCCAAAATGTTTAAAATCTCAAGTGAAAATTAATGTGGGAACATCCCAGAAAAGCTTGTCCAGAAATATTAGAGAAAGACTATACTTTTGACCTGTGCGGAATTCTGTGCAAGTATCTTAAAGATAAAACAAAATAATAAAAATTCCAATGGTACTCCACCATCAAAAGAATGAAATAATTTTTCAGTAGTTGTCCCTAGGAGACCAAGATATAAAAAAAAATGTTTAATAAGTAACAGTAAGTAATATAATAAAGGTCATTAATAATAGTAAAACACTAGCAAATATAATGAAGAAAAAAGTAAACATGCTTAAAATGAGTGCCACATAGCTATCTTTTCATAATGGGTATCGTTATGTATATCATATATATACTTATAAAAATGTATGTACACACATCATAAATAGACTATGTCTACAATTCAAATTAAAATGAAATGTGGTCAGAAATATAGAACAAATCAATGAAGAGAAGGAAAAAGTGAACTTAGGAAGATTTTCTTAAATATAAAATTGTTGGAAAAATAAAATAATGGAAAAGAATAAAGAAAACCTCATGGACTGTAAGAGATAGCATAGGAATGATGACTGTAGATAGACCAACAGTAATTAGTGAAAGAGAATAAAAATATTAAATATAAAAATACATAAACAAATAGTAGGATAAAACTTTTCAAATTATGAGAAATACATCAACACGCAAGCATATAAAAATCAAAGATTTAATTTGTATTTCCCGTATGACTAATGATGTTGAGCATTTCTTTTCTTTTCTTTTTTTTTTTTAGTTTTCCTTAAGTTTTTATTTTTTTAATTTTTATTTTTTTAATGTTAGTTAAAGTTTGTCAACTTTGTATCCCTGCTGTATCTTGCTCACTCTTTCCCTCCCGATTCCACCCTCCCACCCTCATCTCCTCCCTGCCCCTTTCCAAGTCCACTGATAAGGGAGAACCTCCTCCCCTTTCATCTGATACTGGTTTATCAGGCGTCTTCAGGACTGGCTGCAAAATCCTCCTCTGTGGTCTAACGGGGCTACTCCTCTCTCATGGGGTGGGGTGGGGGAGGAGGTCAAAGAGTCTGCCATTGAGTTCATGTCAGAAACAGTCCCTGTTCCCCTTATTTAGGTACCCACTTGGATACTGAGCTACCAAGGGCTATATCTGAGCAGAGGTTCTAGATTGCATCCATCCATGGTCCTTGTTTGGAAAAACAGTCTCATAAAAGACCCCTGTGCCCAGATATATTTGGTCCTTGTGGAACTCCTGTCCTCTCTGGGTCATCTGACCTCTCCAAGTCATATTAACCCCCTCCCCCCTTTTTTTGATTCCC
Organism: Meriones unguiculatus; assembly: GCF_030254825.1. Taxonomy (NCBI): domain Eukaryota; kingdom Metazoa; phylum Chordata; class Mammalia; order Rodentia; family Muridae; genus Meriones; species Meriones unguiculatus. Next base: position 50,833,510 of record NC_083363.1, read on the forward strand.
TGCTTTCTGCTGAAGGTTTGGTTATTAGTCTTAATATCTGCTTTGATACACTGCTAGGTAGAGTCTTTCAGAGGCCCTCTGTGGTAGGCTCCTGTTCTGTTACTTATTGACTCCTACAATCAATGTCCATCCCATTTGTCTTTCTAAGTGAGGATTAATCATCATACCCAGGATCCTCTTTCTTGTTTATCTTCTTTAGGTGTATAGATTTCAGTATGTTTATCCTATCATATAGGTCTATACAAGTGAGTATGTACCATGTGTGTCTTTCTGCTTTTGAGATAATCTCACTCAGGATGATCATTTCTAGGTCCCACCATTTGCCTGCAAAGTTCATGATTTCCTCGTTTTTTATTGCTGAGTAGTTTACCGTTGTGTAAAAGTATCACAATTTCTGTATCCATTCCTCAACCGAGGGACATCTGGGTTGTTTCCAGGTTCTGGCTATTATAAATAAATCTGCTACAAACATGGTTGAGCAAATGTCCTTGTTGTGTACTTGAGCCTCTTTTGGATATATGCCTAGGAGTGGTATAGCTGGATCTTGAGGAAGCACTATTCCTAATTGTCTAAGAAAGCACCAGATTGATTTCCAGAGTGGTTGTACAAGTTTACATTCCCACCAGCAATGGAGGAGGGTTCTCCTTTCTCCACAACCTCTCCAGCATGTGTTGACACTTGAGGTTTTTATTTTAGCCATTCTGGTGGGTGTCAGGTGAAATCTCAGGGTCGTTTTGATTTGCATCTCTCTGATGGCTCAGGTTGTTGAGCATTTCTTTAAGTGTTTCTCTGCCATTCTGTATTCCTCTACTGAGAATTCTCTGTTTAGCTCTGTACCCCAATTATTAAAATATCAAAACTTTCTTTATTCATTAAAATATGCCAAAAAGTAATGTTATTTAAAAATAGCAAAAAGAATATGAACAGTGCTACATATCCAAAATTACCTAATTCATCATTCTGTATCTCACAGCCATTTATATTTTAATATTTTATTTTATTTTTTATTTTTCTTTTTTAATTAAAAATACTATATTTTTATATTAGTTACAGTTATTAACTTTGTATCCCAGATGTAGCCCCCTCCTTCATTACCTCCTAATCTCACTCTCCCTCCCTCATCTCCTCCCATGCCCCTCCCTAAGTCCACTGAGAGGGGAGCTCCTCCTCCCCTTTCATCTGACCTAGCTTACCAGGTCTCTTCAGGACTGGCTACCATGTCCTCCTCTGTGCCTCCAACTGGGGCGGGTGGGGTGTGTGTGTAAAAAGGCTAACCATGGAGTTCATGTCAGAAACAGTCCCTGTTCCCCTTACTAGGGAACCCATGAGTTACCATGAGCTACATCCAAGCAGGGGTTCTAGGTTATATACATGGTTGAAAAAACAGTCTCAGAAAAGGCCCCTGCCCAAATATATTTGGTTCTTGTGGAGCTCCTGTCCTCTCCATGTCATACTAATTCCCCCTTCTTTCATATGATTCCCTGCACTCTGCCAAAGATTTGGTTATGTGTCTCAGCATCAGCTTTAATACACTGCTAGGTAGAGTCTTTCAGTGGCCCTCTATGGTAGGCTCCTGTCCTGTTACCTGTTTTTTCCTACTTCCTTTTATTTTTTTCTTCACAATTTATTCATTATATATACCAATTGAAGTCCTCTCCCTCAGCTTTCCCATTCCCACCATCCCTCTCTCTTTCCCTCATCCCCTTCCCCTAGTCCACTGAAAGGGGGAGTTCTCCACTATTGCCATCTATACATAGCTGGTTAAGTCTCATCAGGACTGCCTGGATCCTCTTCCTCTGGGGCCAGGCAAGGTTGCATCACCAAGAGTGAGTGACATCAGATAGAGAACTTATATCCAGAATATATGAAGAACTCTGTACCCCATTTTAAAACTCCATTGGATTACTTGGTTTGTTGATGTTTAACTTCTCGAGTTCTTTATATACTCTGGATATTAGCCATGATAGATGTAGGGTTGATGAAGAATTTCCCTAGTCTGTTTGTCGGCTGTCATTATCTGAAAGACACACATGCTAACTTATTAGTGTATATTGGACTTATAATTTATGATATAGGATAAACATACTAAAATCTATAGTCCTAAAGAAGGTAAACATCATGGAGGTCCCTAGGGAAGAATCTTAATCCTCAATCAGAAGGGCAAACAGGATAGACATCATAAGTAGGAGAAGACAGGGTATAGCTCAGGAACCTTCCACATGGACCCTCTAAAAGACTCTACCTATCAGAGTATCAAAACAGATGCCAAGATTCATAGCCAAATTTCAGACATAATGCAGGGAATCCTTTGGAAGGAGGAAGAGATAGAAAGGCTGGACGGGACTGGAGCTCCACAAGGAGACCAATAGAGCCAAAATTCTGAAACCAGGGGGTCTTGAATAGACTGATGGATCAAGCAAGGATCATGCAGGAAAAGGACCTTGATGCCCTGCTCAGATGTAGCCATGGGCACCTCTGTCTTCTTGCAGGTCCCTAGTAAGGTGAACAGGGGTAGTCACTGGTATGAATTTGATTGCCTATTGTTTGGTCACTTTTCCCTGGAAGGAGGCCCTCCTAGGCCACAGAAAAAGTGCATACAGACAGTTTTGATGACATCTGGCAGGAAAGGGTTAGGTAGTAGGGGAGATGGACCTCCCTTGTCATTGGACTAGTGGAGGGACATAATGGGGGATGAGAAAGAGAGAGAGAGGATGGGACCAGAAGTAGATGAGAGAGGGGCCTACAGCCAGGACACAAATTGTAATAATTAATATAATAGAGAAATAATTAAAATTTCAAAGATTTAAATAATACTGCAATTAAAAATTTTTAAGCATTGCAGTTTCAAGAAAATGCCCAGTAGAAAAAAACTAACAAATATCACTTGAAAAAAACAATTTGATTACAAATGATCAATTTTAGAGGGTAATAAGTAAGGACTAATGAGGATCTTTCAAAGCAAGCAAAAAAATAGTCAGTAGCAAGACACCAACTATCATTAACTATCTTATTCAATGTGATTAAAGTATCTAATCAATATACATAATGTGGGTGAGTAAAAAAGACAATGAAACTGAAACTATTCTTCTTAAATATATGCAAATCACCTAAACAGATATACAGACAGAATTGAGTATATAAAAAGGACAGTCAGTTAAAATGGAGCCAAAAGAGAATAGACTGGCTACTTTTATATCCAATAAAATAGACTTCAATTCTAAACTATAAATGGGGCAAAGAGGGTTGTTATATAAGGACAAATATGTCATGTGTGAGACTGCAATAATTATAAATATCTATGTACCAAAAAACAGCACAATTATATACCCATGTTTTGCATGTATACCCATGTAGAGATAAGCTATTATAAGAGTATTAATTAAAATAATCCTTTACAATCAGTGCTAAATGTTCCAAGCTGCATATCCCCTTTGAATATTCTGAAAAAGTGGATATAACTGTTGTGTACTGAACTGCCAGTCAATAACAGCAGATTCACATACATAGATATATAGATTTACAAGTGTACTTGAGACCATTCTTTAGAAAAGATCTATTAAAAACCATTCTCTTTTACAATGCTTTAAAAATTATAGAGGTGAATTTCTAAACTTAAATCTGTTATTCGACATTTTCCCTTCACACTCTCTTATCTTCCTCTCACATCTGTCAGCCCCAAATCCCTACTAGTCCCTTTCCCATGTTCATACTTTTTGTTTTGTTCTGTTTTGTGCTCCATTGAGTTTAACTGGGACCATCTGATTAGCTATGTATTTGAATGTATATGATGGAGCTGACCAGCAATTGGTACACAATGTAGGGAGATTCTGTCATGAACTGAAGTGGCCCATTTATCTCATGAAACTAATGGCTCCAGGTCAAGACAATATGACCTTTATGTCTTGACAAGGAATTACTGGATGCATCTGTTCATTTTGAAAGACAAATTGGTAACCAACCAGACCTTTAAAGAAGAGCTAACTCCAATACTATTCAAACTATTCCACAAAATAGAAACAGAAGGAACATTACAAACTCATTCTATGAAGCTACAGTCACCTTGATACCTAAACCTCACAAAACCCAACAAAGAAAAATTCAGGCCAGTCTCCCTTGTGGGCAGCGATGCAAAAATACTCAACAAAATACCCTCAAATCCAAATCCAAGAACACATCAAGGATAGCATCTACTATCACCAAGTAGGCCTAATACCTGGTATGCAAGGGTGATTCAGTGTATGGAAACCCGAGAATGTAATCCACCATATAAACAAACTCAAAGAAACACACACACACACACACACACACACACACACACACACACACACGATCATCTCCATAGATGCTGAAAAAGCATTTGACAAAATCCAACACCAGTTCATATGCTCACTTATAAATATATACTACCTGTTAATTAAATGATAATCATGCCACAATCCACAAACACAAAAAAGACTAACTGAAGTGTTACCTTTTAAATATGTTTTATTTTTATTTCTTCTGCCTCTTCTCCACCCCAATCTCTTTCAATTCCTCAAAACCAGGTAGTAGAGAGAAAGGGCTAGTAGAAAGAAGAGGCATAATTTTCCTTAGCTACCTTCTGCTAATTAGGGTTGTCAGGCAAGACCAATTTTCTTTTCAGGATATCTCTAACTTCTTCTCATCCACCAGCATCAACAGCAACCAGGAGTAGCGAGGGAGGTGGGGAGAGCACCAGTAGCCTTCTTTCTTGGAGCTCTACTCCTTCTGAACTCTGTCACTTATTACCTCTCCAGAGTACTAAGATTTAAGCTTTCTGTAGTTGGCAAATGTCCCCTCTCAGAGTCTGCACTGGGCAAATCGTTTGCTGCTGTAGACAGTCTGAATCGGTGTTATATCCAAACTTGGGATCAAAACAAAACCATGTTTATATCTACAACAGCTAAGTAAAAAGCAGGGTTCAAAGGCAGACCCATGGGTCTTCCTGGGAAGGGGACATAGAATAGATTTTGCAGGTAGACTGGGGTGATAAGCAGATATAGGGGGAATGGAAGGAGAGAGTATGGTGAGAGACAACTGGAATTGGAGGGCATTTTCGCTGGATGGGGAGATGTGGAAACCTACTGCAGTAGAAACTGACAGTATTTCACAGGATGATTGTAAATAAAACTGCTGTTAATGCAGAATATAGAGTTTAAACCAGCCATTTTCTCTAAGTAATTTCCAGTGGTGGGAGTAGGACACCAACCCTACCATGAAACATTTGACTTACAATCTATCCTGTCTGCAAGATATGCTGCGGCAATCAAGGCACAGAATTTCTGAGAGTGGCCAACCAATGGCTGATTTAATTTGAAGCCCACAGAATGAGAGGGAGTCCCTGTTAGAAACTGCCTAGATGACCAGAAAATAGAGGCTTGATAGCCTAGAGACCTAAGATAGAAAAAAATCAATACATTAATTTCTAAATATGTCCTGCTATATGCTTAGATGGTGCTTAGCCCAACCATCATCAGAAAGGCTTCCTTGAGCAGCTGATAAAGCAGATGTGGAGACCCACTGCCAAATATTACTAAAAGAAAGAGAGAGTCCAAATTGGGGATCTCCATCAGGTCCCTTCCATTGGAGCTCAGGGAACCCTACAGAAGAGGAGAAGGAAGAGTTGTAGATCCAGAGGGGTCGAGGACACCAGGAGAACATGTCACACAGAATCAATTAATCAGAGTTCATAGTGGTTGGCAGGGACTGAAGTGAAAAATCAGAGAGCCTTTATGGATCTGAATACATGCTACAGTTTTTAACTTGGTATTTTTGTGGGACTCCTAACAGTGGGAGTCGATGTGTCTCTGAATTTTTCACCTGCTTATGGTACACATTTTCTCTTACTAGGTTTCTTTTCCCATCCCTGATATTAGAGTTTTAAAGTAATCTTCTTGGATCTTTTTATGCAATGCTCAGTTGATACCACTGAAAATCTTGCTCATTTTTAAAGGAAAAATGGAGGTGGGATGGACGTGAGGTAGAGGAGAGGTGGGGAAAGAGCTAGGAGGAACTTAAGGAGAAAATATTGCAAGCAGGATGTATTATATGAGAGAAGTATTAAAAAATAATTGAATGCAATATATTTTTGAAAAAGGAAGAGGGAGACAGACAGAGAGATAGAGAGACATAGAGATAGAGAGACAGAGAGAGGGAGAGAGCAATCTATGTGTAACCCTGTTCTATAATCTCATCACTTGGAAGGTTGAGTCAGGAAGGTTGGCTCTTTGAGAACACTACAATCTACCTCTTAAGAACTAGCATTATAAAATGCTTTTAAAAGACACATTACCTTTAATGTGTCTTTAAATTCCTTTAAACTTGGGAGGTTAAGGGTAGCATATCTCTGAGTTTAAGGCTTGTCTGGTCTATAAAAAGAATTCCAGGACAGCCAAGTTTAGATAAACCTTGTCAAAAGAAAATAATAAAATGAAGTATTAACTGTGATCTTAAATAAACTGTGTACTGCTTTATTTTAATAAACAAAAAATGTAAATTAAATAATAAGGAAATAATAACAGAATAAAATTTAAGAGACACGAGAAATTATAGAACACAACAACATAACTAATGATTGAAGTTTTAGAAAAATAAAAATAAACAAAAACAAGGAAATTAAGAAAAAGGAACACGTTTAAGTTACTTTAAAAATGAAAATGGAAACCTAACTTTAATACAGTTAGAAGTTCTGTAATGGTATTTCCCCAGGAATCAGGAAAGGATGTAAGAAATGATTGTGAGTAGTTACTCTACATTCTTCCTAGATCAAATAATGGAAATACACAAAATCTGAATACACAGTGCCTGAGAAAAATTAGAGAGAGGCAGGGAGGAGATGAGGGAGGGTGGGTGGGATTGGGAGGGAATGAGGGAGGGGGCTACAGCTGGGATACAAAGTGAATAAACTGTAACTAATATAAAAAATAAAATTTTAATTTAAAGAAAAAGAGAAAGGGAAGAAAATAGCAGAGGAAAAAGAAGAAAGGAGAATAGGATGAGAAAGAGAAATAAAGAGAAGAAAGGGGAGTGAAGGATAGGAAGTGTGCCAGTTATTTACTGTTGTGTAACAAACTAATTTAAAACCTACAGTGGCTTGGCACAGTTCAGAGTCCCTCGTTCTTGAGGCTAATGGTGTGCTGCACCACTTCAAGTGTGAGGTTTTCCTAATTTAGTTAGATGATACGGGAAGACCCAGCCCGGTGTGGGCAGCTCCATCCCCTTGACAGGGGACGCGAACTGTGTAAGAGTAGAGAAATCAAGCCGAAGCAAGCAAGCAAGTGGGCGTGTTTGTATTTATTTCTCTCTGCTGTTGATGTGGATGTGATGTGACTACGTATTTGAAGTTCTTACCTTGACTTCTCTAAGTGATGAAATTGTGAAAAAAAATCAGTAGAGAATTGTGAGCTATAAAATAAACCCTTTCTCACATAAAAAAAGCATTTGTGAACAAACAACTATGTAAACAGCCCCATAATAGTTAATGGGTTTACTACCAATTTTTACCTAATGCAGGTGAAACTGACAATAATCCTTCCTAAAGTCCTGTAAAATATTAGAGAGAAAGCTATAATTCTAAAACCATTTTTGAAGTCATTTTATATATATATATATATATATATATATATATATGAGAATTATATAATAAGAAAGTAAAATCATGGTCAATATTCCTGATAAATACTAAACATAAATCCACAACAAAACAATAACAATTCAAGTTTAAGGTCATGTTCAAAGAAACCTCCACTGTTTCAAAATGAGATTTATATAGAGATGTTAAGAATGATATAATGAAAACAGAATATTAATAGAGTGAGGGAATATGCATATGATAAATTATATTGTTACATGATAATGCATTTACAAAGTTAGCATACTTGCTTTAAAATATTAGAACTAATAATTTATAGAAAAAATATACCTCAGCACAACATATTGCTTTAAAATACTAGAACTAATAATTTATAGAAAGAATATACCTCAGCACAACAAAGGTGTACGTGACTAGTCCAGAGAAGATATCATATTCCATGAAGTCTTGAATTTTTTTTCTCAGTTAATCATAGTAATAGCCAAAACAATTACAAAAATCACTTAAATAAAATCACCTCAAAACAGAAAAAAAATATTTAAAGGTAAACTCAAATTGTATATTTTCCAGTGATAAAACAGGACAAGCTTCATATATCCATTCTTTGTAATACATTTTAGAGGCTATGTATCCAAAAGTAAAACCAAACAAAAACACAACATTGCAACACAGTTTTCATATAACACAGGAAAGGAAGGAATGACCTAGGAGACCAGATATAGGTTGATTTGACAATTGATAAACAACTTTTTTAAATTAAAGACATATTTGGACATTATATGAAACATTCCGGTTAATCATTCTTTTCTGTACTGATCTCAGGCCTGTATATGGCAGAGAATATTACACCGTATTAAGACGGAAAGTAGTGAGAGAGGAGGACGATCAAGGTCCATACTTAACATTCAAAGTTAAGCCACCAGTGGGCAGTCTCCTTTTTTAAGGTAACACCTATGGAATTTTCTACATTTCCAAAATTATCACTGCCAACTAGGGTCCAAGTATCAGAAATGTGCGACAACAGCTAATATTTCATATTTTCAACGATAACATGTGTTTGAAGATATATATTTACATATATATGAACATACATATTATGACTGCATATTTTATGAAAAGACAATAATATTAGCTGATGATATAGATCAGTGGGAAAGTGAGATTACTGAAAAAAGCTTGAGAATCTGCATTGTATTTCAGAATCCCTGTGAAATTTAGGCATAGGACTATAAGCTCACGTGGAACACCATTACTATGGTCATCAAGAGAGAAAGATTACTGGCACTTGCTGGCCTACCAGCCTAGCTGAAAATTAGTGAGATTTGGATTCAGTGGGAGACTTCCTTATTCCTTTTTCCTTATTCCTTAAGGAATAAGGAAGACAGTGACAGATTTGGACACCAAATATCCTTCTCTGCCCTAAATAAACACACAGACATGCACACGCATACACACACACACACACACACACACACACACACACACGTGCACACATGTTTATCTACACCCATACAAAAGAAATGATAACAATGTGCAAAGGATATGGATAAACCTTTACAAAGAAGAAGGAATATAAATTTGCATGTAAATAAAGATGTTCAATATAACTAATTACTATAAACATGTGAATTAAACCACAGGCACTTATTACTTCACACCTGGTAGAGGGAACACTCTTCAGTGAATATAACACACTGAATGCTGAAAAGGACATAAGCAGAGGTAAATCCTTTGACACCACTGATAGAAATGTAAACAACCACAATCATTATGGAAAAGAGCATGGGCACCCTGTTATTTCAGGAGGCTTCAGTTAGAATGTTTTGTGTTAGGAAACCAAGTCAAGCCCACGCATAAAAGATCAAATGGTATCGTTTGTACCCTGACTCGAAAAAAAACAAATCATAAAATTAAAGAGTGGGTTGTCAGTGTACTTAACTGGTAGAGTTAACCTGGAACAGGTGTCGGCCAGCAGCTTAGCGTCACTAACGCACCCAGCTAAAAGCAACACCCCACCAAAAGGCAACATCTACAGAATTAATAATTAGATTAGTACCATGTTATCAGAGGCTAGGATCATCGTCGAAAAGAATTTTTCAGCCTAAAATGGCTCCAAGTACAAAGATACAAGGAGGTCAGGAGTTGTACAGTTAAGTGACTACCGTTAATGGTTATTCACTTACTGCAGGGGTAGATCTGAGGCATTCAAAGTACCAAAGAAACAGTGCTTTTAGTGAATCCACAGCCACATGCTCAGGAGCCTTATGAACACCTTTTAGTGAAAATGCGTTCATAGTGTTGGTTAAAGTGAATACATGTTCCGTTTTGTAAAAAATAAATAAAGAAATAAACCAATAAATTATTTTAATAAAATTCTAAAATTATATAAATATTATAAATTAACTTTTAAAAGCGTAATTCATTAAGTTTCCATTACTCACCTCCTAATGCACAGATGTTGTTTTCTTGCTACTGCTGTTATAACAACTCCAAACAGAAGTAACCTGGGGAAGAAACAGTTTCTTTCACCCGCTACCTGCCAGCTAACTGTCAATCACTAAAAGAAGGCAGGGCAAGACCAGAAACAGGAACAGAGTCTGGAAGTATAACAGGAAAGTGGCTTCATGATTTGCTTACATTGAGCCCCCACACTCAACCAAAATTGATAGATCCTAGACCCACCTGCCCAGGTTTATATTGCTCACACTGGCCTAGGCTTCTTTATCAGAAAGAAAATTAAAAGCAAAGCAAAACAAACAAACAAACAAACAAAACCAGAAACAACAACAACAACAAAAAACAATACAAAATGCATCAATCAAACAAACAAACAATCAAACAAATGAAATAATCACCCACCAGAAATGCCTACAGGACAATCTGATCCAGGTATGTCTTCCAGGGATGTTACCACTTCCTGGGTGACTGTATCTTGTGTCAAGATGAAAAGAAAAGCTCTAAAAAGCAAAAGAATATTTCAAAGTTAATGGCTGCCAGTGGTGGCAAAAGATCAGTGCCTCAATAGGGAAATACACTGTAGAAACATTGGCTTCTTGTGGCCAGTTCTGTTCCACCACTGAGCCAATTCTCCAGCTTCCTTGGGAAAGTTCACTAACGATATGGGAAAAAGTCCTCTCGCCATCTTCCTTCCCACTGTTCCCAGATGGAAGAGAGGTACTCACACAGTGAAAACTTTGCCATAAATCCTTTGCCAGGGATTATGGATGACTGTGCTCATGACTGAGACAGTGCCAAACTCAAATAAAAAGAAAGACATTTTATCCCAGTAAATTCAAGTGGGAAATCTGCAAAGAAAAACATAACTAAATGGCACTGTTCCTGACAGGATGACTTTGGATTCACTCCTTAGTTCCATCCCTCTCCTAGGTTCCCTCCCTCTCTCATATTCTATCGTGCTTTTGAGCAGGAGGACTTTGGAGCACTCTCTGCAATATTGTCAGGATTAATTTAAAGTACAGCTTTACAAAGGACATTAATTCTAGTGGGAAATGCTGTAAAGAGGTAGTAGGAGAGCAAAATGTTAATGCTAACTATGTGTTCACTCTATTTCTCCTCCTGAATTATTTACACTCTTGCTCTTGTTTACTTTTTTGGTTCTTGAGTTTTTAATCTAAAATATCTTCATATTTATTATTTTTTTTAATTTTATGAAAATAATAAGGTAGTCTGGGGAAACTTGCTGGCAAATTTGTAATTGCCATTCCAGGAGTGTTCAAAGTCTTACACCAAACTATGATTGAGGCTACTAATACCAGACATGTTTATAAGCTCTGTTATCTGGAGATAGTGACATACTCACTCCTGAAACTGTCTGACAGATGATGTATTTAGACCAGTGGTTTAGAGCCACAGTGTAAGACAATCCATCATGTTGTACGGTAACAGACCAAGATATGACAGTATGTAATCATGAAAACAATATGAGTTTATTATAGTATACAAGTAATGTTTAAATATGCAACAGACACCTTTTGGTACAGGGATAAAACTTTAACAAAGTGTATAAGAAATGCACAAAATCGTTTCTTAATTTATGGCTTTCCTGGATAGGTCAAACACTTCTTAAGTAAAAATGATCTTATCATTATTTTGTACATATGAATAGATGGGTATTGTTGTCATTATTTGTGTCATTATGCTTTACTATGAATCATCCTTCTACCCAGCTGTCATGTCTCACAATTGTTGACTTCCTGTTGCTGGTCCCTTGCATATTTCCAATTTGTTTTTCTGTCACATGAATCTCATTACCCTCCAGTGTCTCTCATCACCTCTCATTTAAGATTTTCTTCCATCTCTTTCCATGGATCCCTTTCTACTATCATAATGGAACATGTATTTATGTATGTGTTTGCACACACACACAGACACATACAATTTGAAACTATGTTTGACATAAGAAAGGTGACTTTTTAGTTTGTATTGCTTGACATAATGATTTCTAGGTCTATCTATTTTCTTTCAGATGTTATGATTTTATTTTTGTTATATATGAATAATATTTATTGCATATGGTACCACATGTTCTGTTTCCATTTGATGATGGACATCTAGAGTTGCCCATTTTCTAGATATAAATCATGAAGCATTACATCTAGTTAAGTGAGGAGCTCTGTGGTTTGTTGACTTGGAATCATTCCTCTATTTACAAGAAAAGACATATCTGGATCACAGTAGCTCCTCCTCCTCTCTCTTCTCTCCTCTCCCTTCCTCTCCCCTCCCCTTCCCTCTCCCCTCCTCTCCCCTCCCCTTCCCTCTCCTCTCCCCTCCTCTCCCCTCCCCTTCCCTCTCCTCTCCCCTCCTCTCCCCTCCCCTTCCTTCTCCCCTCCCCTCCCCTCCCCTCCCCTCCCCTCCTCTTCTCTCCTCTCCTCTCCTCTCCTCTCCTCTCCTCTCCTCTCCTCTCCTCTCCTCTCCTCTCCTCTCCTCTCCTCTCCTCTCCTCTCCTCTCCTCTCCTCTCCTCTCCTCTCCTCTCCTCTCCTCTCCTCTCCTCTCCTCTCCTCTCCTCTCCTCTCCTCTCCTCTCCTCTCCTCTCCTCTCCTCTCTTCTTCTCTTCTTTCTCCTGTCCTCTCCTGTTCCTCTCCTGTCCTCCCGTCCTCTCCCCTCCCTTCCCCTCCTTCCCTTTCTCCCTCCCTGTCTTTCTCTCTTTCTTTCTTTCTTTCTTTCTTTCTTTCTTTCTTTCTTTCTTTCTTTCTTTCTTCTTCTTCCTGTCCTTCCTCCTCCTTCTTGTCTTCTTCCCCTCTCCTCTTTGCCCTTTCTTCTTCTTGTTCTTATTGTTGTTGTTCTTCTTCTTCTTTTTCTTCATCTTCCTATTCTAAAATCAATAGTCAGTAAATAAACAAGGATTTCACTTTCTTCACCTTCTGGTCAGCATTTATTGCTAGTTGTTTTCTGCACGATAGCCATTATGGGAGGCTATGCATCTTTTTTCTTTTTTCATAATTAGCTATTTTCTATTCACTCTGCATCCTAGTTGTAGCACCATCCCTCATCCCCTCCCAGTCTCTTCTCCCTCATCCCCCATCACTTACTCCTCAGAAAAGGGGAGCTCCCTTTCCAGTCCACCACAGCTCATCAAGTTGCATCAAGACTGAGCATGTCCTCTTCCACTGAGGCCTGGTAAGGCTGTCCTGCCAGGGGGAAGTGATTACAAAGCTGGCAAGTGAATCCTTGTCCAATGCTGTCTCCACTTCCCTTTTAGAAGATTCACATGAAGCCTAAGCTGTCTTTCTACTACATCTTTGCAGAGGGCCCTGGTCCAGTTTATGCATGGTCCTTAGTTGATGTTTCAATCTCAGCAAGTCCCTTTAGGCACTGAGTAGTTGGCCGTGTTGGTCTTCTTATGAAGCTCCTGTCAGCTCTGCGTCCTTTTCTCTTCCCTCCCACTTTTCCTTAAGACTCTCTATGCACCTGACCAATGTCTGGCGGTGAGCCTCAGCATCCATTTTGAGGTACTGCTGGGTGGAGTCCCTCAGAGGACAACTCTGAAAGGATCCTGACTGCAAGATTAGCAGAACATTTTCCATGATGTCAGGGGTTGGCACTCTCCCATAAAGTGGGTCTTTGGCTGTGCCATGCAGTGCTTGGGCATTCCCTCAGTCTCTATCTGAACTATCTTTATCCTATCACATCTTGGAGTCAAAGTAAACTTGCGGTTGAAGATTTCCTGGGTAGTTTGAAGTTTCCCCCACCCGTACTAGGAGATTAGTCTAGTCAGAAGGTGCCCTCTTCAGTCTCTATGGCCTCTGCTTCTAGTAGTCTCTGCTTGAATCTCCATCCTATACTCTCAGGAGCCTAACCTGACTTAGGTTTCCAGTTTATCACAGCGATACCACCATCTGCTCTTTCTCTTTTCTCTACAGGCCTTCCATCCTCTTGCCCTTGCTCTCTCCAGGTCTGATCTCCACCCTTTTAACTCTCTGCTTTGTTCCCTCTCTTCAGCCATGACCTCTGTTGATTCTATCTCACCTTCCAAGTGAGATTTATGCATCGTCCCTTGGATCCTCCTTGTTATTTATCTTCTTTGAGTCTATGCCTCCTAGTATGCTCATCCTGTACTATATGGCTGGAATTTTAAACTGAATTCATTTGTATTTTTCTGCTGACTAAAAGAATTGCACATTTAAAAAATATTTGAAGAGTTACTTCTTATATTTAAAACTGGTCTTTCAGTTTTTACGCTCATTTGTGGACTGCATGATATGACTCTTCTTGTCTATATGTTTTTCAGTAAAGAACTGAATATATATATATATAATTTTAGATATAATTTTAGTTACACATGCTACCTTTTCACTCAGGTAACCATTTCTTTTACTAGGCTGATTTTTTTCTAAAATATATTAATAATATTACATTACATTTTCCTATGTGTTAAATCTTGGGATTTTACACTGTATTGTTGGATTCTCCTTCAAAACAAAAAACAAAACAAACAAAAAAAAAAACAGAGGTCTTGCTTATCTATTAAAATGTTTTATCTATGCTTTTCTTTAGCAGTTTAAAAGTTTCATGTCTTTTTGTTGTTGCTTTATTTTGTTTGGTTTTAATTCAGGTTTTAACTTGTGTAACCTCAGCTGTCCTGGACTCCCTTTGTAAATCAGGGTGCCCTCAAACTCACAGAGTTTCACCTGTTTCTGCCTTCCTGAGTGCTGGGATTACAGGTGTGCACCACCATGTCCTTTATTAAGGTTTGAGATATAGATTTTTTTTCTTCTATATGGTTATATCTAATCTCCTTAAGCACCATTTAAATAAAGACTCAATTTTTCCAGTACACAATTTTGACACCTTTGTGGAAAATCATAACATAACTTCACTTATTTCTCTGTTTAATTCATTGTTTTCATGTCTGTTAAAATTTCATCTTGCCCCATCAAAATGGCAGTCATTATGAAAACAAACAGCAATATTGCTATCACAGATGTTGAGAAAAATGAACTCTTTTACACTGTAAATGGGAATGTAAAATTCTAGAAACTGGGAAAATAGTATGGAGGTGGCTCAAAATAGTAAAAATAAAAAAAAAAAGATAGATAGATGATATGACCTTGCTACACCACTTCTGAGTACTTGGAAAAAAGACTCATATCAACACATTGCATAGATTCTGCATACTAATGTTTACTGATGAACTATTTTACATAGTTAAATTATGGAAACAGGCTTGATTTCTAAAAAGAGGAATATATAAGAAAAAAATTACAAACACACAGAGTTGAATTATTTTATTTATTTATAACTTATAATTTATTCACTTAATATTCCAATATTAGCTTGGAGGCTTCTCCTGGTATCCTTCCAGCTCCAACCTCCCTCCCTCTTCCAACCCTAACCCCCTACATTTCCTTCCCCTAGTCCACTGAAAGGGGACATCCTTCCCTACCTTTGACCCTAGAAGTACTAACTGGATCCTCTTCCTTCCTCTGTGGCCTGGGAAGGCCACCCTGCCAGGGGAAAGTGATCAAAGAACAGGCAACTGAGTTCATGTCAGAGACAGCACTCGTATAGATACTGAGCTGCCAATGGGCTACACCTGAGCAGGGAGTCCACGTCTTCTCCATGCATGGTCCTTGGTGGGTGCGTTAGTCTCTGCAGGATCCTCTAGACACATATTTTTTGTTTTGTTGGCCCCCTTGTGGAGCTCCTGTCCCCTCCAGAGTCCATATAACACTCTCCATTCTTCCACATTACTCCCTGTGTTCTGCCCAGAGTGAGGCCTTGAGTCTCAGTATCTGCTTCGGTCCCCTGCTGGACAGTCTTTCAGGGGACATATATGGTAGACACCTGTCCTCTTCCCTCCTTCTACTGCTTATCCTGTTTTCCCTTCTGAATGAGAATTAAGCATCATCCCAGGGTTTTCCTTGTTATTTAGCTTCTTTAGGTCTTTGTATTTTAGTATGGTTATCCTAAATTATATGGCTAATATCTGCCTATAATGATGCCCCACCATACAATAGGGGCATTTGCTCAGTTATGTTCATAGCAGCTTTATTACTAATAGCCAGAATCTAGAAACAACCTAGATGTCCTTCAACCAAATACAGAAATTGTGGTACAATGGAATAATACTCAGCTATTAAAAACAAGGAAATCATGAAAATTGCAAGCAAATGGATGGAACTAGAAAAAGATCATCCTAAGTGAGATAACACAGAAGCAGAATGTTTGTGATATATACTCACTTAAAAGCAGATATTAGCCACATAATACAGGATAATAAAGTTGAGTTTTGTCAGCAATGAAGATCTTTAATACCGGTCATTTTATGTAAATTGGGAGATTACTATTTGCATACTGAGTGAACTAAGTTGGTCTATGGAAGGCAAGCATCATGTTTTTTTCCCACTTCTGTTTCCTAGATGTATTTATAGTAAGAAATATATAAAGTAAAATAAATTGTAAAATAAAATACATAAACTTAAATAATGGTAAAGTTGTTTAGGGAAACAGAGCAGGTAAGTAAGAGTGTGGGATTGCAGTACAGAGAAGGTAGGTGGTTTGTAGGTTGAAGTCAGTCACTTAAATGATTGTTGTGACAGAATACATTACAAAAGCAACTTATAGAGTAGAGGGCTTATTTGAGCTTGCACAACTTGAGGTTAGAGAACATGATAAGCAGGAAGACACAGGCGTCAGGAGCATGAAGCAGCTGGTCACATTGTTTTTACATTCAGGAAGCAAAAATGATGGTGCTCAGTCAACATGATGCTCCTGTCTTATTCAGACCAGGACTCTAGCCAATTGACCTTAGCTACTCACCTTCAGTCCTGAAGCTGTTCAAGGGTGTTAATGAAGCCTCTTTTTTGATGTGCACCAACTTTCTAATTGTGAGACTGGGTACAATGAAAAATTAAATTGTGTGATTGCAACATTTTTTTTTACATTCAAAGGAGAACTCTTTTATTTTTATTAAGGAAAGCTTGGATAAGGCAAGAGAGAAATCAAATTGAACAAATGCCAAATCCTTCAGTACTATGTGGTAAGGCATCTGGGGCCTTACACACAATAATTGTTCTTACAATAATTTGTTCTCTAAAATGCTTGGGAAGCCCTGTAGCACCCATATCTAGCTCCTTTATGAAACATAGGTTTGTTTTTGAGAATGTCTGTCTCTGTATGCAGTTTTCTTGGACAGACAGCCTGTGTTTTGGCATTGTCGACACCTTCTGGTATTAATGCAATTTAGATTTCTTCTTCCCAGCTTCACACAATAGACCTCAGGGTATCCTGTCCATGTCACACATTGCATCACTGCAGCAGCTCAAGGAATCCATGGTAAAACACTCCATGACCCCCTTAATGTTTTATTTTTCTTGATTACAAAACCAGTATCATACAGATGCGATTGCCAAGTTCTGCTGACAGCTCCATATGGATTATGCGTTCCTTGCACCACACTTCCATCTTCCTTTGAGTGTTAACTACAGCCGGGGAAATATTCTAGGGTGTTGTTTAGGGGCATCTACCACTTTCCTGAGTGACATTCTCAGTTCCGACTCACCTATCAAATGTGCTTTTATTAAAACTATATGGAGCCTCTGATGGGTAGTGTTTTGCCACCTGGGACATTTGCTGTTGACCTACTACAGAGTGTAATTTCCCTGTTAAATAGTACTAAGATTGTCACAATTGCAAATGCTTTCAAACTCTGCTTGTCTGCAATGTTAAACTTGATCAAATTATTTTCTTTGCTAAACCGGACCTTTTCCACATCTTTCTGCTACAGATTTTGATATTTTTACTGTAGACAATGATGAAAGCAGAAAGTACCGCTATTCCAGTCCTAATGTTACAATTTTGGCAACATGATCAGATTTGAGATCAATTACAGGCATACTTCCGGCCATGCCTGTGAGGCATTTCTTGAAGATCGAAGAAAAAAAAAAAAGTATTCCCTAAAATGGTAAATACTCTGACAATGGGCCAGATATAAAGCGGTCTGCCTGAACAGCAAGGCTGTTTTTTGCCTGACTACGTGCCCTCATTCTTTGCTGGCATGTGCATTTCCTGTGCTCCTACTTCTGCTGCATGTTGATGCCAGAATACAGCATCATTGGTCTTGTGACATGAAGTTCAGCTCCTTTTAAGAAATACCCTACACTTCAGTTCTGAACTGGAGTAGCTGAGGCATCTAGCTCGATAGATTAAGACACTAGTGAATTTTCTGGTGTGTGAATAGCTCTTACCTGCTTGTGTAGTCTGCATTGTTTAAGACAATATAACAGTCAGTTTTTACCCTAGAGAATCCTGACAAATATATTATGCCATCTTGAAAATTACTCAGTCAAATAAATTTACTCAGTCAAATAAATTAATTCATTATTCATGTATTCATCTTCATTCAATTTCTCATAGAGAGGTAGGGTAGAAAGTTAAAAACACAGTAACAGACCTGTCTTCATCCTTCTAGGACATCCCATTTACTAATCACCCTGATGGAGTGATGCAATCTTTGATGCCAAGTATTCAGTTCCAACTTCAGCATTCTTGAACTGTATGGAAAGGAAAGACCAACAGGTACCTCCAGACTTTGTCCAAGCAGTGCTGATAAAGTGCTCAGAAAATATCCAGAGTTGGAGCCCCAAAATTATGCAGTTCAGAAGTCATTTTCACTGACAGCTAAAGAATGAAAAGACAAGACAAAATTTTGTATATAGCTGGTGACAACCACATTAACACAATAGCATAGCAGAGATCAGACTCAGAAAGCCAAAATGTCTGATCTGTTCTTAGGAGCCAGGACATTTTTTTAAATATTTATTACAGTTTATTTACTTTGTATCCTAGCTGTAGCCCCCTCCCTCAATCCCTCCCAATCCCACCTTTCCTCCCTCATCTCCTTCCTTCTCCTCTCTAAGTCCACTGATGGGAGAGGTGCTCCTCCCTTCCATCTGATCCTAGCTTATCAGATCTCTTCAGGGCTGGCTACAATGTCCTCTTCTGTGGCCTAGCAAGGATGCTCCTCCCTCGGGGAGGGGAGAGGTCAAAGACCCAGCCACTGAGTTCATGTCTGAGACAGTCTGTTTCCCCAAATAAGGAACACACTTGGATACTGAGATGTGATGGGCTATATCTGGTCAGGGGTTCGAGGTTATATCCATTCATGGTCCTTGGTTGGAGAAACAGTCTCCAGATCATACTAACTCTCCTTTCATATGATTCCCTGCATTCTGCCCAAGATTTGGTTATGAGTTGCAGCGTCTGTTTTGATACACTACTGGGAAGAGTCTTTCAGGGGTCCTCTGTGGAGGCTCCTGTCCTGTTACTTGTTTTCTCCTGTTTCCAATATTCATCCTATTTGTTTTTCTAAGTGGGGATTGATCATCTTACCCCAGACCCTCTTTTTTGTTTATCTTCTTTAGATGTACAGATTTTAGTATGTTTTTCCTATCTCATAGGTCTAGTACCCACTTATAAGTGAATATATACCAATGTGTATCTTTCTGCTTCTTAGATACCTCACTCAGGATGATTTTTTTTCTAGGTCCCACAATTTGCCTGCAAATTTCATGATTTCCTTGGTTTTAATTGCTGAGTAGTTTTCCATTGTGTAAAAGTATCACAGTTTCTGTATCCATTCCTCAACAGAAGGACATGGGTTTTTTTTCCAGGTTCTGGCTATTACAAATAAAGCTGCTATGAACATGGTTGAGCAAATGTCCTTGTTGTGTACTTGAGCTTCTTTTGGCTATATGCCTAGGAGTGGTATAGCTGGATCTTGAGGAAGCACTATTTCTAATTGTCTGAGAAAACACCCGATTGATTTTGAAAGTGGTTGTACAAGTTTACATTCCCACCAGCAATGCAGGAGGGTTTGCTATTCTCCACAACCTCTCCAGAATGTGTTGTCACTTGAGTTTTGATCTTAGTCATTCTGATGGTTGTCAGGTGAAATTTCAGGGTCTTTTTGATTTGCAACTCTGATGGCTAAGGGCTTTGAGCATTTCTTTAAGTGTTTCTCTTCCATTCTGTATTCCTCTACAGAGAATTTTCTGTTTACCTCTGTATCCCATTTTTTATTTGGATTGCTTGATTTGTTGCTTTTTAACTTCTTTTGTTCTTTATATTTGGGATATCAGCCCTCTGTCAGATATAGGGTTGGTGAATATCCTTTCCCAGTCTGTAGGCTGTTGTGTTGTTCTGACAATAGTACCTTTTGCTTTACAGAAGCTTTTCAGTTTCATGAGGTCCCATTTATTGATTCTTGCTCTTGGAGCTTGTGCTGTTGGTGTTCTGTTCAAGAAGTTGTTGCCAATGAGTTCTAGGCTCTTCTCCACTTTTTCTTCTAACAGATTGAGTGTATCTGGTTTTATGTTGAGGTCTTTGTTCCACTTGGACTTCAGTTTTGTGCAGGGTGATAAATATCGATCTATTTTCATTTTTTCTCCTTGTAGATATCCAGTCGGACCAGCACCATTTGTTGAAGATGCTGTCTTTTTTCCATTGAATGGTTTTGGCTTCCTTGTCAAAAATCAATGAAAATAAAGGTACAACATACCCAAATTTATGGGACACGTTGAAAGCAGTGGTCAGAGGAGGATTCATAGCACTATGTGCTTCAAGAAGAAATTTGTAATATCACATACAAGCAACTTAATGGCCCGTCTGAAAACCATACAAAATAAAAAAGAAGCAGATACATCTAAGAGAAGCAGACAGCTGGAAATAATCAAATGCAGGGCAGAAATCAATCAATTAGAAACAAATAAAACTATTCAAACAATCAATGAAACAAAACCTGGTTCTTTGAGAAAATCAACAAGATAGACAAACCCTTAGCCAAACTAACTAAAAGGCAGAAAGAATCTATGCAAATCACTAAAATCAGAAATGAAAAGGGACACATAACTGCAGACACTGAGGAAATCCAAACAATCATTAGATCATACTACAAAATCCTATATGCCATAAAATTTGATAATCTAAAAGAAATGGACAATTTTCTTGATAGATTCCATCTACCAAAACTAAGTCAAGATCAGGTAGAAAGACTGAATAGCCCTATATCCTCCATGGAAATTGAAGCACCCTCCAAAAACAAAGCCCTGGGCCAGATGGTTTCAGAGCATAATTCTACAGGACCTTCAAAGAAGTGCTAAATCCAATCCTCCTCAAACTATTCCACAAAATAGAAACAGAAGGAACATTACCAAACTCATTCTATAAAGCCACAGTCACCTTGATACCTAAACCACACGAAGACCCAACAAAAAAAGAGAACTTCAGACCTATATCTCTTATGAATATTGATGCAAAAATACTCTATAAAATACTGGCAAGAAGAATCCAAAAACACATTAAAGATATCATCCACCATGACCAAGTAGGCTTCATCCCAGACATGCAAGGGTGATTCAACATACTGAAACCCATCAATGTAATCTACCATATAAAAAAACTAAAGAAGAAAAACCAGATGATCATCTCCTTACATGCCAAAAAGCATTTGACAAAATCCAACACTGATTCATGTTTAAAGCCTTGGAGAGATCAGGGATACAAGGCACATACCTAAAAATAGCAAAGGCAATATTCAGCAAGCCTATAGCCAACATCAAACTCAATGAAGAGAAACTCAAATCAATCCCACTGAAATCAGGGACACTCTCTCCATATCTCTTCAATATAGTACTGAAGTCCTAGCAATAAGACAACTAAAGGGGATCAAGGGGATACAAATTGGAATGGAAGAGGTCAAAGTTTCATTACTCGCAGATGATATGATAGTATACGTGAGCACCCCAAAAATTCAACCAGGGAACTCCTTCAACTGATAATTACCTTCAGCATAGTGGCTGGATACAAAATTAACTCAAAAAAATCAGAAACGCTCCTGAATACCAAAGACAAAGGGCTGAGAAAGACATTATGGAAACAACTTCCTTCACAATAGCCACTAACAAAATAAATTACCTTGGGGTGACTCTAACCAAGCAAGTAAAATACCTGTTTGAGAAAAACTTCAAGTCTCTGA
This sequence comes from Meriones unguiculatus, assembly GCF_030254825.1. NCBI lineage: Eukaryota > Metazoa > Chordata > Mammalia > Rodentia > Muridae > Meriones > Meriones unguiculatus. The sequence continues at coordinate 50,855,614 of NC_083363.1, forward strand.
AAAAAAGTAATTAAAGAAGATATCACAATATGGAAAGATCTCCTGTGCTCATGGATTGGTAGGATTAACATAGTGAAAATGGCTATTCTGCCAAAAGCAATCTACACATTCAATGTAATTCCCATCAAAATACCAACACAATTATTTATAGATCTTGAGAGAAATATGATCAATTTCATATGGAGAAACCAAAAACCCAGAATTTCCAAAATGATCCTGTAGAACAACAGATCATCTTGAGGCATCTCCATCCCTGATCGAAAGCTGTCCTACAGAGCAATAGTATTGAAAACTTCATGGTGATGGACACTCAACCAAAGTCCATGAGAGGATAAAACCTAGAACCTCTGCTCGGATGTGACCCGTGATAGCTCAGTAATCAATTGGTTTCCCATAGTAACGGAAACAAGGACTATTTCTAACAGGAACTCAATGACTGGCTCTTTGACCTCCCCACCTCCCAAGGGAGGAGCAGTACTGTTAGGCCACAGAGGAGGACTTTGCAGCCAGTCTTGAAAATACCTGACAAAAGGGAGTCATATGAAAGGGGAGGAGGTCCTCCCGTACTAGTGGACTTGGAAAGGGGCAGGGAGGAGATGAGGGAGGGAGGGTGGGATTGGGGAGTGAATGAGGGATACAGCTGGGATACAGAATTAACAAAATGTAACTAATGAGATAAATAAAATTATGGGAAAAAAAGAAAAAAAAACAATATAAAAAATAAATAAATGCTTTACTTTAGTTTACTGTTTAAAAAAAAAAACTTCATGGTATTGACATAGAGACGAAGTGGTAGATCAATGGAACAGAATTGAACACCCAGAAATAAGCCCACACACCTAAAGATAATTGATTTTTGACAAATGGAGGTCAAAATGGATGTCTACATGCAGAAAAACGAAAATAAATCCATATTTATCACCCTGCACAAAACTAATGTCTAAGTGGATTAAAGATCCGGGACTTTCAAAGTTCTCTCCTATGATGGGGTTGGTCAACTGAAAGAATGTGTACTTGATTAGCCAAGTGCTTTTGTGTAACACATCCTGATCCTGCCTTGAACTTTTTGAACCAGTCCATGAGCAGGAACCTGTTGGTAGGACACAAAATTATGAGGCTTTTTTTTTTTTTTCAGTTGCCAAGCTTTTCACTAAAGTCAAGAGGGTAAGGAAGAAGCAGCCATATTGGAAATTTGCCTTCTTTAGTATATACACATATCCCCTCCCCTAACCTAGTTTCTCATGGGCACTTCATGCGGGTCTGTCAAATACCATGAAAACTCTCAGGTGATATATTCCCCCACCAACTGATGTTGGAGAAATCTTTTTTCCCCGCACCGGGGATGAATTTACCTGCACCCTCTTCCTAGCTTCCACTGGTGTTTCTCCTCATATCCTTCCAAAGGCTTTAAGTCACCCTTAGGTTAAATTTAGAAGTCAGAATTTAAGCTTACTCCCAGATTATTGGTCCCATTTTAAACAAACGGTTCTCTCTGAAGTATGCCTGGCCACTGCTTCCACTGTGATGGTAAAAGGAAGGACTTCCACTGGAGATAAGACTAATGATATCTCCAGGCTTGTGAAGAGCGTATGACTGCCAATATTTTAGTGCAGAGCTCACATTGCTGACATTTGTAGGAGAATTCTACTTTCTTTCACAGGGAAGCAGATCTCTGGATTCGTATTCCGCATGGCTCATGACTTTACAATATGTACCTATATTCTTCTCTACACTATTTTGGTAGCTTATCACTATCTTTGGCTAATTTAGCAAAGTTTTCCTTTTTTTCTTCTTGTTCTGACTCTTGTTCACCAGATGCCACAAAATCAATTTCTACCCAATCAAGTTATCCAGCCCTCTTCGTGACTTATTTTGAAAAGGACAAATTTATAAACTTTCAATCTCATTATGATTTTATTTATATGTTGCATAAATAATGACATGTTGCAAAGTTTAGTACAGATGTAGACTGTGCAAACAGCAAGAATATTGTTATTCTAATAAAAAGTGAGTGATAAAATGTTGAACTTAAAAGTTTCAGAACATGTTTTTATGAATGTATGGATATTCTTATAAAAATCTTTATACATTTTCCATATAATAATTTTAATTATGTGTATGTATGTGTTTTAATTATCAACTTATCAATTATCTATACTCAGACACTGAAAATAAACCAAATAATCTTAACCATTGAACATCATAATTCTAATTTATAAATTGTTTTTTAAGAGTCATTTCCTGTGACATGAAACATGTATAGCTTTAAAATGACTGACCTACTTCAACAGTGATGGCGAATATTCAGCTTTTTATAAGTGTAGTCAATTTAAACTCATTTTTTATCAGCATTTATCTGACAGTGTCAACTCAATTTTTCAAAATTCCATATACCCAAAAGGCAAACATTTCCCATCATATTTGGAATCCTAAACTTTCTTACTGCTGGGACTAAGAAAGTACAATCCATTTTAACCTTTCCCTTGTACCATTCTTAAATAGAAACATCTCATTTATGGAAGCCCACGGTCTCCTTGTGAATTCTGTTTTGACTTCCTAGTTTTATTTCTAATTTGAATTGTGCATTAAATTAGTTTCAAAGGGTCTGTTTGATGTTTAATAGCCATACTAATCTAGGCAGAAAAGAGGGCTTTATTTTTGGTTTAAATTTAACACATATACATACATAGACACACACACACAGACACACACACACACACACACACACACTTTGGACTGTGTTACCCAAAACTGTGAAGTTATTGTGATAAATAATGTCAAAATTAAAATTTTTGTTATTTATATTCAGAATGTTTGAAACTTAGTCTATATAAGTTGAAACCCAGTGTCTCCTCTGATTTCTAATGTTCATAACAACATTCTCTAAACCATTTTCTACATCACAGTAAGAAAAGGCTACTTCTGTTACGAACTGGGAATATTAAGGGCAGCAGTTATGAGCATCTCTTGAATGTCCAATGCAATATTAGCAATTATTACTTCCATTTTGGAGAGAAATAAAGGGGTGTATTATAGATATAATGGTGTGTGTGTGAGAGACAGAGGAGAGAGAGAGAGAGAGATTTTCTTTAAACATGACATTCAAATAATGCATTATAGTGAATGTCTGCATATGGCGTTGGATAACCAAACTTTTCTTTCTACAGTCATGAGAAGACAATAATGAAGTTCCTGGAAGGAAAAAATTTAAATAATAAATGTCTAAATAAAGCTTTTGATTCTTTATTTGAACAGGGCGGTTACAGCTATATCGTAAGGTTTCTAACTGTTTCTAACTTTTTGAAGACAAATTATATTGATTTTATATTGCAGGATTAACTTTTATTCCACCAACAGCATGTAGGTTTTCCTATTACTTTCTATCCTCATCAACATCCCATTACTTGTTTTTTTGATGATTGCTATTTGAACGTAAGTAAGATGGACCCTCATATCACTATTCAAAATTCAAGTCATGAAATTAGTCTAGATGGCTATCACTGGACATGTAGATAGAGAATATTCTGTAAGTACATACAATATATGTTATATATTCATTAAAAGGGAAAATAGTCTTGTCATTTGCAAAAAAAAAAAAAACTGCAATGAAACATCAATTATCATGTGAAGCCAGATTCATAAGAACAGGACATATATGCTATGCTTTCCTTTCAAGTGTAGAACCAGAAGGAAAAGAAAACAACATATAAAAAAGCCACAAAATTAGAGTGGATAATATGAAATAATAATAAAGGTGGTTTTGTATTTAATTTTCAGTTGTTCGTACTCCCCAAACAATGTAGCTTATGGCTACTGCCCTTGCTTTATTGCGAGAACTCGAAGGCAAAATCCTGCTTACTGGTGAAGATATCATTTATTTCATACTCTGGATTTGGATGAATTTAAACAAGCACAATAGAGAGGCTTCGTCCCGTAGGACCAGACCTTACAAAATGGTGTAAAATATATCTTATAGTGTTGCACAACATGCCACAGGAGAATCACAATAAATACGTCTACACATTTGTCACATCTGTAAACCACAACAGTGAAGAGCATGAAAAGATACACCAGCAAGTGTCTTGGTGGCCCTTACGTGCTGAGAGTAACCAACAGCTCTGCTGCTGAATTTAATACCCTCTCATGAAAGGAATTCATGCCAGGTACTGCAGACTTAGCCAACTACCCCTGTCTGAAGAGGTCATAACCCCTGAGGAGTACTTATTACTTCTGTTTTCCTAAACCGATATAAATTGTACCTGTAGACTAAATACTTATTCTTATCCCCATAGGTAAATGTGGAACTCTCATCCCTCAACAAAGAAGATTACTCATGAAACCACTGGGAACTATTACAGAAATCCACAACTGGTGAAGATAAATAATAAGTGACTATTGCAGGACAAATTATAACAAATCAACTGGCAGTTCAACCCCTACACTCAAAATTCAGGAACGATTGCAGATTATATAGGAAAAAAATTGTAAAGTTCGGAAGACCAGAACCTCTGGTGTAAAGTAATACCTTCTAGACATGGAACAGAAGCAGCATCAATGATATTTAAACAGTATGATTGGTTGAAGCATGTCTCTTACCCAGCATTAGTGGAAGAGATTGCAGTCATTCCTGAGATGACTTGATGACATGTTGGGTTGGGTTGGTAGGGAGGTAGAGGCTGCCCCTTTCTGAGGAGAAGGGTAATGAGGATAGACAGAAAAGAGTGGGAGGGTGAGACTTGGAAGAGAGGAAGGAAGGGGCTATGATCTGGATTAAAGTAAATAAAAAACACACATATACAAATATATGCGTGTGTGTGAATATATATATTAGAGACAGCCTACAATTGGAAAACACCAGTTGATGAGGTAATCACATGCATCTTTTCCATTGATAAAATGCTACAGGAAATCAATGGCTATTGAAAGAGATAGAATCCATTTTCTCCAGAGAAGAGTCCATTCTGAGGTTGTCCACTTCCAAGTGGTCAGCCATAAACAGATGAAGAGATGAGCAGCAGTAACCGGACTCTGTAAGTTGTATGTTTGTGTGGGGGGGGAGGCACAAGTCTATGTGCATGTGAGGGTGTGATAATGATAATTAAGAAGAGGAAATGAAATTTGGAGGATATATGAGAAGTTGGAGGGAGGAAAGAGGTAAAATATATGTTAATATGTATAAAATTCTAAAAATATATAACGGTTGAATAAGAAAGAATGATTGTGAATGGAATAAAAACAAATTGCAATGAGTATGAGAGGTAAATTAAAATACCATTTACATGCATACAGAAAATGCCATAATGAAATATTATGAATTTGGAGCATATACGCTAAAAATGTTCCACCATTCAAAGAGGATATTTGCTCAAATATATTCACAGCAGCTGTATTTGTAATAGCCAGAATCAGGAAAAAACCTAGCTGTTCTTCAACCAAGAAATGGATACAGAAATTATAGTACATTTACATAATGAAATACTACTCAGCAATTAAAAAAAAAAGGAAAACATGAAATTTTTAGACAAATGGATAGAAATTGAAAATACCTGTGTGAGCTATCCCTAAAGCAGAAAGATGCTCGTGGTATATACTCACTAATAAGTGGCTATTAGCCATATAATGCAGAATAAACTAGCATCTTTAATCCTAAAGAAGCTAAGCAAGAAGGAAGACTCTAGGGAAGCTGCTTACTCCTCATTCAGAAGGGCAAACAGTAGACATCAAAAGTAGGAGAAGACAGGGAACAGGACAGGAGCCTGTAACAGAGGGCCTCTGAAAGACTCTACCCAGCAGGGTATTGAAGCAAATGCTGAGACTCATAGCCACACTTTGGGCAGAGTTCAGGGAGTTTTATGGAAGAAGGTGGAGATAGAAAGACTCAGAGGGGGCAGGAGCTCCACAAAGCTAACAAATCCTGGCTCAGGGGGAAGGGGCAGTCTATGGCCCAAAATATTGGCTGCCTATCAATGGACTAGGGGAGGGGGATAAAGGGAAAGAAAGAGGGAGGGAGGGACCACGAGGAGATGAAGAGGGGGGCTACAGCAGAAATACAAAGTGAATAAAGTATAATAAATAATTAAAAAAGAAAAGAAAAAAGTATTTTATAATTAAGTAAAATAAAAAACAGACATATCCTTTCAAAAACTCTGCAGATAAAGTGAAAAACAATAAACAAAAGTTCAACTCAGCACAATAACAAAATAAAGGGACCTAAATAAAAGGCAGCAGACAATAACTAGTAGGTGATGTTAAGTTTTTTATAACTTGGATGCTAAAATAAAATTTAACACTAAAACAAGATTTCTGAATTACCTAATAATTATTGTATAGTAAAACAAAATTTATAGTGCTATAAACAATTAAAATGTCACATTACTAAACATATATATCTATGTTCATATATATGTTTATACATAAGTAAAGTTTTACAAATTTTACTGAGTGATATTTTCCATCTATATACCTGTATTAGAGACTAAAGGATAAATCAGTGTAACACTTTGACATAAGACCTGCCTCTCAATTCTTCTCAAAGCACCAGATTTGTCAGATTAAAAACATGGATAGTTTTAAAAACTGATTAATATTCTTTTGATGAACTCACTCAGCGTTTTACTCCATAGATCTAAATTTAAAAAGCTATTTCAATATTTTAGTTATCTGAATTAACTGGTAAAATTTCCTTTTTTAGCCATGATTATTTTATTTCTCTGTTTTAACATATTCTTATTTTACTATAAATTAAATTACTTGGTCAGTATTTGACTAAATTAAAGAAATTGAATAAATTTAATTGCTGTTGTCAAATGAACTTACACTTATATCTTATCATTTTGTCTTGACCTTCATTGTATTTGGGTATTATTTTTTCCGCATATGTTTGTGTAGGCAGAGTAGCACCTTCCCATCCTCAAAATGTCTACTTTCAGGACCAATGATATAACAAAGTTTTACATTATATATCTAGCTCATGTGTGATTCTAGGCTCAAACCTCAATATATCCAAAAAGTAAAAATGTTTATTTTCTAATTCCTGACCTCTGTGAGCATCTAACACTTTGTGGGAGAAGAATCCATTAATGAGATTAAATGCAGAAATTTGAGATATGGTGATTTGGTTAGTATATTTGGGTATCATTGAGACCATTTATTTTACCAACAAATTCTTTTTTAATGTAATTTTTTGTTTATTACAATTTATTCACTTTGTTTCCCAGCTATAGTCCCCACCCTAGGTGCCTCCCAATCAAACCCTTCCTCCTTCCCTAATTCCTCCTATGACCCTTCCCCAGTCCACTGATAAGGGAGGACCTCCTCCCCTTACATCTGAACCTAGCCTATCATATCTCATCAGGACTATCTTTTACAGTCTTCTTTTGTGGCCCGGTAAGGTTGCCCCCCACACTTAAGGGGGAGGTGATCAAGAGCCATCCACTTAGCTCATATTAGAGACAGCCCCTGTTCAACTTATTAGTTATCCCCTTGAGACTGAGCTACCACGAGCTACTTCTGTGCAGGGGTTCTAGGTTATCTCTATGCACAATTGGTGGTTGGAGTATCAGTCTCAGAAAAGTCCCCTGGGCCCAGATTTTTAGGTTCTATTGTTATCCTTAGCCAACATAATTCAAACAGGGAGGTAGAAGAGGATCACCAAGGGATAGTTTGAAATAAAGAATAAAGTTCACCCAAATGTAAAATAACGGGTGAAAACCATAATAGAAGAACACAGACAAGGAGTTACACACTCTTCTAGACAGTGATAAAAATAAGGAATAACAATAAACAACTTCTCTCTCAAAGTAGGAGAAAAGCATTCCTGACATCACCTTAATTTTAGTCCGTTGAGACTTGCAAGACTTCTTTGATCTTCAGATCTGTAACGTAGTAAATTTATGCTGTTCTTTTTTAATTTTTATTTAACGTTTATTAATTACACTTTATTCATTTTGTATCCTCCCATAAGCCCCTCCCTCCTCCCCTCCCGATCCCACCCTCCCTCCCCTTTCTGCATGCATGCCCCTCCCCAAGTCCACTGATAGGGGAGGTCCTCCTCTCCTTCTCTCTGATCTTAGTCTGTCAGTTCTCATCAGAAGTGACTTTGGGTTTGGTCGGACTTTGTTATGGCAGCAGTAGGGAATTAATGCACACAAGGCTGCACAATTTCCTCATTTATCTTTATCTATTCGCCACTACTGTCTCCAAGAAAACTGTGCTTTATTCTAGCAAAGTCAAATGGCTCGATTTTTCCAAATAAACAATATCAGTGTTTCACCTTAAACCAGAAAAATGTCTAAGATCAAAAACTCAAGTGGCAACACATGCTGGACAGGATATGGAGAAAGGGGAACCTTCCTGCATTGCTTGTGGGAATGTAAACTGGCAAAACCACTTTGTAAATCATTCTGGAGCTTTCTCAAAATTTAGGAATAGGGCTATACCTCAAGATCCAGCTTTCCTCCTAGGCATATATCCAAAAGATGCTCAAGTATACAACAAGGACATTTGCTCAACCATGTTCATAGCAGCTTTGTTCATAATAGCCTGAACTTGAAAACAACCCAGATGTCCCTCAAATGAGGAATTAATACAGAAATTATGATAGATTTACACAATGGAATACTACTCAGCTATTAAAAACAAGGAAATCATGAAATTTGCAGGCAAATGGCAGGATCCAGAAAAGATTATCTTGAGTGAGGTATCCCAGAAAAAGAAAGACACATATGTCATATACTCATTTATAAGTGGATATTAGACATACAGTATAGGATAAACATACTGAAATATGTACACCTAAAGAAGCTAAGCAAGAAATAAGACCTTGGGTAAAAAGATCAATCCTCATTCAGAAAGGCAAATGAGATGGACATCAGAAGAGGAAGTAAACAAGTAACAGGACAGGAGCCTACCACAGAGGTCTCTGAAAGACTCTACCCGGCATGGTATCAAAGCAGGTGCTGCGACTCATAGTCAAACATTGGGCAGAATACAGGGAATCTTATGAAAGAAGGGGGAGATGAAAGACCTGGAGAGGACAAGAGTTCCACAAACAGAGCAACAGAACCAAAATATCTGGGCCCAGGGGTCTTTTCTGAGACTGTTATTCCAATCAAGGACAATTCTTGGAGATAATCTAGAACCCCTGCACAGATGTAGCCCATGGCATCTCAGGCTCCAAGTGAGTTTCTTATTAAGGAAAACATGGCCTGTGTCTGACATGAACTCAGTGGCTGGCTATTTGATCACCTCCCCCTGACTGGGAAGAAGCCTTACAAGCACACAAAGTTAGACAATGCAGCCAGTCCTGATGAGACCTCATGGGCTAGGGTCAGAGAGAATTGGAGGAGGACCTTCCTTATCAGTGGACTGGGAGAGGGACATTGGAAGAACAAAGAAAGGGAGGGTAGAGTTGGGAGGAGATGAGAAGGGCACTACAGCTGGGATACAAATTGAATAAACTAATTTATAAAAAAATAGATAAATTAAAAAGTGTTTTTCAACTCTTCAAGTATAGAAATTCTCAATTTTAATATATAAGCAGGTAAGGTGCCTCCTACATTTGGGTTCTGGAATACATGGTAGCTCTTAGTAGCATCATTTTTTCAAGCTCATTATTTCAATTCACAAACTTCTAAATATATTTTAAAACATGAAATACATGGTGTAACTTATATGAAAAAATATGCAGAGCTTCATTCTATATTTCAGTTTATCTCCCAAAGAAAATTTGATTTGTGATATTAATTATATAAATTGAAATGTATAGTTTTATATTTCCCACACTCTGTTTTATGCCATGAACTGAAACCTTCCTATGAGTTTGACACTTCCACATAAAATCCAACAAAGTTTTCATATAAGTCTTTTACTTTGAAACACTTTTCTTCCATATAACTTTGGAATCTTGATGCTAGTTTCTTATTTTTACTTTCATTATGTTTGTTCTTAGTAACAGATCCAGAAACTTTTACAGCTTAAATACTTGCTGTCATAAACTGTGTTGATTATATTTTGACATTTAAACTATATGATTTAGATGAACATTTTTTCCATTCTGATTAAACCTGTGAATGTTCATAATTTTCAGTTTTTATTACGCAATTTGGAGTTCTGAATATATTAAGCGTTAGGAAGAAGATGGCAGTGATTTTTGTTGAAATAAGGATGCTGATTTAAATCTGACTTTTTATTCTTACCCTGACAGTGTCAAAGCATGTTTTTGGCATTTCTAAGTGTTGCATTGTAACAAAAATAAATTCTAGTCTAAAGTTCATTTTTAGTTCCCTTGATTGCTATCACTTTAGTTTTTGATGTTTAAAAGAAGCTTTAAGAAACTTCTTGACCTTAGTAATTTTTTCCATCTATATTCACATTTCTATGATAAATTGTTGAGTTTTTAAATAGTTTGCTTTGAAAGCAAAATATATAAACAATAAAAATAAACATAAACCTGGGTCATGAAATTTCAGGACTGATGGAAGATCATTATAAACTGCTGATAGTCCCAGTTGTGGAGCCCATAATACATCCTCAGCCTTGTCACATTGTCCAACATCATTAGGTGAAACTGTGGCAGCTGTGGCCGTATTCACCACAGATTTCCTTCTGCGCACGCACTGTGCAGTCAGCTCACTACCATCCCAAGTGTCAGTTTATCCTCTTCTAATCAAAGAACATAAGATAATATGCCACTCTGAAAAGAGAAATAAGGCACTATTCTACTTATTCTCTTGTTTGTTTGTGTTTGTTTTGTTTTTTTTATTTTATTTTATTTTGAGTCAGGATTTCTCTGTTGTCTCTTCATTCTTTAATTGTCAACATCATTGAAATTTTCCATGATGAAGATATCGTCATCAATATAGGCCCAGGTAAATAAAATTGATGATCGGAAATACATTGGATAATCTGTGCAACTATCTAAATTCTATGCTGGATTCATTCTTTTGGTGTCAGAGTTCATGAGCTGTTTTTTTTTTTTTTCTTTTTTTCTTTTTTTGTAGCATTTTGATCAACATATCATTTTGATCAAACTTAGGATCTTTGTTTCCTGTTGTAGAATATAGTAAGTTTTTGGTACTTAGATATGCATCTATTTAACGACAGGATAACTTCTACAAATGATATTTAACAGCTTTGTGGTTTATAAATGCTGGGATATGAATTGCCACAGGAAATTATGAAGAAATCATCATGGAAAAATATCAAGTGTATGTATAGTAAAAAAAATAGCATCATTTAGAATTTCAGCTCGTTATAGGCCTTGATGAGTAAAGAAAGTACTTCTTTTTTTTTTTTTGATATTCAGTCAGTTTATTAATGGTTCACATCTGTTTGCTGGTTCATATCTTCTTGCCTGGTTCAAAGGAAAATGATGACCATATCTGCTCATCACAATAATGCCTACTTGGTAAACATCAAGATTATGCTCAGTGCTTCATTTATTTGTGGAGCCCTAAGCCCTGTGTCTCAGTCAAAGCTCCATTTGTGCCTTTCTAGTTGAATGCCAGCAAAATAAAAAAAAAAAACAAACATTTGAGTGGAATCTTCTGATATCAGAACATATTTCACACCTGATGGCTTCTCCACTCCTGGGAGCACCCGTCCCAGTCTTGATGGGAACTGCCTCAGACACAAAATGACTACCTGTCCCCAAGTGATCAGTCTAGAGTCAGGCTGCCTGACAGTTCTGTCCACATGACTAGGCTAAACCAGTTTAATTTGCTTTGGTTTTATGGGTATTTTCTGGTTGGAGCTAGCCAAGGTGAACCAAACAGCAGATTGAGTTTCTTCTCCAGTGCCAAGCACGTTGTACTGCTTTGATGCAGAGAACTGAAAGGAAGCTGTGACCCCAAGCACAGCGGGGGCTTGGAGGGTAAACCGCCCTGGAAATCGCCCGATAGCAGTCTGTGTTTTCTTTTTTTTTTCTTTTTTTTTTTTTTTTTTTTTTTTTTTTTTTCAATGCAGTTTATTCAGGAACATTGAACAATCCTCGGACCCCGGGGAAAGCCAGCCCACAGCTTAAATAGCCTCTGAGTAGCCAACCCAGGCGTGCCACGGGGGCAATGCAGATAGGTCCACATACATGGAAGCAAGCCAGATCCTCAGCCTTAGCCAAATGTGGAATTGTTCATGACAGAGAGCACTCACCATCGGGAAGGTGGAAGGCGGAAACCAGCTCCATCTTTAAGGCATAGCATTCCGCAGTACTTCTTTTTTTATGTCGTTCCCATATACTGTTACCATCTTTCTTACTTTTTCCTGTCAGATTGTACTGAGTCAGCTCTATTAACTGGTGTTAAGTGTTCTAATTTTGTATTTCTCAATTATTGTGGCCCTCAAGAGAAGCTTTCTCTTGTAGCTCAAAGGAAAAACTAAGCAAAAGCCAAGATGCTTCATATGAGAATGTCCGGAAAGAACCACACACCCGTGCAGTTCATGCCCACGCCCATTATTTCAGATTTCCTGCCTCACCTTCATGCCATGGTAAAGCTGCTGCTCACAGCTCCATTTTTTTTCTCCACATCTTTTCTTTTGGTTTTCAGCCATTTGTGGTCACATGTATCTCTAAAATGTCAGCTTTGTCATCAGAATTGGAGGTGTGAGAGGTCAGTGAAGGCTATTCTTGATCATTCTGGGCTCACATTTGTCAGTTCTAGTCTTCTGATGGAACTATACTCTTTACCCCTAGCAGAAGAAATGTCTAGAATTAATTGTACAACCTACATCTAAAACTTTGCAACTTCAAAACTTTTGTATAAATCCTCCACTGTGCAAGTCCCCGTGGCTTTCTTTCAGTGATAAAACCCTGCAAATTACATTCACTATTTTGAAATTTTAATGTAATTTTGTTCCATGTTGAGTATTAAAGTTGTGTTAGAGACAGATGAGAGCTTAAGTTAAAATAATAAAAAACTGTAAAGATATACTGCCAAAAGACTTAAAAACTTATAGAACTAAAAGATTCATTTCAAATTCAAATACAAGCAATTGACAACATATAGTTCCTCATTTCTATAGAATAATATCTAATTTAACATTTTTCCAAGCAGAAGTGTTAACATCCAAAACTGAAAGAGAAACAGCATGGCCAAAGTTAAAAAAAAAAAAAAAAAAAGAAAGAAACACAATCAAACAAACACCTCGTAATCCAGACTGTGTGACTCTGTTAAAGTTCTTAGTAGATGTGAACATTTGCTTTGTTTACCTCAGTTTTGAAATTTTAGGAGTAGAGTTCATTCAGTAGCACTTGCATTAGGGACATTTGTTCTTTAAATAGAAAGATTAAGTCTACTATGTTAATAAAATGGTAGAAATTGCATGTGCAATGTAAACATAGATGACTCTGTTTAAAATAAAGTCAAATTTAAAAGCTAATTAGATATCTAATTAATGTAAAATTGAAGCTGAAAATACACATTAAATTTTGAGTATGTCAGAAAGGAAATGACTAATGTTAAAAAAAAGAGTAGATGGATTGACCAATTGGGGTGATAGATCTTCATTGTTAACCTGATTAGATTGAGATGCCTGTGATTACGTTTCCAAAAATAACTAGCTAAGAAGGCCCACAAAGGACATAACTAGCTAAGAGAAGCACTCCGTCCTAGGCTTGGGGCTTGGATAGACTACGAGGATAAAACCATATTGGTTTAAGGGTCTCATGCCTCCTCCTCCCCATCACCTTGTTGGTCACTATGAAATGACCTGTTCTTCTCCATCTTATTTTCACTAACATACTGAACTAAAATCCCCCTGATTAAGGCCCAAAGTAACCTTTGCTCCTTAAAACTGCTTTTTCTCAAATATTTTGATTCTGAATATCTGGGCAAAGGGGTCTTTTCTGAGACTCATACTCCAACCAAGGACCATTCATGGATATAACCTAGTACCCCTGCACAGATGTAGCCCATGGCAGTTAAGTGTCCAATTGGGTTCCATAGTAATGGGAAGAGGGACAGCCTCTGACATGAATTGATTGGCCTGCTCTTTGATCACCTCCCCCTGAATGGAGAGCAGCCTTACCAGGCCACAGAGGAAGACAATGCAGCTACTCCTGATGAGACCTGATAGACTAGGATCAGAAGGAAGGGGAAGAAGACCTCCCCTATTAGTGGACTTAGAGAGGGGCATGGGTGGAGAAAAGGGAGGGAGGGATGGTGGGATTGGAAGGGAAGGAGGGAGGGAGCTACAGGTGAGAAAAAAAGTGAATAAACTGTAATTAATAAGAATAATAATAAAAAAGAAAATAACATTAAAAACAGAGACCACACACACACACACACAAAAAAAAAGAAAAGAAACCCTGCTTTTTCTCGGGGTTTGTCATGGGAAGAGAAACCAATCCTCACAAAACTAGTAAAATTCAACACCCTTTACTTTGATATTGTAATAGTCAACAAGTTAGGAGTTCTAAGTACATCTGGTAGCTATAGCAGGGGGGTAAGTTGGTTACTGACTTACCAAGCAACTTTTGTTGAAGAAAGAGAAACACATTCATCCAACACATAATAGAAAACACATCAGGAGAAATACATCTCCTGATGTATTTTCTTAACTTGACTTGACTGATTTTTTTGTGTAAGTACTCATGAGCTAAGAGAGGTGACTTAAAGATACAATGTCCTCTCGAGACTGATTAGAGAAGCAATTTATGTAATTTTAAACATTGGCTGCCGTATCAATAAAACCACAAAATACCTATTGATAGGAAACATAGATGTATTCATTTTCCCACATTTAACCACACTATTCCATAACACTACAACAGAAACTATCAATAAGACCTGTGAAAAATATAAGGTCAGGGTATTAGTTGTTGACTTTCATAATGCTAAAATAGAACCATAAATAACCTTATCATTTTTCCTTTCTAATATGACCCATCAAATGTGTAAAACAATCAGAAATTCTGAAGTAGCCATAAATACACATTAAGACAGTCCTTCAGTCTTGTTAGTTTTGTTGAAGAGCAGACAGAGAGAAGTAGCAGGCCATTTTGCCTCTAGTATCGATCTTCAGAAACATGTCACAGTCAGGTTACTCAGACAGCTTTTACCCATGTCAGCAGAGGTTTTAAGCAACAAGGATTTTCAGTAGCCAAAGTTCTGACAAAGACTATTTTCAATAGAAGGTGCTGAAAGTAAAGTTTCTTAAGCGCTTACGTTTTGATTTACTTAAGAAAATTTTCTCTGTGTACCTCCCTGGCTGCCCTGGAACTCTCTCTTTAGACTAGGCTGGCCTTTAACTCACAAAGAACCACCTGCCTCTACCTCTTGAGTGCTAGTATCACCACCAAATAGCTTTTTGATTGACAGAGAAAAAGAGTAAGCTGATAGGAAATGTATATGGTAGGGAACAGAGTATGCAGAATACAGTCTCATAAATTTATACATGAAATTTTGGGAAATCATCATTAGGCTCTGCAAATATGAATATGATTTTGGCTTTTATGCAAAAAACTTTAGTTTCAAATCCCTCAAGCACACAAAGGACATATTCAAAGAACGCTCTGATGATAGAAAACTAACCTGAATGTGAAGTTGTGGCCTATAGAAGTTTGATTGCCATTTGCAATTAACATTGTGATTTGAATCAACTGGACAATCTGCCTTCTGGAGACAAAAATATATTTTCATACTCTGTGATACTTAAACAAAATTAGACTTCAGGGAACAATGCTGAAAATTCCTGATGTGTAAAACAAAACATTTTAGAATGTAGAGAAGAAAATTCTTGACTTAAAAAAATCAGGTAATCAAAAGACAAGCATGTCAAATACAATGGCTGTTTTTATGAGCTAATAAAAATTTAAAACTATTTCGATAGACAACAATGTAGCAGACTGGGAGAGGGGATTGGGAAAAGAAAAGGGAGGGACTTTGGGAGTAGGAGGGGAGGAGGGATAGGGTTACAGCTGGGATACAAAGTGAATAAACTGTAATTGATAAAAAAATAAATGAATTTAAAATAAAAAATATAAAAGAAGAAAAAAACTATTTCAATAGAAATATTTCAATAGACAATTATAAGCATACATGAAAGACATGGTATACAGACATCAAATAAAGAGAAACTAGAAATATCTACACATTATCAAGTTTGAAATAAAAAACATACTAGATAAAGTATGTGTATCTTTGTATAAAACTCAGGAAAGATCCTGAAGGTAGAACATCACTGATGCATCTTAAAAGATGTATTTCTTAGAAATAAAAAGCATTAGAAGAGAATATAGCAGTAAGAAAAATTGTATGGCTATTAAAACAGTCCAACAAGAAGAGGACCTTATGATTGGTAGCTGAGAAAGATATGCTGCCTGAAAATACCTCTCATTTGGAAGAAAGTATAGTCCTACAGATTTATGGAGTTCAGAAAATTTGGAACAAGATAAACTCAGAGTCATGTGTCACAATCTAGTAGCTTCAGGGGAAGAAAATGTCTTAAAAATGACCACAGATGATCAAAGCACAATCTGGAGGGTGGCAATACTTTAAATGACTAAAGAATTTTACAATAATACACATAGTTTATAGTAGCAGAAGGAATTAGTTTCAATATGAAGAAAAAGTTTTCTTTTTTATTTCTTAAGTTTTTAAATTATTTTTCATATTAATTACAGTTTATTTAATTTGTATCCCAGCTATAGCCCACTCCTTCATTCCCTCCCAATCCCACTCTCCCTCCCTCATTTCCTCCCTGCTCCTCTCTAAGTCCACTGATAGTGGAGGTCCTCCTCCCCTTCCATCTAATCTTAGCTTATCAGGTCTCTTCAGCACTGGCTGCAAAGGCCTCCCCTGTGGCCTGGCAAGTCATCTCCTCCCTCGGGGTGGGGGAGGTCAAATTTTCTAAAGAAAGTTGTTCGGACAAAAGTTAAAGGATTTCAAAGGGAAGAATCCTGTACTTCAAAAGGATACAAGTACCAAAGGACAATGAAATGTTATCCAATCAATGATCATATAAGACACTTTTTTTTGTAATTGAGTATATATACTGTCAATTTAATTGATATAATAAATATCTTCATATCATTTTATATAATCTATATTTTCACCTTATAATATGCAACTACAAGAAGGAAAGATTACAAAGATCTACATATTATACTAAAATTCTCACATTACATATGAAGTGATAATGAACTGTCTCACAGTTGAATTAGTTCATATATATACACAATGTATATGTTAATATCTAAAGAACCTGATAAGCTAAGCTAGGTATTATCTTTTTATATTCTAAGCACTATGTAGGCAGACACAGGAGAGTCTTGAGTTTTGGACCAGGTTCAATACCAAAACAACAACAACAAAAATCAACAACAAAGAAAGTTGAATAAAGTTGAATATTTATTCCTTTCATGCAGATGAAAGTAATAAAAAATACTAAAGTTAAAATAGAAATCTTAATACATCAGAAGACCTAAAAATGATTAACAAAATCAACAAAAATTAAAGGGGATAAACCATTGAAATTAATGAATGAGTAGACATGTCAATTAATCAACAAACAAATGAGTACATTCGGTATTTATACATTACTTTTAAAAACAAAACTTTGCAGAATCAAAAGAAAGAAAAACAACTAAAAAGGACAGGAATGGATGGTAATTTGGTGCCCTGGACTCCACAATATTTTTTTTTTTTTGATTATTCATACGTATACCATTGTGCTAGGGCACTTGGCAGTCTAATTCTTTCATTTGCACGTCTCTCTCTCTCTCTCTCTCTCTCTCTCTCTCTCTCACACACACACACACACACACACACACTTCTTCAGTGTACTACCACAGAATCACTCCACCTTACATTTACATTAGGCTACCATACGCCTATCTCTGAAAAGCAGTGTGAGTTTCCACCACATGGAAACAACCAAATGTGAATGGATAGTTTCTACTCAAGTAAATCCTTGGAGCATGAAGGAAAAAAAGGAAAATCTGACCTAAACTGGCTTTAATTGCATTCACAATAAGTCAATAATATATCTTCCAATAACTGTAAAAAGAATCTTCTGTTTATCATTAATGTCATCTTATGCCTATATGTAACTGGGCACATACATGATTAAAATCACACACATTACTGGAAATGATGTATGCAACAGGAAAAAAAAAATGTATGGGATTGTGATGGCTTGAAAAGGTATGGCCCCACAGACTCATGGGAAGGAATGCTTGGTCCAAGGAGAGTGGCACTATTGGCAGGTATGGCCTTGTTGGAAAAGCTGTGCCCTTGTTGGATAACGTTTTTAACTGTGGGGGTGGCCTTTGAAGTCTCCTGTGCTCAAGCTCTCCCCAGTATATAATCCAGTGTCCTTCTGCTGCCTTGATATCAATATGTAGATCTCCTGGCTCCTCCAGCTCCATATCTACCTGGACACTGCCATGCTTCTCACCTGGACTGTGATGGATTAAATCCTGGAAACTGTAAGTGATCCCCCATTAGACATTTTCCTTTATAAGAGTTGCTGTGGCCATGATGTCTCTTCATAGCAATGAAACCCCAAGTCAGGCAGTAACACCCAAGCTATGCTTCTTAGTCAGTAACCCTCCTTCTTTTGAGCTCCACAAAAAAGAACCCCTGAACAATTCAGATCCTTGAGTATCATCACTAATTTAAATATTGTGCAATCTGGACAGTTTAGCGATTTTAATCCCAATTATTTCTTTCCTCCAAATAAAATCATTTTACTTCTTTTACAAATATTTATCATAGTACTTGAAGTCCTAGCCAGAGCAATAAGACAACTAAAGGAGATCAAGGGGATACAAATCAGAAAGGAAGAGGTCAAAGTGTCACTATTTGCAGATGATATGATAGTATACATGAGAGACCCCCAAAATTCAACCAGAGAACTCCTTCAGCTGATAAACACCTTCAGCAAAGTGGCAGGATAAAAAATCAACTCAAAAAAATCAGAAGCCCTCCTATATACCAAAGACAAAAAGGCTGAGAAAGAAATTAGGGAAACAACACCCTTCACAATAGCCACTAATAACATAAAGTACCTTGGTGTGACTCTAACCAAGCAAGTGAAAGACCTGTTTGAGAAAAACTTCAAGTCTCTGAAGAAAGAAATCGAAGAAGATATCAGAAGATGGAAAGATCTACCGTGCTCATGGATTGGTAGGATTAACATTGTGAAAATGGCGATTCTGCCAAAAGCAATGTATACATTCAATGCAATTCCCATCAAAATACCGACTCAATTCTTTACAGACCTTGAAAAAAAGATTCTCAGCTTCATATGGAGAAACAAAAAACCGAGAATTTCCAAAACGATCCTGTACAACAACAGATCATCTGGAGGTATCTGCATCCCTGATCTCAAGCTGTACTACAGGGCAACAGTAATAAAAAATACATGGTATTGGCATAGAAACAGAAAGGAGGATCAATGGAACCGCATAGAAGACCCAGAAATAAACCCACACACCTATGAATACTTGATATTTGACAAAGAAGCCAAATCCATTCAATGGAAAAAAAGACAGCCAACATCTTCAACAAATGGTGCTGGACCAACTGGATATCTACATGCAGAAAAACGAAAATAGATCCATATTTATCACCCTGCACAAAACTAAAGTCAAAGTGGATCAAGGGCCTCAACATAAAACCAGATACCCTAAATCAATTGGAAAAAAAAGTGGGGAACAGCCTAGAACTCATTGGCACAGGGGACAACTTCCTGAACAGAACACCAACAGCACAGGCTCTAAGAGCAACAATCAATAAATGGGACCTCATGAAACTGAAAAGTTTCTGTAAAGCAAAGGATACCGTCATCAAAACAAAACGACTGCCTACAGATTGGGAAATAATCTTCACTAACCCTTTATCTGACAGAGGACTAATATCCAGTATATACAAAGAACTAAAGAAGCTGAAAAACAGCAATCCAAGTAATCCAATTAAAAAAAAAATGGGGAACAGAGCTAAACAGAGAATTCTCGACAGAGAAATATCGAATGGCAGAAAAACACTTAAAGAAATGCTCATCCTCATTAGCCATCAGGGAAATGCAAATCAAAACGACCCTGAGATATCACCTTACACCCATCAGAATGGCCAAGATGAAAAACTCAAGCGATAACACATGCTGGAGAGGTTGTGGAGAAAGGGGAACCCTCCTCCACTGCTGGTGGGAATGTAAACTGGTACAACCACTCTGGAAAGCTATCTGGCGCTTCCTAAGACAAATAGGAATAGTGCTTCCTCCAGACCCAGCTATACCACTGCTAGGTATATACCCAAAGTTTGTTCAAGCACACAAAAAGGACACTTGCTCAACCATGTTTATAGTAGCTCTATTTGTCATAGCCAGAACCTGGAAACAACCCAGATGTCCATCAACGGTGGAATGGGTACAGAAATTGTGGTATTTTTATACGATGGAATACTACTCAGCAATCAAAAAGGAGGAAATCATGAAATTTGCAGGCAAATGGTGGGATCTAGAAAAGATCATTCTGAGTGAAATATCCCAGAAAGAGAAAGACAAACATGGGATATACTCACTTATATAGACCTATAAGATATGATAAACATAATGAAATCTATACACCTAAAAATGATAATCAATTGAGCGGAGATGGGGTAAGATGATCAATCCTCGTTTAGAAAGACAGATGGGATGTGCATTGAACGTATGACAGGAGTCTACTGAGCGCATCTGAAAGACTCTAACTAGCAGTGTTTTCAAAGCAAAGACTCATGACCAAACCTTTGGCAGAGTACAGGGAATCATAAGAAAGAAGGGGAGTTAGTCTGATGGGGAAAGGATAGGAGCTCCACAAGGACCAAATATATCTGGGCACAGGGTCTTTTCTGAGACTGACATTCAACCAAGGACCATGTATGGATATAACCTAGAACCTCCACTCAGATGTAGCCTGTGGTAGCTCAGTAACCAATTGGTTTCTCAAAGTGAGGGGAACAAGGACTATTTCTAACAGGAACTCAATGACTGGCTCTTTGGTCGCCCCACCCCCAAAGGGAGGAGCAGTCCTGTTAGGCCACAGAGGAGGGCTTTGCAGCCAGTCCTGAAGATACCTGATAAAACAGGATCAGATGAATGGGGAGGAGGTCCCCCCATCAGTGGACTTGGAAAGGGGCACGGTGGAGATGAGGGAGGGAGGGAGGGACTGGGAGAGAATGAGTGATCGGGACACGGCTGGGATACAGAGTTAATAAAATGTAACTGATAAAAAAAAAATAATAATAAAAGAAAAAAAATAAAAAATAGAAAAGAAACCCTGATATGAATAAAGAGTAACACACACACACACAATAAAAAAGAAAATTTCAAACTCAGTTTGCGATCCTGAAAATTTTTTTTTAATTTTTTATCAATTACACTTTATCCATTCTGCATCCCCCCATAAGCCCCTCCCTCCTCCACTCCCAATCCCACCCTCCCTCCTCCCTCTGCATGCATGGCACTCCCCAAGTCCACTGATAGGGGAGGTTCTCCTCTCCTTTCTGATCTTAGTCTATCAGTTCACATCAAAAGAGCCGCATTGTCCTCTACTATGGCCTGGTAAGGCTGCTCCCCCCCAGGGGGAGGTGATCAAAGAGCAGGCCAATCAGATTATGTCAGAGGCAGTCCCTCTTCACATTACTATGTAACCCACTTGGACTCTGAACTGCCCTGGGCTACATCTGTGCAGAGGTTCTAGGTTATCTCTATGAATAGTCCTTGGTTGGAGTATGAGTCTCTGGGAAGTTCCCTATGTTCAAATTTTCTGGTTCTGCTGCTCTACTTGTGGAGACCCTGTCCTCTCCAGCTCTTACTATTTCCCAGTTCTTACATAAAATTTCCTTCATTCTGCCCAACAGTTGCCCATCAGGCTCAGCATCTGCATTGATAGTCTGCAGGGCAGAGGCTTTCAGAGGCCCTCTGTGATAGGTTCCTCGGTTGTTTCCTGTTTTCTTCTTCTTCTGATGTCCCTCCTCTTTGCCTTTCCAGATGGGGATTGGACATTTTAGTTAGGGTCCTCTCTCTTGCTTAGTTTCTTTAGATGCACAGGTAATAGTGGGTTTGTCCTATGTTGTATGTCTATATGAGTGAGTATATACCATGTGTGTCTTTTTGCTTCTGGGACAACTAACTCAGGATGATCCTTTCCAGATCCCACCATTTACCTGCAAATTTCATGATTTCCTTATTTTTCATTGCTGAGTAATATTCCATTGTGTAGATGTACCACAAGTTCTGCATCCATTCTTCAGTTGAGGGGCATCTGGGTTGTTTCCAGCTTCTGGCTATTACAAATAAAGCTACTACAAACATGGTTGAGCAAATGTCCTTTTTGTGTACTTGAGCCTCTTTTGGATAAATGCCTAGGAGCAGTAAAGGCTGCATCTTGAAAAAGCGCTATTCCTGGTTGTCTGAAACAGTGCCAGATTGATTTCCAGAGTGGTTGTACAAGTTTACATTCCCACCAGCAGTGGAGAAGGGTTCCCCTTTCTCCACAACCTGTCCAGCATGTGTTGTCACTTGAGTTTTGGATCTTGGCCATTCTCATGGGTGTAAGGTGAAATCTCAGGGTTGTTTTGATTTGCATTTCCCTAATGGCTAGTGAGGTTGAGCATTTCTTTAAGTGCTTCTCTGCCATTCGATATTCCTCTACAGAGAATTCTCTGTTTAGCTCTGTTTCCCATTTTTTAAGTGGATTACTTGGTTTGCTGCTTTTCAGCTTCTTTAGTTCTTTATATATACTGGATATGAGTCCTCTGTCAGATAAAGGGTTGGTGAAGATTCTTTCCCAATCTGTAGGTGGTCGCTTTGTTTTGATGACGGTGTCCTTTGCTTTGCAGAAGCTCTTCAGTTTCATGAGGTCCCATTTATTGATTGTTGCTCTTAGAGCCTGTGCTGTTGGTGTTCTGTTCAGGAAGTTTTCTCCTGTACCAATGAGTTCTAGGGTATTTCCCACTTTTTTTTCTAGCCGGTTTAATGTGTCAGATTTTATGTTGAAGTCTTTGATCCACTTGGACTTCAGTTTTGTGAAGGGTGATAAGTATGGATCTATTTTCATTTTCTACATGTAGACATCCAGTTGGACCAGCACCATTTGTTGAAGATGCTATCTTTTTTCTATTGAATGGTTTTGGCGTCTTTGTCAAAGATCAGGTGTAGCCTTATCTGTCCTGGACTCACTTTTGTAGATCAGGCTGGCCCCAAACCCACATCGATCCACCTGCCTCTGCCTCCTTGAGTGCTGAGACTAAAAGTATGCACCACCATGCCTGGCTCTGTAATTTGATTGAACAAAGAAAAATCGTTATAAATGTAATAATGTTTAGGTTATTTTACTAAATGATATCCTAGGTGACTATAAAATAATATCTATTTTATACAAGCAATGATAAAGATTTCAAAAATCACTGTAAAAAACATTGTATAAACTGACAATTATGGAAAATATAAAGTTTTTAACAGTAAAAAAAAAACAACAAAAAACAAATATTTTTGAGACCTTTTTCTTTAATATGTTGACCAAGAAACCATGATCCTAGAAAAAAAATGGACCAGACACTGACCACCAATAACACATGTAGGTTTGTTATGAATTCTAATGGAGTGCTTTTGAATCAGCTGTTTGAGATATTGAACATAGTTTACAGCACTTAGAAAATATTAGAACACTAAAAAGAAGATAGGATAACCAACAAGAACCAGTAAAGCATAAACATTACATTGGCCTGAAAACGGTTCTTCTAGAAATCTTCATAATGCAATAATAGACCTAAGATTAACAAAGAAATTTGAAGAAAAAGTTTACTTCTAAACATCAATCAAAAAATACATACAAATTAAATAAGTAAATGCTGAAGAAATGAATGTTTAAATTATTAAATGGGGCATAACAACTTGAGGGAGAGGCATTTCATATACCAGGAACATGCCACAATCATGTCTGGGTCCATTTCTTCCACTGAAGTAACAATCCACAAATTTTAATACAAAGGCAATCAGGTCAACAATTATCTTCAGATATTACCGTTTTCCTTTAATAATCGATGAGACTGCTCCTCAGAGTTGCTAAGGCATTGAAGAACAATGTCACAGTCCAATATAATCTCATTTCTGCTTACTTAATGCTGAGTCTTAGAGTGGTATAATTTCCAAGATTATTATATATAGTATTAAACAGGATTCAGCTTGTCATGGAACATAAAATAAAGTAAGAGATTTTGTTTTAAATTAAAGAGTATGAAAAAAAATCACAAATATGCTTTGGAGTAACAAAGCACAATTTCTATGTATAGAAAAGAAGTTGAAAAATGAGGAGAAATCTGTCCCATTCATTAATGACTCTATGTAAAAAGAATGAGTCAAAGTGCATCACTAGGAAAAAGTATATTGTTTAGAAATTCAAAGGGAAAAGAAATTAAAGGCATAAGGAAATCATAAAATTTCTTTCCCTGATGTTTTAATATAAGGACTTTATTAAAATTCAACATCAAGAGCAATGTACATGTTTTTTGACTGTTAAATTGAAAGAAAAAGATTGTTATAAGGCACTTATAAAGCTGTACTTCTACATTAAAACTTGAATATTAATGGTGGTACAAATCAATTTTAAAAGTATATTCTTTTCATATAAGCATTGTACAGTTAACATTTATTACTATGTGGTTGTTGACTATTGTTTTAATATTAACAATAAGAGAAGTCTTAGAAAGCTCCTAATATTCTAATATGTGTACATTCACATGAAAAGTAATAAAAGTTACAGTT
Source organism: Meriones unguiculatus (assembly GCF_030254825.1). Taxonomy (NCBI): domain Eukaryota; kingdom Metazoa; phylum Chordata; class Mammalia; order Rodentia; family Muridae; genus Meriones; species Meriones unguiculatus. The sequence continues at coordinate 50,880,358 of NC_083363.1, forward strand.
TTTCTAATTTAGAAACTATGGGAAGAAGACTCCTTGTTCCCCATAAATATTAGTTCTAACTTCTTATCATAGTTTAATTTCTAAAGGATATAATTAAGTTTACAATTACACACAAATTTGGTTTTTCTCTTCATTTAATTTTTTTTTCAAATATATTGATTCAGACTGCCTGAAGGGGCATTTCAGTGCATCTAATTTTAACATGAGGGATATGGCTTTAATTGTCATCATCAAATCATTACTCTATCCCTGAATAAGTTTTTTTAATATGTTAAGTTATATCCATTTACATAGTATTAGAAGTATAGTATATTAAATATGTGATTTTACATTAAAACAATAATGAACAAAGGACAACTAAAATTGCTATAAAAATTCAATTAGATTTTGTGTTAATTTGTAGCCTCTTATTTAAATATACTCCATTAAATCTAGTTTTATGTTTTACTATCACATATGTGAGACAGTTATACACATGCTCATTTTTATGTCATGGAGCCTACTCAATTCTTCTGTGCTAGGCAGCTCATATTGCCTGATCATTTTATGTCATAGAGGATACAAACTCAGTGTCCTAATTTCCTTCTCTCTTGAAGGGATAAAGTAAACTTGTGGAAAAAAAAAAACAAACATATTTGTCTTACAGGTTCTAGCTCATTCTGGAGGAAACAGGTCTGGAAAGCAACGTGGATGCAGTAATGGAAGCACAGACTGTTGTGTTTTGAATGAAAGGACGGCTCTAGGCTCATAGGGAGTGGCACTATTAGCGGGTATGCATCTTTCAGGCAGGGCAGATTGTAGATCAAGGGTTGTGAGTCGAGTCGGGTTGGTGCCCAGGTTTCTCTTCTTGTAGCATTCTCATGCCAGAGACTAGAATTTAGGAGTGAGGGCTCCAAGCTAGCACCAGTTTGACCTCTCTACGTTCGGTGAGCTACATGGCAGTTGTCCTCAACAATGGGGCCTGGCTATCAGTACTTTTTAATAATTTTTATTTTTTTATATTAACTACAGTTTATTCACTTTGTATCCCAGCTGTAGCTCCCTCCCTCATTCCCTCCCAATCCCACCCTTCCTCCCTCATCTTCTCCCTGCCCCTCTCTAAGTCCACTGATTGGAGAGGTCCTCCTCCCCATCCATCTCACCTAGCTTATCAGGTCTCATCAGGACTGGCTCCAATGTCCTCCTCTGTGGCCTAGCAAGGCTGCTCCTCCCTCAGGGGTGAGGTGGGGAGGTCAAAGAGCCAGCCACTGAGTTCATGTTAGAAACAGTCCCTGTTCCCCTTACTAGGTACCCACTTAGATACTGAGTTGCCATGAGCTACATCCAAGAAGGGGTTCTAGGTTATATCCATGAATGGTCCTTGTTTGGAGAAACAGTCTCAAAAAAGACCCCTGTGCCCAGATATAAGCAACCTCTGTCCTAGAATTAGCATGTGTTGTTTAGGGATCTCCACAAGAAGTCAGCCAACAATTCACCTGAATGCAACCCAGTCCCACCACTGGAAGCCTTCCCTGGCTACAAATGTGAAGCATTTGTATGGTCTCCGTATTCTCTATCACTAGTCTTCACTGGGGTTACCTTTATAGATTCCATGAAGGTTCCACTGCACTAATTTTCCACATCATCCTCCAAATACCCTCAAATTCAGATGTCTCTCCTTGTACTCTTTCCCTCCAAACCACATCTGATTTCTACCACTTGTTCTTCAAAAATGTAATGTAAATCATCAAATATATGATGACTGTGAACAAAATCAATTGTTATGAGTAGTTCTTCAAAAGTGGAAATGAGCTCTGATGCCTAGTTATGAGTTTATCATGAAATCTATGTATCATCAAAACCCTTATGTCATAAAATCTGCTGTTAAAATTAATTTAATACTCATTGAAAATAGTTCTCAGGCACATTGTCACTGGGTCAAGAAAAGAGGTTAACCAATGAATTTCATAGTCTTCTTCTTAGTATAAAGCTAGTTAGCAGTCCTTGCTGTCAAATATGGAATTTTCTGAACCATTTGTCAACAAAACCCTGAAACCTTTCTTAGTGATAATACAGACACGGTTCTATGTGTGTTAACGTTGATAAGAATCATAAAGCAATGAATCATCATGTACTTGTGGCAAATCCTATCTCAGATATTGGAATATGATCACAGAGAAAAGACAAATAATGTTTTTCATGAGGTATAATTTCACAACTCAACACACCCTAATTTCCATAAAAAACAGATTAATTGAAATAGGGTTTTGTTTTCTATTAGTATATGGTCTACATTAAAACTATTTAAAGATTTTTAAATCACTTAACATTTACAGCCAGAATCCCAATTTTAGTAAAATGTATGATTCTAAAATTCAAGTATTGAGGAAAAAAATGACCTTACCAAGGGACAGCTATGTCTTTGCTGCTTATAGAAACATTACCAAGCAAATCTCAACAGTGCAATTCCCGAGTTTGTCCTGTCAGCCTACTTCGGGCTGAAAGAGGGCATATGAGCCTTTTAAAATGTTTCACTTAATATTTGTTTTTCAGAACCTTGTTTTCTGTGATGGCACCAAATATTTGCATAAATAGATTTAAAATTTCAATAACACGTTGCAAAAAAGGCAAAGCTTTCAACTAATTGGTTTAAGTACTGTATTATTTCTTATGAGTTAATAAAGAAAAAAACTTACTGTGCAGTAGAACTATTAAATATTTTAATAGCTATAATTTAATAATATAAATGAAATAATATTTCCTTATAAAATGAGACTAATAATCACTATCTATATAATTTCTTGGTAAAAGTCTGTATATCACATATGCACACAAACAAATAACAAAAAAAAACCCAGTATGCACTCGTATATATTTTTAGCAATATAGGAAACAATGCGTGGTGATATCTTTGGAATTAGAATCAAGGATTAGTTAGAGCTCAGCACATGTCTAACCATATAGTGTCTCTGAAATCTTGTTCTAACCCTTCATTCCCATGACTCCTGGTGTCTACAATCATTAAAATGGGAACAAAACTTTCTTTTATTCTGCATTAGGAAAGAGTACAATTAACATAGCACATTATCTGTCATAGTGGAATTTCAGTGATCTTTTCTAAATGTTCTCATTATTGCATGACTTGCAAGTATCTGCTGGGTGAATAATAGTTACCTCAGACTTTATCTCATTAATCATTTGTTTCAATGCAGTGATCAGTAGAAAGTTTTGACCAAAGTTTTCAGAGCATTCCTCACAGAAGCACCCATATTTAAAGTGCCTCTTCTTAAAATTTTATTTATTTAATCACTTCACAGCCTGATCCCAGCCCCCTCCCTCCTCTACTCCCAGTCCCACCCTCATGCTCCCCTTCTTCACCATTCTCCCTTCTTCTTCTTCCCAGAGTAGGGGAAATCACTAAGGGTGCCAACCCACCCTGACACGTCAAGACACCACAGAAGTAAACACATCTTCTCTCACAGAGGCCAGACAAGGCATCCCAGCTAGGGTAAAGAGATCCAAAGGCCGGCAACAGAGTGAAAGATACCCCCTACTTCCGTTCTTATGGGACCCACATCACCCATGCTTCACATCTGCTACATATGTGTAGGGGTTCTAGGTCCAGCCCATGTAAGCTTTTGGTTGGTAATTCAGGCATTGGGAGCCCCCATGGGTACAGGTTAGTTTACTGTTAGGTCTCCTTGTGGTGTCCTTGACCCCTGTGCCTCCCTAAATCCTTCCTCCCAGTCTTCCAAAGAACTCTCTGAGCTAGGCCTATTGTTTGGCTGTGGGTTCCTGCATCTGTTTCTATCAGCTGCTGGATGAAGCCTCTCATAGGGCAGTTATGATAGGCTTCTGTCTGCAAGTATAGCACAGTATCATATTGTCAGCCTCTCTCCCCTGCAGTGGTTCTCAAGTTGGGCCAGTCACTGGTTTGCAATTTCCTCAATCTCTGCTCCATCTTTTTCTGTATCAGGTAACAGCTTATTTATTTATTTATTTATTTATTTATTTATTTATTTATTTAATTTCATTAGCTGTGTATCCCACCTGTATCCTGCTCCCTCAATCCCCCGCAAGCCCTCCCTCCCTCCCTCATCACCTCCCTGCCCCTTTCCAAGTCCACGGATTGGGAAGGACCTCCTCCCATTTCATCTGACCGTGTTTTAACAGGTATCTTCAGGACTGGCTGCAAAGTCCTCCTCGGTGGCCTAACAGGACTGCTCCTCCCTTGGGGGATGGGGAGGTCAAAGAGCCTGCCATTGAGTTCCTGTCAGAAATAGTTCCTGTTTCCCTTACTATGGGAAACCAATTGGTGGTTACTGAGCTACCACGGGCTTCATCCGAGCAAAGGTTCTAGGTTTTATCCATATATGGTCTTTGGTGGAGTGTCAGTCTCAGAAAGGACCCCTGTACCCAGATACGTTTGGTCCTTGTGGAGCTCCTATCCTTTCCACGTCATACTAACTCCCCTTCTTTCATATGATTTCCTGAACTCTGCCCAAGGTTTGGTCATGAGTCTTAGTATCTACTTTGATACACTGCTAGGTAGAGTCTTTCAGGGGCCCTCTGTGGTAGGCTCCTGTCCTGTTGTTTTCTCCTATATCCAATGCACCTCCCATTTGTCTTTCTAAGTGAGGATTGATCATCTTACCCCAGGTCCTCTTTCTTGTTTATCTTTTTTAGGTATATAGATTTTATTATGTTTTCATATCTTATAGAACTATATGAGTAAGTATATACTATGTGCGTCTTTCTTTTTCTGGGATACCTCACTCAGAATGATCTTTTCTAGAGCCCACCACTTGCCTGCAAAGTTCATGATTTCCTCGTTTTTGGTTGCTGAGTAGTATTCCATTGTGTAAAAATACCACAATTTCTGTATCCATTCCTCCATTGAGGGACATCTGGGTTGTTTCCAGGTTCTGGCTATTACAAATAAAGCTGCTATAAACATGGTTGAGCAAATGTCCTTGTTGTGTACTTGAGCAAATTTTGGATATATGCTTCAGAGTGGTATAGCTAGATCTTGAGAAAGCACTATTCCTAATTGTCTGAGAAAGCACCGGATAGCTCTCCAGAGGGGTTGTACCAGTTTACATTCCCACCAGCAGTGGAGGAGGGTTCCCCTTTCTCCACAACCTCTCCAGCATGTGTTGTCATTTCAGTTATTCATCTTAGCCATTCTGATGGATGTAAGGTGAGATCTCAGGGTCACTTTGATTTGCATCTCCCTGATGGCTAAGGATGTTGAGCATTTCTTTAAGTGTTTCTCTGTCATTCTATATTCATTCACAGAGAATTCTCTGTTTATCTCCGTACCCCATTTTTTTAATTGGATTACTTGATTTATTGCTTTTTAACTTCTTTTGTTCTTTATATACGCTGGATATCAGCCCTCTGTCAAATATAGGATTGGTGAAGATCCTTTCCTAGTCTGTAGGCTGTCATTTGGTTCTGATAACAGTGTCTTTTGCTTTACAGAAGTTTTTCAGTTTCATGAGTCTCATTTATTGATTGTTGCTCTTAGAGCCTGTGCTGTTGGTGTTCTGTTCGGGAGGTTGTCTCCTGTGCCAATGAGTTCTAGGCTGTTCCCCACTTTTCTTCTAACTGATTTAGAGTATCTGGTTTTATGTTGATATCTTTGAGCCACTTGGACTTTAGTTTTGTGCAGGGCGATAAATATGGATCTATTTTCATTTTTCTGCATGTAGACAGCAGTTGGACCAGCACCATTTGTTGCAGATGCATTTTTTCATTGACTGGTTTTGGCTTCTTTGTCAAAAATCAAGTATTCATAGGTGTGAGGGTTTATTTCTGGGTCTTCTATTCTGTTCCATTGATCTTCCTTTCTCTTTCTATGCTAGTATCATACAGTTTTATTACTATTTCTTTGTAGTACAGCTTGAGATCAGGGATTTAGATACCTCCAGATGATCTGTTGTTGGACAGGATCGTTTTGGAGATTCTGAGTTGTTTCTCCATATGAAGCTGAGAATCTTTCTTTCAAGGTCTGTAAAGAACTGAGTTGGTATTTTGATGGGAATTGCGTTGAATCTGTAGATTGAATAGTGACACTTTGACCTCTTCCGTTCCAATTTGTATCCCCTTGATCTCCTTTAGTTGTCTTATTGCTTTAGCTAGGACTTCAAGTACAATGTTGAAGAGATGTGGACAGAGTATCAGGGAACAGTTTAATCCTGCTTGTCTTTAAGGCTACCCCTATGTCTCTTAATACATTATATACTTTGGTGTATCCTACTGATGAAAGGTGAAATAAATCTACACAGAGATTTATAAGAAGGTCTACTACACTTTTTCTCTTTTAAAAAATAGCTGAGATTAAAAAAAAATGGAGCATACTCCTTTGGATTGAACTAGAGAATGAATTGTAAATGTGTGGTCAAACTCAAAGTGGAAATATTACTTGAAATTATAAGAAGGAATAAAGGTGAAATGAAAAACGGTTAAAAAATGTTCTAATGGTAAATATTGTAAACAACTGTGGTGGTTGAAGTAAAACTGCTCTCCTTCACCGCCCCCCAACCCCCCCCCGAGGAGGCCCACTGAGAATGGCAGTATTAGGAAGTGTGGCCTCCTTGCACTAGGTATGGCTTTGCTGAAGTAAGTGTGTCACTAGGGGTAGGAATTTGAGTTCTCAGAAGTTAAAAACCATTACTATTTTTGTGTAATGGTGCACAGGTCATGGTATAGGTACCATTTCTTCTGTTCTTTACCTGGAAACAAGCCAGAGGACCCACTTGAACCTCAAATCACATATAACAGTTGATGTTCATGACCACCACTTAAAATCTGTCTGTCACATTTACTTCACTTTTTGCAAGTAGATATTTATAAAATTTCGAGTTAACAAGCTTAATAAAAGCCAAAATTGTTTTAAGTATTTTTAAAGTCTCTCTGTACAAAGCTTCTCTATGTGGTACATTTTACTTGTACAAGTTGGCCATATTGATTTGACTTATTATTTTACAGTTCATTTTAAAATTTTTATTTATTGATGGATACACTTGTCTCTATATGCCACGTGTGAGTGGGTTCCCACATAGACTAGTAGAGAGTGTCAGATGCCCAGGTACCACCCTGTGCCTATAGGGAACCAAACTCACAACCTCTGAAAGAGCTCCTAGTGTTCTGAATTTCTTTTATTTTCTTTCTTTTTTTTTAATAAATCTAAATATTATCGAAAACATAACTGAATCAAAAAAGTTGCTTTCGGTTACAGAGTATGCACAAGAGTTTTTACATTACAGCACTTTACAAGAAATATTCGAACAACAGAAGTAAAAAAATTTATTATTGTGTGAAGTGGTAGGGTACTGAGAGCCACATCACTCACACACACACACACACACACACACACACAGAGAGAGAGAGAGAGAGAGAGAGAAAGAGAGAGAGAGAGAGAGAAAAGCCAGTCTACCTGTACTAATCTCTGGCTGCAGCAGGAGGTGAATTAGGAGCATGAGAGAATTTTGAAGAAAAAAGACATTTGCTTCTTTAAAAAATACTTCAGCAAAAAATAGTTGATCATTTGAAAATAACTCCAAGCTGTAAGGTAACATTGTTTCTTTTTAATTATATTTTTATTTTTTATATTAGTTTATTCACTTTGTATCCCAGCTGTAGCCCCTTCCCTCATTTCCTCCCAATCCCACTCTCTCTCCTCATCTCATCCAAATCCCATCCTCCCTCCCTCCCTCATCTCCTCCCAAGCCCCAAGTTGTCTCCTCCAAGTCCACTGATAGGGGAGGCCCACAGTTTTATCGCTGAGAAGGATTTACTCCACATTATCCAATTTTGCTTCCTTTTCTGGAAGGGAGAACAAAACATTGCTAGTGTCTAGCAGCGACTGTCTGATTCTTGGACATCATTTTAGCAACCTGTCTGCCTGTTTGCTACTTCCACCCAATAAGTGGGGCTTGAATACACTGTAGAACAAGAACTGGTGACACATTTGGCTCTTGGGTTCCTTAGTTATTTGAAAGTATTTTGGGTACAGACACTGAGGAAAAGGATATGGATTTCAAGTATGAATGGTGCTGTTCTCATCTTCAGGATTAGTTAGAACTATAAACAAACAAACAAACAAACAAAACTGAGTGTGGGAATGCTTACTTAAGACTGTCCAGGACCATTACATCGCCGAAAGCCTCAAGAAGCTGACCACAAACAAACAACTAACTGCTTAACAGCCTTTTGACGCTGGTACCAAGAGTAAATCTAGCACGTTCTTCCCTTTTGCCAGTTGGAGTAATTTGATCAGTGACTGACGCAGAAGGTGGCTGTGGACTGAGACAAAAAGCAGTGTGTCCCTGTAGCTGCTGCTTGTGCATACAGCTGGCCCTCCACAGAAGGGGCACACTCTCTGTTATGCAGCATGTCAACTTCCCATTAGACTCCACATTACATGCCTGTAATCTCATTTCTAGCCAGAAGTTTGTTTTCCAGAATCATTCTACAACAAAAAGGACATGTTTTTCATCAGTGTCATCATGTTCTGAACTTCTATGCCATCTTTTCAGCCTGTCACTTAGTTTTTTAAATCATCATTTCCCCTGTATAAATCCATTGGGCATTGACTGATAAAATCACATTAACAAATGAAAAATCTGCTTTAATTGCACAAAGTTATGAGGTATAGTCCAATATTTTAATAAGCATAAATTTTTATCAAAACCAAAATAGCTGTAACTACTAATATTTTCTTCAAAGATATCTTGCTTTCAAGTTTTATATTCAAATCTACAAATAGGGTATTCTTATTAATTTCCAGCCTTTACATGACTCAGTCCCTTGACTGATTGAGAAGTAGAAGCATCTCTTAACTAAAATGGTAGGTGATACATAAACCCATTTGACAATAGTAAATAAATTTAGGTTCCAGCAATGCAAGTGGCATGTGCAAAAGTCTTTATAAATGAAGAACGCATGGAACACACCACTCTCGTTAGTGTATCAAAAGAGAAGATATCATTTAATGTTTTCCAACCCATTATTGAACCCTCATCTGGGATCTGCATTGTTCACTAGTGTGGATTATTTCTTTTCAAACACCTTACAAATAAAAATATAGAGCTTATAGACTAGTAAAATTTTACAAGTCTTCTTCATAGACCCTTAGTTTTGCTTAAACCACACCATAACCTCCCTTGTTTTACTGCCCTAACCTCACTTCTACTTAACAATTTAGCTGTTATTGTACATCCTGTGTACCTTAGTGTTGCATGATCTAGTATCCTTTCATACAATAATATTATAATACTGTATCAGAAGATTATAAGTTTCTGAAAAACTTCATATACTCCATTACTGCACTTTATTTAATTCTTCCTTGGTGCCCAGTTTCTTGATCCTAACTACAATGGATGTCCCGGTGCCTTTAATGACTAGGTACAGTGTAGGACCAGTAACTGGTGCAGGAGCCTTAAAGGGCTCCGGCATGGGTGGCAACCATGGGGTACCTCAGAAGGAAGCTGGGCTGTGGCTTACAGGCCTGCCTGACACTGTGCTCATGGAACTCAGATTCCTTTGGGCTCTGCCATCTTGTATCTGGGCTCCATGTGATTCTATTGTTTATCTGGTTTCTACAGCGTGACTAGCAAAACCATGACTTGGAGGCTGGGACACTGTTCCAGGAATCCTGACCCTGCTTTCAGGAAAGTGAGAGATAGCTGATGTCTGGCTGCTAAAGCAGAGGGTACTTGGATCTGAGGATCCAGACTCGCCAGAATATACAGGAAGGGCAGGGGCCCCACAGTTTGCTACTATAGGATCTAGGAGATGGCCACAGGGTACCTAGTGTCAATTGACCAAATCTCCCAGGGTGTTCCCTCCAGTCCATGAATAACCAAGGTTGATGCTCTGGATACAGCTGCTTACCCACTCACCAGGTCTCAGAGTCTCCGACCTTCTGCCCCTCAGATACTGTGCACATTGGTCGCTGCCATCTTGGATCTTCCAAGATCCTAAATCTCCAAAGCAGTATTGTGTAAAAGAACAAAGGTGAAAGCATCACTCCAGTGGATCTGCAAACTTGCTGCAAAGAAAAGCAAGTTATATAAGCAGACAGTTTACTTACAGCAAAGGATGTAAGCTGGGAGACCAGAAATGAATCCATATATTCAATTCATGCATTTTTTACAAAGATGGTGCAAAAGCTCAGTGATGTAAGGACAGTCTTCGTGATACATGATGAAACAATAATTCAACATCCATATATGCAGAATTGAAAATTTCATCTTGATTTCACATTAAAAATGTAGTCAACTTGAATCCAAAACCTACAACCTCCAGAGAGTGTCATGAAACATCTCCAAAGTGATTGAAAAAAAAAATCCTTCAGGACGATTTCTCTGCTGGAAAGTTTTGTATACTAGCTCAAAGACAAAAGAAACAAGAATACAAATAAGGTTAGATAAAACTAAAAGACTGCAATAAAATGATTGCTCAACAGAACAGAAACACCATTCAGAATAAAGGACAATTTTTTAAAACCATATATGTGTTAAGGATTTAATATTCAAAGCACAATAATTCAAATTACACAGTAAGAACCCAATACAACAACAAGTATGTTAGAAGACCCTGACAAATGCTGCAAGGAAGATATTTAGGAGGATTGTGAGTTGGGGGTTATTCTGAGCAAAAAAAAAAAAAAATTATGCCCAGTTTTACGAGAGAAAACAAAAATTAATACAGAAACACAAGGTAAAAATGAGAAAACAAAATCCCTATCTGTCACCATCAAGAATATGGTTGTCATCAAAGAATGAAAGATGCTGAGAGTTAGTGACGAGATTGAAGAGACAGTTCAGTGATTAGCTTAATTTTCTTGCATATTATGTGAGTTTAGTTTCGAACACCCTTTTGGGATGACTCTTTGATTTTCATATTATTTATAGATGATAAGATGAAAAACTCAGTGGTTACATGGTATACTTCAAAACTGTTATTTCCAAAAGCACGAATATAATTTATTTATGAGACTCTATTGTTAAATTCTGAAGGATTTGGAGATTTAACTTTAGCAGAAACAAAGGAATATATCAGATGATTTGCATTTTCTGAATTAATACTCTGAAAAATACTGTTCCATAGTAATTCTGATGTTCACAGTGTTTAATCTTTGTTCTCTTTCCAACCAAAACTTTAATTACATTTGAGGTTCTTATCTCATGATAGCTAAGGTGTAGTAACTCAATTCATTATTGATTTAACTTATAGTTTGGTGACTCCATATGTAACATTTTAGTTTTTTTATTCCTTCCTTCCTTCCTTTCTTTCTTTCTTTCTTTCTTTCTTTCTTTCTTTCTTTCTTTCTTCTGGCCAAGTAATGTGACAATTAACATTCTTATAACATCTATTTCTAATTTTATTGCATATTTTTAAAAATATTTGATATATATTATTTTAAGATATGAAGTCAATCAAATATTATCTATTCAAGAATAGGATAAAGATACTAAACTCTGTTCATCTAAAGAATCTAAGAAAGAAGGAGGACCCTGGGTAAGATGATCAATTCTCACTCAAAGACAAACAGGATGGACATCAGAAGAAGGAGAAAAGAGGGAGCAGGACAGGAGCCTACCACAGAGGGCCTCTGACAGAATCTACTCAGCAGTGTATCAAAGCAGATAATGAGACTCATAGCCAAACTTTGGGCAGAGTGCAGGGAATCTTGTAAAAGAAGAGGGAGATAGTAAGACCTGGAGAGGACAAGAGCTCCACAAGGAGAGCAACAGAACCAAAATATCTGTGCATGGGGCTCTTTTCTGAGACTGACACTTCAACCAAGAACCATTCATTGATATAACCTAAAACTCCTGCACAGATGTAGCCAATGGCAGCTCATTATCCAAGTAAGTGTCCTAGTAAGGGGAACAGGGAGTATCTCTGACATGAAGTCAGTGTCTGACTCTTTGATCACTTCCCCATGAGGGGGGAGCAGCCTTGCCAGGCTACAGAGGAGGTCAATGCAGCCAATCCTGATGAGACCTGATAGGCTAGGGTCAAATGGAAGGGAAGGAGGACTTCCTGTATCATTGAACTTGTAGAGGAGCATGGGAGGAGATAAGCAAAAGAGGGTGGGATGCGAGGGAATAATAGTGGGCTACAGTTGGGACACAAAGTCAATAAACTGTAATTAATATAAAAAATAAAAAATTAGTTAAAATAGCTAATTCTGAATCTCAGAGAATTATATTTTTTTAATAGCAAAAGTTTATAAAGGTACGATTGTTAACTTTAAGAAATACATTTATTCATGAATTATTCTTACTTTGTCAAGTAAAAACTCAATCCAATTTCAACCTTATTTTTAAATCTCAGAGCTATCCATCTTCTATATGATGGAAAAACTGGAACAAAATTACACACCATTAAAAGCAACAGTAAATTCAGAAGTGCTTAACTTGTCAAATAAACACAGGCTTTTACTTGTATAAAAATAAAAATACATAAAAGTAAATTAATTGAGTTTTGAAGAAGTTCCTTCAAGGAAAGTTAAGCACTTTATTAAATGGACATATAAAATTTGGACAATGTTATTCAAATATTCCAAAAATAATAAGGAACATTTTCTTCAAAAAGAGCAATTCAATAAACATTTCATTCAATCTTATGTTCTCATTTTAAATATGGTTGAAAATATTTAGACAGAAAGGAAGAAAATCACTTAAAAATGCAAACTAAATACATTATGGAATTTTATTTATATATTTTTTGTTCTAAGTAATTCTATACAACTCAAGTATATTAATAATGCAAATGATTTCTGTGAGGTCGATATTTTAAAAACTTTGCCTTTACAATTCATTCCATTTTGGTCTTTGATGCCTTACCTTCAATCTTTCATGGAAGAGTCATAAATGCCCAGCAGAATGAGTTATTTTTTTTTTTTTTTTACAGAATGTGTTTTAATGTGGACAAATGAGGTCTCAGAGATCATTTGGGTTATTCAGTTATATATTTATTGTTATACAAGAGAGAAAATTTCATTTGTTGCTATCCACCATTTTTTTGGGCCGCTATAACAAATACATACTATTAAGAATAAAAGCACGAGGATGTATTTATACAATATTTCATAAAGATGAGAAGAAAAACAGAAACAGTGAAACTTTGGAACAGTCATGCAGGGTTTGGGGGAGATAAAGAGTGCAGTGAGAGTCAGTGGATGCAATGAGTACTGCAAAGTGCATAACCCCAAGTCCTGCTGGCTCACACTCCTCATTGTGTGTCTTTTGTTTTGAAGTCAAATCTCTGCTCTTCTGTGGGTGTGGAGGAGAGCACTTTCCTTCTAGGGTCAAAAGACTTCTGTCAGTGGAAGGTCAAAAAAGTCTTTTTTTTTTTTTGTAAATAATATTCTTTTTTTTAAATTTTTCATCAATTACACTTTATTCATTCTGCATCCCCCCATAAGCCCCTCCCTCCTCCCCTCCCAATCCCACCCTCCCTCCTCCCTCTGCTTGCGTGCCACTCCCCAAGTCCACTAATAGGGGAGGTTCTCCTCTCCTTTCTGATCTTAGTCTGTCAGTTCACATCAAAAGTGGCTGCATTGTCCTCTACTATGGCCTGGTAAGGCTGCTCCCCCCCAGAGGGAGGTGATCAAAGATAATATTCTTAAACTTCCTTCAGTGTACAACTTTTAAAATGACATGCACTGTTTGTTTTCTCCTGAGTGGGTGTTAGATCATGTTGATAGTGAAAATATTCTTATCGCAAGTGCATCACAAACCATTATCTTGACAACTGGCTCTCTTTGAAGGTACAAGATGTCTCAGAAAGAAACCTATGAGATTTCATTATAATGTGAGATCTTTTAAATTCAATCATGGTATGTTTGTGCCAAGCTGATTTTCAAAATAACATTCATGGCTTTATTTTATACCATACAGGTGTGTAAGGCAGCCTTACCAGGACACAGAGCAAGACAATACAGCCACTCCTGATGAGACCTGATAGTCTAGGATCAGAAAGAAAAGGAGGAAAACCTCCCCAATCAGTGGACTGGGAAGGGGCATGGATGGAGAAGGGGTCTACAAAGTGAATAAATTGTATTAATAAAAATTAAAAGAAAAAAAGAGTTAAAGTTTCGTTTTTGGTTTTGTTTTCTTTTTTAAATTTCAGAAGTGGTAAGCTTAAAATAAACGTATTTGTTGAAATATATTTAAAAATTTGGATATTAAGATATTCTACATAATTTAACATAACAACAAACTCTGACTTCATGATAATTTTTAAAAGAAAAATAGGCCACAGCTATGATTTTTTCCCTATTAAAACATAATTTTTCCAATAATTACCAGACAAACAATGATATTAGTGGGGTATAAAAATTCATTGTTTATGTCAGACCTTTGAAGATCTGAGTAAATGGAATATCAGTGTGAGAAAATATGTCGGATTCACTGAAATACATAGAAATAAGTAGAAAAACCCATGTAATGTATTATCAGAAAGAACTTTCTGGTTCAAATTCTGTTCACATATAGAGTTCATATAGATTGAAATTCTAACCCTCCAACAAACTGTGTGCTTTCAGTGCTCCGAAGGCTTAAAAAATCAATTTATATTTCTGTCCTATGTATTAGTTGTTGGAGGTGTGTGAACCACAATGTCTTTCACTGTAAATCTCTTTTTCTTGGATTACTTTTTATTTCCCTTCCCTATTCTCACTGGGTAGCTGAGTTGTCTTTTACAACTATTTTCAAACATGGCTTTCTCTGGAAATTCTTTCCCATTTTCTTTATGGATATTCACTACTGAAGAGTGAGGTTTCTATATCTGCTTCCCACTCAAAGCCTTGGTGAGGCACATACTGAAATTATTAATTAATTTTCATGCACCTGCCACTTAGAAAAGAACCTGACATAAAATTAGTACTCTATTAATATAAAAGAAATCAAGTGTTCACACACCTACTGTGTTCTGTTTGCACCACTTTAAAACTGCATTGTTATTTCTTTGAAAGCCTACAAGAAATGTCAGCTTAAATATCCATTGAATACAATGCCTCACAGCATAAAAAATCAAATTCTACTTCCTTCCATAGTGAAGATGATTATGTCTTTAATACCCGATGCAAGGAGAAAGATAACCAAAGCTTATATACATAATTCATAATAAAACCATTTGAAGAGAAAGGATATAATATAACTTTTTTTTTCATGTGAATGCCTTCAGGAAAAATTTCAATTAGAATTCATTATGTAACAAGGAATAATGTCAAGCAAATTTTTGATCCTTTTGACCAACTGTATTGGCCTTCCTGTTTTTATCCTTTTTTATTACCCTGCATTCCTTGATACACTGCTTAAATATACTAATACCATCAGATCTGACCATTGCAAACTTCCTAAGTTCAATATGTTTTATATGTTCTACATGTATGTTCTAAAAGTTCGTTATTACATTACTAGAGTGTTTCTGTGAAAGTACCCATGATAAGTTGGTGTGAAATGGAAGAATCTGAGCAAAAGCATTCCTTAAAATGGTGGCATTGTTTTCTAACTTTTACTTTGTCTCTTATAAATTTTCTTTGGGAATGAGTGTGGGTGTGTGTGTGTGTGTGTGTAAGCACATTTATGCACATGATTTGAGTCCTAGAAAGGAGGCTAGAAGAGGCTGTCATGTTTCATGGTTGTGGACTGGTAGGTGATTGTGAACTGTTTGGCCTGGGTGTTAAAGCCAGAAGCCTTCTGAGAACGACTAAGCCATTTCTTCTGCACTAAATTTGTTTCCATTTATTTATTTATTTATTTATTTATTTATTTATTCTTATGCTTGAAGGTTAACTATGCCATGACCAGTTAGAAAGATTATACTTTTGGTACTTTAAAGTGAAAAGTATTGATTATTTTGAGTCATGTTTATGTTTCTAAAATAATGAGAGATTGGAATTTTATCATTACACTACAAAGAAAGTCAGTTGATTTTCTCCTCCGCTTTTTTTATTCCACACTAAGTGAATGACCCAGGATTTGTCCTTTTCTCCCAAATTTTAAAACTGCTTGGGGCTTTGTGGATATATGTATAGCTTTTTTGCACTGTGGTTGTCATGTATGGTAAAGTTTTAGTACAAAGACAGGGTAGCAGTTCTTATACATATTAGTTTGTAAGTGCATCATTTCCAGTGCTGCCATAAGCTCAAATCATGTGTTTACAATTTGTAGATGGTACTGTTAATTTAGTTATAGTGAGTATAGCATGTAACATAGTAAACATCAACATTGTTTGGTGTCCTTTAGCCCAATATAAAAAAAATATCTTATTTTATTAGACAATTTAGTTTGTCTCAAGAGACTTAAGAGTGAAGGTAATGCAGAATTTTGATGTAGAGTCTATTCACTAATAACTCTATTTTGTTGAATTAGTTTCTATCATCATTCTGATAACACTTTATGTAACAACCCAACCATCTTATCTCATTGTAGTGTCAAAGTAATTGACTGTAGATCTGTTTAATGCTTTATGTTTTAGAATTAATTTTTACTCTATAGCTCATGAGGTTTGCTTTGGTAAGTGGGTTATTGAATGCTACTTATTAAGCATTTGTTCCACAGAACACTTCCACCAAGTGGCAAAACAGGGTAAGAGAGAGTAGAAGCTACAGCAGTGAATTGGTAGGATCTGCAATGAGCAGGGAGAAAGTTCAGCACTTTCTTTTCCTGTGACAAGCTGTTGGGCTACCTCGTGTGAGGGCGTGTTTTTGTACATTCAGTTGCCAATGCTGTCCCAGCAGAGAGTTCATAGCAGTGGGTTCATATTTCACATTTGTTTCTAACTCACTGGCCTAAGCCAATCTGGAATTGTTTCTGATTGGCTTCAGTAAATATGTGATGGCCAATGGCTGGGCAAAAGGGTAAGGCAGAACTTCCAGATAGGTAGAGGCTTTCTAGGAGAGAAGATTCAGATGCAGGGAGTCACGGCAGACTAGGGAAGGAACAGTCATACCGGAACTGAGAGAGAAGTAAAGACAGAGCCACAAGTTGGCTTAGAGAAGCCAGATTAGTTTAGATGAGCTAGTGGGCCCATAAGGCCTAGGCTCTTAAATAGTAATAAGTCTCCTTGTGTTGATTTAACCTCAGGTAGGTCAGAACATTTTTGCTGCAATAAACCATACTTTCTAGAAAAGAAAAACGTTACAAATGTAACCAGTTGCCTTTTCTACTCATGAAAAGCAAAGGGGTGTTTTTTCACTTACTGTGTTGGACAGTTCTTAGAGAATGAGTCTGAGTTTTTAGCTCTAACATGTGGCAATGGCATTGATCTCTCTGGGAAATGATGTCAATTTTCGATTTTTACAATAACGAGATATCTGAGGCTCACGTCAAAAATTTTCTTGGCAAACTCCACTTCTTTTGGCTCTTATATTCTTACATATTTTGTAATACATTCCTTCTGCCTCCTTTTGAATGGGTTACTTGAGCTCTGAAAGTGTTTTATGTGTATTATTTGCATGGACATCTTACCTGTTCCCAGGAAGATATCGTTTGCTGAAATGTGAAAAGAAAGATCATATTTCACATTTCATTCAAGGTTTTGAAAACTCACCTATAACTCAATATTCCCAGATTAACATTTAACCTAATGCATTCTGTCTTAATTTAGGGAACTTGACTAGGTTAAATGGTGGTTCAGTGAACAAAGTTGTCAGTGACAGAGTAGTATTCTCTACCTAGGAATCTAAATTATGAAACGGTAGATGTCCAAACTAGTCTCATATGTTGCTTTTTAATGGACTATCATTCTTGGTACAGCAGAAAAAATACCAGTTGTTTGAGAGACGTGCAGTCATGGTTATAGACCTTGTTCTGATGTATGTCTAAACACAGAAAGTTAAATGTTTCTCTTTCTCTAAGATTTAATCCCAAATTCTCTTTCCTTTTTTGTTAAAGATTATGTTGCCACTTCCGGTACATAATGGAAACCCTGGCCTCAGCAATATTGTCAAGCAATCTACCCTAGTCAAACCTCAGTCCTGGACTGTTGTAAGTGACCAGTGATTTTACTCTTGTATTAAATCGCCCCATTCTTGTTTCTTCAAGAATTTATGAAACTTTTCTTTTTTAAAGGATCCTGAATATTGGAGAAAGATTCATGGACAATTGCAAAAAAAAATTAAAAAGTTAAAAAAATTATGTAGCAACTAAATGTGCAATGAATAAACATGCATACTTATGCATTTGGACCATTGCCTAAGTATTGAAGATCTGGGCCTTAAAATGTCAAGAATAACAGGTGGCCATCCACAGACCTTTCCACACCCTTTGGTATCCCAGAATCAATTCTCAGGACCACCCCTAGTGTTGCACAAGAACACCAGTTGCAACTTCCATGACCTACTCTTCTAAGTCTCCTGTATATTCACAGACCTCCACAGGCCCTTGCTCCCTGCTTCATCTCTGTGTACCAAACCTCTACGCTGGCAGATACTTGCTTCTCAACCAAAAGCTTCATGAACCAGAAAAAAAAACAGGTAGGGTGCACATGGGCTTTTAAATTTTTCTCTGTTCATCTGGACTCAGCACTCATGGTTGACCCTGGAATGCAACAGAACAGTGGCTATGATTTTCTCTACCACCTGTCCACCACTCTTGTGAGTCCCACAGACAATTTCCCTCATGGCCCTTCTTCCCTGCTTCATATTTGTGACCCAGCTCTCTATGCAGGCAGACAACTGCTTCACAAACACAGGCCATGTCTGCCAAATGAGCAGGTAGGCATCCTGCACACTTCTTCCCTCTCTCCCTATCCCCACATCTAATTTTTAGGGTCATCACTAGCACTGCAACAGTTTTTTTTTCCTCCCTCAACCCCCCATTCACCCAGCCTTCAAACAAGCCTTTGTTGTGAGTGTACCAACCAAAGAGGCCAGTAAAACTGGCAGCAAACAGCCAATACACTCTCTGAAATACCACAGAGAAAACAGGATACCAGGAAGAAAACACCCACTCAAGAAAATGAGACGGCCATCAGAAGAGAGAGAAAACAGGAAACAGGACAGGAGCCTATCATAGATGGCCTCTGAAAGATTTCACCCAGCAGGGTATCAAAACATATGCTGAGATGCATAACCAAACTTTGGGCAGAGTGCAGGGAATCTTAGCAAAGAACTGGAGATAGAAAGACCTGGAGGGAATACAAAGGGAGCAACAGAACCAAAAAATCTGGGCACAGGGGTCTTTTCTGAGACAGATACTCTAAACAAGGACCATGCATGGAGAGAACTTAGAACCCTGCACAGAAGTACCCCAAGGCAACTCAGTATCCAGAGGGTTCACCAATAATAGGACCAGAGTCCATTTCTGAAATGAACTCAGTGGCTGGCTCTTGGATTACCCTCCACTTGAGCGGGGAGCAGCCTTACCAGTCCACAGAGGAAGACGAAGAACCAGTCCTGATGAGACTTGATAAACTGTGGTCAGATGTAAGGGGAGGAAGACCTCCCTTATCATTGGACTGGGGGAGGGTCATAGGAGAAGAAGAGGGAGGGATTGTGGGATTGTGAGGGGATGGGAGAGAGGTTACAGCTGAGATACAAAATGAATAAACTATAATTAATATAATAAAATAAGAAGTAAAAAAAGGATAAACCCAGAAATAAGCACCTAGACCTATAATTACCCCAAACGCAGCTGTCTAGATGCTAGTATAGAAACACAGTCAATAAATCAAGAACACAATTTATCAGAGCCAAGCTATCCTACCACAGCAGGCCCTGAATATTCTATCGCAGCAGAAGTACAAGAAAAGAGACTTAAAGCCAACTCTATGAAGGTGATGGGGTCTATAAAGAGAAAATGAATAATTCCCTTAGATAAATCCAGAAACACACAAACAAATAATTGGAGGAAATAAATAAATAAATAACAACAAAAGCCAAGGGAGAAACAAACAATAATAACAACAATTTTTTTTTCAAAACTTATAATTTGAAATAAAAGAAATAAAAAAAACTAGGGAATTATAGAAATGGAAAATTGGAATGCAAACAAAAATTACAGAGACAAGCTTCACCAACAGAATACAAGACCTTGCAAGAATCTCAGGTATTCAAGAGATGATATAATGAAATGAATCCACCTGTTAAAGAAAAACTAAACAATCTAAAAAAAAATCCCTGACACAAAACATCTGGGAAATCTGTGAAACTATGAAAAGACCAACCCTATGCACGCTAAGAATAAAGAAAAGAGAAGAATACCACCTCAAAATCCCAGAAAGCATTTTCATCAAAGTCATAGAGGAAAAATTTCTTCACATAAAGAACAAGATGTCTATAATAGTATAGGAAGCATACAGAACATCAAACAGATTGAACCAGGAAAAATAGTATTCTAGTGACATGATAATCAAAACAACAAACCTATAGAACAAAGAGAGAATTTTAAAAGCTGCAAAGGAAGGGAGGCATACACCCAGCCCACCCCCTCCCAACAACAACAACAGCAACCAAAAACAAACAAACAAACAAAAAAACCCAAAAAAACAAGAACTAGCAATCCTTAGTTGTTGATATCTCTCAGCATCAGTGGCCTCAATCCTACCACAAATAACACAGATTAACAGAATGGATGCAAAAACAGTATCTATCCTTCTGCCGCATCTAAGAAACACACCTCAACATCAGGGAATACATTACCTCATAGTAAGTGATTTGAAAAGACATTTCAAGCAAATGAATCTAAGTAGCAAGCTGGTATATTCATTTAGATATTTATCAAAATATATTGCAAATCAAAATTAATCAAAAGAGATGGTGACAGATACTACATATTCAATGATGACATCACAAAATTTGTTCCTGCGATCGAAAGAAAAGTACCAACTTTTGTAAAGGCCACACTCATTCAGCTTAAACCACGTAATAGTGGAAGATGTCAACACACCGAACTCACCTTTAGACGGGTCATCCATACAAAATCAAAACTGAGAAATGCTGGAGCTAGCTGACATCTGAGAGTGTGTGAAGACACAGCTGGCACTTGGGGGGGGGCATTTGTGGCATGGTGCACAAACCTGGTGAAAACTTTCTGTAATCTATGAGTGTGACCATTAAAAGGAACTCTCATAACTGATGATATTAAATCTGAACTTGGCCATCTTTATAGCCAGGAAAGGCTTCCAATGTTGGAATTGGGATACATTGTTGAGTTGTTGGAAAACAGGTCTCATAGAGATCTTTAAACATCCCAGGATGATACTAGGACAGAAAACTGACTGTGGACCTCTACTGTTGAGCACAAGATCCAGAGAGCTCATTAAAGGTGGAGAGGTGCATGGAGCCTTCACTCTTACATTCTAGCCTCTTTGGTGTGAGAAGACACATTACAGGCCAAGGAAAGAGAAACCTGAACACCAATTCAACCTACAATCTTTCTTGCCTACAAGACATGCTGGGGCGATGATGGTACAAGAATTGTAGAAGTGGCCAGCCAATATTTGGTGTAACTTCAGGTCCAAACAATAAGGGAAAGTCCATGCCCTATTCTAGCCTGGATGGCCAAGAACCTGAGACTAAAGAGCCCAGTGATCCACAGTAGAATTACCCTCAAGCTGAGAAACAAATCAGTGAAATGATTCCTAATGATATTCTGCTATACACATAGATTTGTTCCTTATGCAGTAGTCATCAGAGAGGTTTCCTCAGGCAGCAGGAGGGAGCAGGCCGCAGCCAGACATAATGGGGAGAAAGTCTAAATTGGAGGACTCGATTGGATCCCCCCACTAGGATATCAGGAACGATGAGGGAGAATGAGGGAGATGGCAGTGATGGAGGGGAGAATACTGGAGGAATATCTAGAGGACACCCGGAGAACACAACCCAAGGAGTTAATTAAGCAGGGTCCATCTGGGCTCACAGAGAATGAAGCAGCAAGCATGGAGTCTGCATAGGTCTGCAACCAGGTCCCTTGAATATAGGTTTGGGCTAAGCTTAGTGTTTTTCTTTGGGTGGGGGGAATCCCACCATTTTTTGGGACCTTGTATATATCTGATTATTTTCCTTGCTCTTGGGACTCTTTTTCTGCTAATGGGTTTCCTTGCCCTGCCTTGATATGAGAGCTGTTTCCTTGTCCTTTTGGATTTTGTTTTGTCCTGTTACATTGATGTCTTTTGCAGGCCTGCTTTTTCTGAAGAGAAAACAAAGGGAGAGTATATTTGGAAGATGACGGGTAGTTGAGTTGAATGGAGGCAAGGGAAATTGTCTTTAGGATGTATGTATGAACGAAAACTATTTTCAACAAAAAAGAAAACTATGACCTGAAAATAATAGTTGGTCTATATAATATTGTATAATTATTTGTTAAAGATAAAACAATTACTTTCATTGCCTTTCTAATCAAAGGTAGTTCCTTAATGAAATAGCTACTCAATTTATTATGCTGTCTAAACAGTTTATAGAAATTTAAGAATTAAATCATTTTAATTTTTGCCAGAGGGAAAAGGAGATTGACAGAAATAAATGAGTAGCTAAACTGATTATCTTCCCCACGGAAATGGATGTTAACGAAACTACCAAATGACCTACATTATACATGGGAAAATGCATATGATACTATCAAAGTTGGGGGCAAAGTAGTTTTTACCCAGTGTGAGAAAAGTACCAGAGAGTATGGGTGGGAAAACATGATAAACTCTTAATTACAATGAAGACTAAGGCATTCTGTGTGCTACTGCACAAAATAGATTGTAGAGATAATAACAATATATAGTACATTTCATCAAAATGAGAATAAAGGCTTTTGACAAATTTCAACATAAAGTTGATCAATGTATATATTCAGCCTATTATAACCCTGCAGAAAACTCATGGCTGATTGTCACCAGACAACTCTAATATCATACACTCAGATAACATCACACTGACTTAGAAGTTTATATTGAAAATACCTATGCATATACATTTAATCATGCAATAATAGATAACAAAGAACAAGGACATGGATTTCAAATAGAATGGGGCATTGGATATCAGATTGCTTGGAAGGAGGAAAGGAAAGGGGAAAACGTATTTATACCAAAATCTTAAAATTAGTCTCACGGAGAGACAAAAGATCTTGGCTCAGAGGCTCCTGCAAAGACTGACTAATCAACCAAGGACCATGCATAGAGAGGACCTGGATACCCTGTTCAAATGTTGCCCATGGGTAGCTCAGTCTCCATGTGGTTTTACTAGTAAGGAGAGCAAGGGCTGTCTTTGGCATGGATTCAGTGGGAAGCTCTTTGATCACCTCCTCCTGGCATGGAGGCCTAACTAGGCCACAGAGAAAGACATCCAGAGAGTCCTGATGAGACCTGATAGACTAGGGTCAGATAGTGGGGGAGAAGGACCTGTCAGTTGACACATGGGGCACTGACGGAAGGAGCGTGAGAACGGGGGGGGGGGGGGCTGTGAGAGTGGCTACAGCTGAGATACAAAGTGACTAAATTGTAATAAATAATAATAACAATAAAATTTTAAAAACATATTTTACTCATAGGGGAAGTCCTCCTCCCCTTCCATCTGACCCTAGCCTATCAGGTATCTTCAGGACTGGCTGCAATGTCCTTATCTGTAGCCTAGCAAGGCTGCTCCTCACTGGGGGGGTGGGGGGGAGATCAATGAGCCAGTCACTGAGTTCCCGTCAGAAATAATCCTTGTCCCCCATACTAGGGAACCCACTTGGAGGAGATAAGGGAGCAAGGGTGGGATTGAGAAGGTAAGAGGGAGGGGTCTAGGACTGGGATACAAGTGAATGACCTGTGATTAAAATAAAATAAAATAAAATAATTAATTAAAAAATAAATTAATTAAAAAAAAACATTTTACAAAAATATGGAACCTAATAAATATTTAAAATATTTTATATTATTTAAATCAGCTTGAAGTAAAAATAAGAGTTAATTTTTAAGAAAAATTGTGTAACTTAAAAACTACAGACAAGAAGTCATTATGAGGGAAGAAATGAGAATGGTGACATCAAGGATATCAATAGCACATTAACTGGCAGAATATTGAAAATTTATTTACCTTTCCTGTTCTTTTTTTTAACCAGTAAGGAATGTTATACAGTTTACCAATATTTGTTTGTATCATTTGGTATTTTGAAGAAAAAATAGTTTATAGTCAAGACAGAGATCTTTTATTAGTCTAGTCTCTGATTGCATTTCTTCTCATAGTAGACATGACTCAATGGCCTCAATCATTTCTTCTAAATGTTCTTTTTAAGATTACTCTGAAAAGCTAAATGATGAATATAGAATCCTCTAGTTGATAACAGTCTCCAAAAACAAATAAACAAAATTCCTGCTCTGTGTATGGAAATTTTGGCAATGCTGTTTGAGTAATTCCCTGATCACTGAGGATACAGCCACAAATATTCTTCAATCAGTATCTCTCTACAAATGCCCTTAAGACCAATTCACATCTGGCAGGCAGCCTTAATGTAGATTGCTTAATTAGAAATCTAATTTCTTCATCATATGCATGTGTCTACATACAAGCCATAGTGACAGTCTCAAGCAGTTAATGTGAATCCACTTCAAAGACACTCATTAAGTGCTTGAAAACCATGCTAGAGAGGTCAGGATGATTAGAGAACAAGTAGACATCGATTGGGGAGATAATATCATTATTTTTAGGTTGGAAATATAATTTTTCATGCCAGAGCATTCTCATGAGTGTAAAGCTAACTACCTTTAAGACTGTCTGTGTCACTCTAGTTGTGTGTCTAATATTTCAGATGCTTGGCTTTGATCTAATCTTTAAAAGAAGATGCTAGATGAAGAGCTACAGATAATTAAGGACTAGTGAGAAAGGGAGAAATAATCTTTGCCAGAAATAAGTTTCCTTAACTGGTTATCTAATATCAAGTGATCAGTCCGAAAAACATATACATAGGAGCAACACTATGAAAATTCAGCAGGTTGTATATTCTAATTTTAAATATATATATATATATATATCATTATCTTTTAAAATATGTCATGAATTTTGAGTTCTCAAGATGTGATATTAGCTGCACAGATGTAGCACATGACAGTTCAATGTCCAAGTGGGTTACATAGTAATGGGAAGAGGAACTGCCTCTGACATAATCTGATTGGCCTGCTCTTTGATCACCTCACCCTGATGGGAGGCCACAGAAGATGACAATGCAGCCACTTCTGATGTGATCTGATAGACTAAGATCAGAGGGAAGGAGAAGAGGACCTCCCCTATCAGTGGACTTGGGGAGGGGCATGCGTGAAGAAGGGGGAGGGTGGGTAGGATCAGGAGGGGAGGAGGAAGGGGCTTATGGGAGTATACAAAGTGAATAAAGTGTAATTAATAAAAATAAAAAAAGAAATCACAAAGCAAGAACCCTCCCATGACCAAAATTTCAAATCAAAAGCTTCTTTGCAGTAACAGTTAATAAAAAAGGAGGCCATGAATTTAAAAGGGAGGAGAAATTTAAAGGAAAGAATGAATTGAAAATTATAATTCTTTTGTAATCTCAAAAATATTAAAATGCTTAAAAAGTAAAACAAACAAACAAAAAAGATGTGACATTGGAAGGATTCGGGAGAAAACAGGGGTATAAATGATGTAAATGGAGATAATTTTTTTAAATTTAATTTATAAAAGAAAATTCTGAAATAGCTATCTTAAAAAGTGTGCATCTAAACTCTATTTATTACCTTAAGCACTATTTTGTTTCACTACATGTGCATTTTAATAAAAAAGTTTGATTAATATCATGAGGTGAACTTAAGTCAAAGTCACTTATTGACTGAATATAACTAACTTCACTGTAAAGCCTGATTTCTAATTATAACATATTAAAATAGAAATTTACACAGTTGACTATTAGTCTATAGCTACACTATATAAAATGTAATACATACAAATAATCATAACTCAAAGGAATATATGTATATAAAAGCAGATAATAACACCATTTGTTACACACAAGTAATGGAGCAATGTCTCTATAGCAAAAATAGAGTGAAATATACATACAATTCAGAAGACTAAAGTTTTACATGTCATTAATGCCTGCAATGAACGAATGCAAAGGTCTAGATTAATAATTTGAGCTACTGCTTAGTTTCCTAACTGTGCAGAAATACGATGGGAGGAAAGGGTTATGATCTAGAAGACAACAGGACTGGCTGTTCAGATTCTTTTTTCAGACTCTCATGGCCCTTCTTGCTGGTCGCAAAGAGGAAGGATCACTGTGGATTGAAGATCATGCCTTTTTCAGGAAGATGAGGGACACAGGAATAACTTTGGTTTTGCTGTTGGCTTTGAAGAAAAGAGGCAGTGGCATTTGCATGATCCATGGGGTTGAAGAGAAATCCAGTTTCTGTCTCATCTTTGGAAGAATGTGAGGCCAGAACAGGAAAGCAAATGAGAGAGATACTTTATTATGGGAAGCACTTCCAACCACAATCTTTTCTTTGAGGTATCGGTTTCTGAGCCTTGGCAATACACAAGAATTCCGGGCTACCTTAGATGTAAGAACAGGCAAAAATCTGGAAATTGAAAGCACATATTTACAACACACAGTAATAATCTGGAAGAGTGTACCTGAAATGTAAGCATCTTCATGTTGTCACATTTTAAAATAAATTTCAACTTGATATTAGAGGTTACATTTGCAGATTCTGAAGTACTTTGAGGAGATTATTCAATACCTAACTCTGATGGCTTTGGGGCTCAAAAGAGCCCTAGAGTATACAGTTGAATTCAAGGATGTTTTTCTCTTTTAATAAAGGTATGAAAATAGAGGTTCTAGAAGAAGAAAAAACTTTATGCTCTATGTTCTTTATGCCTGGGTGCTTAAAAACAAATCAACACAGTACATGCAAGAGATATACCACCTACTATGTAAATCACCTAGAGAATTACTTTAAAATTTACTTTAAAATGCTTTGTGATTTGTAACTATACTAATCCAGTTTTTACACAGTTTTAAGGTTACATAGATGTTTTTATATATTTAATAATCTGATAATCGAGTCAAGGTTGTTCTCATTTAAAGGAATGCTAGCTTTGAGCATAGGTTTAATAGCAACCGTGAGAACACACAAGGTCAGGATTCTGTTGATCACCACATGCCTAATTAATTGAGAGGCAAGAAAGGGAAATCAGAGGATGAGCAGATTAGACAGGAAGAAGATTTTAACAAGTTCTCTAATGTTCAAGCATAAAAGAAAAACAATTCCAATGCATATGTATGAATACAAAGACATTTATTACACATTTGTATTTAAAAGGCTATCACTTCTGGCTTTATAGACTTACTAAGCATTCAAACAGTGTTCATTTCCGGCAATGAATTCTCATGTTGTATTCTGAAATTTGCACTCCTGGCCCGTGTTACATAGAGCACACATGCATGTTCTCTGTCTTCTTGCCTGTGATTTTCTTTGGTATGCTTCAAATGACTGGTTTTCTAGAGAAAGTCTCAGGGTTCATACTCCTCTGGTAACTCACTGAAGAATGTTACCATTTTCTTAGTAAAACATCAGGGAAGAAATGAAAGCTTCTGTTTAGGTACCTCACCATTAATTGGCCCATGACCAGGGCACCATTGCAGCACCCTCAGTGCCAAGTCCTCAAAGCAGAGCTATGTGAGTATACTCAGATCTCCCGCTTTCTATAAAAGCCCCTGTGGTGTTGATTTTAGGACAATCAGTTTTAACTTAACTGTAGAAGTAAACAATTCTTTGTGTGTTTTTATATGTTATACATTCACAAAATTCCAGAATTCCACTATATCCAAGAATGATGAAGTACACTGGTCTCTCACATGACCTAGAAAAGAGACAATTTGAAAATCTACATCATAGAAACGGATGTTATTATCCATATATTATTTTAATTATTTATAAACTTTTTGAGAAATTATTTCACATTTTATTAAACTACAATATATTTATATGTATGAAAGTAAATTCATTTTTATTTTTTTCTTTATTATTATTTATTTACTACAATTTATTCACTTTATATCCTCCTCCCTCTTCACCTCCTCGTCCCACCCTCCCTCCTTTTTCTTCCCTATTCCCCTCCCCTAATCCACTGATTGGGTATGTCCTCCTCCCCTACTACCTTACCCTAGCCTATCAGGTATCATCATGACTGTCTGATCCTCTTTCTCTCTGGCCTAGGTAGGACACTTTGTCAGAGAGGTGTTCAAAGAACTGGCTGGCCACTGAGTCTATATCAGAAGCAGTCCCTTGCTCCCCTTACTAGGGTACCCACATGAAAACTGAGGTGCCCATGGGCTACATCTGAGCAGGGGGTCTAGGTCCTCTCTAAGAATGGTTTTTGGTTGATTCATCAGTCTCTGTAGGACCCCCGTGCCCAGATTTTTTGGATCTGCAATACTCTTAAAATGATGTATTTTGAAACTTACATGCAATTCTATATTCAGATTTAAGGGTAAGGAGAGGATAGCCTTATGGCAAATAGCTAAATTATACAGACTATATTGTTGAAGACTCAGTTGAATCATATGATGTTTTTTTAGAACCTGTCTTGTAAGAGGGTGTGTGGTATTTTTTGAAGGTTGGCTTGTGACAGGGAACATGTTGTTTTGATGTGAGCTGTCTTGTGAGAGGGCCATGACTTTGGTCAGCTGAGAACATCCTTGGGAGGACTCTCAGAAGAGGAGATATATAGAAGCCAATAGACAGTGAGACATCACTTTTTGGATCGACATCACTGGTTTGGTCTTCATGCTTTGACACCTGACTTCATAAAGAGAAACTTCCCAGGGAACTTCTTGGGACAATCCAACTGACTCTTGCCTATTTCAGTGACTTGTTTTGATTGGCTGAATCATTCAGTTTTGTGATGGTATTTGGACTGGACTGATGATATCCAGACAATAAAGAGTGGACCCTAAATAAAGTAGGTTAGGTGAAAAAGCTAAGCCTACATTTCTGTTTTATCAGACTTACTGATTAGTTTGAAGGCAGAGAATATCAATCTCACTAAGCTAGGAATTACATCTTTAAAATATATAAAGAGATGCCCAAAAGCAAATGAGGTAGAGTTTATATTTCCAATTCAGATTTCCCTGTTGGGCAGTTAAAATCAATGGACACTGGCAGTTAAAATCAATGCACACTAACTTTTTACCTAGTTATTATCATTATGGAAAGGTGAATATATTGCCATGTGATCCCCTTTTCCGTGACCTCATTCTCCAGAATTTTCCACTTTTATGATTAATATCAAATTGCTTTATTTAAAATATTTAAATACTTAAATATGTAAATTCCTCCCATAAAATTATAATATGTTGGCTTTTTCATTTGTTATCCATGTTCATGATTATTGTATTTTTAGCCCATGTTCATAATTTATGGTATATTAATATATTAAGTGTTATATTTGTTGTCTTTCTTAATGTAAGGTTTATGGATTATGGCTATTTATTTCTGTGAACTATCTTTGATACTGAACTTATTGCTTGGCTCATAGAACATAGCTTCAGTTATTTTGTTGAAGAAGAAACTGTCAGATTACACAAGTTGTAGGAGATACCTTTTTTGTTGTTGTTTAAAGAATCGTAATGGTACTTATTATGGTCAAGTCATTGTAGTTCCAAGCAAAGTTTGCTTTATAATCACTACACTGATGTACATTATTTAATAATTATAAATACATGGACCACATACACAGAGAAAGAGATAGGGCAAGTTAATTCCAACTGATCTTTTATATACACAACGTATTCAGATGTTGTGTATTTTCTAAGGTGTCAAACAAAATATACTGTTACCTTTCTTTGCTTAAAAAGACCCTCATCTTGTCTTCTTACTTTCAATAATTTAATATTAAAGGTTGCTTTTCAAGTTACAGAGATAATGGGAAAAATGTAAAAAAAAATGTTTTTTATACTAACAGTCTCAAAATCTAGCACACAACCAATCCCAGACAAAAGATTAAGCATGGTCCTTCTCTGGCCTAGAGACAGTGATTTGTTTCCCTAGTTTGCATTTGCTTATGAAGTGACTGATGATACATCACATCCCTGAAGCTGAATGGTGATTATTTCTTTACATGCCCTTCCTTATTCCTGGTATTCACTTTGTTAGGATATCTCTTGTAAATGGCGTCCATTCAATGTTGTGTTCTTCTCTATTTATTTAAAAAATACACATTTTTTGTGTCCATGCCTTATTCTTATCTGATTGTATCACTCAAATATAGAGCTTAGTGATTTTATTAGATTTAAATTATACTTCACTGAAAAGATTAATAAATATTTGTATTAACATCAGTTGCTTATTAAGATCACTCTGTGCTGGAAAAAATGTAGATACCTTTAAAGAACAAATCTTAATGTTACGCTGCTTGAAGCAAACATCTAAGTAGTTGCTTGGCCACGTTGCTATTGATGTGTATGTCAAGAGCCCAATACCAGATGAACAGTATCACAGCACATATGTCTCTGAAGGACACTTAGAAAGAGGAATTATTGCTGTTCTGAAACTAAGCCTTAAATATCTGAAGCAGCTGTTCTTCTGATAGCAAAGAAGATGCCAATAAATAACAGTTTCAGTGTTTTTCCGTGTTAAAACACATAGAGGCCCAATGATAAGAGGACTGCACAGAGTTTACCATCAATGAATTTGCTTTTGTCTTTAATAAACTTACAAAGACAGAATTAAGATATACCAGGACCAGAGACAAAGTAGTGCTGAACAACAAAATCTTTAGTTCTACAAGTAAAATAAGGCAGAGAACTAATATCTATAGTAAGGAAGAAAACAGGTGCTCCCTGCTTGTAGGTATGCAAGGAATACTGTCTTCCTCCTAGCAACACATAACATATTGAAAATATGTGCAAATGTCTATAAGTCATACAATGGCTAATGTAATTTATTAACTTTATATCTCAACTGTAGACCCTTCCTTCATCTCTTTCCAGTCCCACCCTCCCTCCTCTTCTCCCCATGTCCCTCCTCAAGACCACAGAAAAAAGGAACACTCCTCCCCTACCACCTAATCATAACCTATTAAGGCTCATCAGGACTACCAGGATCCTTTTCTTTTGCAAGGAGGAACTGAACAAAGAACAGGTAACAGAGTCCATGTCAGAGATAACCCCTGCTCTCCTTATTAGGGAAGACACATGAAGACTGAGCTTCCTATGGGCTACATCTGAGCTGGGTATCTAGACCATCTCCATGCATGGTCTTGGTTGTTACAACAGCTTCTGCAGGGGCCCCACTGGGCCCAGATTTGTTGGCTTTATTGGTTTCCTTGTAGAGTTCCTGTCCCGTCAGGGTCCTTCTATTCTTCCACTCTCCATACCTTCCTTCAAGCTATACAGCAGACCAATAGTAACAAAACTATATGTTACAAGCATAGAAATAGACTGGTAAATGAATATAATCAAATCTAAGACCAAGATAAACTCATACACCTATGCACACCTGATTTTTGACAAAGGAGTCAATACCATACAATGAAAAAAAGATAGCATTTTCAACAAATGGTGCTGGTCTACCTGGATGTCTACATGTTGAAAAATAGAAACATCCATATTTATTGCCCTGCACAAAACTCAAGTCCAAGTGGATCAAAGACCTCAACATAAAATGAGATACACTAAATCTGCTGAAGGAGAAAGTGGAAAAGAACTTTGAACTCATTGGCATAGGAGAAAACTTCCTGATAAGAACACTGACAGCTCAGGTTCTAAGAACTACAATTAATAAATGAAACCTCTTAAAACTGAAAATCTTTTGTAAAGCAAAGGACATTATCAATAAAACAAAATGGCAGCTACAGACTGGGAAAAGATCTTCAGATATATGGCATCAGGAAAAGGGGTAATATATCAAGTGTATACAAAGAACTCAAGAAATTAAACACCAACAATCCAAATAATCCAATTAAAAATGGGATACAGAGATAAACAGAAATCTCAACAGAGGAATCTCAAATGGTGCAGAAGCACTTAAAGATATATACAACATCTGTAGGCATCAGGGAAATGCAAATAGAAATGACTCTGAGATTCCTTCTTACATCTGTTAGAATGGCTAAGATCAAAAAGTCAAGTGACAACACATGTTGGTGAAGATGTGGAGAAAGGTGAATCCTCCTCCATTGCTGGTGAGAATGCAAACTTGTACAATCACTTTGGAAATCATTTTTTTTTCTCAGAAAACTGGGAATAGCCATACTCCAAGACCCAGCTATTCCACTCCTGGGCACACTCCTGAAAGCTGTTACACCATACAATGAGGACATTTGCTCAATCATGTTCATGGCTGCTTTATTAGTAATATTCAGAATCTGGAAACAACCTAGATGTCTGTTAACCGAAGAATGTATAAAGAAACTGTGGTAAATTTACACAATGGCCTACTACTCATCCATTAAAACAAGGAAATTGTGAAATTTGCAGGCAAATGGATTGAACCAGAAAAGATTATCCTGAGTTGGGTAACTCAGAATCAGAAAGACACATATGGTATGTACTTGCTTTTAAGAGGATTTTAGTTGTATTGTACAAAATAGACAAACTACTATGCACAGACCCCAAGAAGATAAGCAAGAAGGAAGACTTGAGGGAGGACATGAAATTCTCATTCAGAAAAAAAAAAAAAAAAAACAGACTAGACAGAGGTAGTGTTTGAAGAGTGAAAACAAGGTAGATGAGGGAGCAGAGAGAAATAAGGGTGGTGATCAGACATAGGGAGAGAAGGAGCAGGAGGGCAAAAGGCCTGCAGAGGAAAGAGAAATTGTGAATGGGGGCATCTTTGTGACAAGCTTCAGACCTAAATCAGAATAGACCTCTGGGAGGATATGAGGGGAACTGTAACAAAGACTCCTAGTAGCAGGGGGCATGAAGACTGAAGAGGATATATTCTGTCTAGACAAGGCTCCTAGTTGTCAGAGAAGATCACTAACCCACTCACAAGAACTTCAGTGCAAAACTTGTCTTACCTACAAGATATACAGGGACAAAGATAGAACAGATAGAGCAGAGAGTGTGGGAATGTCCAACTAATGCTGGGTCCAAGCCTAAGACCAACCTTATGGAAGTAAGCCAACCCCTATCACTATTAATGATATTCTAATATGCTTGCAGTCAGGAGCCTATCAGAGTTGCCCTCTTAGAGGCTATACCTAGCAACAGCTTGAAACACATACTGAGACTAACAGGCAAACTTTAGTTGAAGCCTAGGGAGTCTACTGGAAAAAACGAGAAGGATAAATGGACCTAGAAGTGACAAAAGCTCCATGAAAAGATCATTAGAGCCAATCAAACGAGGCCCATAGGGGCCTATGGAGCCTGAAGCACCAACCAAGGACATTGCATGATCAGGACCTAGGTCCTCTACTTATTAGGAGCTAATGGAGATCATAGGTGTCATGTGGGCTCTCTAGTTAGGGAAGTTGGAGATCTAACATGGATAATGTTGTCTGCTTATTGATCAATTCCCACCGATATGCCTTCCCTACCAGGCCACAGGGGAGGAAAATTAACTCAGTCCTCTGTGAATAAATGAACTGGGGTGTCTGGGAAAGAGGAGGAGGACCCCTCCATTCTAAGGAATAGAGGAAGGGGTGCAGGAGGAGCATGAGACTTCAAAGAGAGGAGTGAAGGCCTATGACAGAGATATAAATTGAATTAATTAATAAAAATAAAATAAAAAGAACAATTCTCCAATTCATATTGAAAAATAAAAATCCAGAATAACTACAATTCTGTAAAATAAAAGATCTTCTGGAGGTATCTCCATCTATGATCTCAAATTGTAATATAGAGCAACAGTAATAAAAACTGAATGATGCTGGCATAGAAAACAACAACAACAACAACAACAAAAATGGTGGTTCAATAGGACGGAATCAGAGATCCAAAAATAAACCCACATACTTATGGACACTTGATGTTTGACAAAGAAGTCAAAACCATAGAATGGAGCAAAGATAAAAGGGTCAACAAATAGTGTTGACGTTATTGGATATCTATGTGTAGATAAATGCAAATACAACCATATTTATCACATTGCATTAAACTAAAGTCCAAGAGGATCAAATACCTCAACATAATATAAAACACACTAAATCTCTTAAAAGAAAAATTGGGAAAAGTCCTTGAACTAATTGGCACAGGAGTCAACTTCCTGAATAGGTTACCAACAGCTCAGGTTCTAAGATCATCAATTAATAAATGGAACCTCATGAAACTGAAAAGATTCTGTAAGACAAAGGACACTATCAACAGAACAAAATGACAACCTACATACTGAGAAAAGATCTTCACCAGTTCTACCTCCAACAGATAGCTAATATCCAAAATATATAAAGAACTCGGAAAATTAAGCTTCAACAAACTAAAAATAATTTCAACTATGTAATAAGAAAGTAAGTGGACAGTCTATGAGCATATGCATTTTCAGAATTTCCATGTGAACTAAAGGTGAAAGAAAAGCAAATTAAAGAACAGGCATTTCAAGTGGTTGAAATTTCACTATCTTAAGAATAAAAGTGTAAAATGACTTTGTTCTTCAAAGAGGCCAAGTCACTGTCAGCTTTCAAACATAAAAAAATAAATCATGGTAACCATCTTTCTTCAGGCTTCAAATTGAAATCCTTTCACTGCAAGCACCTTATGAAGGCCTAGGCCTTTGCCTCTGAGCCTTTCAAGATGTAAACCTTGCTAGTGCCTTCCAGGGCAGCGTGTCACATATTACTCCCATCTTCTGAGATGCCCCACTATTTCATAGATTACAGAATGGAAAACACTTTTTATGGGCACCACTCAGCGATTTATTATCCCTCCCTTAATTTTAGTGAAGTCTTCTTTGTGTCTTATTTAACCTGGAATTATTTAAGTAATTTTCTGATTTTTTTATTTTAATTGTGTATCCTAGGGTTTATCTAGGTAATTCTCTTTGGCTAATATTTCTACAGAACTGGTAAGTTTTTACAGGGATAGATGGAGCACACTGATTTTTTTTCTCTCATGCTGTTGAGATTTTTGATATGAGACCTCAACATATGAATTTGTTTCTTTTTTTTTTTTTTTTTTTTTTTTTTTTTTTTTTTTTTTTTTGGTGAGACAGTGTGTTTCTGTAGCCTTTGCTGTCCTCAACTCACTTTGTAGACCAGGCTGGCCTCAAACTCACAGTGATCCTCTTCTGTCTTCCAAATGCTGGGATTTCAAGTATGCACTATCATGGCCAGCTAATTTCTAAATCTAGTTTAGTCACAGCAGATTGGGTCAAAGGATAGAACGTAGGGGTCATTTAAACCTAGAAGAAGGAACAGGGGAAAGGGCTGCTATTCATTATGTGCCTCCTTTTCCAAGCCTAGAAAATAGTGGCTGGTGGAAAGTTTGAACGTAGCCTCAGAGAGACCTGTATTTGGTTGGGGCCATAGGACGACAAAATCCTGTCAGAAGTCTGCAGGTCAGCTACAGGTCAGGCATTGGGCACCAGGCTAGCTCAGATGCGGCCTGTGGGACTTGAGATAGATCTGGCAGGTTGTGGAGCACACTGGGTCAGGAAGAGTCAATGGTCTGTACGCTGTAAAAGCAGCTCGGAGTTCTGGCTGGGTAGTTTTGGTGAGGAACAAAAGGAACCTTCGATAGTGGCAGGGAGAGAAGGTCCATGAAGAAGCCTAGAGGTTGTTTAATGAGCAGGCACAAAAGGTCAGAGTAGGACAGCACACTGGGTGTGGATACTGGTTGTGCAGAAAACGTGGATGGGAGATCATTAACATTCACGCGTCTAGACCCCGTATAGAGAAAGCCCTAGGACTCATTTTTTAACGAGATGTTAGAACCCGCAATAGTGAGAGAAAAATATCCAAAAATGCCGACTGAAAAAATACACATCTACTCACAAAAGGATGAAGCTGGTATAGATACAAGAGCTAAATGTAATTTTAAACTACAGAGAAGAGAGATTTTTAAAATAATGGATTTTGAAACGAGATTTTAACAACACCAGAAATTGAAAGAAGCAGATTGAACCCCATCAAAGTTAATGATTTGTGAATCAGTTCTTTCCTATAAAGGTGTCATATTACTATTAGTGTAATATGCTGGATAGTTTCCTGTCACCTTGACATAAAGTAGGGTCGTCTTGGAGGAGACAACCACAGTTGAGAAAGTATCACCATCAGACTGGACTATATGCAAGTCTGTGAGACAACTTTTTTATTAATGGTTGCTGTAAGAAGTACCATTCCATTATGAGAGGTGCAACCCTTGTGTCAGTTTTCCGGGTTATGTAATAAAGCAAGCTGTAAGGTCCACAGAGTGTGTAAAAGAGGAAGAGACGTTTCTTTGTGCCTTTGGCTTTTTTTTTCCTACCATCAGTTTTGAGTTCCTGCCATAACTTCCCTTCATAATGGACTCTAAATTGAAGAAGAAAAGAACCCCCTTCATTCTTGCATTGCTTTTTGACATGGTGTTAACACAGAAACAGAAATTAAAATATAAATATAGGATGAGTCATAGAACTGGAAAATAATTTGCAAAGAAATCCTTTTTGTTGTACATTAGCTCATTTATAGATACTTAAAATACTTCTGAGATTGATACTCCAACCAAAGACCACTCATGGAGATAACCTAGGACCCCTGCACAGATGTTGCCCATGAAAGCTTAGTGTTCAAGTGGGTTACATAGTAATGGGAAGAGGGATTGTCTCAGACATGAACTTAGTGCCTGGCTCTTTGATCACCTCCCCCTGAAGGGAGGAGCTATCTGACCAGGCCACAGAGGAAGAATATGAAAGACAGTCCTGATGAGACCTTATAGGCTAGTGACAGATGGAAGGGGAGGAGGTCCTCCACTATCAGTGGACTGGGGAATGGGCATGGGAGGAGATGAGGGAGGGAGGCAAGATTGGGAGGGGATGAGCATGGGGCTACAGCTGGGATACAAAATGAATAATTTGTAATGAATAAAAAATATGTTAAAGTTTTTTACAAATACATATTCACACATATAACAAGCATAAGGACTGAGAATGTTATATTTAGAAAATATTTTTCTTTATATATATAGAGAGAATAATATATATATTATAATACATATACTATATTGTATTTAATAAATATATAAAAGTTTTGACAGTAAAATGGAGAAATAATGTAATTAAATTATAATCTAAAAAGATCAAAGGTGTAGACAATAAGAATATTTACAGCTATAATTTGTGATAGAACATAACAAAATTCAGGAGGCACAAAAGAGGAATCTTTGAATTCTAGGCCAATATGTCCTAAATATTAATTTCTAAGCTAGCATAGTTACACAGAGATATACTGTATCAAGAAAAAACACATAAGTAAGTAAAACTGAAGTAAAAATTAAAAGAAATTAGAACTCTAGATACAGAAATATAGTGGATGTTTGAGGAGCGAGTATCACATAGCATTTATATTTCAGGTACTGTGGGTCTTAATGTTTCTACTTCTGTGAAGAAACATCAGGACCAAAAGCATGCTGGGGATAAAAGTTTATTTGGCTATCATTTCTAGATCATAGTCCTTCATTGGAAGGAGTCAGGACGGGAAGACAAGCAGGCCTGGAACCTGAATGCAGCAGCGAATTCAGAGGCCATAGAGAAATGCTGCTTACTGGCTTGCTCTCCATGGCTTCCTCAGCCTCCTTTCTTACAGAACCAAGGACCACCATCCCAGGATGGGCACCATCCACTCTGAGATGGGCCCTCCCCTTAATTACTAATTGAGAAAATGCCTTATAACTGGATCTCATGGAGGCATTTCCTCAACTGAGGCTCCTTTCTCTCTCTCTCTCTCTCTCTCTCTCTCTCTCTCTCTCTCTCTCTCTCTCTTTTCTGGTGATATTTATTATTTTTTTAACTTTTATTAGTTACACTTTATTCACTTTGTCTCACCTCATAAACCCCACCCTCCTTCCCTCCCAATCCCACCTTCCCTCCCCCTTCTTCATGAATGCCCCTCCCCAAGGTCCTCCTCTCCTTCCTTCTGATCTTAGTCTATCAAATCTCATCAGGAGTGGCTGCATTGTCATCTTCTGTGGCATGGTAAGGCCACTCCCCCCTCAGGGGGAGATGATCAAAGAGCAGGCCAATCAGTTTATGTGAGAGGCAGTCCCTCTTCTCATTACTATGGAACCCACTTGGACACTTAACTGCCATGGGGTATATATGCGCAGGGCTTCTAGGTTACCTCCATTAATGGTACTTGGTTGGAGTATGAGTCTCTAGAAAGACCCTTGTGTTCAAATTTCTGGTTCTGTTGCTCTCCTTGTGGAGTTCCTGTCCTCTCCAGATCTCACTATTTGCTACTTCTTTCATAAGATTCCATGCACTCTGCCCAACAGTTGTCCATAAGTCTCAGCATCTGCTTTGATAGTCTTCAGGGCAGAGCCTTTCAGAGGCCCTCTGTGGCAGGTTCCTAGGTTGTTTCCTATTTTCTTCTTCTTCTGATGTCCATCCTTTGCCTTTCGGGATGGGGATTGAACATTTTAGTCAGAGTCCTCCTTCTTGATTAGTTTTTTTTGTTTTTTTTTTGTTTTTTTTTTTTTTATGTGTACAGGTTTTAGTAGGTTTATCCTATATTATATGTCTATATGAGTGAGTATATACCATGTGTGTCTTTCTGTTTCTGGGACAGCTCACTCAAGATGATCCTTTCCAGTTCCCACCATTTTCCTGCAAATTTCATGATTTCCTTATTTTTCATTGCTGAGTAATATTCCATTGTGTAGATGTACCACAATTTCTGTATCCATTCTTCATTTGAGGGGCATCTGGGCCGTTTCCAGCTTCTGGTTATTACAAATAAAGCTGCTACACATTGGGAAAAAATCTTCACCAACCTTTATCTGACAAAGGGGCTAATATCCAGTATATATAAAGAACTAAAGAAGCTGAAAAGCAACAAACCAAGTAATCCAATTAAAAAATGGGGAACAGAGATAAACAGAGAATTCTCGATAAAGGAATATCGAATGGCAAAGAAACACTTAAAGAATTGCTCAACCTCATTAGCCATCAGGGAGATGCAAATCAAAACAACAATGAGATTTCACCTTACACCCATCAGAATGGCCAAGATGAAAAACTCAAGTGATAACACATGCTGGAGAAGATGTAGAGAAAGAGGAACCTTCCTCCACTGCTGGAATGTAAACTTGTACAACCACTCTTGAAATCAATCTGGCATATTCTCAGACAACTAGGAATAACGCTGCCTCAATATCTAGCCATACCACTCCTAGGCATATATCCAAAAAGAGGCTCAAGTACACAATAAGGACATTTGTTCAACCATGTTTGTAGCACCTTTCTCCCTTATGACTCTTCCTTGGGTCACGTTGACACACAAAACTGGCCAGTACACTGTATAAATCTAATCTGAAACTTCTTCACTAAACTGTTCCCTGTACTCACAACCAATTCTTGAGTTGTTTCTGTTTCCTAAGTCATCACAGTAAGAAGGAGATTTGAAGATAAGTTGTGTTGCTGTTGTAGTGGTTAGTATAGAACTTTTCTTTCCAGGTTAAAGGAATTAATTGGAATTACATGCCTCAATTTCTTTATTAGATTTTTGTACAGCAATATTATGTTTTCTTTAACAATAACATAATGGTAAGATTATTTTTGATTTTCTAATCAAATACCAGTACTGGATGTTTAGTATTTTTTTTAATGAGTCTATTCTGTAAATTTTTTCTACTGGCATCTGTACTGGTTAGGTCCTACTGTCCTTTTGACACAACCTAGAGTTACGAGGGAGAAGAGAGCCTCAATTTAGGAATTTACTAGATTACATTGGCCTGTGAGTATCGTTCATGAGTATTTCTTTGATTACTACTTGTTGTAGAATGAATATCCCACAGTGAGCTGTACAAAAATGTTAGTAAGGCAGAGACCTTAGAGTATTGAATATGAGAATCAAGAAGACAGTAAAGTTTTCCCCATATTAGTTAGGGGTACTATTGCTCTAATGCAATGACCAAAAGTAACTGCTAGATAAAAGAGTTCATTTCACTTAAAACTTCACATAATAATCTATTACCAAAAGAAGCTAGGGAAGAAACTCAAGCAGGGCAGAAACCTGAAGACAGGAGCTGATGCAGAGGCCAGAAAGGATTACTGCTTACTTGTTTGCTCCCCATTGCTTGCTCGGTCTGATTCTTTTTTTTTTTTTAAGTTATTTTTTTTTCTGTTACTTACAGTTCATTCACATTGTATCCCAGCTGTAACCCTCCTTTGTTCCCTCCCATTTCCACCTTCCCTCCCTAATCTTGTCCCATAACCCTCCCCAAGTCCACTGATAGAGGAGGTCTTCCTCCCCTGTCCTCTGTCTCTAGCCTATCAAGACTAGTTCTCATCAGGACTGGCTGCTGCATTGTCTTTATCCCCTGGTCTGGTAAG
This sequence comes from Meriones unguiculatus, assembly GCF_030254825.1. Taxonomy (NCBI): domain Eukaryota; kingdom Metazoa; phylum Chordata; class Mammalia; order Rodentia; family Muridae; genus Meriones; species Meriones unguiculatus. Next base: position 50,920,750 of record NC_083363.1, read on the forward strand.
GCTGCTCCCGACTCATGGGATGAGATGACCCCACCAACAATGAGCTGGGCTCGATAATGAGCTAGGCCTTTCCCAATTCAAACACTAATTAGGAAAATGACCTACAGGTTTACCTACAGCCTGAGCTTATGAAGACATATTTTCAAATGACGCAAATGATTACTCTGGATTGTATCAAGTTGACATAAAACTAGTCAGCTCACCCGCTTAATATTTTTGAAACTGAGAATGTAGTCAATGAATATATTTTTTATTATTGTTTTTGTTCCAGTTTGTACAAAAAGCAAAACAGTAAGTTAGCAATGCTTTTTTTTAGACAAACTGTAGAACTCAATAATTGTAATTATCTCTTCTAGTGTAAACACCATGGGAGATGATGTCTAGCTTTATATAACAGAACTGAATATCTGCAAAAGATAAAATAATAAAAGCAGTATAAGTATTTATATATGTTGAAAAGAAAGGAATTGAAAATGGCAAACTTATACTTTTACAAACCAATGTTAATATTGGTTATATTGTGTAACATTTTGATTCCTGTTCTATCTATTATGTTTTTAATTTTATTATATATACATATTTAATATATATTTATAATATATAGAAAATTATATGGTTCTTAATGATAAATTTAATTTTCTACATATTTGCTCTTTCTATATTGAAATGACTACAGAATTATTTTGCGTTAGTTAACCAAGACAGAAACAATTTTTATAGATTTATTTTTCTCCTTAGTCACTTAATAAAGTAAAAAAAAGTCAAAGTAATAAAGAAGAGAATCATTTATGTGCATCAGTTATTATTTTGTTATATTTCTATGTCACAAAGAAATTAATTTTATTGGCTTCCTGATGTTTTTTGTTGTAATAAGAAAACTGTAGAAAATCTTTTCTTTTTCTATCAAGACAATATTTTATAATTCATCAACTGTTATCTTGCTTCACAACACAAAACTTCAAATATCATACATAAAATAAAATATTGAAAATACATTGCATATTTCAGACTGTAATTTATGTCATTAAACAGTACAATAGCATTTTTGTTATTTTTCTGACATTTAAAATGCTTTCAATACTTCAAATAATTACAAAATTTGAACACAAACGTATATATGTATATATATATACACAAATACATATCTTTCATATCTATTGTAATAATTTTTAATACTGACATTAAATAGAATGCCAAAGATGTGTAAGTGCTGCATAGTAATATTTTAAATAAAAGTTTAAAAGCATAACTATGATTAAATACTAGCATTTTAATCTCTCTTGACAGCACATAAGAGAAGTTCTGTCTGTGATTGCAAAATTCAGATGAATATCAACCTCTGACTAATAACAATCCATAATGGCTAGGGATATAGTTCCGTGGGTAAAATGTTTGCTGCACAAACATTAAATCCTGTATTTGGATTTCTGGAAACCATCTAAAGAGCTGAGATTAGTGACATCTGTAACCCAAAGTTGAAGGATGTAGATGGATTATGGTGGGCTTGCTAGCCAGCCTACTGACATGAAACAGCAATCTTCAGTTGGAGTGCGAGACCCTGACTCAGAAAATTACGCTGAGAAACAATGTAGAAATTATTCAGTGTTAAACTCTGTCTTCCAGAAATGCACTCTGAGGTGAGGTGAGCTTATCAAACCATACAGAAATACATGCAATTGGGAGTACACACACACACACATGAATCTAGTGGTTTTAAGGTTCCCCGGTTTTTATGTGGTTTATATGTGGTTTTGCATGACTTAAGTCTTTGCCTTGGCAAATTTATCTGAACATGCTTAACTTCGCCATCAGCACTTACATATCATTATTATTTACATTATTTTCACATGAGACTTGTCAAATCACAGCACTTAAAATTGAATACTTTTTGATTATTTAACTGAGATGGATTTAAAAACAAAATACAGAGAGTAAAATCCAATCATCATATGCTATATCTATATATCTATCATCTCTATATATAATTATGTATCTATACATATATATTTCTACCCTCATCTCTATATAGATATATAGCAAAATTATAGAAATGCTCTTATTTCTCCAGATGGCCCTACAAATTCAATGGAGCTCTAGGTCCTCCTTTTTTAACTTTTCCAATTTGCAAAGGACGTCATATTCTGAGATTTGTCTTCAACTTAACTTTTCTATTCCATCATTCCTATTACCTTCTGTTATCCTATGTATCTTTACCTTCGTATGAATATGATAAAAAGAAGGATTCCATTAAGTATTTTAAGTTTTATATTGTGATTAATTGAATTTATGTACATCTATTGATGTCTGTATATCATATCAGGTGAAATTTTAAGCAGTTTTCAATCTTAAAAGTAGGTAGTCCATAAACACCCATTTAAAATTGTCGATGGCATATTTTTAAACTATTATCTCAAGGCAGACATCTCACCTCCCTGTCCAAGTTTCATTCCAACTTAGACCATATAAAAGAAGTCCACATGCTCAGACCTAAGCAAACAGCCAAAAACAAATTGTAAAGAGTGTGTAGGGACAAAGGAACCCTCATTCACTGTTGGTGGGATTGCAAATTGGTCCAACCATTATTTAAATTAGTGTGGCGAATTTTCAAAATGCTAAAAATAAATCTACTAAATGGCATGGCTGCACCACCCCTTGGCACACGCCCAAATCCCCACACATACTTATTCAACAGTGTGCACTTCTGCTCCACTCATAATTGCTAGGAAAGAGAAACAACCTAAATGCTCTACAGCTGGTGAATACATAATGAAAACCCAGAATGTGTACACTACAGAAGACTATTTACATGTAAAAAAAAATTGAGATCACGAACTTGGCAGATACATGGGTGGGAATAAAAAGGAGCAAATGTATGCAAGAAACCCCAACCAAGACAGGAAAATTTTGCATCTTTTTTTTTTTTTCTGGGTAAAATTTATTATCGCTACCTCAGATTCCAGAGTGATACGAGGAGCATGGAATTAAAACGCTCCTGGTGTCCCTGGGGGATTGGCAATTTTAGTTTAGTCCACAAGTTTATGCCAAACATACTAATGTATGTGCTTCTCTTCAGAGATAATACTTGGGTAGAGCGCAAGGGAATCTTATGAAAGAAGGGAGAGATAGAAAGACCTGGAGGGGACAGTACCTCCACAAGGAGACCAACAGAAGCAAAATATCTGGGCCCAGGTGTCCTTGAAAAAACCAATACTCCAACCAAGAACCATATATGGAGATAACCTAGACCCCTTGCTCAGATGTAGTCCATGTCAGCTCAATCTCCAAGTAGATTCCATAGTAAGCAGAGCAGGGGCTGTCTCTGACATGAACTCAATAGCTGACTCTTTGATCACATTCCCCTTGGAAGTATATCTGTACCAGGCCACAGAGAAAGAAAATGCAGCCAGTCCTGATGAGACCTGATAGGCTAGGGTCAGATGGAAGAGAGGAGGTCCTCCCCTATCAGTGGACTGAGGGAAGGGCATGGGAGGAGAATAGCAAGGGAAGGTGAGATTAGGAGGGGATGAGGGAGGGTCTACAGCTGGGAAACAAAGTGAATTAAAAAAAAATTCTGACCCAAAACTTCTATATTCACCAATTCAAAGTATTACACAGATACACGGAAGAGCACAGGGTGCTTAAAAAAAAAGAAAAGAATAAAAATGCAGAAAGGCAACCTATATCTTGTGTGAACAACATATTCTGAGAAGGTTAATACTGGACAAGTCATTCATAGGTAAATAAGGCTGGCAGCCATAAAATCACCAGGTAGGGAATTGAAATAACCTCTGTAACATATCAGAGCACCATGGTCTAAAACTAAATCTCAACATTAACAGAAATAACAAAAGCCTACACACACATGGAAACTGAACAGCTCTCTACTCAATGGTCAGAGAGGAAAGAAAGAAATTAAAGACTTCCTAGAACTTAATGAAAGTGGAAATACAACTTACCATAACTTATGGGACACAATGAAAGCAGTGCTAAGAGAAAAGTTTATACTGCTAAGTGCTTTCATAAAGAAATTCAAGGCATCTCGTCCAAGGAACTTAATGGCACTCCTAAAGTACTGAAAAACAAAAACAAAACAAAACAAAACAAAAACTAAAAAGAAGCACACACATCCAAGAGGAGTAAACAGCTGGAAAAAAAATCAAACTCAGGACTGAAATCAATACATTAGAAATGAAGAAAACAATTTGAAGAATCAAGGAAACCAACTAATTTTGGATCTTATGACAAATATTCATTTCTTCAAAATATTTCAAATACTGGTCTTTATTTTTTATTTTCAATATCATTGCATTACTATTACTTATGTTAATGAATATAACACTGTGGACAGTTTTTCAAATGCTATCTTTTCTATTCAAACAGAATCAAGCACTTTTACTTCTTATTTTCTATACCTAATTATTTTTGTTGTTTGTTTCCTACTCCTTGACATTTATCTATTTTATGACACAATTACTTCTCCACTTTTTATCCATATTAACTATCTGTGTCTTCCAAAATATTAAAAATCTGACCTAAAGGAGCCAAACAACAAAGAGTATGTGGTAGAAGAGCAGGAACAGGATGGGAGCCTACCACACTTGTCCTCTAAAAGACTCCACCCATCAGGGGATCAAAGCAGATTCAGAGACTCAGAGCCAAACATTGGACAGAGCACAGGGAGTTTTATGGAAGGATGGGGAGATAGAAGAACCTGCAGGGGACAGGAGCCACACAAGGAGACCAACAAATCCAATAAAAAGCTGGGCCCAGGGGACTGCAGAGATTGAAGCATCAACAAAAGACCACACATACAGAGGACCTAGATCTCCTGCTCAGATGTAGCCCATTGACAGCTCAGTCTCCATCAGGATTCCCTAGTCAGAGGAGAAGATACAATCTCTTGCCTGTTCCTTGGTCACCTCCCCTGGTGGGGTGGCCTAGCCATGTCACAGAGGAATAGGATCCAGGAAGTCCTGAAGAGACCTGATAGGCTAGGGTCAGACAGTAGGCGAGGAGGACCTCCCCTATGGGTGAACTAGGGGAGAGGAGGGATAGGAGAGGAAGAGGGAGGGAGAGTCACACTGGGAGGAGATGAGAGAGGGGGGCTAGAACAACGATACAAATTGAATAAATTATAAACAACAATAATAATAAAGTTCTTGCTTTCTTTAATAAATTTGAATATGTCTTCATTTTAGATGTAATCCGGTCATTAAATGTTAGCTGCCCTTGCCTCACTGTTGCAGAAACCCTTGTAACAAAGCATTCTTAGCTCGCTTTCATCAAAGGGAAACTAACACATAGCAACCGTATGCACAAGTATGGAACTTTTAGTTATGCATTAAATTTCTGATCCACATCATAACTATGTGCCTTTCTCTCTCAGTGGCTGGAAGGAGTCTGCATGGGCAGCTGTGAGAAGATAAGAGCTCAGAAGTTACCTGGAATATCTTTTTGCCAGGTAGAGGTAACTGATACTACATAAACTAAAATATCATCCCACGGGTGCACTCTACCACACTTCCTTTCTAGCCTAGCTCTTTCTACTAAATATGTTTCATACCTAAGTGGATATTAGGCAAGGTTTTCACTTTGATGGTATTTCCATGATATATTAAATCTCATTTGGTCACTTGGGCATCATTTGGGTATGTCCTCTATATAAATAACAGATAATGATTTTACAACACACTTACATAATACATAGTCAATTCACTAAGCATAAACAAATTTGAAAATACCCCTCTCTCTTTCTATATATGTATATGCACATACATATTGCATATTTTCTCCCTTATCCATGCATTTCTTTGTACAACAGAAGGAAGTAAATAAATCAAATTTGAGTCAGACAATCCTATTTTAATACTTCTTCTCTGACACATACTTCAATTTGAAGGGTTACTACACAGGGTCTTCTTAGAACATTGACTGAGCAAAAGTCCCATGAAAAGGAAAATAATAGCTGGGGATGATGATGGTGAGCATCCCGCTTTGGGCAGAGAACTTTCTTGAAACTCTTCACAAGCTTCAGTCACACTAGGTGCTCTGACAGCCTTCCTAGGAACTACAACATCACCACTTCCATGTCTCAGGCTTCCTACTAAAATCAGGTGAAAACTGAAATACGGCTCAAGAAACAGTAACCTCAATTATTGGCAGCATCACTCTGGTGGTTCCGGAAAAAGATAAAACATTCTGTAATAGATTTTGTGCCATCCAACCCAATGAAACACTCCACGCATGAAAAATATTTGAAATAATGTGAGTAAATGAAAGAAGTAGTGAAAGATTAAATAAAAAGTAAAGCGTTCGAGGGAATTTGTCCACCAACTGCTTCCTTCACTGTCTCAAACAGCTTTGAATTTTCCCGATCCCCGCAGGTGTATAAAAACTCATTTCAGTGCTTTCAAGTTCATTGTTTTAGACTGAAATTATTATATAATAACAATAAGTAATAAAACCTCAAGAAATACTCTGTCTTTTTATCCTTGTTAGAGACTTGTAGTGTCCACAGCATTTTGATAAAAGAACTTCCTTAAGAGAAAGTCACAACTGGTTTTCTTGTGACAGATACATGTACTAAAACTAGATATAGGCCCGAGGGAAGGGCTGGTGGGTAGAGGCTCTTGCCACACAAACCAGACTTGAGTTCAGCTCTTGGAACTACATGAAAGTGAAGAGAGAGGACCATCACTACAAACGTGTCCTCTAAGCTCCACATGTGCATTGTGGCATGCTCCTCCGCACAGCTATCACACCCTCTCATAAGCATATGTATTCAATTTTCTTTTCAACTTTGGCATGGAATTCAAAGTAATTGTGAACTCACTATTATGTATATCTTTCAATCCTCAATAGAAAAAACAAAAAGATTACTGAATCTCAAAATGTAGGGTTCTGTCCTTGTGTTAGGTTTGTATTTAATGCACTGAGTATCTACTCCAGGTATTATTCAGGACAGGTCATTTCTGTATGATGCGTAATGATACATACATATATTTAATTCCATCAAACATTTTTATACATTCTGACAAAGAGAACCAAATACAATATCATACTTAGAAGTCATTGTCTGTTAGTTAGTAGTTTCCATATTTTAAAAAGTGATGCTTAGTGATTCCTTACTTTGATCCAAAGATCTTCAAAGATTTTAGTATGAAAAATAAAAATACAGAAATACTCACAGAGTGTATGCTAGAATGCCTTAATATTTTTTTATTATCTACTGCTTGGTAAACATAAAACAATGTAACATAAAAAATTGTAGATCAGAAGAATTTTACAAAATTTAATAGTAATCTACAGGTATTTTTTTCTAGCCAAAGCAGTTCATTAAAATTAATTAGTGGAAAAAATTTTAAAGCACTATTAAGTAAGGATTATGGTAATTCATATGAAAATACTTTTAGACTCAGAAATAAATATAATTCTTGTTAATTGAGAAAATACATAGTGGTCTACACAAAAAGTCCATGACAAACAAGACTATGTAGAGAACCCCTGACATGAAAACAACAACAACAACAACAATAAATAATAATAATAATAATAAATAATAATAATAATAATAATAATAATAAATTTCTGTGGTGTTATAGTCTTAACTCAGAATATACTTTGCTATGATAGGAGTACATAAGTATCTTGTATAAAAAAATGTATAGGTGTCTACATGAAATCAATGCTTAAGAATTTTGATGTCCAAGAATATAGCCTCAAATTATGTAACTAGTTTCATACTGAAGATATATATATATATATATTTTTCATCTTTTAAAACCACAAATTATAGTATTATCATCCATCCTGATTTTAATTCAAATTTTATATGATATCACATATATATATCTTATTATAAACCTTAGTTATCCAAGTGGGTTCCATTGTAATAGGAACAGGGACTGTCTCTGACATGAACTGATTGGCCTCCTCTTTAATTACCTCCCCCTGAGGGGGAAGCAGCATTACCAGGCCACAAAAGAAGACAATGCAGCCACTCCTGATGAGACCAAATTGACTAGGATCAGAAGGAAGGAAAAGAAGTCCTCCCCTATCAGTGGACTTGGGGAGGGGCACACATGCAGAGGGTGGAGGAAGGAAGGGATTGGGACTGGAGGAGGAAGGAAACCACAGGGGGATACAAAGTGAATAAAGTGTAATTAATAAAGAATTTAAAAAAAAAAACTCAGTTTATTGTTTGCATTTTATTATTTTTATATTAAATTATATAAAATTAAATTCTATAGCAAAGAGTTTAAAATTACTTATTCATTAATACATCTAAATCTGGTAATCTTAAATTTGGATATATGGCCATATAAGTCACAGAAATCTGTAATATCCTATTAAATACATCTATTCTATGTCCTTGGATACTGTCAGGATATGACACAGCCAACATCAAATGAGAACAGCAAAAATAATAAGGACAGCACAACTGTTTGACAAAGACATATCAAAGCTAGGCTAAATGATGCAATTGCTGTGATGCAGTCTTCCACTTTTGGTCTAGATCACCATGTGCTGAAGGCTTGGGGGTGCTTTTAATATTTGTGCAACTTGAGGTATTGGGTTGATGGGGGTATTTCTTATGATTCTTTTATGCCATCTCTCAGGAGTACTGCTTCTAAGCTTGCCTAGGAAAGTACTGGGCTTAGTACCTTTCCCACTTTTAGGGAGATGTCCTTTCTGGCCCTACATGAGGGTTTTCTTTGTGCCTGTAGGTTGCAGTTCAAATAGAGATGCCACAGACATCCTGATGAGGCTCAACTCCAAGACACTCTTGTAACTTCTGCTCTGCACTTACTCGGGAACAAGGTAGTCACGACACAGAAGGTAAACAAAAAGGTAAACAGAATTCAGTGGTCGAGAGAAGGTGCCAGTAGATCTAATTAAATGTTTCTTCCTACTAGTGAAGTTCAAAAAATTGTGTGGATAAATGGTAAAAGTATTAAGACCCCTCTTTTCTAGAAAAGTTAACTCGTATAAGACTCTTGCAGTGTCATTATGAACAAGGAAGAAAAGAATAATAAGATTAGACAAGTGAATACATTTCACAAATATATAAAATATAAACATTGCATTATGCCAGAAATTGAGTAGTAACTCCAGCGGTTTGGGCCTGAAGATTTTTCTTGGGCCTAATGATAACTGGCACTCTGACCACTGAAAATTGATAATACATTACTTGTGACATGACAATCTGCCCAAGATGGCTTAGAGATTTTCCTTCTTTCTAATGCCCTTGAACCTACAAGATTCTGAAAAGTTGGGTTCTGAGGTTGATGAGGGAAAGTGATTGTAAGGGATGATTCTGTGCCGTCATGGTTTATAAATAGTGACTAAACTTATGACCAAGAAGAAGTTAAAAAGTGTCTGGGGACAAAAATGATATGATGTATTCAAACAACTGCCTACTGAGTTCTGTGTAAAGAAGCACTCTTAAAACTAGTCATTCAGTAAAAGAAATGGAGGTATCACCATCCCTGATCTTAAGCTGTACTATAGAGCAACAGTTATAAAAACTGCATGGTACTGGCATAGAAACAGAATGGTGGATCAATGGAACTGAACAGAGGACCCAGAAATAAACCCACACATCTATGGACACCTGATTTTTGACAAAGATGCCAAAACCATACAATGGAAAAAAGATAGCATCTTCAACAAATGGTGCTGGTCCAACTGGATGTCTACATGTAGAAAAATGAAAATAGATCCATACTTATCACCATGCACAGAGCTGAAGTCCAAGTGGATCAAAGACCTCAACATAAAACTGGACACACTAAATTGGTTAGAAGAAAAAGTGGGGAATACCCTTGAACTCATTGGCACAGGAGACAACTTCCTGAACAGAACACCAACAGCACAGGCTCTAAGAGCAACAATCAATAAATGGGTCCTCATGAAAATGAAAAGCTTCTGTAAAGCAAAGGACACCATCATCAAAACAAAACGACTGCCTACAGACTGGGAAAGAATCTTCACCAACCGTTTATCTGACAGAGGGCTAATATCCAGTATATATAAAGAACTAAAGAAGCTGAAAAGCAGCAAACCAAGTAATCCACTTAAAAAATGGGGAACAGAGCTAAACAGAGAAGTCTCTGTAGAGGAATATCGAATGGCAGAGAAACACTTAAAGAAATGCTCAACGTCATTAGCCATTCGGGAAATGCTAATCAAAACGACCCTGAGATTTCACCTTACACCCATCAGAATGGCCAAGATCAAAAACTCAAGTGACAACACATGCTGGAGAGGTTGTGGAGAAAGGGAAACCCTCCTCCACTGCTGGTGGGAATGTAAACTTGTACAACCACTCTGGAAAGCAATCTGGTGCTTTCTCAGACAACTAGGAATAGCACTTCCTCAAGATCCGGCCATACCACTCCTAGGCATATACCCAAAAGAGGCTCAAGTACACAATAAAGACATTTGCTCAATCATGTTTGTAGCAGCTTTATTTGTAATAGCCAGAAGTTGGAAACAGCCCAGATGCCCCTCAACTGAAGAATGGATGCAGAAATTGTGGTATATCTACACAATGGAGTGTTACTCTGCAGTGAAAATAAGGAAATCATGAAATTTGCAGGTAAATGGTGGGACTTGGAAAGGATCATCCTGAGTGAGCTGTCCCAGAAGCAGAAAGACACACAGGGTATATACTCACTCATATAGACATATAACATAGGATAAACCTACTAAAACCCTGAACATTACATAATTATAAATGTGAAATATGAAAAATAGTTAGCATGATCATGAACTGTGACAACAAAGGGGAGATATAACCATGACAATTTACATAAGACAGAATAGCAGACAGGGCTGCTGGTAAACACGTGCCATCCTGGCACTTGAGTACTGGACAACGGCCTGCAAGTTCTGGGCCAGCCAATGTTAGGCCAGCCAAGCCTGCAAAGGATGACTGCCTCAAAAACATCAAACATACGAACTTGGTGATTACTCTGTTTCTGTTGGCTTCCCGTGAACTGCCATAAGACTACAACACATTTATTTTTATTTTAGATATTCACCTATTCAATTGTCAAGATTAATTATAAGATAATCAAACAAAAATATTCTTTCAGAAAAAGCATGCAATTAAAATTAATAAATGTCTGAAACCTGAAAAAAAAAAAAGAAACTAATCAAGAGAGTGAACCCTGACTAAAATGCTCAATCCCTGCCCCAGCCTGCGGGGCTTCAAAGGGGTTCCTAAGGTGGAGAGATTGGAAGGAAGGGGGAAAAAGGAACAAGAGACACAAAAAATGAAAGCCAAGTCTGTTCATCTGATCAAGGCTTCTGTTTCTTAGAAATTTTTACCCAACTTATACAGGGAGAAGGCAGGATAGGGGGAAGGTAATTAGCTGCTGCAGGAGACAGGAAGAGTGCTTTCACGTGTTAAATAGGGTACCTGCAAGATACCATAGGGATCTTTTCTCATGGATGCTCTAACAAATGGATGTCCTCACAGTCTATCACCCATGAGTTAGGGTCCTAGATAACTTTCACTAAATAGCTTTAGGTCTCCACTAAATGACCTTTGCTCACTATTTGGCTTTGGCCTAGTAAACACCATTTGTCTCCACTAGATATCTTTGACTCACTAATTGACTTAGGCTTCAGTAGATAGCTTTGGCTCCACTAGATAGCTTTGACTTTGGCTTCAGCAGATTGCTTTGGCTCCCGGCAAATCCCCATCCCGAAAGGCAAAGAGGATAGACATCAGAAGAAGAAGAAAACAAGAAACAACCTATGAACCTTCCACAGAGGGCCTCTGAAAGCCTCTGCCCTACAGACTATCAAAGCAGACACTGAGACTTAAGGCCAACTGATGGGCAAAGTGCATGGAATCTTAAGTAAGAAGTGGTATAAGATCTGGAGAGGACAGGAACCCCACAAGGAGAGCAACAGAACCAGAAAATTTGAACGCAGGGGTCTCCCCAGGGACTCATATTCCAACCAAGGAACATGCATGGAGATAACCTAGAACCCCTGCACAGATGTAGTCCATGACAGCATATTATCCAAGTGGGTTCCATAGTAATGGGAAGAGAGACTGCCTCTGACATAATCTAATTGGCCTGTTCTTTGATCACCTCCCCCTGAGGGGAGAACAGCCTTACCAGGCCACAGAAGATGACAATGCAGCCAGTCCTGATGGGATCTGATAGACTAAGATCAGAAGGAAGGAGAGGAGGACCTCCCCTATTAGTGGACTTGGGAGGGGCAAGCAAGAAGAAGGGGGAGGGAGAGTGGGGCTGGGAGGGGATGAGGGAGGGGCTTATGGGGGGATACAAAGTGAATAAACTGTAATTAATAAAAAATAAAAAAGATAAAAAAAACCTAGTCATTCAGGATGCAAGACTTTCCCAACTCCCATGCCTGATGCAAGCTGTATTTGTTAACTACTTAACTCTTCTGAAGGATTTGGTCATTGTTGGGGCTGAACCCCAGCAAGGATATTTTTCACATATATTTTCGAGTATCTTCTCATCAATGAAGTAATTAAAGGAATGCTTATATGTATTTTTTGAAAATAGTATGCAAACAATAAGAAGACTCATAGTTTTCATGAATGATCATTTTCTCCTAGATAAGAGTTTTTAATGGCACAGACATTTAGATTTGGCAACATAAAATGTTGTCCAACGGTATGGAATTTAATAAATATTTCTCAGTAAATCAGTATTTTGCAGAATGTGACCTTGTGGGGAATTAGAAGTTTTTCTCTTTCACCCATATGTCTCATAAACCTTTTTACTGTGTGCCCTGTTTGGGGTGATTGGCTAAAAAGCAAAAAATTTCTGTGACTCATTAGTTAATATAACCAATTTTTATGACAATGTACTTGACAAACCAGCTTGAGGAAGAATGGGTGTATTTTGAGGATATGGTCCATTGTGGTGGGAAAGTGTCAGCAATGAGAGATCTGTCTTGGTGCCAGGAGCATGATGCTGCCAATCACTAGTGCAAAAAAATCAGGAAAACAAGAGATTATTGTGCTCAGCTGGCTTCCTTCTTTATCATTTCCATCATGCTGGTGCTCAAAGCCCAAGGTATAATACCATGCATATCTAGGGACGATATTTTCTCCTCATTTAATCCTTTTTGGAAATGATCTCAAAACTACACACAGAGTCACGTCTGTTTGGTGATTCCAAAATCTAGTCACATTGACCATAAAAATCAGTCATCTCAGCTATGTTTGTTACAAGCAAAATGTCATGAGGGTTCATCTTTTACACACAGAAAAGTAAATACTTTACATTAGAAACTTGAATATTTAAAAACTCACTTCTCATTGTGTTTAAAGTCAATTGATATAATGCCAATTAATGTGGCATTTGATACAGATATTGCCTATGATTATTTGATTGAGAAATGCCCACATTGGTTCACATGCTTGAACCCTTTGTTCAAAGATATAGAACCTTTAGGAAATGAGGTTCAAATGTAAGAAGATTGTTTCTTAAACTCTTCTGGGGAATTCACTTTCAACTTGATCAGTCAAGACTTCATCAAGCAGCTCATGCTCCTTCTGCAACTATGAAAGGCCTAGTTCCATTTGTTCTCCACCATAATGGACTGTTGCCCTCCTCAAGGAGAATACCATCTTAAACTCCAAGACAAACAAATCCTCTCTTTTTAAAATTGTTTCTTTATAAAGATTCAAAATTCTTGCAATTATAAAAATTTGCTGCAATTTTTTCATACTTATTCTTTTTAATTAACATTTTATAAAACTTGCAAATAAGTAAAACACACGCACATACCACAGTTTATGAGACAAATTCTTCAAAATTTAATGAATTACATACATTCAGTATTGGCATTTGAAACAGAAACTGTAAAGCTTCACATTAAATTTAAACTTTCAGTTTCTAATATATGTGCTAATTTGTCACCAAAACGAAACTCCATTATTGAATTAGAACTAGAAAAAATGGTACACTTTATATGATCTTTTATAGCTCATTTACTTTTTAAAAGAAAAACACTGTCAAATATTTTCAATTCCTTCTTTCCTGAGGATATGGTTATAGAATCTTTCTATGTCATATTTCAGACAAGGGTTGATTGATGTATGGCAATCTCATGCTGGTCACCAAGAATCACATGATATATGTTCCACTTATAAATGTTGCCATATTCCCAATGGGATGTTTCTTTAGTGAGTCAGAAACAAATTTTCATTCTTATGGTTAGATTCTGTGGGTTAATAGCTAACCAGTGAAACTTTTTCTCCAGTGTCTTGCAAAAAAATGTATTATAGACACAAATCTTTCATTTTTTTACAGAGAACATTTCATCTCCATAGGATTAAAACATGAATCAACTCAGAATATGAACACTGAGATAATCCAAGTGGCATATAATGTGTCATGCTGAGAACTGGCCTTCTGTGAATGGACTGGCTAGAAAGCAAAATCAGAGTCACAATGGAAATAATGAACAGAACCTTTGCATGCTCCTAGACTGTGACTTTTGGAGTTACTTTGATGATAATATGCCAGTATCAAGACAGATACACTAGACGTATGCTTGTTGGAAATATCCAAACTTCATCTTATCACTTGTGACTTTTTGTGTAAGATGATTTCAAAAAAGTGACACAAGTTTATAGTACACAGCATCACACACCTGGTCTGTCATACATGAGTAAACAACATTTTCATTATATTTAGTTTTATATTATTATAAGATAAAATTCATAGAATGTTGTTTAGTATTGTCTAGTCACTTAAATTTATATGAATTCACTCTCTATTTGCCCAACTTAATGGGTAATAATATGAGACATATCCTAAAATCTTTAGACTATGCTTAAATTGGCCAAGTTATATTGAATATATATATATATATATATATTCAGAATATATTCAGTATATACATATGTGTTCAACATAACTTACTGAATGAATATATGTGGTATATATTATATACTTATATGTATATATATAATATTTATTCACATATATTCATGTATAGAATGACTATATACATTTTATATATTTGGATAATTTCCAGGCAGCGGTCCAGTAAATCTAATAATGGAATGGAAAGTCCAGGAATCCTGCAGCTGCCCATTCCACAAGACTGAATGTCCCAGCTGGTTTTCAGTATATGATGGGATTTCAAAGATGTAGCCTCTAACATGAAGGAATAGATTGCTAGCAACGTGGAGACAAGCAGGCAAACAGCAAAACATTCTTCTTTTATGTCCTTATAAAAGGTTCTAGCAGAAGGTAAGGCTCAGAAAAAAAGGCTATGTTTTACCATTTCAAGATATGGATTTAAGGTATGTATCTTCCTATGTCAAAGAACCAGATTAAAATAAAATATTTCAAATAAAGTAGAAATTCCTTCAAGGTATACCCTCTACATTTACATATAGTCAAAGTATAGTCAAAGTGACAACCAGGAATAAGCTACCACCTTTACCAGTTCTTTGGCAAATCTATTGTATTGTTTTTTCTGTTGGTTCATCTAGACTGTCCAACTCTTACTGTGCTTCTCATATTTAGAACTGCAGAAAGCGTTCATACTGAATATGGGAGGACCAATGACCACTTATTTCTTGTTAGATGTGTGCACTTTGTCTCTATTGTGCACAGCTTTGATGTGAACACAATTATCTATTAGTTTTGTTTTCCTGAGAAAAGTTTTCTAGTGACCCGACTGCTCCTTACTGGAAGTATTTTTAGGCATTTTAAGTAAGCAATTATACATAACTCTTTACTCCTTTAACTGTTATTTGATAAAGAAAGAAAATATAAAAGTGTGGGGACTAAAGGAGACATTGTTAATCTTACAGTCATTATACCAACATGTGGCTTGCTGTTAATGAGCTTTTTTATTTTGGAACGTCTTTAACTCCCCAGAGATCACCTATTTAATCTGTCCTGTGGCTGAGTTCTAAAGGCACCTTTTAAGTCAAGTTTTATTTCTAAGCCATTTCAATTATATTCTTAAGACCCTTAGAGAAAATTGGGAAACCAAAACAAGTATGAAACACTTGCTTTTTGGTCCACAAATGGTTGTTCATTCAGGTTTCTATGAGTGGAGATTTGAATGTGATGCCAGGATTGATCAATTAGGACCCCACCATTCAGGATATCTTGGTTTGTGTTGATTTATTTCTTCATATTATATTCTTGTAAACAAAAAGACTTTTCAATGAGAAAATTTGAAACTTTCAGTAATAAATTTGTATTAATATGGCAGGATAAAATATCTATATTGGTTTCAGTTTCTCTACTTTATGCTAACCTTGTGCCAAGGATAGAAAGGCTAATAGATACAGGACAAAATTCTATTTTTTTTTTGAATTACATTTCCGAGGTATTGCTCATAAATACTTGTCACAGTTTTATTCAGAATGTCAAATGAAGTGCAAATTGATCATGTTATAAAATGAACTACAATATATCAACATGTCTACAAGATATCACAGCAGACATGCTAGAGATTAAAAAAAATAACATCAAACCTAAATTTGAATTACACAGTCAAGTAATATTGATGACAATTAGTGCTTCTGTTTCCCTATAATGTGCTAATAATCACACACACACACACACACACACACACACACACACACACAGACAGGCAGACAGAGATGTATGTGTATACACATGTTTTTCTTTCTGTATTCACTGACTGCTTTTAATAAAAGATAACTGTATATATAATAAATATAAAATATATATAAATATATTTCCATGCTCTAAATAAGTTCACACAAATATTCTCAAAAACTGGCTTGATTTTTTAATCACCCTAGTTCAGTGAATGTTTTTCGTTGTTTTTTTTTATATGTCACACGAGAAGAAAAAGGAAGAAAAATCAACTGACATTTCCTCTCAAGTGAATATATTTTATCCAATTGTCATTGAAATTCCAATTGATTATTTCACTATGTGTGAAATATACTCATTAAGTATGCTCCCCTGAAAACTCATTCCCAAGAAATCATTGGCATTACAGGAGGAGGAGACATTTTTGATAGTGGGTCTTGCTAATTAGCTGTAGTGTAGCTTCTCGTTCTTGGGCATGGTCATTTTGAATCATCCTGTCACACAAGTTGTGCCTATAAACAATGCCAGTTAAGGTTACTGGAACATAGCATAACTCAAAAAGAATAGAAAGAAAAATGCACTTATGTAAGTCATTACGAATCTCTCTATGCACCCTGGGAAAGGAATGCATTGCCTATAGATTCTTGATGGCAAAAAAAATATATATATATATATATTTTAAAGATCAACAGCTCCCTCATTTTACAGAAGAGGAAGTTCGAATCCAGGGACATGGGGATGTTCTGGGTCAGACAGCTAATTAGTGGCAACAGTAAGGTGAAAACTCTGGTTTCACATTCCACAGCTGCTCTCGTGCTTCATCAGCTGCTTGTTCCTTTGACTACAGATCAGAAATCAAAGTCTCCCTGTGGAAAGCAGCACCTTGCAATTAATCAGGAGGTTTGCCTTTTCATTTCCTTTTATTTCTTATGTGCAAACACAAAGAGAGCAAAACAAAGTTTTAGATATATTGGAAACAGCCTATTTTAATGCAGAGGTTCTGAAATTACACAGAAAACCTAGTTCTGTGCTTGCAACGATACAGGGCCAACTACAAATCTGGTAAAATATCAGTGGAACTCAATATCCCGCTTCCTACTTCCCCCTACTTCATCCTGCCCTTGTTAACTTCACGGACATGCTGAAACTGAGACGGTATAGTGGTTTCACCTTGTCAATATCAACTGATCTCTGCTGTGCCCCTGGCGATCTTTCAGCTTCCTCCCCTCTCATCCTTAAGTACAAGCAAGCTCTGGAAGAGCTTGTATGTGCTTGGAAATACCCCAAAACAATTCCCTTCCTCCTGCTGCAATCTTTAGGAATGCATGCAGTTAAAACAGGTATTGTTTCTTGATGCCTAGATCCATGGAAACATTATTCTAATGAAATAACTACTCCAAGTTTCTTGGACATGCTGTTCCCTCCACCTACCCTTTTGTAGATGAGCAGAAAAACTTCTTGTTTAAAATCATCTACATCAAAATTTATTTAATCAAAAAATATTTTTTAGTTTTCTTTATCCAGAGTGCTTTACTAAATAAGAAGGCACAACTACTTTCAGGGCCATTTTTAGGGGAAAAAAATATTTCTGTACTAATTTAGTTTATTCTCCTGAAAATGGCCTTCAGCTTCCTTGAAAATAATTATGCTGGATATTTAGTAAAAAGCTCTGAAAACGTGCAATATTGTAATATTCTGAGTCTGAGGCTCTGCAGCTGTGAAAGTGGTCTACATTCTGTCAGATACTTGATACAGAATGAACGCTAAGGTTGTAGAGAATCTGGCATGCAAGCATACTGCTTCTGTTCTCTTTGGGCTTTGGCCTTCTGTCTGGGAACTTCTTTGTTGCTAGTTCTTTAACTGGTGGTGGCACCGAAAGTCTGGAATGTCAAGATTCTATTTGAAGGCTGCATTGAAGAGGTGCAAGTTTGTATGTTCTCCTCCTGACTTATTCTCAACCTCCGTTTGTCGTCATACCCTTTCCCCTTCTGTAACCCTATTTATTATCTCTGCTCTCTCTTGCTATTTCTTTCATTTGCTTGGTTTAACAGTATGTTACCTTGAAAACTTTACAAGCATGTTAGTAGTATCAATGGAAGTGTAAAAAGCTAAACTGTAAGTGAAAACAGACCACAGAAGCCCATTCTCAGCTATGTCTGGGCCACAGATACATTCCCTAATGAACTTAAGAACATAATCTTATAAGACGAAACATTCTAATAAGCTGTAAAGCGGATCAGGCTTTTTCAAGAAGAAAGTTTTACACCATAGTTCAGTTTGCTTTCTAACACTGCCAAGTAGCATTATGGTCTCCTCTGCATCTGTTTCCAGTCGCTGCCTCAGTGACCTCAAGGTAATACGGGTTTGTCTAGCAGCACAGCGTGCCAGTGAATTTAAGTTCCAGCATGTGTGCACAAATTCAGAATATCCCAAATTCAAATGAAGAGTCAGCTGTGACTACCCACGCGATCGTGCACAGATGCCTAACTTGTTCACCAGAGTGTAGTAAGTGCGGCACAGTGGGCACACTGCAGAGGTCTGTAATAAAGGAAGAGATCTGCAGGCGTAAGTACACAGAGAGGAGTCTCCAGAGACCCTCCTTCGGAAGTTAGGAGAATGCTTTCTATCCATTCATCGCATGATTTATTGTAACTGTTCCGAGGAGCAGAACCCAGCAGAGAAATTGTACTTGAAGTTGTCTTGCTGTTTTCTTCATAAATCCCTCTTTCTGAATGATTTATAACTTGGTTGTTTTTATTCGTTTCTCGCTAAAACTTGGCATATAGGCACTTACGATGTGAATGATTATTTCCTCGCATTTAACTTAAACCAGTTTAATCTTGACTCCCTTCTCTTTTTGTCCCGTCAACCAGAGAAGCACAGAAAAGAATGTCACATGGGACATCAGAAATTCTATGAAGCTAAAATAGGGCAATTGCCGCCAGGAAGCAGATGATAATTATCATCTGAACATCCTCTTTCAAATTCCTGTCGGACAAAATGAGCATGTGGCATGTTGTAGGGCAATGCAGCGCTCTTCCCGATGCCAGTTCCATGTTTGATTCAGGGAGGCAAATTTTCAGATTAAAATAAAAAAAAAATTGTAACCCTGAAACCCTGCTTACGAGTCAAAAATCACACACACACACACACACACACACACACACACACAAACGCACACACACACACATACATAATGTAAATTTAATAAGCTCTGTCTACAAAGCAGAATGAATTAACATTATAAATATTTTTATGTCCTATCTAGTATTGTTCAATTGAAAGATACGATGTTCTTTTGTTTTGGGGAAAATATATCTTTGATTTAGGATCATGAAGAAATTAGTTATGGTTACCAATTACATTTTAAATATTAACTAAATGTTGCTTTCTTATAAGTATCAACATTTGTGCACATACTAACCTGATACTTTAAACATATACTTGGACTTTGTCATATTTAATGAACGAGAATGACTTAAAATGTTTAATTAAGTATTTACTTGTTAACTGTGAGATACATATGTAGCATAAAGACATATATGTAGTACATAGGTCCTGGGGTAACCTCCCTGGGCTCAGTTCCTGGAACTGTCTCTAGCTGCCTCTTCCTCCACTTAGCTCACATTTAGGTCCGTCATTCAGGCAGTCTTTTGCCCACCCCCTTTCCATCTTTCATGCATCTCTATCAAATCTTCTGTCCTCCATAAAGTCCCCTTTTCTAAACTCATACTATTTTTATTTTTTATTTTTTGGCCCATAGAGTTTAACCATGGCTGTCTGTATGAATGTTAGCTTGAAGCTTTCCATTGGAGCCTAGTGGACTTCCCAGTCACTATCAACTGAAGGCAATGACTCTTTTTCTGCCAGAGTGTATCAGTAAGCAATAGTTTATGTCTGAGGTTGAGGCCTCCTGGAACTTTCACCATTTATACCTATATGTCCTCAGCTGGTTTCAGTTTATGATTTCAGTGGTTATGTCTTATTTATATATTACAGCCCTTTTCATTCTGTTTTGAATTTTATATCCTTTCTACTCTATCTTCCGTAGCTTTCCTAAGCCTTGGATGGGATAGAATATTGTCTTATTAGGGAAAACGTTTAGCTATCACTGATCTTAATATCTTGAGTGTGCATGACTCTCTGCATTTCACTAGTATTAACTGGAAAGAGTAGACTAGAGGCATATTTTGTTACTGTCACATAATAAAAGGAATAAAAATGACTAATACAACATCCTGTAACCATTTTAATTTTATGCTGGACTACTTGTTTCTGTAATTCTTATTAGATTTAACACTTCTCTATACAGTTTATAATAAGTATTTTTACTTTTTTCAAGTGACATTCCAGTTTTATTAAGTAGTAAGAGGGAAGCCATGACTTAACCCGAGGCAATGAAGGATGATGTTAGCTCCCAGGAAGCACAGTAGCATTTTATTCCCACATTTCCCATTACCTAATATGAATCATAACAGTGAACTGAACCGAATATATGCCTCTTCGGTAATACATTTCTGGTTGTTTCATACGAATATAGCTCTATATCCTTTTAATTTTAGGATCATTCAAAATGTTCTCATTTTATTCATTGGAAACATCCTTGCTTGTAAGTAATCTTTTCACTCTTAGTTAATTATAAGTATGAGAACAGATTTCAGGAAGTTCTCAGTTATATAATTTATGAACATTGCATCTTATATTTAATTATATAATATATAGAATATAAGAAAAATAAATATAATGCATGACTTATTCAATTTTCAAAATACATGTTTTTCACTTTTAACTATTCTTTCATTAAAACATCTTTTCAAAATTGTTGAGGGTGATTATGCAATGTCAAATTACATAAATAAAATAGTGAAGCAATTTAGAAATCGACATATTTAAATTTTGATGACTGTCAACCAATGAAACCCTGTATGTGTCAAAATGTTTAAACCAGAATTACCCATTGACCTCACAATACAAAATTACATACTATACTTATTTTCTTCATTACCAAAAATTATTTTTACTTTCAAACTAGTATATATTTTCATTGACACTGGTTGTGAAATTTTAGTTTTTAAAGATTAATTATGCTAGAGTTTACTGACAGTTGTAGTAATGTGTTCATTTCATTAGCTTTGGCACCAAATGAATAGAGCCAACTATCATTAAAGTGAGAGAAATCTGCTAAGTCTGTATTAACCATACCAATCCATCTTGTCATTCCCAAATCGAAATAGAGTTCTGCCATTATAAATTCATGTGAAATGTGCGAGATTTTACATTATTGACATTTAAGTCATATGTATTTTGTGTCATTGTTTTGATTCATAATATTAAGTGGATGTTTCCACACCATTGCATTTATCCATGCTTTTTTATTGAACAATGTCTGTAAGAATGGGGATACAGAGTTAATAAAGTGTAACTAATTAAAAAAAAAGAGAGAGAATGGTTTTGCATTCTTCCCTTTTAATGTGGATTTCCTAATTCTCTTTTGGAGGAGTTTTAAAGGTTAAAAACCTCCAATTTTATAGAGCTTTTCAGTTCTTCTTTGTGGATGAGGCATCTGGTGTTTCACTTTAACACTTCTTATCTTACAGCCACAAAAGTGACCTAATTTTTAAAATAAAATCCTTAAGATTAGAACTTAAATTTCTTCCTATGACTTATCTAGTTTGAATTTTATGTAGCATGTGAAATCTATCTTCTGTGGTGTGTGTCTCATATTGTATGTGACAGTGTTTGTACGTGTGAAGCACATGCTACGTTGTATGTGTAGTGCACTGTATTTTGTGTGTGTGTGTGTGCGTGTCTGTGTGTGTGTGTGTGTGTGTAAAACCTGTAGAGTTTTACTCATTCCCTTGAGCCCTCTGTCCTTTCACAATCCATAGCTTTGGCAATTCTGCCCAATCAGTTGTCAAACTAAACTGTGTTTTTTAGACACTTATTTGCATTTTTTGTTCATTTGCATCAGTGTTGTGTAGCAGTTTGCTCTGAGATTTAATTATTCCATGTAGTAGATAAGCTCCTTAAACCAGAAGGTAAACCACTCAAAATAGCTCCACGAGGTCCCTGAAACTAACCAGATTAACTGGGTTTCTCTCTCCCACATGTAAACAATGGACTGTTGAGAAAAGTTCTCAGACAAAGGAAGCTGCGGGGTAGACTCTTAGACAAGATCAGCTGCTGGGAAAAAGGTTTAGACCACCTAGTAGTCCCTTGGAAAGGAGACTCTCCAAATGTTGAGCTGCCTGTAGACTGTGCAGTGTACCCCAAGTTCCCAGATTTTTTGAGGTGCTACCCGTGCTAAGGTAGGCTTTTGATGATGCAGCTATTTTTGAGGCATTTCTGCTATTATTATTATTATTATTATTATTATAACTGATAAGCACCTTCAGCAAAGTGGCTGGATACACAATTAACTCAATCAGTAGCCCTCTTCTATACAAAAGTCAATTGGTCTGAGAAATAAATAAAACAACACCCTTCAGAATAGCCACAAATAACATAAAGTACCTTCTTGTAACACTAATCAAGAAAGTGAAACATTTTTTTAGTAATTTATTTTAATTTTATTTTATGTGCATTGGTGTGAGGGTGTCAGACCACCTGGAACTGCTTACAGATAGTTGTGAGCTGCCATGTAAGTGCTGGGAGTTTAACCCAGGTCCCTTGGAAAAGCAGACAGAGCTCTTAACCACTGAGCCATGAGGACAGGAGACTACTATAGAGGGCCTCTGAAAGACTCTACCTAGCAGTGTATGAAAGCAGATGCTGAGACTCATAATCAAACTTTGTCAGAGTGCAGGGAATCATATGAAAGAAGGGGGAGTTAGTATGACCTAGAGAGGACAGGAGCTCCACAAGGACCAAATATATCTGGGCACAGGGGTCTTTCCTGAGACTGATTCTCCAACCAAGGACCAAGCACGGATATAACCTAGAACCCCTGCTCAGGTGTAGCCCATGGCAGCTCAGTTTCCAAGTGGTTACACTAGTAAGGGGAACAGGGACTGTCTCTGACGTGAATTCAGTGGCTGGCTCTTTGACTCCCCAACACCCCCAGTGAGGAGGAGCCCTGCTATGCCACAGAGGAGGACATTGCAGCCAGTTCTGAAGAGATCTGATAAGCTAGGGTTAGAGGGAAAGGGAGGAGGACCTCCCTTATCAGTGGACTAGGGGAGGGGCTAGGAGGAGATGAGAGAGGGAGGGTAGGATTGGGAGGGAATGAGGGAGAGGGCTACAGCTGCGATACAAAGTAAATAAACTGTAATTAATATAAAAAATAAAAAAATAAAGAAAGTGAAACATTTGTATGACAAGAACTTCAAGTCTCTGAAGAAAGAAACTGAAGAAGATATCCGAAGATGGAAAGGTCTCTCATGCTCACGGATTGTTATAACTAGCACTTCTGCTCTTAAAAGGAACTTATCATTCATATTCCTATATGTAACCTCAATAAATCTCAGTGTTTCACTAAGTTGAATTTGGTGGCTTCTGTTCTTTGATCCCTTGTGGGTTTTTCATCTGGACAAGTAGACATGTGTTGTGGCTCACCAGGAAACTTGTTGTCACAGAACACTATGACAATATCACACAATTATGATTAGCACATGTTTGTTGCTTACAGGAAATCAGATATTTTTGTTTTCCCATTTTACTTAATTTTTCAGTGTCTATATTATGCTCTTTCAATATGTCTCAACCTGTCTTGGTACTCAATTCTTTTTTCATACATACAAAAGCTATGACTGCAGAAATGAACCGTCATGCCCAGATTTTTAACAATATTTCCCTTTGGGGTTTGGTCTAACTTGCTCATTCTTATTTGCATATGAGTCATAGAATAGGGTGGTATCAGAACTGAGAATTTTGAATGAATGTATCATCTTTTAGATAACTGATATATGATGTTATTACTAAATCTCTCATAAACAGTCTATGTACATATCAATTTAAATCTTCCAATTATATTACTTGCTTTGTTTTTAATATTTTCATATAGATGACAATGAAATATGACCATCTCTAACACCAATTTCTCCTCCAAATTCTTCCCCATATTTTTACCAACATTCGTCATCCAAACTTTATGTCTTTTTTTTCTTTTCTTTTTTTTTTTTTTTTTTGTTATTCCATTAAACCCAGTTGGTACTGCCCATACATGCATGTGTGTGTAGCCATCCACGGAGGATAGGAATGGTACAAATGGCTGCATCTTTAAAAGAATTATTCTCCACAACAGCAAATTCCAGTTGCCAGTACTCTCATTGAAAGGAATGGGTATTGTCTCTGTTTGAGGCTTATGTGTTTGTAGTACCTCTGTGTGTGTTTGTTTGTGTGTGTGTGTGTGTGTGTGTGTGTGTGTGTATGTGTGTGTGTGTGTGTGTGTGTGTGTGTGTGTGTGTGTGGAGATGTGCTCACCCAGTCATATTCCCAGAAGTCAGTGAAGAACACCAGGTGCCTGCCTTTCTCTGTGCTCTTTATTTGATTCTTTGGCCATGGTCACTGAATATGGAACTGACTGTTTTAATTGCTGATTTCACCCCAACAGAAGAGCCTGTCAGACTCTGCATTCCTCCTGTCTCTTTTATACTGCTACAAATATCTGGAAATACAGTTAAATTCAGTCTTTCTTATTTACATGTGGGTACATGAACAGAAAATTCAAGTTTCCATACTGTCCAAGCACTTCTAACAGCTGAGCCCTAAACTGAGTAAAATCTTTAAGTTTTATCAGTGCGATAATTTTCACTGTACCATTCTTTTCAATTAATTTTTTAATTACCCGTATTAATTTTGTATCTCAGCTGTAGCCCCTTCATTTGTCCCTTCCCAAAGTTACCCTCACTTCCTCATCTCCTCCCATGCCCCTCCGAAAGTCCACTGATAGGGGAGGTCCTCCTCCCCTTCCCTCTGACCCTAGCGTATCAAGTCTCAACAGGTTTGGCTGCATTGTCCTCCTCTGTGGCCTAGCAAGGCTGCTTCTCCCTCAGAAGGTGGTGATCAAAGAGCTAGACACTGAGTTAATGTCAGAGACAGTCCCTGTTCTCCTTACTAGGGAACTCACTTGGATACTGAGGTGCCATGGGATATATCGGAGCAGGGGTTAGATCCATGAATCTTCTCACTGATCTTCATGGAATTATTTTCGTTTTGGATACTGTTCTTATCTCTGATAACTACTTTTTCTGTATTAGTTCATCTGTAACACAACCATCAGAAGTGATCAGGAGGCTGTTCTCTGAGCTTCATTGTAAGGCCCAAGACTCTGCCTACCACCCCAAGGAGTACAGCTGGCATCAGGGATATCCCCCCAACACAGGGAGAAGAAAATAGCTAAAGGCCAGTATAAGAGCACTATCAACAAGAGTCAAGGCAATATGGCACTACTGGAGCCCAGCTATCTTATTGCACCAAGCCCTGAGTATCTTAACACAATTGAAATACAAAAAGATGGCTTTGACTCCAATATTATAAAGACGACAGAGGGTTTTTTAAATAGGAAATGAGTAAATTCTTTAAAGATTGAAGGAAAATATCATTAAAAATTGGTGAAGAAAATAAATAAAACTGTTCAAAACCTGAAAATGGAAGTAGAAGAAAAACAGAGAAACAGACAAACAAAAAACAAGGAAACCCAGAAGATAGAAAACCTAGGGAAAATAACAGGAACTACAGATGCAAACATTACCAACAGAATAAAAGAGATGGAAGAATCTCAGGCTTAGAAGATACTACTGAAGAAATTCATATATTGGTCAAAAGAAAATCTTAAATCTAAAAAGTCCTTGAGAGAAAACATCCAAAAAATCTGGGACACTATGAAAAAAAGAAAACAAAACAAAAAATAATTAGGAATAGAAGGAGAAGATTCCCATCTCCAAGGCTCAGAAAACATTTTCAACAAAATCATAAAGAAAATCTTCCCCAACATGAAAAACAGATGTGCCTATAAATGTATAGCAAACTTACATAACACCACATAGATTGGAGCAGAAAAGAAAATCAATCCACCAATAATCAAAACATTAAATGTACAAGCAAGAACAAAGATAGAAATTAAGAGCTACAGGAGGAAAAGGCCAAATAAAATATAACAGCAGACATATTAAAATTACACCTGACTTCTTAACAGAGTTTAAAAGCCAGAAAGGCCTAGGAAAATTTATTTCAGACTCCCAGAGACCACATATGTCAGCCTAGTCTACAATATGCAGCAAGTTTTTCAATCGGTACAGATGGAGAGACAAGATATTCTATGCAAAACCAAATGTAAACAATTCTTATCCACAAATCTGTCCTCATAGAAGATACTAGAAGAAAAACTGGAAGAAAACCAAGGAGATTAACTACCCAAGAAAACATGGGAACTAAAAAAAAAAACCTGTATCAGAAAAACCAAAAGAAATACACAAACACACACACACACACACACACACACACACACACACTCACACACAATACCATCACCAACCTCAAAATAACAGGAATTAATAATCATTGCTCATTAATATCTCTCAACATCGGTGGACTCAATTCCCCAATAAAAAGGCAAAGGCTAACAGAAAGGACACAAAAATAGGATTCATCATTCTGCTTCATAGATAAAACATGCCTCAACAACAAAAATAGACATTACCTCAGTGTAAAGAATGGAAAAAGGTTTTCCAAGCACAGGAAGGAAGCTGGAATAGACATCAGTGAGAGACGATGTGTTTAGTCATGCTGCAACTTGATGTCTCAGGGTGGATTGGTACCTGTGGAGCCTCAATTTCTCTGGGGAGAAGTAGAGGTGAGAATGAGAGGGGAGGATGGAGGGGCTGCAATTGTAAAGTGAATAAACAAGTTAATGAAAGAAAAGAAAAAAAACAGTACAAATTATCACTACTGGAAAAAGCAAGGCTTTTCCTTTTCTGAATATATCTATATATATGGAAGCCACTATTTGGTACATTAATACCATTATTTTTCTAATTTTTTTTTTGTAAAATAAGTCATTCTCTCATATAATAAATCCCAACCACAATTTCCCCTTCCTCCATTCCTCCTAATTTCTCCCAACTTGTATTCTCCCCCACATCATTTTAGCTCTTTAGATGAGCAGGCCTCCAATAGAGCAGAGCCATAAATGACAAAACAAAATACAATAAGATAAGGAGAAAGCTCTCATATCAAGGCTGGACAAGACTACCCATTAGAAAGAAAAAGAATCCCAAAGCAGGTAAAAGACTCAGAGATTCACCAGCTCCCAAAGTTAGAAGTCTCATAAGAACACCAAGCTAACAGCCATAACATATATTCAGAAATGGTGCACATCCAGGAAGGTCACATGCTTGCCATGTCAGTGTTTATAAACCCATGGAGTCCTGACCTTATGGGACGTGTTATTCTGCTATCTCTATCCTTTCTGACTCCTGCAGTAATTTCTCCCCCTCTTCCTCTTGGTCATTGATCTCTGAGGGGTGGGACCGACTGGACACCTCCCACCAAGTCTCTCTTTTTGTGTAATGTGTGGAGGTGGGTCTCTGTATACACTCCTATATTCTGCTGGGGGAAACCTCCCTAATAATGAATGTGCAAAGCACCTGTTGATGAGTATACCAGAACATCTTTTTTTATTTAATTTTTATCTTCATTAAAAAATGTGTCATCGAATTGATGCAAAAGTACTCAATAAAATACTCACAAACCAAATCCAAGAACACATAAAAGCCATCATCCATCATGATCAAATAGGCTTCATTCCAGTGATAAAAGGGTAGTTCAACATACAGGTATCTATGAAAGTAATCTACCATATAAACAAACTAAAAGAAAAAACAAAAGAAACAAACAAAACCATGATCTCATTAGATGCTGAAAAAGCCTTTGACAAATCCGACACCCCTTCATGTTTAAAGTCTGGGCGAGATCAAGGATACAACCTTGTTATATTAGGTCATTAATAATTAGTATTGATATATCTATTTTTTTAACTTTTATTAGTTACACTTTTCTTTAGGAACCATTTCATTGATATTTTTCTCACTTGTGTTTGGTTCTATCCTAGCCTTTTGGTTTTCCAGTCTCCAGTTCTTAGGCATAAAGGCTTGCTCTCTCATGACCTGAGTCTCAAGTTCAAGCAAACATTGGTTGGTCACTCCCATGCATTCTGTGCCAGCACTGGCCCAGCACATCTTACAGGTAAGACAGGTTATAAGTGGAAAGATTTGTGTTGGCTTGGTGTGAAGACTTCTCTTTCCATAAGTGTAGAGTATAGTCACACACCAAAGACAACAGAATGAAGGGTGAAAGCTTCAAGCCCACACACCACCTAAAATCCTCTGTGTTCAATGAGCTCTGTTGAATTTGACCTCAGCAAAGCGGCACCACTGTCTATTTTTAGAGACTGACCTTCTGTCCTAACATCAGCCTGGGTGGGTTAGTGATCTCCTTGGAACCTCCTTAGCCAACAACTCCCCCAAATGCAACCAAGTCCCACCACTTCCTAGCTCCAAAAGATGGCCAAGTTCAGACTTGATATTGTCCATTACTATGGTTCCTTTATAGGGTCACCATCATAGATTACAGGAAGTTTGGCCCGAACTATGTTTCCACACCACCCCCAAATGGTCCCTAACTGCAGCTGTCTCTCACTGTACTGTCACTCCACACCATTACCTGTTTCCTCCTGGCTTAGTCCACCTGCAGATTGTATTCTACTTTCCATCCCCAGGGACATCCACAACCCCAACCAGCACTATTACATAGCACTGTTCTTTACCTAACCTCTCTGGGTCTGTGCATTACAGCTCGGTTATCATTTATCTACAGCTAATATTCACTTAGAAGTAAAGACATGCCACATTTGTCTTTCTGGATCTGGGTGACCTCACTCAGGATGACTTTTTCCTAGTTGCATACACTTGCTTTCATGCACTTACTCATGATGCGCTCTCTCTCTCTCTCTCTCTCTCTCTCTCTCTCTCTTTCTCTCTCTCTTTCTACTGAGTTATACTCCTTTGAGTAAATGTATCCAATCTGAAGGTGAGGAACAAAAAGGTTGTTTCTAGTTTCTGATTGATATTTACAAAGCTGCAAATGAACATTGTTGAGCAAGTTCCCTTGCAGAAGTTAGAACATCCTTTGGATATATGCCCAAAAGTAGCATAGCTGGATCTTGAGGTAGACTAATTCCCAGTTTTCAGAGGAACCATCTTATTGGTTTCCATAGTGACTGTATAAGTTTGTACTCCCACCAGCAATGGAGGAGTGTTCCACTGGCTTCACATCCTCACCAGCATGAGCTGCCACTTGTGTTATTACTCTTAACCATTCTGACAAGAATAAGATAAAATCCCAAAGGAGTTTTGATCTGCATTTCCCTAGTAGCCAAGGTGGCTGAATATTTTTAAAGTGTTTTTAGACATCTTTTATTCTTCTATTGAGAATTCCCTTTTTAGATCTTACCACATATCTAATGACATCATTTGATTTCTGTTTATTTTTGTCTTTCTTTTTTATTTTAATTTTTATTAATTATGTTTATTCATTTTGTATCCCTCCCATAAACCCCTTTCTCTTCCTCTCCCAATTCCACCTTCCCTCTCCTTTCTCCATGCATGCTCCTCCCCAAGTCCACTGATAAAGGAGGTCTTCCTCCTCTTCCTTCTGATTCTAGTCTATCAGGTCTCATCAGGAGTGGCTGCATTGTCTTCCTCTGTGGGCTGTTCTGGAAACTGATTTCAGTCCCTCCTGAATTATTAATAAAAATATCATGTCCTTTGTCACTGTTATTGATGGTCTTCCACTCTTTACATCTTATTTTTTCCTACAGTTATTAGTATAAAAATAAGTCATAAAATAGATAAGATATTTGGCTTTTATTGGGATTTGACCTTGGGGCTCTAGGGAAATCAAGACAAAACAAAACAAACCTAGTAATCATATGTTGAATATTGAATTGATGTATAACACCACAAAACAGAAAGCCAATGTATAAAGAGCAGGGGAAAAGAAAACAGAAAAACTGTTTGGGGTTATTTAAAGGACTTGCTCAGGGACTGGAGCAATGGTTGAGAGGTTAAGAGCACTAGATGTTCTTCCAAAGGTCCTGAGTCAGATTCACAGTAACAACGTGGCGGCTCATAACCACTTATAGTGTGATCTAGTGCTCTCTTCTGGTATGCAGGCAGGATGTTTGATAAATAATAAGTAAGTCTTAGAACAATATAAGTCAAGAGAAGAGATCAGTATTCTTATTTTAACCCATATCCACTTTTTAAGCATGATCATATTTGCCATTTTCAGGCTTGTCTAAAGTACATTGCCTTATCACATTCCTGAATCTGCACTTGAATAGCACTAGGTCACAAGCTGCTCTCACTACAGAACTGAGACTATGCTTATCTCTCTTCAATATTCAGTTCAGGCTTTCTATAGCATGAACAATTTTATTATTCATGTAGATGACCTATTGAAGCCATGACCTCATATTTTATGTTGTGAATGCCTGTGATTCTGAAGTGGCCACTTTTGTACACTTTAAAAAAATCTTATACCTAATGTATGAAGACATTTAGAGCTATTTCTACAGCTTCACTTCTAAACAATTCTCCTGAAGGTCTGCATTCTAAACTTTATTTTCAGAGTCCCTGGCATCTTCACTGTTCCCCTGCATGTTAACCATGTCTGTGGTGTACCCTGTCTTCTTATGCAGCCTGTGTTCTGCTCGGCATCTTGACTTGATTCTCACCTTCTTTTGCATGTCTCTTCTGCTTCCAAATATGTATACAGTGAACCCAAGTACAATGCTCTGTTTTGTTTTGTTTTTTTTTTCTTTCGGTTTTTACATGATAGATAAATGAGCACAGCAAATACAGGTGATATACTTTCAAACTTCAATAGAAACTTGAATTCTGGATCATCATTGGTTTTTCTGTTCCCTTTTCAACTACAGTATGTGTTCCTCCTTCATCTTCCTAAATGTCACATCCAGCCTCAGCTGGGAATTATTGTGCCTCCTCTGTCTTGAAGGAGACTAAAGGATAATGTTATTATCTTTAGGTGTCCTGAATCCTACTCACAGGAAAACTATAGCAGGAAGACCTGCTGCTTACTACCTCCTTCCCAGTGGCTCATTTCTGTTTTGTTTTCTGGGCACTCCATGACAAAATGGGTATCCTCTTCTTGTTTATGGTTTGAAATTGCATACCAGTCATGTTAAAATTCAAATATGGACAATAATGTACAAAGAGCATTCTCTTAACGGTAACAATGATATCTCTTTCTCTCTCTCTCTCTGTCTCTCTGTCTCTCTGTCTCTCTCTCTCTCTCTCTCTCTCTCTCTTACCCTCTCTCTCTCTCTTCCTTTCCTCTCCTACCTGAACACAACGTACAGTTAAGAAATGAAGCAAGGAAGAAAGTACCTTTCATTAGATCACCCTTAGAAACCCAGCAGAAATGACTGAAGATTTTTGGTCTTAATTTTCCAGAGGGTGGATTTTAATGAGAATAGCAAGGTTCTCTTTTTATTTATTGTTGTTAATGACTGAAGCTTTTTTTTCTAATACAATTCACATACACCATATTCAGAATTAGTGTTTGAAAATGGATCATGGTTTATATTTTCAAATTATATTAGTTTTCAGGACTCTGCAATATTGCAGTATAATATAAAATGAAATCCAACAGGCATGTCTGTCTCATAGAAATTCAAACTCCAAAATTAAAGCATTATTTTTTAATTTATATTTAATTAAAGTCTCAAAGAAAATGTAATTTTCTTTCTGTAAATACATAAAGTTTTTTAAAATAACTTCACTGGTTTAATACAAATACCAGAGTGCTATGTATCTTATAAATAAAATAGGCTCATATTATTATTTTATGAAATTTATAAATATAAATATTTATTTATTGACCTAATCATATATTTTTAAACATAAACATTTATTTAAGTTAGAGACCTGATTTTCTCAACTATAAAACACATATTTAAGTACTGTGTGAGTCTTTTAGTATTGATCTGTACATAACACAAATTCAAAAATACTCACAATACAAATGTGTATATTCATATAATATTCATCATTCTGAGTCCTCTTCATTTTGCATTGATAAGATATTATTTGTATTTCTTTTTTTTTTTTTTCAAGGCAGTTTATTCAGGAACATTGAACAATCCTTGGACCCCGGGGAAAGCCAGCCCACAGCTTAAATAGCCTCTGGGTAGCCAACCCAGGCGTGCCACGGGGGCAATGCAGATAGGTCCACATACATGGAAGCAAGCCAGATCCTCGGCCTTAGCCAAATGTGGAGTTGTTCGTGACAGAGAGCACTCACCATCGGGAAGGTGGAAGGCGGAAACCAGCTCCATCTTTAAGGCATAGCATTCCGCAGCTCTCTACAGTTCCCCCTTTTTGTTTTAGACGCATCAGGCAAGAGTAGAGGTCTGATCTCTGATATTAGAAATAAATTGGGACTTTGTACTGATGTTCATTTAGGTGTCATCCACCCAAAGAGCATCAGACCAGTCCGATACCTTTTTCTCAGAGGCGGGACCTGGGGCATCAACCCGCATGCAATCAGACATGCTCTTCTCTGGGTCCAAAGCGGCTGACCCTGAGTGCAGTGCTTAGCCTCGCATCCTGAGCGTATCATTTTAGCTTTTTATGGTATCCAACCATGCTTGGGGAGAATGTCCTGCTTCAATGGCTGTAAAGGCCTGAATGATCATGGCTGCATCACACTGTTGTGAGACTCTAATCTTGCATATATACCACAGGCAAACCAAGGAGACCAACACCAGAAGGCCTGCTAACACTCCCATGCCCGCCCATTCCTTCAGATGATTCATGGCTGCAGCAATCCATGTTGATAATCCTGTGGCTAGTCCTGCGTCTACTCCGGTAGAATTTACTGTGACAATGGCCACTCTCAGCTGCTCCATCGTAGTATCGAATTCTCCAGTCCAATTACCTAAAATATAGCTCGACAATTGTTTAGACAGATTTGCAGCGCAGGAAAAATTCTCATGTTGTATGCTAGTGACACAAAGTCCAGCATACTTTCATTGACAGCCAGGTTGAGCGATTTGCCATAGGGTATCAATTTGCTCCTGCAAGAGGTCAATCCTCTGATTGAACACCATCAAGCTTCCTTTTAGTTGAGCATTAATTCCTTTATGTACAACTAAGGCATGAGCTACATTGGCTAAATGATTATTCAGGGTCTGAGCAGTCTGCCCAGTATGACTCATGGCTAATGCCCTGGTGGTAGCTCCAACAGCCGTCAATGAGATGGTAGTAACAATGGTGGCTGTAGTTCCAAGATCCCTTTTCTGTCTGAAGAGAGTCATAGCGTGAGGGGCATCAATGGGCACAGGCACCCAGTGAGGCATGCGAGTAACCAGGGCATACCTAACTTAACTAGCATTCCAGCATTGGGCAAAAAAGCAAGTATCATTACCACAATTACTTGGCTCTATCTGGCTAATAATGAATAAAAATGGGGGATATAGACAAACAGGTGTGGGCTTATAGGAAATATTATGAGAAGCCTTAACCCCTCGTTGGAACATCCTGCGTCAGTTCTAGAACTAGCAGTGGTGGTGTCCGAGGTCTGAGTAGGTTCAGGAGACCATTGCCCCCAGGGGCGAGATGTGCTCCATGCCAATTGACTAACTCCATGTTTTCCTCCAATTTTGAAAGTCATTTAAGGTTCTTAAATTACTTTTTTCCCTTTTTTCTTAAATTTTTCATCAATTACACTTTATTCATTCTGCATCCCCCCATAAGCCCCTCCCTCCTCCCATCCCAATACCACCCTCCCTCCTCCCTCTGCTTGCATGCCACTCCCCAAGTCCACTAATAGGGGAGGTTCTCCTCTCCTTTCTGATCTTAGTCTGTCAGTTCACATCAAAAGTGGCTGTATTGTCCTCTACTGTGGCCTGGTAAGGCTGCCCCCCCCCCAGAGGGAGGTGATCAAAGAGCAGGCCAATCAGATTATGTCAGAGGCAGTCCCTCTTCACATTACTATGTAACCCAATTGGACTCTGAACTGCCCTGGGCTACATCTGTGCAGGGGTTCTAGGTTATCTCCATGAATAGTCCTTGGTTGGAGTATGAGTCTCTGGGAAGTTCCCTATGTTCAAATTTTCTTGTTCTGTTGCTCTCCTTGTGGAGACCCTGTCCTCTCCAGCTCTTACTATTTCCCAGTTCTTACCTAAAATTCCGTTCACTCTGCCCAACAGTTGCCCATCAGGCTCAGCATCTGCTTTGATAGTCTGAAGGGCAGAGGCTTTCAGAGGCCCTCTGTGGTAGGTTCCTAGGTTGTTTCCTGTTTTCTTCTTCTTCTGATGTCCATCCTCTTTGCCTTTCTGGATGGGGTTTGGACGTTTTAGTTAGGGTCCTCTCTCTTGCTTAGTTTCTTTAGATGCACAGGTTTTAGTGGGTTTGTCCTATGTTGTATGTCTATATGAGTGAGTATATACCATGTGTGTCTTTTTGCTTCTGAGACAACTCACTCAGGATGATCCTTTCCAGATCCCACCATTTACCTGCAAATTTCATGATTTCCTTATTTTTCATTGCTGAGTAATATTCCATTGTGTAGATGTACCACAATTTCTGCATCCATTCTTCAGTTGAGGGGCATCTGGGTTGTTTCCAGCTTCTGGCTATTACAAATAAAGCTGCTACAAACATGATTGAGCAAATGTCCTTTTTGTGTACTTGAGCCTCTTTTGGATATATGCCCAGTAGTGGTATGGCTGGATCTTGAGGAAGCGCTATTCCTAGTTGTCTGAGAAAGCGCCAGATTGATTTCCAGAGTGGTTGTACAAGTTTACATTCCCACCAGCAGTGGAGAAGGGTTCCCCTTTCTCCACAACCTCTCCAGCATGTGTTGTCACTTGAGTTTTTGATCTTGGCCATTCTCATGGGTGTAAGGTGAAATCTCAGGGTTGTTTTGATTTGCATTTCCCTAATGGCTAATGAGGTTGAGCATTTCTTTAAGTGCTTCTCTGCCATTCGGTATTCCTCTACAGAGAATTCTCTGTTTAGCTCTGTTCCCCATTTTTTAAGTGGATTACTTGGTTTGCTGCTTTTCAGCTTCTTTAGTTCTTTATATATACTGGATATGAGTCCTCTGTCAGATAAAGGGTTGGTGAAGATTCTTTCCCAATCTGTAGGTGGTCGCTTTGTTTTGATGACGGTGTCCTTTGCTTTACAGAAGCTTTTCAGTTTCATGAGGTCCTATTTATTGGTTGTTGCTCTTAGAGCGTGTGCTGTTGGTGTTCTGTTCAGGAAGTTTCCCCCTGTACCAATGAGTTCTAGGGTATTTCCCACTTTTTTTTCAAGCCGATTTAATGTGTCTGGTTTTATGTTGAGGTCTTTGATCCACTTGGACTTCAGTTTTGTGCAGGGTGACAAGTATGGATCTATTTTCATTTTTCTACATGTAGACATCCAGTTAGACCAGCACCATTTGTTGAAGATGCTATCTTTTTTCCATTGTATGGTTTTGGCGTCTTTGTCAAAGATCAGGTGTCCATAAGTGTGTGGGTTTATTTCTGGGTCCTCTGTTCGGTTCCATTGATCCACCATTCTGTTTCTATGCCAGTACCATGCAGTTTTTAAAACTGTTGCTCTATAGTACAACTTAAGATCAGGGATGGAGATACCTCCAGAAGATCTTTTATTGTAGAGGATTGTTTTAGCAATTCTGGGTTTCTTGTTATTCCATATGAAGTTGAGAATTTTCCTTTCCAGGTCTGTAAAGAATTGTGTTGGTAATTTGATGGGCATTGCATTGAATCTGTAGATTGCTTTTGGTAAGATGGCCATTTTTACTATGTTAATCCTACCAAGCCATGAACATGGGAGATCTTTCCATCTTTTCATATCTTCTTCTAATTCTTTCTTCAGAGATTTGAAATTTTTTTCATACAAGTCTTTGACTTCCTTGGTTAGGGTTACTCCGAGGTACCTTATGTCATTTGTGGCTATTTTGAAGGGTGTTGTTTCCTTAATTTCTTTCTCAGCCCTTTTGTCTTTTGTATACAGGAGGGCTACTGATTTTTTTGAGTTAATTTTGTATCCTGCCACTTTGCTGAAGGTGTTTATCAGCTGTAGGAGTTCCCTGGTAGAGTTTTTGGGGTCACTCACGTATACTATCATATCATCTGCAAAGAGTGATAATTTGACTTCTTCCTTTCCAATTTGTATCCCCTTGATCTCCTTCAACTGTCTTATTGCTCTAGCAAGGACTTCCAACACTATGTTGAAGAGATATGGAGAGAGTGGGCAGCCTTGTCTTGTCCCTGATTTCAGTGGGATTGCTTTAAGTTTCTTTCCATTCAGTTTGATGTTGGCTATAGGCTTGCTGTATATCGCCTTTACTATGTTTAGATATGTGCCTTGTATCCCTGATCTCTCCAATACTTTGAACATGAATGGATGTTGGATTTTGTCAAAGGCTTTTTCAGCATCTAGGGAGATTATCATGTGGTTTTTTTCTTTCAGTTTGTTAATATGGTGGATCACATTGATGGATTTCCGTATATTGAACCACCCCTGCATACCTGGGATGAAGCCTACTTGGTCATAGTGGATAATATCTTTGATGTGTTCTTGGATTCGGTTTGCAAGTATTTTATTAAGTATTTTTGCATCAATGTTCATAAGGGAGATTGGCCGGAAATTCTCTTTCTTTGTTGAGTCTTTGTGAGGTTTAGGTACCAAGGTGACTGTGGCTTCATAGAATGAATTTGGTAATATTCCTTCTGTTTCTATTTTGTGGAATAGTTTGAAGCGAATTGGTGTTAGCTCTTCTTTGAAGGTCTGGTAGAATTCTGCGCTGAAGCCATCTGGTCCTGGGCTTTTTTTGGATGGGAGACTTTTGATGACCGCTTCTATTTCTTTGGGGGATATAGGTCTATTTAGTTGATTTACCTGGTCCTGGTTCAGCTTTGGTAAGTCAAATCGATCAAGAAAATTGTCCATTTCATTTAGATTTTCAAATTTTGTGGCATATAGACTTTTGAAGTAAGTCCTAATGATTGTTTGGATTTCCTCAGTGTCTGTAGTTATATCCCCCTTTTCATTTCTGATTTTGTTGATTTGGGTGGTGTCTCTCTGCCTTTTAGTTAGCCTGGCTAAGGGTTTGTCGATCTTGTTGATTTTCTCAAAGAACCAGCTCTTGGTTTCATTGATTCTTTGAATTGTTTTATTTGTTTCCAATTGATTGATTTCAGCCCTGAGTTTGATTATTTCCAGCCGTCTACTCCTTCTTGGTGTGTCTGTTTCTTCTTTTTCTAGGGTTTTTAAGTGAGCCATTAGGGTGCTTGAATGAGCTATCTCGAATTTCTTTTTGAAGGCACTTAGTGCTATGAACTTTCCTCTTAGCACTGCTTTCATTGTGTCCCACAAGTTCGGGTATGTTGTATCTTCATTTTCATTGATTTCTAGAAAGACTTTAATTTCTTTCTTTATTTCTTCCCTGACCCAGCTGTCATTTAGTAACAAGTTGTTCAGTTTCCATGTGTGTGTAGGCTTTTTGTTATTTCTGTTATTGTTGAGGTCCAGCTTTATTCCATGGTGATCAGACAAGATATATGGGATTATTTCAATCTTCTTGTATTTGTTGAGGCTTGCTTTGTGACCCACTATGTGGTCTATTTTGGAGAAGGTTCCATGAGGTGCTGAGAAGAAGGTAAATTCTTTTGTGTTTGGGTGTAAAGTTCTGTAATTGTCTGTTAGGTCCATTTGATTCATGACCTCTATCAGAGACATTGTTTCTTTGTTTAATTTCTGTTTGGTTGACCTGTCCTTTGTTGAGAGTGGGGTGTTGAAGTCTCCCACTATTAATGTGTGGGGATCTATATGTGCTTTAAATTTTATCAATGTTTCTTTCACAAATGTGGGTGCCCTTGTATTTGGGGCATAGATGTTCAGGATTGTGATGTCTTCCTGGTGGAATTTTCCCTTGATGAGTATGAAGTGTCCTTCCCCATCTCTTTTGATTAATTTTGGTTGAAAGTCTATTTTATCAGATATTAGAATGGCTACTCTTGCTTGCTTCTTGGTTCCGTTTGCTTGGAAAGTCGTCTTCCAACCCTTTACCCTCAGGTAATGTCTATCTTTGTGTCTTAGGTGTGTTTCTTGTATGCAACAGATTGCTGGGTTTTGTTTACGTATCCATTCTGTTAATCTGTGTCTTTTTATTGGAGAGTTGAGTCCCTTGATGTTGAGAGAGATTAATGACCAGTGGCTGTTAGATCTCTTGATTTTGATGTTGGCTGTGGTCATCAGGTTGTGTGCTTGGTTGCTTTTTGTTTTACTGAAGTGAGGTTATTTATTTCCTGTGTTTTCTTGAATGTAGCTAGCTTTCTTGGGTTGTATTTTCCCTTCCAGTGTCTTCTGTAATGCTGGATTTGTTTGTAGGTATTGTTGAAATTTGTTTTTGTCATTGAATATCTTGTTTTCTCCATCTATGAGGACTGAGAGTTTTGCTGGGTATAGTAGCCTGGGCTGACATCTGTGTTCTCTTAGGGTCTGCATGATATCTGTCCAGGCCCTTCTGGCTTTCATAGTCTCTGTTGAAAAGTCAGGTGTGATTCTAATGGGTTTGCCATTATATGTTACTTGGCCTTTTTCCCTTGCAGCTTTTAGTATTTTTTCTTTGTTCTGTATACTTACTGTTTTGATTATTATGTGGCGGGAGGATTTTCTTTTCTGGTCAAATTTGCTGGGTGTTCTGTAGGCCTCATGTATTCTAATTGGCCTCTCCTTTAGCTTGGGGAAATTTTCTTCAATGATTTTGTTGAAAATATTTTCTGGGCCTTGGAGAAGGGAGTCTTCTTTTTCCTCTATACCTATTATTCTTAGGTTTTGTCTTTTCATATTGTCTTGCATTTCTTGGACCGTCTGTGTCAGGAATTTTTCAGATTTAACATTTTCTTTGACAGATACATCGATTTCTTCCATTGTATCTTCTACACCTGAGATTCTTTCTTCCATCTCTTGTAGTCTGTTGGTTATGCTTACCTCTGTTTCCTGTTTTCTTCCCTAGATTCTTCCTTTCCATTATTTCTTCCATTTGTGTTTTCTTTAATTTTTCCAATTCTATCTTCAGGTCTTGAGTTGTTTTGTTTACTTCCTTCACCTGTCTGATTGTACTTTCCTGTTTTTCTTTTAGTTCCTTCAACTCTGTTTCTTTCATTTCATTCAGTGTTTTAAGCATTTCCTTTCTAAAGGCCATAAACTGTTTGGCTGCAGCTTCCTCTATTTCTTTACGGATGGCAATATTCTGTTTGAGTTTAGCTTCCTCTATGTCTTTACGAATCTTATTTGTTTCCTCTGTTATCATCTTCATGAGCATACTTGCTAGGTCATCTTCT
Organism: Meriones unguiculatus; assembly: GCF_030254825.1. Lineage (NCBI taxonomy): Eukaryota > Metazoa > Chordata > Mammalia > Rodentia > Muridae > Meriones > Meriones unguiculatus. The sequence goes on from NC_083363.1 coordinate 50,960,722, forward strand.
TGGATTTCAGTTATGGTGGGGTGTCCAGGGCTACTTGCCCCTGGGTAACTGGGTTCTGGAGATGCCATATTGCTCTGTCTTTTGTTGCTTGAGCTTTTACGCTGGCCTCTACCCATTGTGTTATCTTAGGAGTTTGGGGTTATTTTCTGGTGGTTCCTGGGGATCCTGTGGTGGAGAGAATCCCCTTTGCAGAAAGCTGGATTTTCCTGAAGGATGTCTTCTCAGCTTTTTGGGTATAGTCCCTGGATGGCTGGTGTTTTTTCAGGAGTTGCTCACCTCAGGGATATAGACCTGAGTGGTAACTGTGGTCTTTGTTAGTCGAGGGGGTTCTCCTCTCACCCAGGGAAGTCCTGAGGGCAGCTGCCCTGTTTCTGGGTTTCTTGTTGCAAATTTAATGATCAGCTGCTGTGACCCAGTTGGACATCAGGCGCGCCTCAACTGTTTGTGCTTGTGTCTGGAGCACAGCTGAGTGCTGGCGCCTCGGCCCCACTAGACTGCTAGACTTTTTCTAGGGAAGGATTGGGTGATTTAGATCAGTACAGTTTCCTTCCTTCCCCGTGGATTCTCTGGAGACACGGACTCCTAGTGTCTTTTTTTGCCCTGGTGCACACTGCTCAGTGTCCGCCAGCTGGCTGGCCGCAGAAATTGCCTGTGCCTGGAGCACAGCTGTGTAATGGCGGCTCAGTCTCTGCCTGCTGTCTGGTGCGCAGAAACTGCCTGTGTCTGCCTTTGCGGCTTTTGGGAGCCTGAGTGGCTCCCTAAGCTGGGTAATTTTCCGGGGACCTTTTCAGGTTGGGGGTGAGCTGAGTGCTCTGAGATCAGACCCGCTGTTTCTATCTCTGGTGGCGAATCAGGTGCGCAGGCAGGCAGGGCTCTGTGCTGGAACCTGGGTCCCTGGCTCTGGCTCCTGGCTGGCTCCTGGGGTGCCCGTGGAACCCGCCCGAGTCTTTTCCAGGGGATGTCTGGGTGACCTAAGGCCGGTCCAAATCGTTTCCTGTACCCTGGGGTTATCTCTCGACTGAAAATTCCAGTCTCTGATAGTGTGGTGCCCAAGGTTCAGTCTGGGACCGTGACCAGAGACACTGGCTTGTGGCTCTGGGCTGGGGCTGGGGCTGGCGACCGGCAGCCAAGCGTCTGGCGGAACCGGGATCTCTTCCGCGGTTTAGTCGGGTGAGTTAAAAGCTGATTGAATCCCCCACCGTGGGGTATCCTCTCACCTGGGAAACACAATGACTGTGTTTTATGGCCGAGAGTTCTGATTGCTGTTCACTGTGCTGATCCTGCTGTGCTGCTGCTCAGAATGAGAGTCCTCCCGGCGCCGCCATCTTGCCCCTCTATTTGTATTTCTTAGATCAGGTTATTTTGTTCATTTTGAGGAAATTTATTACAGCCATCTTCTGGTATAATTTCATTAGTTTTTAAAGCTAACTAAACTTACATTGTGAATTATTACCACATTTTCCTCACCTATCTGATGGATTGTGTCTTGAAGGGTTCCATCCTTGTGGTTTGAAACTGGTAAAGCTGAATCCCAAAGGAATTCTATTTTTAGATTTTGAGGAAGCTTAGCTCTTATTTCCAAACAATTGAACTAATCTACATTCTCAGCAACATTTTATAAGATTCCTTCCTTTCCCCACTTGAGTGCCACCATTTTAGGTTAATGTATTTGAAATTACAGCTACTTTAACTGGGGACAAATGGGATCTCAATGGAGTTTTAATTTTCATTCTTCTGATGTCTACATAGTTTGATTTTATTTCAAGTTTTTATTAGCTATCATTTAAAAAAAAACAACTCTGTCTTCCATTTCTTTATCCATTCTTCAGTTGAGGGACATCTAGGTTGATTTCAGATTCTGACTATTACAAATAAAGTTGTCATGAACATAGCTGAGCAAATGTCCTTGTTGAATATTGAGGCATCTTTTGGGTATATAACAAAATTGGGGTACATTTACTCATGGAAAACTACTCATCTATAAAAACGAGAAAATCACAGAATTTGAAGACAAATGGATGGATTGGAAAAGATCGCCATGAGTGAGGTAAACCAGAACCAGAATTACACAAAAAGAATACACTCACTTATAGACGATAATAGCTATAAAGTATAGGATAATCATACCACAATCCATAGAGCCGAAGAAATGTAATAAAAGGAAAGATTCCAGGAAGGATGCTTAATTCTCATTCAGAAGGGCAAATAGAATAAATACCAGAAGTGGTTGAAGAGAAGGAACTGGACAGCATACCATGGATGTCCTCTTACAACTTCACCCAGCAGGGGAATGAAGCAGATGCTGAGACTCGTAGCCAGACTTTGGGCAGAGTGCAGGGAGAGTGGGGAGATAGAAGGACCAAGAAAGAGTAAGAGATCCACCAGGAGACCAACAAGAACAACAAATCTGAGTGCGGGGAACCCTGCAGAGTCTGATGTACCAAGCAAGGACCATGCATGGAGAGGACCTAGACCCCCGCTCAGATGTAGACTGAATAGGGAGCTCATTCTCTATGTGGGCACCATAGTAAGAGGAGAGGGTCTTTCTCTGACTTGGAATCTGTTTCTTTGTTGTTATAATTTTTCAAGTCAAATTTCCTTTGATCATTAATGCTTTTATCTTGATATGAACTCATTAAATTATTTACTGTTTTTTTACATTATTTAAAGGAACAATTCTCCATTTCTACTTAAGAACACAAGGAGGCAAAGAGGAAGGACATCTGAAGAAGAAGAAAACAGGAAACGAGGTAGAAACCAGCCATGGAGGGCCTCTGAAAGGTTTTGCCTTGCAGACTATCAAAGCAGATGCTGAGACTTATGGACAACTGTTGGGCAGAGTGCATGGAATCTTATGTAAGAAGTGGGAAATAGTAAGATCTGGAGAGGACAGGAACTCCACAAGGAGAGCAACAAAACCAGAAAATTTTAACACAGGGGTCTTCCCAGAGACTCATACTCCAACCAAGTACCATGCATGGAGATAACCTAGAACCCCTGCACAGATGTAGCCCATGGCAGTTTAGTGTCCAAGTGGGTTACATAGTAATGAGAAGAGGGACTGCCTCTTACATAAACTGATTGGCCTGCTCTTTGATTACCTCCTTCTGTGGGGGGAGCAGCCTTACCAGGCCACAGAAGATGACAATGCAGCCACTCCTGATGAGATCTGATAGACTAAAATCAGAAGGAAGGAGAGGGGGACCTCCCCTATCAGTGGACTTGGGGAGGGGCATGGGTGAAGAAGGGGGTGGGAGGGTGCAATCGGATTGAGAGGGGAGGAAGGAGAGGCTTATGGGGGATACAAAGTGAAAAAAAAAAACAATTGATTTTTTAAGCACTAGTCAAAAAGACTTTATGTTCCTTAAGATGAATACAATCGAAAAAAACAAAAACAAAAACACAGTTTAATTTCCTAGAATACTGATAAGGTCTTGAATATTTAATTATTGTTTAATTGTATTAAAAACAATGTTGAAAATATTTGCACAATCCTCATTACAAAAGGCTGATGCTACAGCATGAAAGATAAAATAAATGTTCAACAAAGACTAATGTATTTCATTTGAGTCAGATAACCTAGCAAAAAATAATATTTTCTGTTTGTTTTGGGGGTTTGAGTCTCTTTTGTACAAGAGTTCAAAAGATGTTACCCAAATAAGTAAAAAAAAATAAGTAAACAAATACAAACATACAAGAATATGCCTACTTAAAAGTTTTCTACGTAATAAACAATTTAATGAAGAGAAAAATCATAGATTATCAGAAAATACTTGTGAAAACCACACCTTATAAGGGTATAATACCCAGAATAAAACTGGATCTTGAATTGTGAATGGGGGCAACACCACAAGAAGAAATGAAATCAGTATGTGAAAGAGATTTCTGCATTTCCAGGCAAATAGTGCAGCATGTCTTAGAATCATTTCTGCATGGCAACATGGTATGTTGTCCCACTCAGATTTAAACTGAAGGAGAGTTAGAGACATACAAATTGACAAGGAAAGCAAAAGCAGTGTCCTTCAGGTGGTAGCTTTGCTTTCCAGAAAACACTGCCAAAGGAAAAGGCCAGAAGGCATGAAGGCCGGTATGTAAATAGGACCATTAAAACAATGACTAAGGGTCTCTCTACAATACTTAAGACAGCATATATTTACTCATCACCAACATTCAAGAAAGTTGCTTTCTGTCTTGAAGGACTAAATAGGTTGTCATGCTCCCATCCTTTGTGGCTAGGTCTTCTGTCTTAGTTATTCGGTTATTTCTCCATGCCAGGAAATGAGCTGGACAAACCAGTAAACCCCTACCACTACCCTCGACAATATGGTTTCCCACTCATATTTTCAATCATTAATCATCGGGTCAAATCTTAATTTGAAGTGATTTTAATTGCCTCAATTTATTGGTAATAATTATGCTTTTTATTTATTTATTTATTTATTTATTTATTTATTTATTTTTTATCAGTTACATTTTATTAACTCTGTATCCCAGCCATGTCCCCATCCCTCATTCCCTCCCAGTCCCTCCCTCCCTCCCTCATCTCCACCGTGCCCCTTTCCAAGTCCAATGATAGGGGGGACCTCCTCCCCATTCATCTGATCCTGTTTTATCAGGTATCTTCAGGACTGGCTGCAAAGCTCTCCTCTGTGGCCTAACAGGACTGCTCCTCCCTTCGGGGGTGGGGAGACCAAAGAGCCAGTCATTGAGTTCCTGTTAGAAATAGTCCCTGTTCCCCTCACTTTGGGAAACCAATTGGTTACTGAGCTACCACAGGCTACATCTGAGTGGAGGTTCTAGGTTATATCCATACATGGTCCTTGGTTGAATGTCAGTCTCAGAAAAGACCCTGTGCCCAGATATAAATTTGGTCCTTGTGGAGCTCCTATCCTTTCCCCATCAGACTAACTCCCCTTCTTTCTTATGATTCCCTGTACTCTGCCAAAGGTTTGGTCATGAGTCTTTGCTTTGAAAACACTGCTAGTTAGAGTCTTTCAGATGCGCTCAGTAGACTCCTGTCATACGTTCAATGCACATCCCATCTGTCTTTCTAAATGAGGATTGATCATCTTACCCCATGTCCACTCAATTTATTATCTTTTTTAGGTGTATAGATTTCATTATGTTTATCATATCTTATAGATCTATATAAGTGAGTATATCCCATGTTTGTCTTTCTCCTTCTGGGATATTTCACTCAGAATGATCTTTTCTAGATCCCACCATTTGCCTGCAAATTTCATGATTTCCTCCTTTTTGATTGCTGAGTAGTATTCCATTGTATAAAAATACCACAATTTCTGTACCCATTCCAGCGTTGATGGACATCTGGGTTGTTTCCAGGTTCTGGCTATTACAAATAGAGCTGCTATAAACATGATTGAGCAAGTGTCCTTTTTGTGTACTTGAACAAACTTTGGGTATATACCTAGCAGTGGTATAGCTGGGTCTGGAGGAAGCACTATTCCTATTTGTCTTAGAAAGCGCCAGATATCTTTCCAGAGTGGTTGTACCAGTTTACATTCCCACCAGCAGTGGAGGAGGGTTCCCCTTTCTCCACAACCTCTCCAGCATGTGTTATCGCTTGAGTTTTTCATCTTGGCCATTCTGATGGGTGTAAGGTGATATCTCAGGGTCGTTTTGATTGGCATTTCCCTGATGGCTAATGAGGATGAGCATTTCTTTAAGTGTTTTTCTGCCATTCGATATTCCTCTGTCGAGAATTCTCTGTTTAGCTCTGTTCCCCATTTTTTAATTGGATTACTTGGTTTGCTGCTTTTCAGCTTCTTTAGTTCTTTGTATATACTGGATATTAGTCCTATGTCAGATAAAGGGTTAGTGAAGATTCTTTCCCAATCTGTAGGCAGTCGTTTTGTTTTGATGATGGTATCCTTTGCTTTACAGAAACTTTTCAGTTTCATGAGGTCCCATTTATTGATTGTTGCTCTTAGAGCCTGTGCTGTTGGTGTTCTGTTCAGGAAGTTGTCTCCTGTGCCAATGAGTTCTAGGCTGTTCCCCACTTTTTTTTCCAATTGATTTAGGGTATCTGGTTTTATGTTGAGGTCCTTGATCCACTTTGACTTTAGTTTTGTGCAGGGTGATAAATATGGATCTATTTTCATTTTTCTGCATGTAGACATCCAGTTGGTCCAGCACCATTTGTTGAAGATGCTGTCTTTTTTCCATTGAATGGAATTGGCTTCTTTGTCGAATATCGAGTATTCATAGGTGTGTGGATTTATTTCTGGGTCTTCTATGCGGTTCCATTGATCCTCCTTTCTGTTTCTATGCCAATACCATGCAGTTTTTATTACTGTTGCCCTGTAGTACAGCTTGAGATCAGGAATGGAGATACCTCCAGATGATCTGTTGTTGTACAGGATCGTTTTGGAGATTCTGGGTTTTTTGTTTCTCCATATGAAGCTGAGAATCTTTTTTTCAAGGTCTGTAAAGAATTGAGTTGGTATTTTGATGGGAATTGCATTGAATCTGTAGATTGCTTTTGGCAGTATGGCCATTTTCACAATGTTAATCCTACCAATCCATGAGCACGGGAATAATTATGCTTTTAATGAGTACAGGTGGGAACCTTCACCAATAAAATGGAAGATTGCAATTATAAAATAAAATTTTATAAGTTTAAAAGTTGAGACAAAAAGTTCAAATGACTTCTATCAAATATTGATTAGGTGGAAATAAAGAAAGACTGAGAGTAACATATAAATACTTTTTTATGAAGATCAATTAAACTTACTGACTCTGAACAAAAGATTGAACAAAGTTACAGAGGTGTGTATGCTAACGTGTCGACTAGTTATATCCCAGAGATAGAGGAAAACATTATTGTGAAGGTAAATTATTTAAGAAAGTGAGTTCATTTTCTTTCCAAAGTTCGTTAAAAACACCAACTTAATGATGAAAGAAACCAAGCTAATCTCAAATAAGATAAACATAATGGACTATATCTCAACAAATTAGAGAAAAAATTATGGAAATTAAAAATAAAAGGAACTCTTCACACTCGACAAAAATGGGAAATGGGAATATTATATCCAAAGGAAAAAGAATAAAACTGAATATTTCACTCTCAATAGAAAGAACAGAAATTGAAATCAACTTACTATATATGATGCTTTGGGATAGATAATATTCAGTATGAGGTGAGATTTAGTTCATACTAAATCTGCTACAGGTTAATGTTAGATCAAATTTCAAATACAAAAATACAAGGTCAATTATAGATTAATCAGTACATTTGATTTTATGTAGAAATGCATTTTTCATAAACGAGGTAGAAAATTTAATAAAAATCTAAAAATTAATTACATATTTAAAACAACAGAATCAACAGAAATTAATGAGTTAATGGGAAATCAGTAGCTACCCAACTTTTTTAAGTCTTTTATATTTGGATATGAGACATCAGAGGATGGAAGGTGTCATAGACTCTGTATAAAATATGAAAAGATGTAATACTCTCAGCAAACATAAGCAATAGGTTGTGAAAAACTTATACAAATAATTGAGATATAGTAAAATTCCAGTTGTGATGAAATCTTCCCATTGTCCTTTACTATCTTTGTCTGTCACTATCAGTTTTTGTTTTCTGATTTGTTTTTTTTTTTTTGTTCTAGTCTTTGTAATATATGTCTTTTATGAACTTATCTCTATTATTGCATTCTTCAGTATCCAATTTCCTCTTGTCTAGCAAACTTGCAGCTCACTAGAAAGAGATGTTTTCTAAGATTAGCAGTTATTTGCAATGACCACCTTCAATGTACACAGCATTTCACACTGGCTTCCTGTGTCAAGCTCTTGGAGTGCAGGAGGATGAAAACATGCACAAAGGAAGTTTCTCTGCTGTACAAAACTGCTTTTCATCCTGCCAGTGATGTCCCAAATCCAAGGTGCAAGCTCATATATTTCAGAACTCTGGCCAATGCTTCACAGGCTTGAGTGTGTATTGTTTTAATACTTATGCACTAGCCACTTTGGTTTGTTTGGGACAGAATGTCTGTTAGGACAGTCAATAAGAGGAACAATATTTTGTTTGGTTTTGGGCCTCATAGTTTCAGAAGGTGGGTGTTTCTCAATCAAAGTAGACATGACAGAGTACCTTAGTTGGAGGAGTGGTAGTCACTGTTCACAAGGGTGCGAACAGGGAGCCCAGAGCTGGGGGAACTAAGAAGTTGCATGACTTTCATTTTCAAGACCTTCAGTTCTGACAAGCCCTTTTCTCAAGTTCTCTATACCCTCCAGAATAGTGAAAAAAAAAAAGGGGGGCAACAAACACTCAAAGCTGGAGCACATGAGTGACATTTCATGCTGGTAAAAGCTAGCTTACTGTCAACATCTCCTTGGAATATCCCTCAGCCTCAGAATGTGTTTTACTCACTCCATCTCCAGTTGTAGGTTAAAATACACTGTCTTCTTATTTGAAAATGTGTGGTGACTACTACCTCCTTGGTGGTTTTGAGAGCTGTTCTGTGGTTTTCCTTGGTTTTGTATTGAGGATTGTCTTCTGTTCCTTTACATTAGTACTTTGTTATTATTGTTGTTGCTTTTACCCAACATATGACAGGAAGCAAGACAAATTTCTCCTGCTTTAGCTTGTGAATGTAATGGTGAAATTGTTTGTCAACTTGATACACCAAATTGAGAACCACAGTTGAATTTCCTTTATCAGATTGGACTGTAAATATATTTTTGATTGCTGTTTGAAGTGGAAGAGCCGATATAAAACAATCTAGCAAAACAAACAAACAGACAAGTAAATAAGCAGCTAAATCTGAGCCATAAGGTAAGCCAGTGAGCAGTAGTCCTCTGTCAGTTTCTGTTTCACACTCTTGCCTTCAGTTCCTATCTTGTCTTCCCTTGATAGTGGATACAACACTCAAGTTAAAATAAATTCTTACTTCCACAAATTGCTTTTGGAATATATAAATATATGAACATATCAATATTATCACAGGCACAGAAAGCTAGCTAGAAAGATGAAGCACATTTCACAGTAGGCGATGAAGTTAGAGGAGAGCACCATCGGTGCCTGGTCACTTTGTAGTCACTTTTAGGTCGAGAAGGGACTGGGGAGATGGGGAAAGAGAAAACACAACTAGAACCCCAGCAGAAGTGGATGGCACTTCATTTAGAAGAATAAAGACAGCAACATTTTAATGGAAATGGAGGTTGTACACCATGGCAGAGGGTGCTTAAGGCTTTGTATGGTTTGAAGGAAAAGTGTCTGTCAGGGTGGGGATTCAGTGGAAATTTTATTGGACTCTGTTCTGCCTCTGTGGTTTCAGATAAGGATTTTGTGCAGACTGATATCTAAGACATAGGGGTTGAAGTTTCAGACATTAACCACCTGTGCCAGCAGGCATCCTTAATCATGAGGTGGCTTGCAGATCAGGATTCACCAGGTGGAGATCTTTTTACAGTTTCTTTCAGACCCTGAGTCAACATAAAGGAAGGAAGCCAGCTTGCTACTTTCTGCTGGCTAGAGGAACTAGGAAGAGAGGCCAGGCTCTGTCACCTGGATCTAAGGGGGGATATGTCTGGCTGACTTTATGCATCAAGAATAAAGTTCCTACTTTGTGGCTGGTTTTGATCAGGCTTGTCACCATTCACTCTGACAGAAAGTTTTCAAAAATGGTTGCTAGTAGGCTGGAAACAGATAACTTGGTTAGGAAGTGGTGTTGAGAGATTGCCAGGGAAGATAAAGGATAGGGAGAGGATTAGCGTCCATTGAAGGATCATGATCAAGGGGAGAAAGGGCTAATAGTGTTAAAAGTAGTGAAAATGGCATTCCTATTTGAAAAGCTATGGAGGGACACCCTAACAGGGGCAAATTTAGAATGGCAGTGAGTAAAGTCAAGGATTTTAATACACGGGAGTTAGGAGGATTCTAGGAGAAAACTTTTTCTTTCTTTCTTTCTGGTCCAGTTCTCTAGGATGACAGTGGCTAGCTACATTGCCAGGAGAATTTTATCAAAGTAAACTAGCCCAAGATACAGGTACTACAGAGATTCAAAAAGATTATCAGGGCAGTACAGGGTCTAGTGGGATGAAGGTTTCTAGCTGTTAGAGCTCTCCCAAAGCATCCAGTGGTCTCTAGCAGATGTATCTGGAACCAATAAAGCTGCAGAACTATGAGAATCATTTGGAGAACTAAATTGAACACTCCTATGTAAGAGGAATTCTGACTATTTTAAGGGAGGTGGGTCCAGTAAAAATTAGAGTAGAAAGATGGGTTAAAATGTTAGTGTGAGGATGATAAAGAGGAAAGCAATGATCAAGGAAAGGTGCCAGAGTAGGAGGGATCCTAAAGACTACTGAAAGAAAGAGCTTCTCATTGAATTTTCTGTCTGGCCCCTGTGTCTTTGGGCCCCTGTCTCAGATAAGTTTGGATTTGTTCACATGCAAGCATCATCATTCCTGGAGGAGGGCCCAATTGCTATCCTTAAAAATAGTGAAGAGACCTATTCCTCTTTAATTTTGGAGTACTGCAACAGCCAGGTCATTGAAGTGGTCTTGCAGGATATTAAGCTGATCAGAAACCCCTTCAAGGTTTTGTGAGAGCTAGTAAGACACAGAAGTTAATTGATGCAGAGAAGGCTTTAGTTCAGCTCCTTTAGATCTAAGACTGGAAAACTTGCCCACAGTGAGAAGAATGACCAGGCATAGTCACAACACTATGGGAAAGTAGGCAAAGGGCAGGTAATGAGTTCATGACTGAGACTCCTCTTCTTACTTGGGAACCCACTTGGAGACTGAGCTTCCTATGGGCTACATCTCAGCAGGGGTTCTAGGTCCTCTCTATTCATAGTCCTTTGTCCTGATGAAACTGGATAAACTATGGGCATATGGCAGAGAAGGAGAACAGCACCTTTCAGTGAACGAGGGAAAGGGAATAGGGGGAAAGAGCGAGGGAGGGTGGGACCAGGAAGAGTTGAGGGAGAAGGCTTCAAGCAGGACCATGTAGCAGAGCTCTGTAGAAGAATAAGGTAACTATTATCAGCTGTTTGTTACATCATACCTCAGTGCAAGGAACAAGCCAAACACCCTGAAGATTTGTGGGAGAGATCAGTTCAAGTAACTATCTTAATTGACAATTTAGAACAGAAATAGAATCCTTATCAAGTTCTTTTATAAGATTGTCTGGCAAATTTCCAAGGATATTCTGATAAATTTTTCAAAACGTTGAGGTTGATGACAGAATATCTGGCAGCTTCCTTTGCTCAGAAGGTGTGGGTATTTATGGGGCAGGTGGGCCCATTACACCTGTGAGAATTACTCTTCCAGAAGGAGACAGTATTCCACAACTAGTAAGTACGTGTTTTAGATTTGGCCTCAACATTTAGAAACTTAGGCGTGGTTTTCTCAACTATGGCTAGACAGAGTACTGCTAACATAAGCCAGGAATGTCTTATCCTATATTCGGGCAATATATACATTAGTAAGACAATCGTTAGTGAATTATTGCTGTCCAAATAACATTTTATATGGCTCAGAATAGTGTCTGAAGATTGTAGTCTCTATGAACTGTTTCAAAAATATACTGCTCATTTTAATCTTCATTATGCGTTCCAGGTAGGTATTTAGGATCATGTAATGTAAATAGTCAAAATTTGTGTTTTGTTTTGTTTTTTGACACTTTTTTCACTCTTTATTAATTACACTTTATTCACTTTGTATCCCCCTGTGTTTCCCTCACTCTTCCCATCCCAATCCCTCCCTTCTTCCACCCTCTGCATGCATGCTCCTCCCCAAGTCCACTGATAGGGGAGGTCTTCTTTTCCTTCCTTCTGATCCTAGTCAATTAGGTCTCATCAGGAATAGCTGCAGTGTCTTCTTCTGTGGCCTGGTAATGATGCTTCCCCCTCAAGGGGAGGTAATTAAAGAGCAGGCCAATCAGTTCATGTCAGAGACAGTCCCTGTTCCTATTACTATGTAACCCCCTTGGACACTGAACTGCCATGGGCTACATCTGTGCAGGGGTCTTAGGTTATCTCCATGCACAGTCCTTGGTTGGAGTATCAGTCTCAGGAAAGACCCCTGTGCTCAGATTTTTTGGTTCTGTTGCTCTCCTTGTGGAGTTCCTGTCCTCTCCAGATCTTACTGTTTCCCACTTCTTTCCTAAGATTCCCTGCACCCTGCCCAAAGGTTGCCCATAAGTCTCAGCATCTGCATTGATAGTCTGCAGCATGTTTTGATTTTTACTGGCAAGTTAGTTAAGGATCCAGTCCCCCGGGATCCCTTGGGAGTGTAGTAATTCTTGAAATCTCCAGCCTTTCTCTTACCAGTTGTCCATCTATGTCAGATAAGTCAAAGGCCTTGCCTGGCTTGACTGTGTCTTCCCTAGAACACTACAGCAATATTTCCTCTCTGCTGACTCACCTCTTTGTATACAGATTGCTTGTTAGAGTTCATTGAGTGGGATCTTTATGGCTTCCTTGAACAAAATTACTGGTGATGTTCCAAAGTTATAGGATACTTCTAGAAATAGCCCACTATCCCCTGGGACCTCATTGACCTAGGAGGAACAGGTAAAAATATTATTCTCTTGTTCTGTCCATTGGACCACACTATAATAGCTGCCAAGTATAGTTATTAAACACACATAGAAGTTACAACAGCCTGGTGATTTTTACTGCCGTATAATATTTCAATAGCCATATACTTTAAATAATATGTGATTAGGCATTTTTAGTGATTTTTTTTATACAATAGTTGATCTTAGACCTTAGAAACTTTGATACCATGTATTATCTTTAAATCTTATCCTCTCCATACCTTAAAAAACTTACCTGAAACTTCCTCACTTGCAAAAGTTTTCTAGCTACTTTTTCTTACTATCATGATACATAATAGCTTCAAGAAATAAATTTTCTATTTGTTGTGGAAATTTTCTCCCTGAGGGCAGAAGGGGATTGTAAGCAATATCTATGTCCCCTTCACAATGTACCAACAGGAAACCAAAGATTAATTTCATGAAGGTTCTGTGAGTTAGAGGTTCTCTGGTAGGCACAGAGGGAGAGGGCCATGGCTAAGTTATTAAGGTGGTGACCTTTCAAGAAAGCATGCCTTTCCCTCATCCTCTTGGCCGTGAAACAAAAGCCTGGCAGCTTAAGCAAACACCTTCTAGGATTTTGTCTCCCATCAGGAGGCCCTTACTGATGGACTGGATTAAAGGCCATATCAGGCCACGTTACATAGCAGTTGTGAGATAATCTTCCATCCTGTCTCTCTTCAAACTGACCAACCCTAAATCAGAGGAGGAAAACTCTTCCGAGACTTCAAATCCCAGCTCTAGAGCAGAGACTGGGCACACTTTGTCTTCACGTGTCAGCTTCCTGCTTTGCAGAAGGTCTTTTCCTCCGTGTGTCTGCAGCGAGAAAGTGTTTGGTCACCCCACCCCGTTCCCAGTAAATATATTACTTCACCTGCTGTCTCTCGGCTGCTGCTTCTGCGTTTTCTGAGTTTCCTCCACTGCTGCCTGTGGTGCTTGAGAATTCTCCTGCCTTTCAGTTCTTCGATCGACAGAGAAAATAAACCCAACCTACACCTCTGAACTACATCAAAAGTTCACAGAGGGGAACCAATGAAATTTGTTGGACTTACTCAAAGAGAATTCCTAAGGACTTACTGATGAGAGTATGGTTCACCTGGAAAGAGTCTAACATAAACATTTTATAGCATCTAAAGGACATATCTATTTATCATCTACCTATTAATTAACTAATTAGTTAGTTAATTAATTTGTTTAGTCTATAAAAATGTACCTAAGATGGCTGGTTCATATGCTCTTTTGTGAAAGAGCACTAATCTTTAACAATCTCTGCTGCTATCATTTGGGACAGCATACTGAAAAGTGCAAAGACCACAGTTGGTTACTTTAGAAGACAGAGCAGAAGCCCTGAACTAGCTCTTGAAAATGTATTTGTTCATTTGTTTGATTTAAAGAGACCTTAGAGGTAAAAATACACTTGAATTCCTCAAAGTATGAAGAAATAGGGGAATAGAACAAAGAGCCTGAGTGAAAACAGGAGAAAAAAAAAGACATGAAAGTGGGGAATACTTTAGACCTTTTCCATGATGTCATGTCAAGTTGTCTGAGTCAGTGAGACTTTAAAATTCAAAATTATTATCTAGTGTTTACTGGTCCCAGATTTCAGTCCACAGGCTTGTTAATGCTTTAAGCTGTGTTTTAACATAAGCAAAGATTTGTACAAATGGTGATTTTATGCACAGTTAGGGTGAAGCTAGTTTCTGATCACCACGTACAATGAGGAAGCAGACAGAAACAAGCAGCCAGGTTCTGGATCCAGTCCCCAGTTCCAGTAGCCTGGTAGGGTAATCAGTGTTCAGAAAGCCAGGAGACTCCCAAGACTAGGTCATCGGTCTAGACTGATAAACTAAACTTGAATCCTGCCTTATTGTGTGGATGTGGGCTACACTGTGGCTGAATGACAAATAGCCCCTTCTCTGGAGCTTAGAGGCTGCAAAAGAGTAAGATCAATCATTTGAAGGTAGGAGAGGAGCCAAAACTAAATTTATTCTTCTAATAAAGGAGGTTTCAGATAGTAACCATTGGCATTTGCAACAATCCATGAGAATGGGATATCTCTCTCAGAGTTTTCCAGAGAGATATATTTTTTCTTTTTCTAATTTAAATTTTTATTTTTATATTAATTACAGTTTATTCATTTGTATACCAGATGTAGCCCCTTCCTTCATTCCCTCCCAACCAACCCTTCCTCCCTCATCTCCTCCCATGCCCCTCACCAAGTCCAATGATAAGGAAGGTCCTCCTCCCCTTCCATCTTTACCTAGCCTAGCAGATCTCATCAGGACTTGCATTGTCTTCCCCTGTGGCCTGGCAAGGCTGCTCTCCACTCAGGGGCAGGTAATCAAAGAGCCAGCCACTGAGTTCATGTCAGAGACAACCCCTGTTCCCCTTGCTAGGCTACCCACTTGGAGACTGAGCTGCCATAGGCTACATCTGAGCTGGGGTTCTAAGTTATTACCATGAATGGTCCTTGTTTGGAGTATCAGTCTCAGAAAAAAAAAAAAAAAAAAAAAAAAAAAAAAAAAAAAAACGTAGGCCCAGATATTTGGGTTCTGTTGCTCTCCTGGCTGAGCTCCTGTCCCTTTCAGGTCTTTCTATCTCCCCCTTCATTCAGGGACTTTGCCTGAAGATTTTTTATGGGCTTCCGCATCGCTTTGATACACTACTGGGTAGAGTCTTTCAGAGGCACTCTGTGGTAGGCTCCTTTCCTGTTTCCTGTTTTCTCCCTCTGGTAATGTTCATCTGGCTTGCCTTTCTGAGTAAGGATTGATCATATTACCCAGGGTCCTCCTTCTAGTTTAGCTTCTTTAGGTGTACAGATTTTAGTATGTTTATCCTATATTATATGTCTAGCAACCAGTTACAAATGAGTATATGCCATGTGTGTCTTTCTTCTTCTGGGTTACCTCACTCAGGATGATCTTTTCTAGATCCCACATATGCCTGCAAATTTCATGATTTCCTTGTTTTTAATTGCTGAGTAGTATTCCATTGTGTAAATGTACCACAATTTCTGTATCCATTCCTCAGATGAGTTACATCTGGGTTGTTTCCAGGTTCTCACTGTTAGGAATAAAGGTGCTACGAACAAGGATGAGCAAATATCTTTGTTTCACACTTGAGCATATTTTGGATATATCCCCAGGAGTTGTATAGCTGGATCTTGAGGAAGTATTATTCCTAACTGTATAAGTGCCAGATTGATTTCCATAGTTGTTGTGTGATTTTACATTCCCACCAGCAATGGAGGAAGGTTCCCCTTTCTCCACATCCTCTCCAGCATGTATTGTCACTTGAGTTTTTGATGTTAGCCATTCTTATAGGGGTAAGGTAAAATCTCAGGGTTGTTTTGATTTGTATTTCGCTGGAGACTAAGGAAGTTGAACATTTCTTTAAGTGTTTCTCTGCCATTCTGTATTCCTCTACAGAGAATTCTGTTTAGCTCTGTGCCACATTTTTTAATTGAATTACTTGATTTGTAGTTTTTTTTTTTTTTTTTTTTTCAATGCACTTTATTCAGGAACCTTGAACAATCCTCGGACCCTGGGGAAAGCCAGCCCACAGCTTAAATAGCCTCTGGGTAGCCAACCCAGGCATGCCATGTAGGCAATGCAGATAGGTCCACATGCATGGAAGCAAGACAGATCCTCAGCCTTAGCCAAATGTGGAGTTGTTCGTGACAGAGAGCACTCACCATTGGGAAGGTGGAAGGCAGAAACCAGCTCCATCTTTAAGGCATAGCATTCCACAGCTCTCTACAGTTCCCCCTTTTTGTTTTAGACGCATCAGGCAAGAGTAGAGGTCTGATCTCTGATATTAGAAATAAATTGGGACTTTGTACCGATGTTCATTTAGGTGTCAACCACCCAAAGACCATCAGACCCGTCCAATACCTTTTTCTCAGAGGTGGGACCTGGGGCATCAACCCACATGCAATCAGACATGCTCTTCTCTGGGTCGAAAGCGGCTGACCCTGAGTGCAGTGCTTAGCCTCGCATCCTGAGCGTAACATTTTAGCTTTTTATGGTATCCAACCATGCTTGGGGAGAATGTCCTGCTTCAATAGCTGTAAAGGCCTGATAGATCATGGCTGCATCACACTGTTGTGAGACTCTAATCTTTCATATATACCACAGGCAAACCAAGGAGACCAACACCAGAAGGCCTGCTAACGCTCCCATGCCTGCCCATTCCTTCATATGATTCATGGCTGCAGCAATCCATGTTGATAATCCTGTGGCTAGTCCTGCGTCCACTCTGGTAGAATTTACTGTGACAATGGCCACTCTCAGCTGCTCCATCATAGTATCGAATTCTCCAGTCTAATTACCTAAAATATAGCTAGACAATTGTTTACACAGATTTGCAGCACAGGAAAAATTCTCATGTTGTATGCTAGTGACACAAAGTCCAGCATACTCTCATTGACAGCCAGGTAGAGCGATTTGCCATAGGGTATCAATTTGCTCCTGCAAGAGGTCAATCCTCTGATTGAACACCATCAAGCTTCCTTTTAGTTGAGCATTAATTCCTTTATGTACAACTGAGGCATGAGCTACATTGGCTAAATGATTATTCAGGGTCTGAGCAGTCTGCCCAGTATGACTCATGGCTAATGCCCTGGTGGTAGCTCCAACAGCCGCCAATGAGATGGTAGTAACAATGGTGGCTGTAGTTCCAAGATCCCTTTTCTGTCTGAAGAGAGTCATAGCGTGAGGGGCATCAATGGGCACAGGCACCCAGTGAGGCATGCGAGTAACCAGGGCATACCTAAAATTAGTAGCATTCCAGCATTGGGCAAAAAAGCAAGTATCATTACCACAATTACTTGGCTCTATCTGGCTAATAATGAATAAAAATAGGGGATATAGATAAACAGGTGTGGGCTTATAGGAAATATTATGAGAAGCCTTAACCCCTCGTTGGAACATCCTGCGTCAGTTCTAGAACTAGCAGTGGTGGTGTCCGAGGTCTGAGTAGGTTCAGGAGACCATTGCCCCCAGGGGCAAGACGTGCTCCATGCCAGTTGACTAACTCCGTGTTTTCCACCAATTTTGAAAGTCATTTAAGGTTCTTAAATTATTTTTCCCTTTTTTTAAAATTTTTCATCAATTACACTTTATTCATTCTGCATCCCCCCATAAGCCCCTCCCTCCTCCCCTCCCAATACCACCCTCCCTCCTCCCTCTGCTTGCATGCCACTCCCCAAGTCCACTAATAGGGGAGGTTCTCCTCTCCTTTCTGATCTTAGTCTGTCAGTTCACATCAAAAGTGGCTGTACTGTCCTCTACTAAGGCCTGGTAAGGCTGCTCCCCCCAGAGGGAGGTGATCAAAGAGCAGGCCAATCAGATTATGTCAGAGGCAGTCCCTTTCACATTACTATGTAACCCAATTGGACTCTGAACTGCCCAGGGCTACATATGTGCAGGGGTTCTGGGTTATCTCCGTGAAAAGTCCTTGGTTGGAGTATGAGTCTCTTGGAAGTTGCCTGTGTTCAAATTTTCTTGTTCTGTTGCTCTCCTTGTGGAGACCCTGTCCTCTCCAGCTCTTACTATTTCCCAGTTCTTACCTAAAATTCCGTTCACCTGCCCAACAGTTGCCCATCAGGCTCAGCATCTGCTTTGATAGTCTGAAGGGCAGAGGCTTTCAGAGGCCCTCTGTGGTAGGTTCCTAGGTTGTTTCCTGTTTTCTTCTTCTTCTGATGTCCATCCTCTTTGCCTTTCCGGATGGGGATTGGACATTTTAGTTAGGGTCCTTTCTCTTGCTTAGTTTCTTTAGATGCACAGGTTTTAGTGGGTTTGTCCTATGTTGTATGTCTATATGAGTGAGTATATACCCTGTGTGTCTTTTTGCTTCTGGGACAACTCACTCAGGATGATCCTTTCCAGATCCCACCATTTACCTGCAAATTTCATGATTTCCTTATTTTTCATTGCTGAGTAATATTCCATTGTGTAGATGTACCACAATTTCTGCATCCATTCTTCAGTTGAGGGGCATCTGGGTTGTTTCCAGCTTCTGGCTATTACAAATAAAGCTGCTACAAACATGGTTGAGCAAATGTCCTTTTTATGTACTTGAGCCTCTTTTGGATATATGCCCAGTAGTGGTATGGCTGGATCTTGAGGAAGCGCTATTCCTAGTTGTCTGAGAAAGCACCAGATTGATTTCCAGAGTGGTTGTACAAGTTTACATTCCCACCAGCAGTGGAGAAGGGTTCCCCTTTCTCCACAACCTCTCCAGCATGTGTTGTCACTTGAGTTTTTGATCTTGGCCATTCTCATGGGTGTAAGGTGAAATCTCAGGGTTGTTTTGATTTGCATTTCCCTAATGGCTAATGAGGTTGAGCATTTCTTTAAGTGCTTCTCTGCCATTCGGGATTCCTCTACAGAGAATTCTCTGTTTAGCTCTGTTCCCCATTTTTTAAGTGGATTACTTGGTTTGCTGCTTTTCAGCTTCTTTAGTTCTTTATATATACTGGATATGAGTCCTCTGTCAGATAAAGGGTTGGTGAAGATTCTTTCCCAATCTGTAGGTGGTAGCTTTGTTTTGATGATGGTGTCCTTTGCTGTACAGAAGCTTTTCAGTTTCATGAGGTCCCATTTATTGGTTGTTGCTCTTAGAGCCTGTGCTGTTGGTGTTCTGTTCAGGAAGTTTTCCCCTGTACCAATGAGTTCTAGGGTATTTCCCACTTTTTTTTCAAGCCGATTTAATGTGTCTGGTTTTATGTTGAGGTCTTTGATCCACTTGGACTTCAGTTTTGTGCAGGGTGACAAGTATGGATCTATTTTCATTTTTCTACATGTAGACATCCAGTTAGACCAGCACCATTTGTTGAAGATGCTATCTTTTTTCCATTGTATGGTTTTGGTGTCTTTGTCAAAGATCAGGTGTCCATAAGTGTGTGGGTTTATTTCTGGGTCCTCTGTTCGGTTCCATTGATCCACCATTCTGTTTCTATGCCAGTACCATGCAGTTTTTAAAACTGTTGCTCTATAGTACAACTTAAGATCAGGGATGGAGATACCTCTGGAAGATCTTTTATTGTAGAGGATTGTTTTAGCAATTCTGGGTTTCTTGTTATTCCATATGAAGTTGAGAATTTTTCTTTCCGGACTGTAAAGAATTGTGTTGGTAATTTGATGGGCATTGCATTGAATCTGTAGATTGCTTTTGGTAAGATGGCCATTTTTACTATGTTAATCCTACCAAGCCATGAGCATGGGAGATCTTTCCACCTTCTCATATCTTCTTCTAATTCTTTCTTCAGAGATTTGAAATTTTTTTCATACAAGTCTTTGACTTCCTTGGTTAGGGTTACTCCGAGGTACCTTATGTCATTTGTGGCTATTTTGAAGGGTGTTGTTTCCTTAATTTCTTTCTCAGCCCTTTTGTCTTTTGTATACAGGAGGGCTACTGATTTTTTTGAGTTAATTTTGTATCCTGCCACTTTGCTGAAGGTGTTTATCAACTGTAGGAGTTCCCTGGTAGAGATTTTGGGGTCACTCACATATACTATCATATCATCTGCAAATAGTGATAATTTGACTTCTTCCTTTCCAATTTGTATCCCCTTGATCTCCTTCAACTGTCTTATTGCTCTAGCAAGGACTTCCAGCACTATGTTGAAGAGATATGGAGAGAGTGGGCAACCTTGTCTTGTCCCTGATTTCAGTGGGATTGCTTTAAGTTTCTCTCCATTCAGTTTGATGTTGGCTATAGGCTTGCTGTATATCGCCTTTACTATGTTTAGATATGTGCCTTGTATCCCTGATCTCTCCAATACTTTGAACATGAATGGATGTTGGATTTTGTCAAAGGCTTTTTCAGCATCTAGGGAGATTATCATGTGGTTTTTTTCTTTCAGTTTGTTAATATGGTGGATCACATTGATGGATTTCCGTATATTGAACCACCCCTGCATACCTGGGATGAAGCCTACTTGGTCATAGTGGATAATATCTTTGATGTGTTCTTGGATTCGGTTTGCAAGTATTTTATTAAGTATTTTTGCATCAATGTTCATAAGGGAGATTGGCCGGAAATTCTCTTTCTTTGTTGAGTCTTTGTGAGGTTTAGGTACCAAGGTGACTGTGGCTTCATAGAATGAATTTGGTAATATTCCTTCTGTTTCTATTTTGTGGAATAGTTTGAAGAGAATTGGTCTTAGCTCTGCTTTGAAGGTCTGGTAGAATTCTGCGCTGAAGCCATCTGGTCCTGGGCTTTTTTTGGATGGGAGACTTTTGATGACCGCTTCTATTTCTTTGGGGGATATAGGTCTATTTAGTTGATTTACCTGGTCCTGATTCAGCTTTGGTAAGTCAAATCGATCAAGAAAATTGTCCATTTCATTTAGATTTTCAAATTTTGTGGCATATAGACTTTTGAAGTAAGTCCTAATGATTGTTTGGATTTCCTCAGTGTCTGTAGTTATATCCCCCTTTTCATTTCTGATTTTGTTGATTTGGGTGGTGTCTCTCTGCCTTTTAGTTAGCCTGGCTAAGGGTTTGTCGATCTTGTTGATTTTCTCAAAGAACCAGCTCTTGGTTTCATTGATTCTTTGAATTGTTTTATTTATTTCCAATTGATTGATTTCAGCCCTGAGTTTGATTATTTCCAGCCATCTACTCCTTCTTGGTGTGTCTGCTTCTTCTTTTTCTAGGGTTTTTAAGTGAGCCATTAGGGTGCTTGAATGAGCTGTCTCGAATTTCTTTTTGAAGGCACTTAGTGCTATGAACTTTCCTCTTAGCACTGCTTTCATTGTGTCCCACAAGTTCGGGTATGTTGTATCTTCATTTTCATTGATTTCTAGAAAGACTTTAATTTCTTTCTTTATTTCTTCCCTGACCCAGCTGTCATTTAGTAACAAGTTGTTCAGTTTCCATGTGTGTGTAGGCTTTTTGTTATTTCTGTTATTGTTGAGGTCCAGCTTTATTCCATGGTGATCAGACAAGATACATGGGATTATTTCAATCTTCTTGTATCTGTTGAGGCTTGCTTTGTGACCCACTATGTGGTCTATTTTGGAGAAGGTTCCATGAGGTGCTGAGAAGAAGGTAAATTCTTTTGTGTTTGGGTGTAAAGTTCTGTAGATGTCTGTTAGGTCCATTTGATTCATGACCTCTGTCAGAGACATTGTTTCTTTGTTTAATTTCTGTTTGGTTGACCTGTCCTTTGTTGAGAGTGGGGTGTTGAAGTCTCCCACTATTAATGTGTGGGGATCTATATGTGCTTTAAATTTTATCAATGTTTCTTTCACAAATGTGGGTGCCCTTGTATTTGGGGCATAGATGTTCAGGATTGTGATGTCTTCCTGGTGGAATTTTCCCTTGATGAGTATGAAGTGTCCTTCCCCATCTCTTTTGATTAATTTTGGTTGAAAGTCTATTTTATCAGATATTAGAATGGCTACTCCTGCTTGCTTCTTGGGTCCGTTTGCTTGGAAAGTTGTCTTCCAACCCTTTACCCTCAGGTAATGTCTATTTTTGTGTCTTAGGTGTGTTTCTTGTATGCAACAGATTCCTGGGTTTTGTTTACGCATCCATTCTGTTAATCTGTGTCTTTTATTGGAGAGTTGAGTCCATTGATGTTGAGAGAGATTAATGACCAGTGGCTGTTAGATCTCTTGATTTTGATGTTGGCTGTGGTCATCAGGTTGTGTGCTTGGTTGCTTTTTGTTTTACTGAAGTGAGGTTATTTATTTCTTGTGTTTTCTTGAATGTAGCTAGCTTTCTTGGCTTGTATTTTCCCTTCCAGTGTCTTCTGTAATGCTGGATTTGTTTGTAGGTATTGTTGAAATTTGTTTTTGTCATTGAATATCTTGTTTTCTCCATCTATGAGGACTGAGAGTTTTGCTGGGTATAGTAGCCTGGGCTGACATCTGTGTTCTCTTAGGGTCTGCATGATATCTGTCCAGGCCCTTCTGGCTTTCATAGTCTCTGTTGAAAAGTCAGGTGTGATTCTAATGGGTTTGCCATTATATGTTACTTGGCCTTTTTCCCTTGCAGCTTTTAGTATTTTTTCTTTGTTCTGTATACTTACTGTTTTGATTATTATGTGGTGGGAGGATTTTATTTTCTGGTCAAATTTGTTGGGTGTTCTGTAGGCCTCATGTATTCTAATTGGCCTCTCCTTTAGCTTGGGGAAATTTTCTTCAATGATTTTGTTGAAAATATTTTCTGGGCCTTGGAGAAGGGAGTCTTCTTTTTCCTCTATACCTATTATTCTTAGGTTTTGTCTTTTCATATTGTCTTGCATTTCTTGGACGGTCTGTGTCAGGAATTTTTCGGATTTAACATTTTCTTTGACAGATACATCGATTTCTTCCATTGTATCTTCTACACCTGAGATTCTTTCTTCCATCTCTTGTAGTCTGTTGGTTATGCTTACCTCTGTAGTTCCTGTTTTCTTCCCTAGATTCTTCCTTTCCATTATTTCTTCCATTTGTGTTTTCTTTAATTTTTCCAATTCTATCTTCAGGTCTTGAGTTGTTTTATTTACTTCCTTCACCTGTCTGATTGTACTTTCCTGTTTTTCTTTTAGTTCCTTCAACTCTGTTTCTATCATTTCATTCAGTGTTTTAAGCATTTCCTTTCTAAAGGCCATAAACTGTTTGGCTGCAGCTTCCTCTATTTCTTTATGGATGGCAATATTCTGTTTGAGTTTATCTTCCTCTATGTCTTTACGAATCTTATTTGTTTCCTCTGTTATCATCTTCATGAGCATACTTGTTAGGTCATCTTCTTGGATTTCAGTTATGGTGGGGTGTCCAGGGCTACTTGCCCCTGGGTAACTGGGTTCTGGAGATGCCATATTGCTCTGTCTTTTGTTGCTTGAGCTTTTACGCTGGCCTCTACCCATTGTGTTATCTTAGGTGTTTGGGGTTATTTTCTGGTGGTTCCTGGGGATCCTGTGTTGGAGAGAATCCCCTTTGCAGAAAGCTGGTTTTTCCTGAAGGATGTCTTCTCAGCTTTTTGGGTATAGTCCCTGGATGGCTGGTGTTTTTTCAGGAGTTGCTCACCTCAGGGATATAGACCTGAGTGGTAACTGTGGTCTTTGTTAGTCGAGAGGGTTCTCCTCTCACCCAGGGAAGTCCTGAGGGCAGCTGCCCTGTTTCTGGGTTTCTTGTTGCAAATTTAATGATCAGCTGCTGTGACCCAGTTGGACATCAGGCGCGCCTCAACTGTTTGTGCTTGTGTCTAGAGCACAGCTGAGTGTTGGCGCCTCGGCCCCACTAGACTGCTAGACTTTTTCTAGGGAAGGATTGGGTGATTTAGATCAGTACAGTTTCCTTCCTTCCCCGTGGATTCTCTGGAGACACGGACTCCTAGTGTCTTTTTTTGCCCTGGTGCACACTGCTCAGTGTCTGCCAGCTGGCTGGCCGCAGAAATTGCCTGTGCCTGGAGCACAGCTGTGTAATGGCGGCTCAGTCTCTGCCTGCTGTCTGGTGCGCAGAAACTGTGTCTGCCTTTGCGGCTTTTGGGAGCCTGAGTGGCTCCCTAAGCTGGGTAATTTTCCGGGGACCTTTTCAGGTTGGGGGTGAGCTGAGTGCTCTGAGATCAGACCTGCCGTTTCTATCTCTGGTGGCGAATCAGGTGCGCAGGCAGGCAGGGCTCTGTGCTGGAACCTGGGTCCCTGGCTCTGGCTCCTGGCTGGCTCCTGGGGTGCCCGTGGAACCCGCCCGAGTCTTTTCCAGGGGATGTCTGGGTGACCTAAGGCCGGTCCCAATCGTTTCCTGTACCCTGGGGTTATCTCTCGACTGAAAATTCCAGTCTCTGATAGTGTGGTGCCCAAGGTTCAGTCTGGGACCGTGACCAGAGACACTGGCTTGTGGCTCTGGGCTGGGGCTGGGGCTGGCGGCTGGCAGCCAAGCGTCTGGCGGAACCGGGATCTCCTCCCTGGTTTAGCTGGGTGAGTTAAAAGCTGATTGAATCCCCCACCGTGGGGTATCCTCTCACCTGGAAAACACAATGACTGTGATTTATGGCCGAGAGTTCTGATTGCTGGTCACTGTGCTGATCCTGCTGTGCTGCTGCTCAGAATGAGAGTCCTCCCGGCTCCGCCTTCTTGCCCCTCCCCGATTTGTAGTTTTTTTAACTTCTATAATTTTTACTCTATATTCATAATCAGGAGGCAAACAGGAAACAAGATGGGACCATTTTACAAGCTAAAATTCCACTGTAATGACATGCTTTCTCCCTAAGGTCATCTCCTACAGGTTCGCAGTCTTCTGAAACAGTACTGTCATCTGAGAATGAAGCTTCATCAATGTGACCTCATTTATAGAGAACAGTTCAGATTCATAACACAATCCTACATGATGAGTGGAAAACTATTATCTTATTGAATACCTGTACCTTATGGTAATTGCTTAATTTTCTGTTTTTAATACAGTTGGCCTTCTGCAGCTTTGTGTGAATGCTTGTCAAATTAGCAAGGTGTATCTGGGTTGACTTGGGCTCATGAGTTTTGGCACTATTCAATTCATACAATTTCTATCTTTCTCAATAAAAGATTGCAAAATTAATTTTTGCAGAAGTCAGAATCAGAATCTGGCCCTACATGTGCTAATTTTGTGATATCTACCTTACACACTGGCATTATGATGAAAAATGTTTATGTGTTTTTTCAGTACTTTATATACTGGCTCCTAACTTGATAGATTATCAGCTCTTGAGTTGCAATAACCTATTCACTAATTTCTCTATACTTTCTTTTTCTTCTTCTCATTATTATCATCACTTATTACAATTTATTCAATTAGTATCCTGGCTGTGTCCCCCTCCCTTATCTCCTCCCAATCACACCTTTTCTCTCTCTTCTCCCCTTATGCCCTACTAATTGTCCACTGATATGGAGGTCTTCCTACCCTTCCATCTGACCCTAGCCTATCAGGTCTCATCAGGAAAGTCTGCATTGTCTTCCTCTGTGTCCTTGCAAGTCTTCACCCTTCCTCCATGGAGAGGTGATCAGAGAGCCTGTCACTGAGTTCATGCCAAAATAAGTCCCTGCTCCTCTTATTAGGGAACCCACTCTAAGATGATCTATGGGCTACATCTTAGCAGGGATTTTAGATGCTCTCTATGCATGGTCCTTGGTTAGGGAATCAGTTTCTGCATGGCCACTAAGGCTCAGGTTTTTTTTTTGGGGGGGGAGGAGCTTTGTTGGTCTATTTTTGGAGCTCCTGTCTCTCCAGGCCTTTCTATCTCCCCCTTATTTCATAAGATTACCTCCACTCTGCCCAAAGTTTGGCTATGAGTATCAGCCTCCCCAATCAGTAGATTCTTTCAGAGGCCATCTGCGGTAGTTTTCTGTCCTTCTCCTGTATCTGATGTCTATCACATTTGTCCTCCTGAATGAAAATTGATCATCTTCCCTAGGGTCTTCCTTGTTGTTTAACTTCTTTAGGATTATAGATTTTAGTATGTTTATCCTATATTATGTCACTAATATCCACTTATGAGTGTGTATATATTATGTGTGTCTTTCTGCTTCTAGGTTACTTCACTGAAGATGATCTTCTCTAGCTTCCACCATTTGCCTGCAAATTTCATGATACCTTATTTTTCATTGTGTAAATGTACCACAATTTCTGTATCCATTTCTCTGTTCACAGAAATCCTGTACACCACAAAATTTGAAAATCAAAATGAAATGGACAATTTACTTGTTAGACTTACCAAAGCTAAACCAAGATCAGGTAAATACATTAAACAGCCCTATATCCCCCAAAGAAATAGAAGCAGTCACCAAAAGTTTCCCTGCCAAAAGAAAGCCAGGTCCTGATGGTTTCAGCACAGAAGTCTATCAGACCTTCAAAGAAGAGCTGACACCAATACTCTTCAAACTACTCCATAAAATAGAAACAGAAGGAACATTACCAAACTCATTCTATGTGGCCACAGTAATGTTGATATCTAAACAACACAAAGACCCAATAAAAAAGGAGAATTTCAAACCTATCTCTCTTATGAACATTGACACAAAAATATTTGATAAAATACTTAGAGAACAAATCCAAGAACACATAAAAGTTATCATCCACCATGACCAAATAGGCTTAATCCCAAGCATGTAGGGGTGGTTAAATATATGAAAACACATCAATGTAATCCACTACATAAACAAACAAAAGGAAAAAATCCACACGATCATCTTAGATGCCAAAAAAGCATGTGATAAAATTCACACCTATGCATGTTTAAAGTTTTAGAGAGATCAGGTATCTATACTTCACAATGTCACTGTTCACAGTTCAAGCTTTGGAAGATAAGGCCCATGTTTGCCAGAAAAGTGACTTTCCAGGGTCTTTTTTGTCTATTCATATCTTAATTTTTATTTCCTATAACCTTATATTAGCTAATATATTATCTATATTATTATAGATTATCTTACATTATCTAACTCCTGAAAAGCAATATCTGTTTTCACTATTGTCACTAGTTTTAGTGTATCATGTCCAATTATTGTCTAGTCATGCTGAAGCATATTATCTATTTGTATTATAAAGCAGCATATTGTATGTTATTAAAGAAATGCTCAACATCCTTAGTCATCACGGAAATACAAATCAAAACGACCCTGAGATTTCACCTTACACCCATCAGAATGGCTAATGTCAAAAACTCAACTGACAACACATACTGGAGAGGATGTGGAGAAAGAGGAACCTTCCTCCATTGCTGGTGGGAATGTAAACTTGTACAACCACTCTGGAAATCAATCTGGCACTTTCTCAGACAAATTAGGAATACTGCTTCCTCACGATCCAGCTATATGACTCGTAGGCATATATCCAAAAGATGCTCAAGTACAGAACAAGGACATTTGATCAACCATGTTCATAACAGCTTTATTTGTAATAGCCAGAACCGGGAAACAAGCCAGATGCCCCTCAGTTGAGGAATGGATACAGGAATAGTGGTACATTTACACAATGGAATATTAATCAGCAATTAAAAACAAAGAAATCATGAAATTTGCAGGTAAATGGTGGGATCTAGGAAAGATCATCCTGAGTGAGCTATCCCAGAAGCAGAAAGACACACATGATATATACTCACTTATAAGTGGATATTAGACATATAATATAGGAAAATCATGATAAAATCTGTACACCTAAGGAGGCTAAGCAAGAAGGACCCTGGGTAAGTTGCTCAATCTTCATTCAGAAAGACAAATGAGATGGATATTGGAAGAGGGAGAAAACAGGGAACAGAACAGGAGCCTATCACAGAAGCCCTCTGAAAGATTTCACCCAACAGTGTATTTAAACATATGCTGAGATTCATAGCCAAACTTAGGGCAGAGTGCAGGGAATTCTGTGAAAGAAGGGGGAGATAGAAAGATGTGGAGGGAACAGGAGCTCCACAAAGGGAGCAACAGAAGGAAAAAGATCTGGGCACAGGAGTTTTTTCTGAGACAGATACTCAAAACAAGGACCATTCATGGAGATAATTTAGGACCCTTGCACAAAGGTAGCCCAAGGCAGCTCAGTATCCAAGAGTGTTCCCCAATAATAGGACCAGGGACCATTTTAACAGGAACTCATGGGCTGGCTCTTAGATCACCTCCAATTGAAGGGGAGCAGCCTTTCAAGCCACAGAGGAAGAGAAAGAAGCCAGTCCTGATGGGACCTGATAGACTATGATCAGATGGAAGGGGAGGAAGACTTCCTCTATCCTTGGACTGGGGAGGGGCATAGGAGAAGAAGAGGGAGGGAAGGTGGTATTGGGAGGGGATGGGAGAGGGGGTTACAGCTGGGATACAAAGTGAATAAACTGTAATTAATAAATTAAAAGTTTAAAAATGCAAAATTCCACATTTTAAAATTTCAGATTAAAAAAATTGACTTATTTCAGAATGTTTTTCCCAAATGTTGTGAACTTACTAAAGATTACAGTATCTGTGATTAACAATGTTTTTATTATAGTCTAACCGATTCAATACATAGCAATTCATGTCTTATCCAATGGCTACTAAGTAATATAAATTCTTCCTTGTGTAATAAATTTGTCCAAAACATAATCCACATGGAAATCTTATACAGCTCATGTTTATACAGTGTCATCATTATTTCAGACATTTTCAAAATAATTAAATAACAAAATAAACTTTCCAAATAACAAAAATAAAATACAGCAAATTTACCAGGTTATCAATTACAAATCATATAACAGAATAGTTCAATACACAGCTCTCAGCAAGTATGGTGGTTTGAATAAGAGTAGTACCTATATCTGCCTATAAGTGAATGCTTAGACTCCAGGCAGTAGCACTGTTTGAGAATGGTTAGGTATTTTGGCTTTGCTGAAGTCGGTGTGACCTTTTTAGAAGAAACGTGTCTCTAAGTGTGGGCTTCAAACCCACTCCAGGCCCAAGTGCTCTCTCTTCTTCTCTCCCCCTCTCTCTACTTTCTCCTTTCCCTCTCCCTTTCCCTCTGATCATGATGAAGCTCTCAGATTTTTGCTACAGAAATGATTAAATTCCATCCTGTTATGATGATGATAAACTAAGCCTCTGAAACAATAACAAATCCCCTAATTAAATGCTTTCTTTCATAAGGGAGGATGGGGTTGGGAGGGGCAGATGGAGGAGCTACGGATGGTATACAAAGTGAATAAAGTGTAATTAATGAATATAAAAATAAAACATATCTTAAAAAGGAGTTACAGTGTTTATAGTGTCTCGTTACAGTAGTACAATAGTACTAATTCAGGAAGGTTTTGTTTCTTTTTTGTTTGTTTGTTTGTTTTGTTTTTGGTTTTTTGTTGTTTTGTTTTTTAGTTTGTTTTTCTTATCCAATGCATTTATTTTTCTCTGGTATGGCAGATGACAGAGAATTCAGAAAGGAAACTGTGGGCTTGTCCAGCACAAGAAGACTGGAAGAGGAGCCAAACCAAGCTGGATCTCAGGTCTTTAAACTCTTCCACAGTGATGGTACTTTATATTTAGTTCATTCAGCCTCTTTAGTTGTGTATTGTAATCATTTCGTCACATCCTGAAGGTGAGGCATTTTGTAAGTTTTACTTACACATTTAGAGATTTAATTTCTTATTTGTGTGTGTGCCTGTGCATGTGTGTGTGAGAGAGACAGGGGTGGTAGTGTCTGTGCGTGCCTGTGGAGACCAGAAGAGGGTGTCAAATCCCCTAGAACTAGATTTGGAGGTGGTTGTGAGCCTCTCAGTGTGGACACTTGGACCAAACCTGAGTCCTCTGAAATAGCAGAACTTGCTCTTAACCACTGAGATATGTGTCTGTCACCATTCTTAACTATCCCTTTAAAATTAACCCTTCTCTAGCAGCTAAAGATCTGTGAATATTGTAATAAAATTATTTTTTGATTCTTTATTTTTTGATTTATTTTTCTTTTTTTTGAATTTTATTTTTTTCTTATCAGTTACATTTTATTAACTCTGTATCCCAGCCGTGTCCCACTCCCTCATTCCCTCCCAGTCCCTCCTTCTCTCCCTCATCTCCACCATGCCCCTTTCCAAGTCCACTGATGGGGGGGGACCTCCTCCCCATTCATCTGATCCTGTTTTATCAGGTATCTTCAGGACTGGCTGCAAAGCCCTCCTCTGTGGCCTAACAGAACTGCTCCTCCCTTCGGGGGTGGGGAGGCCAAAGAGCCAGTCATTGAGTTCCTGTTAGAAATAATCCTTGTTCCCCTCACTTTGGGAAACCAATTGCTTACTGAGTTACCACAGGCTACATCTGAGTGGAGGTTCTAGGTTATATCCATACATGATCCTTGGTTGAGTGTCATTCTCAGAAAAGACCCTGTGCCCAGATATAATTGGTCCTTGTGGAGCTCTTGTCCTTTCCCTATCAGACTAACTCCCCTTCTTTCATATGATTCCTTGTACTCTGCCAAAGGTTTGGTCATGAGTCTTTGCTTTGAAAACACTGCTAGTTAGAGTCTTTCAGATGCGCTCAGTAGACTCCTATCATACGTTCAATGCACATCCCATCAGTCTTTCTAAATGAGGATTGATCATCTTACCCCATGTCCACTCAATTGATTATCTTTTTTAGGTGTATAGATTTCATTATGTTTATCATATCTTATAGGTCTATATAAGTGAATATATACCATGTTTGTCTTTCTCCTTCTGGGATATTTCACTCAGAATGATCTTTTCTAGATCCCACCATTTGCCTGCAAATTTCATGATTTCCTCTTTTATGATTGCTGAGTAGTATTCCATTGTGTAAAAATACCACAATTTCTGTACCCATTCCTCCCTTGATGGACATCTGGGTTGTTTCCAGGTTCTAGCTATTACAAATAAAGCTGCTATAAACATGGTTGAGCAAGTATCCCTTTTGTGTACTTGAGCAAACTTTGGGTATATAGCAGTGGTATAGCTGGGTCTTGAGGAAGCACTATTCCTAATTGTCTTAGAAAGGGCCAGATAGCTTTCCAGAGTGGTTGTACCAGTTTACATGCCCACCAGCAGTGGAGGAGGGTTCCCCTTTCTCCACAACCTCTCCAGCATATGTTGTCACTTAAGTTTTTCATCTTGGCCATTATGATGGGTGTAAGGTGATATCTCAGGGTCATTTTGATTTGCATTTCCCTGATGGCTAATGAAGATGAGCATTTCTTTAAGTGTTTCTCTGCCATTCGATATTCCTCTGTCGAGAATTCTCTGTTTAGCTCTGTTCCCCAATTTTCATTGGATTACTTGGTTTGCTGCTTTTCAGCTTCTTTAGTTCTTCGTATATGCTGGATATTAGTCCTCTGTCAGATAAAGGGTTAGTGAAGATTCTTTCCCAATCTGTAGGCAGTCATTTTGTTTTGATGACAGTGTCCTTTGCTTTACAGAAGCTTTTCAGTTTCATGAGGTCCCATTTATTGATTGTTGCTCTTAGAGCCTGTGCTGTTGGTGTTCTGTTCAAGAAGTGTTCTCCTGTGCCAATGAGTTCTAGGCTGTTCCCCACTTTTTCTTCTAACAGCTTTAGAGTATCTGGTTTTATGCTGAGGTCTTTGATCCACTTGGACTTTAGTTTTGTGCAGGGTGAAAAATATAGATCTATTTTCATTTTTCTGCATGTGGACATCCAGTTGGACCAGCACCATTTGTTGAAGATGCTGTCTTTTTTCCATTGAATGCTTTTGGCTTCTTTGTCAAAAATCGAGTATTCATAGGTGTGTGGGTTTATTTCTGGGTCTTCTATGTGGTTCCATTGATCCTCCTTTCTCTTTTTTTGCCAATACCATGCAGTTTTTATTACTATTGCTCTGTAGTACAACTTGAGATCGGGGATGGAGATACCTCCAGACGATCTGTTGTTGTACAGGATTGTTTTGGAGATTCTGGGTTTTTTTGTTTCTCCATATGAAGCTGAGAATCTTTTTTTCAAGGTCTGTAAAGAATTGAGTTGGTATTTTGATGGGAATTGCATTGAATCTGTAGATTGCTTTTGGCAGTATGGCCATATTCACAATGTTAATCCTATCAATCCATGAGCACGGGCAATCTTTCCATCTTTTGATATCTTCTTCAATTTCTTTCTTCAGAGACTTGAAGTTTTTCTCAAACAGGTCTTTCACTTGCTTGGTTTGTGTCACCCCAAGGTTTATGTTATTAGTGGCTATTGTGAAGGGTGTTGTTTCTCTAATTTCTTTCTTGGCCCTTTTGCCTTTGGTATACAGGAGGGCTTCTGATTTTTTTGAGTTGATTTTGTATCCTGCCACTTTGCTGAAGGTGTTTCTCAGCTGGAGGAGTTCTCTGGTTGAATTTTTGGGGTCGCTCATATATACTATCATATCATCTGCAAATAGTGACACTTTGACCTCTTCCTTTAGGATTTGTATCCCCTTGATCTCCTTTAGTTGTCTTATTGCTCTGGCTAGGACTTCAAGTACTATGTTGAAGAGGTGTGGAGAGATTGTGCAGCCTTGTCTTGTCCCTGATTTCAGTGGTATTGATTTAAGTTTATCTTCATTGAGTTTGATGTTGGCTATAGGTTTGCTGTATATTGCCTTTACTATGATTAGATATGTGCTTGTATCCCTGATCTCTCCAAGACTTTAAACATGAATGTGTGTTGGACTTTGTCAATTGCTTTTTCAGCATCTAAGGAGATGATCATGTGGTTTTTCTCCTTCAGTTTGTTTATGTGGTGGACTACATTGATGGATTTCCGTATGTATGTTGAACCACCCTTGCATGCCTGGGATGAAGCCTACTTGGTCATGGTGGATGATATCTTTGATGTGTTCTTGGATTCGGTTTGCAAGTATTTTATTGAGTATTTTTGCGTCAATGTTCATAAGAGAGATAGGTCTGAAGTTCTCCTTTTTTGTTGGGTCTTTATGTGGTTTAGGTATCAGGGTGACTGTCGCTTCATAGAATGAGTTTGGTAATGTACCTTCTGTTTCTATTTTGTGGAATAGTTTGAGGAGAATTGGTGTTAGCACTTCTTTGAAAGTCTGGTATAATTCTGCGCTGAAACCATCTGGCCCAGTGCATTTTTTAGAGGGGAGACTGTGAATGACTGCTTCAATTTCCTTGGGGGATATAGGGCTATTCAGTCTGTCTACCTAATCTTGACTTAATGTTGGAAGATGGAATCTATCAAGTAAATTATCCATTTCATTTATGTTTTCAAATTTTGTGGCATATAGGCTTTTGTAGTATGACCTAATGATTGTTTAAATTTCCTCAGTGTCTGTAATTATGTCACCCTTTTCATCTCTGATATTGTTGATTTGGATAGATTCTCTCTGCCTTTTAGTTAGTTTGGCTAAGGGTTTGTCTATCTTGCTGATTTTCTCAAAGAACCAGCTTTTTGTTTCATTGATTCTTTGAATAATTTTATTTGTTTCTAATTGATTGATTTCAGCCCTGAGTTTGATTATTTCCAGCTGTTTGCTCCTCTTGGGTGTAACTGCTTCTTTTTTTTTCTAGGGTTTTCAGTTGGGCCATTAAGTTGTTTGTATGTGATGTTACGAATTTCTTCATGCAGGCAATTAGTGCTATAAATTTTCCTCTGAGCACTGCTTTCAATGTGTCCCATAAATTTGGGTATGTTGTGCCTTCCTTTTCATTGAATTCTAGGAAGTCTTTAATTTCTTTCTTTATTTCTTCCTTAACCCAGCTGTCATTGAGTAACAAGTTGTTCAGTTTCCATGTGTGTGTAGGCTTTTTGTTATTTCTGTTGTTGTTGAGGTCCAGCTTTTGTCCATTGTGGTCAGATAGAATACAAGGGATTATTTCAATCTTTTTGTATCTGTTTAGGCTTGCTTCATGCCCAACTATATGGTCTATTTTGGAGAAGGTTCCATGAGGTGCTGAAAAGAAGGGATACTCTTTTGAGTTTGGATGAAAAGATCTGTAGATGTCTATTAGGTCCATTTGATTTAGGGTCTCTGTAAGTGTTTTTATTTCCCTATTTGTTTTCTGTCTAGTTGATCTATCCCTTGGTGAGAGTGGAGTGTTGAAGTCTCCCACTATTAGGGTATTAGAATCAATGTGTGATTTAAGCTTTAATATTGTTCCATTTAAGGATGTAGGTGCTCTTGCATTTGGGGCATAGATATTCAAAACTGTGATGTCCTCTTGGTGGATTTTTCCTTTGATGAGAATATAGTGGCCCTCCTTATCTTTTTTGATTAACTTGGGTTGAAAGTCTATTTTATTAGATATTAGGATGGCTACTCCCACTTATTTTCTGGAACCATTTGCTTCAAAGACATTTTCCAGCCCTTTACTCTGAGGTAGTGTGTATCTTTGTTGCATAGGTGTGTTTCTTGGTTGCAGCAGAAAGATAGATCCTGTTTCCACAACCATTCTGTTAGTCTGTGTCTTTTTATTGGGGAGTTGAGTCCATTGATGTTGATAGAAACTAGTGACCAACAATTGTTACTTACTTTAGATGTGGGGTTGGCGGTGTCACTGAGTTTCATTGCTTGTATTCTTTTGTTTTGTTTTGTTTTTTTTGTTGTGTAGTTATCTATTTCCTCTGTTTCCTTAGATGTAGTTGTTTTCTTTGGTTTGGAGTTTGCCTTTTAGTAACTTCTGTAGAGCTGGGTTACTATATAGATATTGTTTAAATTTGGTTTTGTCTTGGAATATTTTTAATTCTCCGTCTATGTTGATTGAAATTTTTGCTGGCTATAGTAGTCTGGGTTGGAATCTGTGGTCCCTTAAGGACTGTATGATTTCTGTCCAGGCCCTTCTGGCTTTCATAGTTTCTGTTGAGAAATCTGGTGTGATTCTGATAGGTCTACCTTCATATGTTACTTGGCCTTTTTCCCTTGCTGCTTTTAGTTTTTTTTCTTTGTTCTGTAGGTTCAGTGTTTTGACTATGATGTGACGTGAAGAATTTCTTTTCTTGTCTAGTCTACTTGGTGTTCTGTAGGCCTCTTGTATGTTTATGGCCATCTCCTTCTTTAAGTTGGGAATGTTTTCTTCTATAATTTTCTTGAAAATATTTTCCGGACCTTTGAGCCTGATGTCTTCTTTTTCTTCTACTCCTATTATTCTTAGGTTTTGTCTTTTCATGTTGTCCTTGATTTCTTGGGTGTTTTGTGTTTGGAACTTTTCTGATTTTATTTTTTTCTTTGAGAGACATGTCAATTTCCGTAAGTGTATCTTCAGCTCCTGAGATTCTTTCTTCCATCTCTTGTATTCTGTTGGTGATGCTTACCTTTGTAGTTCCTGATCTTTTCTCTATGTTCTCCAGCTCCTGGTTTTTCTCTATTTGTGATTTCTTTATTGATCCTAATTCTGTTTTCATGTCTTGCACCATTTTCTTCATCTGTTTGAATGTGGAGTCCTGCTTTGCAATGAGAGATTCTATTTTTTTGTCTGTTTCCTCTCTATGTATCACTAATTGTGCCTCTACTTCTTTGGGTATAATTGCCTTTATTTTTATGAGAGCTTTGTTTATTTCTTCTTTATTTGCCCTCATTTGTGTGGACATTTCTTTGAGAGCTTTGTGCATTTCTTCTTTGTTTGCCTCAGTTTTTGTGGTCATTTCTCTGAGAGCACGATTTGTTTCCTCTTGGTTAGTCTCAATTTCTTTGGCTATTTCTCTGAGGGCTTTGTTCATTTCATCTTTATGGGCCTCTAATCGCTGGAGAAACATAGTTTTGAGGTCATTTTCTGGTATATCTAGTGAACTGAAGTGTCCATTATTTTGTGGCGTTGCTGTTGAGGTCATTATGTCCTGATTTTTGTTGGGAGTGTTCTTACGTCTGCCTCTAGCCATCTGGTTATTTATAATCCTCACTGTTTGTTCCTCTGATTGTAGTTCGGGCTATGATCGTCCTTTTCTGTTTTCTGGACTGTTTTTTCAGGAAGATGAGAGAGGTTCACTGGTTTGGGAGTGTGCACTGTGGTTTCAGTTTTGCCTAAGTAAGGAATGTGACCCTGGCGCTATTTGCATGCGCTTTTAGTGGGCTCAGTGTGCATGCGCGGATTCTCTGACTATTGCTGTGGCCTGCAGGCCACTATTACACAGTTCTGTCTAAGATCCAGGGATTGTTTGCCTGGATTACATTGGTGGACCAGCAAGTCAGAGGCTTCAACGTTGGGGTCACTATCCCAAGAATCCCTATGATGCCCACACTAGGGGTGTGGGTGGCAGTGATATTGTCTGGTTGCTTCTGTGGAGAGGCCCTAGGTCTGGGGCAAACTCCCTAGAAGGCTCACTCACCCTCTTGCAGGACCGCCATCTTGCTCCCCCTTCTTTTCTTTTCTTCTGATCCTAGTCAATTAATTAGGTCTCATCAGGCATGGCTGCATTGTCTTCTTCTGTGGCCTGGTAAGGTTGCTCCCCCTCAGAGGGAGGTAATTAAAGAGCAGGCCAATCAGTTCATGTCAGAGAAAGTCTTTGTTCCTATTACTATGGAACCCACTTGGACACTGAAATGCCATGGGCTATATCTGTGCAGGGGTTCTAGGTTATCTCTATGCATGGTCCTTGGTTGGAGTATCAGTCTCAGGAAAGACCCCTGTGCTCAGATTTTTTTGGTTCTGTTAATCAACTTGTGGAGTTCCTGTCCTCTCCAAATCTTACTGTTTCCTCCTTCTTTCACAAGATTCCCTGCACTCTGCCCAAAGGTTGGGCATAAGTCCCACCATCTGCTTGGATAGTCTGCAGGGCAGAGCCTTTCAGAGGTCCTCTGTGTCAGGCTCCTGACTTGTTCCCTCTTTTCTCCTTCTGATGTCCATCCTCTTTGCCTTTCAGGATAGGATTTGAGCATTTTAGCGAGAGTCCTCCCTCTTGATTAATTTCTTTAGGTGTACAGATTTTTATTAGGTTTCTCATATATTATATGTATATATGAGTGAGTATATATAGTGTGTGTCTTTCTGCTTCTGGGATAGCTCACTCAGGATGATCTTTTGCAGATCCCACCATTTACCTGCAAATTTCATTATTTCCTTGTTTTTTTTTTTTATTGCTGAGTAATATTCCATTGTGTAGATGTACCACAATTTCTGCATCCATTCCTCTATTGTGAGACATCTGTATTGTTTCCAGGTTCAGGCTACTATGAATGAAGCTGCTACAAACATGGCTGAGCAAATGTCCTTATTGTGTACTTGAGCCTCTTTTTGGTATATGCCTAGGAGTGGTATAGCTGGATCTTGAGGAAGTGCTATTCCTAGTTGTCTGAGGAAGTGTCAGGTAGATTTCCCATCATCATTGGAGTAGGGTTACCCTTTCTCCACAACCTCTCCAGCATGTGTTGTCACTTAAGTTTTTTATTTTAGCCATCCTGATAGGTGTAAGGTGAAATCTTAAGGTCATCGATATTCCTTTATTGAGAATTCTCTGTTTGGCTCTGTACACCATTTTTCAATCAGATTACTTGATTTGTTGTTGTTTAACTTATTGAGTTCTTTATATATACTAGATATTAGTCCTCTGTCAGATATAGGGTTGGTGAAGATTCTTTCCCAATCTGTAGGCAGTCATTTTGTTCTGAAGACAGTGGATGTCTACATGTAGAAAAATGAAAATAGATCCATACTTATCACCCTGCACAAAACTAAAGTCCAAGTGGATCAAAGACCTCAGCATAAAACCAGACACATTAATTTGGTTAGAAGAAAAAGTGTGGAAGACCCCAGAACCCATTGGTACAGGAAACAACTTCCTGAACAGAACACCAACAGCACAGGCTCTAAGAGCAACAATCAATAAATGGGACCTCATGAAACTGAAAACCTTCTGTAAAGCAAAGGACACCATCATCAAAATAAAATGACTGCCTACAGATTGGGAAAGAATCTCCACTAACCCTTTATCTGACAGAGGGCTAACATCCAGTATATATAAAGAACTAAAGAAGCTGAAAAGCAAAAAACCAAGTAATCCAATTAAAAAATGGGGAACAGAGATAAACAGAGAATTCTCGATAGAGGAATATTAAATGGCAGAGAAACACTTAAAGAAATGCTCAATATCATTAGCCATTCAGGAAATGCAAATCAAAACCACCCTGAGATTTCACCTTACACCCATCAGAAAGGACAAGATCAAAAACTCAAGTGAATCTTCCCATTTTTAATTCATGTTATGAGTGTGATGAGTGTTGCCCTATATGTATATCTTCATCCCTTTTTCATACATTTTACCTACAGAGGTTAAATAGGGCATTACCTCTTGCAAAAGGCGAGTAACAGATTTTTGTGACCTTCCATTTTTGTACTAGGAACTGAACTTTGGCTCTCTGGAAGATCAACTCTTGATCATGGAACCATCTCTCCAGCCAAATATAATATTCTTATTCTTGAAATTAGTATTTGCTAAAATATTGCCTCAATTAACAGTAAAAATACTTTCTGACTTAAATTAGATTTAAAGGGTTAGTATAAAGAAGGCTATGAATTTATGTGGTGGACATACTGAGAGACATGGGGAGAGATGGCCATGTTTCATTGAACATATGTATAAAATATGTCCAAGTGGATTCCCTAGTAATGGGACAAGGGACTGCCTCTGACATAAACTGATTGGCCTGCTCTTTGATCACCTCCCCCAGAGTGGGGAACAGCCTCCAGGCCACAAAAAATGACAATGCAACCACTCCTGATGTGATCTGATAGACTAAGATCAGAAGGAAGGAGAGGAGGACCTCCCCTATCAGTGGACCTGGGGAGGGGCATTCGTGAAGAAGGGGGAAGGAAGGTGGGATTAGCAGGGGAGGAGGGAGAGGTTTATGGGGGGATACAAAGTGAACAAAGTGTAATTAATAAAAGTTTAAAAAAATGAGAAGAT
Source organism: Meriones unguiculatus (assembly GCF_030254825.1). Taxonomy (NCBI): domain Eukaryota; kingdom Metazoa; phylum Chordata; class Mammalia; order Rodentia; family Muridae; genus Meriones; species Meriones unguiculatus. Next base: position 50,999,534 of record NC_083363.1, read on the forward strand.
TCTATGAAGTTACAATATGAAAAATATAGTGAAAAGTATTGTAAACACTTGTCTTTTTTGGCAGTCATTCTAGTGGTGAGTTTCAGAGGAGTCTTGGCTGATTTAAGTATTATTTGGTAGTGCAGAGAGCAGAGTAAAAATGAAGTGGAGTATTTATAGCTAGTTTGCCATTTTCACAGAGTCATTTGAATGGTATAAGTTCTCGAAAATCAAACTGTATTACCTGCTATCAGCATGGTTCCTTGGTGTGCTGGGGAAAAACATTTAGTTGTTTCCACTCTGAAATTGTTAACAACCATCTGCACAATACATTTGCACAGAAGAATTTTTACCCTCTTCCCAAAGAGTGAAAGATTCACAGTACTGGTATGAGCATCCCATTGATTTTTTAAAATATTCTCTGAAATGAAACAAAAAAGCAGAATTCAGCTCAGACTTAGCTTATTCTTACAATCTGACCTTGAGAGGCAGACATAGAACACATGATTTTTAGATCAATATGAACATAATCCATAATCAAAACATTAGTTTTTTGAAAGTGCAGAGACTTTAGAACAGAAATGATTATTTTTATAGATTCCAGTTAAAATCATTACTGCATGAAATAAAACTTTGAAGTATCAATTTTTCATTAGTATAACTCCTAACAAAAGGAAATGCTCACTGGAGTCACTAAATGAATGGAGTATCAATTAAGATTCTTGAAAATGCCTCCTTCCAGAGTCATGTCACTGTGTTTCTACAAACACACATTTTAAGATTTTCAATTGAATGAATTGGGTATTGAATATTAAAACTGTTATGATTAGGTATTAAAGCTTTAAGGTTCTTAAAACTTGGAGATATTCAGTAGTGGCTAGTTTTTGCTGATTATTACAATGAAGATCAAGGCTAATGTTTTTAAGCATTCACACAGAAAAATTATCAATAACAGACTTTACCTTGAGGGCAATGACATGTCCAAAATTTAACTCCTACCTGAACATTTTCATTTTTCTTTTTTCTCTTGTTTGTGTCACTTAGAGTGGTTACATGGTGGAAAGGAAAAAAAAATGCTCATTAATTTTGTCCTAGTTAGAGAGTGAACATCATGTGTTTTGTTTGTTTTGTGTTGCTATTCTCTTGACAACATTGTCATTGATTTCTCCAGGACACTCTTTCTACTGTATTTTCATAACACAGCAGCTCTGTTGGCTGGAAAGAAAAAAAAATTCCTCCTGAGTAAATTAGAGAAAACATCAGCATATTTTCCCTTCAGTGTCAAAGACACACAATGTTCATACAGGCACCTCTTTTGCCTGAATCAGAACCTGCTCCTGAGAGACAGTGTGTGTGTGTGTGTGTGTGTGTATTTGGCAGGTTGGGGGTGTTCAACACCTATAAATATCTAAGTCTGTCAAGAATGTTGGTTTGTTTTTTTTTTTTTTCCTCCTGTCCGTGGACTTGGAAAGGAGCAGGGAGAAGCTGAGGGAGGGAGAGTGGGATTGGGAGAGAATAAGGGAGCAGGATACAGCTGGGATACAAAGTTAATAAAATGTAACTAATAATAACAAACAATAAAAAAAGATCTTCAAAAAATAATAATTGCATTTTGGGAAGGTAACTGGCTGAATTTGTTTTTACTTGTTTGGGCTTACAGAATATTGTATTTTAGTTTGTTGCCTTGCCTTCTCTTCTTAGCAATGTCTCTCAATGTTCTGGGGTGGTTGGGGCAGATTCAATAATCCATGCCCTGTCAAATTATTTTATTAAAACTTGTGCTTAAATATGAAATAAGGATATTTTCTAAAGGGCTAAAAGAAAATATGTTTACATTCCATGTCATTACTAGTTCTGACAATTTTCTGTGAAAATATTTATATAAATAAAAGAGAAAAATATAATAATTGGTTTCAAACTATCTTCAGAAATTTCCCCAAAATGAATGTTTGCATATAAAATGCTTCTATTGATTTCTATTTTTATTAATATAATGACTATTAAATTGGCAAGATAAATAGAAACATTCCTTAATCTTTATGTTTTGTTGAATAAAATATATAAAATAAAAAATACACCATGGTAAAGTTTAGGTATAACTAACAGACACATCTATATTTTCAAAATTGTTATCCATTAAAGGATTTTTAAATTTTAATTATTATTATTATTATTTATTACAATTTATTCATTTTATATCCTAGATGTGGCCCCTCCCTCATCTCCTCCCAATACCACCCTCCCTCACTCTTATCCCCCTGTGCCTCTCCACTAGTCCAATGATAAGGGAGGACCTCCTCCCCTTCTATCTGACCCTATCCCATCAGGTCTCATTAGGACTTGCTGCATTGTCTTCCTCTGTGTCCTGGCAAGGCTGCTCTCCCTAGAGGGAGGTGATGAGAGAGCTTGCCACTGAGCTCATGCCAGAGATGACCCCTGCTCCACTTACTATGGAATCTACTTGGAGACTGAGTTATGGGCTACATCTGAACAGGAATTTTTGGTCCTCTCCATGCATGGTCCTTTTTTGGGGTATCAGTCGCTGCAGGGTCACCAGGGCCAGTTTTGTTTTGTTTTTTTTTGGGGGGGGGCGCAGAGGTTCTCTGTTGGTCTCCTTTCAGAGCTTCTCTCTCCTCCAGGTCTTTCCACCTCCCCTTCTTTCATAAAATTTCATGCATTCTGCCCAAAGTTTGTCTATGAGTCTCAGCCTCTGTTTTGATTCTTCGATGAGTAGTCTTTCAAAGGCCATCTGAGTTAGGCTCCTGTCCTGCTCAACTATACAAGGACATTTGCTGAACCATGTTCATAGCAGCTCTATTCATAAGAGCAAGAAGCTGGAAACAACCTAGATGTCCCTCAGCTGAAGAATAGATATAGAAAATTATGATACATTTACACAATGGAATAGTACTCAGCTATTAAAAACAAGGAAATCATGAAATTTGCAGGCAAATGGTGGGAACTAGGAAAGATCATCTTGAGTGAGGTATCCCAGAAGCAGAAAGGCACACATGGTATATACTCACTTATAAGTGGGTACTAGACCTATAAAATAGGATAAATATACTAAAATCTATTCTCCTAAAGAAGCTAAACAACAAGAAGACCCTAAGGAAGATTCTCCGTCCTCATTGAGAAAGGCAAACTGGGTAGACATTGGAAGCAGGAGAAGAGAGGGAAGAGGACATTAAAGGGTTTTCAAATTGATATTTCTATGGTAATCACTTTGTTTTGCATAACATTTAAATTTAAAATTTTAACTCTCGATATATGCTGATGTTTTTATATCCTTGAGTCTTTTATGATACAATGTTTAGACCCATAAAATTTGATCTATTAGCATACCTCAAGAATCATCATGACAGTTCAGATGTGCTGCCTGGTGTTGAACTGAACTGACCGTCTTGGCCCGACACTGCCCCCTCTTTTCCTCCACATGCTATAGTATAGATGAGGACTACTGTTCACCATGAAAGTAAGAATGCTGCCTTTATCATCTGTTAGTAGGCATGAGGAATAGTCAACTATTCACCATGCAGGGTAAGAGAAAAACTATAAGATGGATGTAAGACTATCTATAGAAGCAAATTATATGAATCATGTTCTGCTTTTACATGTACAGTGGAAACATGAGAGAATAATAAAAAAAAAGTGTTTTCATTCTATGGATGTGATTACAATTGGACACTCAGGTTGTAGAATGTGTAAATACAGCTGCCATAGGTATGAGAAGGACACTTGACATGATGAAGTACCAAAATGTATTCCCTTGATCCTTGCAGATCATCAGTAAAAGATGAAAATGAAAACTAGATCTTGTTATTAATTAATATCTGAAGTACAAAGAAAAAGAGGAGAAAAGCAAAGCTTTTGATGTTTGGTTGAAAAAAATCCTGTATGGCAAGGCCAGATGCTATGGATTAAGCACACAGCTAAGCCCACAATTCTATTTCTTCAAACATCTTTTCCCTTCAAGCCCCTTTTGATACTGTGTGTCAAAAACTACTTCATGCTAAGAATTTTGAATAAGTAATTCCCCTTACACATTTTACAGCAGACATTTATTTACCTTATTCCTCAGAGGTGAAAAAAGTTCTGTAGCCAGTTCCCATTGGCAGGGAATGTGGATCTTCATTAGGGTTTTTCTTTCCAGTCTTTTCTAATCCAAAGCAATGTCAAAACATCTAATCCCCTCCAAGAAACTGAAGAACATGGATAGCAGTAATTAAGATTCAAATTGTACTTCTTTCTTGGCTTATTTAAGGTCTTCAGTTTCTGATGTATTTACTTAAAGTTCTTCTTTTAGTACACTAATTGCCAAGGACTGTTTGGCAGGCAGAGCTACACTGTGATTGAAAGACTTTTCAGTGGCAAGAAACTAACCAGAGAACAAACAGATTTCTTTCTTTCTTTCTTTCTTTCTTTCTTTCTTTCTTTCTTTCTTTCTTTCTTTCTTTCTTCTTTTTTTTCTTTCTTTTTCTTTCTTTTCCTGCATGAGAAATTGTTTAACTCAGTTCTCTGGAGCTTCAATAAAAGCCTTTCTCCCTCTCTTCCTCCTCTTTGATTGTGAATAATGCATTTCTAGAATCAAGATAAAGAAGGAAGAAGCTTCATTATTTCTCTCTTTGATCATTTTAGTTTTGTCTATCAAACACAAAGTCTATCAAACACTTATGTTTGTCTACCAAACACTTCTATGTATATGTCTTTACTTAATTACATGAATTGAAATATTTTTAATTTTCTAGATTGATATTGATTTATTTGAAATATATCTGCAGATTCTATGTAAAGTTATGTAATAAAAAGTATTACATTGGTTTTATCTTTATTGATTTCAAGGCCAATAACTATATAATATAATATTTTTTAAAGAGGGTCAGTGTCGGGCTGGAGAGATGGCTCAGAGGTTAAGAACACTGGTTGCTCTTCCAGAGGTCAGGAGTTCAATTCCCAGCAACCACATGGTGGCTCACAACCATCTATAATGAGATCTGGTGCCTTCTTCTGATGTGTAGGTGTACATGCAGACAGAACATTATATAAATAATAAATAAATATTTAAAAAAAAAAGAGGGGCAGTGTCAATGGGTAAAGAAACTGACTTATATATAAGTCATTTTGACTGAAGCATGTATATTCTTTCACAGTTACCACATCATCATTAACCACATCATTAAACCCATAGGTTCTGACATGAAATAACTTAACTCCTACTAGTTGTTATGTTTCTGTAGAATGGTACTGATTATTTAGGTTTGTTTAATGTTCTATGTTATCTCTAAAGTGAGTTTATTATTATTTACAAAATAACATGCTGAGGTTTTGTTTGGAAGTACATTGACCTGTGGATCGCACAGGTGGGCACTGACTTCCCAACAGTAACTGTTCTTTCAACATATGTGTACATAATAAATCTATCCAGTAATTTAATTACTCATTTCATCAGTTTGTAGATTCACAACTCCAGACCTTGGATAAAAATGTTTTAGTTATCTGCTTCCTTCACTTCTGTGGTTCTATTGTCAATGCTATTATTTATTTCACATTCATTGTTTTTTTTCTAGCACATGGGAAAATTAATATCTTTTTTTCTTGTATGTGTTACCGTCTAGAAACTTCTAGATTCCAGATTTTTCTTGTCAATTTTTGAGCTATATAGACAATCATGCAATCTGTAAACTAAGGGAGAATTTTTCTTTTCTTCACATTTTTACACCTTGTTTTATTGTTTGTTTTTCCAATTATAGTAGGTAAGATTGCTACTAATATCATATTTAAGGAAGCCAGTCTTGCCTAGAGAACAGAGGGTTTTAACTGTTAAATGTAATGTTTTTAGTGTTTTCATTGTAATTTTTGATGCTAGGAAAGGTACATTTACTATGAACTAATTTACTATTTTATTTGAATGATTTTTGGATTTTTTTCTTTGTGCATCTCACCATCAATAGCTATAAACACATAGTTTTTCTTACTTTTACGTTCAGTTATCCTAAATAATATCAAAGTGTTGAGAAATCCTATCTGGAATGAAGAGTTAGTAATTCCCAATCACTGATAATTAGAATACAATATTTACATTAACATGTTTCAGTAATAAATGTAAAATATATTTTTCTTTCTGTTTATGTACATTACTGGAGTATTCATTTCTGTAGCTGTTTTCCTATAATAATCCGGTTACATAGTAAAATGTCATGTTTCCTTTGCTTTTATTTTTTCTGGGGGAAATCATGTGGAACTTTTATTGCTTCATCTTTTAGCAAAATTTAAAACCCAGTAGACCCAGTGTTCTTCTTTTCTTCATGTCTTGATAAATAAAGCCATTTTTATATTATAAATTATCTAATTTTGAATTTTAGTATTGGGTCTTAGTGAACAGAAACATTTTATCTATGTTATGGATTATGGTATTCTCTTTGTAATATTTCTCTACATTCCCAAAATTTGTAAGTGAATATTTGGTTTCTTATCTTTCCACACTTGGCTAAACATTTATCAATTTTATTGTGTCACCAATGAAACCAAGTATTTCATTTTACCTTCATTTATTTCTTCTTCAATATTCTATTTTTCTAGACTTGAGGTGTGCAGCTGCACTTTTTTTTTTAAACTTCCAATTAAACAATTTCTTTCAGCAGTTATTGCAGAACATTTCAGGCATAAACAACCTTTATCTGTATCTGACCAAGAAATGACATATTTATCTCTCATTTTTAACAGAAAGTATATTTCCATTGACTTAAGTCTTCAGTCATTTTCTTTAGCGTCTCATAATTTTCACATAGAAGTCTTGCTTTTCCATGGTTAAAGTTTTTGGAGGACGTTTTTTGGGCACTGTGTATTCAAATGCTGATTTCTCTACCCAGGGATCTGGCTGCAGTATGGATTTAGGAATTGTCATTATTGTAAAACATCTCCTGTCTTGTAAGTTGTGAACATTGTTCTCCATCACCTTTTGATTGAAAAAAAAAAAAAAAGAGCTGGGCAGGTAATAGTTGGGAAGAAGAACATGAATTTGGACTTCCGAGTCCAAGGAGAGGTTGTCAGTGGGGACCAGAGGGAGGAGAGTTGCCATCAGAACACAGATAAAGAACGAGGTGCCAGGAAGAGACTTAAAATGGTAGGTAATGGACCACATGGCTAAGGAGTAGGCAAGGCCAGAATTGTCAGATTAGAATAGTGGAGTATCTGTGCAGCTTTAGTGCCTGAAGCTTTTAATAAATAAAAAGGTCTCCTTATCATTATTCAGAGTAATGCCAGGCATAGAAAGTCCTTTCTGATATACTATATAGTTTTGCAAATGGAGTATCATTTTCTTTGATTTTAGTTGTTAAATGATCAACATCCTAATCCTAGGCATACATAGAAGATTGGTTCATCAGCAAACAGGTATAAGGTCACTCATATTTTCCTACTCATTTGCTTGTGTAACTCCTTAAGCTGGTGTTCCTGAGCTCCAGAAGCTCTCTACTCAGAAGAGACGTAAAACCTGATGCAGAATGGGGCTTCAAAGCAGCCAGGAGAGTCAGAGAAGAGTTATACTTCCTTTTTTCTCATTCTCTCCCAAATGAGCATAGAGTGAATATGTGTGTGTGTGTGTGTGTGTGTGTGTGTGTGTGTGTGTGTGTGTGTGACTAAGACTGAAAACAAGAACCTCTTTTCCTGGTAGTTGGGCCGACTAACTGACCAGTGAATCCTCTCCCAAACATTCTGCCCCAGCTTCTGCCATAAGTCCTTCAGAAATCTTCCAGACAGCAGCTCGATGATACGCTATTTTCCGAATCCATTCTGCTCTAAAAGGACATGCGGTCTCTCTTTATCCCTTCCTTTGTTTGTGTATTTTGTTGTTTATCTGTTTACTTTGTAACTATGTGTGCTTCACCTGCATATATCTCAGTGAATGATTTTTGTGGTAAATGCTTGCAGAGACCATAGAAGGTGTCTTATCTCCTTGATAACTGCAGTTGTAGGCAGTTAGGAGCCACCATATGCATGTTACTAGAAAAACTTGGATCCTTTGGTAGAGCAGGCAGTACTCTTAACCACTCAAACCTTTCCAGCCTCTTCTGTTCCTCTTTAAGCTCTAACCTGTGAATTTTTAATAAATATAGCTCTAAGTACTTAATTTTCTTTAATGGGCAGGAACTAGGAGTTTGACCATGCTTCAGTGAGTATATGGGTAACACAAATTGAACTGTTGTTTTTTCTTCTTCTCCTCCTCCTCCTCCTTCTCCTTTTTTTCCTCCTCCTCTTTCTCCTCCTCCTTTTCCTCCTTCCTCCTCCTTTTTACTCTTGTTAAAATATTTTTAGCTGGGGGTTGTTAGGTAGACCTAGGAGGACTGGGAAGTGAGTGTAATGGGTAAATAACGTGAAATTAACAAATAATCAATAAATATATTCATGCTGGAAATGTTTCTTTCTAAAACTCATTCTCTGTGTTCCATATTTTTTTTTTTCTCTTTGAAATTGTGGGACACAGTCCTGAAAGCCCCTGTCTCAGGACATCACTGGTGTTCATCAATATTTCTAGAACCCTACTTCCTCAAAGCAAGCTTACTAGGATCTATAAAAGGTCCAGGCCCTTTCACAGACACCACAATATTTCCTCATTATTTTTCTCAGGAAGATGGTCCTTATAAGTGCCACCAGTCTTTCAATTAACAAATCAATCAATCAACCATTAATATGATGTAATACACAAGATACTATAAAAGACATGGGGAGTTTACTGCGAAATAAAGTGGACATCTTAAAAGGTGTGAGTAAATATGGTTTGAGAGACATTTGTGGAGGAAAACACTCAAAGTTTAAAAGTAGACATTGGCCAGAGATCTCATTCTCCTGACCTCAATCTTTTTCGGACTAGATAAAAATGATCTTGATAAGAGTTATTTTACTATCTGGGTGATGGGCAGACCAACTCTTGGCCAACTATTATGCAGCATATCAGATTTAAAAAATTAAAATGGGAGAGAATAAAGCTAAATTTACAAAATAATCAGGCTTTGCAGAAGTAGCTTTCCTTTAACAGGTCTCAACGAAACCTGTTGCCTCAACTTAATGTGTTTTTAATTATTTGTATCTATTCTGTTAGATGGTATCTTTTTGTTGTTGTTGCCTATTTTTATTACTATTATTTATTATAATTTATTCACTTTGTATCCTGGTTGTAGCTTCCTAACTCATCTCCTTCCAGCCCCACCCTCCCTTTCTCTCCCTACCCCCAATATGTCCCTCTACTAGTCCACTGATAAGGGAAGTCATTTTCCCCTACAGTCTGACTCTAGCCTATCAGGTCTCATCAGGACTGTCTGGATCCTCTTTCTCTGTAGCCTAGTAAGGCCACCTCACCAGGGGAAGTTGATAAAAGAGCATGGTATATGAATCTTAAGGAGCAAAATATATGAGTCTTTTTTTTTTTTACCTGTAAGATTTATTTGAAAACTGGTAGAATAACAAGGGAATAGGAATTGGGGCCAGGAGCTGATTTGCAAGAAAATTGTAGTTACTTCTAACTTATAGATCTGTCAAAAATGTCAAAGACATGTCAGAGGATATAAACTCTGCCAAATGCTAAATGCAGAATTCTTCACCTGTCATTTCCATAGAACTCCTAACATCTTTCTTTTTAAAGCAAGGAATGTTTTTCTTTAAGATGGATTGGCCTCATCCAATTTTTCTAAGCCTAGACATAAAAAACAAACAAACAAACAAAACAAACAAACCCTGTCTCTGCTTCCTAGTTTGTTTATGTGCAAGTGGGTAGTAGGAACTCAAAAGCTGGGATATAGTTAGGTTTGCAGCATCAGTTTTTTGGTTTTACAAGATTCTAATCATGAGAAAGTTGTCAATCTTCAATGACCTGCACAGTTGCTAAGATTTATCTAAGGAGCTAGCAATACAACTTCTAGTACTTTGTTTCATAGCAAAAGGAATAATTTCCTTGTCTTCAGTGTTTGACCAAACAGAGATATTTAAAAATGAAAATAACCACAGATGTCCTCTAAAAGACTCCATCCAGCAGGGGATCAAAGCAAATGCAGAGACCTTGGACAGAGCACAGGGAGTCTTACAGAAGAAGGGGGAGGTAGAAGGATCCAGAGGGGACAGTAGCCAAACAGGAAGATCAACAAAGCCAAAAAAGCTGGGTCCAGGGAGGACTGCAAAGACTGATGAATCTACCAAAGACAACGCATAGAGAGGACATAGGCCCCATGCTAACATGCAGTCCATAGACAGCTCAGTCTCCATGTGGGTGCCCTAGTAATGGTAGAAGAGACAATCTCTGACTTGAACTCAGCTGCCTGCTCTTTTTGTTTTGTTTTGATTTTAATTATTTTTTTACATTAATTACATTTTATTCATTTTGTATCCCAGCTGTAGTCCCCTCCTTCATTCCCTCCCAATCCTTCCCTCTCTCATCTCCTCCCATGCTCCTCTCCAAGTCCACTGATAGGGGAAGTCCTCTTCCCCTCCCATCTGACCTAGCTTATCAGGTCTCATAATAACTGGCTGCAATGTCCTCCTCTGTGGCCTGGCAAGGCTTCTAGCTTCCTCAGGGTGGTGGTCAAAGAACTAGCCACTGAGTTCATGTCAGAGACAGTCCCTTTTACCCTTACTAGGAAACTCACTTGGATACTGAGCTGCCATGGGCTACATCTGAGCAGGGGTTCTAGATTATATCCATGAATGGATTTATTATTATTATTATTAATTACATTTTATCCATTTTGTATCCCCCATAAGCCCCTCCCTCCTCCCCTCCCGATCCCACCCTACCTCCCCTTACTGCATGCATGCTCCTCCCCATGTCCACTGATAGGGGAGGTCCTCCTCTCCTTCCTTCTGATCTTAGTCTATCAGATCACATCAGGAATGGTTGCATTGTCTTCTTCTGTGGCCTGGTAAGGCTGCTCCCCCCTCAGGGGGAGGTGATCAAAGAGCAGACCAATCAGTTTATGTCAGAGGCAGTCCCTCTTCCCATTACTATGTAACCCACTTGGACACTGAACTGCTGTGGGCTACATCTGTGCAGGGGTTCTAGGTTATCTCCATGAATAGTCCTTGGTTGGAGTATGAGTCTTTGGGAAGTCCCCTGTGTTCAAATTTTCTTGTTCTGTTGCTCTACTTGTGGAGTTCCCGTCCTCTCCAGCTCTTGCTATTTCCCACTTCTTACATAAAATTCCATTCACTCTGCCTGCCAGTTGGCCATCAGGCTCAGCATCTGTTTTGATAGTTTGCAGGGCAGAGGCTTTCAGATGCCCTCTGTGGCAGGTTCCTAGGTTGTTTCCTGTTTTCTTCTTCTGGCTTTCAGAGGCCCTCTGTAGCAGGTTCCTAGGTTGAGCCCAGATTTCTTGGTTCTGTCTCTTTGTGGAGTGCCTATCATCTCCAGGTCTTACTAACTACCTCTTCTTTCATATGATTCCTTGCACTCTTCCAAAAGTTTGGTTATTAGTTTCAGTATCTGCTTTGATACATTGCTAGGTAGATTCTTTCAGAGGTCCTCTGTGGTAGGCTACTGATGCAAATAGTGGGATCTAGAAAAGATTATCTTGAGGTATCCCAGAAGCAGAAAGACACACATGGTATATACTCACTTATAAGTGGATACTAGATCTATAAGATAGAATAAACATACTAAAATCTGTACACCTAAAGAAGATAAACAAGATGGAAGGACCAGGGTAAGGGAATAAATGCTCACTTAGGAAGACAAAGGGGATGGACACTGGAAGGATAAAACAAGAAACAGGCTGCCTGTTCGTAATCATATCTCCCTATAGGACACCATAGGTAGCCAGGTCACAGAGGAAGAGGATCCAGGCAGTCCTGATGGGTCCTGTTTGGCTGGGGAAGACAGTAGGGGAGGAGGACTTCCCCTATTTGTGGACTAGGGAAAAGGGATAGGGAAGCAACAGGGAGATAGTTGGGACTGGGAGGAGATGAGAGAGGAGGCTACAAATGGCATACAAAGTGAATAAATTGTAAATGCTAATAATAATAATAAAGAAAAATACTCTTCTGCACATTAAAAATGAGAATAACATGTTTTAAATATTAAAAAATTAAATGTGCATATACAGTTTTACTTAATATGGGCAAAAATGGAAATAATGGTTGATGATTGAGTCAAAGCAGCTATTAGAATGAGGGCAAATGCTTAGTAAGTTCATCATGTAAAGAAAAGTCCTGTCAAGCTGGGTAAGAAAAAGATCATCCCTTAAATGGATTATCCTAGAAGAAATATCATTAGTAGTCAAGGTTGTGCTTTGCAGGGTATGTGTGTATGTGAGAATGTATGTATAGTACATGGAGTGGAGGTACTTACATCATACCAGTAAGAACAAAAACAAAATTTAAAAAAAATCTTACATTGGAAAGGAGGTTATTTTCAGTAGCTCCATTCAGAGATATAAATAAGGCCTATTTTGTCATAATTTCTAAGTCACCGAAGAATTTGTCTAAATTTAAGTGCATTGACCAGGCATGGAGAAAGCAAACATACTTACGCTATTGCAATTTGATCAAGGCAGTATACCAAGAACTGGATTATACCAAAGGAGACAGCGGAAGAGAGCAACGGCAGTGTCTGCTTTGCGATTACAGGACTGGGCAACATTAAATGTACTGTGTAGAAAAGTGAAAGTAATAAATGAATCATAAAGTTATATCTTGAGCAGTTAGATAGATGGCTATGCCAGGTAGAGAGGGATTACGTTTTGGCGTGAATTGACTACCTGTGGTAAAACTAGTTTGTGATTCCCTTAAAGAGAGAAAGAAAAAAAAATTGTGATGAAAATTGTGAAGTCATTGGCAGCTGCATTTCTTTCTTGGTGAGAATTCCCAGGGAGGGTACATCAATGAGCAATGAAGGAGATGAGATTGTGTTGAAAGTGTGAGCAACCTCCCTGGAGAGATATATGAAGTAAACATGAAAATTAAAACCTCACAGCTGTATTTGTAATAGCCGGAATCTGGAAACAACCTTGCTGTCCCTCAACCTAAGAATGGATACAAAAACTTTTGTACATGAACACAATGTAATACTATTTGGCTATTAAAAACAAGGAAATCATGAAATTTGCAGGCAAAACAAAAAAGATCATCCTGAGTGAGGTAACCTGAAATCATATATACCAGACATGCATGGTATAGTCTCGCTTATTAGCCATATAATATAGGATAAACATACTAAAATCTACAGACCTAAAAATGCTAAATAATAAGGAGGACCCTAGGGAAGATGCTTCATTCTCATTCAGCAGAGAAAACAGGATAGACACTGGAAAGAGTAGAAGAGACAGAACTGGATAGGAACCTGTCATAGGTGTCCTCTAAAAGACTCCAACCTGGTATATACTCACTCATATAGATATATAATATAGGATAAACCTACTAAAGTCTGTACACCTAAAGAAACTAATCAGGAGGGAGGACTCTTGCTATAATGCTCAATTCCTATCCAGAAAGGCAAAGAGGATGGACATCAGAAGTAGGAGAAAAGTGGGAACAAGTCAGGAGCCTGACACAGAGGACCTCTGAAAGGCTCTGTCCTGCAGACTATCCAAGCAGATGCTGGGACTTATGGGCAACCTTTGGGCAAAGTGCAGGGAATCTTATGAAAGAAATGGGAAACAGTAAGATCTGGAGAGGACAGGAACTCCACAAGGAGAGCAACAGAACCAAAAAATCTGAGCACAGGGGTTGAGACTGATACTCCAACCAAGGACTATACATGGGGATAGCCTAGAACCTCTGCACAGATGTAGCCCATGGCAGTTCAGTATCCAAGTAGGTTCCATTATAATAGGAACAGGGACTGTCTCTGACATGAACTGATTGGTCTGCTCTTTAATTACCTCCCTCTGAGGGAGAAGCAGCATTACCAGGCCACAGAAGAAGACAATGCAGCCACTCCTGATGAGACCTGATAGGCTAGGGTCAGAGGGAAGGAGAGGAGGACCTCCCCTGTCAGTGGACTTGGGGAGTGGCATGCATGCAGAGGGTGGAGGAAGGGAGGGATTGGGACAGGAGGAGGGAGGGAACCACAGGGGGGAAACAAAGTGAATAAAATGTAATTAATAAAGAATTTTAAAAAATGAAGTAAATTACAAAGCCAGAATCATGTGTAAAATATAATAGAAAAATAAATAAATGAAATATCACGGCAAAAAAAAAAGACTCCAACCAACATGGGATCAAAACAAATACAGACTCACAGCCAAACTTTGGACAAAGCACAGGGAGTCTTAAGGAGGGGTAGGGGGAGATACAAGGACGTGGAGAGTACAGGAACTCCACAAGGAGACCAACAAAGCCAAATTAGCTGGACCCAGGGAGGACTTTAAGACTGATGCATCAACCAAAGACCACTCATAGAGAGTACCTAGATCCCCTGCCCAGATGTAGCCCATAGGCAGTTCAGTATCTGTGTAGGTTCCCTAGTAAGGGGAGAAGAGACAGTCTTTGACATGAACTCTGTTGCTTGCTCTTTGATCACTTCCTCTTGGTGGAGCAAGGTAGCCAGCCCACAGTGGAAGAGGATCCAAGCAGTCTTGATGGGACTTGATAGGCTAGGGTCAGAGAGTAGGGGGGCAGGACTTCCCATATTAGTGGACTAGAAGAGAGAGATAGGAGAGGAGGAGGGAGAGAGGGTAGGACCAGGAAGAGATGAGGGAGGGGCCTACATCATCATTGTAAATATTGATGATAATGATGATGATGATAATACCTCACAAGACCTCTTAGCAGAGAAGCAAAACAGAGGGCAGAGGTGAAAATTATGAAAGTACATCATTTAGATATGCATGAAAACAATATGGAAAACAAAACTAAAATAACACATAGACTGAGAAGGACCAAGTAAAGTGACATACCCAAGTCAAAAATCAGAGAAACACACTGATGGTCTGATATTCTATCTGCTTTCTCCCTCTCAAAGATTCAGGCATGTCACACTTCACCCAGAGCTTTTTTTCTTTTCTCCTTCTGAGACAGAAGATCTGGAGAGGACAGGAACTTCACAAGGAGAGCAACAGAACCAGAAAATTTGAACACAGGGGTCTTTCCAGAGACTCATACTCCAACCAAGTACCAGTCATGGAGATAACCTAAAACCCCTGCACAGATGTAGCCCATGGCAGTTCAGTGTCCAAGTGGGTTACATAGTAATGGGAAGAGGGACTGCCTCTGACATAATCTGATTGGCCTGCTCTTTGATCACCTCCCCCTGAGGAGGAAGCAGCCTTACCAGGCCAAAGAAGATGACAATGGAGCCACTCCTGATGAGATCTGCTAGACTAAGATCAGAAGGAAGGAGGGGGGACCTCCCCTATCAGTGGAGTTGGGGAGGGGCATGTGTGAAGAAGGGGGAGGGAGGGTGGGATTAGTAGGGGAGGAGGGTGGGGTTTATGTGGGGATACAAAGTGAATAAAGTATAATTAATAAAAAAAAATCAAAACTGTGCTTTTGGTTTTGTTGCTCCACCTCTTGCGTTAATGTATGGTCCAAACTATTACTACCTTCCTTTAGTCCAGTCCAGGCAACTTCATATGCTGGATAGTGTACACCTGCTTGAAAACTTATAAGGGTCAGAAATGAACTTTGTTCTCTGCAGCCAAAGTCTTTCTCTGTCTCTCTTTCTCTCTCTCTCTCTCCATCTATGTATCTGAAGATGGCCTTGAGCTCCTATTCCTTCTTTCTCCATTCCCTAAGTGCTGATCTCAGGAGACCTGAGCCACCAGATTTGGATTATGTGTTTTATATCATGTTTTATGTCGTGCTAGTGGTTAAACCCAGGACTTCACCCATTCTATGCATATGTATATTCCCATATCCCCTTGATGCTCTTAACAGTTCAGTTTCAGCTGCAGGTGGTGGTCCTAGTACTGTGGTATCTGCTGCTAACCTGTGTGTTATTCAGAAAAAAAACAAAAAAACAAAAAACAAAACAAAACAAAACAAAACAAAAAAAAAAAAAACAGGTGTAAAGGAATAGTTATCTCAGTGCCATAAACTGCTTGCTTCAGAGACTTAGAACTTTCAATTCACAAATACAGGGAATTTAAGCAACATAAAAAATTTTCAATGTCAAGTAGAACCAGGGTATTTATGTCTTCTACATATTAGTCTTTCTCATACATGGGTTTGAACTAAGTGTTTCAAAGTGTTGGTTTTGCATAGCACCAATCCAAAGAAAATCAAACCATATATGTTTATATAATATATAAACATAATATAATATATATATATTAGTATTCCATAAATATTTGACTATTAAAAACTAGATTTGAACTGAGTGGCTTAATAACACCATAAATTCATTTAATATGGTTTCATTTTTTAAAATATACTTCTTATGAATATTGGTATTTTAGGAGAAGCATTTATTTTCCAAGCCATTAGCAAATGTGAATAAGCTGCTAAAATAAATCAATTAAAGAATGGCATTTCTGATGTCCTTTTAGGAACATATTTTCAAGCTTTTTTCCTATAAATTTAATATTAATCAATAACTTTTTAAACAAGATTTATGTGTCTAAAATCCCCAAGATGGGATCCACACAAAACTTGGGCCAAATCTATTAGATGCTTTCTGAGAACACGAAAACGTTGATGCAAGACAGATTTGCAAGCAGCATTGTGAGAGCCGGGAGACAGGATTTCCTCAGAGATACTTCACCCTGCCGAGCCCGAGTTGCATAATTTTCATGGTTAGTAATGTAGGAAGTGAGTCACTCTGCCAAAACTAATGATTTATTTCCTAAAACTGGCATGACTACATTCGTTTGTCAAGCAGAGCATTCTCAAGTATTGTAACTGTTTATCCATGCAGACTATTGTGTAGGAGAAAATTATGAGCATGAAGTATAAATTTGGCTTTTCAACATGCAAATCGAAGAAAAGGAGAAAAAAAAAGCATTCCTGAAAGACTGTGTCCCTTGGCATCTTAGGGCAGAATTATGTTAACACTGTTGCTTCATCTGAAGGAAGGTATCACTGTCTTTTGTCTTTATGTATTTAGTGGAAAAATGATATGCTTGACATAAAATACAGTGCCTTAAAATATATACACTTTGTGAGATGGCTAATTTTAGTTAATTTCTATTTGCATACTTGCATAATGTTTATTATTACCTATAATTATTCTACTTCCTACACAATCTATTTCAAATGGCGACAGGTTATGAGCTTTTTCTTTGTCTGTGGAGGTTAGAGGTCAGAATCTATATATTCTCACATACACTTCTTGAACGTGACAAGAACAATGACAGCAGTAAAATTAAGATTCAAACTATTTGTTCTGTGACAGTAACTAGTCATTAATTTGTTGCAAAATGAGATATTGAAGGACTCCACTTGAAACTATGAGGATGAGAAAAAAAAGATGTAGAAATGAACATCAATAGAAAACTTTTCTGTAAGCACAGAAAAATTCTGAACCTATACATCACAAGAGTATTTCTTTCTATTATGAAGATATATGATGGCTAATATTAAATATATATGAAAGTATTTAACTGAATATCATAATGCTCAATTCAATCATCCTGCTTTTAATATATACAACACTGAAGATGTGTATAAACTCATTTATGGAATTATAAAAGAAGCAAAAAAATCTAAATCATCCAGTAGAGGTCTCTATTTTGTTTTCATTTCATAATATACTTCTGTTTCTGATGAGCTAAAGACTAGAGGAAGCATTCACTTCCTTTAAAACAACATTTTTTAAATAATTATTATTTGTTATATTAATCACAGGTTATTTACTTTGTACCCCAGCTTTAGCCCCCTCCCTCATTTCCTCTCAATCCCACCTTCCCTCCTTCAAAACAACTTTTATTGAGATCTTAGATGCTGTGGATACATTCAGAGAAAAACTAGATCATAGGTCTGAAGCAGTCTATGTTCCAAAGTGGAAGGTATTTGGAAGAAGAATTTCCAGTTTCACAGCTAATTGTGTAATTATAATCGTGATGCATGCTCTTCATCCGTCTTCATTCAGCACAAATACAGTAAGTGTCTATTGTGTGCTAGGCACTGTGGCAGGGACTGCAGACAAAATGGCAAACAGAACAAATAGACAAAGGAAAGACTTGGATTTGTTTTCATTGTGCGTAAACTTCACTGGGGAGCAAATGTAGTAAGCAGGTGTTCACAATGCACAAACATGTAAAGCAAGAAAGTGTGTCAGATAAAAAAAAAAAGCAACATTGCTAAAGTGAATTAAAATCGGTAAAAAGATGACCTGTATGGTGCTCAGGAGTATGGTCCTGAGGAAGTGACACAGGCTATGTAAATGTTGTTGGTGAGATGATGTTAAGCAAACTGAAATAATAATAATAATAATAATAATAATAATAATAATAATAAATTAAAAGACCATGAACAAAGATCTGTGGTGAGCCGGTAAAAAGCATACCAGAAAAATCTCTTTATAACATATTTTCTGAATGGCAATGGAATTTGTGCTTGGAGTTATAGAAACATAGATTTTTCTGTATTATATAAACTTTCCCAAAACATGCAGGGGAATGAGTGGGTTTTTTCATTTTTTTAAATTTATTAAGATGACTTATTTGGTTTTCTAAATAAATTTATATGTGAATTTTAAAAAAAGCATACTGGGAACACAGATAAAAGGACGTGGAAGCAATGAAATTAAAAGTATCTAAACATTGTCAGATAGCAATACTAACTGGCAAATGGCAGAGGGGAAAAGTGACTTAAATCAGTAGGAAAATAAACAGGATTCTAGGGAAATGACATATACATCTACGGTAAAAAGAGCACTGTTCCAGGATGAAGATGATAATGATTTTTCCTGCTATGCTTCCCCTGAAGAGTGACTCATATATACGTCAGGACAGTTTTAACAATGGCTGGTGTATTAGGCAGATTTCTCTAGAGGAACAGAACTGATAAATTATATATATGTAAATAACATATGGCATGTATGTGCTTATATATGTGTGTATGTGTGTATGTGTGTGTGTTATTTATTAGAGTGGCTAAAGTTTGTGGTCCAGCAAGTCCAACGATGGTGGTTTCCCAATGGGAAGTCCAAGAATCCAGCAGCTGTTCAGTCCATGAGCTTGGAAATCACAGATGATTTTCAGTGTACATTGAAATCCCAAAAGATTGGGCCCTGATACCAGTGAGATAAAAGTGATAGCAAGAATGCAGACTGCAGGGAAACATATGAAAGAAGGGGGAATTTGTATGACATGGAAAGTATAGGAGCTCCACAAGGACCAAATACATCTGGGCACGGGGTCTTTTCTGAGACTGACATTCAACCAAGGACCATGTATGGATATAACTTAGAACCTCTGCTCTGATGTAGCCTGTGGTAGCTCAGTAACCAATTGGTTCCCCAAAGTGAGGGGAACAAGGACTATTTCTAACAGGAACTCAATGACTGACTCTTTGGCCTCCCCACCCCCAAGGGGGGAGCAGTCCTGTTAGGCCACAGAGGAGGGCTTTGCAGCCAGTCCTGAAGATACCTGATAAAACAGGATCAGATGAATGGGGAGGAGGTCCCCCCCTATCAGTGGACTTGGAAAGGGGCACGGTGGAGATGAGGGAGGGAGGGAGGGACTGGGAGGGAATGAGGGATCGGGACATGGCTGGGATACAGAGTTAATAAAATGTAACTGATAAAAAATAAAATAAAATAAATTAAAAAAAAGAATGCAGATGTCATAAGTTCTGTCTCCTTTGTTATTTATATAGGTGTCATGAGAAGGTACAGTTCATATTAAAGTTGAATCTTTCAACCTCAAGGGTTATGGACATATAATAGTATACCTAACACAAATAATCCTATTAACTAAAAGTTCCTCATGGCTATTCTCAATGGCTTTCTCTGATACTGTTCACATCATGAATTATAAGCAGAGATTCTACCAAGACCAATTTAGATTCTGTTGTCTAAACTAAAGGGATACATGTGAGGCACAAAAAGCTGGCTATGCATTGTAGAAAGTGCCTGCAAAGATGAATAGCTGTAGAGCCATTTCTGTTTCCTCCCCATGTTTAATTTGGTAAGTAAACTTTTAATATCTGCAAAAATCTAGAAATCTCATACTTACCTTAAAATCCAAATTGTCGTATGTTATTTTTTTTCACTTCTTATTCCTTTGTTTTTTTTTAATATTGTTTCTTTTTCTTTCTCCTTCTCTCTCCTCTCAGTTCTCTTCTCTTCTATTACCACCGTTAAAATACTACATGGAACATGACTTAAAATATAATAGATAATAAACACCTCTGAGTTGAAGAACCTAAGAATGAACACAAATATAAACAAGTTCAGAATTCTAATATGTCTGACTTTCAGAATTTACCACAAGGTCAATATGATCAAAGCAGCATAGCACTCTGGGGAAGACGGACAAATGTTAGAATCAAGTGGTTGAAATCAATATTTTAAAGTCATGTCTACATTGCCATGTTAGTTAAAAGAGTGTTCGTAATACCAAAGTATAGAATTAAAGATATAAATTATTGATGGGTGAGTTAGGAATGTTTGTGTGCACATGTGTGAATGTGTAAAATACGATCCTGTTATGTTTTAGAAACTGGAGAATCTTGTCACTTGGGTAGGATTGGGAGAACCTGTCATAAGACTTTCGGTCAAGCAGACAATCTATGACAGGAAGCCACACAATCTTGCCTTTGCAGGCAGTTCAATATGCTGAACTCCACAAGAGGATACAAGTTACTTATAGATCTTTCTATCTGCCTCTTCTTTCATTAAATTCCATTCATTCTGCCCAAAGTCTGGCTAGGAGTCTTAGCCTCTACTTCAATACCTGAGTCAGTATTGTCTTTCAGAGGCCTACTGTGGAAGACTCCTGTCCTGTTCCCTGTCTTCTCCTTCCGATGTCTATCACATTTGCCCTTCTGAATGAGGGTTGGATATCCTACCCAGGGTCTTCCTTGTTGTTTAGCTTATTTAGGAGTATAGATTTCAGCATGTTTATCCTATATTATATGTCTAAGAACCACTTATGAGTGAGAATATACCATATGTATTTTTCTGTTTCTGGGTTACCTCACTCAAGATTATCTTTTCTAAATCCATGATTTGCCTGGACAGAAGATCCAAAGGATAACAACAAAGAAAAAAACAAACAAACAAAAAAAAAAACTGGGCCCTGGGAAGACTGATATCCCAAACAAGGACCATGCATGGATAAGGCCTAAAAACCCTGCTCAAATGTAGCCCATTAACTCATTCTCCAAGTAGGTTACCTACTAAGGGGGGTGGGGACTGTCTCTGGTATGAACTCAGTGGCTGGCTCTCTGATAACTACCCCCTAGTGGGTGCAGCCTTACCTAGCTACAGAGGAAGACAATGCAGCCAGTCCTGATCAGGAGTAGCTGCATTGTCTTCCTCTGTGACCTTGTAAGACTGCTTCCCCCTCAGGGGCAGGTGATCAAAGAGCAGGCCAATCAGCTCATGTCAAAGACAGTCTTGTTCCCAGCTCAGTCTCCAAGTGGGTTCCATAGTAATGGGAACAGGGACAATGTTATTTTAAGAACACTGAGTATACGTTGATGATCTAAAAATTAATTTTACGGTATGCACATCACAGTAAATAATGATGCAGACTCAAAAACATGAATAATAGCGTTTATTTCTAGACCCCATAATGATATGCTTCTGGATCAAGAAATAATTGAATTTGGACCCCAACCTTTCAAAACATTTCAATCCTCTTTCTCTTTATTTTCATGATTGCTATATATGCACAAACATTATATATACAATCTTTCATATGTTACAAAAAGACTTTTATTTTGCTGTAACAACTAAAAATGTCATATTAAAGGACTTAAAATTTAGCTCCAAGAATAGCTTTTTTCAATAGAGTTATGCAAATATATGTTCAGTTTTCTAGTACATGAAATTAATGTTTCATTTACTTCATTAGGATAGCTGCCAAAGTATGCATTTAATTATTTAATGTATAACACTGAATTAATATTTTAAAACTCCTATGTACTGTTTTAACATTTATGTTATTCTAATTTAATTACTTAACTAAAGTTTGATTCATGAAGTGACAAACATTCTGTTTGACCTCTTGCAGGAGCAAATTGATACCCTATGGCAAATCGCTCAACCTGGCTGTCAATGAAAGTATGCTGGACTTTGTGTCACTAGCATACAACATGAGAATTTTTCCTGCGCTGCAAATCTGTCTAAACAATTGTCGAGCTATATTTTAGGTAATTGGACTGGAGAATTCGATACTACGATGGAGCAGCTGAGAGTGGCCATTGTCACAGTAAATTCTACCGGAGTGGACACAGGACTACCCACAGGATTATCAACATGGATTGCTGCAGCCATGAATCATCTGAAGGAATGGGCGGGCATGGGAGTGTTAGCAGGCCTTCTGGTGTTGGTCTCCTTGGTTTGCCTGTGGTATATATGCAAGATTAGAGTCTCACAACAGTGTGATGCAGCCATGATCATTCAGGCCTTTACAGCCATTGAAGCAAGACATTCTCCCCAAGCATGGTTGGATACCATAAAAAGCTAAAATGATATGCTCAGGATGCGAGGCTAAGCACTGCACTCAGGGTCAGCCGCTTTGGACCCAGAGAAGAGCATGTCTGATTGCATGCGGGTTGATGCCCCAGGTCCCGCCTCTGAGAAAAAGGTATCGAACGGGTCCGATGCTCTTTGGGTGGATGACACCTAAATGAACATCTGTACAAAGTCCCAATTTATTTCTAATATCAGAGATCAGACCTCTACCCTTGCCTGATGCGTCTAAAACAAAAAGGGGGAACTGTAGAGAGCTGCGGAATGCTATGCCTTAAAGATGGAGCTGGTTTCCGCCTTCCACCTTCCCGATGGTGAGTGCTCTCTGACACGAACAACTCCACATTTGGCTAAGGCCGAGGATCTGGCTTGCTTCCATGTATGTGGACCTATCTGCATTGCCCCCGTGGCACGCCTGGGTTGGCTACCCAGAGGCTATTTAAGCTGTGGGCTGGCTTTCCCCGGGGTCCGAGGATTGTTCAATGTTCCTGAATAAACTGCATTGAAAAAAAAAATAAATAAAAATAAAAAATTAAAAAAAAAAAGAAGTTTTAGGGGTGGCATTATTGTATATCAAAGGAGTTAACTTAATTTAGTTTTTTAAATTGATATTTTAAATAGCTTATTTTTATATTTACTAAGTTCTTAAGACATCTCAATTAAACAGGATCTACGGACAATGGAATTTAAAGTTCTCTTTCACTGGAAACCCTGTGTATGTACCTCCTTAGTGAGCCTAGACTCACTTTGAATTTTACTCTTTAGTTGCTACCTCCCCATTTGATTAGTTAAAATAGCTCTAATTTCATCAAAAGTTGGTCCATGTTTCACAAATAGAGACCCTTAAACATTCTTAGAAACTGTAGTGCTCTTTTATACAAAATTGGTAAGGAGGACATAATTGAGTAAAATATGGAAAAGGACAGGATGAAGATGGAGAAAATGAGGAGAGATGGAGGGAGTTAGAAAGTGTCAGTAAATCAGTGCATGAAAAGGTTTAGCTCTTGATTATAAAGAATTCTCAACCCAACCTGGAAAAGGGGCAGAGCCATCTTCTATGTATGGCATTTAGGAGACAAGTAATTATTACTAGGAGAAAGGAAGAATCTTTAGCTAAGACTTGGGAAAAGATTTCAGTGGTTGTCAACATGCAGCAATGAAACTCTGGACCATAATATTTATCAAATTGTTCTGCACATGAGCACATGGGGTTTTGAATAAGATGTTTCTTATATCAGAAAAGCTTCAACATTTACTTTTTTTTTATTTTGACTCCTTTTACCCTATAAATATTTACATTACTCCAGATATGAAGAAAAATGGAATAGACAGAAAAACAAAATATTTGCTAGTAATAAAGTCTTGGTGAGGTATATTTCCTTCTTTATTTTTATGTCAAATTAATATTTACTGAAAACTTGACACTACTGGACATAGAACATCTGTATATTCCAGAGTTGATCATTTCTTTTAATTATATGTACATGTGTCCATTGGTATGTGGGTATTTGTACAAGAGGGAAAATATCTTAAAATATTTCATACGGTCATGTAATTTAATAATTTTATTTTTCTTCAATAGTGAGTTTGGTTCAAACTAACAGATGAGAATACATGAACGTTAAGGCTGGAGTGATTCTCCAGCAGTTAAACATACGCACCGCTCTTGCAGAAAGCTTTTAGTTCTCAGTACCCATGGAGGTGTTAAAAAGATGTAACATCTTCTTCTGTCCTCTGACAAAACTGCACACATGCACCTTGGCCCACTCACTGTCACACAGATAGAAAAATAATTTAAAAACACAAATACAATTTTAAATAAAATAAACTGTAAGGTACATTCTAAATACATATTTAAATATAGAATATATTCATAGGCAATATGTATCCTGAGCACATTTAGGAGAATTTATGAATATATATATATATATATATATATATATATATGCATATATTTTACCAAAATAGAGAAAGATTTTGCCGATGAATTATTTTCTGTCTCTATTTTGGTCTCAAGCAGTTGAAGCTTGTTACTTTTGTGTCTCTTTAATCTATTATAAGCCTCTCAAGCAAACATTTTTTTCTCAGGTATTAGTGTCATATTTCTCCAAAGATAGAGTGCAGAAGTAATTGAAATCTTATTTAAAATGTCCTATTCAGCTACAGGGTATGGCTTTTATTGAAACATAAATATAAAATCATAGTGGGACACATTGATAAGCTCTGTTAACCACAAGACTGAGCCATGTCTAGCTGTAAATCAAGGCTTCACTTCTAATATCTCTGTGTGAAAAGTTCTGTTTGATTTGATACTTGAAAATTTTGAGATGGTAAATAATATGAAGATAAGTACTATTCATTCCCAGCTGCCTAGAGTTAGTTACATTTTAAGATATATTTTTTAATTTTAAGTTTTTATTTTTATATTAATTACAATTTATTCACTTTTGATCCCAGCTATAACCCCTCCCTAATTCCCTCCCAATCGCACCCTCCCTCCCTCATCTCTTTTCATGCCCCTCTCCAAGTCAGCTGACAGGGGAGGTTCTCCTCCCCCTCCATCTGACCCTAGCTTATCAGGTCTCATCAGGACTGGCTGCATTGTCTTCTTCTGTGGCCTGGTAAGGCTGACCCCCCTCAGGAGGAGGTGATCAAAGAGCCAGCACTGAGTTCATGTCAGAGACAGTCCCTGTTCCTCTTACTAGGGAATTCCCACTTGGATACTGAGCTGACATGGGCTACATCTGTGCAGAGGTTCTAGATTATCTCTATGCCTGGTCCTTGGTTGGAGTATCAGTCTCAGAAAAGACCTCGGTGTTCAGATTTCTTGGTTCTGTTGTTCTCCTTGTGGAGCTCCTGTCCCCTCCAGGTCTTTCTGACTCCAGCTCACACTGATGTATATTCATACCAGAATCTACAAAATTTATTGAATAACAGGTGATTCATAAAGAATATCTCCACATGATATGTGTAAATTATGTAAATTATATATATGTGTGTGTGTGTGTGTAGTTTTATAACATTTCTGCTTAATTGGCTTACTGAATATATTTATTTATATTCCATATTGTTCAATAAAATATTTTAGTTAACTTATTTGCTTGATCAAAACCAATTTTTAAAGCATATGTTTGTAGCAAATACCTATTAAATAGTATCAACTCTGATACTATTTCATAGATGAGTCAGAGGAAATGAGCACACATTCAAAGAAAAAGCTCAAAGAACACACATACTCAAGAACATTCCATTTACAAGGAGATTATTCTTGGGTCATTGGGAGCTTTCGTAATCAACTTTTCCAGCTGTAGTTTAATTATCAATTATTTTAAATAATTAATTTTTAGGAAAGATAGCCACATATAATTATACTGGAGGATCAGAGGGGTAACACATATCATTTCCCTAGCTCTGGATAAGATTTTTTTTTCTCCTAAGGTGGTATATTGAAATTTAGTGACGATGAGGTCTAGCTAATTATGAGCTAACGATGAGGTCTAACAAAGCTAACTAAAGTGCTCTCACATCTTCTTTATACATTCCTTTATAATTTTCTTCTTTATATTTATTGAATCTGTACATTCCCACTGCTGCCACTTGTGTTATTCTCCCATCATACATCTCTGCCTGTAGTAGTCTCCCAACTGTGCCATTGGTAATGTTTCTTATTTGTTTTTCTTTTTGTATTATCTTTAATCTTCATATTACAGATAGTGTTCTTGTCTCAAGTCATCCAATATATGTAATTTTTTTGCTATAATTAGATTCAATCATGACCCACTTTCCTGAATTAAACATATGCATGCACATGGAAGTATATTGAATGTCAAATGGTATATAAGCCCAGTGTCCTCTATCACAGCTGCAGTGCTTGCATTGCTTAGAAGGAAATGCTTTTTCAGCATGTTTTAATGGGCAAACTATATGCTGGAAGTTAATTCAAACTGTTTATATTCTATAACTTACAAAGAAAGCAATTTAGCAAAGACACAAAACTGTAATTTTATACTAAATCTTAGACACATAACTATTGAATAAAATCACCTCTTTTAACAATGTACATTGTGATGCTCTTATATGACTTGTGTTGAGACTGTGCATTCATGTCTGATGTGTTACGTTATATATAAGCAATAAATAAAAATAATTTCAATAGTAACTGTAGATAGCCAGTGGGCTGTAAAAAGCTTATACACATAAACACATTATATGTAAATATAATGTATAAATTGTTAGATGGAAATTTTAAAGTAATTTAATTTGCTTTGCATAAAGAAATATTTTACTGCTTTAGGAAAACATAAGACGAATTATCATGACCAGAAAATTAATACAAGAACTAAACCCAAAATTAACAATTTTTGAATGGTGTAATACAAAATGGCTTGCACTATTTACGCTTGGAATTTAAATAAATGCTACAAAATAGAAAGATGAACAGTTCTAGGTTAAAAGCAATATACAACCTTTGACCATCACAGAGGCCTAAATACAACTTAGAGAAGAACTTAAATATTAAAAAAAAAACCTGTGAATTATTTTAAGATTTTCAGAGGACACATGTGACTAAATATGTGAAAGAGAAATAATTACATAATTACATAAATACCTGGTTTTTTTTCTGAAAGAAAATATTCCTCTTATTTTAAATAAATTTTGTTTTGACGGCATGATTTTTCAGGTGCCCCTCAGGAAGATACAACCTGCCTTAGGTTCCTCAGAAAATATTTAAAGATCATAGGTAAATACACAACAGAACTCTGTATGTCCTCACTGCTCACAGTGAAGAAGTGTCAGTATTTCTTAAGTCATTACTCTATTGATTATTAGACATAGTCTAAAACTCAAAGTAATCATTTGCTGAGGAAGAGCTCTTGGTTATTTTAAATGAAAGAAGTAAGTTATTTCAAAAATTGCTAAATTATCAAATCTTCTGGGGTTCTAGGACAGAAGTGAATGTCATTTCTTGGTCTTCAAGTAGCTAAGTGTGTGGTTTGGGACAAGTCACCTATTATTTTCTAGTTTTCAATACTGTCTTCAATGAAATTCTTGTTTTAACTGATGAAGCATTTCCTTCTTTAAGGAAGGAAAGGGTCAACAAGGATAAGATAAGGCAAAAATAGAGAGAAATGTGGACAAAATATATCAATATACTTAGTCAAATAATGAAAAATACTTTAAATTGGACTGTAATATGATGGGGAGCAATGAAAGCTCCCACAAGAGAACTGTACTATAAACTTTGTGGTATACTTTGAGGCTTATTTCAAAGTGCTTTCCCTGTTTTCCCAAACAAATTATAATGTCCTAATTTTGATGTGGGAATATTATTGACATAACATAGGCTACTGCACTGTGAACCTGGATTTTTATGAATCTGTTTAATCTTTAAATTTCCCTTTTCTTCTCTTAGCTAGAAGAGAATGGCAAACACTTCAGACACAAATAAACCAGGCCCTCTGATCCTTGCCTGTAAAGAGGTCCCTGGACAGCTGGAGGCACTGCCATTGCACAGGTCCAATATCTGTGGATGAGAATTCTTAGGCTTGTTTCTTTCTTGCTTTGCTTGATTTGAGAAAGCATCTCACTTTGGCACCCTCACTGGTCTATGAACTATGCAGATCCTATTTGTCTTGAACTCCTGCAGATCTTTTTAGCCTGAGGCAGCAACTGCTCCACTAACAACCTTTAGGCTACCAACTCAAGTCTTGTGTGTCTCTTGTGCGTTTGTGTCTTCACTTTCTATCTCTTCCTTTTCTTTCTACTCAGGTCAAAGAGTACTGCTTTTCTGTTAGTTTTAATTTTCAACACAGGTCTATGTCGGTGAACCAATGAGTTTAATTAGGGTCACAGGATCGTAAGCGAACAGTTGTTCACAGATGCATAGTGAGGAATTATTTACTTGAGCATGGGTAACTTACACATGGGACACCAATGGGGGAAAAATGTCCCAGCTGCATATCTGTTCTCGGTAAAACATAAAGCTTTGTACACTTCTTCTCCCAGAAACCACGAAATAACGCCTTCATCTACTCACTGAGGGCTTCATAAGCACCCCAAAGCATAAAAAAAGCATAATTAACCCAATCTATGAAGTTCTGCTGTGTGTATTTTATGTGTTCAGCACATGCATTAATTAGTGTATTCCAACATATTGCCTCAACAAAGACAAAGATCATTTAGGATAAATAAAGTCTTTAGGGAAGAAGAAGCTCAGAGCCTAAGTACTTATTCTGTGCCCCAAGTACATAAATATCTGATTATAATAGTTTTACTATGACAATTTTGATGTTCTATGTATGGCTACAATGTGCTTTTTTAATAAATGCACAAAAACACAAAAAGAACAAAGATGGTCAGGTAGAATTAATATCTTTTTAAATAATATTTTGAAGATGTTAAATATCATTTTTTGTGAAATGCATAAAAATTCTGTCTTCTACAACAAAACATAAGTTCTTTTTAACTTATTTCCTCTCTATTATATAAATGTTAGATGGAATGAACATGTGCATTGAGTTAATTTGGTCAAAAAAGGTGTAGAGTATAAACACCTCACATTTGCCACATTTTCTTACAACCTCTTCATGGTCACGGAAGTGTCACATCAAAGCCACATTTTCACCCTTTCACAAATGCTATGGTAATTTTTTTTCTTCACTCCAATTTATTTTCTTCTTTATCATTTGCAATAGAAATAAGTTCTGCTACTGTAATTTTTGTTGATTTCCTGAGTTTTAGATCTTCATAATGCAAGTGATAGAAGAGCAGACTGGACAGATAGTTTACACACAGAGTAAAGAGCCAACAGACAAGATGAAACATCTTTTGGGTATATGCTCGGGAGTGATACAGCTGTGTCTTGAGGTAGAACTATTCCCAATTTTCTGAGAAAACATCAGATTGGTTTTCAGAAAGTTTGTAGAAGTTTGCACTCCCACCAGCAATGCAGGAGTGTTCCCCTTTCTAAACATTCTCTCCAGCATGTGTTGCTACTTGATTTTGGATCTTAGTCAGTCTGACCGGTGTATTATGGAATCATGGAGTCATTTTGATTTGCATTTCTCTGAAGGCTAAGGACATTGCAAGTGTTTCTCAGCCATTCAAGATTCCCTTGTTGTGAATTCTCAGCTTAGCTCTGTACCCCATTCTTAATTGCATTGTTTAATTTGTTGATGTTTAATTTCTTAAGTTAGTTATATAGTTTAGATATTACACCTCTGTCTCATGTAGACTGGGTGAAGTCTGTCAGCAGCCATTTTATTTCTCTATTTATTCATTCATTTATTTATTTATTGATTGATTGATTGATTGATTGATTATTTTATTTATTTATTTATTTATTTTGTATCCTAGCTGTGGCTCCTTCCTCATCTCCTCCTAACCCACCTTTCCTCCCTCTTCTCCTCCTATTTCCTCTCCTTTAGTCCACTGATAGGGGAGGTCCTCCTCCTCTTCAATTTGACCCTAGCCTATCAGGTCTCATCAGGACTGGCTGCATTGTCCTCCTCTGTGGCCTGGCAAGGCTGCACTCTGCCCCCGGCCCCTGCAGGGGGAGGTGATCAGAGAGCCTGTCACTGAGTCCATGCCAGAGACAGCCTCTGCTCCTCTTACTGGGAAGCCTGTGGAATATTTTATTTTTTTAGTTGATGATTGTTAATATTTTGCAACTTTTTTTCCAAATGTGTATGACTTTATTTATTTATAATAAACTATATACAGTATGGACAGTTATGAAACAATCAGGATAGCCATATGTAAAAGTTACATTTTTAGCTAGTTTTTATTTGGCCTCTGGGGGAAAAAAAATACTATCTATCCTGTCTAGGTAAGTCTAAAGTTTTGTACCTAAATTGTTCTCTATCATATCTTGCATTTATCAACTTAAAAGATTTTTAGACCTTAAGAGATTTTATTAAATCCTAAAAACCTTAAGCCTAACTGTGAGATTATAACTTTTCAGTATTCAACCCTATCAGAGACTTGAGAAGGAATAAAATTAGTATTTAAGTAGGACGTGCAGGCAAGCAGCTTCCAAAGCTGATAGGTGACAGAGACAGTTTACTGCCTGGTCAGTCACGCATTCTCTCTTTATAATGTTGAAGCACCATCTTTGTCCTCTGGCCCAGTGTATTTGGCAGACATAGTTGTGAAACAGGAAATATAAAAAAATTGCTTACCCTGTCATGCCAGAGCTTCGTAGTCAAATCAAGCAGCATCTAAGTCTTGTCCATTTTAAACAGGATATTGTCTGTAGAGAGAGCTAGAACATTTTTTTTTCTTCATTGTCTAGCTTACCATTAAAAAGCGATCTCCAAAAGGAGATTTTATTATTCACATCATCTTCTGTGTGGTAGACTGGAGGTGTTGCCAGCAGCTGACATGCCTCAAGTCAAAAACACCTTAAATTAATAAAAATATCTTTAAATGTCATATTCTCTAAGTCATTGAAGGTTTCAGGACCACCTATCTACTTACATTTATGTGTGATCATTATCTATCTGTTGGTCTATCTATAATAAATCTGAATACGCAAATGTTGCTTCTTTCTACATATTTACTCTTTGTTCAATCTAGAATGTATATTTATGTGATAACTAGACTAGTATCTGCCATGACTGTGAGTCAAGCTGATTATCTATTAACTTGTTTAATTTAATTATCCTGAATTGTTTGCGATACCAGTTTTTAAAAGACTGGAAGTAAACTTTAAATTTGTACATGAGTTGTAGAGGTTTAATACCTCATACCAAAATGGAAACATATATACATAAGTATATAAAAAATAACCTTAAATTTGAATCAGTATATGAAATTATATAACCATGTATCAAAAATAACCTTATTTTTGTACTAATATACAGAATTCTATACCAATGAATTAAAACGTTTAAAAATGTCTATAGTTTTGCAGTTGAAGAGCAGATGCAATATAATCTATCCTTTTCTATTATTTATATAAATTTTCTATATATTTGTATATCCACCCTACTTTTTTATTATACTGATGTTTTTATTATTTGACTTTAAGTCACGATCCCAGCCCCTGCCTCCTCTCCTCCCTGTCCTGCTCTGCCACCCACTTCCCTTTTTCCTTTTTCCCTTCTCCTCAGAAAAGGGGTACTCTTCAACCCACCCCCAGACCAACCCTTTCTGCCACATCCAGTCCCACCAGTACCAAGAGAATCCTCTTCCACTGAGGCCAAACAATGCATTCCATTCAGGGGAACATGATCCAAAAGCAAACAATAGAGCCCATGTCAGAAACAGCCCCTGCTCTACTTGTTAGAGAGCCCACATGAAGACCATGCTGCCCATCAGTTACATATGTCTCTGGGACCTAGATATAGTCTATGCAGAACTTGTGGAATATTTTAAATCATGGTTCTTGTGTACTCTTATTTCTCAAACAAATTCATATTATTTCATTATTAGAAAATAGATATGAATAGTTCAAAACCAAATGTAAATTTCACTGCTGTTTAACAAACTCTTCAGAATTCTACTAGGCACTGAATAGAAGACTCAACCTTAATCTATTTAGGAGAAAAATTAAATCCATACCTCATAAACTTTCCATTTTAGTAAATAATAATGTCCTTCTTCCTGATGCTCAGGACAAGGTTTCTTGGTGTTACTATTTCTTCCACACATCCATGCTGCCCAGAAATTCTGTTGGTTTCCCCTTAGGAAGAAATGAATAATTCATTCTAAAATCTGATGTGACCACTTCCTGCCAGCTTCGTTACTGAATAAAATATACCCAATTCTTATCCATACTATTACAAGAGCCTTCCAATGGCCTAACACCTAACACCATCCCCTGTCATCTGTTACCAGGCAGACAGTTTGTAAATAGGTCAGGTCAGATCAGCCAACTGTTAAAAAGCAAAGTTAGCACGGTATTTGTGCCACCTGTGAATTCAGGAGCAATGCTACAATAATATTTGCCTTTCATATTCATAACAACAGTCTAATGATGAGAAATCAGAAGCTCTACTTAAATGACAAGGAATTCTGTCAATTGAGCAGTATGTGAAGTGCAATAAATATGGAATTAAATGAAAAAATGGACACGTTCTCTCAAATTGGAAGAGACTCAGAATACATGCCAGATAATTAAATATGGTTGAGACTGCACTGTCAAACAGGAAAGATACTATTCTAGAGAAAACAGAGAAGTCTGAAACAAAGCCTGTAGTTAGTAGCATTGTGGCAATGATTGGTTTTAACCTTTATACATGTACCCATGGTTATTTAAAATGATATGAAGGAAAATTATTGAAGATACGCTTAAAGTTCTTATAAATTTGCAAATTTTATGTAAATCTAGACTTAATACAAAAGGCTGAAAAGTATAATGTGGCGTTCAGTGTATTCTTTCTTTCTTACTTTACTTGCCTTTAATTAACCCTGTTAGCATATATTTGATTACTGCTCTTACTCTTTTGACCACTACGCTCAGCGAAGGACCCTATTGTCTATTAAAGACACTGAAAGCTCAGAACTTAGGATATTTATTTTAGTATTGCTTTAGAATTCATTCACCTTGTTCTCCGCCTGACTTTCTTTCTGAGTTCTCTTGGGCTTGCTTCATCTCAAATTTATCTTATATTAAGGATTTCCTTGATCACTCTTGGAAAAGCAGAGTCTTTCTCCGTCCCTCCAATCACTGCTACATTTGCCTTCATTAAATTTTCCTCATAGCACATGTGAAGACCTACAAACTCAGTGTTGCTCTGTCAGATCAAGAACTTATCCAGACACTTTTTTATTCAAATTCCTCAAAATCCCCTTTACGGTATAGAGGACTTAATGTTTCTTAATGTGTGAAGGATTGATCAGGCTTTAGAACTAGAGTCCGGTGATAAGACTATTGTCTAAGCGAGTCAATGGCCCTGAGTTCAACCCTCAGTACCACACACATAAGAGCAGTCACAGAAAATAAGCAAAACAACACAAAAAAGAACAAATAAGTTAATTTACATGAGAAATGACTTATAAATGAAATATATTATTGGTTTTATTTGAATAGTTACATTGTAATTTTACCAGTAGATTCATACTAGAAATGTGTATTTCATTTTCTCAAATAATTTAAAATATCCACTAATATTTCACATTGTTGAAGAGGTGATGAATCTCACTGAGGTGTAAAAACAGAGACATATGATATAATTTATCTTGATTGTGAAGGACTAATGAATGCATGTAAACATTTTACTCATAAGTACATAATTTTCTTCTTCAGTTCAAAATGTTTAAGTTCTAGTGTATTTTTCTAGAGTTCTAACTAAAAAGAAATTTCATGAGGGTGATAAATATACAGTAATATTTACAAGTTATTGTATATT
This sequence comes from Meriones unguiculatus, assembly GCF_030254825.1. Lineage (NCBI taxonomy): Eukaryota > Metazoa > Chordata > Mammalia > Rodentia > Muridae > Meriones > Meriones unguiculatus. The sequence continues at coordinate 51,033,431 of NC_083363.1, forward strand.
GTATAAGTAAACTAAATGCTTTCAAGATTATAATTTTTAAAATGTTATTCTTTTGCAGTCATATTTTTGTATATAAAAGATGCATATAATTAACTGTCAATTTTTAAAAGTTTCTTGAGATGTGATTTTGTAGGAAGGTCATAAGACACAACAAGAACCAGTCAACAATGAGGATTTAGATGGTCAGATGTCACACTCTGAAGTAAAAGGGTGTTGTGTCAATATGGAGTTTTATTAGACTCCGGAGACACCAGAGAATCACAAAGCAATTAGCCAATAATGTTAAAAAGTTATGGCTAATTTAACTAATGGTTAATGGAGCCTAGTAAAGCTGTCCGAGTTGATGAGCCCAAGGAGATTTTGTGTAGGAACAGACATTAATGTTAGGTGTCTTTCTCTCCTTTTAACGTTTAATCAGGTTTTACAATATAGCTTTTCATTATAATCATGTGCCCAAAATATGGTTTTGGTTTTTAATATTTTCAAAGTTTTAAATGAAAGGGAAAAACATTTGTTCATCACTAAAATATATATGATTCTGTAGCTCACAGACCATGTTTAGAGAGCTCCTAAAAACATACTACTTTTGAGGGCTACTAGAATGTAGAACATTAGTAGGTATAGTTAAGACTATTCTTTTATTATATGTAATGTAATAATGAATATACATGCAACAACTGGACGTGATTTTTCTGAACGACGGTGAAGTAGAATTAAATGAGTCAATATTTGAAATGAAATGAAAGAGTTACCGACAACATAAATTTCCACATTTGTTTCTCTGAAGAGTTAGAACAAACAAAAGTTTTGAAGTTTCTAGCTAAAGGGCAATGCACCGTTCTTTATGAGCTTCATGTTTTATTCATTAAGTGGTTTGAGATTGTAGGAGAAATTGAGCCTTTTCACACAGCTTATGTTATAGATCTTTTACTCCAGGAAAACTCAGCTTCCTGCTGTTAGAAATCTCACTAGTTTCAAAAGTATGGAGTTGAAGTAATGCATGAGGAAGTGGACTTATGTACCAAAGAGAAAGACAGCACTCCCCTCAAAGGATTTACAACTAAAGCCCTGGAGAATACACCAGTTGCATCACCTCAGTTAACAGTTCACTGTTAGTTAGTTCACTGACAAGGTTTTCATCTGACTCCTGCTTCCACTAAATAGTATTCAAAGAAATCTAGAAAGAAAGCTTCATCAATTTGTTCTAAGGAACAACGTTGGAAGGAAATTCTATTGCTGATTCTGAGGCAGGAGAATCAGAAGCTCAAGGGCAGTTTGGGTAACTATGTGTAATGCTCTATTAAATTTTTGTTTTATTTTATTTTGGTGTTCTTGTGATATATAAAGGACAACTATGGAGAGTCTCTTTCTCTACTTCCACTTAGTTGAGACCAAGACTTTTTCCTTGTTTCTGCTTCTGACAAGTGTTCTCCATGCTAGGTGTCCTGTGAGCTCCTGGCAATTTTCAAGTCTTTGGGATTCCAGATGTGTGCTAGCTAATATATCCATCATTTAATGACTTTTACCAGCTAAACCAACACCTAACCAACAATTAAACCATTGAAGGCAGTAAACAATGATTAGTGTCTAGTCATAGATTACCATGAGGATTTATACAAGCTATTTCCATCTGGGCAGTTTCTCCCATGCAAATGTGGGCTATACAAATCAGGAATCTCCTGATTGATCAATTATTTCATTCTGGACAGCCCTCATTTGCATAGTAGAATTTGCATGCTGGGAAATTGTATGCAAATTTGCTCACTTATTTGTCCAAGTGTTTCTCAGAAATGGAAACCCCTACATTCTATTTTTTTTTCCAAAGCTAGTACTAGTGCTGAACAGTATTCCAATTTCTGTATCCTTTCCTCCGTTGATGGACATCTGGGTTGTTTCTAGGTTCTGGCTGACCCTTCTTTTTTTTTTTTTTTTTCTGTTTTAGTAGACTGCAACTCAGCTTCCTGTTGACTCACTTTGGTCTTCTCTTAATTGGAGTCATGACTGATGGTTTTGCCAGGGTGGAGGTTTCTCAGAACTTCTCACCTACACTGGGTAAGAGGAATGCACAAAGCAGTATTTCCATCCTTGTAACCAAAGAATATAAGAATATTTCCATCCACCAAACTTACACATGGTTTTCAGAATCTGTTTTTAAATTTTTATTTCTTATGTATACAGTGTTCTGCCTGCAGGAACACCAGAAGAGAGCACCAGATCTCATTATTGATGGCTGTTGAGTCACCATGTGGTTACTGGGAATTGAACTCAGTACCTCTGGAAGGTAAGCCAATGCTCTTAACCCCTGAGCCATCTCTCCAGCCCAGTTTTCAGAATCTTAAAATAAGTTACAGTAGAAAAATTGATGAATTAACATTGGCTTATTTACAATTTGAACAAATCCGGGAGGAGATGATATTAATATATATTTGGGTTGACTGGGCACCTAAAAAGGAATTCCCTTTTCTCCTGACACCCCACCCCCACCCTGAAAAAAAAAAAAACAACAAACTATTCAAAGACATATAGGAAGTATTAGGAGTAGGAATATTTACTAAGAATACAGTGAAGAAACCAGCTCAGAGCCTAGAAAAGCTTAGAAGATAAATGCTTTGTAATAATATACAGCTCCATACACAATAGACAGTGTTAACCTTGAACTTCTGATACTCCTGCTTTCAAATTCTGAGTATTGTTCACACAAGTGTGTTGTCACTATCCGCAGATTAGATGGTTCTGAGAATTGAATGTAGTACCTCAAGAATACTAGACAAGCAGTCTAAAAATAAATCATTCCCCATCCCAGGCAAACAAATTCATGCATCACATGTCTCAATAGCATCTTAAGTTTCAACCTGGACATGCTTACTGTAGTATTACAGTGAGTCTCGGATCATCTTTAGGTGTTCTGATGTGATTCTGCATCTGTGTCAGTGAGCATATTTAGTCACCCAGCTACAGTAAAATAGTATGTGGGCTGGTGAAACTAGCCTTCTACTTTGTCACGTTAAGCCTTCAGTATGCTAACATTTTAGAATTTGAGCAAAGTTCCTCTAGCCTACCCTCTCCTGTCTGCAATATTCTCCTACCTGGGATGAAGGGGACATAATTTCTTCCTAATGTGCCTGATGATATGTTCCAAGTTTTAAAGAGCGAAGAGGCAGAAAATAGGGTATATATAAAGTTAGCTGTGAGACCGATTCTTGGAGGCAAGGGGCCAGATATGCTACTTGTTTCAATGGTCTTTCTTTCTTTCTTTCTTTCTTTCTTTCTTTCTTTCTTTCTTTCTTTCTTTCTTAGATTTATTTATTATTTATACAGAATTCTACCTGTATGTGTGCTTGCACACCAGAACTGGGCACCAGATCTCTGTAAAGATAATTGTGAGCCATCATATGGTTGTTGTGATTTGAACTCAGGACCTTTGGAAGAACAGCCAGTGTCCTTAACCTCTGAGCCACCTCTCAGGTGAAACTACACTAGGTAGCACAGGTAAACACCTAACAACCATTGTTACTTTAAGTTATGGAGAATTTTCTGTCCTACCTTAAAAAAAATTATAAGCAAGACAATAAAGAAATCACAGCACGCCAGAATTGCTTGCTTTGTTCTGCATACTTGTCCCCTATCCCGGTTCTTCTTCATTTAAGCCTGAAGCTCAAGCATGTATTTCAAAGTTAGTCTTTGTGTTCATGGACATAAAAGATTTGCTATCTATTTTGTTTCTCACCAGAGCAACATAGAATTAATCTTTTTTTAATCTATACTTCAGGGTCAATCACATTTTTAATTGTTATACAGGAGAAAGTTGGCCAAACCAAACTTCAGGAGGGTTACAGAGGCCACAGTTGTGGCCGTAAAACCTCTAGTTTCAGAACTAGGGTGTTCACCAGGTTTTAAATCTAGCGAAAACTATGAACAGGAAAATATCTTCTATCACATATGAAATATTGTATTCTAGAATGAGCATAAAAAACTGGAACAATTTTGATATAGTGTCAATATTTCAGAAAAGAAGAGGCAAAGTTAAAAAAGTGGGCTGAAATTTGGAAACAGTTTTTCTTTTGTCAAATTTTCTCCTTGAACAGGCCTGCTGACAGTGTAAGCTGTTTGTCAGTTGATGAAAATTTTTTGACTTTATTGAGCTTTCATCTAAGTCTGAAATGATAATGTTTCTCTCCATCTTAAACGCTAAGTAATTCTGGAGGTAAATTATCTCAGCCGAACATAAAAGTTCAACAGAGTTTAACCCTTTAAAACTGTTTTATTATTTGAAGTCATCTTAACAGAAAAAAATACTTATGGGCAGTGTGGCTCTGAGAATGCAATTGAGAGGACCAGGCCTAACCTCCACCCTATCCCACCCCCAGAAAAGTCATTACTCCTAGGAATTAAGTCATAGGTCATCAATTTCAGGAAAAAGACATTTACATTCCCTACACAAGGAACAGCCTGAGGATAACCACAAGAATGGGAAAGTATCTTATCTCAAGGTAGGGCATCTGTGCCGGGCAGCCCACCTACCTGGTAGTAGAACTTTGATGTCATGGAAAAACTTAACATTTCTGAGGTCTATAGATACCTTGTTCAATGTTAGTTAGCCACAATCACCTAGTAACAAGCTTGCCCTTGCTGAATGTCACCAAATTGTATTAAACTGCTAAACTGTTGTTTCCTAAACCTCAATGTAAACCAATAAAATCCCTCCTCGGGGCTTTAAACCACTGCATTAGTGACAGTGTGGGCTCAAGCTGGATCTTGTAATAAGAGACCCTACTGCATTTGCATTGGAATCTGCTCCTTGGTGGTCTCTGGGGTCCTCAAGAATTGGGCATAACACAATGACCATATGTGAATTCATCAATTAATAAAAATTACTGCAGGGCAGTTAAGCACACCTTAGAAGGGTGCTTCCAAAATACATCCCCAAATAAAAAACAGAGCAATATGTGGACCTGCTTAGCACCCTAATACGAATGTAAAGACAGCAATGATGGTTGAGAGGAGATCAGGATATACTGGAAATGGTGTTTATGAAGAGGACTCCATGTTCACCATCTCAGGTATCTAAAAACTGATTTGAAGAACAAGTAATAGAGGTCCTTGCTATTTAGGAAAAGTCAAAGCAACCTCAAAAATGGGGGGGCAGGATGTTGTTATTAGTTTCCTTGATGAAATTTTCACCTTTAGGGAAACAAACTTGTATACATAATTTTGTATGTTATACTGCTATTTAAAACAGACTGAATTCTGAATAAAATCATCTTCCTAGGAAAGCATGTCCCTTTTCTAGAAGTGTCCACCCTGAGGAAGCTGTAGAAGACAGAACACAGAAAAGGGAAATGTAAGCCCTCTACCTGTAAGGATTGGGGCACTTGATGCTAAATTCAGCCCACTGAATTCAGTATTAAGTGCCAAATCAGCCCATTCTAAATGGAATATTCTTCTTTCCTTAATTACACAATTAAGCACAATGCTCCTTGCTCAGCTATTGAGTTCCATCTGAACGTTTTTCTTGTAGAAACACAAGGATTGAAACAAGGGCTAGACAACGTGTGGTACTGTGAATCACTGACTGATCTGTCCTTATTCTGGCTTTAGTCTCTCTTGCAAAGGGAACAGACCAATGTTAAGAGTTGTTACTATAAAAATTCATGGGTCTATTTCCTATTACATATTCTGTACAAATATCTCATACCTACAATAGATAGCATGAAAGTCATAGTAAGCATGAGGAATAACCGAATCTTAGAATCTTATCTGGGAAGTTTCTGAGAAACAGGTTTTTTTGTTTTTGTTTTTGTTTTTTTTTTTTGTGAGGGTTTCACTAATGTGCTTTGCAAAACAAAGTTTTAATTCATATACCATAAAATCCTTGACAGATTTTTCCCCTAAAGCTAACACTTATCATGTATTGCTGTTTTAAACAGTAATAAGGAGCTTCATGATGCCTACACATCACATATAAATTCCAATATTATGTTTATAGATAAACAACATATATAGTGTTATATTTATATTATTATATGTATCAATTATAAATAATATAAAATTTATTTGATAAATTAGGTCAAAAATAAAAAAAAAAAAGAGTTGTATGAAATCTCCTTCCCAAACACAAGTTACATTGTTTTTCGGGCCAAATACTTTAGCTTTTCTTTCTCTCAACACAAGTTTCCTAAGAAAATGCCAAAACCCCAGGAACTCTCATTTCTGTGATTGTGGTGGGAAGGGACATGAGTATCTCTTAGGAATAGCTTCAGTCTAGTTTGCAGGGAGGTTATCATAGTACCAAAGCAGGTTTATTGTGGGCTGTTGTAGGTGGCGATTAATATTTACTGTTGATATTACTTTTAGTAAAGCTGCAGTTTATCCTAAACAGCTGTATAACGAAATCATCACACAGAGACTGGGATTTATTTAATTAACCTAGAACACAACGCTGGGCAAAAGTTATTCCCTCTTAAACCTCCAAGCCCACATAGTTTCCTACCATTCAGATTTTATCCATTATACTTGCTTTTAGTGATATCTTAGTTCTGGTTCATTGCTGTAAGTTGTTCTAAGACCTCTCCTCCAGCCTCTGCTCTTCCAGCTTTTCTCCTTTTCTCCCAACTCCTCTGCCTCCCACTCCTTCCTCTCCTCTATCTACTCTCTTCTCCCTCCTACTCCTTCCTATCCATTGCTCAACATTATGGCTGGTTGTTTTATTTTGGCATGTTTACACAAAGTTGAGACAGGTGATGCTTAGAATAAATATCACAATGCAATGTCCGGATTGAAACCAGAGAGTGGGAGAGAGGAATCAGCATTTGAATGAACAAGGGTAAGGTGTATGCATTCCAAAAGAGCATTTTACCAACAGTGGGCTTTGAAATAGTGGTAAAGTATTTCAAATGAACACTTGAGATAGTCTTATTTATTTATTCACTTTATATCCAAGCTTAGCCCCCTCCCTTCCTTCCCAAGTCCCCCTCTCCCTCCCTCTTACCCCTCCCACCCCTCCACTATTGCTGAGATAAGAGGAGTCTTCCCACCAGGACCCCAGCTCATCAAATATCATCAGGATTGATGTTAGGTCTGGTGAGGCAGCCCAAAATGGGGTAGTGAACAGAAAGCGGTCAACAGAGTCCAACAGAGACAGCCCCTGTTCCTCTAACCAGAGAGTCACCTGAGCTGCCCTTCTGCTCCATCACTGTAGGAGCCCTAGATCCAGTCTATGCATGGGCCTTGGTTTGTGCTTCAGTCTCTGCTAGACCCTCTGGTTATTTGACTCTGCTTGTCGGCTATGCTAACAGACCCTTAACATATTCTTAATACAACAAGGTTTTCTCTACACTGTAGTATATTTGGATTGAAAACACAAAGGTAAAGCGAAAAAGAATAAAAAAAAAAAAAAAACAAACTTAGAATACCAACAACTAGCTCTCCATAGACAGCAATTTAACAAAATAAAAGTATTTTTGAATCAAACATGAATCATGAGTTAGAATGTGGTTAATCGTCTTGTGTAATGTCAGTTGCCAGAGTATGCATTCTAATTCTATTTAATTAGTCATGGACTGCTTCTCCTTTTTATCTAACATTCTAGAGAAGTATTCACCCAGGAATATTTGTTCTTTAATTACTACATATTATCCTGTAACCTTTCATAGCAGGTTTCACAAACATACTCTCTGACGGGACCAACAGTAAACATTTTCTGCTTTGTAGAACTTTCCATTGCAACTATTCTTCTCTGTCACTGTGGTATGAAAGTAGTAATCAGTAATGAAAACAGAATGTGTAGCTGTGTCCAAATAAAACTTATTTATAACAACAGGACATCGGCTGTAGACATGGCCTGAGGGTCAATTTCTCCAGCCTCCGTTTGAGTGGAAATGGAGTTCTTGTGAAAGTGTTTTGCCAAGGTTCATCCAGCTCCATCAGGTTCTGTTTTAATTTTACCATGCAACAGAACCTCGGATGTTTATCTAAAACTACTGAGTATTATTTTTAGTGAAATTTATGATCATGGTAACAACTTTCCCCAAAAGCACTTTTATAACCAAAGTATTACTATTGTGTTTCAACTGACAGACTAGTTGTTCGTGAAATATGAGTTCACTTGTATATGGTTACTCCAAAGAAAGCAACTCTGCAGGTACTCTGAAGAAGTTACATTTCTGTTTTCCTACTAGTCTCAAATGTCATATGACTCATTTCTGAGTCAGTACAGTATGAGCCAAAAACCCAGGAGGACTTCTTCAAGTGCTAGCATAAAAAAAAAATTTTCCCCTCCTAAATTTTTCCTATCATTCTGGCAGAAAGAATTCCAGGAAAAAATAAAATAAAAAAAAAAAAAAAGAAATTTAGAAGGCTCCAGAGTACAAAGCCAAAGTTGCTACAGAATGAACAAATGTATGATGTACAGTAAGTAATGTAATTTTGTAGTTTTTAGAATGTAAAATTAAAGAATTACTTTTACAGGAGCATCTGATTAAAGAAATACCATCTGATGCACACAATGGAAGCAGGACACATTCACAAACAAAAGTAATACATGTAGAATTGTCTAGAATTTGTAATGTGGTCCATTATAATAATAATTAGTGGGATGGAAAATTGTATTTTGTACAATACTATTATGATATTAGTACACATAATAAAATTTAACTTCTTAATTGCAAAAGACATTAACTCTCTAATATATGAGTGGATCAGAGGAAGGGGGGAAGAGGGAGGAAGGGTGGGACCAGTAGGAGAACAGGGAGGGAGCTACAATCAGGATGTAAATTGAATAAATTATAAAAAGAAATACAAATTAAAAAACTTAAAAAAGCACTGAAATCATCAAATTTCTAAATGTAGTATTTAAAACTAAACAACAGTTAAAGAAAATTTTAAAGGTAAATGTTTGATTATAGATTTGACAATGAAGTCTTTTTTTAGCTGTGATGTTAAATCCTTTTGGCTATATTCGGATTTATTAGATATTTCTGTGCCTTGTGAATGTATATTTTTGAAATTGTTGACCATCTTTGCAAATAACATTTTTTTATCTATTGGGGGAACTGACCTGAAAATAGAGAATTGTGGGTCCTTATATTCCTGTGAGTTTGTTTGTTTGTTTTTTTATCATTTTAATGTCTTTAAATAGCTCACATGACCTGCGAACTGGTAGTATTTTAGTTTTCTTTGAGGTCTCTTCACTTCACACTGAACTGCAAGGACTTGGATTTCATGAGGCTTAGACTTTTCTTTGCACACTACTCCAAAGTCTCATTTCAATCACTGGTGGAACCATTAGAAGGTAGTGGGATCTTTGAGAGATGTTGTTGGAGCAAGCACATCATGGTAATCACATCACGGTAAGTGTGTTCTGGGAAAGCATAGTATGATACTGGTACCTCTCCATCCCATTTATTCTCCTTTTCCTGTTCTCTCTCTTCTCTTTTGTCTTCCAGAAGAAGCTTTGATTTGCTATAGCCCATATGAACCACCATGATGTTTTACATCATATACCAAAAGAAATGACATCATGATGATAAAACCTTGGGTTCTTGAAATTCTAAGCCTAAAACCTTCTGAAAGCTGCTTGTCTGGGTAATTTTCTTAGAATGCCAGAAAAGTGACTGTCACACAGGTAACTATTTTCAGCCTCTACCGTATCTACATGGAAGTTCTCTGATTCTTGGCTTTTTATTCTCTACATCCTTCTTATGAGAAACAATGACAATGTCAAAGGTAAAAAGGTTTTCAAAATCACCATTCCTATTGATCATCATTTCAGAATACTTGTACACTTCCTCAGCTCATCCTACAAGATCTGATGGGAATGCTTACAAATGTAGCTCACAGACACTGGGGGGAAAGATGAGCCAAAATTTCTTGATATTATTCAGAATTAATGTGTGCTGAAAGGATAGAGATCTGCCGCAAGAAATGTGCATGAGTGCCCGACTCTGTGTGTGTGTGTGTGTGTGTGTGTGTGTGTGTATCTGTGTATGTACGTATGTGTGCTCTGTGTTTGTGCCCTGTGGTTCATGCTCATGAGTGTGTATACAGAATTAGAGATGGGAGGGTGGTGCAATCATAAGACTATACCAAGAAAAAGAGAGTTTATGATGCTTCCATTGGGGAACTGTGGCTGTATCCATGTACAATCTGTGGTAAGTCCTGTAAGAGCCCCAAGACTTGCATTAAAAATGCAAGAGAAAACATGTCTGTGCTACAGAGGAAACTGGATTCCAGGCATACCAATCATCTTTTAATTGGAAACTTGCTTTTGAGATTTATCTCCTGTTATTTCACCTCGGAGGGACCTTGAAGCAGCTGGGAGGGAAGACAGAATTAAGAGAACAAGAACAATGGATATGTTCTTGGATATTCATCATCACCATAGCCTAGGGAGCAGGGTCGTTAAAGCAGAGATGAACGTGGAGTGTGAAGTGACATTTGAGGGAAAACTCCAGCTAAAAAGAGAGCTAGAACACATAATATTTGATGGATAAGGAGGTGGGAAGGACTTGGCAGAATCTGAAGGGCAGGGAAACATGATCAGAATATGTTGTATAAAAAAAGTCTAACAAAACAAATCAAAAATACCTGAGCTAAGTTCCTTAAATACTAAACAAGACCTACAATTTTTTAATGGCAAACAGCTTGTTAGTCAGCCTTAACGGGTGCTGGCAAAAAAGAAAATTCAATGGGTAAAAATGAATGTCACACCCCATTTTATACCTCTGAATATCTTCATGAATGGATAGTTTAAAGATGAAACAGCTTCTAAGAAGAACCTGGAAACACCGAAGATGTCCCTCAGCTGAGGAATGGATACAGAAATTGTAGTACATTTACACAACGGACTACTACTCAGCACTTAAAAACAAGGAAATCATGAAATTTGCAGAAACATGGTGGAATCTGGAAAAGATCATCCTGAGTAAGTTATCCCAGAAGTAGAAAGACAGACACAGTATATACTCACTTATTAGTGGATATTAGTCATGTAATATAGGATAAACATACTGAAATCTGTACACCTAAAGAAGATAAACAAGAAGGAGGTCCCTGAGTAAGATGATCAATCCTCACTCAGAAAGACAAACAGGATGGACATTGGAAGAAGGCGAGAACAGGAAACAGGGCAGGAGCCTACCACAGAGGGCCTCTGAAAGACTCTACCCAGATGGTGAGACTCGTAACCAAACTTTGAGCAGAGTGCAGGGAATCTTAGGAAAGAAGGGGGATATAGTAAGACCTGGGGAGGAGAGGAGGTCCACAAGGAGAGCAACAGAACCAAAAAATCTGAGCACAGGGGTCTTTCCTGAGACTGATACTCCAACCAAGGTCCATTCATGGATATAACCTAGAACTCCTGCTTAGATGTAGTCCATGGCAGCTCTGTCTCCAAGTGGATATCCTACTAGGAGGAACATGGACCATCTCTGACATGAACTGTGGCTGGCTCTTTGATCACCAACCCCTGAGTGGGGAGCAGCCTTATCAGGACACAGAGAAAGACAATGCAGCCAGTCCTGATGAGATCTGATAGACTATGGTTAAGAAAGAAGGGGAGGAGGCTCTCCCCTCTCGGTGAACTTGGAGAGGGGCATGGGAGGAGATGAGGGAGAGAAGGTGGGGTTGGGAAAAAATGAGGTAGGGGGCTACAGGTGGGATTAAAAGTGGATAAACTGTAATTAAATTTAAAAAAATTAAAGAAAATATGAAAATAAACATATGAAGCTATACAATGACTTTGTCCCTCTAAATTGTTATTTTTGAGTCTTTGAACTTATGAATGCTATGAATTTTCCAGGTGTTTTGAAACAAGCTGAATATTAATATTACTCATGCTAGCTCGCTCTAATTTTTATTCTTATATTATCTTTACTATTTCTTGACTTAGTCAAAGCTCAGCTTGAGCACTAATAATAATGGAAACTAGCATGATACTGTGAAATTGTTTCTATGTGTGTGCCTTTGAAAATATTTATATTTTATAAGCATTTTTTATTTTTATCATTTATTACTATTTATTCATTTTGTAGCCTGGGTGTAGCCCCTTCCCTCAGCTCCTCAGAGTCCCGCCTCTTCCCTCTTCTTCCTCTATGCCCCTCCCATGGTCCACTGATAAGGGAGGTCCTCCTCCCCTATTTTATAAATATTAAGCTTTGTAAATAATAATTAATATTTTAATATACATATTTATTGTAATAATTTTGTTTTTCACTACACAAGTATCTGGAGCTGACATGCTGTCTGTTCTACCTTAATCCATTTATCAAGTCATTTGACTCCCATTTATTGAAATAATATAATGACAAGCATTAGGATGCCATAAGAAACAAAATAAAAATGTTAATATTAATTAAAAAGAAAATAAAAAAGACTTAATTAAAAAGAAAATAAACAGATCTTTGTCACTATTATATATAGTGTATATATATATATGTAACAAATAGTAATAAAAACAGAGTTTATACATCATATAGAAACTTTTCATTCGGTGACAGTATTGTTCTAAAATGCATACATATTACACATCATTAACAAACACATTGATGACTCAGATTAATTCAGGGAAATGCTGCCAAATTTGACATTTTTTACATTGCATTTGTTACCTACTTTTAAAATTTGTTAAAAAAATAAATATTGTAAAGACTATTCATTGCAACCCTGATAAAGAGCCTAGCAAATCTAAAATACCACATTATTCACTATTTGTAAGGTGAAAAAGAAGCACATTGCTATTTAAGTTCTTTAAGTTCTTTATGTGTGTATATCTTTATGTGTGTAAAGTATACTTTTCATATATGTACAATAACTCATCAATAACTTATGAGAAAACATTTTGTTTCATACTGAACAGAGTGATACAGTTCATCACACTAGAGTTAAGACTCATTTTAATGTTGTTAAATGTTCGTTATTTTTTTAATTTAATTTATTTATTTATTACAATTTATTCACTTTGTACCCCCACTGCAGCCCCTCTCTTTTCTTCTCCTCATCCCATCCACCCTCCCTCTTCTCCCACTATGCCCTTTCCCTAGTCCCCTGATAGGGAAGGACCTCCTCCCCTTCTATCTGACCCTACCTTATCAGGTCTCATCAAGGCTGGCTGCATCTTCTTCCTCTATGGCCTGGCAAGGCTGAAAAATAATTTATTTATTATTATTTATGGATATGTTTTAATTCTTTTATAGAAGCAATGTTCAATTAAAATTCTTAAATGCCCACTTGTGTTAGGGGTAAATTATGATACACATACAGAAAGTATGTTTTAGGTGTCTAAGTGAGACTCAAAGAAATAAATATTTTCTTTTCATAATATTAGGATGATGAATAGTAAACCTGGAAGGTGTTTTAAAACATATAAGTGGAACAACTGTAGTGGCATAAGGCTTTGCTCCCAGCACTCAAGAGTCATAGGCAAGTGTACATATATGATTTCAAGCCTGACCTGGTCTACATAGATAGTTCTAACCCATCCAAAGCTAAATAGAGTGTCTCCAACTCTCTGTGTTTATGTGAATGTGTATTTGTATGCATGTGTGTTTAGTCAACAAAATGCAGCATTATATATTATTCCTCAAATTTTAATATAAACCAAAATACTTTATACCTCCTTCATAAAAAATTAAAAATATGCTGTGATAGAATTAGGTTTTGAACAATAAGAAAAAAATGTTTGAAAATAGTATACAAAAGATTTATTCAGTTTTGTTACCATAGAAGAAATTACTAATGACTATCTTTTAAAGAAAGAGAATTTATAATTGCATCATTGCTAATGTATTGCTTTTTAATATACTGAAAATAATGACTTACTAAAATTAAATATATTTTAGAGATTGTGCTAATCTGGTAATTAATTCTGAAAAACAATTTCAAAGTTGCCTTGATTGATGTTTTTAAAGTAGTTATAAATTTAACACAGTTCTTTTGAGCAATGTATATGAAGAGCTATTGAGTGTTTGGCTCATTAAATTCACTGTACCAACATTTACTATTAGAAGATAATGTAGGCAAAGAAGTTAAATAAGTGAGTGTATTTATAGTAGCATGATTCATAATAGCTAAAACTGGAACAGTAAGATATTTACTGAAATATATTTTATATGAATTAATAATTGCATAGTTAAAAAGCAATTCTGAAGCCTGCTGAATAAGGAAACCTTGCATGATACAGGAAATATAATCCATAAAATTATACTATTATATTTACATTATGTAAATATGTACAAATCTAGATGAATGGGCCAGAGAGGAGCAACAGTTGATTGATTGGGTCATTGGTTTCTCTTTTTCCCCTGCAATAATACACTGCAAACATCATCAGAGATAAAATGTGTTTGAGGCATATAGTTTACCAAGATCTATATTTACATTATGCCATGCTATTGACACTCAGCTGAAGATGCACACTAAAATTATAATTGGCAATAGCTTTTTTCTTTCTTTCTCAACATTATGTATAAAAGTCATGCATTGTCAATTGCGGGAGCTTTCGATGAGATGAAATACAGATCCTGGTTTAGCCATCATTTTCTGGTTAAAAAATCAGGCTTCAGAAAGATTTACTATTTTGCTCCAGATCACAAAGCAGTTATGTGGCTGAAATGATATGTGAATCAAGTCATATCTAATTTCAAAGTCCTCTATTCATCCACCAGGAAGAAATGTATAATAAATAAATCTGTCTATTAGACACTGTAGAGTTTTCTATGAGGAAGTAATGTAAGACCTGTCAATACATATCTGTAGCAGAATGCTTTTTCTTCATAACAAAGCATCCTCTCAGCACACACCTTATTATAGACTTGGACTCCATTTCTCAGAATATTATTCTAGGTATTTTGTAGGCAAATGAAACGACACTGTAGGATGAGCCAGGTACTACTAGCCACACAATTACTTTAAATTGCATGGTATTTTCCAAACTTCCTATGTATGTCTTGATTTAATCTTCAAATTCTGAGGCCTCATTTATCATATGAACAACAACAACAACAAAACAATAGCGACAAAAACCAAAATAAAATAAAATAAAATAAAATAAAATAAAATAAAATAAAAACAACAAAACCCATTGGAGATGGTAGATAAAGTAATGATGGGCAGGGAACATGGGAAGGGAGCGGGGGCAGGAAGATGACCCAGGGGTTAAGAGCTCTAGCTGCTCAGGAGGACACAAATCCAAGTTCCCATAACCACATGCCAGCTGACAACCCCCTGCTGACTTCCAGCTCCTGGAGATTCAGCGCCCTCTCCAGGTGTTGATAGAGTGACCTGTGAATGTGACACACAGACATAGACACAAATCCAACACACATAAAATAATTCAAAGCTTAAAACCCTGGAATAGTCTCCTTTTCTAAAGAGAGAGGGGACTATGAAATATAGTCACCACGGAAACACTGAGTCACAGTGGCATTTTTTTTTCCTCTTGAAAAGAATAAAGTTATCTTAGTCCCAAAGCTGAATTGTGAATCATTTATTGGTATATTTGAGTATGTTAAACAGGGTTCATGTGAAATTTCTTATGTTAAAAAAACAGTGAAATATTTTGTTTCCTAAGTAAATTTTAAGTAGGTACTCTTTTCCTTATCTTTTCATCCTTTCTTTTTCTTTTCTTCCCTTTTTAATTTGATAAAGTATGTGTGGTGCACCCTGAAACTAGATGTGAACCTTAGATGGTCTATTCTTACAGTGTGTTGTGAACCATATCATGTGGATTAAGGGAAATGAAATGAACTATCTTTGCAGTTCCTATGCTCTCTTTGACATATATTTATTTTGCTTTTTAATTTCTCAAATTTCCAATGTATTGCATTCAAGAGCATTGTTATATGACTTTTGGTACAGAATTTAAAATATCTTGTTCTGGACAGGTGATTATTCAATGATTATAAAGGAAGTGGATTCATCCTTGATTTGTGACTACAAGTTCTGCTCATTTCTGTATTATTTAGTCTAGCTCTCATTCTGAAAGTGGAAAGGACTTCTTATTTATTACATCTAGAATTAGACTGATGAAGATAACGGAAAAATCCTAGAGAACTTTTATGTATCAATTTTTCTGACATGTGTGAAGTTGTTAGGATCTACAAAGTGCAGATACCAACAATACTAGTTTAATTACCAACAGCTTTGTATTTGGAAAGTTCATTTCCCTCCTCACACACACTCTCAATTTCTCCTCCTCTTCTCTATCATTTCCCTTCAGGTAGTCTCCCATATGTTTCCATATTAGTTGAAATATATATGTTATATTTATTATATAAGACTAAACATGTATGTATACATGAGTGTATGTGTGTGCTGCGTAAGTGTGCATGTAAAGTCCAGAGATTCAGAGAAACTTTGACTTAAATATCTTCCTCTGATCTTCACCATCTTGCCTGGATTTATCAATAGGACATTTTTAAAATATAGGTATACACAAAGCTTTTTTTTTTAGAGTTAAAAATACCTGGAAAACAACTGAAACATAAAAGTTAGACGCCAAAGATATGAGTGCTTTCTGGTTGTCTGGATTCTGCCAAAGTAGCAGAACTATAGTTCACAGAATTTCGCTGAATAAACAATTTTGGCGTGGGATTAATGAAAGGAAAAAGAATGTGATAATTGGCAAGACAGAAGTCTATAGCCATTATGCCATGAAGTCTTGAGGGCACAAAATACAACTGTAGCTCACAAGCATCCCTAATAGCAAATATATCTGATCTGACAAGACAATGGCCGATGCAGTGGTTTGTATACTGCTCTCTTAGGTCTAGAATTTAAATATAAACACAGTTACATGACAAGTGTAATGGCTATATGATACTGTCAACTTTCTTTTAATAAATTCCAATTATCCATCGATATTAGGAATAGTGAAGTAGAAATGAAGGTCTTCATAAAAATATCAAAATTCCAGTGTCTTCCTTCCTTGCTTCCTTCCTTTCTTTCTCTATTTCTTTATTTGGGCATTGTTTTCCGTGCAACTTAAAATTCTTAGGTATGATATATTTTTATAACCGATACTATTATTAATAACTACATTTTATTTTAATTGACATGCAAAATAATGAGTTTCATTATATTTCATAAATGCATGGTATTAAATTTTGCTCATATATCCTTAATCATAAGCCTCCCTTATCCCGCTGTCAGCCTTCCTTTCAAATAGTGCCCTATGCTTTCTTACATGTATAAAATATGAGTTTGTGTCTCTCTTAGTGCTTCTGTGCATGAATGTGTGTATGTGTATAATGTGTACAGGCCAGTCATTTATATTATTGTCTTCCTCTATTGCTCTCCACTTTAATTTTTGGGAGAAAGTCCATCAGCAGTTCTTGAATTCATGGATAAAATAGCTGGCCAGCACGCTAGAGGGATCCACTTGTGTTCATTGCCTCAGCACTAGGGTTAGAGGCATATATCACCACACTGTATTTTAGCACAGGTTCTAAACATGTGAAATCTGATTTACACATATGTTCTTCATTGGTTCATCCTCCAGGTCCCTCAATTGTATGCACACACCTATGCATATCTGCTTGTAAGTAAAGCCATGTAATACTTTGTAATTCTGTTATTGTCTTCTGTGGCTGCCTCTCGCCAACTCATTTTAAATTCTTTATCCCAACTCTCTCTGTTTTCACCACTTTGCTAGCAGCAACCTTCTGTGGACTTACTTACCCATCTTTCCATAGCAGCTAAACTACAATCATTATTCCCTGTCACCTCTGATTCTTCTGCTTGTCTCTCGAATCACTGTAAGACATGTGATTTTTAAACTGAGAGGCAAGTTATTCAACATACTGCCCTGTCCTCTCTTCTCAGGCATTTTTATAACTTTTTATAAAACGCACTCTAGAAACTCAGAAAGAGATAGTGGAAGTTAAGAGGAAGGAATGGATTCAAATGTGAAGTAAATATGTGCAGAGAGAGCCAGCAGCCTGGAGTTACAGGTAAGTTAAAGGTTACAAATCTTAGCTGAGGGACTTTGTAGTTTCAGCTGGCAAAGGGAAGAGGTTATGGAAAGAGAGTCAATGAGCAAATATGAAGATGGATTTACAGTGCCTGTAGGGTTCTCTTAACAGTTTTCTATTGAGCCTGTAACAAATCACTACAAGTGTAGTGGCTTTAAAACAACACAATTTTTTTATAGGTTCATAAGTCTTACACAGGTTTCACTTGGCTAAAGTTAGGATGCCAGGAGGGCTCTGCTCTCCCTAGGATGTGACACCTTTGGACTAGATGTGTGGCATTGTGCCATTTACCACAGTACTCCAGGGATTCAAAGGAATTATTTATGGCACAAAATCCCTCTAGCAAAGCTAAGCTTCCCATATGTCAAGGAAGAATTATGGTTGGGATATATTCTAGTTTTAAACTTAACAAAAATGTAAGCTTAGGCGTGTGACTCAAAAGGTAAAAATAGCCACAGCCTTTTGTTTGTTTTGTTTCACTATTTCTTGTAGCAGGAGAAATTCATCATCGCGTAATTTTTTTCAGGTTTCCTTTTAGAACGTGGAATACAATGTAGTTCTGATTTTGAGTGAGATTAGAAAATCTGGGGAAAGAAAAGCTTGAAAAGGCATAAATAGATTGTACACATTTTCCTATTAAACAATACGCCACATAAACCAGAGAAAAATAGTTACACTGTATTAATCTAATTATATAGCTCTATTAATGTTAATTCTGTCATTCTGGCTAGTGGAAAACTTTCATTTGTTCTTTTAAAAAGGTATTGATTTAAATTTCTGGTGAATGAGCATTCTTACCGGATTATAAACATATACCAGATGTACGCCCTGTGCTTCCAGATGTCAGAGAAAGATTTGGAACCCAAAGGGATGGCGTTATAGATGGTGTGAGCCACAGTGTGGCTGATGGGAACCAAACCCTGGTCCTCTGAAAGAGCACCAAGTGCTTTTATACCAGGAGTCATCTCTCCAGCCCATTTATTTTTCTTTATAATTATTTATTACAATTTATGCAATTTGTAGCCCTCTCCTTCATCTCCTCCCCATCCCACCTTCCATCCCTCTTTCCCTTAGTCCACTGATAGGGGAGGTACTCCTCACTTACTGCCTGACCCTAGCCTATCAGGTCCCATCAGTACTGACTGGATCCTTTTTGTCTGTGGCCTAGTTAAGCCAACTCGCCAGGGTTGAAATCTCTCTGATCATTTACCTCCTTCAGGATACAAAACACAGTCATGATGTAATTTTAACCAAGCTCGATAATCTAAAAATGGTAACCAATAGAAGAACAGTTTACCTCTTTAGTAAACAGATAGAAAGCTTGCTTGAAATCTGTAATCAGGGAATGTAGGATAAGTAGAATGCTAACTTAACATTTTTAAAATGTCATGCTAATATCTTCAAACTTTCTTTAGTTTTTTTTTTTTTTTCTCACAATTTCACAATCTAAAAAGAAAAACAGAAAGTCTTGTGGTATCACTATTCCTAGTTTTCTTAGAAAGAGCCAGGTTGATTATCACTAGAAATTTAAAGAATTTGAAGCCTGTTATTTCAATTAACTTTTCAAACAAACTTAAAAACAATATTGTTTGGCTTATAATATTTTCCATGTCTATTTGTTTCATTGGATTGTGATAACTACATGAACTTGATATGAAATGCAGTATCATACTGTTTGTCATATTGAAGAGAACAAATCTACTCAGACTTGGACATCCATCAACATTAATCCTGACTTCTAGATCTCCATCCCCCGTTGTCCACTTCCATCAGAATCTCTGTAAAGACTCTGACACCTAACCCCAGCTACTCTGACCTAAAGGGGAGAAAAACACTGACTTTCTTTCTATATATAACACAGTTTGCCTCTCTTACCAGCTACTTGGTATCTCCGTTTTACTCAGTCATTAATGGTCACTGGCAACTGACAAAACACAGTTTGCCTTTTGTTTTAACATAAGGCAAACATTTTATTTTATTTGAGGTGAAAAAGTATTATGTGTATGGTAACAACTACCTTTGTGAAGTGTGTAGAACACAACTTTTTTTTTGTATTCATCCATCACATCGGGTTCATGCAATCTTTCTGCACCATTTTCAATAATGACCCCTGACCTTAGAGGAGGGTTGGTATAGTTGATCCATGTTGGGCTCAACATTCTGCATGTTCTTGTTTTCTGTACCTTGACCAGCTGTGGTATTTTGTGTTAAATGTTGTCTACTGTAATCAGAAGCTTCTCTGAAAGTTGTTCAGCACACTAGTCTGTGAGTATAATGATAACCATTAAGAATCAGTTTACCTCTACTCTTGCCTGATGCGTCTAAAACAAAAAGGGGGAACTGTAGAGAGCTGCGGAATGCTATGCCTTAAAGATGGAGCTGGTTTCTGCCTTCCACCTTCCCGATGGTGAGTGCTCTCTGTCACGAACAACTCCACATTTGGCTAAGGCCGAGGATCTGGCTTGCTTCCATGTATGTGGACCTATCTGCATTGCCCCCGTGGCACGCCTGGGTTGGCTACCCAGAGGCTATTTAAGCTGTGGGCTGGCTTTCTCCGGGGTCCGAGGATTGTTCAATGTTCCTGAATAAACTGCATTGAAAAAAAAAAAAATAGAAAAAAAAAAAAAAAAAAAAGAAAAGAGACAGCATCTTAAACAAATGGTGCTGGTCTAACTGGATGTCTACATGTAGAAAAATGCAAATAGATCCATATTTATCACCCTGCATAAAACTCAAGTCCAAGTGGATCAAAAACCTCAACATAAAACCAAAACACTATACCTGCTAGAAGAAAAAGTGGAGAAGAGCTTTGAACTCATTGGCACGTGAGAACTTCTTGAACAGAACACCAACAGCACAGGCTCTAAGAGCAACAATAAATAAAAAAAAAAAAAAAAAAAAAAAGAATCAGTTTACCAGCCAGGCGCAGTGACCCATGCCTGTATCCCCCACACTCTGGGAAGCAGAGGCAGGTTGATCTCTGTGACGTTGAGGCCACTTTGGCCTACAAATTGAGTCCAGCATAGCTAACGCTACACAGAGAAACCTTATCTCAAGAAACCAAAAACCAAAACAAAAAACAAAAAAATCAGTTTACCATGTCCATTGATAGTGCCATGTCCATGACCTTAGCTCTTGGCTAATAACAGTGACAGGCATGAGTTTTATTTTGTGGCTCTGGACGTACATCAGAAAGCGGTTGTTTACTCCCATGATTTTCATGTCACTAATGTACCAGGCAACAAGTCTCCCCAAGGACAGTTGTTATGAAAGCTGTAAAATTTTAAGGTTGAGTAAGATTGATAATTTTCTCTTCAGGTAGTGTGCATAGAAGCCTCCAGCAAAGAAAATCTAGTCAAAATGGGTGAAGATTTGAGATGAATGCTTAATTTTTTTGTGCTGGGATTGCAATGACGTCTTACAATTAAATTATGAGTGGTAACCAGTGGCATTTATAATAGTAAATAATGTTTTTGCATCTAGGACCTCACTTTCCAACAATTCCAAAAGAAGTTCTGGCTTTGGGTTTTATATTTATATATATGTAAATGTTATAACTCGCACATTCACCAACAATATCTGTCAGGTAGATTTAAAATACCATATTGGACTATTATTAATATATGAGGCTTGTAACTTGTCAGTGATTATATAGTTTTATATCAGGATATAAAAGGATGTAGAGGCTGTTATGACATTCAGAATGTATTAAATTCCATACTGTAATTTGGATTAAAAAACCCATTTTCAGGCATAGCTTTATACAATATACTGTAATTCATTCATAAAATCAAAGAAATGGGGGCATGTCCGTCATCATATCAAAGAGAAGGACATGTTACATAAAGTAAGTAAACTGGAAAATGTCTTTATGGTCTTTTCATAGATAAGATCTGGGAAATTTACCTTAAAGAGACTAATATCAATAAGTAGTTGTGATGGTCAGAGAAATGAAAA
Organism: Meriones unguiculatus; assembly: GCF_030254825.1. Taxonomy (NCBI): domain Eukaryota; kingdom Metazoa; phylum Chordata; class Mammalia; order Rodentia; family Muridae; genus Meriones; species Meriones unguiculatus. The sequence goes on from NC_083363.1 coordinate 51,055,354, forward strand.
AAAAGAAAATTGTAATTGTCACAAACTTTAAGTCATAAAATAAATAAATTTGGAGGAACTTATATACATGATAACAATAATTAATAGCTTAACTTTCTGTACTTAGAAGCTGTATGACAGTATAGCAGATTATAGACATACACATTATAAATAACTTTGGGCATGAATGGATTTGTTAACTGACTAGATTGTGTTAACAGTTTCAGAAAATGTTGTAACAAATTCATCATGTCACACTAGCTACATGCCAATGAGGAGGGGGGAAATCTAATAAGGCTCCATTGGGACATGAAGGTTTACCGGCAATAGATGGGGACTGAGAGACTGAAAATCAGTCTTTTCCAGGCCAGAGCTTCCTATGTATGTATCAATAATAATGACAGGAGATGAAGTCTTGAATTTGGGAGGGGAATGACATTGCATAGTTGCTCAACAGCAATCGGAGGATAGAAATAATATAACACACTGCTCACGTATGACATTTTCAAACCTTTTTAATCATCAAAATATCAAGTATGTCATATGTTTTACCACATATATCTCAATTAAGATAGTGTATGCAACAAAAAATTATGTCTACATATTGATATGATTTATCACAGTAATTTCATTATGAGAAGTCATAACTGTAATTCTGCAAGCCACAGTCCTCGTCTACTCCTAGTTATTCCCATTGTATGTATTTTTGATATTGTAGTAAATTTCTCTTGATTAACATAGGGAATTTTTTTGTTTGTTTGCGGAGACCTATCTATTACTATTCAACTACATTTCATTCTCACTAATCATTTGCAAACATTTAAGCTATGGTACTACAAGTATAGGATTGCCATGTGTCAAAAATGTATAAACCAATAAGAAATTAAAGCAACTTTCATGAGGACCTCATAATAAATTTTGAACGTTCAACACATTAAACTGATGGACTAAGCTCAGTCACTCACCAATGTGGAAGGCAGCAACTGTTCTTGTATTGTCCATAAGTTCCTCACTCATTAAATATTTCTTAGGTATGCTTGTTAAACATTGGCTTAGAATATCATTAGAGAATCTTATATATACTGTATTGATTTCCAAACTTATAATAAATTTTCACAATACTGCTGAAGTAAACAAAATCAATAAATAAAATTTAGTGCTGGGATTTACCTTTATTAACTAATTATAACTCTGCCTTGATATTATTATAACTGCTTTTAAAGTCATTTGCTAAGGCACCTACAAAATATAGTTTGTGCTTACTCAAAAGTTTCAATAGAAAAAATTCATAAATGCAATTTTGTTTCATTATGCTTATAATTATGCTGTCATCTTGAGTTACAGGTAATTAGTAATAAGTTTTTCTTCATAATCATAAAATTGTTTATTTTCTGAGAATAATAACAATCTTCTTACATTACATCAAAATGTGCTGTTGCTACTGACAACAGAGTTCCTTTAAAGTAATTTCTTATAGATGATTTTTTCTAAATAGCTCTTCATTATATGAAACACTATGAGATCTCAAACACTGTGATCATATGTATGTTAGTCTTCTATCATCTCATATTTTTATATTACAGAGTTTTACTTATTTAAAGACTTTTATCATCCTGTCAACATAGTTTTCTCATAGGCCTATTGCAAAGAAAATAACCTGTCTTATATTTGTCTAGTAGTTTAAATATATTCTAAAAGTGAACATTTCATTATATTTCTCTAATCAACAAAAGCAATATTTGGTTTGTTTATTTTGGTCAACTTAATACATTGAAAATTTATATTTATTATTTCACTATTATTCTTTGCAATGAAGTATTTCTTATTTTAGATTTTTAAATTATTATTATAATTTATTACAACTTATTCAATTTGTATCCCGGATGTAGCTCCCTCTCTTATCCCCTCCCAATCCTACCCTCTTGCAGTCTTCTCCTCCTTTCCCCCATGCCCTAGTCCACTCATAGGGGAGGTCCTCCTCCCCTTCCATCTTACCCTAGCCTATCAAGTCTCATCAGGACTGGCTGCATTGTCTTCCTCTGTGGCCTGGAAAGGCTACCTCCTGCCCCAGGGGAGGTTATCAGAGAGCCTGTCACTGAGTTCATGTCAGAGAAAGCCCCTGCTTCTCTTACTAGGGAACCTACTTGGAGACTGACTCTATGGGCTACATCTAAGCAGGGATTTTAGGTCCTCTCCATGCATGGTCTCTGTTGAGGTATCATTCTCTTCAGGGTCCCCAGTGCTCCTTATTTTTGGATCTGTTTGGTTTTCTTTTGAAGCTCCTGTGCCCTCCATGTCTTTCTATATCCTGCTTCTTTCATAAAATTTGGTGCATTCTGCCCAAAGTTTGACTATGTGTCTCAGGATCATTTTGAATAAATATCTTAACCTCCAATTTGTGGGTTGTGCATGGGGCTTGTTACTGTGCATACAATAGGAATAAATATATAGATATTTTATGTTATACTCACAATTATCCACACTGTAAGAAGTACTTGTACAGAATGTCAGGTGTTGTACACAAACTCAAATTATTTTAAAAATACCTAAGATTTAAATTAACAAGACTGCTAATCAATGTCAATATCATAGAATAGTAGTAAATTATACATTTTCTTTCTATATGAAAAAAAAAACCAATTGTAAGTATTTCTAGTTTTACTTGTGATTTAAATAAATGTCCCAATCTGACTTTTCTAGGAAATATTCTAGAGTGAGAAATAGTATTTAAACTTGTGTAGATCGAGAGTCAAAAATTATTATGGCAGTTGTTTTTAGTGTGAATGTTTGGTGAAAATCAAGTTCTTTCTCATAACCCTAATTTACCTTCACCCCAATCCTCAAACAAAGCCTGTGCCCCACCCTGGGAGTTCCAACCCAATCTGAAGAAGACTGATTGTACCTTCAAAATCTTCAGACTTGGGCCAGAATGCAAATTCTGTTTATACACACGTATTGTCCACTTCTTTTTTCTATATTATTGATTCATTTTTTAATAATTACAATTTATCAACTTTGTATTCCAGCTGTATCCCCCTCCATTGTCCCCTCCCAATCCCATCCCTCCTTCCTCTTCTACTCCCAAGCCTCTCTCTAAGTCCATTGATATGGGTGATCCTCATCCCCTTCCATCACAACATAGTCTATAAGGTCTCATTAGGACTGGATACCTTTTCTTCCTCTATGGCCTGACAAGGCTGCTCCACACTCAGGGGATGGTGATAAAAGAGCCAGCCACTGACTTCATGCCAGACACAGTCCCTGTTCCCCTTACTAGGGTACACCCTTGGATACTGAGCTGCCATTGTCTACATCTGAGAAGGGATTCTAGGTTATCTCCATGAATGGTCCTTGGTTGGAGTACCAGTCTCAGAAAAGATGCCTGTGCTCATATTTTTGGTTCTCTTGTTTTCCTTGTGGAGCTCCCGTTCCCTCCCTCCCTCATTCCAGGTTTTACTTCTCCCTCTTCTTTCCTCAGATTCTCTGCCCTCTGCCCAAAATTTGGTTATGAGTCTCAGCATCTGCTTTGATACACTGCTGGGTAGAGTCTTTCAGAGACTCTCTGTGGTAGGCTCCTTTCCCGTTTCCTGTTTTCTCCCTCTTCCGATGTCCACCCCATTTGTCTTTCTGAGTGAGGATTGATCATCTTATCCAGGGTTCTCCTTCTTGCTTAGCTTCTTTAGGTGTACAGATTTAGTACGTTTATCCTATATTATATGTCTAATATCCACTGATAAGTGAGTATGTACCATGTGTGTCTTTCTACTTCTGAGATACTTCACTGAGGATGATCTTTTCTAAATCCCACCATGTGCCTGCAAATTTCATGATTTCCTTGTTTTTAATTGCTGAGTAGTATTCCATTGTGTAAATGTACCGCGATTTCTGTATCCATTTTTCCGTTGAGGAACATCTGGATTCTTTCCAGGTTCTGGCTATTACAAATAAAGCTGCTATAAACATGGTTGAACAAATGTCCTTGCGTGTACTTGAGTGTATTTTGGATATCTGCCTAGGAGTGGTATAGCTGGATCTTGAGGAAGCACTATTCCTAATTGTCTGAAAAAGCACCAGATTGATTTCCAAATTGGTTGTTCAAGTTCACATTCCCACCAGCAATGGAGGAGGGTTCCCCTTTCTCCAGAACCTCTCCAGCATGTATTGTCACTTGAGTTTTTCATCTTAGAAATTCTGATGGGTATAAGGTGATATGTCAGAGTCATTTTAATTTGCATTTCTCTGTTGAGTAAGGATGTTGATAATTTCTTTAAGTGTTTCTCTGACATTCTATATTCCCCTATAGAGAATTCTCTGTTTAGCTCTGTACCTCATTTTTTAATTGGATTACTAGATTTGTTGCCTTTTATCTTTTTGAGTTCTTTATCTATTCTGGATATTAACCCTCTGTCAGATATAGGCTGTAATTTTGTTCTGATGGCAGTGTTCTTTGCTTTACAGAAGCTTTTCAGTTTCATGAGGTTCAGGAACAAAACACTTTTCTGTCTTCTGTGCTACATAATACACAGAATACATTCACCTAGATTTTTTACAAAAATACAAACAGCATTCTAGTTTAAGAGATTTCGTCTTTGCTTTCCAAATATTAAAAGAACAAATTATAAATTTTGCCAAAGTGTTTAAAACAAATTATAAACAAATTATTAAAGAACAAATCTTAAAAGAACAATTATAAATTTTACCAAAGTATTTAAGGAGTTTAAGGAAGCCATAAACAAGTACTCAGCTCTAGCAACACACATTCAGACAACACAGAATAAATTAAGCAAGTTGCATTTATATGTGTTCATTCATACGTGTTCATTTCAAAATATTTAAAGAAGAGGAAATCATAAATTTGGAAGGAGGACGATATGAGAAACAGGAAGAAAGGGGGTGATGTAATTGTTTATTGATTAAATTTATGAAGATAAATTATATCATTAAGGAAGGCTAATACATTACAAGAAAGATGGAGTGACTTTATGAAATAATGTGCTATGCTGTCAACTGGTTTGGAAGCATCAGAAGATAATGAGACTACATAGAATGAATGCACCGGGCTGATACAGGAGATTGCCAGGTCCAGAATCACATGCACAGTTCTTTATCTGCTGATGTACAGAACATAGTTTACTTTCTCTTTTAGTTCTTATTTTGTATTTTTAATCGATTCTTTATTTTTTCTTCTGAGTAAAAAAAAGAAAAAAATCAAAAGAATTCCACATAACCTGTACAGAAGTCGTAGATTTTTTTTTTCCAGTGGATTCAAATGTAGCCAAAATTCTGCTAGGCAAAGCAGAACATTTCTTTGCATATGCTCTGAGAAAGTCACTAATGTATATCATCCCTTTTCATTTGATAGGCAATTATTGGTATTATAATTCAAGAATTGATTTCAAAATTCATAAAATGATGGACAAACATGAATCAATTCATCCTAGCACCCTTAGATTACAGACCCTTCTGACATTCTGCTGAGAAGGTGAAGGAGCTGATGGTGGCACCTTTCCTCTCAGAGACAGCAGTGACGCACTCCGGGGAGGAAGGGTGAACATTAAGAGCCAAATACCACGTTCTAGACAAAGAAAATGATTTTGTAGAGAACAAAACTTTGAAACATTAATTTTTTTCACTAGAAATCATAAATTGTTATTCTTCCCTACACTGAAAAGAAAGGGCAATATTCAATCACCATGCCTAATTATGGGAGGTTTGGGGTTGACATGTATTCTGATTTGAGTTAGTTACTCTGTCACCCTAGACAGGGATATAAATGGACTTTCTGATCACTACAAGTTCTCTGTCATCATCTAATTACTTGGGTGAAACAGTGTTATGCTGTGCTGTGTTTTTTTTTTTTTATTTTTACTAAAATTCCATTTTGGACTATTATTGAGTCTGTGTTTCCAACTGTTGATTTAATTTCTTACTGATTCAGGGTCTTTTATTTCATATCATAGTTGATGAGGGAGGGTGGGATTGAAAAGGAATGAAGGAAGGGACTACAGCAAAGCGAATAAAATGTAATTAATGTAAAATAATTTAAAAAGAAAAATCCATAAATAAGTAACCATATTATTTTTTCATTCACCTCAATTTATATCTAACACATTAAAGCTTACACACATATACAAATATGATTTGAATGAAATTAAGCCACATAGGGTGACATTAATCCCTCCAAGAGCTATAGACCATCTAATAAAAACTACTGTACCAGACCCCCCATACAAACAAACAAACAAAAAACTCCTTTGTGAATTGTTGGTCAGCCGAGTCCAAGAAACTCTGAAAATATGCTGCTTTGAGCTTACTTGCCTCCCAGATATGAGAGATAATTACCTGTTGCAGAAGATAACATGCATTTTGGACTCACATCTAAGAGAACCTAAGCTGTATCTAACCTGAAAGCCTCCTCCATGAAGAGCAAGCTTTCACAATACCAGAAAGTGGTAAAAAAAAAAAAAAAAAAACTATCAGCACAGGACAGGGAATCATCCCGGACAACTACCCAGCTGCCACGGCTATGAGCCACAGCAATGACCAACATGGCATTGGTCAACATTGTACCCCTAAGGTGCCTTAATGCTCCTTATCTCTTCTTGTTCAACAGTGGCTGTCTAATTATATTTAACACTCACTCAACATGGCTGGCACTAAAAATCGACCCAACTACCAAGGGCTAGTGAGAATAACCTCATTAATAAACCAGTATAGTCCTTAGTGAATTCTAAATATTTATCTTTATAGCCACAGGTAAATGTAGCTCTTAAACTACTAAAGCAGGTTCTGTTTGCAACAGATAGAGACTACTACTGAAATCCAGTATAGAACCAAAGGCAAAAGGCAATGGATAATGACAGGCAGGAGAGGTAGAATATCTCTATTCTGTATCTGTATCTGTATCTGTGTCTGTAACTTCTATTGAAAACCTGTATAACAGACATGGAAGAAGGGGGCGTCAATCTCTGTATGCTTGCTCTTATCACTAACAAGTTCACTCCTTCTCTGGCATTAGAGCCTACTTCTTTGTGCTTCCAGCATATATTAAACATCAGCATTAGAGGAGCTATCTGCCTGAGAACAACTACTGAATTATTGTATATTTATTTGCAGTCATTGTTGATTTAGCTGGAGGATGGCCTGTAAGTAATTCTAATAAACCTCCCCTTTATATATATATATATATATATATATATATATATATATCCATATATATATATATAATAGAGAGAGGATATAAATATATATGAATATGTATATATATTCATTCTATGTATATATATAATATGTATATAATACATAATATATATATATTCATTCTAGATAACCATGACTGACTAACACACAAATGTCTATGAATGCATATTGTCTGTTTAGATGTCATATCTAGCCATCTACACATAAATATATAGAATGTGTACTCAAGCATGTAAATCTATATAGTTCACAAAAATGAAAGAAATTTTTATTTTCATATCTATGAATTCATTTAGCATGGATATTTTCAAAGTCATTAAAAGAGATTTTATGTGAATTCCTTCTTCTATAGACAAAAAATTGAAATTCAGTCATCTTGAATGTATTCTGTCCTTATTTCAGATGAAAGGCTTTAAGTTATGAGCTGAGGATATTCATAGGCTTATTGAATCTTCAAGTATGGGTGCATGTTCGATGATCACTAATCTCACATCCTAAGCCATGCATGTATTTGGCCTTTAATACATTTTTCCCATTGCTCTTCATGCATTTTCTTCAGTGACTGGAAAATCATTTTCTTAAGTCAAGTCACCTCATTTTCTGAGAACTGAAATATGGATTCTCATAGCTGTGACCTATTGATCTTTGTGTTGCTCTCCAAGATTGTCAAGTTTAATCACTCACCCACAAGGCAGAGCTGTTTGTGATTAACAATGGCTCCTTGTTAACTTCCCTAAGGTGGGGTAAAAAACTACAATGAAAGAACTTCAGTTCTTCCTTTCAGCCATGCTTTGGTAAAATTCTCACTCTTGTAAGTTCTCTCTTTCCAACATACCTCATGTAGTAACTTTTCTCTTAAATTACAAAGTAGATTCAAAAAATTCCTGCAGCATTCGGAGTCCTGGCTGTCTTTAAAACCATGTATATGATTTTCCTTCTGTGAAAATTAGTGCCATGTAGGATTCTTGTCATTTTCTTAGTTGGAATTTATATTTTAAATGGTTGTTTTACATAATTAGAAGTAATTAAATATGGCTATTGTGATGGTATGAAGTGTTTCATATGTGTAACATAAGTAGTATTGATTTAAGTATACCTAAGTGCGTAGTTTTGCTTAATTTATGCATTTACATTGATAAATAAAGATCATATATTTATTTTTATTTCCTTTTGTTTTGTTTTGTTTTGTTTTTGATACAGGGTTTCTCTGTGTAGCCTTGGCTGTCCTGGACTTGCTTTGTGGACTAAGCTGGCCTCTAACCCAGAAACATCTACCTGCCTCTGCTTCCATGAATCCTGGGCTTAAAAGCATGTGCCACCATGCCAGTCTTATTTTTTAATCTCTTTCTCTTTATTTCTACACTAATTCTGTGTTTCTTCTTGACTATTAAAATAAAAGGAAAACAAACTCTTTACATTATATATATTTATATATTCTGAAAATGATGAAACTAAAAATTAACTTCAGTCTATTCATTAATTGTTAACATAGCCACAATATAGCTAATGCTATTAGAATTTTTTTTGAAAATTGTCTTTTTGTGATATACAAGTACAGGTTATGTTTCCTTACTGCTGTAATTCTTATTGCCTTTACAAAGAAATAAGACTTGATAACCACTCACAAATGAATATTGAGTTTCTCCAAGAAAGTCTCACTGGGGAAACGAACTACTCTTAAATTTAGTTTGAATGCCCAGCAGTAGACAACCAACAGAAAATGAACTCAACAACATCTTTAGCGGTTCCTTGACTTTGCATCTATATTTTTTTTCTTGTGCCATTTCTTGGGCTTTTTCTTCTGTTTGTTTGTTTGTTTTGTCTTATTCTAATCTGTGTTTGTTCTATTTTGTTATAGAATTGTATTATTATGCCATAGTTGCCTGTTTAGTGAGAGACAGAAAGGGGTGGATCTGGAGGTTAGGGGAAGTACAGAGAAACTAAGAGAAACAGAGGAATGGAAAACCATAAACAAGGTACATTATGTGAAAACAAAATATACAAACAAAAGCCAGACAAAATTATAAGAAACTGTCTTGGGATTCTGAAGACCAGAAAGTCACATACAAGACATTAACTCCCTGATTTCCCACAATCAACACCACAAGGATGCTAGTCTCGCTCAGGCAGGTTTCTTAAAATGAACAAGATGGCAGACACCTGTGTGACTCTCAGCATTTTTGGATACAATGTGGATTCTTTAAAGGACCACATTCAGGTCTTATTACATGTGTATTTGGAGGTTTGCATCAAGCATCCGGATTTCCAATCCTGTTAGATCTCTGCACGCTTATATGGGTTTCACATGACATTCTGACAGCTCCAACATATCAAGCTGCTACAACAAAAGTGGGATTTTTTTTTTCAAATATTTTCATTATCTTATAGAAAATCAAGAGGGAACTAGTTACTCAACCACTTTTTGTAATGTGCTAGAATGATGTGCCTGTCCTCTGTATTTAAAGCAAAACACCAAATATTAATTTGAGAATACCTAACACTGGGTATTGCCTTCTCCTTTCACAACAATGTTTCCCTCAAGGCAGTCTCTGAGAGTGCCTCAAACTATGAGGCAGGAGGCATCATTTTCCTTTTCTTCATTTCACCCAGAGGAAGTAATCATAGATAGGATCTTAAGGGATACATAAGACCCAGACTAGTAGGTTTGCAAGTACACTGTATACAAAAGTAACTGTCTTTCCTACTTTCTACAAGGCATTTTCTGAAGAATCTTGGAAGCGTTGTTTGGGAGGAAAGGAAGGGAGTTAATGTTCAGAAAATATTTATGTTTTTGTTACTGCTTTACCTTTTTCTTAGCTAATTTCTAAAATGATAAATAGCTAATTGATATCAAGTATATATATAAACATATAGATAGATAGATATAATTTTGTAGTTGCAAATGTGGCTCTCATTTCCAGATAGTTTTTAAATTATTAATTGTATTAAATTTAAATTAAAATTAATGAGGCTTAAGAAAACAAACATGAGTTTGATGATTTCTATTTCAAAGAAAGAATCAATTTCTTAAGTCTGGTAGCAGTAAATAGCACACACAAACACACATATATCACATAGATAAGATATAAATAGATTATATAAAGATGATAATGTTAGATAGAAAAAGAGATAGAGAGAGATATTTGTGGGGATTGTACTTCTGTATATAGTTGTAAAAACTTGTCAGTTTTTCTCGGAACAAAGATATCCTTAAGAGAGCAAAATAAAAGAATGTTATGTAATGTGTCTACATTGCTCTCAAATAAAAACCTAGCTAGACTAGAAACCTGTGTACTGAATATTAGCATATCTGTTACATGTGTTCCCTTTAAATTTCAGTCCCCTCAGCAGGCAATTCTCTATGTACAGAAAAGTCAAAAAAGATGATAGAGCAGGGAAATCATTTTGAATACAATGTATATTTCATCAATTAAAAAACATAGAAATTCACATGATTTTTCTAAATCATTCTGTGTTATTTTAGCACCTTCCTCACATACATGGTCTTTAGAAAACTGGTATCCAGAAAATAAATATGACAACAAGGAAAAAGAGTGAAAATTTTGATTCTGAATAAATACTGGTATAGAAGATAAAGAAGGGTTGTATCACAATTTGAATCCTGAAGTTTCAACACAATTCTTTGCAAAGTTCAGTTCCCCCCAAAAAAGGATCTCCCCTAGAAGGGAAAATAGAATGGATTTCATAGGTGGGCTGGGGATTGTGGGATTGTGAACAGGAGGGAGGAAGAGAGAAAACACTTTCCCTAGCAAAAACTCCTAGCAAAGGGGACACAGGGCTTCAACAAGCCAACTTCTGTAACCAGGCAAGGCCTCACACAGAAGGATTGGGACACAAACCCAGTCACAAAAATTCCTACCTCCAATTTACCCTGCCTGTAGAGCATCCTGGGACCTGAGCCTAAGAGAACAGTCATCAAAGGGGCCAGAGAGACGTTATCTAGTAAGTGATAGAAGCAGATGCAGAATACTACAGGCAAACACTAGACAGAGCTTGGGCAGTCCTGCCGAGGAGTGGAGGAAGGATTGGAGAAAACAGATTGGTCAGGGGCAAATCAAGAGACCACGGCCCACAGAATCAACTGACTAGGATTCATGGGACTTTAGAGACTGCAGAATCTGTATGAGTATGACCTAAGTACTCCCCATATATGTTATGACTGAGTAATTTGGAGTTCTTGTGGAAATCCTAACGGTGAGAGCAGGAGCTGTCCCTGACTCTTTTGCCTACTTGTGGGAATGTTTTCTCCCTACAGGGTTGCCTTGTCCAGCCTCGGTGTGATAGTATATGCCTGTTCTTATTGTAGGTTGTTCTGCCGTGTTGGGTTGATATTCCTGGGAGGCCTGCTCTTTTCTTTTCTTTTTAATTTGTTATTATTATTTATTATAATTTATTCACTTTGTGTACAAGCTCTGACCTCCTCTCTCATCTCCTTCCAATCCTATCTTCCCTATCTCTTCTCTGCCTCTACATTTCCCCTAGTCCACTGATCGGAGAGGTCCTCCCCTTCTATCTGACCCTTGCTTCTGCCATATACAGTTAGGAGACAATTGCCTGAGTCCTGCCATCTTAGGGACAACCTCCATCTTGCTTGCAGGGTCAAAACTGAGTTCATGTCCTCAGGCCCTTGAAACAACCCCTAACCTGATTCTTTGGGTGTTTCATATCTGTAAACCAGCAAATGATGTAAAGAGGGAAGTTGCCAGTTATCTAAACTAAGCACACAAGTTGTAAATGTGCTGCCCATTCCTTTGTTTCCTTATCATTCCTAATTCCTTGCCAGAAATCCAGGAAGGGATCTGGCTACAAGAGCTGAATCAAGGATCCTGAAACCAGGTGACCCAGATAAGGCCCAATCACCAATGTTTACTTCCTTACTCAACCCCTTGTGTCAAAATATGATTGGACAATTTCACAGCCCTCCCTGCTCTCCCCTGGGTTGGGGTTCCTCCTTTGAAAATACTGTACAATTTCTCTATGGGGTCATAGTTCCAGATTCTGTAGCCCTAACTGATCAGTAGCAGCCTGAGTACAAGATTCTGTTATTTGCTTAAATAATTACTAAGATAAACATTCAAAGACAATCAGGTCCTGAGTCTGTTTGTTCATGACTAGTCAGTGTTTGCTGCCTAATTCAAATTAAGATCTTGCTTTTCTGGACCCTTCTGATTACCTGGGTTGTTATCTTTTATTGGACACCAACAATACAATTGCTGAAGGTTGTGTAAACTCATCACACAGAAGGAAGCTACTTACTGTAACTACATTAATAATAATAATAATAATAATAATTTCTTTGTACATGACATTTTCCAAGTAGCTATGTAACATGAAGATCAAAGTTTAAATAATTCATAGTGTAAGTATTTATGGAGAAATTCTAAATTTAAGTATAGTACATCTTTTTCATAGAGATTATGTATGGTTTTGTTTTTCAGTAGTTTTGTTGTTGGGATTTCAGAGTAATATTTGATAGATTTGCTTTCTTTCTCAGTCTCCTTTCAGTAAAGGAGATTGTGATTTGATAACTTGATGAGATGAGTTGTTTTGGTTCGGGTGGGGGAGCCTCAAGTGGGAGAGGAATTTTGCATGTCTGTGGTATAAATTTTGTTGTTGCTTTAAGTTGTAGCCCACGGTAAATGGCACTATCCTAGGCAGGAAGGCCTGGCTGTATACAAAGGCTAGTTATGCCTGAGCCAAGAGCAAACCAGCAATTGGCATTCTTTGTTAGTCTCTTCTTTAAGGAACTACCTTAAATTATTGTCTTAGCTTATAAACTGAAAGCTGATATAAATAATTTATTTGCTTGTAACTGAAACTTGTGAGAAGAAAAGGACAAATAAATGATTATCCAGTTTTTTTTTTTTAAAGTATTTTGGGGTCCACCGGGGACTGGCCAGCTAATGCCTCACCCTAAGTTCGGATTTGATAGAGAACAGCCCCTGCTTGCCTTTTGAAGTCCCTCTTATAGGAAATATAAGGTGGTCACAGTGGTGAGAGAATTGGCTGCAATACATTGTTTAAAAGATATGATGAAATGGAAGGGATGAGAATAAAGGTATTCAGCGTAGGAATGGGTCACAAGCACTTTATATCAGATCTAAGAAACTGAAACTTCTTAATTAAAAATATAAACCTTAACTTGTAAGGACCTAACACTGGACAAACAAGAACTCATTCTTATCTGTCTTAAATGCAAACAGAACCCTTAACCTGCAAGTTACGGTTTTTCTGTTGGTTTCCTATTAACTTGCAAGGTATATTGCTTCTCTTTTAGTATTGCAATAAAAATGTCAAGTAATATTTACAAAAACCATGACTAAAAATGCTGCCTGTACAAGTGTAAACTGAATACTCAGAAAAATGCTAGCAAACACGATCGCAAAAGGAAGCGATCTGCCCTGACCTCCAGAATGCTATCTGAAGCACAACAAATACAAAACTAAGTGGCTTTCTTTTCTAACAAATGTTACAAGAAATTTGTTTGTTCAATACAAAAATTTTCTCAGTAATCTCGAAAAAAGGTTTTAAACCTAATTGGATCTAAATCCTCTAATAAGCTATTGAATAAAGACAAAGGATCTCAAAGGACCCAGAGCAAACTGGAGAAACAGTGATCATTGCTGCATGTCTAGTGTCCAATTTAAAAAGAGGAATTGTTTTGGATCTTGTAGATAGAGACTCAAGCATGAAAATAGCAGTTTTGCTCAACTGCCCTGAGAATATAAAGAAACCTCATAAAAATATAAAAGATTGAACCGGAATGTGAGTAACAAATCATTAATAATTGTTATGGGATTAGATTGGCTTGTGAACACATCAATCTATCATATTAACCTGGTTCTTTGGAGAAAATGCAAGTACCATAAAAGAGTTTTTAATTAGTTACTCAAGCTAGAAAAATTATCTAGGATAGAAGTACAAAATACAATTCAGAAGAAATATTAAGCTCTCATTATGAACATTGACGTGAAAAAAGAAAATGAGAGAAGAAGGAAAGGGGGATGAAGAAGGGAAGAAGAAATGCATTTCGTGAAATACTGGTTCCTGCATACTGTGAGCTGGCTAGTGCTAGTCCAAATACATTGATTGCTGAGAATTATTTTCAAAACTTCTGGGGCAAATTATCAATAATAGCCACCCAAATCTGATGATATCACCCTTTTTTGTTTGTTTGTTTGCTTTAGTCAAGAAATTAAAGAAAAAAAATATTTTTTAAAAATATATCAGGTTTTGACTCCATGGAGTCCTAAGTGTATTTTATCATTGAAGTTTAGAGTCGAGACACTGAAATGAGAGTGTCTAGACATGAAACATTCTCCTTTTACCTACCGGACACTTACAAATTAGTACCTTACAAGTCCTCCTGTCTGCAGTGTTCTCAATATGCATAGAGGGAAATAAAATTATTAATAAATAATAAATTTATTAATAATTAATACATTAGTTATTAATAAATTTAATACATTAAATCCCCGTGGAGTCTGAGCTGCCAATGAGCTACATCTGAGCAGGGGCCTAGGTCCTCTCCATGCATGGTCTTTGGTTGGAGAATCAGAAGCTTTAGGCCCTTCTGGGCCTAGAAGTTTTGGTTCTGTTGTTCTCCTTGCGGAGCTCCTGTCCCCTCCAGGTCTTTATGTCTCCCCCTTCTTCCATAAGATGCCCTGCACTCTGCCCAAAGTGTGGCTTTGAGTTTCAGCATCTGTCTCTATACCCTGCTGGGTAGAATCTTTAGGGGCCCTCTGTGTAAGGCTCCTGTCCTGTTCCCAGTGTACCCCCACTTCTGATAAACAGCCAGTTTGTTAGGAAGCAGGGGCCATCTCTGCATGAACTCGGTTGCCTGCTCTTTGATCACCTTCTCCTGGTAAGGTGGCCTACAAGGCCACAGAGAAAAAGTATCCAGACAGTCTTGTAAGATAGTAAGGGAGGAGGACTACCCTTATTAGTTGACTAACAGAGGGACATGGTGTGTGTGTGGGAGATGGTGAGACCAGGATACAAAGTGAATAAATTATACTTAATATAATAACAATAATAATAAATAATTTTAATAATAATAAACATTTTTAAATACCATGAAACCATGCTGAACTACCAAACAAAGCTGAACTACCAAAGTCACATAGAAGTGACTAGCAACGCTATTATGTATTCAAAGCTATCATCTAAGATGGATTTCAATGATATCTGTGCGGCAGGGTATACTGGAGAGTTTCATGCTATCATGACCCAAGCTACAGTCATCAGAAAGAAGGACTCCTCAATTGAGAAAATGCCTCCATAAGATGGGGTTTTAGGCAAGCCTGTATGGCAAGTTTTAAGTTAGTAAATGACAGAGGAAGGTTTTCCCCATGGTGAGTGGTGCCATTTCTCCACTGGTGGATCTGGGTTCTACAGGCTTTATTGTAGAGTAAACCATGGGGGGCAAGCCAGTAAGCAGCATTCTTCTGTGGCCTTTGTGTATATAGGCTTTTGGGTCCAGGTTCCTGCCCTGAATTTCTTTGATGATGAACGGTGATGTGGAAGCATCGAGTAAATAAACCCTTTCCTCTCCAAGTCATTTTGGTCATGATGTTTCATCATAAAAATAGTAATTTTAACTAAGACAAGGGTTAATTTTTTTCATGATTAATATAGAAAGAATCACAGAGAAACTACAAGATAACTTTGGCTATAGATTAAGAAATATAAAATGTTTATATGTTAAAAAGCAAAAGAAATAAAATTATTGACCAACAAACTTGCATTTTTATTTAATTTTTCTCAAAATTATTGGGTATACTTATAAAATAAATGTTTAATAATGTTTTAATTTTAAGTGTACAAATGTTTTATGTTGCTTAGGTAAAAGAAAAGAATTAAATTTGCTGGCAGCATACAGACAGGAACATTGTTAATACAAACAAAATTCATATTATGAAAATTAAATAAATTCTTACTTAAATCTCTAAAAAGCTGGGTTACATGGTCACAACAACAACTAGAAAAGATGGCAAAAGTCATGTGATTAACTATCACCCATTTGGTGAAATTGAAAGCTATCTGTCTGCAAATTTCAAGTAACTCTTTAAAAAATGAATGAAGGGTATTGTTGTGCAAATCTAATTTCACAAATACTTTAAACAAAGACATATATATGGCTATGCCATCATTTGAGGATTACATTGTAGAGACTCAATAATACTGAGCCTGAACTTTCTGCCACGGGGAAAACACACTCTCTCATGGTTCCTGATTTCCACCTATGACTTCTTTTATTACTAACTGAAGTTGACAGCATAAGACACATAGGTTTTGCCCAGATGAAAACTCTCAGAAAAACAAGTTAAATAAGCTCATGTTTTATTTTGATGATATTTTTTTTGTGCCACAGAAATTACCTTTGCTGTGTGATGTAACCCAAATATTCCTGTGAGCCAATGGTTACTAGAACCATTTTCTCTATACATTTCTTTGGTTGTTTGATGGAAGGAATATGGTATTTTTTCCAAACCTATTAACCTAGTCTGTTTTCTGAGTGACCAGAGAAGGGATAATGGAAAAAAATGTTGTTAATTTAATTCATTTATTTATTGTTTGTGATAATAATAAATAATATAAATTTACTTTTTGAACACCAAATGTGAAAATATAATAGGAACAAAAATGTGCATTTATGGATTTCCTTTTTGATAATTTTTCAATCCACTCACTGCACACACTGTTTAAGGATGGAAAAACTTTACGTGCAAACCCTGATAATCATGGTAGCACTCCAGATATCTAAAAACTAGTCCGTGTGCAATCGGGGAGCTAACGGAAAAATGTGTTGCCTTAGGACTCCTAATGTGCACAGCCAATTCCCTTGGATTAGCTACCTTTTAAAAGCATAACTTTATTTCTCATTTTTCTGGAGCTTGGGACATCTCAGAAAAAGTGTGAAAGTTTAAATTTTTTGATATGTTCATCTTCATTCCTTGTGTAACATTTTTTTTTCTTCTGGAGTTCTTGTGTCAGAAAAGGATGAGGGAACATCTGTGAGCATCTGCCAAAAATGGTTTTATGTAAATTTTGAAGGCTGAACATTCATACTCTTTCATATTCCAAAGACTCCATTTCTTTTAAAAAATGTATGTATGTATGTATGTATGTATGTATGTATCTCTATATGCATGTATGTAGTGTGCATATGTATATATAAAGTATGTATTTATGTGTGAGTGTAGTGTGTGTATGTGTGTTTGTATGCATGATGCAGTATGTACATATACATATAGTGTGTATATGTATGTATGCATGGTACAGTGTTTTTATATATGTAATATGTATGTATATATGTGAGTATGCATGCATGTAAGCATTTCTGTGTATGTATTTACTCATTTTTATATTTTATATATATGTGTATATATATAATTATATATTATAATTATATAATTATGAAATTATATAATTATAATTATATAATGAAATTATATAGTGTGCTTGTTCTTATGACTCTGAAGGGCACAATAATATCACTCCCAGGAGCCATTTCCATCCTACCTGTGGAATTTGGAGATAAACTTAGTTTATCATAATTTCATACAAGCACCTCAACTCACTGAGAAATATTGATGGCCAGGTCCCACTAATCAATATATCATGTGTGAGTGAAAGTTTGAACAGATGAATTTTGGCAAGACAAGATTGTCTTTTGTGTGCATGAAAGCAAGTATGTGTGTTGGGGGGAGGCGTCTATGTGTTTATAATATGTATAAAGGGGGTTCATAAAAACATGTATGAATGTTGTGGAGTCTAGAAATCAACAATAAATGTGTTCCCATTTTAGCTTTCTACATTATTATTATTATTATTATTACTATTACTAGATTAAAATCTCACACTGAACCTGAAGCTGCTCCCTAATTGGATTAGTTTGCCTGATTGATGGGTTCTGTTTTTCCAGAGATAGGATTACATATATTTACATACATGCCCACATTTTTACATAAATTCAAGAGATCCAAAATCAGGACTGAATGCTTGCATAGCAAAGATACCAACCGAGTTATCTCTCTAAGCCCAGTGCGTTGTTCTGTCTAGGTATTAACAACCACAATATAGAGATCATTAATACAGGGGAAGTAATAGGATAATAAACTAGACTCTGAACTAAGGATAACATTTTAGGTGGGATTTAAATACGGAAATATATATAACTAGATGACCAGTGGAGGGATAATTTTAGTATTCTAAATGTGTTATGATTTAAAAGCATTTGTCAGGAGATACAATCAAGACAATCAACATAGATCTTGTGTCACAGGGATGCTTTTGTTTACACTTGGGTTCTTCAATTTTGAAACAACGCCACAGCCATCATTATGTTCTCAGTTGTTAATAGCTGGAACTATATAAAGCACATGTAGCAGTGGAAGTTAAACACGCGTTTATAAATCAGAAGAACGTTTTCACCTTTTGAAGAAAGGTGCTGAAACGTGGCTTTGTTTTGCCTGAATGTTTGCAGGAGGCGCCATACATCTCTTCCCTAATACTGTTTTTCTCCTCTTTTTATTCCAATTCATCCTGTGTTCATACAACTAATAATGCCTTGAGATTTTAACCTTTAGGAATAACATGCCTAGATGGCATAGTATAAAGCATTGCAAATTATTTAAAAAAAAATCCTCTTTCATTATTTTCTGTTTTGTTACATGATTGATTCACCACTGTTGCCATGGGTAGCAGTAACTAGCAATATTGACATAATATAGCTGCAAATGTCATTCCCTTGATAGAATTTTCTTTCACTTTTTTCCTTTTCATTGTCTGTTATCTACTTCCAGATGCTTCTTCTGCAATTTTTCTAGTTTCTATCAAAACAGATGTATGGAAATATGATTGTATTAAGGGAGTTTCATATATTTTCTCCTTATGTGTGATATTTGGACTTTTCATACCAGCTGATTTTATTTTTAAATGAGAAAATATTGCATTTTTATGGTTGTTTATTATTTATTTTTCTGTCTATATATTCATTTTTTTAAATTCATTTTACGTTACAATTGTAGCTCTCTCTCTCCTCTCCTTCTGGTCCCACCAGAAGGAGAGTTGTGGGCCAGTCCATGCATGATCCATGGCTGGTGCTTCAGTCTCTGTAAGCTGCCCTGAGCCCTGGTTAGTTGGCACTGTTGTTCTCTTTGTAGAGCTCCTGTCCCCTCCAGGGCCTCCTATCCTTCTCCACACATATCTCCAAGAATCAGTTCTCTGCCAAAGTTTGGCTGTGACCTCAGCATCTGTTTTGGTCCACTACTGGGTGGAGCATCTCAGGGGTCTTGTCATTATTAATGTCAGGGCTTGGCTCTCTCCCATAGGGTGGGTCTCAGGTTAGCACGGCATTGGTTGTAGATTTCCTCAAGCACTGCTCTATTTTTACCCCTGTGCATCTTTTAAGCAGAATAAATTTTGGGTTGAAGCTTTGGGGGTATGTTCGTGTTCTCATGTTTCCCTCCCTCCATTAGGATTCTTGCCTCGTTAGAGGGTGTCCTCTTCAGTCTCTATGAATCCTGCTACGAGGATTCTCAGCTAGAGTCACCACCATATCCTCCCAGGAGCCCACCCTGCTGTAGGTCTCCAGCTTGTCCCAGAGATGCTCCACCCATGGTTTCCCCTCTCTCTGTAGCCCTTGGTGCTCATGCCCCCACTCTACCTAGATCTGATCTCAACCCTCATTTCTCTCAGTGTTCCATTTCTTACCGTGTTACCTCTCTTCAACCACTTCTGCTAATCTATTTCCCCATCTGAGGGAGATTCAAGCATCCTTCTTTGGACTCTCCATAACACTTAGCTTCTTTAGATCTGTGTGTTGTAGCATGGTTATCCTGCAGTATATGGCTAAAATCTACTTATACGTGAGCACATACCATGCACATCTTTGAGGTCTGGTTTACCTCATTCAGGGTGATCTTTTCTAGTTCCTCCATTTGCCTGCAAATTTAATGGTTCCTCTGTTTTTAATAGCTGAGTAAATATACCACAGTTTGTTTATTCATTCTTCCATTGAGAGACATTTGGTTTATTTACACTTTGGGGCTATTAAGAATAAAGATGTTATGAACATGATTGAGCAAATGTCCTTGTTGTATGATGGAGCATCTTTCAGGTGTATAGCTGGGTCTTGAGTTAAAGCTATTCTGAATTTTCTGCGAAAGTACCAGATTGGTTTCCAAAATAGTGGTACACATTTGCACTGCCACCAACAAAGGAGGAGTGTTCCCTTTTCTCCACATCCTCGACATCATGTGCTGTCACGAGGTTTTTTCTTTTCTTTTCTTTTCTTTTCTTTTCTTTTCTTTTCTTTTCTTTTCTTTTCTTTTCTTTTCTGTTTTTTTTTTAATCTTAGCCATTCTAATGGGTGTAAGATGAAATCTCAGTCTTTTGATTTGCATTTTCCTAATGATACAGAGTGCTGAGCATTTCTTTTTTTAATTTATTTTTATTTTATTAATTACACTTAATTCACTTTGTATCCCCCCCATAAGACCCTCTCTCCTCCCTTACCAATCCCACCTTCTTTCCCCCTTCTTAACGCATGCTCCTCCCCAAGTCCACTGATAGGGGAGGTCCTCCTTTCCTTCCTTCTGATCTTAGTCTATCAGATCACCCCAGGAGTGGCTGCATTGCCATCTTCTGTGGCCTGGTAAGGCTGCTCCCCCCTCAGGGGGAGGTGATCAAATAGCAGGCCAATCAGATTATGTCAGAGGCCATGAGCATTTCTTTAAGTAATTTTTGGGTCATTTGAGTTTCCTCTATTAGGAATTCTGTTTAGCACTGTACCCCATTTGGGGTGTGGGGGGTTATTTGGTTTGTTGATGTTTAATTACTTGAGTTCCATATATATTTTGAATATTAGCCCTTCTTCATATATAGGTTTGGTGAAGATCTTTTCCCAATCTGTAAGCTGCCATTTTGTTCTATTGACAGTGTTCTTTACCTTAAAAAAACTTTTCAGTTTCGTGAGGCCCCATTTGTTAATTATTGATCCTAGAGCCTTAGCTGTTTGTGTTGTGTTCAAGAAATTGTCTCCTATTCCAATGAGTTCAAAGCTGATCCCCCACTTTCTCTTTTAATAGGTTTAGTGTTTCTGAGATAATGCTTAGGTCTTTGATCTACCTGAACGTGTGACCCAAAAAAATTCTACCAGAGAACAGTTATAACTGGTAACCTTCAGCAAAGTGGCTGGATACAAAGTTATCCTAAAAAATCATTAGCTCTCCTACATACAACAACAAACAGGCTCAGAAAGAAAGTAGGGAAACAACACCCTTCAAAATAACCACAATAATCTACTATCTTTCCCCCTCCTGTCCTGCCTATCAATAATTTCATTTGGAATAATCAATCAGTTATTTTGTTTTTATAGAACAGCATGACTGTATTGTTTTTTTTTTGACATAAAACAAAAACAAGAAAAAATTTCCAGAGCAAAATAAAACATTGCTACCAAAAGAAAAAAAAAAAGATTTATGCCTCTCAATGTCATTATCCTTTTCAGGGAGAGAGGTTATTTACACATGTATACACACATACACACACACACACACACACACACACATGTGCTTACATATACAAGAAGCAAAGCAAAAATATAATAATGATGACAGTGAGAACATGCGTTAAGTACATATTTATTATAAATTGGTATTAAAATTCTTGCATTATTTTACTTAATTCTCAAAAAAAAATAACCACAAATAATATAAAGTTTGTTTGGTGTAATTCTAATCAAGCAAGTGAAAGAACTGTATGACAAGAACTTTAAATCTCTGAAAAAAATTTTTAGAAGCTATCAAAAGATGGAAAGATCTCCAATGCTCATGGATCAGTAGGATTAGCATAGTAAAAATGGCCATCTTACGAAAAAGCAATATACAGATGCAATCCAACTCCCATCAAAGTGTCAACACAATTCTTTACAGACCTTGAAAGAACAATCCAAAACTTCTTGTGGAAAAACAAACAAACAAAACCTGGAAGTGCTAAAACAGTCCTGTACAATAAAAGAACTTTTGAGGTATCTATATCCATGACTTCAAGCTGTACTATAGAGCAATAGTAATAAAAACTGCATGGATACTGGTAGAGAAATAGACTGGTTGTGAAAGTGTTAGACTAACTTTGTAACCTGTATGTCTTCTAAAGCCTATATATAGTTTTGAGTTTTAGGTTCAGGTTAAGCTAAAGCCTCTTAGTACCTTCCCAGAGAATGGAGAAATGTGACCCTATCTGTGAGGACAGATAGAAAAAAAGTGAGCAAACAATGACCTTCACTCAGCAAGAAGAACGACCAGACCCTTGTCTTCGAGACAGTGTTTCTTAGTAACCAACCCAGAGGGCCCCAATTCTTCTTCTGAGTAGCTCCTGACCTCCAGCCAAGAGCCTGCAGCCCTAATCTTCAAGGATGAGCTAACCACCCCACCTTCAATTGCAGCTGCATCCACACTTGGCAGGACTGGCCAAGCTTGAGCACCTAAGACTAACCAATTATCTTACTTTATAGCTTCCTCATCCAATCCTAAATTGCCACAATTGCAACTTCAAATTTCCAGCAATTTTTCTTTTAAAAACCTAAGGCCTTTGTCTCCCGGTGCCACTCTTTGCTGACTGGCAGGGGTGACCCCATTGCGCAATGGTTAAATTAAACCTCTTGATTTTGCAACTAGTCATGGGAAGGGTGCCATCTTAAACTCCTGAGCTGTGAGACCCCAGGTTTTATAGTTGATCAATGGAAAATGAGTCAAAGACCCAGGAAAAAAAAAACAAAAACAAAATAACAACACCAAAAAACCGCATACCTAAGGACACTTGAATTTCACAAAGAAGCCAAAATCATACAAGAGAAAAAGAAAAAGCATCTTCAACTAATAGTGCAGGTCTAACTTAATATCTACATGTTAAAAATAAACGCAAATAGATTCATTTTTATCACCCTGAACAAAAATACTGGATTTTAAAATTAGAACAGATCACTATGGATAGGTTTTTAGTTTTATAGTACATTTAAATGTTTTGAACCTAGTACCATACTGAAAATTCAAGTTTAAACAAACAGAACAAAACACACAAAATAAAACAAAAATCATGAAGTTTAAATTTGATACTTTCTAAAAGAGTTTTGAGTGTAAGGGCTTTTCAGCACTATGTAATTCATATTTGTTTCTGACTTGAGTATTCTATGATTAATTGGGACAGGTGGTGACTTTAATTACTGCTTATTATCTTACATTCATCATGTAGAATTTTACTAAAATTTGTGTAGTCCCATGATTAGAGCTATTTTAATTGTTTGGATCATAATTCAATGAATGACATCTGTTATTGTTCAAGCAAATTTCTCATTTAATAATTGTGTTTCTCAATAAAGAGATGAAAAGACTAAAACTGTGTTTATTATAATCTATTTGTGCATACTTGGAATTATAAAAATGAGAAAATGTATACCAAAAGAATGATTTTAATATCAGAATACAAAATATATCAAAATTCAAATTGTGAAGGACCATTGGAGAAAAAGATTATGTAAATTTACCTATACTCAAAACATAGAATTTAGGGACTATAAATAAGTGAAACAACTCTAAAACACTCGAAGTAACGAATAATTAACTCCTGGGTTGGGGCTGGAGAGAAGGCTCAGCTTTTAATATCACATGTACCACTCTGACAACAGAGCAGATTTGGTTTTCAGCACCTATGTGCTCAGAACCCGTATCACCTGTTTCAGGGGGTCTGTCTCTCTCTACCATCCTCCATGCCATTTCCACTCAGGTGAACACCACAGCCCCTCCACACATGCACACACGCAAAGACACACCAAAGCAAAATGAGTTAAACAAAAATGAGTTAAACAAAAAAAGTGTTTCTGAGGATAGATTCACAAAAATTAATCAAGTGTAAAGGTTAAACACTTTAATAACATATTGCTTATTTTCACAGCAGCATTTAAATATCTAAAAGTCAATAAATGGGAGACCACTCAGGACTAGCCATGAGGTAAAATAAAATAATGGAGACTATTTAATACATAATGCAAGATATCATTGCCTGTAACATTATATGTTTTCTAGTTTCTGGTGGTTGTAGAGCAGGATAACATAATACTGATTGGTTGATTTAGAAAAACAAGAGTGATGGAGAGAAGAAAACAAATGGCTTTGCAATTAAAAAACAATCTTTACTACCAGAGGAAGTTTGAGAAATAAAATAAATCAGGCAAACACATGATCATTTAATAAAAATTGTATTAGTTGTTGAAAGTGTTTTTTTCCACTCAAACCATTAAAAGTTACTGTGCTACTTTTACTAAAATATAAATAAATAATTTTAAAGAGCTGCAACATAATGTTCATAGTTTATAAGAAAAATATAGTATTTCTTGGCCACTTGAAAAGACATGTATTTACTTAAATAAATTTTAATAGAACCTTCATATATGTCAGTTATATTAAATATATATCTGATGCATTAAGTCACAATTCTGTCTATCAATTAAGAAACACAAAAAAATTAGAGGCCTTCTTTACAGATATTTTGCAGGTTTGATAATTTGCATATTCAAAAAAGATACGAAGCAATTTATGTAGTAAGTCTTTCTAGGAATGAAAAGCCAAATTTATTTAGTAGACAAATGAAATATAGAAAGTTATCAGAAAACAAATGTTATTAAAAGTGGATGATTGTAAATCAATATGTGAAGTCAGTGTAAAAGTAGCTGTGAGATCATGTTACAAAAGAAATATATATTCATATTTGTTGGTGAAATGGTAGGTAAAGAAATTTTGAAATTTCAAAATCACAGAAGTAAGTTTTGAAATTTTGTTATGAATGTCCAGCAGTTGGCAAGGCATGAGAATGTCACAGAGATAGACAGTTAATAGTTTATCTTAAGGATGGAATAAATATGTCTACTTTTCAGAAGGTCTTGTGTCGTCTTTGTGTTGATACTGCCATGATAGACACAAAGACCCAATGAAGCTTAAGAAATGGGTTTATTTCCTCTCACTTGTGTAGTCTATTTCATGAAGTGGTCAGGGCAGGAATCTAAAAAAGAAACCTGGAGGCAGGACTAAAGCAGAAAGACACACACACACAATATTTTTTACCGGCTTGATGCATAGCTTGCTTGGTTTGTTTGGTTTGTTTTCTAACTCACGAATGGCCTCCTGTCTAGGAGTGGCTCCACCTACATGGTATGAGACCTCTCACATTAATCATTGAAGAAGAAATTGCCCACACAGGCTTCCTCATGGTCCATTATTGTCAAGGTAGTTTCTCAACTGAGCTTTCTTCCTCTCGGATGACTTTAAGTAGTATCATGATGACCAAAAAACAAACAACCCCCTCCAAGCAAACAAACAAACAAAAACAAAGGAGGTATACTTGTCCTCAGTAGGAGCATTACTAAGGATTTATAGACACAGTAATTCATTGTGGGCTTAGGTATGATTGCAGCATGATTCTGAATGTTTTGGTATTTAACTTAAGTTGATAGCCAAACCTAACAGAAACAAACCATTTTGTAAGGCTCACAGTAGAATGGATGCTGTAAGCTGCACTGTGCAATCTCTAATATAGGAAGAACAGTTAAATCCCCAGCTTCCCAGGGAAAATAAACACATAACATTTATCTTGCAAAAGCTTTTGCTGATATGTGACATAGAATTTAAGCTGCTCATTAGTCTTTTATTAAGGCAATCCATTTCTCTTGCTATGGGGTAGACAAAAGGATGCAGAAGTTAAAAAGACATTATTTTTTCTAGTACTAATAGAGAAACACTTAATACATAATGCACTTAACGTGCTGTGATTTACACAAAATCCCCCTGGGTTTGTTCCCAGCTGACATTTCTTGGCGTCTCATGGAAACCACGATTGGAACATCTGTGCTGTTACTGAACAAAGCACTTCCTAGAAGTTGTTCCGTAGCAATACCATATGGACAGAATGTTTTCACGTTTCTTCCATTCATTAGATGTTACATGAAAAGAGTTGTATAATTACTAAGAAAAAAAAAGCAAGATGAAATGGATGCTCTTGAATCATGCTCCTTTCTTTCTTGCAACTAATATAAATGGACTGCATTATATTTTCGTTTCCTACAAATTTATTGATTCTAAAAATTACTAACACTTCAGAAATGAATAAAAATATAAATATAAAAATGGAAAGCTACAAGCATAATAATAATTGCTAACTATTAGATAGCATCTAAAATGAGCCAAGCACTGGCCAAAACTGAACAGTAATTAACATGCACTATACACTCTGCCATGCTTCTTCTTGTAGTGAACTGAGGTATGGAAAGATCAAATATGCAATTAATTTACATAATAGCAAATTATTTGATGTGTTTATAATGTAATACAATATTCCACAGCAAAGCAAAAAAATGTATTGATTGAAAATGGATGATTTTTGGTTGTGAGCCTAGCCTTTAACAGCTGAGCCATCTCTCCAGCCCAAGAAGGGGAGTTAGTCTGATGGGGAAAGGATAGGAGCTCCACAAGGACCAAATATATCTGGGCACAGGGTCTTTTCTGAGACTGACATTCAACCAAGGACCATGTATGGATATAACCTAGAACCTCCACTCAGATGTAGCCTGTGGTAGCTCAGTAACCAATTGGTTTCCCAAAGTGACAGGAACTTGGACTATTTCTAACAGGAACTCAATGACTGACTCTTTGGCCTCCCCACCCCCAAGGGAGGAGCAGTCCTGTTAGGCCATAGAGGAGGGCTGGCTTTGCAGCCAGTCCTGAAGATACCTGATAAAACAGGATCAGATGAATGGGGAGGAGGTCCCCCCCTATCAGTGGATTTGGAAAAGGGCATGGTGGAGATGAGGGAGGGAGGGAGGGAATGGGAGGGAATGAGGGATCGGGACACGGCTGGGATACAGAGTTAATAAAATGTAACTGATAAGAAAAAAATAAAATTAAAAAAAAAGAATAAATTTGACACTTAATTATTTAATATCTCTTTTAATTGGAAAAAAAGAAAATGGGATGATTTAACATGTTTTTAACAGGAAAGATATGATGACATAAGAGAAGTAATTAAGGAAATACTCAACGCCCTTAGTCATCAGAGAAATGCAAAAAGTTCCTCTTCTAATAATGTAAACAAGAGACTTGTTCTATTTATGTATTCAATCACTATTCAGCCCAATCCCAGACCCCTCTCTCTTCTTCTATTTTTCTCTTTTCTCTTTTTTTTTTTTTTTTTTTTTTGTATGTGAAACACTTAAATAACACTTAAATCTCTTTATAGTGAGAGCAGAGATCAGTCTGCTCTTACAGGGTGTCACTTACCGTTACAAATCTTTAAAAGGCAGCTTTGGTTTTTCTTGAATTAAATATAGCCACCATCACACCTTTTCAAAGGCAGGGGGCGGTTCTCCTGGGCTCGTTTCTAATACCCAGTTCCTACACAATTGTAACCTGCCATGCCGTGATACAGAAACAAACCAAGACCAAAACCCGAATTTGGAAGTGAGAATTCCAGTAGTGTCATTTAAAGTACAGGAGCTTCCCTGAGTCACAGCCACACTGTTCAGATGAGGTCTCTTCTCTGTATCCATGGAGCGACCCGCTCTGCAGTCGAGCTCTGAGCACTTTAGAATACACCCAGACTCATTAATTTTTCTTTTTGACACTTAAAAGAGGACCACAGACACCCTGAAGCCAATCCACCTGGGAAAGTACCTTCCCTTCAGGCCTTTCTCCCACAAATGGCCCAGGCAAATGAAAAGTTACGAAAGGAAATGGCGGTTGCTCCAGCTGGTCATTTCAATATTGAAAATATCGATGAGACATCCGGAAACATCATACAGATGGATGTGGCCCTGTTTGAGATGAATCAGATTCACAAGAGGAGGATAGTCCAGAGGACAGCTCGCAGGACGGTTCTGGGGACAGCACAGAGGCGAAGAGGAAGACTGCGTCCGCTCTGAAGTCACCATGGAGAACATTAAGCTTCCAAACGCAGAAGGTGGCAGAGGCAAGATTGAAGTCTTGGGCAGTCCGGCAAGTAAAAAAAAAAAGCAGTGAAGTAAAGCATCTGAAAATAATCAGGCGCTGTTCTCTTTTTCTCTTTTCAAGACAGGGTTTCTCTGTGTAGCCTTGGCTGCCCTGGATTCAAATGGATGAGCCAGCTTCTGCCTTGCCAACAGCTGGGATTACAGGCATGCACCACCATGCCCACCACAGAGTGTTAAGAGTGGCTTCAAGTAACATAATTTTCATTTAATTTGTCTTATTTAAAATATTGTTGCAAATCTAATATCTGATGAACAGCAGAGTAGGCTAGATATAATGAGAAAGGTAAACATACTGTAATGCAAACTATTTCTATTGTCTTCTTATTGGTGACTGACCTTGTTTGCTTTCTTCCCAAGAACACAAATGAGAATCATACTTCAGTGTCTGATCATGTTTTCAGTTATTTGTTTAAGGAATCACTCAGCCATACCCAGTGACATTCATGCATGATCAAGTAAGCATGGACCTTTCTAAGTTCCTGCTTTGATGTTACTGAATGATGTCTCAGAGGCATAAAGACTGCATTTCTTAACATGGAATCATTTAAGAAAGTAAGAATTAGAGATTAAAACAATATGTGAAAGAACACCTTGTTAAAAAACGGTGTTTCTCCTAATTCAATATTATAATTCAATATCCTAATTCAATATTATTAAGTGAATTTAATATTTACCTTTTAAGACACACATTAGGAGTCTTTAAATAGACTCTGAATTTTCAGGCTAGAATTCAGCAAGTACATCAGTAAATTGTGGTTTACCATGTTCTCAGAGCCAATTTCAATAGTATTTTCTTTGTTCTGCTCTTTTCCAGAGAATACAATTTTATTCCATGTTTGTTTTATTTTTTTGCATGTGCATGTGTAATGTGACTACATCTCTCTCTCTCTCTCTCTCTCTCTCTCTCTCTCTCTCTCTCTCTCTCTCTCTGTGTGTGTGTGTGTGTGTGTGTGTGTGTGAATATGGAGATATAAGGTTCATGTCTTCCATTATCTTTACCTCATTCATTTGTGCAAGTTTTCTTGTTGAACCTCAAAGTCACCCATACGGTATAGCTATCCAGATTCTTTAGGGATCTCCTGTTTCTGTAGGAATTTTCCTGCTTGACTTACAGAAAGGTATGACAGCCACCCAGCATTTATACATGTCCTGGAAGTCTGAATTCTGGTACTATAAAACAAATACTTTAACTACCAAGTCATCTCCCATGGCCCAAGTCTTAAGATTTTAATGATAATTCAAATCTTGGAGATTCCTCAGTAAGTGCTGGGTATTTATTTCAACTTTAAAATTAGGCTTATACGGAGCTAGAAATATAGCTTAAACACGTTAATGTGATCAAGAGAATTTACTGCTTTTCCGAAGACCCTAAGTACAGTTTCCAGCAACCACAGTCAGGTAGCTCACAACCTCTGCTAACTCCAGTGCTTGAAATCTTATGGGCACATGAGCACATGCACGCATATATATATATATATATATATATATATATATATATATATATATATATATATATCTTAAAGTAAATTTAAGTTGATAGTTTATGGTGCAAATTATTAACTTTTTATTTTATTTATTTATTTATTTATTTATTTATTTATTATAGTTTATTCAGTTTGTACCCCCCCGTAGCTCCCTCCTCCCTCCCTTCCCAATCTCTCCCTTTCTTCCCCTTCTCAACGCATGCCCCTCCCCAAGTCCACTGATGGGGAGGTCTTCTTTTCCTTCCTTCTGATCCTAGTCTAGGTCTCATCCGGAGTGGCTGCATTGTTACCTCTTGATCAAACTTAATTAAATATATTTTGGACTTAATGTGACAAAAAAGAAGGTGGCAAGATGTCTTTCATTTCTCCAGAAATATGAGCTATGGAAACAAGACTCACAGGAACATTAAGCTTTTGAGCCTTTTCACGAGGAAAGAAAAGAATGTTGTCAAAAGCTGTGTGTTTGCCTGTCTTTTTTTGTTTGTTGATTTTTTTTTTAACAGCTGAGAGGACTTTTCAATTTGAGTTGCTTCTGTCATATAACGACTATAGAATATTTTGTAGTCCTTAGAATTGTGTGTCACTTCAGATATATCTCACCACAATCAACATGTAGGTTCATTTTGTAGATGCATATGTCAATGTAGATTCCTTCATACTGAAATACAAGAATTTTGAATTAGTAAAATTAAAAATAGTGATACACGTTTGAGTTTAATTTTGCTTGTCATTTTTTAAGGTAATGTGTTGAGTTCTTTTTCAGTTTAAATGGTCCACTTATAATTCAAGCATACACACTGAGCCAAGGGAGATTAGAATTTGTCCCCAATTGTTATGATGATCAGAAAACCATAGCATTAAGATGACTGCATATTGAATGGCATGAATAAGAACCCTTAAAGATCTTTGGGAATCAAGGCTTATCAGCTCTTCTTGGCTTATTAAAAACTGGGAAAATATGACAGCTATTACTTTTAAAAATATTGATTTGTTAATTAAGTAGTATGGATAGGTGTTTGGCTTGTATGTGCATTTGTGTATGACATATGTGCAGTGCCCAACAAAGACAGAACAGGGTGTTGAGTACCAAGGATGAGAACTACAGATGGTTGTGAGCCACTCTGTGAGTGCCAGGGCTCAAATATGGCCCTCTGAAATACCAGCCAGCGCTCTTAAGCACTGAGCTTTCGCTCTTCTACATATTACTTCTTTTTTTTTTTAATGTTTTTCATAAGAGAAAGAAGTGGGAAATAATAGTAAGAGCTGGAGAGGACAGGAGGTCCACAGGAGAGCAACAGAACCAAAAAATTTGAGCACAAGGGTCCTTCCTCAGACTCATACTTCAGCCAAGCACCATGCATGGAGATAACCTAGAATCCCTACACAGACATAGCCCTTGGCAGTTTACTGTCCAAGTGGGTTCCATGGTAATGGCAACAGGGACTGCCTCTGACATAATCTGATTGGCCTGCTCTTTGATCACCTCCCCCTTTAAGGGGGGTGGGAGCAGCCTTACCAGGCCACAGAGGAAAACAATGCAGCCACTCCTGATGAGACCTAAGAGACTAGGATCAGAAGGAAGAAAAAGAAACCCTCCCCTACCAGTGCACTTGGGGAGGGGAGTGTGTGGAGAAGGGGAGGAAGGGAGGGAATAGGAGGGGAGGAGGAAGGGAACTTGAGGGGGGATACAAAGTAGATAAAGTATAATTAAAAATTTAAAAAAAGATGTTTTGTATGTATTCGTGTCTGTGTGAGTTCATTTGCATCATGTGTGTGAAAGTGGCCCCAAAGGTGAGAGCATGTGATTTTTCTCTAGAACTGGATTTACAGCCCATTGAACCATGCCTGGCATCAGTTCTGGAGACTAAACCAAGGCCATCCACACGGCCAGGAAGCATTTTTAACAGCATAACTATGTATTACCCACACCCACTCCTCATTCACTTCCATTTTAAACTTCAGGCATGGTGCATAGAAGGACAACAATCTTAGGCTAACATTTTTCCTCCAGCCCATATAAACTTAAGGCAAAAAGAAATGCCATGGTTACAGCAACTCTCTTCATTTTTTCCTCTTTTCTTCCAGCCTCATGTCTCCAGTTTGCTATGAACAGTCTGTCCTAAGGAAAATCAATTATCCACCATTGTGAACACAACCTCACACTATTTCTTGTTCTTGTGTCTGCTCTGAAAGTTCTCCTCATCGTTTGTATTTGGAGTACTTATGGCACCTCCTGTGGGTTTCACAGATGAACAAAATGCTCTCAGCATTGCCCGTGCCATCTTATGCCTTATAGAAGGGAATGTGTGAGTGTGTCTTCCTTTACCAGTAAGAGCATAGGAGCTATTGTAAAAATTTTAAAAAAAGCCTTATTTATTTACCTTCATGCCCCAAACACAGTGAACGCTGCAAGAAAATCAATATCTGTTAAAGAAAAGTAGAAAAAAAGAGAAGAGGGAAAAAAGAGTTATAGGGGAAATATTTGATTTAGTCAAGGTAGTGAAAGAAGAAGAAGCTAAATAGGATATTGCCTCAGGTTATATGTGAAACACACATTTTCAAAAGAATATGAGTCATTATTTAGATCCATCTGTAAAATTCTAATTATAAAATTATTAAAGTAATTTATAATTTTTAGACTCTTTCAATGAAAAAGAAGCTCGAAACTAGAGATAAATATTGTATTAGAGTACATATTCTTTCCTTTTTCAGTAGAATATGACATTAGGTTTCTTTTTTCTTTGTATTAATATTAAAGTTCTTTCCTCTTACTCAAAAAAAATGTATAATTTATCGGCGCACTCACAAATGAAGTCTTATGAAAATACATCTGGATGTGGCCTTTGTTTCGTGTATAATTCTATCATGGTTTATGATTCTAGCCCAAGCATGTACAGTCAACAAAAGTTAGGTCCAGTCAGGTGGTGTTGCCTGCCTTTAAAACCCACAGTACTCAGAAGGGAAAGACAGGATGATATCTGTGAGTTCAAGGCCACCCTGGCTCACAGAGTGAACTCTAGGACAGCCATGGCTACGCAGAGAAGCACTCCATCGATAAAGAAAAAATTAAATAAATAACCAAATAAATAAACATTAAAAAATTAAGACCAGTACTTCATCCCAATTCCCCCTTTACATGTGTTTCATGTGGCCATGTGCATGTATGTGAAAGTCAGAAGTCCGTATTTTGTATCTTCTGCAACTGCTCTCCTTCACTTGAAGATTGGAACTTATCACTGGAATCCTCCTGACTCTGCCTCCCTCCCCAGGACTGGCATTACAGACAAACATGGCTGTTTTTTACATGTGTGTTAACTAAGGTCTTCATGCTACTGTAATAAGCACTTAACTGACTGGACTGTATTTCCAGCTCTTCCTTGTTGTATTGGTTAGGGTGCATATCAATTTGATTTGATCATGATTGAGGGATGAGCTCTAGCCTACTCAGGAAAAGGATCATAGTTTCCTGCAGTGGGAGTCGCCTAATGAAAGAACACTCATGCTTCTTCTGGAGAAAGCAGACATAATAATTGAGTAGCCCTCTCAGCTCTCCAGAAGAGCTTGTCAGCCTTAGTTGTACGAGGAGTCGCCCTGGGAGCTTTGAAATGCTTGTCCCTTCTCATCAGAGATTCTGATTTAATTAGTCTGGAGTAAGAACCAGACGTTTAAAAACCTGCTAAATGACAACCGGTGGCAGCGAGGATGTGGGGTGAAAAGGAATCTTTATACTGTTCAGGTGGGAATGTAAACTAGTGCAACCAACAGAGAAATCAGTTCAGAGCTCACAAAACACCAGCAACGGAGCTGCATTGTGTCCCTATGATCCCATACTGGATATACAGCCACGGAAGTTCAAAGTAGTATATCACGGAGCTTCAGAAATATCCCTGTTCACTGTACCACTACTCACAGTAGCCAAGATGTGGAGTCGGCCTAGATGCCAAGCCTTTAGTTTTGTTTCAGAGACAAGGTTTTGATATTTAGCCAAGGTTGGACCACGACGACTCAATACATAGTCATAAGACTTGCCTCAATATCATGATTCTCTTGTCTCCTTAAGTAAGATAGATTTAGTCTCCTATTTTTTTTCATTTATGTATTTATTAAATTATTTATTCATTTACTTCAATTTATTCACTTTGTATCCTGGCTGTAGCCTCTTTCTTATCTCCTCCTAGTCCCACTTACAATCCCTCTTCTCCCCCTCTGCCCTTTCCCTAGTCCACTGAAGGGAAGGACCTCTATCAGGTCTTATCAGGTCTGGCTGCACTGTCTTCCTCTGTGGCCTGACAAAGCTGCACCCTTCTCTGCAGGTAGGGGGAAAGATGATCAAAGAGCCAGCCACTTAGTTCATGTCAGAGACAGCCCCTGATCCCCTTACTAAGACACCCATTTGGAAACTGATTAGCCTATGGGATTCCTCTGATCAGGGGTTCTAGGTCTTCTTCATGCATGCATGGTCCTTGGTTGGATATAGGGATCTGCAGGATCCCCTGGGCCCATGTTTTTTGGTTTTGTTTGTATCCTTTGTGGAATTCCAGTCCTCTCCAGGTCTTTCTATCTCCCTCTTCTTCCATTAGGTTTTCTGCATTCTACCCAAAGTTTGGCTATGAGTCTCAGTATCTCCTTCGATACCCTGGTGGGTAGAGTCTTTTAGAGGTCCCCTGTGGAAGGCTCCTGTCCTGTTCCTTGTTTTCTCCTACTTCCAATATCTATTCTGTTTGCCCTTCTGAGTGAGGTTTCAGCCTCTTCCCTAGAGTCTTTCTTATCAGCATCTTTAGAACTATAGATTTTAGAAATTTGTTTGTCTGGGAATCACTGACTGACAGAATTTATTCTGTAGACCACACAGGCCTTAAATTTCAGCTTCCTGGGCACTGGCATGAAATGAATTTGCTATCATGCCTGGTTCCTAAATTTATCTTCTTAGTCAGTGTTTTGGCATTTTTGGGTTTTGTGGTGTATTTTCTTTAAGTTACTTATTATTTATAGCTTATAGAAATAGAAAAGCTGACTTTTCACATAAGTGTCTGAAGTATGGGAATAATCATAATACATTAGAAGAATGAGAGGCTGCTTAGTGTAGCGTTAGGGATGGCCATTCTTGTCATTGTCACGATTCATGAGAGTTGTTGCTAGGTTTGGCTGATCGCTTTTGTCAATCCTCAGTATGCAGAGTAATTCCTTACACCACAGAATCTAGATTTCTGGAAGGGAGATTCCAGATTTGTATGTAGTTCAAATCATCATAGGCCTGTGTCCTAAGTATGTGTATGCAAAAGGAATGCAGTTCCAACTGCTCAGAAGCATCGAAGGGCTGCATTGCATTACATTGATTGATTGTCTGAAAGGAGGATTCTTGTGCCTGTTGCTGGACTTTTGGTCTTTTTTTTTCATATATATGAGAGAGAAGAGAAGAGAGAGAGAGAGAGAGAGAGAGAGAGAGAGAGAGAGAGAGAGAGAGAGAGAATACTATAATGTATCTGTTAGGGCAAATCTAACAATCACCCATGATCCCTGCACTGTATCCTGTGGTGGTTTTCCATGACAGCTTACCTTTGTTATGAAAAGAGCCTTCTTTGATGATAGGTGACAGCCATATTTATCTTTGGGTATAAAGGTGAGATTTAAAATGTAGTAAGAAATTCTGCTGGTCTACACACCATATAAACTATGTATTATATAAAAAATTAGGTTAATAAAAAATCATGTGATTCTTTGACGTTGATGATGACCAACAGCTGTCTAATTTCACTTTAATCTCAATCAACAGGAAGAAAATCATGACTGGTATGGAAAATACAAGCAGTTTTCCAAGGTCAGAAAGGTCATAGATGTTAGAAAGGAGTCAACTATTTCAATTTTCTAAACCAACAGAATTCCTTATTATAGTCTATAATCAAAGAAGATATATACATAAATGTGTGCATATATATTAACAAATATATATATATATCCATATTTAAACAGACACACACACATAGATAGATAGATAGATAGATAGATAGATAGATAGATAGATAGACAGATAAAAAAAAAGAGGGCTACCTAATTGAGATAGCAGTTATTGGTGTGGGTGGTATGAGTGGCTTTTTGAAGAATGGATAATTTGGAGGCTGGAAGGAGGAAATGGAAGTAGGAAAGTGATTAATCTTTCTTTCTTTCTTTCTTTCTTTCTTTCTTTCTTTCTTTCCTTCTTTCTTTCTTTACGACAGGGTTTCTGTGTAGCCTTTGATGTCTTGGACTCATCAGGTAGACAGGGCTGGCCTCTAACTCTGCCTGCCTCTGCCTTCCCGAGTCCTGGGATTACAGGCATGTGCTACTGCACCTGTATGCATTTTTAAATCTATTAAAATGTATATGGAGACAACCAGAGTCAAAAACTGGGCCCAGGGGGACCCGCAGAGACTGATACTCCAACCAAGGACTATGCATGGGGAGGACTTAGACCCCCTGCTCAGAAGAAGCCCTTAGGCTGCTCAGTTTGGCTCGTTTTCTCTGACTCTATACCAGTCACATGTTTCCTCCTCAGTTGCACTCAGTTATTGGTTTGTAGAGTAGTTTATAGCAAACGAATCATTTATACTTTCAAATAATTAGTTTCAGTGGCATCAGACTATGTGTAGACTAACAAAAGAAGAGATAATCTATAAACCAATTGGAAATTCCAATATGACCTCTGTTGAAACCACTATGATTTGTTTTCCTTAGGTATAGATTTCCTATTTTTATAATCAATCATCATCTATAGCCCTGTATAGAGCCTTTTAAAATTTTAATGAAATAAAGATTTTCTCTACTTTATATATGTCAGCATAAAATCAAGTAAATATTACTTAGGCCACTATTATTATCAAAATTACAAAAATTTTCAAAAATTACAAAATCAAAACTGAATGGATTGTGAGGAAAGAGAATTTGGGGAACTGGGGACCAGGAGGAGGACACTTGAAAGTTTCATCTTGTCCCTTATCTTTTCTTGGTTGTTTGGTTAGCTTTCTCATTGTATACCTTATAATACATTGCAAGTGATTTCTTAATTTTCTCATAACGTGGTTCAACTTTAATTCTTAGATACTACAAATAACAAAGGTTTGTGCATTCTTTTCCAGATATTTTGTAAGCATATTTTCATTTATTCTGAGCAAATTTCTAACATTGCAGTTGCCGGGAATGCAGGCTGAGGGTAATATAAAGGAAAATCTTACTGAAATGATTGTTTACTAACTCAAGCGTTTGGCTGTGTATGACCATAATACAAATCTCTACTTAAAATACGTACTGTAAAAATAAACACATTAAAGCTCTCCTCTGTGGCCTAACAGGACTGCTCCTCCCTTCGGGGGTGGGGAGACCAAAGAGCCAGTCATCGAGTTCCTGTTAGAAATAGTCCTTGTGCCCCTCACTTTGGTAAACCAATTGGTTACTGAGCTACCACAGGCTACATCTGAGTGGAGGTTCTAGGTTATATCCATACATGGTCCTTGGTTGAATGTCAGTCTCAGAAAAGACCCTGTGCCCAGATATATTTGGTCCTTGTGGAGCTCCTATCCTTTCCCCATCAGACTAACTCCCCTTCTTTCTTATGATTCCCTGTACTCTGCCAAAGGTTTGGTCATGAGTCTTTGCTTTGAAAACACTGCTAGTTAGAGTCTTTCAGATGCGCTCAGTAGACTCCTGTCATACGTTCAATGCACATCCCATCTGTCTTTCTAAATGAGGATTGATCCTGAAGATACCTGATAAAACAGGATCAGATGAATGGGGAGGAGGTCCCCCCTATCAGTGGACTTGGAAAGGGGCACGGTGGAGATGAGGGAGGGAGGGAGGGACTGGGAGGGAATGAGGGATCGGGACATGGCTGGGATACAGAGTTAACAAAATGTAACTGATAAAAAAAAAAAATAACCTAGAACCCCTGCACAGTTGTAGCCCATGGCAATTTAGTGTCCAAGTGGGTTCCATAGTAATGGGAAGAGGGACTACATCTGACATAATCTGATTGGCCTGCTCTTTGATCACCTCCCCCTGAAGGGGGAGCAGTCTTACCAGGCCACAGAAGATGACAGTGCAGCCACTCTTGATATGATCTGATAGAGTAAGATCAGAAGGAAGGAGAGGAAGACCTCCCTTATCAGTGGACTTGGGGAGGGGCATGCGTGAAGAAGGGGGAGGGAGGGTGGGACCGAGAGGGGATGAGGGAGGGGCTTATGGGGGGATACAAAGTGATTAAAACGTAATTAATAAAAAAAGAAAGAAAATAAACTAACAGTCATAAGAAAAGCTAGCAAATATTTTACAAATAAAGTATGTGCAGTATACATATTTTCAAATTAATGCTTCAAGTAATATAAAATATAATTGAAAATAAAAAAAATAAACACATTAGTCACTTATTTCTGTATTACAAAACCAAAGCAAAACTTATGCAACTGAATCTTGTAATCAGGAAAATAACAGGTTTTTACGAATATTAAAGTAATATAATATTTGGTTAAATAACTTTTTTCTTTTCCCAGTTTTCACATGTATGTAGGCAAGCTTTTTATAAATGCTTGGATGCATGTCTGTGGGTAGTTTTGTAGCTGTGTCTGAGGATGAAAATATTCCTTAATTGTATTTCCACAGTATTCACTGAGACAGTTTCTTTCGAAAATCCCGGTGATTACCAGAAAGGCTAGTACTTGACAGTCAGCTAGCTGTGTTCATCAACTCTTTCTGTCTTCCCACATGATAATTATAATGAAGCCTCCATACCAATCTAGTACTTACTGGGGTTTCTGGAGAATCCAAACTAGAGTCCTCATGACTTTTTTCTAACTACAAATGACTCATTATTAATAATACATTGGTGTGTTTGATTACCAATTTCACAAACAGTGCTTTGTTGTTTTATCGTTAGAAAAAAATGGAAAGCACACTACTATGTTGATTTTAAGAAGAAATGAAGGGGCCAGGAGGTGTTGGAACTGAGTGTTAACAACCCAGTGAAGAAATGATGAAAGAAACCTGCTATATTTAATATCTCAGAACACCTTTTGTGTGATTAAGTAGACTTGATTTATGAAAACAAGTGAGTGTTTGTTAGTGATTTGCTTTGAGCTATCAATCAACAAGCTTGCTGTATAGATTTAATAGAAGAGATGCAAGTAATTATCTAATGTGTTTTAAAAAATAAAGAAAAAAAATGGAGGCACTATTTGGCTTACTTTTGCAACATACCAACTTGATTTTCTCAATTAGATCTATTTAATCTCTGCCTACCAATTAAGTCCCACCTCTGAAGACAAGAAGAGTTATTGAAGAGAATGAAAACAGCTCTCAAGACCATTACTCTGATTTAAGAGTGATTTGCCAGTAAACAAGGACAAAACATAATTATTTTATATTGGGAAAACATATTTTCCCTCAGTTCATACCACAGACACATGTATTTTTTATACGCTTTCCATTTAACATATGTCCTCTTCATTCGTCTTTATACAATTTAAGTCCTTTAACCACGATCTCTACCATATCCTACTGTCCAGATGTCAGATTCCAGGAAAAGTTGGTTATTAGATTATTCAAAGGAATCCATGTCCTTAACAACCCAGTATTCTACCTATTTTAAAATTCTATAGTATACCTAGTTGTTAAATTTATGCAAGGTTATCTTATGAAAAATATTTTTTTATTATTTTTTTTAATTTTTAAACAATTTTATACATTCACTTGTGTCCCAGCTCTAGCCCTCTCCCTCTTTCCCTCTCAATCCTCTCCTCCCTCCCTCCTCTCCTCCCTGCCCCCTTCTGAGTCCACTGAGAGGGGTTGTCCTCCTCTCCTTCCATCTGGCCCTAGCTTATCAGGTATCTTCAGGATGGTTGCAATGTCCTTATGTGTGGCCTAGCAAGGCTGCTCCTCCCTCAGTGGGGAGGGGAAACTCAATGAGCCAGAGTTCATGTCAGAAACTATTCCTGTCCCCCTTATTAGGGAACCCACTTGGATACTGAGCAACCATGGTCTATGTCTGAGCAGGGGTTGTAGGTTATATCCATGCATGGTCCTTGGTTGGATAAACAGTCTCAGTGAAGACCCCTGTACCCAGGTATATTTGGACCTGTGAGGCTCCCTGTCCCCTCTAGGTTATACTAATTCCTTCTTCTTTCATATGATTCCCTATACTCTGCGGATGGCTTGGTTATGAGTCTCAGCATCTGCTTTGATACACTGCTAGGTAAAGTCTTTCAGGTGCCTTCTGTGGTAGGCTCCTGTCCTGTTACTTGTTTTCTCCTACTTCCAATGTCCATCCCCTTTGTCTTTCTAGGTGAGGATTGATCATCTTACCCCTGGTCCTCTTTTTTGTTTATCATCTTTAGGTGTACAGATTTTAGTATGTTTATCCTATCTTATAGGTCTAATACCCACTTATAAGTGAGTGTATTCTGTGTGTGTCTTTCTGCTTTTGGGATACCTCACTCAGGATTATCATTTCTAGGCCCTACCATTTGCCTGCAAATTTAATGATTTCTTTGTTTTTAATTGCTGAGTAATATTCCATTGTGTATAAGTACCACAATTTCAGGATCCAAAATGACCTAACAGACACAATGCTATATGTGCCTGAGAAACATTTAAGTGAGAAGGAAATACCCATCCTATATGTAGACAACACTGTCTCATGAGCTCCAGACTACATGATGAACAAAAGAGCAAAAAGAGAAATCCAAGTGAGCAGTATCATTCATCTGCCTCTGTTTCCGACCTGCAGATGCACTGTCATGGTTGGTCTCACACATCTCTTTATGTTCCTCCCCTGGTGAAAAGGGCTGAAGACCTTAAACCATGACGGGGAAACAAATCCTCTGCTCCTTAAGCTGTGTCTTGCCAAGCATCTGGTCACAGTGATTATTAAAGGAACAGATTGAAAATTTCACTCAGCATGTTTCCCCTTTCCTATCCCTGCTATAATAAAAAATGACGATGGAATTAGTGTTACTAATTATACCATATTATATTAAATTGAAACGTAAATTTGAATTTATAGAATCTAAAAATTACAGCAGACCAATTCCATGCTTCAGCCACCATAAAGCTAGTGATGGATTCAAACTGGGCAGAGATTAACAAGACAAAGTTCATTTTAGAGAGATTAATTTGTTGACACTTTATATGAGGAAAAAACAATGAATTTAAGTGAAGACTGGTAATGAAGGTGAACTATGACAGGTAAATTAATATTATAAATGAAGCAATGTTCTATTAAATGGCTATTTTACTTAAGAGTATATATTATCCCTATGAAAAACTGGACATGGATTCCTTTGAATAATCCTGGCATTCATAAATAATAACCAACTTTTCCTGGAATGTCCTGCTTAGTATGGTGACCAGTATTAAACAAGTTAACTCGTTTGTCTATTTATATGGGAGAAAATATGAAAACTAGATTTTAACACTCTACAGGCTAATAATTCTTAACAATGGAACAAAAACCACTCCCTTAGCTATTAGTTTGCTGCTGAAAGGTTAAAATGACTATGGACACTCTGTGGTTTTAGTACAGTCATACTTATGCTGTTTGATCTTGTGCAAAGCACATCTTGAAAAGGGCAGCTTAAATTTTTTTGTCCTCTTCAAATGTGTAGGCTGAAATTCTGATCTGTGTCATGATGGTATTCAGAGGTAGAAAGCTTGAAAGACTCTGTCACTGCATTAGTGGCCTTTAGAAGAGAGCCCATAGACAGTAGCTCTGCACACTCCCAGCCTTAGAACACAGAAGTATATAGCTATTTTTGGATGAAGAATTAGGAGTCATTATGTGCAGTTTTGAGGGGACTGAATCTCAGATAAAACACCCTCCAGATACAAAACAAACACCTGTTGTTTTTGAACTAAATAGGTCTGTGATGTATTGTTATTACAGTACAAATAGATTTAAAATGGTTTAAAGATCAAATATGTGAGCCAGGTGTACAAGGCAATTTAATGTGGGAAATGTCTGTACTCATGAGGATTGTACATTAGATTATCTGTTGTCTAGAATTTTTCAGAAACCCTGATCAATTTGATTCTGTGACCTTGCCTTAATTTAGGTAATAAAAGTAATTTTTTCTAGGTGTGATTTGATATATCACACCTATATATTACATGTTTTTGGTTAGGAGCACCTCTCTTCTGAAGAATGGTACAATCCAAGTAAGTTAGTTTCCAACAATGTATCTAAAGATTTAAAAGTCTCCTCATAGATAGAAGGGTTTTTTTTAATAGCTTACAGGTTCTTCATTTAATAAAATAAGCCAAACTGTACACTTTAAGAAGCTAAGCAAGAAGGAACCTGGGTCAGATGACCAATCCCCATTCAGAAAGGCAAAGAGGATGGTCATTGGATGAGGGAGAAAACAGGGAACAGGACAGGAGCCTACCACAGAGGGCCTCTGAAAGACTCTACCCAGCAGGGTATCAAAGCAGATGCTGAGACCCATAGCCAAACTTTGTGCAGAGTGCAGAGAAACTTCTGAAAGAAGGGGGAGATGAAAGACCTGGAGGGGACAGGAGTTCCACAAGGAGAACAACAAAACCAAAAAATTGGGCCCAGGGGTCTTTTCTGAGACTGATACTCCAACCAAGGACCATGCATGGAGATAACCTAGAACTCCTGCACAGATGGAGCCCATGGCAGCTCAGTCTCCAAGTGGGTACTGTCTCTGACATGAACTCAGTGGCTGGCTCTTTGATCACAGGCCCATGAGGGATGGGGGGGCAGCCTTACCACGCCACAGAGGAACATATTGTAGCCTGTCCTAATGAGACCTGATAGTCTAGGTTCACATGGAAGAGGAGGAAGACCTCCCTTATCAGTGGACTGAGGAGGGGCATGGGAGAAGGTGACGCAGGGAGGATGGGGTTGGGAGGTGACAAGTAAGAGGGCTAAAGCAGGGATACAAAGTGAATAAACTGTCAAAAATAAATAAGAAAAAAATTAAAATAAAACTTGCCACGATAAAAATGTTCTAGAACATAATTAATGGAAATGTGTGAATTAAACCATATAATGATTTCTAATCTTTTTTTTTTCCAGTATTTGCCTGCATCTGGTAGTAGCATTTGTTGTTCTGAAAGGGTATCATTGTCATCAAATAGTACTGTCATGCAAGTGATATGGTTCAGATTAGCAAAGGCGATCCACCCTGAATGCTGAGTTTGGTACCTGAAATTCATGGAGAGAAGAGAGATCTGAAGAGAATCACTGCTGAAAGTTATCCTCTGACCCCCACACATGTACTGTGGCAGCTTCGCCCGCCTGTATGTGCACATACACCACATCATACACAATCGTGATAATGGAGTAAGAAAAATAAATAGTAACTTCTCTTTGACTCACGGTTCTGTGGTGTATTTAACTGAAGTGTGTTTGTTTAAGCTGTGTGTTTATTATGTTTTCTTTAAGTTTTTTTTTTTTTTTTTTTTTTTTTTTTTTTTTAGTATTTTGTATGTGAATGCATGTCCCTGGAGTGTCACTTCTGTGCATCACATTCATCCTGG
The DNA here is from genome assembly GCF_030254825.1 of Meriones unguiculatus. Lineage (NCBI taxonomy): Eukaryota > Metazoa > Chordata > Mammalia > Rodentia > Muridae > Meriones > Meriones unguiculatus. The sequence continues at coordinate 51,098,620 of NC_083363.1, forward strand.
TGCAGAGGCCATACAAGGGTGTCTAACCATGGAATTAGGGGTAGAGGTACACTCTTACTCACTGAGAACCTACACCCTGCCTCCTCTTCAAGAACAGCGTGCTCCTCCCAACAACTGCGCAATCGTTCCAGGATCAAAGTTACAGTCATTTTATCTGGTTGTGTGGTCAGTTCTTTGGGCGTTCAAATTTCAGTTTATGTTTTTATGTGACGTCGAAGAGTGCTTTGCGTTCGTGATGTATGTGTACAGTATGAATGCACTTACCAGCAGGTAACATACGTGGGCATCAGATTCTCTGGAACCAGATTTTCAGGAATTCTGAGCTACTGTATGGCGTTCGGCAAGCAAACCCAGGCCTCTTCAAGAGTAACAAGCGTTCTTAACTGCTTGTATATCTTTCTTTCCAGCCCCTGTTTAATTCCTTTTTAAAATGGTGTTAAAACTTTGGGTAGGAAAGTAGGAACGTTAACAATAGATTTTCACTGCTCTTGCTGCTCCTCAAAATTCCCAGCTCTATAGCAGATCACCTGCTGTATTTGGTCTCCTCTTCCAATCTGCTTCCATTTCCAATGGATGACACAGATCACTCCTTCCAAGCTTTCTTACACCAAATTCATAGTTATCTCCACTCCAACTCCACCAAGCATTCCCTAGGAAGAAGCAGGCGGCAAAGGAAAGGGAAGTAGTTAAAGTAACTACAGATTGTCAGTTCTCTCCATACCTCCAAATCAAATCCCCTTGTTTCATCTCGGGATCTGTAACAGACAATCTTCTGCAACTTTCTCTTTATTTCTGAACATATCGTCAAGGATCACACATATGATTCTTCCCAGACTCATCCTATTAAGGAGCCTAAGGGAGTTCTAATGGAGCCAAAAACTCCATTAGGCATTCCTTTAAAATTTGCAGGCTATATATTTACATATTGGAGTATTACTCAGTAGGATTTTTTTTCTTTTTTTAATGACATCATAAAAATGGCAGCTAAATATTGGAGCTACCTGGAAGCATCCCATACTTCAAAGAATATGAAGGACATTGAAGAACCTCCATATGGAGTTTGCTTCAAATGTGGCAAAGTTAGCTATGGGGCCAAAAACTGTCCTTCCCTCAACTGTCGCTAAAGACATTCTGGACACAAAGCAAGTTGACTGCTGAATTCTGCCAAGAAAAGGTAGATAAGCACTTCATAATTCCTCTTTCACAGAAAAATCTGTTAGAAGCAGTTCTGCTGGCCACAGACGAGAACTTTACAGTCAGTAATGAAGATACCTGATGAAACAGGGTCAGAGGAAAGGGGAGGAGGTCCTCTGCAATCAGTGGACTTGGAAACGGGCAGGGAGGAGATGAGGAAGGGAGAGAATGAGGGAGCAGGATGCAACTAGGATACAGAGTTAATAAAATGTAACTAATAATAAAAATAAAAATTAAAAAAGGATAAAAAAGAAAAATCCTATATTACATGTCTATATGAGTGAATATATTCTGTGTGCATCTTTCTGCTTCTGGAACAACTCACTCAGGATGATCCTTTCCAGGTCCCACCATTTACCTGCAAATTTCATGATTTCCTTGTTTTTTTTATTGCTGAGTAATATTCCATTGTGTAGATGTACCACAATTTGTGCATCTCTTTCTCCACTGAGGGGCATCTGGGCTGTTTCCAGCTTCTGGCTATTACAAATAAAGCTGCTGCAAACATGGTTGAGCAATTGTCTTTATTGTGTAATTGAGACTCTTGGGTATATACCTAGCAGTGGTATAGTTGGATCTTGAGGAAGCACTATTCCTTCTTGCCTGAGAAAGCACCAGATTGATTTCCAGAGTGGATGTACAAGTTTACATTCCCAGCAGGAATGGAGAAGGGTTCCTCGTTCTCCACAACCTCTCCAGCATGTGTTGCCTCTTGAGTTTTTGATCTTAGCCATTGTGATAGGTGTAAGGTGAAATCTTAGGGTCATTTTGATTTGCATTTCCCTGATGGCTAATGAAGTTGACCCTTTCTTTAAGTGTTTCTCTGCCATTAGATATTCCTCTATTGAGAATTCTCTTTTTAGCTCTATACTCCGTTTTTTAATTGGATTACTTGATTTGTTGCTGTTTAACTACTTTAGTTCTTTATATATACTGGATATTAGTCCTCTGTCAGATATAGGGTTGGTGAAGATCTTTTCCCAATCTGTAGGCTGTCTTTTTGTTCTGACTACAGTGTCCTTTGCTTTACAGAAGCTTTTCAGTTTCATGAGGTCCCATTTATTGATTGTTGCTCTTAGATCCTGTGCTGTTGGTGTTCTGTACAGGAAGTTGTCTCTTGTGCCAATGAGTTCAAGATTCTTCCCCACTTTTTCTTTAAGTGGTTTAGTGTGTCTTGTTTTATATTGAGGTCTTTGATCCACTTGGACTTTAGTTTTGTGCAGGGTGATAAGTATGGATCTATTTGCATTTTTTACGTGTAGACATCCAGTTGGACCAGCACCATTTGTTGAAGATGTTGTCTTTTTTACCGAATGGTTTTGGAATCTTTATCAAAAATCAGGTGTCCATAAGTGTCTGGATTTATGTCAGGGTCTTCTCTTCCATTCCATTGATCCACCAGTCTGTTTCTATGCCAGTACCATGCAGTTTTTAGTATTGTTGCTCTATAGCACAGCTTGAGATCAGGATGGAGATACCTCCAGAGGATCTTTTACTGTAGAAAATTGTTTTAGCAATTCTGGGATTCTTGTTGTTCCATATGAAGGTGAGAATTTTCTTTCTAGGTCTGTAAAGAATTATGTTGTTAATTTGATGGGAATTGCATTGAATCTGTAGATTGCTTTTGGTAAGATGGTGATTTTTACTGTATTAATCCTGCCAAGCCATGAGCATGGGAGATCTTTCCCTCTTCTGATATCTTCTTCTAATTCTTTCTTCAGAGACTGGAAATTTTTTTTATATAAGTCTTTTACTTGCTTGTCTAAGTTCACACCAAGGATAAACCTCCTAAAATCTGTACACCTAAAGAAACTAATCAAGAGGGAGGACTCTTGCGAAAATGCTCAATTCCTATCCAGAAAAGCAAAGAGGATGGACATCAGAAGAAGGAAAATAGAGGGAACAAGTCAGGAGCGTGACACAGAGGACCTCTGAAAGGCTCTGCCCTACAGACTGTCAATGCAGATGCTGAGACTCATGGGCAACCTTTGGGCAGAGTGCAGGGAATCTTAGGAAAGAAGTGGGAAAGAGTAAGATCTGGATAGGACAGGAACTCCACAAGGAGAGCAACAGAACCAAAAATTCTGAGCAAGGGATCTTTCCTGAGACTGATACTCCAACCAAGGACTATGCATGGAGATAACCTAAGACCCCTGCACAGATGTAGCCCATGGCAGTTTAATATCCATGTGGGTTCCATTGTAATAGGAACAGGGACTGTCTCTGACATGAACTGATTGGCCTGCTCTTTAATTACCTCCCCCTAAGGGGGAAGCAGCATTACCAGGCCACAGAAGAAGACAATGCAGCCATTCCTGATTAGACCTAATTGGCTAGGATCAGAAGAAAGGAAAAGAAGACCTCCTCTATCAGTGGACTTGGGGAGGGGCACACATGCAGAGGGTGGAGGAAGGAAGGGATTGGGACTGGAGGAGGGAGGGAACCACAGGGGGGATTCAAAGTGAATAAAGTCCAATTAATAAAGAATTAAGAAAAAAGAAAAATCTGTTATATATTCTGAGCCAGTAGACCAAAGAAAAGGATGCTCTGACACTGCAGAGGAATCTTGGGTACCCAGCATTCTCTATCCTTTCTATAGTTTAGGAAGCTACTTGGTGTGCACTCCCTTTTTACTCAGGGAATATTTATTGTTTTCCAGTGAGTGATGGGTTTGAAAATGGGTAGATTGCTATAGTCTCACAATCAAGTTTAAGTAGTTTAGGATATAAAAAAAATATTTTAAGACCTAAAATGGTGTTCCTATGTTGATAAATGCAAGTTATGACAGAAAGTGATTTAGGTACAGAACTTTGGACTCACTAAGATAGGATAGATAGAAGAGTACTTTCCCCAAGGTTGACAAATACTAAGGGACTAGACATTGTAAATATAGTTTATTGGTGTTAGAGAAAGAGTCTTTTATTTAGTCAAAAATAAATGTCTAAATAAAAGAAATGTAGGATATTTGATTACACTTTGAACCCCTAGATTGTATACTGGAAAAAAAAAAGAAAACTTCTTTTTATGGAAGCACTCAGCTGCATCACACATCTTTAATCCAAAAGATTTGTGTATACAGGATTAAATAAAGTTAATACATAGGTCAAGAGGTTCAAGAAGCAACCAATTGACAGGGAGTGAACATAAGAAAATATATATATAGAGAGAGGAAAGATGGAGATACGCTCAGGAAGAGGAAAGGAAGGACATTTAGTTTGAATGGTTTTATAGACGGCATGGAAAACAAGGTTTTTCTTTTATTATTTTTCTTCTTGGACACCATCTGGTAGGATAGTCAGCTGGGTAATTTCTTTGCCTCTCTTAGCAAGTAGACTTTCATACCTCCCCACACACACTCAAAAAAAAATGTTGATGCTATAAAAAGTCTTTTTGATTGAAGTAATCCAGACTCAGAAAGGCAAATAATGTACGTACTTTCTTATGTGTGGATATTAGCAGTTAAATCAGTGAATACCAAGCTACATTCTGTAGAACCACGGAGATTAAATATAAAGTAAGCGACTAGTGTCAGGGGACAGGCAGACACAGGAAACAAACAAACAAAAAAGAATAGTAATTTATGCATGGGTGGTTGGGTACTGGAATTGGAGTCTCCATAGGAAAGAGAAATACAATAATTATGGGTGGGTAAGTGTGGAGATTAGAAAAGGAGGATTAATTGGAGGAATCTTCCTGATTGCAAGAAATACAAGGGCAAAGGTAGGACGAAGGTTGTGAGAGCAATATACCAACATATGATTTTATATAAGGCTCTATTAGATGGAACTGACAAACAACACTGCTTGCAAAACCAAATACTATTGTTAATACAAAACAAAACAAAATTCGCAGATATGAAATGACTCCTACTGATATTCTGCAGTTATCTAAAATCTGTACTTTGCTCAGTCATCATCAGAGATGCTGACTCTTGCAGCACCTGGAAACAAATATAATGACACCAAGACATGAAACTATTCAGAGAGTGAAAAACATAGGAACTTTCAGCCTTGGACAGGATGCCTCCAACAAAACCTCTACTCAGGGCTCAGGAAACCTGGAGTGAAAGAAGATGTGGGAAGAGTATAAAGCCAGAGAGTTTAGAGGACAACTGAAAATGAAAACTGTTAAATCAAGATCAGTGCATGCATGGTCTCACAGAGACTAAAGCTGCATGCACTGTGCCTTTCAGGGTCTGCATGTGTAGGGACGTAAGGATGTATACTTCCATCTCTAACTTAGAAGCAATTTACAAATGATAAGCTCTTGTAAATTTGAGAGTCAACACTCAAATTCTTTGAATAGGCTTATTTATATTTCTCCAAATGAGTATTACTGGGTAAATAAAATACTTTAATAATATAATTTTTATTTATTACAATTTATTCACTTTGTAACACAGCTGTAGCCCCAGGCTTGATCCCTCCCAATCCCACCCTCTCTCCTTTGCATCATCTCCTTGCATGCCCTTTCCTCAGTCCACTGATAGTGGAGGACATCCTCCCCTTCCATCTGATCCTAGCCTATCAAGTCTCGTCAGTACTGGCTTTCACAGTCTTCCTCTGTGGCCTGGTCAGGCTACTCTTCCCTTAGGGGGAGGTGATCAAAGAGTCAGCCACTGAGTTCCTGTTAGAGACAACCCCTGCTCTGTTTATTAGGTGAAACATTTAGAGACTGAGCTGTCACAGGCTAACTCTGTGCAGGGGATCCAGGTTATCTCCATGAATGATCCTTTTTTGGAGTATCATCACCAGAAAAGACACCTAGACCCAGATATTTTGGTTCTGTTGTTCTCCTTGTGGAGCTCCAGGCCCTTCCAGGTCTTTCTATCTCACCCTTCTTTCCTAAGATTCTCTGCACTCTGCCCAAAGTTCGGCTCTGAGTCTCAGCATCTGTTTTAAAAGAATGCTGGTTGGAGACTTGCAGAGGCCCTCTGTGGCAGGCTCCTGTCTTGTTCCTTATTTTCAGCTTCTTCCAATGTCTATACCATTTGCTTCCTGAATGAAGACTGAGTATCTTATCCAGGGTGCTCCCTCTTGCTTAGCTTCTTTAGGTGTACAGATTTTAGTACGTTTATCCTATATTATGTCTAATATCCACTTATAAATGAGTATACACCATGTGTGTCTTTCTGCTTCTGGGATACCTCACTCAGGATGATCTTTTCCAGTTCACACCATTTGCCTGCAAATTTCATGATCTCCTTGTTTTTAATTGCTAAATAGAATTCCATTGTGTAAATGAACCACAATTTCTGTATCCATTCCTCATTTGAGGGACATTTGGTTTGTTTCTGAATTCTGGCTATTACAAATAAACCTGCTACAGACATGGTTGAGGAAATGTCCTTGTTGTGTACTTGAGTTTCTTTTGGATATATGCCTAGGAGTGCTATAGCTATATCTTGAGTTTTCACTGTTCCTAATTGTCTGAGAATGCTCCAAATTAATTTCCAAAGTGGTTGTACAAGTCTACATTCTCATCAGCAATGGAGGTTTCCCCTTTCTCCACATACCCTAAGGAAATATAAACTAACAACTTTTAAGCATATGCTGCATGAACAGCCATAAACAGGCAACAGAAAATGAACTCAATAGCATGTGGAGGTTCTTTGATTTATGATGCTGTCTCAGGGCTTTTTCCTTTTTACGTATTTAGTTTTATCTTATTTTGTTCTTTATTATATATAATGTCATTTATAATATTTATTATATATCTATATTACATTAAAATATCATTTCCACATACACTATGGCTTCTAGTTTAGTATCTTCTTTTGGTTTCTTTTTTAATTGTATTCCTGAGTGTTTGAATGAGAGTATCTCTGTTTCTTGATTATCTTCTTGGGCTCTTTTCCTTCTGTTTATTTGTCCTATTCTAGTGTTTTGGTTTTGTTTAATCTTATTGTATTTTATTTTGTTATATTTTGACATATTAGTATCCTTTAGAAGAATATTTCTTTCTAGTATTAGACAAATAGGTGTAGATAATGATGTGATAAAAAGTGGGGAAGAACTTGGACTACTAGTGAAAAGAGAAACTATATTTAGAATCTATTATTTGAGAAAGTAATCTATTTCAAATAAAAAATATTTCAAAAAAATAAAAGAATATACATTCTTTTTAGCACCTCATGGAACCTTCTCAAAAATCGTCCATATAGTCCAGCAGAAAGCAAGCCTCAACAGATACAAGAAGATCAAAACAATCTCTACTATCTAATCAGACCACTGTGGCCTAAAAGTAGATGTCCACAACCAAAGAAATAACAAAAGCCTACATACATATGGAAACTAAACAACTCTCTAATCAGTGACAGTTTGGTCAGGGAAGAATGAAAAAAAATTATAGACTTCCTAAAATTCATTGAAAATAAAGGCACAATTTACCCAACATCAAACTAAATGGAGAGAAACTTAAACCAATACCACTGAAATCAGGGACAAGGCAAGGTTGCCCACTCTCTGTGTATCTCTTCAACATAGTACCTGAAGTCCTAGCTAGAGCAATAAGACAATTAAAGGAGATCAAAAGGATACAAATAGGAAAGGAGGAAGTCAAAATATCACTCTTTACAGGTGATATGATAGAATATATAAGCAACGCCAAAATTTCAACCAGAGAACTCCTTTGACTGATAAAGTGTCTGGATACAAAATTAACTCAAAATAATCAGTAGCTCTCCTATACAGGAGTGGCAAAAGTGAAAGGAATTAGGGAAACTACTTCATTCACCGTAGCCACTAATAACATAAATTACCTTGGTGTGGCTCTAACGGAGCAAATGAAAGACCTGTTTGAAAAAAAAAAAAAAAAGTCAAGTCTCTGAAGAAACAAATTGAAGAACATATCAGAAGATTATCCCATACTCATGGATCAGTAGGATTAACATAGTGAAAATGGCTATCCTGCCAAAAGCAATCTATAGAGTCAATGCAATTCACATCAAAATATCAACAAAATTCTTTACAGAACTTGAAAGAACAATTCTCAATTTCATAAGGAAAAACAAAAAACCGAGCATTGCTAAGACTATCCTGCACAACAACAGATCATCTGGAAGTATCTCCATCTCTGATCTAGGGCTATACTACAGAGCAATAGTAATAAAAACTGCATGATTCTGGCATGTAAAAGAATGGTGTATCAAAGAAATCAATTAGAAGACCCAGAAATAAATCTACTCACTTACAGATACTTGATTTTTGAGGAATAAGCCAAAACCATAAAATGGAAAAAAAAGACAGCATTTTCAACAAAAGGTGCTGATATAATTGGATGTTAGCCTGTAGAAAAATGCAAATAGATCAATATTTATTACCCTCAATAAAATTAAAGTCCAAGTGCATCAAAGACCTCAATATAAAACCAGACAAACTATAAAGGTTTGGAGAAAAAGTGGGGGAAAACCTGGAACTCACTGACACGGGCGGCAACTTCCTGAAGAGAACACCAACAGCACAGGCTATAAGATCAAAAATCAATAAATGGGACCTCATGAAACTGAAAAGCTTCTGTAAAGCAAAGGACACTCATCAGAACAAAATGACAGCTTACACACTGGGAAAGAATCTTTACCAACCTTATATCTGAAAATAGTAATATACTGAATATATAAAAACTCACGAAGTTAAAAAGCAACATATCAAATAATCCAATTAAAAAAAATGGGTTACAGAGCTAAACAGAGAATTCTCAAAAGAGGAATATAGAGTGGCAGAGAAACACTTAAAGAAATGCTCAACATCCTTAGTCATCAGGAAAATGCAAATCAAAAAGACCCTGAGATTTTACCTTACACCCACCAGAATGGCTAAGCTCAAAATCTAAAGTGACAACACATACTGGAGAGGATATTGAGAAAGAGGAACTCTCCTCCATTGCTGTGGGAATGTAAACCTATACAGACATTTAGGAAATTCTGGCACTTTCTCAAAAAAAATAGGAATAATGTTACCTCAATTTGCAGCTACACCACTCCTAGGCATATATCCAAAAGATGCTCAAGTACACAAGAATGACATTTGCTCAACCATTATCATGGCAGCTTTATTTGTAATAGCCAGAATTTGGAAAAAACCCAGATGTCCCTCAATGGAGGGATGGATACAGGAATTGTGGTACATTTACACAATGTAATTTTACTCAGCTATTAAAAACAAGGAAATCATGATATTTGCAGGCAAATTGTGGGAACTAGAAAAGTTCATCGTGAGTGAGGTATCCCAGAAGCAGAAAGACACACATTGTATATACTCACTTATAAGTGGATATTAGACATATCATATAGGATAAACATACTAAAATCTGTTGTACACCTAAAGAAGCTAAGCAAGAAGGAGGACCCTGGGTAAGATGATCAATCCTCATTCAGAAAGGCAAACAGGAAGGACATCAGAAGAGGCAGAAAACAGGGAACAGGACCAGAGCCTACCACAGAGGGCCTCTGAAAAACTCTACCCAGTAGGGTATGAAAGCAGATGTTGAGATTCATAACCAACCTTTGGGTAAAGTGAAGGGAATCTTATGAAAGAAGGGGGAGATACAAAGACCTGGAGGATACAGGAGCTCCACAAGGAGAGCAACAGAACCAAAATATCTGGGCCCAGAGTCTTTTCTGAGGATACTTCACCCAAGGACCATTCATGCGATAACCTAGAACACTTTCACAGATGTAGCCCGTGGCAGCTCAGTGTCCAAGTGGGTTCCCTAATAATGGGAACAGGGACTATCTCAGACATGAACTTAGTGGCCTGATCTTTGATCACCTCCCACTGATGGGGGACCAAGAGGAAGACAATGCAGGCAGTCCTGGTGAGACCTGATAGGCTCGGGTCAGAGGGAAGGCAAGGAGGACCTCCCCTGTTAGTGGACTTGGGGAGGGGCATATGAGCAGATGACAGATGGAGGGTGGGATTTGGAAGGGGAGAGGGAGGAAGCTACAGCTGGAATACAAAGTGAATAAGCTGTAATTAATTAAAGAATAATTAAAAAAGAAATGGGAAGGTGTTCTCTCTGTCACACACATTCTATTACTTGTCAAATATCAAATAACCATAGTTTATTACTGGCAAAAAGAAGGCAGGTCCCACAACTAAATGTGAAGAGGATTTGATATTACTGACCCATTTTAAGTAGAAAAAGTCTATTAATCTGTGCAGTTGCACAGGGCGCTCTGTGTAGCACTCGGGAAGCTAAGTGAGAATGCGCAGTGCTCTGAGCCATACCGTAAGATCCTGACCAAAGCAAATATCACTAAAACCTACAAAAATATTGCAATTTTTAAAATTACTGATTAGATAATATCTCATTACAAAGACACACAGAAACCTGAAGGTAAGAAAGGATTTGACTGATTTTGTAATCTATTATGCTTCCTGTAACACATATACTAAATTGACTGTTCAATATAAATTTGTAGAATGACATATATATATATATGCAACAATATTTCATATTATTGTCATCATTCCAATATTTCAAAATATGAGTAGAATCTTAGTACCATTTATTTCAATAAGACTGAGCACACTGACAACGGTTCCTAATTCAGTTTCTTATTACATCAGGGCCTCAGAATTCAGCTTGCTCCCAGTAGTTCAGTTACTACACTTCAGATTTAAAACTCACAATCCAGTAATAAGAAACTGAATTAGGAACCATTGTCATTACGAATTTTTGCATTCAATTGCAATCTCTACTGAGAAATATAATAAAAAATCATGGAACAATTAAATTTAAAAATTAAAAAGTATCTGGAGTCACCAAGGTAATATGAAGTTCTAGAAATTACAAGCAAACATTCCTGTTGAAAACGCAAATCACAGCCAACAATGTGTTTCAATAACTTCTATACCTCTTAAATGAAACATAAGGAATTAGGAAGATGTTCTCAAGAAACTGAAAAACTGAAGTTTTCAGTTCAGAAAAACTGAAGTTATCAAACCATGTCAAAAGAAATATTAATATTTTATAATGAACATATCTAAATAAATATTAACTCAAAACTTATGGTTTATTTGTACAAACTAGGCAAATTGTGGAAAATATATAAAACAATTATGAAATGAAGTAAGCATTTATGAAAATGGTTCTAGAGTTTTTATGGCATTCATGCAATTATTTTAGTATTAATTTTATTATTCTTTTTTTAGATTTTAGTATAACGTGTCGATCATATAACCACCTTCCCCAACTCCTTTTTGATCAACCTTCTCCAACCTTGCCTTTCACCCCACCGAACTTCAAGGTATCTGTCTATCTATATATCTATGTATCTATGTATCTATCTATGTATCTATGTATCTATCTATGTATCTATGTATCTATCTATGTATCTATGTATCTATCTATGTATCTATGTATCTATCTATGTATCTATCTATGTATCTATGTATCTATCTATCTATCTATCTATCTATCTATCTATCTATCTATCTATCTATCTATCTATTTTTACCATGGGATCCAAACTGTGATGCATAACTGCTTTGGGGCATGGAATTTGGCTTAGAGGATGGTTAACCTGAGTAGTTAACCATTAAAGCAAACTGACTTTCCTTCTTCTAACAGCTATCAAACACCAATAGTTCTTTATCGATGGTGGGTTTTCATACATGTGATTAGTAATGTGAATACTATTGAAATTCAGAACCATCTACCAATTTCATAATATGTACAGTCAGTATTTTATTCCATTTAATTTTTTCAAAATATATATTCTAAAACTCTTGATTATGTTATCATTTCATTATTATTTATCCTTCAAAAGACCATATTAATGAACCTTAAACTATTCAAAAACTTCCAACTTGTTTGATAGTATAATACTATGGTAGTATGATAGTAAGGTATATAAAATACCTTATTTTATAGAACTATTGAACATGAGTTGGGTTGACATACATTTAGTCATAGTCTAAGTAAGGGTATAAAAAGCAGTGACCTAGAACTTAAGGGTTTCTTAGGCTAGAGAAGGCCAATTATATAATATAAACATTTATGCCAATTATAACCAGACTTTCCTGGACTGCCAACTCCCAATAATGACAAGGGGACTTTTTATATTTACTATGAATGCTTGGCTTAGCTTTGGCTTATTCCCCAACTAGCTCTTAACTTAAATTGCCCTGTTAAAGTCATCTAAGTTTTGCATCATTGCTTGTTACCTTTTCTTAGACACTCAGTCCCAGCACCTTGTTTTTTCTTAATTTCTGGCTGGCCAACCTTCTTGCTTTAGATTCTTTTACAGAGTTTGTCTCTCTGCTGAAAGTCCAGCACATCTTTCCTGACTTTGCTGTAAGCAGATCAGTTCCTTAATAAGCCAATCAGAAGGTGTTGGAGGGAGTGTTTACAAAATATAATGCAAAGAAAGAATAACAACACCAAGGTCTGGCCTGTAATCAGATCTCTGCTCATACAGAAATCAGCATTTGAATAACACAAAGACAATATTTACATGATGCACAAAGGAGCACAGCAACAAAATTACATGTAGGCAGTCCTTTATTTCCAAGCGAGAATTACCATGGGTAACCATACCACAAAGGAAGCACTTAGTCCTCTGTAAATTCAACCACAATCAGAGTGAAGGAGGCTGTGGCCCCTGGTGAAAAGCACTGACTGTTTAGAATCTCTGCAGTACATCTAGGAGGGAGCATGACTTTGCAGGCTGACATGTAACTAGTAGTAACTTGTAATGGTATATGGATATGTGTGTATTCACTAAGGTGATTTTTTTTTTCTTCAGAATATCACTCACTGTATTTCTTTACAGTCAAAAACATTGAGATTTGTCTTGAAAATAACTTTTATGTCATCTTTCGATGATGTGTATATGTGCATGTATGTGTGCTCTAGAGTCTAGAGAAAGGTGTCCTCTACCTGATGTCAGAGTTTCAGGAACTTGTAAGCTGCCCAAAACAGATGTTTGACACCAGGCAAGGGTTCTTTACAAGAGCAGTGTGTGTCCTTAACCACTAAGAAATCTCTGCAGCCTCCTTGAGCATTGTCTTTTAATGTACTTATATTTGTCATTAGTCATCCAAAAAAAAAAAAACAAAAAAAACAAAAAAAAACAAAAACAAACGAACTGAAAATCAGTACGTAGCCTGTCAGTATGTAGCCTCGAGGGGATCACCAGGCCTTACCTGAGGAACTACTGAGAGCTGATGGTTTCTGTGCAAGATTAAAGTCCGTTTTGTTAGAGAATATGTTCACTACAAGCTGACCGTGCATAGAGTGGAGGGCCTCACAGAAAGAGGCAGGACACAGCGGACAGGTTGGATTTTTTTTTTCCTTCAATTTTTATTTTATTTTATTGTTTTGATATATTTTTTTTTTATTTTTTCATATTACAGTTTATTTACTTTGTGTCCCAGCTGTGGCCCCCTCCCTCAATCCCTCCCAACCCCACCCTCCCTCCTTCATCTCCTCCTTGCCCCTCTCTAAGTCTACTTATAGGGGAGGTCCTCCTCCCCTTCCATCTGACCCTAGCTTATCAGTTCTCACCAGGGCTGGCTGCAATGTCCTTCTCTGTGACCTAGCTAGGCTGTTCTTCCCACGGGGATCTGGGGATGTCAAAGAGCTAGCCATAGAGTTCATGCCAGTGACAGTCCCTGTTCCCCTTACTAGGGAAGCCACTTGGATATTGAGCTGCCAAGGGCTAAGTCTGAGCAGGGGTTCTAGGTTATGTCCGTGCATGGTCCTTGGTTGGAGAATCAGTCTCAGACAAGCCCAGATATACTTGGTCCTTGTGGAGCTCCTGTTCTCTCCAGGTTTCACTAACTATCTCTTCTTTCATATGATTCCCTGCACTCTGCCCAAAGTTTGGTTATGAGTCTCAGCATCTGCTTTGCACTATCTCAAACAATTAGGAATAGTGCTTCCTCAAGATCCAGCTATACCACTCCTAGGCATATATCCAAAAGATGCTCAAGTACACAACAAGGACATTTGTTCAACCATGTTAGTAACAGCTTTATTTGTAATAGCCAGAAACTGGAAACAACCGAGATGTCCCTCAATGGAGGAATGGATACAGAAATTGTGGTACATTTACACAATGGAATACTACTTAGCAATTAAAAGCAAGGAGATCATGAAATTTGCAGGCAATGGTGGGACCTTGAGAAGATCATCCTGAATGAGGTATCCAAGAAGCAGAAACACACACATGGTGTATACTCACTTATAAGTGGATACTAGACTTATAAGATAGCATAAACATATTAAAATCTGTACACCCAAAGAAGCTAAAGAAGAAAAAGGACCCTGGGTAAGATGATCAATCCTCTTTCAGAAAGTCAAACAGGGTGGACATTGGAGGAGAGAAAAAACATGGGATAGGACAGGACCCTAACACAGAGGGCTTTTGGAAGACTCTACCCAGTAAGGTATCAAAGCAGATGCTGAGTCTCATAGCCAAACTTTGGGCAGACTGCAGGGAATCTTATGAAAGAAGGGGGATATGGAAAGTTCTGGAGGGGAGAGAAGTTCCAGAAGGAACTTCTTTGATTTGAGCAACAGAATCAAAATATCTGGGCCCAGGGGTCTTTTCTGAGACTGATACTCCAACCAAGGACCATGCATGGAAATAACCTAGAACCCTTGCAGAGATGTAGCCCATGGCAGCTCAGTCTACAAGTAGGTACCCTAGTAAGGAGAACATGGAATGTCTCTGACATGAACTCAGTGGCTGGCTCTTTGATCACTTCCCCCTGGGGGGAGCAGCATTGTCTGGCCACATAGGAGGACAATGCAGCCAGTCCTGATGTGACTTCATGTCCTAGGGGCAAGGAAAAGGGAAGAGGACTTCCCCTATCAGTAGGCTGGGATAGGGGCATTGGAGGAGTTGAGGTAGGATGAGAGGGTGAGTTTGGGAGGGCATGGGGGAGAACTACAGCTGAGATACAAAGTGAATGAACTGTAAATTAAAACATATGTATTGTTCAGAGGAGCATAGGTTACAAAATGTTTCTCCTTCCCTGATCAGACATCAAACATGTGGTGTGTGTGTATGTGTGTCTCAAATTTATTTTTCAGTCGAGGTCAGGATCCTTCTTTACTGCACCAGAAATTTATCAATTAATTGTAGCCATCATGACATGCTTTAGAAAACTGCCTCTGTTCTACCTCTAGCACTCAGGTTTTGGCAGAAATGGCTCTGAGTGTGATCCTACACATTGGAATACAAGATTTTATGTTTTGTTTTATTTGTTCATTGTTTTTGTTTGTTTATTGTTGACATTATAATTTAATTACATAATTTCCCTCTTTTCTTTGCTCTCCTCAGATCTTTCCATAATAGCCTATCCACTCTCCTTCAAACTAATGGTTTCATTATAAACTAATTGTTAATGCATGCACATGAGTATTTTCACATATATATGTATATTGCCAAAAATAACCTTTTCAGTCCATATATGGTTGTTGGTTCATGACTTTATGTTTTTAAGGCTGTCTATTGTACAATGGATAACAAATTGGTGTGTTCTTCCCTAGGAAAGATCACCTCTCTTGATCCCAGATTTCCTCAATTAACTACAGTTCTTAGTGTATGAGGTACATTGAGACTTCATAAAATTTTCTCCATCTAGTTTGTCATTATCATTGCTGTCATCCTTGTTTATCTCACATTTTGGCAGTCATGTGTGATTTCTAATGTTACTAGAAGATAGACTCTTATGGCACACTTTCTGATATTTTGCTCCCTCTTCTCCAATGTTCCTTCAGCCTTTAGTCCTGGAGAGTTTTCTAGATATATCCACTGGGACCAGGATCCACAATTCTGCATTTTATTTCCCTTGGTTTTTTGTAATGGTCTCTATGTGTTGGACTTTCTCAGAGAGACAAGAATAAAAAGGCAACTAATTTTAACACGATTTTTTTTTCACCATATGTACCCAGAAAGATTATGCCAGACAAAAAATTGACATTCTGTTTCTCTGTTTGTTTTTGTAATTTATAATATAAAGTTGTTTCTCTGACAGGAGAGTGATATGAGGCTGATAAGGGTAAAGTTCAAGCATTTCTCAGAGCAGATGGAGAGCACAAACAGTGTTGAACCCACAAGTCTTCATTCTGTATCCAGACTCGCATTGTCATAGATGCAGCCCAGCATGAAAAGCAATATGTCATTTCAGAAATCAATTGTAAAGAAAGTAATTATTGCCAATTTGTAAATACATGATGAGATTATTTTGAATTAAAATTTCTGCTTTTAAAAAAGAAGCACTCTGGACATTTGAAGCTGATTTATCTCTATTTAAAATATTTTAAAGCAGTTTAGTAATAACTTTGTATTATTTATTCAAGTTTCAACATTTTCAAAATAAGTATCAATGTTCAGAACCTGACTTTCACAAGAGCACTAGACCAATGAATAGCAACTAGAGGAGACATCCTTTTCTTTTAAGTAACATTTATTAAGTATGAATGTATTTTTTAAAATTGATACAGCTGAGAAAGATGTTTCATGCACAAGATAATAAGTAGATGGCAGAAGAGGTACACAAAATTCTGTAATGCACAGAATAACATTTCCAGGTATAATCAATGCCCAAAATGTCAAGGTTGAAAAACTGGTGTTAAGTCATAAACTTAAAATTCATGTCTCAGTAGAAGTTAATTATAAAGGTGTCAAATATTATATAATTTGATGTATTAATATTTACTAGTTTGTTTAAATTTGTTTGTATGTAAACAGAATGAGTAAAATGAATGTTAACTAGCAAATGCTCTGAAATTTAAGTGTATCAATTGGTCAGCCTTCATAGTCAAAGAAATAGTTTTATGTTCTATGACTTAAGATTTTGAATTCTGTTTTAAAATACTTGATGGGTTTAAGAGATAGGGTTGATTGATACTTTAGAAGCTCAAACTTGGGTTTTAGATCTGATATCAGGTGGCTTACAACCTCTTTTAACTCTAGATCCAGGTAATTTGGCATCCTCTTCTGTTTTCCACAGGCACCAGCACACACTTGAATATACATGCACGCACACACACACACACACACACACACACAGCACACACACACACACAAAAAAAAAAAAACACACTTAAATCAAAATTGATGTTTCAAACACTGACCTGCAGAACGCTCCGGGATTGTTGAGGAAGAAAAGGTGGAAAGAATGTAAAAGCCAGAGTACCAGGATGACTAACACTAGATAGTGTCTTCTACTATGACACGGAACCTGTAGCCTATTAACTATAATATAACTAAGTTATAGTTAATATACCCTGTTAACTATAAGTTATAGTTAACAGGGTATATTAAGTTATAGTTATAGTTAATATAGTTAATATAACTATTCCTATTAACTATAAGGAATATAGCTGCCTAATAAAAACATGAGAAATGACACCAGTTGACCTGTCCAGTGGAAGAGGTAAACCTCTCAAGACTTTAACCCTAGTAGGAAAGCTACAAGCACATCATTTCTTCTGACATAGGAAGAATTAGTCTTCTCTTGAAATGAGCCCTTAATGCACCATTCAATCGCAGATAGAAACCCTAAGTTTCTATTTGAGTAATTTATATTTGAGTAATTCATATTTGAGTAATTCAAATAGCACTTGGTGGGTTCAGACATGTGTGTGTGTGTGTGTGTGTGTGTGTGTGTGCACATGTGCATGACTGTGTCAGAGAGAGGCATGTGTGTAACATAAATAATTAAAGACTAAGAGAAAATGCTTATGAGAGGGAGTTAGAAGGACGTGGAGTTGATGAAGGGAGGAAAAAGTAATGTAAATGCAGTTAGTGTTCATATATGGTACAAAAAGGATTAAAATGTAAGAAATGAGCCACACTGCCTCTTAAAATAAATATTACTATTAGTGCAGCATGAAATTTTTCATAATCATGTCATCATACTAATCCAGTCACAGTACACAGCTGAAGTAATCTAATTTCGGAATTTACATCAACCATTCTTTACATGTAAAGTGCCGTGTGTACTTTGTTTGCAGAAGTACTATTATGTACATGCCTAAAGATAAATGCTTCCTTTGAAGTCCTGTTCTGAGGACTATTCCCTGCTGTTTTATTTAATCAAGTATTTATCAGATAAAAATCTCCAGAATGACTCTCTAAGAGTGCAACAACTTCTGATAAGAGAAAGAGAAATTCTAGTGTTTATTGCTAAGTGAGAACACAGAGTCCATGTATTAATCAAGGAGGAAAATACTTTAGGAAAGATGCAAGGAACATTTATTTCAAATCCCTTCATCTCTGCTTCTGCCTTATTCTATCACAAAAGCTAAACTCTATATTACTTGGGAAAGTAAATCACATCCAAATAATTAGATATAGATAACATAGAGAGAAGACTGCTTGGTGTTGGGGAAAAAGGAGTAAAATGAAGGCCAGATGAGATCAGATAAATTCAGAATAGTTGGATGGTAGAGAGAGAACTGTGAGGAACTTATTTCATTTTAGCAAATATTAAGGAGTTTTCATAAGATTTGGCTTAATTTCAACAGAAAAAGCAATGCATTCTTATTTTATATTATAAACCTTTGCAATTTTCATTATATCCAAATTGAATAATTAAATTTGAAGTCTGATACAATTGCTGTTCATGAAAGAACACTGAAATGGTGTTTTTAAGATCTGTGTATTGGACACTGACATCAAGATCTACCTTGAAAGAGGGTTAAAAATAAGCTCTTTTTATGACGCGATTCTTAGATTAGAGATTCAGCAAATGTTGAACAATTGGTCATTTTGTTAATTATTGACAAGCTGGTCTTTTTTATTTTTTATTTTTTATTATTACAATTTATTCACTTTTATTCCAACTGTAGCCTCCTCCCCTCCCCCCATCCCACTCTTCCTCACTCTTCTTCTGCCCTGCCCTTTTCCAGTCCACTGATGGGGAGGTCCTCCTTCCCTTCCCTTTCACCTTAGCCTATCAGGTCTCATCAGGACTGGCTGCCTTGTCTTCCTCTGTGGTCTGGTACAGCTGCACTCCCCCCAAGGTGAGGTGATGAGTCAGCCACTGAGTTCATGTCATGGGAAGCAGGAGACAATAGGTAACAGGACAGGAGCCCACCACAGAGGGCTTCTATAGGCCCTACCCAGCAGCATATCAAAGCAGATGATGTTTTTCAAGTATGTATCATTTTCATAGATTTATTTTTCTTCTTGGAGCATGTTGATTAGTTTTAATTGGTTTTTCAACATTCATACATTTACTTTATCATTGATATATTTATATTTTATGTGAAAATTTGACAATGTATGTTAATATATTAGCAAATTAATCTTTCGTGAGGCTGAGATGTACGTGTGACTGATTATTAATTACTTACCCTACAGTTCTGAAAGGTAGACTGCGCTCACAGAAAATGAAAACATGATACTTAAGTCAGTTTGTGAGTCATGAATGTGAAGAACATCTAACAAGTGCACAGTTATGTTTAGAATCGAAATAGGGAATGTATTGGCTTAGTAAAGTTACGGTTATAGATTCTGCACTATGAAATTCTCCAAATAAGGAAAAAACCAACCGTCCTACTCTTTGATAATGCACATGAACCACAAGAACCAGCTAGACCAACTCTTTTAGAGTTCCTTCATTTTCTTCTTCTGTCAGCTCTCTTCAGAGCACTCAGTTACAAGGGGCAGCTCGCTTTTACATTAGGTTTCTAGTTCCAGTAAAATGCCTCTTATAAGATTTACCCGTATTTAAATTACCTTTCTAATATTCACACAACTTCCCATTTATTATACCAAAGAGGATAAAAATTGTTACTCTCTTCCACAGCAATTCCTAGCGTCTATTTCTTACTACTTTGAATAACTTCATTCCAACTTAAAAGGAGAAAATGTGAGTTCTCATTCCAGTCTGTGTTTCATTCAGTCTGTATCACTTCATCTTTCCTTAAAAATCTGTATAGTAGGATTGTAACACAAAGGGACAATATATGTGAATATTTGTATGGATGTAAATATACATACACATGCAAATATGATTAACAAAAAAGAGAGAGACCATGAACTTGCAAGAGTTGAAGTGGCATTGTAGTCGTAATAGCTATTCTTGTTTGTCACCTCGACTACATCTGGTATAACAAATAAATAAATAAACAGCTGGAAACACCTATGAGGCATTTTTTCTTAAATCAATTGCATTAGGAAGACCCATTTTTAATCTGGATCCTAGAGATGAAGAGACATGCCTTTAATGTTTGCCACACCATCAGCTGGTGTCCTATATGAAGGACAAGGAAAAATGATGCTTAATCAGATTTTTGTGCTTGCTCCTGTTTTGTCAGGCAAGCACATTCTTTCCCTGCCATTAGAGCCTAATTCTTTGAGATTTTTGTGTGTACTGAAATCAGCTGAAACATCCATCCTTATGGACTGAACAGCTATTCTTATTTATTAATTTATTTTTTATTACACTTTATTCACTTTGTAGCCCAGCTGTAGCCTCCTATCACATTCCATCCCATTCCCACCCTTCCTCCTTCATTTCTTCCCATGCCCCTAAGCCAGCCCACAGCTTAAATAGCCTCTGGGTAGCCAACCCAGGCATGCCACGTGGGCAATGCAGATAGGTCCACATACATGGAAGCAAGCCAGATCCTCAGCCTTATCCAAATGTGGAATTGTTCGTGACAGAGAGCACTCACCATCGGGAAGGTGGAAGGCGGGAACCAGCTCCATCTTTAAGGCATAGCATTCCGCAGCTCTCTACAGTTCCCCCTTTTTGTTTTAGATGCATCAGGCAAGAGTAGAGGTCTGATCTCTGATATTAGAAATAAATTGGGACTTTGTACCGATGTTCATTTAGGTGTCATCCACCCAAAGAGCATCAGACCCGTCCAATAACTTTTTCTCAGAGGCGGGACCTGGGGCATCAACCCGCATGCAATCAGACATGCTCTTCTCTGGGTCCAAAGCGGCTGACCCTGAGTGCAGTGCTTAGCCTCGCATCCTGAGCGTATCATTTTAGCTTTTTATGGTAGCCAACCATGCTTGGGGAGAATGTCCTGCTTTAATGGCTGTAAAGGCCTGAATGATCATGGCTGCATCACACTGTTGTGAGACTCTAATCTTGCATATATACCCCAGGCAAACCAAGGAGACCAACACCAGAAGGCCTGCTAACACTCCCATGCCCGCCCATTCCTTCAGATGATTCATGGCTGCAGCAATCCATGATGATAATCCTGTGGCTAGTCCTGTGTCCACTCTGGTAGAATTTACTGTGACAATGGCCACTCTCAGCTGCTCCATCGTAGTATCGAATTCTCCAGTCCAATTACCTAAAATATAGCTCGACAATTGTTTAGACAGATTTGCAGCACAGGAAAAATTCTCATGTTATATGCTAGTGACTCAAAGTCCAGCATATTTTCATTGACAACCAAGTTGAGCATGCCCCTTTTCAAGTCCACTGATAGGGTAGGTCCTCCTCCCTTTCCATCTGACCCTAGCTTATCAGATCTCATCAGGAGTGGCTTGTGCTTTTCTTGATGAATCTGTGATCAATCTCTTCGTGGTTTCCAATATCTTTAAATCATTATGTGATTCAAAGTAAAACTCTGTTTACACAACTTTAAGTAGATATGGGTCAAAAAACTTACTGGTGATATATCTTTAACTTTAGAATTTACTTAACTTTATATTTTAAAGTTAAAAAAGCTCATGGATCCATTTCAGGAACATTGGTATTTTATGTATAGGATAAGGTGGTAGGTCATTGGCAAGAGGCTGTTTTTTTGCGGGGGCGGTAACCCTCCTCAGGACAGCGTGTGTAGCCATGGACAGTAAGCTGGAACTCAGGGAATAGTCCAGCGCTCCTCTGTTGGCTGTGTCCCAGTTACACTCACACCTGGGGGGTTGGGGGAGAGAGGCATCTCACCTGGATGATCCTCAGGTCCCACAGTTCTCCTGGAGAAGGAGGGTAGAGGCCTGGACCTGAAGCTGGGTGATCTTGGGGCCCAGCAGGCTTCCTCAGGAACAGTTTCTAAGAACTTCGGTGTTTTATTTATCAGCTAAATATTTTAAATTTTGGTATCACAAGAAGTCAGGAAAATGAATTAAATTCATGGCTGATAGAATATGGAAATCAAGTAAGTAAAAGGAGTAACGAATAAAAGGAAACAAGATGGACTTTGTAACCACTGGGAAAAGGCTGGAAAAGATCAATAATAAAATAACAAATTTCATTACTAATACAATGTAAGTACGTGAAAGTGGAAGTAATAACTGACAGTTAATATAACTATTTTCTTTCAGTTATAGGAAAAATATTTTAATGTTTATTCTTGAATAAAAATGTTCTTAGGTGTTTTAATGAAATAAGTATTTTCTAAAATAAATTAAAAGTAATTTGACTCAGTAGGTGTTCCTAGGTTTAATAAAAAGCAATTATAGAAGAATATTTATTTCACACACAAAAAAACCTTAAACATACTAAAATTTATACAACTAACAACAAGCTAAACAACAAGGAGGATCCTAGGGAAGAGGCTGAAACCTCACTCAAAAGAGCAGACAGGATAGACATTGGAAGTAGAAGACAAGGAACAGAACAGGAGCCTTCCACAGGGGGACTCTGAATGACTCTACACACCAGGGTATTGAAGGAGATACTGAAACTCATTGCCAAACTTTAGGCAGAGTGCAGGAAACCTTATGGAATTAGAGGAAGAGAGAAAGGCCTGGAAGGGACAGAAACTCTGCAAGGAGACCAAAACAAAGAAAACGCACACACACACACACACACACACACACAAAAAAAAAAAAAAAAAAAAAACAACCCTGGCCCCAGGGGTACTACAGAGACTGATACTTCAACCAAGGACCATGCTGGAAGAGGACCTAGACCCTCTGCTCATAGGAAGACCATAGGCTGCTTGGTTTCCTAGGTTTCTAAGTGATATTCCCAGTAAGGGGAGCTGGGCCTGTCTCTGATATGAACTCAGCAGCCTGCTCTTTGATCACTTCCCCTTGGGACATGCAGCCTTGTCAGGCTACAGAGGAACATGATGCAGCCAGCCCTGATGAGAGCTGATAAGCAAGAGTCAGCTAGAAGGAGAGGACCTTCCCTATCAGTGATTTTGGGGAGGGGTGTAGGGTGAGAAGAGGGAGGGTAGGTGGGACTGGGAGGAGCTGAGAGAGGGACTACAGTAGGGATACAAAATGAATAAATTGTAATAAATAAACAAATAAATAGAAGAAGAAACCAAACAAAAATAAACAAACAACTCCCCCCAACCCCCTGCCCAAACAGGAAATGTTCCCACATTAATTAACCTGTGTCCTAGGTCAGGCTGTGCCACATAGTTGCTGCTTCAGAGCTGAAACATCCATGACTGGAGGAAGTAAGCTCCCAGGACTCAAAAGAGCTCACAAAGCTTTAAATCTTCAGGAAGCCCAAAAAGTAACAAGCCTTCCAAATTCCCTCCCTAATATCATATATGCAAGGAATAGTTACTGTCTTAGTTTGGTTTCCATTGCTGTGCTAAGCGCCATGGCTAAAAACCACTTGGGGAGGAAAAGGTTACTTGTCTTTTTATCTCAATTACAGTGGATCAGTGAGGGAAATCAGAGCAAAAGCTGAAGCAGGGTTAGAGATAGAATCTATACCAGCAAGCTTGCTTTCTCAGCCTTCTTCCTTATACAACAAGAGGCCACCTGCCCAAAGGAGGCACTGGCTACAGTGAGATATGTCTTCCCTGTTCAATAATCAAACAAGAAAATGTTCCAGGTAGCCACCTGCAGGCCTAGGTGATGTGCAAGTTTTCTCAATTGAAATTTCTTTATCTGACATGACACTGATTTATGGGGTTTGACAAAAAACTAACAAACACAGCCGATCCCCTGTCATCTTGACGTGCAAATACATCACTATTAAACCAAAGCAATTGCTTTATTATCCATTCCAAAGATTTGATGTTAATATCTGAATATAAAATATTGTATAACCTAAAATTTCTCCAAGTCTTTAATATTATGTTACCATATTGTATACATTTGGCACACAGCTATACATACAGACAATACACTCAAGCACATAGAATAAAAATGAATAAAATTAAAAGGACTCTTTAAAAACTTTCAACAATCAGAAGTTCAATTCTCTGTTAAGAAAACAAAATAAAAAAAAAAAAAACTGATGCCAAATGTTATAAAGTAAAAAGACCAAAACAGAATAAAATAAAAGAACCCAAGATTTCTTTAAAAATTTAGAGCTCCTCAACCATGGGCTCCATTTTTTTCAAAAGACAAACAAGCAAACTAACCAAACAGGTTGTAAACTTTCTTAGTCCAAGAAGAAAGAGCCAAGAAGCAGACGCAAAAATATCAAAGCAAAATGAAATTTCAAAAGTGTAAATGTTCAGTGCTGAACACCAGGGATTCACTATAATTCTCTGGGCTACAAAGGACCTGGGCAGCTCACTTCTCTGTCTCTGCCATCTGCATGGCAAAGAGCTTATCATCTAGCCTTGAGTCAGCCCGATGACCCTTGCTTTTGTGTTCTTGATAGTTCCCTCACAGCCTGGCATATACAGTATGCCAATGTCTTCATGGCTGCACCTTCACCAAAGGCAACCTGACCCATCTTCTGTAGCTTTCGCACTGACATAAGGTGCCAGGCCTAGGATCTCTCCATCACACCTAAGTCCTGGAATCCTCACTCCAGCTCGACTTCAACCTGTATTTGTCGCCTCTATAGCCCTTTCACAGACCCAAGTGTGTGCTATAATCCGTGACCCCCATGCTTTCTAAGGACATTTTACATTGGAGACTCTAACATAGTACCAAGTTTTTCTGTCATCATTAAAAATGAAGCTTTGGGGGCTGGAGAGATGACTCAGAGGTTAAGAGCTCTGGCTGCTCTTCCAGAGGTCCTGAGTTCAATTCCCAGCAACAACAAGGTGGTTCATAACCATCTATAAAGAGATCTGGTGCCCTCTTCTGGCCTGCAGGCATACATTCAGGAAAAAACACTACATACATAAATTAATAATAATAATTTTTAAAAACGCCTTGGACTTCTCCAGATCTCAGCTTTTCTGTGTTGTCTCTGAAAACAGCTGCCAGAAGATTTCACTTCAGCTATGCTAGTCTAATCTTAATCACAGTTGATTTCTTTTGCCCCAGCTGATCAGAACCAAGATTCTTAATGTTTGATTCAAAATGTCACAGAATGAACTGAGAGAGTTATTAAGGCATTCCCAACTTCACAGTCCAGGCTTACACCAACTGCACCACTCTCAGCATTATTTTCCAAGCTTTCACAACAGTTACTTAAGCTTTGAACTTTCAATGGATTTTCCAATACCAATGTAGTGAAAAATCTTCTTAAAAACAAAGCTAGGTTTGAAACAGCAATGCCTCATGATCCCAGTATCAGTTTCTGTCTTATTTTGGTTTTCTATTATTGATATAGTCTATAACTAAAAGAAGCCTGGGAAGGAATGGTTTTATTTGGCTTGCATGTCCTAATTACTCTTCATCATTGAGGGGAGTTACAGAAAGACACAGAGAAAAGCAACTTACTGGCTACTTTTCTACAGTGCCCAGAGTAGACTGGATATTCTTACACCAATGATTGCTTCGATCACTAATCATAAACCTGTCCCCACAGACTTATCTACAAGCCATTTTTCTCAATGGATGTTCTGTCTTCACAGATGGCTCTGGATTGTTTCTAAATGACAAATAAATTAAGCAGTATAATTAGTAAAGAAGAGAAGATTGGTGGTTTGGCCAGAAAGTTCTTCAAGGAGCTTCTTGGATGTAGTATGGTCCTTTTGAGAATAACCAGCGCTCCTATAAGAAATCCCAGTATACCTATTGGTTCACTAAGCTAGTCTTTCATAGAATAATTGTTTTGGCTTTATTGGTACTCAAATGGGCTAAATATGTTCCTGTCTCACAATATATTTTACCAATGAAAGTCTATAAATAAGAGTCCTCGGATAGACTTCACCCAGCATCTATGGAAACAGATGACAAGACCTACAGCAATACAATAGATCCAAGCTCTGAGAGTCTTGTGGAAGAGGGGGAGGAAGAGTAGAAAGAGTCAGAGAGGTGAAGGGTACCACAAGACACCTACAGAATGAACAAACCTGGGAGTATAGGGGCTCAGAGAGACTGAACCACAAACCAGAGAGCATGCATGGAACAGAACCAGGGCCCCTACACATATGTAACAGCTGTACAGCTTGGCCCTCATGTAGGAATTCTAACAGAAGGGCAGGAGCTCTCTCTGACTCTGTTGCCTGCCTTTGGGTGCCTTTCCTCTAATTGTATGGCCTTGACTAGCCTCAGTAGAAGAAGATACACCTAGTCCTACTACAACTTGACATGCCACGGTAGGTTCATATTCATGGGGGCTCTCCCCTTTTCTGAATAGAAATGGAGATTTTTGTTTTGTTTTGTTTTTAGAGCTGACATGGTCTCTTTTGACACCTACATAACTAAATTAAATAGTTATTTGCAATATAGAACTTAATGATAGATCTAAGTCAGTTGAAGAGGCTATACATTTTTTTGCATTTTTTATAATGAATTCCAATTAATGATTTTCAAATCTTGAATTACACATACACACCAGGAATTAATCCCTAATAAGTGATAAATATTTGTATAGATGATCTATTTTCTATTGAATAACAATTCCATTTTCAAGATTTTTCTTATTGGGTAATTCCTCTGCCCTGTGTTGAATATTGTTTGTTCAATAAATTTTGTGTTTTGTGTTCAAATGTAAACTATTTTTTTATCTAAAATAAATAAGTAAATACACATGCATTTACTTTTTATGGTTTTTCACTCTATTTTCACATTTTCTATTCCTTTCTCTATTCCTCTTATCTTTAAAGTAATCATTTATTTCTCACAAAGTTACCTTCACCAAGTTCACTGAATATTGTAGACCATCTTACAAGAAAGTTGTAAGTAAAAATCCACAAAACTATAGAAATTTATATCATAGGATAAATCAAAGATTAAATTGTTCTACACATTTTACATTTTTATTCAATAAAGTTGTATTCATGACAAGTTTGTTAACTGTTATCAGGATGTTTCAGAGACAGAGTGAGGAAACCAATTGAGAAGTGAAAAACGATCATAAAGATATCCGTAGACCAAATTAAAAAAAAAAATCTCTTCATACTCATGTTGGCTCTAGTCAGCCTCCTCTAACTGAAAGCAACCAGAAAGTACAGAGATTTCAGTTTTGCTATTATTGTACCTCCACAAGGTCTACGAAATACTGGCATCAGTTCTTCCATGAATACTAAATATGTGCCAGGCGTAAACTTTAAAAACAAACAAACAAACAAAAAACCTATTTTCCTACTCTACATGTATATTAAAACTGTGTGAATCAATTTTTTTCAGTTCATCAGCAGATAAATCAAATTAACTTAATAGGATTTTAGTAACTTTTGCAAATATTGCACCCCAGTACAAGGACAAGATGGCTCAATGAAAGAGACAATAGAATACCAAAATAAGGTGACTGAGTCCAAGAATAAGATGGCTAAAAGGGTAATATTTTAGGAAAAGTTTAAAGGCTTTAGAACACTTTGGGTTTTCACAGGTTCACATAAGGTATTTACATCATGATTCATAACACTGGCATAATAACAGTTACCAAGTTGCAAAAAAATAAGAATTTTATTGTTTGGCATCACCGTAACATAAGGAACTGTACTAAAGAGCTGCAGCATTGCTGAGGTTGAGAACCACTCTTAGATTAACAATGGTATAAATGTGTATGTTGATATTGTTGTTTTACAAATACAAGAAAAACAAAGAGAGAAACAAACAGCGATTTTCACTTAGGAGCACCCTTAGGCTTTGTCAGGTATGCGAAGGCTTAAGAGTTCTTCATCAGTTTTCCTGTTACTTTAATATCTAAAGTGAAGAGAACGTTGAATCTGGGTATGTTATAACTTGTTTAGTTTTTTATAACTTAGGAAGCATATGTCTTATAACTCTAGAGTCTACTCCTTGTGTTTTCAAATCATTCCCCTAACTTTAGTTCTATAAACAAAAGCCCAATCAAATTCAAGTGTTCATTCTATAGTTTTCTGGTCCAAAATATCAGCTTTTCATTTCAATACCCAAAAGCCTGTACGTACTGTCTCTTCCTTTTATAATACTCTTGCTAAAAGATGTGGTAAATAAATTGAACATGAAACATTGTTGACGTGTTAATCCTCTCTATTTCAAAATGCATTAGTTTGGGTTGCATGATCACATATATGGTAAATTTGCGATAAATTTAATATTTAATCCAATGTGAATATAGTAATGTTGCGTGATGTAGAGGGCAGATGTAAACCATCATCTCTTCAGTCCAGACAGGGCAAGAATGATAGGTGAAAAAAATAGTTACATCAAAGTCTCACTTGGTAAAACAAGGAGGTTACTGGGGTGATTTACAGAATCTTATTTGAGGAGTTAGAGGCAGGAGTAGTGATAACACAAATGAATCGTCATCAGAAAAAAAAAATTAGGATGGATGAAAAATCACAGAAACTACATTCCTTCAACACCTGCATGCATTCAACCATTCAGAACTTCTCCTCTCCTCAGCAATTATTACTGCTTATGTAACCTTAGAGAAAAGAACTACTAATTTTTGTTATTTTTCTTATTTTGTAAGTTTGTTGATTTAATGAGAATGACCCCCCCCCCCCAAGGCACATATATTTTAGACACAATCTCACAACAAACTCCCTAAGACTCTGGTTTTTACAATCTTTGTGCCCCATACTCTGACATTTTCCTGAGCTTTAGATGAAAGTATTTAATTGTTGTTGTTGTTTTCTTTTGTTTTTGTTTGTTTCTTTTTGTAGATGTATAAACTTGGATTGGGCCCCACAAGTTTTCATTTATATAGGATGTTTTTTTTTTGTTGTTGTTAGTTTGTTTGTTTGTAGTGGTCTGTGTTGCAGAGAGAAATTTCTTCTATGTGAGTTGAAGATTACAGTTATCTGTAGGTTTATGAACAAATATATATACATAATTGTTAAGGATTATGCTGCTTTAAATAAGTAGTTGTAAATTCCCCTCTAATATCATGACTTCACTAGCACTAAGTAGTTGACTAGATGTCTGTAGCATTCACAGTCTTCATTTTGTTGAACAGGTCTTAAGGCTACTTAGAGAGTTATGGATACTACTAAGGTGTACATGGCATGACTACTCTTTTAGGGTTATCGAACCAGGCTGGTTATTGATGTTCAAAGGATATCACAGCTGGGTAGTACTGTTGGTTGTCTTCTTCCATTGGAAATTTGCATCCTGAATGCTGAGTTCTGGCAGCATGAAAGCTATTCCTCAGGATGGGTCACTTAGGTCACTTAAAGCGAAAGGGACCCTAGGCCCTGTATCTGAAGTCCATGATGGCTTCAGCAATAGGAACTGAGCTTCCACTTCTGGGGCACAAACAAAGGATACAGGAATATGCTATATGTGTTAGTTGTCTCTTTGACAGTCCTGAAAAAAACCGAAAGTGGGAGCTTCATGTCTGGTATTTTTTAAGGTGATCTTTGGCTCTGAGAAGGAGTCCTGCCAGCCCAGATGAGAAAAGTTAATAAAAAAGATATTTATGTCTAAGCTCTGAATTGAATATATAATAGGTTTTTTATCTTGCTTTTTGAAAACGAATGTTGGGAACTGAAATCATTTTCATAACTCATGCTTCTCTGGCAGAAACCCTACCTTTCGAACAATCATGCCTGTCCTGATTATTAAGCCATAATAAAGGAAATGACTTTTTGTAGAAATGGATGAAGGCTGATGTGTATTTATTTTCTTGCATTGGTGTGCCTTGATATTTACTTTCAGAATTCACTTTTTAAGTATGTAATTCATGTCTGGTTCTTTTCACATAAACTGGTTTGAATTTACAGAGAGACTCTGTCTACATTCTATGTAAATAAACTGACATTGGTAATGAATATCCTCTGTGTATCCTTGGCCCAATGACAATTTAATTTTTATACTCTAGAAAAACATGTAAGCTTGTCACCCATATATTCAGATTTCTCATCTTGTTATTTGGGATTGGAACATAATAGATAAATGTTTTACCTTGCATACCAGATGTTGTCTCTTACTGAAATATGACAGCAGCGTTTCTTTTCCTTTTTTAAGATTTATTTATTTATTATGTATATAATGCTCTGCCTGCACATATGCCTGCATTCCAAAAGAGGGCATTGGATTACATTATAGATGGTTGTGAGCCACCATGTGGTTGCTGGGCATTGAACTGAGTTGCTCCAGAAGAGCAGTCAGTGCTCTTAACCTCATCCATCTTCCCATCCCCAAGGAAGCATTTTTTAAACATAAAAAAAAAAGCAGGTCCCACAATAGCACCTAGGCTCTCCTTTATCCTTAGTAAATGTTTTCCTTTTAATCATAGAATTTCAGTGATTAATCAGTCTTCAGCTGATAAAATTGGAGTGCTGTCATCTGCTATAGTTGATTGGTCCTCAGAATCAGTAGAGGAAAAAATATTACATTTAGGATATTTTCATTTGTCAATCACTGGATCTGTAATCTTGGTTTCATCACATGTCCCTGAGATTTCATGACTATGTTCTTGCTTTCTTTTCTAAATCACTACCACAGTGCCTCTCAGTGATGTTTGTGAAAGTGAAAGTATTGCTTCTAGAAACCAATAGTAATGCAACTAAAATGAATGGGAGTAAACTTAAGCATGAGCATTTACCGAGTCACCTCGTGTGGGGGCAGGTTCTCTGAACTTTCAAAAGCAGGGTTGCCACTAAGGCAATTAAAATATCTATGGTGATAAAGGTGGTAGCAAGATTGGTTTCCAAAATTTGTGCACCTTGGAAATACTATTTCTTTGTTATTTGAGGATTTGGAATGATCCCTTTGCTTTAGAACTTCTTATATAAATTTTTGTTCCCCTCTATTTATTCAGATGGTTAAATGAAGTTGATGGGAATAGTCAGAAAAGCCTTGTGCTGTTGGCTTTCTCCCTCCCCATGAAGCCAATTCTTGCTTGTCTACTTGATGACATCAGGAAGTGACTGAATTTCAAGCTCCCGGACATCCTCCTGTGAGAGATGTTTTTGATGGCCTAATTTGAGTTGAGAATACCTACCTTAATTTTGAATCACATAGGTTCAAAAGATCTATCTTAAATCAGATGCACACCTTCCGGTAGCCGCCTATATAAAGCACAAAGCAAAAAGAAATTTTTGCTCCATGACTGGTTGCCATCATTGTTGCTGGCAAGTTCATTCCTTCACACACACACAAACACACACACACACACACACACACACACACACACACACACACACAGAGAGAGAGAATTCTATCATTTTCATTTCTCTAGAGAAACCTAATTCACCTTCAAAACAAAAATATTATGCTCTATTATGTTTGAAGCTACTACAGAAAAAAAAAGAAAATGTTTTCTAGAAAAAAAAACAACAAAAACAATTTCCAAACAGAAAGCTTTAAACTAAAACTGAATAACCATTTACTTTCAAAGCTTCAAATCAGAAAACGTTTTAGTTTACAACTCCTGCTCCTGTTGATAAAACTGAAAGTTTGACGTACATATACTAATTACAGTATTCAAAGATGCAAATGTGAATTCATTTGATACTGATGTGTGAAGTCTTTAGGGACTCCTGCTGAATTTTCATTGAATAAATCTCTGCTTTAGGTAACAAATTAACACTTTTCTAAACAGGAGGTAGAAACAATGTTGGTGTGGATGCAGCATTCAGCTCTCAGCTCAGTACAGAAACAGAGGTTTGCACAAATCTTAAAATGCTGCTGCCTGTGACAGTCATCATTTTCATCAGTTGATTATTTGTCACTGTGAGTAGATGGTGCCTTTGTCCTGATGGGCCTTTTCAGTCTGTGGAAAAAGATGCTAAATAAATAATTAAAATTTAAAATCTATATATCATATGGATATATATATGATATCATGTACAGCCAATGTATTATTGACATAGGATATGACAGTCTTACTTTTATGAAATGATCAATAGGAATTGATTTATTTTTGTTTTGTATTTTTGAGGCAGGGTCTTATGTCTGGAAATCTGGCTTCAGATTTGCTTTGTAGCTAAAAATCACCTGGAAATTCCTCTTTCCCTCAAGTTCTGAGATTGCATTATTGTTTCACCCTACCTGATCTGTCCTGCAGGTCTGTCACTGGAGATCCTGAATGGGGGAGTGGGAATGATAAAGGGGACAAGGGTGTGAGAAATGAAGACCAAGACAGTATCTCTGGTCAAAGTCTTCGTTTATTCAAATTTCCCATACAACTATATACACAGGGCAGAAGGAATG
Organism: Meriones unguiculatus; assembly: GCF_030254825.1. Classification (NCBI taxonomy): domain Eukaryota; kingdom Metazoa; phylum Chordata; class Mammalia; order Rodentia; family Muridae; genus Meriones; species Meriones unguiculatus. The sequence continues at coordinate 51,131,153 of NC_083363.1, forward strand.
TAATTGACTTTGGCAGGGTTACTAAGTGACTAGAAATCACAGGATGGCCCACCAAGATGTGCTAATAATGGTTATTTGGAAAGTTCCTCAGAAGTGTTACTTAGGAAGCCGTGAGGGAGAGGAGGATTTAAGGTATTTCAGGAAGATGATCTTATTGAAAGCCCCACGTCTGCCAGGAATGCGTTATTGTATCTGGGCAGTAGGATGGTCAAGCCAGATGCCAAAATTCAGGGGGCAGCAAGGTGCCAGAAGGTCTCTGACACCTACCCAGTTTATATAAAGCTGGGATGGAAATTAGGATTTTGTGCATGGAAGTCAACTGCACTATTAACTGAGATACATTTCCTGTTCTAAGAAAGGCATAGTGAAAACCAGAAACGTAAAGCACAGGTAAGGACTAAGAAAGTAAGCCTGTGATACCTAAAGGCTGAACTTGCCAGGTGGAGGAGTCTCTGTATAAATGAACAGGAAACTCAGGTATAATTAAGAAGCAGAAAATGGCTCTTTGACCACCCCTCCCCCCAGGGGGAGCAGCCTGACCAGGCTACAAAGGAAGACTATGAAAGACATCCTGATGAGACCTGATAGGCTATGGAAAGATGGAAGGGGAGGAGGTCCTACACTATCAGTGGACTGGGGAAGGGGCATGGGAGGAGATAAGGGAGGGAGGGTGGGTTTGGGAGGTAACAAAGGTAGGGCTACAGCTTGGATACAAAATGAATAAACTATAATAAAACTTATATTAAAAAAAGAAGTAGAAAATGGAAATAAATGAGCTCAGTCAAATAGGGCAAGTTTATACTTCATTCAAAGACAATGCATCAGAAGCAATGAAAATAAATCTGGCTGGCATTGTCCTATTGCTGAATTTATTCTGAAGCATAAATGAACTGCAAAAAACACCTCAGCAAAGAAAATTTAGACTGCCTTTGGGAGATGTTGCTAAGCAGTTACAGTCTTCCTTGGTTTAGTTTATAGACCGAAGTCCTTGCTCACACATGGGATTCTCATGATGGATATAGAGACAGCAGTAGAAAACCTCAGGAACACAAGTAAGGTAAGGGATGGATGGAGAGAGAGAGAGAAAAGGAATATACACCATTAAAATGAGTGGCGTAAAGGAAATAGAATGTCTTTAAATCTTACATTTTGTCTCTACAAATAGTAAGGTTGTGAGCAAAAGGGATTCAATTTTCGTAACTATTACAAATGTCATTCAATCTTAGATTTCTGTTTGCTAGCGCCCCTTTTATAAAGTAAAATGATTCTTCATGTTAATTTTTAGAATGATAATCTTAACCTGAAAATGAGCCATTTTGAACTGGAGAAGAGAAGTAAATGTCCATGTTAGAAACAGAATGACAACCTTCCAATGTTATTTTGGAAGAATAAAGATTAAATCAGACACAGGAATGAAGTCTTGTCAAGGGAATTAATAAACTTTGTAGAGAGGAAAAATGAATTTCTTTCAAGTATCACCACATGAAGCCTTCTACCAGGTTTCAATTCAGTGAGAAATTTCTCACCAAATGCCGACTAGATCCTGACTGGCCATCAGATGCAGATTCTCACTGGGCCAGATACTAGTATTCTCAGCCATGAGAGTGATAAGCCTTCCAGACTTCACTGCTTGATGAAACAAAGAAAATTGTTTAAGGCAGCCACTAAAGATACTTTCAAAAAATGATTTATGGAAGTTGTTTTGCAAAGCACTGCCATTGTAGGCCAGTTAGATTAGAATAAGGCATTAATATTATTTCACTTGACTCAAGGTTTCGAGTTTACAAGAGTGCATGGCTGTGTTCCTACTGGTTTTTGGAATTCTTTCAGCTAACTTGGGTGTTAAAATTATAACATAGCTCTAAGGATGCTAAAGAGACTAAATACTTCATTTCAAAACACATGAATTTTCTGTGAATTTAAATACTAGCAGTTCCCTATATTAATACTACTTGCTTCAATAAGTTAGAGAATGCTCTTGCTTCTTTACAGAACAAACAAACAGTATTATCTTCCTAATTATTTGTTATTAATTTTCAAGGTATTGTAGTAGAGCTAGGTTTTGCAAAAAGTGAAAAACACAATCAAGCCACAGGCACAAATCTATTTTTGCAGACACAATTGGATTTCTACATTAATGGTGGTATAATTTAAATCTATGAAAGCTATATGATTAAATGTGAATGGAAACAGGATAGAATTTCTATGGTAACAAATGATCAACCTTGTGAGTAGGTATTTATTATCTGTATAATTTCAACTACTTGAAATATACTTGAGGGCAGACTGTTAGGACATTGTCTTAAAATCTTTCTACAATCAAAGATAGTTAGCTAATGATGGAATATATTCTATAAAAGGTACTTACAGCGTTGTAAGGAACAAGATCTGTAGTCAACTTATTTCTAAGATTTGCTTAAGCACGTCATAGAAAGAAAGAAAGGCATGAAATTTTGTTTGGTGATTACTCAATCGAGCATTGGTTATGAAGAATCTTAACATTTACATGCTATTGGATACTCTCTTTTCTGCCCTGAACACATCTCTTCATTCATACCCTGTGCAGCTGCCCCTTCATACCCAGTCAGCACTAGAGCATTGCATAGGGAGATTCTGGATACATTTCTGCTGCATCCTTCTACCTTGGCAAACCATCCTCTTGCTTGTCAGGACACACTCAAACTGCTCAGGCTGGCTCACCCTCTGCCATTTCTGCTTGGCCCAGGAGAAATCCCGAGGCCATCCATCTGCTGCCTCCATCCTTCCCCTGCTTTCTGCCCCAGCCAGCCTCCAGCCTTCCAGATGGAAGACAAGCACCAGCTGCTCCCCCTGCATTAGCGCAGTGCTCTGTGTAATCTTTCTGCTTGGTTTTAACTGTCAGAGACCGTAGACTATGTTTTTAACAAACACAATACAATGAATTATTTTAAAAAATAAAATTGTAAGCACACAAATGTATGTACGAATACTTCCTCTCCTCGTTATACTTGCGAGGTACAGCAGATACCCCTGAATTGCCAATATTTGTGATTTATCTCTTTACTTATTCTTGCTATGTAGCTCATGAGTTACTTTTTAGGTAGTGTTATTCTGGGAGGCAATAACAGAATCGTCTTCTAACTTGCATGCACTATATTCAGCTGGGAGAACTCTTCAGAGTGGAAAGCATCCAACCTGGAACAAATTTTCTACAGGTGTTTATCATCTTTATTCCATTTTTGAGATTCCTGCTTATTGAAACCCGGCTTCAGATTCCATTTTGAAGCTCTGGTCTTTATGAGTCAGAAGTGGATGGTGGTGTGTGTACTGTCCATATATTTTATAAAATTTGATATTATCTGCCTTCACTTCACACTATGTTTTTCTTTCCTCTGTGTGTGTGTTTGTGTGTTGTATAGAAGGATCATTTGGACAAGGGCCCATGTGCATTCAAATGTGCGTGTGTGTGTCAAAAAATTTGGCTTCCATTTTCTTAGTTCTTTGCCATAGTTTTTGAGACAGTCCTTCACTGAATCTGGAATTCACTTATATGGCTTGCATGGCTGACCAATGAGCTGCAGAGACCTGCCATTACCTCCCGAGTTATAGGATTATAAACACAGACATCTATAACTGTGATGGGTTTTGTGGATCCATATTCTTAGTTTTTTTTTTTTTTAGCAGGTGCTTTCTCACTAAGCTATGTACTCAGATGTTCAACTTTTTGTAAGTGGAACTTCTCATCCAGTAACAGCAAATTCTTGACAGTTAATAAACTCTTAAGTGGTTAAAACACATGCCACACAAAATGAGAATTTGTCTTTCTAACCATAGAGCACTGCAACAAAACAAAACAAAATAAAAACATTTGCACTTCCCTTCTGGGAAAGTAGAGACAGGGGGTTCCAAGAGAAAGTTGGATAGATAACAAGATTATCCATATAAGATGTTTTGTTGTTGTTTACTTTATTTCCTCTCTGCCTGGAAGCAAAGCCACAGGACAAGCCTGTCTCCAGTTGACTTCTTGTGTATCTCTGCAGTGCCAATAAGTGACTAACTTGGGCATCATCCTATCTCAGCACCTGTTATTCTTGCTGCCCTCCCTGTAGCAATTTGCTTTAGTTTAACATAGAATCCCAGCAGACACTGAGGGTCATTGGTGGTTCTCGAAAATACCGTCTCATAAGGCATGAAATTACACATAAATTACCACAAAATCCATGTTTTTAAATTAATTGTGTGTTGTAATTGAAACAATGAGTTTCAATCACTTTTCCCATTACAATTTAATAATTAAAATCATTATATAATTATAAAGAAGAGACCAACCTACCTCCTATTATATCGTGGATGTCCAGAACAGTATTGAACTGTCTTATGTTTCTATGTTGTCATATCTGCATTTTGATATTCAGGTTTTATTTTTATCTTTTCTTTAGGTCATCATTTTGTTCACGTTCATCCTTCGATGAGGATTTTGTCATACATGTCTAGTAGGGTGAGATGTTTAGGAATTGTCCAATTAATTCAGGATCAAACTACCTTATAGAATAATCAAATCATCTGACCATTTCAGAATAAGCTACAGTATAAGGAAAAAAGAAGCATATAATTTATAAAACACAGTTTGGGGCTAAATAGACTAAAAACTGTATTTTGGCTTGTGCCAATTTTCTCTAATTATCTTAAATCAGTTTCCTCCTCCTCAGTCTCACTGACATATTTTTGTCCAGGTGATTCATCCTGTGGGTATTTTTACTGTCCTCTGTATGTAATGTGGTATCATCCCAAAGGCCTAACCAGCCAAAGCAGTAGCAAGCCATCTTCTAGCTCCCTAAGCTACTCAATAAAATCTCAAAACTACAGTCACCTAAGGAATATCTGCACAGTGACAACACTAGTTGATATGACAACCTGTATGATGGATCTCTCACAAGGCCTCATCCCAAGAATATCAAGATATAATTAGTGGCTTCTGAGAGATGGAGAGTCAGCCTTCCTAAGGGATGAACACTTTGATGGGTCAATCAGTCCCAAACAGTCACAGCTAAACCCATGCACAAATGGACTCTGCAGCCTCTCCTTTACATATATATATATATATATATACATTCATAAATATACAGCAATAATTTAAAAAGAAAGGGTAATGAATTTGAAAAGGATAAGAGGAGTTGAAGGAGGAAAAGGAAGGTAAAGTGATATAAATAAAGATTTCACTTATGAAATTTTCAAAAATATTAAATTAAAAAATTACAAAAATAAAATCTATGCATAGGTGTATCTGTCACTTTGGTTGAGAACTAAAATTTTACTGATTTAAATTTATCCTAATTCTCAACATTTCAATGAAAGTGTTTATTGACCACCAAAGTCCTCAATTTAAAGGAAAAAAATCACTTGTACTTACCAATATGTGTTAGCCAACAGTATCCCTCACCTTGTGTAGTAGCTAGAGAAAATGTTGGATGCTGGCTTTTAAACACTAATGGGTATGCCAATCATCTGAGGTCAATTTACGGTGAAAAAGGTTGTAGTTTACTTCTGGGAAAGTTGGTTCAATAGCTTTTAAACAATGCCTATAAAATGAGGCAATATATACTAACCATGGAAACTGATAAGTCAAAAGCATAATACAAAGAAATAACAAGAAACAGCAGAAATTGTCAATCAACACCAGATATGAGAACACAATAAAGATAAATAATATGGGATGGAATGGACAGAATGGACAGTTCAGCAGGATAAATCCCTGCTTCAGTAGGAAAAAAAAAAAAAAGACAACCAATCAACCAAACAAACAAAAATAACCCAACATTTTCTATAAGCAAGAGGTTTTATGCAATCAATCTACCTTGCGTTTCTTTGGAATTATATGCTTACTCATGTCCCTGAGGCAGTTTGGCAACTGAAGCCATGCACAAAGAGTGATTAAATACCACATACAGAAAACTGTGGCTGTTTCCTTTATTCTGTGATAGTTTTAAAGAGAGTTCTCTAGGCTACATTTAAAGAAACAAATGCCAAATTGGATTCTGTGTAAGGCCATGGTTAGATGCCATTTCTAGTCCCCTCAATGACTTCTCGAGTAAAAAGATGCAGCTGAGCGCATCACATGTCAGTTTTTTTTTTTTTTGTAGAGGCCATGCAAAGAGAGCCACAGAGGCTTAACACGGATGTTTCATTGCCATGCTCAGGAACACTTACACCGCATTTGGAAGTGCTCCTTCACAAAACTGTGCTGACACACACTCATCAGCTTTCTGCAAACTGATTGCCAGGCACAATCATTTCTGTCAGCTGAATAAGGAGTTCTTTCTGAACATGCACTGCCAATGCTGCTCCTTTCACTTTTCCTTTTATAGTAAATGCGTATCCTAAAATTTCAGCCAAGACCAATAGGGATATAGATAGTGACTTTTCTGCTGAGACACTGGATAGAGTTGAAGCGCATTTCCTCAGTATTCAATATGAAACTTCAATTTCAGTGGGTTTGTTAAAAGGCAAACCCTATGAGTCATGGCTGATGGTGATCTGTCTTGTTCATAGCCTTCCTCATTCCCGACAGGATTATTAAAATACTTCCTAAATGAAGAAATAAATAAGACCTAGTATGCTTATGTGCATGATAGTAAATATATTAAAAGAGTAATTCATGTTTAGTAAATATTGATAGATAAATAAATATACCTTATTTTATATTCAGCCTAGGCAAACATGCCCATTCGTCACACACAATCTGCTTTCATCTACTCAGAACATTTATTTCTCAATTTCTTCCTGACTAGAGGGCATCAGAGCTACTATGTGTACAGAATGGCTCCTTTTGGAACAGCAAAATTACTCTGGAATCGTATATTTTCCTGATTATAAAAATTAAAATCACATCTTTAGATTTTGAAATTTTCATACATCCATATCTTGGTTAATTCCTTCCGTTTCTTCCCCTGAAATTCTTCCTCTACTTGCTTCCTTACTTTTCCTTGAAATTTCAAGTGGGAAAAAAAAATCTGAGACATTTTAGTGTATGTACCATGCTTGTGTGTTCAAAGGTATTGGACCATCTATTGGAGAAAAGGAAGCTTCCTAGGGCTTGAAATTCTGATGAAATGGGCTCTCCCTACCTGAAGCAACCAGCAACTGACCATTGTTCTCCCAGGAAGGAATGCGAACTCATAATATCTCCCTCTGTTTTCTGGGATTTTGGCAGGTTGATCCTCTGAAGGCATCTTCATGGAGGGACAGCTGCTGTGTGTTCATGGCAGTAATAGTGCTGTCAGGTTCGGTAAACACTGTTACGTGGCAGATGTCTTCTGACTCTGGTTTTTACAATCTTTCTGATTCCTTTCTCCACAACCATTCCTGAGCCTTCTGGGAAAGGATGTGACATACACGTTCTGCTTCTATGTGAGTATTCCACTCTCTCTTTTTTTCTACACGTTGACAAGTTGTGAGTCTTTCTATTACTTAGCAAACCATTCACTACAATTTCAAGATTACATAGTGAGGGTTGAGATACAGTAATCTATAGACATGAAGATAAGAATTTGCATGGCAGCTTTTTCCTAAGGCTTGAGAGGATTAACAGTACTAGATTCTCACGTACGGTCTATGGCCTGCTCGGCCACATGTTTTGGCCTGGATTCCAATTTCTTTTTTAATGGATGAGGATTTAATTCAATCAGAAGAGAGCTGATGATTTCCACAACATTCGTGCAACTATTGTGCCAGTGAGCAAAGCTTGCAAGGGAAGTTGTTATTGTAGCTTGCAGTTTTCACGGCTGAGTAAGACTGTTCATTCTCTCTCTCTCTCTCACTCTCTCTCTCTCCATGTAACAAGCACATAACCTTTCATGACCGTAAAGACTGGACCACCGTAAGAATGTAGCTTCCAGTTGAGTACCAGCTTGGATTCTTCATGCTGTGACTCCGTTATGGGATGACTTCAGCAGCTGGGGCCTGCATCAGTTTCTAAAGGGTAACCAAGAATTATAGCAATCGTTGTATTATTTATATTAATCAGCAGGTCCTCAGCAAACAATAACGAATAATGTGGCAAACATTCCTGGCACTGTGCTTTCTGTCTGATAGTGTATGGTATACGGAAGAGGCATTATCCCTCCATAATGTGGTAACACTGTTTTAAGGTTTTTTTAAGGCTTCCATAAAAGTATGTTCTCATATGGCAGTTTCAAAGTTATGTAGTATTTGTTATTCTCCTCTTGTACACACATTTACGCTGCCCCGATCTACTATCTCATTTAACTGTATTTACGCAATGCTTTCTTTTTCTTCTTTATGGCCACCCTTGCTCTATTACCATTTATTTATGCTTTTCTCCCATATGGCCCCTTTCTATTTTCTTGCATTCTGTGGATGCTCCAATTAAAAAAAAATTTACTTAAAGGTCCAGTGCTAGCACCCCCTTCTGTGAGAGAAAATGTGTCACTTGTCTCTTATGTCGAAGTTACCTAACTCAAAATGTTTATTTCAAACTTCATGCATTTCCCTGTGAATTTTATGACTAAATATTATTTGAAGCTGAATAATATATAAAATGCATATGAACAACATTTTCTTTTTCCATTATCTATTGTGGGCGGAACAGCAGTGATGGATGAGCAGCTGTATCTGCAGCAACATAGGGAATTTGCCCAAGTAAAATAGGTTGACCATATGTTAGATCTATTTCTATCTTTGTATAGAAATTTCAATCCAGCAACAGGTTAGTCCAGCCAAAACAAAACAAAACACAGCAAAACAGACATACAAACAAACAAACAAAAAAACAAGACATAGTAGACACTTTTAATCTCTCTGGCTGGAATACAGACACACCTTTAGTACACGCCTTTAATCCCAAACAATGAGATCTAATTTAGGCACAGATAAAGTGATAAATCAGAAAAATTTGGCAGACTGTGTTAGAGATAGGACACTTACAACTCTCAGAAGAACAGACAGGAAAGAAAGGCTACTTAAGATCAGGGCATCGAGAGAGGAGGGGAGGGAGTTTCAGTGTAGTCAGCCAGTGTGGAGTAAGTTAAGTGCAGTTCCCTTGAATGTAAATCAGTTCATGTGGTCAGTGCAGTTAAGTTCCTAGAGTTCAGAGGCAGTTTTTACCAAGCAGTGAGAAGCCAAGACAAGCCAGTTTGAATCCATCATCTTAGAGAGGATTTTTGAGACAGAATCACTAATTTGAAGCAGCCACCAAGAGTTAAAAAAAAAAAAAAAAAAAAAAAAAAAAAAAACTACTGCAAAGGTTGAGGTCATCCAGCAGTAAATTTCAGAGGCTGAAAACAAATAGGTCTAGATTAGCAGAAGGAACCTAGAAGCTGAAGCCTTCAAGAGATAAGCTTGCTGAAGATTGGATTGTGTAGAGGCTAGAAACTCTTCCAGGCTGAAAACTAAGAGATAGTTAAATTTAAAACCTTTTGTTTCAGTGCAGGCCATGTATTTGCTTGATTAAGCTCTCATCTCACCCCCTAACATGAAGAAATAAAAGCAACATTTATATCTGGTACATTTATATCATGGTTGGAAGAAAAACACAATGTCATTTGAGAAGGAGAAAGCCCACCAACCCTGCAGAGGACAGGAGACAACTGACAGAAAGCAGCCAGATGAGAAATTTGCTTTGGATTATGTCCAGAGGAGACATCAGTTCTTTGAGTTTGGCTGGAAGTCCAAAGAGACTTAGGAGACTCCAGAGTCTCAAGAGCCTCTGAGACATTGAATCATACCAAGCCACCCCAAAAGACAATTTTAATTATACAACATACTTTTTCTACATTAAAAAATGAGAAACTCCATTTTAAATCCCTTAAGATTTAAGGGCGGACTTGAGGAGAAGAAAAAAGTTTGAAAAAGGCATTATTTTGTCCAATTCACGAGAAACCAAAAGACCACCAGGAAAACACAGGAGGATCTTTTTAATTACAAACTACAGCTAGGGCTCATACCCTCACCACCAGAGCAGCTGAGAGCAAAGAGCCCTGTGCTCAGTTTAGGTGGATGATTTAATGATTCCAGTCTCTACAAGCATGCCCAAAGCAGGAAGACTCCTGCCTTGCAAGTGTCTATTGGTTGAAACTCAGAAGGGGATGTAGCATTTTGAACAAAGGCTATAGGAAGGCCCAAACCATTAATGGTCTGGCTTTTCTTGTTTGGCCGTCCTAGGGGAGATGGGCTGGTTTCCTAGCAACTGTATCTCTAGTGGGCAGAAAAAGAATGGAGTTAGGCTGCTTCCTCCCCATAGGTGGCTAGATCTGTCTTCACCTGGCTGGCCTTTCTTCAGCTTGTGTTTTAAACTTTTAATTCAATAAGCCCCCAAAGAACTCAATTTTTAATTCTTTAGTCTCTCAGCACCCCAGTATTTATTGCCACTATGAACACTGAAGTAGACAACTCCCTGTTTGGATTGTTCAGAAAAGTTACAGGGTTGGTTCACAAATCATGCCATGTAATTGGTTCCACTTGTGAGGTTTATTAAGGGGAGGGGAAGGGGTCACAGAGACCCTCTCTGGGTAGCACAAGAAAAAGAGAGAGACAGTGTGGTGCAATTTTTCTTAAAAGGTGACCCGGAGCATGCTCAGGTAGTTTCAGGTGGTCCATAGGTGGCTTCACAGATGCCTGGTATCCAATTTGTCAGGTCCCTTGGGGCTGGCCATAGAGATGCCTGCTTATGGATCCCAACTCTCCTTTCTTCTATTTGCAATCTTAATATACTTCCTCTCAAAAGACTTGAAAAATATATGTACAATAAGAAAAAAAATATCTATGATAGTGCAAAGGCTTGGGAGACAAAATATTGAGGAAGCAGGAGTACAGGAAGAACCTAATTGTGAACCTATGTAACCTAATGAAATTAAGGATCAAGATAAACATTCCATTGAACCTGAGGTGCCTCCTGTTTATGAAAGTGAAGAAAGGCAACCAACCAACCACACTAGCTTTCCCAGTTACTTGGGAACAAATGGCAGAAAATGATGAAAATTAAAAATAAAATAAAACAAAATAAAAAAAATTAAACAATTAGTCTAGAATCTTGTTAAATTACAAGACCTTAAACATTAAAAAAATAAAATAAAAAATCCATAGTAACTTATGGAATGCTTTCACCCTATGTGAAACAGATGTTCACTACCTGGGCTACTCAAAACAAGATTATTCTCCAAGACTGGAAATATTTAGCAGCGGCTGTACTGGAAGCTGGTTCTTAATTACAATGGATGGCATGCTAGTGAGAAGAAGCATCAACTATGGAAAATTGTGAAATATCTAAAGGTGTTAATATCATTAAAGAACAGTTGGTAGGCAGAGGTCAATATGCTGCTTTACAAAAGCAAATGCAAGTTGATGACTCTATTATTATATAATGTAATTTAGTAGCTTAAAGAGCTGGAGATAAGGTGGAGGCACAAAGAAAAATAGCTTATATCATTCACAAAAATTGTGCAAATCCTTAAGAGACTTTTACTGATCCCTTACACAGTTCAACATCCAGTATAAGGAGGGCAATATCAGATCTAGATTTCAGGAAGGTATTACTTGAAACCTCAGCTTTTGAAAATGCAAATTCAGAGTGTAAAAATTTCTTAGGTCTTTAAAATCTCACCCAGTACCAATGGATGAATAGATTAAAACTGTTGCTATTGACCCTAAGGACTATATAATTAAACAAGCAATAGCCATTACTTCTAGATATTAAAATACCCATTGTTTTAACTGTAGGAAATAAGATCATTTGAAAAGTGTTGTAGGTAAGGCATTCCTGCAGACTTCTCTAAAAGACCTCAGCTTTCTAGGATTTGTAGGAGGTGTGGTAAGGTTAGGCACTGAATGAATGAATGCAAGAATGATCAGCAAGAAATATGCAAGGAAATTCCTCCCCACTGGAAAACTCCCTTTAACATAGTCCTTTAAATACAGGAAACTCCCTAAAGGGGGTTGCTTCTACTATGGAAACAAACAACACCAGCCAGTTACTTCATGTCAGCAATCCACAGAAACTGGAGAAAACTAAACTAGCTGTTAGAGATGCATGCTACAGAATAAAGTACTTCCTTACACTTAGCCATAAGTACAAGCCTAACACTATCACCACACATTCAATGTTATAAAATACCCACTGGATTCCATGGACCTCTTCTCCCAAAGATAGTGAGAATTACTTCATGAAGAAGTAGCCTAACATCTTAAAGATTCATTGTGCATCCAGGAATTATGGATGAAAATTTCAATTATGATTTAGGTAAAGAATACATGCAGTTTAAAGTGTGAGATAGGATTGCTCAGGTTTTACTGCTTTCTTATGTCAAAGGCAAAGCAGCTCCTACTGAAAGAACAGGATTTAGAAGTGTTTGAAGACAGGTTTTGTTGGCAAATTGTTATCAATAACAAGAGACCAATTTGAAGGTTTTGTGGGCACAGGAACTGCTTGGAAGTATAATCTCATAAGAATTTTGGAATCCACATTGGCCTCTTCAGAAAGTGTCTACACAATTAGTAGGAATTGGAATATTATCCTAAGTAGACAAAGTGTAAGACAAATTAAGTGTGTGGACCAGAAGGTCAAATAGGAAGACTAAATCCTTATGTGGCAGAAACAACCATAAATTTATGGGGAAGAGATCTACTATAAATGGTGATTTCAGATTAATATTCCTTCAATGTCAGAATACGTTACCTATTTTAAATGACATTGTATATTCATGTCTTATTGAATAGGGATTGGTAGCTTCTATGTTTACGCGGAGTGCCTAAATGTCTTGTCTAAAAGATTAGAAATGCTATCTCATATATGGGGATTCATCATTTTACTGAGATAAAGAGAGAGGGGAATATGAGTAGTTGAAAGATTCTAGATTATAGAAAAATACTGAGTTACATCAACCAGTATAGTTTAAAGATGTTTGTTAAAACACAAGAATGGAAGTCGGGGAATGTGTTACTTATAGGAAGAGGTTTTGCATATATTTTACAGGTGATTAAAGACTGTGGGTTCAATAAAAATTATTAAAAATTTGATCTGAATAAGAGAATCTTTCACATGAAAGACACAATTTAAGAAAGGAAAAGAGGCAGAGAGACAGCAATACAAATAATGCAGAAAAGTGGTACTCTCTCCATAGGGACAGTTCAATAAACTTGCTGAGAAAGGACAAACCATTCATCAGTCTTGTAGACTGAAAAACCTTGATGCTGAAATGGACATTTGCTGAAAGACAGACTGCAGTTATGAATGATCATCTCTTCAATGAATCTTCATGAAGACATTTTGATTGTTAAGTTTATGGGATTTAAAATTGTTTCTGTTATAATAGTTAAACTGTATACAATTTTTAGCTTAACCACAAATCCAGCAACATTGCTTCTCTGGCAAAGGATCACATCTAAAGGCATAGTTCTGTGTGATCCTGCTCCAATACAGAAGCACCCTTAGTACACACCTATAATTGCTCTGTCTGGAATACACACACACACCCTTAGTACACACCTATAATGAAGCTGGAATACAGACATGTCTTTAGTACACTCCTTTAACCCCTAACAATGATGTCTAACTGATAAGATTTATTGACTAATCAGAGAAAGATTTGACAAAACATGTCAGAAACATGATACACCCAACTCTCAGGAGAAAATACAGGAAAGAGAGGTTACTTGAGAGTAGTGCAAGGTGAAAGAGGAGGGGAGTTAATTTCAGTACTGTCAGTCAGTGTGTGGAACTGGTTCCTTGAAGTTCAGTTGACTGTAGTTGAGTTTGGGCAGTGAGTATAATTTAGTTCCTGGAATTTCCAGGCAGTTTTCCAAGCAGAGCAATTCAGTGAGAAGCTTATAAAAGCTTTTTGAATCAGTCATCTTGGACAGGAGTTTTAAACCAGAAAGAGCTGACTTGAACCAGCCAGCCAGAGTACAGACAGAGCTAGAAAGGGTGATCTTATTCAGGAATATGTCTGAAACATAGCCAAAAAGAAGCTGAAAACAAGTGAGTGTAGGCTCTTTGCTATTTCTGTTGTTGTTGATGTCCAGCTTTAGTCAATGGTGGTCATATAGGATACATGGGATAATTTCAATCTTTTTTGTATCTGTTGAGTCTTGCTTTGTGACCAACTATATGGTCTAATTTGGAGAAGGTTCCATGAGGTGCTGAGAAGAGGGTAAATTCTTTTGTGTTTGGGTGAAAGGTTCTAGAGATGTCTGTTAGGTCCATTTGATTCATGACCTCTGTCAGAATAATTGTTTCCTTGTTTAATTTCTGTTTTGTTGACCTGTCCTTTGTGGAGAGTGGGGTGTTGAAGTCTCCCACTATTAATGTGTGGGGGTCTATGTGTGGTTTTAGTTTTATTAACGTTTCTTTTACAAATGTGGGTGCCCTTGTATTTGGGGCATAGATGTTCAGAACTGTGATGTCCTCTTGGTGGAGTTTTCCTTTGATGAGTATGAAATGACCTTCCCCATCTCTCTCCTAAGGGGGAACAGCCTTACCAGAACACAGAGGAAGACAGTGCAGCCACTCCTAATGAGACCTGATAGAATAGGATCAGAAGTAAGGGAAGAAAGACCTCCCCTATCAGTGGACTGGGGGAGGGGCAAGGGTGGAGAAGGGGGAGGGAGGGTGAGATGGGGAGGGGAGGAGGGAGGTTGCTACAGGAGGGATACAAAGTGAATACATTGTAACTAATAAAAATAAATTAAATAAATTATCTATCACTTGGCAACAAGCAAAAGGAATAATAATAATTAAAAAAAAAGCTGAAAACATTCTATGCCTATGTTATCAGAAAGAGATTGGAAACATAAGCCTTCTAGGTCCCAGTCTGCAGAAATTTAGATTATAGGATGCTAGAAGCTTCCAAGCCAAAAGAGAGTGAGATAGAAACACTGTGGGCTCGCTCAAGCAGTGTATTTGCACAGCTTGGGAAGGGCTCTGATTTCATCCCCTCATTTGAGAAAATAAAACCAATATTTACTCAGATTGTTTGGTTCTGTTGCTCTCCTTGTGGAGTTCCTGTCCTCTCCAGATCTTACTGTTTTCCACTTCTTTCATAAGATTCCCTGCACTCTGCCCAAAGGTTGCCCATAAGTCTCAGCATCTGCATTGATAGTCTGCAGGGCAGAGCCTTTCAGAGGTCCTCTGTGTTAGGCTCCTGACTTGTTCCCTCTTTTTTCCTTCTTCTGATGTCCATCATCTTTGCCTTTCTGGATAGGAATTGACCATTTTAGCAAGAGTCTTCCCTATTGATTAGTTTCTTTAGGTGTACAGATTTTAATAGGTTTATCCTATATTATATGTCTATATGAGTGAGTATATACTGTGTGCATCTTTCTGCTTCTGGATAGCTCACTCAGGATGATCCTTTCCAGGTCCCACCATTTACCTGTAAATTTCATGATTTCCTTATTTTTCATTGCTGAGTAATATTCCATTGTGTAGATATACCACAATTTGTGCATCCATTCTTCAGTTGAGGTATATCTGGGCTGTTTTCAGCTTCTGGCTATTACAAGAACAACAGCGGGGATACAAAGTGAATAAAGTGTAATTAATAAAGAAAAAAATGCCAGGAATGTAAAAAGAAAAGAAAAGAAAAGAAAAACCCAAGGCATAAATTAAAGGCAGTGGTTCAGTCCTATTGTAAACACATGGTTAAGCCATGCTATCTAGCCTGCTTTGACAGGTGAAAAGAATTTACCCTTTGACAGTGGAGTTTCAAGAGTCTTTGGAATGTGGAACAGCACATCAGAGATCCTGTAACCTTTTCTTGTCTGTGAATCAAAAGCAGATAGCCTTTCCACAAATAAAGTTACCAACCCCCAAAAAAAACAATATTTACATATTCTCATGATGAAACTCTATGCTGGAGTCCAGCTCAAATGGGTTCAAAGACCCCCAAGGACAGAATTATGGCATTGGAACAATGAAAGAGATGACCACAAGTTTGCTGTTAAGGAAATGGCCCAAATAGTATCAGCCTCTCTGTATTTATTTCATTTCAAAGTTACAAAGCATACACTTTCAGTTTTACTTCCTCAAACTGTTTCAAGAAAATAAACAAGGATTCTCTGAATTGTTTTTTTTTAATTGTTTTTATTTTATCCCTTTTGATTTATCAAGTTAGGGTTTTTCTGTATATCCTTGGTTGTTCTGGAACTCTTTCTGTAGATAAGGTTGGCCTCAAACTGAAAAAGATACACCTGCCTCTGCCTTGCAAGTGCAGGGATTTAAAGGTGTGTGCCACCACAGCCTAGCTCTGAATTCTTTTTATAAGTTTCTTTTTCATGTACTTTATTTTGCCTAAGCAGATATTTAACATTCTGGCCTCATAATTTAAGTACATTTCTAAGGTCACTGTGGTCAGCACACTGTATCTTAAATACCTAGTACAAGTTTTACCTCAATCTGCTCTAACAATATCCATATTTCTGTTCTGCATTTCCAGAGCCAAGATAAAGAAATTTATTCTATAGGCACAAGAGCTGGTTGACATTTGACCAACCTTTCCTATTTTCTAACTACTTGAGGTCCTGGCGTCTATACAGATGAGTTCCCTGTTTCTTATTTAATGTCCTCATGTGTATATGTAGTCATTAACTTCTTTAATCCATAATTAGCAAAAGCTGCTTTCTGAATCAGAGTATACTATGTGCTCATGAATTGGTAGGATTAATATTGTAAAGATGACTACAATGTCATAGTTTGAATGCAAATGGCTGCCATATGTTCATTTGTTTGAATAATGGGTAGCCAATGGTGGATCTGCTTGGTAAGAATAATTAGGTGTTTGTTGTTGTTGTTTTGTATAAGGGAGCTTGCTTTGTTGCTGCTTGTTGATCAGATGAAAACTCTTAGCTAACACTCTAGTGCCATTTCTACCTGCCAGTTGCTATGCTCCCTGCACAGTATTCATGGACCATCTAACCCTCTGAAAATGTAAACACCAAATAAATTATTTCTGAAAATGTAAACACCAAATAAATTGACAAAATAGTCTAAGATTTCATAAGGAAATATAAGAGGAGAGCTAACCTAATCTTTTTTTAACTTTATTCTTTTCTTATTAGTTACATTTTATTAACTCTGTATCCCAACTGTATCCCGCCCCCTCATTCCCTCCCAATTCCACCCTCCCTTCCTCATCTCCACCCTGCCCCTTTCCAAGTCCACTGATAGAGAGGGACCTCCTCCCCATTCATCTGATCCTGTTTTATCAGGTATCTTCAGGACTGGCTACAAAGTCCTCCTCTGTGGCCTAACAGGACTGCTCCTCCCTTGGGGGGTGGAGAGGTCAAAGAGCTAGCCATTCAGTTCCTGTTAGAAATAGTCCTTCTTCTCCTTGCTATGGGAAACCAATTGGTTACTGAGCTACCATGGGCTACATCCGAGCAGAGGTCCTAGGTTATGTCCATACATGGTCCTTGGTTGATCATAATTAATCCACTGGGAATAAAAACATCCATGATTTTAAGTTAATCCATAGGGTTCTAGCAATAACAACAACAACACGGTACTGACAAATACTATGTCTACTTAAATTTCTGGATTGGTTAGGGGTGACTATTGTTAGACTATGATCTGGAATCAGGCATCTAATGAGTATTTTCTTGCAGTTTTTTTTTTTTCCTTTGAAAATCGAGCCTAGTTTTATTCTGTAGACTTCCTCAGTCAGTTGTGACACTTAGAATTTAGTATTTGCAAAGCATTTTAAGCACTAGTAAACTCTCTTCTAATCAATGGTAACATTTTCTCTTAGTCAACTGCTCCTCCATTTGTTTTATATAAGAATTTCTTGTTTATGAAATATGACAGAACAACGCTTACACAAGACATTTTATTTAGTCAATATCATTGTATTTCTATGTGAAGTTTGTGGTTTGAATGTCCCTAATAATGTCCCTCATAAGTTCATATGCTTGAATATTCTTCTCACTCCAATTGGTGTAACTGTTTCTGTAGGATGAGCAGATGTGGCCTTGGAAGAGCTATGTCAGTGAGGTAGGCTTCGAGATTGCAAAAGCTTCTTACAATCTCCATAGTATGCTATATCTTCTGCTTATAGTTTGACATGTGAGTTCTCAGCAGTTCTTGTCACCATGCCTTTACTCTGTCATCATAAATCTGACCCACTGAAAATATAAATCTAGTTAATACTTTCTTTTGTAAATTGACTTGGTTATGGTGTTTTATCAGAAAACAGACAAATAAGGATTACAATGTTTTGTAATTTACAAATTCCAGTTTTTTGTAGGTCTGATATTGTGGAGGTCCATTTCATTTCTTCTCTCTATTCATTTTCCTCTGTCTCATTGTTTTATAGTCCTCTTTAGCATGCATTTCATTTTAACTTGATTTTACTTGACCTATTTATGTAATAAGTTGTGTCTGCCTGAAGGTAGAAATATCTGTCTCATGCCTTTGTTCTATAAATGGGCCATAGAATATCACCTAGAAAGCAATAAGAACTCAAAGGGCCATTTATGTGTTCATGTGTACAGTGGCCCTGCCATGATCTCGCAGAGACGGAAAGAAGTTCATAAATTTATAATTTTAGGTGAATCACTCTTGCTATTTATGGTTGTTGGAGAAGGTATAGTCAGATTTATTTTGTCATTGTTGTTGTCATTCTTTTTTCTGAGATGTGGTCACTAGGAAACTACCCATGTTCCAGTACCT
This sequence comes from Meriones unguiculatus, assembly GCF_030254825.1. NCBI lineage: Eukaryota > Metazoa > Chordata > Mammalia > Rodentia > Muridae > Meriones > Meriones unguiculatus. The sequence continues at coordinate 51,149,808 of NC_083363.1, forward strand.
AATCTTACACTCATGCACATACACAGCATGATACTTAGATTCAATGGATCTAAGAAAGGAACCCATAATATTCAGAAGAACAAGAGAAGGAGTAGAAAGAGAAGGAATTGTAGGGGAAAAAACAGAGGTGGATTTGATCAAAACATATTATACACACTTGTGAAATTCTCAAACAATAAAAATCAGATAGTAACTTAATTATTATAATTGAAAAAAAAAATCCGTTGTGGTTCAAGCATAAAATGTGAAGATGGGCAAGAAACAAGTCATTAAATCCAGATCTGTGTGGTGCACAGCCGCAGCCCCAGTATTCAAGAAGCTGAGAAAAGGTGTTTTAAAAATCCATGGCCAGCCAGCCTTAGGTACCTGAAGAAGTCTCTTTAAAAGCTGTGGCTGGCTATGATACCCTGAGTACCATCAAATAACAGCGTTCTTAATTAAGTCACCGCCAATGCTCAGTGTTTAGAAAGAACTTAAACCTTCAACTGTAGCTGTGGTTATATCATAGGACAGTAAATATAAACCGACCTATTTAATTTTCTGTGGCACATTAGGACAGGTAGGACTGGAGAACAGGGAATAATATATGAACACAAAAGTGACACTCATTATCAAGACGAGGTGCTACACAACGTTTGAAGTCTAGTTCTCAGCTGGATGTGGTGGCTATACCTTTAACCCTGGAACTTCTGAGACTGAAGCAGGAGGAGTACGAATTTGATGACATTCTGAACTACATGTTAAGTTCCAATAAAATCTGAACTATTTAGAAATCCTATCTCACACTCAGAAAAACATGAAATAAAAAAGCCTCACTGCAATTATTTACTTTTATTAAATGTGATTACACAAGACATCTATGAGAAATTCAGGAAACTCCTACTAAATCTCACTTAAATTCTATTTTTCTTGTATTACAGTAAAGAGGGTTTTTGTCATGATAAAATGTGCACAGCTTATGCATGCTATGTATGTATATGAAAATAAATATACCAAACTTTCAGTCATTAAAAGGTTAAGGGAAGTGATAAAAAGAGAACTAAATAAATAAGTTCTCCTTTTGAAAATAGTTAGGATTGGAATAAAAGAGCTGCATGCAGTTTTTGAAAACAGAAGAGCATTTAGGAATTCCTTTATATACTGGACAGTTTCATATCACTGGAATCAGTTTTCTTTTCAAGCAGGCCTTGGAATGTTTCTGATCATACATAGTGTGCATAGTCTCAGGCAGCATGCAACTGGGGGAAAGTCAGCAGCTTAGTCCCTTATTCACTTTGTCTTGAGGTAAACACAGGCACAGAGAATGATCTGCTTCCAATATCACATTGACTTTTTTCTCACAGCAGATTGGTTATGGTATACCTATAGTTTTCCATAGAGAAAATACCATATAGAAAGTATGGGTTTCATTCTTCTCTACATAAAGATCGTAATGAGCTATTGCTGCAGAGACTGTATTAGTAAGACAATACTGTTAAACCTGGTTCTGCTGTATATACCATACTATAAGAACTTTCTTCCAATATATAAACCTGGCCTCAGGCCATGTCTGTGGAACATGATTCTACCTGGCTGCACAGATCCTGTGGTATAATTTGTTGCAACCTGTCTTCACAATTCTCCAGAACTACATGTCTTAATGAGGCACAACAAATTGGACAGGTCAATTCATAGCTGCTGTCATATACTGTAGCCATAACCACAATTACAGTTATGAATTGCTTCTAAGCATTGTTCATTGATACTGACTGAAACAAGAGCACAGAATATTCTCATTAACCCCTCCATCAGACTGGTTGCACATACCAAATGTTTTTTCAAGGAAGCTGTTGCTTTACGTATTAGATTACTTCACAATGGTTGACAGAAATTGCTGTAATCAACTTCCAATTATTAAACTAGTAATTTTTTTTTTACCACAAATGCTGTCAGTTACCTTAAAAAGGAAGAAAAAGCACACTAATTTAGAGATACACTCAAACAGTCACTGAATCTCTAGAATACCACATTATTCACAAATAATTTGCACATTATTCGCAAAATACTTATTAAACCACAATGCACTATGAGGTAGAGTACTTGTTTATAGATTAACAACAGTGTTTCAAAAATTATCATTTTCAATGAATTTTATCTTTAAAATTTTAATGCAAAATGCTAAACAAAATAAATTCTAAACAAATCTAGGATTAGCAATTTATAACAATAATGTTCTATTTGATTTTTTTTTTCAATGCAGTTTATTCAGGAACCTTGAACAATCATCTGACCCTGGGGAAAGCCAGCCCACAGCTTAAATAGCCTCTAGGTAGCCAACCCCAGCATGCCACGTGGGCAATGCAGATAGGTCCACATACATGGAAGCAAGCCAGATCCTCAGCCTTAGCCAAATGTGGAGTTGTTTGTGACAGAGAGCACTCACCATCGGGAAGGTGGAAGGCGGAAACCAGCTCCATCTTTAAGGCGCGGCATTACGCAGCTCTCTACAGTTCCCCCTTTTTGTTTTAAATTTATTTTAATCACAGTTCATTTACTTGTATCCCAGCCATTGCCCCATCCTTATTTCTCTCCCAATCCCACTCTCCCTCCATCATCTCCTCCCTGCCCCCTTCCAAGTCCACTGATAGGTCCTCCTCCCCTTCCATCTGACCCTAGCTTGTCAGGTATCTTCAGGACTGGCTGCAATATCCTTATCTGTGGCATAGCAAGGCTGCTCCTCCCTCAGGGTGGGGAGTAGGGGAAGCTCAATGAGCCAGTCACTGAGTTCACATCAGAAATAATCCTTGTCCCCCTTACTAGGGTACCCACTTGGGTACTGAGCTACCATGGGTTGCATCTGAATAAGGGTTTTAGGTTATATCCATGCATGGTCCTTGGTTGGAGAAACAGTCTTATAGAAGACGCCTGTGCCCAGATATATTTGGTCCTTGTGAGCCTCCTGTCCCCTCTAGGTCATTTTAACTCCCCCTTCTTTCATATGATTCCCTGTACTCTGCTGAAGGTTTGGTTATGAGTCTCAGCATCTGGTTTGATATACTGCTAGGTAGAGTCTTTCAGATGCCCTCTGCGGTAGGCTCCTGTCCTGTTATTTAACTATGAAAAAAGATTAAGAGTTAATTCAATATTCCTTATAAAATTAGATTCATATGTTTTATTTTATGAGGTTTTGCCTGTATTTTTTTAAGTCTATCATATGCATGCCTGGTACCCACAGTATTTATTAGAGGGCATTGAATATGTCAGAACTAATTTTGAAGATGGTTGTGAGTAACCATGTGGGTCTGGGAGCCAAACTCTTGCTCTAAAAGAAGAGCAACAAGTGTTCTTACTCTGAAAGATATCTTCAGAATGTTTTGTCTTTTAATTCATTAATATTGTAACAATATTAGTTGAGATGTATCACTCACCAGACTATGAGTATAACAATAACAACATATTGAAACATATGAGGGAATTTTGCAAAAATATATATGACATCAATATTTTCTGGATGGAAATCAGACCCAGGGACTGGGTCATGTCAGCAAGGCAGGATCTCTGACATTTTAAACTATATCAGTGTCCATGATTCTTTAAAGAAAGTGGTGTTCAAAAATATCCTGGAACTTATATAGGAACTTATACAGGAACTTATCCGACTCCTCTAAACTGGGTTTTCCAGTAGGCCCAGACTTTTGGTTTTCGACAGTCTGTCTCCTTATCTTACTATGAGTTTTGCTAAGTCAGTACAAGTTGAAGTAGTTTTCTTCTACCTCTGATCATGTTCTTCTTAAGGTCAGGTTCTTTATTCCTGAAGTGATACCAGTTATGCTTGACTGATTTTAGTAAGAATTCTATTGTCTGCTTAGCCACAACCCCCCCCCCCTTGCCAATGTTTCGTTTTGGGAGCTGGAAACTCACTGAGTATTCGTCTACCATCTCTAGTAGCTCTTTTTTTCTTGTTGTTGTTGTTGTTTTTTTGGTCATTGTTGAGCCAGGAAAGTTTCATCTTGATCCTGCAGTCCTACTTCATATGTAGTGCGATGCTCTCTTCTCAAAAAAAGCTCTCTTTCTATTCATTATCATGTGCCGGAGACCCATCTCATTAACAACACCAAGTACTACATAGATTAGAGTGCAGATTGAGTGTAGGCTTATAGAGAAACGAACCATTAAGTTGATGAAATAAAATTTTAATTCATTCCTATAAAACACAACTCTGTGTGTGACAAACAGGCATAAACTAAGGTTGTTCCAGATACAGCAAACAGCAATTATAAAGAACACGCTGAAGTTAGAGTAGCCATGCCTGTACCCTAACACAAATTCTTGTCATTGAAGTGAGTTTTTGTTCTAAAACAAAAGTGATGGGTAGTCTGAAGTTGACTTTTAGGGGGAGTTGAAAAGTACAGATTGACAATTTGAGGTCCAAGTCGATCATTAATAAACACTACAAATCAGTGGTCTCTAGAAATCTCTGGCAACGCTGATGACACATTCTTCGTGAGGTTGTATCAGTAGATGCTTTTTCGTTTCTGCTGGCATTAATTATGCCAGAATCACATACAGTAAAGCTATAGTACACATACATTAAGATAATACAGTGTTAGCACAGCTTTTATGTGTGATCCCAGACTTCCCTACTCTAGTTATTTTTATATGGCTTTCATATTAATCATCTTCAAAATGATTTAGGTCGCTTCTATTTATGCAACTTGCATCATGGTAGTTCCTTTGAACATTGGGAGAGCTTTGCCCCTGTGCACCACACATTCTGACATTTGAATCATATTGTCCTCCTTTGCAGAAAGTAACATGGTAAAAAATATTTGATCAGTGTGACGTTTCTTTTCAGTACCTATTTCATATTGAGAAAATTATTCTGGAAAGGTGTGTTTTTAATAACATTTTTTAATTAAAACTATGATGGTTAAAAGCATTTTAGGATAAGATTCACTCAGTGTTTAATTTAAATCAATCCTAAATACCTGTAAGATACTGTCCCCAAAATGGTCTCTGTAGAAAACTATAAGTGTAAAATTCATCATTCAAACACCATTCAGCTCAGCTGTGATGATAGAAAACCTGTCCATCTCAAACAAATTTCTACCTATATTTCAATTACGCCCAGTTTCTTTCTTTAATTTTTCATGGAGGCATTCTTAATTCTTCATTTTTAATTCTTCTCTAAGAAAAGCATTTTGGAACAAACAAATATAAAATGGTATATATCATATTTAGTAATAACCAAAGCTACATTTCTTCATTATTCCTCACTGGGATTAATACATAAAACTCTCAGGGGAATAGGGGCTGTCTCTGACATGAACTCAGAGTCTGGCTCTTTGATCCTCCACCTAAAGGGGGAACAGCCTTGCCAGGCCACAGAGCAAGACAATGCACCCAGTCCTGATAAGAACTGTTAGGCTAGGGTCAGATGGAAGGGGAGGAGGACCTCCCCAATCAGTGGACTGGGTAATAGGCATGGGAGGAGAAGAGTGAGGAAGGGTTGGATTGGGAGGGAATGAGGGAAGGGCTACAGCTGGGATACAAAGCGAATAAATTGAAAGTATTTAAAAAATAGGTTAATTAAAAGAAATCTCTCAGAAATATATTTCTTGTACTCAGTTCCCAATTTAATGATTGTATTTGTACACACTAACACTGTAATATTGTTTAGAAATTCCACCTGATGAAGATTCTTACAAGGTTAATTTCCAAGATTATGAGCATGAATATCCAGCAGTATTAATAAATCTCAGAAAGTCAAAACGGAAGAGCCAGTACGTCAACATGCATGGCCAGGAGCCCCATGCACGTCACATCGTTTGCTTCAATGTGGTTAACATAAAGACATTTTTCTCTAATGGATGAAGATTATATCAACTGCTCTTGAGACACATGTGCCATTATGGGTGAGCTTATACAGATACTTTGTAATAACTTCGGCATATATATGTAACTATTTTCCACAATGATCCACAGACACTTCAAGTAATAATGGTATGGAAAGTAGTTGTGACAGTATTTTATTATTCTTTCCTTAATGGCTGCAGTTGTTCATAAGCAGGAAAAAAGTTATCATAAAAACATACCTCCCCAAGTACCTAAGAAATCTGGTTCATTTGCACAGTGAGAAAATGTTACTCCACATTCTGTTCCATTTACAGGTGTTCTGAGTTGGTTACACCAGGATCTAGAAATTAGTGAAGACTCTTGCCTTTTATTTTCGTAAATACTGTGCGAATTCATTAGCTTCCATGAAGAGGAAAAAGGAGCATACATTGCATTAGCAACAGTGCTCTTTCTTGATATATATTATTATATATTCTTGCATAGGAACCCATCACTCATTCAGATAAATGCCCTGTAAATTCGCAAGACAATCAACTGAACAACAGCAGATAAATCCTTGTGGCACAGGCACAGCCTTTAATTTGAAAGAATCCTCAAGTTACCTTCCTTTATAACCTGCTGTAAGGGTCACTTCTTTTATGCCAACTTCATGTGAATCTGGGGTGTTTTAGGTTTCAAGGAGGCAGTGGGCTGCTCTACAAAGGTGGATCTAGAGGACAAGGAACAGGTGAAACAGAAGCAGAGATGTAGATGAGCACTAGTTCCTCTGCCTCCATCTCTCAACTTACTTTCCATTCTCTACTGCAGCAATTGAGTAAATGCATGCTAGAACTGACCCACTACTAGACTGTTCTAAACTGTCTGATATGTAGTTTTAGTTTTGTATTAACTAAAACAATTATCTGTACTAGAATATTATTTTAATACTAATGCATGAACCCAGATAAAGATAACACTAATGATGCTTCTCTAGGTCTTACATGGGTCAACATGATAATGTTGAGTCATCACTTAGAATTGTCAACAGGAAAGATTCTTACAGTTTGCATTGGATAATAAATAGAAATATAGATTTCTATACTTGTGCACATGACTACTTTTCCAACCCAAGGTTGTGGAAGTAAATCGAACAGTACCAGGTATTAATGGTAACAAAAACACACCAGCCACAAAACACAAACCCTAGTGATTTTATGACGGTGAGACAAAAATCACACATAACCTGAAAAAAAAAAAAAAGTCTCTTAAAGCCTCAGGGTCTCAAAAAACCCCAGAGATGCAGCACAAGTAATGGATCTGAACATATGTGCAGAAAGACTCTGGGGAAACAATCCTTATTAGAACTGTCTTTGAGAGAGGGCCCTGATCTAGGATCAGCATCATTAGAAGGCACATCAGAGGGTGTGTACTCTTGATTCTGGGTTAGGTTAACACAGCATGAGGTTACTATTTGCAGAGCAATAAGGCAGAAATCAGCAAATATTTAAGTACTCTCAAGTAAACTCCAGGCTCACAGAATATGAGAAGTATCAGTTAGTTGAATTACTCATCCGTTGTATTATGGTACGGCCATAATGATTATAGTTGAATCTGATAGGAATATAATAGAGCCCTCCTTTCAAGTATAATGCATGTTTTAAATGTAAAAGCATTAAACCAGAAATAAATAACTATCCCATCAAGCAAGAGAAAAAAAAAAAACACCCTCAAATAGATTTCAAATATTTATCTGATCATTTGTCGAAATTTAACTTCAGTTAGAAAAAATAAATAAATTTAGGAAATTTTGCATAGGAAAGCTTGTATTTTTTAATGGCAAAGTAAAACACAAACATAATATTGTATACTCAAGATAGCTATTTTAGGCATGTTTTAAATGACATTATCTAGTTTTTTTTTAATTTCTTGCTTCAACTCTAGTAGATTAAAATTTGATGCTTTATTTTACTTTTGAAACAAAATAGTCGTTTGTTAAAGTATGCAAAATATCACAGCCTCATAAAATGTAAATATTAATGCTTAAGTCATTTTTTGAAATGTGTTTTCAAAAGTTAAGTTGTCAGTAGGAGAAAAAAAATGTTGATATCTAGATTAACCTGTTTTACTAAGGACAAAGAGAAGATTGTAGAGGAAATACTACAAGAACAACCTCAAAATAAAAGCATAAAATAATAAATAGGATCTAGGATGGTATGCACTGATTACAGCTTCCTCTAAGTGACTCTGAAAAGAATGTAAACTGCATGACCTTGCAGTTAGCATTGTTTTTCACAGAAGGAATAGGTCATCTCTTTTTGGAACTTGGTCTAAAAGAGCAAAGCAACTACAAATCGTGTGCTCTGCTAAGGACAGAATGCTGATATTAGAAATAAATTGGGACTTTGTACCAATGTTCATTTAGGTGTCATCCACCCAAAGAGCATCAGACCTGTCCGATAGATACCTTTTTCTCAGAGGTGGGACCTGGGGCATCAACCCGCATGCAATCAGACATGCTCTTCTCTGATTTATTTCTAATATCAGAGATCAGACCTCCACTCTTGCCTGATGCATCTAAAACAAAAAGGGGGAACTGTAGAGAGCTGCGTAATGCTGTGCCTTAAAGACAGAGCTGGTTTCTGCCTTCCACCTTCCCGATGGTGAGTGCTCTCTGTCACGAACAATTCCACATTTGGCTAAGGCTGAGGATCTGGCTTGCTTCCATGTATGTGGACCTATCTGCATTGCCCACGTGGCATGCTGGGGTTGGCTACCAGGAGGCTATTTTAAGCTGTGGGCTGGCTTTTCCCAGGGTCAGAAGATTGTTCAAGGTTCCTGAATAAACTGCATTGAGAAGAACAAAAAAAAAAAAAAAAAAAAAAAGAGGGAGACTCTCTTTTCAGAGAAGCACAGATTAATTGAATAGGTTGAAAATGATGATATGTCTCCCAAAGTAATACGTTATTTTTTTATTTTAAAATGTGAAGATATATCTTTTTATTTCTGGTTTGTTCTTAAACAATATTTCCTTAGTTGAGATTGATTATGCAGATTAAGATCTAATTAATATCTGAAACTAGGAAGGTATAGTAACTGTTTAGTATTAAAATGAAAAGGTATTATATTCATGAGTCAAAATAAATAGAATGAGTCATACTTACTGAAAAAAAGTTCATTTCTAAAGCAAACTATCCAAAATAAAAGGATAGTAGATTCTATATGCTTAGCAACCATTGAATTAAATTTGAGCTTGCAACCTTAATCATAAATAGGTTTGCAACACACTGGATGAAGACAACGTTTTGAACTTGTTTTGTAAGGTATGATACAACAAATTATTACTATTATATACATGTGAAAATATTTCCCCTTTAGTTTATACCTTCTGTGTATAGAATAAAAGTTTTATTTGAGATCTTGTCATTAAGAGAGAGAGAGAGACATGAGATATCCAGGGTTCCTTTCACCTAATGGCACTCATGGCTAATTATCTGATTTTTCCCCCTCCCTCTCAAGTTGTTTTTTTTTTTTTCTTTATTAGCTCTTCACAGTGATCATTGTTACAGCATTTTAAGATCCATGCAAATCATGAAGTTTATCAATTTTGCTGTCCATTTCGTTAATGGAGCTTTCTTCAAATTACTTACTTAATTAAATCATGAAAAATATTTTTAATTATTAAGCCTGAATTAAGAGTATAATTTAAAAGCAAGTAATATGATTGATTGTATTACTAATATGTTGAATAAATTAACCTAATTGTTTTTAATAATTAATTCTGAAAATAAAAGAATGCATTGAATAGACATTCGAGTAAAATCATTTAATATTATTGTATGTATCGTGTTAGCAAGGATTTGAGTATTTTTGGAATGTCTGTATATACATTTCTCTATGGTTTTTTTTTTAATGTATTGGGACCAAAAACGGAAAGACTTGTAGAACAATATATTCTGTTTACAAAATTTTCTTTTTTTTGGTTTAGAATATAATTTATCAGTGGAAGTTAAATTTTAATGATTTTCTAACAGTTAATTATTTTATGACAAGTGAACTATGAACATTGAAAAAGTTTGTTTCCACTAAAATGTACCAAACACTGAAATTACATACATGTTTCTGTAAATTGCAAATATTTAAAGTTTTAACCTGTATATTAAGAATTCAATCATGGAACAAATATATTCATATTATGATAAAAGTGTGTAAATGGTAAAAATTTTTCAAACTTTGGAAATCCTAATCCACATGCACTGGAGAGGTTTATCAGTTCTAGGAGCTGAATTTTCTTAGTTTCATGATACACTAATAAAATAAAACAAAACTGAAAGTAAATTAGTATATGAATTTCAGTATCTCTAGGTTGTATAAATATAACATTTCCTCATCATTTATATTTTTCAATAGAAATTCTTATCTTCCATTTTATTTAATTCTAAAATGTTGAGTTTGGTTTTCAAGATTAATTATAGATTAAATTTGTATATTTGAAGGCCTTAACGAAATATTTCTACTCTCTCTATAGTATTAATGGAAAAATTGTAAGACTATTTAGAACAAATTCTTTTTAAAACATTATTTATTTTTTTATTAATTACAGTTTATCTACTTATAAAAATTTCTAATTCAAAATTTACACAACTTTTCTTTGACTATAAGAGGACTTAAATAGTTTAGTGACTTGCTTAATTTGGAGAGACTAGAAAAAGAAAGTAAATGATAAAAATTGCAGTTCTTAAGACCTTGCACTCAATTTGCTAGTAGCAAATTTGCAGAAATTACTGGACCTTGCCAAAGTAGGTGCCAGAAAAATATCTCCTTGAAAGCCGTGCCTTGGGAAGGTAAGGCACTTAGCTAATGCCTTCTTTCTCTGAAATAAGTAGGCTCCTGTACTGCAGAATCCATTTATTAAGCTTGGGCAGATGGAGATGCTGGAAAGAAGAAAAAGAACTTGGCTCAGTTTGGTTTTTACATTCCCCTAGTTTTATGGTAAAGAGCCTTTTATCAGTCTTTTAGTCCTTCTGCAATAACATAATTTCAAAAAGTAAGAAGAAAAAACAGTTAATTTACAGGCTGCTTGGAAAATTGGTGTCAGAATACTCTGAAGTCTCAGAGTTGAATTTTGTTGAACACATAGAATTAATGAAGCAAGAGGCACCTTCAAGGTTCTGCCAGAACACTTAGACATCACTTAAAGGAGTCACATTGTATTTTTCCCATTACAATGAAGTTTAAAATTTCATATCATGTTTGTGATTACAGGTTACTTTACATCTTGAAAAACACTGTCTTGGCGATTAGAAGTGCATAGAAGAAATTATGGTACATTTTTTATTACAGTATGAAATGCATCAACATAGAGCTAGAGCTGAATAGACATTTTACCATACTTATTGCTAGATTCTACAATTAATTTCATATATACTTCAAATTCTACTCTCAGATGTATAACACTGATTGCTTAGAAAAAGTATAGATTCATAATATAAACAATATATCATATTAAACTGTATCATATTTAACTACCACCTCTATCTAGGAAGAGTCATTCAGTGTTGGAAAATTTGTTTCCATAACTTTGACTTTTGAAAAATTCCAGGCAAAGGCAATCATCTGATACTTATTTTTTTTAATATTTGACACCCTACATATTACAAAATATATATTGTTAATGTTGTTGAATGTTTCAGTAATCTATTTCCTTTTCCCTATGAAGCTGAGAATTCTTACACCGTATGAACGCATAAATTCTGTTTATACAGGCAGCAGTTGAACTTATACGTGTAAATTTGTCTCACAGTAGTTTGTATCTTTAGGATTTGTGTGTGTGTGTGCATGAAATGGTGTCTGTCTGGCTTTGTTTCTAAGGCTAATCTGAAATTCCTAACCTTACATCATTATTCCAACCCTGTCATCCATGTAGGTGGCTCTGGAAGTGTTAACTTTGCATACAACCTGGCATCTTTGTTTTATCTACATTTATCGTTTTTCCACAGGGCTTGTAAAATTTGAATACAGCATGTTTTATATGAATATGTTTTCATTTTTCTCAGGCAAATACCCACATATAAATTATTAGGTAGTGAATAGACTAACTTAATTTAGAGTACATAGTAGAGCTGTTTCCTAAGGTATCTGTACAAATTTGCATTCCCAGAAGACAGGACAGTGCTTATAAGGCTGCAAGTGCTTACAAAAGCTCTTTGCACTTTTGCTTTCGATCATTTTGGCAAGTGTAAATCAACATCTCATTGTGGTTGATGTTTATGGTTTTGCTCGTAGCTCCATATTTAAGAAACAGAGATCATTGGTATATCTATATGATAAATATTCTTGCTATGTCAAAATATGCATTACTTTTGGTACAGAAGAGTAGAATCACAAGCTATGTTATTAAGAATTAAATCCTGAGAAATGGGGCAAATGAAATGAAGAATCAACTTCATAAGTTTACATGAGATTACAATAAAACCCAACTTCATATATACTTCATATATGTACCCTCTTCAAAATGGGTACAAAAAGAGGCATACAGTAAGAAGTATCAACTAGAACACAGCACAACAGATGCTCCTAAAATGATAGCACGTATGTCCAATGCAGAGACTATTTTAGATATGTGTTAGTCAGTTTCTTACAGATTCATACATCACCAGAGATTTCTTGGTATTTAAGGGGAATGAAACTATGTTCAGGATACACCTGGGAAAATGCTATTCATAACTGGCTTATCTGTGTTGGTGCTGCAATCGAGTGAAGTTAAGGTTAATCATCAGTGGATAGAAACATCCTGTTACTGTACTTAAAGGAGCATTACTTCGCTATTTAAACACAGGAAATACATACCTTTGATAATTTTAAATATGATTGATTAAAAGTCAGATGTGTCAAATACAGATATGAGTTCAAGAATTGGACGTATGAAAATCTGTGAGGTTAACAATAGAAAAGTCTTTTTTGCCTTTTGAAGAGAAGAGATAAGATGGACTGGAAGAAAGAAGAAATACCTCTAAATATATACAAATAATCTGTCTATTTGTATATATTTATATATACAAATTTGTATATATTTGTATATACAGATTTGTATATATTTATATATACAAATATATACATATATATGTATATATAATCATACTCCATATATTGATAAAAATGGTGTTATATAATTAAGTTTCTAATCCTGTATGATGTCCCATCAACTGGGTCCTTTCTTCCTTAAAAAGCTCTCCTTTCTACTTATTTCCCATGTACTCCATTAGCTACGCCTTCCTTTCCTCCCTAAATCCTCCTTGAGATGCATCTTCCTTTTATCATTCTGTTTCTACTTTCGTTACCTATACAAATTCATGCATACATACATGATCACATAAACACTCACCCCCATATATATGTATGTACATGCACATGCATATACACTTTCATGATACATGCATGAATATACACATAAAAATTATATATATATGTTCTGCATAAAAACATAATATGTTTACTTATTTTAAGTCTATTTTTACATATAAGGTAATGATGTCATGTTTCATCCAATTTAATTTAAATATTGTGTTCTTGATTAGAACTGAAGAAAATGTTATTGTTTACATTTACCTCATTTCTGTATTCATTCATCTTTTGTAAGATGTTTACGTGGTCCCGTTTCTTATCTATAAGCACGGATGTCCATGGATTTCTTTCAGATGTTAAGTTAAAGCATATTCCCAGTATTTCTCTGGTTGGATCACACTGTAGTTCTACGTTTAGGATTTTGAGCAATCTCCACACTGGTTTCCATAATGGCTATGCAGTTTCCATCTCCATCATAGATGTAAACGTTTTTATTTCTTCCTGGTCTTATCAGCATTCAGTTTTATTTGCTTTCTTGGTGACATCCATTTCAACAGGATGGTATTAACTCTAAAAGCAGTTTGGGTCTGTGTTTTCTTGATTGCAAAGGATATTGCGCTCTTTCATTGACCACCTTTATCTTTTGTGAGTTCTCTTTAGTCATCAGAGCTATATATGGCATTGGCCCAAGTGTGGGGATCAGGAACCAGGGGAAAGGGGGATTTGCGGTGATGGAATCCAGGCAGAAACCTCGGAATCACACTCTGGAGATCAGACTCAAGCTGCAGATCTACCTTTATTACCCAGTGTAAAGGCGTTTAAATGATTGAAAGCCCAAGCAGATCATCCTGTGCAAGCCTCAAGCATCAGTAACAATCACTCAGGTCGGTGCAACTATAAGGAAATGTGCAGGGTGGGGAGAAAGAGAACCCTGGGTAAGATGATCAATCCTTACTTAGAAAGACAAATGGGATGAACATTGGAAGTAGGAGAAAACAAGTAACAGGACAGGAGCCTATCACAGAGGGCCTCTGAAAGACTCTACCTAACAGTGTATCAAAACAGATGCTGAGATGCTGAAAGAAGGGGGAGTTAGTATGACCTGGAGAGCATAGGAGCTCCACAAGGACCAAATATATCTGGGCACAGGGATCTTTTATGAGACATCTCCAACCAAGGACCATGTATGGATATAACCTAGAACTCTTGCTCTGATGAAGCCCGTGGTAGCTCGGTATCCAAGTGTGTTTCCTAGTAAGGGGAGCAGGAACTATTTCTGATATGAACTTAATGGCTGGCTCTTTGACTTACCCCCACCCCAGAAGGAGGAGCAGCCTTGCTAGGCCACAGAGGAGGACATTGCACCCAGTCCTGAAGATACCTGCTAAGCTAGGGTCAGATGGAAGGGGAGGAGGACCTCCCTTATCAGTGTACTTGGAAAGGGGTAGGGAGGATGGGATTGGGAAGAAATGAAAGAGGGGCTATGCTGGGATACAAAGTAAAATAACCTGTGATTAATATAAATTAAAAAATATTTAAAAAATTAAAAAAAGAAATACTAAAAATAATGAATAATATATAGACACAATAAAGAAAGATAAACCAATACATGGAGTCCATTTTTTGGTAGTCAACTAATCCTGGGTAAGGGATCAAAACTGGGTGTGGTTGATAAAACCCAGTGACACTCCACTGGGGAAATCACTTTCCCAACAGGTATCAACTGCAAATAGCTTCTTGATTAAGGATGAAATTTATGTCTACTTCCTCGTCCTGGTGTTAGACCCTTAACTGGTTTGAATGATGCAAGTCTTGTGTGCATTAGTATCTCTTAGAAAGATTTGCTTATGTGTTGTATCAATGTTTTTCTAGAACCCCATGATTTTATCTTCTTGCAGTCAAGTCTTTGAAACAATTTGAATTTGTTTTAGTCGAAGTTGAGAATAAAGGGATATAATTTCATTCTTCTACAAGTGGATATTGATCTTTCCCCATATAATATGTTAAAGAAACCATCCTGTTTTATTCTCGTGAATGTTGCTGAAAAATGTGCTGAAGATTGTGTGAGTTTATTTTGGGCTCCTTTATTCTGTTGCATTGTTCTAAATGTGATTTATTTCCCTGAACTATGTTGTTTTGTACTATGGCTCTGTTATCTAAGTTTCTATTACATGTTGTGATACCTCCAGCATTTCTTTCTTCTGCAAATATATTTTGCTGGCAAGATGTCACACTGGGTAAAGTTTCTTATTACAGAGAAAGATATATAGACATGGAAACCTGTACTCAATACCAAAAGACCCGCATAAAAGAGTGAATAGAAAACTAACTTTACACAGTGTGCCTCTCATGTTTTCCAATGCATATACAAACACATACAATAATAATAACAACAATAATAACAACAAAATGGAATTATACATAAATTTTTAAATTTCATTTATATTTGAGAATATAAATATTAGACATGTAAATCTGTTTCTCAAGTAGTACAACCATTTTCTATTATTTATTCTGCCAATCAGTGAGCATGCAGGCTCCAACTACGTATATTCAATTACTTTTAAAAGTTTTATTTTTATATTAATTACAGTTTATTCACTTTGTATCCCAGCTGTTTCTACCTCCCTCATTTCCTCCCCATCCTACCCTCCTCCCTCCCTCATCTCCTCTCATGCCCCTCTCCAAGTCCACTGATAAGGGGAACTCCTCTCTAGTTTCTAAAGATTTCTCTGATAATCTCTTTCATCTACTTGGTCAGGGTTATCTCCCATACATTTTATTTTATGAAGTAATTTTCTTTAAGATTTTTAATTTAAAAATAGAGAGTATAACTACATTTTGAAAGTCAGTTGTATCTAATTTATTACTCAGTTCCTTAGGGAAGAAATTTGAAGGCTATAGAGCACAATTTTAAGTTTCAAGTCATGATGTATATCTATTCATTAGGACTTTATTTCCAGATTCATACCCAACTTGGCATTATCTGATAGAGCTACCATTTTTTAGAGTTTGCATATATAATGTCGTGTATGTGTGTGGTTGTGTGAATACATGCCAAAGCTTAAATGTATAGGTCAGAGGTCAACCTTGTGTAGTTAGGTCCCTCCTTCTAACTTTACATGGATTTCTAGGTTCCAACTCAGTTCATCATCTAATTTCAGTCATCGAACAACATCACCAGCCTCAAAATCTTACACATTCTCAATAGTCCTACTTACCTACATTTTGGAAAACAAAGAACTTACAACAAAAAAGGAAATGGGGAAACACCATATAGATAGATCCTCGCTATATTAAAAATATGTAAAGATGTAAAATCCCTGGAAGATACTGGGGAAAGGAGACAGACATGATGATTCTTCAGGCTCCTGTTTAAAGTATGAATGAACACTGCAGTGACAGCAATAAACATCTACCCTTTCCTCCCAGTATGCATATACCACAGAGAAACAGAAGCTTATTCAATACACAAGCTGCTGGGAATGAGAAACAATTTGGTTAGAGGAGAGTAAACGTATACATACAGAAACATACACACATATATATAGTATATGAATAAATCATATATTAAAAATAGACATGAAATACATACACATGTATACTATATGTAATTATATAATACTATAATTTCATATACATATATAATCACATATATCTACATAATATGTGTAATTACATATACATGTAATGATATAAGTATATATACATATAAACCTTCACACACGGAACTATAATATATATGTATATGATGTAATATATAAATAATAATCTATAGAATACATAAGTGTGTATGTAAAATATATGTGTGAATATGTACACATAAACATGTGCATTACATGCATTATATATGCACATTAATGAAACACATACACTTCCTGGTATGAAAAGTGACATGGCTAAAGGGGACTATATATGTACAAATGTTATATCACCATTAAACTATATATTATATGTATATATCTGCATATTACAATATACACCTACAAAAAATATACATACAAATATATAGTATACAGTTTAATCTGTTTTTCTATATCTATGTTTGTATAAAGTACATACATATAAGTATGCATACATATATTCATATATTATATGAATATGTAATTATGTATTGCATAATTATATGTAATTAATATTATAAAATATATGTAGGTATATGTTATATAATCATACACATTATGTATATATATCACGTATACTTTTATTATGTCCATATATGTATGTTAATGTGTACATAATGTATATATATTTGTATATGTATATTTTACTGACACCATATTAAATCTTATTCCTAGTAGTTTGTATAGTTTTTTCCTCTGTACATACACAGAGTTTAATTATGGTAAAGACATTATATTTTTAAAAGTATGTACAAATAACTAAGAAGACATTGAATTCTGATATTTATCCTTTTCTCAGCCTTCATTTTTATCACTATTTTGTTTTAATATTGATTTTAGATTCCTAGCTTTTCCAGCAAATTGCAAACTATCTGCAGGGCAAAACCTTGGAATTTGATTTACTCAAGACTATTCAAAGACAAACCCTCTGAGCTGGATCTCAAATCTTTTTTCATATATTCTGATGATGAGGTTTATTCAGCATTCTAAAAAGAGAATGTCAAAATATTAGATCCTGGGCTCTGAAATCTCAGAAATTTTATTGTCAGCTTAAAATTGGAAAGAGATGGCTCTTGGGTATCAGGTAAAGAAATTAATCTTCATGGTTCTTAGCTTCATTTGTGTAGTCACTTTCTTCAATCTGAATGTTACACCACTTTCAATCTCTCCATATCCATAAAATTGTCTCTCGCCATTTCTCCCTTATGACATCATTCTTTGTGGGACCCAGAGCACTATGTAATGTATATAAAGCACTCCTTAAGTTTGCCTCTGCCAGTTTGTACTTCCTCTCATACCACATAGATCTAAAAAACAGTTTAGGTATCCATCGTTTATATTATTAGAATAATATCAGTTGTTAAACTAGTAGATTGGTTCATTTAAAAATATGACTTTCAAAAGTGGAGGAAAACATGGAGTTAGTCAATTGGCATGGAACACGTCTCGCCCCTGGGGGCAATGGTCTCCTGAACCTACTCAGACCTCGGACACCACCACTGCTAGTTCTAGAACTGATGCAGGATGTTCCAACGAGGGGGTTAAGGCTTCTCATAATATTTCCTATAAGCCCACACCTGTTTGTTTATATCCCCCATTTTTATTCATTATTAGCCAGATAGAGCCAAGTAATTGTTGTAATGATTACTTGCTTTTTTGCCCAATGCTGGAATGCTAGTAAATTTAGGTATGCCCTGGTTACTCGCATGCCTCACTGGGTGCCTGTGCCCATTGATGCCCCTCACGCTATGACTCTCTTCAGACAGAAAAGGGATCTTGGAACTACAGCCACCATTGTTACTGCCATTTCATTGGCGGCTGTTGGAGCTACCACCGGGGCATTAGCCATGAGTCATACTGGGCAGACTGCTCAGACCCTGAATAATCATTTAGCCAATGTAGCTCATGCCTTAGTTGTACAAAAAGGAATTAATGCTCAACTAAAAGGAAGCTTGATGGTGTTCAATCAGAGGATTGACCTTGTGCAGGAGCAAATTGATACCCTATGGCAAATCGCTCAACTTGGCTGTCAATGAAAATAGGCTGGACTTTGAGTCACTAGCATATAACATGAGAATTTTCCCTGTGCTGAAAATCTGTCTAAACAATTGTCTAGCTATATTTTAGGTAATTGGACTGGAGAATTCGATATTACGATGGAGCAGCTGAGAGTGGCCATTGTCACAGTAAATTCTACCAGAGTGGACACAGGACTAGCCACAGGATTATCATCATGGATTGCTGCAGCCATGAATCATCTGAAGGAATGGGCGGGCATGGGAGCGTTAGCAGGCCTTCTGGTGTTGGTCTCCTTTGTATGCCTGTGGTATATATATAAGATTAGAGTCTCACAACAGCGTAATGCAGCCATGATCATTCAGGCCTTTACAGCCATTGAAGCAGGACATTCTCCCCAAGCATGGTTGGCTACCATAAAAAGCCAAAATGTTACGCTCAGGATGTGAGGCTAAGCACTGCACTCAGGGTCAGCCACTTTGGACCCAGCGAAGAGCATGTCTGATTGCAGGCGGGTTGATGCCCCAGGTCCCGCCTCTGAGAAAAAGGTATTGGACGGGTCTGATGATCTTTGGGTGGATGACACCTAAATGAACATCAGTACAAAGTCCCAATTTATTTCTAATATCAGAGATCAGACCTCTACTCTTGCCTGATGCGTCCAAAACAAAAAGGGGGAACTGTAGAGAGCTGCGGAATGCTATGCCTTAAAGATGGAGCTGGTTTCCGCCTTCCACCTTCCCGATGGTGAGTGCTCTCTGTCACGAACAATTCCACATTTGGCTAAGGCTGAGGATCTGGCTTGCTTCCATGTATGTGGACCTATCTGCATTGCCCACGTGGCACGCTGGGGTTGGCTACCCAGAGGCTATTTAAGCTGTGGGCTGGCTTTCCCCAGGGTCAGATGATTGTTCAAGGTTCCTGAATAAAGTGCATTGGAAAAAAAAAATTGTGAAATATACACAGAAGCTCATTAACTGTTCCAGTTTTGGTTAACCTAATTTCTTAGGTCTTATTTAAATCACATAATTTTTATTTTGTTTCAATTTCTTTTTTTCATCATCACAATTATTGTTATTATTATTATTTATTATAATTTATTCACTTTGTATCCCAGCTGTTTCCCCCTCCTCATCTCATCCTAGTCCCACCCTCCCACCTTCTCCCCCTATGTCCCTCCCCTAATCCACTGATAGGGGAGGTTCTCCTCCCCTATTATCTGACCCTAGCCTATCAGGTCTCAATAGGACTGTTTGGATCCTCTTTCTCTGTGGCCTAGTAAGGCCACCTTACCAAGCTGATCAAAGAGCAGGAAACGAAGTTTGTGCCAGTGACTGCCCCTGCTCCACTTACTTGGGAATACCTTGGAGACTGAGCTCCCTATTGGCTTCAGGCAGCTAAATCCCTGTTATTTTGCTTCTCTCAGACTATAGTTCTTAGTATGGTTATCCTATATTATATAGCTGATAATCACCTATTAGTGAGTATATGCCACTTGTGTCTTAACGCTTCTGGGTTACCTCAGAAAAGATGATCTTTTCTAGTTCCATCCACTTCCCTGCAAATTTCATGATATCCTTGTTTTTATTTTTTAATATATTTTTTTATTCATTACAATTTATTCACTTTGTATCCCAGCTGTTGCCATACCTTTGTTCCCTCCCCCTTATTTTTAATTGCTGTGTAGTATTTCATTGTATAAATGTACCACAATTAATTTCCTTATTCATTTTTCAGTTCAGGAACATCAAGGTTTTTTTGTTTTGTTTTGTTTTGTTTTGTTTTTTAAATAAAGCTGCTATGAACTTAGTTAAGCAAATGTCCTTGTTTGGTTGAGCATCTTTTGGATATATGCCCAGGAGTGCTATAGTTGGATGTTGAGGTAGCACTATTCCCAATTTTCTGAGAAAGCACCAGATTACAAGGTTACACTCCCACCAGCAATAGAGAAAGGGTCCCCTTTCTCCATATCCTCTCTAGCATGTATTGTCACTTGAGATTTTGATCTGAGTCATTCTGATGGGTTTTAGGTGAAATCTCAGGGTCCTTTTGATTTGCATTTCCTGAATGACTAAGGAACATTTAAGTGTTTCTCTGCCATTCGATAATCCCCTGTTGATAATTCTCTGTTTAGCTTTGTACCCTATTTTTTAATTGGGTTACTTGATTTGCTGGTGTTTAACTTCTTCAGTTCTTTATTTATTCTGTATATCAGCCCTCTGTCAGATATAGGGTTGGTGAAGATCCTTTCCCAGTTTGTAGGCTGTTGTTTTGTTCTGCTGACAGTGTCCTTTTACTTTTTCATTTTCATAATGTTTCATTTATTGATTGTTTATCTTAGAGCCTGTGCTGTTGATGTTCCGTTCAGGAAATTGTCTCTGTGCCAATGAGTTCAAGGCTCCCCCCACCTTTTTTTTTCTAACAGGTTTAGTGTATCTGGTTTTATGTTTGAGGTCTTTGATCCAACTGGACTTTAGTTATGTGCAGAGGGATGAATATGGGTCTATTTGCATCTTCAACATGTAGACATCCATTTAGATCAGCACTATTTGTTGAAGATATTATGTTTTTGTTTTGTTTTGTTTTGTTTTGTTTTGTTTTTCCATTGTATGGTTTTGGATCCCTTTGACAATCCCTTAGAAGGAAATTTAAAGTTATGTTGCTTTATACTAGGTGAATAACACAAAGTTATTTATTGTAGAAATATGCTTGTGATAATATGTCAGTCAGTTTTTAACATGGTTAACATCCCTACACCAGCACAGACATGAACCCAGCAGAGCTGAACTAGAGGCTGTCCTCAAGTCCAATTGTTTGCCCTCTCAAGGAAGCCTGAGGGCACTGGAGCAGCTCTAGGCTTGGACATATTTCTGCCTTCAAATATTTAAATTATGTTTTGTTTTGAAATTTGCAAATAGATAATAAAAACACAATAAAATATTTTAAACAATTTCATTGAAACTAAATCTTTTATTGAAATACAAATTAAGTATATTAGATTTTGCTGGATACATACAATCTATACTGTAGCTCAGAATGATACTTCCAGGGTGGAGAAATAAAATATTTCTGTAGTTTTAAGGTATATTTCCTCCTTCTTTTTTCATACTTGTTTTCCCCTTACCTATCAATGTATAATTTTAAAGAGATATCATCCGTTGGCTAAAACTCTAGCCCTACATCAATAGTTCCTTTTGGAAGATACCACACACAGTATGTCTGAAAATGTTCTTTGCAGACGTCAAGTATTCTTTTCCACAGCGAGCGTCTTGCCTCATTCGGTAAGCTGGAGCATCTGTCCAGCTCTCTCTACTTAATCCAGCTTTATTAGAATGAACAGATGGAATTCCTACAGTAATATGTGCTACAGATTTGAAAATGATGCGTTGTATTTCACAGAGGCATCACGGCTTTACATTTTTGAGACTGTTGACTCTATATGTAATATGCTATAGAAAATCTTTAGGTATAATGAGGAAGTAATTTGAGTTTAAAATACAGGAGACTGCAATATGGTTATTGATTCCCTCAGATTATTTTTCCATATGTTCTATATGTCTAGCAACCAATAAAAATCCTTATTCATTAAAAAGCTTCTATTCTATTTAACTTTTAGAGTATTTGATAGCACAACAGAAGACAGCCCATATGATAATATATCTTAAAATAGCTATGTAGTTTGTCTTATATTAAGAATGTCAAAATATTACTTCAAACCTTTAAAACATCACAACACCAAAGGTTTTATGTCACATCAGACATGGCAAAACTAACATAAGCATACTAATATAGATACAAATGTGAAGTTGTTGAGATAAATTAATTTTCTTTTGTTTGTGTTCATGTTAGTTTATAGAACATAATTATGTACTTAATTTTTGATTTGTAATTTTAGACTTAAGATGTTTCTTTAACTTATACAGCCTATGATGATGAAGACAGGTAACATGTATGGAATACTTCATTCCTAGGAATAAGAATTCAACACAAGAAATCTCACTACTGCTACTAGTTGTATATGTCAGTGTGATTCTGGACAGTTCATGGATATTCCTGAAAATCAGATTTAATTTCCATTCATAGTATTTTACTTTCAAAATTAACATCTTTCTTAATTCTTTCTTACTTGTTACTGGGTTTTTCTTAATATGAGGTAGATATTCTTTAAAATTCATTTTAGATAGAGGTAAGATAAAGCATTTGCATTTCCAGACACCAAATAGGATAGTCCTTTTAAATTATTCATTTGTCTATAAAACCTCAACTCTACAAAATGTATATAGGCAGCTAAAGAATGCTGAGTGCAGGAGAAATAGTATTGTCAAGGGAGAAGAACTCTAATTTTTTTTTTCTCCTACCAAATGATCTGCCTGGAAAAAAATATAAATATACATGCATGTAACAGCAATTAATATAAAAAGAGGCCAAAAATTAGAAAAAAGTGTAAAGATACTTATAAGACAGGGTCTGGAAGAGGAAAGGAAAGGGAGACAGGTTGTAAGTATATTTTTATAACAAAAAAGAAAAGTAAACCCTTTTTAAAAAGAAATTTATAATATAAAACTATACTAATGTCTGTATGTATGTGTTAAAAATATTTATAATATAGTTAATTAAATTTCATACTTAGTAAATTATTTGAAATCATGTTATCTAGTTAGTATGCTAAAATGTATTATTTTAGAAATTATTTATATTATTCATAAATAAATCATATTATATTATTTTAGAAATTATATCTAGTGTGCTTGTAAAAAATCTTCACATACAATTAGAAAATGTAATAAAATAGCTTTTGAATGTTGTCATGGTAGCTTATGCTATATTCTCTGCACTCAAATGTGAGGAAGAAGGATTGTCATAAATTGGAGGCTGTTATTGGTATTATAGTG
Organism: Meriones unguiculatus; assembly: GCF_030254825.1. Taxonomy (NCBI): domain Eukaryota; kingdom Metazoa; phylum Chordata; class Mammalia; order Rodentia; family Muridae; genus Meriones; species Meriones unguiculatus. The sequence continues at coordinate 51,173,494 of NC_083363.1, forward strand.
AGTTCTAGGAGAACCAGGCTGCTAAGTAGGAGCCCCTTTGCCAGAAAAAGAAGAAAAACCAGAAATAAAGAAAGAAAGAAAGAAGGAAGGAAGGAAGGAAGGAAGGAAGGAAGGAAGGAAGGAAGAAAGGAAGGAAGGGATAGCCACTGTATGGGAATGAACAAAAAAGATAGACATGGCCAGATGAAGGGGCAACTGTTTTGATTAATGATTAGAAACTAGCATTTCATTGCCATATAAGCTAATATCTTATAAGAAACCCAAAGAAATTAATTATTTTATGAATAGAGTCCAATTTCACATGATTATCTTTGTCTTAAGTAAAAGTCATACTACTTGGGCTAAGGAGTTACCTAAGTCAGTAACACACTTGTTATGCAGGTGTAAGCACCAGAATTCCATCCCTGCAACCTCAGGGGTTGCAGAACTGGGCATGGTAACTTTATAACCCTGACCTAGCTTACTATGTAGCTTAACTTACTTAACAAGTTCCAAATATGAGAGAATTTGTTTTTAAAAAAAAGCATTGATGGATAACACAGGAGTAATGACATGCAAACAGTTTTCTGACCTAAACAGGCTTGTACACAATATGTGCATTCATGTATATGAGCACACTTAAAATCACACACACGCGCACATACACACAAACACACACACACTATCATTGCCATCATCAATAGCAGCATCTTCAATGCCTTCACACTAAGAAAAAAATTATTTTCTCTCAGATAACTATGAACAATGGCTGACAGTGGCCAGGAGAGCCGAATTTATTCACATTTAGAGAATTCACTTAGTGTATGAAACAATTAGTGACACTAAAATGAAGTATCAGGCTTTTCCAATACTCAGATTCATTTCAGATAGGCAGGATTTTCTTATCCTGATGAATATAATTCTTGTAATAGGCAGTATGCAAATGTCTTCCTCTGAGAGTTGTAATTCAGTGTGGCACAGAACAACAGTGTCCATCTGGCACAGTCCCACAGAATCATAGGAACAGTATAGTTATAAATACATGCGGGTGACAGGAGGCCAGATGTTTTGCATGGTTGTCATTTTCGAATTTTCTTTTATTTCATCACCTTCCAGAAAACTAGTGTGATGACCTTCATGGAATTCCTACCTTTTCTGTTGAGCTTCCCCAAATCACAAAAATCAGCACTATAAAAATTAGTATGTAAAATGCATACTTCTAAACACATACACACCCTTCTTGTTAGAAAGAGAAAAAAAGATTAAAACACTCTGCTCACAAACAAGTATTTAATACCATTAAAAATTGTGTCTTCACTCAGATGTAGCCTGTGGTAGCTCAGTAACCAATTGGTTTCCCAAAGTGAGGGGAACAAGGACTATTTCTAACAGGAACTTAATGACTGGCTCTTTGGTCTCCCCACCCCCGAAGGGAGGAGCAGTCCTGTTAGGCCACAGAGGAGGGCTTTGCAGCCAGTCCTGAAGATACCTGATAAAACAGGATCAGATGAATGGGGAGGAGGTTCCCCCTATCAGTGGACTTGGAAAGGGGCAGGGTGGAGATGAGGGAGGGAGGGAGGGACTGGGAGGGAATGAGGGATCAGGACATGGCTGGGATACAGAGTTAATAAAATGTAACTGATAAAAAAAATAATAATAAAATAAAAAAAGAAAAAAAAGAAGAATTGTGTCTTTCTTAGAATACAAAGGGAGATTTAGTGTGCTAGAGAGTCCTTTGTAGGTCAGTCTACTTTTAGAATTTCTTGTCTTTCTGATAAACACAATACTAACCTAGAGAGTAAGTTATCAACATCGATCGGAAAGTCCTCATTTCGTCCTGTCCACTGTTTGGGCTGTAATTTCTAGGAAGTAATTTTGCATTTACCTTTTCACTGTTAAGAGTCAGATCAACTGCTGCAGGACACAATCTCTGAATATGATTTTGATGTTTCTAAAACACAGTTATGGTCAATTCAAAGAGAACATTTTAACTGATTTAATAAAATATAATGCTTCACTTTGAGCGAAGAACTAAGCTATCTAGGCTATATGGTCATCATATTTCATGGGTCTATGTTGAAATACAGAAATATATGTAGATTATGTCTAAGGAGATACACAATCACTAATAGAGATGAAGCATCTTTACGTCATAGTAAGAGTCACTTGCAAAGTACATTGTGCTCTGACGTAAAGAAGCTTCACACGCCACAATATTAGAATGTTATTAAAGCTTACATGTTTAAGTCATAGTAGTACAGCATTCAAAAGATGTAATGCTGCTAAATTTGCTTTTAAATGTTCCTCTAGTCTTTCTATAAAATTGTTATACATTGTCACCCAACAGGGCCATTATTTTCATTATCCTAAAAAGAAAAAAAAAAGAATAATTCCATAAGCAGGAAGCAAAAACAAATTATTGCCAGTAAATTTGCTCTTAAGAAGAAATCCAGCAAATAAGAATCAAAACCTTTCTTTCTGAGACACATATTATTCAATCTCTGTAGGTATAGAATAACTATCCTTCTGGTAATTATCTTCTTTTCTCTTATTCCTAATAAGCTGGCAAATAAAACACAATAGGTTGGGGGAGTGAACTGTGGAGATGAATATGTCTGCGCAATGGACTTTTCAGTTTGATCATTTTTAGTTGGCATGAAAATGTGAAGAAAAACATTTCTTTAGTACCAAGAGCAAAGATCAATTAAGCATAGATTTTTAAAATTTGCAGTATTTTATTTTGGAAATGTAACTATTCTACATAAATAATAAAATATATCAAACACTGGTTAGTAGTTATATAAAATGCCATCATGACTTCCTTAGCTATAAAACTGTACATTTAGGTATTTATGAGTTATACATATCAATATGCAAAGAACACTTGCTCTGCAAGAAATGATCTCCCACCTATCAACACTCAAGTCTGGATCTAGTGAACACTAGTGTTAAATCAAAACAATTGATTATCTCTAAAATCTACTGGGTTACTATGAGAGATTAATGATTTTACAACAATCAATGGAGCCTTCTATGACAATATATATGTATATATAATATATTTTTATTTATTACTTCTAAAGCTCATCTAGAGGGCAATATTAACTCACTTCAATACGGCTAAAGAAGTATTTGGCACAGGAAGTAAAACACAATGCAAGCAAAGTCTTCAATTCATCTCCAAGCCTTGGAAAACTATGTTTTTCCAAGCACTGAAAAGCACAGGGTCCCACTGGAAGATATAAGGATGGTCCATTAGCTCACACTGTTTGGGATTACACTATATTTTGAGGTAAAATGCCACACTTAAAAATATTGTAAATTTTCTGACATCTGTAAGTTATTTTTACTCTTGAATGATTTTCTGATATGACCCAAATAATACAAGTATTAGTGAGAGCTTTAAATAGAGTTTAGTCCAAATAATTTAGACTACATTACACTAACATGAAAAGTATACATTATATTTTACCACACAAAAAGGAAGAAAAATATACAACTATTAGTATGTGGAATCACAAACCGTTAATATCAGCACCAAGCTTAGAAAGCAGGAGGTTTGAGTCATTTTTTTTAATTTTTTATTTAACTTTTATTAATTACACTTTATTCCTTTTATATCCCCCCATAAGTCCCCCCCCTCCTCCCCTCCCGGCCCCATCCTCCTTCCCTTTCTGCAGGCATGCCTCTCCCCAAGTCCACTGATAGGGGAGGTCCTCCTCTCCTTCTTTCTGATCTTTTTTTTTTTTTTTTTTTCTTCTCAATGCAGCTTATTCAGGAACCTTGCACAATCTTCTGACCCTGGGGAAAGCCAGCCCACAGCTTAAATAGCCTCTGGGTAGCCAACCCCAGCGTGCCATGTGGGCAATGCAAATAGGTCCACATACATGGAAGCAAGCCAGATCCTCAGCCTTAGCCAAATATGGAGTTGTTCCTGACAGAGAGCACTCACCATCAGGAAGGTGGAAGGCGGAAACCAGCTCCATCTTTAAGGCATAGCATTATGCAGCTCTCTACAGTTTCCCCTTTTTGTTTTAGAAGCATCAGGCAAGAGTAGAGGTCTGATCTCTGATATTAGAAATAAATTGGAACTTTGTACCAAAGGTCAGCCTGGGCTAAGAAACAATTATGAGGCTAGCCAAGATTTATTTTTCAGTTTATGAAATTGAAACTCCTCCAAGGTTTAAACATCAAAACAAGAGAGAGACAAACAAAACATCACCCTCAGTATTTCTTTAAAATTTATTATTGCTGGGAAATTTTAATTAACATTCCAAGGAGACAAACTCTTTAAATATCAACTAGGTCTCAATGTTCTCAATACTAATGAACTGTTATATTGTCTTCCTTGAAGACACACTTGTTTTTATGATGTTATACCATTAATTATGTTATATACCAAGAAGCCTATAAAGTATTAACCTGAAAGATTAAATGTGCTTCCTGGAAAAATAAAAATAAATTTCAAAACCTTTAGTAGTAAATCCCAACAAACCTGTGTTGGGATTTCTCACTGTGTAGTGGCAACACCCGTCAGAGGTTAGACAGAGTTTGAGGCCAGCCTGGTCTGTAGTGAGAGATCCAGGACAGACAGTAGTACAAATTGAAAACCTCTCTCAAAAAACAAAGTAAAACAAAACAAAGAAACAAAAGATGAATTAAGATTTTAAGAGAGCTATAGACAGTTTATACAGATCAGACAAGAGACTGTACTATATGACTAAAATCTGCTTAATAAGCGAGTATATACCACGCATGTCTTTCTGGATCTGTGTTACTTCTCTCAAGATGCTCTTTTCTAGTTCCAACCATTTACCTCAAAATTTCAAGATTTCTCAGTTTTTATAAAAAAATAATATTTCTGTGCTTTTTATTAATTTTATTTATTTTTTAAATTTAATTTATTTATTTTATTTATTTATTCACACTGCATCCCCTCTGCAATCCCCTCTTTCATCTCCTCCCAGTCCCATCCACCTTCCCTCTTCTCCCCCATGCCCTTCCCTAGTCCCCTGGTATTGGGGAACCTCCTCCCCTTCTATTTGACCCTAGCTTATCAGGTCTCATCTGACTGGCTGCATCATCTTTCTCTGGCAAGGCTGCACCCCCTCCCCAGGGGGAGGTGATCAAAGAGCTGGCCCCTCAGAAGGGCAAACAGGATAGGCATTGGAAGTAGGAGAAGACAAGAACAGTACAGGAGCCTTCCACAGAGGACCTCTGAAAGATTCTATCCACCAGGGTATCGAAGGTGATACTGAAATTCATAGCCAAATTTGAACAGAATGCCAGAATCTTTATGGAAGAAGAGGGAGCTAGAAAGACCTGGAGGGGACAGGAACTCCACAAGAAGAAAACAGAGCCAAAAGAACCTGGCCCATGGGGTCCTGCAGAGACTAATACTTCAACCAAGGACCATGTATGGAGAGGACCTAGACACCTTGTTCAAAGGAAGCTCATTTCCAAGTGGGTGCCCTATTAAGGGGAACAAGGTCTGTCTCTGATTTCCTTGTTTTTAATGGCTGAGTAGTATTCCATTGTGTAAATGAACCACAGTTTATTTATCCATTCTTCAGATGAGGTATTTTCCAGTTTTTGGCTCTTACAAATAAAGCTGTTTCGAGCATGGTTGAGCACATGCCCTTGTTGTATGGTGGAACATCTTTTGAGTGTATTTTCTTTGTTTAGCAAAATCTCAAACACTCAACCCAGTGCCCCACTCAGTAGACTGAGGAGCACAGTTAAGTAACTGCAAACATAAATAGCTATTTATGAACAGATTTTCTATGTCAAACTTGTTCAGGAGCCACTTTTTATTTGCAGTTTAGGTTGTATCAATATATATGCATACATAATCACATTGAATTTATGACATTTATATGAAAATTTAAAGAAAATAATTTAATTTTAATTAGAACATAAAATATTACATCAATATTTTCTTATGTATATGAGTCTGATAAAGAAGTTTTTCTTTTTTTTTACTTTTTTGATTTTTGTTATTATTATTTATCATACTTATTGTTTTTTATAATTTATTCACTTTGTATCCCAGTTGAAGTCCCCTCCTTCTTTGTAAAAAAAAAATTATGTGTCCATAGGTGTGTTGGTTTACTTTTGGGTCTTCAAATCAATTCCATTGATCCATCAGTTTCTTTTTATGCCAGTTCCATGTCATTTTTATTTATATTGCTTTATAGTATAGCTTGTGATTAGGGATGGAGATACCTCCAGAAATTATTTTATTGTACAGGATATTTTTTGAGCTATTCTTGGATTTTAGTTTTTCCATTTGAAGTTGAGAGTTGTTCTTTCAAGTTCTGTAAAGAATTGTGGCTTTTTATTTAATTTAATTTTTATTAATTACAGTTTATTCACTTTATATCCCAGCTGAATTGCACTGAATCTCTAGATTGCTTTTGGTAGGCTGTCCATTTTTATGACGTTAATCGTGTGGATACATGAGAATGGGAGATCTGCTCATCTTCTGATATTTTCTTCAGTTTCTTTCTTCAGCGCCATGAAGTGTGCAGGGCAGGATCCAGGGTCAGGTTAGGTTGTGGGTGTAGCAAGTGCTTGCATGTGCACAGTTGGACTCAGTGTTGTGGCAATCTCGGGGTGACTCAGAAAGGATCTTGGTCTGGGCCCACTAGCAGGCCAGACTCTGAGTCGCTGCTACTTAGACTCATCAGGGCTGCAGTACCCTGGATCAACAATCCGTGAGCTCCCACTGTTTGCCTGGTCTCCCCTGGGTGACCAACAGAATGCTGACTTGAATGCTGGGAAAGCTGCCCCTAGGAATCCCAATGCTGCCCTCAGGGGGAAGGCAGGGATCTCATGTCTGGCTGCTAGACAGGAGGTTCTTGGACCTGGAGTCCACTTGCTTATGTATGTGGACAGTGCTGGAGGCACAAGGTTCCCAACTATCAGACAAGGGAAAAGGCCACTGGAGCCATGATCTGATTGGCCCGAAGTGTGCCAGGAAACCTGAAGCTGCCCTCAGGGGAGCGAAAGAGGAGAGTGCCTGTACCAGGGGCTCCACACTGGCTGGGGTGTGCTGAAAATCCCTGGGGTTCACAGTTTGAGATTCTTGAATCCAAGAGAGGGCAACAGGCTTGTATCTTAGGGGCCCTAACTCCTGGGATGTCCCCTCTAGTCCTGGAAAACCCCAAGTTCAATGCTCTGGATCCAGCTGCTGATCTAGTTCACTGGACTCAGAGTCTTGAAACCTCTGCCCCTCGGATATGGTGTACACTAGTTGCAGCGATCTTGGAGCGAGATAATTGGGTTTGTCATAGCATTTTTTTTATTACTTTGTTATTTCAAACATCACTCTTTCAGAAAATTTTTGAGGGAAGATTCCATAGGACAGCCTACTCAAGTCAACACTTCTTCTTCGAATTTTAGCCTGCTATTACGGGAGTGCACACCAACCCTAGATCATTCAAGTCATTTTTTTTCTAAGACAGTGTTTCTCTGTGTAATCTTAGCTGTCTTGGACTTCCCTTGTAGACCAGGCTTCCTCAAACTCACAGAGCTTTGCCTGCCTCTGCCTCCCTGAGTGAGCTGTGATTACAGGCATGTGCCACCAGGCCTTCCTCTTTCAAGAACTTCTAAAATTTTCTTCAGGTCGTAAGTTCAGATTCAAAAATAAGTCTTTCTTCATATATATATATATATATATATATGTATATATATATATATGTATATATATATATATTTATATATATATGTGTGTGTGTTTATATGCATGCACAAACACACAGAGAGAATATATATATATATTTAAATATGTGCATTGCACAATGCAATCAGAGTATCCCGAGGAAGTGTTTACATTCACATTAAAAAATCTTGACATCTTTAGATGTCACAGTTCTCTAAGTCCACATGGTAATGGCATAATTACTACCTGTCAGTGTATGATTGCTGATACTTGTAATATTTTGTAATTGCATAATTTGACATGATTACAATTATGAAAGAGTATGTGGTAATTGACTAAAATTACTTTATGTTTCTCAGAAACTCAAAATTCTGTTCTAAATTAAGAGAAGGAACAAAATGTTTAATTCTAATGATCATCATAAAAGAAATTCATATGAATTAACTTTAAAAAGAGGAAACATTTGACTTATGCCTTTGTATAACATTTGAAAATTAATATAAACACTTTTTTCTGCTTAGATGTAGAAGTAAATAGAATCCTAGTATTCAATATTTTGCTTAAATCTGTAAAATCGTCGATAACATTGTTTAAAATTTATTTAATTTGAGGTCAATTTGATGTTTTAATAAAACAAAAGACCTAAAATTAATAGAAAAAATAGTGCAAAATGTATCATTGTGGTTTTAATTATTCTAAAGAAAATCAAAGTAATAATAACATGAACTGAGGCTTCTATGTAAGTATTGACTAACCTTTGCTTTTGTAATTTTTACAAAGGGATGGTATGCTTTATTGCTTTATAAATAGTGAAATTAATTTTTAAGTTATTATTGTACAAAGGAGATTATATTATTTTTCTATGAATTTTAAAGCAATTTTTTAAATGCTGACTACAATCCCATGCTTTACTTTTCTTATCAGTATTTGATGGTTTATTAATTTATTTAAATTCTTTTTAAAAAGTTTTATACCATATTTTGATATTATTTTCTTTCCTCTTCTTAGAGTCTTCTTCTCTGCTTCCTACACAACCAACTTTCTGTGCTTTCCCACTCCTAACAAAATAAAAACAATAACAATATCAAATTAAATCAAATACAAGTGTGAACATGCACACACACACACACACACACACAGATAAAGCATATACTTTGTGCCAATTTTTGCTTTTCCAAGCCAGGATTTTGTCTGGCTTAAAATCTTTAGTTCTTATGTTTAGTATCACTGTGTGTATGAGTTCATATGTGTAGAAGCTTTGTTATATGTACATGATGCTGTTTCATTGCTGTCAGTCACCATCTCTGGATTTTACAACCTTTCTTCATCCTCCTCCACATACATCTCCAAGAGGAATACAATAAAAGAGTTGTATTCCCTAAAGTCGTTCATACTTTACAAACTTTCCATTTGTGTGCGACTTTGTTAATTACCATCTACTATAAGAATGAAGTTCTCTGATTAGGACTGAACAGTGCACTGATCTGTGAGAATGACAGTATGTCTTCAGAAGTAACTTCATTACTATGTTCATTTAGCCAAATAATAGTAGTACATTTCCCGCTAGGCTCCATGACCTATCTTGTCAGTTTCATGCCGTCATAAACAGTGTTAGACATGGATTCCATAATTCTTGGATCAGGTCATACTACCATAACCTTTGTGTCACTATTGCACCACAGTAGTTTGTTATTGTAACTCCCAAGTTTAGTAGGTGAGTATGGCTGATGACTCCCTTTTACTCTCTGGCAATATGGTACTATCTTCTCTCAGTCAATAGGACTGAAAATTCTGTTTGAGAGCCAGCTTAATTTCTTCACCTTCAATGATATGAATATATGCTTTCTTCAGCAGCACGGTCTGGCTGTCAAGTTGTTGAGCTCAAACAAGAGCAAAGTCAATATGCTGACTTGTTTGGAGGGTCTTGGTACCTCTTGTCCAGTGACAGAAGAAGAAGAAGAAGAAGAAGAAGAAGAAGAAGAAGAAGAAGAAGAAGAAGAAGAAGAAGAAGAAGAAGAAGAAGAAAACAGTAAGGCTTACTTCTTTTGGTAACACTTCATTTGGTTGTCTATTAGGATAAATGTCTCCACCATTATATGTCAAGGACATTTAAATACCTTTTTTATATGTATACATTTTGTGAGACTTCTACAGAAGCAGGTTTTTTGTTTTTTTTTTTTCAATGCAGTTTATTCAGGAACATTGAACAATCCTCGGACCCCGGGGAAAGCCAGCCCACAGCTTAAATAGCCTCTGGGTAGCCAACCCAGGCGTGCCACGGGGGCAATGCAGATAGGTCCACATACATGGAAGCAAGTCAGATCCTCGGCCTTAGCCAAATGTGGAGTTGTTCGTGACAGAGAGCACTCACCATCGGGAAGGTGGAAGGCGGAAACCAGCTCCATCTTTAAGGCATAGCATTCCGCAGCTCTCTACAGTTCCCCCATTTGTTTTAGACGCATCAGGCAAGAGTAGAGGTCTGATCTCTGATATTAGAAATAAATTGGGACTTTGTACAGATGTTCATTTAGGTGTCATCCACCCAAAGAGCATCAGACCATCCGATACCTTTTTCTCAGAGGCGGGACCTGGGGCATCAACCCGCATGCAATCAGACATGCTCTTCTCTGGGTCCAAAGCGGCTGACCCTGAGTGCAGTGCTTAGCCTCGCATCCTGAGCGTATCATTTTAGCTTTTTATGGTATCCAACCATGCTTGGGGAGAATGTCCTGCAGAAGCAGGTTTTAATACAGCTTTTCAAAAGGTCTTTAATGTTATCACCCCTCTATCCTGTCCTCCCTCCTTTTATTCTATTTTTTTAAATTCTTTGTAACACTGTATCCTTTTTACCTTTTTTTGTAAGATTCTTGATACACAGGTACCTTCTACTACCTATCATCTGTGGGTATTAACAGTGAAAACAATAACAGATTAAGTTAAAAATTATCATCCTCATATGAGGGAAAATGTGCAATGTTTGTCTTTCTGGGTCTTTGTTTTCTCACTAAATGTGATTGTTTCGAATTCCATCCGTTTTCTTTCAAATGTCATTCTTCTTTGAAAACAAAATCATATTACTACATCATATAAATACACCACATTTTCAATATCCAGTCATCATTTTATAAGCAAATTTCCAACTTTTATCTATTATGAGTAGAGCTATGAACATTGATGAAAAGTATCTTAGCAGTAAGGTTTAGTCATTTTTTTTTCTATTTCTGTCTTTTTTAGGAGTCTCTACACTAATTTTCTCAGTGACTTCTAGCAGTTTACACTCCAGCCGTCAATGAATGATTGTAGTCCTTTGCCTGAATACTCGTCAATACCTGCTGTCATTTTGTTTCATTAATCTTCACCAATCAAGGATAATGTCCAGTCTCCACATACAATTTCATTATAGTGATCAATGACCTATCTAGACAACTATCAATGACCAATAAGACAACTGAAGATCTAGGAAATGTAAGTAAAAGCTAGACATCAGTATCTTTATTTGTAGATTATATAATTATATATGTTACATTTCTTTTGCTGTATATACTTATCTGTATAAGGTATTATATATAAATTGTTACATATGTTATATATCACACACACACACACACATATATATCTAAACAACTCCACTAGAAAACTTCTACAGTTCATTAATACTTTCAGCAAATTAGCAGAATACAAAATTAATAAGAATCCTTACTATGTACAAATGATAAATATTCTCAACAAAAATATCAAGGAAACCATACACCAGAATATTCCCAAAAAGTCTTGGAATAACTCCAAGCAAATAAATGAAGACCTGTATAACACAACTTTGGGCACTGAAAATATAAATTTAAGAAGGCATTAGAAGATAGAGAAACCTCACTTGTTTTATGGAATAGGAGGGTTAATATTTTGAACATTATTATCCCACCAAAACCAATTTTCAGATCCATTACAATCCCTTCGAAATCTGAACAAACCTCTTCACAGAATTTTTTAAAAAATTAAGGTTATATGGAAATACATACACACACAGACACAAGCAAACAAACAAAAACAAAACTATTAAAGCAATTCTGAATAACATAATTGCTTGTGTTATAAGCTGTGGAAATTTCAAGTTTTACTAGAGAACTATAGTTATAAAAAATAAGCTATACAGGTATTCAAAATATCTAGTAGATCATTTACTGAGATTTTGTCGGTGTAACTTTCCTGTCATTCAAGAGAGTATTTCATGGCACAAATCTGGACTTCTGCCTTTTAGAATCTTTCTAGATGTGTCTCTGAAGAAAGCTGCAGAGAGTATCAAATGAGATAATATACATTTTGAATGTGGACAGTCTCATCCTATCCTATTGCACAGACAACCAGGAAGAATCATAGTGGAGAAAGGAGACACCCAGCTGTTCATTGGTGATCCTTCTATACACACCGTGGCATGATATGTTAGTTCATGGTGTTTTTGAACCCTCCAAAACCATGAACAGAAGTAGATGTTCCCTTACATGGATTCTATTGGGAATTTCTCAGAATAATCTAATGCTAGACAAATTACAATACAAAGGTATGCACATACATGGTAATTTTGACAACTTGAAGGGAGACTGTTTTTTAGTCGTGTTTCTGTTATGACAAAAACATAAGATACGACTACATTATAAAGAGAATACTGTATAATTAAGTTCAGAAATTCTGAGATACCATTTTATAATCAATTCTTCATTTTTTTTTCAGCCTGAGGCAAAAATGGAACATCTTGGTAGGAGAGACAGTTTCTTTTCCTCATGTCTTTGCCAAGAAGCAAAGAAAAAAGATGGAAGCTGGAGTCTGCAATTAGGCCCAAGGGCTTATACAAACAGCATAAGGACCTCCTAAGGACCTATGAAGGAGATCCTCTTGAGGCTTCTACACGAGGCTGCTCAGTCTCATGTACTGTGTCTATATATACAACCCATAAGCCACTATGTTGACACACAAACCAGGTATTTATTAAATTTTTGAAAATGAAAAATTAAAATGTGATCAGCTATTGATAATTAAAAGCATGATTTGAAGTAGTCATATTTGAAGAAAAAGGGAACAGGATGTACCTATTCAATGACTTAATTCCACATATTGTTTAAGACATATCTAAACTACTGATTCTGTCTAATGTTTTTGGAAACTAAAATTTGAAGAACAAACGATGGAACAAGGAGGTCTTTATGAAATGTGTGAAGTAACATATTCTGCAACTGTGGGGATGCACCCAAAATCATGAAGATAGCTGAAGATACATGTTTCTCTGCTAGGCCATAGTTAGTCTCCAAATCTGATGGTAGAAGTGAGCTGCAGAACAAATTCCAAAAAAAACATATATATATATTGAATAAGTCCCCCTGTGTCACAGGACATGAAATATATGAAGTAGACTTGGGCGTGGATGGACCTGAAGAGAAACTCACACCAGTATGACAAGTCTGAGGGTTGATGGGTAGAAAGTTACATGAGTCAAGTTGTCTATATCTCTCTCTGTCTCTGTCTGTCTGTCTCACATTCTTTCTCTTTATATGTGTGTATCTTTATTTCTCTCTCCTGTCTCTCTTGACTTTTACTTTTTTCACCTTTTAAAAATTTATTTATATTTTTTATAAATTACAGTTTATTCCCTTTTATCTCTGCTGTAGCCCCCTCTCCCATCCTCTCCCAATCCCACCCTCCATCCATCATCTCATCCCAATCCCTCCCTCCCTCTTCTCTACCTATGCCCTTCCCCCAGTCCACTGATAGGGGAGGTCCTCCTCCCCTTCTGTCTCACCCTAGCTTATCAGGTCTCATCAGGATTGGCTGCATTACTTTCCTTGATAGCACAAAATTATTATTAGAAATAAATTTGATAAAAAGATGTTCCTATATAGCTATGGGCATAAACATTGAAAAAGCATTTCTGCATTCATGGTGTTTAAGCTTAACCGTAGGTCTCATGTGTGGCTTCACCATAAAGAGGTTATGTTCATGCCAGTTCTTCTGCTGCATCATTGGCTATTGGAAACTGTTGAAAATTAGCTGTCCCCAGTCACTGGTCTGAAGTAGAAGTTTCTGGTTTCTTTGACGACTCAGTTTTGTGCTGTGATACTTTGCTGCAAGCTAGCATATGATGTTTTGCTGGAGGCTGGCTTGTGAGAGGGCACGTGATGTTTTCCTGTGAGTTCTCTCATGCAAGAGGCATGATTTTGGCCAGCTGAGAACATCCGTGGGTGGACACTGAGGAGAGAAGATATATGGAGGCCCACACAAAGTGAGGCATGGCTTTCTGGATCAACATCAATGTCCTGGTCTTCATGCTTCAACACTTGACTTCACGGAGAGGAACTTACAAGAGAACTTCTTGGGGAAACCCAACTGAGTCTTGAGGTTTTGACTGACTTGTTATGCTGATTCATGTTGCTGCTTGGTGTTGGCCTTTGGACTGGACTGGTGGTGTCCTGACCCCTGAGTCTGGTAATCTCCTAAAGACCCATTGACCCTAATTAGCAGTGAGTTGATAAAAAGAGGTTTACAGCCCTGTCGCCTAGCCTACTAGTCTTCTATTTAAGTTGGGGAAGGGGAGCTAGAAGGGAGGTAAAGGTGTTTAAGAACACTAAATAAAGTAGGTTTGGTAAAGAAATCCAAGCCTATACTGGTCCAATTTCAATTTCTACATTGTACAGCTAGTATAATCTTCTTTACTTTCTTCTTTTACAGACATCAATGTTATATTCGTTTACATGCTCAGTACATATGTACTTTATACAAGACAAATAGGTATCATAAATTAACTCAGTATTGTATATTTAAGCACACATGATGCCATCAGTATCTAAAGATGCTAGAAAAATATTTTCTTCGATGAAAAGTCTCCATTTCTGCATTTGAAACTTATTTTTTTTTAGTTTCCTCCATATAGATTTCTTTTGCTTTCACTTTGGTGTCCTAATCCTTAATAATACTCTTTCAGTTTTAAATTACATAAGCAATAAATTGTTGTCCAAGTCCAACTTACATAAAGGAAATGTATTTTTAGTTGTTTACTCATTGTGAGAAGGTTTTCAGACAATTCCATCACTCATCAGTGTTTGAGAAAAACACTGTGTATCTAAAGTACTTCTAAAGACTGTCAGCTGCTGGATAAGTTAAGCTTAAATTACTTTAGTGTATTATTAGGACTCCAGAAAATACTGCTACAGTCTAAACTTATGGAGTTCATTTCAAGCTTATATTTCACATTCTCAGTCATAATAAATACAATGTGCACTGAATAATTTTTGTCATTACCTTGGTTATGTTCACGTTTATTATTTGCCTTTCTGAATGAGGATTGATCATTACCTATGTTGTATTCATGTTTATTCTTAATAGGAAAAGATTATATATTTTGGGTAGAGTAATACGTTTGCTGAGTATATAGTATGAGAAGAACGGGACCCCTGTCACTGTTATCTGGAAAATGTCAACTATTCTGGAGTGAATGTATTCACTGTATCAGCTGCGTCAGATGTGCACACACAGGGATGAAAATTAATATATAGAGCGTATATTTCCCTTTGCAGGAAAGTAATGTTTTTGAAAAGCTCCTAACTACTGAATATTTGCATAAGTATTAAAAGGGAATAATTCAGCATGCAAGCATCTTAGTGACAGTGTCTGTTCAATCACTGTGTGAAGACAGTGTCTATTTCAAACACTAAAGGTTTCGGGTGATTTTTATTGTATTTACAAGGCAGATGCCGAGACTCATAACCAAACTTTAAGCAGAGTGCAGGGAATCTTATGAAAGAAGGGGGCGATAATAAGACCTGGAGGACAGGACTTCCAGAGGAGAGCAATAGTACCAAAACATCTGGGAATAGGGGTCTTTTCTGAGACTGATACTCCAACCAAGGACCATTCATGGATATAACCTAGAACCCCTGCTCAGAGGTAGCCTATGGCAGCTCAGTCTCCAAATGAGTTCCTTAGTAATGGAAACAGAGGCTGTCTCTGACATAAACTCATTGCTTGGCTCTTTGACCACCTCTTCCTAAGGGGAAACAGCCTTGCCAGGCTACAGAGGGCAACGCAGCCAGTTCTGATGAGACCTGATAAGCTACGGTCAGATGGAAGAGGAGGAGAACCTCCCTATTCAGTGGACTTGGAGAAGGGCTTGTGAGGAGATGAGAGAGAAAGGGTGGGATTGGGAGGAATGAGGGAGGGGGCTAAGCTGGGATACAAAGTGAATAAACTTTTATTAATATAAAACAATTAAAAAATAATTTACCCTCATTATTCACTGTAATCTTAAACTTGTATAAACCTCTGCTTGTGTTCAAATAGCATTTTTCTATTTATTGACCCATGAATTGGAACTAGCATAACTCTTTGAGCTTGTTACAAGAGAGAGGTAGTAACTGAGTTGCTTTAAAATTTCTCCACAGTATATACCCACTTATAATTGGATATTAGACATATAATATATGATAATCATACTATAATGTGTACACCTAAAGAAGCTAAGCAAGGAAGAGTACCCTGGGTAAGATGATTAAGCCTCATCTAGAAAGGCAAATGAGATAGACATTGGAAGAGGAAGAAAACAGGGAATAGGACAGTAACCTACCACAGAGTGCCTTTGAAAGACTCAACCCAGAAAGGTGTTAAGGCAGATGCTGAGACACAGAGCCAAACCTTGGGCAGAGTTCAGGGAATCTTATAAAAGAATGGGGTGGGGATGAAAGAGCTGGAGGAGACAGAAGCTCAAAAAGGAGAGCAACAGAATCAAAATATCTGGGCCCAGGGATCTTAAACTGATACTCCAACCAAGAACCATGCATGAAGATAAACTAAAACCCCTGCACGGATGTAGCTCATGGCAACTCAGTGACCCAGTACATTCCCTAGTAAGGGGAACAGGAGCTCTCTCTGACATGAACTCAGTGGCTGGATCATTGATCACCTCCCGCTGAGGGGGAGGGGCATCATTATCACGCCACAGAGGAAGACAATGCAGACAGTCCTGATGAGACCTGATAGGCTAGGGTCAGGTGGAAGGGTAAGAGGACCTCCACTATCAGTGGATTGGGGAAGGGGCATGGGAGGAGAAGAAGAAGGGAGGGCAGGATTCGGAGGCGATAAAGGAGGGGGCGACAGCTGCGATACAAAATGAATAAATTGCAATAAATAATAAAAAAATCTAAACCATGTTATTTATATATATCAGTTTCTAGGTTTTTTTAATTTTTTAATGTAAATTTATTTGTTATAATTTATTCACTTTACAGTCTGATGGTAAGCCTGGCCTTTGTCTCCTCTTGGTCCCATCCTGCAACCCTCTTTCTTCCTATCCCAATCCCCTAGTCCTCAGAGAAGGGAAGACTTGCTCCCCCAGCATCTGACCCCAGTCTGCCAAGCTTCATCAGGACTGCCTGCATCCTCTTCCTCCCTGACCTAGCAAGGCCTCCCTGCCATATGGAAGTGATCAAAGAACTGGTACAAGAGTCCATGTCAGAGACAGCCCCTGCTGAAGGAACCCACATAGAGACTG
This sequence comes from Meriones unguiculatus, assembly GCF_030254825.1. Taxonomy (NCBI): domain Eukaryota; kingdom Metazoa; phylum Chordata; class Mammalia; order Rodentia; family Muridae; genus Meriones; species Meriones unguiculatus. The sequence continues at coordinate 51,190,665 of NC_083363.1, forward strand.
AGCTGCCTATGGGCTACATCTTAACAGGGGGTCTAAGTCCTCTCCATGCATAATTCTTGGTTGGTGCATTAGTTTCTGCAGGGCCCCCTGGGCCCAGAGTTGTGTTCTGAGGAGATCCTGATTTGTCTGGTTCTTCTATCCCCCCACTCTTCCATAATACTCCTTTGGCTCTGCCCAAAGTTTGGCTGTGGGTCTCTGGATTTGCTTTGATCCCCTTTTGGGTGGAATTTTTCAGAGGACATCTGTGGTAGGCTCTCATCCTGTTCTGTCTCTCAACCCCTTCTGTCATCTATTCTATCTGCCTTTCTGAATGAGGATTAAACATCCTCCTTAGCGACCCCCTTGTTATTTAGCTTCTTTAGGTCTGTGGATTTTAGTATGGCTATTTTGTCTTAAATGGCTAATATCTGCTTCCTAAGTCTGTGTGTTGTCCCTCAACTGAAGAATGGATAATAAAATTATGGTACTTTTACACAGTGGAATACTACTCAGCTATTAAAAGCAAGGAACTCATGAAATTTGCAGGCAAATGGATGAAATTGGAATAAATCATCCGGAGTGAAGCAATCTAGAACCAGAAAGAGATTCATGGTATGTGCTCACTTGTAAGCAGATATTAACCATTTAATACAGGATAATCATCCTACAAATTTCTGTTTTTAAATCATGCAGTCTAGATCATATCGACATGACACTGTATTTTCCATTAAAAGACTATTTGAACTCACAATTTATCTTTTCAGAAGTCAGTATTTAGCCGTGGATATGACAAATATGGGAGATACATAATGAAAATATTGAGAGGCCTGTGATATGTTTTATTGCCAAACATGGACTACCAAATATAACCATCAGCCTTGTATGTCTCCATAACTCTGTAGATATTTGGAAAATAATGTTTCTTTTTGCAAAGTTAGGTGTAAAAATAGTGCTTAAATATTATCAAACATTTTCACTTCATCAGAATTGTACTTAAACAATAAGCTGGCCTGGGAGTTCTGTGGAAGAGTGGGAAAAAGGATAGGGGGAGACGGAGGGGCCAAGGACACCACAAGAAGAACTACAGAGTAAAGTAGTTACTCCTGCTCATGGAGGCTCACAGAGACTGAACCACCAACCAAAAAGCATACATGGGCTGCACATATGTAGCAGAGAGGCTGCATGATTAACATGTGGGTCCCCTAACAATGGGGTCGGGGTTGTCTCTGACTCTGTTGCCTGTCACTTGATCCCTTCCCCCTAGCTTGGTGGTTTTGTCAGGCCGAAGTGGGAGAAGATGTCCTTAGTTCTGCTCTAGCTTGAGGTGCCTGGGTGCGCTGATACCCCTTGGGGGTCTTCTCTTCTCTGAGGAAGAAGAGGCAATAGGGAAAGGGTCCATGAGGATGTTACCTAGAGGACAGAAAAGAGAGCTTGGGATCAAGCTATAATGACATTAAATTAATAAAGAGATGGAAAAAAGGTTGTTAACGTGCTTAATTAATCATAATTGTACTTAAAACAGGAACCTCCTTTCTGAGATCAAGCTTAAAATCCTCAGTGGCATGACGATGCCACCAATTCTAAAAACATGTTTCTAGTGGACTTGTAGGAGCATGTTTTAAAACCCCTATAGAGCAATAGTATTATTTATTCTTTCATTTGATTTCTCATTATTTAATTTATTCATGATGTTGGAATGAGTCATGACTTTTTCAGGATAAGACTGAAGGAAATTCAAATAAAAAATTCATTTTCCTTGTGGACTGGAGTGCAGCAAGGAGAGCAACAGAACAAAAAATTGTGGGCCCAGGGGTCTTTTCTGAGACTGACAGTCCAACCAATGACCATGCATAGATATAACCTAGAACCCCTGCACAGATGTAGCCCATGGCAGCTCAGTCTCCAAGTGGGTTCCATAGTAATGGGAACAGGGACTGTCTCTGACATGAACTCAGTGGCTGGCTCTTTGATCATTTCCACCTGAGAAGGAGGCAGCCTTACCAGGCCAAAGATGAAGACCATGCAGACAGTCGTGATGAGACCTGATAGGGTAGGGTCAGATGGAAGGTGAGGAGGAAATTGCTTATCAATAGACTTGGGAAGGGGCATGGGAGGAGAAGAAGAAGGGAGGGCAGGATTGAGAGGGGACAAGGGATGGAGCTACAGGTGTGATGCAAAGTGAATACATTGTAATAAATAATAAAAAATTTAAAAAGAAGAAAATATCTTCTTCAATTGTAATCGAGGTGTGGAGTTTATTTTCAGTTCAATAAGTTCATTTACCTCTGTTGCAGGAAACAGTCTTGCATACCCTTGCTAGTCACTGAGCTAAATTATCAGACCCCAAAAGACAGGATAGAACACCAGGTACAGTAAAGTGACAATGACGTGCCCTAGGCCTCACTAAATATGATATCGATTTGGAGAAAAAGAAATATCTGACATGGCTGAAGCAGGCATTCAGACTAGACAACCATTCCCCAGACTTCACAAATTCCAAGCAATTGTTGGTCAAGTATTTACCCATTATGTTATAATCAAATTAGACCTTTCATGTCAGAGAAATCCCCAGCAATGTTGCATATGAAACCCTATTTATGCATTTTTTTCTGCAGATTTGCTTAGGCTGTATTTGGGGGGTTTCTATTATTGCTGTATTATGTAATAATATTATATATTTTAAAGTAAACTACCACTATTAATTTGGTGTCTAACTTATGTATTCCCAGGAAAGAAACTTCAGCATTAAATAGTGAGGGTATGTGATATCTTAGAGTTCTCATTTGATGTAAAGTATTTAACAATTGTTTATGTTTTCTGCAAAATCTGAATGAGATAATTTGATTACAAAATTGATCTGTATTGCAAAGAATATTGCTTATTTTTTTTCAGAACTTTAAACCACTTAAAATACAAATTCTCATATGTTACACTCTGACCTACTTTTGTCAAGAACATAAAGAAAGGATTATAGCCTTTTTTAGGTCTGAAGAAGCAATAAATCCAAAGCAAAATAAGAAGGTAATAATAGAGAAAACATAGAGATTAATTTGAATATAAAACTATATAAAAAAGACACTGTTTTTATTTATTTGTTTGTTTATTGTGCCCACAGTAAAATCTTTTTATTTACTTGTTTATTTTGTTACATAAATTTATTTTTATTCTTTGCTCTCAACTGAGAAAGGATAAAGAAAATGTGGTACATTTACACAGTGGAGCAACACTCAGCTTTTAAAACAAACAAATGAACCAAAAAACCCAAACAAACAAAACAACAACAACAAAAACCCATGAAATTCACAGGCAAATAGATGTAACTGAAAAAAAAATCATCCTGAGTTAGGTAAATCATATCCAGGAAGTCAAGCATGTTATATACTCACTTCTAAGGGAATAGTACCATAAAAATTAAACATGCTAAACCCCACAGAGTCAGAGAGGGTAAGTAACAAGGAGTTTTCAAGGAGGAAGCATTGGTCTATAAGGGAAGGGGAAATAAAATAGATTTCTATGTAGGTGCACTGTGAGCAGATAGTGATGGAATTAGGAAGAATCAGGTGTGGGCTAAATAGAGGGAGAAATTACAGGGAAAGACAACTGGAAAAAGATTGGGACGTTTGGAGGTTAAATGAAAACCTAGTGCAATGGACTAAAATTATATGCAAGAATGCAACATTAAATGGACTTGTGTGTGTGTGTAACGATAACACTTAGAGAAAAAGAAGCCATACATTTGAGTGGAATGTGGGACATTTTAAGTGAGGTAAGGGAGGGGGGAATGGTAAAATTATATTTATTTAAAATTGATTCTCAATCAGAAGAGAAAACAGGATAGACATCTGAAGCAGTAGAAGAGAAGAAACACAACTGTAGCCTACAGCATATGCCCTCTGAAAGACTCTACCAAGCAAGTCTTCAAATCAGATGCTTATGTCAAAGCCAAACTTAGAGCAGAGTGCAGGGAATCTTATGGAAGAAAAATGAGATAGCCCCGGAAGGGACAGGAGCTCCCCAAGGAGAGCAATTGAAGCAAAAAATCTGAACACAGGGGTCTTTGCTGAGACTGATACTCCAATCAAGGACCATGAATGGATATAATCTAGAAATTCTGCAATTATGTAGACCACGGCAGCTCAGTCTGGAAGTGGGTTCCCTAGTAAGAGGAGCAGAGGCTGCCTCTGACAGGAACTTAGTGGCTTGTTCTTTGATCACCTCCCCTTGAAAGCAAGGAGATTGCTAGGCCAGTCCTGATGAGACCTGATAAGCTAGGTTCAGATAGAAGGCCAGGGGGACCTCCCTTATCAGTGGACTAAAGAAGGGGCATAGGAGGAGCTGAGAGAGGGAGGGTGGTTCTGGGAGAAGATGAGGGAATGGACTATATCTGGAATACATTGTGAATAAATTGTAATAAAATAAATAAATAAATAAAATATCTTAGATGTTTTCTGTTATCAACAGATATCACTTGTTATATATTTGTATTTGCTAATTGAATACATTAAAAATTATCTGTGCCTGCATATTCCTCCATTTAGTATAATATTATACTATGAATGTATATTCATTTCTTTTAATTTTTGGCTCAATGTGCTTTTATGACTCCTCAGTCCTTCTGATGCCCTCAGTGCAATAATTCACCTTCCCAAAGGGAAGATTGTCTTGCACATTAGGGTTTGGCTCATTTGCCTTTCAAGAATTGACTACAAAGTATGTGAAGCCACAGCCTTCATCTTACTTAAGTTTTGTTTCCGCCACTTTTATAAAACATAACACCAATAACTGTTGTACTATTCTCTGTAAAAAATTAAAATACTTTTACAATTAAAATATTATATTTGCCTGACTTTTTATGTTTTCTGTGACCTATTATAATTATATAGATCTCTTACAGGAAATTATATAGATACCTAAATTTTTTTGTTAAATATTAAAACCTGATGTCAAATACATGAACTAGAAAACTTTCCTGAGAAGGAATATTTGAGTGATTCAAGAAAATTTCTCAAAAATCTATTATTGCTGAAATATATGCATAATATGAAATATATACATCATATATCAAATATATGTACATAATATAATAATATATGTGATTTTATTTTGTATTAAATTTAAACACCTAGGTTTCTGCATCTTTTCTGCATTTTTTAAATTGAGACACTTTATATATATATATATCTTAAAATCTCGGGGAAATGAAAAAAACAGCAAAAGGAAACAATCATGAAAATAAATTCAAATTATTGAAAATAAATTTCAAATTATCTTCCAATTACCCAATTACCCATCGAGTTAGTGATAAGTGCAAGTGGTTGTTTACTTGCTCGTTTCTCATTACATGGCTATTTTTAAACAGTCCTAATTTAAAAGAGGAATCAGACAGCGTATCACAAAGGATGTCACTTCGGCTGAATTTCCCCGGGGAGCTTTGAATGCATGCTTCACTTTGAACAACAACCAGAGTAGAATGTATTCCCCTTTTATTCCAAATGTGCTGTGTGGTATCAGTCTTCTACTTAGTAATAATATAAAAGGGTCTGAGAATATGTTGCTTTTTCTTAATAATTTTCCAGTGTTAATTATTGGATTCTAAATGAAAATAGAGAACTGTGAGCTCATCAGCTTCATACTGGGAATTCTTCCTTCATAGTATCTGACAATTATTAATTCTTTATGTTCTGAGTGGGAACTCACTCTGTGACATCATTCCTTCCCTCTATTTTTCTCCTAACTCTGTTTCATTTCTCCAAGTGGTTAAAAATTGTTATGTCTTCTAAACAGTAGCTAAATCTCATGAGGTTTATGAAGTTTAGAGACACACTTAGTTTATAGTTCATTGCATTTTAGGATGGAAGGCAGAGAATCAATCAGGCATATTGAAGAGAGTGTAACATTTGTTACAGAGTTTCTCATCAGCAGATCATCTTGGACTTTTGATACCTAATGATCAGAATGGCAGCAACAAAATCTCAGAATGTTTTTCTTTAATTTTTTCCTATTCCTTTATTAACCCTTTCTACTTAAAACAGAGAAGTGTAAACAGTAATTAGTTAAAATTAAGCTATTTTTGAAACAAGTTCTCATATAGCTGAAGAACCAGCATGCCTCCATCTTAGGTTTAAAAGCCATCTCATGATAAAGACAGAGTAAATTCTTTTCCATTTATGATGAAACCTCTGTATAGGGGTGGTGAATTAATAAAAATAAATGAAATCTGTCTGTGCAATAATGACATACCTGGGTTATGTGAAGTCAGTTAACTGTAGAGAAGTTGAGTGCTAGAAAATATCTGGATTTAACTTATAGTTTTAGAATATTCTGCCTAAGTCTAAAAAATATATATTACTATCTAATGTCCACATAATGTATTCATTAGTACAAAGCACATTCTGGAACATGCCAGAGGTCTTACCTAGTCTAAAAACTAAAAGACATACTAAGTATGTTTCATAACCACATTATTGTTGCATATCAATTGTAATCATATTTAAATTATTGTTAAATATTTTTAAAATAAGTAATGCTGTTCTAAGCAAAAACTGAAAACATGATTAAGCAAAAATTTATGAAATCTTTTAACTTTGCTAGGGTATATATAATATTTAACATATAAGGTTCTATGACATTGAATCAACAGAAAATTCAATAGTAAGATGTATATACCAAAATATACCTAAAATGAAATGAAAATAATTACAAAGCTTATGTAGAATAATTAAATGCAGATACAACTACATTTCATTCCAGTCAGAGTAACTCAAATATAAAATATATTTGAAAGAATTCACCATTTGTTTATTATTATATCTTTTTTCATTTTTAAAAGAAATTTTATTTAATTTTTTCATACAGTATGTTTTGATATGTCTCTACCTACTCAAAGTCCTCCCAGATTTTTCCTACTCACCTAACTCCATGTTCATTCTCATTCTCTTTCTTTTTTAATTTAATTTTGTTTATATATTTATTTATTACAATTTATTCACTTTGTATCGCTGCTGTGGCTCCTCCCTTATCTCCTCCCAATCCCACTCTCCCTCTTCTTCACCTATGCCCTTCCCCTACTCCACTAATTGGGGCCTTCCATCTGACCCTAGCTTATCAGGACTAATCAGGACTGGCTGCACTATCTTCCTCTGTGGCCTCTTAAGGCTGTACCCCCTTGGAGGAGCTGATCAATGAACCATACACTGAGTTCATGTCAGAGACAGCCCCTGTTCCCCTTATTAGGGTGTCCAACTGGAAACTGAGCAGCCAATGGTTTCCTTTGAGCAGGAGGTCTAGATCTTCTCCATCTATGGTCCTTAGTTTGAATATTGTTCTCTGCAGGCCCTTATTATGTCTTAACAAACTACATACAAGGGGTTGCTTAACCTTCTTAAATGTGCACAAATTAAGACAAGAATTCCAGGAATATTCATATATATATAAATCATTATAATGTACTGGTCCACCTGATATCTCTTTCTTCCTATCTATCTAGCTTTCTATCTACCTGCCTAACTATCTACCTATCTATCATCTTTCTCTCTCTCTCTCTACACACACACACACACACACACACACATATATATATATATATATATATATATATCAATGTTTAAAAAAATCTGAAGAGTTCTTAAAACTTAAAAAATAAGCTTATAACTCTGGAAAATATAGAATATACACATATATATGAATGTAATAAGGTATGGCAACAGTGCCAACTGAATATAATCTTGACAAAATTATAATTAAGAGAATGTTTGTAAATAAAAAATCTATGACTATAAGTATATCTGAATGAATTGCACATTTGTATTAATGATAAGGATCAGCAAGGAAAATTATTCCTTAAAAAAGGTTACTTTTAATAGGAGCACTTGTTATGGCATAGATGGAAGAGTCACTCTTATTTCTCAAAAATTCAGTAAATCTTACAAATCCATTCATTATTCATAGTTTTATAGTTTATGTGTTCATATTGACACTATGTTTATCTACACACAGATGCATACACATAAGCACACATACACATTTAGACACTTTTTAGACTTCATGTTAAATTTCAGATAAATGTTTTTGAATGAAGGCAGAATAGTTGTAAGAATAGTTTCACAAAGAAGACAATTTCTAATCTAAGAAAATGCATAAATTTGAAGAGAAATTGATGTAAATGTGACTACTGAAGCATTCAATTTTTGTTGTTTCAGATCTAGGTGTAAAATGAATTATTCTATGAAATCCAATACAATCAGATTTTTTTTTCACTCATGCTCCCCTGATAATGTATATACACAATCATAGTTTACAAAGCTAATGAGCTATGAGTAGGAAGGAATGAGCTTGACTTTAAAACAGCTTTCATGGCTCAATCTATGTGTCCCTAGGAGGATGGGCAGAATAAGCAGGAAGAATAAACTATTTCCAGAAACATGTGCTTACTAAATGAAAATAAATCAGCAACGGTCTTTTTTGTGTATGTATCAGATTCTCTAGCCATGTGAACCTTGGACAGTCGTGCCTAAACTTTATTATATGTAAACAATAATAATAAAAAATGACATAGATTGTTTTTAATTTTATTTTTTTTATCAGTTACATTTTATTAACTCTGTATCCCAGCCATGTCCCGATCCCTCATTCCCTCCCAGTCCCTCCCTCCCTCCCTCATCTCCACCGTGCCCCTTTCCAAGTCCACTGATAGGGGGGACCTCCTCCCCATTCATCTGATCCTGTTTTATCAGGTATCTTCAGAACTGGCTGCAAAGCCCTCCTCTGTGGCCTAACAGGACTACTCCTCCCTTGGGGAGTGGGGAGGCCAAAGAGCCAGTCATTAAGTTCCTGTTAGAAATAGTCCTTGTTCCACTCACTTTGGGAAACCAATTGGTTACTGAGCTACCACAGGCTACATTTGAGTGGAGGTTCTAGGTTATATCCATACATGGTCCTTGGTTGAATGTCAGTCTCAGAAAAGACCCTGTGCCCAGATATATTTGGTCCTTGTGGAGCTCCTATCCTTTCCCCATCAGACTAACTCCCCTTCTTTCTTATGATTCCCTGTACTCTGCCAAAGGTTTGATCATGAGTCTTTGCTTTGAAAACACTGCTAGTTAGAGTCTTTCAGATGCGCTCAGTAGACTCCTGTCATACGTTCAATGCACATCCCATCTGTCTTTCTAAACGAGGATTGATCATCTTACCCCATGTCCGCTCAATTGATTATCTTTTTTAGGTGTATAGATTTCATTATGTTTATCATATCTTATAGGTCTATATAAGTGAGTATATCCCGTGTTTGTCTTTCTCCTTCTGGAATATTTCACTCAGAATGATCTTTTCTAGATCCCACCATTTGCCTGCAAATTTCATGATTTCCTCCTTTTTGATTGCTGAGTAGTATTCCATTGTATAAAAATACCACAATTTCTGTACCCATTCCAGCGTTGATGGACATCTGGGTTGTTTCCAGGTTCTGGCTATTACAAATAGAGCTGCTATAAACATGATTGAGCAAGTGTCCTTTTTGTGTACTTGAACAAACTTTGGGTATATACCTAGCAGTGGTATAGCTGGGTCTGGAGGAAGCACTATTCCTATTTGTCTTAGAAAGCGCCAGATATCTTTCCAGAGTGGTTGTACCAGTTTACATTCCCACCAGCAGTGGAGGAGGGTTCCCCTTTCTCCACAACCTCTCCAGCATGTGTTATCGCTTGAGTTTTTCATCTTGGCCATTCTGATGGGTGTAAGGTGATATCTCAGGGTCGTTTTGATTGGCATTTCCCTGATGGCTAATGAGGATGAGCATTTCTTTAAGTGTTTTTCTGCCATTCGATATTCCTCTGTCAAGAATTCTCTGTTTAGCTCTGTTCCCCATTTTTTAATTGGATTACTTGGTTTGCTGCTTTTCAGCTTCTTTAGTTCTTTGTATATACTGGATATTAGTCCTCTGTCAGATAAAGGGTTAGTGAAGATTCTTTCCCAATCTGTAGGCAGTCGTTTTGTTTTGATGATGGTATCCTTTGCTTTACAGAAACTTTTCAGTTTCATGAGGTCCCATTTATTGATTGTTGCTCTTAGAGCCTGTGCTGATGGTGTTCTGTTCAGGAAGTTGTCTCCTGTGCCAATGAGTTCTAGGCTGTTCCCCACTTTTTTTTCCAATTGATTTAGGGTATCTGGTTTTATGTTGAGGTCCTTGATCCACTTTGACTTTAGTTTTGTGCAGGGTGATAAATATGGATCTATTTTCATTTTTCTGCATGTAGACATCCAGTTGGTCCAGCACCATTTGTTGAAGATGCTGTCTTTTTTCCATTGAATGGAATTGGCTTCTTTGTCGAATATCGAGTATTCATAGGTGTGTGGATTTAGTTCTGGGTCTTCTATGTGGTTCCATTGATCCTCCTTTCTGTTTCTATGCCAATACCATGCAGTTTTTATTACTGTTGCCCTGTAGTACAGCTTGAGATCAGGAATGGAGATACCTCCAGATGATCTGTTGTTGTACAGGATCGTTTTGGAGATTCTGGGTTTTTTGTTTCTCCATATGAAGCTGAGAATCTTTTTTTCAAGGTCTGTAAAGAATTGAGTTGGTATTTTGATGGGAATTGCATTGAATCTGTAGATTGCTTTTGGCAGTATGGCCATTATCACAATGTTAATCCTACCAATCCATGAGCACGGGAGATCTTTCCATCTTCTGATATCTTCTTCGATTTCTTTCTTCAGAGACTTGAAGTTTTTCTCAAACAGGTCTTTCACTTGCTTGGTTAGAGTCACACCAAGGTACTTTATGTTATTAGTGGCTATTGTGAAGGGTGTTGTTTCCCTAATTTCTTTCTCAGCCTTTTTGTCTTTGGTATATAGGAGGGCTTCTGATTTTTTTGAGTTGATTTTGTATCCTGCCACTTTGCTGAAAGTGTTTATCAGCTGAAGGAGTTCTCTGGTTGAATTTTTGGGGTCGCTCATGTATACTATCATATCATCTGCAAATAGTGACACTTTGACCTCTTCCTTTCCGATTTGTATCCCCTTGATCTCCTTTAGTTGTCTTATTGCTCTGGCTAGGACTTCAAGTACTATGTTGAAGAGATATGGGGACAATGGACAGCCTTGTCTTGTCCCTGATTTCAGTGGGATTGATTTAAGTTTCTCTCCATTGAGTTTGATGTTAGCTATAGGCTTGCTATATATTGCCTTTACTATGTTTAGGTATGTGCCTTGTATCCCTGATCTCTCCAAGACTTTAAACATGAATGGGTGTTGGACTTTGTCAAATGCTTTTTCGGCGTCTAAGGAGATGATCATGTGGTTTTTCTCCTTCAGTTTGTTTATGTGGTGGATTACATTGATGGATTTCCATATGTTGAACCACCCTTGCATGCCTGGGATGAAGCCTACTTGGTCATGGTGGATGATATCTTTGATGTGTTCTTGGATTCGGTTTGCAAGTATTTTATTAAGTATTTTTGCGTCAATGTTCATAAGAGAGATAGGCCTAAAGTTCTCTTTTTTTATTGCGTCTTTGTGTGGTTTAGGTATTAAGGTGACTGTGGCTTCATAGAATGAGTTTGGTAGTGTTCCTTCTGTTTCTATTTTGTGGAATAGCTTGAGGAGAATTGGAGTTAGCACTTCTTTGAAGGTCTTGTAGAATTCTGTGCTGAAGCCATCTGGTCCAGGGCTTTTTTTGGAGGGGAGACTGTTAATAACTGCTTCGATTTCCTTGGGAGATATAGGGCTATGCAGTCTTTCTACCTGATCTTGACTTAGTTTTGGTAGATGGAATCTTTCAAGAAAATTATCCATTTCATTCAGATTCTCAAATTTTGTGGCATATAGGCTTTTGTAGTATGACCTAATAATTGTTTGGATTTCCTCAATGTCTGTGGTTATGTCCCCATTTTCATTTCTGATTTTGCTGATCTGGATAGTTTCTCTCTGCTTTTTAGTTAGTTTGGCTAAGGGTTTGTCTGTCTTGTTGATTTTCTCAAAGAACCTGCTTTTTGTTTCATTGATTCTTTGGATAGTTTTATTTGTTTCTAGTTGATTGATTTCAGCCCTTAGTTTGATTATTACCAGCCATCTGCTCCTCTTGGGTGTATCTGCTTCTTTTTTTTTCTAGGGTTTTCAGTTGGGCCATTAAGTTGTTTGTATGTGATGTTACGAATTTCTTCTTGCAGGCACTTAGTGCTATAAATTTTCCTCTGAGCACTGCTTTCAATGTGTCCCATAAATTTGGGTATGTTGTGCCTTCCTTTTCATTGAATTCTAGGAAGTCTTTATTTTCTTTCTTTATTTCTTCCTTAACCCAGCTGTCATTGAGTAGTAAGTTGTTCAGTTTCCATGTGCGTGTCGGCTTTTTGTTGTTTCTGTTGTTGTTGAGGTCGAGCTTTAGTCCATGGTGGTCAGATAGTATACAAGGGATTATTTCAATCCTTTTGTATCTGTTGAGGCTTGCCTTGTGGCCCACTATATGGTCTATTTTGGAAAAGGTTCCATGCGGTGCTGAAAAGAAGGTGTACTCTTTTGAGTTTGGGTGAAATGATCTGTAGACGTCTATTAGGTCCATTTGATTTAGGGATTCTGTGAGTGCTTTTATTTCCCTATTTGGTGTCTGTCTAGTTGATCTGTCCCTTGGTGAGAGTGGAGTGTTGAAGTCTCCCACTATTAAGGTATTAGGATCAATGTATGATTTAAGCTTTAATAATGTTTCATTTACGAATGTCGGTGCTCTTGTATTTGGGGCATAGATATTCAAGATTGTGATGTCCTCTTGGTGGATTTTTCCTTTGATGAGAATATAGTGGCCCTCCTTATCTTTTTTTATTAACTTGGGTTGAAAGTCTATTTTATTAGATATTAGGATGGCTACTCCAGCTTGTTTTCTGGAACCGTTTGCTTGAAAAACAGTTTTCCAGCCCTTTACTCTGAGGTAGTGTTTGTCTTTGTTGCATAGGTGTGTTTCTTGGATGCAACAGAATGTTGCATCCTGTTTCCTTAACCATTCTGTTAGCCTGTGTCTTTTTATTGGTGAGTTGAGTCCATTGATATTGATAGATAATAGTGACCAATGCATGTTAGTTCCTTTTGTAATGGAGTCGATGATCTAACCCTGTTTCATTGCTTGTTTTCTTTTCATTTTTGTTGGGACATTATCTGTATGCCCTGTTTTCTTGGGTGAATTTGTTTTTAATTTTAAATCAACTGTTAAATGAGGATTTGTTAATGTAACTCTGGACAAATAATCAGAAATGCAAGGTCTGTTCAACTCTCTATTATTATCATTTTGCTTAGTGTTCAACCATACCTTTTTAAAACAGCTGTTTAGTAATGGTTTAATATTTTTCATATTAATTAGTCTTAGTTAACATATATAATGCTAAGTTTCTTTATGACATCATCATGCACATATATTGTGTTGTATGTATATATATATATATATATATATACACACACACACACATATATATTTTTCACTGCTCATAATGTTCCTCCCATTTTCCATTTTTCATTAAGCCACTGTCACTGTTGCTGTACTTCTTCCTTCATTCAAATAATGCCTCTTCTGCTTTCATGTCACGTTGTATAATGTTATGTGTATATGAGATATATTGCATGTACATACTAAAATACAGAACAGATGAAATGTGTACAGTTCTCTGTTTGATTATAACTATTTTCATTTAACATGATCTCTACTACTATCCATTCATTTTCCTGAAAATGATAGTTTTATTTTTACAGCTGAATAAAATTCTAATATATATATTAGAAAAAGTGTGCAACATTTTTTTCTACTCACTCTTCCTCCCTTGGAGATTTATGCTGATCACACATCTTTGATATTGTGAGCAGTGCAGCAATAGGTATCGATGCACAAGTGTGGGAAGTATGCTCTTTTCTATGTATAAACCTGCCGCCGTGTGTTTTGCTCATATGCACAAGTGTGGGAAGTATGCTCTTTTCTATGTATAAACCTGCCGCCGTGTGTCTTGCTCATATGCTCATTCTATTTTGGAGTTTGAATATCTAAAGGAAGACATTATTACCCAGTTACATATCTAGACATAGCCAATCCATTTTCTAGGTATTGATTGGAAACCTTAGGGCACGATTGTCGCCATTGTCGCCATTGTCAATGCACCCTGTAGATGTGTAGTGAGTGTGACAGACAATACTGTCAATATGAAAGGATCTCAAATTAGGACACAAATCTGAAGACTCCTCCGTGAAGCAGTTTCTAAATTTGATCAGTTAAAGTGGGAGGGGCAATTGCAGATGGCACCATTCTCAGCCAGGGGAACTAGATTAAGTGAGAACAGAAGAACTGAGCATGAACCTTCATCTCCATGCTTTCTGACTATAGGCGCAAAGCAACCAGTTACCTTCAGCTTCTGTTACTGTCATCTCTGGGATCTTGGACTGTAAATTTGGAATGTGAGCTAAAAGAAATCCTTCCTTGTGTAAGTTGACTTTGGTAGTTTTTTCAGCATATTTATAAAAAGGGTTACCAATTAAATGTACCTTTCATTTCTACATTCAGAAGGCTACCTGTTGCCTTTGGTGACTATTTCCTGTGGTCATAAAAGTCTGTAGGTCACATGGTTTAAGACTCTTTATTTTTTTGGTTGGTTCTATTATTGTGTGAGTCGTGTTGCTTGTTATACATTTCTATAGAATGTTTTTTCTTGATTTTTATATAACATTGTTTATATTATATTGATTTAATATTGGTAGGTCTCATATAGCTGAAAATTAATCAATTTCTTCTAGATTTCATAATATATTGTAAAAATAGTTTGCAATGTATTCAAGATATTTCTGTCTCACTATTTACAGCTTCAGAGCTCCAACTGTATTTATTTGAGACTCTATTCCATTTTGTTATTTTGCTATAAACGTTAGAACCTTAATTTAGTCTAATATTGATTTTCTTTGATTGTTTTTGGATTCCATATGATTAATGTTCACCTGACCTCTAAAAGTTCTTTCCTCCGTTGCTTATGAGAAGTTGCATTTTGGAAGTTGTAGCTTTGCTGAGCCACCACTTAGGATCATTAAGTTTTTTATGACATCGTTCAAGCAAACATGGGGCGGATCTCCAGGATTGCTTTAGAACTGTTGGGGGAAAGAGGGGAGGACTTAGAGGGAACAAGAATCTCAAAAGAAGAACATCAGAGACAACTAACCAAGTCCCCTGGTGGCTTACAGAGACTGAGGCATCAACTAAGGAGCAGGCGTGGTCTGGAAAGAGGCCCCTTGCAGATTTGTGGTTGATGGGAAGCTTAGTCTTCTTATGGGGTGTCTAGTGAGTGTGTGAGGGGGGAGAGGGGCTGTTTCTAACATGAATTTTATTGCCTGCTTTGGGTCACTTCTCCCTGGCAATGCTGCCTTGCCTGGCATCAGGAAATGAGGATGTGCTCAATCCTGACATGGTTTGAGCTTGGGAGGATTGATATGGTGCAGGAGACTCACCTTTTCTGGGGGAGGGGGGAGGAAGGGAGAAGGAGAGGAAGGAGGGACTTGGAGGAGAGGAGGGAGGAGGCACCCTTGGGATGTAAAGTAAATAAACTAACAAAACCAACAACATTATTTCCACCCTAATATTTTCAGTTGCTCATCATTAAGGAAACTTTTGTTTCAACTCTAAGCATTTATGTAGTTTCTGTGATTCACCTTTTTAATAGCTTATACGTTTACTTTTCTGTGATCTAATAGGGTTCAGATGTTACTTTTATCTTTTGTATTTTTAAATACATGATTTCTGCTCTATATTATGACATACCAAAAGCCTCTCTAAAACCTGTGGTATATGAACCCTTTCGAAGTTGAAGGAAACTTTCACAGGGGTCACCTAAGACCATCAGAAAACACAGATATTTACATTATAATTCATAAGACCAGCACATTTTTAGTTATGAAGAAGCAGCAAAAATTTTATGGTTGAAGTCATGACAACACAAGGAACTTTATTAAAGGATAACAGCATTAGAAGAGTTGAGAACTAATACTCTAAGGAACCTCTTAAGAATGCACAGTATCCAGAAATTTTGGACAGAATGTTCTTAAGATCACACTTTATTTAATATTTTATGTAGATTAACTCTAAAAGTTCATTAATTTTGAGTTTGGAAAAATATATAGTTATTAGAATGGAACACTGAATTAACCCACTGTTATTGTTTATGGATCCATCCATATTTTTACTTTATTTTATTATTTCTTTTTTTCCAATTTATTCACTTTATATCCCAGTTGTAGCACCCCTGCTCATCTCCCAGTCCCACCCTCTCTCCCCCTTCCTTCCTTATCTCTCTATTAAGGTTGGGAAAGGAGGGCCAGTTCTCTTCTAACATCTGACCCTAGCCCATCAGGTCCTACAAGGACTTCCTAGGTCATCTTCTTCTGTGGGTTGGCTGGTCTCCCCACCAGGGAGAAATGATCCAGGAGCCAGCAACAAAGTTCATGTCAGAGACTGTCTCTTCTCCCCTTACTAGTGTACCCATTTGGATACTGGCCTGTCTGTGGGCTACGTCTGGGCAGGGGTCCTCTCTATGCATGGTCTTTGGTTGATACATCAGTCTCTGTAGTCAACCCTGGGCCCAGATTTTTGGTTCGGATGGTCTCCTTGTGGGGTTCTTGTTCCCTCTGGGTCCTTCTATCTCACCCTTCTTCCGGAAGACTCCCTACACTCTACGACCAAAGTATGGATGTGAGTCTGCATCTGCGTCAATACCCTGCTGGGTAGAGTCTTTTGGAGGAGATCTGTGGTAGGCTCGTGTCCTGTTCCCTCTCCTCTACTGCTTCTGATAGCTGTTCTGTTCGCTCTTTGGAATGAGGATTAAGCATATTCCCTAGGGTCCTCCTTGTTTTTTAGGCCTGTAGATTTTAGCATATTTATCCTATATTATATGGCTAATATGTGCTTAAAAGTGGTTATGTACTATGCCTGTCTTTCTGCTCCTGGGTTACCTTACTCAGGATGATTTTTTTCTAGTTCTGCCTATTTGTCTGCAAATTTCCTGATTTCCTTGTTTTTAATAGCTGTGTAGTATTTCATTGTGTAAATGCACCACATGGTGAAACTCAGAAACTAACATTAACTGTGAGGCTTTTTTTTTTTTTAAACGAGGGGGATAAAGCAAAAGTATCATTTTTGTTTTGTTTTGTTTTAATTTTAAAATATTTATACTAATATCTGATGCAACTTATTCTTGGAATGTTTTTCTCTTATTGAAAATAGATTCTTTGCCTATACAATATTTATTTATTTATTATTTTGCCATCCTCTACTTCTTCAACTTCCTTCCCACCTCTGCTTCCTTCCAGAATCATTCCTGTTCTATTTCATAGGGAAAAAAAGGCTTCTAAGGAATAACAAAACATAAACAAAATAAATATAAAAAGATGAAAAAAAGATCATATGAAATTTTGCAAAGGAAAATCAACAACGGGAGAAGAGCCCAAGAGAAAGAGCAAGAATCAGGGACCTACTCAGTCATGCACTCAGGAGTCCCACAAAAACACTGAACTGTAAGCTTTTACATAAATGCAGAGGACCTGGGACAGAACAGTGCAGGCCCTTTGCACACAGCTTCATCTCTGAGAATTTCTGTGAGCTTGCTCAGTTGCTTTAGCTGGCCTTGTTTTCCTGGTGTCCTCCATCCTCTCTGGTTCTTATATGCCTTCTGCCTCCTCTTTCTATAGTGTTTGCTGAGCACTTAAGTGATAAAATTAATGGAAATATCCCATTTAGAGTGAAACATTCCAAAGTTCCTTATTCTCTACATAAGGAACTGGCTGTGGCTCTCTGTATTTGTTCCTATCTGCAGCAGGAGGAAGGTTCTCTGATGATGGTTAAACAAAACACTTATTTATGAGTATAGTAGAATATGTTTTCCTTCCTTCTTTCCTTCCTTTTTTCCTTTTTATTTTTTTTTGTCCAGAAGTATTTGACTTTTTTTCTTTACTTGACCACCTAACCACTGTTGGGTGGAGGTTCCATCTCTTGGTGTTGGTTTAAGTCAAATCAGGTATTAGTTAACGGGTTTTAAAAGTGACTAACATATTATGTTTTATGCTGGCTATATTTTAGAAAAATAAAAAATAATAATATTTTTTTTCTTTACCTATCTTCTCAAGTATCCACTAAGTGGTAATAAACTGCTTAAGATGGTAACTGTCTTGAAATAATCTTAGTTCTCTAATAATTTTATATATTTAGGTTTTTGTTACTATAGGTGTCTCAAACACGTAAATAAATAATTCTTTTATTCTTTTTTTTTCTGGTTTTAGAATTAATATTGAGAGGTGTGATGTAATTCTAATATAATTGTTGTTGTAGGTGAGTTGACATTAATCTGTTATAGTTTTACATAACCTTGGTATCAAAGAGTCTTTCTCCACTGAACAATCTCAGTGGCCTTGTGTATCCTGACTGGATCCAACGTGTTTTATTATATGTAATAATTTTTTCTCTGTAGTTTTTATAGGGCTATGGTCTGATGTTCTATATATAGGAAGAGGTAGACAAAAATAAACAAAAAACAGAACAGAAATATTATAAAACATAGATATGTAGATATATAAAGGCTGTTGGTCTCAGTTACCTCTTGGTTTTGGTTCCTGAACCTGAAAAACCAACTCTCTAGAACTATTTCTCAGACCAATGCATACGATACCTCCTCGCCCTCAACTCCCACCATTTCTCTCTGTTATACTGCATTTTCCTCTTTTCTTTTTGTGGTTGTGATCCCGTGATGTCCTGAAGAGAGGCAAGGCACCAGTCCTGCATTTCCTTTCAGTCTGTTTTCCTCTCTGTCCATCATGACTCTGGTCCTGTTTCCTGAAAGACCCACAGTCTTCACCTCAGTGTATTATGATCCACTGATCTGTTCCAAGTTCACCTCATGTCTGTGGCTCTGATTCTCAGCATCACCACATGTCTACTACACAGAGAGTGTGTGTGATGCTTTGGAGATGGCATAGAGTCATATAGTCTATTCTACCAGATGAGAGTAGTTTTCACTGTAGTCTCTCTCTCTGTCTCTTTCTCTCTCTCTCTCTTCCTCTTTCATTCCAGTTGGTAATGAAGAGAGACACAGCTTAAGTAGAGGATCTAGGAAGAGTGGAGGATATAATCACAGTATTGTGTGGAAAAAAAATGACTTCCAAAAATAAAAATGAGAGTCCATGGAGTTCATCATATCCACATAATTTTTTGTTCCTTGGTTTGTTTGTTTGATTTGTCTCATTTCATCCCATATACTTTGGGCACCTGTCTTCTCTTGCTTCTGGCTTAATGTTGGACTGGGGTGTGGTCCTCTGCCTTACCTTTGATTTTTTTTCAATGCTTTTAGAGTCTAATGTTTTCTTATTCAATATAAATCTGTCTTCCTGTATTTATCTTCTCTGTCTATATACTATTTACTCTGGTCCTTTCTTGTCTTTTCCTAGTTAATACCAATGTTCTCTGTAGCCACTGATGTCATGTTCTCTGTAAGATTTATAAGACATAGCAAAGTGGGGCTTGTGTCTATATCACCATCTTCTCAAAGCCCCAGATCATTCATTTTAAAGAAACTTGGACTGGCTGCTCTTTTGAAGAGTACCGACAAGATCAAGTGATTCACTTCCTTGCTCAGATTTCTTATTGCAAGATTAAATAAAATGAAAATTTTAATGTATAAATGATGGATTTATCTGTGGAGGACAATCAATTGAAGTCTAGAATTAGACCATAATATAATCTATGACTAGCATTGTAAATTTTAATTATGAACTGGAATGAAAAATCAATGCATTCACTAGGAAACTGTTGACAAACAGAACAAAACAAAAATCACCTTCCAGCAGCCTGTCCCATATTCAAGCATATTTCGCATGTTCTAGTGTATGATCTGTTAGCCTGTAATGATCACTTCTTCTCTGCCCTTCTGTACTTCACTTGTGTAATTATCAGCCACTTTGCTCTGTTATGTCATGCTATCACATTTTAAGGACTTCACAGAAAATGTGCACACAAGTTTCTAAATCATTCTGATATTTTGACTTTGAGCTGTTGGCTACATTGCTATTTGATATTAATACGTATGTATGTGTTTGCTTTCTCCCCTTAACTTTAAGCTAAGTGTTACGAAGGCAGAAGTCAATCTTCAGCTGCATGATGTTTTCGTAGATTGAATGTTGAAACTGAGTACTTGAAACTCCTAGCTGATGTTGACTATTAAGTCTTATGAAAGAGTCTTACTATCAAGTGAGTTGGAAATTTATATAGTATAATTTATTTCAGGAATTAATGATATGCATACAGAATAATAACTAAGTGTAAAGATGTGGTTTTCTCCATCTATAGCCAACAATAGGAAGAAATTATTGCTAGTTACCTTCTAGATACCCATCTAGAAAGAGAAGTTCTATCGGTGTCTATGCTGGAAATGGCCTCAGATGGTTTTGCCAACCAAGATCATTTACTGTTCTTTCTTTTGAATTTTAAAACACAGCCTTAAAATGAAACAATAATGTCACATCCTGAGATAATGAAGACCATTCTAGACTAGTTCAGCCGTTGTCATTCTCACCATTCTAGGATATGAAGTCCTATATTAATTTAGTCCAGAGTGTCAATGCACAGAGGAGAACTGAAAGAAAGATTAAAATGTATTTCATAATATCTCAGGAAAGATATCATGAGCAATATATACAGACAAGACTCCACTTATCCATATTGATTTGCTGTGACTTGTGGGACTAAGTAACCATGAATACAAATTTATGTTATCATTTGTTTCCTTTTTTACCATTTGTTTTCTATCTGCAAATAATTAAATTACTCACTTCTATTAATGTTCTGTGTTTCTTGTCTTATATACTTGGGTTGATAAAATAGTAGCAAGATGCTTAGAAAAACAGAATTCATACAAATTTTCATAGATGCTGTTTCACACTCTCTCATGATATAAAAAATAGAAACAATTAGTTCAGTTGTTGGATGTATTATAGATATTATCAGTATTTAAAATTATAAGAAATAATAAAGGGTGAAATTTTACAAGCACGCACATATCCATAATCATTAAATGTCAAAACAGATTCAAAATTTAAAATAACACATGATATTATTAAATGAAAATATAGTTTTATGGATTGATTCAAATTTAAAATAACACATTACATTATAGAATAAAACTATAATTTCATGAATTGAAACTGCAGTAGATGTTGGATTACAGTGACCACCCAGGGAACCATGTAGATTTTGTTTTACTGAAGTGAATTTCACACAAAACTCACTTTCTTCTTATAAAATGAGGTATAATCAAAGATTGGAATGTTCTGAATTTGGCTCATTTTGTGATAAGAAAATTTACATGATTTGGTTATAATTCATTGGTTATGAAATACATATATATATATTTATGAACCAATATAGTTCAGAGTTATAAATTGCTTTCTTGATTTTGGAGAAAACATATTTGTATCAGTGACATATTTTAATTGTTCAATTGAGATTTCCTTAGACTCAATGTCATAAAACCCGGGCATAAAATTTGTAAGCTAATAAAAACAAGTTATTGTGACGGGACAAATGCTCATGATTGATACAAAATCAGCTGTCATCAGGATTTGTTTTCTTTTTGGTGTGACCCATAACTTCTTACATTATAATGATGCTCATATTAGTTCTGAGCACAAAGTCTTCCAGATAAATCTTTACATTTACATCAATATAATGAGGGAGAAATAGTAAAAGAGAACCCAGATAACATTCAGTGGTTATCTAATATCATGAACACAGCATACGCTAATTAAATGTCACAATAATTTAAATACACACCTTGAAGGATAAATAATGATATTTCTTTCTTTTATTTTGAGTCTACTCCTAATTAAGAGCTTTAATTTTTATTCTCAAATAAGTTTATTTTTGATACATTGGTATAGAATTTAAAATTAAGGTTATCTTATCTTTGATACATACATAGACACACACATGTTTGTGTTTTGTTTCTGTTTCTGTTTTTTATTAAATTTTAATTTTTTATATTAATTACAGTTTATTCACTTCATATCTCAGCTGTAGCCCCTGTCATTCCTCCTCTCCTAATACCACTCTCCCTCTCTCATCTCCTCCTACGCGCCTCTCCAAGTCCACTGATAGGGGAGGTCCTCCTCCTCTTCCATCTGACCCTAGCTTATCAGGTCTCATCAGAACTGGCTGCATTGTCTTTCTCTGTTGCCTTGCAATGCTGCTCCCCTTCACGGGCAAGTGAACAAAGAGGCAGCCACTGAGTTCATGTCAGAGACAGTCCCTTTTCTCCTTACTGCAATATCCACCTGGACACTGAGCTGGCATGGGCTACATCTGAGCGTTCTAGGTTATATCTATAGATGGTTTGGTTGGAGTATCAGTCCCAGAAAAGACCCCTGTGCCCCAATATTTTGGTTCTGTTGCTCTCCTTGTGGAGCTACTGTCCCTTCCAGGTCTTACTATCTCCCCCTTCTTTCCTAAGAGTCCCTGCACTCTGCCCAAAGTTTGTTTATGAATCTCAGCATCTGCATTGATACAATGCTGGGTAGAGTCTTTTAGAGGACCTCAGTCTGTTTCCTGTTTTCTCCTTCTCTTTTTAATTGAAAAAATTATTCTTTGTATCCGATATTTCTTATCCTTAAACTGTTTGAGAGAAGTTATTAGAGCTTCAGGCCACTGGTCCTATCAACCCGTCAGTTTTCTTAGATTCCTTAGCTGCATGCAAAGTATTAATGAAGCCTTGCCGAAAATATAGGTCTTAATTCTATTTTGAACAATGATAAATGATTTTTTTCCATTATAGGGATCAAATTTTGAGAAAGACTTTTTCTTTCATGTTAGTGTTTCCTTTAACTATATCATATATGATACTTCTTTTGTTAATATGTAGTCTCAAGAAAAATATTTCATTGATGAAACATATTCTTGGGGTTTGTTTAAAACAGTATGAGGTAATGCCTAGTAGATAAAGTCTAAGTGATTAGAATCCCTCATTACTCTTATGATTACCTAGCTGCCCCCCAAGGGCCTCTAACTTTCAGAGGAAGATAGCAGGCAAGAATGAGACAACTCAAACGTGGTAGCAAGCAAATTGAGCATATATCCATGCCATATAGTACCTGATGGAACGTAAAATGTGTAAGAAGAGGATTAAATTCTCATACATTTCTGAGTCAAATGTTTCATGGCTTAAGTATCACTTTGACCTCTATCACTCTTTAAAAACTGTATTGCCAAATAATTATTTTCTGTTAATTGAATTTCAGTAATGTGAAAGTGAAATAACTAATCACCACATCAAATGCCATATCAGAGTCAAAATACATACTTTCTGATAAGATCTGATATTTTACATGTTTAGATTCACTATCTACATGTTGGATCTTGATTAGAAGTAGGATATGCAGTAATAAAAGTTCAGATACTTTTCTACAGGATATCAAGAATACAAATTAGCAGAGTGATAAAACAACAATTGAAATTTCTTTTTATTTTGGAATATAATCACAAGGAATCAATACCTCTCAAGTATATCTTAAATGTCTGTTATGAAATAGAGTAACATGGCAATTTGATTTGTATTTCTACAGAAATTTAAATCCAGCAATATGGCTGCTCTGGCAAGGGATCACATCAAAAGGCCTAGGTCTGAGTGATGTGGCTTGAATGACACACCTTTAATCCCTCTTGTAGAATTGTTAATTTGATATGAATCATAAATTTAGTATGGCAGCAGATTATTTTTAACCAGCTATTTACCCAAGTAACAACACATGGAAACTGACTTATTTAATTAGCCTAGAGCACAGCACTGAGAAATAATTATTCCATCCTAAACCTGCAAGCTAGTTTAGTGTCGTCCCAGCCAAATTTTCCATTACATTTTTTTAAATCATCACCTCGCTCTCTGGTTAATTTTTCCTGATGGTTCTTGGTCCTCTCCTCATGGCTCAATCTCCTATTTCCTCGTTGTCTCTCCTCCCACTTATGGTTGAGCAATCAACAGTTACTTACTGTCTACGCATGGACCCATTATGAGTTTCTGAACCAATAGTCCTGCACTGCACGAAGAAATTTGCAATCCACCAAAACAATACAGGATTGGTTCCCTGTTCATATTTGCCCATTGTTGAGGACATCGTACACTTTACTCACATTACATGGAGACATGATGGTATTAGTCAGGGATTTCCTGACTGTGGGCTATAATTCATCACAATACGAGAAGGTGCTATGACCATTTCTGTGGCAGAAAGTAATCAATATTCATAACCACCTGTCAATACTAAGCACTGTAAAATATGTCTGTGCTTGGAATATTAGCATGAATGTCACACAGGAAAGCAGGGGCTTCTTCATTGGACTAAAGGTCCACTACACATGTGGAATACTCGCTTTGAGTTTCCAGTATTGCCAAGAATTCATGTTTGAGGAGCTCACAGGTCACAGAGGTGAACCCAATACAATTATTTGCCAAATGGACATAATATCAAGCCGCTCTCTAAAACTGCTTTCTTCTTCAAAACTTTTCTTCTTCTAAAATTGCTGAGAATTGAATTCAGAGTTAAGCTCATGCTAAGCAAGAGCTCTGAACTAATGCTAGTCACTCAGCTTTTTTACATGTTTAGTTTTTGAATTCTTTTTTTTTGAGTTATTTCCAGTTTTAATTCTGTAAAATAATATTTTACACTTTCTTTTCAGTGGTACATATTGGCATGAGTGGATTTGGAACTTTATTTTTTTTTTTTTCAATGCAGTTTATTCAGGAACCTTGAACAATCATCTGACCCTGGGGAAAGCCAGCCCACAGCTTAAATAGCCTCTGGGTAGCCAACCTCAGCGTGCCGCATGGGCAATGCAGATAGGTCCACATACATGGAAGCAAGCCAGATCCTTGGCCTTAGCCAAATGTGGAGTTGTTTGTGACAGAGAGCACCCACCATCGGGAAGGTGGAAGGCAGAAACCAGCTCCATCTTTAAGGCACGGCATTATGCAGCTCTCTACAGTTCCCCCTTTTTGTTTTAGACGCATCAGGCAAGAGTAGAGGTCTGATCTCTGATATTAGAAATAAATTGGGACTTTGTACAGATGTTCATTTAGGTGTGATTCACCCAAAGAGCATCAGACCATCCGATACCTTTTTCTCAGAGGCGGGACCTGGGGCATCAACCCGTATGCAATCAGACATGCTCTTCTCTGGGTCCAAAGCGGCTGACCCTGAGTGCAGTGCTTAGCCTCGCATCCTGAGCGTAACATTTTAGCTTTTTATGGTAGCCAACCATGCTTGGGGAGACCGTCTTGCCCCTGGGGGCAATGGTCTCCTGAACCTACTCAGACCTCAGACACCACCACTGCTAGTTCTAGAACTAATGCAGGATGTTCCAACGAGGGAGTTAAGGCTTCTCATATTGTATCCTCTAAGTCCACACCTGTTTGTTTATATCCCCCATTTTTATTCACTGATAGCCAGATAGAGCCAAGTAATTGTGGTAATGATACTTGCTTTTTTGCCCAATGCTGGAATGATAGCGAATTTAGGTATGCCCTGGTTACTCGCATGCCTCGCTGGGTGCCTGTGCCCGTTGATGCCCCTCACGCTATGACTCTCTTCAGACAGAAAAGGGATCTTGGAATTACAGCCACCATTGTTACTGCCATCTCATTGGTGGCTGTTGGAGCTACCACCGCGGCATTAGCCATGAGTCATACTGTGCAGACTGCTCAGACCCTGAACAATCTTTTAGCCAATGTAGCTCATGCCTTAGATGTACAAAAAGGAATTAATGCTCAACTAAAAGGAGGCTTGAGGGTGTTCAATCAGAGGATTGACCTCGTGTAGGAGCAAATTGATACCCTATGGCAAATCGCTCAACTTGGCTGTCAATGAAAGTATGCTGGACTTTGAGTCACTAGCATACAACATGAGAATTTTTCCTGTGCTGCAAATCTGTCTAAACAATTGTCTAGCTATATTTTAGGTAATTAGACTGGAGAATTCGATACTACGATGGAGCAGCTGAGAGTGGCCATTGTCACGGTAAATTCTACCAGAGTGGACGCAGGACTAGCCACAGGATTATCATCATAGATTGCTGCAACCATGAATCATCTGAAGGAATGGGCGGGCATGGGAGCATTAGCAGGCCTTCTGGTGTTGGTCTCCTTGGTTTGCCTGTGGTATATATGCAAGATTAGAGTCTCACAACAGCGTAATGCAGCCATGATCATTCAGGCCTTTACAGCCATTGAAGTAGTTTTCAAATTCTTAGCGATCAGATTTTAAACCTAATGTATCGTTGTTCCAATCTGCATAAGTTGTTGCTAAAGACAAAATCCATATAATTTTTTAAAATCAATATGTAGTCTTTATAGATATGTAGTACATTTGTTTAATGTTTGTCACAAATATTACTAGAATTTTGGAGGAATTGTTAATATATATTTAGAATTCCATTTACATTCTATTTTTTATTTATTTTTAATTTTTAAAATTATTTATTTTTATTTATTTACTTAGTTTTAGTTACATTGGTGTTTCCTACATGTATGTCTGGAAGGGGGTGTTGGATCCCCTGAAACTGTAGTAACAGACAGTTGTGAGCTCTCCTGTGAATGCTGGGAATTAAACCAGAATCCTCTGGAAGAGCAACCAGTGGTCTTAAAATGAACTATCTCTCCAGCTCCTGATTAACATTTTATAATTGCATATATATTAGCTTATTTAAAGTGATAGATATGCATTTCATTACAGCAGAATCACCAGCGATTGAAATTTTAATATAACCAAAATTCTGGTAAACAACAACAAAAAAACTTATTTTTCTTCATAATTTATAAAACCTCAACATTTGATGTAGTAGTGTTCATATTATAAATTTAGTTTAAATTTTATAAAAGAAGACGAATATTTAATTGAAAACTTGGGAAAATAGATACAGGACTACAGTGAAAGGAATGAGAAATTCACAAACTAAAACTTAAATACAAAGTTTTACCTTTTCTAGTTGACCTGATTATCATTGGTAAGATTATTTTTGCTTATTTTAAATATAACCCAGGACGTGGTTGAAAATAAGCACAAAGGCTCTACTGTACTGAAAACAGAAACAAGCTGAGATTTAGATATTTCCCAGAAAGACATAAATTATTTATATGTGAAAGAGCTTGGATGACATCAGATTTACAAGTGAGTATTCACTAAGTACACAGGGAAGGAGATTGCAGAAATATTATGCTTTAGAAACATTTTCTTTTCTTCCCCAAAATAGGTACTACAGGAACTACTTTGTGTCTTGGAAGAGAAATCTATCAGTTTCCTGAAAAGTATTATGAATGAGAATTCAACTTGATGTAAACAGATTAGAAAGTCACACTTACACAGGAAATGAAGCTCACTGATTCAGCTAGACTTATAAATAACCCCGTAAATACTTCTGTCTCAGGCTCCAGTCTGCTGGGTTTAAAGGGGCAGAATGCTGTGACTATCTTCATGCTGTGATTCTTCCAGAATGCCAAGAATCTAGCAAAGCACCCTCATACATTTCTATCAAATATTTCAACTAAACCTTAAGTCCTGACAAAAATACTTTAAATGATGATGACAAGAAAATGATGAATAGAAGAAGAAAACAGAGGAAATCACAGTAGAGGAGAAAGAATGTTCTATAGCAAATAGCATTAAATATATTTTACTCTGTTCAATACAAACAGAGAACATTATATTAAGTGTACACATTTGTTGTTTACCTACAACAGTTACAAAAAAGTATATTTAGAAGAAAAAAGCAACTTCATGAAAATGAAATCATGGTTAGCCAAACTTTTTAATAAACTTATGTAACAGGGAATCAACAAAATTAAACTGAAATATGTTTGGATGTTTGATAAAAAAGAGAGTATTTTAAAATACTAAATAATAAAGTGTGATTTCTTAGCTGTAATTTTGTACCATATGAATGTACAAGCCCCTACAGGCCAAAAAGAAGGCTACACATTCACTGAAAATAGAGTTTGTGTGTTGGGCTTTATAATTTTTTTTTTAGCTTCAATATTATCACGGAGGTATTATCTAACCTGCTGTTGCAAATAATAATACACAGACACCTGCTGTTAGGTTTTATAATTGCCTATTTACCTCCTCACCTTCTATTTGACCTTAGCTATAAGGTCTCATCAGGACTGATTTCATTGTCTTCCTCTGTGGCCTGGCAAGGATGCACCCCCCCCCCTCAGGGGGAGATGTGATACCCCAACCAAGGACAATGCATAGAAAGGACCTAAAACCCTGGCTCTGATGTAGTCCATAGACTTAGTCTCCAAGTGGGTCCCTAAAAAGTGGAGCAGGGGCTTTCTCTGTCATGAACTAAGTGGCAGGTTCTCTGATCAATAGAAAACATATTAAATGAACTTTATTTTATTTAGCCTATAACAGCTGTAATTGTTTGACTATTTAAATCTAGAACAGAATTACAATTTTGTAAAACTACACATAACTAGATAGAATTGTTTTTATAAGGAATTTCATTTAATTTAAGAATGTTCATGGGTGAAGGAATGATTGTCCAGTAATAAAGCTCACCAGTTTGTCAGAGGGTCTGGTTTCTGTTCCCTATACAAAACTGAGCAGCTGATACATAACTCTAGTTTCAATGAATACAAAGCCTTCTTTTTGGCCTGTAGTGGCTTGTACATTCATATGGTACACACACATATATATATATATATATATATATATATATATATATATGTGTGTGTGTGTGTGTGTATGTATATATATTTATATATATATACATTATATTATAAATAAATAATAGAATTATTATCTATTCATACAAACATAGGCTAAAACTATGGCCTTCATGTAAACTTGCTTGCCACCAGTGCTATTGACCTGAATGCAATTCCCAGGACCCTCAAGTTAGAAGGACAGAATTTTCATCCTCAAATTTTCTTTGACTCAAACATATACTTAGATGTACATAAAAATTGCACTAGATTTTAAAATTTAAATCAAAGTATGTTCAATAAAAGTAAAAACCAAAATATCTTGGCACAGGGGTCTTTTCTGAGACTGATACTCCAACTAAAGACCATTCATGACTATAACCTAGAACCCCTGCTCAGACGTAGCCCATGGCAGCTCAGTATCCAAGTGGGTTCCCTAGTAAGGAGAACAGGGACTGTTTCTGACCTGAACTCAGTGTCTGGCTCTTTGAGCACCTCCCCCTGAGGGGGGACAGCCTTGCCAGGCCACAGAGGAGGACAATACATCCAGTTCTGATGAGACCAGATGAGCTAGGGACAGATGGAAGGGGAGGAGGACGTCCCTTATGTGTGGACTTGGAGAGGGGCATGGGAGGAGATGAGGGAGGGAGGGTGAAATTGGGAGGGGGAGGGGGACTATAGCTGAGATACAAAGTGAATAAACTGTAATTAATATAACAAATACAAATTTAATTTATAATAAGTAAAAACATTTCATCTGCATAGTGAGACCGTTGTTTAAAGACTCAGGACAAGTAAGCAATGCTTGAAAAATTATCATGATCAAGTTAGCAATTAGTACTATGAATCTTTAAAGTCAATAAAACATTTATAATGATGACTCTTAAAAAGAATAAATAATTTAAATCAATAATCTGATCAACTTCATACTAGTTTATACAATTAAAAAGGGGCCTTGATGGTGAGGAAGACTTTTTACCCTCAGCATTCCTTCTCATTTTATGTCACAAGTGATTTTCCCCAGAATTTATAGAAGAAATAATGCCATTTACTGAAATTTGTTCGCAGAAGAGGGAGAAAAATAATGATTTCTCACACCCTGTTTTTAGTGAGCAAGACACTACCAATTTCTCACCACTCATCACGTTCCATATTTTTTCAAACTTCCACCAATTACCATTTTACAATCAAAATGGCATATTTTAAACTTTCACATGAGAGAGAACATACAGTACTTTTCTTTCTGTGTCTGATATATTCAATTAACATAATGTCCCCCAGTTCATCCATTTTGCTACAAACGAGAGGATATCATTCTTTTTTATGGCTGAATAAATTTTAATGAGGACACAAAACTTTTATTTTTAATGAGAATCACTAAAAAGTCTTGATGAAATGGACTTCATTAAGATTTTGAATTTATGTTCATTGATAGACACTACACTGTTACAGAACAGGAAAAGAATCCAGACACAAGAGTAAACATGTAAAGCCCCAGTATTCAAGAGGTTGAGGAGGAATATTTTAAGTGTGAAACCAACCTGGTATATTAAAATGGAACTTATCTCAAAGAAGAATGATTCAATAATGAGACAAACTAAATAAGTAAAATGAAAGAAAAATGAAACCTAAGTCTAAATACATGCTCAAGTAGACATATAAATAGACCCTGCAAGCTACAATACCATTTTGCCTGGCAAGAGATACTTAAAACTGCAATGTGGAATGAGTATTATTGGAATAATCAGCTACTCTATGATTGGATCTGAGGCACACTCCATAGAGGGAAATATGTTCAGGACCTTGTCAAAGGTCCATGGCTGGCAAGATACAGATTTGAAGAGTAAACCTCCAATGTTATTTTTTATGGATCAGTGGAAAAGTAGTCAAACCACCTCTTAAACTTTACCATTTTAATCATAGATTAGAGAAACACTCATCTTTAATTGGAAATGCTTCTTTTGCAGTTAGAAAAACTAATGGAGATAATAAAGTTTGGTCAAGGCACTGAAACAAATTATTTTTCAATGTTCGCCAAACAGTCTACTCTGAAACTAGGGAAAAAAAAATCAAAATGCAAAAAGCAAAAGGTAAGAGATAGACCTATGATGTTTTGCCTACGCTCATATGCATTTGTGACATTCATAACATAACAGCATCTGTGGTTGTCTGTATTGGGGTACACAAACCTGATCTGGAAAATAATCAATCTTACCGTATTTTATACAACTGAAAAGGATCCTTGATTACGAGAAACACTGATTTAGCTACAGGTTAGGCTGGGATTCATAGAGACTTGTTCACACACAGTAGACAATGGCAATCCACCATTACAGGAGGATTGATGGAAAGTCATCATCTTCACTAACACAACTGGTGGTGAGATAATAAGGCTGCAGCCCGAGGCCATTTAGGTTCTTATATTCTCTGAAAAGGCTTGTGGTACTTTGTGTAGCCAGATATGAAGTTATGTTAAATTTAAGCAATTTCAATCTCATGACAATGTAATAGGAAATTAGAAAGAGCAATTTAGACTACTCAGTCAAATTCATGTTCTTTGAAGTTGTGTTGATTAACACTTTGTATCCAGAAGTCAGATGTAAATCAGCAACACTGTGAATAAGAAGATTTGGGCTAATACAAACCTACAGCAACTTTGTAGATGACAGTACCTATAAAATAGAAAAGACACTCATAGATATATTGTTGAATTAAATAAGGTAGACAACAGAGAAAACTTTATTTTTTTCTATTTACATAAAATGTATAAGGCAGGGCAGTGATAGCAATGAAATTAATGAGAATAATCCTACACGAAGACCTGTTCTTGCTCTTCTGCGTCTTTATATTGGAGCTATTAGAATGTAAACATAGACTGCATTAGAGCATATGCTTGAATACTTTCTCCCAAAATAAGAAAATATTCATTTGGCTTATAGAATATATATGGAATTTTATTAATTGTAATATTTTTATTATAATTTTCTAGAAGCAATCACTTACCTTAGTGTATGAGCACTCCAGTGAGAGGAGAGATGAAGAGCAAAGACCATGTGGTAAACCAGTCTGACAATTAAAAGTGCATCAGAGCAGAGGCTGAGACTCATAACCAAAGTTTGAGGAGAGTGCAGGAAATCTAAGAAAAGAAGGGGGAGATAGACCACTAAAATCTGTACATCTAAAGAAGCAAAACAAGAAAGAAGGAGGACCTGGGGTAAGATAATCAGTCCTTACTTAGAAAGACATATGGGATGGACAATGGTAGTAGGAGAAAACAAGAATCAGGACAGGAACCTACTGCAGAGGGCCTCTGAAAGACTCTACCTAGCAGTGTATCAAAGCAGATGCTGAGACTCATAACCAAACCTTGGGCAGAGTGCAGGGAACCATATGAAAAAAGAGGGAGTTAGTATGACCTGAAGAGGACAGGAGCTCCACAGGGACCAAGTATACCTGGGCAAAGGGGTCTTTTCTGAGAATGATTCTCCAACCAAGGACCATGGATGGATATAACCTAGAACCCCTGGTCAGACATAGCCCATGGCAGCTCAGTGTAAAAGTGGGTTCCACAGTAAGGGGAACAGAGCTGTCTCTGACATGAACTCTGCTGCTGGCTCTTTGACCTGTCCCCCACCACCACCACCCTGAGGGAGGAAAAGCCTTGCTAGTCCACAGAGGACAATGCAGCCAATCCTGATGAGACCTGATGAGCTAGGGTCAGATGGAAGAGGATTAGGACCTCCCCTATCCATGGACTTAGAGAGGGGCAAGGAGGAGTTTAGGGTGGGATTGGGAAGGAATGAAGAAGGGGGCTGTAGCTGGGATACAAATTAAAACAAATTTAATTAATATAAAAATTTAATTAAAAAACAAGATGAAAAAAAAAAAAGACCAGGAGGGGCAGGAGGGGACAAGAGCTCCACAAGGAGAGCAACCGAACCTAAAAATCTGGCACAGGGGTCTTTTCTGAGACTTATACTCCAACCAAAGACCATTCTTGTATATAACTTAGAACCCTTGCACAGATGTAGCTCATGGCAGCTCATTCTCCAAGTGGATTCCCTATTAAGGGGAACAGGGACTGTCTCTGACCTGAATGCAGTGGCTAGCTTTTTGATCACCTTTCTCTGAGGCAGCAGTAGCCTTTCCAGGCCACAGAGGATGGCAATGCAGCCAGTCTTGATGAGACCTGATAATCTAGGGTCAGATGGAAAGGGAGGAAGACCTCCCCTATCAGTGGACTTGGAGAGGGTCATGGGAGAAGATGAGAGAGGAAGGGTAGGATAGGGAGGAAAGGACAGAGGAGCTATAGCTGGGATACAAAATGAATAAACTGTAATCAATATAAAAATAATATTTTAATAAAAAATGTTCTTAACATGTCTTCTTGGTCGGTTGTGGTGGTACAAGCTGTTGATAGGATTTGCTGAAGAAGGCAGAAGCAGGAGGATGAACTCAGTGGTTGGCTCTTTGATCACCTTCCCTTGGGGGGTGCAGCCTTGACAGGCAACAGAGGTAGACAATGCAACCAGTCCTGATGGGACCTGATAGACTAGGGTCAGATGGAAAAAGAAGATGACCTCCCTATCAGTGGACTAGGGGAAGGGCATAGAGGCAGAAGAGCGAGGGAAGGTAAGACTAGGAGAGGATGGAGGGGGTTGCAGAGGAGATACAAAGTGAATAAATTTTAATAAATAAATATATAAATAAAATTAAATTTAAAAAAGTGTTTTCTTTATTACATTATTTCTAGTGGATAATTTTGCTTTTTTCTTTTGTTGATTTGTGCCAACTTTCATTCCCTAGCACACATTTCCAATGATTTACTAATTTCAAAACTGAGATCAAGAAAAATCTGTAGCAGATTAAAACTGGAAGTATACTCACATCCAAAAGGCATCTAAGTGTTAAATAATGCAGATTGGTCTTAACAAAAATAATTTTTCATATAACAAGCAGAGACTTTACCATATATTGCAGTACAAAGAAATGTGAGTGTAATTGGGGATCAATATTACATGTTTGTCTTGCTTTCGTGCCAGTCTGAAAGATGAATAACTTCATTGAACTGATTAACAATTGTCTTTAACATACTTTGGCTCCAACTGTGTGTGTATGAATGATTTGCTTGCATAAAGTACTGGTGAACAAATTGACTCTTTGGTTTTAATCTTTAAATTACCTAGTCAAGACACTGTAGAATGAAGTGTGAAAACATACATATATCTCAATGTATCTCCACATGTACACCTGAGTTATTTGAACTGAATGTCGGTTTGTTTACTACTGTGTGTATTGACATTATAGCACACAGCCTGTGGAATGCAAAACTTCAGCTACAACGCCTGTCTAATTTTGGAGGTGTGAAAAATCTTTATGTTTATCTTTAATATTTTGCTAACTTCAATGAGAGAAATAAAGTTGTCAAGATTTGTGAGCTCGTCCCTGAGATAACAACATTGTGGGGATTATCACTAAATGTAGATAATGTTTTCTAGGCCCTTGAAAATCACATCGGATTTATGTGTATTATAACCTATCCTTGAATGTATTCTGGCTGTGACCTTATATTCATCTGTTTTCCATTACTACATCAAAATACCTAAATCTAGATATGTTTTTAAAGGACACACACATATTTCATTCAAGATATTCAAAGAAATGAAACCAGTATAACCTTGTCTCTGGTGAAGGCCTCAGAGCAGATAGTATCACAATGATGGTGCTACATGCGAGAGAAAGATGACATTGTCAGATAAGAAGGACAAGATGAAAACTCTTCTCAGAACAGCTCACTCTTCTGAGCACCAGAACACCGTCTGTGAAAACTATTCACTCCTGTTCAAGGACCTCAGTGATCTTTTTGCAGTTTCTACTTAGAGATCTCACAGACTAAAGCCTCAAAACGGGCCCAAACTTCCAAAGCAAGATCACTAAGGAACAAGGTACATATAAACCACAGTGTGTATGTACAGAGGGAGAGGGGTTTGCATGCACAGAAATAGGATCTCCTAGTGTTTCACAGGAGTAGGGAAACAGACACAATGTATCCTACACCCACGTTCAGAAATATGGATATAGAAAAAGGTCCCATCTATAAAACATAGTTCTCAAATTAAAGGGACTAAAAAGTTATAGAAAACCAAATTCCTATTATTAGATAATATGTAGAACTAAGAAATGACTGGGGGAATTAAAAAGCAGAGAGTAGTAGTCACCATGGCTTAACTACTGAGCCCCAGAAGTTTGTAAAATGTGTTGAATTCGTAGGTATTATAACATAAACATACTACATCATAAATATGTAGAGACTACTTACAGATACACTGAGAGATAATTTTTAACTTATTCTCAGTCCCATCTAAGAAGAATTTTGTCTTTAATATTAGTAAAAAATAATGCATTCGATTCAAATACTAAATATAACACCTGGAGAAGATACTGTAAAGTGTTTGCTGTACAACCACATGAGAGTATAGTACCTCACTGTGAGACAAAGCCCAATAATGTGAGATAGTATCCTGCAACAAAGAGACAGAAACAGAACAAGATAGAACTCAAAACATGAATCAGGTTCTATGGATTGAACATTTCTTTTATAACATCTTAAAATAAAAAAATCATTTTACTAAATTATTATATTTGAGGGGAGCTTATAGACAAATTCTCTTTAATATAAGTAGAACTATAATAACTAAGCACATGAGATGTAGAGATGGAATGTTGGTCTTCTATTCGTTTTATTTTTAATATGTTTTATTTATTACAATTTATTCTCTTTATATTCTTTTGGGTCTTCCTAACATTGTATTAAGCTCAACTGGATTATTTAATATGATACCTGGATAGATACGGTCCACTGATTTAGATGTATTAAATTTTAAAAAGCTGACATGAACTCAGTGTCCTGCTCTTTGACCACCTCCACCTGATGGGCGAGTAGCCTTGCCAGGCCACAGAGGAAGACAATGCAGCCAGTCCTCATGAGATCTGATAAGGTAGGGTCAGATGGAAGGGGAGGAGGACCTCCCCTATCTGTGGACTTGGAAAGGGGCATGGAAAGAGATGAAAGAGGGAGTGTGGGATTGGGAGGAAATTAGAGAGGGACTTACAGCTGGGATACAAAGTGAATAAACTGTAATTAATATAAAAATAAACATTTAATTAAAAAATTTCAAAGCTATTTTATAACAGGATTACATAAATGTTTGAAGAATCTTGGCTATATCAATGTACATTAAAGAAAGGTAAGGGGAAATGAAGTGATTACATTATAATCTCAAAAATTAAAAAAAAAACTGTTTTTAAAAATGAGCCCTGCTACCTAGGAATGATCAAAACATATTGTGTGAATACGTTTTAAAATTAAGTATAACAATTAAAAGGCAATTCAGACTGATACTGTGTAAAATCTTTGGTGACACCACTTACTGTATCAATTTTATGACTGTTAATATCTCTCAGCCAATATTCTAAATAGATCAGACCATTGTAGACATTTTCTAATAACATCCATGCTTTCTTACAGTCTGTACTTTTTATTAATCCCAGGAAGATTAAACATTCTTAAGGATTAAAAACAAATCTACTACCCACCAAGGATAAACTTCATTTTTTAAAATACATTTTAATTAAAATATTATTATAAAACAGTAATTTAAATATAATCATAAATATAATTATAAATCATGTATTTTAAATATCCATGTAATAGATATCCTTACTACTGATTACTTATTACTTACTTATAGTTCATTTTATAGAACTTATCATTACATATAATTTTTTGTCTTGGGTGGAACCAATAAGATTTTGAGGTCTTCTATATTAGCATGTCAATTAATCCTATCATTTTTTAGGTCTTTTATGTGTATCCATTTCTAGGTAATAGAGTCTCACAGCAGATTTCTTGGTATTTTTGTTCTTAAAATCTTCCCTCCCCTCTTTCATAATGTTATATGACCCACATACATGTACAAGCTATGCTGCTGGTTCATCAATTCCAGCAGTCTTCCCCACATCCCAAAGATCTCAGCATTGTGCACAGTCAGTTTGCTGTGGTGGGCTTATTTGTCAAAAAGTCTAGTTTCAAGAAACTGTGGTACATTTACAAATGGAATACTACTCAGCCATTAAAACAAGGAAATCATGAAATTTCCATGCAAATGGATGGAACTAGAAAAGGTCATCCTGAGTGTGTACAGACCCAGAGGGACGCACATGACATATAGTAACTTATACACATATTTTAGTCATATACTACAGGATAGCCATACTACAATGCACAGATTACAAGAAGAAAAGCCCTGTGGACATCTTAGGCTTCATGTTGGCCCACTAGTACGGAAGGGTGGGACTGGGAGCAAAGGAGAGAGGGGCCTATCCCCAATGTGTAAATTGAATTAATTAGTAAAAAAGACTAGCTTCAAGCTGTGGGCTGGCTTTCCCCAGGGTCAGAAGATTGTTCAAGGTTCCTGAATAAACTGTATTGAGAAAAAAAATAAAAAAGACTAGCTTCTTGATGAGGAATTATAGCTACACTTATTACTGTGTATAAAGATAAGCTTAGAGATGCATTCAGAAATTACATTTGTTTAGCCAAGGATATGGCCGTAGATTCTCCTCTCAGTTGCATTACATCACTATCCCAACAAATTTGCTTAGTTTTTAGTGACTGTCATGATTTCCCTCCTGTTGAGTGGCCTTCAGTTCAGTTAGAAGTTCATTGCCATGTGAGTGTCACAGACTGAGCTTCACTTGCTGTGCTGGTCATGGTTGCAGTTTATAGGTGCCACAGCTGAGCAAGAAGATAAATTGCTTTTCTTCTGCGGCAGCTTGCATAGCACTTTCTGGTATGATGGAAGCAGGACCAGAGGAATGGAGTCTTGCATGTCTGATCGAAACTGAAAACCTTTCCTCTTAATCTTTACACTGCAGTGTCATCAGTGACCAAGGTATCAAGTCATGTTGCTAATGAACAACAAACAAATTGATAAACTACTTACAAAAGTAGACAAGATTTTTTTTTTACAATTTAACAATGGTAGTTACATAGAGAAAACATATCTACTTACGTGATTAGAATGTGACCATAATTAACTAGTCACACTGTGTACAAACACCAAGTTTCGCTTTGCAATGAGACAGTTTACAATAGGATGAAAATTTCTAGTTATCATTCCACATATGAATCCACCATATTTTACCAACTTACCATTAGAAAAATACTTTCATTTTTGGGTGAGAGTGATTTGTTTCATAAAATGTGAATGTATTCATTACTCTTGTTCAATAAATTTTAATAATTGATGGTATCAACTTAATATAATATCTATCTCTTTTTTATTTCAAAATAATCCTGAGCCAGAATGATAAATTGCCTTTTCTGAGCTCAGAGTCATGGTCACCCAAACCAAATAAATTAAGAAGAGTTAACTACATACTTGTGTTGGATTAACCTATTCTGTATAAGATAAGAAATAAACTTCTTTCTTCATTAGTTGTGAGTACTTTTATTTCTGAAAATGCTTTTTCCTTTTTAACATAGAGTGTCAACTATTTGAATAATAACCTGCAAAGAGAATCTCACTGGAAATACCTAAAGTTTTTGTTTTTCAAGAAAAATAGTGTATGTCTGTGGTAAAGATTAAATGGCTTTTAGCATTTAATCATGTAATTTTTTTCTTGTTTTTCATTAACCAATGGTCTTGTGAGTTTTCTTAAAGTGTTTTTCTTCTTTTATTATTGCTGGAAAAAAAATCCCTAAAATCTTAGGTTATAAATGCACTACTTTAGTTACTATGTCTTTAACACTAAAATGAACTACCTTAGTTACTCTATCTTTAAAACCTCTACAGAGGGTTGTGGAAATGGCCCAGTGACTAATGGCACTTGCTAGTTAAGCATGCGGACCTGAGTTCTAATCTCTAAGAAAGGCTGGGAATGGCTGCACGTATCTGTATCACTGTGCTGGGGCACTGAGATAGGGGAAAGCTGGAAGCTCAATAGTCAGCCCACTGCACAAAATAAAACCTTTAGGGACTGTTGTAATGGTTCAAGGCAAAGAAAACAAAAGTAGAAACAAATCAGATATTTCTGGACATGTGTGAGGGCACACGCACACACACGCTTCACAGATATTTTAATAAAATTTACGTTTGTTGATAAAATAGTTGACATCATTCAGAGTAAAGGCTAATTTTATTGTCAGTTTTTATTTGAACAGACGGCATGCCAAATTTGTGAAGCGTTTGATTTCTCTTAAGTATGCCGACCCACCATAAGCTCATAGGTTCACTGGTCTTGTCATGGCCTAAACCATTGCATATTCAAACATAATAATTCAGATTTAGGCAATTTGTGAAAACATTTCAAATCAGAGTTCCTTTGAAAACCTTTTTACAAACAAATTTTCCTAAGCAATTTTGGAAGTCAGAGAAAATGTTCCTTGCGATTTCATTTTGTGTTCTTTCTTGGGGGAATATAAAATATAAACATAGATTGTGTATGTAGCAAACTTTTTAACATGTCAGTTTCATAAGATGACTTTGCCAGTGTTTACTTTGGTATTTACACTATAGCTTGTATAAACAAACTGGCAAAAAATGATCTGGGATGGATTTAATATAAAAATTTTAACAGCTGTGCCCAGAAAATCAGAATAAAATAAAGGACAATGCTGTAACAATGCCCTCCAATTTGTTCACACAGAAAGTATGTGAAATACGGAATAAAATAAAAACACATATATTAAAAAAATACTGATAGCAAGCATTAAATACTGACTAGTAACTTTATCAAAGATATATAATTGTTTATGTCATGATATAATAATAGGTATTAATTTTTGAGAGACTTACTATGCCTGGTATACAGAATCCTTCTATGTAATTAGCATATGTTACTATTTCACTTGGTTTTTATAATATTCCCTGAAGGTTATCATTTTCCTATGCCACAAAAAGGTAAAAAATTAGGTGGAAGTCATATAGTTAAAAAAATAGGGCCTGTAATATTTTCTATGATGCTATGCATGTACATGTTGGTAGCTGACCCTCTTTCTCCACGGACTCCATCTCTACAGGTCTGAGCAAACATGAAATTCATCCATCTTTCTCTCTGTGTGCGCATGTTTAGTAAAGAATTCTGATCTTCTCCGTTTTAAAAGATAACATCTAAAATTTATCCCAAGTAACCTTGAAACAATTTAAGGGATACTGATTTAAGTGTCTATTACATGAACATAATTTTCTATTTTTTCAATGGGACAAGATGATCCACAGATTTGGATAGATCTCAAAGCCAGTCCCTTGGAGAGGTGAACAGCAGACAGAAACACTTCATTTCACCCAGTATTTATAACCAATGTAGTGATGTTCATTCACACTCAGAGCTATTAAATAAGAAGATAATTTTATTGACTCTATTCTTAAAAAAAAATTCTCATTCCTCAAGAATTTTTAAAAACAGAACTCATAGTGACTCTATCAGATTGGAGCAATCACAAATGAGGGAAAAGGGATGTGTTCCTATTCACACATTTTGTCAATATTCGGCTCTTCAACAAGTGGTGCTGAAGAAGAGAGTGACTATTTACTCTTATATTGAAAAAGCTGGAAATAATGAAAGTTAAATTTCAAAGGGGATCTTTTTCTTTGAACTTAAAGACAATATAGGATCCTCATATACTTTATTTTATTTCTTTCCATTTCAGTAAACACTAAATTTTCATTTTATTTTAAATTTTCTTTGAAATCCTTACCATGTATATAAATCTTCATTCCACTCCTCTTAACATTTATAGTATCAGTAGCTCCAATCATATACACAGGGGAGCTTCTACATAAATATATGTGCTCTGATTATAATTAAAGCATTTCATACCGAACTTTAAGCAATATTTGTTTAAAAAGAATTAGATAAATTGCCTGGGT
The DNA here is from genome assembly GCF_030254825.1 of Meriones unguiculatus. Classification (NCBI taxonomy): domain Eukaryota; kingdom Metazoa; phylum Chordata; class Mammalia; order Rodentia; family Muridae; genus Meriones; species Meriones unguiculatus. The sequence continues at coordinate 51,231,316 of NC_083363.1, forward strand.
TTCTCTTTTCTTCTCTCTGTGGGCCTGATGATAGCGAAAAGGAGATGAAGACAGCAATGTAAAGCTGCACAGCCTTGTTGAATCGTTTTGTTAATTCAGACACCTGGATACCTGTTGCAATGATAGAAGAGACAGTCTTCAGAGGGAGCACATCCTCTTAAAGGAAAGAGAGTGTGTTAGAGTATGTTACAGGTGTTCATTACTAAATGACATATTTCTCTTATAAAATGAATCTTGATTAATCATAATTTATGCTTACATATTGAAAAGAGAAAGCATAAACGAAATATCCATAATTTAATAAACACGAATGTTAAATATTTATCTTATATGTAATTCTGTAGAAAAAGTGAGTATTTGGTTGCTGCACATCAACAGAAAGAAGCATATAGAAATTTTAGTAAAATTAGATATTAAATATTATTTTGCTTTTAATCAATTCCTGGCTTTCTAGAAACTGCAGGCAAATAAGGTAAAGCAGAGAATAGGAAAAAAGCCTTCTGGACCGAAGAACACACTGACTTGTCTCCTAGTACCAAGTGCTCAGCTATGCACACACGTGTCCGAGCAGCCTTATGCTGACTGAACAAGCAGTACTTATGTACTGTTGACTATAATGCATATACACATACATTTACTTGGGTTAAAACACCTAATGTAAAGTGATGCCATGAACTTGAAAGAGGAGAAGGAGGGATCGACGGGAATCTGTGGAGAGTGCAAAGGGAAGGGGAGAATAATGTAGCTATATTTAAAATGTCAAAATAAAAAGAAATGATTTTTTCAAATGAAATTAAAAACTACTCAGCTCAGTTCATAAGTTTGGCAATACACGGGTGCCCACACAACGGCATGCATGCAGAGCTGACCTTATATAAATAAACCACTAACGCTGACCATGAATTTTGGAGATGTCACATTTGTTTTTTCAGCTATATACCTATATCAGTAGCAAAATGTATCTCATAATACACTATAATTTTCAAAAAATTGGTTACAGTCACTCTCCTTAAACCAATTATGCTCTACAGAGGCATGCATATGGAATTTACCTGATATAAGTAAACCACTAATGCTGAGCATGAACTTTGGAGATGTAACATTTGGTTTTTCAGCTATATACCTATATTAGTAGCAAAATGCATTTCATAATACACTATAATTTTCAAAAAAAAATTGGTTACAGTCACTTTCCGTAAAACCAATTATGTTCTACAATTTGTTTCAGAATACTTAAACTCCTCAAATAATGAACAGTAAATAATTCTAACAGCCTGTCTCTTCATTGTACATTTGCAGTTGCACAAGAGACAAAGTGCATTTAAACACTGACAATTGTTTGAAAATAGCTCATAGTCCATTTAAAGAAAATAAGATTGAATGTCAGTTTATTTCTGTCTAACCAATACTCGGAGAGAAATAGTAGCTTTATTTTACTTACTTGCCATTTATTGCTTAAATTTTACAGGGTATTTTATCATATGCGACGTGTCCACCTATTAGAAACAATCATTCAGAGTAAGACAGGGATGGAGTGCATTATTTTGAGAGGTGTTTTTGTGAAAAAGTGATCCATTCTGGCCAGTCAAAACATTTCATCATAATATTTTAAGCTGTTGTTTCATTTGCAGAGTAATTTGTTGTTAAAGTATAGCACGAATGCTTGCTTCTGTAGTTAAGATGATTTATCCCTCAAGCCTGAATAATATTTTGTTTAAACTTGTTCTTGTTTCCACTGAGTTTTTAACTTGTATGTGATTTAATTGACATAGGTTTAATAACTATGTCCAGTACAATAAATCATAAAGTGTATGACTTTTACCTGGAATCTTTTTTTTCAAGTTGACAGCCTTTATTTTTTAATTATTTTAATATCAGTTACAGATTATTAACTTTGTATCCCAGCTGTATTTCCCCTTCCTCATTCCCTCCCAATCCCACCCTCCCTCCCTCATCTCCTCCCTGCCCCTTTCCAAGTCCACTTATAGGGGAGGAACTCCTCCTCTTTCATCTGACCCTGGTTTATCAGGTATCTTCAGGACTGGCTGCAAAGTCCTCCTCTGTGGCCTAGCAGGGATGCTCCTCCTGTGGATGTTGTGGGGAGGTCAAAGAGCCAGCCATTGAGTTCATGTCAGAAACAGTCCCTGTTCCCCTTACTAGGGTATCCACTTGGATACTTAGCTACCATGGGCTACATCTGAGCAGGGGTTCTAGGTTATATCCATGAATGGTCCTTGGTTGGAGAAACAGTTTCATAAAAGACCCCTGTGCCCAGATATATTTGGTCCTTGTGGACCTCCTGTCCTCGCCTGGTCATATTAACTCCCCCTTCTTTCATATGATTCTCTGCACTCTGCCGAACATTTGGTTATGAGTCTTAGTATCTGCTTTGATACACTGCTAGGTAGAGTCTTTCAGGGGCCCTCTGTCGTAGGCTCCTGTCCTGTTACTTGTTTTCTCCTACATCCTGTCCATCCCAGTTGTCTTTCTAAGTGATAACCTGCAATCTTTAAACGATTTGAGTGTATGTGGATGTTTAGATTATATCCAGCTTATTTGTAATAACTGCATTTGTTCCTCTCTCCTTTGTCTGTCAAATTCCAGATGAATATTTTATAATAAACTGTTCTGTGCTGTTGCATGATTAAATGTGTGTATTTCTTCGTCTCACGAAGTTATTACAAAAAGTGATGTCAATCACTTTACTTGGTGGCCACACATTGGATTCTGAATGTATTCTTTCTATTCAGCCCTTTTTAAAGTTATGAACTGGGTTTAAGAAACTGGAGTTTCTTCTATGAGCAGAAGTTATTCCTTCCCCCCCCCCCTCTATTACCCTGAATAACTGAATTTCTTTCCTTTATAAAAATGTTATGTGGTGGGAGGATTTTCTTTTCTGGTCAAATTTGTTGGGTGTTCTGTAGGCCTCATGTATTCTAATTGGCCTCTCCTTTAGCTTGGGGAAATTTTCTTCAATGATTTTGTTGAAAATATTTTCTGGGCCTTGGAGAAGGGAGTCTTCTTTTTCCTCTATACCTATTATTCTTAGGTTTTGTCTTTTCATATTGTCTTGCATTTCTTGGACGGTCTGTGTCAGGAATTTTTCGGATTTAACATTTTCTTTGACAGATACATCGATTTCTTCCATTGTATCTTCTACACCTGAGATTCTTTCTTCCATCTCTTGTAGTCTGTTGGTTATGCATATCTCTGTAGTTCCTGTTTTCTTCCCTAGATTCTTCCTTTCCATTATTTCTTCCATTTGTGTTTTCTTTAATTTTTCCAATTCTATCTTCAGGTCTTGAGTTGTTTTGTTTACTTCCTTCACCTGTCTGATTGTACTTTCCTGTTTTTCTTTTAGTTCCTTCAACTCTGTTTCTATCATTTCATTCAGTGTTTTAAGCATTTCCTTTCTAAAGGCCATAAACTGTTTGGCTGCAGCTTCCTCTATTTCTTTACGGATGGCAATATTCTGTTTGAGTTTATCTTCCTCTATGTCTTTACGAATCTTATTTGTTTCCTCTGTTATCTTCATGAGCATACTTGTTAGGTCATCTTCTTGGATTTCAGTTATGGTGGGGTGTCCAGGGCTACTTGCCCCTGGGTAACTGGGTTCTGGAGATGCCATTTTGCTCTGTCTTTTGTTGCTTGAGCTTTTATGCTGGCCTCTACCCATTGTGTTATCTTAGGTGTTTGGGGTTATTTTCTGGTGATTCCTGGGGATCCTGTGGTGGAGAGAATCCCCTTTGCAGAAAGCTGGTTTTTCCTGAAGGATGTCTTCTCAGCTTTTTGGGTATAGTCCCTGGATGGCTGGTGTTTTTTCAGGAGTTGCTCACCTCAGGGATACATGGGAGCATTAGCAGGCCTTCTGGTGTTGGTCTCCTTGGTTTGCTGTGGTATATATGCAAGATTAGATTCTCACAACAGTGTGATGCAGCCATGATCATTCAGGCCTTTACAGCCATTGAAGCAGGACATTCTCCCCAAGCATGGTTGGATACCATAAAAAGCTAAAATGTTACGCTCAGGATGCGAGGCTAAGCACTGCACTCAGGGTCAACCGCTTTGGACCCAGAGAAGAGCATGTTTGGTTGCATGCGGGTTGATGCTCCAGGTCCTGCCTCTGAGAAAAAGGTATCGGTCGGGTCTGATGCTCTTTGGGTGGATGATACCTAAACGAACATCGGTACAAAGTCCCAATTTATTTCTAATATCAGAGATCAGACCTCTACTCTTGCCTGATGCGTCTAAAACAAAAAGGGGGAACTGTAGAGAGCTGCGGAATGCTACGCCTTAAGGATGGAGCTGATTTCCGCCTTCCACCTTCCCGATGGTGAGTGCTCCCTGTCACGAACAACTCCACATTTGGCTAAGGCCGAGGATCTGGCTTGCTTCCATGTATGTGGACCTATCTGCATTGCCCCCGTGGCACGCCTGGGTTGGCTACCCAGAGGCTATTTAAGCTGTGGGCTGGCTTTCCCCAGGGTCCGAGGATTGTTCAAGGTTCCTGAATAAACTGCATTGAAAAAAAAAAAAAAGGATTATGGGCAGAAGGAACAATGAATGGTTAGTGAAGATACATAACCTAGGTATGGCCCCACGTTCAGTTATATAAATGGAAATTAGCCTGTATTTCGAAAAACCATTTTGGCTGTTCTATTGATACAAGAGAGTTTGTCTTTTTATATTTTATGATTTTGTTTTTCCATTTTCTATTTCATGTATGGTGAGTTATGGTGAAATTTTATTTAATCCATAGATTATGGATATAGAGATGTGATTTGGGAGCTAAAAACAGATTTATACCTGGTTAGAGCATTTCTTAGACATTGTATTATGCTTTGGTTACAGGGGACAATATGTGTTTGCATTTTAATAATGGTTAGCTGCTAAATGATCATAAAATGTGTTATAATAGAACATGCCATTTTCTACAAATATAGCTTTGAACCAAGAATGCTGGAACAGTTGCTTAAAAAAGAAGATACAAGAGGAGCATTCTCACATCTGATTGTTTTGTTGTAGTTGTTGTTTTTGTTTGTTTGTTTGTTTTTGTTTTAATAGTGGCAAATTGTAAAAAAAAAAAAAAAAACTGTTTTGTGTGAAACATTTAGCTTCATACTAATAAAAAACTAGTGAAGTTCCAAAAAAAAAAAATGTTAAGTAATCTAGGCAGTGGTAGGGTGGTGGTGGTGCAGGCCTTAATTCCAGCACTTGGGAAGCAGAGGCAGGCAGATCTCTGTGAGTTTGAGGCCAGCCTAGTCTACAAAGTGAGTTCAGTTCTGCCAGGGCTACACAGAAAAACCTTGTCTTGAAAAAAAAAAAAAAAGTTAAGCATTATCTGGGTTTATGCCCCACCCTTGGGCTTTTAGATTGGGAACCCCTACTCTCTGACCCTAGCCTATCAGGTTCTGTCAGGACAGTCTGCCTGGATAGTTTTCCTTTGTGGGCTGCCTAGGTGGCCCCACCAGGAAGAAGCAATCAAGGAACAGGGAACACGGTTCATTTCAGAGACTTTATCTTCTCTTGCTAGGGAACCCACATGGAAACTGAACTGTCAATGGGCTACATCTAAGCAGGGGGTCTAGATACTCTCTAGGTATGGTCTTTGGTTGATCCATCAGTCTCTGCAGCTCCCCACCCCCGCCATGGGCTCTGCTTCTTTTTGGCTTTGTTGGTCTCCTCTGTGTCTCCTATACCCACAGGGTCCTTTTATAACCCCCTTCTTCTGTAAATCTCATTGAGCTCTGTCCAAAGTTTGGCTGTGCGTCTCTGAATCTGCTTTGATCCCTTGCTGGTTGTAGTCTTCCAGAGGAGATTTGTGGTAGGCTTCAGTCCTGGTCCCTCTCTTTCAGTGTCTGCTTTCAGTGTCTATCCTGTTTTCCCTTACGAATGAAAATTAAACATCTTCCCTGGGGACCTCCTTGCTGTTTAGCTTCTTTTGTACGTATATGTTAGTATGTTTATTGTATATAATATAGCTAATATTCACTTATAAGTGAGTATATACCATGCATGTCTCTCTGCTGCTGGATACCTCATTTAGGATGATCTTTTCCCCTATCAATGGACTAAGGAAGAGGGCTAATGAAGGAAGAGGGACGGATCATGGGATCAGGAGGAGATAAGGTAGGGGTCTAAAACTGGGACACAAAGTGAATAAATTGTAAATAATAATAATAATGAGAAGAGGGAAAATGAAAGAATATGGGGAAGCACCTTTGGTGGTTTAAATGACAATGCTCTCACCACTCCCACCTTGGGCTCCTATATTTGAATGTTTAGGAAGGATTAGGAAACATTGCCTTTTCTGGAGGAAATGTTGCCTTGTTGGACAATGCATATGACTGCAAGGAGTGGGCGATGGTGTTAAGGTTTGAAAATCCCATGCATGCCCTAGACACACACTCTCTGTGCTTCCTGCTGCCTGTGAATCAGGATATAACCTCTCAGCTACTGCTCCACCACATACCATGCCTGTCTGCTATAATGATCATGAAGTCATTCTCTGAAACTGTAATCAAGCACCCAATTAAATGCTTTTCTTTTAGAGGAAGAAAGAAAGAAAGAAGGAAGGAAGGAAAGAAAGAAGGAAGGAAGGAAGGAAGGGAGGAAGGAAGGAAGGAAGGAAGGAAGGAAGGAAGGAAGGAAGGAAGGAAGGAAGGAAGGAAAGGGTTCTCTTTTTCTCTGATCACATGTCTTGGGTAGCTATTTTTCATCATAAAATTGAAGATCTTTTGGTGGCTTTTCCTTAGCTACATTTTCCCAGTAAGAGGGAAATAGCACTGTCTGCCTTCATTCTCTCTTATTTCTGTTAAAAAAAAAAAAAGTGAGATCCAGCTATGAAGCTAAAACAGCTTCTGTGAAACCAGAAGGCATCAGCATGAGAAAAGCAATCACAGAACAGTGGTCCATGACTCAATCAATAGCACAATCGGTTTTATCTAGTTTAAATGCTTTTTTCCCCTTTGAAAAAAAAATTATTTACATAATCACTAAAAGGCCTGGTCCCAGCCACCTTCCTTCCTTTCCTCCCAGTTCCTCCCTCCATCTTCTCTCTCTTCCTGCCCACTCCCACCAGCATTTCCCTTTCTCCTTTTGAGAACAGGGAGGCCTCTTAAGCACTTCAAGATGAACTAAGTACATCCTCTCCCACTGATGCCAGACATGACAGCCCGGCGAGGAGAAAGGAATCCAAACACAGACAACAGAGTCGGAGACAGCCACTACTCCCCTTCTTAGGGAGCCAAATGATGACCATATGATGCAAATTTGCTACATATGTGCAGGGTTTCTAAGTCTAGCCCACACAGTCTACCTGGTCTATATTCAGTCTCCGTGAGCCCCCATGGTACCAGGTTAGTTGACTCCGTAGGTCATCTTGTGGTGTCTTTGAGGCATCATGTATTATGGGTGCAAAGTATACACAGGATACACAGGTTTACTAGCTCTTAGGACAAGTAGGAGAGGGTGACTGACACATACATGCTCAGGAAGAAGCTGTAGCTGCTGTTCTATGTGTATGAGTGTATTCCCAGGCACAGGCAAAGGCTTGATTCAAATGCAGTGGAAAATTTGTACCTACTGGTGTGAACTCTGGAGGAAGACCAGTAATGAGAAATGAGAAAGCTGAAAACAGCTAAAGCCCTTCTCTTCTTTCTCATAGGCGATTATTCTAAATTTAGTGGTTCAGTATTTCTCGAGGTGTTCTCTGAGACTGAATGAATCACCAGCTTGCTGCCAGAAGCTTTAGTAACATGAGAAAAAAAAAAAAAAAAAACTCAAGACATCCTTGCTTTGCTGTTCGTATCTTTTTCTGAACTTCCACCATACCGCATCTCGTTTCATGAGTATGCCACATTAAAATTAGAAGATGAAGCATCTTTCTTTGGCATCTTATTTCTACAAGCCTAGGAAAATACTTGTGATGATTCCTCGTTTAAGGAATCAACAAGCTTATTCCTATTGTCCACTTCAGGGTGTTGAGACACTCTGCACTTCATGCTTACAGCAGAAGTGAAAGGGTAACTTTCTGTCGTTGCTTCATTTATAACCAGATTTGTCACATTCGTGGAGCCATGACCCTATAACTACGAGCCTGTTTTGGCCTGTATCCTGATGAACAGAATCATAATTACTTAAAAATTTTGATTTAAGATCTTGGTGACTATCAGAGTAAATAGATAACATAGATAGCAGCCATGTTTTAACATATTTTGGGCATCTTAGTATTTCTTAATTTTCTTGAGGTATTTCATAAAAATAATTATAAGTTAATTAGTATGCGATTCTTACAAAATAATGTTATATAGCAATTATTTAAATATGTTATGTGCTTTCATTATATATAAAATTAAGAATAAATGTTACCGTATATTTACATGCCTTTGTATCTGAATCACAGGGAAGTTTGTGTATAAAATTGTTAAGCCCCAAGAGAAGCACCAATACATCAAGATGGTTCATAGCCAGTCTCACAGTAATATGTCTGTGCTCTAGGCTGAGCAGCAATAATCAGGATAGAGTCTAAAATAGAAAAATGAATATCCTTAAACAGGTATTAAGCAGTAGAGGAATAATTCAAAGAAGGTTAAACCTTGTCACTTCTTGTAGGAGGCTCTGAATAGAAATATTTTCACAGAGCACAGTTAATTTAATTTGAATTTAAAATCTTGACTTCTCATTGACCCCCTTACTCTAAAACAGATGAACTAAAGACTTAATGGATTTCTTTAAAGTTAATTAGAATCTGGTTTAAAGCAGACACCCAATCCCAGAAGAAAAACTTTTACAGGTGTTACAGCCAAATCATTATTAAATAGTCTATACCGGAGTAGAAATACATTCAGTACAAAGACTTTGTATGACAGGACATGTTTCTTGCTCTTACTTCAGTATCCAGGCAAGAAAACATAGTTTCTTACGGCAAAATCACATATATGTACACAATACATAGATACACACATATGTAAATGTGTGCCTATTCACATGCATCCATATACGTGTATGATTGCTACATCAATAGCAGTATTTTTCCACAAAAAACCCTCTAATACTCAAAAGAAGTCTTAAATTAATAATCTCTAAAACTTGTATGATGGATAAATGTCACACATTTTTTATTGTTTTGTTGTGAACTGGATGTTTTTATCTTGGGTTTCCCGGCTCAGCCTGGTCAACATTGTGAACCTGGGACATTATATGTTGGATTCACAACTGTATCTAGACTAATGGTGTAGAGGAAAAAAAGTAGAAGGTATTGATGAAATCCATATTCTTGACTTTCTTATAAATTCGAATAGACTTAATTCTATTAATGTTTTCTTTTATTGTTTAGCGATAAAGTCATTTCCAATTTTTTTAAATGCTATATTTCTCTAAAATAAAATTTTCAGTTGTGTCATCAAGTTTTCTGTGACCACTTTATCCACAAGTAAAAGCTTTAAAGTTCCTCTGGAAAGATAACACGTTTCTGAGTCTACATCAGACAATTAAACCTTAAACCAAAGAAAGATCCTGACCTCTGATCTGTACTGGGAAAGGCTAGATTCAGATAGACAAAATGTGGATTACTGCCTTTTTTTTTTTTTTTTCTCGAGATGGGCTGAAGTGAGGAAAATGGTACTGTTTTTATCTCAAAAGGCCTTATTGGTCAGCTGTCAGCCATTGTCTGTCTTTAATCCGCCATTCTTCAAAGTTTTATTGCTTCTTTGGGCGGTAGATCACAGAATACTGGTTTATTCCAGAAGCAAACCCTACCAAAGCAACATGGGAAAATAAACATGAATGCAAATGTAAGAGCTATGTAGAATGTTCCATCTCAAAATCAGTGACTGATGACAGTTAGGTGGGGAAGGGAACATAGACTTTAGAAGAGAAAGAATGAACTTTTTTCTTTAGAATTTTGTGAATAGGTTCATATAGAGATGGTGTTTTATCAGACAGGACAATCATCGTGAGGAAAAAAGACCTAAGTCTGCTTATTGCACCGACTTCCCAGATGACTGAATGAGTTGGTACATCAATTTACACCTTTTTTTTTTTTCATTTTATGAAATCATTTCTTTCAACGGTTTCCTCACACAATAAATAGGGTTTATTACTTCATATAACTGAAACCGCAGAGTTATTGCAAGTTTCTGGTTTTCATTAGGTGTTCTATTTTACAATGAAGGTCTTAGTTCTTTTTCACATTCTTCTGTGACTTTATATGGTATCAGTGTCATCCTAAACCCAGCTTTGTTCGTCTCTCGTGGTGGCACTTAGATTGTAGCAGCAGTTATTCTATTTTCGAAGGGTAATAGGGAAATATCCAAAGAGAAAAGGGGAAAAGAACAGAGACAGAAAGAGAAAGATTTTGGGAGACAGGAGTAGAAGAGAGAAATAAAAGTGTAGCAAAAATGGAAGTAAAGGGCTGAGGCTGAAAGAGAAGAGAGATGTAGACAGCTCATTTTATTTCGTTGTAGGAGTCTTTTCTTTGTCTTTGCATTTCTTTTTTCTTTCTTTCTTTTTTTTTTTTTGGTTTACCACTAATTTAAGATTTAAATTTTAAAAGACCATTTTTTTTTCTGTTTCCCCATCAGTTAACTAATATTTTAGGAGACAAGATTTTTTTTTCTATGGACAGAATAACCAGAAATTCTTTCTTAAAAGTTCAGACACAAAACCAGTGAGTTGTCACATATTTTATTATTTACAAATAAAAGGCTGAAAACACTCAGGTTTTCGTATGTGCGGATATAAACTCAATAAAATCTCAGGAAAAAAATGTTCATGCTTTATTTGGAGTAAAGTTCAATTAGGGACAATACTCACCAACATCATTTGTACTCTCGGTCATTTTGCACTGAATTAAAGTATGTTAATTTATTGATTTGTTCTGCACTTTTCAGGGTTTTCCTACACTTATCATTTTTCCTTATAAACCAAGCCAACTGTATTTATTTATTTCAACTCAAATGGGTCAATACATTCAACACCACTACAAAAATAAATATTTAAATATTTAATAGATTCTTATTCTAGTCCTTATTAATGTATCCTGGATTATATCTCATTTAGTAAGCTTAATATGTTAAGTTCAATTAAATGCATGTAGATGTAATGTAGGTAAAATTTTAATAATATTGTTTTTAATTTTTTAAAAGTAGTTTAAGTTAATACTGAACATACAAACAGTCTTTACCACAAATCAGTTACAGGCTTCTTGTGTCATCTACATCCATCACCACACCAGCTGTGTTCATGGTGATATAGCTGGCTTTGGCTCAAAGGTAGCAGTCTCTCTGTTGGGATTCTGTGTTGACAGCATCCTCCTGTTGCTTGTCCATTTGCTCCATTTGGAAACTATCCAGCTTCATGAGAAATGGTGTTAACATGTTTTCCCAGTGTGATCTGGGTACAGATCAACATGCACACAGAAGGGCAGAATTAGCTAATCACTGTATATACTTATGCTATATGAATCGGAAAGGATACTTTTAGAGCATCGTATCTGGCACTTTTATAAATTTTCATTTTATTCTTAGTTTTCACATAGAAGCAGAATCTTAAGACTGAGAGGTGTTGAACTGCAGGGTAGATGAAGAAATGCTAGGTAATATGAATCCAGAAATTGCAGGTCTACTTTTCCTGAAGTTCTGAGTCTATAGTTTTCTGACACAACACACATGCTTCTCGACCATCAATTACAGAGAAACTTTAATGGTAAGAGGCTCAGTTACTCACTGTCCATTTACTCATTCATTGTAATAAGGCTGCTGAAAACCTTGGGATTACAAACACAAAGACGGTGCTAAAACAATGTTTATTCCCCTGTACAATCACATGATGATTCTTGGCAATGTCACATTACAAAACATAAGACTCAGTTTTCCCATATTGGATTTCTATTAGCTTTATTAAGCTGCAAAATAAAATGGCAAGTCTTTGTTGGGCGACACTTACCAATAGATTTGTTGGAAAAGATGTGTGCATACTAAATCTCTTCTGACTTATTCTTACATTAAATGTCCATGATCAGGACATATATGGATCTGTAGAAGTGTCTGTCATCACTTCATCAATAGAAATGTTAATTAAAAAAATTAATACATTAGACCTACTTGAAGATGACAACAGTTCATGTTATGTTTTCTTTATGAACACATTAAAATTCATGTATTTTCCTCCCTCCTTCCCTCTTCTCCCCTCTCCCTTCTCTAATCCTTCATGAAAGAGGGAACATGACTTTAATTTCATGTCAAACTCCAGATGATCTTGAAATTTGATTCTTCCTGACTCCACTTTCCAAGTATTGCAGTTATAAACATGTATGCTATGATCCATTGTGTACAGAGTTTGTGGTCTATCCCAGGAAAAACAATCTACCCAGTGAGGGAATACACGATCTTATAATTGCTTATTTGACCTGAGATCACTTAGCCTTTCGAGACAAGCATTTTAAATTTGAATAGGCCTTTATCAGTTGCCAATGTCTAAACTTGAGGGTACATTCTCTTATTAGACATATGTTCTCCTGATACCATATAGTCAAAAACGTCCAGTCTGCTACGTTAACATTCAAAATACAACAACGTTAAAAGGCAAAAATTCTCAGAAAATTAACTTTCTAAGAAATAAATTAATAATTAGGTACTCTAATACGCTATCAATTAACAACTTACATATAAACAATGAAATTATATCTCACCTTCTCTTTCCCTAATAACCATTCATAAATCTGATAATGCCATATTTTTAGGTTGGGCACATGGATATAACAGCTCACACTGATCAAGGCAGTGCTGCCTCATACAACTGTAAGAAGAACTAGCTGGCTGGCCCAATTTTCATTCAGTGCACTTTATTAACAAAAATTCCCAGAAGTCCATGATGAGCTCAGGATGCATATATTTACTGGAGCATAGTTGCATTAAATGTTGCTGAACACCATCATTAGATCGCTGCATAAGCATAATGAAGAACATATACATCTTGGAATTCTGTAACAAAGCAGAAAGAAACATACAGATCATGCCACATGGAAGGAAATGGAATGCTGAGTAAAAGAGTAAGAATACAGCAAAACTGTGCTCAGCACTTATAAAATGATATCATTTACATCAGCGAAGAGGCCATGGACAAAGTTAATGTATGTAGTTGAGGCAAGAACAATGTAAAACATGGAACAAATTAGAAAGACTTTAAAAAGGGATACAGATAGAAAATGCTGATAATTAGGATAAAATATGTTAAAAATATGAGAAAAAATTTAGATTGCGTGAAAAAAATAAGTTATTATAACTAGAGCCCTAGAAATATTTCCATGTTCTACTCTTTGCAGGATTAAAAATATAAAGGTAAGAAAATAGAGCTGAATTACATTCTTACATATTTAATGAGGTGCATGAATATGAAGGTTAACAAAGCATTTTTGTAAATTAGGGTAATAAACACTATATTGATAACACTATATATGTATGGCTAATTTCTACCATGGAAAACACTGAAGTCACCATTGGTGAGTGTGACTGGAGGAATTAAAAATTGGGCAATAGGAGTAAGAATATTCTTAATCATTGCACCATTGTTTGGATATAGAAAACCCAGCAGTCCATAATGTTTCTTGGAACCACTGTTATTAATTTATTCACAGTAGAATCTGTTTTAAGAAACTCTAAGTATCTTCAAGTGAGATCTTTAAACTTTTAAAGTGTTTGAAATTTTAAACACTGTACTTTAAAAGTTGAAGACGTATCAAATTGAAAATAAAAGGACCAATAATAAAAATAATCCTAATAAAGAAAAATGAGGGAACACATCTACAAAAATAACATAGAATTCACCTTGTTAATCAATTATTCTTAAATATAGAACCTGCATTGATAAACCCAGCAGCACCCCACTGGAGAAAACGGAATTTTTTTCCTCAGACTATTTCAATTGCAGAAAGCCTCTTCTTTTTCCTTTCTTATTTATTTTCCCTTTTTATTTATTAAAATTTATGCACTTTGTATCCACCTGTAGCCCCATCCCAATCCACCCTTTTCTCCTCCCATGCCCTCCCCCAGTGTACTGATAAGGGATGTCTTCCTCCCATTCTATCTGACCCTAGCCTATCAGGTCTCATCAGGACTGGCTGCATTGTCTTTCTCTGTGGCCTGGCAAGATTGCACCCCCCTCCCCCTGACCTCTGCTGCCTCAGGGGAATGTAATCAAAGAGCCAGCCACTGAGTTCATGGCAGAGACAGCCCCTGTTCCCCTTACTAGGACACCCACTTGGAGAATGAGCACCATGGGCTACATCTGTGCAGGGGTTCAAGATTATCTGCATGCATGATCCTTGTTTGGAGTATCAGTCTCAGAAAAGACCACTGGGCCCAGATTTTTTGGTTCTTTTGTCTCCTTGTGGAGCTCCTGTCCCCTTCAGGTCTTTCTATCTCCCCATTCCTTGATAAGATTCCCAAAGTTTGGCTATGAGTCTCAGCACCTGCTTTGATACCCTGCTCGGTAGAGTTATTCAGAGGCCCTCTGTGGTAGGCTCCTGTCCTGTTCAGAGGTTTTCCCTCTTCTGATGTCCATCCCTTTTGCCTTACTGAATGAGGATTGATCATCTTACCCAGGGTACTCCTTCTTGCTTAGCTTCTTTAGGTTTACAGATTTTAGTATGTTTATCCTGTATTATATGTTTAATAACCACTTATGAGTGAGTATATACCATGTGTGTCCGTCTGCTTCTGTGTTACCTCACTCAGGAAGATCTTTTCTAGTTCCCACCATTTACATGCAAATTTCATGGTTTCCTTATTTTTAGTTGCTGAGTAGTATTCATTGCAAAAATGCACCACAATTTTTCTATCCATTCCTCAGTTGAAGAACATCTGGATTCTTTCCAGATTCTGACTATTATGAATAAAGCTGTTAAAAACATGGTTTTGCTTTGCATTTCCCTGATGGCTAATGAGGTTGAGCATTTCTTTAAGTGTTTCTCTGCCATTCTATATTCCTCTATAGAGAATTCTCTGTTTAGCTCTGTTCCCCATTTTTTAAGTGGATTACTTGGTTTACTGCTTTTCAGCTTCTTTAGTTCTTTATATATGCTGGATATTAGCCCTCTGTCACAAAAAGGGTTGGTGAAGATTCTTTCCCAATCTGTAGGCAGTCGTTTTGTTTTGATGATGGTGTCCTTTGCTTTACAGAAGCTTTTCAGTTTCATGAGGTCTCATTTATTGATTATTGCTCTGAGAGCCTGTGCTGTTGGTGTTCTGTTCAGGAAGTTGTCTCCTGTACCAATGAGTTCAAGGCTCTTCCCGCTTTTTCTTCTAAGTCGTTTAATGTGTCTGGTTTTATATTGAGGTCTTTGATCCACTTGGATTTTAGTTTTGTGCAGGGTGATAAGTGTGGGTCTTATCTGTTGAAGAATTGCACTTGCTCTCACAGTTTATGTGTGTTTATCACTCAGGTGTGTCTGGAAGATAATGTTTACTTGCAGTCATCCATCAGCTCTGGTTCTTACAAGCTTTTGATCTCCTCTTTTGCAGATTCCTGAGGCTTGAGGGAGGAGTTTGATGAAAACATTCATTTAGGATGGAGTACCCAAGTCTCTCACTCTCTGCATGATGTCCAGTTGTAGTTTCATATGTTACTACCCATTTATTGCAGAGAGGTCTCTCTGATGATGGTTGAGTGAGCTACTGACCTATGGTATGTCATTAGGAGTCATTTATTGCCATAGTTCTTTATCAGAACTACAGTTTTTTCACCTTGGCTGGTAGTCTAAAACATCTAAAGTTTATGGCCAACATCAGGCTTGGGTTTCATCTCAAATAGTAGCTGGTTATTTACACATTATTTCTGCCAGGATTGCATCAACATATCTTGCAGTCAGATTGAAATTGTTGATCTCAGGTTTCATAATTGGACTAATGTTTACCTTTCTCCTCTGGTAGCATTCCAGTACCTTCCAATACTATGAACAATAGTTAGTGTGAGAAAAATCTTCTAAGTAGGCACCATCTAAACTTCTTAATACTTGTTGACAGACATAAATAGATTATGATGCATAAACAATAGCCTGTAATATTTGGGGGCTTCTATGTAACCACTTTTGAAAACTCAACTCTATTCCTTGCCCTGATGAATTTAGTCATTGTCGTAAGATATCTAGATGGAAATTTGACTCAATTATTATTTAGTCAACTATTTAGATTTCTTTCATATATGTAAGTATTTTAGGAAGCTACTCCAGTATTAGGTATCCATACAGTTTTTCAAATGGCATTATCGTTTTCCCCCTTCCTTTATATATATTCACCCCTTTACTCATCCCTTATATCCATATCATTATTTCATCATCCCATATCCCATGTGTCTCTATGTGACAATATATTGTATTTTTCCTTCCTTCATAAATACTATTCTTCCCTCTACAACTGACCATTCATGTCTTTCTCTCTCCCCCTTCTTCCATAAGATTTCCTGCCTTCTGTCCAAAATTCAGCTATGAGTCTCAGCATCTGTTTCGATTACGCTGATGGGTAGAGTCTTTCAGAGGCCCCTGGTAGAAGGCTCCTGTCCTGTTCTCTCTCTTCTACTTCCAATGTCTATCCTTTTTGCGCTTCTGAGTGAGGATTAAGCATCTTCCCTCGGGTCTTCTTTGTTGTTTAGCTTCTTTATGACTATAGATTTTAGTATGCTTATCCTAACTCAAATAGATCCATATTTATCACCCTGCACAAAAGTAAAGTCCAAGTGAATCAAAGACCTCAGCATAAAACTAGACAGACAAATTCTGTTAGAAGAAAAAGTAGGGGAGAGCCTTGACCATACTGGCACAGCAGACAACTTCCTGAACAGAACAACACTTGCAGCTCCGGCTCTAAGATCAACAATAAATGAATGGGACCTCAGGAAAATGAAAAGCTTCTGTAAAGCAGAGGACACAACCAACAAAGAAAAACAATAGCCTATGGACTTGGAAAAGTTCTTCACTAACCCTTTATCTGACAGAGAGCTTATACCTAGAATATATAAAGAACTCAAGTTAGACACCAACAAATCAAATATCCAATTAATAAATAGGGTGCAGAACTAGGCAGAGAATTCTCATCAGAGGAATATTGAATGACAGAGAAACACTTAAAGAATTCTCAGTGTTCTTAGTCATTTGGGAAATGCAAATCAAAACAGTTCTGAGATTTCACCTTACACCCATCAGAATGATTAAGATCAAAACCTTAAGGGAGGGCACCTGCTGGAGAGGATGTGGAGAAAAGGGAACCCTCCTCCATTGCTGGTGGGAATGTAAAATTTTATGACCACTTTGGAAATAAATCTGATGCTTTCTCAGAAAATTAGAAATAGTGCTACCTTAAAAGGTCCAGCTTTACCATTCTTGGGCATATATCTGAAAGATGCTCAACCATACGACAAGGACATTTGCTTAACTATGTTCATAGCAGCTTTATTCATAACTGCCACAATCTGGAAACAACCTAGATGTCCCTCAACTGAATACTATTCAGCAATAAAAAAAAGAAAATCATGAAATTTGCAGATTACAAAAGATCATTCTGAGTGAGGTAACTCAGAAGCAGAAATTTGGACATGATATAGACTCACTTATAAGTGGATATTAAAGTTATACTATAGAATGTAACACTGATATTTAAGGCTTAATATATAACATCCTCATATGAAATAAATCATAAAATATTTCTGTTTGTGCCTTTTCTACCTCACTCAGGATGATTCCTAGCTCCATCAATTTACATGCAAATCTCATATTTTTTTTTCCTAACAGCTGAAATACTTCATTTTGTAATTGTGCCTCATAATCAATATCTGTTTATCAGTTCCTGGACATGGAGGTTGCTTCTACTTTTTGGCTATTGTAAGTAGAAAAGTAATGAACATGGGTAAACAAGAATGTTTGTAGTAGGATATAGAGTCCTTGGGTGGAAGTCCAAGAGCGTTGTATTTGGATATAGAGGTAAACCGATTCCCAGCTTTCTGAGGAATAGCCACACTATTTCTTACA
Organism: Meriones unguiculatus; assembly: GCF_030254825.1. Classification (NCBI taxonomy): domain Eukaryota; kingdom Metazoa; phylum Chordata; class Mammalia; order Rodentia; family Muridae; genus Meriones; species Meriones unguiculatus. Next base: position 51,249,335 of record NC_083363.1, read on the forward strand.
ATGGCCAAACAATGCATTCCAATCATCAATGGATGAGTTTTTCCCCACTTTTCACCTCCCCATTATGCTTTTTCTTTTGTTCTATTGATCTTGTTCAGTGTGAATCAAGTAATACAATATCTCCAAGTAGATTAAATTTGCCTTTTCTCTGATGACTAAGGATACTGATATTTCTTTTAGTATTTGTCAGTGTTTCAGAATTTTAGAACTCTCTGTTGATATCTGTACACAGTTTTTTTTTAATTGGGTTGCTTTTTTAATGTTCATTTTTAATGTTTATTTTAGATACTAAGCCTCATCAGACACATAATTATTTAAAAAAAAAAACCTTTTCTCATCCTGTAGGCTTCTATTTTGCCTATAGGATTGTGTACTTTGCCATACAAAGTATTTCCTTTTCAAGAAGACCCATTTATTAATTTTTGTCCTTAGTGCCTGTACTATTTTTGGATCCTGTTCAGAAATACCTTTTACATGTCAATACAAATACATTGAAGCCTATTTCATACTTTCTTTTCTATCACAATCAGGGTATTTAGGGTTATATTGAGATCCTTATTCTTTTTTGATTTAATTTTTGTGCAAGGTGATATATCAAAATACAAGTTTCTACAAGAAGCCATCCAGTTTAACCAGCAGTTTGTTACAGATGATGTCTTTCCTTCTGTGTGTTCTTTAAGATTTTTTTTTTTTGTGTGTGTGAAAAGTTAGGTGTCCAAAGGTTTATGGACTTTTTTTCTGGATATTCAGTCCACATCCCCCGAGCAACATGTCTGTTTTTATTCCTTTATCATGCTGGACTTATTACTATAGCTCTATTCTACAACCTGAATTCTAGACCAACGATGTCTCCATCAGTTCTTTAAATATTCAGGATTAGTTTAGTTATACTTGATTTCTGTTTTAGTCTTTTTTGTGGATTTCTTGAAATGGGTTTCTGATTTTTGTCTGTTTGATATTTCAAGGGAGTTCAACAAAATAGAAGCCAAAAGGAAGTTTAGTAGGAAGGCTTTGAGTGTCACTGAGGAATAGGGTGAAAGAAATCATTATAAAAATATATTGCATAAAAACTGGGCTCTGGAGGCTCTGAAGAGACTATAGCCCAACCAATGACCATGCAAAGAAAGGAATTAAAACCCTTACTCCCTAGGGGAATAGGGGCTGTCTCTGGCATGAACTCATCGGCTGGCTATTTGATCACCTCCCCCTGGTGGGGAGCAGCTGTACCAGGCAACAGAGAAAGACAAAACAGCCAGTCCTGAGGAGACCTGAGAGGCTACTGTCAGATAAAAGGGGAAGATGACCTACACTTACAGTGGATTAGGGAAAGGAGCATGGAAGAAGAAGAGGGAGGGAGGATGGGATTGGTATGAAACAAGGGAGGGGCCACAGCCAGGATACAAATTGACTAAATTGTAATAAATTATAATAATAAAAATTAAAAAATAGAGAGTTCTCCTGAATGTTCTAATGGCAGCTTAGAAAATTGTATTTTAAAACATGAGGATCAAACCAAGTTCCATCCTTGTGAATAAAGAAAACATAAATCTTTTTGTGTATATATTCTTTTATAGCTGAACTTTGTCATTTCTCTCTCTCTTTCTTTCTGTCTTCATATATATATATCGTATATATCGCTTTATTTAAAATAATATTAAAAAAGCATACAAAGACTATAATGATCCCTTTTGATTTAAATTCATAATTTAAATGGGATGAAATAAGATTCTGTTTAATGTAATTTGAAACAGTTCGAATCCACTGAGTATCGTTGATGTTTTGAATAAACACAAACAGTAAATTATTGATTTAAATCCCGATGTCTTGACAAAAATTTCACCTAGACATAGAGACCAACATGTTTGCATCCTTTCTGCCCTCCCTCATTCCATGTATTTCTTTAAAATATTCAATCTTTTAGTATTAACATCCAACACAATAAAAAAAGAGACAATGACAATTTATCCTTTTTTTTTTTTCATCACATTTGGTCCACAAATTTTCTTCCCATATTTTATTTCTCCTTTATCTAAAAATATTCTATTTGTACTTTCCTATATCTGCCATCCCATCATGTAATCTTTTTCACATCGTTAATAATTTTTTTATTTCAAAATTAAATTTCTTCAGCTATTTATTTATTTATTTATTTATTTATTTTTATAAATCAACAGCCATTTTTATTTAGCACTACAAGGTATAGGATTTATCTCAACACTTATTTCTTATGCACAAAAGCTTAGAAACAAACTGATTTAGATAAAGGATGAATATGTGAGACTAAGAAGAGAAAAAAACTTAAACTAGACTATGTGTATTCTGGATCAATGTTTTAAATTGTCTTTGAAAAGCACGGTTAAGTCATGATGGGATTACAAAAGTTCCTTCAGTTCTTTATATATTCCGGATATTAGCCCTCTGTCAGATATAGGGTTGGTGAAGATTCTTTCCCAGTCTGTAGGCTGTCGTTTTGTTCTGATAACAGTGTCCTTTGCTTTACAGAAGCTTCTCAGTTTCAAGAGGTCTCATTTATTTATTGTTGATCTTAGAGCCTGTGCTGTTGGTATTCTGTTCAGGAAGTTGTTTCCTATGCCAATGAGTTCAAGGGATTTTCCCACTTTTTCTTCAAATGGATTTAGTGTGTCTGATTTTATGTTAAGGTCTTTGATCCACTTGGACTTTAACTTTGTGCAGGGTGATAAATATGGGTCTATTTTCATTTTCTACATGTATAGACCAGCACCATTTCTTGAAGATACAGTCTTTTATTCCATTGTATGATTTTGGCTTCTTTGTCAAAATTTAAGTTTCCATAGGTGTGTTGGTTTATTTCTGGGTCTTGATTTAATTCTATTTTTCTACCAGTTTGTTTCTAAGCCTGTACCATGACATTTTTATTACTGTTGCTCCACAGTATAGCTTGAGATCTGGGATGGAGATGCCTCCAGATGATCTTTTATTGCAAAAGATTGTTTTAACTATCTTCTTTTTGGAATATTTTATTCTATCACTCCATTACACATAATCTCTATATCAGTCTTATTTTCTAAAGGTTAATTTTATTGAAATGTTCTATTGATGAGTTCTTCCATCTATAAACATTCTACACTAGATGTTATGTTTCTCTTAATTTACCCACTTCTATATTTTCCATGGATAAGTGAAATTTTATAGGATTATTAATTTTTCCAAGTAGATAAGGTAAGGATTATTAGAATCAGACAAAAAGAGAGAAACAACTGCTCTTAATATTTTGCAGACTTGTTACCATAACGTTGCTTTCAGGGAATAAGAATGAGATGCTTCTGTGTGTCACAGAAAAATAAAAGCATCTTTCACTTACTTTTCATTCTTTCAGACATCATCACTTTTCTAGTCTTTCCCTCATTCTTCTATAGTGATCCCACACATTTATCTCTTTCAATTGAAAGCTTCACCATCTAATAGAAAACAGGCCCTTGATTCTCAGTGTCATTGTGTACAAATATGAGAGGTCATAACAATTGAAGACTCTGGACATTTCTCCCCTGCTGGTGTGATTTCAGAGGGAAGGAGTGATAGTTATGTTCTTATTTGATTATCAACTTTAGAAGAACAGAACTTACTTTTTTGCTGTGAGTGAAATGTAACAAATACTTAAGATGTGATGTTAGTTTTGTGATCATGTGTTACTTAAATGTGATATTCCTTAGCAAGTGGAAGTTTTGAAAGAATATGAGAAAAAAATGGCAATGATTTTTGCAGTAATAGCGATTTCAGATCTGAAGCTGCAGAAACACTCAGAAAACAGACAGAGTTGGCATCCATGCAGCAAATTGCTGCTCTTAGCTTTCTGTTCATGATAAATCCTGGGAAGCTCAAAGCAACTCCAAGAACGACATTTCCAGTATCAGTTATCCCTGTGAGGACACGTTCAGAGCTGGGAATGTCTCTCCATCTGTAGAAGAATTTATAACATAATAGAAAGACACAAAACAACGATCAGAGAAATCCAGTGTACTTACATTAATACACAAGCCCAATCAATCATGGTTAAGCTGGATGCAAGGGCTTTGATTATGTCCTCAAAGTGATTTTGAATGGGTTGTCCAGTGCATTATCTATAAAGAATGAATTTGACTTTTATCCCATCCACCATTCAAAGAACTGGACAATACTTCCAAACCCTCTTTTCTTTATTCTTATTATTTATTACAATTTATTCACTTTGTATGCCAACTGGAGCCCCCTCCCATGTCTTTTCCCAATCCCACCCTCTGTCTTTCTCTCCCCACCCCATGAACTGCCCCTAGTCCACTGATAGCGGAGGTTCTCCTTCACCACTATCTGACCCTATCTATCAGGTCTCATTAGGCCTGTTTGGATCCTCTTTCTTGTGGCCTACTTAGGCCCCTCTCCAGAGGGAGGTGATCAAAGAGCCAACCACTGAGTCCATGTTGAAGACAGCACCTGCTCCACTTACTAGAGAATTCACATCGAGATTGAGTTTTCCATGGGCTACATATGAGCAAGAGGGCTAGGTCCTCTCCATGCATGGTCATTGGTTGGAGTATCAATCTCTGAGGGGCCCTTTGAGAGCAGATTTTTTGACTCTGTTGTTCCATGTGGAGATCCTGTCCCCTCCAGGTCCTTCTTTTTTAATTTTTTAAAATTTATTACAATTTATTCACTTGGTATCCCAGCTGTAGTTCCCTTCCACATCCCCTCCCAATCCCACCTTCTCTCATCTCACATGACACTCTCACATTCCAATGATAGGGGAGATACGCATTCCCTTCCATCTGACACTAGCCTATCAGGTCTCATGAGGACTAGTTTCATTGTCCTCCTCTAAGGCCTGGTAAGGCTGCTTCCTACTCAGAGGGAGATGATCAAAGAGCCAGCCACTAAGTTCATGTCAGAGACAGTCCTTTTTCCTATTACTAGGGAATACAATTAGAGACTGAGCTGCCATTGGATACATCTGTGCAGGGTTTCTAGCTTATATCCATTCATGATCCTTGGTTGGAGTATAAGTCTCAGAAAAGACCCTTGTGCCCAGATTTTTTTTGGTTCTGTTGATCTCCTTTTGGCATTCCAGTCCCCTCCACATCTTTTTATTTCCCCCATCTTTGATAAATTCCCTGCACTCTGCCCAAAGTTTGGCTATGAGTCTCAGCATCTGTTTAGATATCCTGATGGGTAAAGCCTTTCAGAGACCCCTGGTGGAAGGACCCTGTCCTGTTCCCTGTCTTCCCCTACTTTTGATGTCTATTTATTTGCTCTTCTCAATGAAGATTAAACCTCTTTCCTAGGGTCCTCCTTATTGTTTAGATTGTTCAGGACTATAGATTTTAGTATATTTATCTTTTATTATATGGCTAATATCCACTTATAAATGAGGATATACCAAAAATGTCTTTCTGGGTTATCTCACTCAGGATGATCTTTTCTAGTTCAGTCCATTTGCCTGCAAATTTTATAATTTCCTTGTTTTAATTGCTGAGTAGTATTTTATTGTGTAAATGTATCACAATTTCTGTATCCATTCTTCAGTTGTTGGACTGAAGGTTGTTTCCAGATCCTGGCTATTATGAATAAAGCTGCTGTGACCATAGTTGAGCAAACGTCCTTCTTTTATGGTTGAGCATCTTTCAGCTATATACTCAGGAGTGGTTGCTGGATCTTGAGGTAGTACCTCCACTGCCTCAGATAGGGGTCTTAGGTAGGGGATACCAACCTGAAAGGCACTTATGAGTAGGAAGTCTTTCTACAGGAGTAGAGTAGAAAACAGTGACTTAGAAAGCCACCATCATTTTAAAGGAACATTACCAAACTCATTCTTTGAAGCCAAGTCACATTGAGAATTAAACTGCACAAAGACCCAACATTAAAACACAATTTCAGACCAATCTTCCTTTATGAACATTGACACAACAATACTCAATAAAATACTTACAAACCGAATCCAAGGAAACATCAAAGATATCATCTACCAAAACCAAATAAGCTTTATCCCAGACATGCAGGGGTGGTTCAATATATGTAAACTCATCAATGTAATCCATCATATAAACAAAATGAAAGAAAAGAAACAACATATGATCATTTCCTTAGATGTTGAAAAAGCATTTGACAAAATCCAACACCAGTTCATGTTTCAACTCATAAAGAGATCAGGGATACAAGACACATACGTAAACATAGTAAAGGCAATATACAGCAAGCCTGTAGCCAACATCAAACTCAATGGAGAGAAACTCAAATCAATCTCACTGACATCAGAGACAAGGCAAGGCTGTCCGTTCTCTTCGTATCTCTTCAACTTAGTACTGGAAGTCCTAACTAGAGCAATAAGACAACAAAAGGAGATCAAGGGAATACAAACCAGAAAGGGAGAAGTCAAAGTGTCACGATCTGCAGATGATGTGATGGTATACCTTAATGACCCCAAAAATTCTACCAGAGAACTTTTTTAGCTGATAAACACCTTCAGCAAAGTGGCTAAATACAAAATTAGCAACAACAACAACAACAACAAATCAGTAACCCTCTTGTATGCAAAAGAAACAACATCCTTCACAAAAGGCACAAATAACATAAAGGATCTTGATGTAACTCTAATCAAGCAAGTGAAAGACTAGAATGATAAAAAAAAAAAACCTTCAATTCTCTGAAGAAAGAAATTGAAGAAGATATCAGAAGATGGAAAGATCTCCCAAATGCTCATAGATCCGTAGGATTGACATCGTAAAATAGCACATCCTACCAAATGTAATTTACAGATTCAGTGCAATTCCCATAAATATCAACACAATTCTTGAAAAAACAATTCTCAATTTCATATGGAAAAACAAAAATCTCAGGGGAGGAGGAGGGACGGAGGGAGAGGGTGGGACTGCTAGGAGATGAGAGAGTAGACTACAACTGGGATACAAATTAAATAAATAGTAAAAACAATAATCATGATAGAAATAAATAAATGAAGGAACAGTTTTAACTTTGACTGAAAAGGACAGAAAGAAGTAAACGTGAAACAAAGACTGAATCTCTAAATGTTGCAGTAGAACTAGCACTTTAAACATCACTCTTTTAAAGCAGAGATGTTTTGACTGAAACAGAAGTGTGAATCAGTGGGGAAGCCATAAGGCACATGTGAGACCAAGGAAAAACACAGGCAGGAACCCTATCTGAATCAAGAAATTGACACCACATGCTCCATTAAGTTCCAGATGTGATCAGTACTGGAGAAAAAAAAATGTCCACTGTTTGTCCAAATACATGTCCTGACATTGTATGCTGAATGTCTGTGAACAACTTGTCTGTTCTTCTGGGGGAAACCAAGCCAAGGCAAGAAGCCAAATGCAAATATCTCTCATTTCCTCACTTAATTTTGGGCAGCTGAATTCAGGGACAAAATGAAATATTTTATTGCCTACTACATCTCAACATTTTCATTAGCAAGCAATTGTTAGAAAGCACTCATGTCTTTTCACTCTCTGTGATTTTGGATTTCCTCCACATCACAGGAAAGGAAAGCAGAGAAGGGAAGGAAAATACAATTTTTAAAATTAACATTAAAAAATTGTTTACATCAAATCCACCAGACATTTCAGAAAAGGAAAACAAGATATAACAAAGAATAGTCGTTGATGGAGGACAAGCATATTCTTAGACTATTATAAATATGGATATGTTTTCTTCAACCATTGTTATCATCCCTAAGGCATTATTGCAGACAAGAAAATTACATTACATTTGAAGAATCTCTGTTGAACTTTAAAAACCAGCCTTGTAAATCCAAGTTTCCTTTCACTATTAAGCTGTGACAATTTCAAACTTTACCAAAATGTATCATCCATGTGGCAAGTGTGCCTGAGTAAATGCTGCTTATTGGGAAGATTTATTCTGGTAGGAAAGCTGGACCTTTTCAGAGAAAATCTCTTCTACCTGTCCACTTACAGAGGCAAGATTATGATTGGGGCGATTAAATGAGAGGTGATGAACCCAGAACCGTTTCCTCATTCAGAATGACAGTTCCCAGAGACTGTCAGATCTAACGGAGGGAAAAATCAGAAGACACAAACTGGAGATTCACCAACCAGATGATGTTCTAGAGATAGTCAATAACTCCTGTTTATTAACAATGAACCACTAGCAAGCACTGAGCACCCAGAGCATGTTCTAGTAGTCAACATTTAGACTCTTTTAACAATAAAATAGCTATTTGCCACGCTGTATTTCTTACTTTGACATGTTGTGTCTGTCTTCCTGTGTTGATTCCAGGATGGTGAAAGTAAAGTGGAATATTTCTGAAACTCAGGCAGTGCCTGCAAGCTGACTGACAGCTGCTTATGAATCTGTGCTCATGTTCTTTCTGGAAAAGCCAAATCAGGTGAGAAAAAGTCCTGTCTGGACATAGATGAAAAAGAGTTGAGAAGAATGTTACAGGTGTTACAGGCATTAAGGCAGACTCTGGAAGGGATGTCTGTTGTGCAGCCCTTGGCTGTGCATGGGAACTTATTCACAGTGAGAATAGAATCAGACCCAAAACATAATTTGAAATACTAAGGTAGTTTTATCATCTGGCTTTGTCCCTAATTATACCATTTGTCTTCTTTCTTAGTTTTATAAAAGTCTATTTAGCCATTTTGTTTGTTTGCTTTCTGGGAGTTGAGAGAACTAATTTGTTTTTGTCACATTAGAAAATGAATTTCTGGGTCTCAGTATCTACTTTGATATACTACTAGGTAGAGACTTTCAGAGGCCCTCAGTGGTGGTCTCTTGTCCTGTTACATGTTTTATCCTACAACCAATGTCCATCTCATTTGTCTTTCTAAGTGAGGGGTGATCATCTTCCACAGAGGAGGACTTTGCAGCCAAGTACTGAAGATACCTGATTAGCTAGGATCAGATGAAAGGGGAGGAGGTTCTCCCCTATCAGTGGATCAGAGATCAGAACGAAGGTATCTATGTACCCATGCAGCAGACTGCAGCGTCGTCTGCTCCATTAAATCATATTCAAGGACTGAGACCTACAGCATTCACTACAAGAATACCTAGAAATGGACGTAAATCATCCACACCATCAGGAAAGATAAGGTGCTATTCAAGGAGCTGGTCACGCTTTAATTAAATCAATCTGTCAAGCTATAACTGTGCAAGCACACGTACTCACCAAAGCCTTTGCTATGTAGCAACTCATATGATACTTGAGGTATTTAAAAAGTAGAGTAGCCTACACATTTCAAACTCAATATTCAGTACAAAGCGTAGAAAGATAATTGATTAAACATTAATCTGTAGTTGCTCAGTAAGTTTTACATAAATTACACCTTCAGCAATCAATTTCTTTGCATGTAGAACACCCTTCTAAAATAATTTTATACCATAAAGGGAAGAATTTACCTAATAAAATGATTTACACTGACAACAATGTGAAATCACTTTAGTGGGTTTTATAATATAATCCATAAAAAGACAAATTTTAGAGATACAAAAGCAAAAAAATACTGACATTCAAATACAAGCAAAATGAGAATATACTTAGTTTTGGTGTAATTTGGTGATCATTATTAACTTTCACCAATTGTCACTTAAGGACAATTGATCAAGTTTCCAATTCATAGGACAACTTGATGCTAGTGTCTATGTGAGACACTCCATAGAAGACTCTATGATCCGGCTGGAGCAAGGACAAACAGAGTGAGAAAAGCTGAATACTCTTGTTAATGGTGTCCCCAGTCATTCCAAATGAATGTTATTAGTTAGCAAGATGATTACTTATTAATATTAAAGTTGAGATATTATTATTGCTTATCAAAGGGTTGTCAGAGATCATCCACTTGGGATAATATGACATTGTAGAAAGACTAGGTAGGATGCTAAAATGAAATAACTTTAAACAAATAGGAATAGAAAACTATCACGATATAGCTATTTTCTTAAATAAAACATTAAAAAAACAAGGGATTGTATGCAAAGGGAGGAATTAGAAAGGGAAAATGTTATAATCATTATCATTTCAAAAAATGAAAATAGGCATTGGCTATGAATTAGGGCACTAGGGGCCAGATTTTGACATCTATGAGAGTGGGATCACAAAGCCCACACACTCTCTCTTGTGACTTCCTGACATTTCTCTGCTCGGTAGGCATGGTGTGCCTTAGAAGATTTTTACCTTTCCACTCAGTTTTACAGTTTTACAAGAACCACACAGATTACTGAAGCTGAGGGGAAAAATGTCTCCAGCAGCTGGCTGACCAAGGAGAATGTGTTCATGTCTTAGGCTCTGATCGTAGTAAGAAATAATACATTTTGGTGGTGACTCTAGTTGAGACTCTTAGTAGCATGGGTCATAGAAAATGAAGAGGCAACCCTCTAAACAGACTGGACTCCTAGTGGAGGAAGGGGCACACCAACTCACAAAAACTTAAACCCAAAATTTACCCCGTCTACAAGATGTGCAGGGATAAAGACAGAGCAGACATTGAGATAATGTCCAACCAATGCCTGACCCACCGCATGGGAGAGAGCCATCCCTTGACACTATTAACGATATTCTGATATGCTTGCAGATGGGAGACTAGCATGGCTGTCCTCTGAGACGCTCCACCCAGCAGGGTGCCAAACAAATGCCAAATATTGGGCAGAGCCCAGGGAGTCTTGCAGAAGTATGTTGGAAAAATAGAAGGACCCAGAAGGGACAGGAGCTCCACGAGAAAACTAACAGAGCCAACTAACATGGACCCAGGGGAGCTTATGGAGCATCAACCAAGGACCATGCAAGAACTTACCTAGACCCCTTATATTATCTCTTGAAAATATCCATGGAAAAAAATGTACACTCAACTTTCACGCAATTGTCATATAATTCAGAAAGTCTTATCACATCGTAAACTCTCATCTACTTTTTAAAATTATTAATTTTTTATAAGTATAACATTAAGAGAAATTTCACATCGTACCGTGTCTACATATAGATTTTGTTTAGTATGTTTCTCGATTCTACTTAATTTGTGGAAGAGGATTGCTTAGTCCTAATGATGTGTCAGGGTGGGTTTGTGTGTGTAGATCCCCTTTTCAGGAGAGAAGGAGGGGGGAGGAGAAGGTGGGAGGGTGGGACTGGGAGGAGGAGAGGCAGGATTCTGTGACCAGGATGTAAAATGAATAAATTTAAAACAACACTATTTCTATTTCTCAGAAGTGATTGCTGATTAGAAGGCTCACACAGTTAATCCTTCTGTGTGATATCTGACCATTGCTCTTGATACCTTCAGGTTTCCCATAGAGTTGAAAGGGAAAACAACCAAACCACCAAACAAAAAACTGCTGTTGGTGCCTGTGAGCCTTTTACGGTGACCCCTCATGAAATGAGACCAATTGAGGGCCACTGGTACCTTAACTACAAAGCTATTCTGGTTGACATATAGATTAGAAATATCTCTGAAGTCATTATCCTATTTAATGCACGTATCACTCTGATCTATAAATACCAGAAGCACATAGAAAAATTTGAAAGACATCATATAGAATTGAATGTTCTTTCCCTAAGTGGACTTCTTTCTGCCTGAAAGAAAAGGTAACTTCTAAAGTTCAATTAATTTATTGTTTAATTTACACATAGATACATACATACACAGATAGATATATTTTCAGTAAAATACAACTTTGTTTATAAAGCTTAATAAATTCATTTTTTATAATACATAAAACCATAATAACCTCTATTTACTTTAAATGAGGGTCACAGCCAGGTCATTGCCTAGTGTCTTGTTATCAGAAGTAGGCACAGCTCACTTCCTTAGTGTGTATTTGGATGCAGGGCTTTCTCTATCTCTGTACGGTGAAAGCCAAGCTCTCGATGTCCTTCACTCAGCATTTTCTGTCTTTTATCATTTTCCTGGGTTATTTTTAAGTTTAGATTTACTCTCCTCCAAGCACACTGGTCAGCATTTCATACACTCATCTCTACTTCAGAAAAAAAAAAATCATTCACCAGCATTTCTTGCTTCCTCTGGGACCAAGAGCAATGAGAAACAGGACAGCAGCAACAACTGGAGCTGTGCAAAAATAATAACATTTCAACTGATAATTTTTTAGCCCTATTTCACATTTTGACATTGAGCATTTTCCTGGCAAACATATTGAAAGGTCAAGTATATTTGGATAATCTAAAATAAACAAAATATGGTTTTATTATAAATTTGTATCTACCACTTATCCAAGACAATAGAAGTTTAGGAAAGAAATGTTCCACAAATCTAACCTTGTTTCCGACTTCCAAGGATTTTTAAAAAGATTAAGGTACATTGTTTTTGATATGCAAGGAAATATTATTACTGTTCAATATTTGTGGTGGGGTAGTTGACATAATATTAGGGTTTTTAAAGAAAAATATTTTAACACAGATTTAAGCTCATTAATTAAGGGACAGAAAAAAATGCTCATTAAAGGATAGTACACACCCACAGCATAGAACAGACTTCTCAACTTAACCAGCTAAAATGTGTCTAAAAGTATGTCAGTAAATTATTTTCCTTACCGCAAAATAAATTGCTTAGATATTTTTATTTATCTTTATATTTAGTGTTCATACTCTTGTGACATTTTTCTCTGTGAAACTTTATCTTGAAATATTCTATTAAGCACTTATACTATTTCATTTAACAAATCTTTGTTAATCTGCTTGTGAAATCTTTCTCAAAACCATGCTGTTGTATAATAAAATGCATTCCTTGATAAAATGCACAAAAAGGGCAGACATAAATATGTTTTAACACATGTAGACTTGACATGTTTTTTTTCTTAAATATGTCATAATTTAAGCAACTTTACTTAAATAGAACAGCAAGGACTGAATTTACTTCATATATCAAAATATTGGCTACTTTGCATACAATAATGATGAACATGGATGAGCAGCTGTCAGTGTATTAACAGAACAAATGACAGCTGGGATACAAAGCGAATAAACTGTAATTCATGTAAAAAATAAAATTTAATTAAAAAAGAAAAACACCAAATATAATTCACTTTTTTCTTCAAAAAAATTCTAAATAACAAGGAAGACTCTATGGAAGATGCTTAGTTATCATTAAGAAGGGCAAATAGAAAATAGACACTGAAAGGGGATGAAGAGAGGGAACAGAATGGGATCCTACTATAAATTTCCTCTGAAAGACTTTACCCAGCAGGGTATCCAAGCAGATGCTGAGGCTCACAGCCACACTTTGGGCATAGGGCAGGGAATCTTTTGAAAGAAGGGGGAGATAGAGAGACCTGGAGGGGACTGGAATGCCAGAAGGAGAGCAACAAAACCAAAAAGTCTGTTCACAAGGGTCTTTTGTGAGACTTATAGTCCAACCAAGGAACATGAATGGATAAAACCTAGAACTGTTTCACAGGAGCTCCACAAGGAGAGCAAAACACCCAACTTTTCAGCTCTTGAAGCACCTGGGCGCTAATATATTTGTGTTCCACCTATTCTTCATCCTCAAAGCATCTGCGGTCATTTGTTCTATTAAATCATGTCCATGATGAATGGAGTAAAGTTATAGATCAAAGTGGTTTCATAATTTGATATATTCATAGGGAAGTAGCTATTACTGTAATTGTCTACAATCTTTCTATCTGGCCAATACTTTTGTCTCCAGGTATGGGACTTCTCATACATTCTAAACAGAAGTATCTCTCTGGATCTTTAGTGGTAGACAGTTTTATTTTTCAGTTTCTCTAATCTCGTAGAGCTTCTGGTATTGCTTCTCCCACATGCTTCTGGTCTGGCCCCTTCCAGGATGGTCTTGTTTTGCCTCATGCAACTGAGAAAAGTCTTAATCCTTTTAGATAAGAAGAATTAAAAAATATTTATGATGTAGAGAAGCAACGGATTGGAAGAGAAAGTGAAGTCCAGCCAGTAATGTCAATACTTATTTATTTTTCTCTTCCAATAGAGCTCTGGTTCTAAGGTACTTCTGATTGATATTTGTGTTTGTTGCCTTCGAGTAATGCAGAGTAGCAGATGTATTCTGACAAGTCACTTTTGCTATTCATCTTGCTATTGATGCCCCCATTCTAGTATTTGTGCTACCATGTAGAAAAAAAACAAAACAAAAAAAAATAGAGTTTCTGTGTTATTAAGATCTGATTTGCCATTGGCATTAGTAAATGAACTGTGCAGATTAAAAACGCTTTCACATTCAGCATTCTTCTTATGTGTGAAAGGTGGCAGAGTTCCTGATTGTATTTAAAAATTCATAGATGCCTTATACAATTAATTAAACTTTTAAAATAATCAACTTGTTATTTTAAATTTAATTTTATTTATATATTTAGGTATTATAATTTATTCACTTTGTATCCCCACTGCAGTCCCTTCCTCGTTTCCTCCCAGTCCGACCCACTTTCTCTTTTCTCCCCCTATGCCCTTTCCCTTACTTCAAAGCCTGGCAAAGTGTCACATGTGTGTAACTCAACTCTAAGGTTGTAAGAAAGGGGATTTCTAGGTCAAAGACAGCCTGAACTACATAGTTAGTCCTAGGACAACAGGACCTCCCAAGACAAAAGTAATTACCAAATCCTGTAAATCATTCTAGAGAAATTCTATTATAACATGAGCCCATACATACACATTGAAAAGTTTTTCCATTTTTCTTTTAGCCTCTGAGGAGCCTATCACATGGCTGCATCAGTATGTGTAACAGCCCTATAAATAAACATTTCATCCCAATTAAAAATTTAAAAAAGATTAAAGTGGTTATATTTGAATTTTTCTAATGGTTAAGAGTGATGACATTTTGAGTTAATTTTGTATCCAGCTATTTTGCCAAAATTGTTTACCATCTGAAGGAATTCTCTGGTAGAATTTTTGGGTTCATTCATGTATGCTATCATATGGTCTGTGAATAGTGATACTTTGACCTCTTCCTTTCTGAATTGTATCCCCTTGATGTCCTTCAGTTGTCTTATTGCTCTAGCTATGACTTCCAGTACTATGTTGAACAGATATGGAGAGAGTGGGCAGCCTTGCCTTGTCTCTGATTTCAGTGGGATTGATTTAGGTGTCTCTCCATTTACTTTGATGTTGGCTATAGGCTTGCCTGTATATTGTCTTTACTATGTTTAGGTTTGTGTCTTGTATTTCTGACTTCTCCAAAACTTTAAACATAATGGGTGTTATATTTTGTCAAGTGCTTTCTCAGCATCTAAGGGGATGATCATGTATATTTTTCTTTTAGTTTGTTTATATGGTGGATTACATTCATGAATTTCCATTTACTGAACCATCCCTGCATGCCTGGGATGAAGCCTAGTTTGTCACTGTAGATGATATCATTGATGTGTTCTCGGGTTCAGTTTGCAAGTATTTTATTGAGTATTTTTGCATCAGTATTTATAAAGAGAGAGCTATCTGTTTATTATTGGATCCCATTTTTAATTAGATTAATTATTTTCTAGGTATTCAGTTTTTACTTATTTGCATATCCTATACATTAAGCATCTGCAAAATATAGACTATAGTAGAGCTTTTACCCATTTGTCAGTCTGTCTCCAAGATGAAATGAGGGTATTTTTTTTTTTTAATGTATTGAAGTTTTTTAGCTTCATGAAGATCCAGAAGTTGGAAACAGCATAAATGTCAATCAACTGATGAATACATAATGAAATCATCAGACACTTAGACAGTGGAACATTGTTTCATTGAGAGAAAAATGAAACTTGGAGGTTAAAAGATAGAGATGGAAACAATCACCCTGAGTGAGGTACATTAGACCTAGAGAAACAAACACAGCATTCATTCTCTCGTATGTGTATGTCAGCTATTTAACTTTAGACAGGTTGTTCCACTCAGAATATGTATAGAGGTTTGGCAGCTAGTAAGGAATCAGTGTGGGGGAGGGGAAGAAAATTTCCACAGACTGAACGATAAATATCATATTGTAAAGAATAAAAAGACAAATAGAATCTGAAGAATGAATGGATAGCACGGAAAAGTAGGGTAGCAAATAGGATATTGAGAGGGCTAAATAACAAGAAATCACCAAATTAGAAAGCAGAGAAGCTTTATGTTTATATTAGAAAGTTATATGTGTGTGTGTGTGTGTGTGTGTGTGTGTATGTAAGTTTAAATGGAGTTGTCATATTATGTGAGAGGCAATGCCCTAACTAGACAACATATTCTACCAAATAAAATCCCTAATAATAGGAATGCAATTACATATATTGAATTTTTATTTTCTTTCTTTCTTTCTTTCTTTCTTTCTTTCTTTCTTTCTTTCTTTCTTTTACATTTTATTCACTTTGTATCTCAAGTGTAGCCCCTGCCTCATCTCCTCCTTGTCCCATTCTCCCTCCCTCTTTCCCCCTCTTCCTCCCCTGGAGCACAGAAAATGGAGAGTCCTCATCCCCTACTATCTGACCCTAACCTATGGAGTCTCATCAGGAATGCCTGAGACTAACAGTCAAACTATGGACAGAGTTCAGGGAGTTTTATGAAGAAGGGAGGAGTAGAATAACTCAGAGGGGACAGGAATTCTACAAGGAGACCAATAAAGGTAAAGATTCTGAGTCCAGTGAGGCCTGCAGATACTGATGCATCAACCAAGGACCATGCATGGAGAGGACCTAGAACCCTTGCTCAGATTTAGCCCAAAGATTGCTCAGTGGGTTCTCTAGTAAGGGAGCATAGCAAGTCTCTGACATGAATTCAGTTGCTTCCTCTTTGATAGCTTTCTCCAGGTCGAGTAGCCTTACAAGCCAACTCGAGGAAGAGGATCAAGGCAGTCCTGATGGAAATTACAATTTCTTTTTTAGTTTGTTGGCCAAATTAGCCCTATAGTTTATTCACACAAAACATTACTGTCTCTGCCTAATTCTACTTGTTATCCTTCATAACCTGGTATTAAGACCCTGTTGATGAAGCTACCATATACTTATAACAGCAAACATGGAGAAATAAAGCTGGTTCTCAGGTAGATGCTGAATTCCTAATGATTATGGTTTTAATGCTGAAAGATACTATACATTATATCAGAAGACAAAAAATTATAACTAATTTCATTCAGCTATGAACACTATAAGACACATTAGAGACTTGTGTCCAATTCCCAATGGGCCAAAACAGTGGCACCAATGTTGCAGAAGTAAATTACCACTTTAAAAATACATAATTAACCTTACTTTATATGGTAGAACCATTACCTGAAGTGAAACCAATAACCTGAGAATAGGTGTCACAGGCCCAAAGAAAAAACCTATTTCTAGTATTTTGCTAAATTAACATAGCCAAAAAGACTTTTTACTGACATATTGTCATATCCATATCACTCAACATTCAACAGAGAATCTTGTTCTTGCAGTAGCTGAAAATTAGCATAAAGGCTCATACTTGAAAATATACAGAATGAGAGAGACATTGTATAACTTGTCCCCAAATAGAAGGATTATATAAAACTCCTCCTCTCAAAGCACAATGATCCAGGAAAAAGAGGAGGGTGACAGATTGTAAGAGCCAGAGGTGGTAAACAACTTTAGGGGACCAGCATTTTCAACTCACAACTGGACAGATGCACAGATAATCTCATAGCATGTGTGACAGAATGCCTAAGAGCTGGAGCCCAACAAAATCTCAGGACAAGGAAGGGAAATGGACACAACCCCCGTATCTAAACATGAACTCATTTATAATTCATAGATAGCGGAAGAGGGATAATCAGTGTTTTCAACATAATAACACTGGGATTATGAACCTCGCTGCAGAGTAGTCAGCAAACTCAGAACAGTTGGTCAACGCAAATTGGGCTGCATTCATTCCTGTTTGTTTTCTCTTTGTTTGTTTGCTTGATTGGTTCGTTGGTTTGTTGGTTCTTTGGTTCTTTCAAGTCTTGTTTTGCTTTTGCGTTTTTTAAGAGAAGGAAGGAATATGAAATATGGTAGGAAAGAAGGAAAACAAAACTGGGAGGAGTCTGGGGAGAGAGTATATTATCAAAATAATTGTATGAAATTTAAAAAGTTTAAAATATATGAATGTTAAGTATAATTTTTTAAATCGAAATGGAGGAAATTTAATACATTAACCTCAGTGTGCATGGTCTTATTTGCATACCTATCAAATAAAACATTGATGGTTATATTTCATTCTTGTGGTCATACTAAATCACCCAGATTAGAAAGTATACTAGTGTAATGAACTTAATTAACATTCTCCTAACTAAACTATGTGTGGTTTGGCCTGTGAAATGTAAAATTAATTTCAGTGTATTCACTTCTACAAACGGAAATGGAAACACAAATGTACACATATGTGCATGAATGCCTACATACATACACATACACAAAGTTTAAGCACTGTTGATAATCTTTTTATTATAGGCATGTGAAACTGATCAGATTTTGCTTTTCTTTCCAGCACAATCTACCTGGCCCATTCCATTTTAACACTTCCCTTACTATCATACCAAAATTATTTAGTAACACTTAAGCTGTACTTTTTTCTTAATTGAAAAATGACATGATCATAAGGATTGATCATATTATCTATATTCAACCTACATAACTGTTAAAGAATGACAAATAAGAGCTTTTATTTTACTAGATTGCCTACTTTATTAACAGATCTTGAAATTAATATTGGGTAATATTTTTTGTAACTTTGTTGAGTGTTGAGATTTATCGTTTACTTTTTATATATGTAATTCAATGATTTAATGTATCACACAATATATTATGAAAGTTTAAGTTAATCAGTGATGTTTTTATCATTTAACAGTTTACTCATTAATCTAATCTAGAATCCGTCATTTATACTGTATACATTTTCCTATAAAACTATTCAGAAGAAATTTTTATGCAAGTCCGTTAAAGAATTAGGAGACATCACAGAAAAACAGGGATAGTTTTAACTTTTTATTTCACTGCTGAAGTTCCATATAGGAGCAATGTTTTAAAATATTTATTTATATGATTTTTAATTGTATCTATAGGTGTGTTCCAGTTTATATGTTCATGATGTCAGTAGAGGTCAAGTATATCAATTGTTCCACATCTGCAATTAAAGAAAGTTATGAGATAGCTGATGTAATATTGGGTACTAGGAACTAGAATACTCTGTAACAACAGCAATTCAGGCTCTTAAATGCTGAATGAATGCATTCTATGTAGTGCAAATATTTGATATAAAATTAAATGATTTTGACACATGAATAAACTATGTAACCATCTCACCCCAAGTACCAACAAGGTTTGTGTCATGTCAATAGTTCTCTGTGTTCATTCCCAGTGTGCCTTTGCTTGGCCCAGGAAGCAGACATCCATTTGCCTGCCTTTAATGGCATTGATAGGTGCCCAAGAAGCTAATGAAAATGAAAACTTGTATGCATCACCCAATGTTCGCCTGTGAGTCTCAGCATCTGTTTTGAAGCTCTGCAGGGCAGTGCCTCTCAGAGGACAATTCTGACAGGCGCCTGTCTGTAGGTTAGCAGAGTTTCATTCACAATGTCAGGGGACTGGCACTCTCCCACAGGGTGTGTGTTTGGTTGGGCAAGGCATTGGTTGGACATTCCCTCAATCTCTGCCTTATCTGCTCTGTCTTTATCCCAGCACATCAGGGAAGAAGGGTAAATTTCAGGTTGAAGTTTTTGTAGATGGCTTTGCTGTCCCCTCCCTCTACTAGGAGACCTCTTGTTGAAAAGTAGGAGAAAAAAGAAAAGCATCTGGAAATGACAGGAGCTCCACAAGAAGATCATCCATGGAATAGACCTAGACCCTCACCCCATACAAAATGTAGCTGATGGGTTCCATTTGGGTCCTCCTGAAAGGAAAGCAGGAAAGTGGGGACTGCATATGACATGGACTTTCCTGCTTGCTTTTCTATCACTTCCTCCTAGTGAAACTGCCTTGCCAGGCCGCAAGGAAAGAGGAGATGCTCAGTTCCTGAGACTTGAGGAGCTGGGGAGGACAGAGGAGAGTTCTTTCCTTTCCTGAAAAACGAGGTTGGGGAGGTGGGGAACAGGAGGATGGGAATTGAAGGCAAGGTGGGATGGGAATACAATCAGGATGTAAAGTGAATAAAAAAATAAATTTAATAATAATAATGATGATGATGATGAAAACTAGAACTTCTGTAAACACTTCCTTTGTTATGCCTCCTTTTGTGTACATAGCAGATTTAGAAGCATGTGACCATTTCCATATTATGATATAATAAGATTTACTGCTTATTTGTATATTTGCTGTTGATGGATAATCAAACATTTTGCTTATTTGCTTTTGTTTTAATTCTCAAGCAAATGACTTTAAATGTACCGTCTGTTGATTTTGGTTATTAAATGCATTGATTAAAAACACATTTTTTTCTCTAAAATGTTCAAAATTCAATTCCAAAGTGATAGTACCAGTTTGTTTTTTCATTATTAATACAAGTATACTATAGCTGCTATGTTTTAGGCAACATCACGTGTTCTCATGTTATTTGACTTCAGACATACATTGATATTTTAATTCCCTTGCCTTAGGTACACAATGATTTGAAGACATTTTCAAATGCTTTTGCAGTAACGTTTTTATAAATCAGTCCTTCATATTTTCATCATGAATTTGATAGGACATTTTTATGATATTACTGATATGTATGTATTCTGGGAACAATGTGGCACTTATTTAATACAAATATGTTCTTCTACTCTAAAGAATGTTTTTATTTTATTTTTATTGTTTTGGATTTTTCCCCTGAAAGCTCTCTTTGATCTTTGCCCTAGAGCACTCCTTACTAGCTTTTCAGTCATCAATCATTTCTGAGTACAGCACAAATTAAGTAAAACCTGCATGCCTTTTTGAGTTTTTCTTCTCTCAGTATAGTCTTTGAGAGCCATACCTGCTACTCTACATCTTCACAGCCCAATTGTTTGAGTCCTTAAAGGTATAGACATGCATAGAATTGCAGTGATAATAATAATGGTATTTTACTTTCAAGACAGTTATAAATAAAGCATATAAAATATTACATAAAAGTTTTGTATTGAAAATGTTTTTATTTTCACTTGATACACATCTAAAAATACAATCCCTAGTAGTGCCTTTTTAACTTTGGAGGGAATGCTAGTTACCTTGGAATAATACTTTTCAAAGTACCTTGCATGATAATTTGATAATATTTGTTAATTGTTTTAAATAGTCACGTATTCATCAACAACAGTTTTAAATAGAAAACTACCTTTGAGATGCTTTTATTATTTAATGCTTCCTTAACCCATTACATACAAGTATTTATATACAAGACATTTTCATTTTCTCAGTTTTAGTGGCTAGAAACCACAAAAAATATTAGTATAATATTTCTAGTATCTGGTGTAGGTAACTCTCAAATGATCTCATAACGGTGCCTTGATGCTCACCATTTAGACAAAGGAAATAATGTGATTTCACATGTTTGAAATCTGAAAAACAGAAGCGAAGAAACTTTTATAATTTCCTAAATCTTATCTGAGAGCAAGAATGGCCAAATCATACCTTGAAGTCCTCGCTATCCAATTAGAAACACCTACATTTTAAGAGGATGCATTCACATCCCAGATTGCATACTAACACTTTATAATGTCTGTTATTTTGATATGGCTGATTTCTATTTAGAGTATTTTTAGTTCAGTGTCAAAAGACTCAATATTTTTGGTAGAGCAGAAATGTATTATTTAAGCCTTTATTAAATTTAAAACTATTTTGTATAAACTTTGTTGTGTGCAGAAATTGATGTTGTCAGGAGTTTTCATGCAGAGCAATATTACAATAAAATTTTATTTTTCAGACATTTGACTAATAGTAAAATATAGAAGCTCATTTTTATTGAAAACCAATTCTTCTCTCATTTAGTACAACCCAACCACACGGTCTCCTCCATCCACTTCTCATACCTAGCCCCAAATCTCCCTTCTTTACTGTATCTACCTCCTCTTCCCACCCTCTACAGAAAAGAGTAGGCCTCCCAATGACAAAACTGAAACATGAAGAAACAAGATTCTGTAAGACTAAACAAAAGCATGGTATTGAGGCTGGACAAGGCTGCCCAGTAGGAAGGAAAAGGTACCAAAAGCAAGCAAAAGCATGAGAGGAACGCCCACTCCCACTGTTTGGAGTCTCACAAAATCACCAAGCTAACATTCATAACATAGAGAAAGAAGACCCAGTGATACCCAGACAGACCCATGCAGGCCTCGTGGTTGCTGCTTCAGTCTGTGAGCCATATGTGCCCTGTTTAGTTCATTCTGTGGGCCATGTTCTCCTGGTATCCCCCAGTCCCTCTGACACCTACAATCTTTCTTCCTCCTCTCTTGTGGGGTTCCACTAATTCCAAGAGGAGGGACCCAATAGGCCGTTCAGTTTAGACTTTCTCTCCAAATAACGTCTGATTGTGGATCTCTTTATATTGGCTCCCATCTAATGCTAAAGGAAGCCTCTGTGATGACAACTGGAGAAGGCACTGATACATGAGTATACCAGAATGTAATTGGGAATCAGTTCATTGATATATTTTTCTAGTCCTAAATGCTTTCTCTCTTTCTCTCTCTCTCTCTCTCTCTCTCTCTCTCTCTCTCTTTCTCTCTCTCTCGTCTTTAGTTCTTGATTTTTATTTCTTTATCTGTTTCCTCTTTGGATTTTAAAACAAAGTGTTGCCCATTTTACCGATCTGCTCGTCTGGTGTTCATGAGGAAGGATTGCTGGTATTGGGGGGGGGGGGGGCTGAGGAAAGGAGAGGCCAGGGAGAGGTGGTATGTTGCAGAACTTAAGGGCATCCCTGAGTCTGGGGGAACACAGAGAGTGGAGATCATTGGCCTGGCCAGCAGCCTATCTAGTCTTCTGCTAGGAATGTCCTGTGGTTAAGTAGGGGGTGTCTGTCCAAGTTGTGGGCTAGGTCACAGTCAGGATCAAGGAAGTAAAGGTGAATGGAGGGATGATTTGTGGGATCCCAAGGAGGTGGAAACATACGTGAAGGAAGGCAGCTCTTGGTGGTCTGTGGCAGTGCTTGGGGCTGTCTTGAAAACTGGATCTAGAGAAACAGAGAGTCTTTTCTTGATGAATTAGATGCAATTATGTATGAAACTGTTTACTAACATCAAATTGCAGTGCAAGAACTATTTTATAAAGATAAAATCTTTCTTATAATGTTATGAAAGAAACAAGTTCGAATTAACAACTTTATATCCATTTAAATACAATTTGACACATGACCTTTCTGATTCTGGGAACTGATTCTTGCCTCTAGAACTGGCTGCTGCCCAAACACTCAGCTATTTTTCCTGACCTTTTTTCAATTAGTTTTGATATAGGACCTGACTAAATTAACAAAGTTGGCCTCTAACGTCACCCTAACTTTTTGGGAAAGCATAGAAATATAATGTAACTATAACAAAATCTCAAAATCTTTAAAAAACAAGTCAGAACATTAATTTCTTTCTTTTTAATGTATTTCTCATTGACTAAATTCAGACCATTGAGCTACAATAGCCTCATACAGAATTGACAGACTTAGGACTTCCTGATAGGTTCTTCTGCTACGATGAAGAAAGGAAATATTTTATTCCACTCAATTTCTAATAGTGTTTAAAATTATTAATTATAGATTTTAAAGGAAGAGTGTTCTCTAAAAATCGATTACAATGCACCAGTCACTCAAATAACAGAGAATAAATGAGCCAATGAACAAATCAATCTTGGAATGAAAAAGCATACATCAAAACTAAATAATAACAACAGAAAATTCGCATGTCTGTGGCTGCATGTTATTTCATGGCTATTTACTACTAATTAAATATTTAAAAATTGAAAACATGCAAGTGCTATTGTTGCATAACTGCAAGATATGTCAAGTATAAAAAGCCCAATGATAGGGAAAACATAATAGTATATCTACTAATAAAAATGGTTATAATTAAAGCAGAGGGCTACCCTATATCCAGTTAGTTTATCAATCACTTGAGAAAATATTTTAATAAGGGGGAGGGGTCCTAGATGGCAGCACCAAGAGAACACTGGGTCTGAAGAGCAGGACAGCAGTGACTGCTCATTGACCAACAGACCGAACTCCGAGCCCCAAAACACCAGTGATTATGTTTCCCAGGTGAGAGGAAAGCCCACTGTGTGGAGAGCAACTGGATCCTTTCTCTGGTCACCCAGGTACAACCAGGCAGAGTTCCTAGTTCCAGGCAGGCACTTGGTTGCCAGCCCACAGCCACACACCTGAATGATCTGATAACCATCCCAGACTGAATTTTGGGCCCCACAACTCCAGACACTGGGTTTTCCAGTTATGAGGAAACCCTATGGTGAAGGAAGCAGTCAGGACTGATAGACCTCAGGTCACCCAGGACACCTGGAAAGTATCTTGGTTTCCAGCAGGCACTCAGCTTTCCCCCAATAGCCACATGTCTGCCTACCTGACTCACTGTCCCAGACAGAACTGTGGGCTCTACAACACCAAAGACTGGGTTTCCCTGTCGGGCAGAAATCCCAGTGAAGGAAACATCAGGTCCAACTTCAGGGCACCTTACAGAACCCCACCACCACTACCACCACTATCACAAAAACTTTCCGGGAAAAGTTTCTGGGTTCCTGCAGGCGCCCTATTTGGAAACGGAGTGCACCTCCATGCTCTACTCATTATCGCAGCCAGAACTGTGGACCCCCAAACACCAAAGTTTGGATCTCCATGGTGCGAGGCAACCCCACAGTAGAGGAAACCGCAGCTCCAACCTCAGGACACCCAGCTCAATTTCCTAGGTTCATGCAGGCTCTGGGCTCTAGCCTCCTGTCACACAACTGTGTGCTTCACTCATCAGTCACTGATTACCACTTGGGTACTGAGGCACAGAGCTACATCTTCAAACCTACAGAAGCCTGGGACCCATGGGAACAGCACCCAGACACTACTCCAAAGCACAACCTGTCTCCCTAGCTAATCTGACCAAACCGTGAGGCTCCCTGTTCTTCAAGAGGGCTGTGCACAGCAAACACACTGTAAGAAGAGCATCAGCAGCTCACTAAATTCGGAGCAAGAAAACCAGTGGCAGTCAGCTGTCTCCAAGTCCTTCCATGGAAAAAGGAGAGCCCCGGACTACGAAAGACCCCGGTTACCACACAGGTCAATAATCATTCCCTGAGAAACACCAGCCATTTGGTGACAATACCAAAAAAAAAAATGCTGAGGAGACCTCCTAAAGGAACAACCATCTTCTCACCAAGGGAATTCTCCCCACGCAAGGATAACAGCAGGTACCAAAAAAATAAGAGCCCACCCCTGCAACAGACAGATAGGTGGAGGTGAGAGCAATGAGAGTAAAAGCAAAAGCAGTACATCAGCTCCAGAACCATTCATCCAGAGGCAGTTGGCCCTGGACATTCTAATGTAAGTGAAATTCAAGAAGATTTCATTACATCTACTCTTTTGAAGAGGATAATGAAGGAAACCAATAAAATGCATAAAGAAATAGAGAAAGATAAAGACAAGCAGATTATGGCCATCGGTAAAGAAATGCGGGAAGATGCAGCCAGTTTGTGGCTTTCAGAGAGGAAATAATTAAATCACTGAAAGAAATAAAAGAAACAGAGGAAAGTACAGACACACAGGTGAAGGAAAACACAGTCAGACAGGTGAAAAAAATTAACAAAATGGTTCAAGATCTGAAGATAGAATTGGAAAAATCATAGAGAACATACACAGTGGAAATAATGGACAGGAAGAACCTAGGGAAGAAAACAGGAACTACAGAGGTAAGCATAACCATCACACTACAAGAGATGGAAGAAAAAAATCTCAGGTGTGGAAGATACAGTGGAAGAAATTGATGTACTCATCAAAGACAATGTTAAATCTAAAAATATTCCTGACACAAGCCATCCAAGAAATCCAAGACAACATGAAAAGACAAAACCTAAGAATAGTAGAAATAGAGGAAAACAGATTCCCATCTCCAAAGCCCATAAAATATTTTCAACAGTCATAGAAGAAAATTCTCCAATTTAAAGGAGAGGCCTATAAACATACAAGAGGCCTAAAGAACACCTAATAAATTAGACCAGAAGAGAATATCCTCCTGTTACATTAAACCAACAAATGTATAGAACAAAGAAAAAATACTAAAAGCTGAAAGGGAAAAAATCAAGTAACATATAATGGCAAACCTATCAGAATCACACCTAACTTCTCAACAGAAACTATGAAAGCCAGAAGGGCCTGGATAGATATTATGTAGACCCTAAGAAAACACAGATGTTAGCCTGGGCTACTATACCCAGCAAAACTTTCAGTCATCATAGATAGAGAAAACAAGATATTCAAAGACAAAAACTAATTTAAACAATACCTACCCACAAATCCAGCATTATAGAAGATTCTAGGAGGAAAAATACAACCCAGGAAAGCTAACTACAGTCAGGAAAACTAAAACAAAACTAAACTACAGCAAAATTAAAAGTAGCCAATCACACAGAAACACTACCACAATCAACATCAAAATCAAAGAATCTAACAGCCACTGGTCATTAAACTCTCTCAACATCAATTGACTTAACTCTCCAACAAAAAGACAGACTAAAAGAATGGATGATTAAACAAGACCCAGTAATCTGTTGAATACAAGAAACACACCTAAGTCACAAATAGACATTACCTGAGAGTTAAGGGCTGGAAGACAGTGTTCCAAGAAAATGTTCCCAAGAAGCAAGCAGAAGTAGCCCTTCTAGTATCTAATAAAATAGACTTCCAACAGAAATTAATCAAAAGAAAAATGAAAAGGTCACTTAATACCCATCAACGGAAAATTCCAAGAAGACATCAGTATTCTGAACATCTATGCCCCAAATACAAGAGCACCCACATTTGTAAAATAAACATTAATAAAATTTAACTACACCTAGATCCCCACACAATAATAGGGGGAGATTTCAACACCTCATTCTCAACAAAGGACAGGTTAACAAAACAGAAATTAAACAAAGGAACAATGACTCTTACAAATTCCATGAATCAAATGGACCTAACAGACATCTACAGAACCTTTCACCCAAGCACAAAAGAATTTACCTTCTTTTCAAACCTCATGGAACCTTAACCAAAATAGACCATACAGTTCACAAAGCATGTCTCAATAGATACAAGAAGAATGAAATAATCCCTTGTATCCTATCAGACCACCATGGTCTAAAGCTGGACCTCAATAACTACAGAAATAGCAAAAAGCGTGTATACTATACAGCTTGCTACTCAATGACATATGGGTCAGGGAAGAAACAAAGAAAGAAATTAAAGACTTTCTAGAATTCAATGAAAACGAATGCACAACATACCCAATCTTATGGGACACAAAGAAAGTAGTGCTAAGAGGAAAATTCAAAGCACTAAGTGCCTTCATAAAAAATTCAAAACATCTCATATAAGCAACTTAATGGCTCACCTGAAAGCTTGAGGAAAAAAAGAAGCAGACACACCCAAGAGGAGTAAATGCCTGTACATAATAAAAATCAGGGCTGAAATCAATAAACCAGAAACAAAGAAAACAATTCAAAGAATCAATGAAACAAAGAGCTGGTTCTTTGAGAAAATCAACAAGGTAGACAAAACTTTAGCCAAGCTAACCAAAAGGCAGAGAGACACTATTCAAATGAACAAAATCAGAAATGAAAAGGTTGACATAACAACAGAATCTGAGAAAATGCAAACAATCATTAGGTCTTCAAAAGCCTATATGCCACAAAATTTGAAAATTTAAATGAAATGGACAATTTTCTTGATAAATTCAACTTAGCAAAGTTGAATCAAGACCAGGAAAATAAATGAAATAATCCTATATCCAACTAAGAAAATAGAAGCTGTAATCAAAAGCCTTCCATCCAAAAAAAGCACAGGGCCAGGTGGTTTCAGTACAGAATTCTACTAGAACTTAAAAAAAGAGCTAACACCAATAATCTTCAAACTATTCCACAAAACAGAAACAAAATGAGCATTTCCAAAATCATTCTATGAAGCCACAATTACCTAAACCTCACAAAGAACCAACAAAGAAAGAGAATTTCAAGTCAAACTCCCTTATCAATATTTATGCAAAAATACTCTACAAAATACTCACAAATTGAATCCAAGAACATATCGAAGATATCATCCACTATGACCCAGTAGGCTCCATCCCAGACATGCAGGAGTCGTTCAGTATATGGATATCCATCAATGTAATCCACCACATAAAAAAATGAAAGAAAAAAAACACACATGTTCATCTCCTTAGATGCTGAAAAAGCATTTGACAGAATCCAACACCTGTTCATGTTTAAAGTCCAGAAGAGATCAGGGATACAAGGCACATACCTAAACATAGTAAAGGCAATATACAGTAAGCCTATAGCCAACATCAAACTAAATGGAGAGAAACTTTAATCAGTCCCACTGAAATCAGGGACATGGCAAGACTACCCACTCTCTCCATATCATTTCAACATAGTTCTTGAAGTCCTTGCTAGAGCAATAAAAAAATTTAAGGGAGATCAAAGGGATTCAAATAGGAAAGGAAGAAGTCAAATATCACTATTTGCAGATGATATGATAGTATTCATGAGTGACTCCCAAAATTCTACTTGTGAATTCTTAAAGCTGATAAACAACTTCAGCAAAGTGGCTGTATAAAAAATAATCTCAAAACATCAGTAGCCCTCATGTATACAAAAGGCAAATGGCCTGAGAAAGAAATTG
Source organism: Meriones unguiculatus (assembly GCF_030254825.1). Classification (NCBI taxonomy): domain Eukaryota; kingdom Metazoa; phylum Chordata; class Mammalia; order Rodentia; family Muridae; genus Meriones; species Meriones unguiculatus. Next base: position 51,278,040 of record NC_083363.1, read on the forward strand.
GGGGGAAAAACACCAGTTACAATAGCCACAAAAGATATACAGTACATTACTGTAACTCTAACAAAACAAGTCAAAGGCTTGTATGAAAAAAAAAAAAACTTCAAGTCTCTGCCAAAAGAAATAGAAGAAGATATCAGAAGAAAGATCTCCCATGTTCATGATTTTCAGCAAGATTAATATAAATAAAATGGCCTTTTACCAAAAGCAATCTACAGATTCAGTGCAATTCTCATCAAATTACCAACACAATTCTTTACTGATCTTGACAAAAAAAAATTCTCAAATTTATATGGAATATGAATAAATATAAATTTATTTATATGGAATAACAAGAAACCCAGAATAGCTAAAGCAATCCTCTACAATAAAAGATCTTCAGGAGGTATCTCCATCCCTGATCTCAAGCTGTACTACAGAGCAACAGTACTAAAAACAACATGGTGCTGGCATAGAAGCAGTCTAGTTGATCAATGGAATGGAATAGCAGATCCAGAAATAAACCCACACACTTATAGACACCTGATTTTTGACAAAGATTCCAAAAACCATCCAAAGGAAAAAAAGATAGCATATTCAAGAAATGGTGCTGGTCTAACTGGATATCTACATGTAGAAAAAGGCAAATAGATCCATACTTACCACCCTGCAAAAAGTAAAGTCCAAGTGGACCAAAGACCTCAACCTAAAAGCAGACACACTAAATCTGTTAGAAGAGAAAGTGGTGTAGAGCCTTGAACATATTAACACAGGAGACAACTTCCTAAATAGTACACCAACAGCACAGGCTCAAAGATCAGCAATCAATAAGCAGGACTTCATGAAAATGAAAATCTTCTGTAAAGCAAAGGACACTATTGTGAGAACAAAATGACAGCCTAAAGACTGGGAAAGGATCTTCACCAACCCTCTATCGAACAGAGGTTAAAAAGCAACAAATCAAGTAATCCAAGAATACAGCCCATGGTAACTCAGTATCTAAGTGTGTAGCCTAGTAAGAGGAACTGGGACTCTTTCTGACATGAACTCAATGGATGGCTCTTTGACCTCCCTACAATCCCGAGGAAGGAGCAGCCCTACTATGCCACAGAGGAGGACTTGGCAGCCAGGCTTGAAGATACCTAATAAGCTAGGGTCAGATGAAAGGGGAGGAGGTCCTCCCCATCAGTGGACTTGGAAAGGGATAGGGAGAAGATGAGGGAGGGAGGAGGGACTGGGCAGGAATGAGGGAGTGGGATACAAAGTTAATAAACTGTAACTAATATTTAAAAAAAATAAAAATAAATTAAAAAATTGGGTACAGAGCTCAACAAATAATTCTCTACAGAAGAATATCGAATGGTAGAGAAACACTTAAAGAAATGTTCAAAGTCCTAGGTCATCAGGAAAGTGAAAATCAAAATGACCCTGATATTTCACCTTATACCCATCAGAATGATTCAGATCAAAACCTCAAGTGACGATACATGTGAAGAAGGTGGAGCCCTCCTTCACTGCTGGTGGAAATGTCAACTTATACAACCACTTTGGAAATCAAGCTGGCACTTTCTCAGACAAAAGGGATAGTACTACCTCAAGATCCATCTATACTACTCCTAGTCATATATCCAAAATATGCTTAAGGATACAACAAAGACATTTTCTCAAGCTTGTTTGTACCAGCTTTATTCATAATATCCAGAATCTGGAAATAAACCAGATGTCCCCCAGCTGAGTAATGGATACAGAAATTGTGATACATTTATACAATGGAATACTATGCAGTAACTAAAAGCAAGGCAATCATGAAATTTGTAGGCAAATGGTTAAAAAGAGAAAAAAAGTCATCCTGAATGAGGTATCACAGAAGCAAAAAGACACACATGGTATACATTCACTTGCAAATGGATATTAGACATATAATATAGGATAAACAGTGAAATCTGAGCACCCAATAAAAGCAAGAAGAAACTAAGCAAAGAGGAGGCCCCTGGGTGAGATGATCAATCCTCATTCAGAAAGGCAATTGGGATAGACTTTGGAAGAGACAGAAATATGGAAGAGGACAGGAGCCTATCACAGAGCTCCTCTGAAAATGTCTACCTAGCAGGATATCAAAGCAGATGCTGAGACTCATAGCCCAAATTTGCGCTGAATACAGGGAATCTTATGAAAGAAGAGGAGATAGATAGACCTCGACAAGACAGGAGCTCCACAACAAAGATATCAATAGAACCAAAAAATCTGGGCCCTGAGATCTTTGCTAAGACTGATACTCCAACCAAGGACCATTCATGGAAATAACCTAGAACCCTTGCACAGATGTAGTCCATGGTAGCTTAGTCTCCAATTGTGTTCCCTGTTCCCTAGTAACTTGAGCAGGGCTCTGTGGCTGGCTCTTTGATCACCTTCCCCTGAGGGCTGTGCAGCCTTACCAGTCTACACAGAAAGACAATGAAGCCAGTCCTGATAGGCTAGGGTCAGATGGAAGGGGAGGAGGACCTCATGTATTAGTAGACTTTGAGACGGACATGGCAGGAACAGGGGAATGGAGGGCATTGCTGGGAAGGGAGACATGAGGGGGCTACAGCTGGGATAGAAAGTGAATAAATTGTAATAAATTAAAATAATTAAAATTTATTAAATAAAATTTTAATAAAAGCTAAAGCCCAAATAATAAATATTACAAAAATCAATGAATATTAAAACATGCAAATTAGTGGACTTAAAATAATATATACAAAGATATAAACAGATCAATAATATCAGTACATATCAGTATCTTACACTATTAAAAAACAGATTATAAAGTATATATACAAAATTGTAAATTGTCAAGAAATATGTTTTATTACCACTCAAGGTATGTCTAATTAAACCTGACACAAATCAAAACAAATTGAAAGGATGGGCAAGAATATACTGTGGAAACAAGGAATGTTAAAAGATTGAATTGTTCATTTAAGACAAGGTATAATTAATGGAAAATGCATTCAAGGAGACAGAAAACATCATTTTATATTGATACAAAATAGTATGTACAATGAAAATACCACAGTCATAAAATGTTATGAGCCATATAACAGAGCATTAAAGTATATTAAGCAGAAAGTGTTAGAAATTTAGTGATACAAACAAAATATACTTGATTTTAACACACCATTATCTTCCCATGAAACATAAAATTTTAAGAAAATGCAGCCAACCAGGCTTAGTACTGTGCACTCCTCCGATAAAAGTTAGATAAAAATAAGGAGCAGAACTGCAACTTTTTTTTTCTCCTCTTCATTTTATTCAATGAGAAGTATCAATGTAAGGTTGTGGTTCTCAACCTTCCTAATGTTGAGACCATTTAATGTAGTTCCTCATGTGGTGGTGACCATAATCTTAAACTTATTTTTGTTGCTGCTTGTAACTGTGACCTTGTTACTGTTATGAATCACAGTGTTAATATCTGAACTTTCTGAGGGTCACAGAAAACCTCTGTAAAGGTTCAACTGCCAAAAGGGTCACAACCCATTTTGTAAGAACTACTAGTATTAAGGTATATTTGAAGATTCTCTGAGATAAGAGATATTAGAGTGTCTCCTTACAGTATCCAAAGATCTTTGCCCAGAAATTGTGTGCAAAACCCACTAGATATCAGTAATCTAAGAGTTGCTGTTTCAATGTAGTATGTTAATATTAGTATATAAAGGCTTAGTTTGATCAGGACCATGTCCAACCAAATTGAGAAATCTCTAGTTCTACAATATAAAAAAGATTTTACAATCAAGATTGCTCGTTTTAATGTTTACTTCTTCCACATGTTCTCCTAAACAAAACAACAACAACAAAAAGGTATCATGACAGAAATGTTGATCTTATATTCTTCAAAGCAACTGTGAAGATGTACTACAAAACTTTTCTGACAACTTGTTGGTTGTCAATTACTTACACATTTGTTTTTTACTTTGGGGACACATCTATAAAGATATAATTTATGCATAAGCATATCCACTTTCTATAAGAAATTTATTTTAATGGATTTACACATATTTAGACATTTTATATTTCCCTCTTTAATCATACACTATTGGATTCCTTCTCATTTAGCAAACTACAGAACAATACAGTTTCTCAAAAGAAAAGTTTTCTTCCTTCTTGCATGTGAATAACAGTCTCCCCTGTATGGGAGAGGGTATTTTGTGATTGGTTTTCCTGGAAAGGTATACAAAGCACACTAACACACACTCACACATACACCTATTTTTCATAAAGGAAAACTATGAAAGAACAATTGTACCAATGTGTAACTTGGTGAAAAATGATATTTTTGTTGGAGTTACTGACAGGGCTCAAGGTGAGGGTTTATCTAGAAGCATTAAAGACGATTCAAAGGAAGCTAACTCACGTGAAAGCTCATTTCTACATAGATAGGAGTGATGTGTCACATACTGCAAACCTGCAAGTTCTCAGCTTGTAGGCAGCTCATCACAGTGTGGAGAATTCTTCTCTCTGCAGCTGTGCTGCTAAGAGTGTTACTTAAATCCTCCTCCTCAGACTCCTGGGAAGGGGACCTCAGGAATCTTCCAAGTGTGTGAAAGATCGTCCCACATATGTGCATCTTTGTTTATGGGAACTCTTGGAGGAATGCTTCAAGTAGGAGAAAACTAACAGACAACAGAGGAGTTCCAACTTTTGATTCCCATCACCCTCCATCCTTTCTGGTTCTAAAAGGCTGGTTATATGCAACCTTCTATGACTTATTTTCAAGATAATTTCTGAAAAGAAAAAAAAAAGAACTCAGGATTTTTTTTTCTATTTTCCTTTTGAAATACTTCATAACCATTTTTTTGTATCCTAACTATTCTTGAAAGTTTGGTCTACTATCGGAGCACAGTAAACGTTACAGAAAAATGTCTTCTCTCTCCCAACACCTATTAATTGCCAATAGTTTCATGGCATAGGCAGAGATTATGTGTTCAACTCCTCTCTTCATGATGAGATTTATTTTGGATTCTAATTGCGAGATTTTATGTATTCTTTCTCAACAGCTAGGAGTTCATTTATATAGCTGTGCTTCAGCTTTAAAACATACTGTCTTGTAGTCATCTACTGCCTCTGGTTCTTTCCTTCCACTCTTCTACAATGATTCCTGACCTTTGGCATAGGTAGTTACTGTGAATACATTTTCTTAAAGTCTGGTAATTTTGTAGTATCATATTTTCTGCACCTTGGCCACTTATAGGTCACTGAGTTAATCACTATATACCATAACTAGAAACTTGCCAGATGAAAGTTGGTCAGATGAGGGATATAAAGATAATTCATTAAGTGTGCTTAACACCACATACATTTGTAGCATAATGGTAAGAGATTCTATTGTGAGAACCTTGACCACACTAGCTGTAAGTCTGTAGCCCAGTAATGCTGCCAGACATGGACTTTACACTGTTGAGTAAAACTTTTAGATGCAACCAGAAAGTGACTGTTTACTCTTACGCCTCCTATGTATCATTTTACCCTGTGGATGTCTTGCCAGGAAAGTCATTAGTATATCTCACAGCATTAAAAGTTGGATATTATTTATGTTTACATTTTCTGCAGCACCCTGAGTGGTACTGTCTAGAAATACCAACTCGAGCCAGTAACAGTGAAGCTCCCTCAAATATATATGCTTGATTTTTTTTTTTCATGTTCTGGGACTTAAGTATTTGGTGACATCAGAAATAGGCTTTTACTGTCAAGATTGGGAAAAGAACTAAAAGTAATGGTGATGGTCTGTAGTTTGAGGGATCAATGGACTCTTAGTGGTCAACATAGTCAGCAAAAGCAATATATTTGTATCACTGGGCTTCTTGTTAGTTAAGGCTTTGCATCTAGTTGGGGAAATGTCATTCTCTTGTATGGTTAATTATACCTATAATATATATTATATATATTACATTATATATATATATATATATATGCCTCTACAATAATAGGTTTCTATATGTCCTTTGAAAAAAATCTCTTTAGTCTTATTTTATGGAAATTAGGTATTTTTTTTTATTTTTTTATCAGTTACATTTTATTAACTCTGTATCCCAGCCGTGTCCTGATCCCTCATTCCCTCCCAGTCCCTCCCTCCCTCCCTCATCTCCACCGTGCCCCTTTCCAAGTCCACTGATAGGGGGTACCTCCTCCCCATTCATCTGATCCTGTTTTATCAGGTATCTTCAGGACTGGCTGCAAAGCCCTCCTCTGTGGCCTAACAGGACTGCTCCTCCCTTCGGGGGTGGGGAGACCAAAGAGCCAGTCATTGAGTTCCTGTTAGAAATAGTCCCTGTTCCCCTCACTTTGGGAAACCAATTGGTTACTGAGCTACCACAGGCTACATCTGAGTGGAGGTTCTAGGTTATATCCATACATGGTCCTTGGTTGAATGTCAGTCTCAGAAAAGACCCTGTGCCCAGATATATTTGGTTCTTGTGGAGCTCCTATCCTTTCCCCATCAGACTAACTCCCCTTCTTTCTTATGATTCCCTGTACTCTGCCAAAGGTTTGGTCATGAGTCTTTGCTTTGAAAACACTGCTAGTTAGAGTCTTTCAGATGCCCTCAGTAGACTCCTGTCATACGTTCAATAAACTTTCTGTTTTATAAGCCATAATCTGATTATATATATGAGAAAATTTTCTTTGTAGTACCCTTTTGCTTAAACCCTGAGCTCCAAAAAGAGATTAAAAACAAGCAGTATCACCCAAATGAATGCCTTAATTGAAAAGGTTACTGTTTCAGGTTTTCTATGGAATAAACTGCCTTAATTGGGAAAACTCAGGTAGGCCTCTTAGCATTGTGAAAATGTGATGGTCAGCCCTCTTCTTGTACAAGAAGCATCTCCAATCTGTCTGATGCTGAAGTATTCACATTTAGTGACTGAACGCAAAGGTAAATGGAGAGTTTTTCAGGAAGGCACATGTCTTAATACTTAGCACCTGCGAAACTAAGGTAGGAAGATTGCTGCAGTTTCAAGATACAAAGCTAGCATGGTCTGCACAGTTAGCTCAAGTCCATTTCGGGATGCATGGCAGAGCCCCACTACAAAAATGAAAAGAAACAAAATTAAATTTGTCCTTAATGTGCTGTATGTGTGTGTGTATGTGTGTGTGTGTGTGTGTGTACTTTAGACATTATATGTGTGTAACAGTAACTGAAGAAGAGGGTTTGGGGGGGCAGATTGTGATGTTTAAATGATGTACATACATTACTCATGTATAAACTCAGATATAACACATAAGTATTTAAAAGTAGAGAATAGCTACAAGACTTAGCAGCTTGATACTAACATTAGTGGTTTTAAAGATATAAGCGCTGGCATTAGGGCACAGCCTGAGGCACATCAAAGCTCAGGGGATGGCTGGTTAGATGGTTCATTATGCAATGGTGCTTGCAGAAAAGATGGGGGAATCTGAGTTTGATCCCCAGACCTACACCTTTCCAGTACACAGTGTGCATAACACAGCATATGCAGGCCAAAAAACAAAACAAAACATGTAAACAGATACATAAGTACATGATTAAATTAAATAATAATAGTTTAAAAAGCACAAAGGGAAAGAGAACTCAAATTCTATTTTATTCTTTTTGTGGAATTACTGCTGAAACAACTCCCACATGTAAGGTTCAGGATACATTGCAGGAAAGGGAGAGGAAAAATAGGAGGAGCAAAATTATCAGGGAGTTTTCTCTGAGTAATGCCAGAAGTTATGCCCATCAAGTCTCACTGTCATGCTGCCTAAGATGATCGGAACAATGACAGCAACAGTAGACATACCAAATGGAGGGAGGAAAGTCCAGGAAGGAGGTTTCAGTTCTACACAGAGAACTTAAAGGCCAGTAAAGAGGCATGGGAATAAGATAACTATTCATCCCTATTGAAGGGCAATACCAAACTGTCAGCTCAGAAAATATGCATATGGATAACAATACACACTGAAGAGGGTATATTTAGGAATATAAACATATATACATAAACAAGTATTATGTAACAATAATTAATGCAAAGAGAGGGCATACTTTTGAAGATGAGCACAAAGTTTCAACTGTTGGAGGGAGAAGAAACAGAAGGCAAGTGCGTGATTATATTTCATTCTCAAAAAAGAAAAGAAAGCAACAAAAACATGCATTTTATGAAAAGTGATTGATAAAAGATTCAAACTGTTGGCATCTACTTTATTATCCATATGCTTTCCACGGTGCTCAAATAAACATCAAAATCTCCATTGCAACCTGTGTTATATACCCCAGAACTCACATGGTAAAAGGAAAACACCCACTTTCACAAGTGGTCTTCTGATCTCCATATACATGCTATGGAACTCACTCTAACATGGTGCTACACACACACATAGAGACCACACACACACACACACACACACACACACACACCTGCACAAACACACAATACACTAAGTCCATAAATTAAGTCTGTGCTATACCTATAAGCCAAAAGCAAATAAAAACAATTTTATAAAATCAACTTCTTTCTGATTTCAATTTGATACTTCTTTTTTTAAAAAATAATTTTTATTTTTTATATTAATCACAGGTTATTTACTTTTTATCCCAGCCATAGCCTCCTCCCTCATTCCCTCACAATCCCACCCTCCCTCCCTCATCTCCTTCCTGCCCCTTTCAAGTCCACTGATAGGGGAAGTCCTCCTCCACTTCCTTCTGACTCTAGCTTATCAGGCATCTTCAGTACTGGCTGCAATGTCCTCCTCTGTGGCCTAGCAAGGCTGTTCCTCCCTTGGGAGCGGGTGTGTGTGTGTGTGTGTGTGTGTGTGTGTGTGTGTCAAAGAACCAGCCATTGAGTTCATGTCAGAAATATTCCCTGTCCCCCTTAATAGGGTATCCACTGGAGACTGAGATACCATGGGCTACATCCAAGCAGGGGTTCTAGGTTATATCCATGCATGGTCCTTGGTTGGAGAAACAGTCTCATACAAGACCCTTGGGCCCAGATACATTTGGTCCTTGTGGAGCTCCTTTCCTCTCCAGGTCATACTAATTCCCCTTTTCTTCATATGATTCCCTGCACTCTGCCCGAGGTTTGTGAAAAAGTTTGTGTAATTATAATTTTATAATTATAAAGTAGTGTTTTGGCACTACTTTTGAAATGTTATTATTAATGGTTTCTGCTTTTCAAATCTTTTAAGTGATTTCAGAATTGCTTTACTGAATTTATTAACCACTGTCACTTTTTGGTAATCAGAAAATTGCCTTTTTTGGTAACAGAATTTAAATATGCTAATTTGCAACTTCAAAAAGATAACCAAAATATTTGATCTATCCAGGTCTTTAGACGTGAAAACCATTTTTTTTTTAGAATGATAGTCATTACTTTGGGCAGAGTGCAGGGAATCTTATGAAAGAAGGGAGAGATAGAAAGATCTGGAGGGAACAGGAGCTTACCAAGGAGAGCAAAATAAATAAACAAACAAACAAACAAATAAATAAATAGATAGATAGATAGATAGATAGATAAAAGCTGGGCACAGGGGTTCTTTCTGAGACTGATACGCAATCCAAGGACCATGTACAGAGATAACCTAGAACCTCTGTTCAGATGTAGCCCATGGTAGCTCAGTGTCCAAGTAGGTATTCTAGTAAGGGGAACAGGGACTGTCTCTGGCATGAACTCAGTCGCCTGCTCTTTGATCACCTCCCCCAAAGGGGGGTGCAGTCTTACCAGGCCACAGAAGAAAACAATGCAGCCAGTCCTGATGAGACCTGATAGGCTAGTGTCATATAGAAGTGGAAGAGGTCCTCCCCTATCAGTGGACTTGGGGAGGGGCATGGCAGGAGATGAGTGAGGTAAGGTGGGAGTAGGAGGGGACTAGGGTGGGGGCTACTGTTCAGATACAAAGTGAATAAACTATAATTAATAAAACAATAAATTAAAAGAGAATGTAAGTCTTTGAATATATAACATTGAGACTGAAGCTCTCAAGCTGGAGCTGTTTCATCATGGTTCAGAAACGATGGTTCCCTGCCCATTCAACTCTGTGTTTCATATAAAAAATTAACACCTATTAATACTGTGTGGGATACTAAGTAGTGAATCACATAGACTATAAGTCACTTAATAATCAAGGTAAAACCCTTGTCTGTGTTCACTTAAAATATAAGCGAAAAACAAGACCTTGTCCCAGGGCTGACAAAATAGAACGTTCTATTTAGGGACATCTTTAAAAGGAAGAGAAATGTAAAGTACAGAGCTGTCAGCCTCAACCCAGGAGTGGGACAAACAGCATCTGCCAATTGGGCTTTATTACATAATCAAGGCACTGGAATTTTCCTCATAGGACTCTATGGTGCAGTTGCCATGGATACAGTTGAAAAGTAAAAGCAAATTTACCAAATTTCAGGGAATTCATATTTACATCATATTTACATGTGGAAAGAGTACAGAAGCCAGCATACAGTTAGACTGAAAATTTGCCTCACTGGGAGGATTCCCAATCAATGTGAATTATTAAACTCACACTGAGTCTTCACATTACGATTATCAATATGACCAAATCACCAGCCGATGCTGCCCTCCCACAGTACACATGTTTAATCACTGACAGATACAGGCAAAGTTTTGGGGGCAATTACAGAAATTAGAAAATCTATAGCGTGATTGGAATAAAGTTTTTGAAGGTGGTCTAATGAAACACATTTTGTTCAATCAATACAAAACAGCAGGGGCACAGTTATCCAGTGCTTCTCAGCCATGCATTCTGATGTAAATTGCGGGGCTTGCTGTGCAAAGCCTTCCCTAAATCTTTATGCTTCAAAAGTACAGAAACTATGAGGACCGTAATAGGATTGTTTTGTTGTTCTTGTGGTTATTTGTTTGTTTTGCTTTGTTTTTGATGAAAATGATAACCAAAATTGCACACATTTACTTGAGAACAAAGAGCACAAATTAAAATATATACTTGAATGGGGAAGCTGGACTCCAGAATGGGATTACAGTTGTCCTTCTCTTTGTAATCCATGGGTTTTGTTTTGTTTTTTTCTCACGCAAATAAAACTATTTTTTTGTGAGTATTCTACATCGTTTCGTTGATTGCGAAATCACGAATTTCTCCTAAATACAGACTTCTGGTTCGTGAGTGTTACTATCGTGCAACACCATGGTAAGCACACAAGTATGCCCTTGTCCAGGGAACCACTTTACATAGGAGGGAGATGAGCTGGAAAGAGAAAATGAGTAAGCACAGGATGGAGAATACCAGAGGGTAAGAGGGTGGACATTACATAACACATTATACACCTGTATGCAAGATCTCAACAAAATCACCGAGTTTATCACTTTAAAATTTGTAGCAATGTTATTGAGCATAAGCCGTGCCATGTACATAATTTGTTAGGAAGCTAGGTATGTCAGATAAAGTGTACCACATTGTGGAAATTTTTAATATTAAAAATTTTCGGTAAATAGCTTGCTAATATCTAATATCTTTTAAAATTTGAATGGAATAAAATACATAGGTACAGTCAGTTAATTAAAATCAAACATTGGGTATTTATATGTGACTATATTTACGTGTGTGCAGTGTGTATGATTTGTGTGTGTACATATAATCATGGCTGAGCTTCATAAATATTTCTAGATTATAGAATTGTTTGAAAATTACCTTGAATAAATATTTTTATTTTGTTACTGAGGTGTAAGAAGCCAGTTATAGATTGTATTTTTAAATTATTTTTAATTAAATTATTTACTTCATATTTTGATCACAGCTTCTCCTCCCTCTTCTTCTCCCACTCTTTTCCTCTCACGTCACTTCTCCAGCTGCCCTCCTTATCTCCTCTGAAAAAGACTCATAAAGGGGAGGCCTCCCATGGATTTCAACCCACCTTAGCAAATCAAATTACAGTAGGGCTAGACACACCTCCTATTGTGTTTAGGCAAGGCAGACCATTTATGGGACACAGATAAAAGAGTGGACACAATGTCATTTACAGCTCCTGCTCCTTCTGTTAGGAGTCACACATGAAGACTTAGCAGCAGACCCATTTCATATGTGAAAAGGATGTAGGTCCATCCTATGTATTCTCTCTGGCATTTTAGTTTCTTTGTAATCTACAGGCCCAGGTAGTTGACTCTCTATGTTTTCTTTTGGTGTCCTTGACATCTCTGCCTCATCCACAGTCCTTCATCCCTGCCTTCCATAGAATTCTCCAGCTCTGCCTAATGTTTGGTTGAGGGTCTCTACATTTGTTTCCATGAGTTGCTGGAGACTCAGATGACAGTTATGCTTGGTGCATGTCTGGAAGTATAGCAGGACATCGGTAATTACGTCATTGGTGAACTCTCTCTCTCATGTCATGAGTCTCAAGCTGGGCCAGTCATTGGTTAGCCATTCCCTCAATTCTGCTCTATCTTTACCCCTGCACATCATATTGACTGTAGAAATTGTGGGTCTAAGGTCGTGTGACTGGGTTGGTGTCCCAGTACCTCCATTGGAAGGAAATCCTTTTCCAGTTACAGTAGATGACCATTTCAGTGTCCATATCCCCCATTGCTAGGAGTCTTAGCCAGGGTCAACCTCATAGATTTCTGCGAGTTTCCATTGACCTAGTTTTCTAGTTCATCCCAGAGATGCACTGCCTCCACCAATCCAAGATCTCTTTCTGTACTCTTTCCCTTTATCTTCCCCCAAATTGATCACTCCTGCTCCCCATCCTCCATCCCTACCCAGCTCCCCTTCTACACCTGCCTTCTTTGTCTATTCTCTTTTCCCCTGTGTGTTCCCTGTGTGACCTCCTTGTTACTTAGCTTCTTTGGGTCTGTGGATTGCAGCATGGCTATCCTGTACTTTGTGGATTTATGGATACTTATAGGTGAGTATATGAAGTATTTTTTTTTTCTGGGTCTGGGTTACCTCACTCAGGATGACCTTTTCTAGTTCCATATATTTGCCTGAAAATTTCATGATGTCATTGCTTTAATAGCTGATTAATATTCCATTGTGTAAATGTAGCATTCCTCAGTTGAGGAACATCTAGGTTGTTTCCAGTTTCTGGCTATTATTAATGAAGTTTCTGTGAACATAGTTGAGCAAGTGTCTTTGTGGTGTGTAGAGCATCTTTGGGTAAATACCCAGGAGTGGTATAGATGGGTCTTAATCTCAACTTTTTGAGAAACTGCAAAATTTGATTTCCAAGGTGGTTGTACTAATTTGCACTTCCTCCAGCAATGAAGGAGTCCCCTTATTCCATTTCCTCATCAGCATGTGCTGTAACTTGAATTTTTGATCTTAGCCATTCTGACAGGTGTAATATGGAATCACAGGCATTTTGATTTGCTTTTCCCTAATGACTAAAGTTGCTGAACATTTCTTTAAGTACTTCTCAAATATTAAAGATTCCACTGTTGAGAATTCTGTTTGGGTCCTTACCCCATTTTAAAATTGGATTATTTGGAGTGTTGATGTCTATTTCTTGAGTTCCTCATATATTTTGGATATCAGCCTTCTTTCGGGTGTTGGGTTGGAGAAGATATTTTCTCATTTTATCGACTGCCATTTTGTCCGTTTTATGGTATGCTTCACCTTAGAGAACATTTTCGGTTTAATGAAGGCCTGTATATTAATTGCCTCTCTTAGTGGTTGATCTGTTGGTGTTCTATTAAGGAAGGTATCTCCTGGGCCATTCTATTCAAGGTCATTCCACACTTTTATTTATTGTAAATATTTTATATTTTATTTTATTTAGTGTAACATATTTTATATTGAGGCCTTTGATCCACACAGACTTGAGTTTTGTACAGCGATGTAAATATGGATTTATTTTTATTCTTGTATTTAAACATTTTTATTAATATATATATATATATATGGTGTTTTTTTTTCTCTTTCCACAACTCATCATGGAGCATCTCATGTTTTATGATCCCAAGTTCAGTTGTTTTCTTTTGTTTTGTTTTGTTTTGTTTTGTTTTTCACTCTCTCCTACTCTCTCTCAAAGATTAGGAAAAAATGAAACAATGACACAATAAAATCAAAACAGACAAATGACAGTAGAAAGAGACAAAACAAAGTAAAACAAAAGAAAACGCACTCAAAATACGTAGAGTCAAGTTATGTTGCTTGCTATTCCTGGACATGTGACCTGCCTTGGATTGTCACTAATAATAACCAATGACATCCATTTGAGAAAACTAAATTTTGTTTTCCAGAAGGACCAACTCCAAGTAACTTTTTGGTTATGGGTAGGACCTTTTGTATTGATCCTATTCTCAAATTTGTCTGATTTTGAAACTGATCATGAAATTTGTACAAATTGAGTTACAACCACCACAGAATTTTATAAAGGAAATTGGAATAATTTTAAAAGAAGTTCTGGATAATTATGAATCCACACAAGTGAAGTCATTTGAAAGAGGAGGTCAAAAATGTGAGGCACCATTTGGGCTATAGAAAAAAAAAGTTTGTTAAAATCTAGATGGTGACGTAGTTATCACAATTATTAAGCAATTAAATGAAAATATGAGTAAGAGAATGGGGCACATGAGACCTGAATGGCTTCAAGCATGAACACTTGATATTTAAGTGTACTTATGTATTGATTTTTAACTACAAGGTTTATAAAAATGTTAATAAAAGTGATACTACTTGCTACATAGTCTATAAATATTGGAGGGAGTGCTATCAGCCCACATGAGAAAAGTTTATTTATTTTTTTTTAAATTCTTTATTAATTACACTTTATTTACTTTGTATCCCCACTGTGGTTCCCTCCTTCCTCCAGTCCCAATCCCTCCCTTCCTCCACCCTCTGCATGCATGCCCCTCCCCAAGTCCACTGAGAAGGGAGGACATCTTTTCCTTCCTTCTGATCCTAGTCAGTTAGGTCTCATCAGGAGTGGCTGCATATTTTGTTTCCACAACTGTAGGATAACATTTCCTTACAATTTTACATTGCATGTAAGAAAATACATATGTAGTGCATTTGAGTCAGTTTGGTTTGATCCATCTATGCTTTTACAGTATGAGATCCCACAGGGTGCGGAGGTATATGCATTTGGGTGTAATCTCAATACTTGGTAGCTGGCGGCAAGAGGGTTCAAAGGCTTCCTCGGGTACATACCAAGTTCAAAGCTAGTCTGAACCACATGAGACCATGTTTACCCCATTACATGTATGTAAATGCGTACATACCTCTATGTATATAAGCACTGTTTTTTTTAATTTTTTATTTAACTTTTATTAATTACACTTTATTCCTTTTTATTCCTTTTGTATCCCCCCATAAGCCCCTCCCTCCTCCCCTCCCGGTCCCACCCTCCCCCCTTTCTGCATGCATGCCTCTCCCCAAGTCCACTGATAGGGGAGGTCCTCCTCTCCTTCCCTCTGATCTTTTTTTTTTTTTTTTTGTTCTTCTCAATGCAGTTTATTCAGGAACCTTGAACAATCTTCTGACCCTGAACAAAGCCAGCCCACAGCTTAAAATAGCCTCTGGGTAGCCAACCCCAGCATGCCTCATGGGCAATGCAGATAGGTCCACACACACGGAAGCAAGCCAGATCCTCAGACTTAGCCAAATATGGAATTGTTTGTGACAGAGAGCACTCACCATCGGGAAGGTTATTAAAGTTTATATTTGTACACTAAATTACATGCTTTATAATTTTATTTAGGTAAGTGCTTAACAGCATGATATCTTGTGGTGTTTTTAGCAGCCCGTATTGTTATTTCACCCCTCCCTCTTCCTCATGTTCTCACCTCTACCCTTCCTTGCTTAGCCCTCCATTTTCCACTTCTCTATCAGATCACTAGTATCCTCATAACTCCCTTCTGCCTTCTCTCATCTTTCCACTTTATGTGGAAAGGCCCTCTGGTTCCTTAAAAGTTGCCCTTTTTCATTTCCTTGATCAAATTACTGAAGACCCACTCAACAAGAGTGATATTGTGTCTAAAACTGAAAACTTAGCTAATTATTCACTTGCTGTGGAATTGTCTCCTCTTAGAATCTGTACCACTAAAGTCTCACCAACATGATATCCCAAATATGAGCTAAATAAAGACAACATCAATAGACATGCCAAACTGGACTCAAAAAATTCCTGAGGCCTCCACCCTACCCAAGGAATTACAGACAACTGAGGAAAACTGGACATTGGAAAAGTAGTCTTCCCCAGGGAAGAATACTCACATTGGTTGTCTAGTAGTCAGATCAGAAAGCATAGGTACAAGTAACATTTTATGGACTCAATTTGTTTGTAAATACAACTACATATACAATAATAATTGAATAAAAATGCAGTGAAAATATATTAGGACTGGGAGGGGTACATAAGATACTATTGAGGGAGGTAAGAAAAGGGAGAAGTATTATTGAAATACAACCTCAAAAATAAGCTGCAAAAAAAGCATTTTAAAAAAGAGACTCAAGAATATGCAGAAGAAAATGATTTTCTACTATATGACTGGAAAGAAAGTTGGTGAAATGACCAGCTTGTCCTTGAGAAATAATCAAGAAAGTATAGTATTTTGAAAAAGAAATTATGTTTCTGGATGAGTCTCAGAAGAAATATTCATGGGAGATTTTAAGATGTTAAATCAGCTCATTAATTATCTTCTGTGTTTTAAAAAGGAGAAAATTGTGAACATAAATCAAAAAGTCAAGTTTATTTCTATTTATATACTTCAGATGAAATGTGATTGATTCTCTCAAACAAGATGCTATCAAACTATCAAGTATTTTTTTTTAATTCAAAGTTTTTGAGTGATCTCAACCAATTTTATTTTCTATTTTTATGGCAAAACTACCTATACCATCAAGAAAAATAATAAAAAAATGCATACTGGGAAAGCAAAACTTGCATCTTTCTATCTGATAATTGAGGATAAGCCTGAATGAAGGAAATGCTCTGAGCAGTTGAGTGAAATTCACGAAGCATCCTATCTTTGTCTGAAGTCAATGAGGTCACTTTTGGCAAGGTCTGGATCATCGATTTGCTGTCTGTGTCAGCCAGGAAAGGATTACAAACCCATGTTTCAATTTTAAGGCCATCTGAGCAAGAGTAACCTTCTACAGTTTTCAGGGTTTCCAAATATCTGCAGGTTTCTGTCTGCAAATAAATGAAATGGAATTTGCATAACTATCCTGCTCAGGTATATATAATAGAGTTTCTAACCATGGTCACAATGGTGCTCCTACTGATGACCTGGTGCACTGTAATATTTAAGGTTTTCTTCTCTCACATCTATACATGTGATGTACATAGCAGATTTTACCCTTCTTTTTTGCTTTTATTTTATCTTAGGTTTGCGTGTACATCCACTATTCATTTTAAAATTGTTATGAAAAGAGACTTCTCTTATTTTGAAAGAATGAAATTTCTGCTAGCTTTTGAGTATAATTTCTTTCATCTTATGCTCTGATCCGCTCTATTAAACCAGCAAATATTATGTGGTTGGGAAACTTTGTACTTTTCTTCCCAATTCTTACAAATCCACTTGAAAAGATGTCATGGCTTAGCTGGAGAAATGATTTCATGGTGGATACAACAAAAGCAGAAGTATCTGAATCACACAACAGTGCTAATCACTACTGCGTTCATGCTCTGTGGAAACAAACGAGCCCTCGCCAAGTGGTGGATTTCCATCTTCACAGTGACCATAAAAACCTCTTCAGTTGTGAAGAATCAGGCCAGTCTCATAAGAGAATTTCTCTTTTCTCCAACCTGAGTTCTTTTTAAAGCAAAAGAACAACCACAATTTCAAGCTAATGGTATTAGGAGAATAAATGATCCATCTTGATAAATGTTGACATGCCAATCACCTCCATGTTTAGGGAACTGGGCAATTCCACGTGTAATAACCATCATTGAAATATGAAAGAAACCAGGATATTATTTATATGATAGCATTTTATGCAGCTGAATCACTTAACAGGTTCATAGTTTTGCTTTATTTCCACTGTGATTCATGCCCGTGAATTATTTGAGCATCTTACTTCATTAAATGCTCCCTTTTTTATGGTTTTCTCTGTTAACAATGTGATGAAAAAATATTTGTGATCTTAAAAAAAAAACTAAATTTCATGAAATTAAAAGTTTGTTAGTTCAGTCCTTTATTTGAAGTTATGAGTTTACATGTCCAGTTTGTTTGCTTTTGCTTTGCTGATTGTACAAAATACAATTTTATTTACTTTAGTTTTAATTGTTGCATATTGTGAATGTACTATGGTCAATTGAAATAAACCAAAGTTCATTTGTGTTTTATGGTGTTATTTGTGTATTATTTACTGCTAAGAAAGGAATCTAGTTAGGAAAGACCTACACTCATAACATAAAATAAGGGTATAGCTTTACACTGTGTAATATATTCAATACAATTCTACACACCCTATCATTATGAAAATGGAACTTATATAATGGGAAAAAGACTTGTCTAATAGATAATATAGATACTTGAGAGAATATGTTCTTTGAAAACATAAGTTGAAGTTCCCAGTGAAGAACATACTATATTTGGTCCTTCTGGAGCTCCTGTCTTCTCCAGGTCATACTAACTCCCCCTTCTTTCATAGGATTCCCTGCACTCTGTCGAACTTTTGGTTATGAGTCTCAACAGCTGCTTTGATACACTGGTAGGTAGAGTTTTTCAGAGGCCCTCTGCAGTAGGTTCCTGTCCTGTTACTTGTTTTCTCCTACTTCCAATGTCCATCCCATTTGTTTTTCTAATTGAGAATTTATCATCTTACCCCGGGGTCCTCTTCTGACATGAACTCAATGACTGGCTCTTTGACCTCCCACTCCTCCCCCACTCCCCCCCCCCCAAGGGAGGATCAGCCTTGCTAGGCTACAGAGGAGGACATTGCAGCCAGTCCTGAAGAAACCTGAGAATCTAGGGTCAGATGGAAGGGGAGAAGGACCTCCCCTATCAGAGGATTTGGAAAGGGGCAGGGAGAAGATGAAGAAGGGAGGGTGGGATTGTGAGGGAATGAGGGAGGGGGCTATGGCTGGGATACAAAGTAAATAACCTGTGATTAATATAAAACTAAAAATTATAAAAAATAAAAAAGAAAGTACTATTGTTGATCTCTCCCCTCCCCCCCCCCCGTCCTCCCTGGAGGGAGGAGCAGCCTTGCTAGGCCACAGATAAGGACATTGCAGCCAGTCCTGAAAATACCTGATAGGCTAGGATCAGATGGAAGGGGAGGAGGACCTCCCCTATCAGTGGACTTGGAATGGGGCAGGGAGGAGATTAAGGAGTGAGGGTGGGATTTGGAGGGAAAGAGAGAGGGGGCTAAGGTTGGGATACAAGTGAATGACCTGTGAATAAAAAAAAAAAACAACTCAGTGGTGGGCTCTTTGACCTCCTCCATCCCCCCTAGCCCTCCAGAGAGGAGCAGTCTTGCTAAGCCACATAGGAGGACTTTGCAGACAGTCCTGAAGATACCTGATAAACCAGTAACAGATGAAAGGGGAGGAGGTCCTCCCCTATCAGTGGACTTGGAAAGGGGCAGGGAGGAGATGAGGGAGGGAGGGTGGGATTGGAAGGGTAAAAGGGAGGGGATACAGCAGTGATACAAAGTTAACAAACTGTAAACTAATATTAAAAAAATAAAAGACTTGGAAAAGAAAAGAAAAAAATCGTTTAATGAAAAAAAAGAATTGCATTAAATTTTTTGTCATAATGAGTTGTCACTTTAGATACAATGAAAAACATGCTTATTACAACAGAGGCAAAAATATTAAATATTATGAGGAATGGATTTTGTCAGATCAAAAATATATTTAAAAGGGCAATAGAAGCAGCTTAGAGAGAAGGGAGGAAAAAAATGTGACGGAGAATACTTAGATATGAAGTATTGCTACTGACAGATGCTTTGGAAATTAATGACAATAGACTGGCTAGTAAATCAAAGACTAGCAGGATTCTGCTTGAGTCAGATATATGAGCAGCAATGCACTACAAATCCTACCTTTTCAAATTTTCATGAAATACCTAGTGACTTTTTCTGTAATTAAAGACAGTACAAATATCTGCAGTTAAATATTTTCTTCCCTTGCCTCCTAGAGAAACACAAAAAAATGAAAAATAAATATCTCCTTCACTACCCTGGTGGGTAGAGTCTTTCAGAGATCCTCTGTGGAAGGTTTTTGTCCTGTTCCTTTTCTTCTTCTCCTGATGTTTCTCCTGTTTGCCCATTTGAGTGAGGTTACAGCCTCTTCCCTAAGGTCCTACTTGTTGTTTAGCTTCTTTAGGATTATAGATTTTAGTTTGATTATCCTATATTATATGGCTAATATACACTTATAAGTGAGTATATACCATATGTGTCTTTTTGCTTCTTGTGACCTCATTCAGGATGATCTTCTCTAGTCCCCATCATTTGCCTGCAAATTTCATGGTTCCTTGGGTTTTAATTGGTGAGTAATATTACATCATGAAAATGTACTACATTTTCTGTAACCATTCCTAGGTTACAGAGGGACATTTAGGTTTTTTCCAGATTCTGGCTATTATAAATAAAGCAGCTATGAACATAGCTGAGCAAATGTCCTTATTTTACGGTGGGGCATCTTTTGGGAATATGCCCAGAAGTGGCATAGCTAGATCTTCAGGTAGCACTATTCATATTTTTTTGAAAAACAGCCAGATTTACAAAGTGGTTCTATATGATTAAATTCCAACCAGGAATGGGTAAGGGTTCCCCTTTCTCCAAAACCTCTCCAGCATGCAACATCCCTTGAGTTTTTGATCTTAGGTATTTTAATGGGTATGAGGTGGAATTTGAGGGTTGTTTTGATTTGCCTTTACCTGATGAATAAGGACATTGAGCATTTCTTTATTTTCATATAATTTTTATTTATTACAAATTATTCATTTTTAGCCCCATCCTTGTTCACTGCCAAGTCTGCCTTCCGTCCCTCTCTCATCTCCTCCCGTGCGCCTTCCCCAGTCCACTGATAGTGGAGGACCTCCTCCCCTTCCTTCTGACCCTAGCCTATCAGGTCTCATCATGACTGTCTTTCATAGTTTTCCTCTGTAGCCTGGTAAGGCGGCTCCCCCCCTCAGGGGGAGATGATCAAAGAGCCAGCCACTTAGTTCATGTCAAAGACAGCCCCTGTTCCCCTTACTAGGACACCCACTTAGAGAATGAGCTGCAGATGACTAACTCTGTGCAGGGGTTCTAGGTGATCTCCATGAGTGGCCCTTGGTTGGAGTATCATTCTCAGAAAAGACCACTAAGCTCTGATTTTTTGGTTCTGTTGCTTTTTTTGCTCAGTTCCTGTCCCCTCCAGGTCTTTCATCTCCTTCTAGTTTCATGAGATTCTCTGCACTCTGACCAAATTTTGACTATGAGTCATTCTCAGCATGTCCTTCAATACCCTGCTGGGTAGAGTCTTATGGAGGCCCTCTGTGGTAGGGTCCTGTCCTGTTCCCTGTTTTCCCCCTCTTTCAATGTCTTTTCCATTTGACTTCTGAGTGAGGATCGATCATCTAACCCAGGGTCCTCCTTCTTGCTTAGCATCTTTAGGTGTACAGATTTTAGTATATTTATTCTATATTATATGACTACTGTCCACTTATAAATGAGTATACACCATGTGTGTCTTTCTTCTTCTGGAATACTTCACTCAGATGATCTTTTCTAGTTTCTACCATTTGCCTGCAAATTTCATGATTTCCTTGTTTTTAATTGCTGAGTAGTATTCCATTGTAAAGATGTACCACACTCTCTATATTCTTTCATATTTTGAGGGACATACAAGCTGTTTCCAGATTCTGGCTATTACCAATAAAGCTTCCCTGAACATGGTTGAGCAAATGTCCTTGTTGTGTACTTGAGCATATTTTGGCTATATGACTAGGAGTGTTATAGCTAGATCTTGAGGTAACACTATTCCTAACTGTCTGAGAATGCACCAGATTGATTTTGAAAGTGGTTGTACAAGTTTACATTCCCACTAGCAATGGAAGAGGGTCCCCCTTTCTTCCCATCCTCTCCAGGATGTGTTGTCATTTGAGTTCTTGATCTTAGCCATTCTGATGGGTGTAAGGTAAAATCTCAGGGTTGTTTTGATTTGCCTTTCCCTCATGACTAAGGATGTTGAGCATTTCTTTTTCTTTTTCTTTTCTTTTCTTTTCTTTTTTGAGCATTTCTTTAATTTTTCTTTTCCATTTGGTATTCTTCTATTGAGAATTCTGTATTTAGCTCAGTACCCCATTTTTTAATTGGATTACTTGATTTGTTGCTCTTTAACTTCTTTCTTTGTTTCTCTGCTTTTTAATATTCCTCTGTTGAGAATTCTCTATTCAACTCTACCCAACAGGGTATCAAAGGAGATACTGAGACTCATAGCCAAACTTTGGGCAGAGTGGAAAAATCTTATGGAAGAAGACAAAGATAGAAAGACCTGGAAGGGACAGGAACTCCACAAGGAGACCAACAGAGGAAAAAAAAAAACCTGGGCCCAGGGGTTCTTTTAGAGACAGATACTCCAACCAAGGACCAGGCATGGAGAGAACCTATACCCCTGCTCAGAGGAAGCCCATAGGCTGCTCAGTTTCCAAGTGAATGCCTTAGTAAGTGGATCAGAGGATGTCTCTGACATGAACTCAGTTGCTGGCTCTTTGTTCACCTTCACCTGTGTGGTGCAGCCTTGTCAGACCACAGAAGATGTAGCCATCCCTGATGAGACCTGATATGTTAGGGTCAGATAGAAGGGGAGGAAGTCATCCCTTATCAGGGGATTAGGGAAAGGGCACAGCAGGAGAAAAGGGAGGGTAGGTGGGACTAGGAGGAGAAGAGGGCCAGGACTACAGTGGCATTACAAAACATATAAATAATTAAATAATAAATAGATAGATAGATAGATAGATAGATAGATAGATAGATAGATAGAGGAATAGAAAAGGAATATGTGTCTACTAATTCCACAATGCTCATGTGCTCTTATAAGAAGAAATAATGAGCAGAAATAAAAGAACTGAAAATATCAATGTTTTGCAAATATTTCAATTATAATGACTAAATTGTAATTTGGTAGCATTTGCTAATGTCTACATGTAAAAATAGGGAGGAAAGAGGCAATGGCCACACTTTTGTAGTATATACAGACTACACACATACACAGGCATACATAAATACATACACAGTTTTTCTTATAAAGAATCATTCGAGGAGATGTTATTAGTTAGTATTTCATTTTAAGAAAATCTAAATGGCAAGAGTCCAAGCATATTGTTATGGCTGTTTTTGGTTGTCAGCTTGACTGCATGTGGAATTAATTAAGCACAAAAACATCTGGGCTCACTAGTGAGAGGCTTTTAGTTACTCAGATCATTTGAGTTAGGAAGACCTATCTTAAACCTGAGTCATACCTCCTGTAGGCAGCCTATATAAATACAATGAAGAAAAAAGGAAAACCAAACAAACTTATTTCTGCTCTTGTGCAGCTTGTCCTCTCTCTTGCTGTAAGTCAGTTCTTTCACTGGCATATAAGGCTGCTTCCTTATGATACTGGTCTATACTGAATATAAGCTGTGTCATCAGCCTTATAGAGTGAACAACTGCATGATTCTTGAGCTTTCCATTGGGAGACAATCATTGTTGAACGAGCTGAACCACAGGCCATCTATCAGTTCATTCAATCAGTCCTATTTCTCGATAGAACCCTGCCTAATAGAAATTTGTTTGGATCTTAATATCGGTATTTTATGAATAATTTAAAATATTAAAAATTTTCCCCAGCACTCCATCTTTTCTAAGAACTCTCCCACATAGTTGGTTCCAATTGCAAAGACCCAAAACACTGACACTCATTCTTTCTTATTATTCACCCCTATTGCTGTGTCCCTGTCTCTACCTAAGGGGATATCAGCTATTCAGGTACAGGACATGCTAATCAGAAAATCAGAATCTGGGTATGTTGTGCCCTCATTTTTATTGAAATCTAGGAAGTCTTTAATTTTTTTTATTATTTCTTTCCTGACCCAGCTGTCATTGAGTAGTGAGTTGTTCAGTTTCCATGTGTGTGTAGGCTTTTTGACATTTCTATTGTTGTTGAGGTCCTGCTTTAGTCCATAATCATCTGATAGGATACAAGGGACTATTTCAATCTTCTCTTATCTGTTGAGACTTGCTTTGTGAGTGATTATATTGTCTATTTTGGAGAAGGTTCTCTGAGGTGCTGAGAAGAAGATGTATTCTTTTGTGTTTGGGTGAAAAGTTCTGTAGAATGTCTGTTAGGTTCATGTGATCCATGACATCAGTTAGTGTCAATGTTTCTTTGTTCAGTTTCTGCCTTGTTGCCCTGTCCTTTAGTAAGAGTAAGGTGTTGAAGTTTCCCACTATTAACTTGTAGGTATCTACGCGTGGTTTAAGTTTTATTAATGTTTCTTTTACAAATGTGGGTGCCCTTGTAATTGCAGCATAGATGTTCAGAATTGAGATGTCTTCTTGGTGGACTGTTTCTTGTACGAGTAGGAAGTGACCTTCTTCATCTCTTTGGTCAATCTTAGTTGTAAGCCTTTTTTTTTAGACATTAGAATAGCTAATCCGGCTTGCTTCTTGGGTCTGTTTGCTTGGAAAAACATCATCTGGCACTTTACTCTCAGGTAATGTCTATTTTTGTGTCTGAAGTGTGTTTCTTGTATGTAGCAAAACATTGGGTCTTGTTTATGCAACCGTTCTTTCAGCCTGTGTCTTTTTATTGTAGTGCTGAGTCCATTGATATTGAAAGAGATTAATAACCATTGACTGTTAGTTCCTTTTATCTGATGGTGATTATGGTAGTGTTTTTGTGTACTTGTCTACTTTTAGTTTTGCTGTAATTAAGTTATTTATTTCCCATTCTTTCCTGTGTATAGTTAGCCTTCTCGGGTTGTTTTTGTCCTAGTATCTTCTATATGACTGGATTTGTGGGACAGTATTGTTTAAATTTGTATTTGCCATTGAATATCTTATTTTTTATACCTATGATGACAGAGTTTTTTTAGGTATAGTAGTCTGGGCTGATATTTGTGTTCTCTCAGGGTCTGCATGATATCCATCCAGACCATTCTTGCTTTCATAGTCTCTTTTGAGAAGTCAGGTGTGATTCTGATGGGTTGGTGATCATACATTGCTTGGCTTTCTTCACTTGCAACTTTATGTCCTTCAATGCAAGAATGGATACAGAAATTGTGGCACATTTCCACATTGGAATATTAATCAGCTATTAAAATAAAAAGACATGAAATTTGCAGTCAAATTGATGGAACTAGAAAAGATCATCCTGAGTGAGGTAACCAAGCACCAGAAAGACACACATGGTATATACTCACTTATAAGCAGATATTAACCATGTACTATAGGATAGCCATGCTAAAATGTACAGACCTAAGGAAGCTAAACAACAAAGAGGACCCTACAGAGGATGCTTAAATCTCTCATTCAGAACCGCAAACAAGTTAGACATCAGAAGCACTGGAAGAGAGGAGACAGGACAACATCCTAATGTAGAGGTTCTCTGAAATGCTCCACCCAACAGGGGGTGGAAGCAGATTCAGAGACTAACAGCCAAATCTTGGACAATGTGCAGGGAGTCTTGCAGAAGAAGGGGAGAGAGAAGGACCCAGAGGGTACAGAAGCTTCACAAGGAGATCAAAAGAGTCAAAAAGTCTGAGCCCAGGAGCTCCCGCAGAGACTGATTGTACCAATCAAAGTCTGTGCAGGGAGAAAACCTAGATGCCCTGTTCAGATGTAGCCAATCGGCAGCTCAGTCTTTGTGTGAGTAAGGGGAGCAGGGGTGTCTCTGACATGAACTCTGCTGCCTGCTCTTTGATCACTTCCCTCTGTTGATGTGGCCTTGCTATGCCACAGAGACAAGGATCCAGGCAGTCCTGATGAAACTTGATAAGGTAGAGTCAGATGGGAGAGGAGAGGAATTCGGGGGAAGAGAGAGAGAGGCTGGGACCTGGGAGAGATGAGGGAGTGCGCTACACTGAGGAAATAAAATTAATAAATTATATATATATAAAAACATCAGAGACACCTCACTGGGCCAAAGGCCACACCAGCTGCCAGAGCCCCAGGTCACAACTCTGATGGAGTCTCATTGCTGGCCCAGAGGTAACACTGGTCCCCAAAAATATGATCAGAAGAAAACACCAAGAAATAAAACAGTCACACAATGAAGACAAACTCAGAAATTGGCACCTAGACCTATATTAATTCCAAAACCAGATTCCTGCTAGATATAGGTATAAGAATACAATCAACCAGTATAAAAACACATAGAGAAAATAAATACATCCCTATAAAAATCCAGGAAAACAACCAATGGGAAGAAATAAATAAGTCCCTTAAAGAAAGCCCAAAACAAAACAACAACTGAAAACATTGACAAAATTATTTAAGATCTGAAAATGGAAATAGAAGTAATAAAAAAACACAAACTAAGGTTATCCTTAAGGTCTAAGATCTGGGTAAGCAAACTGGGCCTGCAGACACAAGCCTTTTCAACGTAATATAAGAGATGGAGGATTAATATCCAGAATATATAAAGATCACAAGAAACTAAACATCAAGCAACCAAATAATCCAATTAAAAAGTGGGGTACAGTTCTAAACCAACAATTCTCAGTAGAAGAATCTCAAATAGACAAAATAAAGAAATTTTCAACATCCTTAGCCATTGGGGAAATTTGAATCAAAATAACTCTGAGATTCCATCTTTCACTTATCAGAATGACTAAAATCAAAAGCACAATTTTCAGCTCATTCTGGTGAGAATATAAAACAAGGGGGATTCTTTCATTGCTGGTGGGAGTGTACAGTTTTATAGCCATATTGGAAATTATTATGGCAGTTTCTCAGAAAATTGATAATCTATCTACCTTATGCCTAGCTATACCACTTCTGAATAAATCCCCAAAAGACCTTCCATCCCATCTCAAGGACACTTGCTCAAATATATTCATAGCAGCTTTGTTAATAATATCTAGAAATGAGAAACAACGTAGATATCCCTGAACAAAAGAGTGGATTAAAATATCATGTTACATTTACACAATAGTGCATTACTGAGCTGTTAAATAAAAATAGTATCATGAAACTTCCAGGCAAATGAATGGGAATAGAAAAATCATCCTAAATGAGGTAGCCCAGATCCAAAAAGAAAAACATGGTATGTACTCACTCATACATGGATATTAGTTGTAAAGTAAAGGCTACCCATGCTATAATCCACAGACCCAGTGTGGTTAAGTAACAAAGAGGATTCAAGGGGAGAATACATGATTCTCCCTGAGATGATGAAATGAAATAGATTCCAAAAGTCCTCTGCAGGCAGGTGGGATGGGAAATGGGGTAATGTGTGTGGGTCGGGTGAGAGAGTACTCAGAGGGACAATTGGGATTGGGGGTTGTATTTCAGGGGTGAGGTAAAAGCATAGAACAACTGAAACTCCCAGGAATCTGCAAGGGTGACCCTAGCAAAGACTGCTAGTAACAGGGGATACAGAACCTGAACCAACCAATTTCTATAGCAGGCTAGTCTTCCAGTGGAGCAATTGGGACACCAACCCAGCCACAATTTTTTTTTTTTAACTACAATTTGTCTTGCAGTCAAGACGGGCTGGGGTAATGGAGGAACAGAACATATGGGAATGGCTAACCAATGACAGATTCAACTTGAGACCTTTGCCATGAGAGGGATGCCCACAGCTGACATTGCTGGAGGGCCAAGATCCAAAGGCTGTGTAACCCATAAACATAGGATAGAACCAAAGGAGACAAAAACAGGGGAAAATGTCAATTTAATTATTCCTAGTGATACCCTGCTATATACTTGGTGATGAGAGCCTAGCATAATCATCATCATAGAGGCTTCATCTGCCAACTGATGGGAGCAGATACAGAAGCTCAGAGCCAAATGCTAGGAGTAGCCTGGGAAATCCTGAGGAAGAGAAATGAACTCTACAGGATAATGAATTTCATAAAATCAATAATTTAAGCTATTTGTTGCAAATAAAAACTCTTATTTTGAGTTACAATTAATTTATGTTTAATTCTATATTATTTTTTGTTAATATTTCTAAAAGAGTTAGCAAATATATATTGCATTTTTTCAATCCATTTTTTTTCAATTTTTTCATTAGTTACAGTTTGTTCACTTTGTATCCCAGCTGTAGCCCCATCACCCATCTTCTTCTAATCCTACCCTCCCTCCCTCTTTTTCCCTTATGCCCCTCCCCCAGTCCAATGATAGGGGAGGTCCTCCTCCCCTTCCATCTGACCATAGTCTATCAGGTCTCATCAAGACTGGCTTCTATGTCTTCCTCTGTGTACAGGTAAGGCTCTTCCCTCTCAGGGGAAGATGATCAAAGAGCCAGGTACTGAGTTCATGTCAGAGACAGTTCATGTTCCCCTTACTAGGGTACGCACTTGGAGACTGAGCTACCATGGGCTCCATCTGTGCAGGGGTTCTAGGTCATCTCAATGCACGGTCCTTGGATGGGGTATCAGTCTCAGAAAAGATCCCTGTGCCCAGAATTTTTAGTTCTGCTGCTCTCCTTGTGGAGCTCCTGTTGGCTTCAGGTCTTTCTATCTCCCCCTTCTTTCATAAGATTCCCTACACCCCGCCCAAAGTTTGTTCATGAGTCTCAGTATCTGCTTTGATACCCTGCTGGGTGGAGTCTTTCATAGGCCCTCTGTGGTAGACTCTTGTCCTGTTCCCTATTTTCTCCTCCAATGTTTTGATGTGTGTAGAAAATGCATTTTTTAGTAGTCCAGAGGAAATCGTTGCACTAAATACAAGCAACAGCAACATTAAGAACAAAACCCCATAATCATCTATATATCCACTGGAAACTACATCTGATTTCTATAAATTTTTCATTGTATAATCCCTCAGTATTTTGATAAAGTTAATCTTTTAATCATTTAAAAGTGTCATAGCATTTATTATGTCTCATGATTCAGCAAAATTTCAATTTATAACTGAATTCATTATTTATACTTGTGAGCCTAGCCTTTAATGGCTGAGCCATCTCTTCACCCCTCTCCCCGTTTTTTCTTTCTTGACAACCGTGCATGGAGAGGACCTAAAATGCCTGCTCAGATGTAACCCGTAGACTCAGTCTCCAAGTGGGTTCTCTAGTGAGGGGAGGAGGGCCTATATCTGGCATGAACTCAGTGGCAGGCTCTCTGATCACCTCCTCTTGGGGGTAAAGACTTGCCTGGCCACAGAGGAAGACAACGCAGCCAGTCCTGATGAGACCTGATAGGCTAGCCTCAGGTAGAAGTAGAGGAGGTCCTTCCATACTAGTGGACTAGGGGCATAGGGGAAGAAGTGGGAGAGTGGAATTGGGAGGAGACAAAGCAGGGGGCTACAGCAGGGATACAAATTGAATAAATTATAATAAAGAATAATAACAAAATACAAAAATTGAATGCATTATTTCTTTTTTTTTTTTCAATGCAGTTTATTCAGGAACATTGAACAATCCTCGGACCCCGGGGAAAGCCAGCCCACAGCTTAAATAGCCTCTGGGTAGCCAACCCAGGCGTGCCACGGGGGCAATGCAGATAGGTCCACATACATGGAAGCAAGCCAGATCCTTGGCCTTAGCCAAATGTGGAGTTGTTCATGACAGAGAGCACTCACCATCGGGAAGGTGGAAGGCGGAAACCAGCTCCATCTTTAAGGCATAGCATTCCGCAGCTCTCTACAGTTCCCCCTTTTTGTTTTAGACGCATCAGGCAAGAGTAGAGGTCTGATCTCTGATATTAGAAATAAATTGGGACTTTGTACAGATGTTCATTAAGGTGTCATCCACCCAAAGAGCATCAGACCGTCCGATACCTTTTTCTCAGAGGCGGGACCTGGGGCATCAACCCGCATGCAATCAGACATGCTCTTCTCTGGGTCCAAAGCGGCTGACCCTGAGTGCAGTGCTTAGCCTCGCATCCTGAGCGTATCATTTTAGCTTTTTATGGTATCCAACCATGCTTGGGGAGAATGTCCTGCTTCAATGGCTGTAAAGGCCTCAATGATCATGGCTGCATCACACTGTTGTGAGACTCTAATCTTGCATATATACCACAGGCAAACCAAGGAGACCAACACCAGATGGCCTGCTAACACTCCCATGCCCGCCCATTCCTTCAGATGATTCATGGCTGCAGCAATCCATGTTGATAATCCTGTGGCTAGTCCTGCGTCCGCTCCGGTAGAATTTACTGTGACAATGGCCACTCTCAGCTGCTCCATCGTAGTATCGAATTCTCCAGTCCAATTACCTAAAATATAGCTCGACAATTGTTTAGACAGATTTGCAGCGCAGGAAAAATTCTCATGTTGTATGCTAGTGACACAAAGTCCAGCATACTTTCATTGACAGCCAGGTTGAGCGATTTGCCATAGGGTATCAATTTGCTCCTGCAAGAGGTCAATCCTCTGATTGAACACCATCAAGCTTCCTTTTAGTTGAGCATTAATTCCTTTATGTACAACTAAGGCATGAGCTACATTGGCTAAATGATTATTCAGGGTCTGAGCAGTCTGCCCAGTATGACTCATGGCTAATGCCCTGGTGGTAGCTCCAACAGCCGTCAATGAGATGGTAGTAACAATGGTGGCTGTAGTTCCAAGATTCCTTTTCTGTCTGAAGAGAGTCATAGCGTGAGGGGCATCAATGGGCATAGGCACCCAGTGAGGCATGCGAGTAACCAGGGCATACCTAACTTTACTAGCATTCCAGCATTGGGCAAAAAAGCAAGTATCATTACCACAATTACTTGGCTCTATCTGGCTAATAATGAATAAAAATGGGGGATATAGACAAACAGGTGTGGGCTTATAGGAAATATTATGAGAAGCCTTAACCCCTCGTTGGAACATCCTGCGTCAGTTCTAGAACTAGCAGTGGTGGTGTCCGAGGTCTGAGTAGGTTCAGGAGACCATTGCCCCCAGGGACGAGACGTGCTCCATGCCAATTGACTAACTCCATGTTTTCCTCCAATTTTGAAAGTCATTTAAGGTTCTTAAATTATTTTTTTGCATTATTTCTTTTAGTTGTGAAATTATACTATAATTTCAGCATTCTCCCTTTCTTCCCAAATACTCTCCATATAACTCTCCTTGACATCTTTCTAACTCATGGCCTCATTCTCATTAATTCTTTCATTCATATTTATATAAATATAATTCCAAATTTAACCTACCCTGTCCAGAATAAGGTAACACACACACACAAACACACACACATGTTTAAATAGCATTTGATATTTGGTAACAAATGTGTTAACCATTGCTTAGGTTAGGACTGTATCTTCCACACTGAGCTTTCCTTAGTTGCCTATAGTTCTCTGTGTTCAAGCTTCATGATAGCCTAAATATATTATTGACATTGTCACACCTACATGCAATACATTCTGCTGACTCATCCTCTTTTACCTCCAGAAGCCCTGTCACTCTCTCTTTCAGAATGCCTCATGCCCATACTCACACCTTTTCCTTTCAACCTGTGTACCAATTAGATTAACCAGGACCTTCTGTGTGCTGACTATTTGGGAACTAACTGTTGGTGCCTGGCAGGTGGTCTAGTGGAACACAGGTGAAGAAAATGACTGTCAGATTCCATGGGTAGCAAACATTTGCAGGCATGTGTTGGGTCCCTTAAACAACTTCCTGCTATTTGAGTGATTACTGACAATCAGGGTCTTAAGCATGCTCAGTGTACACAGCTACATTTAGTACAAGATCATGATTTTAAGGGTTTTGTCATGTGTAGAGAAAAGCATTGATGTTCTTGCATTAATTCTTCACTCTTCTCAAAATTGTTACTTTTTTTTTATTTTTTTATTTTTTTTCAGTTTTGGCAAAACCATTACTTTTCTTTCTTTTTTTTTTTTTTTTTTTTTCAATGCAGTTTATTCAGGAACATTGAACAATCCTCCTGGGTTGGCTACCCAGAGGCTATTTAAGCTGTGGGCTGGCTTTCCCCGGGGTCCGAGGATTGTTCAAAATTGTTACTTAAGCCTTTCTGGGTACGTGAATTTTCAGTTTAGGGTTGACAGGTACACAGTTGCTTACTTTCAGCCTCTTGAGTAGGTCATGTTAGCTATAGCAAAGAGAAGTTTATCTAAGCAGAACTCAAGAGTAACATTCTTTGAGTGTAAGCAAGGTATCTAGAAATTAATTAAGAGTCAGGTCAACTTAGGTATAAAACAGCAGTAAATTTGTCACTGAAGCCTGAGACCTCCTTGGCCATGTTTTTTTGGCTGTGGGTTTATGGCATCAGAAATAAAACATAAAATGTGTCACAGCACACGCTAGAAATTTATTCAGCTGTAAAGAAAAATTAAATTATAAAATTTGCATCTAAATGGATGTAAATGGATCTATTATACTGAATTACCTCAAGCCCAGAAAAAGACAAAAGCCACATCTTCTCTCTCACTTGTGAATTTAGCTTCAAAATCTTTAGATTTTTGTGTTTAATTCTGAGTTTCTGTGGAAGGGATGAAATTCAAAAGGACCCATGGAGTGGGAGACACATCAGTGTTTCCCTGGAGCTTTGCAACCATAGGCTTAAAAAAGAAAAAAAAAAAAAGATTATTTTTATTTCATGTGTATGGACATTTTGGCTGTGTGTATTTTACTTCACCACGTGAATGCCTGATGCACGTAGAGCAGAGAGGACATTAGATTACCCATAATTGGAGAAAAGTATGGCAAAAAGCCACCATGTGGGTTCTGGGCACCAAACATAGGTCCTCTGCAAGGGCAGCCGCTATTCTTAGCCACTGAACCATCTTTAGAATGAAAGGGTTAACAGTCTACCATGCGGAGCTTGAATTCTCTACCAGGGAATGAGGCCGCAAATACAATCAGTGCAGCCAGTTACCCAGATCAGTTTTAACACTACTATTTCACAGTTAACACGTCTTACCGGGCAGAATGGTATCGTGTTCATATTGTCCACAGCTATTAAGATGTCTTTCTTCTCCCAGCATTTGGTGTAGCTAGCACCTTTGGGCATGATGAAAAGCTAATTAACAGCTCATAGCTCAATTGTAGCTTTGTTTCTCTATATTTGTGTCAAAGGTTTTTAGTATCTTGGGCAATACTTTCTTTTGAAATTAAACTGGTGATTGACAAGAATCTCCAGAGCGTATACTGTTGTTTGGGGATATCTCTGAAATCTCTATTGTCAAAAACTCATGAGCAGTTAGTTAATCCACACATGGCAATGATGTGTTTGCTCAATAAAACCTGGTTTCTGAGCAACATCTACTACCAACACAAGATATCGACCTTCTCACTCATTCTTTTATTTAATTAAATAATTTATTTTTTCACTCTATATCCAGGCCATAGACCCCTCCCTTGTCTCCTACCAGACCCACCCTGACTCCCACATCACCCTTCTATTCCTCAGATTAGGGAAGCTCCCTTACCCACTCACCCCAGCTGATCTATTCACATGAGGACTGAGTTTTTCATCTTTCCCTGTGGCCTGCTAAGGCAGTTCTGTCAGGGGGAAGTGATCAAAAAGAAGATAACAGAGTCCGTGTCAGAGATATATCTCACTCCCCTTACCGTGCACCCACATGAAGCCAGGGCTGCCCATATATGTAGAGTACCTAAGTCCAGTCCTTGCACTATCCTTGGTTAGTGCTTCAGACTCCTTAGGCCTCTCTTGGACCTGGCTAGTTGGCTCTGTTGGTCTTCTCCTGGAGCTCTTATCACCTCTAAGTCCTATTATATAGGTAATGAAACTGTTGCTTATTAATCTTGAAGGCACATACGCTTGTTAAATGCTGAGTTTTAACATGTAGATGCAATGACTAATGGGTTTTTAGGTAAACTTAACACAGTGCATATTTCATTACTTCAGCTAAGTTTTACATCTTCTGTGACTGTACTGTATCTTAAATATTTTATTACTATTTTTCTTCACTGTTCCTAACTAGAGTTTTCTCAGGTGAATAACTTGAGCAAGTATTATTTATTATGTTTTTTCAAAGCTATATGACATATCCGAGTGTTTATCCTCATTGATTTTTTTCTCTTAACCTTAAAAATGCTAAGTCTTTAGAAATACTATACTTCCCCCCCCAAAAAAAAATAATGCAGCCCCTCCTACAGGACAGACCTTTGTGCCAACATCTGTTCACCTCTGATGGACGATTTCCAGATGCAGCACAGTGAGAAGAACAATATCATAGAGGCTTGCCATATTCGGGGGAAGACCTGGAAACACAACTTGTTGTTCAGGATACATAGGGGATATATTTTTTTCTTTTTTCCTTTTTCTTTTTTGGCAGTCTATTTTCAAGAAAACCTGTTACATTCTTTGGAAAATTATGTCGTCTTCCAAGTTAAGCATTCACAGCCACATAATGAGTTTCAAGGGGAGCTCACCTCTTACAGATTTCACTCCTGTTAGCCTTAACATTGTTAGACAAAGACCTAAGCAGTCATCATGTGAATACAAATGGATTTTCTAACTTTACTTTAAAATCAAGATTCACTTAAAATTATTTTTAAACTCAAGTTTCATATTATGAGGTATGGCAATTTGGATTTTATGTTGTTAAAAGTCTATCAATCATATCTTACTTCTTGGGACCCATAATTTGTTTTGATCAATAGGTATTTTATAAATATAATTATCTACTGTTACTTTAAACTGAGGGCTGGAAGATGGTTCAAGGGATAAAGACATTTGCTGACAAACCTGATACTGCAAAATACTTTAAATAAATATTTACATATAACTATGTCCAAATAGTTTCTTGAAAAATTCTTATAATGTGTTTTCATTTTATTAATCCTCTTTCTAACAATTCTTTACATTTTCATACCCATATAGGTTATGGTCATTCCATTTCACTTTCTGTCTGAATTTGGACTGTCCAATTATTCATTGGTTTGTGGTCTCACACCGGACTATGTAGTCAGCTTATGAAAGGGTAGGTGTTAGAAAGAACTGACCTCCACTCTCCCAGAAACCAAGAGCTGTGAATATCTCCTGGGCAATGGGGGAGACTTTGTGCACAGTTCACTTCTCCATACTAGAATTTGGTATGGCTTTGACTGACACAGGTCTTATGCATGCTGCCAAGAGTAGTGTAAGTCCATATGTGGAGCTGTCCTGCTGTACCCAGAAGACACCGTTTCTATTGCCTCATATTATCTACCACTTCTGACTCTAAATTCTCTATCTCTTATTCTGCAATGATTCCTGAGTATTCTGAGAAGGCAGTACATTGTATATGTCATATTTAGGGTATTCTATAGTCTCTTATTCTCTTTGCTTTGTTCTTTTGTGGATCGAGTGTTCATTAGCACTACAAACAGAATCTCCTCTGATGAGTTATATTTAAGATGTATTTTTATTTATTTATTTATTTATTTATTACAATTTATTCACTTTGTATCCCAGCTGTAGCCTCCTCCCTAAAGCCCTCCCATTCCTGCCTTTCCTCCCTCATCTCATCCTATGCTCCTTCCCCATTCCTCTGATAGGGGAAGACATCCTCCCATTCCATCTGACCCTAGCCTATCAAGTCTCATCAGGACTGGCTGCATTGTCTTCCTCTGTGACTTTGTAAGGCTGCCCTGCCCTCAGGGGGAGATGATCAAAGAGCTAGGCACTGAGTTCATGTCAGAGACAGCCCCTGTTCAACTTACTAGGGAGTCAATTTGCAGACTGAGCTGCCATGGACTACATCTGTATGGGGATATTAGTTATCTCAATGCACGGTCCTTGGTTGGAGTATCAGTCCCAGAAAAGACCCTTGGACCCTGATGTTTTGGTTGTCTTGCTCTCCTTGTGGAGTTCCTGTCCCCTCCAGGTCTTTTTATCTCCCCCTTCTTTAATAAGATTTCCTGTACTCTGCTCAAATTTGGCTGTGAGTCTCAGCATCTGCTTTAATACCCTGCTGGATAAAGTCAGAGGCCTTCTCTGGTAGGCTTCTGTCTTTTTGCTTGTTTTCACCCTGTCTCAATGTCTGTCCTGTTTGCCTTTCTGAATTAGGATTGATCATTTTATCCTGGGTCCTCCTTCTTGCTTAGCTTCTTTAGGTGTACAGATATTGGTATGATTATCCTATACTGTGTGTCTTTCTGCTTCTTGGATACCTCACTCAGGATGATCTTTTCTAGTTCCCACCATTTGCCTGCAAATTTTATGATTTTCTTGTTTTTAATAGATGAGTAGTATTTCATTGTGTAAATGTACCACAATTTCTGTATCTATTACTCAGTAGAGGGGCATCAAGGTTGTTTCCAGATTCTGGCTTTAACAAATAAAGCTGCTACAGACATGGTTGAGCAAATGTCCTTGTATACTTGGGCATATTTTGGATATATGCCTAGGAGTGCTATAGCTGTATCTTGAGGTAGCACTATTCTTAATTTTCTGAGAAATTGCCAGACTGAATTCCAAAGTGATTGTACAAGTTTACATTCCCACCAGCAATGGAGGAGGGTTTCCCTTTCTCCACATCCTCTCCAGCATGTGTTCTCACTTGAGTTTTTGATCTTAGGAATTCTTTTGGGTGTAAGATATTGAAATCTCAAGGTCATTTTTATTTGCATCTCCCTGATGACTAAGGATGTTAAGCATTTCTTTAAGTGTTTCTCTGCCATTCAATATTCCTCTTTTGAGAATCTTGTTTAGCTCTGTACCCCATTTTTTAGATTACTTGATTTGTTGCTGTTTAACCTCTTGAGTTCTTTATATATTCTGGATATTAGCCCTCTGTTAGATATAGTGTCAGTGAAGATATTTGATGAGTTTTGATAAATGCAGTAAAGTATGGGTTTGGTGATATGTTATTATGAATTGGTCTAATTGTATATCAATGAATAATAATAACAGGTTCTCTCCTCGGGAGCCTTCTTCTCTCTTTGACCTGTGCTTTTCTCAATATTTGTACCATGTCTGTTTTTAGTCTTGATGAGCAGGACGTAAAATCAACCATAGAGTTATTAGTAAAACTTTTGATATCCATAGTCACTATTGCAGCAGTGGCATGTCTTGTCAAACCAATCATTATTGTAGCTCAGTTTATTTACCGGCTAGGATTGATTATTTGTATTCTCCTCTGGTAGCATACATAACACCTCCAGCACTATGAAAGCTAAGCACCAGTGACAAAGCTACCAGGTCAGTACCAATTTGATCTCTTCTTTGTTCGTTTTAGTTACCCTCCAAATTTTTGAGGATATGTATTTTGTTTGTTTGGTTGATGTTTTTATGTTCATTTTTTTTCTGCAACAGCATTTTGTCTACACCTGATTAGTCTTAAGTTCCTTATGTAACAAAGGCTGACCTTATACTCCTGAGCCTTCTTCATCTGCCTCTTAAATTTTGTTCTCAGAAACACGACTCATCACACCCAGTTGAGTATGCAGAGACCAATGCTCTAACCAAGGACCATGCAATGGAAGGACCTAGAACTCCTGCTCATATACAGCCGGTAGGCAGCAGTTTCCCAGTGGGTTCCCTAGTAAGCAGAACAGGGGCTCTGATATGAATTCAATGTCTGTCTCTTTGATCAGCTCTCCCTGGAGGGTGCAGCCTTGCCAGGCCACAGAGGAAGACAATGCAACCAGTCCTGATGAGACTTAGGCTATGGTCAGATAGTAAGGGAGGAGGACTTCCCCTATCAGTGGACTAGGGGAGGGACAGACAGGAGAAGGAAGGAGGGTAGAAGTTCGAGAAAATGAGAGAGGGGACTACAGCCGGGATACAAAGTGAATAAATTGTAGTAGATAATAAATCCCTAAAATTTAAAAAAAATAAAAATTTAATGATTAATTTCAATATTCATTTATATTCTTTAATGGTTATATAGTTATAATTTTCTCTCCATCTTTCTTGGATTCATTACAATAGGAAATAACGATAGGAAATGGAAAAAAAACTAATATAAAGGACTATATTGCTACTTTCTCCATCATACATAGGTAAGGGAAGTTACCTCTTACAACTAATTGAAGTGAGCTTCAGCTCATTCATATAAGTATTTATTATATCACTGCTATGTATTTCTGCACTTTATATAAAGCTTAAAGTTCACTTCTTACCATTTTAGTAAACTATTCAGTGCCTGCATAATTATATTTCTTTGTTCATTAGTCTAGTTATTATTCACATCTTCTTATAGATCTGTACATTTATCCAAATTAATGTCTATCTACCCAGGAGTATTTCACTTACTATACTTATAAAACTGATATTTTCTCTGATTATTTCTCTGATATTTAATGATATAGAACTTGGAAGTATTTCAAGGCATGTGAGTGAATGACAAATGTTCACAGATATGGCATGCTATTGCGTTATATAAACTAAGTGTGACTGTTTTACATTAACAAATGTACTACTGGGAATTATCAAGAAAGGACAG
The DNA here is from genome assembly GCF_030254825.1 of Meriones unguiculatus. Lineage (NCBI taxonomy): Eukaryota > Metazoa > Chordata > Mammalia > Rodentia > Muridae > Meriones > Meriones unguiculatus. Next base: position 51,316,406 of record NC_083363.1, read on the forward strand.
TTTAGGACACTCCTAATTTGTCTAGAAGGGAGTTTATGCCAAGCTGATATATGGAGCACATAAATATTTATGAAATCAGTCATCGAAAGTACTAGAGGGATTTGCTTTGTATTGATTACGCCTAGTTATCTGTTATGTGTGTGACAATATGAAAATGGGCACAAGTTACTCCTATTGATTTACTGTCCAATAAAAAATTACAGTTCATTACTTATTGATTATATATTTCCATTATCATTTCACCTTTCTCTTAGTGGCGATATCAGTGTCAGCTTAGAGCCTGAACACAAAAAATTAAAAACCAGTTTCAAAGACAATATGCACTGTCAAGTAGTCTGTGTTTGGCTTACATATCTGTGCATGACAACAGGGAGTACTTCTCTGTTTAATAGCATCAAAATTCTATTTATAGTGAGTGAATCTTGCTAAATAAACAACATAGCATGTTTTGTTGTTATATAAGATTTTAAATTATCTCCATTCCAAAATACAAAACAGAACACCCAAAAGAATTCACTCAAGGTCGATATTGACAGATGGCAAAAAAAAAAAAAAATAACTTATAAGTAAGTACATGCCACATGTGTTTTTCTGACTCTCAGTTGCCTCACTAAGGATGATCTTTTCCAGGTCCATCCATTTGCCTGAAAAATTCACAATTTATTTGTCTTTAATAGCTGAGTAGTATTCCATTGTGTAAATGTGCCAGTTTTGTAATTCTTTCTTTGGGAGACACCTAGGTTTTTTCCACATTCTGGCTATTATGAATAAAACTGCTATGAACATAGTTGAGCAAGAGTCATTGTTGTATGGTGAAGCATCTTTTGGGTATATATACAGGTATAGCAAACTGGGTCTCAAGGTAAAGCTATTTACACCAACTTTTTGAGAAAACTGCAGATTGATTTCCAAAGTGGTTGTACAATTTTACACTTCTAATAGAAATGGAGGTGTGTTCCCCTTTCTCCACGGCCTTGCCAGCATGTACTGTGGCTTGAGATATTCATCATAGCCATTCTGATTGGTGTGAGATGGATTCTCAGTGTTTTTGTGATTTTCATTTCCCTGAGGACTAAGTTGGCAAAATACTAGTCAGCACACAAACAAGTTTTACCCTCAGATTAGTTTTTCATGCATACCTTCCAAATTATTACAAAAAGATATTGATTTATTTTATTTGTTTTTTTTTTCCAGGGGTTAGAGGCATGAGTATTTACCATGTCTCTTAACAAAATCATGGTACTAAGGCCCAGGAGCTCTCATAACAGTTTCTTAGACATGTTTGCAGTCCAAGCATTAGTTCCTTCTGCAGAGCAGGACTTGGGTTTAAGTGGAAAGTTGTTGGTATCCCTAAACATCCCTGCCACTGTTGCATCAATGGGCGGAGCTGGCCAGTTTGGTCATAAGTGTAACTTGAAGGGATCACAGCTGGGTAAGATTATGGGTGGCTTTCTCTCCCCAAAGCTTGCCAAGTACCTTCTGGTACTAAGGAATCTAAGCAATAGCTGTTTTATGTGAAGCCCAGAATAAGAGAAGTCTCCACAGAAATTCCAAGTTACCCTTTTTTTAAAAATTGTTTATTAATTACACTTTATTCACTTTGTATCCCCCCTGTGGTTTCCTCCCTCCTCCCATCCCAAACCCTCCCTTCCTCCCCCTTCTGCACGAATGGCCCTCCCCAAACCCACAGATGTGGAGGTCTTCTTTTTCCTCCTTCTGATTCTAGACAATTAGGTCTAGTCAGGAGTGGCTGCATTATCTTCTCCTGTGGCCTGGTAATGCTGCTTCCCCCCCAGGGGGAGGTGATTAAAGAGCAGGCCAATCAGTTCATGTCAGAGACATTCCCTGTTCCTATTACTATGGAACAAACTTGGACACTGAACTACCATAGGCTACATCTGTGCAGGGGTCTTAGGTTATCTCCATGCATAGTCCTTGGTTGGAGTATCAGTCTCAGGAAAGACCCCTGTGCTCAGATTTTTTGGTTCTGTTGCTCTCCTTATAGAGTTCCTGTCCTCTCCAGATCTTACTGTTTCCCACTTCTTTCATAAGATTCCCTGCACTCTGCCCAAAGGTTGGACATAAGTCTCAGTATCTGCTTTGATAGTCTGCAGGGCAGAGCCTTTCAGAGGTCCTCTGTGTCAGGCTCCTGACTTGTTCCCTCTTTTCTCTTTCTTCTGATGTCCATCCTCTTTGTCTTTCTGGATAGGGATTGAGCATTTTAGCAAGTTCTTTTATTGTATTGGATTGCATTAGCTATTCTGTTTTTTGTTTGTTTGTTTGTGTGTGTGTGTGTGTGTGTTTCCATATGACTTTGAGAATTGTTCATTCAAGGTGTATAAAGATCTGTGTTGGTATTATGATGCAGACTGCATTGACTGCATAGATTGCTTTTGGTAAGATGGCCATTTTCACTATGTTAATCCTACTGATTCAGTAGCATGGAGCATATTTCCATCTTCTGATATCTTCAGTTTCTTTCTTCAGAACTTGAAGTTCTTTGTCATACAGATGTTTCACTTGCTTGGTTAGAGTTACACCAAGATAATTCTTATTATCTGTGGCAATTGTGAAGGGTATGATTTCCCTAATTTCTTTCTTATCTCATTTGTCATCTGTGTACAGTAGGTTTACTGATACTTTTTGTATTACTATTGCATCAGCCCACATTGCTGTAGCTGTTCATCAGCTTTAGGGGTTTTCTGGTGGAATTTTTTGGGTTGCTTACATACACTATCATATTACCTGGGAATAGCTATATTTTGTCTTCCTTCCTAGTTTGTATCCCCTTCATGTCCTTTAGTTTTCTTATTGCTTTAGCAAGAACTTCAAGTACTATATTAAAGAGGTATGGAGAGAGTGCTTAGCCGTTTCTTGTCCATCATTTTAGCAGAATTCCTTTGATTTCTCTCCACTTATTTTGATGTTTACAAACATCTTTATGTACCAGCCTTTATCATGTTTAGGTATGAACCTTGATTCCTGGATCTCTCCAAAACATTCATCATGAACGGATGTTGTATTTGGTCGAAGGCTTTGTCTGCATCTAATGAGATGATCATGTGACTTTTTCTTTGAGTTTGTTTATACAGTTAATTATGTTGATGCATTTTCTTATGTTGAACCATCACTTCATCCCTTCGGGGAAACCTACTTGATCATGATGGATGATGTATTTGATGTGTTCTTGGGTAAGTTTTGTGAGTATTTTATTGCATTGAAGTTTATGAGTTAAATTGGCCTGGAATTCTCTTTCTTTGTTGAGTCTTTGCATGGTTTATGTATCAGAGTGACTGTGGCTTCATAGAATGAGTTTGGCAGTGTTCCTTCAGTTTCTATTTTATAGAACAGTTTGAAGAGTATTGATATTTAGCTCTTCTTTGAATGTCTGGTAGAATTCTGTATTAAAACCATCTGGACCAGAGATGGTTTTTAATTGGGAGACTTTTGGTGACTCCTTCTATTTCCTTAGTGTTATAGCAATGTTTATATTATTTACTTGACCTTGATTTAGCTTTGAAGGTAAAATCTACCAAGAAAATTGTCCTTCCAGTTTTGTGGAATACTGGATTTGAAGTAAGACCTCATGATTTTTTTTTTTCCTGGATTTCCTCGTTGTCTGTTTTTATGTCCTCCATTAGTTTCTGATTTTGTTAATTTGGATTCTCTCTCTCTGCCTTTTCATTGGCTAAGTTTTTGTCTGTCTTCTTGATTTTCTCAGAGAACCAGCTCTTTGTTTCATTGATACTTTGTATTATGGGTCTTTGTTTACAATTTATCGATTTCAACCAAGTGAGTTTGTTATTTTCTTGTGTCTACTCCTCCTTGGTGTGTTCGCTTCCTTTTGTTCTAGAATTTTCAGGGTGCATGGCTTCATTACTAGTAGGGGATCTCTCCAACTTCTTTATATAGGTGCTTAGTACTGTGAACATTCCTCATAACACTGCTTTCATTGTGTTTTTATAATTTTGGGTATGTTGTGCCTCTATTTTCACTGAACACTAGAAAGTCTTTAATCTCTTTAATTTATTTCTTTCTTGGACCCAGGGGTCATTGATTAGAAAGTTGTTCAGTTTCCATGAGTTTGTAGGCTTTCTATTTGTTCTTTTGTTGTTGAGTTCCTGCTTTAATCCATGGCGGTCTGACAAGATTCAAGGGGTTATTTTAATCTTCTTATATCTGTTGAGGCTTGCATTGTGACCGAGTATATGGTAAATTTTGGAGAAGGTTCTGTGAGGTGCTGAAAAGAAGGTATATTCTTTTGTGTTTGGGTCAAGTGTTGTGGAGAAAAATGTTAGGTCCATTTGATCCATGACATTTTAGTTTCTTTATTTCCCCATTTAGTTTCTGTCTTGGTGATCTGTCTATTGGAGAGAGTGAGTATTGAAGTCTCCCTCTATAATTTGTGGGGTTCAGTGAGTGATTTAAGCTTTAGTAATGTTGCTTTTATGAATGTGGGTTCCCTCTTTTTGGTGCATAGATGTTCAGAATTGAGAAGTTGTTTGTGTGGAATTTTCCCTTTGATTAATTTTGATTGAAAATCATTTTTTTTTAATACTAGAATGATTTCTCCAGCTTGCTTCCTGGGTATGTTTTCCTGGAACACCTTTTTCTTTCCCTTTCCTCTTAGTTAATATCTATTTTCATTGTTGAGGTGAATATTTTGTATGCACTAGAATGATGAGTGATGTTTATATATCCATTTATTAACCAGTGTGTTTTTATTAGGGAATTAATGCCACTATGTTGAAAGATATTAATGATTGGTGGTTGTTACTTCCTGTTATTTTGATATTAGTGGTAGCAATAGTGTTGGGGTGTGTGTGTGTGTGTGTGTGTGTTTCTGGGTGTGTATGTGTGATTCTTTTTTTTTTTATTTTAGCTGATATGGGGTTATTTATTACCCATGTTTTCCTGGATATAATTGGCCTCCTTGAGTTGGAGTTTTCTTTCTAGTATATTTTGTAGGGCTGGATTTGTGGATAGGTATACTGTTTATATTTATTTTTATCTTGGGATATCTTGTTTTATTCCTCTATGGTGATTAAAATTTTGCTGCGTATAGTAGTCCAGGCTAATATCAGTGGTCTCGTAGTCCAGCCCTTCTGTTTTTTAGAGTTTGTGATGAGAAGTCAGTTGTAATTATAATAGGATTATTTATAATATTTATAATAGTCAGGTGTAATTATAATATATGTGTAGTGTTTTCACTATTATGTGATAGGTTGATTTTTTTTTTTTTTTTTTTTTGGTGCAAGCTATTTGGTGTTCTGTAAGCTTCTTGCTTATGTAAAGGCATCTCTTCCTTTAGGCCAGTGAAAATTTTTTCTATGATTTTGTTGAAAATATTTTCTGGGCCTTGGAACAGAGAGTCTTCTTCTATTTCTATTGTTCTTATGTTTGACCTTTTCACAGTGTCTCAGGTTTCTTGAATGTTCTCTGTCAGGAAATTTTTAGAGTCAATATTTTCTTTGACTGATGTATCAATTTCTTCAATTGCATCTTCTACCTCTTCTGTCTTTTACATTCTTTTGTTGATGATTGTGTCTGTAGTTCCTGTCCTCAACCCTAGGTTTTCCATCTCCAGGATTGCCTCATATTGGTTTTTTTTTTTGTTTGTTTGTTTGTTTTGTTTTTATTGCTTCTAACTCCACTTTTAGGTTTTGAATGGTTTTACTCATTTCCTTCTCTTGTTTGATTTTAGTTTCCTATATATTTTTTTTAATTTCAAGGAATTTATTTAATTATTTCATCTGTTTGAATGCATTTTCCTGTGTTACTTTGAGAACATTATTTTCTTCCTTTAACGCCTTTATCATTTTCATAACCTCAGATCTGAAATCCTGTTCTTGCACTTCAGGGGTGATCTATCTTCAGGGCTTGCTGTGGTAGGCCAGCTGTATTCCGTTGGTGTCATATGGCCCTGAGTTATGTTGCTTGTGTTCTTACACTGGCCTCTAGCCAGCTGGTTGACTCTTTTTTTTTTTAATCACTATTCACTCACTTTGTGTCCCGGCTGTAGCCTCCTCCTTCACCTCCTTCCAATCCCACCCTTTCTCCCTAGTCTCCTTCCATGCCCCTCCCTAAGTCCACTGATAGGGGAGGTCCTCCACCCCTTCCATCTAACCCTAGCCTATCAGGTCTTATCAGGACTGACTGCATTGTCTTCCTCTGTGGCCTGGTAAGGCTACCCCCCATCCTCAGGGAAAGATGATCAAAGAGCCAACCACTGAGTTCATGACAGAGACAGTCCCTTTTGCCATTATTAGGGAACCCCCTTGGAGACTGAGCTGCCATGGGCTACATTTGAGCAGGGGTTCTAGGTTATATCCATGAATGGTCCTTGATTTTTTTATTTTTTTTTTTGGTTCAGTTGTTCTCCTTGTGGACCTCCTGTCCCCTCCAGGTCTTTCTATCTCCTTCTTCTTTCATAAGATTCTCTGCACTCTGGCAACAGTGTGGCTGTGAGTCTCAGCAACTCTTTTGATACCTTGCTGGGTAAAGTCTTTCCGAGGCCCTATGTGGTAGGCTCTTGTGTTGGCCAGGCTGTTGGTTCCTCTGCTGGGTTCACGCTCTGTGTCTCAGGTAGGGCAAACAGATGAAGATCAGGTGGAAAGTTCATGAAGCCTGAGAGCTGGTCCAGCACCACACAGGTCTTCCCCAAATGGAGGGCGAAGGGCCTTAAGTCTGGTGCCCAGCTCACCTGATCTGGGCTCCCTGTCTGTGACTCAGGCAAGCCAGACAGATATGGAGCAGGTAGAAAGTTCTCAGAATGAAAGGTTATTCTGGTGTCACAAGGGCCTCCTCAGCGTCTGGAACAATGGGGCTTCAGTCATGCACCCAGCTCACCTCCTCTGGGCTCTCTCAGACAGAAGATTCTTTAGCAGAGACTTCTTTTTAAATTTATCTCTCTCTATTTATTATAGTTTATTTACTTTGCATCCCAGCTATACCCGCTCCCTCATACACTCCTGATCCTCCCACCCTTCCTCTTCTCCCCTTTATGCCCCTTCACTAGTCCACTGATAGGTGAATCCTTAAAGAAACAAATGTTGTCAGTATCGTTCTAGTTAGGGTTATTTGCAACATTTTATTAATCTTTGTAACTTTTCTCTTGAATGAACATGAAAACACACAATTAGTATCTAAGTAATCTTATTCATGGATGACTAGATAAAGAAAATATGTACATAAACAATGGAATTTTACTCATCTGTAATAAAAAAACAACACCATTTTCAGGAGAATAAATGAAGATCATCATGTTAAACAATATAAGACAGATTCAGAAAGAGATGCATTGTTTCTCTTCTCACATGCAGAATTTGTTGGAGAACAAGAAAATGAAAATAAAGGGGAGTAGATGGCTGTGCTCAAAGTGGCAAATATGTTTAAAAAAGAAAACAAAACAAAACACTGTGAGACTCCTCACTTTCTACAGTCAGTATCAGACAATTAATAACCAGCCACAAACTCCACTTGACTACATCTAGAAATCTCTATGAAATGCTCAACATGGAAGGTGATATATATTCACTTTCCTGCCATGTGTATTCAAACAAGAAATAAAGTGCTTGTGTGATCATAATAATGTTATGTGTGTCCCTCCATAAAAGAGATGTTGAGTGGACAAAAATGTTTGTTCTCATTCCTAGAAAAACAGTGATAGGTGCTTAACATTTTCTTTCCATTTATTTTGGTGCCAGTTAGAGAAGGTAGTTTTGCTGGAGACATATATGAGTATTTAATCTCTCCCCAGGAGGCAGCAAATGATGATATTGAATGCAGACCTTCTCATAACATAGTGTCCATGATCTTAGCAAACTAAAGAATATGGTTACATGTCAACTGAGCATTATTGTTGATGGCCTTGATGATTTACATAAAATCCGGACTAAAACTGGGGAAACATAAAGCTCATGAGTGACGATATACAAAAATCACAACGAGAGTCATTAGCTTTTTGGCTGGTACATGGCATTGTATTCTGTAGACTATTTTTCCTTATATTTCAGTGCTAAACTGTGTGTGTGTGTGTGTGTGTGTGTGTGTGTGTGTGTGTGTGTGTTGTTCATTGCAAGACCCTAAAACAAGTATCTGTGGCTTGGAGGGATGGGCCTCTTGTTAAGAAAGAATTTCTGCAATGTTCTTTCAAGGAACCCAAGTTTAGTTCACAGAACCTGCCTTCAGCAGCTCACACCTGCCTCTACCTCCACCTCCAGGATGACACAGTGCCTGCAGCCTCTGTAGACACCTGCACTCATGCACATATATTCACGCACAGACACAAACATAATTAAAAATAATAATAAATGTAAATCTCAACAAAACCGAGGCATCTGAGCATGTACAGTCAATGATACTGCTGTAAAGCAGATGCAAACATCTGAGAAGAGTTTGTTGCATGTAATTACATAGAATCACGACTTGTTCTTAATTATAATGACCAAATAGTTCATGTTATCTTTAAGACCACATATTTTCATTTTCAACAGTTTTGATTTACTAAAACTATAGCTAAAAGTCACTGAATTTCAAGAATTCAGTTTCTAGTAGGGAACAGGTGGATTTTTAAGGGTGTAAATGTTATCCTAGAAAAGATTTTGAAATACTATCTGCTTTAGGTGTATAGACTTCATTATATTTATCATATCTTGTAGGTCTATATAAGGGAGTATATACCATGTTTGTCTTTCTCCTTCTGGGATACTTCACTCAGAATGATTTTTTCTAGATCCCACCATTTGCCTGCAAATTTCATGATTTTCTCATTTTTGATTGCTGAGTAGTATTCTATTGTGTAAAAATACCACAATTTCTGTATCCATTCCTCCGTTGATGGATATAACCTAGAACCTTTACTCGGACCAAGCTCGTGGTAGCTTAATAACCAATTGGTTTCTCACAGTAAGGGGAACAGGGACTATTTCCGACAGGAACTCAATGGCAGGCTCTTTGACCTCCCCACCCCCGAGGGAGGAGAAGTCCTGCTAGGCCACAGAGGAGGACTTTGCAGCCAGTCCTGAAGATACCTGATAAAACAGGGTTAGATGAAAGGGGAGGAGGTCCTCCCCAATCCCTGGACTTGGAAAAGGGGAGGGAGGAGATGAGGGAGGGAGGGTGAGATTGGGAGGAAATAAGGGAGCGGGATACAGCTGGGATACAGAGTTAATAATATGTAAGTAATAATAAATAAAATAAAATAAAATACTATCTACATAAATATGAATGTTTTAAAAACATTAAAATAATTGTCCTCCATTGTTTATCAGTGGGGTTAAGAAGAGTCACTGTAGATGGTTTGTAAGCTTTCTGAAAGTACACATGGCCTCAGCTACTTCTCTAATTTCACTACACACCACCTTCTGCTGGGAAGCAGACACTCTACAGTTCACAACTCTGATGAAAGACAGGAAACAGGATAAAAAACATTTTCTCATACATTGATGGAGGCATTTTTTTCCAACCTGACAACTTATTAATCTAAGTAATTTGACTGTCAAAGATGATCTTTTCCAACCACTGATTTTCTTTGAAAGTGCTTACTTAAACTAAGTTGTTCTGGAAGAAATAAAAAGTATTTTTTTTTTCTATATACATATGTTTTAACTCATGCTTTGTAAAATGTTACAGAAAAAATTCTTGGTCCAAAATTTTTGAGTTTCTTTTGTCAACCAGTTGTAACTTTTTTTTTTTTTCTCAGACAGCTTAAAACCTCTCAGGAAACTTACAACTAATTAAAACAAATCTTTCTTAGTTTGCGTAGTGTCATTGCCACATGCAGTGCATTGAGAGAATCATTTTTTATACATTCTTATATGATAGGTATAAAAAATATTGAGATTCTCTTTAAAATAATGAAAACTATTGACAATTTAAATTGTTTAACAAAGAGAAATTTAGTAATGAGACTTAACATGGACACACTTAATACTGTTTTACTATATGTTACACTGTTTGTTTCTAGGGATTGAGAGAGACTTCTTATCTTTCTAGATAACGGTATTCTTAGCTAGGTACCACTTAAGGAGGCAAGAAAAAGTAAGGATTTTCTTTTTTTTATTTTATTATTATTTTTTTTATCAGTTACATTTTATTAACTCTGTATCCCAGCCGTGTCCCGAACCCTCATTCCCTCCCAGTCCCTTCCCTCCCTCCCTCATCTCCACCGTGCCCCTTTCCAAGTCCACTGATAGGGGGGACCTCCTCCCCATTCATCTGATCCTGTTTTATCAGGTATCTTCAGGACTGGCTGCAAAGCAAAAGTAAGGATTTTCATGTACTATTGAGAAGAATCAAGAAGTTACAAAAAAAAAAAAAAAAAAAAAAAACTTTAGTCTGATTTCTCACATTATTTTCTTTCTCCTCCTTTTGACTATGCTGTTTAAAAGAAAATTTTTGGTAATGTATTTACAGAATTGCTCACTAAAGAAAAGTAATCATATAATTTTTCTTCTGGCTCTACATATTCCTGTCCCATTAAAGTAAGTCATAGATCCACACTGTCTTCTCAAACCACTGCATTGCCATAAGCCAAAGATAAGTGGCAAATTTATCTGACAAATGCATGATAGAATTTCTACTACCAAATGGCTTTCAAATCACAGCATAAAAAGAAGCCTTGGGAAACAAGTCTACAGATTTGGGAACAACTCTTCAAAAATTGCCAGAATAATCTTCTTCATAGCCTAAAGCAAGATGTAAATTAAGAAGCAATATACTATGTGTGTAATGGAGCATACACTTGTAAATTCATGGTTCCATTCATCTCGTGTAAACAGCTCCCACCATGTACCTCCCAGGAACAATTACATAACACTAAAGGCTTCTAAATTATAAATATTAAGGCAGAAAAATTTTTGTTCATTTCTTTACAGAGAAGTTTGGAGAGGCAAAGGAGTATAATCCTTAATTGTCAGATTGCTTTTTAATTGCACGCTTTGTGGAGTGAATATTTTTTAAAAATTGAAATCAGCAGGAGAAATGCATCTGTTGAAAATGGCTCTGCTAGGTGGTTGGCATGGCAGCAGTTTGTTGAATGACCAGTCATGCCTTTAGCATTCAGGCCAGAACAAGGAGGTGCTTGAGATCAGATTGCTAAAAGCTGGACTCATTAAATAGGTAAAAATTGATCTCTTCGGGGGAGGAATAAAAGGAAAAAATACAACTATTAGCAAGAGATTGAACAAAAGGTTCCTTGTATAAAAGTATGTTTTCGTTTTCTCTAAATTTATTATTAATGTGTCACAAAAGGTGTTCAATATAGATTTTCCATTTCACAGGACAATTTGGGAAAAGAATAAAACAACAGTAAGCTGTAAAATCTATGAAAGAAGTCTGAAATATATTTGAAAAGGCAAAATATAGAAAAAACATATTATTCCTTTTGTACAGATACAAAATATTTCCTAACAACAGCTGATTCTAAAGGTCAAAGCAGATTATTGGATGAAATCACAAAATTTCTGAAATCTTTGAGTTTTCATAAAGCATGGTTTTATTATCAGGACATTGAAGGTGTTTAAATTTGCTCTAAGTATCTAAACACAGTTGTAAGGTAACTTGGCGGGATGAATATATTCATAAAATCCGGGGAAGTTTCCAGATAACAAGGTTAATTGATCTTCTGGATTATCTTTTTTAAAAAGTGAAATGAATGTCACCTGACTTGGTATAAAGCTATACAGAACTTTGAGGCTGGAGGAAGAGGGAAAAAGAACAGAACAGGGAAAGCTGGGGAGAATCGATCCATCTGAATGCTGTCCTGTATAAGGGCCACAATATTTGAAATAAGATTACCCTCTCAAAACTAAAATGTTCCTTGTTAGTGATCTCTAAAGGTGTGAAACTTTCTGAATTGATGATACTCATGTCTGTTACCCGAGTACTTGTCAGGACTGCAGCAGGAATGCTGTTAGAAGCCAACTGTGTGTGAAATGAGACTCAGTTCTGGGCAGCATTTCTGGCAGTAAAGTAGCATGAAATAAGAATCACAGCAAAACTGGGCTTAGGCAGATTCACATTTTTATGCAAGGAATAAAATATTCTAGAAAACACAAGCATGTGCAAGGGAAAATTTGCAAAACCTCACACTATTAAAAGAACTATTCTGTGCCTTGAATTCAGCCTCCTTAGATTAAGCTCAGGTGAGGAGGGGAGGGCTTCTAGTCTTTCTCCAGAAACGGTTTTAGGCATGGTCAATTGTTGTATGGAATCTAGGTGGGGAAGGGCTTTCCTGTGCTCCTGTGCCAGCTAGCTTGTTTCAGATAATAATAACGATGTGCTTCTCTAGACTCTACTATCATACCTCACCACTAAAATATGTGTTATAGTAACCACGGTCATCTGTAGGACATAACTTTGGAGCTTTTAATTGAGGCCCTGTCAAAGAACAAATCCAAAAGCTTGATACAATTTAGACCCTTTCCAAAGAGCAAATTTTATTTTATTTTTATTTGTTAAAAGATATGATAAACATAATGAAATCTGTAAACCTAAAAGTGATAATCAAGAGAGCAGACACGAGGTAAGATGATCAATCCTCATTTAGAAAGACAGATGGGATGTGCATTGAACATATGAAAGGAGTCTACTGCAGAAGGCATCTGAAAGACTCTACCTAGCAGTGTTTCAAAGCACACACTAAGACTCATAACCAAACCTTCTGCAGAGTACAGGGAATCATATGAAAGACAGGGAGTTTATATGATGGGGAAAGAATAGGAGCTCCACAAGGACCAAATATATCTGGGCACAGGGTTTTCTCTGAGACTGACATTCAACCAAGGACCATGTATGGCTATAACCTAGAACCTCTGCTCAGATGTAGCCTGTGGTAGCTCAGTAACCAATTGGTTTCCCATAGTAAGGGGAACAAAGACTATTTCTAACAGGAACTCAATGGCTGGCTCTTTGACCTCCCCAGCCCGAAAGGGAGGAACAGTCCTGTTAGGCCACAGAGGAGGACTTTGCATACTTGATAAAACAGGATCAGATGAATGGGGAGGAGGTCTCCCCCTATCAGTGGACTTGGAAAGGGGCAGGGTGGAGAGGAGGGAGGGAGGGCAGGATTGGGAAGGAATGAGGGAGCGGGATACAGCTGGGATACAGAGTTAATAAAATGTAACTAATAAGAAAAAAATAAAAATTAAAAAAATAAATAAATTTATTTATTATTTATTATACTTTATTCACTTTGTATCCCAGTTGTAGCTCCCTCTCTCAACCCCTCCCAAACTCACCCTCTCTCCCTCTTCTCCTCCCAAATGCTGAATCATAAAAACAGATTATTTCTGCTAACAGTGTACTATGCTTTACAGAAGTTTTTCTGTTTCACAAGGTCCAATTTATTAATTGTAGATTTTAGAGCCTGAGCTGTTCTGTTCTGTTAAGGAAGTTGTCTCCTATGCCAATGAGTTTGAGGATCTTCCCCACTTTTTGTTCCTACAGACTTAGTGTGTCTGGTTTTATGTTGAGATCTTTGATCTACTTGGAAGTTAATTTTGTGCTGGGTGATAGATATCGGTCTTTTTGCATTTTTCTACATGTGCACTTCCAGTTAGACCTGCACAATTTGTTGAAGATGCTGTCTTCTTTTCATTGTATGGTTTTGGCATCTTTGTCAAAATTCAGGTGTTCAAAGGTATGTGGGATTATTTTTGAGTCCATTGATCCACCAGTCTGTTTTTGTGCCAGTACCATGCAGTCTTTTTTTTTTTTAATGTTGCCCTGTGGTACAGTTTGAGATCAGGGATGGAGATACCTCCAGAAGATCCTTTACTGCAGAGAATTGTTTTAGCAGTTCTGGGTTTCTTGCTATTCCATATTAAGTTGAGAATTTTTCTTTCAAAATCTGTAAAGAATTGTGTTATTGCAAGGGAATAAGGAAGGGGCCACAGCTGGGATACAAAGTGAATAAACTGTAATTAACATAAAAAATAAAAATTTAATAATAATAAAATCAGAATTGTGTTAGTAATTTGATGGGAATTGCATTGAGTCTTTAGATTGCTTTTGGTAAGATGGCCATTTTTACTATGTTAATCCTGCCAAGCCATGAGCATGGAAGATCTTTCCATTTTCTGATATCTTCTCCTATTTTTTTCTTCAGAGACCTGAATTTTTTTTCAAACAGGTTTTTCATTTGCTTTGTTAGAGTCACACCAAGGTACTTTATATTATTAGTGGCTATTGTGAAGGGTGTTGTTTCCCTAATTCCTTTCTCAGCCCATTTGTTTTCATATCCAGGAGGGTTTCTTTCTTTCTTTTCTTTTTTTTTTTTTTTTTTTTTAGATAATTTTATATCCAGCCACTTTGCTGAAGGTGTTTATCTACTAGGAGTTCCCTGGTAGAATTTTTGGGGTCGTTCATATATACTATCATATCTGCAAATAGTGATAGTTTGACTTCACTTCTTCCTTTCCAATTTGAACCCTCTTAATCTCCTTTAATTGCCTTATTGCTCTATCAAGGACTTCAAGAACTATGTTGATGAGCTATGGAGAGAGTGGGCAGCCTTGCCTTGTCTCTGATTTCACTTGGATTAATTTAAGTTTATCTCCATTTAGTTTGATGTTGGTTATAGGCTTGTGTACATTGCCTTTACTATCTTTAGGTATATACCATGTATCCCTGATGTCTCCAGGACTTTAAACATGACTGAGTGTTGGATTTCAGTATCTGAGGAGATGAGAATGTGGCATTTTTCTTTCAGTTTGATGATATTGATTGTTATATTGATTACATTGTTGGATTTCTGTATATTAAACCACCCTTGCATATCAGGGATAAAGCCTCCTCCAAGGGTGTGCTCTTGTGAAAAGTGCATTGGACCCTGCCTATCTGAAGGTGCAGTGAAATGAGTTAAGAAGGGTATGGCAGAGACTGATGCACCAACCAAGGACCATGCATAGAGAGGACCTAGACCTCCTGCTCAGATAGAGCTTATCAGCAGCTCAGTCTCCAAATGGGTACCCGAGTAAAGGGAGAAGGGTCTGCCTCTGTCATGATTTGGGTTACCTGCTCTTTGATCACTTGCCCTTGGTGATATGGCCTTACCAGGCCACAGAGGAAGAAGATCCAGGAGGTCCTGATGAGACTTAATAAGCTAAGGGCAGATGGCAAAGGAAATGAACTCTACCTTTCAGTGGACTAGAAAAATGAGATAAGGGAAAGAGTTAGGGAGGGTAGGACTGGGAGGAGTTGAGAGAGAGGTCTTCAATCTGGATACATAATGAATAAATTGTGAAAAACATCAAAATTAAAAAAAACTGATTATGTTGATTATGTGTTAGCAGCAAATATTTTATTTCACTTGTAATTACATAAAAATATAGAAAGATCTTGAAAGTACAAACTGGTTGATTAGTAACAACTTTGTAGTGTGCAAATCTTTTAATAACATCACTATTATCATATGTGCACTGAGTAGCTTGAAAATAAATCTCTGAATTCTTATTAGTGTGACATTAAAAACTAATTTGAAACCTGTTTGTGTGTTTGATGGTAGAATTCACTGTATATATAAATGTTTTGTGACATATTAATATACATTTATTTAGTATTAATGAAAATTTAAATTGTATGTGCTTATAACAATCTGTGCACAAACACTTTTTAACAAATACATAGGTAGGTATACATATTTTGTTGTGCATATTTGTTTGTTTTTAAATCTTATTTCCGCAAAGCCAATTGAGAAATGTTGGAAGAAAAAAGGTGTAAAAGTTATCCTTGCATATTTGGGAACTTCAGCAAGCATTTAAAGTTTAAAAAAAAAAAGGCCTTAGAAGAATTGTATCAAAGGCAATACCCAGCAATGTTTAAAACAACATTGATTTCCTTTTGTAAGCACATTCCTCCACCCAGTAGCTACAATATGATACAATATGCAACAGCTCACTGGAGTGTGTACAAATCAGTGGGTAAAGAACACATAAGCCATACTACTTAACACTTCCTACTACACAAGGCCTTATTGTTGCTTGATAGATCAATCATTCGTGTAGCAATACATTCAATAGAAACACCCTGTGCTATGGGTTTAAGACCCTTGTCCCTCCAGTTCCGATGTCAAGACATCAGACTCTTCATCATCGTAAATATTTTCTTCTGACATATCTGCATGATGTTATCTTCTGACACAGATCAAATGACCCCAAAGTCACTGGGGGTTCTAAGTGAAAACTGAAGTCTTGGCAGTGTGTTCTCCAAGCATAAACATGAGTTCTGGAGTCCCATCTCCTGCATCTTCCTCTGGTTGTTCTTCTCCAATTTTACTTAAACCCCACACATTCAGACAGCAATCAGTACTATTTGAAGCCAGAATAGCTTCATTATGTGAAGACCAGTGAACCTGAAAATGTTTATTCTTGTGCAATTGGAAGGGAAGGCATTTTAGTTCTAGGTTATACTACACTCTTATCTGCAGAGTCATTTGCTTGAATGACCTCACTGTGGGGATTGAATGAGAAGCAGTTGACCTCAGAAGTGGGTAGGTCCACCAAATGGCTGATCTCAGAAGTGGTGTTGGATCTGGAGTCCCATATCATAAGTTTCTGACCATCAGCAATAGATCCAAACAAGAACTTATTCAGCATATGCCAAGCTACATGATCTGCAACAGCTGAGTGGCCAGAAAAGATTGCCTTAGCATCTACAATTTTGCCTTCCCATGGTCCTGCATTTATATCACTTAGGAAGACAGTATGGCCATCAGAGACACTCAGGAGATGTCCACTCAAATTAGAATTCCAGGAAATACTATAGCCTTCCTTTGGGGGACCTATTAACATCTGGATTACATTCTCTAAACTTGTATCTGATTTAGCAGGGATTTGTATAATCAAAAACCACTATATCAGAAGATGGTGTTTTTGTGGCAACAATGTGAAGATTCTCTGGCAAAGAAAGAGCACTCTTTACTTCTTCATGATTAATTTTAATTTCATACTCAATTTTTCCTGTTACAAAAACAAAGCCACCAAATTCTCCCTTGTCACTGTCACAATGGGAAGCATAAAACTACATTTTTTTAATTCTTTATTAATTACACTTTATTCACTTTGTATCCCCCCTGTGGTTCACTCCCTCCTCTCATTCCAAATCCTCCCTTCCTCCACCCTCTGCATGCATGTTCCTCCCCAAGTCCACTGATAGGGGAGGTCTTCTTTTCCTTCCTTCTGATCCTAGTCAATTAGATCTCATCAGGAGTGGCTGCATTGTCTTCTTCTGTGGCCTGGTAATGCTGCTTCCCCCTCAGGGGGAGGTAATTAAAGAGCAGGCCAATCAGTTCATGTCAGGGACAGTCCCTGTTCCTATTACTATGGAATCCACTTGGATACTAAACAGCCATGGGCTACATCTGTACAGAGGTCTTGGGTTATCTCTAGGCATAGCCCTTGGTTGGAGTATCAGTCTCAGGAAAGGCCCCTGTGCTCAGATTTTTTGGTTCTGATAATACTACATTTTCATTGAGAATATGTACTTGAGCAACCACCTGATAATTCTGCTTGTCTGATGTGTGAGTGCCTAACACAAGCCAATTAAGGGCATAATCCTTTCAGTCTGGTTTTGTCACTTCAGGAAGCCAATGAATGGTAAGCCTGGGCCACTAAAAAGCGTGGGTCATAACCAGTAATATGGAAACAGTGTACTCTTCCAGGTATGATAGTCTTTGTTGTTGGCACGCTCCTTCACAGTATGTTCAAACATCTCTTTACTTGTCATCTTGCATCGGGTCCTTCACCTGCTTTGCCACCTGAAATTTCTCTCACTAGCTAAGAGAAGCTCTATTGCACATACTCCTACCTTTTCCCAGGCACACATGCACTCCTTGCTTGAAAAGCCTGACATTAGTCTGGCTGTCTGGGTGATGCCAATCTCAGAGTCTTTCTCTCCTGCCTCCTCCTCTCTTGGGAATATCAAGGCATGAGATGCTCTTCTCTCTGTTGTTTATATTTACATATGTTAATACAAGATAATTTTAATTTCCCTGTATTCAATGTCTTTATAACAATGAACTACGTAATATTATATTATGGTTTATTTTGTAAAAACTAATAGTTAATACTATATTACTTTTACTTATGTTTTTATTATTTCAGAGGAATATTTGAACATTGAAAAACTCTATCTTGATCATTTTAATGCCAACAGTCAATATACATATACATATAATCTCTCTATGTAACCTGGATATCCTGAAACTCACTATGTAGACAAAGTTAGTCTTGAAATTAGCGAGATCTGTCTTTCTCTATTTCCTGAGTGCTGGGATAAAGGGCATATACTTAAAGACCTACTGGTCTTTCATATTTGATACTAATTTCTTTTCTGGTCTTTTGTTTTGTTGCTTGAAAAGATTCTTCTTCATGTAATACAGAAATTCATAATAATTATAATTATGGGATAACTGAAGAACAATTTTATTTACATTTGTTTTATGTGAGGATCAAGACCTTAGTAAAATCTGGAGAGGACAGGAGCTCTACAAGTAAAGCAACAGAACCAAAACATTTGAACACAGGGGTCTTTCCTGAGACTCATACTCCAACCAAGTATCATGCATGGAGATATCCTAGAACCCCTGCACAGATATAGCCCATGGCAGTTTAGTGCCCAACTGGGTTACATAGTAATGGGAAGAGGGACTGCCTCTGACATAATTTGGTTGGCCTGCTCTTTGATCACCTACCCCTGATGGGGGAACAGCCTTACCAGGCCACCAAGGAAGACAATGCAGCCACTCCTGATGAGACCTAACAGACTATGATCAGAAGGAAGAAAAAGAAACCCTCCCCTACCAGTGGACATGGGGAGGGGCATGTGTGGAGAAAGGGGAGGAAGAGAGGGATTGGGAGGGGAGGAGGGAGGGAACTAAAGGGGGGGATACAAAGTTAATAAAGTGTAATTAAAAATAAAATTAAATTAAAATTTAAAAAATATGTAATTTTAATTTAAGTATTTTATTATTTTTTTTCTTATCTTTAAAGGAGTGGCCTAAACACTTCATTTTAAAAATAGTTAACAGAAAAAAAATACTATATTTAAGAAACAATTGTTTTCAAGAAACTTTCAACAGCTGGGCAGTAACATTCTGTTGATAAAGCCCAGCTGAAGCTACATGCCTGGAATAAGCAGAGTTTTAATGGGCTTGCAAGAGCAAGTTCAGCTAATGCAAAAAGAAATCAATACAGGGAAGAAACTGATATACCATAGGCCATTAAAGGTCATTTTGAAACGATGTTTAACAGGATAATTTGCCAAATCCCAATAAAGAAAGTGGAATGTGTTTTAAAAACTGCTCAATGAAAAGTAACTGAGAAGCAAGCACGATGCTGGGAACTGAGTCAAATTAATCACCTCGTGGAGAGAGAAAGCACTAGCCATGACCTCGGCGAAACAGGGTCAAGAACTAGAATTCTTGTGGCCCCACCACTGGATGTTTTGATACGCCAACAAATAATACCGTTTAAATATATATATATATGCTCCTGTTTAATACAGTACGTTGCTGTGGCCTTACATTAGCATAAATGGACAGCTTTCGTCTTTAGTACACATGAGGTTTGATCATCTCTACATACCTTCAAACCTGTAAAGCACATAAAGCAAAGCCAGCTGTATCTTCTACCCTGGCCTGTGCAATGCCAGAATAACAAAAAGTCCTACTTTATAATGACCCAAAGCATTTTGGTTTTGTGCTAGTAAGGCATAACAGATGTGGTAATTTTGCAAAGACCAGGCCAGTTGAACAAATAGAGAAAATGTGCTATAAATACATAGTAATAGTTTGTTTTCTATTTCATGAGAAAATACCTAAATAAGCATACTTATAAATTAAAAGAAAGAGGTTTATTTAGTTCAGGATTTACTATGTTCAAATTTTACAATCCACAACCCATGGTTTAAAGCTCAAGGATGTTTGAGAACTGTGGCTTCTCTCTGTGGGAGTACATGAAGGAGACAATACTCATATTTGAAACCCGGAAGGTGAGAGGGTAAGACATTTATATACCCAGCAATGTTCTACCTTTCTCTTTCTATCTGTTCTTGCTTGCTTTCCCTTGCCCTGTTCTTAATCATCTATTTCCTTCAGAATTCTCTATTGTTTATTATTAGTAGTAATCATAGTATTAATTATTATTTGCTTTATTTTAGAAATGTGGCATTATCTATCATCTATTTGTCTTTTTGATTATTTTAAAATACATTTATGTGTGACTCATTATCAGAAAGTTTTTTTTATTTTTTTTCATTATCTTATGAAATAACCGGTGTCTCTATGTTTTGAATATATACTTTGTTTTGGGTGTAACTTTCCTGCATCTCTCGTCTCCCTGCTCTTGTTACAAACTGTGGAATCCTATTCAGGTGTAATGAAACATGAAACAACGAACTTTTAAAATAAATGGATGAAATTAGAAATAATCATATTGCTTGAGGTATCTGATACCCAGAAGGACAAATGCTGCATGTTCTCCCTTATCTAGCTCCAATTATTTACATTGGAGTTTATTTCCTGAAGTAATTGCTGAAACCAACAAAGTAGAACTATGATATTGCCAGGAAAGGAGGTTCTGAAGAGAAACAAAGATGAAAATATAAGGGTACAAGTGACCTGACCTGGAAAATGGGGATATAGAAGACAGAGGGAGTAATGTAAAATAACAGTAAGTGTCTGAAAATGTAAAATAACAGTAAGTGTCTTCAAACACAAACGAAATCATACTCAAATTAATCCTCATTCAGAAGGGCAAACAGGATAAACATTGGAAGGAGAAGACAAGAACAGGACAGGAGAATTCCACAGAGGATCTCTGAACGACTCTACCCACCAGGATATAGAAGCAGATGCTGAGACTCATAGCCAAACTTTGGGCAGTGTGCAAGAGTCCTAAAGGAAGAAGGAAATAGAAAGACATGGGAAACAAGAACTCAACAAAGAGAACTACAGAGCCAAAATACCTGGGCCTAGGGGTTCCTTCAGAGACTGATACGCCAAAAACAAAACAAAACAAAACAAACAAACAAACAAAAAAAACAATGAATGAAGAGGACATAGACCCTCATTTCAAAAGTAGCCCATTGGCTGATCAGTCTCCAAGTGGGTTCGCTAGTAAGGGGTACAGGGAATGTCTGTGACGTGAACTTAGTGGCAGGCTCTTTGATCACCTCCCCCTGAGGGGTGCGGCCTTGGCTGGCCACAGAGGAAGACAATGCAACCAGTCCTGATGAGACCTGATAAGCTAGGGTCAGACAGAAGGGGAAGAGGACCTCCCCTAACAGTGGATTAGGGGAGGAGCATTGGGGGAGAAAAGGAAGGGTGGGAGGGAATTAGTGGAGACGAGGGAGGGGGCTGCAGCAGAGATACAAAGTGAATTAGTTGTAATTAATAAATATATAAATAAATTAAATTAAAAATACTCATCACAAGGCACATAGTACATGAAATTTTGTGTATAAATGTGTAAATATTGTTGAAACATAATTTTCACCTTTGGACTGACAATATTACCTCCATAGTCCAAGAACAATGAAAACCCTAGCTCCTAACAACAGGCGTAAGAAGTTTTTGGTCGGGTTTACTGAAGAGACTCCCAAAGCACATATTAGCCTTTGTTGCTTCACAGAAGTGGAAGGTAAACCCTTATTTCTGGAAACACAAAACACTTCTGATATTGCTCCCAGAGGGCCTTGAGCTGGAATTGACTTGCCAGTTGCCGCTCAGGACTTTCTATAATAGTACAGTAAGCTCCATGCAAGCTTCCAAAGGAGAGATGCAATCCACAGTCCTACCCAGAAATGGCATCTAGTAGCTGCAACAATGACAACCCTATGAAAACTCAGGAGTGCAGAGATAACATGCTTGTAAGGTGTGTGTGGGGAGGGTACATGCATGTACACATGTGCACTTATTTATATCTTGCATGTTAAAACTTAATGTGGACTCTTTATGTATATGAAAGTAGACACCAAAGAAGGTATAGTGTGAAAGTTCACGCTTTTAGAAAAAGAACCACCATTATATATGTGCAAGGAAAGGGACAAATGGACCCTACAGGGCTCAAAACTCTTGGTAAATAACCTAAAGTCAATGTGCACTATGGACATGGGTTAGGGATCTCTAATTCCTTGTGCTGACAATGACAGACTTAAGCTTTATTTAGGCATTGCTATACAAATTACAAAGTACTCAAAATGTGAAAACAAATACTATGTAGCCTCAAAATAAACTCATAAGATAAAATTAACAATACAGCAAATCTATGGAAGTTCTACTGAAAATAAAGCTATTGTAACATTTAAAATTTGTGGACCAAATTCATTTTTTATATTCACTTGCCTAACTGAAATGCAATATGAGAAAGAAATTCCATTTTCAGGAGGATTTATAGCCTGATATTATACTAGAGAAAATTTTCAAGGTAGGATGCAAACTATTTTGACATATAATGAGGAAGAGGAAAAGAAAAAAAGAAACGTTCTTCACCAACACTCCCCAAAAAAGGACTGGACTAACACTTAAGAAAACAGATGACTAATGTCAAAAGTAAGGTATATCAGCTATCCAGTTGTCAAGCATGTCCTTTAATTTAGCCATGATTGAAAATTACTACAGCTCAGGAACTTAAAAAAAATGTAAAAAGTAAAAATTTTCTTTGGACAAATAAAAAATACGTCTTGGAAGTAGGTATGGTTTTACAACTGAAAATAGAAAGTTAGTAATATAAATTAGTAAATTACTGAATAGTTGTATGACTTTGAGAACAGATCAATTTGGTTGAGTTCTGAGGAGAAAAAAAAAGATTATAAAGTAGTGGCCTTTCAGGAATATACAATAACACTGAAAAATCTAAAATCTGGATGTTCAACATGGAAAATGTACATTGAAAGAATAACAGTCTTTCAGCAATAGATTATTTTTATAAGATGTTTCACTACTGCCAACATACTGAATCCAAAAACAGAAATATTGCAACCAAACTGTCTTAAGCCAATTAAAATCTTAGATAAAGCAACTAGACAACAATTGCACAGCCAGGGGAATGTCACACAATTGTCTTGGAGAATTGCATGTTATTAACCAAGTAGACTGGAGGAAGACTCAGTCACACTTAAGAATTTAAAACTAAACTGTACAATGTTGGCATGTACCTTTTTTAAATTAAATTTTTATATTTCATATTAATTACAGTTTATTCACTTTGTATCCCAGCTGTAGTCCCCTTCCTCATCCCCTCCCAATCCCAGTTTCCCTCCCTCCCTCATCTCCTCTTATTCCCCTCTCCAAGTCCAAGGCCAAGTCCAAGTCCTCCTCCCATTCCATCTGACCTTAGCTTATCAGGTCTCACCTGAACTGGCTGCACAGTCCTCCTCTGTGGCCTGGCAAGGCTGCTCCCCCATCGGGGGAGGGGAGAAGATAGTCAAATAGCTAGCCACTGCGTTCATGTCAGAGACAGTCCCTGTTCCCCTTACTAGGGAACCCACCTGACTCATAAACAAACTTTGGGCAGAGTGCAGGGAATCTTAGGAAAGAAGTGGGATATAGTAAGACCTGGAGAGGACAGGAGCTCCACAAGGAGAGCAACAGAACCAAAATATCTGGGTCCAGGGGTCTTTTCTGAGACTGATACTCCAACCGACATTCATGGAGATAACCTAGAACCTCTGCTCAGATTGTAGCCCATCGCAGCTCTGTACACAAGAGACATATGTCTTTAATCCCAGCACTAGGGAGGCAGAAGCAAACAGTTTTCTTTGAAATTGAGGCCAATCTGATTTATAGAGTGAGGTCCAGTACAGCCAGGGCTACACAGAGAAATACATCTTGAAAAATCAAAACCAATACAGCTGAGATACAATATTAATAAACTGTAACTAATATTAAAAAAAAATTAAAAAGGAAAAAAGAAAAACCAAACCCAAACAAACAAACAAAAACTAAAGAATTTTCAACTACATCTTTTGCTTATACATATATAAGCAAAAATATGCTTATATATGGCTTTCTCTGATAATGAGTAAAAATCAATAGACAAACCAAAAAATTAGAAAAATAAAAATATAAAAAATTAAAACCAATGATTCAGGAAACCATAAATGACTGCAAATTATTGAATTCTATGGTGTAAAGATTGTAAAATTCCTTTCACTATTTAAAAGTTTTGTACACAGAATGTTAGTTGCAGTATTGTAAATATTTGCTTGTTTTTCAAAGTTTCTGAACCATGTCAAAATTCATACGCAAGTTTTCTTTTTTAGTGGTGTTATAGTTACAAAGCAGACAACTTCTAGTTTTAGTACATGGAAAATTCTGAAGGAATAAATGGTCAAAGGCCTATTAGTCCAGGTTCTTGTTATTATCATGCTGATTGCAATTATTCTATTCCTTTTTACCTTTTAAAATTCATCTGCTCTTAAAAGACTTTATAGATATTTCTGAGGTTTTATTTTAAAGCCCAATTAAAGCACCAAATTGATTGCTCTCTGCAGATCTGGTTTAAACCAGTGTTACTTGAAGTCAGGATGAGACATAATGGCTTATTCCCTTGTTGTGACCGTGAAGCTGTTGAAGTACTGTAAGGAAAACATGGGGTGTTACTCAGATCTCCACAGACACATGAAAAATTCAGGTAATCTCAGGACCGTGGTGGTAATTATTTCCTCTGCTTTGAGTTGTTGAAAGCCTGCTATGACCTTGGGCAGGGTGGTGATACATGTGTGCTCACCATGACTCAGCCAAATGTGGCAGGGAGACCTCTGATAACATCCAGGAAATTTGTCCTGTGCAGAATCCTAATACTCTGAAACTCTGCCATGTGTGCTCCAAACATACTACCCCTGCTTCGACTCTGTATTCTCTCCATATTCCACATTCTCCACATTCCCAGTGTTGACCAGCCTCCCAGGAACATCACATCTCTGCTTTGTATACCAAAAACTTACTCTAGGAGGTGATCTTAAATCCTTCCATTAACATCCTTAGTCCCCACCCCCTTTTTCTATTCAATTATCTTAGTTAACTGAAACCAGCATTTCCCAAATTTCATGCACTTTCTGTTGCATGGGTAAATCTGACCCTGACTGCTCCACTTTTTTTTTTTTTTTCTTCTTGGTACCTTGATCATCTATTTATGTATGAAGATCATGAACCTGACAGCAAAGACAATGATTAAGAACATGGGAATATAAATACTGCTGCATAGAAGCATTTCTATTTGGGAAGGCGTTCACTGACTCATACACAGAAAACGGAGAAAGGGCAAAATATATTTGGAAACTTAAGAAATCAGTTTCAGGAGAGGCTTGACAACAATTGATGCTGCCTCCCAATTAAGGCAACTATGTTGGCTTGGCAAAAGTTAATGACAGCAAAGCTGTCAACCAACATCCACACTCCAGTGGTGCTTGAAAGGCTGCAGAGAAAGAGAGAGAGAAAGAGGAAGAGAGAGAACAAGAGCAATGCACTAATTGTTGAACTGCAGGCTCCACTACTTTAACATTATAGGAAAGCTCGCCAATGGGTTCTTGAGTGTAATTATTTATGATGTTTAAACTTTGCTGTCCCTGTTATTAGACCCACTGTGTCTTCACTTTTATCATCTTAGCTCAGGAAAATCGCATGGCTGTTTGCTGAAAGTGGATCAAGCATGAAATGGCATAAAATAACCATTCAAAATATTCAGGCTTTTTTAAGAAAAACATAAAATTCTGTTTCTTATGGCTCTGATACGAGTTATAACTGATAGAGTGTCAACATGGAGCTCTAGGGAATTATTTCTAAAAGTGAGGGAGAACGGATGCCATCTCAAAGAAGCAACGGAATTTTTAGAGAAATACATTAGAAAGCAGTGATGCAGAGAAATAACCATGGGGAATTGCAGGAGAGAGGTCCTCAAGAGTCATTTGACTTTCTGTGGAGCGCACAGCAGCGCTTACAGCCTAGCATGAGGCTAGTACACTCCACAGCCCACAGAGCACATGCTTATAGGGCCCCCTGGTAGCTGGCTGCTTCGTTCCCTGTGGTCACAGTGCTCCAAGTTCAGAAGGCTCAAAGCAAAGCGTCAGAAAGTAGCACAAGACAGAGATGTATAGGAATTACTAACCCTACCTTCTAGAATAAAATAACAATAATTAAAGTAATTTATAAAATTTTTGAGGTTATACTTTATCTCTACATAGGTTTTTACAAACATATGCCGACATATACACATAAACAAAGATGGGGAGGCCATGTCTGTTTTGTAAATAGGCAGCTATATTTGTTTGTATGGCATTTTTCTATTTAAATCAATAAATTTTATTACAAATATTTTTCAGCTCTGAAGGTTTCTTTGTATATAGTTTTCAGTTATTACCATCTGAACATTAATTTCGTCCATGGCAAGCTAAAGGCAGACCAGAGGCAGATAGTTAGTGTAATATGGGTGGTGATCAAGGTGAAGTCCGTGTCTCAGGACTGGACTTAATAAGAAGCAGAACTTGCCACCAGCCACTGTCTCATCCATGGCAATTAGTAACAATTTCAAAGAGAGTTAATTATTCAACACTGCCAGCAGAGGCTACGTGGCAACAAGGTTTACTGTGGATGATTAATGATGGCTAGCATCCCCAAGCTGTAGGAATAAATGGGTAGATCAGGGGAAGATCACACACATGTCCCTGATGCTTCATCAATGTCTTGGCCTTTTTCTTGACTTGGCCTGTGACTGTATCTATTAATGAGTTCTAAATGCCACCAGCCCATCAGTTGCTTACAAAACAAACTCAGAAGAGTACAGAGCTATGCCAGAAGTCCCATCTTTGCTAACATCCATCCCCTGGTGATGCTGGACTTGACTTCCTAATACCTCGTGTCATCTAATTTAGACCTTGTCAAGAGATACTCAAAGGAGGATATGCCCTATAATTCTCAGGTTTTTGCTAGACTATAACACAAAGGCATTTGTCCAAAACTGATTTTCAACACTCAGAATCTACTATGTGACTCTAAGATGCTTATTTAGAAGGATTGAGAATATAAGAGAAATGTCCAACTACAGATGGTACAGCTATGAACGATAGGAAAGACACATGCATAGTAGTGGTCACCCTATTGCTACATTCACTGTTTAGCTTTAAGACGAGTAAGAATAATGAAAAAAAATAGGAACTACAGATTTCATTATTTCTGAATTTGTCCCAAATGAAGTACATTCTAATTTAAACAGATAAATATAAGAACTGTATTTTCTATTAACCCAGTTTATCCAGATTCTATACAAAATTATTTTTGTCAATTTGAAATTGCTAAAATGTACATGTTTTCTAGAGAATGAAAAACACATTTTTGTAGCCATGAAAAACACAGCTAAATGATAACTTGAAATGCTTCTGATTCTCAGCATATAGACACTAAATCCTTTATTCTCTTTAGTTATATGTCTGTGGTACAAATCCCCAAGAGGACAACAAGAAAAAGTATGTAAATTAGAATGATAAATATGAATAACATAATGGGAATCTTTCTTTCCTATTTCAGTTCATATTAGAAGGATATCGCTTATACAATTAACATACACTAAGAAAATAAAATCTGTGGGGTGGCGATAAGATTCACTTGGTAAAGATGCTTGCATTTAAACCTGACAGCCTGAGAGATTCTTAGAATATGGTGGACGAAGAGAACCAACTGCTGCAAGTGGTCCTCTGACTTCCACATGTATGCCACAGCACACAAACCCCTCCATGTATACACACTCAATACACGTCTCCTCCAGCACACCGAATCACAACAAGTAAATGTCAAAAATTCATAATTTGAAACCCAATGGCCAATATGATGGATGAACTTGGAACTAATGAGCTCCATAGGGTGATTAAGATTATAGCCTAAGCTCGTGGATGGGTTTACCAACCCAAAATAATAACTGAAAGGAGCTGAGCAGACTTCCTTTCAGACTTCTATCAATAGAGAGAATGATCTAGACAATACTGGGACCTCAACACAGACAATCCTTGGGTTCATAAGTTTAGGCACTCCTTTCTCTGAAACTATAAAAAATACACTGGTATTTGTATAAATGACATGCATCCCAGTTATGCTGTTTTGTTTTTTTCTACCATATATATTTCCACACTTGTGTCTGTGTGTGTATTTGAGCAACCTGATTATAAGTGACTACAGAAGACAGAAAATGTTTTCCACCCCTTGATTTACAGCTATAGGCAATTGTCAAGTGCCTGAAGTAGGTGCTGAGAACCAAATTCAGGTCCTCTGAAAGAACAATGTGTATTTTTTAAGTTCAGAGCTCTTACTCCAGCCCTTTCTCAAATTTTCTAACAGCTGTTGAATGGTAACAGAGTATGACATCTCATTATTAATGCTCTTGTTCAAACCAAAGTCAAATTCAAGAATGACAATTTGAGATTGATAGGGAGTAATTTTCAAGTTGTCCATCAGTGCACCTGATAAAGTTGTCATATGTAGGTGATGGTAATCCTACTTAACTTCATCATTGTTACCCAAACTGAATACAGTAATATTGAGCTGATCATGCTACAAAATAACCTATTTATTGAAGCAGTGGATGTTTTATTTTGAAATCTGTGTCCCCTAAAGTTATTGCAGTTGCACAACGAGACGGTCTTTAAATATTTGTTTTGTATTACCACAGTCATTTCTAAAACAATATGGTTGAGATATAATTAGCAAAGTAATATTTTTTCTTCTACAGTACAAACTTCACTTATGTCCAGCCAATGTAGTGACAGCATTGTGTAGCCATCACACCTCCCTTATATCCTATATTTCTATAACCTTTCCCAGAGTACACAGCGCTCTACAGAAACTTAATAATGTTTTTAACATTGAAAAAAGTGATGTGTACTTCAAGGTAACACATAGTGTGTGGCACTTGGTGAGTGGTCCCCTTCTTGAACACAGGACTTTGAAGACTGCGTTACATTGAGTCTATGTTATGTCATGCATTATTCTAATTCATTTCTGAGAAACTAGAACAGTATTCCACACGTAGGCACAGCATTATTTGGCTATTATGATTATTTTTGTTTTGATGTGTCATATTCAGATTTGAGCACGACTTCTACTCATTTTGAATGTGTTAGGCCTATGTTTTACATTGTGAGAAATGGCCTTTCTAAAATCGATGCATAATTTGTTGTCTGTCTTGGGTTAATTCTGTAGGAATGTGTCCTTGAAGTTTGATTGCTTCATCAGGTGGCCCACACATTCACACTTCAAAAACCCTGACTCAAACTTCCATCTTTTAAAGTTGTTCCTGAAATTTACTTTCTTAAAGGAATAAAAAAAATTGACTAAGATGTAATCACATCATAAAGTTCTCTACTTTCTTATCACCATTCAGTTTTTGTTCTTTAAAGTTTTTCATCTTCTTTACTACTTTCTTTAAGTGTGTGTGTGTGTGTGTGTGTGTGTGTGTGTGTGTGTATGTGTGTTGGGGTTCCGTGTTGTTTTGTGTATGTATATGCTTATGTGGTGTGTGTGTGTGTGTGTGTGTGTGTGTGTGTGTCTGGATTGCGTTGTGGGTGTATATGTGTATGTGCCATTTGTGTACAGTGTCCATGAAAGAGAGAAGAGGACATCTACCTCCTTAGAGTTATAGATGGTTATGAACTACCCGACATGAGCACTGACATAAAAAAAATCATAAGAAATTATTAAATCAAATGCATAACTTCAAAATTAAGCAACAGTTTGTAAAATATTAAAGAAAAACAATTGCGAGTGGCAAGCGTTAGAGAAGACTGACTGCCATGATCCCATCTTTCAGCATCATAACAATCTAGAAAAATAAAAACGAAAAGAAACAGCTTCACATTCACAGCATCCTTGTAAACCAGAGGCAGAGCATATCTGGGGAGAATCAAAACCCTCAGTCCAAAACAGTTACTATTGTGTGACCTGACTGATAATTGTACAGGAATTCTGTTGTCTGGGCCTTTCTTAATTGGTCTGGTTTAGATTATTTCCACAGTGAACATCTGCTTTCCTAAGGCATTTTAAAAATAAATCAATAACAGTGGTTTAACATCTCACTGATTAGGGGGCCATAGCATTTAGAGGTCAACAAGAGACCTTAAACTGAAAAATGAAATGTTTATAAGGTCTTGGAAGGGAGGAACTACCTCCATGAGACGATGGAAACCGCTTTCACGTGTAGTGTTTTATGCACGTATTGCACTTCCCTGAGAGGAATGTAGTCGTTCCTCTCTGGCTTGTAGTTAGCCTTTCATATGCAGGAAATCAACACTAAGACACAGTTGAAACCCCCCTGCCAGAATGGTGGTGATATGCTACAAAATGAACACACAAACTATAAGAAAAATTAAAAGACAACTTTGAAAAAATTAATGGAAGACTCTTTTCATTGATTTCTCAAAAACTAAGATAAAAGTTCAGAGACTGGAATAACACATGAGGAGGAAGGGAGACAGCCCAGAATTTTAAAATGCTTTTAAATCAGCACCACCTGCAGCTGAAGCAACAAAATAACATACAACAACCTAGCATCAAACTTTGTAACAGAGGCCTGTTAGCTAGCTCCAGCTGTTAACTCTATATATCCCAGAGTTAACTGACAGAGTCTCAATTGAGAGATTCCACAGTCAAATCAGCCTGCTTTCCATTGCTAACTGATGAGTGACCTACCCACAGATGTCCTCTCTAAGAGGCGGGCCTCTACTGTATAAGAAAGGTAGCTGAATGTGAACCTGGATGCAAGGAATGAACAGAGTTCCTCCATGATCTCTTTCAGTTCTTGCTGTTCTTGCCCTGATTTCCATCAGTGATGGGCTAGTACCTGAAATTGTAAGGTAGAACAAACCCTTTTTTCCTAAACTGGCTTTTGTTTATAATGTTTTATCACAGTATCATGAAAGAAAACTAGAACAAAATCTAATTTCAGGAACCAATGGAGTGAGAAGGGTAACTCTGAGAGTCCCATGGAAGTGTTGGGGACATGACGGAAGGACCTGGAAGGGACAGGGACCTCATAAGAAGCCTATAGAAATAACTAACCCAGTCCTATGTGGGCTTACAGAGACTGAGACATCAACTAAGGAGCAGGCATGGTCTGGACCTAGGCCCCCTGCACACATGTAGCGGACTAAGGGTGGCTTAGTCTTCATATGGGGTGTGTGACAAGTGAGGTGGGGGCACCTTTTTAAAAATGACTCTATTGCTTGCTTTTGAATCACTTTCTCCTAGGGGAGGGTAGTTCCCCTTTTTTTCTGGGGCCAAAGAGAGAAGAAGAAATGGGGGGTGGCTGGGAGAAGAAGAGGGGGGAACACCTTCAGGATGTAAATTAAATAAAGTAAAGTAAACTAAAAAAAAGAAAAAAAAAAGCTTTGTACTAAATTCTAGCCAGTAATTAAAGGTATGTGGCATATTTGCATTTCAGTCATATCACACAGACCTAGAAGGTCTTTGGATGAGATCCCTTGCCAGAGCAGCCATGTTCCTGGAATAAAATTCCTCTATTATTTTGAATGAGAAATGCCGTCTATAGGCACTGGTATTTCAACACTTCAATTTCAGGTTGGGAAAGATTTCCCCTTGCTGGAGAAAAGATCATTGAATCTGGGCTTTAAAATTAAAAGTTTCCATTACTTCCTGTTTTCTCTCTACTTTAAAATATCATTTGAATATATGAACTATCAGCTTCATGATCCTGCCTCAACTCTTTCTGCCTGTTGCTGTCCCTTCTTTCTATGAGAACTCTCTTGTTTAGAGCAGCAAGTCCAGATAAACTCTTCTTCTTTTAATATATATATATATTCTTTATTAATTATACTTTACTCACTTTGTATCCCCCCATGGTTCCCTCCCACCTCCCATTCCAACCCCTCCCTTCCTCCACCCTCTGCCTGCCTGCCCCTCCCCAACTCCATTGATAGGGGAGGACTTCTTTTCCTTCCTTCTGATCCTAGTCAATTAGGTCTCATCAGGAGTGGCTGCCTTGTATTCTTCTGTGGCCTGGTAATGCTGCTTCCCCCTCAAGGGGAGGTGATCAAAGAGTAGACCAATCAGTTCATGTCAGATACAGTCCCTGTTCCTATTACAATGGAACCCACCTAGATACTGAACTGGAATAGTGCTTCCTCAAGATCCAGCTATACCACTCGTAGGCATATATCCAAAAGATCCAAAAAGTACACAATAAGGTCATTTGCTCAACCATGTTTGTAGCAGCCTTATTTGTAATAGCCAGAAGCTGGAAACAGCCAAGATGCCCCTCAGTGGAGGAATGGATGCACAGATTGTGGTATATCTACACAATGGAATATTACTCAGCAATAAAAAAACAAGGAAATCATGAAATTTGCAGGTAAATGGTGGGATCTGGAAAAGATCATTCTGAGTGAGCTATCCCAGAAGCAGAAGAATGCACACAGTATATACTCACTCATATAGACATATAATATAAGATAAACCTACTAAAATCTGTACACCTAAAGAAACAAATCAAGAGGGAGGACTCTTGCTAAAATGCTCAATTCCTATCCGGAAAGGCAAAGAGGCTGGACATCAGAAGAAGGAGAAAAGAGGGAACAAGTCAGGAGCCTGACACAGAGGACCTCTGAAAATCTCTGCCCTGCAGACTATCAGTGTAGATACTGAGACTTATGGGCAACCTTTGGGAAGAGTGCAGGGAATCTTAGGAAAGAAGTGGGAAACATGAAGATCTGGAGAGGACAGGAACTCCATAAGGAGAGAACAGAACCAAAAAAATCTTAGCACAGGGGTCTTTCCTGAGACTGCTATTCCAACCAAGGACTATGCATGGAGATAACCTAAGACCCCTGCACAAATAAACTCTTCTTCTATGAATTATTTTAGTCATGATGAGCATCATCAGAGCAGCATAAAAGTATATAACATGCAAGCCAGTCAGATGATAAATAAATTTAAAAACGGAGAAAGAGAGAGAGAAGCAAGAATACCTAGACTTTTCTAGTCCAACTTTCATTAGTTTTAAATTTAGGAAAAACAATCACAATGGAACCATCAAATAGAATGAACTGATTTCATGGTTCACCAGTAAGGTGTAACCTCATTGTGGTGTTTTGGTGGGAGTTGCTGCTCTAGGTTCATATATTTGAATGTTGGGTCTCTCCTTAACAGAACTGCCTTGAGAAAGATTAGGTGTGAGACCTTTTTGGAGAAATGTCACTGGGCATGAGCTTTGAAGTTTCAAAAGCACACACCAAGCTGAGTCTCTCAGACTCAGCCCCCAAATGGCATATATGATGTAAACTCTCAGTTCCTGCTCCAGTGACAAGCCTTCCTGCCTACTGTTATTTTCTCCCATGTAATGACTATGAACCAAAGTTTTCAAACTGTAAGTAAGCCCCCAATTAAATTCTAGTTTTTATGACTTTCTGTGGCGATGGTGTATCTTCATAGCAATAGAAAAATAACTAAGAGACTCGGATTACATCAACTGTTAACTTGAACCATAAAAGCTGCTTCTTGAACAGAAGTGTCTGTTTTATTTTTGCTGTCCTGCTATTGCAAGGCTTTACAGACTATATATTTCCTGATCTGACATGGTCTCATAAGTTCCCCCCTTTCTTCAGTTTTACAGTTCCCATTCCCTAAAGTCTTTGTATATGCTATGATATAACTTCATAGTATGTGATATAATGTGACAGAAACGTGTGCTTATTAGAAATCCATGACTTAAGATGGCTTAAGTAGCAAAATCAAAGCTATCACAAAAGGTGCCAGTGTGCTGCATCAAAAATCCTTGACTATTTTTATCTGTTTTTATAAAACATAGACTAACATTTTGTTCGATGATATATGATTTTACACATAAATAACTTTCTCTGCAACAATTTTATTTCCTAAGCCATGTATAAATATTGCTTTTATGTAAATGAAATAATTTAAACATTGACAAGCATTGTCTAGTAGACCATAGGAATAAATAATTTAATATTTCCTTTGTTAAAAAAATTGTGGTGTGGAGCATATGCTTACTAGTTAAACTCTTTAGCGTCCCTTTTTTTGGTGTGAAAGCATTGTTCTTTTCTCATTGATATTCCAAAATACCTGAGAAAATAACCTAAAGGAAAGAAAGGCTTTTGGGGGCTCACATCCTGAGGACACCATGACATCAAAACAGAGATGTCATCGTGCAACTGGCCCACGTGTTCACACTCAGGACACAGAGTTGAAGGAATTTTAGTGCTCAACTTGTACACTGTGTGTTTTGTTTTGCTTTGTTTTTTCAATTAAATACAATTTAGAGTCAGTTGGTTGAATGGAGCATCAACTGATGAATCCTCACCATTTGCTTTGCCTATGGGCAAAACTGTAGTGTATTTTATTAATTGATGCCAGAAGGTCCCGGATGTGGTAATGCGTATGACATTGAACAGGTAGTTCTAAGTCATATAATAAAGGAAACCGAACAAGTCAAGAAGAGCAAGCTAGTAAACACCATTTTTCTATTGTCTATGAATCAGTTCCTGTCTCAAGGTTCTTGCTGGAATTCCTGCCTTAACATCCTGAATGATAAACCATTCCATGGAAGTAGAAGCCAAATAAACCGTTTTAACCCAAGTTGCTTTTAATCAGATTATTTCACCACATCAGTAAAAGGGAAATATATATATATATATATATATATATATATATATATATATATATATTAGACCTTTTTGTTCAGTCCAGCCATGAAATGGACACACTTCTGTTTTTGTGGGTCCTCTCACTTTATTTACTCTCATCTAGATAATTTCTCACAGCTATATAGCATAAGAAGAATTCGTCCTACAGCCCCTCAAGTTGATGATCATAAACCATAACACCTAGCAAGGTCAAGTTCTGAAGTTAATTTTGCTCTTCTGCAAGAGGAGATTAATTCCATTTCTCTCACATGGCAGGATAAAGATTTAATGACATGATATGACTATTCAGCATAGGAAGAACCACATAAGGACTTAGATTTTGACATAATCATAAATAATAAATACTATTCTTAGTAACTCATCATTACTTTCATTCTTTAATTGTAATGCTGAAATTTCAGGGAACACTCAGTCTCTTTTACTTTGCATTTCTCTATGTATTTAGGGAAAGTAAGCACATAATGTGACTTTTATATCATTTCTATTTTTTTAATTAAAT
This sequence comes from Meriones unguiculatus, assembly GCF_030254825.1. NCBI lineage: Eukaryota > Metazoa > Chordata > Mammalia > Rodentia > Muridae > Meriones > Meriones unguiculatus. The sequence goes on from NC_083363.1 coordinate 51,351,567, forward strand.
TTTTATTTTTTTTACATTAATTACATTTTATTCACTTTGTATGCCAGCTGTAACATCTTTCCTCATTCCCTTCCCATCCCACCTGCCCTCCCTCAACTTCTCCCATACCCCTCTCCAAGTCCACAGATAGGGGTGGTCCTCTTCCACTTCCATCTGACCCTAACCTATCAGGTCTCATCAGGACTGGCTGCATTGTCCTCCTCTGTGGACTGGCAAGGCTACTCCTCCTTCAGGGAGTAGGGTGGTCAAAGAGCCAGCCACTGAGAGTTTGAGACACAGTAAGAATTCTCACATGACAGCAGAATATATGTGGCTGACAATAATATCCACTTTTCAGGTAGGGTATTTAAATAAATGTGGTTTTCTTTGACAAAATATAATGGGAATATTTACACATAATAATTGTTTTTGGTAACTAAGCCTCATAAATGCAATCACTTTAGCTTATAAATTGTTCTTATTTAATACTGATAATTTTTGCTTTCTAAAACATTAACCAATTACTAAAATGTCAAAATATTTATCAGAGGTATTCAGTCAGGTTTAACATGAACTCTGTGTATAGCATTTAGGTAAACTGATTATAAATGCAATCAAAACAAGCTTACTAAAGTAGGTAATGTGTGTGTAGTCTTTTGAAATATGATTAAAAATATTTTAATATCGGTCCTGGATTATATGAGGATAGAAGTTGAACAAGCCATAGGGGAAAAGCCAGCAAGCAGCATTCCTCTGTAGCCTTTGCAATAGTTCATGTCTTTAGGGTTTTTATGGTTATTATTATCATTTATTACAATTTATTCAGTTTTATCCAGGCTGTGTCCCCAACCATCCTTTCCTTCTAATTACACTCTCCCTTTTTTTATCTCCCCCTATGTCCCTCCCCTATTCCACTGATAGATAAGGTATTCCTCCCATTCTATTTGACCCTAGCCTATTAGGTCTTATCAGGACTGGTTGCATTGTCTTCCTCTGTAACCTGGCAAGGATGCACTCCCCACCCCCAATAGTAGGTGATCAGAGAGCCTGTCACTGATCATGCCAGAGAAATCCCTTGCTCTCTTTAGACTTGTAGATTGCACTTGTAGACTGAGTCTATGAGTACATCTGAGCAGGGTTTTAGGTCCTGTCCATGCATGGTTCTTGATTGGGGTATTAGTCTCTGGAGGACCCCCAGGGCTCTCTCTTTTTGTCTCTGTTGGTCATTTGGCGCTCCTGATACCTCCAGGTCTTTCAATCTGCCCTTTCTTTCCTAAGATTCCCTGTACTCTGTCCAAAGTTTGGCTATGATTCTTAGCCTCTGCTTTCATACCTTGATCAGTAGAGTCTTTCAGAGGCACTCTCTGGTAGGCTTCTGTCCAGTTCCCTGTCTTCTCCTACTTCCAATATCAGTCACATTTGCCCTAAATGTGGATTGACCATCTTCCCTAGGGACTGTCTTTAGGATTTTACTTTGACTTTCTGTTCTGGCTTTTTGTTTATGTTTTTTTTTTTTTCTCTCCCAGTGGAAAACATACTAATAGCCAGTCACCTTGGTACCTAAACCTCACATAGACTCAACAAAGAAAGAAAATTTCATGCCAATCTCCCTTATGAACATTGATCCAAAATTCTCAACAAAATACTTGCAAAACAAATCCAAGAACACATCAAAGATATCATCCACTATGACCAAGTAGACTACATCCCAGGTATGCAGGGGTGGTTCAATATAGGGAAATCCATCAATGTGATCCACCATATTAACAAACTGAAATTAAAAAAAAAAAACACATGATAATCTCCTTAGATGCTGAAAAACATTTCTTAAAAAGAGCATTTTCTGATAGATTAACATGAATACAAGAGTCTCAGCATCTGCTTTAATACCTTGCTGGGTCAAGACTTTTGGCGGCCCTCTGTTGTAGGCTCCTGTCCTGTTCCCTGTTTTTTTTCTTCTTCAGACATCCATCCCGTTTGCCTTTCTGAATGAAGATTGATCATCTTAGCCAGGGTTCTTGTTGAGCTTCTTTAGGTATACAGATTTTAGTATGTATATCCTGTATCATGCAATGTCCATTTTTAAATGAGTATATTCCATGTGTATCTTCCTATAGGATACCTCACTCAGAATAATCTTTTCTAGTTTCCAAAATCTACCTAAAAATTTCATGATTTCCTTGTTTTTAATTGCTGAATAGTATTCCATGGTGTAAATGTACCAAAATTTCTGAATTCATTTCTCCATTGAGTGACATCTGGGTTGTTTTATAGATTCTGGCTATTATGAATAAAGCTGCTACAAACATGGTTGTGCATATGTCTTTGTTATGTACTTGAGCATCTTTTGGATATATGCCTAGGAGTGGTATAGCTGAATCTTAATGTGGCACTATTGCTAATTTTCTGAGAAAGTGCTGGATTGATTTCCAGAGTGGTTGTACAAGTTTATATTCCCATCAGCAATGGAGGAGGGTTCTCCTTTCTCGACATCCTCTCCAGAATGTGTTGTCACTTGAGATTCATAGCCAAACTTTGGGCAGAGTGCAGGGAATCTTATGAAAGAAGGGAGAGATGATAGACCTGGAGGGGACAGGAGCTCCACAAGGAGAACAACAGAACCAAAAAATCTGGGCACAAGGGTCTTTTCTCAGACCGATAATCCAACTAAGGACCATTCATGGAGATAACCTAGAACACCTGCACAGATATAGCCCACAGCAGCTCAGTTTTCAAGTGCATTTCCTTGTAATGGGAACAGGGAATGTCTCTGATATGAACTCAGTGGCTAGATCTTTGAACATGTACCGCTGTTGGGAGAGCAGTATTATTAGCCCACAGAGGAAGACAATGCAGTCAATCCTGATGAGACTTGATAGTCTATGATCAAATGGAAGGGGAGGAAGACTGCCACTATCAGTGGACTGGGGAGAGGCGTGGGTGGAGAAGAGGGAGGAAGTGTGGGATTGGGAGGGGACAAGGGATTGGGCTTCAGCTGGTATACAAAATGAATAAATTGGAATTAATGAAAAAAGAAGCTAAGCAAGAAGGAGGACCCTGGGCAAGATGCTCAGTCTTTATTCAGAAAGGCAAATGGTATAGACATCAGAATAATGTGAAAATAAGGAACAAGACAGGACCCTACCATGGTATTAAAGCAGATGCTGAGATTCATAACCAAACTTTGGGCAGAGTGCAGGTAATCTTATGAAAGAAGGGGGAGATAGAAAGACCTGGAATGGTGTGGAGCTCCACAAGGAGAACAACAGAACCAAAAAATCTGGTCACAGGGGTCTATTCTGAGACCTATACTCCAACCAAGAACTATTCTTGGAGGTAACCTGGATCCCCTGTGCAAAGGTAACCCTTGGCAGCTCAGTGTCCAAGTGGGTTTCCTAGTAAGGCGCATCAGACATGAACTCAGTGGCTGGCTCTTTTTGTTCATATTCCCCTGAAGAGGTGGGGCAGCCTCACCAGCCCACAGAGGAAGGCAAAGTAGATAGTCCTGATGAGACATGATAGGCTAGTGTCAGATGGAAGGGGAGGAGGACTTCCCCTATCAGTGGACTGGGAAAGGGTCATAGGAGAAGAAGAGACAGGGAGGGTGGGAATGGAGGGGGCTACAGCTGGAACACAAAGTGAATAAACTGTAATTAATATAAAAAATAAAATAAAAAACAAAAAATATTGGGAGAAACAAAACAAAGAACAGGTTATATTTTAAAATATAAGCATCTGGCAGGGGAAGAGGAAATCTATTAGCTATCAGCAGTAAAAGCGTGTCTCCATTAGAACACTGGTATGTCAGAGGAAGGATAAGGTCAATTTACAAGATATTATAATGGGACTCACCAAAAAAAAAAGAATTGACTTTAATTTAATTTCCAATATAGCTTTAATTGTACAGTGGGAAAAGGCCTCAAATAATTTGATAGCATGTCTATTTCTTCATCATGCCATTTGGAAGTATATTATATATCGATTGATGTATTGGATCATAAGAATAACTCTGATAGCACTTTAGTGTATAGTAGTATGTGTGTAAGTGTATGTAGCATATATCATAAAGCATAAATCATATAGGGCATGGTATACAGTATATAGTATGGCTCCAGGTATCCAAGAGACTGTCTTCTGCACAAAATGATCGTGGCATTTGTTTTTTTTTTTTCTGTATAATTTTATTGTGTTAAAATACAGATAGTAAAGATTATAATTTTATGGTATTTATCACAGTGACATTTTTTAATTTTATTAATTACACTTTATTCATTTTGTATCCCCCCATAAGCCTCTCCCTCCTCCCCTCCCGATCCCACTCTCCCTCCCCTTTCTGCATGCATTCCACTCCCCAAGTCCACTGATAGGGGAGGTTCTCCTCTCCTTTCTGATCTTAGTCTATCAGTTCACATCAAAATGCAGCACATCAAAAGTGGCTGCATTGTCCTCTACTGTGGCCTGGTAAGGCTGCTCCCCCCTCAGGGGGAGGTGATCAAAGAGCAGGCCAATCAGATTATGTCAGAGGCAGTCTCTCTGCCCATTACTATGTAACCCACTTGGACACTGAACTGCCATGGGCTACATCTGTGCAGGGGTTCTAGGTTATCTCCATGAATAGTCCTTGGTTAGAGTGTGAGTCTCTGGGAAGTTCCCTGTGTTCAAATTTTCTTGTTCTGTTGCTCTCCTTGTGGAGACCCTGTCCTCTCCAGCTTTTACTATTTCCCACTTCTTACATAAAATTCCATTCACTCTGCCCAACAGTTGAACATCAGGCTCAGCATCTGCTTTGATAGTCTGTAGGGCAGAGGCTTACAGAGGCCCTCTGTGGTAGGTTCCACTTAAAAAATGGGGAACAGAGCTAAACAGAGAATTCTCTGTAGAGGAATATCGAATGGCAGAAAAGCACTTAAAGAAATGCTCAACCTCATTAGCCATTAGGGAAATGCAAATCAAAACAACCCTGAGATTTCACCTTACACCCATCAGAATGGCCAAGATCAAAAACTCAAGTGACAACACATGCTGGAGAGGTTGTGGAGAAAGGGGAACCCTTCTCCACTTCTGGTGGGAATGTAAACTTGTACAACCACTCTGGAAATCAATCTGGCGCTTTCTCAGACAACTAGGAATAGCGCTTCCTCAAGATCCAGCCATACCACTACTGGGCATATATCCAAAAGAGGCTCAAGTACACAAAAAGGACATTTGCTCAACCATGTTTGTAGCAGCTTTATTTGTAATAGCCAGAAGCTGGAAACAACCCAGATGCCCCTCAACTGAAGAATGGATGCAGAAATTGTGGTACATCTACACAATGGAATATTACTCAGCAATGAAAAATAAGGAAATCATGAAATTTGCAGGTAAATGGTGGGACCTGGAAAGGATCATCCTGAATGAGTTGTCCCAGAAGCAAAAAGACACACACGGTATATACTCACTCATATAGACATACAACATAGGACAAACCCACTAAAATCTGTGCATCTAAAGAAACTAAGCAAGAGAGAGGACCCTAACTAAAATGATCAATCCCCATCCTGAAAGGCAAAGAGGATGGACATCAGAAGAAGAAGAAAACAGGAACCTAGGAACCTTCTACAGAGGGCCTCTGAAAGCCAGAAGAAGAAAACAGGAAACAAACTAGGATCATGGCATTTGTGAAAAGGAAATTGGCTTTATAAGTACAAATGTTATCTTGGTGCTCTATTTTGTTGCTCTGGTCTGTGTGCCTGGACTATTTCCATACTCAGTTGTCTTTATAACTATATTTTTACAATATGTTTTGAAATCGTTGTGCATTGCCTACTGCTAATATTCATTTTCACTTTATTCCTGTTTTATGTTTTATAAAGGGATACTTTGCCCTGGGACTTTTGTGATACATTTGATCTTTAGTGTTACTTATTTATTACAATTTATTCACTTTGTATCCTTGCTGCATCCTTCTCCCTAGTCTCCTCTCAGTCTTACTGACCATCCCTCTTCTCCTCTTATGCCCTTTCACTAGTCCCCTGATAGGGGAGGACATCCTCCCTTTTATCTGACCCTAGCTTACCAGGTCTCATAGCCTGGCAAGGTTGTACCCCCCAAACCTGGGGAAGGTGACCAAAGAGCTGGCCACTGAGTTCATGACAGAGACAGTCCCTGTATTCCTTACTAGGGGACCTACTTGGAAACTGAGCAGTCAATGGGCTACATCTGAACAGAGGGCTAAGGTCCTCTCCAGGCATCGACTTTGGTTGGAGCATCAGTCTCTTCAGGCCACCCTGGTCAGAGTTTTTTTTTGACACTCTTTTACTCCCAGTAGAGTTTTTATCCCATCCAGCACTTTTTACCTCCATCTTCTACAATAAGGATTCCTGCACTCTGCCCAAAGTTTGGCTATGTGTCTCAGTACCTTTATACCCTGGTGGGTAGAGTCTTTCAGAGGTCCTCTGTGGAAGGCTCCAGTCCTATTCCTTGTCTTCTACTTCCAATATCATTCCTGTTTGCCCTTCTGAATGAAGATTAAGTATCTTTCCTATGGTCCTCCTTGTTGTTTAGCTTCTTTATTACTATAGATTTTAGTATGTTTATCCTATATTATATGTCTAATATCCACTTACAAGCGAGCATATACCATGGGTGTCTTTCTGTTTCTGGGCTACTCACTCAGGATGATGTTTTCTAGTTTCAACCATTTGCCTGCGAATTTCATAATTTTCCTTGCTGAGTAGTATTTCATTGTGTAAATGTACCACAATTTCTGTATCCACTCTTCAGTTGAGGGATATCTGGGTTGCTTCCAGATTCTGAATTTTACAAATAAAGCTGCTAGGAACATGATTGAGCAAATGTCCTTGTTGTGGACTTGAACATATTTTGGATATATGCCTAGGAGTGGTATAACTGGATCTTGAAGTAACACTATTCCTTATTGTCTGAGAAAGTGACAAACTGATTTCCAAAGTAGTTGTACAATTTTACATTCCCACCAGTAGTGAAGGAGGGTTCTCCTTTCTCCATATCCTCTCCCTTCAACTGGTTCTGATCTCATATTTATCATAGCAACAGGAGAAATACCTAGTACTACCATAACTCACACATGGGAAAATGGTCATCCAAGACCAAACTCTATCAACAAACTGAAACCGATATTAACTGTGCATTCCTAGATGAGTTCAGTTGGGATGTCTCTCAACATTTAGGAAAGTAATGTTGTCATCTGTCTTCAATCACTCCAGTAAACAAAAGCAAAGAAAACATTAAGGCCACTAATAAGCTAATAGCAAGTGATGAAATCTGGGCCTGGCTTGTTTTTAATCCCAGTGCTTAGGAGGCAAGGCAGGAGAAGTTCTATGAACTCAGCACCAGCCTGGTCTACACAGGGGGTTTCAGGAGTCAGGACTACACAGAGACACCCCCACCTCAGAAACAAAAAGAAAAACAAACAAACAAGAAAACCAAGCAAACAACCAAACAAAAACAACTCCCCCCAAAATGAAAATTGCATTGACAAATCAAGATGCAAAATCCTTATCAGAATTTTAACCAATTAACCTTAACTAATGAGCAAAAAGAATCACATATTACCATCAAGTATAATTAATTTAGATATACATGATTGATTTCATACTGGCAAGTCAATCACTATAATTTATCTTACCACTATAAAAATGATAATACTCATAGGATCCTGGAATCTGATAGATGAGGAATCCTACAAAACATGATAGTTACATATGATTTAAAACTCATAGCAAAGAAATTAGTGACTTTTCAACTTATGAAAAGGTTTAAAAATTTACCTACAGCTAACATTACATTTAGCATAGGATAGTCTCTGTAGTCTATAAAACATAATAAGGTATAATAAGGTGAATGAGAACAAAAATCACACAGAGATTTAGAATGAATCTTACTGTATCTATGAATTACCTAATATTTATGTGCTGTGTCACCCAGAAGATATAAAACAACTCCTTGAAAAGAAGATGATACAGAAAAATTTAAGAATAATAATTTTACTATTAAAAAGACACAATTTTAGCCATAATTAATAAATACTTTGAAATTAAAGTTTTAAAATGTATCAATGCTATAAAATTTAAGTACCCAAATATAAATCTGGTATAATGTAGAATAATATTAACTTGCTGCCCCATGTACTTGCTGCCATGCCTTTACCACAATGGTGAAATATACTTTTTCTTTCTTTTTTTTTTTTTCAATACAGTTTATTCAGGAACCTTGAACAATCCTTGGACCCTGGGGAAAGCCAGCCCACAGCTTAAATAACCTCTGGGTAGCCAACCCAGGCGTGCCACGTGGGCAATGCAGATAGGTCCACATACATGGAAGCAAGCCAGATCCTCAGCCTTATCCAAATGTGGAATTGTTCGTGACAGAGAGCACTCATCATCGGGAAGGTGGAAGGCGGAAACCAGCTCCATCTTTAAGGCATAGCATTCCGCAGCTCTCTACAGTTCCCCCTTTTTGTTTTAGACGCATCAGGCAAGAGTAGAGGTCTGATCTCTGATATTAGAAATAAATTGGGACTTTGTACCGATGTTCATTTAGGTGTCATCCACCCAAAGAGCATCAGACCCGTCTGATACCTTTTTCTCAGAGGCGGGACCTGAGGCATCAACCCGCATGCAATCAGACATGCTCTTCTCTGGGCCCTGTGCTGCAAATCTGTCTAAACAATTGTCGAGCTATATTTTAGGTAATTGGACTGGAGAATTCGATACTACAATGGAGCAGCTGAGAGTGGCCATTGTCACAGTAAATTCTACCAGAGTGGACGCAGGACTAGCCACAGGATTATCAACATGGATTGCTGCAGCCATGAATCATCTGAAGGAATGGGCGGGCATGGGAGCGTTAGCAGGCCTTCTGGTGTTGGTCTCCTTGGTTTGCCTGTGGTATATATGCAAGATTAGAGTCTCACAACAGTGTGATGCAGCCATGATCATTCAGGGGGTTACAGCCATTGAAGCAGGACATTCTCCCCAAGCATGGTTGGATACCATAAAAAGCTAAAATGTTACGCTCAGGATGCGAGGCTAAGCACTGTACTTTTTCTTTCTTACTTGCTTGGTTTAGTTATTATGTCATGGCAACAAGAAAAGTGACTAATAAAATCGTAACGAGGAGACTTTTAATTAGTGTAGATGTTTAAATGTTCATGTTTTACTTGCTTTTGTTTAGTTATTTAGTCTAAGTGGCTGTAAATGAGTACACTAAGGTATGTTACAAAATAGTATCTGATTCAGCTTTTCTGTGTCTTTCATTATAAAAATATTGATTCAGAGCAAAAGTTCATCAAATGTTGCTAAACATTAATATTAATGGTATCAGATAATTCTTAAAGTAAAATAATTTGTCCAACTTCTATTTTTGAGACTTGAGCAAATATTTTTTTCATTATTAGTTTACTTAGAAATAAAAAAATAATAATTATAGTAGTGTCAAATATGACTAGCATTCAGGTGAGAAAGTATAGCATTGAACATGAGATGAAATTATATTTCTTCCATTTTCTTGAGAAACATGTTAGATGCTGGGCAGAAGAAATGGCAGGGTGTGTGTGTGGGGGGGTGACTCCAAGATGGCGGGGACCAGCATCCATCCAATCTGAGGGTCATAAGATCCAAAATTCTGGAACTGTTGAGTGGAACGGCTGCTGAAGCCAGAACATCTATAGTGAGGCTTCCTGGGCTAGAGGGGACAACCCATGAGCTGGGACAGTTTGGACCCACGCATGGGCCTCCCTGCTCTGTGACTAAGACAGCAGAGTCAGCCCCAAGTACTGGAGTCCCTGCCAGGCTGTTGCCCCAAGCATGAGCCCGTGTGCACCATGACTAAGACAGCAAGGGCAGCCCCAACTATGGTAAACCTGCACAATGGCCAACAGCAGACACCACTGACAGATCCTCTACATTTTCATTTGCCCTTGCAGGCCCAAATCTGAGAGAAGAGAACCTAAATGTTCTTTCTAATTAGGCCTGCGAGTGAATGAGTGCACCTTCAAGCAGGTGCATACAGAGCCACAGATCCAGGGTCCCTCTACAATAGCAGCCAGACATTGGATCCCTCTCACCCACACCCCCACTGTGGGAAGCATAGGGATCCTTGGGACAGTGTTCTCAACATTCAAAACCCTATTCGGTGAGTCTCCCAGTGGAGTCCAAGCAAACAATTCGTGGAGCCAAATTGGTACAACTCAGACATATATGCGCTCATATATGTCTGTGATGTACCACAGTACCACAGGCCTGTGTGCCACTGAGGCGTTCAGTGCACCTGCACATGCACACTCTGCCTGCAAAATGCTCCAGCATTCCCACCTGTGCTTACGCTCTACCCCTCCAGGCATCTGCATGCACTAGCCTCCAAGGCACACTTCCTACACACTCCTGTACTTGCGCACATGCACCTCTGAGACCTTCCTCCCTGAGCTACAGTAGAAAAACCAAAATGCACTCTCAAACCAGCAGACCACTCTCAACTTCCTGCAGAATGCTCCACACTCCAGAGTCAGACTGACCCAGTCTGAAGTACAGACTCCAGGAACAAACAGTGAAGACTACAGATAAGCAGATAACTAGAGGTCAGCATAAGAATATGTCCAACAAAAATGAGGATATCATGACTTCATCAGCACCCCCCAAAATCAATGGATATTGTAATTCATCAGAAACACAGAGCAATTATCTCAAATATTATTATCTCAAATGCTTATCCAGTTATTATAGGGACATAAAGAGAAAACAAATAAAGAAATACAGGCAAATATAGCCAAAAAAATGGAGGCACATGCAGAGGTACAGTAGAGGCATATAGAGAGAAAATGAACAAAAAAATAGAGGCCATCATGGAAAGAGGAATCCACATTCAAACAGATGAAGGAATATGTGCAAGACATGAAAGCAGAATTAGAATCAATAAAAAAAGTACAAACAGAGAAAACCCTGGAGCTGGAGAACTTAGAGAAAAAATCAGGAACCACAGAGGTAAGTATCACCAACAAAATATAAGAGATGGAAGGAGAGAATCTCATATGTTAAAGATACAATTGCAGAAATTGATACCTCTCTCAAAGAAAAAGTAAAATCAGAAAATTTCCAAACACAAAACATCCAATAAATCTAGGATTCCATGAAAAGATGAAATCTAAGAATAATAAGAATAGAAGAAAGAAGAATCCAGGCTCCAAGGTCCAGAAAATAAGTTCAAGAAAATCCATAGAAGAAAAAAATCCCAAATTTAAAGAAATAGATGTCCTTAAACATTCAAGAGGCTTACAAAACACCAAATAGACTAGACCAGAAAAGAAACTCCTCACATCACATAATAGTCAAAACACTAAATCTACATAACAAAGAAAAGATACTAAAAGCAGCAAGGGAAAGATGTCAAGTAACAAATAAAGGTAGACATATCAGAATCACACCAGACTTCTCAACAGAAACTATGAAATCCAGAAGGGCCTTGGCAGATGTCATGCTCTAAGAGACCAAAGATGCCAACCCAGACTACTATACACAGCAAAGTTTTCAATCAACAAAGGTGGAGAAAACAAAATATTCCATGACCAAACTAAACTTAAACAATATCTACACAGCAACCCAGCCCTACAGAAGACACTAGAAGGACAACTCCAATCCAATGAAATCAACTACACCCAAGAAAACACAGGATGTAGATAACTTCACAACAACAAGAACAACAAAAGTAGTAGAAAACAAGGGTAGAAAAACAGTAAAACCACCAACTCCACAATAAAAGGAACTAAAATTTTTATCTATCAACATCAAGGACTCAACTCTTCAATAAAAAGGCACAGATTGTTAAGGGAGGTCCTCCTCCCCTTCCAACTGACCCTAGCCTATCAAGTCTCATTAGGACTGAATGCTTTGTCTTCTTCTGTTCCCTATCAGTAGACTTGGAGAGGGACATAGGAGGAGATTAGGAAGGTAGGGTGGGGTTGGGAGGGAAGGAGGGAGAGTGTTACAGATGGGATACAAAGTGAATAAACTGTAATTAATATTAAAAAAGAAAAAATCAGCACACACACAAAAAGACATTGACTAACTGAATAGTTGTAGAAACAGGGCAAGGCATTCTGTTGCATCCAAGAAACACTTCAGAGTAAAGGGCTGGAAAATGGTTTTTTGAGCAAACAGAATCAGAAACCAAGTTTGGGTGGCTATCTTAATATATAATGATATAGACTTCCAACCAAACTTAATCAAAAAAGATGAGGATGGATACTTCTTTCTCATCAAAGGAAAAATCCATCAGGAGGACATCACAATTCTGAACATTTATGTCCCAAATACAAGAGCACCTGCATTTGTAAATGAAACATTATTAAAGCTTGAATCACATATTGATCCCAACACCTTAAAGGTGGGAGACTTCAACACTCCACTCTCACCAAGGGAAAGATCATCTAGACAGAAGCTAAATAGGGAAATAATGACACTTACAGAGGTCCTAAATGAAATGGACCTAATAGATGTATACAGAACTCTTCACCCAAACTCAAAAGAATATACCTCCTTTTCAGCACCTCATGGAACCTTCTCAAAATTGACCATAACGTTGGGCGCAAAGCAAGCCTCAACAGATACAAGAAGATAGAAATAATCCCTTGTATACTATAAGATTACCATGGCCTATAACTAGACTGCAACAACAACATAAATAACAAAAAGCCTACATACACATAGATATCAAAACAAAACGACAGCCTACAGACTGGGAAAGGATCATCACTAACCCTATATCTGACAGAGGGCTAATATCCAGAATATATAAAGATCATTAGAAGCTAAACACCAACAAACTAAGAAATCCAATTAAAAAATGGGTTCACAGTTACAGAAAATTCTAAATAGAGGGATATATTGATTGGCAGAGAAACACTTAAAGAATTCTCAACCTCCTTAGTCACTAGGGAAATGGAAATCAAAATGACCCTGAGATTTCACATTACTGCCACCCGAATAGCTAAGATAAAATTCTCAAGTGACAACACATCTTGCAGAGGATGTGAAGAAATAGGAACCCTCCTCTATTGCTGGTGGGAATGTAAACTTGTGCAACCACTTGTGCTTTCTCAGAAAATTAGGAATAGTGCTACCTCAAGATCCAGCTATATCACTCTGGGGCAGATATCCAAAATTTGCTCAAGTACACAACAGACATTTGCTCAACCATGTTTGTAGCAGCTTTTTGTAATAGCCAGAATCTTGAAACAACCCAGATTTTCCTCAATAGAAAAATGGTTACAGACTGATACTCCAACCAAGGACCATGCATAGAGATAACCTACAACCCCTTTACATATGTAGCCCATGACATCTCAGTCTCCAAGTGGGTTTCCTACTAAGGGGAGAAGAAGCTGACTCTGACATGAACTCAGTGGTTGGCTCTTTGATCACTTCCCCCTCATGGGGGAGCAGCTTTACCAGGCCACAGAAGAAGATAATGCAGCCAGTCCTAATGAGACTTGATAGCCTTGGGTCAGATGGAAGGGAAGAGGACCACCCCTATCAGTGGACTTTATGAGGGGCATGGAAAAAGAAGGGGGGGTGAGTGGGGTTGGACATGTCGCAGGAGGGGACTACAGTTGGAATACAAAGTGAATAAATTGCAATAACCAATAAAATTAAAAGAAAAACAAGAAAAGAAAATCTGGCTTACATTAGGAACATGATTTAGATCAGTAATTCCAATAAGTTGAAATTAATATAGTTTGTAAACACTCATAGAAAAAAAATCTAGTAAAGAAAAGACTAGTAACAATTTTGTGCATAAGTAAGAATCCTGGAATTCTAGAAAGTGTTACCAGCATGGGATGTTGATGTGGTCAGTTAGAGAAACACATGTGACTAAGGATTTTGGTGGACCCTGCATACAGCCCTAACAATTCATGCATTTATATAAATGTGCTTTGATTTCTTCAAGTCTTTAGGACAACAGTAAGAATTGACTTGATGTAAATTCTGCTGAATGTTGTGATGGCAATACTCGGTATCTCATAAGAGAAGAAGACACATGAAGTCATGTGATAACAGATTTAGAAAACATTGCACTAGCACTCGCCTTTTAAAACTGTGGGTCCCATGTGGTGTTGTAGAGATGAAAGTAAGTTTCACCACATTTTTGACAACATGAAAGGTTCTGAGGGCATGATGACAAAACACAGACAAACAAAAATCAAAACCTCACCACCACAACATGCATAATGAACCTGAATACATAATGACCATGAGTGCTTTACGAACCTGGAGAGATCCGTGTATTGCTTGCCTATGTTGCGTTGTATGACTTCGGTGCAGCCAGGTACACATTGCACCTGCTTGCTTTCATGCCATGTAACCAGGGAATGTCAGAAGACCACAGGGATTGTAGTATTCAGTGCTCTGTCAGAAACGCAATAGTTTAAAGAAAGAAAAAAACAAAGGAAGAGAGACAGAGACAGGGAAAGATAGATGAAAAGACATAAATATTTCGTGTTATCAATCCTCAGCAGCACACAAATCTCAAATTTAGTGTATCTTTCAAATAAGTGAGAATTTTTGTTTTGTTTTGTTCTGTTTCATGTTGTTTTTCTCATTTAAAGCTGTGATTTGAATTGCCATTTGATTTCAGAAAAAAAAATCAATCAATGCATTTTTAGTTTTGATTAGGGTAGGGAATTTTAAATTGACCCTGAATATACTCTACCGTTTTCATTATATACTTAAGCACAATAGCATTCTCAGCCCTGAGAATTATGAATAAGAAGATTATTGAAGTTAGTCTGTGTATTCGGTAACAAATATTTATCAATGATATCATGTAAAAATAAGTAAGCACCTCAGTTACCTCAGTATGCAAATTGGCTACTGTCTTCGATGCTCTATGTAATATATACGTACCAAAATCATTTAAATGTTTGGTTAATTTTTAGGATATGTTTATTTAGTTTATGTGTGTGTGCCCGCATGTGTTTATGTGCAGAAAGTGTGCAGCTCTCCTCAGAGTACACATATGTCAGTCACACAGGAACTGGAGTCACATGTAGTTGAGAGATAGAGAAAGAGACAGAGAGAGAGAAAAAAAAACAGAGATGGAGACAGACATAGAGAGAGGACAGCTGGTATTGATGTCTGGAACAGAACTCAAGTCCTCTGCAAGAGCAGGAATGATCTTAAGTATTGGGCCACCTCAGCTGCTTTTAAATAATGTATTATTAATAAATGTTTGGTTTGTGTACTTAACTCTATACTCTCATATGGGGGTTCTATCAAGTGTGTGTGTGTGTGTTTAAGTAAAAAAGTTCAAGAATGGACAAGGCTTAACATGCTGTACTAGAATAAAACTGCATGATTGACATGCAGAGGCCACTATTGTCATCACTTAAATAAATATACTGTATGAGATTTACTAAGCTGTTTGTAGTGATCCTTATAGAGGTTTATGTATTGTACCTGTTAGCACATTTTTTCTTGAAAAAATTGCAGCTGAACAAGTATAATAGCGAAAGTTTTAAAAACAGGATAATTTCCTTTAACAGGGAACAGTTTAAGATATCGTTAATAAGGTCAGAGCAAAGAAGGGTCAGCAGCAAGCCAGGTGATCTGAGCACATGGAAACTTGGAAGGGGAGATCTGATGGACTCAGATCCATAACACACACAGATGTATTTTATATATGTACTCAATAATATTGTATATTTTACCTTAAGAAAACAAATGACTAAACTGATTTTTCAGTCATTAATGTCAAGAAAGTCAGGTAATTTTATTACAAGAAAGCAGACCTGGGGACAGGGTTAGTGGTCCAGAACTTCCCTGTCAAGCACGTGGCCTGAGGTTCAATCCAAGTATGTTACAGAATAAATAGATAAGACAAAAGAAACAGAAGCTCATTGGGATTTTTATTGTCATGACTTCATGGAGCTTATCCAGACTGTGCAAGCTGCAGAAGTCATTTTTAGAGAGTAATGTTGGGTTATAAACAATGCTTTCTAAAATGCTTGCATAAACTTCAGAGATAATTTGAGAATGTTTTACAACAGATTTTTTTCTGACAAGCTTAATAGCAAGGGCATACAAACGGTATGTTATAAAACAAAAACCATAAAGTGTATATACGACCTCCTGAGTACAGGCAAACCACGTCAAGCTGTAAGCAGAGTAAGACATTAGCACTTCCCGTAATGTACTATTGAAGGCTCTTTATATTTTGCATAATGACAGTGTTGACCATAAAGAGGGGTATATTCTTTTTACTATCACTTTATGTTCTAAGTCCTTTGTTTTATTACCCTCCTGCGTAGCAAATTAATTTGAAAAATTCTCTTAGAGTGTGTTTGTGCTTTGAAATATTTGAGTGGTTTAGTTTGCTCTCTCTAACGTTACCTATTTACATTTTTGCCATTTGTGGAATTCAATTGCTTTTCAGTAATAAGTATTCACACACACACACACACACACACACACACACACACACACACACATAATTGTAATGGAAAGCCAAGTTAAAATTACAGGCCGCATGACTAAGAGCTGAGGAAGTTAGCAGCCCTCCTACTGAGATGACTATTAGAGTAAAGGTTTTTCTGCCTTTAAAGATGTAATCATGCAATATACCCTAAGCTCATTCTTTTCTGAATAATGAAATAATAAAAAGTTACTCTGGAGACAGTAATAATTTACCTATTTATCCTTACATATCAAAGAGATATTGATTTTCAAAAGTTATTTTGAGAAAAATAAAATTATACATTATAAAATTACATCTCTTAAATATAATTTTTACGCTCATTTTGAATCAAAGCAGTGGGATGTAACCAGGCTAAGTACAATATACAGAGTAGCAAGCACTGAACATAAAATTGTTTGTAAACTACAGCACGTATAGAACTGTTGTTTGTTGGTTTTTCCTGAGCCTCATTCGTTTCATTTAACCAACACCTGAAGTAAATGTCATTTAGGGAAATAAGGGAAGAGAGAGAGAAACTCTTAAGCAGCCTTTGTGATTATATCATGTGATGCTGATATTTGCTGTTGATATAACACATTTCTTGTAGTGGCATAGTGTCCTGAAGCAGAATCAAAACTATGGACCAGCCTATCATGGACTCAAAACCCTCAAAACAATAAATATAAAATGAAAAAAAAATCCCTTTCCATTTCAATTATTTTAAGTATTTGGTACAGTTATGGGATGTTACTAATGCATACTGTTCTTGATTAGATTTTTTAAAGATTTCTTTATTTAGTGTGTATAAATGTTCTGCTTGCATAGGCCAGCATGCTACAAGAGGAACAATACTCATCTTGTGGTTGAACTGGATTTGGCTAATAATATCCACATTGGATGGCACACAAGCATCTACAACTCCAGATCTAAGGTGTCTAAAATCTCTTCTAGCCTTAGTTGGTACCTGCACTCATATATTTATACAGACATACAGACATAAAGACAGATACACACACACACACATATATACACACATACCTACACACATTTGCATAATGAAAACATTTTTAAATATTTAAAAATATTACTCTCAATTCAAGTAATCCAAGAGTATGTTAAAAAGTATCCACCATAATCAAGTAGACTTCACCCCATAGGTGTAGGGATAATTCAACATACATGCATACATAAATTGATGGATATAATATGTAATATGTATAGACTGAAAGATTGAAACCACCCAAACATCTCATTCAAAGCAGAAGACCTTTGGCAAAATCTAAATGTCACTTCTTTATAAATCTTGAGGATAGGCGTACAACAAGGATATATGTCATCATAATAAGCACAATTTACCACAACACAATATCCAATATAAACTTAAATGAAGAGAAACGCAAAGCATTTCCACTAAAATTGGATAAAAGACAAAAATGTCTATTCCCTCAATAAATGATCAATATAGTACTTAAATTTTTAGCTAGCCTAATAGGATGGAAATAAGTGACATACAAATAGGAAAGGATCAAATCAAGCTATATTTTATTTCAAATAATAGGCTTACATGTATATAAATGATATAATGATATAAATGATCATATATATATATATATATATACACATACATATATATTTTTATTTATTTATATGATACTAAGAATCC
This sequence comes from Meriones unguiculatus, assembly GCF_030254825.1. Lineage (NCBI taxonomy): Eukaryota > Metazoa > Chordata > Mammalia > Rodentia > Muridae > Meriones > Meriones unguiculatus. The sequence continues at coordinate 51,369,676 of NC_083363.1, forward strand.
CAACCAGGTAAGTTCTCCATCTGATAAACATTTTCATCAAAGCAGCTGCTTATAAAATTAACACACAAAAGTCAGTATCTTTCTTATATAAAAATAAAAAAGAAATGAATGTATAAAGAAAATGTGGTACATTTACCCAGTAAAGTATTACTCAACCATTAAAAAAATTAAATGCTTAAACTCTCAAGTAAGTGGATAGAACTAGAAAAAAAAAATCAGCCTGTGTCAGCTATCCCAGGCCTAGAAGGAGAAATATTCTATGTATTTTTTAATATATGGATATAGGTTGTTAAGTCAATGATAATCAAGTTACAATCTCTAGAACAACAGAAGTTAGGTGTATAGTATGGAGTTGTGACTGGGACATAAGATCTCCTTAGGAATTGTAAATAGAATAAATGGTAATGAATGGGTGGGAAGCCTGGAACTGGAGAATCAAGTATGGGCTGAAAGGAAGATGGAGACATGGGATAGATCATGAGGAGATAAAACTAACACTAAGGGCCATTTGAGGGGTAGTATGGAAAACTAAAACAGTAAAAACTTTCCAAAATATAGACATATAGAAAAATTATCTAGCAAATATTGCAAAATAATGGGGATGCAGATCCTCAGCTGGTCATCTCTGTCACCAAATGAAGCTTGCAGCTCCTAGATTTGATTACTTCCTATTGAGCTGTTGGCCAAAGGGTTCCCATGGGTATTCCCAAACTATGCAAGATCTTCCCACGACTCTACGTTGCTCTCCACAAACTGAAAGTACGGTCCCATTGCTGAAGACAATACCTAGAGATCTCATTGAACATAGGAAGTCAAGCTGTGCCTGCACAGTCTTCACCTTTATATTCTAACAGCTTTGATACAGAAAGGTTTCGGGATGCTACCCAAAGAGAAATGCAAACACTAACACAGCTTCAAAACCTTTGATTTATAGTCGTTTATGCTAGAGGAATGGTAGCACAAAGCTGTGTGAGTAACTGACTAATAGCTGATTTAAATTAAGACCCAATACACATGAAGGAAACTATGCCTAACAGTACTTGGATATCCAAGAGCATGAGTCTAGAAATTGAATTTATCATGCTCAAAATATGTGTTGAAATACCCATGCATTGTGAAGTGGCTAAATCAATATGCTAACCATGGAATCAAGGATGTAAGGAAAAAGAGAAGGGAGGCAAAGATGATTTCCACAAGATTAGAAACAATTACCTCTCCTCTAAAATCAATTCTAGTTCTCTAAATACCTACTAAATCCTAACATATAAAGTTAAATAAATACTGTTCTAAGGAAACAGAACCAATACAAATATAGGCAGAAAAATACTGGGTATTCCTAGAGGTTAGTGAATAACGTAAAACAGTTTAAGAGAGTAGAGAATGATCAGAACACCTAGGTCAGACAGATCATTGCAAAAATCAAGAATATTTTTCTGACTGCCAACAAAATGAGAGAAAGAGAATGAATAGAGGAAATTGAAATTTCTTTGGCACTCAGCTAAGAAAGCAGCAGAGCAGCCTTAGCACATGAAGCCCAAATGAAAAGGACAGTGGAGAATTTTATCCCTCACTGGTATTGTAAACAAGAGGCTAAAATAGAGAAAGCACCTTCCTTGCCTGCCCTTCCACTCTCTTCCCAGAATGGTTCAGCCCAAGGGTCAGCCACATCAGTTCTGAAGCTGAGAATCTGGAAAAACAGGCTTCCACAATCCTTACTTGCTCCTCCAAGAGCAGAGAGGGAGGGTGGTTGGGAGGGATCTAAATGAAAATGGGGACGTGTCCTTTTGCTCCTCCACAAAGGTCCCCACTTAATGAACTAAATCATATTAGAAGACAATTAAATTATATCTAAAAAGTGGTGTCGGCAGAAAAACCTGGATAATGATTCTGTGTAAGGTTTCCAGTAAAGCCGCCTCTGAAGATAAATCCCTAAGAGCAGCTCTTGTCATAAACTGCAAAGTAAGAGCTACAAGACTTATTCAGCAAAGGGAGGGGTGCGTCCCTGGGAGAGACACCAGGGAAAGCCTTTGTTGCTTTAGATCAGTTGAATAAAATTACAGGGACTTTTAGGCTACAGGATAGAATTCATAAAAAATATTATATTTTTAAAATTTATCTCAGTTTTAAAAAAAAATATATAGTGGGATTTTTTCCTAGAAAAAATAACAGAGTACACAGATTGTTGATAATGATCATCTTTCTTATTAAAGAATTATTGAAAACTAAAATGGATGTGTGAAGATTTTATAACCAGGAAGATATTGCTCCCACCAAACTGTGTTATAAAGAACACAGCCTGTAGGCCAGAAGCCATGTCAGTAAGAAGAAGGTACAATTTGTGCTTGATTTCAAATCACAAAAACGGGGGAGGAAGAACATGAAATAGTAGAACACTAAAGAAACAGTACTGAAAAATTCTAAAGAAAATGTAATAGCATTATTGTTACTTTATTGCAAACACAACAAACACATCTTTAAAAAATGAGTAAAGCAATATCTATATATCCATATATTTGTGGTTGAATTCTGTAACTGTTAATCTTCATCGTTCATATGTTACAGCTGTGAAGAATTATTAAAATGTTACAAAGGGAGAATTAAGCCCCTTGAAATAGTAAAACAGAGTTTTATGTAACTGAGGAAATAGCTCTGAGACTATCATATCAACGCAGACTTTCAAGGTGTAAGCAGTTCAGAAGTGAGCCACCACAAGCTCCATGAATGTGAATTTTCCCATGCTTTCCTTGCACAGAATTCCTGTGTTAGATTATTTGTCTGATTCATCAGCAATAACAGTGTGTTTAATCTCTTCATTTGTAAATGGGGAAATGGTTTATGTTTACCCAAGTGAGCTCAAATTCAAGGGAAAATTAGGGTGAATTTATCAGTATCTGGTTATTTCTATTTCCTGGAAGACATTCCTCCCACTCTGTTATGAAGTGAGGTTTTACTGTAATGGAAGACGGGAAAGGACTGCCATCATAGACAGCCAGTTTGCTTTTCTTCTTTATCTTATGATTTCAGTTTTCACTTTAAATAAGACAACTAGGGGAGGGGATCAAGCTTGAAACGTAGTAACACTTTTTTTTGCAAGGTAGGAACCAAAATCTGAAGTGCAAGCTACTATATCCAACTTAAAAGGCATTAAAAAAATAAACTATAATATTTGGAGAGAGAGCAAACACATCAAACACAAGATATTTGCGTAAACATCTTGACATTATAACTTAAAAGTAAAAGCTGAAAAATTGTGCTGTTTAGCTAAGTGCACCCTTTTTCCTGTTTCTCCTAAAAAGAATCAGAGTTTACAATTTAATTGCACCTCAAGGCTATTCTCTCAGTACAAGGTAACCACTAAATACACACAAACACTTATTTATTAATAACTTAGTTCTTAAAACCATAGACCACTCAGGTCACTTTTACTTCTCACGAGGATGTCAGACCCATTTAATCATCAATCTTCCTTAGAATGACAAGAATTATATATTCTGAACTGACCGGGACTGGAGATACAACTTTTAAAATACTTCACATCCTAATGGCTGAGTAAGGTCATTACAAGTGTATGTGTTCTGCACCCTTTAGCACCTAACAGTCTACCAGGCTCCGGGACCTTAAGTTAAATGGTGTAACATAATACAAGCAGCTAATTACTTCAGCATAAACCATCCAGAGTTCACAGTCTGAAGAATGACCAAAATAAAATCTTTATTTTTTTTATAACTGTATAAATGTGATCCAAGTGTGTCCACCATTAGTTTTTGCAAAAGAAACTTTTCTTTTTAATAATTGCACACAGACTAATTAAAGAAGCTTAAAAGAGACATATGTATGTGATTTTCTAGCCTAGATGCACCCAGAATAATCGCTATGATTAGCAAGCTAAAACTGCCCATAGTTATTTACATATACCTGTGATGTCAACTTCGGAGGGGCTAATCCAAATTAGCAGTGGTGGCAGCAGGGATGACAAACTGTCTAACCGTTCAGTACTGAAAATGGAAATTGAGCTGAGGAAATGTGATAGGATGGGAAAGAGTTAGTTACGACCAATGGTAAAAAGGCAGAACATGAACTCAATGAAATTAGACAGATTAAGGAGGTTTTACAGAATGGAAACCTGGATTTATGAACTAATTCGTTGTGGAGAAGAGGAAGGAGTAAACATTTATCTGAAGCTTTCTCATCAAATGATGCTATCCTCTCTTTATCTAAGTACTTAACCCCTGTTTGCTGAGACTCAGCTGACCATGGATTTTGTTATGCATTCCAAGGTTAGGCTGACATAGTTTACACTCAACCCAATCAGCAAATATAAAGCAACAAGTGAATGGCATGGAAAAAAATACAAATGGGTTCCTGGGGAAATAGTGTCACCATTAACACACATACCATTAACACTGGTGTGTGTGTGTAGCAGTGCAATCCAATGGCTGTTATGTAGCCATTTATCCCAGTGAACACCATTTTGATATGTCTGTGTGCGCACCAACTCATGAACTCACTTATGTTTCAAACAACAATGATAACTTAAGAAATTTCCAAGTAAAGTCATCCTAGTGTTCAGGGAAGAGGCAGCATTGTTTTTTTTTTCCTTATGTGTATCCCCAGGATCAAGTCCAGGTAAATAAAATTTATAAAGAGCATCTTTATTTATTGAGTCATACATGTATATTAATATACATAACATATTAATAGACATTTTTATTTTTCATTTAATAGATATTTACTATTTGACAATTTTTCCTTTATATTAATCAGTTTTAGATCTCATGTATTCAGGAAACTATTCAGTCGTGAAAAATAATGTATAAAGATTTTCTACCATTGTGTAGACTGTCTCTTCCCTTGGTTAATTTTTTTTTTCCTTGTTGAGCAGAAGTTGTCCTAGTAATCCTTGTTAATATTTTCAGAACTGTAGCAGACATATTTGAGAAGCTGTTGGCACAACCTATGTGATTAAAGTTTTCTATGATTTTATCTTTGTTTAGTGTTCTATTCTTTGTAGTGGTATTTCATTAGATATTTAGCTTTATACTCAAGTATGTATTTCTTAGTCTTCTGAATGAGGTTTGTTTCTAGTTTTGTTCATTGTGTTTGTATTATTGGTGTTCAGTTCTCACTGAAAACTGGAAGCTGATGTTGAATGTCTTGAAGCATGGGGACCTGGAAGAATCACATGCTCCATAGTAATAGAACTAGGCATAGTCATTGTCAAAGCCAAAGGGGTATCTCTTTTGTGGATCAGTGTAGGTAAAGTAAAACACCCCTGAGTTTTATAAAGGAGGTGGGTGAGCAAGAGAATCAGTAACTCTGCCTGACTAAGCATATATGTAATGAAGAACTACAAAACACCTCTCTGGAGCAAAGAACACAGTACAGAAATAGAGAAATCTTCTGGACATGTGCCCAGAACTTTCAGCAAACTACACATGGCAAGGGGGTAACTTGAGGCCATGTGTCCTAACATCCATCTGCACGGAGCCCTGAACCTCCACAGTGACACAAACAACAAGGCTGACTCCTAGCCGTGATGGGAGAGGCCGGTTACCACGATGGCTTTGACCTTGGGAGCGCACTCTTCCTTACATTTCTCACAAGGACTACCTCCCACTCAGCACCCCTACTTGACTGCATTTTGTGGAAGGTTTCCCAATCAATCATCAGGGCAAGCTATATAGTTAAGTTTCCTGACCCATGTTTGCTTTTTATTTTCAGGGTCCCAGAGCATCTCTACCTTAAATTATAGGGCTGATCACAAAATGATCCTGGATAATAACACTCGGAGATATGGCAAAGAAGCAATGGGTTTTCCCCCCTTGGCAATAGCTCAAAATGCAAGATAGAGTGTCGGATCCATCCAGCCTCCTTAATTGCATTTAAGGCTTGAGGAACTGTGGTATTTGCCTGCTTGTATGCAGTACAGTGGCTTTCACTTGATTTACCTACAATCTCCAAGGTTACTTGTGTGGCTCTAGTCTTCCCTTCCTTCAGTATCTATGGTTTGCTTTTGAGCTGTTTTCTATTTTCTGCTTCACATCTCAGTTCCTTTAAACATTTTCTAATCTGACCATATCTTTCTTCAGTCTCAAAAAGTTTTCCTTTCTTTTTTTTTCCTTTCCAGAATATAGTCTTTCTTTTGCCACCTTTATATTCGACTTCAAGTCACCTAGAAAAATACTTTTATCCTTCTACATCATCTTAGAGTCTTTTTCCCCAATCACTAATCTCTGTGTTAGACCATATATTGTATCTTTACTTACATAAATGAAATTATCTTCTTTAGAAATTAAGCATATTTTCTGTTATTTGCCCACAAATAACTTCTGTTGATATTCTGACATGCTGCTTAAACAGAACAGTAAAGACTCAGTAGTATGATTTTTCACAATATGAATGATGGCATGGAGCTGCAGCCAAACACCACACTGAACAAGCCTGATCCTTGACTATAACACAGAAAATAACTGTAAGATGAATCAAAGTGAAGCAGTTATTGAGTCTGTTAAGTAGAGAGGAGATAGTACAGAGTTTAGACTTATACATAGACAAGCTCTCATAGTATCTTAGGATACTGCACTAGCTGACAAAGGAAAAAAGGCAAGCCAACCCATTGTTAAATCTAAAAACCTTTCTTCTCTTCTTTCAGAGTTTTCCAAGCTCTGAATAATGCTTGGCTGTGGGTCTCATTTGGTTCCATCATACTTCTCTGGGCTTCCCAGCCTCCATCCTGTTTCTGGCCACCCAGGCAGTGTCAGGTATTGGCTCACTCTTGATTCCTAGGTCTCAAGTAGACCAGTCATTGGTTGGACACTCCCACAAGTTCTGTGCCACCAATATTCCAGCACATTTTTGAGGGAGGACAAATTGTAAGTCAAAGGTTTTGTGGCTGTGTTAGTTTCCCAGTTGCATTGCTGGAAGCCTTACTTAAGTACTGAAGATGGCCTGTTCAGGCTCCTTATTCCCCCATTAATAGAGCCCTTGCTAGGGTCACCCTTGTAGATTTCAGTCAGATTTTCCTTCACTAGATTTCTACATTGCCCTTCAAATGTCTTCCATTTCCAGTAGTTTCATCCTATACTCTCTCCCTCCATCCCCTTCCTACTGATACAAGCTGTTTCCCTCCCCACTTACCCAGAGTTTACCCATAAAATCTGTTCTATTTCTACTTCCCAGGCAGATTCATGGCACTTATATTGAGCACTCCTTGTCACTTAGCTTCTCTGAGTCTATGAATTATCCTTTAAGTAGCAGCTAATATCCACCATGTGTAAGTGAACACATATCATGTTTGTTTTTCTGGGTCTGGGTTACTTCTCTCAGGATGATTTTTTTAGTCCCTTTCATCTGCCTGCAAATTTATAACGTCATTTTTTTTAACATTGTGCAAATGTACCACTTTTTCTTTATCCAATCTTCAGCTGAGCGATATCTAGGTTGTTTTCAGTTGCTGACTGTTAGAAATACAGCTGCTCTGAATACAGTTGAGCAAGTGTCCTTTTGGTAAGATGGAGTATTCTTTGACTATATGCCCAGGAGTGGCATAGCTTGGAATTGAGGCAGATCAATTCTCACTTTTCTGAGGAACCACCACATTGATTTTCATAGTAGCTGTACCAGTATTCACCTTCAACAGCAATGGAGGAAGCAAACATTTATACTTAAGGTTCAGGTAACATCACAGATGAGGGGTTGGAAATAGGGTATAAGTGTCAGAGAATTGAATCTCTACTGCTACATAGTGTCTTCTTAACTTAAAAAGGAAGATGCATTCATGACACTTCAAAATTATGGTCACATAAACAAGAAACACCCAATGGTAGCATGTGATAACATGTAAACATGAATGGGGAAGATTTCACAAGGCATGACCTCTAAATGAAGAGCTACTCACAATTAAGATTTGAGAAAAGGCAGAGTTCTCATCTCTAAGAATGAGTCCATTAACAAGTTATTTAATTATAAATAGTAAGCCCTGAACACATTCACTTATGAACAACTCTAAATGGACATAGCAATTTTTCACAGACACAACACATATGTGTGTATATAAATATATCATATATGCATATATACATATATAGTCAGATATACTTATAAATGTACATATATTACATATTGTTATATAATAGTTACATATACATGTATATGTAATGATAAAAAAGAAAAGGTGGTGAATTAGTGAGGAATTTGTGAGATGAGAAGAACTGAAGTGTAGAAAAGGAATGGTGGACATTATGTAAACACAGCACTGTTATGAAATTCTTTAAAACATTTAATTAAAAAATAATAAAACTCTGTGTACTTAGCACTGAAGACTATATTGCCAACATGGTTCCTGTTCTTCATGCTCACGTTACATCACAGAAGAGGGAAGAGGCAAACTGTAAGATCTAGAAGAGTAAGACGTCTGTTGTGAAATTGTATCTCCAAAAATACACAGGGAAGGTTCATCTGTAATATGTCAACAACATGGCTTCCTAAGAAGACCTTACTAAGTACAACACTAATAACATGCTGACATGGAAGTGATAAATTTTTTGTCACCTTTCCCTAGAATAAAATGAACACCAACTAAGGAATTCTAAAAGGAAGACAAATAGTCATTGCAAGGGATAATTCCTATAATTGGTTATTCAATATCAAACTGTGCTGGTTAATTTCATGTCAGCTTGACAAAAGTTAGCCATTGAAGAGCAGGAAGCCTCAGTTGAGAAACAAAAAAAAAAAATCTCCACAACCTCTAGTTTGAGCTAACTTAAGTGTTTTCTTAATTAGTTACTGATATGATGGGTTCTAACCCATGGTGGGCAGGTAATGCCTATGCCTGGTGGTCATGGATTCTATTAACTTAAAATAAAAACAGCTGTCCAAATCCATGAAGAGCAACCCAGTAAGCAGCACTGCTCCGTGGACTCTGGATCACTCCTGCCTTTCTGAGTTAGTGTTCCGTTCTGAGTTATCGTTCTTAAATCCTTTGATGATGAATAGTTGTATGGACATGTTAAGCAAAATAAACCCTTTCCTCCTCCTATGTGGCTTTCAGTCCTGGTGTTTAATCACAGTAGTAACCTAACTAAAACAGAAATGGATGCCAGTGCCACATGTGGAATATTGCTCTGACAACCCTGATCATATTATTTTGAAAAAAAGTATGGAAATTCATTGGAACTTTGAGCTAGAAAAGCCATTGACTGTCATTTGCTATTCATTTTTTAAATGTATTATTTTTCTATTTATTAATAAATTACAGTTTATTCACTTTGTATCTCAGCTGTAGCTCCTCCCCCATCTCCTCCCAATCCAACCCTTCCTCCCTTATCTCCTCCCATGCCCCTCCCCAAGGACACTGATAGGGGATGTCCTCCCCTCCCTTCTCTCTGAGCCTAGCCTATTGGGTCTAATCAGGACTGTCTGCATTGTCTTCCTCTGTGGCCTGGTAGAGTTGCTCCCCTAACACGGGGAGGTGATCAAAGAGCTACCCACTAAGTTCATGTCAGCAATAGTCCCTGTTCCCAATACTAGGGAACCCACTTGGACACTGAGCTGCCATGGGCTACATCAGTGCAGGCGTTCTAGGTTATCTCCATGCATGGTCATCCATGCATTTGGAGTTTCAATCTCAGAAAAGACCCATGGGCCCATATTTTTTGGTCTGTTGCTCTCCTTGTGGAGCTACTGTCCCCTCTAGGTCATTCTTTTTTCCCCTTCTCTCATAAGATTCCTTCCACTCTGCCCAAAGTATGGCTGTGACTCTCTGGTGCTTTCTCAGACAATTTGGAATAGTGAGTCCTCAAGATCCAGCTATAGCACTTTTAGGCATATATCCAAAATATGCTCAATTATACAACAAGGACTTTTGCTCAACCGTGTTCATAGCAATTTTATTCATAATAGCCAGAATCTGGAAACAATCCAGATGTCCGTCAACTGAGGAATGGATACAGAAATCATGGTACATTTACACAATGAAATACTTCTCAGCAATTAAAAACAAGGAAATCACGAAATTTGCAGGCAAATGGTGTCATTTGCTATTTTGTAGTAGCTTAGGAGATAAGAATGTTGAAAACAATTATGATGATGGAGCCCTGATTTGTAAGGCTTCAGAGACAAATTTGAGAGTATCTTAATGACTGGCTGGGGCCACTTTCTACTATAAATTAAGACTATGTGGCTCACCCCTCACCTCAGGGCTCAGGAAATGATTCAGAAAGATTCTAAGAGCCAGAGGTCATAGATGACTCTGAGGAAACAGTGTCTTCCTGACACAATGGAATGACACACTTAGGAGCTTACGGAGACTATGGAGGCATGTGCAAGAACTGCATAGGTCCAAGCCAGATGGAGTCTCGGCGTCAAGAGGGGAAAGTGGGCACAATATACACCACTAACCAAGTAGCTATCTCCAAGTGACAGCCACATGCAAAGAATACACAGTTTTCTGAAATAGAAACTCACTAGGTACACAAGCCACACTTAAAGGCCCAGCAATACACAGCAAGCACAAAATAAACTTAATGGTATTTTTCAAAAGTTTTTTTTTTTTGTAGCCTTGCTTTTCTTTGTATATTTCTTACCAAAACAACATCATTTGGTTGTTTATTATAGTTTACAATTTTATGTCTTTGTGGATTTTGTTTCTCTCTGGGTGTTATGTTTCTCTTTCACTTTTATTTGTTTTGTCTGTCTTCCAAAGTGAAGGACAAAATAAGGTATGAAGTTTGGGGTTTAATGTGTGAAGAAATGGGGAAGATGTAGAAGAAATGGAAACTTATCAAAATAAATTGTAGGAAAAATTATATTCAGTTTAAAAAGGGAAATGTATTGAAGAAGTAATTAAATTATATATGAGACAAAATTTCCCAGAAGTTGGCAATTAATTTGGATGGCTCGTTCATTAAGATTTATTGTTATTGTCCTTTTTATATTTTTATATTTGTGATATTTCTCCAAATAAAAAATTTAACATAAGAATGAAAGTTTCTGAGGACAGCATTATAAAAGCACTGAACCTATTTTGTTTATTGGATCATACATTTAATTTATTGGTTTAAGTACTAATTGAATACTGATTGAAAGGCAGATACATAAAATCAACATGGATTTATTTAGACATGTGTTTTATATAACTATTTTGAGAAAAAGACCCAATATTTTTGTTGTTTTGAGTGAAATTAAATTTTCTGCTGTTGATGTTCCTCAGTTGAGGAATGGATACAGAAATTGTGGTACATTTACACAATGGAATACTACTCAGCAATTAAAACAAGAAAATCATGAAATTTAAATGGAAATGGTGGAATCTAGAAAAGGCCATCCTGAGTGAGCTGTCCCAGAAGCAGAAAAATGCATACGGTATATACTCACTTATAAGTGGATATTAGATATATAATATAGGATAAACATACCAAAATCTGTACACCTAAGGAAACTAATCAAGAAGATGGACCCTGGGTAAGATGCTCAATCTTCATTCAGAAAGGCAACTGAGATGGACATCGGAAGAGGGAGAAAACAGAGAACAGGACAAGAGCCTATCACAGAGGGCCTCTGAAAGACTGTACCAAGCAGGGTATCAAAAGAGATGCTGAGACTCATAGCCAAACTTGGGGCAGAGTGCAGGCAATCTTATGAAGGAAGGCAGAGATAGTAAGATCTGGAGGGAACCTGAGCTTCACAAGGAGAGCAATAGAAGCAAAAATATCTGGGCACAGGGGTCTTTTCTGATACTGATACTCCAAATAAGGACCATGCATGGATATAACCTAGAACTCCTGTACTGATGTAGCCCATGGAAGCTCAGTGTCCAAGAGAGTTCCCCAGTAATAGGAACACAGACTGTCTCTGACATGAAATCAGTGGCTGGTTCTTTGATCACCTCCACCTGAGGGGGTGGGGGGCAGCCTCACCAGTCCACAGAGGAAGACAATGGAGCAAGCCCTGATGAGACCTGATAGACTAGGGTCAAAAAAGAAAGGGAGGAGGACCTCTTCTATCTTTGGACTGGGGAAGGGGTATAGGAGGATATGAGGGAGGAAGGGTGGGGTTGGGAGGAGGCTACACCTGGGATACAAAGTGAATAAACTGTAATTAATAGAAATTAAATAAAATAAAAAACATAAGGATTAAGTGAAAGAGAGAGGCTCAGAAAAAAAAAAAGACACACCTGAGAGCACAAAATTGGGCTTCTAAGAGATGAGTATGAAATGTACCTAGGTGCAGGTTCGGGGTTCCTCAAGGGAGAGTAAGCAATGGATTGTGTGAGCATTAGCTCAAGAGACAATTTTGGTGGCTCTCGGGTATCAGTAAAGATTGTTGGAAAGAAACTGTTTCTGCAGAGACTGATTGACTAACACTGCAGTGATGTGGAGAGGTTAGGATACTACACGCTCGGGAACTAATTTCCTCACTGGGGGCTAGCTTTAGCACCCTGATTCCCAAGCCATTCCTTGCCCACCTCTATTATCGAAACTATAATTTGTTCTTGACTAAAAGATAAAAAGTTTTTGAAAGCTATGAACTTAGCAGATTATTATTCTACCAACCCAAAAGCTAAGGATGTTATCAGGTAGCATCTTGGGCCTAGAGAATAGCTTGTCCAACCAGGACTGGCTTCAATGTCCTCCTCTGTGGCCTAGCTGGTATGCTCCTCCCACGGGGGGCTGGGCAGGTCAAGGAGCTAGCCATAGAGTTCATGCCAGAGACAGTCCCTGTTCCTCTTACTAGGGTACCTACTTGGATACTGAGTTACCACGGGCTACATAAAAGCAGGGGTTCTAGGTTATATCCATACATGGTCCTTAGATGGAGAATCAGTCTCAGAAAAGACCCCTGGGTCCAGATATATTTGGTCCTTGTGGAGTTCCTGTCCTCTCCAGGCCATACTAACTCCCCCTTCTTTTATATTATTCTCTGCACTCTGCCCAAGGTTTGGTTATGAGTCGCAGCATCTGCTTTGATACACTGCTAGGTAGAGTCTTTCAGGTGCCCTCTGTGGTAGGCTCCTGTCCTGTTACTTGTTTTCTCCTATTTCCAAAGTCCATCCCATTGTTCTTTCTAAAAGAGGGTTGATCATCTTACCCCAGGTCCTCTTGTTTATCTTCTTTAGGTGTACAGATTTTAGTATGTCTCCCCCTTCTGGACGAATCTAATAGGTGTTCTATTAGGTGTATGCTTCTTGTAATTTTTTATTTTATTTTATTTTATTTTTATTAATTACAGTTTATTTACTCATTCTAGTAGGGGTGATGAGACCTAATAGACTAGAATTGTCTAGTCTATTTGCATTGTCTTCCTCTGTGGCCTGGTAAGGCTGCTCCCCCCTGAGGGGGAGGTGATTAAAAAGTAGGCCAATCAGTTCATGTCAGAGACAGTCCCTGTCACCATTACTATGGAACCCACTTGGACACTGCACTGCCATGGGCTACAACTGTGCAGGTGTTCTAGGTCATCTCCATGAGTGGTTCTGGGCTGGAGTATCAGTCTCAGAAAAGACCCCTGTGCACAGATTTTTTTGATCAGTTGCTCTTGTGGAGATCCTGTCCTCTCCAGGTCTTATTATCTCCCCCTTCTTTCTTAATATTCCCCATGCTTCTTGTATTTTTTTATTTTTTTAATTTTATTAATTACACTTTATTCATTTTGTATCCCCCCATAAGCCCCTCCCTCCTCCCCTCCTGATCTCACCCTTCCTCCCCTTTCTACATGCATGCCCCTCCCCAAGTCCACTGATAGGTGAGGTTCTCCTCTCCTTTCTGATCTTAGTCTATCAGTTCTCATCAGAAGTGGCTTCATTGTCATCTTCTGTGGCCTGGTAAGGCTGCGCCCCCCTCAGGGGGAGGTGATCAAAGAGCAGGCCAATCAGATTATGTCAGAGGCAGTCGCTCTTCACATTACTATGTAACCCAATTGGACTCTGAACTGCCCTGGGCTACATCTGTGCAGGGGTTCTAGGTTATCTCCATGAATAGTCCTTGGTTGGAGTATGAGTCTCTGCGAAGTTCCCTGTGTTCAAATTTTCTTGTTCTGTTGCTCTCCTTGTGGAGTTCTTCTCCTCTCCAGCTCTTGCTATTTCCCACTTCTTACATAAAATACCATTGACTCTGTCCTACAGTTGGCTATCAGGCTCAGCATCTGATTCAATAGTCTGTAGGGCAGAGGCTTTCAGAGGCCCTCAGTGGCAGGTTCCTAGGTTGTTTCCTGTTTTCTTCTTCTGGCTCTCAGAGGCCCTCTGTAGCAGGTTCCTAGGTTGTTTCCTGTTTTCTTTTTCTTCTGATGTCCATCCTCTTTGCCTATCAGGATGGGGATTGAGCGTTTTAGTTAGGGTCCTCAAATCTTGCTTAGTTTCTTTAGATGTACAGATTTTAGTGGGTTTATCCTATGTTGTATGTTTATATGAGTGAGTATATACCCTGTGTGTCTTTTTGCTTCTGGAACAACTCACTCAGGATGATCCTTTCCAGGTCCTACCATTTACGTGCAAATTTCATGATTTCCTTATTTTTCATTGCTGAGTAATACTCCATTGTATAGATGTACCACAATTTCTGCATCCATTCTTCAGTTGAGGGGCATCTGGGCTATTTCCAGCTTCTGGATATTACAAATAAAGCTGCTACAAACATGGTTGAGCAAATGTCTTTTTTGTGTACTTGAGCCTCTTTTGGATATATGCCTAGGAGTGGTGTGGCTAGATCTTGAGGAAGAGCTATTCCTAGTTGTCTAAGAAAGTGCCAGTTTGATTTCCAGAGTGGTTGTAAAGTTTACATTCCCACCAGAAGTGGAGAAGGGTTCCCCTTTCTCCACAACCTCTCCAGCATGTGTTGTCACTTGAGTTTTTCATCTTGGCCATTCTGATAGGTGTAAGGTGAAATCTCAGGGTTGTTTTGATTTGCATTTCCCTAATGGCTAATGAGGTTGAACATTTCTTTAAATGCTTCTTTGCCATTTGATATTCCTCTAGAGAGAGTTTTCTGTTTAGCTCTGTTCCCCATTTTTTAAGTGGATTACTTGGTTTGCTGCTTTTCAGCTTCTTTAGTTCTTTATATATACTGGATATGAATCCTCTGTCAGATAAAGGGTTGGTGAAGATTCTTTCCCATCAGTAGCACTCCTGTATACAAAAGACAAAAAGGCTGAGAAAGAAATTAGGGAAATAACACCCTTCAAAATAGCCATACATGACATAAAGTACCTTGGTGTAACCCTAACCAAGCAAGTCAAAGATTTGTATGAAAAAAAAATTCAAGTCTCTGAAGAAAGAATTAGAAGATATGAGAAGATGGAAAGATCTCCCATGCTCATGGCTTGTCAGGATTAACATAGTAAAAATGGCCATCTTACCAAAAGCAATCTACAGATTTAAGGCAATTCCCATCAAATTGCCAACACAATTCTTTATAGACCTGGAAAGAAAAATTCTCAACTTTGTATGGAATAACAGGAAACCCAGAATTGCTAAAACAATCCTCTACAATAAAAGATCTTCTGGAGGTATTGCCATCCCTGATCTCAAGCTGTACTATACAGTAGCAGTTATAAAAACTGCATGGTACTGGCATAGAAACACAAAGGTGGATCAATGGAACCGAACAGAGGACCCAGAAATAAACCCACACACTTATGGACACCTGATTTTTTACAAAGATGCCAAAACCATACAATGGAAAAAAGATAGCATCTTCAACAAATGGTGCTGGTCTAACTGGATGTCTACATGTAGAAAAATGAAAATAGATCCATACTTTTCACCTTGCACAAAACTAAAGTCCAAGTGGATCAAAGACCTCAACATAAAACAAGACACATTAAATCAGCTAGAAGAAAAAGTGGGGAATACCCTAGAACTCATTGGTACAGGGGAAAACTTCCTGAACAGAACACCAACAGCACAGGCTCTAAGAGCAACAATCAATAAATGGGACCTCCTGAAACTGAAGAGCTTCTGTAAAGCAAAGGACATAGTCATCAAAACAAAGCGACTGCCTACAGATTGGGCTTCTTGTATTTTTATAGGCATTTCTCATTCTGGGTTGTTGACATTTTCTTCTGTGATTTTGTTGAAAATATTTTCTTGTTCTTGGACCTGGCTGGGACTCTTTACCTTCCTGTATTCCTATTAGGTTAGGTCTTTCCATAGTATCCCAGATTTCCCGGATGCTTTGTGTCAGGAAAATTTTTAGATTTAACATTTTTTTAACTGATATATCAATTCATTCTATTGTATCTTCTAAACCTGAGAAAGATTCTCTTTTGTCTATTTTATTCCATCAGTGCTGCTTGTGTCTCTGTTTCCTATTCTCTTTTCTAGCTTTTCCATTCCCTCAGTTTGTGTCTTCTTTTTTGCTTCTACTTCCATTTTCATGTCTTAACAGTCTCGTTCACTTTGGTTCTTCTATTTAAGTGTATTTTCCTGTATTTATTTAAAGGATGTATTCACCTCCTCCTTAAAGGCCTCTATTATCTTCATAAGATTGTATTTAAAGTAATTTTCTTGTGTTTCCATTGTGTTACAATATATTCAAGGCTTTCTGTAGTAGGATAGCTGTGCTCTGAAGGGTCCATACTGCCCTGGCATTTGCTGATTATATTCTTAGGCTGGACCTTTGCCATTTGGTTGTCCATGAATGTTCTTGGTATAGTGGGTATTCAGGAGTCACCAGAACTTGGATGCTTCCAGTGCAACAGGCCTGGTGAGGACCTGCAGAGCAGGTCTAGGCAAGATTGGACTACATAATAGTAGTCTACTTCTACTTTACCCTAAACTACAGTAAAAAATTAAGTTGAAACAATAACATGGCTGCTAAGGCTTGGTGGGAAAGTGCTTATGAAGAATGTATGAAATTCCAACTTCAGTCTCTGGGATATAATTGAGAGAGAGAGAGAACATGTTCAGATTTCTCTTACTCATGTGAGCCTCATGTTTGCATGATAGTATTTGTTTCAATGGTACAAATCTTTCTACTTCTATCTAAAAAGTGTTAAGATTTGTAGAGTGGTTCGTTTTTGTATGTGTGTGTTTTATTAATATTTTTTATTAATTACACTTTACTCACTTTGTATTCCCCAAAGTGACCAAGGCTAGGAAGCCCCTCCTTCCTCCCCTTCCAATTCCACCCTCCTTCCCCCTTCTTCATGCATGCCCCTCCCCAAGTGAGTGTTTCATTTTTAATCTAGAAAACTTTTCTGCTTCATGACTACTACTGGCATCACTGTTGGATAATGTTCTCAACTTCTACTGCAAATAATATTTTCTACCAGGTAGAGAGTTTAAAGTAAACTTTTCAAATAACATTTTCACCTTTAATGCAAAATTATTACAATGCCCATATTATATTATTAGATGATAGTCTTCAAAACCATAATTTACTACATTACTAAGGAACTAAAATTCAAAGAAATGATCTTTCTGAGTATAATTAATAGGTAAGATGCTAATTTTAGTTTAACTTACATACATAAGGTCTTAATTTCAGTTTTTACCAGAATTGTGACAAGTGTCCCCTACATTAAAGATAGCCAAAGAAATCCAGACAGACTTAAAAATTCCTGTGAGATAAGATTGATGAGATTTTACTCTGACTCTAGATTTATCTTCTTTCTTCGTAGGAGTTAGTCTTGGAGTAATGTACTTCTCTGTTCCATAAAAGAAATTTCCACTGAAAGTAGAAAAGGAATAACTCTTGCCTTTCATTACTGCCTATCATATCATATCTTGTCCATTTTGAGCAGACAGATGGGGTGAAAAGTCTCCTCTCTCTTCTTATCACAATAAGTCAACTTTAAGATCGCCTATATTCTTAGACAAAGGTTTGGTAATTCTCAGCACTGAAACCTTTAATCATTCATTGTGCCTGTAACAAAAAAAAAAAAAAAAAGATAGAACTTATTTCAAAAATAGCCATCCTGTCACTTGGACTGAAGAAAGAAATCCACAACGTTAATAGATCACGGTGACAGCTTTTGTGGTCAGAAATAGGACAGAGGCAAAGGAGAAAGCACTGTTTCCATTTATCTTTCTTAGGAGTGTGGACAGGCAGAGACTGGACTATCTCTCAACACACAGACATTCCACTGTGGCTAAAAGCAAGAAATATTGTGTTCGATTTTATCCAGAGGTTTACTTTATGCTGAACAATAACACAACTATTCTTTATCTGTCAGCAGGAGATTTATTCATTTATCTAATCATTTACTCATTTGTTCTTTCAATAAGTACTTATCAAACACTTGAGATATTGTGGCATTCAACGTTGTTATACAAGTGAAAGATGATGCTCGCTGTCAAAATAGAGTCCCCAAACAGCGTGATCAAAACCGTACAGAAAAAAATTCAATGTGTTGTGATTATTTCTGATAAATCACTTCTGTGCATTGGTTTTTATATATTTCATTGAAGCTACTAAGCTAGAGGTGCTTTACATACATTTGCTGTTCAGAAAGTAAACAATTGACTATCTTCTGGAGTGCATATTATTTAAAAACAAACTCATTAAGCCAACAAGAAATATTAAAATTAAAAGAGTTTTATAAAGGCCCCTCAGGAATAATTAAGTACTTCATAAATGCTTGCTGTTTAAACTAGATTTTGTATTTGGAAACCGGTTAATCTTTACTGTATTTCTCCATATCCTTGAATATACAACCAAATTTACATCTTAGATAATTGTAAACACAATTCAGTTTTGCACCTTGTAAATTATGCTACCTTTACATTAGTATTTTAAACAAATGGGTATATTTAAAATTGAAGAAATACATTATATTTTATTGAAATATTCATTGATGTATACTGATGTATATCAGTATAAAAGATTAAGACTAGATTATTAAATCTGTTTCTCTAAAGTGGAACTTCATTCTAGGCTTCAGGACAGGACTGTAGTGTTTCCAACTTTACAGCCACAGAGGATTTGCCATGGTAAAGGCTTTCTCTACTGATCTTGTCATACAAATCCTTATATATTACACTGCGCACACTGTATAAGGCGTATTTAATGCCTTGTTCTTACACATCTCTGGATGTTATACTAGAGGGGTATTTTACAATGGTCCTGTCCGTGCATCACTTCCTTGTCTAGACCCAAAGCTCACACTGGTAGTATTTGAAATCTAGGCAGAGGTGACAACACTCTGTTTATTTGCTACAGCTGCGATAGCTCCCACACGAAGCATATAGCCTTGCAGCTTGTGGCCTTTGTGGGGTCTACCAAAAACAGCCCTGAAAGTCTCTAGAGTGGAGCCAGGTATGGAGGCGCATGCCTTTAATTCCAACACTTGGGAGGCAGAGGCAGGCAATTCTCTGTGATTTGAGGCCAGCTTAGTCTGCAAAGTGAGTTCTAGGAGTTCTAGCACAGACAGCCTGGGCTACACATGATGAAACCCCTTCTCAATATATATTATATATTTCAGAAAGTATTTTATGTATATAAAATGCCACATATATATTTATATATATAAAGTTTTCTGAGTCATCATTCTATTGTGATAAATAATAACCTCGTGTTTCTGTCTGTGGTGATTGTAATGAAAATGACCCTCATAATCTCATATATTGCAGAAGTACGTTCCCAGCTGAAGAATTATTTGAGAGTTAGGAGGTATAACACTGCAGAATTGGATGTGTGCTTTACACTTTCAAAGACTGTAACCATTCTCTTTTTCTCTCTGCCTCCTAGTTGGGGATCACAATGTAAGTGCCCATCTGTTCCTGATACAATGTGCTCATTATGTCACCCTAGATTCTAGTATTTTGAAATTTTAATCCCAATTAAAATTTTCTTTCATAGGGTCAGGGAGGAGATGAAGGAGGGAGGGTGGAGTTGGAAGGGAATGAGGGAGGGGGCTCAGGTTGGGATACAAAGTAAATAACTTGTGATTAATATAAAAAATAAAAATTAATAAAAATATTTCTTTTGTAAGTTGTCTTGGACTTCGTGTCTGATCCAAGCAGTAGAAAAGTAACTATGACACTATCTATAAATACTTCATCAAATGTTTGCCCAGGCATCTCTCTGAGTGTGCCTTGCTTGGGGTGTTTGCTCCTGAAAGGTATCTTCATTCTTTATGACATAGCTAAGCTGAGAATATTCCAAACCGTTGATTATTAATTTTATGCCTCTTTTGATTTTCATTTTACTCATAACAGGAAGACATACTGAAAAATGTAATAACAGATATGTTCTGGAAATTTGTCATTTTAAATTTTCTGTTGTGAGTAAACACCCTGACCAAGGCAATTTATAAAAGAAAATATTTATTAGCGCTCTACTTGCCATGTCAGAGGGTTTGTCATGACTATCATGGTGGGGAGCAGGCATCAGACAGGCAGGCATGTTACCAGTAGTTACCAGGAGGGCAGTAGTTAAAAACTTACATTATGATCCACAAATTAAAAGCAAATAAAGACTGGGATTGGCATGGGTTTTTTGAATTATCAGAGCCCACCAACAATTACACACTTTCTCCAACAACAAGGCCATGTCTCATAATCTTTCTCAAAATAGCTCCAGTATCTAAGCACCTATAATTCAATTATATGAGTCTATAAGTGCCATTCTCCTTCAAACTGCCATATAAATGTTGGGCATGGAATGAGAGCTTTAGCCAAGCTTTATGAATACATGGCTTGAGATGAGCCCAAAGCTTTTCCACCTAAGGAACCCAACACAACACATTCCCTGGCTTCCACTTTGATGCTAAAAACATCTTTATAGTATACAATTTAGCAAGGTTTTTTTTTTCCTGTAATCCTTCATTGTTCAACAAATTTTATTCACGTTTTAATTTATATAGTTATGATTGGATTGTTATGAATCCACACATATCAAGAGGTAGCATTTTTTATATTTTAAATTGGATATTCAGGCACTACATAGAAACCACCATACCCTATTTATTAGATGTCAATGAACAGAGATAGTTAAAATAGGTATCCACTTTCTGAAATGGAAGGAATACTTATCTGAGCTCCCCATTGTTGTAGACGACCACATCCCCATGGGTTAATGGACACAGCAGACTTTCGTCTTCCTGTTTGACCTTCCAGTGTCACACATTTGCTTTGTCTTATACTGCATTTTCCTTGAGTTAATGTTCCAGTCCCTACAAATTATTATCGAAACACTTTCTGAAGGGATTCCTAGCTTCTCTTGAGATACTTACATCAGCTCCTCTATGTTCAAAACCTTCTACTTCCATACCATTTAATTTTCATTTTCATTTTTGTCTGTGGTCATTGATAACAGTTTGCCAAATAAAAACTGTCTTCCCGTACTTCCAAATAATATTCTTTCAATTAGAGTTGCTTTAGCAGTTTGACAGATGGAAAGAGTAAAAGCTGAGCAATCTTACCTCCTGCTTTCAACTACATATTTTTTTTTTCTTTATGTAAACCATAATCTCAGTCTCTTTATGAAGTTTTTATTTGCAATTCCTGGATGCACAAAGAATTCTTTAGATATGAGGCTGCTTCTCCCTGAAATAATTAATAATGTCTTTGGGTATAAAGGTCCATGAACTCCAGCAAGTATTTTATAGCATTGAATGTTTGGTCACAGTGGGAGATTGTTGTTTATGACTAAGTCTAGGGCAGTACTTCCCTATGATCTCTAACACCTCGTTCAGGTTTCTCTAATTCCACTGTAGACTGCTGACAGAAAGTACCTGGCTAGTGTTGTTTGTAGCCAGGGTACAAGCAAACCAGACTAGGGAGGTTCAGTTATTTACAGGATTATCACTTAGGGAATTTCCTATAATAAGGGATTACCTAGCATATCTCTTGCTGATCTAAATTCATTATTCCCATGCTTATGCAGATCACACCTTCCCTAAATGCAAAAACACTGAGAGCTTCCAGAGAAGTCTCTAAGAACACCTTGTCTAAAATCCCTTTTAAAAATGACCTTATCTCTAATAGTCAAAACAAGGAACATTTTGACATCTATGATTATTGTCCAATGTTTGTCTTTAGGGTCAATATCAGCATGAGTTCTAATCTGCTAATCAATGGGTAATGATTGAGCTTTTAAAGATCTAAAAACTGTTTTGCTTTGTTCCTTATTCTGCATTTGAATTTTCAAAAGCTGAAGTTTCTATTAATACTTGTCTCCCATCTGCATTTGATATTACCCTGTCTATAGTGAATATAATCTAGTTAAGAAATCAGTAAAAGTCTGTCTGGATCTTTGTAAACTCTGAATGACACTGACTTTTTTCCTTGTTCCTCCACCCTTATCCCAAGCTCTTTAAGCTATTAAAGTATGCTGTATATTAGTAGAGTCACCAAATTGAATCTACTGTCCTAAAACAGCAAATTGGCCTTCACCTAACAATTTATATTCAGGATATTAACACCTTTAGACCGGTTACAATTTCCCATGATTGCAGCTTCTTCTTCACACCATGTCAGCCATTGCATTGAGGACCAGATTCCAGTACAGCTGCTGTTAAATCTTTTCAGTCTTGAAGTATAATCCTCTTTTGTGTAGCCCAGGCGTTTAATATCATTCTCACATAGGGGGAGTGCATTCTAAAAGTTATTACTGATTCTTTAAAATGTTTTAAGATCTTGTATGTTAACAGGATACCAGATTAGTTTTTCATTTTGTGAACTTTCATCATTTTCTGGCATTTGTAACCTGGTAACTGGAAAAGCTAGAGCAGGCATTTTCCTTTCCTCAATTTTATTAATGGATGTTACGGCATTTTCAGTGGACTATCTGTCTTGATCCTTAATTTAATTAGTTACCATAGGTTCATAATTAAATGCTTCCTATTCTCTTATTTCCTTTTTCTCTCAAGATTTTGTATTATCATAGCTTTTGTTTTAGTTGAATAAGTATTTTATTTGTTGATATACAGTTATTTTTTCAACATTTTTGAGAGGAGATATATAAAGATTGGAAACTGAGGATCGTTAGGGCAATGAAACTACTCTGAGAGACTATTATTATGGGTATATGTCATCTAAATTTCCCAAAGCCATTAAACATACAAATTCTAAGGATGAGCTCTAATAGAAGCTGTGGGTGTTGTATGACAATAAGTCAATGAATGGTCATGATTTCTTACAAATATTCCAGCCTGGTGAGCTATGCTGACCATGGGGAGGAATGCATGAATGAGAGCCAGTTATATATGGGAATCTGTGTACTTTTCATTCAATTTTTTTGTATGAATCTAAAATTGGTGTAAAATAAATTCTATTAAAAACTATTTTTTTGTTTAAAAAAACGAAAAAAAAAAAAGAGATTTGGGAGGGGCTGTCATTTTCTTCTGTCCACCTTATCCTGTGCTTTACAGAAGCCTTTTCAGTTTCATGAGGTCCCATATAGTGATTGTTGATCTTAGATCTTAAGCTCTTGGTGTTCTGTTCAAGAAGATGTCACCTGTGCCAATGAGTTCAAGGCTCTTCCATTTTTCTTCTAACAGATTTAATGAGTCTGGTTTTATATTGAGGTCTTTGATCCACTTGGACTTTACTTTTGTGCAGTGTGATAAGTATTGATATATTTGCATTTTTCTATATGTAGACATCCAGTTAGACCAGTACCATTTGCAGGCAAATGGGTGAAACTAGAGAAGATCATCTGGGTGAAGTAACCCAGAAGCAGAAAGACACACATGGTGTATACTCACTTAAGTGAGGAGCTCAGTGCTTAGCAACTCTCTAGTTCTTTAGCATTAATATTATTAATATAGGACACACATACTAAAATCTACAGACCTAAGAAGCTAAACAACAAGGAGAACCTAGGGAAGATGCTCAATTCTCATTCAGAAGGGAAAACAGGATGGACACTGGAAGCAGTAGAAGAGAGGGAACAGGATGGGAGCCTAACAGGAATGACCTCTAAAAGACTCCAGCCAACAGGGCATCAAAGGAGGTATAGAGATTCACAACCAAACTTTGGACAGAACACATAAATCCTTATGGGAAAAGGAGGAGATAGGAGGACCCTGAGGGAACAGGAGCTCCACAAGGAGACCAACGGAACCAAAAAATCTGGGCCTGGGAGGGTGCTGCATATAATGATGCATCAATGAAAGATCCTGCACAGTGAAGACCTAGACCATCTCCTCAGATGTAGCCCATAGACAGCTCAGTCTCCATGTGGGTTTCCTAGTGAGGGGAGAAGAGTCTCTGACATGAACTTGGTTGTCTGTTCCTCAATAACTCCAGGTGGGGTTACCTGCCAGCCAATAGAGAAAGAGGATCCAGGTAGTCCTGATGGGACCTGATAGGTTAGGGTCAGACAATAGGGGAGGAGGACTTCCCTTATCAGTGGACTAAGGGAGATAAATAGTGGAAGAAGAAGGAGGGTGAGTGGGACCAGGAGGAGATGAGGGAGGGGGCTACAACTGGGAGAAAAAAGTGAATAAATGGTAAAAAATAAAATGAAGAAATAATGATGATGATAAAAAAACAAAGCTGGGGAGCGGGGTTATTCCAGTGTTCATAGTTGGAATAAGTACTACAATGGCTTTTTCAATTAACGTTTGTATTCCTGCAACTCCTACACTTAAGGAACCTGAAATGGAGTTTCTCATTTTCCAATGCAGGAAAAGTTTGTCTACTTGATTAAAATTCTCTTTTGGTATGCTTTTCTTTGATTTGCTATCTCAGGGGCTCTTGCCGTCTCTGAGTCTCCTTAGTCTCTTTGGCTTCCAATCAAATCCACAGAACTTATGATTCCTCTGCAGATTATATCTGGTAAATTTCTCTTCTGTAAACTTTCTGTCAGATGTCTCTTGTCCTCTGTGTTTATGTCAGATATCTTCTGCTTTCTGCAATGCTGGTGGGTTTCCTCCTTCTCCAATAATGTTGGGTACTGGATGTAAAAGTTGTTTTTATTTCCTCAGATGATGAAATGAGATGGGAGATCTATCCAAGCTTTATGAATACACAGCTTGGTCTGAGCCCAGAATATTTCTCCCAGAGGGAACTACAGCTGGAATACAAAGTAAATCAACTATAATTAATAAGAAAAAAATAAATTAAGTTTAAAAAGAAAGAAAATAGCAAACATTAAATAGCAGCAGCAGCATGAATAAACATCAGCTTCCTTGAAGTGTTCCCTGAAGTATTTATTTCTAAGATTGTTTCAAAGCACCATCTCTCTCTCCTTCTGTCTCTGTTTCTCTATGTCTCTCTGTCTCTCTCTTCCTGCTTCTGCTCCTATTATACCCTCTCAGAGTCTGCTGGAGGATGTTTCTCAGTTGGCAAAACCATGCCCCCTTCAAGAGACAACAGAAACATTTTCACAACACAACCAAAACTTCTACCACATCTACCTGATCCTCTGGCTCCTACAATCTTTCCACATCTCTTCCTCAGTATTCCTTAACTCTTTGGTGTGGAAGTATTTTTGTTTTTCTTGTTTGTTTATTTTTGTAAATGAATCAATTAGGTTTGCCATGCCCATTTTAATTAGGTTTTTCTTTACTTGTTATGCAATTTTTGAGTTCTTTGTATATCTAGATAACTAAAGCTGCCTGATATATTGATTAATTTTTCTCATTCTACGAGATACTTCTCGCTTTTTGCTAATGCTACATAAAACCTTTTTATTATAATATGGTTGAATTTAGTAATTATTATCATAATTTCTTTTTCATCAATATGTGTTTAGAAAATTTTTCTTGGCCAGTAAGATCAAGCATAGTCTGTATTTAATCTTCTATCAGATTCAGAGTATCTGGGGACATAATGAAATTATACTTTTATTTCTTTTCACTATGTTCACTGTTATTTTTTATATTTATTATATTCCAACATTTTATTTTATTTTCCTTCATTTGTTCTTTGAACCAATTTTTATATAGGAGTATACTGTTACTCTTCACAAATTTCTCTATTTTCTGTGGTCATCACTGTTGTTTACATCCAGTTTTTAGCACTTGTGGTCAGATAGAAAGCAGAAAGTTATTTCAATTTCACTGTATTTTCAGAGACTTGTTTGTGAAGATTTTAAAGTAATAATTTATAAGTTATTTGAAGTTTGTATTTGCTCTGTTCTTTTCAAGGTAATTATATGAAATTTCCAGGCATGGCCTAAAATACATTCAACATTAATATAGCTAAAAATGTTTATCGTTTATCCTTTTTTCCATTTTTGGAGTTACATAACTTAAAAACATATGTTAGGTGTAATCAAATAAAATTGCTCACAATCTGAGTCAAATGTTCTGTGTGGAGCAAATAAAACTTGGGAGCTGGATTTTTTCATTGTTTGAAATTAAATGTTTGAAATTAAAAGTAAATGTGGCTTCCAATCCTTCATGCAAAAAGGCTTGGAAGTCATCCCTCTAAAATGCTGAACCAAATGAAAAATCAACAAGTTTTGTTACATCTGTCAGAAATTGCAATTATAGGGAAAAATGGTGCCACAAAAATTGAAGGACAGGCAATTACAGAAAACCATTTGCCTTCAGCTTCCCTGAACAGAAATAAACAAGAAGAAACTTCCATCCCTTCAACACAGCACAGAACAAATCTGAACATGGACTTAGGAATTGCTGACAGCTGACTGGGGAGAAGTCTGAAAATGCAAATCAAGACAACACTTTTCTTAATGAGTGTCTCATACCTTAGTGCTCTTATTTCCAGGAACCCTATGGTCCTCCTGGGAAAGGTCACAGAAAATTCCTTAGTACATCTGCAGGAGAGGTAGAAAATACCTTTCTTTAAAAATAATGCTACGCCATCTTGTCATTAGAAATCCTTTCCTCATGGATAGTACCCTGCAAGGGTTTAACCTGCATGGTGTTTATCTCTTCAAGTTGCTGAAAGGAGGAAGCATTTCCAATCCCAACTTTCTACTTTTATTTCATGCCACCTGGATGGGAAAATTGGTGAAACAAAATTTGTCTGATAAACACTTGGTGAATTTTCACACCTAGGTCATAAGATCACTGAAAAACTGAGACTTAATCACAGGAATATAGAATGATGTTATTTCCTCTAAAGCTTACCAGAATACACTAAACCTCTGTTTACTGGGGGCAGTTTCATGTACAGCATTACATCTGTTCTTCAATACTTTAGTGAATGGAAAATATATGAAACTTTTGCTCTTTCGGAATTTTTGTCTGATATGGCAAAGATGTTTAAAGTACCAGAGAAGGCATTTAAAACCATTGATAAAACAGTATGAAATGATGAAAGTGAATGTTAGACAGCAGAATCATTATGAGAGTAATGAAGAATAGAATTACTGGTTTCATCAGTAGAATTGACATGGTTGAGGGAAATTTGATATTTGATTATAGAAATGTTTAAATTTGTAATTATATGAAATAAAAGCTCCAAAATTTATATAAAATGAAAGTAGAAGAGGAAATTTTAAGAAGGACTTGATCACCCTTGCATTTGAAGAGAACAAAAAATTAAATGAGAGATGAAAGATTGAAGCATACGGTATACATGTATAAAATGTAATAGCCAAATACATGCAATGCAGACATTCTCATAAAAATGAAAATTTTCTTAAATTACTTGGAAAAAACACATAAAAATGTAATAACTGTGGAACTGAGGAAGTTTCAGTATGATGTTTAATAGCGATATCAGGGCAGAAAAATGAAAACTGGGACAGAGCCACCATGTAATACAACTTGTTGCTGGAGTCTGGAGGCTGCTCTATCAAAAATGAACAAAGAAGGACTTAAAATATCCTGAAACAAAGGAAAAGAAAGATACAACAACCCAAGTTCTCAGGATCCAACAACAACTCTATTAAAAGGAAATTTTGGACAATGAGTAGAAGCTTGTACTTGAAGACTAAAATGAAGTTAATTTAAAAAAAATGCAAGGTTGCTTATGGAATTAGGAAAACTAATGTAAATTAAAATTAAAAATAGCACAAAGAAAGAATTAATAAAGATTAAAGGGGAAACACATGACAGACACTAACAATACAAAGGAAAGTTTAATGAGTGAATAACTAATTTTTAAAAGAAAAATGGATTCTTAGCTAGATTATAAATTACAAATTTATAGTTAAAAAAAAACTCAAAAGAGAAATATTGCTCCTAAAAGTATATAAACCAAACATGTTAGTAATTGCTATCAATCTCTCTAAACTGAAAAGATTGATAGCATAAAATACAACTTAAGTTGAAAAGCCTGAATATTGAACAAAGAGCCTAGAATTGACTGTTAAAATTGACAAGATTCACCCAGTAATGAAACCTCTTCGCTCTTTGCCTGTCACTGTGGAGCAGCACTGCTCAGTTCTACCAAGTATTGACCACAAAGGCAATGCCACTGTTCCTTAAAATATTCCGTAAAACAGAAGACTAGTGGATCCTGCCAAATATATTATATGGGGCAGAATCTTTACTCCAAGACTAAATAGGAATATTACAGTCGATGGAGGAATAGAAAAAGTACAGGAAACCACGAAACAAAATGGACAGTAGAGAAAATGAGCAGACTTAAAGTATCAATTGGTTATACATTTTTGGTCAGAAAGACATTACCTGTGTAGGTCATGTCACTCAACTTCTTTAAATTCAGGGCTTTGTGTGCCCAGTGAAAGAGTTTCCAACTTTCCTCCAGTTTTAGCAACCTGGAAGATGGCATAGTGAATTTTTTTTTTTAACAATAGCTAAACATATAATTTTATTATCCAGAATCCCCAGGTGTATTACACAGACATTTATATTTCACTGAGACTTTTAGATTTTTTTTTTACATAAAGCTGAACTCAAATGTGTGGTGTAAATCAATAGTTTGTAATAAATTGAATAAAAATTAATCAAAATAAATGTCAGTGGTTTGTATACTTACTGTACATTTGTTTTTTTTTCCCCCTGAGAACTGCACTCCAGGCCTTTCTTTGTGCTTATTAGCCCCAGAAATAAGAACTCCTTGCAGTGTCCCCTTTTTTTAATTCTAGAAATTGTAATATACAATTTCTTGAAAATTTTCGATGCAGGGCTTATCAGGGGGTAAGTTGCTAAAGTTTTGGAGAGTTTTATTATTATTACTATTACTTTCGGGAGTTCAGGTATATAAGAAACATTCTTTTCTTAGACCTCCATTTTTTTTCTCCTGAAACCAGTGTTTTAAGACATTTTTCATTAAGAACCTGATACATTAGCTCCGTACTGAATTTTTTTAATTGGATTACTTGATTTGTTGCTGTTTAACTTCTTGAGTTCTTTATATACACTGAATATTAGACCTCTGTCAGATACAGGGTTGGTGAAGATCCTTTCCCAATCTGTACGCAGTTGTTTTGTTCTGACAACAGGGTCCTTTGCTTTACAGAAGCTTTTCAGTTTCATGAGGCCCCATTTATTGATTGTTGCTCTTAGAGCCTGTGCAGTTGGTGTTCTGTTCAGGAAGTTGTCTCCTGTGCCAATGAGTTCAAGGCTCTTCCCCACTTTTTCTTCTAAGCAGTTTAGTGTGTCTGATTTTATATTGAGGTCTTTGATCCACTTGGACTTTAGTTTTGTGCAGAGTGATAAGTATGCATCTATTTGCATTTTTCTACACTTAAACATCCAGTTAGAACAGCACCATTTGTTAAAGAGGCTGTCTTTTTTCCACTGAATGGTTTTGGCTTCTTTGTCAAAAATCAGATGTCCATAACTGTGTGGATTTATTTCAGGTTCTTCTCTTCGATTCCATTGATGCACCACTCTGTTTCCAATATTTTTTTCCTAATCAAGGGTAAAAGAAATTAATAAAAAATACTTCTTAAAATAATCTAAATTATATTTAGGTTTCCTGAATAATTTTTAAAATGATTTTGTTTAGTGTTCATTCCCAGTATAAACATAACAGAATAACTCTAATGTTTAAGAAACATTGTGGATATAGAATCAGATTTTTTATTTTTTTATTTTTATGACACTGTGTTTGTCTCTCAGTTTCTTTTTTTTTCTTTTTTTTTTTTTTTCCCAATGCAGTTTATTCAGGCACCTTGAACAATCATCTGACCCTGGGGAAAGCCAGCCCACAGCTTAAATAGCCTCTGGGTAGCCAACCCCAGCGTGCCACGTGGGCAATGCAGATAGGTCCACATACAAGGAAGCAAGCCAGATCCTCAGCCTTAGCCAAATATGGAGTTGTTTGTTAGAGAGAGCACTCACCATTGGGAAGGTGGAGGGTGGAGACCAGCTCCATTTTTAAGGTAGAGCATTAGGCAGCTCTCTACAGTTCCCCTTTTTTGTTTTAGACGCATCAGGCAAGAGTAGAGGTCTGATCTCTGATATTAGAAATAAATTGGGACTTTGTACCGATGTTCATTTAGGTGTCATCTACCCAAAGAGCATCAGACCCTTCCGATACCTTTTTCTCAGAGGCGGGACCTGGGACATCAACCCGCATGCAATCAGACTTGCTCTTCTCTGGGTCCAAAGTGGCTGACCCTGAGTGCAGTGCTTAGCCTCGCATCCTGAGTGTAACATTTTAGCTCCCATGCTTGGGGAGACTGTCCTGCTTCAGTGGCTGTAAAGGCCTGAATGGTCATGGCTGCATCACACTGTTGTGAGAATCTAATCTTGCATATATACCACAGGCAAACCAAGGAGACCAACACCAGAAGGCCTGCTAACGCTCCCATGCCCGCCCATTCCTTCAGATGATTCATGGCTGCAGCAATCCATGGTGATAATCCTGTGGCTAGTCCTGCGTCCACTCTGGTAGAATTTACTATGACAATGGCCACTCTCAGCTGCTCCATTGTAGTATCGAATTCTCCAGTCCAATTACCTAAAATATAGCTCGACAATTGTTTAGACAGATTTGCAACACAGGAAAAATTCTCATATTGTATGCTAGTGTCACAAAGTCCAGCATACTTCCATTGACAGCCAAGTTGAGCGATTTGCCATAGGGTATCAATTTGCTCCTGCAGGAGGTCAATCCTCTGATTGAAAACCATCAAGCCTCCTTTTAGTTGAGCATAGTGAAATTTAAAGAGAATCGTGTAAATGTGATAAAATGTCTTCAAATATAGATCATATAATTATTTAAAATGAAATTTATTCTAACACTAAACTAAATAATCCAAATGATATTTCTTATGATTGGGTAACTATATGTGTACTTATTGAGACAGTTATTTATAGATTAACATACTTGTCACATAAAATACTGTACATAAATTTTACTATTTTATCTTTAACAACATATTAGTTTAGATAAATCTCAGTATAATACACCAACCCCATTTGCTTCTTAACCTATGGGAATGCCAAGAGATACATTGATTCTCAGCACAATATAAGCAATTCCTTCTGTGCAGTTATTTAAAGTTGCTTTATGCAAAAGGAGGCAGTTCTTTCCATGCAGGGTCCTTGGTTGAAATATCGGTTTCTGCACACACACACACCTCACCCTGGGTGCAGGTTTTTTGGCTCTGTTATTCTCCTTGTGGAGTCCCTGTCTCCTCCAGGTTTATCTTCCTCTTCTTTGGTAAGAGAAGCCCATAGGCTGCTCAGTTTCCTAGTTGGTTCCCGAGTAAGGGATACAGAGCCTATCCTGACATGCATTCAGTGGCCTGTTCTTTAATCAATGCCCCCTGTGGGGTAACTCCTTGCCAGGCCATGGAAGAGGACGATGCAGCCAGTTCAGATGAGATCAGATAAGCTAGAGTCCAATGGAAAGGGACGAGGTCCTCCCCTATCGTGGACTTGGAGAGGGGCATAGGAGGAGATGAGGGAGGTAAGGTGGGATTGGGAGGGAATGAGCGAGGGAGCTACAGCTGGGATACAAAGTGAATAAACTGTAATTAATATGAAAAATAAAAATTTAATTAAACAAGGCGGCAATTAGAGATGTTATAAGTGGACACAGATGAAGTAAGTATTTATAAATAAACATGAACTTCATTTCAACCATGTCAGTCATCGAAATCTGGGAGTTATCAAAAATTTTCTTATAGTTTTCTTTGTTTTGAAAAAATCTATTATTTTTGTGTTTTGCTTGTCTGTAAATGTTCTTGTTTTCTAAGGAAGTCCCATAGGAAGAGTGTGGATTGCCTGGGTGGTAGGAAAGGGAAGATCTAAGAAATGTTGGTGGAGGTGAATGCATGATCAGAGTATATAGTGTATGAAAAAAATCTTCTCAATAAAAATTCTGAAGCTTTGGAAAGTGGAATAATGCTTTCATCTCTTTGTCTTAAGTTCACTAAAGAATGAGGTTAAAGTTTCTCTCAAGCATTTGCTTGCACCTCTAGAGTCATTACTATAGTAGGATAGCCAGTGACTTTGCTTTGGACTCTTTTGATTGAAAATTTCACTTGAAGAAGCTGGAGAGACTGTTTCCGTAGTTTGAGAATATGGACCTTCTAAACCAGGAATTTAGTGCTCCTGACTCGACAAGAATCCCACAAGCAAGCTGGCCACAGTATTCAAATGTGGGCTTAGTGTTCATTAAGAGATCCTGGCTTTGTAATTAAAGTGTAGAGTGAACAGGAAAGACAGGAGAAGCCAAAAGCTAGTCTCCACATTCCAGCACATGTGCGTGAGCATGTCTACACACATGTGTGAGACCATATACATATAAACATCTAAAAGTAAAAAAAAAATTCTAAGGAGCTCAGTGCTTAGCAACTCTTTAGTTCTTCAGCATTAATATTATTAATATGAAATTTAAGAATGGGAATAGGTTGACATTTAATATTTCAATATTTAATACTAAATATTAAAGAAATAATATTTGAATACAAGAAATATTTAAGTATTCTAAAAGAATTCTGATCTTTCTTCACAAATATTATATATATGTACATATATATGTATATGTATATATACATATATATATATATATATATATATATATACCTACTCTAATGGAATATAATTTAGAATGCTAAGGAAATGTCACAGGCTTATATAGCTGACAAAGCTTATTAAAGTTCATCTGGCTCATAATCTCACTGCCTTAGAAAAACTTCTTCCAAATCTTCCTAGGTGACTTCTAAAATATACTGAGGTCCTATGTCCATATATACATACATATTTATGTATGTATGTATGTATATAGGTCATTTTTCTGTGTGAAATAGCTTCTCCATTTCTGTTCTAAGCCTCTAATGAGTGCATTCAGACCTTAATTTCAAACTTAATTTCATTATGTGTACAAACATGGTGAGTAATCCTTCTCGCTCTGATTCATTGTACATCACTTACAGGTGTACTTCTACCCTACTTTCTACTTTGGGTATTGGGATAGTGGTAGAGAAACACACCAGCAGTTGAGATGAAGATCAGATAACAAATGCTAATATTTCATGCTATTTCACAGTTCTTAGCACAGTCATATTTGGGTGAGGTATAACAGATTAGATCCTTGTTAATGAGATGTATTAATATCAAGGCTTCAGGGTCATAACCTTCACTGTTGCAAGGTGGGATCTACTTTGTTATGACAGTTATGTTAGTGAGTCACATATTAATTAATTGGGTATCATTTATTTAACAGATTGTGCTGGCTTTCTGTTCTAGATTGTCTTGTTCTTGTTAGCCCACATTCAGGCTTTCTAGAAAAATAGAAAAAATTTACCATGATAAGAAGAGTTATAAAAGTTTGAACATTTCATGTATATTTTTGAAAATTTTTTAAAATTTAATTTTATTTTTCCTTA
This sequence comes from Meriones unguiculatus, assembly GCF_030254825.1. Classification (NCBI taxonomy): domain Eukaryota; kingdom Metazoa; phylum Chordata; class Mammalia; order Rodentia; family Muridae; genus Meriones; species Meriones unguiculatus. The sequence continues at coordinate 51,403,284 of NC_083363.1, forward strand.
TCAGTTACATTTTATTAACTCTGTATCCTAGCTGTGTCCCGATCCCTCATTTCCTCCCAGTCCCTCCCTCCCTCCCTCATCTCCACCGTGCCCCTTTCCAAGTCCACTGATGGGGGGGACCTCCTCCCCATTCATCTGATCCTGTTTTATCAGGTATCTTCAGGACTGGCTGCAAAGCCCTCCTCTGTGGCCTAACAGGACTGCTCCTCCCTTGGGGGGTGGGAAGGCCAAAGAGCCAGTCATTGAGTTCCTGTTAGAAATAGTCCTTGTTCCCCTCACTTTGGGAAACCTGTTGGTTACTGAGCTACCACAGGCTACATCTGAGCAGAGGTTCTAGGTTATATCCATACATGGTCCTTGGTTGAATGTCAGTCTCAGAAAAGACCCTGTGCCCAGACATATTTGGTCCTTGTGGAGCTCCTATCCTTTCTGTATCGGACTAATTTAAGTATTTTATCATTGAGATTAAAATACCATTAAATCTTTAACTAGTTGATCACAGAAAGCAGGATTAAGGAACCAAGAAGAATTTTATCATCTTCCTCTGTGTCCTGGCACCCCAGGGGAGGTGATCAAAGAGCCATCTACTGAGTTCATGTCAGAGACAGCCCCTGCTCCCCTTACTCCAGGGAACCCACTTGGAAACTGAGCAGCCTATGTGCTTCCTTTGAGCTGGGAGTTTATTCAGCCAGCCTTGATGACATCTGATAAACTAGGGTCAGGATGAGGTCCTCTCCTATCAGGGAACTAGGAAAGGGGCATAGGGAGAGAAGAGGGACGGTAGATGGGACTAAGAAGAGCTACTAAGAAGGGCTATACTGGGGATACAACATGACTAAAGTGTAATTAGCAAATTAATTAATTAATTCAAAAGGATTTTGTAAAATAAAAAAAAATATTTTGTTGTTCATTACATCTAAAAGATGTTTAATTAAATCTTTCTCCAGGGAAAACCTCACTGAACAAACTTTTCAAAATCTGTCTCAACCGGTTTTCTGAAAGATTGAACACATAATTCATAAAACTATTACTATATAATGAGTTGTTAAAAATTATACTTATGACAAATCTGAGACTATGCAAGGTATTTAAAGAAAAAATTAATTCTCCCTTCATTTCCACTTATAGAGAAAAAAATAAAAACCTTCAAGAACTTCTTGTTTCTAAACTCACAGACAAAGTTCCAAACACAAGAACCAATGCTCTTGTTTTTAAACCTTCATTTATCTCACTTCCAGTATGCTTGACCTCTAGGGGTCATGTCTCTATAACAATGGCTGATACACTTTTTTAGACATATAGTCTAAAAAAAAAAAACACAAAGAACATCCACTGTAGCAAATCCAGGAAGAGTTTTGAGTGACAAGAATCCTGTACATTAACAAAACAGATACACCAATATGGTACAGGTTGAATTTGAAAGCAAGGACATAAATACATGGGTAAGTGGGGCATTGTGTATTAACCATTTGATTTTGTAGTAAAACCAAAAAACTATTTTAAAATAATTAAGTCTTTAGGGGGAAACTTCTTTGTTTAGGATCACCATACCCACTGGGCATGCCCTAGTTTCAGAGCATGCCTATCTTTTAGAATTCAAAACTCATCTTTGGCTTTGATCTTTGAGGACTGTACTTTTCCTGCTGATAGTTATATTTTTAAAATCACCTAATATTTTATTAACTTTATAGCTAAAGGTGTTTTAAAATATAAAAACCTTCTCATTTTTAAATAATATGGTTTCCAAGTATTTTATTTATAAATTATCATTCTGGACCTTGGCCGGGTGCTTTTTGTTTTTCTCAGCAGAGAAATGTCAGTCAATATTAATCCCAGTATTAATAGGAGATATACCTAGCATAAATGAAATGTGTTCAGATGTTGGTTTAGTGACTTAGAGACAATATATTTTGCAAACTTTTTTTTTTCAAAGTTGAGTCTTTGTTGCCAAGAAAGTGGAGGTGACTAAATGGTCAAGGTCACACTCAGAAAGTGAGTTCAATGGATTGAGTTATGTTTCTCCAAAGCTCATGTCCACCTGGGACTCAGATGAGACTTATTTTTAGCCAGAATCTTTGAAGTTGTAATCAAGATAAGAATAGTTGAGCTCTTTATGAAGTGGACGAAATATTAAACCCAACCAGAATATCAATTTTAAAAGAAGAAAATGTTTGCTCGGAAACATTAGCGAAAAGACCTTGCCAGGATGCAGGAAGATATTGGAGTTATTTTGTCATAAAAGAATGTCAGTATGGACAGAACTGAAATAGTAGAGAATATTCGTCCTTTGAAGATGGCTGTTCTGGCACCTGGATATTTGGTTTCCAACATTCAAAGCTACCAGAGGATACTATTTTATCTTGAGATCCCTTGAAAGTAACACAGTGTCACATGAAGAGCGTATAACTCCAGGGTGACTATAATAGATGTTCTTTACCTTCCTCATTGATGAGATTCAAGGGTTTATGCCACATAGCAGCTTCAAGGAGGACGGTCTGTTTTAGCTCACAGTATAGGAGACAGCACAGCAGTAAGCTGGAGAACCTGGTCACATTGTGTCCAGGCGAAAAGCCACGGAAGATAGAAGACACTAGAGTTTAGCGCGCTTCCTTCTTTCCTCGTTTCACTCGTAAATGACCAAAGCCCTTTCATTGATCTACTCCATTCGGAGAGATTCTCTATTTCTCAAAAATATTTCTATTTCTCTATTTCTCTCTTTTTGAGAGGTTTTTCCCTCTCAAAAAATGCCCTCAAAAACATACGCAGGTTGATGAATACCTAGGCCGTCTGCTCAGATATAGCCCATAGACAGCTCAGTCTCAAAGAGGGTTCCAAGTAAGGGGAGCAGGAGCTGTCTCTGCCATAAACTCTATTACCTGCTCTTTGATCACTTCCCTGTGATGGATAGAAACATTGCAGCCCACAAAGGAAGAGCATCCAGGTATCCCCTATGTGACTTGATAGGCTAGGGTCAGGTAGTAAGGAAGGAGAACTCCCCCTGTCAGTGGACCTCCTCATCCAGGAGAAGATGAGGGAGGGATTCCCCTTTAGGGTATAAAGTGCATAAATTCTAAAAAATAAAATAAAATAAAAGCTCACACTCAGGAGTATCTTAATGATTCCAAAACTAGTCAAGATGTCAATGTGGATTAACCATATCTCAATTTAGACATTTTAATCATTATAGAAAAAAAATCAATTACTGTAAAGTCAGGAGGTTATAAAGTGCATCACAGAGAATATACTTTGTCATTATTTTTTCTTTACTCAGTAATTACTGACTCAGTGATCACATAATACATTTTCCACACCTGCATATGACTTTCTTGATTTCTGAATGAAAAAAGAACATTATATAGAGAAATATTTGATAGGGAGCAATGAGAATGATATGTAAGATTAAAGCACTTGCCAAAAACATGCCTGACATATTTTAATGGTTTAATAAACACCATTTTTGTAAATGCTACTGAGAATTTGTTACATGGTATATATAATAATAAACTATAATAATACATCCTCATGCATAAAAATAAAATGTGCTTCTATGTTCTCTTTGTTTTATTTCTTTTATTGTATGGAAATAGTTACATAATATTAAGATTAATATAATAATTTTCAATAAGGGAAAGCGCTTAGGAGCTGTCACTTTATTTTGTTTGACTTTCCTTTTTTCTCTTATTATTTATTCTTTTCCTTTATTTTTTTTTCTCATTCGCTACGTCCAGAGTGCATCCTCTCTTTTCTCTTCTCCTGCATACCCTTCCCTACTACCTTCTGTCTCCCCCAGATCCAGTGCTTATCCATTTCCCTCCAGAAAACAGCAGGCCTCCCAAGGGTTTTCACCACAACGTGGGATAAGGCGCTTCGATAAAACTAGGCCCAAACTCTCATATTAAGGCTGAATAAAGCAGCCCAATTGGAGCAAAAGGGTCCCATGGGCAGGTAAAAGAATCCGAGACAACCCCCACTCTCACTGTTAGGATTCCCACAGAAACCTTAAGCTACACAACTGTAACATATTTGCAGTGGACCTAATGAAGACCCATGCAGGTTCTGTGACAATCACTTCAGTGTCTGTGAACTCCTACGAGTCCTGCTGATTTGATTCTATGGGCTGTGTTCTCCTGGTACCCTTGACCCTCTGTCTTCTATACTTTTTCCTCTCTCTTGCAGGGTTTCCCTAAGCCCCACCTAATGCTTGGCTATGGGAGCTGCCATTTTTAAAAGGAGGAAGAGTCTTAAAATGAGGAACCTCAATGCAAAGTTGAAGGTGGCATTATTGACACGGCAGAGGTGACAATGATGAAAATGAATCTAAACTGCAAAAGAAAATGTAAAGTGCTGGGTAGAAGAGCTCCACAAGTAGACTAACAGAGCCAAAACCAGGGCCCAGGAGGGACTGCAAAGAACGATACTCCAACCAAGAACCTTGCATGGAGAGGACCTAGAGCCCCTGCTCAGATGAAGCCCATAGAGTGTTCAGTTTACAAGAGGGTTCCCTAGTAAGGGCATAAGGGACTATCTGTGACAAGAACTCAGTGGCTGGCTCTTTGATCACCTCTCCCTGGGTGTTGCAGCCTTGCCAGGCCACATAGGAAAATGATGCAGATAACCCTGATGAGACTTAAGAGGCTATGGTCAGATAGAAGGAGAGGGGGGTCTTCCCCTGCCAGTGCACTAGGGGAGGGACATTGGGGAGAAGAGAGAGTGTTGGTGGGACTAGTAGAAGATGAGGGAGAGGGCTACAGCTGGGCTACAAAGCCAGTAAATGATAATAGATAAGGATTAATTAATTATTTAAAAATAAAGAAAATTTAAACTGTTCCTGACATGGTGGACCTGGCCTGTAATCTCAGAACTCAGGGACTCAGAGGCAGGAAGATACCTGTGAGTTCAAGACCAGCTGGGTCACAGGCAGGCAGAGCTCTGTGAGTTAGAGGCCAGCCTGGTCTAGAAAGCAAGTTCAGAACAGCCAAGGCTACACAGGGAAAACCTGTCTAGAAAAACAGCAACAACAAACAAAACAAAACAAAACAAAACAACAGAATGAGAAAAAGAAGAGGAAATGTAAAGGTTTTTTTTTTCATAAATAAATTTGAGGGTGGGGAGAGAAGAATATTTGTTTTATACATTGAGTTTGAGAAGGATTTTATATTTCCACATATTTATGATTAGAAAATAGTCAGCTAAGCAGATTTAGAGGTATGTATGTAAGTATGATTAAAACCAAGAAAGGAGAATGTGAAGAAAGAAATAAAAAAGGACACTGTTCAAATGCTAAGTTTTAAGGGAAAATCAATTTTTTTCATAATTTCAGATTAATTTTTAATTTATTTTTTATTATAAATCATTCACTTTGTATCCCAGCTGTAGCCACCTCGGTAGGCCCCTCCCAATTCTGCTCTCCCTCCCTCTTCTCCTCTCAAGCTCCTCCACAAGTCCACTGATAGGGGAGGGCCTCCTCCCCTTCCATCTGACCCTAGTCTACCAGGTATCATCATTGTCTTCCTCTGTGGCCTGGTGAGTCTGCTCCCCTCTCAGGGGAGGTGATCAAAGAGCCAGCCACTGAGTTCATGCCAGAGACAGTCCATGTTCCAATTAGTAGGGAACCTACCTGGAGACTGAGCTGCCATGGGCTACATCTGTGCAGGGGTTTTAGGTTATCTCCATGCATGGTCCTTGGTTGGAGTATTGGTCTCAGAAAAAAACTCTGGGCCCAGAAGTATTTCCTTTATCATTCTCTAACATTTATTTTTTGTATAGATATCGTCTATCAGAAAAGCCTTTATTGTTTATCTCACCTAAAAAATATTCTCCATTTTCTGGGTCACAATTTTTCTGTCCTACAGTCTTAAAATTATGATATTATTAACAACATGACTTATTTTATTTCTTCTTTTGTTATATTTGGAATTCATGGTTCTGCGCGTGTTAGAAAAGTCTTTTCCCCATCAGCTACACCTCCAGCTCAAACTGAATATTTTACTACCAATAAATCAAAACAAAGTTTTTTTTTTTTATTTCATTCATGTGTGTAATAATGCTATCCTCAAATAAGCAACATGGGGAAGAGAGTAGATTAGAATTTAGATATAAACAAAACTGTTAACTGGAATCACAAATAACTGGCTTTGGGATATATGAACAGCAATGATTGAGAAGGAAACATAGGAAATTTGTAAAAACTTACTATGCTTCAGAGAATAAGTCATGTTCCCCAATAGCACCTAAGAATATGAGTAAGGATGTCTGTAATAATGGGAAAGCTGGCAATTGACATCTAGGGAATATTTCTTTTCTGAAGACCATTTAAAGTATTTGTCAAGTTACTTTTCTTTCAAAAATAACTGAAATAGCTAAGGAAAGATAAAGGGAAATTGCACACATATAAAAGTTTGCTTGGCTTCAAACACTTTTGTATGCTTTTGCATAAATGCCTCAAAATTTCAATTAATAAGAAAACTACAAATCTTAACAGTAAGTAGGTGATTTATGTCTATCCATGGTATAAAACTTATCGTTATCATTAAGAATGTTCTGCTATGAAAACAGTGCACTATGTAGGTTGACAGAGCTTCCCCATACCAAGGAAGTAATACAAAATTCAACTTGGCCTGGGGACCGTTCAGTTCATTACAGTTCAGTACCGTACAGTTCAAACTGTAGAAACTGAATGACAACTACCTGAGGTAGACTTGAAATCACTTACGCACAAATGTACACAATTGTACATTTCACCTCAGGACAAAAAAATTGCTGGAGAAAAAATGTTAGAATATGAATAAAGTCTGTAATATAGTTAGCATCATATTAAAATTAATTACTAATACTAAATGCCAGACTTTTTAAGGAAACATGAATTCTGTTTTTCCAAATGGTACTTCTCCCTAATAGCCAAATCTTTACATCAAAGAAGATGACTTTGTGAAGCAGTGATAGTTATCATGAAATTCCCTAGAAAATCACTAGAGATCAATTTGTTGCAGCTTTTAGTACCTTTGTATGGTTGTTAAATGCAAACCTCAGTGGATTCAGGCAGATAATCTCTGAAATCTCTAACAGTCCTGACAATCTACCTTGTTATGTTTCCAAGTTATATCATTAAACTTATCATTATTTATTAAAAATTATTCAATTGTATCCCAGCTGTAGCCCCTCACTCATCTCCTCTTAGCCACACTCTCCCTCCCTCTCTTCACCCCTATGTCCCTCCTCTAGTCCACTCATAAGGGAGGTCCTTTTCCTATACTCTCCAACTCTAGCTTATCAGTACTTCTAAGGAATATTTGGATTCTCTTTCTCTGTGGCCTAGTAAGACCACCTCTCTAGGGGAGAGGTGATCAAAGAGCAGGCAACTGAGTTTATGCCAGAGACTGTCCCTGATAAGCTGCCCATGGGTTACATCTGAGCAGGAGGTATAGGTCCTCTCCATGCACGGTCCTTGCTTGATTCTTCAGTTTCTGCAGTCCCCCCTGGGCCCAGATTCTTTTGGCTGTGTTGTTCTCTAGAGCTTCTGTCTCCTCTAGGTTTTTCTATCTCCTCATTCTTCCATAAGATTCCTTGAAATGTGGCCAAAAGTTGGTTATGAGTCTCAACATTTCCCTCGATGCCCTGCTGGGTAGAGTCATATACTCTAATGATGTTCCACTCTTCAACAAGGGCATTTGCATATATATGTTAAAGGTAGCTTTATTTGTAATAGCCAGAATCTGGAAATAGCCTAGATGTTCCTCAACTGAGGCGGAATGGATACAGAAATTGTGGTACATTACACAACTCAGCAATTAAAAACAAGGGAATCATGAAAATTGCAGGCAAATGGAAGAGCTAGAAAATATCATTCTGAGTGAGGTAACCCTGAAGCAGAAAGACAGATAGGCTATGTACTCACTTATAAGTGGATATTAGACATATAATATAGGATAAACATACTAAATTCTATAGTTCTAAAGAAGTTAAACAACAAGAAGGTCCCTGCGGAAGATACTTAATCCTCATTCAGAGGGGCAAATGAGATAGACATTGCTAGTAGGAAAAAAAAAAGGGAACAAGCCAGGAGCCTACCGCAGAGGACCTCACATGACCAATTTCAATGATGCCATTCATATCATACTTTATAAGTTTATCATTATTCTCAATAGTGTTCCAGTTGTTTTCTTTGTAAATTTTTAGTATATTTCATCTGTATATTAAATATTTCTACAAAATCAAAGTTTCTAAATTCCTATACATTAAATTAACATATAAATCACACCTAAAGTTACCACTGTGAGAACATAATTTATATCATTCATAAGTGGCAACTATATTATAAACAATTCCATTACCAGTCTTTTAAAAATTATTATTATTTATTATGATTTATTTACTTTGTAGGCCCCTCCCTTGTTTCCTCCTAGTCCTTCCCCCACCTGACCCTTCTCTCCAATGCTCCCACCCTAGCCACTTTCCGGGAATCTTATGAAGAAAATGGAGGTAGAAAGACCTGGAGAGGACAGGAGCTTCAGAAGAAGACTAACAGATCAAAAAAACATGGGCCTGCAGAGGCCGATGCTCCTACCAAGGACCATCCATGGAGAGGACCCAGAACCCCTGCTTAGATGTAGCTCATAGGTAGCTCAGTCTCCATGTGCCGTCTCTAGTAAGAGGAGCAGGGGCTGTCTCTGACATGAACTTGGTGGTAGGCTCTCTGATCACCTCCCCCTGGGTGTGTGTGGGAGATTTCAGCCTTGCCAGGCCACAGAGGAAGACAATGTAGCTAGTCCTGATGAGACCTAATAGGCTAGGGTCCATCACCAATCTTTATCCCATATATTAAATTTACAGCAATTTGTAGAGATCACTTATGCTGTGTTTTATAAATTATATTATAGGAAAAAACTGCCATATATGCTGCTTCAAAAACAGGTAAGACTTGAACCAAAACATAATACATATTACATTTCAAAGTGTAGTTCATAGAAACCATTAAGAATGTTATGAAAATGAAAAAGATATTATTTAAGAGAAAGGGATAAACTGTCAAAAATAAGTATTCAAATAGAAGGTATATAAAACTGCCTATACGATGTTCAGGGATAAAGATAGGGCAGATAGAGAAAATATTGAGAAAATGTCCAACTAAAACCCACCCTAACAGAGAGTGCTAACCCCTGACAATATGAACAATACTCTGCTAAGCGTGCCAAAAGGAGTCTGACAGAGTTGTCCTCTGAGAGGATTTACCCAGCAGTGCCTCCAAATAGAAACCCAGACTAACAGTCAAACATTGGGCGATGCTTAGGGAGTCTTTTTTTTTTTTTTTTTCAATGCAGTTTATTCAGGAACTTTGAACAATCATCTGACCCTGGGGAAAGCCAGCCCACAGCTTAAATAGCCTCTGGGTAGCCAACCCCAGCATGCCACGTGGGCAATGCAGATAGGTCCACATACATAGAAGCAAGCCAGATCCTCAGCCTTAGCCAAATGTGGAATTGTTCATGACAGAGAGCACTCACCATCGGGAAGGTGGAAGTCGGAAACCAGCTCCATCTTTAAGGCGCGGCATTACACAACTCTCTACAGTTCCCCCTTTTTGTTTTAGACGCATCAGGCAAGAGTAGAGGTCTTATCTCTGATATTAGAAATTAATTAGGACTTTGTACTGATGTTCATTTAGGTGTCATCCACCCAAAGAGCATCAGACCCGTCTGATACCTTTTTCTCAGAGGAGGGACCTGGGGCATCAACCCGCATGCAACCAGACATGCTCTTCTCTGGGTCCAAAATGGCTGACCCTGAGTGCCATGTAAGAACTGGGAAATAGTAAGAGCTTAGGAAGTTTTATGGAAAAAAGTAAGGGGAAAGAGAAAAGGACCTGGAGGTGATAGGAGCAACACAAGAAAATCCACAGAGCCATCTAACTAGGTACCAGCGAAGCTTGTTGAGACTGAAGCATCAACCAAAGACCATGCATGAACTGGACCTAGGCTTCCTACAAAGATGTAGCAGATGGGCATCTTAGGCTTCATGTGGGTTCTCTAGTAAGGGAAGTAGGAACAGCATTGGACAATGACTCACTTGCCAGCTTTTTCATCACTTCTCCCTGGCATGACTGCCTTGCCAGGCCACAGCGGAAGAGGACATGTTCAGTCCTGATGCAATTTGATGAGCTGGGGTGGGTGGGAAAGGAAGCTCCCTTTTTCTGAGAAAAAGTGAGGGAGAGGAAGGAAAGGAGGGACTGGGACTGGAGGAGGGACTGAGCTATAACAAGGATGTAAAGTGAATGGAAAATATAATAATAGTAACAATAGTCACAAAATTTATCAATTTTCCTATTTCTTGCCAACACCAACTTTGCCAAATCATTAGTAATAGTTTAAATATAATTGCCATATATATATTCAGGGTTAGGATACTATCATGTTTTCGATAGTTATAAACAACTATTGTCTGTACTTGAATATTTCATAGTTCAAGTGATTGAAGGACAACTCCCCACTGCACTACACCAGTTGTAAGTATATGATTCCAGTTTACTCCGCTGCCTCAACAGCATTTGAACATATCCTTACTATGACGTATTCATCATGATAATTAATGAACTGAAATTAGAAATCCATATCACGGCCATGCATGTTGCGCACATTTTTAATCCTAGCATCCAGAAAACAAAAGTAGGAGGATCTCTCTAGTTTCAAGTCTGGCCTGCTCTGCACGGAGTGCCTGATACCAACTAAGACACCGCTTAGACCTCCTCCCAACCAAAAATCATACTGCTGAGATACATGGTTTGAGTTAGACTGAGGTGTTTTTTACCCTTAAAGAATTTGGTGGTGGAATAGCCTTGAGCTATATAAGAAAGCCATTAAAATTAAGCATGCCAACACTGAAGAGTTTGTGCAAAAAAAAAAAAAAGTGATATATGCTTAGATAATTTTGCATCTGGCTTTGCAACATCTGTGGTGCTTCTCAAGTAGTTTGCTTAGTGGTTATAAAACTGAAAAGATGAGATTGGGAACATTCAGGGTTGTACTAACATCGGGGAGAGGGAGGAGGGTAGGTGGGACTGGGAGGATTTGGATAGGGCTACAGCCAGGATACAAAGTTAATAAAGTGTAATAAATAAATTTTTAAAAAGGAAAAAAAAATGAAATAAATCACCTTCTGTTTGAACTTCTGTAAAGTCTCCACACAACCCTAAACAAACATTTTCTCCTACTGGTGACAATTGGCTATTCTACTATTAGCTAACCTCTTGCATGATTAATCTGTCTATTTCCTGATTAGAATAAGGATCTCAATAGCAAGAGTCATGTTTGCTTTTCTGGGCATGGCATAATATCTCACATTTAGTGAAAACCCTATGGCAGAGACAGAATTTTATACTCTTGTTATAACTGTGAAAATATTAGGCTTTCGTTTCAAATTTTAGGTCACATTGTTTAAAAATATTAACCACAGCTAAAAATAGACTTCACGTGAAGATGAACTTTAATAGCACTTCCTTTTAAGTTTGACGTTTTTGTTTTGAGATAATGAGTTTTCGTTATGTGCGGGAATAGAACATCATTTGTTCACATCCGTGTGCCCTTACTGCACTCACGTATAGAGTTCTTCTCTTCACTGAGTGCTTTTGCTCTATAAAAATCGCCTCCAAACGATTTCCTATCTGCCTTCAAGATTCTAAAATGAAAGCGTACATTATTGTATTTCAGGATTTTATTCTTCTTCTTAATATTGTCACCTGCAGTTTTATACATTTTCAGGCAAATGGGAGACTCTTTTGTTCTTCTTGCAGCTGAATCCCATGTGATTGTATAAATGTAACCAGTATTTTTTTTTTTTTTTGCCAGTTTACCCATTGATAAGCACCACGAGTGATTCACTAGCTTGCGTTCTACACGTAACATCTACTTAACTCATATAAGATAATATATCAACTTACTTTTTATTTGCATTTATATTACAGGTTATACAGTGAACCTTTTCTAATGTATATTGGTCATTTTCTCTTTGAACGGTGATCTGTTTGGTTTATTTGTTTGTTTATATATTGTGTTTCTTGCTATTTTGGTGTTTACATTTCTCTTCTTATAAATTCTGCATAAAAATCCTCTAGGGTATAAGCATCATACAAAGACTTTCTACTGTTCTCTAGGCCATTTCTTCTCTCTATTTCCTGTTTCCTTTTCCAACAACACTCTTAGCTTTCATGGAGATCACTTTGTCTATTCTTTCCCTGTTTTCTAGAAATTGGAATCTATTCTCAAAACAGCCTTGTCTCCATGTTTCAGTCTTACATTAAAGTAATTGACACATTTTGAGTTACATTTTAATGTAGAGAGTGATCTAGCATCCATCTTCTACTCTGCAGATTTCTCAGTACTATGTAATAACCAGAAAAATCTCCTCTCTAATGTCAGTTTTTATCTACTTTGATAAATATAGACAAATTACATGGGTTTGTTTTATCTGTCTCTATTGTATTCCATTTGTTTTTATGTCATTTCCATTACCATATGCTGTTTTATTTTTTATTCTGTCTCACCAGTATGTGAGGAAAGCAATCAAGCTGAAGCTCAGTAAGGCACTGTGCATGGAAAGGCAATCTCTCATTTTACCCATGTCAGTTCCTGGTAATGATCCCAAATCCCTGTCATGTATTACATGAATGTGTAACTGAGTTGCATTTTGCGATTGTAGGCATGGCCAAGATGGATTATTTTTCCCCTTAGCATCAAGAGTATACAGAAAGTGTGTGTGTGTGTGTGTGAGAGAGAGAGAGAGAGAGACAGACAGACAGAGAAAGAGAGAGAAGAGAAAGTTCTTGTGTGTATGTGCATGCATTTATGTAAGTGTTTGTATGTGTGTGTGAGTTTTAAGATTTTCTCTCTTATTCTTTAGGGTACCAGGTGTTACGTCTGCACTTCTCTTCTGATTCTAACATTCAGTCTTGTTTTGTCTTGTTTTTAATTTTATCTGCTAACAGACTTTCTTTGCACAGAGCAGAACTTTCATCCGTAGTTTTCCCAAGTGATACTCACCCTGAAGGAAAAGCAGGAGAGAGATTCTATTTTGCCATCATCTATCCTCTAATTGTGATTGTTTTTAAAAGAAGTCTTATGTGGGTTAGAAGAAATGCAAAAGAATGTTCAAGTCTAAATATATTTATCTTAGAGGGAAAAAAATAAAAGATTGAAATAGAAAGGCATTTGCTGTAATTTTGACCCCATTCTCTTGTTCAGCTTAAGAATTTTTGTAAACTTGTAACTTGCAAACATCATTTAAGGACTTTCATGCATTTTTAACAAATCTCCCAAGACACTAGAAATTAGAGCTACATTCTTTGTGTCATAACCCTTGGTTTCTGAACCTTTGATGGTTAAATGTTTATTTGCATTTTCAGGACATGAATTTCTATTGAAAATAAACATGCTTTGTTTCCTCCATTATTCAGGATCCTTACAGTTTAGAGATAATTGTCTGGGTCTTGAAGCCATTTATTTTCCTTAAAACAGTGCACCTATGTATTGTTAAAATGGTGTCACAGTAGAGGAACCAATGAGGAAAATATCAATATACAGAGATAAATGGTTAAAGGAAAATGGATGAAATGCCTGAAACAGAATATTACTAAGCCTTAAAATGAAATGAGAGTTTGTGTATTTTTCAAAATGATGAAACTGAAGGACATTTAGCTTAGGAAATCAATTAATCACAGAAGGATAAATAATTCCTGACGTCATTTTTAAACATATTGAGAAATATTCAAATCTGGAATTAAGAATTAAATGTAGCTGTCATGTGTTGATAATAACCTTAATATGTTATGCAAAATTAATGAACTCCAAAATCCTGAAGTTAAAAAAAAAAATGTGTGGCTATATAATACTTCGTAATATTGGAGGAGAGGAAGGAGACCATGCTCAGTGGATACACATCTTTGCTATGCTGGCATGAGGACCTGAGTTCAGATTCTAGCAGACCCAGAGACCCAAAAAGAGTAGTCATGTTCACATCTGTAATTCTAGCATTCCATACAGCTGAGACGGAAGCATTACTACACTCCACACCTCAGGGGAATAAAACAGACAATGATAAAGCAGGACATTCAAATTCCTCCTCTGCGCTCAGCATCTGTATATACACATACCACACATCAATATTCATTGTTCGCTTATGTACATGCACATGAAACATACACAAAATTATGAAAGCATATATTGTGCTAAGTATTTTATCACAAACGTAGTATGAATGATACTATAGTTTCAAAATTATGAATAAAGACAATAAAACACACGTATTAACTACAGTTTGTTAAAGAATTCCTAAGCAATGAAAGAACACAGTAAAGACACAACAGTACTCACTTGTACATTGAATCTTTACACTTCTTTGGCTCGAGTTTAAAACATGTTTAGAATCAGTGTCTGATTAACAAATAAAATATGTTTTACAGAAATCTATGGAAGGACTGAGACATTCTATATCTTTGAACAGTTCTCTACATCTTGTTTCCATTCAGTGTCTTTGGAGTTGTTCTTAAGAGTAACTCTATGAGAAATAGAAGTGATAAAGCACATTACCTATGAAAACATCTACAAACAAATGACTCAAATTTAGTTTGAGCAAGCATGGTTTCAAAAACTGAGACAAGAGAAATGTTTGTAGTGTTCAACTACCTAACAGAAATAGAAATATGAATAGAAACTCAGTATGTCTAAGACAACTGTGCAGAGGCATATTTGGACACAACAGCTAAATTTAATACTTTTACGCAGTTATAACAACCCACATTATCACACATAACAATAAGAAAAACATTTACTTTACATAGTTGGAAAACGAACAAATCTCACTATCATATGTAGTAAACAATTAGGAAATAATTGGTTGAGTATACATCATTTTGTCCCAAATAAAATAGACATTGTACCCACAGAAAAAAAAATTACTAAATCTAAGTAATTATTGTTTTCTCTTTCTCCCCTCTCTCTTTTTTATCTCTAACCATCTGTCTCTATACCTCCAAATCTTTATCTCTCACCTCTAGATATATTACTATGTTTCATTTTCTGCCTCTACAGTATGCAGTGGAGAAAAGGATTTCTACTATGATCTTGGATATTATAGTTTGGACTGGGGCCACAAGTAAAGGGTTAGGCTATATATTTTCTCTTGAACTACACAAATCCACAACATTATAATAATACATGACCTAACACAAAAAAGTCGACTTTATCAACACTTATAGTAGTTATGATAAATCTTTCATTTAAAATTTTTAGTATTTCTCAAAATTATCTTTGACATTTATAAGAAAAAATCCTGAAAACAGACATGTTGATAAATGGAATAAATTGAAAATCCAAACATAAATCCACACATTTATGGAAACATGAGTCTTGATAAGGCCAGAAATACACACTGGATTAAAAAAAAAAAAAAAAAAAAAAAAAAAAAAAAAAAACAGCATCTTCAAACTTTGGTGCTGGTCAAACTGGATATCTGCATGTAGAAGAATGAGAATATATCCAGGCTCATGCACAAAATTCAGTAAAAGCAGGTCAAAGACCTCAACGTTGAACCTGATAGAAGGCAATGTGGGCAATAGCTGTGTACGCACTGACACAGGAGAAGACTCTGAACAGATTACTGATAGCTCAAGCACCTAAGAGCAACAATTAATAAATGGAACCTGAGGAAACTGAAAACTTCCTCTCAGATAAAAACACCATTAATAGGAAAAATGGCAAACCACACCACTGCTGTTAGGGGTGCAAACTTGTGTAGCCACTATAGATATCTATTTGGCAATTTTATAAAACATTGGGAATTAATCTAACTCAAATCCCAACTGTAACACCCTTGAGTATATACTTAACATTTTACCCTGCCACAAGGACGTTTGCTCATCTATCACAGCAACTTTCTTCCTAACCTCCAGCAATCATAAATAACTTAGATTTTCCTCAGCCCAAGAATGGATAAAGAAAATGTGGTACATTTACACAGTGGAGCATTACTTAGCTGTTAAAAGCTACCAAAAGAGATAGGTGGACACCTACCCAGAACAAAACCTTTGGCCTGTAATCTGTGCTACACGCAAAATGTACTGGGGCAATAGTGGCACAGGATTGTGGGTGTGGTCATCCATGTCTGATTTAACTTGAGGACCATGCAACAAGAGGGTGCCCAACTCTTACAGGCACCCTGTAAGATCATAGGAACCATAGATTGGATAGGTCAGAGACTCAGGGTAGAACCAAACATCATGGGCCAAAAGAAACAACAAACAAATGTGTGAAATTATTCCTAATGATATTCTGATATATTCAAAAACTGGTGCTTTGTATTGTCCTCATCAGAGACACTTTCTCCAACAGCACATAGGAGCAGTTGCAGAGACCATCAACCAGACATTATGCAGAGAGAATCTATGTTGGTAGCCTCTATTGGGTCCTTCCCATCAGAGTTCTGGAGCTCTTGTGGAAGAAAAGGAGGATAGATTGCAAGAGTCAGAGCAGATTGAGGACATAAGGAAAACATGACCCACTGAATCAGCAAAGCAAGGCTCACAAGCTCCCAGACACTAAGGTGGCATGTACAGGACCTGTGTAAATATGCACAGCACTTCTGCTTATATGTTACAACTGTGAGGTTGTGGTTTTGTGGGATCATTAACAACAAGAGTTGGTATATCTCTGTCTATTTTTGCCTGTTCTTGGAACTCTTTTCCTCCTTTTAGGTTGCCTTGGCCAGCCTTGATAAGTGGGCTTTTGCCTTGCTTCATTGTATCTTACTTTATAGTGTTTGTAGGCTGTTCTCTCTTGCAGAAAAACGATGGGGGACTGGGTCTGCAGGAGAGTGAAGGTGGAGGAGAGTTGTAAGGAGTGGTGGGAGGGGAAAATGTGGTCAGGGTGCATTTTAAGAGAGAAGAATCTATTTCCAAGAAAAAAAAAATCAATAATGATCAAAGAAAAGAGGTCATTGATTTGAGAGTTGGGAGGATATGATAAGTGTTGGAGGGAGGAGACATATTAGGGGTTGTTGTAGGGGAAGGAGAAAGGAGAAGTAATGTAATTTATTTTATTTACAAATGTATAAAATTCTCTCCCGGTCATATTAACTCCCCCTTTTATCATATGATTCCCTGCACTCTGCAGAAGGTTTGGTTATAGGTCTCAGCATCTGCTTTGATACACTGCTAGGTAGAGTCTTTCAGAGGCCCTCTGTGGTAGGCTCCTGTCCTGTTTCTTGTTCTCTCCTACTTCCATTGTCCATCCCTTTTGTCTTTCTAAGTGAGGATTGATCATCTTATCCTGGGTCCTTTTTCTTGTTTATCTTCTTTAGGTGCACATATTTTAGTACATTTATCCTATCTTATAGGTCTATATAAGTGAGTATATACCATGTGTGTCTTTCTGCTCCTGGGATACCTCATTCAGGATGACCTTTTCTAGATCCCACCATTTGCCTGCAAATTTCATGATTTCCTTGTCTTTAATTGCTGAGTAGTATTCCATTGTATAAAAGTACCACAATTTCTGTATCCATTCCTCTGCTGAGGAATACTAAAATCAGTTAATATGATGGGGGAGAGGACAGGAGCTCCACAAGAACAAAATATATCAGGGCACGGGGATTCTCTATGAGACTGTTTCTCCAACCAATGACATGTTTGGATGTAACCTAGAACCCCTGCTCTGATGTAGTCCACAGTAGCTAAGTATCCAAGTGGGTTACCAGTAAGAGGAACAGGAACTATTCCTGACATGAACTCAAGGACTGGCTCCTTTACCTCCCCTCACCCTAGATGGAGGAACAGCCTTGCTAGGCCACAGAGGAGGACATTGCAGCCAGTACTGAAGATACCTGATAAGCTAGAGTCGGATGGAAGGCGAGAAGGATCTTCCCTAGCAGTGGACTTGGAAAGGGACGGGGAAGAGATGGGGGAGGGAGGGTGGGATTCTGAGGGAATGACGGAGGGGGATATGGCTGGGATACAAAGTAAATAAACTGTGATGAATATTAAAAAAAATCAAAATTAAAAATAAATAAATAAATGTATAAAATTTCAAAAACTAAATTTAAAAAGAGAAAAAAATCAATAAATCCTGAGAACTGAAACAGATAGAGAGCAACAATGTATACGTCTTAGGGTTTCTTTTACTGTGATGAAACACCATGACAAAAACACAAGTTGAGAAGGAAAGGATGTATCTGCCTTACACTTCCAGATCATAGTCCCATCGTTGGAAGAAGTCAGGACAGGAACGGAGGCATCACTGGAACCTGGAGGAGGAAGCTGATGCAAAGACTATGGAGGCATACTGCTTACTGGCTTGATTAACTGGCTTACTCCTCCTGTTTTCCTATAGAACCCAGGACCACCAGCCCAGGCACTACCCACAATGAGCTGGTCCCTCTCCCATTGATCACTAATTGAGAAAATACCTTACAGCTGAATCTCATGGAAGCATTTTCTCCTCTGAGGCTCCTTCCTCTCTGATGAATTTAACTTGTGTCAAGTTGACACACAAACAAACAAAAAAAAGCCATACATAGTCAAAGACATGGGCTTACTAATATTATAAAGTAAAATATTTCAAAATAAGTAGAATTACCAATATTTTTGAGAATATCACTTCTTCATGATCCACTCATACTAAGGTTATATTGTTAATAGTTAAGAGTGGACTTGGGGAGGGGCAAGTTAAGAGGGGACTTGGGTGAAGAAGGGGGAGGGAAGGTGGGATTAGGAGGAGAGAAGGGTGGGGTTTATGGGAGGATACAAAGTGAATAAAGTGTAACTAATAAAAGTTAAAAAAAAGTAAAGCATCTTATTACAGTTTCAGACCATGTGCAAGTAGAATCAAAGCAATGAAATATTTGTAGAATGGGGGATATTTAATTTATCTCAACATGGGAAATTTAAATTGTATAATTTTAGTTCCCAACAGACAGAATTAGTCAGTATTCTCATTTAATGTAGTACAGTTATGCCTTAAGGATACATATAATAAAATCCATAAACATAAAAACTGTAAAGAATTTATGGGCAAATATAAGTATAAAAATATGTTTTTAATACAATAAATGTCATCCACAAGACAACAGTTTTTAAATAAGCAGCTTTGTTTTCTATTCTTTGATATGTGATCAATTAAATATCCTAAGGATTTTTGAGAAATATTATAAAATATAATTATCTTTTAATTTCCTTATATATTTAGTGCTTGTCTCTAAAGATTTCAAAATACAATATAGATTTTCTTTTTCCTATAATCCATTTGCAACCGCTTCTTGGCACTTAGCTATTTTATAAAATTAAGTGTTTTTTGTATGACTTTCACCATTAGAGACAATGTAGTTTCTGAATTGCAATATTAATACCCATTCAAAGACAGCACATAAATGCATTTTTGGGAAATAAAGCATGGTGTGGAAATTAAAATGTGAAATATTAATGACATTTTCTACATTTAAATACTAAATCAATTAAACTTTAAAATTTGTGTTATTAAGGGGTTTACAGCATGTGAGGGTTTTAATATATATATACTGGTAATTAGGTTTTTTGGCATTTTTTTATTCTTTATTAATTACACTTTATTCTCTTTGTATCCCCCCTGTGGTTCCCTCCCTCCTCCCATCCCAATTCCTTCCTTACTCTACTCTCTGCATTCTTGCCCCTCCCCTAGTCCACAGAGAAGGGAGGTCTTCTTTTCCTTCCTTCGGATCCTAGTCAATTAGGTCTCATCAGGAGTGCTTGCATTGTCTTCTTCTGTGGTCTGGTAATGCTGCTTCCCCTCAGGGGTAGGTAATTAAAGAGCAGGCCAATCAGTTCATGTCAGAGACAGTCCATGTTCCTATTACAATGGATCCACTTGGATACTGAACTGCCATGGGCTACATCTGTGCAGGGGTCTTAGGTTATCTCCATGCATAGTCCTTGGTTGGAGTATCAGTCTCAGGAAAGACCCCTGTGCTCAGATTTTTCGGTTCTGTTGCTCTCCTTGTGGAGTTCCTGACCTCTCCAGATCTTATTGTTTCCCATTTCTTTCCTAAGATTCCCTGCACTCTGCCCAAATGTTGCCCATAAGTCTCAGCATCTGCATTGATAGTCTGCAGGGCAGAGCCTTTCAGAGGACCTCTATGTCAGGCTCCTGATTTGTTCCCTCTTTTCTCCTTCTTCTGATGTCCATCCTCTTTGCCTTTCTGGATAGGAATTGAGCATTTTAGCAAGAGTCCTCCCTCTTGATTAGTTTCTTTAGGTGTACAGATTTTAGTAGGTTTATCCTATATTATATGTCTATATAAGTAAGTATATACTGTGTGCATCTTTCTGCTTCTGGGACAGCTCACTCAGGATGATCTTTTCCAGATCCCACCATTTACCTGCAAATTTCACGATTTCCTTGCCAAAACCATTCAATGGAAAAAAGACAGCATCTTCAACAAATGGTGCTGGTCTAAGTGGATGTCTACATGTAGAAAAATGCAAATAGAACCATACTTATCACCCTGCACAAAACTAAAGCCCAAATGGATCAAAGACCTCAACATAAAACCAGACACACTAAACCACTTAGAAGAAAAAGTTGGGAAGAGCCTTGAACTCATTGGCACAGGAGACAACTTCCTGAACAGAACACCAACAGCACAGGTTCTAAGAGCCACAATCAATAAATGGGACCTCATAAAACTGAAAAGCTTCTGTAAAGCAAAGGACACTGTTGTCAGAACAAAATGACAGCCTACAGATTGGGAAAGGATCTTCACCAACCCTATATCTGACAGAGGTCTAATATTCAGTGTATATAATGAACTCAAGAAGTTAAACAGCAAAAAATCAAGTAATCCAATTAAAAAATGGAGTACAGAGCGAAACAGAGAATTCTCAATACAGGAATATCGAATAGCAGAGAAACACTTAAAGAAATGCTCAACCTCATTTGCCATGAGGGAAATGCAAATCAAAACACCCCTAAGATTTCACCTCACACAAATCAGAATGGCTAAGATCAAAAACTCAAGTGACAATACATGCTGGAGAGGTTGTGGAGAAAGGGGAAGCCTCCTGCATTGCTGGTGGGAATGTAAACTTGTACAACCACTCTGGAAATCATTCCGGAGCTGCTTTCAAAGACATCTAGGAATAGCGCTTCCTCAAGATCCAGCCATTCCACTCCTAGGCATATACCCAAAAGAGTCTCAAGTATACCATAATGATATTTGCTCAACCATGTTTGTAGCAGCCTTATTTGTAATAGCCAGAAACTGGAAACAGCCCAGATGCCCATCAGAGGAGAAATGGATGCACAAATTGTGGTATATCTACACAATGAAATATTACTCAGTGGTAATAGTTTTATCTAACCAATAAAAATAAGAAACCAGCAACTCAGATGATAAAGACATCTTCATGATTGTTGTAGAGTTATAGTAGACACAATTACCATATTTATTCAAGTTTCATTAATATCCATTTATATATTTCCTTATAAAGATTACAAAGACATCTTTAATATATTTTACCATACATTGAAGTGTTCTATGGAATTGAGAATACCTGGCATTTCCAGTGAACATGTCAACAGAGACTTTAAAATAGTTTATCAAGAATACTTACGAACAGCAATATACTAGTTTAATAAAATGAATTTACATCTCCACGATTGCTCCAGTAGCTTCAATTTACCGACTGTACTGTGTACTGTAAAATCAGACAATTAGATACAACTTGTGTATTAATTAACACGTTACCATAATGAGGTTATGCTGTAAAGATTAGGATGTTTTTTCTTACTGTCATTTCAGTAAGGAAGATCAAGAATAACCAGGAAAGGCAGATTCCTGACATGGTTTTGTCATGAAGTGATGAATAAGAAATTGCCTTTAGGTAATGCTCGAAGGAGAACAGTCAACATACTTTATGCCACAGGAGAGAACCTAATACTAGTATTCTACTACATGCACAGTGGAGAGAGAGATAACTTAGTAGTCAGGAACACTTATTGCTCTTACAGAGAAACCCAGATTAAGTTCCCAGTGACTCAAAACCATCTGTAACTCCAGTGCCTTGGGAATCCTATAAAGGTTGGTCACTGCTGTGGGAACCAGGCATGCATGTGTGCAGAGACGTTCATTCATGAAGTCAAAACACTTATCATATAAAATCTTTAAAAAAAATGCCAAAGTAAGTTTAAATATTAATGTAGAACAAGCAGATATAGCAGGTATGGAAAAATCTCCCAACATTTTATTTGCAATTCAGCATCCATGTTCTCTAAAATTAGTCGTTATCCTAATTATGGACTCATACATTATTGCTCTTTATTGTTATCTATCTATCTATCAATCAATCTATCTACATATGTCTCTCTTTCTCTCTCTTTCTTTCTCTCTTTCTTTCTCTCTTTCTCTCTCTCTCTCTCTCTCTCTCTCTCTCTCTCTCTCTCTCTCTCTTGAGTTTTCTCTATGTAGCCTTGGCTACACTATTTAAACCACGCTGGCCTCAAACTCACAGTGATCTCTCCATATACTGTATAATGTCTGGCTGCTGGTCTCCATATTTCCTCCCATCTGTTGCAAGAGTAAGCCTTTATGATGATGGATGGACAAGGCACCAATTTGTGAATATAGCAGAATATCTAAATAAACCATTGCATTGATTTTTTAAATTTTTGTAAGATTTTTTCTTTATTAATTACACTTTATTCACTTTGTATCCCTTCTGTGCTTCCCTCCCTCCTCCTGTCCCAATCCCTCCCTTCCTTCACCCTCTGCATGCATGCCCCGTCCCAAGTCCACTGATAGGAGAGGTCTTCTTTTCCTTCCTTCTGATCCTAGTCAATTAGGTCTCATCAGGAGTGGCTGCATTGTCTTCTTCTGTGGCATGGTCATTGCATTGATTTTTTTTTTTTTTTTTATGATAGAAGACAGACACATAACATTTATTCAGTTTTTAACATACTTAGTTTTGAGATTTAACAAACTTTCTGAATACAATTTATCCATGAGAGTGATAAATTGGTTGTTTTGCCATAATACAAGAAAATTGACATTGTTTAGTGTTTCTTTTTTTTTTTTTTTTTTTCAATGCAGTTTATTCAGGAACATTGAACAATCCTCGGACCCCGGGGAAAGCCAGCCCACAGCTTAAATAGCCTCTGGGTAGCCAACCCAGGCGTGCCACGGGGGCAATGCAGATAGGTCCACATACATGGAAGCAAGCCAGATCCTCAGCCTTAGCCAAATGTGGAATTGTTCATGACAGAGAGCACTCACCATCGGGAAGGTGGAAGGCGGAAACCAGCTCCATCTTTAAGGCATAGCATTCCGCAGCTCTCTACAGTTCCCCCTTTTTGTTTTAGACGCATCAGGCAAGAGTAGAGGTCTGATCTCTGATATTAGAAATAAATTGGGACTTTGTACAGATGTTCATTTAGGTGTCATCCACCCAAAGAGCATCAGACCGTCCGATACCTTTTTCTCAGAGGCGGGACCTGGGGCATCAACCCGCATGCAATCAGACATGCTCTTCTCTGGGTCCAAAGCGGCTGACCCTGAGTGCAGTGCTTAGCCTCGCATCCTGAGCGTATCATTTTAGCTTTTTATGGTATCCAACCATGCTTGGGGAGAATGTCCTGCTTCAATGGCTGTAAAGGCCTGAATGATCATGGCTGCATCACACTGTTGTGAGACTCTAATCTTGCATATATACCACAGGCAAACCAAGGAGACCAACACCAGAAGGCCTGCTAACACTCCCATGCCCGCCCATTCCTTCAGATGATTCATGGCTGCAGCAATCCATGTTGATAGTCCTGTGGCTAGTCCTGCGTCCACTCCGGTAGAATTTACTGTGACAATGGCCACTCTCAGCTGCTCCATCGTAGTATCGAATTCTCCAGTCCAATTACCTAAAATATAGCTCGACAATTGTTTAGACAGATTTGCAGCACAGGAAAAATTCTCATGTTGTATGCTAGTGACACAAGGTCCAGCATACTTTCATTGACAGCCAGGTTGAGCGATTTGCCATAGGGTATCAATTTGCTCCTGCAAGAGGTCAATCCTCTGATTGAACACCATCAAGCTTCCTTTTAGTTGAGCATTAATTCCTTTATGTACAACTAAGGCATGAGCTACATTGGCTAAATGATTATTCAGGGTCTGAGCAGTCTGCCCAGTATGACTCATGGCTAATGCCCTGGAGGTAGCTCCAACAGCCGTCAATGAGATGGTAGTAACAATGGTGGCTGTAGTTCCAAGATCCCTTTTCTGTCTGAAGAGAGTCATAGCGTGAGGGGCATCAATGGGCATAGGCACCCAGTGAGGCATGCGAGTAACCAGGGCATACCTAACTTTACTAGCATTCCAGCATTGGGCAAAAAAGCAAGTATCATTACCACAATTACTTGGCTCTATCTGGCTAATAATGAATAAAAATGGGGGATATAGACAAACAGGTGTGGGCTTATAGGAAATATTATGAGAAGCCTTAACCCCTCGTTGGAACATCCTGCGTCAGTTCTACAACTAGCAGTGGTGGTGTCCAAGGTCTGAGTAGGTTCAGGAGACCATTGCCCCCAGGGGCGAGACGTGCTCCATGCCAATTGACTAACTCCATGTTTTCCTCCAATTTTGAAAGTCATTTAAGGTTCTTAAATTATTTTTTTCCCTTTTTTCTTAAATTTTTCATCAATTACACTTTATTCATTCTGCATCCCCCCATAAGCCCCTCCCTCCTCCCATCCCAATCCCACCCTCCCTCCTCCCTCTGCTTGCATGCCACTCCCCAAGTCCACTAATAGGGGAGGTTCTCCTCTCCTTTCTGATCTTAGTCTGTCAGTTCACATCAAAAGTGGCTGTATTGTCCTCTACTGTGGCCTGGTAAGGCTGCTCCCCCCCAGAGGGAGGTGATCAAAGAGCAGGCCAATCAGATTATGTCAGAGGCAGTCCCTCTTCACATTACTATGTAACCCAATTGGACTCTGAACTGCCCTGGGCTACATCTGTGCAGGGGTTCTAGGTTATCTCCATGAATAGTCCTTGGTTGGAGTATGAGTCTCTGGGAAGTTCCCTATGTTCAAATTTTCTTGTTCTGTTGCTCTCCTTGTGGAGACCCTGTCCTCTCCAGCTCTTACTATTTCCCAGTTCTTACCTAAAATTCCGTTCACTCTGCCCAACAGTTGCCCATCAGGCTCAGCATCTGCTTTGATAGTCTGAAGGGCAGAGGCTTTCAGAGGCCCTCTGTGGTAGGTTCCTAGGTTGTTTCCTGTTTTCTTCTTCTTCTGATGTCCATCCTCTTTGCCTTTCTGGATGGGGATTGGACGTTTTAGTTAGGGTCCTCTCTCTTGCTTAGTTTCTTTAGATGCACAGGTTTTAGTGGGTTTGTCCTATGTTGTATGTCTATATGAGTGAGTATATACCATGTGTGTCTTTTTGCTTCTGAGACAACTCACTCAGGATGATCCTTTCCAGATCCCACCATTTACTTGCAAATTTCATGATTTCCTTATTTTTCATTGCTGAGTAATATTCCATTGTGTAGATGTACCACACTTTCTGCATCCATTCTTCAGTTGAGGGGCATCTGGGTTGTTTCCAGCTTCTGGCTATTACAAATAAAGCTGCTACAAACATGGTTGAGCAAATGTCCTTTTTGTGTACGTGAGCCTCTTTTGGATATATGCCCAGTAGTGGTATGGCTGGATCTTGAGGAAGTGCTATTCCTAGTTGTCTGAGAAAGCGCCAGATTGATTTCCAGAGTGGTTGTACAAGTTTACATTCCCACCAGCAGTGGAGAAGGGTTCCCCTTTCTCCACAACCTCTCCAGCATGTGTTGTCACTTGAGTTTTTGATCTTGGCCATTCTCATGGGTGTAAGGTGAAATCTCAGGGTTGTTTTGATTTGCATTTCCCTAATGGCTAATGAGAGGAGAACCCTCTCGACTAACAAAGACCATTGCATTGATTTTTTAAAAAAATAATTTATTTAATTTTATTTAATGTGCATTGCTGTGAGGATGTCAGACCACCTATAGCTGCTTATGGACAGTTGTGAGCTGCCATGTGGCTGCTGGGAGTTGAACCCAGGTACCTTGGAAGAGCAGACAGGGTTCTTAACCACTGAGCCATCTCTCCAGCCTTCACTGATTTTTTTAAAAACTAATTAATTAACTCATGCCCAGTGGTGTTTGGTTCTATCTTAGGTTTCTGGACTATCCAGTCTCCAGATCCTGGCCATCCAGGAAGTGTGGATCATGGACTACCTCTTGAGGCACTGGCATCAAGTGAATTAGACATTGCTTGGGCACTCTTTGAAGCTCTGCATCACCAATGCTATCCCAGCAGTTCTTGCAGGCAAGATACACTGTAGGTCAGTGGTTTTATGGCCGTGTTGGAGTCCATGTTTCTTTTTTAATGGCCTACAGAGTATCTCCCCACAGTAAATAACTAGAACATAGGGGTGAAGGCTTCATGGGGGCACCATCCTGACCTCTCCATGCTGTGAGGTATGCAGATGTTGTCCGGTTTCCAAGAGACCCTCTGTTCTAAGCATATATTGAAAACCTTCCAAAGATCCTAAAAAGAAAGTTCTCAAAGACAAGTTTCTAAAATGAATAACAACCAATCCAGACCACAATCAAAGGAGAGTGGAGAAAAGCTATTTTTGTACTTCATTCATTTCTGAACTTTAAATCATACAAGCTTCAATTATTAAATACCATGTGGGTTAATGTTTTGAAATGAAGGATTTGCCTATTAATGTGAAAACTGCAGTTTATCATGAAGTTGATGAAGGAAATGTCCTTGGCTTAGTTACTCTTGAGAGAGGATAGTTCCTTTTTCAGTCTACATTCTTGGCATATAAAAAGAGAGAATGAAAAAAAGTGTATTTCCCGTATGAAAATATGGCAGAATATTAATAGGATAAAGTAGCGCCATTTCTCATAAAGGGTTGAATTTCAAATATTAATCATTTTGCTGGAAATTCTAATACTTTAAATGGAATATATCTTATGTTTTCTAATATTCACTATAAAACTGGAAACAGATTCTTAAGAGAGAGTCCACAGTTGACCTCCATAACAATAAAATACTCTGGGAACACAACCACAACTGTTATGACTATATAATTAAACCTTGAATGTAAAATCATGAGAACCTGTAGAGTTCTCTCCATGATCTAGAATGTTTGGGATTGGGAAAGGCAATCTTGTTGTGGCCCTGTTTATATCTGAGTATATATGTGCTTTCGTGATGCAGAAATACTATGTGACTGCTTCTGCTGGGTAATAAATTTTGTATTATATTCTTCCTCTTTTGGAAGAAATGGTGAGACTTAGTTTAAAGAAGAGAACATAAAAACATCATGTAAAATTTAGCCAGACCATTTGCATCATGAAAAATAAAATATTAAAATTTACTGTATGAAAGGATGAAATTGACATTTTAATTTTTTGTTTTTGTTTACTTCTGATTTTTTCAATTGAAAAGGTTTTTTTTTAAGTTTTAGGGAACCCTTTGATGAGATCCCCCATTTATTTTGAAGGGTCTACACAAAACATGGAATAGATTCACAGGGTGAGGAAAGCTGGAAAGGACCTAAATTCTCATACCCTCTCTAGGTGCTACATTCCAGGCACCCAGTCTTCATCACCTGAAATCTTTCTGAGTCCTGCCTGCAGCTTTTGGATTTAATTACTGTGTTATCACAAAGGCATGTATAACTGCATTGTTATCTATAGGTAGTCAATCAGTCTGATCCTCTAATGAAACTTTGATCTTTCCTTTGACCAGCTTCTGCTCTGGGCTATCTGGGGCACATAGTCACTGATGAGCTGTTTCCTCTCAGTCATTTCCTGTCACTCTGAAGAATTCAAGTGTCTCAAGAGCAGTCTCTAAAACCCAGTAGCAGAGCACAATATAAATATTTCTTTCTATTTAATTGAAAAGTTTTGATATGCCATGTTTTTTGTTTTATTTATTTATTGTAGTTTTTTACCATTTTATTATTATTATCATTTATTAAAATTTATTCAATTTGTATCCTGGCTATGGTCCCCTACCTCATCTTCTCCCAATCCCACTCTCCCTCTCTCTTCTCAGTGTATGCCCCTCCCCTAGTCCACTTAAAGGGGAGATCTTCCTCCCTTTCTATCTGACCTTAGCCTATCAGGTCTCATCAGGACTGGTTGCATTGTGTTCTTCTTGGCCTGGGAAGGCTGCACCCCCAAGGGGGAGGTGATTAGAGAGCCTACCACTGAGTTCATGCCAGAGACATCCCCTGCTCCCCTCACTAGATAACCCACTAAAATCTATACTCCTAAAGCTAAACAACACGGAAGACTCTAGGGAAGATGCTCAATCCTCATTCAAAATGGCAAATGTGATAGATATCACAAGCAGAAGACAGTGAACGTGACAGGAGCCTACCACAAAGGACCTCTGAAAGACTCTACCCAGGAGGGTATCAAAGCAGAAGCTGAGACTCATAGCCAAACTTTGGGCAGAATTTATGGAATTTCATGAAAGGGGAGATAGAAAAACCTGGAGGATACAGGAGCTCCAAAAGGAGACCAACATGTCTAAAAAAAACCTGAGCTCTGGGGCCCTGAAGAGAATGACACCCCAGACTCCCTTCCTCTGATGTAGCCCATAGACTCAGATATGCCATGTTTTGTTGATATCCATGAGAAATAGAAGAGGATTGGGGTGCAGAGAAGAGGTAGGGATTGTTGGGAGAGGAGGAATGGAACTGTGGTCAGGACATAAAATAAATACTTTAAAATAAATACTTTAAATAAAAATAAACACATCATTGATGCAAAATGCAAACAAATGTAAGCTTTTTTCTATGAACCTAGACATACACGACTCTTGATATTTGTTAGTTATATAGGTCCTGTCATTCAGATCACCATATTAGGCCTTATCACATCTTATACAGACTTCCCTCCCCCCCCCCAGGTTACAGTAACATCAATATTCCTCTTAATTTACTGGTTCAGGCAACGTACAAGTCAAAATAGTCAATAAAATATAACTTAATTGACCTTTCTATGAAACATTGTGATAGGAATTTACCATGTAATCAGCACAAAATTTACTTCTTAAATGACGCTAGTCTCAAGCACTCAAGTTATCACTATGCTTAGCATCAGCTGGGTCCAGCAGATTTACATGAAAAGATAAAGAACATATAATGTCATCTCACATGTCGAAGATGACACGAAGGATATCATTATTATTATTGTTATTGTTGTTGTTGTTTCTTGAAACAAGATTTATCTCTCTGTATACCTAGCTTTCTTTGAACTCTGTAGAAAAGGTAAGTTTGATTCTCCCTCTAAAGAACTGGGGTTAAAGGCATGAACAACCACACTGAACAAGAGATCATTTTTAAATATCGAATGAAAATGTTCTCATATATGTTTTTGTGTAAATAAACATTGCTTTTATTTGAAATATATGTATGCTAAAGAAAATTATCTTGAAACAACTGACCATAATTCTGGTCTACTGATGTTGAAGGGGTAGATACTTTTCTATAATCCATGGTCTCACTAGATACAAGAACCTGGCTGTTTTCAGTACACATGGTTTTCTTCCTGTTAGGTGGACCTTGAGTTAAATTAAATTAGACAGCTGTTGTTTTCCACTAGCATATAGGTGTGTCTTAATACACCTTAATGCATATCTTATAACTTTTTTTTGGCTCCTTAGTTTCATAGCCAGGTAGAACTGTAAAAGTGCTTTTCTCCCGTGACATCTTGTGAAAAGATCTAGAACAATAGAAGACAGGCTGTGGGAAAGATGCTTCAGGTCAGATCCAACTAAAATCATTCTAGTCATTTGTCCTTTAGCATGTGATATCTTTAGAAACAGAAATCCAATCTCAAGCCCTGAGGCAAACAAAGGATACATCCATAATCTACATTTTTAGTGGGAGTCACATTGACTACTGTGATAACCCTTCAAATGTCAGTTTCTCAGGTATGGAATGTAAATATTCCTTTAGTTCTTGTGAAGAACATTGCCAGCCCCAGGGGCTTAAATTACAAACACACACCCACATATACTTTAACACAGATATTAAAATATGATTCCTTGAGATTTAACCAAACCACCTGTGTGTTACTTATTCTTCCTTATCCCTCTGTACTGATCACCCTCCTTCATCCTGTGTTCAGCCTCCTCCCCATTATTCCACTTCATTCCTC
The DNA here is from genome assembly GCF_030254825.1 of Meriones unguiculatus. Classification (NCBI taxonomy): domain Eukaryota; kingdom Metazoa; phylum Chordata; class Mammalia; order Rodentia; family Muridae; genus Meriones; species Meriones unguiculatus. Next base: position 51,433,507 of record NC_083363.1, read on the forward strand.
AAATCACCAGTATCCTGCTATCCTGGTCCCATCCAACCCTCTAGCTATGGTACCTTTATACTTTTATGGCTTCTGTGGATACTTCATGAGGTAAATGCTTATCTGAGGATCTGCGCGTGGGAAACACAGGCAAGAAGAGAACATCTGGTTCTCAGATCAGATCAAGGTAACTTGATCCGAGTTACTTCGCCTAATGTGACCTGTTCTAGTTTCATTCATTTACTTGCTATTCCATTTTTCATTACTCCGTAGTGATATTTCATTGTTCATATGCACCAATTTTTATTAGCCATTTATCTGTTGAAGGGCATTTAGATTGTTTCTATTTCCTGGCAATGGTGACTAGGTCAGCAATGAACATGGCTGAGGAAGTATCTGTGGAGTGTGACGGGGAGTTCTTTGAGCATGTGCCAAGGAGTGATATATCTGGGTCATTTGCTAGACAATCATAATTCTTTACTACATTCAAAAATCAGATCATTATACCCACAGATATGTGGAGCTACCACATATCATCAAAGGAGCTTCTCTTTATAGAAAATAAAGAGCACTAGAGAAAACCGCAACTGGGCACAATAGAGAAATGAATTGTAGGGTGTCCAGGCTAAAAGATATATCTTCATTATACATCCTGTATTTGTGGTCTAAAGAACAATATGTAAAAGGCAGGGGAAAGACTGTAAGAGACAGAATACCAGGAAAGCCACTGAGAAAGAGTAACTCATAGATATGGCTACATAATAAGACTGGAATATAGTAATGGCAGTGGGTATGTGTACATGGAGGGGATATTTTGCAGGCTCCCACACCTATAAAAATACAGAAAGGAAACCATTCACCGCTGAATTAACTTCTACCAGGCATGAGCGTCCTTATGAGCAGTCTAAAGTAGAGTGGTCAGCCTTGAAAGCATATGCACACAGACAACAAGAGGACTCACCAGGGTGTATCACATATATTTTTTCACACCCATAAATTATGTATATGGCAGTCACAAAAGAATCACAGCAAAAATCAACTTAGGAGTAGAGAAAGGCATTGAAGTTTACAGGAGGGGAGCTGGGAGGTTGGGAGAGAGGAAATGAAGGGGGAAGTTATGTAATTGCACTTCAATTCCAAATACACAAAAAAAATTAAAAAAATATAAAGAATTATTAAGTAAGGTCTAAAGGAATCCCATATCAAAGCAGATACTAAGACTCATGACCAAACCTTCAGCAGAGTGCAGGGAATCATATGATAGAAGGGGGAGTTAATATGATGTGGAAAGGATAGGAGCTCCACAAGGACCAAATATATCTGGGCGCAGGGGTCTTTTCTGAGACTGGCATTCCACCAAGGACCATGTATGGCTATAACCTAGAAACTGCTACTGCTCAGATTTAGCCCGTGGTAGCTCAGTAACCAATTGGTTTTCCATAGTAAGGAGAACAGGGACTATTTCTGACAGAAACTCAATGGCAGGCTTTTTGACCTCCCCAAGCCTCAAGGGAGGAGCAGTCCTGCTAGGGCGACAGAGGAGGACTTTGCAGACAGTCCTGAAGATACCTGATACAACAGGGCCATATGAAAGGGGGGGAGGTCCTCCCCAATCAGTGGACTTGGAATGGGGCAGGGAAGAGATGAAGGAGGGAGGGAGGGAGGGATTGAGAGGGAATGAGGGAGTGGGATACAGATAGGATACAGAGTTAATAAAACATAACTAATAATAAAAAAATAAAATCATATAAAATATATACAAGATATCATAATAAAAATTTAAACTATAAAACAAAATAATGATTTAAAAGGCCATTCAACAGGAAAAAAAATGAAAGTTATAGGAACAGGAAGGACAGCAGTTGTTTTTAAGGTTAAAAAGTAAACCACAACTTGCCATCAGAACAACATTGACTCTGATGATCTAAGTGAAGGAATACTATAGACATTGGGATCCATCTAAATATGCAGGAAACTTAGAATGGAAGTACACGTGTGGGTAGAAGAAACAGAAAATATAGGCTGGAACTCATCAACAGTTTCTTCACTTGCAATGTGAGTGGCTAATGGTATGGATAACACTTGTATCAGTAGGAAGGATGGAGAAGAAAGGAAACACCACAGCTGGACAATAAAATTATCAGGAAGCTAGAAATTGCAAACGGATTCTAAATGGGGATTCGAATGAATACCTTGCAAAAGAGCTTATTTTATTTTGTAATATCCCCGCTTAAAGTTCACAGTTCATAGTGATATTCTTTTTCATTTTACTTTCTCTATTCAGTTTACATACTGATTGCATCCTTTTCCTCCTCTCCTCCCAGCCTCACCCTCCTACCATCACCCTCCCACCCTCCTTCCCCCATCGTCTCCTTCCCCTTCTTTTTACACACATTGTGCCACCCTGCCACACCACTTCATGTCACATCAGGATTAAGCGCATTCTCTTCCACTGGGGCTAAACACAACTGCCCAGCTAGGAGAAAGTGATCCTATAGCAGACAACTGTGCCCATGTGAGTTAGAGCCTCCAATGCAGTTGCTAAGGGACCAGCACTTAGTCTGTGTTGTCATCAGTTCCAGGAGGATAAAGTGGTCACACCCTACAACCTTCCAAGCATTCCAAGGGAGGGAGGGGGCATTACCTTATCTACAAAATTTTTGACTCAAAATTAATACTGCCTACAGAATGGACAGGAATAAAGGGGTAGTAGAATTTGAGGAAATGATCAACCAATGATTGGCCCAACTTGAGATCCACCCTATGTGAAAGACAGTCCCTACATGATTTTTTATTTTAAATTTTTATATTAAATGCTGTTTAATATCCCAGCTGTAGCCCCCTCTTTCATCGCATCCCAATCCCACCCTCCCTCACTCATCTCCTCCCATGCCTCTCTCCAAGTCCACTGATAGGAGAGGTCCTCCTCTCCTTCCTTCTGAACCTAGCCTTTCAGGTTTAATCACAACTGGCTGCATTGTCTACCTCTGTGGCCTAGCAAGGCTGTTCTCCCCTCAGGGAGAGGTGATCGAAGAGCAGGCCAATCAGATTATGTCAGAGACAGTCCTTGCTCCCCTTACTAAGGAATCCACTTGGAGACTGAGCTGCCATTGACTACATCTGTGCAGTTCTAGGTTGTCTCCATGCATGGTCTTTGGTTGGAGTACCAGTCTCAGAAAAGACCCCAGGGCCCAGATTTCTTAGTTCCGTTCCTCTCCTTCTCGAATTCCTGTCCCCTACAGGCCTTACTATCCCTGGACTCTGCCCAAAGTTTGGTTATGAGCCTCAGCATCTGCTTTGATACTGTACAGGGTAGAGTCTTTCAGAGCCCCTTGTGGTAAGCTCTTGTCCTGTTTCCTATTTTCTCTCTCCTCTGATATCTGCCCAAGATCCACCTATAGCACTCCTAGCCATATATCCAAAATATGTTCAAGTCTACAATAAAGACATTTGCTCAACCATGTTCATAGCAGCTTTATTCATAATAGCCAGAATCTGGAAACAACGCAGATGTTCCTCTAATGAGGAATGGATACAGAAATGGTAGTACATTCACACAATGGAATAATACTCAGCAATTAAAAAAAAAAAAAAGAAAATCATGAAATTTGCAGGCAAATGGTAGGATCTAGAGTCATCCCAGAAGCAGAAAGACACACATGGTATATATTCACTTATCAGTGGATATTAGATATATAATATAGGATAAACATACTAACATCTATACACTTAAAGAAGCTAAGCAAGAAGGAGGACCCTGGATAAAATGGTCAATCCTCAATACCTACATTACTAATGATACTCTGCTAGGCTTGCAGACATGAGCGAAGCTAACTGTCTTGTGAGAGGTTCCACCCAGCTGCAGATGAAATTTTAATTTTTATTTTTTGTATTAATTAGAGTTTATCCACTTTTCATCCCTGCTATAACCCTCTCTCTCATTCCCTCCCAATCCCATCCTCTCTTCCCTCATCTCCTCCTAAATCTCTCTCCAAGTCCACTGATAGAGGAGGTCCTTCCATCTGATCCTAGCCTATCAGGTCTCATTAGGACTGGCTGCATTGTCTTCCTCTGTGGCATGGCTTTCCCCTCAGCTGGAGGTGATCAAATAGCCAGCCACTAAGTTCATGTCAGAGACAGTCCCTGTTCCCCTTAAGGACCCACTTAGATACTGAGCTGCCAAAGAAACTTGGATCAAAACGCCATCTATTAAAAAAAAAAAGTTGCTGAGACCCACAGCCAAAAATTAGATGGAGATCTGAGAATCTTGTGGAAGAGTTGGGTGAAGCATAGAGGGGACCTGGAGTATACAAGAACTCCACAAAATGACCGACAGAGTCAACTAACCTAGGACCCTGGGAACTCACAGTAAATGAATTACCAACCTAAGCGCATGCACCGACTAAGCAACCTACACTTATGAAGCTTATGGTGATAATCTTTATCCCCTTTTTCTTTTAACTTTATTTATAATTAAAATTTATTATTATTAAACTCTTCACAGGTTTTATTATATACTGTGTTATATATAATACATCAATTTAGATATTATTTAACCTACTTTGTTGTAGGTGAATATGATTCAATAATTCTGTCTAACTATATTTTTATACTCATTAAAATACAATGTTCCATAGTCTGAGGTTCATCTATAAACCCTATCGCTTTCTCTTTGTTCTCTGGGAAACCACTTGTGAAGAGTTTAAAGTTCCTTGTCATATGCAGAAATGGCAGTTATCTGGGAAGTTTAAGTCCTTGATTTGACTATATATGTGATTATATATGTATGCATATACAGATAGAAATACATTATAAATATATGTATATGTGTATGTATATACATATAAATATACATTATACATATGGATACATAGATATCCAGCATTGTGGTGAATGATTATAATTCCAACTCTTGAAGAAGAACATGGAAGGAACATGAACTTGAGAGCAGAGACTATATAGCAAGTTCAAACTCAATCCATCTTACATGGTAACACCATTTAAAAAAATGGTGATTACAAAGTAATAGTTAAATAAAATATTTCACTCAGTTGCTATCATGGAATAATAATGGAAAATAAAGAAGACTTTGTTAAAAGAGGATGTCTGAGATATTTTTGTTCTTAAAAGTTGCTCCTTTGCCAGTTAAAAATTGTCCTGAATTCATGATCATATGGGAAACACTCGCTTGAATCAGTGGGTTATAAAATGGAAGCAGGAGAGTGAGTGTGGGAGACTGAGTTCTAGGAGAAAGTGGAGATGGTTTAGTGAGAGATTGTAGCACTTTAAGAAAGTTGAATATAGGGAGTGGAGATTGGATGCCATCTAAGGACATTATATTCAAGTATGAATTAACAAATAATTAGTTAAGAAAAAAGCTGATAATATATTCCATGTGTGAAAAAGAGGTTTTAGCATGACCATTAGTACATTTCTGTTCTTGTATTTATTGTAATTATAGCACTGATGATAGAAAATGTCTCTGACAAAGATCCAACATGCTTTCATGATAAAAAGTCCTCTACATTGGACTTTAAGAAATTTAACTCAACACAATAAGTGATATAAATGGTAGTTCCAAACACATTATTCTAAGTGGAGAAAAACCAAAAGCAATCCAAATAAAATCAGGAATTAATTCAGGATGAAATTATCCCAACTCTTTTTCTAGTGTACTTTATATACTACATGAAGGAAGAAATGAGTCATGAGAAGAAAATTAAACATATACAAATAGGAAAAGAAACAAATTGTCCCAATATTCAGATGATAGGCTATTATACTTTTGCATCCCAAGAATTCAAAAACTTCTAGAAAGAACTGACATTTTCAGTAAAGTGGCAGGGTATGAAATCATTAGTACAGTATACTTTTTATACACTGACAACCAACAAACTAAAAGGATCTTAGAAATAACCCATTTACAATAGTTTCAAAGGCAATAAAACATCTTGAAATAAAGCTAACCAAGGAAATGAAGAAAATATAATGAAAACTTCAAATACTTGATCAAAAAAAAATTGAACAAAAAAAATTATGATGCTGCCAGTCCTCATGAGACCTGATAGGCTAGGGTTAGATGGAACAGGAAGAGGACCTCCTCTGTCAGTGGACTGGGTGAGGAAAAGAGGGAAGAAGGAGGGTGAGATTGGGAAGGGACGAGGGAAGGAGCAACAATGGGGATACAAATTGAATAAATTGTAATAATAAAAAAATTAAAAACTACAAAATGAAAATGCATCATGTTCATGGGTTCAAAGATTTATGAATATAAAATGGCTATTCTAAGATGTTGAAAATGTATGTAGTTGTTAGTATAATATTGCCACATGGCTTTGAAGTATTTCATGCAACAGGCTCTTTGTGACATTGATACTTAAAATAATTTTTTAAATGTGAAAAAAATGACAATTCTATCAAAAGCAATTTACAAATTCAATGCAATTCGGATAAAATATCTTCAATATTCTTCAGAGAAATAGAAAAAAAAATAGTAAAATTCATATGAAAATAAAAAGACCCTGGATAGCCAAAGCAATCAAAGAAAAAGAAGAATGCTGGATGAACATTCATCCTTAAATTCAAGATATTATGCAGCTTTGTCATAAAACAATATTGCCTTGCACAAAAATAGACATGTAGACCAATGGAATAAAATAGAAGCCCCAAACATGTAAACCCACAGTTACAACTATTCATACTTGACAAAGAGTCAAACAACATACACAGGAAAAATGTTAGCACCTTCTACAACCTGTGCTTAGAAAACAGGATGCCAACATACAACAGAATGAAACTATGTCTATATATCACCCTTCCTAAAAAATCTAGATTCAAGACCTCATGTTGAAATCTGAAACACTAAAACTGCTAGAAGAAAACCTTGGAAGTGGCCTTCTAGCTATAGGTGTATAAAAGATCTTTCTGGATATTTGCTAAGTAATTATTGGCAGCCATCAACAACTTATGCCTTTCAAACCTAAGATAGCATAGAAAGTAGAGAATTTAAGTATTGACACTTACTGTCTTGGAAAGATTCAGAAAACAGCCAAGAAGAATCATGGCTGGAGGAAAATGCAACTGAGAGAGTTCTTGAGAGATCAGACTCTAAGATTTATCTTTAAAAAATGATTATAGCTAAGACATTCATTTTTGAAATACAGTCTGAATATAAAACTTTTGATGTTTAAAAACCATAGTTTCCTGCCAGGTTTGCTGGTTCATGCCTATAATCTTAGTTCTTTGAAGCTTGGATTTCCAAGAGTCCTTGTGAAGACTAGGCTGCACAGTAATATTCAAACAAGCAGGGCAATAATGTGAGACTTCAATTGAAATATAATCAATATCAACACAAAATGATATTCTCAAGGTCATGAAAGTTTTTGTAAGTAGTATTGTCTTACAAAGTTATTGAACAGCCTAAAACAGAGTTATCAGCACACTGAATAAAAGTTGAACTGTAAGAAAAACCTAACCTCTTTGGATAGGCATTTTTCTTTTGGACCAAGAAAAATAAGTGTGAGCCTCTGTAAGGTCTTGAGAAGAATAATCAAATATATTGTAGAAATTCCTCTGTAAAGGCAAGTCAAAATTGAGGATGAGGGTTGGAATAAGTTATTTAAAACAGAGAGTAAGTTAGCTAAAATAAAATAGTACTTTGAGAATTAAACGTTAGCAAATACTAGAATAGAGAACAAAATGAGTCTAACTTTCAAAATTACATTTTTTTTTCAAAAATATGTATTTATGGGGAGTGATGTTTCCAATGGTTATGATGTTTCCAAATTTCCAAATGTATAATTGGGATTTTCAGCTGCCTCATGTTGGGGAGAATATTGAAGCAGGTTAAATAGAAGCAGGAAAGAGTCCATATCTTAATTTTGTTGATTCTGCATATCTTATATACTCTATGGTAAGACAATGCTACCTTTCCTGATTAGATTCAGATATCACCAGATTCAGAAAAATTTAAATAGCATTCTATGTTATACCTAACCATAAAAGAAAGAACCTGAATTTCTACAAAATCAGAAGTGAAAGACATTATGCAACTCCAAGAAAAACTAACAGTCTATTTCTGGATGAAAATTGGGAAAAAAGAGAAATCAAGGTCTTTTTAAAAAATTATTCTTACAATTGAGAACAAATGAAAATGCAACATAATACAGACAGTCCTAAAAAGAAAGTTTATAGCAATAAGATTTTACAGGAAAATTTGGTAAATCAAAAGTCAGTAAGATATTTCCTACTGCCCATTAAAATTTTCTTTTGTCTCCTTAGAACTGCCCAGGCCTAGTCCCACTCTGTGTGACACAAATAGTTCTAGAGGTGCGGACTTTGATATCAAGTTGCCAGCATGGCTAGCTCCTTTGATGTGGAGATGGATACCTTCTTCCTTTTGCATTCTAGGGTATCCTCTGGGGGGTCGTGTCAAAATTGCCTTCTTATAAGAGCCCATCACATTTCACGAGAGCACACATTAATGACCCCATTTGAACTTAATCACCACGGTGAAGTATCTTCAAATGAAACTTAATTCTGAGGTCACTCAGCTTTTTAAGGGAACAAAATTTAGTGTTTAAGAGTGTTTGTTTTCCTTTCATATCTGTACAATGCGCATGCATCCATAAAATTGAAAAGGACAATATCTGAGCGGAGGTTTCAGGTCCTCTCCGTGCATTGTCTTTGGTTGTGATATCAATCTCTGCAGGGACCCCGGGGCTCAGTTTTGTTGGCTCTGTTGGTCTCCTTTCAGAGCTCCTGTCCCCTCCAGGTCTTTCCATCTCCCCCTTCTTTCATAAGATTCCCGGCACTCTGCCCAATGTATGGCTTTGAATCTCAGCCTCTGCTTTGAAACCGCGATTAGTAAAGTCTTTCAGAGTCCTGCTGTGGCAGGCTCCTGTCCTGCTCTCTCGCTGTCTACTCCTGTCTCCAATGTCAATCACATTTGTCCTTCTGAATGAGGATTGAGCATCTTCCCTAGGGTCTTCCTTGTTGTTTAGCTTCTTTAGGAGTATAGACTTTACTATGTTTATTCAATATTATGTTGCTAATATCCACTTATGAGTGAGTACATAGCAATGTGTCTCTCTGCCTCTGGGTTATCTGGATGATCTTTTCTAGTTTCCACCATTTGACTGCAAATTTCATTCTTTCCTTGTTTTTAATAGCTGAGTAGTATTCTGGAGAGGACCTAAAACCCTGGCTCAGATGTAGCCCATAGACTCAGTCTCCAAGTGGGTTTCCTAATAAGGGAAAGTCTGAGGATAGGTAGGGACATGTGTAAAACAGCAAAACACTGTACACAAGCCATATGTAAACCATACTCAGATTATTACCCATAGGTAATTATAATGAAGAGTCCATTGATTACACTTCATCACTTAATACAGATACTAAGCCAATAATTGTTATTATATATTGCCTAGAGATACAAACACAAAAATATTAAAATATAGTAAGTATATTAAAAACTAGCTGGCATAATTGAGGAGCATATCCAGGAAATTATACATTTCTCATGAAAAGTTTTCATCTATATGTTCAGGAAATTGAAAAGTATCTATCGTCCTTTTATCTTAATAGTTATTTAATTATGTGTTATAAAATGGATAAACAAATAAATGTAATGATTATAAGTGTTGTATTTGTTAATTAATATTTACTATTGATATTTCTTTTAGTAAAGCTGTGGTTAATCCTAAACAGCTGTATAACCAAATCACCACACAGAGACTAAGATTTATTTTGTTAACCTAGAACACAATGCTGGGCAAGTTACTCCGAACTAAACCTCAAAGCCTGCAAAGTTCCTACCATTCAGATTCACCCATTATACTTGCTTTTAGTGATATCTTAGGTCCATTTCATTTTTCCACATTGTTCCAAGACCTGTCCTACAGCTGCTGCTCTCCCCGTTTATCTCCTCTTCTCCCTCCTACTCCTTACTCTCCTCCTGCTTCTTTCCTCTCCTCTTACTCTCAACCAGGATGTCCCACCCTATCTTTTCCATTGCTCACCATTGGGGCTGGTTGTTTTAATTGACAAATTTGATTGGTGGCATGTTTTCACAAACTTGAGACAGGTGATGCTTAGAATAAACATCACAATGCAATGTCAGGATTGAATCCAGATAGTCGAGGAGAGAAATCAGCATTTGAATGAACAAGGGTAAGGTGTATACATTCCAAAAGAACATTATACTAATATATAGGTTAGGCATCATAAATGATTTTTTTAAAAAGCAAAATACCTTTCTTGAAAAGTATTAAATACAAAAGAAAAAGAAAAACGTACCTTTGCCTTAGCTGTGTAACTTATAAGAAGAGAACAAAACTGTTTGTTCTCAAATGCCCATGACTAGAATCATCATGCTGAAACTGGAACATGAGTAAATCTTTAAAAACATTGCACCAAGAAAATTAAGCACAACATCACAAACAGAAGATTCAAAGTCATTGTTTACAGAATTTCTTAAGATACGAACTATTCAAGTATCACACATATTTGGAGCATGCTTTCCCTGCTTTAAACAGCAAACAATAACTTCAATAAATTCATTCTCAAAGGATTTAACTGCAGAAAAATAAACATTCAAAAAATATTAAAGACAATCTCCCACTCTTCTAAAATATATTTGTAATTAGAAATAGCAATTTGTTTGGTTAGTTATATAATTGTGTGTCCTGTGCATGCATGCGTGTGTGCACACTCACTATGACAAGAACATGGAGGATGTTATCTTAGTTACTGTTCTATTGCTGTGAAGAGACACCATGATCAAGACAACTGTGGTGGTGGGTGCGGCTGAAATCAACACTGGAAAACACCAGTCTTGCATTCCAAAAGTATTGTCAACTATTTAGTTTTAGAAAATTATTTCATTGAAATCATACAACAGGTATGCTTTTTATTTCACTGCAATATCCCTATAGGTGTACAAAATATAGTAATCAATTGTAACACAAGGAAGAAAAGGTTTTATATAACATAGTTGTCTGTAATAGTTGTCACAAATTTTCTGATATTTTCATAATGGTCATCTATATGTATTGCTTGAAAACCATGGGCCATATTTTAGGTCAAAAGAGCTATCATCCATCTTCCCCTTCTTCCATAGGATTCCCTGCACTCTGCTCAAACTTTGGCTATAAGTTTCAGCATCTGCTTTGATACTCTGATGGATAGTCGTTCAGAGGTCCTCTGTGGAGGCCCCTGTCCCTTCCCTGTCTTCTCCTACTTCTGATGTCTATCCTGTTTGCTCCTCTGAAGGAGTATTAGGCATCTTCCCTAGGGTCTTCCCTGTTGTTTAGCTTCTCTAGGACTATAGATTTTAGTATGTTTATCCTATGTTATATGACTAATATCCACATATAAGTGAGTATATACCGTGTATGTCTTTCTGCTTCTGGGTTACCTCACTCAGAATGATCTTTTCTAGCTCCATCCATTTGCATGCAAATTTCATAATTTATTTGTAATTATTTGCTGACTTGTATCTCATTGTGTAAATGTACAGCAATTTCTGTATCCTCTCTTGAGATACAGTTAGGTAAATGGTCTTAGATTAATAAAAACATCATTAAATGCTAACGATAAAGAAAGAAACAAAGAAAACATGTAATTTTGAGCTCATGGTTCCAGGGAATACCAGAGGCCATGACTGTCATGGCAGAAAGCACACAGACAGGGCACTGGGGCAGTAGGTGAGAGCTTCTCAACTTGATTCACAGACAGCAGGCAGGGTGGGGAGGAGGAAGTTGCTTTGACCCAGCTACCACAGAGGGCCTCTGAAAGACTCTACCTAGCAGTGTATCTGAGCAGATGCTGAGACTCATAACCAAACCTTCAGCAGAGTGTAGGGAATCTTATGAAAGAAGGGGGAGTTGGTATGACCTGGAGAGGACAGGAGCTCCACAAGGACCAAATATATCTGGGCACAAGGGTCTTTTCTGAGACTGTTTCTCCAATCAAACTTTATTTTCAACGCCACACTTTCTTCAACAAAGCCATGTCTACTCTCTCCCAACAGTTCCACGGCATGATGACCATGACCTTCGTCAACATAGGTAAGGTAGCAAAACTGTATAGCTGCAAACTTCTTTGTTACTGTGAACTCTAAAATTTTATACCAGTTTTACTGAGATAATAATTATTTTCTGAATCCTGGTAATATTTTCCGTATTTGTAAATGAAGAATCTATAGCCAAATTCAGATAGAGACAAAGACAGACAGACAGACAGACACACACACACACACACACACACACACACAGACAGACAAATACATAAACACACACACAACTTACCAAATGTAAGTTTTAAGTTTTTACTCTTTAAAATGTAAAAAGTTTTATTATATTTTCATTTTCTCTGAGTTCTAACTCACTACAAATATAACTATAGAACAAACATATTATACCTGACAATGTTAATATCTTCTGGCATACCATGCTTAAAACCTGAATATTCTTAAACCTTTATATTCCACTGATGATAATTTATTCAGTTGTGAATATTTGAGTATAATTTTCTGAAAAATCTCATGAAAATTTCTTACAATATTTTGTCATTTATTATATCACTTAATTAATTGTGATAGAAATAGAGATAAAATAGATGGAACAATTAAAATTTACTACTTAGGGTTATAAAATATTAATTAGAATGTTAAAATACAGGTGATGAATTTAATATCAATAAAGGATATAATCAGGATTTATTCCTCTCAATGTATCATGCCTGAAGGTTTGATGATGGGGCTCTAATTATGAATTTTGTACTAAGTCCTCAGTATCAACCTTCAGTTTTTCTGTGAATATATTTGCTCTTCTTGCCTAGTAAAACCTTGCCATTATTCCAGTATTGTTGTCCATTGTTTATAGTGGAAATCGCAATTACTGAATAATAGCAAAACTATCATCTGATCTTCGAGTAAATAAACATGAAGAATCATTGTATAACAGCACCCCTAAGATGATGTCAAAGGAGAAAAGTTAGAACCAGGCTTCTCACTATCTGTTTTCATAAACTGTTCGTTCTCTGAGGCAAGTGATATTCATTTAAACCATTTAAAGGTTATGTGGAGACATTCTGAAAGGATATAGTGCAAATTCAACCAGATGTTGGTGATACTTGGAGATGCCTCTAACATTAGTGTGGGGCAAGTATTGCTTTGGATATTGACTTTGGATAGACTGACATATAAGCTCAAGTTCCTATAGGCTATTCATAGTAGTAATTCTGGACACATGGATATAAGATTTCTGAAATATGTTTAACCTATATTGTGGAATTGATAGGCAAGGAATCACAGAAGTTACAACCTAAAATAAAAACAGTGCAGTGAAGCAGGCAATAAGATGAATTTTTTTTCTTTTACAGAAAATTCAATCTTTTCTTTTTTAAAATAATTTATTCAATTTTGTTCTTTGTGCATCAGTACAAAGTTGTCAGGATTGCAGTTACAGACAGTTGTGAGATGCCTTGTGGGTGCTGGGAATTGAACCTGGTTGCTATGGAAGAGCAGGCAACGCTCTTAACCACTGAGCCATCTCTTCAGCCCCGAATCTTTCTTTTCTTACTAATTTCTCAAATAATCTTGAACCTATCAACTGACCCATGACTAATATGCAGAATAGATGCTTACCAGCCATTAAAATTTTTGTGAATATTTCTTACTTTCTTTTGTCTTTCTGACAATTTTATGTACTATAAGGTCAATTGTCTCTCAAAAGTGTATTATCTTTACTTATTTATCTGGTTAGTTCAGGATCCAGTAAATTTTCTCTTAAATAAATATATCTTAAAATATGATTACTTAAAATATGGGAAGTAAAATGTTCCTTCCTGTAGTGCCATAACCACAAGATGAGGAGTGAAATAATAAAATCAAAATAAATTGTAGGTTTCTATTTATATTCTTCATATATGTATATATATATTATAAATTTTCTAATATGATATTTTATCTATCCCCCTCCCCACTTTCTAATGATAATAGGTTAAAATATAGTTTTGTATGGGCTACATCTGAGCAGGGGGTCTATGTTCACTTTTTGTAAGGTCATTGGTAGATGCATCAGTCTCTAAAGTCTCCTGCCGGCCCTGCTCTTTTTGGCTTATTTAGTCTCCTGTGTGGCTCCTGTCCCCTCCGAGTCTTTTTATATCACCCTTTTGCCACAAGACACCCTGTTCTCTGTCCAAGTTTGGCTGTGAGTCTTTGTTTCTACTTCAGTCGTCTGCTGGTTGGGTCTTGAAAAGGGCATCTGCGGAAGGCTCCCATCCTGTTCCCTCTATTCTCTTCTTCCAGTGTCTATCCTGTTTGTCCTTCTGAATGAAAATTAAGCATCTTCCCTAGGATCATCCTTGTCATTTACTTCTTTAATTCTGTAGATTTTAGTATGTTTATGTCATATAATATGTCTAATATCCACTTGTAATTGAGTATATACCATACATGTCTCTCTGATTCTGGGATATCTCAGGATGACCCTTCTAGTTTCATCTGTTTGTCTGCAAATTTCATGATTTCCTTCTTTTTAATAGCTGAGTATTCAATCTCCATGTGGATTCCCTAGTAAGAGAAAAAACAGTCTCTGACATGAACTAAGTTCCCCGCTCCTTGGTCACTTCTCTGTGGTAGGGAGACCTAGCTATCGCACAGAGGAAGAGGATCCAGACAATCCTTAAGGGACCTGATAGGCTAGGATCAGAGGGAAGGAGAGAAGGAGGAGGACTTCCCCTATAAGTGGACTTGGGGAGTGGCATGGGAGGAGATGAGAGAGGAAGCGTGGGATTGGGAGAGGACAATGAAGAGGGCTACAGCTGGGATACAACGTGAATAAACCGTAATTAATAAAAATATAAATAAATTTTAAAAATTGCTCGAGGAATATAGTATTGACAGTGGTTCTATATTTCAACTCTAATTCTACTTCTCTTTGGAAAAGAAAGAGAAATAAGGGGGCAGAGCCAAGATGGCGACTAGCATGCACAGTTTCTGAGCTGTGGAAGAGCTGAACGCCTGAGTTGCTGAGTGTAAGGAGCTCTGAAGCCAGGAAAACAATGGTGAGGCTTTCTAAATGACAGGTAACATCTCATGAGTTTAGAACTTTGGTCTTGGGTCACCTGAGGACTTGTTTAGAGAAGGAGAGAAATGATCCTTTGATCTCCCGGCACTCCCCTTTCTTGGACCTCCCTCCTCCTCGGCACAGTGGACTCACCAAGATTCTCAGCTCAGACCTAACTGCCTGGCATCTGCAGCTGCTGAAGCGGAGCTCCTAGCCCCTTAGCGGCAACTGCCAGCAGTACTGGTCTCAGAGTCCCAGACCCACACAGCGCCATTCTCCTAGGATACCAGGTCAACTAGCCACCATGCTGGCTCCACAGCGTCTCTCAGCCACTGACTGTAAGGCCCGCCCAATCAATCAGTGACAGATAATATACTATATACTCACCAAAGCCAGGCAGAAATGCCATACAAACTAGGCACACAAGGCGCTGGGACTCCCAAGCTTGGAGAGCACAGTGGAGAGCGCCTAGGATGTCCCAGAAAGCAGCTGGACTGGCAATCCAGTCTCCAGCTACAGCAGGACTTCCTAACCTGGTGGCAGCAGCAGCACTGAGCAGGCAGAGGACATCAGTCCTCCAGCATAAGACCAACCAGGGCCAAAACAGAGAACAGAGAGCCCAGATACCCTGATCCCTGCCGATGTGACCTGCTTGAGAACTCCAGCTGCAGTGGGACTTCCTAACCTGGCAGCAGCAACAGCAGCACTGAGCAGGTGGAGCACATCAGTCCTCCAGCATAAGAACAAGCAGGGCCAAACCAGAGAGCAGAGAGCCAGGATACACCAATCCCTGCTAAAGTGACCTGCTTGAGGGTACAGATAATCCACCAATGCACATGGTGAGGCCATGGGACCTCTCTCAGCTTCCTGAAGAGCTCTCTAGATGTCAGAGAGAGAAAGTACCAGTATGAACTGCAGAATCCAAAAACAAACAGGGAAGGTTTCAGATAAGCCAATGGCCAAGGATAGGCAAAAGAACACATCCAACATAAACCAGGACATCATGACTTCACCAACAACCCCCAAAATTGATGGATACTCCAATTCATCAGAAGCACAGAAAAATGACTTTAAAGCTATGCTTATCCAATTATATGAGGCTCATAAACAGGAAACAAACAATTCTCTCAGAGCAATAACCATGCAAATTCAGACAGTTAAAGAGGAAATGAACAAATCTATCAAAGATTTGGCCAGTCAATTGGAGGTAAAGAAAGAGGAAATGGACATAATTCTTAGGGAGGAAATGAACAAAAAAAAAAAATAGAGACTGTCATAGAGAGACAGGAATCCTCATTCAAACAGATGAAGGAAATGGTGCAAGTCGTGAAAACAGAATTAGAATCAATAAAGAAAACACAAACTGAGAAAAACCTTCAGCTGGAAAACTTGGAGAAAAGATGAGGAGCCACAAAGGTGAGCATCACCAATAGAATACAAGAGATGGAAGAGAGAATCTCTGGAGCTGAAGATACACTCGCAGAAATTGGTACTTCTCTCAATGGAAAAGTAAAATCGGAAAATTCCCAAAAACAAAATATCCAAGAAATGAAGGATGCCATGAAAAGACGAAATCTAAGAATCATAGAAATTGGTGAAAAAGAAGACTCCAGGCTCCAAGGTCCAGAAAATATTTTCAAGAAAATCATAGAAGAAAATGTTCCCAACTTAAAGAAAAAGATATCCATAAATATGCAAGAGGCCTACAGAACAACAAATAGACTAGACCAGAAAAGAAACACATCATGTCACATCATAGTCAAAACACTAAATCTACAGAACAAAGAAAAGATATTAAAAGCAGCAAGGGAAAAAGGCCAAGTAACATATGAATGTAGACCTATCAGAATCACACCGGACTTCTCATCAGAAACTATGAAAGCCAGAAGGGCCTGGGCAAGTATCATGGAGACTCTAAGAGATCACAAATGTCAACCCAGACTACTATACCCTGCAAAGCTTTCAATCAACATAGATGGAGAAAACAAAATATTCCGTGACAAAACTAAATTTATGCAATATCGACACAGAAAACCAACCCTACAGAAGATACTAGAAGGAAAAACTCCAATCCAATGAAAACAACTTCACCCTAGAAAACATAGCATACAGATAATGTCCCAACAAAAATGAAAAGAATACAAGCAAAGAAACACGGTAAGACCACCAACTCCAATATAAAAGGAAGTAAAATTCATTGGTCACTATTATCTATCAACATCAATGGACTCAACTCTCCAATAAAAAGACTCAGACTAACAGAATGGGTGCAGAAACAGAATCCAACTTTCTGCTGCATCCAAGAAACATACCTCCGCAAAAAAGATAAACACTACCTCAGAGTAAAGGACTGGAAAAAATGACTTTCAAGCAAACAGACCCAGAAAACAAGCTGGGGTAGCTATCCTAATATCTAAGAAAATAGACTTTCAACCAACATTAATCAAAAAAGATGAAGAGGGACATTACATTCTCATCAAAGGAAAAATCCACCAAGAGGACATCACAATTCTGAACATCTATGCCCCGAATACAAGAGTGCCTACATTTATAAACAAAACATTACTAAAACTTAAATCACACATTGATCCCAACACCTTGATAGTGGGAGACTTCAACACCCCACCTTCACCAAGGGACAGATCATCCAGAGAGAGGCCTAATAAGGAAATAAAGGCACGTACAGAGGTCCTGAATCAAATGGACCTAATAGATGTCTACAGAACTTTCCACTCAAACACAAAAGAGTATATCTTCTTCTCAGCACCTCATGGAACCTCTCCAAAATAGACCATATAGTTGGTCAGAAAGCAAGCCTCAACAGATACAAGAAGATTGAAATAATCCCCTGTATTCTATCTGACCACCGTGAAATAAAGCTGGACATCAACAACAATGGAATTAGAAAAAAGCCTACAAGCACATGGAAACTGAACAACTTGCTGTTCAATGATAGCTGGGTTAAGGAAGAAATAAAGAAATAAATTAAAGACTTCCTAGAATTCAATGAAAATCAAGGTACAACATACCTTAATTTCTGGCACACAATGAAAGCAGTGCTCAGAGGAAGAAGCACTAAGTGCCTTCAAGAAGAAATTTGTGACATCTCATACAAGCAACTTAATGGCCCAACTGAAAGCCCTAGAGAAAAAAGGAGCAAATGCACCCAAGAGGAGCCCATGGCTAGAAATAATCAAACTCAGGGCAGAAATCAATCAACTGGAAACAAATAAAACTATTCAAAGAATCAATGAAATCAAGAGCTGGTTCTTTGAGAAAATCAACAAGAGAGACAAACCTTTAGCCAAAGTAACTAAAAGGCATAGAGAAACTATCCAAATCCGCAAAATCAGAAATGAAAATGGGGATATAACTACAGACTTCAAGGAAATCCAAACAATCATTATGTTGTACTACAAAAGCCTATATGCCACAAAATTCGAAAATCTAAAAGAAATGGACAATTTTCTTGATAGATTCCACTTACCAAAATTAAGTCAAGTTTAGGTAGAAATATTGAATAATCCTATATCCCCCACGGAAATAGAAGCAGTCATCAACAGTCTCCAAAAAAAGCCCTGGGCCAGAAGGATTCAGTGCAGAATTCTACCAGACCTTCAAAGAAGTGCTAACTCCAATCCTCTCCAAACAATTCCACATAATAGAAAAAGAAGGAACTTTACCAAACTCATTCTATGAAGCCACAGTCACCTTGATACCTAAACCATCAAAGACCCAACAAAAAAAGAGAACTTAAAACCTATCTCTCTTATGAACATTGATGCAAAAATACTCAATAAAATATTTGCAAACCACATCCAAGAACACATCAAAGATATCATCCACCATGAGCAAGTAAGCTTCATCCCAGGCATGCAAGGGTAATTATACATATGGAAATCCATCAATGTAATCCACCACATAAACAAACTGAAGGAGAAAAACCACATGATCATCTCCTTAGATGCAGAAAAAGCATTTCATAAAGTCCAACACCCATTCATGTTTAAAGTCTTGGAGAAATCAGGGATACAAGGCACATACCTAAACATAGTAAAGGCAATACACAGCAAGCCTATAGCCAAAATCAAACTCAATGGAGAGAAACTTAAATCAATTCCACTGAAATCAGGGACAAGACAAGGCTGCCCACTCTCTCCATATCTCTTCAACATAGTACTTGAAGTCCTAGCCAGAGCAATAAGACACCTAAAGGAGATCAAGGGGATACAAATCAGAAAGGAAGATATCAAAGTGTCACTATTTGCAGATGATATGATAGTATACATGAGCGACCCCAAAAATTCAACCAGAGAACTCATGCAGCTGATAAACACCTTCAGCAAAGTGGCAGGATACAAAATGAATTCAAAAATTCAGAAGCCCTCCTGTATACCAAAGACAAAAGGGCCGAGATAGAAATCAGGGAAACCACACCCTTCACAATAGCCACTAATAACATAAAATACCTTGGGGTGACACTAACCAAACAAGTGAAAGACCTGTTTGAGAAAAACTTCAAGTCTCTAAAGAAAGAAATTGAAGAAAATATCAGAAGATGGAAAGATCTCCCATGCTCATGGATTGGTAGGATTAACATTGTGAAAATGGCCATCCTGCCAAAAGCAATCTACAGATTAAATGCAGTTCCCATCAAAATACCAACTCAATTCTTTTCAGACCTTGAAAAAAACATTCTCAGCGTCATATGGAGAAACAAAAAACCCAGAATCTTCAAAACTATCCTGTACAACAACAGATCATCTGGAGGTATCTCCATCCCCAATATCAAGCTGTACTACAGAGCAATAGTAATAAAAACTGCATTACATTGGCATAGAAACAGAAAGGAGGATCAATAGAATGGAATAGAATACCCAGAAATAAACCCACACACCTATGAATACTTGATTTTTGACAAAGAAGCCAAAATGATTCAATGGAAAAAAGAGCATATTGAACAAATGGTGCTGGTCCAACTGGATATCTACATGCAAAAAATGAAAATAGATCCATATTTAATCTTTCTGCACAAAACTAAAGTCCAAGTGGATCAAAGACCTCAACAGAAAACCAGACACATTAAATCGGTTAGAAGAAAAAGTGGGGAACAGTCTAGAACTCATTGGAACAGGGGACAACTTCCTGAACAGAACACTAACAGTACAGGTTCTAAGAGCAACAATCAATAAATGGGACCTCATGAAACTGAAAAGCTTCTGTAAAACAAAGGACACTGTCATCAAAACAAAATGACTGCCTACAGATTGGGAAAGAATTTTCACCAACCCTATATCTGACAGAGGGCTAGTATATATAAAGAAATAAAGAAGCTGAAAATCAACAAACCAAGTAATCCCATTAAAAAATGGGGAACAGAGGTAAACAGAGAACTCTTGATAGAGGAATATCGAATGGCAGAGAAACACTTAAAAAAATGTTTAACCTCATTAGCAATTAGAGAAATGCAAATCAAAACGACCCTGAGATTTCACTTACAGCCATCAGAATGGCCAAGGTCAAAAACTCAAGTGACAACACATGCTGAAGAGGTTGTGGAGAAAGGGGAAGCCTCCTCCACTGCTGGTGGGAATGTAAACTTGTACAACCACTCTGGAAAGCAATCTGGTGCTTTCTCAGACAACTAGGAACAGTGCTTCCTCAAGATCCAGCTATACCACTCGTAGGCATATATCCAAAAGAGGCTCAAGTACACAACAAGGACATTTGTTCAACCAGGTTTGTAGTAGCTTTATTTGTAACAGCCAGAACCTGGAAACAACCCAGATGTCCATCAAAGGAGGAATGGATACAGAAGTTGTGGTACATTTACACACTGGAATACTGCTCATCAACCAAAATGGAGGAAATCATGAAATTTGCAAGCAAATCGTGGGATCTAGAAAAGATCATCCTGAGTGCAATATCCCAGAAGGAGAAAGACAAACATGGTATATACTCACTTATTTAGACCTACAAGATATGATAAACATAATGAAATCTATACAACTAAAGAATATAGACAAGAAAGTGGACATGGCATAAGATGATCAATCCTCACTTAGAAAGACAAATGGGATGTGCATTGGACATATGACAGGAGTCTACTGCAGAAGGAATCTTAAAGACTCTCCCTGGCAGTGTTTCAAAGCAGATACTAAGACTCATGACCAAACCTTCGGCAGAGTGCAGGGAATCATATGAAAGAAGAGGAGTTAATATGATGTGGAAAGGATAGGAGCCCCACAAGGACCAAATATATCTAGGCACAGGGGTCTTTTCTGAGACTGACACTCCATCAAGGACCATGTATGAATATAGCCTAGAACCTTTGCTTGGATGAACCCCTGTGGTAGCTCAGTAACCAATTGGTTTCTCATAGTAAGGGGAACAGGGACTATTTTTGACAGGAACTCAATGGCGGGCTCTTTGATCTCCCCACCCCCCCAAGGGAGGAACAGTCCTGCCAGGCCACAGAGGAGGACTTTGCAGCCAGTCCTGAAGATACCTGATAAAACAGGGTCAGATGAAAAGGGAAGAGGTCCTCCCCAATCCGTGGACTTGGAAAGGAGCAGGGAGGAGATGAGAATGGGAGGGTGAGATTGGGAGGGAATAAGCGAGTGGGATACATCTGGGATACAGAGTTAATAACATTTAACTAATAAAAAAATTAAATTAAATTTTAAAAAATGAAAGAGAAATATTTTTAATATATCTTTTATATTCATTTTTCTCTCCCCATGTTTGTCTTTTATTATAATCAAACTTTTTCTGAACAGCATCTAGGTCACACAGCTTTTGTGTGATGAGGTATGGCCATTCTATCCAGAAGTATTTTATAATAAGATCTGGAGAAAGTATGAGCAGACATTGATTTTTAAACAATAAATGTAAAGTGTGTTTTGTTTGTATTGAAAGAACAAGTGTCTTTCATGGGAATATTTTAAGTTCACATGAATATTGTAGTTGTTTTGCAGAAAAATACAATAAAATTTCTAATGAGTGTTAAAAATAATTAAGAGTACTGTCAAAGGAAAGCTGAGACCAGAATGAAATGCTTTGCCAATTACATGTTCAAAACTAATTAATCTGATTACTTTCAAATCACAAAACTTTACAAATATTTTTCTATATTATTAAAAGCAACTGTATGCAACGCTTACTTTTTTGATATATGTCTCTTTTTTTCCTTCTACCACTTCACATTATTTAGTTTATTTAGTTATTAGAGGGTTTTCTTGTTCACCTCAAATCACCCATTTCACTTAGTTAGACATCTTAAAATATGAAAAATGATTTTAATATCAAATATATATTTGTAATGAACAATACAGAATTAGCTTCAAGTCTTTTCATATATCATCAAAGCACAGTTTTAATCAAGGCCTTATGACTGTGTACTTGATAATAGCAGAAATCATGTTCACTTTTCACACAGCAGGCTTTGATAGACCTGTAAAAAACCAGAACATCATCACTTCAGGCAAGGTGAGATAGGTAATCACTTCCTATAATTCGTATTTTAGTGCCTGAGCACCATCGAGGAAGCGTCATGTCCTTCATTTATACACTCTGTCATCTGCCTCAAGAAGGTATTTGGGAGAATTACTAGAATAACTCCAGCTCAAAGTAATAACATCAGATTTTTGTCAGTTTTTGAAAATGTTGTAATTCAAAGTAATACTTGAATTGCTAACATGCAATACAGAGTTTATAGCTTCCCTCCTGTAGTAAGTCTTTTTGGCAGTCTGAAAAATCTGATGAGATCTTTTATACGCACCTTTCTTTTTCAAATAAAGAGGTAGTCTGCGATAAGGAAGTCAGAAGTACTTTGCATATAAAGTAGAAATTTTTTTCTTAAAAATTTGGATACAGTGAATACATATTGTGCTTCATAAATAATAACAAGAACGCCTTTATTAACAACATGATACTGGACTGGCCAATACCATGTTGGGCACTTTACATCTTAATTGCTGCCCGCCTCTCTCCTCTCCTCCCAATCCCACCCTCACACCTATTACACTCATTCTTCTAGCTATTTATTCCCAGAAAAAGGTGACAGAGGCATCCCATGAGTACCAACGCAGCCTGGAAGAACAAGTCACAGTAAGACTAGGTGCGTGCTCTCCTGCTGAGTTCCTACAAGGAAGCCTAGTTATGGGAAAGGTAAATTCAAGATGCAGAGTCAGAGACAGCCCCTGCTTTAACTGTTAGAGGACACATGTAGAGATCAAGCTGCACACCTGCTACATATGAGTGGAGGTCCTAGGTCCAGCCCATGGAGGCTCTTTGGTTGGTGATTCAGTCTTTGTGAGCGCCCTTAATCCTTCTCCTTATTTTTTCTGCTTCTGTGTTCATTATGTGCTGTATGAAACCTCTCATAAGGCATTTTTGCTAGTCTTCTGTCTGTAAGCCTAGGAGAATATTAATATTCTCTCTCCCATGGAGTGGGTATCGACTTGGGTCAGTCATCAGTTGGCCATTCTCTCAATCCCTACTCCATCTTTATCCCCACACTTCTTGTAGGTGGGACAAATTTTGGGTCAAAGATAGAATTTCTGTGTATGTTGGTGTTCCCCTCCCTCTGCTGAAGTTCCACCTGTCTGCGATAGGTGGCTACCAATGATGGTAGATTTCTCAACTAGCATCATCCCCATAGGTTCTCAGAAGTCCTTGTCTTTGCCCTGCCATGACTACCCTCCAAGGTCCCAGAGATGCTCCCACTGATTCTCTATTCAATTCTCTTTTCCAGTCTTCCCACTTCTTGACTACTGATGCCCAACTGTAGGAGGCTTCCAACTACTTCATATGTCTATTTTATTTCCCCGTTTTAGTGAGATTCAAGCATAATCCTTTGGGTCTTCCTTATTGCTTGACATCAATTTGTGGCATGTAGCCGGGTTATTGGACTATACTCTTTAATACATTTCTATATGCATATATATATACATATATATATTTAAAACCATGTATGTATGTGAGAAGCTTTTTATATATTGTTTGTGAGTGACACTTGTTTATCTCTGGTATAATATCACCATGAAGATGATTCATGGCATTTTTAACATGTAAATATGCCATATATAATATAGTATTTTCATTAAAAGTCATATGTTTCTTCATTTTTTCCTAAAAAAGACAACAAACATTACTTTACATAAGTAATTTTACATATGATTTTTTGACATAAAAACTACTGCAGTTTAATTTGAACAATCTAATTCACGAAAGTTCCTTTATCTATTATAAGGTTTTTCTTAAAATACATTACTTAAAATATCATGCAGCATAATTCTATTGAAAAAATGAGGCAGTAGAATTTTTTTATAATTTTCATTTTTTATATTAATCACAGGTTATTTACTTTGTATCCCAGCTTTATCCCCCTTCCTCATTCCCTCTCAATCCCATCCGCCCTCCCTCATCTCCTCCCTGCCCCTTTCCAAGCCTACTGATAGGGGAGGTACTCCTCCCCTTCCATCTGACCCTAGCTTATCAGGTCTCTTCAGGACTGGCTGCCATGTCCTCCTCTGTGGCCTAGCAAGGCTGCTCCTTCCTTGGGGGCATGGGGAGGTCATACAGCCAGCCATTGAGTTCGTGTCAGAAATACTGTTTTTAAATTCTAGAGTTTGGATTATGTATAAGATGCTACACAGAGTTGCTGTGCTCTGGTCAGAGGTAATTATGCCTCTCACCCACCTTTTCCATATTAATCCTGGATAGCATATCTTGTTTTGCCTGGGGAAAAAAAAAGTTGTTCAGATAACTCTAAGAAGGTTTACTTATTCACTGAACATTTCCACTTGCTGAAATAAATACTGTAGAGGCACAAATATCTGTCCTAGTGAAGTCTGTATTCGTGTGAGGTGAGATGTCTTGTGACAGAAAAGAGAATGAATAAAATACATAAAATTGTACTACAAAATCTGAAGGGACAGAAACAAAAAGTTAGACTAGTGGATAGATATTGTGTTAAAATTGGTGATTCTGAGTAAGCCGCTAAAGTACTAAAAATGTTGAGTTCTGGTTTTTCTTTCAGTTGCTGTGATAAATATTAGGATCAAAAGCAATTTGGGCATAAAAAGTTTTATTTATTTATATATTTATTTTTCAGCTTTCAGGTTGTAGAGGGTAGCCAGAAAGAACCTCAAGGCAGAGATCTGCGGGCAGAAACTAAAAGAACACAGAGAATTGCTTACTATCTTGTCTCCTCTCCTTCGCTCAGAAACTTTTTTTTTTTTTTATTCAGCCTATGCTCACAAGCCCAGGACAGAACCACACAGAATGGTCTGGGTTCTCCCTCATCAATCAGCAAGCAAGAATGTGCCCCACAGGCTTGGCCACAGAGATACCTGATGGATATAATTTCTCCAGTGAGCTACCCCAGTCCTAGGTTACGTCCCAGTCCAGCTGCTGTGATTTTTTTCAGCCTCACTCCTCCCACTCCCCCTTCAGCTACATACTCATGCTGTGTGCTTCACCCATAATACTAAGAGCTGGAATTGGGACTTCCCTCTGGAGATGCATGTGAGCATTAATTAGCCCATTAAGAAAACTGTATTTCCATTTGTCTTTTCTGCAGCGTTGAAGGTCAAACACAAGGGCAAGAAGATGCAAGGCAAGAAGCACTCTAACCCTAGACCGCACTCCAAGTCTGTAGTTTTATAAATGTTCTTGATCTGCAGCACATGTCTGTCATCATCCCTTATACCTCAATTAGAATGAGGACAACTAAAACACTGTTGCATTTGAAGAGATATTCTCTTTTGTCTCCAGAGCCCGTGAGAACTTGCCTATAATCAAGCCTTGCTGGCTGGAACATTGGGCTCATCCACCGTTGGACAAACAGCCTTTATACTTAAATATCCTTGTTTTATTCTGTTGCTAACTCAGCTTTAGAGTACATGCGTTCTTAATTCTTTCCAGGGGAAAAGTGACTTAGCGATGAAGCAAATGTCTACTGTCAAGAAACTACCTTGAACCAAAGTCACAAAACTTATGAGAAAATAGGTCAGTGAGGTGATGAGGTATCTAATTACATGGTCCTGTGAGGTCCTGCCTAACATGAACCACAGTTCTTGGAAACTGTCACTTCTAATCTCATAATGGCCTTTTGCTGCTCTTTACTGTGTCTGGCAGCCGTTTGCTGGCTGCAGTTACAAAAAACATGCAATAGTCGAAAGGAAAAGCATAGTAGTTTCGGGGCACGCTACGAAGTAGCTCAAGACAGATGTAAGCAATTTTTATTAAATGTAACAATTTAAAATTATTTTATCACAAATGATTAGAACCAAATGTATATGTTATACAGAAGCACAAAATATAGATATATGTGAATTTTAATAATTTTCTTACACAAATTTTATATACCCGATTTACTTGAAAACAGGACATTTCTTTTTATTTTTCTTCTGTTTTAAGAGCAAACTTAAATTATTCTTTTAAAAATGATTGACTCTAATTTGAAACAGTAATTTAAAATGTAAACATTAGACTCATAGCCAAACTTTGGGCAGAGTTCAGGAAATCTTATGAAGACAGGGGAGATAGAAAGATCTGGAGGAGACAGGAACCACAAAAGGAGACCTACAGAGCCAGAAAAACTGAGCCCTGAGGGCCCGGAAGATAATGATACCCTCCACCAAGGATAATGCATGGAGAGGACCTCAGATATAACCCATAGACTCACTCTCCAAGTGGGTACTTAAAGGGGAGCAGGAACTTTCTCTGACATGAACTCAGTGGCTGGCTCGCTGCAAGGGGGCAGCCTTGCCAGACCACAGAAAAAGACAATGTAGTCAGTCCTGATGAGACCTGACAGATTAGGGCCAAATAGAAGGGGAGGAAGACCTCATATATTAGTGGGCTAAGGGAGAGGCATAGGGGGACAGAGGGGGAGATTGGGAGGGGGCGAGGATACAAAGTGAGTAAGTAGTAATACGTTTTAAAATTAAATAAATTAAATTTAAAACAAAACAAAAAACCAGTTCCAGTTAGTAAAACTATCTGTGAAAGCTAAGTGCCTAGTTGGTAATAATGTGGTATTATTCAAAAATTTATTAGTATTGAAACAGAGTTCAGTCAGAGCTCTACAGTGAAATGCCTCACATGGCATGATATGAACATTTTATACTACAGTATATGAAATGATGGCATGATCATGGAAAAAAGTCCCAAGCGTCGGATCAACTGGAGTTAATGGTTTCAGATGCAAAATTGAGTATTGATAGTTAAATGAACATACTAATATAAAAAATAAAAAATTAATTAAAAAATTCTACTAAGTTTTTAATTTATAAGTGGAGGGGAAAGGAAATGGAGATAGGGAGAAAAAAGAATTATGACAGAGCATGTGAAACAAACAATAAGGAAAATAGAAAGGTAATGAGAAAGAATGAATAAGTTAAGAATATAGTAATACGTTAGTTCATGAAGGTATTTGTAACCAAGTAAAATATTATATCTTATTCTATGTTTGATTGCATATACAAAACCAAAATGAATAAATAAACTCCATACTTAGTGTCACAATAGAAAAAAGTAGACAGGATATAGAGGCAGGTACCAGTGGTAGCATGAAAGTGTGATGAGTGGGAGGAGACTGGATAAGATAGAAGGTGGGGTAAATATTTTGACACTAGAAATAATAGTAAAAAAACAGTGTGCTCCCCAGTAAGGGGACCAGGGGTAGTCTCTGACATGGACTCAATAGCCAGCTCTTTGATTATCTCCTTTTGGGGGGCACATTTGCCAGGCCACAGAGGAAGACAATGCAACCAGTCCTGATGAGACCTGTTAGGCTAGGGTCAGATATTAGGGGGGAGGACCTCCCCTATCAATGGAGTCATAGGGGAAAAAAAAAGGAGGGAGGGTGGGAATGGGAAGAGATGAGGGAGAGGGCTACAGCCAGGATACAAAATAAATAAATTGTAATAAATAATAAATAAAAAGAAAAATGGAACATATTTTCATGAAAAATTTTTAAAATTCTGTAGATGGAATAAAGGCTTGCATCAGTGGTTTTCAACCTGTGGGTCATACCACCTTTGAGATTCAAATGGCCATTTCAAAGGAGTTACATATCAGATGGCCTGAATATCAGATAGTAACACTGTAATTAATGACAGCAACAAAACTACAGTTATAAAGTCACAACGGAAATAATTTTTTTGGATTGCAATCATCAGAACATGAGTAACTGTATTAAAGAATCACAGCATGAGGAAAGCTGAGAACCATAGGTTTAGAGGATGAGCAGGAAATTATAAGTTTTGGGTCATTCAGTATGAGCAAATGATCGTTTGTTCTTTCTTAGTTATGGAGGAAGAATAAAGTCTTTTCTATGTATTATATTTGTACCCTGATATACAAGTCTCCACGACATTAACCCTGAAATGTAATGAAAGATCATTACTGTGTGTTTTCAAACATAAAGTTTCTTGAACACACGAGTGTATTACCAGGTGTGTTTTCATTTATTTATTACTTGTGGCTTTTCCTAATGAAGAAAATATCAATTTTGTTTAGTCATATTTGTAATTAGATTGCAATTTGAAATGTTATTAAAATAAAATTGACTTAAATGTTTTTGTGTAGTGTAGTATTTCATCTCTTAAAAAGAGGATAATTACTGAAACCCCACAAGGATCTTTGCCTAAGAGTGAATCACACATAAAATCATCATAGGGAAGAGACAGTCAATGGTATTATGCTAAGATACAAGTCATTTTTCTCGGTATTTCTTGTAAAATCTATTCAGAAGAGAATATTTCAAAGTAATTATATAGCCATGCTGTTATTAAATTCATTTCAGCTAAGAATACACATAGTGATTATTGTACTTTTATGTCTTTCACCATCTTTTATAGTGTGTTTAAATGTCTTTAAAAGATGAAGGTGAAAATTGCCACACACTTCAATATGGAAGTTTTATTCTTTTATTTTGTACTCTAGAATTGAGCCCAGGAAGTATCTATATTTCCTGAATTACAATAAGTTGTTAAGGACAATTATATTTTGCATTTGAGAAAGTTTCCTAAAATCTTGAAGGCAAAAATATATTTTCAAATGAAAAGAAACATAAAATATGTAGTATGAAAAAAGAGCAGCGTACTACCTAAAGGTAGAATGAATTACATCAGATATAAATTGCGGTATTGTGTATTTTTACTTTGTACTTTTAAGGTAAATCTAAAGTTCATTTTTAAATGCTCTTAAACACACAGGTGCAGCCTGTATTACCATATTTGATATGGAATGTAAATTAACTATTTAAATAACTGTATTCTTATTTGATTGAAATGTTAATTATGACAAGATGATTTCTTTATTTGAATACATTTATATAGGCTCAGTAAATAGTATCATGTAAAAGTATCTTTTATTTGCTTAATGTAACAATCATCTCAGAGGCTAACTACTGAATAAGCTCACCCTTTCTAGTACTTTCTGAACTCCAGAGGGCTGATTCAACTCAGTTGTTCAAACTCTTCCACAAGCTGACTGGCTCAATCAGCTTCTCTTAGCATCTCACTGAAATGCTCTGCTTGGCCTCAAACTAACTCTAACAAGCTGTTCTAATCTTCTGGATCATTCTACTTTCACCTGTGTCTAGTTTGTTCTTTCTGCATCCTGTCTCTGTAAAACTATCTCATAGAAACTACCTCTGAACTCCGTGAACTAAACTGCTGCCATGAACTCCATTCCACTGCACTGTCTCTCAACTGACCCACAACTCTGACTGAACTCTCTGAAGAGCTGAAATAAACTCCTGAACAGAGTTGGCTGCTAACTTACTGAACTGAACTGACTCATTCCACACTGAACCCCCACAGATTTCCAACTGTCTCCCTATTCAACTCTCTTGTTATACTCCTCCTGTCACCTCTTTCCTGTCTATTCTCCAGAGTTTGGCATATCCTATCTCTGATTCATTCTGTGAGAAAATTTTCTCTAATTTGTCTCCTTTGTCTACCCCTCAATTAAACTTGATTTTCAAACATGGTTGCTTCCTTCTACAAACTAGCTTTGATCAGTCCTCATTAGAAAGACAAATGGGATGTGCATTGGACATATGACAGGAGTCTACCTAGCAGTGTATCAAAGCAGATACTAAGACTCATAACCAAACCTTCGGCAGAGTGCAGGGAATCATATGAAAGAAGGGGAGTTAGTATGACAAGGAAGGGATAGGAGCTCCACAAAGACCAAATATATCTGGGCACAGGGGTCTTTTCTGAGACTGACACTCCACCAAGGACCATATGTGGATATAACCTAGAACCTTTGCTCATGCTCAAATGTAGCCCGTGGTAGCTCAGTAACCAATTGGTTTCCCATAGTAAGGGGAACAGGGACTATTTCTGACAAGAACTCAATGGCAGGCTCTTTGACCTCCCCAATCAGTGGACTTGGAAAGGGGCAGGGAGGAGATGAGGGAGGGAGGGTGAGATTGAGATCAAATAAGGGAGCGGGATACAGCTGGGATACAGAGTTAATAAAATGTAACTAATAATAAAAAATTAAATTAAATTAAAAAAAAAAAAACTAGCCTTACCTACATTGTTTGTTATTAGAAGTGTGTAGTAAGGGCATACCCATATCCAGCCAAATAATATCCAGCCAAATAATACTGTATTTCAGGGTGTTTCTGAATTCCAACCTGATCACAGATATATAGAAAGTCTTTGGATGTGATCACTTGCTAGAGCAGCCATCTTCCTGAATTAAAATTCCTCTACATCTTTCTTCTTTGTGATTAAGCTGAAATTTTTACACAGTTTAATTATTAAAACAGAGTCAATTACTAGTCTCATAAAGTTAACAGTCTGAATGTCCGTAAAATTAAAAGTCTGAATGTCCTTGCTAAGATCCTTTGATGTGATGATTTTATCTACTAATCAAAGCAGTTTTGATTATCTGTACTTCAGAAAATGTCAACATCAAGGTTTTTTAGTCTCCATTGGATCTGATCTTTATCAATTTGGATGGAACCCATATTATTTCCTCACCTTGTGGAAATACATGCAAAACCATTTCTCAAATGTAAAATATTCTCTGATTTCCATTCTGACTTTAAAACAACTCTAATGTACTTAGATTAATGTAATTCACTACTCTTTTCTACAGTCCAGTGTCTTTCAGCTAACCCTTTTATTCTGCTTTTTGTTTATCAATGTGCAATTAGATCTTTATGAATCCACACATACCAAAAACTAGTATTTATTATCTTTTATACTAGACACAGGCACTCACACTTAAACACAGAAACAATCAAGCCATATTACATAAGAGGTCAATGTAAAGTAGTAGCTAAAATAGGTATCAGTTTTCTGAAACTGAAGGAATATTGATCTGAGATCCCCATTGATTTAGTAGATCTCTTGTCCATAGGTTTATGGCTTTATCTGCTGAGTAAGGCTTTAATGATCCCATTTAACCTTCAATTCCCATACATTTAATTTGTCTTACACTTTGTTTTGTGTGGGATACTGTTCCAATCCCTACATACTAACATATGAAGAGTCCAACGTGGATTCTAAGATTCTCTTGAGATCATACTTTCATCAGCTTGTGACCACAAAACATTCGATTGCATTATCTTTTAATTTTAATTTTAATTGTTGTTGCTGAACATTGATACACTTTGCTGAAAATCCTGTCTTCCAATACTTCCAAATCTTACTGTCCTTTCTTTGGATCTGTTTTGCTCTTGATGTATAGAATAAGATAAAGCTGTGCCATCTTTGACTTTAAACTGGATATTTTTCTTTATATAAGCCAAAATCTCAGTCTCTCCTTTGAAGTCTTCATCTATAATTCCTGGATGCACGATGAATCCTTGAGATGGTAGGCTACTTCTTCTTAAAACCATTCCTATGGTTTTAGGTATAGTCTTCCATGAACTCCAGTGTGTATTTTGTAGAATTGAATTTTTGATGAGAGTGTGAGATTTTTATTTGTGGCTAAGTTTAGGGCAGTGCTTCCTTCTATAGCATACATTAGATCTCTGATATTTAATTTAGGTTTTCTTCCTACTTGCTTTGTGGTTTGCTGACAGTAAGTACCTTGATCATGCTGTTTGTTGCTGGCGTATTAGTTAAACCCCTTACAGTGTTTCAAACCAGTAAGGGATTACCTCAAATAATTCTTGCTGACCTGCATTCATTCCAAAGATTACCCTTACCAAACATTCTACAAATCCTGGAAGACTGAGATTTTACACAGAAGTCTCTAGGAAACCCTTGTCTGCAATGGTTTTTCAAATAAATCCATCTCTTAGAGCCATAATAATAGACAATTTAGTACATAGGGTTATTTGCCATTGTGTGTCCAATTACATAGTAATTAGGGTCATTATCAGCAGTAGTTCAAGCCTACTCATTCATGGGTGCTGACTGAACTTTTAAAGGTCAAAGAACATTTTTACACCCTTCATTTGCATTTTCAAAACTAAAGTTTCAGTTCGTAGTTGTTGCCCATCTGTACCTGACATTGCCCTATTTGTAGTGGAGATTAATCTATGTAAAAAGTCAGTAAAAGTCCTTTTGGAGCTTTGCATAGCTTTGTGAATGACAGAACTTTATCCGTGTTTCTCCTCCGTATCCCAGGTTCTCACTGCTACTAAAGTGCATTGAATAATAATAGAGTCACGAAATTGACTTAACTTGACAAAACGACCTTCAACTAACAACTGGTCTTTTACCAGTTACATAGTATGAGTTTCCATAATTGCAGCTGCTTCTCGTCGTCATGGCAGCAGTTGTAATCGAAGACCGGTTTCCAGTTTAGTCACTGCTGTATTTTTCCAGTTTTGAGGGATAAGCCTGTTTTAGGTAGTCCAGGTATTTAACATCTGTCTCACATAAGGTGAATGCACTCTAAAGTTAATGTTGATTCTTTAAAATATTTATGCTCTTCTGTTTTACTAGGACTCCAGAATGGTTGTTTATTTTTAAATTTTTTTGCTGTTTTCTAACATTTGTTCCTGAGTAACTGGGAAACCTAGTGCAGGTGTGTGCCTGTCCTGAATTTCATTAAGGGGTGGTATATGAAGTTCAATGGGTGGCCTATCCTAATCCTCAATTTTAGTAGTTACTACAAGTTCATAATTAACACTTCGGGTTTCTCTACTTCCCCTGACTCTTGTCCGTCAAGCCTCTGTACCATCATAGCTAATTTCTCTTGTTTTACAGTTATGTTTTCCACATTTTTTTGAGAGGAAATATATAAATATTGCAATCAAAAGAAGAGAGGGGTTTACTCTTGTGGTCACAATTGCAATGAGTTTTGCCATGGCTTTTTCAAGTACTGTTTCTGTCCCCTTGAATCCTACCCTTGGTTTTATAGGATCTGAAATGGAGCTTTTCCTTTTTTTATTTTTATATTATTTTATGCTTTGTGGCTTAACCTTAGTCAGTTTATTTTTATTAATTTATGTTTTATTAATTGCAATTTATTCACTTTGTATCCCAGATGTAATTCCCTCCCACGTCCCGTACCCACCCTTTTCTACTCTCTTGCCCCTCCCCCATTCCACTGATAGGGGAGGTCCTTCTCCCCTTCCATCTGACCTTAGCTTATCAGGTCTCATCAGGACTGGCTGCATTGCCATTCTCTGTGGCCTGGTAAGGTTGCCCTACCAGGGGGAGGTGATCAGAGAGCCTGTCACTGAGTTCATGACAGAGACAGCCTCTGCTCCCCTTCTGATCATATTATATAGATGCAGTTTTTTGTTTTTTTTTTTTTTGTTTTTTTTTTTACCTGCACTTAATAGACACATAATATTCAGTCACCTCACATTGAGGAAATATTATGGTAGCTTGATATTACATATGCAATATGTAAGAACAAATCTGTAAAGTAAACAATTCTAACCCCAAATTAGTTTACTATTTTTATATGTTTGAAGCCTTCATTCCCATCTAGAAATCTTGAAATAAATCATAAATTTGGAACCCATAGATGTCCTAATGTGCTGACAAACCAAAACTGTTTTCTCAAATATAGTCATGGTGAGACTATTATACATATTTTTGCCATATTGTCTTTCCTCATATAACTCACTATTCAACAAACACTTTTCCATCATCTTCTATAAAAATCATATGATATACACAGATGAATATGAAGCTTCATATTTGCCTTTTGATTCCTGGATCCTTTTACTTAACATAATGTCTAGCAGGTTATCTATAGATACGTGCAGTTAGATGAATAAGAGTCCATGATGCAGATACACTTTATCCAATTTTTCAGTCTTCTATAGCTATGCCTCGGGTATCTAAAACCTTAGTATTTTGAATAAAGATGCAATAAATATTAGACTGTAAATATCTCCCTGACACACAAGTTCTCTTACTTTTGCTTAGTAGTTGGGAAAACCGTTGAATCATTTGCTAGTACCATTCTCTGTATTGTGAGTAAACTGTTCACTGCTTTGCAATGTACCTTCAAGTTTCTTTCACTGGCACATATTTCCTGTTTCCTGAGCTTTTTCCTCTTATATTTGTCATGTTGACAGTAGCTATCATAACTGGAATGAAATGGTATCTTACTGTGATTATAGTTATGACTGACCTAAAAGTTAATTGAAGATAATTTGACATTCTCTTTATGATTTTGTTGGACATTCAATGCCTAGTTTATTTAATTATCTATTAAAATTTTTCTCCATACATAGCTGGGTTATTTTTTTATCCAGCTTTAACATTATGGTCAGCCTTACAGATGAAGACACCTGTCAGAAAGATATAGATAAACACATGAGAGACATATATGTACTGGCATATGCAAAGCTTTTTCAGAGATATCAGTCATAGAAACTCATAATGTAATATGCTTAAAACAACAACAACTTGTTCACATTCCTTCCTGATACTATTAAGTTTCTCCATGATTAATGCTTAATGTGCATGCATGTATTTATGGCTACTTATTCACACATGTTTATAACCCTATATTAGCTATGAATTCAGTTTATTGAAATGTTTCAGCTTTCCAAAATTTATAATAGTGTTCAAAACCTTCATCAGTCACGAAACATTTCCTATTGAAACACAAATAGTAGTGGGTTTTAAGTGTATGTATTTCTCCCTTCAAAGGAAAGCAGGGGTTATGTCTACAATGATAAAGCTGTACTTCTCCTTGCAAAACTTAAATAACATTTTGGAATCTTCTCCATTCTCCTTAATGCATATTCACTTTTAAGGTCTTCACTGATATTTTGAAGAATAGGCTATTTTGTAAAACATTCTTCCACACTTATTTGAACTGACAGTTGGTTGATTAAATAGATGATTAAAAAAAATCAAGATGATATAAAATGTTACTTTCCAGGCCTGAGTAATTTGCAACTAATATATGTTTAATGGTTGTTTGATTTTATTGTTTCCTCTGACCTTGTATAATATGTGTCTGGGTCAAGCCTTCAAATTCTGTTAAGATAACTTCGCAATTACTCATTGTGAGCATTGCAAAAACTTACAGTGACTCCTTAGATGTCATTTATGTAAATTATACCAGAATCGAAAATTTAGGTGTTTCTATGTTTGGATCCACCTTAGAAATTTCTGATTAACTTACAGCTGAACATCATGACTCAGAGCTGGCATGGAACTGGAATACCTGGCAAGCTGCTTTCCTGTAACCTATCTATTAAATTAAAAGACATTATCCTTCAAAGGCCTTTCTACATCTGTATCTGCATATTTAGTATGCAGAATACCTCCTCGAAGCCCTTGATACTGTCAATAAGAAACTCTTAGAACTACTGGGTAATGGCTCTGTGAAATATTTATCAACCTAATTCTGTCTTTGTGTTCCCCAGGGACTTGCGTGTATGCGAGCCGTACGAAGGCAAGTCCTTTACTGCATTGTCTCTGCACATCAGCTGCGCTAGACTATGCTCACTCTTTGAAGCCTTGTGATCCCACACGAGGAATAATGACAATAATCATTTCTTTTGAAAAAAAAAATTATTGCTTTTATGTAAAATAATCAGCAGGGCTCTGCTGTATCACTGTGTCTCTCGACTAGTCATACAACTACAATTTCTTGTATCAAAGCAGTTGTTATTCTCTTCATTCCCATTATCTTCCTGCTTCAGAAATAATAATTATTATTAAGTTCAAAACAGAACGGAGTAAAAATAAATAATCTTCACAGAAAAGATTATTCTCTTATACATTCTTAATAATGCAAATCTTCAGGTTATGGTTTGAGATTGTATTCTAGCTAACATTTAGTTGTTCGGATCTAATAACAAAGTTTATTGGATATAAACTTTAAAATTCATGTATATTGACCAACTTGATTGTGTGGGTTTTTGTTTTGTTTTGTTTTTTGTTTTGTTTTTTTGTTTTTTTCCTAAACAGTGTTTCTCTGTGTAGCCTTGGCTGTCTTAGCCTCACTTTGTAGACCAGGCTGGCCTTGAACTCACAGAGATGCACCTGCCTCTGGCTCCCTGAGTTCTGGGATTACAGGTGTGAGCCACCATGCCCGGCTCACATGATTGTTTCTTACGACATGAACTTATATTTGTGTAGACATTAGAAACTAGTTTTAAAGTTAGTGCTTTTGGTCATTTAGATTACATTGAGTGTGCATCTAGTCTATTTTATCTGTAAGAATCAAGGGCACCTCTAGCAAATGTTGTATAAGATAGGAAATACAGTTTCAAAAAATAATTAGCAATAAAATAACAAAACACCAGACCATGCTGTAGCATTTCACACCAAGGAAAGACAATTTAATACAGGAAAATTAAGGGTTTATATCACATGCATTCTTAATATGATATTTAAAGTATATATTAGTATTTACAGTACAACATCACAATTTCTTTTGCACTTTCTAATATGTATTTTTGTTGTCCTTCCAAAAAGTAACCATTAACAAATATTACAAAGTTACCAAGCAGCTATCTGTCTATAAAAAAGGTAACCTCTTTAGACTTTGCCTGGGCCTCAGTAGGAAATGCAGAACTGTTGAAGATCTGAGGAGCTTGCAGGTATATTCTTATTGGAGTATTAGAGTATTTGGTGGGAACTTATTAATAAATTTTACTTTCAGTGATTTCACTTATGTAATGAGATGCCTCTAAAATATAAACAGAATTAGTTTGAAGTTTTCCAGGATATATGTTAAATAAGTTAACTCCTCATCCCAAGTTTTGCTTTACTGTTGTAATTCTCTGTAAAACTCTACCTGTCTAAAAACAGAAAGTATCACACACTCATCTTAGTACATTGTATAAAAAAGGTAGAAGTTCTATTCTAAGAGCCTGCTTACGCATTTGGTGTTAATTCCCATGGAATATTTCTTTTACAAACATGTAGATGTGGGTGCTAACTTCACTCAGTAGAGCTCTTGACTAGTATGAAAAGTCCTAGTGCATCAGAACATGTCTATCTTCCCATCATTCAGTATGATAAGAAGTTCAAGGCCAGGGCCTGGAGAGATGGCTCAGTGGTTAAGAGCATCATCTCTTCTTCCAAAGGTCCTGAGTTCAACTCCCAGCAACCACATGGTGGCTCACAATAATCTATAGTGAGATCTGGCGCCCTCTTCTAGCATTCAGGTGTACATGCAGGTGGAACACTGTATACATAATAAATAAATAAATCTTAAAAAAAAAATTCAAGGTCATTCTCACCTCACAAGAAGCTGGTCAGAAATGGTTTACTATCCATAACTATTTTTTTTTCTTGAGTAAACTTACATGATGGCAACGGAAACACTAATCAGAATACATTCATATTGCACTGTGTTCTGCTTAAGTTTTTAAGCATCTCAAGCACTTTGCAAAGTTCTCATGCTATTCGGATTGATCTGCATATATCGGAACTTGAATACACAAGAGTCAGCCTGCTGTGAGACATAGCTAGTCAAGAGTCAAAGTCCGTGGCTGTGTAAAGGAAGCGAGGAACCTCTGTCCAGGGCAGTCTTCAGTTTATAATCATCATCATGTGATCTCATTGGGAAAGTTCTTACGTGTTTGCTAAATTTCAACAAAAGATTGGTGGGGTAAAAGAGATGATGTAGTCCTCCATGACATTGTCATTAATTAAATAACAGAAATCTCAGTGTAAATGTCAATACTTCATGTTTTCAACTGGAAAACCAAATGTCTATTGGGAAATATTTGATAGAATGCCTTAAAATTACAGGGGGTCTTCTCTAAATTTTAAACTTTTCTTCCTTTTGTGATGTGTGTTTGTTTGTGTGTGTGTGTTTATTTGTATGTGTGTGCACATGCTTGTGTGTGTGGCGTGAGTGAGGCATTGCATGCACAAATGTATTACTGAGGATTCTTTTTAGAACTTATGCCCGTTGGAACACATTCCCAGCTCTGGTTTTGGCTTTTGAGTCAGGCTCTCACTAACTAGCCAGAATTGCTTTGAACTTAGTCTATGCCTCTCTTCAATATTAGATTTATGCTCCTCCTCCCTAAGCTGAAAGGAACATCAACAGCTCAGAAACTAAGTTCAACAATTAATAAATAAGACCTCCTGAAATTGAAAAGTTCCTCTAAGCCAAAGGACACTGTCAGCAGGAGAAAACAACAACCTACAAAATGGGTTATTTAAGTTTCTTAATTGGCAGTTTCTGCCAAGTATTGGACACATTATATAAAAACGTGTGGTTGGTACACTATATAAATATCAATGGTTTTGTGTCACTCTGACCTTTGGCTGTTGCTGAGCTCTCCTTTCTTCTTAACAAAAGAACAATGTAAAACCTGTTTCCAAACAGTAAACCATTGATGGGAAAGAAAGTTTGAAACTTTGATGAACCTTAATGTTGACTCAGTTGAGGAAAACAATGTAAACTTACCAGATTGTCAAATCTTTATATATATATATACTTTTTTTTTCAGGTAGAAGTTAATATGTATCTGTGTAGACTGTTTTAAATTTACAAACAGGTTGTGTCATAAGTTAGTATTCTCATATTTGAAAAACAGAAAGTTCTACCTGAAGTCACAGTGTTGCCAGTAATGTCATATTTTTTTAGAACATTGTTTTACTGTTTCTCTTGTCTCTGTCTCTCTCTTTCTCTGTACTCCCACCCATGTGAGGGCATGCACACCTAAAATTTGCATGGTTACATGAAAGTACATTAGTGAATACGAGGAGCTCAGTAAGTATGCCAGTGTCCTCCCCATTTGCTTTCCTCTTCATTTTCTGTGAAAGTGTTTCTGACTGAACTCAAACATTGCTCTTTAGGCTAGACTGGTTTGCCACTGAGTTTCTTGTATCTATCTGTCTGCCTACACATCTATGGAGCTACAGGAACTCACTGTGTATTCACATGGTACTGGGCTTTGGACTCAAATTCTCATGCCATTAACAACCAATGTCCGCCCTAGCTAGTTCTTTTAGTGAATTTTCATTGTAAAATTGAAGGATTTCAAAACATTCTCATACTTGTATATCATGTATTTTGTTCATATTCACCCTTCATAAACTCTCTCTTGTCCCAAAATTTTTCTGTTCATCCTTTTCTTTCTTCCAAATAGCTATCCACTTAATTTCTTTCAAATCTGTTCATATACATGTAAATGCATGTATCTATGAACATTTGTGTTTGTATGTGTAGTTTTTAGATTCTGAACATCAGGAAAAACATGTAACATTTTACTTTTCAAGTCCGTGCTATTTACCTAAGATGGTGTCCATTTCCATCCATTATCTTACAACAGAAAAAAAAATTTTTCTTTTGATAAGTGAATAATATCTGTGTGTGTGTGTCTCACATTTTACTTGTGTGTAGCTTTATTTGTTATTATTTGAAGAAATTTCTTTCTAATTTCCAAGGTGGCAACATAAAGTTTCACTCCCATCAGCAATATAAGGATACATTTTCCCCTGAATTCCTTGGTAGCATTTGTTAATAGTCATTATATTGAGTTTTAACCACTTTGTTTCAAAGCCGTCATTCTCAAATATATCATTTTCTTCTAAGTGATTAGAGAACTGTGTGATTGGTGTTTTTTGCTTTTTTTCCCCATTATGATAAAGCATCATTTCCATTACGTAATTGTCTGAAGACAATTGATTATGTAATTTAATTATAAAGACAGTATAAACTCGGGGTTTTTATCAAAATTCAGAAGTAATTGAAGAAAATATTAAGTATGTTGATCTATGGTGTGATTTCCTAGTGTGCATATAGCCTTTGTTTCGATCTTTGGAGTAGAAAACAAAAAGGAAGACTGAGAAAAATTAAATAAAATCTCATTCTAAACAAACACTATTCCCTATTTTTAAAAGTCAACCTAAATTTGAGTGTTTGATATTAGCTAAAAGCTTATAATGAAACATATTAAACGCACAGTGACTTTGAGACTGTTTAAAAAATTAACAAATTTTGCCTTTCAATTATGTAGCTAATATCCCATTTTTAGTAGACATTCATACATTTTAGCTTTTGAAAGAGAAATATGTAAATAAATACTCAAATACTCTGTAGAAATTTAAATGTCTCAATGAAGAAAACATGCAAAGGAGATGGAGAGAGAGAGAAGTTGACATAGAGACTGAGACAAAGTCATAGTGGTGGACATAAAAGAAAATGATTACATAAGGATAGTATTAAAGAGAGAAGGAAAAAGAAGAGAGGACAATTGAAGAGAGAGAACAAGGGAGAAGAGAGAGGATGACAAGAGAGAAAAAAAGGAGGACAGAAAATGCAGTGGAGGATAGGAGAGAGAAGAAAATAATTTTTCCTCTAGTGGCAGCTTGATGCAATGAACATGCTTAGGTAATGATCATTTTAGAATAATTTTAATGGATATATAAAAATGGTATAAAGTGCTGAGGATACCTCATAATTTTTTTGATGAAAAGGACATGAATACTGATGACATAATTTTAAAGTTCCTTTGAATAATTCACAACACTCTGTAAAAATAAAATGTGTAGCCTAATGTAATTGAAATAGAAAGCCTAGAAATTACATTATGTTAAGCAAATACTTACTAAAATTTTTACATTAATTTTCAGAGCTTTATGAGGAAACTAAAATTTGGAATTTAATCTGCACACATGAAAATAGCAATCAAATTTTAAGTAATAAAATAGTAACATTTTTTAAATGTTGGAAATTTTCATTTTCTATGCATATAAACAATTTTATTCAATGATATGCATGTTTTTTCATAGTATTGGTCATTTATGTAGTTAATAGTTTATAGATATGTAGTTTTCTGTTTCTCTTTACTATAACTTTTAATTACTTTAATTTTTTGAAGTTATAATACTATTATACAATTTCCCCTGACTCTCCTCTCTAAAATTTCACACATGCCCCTTCTTGTTTTATTTTTTCCCAGTTGATAGTCTCTTTTTACATTAATTCTTCTTATGTACATATATATACATATTCCCAAATACAGGAATACAACCTGGCCAGTTAGTATAATATTGCTTGTATGCTAATATTTTCATAGCTGACTCTGTGTTATTGGATAGTCTATTAGTGTGCTATAATTTTGAAATTTTAGGCAGTGGAGGAAAGGCAATGCCATTTCTTTTTAATTATGTCTTCATTAATAGATCTGTGTTACAGAATGCATGAAATATAACTGACTCAATAAAATGCTTTTGAAGAGATAAATAAATAAATAAAGGAAGCAAGAAATCTGTGAGAAATACTTTTAAAGTTACAGTGTGGACACAATATCAATTTCCATCTCCTGCCTGCCTTAGAAAACCTTTGCCTCCTAAATAGTATTATACCAATGGTATTGCATTGAAGGCTGCATTTAAAGTGTCCTCAATTAGTTATGCCTAGCATATATGACAACTTAGTTCAATCATTTTGACACCTCTTTCTTTTATGCGACAAAACTAACATTGATATCAACCTGACAATGGTTTTTGCTCTTTTTTGTTTTAAAATAATTATTAAAATATTAAATTTTAGTGAATTACTTTTGATGACATTCATCCAAATATTTTTGTGTATGCACTAAATTTACACTCATCAAAAACTGTAAAAAAAACGTTTTTATTACTTTTCTGTAGTCTAATCTAGTTTTTCATAGTATTTATTTTCTTGCGATGAAAGAAGCAGTCATTTGATTTTTTTCATATTTCCCATAATGAGATTTCAGAATTTTAAATTTTTTATTAAAATGTAAGTATGAGTTAGACAATATGGTGAAAGCACATACTGATCCTGAGATTGTTCAGACTCTCCCTATACTATATGAAATGAACCCCAAAATCTCAGCCTATGAATGTGTATGAATCCACTTGTGTTAGAACCAATGGTATCCTGGAACTTTTGAAATTAACGCTTAAGGACATTAAGAGTAGTTTTAAGTGTATATGATGTATATTAATATAATGTGTTGTTATGAAGTATATACCAACATATTAAAAGTTTAAAAGTGCCCCAGAACATGTACAAAATATGGCAAATAGAGTATTTTCTTCCCAAGGGGATTTTTTTTTCTTTTGTTGTGGTCTCATTGTATAGCATACTCATACTTTCATTGTTGTTCTAGCTAGGTTACAATTCATGGAAATGCTCTTGCCTTAGGCACTTTAAGAGACTCTTTTATTAAGTGATATTATGAATGATGGAAATATCTTTTAATTAAAAGGAGGACAGACCTGGCATATTTTTTTTATTCACAATTTATTCAATTTGTACCCCAGCTGTAGTTCCCTCCTTTTTTCCCTCCCAATCCCACCCTCCCTCCCTTATCTCTTCCCTGCCCCTCTCTTAAGTCCATTGATATGGGAGGTCCTTCTCCTCTTCCATTTGACCCTAGCTTATCAGGTATCTTCAGGACTTGATGCATTGTCTTTCTCTGAGGCCTGGTAAGGTTGCCCCCCCCAGAGGGGGAGGTGATCAAAGAGCAGGCCAATCAGTGCATGTCAGAGACAGTCCCTGTTCCCATTACTAGGGAACCCACTTGGAGACTGAGCCTCCATTAGCTACATCTGTACAGGGGTTCTAGGTTATCACTATGCACTGTCCTTGGTTGTTATGTCAGTCTCAGCAAGACCCTTGGACCCAGAGTTTTTAGTTCTGTTGGTTTCCCTGTAGAGTTCCTGTCTTCTCCAGGTCTTTCTATCTCCCTCTTCTTCTATAAGATTCCCTGCACTCTGCCTAAAGTTTGGTTATGCGTCCCAGCATCTCCTTTAATATCCTGCTGGGTAGAGTCTTTCAGAAGCTCTCTGTGATAGGCATACTTTTAAACTCGGCAAATGTGTTCCTTAAAGCCTAAATCCTGGAGATATTAAAGAATTTTCTTCCTGTGTCCTCAAAACACAACTGAGTATAACATTATTATTATTAAAGGAATATGGGAAAGGGTGAATCACAATATAATAAAATACATCATTTCAAAAATAACCAGAAACCAGAACATTTGTTACGTGATACAGTATCTCAAAATTATTAAATAAAATCACAGATGTTGATGAATTTAGGGCAGTTTTGAAATATAAGATTTCCAAAAGGGCTGCCAACCCTTTCCTGCCAGCCTGTATGACAGTATAAAAGTTATTCAATAGGCGAGAGACCTACAGCTCTATTCCCTGCAGCAAACTCTGTGGTGTGTTCTTCAAAAGTGCATTATTACCTAATTCTGGTAGGTAATCAACAGTAATGACTAAAGCGTACCCTGCTTAGGGTCCTCAGGGACCATCCTGCCCATCAAGTCCTAATTTACAGACCATCCCTCAAAGGTGAATATCCATAAGGTTATTACCTCATGACTTTTGGGAGAATCTTATTTTTCATGTACACAGGCTATCTTAATTTAAAACTATTTTTACTGTAGTTTTTATAGGAACAGGCTTTGCGGTTTCTTTTCTTTTTTTTTCTTTTTCACTTTGATGTTTCCAATAATTTTGCATGCGTATCTGCTCCTTGTACACTGTGTGAACTGACTTGCTGTCCTCTCTCATTTAGCTGCTTGCATGTCACTCAGATACATTTCTCAATATGTAAAACATCAAAGAGATTACAATCACATCAAGTGGGAAATGAACTATTTCTGCAAAGGGTAGGCAGGGTCTCTGAAGTCCCACTGTTACTCACTCCAGGATAGTACCAGTTGTTCTTAGGAGTCAGCAGCTGGATTAGAAAGTTACTGAAGAAAATTTGAACTAAATCAAAGAAAAAAATTTCATTACTTGTATTGTTTTCTCAAAAGATCAATATTGAGTGTAGTGGTGTGGAATAGAAGACACAATCCTCAGCCATTCCTCATGTGATGACTTATCTCCCCATTCTGGGATGTTCCTACAGGGCTGAGATGCATCTCTCTAGTTCCAGATTACTTGGTAGAATTGGGACTGTCTCTCAAAATTATGTGCATCCTAGGAACAAAGTACAATGAGTGGAGCCATGCTCACATAAACAGTTCGACTTCGACACAGCCTCCCTGATGCAATGTCAAAATTTAAAATATCGCTGCTTCTCCATTAGCCATACCTTTGTCTGAGGTGAGTTCACTTGTCTTTGTGATAATATGTCACTTTGATC
This sequence comes from Meriones unguiculatus, assembly GCF_030254825.1. NCBI lineage: Eukaryota > Metazoa > Chordata > Mammalia > Rodentia > Muridae > Meriones > Meriones unguiculatus. The sequence continues at coordinate 51,478,068 of NC_083363.1, forward strand.
CTACAGTCTTGTTGGTGGAGAAATGCATGTTCCTTATTCTGGGGAGGTAATTGTTCTTCAATAAGTTTAGTATGTTTTTTTTTTTTTTTTTTGTTTGTTTTTTTTTTGCCTGAAATGTTCTATATATTTTTACTAAACTTTTCCTCAGATTTCAAAGTTTTCCAGATGTACACAAGGATGAATACCATTTTCTGTCCTTATTTATAACTTAGAAACTTTGACTGGACAAAAATGGTTTCAACTTACCCAGGCAGAATCTAAGACTACTCTTACTTTACATATGCAATCACTTTTGATTGCCTAAGCACATTATTGACCTCATTTACATCTGAGTCTAAATCATTCAGATGTGTCAGAGTCCTTTCTACCTAATTGACACGATTTCCTCTATAGGACTCAGCAAAAACATTGAGTTCCCTTACCAGTTCTGGGGTTCCTGATGAGTCAACCACCTTCTTAGCTGCCTTCCAGGCATATACTACTCTGTTTCATGAGCTGAGCATCAAACATCAAACTGGCTGGTTCATACCCAGTTACTTCAGTTAACGTCTGCCCTATTTGGGTATTCATGAAGACTCAGCTGATTATAACCAAGTTGCCCTGAGGGCTCTTATGACCTAGTCCATCACAGACTTATCTCTTTGCTGTGTTGCCTCAGATTAAGAACCTCACTTCGTCTTAAGGAGAAATAGGTAGCTATATTAATTATTTTCTCTGCTTCTGAAGAAATGAGGTTGATTCCATCTGCTGCCTACCTCCAAAAGCCTAGTGCGCACCCTGTGAGACTCTCTTATTTCTTCTTTAAAAACATTTCTAAATTCAAACAGTTTGAAAAGGACTGTTACATGATAATCATAGACCCCTGGCTACATGTTGTTCCATAGATTTTTCCTTCCTCTCTATTAAAAAGTGGACCTGAGGATATCTGCTCTCCAGTTCTGCTTTTTCACTGTCCAATTATTCCCATATACCAATTTTTTTTTCAACCCTGGAAGTACTTATTATCATGGAAGTAATTTGTTTCACTTTCACTTACCATCTACCTTCTAGCTGTGTGAAAGGGAGAGCAGCGCCTCCAAATAATGCTTTCTTTTTCCCTCTTGCTTGCCATTTCAGCAGTTCCTGGAAATGGCATTTACAAGTCTTGGCTAATTGTGAATTCTCTCTTAAGAGGGCAAGTTCGTTCTGTGTCCATTGCAAGGGTCATATGACAGATACTACAGCCCATCTACAATTCCATCTCACAAATGTCACTTAGGGTTCATAACCTATTTTCTATCCTACCAGTCATTTAGGGGGTGTCCCATACTCACCTTTCAAATGCCATACATTAAGCAGGATTGTCACTGTTTACCACGAAAAAGCAATTAACCATCCAAGATTACAGGTTCTCTGCCATCAAACAGGAGTTGCATCTTTCATCAGCCACAGCAGAGACAGAGCAAGACTGCTTATCAATCTCAGCTTGTTTCTTTGGAAGACTACATTTAGGTGCCAAATGTTATATAAACCTTTTCTAAGGAGAAAAAAAATGATTATTCACATGAAATCGAACAGCAATAGAAGACCAAACAAAAACAAACAAACAAACAATTCCCCTTAAGAAAGTCTTGGTTGAAAAATGAGCTTCATTAAGGTTACTTGTAAGATCAGGAGACAATGGTTACACATAAGAACATGGGCCACATAGAGGCAACAACAATAATGAAAAAAAATATCTCTCAGCTAACTGTAGATATCTTTAGGGAGGAGGTAGTTTGAGAAGACTCTACCCTGGTCCCTAAGAGAGTTGGCTGTACAAATTTTACCCCCAATAGTTGTTAACTGTCTGTAAATCTTAGAAAGAGATGGGCCTGTGTGAGCTTTTTCTCCCACCTCCATTCCAGATAGTTAATGAGCCCAAACATGTGAAGATCTACTTCAGGTAATCACAGCTGCTGACTATTCAGATGGACAAGAGCTATGTCATGTCCAGTGGTCAGCACTCCACAACATCTTCTCATTCATTAATTCCAGGCTCTTAAGAGGGTATAAAAGATGTGAATAGGAATTTATAGGCAAAATAAAGTACACTAAACTTCAATGACCTCTTGTGAGGCAATGGTGCTTTTCCAGTCTTCCACCTTCAGGATTCTAAGAAATCATGTCCAGTTTAATTATAGGAAAGACATAAAAAGCATTAAGGTTGGAAGTTGCATTGATGAGAATGATCATTAAAAAAATCTCGATTAATGTGAAAATAATTCACCAATTCAATTACCTGTGGAAATGAAGATGGGAGTTTTCCATGTTATTGATGACAATAACTGAAAGGAGAAAAGGAACAAAGAGTTTAATTGAGTGTACATAGAGAGACAAAGCTATGGCTTCAGTAAACGCAGAGGTCAGAGAGTTGGTCTTCCCAGTTATAGAGATTTTAAATGGCTTAGCAAAAGAGAGATCAACTCAGACGTGTAAAATAACACCTTTCAAGGAAAGGAACTATGGTTAATCCAAGGTTATGCAACTCCATAAAACATGTTACAAAAGTCCATAAAGCAGTACATTTTGTTTGTGATTTGTGAGTTAATAATCTGTAACAAGCTTCTCTTCACTAAATTTTACTCTCATTCATCAAGTTTCTATTTTACCCAGAGGAATAACTGTTATATGTGGCAACCACTATAGCAGTAGCCTCGCCGCTGATGCTAGGATTACCTTCAGTAACAAATGCAATAAAAAGCTATTCAGAAAATCATCATATGTAATTTGTGTGTCCACAAATTTTAAAAAAGTAAGAAACCAGACATTAAGATTAAGACTTATCATAATTATTTTAATGTATTTAAATATTCCATTGATAAAACCTTTTAAAAATCATCTTTGTAGCCACAGACATATAGTCACAGGGAATTGACACAGATGCCGAGATTCACAGCTTAACTTTGGACAGAGCACAAGGAGTCTTGTGAAAGAAGGGGATATAAAAGGACCCTGCGTATACAGTAGCTTCACAAGGAGACCAAAAGAGCCAAAAAATGCAAGGCCCATGGGGGACTCTAGAGACTGATGCATCAACCAAAGACCTAGACACCTCTGCTCAGATGTAGTACATTGACAGCGCAGTCTCCGGGTGGGTTCTCCAGTAAGGGGAGAACAGACAGTCTCTGACATGAACTTGGTTGCCTGCTTCTTGATCACTTCTGCCAGGTGGGGAGACCTAGCCAGCCCACAGAAGAAGAGGATCCAGGCAGTCCTAATGGGATCTGATAGGCTAGAGTCAGAAAATAGGGGAAGAGGGCTTTGCCAATGAGTAGACTGAGGAAGAGGGATAGGAGAGAAAGAAGGACGGAGGGTGGGACCTGGAGGAGATGAAGGAGGGGACTACAACTGGAAAACAAAACGAATAAATTATAAATAATAATAATAAAAGAAAATATTTATATTTAATCTTTCAATCCCTCCAAAAATATTAAGGATAAATAAATTAGTGATGAGTAGTACTACATAATATTTATGTTACATATTTTCATTTTTATCTTCCTTATTTTCCATGTTCTTATTAAGTTATCACATTTTGCATATTCCACCTAGATTTGTTTCTTGTTTAAATCACATACAAACATGAGGAAGTGAAATTTATATTTTGGTGTATAATTCAAAGAATTTCTTGATCAGTAGTGGAACCACAGATCTTGAATCAAAATATGTGAGTAATTTTATTTTGAGAGAAATATTAGTCTTCTAGGAATAGACATGACTTTAAGTAATTAGTTGCTAATACAAACACATTTCCAGTTGAAATTTTAACAAATACCAGGATGTTCTATATATGTAAAGTGTGAATACTCATGCATGCACATCCTAGGGAACATTCCACAGAGCACACCAGAGCTTTTCTAAATAAAGTTGAAGCTGATTTATCCAAATGAGTTAGGCAACTTCAATCACAATCACTTCTGCAAGTCGTACATTAGGAAGAATGAAGCTTGATGAAGGGTACTCCCTGTGGATTGCATTTCGCTCTTGTGTAAAGCAAAGGGCATTCAAATATGGTACTACACTTGAATATAAAGCTGGGTTGTAAGCACAGCAAAGGAAGTTCTGTTTTAAAAAATAGTGGCAGCAATAAATCACATATTTGTATTAAGACTAAATGTATCTATTTGTTTCCTTGGAACAATTTTATAGAATTAATGTTTTCCTTTCTATTTTTATCATTTTTTACAATTTATTCAATTTGTATCCAGGCTGTGGACCCCTCCCTCATTTCCTCCCAAACCCACCATTTCTCCCTCTTCTCCTCCAAATCCTCTCCTCTAGTCCAATGATAGGGAAGGTCCTTCTACCCTTCTATTTGACCCTAGCCTGTCAGGTCACATCAGGACTGGTTATTAATTTTTTAGGAATTTTCCTGGAAGCTTAATATTTTGCTTGTTTTGCACATCTCCAAATATGTTGTACATTTTCAATGAATTTTAGACACACATGACATATAACTGAATTCTCCTCTCTCTCTCTCTCTCTCTCTCTCACATACATTTCTGCTTAGTCACCTGGAGTAAGAGTCATTCAGCTACAAATAAATCCTTTATAATACTAAAGAGCTTTATAAAAGCTTGCTAACTCTAATATTTCAAAGAAACTTAGAGTCAGGCACAACTTGAGTGATCTTATTGAAAAAAAATATGTGAAAAGCCAGGAAACATTTGTTAATATATAGGATATTTGTTACCACGTTGCTTTCAAGGATAAAGAAATATATTTTATTAGGTCATCATCAACCTTTTAATTATAAGAGGAAATACTATAAGTATGGCTCTGTTAACGGAGGAAAATTTCAGGGTAGCATAAAGGTGTTGTGACCCATGGGAATTCCTTGTGAATAATTTGCATTGAAACTGCTCAATTCAAAACAATGGCCAGGTTATTTCCTGTTATTTCCATACCTGACCATTGTTTTGACTTGAGCAATTTCAAACCCCTGCTCAGATGTAGCCAATGGTAGCTAAGTAACCAAGTGGGTTCCCTAGTAAGGGAAACAGGAACTATTTCTGACATGAACTCAACAACTGGCTCCATTACTTCCTCCCCCTCCCCACGTCCCCCGCCTCGCCCCCCCCCCCCCGCCAAGGGAAGAACAGTCCTGCTAGGCCACAGAGGAGGACATGGCAGTCAGTCCTGAAGATACCTGATAAGCTAGGGTCATAGGAAGGGGAGGAGGACCTCCCCTATCAGTGGACTTGGAAAGGGGCAGGGAGGAGATAAGGGAGGGAGAGTGGGATTGAGAGGGAATGAGGGAAGGGGTTATGGCTAAGATACAAAGTAAACAACTTGTGATTAGTATAAAAATTAAAAAAAAAAAGAAAAAATGGTCAACCCATATTTATTGGCATGAACTTATAAAAATGAAATCATTTAAATTTGGGGGGAGAAGTCTTAATTTAGCCACGAAATCAAACAAAATTTTCTACACCATAGACACATATGTAACCATTTAAAATGCATCTAATCTTTATTATTTTTTCTCATTTATATTAGTAAATTGGAGTTTTCACATAAAGTATTTTGATCATATTTACTCTTTCCTCAGCTCCTCTGAGATTCACAAAGTCATTCCTATTCACAAACTTGATTAGCATTTTTTAAAATCTAACAAGTCTGAGTTGAATTGCACATTTATTGGATGTTTGCCTATCCAGTAGATTCAGCTTACCAAAGATCATTGCCCTGAAAGAACTGATCCACCCATAAAAACTATACTGTATACCTCACCCAGGAATATATATGTGTCCAGCCCTACTTATGCTTAACTTCTCCAAGCCTAAGGATTATAGCTTTGTTATAACTTACTCAGTGAGTAATATCCAAATATAAGCAAAAATGTACCATATTTATCTTTCTATGTCTAGGTTACCTCAGCTCAGGCTAATTTTTTTTCTAGTTTCATCCATTTGCCTGATAATTTCATAATGTAATTTACTTCCAACTGAGTAAATACTGAAGTAATGGAGTATACTCCGTTGTATAAATGTAAATTTACTTTATCCATTCTTCTTTCCAAGCACATCTAGGTTATTTCCAATTTCTGGCTACTGTGAATAGAGAAGCAATGAACATGGCTGAGCAAGGGTCCTTGTGGTAGGGTGAAGCTCCCTTTAGGAATATATCCAAGACTCCTAATTATGTTCTGCTATACTCATAGATCAGTGCATTATTTAGTCTCATCAGAGAAGCTTCCTCCTGAAGCAGATGGGAACAAAGACAGAGACCAACATCCAGGTATGATACAGAGAGAAAGAGAAAAGGAGACAGAGACAGACAAACAGACAGAACTTGGAACACAGCTTTAAATGGGGTGTTTCCTGTAAATCCCTACCATCACAGCTCAAGGAAAGCGAAGAAAGAAAGAAAAAAAAAAGGCAGAAGAAGCCTGAGAGCCAAAGGGGATGGAAAACACCAAGAAAACAAGGCCATACGAACTCACAGAGACTGACAAAGTATGTGCAGGGCCTGCTTGACTCTGCTGCCAGGTTGTCTGCATGTATATTATGGCTTTCAGTTTACTGTTTTATGGGACTTATGAGTGTCTTAACAATGGGCCATATCTTGGACTTTTTTTTCATCTGTTGGTTTCCCCTATCCAAACTCAATGTGAAAGGATTTTTCTTATCTTGTTATATTTATTTTGTTCTGTTTTGTTGTTATCTCTTAGAGGCCTGATCTTTTCTAATGAGAGACAGGGATGGAGTGGATCCAGACGGGAGGAACTTGGAGGAGTAGAAGATACATTGAATAATTTGTGAAGGAGTAATCAGAATATATTGTATGAGATTATAATCAGTATATCTAGAGGAGTAATCTGGATGATTGTATGAGAAAATATTTGTTCAAATAAAATATAAATTAAAAAAATCAAATAAAATGAAGGAAACAAACACACACACACAAAGGAAAAGAAAAGAAAACTGATCCTCAATTGCCAATCACCTGTCACTGGGCAATAGCTCCTTGTCTAGGAGTAGAGAGTGGGACTTCATACTTACGTCTCTAAACTGGAATTTTGTCTGACTTGAGCTTACACATGTATTTCGCATACTATCAAAGTAGTCTTATGTCTTGACTGGAACTTAGGCTTTAAGCTCAGTCATGCATTGCTTATCTCACTATTATGGGGAGAGGTGTCACATGCAAATGAGGACCTCACTAAGAACCGTGTGTTTCCATTATCTGAATAGCTTTGCTTACATGTAACTCTGATGAGACATTAAAAAACAAAACTCAGAGCAGCACTATTTGATCTCAATTTCAAGCCTAAGTACTTATTAGCTTTGTGACTTTAAGGAACACACTGAAGCTATCTGACTGAGTGCTGTGGTCAACAATGGGCATGGTGATCATCCTAATTTATCTAACGTTGAGAATTCATGTGTAAAAGACTATGCATAGTGCTTAATAAAAATAAGTGCTATGTGATAAACTATTTAAATGAAGTTAAAAACAGAATTTGTTATTGCATGAGATAATGGGTATCATTTTTTTTTTACTTTTTTCTTAATTGTTATTATTATTTATTACAGTTTATCACTTTGAATCCAGGCTGTACCCCCTTTCTCATCTCCTTCCGGTCCCCCGCTCAATCCCTCTTTTCCCCCAGTGTCCCTCCCCTAGTCCACTGATAGGAGAGGTCCTCCTCCCCTACTATCTGATCCGAGTTTATCAGGTCTCATCAGGACTGTCTGGATCCTCTTTCTCTATGGCCTACTAAAATCACTTCTCCAGGGAGAGGTGATCAAAGAGTCATTCACTGAATACATGTCAGAGACAACCTCTGCTCCCCTTACTAGGGAACCCACATGGAGACTGAGCTGTCCATGTACTACATCTGAGCAGGGTGTCTAGGTCTTCTGTATGCATGGTCTTTGTTTGATGCCTCAGTCTCTGCAGTCCCCCAAGGGCCCTGTTTTTGTTTGTTTGTTTGTTTGTTTGTTTGTTTTGTTTTCACTTTTTGGTTTTGTTGGTTTCCTTGTGTGACTTCTATCTCCTCCAGGTCTTTTTACATACCCCTTCTTCCATAAAACTACCTGTGCAATGTTCAACATTTGACTGTGACTGTCTGCATCTACTGCAATCTCCTGCTGTGTGGAGTCTTCTAGAGGAGATCTGTGGTAGACTCCTATCCTGTTCCCTCTCTTCTATCACTTCCAGTGTCTATCCAGTTTTCTTTTCTGAATAAGGATTAAGCATCTTCCCAAGGGTCCTCTTTGTCATTTAGCTTCTTTAGGTCTGTACATTTAGTATGTTTGTCCTATATAAATGGTTGATATCCACTTATAAGTGAGTTATACGATGTGTGTTAATATCCTAGCTGTAATTGTTACATCAGGGGGCCACCCCATCATCCCAGACAAAATCTTCATTGTGCTAACAGCAGTATGCAATGAAATATACCTTCTAAGTTGTGGAACCGTGATTGCTTCTTTCAGCTGTGTATTTTGATGGCCACTTGCTCATCCATTAGGAGATTACTAGGGATAGTAATTACAATTGTCAGAGAATTATGGTAATAACATACTGTTTATTATTTTTGGCTTCCACGTTGAAGCTAGTGAAACAGTACCTTCACCTCTTTGCTTCTAGACCAGAATTCCCACCCTCTGCCATGTATGTAGAGCATTCATTTTTGCTCTCTACTGGGATTTCCTTTATCAGACTCAGTCTGAGTAGAGAGTGTGGATAAAATGAGGGAACAGAGTCTCAGCCTCCACCTTGGAATGTATTGCACATTCCTACATTTTCTAAAGACATGGCAGTTATCACTTGACTATGTCCCACCCACCCACAAATGAATAAAAATTTCAGCATATGAGGACAAAGGTGACTCTTGTATTTATAATGAAAATTCAAATAAAACAGAGGTAAAAGAACCTGAAACATTGTTTCCTACATGTGGTCACTTTCACAGATATGTTAGAATTTTTACTTATAGAGGTTCATTATTTAAAAGAAAAGAAAACTTTCCTTTTGTATGAAAAATCAGAGCGATTTATAGTTTACTAAATGAAATTACTTATTACTGGATATGCATTCAGAATACTGCTGAATTTGCATATTTCTCTTTATTAAATTTTCATATATATTTTTTAAGACAGAGAGCATATCTTTAGGATGTTTTGCAGGTCAAACAAGCTTCAGTACTTTATATAGCATTTCTATGAAAAAATCAGAAAACTTTAGGCAATAATATTCTGATCAGGAAAGGTAAGCTCAGAAACATTAATTTATGTTCCCCAAACAAAGAAACTGGTGAGTATTATGATCCCTTACAAACCTTCACATTCAATTCAGTGTCCACCGCACACAATTTTCAGTGAAGTTGCACAGTAGTACTTTGTGCAGTATAAGATTCAAAACGTTTTATAGGCCTTTGTAAATCCTTTTACTCCCAATGAGATTGGAAAATCAAAATGTTTTATAGATAGCACAATGAATCATGGTGATTTGCTCTGCATTTACAAAATGCTTGCACATCAAAATACCCAATGCATTTCTGTTAACCTGCAGCATTTGCAGAACAGTAGCATTTCAGGCAAAGAGAGCTTCAGCGTTGGATAAGTAAGCTAACAACCAAATTCTCTTCCCTGTACGTCAGCTTTCCACCCTTTCCTTGTGAAATCTCTGTGCAGTTATTACAAAGGAAAATTATTATGCCTTTCTTTAGAGCTTTACAGAGTTGCATGATTCTAGAATAAAATCAAGTGCTTTACAAAGCTTATGTATTTGAAATACAGTAAATATGTGAGTGCTCTCTAGATGTAAAATTGTCACGCTAAAATTTAGAAAGCAAAACTGAGTTCACTTTGTTGTAAGCATCAAAGAGAAGAGAATTCTGTGTAATAAAGCAGACAAGAACAGGTCCTCTACACAAAGACGCACTGCACTATGCCTGAAAGCCACTTGAGGTCAAAGGCAAGAACTATTAAAGTCTGTTCTAATCAATAATATCTCTCAGCAATCTACAAGTCCTTGTAGAAGAGAAAGACCAATGGAGAAGTAAGATCAATGGTTTGATTATGCAGCGAATACAAAAGGACGCAAGGACATCAAGGCCTTATTAAACCAAACAAATACTGGACATGAAGTACAGTGGCGACTATGTCACTCTGCATTTGTCAGCACCTACAGACTCCATACACTACTATATGAATTTATGCGAAGAGCATGCTCTGCATGAAAATGACATGAATTTGCAGGAGTACTTAAACGTTTAATTGTGCAGAAATTTGATGGATCAGGATGTAGTACTACAGAAGGAATATTTGTAGGTTTTATGGATGTAGTACCTGTCAATAATCGTTCTGATGGCCTCTAGCTTAGGGAGGAAATAGAAAGTGGGACACCTGGTAGGCAGAAAGTATTCTGAGATAGAGCCAGGCTCTCAAAATTCAGCTGGCAAGATGTGAGGAGGACAGATGTGTTGTACATGAGTTCAGGCAACCAGATGTGGCAGAATGCACGTTAGTATAAATGGGCCATTTAAAATTATAAGGTAGTCAGAGGAGGGCTTAGCCTTCTCTGAGATGGCTAGGTATTGGTGAATGTATTTTGAGTCTCATGAATCATTATGGGAGCATGTAGCTGAGAAGAAAATCCTCCCACAACACTGTACACATGAGAGAAAATGAAGTGTTTAGAAAATATTTGTATACTTTAATAATTTTGGATACAAGTCAAAATTTCAAAAATAGTTATATTCTATTACAGTTTGATACTATGTCAGATGTATCCTTTCTTTAAAACCCGTTAATACTTTGTCAAAACATTAAGGCAAAATGAATTAAAATTTGTGTGTTTCTTTTTTCAAATATACCTGTGGCATGTTTTATTTATTCTTTTGCCGTCCTTCTAATACAGGATTCTATTACTTCTTTTGAGAAGATTTTAGTGATATTTAAACACACTGTTAATAAAAAGTGAAAGAGGAATCAAAAAACAGGAAGAGTTAGGCTGAGTTGGAAGTAGGGAGGTCATGGAAATTTAAGTACATGTCTTGTAGAGGTGTGTTTACTCAATATGAACTCTTTCTTCAAGCATTTATTTTTCTTTTTAATGTATTTCCAATCTCTATTATGTGTTGCATCACTGCAGAGATCTCTGGGGACACACGATTACAAATAAGCCATTACCCTTCATTAAAGCTAGTCAATAAATGCCTAAGGATTTATCATAGAAAATGATAAATAGTTTGGGAGATAAATATCTTACTTATACATTGAGTGATTCAGGCAACATATGGTATCCCTTGAATATTAATTTTCATGTTTTGATATATTTGTGAAAAAATAGTGATAGAATTAGTTTAAATTTTAATTCTTCCTTGTGTCTACCAAAACTTTATGTGTTAAAACTATTATGAACTGAGAGGTCTCTGGGGCAACTAAAATTAAAACACCTATGCTACTTCATCAGTCATTGAATCTCAGAACAATTGTCAGTGAATAAAATATGTGAATTTCATTAAATTTTCATTAAGAATGTTGGAAATGGCAAGTTATTACTTGAGGGATACAACCCCTGTCTTATTATAATCTCAACCATCCTGATAGTATATATGCTTATTTTCATATGTGTTCTCCACAAATCATGATGTCAGAAATGAAATTTAACAACAAAAAGTTGTCCTTTCTCAGGGTTTACCAATTTCTGTTCCAAAATAAACCCATGTAACTGTCCATGGAAGAGCCAGCCACAGTACCTGGCCTCATTTTAATAATTATGTTGAGTTCATTTCATTCTCATTTCCTATGAATTTTGCTGCTTAACGTGAAACATATGCCCAACACTTTGGACATTGTTAGGGTAGCTGTATTGTGCTGCCAAAATGAGTATTAACTCTCCGTTTTGGAATTCTGTAAACTTTACTTTGAGGTGAGTTAAGACTAAAAAAGAAATGGCTAATTTGATCTTTAAATTGTATTTTTTTTAATTTCCCAATTTCAAGCAAATTTGAGGAAGGCAAAGAGTCGGAGATGCAGGTGCTGTAACAGGATATCACATACAGCTTTCATTGATTTGCTTTCTCTAACAGATTTCTAATTACTTTCATAAGACACTGATTGAAAGCGCAATTTCTCCCCTTCACCATAAGAAGTACTCTGGCTGATTTTATTTTATTTTTTTAAGGGTAAATGATGATTGTTTTCTTCCACACTTCCCCTCAGCCATCGATCATGGACATTTAGAGAAGAAACTATTTTCATTTGTGTCAATTACCAATGCCATTCATTTTGAAATAAATTAAGCACATCCTGAACAGGAGAACATGTGTCTCACTATTTTGAGCAGCAGTGATGTATGTGAATTTATACAAGAATCCCAACAAATCATTCTTTCATCGGAAGTGTATAATTTTAGCATGGCAAGAACATTTATATTAATAAGGTTACGATGTGTTACTGACAAGTTTTAATGACTTACAGGATAAACAGTCTTCATGGTTAAAAAATGTGATATGCAGTATTATCATTCTTGCCAAGATTCTAATGATATAATTAACGTTTTAAATATATAAAAAAAATCATGCCTTCTTCTTCCTGTCTTGAATGACCTGCAAAAAAGTAAGATCTGTTTCGTTAAGACATTAAGTATATAAGAAAATATTAATAAATTATATTAATATATTGTTGCAAAAAGCTAGTGTAATTTCACACCAGAAAAATACCAAAAATCTTTTTTTTTTATTAATTACAATTTATTCATTTTGTATCCCAGGTGTAGCTCCTCCCTAACTCTCTTCCAATCGCACTCTTCATCCCTTTTCACCTCCCATGCCCCTCCCCCAGTGCACTGATAGAGGTTTCCTCCTCTCCTTCCATCTTACCCTAACCTATCAGGTCTCATCAGGGCTGGCTGCATTGGTTAACTATGATTGGAAAAAAAAAAAAAAAAAGGAAAGGGCTAGCTATAATCTCAGTCAAAAAGTAAAATATACACAGCCTATAAAAAAGCCATAACTATTCAAATAATGAATACTTAATTTCTCAATCTTATGTTTCTTTTAAAGTATCTGCATGTCATGTCCTCTTTCATCTCTGGCCACGACTAGACTATAAAGTGGCAGTAGTGGTAAATTTTGTATGTCAAACTGACCCTACATTATAGGGCAATTTTTCCAGATAGCTGGAAAAACACTAGTTCTGAGAGTGTGCTTGGAATCTTCCAGAAAAGATTAATGTTGAAATTGGTAAGTATAAGAAAATTAAATTAAACAAACAAACAAACAAACCAAACAAAAAACAAAAACCAAAAAAAACAAACAAAAAAAAAAAAAAAAAAAAAAACGGGAGGAGATCCAAGGCGGCCGCAACTAGGATGCACTGTATCTGAGGGACAGAGAGCTGAAACTCCTAAATTGGTGAGTGGAGGGGCAGAGGAATCTAAAACAATGACACTGAGGCTTCCGGGGAGAAGGGAGACAAACCCTGATCAGAGACCAAAAGGATGCAGGTCAACTGCGGACATCATGTGGATTCCTCCTGGAGCATGGATTCCCAGTCACTTCCCCATAATGAGCGGAGGCAGTGGCAGAGGCCCCACAGTCAGCAGCAGAGGCAGCAGTTGTGGCCCTCAGTGCAGGGAGATCCTTGCAAAGAGCACAGTGCTGGGTGCTCCAAGCACAGATCTCCCTGCTTGAGATTTGAGACAGAGAACACTCAAACCCTCGGCTTTTCCCCACGACAGGCCTCTGTTCTCCTACATTGGCACAGGCAGAGGTGGCAGAAGAAGCCCACAGCACTCTCCACAGCAGAGAGCAGAGCCCAGTCTGCTGTGCCCACAGAGTCTAGCACAGAGCACAGTGCCAGGCTCACAGAACCTGCCACCGTGTACAAGGCCTGCCCTGATCGTCAGCCACAGAGCTCAGACTCCAGCTCACAGAGTGTGCCACAGACTGTAGGCAACTAAGGTATTTAGGAAATCGGCACAGGCACAATGTACCCACAATCTGAGCTGGTGGACAGCGCCAGCATCCACATCCCCTCCTGCGCTTGCTCCCATCCCCCATACCCCAAGCACCCACACTGTCTAGCTCTCGCTCCTTCAATGCACGTGCACACTCTTCTCCCCAGCAATAGCAACTCTGTGTCAGCGGCTTTTCCTCCCTCAGGCACAGCTGAAGAACCAACCCACACTCAAACCAGTGTACCTCTCTCATCTTCCTGAAGAACACTCCAGACACCAGAGAAAGACGATTCCAGTCTGAAGAACAGACTCCAGGAACAAACAGTCAAGGTTACAGATAAGCAAATGGACAGAGGTCAGCATAATGTCACAAACAACTCCACATTTGGCTAAGGCTGAGGATCTGGCTTGCTTCCGTGTATGTTGACCTATCTGCATTGCCCACGTGGCACGCTGGGGTTGGCTACCCAGAGGCTATTTAAAGTGGGCTGGCTTTCCCCAGGGTCAGATGATTGTTCAAGGTTCCTGAATAAAGTGCATTGAAAAATAAAAAATAAAAAAATAAAAGTATAATGAAAGATTGATCAGAAAAAAAAAGAATATACCCAACAAAAATCAGGACATCATGGCTCCACAAGCAACCCCCAAAATCAATGGATATTTTAATTCAGTGGAAACACAGGAAAATGACATTAAAACTATGCTTATACAGTTATTAGAGGAACAAAAAGAAGAAATGAACAAATCTCTAAGAGAAATAGTGACACGAGTGGAGGCAAATAAAGAGGAAATGAACAAAGCTCTCAAAGAAATACAGACAAATATAGTTGCATAAGGAGAGGTGCAATTAATGGCATATAGAGAGGAAACAAAAAAATCGGAGCCATTATAGAAAGACAAGAATCCACATTCAAATAGATGAAGGAAATGGTACAAAGCATGAAAACAGAATTAAAATCAGTAAAGAAAACACAGAGAAAAACCTGGAGCTGGAGAACTTAGAGAAAAGATCAGGAACCAAAAAGGTAAGCATCACCAACAAGAGATGGAAGAGAGAATCTCTGTGTTGAAGACATACTTGCTGAAACTGATACTTCTCTCAAAAAGCAAAATCAGAAAAGTCCCAAACACAAACCATCTAAGAAATCAATGACACCATGAAAAGACAACACCTAAGACTAATAGGAATAGATGAGAAAGAAGATTCCAGGCTCCAAGATCCAAAAAATATTTTTAAGAAAATCATAGAAGAAAAATCTCCCAAATTAAAGAAAGAGATATCCATAAACATACAAGAAGCCTACAGAACACCAAATAGACTAGACCAGAAAAGAAACTCTCACGTGACATCATAGTCAAAACACTAAACCTACAGAACAAAGAAAAAATATTAAAGGCATCAAGGGAAAAAGGCCAAGTAACATATGAAGATAGACCTATCAGAATCACACCGGACTTCTCATCAGAAACTATGAAAGCCGGAAGAGCCTGGGCAAATATCATGCAGAATTTAAGGGACCACAGATGCCATCCCAGACTACTATACCCAGAAAAACTTTCAATCAACTTATGTGGAGAAAACAAAATATTCCATGACAAAACTAAATTTAAGCAACATCTACACAGCAAACCATCCCTACAGAAGATACTAGAAGGAAAACTCCAATCCAATGAAAACAATTACACTCAATAATATAATATAATTTCTGAACAAAAATTTAAAGGAAACAAGCAATGAATCACAGTAAGACCACCAACTCCACAATAAAAGAAACTAACATTCATTGGTCACTATTATCTATCAACATCAATGGACTCGACTCTCTAAGAAAAAGACACAGACTAACAGAATGTCTCTCCTTATGGAGAATGGTTGAGGAAACAGGATCCAACATTCTGCTGCATCCAAGAAACACACCTCCGCAACAAAGATAAACACTACTGCAGAGTAAAAGGCTGGAAAAATGTTTTTGAAGCAAATGGACCCAGAAAACAAGCTAGGGTAGCTATCCTAATATCTAATAAAATAGACTTTCAACCAAAATTTCAATCAAAAAAATGAGGAAGGCTACTTCATTCTCATCATAGGAAAAAGCAACCAGGAGGACATCACAATTCTGAACATCTATGCCCCAAATACAAGACCACTTACATTTGTAAAGGAAACATTATTAAAGGTGAAGTCACACATCAATTCCAACCCTTAATAGTGGGAGACTTCAACACTCTCACCAAGAGATAGATCACCCAGACAGAAGATAAGTAGGGAAATAATGGCACTTACAGAGGTCTGAAATCAAATGGACCTAATAGATGTCTACAGAACTCTCTGAAGAGCAATGTAAAATGGCAGAAAAACACTTAAAGAAATGTTCAACGTCCTTAGCCATCTGGAAAATGCAAGTTAAAACGAACCTGAGATTTTACCTTACACCCATCAAAATGGCTAAGATCAAAAACTCAAGTGGCAACGCATGCTGGAGAGCAATGGAGGAAACCCTCCTCCATTGCTGGTAGGAATGTAAACTTCTACAACCACTTTGGAAAACAATCTGGTGCTTTCTCAGACAATTAGGAATAGTGCCTCCTCGAGATACAGCTATACCACTCCTAGGCATATATCCAAAAGATGCTCAAGTACACAATAAGGACATTTGCTCAACCATGTTATTAGCAGGTTTATTTGTAATAGCCAGAACCTGGAAACAAACCAAATGTCCCTCAGCAGAGAAATGGATACAGAAATTGTGGTACATTTACACAATGGAATACTACTCAGCAATTAAAAACAAGGAAATCATGAAATTTGTTGGCAAATGGTGTGACCTAGAAAAGATCATCCTCAGTGAGGTATCCCAGAAGCAGAAAGACACACACAGTATATACTCACTTATAAGTGGATATTAAACCTATAAGATAATAGAAATATACTAAAATCTGTACACATAAAGAAGCTAAACAAGGAGGACCCAGGGTAAGATGATCAATCCTCACCTAGAAAGACAAATGAGATGGATATTAGAAATAGGAGAAAACAAGAAACAGGACAGGAGCCTACCATGGAGGGCCTCTGAAAGACTCTTCCTAGCACTGTATCAAAGAAGATGCTGAGACACATAACCAAACTTTGGGCAGAGTACAGAGAACCATATGAAAGAAGGGGGAGTTATTAAGACCTGGACAGGACAGAAGCTCCACAAGGACCAAACATATCTGGGCCCAGGGGTCTTGTCTGAGACTGATTCTCCAACCAAGGATCATTTATGGATATAACCTAGAACTCTTGATCAGACCTAGTCCTTGGTAGCTCAGTATCCAAGTGGGTACCCTAGTAAGGGGAACAGGAACTGTCTCTGACATGAACTCAGTGGTTAGCTCTTTGACCTCCCTACCACCCGTGGGAAGAAGAACATAGCTAGGCCACAGAGGAAGACATGACAGCCAGTCCTGATGAGACAGTATAAGCTAGGGTCAGATGGACATGGAGGAGGACCTCCCCTATCAGTGGATTTAGAGAGGGGCAGGGAGGAGATGAGAGAGGGAGGGTGGGATTGGGAGGGAATAAGGGGGAGCTACAGCTCGGATACAAAATAAATAAATTGTAATGAATATAAAAAAATAAAAATTTTAAATAATTAAAGAAAAACACATGGGAAGTGGGAGAACATAGGGAACAGGTCAGGAGTCTACCAGAAGGCCTCTGAAATTCTCTACTCAGCAGGGTATTGAAGGAGATGCAAACTTTGGGCAGAGTGCAGGGAATTTTATGGAAGAAGGGAGAGATAGAAAGACCTGGAGGGGACAGAAACTCCACAAGGAGACTAACAGAGCCAAAAAATCTGGGCTCAGGGGGTCCTGCAGAGACTGATGAACCAATCAAGGAGCATGCAAGGAGTGGACCTAGACTCCCTGTTCAGATGTAGCCCATGGACAGTTCAGTCTCCATGGGGATGCCCCACTAAGAGGCAGTGTTTGGCATGAACTTAGTTGCCTGCTCTTTGATCAACTCTCCATGGTGAGGTGGCCTTATTAGTACTGAGAGAAAGAGGAACCAGACAGCCCTGAAGAGACCTAATAGGCTAGGGTCAGATATTGGGGGAAGAGGATCACTCCTATTAGTCGACTAGGGGAGCAGAAGAGGGAGAAAGGGTGGTATCAGGAGGAGATAAGGAAGATGGCTATACATTGGATACAAAGTGAATAAATTCCCCAGGGTCCGAGGATTGTTCAAGGTTCCTGAATAAACTGCATTGAAAAAAAAAAGTTAAAAATAAACAAACAAAAAGTTTGTTTCGCCAGCATGAAGACTATCATTATAGTTTTCAAAAACCAAGTAAGCAAATCAAAATGGCTAAAGCTTTAAAAAGAAGTAAAAGTAAAATACTTTACAATATTGAGTTACAAAATGATGCATTTTCCTCTAAAATCCTAATATCTAAAAGTAATTTAAGCAATAAAGAAAAAAAAAAACTACTTTCCTGTAGCATAGGCTGATATGGAAATGGTCATACCTTAATCACCTGAGTCATGTGTTGAAGATACATTTCACTATTTTGCTTTCAAAAGTTACTTTTGATACTCATAATACTACCCCCATGCTTCATTTGTCCATGTTTGTTGTATTTCTTTTAAACTTAATTTTAATGTTTTATTTTTTTTATTAATTACAGTTTATAACTTTATCCCAGCTGTAGCTTCCTTCCTTGTCCCTTCCCAACGGCACCCTCCCTCATTCATCTCCCTAAATCCACTGTGAGGAGAGGGCCCCATCCCCTTCTCTCTAACACTAGCCTATCAGGTCTCATCAGGATTGGATGCATTGTCTTCCACTGTGTCCTGGTAAGGCTGCTCCACCATCAGAGGAGATTATCAAAGAACTAGTCACTGAGTTCTTATCAGAGACAATCTCTGTTCACATTACTAGGGAACACACTTGGAGACTGAGCTGCCATGGGATACATCGGTGCAGGGGTTCTAGGTTATCTCCATTCATGGTCCTTGGTTGGAGCATCTGTCTCAGAAAAATCATTTTGGCCAGAGATTTTGGTTCTGTTGTTCTCCTCGTGGAGGTCCTGTCCTCTCCAGGTCTTACTATCTCCTACTTCTTTCATAAGATTCCCTGCACTCTGCCCAAAGTTTGGCTATGAGTATTAGCATCTGCTTTGATACCCTGCTGGGTAGAGTCTTTCAGAGGCGCTCTGTGGCAGGCTCCTGTCCTGTTCCCTGTTTTCTTCTACTTCCTATATCCCTCCTGTTTGCCTTTCTGAGTGAGGATTGATCATCAAATCCAGGATCCTCCTTCTGGCATAGCTTCTTTAGCTGTTTAGTATGTTTAGTATGTTTATCCTGCATTATATGCCTAATATCCACTTATAAGTGAGCATATATTGTGTATGTCTTTGTGTTTCTGGGATACCTCACTGAGGATGATCTTTTTTAGTTCCCATCATTTGAGTGCAAATTTCATGATTTCCTTGTTTTTAATTCCTGAGTAGTATTCCATTGTGTAAGTGTACCACAATCTCTGTATCCATTCCTTCTTTGAGGGGCATCTGGGTTTTTTCTAGATTCTAGCTATTACGAATAAAGCTGGTATAAAAATGATCCTTGTTGTGTCCTTGAACATATTTTGGATATATGTCTAGGAGTGGTATAGCTGGATCTTGAGAAAGCACTATTCCTAATTGTCTGAGAAAGTGAAAGTTTGAATTCCAAAGTGGTTGTACAAGTTTACATTCCCACCAGCAATGGAGGAGGGTTCCCCTTTCTCTACATCCCCCCCCAGCATGTTTTCTCATTTGAGTTTTTGATCTTAAACCATTCTGATACGTGTAAGGTTAAATTTCAGGGTCATTTTGATTTGTCTTTCACTGATGACCAAAAACTAAATAAAACCTAAAAAGTTAAATATAGTGTTTTTCTGCCATTTGATATTCCTCTGCTGAGAAATCTCTGTTTAGCTCTGTAATCCATTTATTTTAATTGGATGACTTGATTTGCTTCTTTTTAACCTCTTTAGTTCTTTATATATTCTGGATATTAGCCCTCTGTCAGATACAGGGTTGGTGAAAATTCTTTCTCAGTCTGTAGGCTGTCATTTTGTTCTCATGACATTGTCCTTTGCTTTACAGAAGCTTTTCAGTTTCATGAGGTCCCATTTATTGATTTTTGATCTTAGAGCCTGTGCTGTTGGTGCTCTGTTCAGGAAGTTGTCTCCTGTGCCAATGAGTTCCAGGCTGTTCGCCACATTTTCTTCTAACAGATTTAATGTGTCTGGTTTTATGTTAAGGTCTTTGATCCACTTGGACTATAGTTTTGTGCAGGGTCTTTCACTTGCCTGTTTAGAGTCACACCAATGTACTTCATGTTATTAGTGGCTATTGTGAAGGGTGTTTCTTTCCTAATTTCTTTCTTGGCCCTTTTGTCTTTGGCATAAAGGAGGGCTACTGATTTTTTTGAGTTGATTTTGTATTCAGCCGCTTTGCTGAAGGTGTTTATCAGAGGAAGGAGTTCTTGGTTGAATTTTTGAGGTCGCTAATGCACTGGAAGTTCTAGGTCGAGCAGTAAGACAACTAAAGGAGATCAAAGGGAGACATATCAGAAAGGAAGAGGTCAAAGTAGTTACTGTTTGTTAACTCTGTATCCCAGCTGTTTCCTGCTCTCTCATTCCCTCCCAATCCCACCCTCCCTCCTTCCCTCATCTCCTCCCTGCCCCTTTCCAAGTCCACTGATGGGGGGGACCTCCTCCCCTTTCATCTGACCCTGTTTTATCAGGTGTCTTCTGGACTGGCTGCAAATCCTCCTCTGTGGCCTAGTAGGACTGCTTCTCCCCTGGGGGGTGGGGAGGTTAAAGAGCAGGCCATAATAAGAAAAATTAAAAAAAAAAAAAAGAAAAAGAAAAAAAAAGAAAAACGTTTCTATCCCAGAACAAGGCGATTAGAAAATGTTATTTGTTTGACATAAATTTAGGCGAACTCTGAAGCTTCATTTGGGGAGGACTTTGCAGCCAGTCATGAAGATACCTGATCAAACAGGGTCAGATGAAAGGGGAGGAGGTCCCCCCTATCAGTGGACTTGGAAAGGGGCAGGGAGGAGATGAGGGAGGGAGGGACTGGCAGGGAATGAGAGAGGGGGATGCAGCTGGGATACAGAGTTAATAAAATGTAACTAATAATAAAAATAAAAATAAATCTTATTTAAAAAAAGAAGTCAAAGTATCACTATTTGCAGAAGATATGATATTATACATGAGTGACCCCCAACATTCAAGCAAGACCTTCTTTATCTGATAAACCACCCCTGCATACCTAGGATGAAGCCTACTTGGTCATGGTGGATGATATCTTTTATGTGTTCTTGAATTCGGTTTGTAAAAATTTTATTATTTTTGCATCAATGTTCATAAGAAAGATAGGTCTGAAGTTCTCTTTATCTCTTTTTTTTGTTGGGTCTTTGTGTGGTTTAGGTATCAAGATGACTGTGGCTTCCTAGAATGAGTTTGGTAATGTTCCTTCTGTTTCTGTTTTGTGGAACCATCTGAAGACAACTGCAGTTAGCCCTTCTTTGAAGGTCAGGGAGAATTCTGCACTGAAACCATCTGGCCCTGGGTTTTATTTGGAAGGGAGATTTTTGATGACTGCGTCTATTTCCCTGAGGGGATATAGGACTATTTAATCTATTTACCTGACCTTGATTTAATTTTCGTAAATGAAATCTGTCAAGAAAATTGTGTACTTCATTTAGATTTTCAAATTCTGTGGTATATAGGCTTTGGTAGTAAGACCTAATAGTTGTTTGGATTTCCTCAATGGCTGTCATTTTGTCTCCCTTTTCGTTTCTGATTTAGCCTATTTGGATAATTTCTCTCTGCCTGTTAGTTAGTTTGTCTGAGGGTTTGTTTATTTTGTTGATTTTCTCAAAGAACTAGCACTTGGTCTCATTGATTGTTTGAATTGTTTTCTTTGTTTCTAATTCATTTATTTCAGCCTGAGTTTATTTCCAATCATCTACTCCTCTTGGATGTTTCTGCTTGCTTCCTTTTTTTTTTTTTTTTTTTTTTTTTGAAGGGCTTTTAAAGTGTGCTGTTAAGTTGCTTGTATGAAATGTCCCAAAATTTCTGGAGGCTTAGTGCTTTGATTTTTCCTCTTAACACTGCTTTCATTGTGTTCCATAAGATTGGGTAAGTGGTGCCTTTAGTTTCATTGATTTTGGGAAGTCTCCAATTTCTTTTTTCATTTCTTCCCTGACAAAGCTGTCATTGAGAGTTTTATAGGTTCCATTTGTATGTAGTACTTTTGTTATTTCAGTTGTTGCTGAGGTCTAGTTTGAAGCCGTGATGGTCTGTTAGGAAACAAGGGATTCTTCTGATTTTCTTGCATCTACTGAGGATTGCATTGTGCCTGACTATATGGTCAATATTTGAGAAGGTTCCATGAGGTTCTGAAAAGAACGTATACTATTTTGAGTGTGGGTGAATTGTTCTGTAGGCATCTATTAGGTCCATTTGAATTAGGACCTCTGTAAATGTTATTATTTCCCTGTTTAGCTTCTGTATGGATGATATGTCCCTTGGTGAGAGTGGAGTGTTGAAGTCTCCCACTATTAAGGTCCTGGGATGGATGTGTGATTTCAGTTTTAATAATTTTTCATTTAAAAATGCAGGTGCTCTTTTGTTAGGGGCATAGGTGCTCAGGATTGTAATGTCGTCCTGGTAGATTTTTCCTTTTATGAGAATGAAAGGCCCCTCCTCATCTATTTTATTAATTTTTGTTGAAAATCTATTTTATTAGGTATTAGGATAGCTACTCCAACTTGTTTTCTGGGTCTATTTGCTTAAAAAACAGTTTTTTTTCAGCCCTTTTCTCTGAGGTAGTGTTTATCTTTGTTACATATGTTTGTTTCTTGGATGCCTCAGGATGTCTGTGTCTTTTTACTGGAGAGTTGAGTGCATTGATGCTGATAGATAACAGTGACCAGTTAAAGAGTTAATTCCTTTTTATGTGGGTTTGGTGGTGTTATTGTGTTTCTTTGCCTCTTTTCTTTTAAGTTTTTGTTGTGAAGTTATCTACATCCTGTGTTTTCTTGGGAGTAGTTGATTTTATTAGATTAGAGAGTTCCTTCTCATATTTCTGTAGGGCTGGGTTGCTATGTAGATACTGTTTAAATTTAGTTTTCCTATGGAATATTTGTTTTTTTCCATCTATATTGATTGAAAACTTTGCTGGGTTTAGTACTGTGGGTTGGCAACTGTGGTCCCTTATAGTCTGCATGACATCGGTCCATGCCTCTCTCACTTTAATAATTTCTGTTGAGAAGTCTGGAGTGATTCTGATAGGTCAACCTTTATATGTAACTTGGCCACTTTCTGTTGCTGTTTTTACTATTTTTCTTTGTTCTCTAGATTTAATGTTTTGACTATAATGTGACATGAGTAGTTTCTTTTATGGTCTAAGTCTATTTGGTGTTCTGTAGGCCTTTTGTATGTTAATGGACATCTCTTTTTTTAAGTTGGAAAATTTTTTCTTCTATGATTTTCTTGAAAATATTTTCTGCACCTTGGATCCTGGAATCTTCTTTTTCATCTATTCTTATTATTCTTAGATTTATTCTTTTCATGGCATCCTTGATTTCTTAGATGTTTTGCTTTTGGAACTTTTCTAATTTTACTTTTTCTTTGAGAGATGTATCAATTTCCGCAATTGTATCTACAGCACATGGGATTCTCTCTTCCATTTCTTGTATTTTGTTTGTGATGCTTAACTTTGTGGTCCCTGATCTTCTCTCTAAGTTCTCCAGCTCCAGGGTTTTCTCTGTTTGTGTGTGAATTTTTGTTTGTTTGTTTCGTTTTTATGATTCTAATTCTGTTTTCATGTCTTGCACCATTTCCTTATCTGTTTGAATGTGGTTTCCTGTCATTCCAAGATGGCATTTTTGTTCCTCTCTTTATGCATCTAATTGTGCCTTTACATGTGCCTCTATTTGTTTGGCTACATTTACCTGTATTTCTTTGAAAGCTTTGTTTGTTTCCTCTTTATGAGCCTCTAATAAGTGGATAAGCATAGATTTGATATCATTTTCCGATGTTTCTGATGAATTAGAATATCCATTGATTTTGGGGTTTGCTGGTGAAGCCATGTTGTCCTGATTTTTGTTGGAGATGGTCTTATGCCAACCTTTAGCCATTTGCTTATCTGTAACCTTTGCTGTTTGTTCCTGGAGTCTCTACTTCAGACTGGGTCTGTCTGTCTCTGGTGTCTGGAATATTCTTAAGACAGATGAGATCGGTCCACCAGTTTGAGAGTTGGGTTGGTGTTTCTGCTGTTACCTAAGAAAGGAATGTCACAGGCACAGGTACACAAACTCGGGCATGTGAGTGGAAGTGCACCTTGAAGGACAGGGTGAAACTGTAAATTCCTGGAAGAGTGGCGCTTAACTGCAGGAGGGGGTGCTGGTGCTGTTAGCAGGAGCAATGCACATACGCAGGTGCCCTGAATACCTCTGTGCCCACAAGCCTTTGTTACTTCTGGTATTCAGATCTTTCTGGGCTCCAGGAATTTTTGCCTGGAATCCACTGGTAGACCTATAGAACAGGGGTTTCCCTGTTGAGAATGCTGCCCAAGGGATCCCTATGTTGCCCACAGAGTGGGTGTGGCTGGAAGGATCAGATGTCTGGATGCTAGAGTAGAGTTACTCTGGATCTGGGGCTCTGCATGCACTCACTGGAAGGTGTATTCTCTTGCTTGCCTGCCTATTCCAAAAGCACAGGGGCAAATGTTCTCTACTCCCAGATTTGGGGCCAGTGTAGGCAATCTGTCAGCTCAAGTGGTATCCACTGTTTGCCTGCAGGACCGGGAGACATTTACTTGGCACAGCAACCTCAGTCATCTCAAACACTGAGCACGGCGGCTCCTGCTTGGGGCAGCAGCTGCCCTGCTTACAGCTGCAGACCTGGGAGACCCATACAGCCACCTGTAGAAACCACAGACCTGGAGGCCAGTATCGTGAACTGCTGCTTCCTCTGCTGTCTTAGTCACCCACGGGCAATGAGGATACAGCTTGGGGCAACCATTGTTGCTGAGCAGGGAGGCCTGTACTTGGAGCAAAGGCAAGTGAGGGGAGTTGAATATTTGCCACTCTCAGTCCTTGGAGATGTCCATGGATGACCTGGATCCAAACTGTCCCAGTTCACAGGTTGTCCCCACTCGTCCAGGGAGCCTCAATGTCGATATTCTGGCTTCAGCTGCCCATCCACTCACCAATTTTGGAATTTTGGATCCTGTGGCCATCGGATAAGGTGTGTGCTGTTCACTGCCATCTTTAACTCCCTTGTCCATGATTATTATTATTATTATTATTATTATTATTATTTTATATTAATTATAGTTTACTCACTTTGTATCCCAGCTGTAGCCCCATCCCTTATTCCCTCCCAATCCCACCTTCACTTCCTTATCTCCTCCAATGCCCCTCTCCAAGTCCAGTGATAGGGGAAGTCTTCCTCCCTTTCCCTCTAACCCTAGCCTATCAGATCTCATCAGGATTGGCTGCATTGTCTTCCTCTGTGGCCTGGTAAGGCTGCTCTCCCTTTAGGGGGAGGTGATTAAAGAGCCAGACACTCAGTTCACATTTGTCCATGCTTTGAATTAGTATTTTCCAATAAAATTTAATTGATTTCAAAGATATTAAAGAGAATTTTTAGGATTCCATGGAAAAAGATAAATAAATGATTTTATTACAATTTTATATTTAAAGTGGGAACTAGAAAAGATCATCTGAGTGAGGTAACCTAGAAGCAGAAAGACATACATGTTATATACCCATTTATAAGTGGGTATTAGCCATATAATCTAGGATAAACATACTAAAATCTATACTCCTCAAGAATCTAAACAACAAAGAAGACCATAGGGAAGATGCTCAATCCTCATTCAGAAAGGAAAATGACATTGGAATCAGGAGAAGACAGAGAACAAGACAGGACCCTACATCTGAAAGACTCAAGGTATCAAAGCAGAGGCTGAGATTCATAGTCAAACTTGGGGCAGAGCACAGGGAATCTTATGAAAGAAGGGGGATATAGAAAGACCTGGAGAGGACAGGAGCTCCTAAAGGAGACCAACAGAGACAAAACAAACAAACAAAAACGAGCCCAGGGGTTCCTGCAGAGACTGATACCCCAACCAAAGACAATGCAGGGAGAATCCCTAAAACCCTGGCTCATATATAGCCCATAGACTCAGTCTCCAAGGGTTCCCTAATAAGAGGAGGAGGGGCTTTCTCTGGCATGAACACAGTGACAGGCTCTCTGATCACTTATTTCCTGGGGGTTGCAGGAATGCCAGAGGAAGACATAGAGGAAGACAATGCAACTAGTCCTGTGGTGACCTGATAAACTAGGGTCAAACAGAAGGGGAGGAGGACTTCCCCTACTAGTGGATTAGGGGAGGGACATAAGGGGAGAAGAGAGAGGGAGGGTGAGAAGAGGGGAGACAAGGGAAGAGGACACAGCCAGGATAGAAATTGAACACATTGTAATAAATATTAATAATAAAAATTAAAATAAATAAATAAATAAGAGCATACATGAGCATAATAAAGGTGATTTACAGCAAGCTTAGAGTCAATATCAAGTGAAATGGAGGGAGACTCCAAGCAATTCCTCTAGAATCAGGAACAAGACAAGGCTAACCACTTTCTTTATTTTCATTCCATAATATACTTGACCTTCTAGCTAGAGAAATAGAACAACTGAAAGAGATCAAGGGATAGACATTGGAAAGAAAGAAATTAAAGTGTTGTAATTTGCAGATGATGTGATAATATACAGAAGGGACCCCAAAAATTCTACCAGGGAACTTCTATAGCAAATAAACACCTTCATTGAAGTGGGTGAATACAAGATTAATGCAAAAACAAACAATCATTAAAAAGTAAATAACAGCAAAAGAACAAACAAAACAGTAAAACAGTAGCCTTTTATGTACAAATGATAAAGAAATCAGAGAAATGATACCTTTCTTAATAGCAACAAACAATATAAAATATCTTGGGTAACCATAACCAAGCATTTCGTGAAAGGCTTGTAGGAAACAAGCTTCAAGTCTTTGAAGAAAGAAATTGAAGAGAATACCAGATGATGGAAAGGTCTCCCATGCTCATGGATTCTTATAATTTATGCTGTGAAAATGGTCATACTTAATTTTTAAAGCTTGTGTGCTGGTTAATTTTTGACAACTTGACAACTTGACATAAACTACAGTCCCTTGGAAAGAAGCAAGAAAGAGAAAAAGAGAGACTGAGAGAGAGAAAGGTGAGAGTTTCCTCCAGAAAATTAGCCTGTGGGACATTTTCTTAACTGTTAGTTGATTTTGGAGGACAAAGCATTTTATAGACAGTGCCATCTTTAGTTAAGTAGGCCATGGATGTGTAAGATAGATCGTACAGGAAGGCAGAAAAAACTAGCCAGTGAGCAGTTCAGCTACAAGGTCTTTTTTTTTTTTCCACTCCTGTCTTCAGGGACCAGATTTAGTTCCTACCTTGCCTTTCAAACATGATGAACAGTAATTATTATTATTATTATTATTATTATTATTATTATTATTGCTATTATTATTATTATTAAACTCTCCTTCATCCCAAGCTGCTTTTAGTCAGTGCTTTATCATATTGAAGAGGATCAAACCAGAGTATCTAGCATACAAAAGGATGTTTTTCACCATACTATTTTAATACATCTCTGCATTATTTTTGATCCCTACTTCTCACTGCCCTATCTTTTGTCACTCATGTTTTATTAACCTTTCTTTAACTTTTCAAGTGCTAGATTCTCTATAGGAGGAAAAAAAGAAAACAGGCGAATATTTTTGTCATTTTAAATAATTATTTATTTGTTGAGATTATAATTACATTATTTCCCCTTTTCACTTTCCTCCCTCCAAATTATTTTTCTCGCTTGCAAATTCATAGCTAGTTTTCTTTTTCTTTAGATACTTATTTATAAATATATAACCTCAGTATGTATAGGGTTACATGCATTCATATTTTTAGGACTAAACATTTAGGCCAGAGGAATAGGGCTTTTGTCTTCTAGAAATATCAGAGTTTCAGAATCCATACCCATAAAATCTCACCAACTTGATTCCCTAAACAGGCACATGCAGTAGGCATAACAATGTAGACAGGGAAATGGAAAGCCCAAGAAGCATTACCTGGACACAGAACTAAAAGCAAAGGAGAGATGCTGAAAGTAGGAAAGGTAATCTTAGACAATGGAGTATACACCGATTGGTTCCCCATGGTTTTGATTGTTTGTTAGTTTATTACCCTGCAGAGCTGGATGCTCCAACCAAGGACCATGCATGAAGAGGAGCTAGACCTTCTGCTCAAAGGAAGCCCATAGGCTGCTCAGTCTCCAAGTGGGCATCCTAGTAAGGGGTACAGGGCTTGTATCTGACTTGAACTCAGTGGCCAGATCTTAGATCACCTCCCCTTGATGGGTGCAGCCTTTCCAGGCCACAGAGGATCCTCATGTTTTTAACTTTATTTTTAAAGCTTGTTTCGTTGTGGTCAGTCAGTAGACACTGTAACCTATAAACGTGAATTCTGCGGCTTCTTGATAAGTTTTCATATTCTTTATCAATAAATATGGCACTTCTCTATAATTGGTTTTTATGTAGAACTCTATTATTAGTGTAAAATTGCACTTTATCTTGCATGACAGTGAGTGAAAGATTACATAACTCCTGTTTGCTCTCAGAAGCAGCCTGGCTAGCTGACACAGCTGTTATGTTAATGGTAATTGGGTGCTGAATGAGAAAGGAACTATCCAGGGAGGAAATTTCCATAACCTTTGCATCTAATATCAGACTTAAGAAGTAATTTTCTCTTATGCTGAATCCTAAATTTTCCAAGAGTTCAGATGGGAAAATATGGCAATATATTTTTATCTATCTATCCAGCATTAGCTTTTATAATTCCTTTGTTCACCTACTACATTTTCTTGGCATAGTTTAGAAATAGGATATGGAAGAAACTCATATAAATGCAAAACTAGACCTTCCCAATATACTCAAAGTTAATCTTTTGAACACATGTTTGCACACACAGGTAACACACATGCACAATACATATGTACATATACACAAATAGTTTTAATCGTGTATTTATAGATAAAATAAAGTTTCCACAGACCTAATTAATGAATTTTTATAAAATAGCATTTTAAGCCTCTAAGAAATATGTAATGTCTCTGTGCCAGATTTGTTTGGAATACTGTAAATGTGCTATAGAGACATCATTACCTCTATAATTGTTGTTTCTAAAAGAAATATTTAGAAGTGTATAAATTGAGCAGTAAATTGACTATTGTCAAGAGTACCAGGAAGTTCTTGGCATCTGGAACTATGTGATTACATTCTGCTTTTTCCTTCTAAATCTTGTAGCATATATTCAGATAAGATGAAATTTATGAAAAGTAAAAGTATCTAAGAATGGCTTAAGAAAATATTTCTTTTGCAGTCATCAAATATTAAGATACAGTATTGACAGAGTGGACGCAGGACTAGCCACAGGATTATCACCATGGATTGCTGCAGCCATGAATCATCTGAAGGAATGGGCGGGCATGGGAGCGTTAGCAGGCCTTCTGGTGTTGACTCCTTGGTTTGCCTGTGGTGTATATGCAAGATTAGAGTCTCACAACAGCGTAATGCAGCCATGATCATTCAGGCCTTTACAGCCATTGAAGCAGGACAGTCTCCCCAAGCATGGTTGGCTACCATAAAAAGCTAAAATGTTATGCTCAGGATGTGAGGCTACGCACCGCACTCAGGGTCAGCCTCTTTCGACCCAGAGAAGAGCAAGTCTGATTGCATGCGGGTTGATGCCCCAGGTCCCGCCTCGGACGGGTATGATGCTTTTTGGGTGGATGACACCTAAATGAACATCGGTACAAAGTCCCAATTTATTTCTAATATCAGAGATCAGACCTCTACTCTTGCCTGATGCATCCAAAACAAAAAGGGGGAACTGTAGAGAGCTGTGTAATGCCGCGCCTGAAAGATGGAGCTGGTTTCCACCTTCCACCTTCCCGATGGTGAGTGCTCTCTGTCACAAACAACTCCACATTTGGCTAAGGCTGAGGATCTGGCTTGCTTCCATGTATGTGGACCTATCTGCATTGCCCACGTGGCATGCTGAGGTTGGCTACCCAGAGGCTATTTAAAGTGGGCTGGCTTTCCCCAGGGTCAGATGATTGTTCAAGGTTCCTGAATAAACTGCATTGAAAAAAAAGATACAGTATTGAAATGCATAATTTCATGGTTAATTCTGATTGAATAAATAATTTTCTGTATCTAAAAGTATACCGAAAGCTGTGTATTTACTAAGTAGGACTTTGTGTTGATTCTCAATATCTAATTTTAGACTAGTTTCCCCACAGATAACACATGTAACAGTTTTAAAAAGTATAAAATAGGTTTGAAAATACCACTTCAGTTGCAAAGATAGTCAATACCTTGTAAACAAAGAATGTGGCAATTTTAAAACTCATTGATGCCAATTAACATACCTGAAGCTCTTCTGAGGTATTTGCTGATGCACAAGCACTGCACAAATACTTACTCGCAAAAAAAATGTGCATAATATTTTTACAAATTCTATGCTATTTATCAAAGAAAAAGTGAAATTTTCATTTTTTAAAAGGCAGCTTAGCTTTCATAAAAAAATACCAAGAAAAAAAGATAAGTTAGAAATGAACCCAATATTCTATACAAATTTCTTCTTGAGGTAACTACAAATGATATGCAGAATAAAAATGGATCAGCCCCTGAGAGAACAAGCAGAATGCACCTGTCACCCAGAAATAGCATCATGTAGACTTCATCTTTCTTACAGCACTGAAAATGAGGCAGGCAGAAAGATAGGAGACTATGGAGTCATGGGGAGATAGAGGACCACCACACTCTTGAGCCTGGTAAAGCTTTTTGTCATCTGAGAATTAAGAACTTTATGTAAAGACATTTGCCATAAAGGTTGCAAACAGAGATAAGATTAGTTTTTGTTTCTTAATTTGTTTTTTATATTAATTGCAGTTTATATGCTTTGTATCCCAGCTGTAGCCCCCTTCCTCATTCCCTCCCAATCCCACCTTCCCTCAACTCCTCCCAAGCCCCTCTCCAAGTCCACTGA
Organism: Meriones unguiculatus; assembly: GCF_030254825.1. Classification (NCBI taxonomy): domain Eukaryota; kingdom Metazoa; phylum Chordata; class Mammalia; order Rodentia; family Muridae; genus Meriones; species Meriones unguiculatus. The sequence goes on from NC_083363.1 coordinate 51,509,193, forward strand.
AAGAGGAGGTCTTCCTCCCCTTCCATCTTACCCTAGTTTATCAGGTCTCGTCTGGACTGGCTTCATTAGTAATCTTCTGTGGCCTGGCAAGGCTGCTCACCCCTCAGGGGAAGGTTTTTAAAGAGCCAGCCATTGAGTTCATATCAGAGACAGTCCCTGTTCCTATTACTAGGAAACTCATTTAAATACTGAGCTGCCATGGGCTACATCTGAGCAGGGGTTCTAGGTAATATCCATGAATGGTCCTTGGTTGGAGTACCAGTCTCAGAGAAGACCCTTGTGCTCAGATATTTTGGATCTGTTGCTCACCGTTTTTATACAGAGACATTTCAAGTAATATTGGTAAAAGAACAATGAATCAAACTTATGTCTGAGTGTACACATATTTTCTTTTCTTTACCAGTTGTAAATTTGAATTTTTTATAAATTGTAGTAAAAAGCCAAACACAGACTCTAAACCACTGTATAAGCCTGGGACTGATGCATTTATTTTTATCAGTTTGTATTCACATCCAAGGAATCTTTAGAGGCAATCTATACAGTCCTTAATTTTTTTTTTAAGTGGGAAATGAGACAGAGCAGAGTCCTTACTTAGAGATCTATTAGAATAAAAAATTCAAGAAGTTTTAAAATCCTATATATAGTTGCTCCTGGGATATTTAAAAATGACTGTCTGCTGATGAGCATTCAACCCAGTCTTGCATGTGCTCTTATTCTGTTCTTGATCACTTCCTTTTGTATTGTTGATAAACTTTTTATTTGGCTTCATACTGAATTTCTGTCTGTCTGAAGTTGAAGCTGTTGATTTTTTTGAGTGGAGGTTCTTAAAGGATTAGAAACCTAATTACTATTAGTTTGCAATCCTGGGTCCTTTCTTCTTTTGCATCACTCCTGAGAGAAAGGCAGTGTTTGTATCTCATGGCATACAAGTTGATGGTACTCAGCAGGAGAAACAAATTTCTACTACATCTACAGCAAAAATCCTGTGCCTAAGTGCCAGGAATTATAAAAATCAGAGGAGAAGGAAGTTTGAAGTGAGAGCCAATATCCTGGAAATACCAGAAAGGCTATCAGTGATGAAGTCTCATCAAACATTATTACCTAAAGAAGATCTGAATAACAATGACGATATGTGATGGGTTAACACGGAAGGTGAAAATCCTGTGTGGCCTCAAGACTGGATAGAAACTACAATCATCTACTTGAATACCCTGCTGGGCAGAGTCTTGCAGAGGGCCTCTGTGGTAGAGGATCCTGTCCTGTTTCCTGTCTTCTCCTATCCTGTTTGCCAGTCTGAATGAGGATTAAGCCTCTTTCATAGGGTCCTCCTTGTTTAGCTTCTTTACCAGCAGGGCACCAAAGCAGATGTTGAGACTCTTAGCCAAACTTTGGGTAGAGTGCAGTGGGAGACAGAAAGATCTGAAAGGGACAGAAGCTACACAAGACCAACAGAACCAAAAAAATTTGAATCCAAGGAGTCCTGCAGAGATTGATACTCCAACCAAGGACCATTCATGGATATAACCTAGAATCCCTGCTCAGATGTAGCAGCTCAGTCTCCCAGTGGGTTCCTTACTAAGGGGAGCAGGGGCTGTCTATGACATAAAACCAGTTGCCTGCTCTTTGATCACCTCCCCCTGGGGGGAGAAGAGACTTAACAGGACACAGAGGAAGCCAATGCAGCCAGTCCTGATTAGAGCTGATAAACTAGGGTCAGATGGAAAGGGAGGAGGACCTCACCTATTAGTGGACTTAGGGAGGGGCTTAGGGGTGGGAATAAGAGGAGATGAGGGAGGGGGCTACAGGCAGGATACAAGGTGAATAAATTGTAATAAATAATAAATAAATATATATATATTTTTAAAAGCAACTGGAAAAGAATGCAAGAAATGTTCTTTCTCAAGGAAGGACTTACCAGTCGGTATCCAATGTCACGTGGTCAGTCCTGAGATTATATACATACAGATAACATTGAATGAACTGAGAAGATAGCATTAATGTATTTAGATATATATGTAACAACAATTAAAGGAAAAGAGACCATGAATTAGAGAAAGAACAGCGAGATATTATTATAAAATTAATATAAATTTTATAATATTTAGTGTAATTAATATAAATTTTATAATAGTGAAATTAATATTAACGTGGTGTATATAAACTTTATAATAATTAATATAAATAAATATAAAAAATTAATATAGATTTTATAATAATATAAAATATAAAAACAAGTAAAGATACTATTACAAGAATTTACTTGATATATCTGAGTTAATTCATAATATTCTAGAAATGAAGAGGGAAAAAATGGTGGTAAGCAATAAGCTATCTGTTTTTTGCCATTTCTTGAAAATGTAAGTAAATATCAATTAAATAAGTTGCCTTTAAAGATGACGTTATATACAGATTTTAAATTTTTTAATATAGAACTTCTCTCACAAAAAATTAAAATTGGATTAAAGATTTCCAGAACATGAAAAGCCCAAATGCCTAGAATAACAGAACCACAACAGATACAGATGGTGTACGGCAAATGTGATGCTCCTCTCCATAGCAAAGCAGTGAATCTCTAGAGACAGCTTAATGAGAAGTGTCCTATCACGCATTACCAGTACTAAGAAATGTCAGAAAGGTCGCGAACAATGCCTAATTCCATAGGTTAGCTGGAAAGAAGAGAATAGCTGAGTAAGAATCTAAAAATTCTTGCTGAAAGTGTTTATTATAATAAACTAGTTGCAATAGCATTTCAGTTTGCCGTAGAAATTATTCTATTTTATTTAACAGAATTTTGAATGTGGTATGTTTTTATAGAATATAACTTCCTTCATGTTCGAGGAATTTTGGTCCATTTTTGACATCATTATTGCTTCAACTCCTAGAGTTGCCATGCCAACTTTATCCAGTAAGTATTTGCTGGATAAATATATACTATGACAATCTTCCTAATGCCAAACCAGCTACAGAGTCAAGATAAAGACATCAATGAATAGGTTCAGTGGGAGAGATTATTGTGCTAAGAAAAGCAAATAATTACTCTGTTTTCACAAGCCACGAATACTTTTCTAATTTGTTTGAAAAAAAAATGCTTGCTTTTACTCATTGTCTCATTTAGATTAAACCTAAATACTTGGACAAACATGTCCTTCTCCTTTCCATATTTCTGAACTATTGCTTTTCTATGGTCATAGAACTAAAATAAATCTTCTTTGGTATGTTATAGGCTGTAAAAGAGAGAAAAGATGAAGGTGAAAGAAGAAGAAGAAGAAGAAGAAGAAGAAGAAGAAGAAGAAGAAGAAGAAGAAGAAGAAGAAGGTGAGAAAGAAAAAAGAAAAAAGGTCAGCTGATGCATGTGGTAGTACTCTTGATTTTCACTAAAGTGGCAAAGGGCATCCCCAGTCAGTCTTTTTGTCCAGTCCTGGTTGGATGTCATAAAGGTGAAAACCACTATCAATAACACTTCAAGAAAGTGGATGAGTGATTTGAAAATGACCATCACTCACCACATGGACTTTGAAGGTCATTGCCCAAATTTGAGCTCTGACATTTTTCATGTACGTGCATAATTTACAGATGAAAGGTATTTAGCTGTGCTGACATTTACATTTCTTCGTAATCCTAAGAAACAGGTGAAAGTCTATGTGAACCAAATTATAGAGTATAGCAGGTGATGAAGTGTTTTACTTCATTCTCTGTTGCTCCTATATAAAATATATTTGATGAAAATAAGTACCCCATTAAACTCTCTCATTTTTAGCATGTTTCTGAATTTTTAAGGCAATGGTGATTTTTAAGTATGTAAGAAGATCAGTAGTCAACTTCAGTCTCAACTGTAGATGAGTCAAGATTCTATTGATATCTATATATAATTGCTAATATTTTCTTTGGTATATTTTAATTTCATACATGTTAGTTAAATTTTATTTATATATTTTATAGATTCCACATATTTTAATATGCATTTTGTAAATATAAAATTATTGTAGTTAATTCAAATTATTCATTTTTTATGCTTTTATCTCCTTGTTCTGTTGTGGTCAAATGAGAAGTGTTTGTCTTTCCCTGAATAAAGAAACATTTAATCAGTTTCTTTAACCTAATTTTGTATCTTACACTTTTCCTTATGAATCATCAATATGACACTTGAATGTTTCTTACTTATCTAATCATATTGTTTTAATGATCAGGAGCAATGACAGGGCATATTTATAACAAACAACTGACCTCCAGTGTCCCAAATTATACCTACAGCAATACAATAATATAATTCTTAATTTGAAATCAAATAGAACAAATAACTGTATAGAATAGGATACTGCGTCAATATATACGAAAATTGAAGTAAAACATTTGCAACCATCATGGTTTAGTCTTTTTCTAACTGTCATCTAAATCATTACTAACATCCTAAGTAGAGAAAATAGTAACTAGAATTCACGTGAACACTGGACTAATCAACTAATTTAAGAATATTAGTCAATATTTTTTTCATGCTTTATTACAATCTTCTTTCTTAATCTTAGTTACGGATGTTATTTAAAAAACATAAGCAAATGGCCGAAGTTGAGAAAAAAAGTGAAACTGGGGGGAGAAAAAAAAGGGGGGCAAACCACCAGTAAAATCTGGCATTCTGTGAATGCAAATCTCATTATCTTTCACTGTTCCAGAATTGTTGAGTGCCCGTTTAAGGGTTGCATAATAAGAGGTTATCAATAAAAAATTAAAACATTCTTCCCCAATGGAAAAAAAAACATAAGCATCAATTTGTACTCATCCTGTTAAAAACTAATATGTGTAACTTCCATATTTGAATTTAGTTTGTTGATTTAAATTGTCATCGTCTAGAAAATGGTGATCACAAATGGTTTTCCAAGTGTAGTCATTGTACTAAGTATAAAAAGGTAAAAACATATATCACTGTGAGAATATATTTTAGCACATTAATAAACATTGCATGACATTGTCAAGTAGAGAATCTAATTTTTGTTTTACTTTCATTGAAGATTATTTTCACATACAACATATCCTGATTATAGTTCCTCTTTCTCTACTCCTCCAAGGGCCTTCCCATCTACTTTACTCTTCGGATCCACTTTGTTTATGTGACTCATTAGAAAAGAAAAGGCTTCTAATAATAAACAACCAAATATGGCAAAAACAAATTACGAGATGGAGCAAAAACTATTATATAGATGTTAGAAAAGGCAGCCCAACAGAAGAAAAAACTTCCTAAGAGAAGGCAAAGACTCAGAGACACATTCATTCTCATTGTCACTATTCTCATAAGAGTACTAACAGCTATAATGTATCTGCAGTGGACATGTATATGCTTACTGCTTCCGTCTATGTGAGTTCATATGAACCTTCTTAGTTGATTTAGGAGGTATTGTTCACCTGATGCCCTCTATTTCCTCCATTTCTATCTCCTTTTCCTGAGGAGTCCCTGAGCTCTGAATGGAGGGATGTGATAGAGGCCTCCCATTTAGACCCTTTCTATTTGTTAACTGTAGGTCTCTGAATCTGTTCACATCGGCTGCCTGTAGAAGTGTCTCTGAAAATTACTGGACAAGACACTGATCTATGAGTATAACAGAATATAATTAGGAATCATTTTATTGATTCTGTTTTCTTGTTGTCTTTGTTTTAGACAAGATATATTTGGTTTACCCAAGGTATCTGGGATATCTAGTCTGATTGGTTTTTGTTTGTTTTTTGTTTTTTTTGTTTTTGTTTTTGTCCAAGATGTGTAGCATATGTGCTGTTTCTTGTGGAATGAACCTCAAGTCAAATCAGCTATTGGTTGAATACCCCCACAGGATCCTTGCCACCATTATAGGCAGGTGCAATACAGGACGGATTATAGGTCAAAGGGTTTTTATTTATTTGTATTTATTTCAATTTTTAAATTATTATGATTGTTGTTATTAATTATCCTTTATTCATTTTGAATCCCAGCTGTAGTTCCCTCCATCATCTCCTCCTCGTCCTACTCTCTCTTCCTCTTTCCCAACTATATTCTTCCCCTAGTTCACTGATAGAGGAAGTCCTCCTCTCCTACTATTTGACTCTACCATGTTAGGTCTCATCAGGACTGCCTGGATCTTCTTTTTCTTAGTCTAGAGGCCCCCTCACTATGGGGAGGTGATAAAAGACCTGGCCACTGACTCCATGTCAGAGAGAGCAACCCACGAGGAAACCCACATGGAGACTTAGCTGCCCATAGGCTATATCTGAGCAGAGGGTCTAGGTCCTCTCCATGCATGATCCTTGGTTGATTCATCAGTTTCTGCAGGCCCCCATGATCCCAGTTGTTTTGTCTCTGTTGGTTTCTTTGTGGAGCTCATGTCCTCTCCAGGTCTTTCTATGCTTTTATGGTTGGGTTGGTGTTCAACTATCTCTTGTGGTATTATGCAGAGTACATTTAGGCATCAAAGAGACTAGAACAAAGGAGTAAAGGCTCCATGTAAGCAATGGTAGACTTCCCTTTTGTGTGTGTGTGTGTGTGTGTGTGTGTTTAATTGATTCTATTTTATTTTAAGGTTTTTAATAGATTTATTAATTTCTTTCATCTAGTTGGGTTTTCCTGGATTTCTTTAAGTTATTTATTCATTTCTTCTTTATGGATATCTACCATTTTTATATAGTTGATTGCAAGGTATTTTCCTTGTGCTTCAGCTATGTTGGAATATTCAGGGTCTGCTGTGTTGGAAAGCTGGGTGATAATGGAGATAAATTACCCTGGCAGTTATTGGCTGTATTTATATGCTGGCATCAAGGAATTTAGGTTTGGGACTATTTTATATCTAGATACAAATTTCTGGGTTTGCTTTTGTTGGGTGGTTGCTTTGATTCTTGGTTTTTGTTTCCTCTTTGGATGTCCATAGTGTGTGATGGCTATGTGTTGCCTGTTTTTCTGGCCTTCTCAGCTGGTATGTACACAGATCATGCCTGGCAGTATTGGAGTCTGAGATATTGGGATGTGCTGGTGAAAGGAAAATTGGAGGAGAAGGTCTTTGTGATTTGTTGCTAATGGGGTCAGAGAGGAAAAGTAGTTTGCAGCAGTTTTCCTGCTATAGAGATAGGGATGAGACTTGGTGATTTGATCTCAGGAGCAGTAGAAGTGAGGGTCTGTCTTTGGGCTAGTTTTTGCCTTATGTTTGCAGGGTATGACTGCAAGAATTGGAGTCTGGCACAAACCAACATATAGGGAGGCTAATGGGGGAAAGATCTGTGGGATGCACTGGAGAGTGGAACAGGGGCTGTGAAAGGCTGTCACAGGTATTCTGCTTCACAGCTAGAAAGACTGGCCTAGGGGGACTGGAAAGGTCTGTGGGCAGCCAACCTGGTTTTCTGGAAGACCTGTGGTTGAACAAAAGGTGCCTGCTAGAAGCTGTGTATAGCAACAGATGAGGAGGGAGGTTAGGAAGAGATAGATTGTGGGAGTCACAGGAGACACAGGTAGCAGGAACGGAGGTTGTTGCACTGCTAGGTACAAGAATGAGGGACTGGGTCTTGAGGAACAGAGAAAGGAGACATTTTGTCCCCAGCTTACCTGGCTTTCTTGCAGGTACTAGGTATCTTATTATTATTATTTTTTTAATGATCAGAGTAAAGGTTGCTATCTTTAATTTCACATTCATAAACTTATTTAAAATTTCAAAACATATAACAAGTTTGAAATTGAACTCTCCTGTCTGAATGTGCTTAAGGAGAAGGATTTAAAATGTAATCCCTTAATTTCAACTCTATTAAAGAGGACTGACCCATATACACTGAGCCAGGAATTAGATGGGCTTATGTGGAAATTTTTAATATCCAAACATTCCCTAAGTTATTTTCAGTTACAAGTTTGTTCATGGGATAGTTAAACTCTGCACAGCTTGGAGTGGATGGATCACTGCTTAACCAGTGTCCTTACCTGTGACATAGAGGGACTTTTCAGTGTCATTGCAGCATAGCTGAGAAGTTCTCAAGAAGGAACAGTGGGGACAGTGATGTGTAAGTTGTAGAGGTTGCAAGAGATAATTTTAAAAGTGAAACCTCACCACTTTGCCATACTGTATTCACTAAGATAGGCTAATTATCAGAGACGACTCTCAAGAGGAACAGCTCTCCAGGTCTTAAAGTTAGAAGCATGGAAGCATTAGCAGATGACACTTTAGACCCTTGGAGAAACCTAAGATTGAGTTTGACTGGATGTGGTTATACCCACACCTTACAGGTTGATACTGATAACTATTATTAAACAAAAATGATTAAGCTATTTTGATGATATTTGAAATCAGTTTGGTATATTTTATTTTTATCTGGTCATGATACTGTATCAGTTTGAGCAAGTGAGAATATAAAGCTCCCACAGTACTTACCTGACTGAGATATTGAAACACCATATTTAAGTTGTTACAAAGTAACCTTTGGACAGATGCTTACTACTAGGTCCTCAGGTGCCATGGCCTACTGTCATAGCCATCCATGTGGAATTATTTAAAGACTTCTGTTTTAGTCAATCACTGCATTATTCTTGTGATGCTGAATCCCAAATCAGTCACAGCTAAACTTAACACTTAGTGATTCACCTCTCTTACTCTGTAGTAGAAAACACTTCTCATTGCATCAGTTGTATTTTTAAATTTTAATTTAATTATATATTTATTTATTACAATTTATTCTCTTTGCATCCAGCTGCAGCCCCTTTCCTCACCTCCTTCTAGTCCCATCCACACTCCCTCTTCTCCACCTATGCCCTTTCCCTAGTCCCCTGATAGGAGAGGACATTCTCCCCTTCTATCTGACTCTAGCTAATCAGGTCTCATCAATGCTGGCTGCATCTTCTTCCTCTGTGTCCTGGCAAGGCTTTAAACCCCTCTAGCCCCAAGGAGAGATGATCAAAGAGTTGTCCACTGAGTTCATGTCACAGATAACCCCTGTACCACAAACTAAGGAATCCACTTGGAAATTGACTTCCTTTGATCAGGGTATCTAGGTATCCTCCATGCATGGTCCTTAGTTGGAGTATTGGACTCTGCAGGCCCCCCTGGGCCCAGGTATCTTGGTTCTGTTGGTCTCCTTGTAGAGTTCCTGTCCTCTCCAGGTCTTTCTATCCCTCTTCTACCATAAGGATTCTGGCACTCTGTCCAAAGTTTGGCTGTATCAATATCTTCTTTGATACCCTGATATGCAGAATCTTTCAGAGGCCCTCTGTGGAAGGCTCCTGTCCTTTTCCCTGTCTTCTCCTACTTTCGATGTCAATCTTGTTTACCCTTCTGAACAAGAATGAAGCATCTTCCTTAAGGTCCTCCTTGTTGTTTCCCTTCTTTAGGGCTATAGATTTTAGTATGCATATCCTATATTACGTGGCCAATATCCACTTATAAGTGAACATATATCATATGTATCTTTATGCTTCTGGGTTACCTCATTCAGGATATTTTCTAGTTCCCACTGTTTGCCTGAAAATTTCACTCTTCCATTGCTGATGGGAATGTAACCTTGTACAACCACTTTTGAAATCAATCTGGTGCTTCTTCAGAAAATTAGGAATAGTGCTACCTCAAGATCTAGCTATAACACTCCTAGGCATATACCCAAAAGATGCCCCACTATTCAATAAGGACATTTGATCAACCATGTTTGTAGCAGCTCTACAGGCAGAATATGGAAACAACTTAGATGTCACACATGGAGGAATGGATACAGAAATTGTGGTACATTTACACAACAGAATACTACTCAGCAATTAAGAACAAGGAAATCTGTGCCTAGGGTCTTTTATGAGATTGATACTCCAAACAAAGACCATACATGGAGATGACCTAGAACCCATGCACAGAAGTTGTATCAATATCTTCTTTGATACCCTGATATGCAGAATCTTTCAGAGGCCCTCTGTGGAAGGCTCCTGTCCTTTTCCCTGTCTTCTCCTACTTTCGATGTCAATCTTGTTTACCCTTCTGAACAAGAATGAAGCATCTTCCTTAAGGTCCTCCTTGTTGTTTCCCTTCTTTAGGGCTATAGATTTTAGTATGTATATCCTATATTACTTGGCCAACAGAAGTTGCATGGGTTCTAGGTCATCTAGTTCAGTGTCCAAGAGGGTTCCCCAATAATAAGAACAGGAACCATCTCTGACATGAAATCATGGGCTGGCTCTTTGATCACCTCCATCTGAGTGGGGAACAGCCTTACCAGTCCACAGAAGAAGACAAAGAAGCCAGTCCTGATGAGACCTGATAGACTAGGGTCAGATGGAAGGGAGGAGGCTCTCAGCTCTCATTGGACCAGGGGAGGGGCATAGGAGAAGATGAGGAAGGGAGGGTGGAATTGGGGGGAGGGGGTTACAGCTAGGATACAAAGTGAATAAACTGTAATTAATATAAAAATTTAAAGAAAGAAAAAAAGTAGGAAATCAGCAGCAGTATTTTTAAAGGTGAACAAAGAAAAATAAAAGAAAGGTTTTCGTCTGTGGATTCTTCAAAGTAAAGAATTTGAAAATATCTTATTTCATTAAAATTTGAAAATGTGAGCTATGGATGTGAATTTACAGTCTGAGCTACAGATGCTGCTGAACCAAAAGAATGAAACATTTCACAACAAGTTGTATATAGCAGCAGTTTCATCAGAAGGTAGACATGTGGATCTGTATCCATTTTTAAATAAATTTGAACCTGGTAAAGTGATAAATATGTATTTTGAAATTTCATAGTATTTTTTCTTTTGTTACACACTAGCAAATCATGAAAGTTTTGTTAAATATAAATATATTTTATATATGTGTATTCCAGAAGTTTACCTGTTGAGGCGATAAAAGGGAATTAAGACACCGAATTTTGATACAATGTTAAAAATCTCTTAGAATTTATTATAATTCGTCTTGTCCTTCATGTGTCACTTAAAAAGGCTCCTTTTTGTATAATATTCTTTTCAACATATTCTATTTTGTACTCTTACTCTCATCTCATTGCTAACTATGTAATAACAATGGAGAATTCAACTAGACTGCATATTTTGTCAGTGTGAAGAATGTGTTCATTTTGCCTTTCCTTTGAATAGACTATTATGACATTCATCCATTTTCAACAGAGTCCACCTTTGAAGTTACAGAGCAAAATGAAACTAATCATCCAAGGAATTGTAGCATAAAATGACCAGGTGAACCACTGATGGGAGGAATTAAAACACCGAGAGCTCAGTGTTTGAACACAGGCCCAGTTGACGTCCACAACAGCACATCCATTCATTGTCATCTCTAAGGGTGCAGAATTGTAGGAAATATATGACAGACCTTTAGGTTTCTTTAGGTTTCTTTAGGTTTCTTTAGGTTTCCTTAGGACTGGGCAGGAGAGAAAAAAAAAGGCCATTTCTCTGCTATGGATGCCACCCAACACCGCAAGCAACATTGGATCACATTTCAATGATTATAAACTAAAGAAAAGGTTTATCACTTACTGTAAGAAAGTGTTTCCAGAACAGACAAGTATAAATGTTGGCAACCATGTAATGATGACTTACTCAGGAGTCCCTGTGCAGTTTAGTGTTTCATCTATAGGTAGAGAGTAGAGAAAAAAGGCAATTAGCACAGAAATCTGAGGTAGCTTAATGTGTGCTTGTGCATCTCTAACTGATACATTATATTTTCTACGCAATCAGCTCTTGATAGATTTGATATATTAAACATCAAAATCATGCATATGTATAACCCTTGTCTTAAAACTTATTTATACTTTCAAAATTGTCAGGAAAAGCACCATCATTGTGTTTTCAGACAATAAAACTACTTTAAAGTTAACACTAAAAGCTAAACATATTATGAAATTCATCCCTCATGTTTTATGCTAAGCTAAGAAAATGTCTTTAAAGGGAAAAAGAGGCTCCAGGATTAACATACAATTTGGTTTAAATTGATATATATATACTTATAAACATATATAAAATATTATATTTTAAATGTAAACTTTTGCATAACATGATCCATTTATTAAAAGGATATATGCCAGAGATAACCCATTTGTGAAAAGGACTTAGCTTCTTCATATAGTTCAAGAATCATTAAACTGTTCATCATAAACTTACAACAAGAATGAGATTTCCCAAAATTTAAGCATTAATGTTAACATATTAATATATTGATGCAAAGTAGCACAGAGATATTATACAGGGAAACACAGAAAGAAAATATATCACTTAGTTGAGATAGGACTTCATCATAAAGTAAATTTTTCTTTAATATAAATCCACTTGAACTGGGGACTGTCACATGCCCACAGTTCCAGAACTGGGGGAGGCAGAGGCAGGCATATCTCTGTAAGTTTGAGGATAGCCTGGTCTACAAAGCAAGTCCAGATCAGCTAAGGCCACACCAGAAAAACCCTGTGTGCAAAACACCAAAAAAAAAAATCATTTGTCCTCACTTCTTTACTGTTTATTGAGTAAATGTGCCTTTTTGATGCATGTGCACCCCCCCACACATGTATGTATACATATACACATAAACATGAGTATATAAATATGAGTGTATAAATATAGCTAACTTAATATTATTTTCCTGAAGTTTTTATCACACCTTGAAGATAGGCTTATCTCCACTGAGTTCTGTAGTCCCCTCTCTCATCCCCTCCTAATCCCATGCTCCTTCCCTTTTCTCCTCCCATGCCCCTCCCCCAGTTGGCTGATAGGGGAAGTCTTCCTCCCTTGCCATCTGGCCCTAGCTTATCAAGTCTCATCAGGAATGGCTTCATTGTCTTCCTCTGTGGCCTGGTAAGGCTGCTCCCCACTCATGGGGAGGTGATCAAAGAGCCAGCCACTGAGTTCATGTCAGAGACAGTTGAGCAGGGATCTTTTGATTGTTTTTGTCAATTTGAAATGTTTACTAATTTTCTGATATCTCTGCACTCTTGTTTACTATCTTCTGATAGAGCAAAAGTGCCTTTACTTTATGGGAACCAATTTGTTCATCAAGGAACTCAGATTCTGAAATACAGTGATGCTCTGAGAGGTAAATATTCAACACAAATTCACTAGTGCTGAACAATTAGATATTGAATACTTAGCAAACACATAGCATTATTGAAAATCCTGGGAATGGAGAATAGAATAGATTTTGCAGGTAGACTGACTGAGAATGGGAGGGTTCAGGCAGTGGGTAGAATACATACAGAGTTGTAAGTGGGAGAGATCACTGAAACTGGGGGTACTTGAGGAGCAATATAGAAACGTAGTGCAATCAAGCTCCCTGGAATCTATGAGAGTGAACCAAGAAGGTCTTCTAGTAAGGAGAAAATGGAGGTAGACCGGACAGGCTAGCTTCTATAACTAGGCAGGGCTCCTAGCAGTTGAACAGTCAAATCAACACAGCCACAAAACCCAAGATCTACAATCTGTCCTTACCTACAATCTGTTTTGCCTGTAAGACTTGCTGTGGCAATGGTGGCACAAAACTCGTGGAGTAGCCCATGCATCATAGATCAGAGCCTAGCCTCATTGTCATCAGAGGAACATCATCCATCAACTGAGAAAAAGATGGAGCTATACCACAGTCAAACACTACATAGAACCCAGAAACCATGCAGAAAACGGGAGGAAGGAGAATACACCCGAGAGGGACAAAGACACCAGGACAACATGGCTCACACTAAAAAGGGCGAATAGGGGCTTACAGAAACTGAAGCAACAAACGCGGACCCTGTATGCGTCTAACAGAGATCGTCTGCATATGCCTTATGATTGTGTAGTTTGGTGTTCTTGTGGGACACCCAACGATAGGTGTGGATGGTGTCTCTGACCGTTTTGCCAGTGCTTGGGACTCTTTTCCTCCTGCTGAGCTGCTGCACCCAGCTGTGATATGAAGGTTTGTTCCCAGTCTTATTGTATCTTGTTAGGCCATGTTAGGTGGCCATCCCTGAGAGGGTTGTTCTCTGTCTGTCTGTCATCTCTCTCTCTGTCTGTGTCTCTCTCTGTCTGTCTCTGCATCTCTCTCTTTCTCCCTCTGGAAGAAAGGATGTGCTGTAGAGAGAGAATGGGAGGAGTTAAGGGAAGGGAAACTGCAGTAGGGATGTAATGTATGAGGAAAGAATAAAAGTTTAAAAAATTAACTCTTAACTGATAACATTAAGTTGCATCATTAATATTTTACTCACACATTACTGACGGGATCTTTTTAATTTTATTTTTACCATTCACCATCTCTTCATAAAAAGGTGCTTAGTAAACAGACTCTGTTACAGACATAGCACACAATTCTCATATTTCTCATTGCACAGAAATTGATTGAGACCAATAGCATGACTCCATTCATTAAAAAACCCAAAACATGTGCATTTCTGTTTAAGAGTACATAAAATGGAGCTAGCCATTCATGGATAATCATTCAATAAGCTTAAGCCAAACCTGCTGTGGTTTCATGTACACTCGGAAGCAGGCTCAATCGTATTGAAAGAAATTGCCTGGATGGCAATGCACACCAAAGAAGAAAAAACTGTTATTTCTCTATGTAAAGGTGCCAGAGTAAGAGCTGTTGCAAACTCAGACATCTCATAGCACTCCTACACTGTTAGAGTTAAAGGCAATCTTCACTGCCAATCTCTAAGAACAACTGCAGCTTTTGCTCCTAAGATAAGAGGGAATATTTTGCAGCTCATGCTGTGTCTTGAGGCTCAGTGCCTACTTTAGTCAGGCAACTTTCTCAGCTGATGGAGTTTTCACATTGGTTAGAGTTTTCAGTGACAGTTGTCATATGCAAAACAACAATTGAATTGTTCTGTCTATGCACATATGATGTCCATGATGGTTCCAGGTGTAGTTGTACATAATTATCAAAACAAAGTAAATCAGCACTGCTTTACAATTCCTTACCGAGAAATTTAAGCATCATAGCTGTTATATTATTTTTGATATTTCTGCAATGAATCTAATACCAACTGTGTTAGTATTTGTTTACTAGACATTTCTTTTTTTAATTAAATTTTTATTTTTATATTAATTACAGTTTATTTACTTTGTATCCCAACTGTGGCTCCCTCCCTCATTCCCTCCCAATCCCACCCTCCTTCCCTCATCTCAATACACCTCACTAAGTCCACTGAGACCTCCCCTTCCATCTGACCCTAGCTTATCAGGTTTTATCAGCACTAGCTGCAATGTCCTCCTCTGTGGACTAACAAGGCTGATCCTCCCTTGAGGGTGCGGGGGGGGGTCAAAGAGCCAACTACTGAGTTCATCTCCAGGACAGTTCCTGTTCCCGTACTGTTGAACCCACTTGGATACTGAGCTGCCATGGGCTATGTCTGAGCAGAGGTTCTAGGTTATATCCATGCATGGTCCTTGGTTGGAGAATCAGGCTCAGAAAAGACCCTGTGCCCAGATATATTTGGTCTTTGTGGAAATCTTACCCTCTCCAGGTCTTACTAATTCCCCTTTCTTTCATGTGATTCCCTGCACTCTGTCCAAGTTATGGTTATGAGTCTCAGCATCTACTAGTCATTTCTAAATGTTTAGAAAGGAGAAAGACCAACACAGTAATGCTGCAGTTACCTACAAAACCCTGGCATTAAATCTTGGGGATTCCATCAGAATTTCTAAGATCAAAAACCGAAGTGGCAACACATGCTGGAGAGGATGTGGAGGAAGGGGAACCCTCCTCCACTACTGGTGAGAATGTAAACTTGTACAACCACTCTGGAAATCAATCTGGCGCTTTCTCAGACAATTAGGAATAGTACTTCCTCAAGATCCAACTATACCACTGCTAGCCATATATCCAAAATATGCTCAAGTACACAACAAGGACATTTGCTCAACCATGTTTGTAGCAGCTTTATTTGTAATAGCCAGAAGCTGGAAACAACCCACATGCCCCTCAGCTGAGGAATGGATACAAAAATTGTGATACATCTACACAATAGAATATTACTCAGCAATAAAAAAAAAAAGAAAGAAAATCACGAAATTTGCAGGTGGCAACTGGAAAAGATCATCCTGAGTGAGCTGTCCCAGGGTATATAATCACTCATAAGTGGATTATTAGACATATAATATAGGATAATCCTATTAAAATCTGCACACCTAAAAAAACTAATCAAGAAGGAGGACTCTGGATAAAATGCTCAATCCCCATTCAAAAAGGCAAAGAGTATGGACATCAGAAGAAGGAGAAAACAGGGAACAAGTCAGGAGCCTGACACAGAGGACCTCTTAATGACTCTACCCTGCAGGGTATCAAAGCAGATGCTGAGACTGATAGCCAACCTTTGGACAGAGTGCAGGGAATCTTATGAAAGAAGTGGGAAATAGTAAGACCTGGAGAGGACAGGAGCTCCACAAGAAGAGCAACAGAACCAAAAAATCTGTGCACAGGGAACTTTTCTGAGACTGATATTCCAACCAAGGACCATGCATGGTAATAACCTAGAACCCCTGCGCCGATGTAGCCTATGGCAGTTCAGTGTCCAAGTGGGTTCCATAGTAATGGGAACAGGGACTGCCTCTGATGTGAACTGATTGGCCTGCTCTTTGATCACCTCCCCCTGAGTGGGAAGCAACCTTACCAGGCCACAGAGGAAGTCAATGCAGCCACTCCTGATGAGACCTAATAAACTCGGATCAGAAAGAAGGAAAGGAAGACCTTCCTTTTCAGTGGACTTGGGGAGGGGTTTTGTGCAGAAAGAGAAGGAAAGGAGTGATTGGGAGGGGAGGAAGGAGGGAGATACAGGGGGAATACAAACTGAATAAAGTGTAATTAATAAAAATAAAAAGAAAACTAGGGAGATTTGTGTAGTATAACAAAATTCCTTTTAGTATGGTACATGGTCAAAGAACAGAAGGACGTTCATGGTAAAAAAAAAATTATTTTTGTTAACACACTATTCTGACTGCACCTGTTGCTACAGACCCACATAAACTCAGATCTCAGGAAGCTAAACCAGGAGGATCACAAGAGAAAGGAAATCCTGGGTGATAGGGTCAGCAAGAGGCCAAATATATCATTATAGCAAGAAACTCGTCCTCTAAAGGTCTGAACAAAATACAACTGAAGTTCACAAAGACAAATGAATACAGTCTTGGGCACACGTGTGTAGATATGTGACACAGTATTAATAGATATTTGTTTTCAGTTGTTAGAAAACAAAAACAAACTTAAAAATGCTGGCACACTGCACTGTTTCACTGCCACAGTAAATATTACATATTTTCATTTTTTAAAATGTATATTTTAAAGGTGTCAATATAAAAATTTAACTAGGTAAAGCTTCATTAATTAACTTCACTGATTTCTTCTATTACATTCTGTATGTAGTCTATAAGTATATACAATTTTATTACTAAAATTAAAACAAGTGTACTCTACACCTTTGCTTAATTTAAAATATTACAGTAAGTATTTAATTCAAAGTTTGGATTGTTGGCTGTAATACCATGAAATAATTATTCTTGTTTTCTTTAGCATTCATCAAATTATGTTAAGAGCATATTTGCTAGACTTTCCTGTATTTGCTGTGATTTCCTACTGAGATATATTATCTTATATTTTTTTTCAGTCTCAGACTTTACCTTGTGATGGATTGTCTACTGATAGGACCAGGTTAAACTGATATCATTTCAACACGCTCTAGTTCATCTTACCTTTGCAGGAGACATCAAACCTATTGGTCTTTGATAACTATGGGAGACATTTATTGAGGAAAATTTATACTGGCCAAACAGATTAATTCAGTTACAAAAACATGAACTTACTGACCCTCGTATAACAAACTGAGAGATTAATAACTCATCTTATTCTGGTTACCATTATCTTGACTGATTCACTGAATGATTTTCAGTGTGTGTATATCTCTACCAGCTGAAATCTATACCAATATTAATGATCAAAGCTCATCCAAGATAATATACGAATGAGCGAACTATGAATATTGTGTACTCTTTACATCTGAATTCATAGTTTTCTTGCTTTTGCTATCAACCTTTAAAATGATAACAAGATTAAAAGGTGATTGTAAAATAAAAATTCTTCTTTTAATATGTAAACAAAGGAGGAATCAGGACAGAATTCTAAAATGAAAATGATGACTGCTTTAGGCTAATATCAATATAAATTTATGAAATGGTTTATCGAATGATTGTTGATATTATGTGCTATTTCAATTTAGGAGAAAACAATTGCATAAAGAAACAAGATGTCTCCAGGTTCTGGTTATTATGAATAAAACTGCTACAATCATGGTTGAGCAAATGTCCCTGTTGTGTACTTGAGCATATTTTGGATATATTCCTAGGAATGGTATAGCTGGATCTTGAGGGAATGCTATTCCTAATTGTCCGAGAAAGCACCAGATTGATTTCCAGAGTGGCTGTACAGATTTACATTCCCACCAGTGTGGAGGAGGGTTCCCCTTTCTCCACAACTTTTCCAGCATGTGTTGTCAGTTTAATTTTTGATCTTAGCCATTCTGACGGGTGTAAGGTGAAATCTCAGGGTAGTTTTGATTTGCTTCTCCCTGATGGCTAAGGACGTTGCACATTTCTTTAAGTGTTTCTCTACCATTCTATATTCCTTTACATAGAATTCTCTGTTTAGCTCCATACCCCTAGAACCCCTGCTCAGATATAACCCATGGCAGCTCATTATCCAAGTGAGTTCCCTAGTAAACAGGGACTGTCTCTGACATGCACTCAATGGCTGGCTTTTTGACACACACACTGCCCCTCCAAGGGAAGAGCAGCCTTACCAGGCCATAGAGGAGGACATTGCAGCCAGTCTTGATGAGACCTGATAAGCTAGGGTCAGATGGAAGAGGAGGAGGACCTCCCCTATCAGAGGACTTAGTTGGAGGCATGGGAGGAGTTGAGGCAGGAAGGGTGGGATTGGGAGGGAATTAGGGAAAGAGCTACAGCTGGGATACAAAGCGAATAAAATGTAATTAATGTAAAAATTTTAATTAAAAAAAAGAAACAAGATGTCCCATTGGGTAAGGTGTTTGCCAGACAAGCCCAAGTTCAATATAAAGATGAAGAGGAGAACCAATCCCTCACAACTGTCCCCTGACATTTACACACAAGCTGTGGCATGCAGTCTTCTTCATATCACCATATGCATACATGCACACATTAATAATAACAAATGTGCGTTTGAAAGAAAATCGAAACAAAATTGTGGTTACAAGTTACTAAATTCACTCAGTGAGGGGTGGTAGTGTCATGGAACAAAGAGTATATAAAGATATATTGAGAAAATAACATCATCAGGAAAATTCTTGCCTCACAAGTATGAGGACTAGACTGCAATTAACGAGAGAATTATTCATTGTTTTAACTTCATGGATGATCACATTATTCTATCATGTTACTTCCTTCATTATCCTCCGAGTTCCTGTATTAGTCCTTTCCATTTTGAATGTTCATGGCAAACAGGTTGACAGAGTGAGTTTCTCTTCCCTTTTATTATAAACATAGAACAGGAATGTTTATGCTGCCTTCAGAATTATCACCTCCATGCAGAACCTTTGGGTTTGCAGTGTGAGACTGCAGTAAGCCTATCTATTTTTTCAATTATAAGCTTGACATAAGTTAATTTTTCTTTTCTGTATCTTTTATACAAGTGGTTCTCAACCTTTGGGACACAAACTCTTTGAAGGTCAAAGGACTCATTTACAAGTGTCATCTAAGGCCACTGAAAAACAAAAATATTTGCGTTTCAATTTATAACAGTAGCAAAAACATACTTAAAATGTAGTGATGAGAATAGTTTTATTATTATTTATTCACTTTGCCCCCTCCCTCATCTCCAGCCAATCCCAACCTTCCTTTCTCTGCTCCCCCATCCCAATGGCCTAGTCTACTGTTAGGGGAGCTGCTCCTCTCCTGCTTTTTGACCGTAGCCTGTCAGGTCCCCCCAGGACTATCTGTATACTCTTCCTCTGTATGGGGTTCGCTAGGTCTCCCCACCAGGGAGAAGTGATAAAGGAACAGGCAACTGTGTTCGTGTCAGAGACTGTCTCTTTCCCCCTTACCAGGCCACTCACATGGGGACTGAGCCAAACTTTAAACAGAATTCAGGGAGTATTATGGAAGAAGGGGGAGATAGAAGGACACAGAGGGGACAGCCCAATAAGGAGACCAACAAAGCCAAAAAGCTTGGAACAGGGAGAACTTCAGAGACAGATGCATCAACCAAAGACCATGTATTCCTAGGACCTAGACCCCTTGCTCAGATGTAGTCAATAGACAGAAGATGATGTGAACAAATCCATTTGCATTAAAAGCTTAATTATATGAATCTTCTAAATCTATCTACTCAAGTAATAAATAAGAACAATGTTAAAAAATTGATACACTAACTTGGCTCAAATTACATGGGTATTCTAAGTTTGAAAGCCTTTTTCTAATGCATTTTTTAAATATCATAATATTTCAATTACATTTCTGAAAATAAATGTTTTGTTTATTTCACTATGACCTTCAGAACAAAACTAATCAACATTGCCATAATATTTAACCTAACTTTTTGTTATAATTTTCCTAAATTTTTTGAAATTAGTAAAAATGCAAGTCCCATGTAAGTTAGTAGTTTATAGCAAATCTTATCTGTATTTTTTTTCTAAAATCTTTTGTATTTTTAAGTCTTGAGCATATCATTCAAAAAATCTTCCCATAATTTAGTATTTGAAGAAACACTAAGGTTTATTTATGAACATAGAACTTTTACACAGAGCAAAGACATAAAATGTCGAAAGCGCCTTCTGTTCTTTCTTTACAACTGAAATAAATTCAAATTTGAGTGAAAACACTTAACATGTTAGCTGGATAATAACATGGTGTATAAATATTTTAATCATAAAAGGAAGTGGTTTGGAATTTGTCCTTTATGGTACAAACAAAAATAACAAATGTTAGATTGTTAGAATTTTTTATTTGGAGAAATGGAATTATAGGGAATTCTGATTGAAGAACTTCTAGGTAGTAGTTATTAAAATTTAGCCTCACACAAAACTGAAATGATTTGATGCCAGAGGTTCGGAGTTTAATATAGCTGTATACCGTTAGAGAACTAGAATCTGACTTCCATAAAGACAGAGCAGAACATTCCCAGTGTGATTACACTTTTGCTGCAGTTTGAGTAGAATACACTATATCTGTGTCAGTAGGAAGCCTACACACAGGAAAACTGATATTTTACCCATTATCTTTCTCTGCCTTTATCCACTCTTCATTGTATTGATACTCTATTATTATTATTATTTGCTTTTGTAGAGATAGATCTTCTCTGTGTAGCCTTGTCTGCCCTGGACTCTAGACCAGTTTGGCCTCAAACTCACAGAGATCTTTCTGCTTCTGCTGGAATTACAGGCAGGCACCACCTCACCCGGCTTACTCTATGCAGTTAAAAAGACTGCAGTGTTTGTGATTGCGTTTCTGTTGTTGTTTTTCCTTTTCCAGATGAAGCTTTTTTTGGTGTGTGTGTGTGGACACATTAATTTATTCAAGAAACATTTTTATAATTCTTTTTAGTTATTTAAACTCAAGAAAATAGTAGAAATACATATAAACACAGTAGATACAGTAAAACAAAATTTAATTACTGAGATTGACCATTCAATAGCTCCCTGATCCACACAAAATTTTAGACAAATATATTTCTACATATAATTTCTAGTATCTTTTCTTTGAACATACTCTTTAGAAAGGCAGCAATTGTTACTTTCCTGCTTTTTGGAGATTTAAATCTTCACTTGCTACAAAGTTTGACCAGGTGTCCAGAGGAGGACTATCCTGCTGGACACAACAAAAGTTCCCACCTAAGCAACCCAAAAGTACTTGTACCGCTGGAGTCCTTCCCATCCCCTTGATGGGTGATGTTTGTCAGTTCTGATAAAGTTGGCAATGCTTCTTCTTTCTTTTTCTCTGTGCCTCTGTTCCTCCACTCTCCAGCAATCTGTAACTGTTACATTCTATCAGACAATATTGAAATCTTTGTTTCTTTCTGATTATCACTTTCATCCCAGCCTCTTTCATGATTCTGCCTCAGATCTGTATCTGTTTCTTCCTGTGAAGGACTCTCATGATCTCTGGTGCTTTCACTCTAAGTTGTGGCAGCTTTTGTGTTTCAGCACCTGCTCACTGTCACTCTCTGTCAAAGTCCTTTCTCTCTTCAACTGTCAATTCCCTTTGGGTCCTGGAGGATCTTCATTATAGGAGAGTGCAATTATTGGTCCATCCAATGGAATGAACTTGATGGTAAACCTTGATGATCACGTCTCACACAAGACCCCAGCAATGCTGCAGTCTTTTTTTTTTTTCCATTCTTAATAAGTAGAAATTTTGTTAAGCTTTTAAAATTTATTCAAAAGACTCTCTGCTCAGATGAAGCCCATAGGCTGTTCAGTTTCCAAGTGGGTTTTCTAGTAAGGGATGAGAAGTTCTCTCTGACATGAACTCATTGGCATGCTCTTTGATCACCTCTCTCTGGGGTGTGTAGCCTTGCTAGAGCACAGAAGAAGATGATGCAGCCAGTCCTGGTGAGACCTGATAGGTTAGGGTCAGAATGAAGGAGAGGAGGTCCTCCCCTTATCAGTGGACTAGGAAAGGAGCCTAGGAGGATAATAGGGAGTGTGGGTAGGACTGGGAAGAGATGAAGGATGGGGTTACAGCTGGGATACAAAGTGAAAATATTGTAATGAATAAATAAAGTGAAAAGAGAATATTTTGAATTGTGTAGTGATAATTTGAGGTATGCTTACCAGCCTTTTGTAACAAATTTTTATCCCTTAAATTTGGAATATTCCTAAATATAACATGGTCACTTTACATAATGTTACTTGTATGCGTGTTTGTAGAAAAATTCTTTTTTTGTTCACTGTATTTATTTATTTTTTTAACCATGGCAGTGGTACTTAACAGTGGATATGATAGCTATAGGAGCTATTCCACAGAGAGTTGTAGTTTTATAACAGCTTTCCTATATTTCACAGAGGCATGCCTGACCGCTAATCCCAAATACTCTGTGGAGCAGATATATCTAGGGAATAAAGATATGTGAGTGATAGGGGGACATGGTTTGTGTTTAATAATTTTATGTACCTCATATCACAGCCCTCAACCAGCAACTCTGACCTCTGATGGCTTTGTGAACACACTTTAAAGTTGTAAGTATCTAAATTCAGTTGTCCTTCAGAGAAATCTGTGTTCTGACAAAGTTCTTCCTCTGAATTACCTGAAGCCACCAAGTGCGGAGGTGAGCATGGTCTATTAAAAATGTGAAGGTTGAGTCTTCCCTAGGGAGCTCACACTCAGTGGAGAAATGCTCTTTCCCATTTCAACAGAGAATACAGAAAAAACTCTTTGAGTCTTTAGGACACAAAAGGAAGGTAATTTAGTTTTTAACAGGAACATCAACAGAGCACTCCTTTGTTGGTCTTTTCTATTGTCTCTATCCTCCAGGATCACCTGGGTTACTATCCTTGCAAACATACCACATGGACCAAAGTAGGATCAGACACATTAAATTAAAGTGTAAACCTAAACAGTTTGTGTTGATATATGATGTTTTTTAATGCACTTATGATTCATAGAGCTTCTTGGTAAAGAGTTTCTTTATAAAACAAACAAATAAAAAAAGCATCTTGTCTTGAATGAGCACAAACTGATTGAAATGACTGTCATGACAGCATGATTGGTTTGAATTATAAATGTCTATTTTGGCTGCTTTCTGAAGAATACAAAAACAGGCAAGAGCTGAATAAAGGCTAACTAACACAGCAGAAATACGTGACATGCCAATTTTATGGACGCATAGTGAATAAAATGAAGGGACTAAGCAGTATATTCATGTCTTGGAGGTAGACTTATGACTTAGTGTCAGACTAACTGATACAAACAGAATATGCTCCTTTTAAATAATTCTATTTACTAATATTACATCAAATATTAAATTCCTGGTTAAACTCAGAATGCTTAAATTTAGAATGACACTGAACATTATACAAACTTACCTGTGATCAGGTTGTATCAAGTATTTAGCAATGTGTGTGTGTGTGAGTTTAACACCTATGAAAAAATGTGAGCAAGGGAGTTCAATGTGTGAAGGGGTTGAAAGAAGAAATGTAAAGGGGAGAATGGTATAATTATATATTGATAAAACGTACATAAAGTAAAATACAAAAAATAGATTTTAAGTTAAAAATGTAGTTAATAATGGATAAAGAAATATGATTCAATATACTAAGAGTATTAATAAAAAGCATAGAAATGGCATACATTGTATTGACATAGAACATACTGAGTGCAATTTGATTGAGATAAGATGAATTTTTCAAAAAGGAAAAAAAAAGAAACATAATAGAGTTGAAGCAATAACCTTTGGTGACAGTCTTTAAAAGGAAATAAGATGCTCCAGTCAAAGATAAAACTGAAGGGAATTTGTTCTTTTGGAAATGTGTGGGTATAAATGTGTATGAGAAATAAACCTTATTAGAAGGTTGTGGGTAACATCACCAGACAACTATGGATTAGAGTAAGTCTTTCATAACTTCCTGTTTTTTTACATTCACTTATTTATTTTGCATAAAAGATGAAACAAATGATCCCATTTTAACACTAACTTTTTTCCCCCAACTGATATGCACCAATTATAGGTCAAATGTAAAAGAAGACATATGTAATCAGATCACTTGAAATGCAGAGGTTGGTTAAGTGCTACAGGTTCAAAGCCAGCCTGGTCCAAATAGTATATTCCAGACCAGTGAGGGATAGATTGTCTCAAAAACTGATAAAGGATGGAAAGAAAGAAAGAAAGAAAGAAAGAAAGAAAGAAAGAAAGAAAGAAAGAGAAGAGAGAGAGAGAAGAAAGGAAGGAAAAGAAGATAAGTTATGAAATAAAACTTTATAAACAATCTGAAGGTAGAAAAAAGGCAGAGAAACGTAAAGAAGAATTATTTTTGCTTTGTGGAGAGGAAGAAAAGTCTAGACAAAAAGTCTCATTGTTTAGTAATTTATGTTCCTAAACACTAAGAAAAGCATATACATAAATACACTAAGACATTTTGTATGAACTAGATATAGCAATAGACTCAGTCTCCAAGTGGGGTCCCTAATATGGGGAGCAGGGGCTGTCTCTGACATGAACTCAGTGGCTGGCTCTTTTATCACCACCCCTTAGGGAGTGCAGCCTTGCCAGGCAACAGAGGAAGAAGATGTTGCAGCCAGTCCTGATGAGACCTGATAGGCTAAGGTCAGATAGAAAGGGAAGAGACCTCCTCTATAAGTGGACTAGGCATAGGGGAAGAAGGAGGCACGGAGGGATTGGGAGGAGATGAGGGAGGAGGCCACAGCCAGAAATCAAATTGAATAAATTTTAATAAATGATAATAATAAAATAATTTTAGAAAACTAGATGTAAGGATAAAAAACAAAGACATTAACCCTAATATTTAGCTAAAATACGTTAAGCCTTTGAAAACACAACTTTAACAAATCAATGATATTTTCAAAAAGAAAACATTTTCCATTAAACTTAGATTTCTGAAATATATTTTAAAATAGTCCTTATGATTATTAACATTTAATTGACAGTTTCAATATATGTGTCTAGTATTATACAGTAACTATGTTACAGCTTCACAAAGGTATTTGGAATAGGGCTAATATTTTTTATGAGATATTTTTTTTTCACTTCTAGAAGCTCATTTTTTTTCAGGTTTTCTAAGCTATACCCTGAAGAGAAGCATATGATTAGAACCCAGTCTTAAAAAACAAAACAAAAAACAAGTCCATATTTTAATTTTACAAAAATCTCTTTCTTTCAAATATCTGGCTAATATTTTCTCATCTTTAAAATTTATCAACTTGTATTCCCACCAATGGGAATGCTGGTGGAAAAGTAAATTTGTATAACAACATTGAAAATCATTTTGGTGCTTTCTCAGACAATTAGGAATAGTTTCCTCAGTATCTAGTTATAGTACTCCTAGGCATATATCCAAAATATGTTCAAGTATACAACAAGGATATTTGCTCAACCAAGTTTGTAGCAGCTTTATTCATAATAGCCAGAAGCTAGAAACAACCCAGATGTCCCTCAACTGGGGAATGGATACAGAAGTTGTGGTACCTTTATACAATGGAATATTATTCAACTATTAAAAACAAGGTAATTATGAAATTTGCAGGCAAACGGATGGAACTAGAAAGATCATCCTGTGTGAGGTATCCCAGAAGCAGAAAGACACACACAGGGTATATATTCACTCATAAGTGGATATTAGCCATATAGTATATGATAAACAGTCTAAAAATCTGTACAAGTAAAGAAGCTAAGCAAGAAGAAGGACTCTGAGTAAGATGATCAATCCTCACCCAGAAAGGCAAAAGGGACAGACAATGGAAGAGGGAGAGAACAGGAAACAGGACAAGAGGTTACCACAGAGGGCCTCTGAAAGACTTTACCCAGCAGGGTATCAAAGCAGATGCTGAGACTCATAGCCAAATTTTGGGCAGAGTGCATTGAATCTTATGAAAGAAGGGGAAGATAGAAAGACCTGGAGGGTACAGGAGCTCCACAAGGAGAGCAACAGAACCAAAAAATCTGGACACAGGCGTCTTTTCTGAGACTGATACTCCAACCAAGGACCATGCATGGAGATAACCTAGAACCCCTGCACAGATGTAGCCCTTGGCAGCTCCTTGTCCAAGTGGGTTCCCTAGTAATAGGAACAGCGACTCTCTCTGACATGAATTCATGGCCTAGCTCTGTGACCACATCCCCCTGCAGGAGGGGCAGCCTTATCAGGCCACAGAGGAAGACAATGCAGCCAGTCCTGATGGAATGTGATAGGCTAGGGTCAGAGGGAAGGGGAGGAGGACCTCCCCTATCTGTAGACTGGGGCAGGGGCTTGAGAGGAAATGATGGAGGCAGGGTGGTATTGGGAATGGACAAGGGAGGGGGCTACAGCTGGGACACAAAGTGAGTAAACTGTAATTAATAAAAAATAACCTAAAAGAAAAAAAAAACTAAAAAATTATCAAATTGCAATACATATATTGTAGATATTATTGTAGACTTTAGTTAAAGCAATACAATAAAATCATTAATTCTCAGGTTTACGATATTTTGCAATGAAGAGAATATAGATATTTATATTTGTTTATTTTGGCAACAAATGGTACTGGATAAATATATTAAATACACTTCAGATTATTTTGATTAATACTAACTTTATCACTAATGGTTTAAGAAATAAGTGTAACATTCATAACGGATTCATAAATTCACACATATCTTAATATTGATGCATTGTTCTTTTGGGGATGTGCTTGTATATTTCTGGTATTAGACAGTATTTCAGACTGAAATAAAATTGTGTTTGGGAACCCTTTCATTACACAGTTAAGCCCTATCCTCTTTCTCACTACAGTGCTTCATCAGATTAATAAATGATCCAGTCACATTACCTATAATGTAAACAGCTTCTGCTTTATGAATCTTTCAATCCTGGCTCTGCTTATAAGTGATTACAAAAAAGGCTGTGGAGACAATCATGAATTCTTTGCTTCTGACTTACATCGTTGTAAGGTGGACCATGAGATTCACCAGGGACTCAAATACAATCCAAATTTCACTAATGAAAACCAAATTTCCTTAAGCTTGGGCTAGGTGTCAGTAGCAACTGGTGATATAAGAGGAGGTAAGGAAGCAGGTCAGTGTGGTGATCGCAGAGCCAACGGCCACATTCTGGACCACAGACTCCTTGTAATTCTTCTCAATGGAGCTGGGCAGAATGAAACCCTTTCATGTATTTGTGAAAATTAAAATAAAAAAAAATGGCATGGAATTTTTAAAATGTAGAGGTCTTTAAGTATTTAACTTTTTTATGTTGTATAGAAATGTATGATATAAGCCTAATTCCTTTCTTTCTTTCTTTTATTAAAAATTTATGTACAGCCTTCTGCCTGCACATGTGCCTGCACACCAGAAGAGGGCACCAGATCTCACGGTAGATGGTTATGAGCCACCATGTGGTTGATAAACCTAATTCCTAATCTAATTTTCCTTTATAGTCATTGTGCTATACTGGATTCAGTGATTAAAATGAAAACAACAAACATGAGATCTACTTTCTCAGTGTGAATTAATTTTAGTTTTGATTTACAAGAAAAAGATGAGGAAACTGAAAATGTTGTCTTTGATTAACAGCGCTCCTCAACAGGGATATAGAAATGAATAGCTGATTTTCTACGATATCAAATAAGATAAACTACTGTGCAGGTTTATCATGTGCATTCAGTTTTCATTTGTTTGTTTGTTTTCCATTTTTTATTCCAATTCATTGCCTTTGTTCCCCCGTTGTATCTCCTTCTACCTCCACCCCCAAACCTGCCCTCCCTCCCTCTTCTCTTCCCATGCCCCTCCCCTCGTCCACTGATGGGGAGGTCTCTACTCAGCAGGATATTAAAGCAGACGCTGAGTCTCATAATCAAACTTTGGACACAGTGCACAGAATCTTGTATGTTTATTTATTTATTTATTTGGTACATCGATAGAATTGACTGTTCTAAATAGTAAAAGTCTGATAAGATTCCTCACATGCTTCTGTTACAGTTTTTGCATCCTGAGCTCCTTTGATGTCACTTAGAAGATGTCATCTTTAGTTTTTCTGATGTCATAGCCCAATGCCTAACAGTTATTTAAGGTTCTGTTCATGGAAGTCACAGTCTTTCTTCAAGTCTTGTACCTGTGTCTATAGCAGAACCTAATGACATTCATTCTTCTCTCAGGCCTTACATGCTTGTGGGATTTGAAAACTATACAACAAAAACTTTGCATCCTATAATTACTATCATTATATATTAATATGTGTCAACTTAAAATTTTAGAGAAAGGTACAGCAACTAAATTTAAATACAAAATATCTCATTAAAAATATGAGGGAGTGGGATATAGCTGGGATACAGAGTTAATAAAATGTAACTAATAATAAAAATGAAAATAAAAAATGTGAAAAAAAGCAAACAATTATTTTTAAACATTTTTTTGTTGTTGTTTTGCTTTCCTCCTTTGGTCTAGTAGCACAAACCTGACTGTAGTTGGGAAGCACATAATTACCCATTGCTGCTTTCAGAAGAATAAATGCAATTACTGAGAAAGCCATGATGTCACCATAGATGACTTGCTGGCTTGTTTTATGTCACCTTGACACACTGTAGAGTTATCTGAAAGGAGGTAACCCTCACTGGGAAAATGTCTCCACAAGATCCATAAGGCTTTTATTTATTTATTTTTTTCATTAGTGATTGATGAGGGAAGGTCCTGTCCACTCTAGGTGGTACCATCCCTGGGCTGGAATTCCTGGGTTTTTTTTTTTTTTTAAGAAAGCAGGCCGAGCAAGCCATGGAAAGCAAGCTAACAAGTAGATACCTCTATGACATCTACCTCAGCTTCTGCTAACAGATTCCTGCCTTGTATGAGTTCCTTCCCTGATTGTGTTCCTGCACTGACTTCTCTTAGTGACAGACTGTTATCTCCAAGTCTAAGATCAAATAAACCCTTTCCTCCCCACATTGCTTTGGCCATGGTGTTTCATCATAGCAATAGTAACCCTTTTGGGAAGATGATAAGTAACAAAAGTAGATAATTAAAGAACAATCAGGACAAGAGACTTCACTCTGTTCCAGTGATTATGATAATTTAGTAAACTTTTTATTTACTTATGTTACTTATAATTTATGTTTATAACATTATAAATTTTACTTATAAATTATATTTATAAATTTACTTAGAAATTATATTTACTTATAATTTATAATTTATGTTACTTCTTATCCTAGCTGTAGCCCCCATCCTCATCTCCTCCCAGTCCCACTCTCTCATTCTCTTCACCTCTCCTATATCCCTCAACTAGTCCTCTGATAAGGGAAGTCCTTCTCCCCTACTATCTGATCCTAGCCTATCAGGTCTCATCAGGACTGTCTGGATCCTTTTTTTCTGTGCCTTGTTAGGGGAGCTGATCAAAGAGCAGGCAACTAAGTTCATGCCAGAGACTGCCCTGCTCCCCTTACTAGTAAGCCTCCGTGGAAGCTGAGCTCCATGGGCTACATCTGAATAGGGGGTCTAGGTCTTCTCCATGCATGGACCTTGGTTGACTTACTAACCTCTGCAGGGCCCTCTAGCCTAAGTTTTATACAATATGACCATTATTCTCTCCTATTTATCACATTATAAATACTCAAACTTCTATATGCCATGGCTTAAAAGCTACACTAATGGGGATTTAAAATCTCTTATGCTATATGCACAGGTATGACATATATATAGGTTAGTGATGTTAATTCTGGGTTGGGCTTTGTCTGGGAAACAGCACAACTTTGGATGCCTTAGGCCAAAAGAGCAGCAGTCAAAATCAGTAACAAATGTGAATGTGCAAGAAAATACAGCATATTTCCCTAAGATCTTTTAAAGTGCATCGTATATATTTATTCAAATGCCTGTGTGTGTCCTTTGTCCTCTGACCTATCATTGGACTATAACAGCCTCATGCTGGCTGCTAAACAGTTTACAGATTTACTAGACACATGATACAAGGCCAGATGGAAGTAATGACTGTTAAAATTAACTTATTTATTTTGCCCTCTCCTTTTCTCAAAGTGCAGAAGAGAGAAACGTTATCCGGAAGAGCTAATTTTGTTTATGCTTTCAACCACGTAGTTAACAATGCCAGTGCCATGCTATCCCTGAAGGCACAATTAACAAGCCTGAGTGCCATTCTCCATCCTGCTTTGCTAATAGTCTTTAAAAATCCATAGTGTTTTTGTTGTTGTTTTTAATCACTGCCCATAGCAATCAGGGCAGCTACCAGAAATGCTGCTAAATCCCTGAATGGCCAGTTAGCAAAGCTCCCAGCTGCACACGCACGATACCACATGTGCAGAAACAACTGGTACAGTTTTAGTCAACAGGAACAGCTCTCACTCCCAATTTAAAATCTAGAAATTACTCTAGAAGAGTTATTTGAGGTAAGCAACACCCTCTCCTCTGTATCCCCAAGAAACGAGCTGAGCCCAGGAATATCCATTAAACTTGAAAACTTTACCCCTTGTTTTTTATTTTCTTTCTTCTCAAATGCCAAGGTCTCAGACAGGATAATTTATGATAAAATTTTATTATAGATGAAAGTAAAATATTTAACGATTAAATGATTCTGTATAGGCCAGGCATTAAGTTATGAGATTATCTTTTATTTGTTTTATTTTATTGTTTGCTTGAGATTTTGAATAGTATATCAAAAACAATATACTCACACTCATTCAACCTTGTCTTTTATCTTACCTTCATATTTAGCAATTATTTGAAAGCATTGTCATGAAAGTTCACAAAGGTTAACTTTCAAGTTCTTTACAGGCCTGTGGCAGTCCTGAAACCATAAAAGAAAATAAAAGTATGTGGTGGTAATGCAAACCAATCTTCCTACATGTTCAGCCTTTCAGTACTCCGATAACGCTCTGGAGAGAACACACACAGCTGAGCTGCCTCTTCCTCTGTCATTTGTGAGAGCAAAAGTCCCCTCGTGGAACCAGTGCCGACCAGACACTGTGAAGACAAAGTTAGGTCTGAATCTCAGTTGAACTGTTACATATTTCTCTTCAAGTCTTTGCACACATCTTCTACGAAAGGGCTTTTTTGAATATATATATTTGAATATTGCTCTTTTTTTTTTTCTGTGGATGCATGTGTCTGTGTGCATGAAGCAACACGTGTGTGAAGGTCAGAGTAGAAATTCCAAAAGTCGGGGAGTTGGAGAGATGGCTCAGAGGTTAAGAGCACTGGCTGCTCTTCCAGAGGTCCTGAGTTCAATTCCCAGCAACCACATGGTGGCTCGCAACCATCTATAATGAGATCTGGTGTCCTCTTCTGGTGTGCAGATATACACAGAGACAACATTGTATACATAATTAAAAAATAAATAACTCTTTAAAAAAAAAAAGAAATTCCAAAAGTCCACTCTTTCTTTCCACTCTAGGTGCTGTCCACATTGCACTCTGGTATATGCAAAGACTCAGTTTTATTTGAATAACCTACTAATATTGAAAAATCCTGGTCTGGTATTGTTTTCATTAATTCTGATTCTATTAAAACTGTGCTACATAAAAGAAAGCACACGTTTGTTGATGTTCTTTTATAGTCAATGTTTTTTTTTTAATCCAAGTAGGTATTCATAATTCCAAACTGGGTTTGGCTACTCTAGGTAATTAGTCTTTATTTTTCTGAAAAGAAGAGAAAATATCTATTTAAATTACTCTTTCCTCCCCCCCCCATTTAAAAACATTTTACAAAGCCAATAACAATTCTCCTGTTCCTGAAAATTATTGTAAAGCATAAATTTCAGGTCACACACTGGGGTATTTAAACTGATTTTAAAAGTAATACATTAAACCCTATAATTTTTACTATTTCCCTTTACTTATGCATATTTGCTTATCTCAACGGTGATTCATTAAGGTCCACACTTAACCTATGTGTGACCCATTTGCTCTCTATTTTAATACTTTAAAGCTATGTTCTTGATATACCCATGCTTTATTTTCCTAGTTGTTTAATACCAGCTAGTAAGGCCAGCCACCACTGTTTCCCAGCTCTCTTCTCTGATCCCCTACTGCTTCAGTGTAGATAACAGTACTTTACTGACCCCTTTACCCTATTTCTGCAGTTAGTTTACAGTGGAGTCTGAGATACTTTACTGCAGAGTATTCTCTCTGACCAGTTTGTCTTATTTCTGCAATTAATTTACAGTGGATTCATAGAATACTTTAATATAGGATTTTTTTCTTTCCACTATATAGTAGTTAATATGCAGTGTATATTCACTTTATAGTTAGGTTTCGCTCACTACATGGTAGGCTTAGTTTCCTTGGCCTTACAAAAATTTCCTTGCATGTATCCAACTTTGGCACAAAACACTTTTGAGTTCGCATTAAGAAACGCAAGTGCAGAAGCTTAGCTAAGCAGAGTGGTGTACATCTGTACTTGTAAGCAGGAGGGCCTAGGTCTTCAGATCAGCCTGTGCTCTGTAGGGACCCGTTGTCTTGGGGCAGGTAACGCTTGCTGAATTTCAAGAGAATTTTTGAATTTCATTTTGATCAATTATGTTTTATGTAGGAATCTGTTAAACTTAACAAAACTTAAGGTACTTTTGTAAAATATATATATATGTTTATATATATGATATATATATGATAAAGAACCACTTCTTAGAGAAGGACACGGGCATGGTGAACATTTAATAAGATGTTGAAGAGACTTTTGTAAAGATATCTCATATATGAAATTACTGACTGCTTATACTGCATTCTTCATGTTTGAATGACAACAACAAGGAAATACAACATTTTCATTATTTTTAAGTTTAAAAGTTTAATGGATTCTACAGTTGTAAATAATAAGTAAGCCATTTTTTCCATAACATTTTTCTTGTAATTGTTAAAATAATCATAATTAAATTAGTGCATATAGCAAAGTAAGGCTCTAATTTAGTTGACAAATTTCCATTTATATAAAAGCAGTTATTTGAAAATCATTAGAAAATGTATAATGTTTAATTGTCACAGAAAATAACTGGAACCATATGGGAAAAAAAAGTGACTAAAAATTTTGAAAAGTAAAAGATTCTGACTTTGCTTTCTGAATGAGGGCTGAGCATCTTACCCAGGGTCCTCCTTCTTGATTAGAGGTGTACAGATTTTAGTATGTTTATCTTATATTACATGTTTAATATCCACTTACAAGTGAGTATATACCAGGTGTATCTTTGTGCTTCTGGGATACTCCACTCAAGGTGAACTTTTCTAGTTCCCACCATTTGCTTGCAAATTCCAGGATTTCCTTGTTTTCAGTTGCAGAGTAGTTTTCCATTATAAAATATACCACAATTTCTGTATCTATTCCTCAACTGAGGGGCATCTGGGTTGTTTCCAGCTTCTGGTTGTTACAAATGGAGCATACCACAGAAGGCCTCTGAAAGACTGTACCCACCAGGGTATCAAAACAGATGCTGAGGCTCATAGACAAACTTTGGGCAGAGTGCAGGGAATCTTATGAAAGAAGGGAGAGATAGAAAGACCTGGAGGGGACTTGAGCTCCACAAGGAGAGAAAGAGAACTAAAATATCTGGGCCCAGGGGTCTTTTCTGAGACTGATACTCCAACCAAGGATCATTCATGGAGATAACCTAGAACCCCTGCACAGACGTAGCCTATGGCAGCTCATTATCCAAGTAGATTCCCTAGTAATGGGAACAGAGAAGGCCTCAGATAAGAACTCAGTGCTTGGCTCTTTGATCACCCCCCCCCCCGAGGGGAAAACAGCCTTACCAGGCCACAGATGAAGACAATGCATCCAGTCCTATTAAGATATGATAGAGTAGGGTCAGTTGGATAGGGAGGAGAACCTCCCCTATCAGTGGACTGGGGGAGGGACATGAGAGTAGAAGAGGGAGGGATAGTGGGAGTGGGAATGAGAGGGGAGGAGGGAGGGGCTACAGCTGGGATACAACATGAATAAACTCTAATTAATAAAAAAATTAAAAATAAATAAATAAAAGTTTCTGACTTAGTTTGCATTTATTTTGTATTCAGATCCTTGGCTTATTTTTTTCAACAAAACCTTTGAATGATCTAATTATTACTTCTGGAAACTGTTTCCTCATCCAGTCTCCTGTAAACTTTTATGTAAATTTATATTGATAAATATACCTATAACACATATTTATGATGTGTAATAATATATAGTAATAATAAATAAAATGTTAATTTATGTTCACCATAAAATTATCAATATTTCCTGAAAAATCTACTAACATAATGCTTAAAACATCCAAGTAAAAGCATAAAAATAAATACTATCAATGACATCTGTTTTTATTTACTAGTCCAATTACTCATTAAATTAAATATTCACATCTTTATTTTTTCTCACTACAAGGTTTCTCTATGTAGCCTTGGCTGACTTGGACTTGCTTTGTAGATGAGGTTGGCCTCCAACTCACAGCGATCTACCTGCTTCTGCCTTCCTGAGTGCTGGTATCAAAGGCATATGCCAAGAGGTGTGGCTGAAGTATTCACTTCTTGATTCAGTACATTTTATATTGCCATTCCATCAAATCATGCATGAGGGATCCTCAGATAAAGATAATTTTTAAGTTATCATTTTGCTCTGTTTTTCAATCAGATGTGCTGAAATCGGTGTAGACAAATAACTTTCAAATTTAGCTAGTAAGTCTAAATTATCTGAATTTTTGTATATTGAAATAACCTGTTTTTTTCTGTATTTATTATTTTGAATTAAGTTTTTAAAATGACAGAGTGAGAACTTGATATATATATGACTAATAAGCATTATTTTATGCAGTGATTACTTAAATACCATGAAACTCACTCAAGACTAATATTCGTCCATGGACATTTACAAAAGATTAAATACTTACAACCTGTGAATATGGTTCTAATTCAACATTTCAAAATAATATTTATGAGGATTATTCTTTCCTAGTGCACTTGAAAATTACCGAAGAAGCTCATAGGATTACTGCTATTTAGAATTACTAAAGTAAGATTTTATAAATTTATAGTCAATAGTGAATAAATTTAATAAATTTGTTCACATCTTCCTATACTGCAACATTACTAAGGGGGGGGGAGTTAAAACTATGATGGGTAAGGTTATAATGGATACAGATCATTAATGTGCACTCCACAAATCGGCAATTGGACAGGAGGCTGAGGGAGAGATGAATGGACTGAGTGGGCTAATTAGCAAGCTGAAGTGTAGGAGTAACTGGCAGCAATAACGTATCAGGAGAGAGGGTGCAATCAATGTAGTATAAATAATGATGACTGTAAAACTGCAGTAACAGAAGAAGGGGGCAGGGCAGACAAGAGCTGCTGCTGTCTACTGTGTTTCCTATTGAAGACGCAAATCAACTAAATGAAGATAAAATCGGACATGCAAATGAAATGCAGTTAAATTGTGGTAAATGCATTGTTGTGGTTAGCTTGTGAGTACTTACTTTGTCAAAAACTTTCCTGTTTAAAAAAAACATGTATACTTAAGCATCAACATTAGCATGGTCGGAGGGCAATCTTTATATTAAGGTCAGCAATTTTGGAATACTTGTAAAACTTAGCAATCAAATGTATTGTGTTTATGTTACATAATTTTAGTGTACATACATGATTAATGTACTTTATGAATTGTATGTATATAGTTGTAATTAAATTATATTGACATATTTACAGCATAATTTTATCTACATAAATGGGGTTTGATATATTTAAAAGACCAATGAAATTCAAATAAATTATTTTATGTAAAATATGAGATGACTAGGATGTAACAGCAGAGATAATAGCAACATATATTTTGTCAAAATATAATGTGTTTACTAAATAATGGTATTGGTGATTCCATATATTATCAGACAATAGTAATATCTTATATATAAATGCAGATAAGTATTTGAACTGTAATTTTGGTGGTGATTTATACTTTTCATAGACTTTTATAATTAAGTAAAACCTCAACTGTTATGTTACAATATAAAGGGGAGTAAAATGCCGAGTTTAAAGTTTATCATTATCTAGGAGGGTCACAATAAATACATAATTCCATGAAGGATGCTTATTGATGCATACAGACTGCTGTATGTCAGAGGCCTTAAACAATTTGTTTACAAAAGTATACCATGAAATACATGAATGTTCGTCCTACTTAGAAGGCTGCTCAGCTATAAAATGAGCATCAGTTCTCTATTTCCTCCTGTCATCCTATGAAAAATGAGCCTTTTGATAGATAGTGCTGTAAACTCTAGCTCATAACTTTAAAGTGAAAATTTAGTTGGTATTTTCCAAAATATAAAATTTCTATAGTTTGTAATATGCATTTAAAACTTCAATTCATTAATATGAACTTATTGATTGTCAATTTGAAATTTATTTTCTGACTCTAAAATTCCTAGAATTGTGGTATTAAAAAAACTGTATTCACTTCAATGAATATTTGAAACTTATGGATATGTATATATAAGCATTTACACACAGTATCTCAGCAGCAGGTAAAAGTTGAACTGATTTTCCTCAAGCACTAAACATTTAAATCATATTTTAGAAAATCACAGTCTTAGTTAATATATTTCAAAAGTGTCTGACCATGGCAGTATAAATAGAATTGAAGAAAAAAAAATACCAACATATTTTTCAAATGTGATACACTTGCTAAATAGTATTGAATTTTAGAAAAGCAAAGATTCTATTGAGTTAAATTTAGTTTCTTATCTGATTTCAAGTCACAATACAAGGGAACATGTAGTTAGGCATGATCCTTAAAATTTTGGATTGATGAAGCACAAAATTCTGATGATGAATGCTCTAATAAGTGATATGATAATTATTTACAGCAGGCTGTTGAGGAAAAGGATGCATGGAAAAATATGTATTTTACGTTTACTGAATTCTGCAGTGTTAAGAAAAAAAAAGCTTTAAATGTCAATTTCCAGCTGTGCATTTGGTGTGTATGAGCATAGCTGGTTAGAGATATTCAAAGTCCCCCTCTCTCTCAAGCCCAAGCAAGACAGTTCCACTGTACAGATTTTGATACCTGTAGCTATTTACAAAAGAAATTATTTTTCACTTTACATCGTGGTTGTAGTTCCATCCCTTCTCCTCTCCCAGTCCCAACCTCCCTTTCTCTCCTCTCCCATCTCCCTTTTACTCATCAAATTGCATCCTCTTCCACTTTGGCCTGGTAGAATTGATCAAAAAGCTGGGAAGCAAGCTCCTGTCGGATTCAGTCCCCACTACCTTTACTAGTGGACCCACATGAAGCCATCTGCTACATATTTTTAGGGGGCTTAGGTCCAGTTCATGCATTGACCTTGGTTGATACTGCAGTCTCCATAAGTCCCTTTGGGCTCTGGTTAAATTGGCTTTCTTGCAATATTTTTTTCTTTTTTTTTTTCTTTCTTTTTTTTTTCTTTTTTTTTTTTTAAAGCTCCTGTAAGATCTGCATCCTTAACTCTTTCCTCCCATTTTTTTCCACCAAACTCCCTACTCATTGCCCAATGTTTGGCTATGGGACTAGTCATCTATTTTGAGGTGCTGTTTCATAGAGTCTCTCAGAGGACAACTCTGTCAGGCTCCTTTCTGCAAGTTTAGCAGATTATCATACATAGTGTCAGGGGTTGCTCTTCTCTGATAGGGCAGATCTTTGGTTGGGACAAGCATCTCTTAGGCATTCCCTCAATCTCTGCTCTAGTTTTATCCCTACACATCTTGTAGGTAGAGTAAATATGGGATTGGAGTTTTTGTGGTTTGGTTGGTATTCCCCTCCTTCTATTAGGAGACTAGTCTAGTTAGAAAGTGTCTTCTTTGGTCTCTATGGCCTCTGCTACTCGGAGTCATGCTTCTATCCCTGATATCCTCAAATCCTCACATGAAATCCTGACTTACTCTCCAGTTTGTCATAGTGATACCCAGACCCTCAGTTTCTGTTTTCTCTACAGGCTTTCTGTTATCTTGCCCTTGCTCTCCCCAGGTCTGAGCTCTACTCTCTTAACTGTCTGAGCCTTCTCTCCTATCTTGTTCCCTCATTTCAGCCATGATCTGGTTTTTGCTTTTGTTTTGTTTTTCTATCTCCTCTTCCAAGTGAGATTTATGAATCCTTAGTTGGACCCTCTGTTACTCACTGGGTCTGTGCCTCATAGTATGTTTGTCCTGCACTACATGGCTAAATTCCACTTATAAGTGAGTATCTACCATATCTTTCTTTCTGGGTCTCAGTTACCTCATTCAGAATGATCTTACCTAGTTCTATCCATTTGCCTGAAAATGTCAAGATTTCTTTTTTATTATTATTTTCATTTTTATTAATTACAGTTTATTCACTTTGTATCCCCCTGTACCTCCCTCCTCCCCTCCCAATCCCATCCTCCCTGGATTTCTTTATTTTTAATAGCAGAGTTGTATTTCATTGTATAAATGTGCCACGGTTTACTGATTCTGTTGAGAGACCTCTAGGTTCTTTCAAGATTCTGACTATTACGAATAAAGATGCTAGGAATAGAGCTGAACAAGTGGCCTTTTTCTATGATGAAGCATCTTTGAGGTATACACCCAGTAGTGGTATAGCTGGGTCTTGAGGTAAAGCTATTCCTAATTTTCTGACAAAGGGCCAGGTTCATTTCCAAAGTAGTTTTACACCTTTATATTCCCACCTGCAATGGAGTTTTCCCCTTTCTCCACACCCTCAACAGCATATGCTGTCTCTTGAGATGTTGATCTTAGCCATCTGACTAGTGTGAGATGGAATTTCAGAGTCCTTTTGATTTGCATTTTCTGATAACAAAGGAATTTAAGCATTCCTCTAAGGAATTTAAACATTGCTTCTCAGCCATTTGAGATCCCTCTGTTGAAAATTCTATTTAGTTTTGTGTCCCATGCTTTAATTGGGTTATTTTGTTTTTTGGTGTTTGATTTTTTGGGTTCATTATATATTTTGTATATTAGTTATCTGTCAGATGTAGGGTTGGTGAAGATCCTTTCCAAAATTTTAGACTGTCCTTGAGTTCTATCAACAATATCCTTTGCCTTACAGAAGCTTTTCAGTTTCTGGAGGTGTCATGTATTTATTGCTGTTCTTAGAGCCTGAGCTATTGGTGTTTTGTTCAGGAAGGTGTCTCCTGTGCTAATGAGTTCGAGGCTCTTCCCTACTTATGAGATTTAGTGTATCTGCTGTTATATTGAGGTCCTTGATCCACTTGGACTTTAGAACAGGGTAATATATATTTTCTATTTTAATTTTTCTGCGTGTAGACATCCAGTTAGATCAACAACATTTGTCGAAGGTGCTGTCTTTTTTTGCCCCCTTTGTATGGTTTGTGGCTCCTTTGTCAAAAATCAAGTGTCCAAACATATGTTTATTTCAGGGTTTCAATAGGATTCAACTGATCAGCCAATCGATTTCAATGTGAGTTCCATGCAGTTTTATTGTTGCTCTTTAATATAGCTTGAAGTCAAGGATGGAAATACCTCCAAAAAATTCATTTGTTGCATAGGTTTGTTTTAGCTATTCTGGGTTTATTGTTTTAACATATGACATTGAGAATTGTTTTTTCAAGGTTTGTAAAAAAAAACTGTGTTGGCATTTTGATGGGGATTGCATTGAACCTGTAGATTACTTTTGGCAGGACGGCCATTTTTACTATGTTAAATCCTGCTGATCCATGAGCATGAGTGATCTTCCCATCTATTGATAGCTTTTTCAATTTCTTTCTCCAGAGACTTGAAGTTTTTGTCATACAGGTCTTTCACTCGCTTGGTAAGAGTTGCATCAAGATCTGTTATATTATTTCTGGCTATTCTGAAGGATATATTTTCCGTCAGTCCATTTATCATCTGTGTACAGGAGGGTTATGATTTTTTTTTAATTAGTCATTTATCCATCCACTTTGATGAAGCTGTTTATCAGCTGTAGGAGTTCCCTGGTGGGATTTGGGGGGTCACTTACATGTAATAAACGTCATCTGCAAATAGTGATACTTTGACTTCTTCCTCCCCAATTTGTATTTCATTGATCTACTTCAGTTGTCTTATACCTTTACCTAGAAGTTAAAGAGGAAGGGAGAGAGTAGGCAACCTTGTCTTGTTCCTGCTTTTAGTAGAATTGGTTTGAGTTTCTTTCATTTCATTTCACGTTGGCTATTGGCTTGTTGTATATAGCCTTTCTTATTTTTAGATATGTGCCTTACATCCCTTATCTCTCCAAACTTTCATTTTGAAAGGGTAATGGATTTTGTTAAAGGCTTTTGCGATGTCTTATGAGAAAATCATGTGATTTTTTTCCCTTGATTTTATTATGTAGTGGATTATGTTGATGAATTTTCCTATGTTGAACCATGCCTGCATCCCTGTTATAAGCCTATTCATCATGGTGAATGATGTATTTAATGAGTTCTTGCATTTGGTTTGTAAATTTATTTATTTTTTAATATTTTTCATCGATGTTCATAAGTAAAACTGCTCTGAAACTCTCTTTGTTGAATCATTTTGTGGTATAGGTATCTGGGTGACTATTGCTTCATAGAATGAGTTTGCCTAGTCGCGTTAGTTTCTATTCTATGGAATAGTTTGAAGAGTATTATTATTACCTCTTCTTTGAATCTCTGGTAGAATTCTTCACTAAAACCATCCAGTCCTGGGCTTCTTCTGATTGGGAGAGTTTTGATGACTGCTTCTATTTTCTTAGGTATTATAGGACCATTTAAATAGTTTACCTGATCGTGATTTAACTTTGATAGGTGAAATCTATCAAGAAAATTGTCATTTCCCTAAGATTCTCCAATTTTGTGGAATATAGACTTTTGAAGTAAGACCTAATGAGTTTGTGGATTTCCTCATGTCTTTTCATTTCTGATTCTGTTAATTTGGATATCCTCTCTCTTACTTTTAGTTAGTTTGGCTAAGGATTTGTCTATCATGTTGATTTTCTCAGAAACAGCTGTTGGTTTTACTGACATTTTGTATTGTTTTATTGGTTTCCAATTTATTGATTTCAAATCTCAGCTTCTCTATTTTCTGTTATCTACTTCTTTTTGGAGAGTTTTCTTCCTTCTGCTTAGGAGATTTCAGTTGTGTAACTACATTGGTAGTATGGGATCTCTCCAATTTCTTTATGAAGACTCTTAGTGCTATGAACTTTCCTCTTAGCAATGCTTTCGTTGTGTCCCGTAAGTTTGGGTATGTTTTGTCTTCATGTTCATTGACTACTTGAAAGTCTTTAATTTATTTCTTTATTTCTTCCCTGACCCAGTGGTTGTTGAGTAGGGAGCTGTTCAGTTTCCATGAGTTCAAAGGCTTTCTGTTGTTGTTCAGTTCTATCTTTAATCCATGGTGATCTGAAAAGATGCAGGAGTTTATATGAATCCTCTTATATCTGTTGATGCTTGCTTTGTGAGGCTTGCTTTCTGTGTGATGCTGAGAAAATAGTACCTTCTCTTTTGTTTGGGTGAAATGTTTTGAAGATATCTCTTAGATCCATTTGATTCATAACATAATAATTTCTTTATTTCCCCATTTAATTTATGTCTTGATGATCTGTCCATTGGAGAAAGTGGGGTGTTGAAGTCTCCCATTATTAATGTTTGGGATTTGATGTGTGATTTAAAATTTAGTGATGATAATTTTATGAATGTGGGTGCCCTTGCATTTGGGGCATAGATGTTCAGAATTGAGACATTGTCTGGTGGATTTTTCCTTTGGTAAGTATGAAGTGTCCTCCATATCTTCTGATTAATTGTGGTTGACAGTTTATTTTGTTACATTTTACAATGCTACTTCAGCTTGCTTCTTCAGTCTGTTTCCTTGGAAAACTTTTTTCCAGCCCTTTACTCTGAAGTAATGTGTATCTGTATTGCTGAAGTGTGTTTCTTTTTCTTTTCCTTAAAATAAATCTTTCTTTCTTTCTTTCTTTCTTTCTTTCTTTCTTTCTTTCTTTCTTTCTTTCTTTTCTTCTTTCTTACAATTTATTCACTTTGTATCCCTACTGTAGTCCCCTCTTTCATCGTCTCTTCTTAGTCCCACCCACCCATCTTCTTCCCCCCATATGCCCCTTCCCTAGTCCCCTGATATGGGAAGTGCTCCTCCCTTTCTGTCTGACCGTAGCCTATCCTAACCCTATGGGACGCTAGGTCTCATCAGGGCTGGATGCATCATCTTCCTCTGTGGTCTGGCAAGTTTGCACAAGGGGAGGTATTTTTCTTGTATGCAATAAAATGAGGGGTCCTGTTTTTACATCCATTCTATTAGCCTGTGTATTTTTTTTTTTTTTTTGGCAAGCTCAAGCCATTGTTGTTGAGAGATATTAATGACCAGTGGTTGATACTTCTTATCATTTTTATGTTGGTGGTGATAATGTGTGTGTGTGTGAGAGAGTGTGTCTGTGTGTGATTCCATTCATTTCATTTTTCTGATGAGGGATTTATTTATTATCTGTGTTTTCCTGGGTGTAGTTGGCCTCCTTGGGTTTAAATTTTCCTTCTAGTATCTTCTGAAGGACTAGGTTTTGGATAGGTACTTTTTTTTTTTTGGTAGAATATCTTGTTTCATCCCTCTATAGTGAAAGAATTGCTGGTATAGTAGTCTGGACTGGACTGAAATCTGTGGCATCTTCATGTTTGTAAGATATCTGTACAGGCCTTAGGCTTTGAGAGTCTCTGATGGGAAGTCAGATGTAATTCTGATAGGTTTGCCTTTATATGTGACTTGATCATTTTCCCTTGCAGCTTTTAATGTTCCTTCTTTGGTCTGCATAGTTAGTGTTTTGATGAATATGTGGAGGGACAATTTTCATTTCTGGTCCAATCTATTTGATGCTCTGTAAGCCACTTGTATGTTTATAGACATCCCTTTCTTTACTTTGGGGAAGTTTTCTTCTATAATATTGTTGAAAATATTTTCTGGGCCTTGGAGCTGGGAGTCTTCTCCTTCTTTTCCTGTTATTCTTAGGGTTGGTCTTTCCATAGTATCCCAGATTTATTGGATGTTCTGTGTCTGGACCTTTTCATATTTAACATTTTCTTTGACTGATACATTCATTTCTTCAATTGTATCTTCTATCCTTGAGATTCTTCCATCTCCTGCATCTTGTTGGTGAATCTTGTGTCTGTATTTCCTGACCTCTTCCCTAGGTTGTCTGTCTTTAGGATTTCTTCAGAGTGTGTTTTCTTTACATCTTATACTTCCATTTTTAGGTTTTATTCATTTCCTTCTTCTGTTTGTATTTAGTTTCATTAAAGGATTTTTTTTTTAATTCTTTCACCTGTTTGTCTGTATTTTCCTTTTTTGAGATGAGTGATTTATTTTCCTTCTTTAAGGCCTCTGTTATTTTCATAACCTCAGATTTAAAATATTTTTCTTGTGTTTCAGATGTGTTAATATCTCCAGAGCTTACTGTGGTAGGACTGCTGGTTTCTGGTGATGCCAAATGGCTCTGTGATTTGTTGCTTGTGTTCTTATGCTGGCTCCTATCCATTTCCATGTCTCTGTTTGTTAGCAGGTCTAGTGGTATCTGATGGTCAGACAGTTCTGGAGTAGGTAGAGAGGGCTCTAAGTCAAATAATGGTCGGAACCCCACACTGGTTCCCTCGGGATGACAGTCAAAAGACTTCAGTCAGAGCCGAAGTACAGCTCAACTCTACTGGCCTTGTTCCATTTGGGTCAGGTAGATCAGAAATCAGCATGGAGTGGAATCTAAGGTGAATGTTGCTCTGCCTAACTTGGGCCTCCACGGAATGAAGGACCAGGGGTTGAAGGACCTCTCTGCTGGCGGATCTTCCAGGTGGATCTGGAAAACCAGGCAGATTATGAGTAGGTGATGGTGTTAAGGGTTCAGCTGCAGCAACCAAGGTGCAAATGTATGCTGGTG
Source organism: Meriones unguiculatus (assembly GCF_030254825.1). NCBI lineage: Eukaryota > Metazoa > Chordata > Mammalia > Rodentia > Muridae > Meriones > Meriones unguiculatus. Next base: position 51,553,636 of record NC_083363.1, read on the forward strand.
TTAGGGATACAGATTCAGCTGCATAGCTTCTTGATAACCCAGAAGGCACTGAGCTCCTGGCACTCAGATTTGGTTTGGCTTCATCATCATGAACGTAGGACTTTGTGAGTTTGTATTGTCCAGATGGCCTCTATACTGGGACTAGAAGAACTGTGAATTGGGACTGGGGTTTGGTTCTGGTCCAGACACTGCCCTTTTGGGAGAAGGAGGTCTGGTTAATAGAACAAGAGCCACTGGACCATAACCATAATCTCTTATTTTCTGCCACAAGGATCCAGTATGCCCTGGCTGCCACCATTTTGGAAAAAAAAAAAAAACCTTCAAAGGAAATTTTTGAACATATAAAGTAATTATGAATTAATTCATATGATCAGCATTCAGTTCACTGCTCACTTAATAACAGTGCTTAGGAAGAATAATTTTATCTGCAAAGCAAAGATTTTATTAGGATAAGTGACATTACTTTAAATTTTTCCAATTTTCTTCAGTATATAACTTATTAAAAGGAAGGTAGAAGACTACAGTTGCCAAAGCATTCTGTCCTTATATCACACATGATATAGAGAATGAGGTGGGGGGGGGCATACTTTAAGGTTTCATTTTTACTATCAGATTATGAGTCACTGAACTCTATAAAAAAGAGATAAATCTAATAATATATGTACAGTCTGCACTCTGAAACAAACTGAATATTCCTGAGACTGTGCTGAGAAACCTGAATGAATCAAGTATTATGGCCATCATTCGAGCAGCTCAGCAATGTTCTGTGACAGGTCTTGATAGGCATCAGTGTAACTCAGCACTCCAGAGGCAAAAGCAGGAAAATCCAGCAAGCTGAAGCTTGGCCGCACATTCAAGAGAAATTCTGGGCCATCTGGGAATACATGCCAAAACCATGTCTTAGAACAAAGCAAAGCGAAGTCAAACATAACAATTCACTAAGTTATACTTATCTATGGATTTAAAAAAATAAATTACAGAAATAACATTGAAGATATAAATAATCACAGAAATAAATTAAAGTAGAGTAATGGTGAAAAAATTAAAATGTTACACTTCTGATGTTCAGACAATTAGTTTATAAGAATCCCCTTCCATTTTCTATTCAGAAAAGAGCAGGCTTCCAAGAGCCGACATTCAAACAGGACAAAATAAGGATATATTAATTAACACAGAGGGTTGTCTGGATGAAAAAAACCTGTTAGGCTAATTGCAAATCCTTGACTTTCCCTAAACTACAAGATCCCATGCAGTGGTTCTAGGAGAAATTCTATAGCACTAAATGCCTGTATTAATAAAAAAAAAGAAAAAAAAATATTGAAAATATGTCATACTTGTACCTCAGCAACACACCTGAAATATATCAGGCAAAAAAGAGAACTCACACCTCAAAGAAATATTCAAACTCATGACTGAATTTAATAAAGTGGACACAAACAAACAAACAAATCCAATGAATTAATGAAACAAAAGTTGGTTCTTTGGAAAAATTAATAAGATATCCAAACCCTTATCCAAATTAACTGTATAAAAGAGAATAAAAAAATTACAAAATTAAAGATGCAAAATGGGAAATAAGAATAAACAGATGAGAAAACCAGAAAATTATGAATATAGAGAGGCTTCTTTCTGTAACAAATGGGAGAAGATGAAGAGTCCAACACCCAGACATGGGAAGTGTCCAAACCAAAAGCCTCCAGGGAGTCCTTCTCCTTAGAGATAAGGGAATCCTATCACAGATGGCTCAGAAAGATTCTAGGAGGCAGAGCAAGTAAGACATAATAGGAAGTCAGAGCTTAGTAAATCAGTTCAGCAGGGCACGTAAAGGGTTCACAGAGGCTGAAGCAGCAAACGTGGAGCTTGCCTGGGTCTGCAACTGGTCCTCAAGGTTTATGTTGTAGCTGTTAGCTTTACGTTTTTGTGGAACTCTGACTCTTTTTCCTGCTGTTCAGAATCTTTTCCTCTTGGTAGGTGGCTTTGTCAAGCTTCACTGTGAGGACTACTGCACTGCCTTATTGCATTTTATTTTGTCATACCAGATTGCTGTCCTTTGGAGGCCTGCTCTTTCTTCATGGTAGATGGGAGGAAAATGGATCTGGGGAAGAGATTGTGGGGATGGGAACAGAAGTGGAGAAAGGGAAAATGTACTTGAGATGTATTGTTAGAGAGAAGAATCTAACACACACAGGTACACACACACAAACACATATCTGTAATCCATCAACTTGAAAATCCAAAAGAAATTAATAATTTTCTCTTACCACTAACCAAAATTAAATCAAGATTTGATAAACAATTTAAGCTTAACTGTAAATGCTTGTGAAATAGAAGTAATAATTAAATGTCTCCTAATCAAAAATTGTCTTGAGCCAGATGGTGTTAATGCAGAATATTACCATACTTTCAAAGAAGAATTAATACCAGTAATCCCCAAATTATTCTACAAAATAGAAACAGAAGGAGCATTGTCCAATTTATTTTATGAGTACAGAGTTCCCATTATACTCATGTAAAGACCCAACAAAGAAAGATAATAAAGTCCAATATTCCATATGAATATATATGCAAAATCATTCAAAAGATATACATAGAAACAAAAACACAACCAAAAGATATACATAGAAACAAAAACACAACCAAAAGATATACATAGAAACAAAAACACAACCAAAAGATCATCCACTGTGATTTTGTAGGCTTCATCAAGAGATGCAGGGTTGATTCAACATAAGTAAAATGATAAGTGTAAACTATCATAAAAACAAACTGAAAGGCAAAAAAAAAAAATAGCAAATGATCATCTCATTAGACAAACAAAAGGTCTTTCACAAAAATCCAATACCTCTTTGTGATGAAAGTTCTCTAGAGATTAGGGATACAGGGGACATACTTCACCTTAATAAAAGCACTCTAGGATAAGCCTATAGTCAGTGTCAACTTATACGAAGAGAAACTCAAATCTATTTCACACAAATAAAGAGCAAGACAAGGTTGTGCACTGTCTCCACCATATTCAAAGGAAGCTTTAGCAATATCCAAAAGACAACCGAAGGAGAACAAAGAAATACAAATCAGGAAAAAAGAAGTCAATTAATCCTTATCTTGGGAAAATATGATATACAGGTGATAAAATTCCACCAGTGAACTCCTATAGCTAATAAATTCTTTCAGCAAAGGATCTGGATAAAAGGTAACTCCTAAAAATCAGTTACCTTCTTATATAGAAATGACAGTTGAACTGAAAAAGAAATGAGAGAAAGAAATTTCACAATAGTTTCAAAAAACAAAATATCTGGGGAGGGAGTGTAGCCATTTTCAAGCTAGTGAAATACTTGTTTGATTTAAAAAAAAAAAAACTTTAAGACATTGGAAAAAGAAACTGAAGAGATTGTCAGCATATAGAAAGATTTTCCATACTCATGGAGTGGTGGTATGAATGAAATTGCAAGTGACCAACCTACCAAAACCAAACTACAGATTCAATGCAATCTTTATCAAAATTCCAACAAATTCTCCACATATCTTGAAAGTAAGGTTTTCACCTTCATATGCAAAAAGATATAAATTAAGCTAGCTAAAGCAATACAATAAAGAACAATAAAATAATTTTTGTAGCTATCACCATCCTAGATTGCAATTTGTGCTGGAGAAATACAATATTAAAAACAGGGTAGTATTGGCACACACACATACACACACACAACAAACAAACAAAAAAACAGACAAATTGCTCAGTGTAATCAAATTGAAAACCAATATATGAATTTGCACAACTACAAAAGTCTGAATTTTTTAAGAAAGAAGCCAGAAATGCATACTGTAAAAAAGAAGTATCTTCAACAATTGGTTTTGGTCAAACTGTATGGCTGCATGTAGAAGACTGCAAAGGGATCCATACTTATCACCCAGCACATAACTCAGACTCAAATTCAAATGGGCTAAAGACCTCAACATAAAACAAGATATAATGAACTTTACATAGAGAACACTGATATGTTCCTCTTAGATGTGAAAACGGTACAGTCATTATGGAAATCAGTGTGATAGTCCCTTAGTAAGAAAGGAATCAAAATAACTTGAAACCCACCTACCACTTGATCATACACTGAAAAGATGCTTCATCCTACCACAGAGACAATCACTCAAACAGGTTCATTGCTGCTCTATTCGTAATAGTATGAATTCTTTAAAAACCTACACTAATGGATAAAACAAATGTGAAACATTTCACAATGGAATATTATTCATCAATTTAAGAACAAAATACTGTGCAGGTGAGTGGATGGACCTAGAAAAAAAAATAATCCTGAGTAAGGTTACCTAGATGGAGAAAGATAAATATGATATGTATTTGATTATATGTGGATATTTTCTGTCAATTAAAATCAAGCTATGTGAAAGATAATTATGGATGAATAAGGTAAACTATAACCAGAGGATCACATGTAGAGTGAGAGAGACAGAGAGAGAGAGAGTAAGAGAGGACAGTGGGGATCAGGAAGGGAAGATGGAAAGAGACAACTAAAATTAAAGACCCTATGAGGGGTAATATGAAAACCTAATGCAGTTGAAGCTTCCTAAATATTTATCCATATATTAAGGTGATCTAAATAAAATTGCAAATAATGAAAAGACAGAGACAAAATGGCTATATTTTTTCTTCAAACAAAGTTTCAAAAACCAGGGTTGAATATTTGTATTTTTGGGCAAAGGGGACCTACAAACATCCTAGTCCATTTTCAGGCTGGTCTCCATAAACTTAGACAAGACTCCATTGCTGAAGACAATGTAGGCAAGTAATTGAAGATGGAAAAATTGAGTTGGTGCCTTCATAGAGACTTCATACCTGTATGTTATCCTTTTTTTATTTTTTTTTGGGGGGGATACAGGAATATATTCTGAAAGCTGCCAAAGGAGAAACATAAACATAAGCTAAGCCACCAAACCTTTGATGAACAAAGTTGTCCTGCCAGCAAGACATCAAGGTATGCCAGTGTTATTATGACATAAAGCTTGTGGGAGTAACCAACCAATATCTGATTTGACCTAAGAGGGGCTCCACATATGGAACCCTCCCTAACACTGTTTGGGTGACTGAGAACCTGAAAGTAGATAGCCCAGGACCTAAGATAAAACCAATCTTTACTTTACAGAAGAAAGAGGAAGAAGAGGGGAAGGAGGAAGAAGAGGAGGAAGAGGATGAGGAGGAGAAAGAGGAAGAGGAGGAAGAGAAGGAGGAGGAGAAACAGTAGTGAGAAAACAACTCTTCATGACATTCTGCTGTACTCATAGATTACTGCCTTACTCGGCCATCATCAATGTAGCTTTCTCCAGAATATTTAGAAACAAGTACAGACATCCACAGCCAGATATTGCATAGATGCATAGAGAATGAAAGATTGTGGAATACTCCATCCTATCCCTGTCCTTGGGCTTCAGGGAGTACTGCAGGTAAGCAAGTAAAAAAAAAAAAAAGTTAAGAGCCAGAGGGTTCGAGGAAAGCAAGGTTCTCTCAGGCAAGAAGACCTGTTTACATAGGGACTCACAGAGAATCAGATAGCACACACAGGTCTGGTTCAGATGGTATCCTAGTGCTGAACAGACAGGTGGACATATGTGCCCATCTCTAACCCAGAAACTAACTCTAATTGATAACCACTTGCAAATTAAAATTTAGTTTTATCCAAGGAAGGCTCACTGGAGAACGTTAAGTGTAGACCACATGCCCAGCAGTGACGGTGAACAGAAAACAAACTCAATGGATCCTTTGAAGGCTCCTTATTTCATAATGTCCTTCCTATCAGAGCTTTTCTTTTTATTTTATAAATTTTATCTTATTATTATTGATATATTTAAAATACTGACTTTTATTTTATTTATATTTTATTTTCCTCTTTTTACCTGGTTAGGCCTTTGCATATATATTATGGCTTATAGTTTAGTGGTTTTATGGGATTCCTGAGTGTGGAAATGAGTGTTCTTTTACTTCGGTTTGTTTGTTTTGTATTATTCAGATGTGAGTTTTGCTTTTATCTTATTATATCATAGTTTATTTAAAAATAAATACACTCAAAAAAACCAAAAACAATTGGTTAGTAAAATATACAAAGTGAATAAATTATAATTAATAAAAATAAAAATAATTAAATAAAACATATGCTAATATTTTTTTAGTGCTTAGTTGAATATAATGGAGAATCCAGGCTCTCAGACTCCACTTTTACACACTTATGATTAATTGCTTCCATGGGAGACAAAAAACAAAAGGCTGACATTATTTGCACTATAAGTAAAGCCACTCATGTCTTACCCTGTTCACTTGAAATATTCTACTTTGAGTTGCAAACTCTCTAGTATCCATTTTTGAAGACCAGCGAACACATCTAGGGGAATACTGTTTTAAATTTCTTCCAGTGGACAGAATCAAAAGAACATTGTTGATAGCCATTGCAAACATTGCTGGCTGTGTATGAGGGCCATCTCCAGGACCAAGTCTGCTACAGTTTCATCACAGCTAACATCTGACTTTAAATGTATGTCAGAAACCAAAATTTTCAGACAACTCAACTGTCGTCCTACAGAGAAAATAAGCTACATGAAAGGGCTTTAACCTTTAAGCTTTATTATAATTTAGTATGCATAAACAGTCAACTGGTATTTAGTCTATATTTAAGGATTTTTCCAATTTAATTATCATCCTTTTCCCATATAAATTATTACGCTTAAAGTGGACATGGTATAGGTGTACTGCTTGTGTATCTGTAGTTAAAACATTTATATTTTATAATGTTTCACTTTCTTCCTACTACATACACATGCACATATTTCTTAAACATAAATAGTTTCAAATTTTACAAGATTGATTTGTCAGTGGGACAATGTGAAGAACTTCAGGTCCTTGTGAATTCTTTTGATTATATTTTGGGGCTGAAAAATACTCCCACTAACTCATTCATAAATATTTTTTTTAAAAAAAAATACGAAGAGTCATTCCATAGACTTAGTTTTTAATCTCATACATTTTTATTTAAAGTGTAATTCATTTTGCAAAAGATGAAGATGGAATGTTTTACTCTGTAAACTGGGATACAGGGGATTTTCTTTATATCCAATAAATTCTTCTAACAACACGATACTCATAACTCATTTCTCTCTTCCCATTTATTGTTATATCACATGCATCATAGAAATGTGAATTGAAATTTTCATCAAGATAAACAAAAGAGAGCTTAGCCAGATCTCAAACCCATTAGTTATGGCTTTCTGTCTACACTAAGTTATCTTGTCTTTAGTATCCATCTTCAAGCAACAAAGGGTTCACTCTCTTCTAGCTCTCTCTTTTTTATGTGCACATAATAGTCTGATTATTCTTCAGAGAATTTTATTGAAAACTTCATTATCACAGTCACACCCAGACACTCCCACAACCCTTCACATATCTGCTACTTATTCTTGTCCTCGTTCCTTTGTTTAGAAGAGAACACCTACAAGAGGATGCCCTAGTCCTCATCCTCCAACACTTACAATCTTTACATCCAGGCTCCGGAGATGTTCAATGAGCCTCACTTGTAGCAGCTGAGTTGTAAATGCATTATTTCAGGTCAGGCTCCCCATGAGTAGTTGAATTCTCCATTTTGGCACGTTGAAACTTTCTGTAATAATCTGTCTGCTGCACAAAGCTTCTTTGATGAATGTTGAAAGCAAAAATTATTTACGAATATAAGGATAGTGTAGATGAATTTTAATTCAGAACATGGCTGCTCTGGCAAGAGATCACATCCGAAGACCTTCTATATCTGTGTAATCCAGCTGGAATATAAAGATGCCTTTAATCCAGGAGACAGGGGAAATAAGATAGTAGAGGAAGAGAACCTCCCTTATCAGCGGATGAGGGGAGGAACATAGAGAGTGAAGGTGAGGGGGAGGGTGGGACCAGGAGGAGATGAGGGAGGAGGTCACAGCAGGGATACAAAGTGAATAAATTGTAATTAATAATAATAATAATAATGAAAAAGAGGCAGAAAGGAAAAAAGAAAAAGTGCATAAAAAATTAACACAAGGTAGTAGTATCATTTTAATTTTGAGCCAAATTAAACAGAAATGGTACTGAGTATATTATAAAGCACAGTAAGCTTCATATGTGAAACTAGAATTTAGATGTTTATACACATAAGCTAGTCATGTTCGACTCTTTAGTGAATTGGAAATTTACAGGGCAATAGCTTTCTGTATAGATAATATATACACAATCACCCTTAGCTGTGAATTGGAGCAAAACTCAATGCAAACAGAAAAATGTAAGAAAGGTGCGTTTCCCATTTGTGATTAGATCAGACTTTCAGTGAAAAAGATACATTAATTGCTAAATGCATATTTAAACTTGAAATGAAAACAATTTGTATATTATTGTAATATTTTTATCTTGAAATGAAATTAAAATGTCAGAAAACTCGCAATGGCACTACCAATTTCAAGTGTCATGACTTCAAATTTTCTTGATATGAAAGCCTAGTTTAATAAATGACTAAATTCGCATTGATATGATATGTACCAAAACTATAGGTTGCATTCAACATTTCCCCAATTTTACACAACTATTTTCCCTTCCATGATTTCATAGTTGATTTATTGGCCTTGCTCTCCTTCTCCTCTTACTCTTACAGTCTTCTCTTCCCCTGTTCAGTGGGGGCCCCCAACCTTCAAGGGGAAGGTTCTGATGGAGATGAGAGCTTGTACAAAGACTCATTTATTCTTTCTCTTGAGAAAATGTGCTACACATAATCTTGTACAGACTTGTATGGTCAAGTGCCATCTTTTGACACAATAACCTTGAAGTGGAGATTATTAAACATGCTAAGAGCTCGGTAAAAACTTTTGTCTACACTAAAGTTGGCATTTGTCATGTCTGTTGTAATTTCTTTTGTAAGTCAGCTAATTGAGGAACCCTCCTCCAATTTACACCCTCGTCAAGCTTGAGCCTTAAGTTAAACCAAACATTGGTTGGCCACTCCCACAAATACTTTGCTTCTACTAGCTTTGGGAATTCTTAAAAATTAATCTTCAGTGTTAGAGAAAAACAGTGTTATAGAACTGTGTTTATTATTTCCTCTCTACAGTGTCTTTCAAAGTGCCATATCTAAGAATTCCAGATGTAAGACTTGGAATTTATGATGAGAAGAACACTATTTTGACAATCCAAAGAAAATACCAAATATTTATTTTCTGTATAACTGTGAAAATGTCTCTACATTTATAAACTAAAGGAAATTTGAAAATAAATAGTTATAGTCTTTATTCATTTCCTAACCAGGCTCTATGAGAATTATATTTAAATATGTACAAACTTTATATGCCTTTGCCTATAATTTTAGAATTGCTGTCAAAATTTACAGACAATGAACATGCTGCTACATAAGGCTCCTTTGATAAAGTTATTGTGATAATAAAAATGAAATTGGAAACATTGTTGTTCCACTTGTTGTAACAGTATGCTAATGAAATAATTCTTCCAGAAAGAAAATGTAGAAACGATCTAAAATTATCAGCCTTTCGCCAGATTTTTAAATTTAATTTTCCACAGAATCAGAGATTGTATAATTCTAAAAATTCATAAATCTAGATGAAAAGGCCTTGAGAGGAGGAAGTATGCTCCATGTCTTGAGAGATGGCTCACTCCATTTGGTCAGAAGGAATGGTTACAGTTGATTTACTGTGGAAACAGCAGCATTTGGAAAATTTTTGAGTGCTGAAGGAAGCTTTTTTGTGTGCTGCCTAGAAATAAAAACATGTAATAAAATATTCAGTATCTCTAGAGAATTATCTGGGTCCTCTTAGTGATAAGGTGAGTTTTCATATTGCCCAGGGGCTTTTTTCTACTAGAAAAGGATCCTTTTCAGACGGCCTTGTATAGGAATCAAAAAAAAATACTAATATAACAATGTTGAAAAAGAAGGCTCTGTTGGTCTCCTTTTGGAGTTCCTGTGCCCTCCAGGTCTTTCTATCTCTGCGGGCCCTGAAGAGAATGATACCCAAACCAAGTACAATGCATGGAGAGGACGTAAAACACTGGCTCATATGTAGCTCATTGGCTGCTCAGTCTTCAAGTGGGTGTCCAAGTAAGGAGAGCAGGAGCTTTTTCTGACATGAACTCAGTGGCAGGCATTCTGATCACCTCCCTCTGGGGGGTACAACCCTGCTAGGCCACAGAGGAAGACAGTGCAATCAGTCCTGATGAGACCTGATAGGCTAGGGTCAGATGGAAGGGGGAGAGGACCTCCACTGTAAGTGGATTTAGAGAGGGGCAGGAAGGAGATGAGGGAGAGAGGGTGGGATTGGGAGGGAATGAGGAAGGAAGCTAAAGCTGGGATACAAAAAATATTTTAACTAATATGAAAATAAAAAAATTTAACAAAAAAAGAAAAATCTGGACAATTAAATGTATACATCATTACACTGTTGTTAGCAATTTGCCTTACCTGTTAAAAACTATGTCATACCCAACATACAACAAACTTTTCAACATTATTGCTGGTTTATTTTGAATAACTCTCTGAATCCTGCCTATGTTTGTCTATCTTCAGTCTTGCATATTTAGAACTTTGTTGAAACACATATATTTATTTTTATTTAATCACTTAACAGCCTTATCTCAGCCTCCTACCCCTTCTCTTTGCAGTCCCTCCCTCACACTCCCTTCTCCCCTCTCCAGCCAAGTTTCCTCCCTTTTTCTGGGAGAACAGGAGACCCCCAAGGGACACCAACCCATTATGGTACCCCAAGTCACACCAGGACTTGGTAGATCCTCTCCCACTGAAGCCCAGACAAGGCAGCACAACCAGAGGAAAGGAATCCAACGGAACGTAGGCAGGAACCTAGCATAACTGTCTTCTGAGAGGCTTCCTCCAACAGCTGATGGAAACAGATGCAGAGAGCCACAGCTAAATGATGGGCCAAGTTCAGGGAGTTTGGTAGAAAAGTAGGAGGAAGGATAGATGGAACTTGACTGGTCAAGGACACCATAAAAGACCTACAGAATCAACTTACCTGTGCCCATGGTAGCTCACAGAGTCTGTCTGAACCACCAATCAAAGAGCATGCACAGGCTGGGCCTAGACCCTTTACACCTATGTAACAGCTATGCAGCTTGTCATCACGTGTGTTCCCTAGGAAGTAAAGGCTCTCTGTTGCCTTCCCTTGGATCCTTTCCCCTTATCTTGAACTGTTAAGTTTTCTTGCAAGGGATAAGCACATGACTTGGGCAAGTAAGCATGCATCAAGGGTCACTTCTTACATTTTTATAAATGGGTATTTCTAAATAACGTGTTGGATGAAGAATGAGAACGTAACCTGTATCTTTGGGTTTTAAACAATAATCTACCAATCCCCGACAAATGTAAATTTCATTAACCTCTGTTCAGGTCATTATTTTTGATAAGTTTATTACCTGTGCACACATCCTCCTGTAGGTACATTTAAAATACCCTTTGTTGCCTTAAAGGGTTGCATCATCAATTACGCTTGTACAGCGTGCATTTTTCCAAAGTAGTTAGTTTCTCTCTCCAGAGCAAAAGCTAGGTTTGTTTACTCACCAGAAAGATGCTAAATCAGGTTGGTTTGTAACCACTTTAAAGGATTAGAGTAGCTTTAGCTCAGGGCTTCTCACTGTGCTGAAGATTCTAAATATCCATCTGTTTTAGTCTCAAACACCCTGTGGAGTTCGGGCAATAGAAACAAGGCAAATTTGAAATGCAGACTACCTGCTTTGTCGTTAACCAAGTCCTTTTGCTGGGACTTAAGAATCTCAAGGCTTTGCTGACAGTGATGGTCCAGATGGTCTGTTGTTCTTTTCTAAGATACAGACCCCTGATTATGATGTAACTACGTGACTGTGGAAAGTCTCAGGCCTGAGATAACTTCTAAGGAGAAATGTTCTCCAAGGCAAACAAGACTCTAAAAACAGGGGATTGCTGAAGAAGGAATTCAGATTCAGAAAATAAAACAAAGGCGTCATCAGGACTGTTGTTTCAAATTTTGCTGTGAAAGCCTCGATCATTTGCTCATGAACAGAGTAAATTTTGTTCTTCTAAGTTCTAAATATCAGTAAGAGCTTTAATAAATATGAATAATATGAGCTTTTAAAGGTATTTCTTTTGATATAAAAGAATTCTGTAACATTAAGTTTTCAAAGTTAGTGACATCTAAAATTTCAGATGAAGATTAGAAATATGCTCATTTTTTACTCATTCAACTCAAACATTTAAAATTTAATGTTAAAGAGATTTCTAAAATTTTAAATATATATATAAAATTTGGATTAAGGATCGAAAACTTTGCTTAAAAAATGTTAAGAAAAAATATGAGTAACTAAACAAATTTAGTTAGTATTAAAAGCTCATTAAATAAAACAAAGGAAACCAGGTTAACAAAACATATGAGCTCAGTGAATTTTCCCATAGTGATTACCATTGGGTATGTCAGGAATATTTCATTACTTATCCCAATATGTTTGTGTGTGTGTGTGTGTGTGTGTGTGTGTGTGTATAAATTTTTGTGCATAAATAAAATTTTATGTCAGATAGAACTTAAATCAGTAAGTCTTTTGTGTAAAAAATTATAATAGTCCTAGTGAAGAGGAAATATTAAAAAAGAATTGAAATGAAATAAATTGCAGTATAACACAATTAAACATGTAATAACCTAACTTATTTCTTAGCAAGTGCTAACAGATTCAGTATGCAGATGGGTGTGACTGAGGTGAGATAAGCGAGAGCTGGACATTAATGAGAATGGACATACTTTGTTGACCTTCTATTTAGTAGCTGAGGGCAAATACATATCAGGCTGAAAAAACAAACTACCTTAAAAATATTCCCTTTGATTTCGTTTGTGTGTTTAAAATAAGGTCTTTGCTCCACAGCTATACTCTGACCCCAGCTACTCTGGTCAAGCTCCTATCATGTCCAGTTTAAGAACTTTCTTATATTTTTTCATGAATATTGAGTGTGATTTGTACATATACAGATACCTAGCTTATATGATTTAGGTAAACTCTAATTTTAAAGAAAACATTTTAAGGAATATGAACAGCAAATATCCCATGAATTTATTTATTTAGTCAGTTATTCGTTTATTTATTCATTTACTTAAAATTATTGGATATTTCAGAGCATAATGTCTTTGTGACATTAAATTGACAATATAAAAATTATGGATATAACCAAGAACCCCTGCTCAGATGTACCCCATGGGAGCTCAGTATCCAAGTGGGTTCCCTAGTAAGGGAACAGGGACTATTTCTGACATGAACTCAATTGCTGGCTCTTTTTCCCCCGTTGGGGGAGGAAAGTCTTGCTAGGCCATAGAGGAAGACAATGCAGCCAGTGCTAAAGTTAGGGTGAGATGGAAGGGGAGGAGTATCTCCCCTATCAGTGGACTTGGAAAGGGGCGGGGAGTAGGTGAGAGAGAGAAGGTGGTATTGGGAGGGAATGAAGGAGGGGCTAAAGCAGGATATTTACTTAGTGATACTAAAGTAAAAACCTGTGATTAATATAAAAATAAAAAAATGATTTAATATTTACTTTTTATAACTTAAATACATAAAAATTGAATGAATAATTATTCAAAAATGTTTTCATTGAGTACATAAACAATTAGTCCTTCATACTGGTTAGTCCTACTAAACTCTTGAATATTTTCAAATTGGCTGAGATTTAAAATTTTTTTCTATTAGATTTATTTTTTTTATTTTAGTGTATGAATATTTTACCTTCACAATCTGTTTGTACTACACATATACCATACATGCAGAAGTTATACGACATCAGGTTCCCTAGACCTAGAGTTACAGTTAACATGTGGGAGCTGAGGACTGAATCTTGGTTCTCAGCAAGAGCGACAAGATCCTTAACCACTGAGCCATCTAGCTGCTTAGATGCTCATACACGTAATACACATACACACACATACATATACCCAATTATGAAAAGCTGTCTGTTTTCCAGAATTTGTATTGATGTCAATAAATAGCAATCTTACATTTACAATTAATTCTACTTCTGTGCTGAATTTGGCTGGAAGTAATACTCAGAGGCACTGTAGCAGTCATTTTCATCTTTATGGAGCATAGTTTGAAATAATCTTAATGGAATGAGATTTTTTTTAAGCTCAGCTTTTCAGAAGTTGCTGTAAAACTTCTGCATTTTTCCCAATGACGTGCTGATGGTGGGAAAAGCTCACTTCTTGATGGCAGAAGGCAGACACACAGGAAATGGGTCTGAGGACTGGATGCAGTTGTCCATAGCTAGTCCTTTCTGGTCTGTTCACTCGATGTAGGCTCCAAGTTATTTTTAATCCTTCCAGAAACACCAACAAATTCCAGAGTCATCATTTGAACCATTGATAAGGTCAGAAGCCTCTGATTATCCAAAAGACTCACCTTTGAGTACAGCATGGTATAAGTTTTAAAGAAAATGTTCAAATCTACCCCATGAATGCATAATTAATCCAAATCCAAACTCTGAAATGCTAAAAGAGCTTATAAGTTACAAGTATGGATCTATTGTCTCTGGCACAAGTGGAAAATCCTCAGAAGACCTCATGGGATCATAAGTTCACTAAATGTGTTATAAAAAAATTCTTCAAAGATATGGTTACATGGGATTTGGGACATAAATCAATTTAATGTTAATGCTTGAGTCCTACTCCTAAGATTTCTTATCACGTATGTGCAAACATGCCAGTCTTTGGAGTCTGAACACAGGCCTTCAGATTAAAACTACTCAGCTAAAAATAGAAAGTGACTTGTCTCAGAACTTCCAATTTAATCTGAGGACTATTCTTTTCCTGTGATCTAGGCAAAAAAAAAAAAAAAAAAAAATCAGACACCAACAACTCAACAAAACTTTGACCCAAAATTCACTCTACCATCAAGATGTGCAGGGATAAAATTAGAACAGAGATTTTATGAATGTCCAACCGATGCCTGACCCAACCTGAGACCTACCCCATGGGAGAGAGCCAACCCCTGACACTCTTAGTGATACTCTGCTATGCTTGCAGACAGAAGCCTAGCGTAGTTGTCCTCTGAGAGGCTCCACCCAGCAGCAGATCAAAGCAGATGCTGAGACACACAGCCAAACGTGCAGAGTTGCAGAGTCAGGGTGCCTTGTGTAAAAGTAGGGGAAGGATAGAAGAACCCGGGAAGTTATAAGAACTCCACAAGAAGATCAACAAAGTCAATAATCTGTTCCCAGCAGGACTTTTGGAGCCTGAAGCACAAACCAAAACCCAGGCATGGACTGGACCTAGGCCCTCTACACTTATGTAGCCAGTGGGTAGTTTAGTCTTCATGTGTATTCCATAGTAATGGACTCAGGGACTATCTTTGACATAAACTCTGTTGCCTACTTTTAGTTCACTCTCCATGCTGGAGCTGTCTTGCCTGGTCTCAGTGGAAGAGGATGTGCCCAGAACTGATGCAACTTGATGTACTGGGATGGACTGGAGGTGGGGGATGGGCTCCCCATTTTTGAGGAGTATGATAAGAGTGATAGACTGAAGAGACAGGAAGGGTTGACCAAGAATAGAGGGGGGAGAGGGCTATAATAGGAATGTAAAGTGAATAAATAGTAAAAAAAGAAATAACAAACAATAATTTTCCAACATTCTGCTTAAGTTTCAGTAACACTCTAACTTCTCCATCTTTTGTTTCTTTGAGTAATTTTTAGCATGAGCTGAGAGGTATTTAAACATGCTTGCAGAAACAACAGAAAATCATTGTCACATAATTGTACAACAGAAATAAAACCTAAAGCTAGAATCAATGCACATAGTAATGCTAAATTACTACTAATATTTTTGCATGTGTTTTCTAAGAATGAAAGTCATGTGAAGTGTAAAAGGTATTTTTCTTTAGATGATGAAAAATAGAACATTTTTGTCAGTTTAAAAGAAAAAAGTGCATTTATGCTTTTATATAAAAAAGATTACTCTTAGAGATAATTTGAAAATAACATATTTTTTAAGCCAATCTATCATAGTTCCCATGGTGTCCACTGGGGCAAAGTGACATGCCATGTCAAGTTAAACTCCTAAGGAATGAAACCAAGAAATGTTCCCAAAGGATGACAAGACTGTTTTGCAAATGAAAATTACTAATGACATTGAACAAACAGGTTAATTGATATGGGGAATTTGAGACATTTTTGTGTGTCATTTTCTTATAAAGGTGTTAATGTTCTTTTTCCTGTCCCTTTAACAGACTTTATTACCCTGCCACATGAGAATCAGTCTTTTCTTCTAAACTGGTCCTTCTTAGCTCAAAGCTCATTGAATTAAGACAGTGGTCTGGACAGACAGAACTCGAATAAAGAATCACTGCACATAAAGAGAAAAATAAAAATGCTCCAAAAAATTAGCAGGGGATGTTGATTGTTTCTGAGTATCTCTCTAGTGGACCACAAAAAAAGCTGATAGCAAAGATTTGAGGGATTACATAAAATTAGAGTTGTCTTCTGTTTTGTAACTCACAATTTTTCCATTTCTGTTAAACACTCTATCATCTCTGCTCAGATGTTGACATCAAATAAGAGAAATTCATTGATGTGGAACTATGACTCTATCACAAACTGACCATGAGCTATAACTAATTGCATTTCTAGATATATTTCAAACCTAGTTTTCTTCATTTCTCTGTACTCTCATAAATATGCCGCTGAGGTTATTGGGATAATGTTTCTTAACAAAATATCCTTTCAGACCATAGAAGGGAGTAATCTTACCTCCAAACTTGTTTGCCTCCATCCTTGGGTATTAAGTACTCTGTCCTTCTTTCCTTATCTGCTTAAATCTTATGACAGCACATATAAGCTTCTGATAAAAGCCTCCCAAACCTCCCTTGTTAATGTATTTCTCTTAGATACCTAGTGTAATATAGTACTATTATTTTTTTATTAATTACAATTCAATTTTTTCTTTATCAATTGACATACTGCCTCCTAGGTTATCAAGTATACATAGAGGATAGATAATACACTTCACATCCCAAACATATTCTAGACATGGACTCTGTCTGTTTAATACTGAGCAACACTGTTTCTAGTTTGTTGTTTGGTCTGTTTTTATAGTTAATAAATTGCATCAAAACAGAGAAAGCTCTAAATGTGCTCAGTAATATTACGGGTAAATATTTTGCTGAAGCTGATATCTCTTTTAATTAACCACAGCATAAATTCAATGCCCAATTACTTCATTATAGTCATCTTAGCAGACTCTATTTAATTTTAAAGGTTCTAAAAAGTATTTCATTTATATGACTTCAAAGCTTTCTTTTGACATGATGCAGTCACTTGTTCATATACGTAAACACTCAGTTTTACTGTCTGATCACCGTATCTTTATGATCTCTAGTTGGTATATTGAATATATTATATATATATACATGTATATATATGTATTATATATGTATATATATATTTTTTCCTTCATTCAATGTAAGGATACTGCAGTTTGATAGTTCATCCTAGATGTGGATGTAAATGAAACAAGATAGTTGTATTTCTACACTGTAAAATTGAACAAATAAGAGATTATTTCCTATATTCAAATCTCAAGTGATTTAAAAAGGTGACTTCCTATTGTATTCCCAGTAAATATGCAATGAAAAGTATTAGTGTGACCATATGGGAAGGTATTTAGAAAAGAAATGAAGAAATGAGTGAGCATATTTAATAAGGATTCTAGACAAATGAAACAGATGGGAATGGAAAATGTCACCGAATACATGAATGGGAAAATGAAGAAAGCAGGATGTTAAACATAGCTGTGAAACAAATATGGAGAAAAATATCAGAAAATGTTAAAGATGAGCTGAATCAGAGATTCTGATATTTTGAGTGTGCATTTACATGGTGCCTGTGTCTGCCTCTCTGTGTGATAGAAGCACAGAAGTGTCCAAAGGTAGCTTATTGATCAGCTTACAAAATAATTAAAATAAGTATTTAAAGTGTTTATTAAAATTTAAGAAGAAGGTCAGTTTTTAATGGCCATTGCATTGACTCTGTAGATTGCTTTTGGTAAGATGGCCATTTTTAATATGTTAAACATACTGATCCATAATCATGGGAAATCTTCCTATCTTCTGGTATCTTCAGTTTATTTTTTTTCCACAGACTTGAAGTTCTTGTCATACAGCTCTTTGACTTCTTTGATAAGAGTTATCCCTAGTTACTTTATATCATTTGTGGCTATTGTGAAGGATGTGGTTTCATTAATTTCTTTCTCAGCCCATTTGTCATTTGTGTACAGGAAGGCTACTGATTTTTGTTTAATTAATCTTTTATCCAGCCATTTTGATGAAAGAGTTTATCAGCTGCTGGCATACTCTAGTGGAATTTTTAGGGTCGCTTATATATACTATCATGTCATATGCAATTAGGAATGCTTTAACTTCTTGCTTTCGGATTTGTATCCCTTTAATGTTTTTAGTTGTCTTATTGCTCTATCTAGAACTTCTGGTACTATATTGAAAAGATATGGGGAGAGTGGGCAGCCATGTCTTGACCCTGATTTTAGGGAATTCCCCATCAAAATACCAACAGATTTTTTCATAGACCTTAACAATGCAATCCTACACTTTATACAGAAAAAAAAAATCCAGAATAGCTAAAACAATCCTATACAATAATAGAACTTTTGGAGGTATCACCATACCTGACCACAAGCTATACTACAGAGCAATAGTAATAAAAATTTGCATGGCACTAGCATTGAAATAGGCTAATTGATGGATGAAATTGAATAAAAGGCCCAGGAATAAACCCACACACCTGGGTTTTGGCAAAGGAGCCAAAACCATATCATGGAAAAAGCACAGAATCTTCAACAAATGGTGCTGGTCTAACTGGATGTCTACATGTAGAAAAATACAAATGGATCCATATTAATCTCCTCGCACAAAAGTTAAGTCCAAGTGGATTGAAAAGCTCACCACAAAACCAGATTTGCTAGAGAGAGGAGAGTGGGGAAGAACCTTGAACTCTTTCACATAAGAGACAATTTCCTGGACAGCACACCAACAGGCCAGGCTCTAAGGTCTCCAAATAATGAATGCAAACTCTTGAAACTGAGACGCTCTGTAAGCAAAGGATACTATCAATACAATAAAACAGCAGTCTACAGATAGGGAAAAGATCTTCACCAACCCATACACTTGACAAGGGATTAATATCCAGAGTACAAAAAGAACTCAAGAAATTAAACACCAAGTAATCCAATTAAAAAATGGGACACAGAGCTAAATAGAGAATTCTCAATGGAGGAATCTCAAATGGTAGAGAATCACTTAAAGAAATGCTCAGAATCCTTAGTCGTCAGAGAAATGCAAATCAAAAACGACTCCATTTTACACCATCTCACACCTGTCAGAATAGCCAAGACAAAAATCACCAACAGTGCCAGGATGTAAAGAAAGGGAACACTACTCCATTGTTAGTGTGAGTGTAAATTTTTTCAACACTGAAAATCAATCTGGTGCTTTCTCAGAAAATTGGTATAGTCATACTTCAAGAACCAGCTATATCACTCCTGGGCATACACCCAAATTATATTCTACCATACAACAAGGACATTTGCTCAACTATGTTCATAGCAGCTTTATTTGTAATAGTCAGAAGCTGGGAACAACCTAGATGCCCCCCAAATGAAGAATGGATAAAGAAACTGTGGTATACTTACACAATGGAATGCTACTCAGCCATTAAACACTAGGAAATCACAAATTTTGCAGGCAAATTGATGGAACTAGAAAAGATCATCCTGAAGGAGGCAACACAAACTCCGAGACAAACATGGTATATACTCACTTATTAGCGGATTTTAGTCAGATAGTACAGTATAGACATATTAAAGCACAGAGACCCCAAGAAGATAAACCATATGAGCATCTGAGGCTTCATGTAGACCCACTAGCTTGGGGAGTGTGGACTATCTCTCCCATGGACTATGCTGTCTGCTTTATGATCACTTCCTTCTGACAGGACTTCTCACCAGGCCACAGAGGAGGAAGACAATCACATTCGTCATGTGGATAGATGAGCTAGGGTGTCTGGGAAGCTGACCTGCCCCATTCTGAGGAATAGGAGAGAGGGGATGCAAGAGGGAGTATGGGACTGGGAAGAGAGGAGGAAGGGGTCCATGACTGAGATGTAAATTGAATTGATAAAAAAAGAAGGTCAAATACAGTAATTACATTTGGGCTTCTTAAATATTTTTGTTCTAAATATTTTAGCATACACATGTGTGTTTATATGCATGTGCATGTGTGCATATACATGTGTGTGTGTGTGTGTTTGTGTGTGAGGTATACAGAAAATATGTATCTATATATTATCTGTAGGTTTGTAGGTTTTAGGAGAAAATGTGGATCTTCAGGTACTAATAACCTTGAAATGAGAATAGTTAGGTAAAACTAGAGTGCTTTGGGGGCAGTGACTGAGCTAGTTCAGTGATTTAACTTGATTGAAGAAATTTGTCCCTTATAGATGGAAGAACTGAAAGGGTTTGAAGTCATCTGAGCTGACAGTATCGAGACAGAAAAGATCCTGGGATTGCTATTGTGGAAAATGTGCTGTACACAGAAGTAGCTTTCAAAGCACTTCAATGAAAAGAAGTTTCTCAGTCAAATTCAGGCAGTCTATTCTCCTCAAAGCAAGCAGACAAAATTAAGGTCATGACCTACAGCATCAGTCTATGTCTGCTCTGATTGGAGCCAGCTAGACCTGCCATGGAGAATGGGCCTCACTTGCTGATTTTGAAGACAAGAATAAAAGATGGCAGTTCAAGGATCTTTATTTCTATTGGTGACTTTCATTCCTAGTAAAGGTGTCTTTCAGAAAAATTCACACTTTAATGTGACATAACATGGAATGCAATTATTCTCAGAAAAGAAAGTGAATTTCCTTTTCTAGTTCTACCAATGCCTAAGCTGGATGAACATTCCTCAGCCAAATCATCAATCCCTACATTTGCAATTTTGAAAGCTGAGTTTTGAGTTTACAGCCATGATTTTTCTCTACTGTCATAATGTTACCATTTTGTCATCAGCTCTTGGGATCTCCAGGGTATTTTAATTATATGCTAATGTAGGCTTTGCTTCCTCGGACAGAAAATGAAAGATTGACATCTGAAATTAAAACAGTAAACATTAGAAATAACCTTTGTTTAGAGTGAAGGATCATAATATCTTAGGTATTGATATCTTATGGCATAAGACAAATAGCAGGAACTGAAAGAAGAATTAAGGGGCTCATTTGAGAATATCAGAAATTCCTAATAGTAAGTGTTGCTTAAGGCCACTCCCATGCTCTTTCATTCCATTCTTACCTTATCCACCCCATACAATATTTTTCAAATTCATGTGCTATTATTTAAATTGCATTATGTCCATCTAGTGATGCCTGTATGTTCTTATTTATGGAACAATCTAGTGGAGCATGGGATGCCACTTTTCAAGGGGCAGCAAGAAGGATACATATGAAATACACATGAAAAATAGATGTTCAAAGCTGAGCTGGTAGCATATTCAGTAAAACAGCAATGGAGTAAGAAGGCATAGCTGAGAATTAATAAACTTGTTGGTTATATCCTTCCAAAATAAATGAATAGTTTAAATTCCCTTTACTTTATTTCAACAATGGGTGGTCTTAGGCAGAAAAGCTAACATCTATGTTTTAAGGGTGTTGCTATTTCTGAGGAGAGCAAGCATGCTAAAAAATTAAGGGTGAGAAAACAGGGAACAGGACAGGAGCCTATCACAGGGGGCCTCTGAAAGACTCTACCCAGCAGGGTATCAAAACATATGCTGAGACTCATTGCCAAACTTTGGGCAGAGTGCAAGGAATCTTAAGAAAGAAGGGGGAGATAGAAAGACCTGGAGGGAACAGGAGCTCCAAGAGGAGAGCAACAGAAATGAAAAATCTGGACACAGGGTTCTTTTCTGAGACTGATACTCCACACAAGGACCAGGCATGGAGATAACAACCTAAAACCCCTGCACAGAACTAGCCCATAGCAACTCAGTGTCCAAGAGGGTTCCCTAGTAATAGGAGCAGGGACAGTCTCTGACATGAACTCATGGGCTTGCTCTTTGATCACCTCCACCTGAAAGGAGAGCAGCCTTACCAGTACACAGAGGAAGACAATGAAGCCAGCCCTGATGAGACCTGATAGATTAGGGTCAGATGGAAGGGGAAGAGGACCTCCCCTATCATTGGACTGGCGAGGGGCATAGGAGAAGAAGGAGGGAAGGTGGGATCGGGAGAGGATGGAATAGGGTGCTACAGCCAAAAAATGAATAAACTGTGATTAATTAATATAAAATAATTAAAAATTTAATGGTGGCAAAGCTGTAAGAAAGTCAGGAAACCCTGTTCTACTGAAATTGAGAGAAGAGCCAACTAACAGAGGGGTGGGGCTGGCAATTGGGGTCTAGCCTCTGGACCAGGTAAAACTTGAAGTAAAATGTTGGTGTATTGGTTAATGCAAGTTTAGAGCAAATATTTTCATTATCATCTGGAGTTTTAGTCCTTTGGTATTATTTCCTTACCTCAAAAGTCCAGTTTTCTTTATTTCAGGAACTGCTTTAATGGAAACTAGTTACATTTATTAATTTCTAGGATACCACACATACACACATAGTTTATTTGCAAAATATCTATCATAATGTTACATGCTTTACACATATTTGCTATCGAAACATTCCTATTTGTGGTATAAAACAGTAATTTTTTTACTCTCCTAAAACTGTTAATACAAGCACAGAGAATAATAGTTCCTATATTCAATCCTGTTTTCACTCACCTACCTCAAAATCAAAACATAAAAATAAAAATAAAGATTTCCTTGTATATCCTTGCTCAAAGTTAAGATATGTTCAGTGTTTTGCAAAACCTTTTCATGTGCAGGTATTAAATAAATTATGAATCTAGAACTTAGTTCTAGAGTGGTATCAGAGATGTTTATTATGTCAGAGAACAAGCAATTAATAATCAAGTTTCAGAGATGTGACTAGCTTCTGCTCAAGTGATTGTATATCTGTATATTAAATTCTGTCAGGCATATTTTAATTTTTATATACTACTTACCCACATCTTTTCCCGTCTTGTTACAATGAGCATATGGAATACATAACAAACTTTATTAGCTGTATCTTATGATGTCTGTAAATTTAGAAATACTTTTAATTCCTTGTTTTCTTGTATCTGCCAAAACCACCTATTGCTACAAAGAGGCATGTACAGAGTGAGTGGTTAATTCTCTTTCACTTAATATGTATAATTTGCATAATTAACTGTGGCTTAAAAACACATAATAATTGCTTCATCATTTCCTTCGTACCATTGTCTCTGAGAGCACCCGCTGATCTTAACAAGGCTCGGGAATCATGGCATCATGCCCTCAGTGCAGATCAGCATTGCCCAGCCCATTACAGGCCTATTATTTTTACAGCATAAATAACACCATTCACACACAGGAGAGTCTTGTGTGGAATACTAATAATTCTGCACAGAAAACCTGTAGAGCAGCAGTAACATAGGTCACTGCCCAGGTGTCTATTTTGAGTTTGGAAATGGATGACAGTACAGTTTTGCAAACAAATTTGCACTTTTATGACTTTGTCAATAGAGACAACTGTGTATCCAAACCAATTTGTTTATTCAATTTTATCTTAGTTCCAATAAGTGTGATATATTTCCATGTGAGATAGTTAACTTTTTCAGAGGAAAAACTCAAGATTCATAAGTTAGAATATAATCATATTGTACCATTGTAAGTAGTGATATTCACACATTGAAAATGCTGCAAAACTTAAGAATAATATTCATAAGACAGTATTATTGCAGTGTGTCTAGGTGCCAAGTTTTATTCTAACTGACTTACAGAAACTAACAAGCTCACAGATTCCTGTTAGTAGACACTAGAGAGAGAGATCATTATTATCCCTTTCCACAGCAAGGAAAAAAGAACAGAGAACTTATTGCAGCTTTGGGTCATAAGGTTGATAAGTCTGACTCTTGGGTTAGTAATGTAAAATACATCACCAACATATATTCTTCTGCCATTATCCATGAAGTCTTTTTTTAGAAAATAGAATATTACTGGCATCGAAGATACCATGACTCTACTCTCTAAAATATACCAATACATGCAACCATCAATATATCAATTAAGTTATGTTAGCATTTAAAATTTTCTAATCTTGTTGTTTGGAAAAATATGAAAAATATATTTATGTAAACGCAGTCACACACATATGTAGACACATATGCGTGTATTTATTTTTTCTTTTGTACGTAACTTTTTGCAAATATACAAACTCTATACGAGGAGAAGCCTCCTTTTCCCTTTAAATCACAGTGGTGTGCCTAGAGCCCTCAGCATATTATCTGCAGAGGAAGAAGGTTACTGTCTGAAATACAGTTGCTGCGGTGAATGTCTGCATTCACTACAAAGAGTTTCACAGGGTTATTGGGCAGATGCTATTCTTAGCTCAGTCCTCTTTCTCAGATAATTAGAAAAGCACAGTTATCCTTGGCCACATTATTTACCCCGTGCTTAAAACGGCAGTTGCTATTGCAAGGAGAGAGAAAAAAAATAAAACAAAACATGAAAGTAAAGCCCTGAGGCAAAACTCATAAAAATAAGCAAGCAAGAAATAACAGTAATCTTCTACTTGTCCCTTTGGAATTCAATACCATAAACAGTTTTTAGACATTTTCAAAGATCTTCATAGTCTCTCCCAGCAACTGCACAGAAAATTGTACATATTTCTGCCTTGCCTTTAAATACATCCATGAATTATTACTGAATCTGGAAACAAGGAGAGAATCTGTGAATGAAGGTACTTCAGATTAGTCAAATTGGCATTGGTCACTTTATGACATACTAGGGAATATTGTTATGGCTGCCTGATGGCTGATATAGAGTAAACTTTACTTCTACAATGACATTTTGAATAAAGCAAACTTTAAGTAAATCTATTTTTTTGAAAAATAATAATTGTGAATTTTTTGAATGCTTATTGTTTGATCCATTATTTTTATTGCACATTCTTTTAATTTTCACTTAAAATAGATTCTTCTCTCATACATCCCAGCGAGCATCTCTCCTCCCTTCACTCCTTCCACCTCTGCCACCACCTCTCCTTTTCCATAGACCCACTCCATTTATTTTTTTCTGAAAAGGGCAAGCTCCCATGAGGTGTCAGCAAAACAGGACAAAATCAAGATAGAATAAGACAAGACAAAAGGCAACCCATAGGAGAAAAATATTCAAGGGAATAGGAATCCCAAGAATCAGAGACACACCCGCTGTTTGGAATTCCACAAAACCACTGAGCTAACAGCTATAACACACATGTAGAGAAATGGATTCAGGTCCATACAGGACTAGTGGTAGCTGTTTCAGTCTCAATTAGTCCATGTGGGCCTTGCATAGTTGATTCTGTGGGCCAGGTTCCTTGGTGTCCTTTACCTCCTCTTCCTGGTTCCAGATCTCCAAGAGGAGGGATCCAGTTACCCCTCAATTTTGATTCTCCAATATAATGTCTGGATGTGGGTCTCTGCCCCTACTTCTATCTGAGTCCTGAGGAAGATTCTCTGATGACAACTGTGAAAGACACCAATTTACAGTACAGAAGAATATCATTAGTAATCATGTCATCGATATTTTTTTTTCTGCCAGTAGTTTTTGGTTCTATCCTTGGTTCTGACTTATCCAGCCTCTAGCTTCTGGCCATATACTCAGCCAGGCAGTGTGAGACATGGGATCCGTCTCCTGGCATGGGCTTCTAGTTAAACCAAACATTGCTTGGCCACTTCCACATGGTCTCTGCTACCACTGTAGGCAGGACATCTTGTAGGTAGGACAGATTGTAGATCAGTGGTTTTGTGTCTCAGCTGGTTTCCACTTTTCTCTTTCTGTAGTCTGTAGAGAACCTGCATCAAAAAGACAAGCATGTAGGAGTAAAGGCTGCAAGAAATCATGAGAGCAACCCCTCACATTGATTGTCTTCTGCAAGACTGTCAGTTTTCAGAGAGCAACTTTCTGTCCTACTATAAGTCTGGGTTGTTTAGGTTTAGGGAATCTCCACTGGACCTTCTTGACTAACAACTGAATGCAACCCAGTCCCACCACTATAAGTCTTGCCTGCCTTCAACAGATGGCCATTCCAAGTCCATGCCCTCCATCATTAGGAATCTTCACTAGAATCACCGTTATAGATTCTACTACATTAGGTGTCCACATCATCCCCTCAATGATAAGTTGTAGCTGTCTCTGCATTTTCTATCTCCATACCTTACACCTGATCCTTCTCGCTTTATCCCCACTGGCCCCCAGTGCATTCACAAAATCTATTCTATTTCTCCTTTCCAATGAGATCCATGTGACACCTCACCCCAAACACACACCCAAAGCCCTCTCTTTACCTAAACCCTTTGAGTCTGTAGATTATAGCTTTATTATCATTTAATTAACAGTTAATATATACTTTCAGTTGGACACATGCTTATATATTTTTCTGGGTATGGGTACCCTTACTGAGCATGATTATTTTTCTAGTTGTATCCATTTTTCTCCAAATTTCATGGTGTCATTTTTTTTTAAAAAAATATCTATCTATCTATCTATCTATCTATCTATCTATCTATCTATCTATCTATCTATATGGTGTTCTGCCTGTATGTATGCCTGTAGGCCAGAAGAGGACAAAGGATTTTGTTATAGATGTTTACTGAACCCAGGAACTTTTGAAGAACAGCCAGTACTTTTAACCTCCAAGCCATCTCTTCAGCCCCCATGACATCATTTTTAACAGCTGAGTGCGGCTTCCTTGGGTTAATGTATCATATTTTATGTACTTTAATGGAAATGTTGCAAGTTGGTATTAGGTTATACTAAATGTTTTCTAAGATTTTAAGCAAAAAAGTACTTCGTTGTATTGTTAATGTGTAAATTAAATCTTATCCCTGGTTATTAAATGTATGGCTATTTAAAAACTACATATTAATAGATGACGGTAGAAAATCTTCACTAAAGCTGATTTTCACTCTTGAATATATCTTCATGTCCAAGGAATGATCATGTAGTTTATCTATTCTTTAGTTTTTATTTCATGGAAAATATAAGTGATAAATTAACCTATTCAGAGAATTAATGTGTTGACAATATAATATGGAATTTTCAATAGTACTTGGGAAATTTTAACAATAAAAATAGTCAAACTTAGCATCATTATTAATTAATATATGAAGAACTTGACATTTACATTTGGAGAAGTGAAATTGAAAGGAGGAAAAGAGGGAGAGTTCAAATACTCAAAACTATTACTTTTCTTAAATTAATTGATTTATCTATTCTATTTACATCCCAATTGTAGGCTCTCCCTTCTCTCCTCCTGCTTCTATTCTCCCTCCCACTTCTCCTATCTTTCCTTCCTTTCTTCTCAGATAAGGGGACCCTCCCCTACCACCCCAGACTAGCACATCAAGTTGCATCAGGACTTGGTGCATCTTCTTTTCATGTGACATGGTGAGGCAGCCTCATCAGGGGAAAAGGATAGGATAGCAGGCCATGGAGCTCATGTCAGAGACAGGCCCCGCTTCCCTATATAGAGGAATCACATGTTGGCTAAGCCTACCCATTGCCTATGTATGTGTCAAGGGCATA
Organism: Meriones unguiculatus; assembly: GCF_030254825.1. Taxonomy (NCBI): domain Eukaryota; kingdom Metazoa; phylum Chordata; class Mammalia; order Rodentia; family Muridae; genus Meriones; species Meriones unguiculatus. The sequence goes on from NC_083363.1 coordinate 51,581,359, forward strand.
GGTCATGTCCATGCATAGTCCTTGGTTGGTATTCCATAAGCCCCTCTGGGCCTAGGTTAGTTGGCTCTGTTTCCTTTCTTGAAGAGATCCTAACTCGACTGGTTCTTCTATTCATCCTCCATTCTTCCACAGGACTCCTTGTGCTCCACCCAGTGTTTGGCTGTGACTCTCATCTATTTCAATTCACTGTTGGGGGGAGCCACTCAGAAGAGAGCTAGAGTTCTCTCTTGTCTGCAAGCATAGGAGAGTATCATTAATAGTGTCAGGGGCTGGCTCTTTACCATGGTATATATCTCATGTTGGGACAGGTGTTGGATGGAGATTCCCTTAATCACTACTCTATCTTTATCCCTGCATATCTCATAGGCAGGGTAAGTTTTAGGTCAAAGTTTTGTGGGTGGGTTGGTGTTCCCTTCTCTCCACTTGGAGTCCAGGCTAGTTAGATGGTGGCCTCTTCAGTTTTCATGACCTCTGCTGTTAACAGTCACAGCTAGCATCACCCCATATCTTCCCAGGAGCTTAAACTGTCCTAGCTCTCTAGCTTGTCTCAGAGATGCCCTCTCCTAAGGTTGCCTTTCTCTTTGCAAGCCGTCTTTCCTTCCCCATCCTCAGTCTGATCTACACCCTCATTTCTCACCATGCTTATTCTTCAACCTTGTTCCCTCTCTTAAACCACTTCTTGACTAATTGGCACAGAAGACAACTTTGTGCATAAAAATGACCAATAGCTTGGCCAATAAGATCATCAATTAAGAGGACAGGAACCCCACAAGGAGAGCAACAGAACCAGAAAATTTGAACAAAGGGGTCTTCCCAGAAACTCATACTCCAACCAAGCACCATTCATGGAGATAACCTAGAAACCCTGCACAGATGTAGCCCATGTCAGTTCAGTGTCCAAGTGGGTTCCATAGTAATGGGAAGAGGGACTGCCTCTGACATAATCTGATAGACCTGTTCTTTGATCACCTTCCCCTGGGAGAGCAGCCTTACCAGGCCACAGAAGATGACAATGCAGACATTCCTGATGTGATCTGATAGACTATGATCAGAAGGAAAGAGAGGAGGACCTCCCCTATCAGTGCACTTGGGGAGGGGCATGTGCAAAGAAGGGGAAGGGAGGGTGGGACTGGGAGGGGAGGAGGGAGGGGGAAGGGAGGGGCTTGTGGGGGATACAAAGTGAATAAACTGTAATTATTTAAAAAATAAAAAATAGTTGAAAAAATACGATCAATTAATAAATGGAACCTCATGAAACTGAAAAACTTCTATAGGCAAAGGACACTGTCAACAGAACAAAATTTCTGCCTAGAGATTGGGAAAAGATATTCAACAACCCTACATCTGACAGAGAGCTAATACCCAAAATATATTTTTTAAAAATTCAAGAAATTAAACAGCAACAAACTAAATAATGCAATTTAAAATAGAGTACAGAGATAAACAGAGTGTTTTCAACAGAAGACTCTCAAATGGCTGAGAAGCACTTAAAGAAATGCTTAGTGTCATTCGTCATCAGGAAAATGTAAATCAAAACCACCCTGAGATGCCATCTTACACACCTACAATGGCTAGGATCAAAAACTCAGGTGATAGCACGTGCTGGCAAGGATGTGGAACAAGGGAACACTCCTCCATTTCTGATCAGAATTCAAACTTACATAATCACTTTAGAAATAATTCTGGCACTTTCTCAGAAAATTGGGAATAATTCTGCCTCCAGACCTAACTATACCACTCCTGGGCATATACCCGAAAGATGGTCCACCATGTAGCAAGGATATTTGCTCAACTATGCTAATTGCAGCTTTATTTATAATAGGCAGAAACTAGAATCTACCCAGATGTCCTTCAATTGAAGAATGGAAAAATGAATAAAGAAATTGTGGTCCATTTACATAACGGAACAGTACTCAGCAATTAAAAACAAGTAAATCACAAAATTTGCAGGCAAATGGGTGGAACTTAGAAAAGATCATCCTGAGCGAGGTAACCCAGATCAAAAAAGACACACATGGTATGTTCTCATTTACAAATAGGTATGTCATATAGTACAGGATAAACCATACAATTCATAGACCTAAAGAAGATAAATAACAAGGAAAATGAAAATACTTAAATAAATATCACTCAGTAGTGGAAATAAAATAGATAGCACAATTCTATGATTCTTAATCATTTTGAAATGAAAACTAACTTCTCTAAGAATACTTGATAGCTATCCTTCTGCCCCACTTCTGTGTATGTTACAGAATTCTGAAAAGAATGGTGTGTCTATATTCATGACTTTAATGTATAAAGGTATGTCCATTTGGGGCTCTCCATTGTTGGATTTTTTTCTACGTATTTTAGTTTCTGTTTTTATCATTCAAGAAACAAACATGTTGTTGTTTCAGTGGATCATTCTTAAATGTCCTATTCTAATTAACATTTTCTTCTTTGAAAGTGATACTGTTGGCCGTAAGCATTAGAATTGTTCAAGCAAGTAACTATTATGTCAAATGAGACTGGATTGAAGAATAAATACCATACATTACATCAAATCAAACTCATGGTTCCTCATAGATTTCAGAGGTGGCTGACTGCATCGTTTTGTGAAAGCCTATACAGGAGGAGCTCAGTCTTCCCCTTCAGCCATCAGTTAGCTACACTTTGGGACACCTTTTCTTTCCACTTAAGGTAGACTGCCACTGAATGTTCTCCAGACCATATCACTATGTGTGAGACAGAGAATTTAAACCATCCAGCAATCTAAAAATAAGTTCTTTGTTTCCATTTACTTATAAAAATCCAGGAAATGTGACAGTCTAACAAGTATTCACAATTTCATGTGCTTTGACTGAGTGTGATTTAGAAAGGTACATGCTAGAACTCTAAAAGTGAATTAGCTAGCTCTCTGACTAGCACTTATATTTGTTCAATGGATGAATAAATGAAGACTTGGTCTAATTTCGAATGAAATTTAAAAAATCATGCATCTATGCTATCAACCAAAAGTTTCCACTAACTTTTATAAATATTAACTCATCATTGCTCATCAAATATACCTATATAAATTAGTAATATCCATCCCCACTAAATATCAAAAGTTAATGTGTACTCTGCTTTTTATACAGAAGCAAAAATTATTTCATAATATAAAATTAATGTGTATTTATTAAATCAACTAGTCTACTATCTAATCAGCCATTGAACAAAGGAAGTGCTGAAAGAAGGAAACAAAGTATGTTGAATGATTTTTCTTTTTCGTTAAGACTATATTTGTTTGTTTTCACATATGTACATATATTAAAATGCCTCTATATATTAAAGACTCAGCATATTAGTTCTTTCAGAAAGTCTTTTTAAATTATTTTATTCATTCATGATAATTTCAGACATGTATACATTGAAGTATAGTCACAAATATATCAAATAATACCTTCAATTTCCTCATTGTTCCCAACACATTCTTCTCCCACTTTTGTATCTCTATGGTTTTTATTGCTCTTTTTTTTTTAATAATTCAGTAATTCCAGGTAGTGCTGCCCAGGTGTGCATGAGTATGGGGTCATCCACTATAGCATGGGCATCTTACGAGTGGTTGAAAGAGAGAAAGAACAAAACAAAAACAAACAAACAAACGAAAAAAAAAAACCAACAAACCAAACCAAAACAAAACAGCCAAAGACCTCTCTTCTGCAGTACTGTCTCTGACGTGAACTCAGTGGCTGGTTCTTTGATCATCTTCCCCTGAGAGGGAAGTAGCCTTTCCAGGCCACAGAGAACAATGCAATCAGGCCTGATGAGACCTGAAAAGCTAGGGAGAGATGGAAGGGGAGGAGAAGTTCCCCTATCAGTAGATTTAGAGTGGGGCATGGGAGGAGATGAGGGAGGGTGGGCTAGGGAGGGAATGAGAGAGGGGGCTACAGCAGGGATACAAAATGAATAAACTGTAATATATAAAAATTAAAAAAAAGAAATTATCAACTGCCAACAATGTCTCAGCATGGGTGAGGGTTGGAGTTCATCCACCCCATCTATGCTAGGATTTTGAGTCTGTTTTGTAGATTTGCTTGTGTAGATCCAGTGATGATAACCACAGCTGGATGAGGTTGTAAGTGTAGTATTCATTTCTCTTTATGTCTAGAAGACAGAATTCACAGCATCTCTTCTCATGCTCAGGCTTTGATAATCTGCCTTATCTTCTAAGGATTTGTTTTGGGAGGGTAATGCCAACTGGCCCATGTCAATAACCAATGATGGCTAACAGATATTAGCATTGACTAAAAATTTATTCCACACTCAACTTATAATTTATACAATAAAAAACTTGCCTGAATTTCTCAATTTTTGTAAAACTGTTCTTGTTTGAAATCAATAATTTATCAATTATATTTGTGTTTCAAGAGTGTGTTAGGTGTAATAGGACCTTCAATACAATAAACAAACAGGAAAGAGTTAACACAACTCAAAAGGCATACTATAGATTTTGACCTAAGATATTTAGGATCGGTTAGATCCCACCAGGGAAAATACTAAAACATAAAAAGAAATAAATTATGGTGTTATTTAATTAAATGGGAAGCTCAATGTGCTCTGGAGGCAATTTATTACAATAACTGGAGCATCCTTTCCTTGCAGTGCATTGTAATGAATATAAATCAAGAAATCCTCTCTTAGAAGAAAAACATTTACCAGTTGCTTATAAACTATACCTGAGGGCCTCATTAGATTAATGCTTTACAAGAATGCTGCATTATCTTAGCAAACTTTGTTTAAAGGACCACTGCTACATTCAGCATCGCTCAACTCTTGTTTCTCCCTGAGCATCATTCCTGGCCTTTCCTATTCCTGGGTCTATCTATTCTACTCAACTTCCTCTGGCTCTTGAGTATTATCAGAACAGACAATTCATGATAAATATCTCCAGTTGTGACATACTGTCAGGTAGCTATAATTTCTCCTTAAGCTATCCTTTTAATATTTGATTTTCCTTACATGTTAATCTAATCCATTATTGCTCAAGCTAAAATATTGTGGATTATTTCCAATTCTGTCTCTCTCACACCTCTTACTTCCTCTTACTAGCCACTTAATAAAAAATCCTATAATGTTTATATACACTATTTTTAAACCTTTGTTCCCCACTGCTATTGCACTATTGGTTCATGTGCACATTCGTCTCTGAGGTGAGTTGCCACCGCAAAGCTTTAGCCACTACTGTTATATTCTAAAAAAGGCAAACTTCCAAAGGTGTTCAAAAAGAAATAGCTTCAGCACATCTCTTAAAAGAGTGATCCGAGTGTATTGTTATATTCAAAGACCCTACAAATGATTTTTAAAGAGTAAACGTCTATAAATTTAGGAACCTGGCTCAATGCCAGATATATTTTTTATAAAATTTTTGAAAATTTACTTATTAATAAAATGAACATGGAACAGCCGTGGTTTCAGAACCGAACAATTCATAAAATTCTCACTTAACAATGAGGTACAACATTGTTGGTTATTACAACTTCAAACTTTTATGAATTAGATGTGCTGGATGCCTTAAATGAATTAGTCACTGATAATTCTTTAACCTAAGTCTTAAAGATCCTTAGATTCTCTTAAATTATTTTAAATTATTGAAAGGACTATTGTATGCAAATTCTTGGAATATATTACTAAAAATGAATCCATAAGTAATGCTGTAAGATAGCCTACATTACTAGGAAATGTCCATAATAAAGTAATGTTAAAGATCACTGCAGAAAGTAATGAGGTATTAAGATTATGATACACAATATTTTTCAAAATATAAATAATTTGAAGATAATCTGACAATTGCAGTTTATGAAATAGTAATTTACATGGACATTTATGGTCAATTAATAAAATGGTGTTTTCATATGTATTAGGAACAATCTGATAATTTCATGGCTGAAACACTATTTGTCTTGAAGGTAGAGTCACAGTAAAATTTACAGTCCTGTTTAAATAATTAGAATTTAACTACCATTTAATGAACTTTAATTTGGTATAAAGAAAATAAATTCTAACTGGAGTTTATTTAATCAACATACATATTATATATATATATATATATATATATATATATATATATTGAATGTTTAATGATAACATTGCTATGGAAAAATAGTTAAGCCAAAATGAATAACAATTACTTTTATATATGAATCAGTCTTGTAACTTATATCTTCTCATGGAATAAATGAAGAATGAAGTCTTAGAAAATATATATGCTTTTACAATTAATTTACAAATATATAATTTATATCATAAATTATTATGGTCATTGTCTTACTGTTATAACATTGTTTGATTCCCTGTCTCTCAATATTTTCAATCACTAGAAATGCATCATAATTTTTTTGCATCATACTTTTTACTAATGGTAATCATCCACAGTATATCACTGATAATTCTTGAACCTGAATTTAAAAGAAATCCCTATATTCTCTTAATATTTTTAAGTTATTGAAAGGGATATTTTATGAAAATTCTTGAAATATATTTCTAAAAATAAATTCATGAGTAATTGTGTAAAACAGCTGATAACTACAATCAACTAAGGAATACTGAGAGCATGAGCAATAGTCTTGCTTAGAGTTATAAACAACAAGTAGTTATTTAAGGCCAAATGATCTGGCCTTAAAACATACATACAAGAAACGTTACATCACCTGAACAGGTTATATTTAAGACTACATACATACATATATATATATATATATATATATATATGTTTGTGTGTGTATGCAAATATACCTGCACATATATGCTTATAATAGCCATTAATAAAATAGAGATTATGAGTTTGAAAGAGAACAAGTAGTAGCATATGGGAAGGTTTGCAGCAAGGAAAGTAAAAGGAAAAATGTAACTGCATTGCAATCTCAACAACAACAACCCAAAGGCCTGTGATTATAACTCAGAGATATAATTTATAGGACTAGTCAACACTGTTAAAATAAACAAAAATAACAGCATGGAGTTCAGGGCTACAAAGAGCAAACACATTTAATTAAAAAGATCAAAAGCCAAATAAACATTGAGAGTTAAAATGTCAACACCCCAGTCTCAATGGTAGAAAACTTTACCAAAAAAATATATATATATATTAAATTTGTAGGAAACATAAACAAAGTCTTCCTAAGCCAAAGGGAGGTGGCAACCAAAATATCAGAATCCTCAGATGTGATATCTGAGTTGATCTCAAAAGATAAAAAGACTGAGAAATGACTAGCAATAGGATGTGGTAATTACTTCCTGCCCCAGAAGGACTACCATGGATCTGAAGACATGTTGGGCTATGCAGTGAGTTCCAGAACAGGTGATTTTTTCAGACTCTATGTCAAGAAAATGAAGAGAAAGAACAGTAGCAAATGCCTTAGGGTTAGTTGTCTTGTTGTGATCTTAATAAGAGGGGTAGAAAACAGAAATGTTGCTTATTCTGAAACGTCATTCTCAAAGTATCTCTGAAAGGGATGTCAAGTGGGGTTGAGGAAATACTGCAGAGCCCACACCAAGAGAAAGGCTACACTTGGGATTATGTTCTATGATCCTATGTCTTCTCAAGGAAAAAAAAAAAAAAAAACCTGTCCTCACAGACCCATATTACAGGTGTTTTTAGCTTTCAAGTTCAATTTGTGGTTTCCTCTACTGAAGATACTTGCTTTGACCTACATCAGGACTTCTGTTTCAGCATGGCTTATGGATGATCAACAGGAAAATGTTTTTCTTGGTAATTTATTTTTTAAATTTAATTAACTTATGTATTTATTTATTACAGTCTATTCACTGCTGCAGACCTCTCCCTCATTTCTTCCCTGTCCCACTCACCCTCCCTCTTCTCCCCCTATGCCCCTCCCCTAGTTCCCTGATAGGGGAGGACCTCCTCCATTTCTAACTGACCCTAGCTTATCAGGTTTCATCAATGCTGGTTGTATTATTTTTCTCTCTGGCCTTGCAAGGCTGCACCTCCCAGGGGAGGTGATCAAAGAGCCAGCCATTGAGTTCATGTCAGAGACTGCCCCCATACTCCTTATTAGAGAACTCACCTGGAAACTGAGCAGCAAATGGGCTTCCTTTGAACAGGGGGTCTAGATCCTCTCGTTGGTTGGTCTAGATCCTCTCCTTGGTTGGATTATCAGTTCTTGCAGCCCCCCCAGGGCCCAGGCATTTTGGCTCTGTTCTGCTTGTAGAATTCTGACCCATCCAGGTATTCTATCTCCCTCTTCTTCCATAAGGATTCCAGCACTCTGCCCAAAGTTTGGCTATGAATTTCAGCATCTTCTTTGATACCATAGTGGGGTAGAGTCTTTCAGAGGTCCTCTGTGGAAGGCTCCTGTCCTGTGCCTTGTCTTCTCTTACTTCCCATGTCTATTTTGTTTGCCCTTCCAGATGAGGATTAAACATCTTCCATACTCCTTGTTTTGTTTTTTTTTTTTTGTTTTTTTTTTTTTTTTTTATGGTTTGGTGATTTCATCTCAATTTTGGCCATCAATCATGGGCCACTGTAGATGAAAAGTACTCTATGCTCCTTCCCTTGAGCTTATTTTACTCCCATACTTTACTGAATTCTATACTTCTTGACTAAAAATATTTTACAAGTGCATCCTTCAGGAAAATCTTTCTCAAGGGTGGACCTTAATTTGTTATAGATAGGTGAAGAATTATTTCTTTTTCAATATACAGCATCACAGTGTTCTCTAATTAGTCTGAGAGAGCAAAGTACCTATTATTTTATCTCTCAGCTCTCAGCAATTACAATATATGACTGTAGCTTTCATAATTTGTAAAGCATCATTTGAGCTATAGTTACCACAAAGTTTTTGACAATTTTGTTTGAATGAATTTATATTTCGTAACTGGAGAGCTGAATCAGATATCTTGCACTCTGTATTTTTTTACATCAGCAATATTATCTCTTATTGACCCATCTAACTTTTTTCACACACTTTTCTCCTCAGAGCTATTGGAAATGTATGTTACATTTCTGTGACCCTTCTGACCACTATTTTCTAATGTCATTTGTTCCATCTAACAGTTCTGTATTTTGCTTCCTTGTGTATTGGGAAGGCCAAAATGAAAAAGTCCTCTTTTGTCAACACTCTTCCCACTTTTTAAAGCCAGCATCTCATTCCTGGCACATTTAAAGCAGCATACCCTGATCTGTTTTCAAATTTTAAACTATTATTATTATTATTAATTTGTATCCCAGCTGTAGCCTGTCCCTCTTCCCATCCTGGTCCCACCTCCTTACATCTTCCCCCCTATTTCCCTCCCCTAGTCCACTGATAGGGGAGGTCCTCCTTCCCTATTATCTGGCCCTCGGCTATCAGATCTCATCATGACTGTCAGGATCCTTTTTCTCTGTGCCCTAGTAAGGTTTTACATTCATGTGGAAAAGTGCCTCTAGTTTTTTCTCAAGGAGAGTCACTTTTGAATCATTTGATTATTTATAACATTTTCATTGTTTTCAACCACTATTAAATATTAAATATATTTATTGTATTTATAATTATATTGCTGCTTTTAATATTAATTTTAATTTGGGTGTTTGTCATCAAAACAAAACAACTACCTACAGATTGGGAAAGGATCTTCACCAACCCTATATCTGAGAGAAGGCTAATATCCAGTATATATATATAAAGAACTAAAGAAGTTAAAAAGCATCAAATTAAGTAATCTAATTTAAAAATGGGAAACAGAACTAAACAGAAAATTCTCCATAGAGGAATATTGAATGGCAGAGAAACATTTCAAGAAATGCTTAATGTCATTAGTCATCAGGGAAATGCAAATCAAAACAACCTTGAGATTTCACCTTACACCCATCAGAATGGCCAAGATCAAAAACTCAAGTGACAACACATGCTGGAGAGGTTGTGGAGAAAGGGGAACCCTCCTCTACTGCTGGTGGGAATGTAATCTTGTACAACCACTCTGGAAATCAATCTGGCACTTCCTCAGACAATTAGGAATAGCACTTCCTCAAGATACAACTATACATTTCTAGGCATATATCCAAAAGAGGCTCAAGTACACAATAAGGATATTTGCTCAACCATGTTTGTAGCAGCTTTATTTGTAATAGCCAGGAACTGGAAACAACCAATATGTCCCTCAATTGAGGAACAGATACAGAAAATATGGTACATCTAAACAATGGAATACTACTCAGCAATAAGAAAACAAGGAAATCATGAAATTTGCAGGCAAATGGTGGGAACTGGAAAAGATCATCCTGAGTGAGCTATCCCAGAAACAGAAAGACACACATCATATATACTCACTCATATAGACATATAATATAGGATAAACCTACTAAAATCTCTACACCAAAAGAAACTAATCAAGAGGGAGGACTCTGGCTAAAATGCTCAGTCCCCATCCCAAAAGGAAAAGAGGATGGACATCAGAAGAAGGAGAAAACAGGGAACAAGTTATGAGCCCACCACAGAGGGCTTTTGAAAGGCTCTGCCTTGCAGACTATCGAAGCAGAAGCTGAGACTTATGGCCAACCTTTGGGCAGAGTGCAGGGAATCTTATGAAAGAAGTGGAAAATAGTAAGATCTGGAGAGGAGATCCACAAGGAGAGCAACAGAACCAAAAAATTTGAACACAGGGGTCTTCCCAGAGAATCATACTCCAACCAAGTACCAGTCATGGAGATAACCTAAAACCTCTGCACAGATGTAGCCCATGGCAGTTTAGTGTCCAAGTGGGTTACATAGTAATGGAAAGAGGGACTGTCTCTGACATGAACTGATTGGCCTGCTCTTTGATCCCCCCGAGGGGGGAGCAGCCTTACCAGGCCACAGAAGATGACAATGCAGCCACTCCTGATGAGACCTAGCAGACTGGGATCAGAAGTAAGGAAGAGAAGCCCTCCCCAACTAGTGGACTTGGGGAGGGGCATGTGTGGAAAAGAGGGAGGAACAAAGGGCTTGAGAAGGGAGGAGGAATGGATTGGGAGGGGAGGAAGGAGGGAACTAGAGGGTATATACAAAGTAAATAAAGTGTAATTAATGAAAAAAATTAAAAAATAAAATAAAATGTGAAAAATTTATAAAATTTAATATCTTTTTTCTAGTTCCATGTTTTGTGTCACATTTTATATTAGGGAAAGATAGCATAATTTTTAGTATTTTAGACAGTACACTTTTAAACAGTATGATATCTGAGTTAATTAACATTTCTGTTTCCTTCCTGTCATTAAAAATCACATCAAGATGTCTCTTACACATGGTATATACTCACTTAAAAGTGGATATTAGTCCCATAGTATACTAAAATATACAGACCTAAAGAAGCTAAACAACAAAGAGGACCCTGGGGAAGAGGATTAGTTCTCAGAAGCAGTAAAAAGAGGGAACAGGACAGGACCCTACTACAGATGTCCTCTAAATCACTCCACCCTGCAGGAAATCAAAGAAGATGTAGAAACTCACATCCTGACTTTGGACAGAGCACAGGGAATCTTATGAAAGGAAGTGTAGGTCGAAAGATCCAAAGGGGACAAAAGCTCCACAAGGGGACCAAGGAAGCCAAAAAAGTTGGGCAGAGGGGTGTCTGCAGAGACTGATGCATCAACCAAAGACCATACATTGAAGGTACCTAGACACCCTGTGCAGATGAAGCCCATAGACAACTCAGTCTCCTTGTATGTCTCTTACAAAGGGGAGAAGAGGTGGTCTCTGACATTAACTAGGTTGCCTGCTCATTGACCACTTCTCCCTTCTGGAGCAACCTGGCCAGCCCACAGAGGAAGAGGATCCGGACAGTCCTGGTGGGGCCCAATAGGCTAGAGTCAGATAGTATGGGAGGAGGACTTACCCTATCAGTGGACTAGGGGAGAGTGATAGGAGAAGAAGAGGGAGTGGGAGCAAGAGGAGATGACGGAGGGGGCTACAACCAGGATACAACATGAATAAATTGATAATAATAATAATAATAATAATAATATGTTGTTGTTGTTGTTTCTTATATGTAATTTAAAGTCTTTGTATGATTAATGTTATTATAAATAGTTAAAACAATTACAACATCAATAAACTAAATAAATAGAGACTTTAAATATTTATAATATTAACAATTATTTATTTGGGGGACAATGCTTCACTGTATAGTCCTCGATATCCTCCAACTTAGAAATCTTTTGCTTTATCCTCCAAATTGACAGGATTATTGTAATGTGTCACTATATCTGAACAAAATTTATTTTTTTATTTTTTAAATTTATTTATTTATTCACTTTTTGTCCCTATCGCAGCCCCCACCGTCTTCTCCTCCTGGTCCCACTCTCCCATCTTCTTCCCCCTTTCCACTGCCCCCTTCTCAGTAAGAGGAGCAAACCCCCAACCTGCCCCAGCTAATCCAGTTGCATCAGGACTAAGGGCATCCTCTTCCTCTGAGCTCTGACAGGGCAGTCCTGTCAGGGAAAGCAATCCAATAGCAGGCCCACAGAGTCCATGTCAGAGACAATCTCCATGCTAATTATTAGGAAAACCTTATAAGGAGCAAACTGCCAATCAGCTACATATGTTTAGGGGACTTAAGTCCAGTCCTTCCATGTTTTTTGGTTGGTGGTTGGTTGAGTGTCCGTGAACCCTCAGGGTCGTAGTTTAGTTGACTCTTTTGGTCTTCTTGTGGAAACTCTTTTGGTCTTCATGTCCTGTTGTGCTTCCCACAACTGGACTAACAGACATAAGCACCCCCAGCAGAATTTTTGGCAAAGATATGTGAAATAAATAAGGAGCACTTCCTTTAATATAAATATGTCAATTGTATTTTGTTAATTTTAAATAGTGATCTGGGCCCGCATGCTTGTAATACCAGTGCGTGGAAAAGCAGAGGCATGTAGATCTTTGTGATTTCTAGACTAGCCTAGTGTACAAAGTGAGTCCAGGAGACCCAAGGCTACACAGAAAAATCCTCCCTCGAAAAAAAAAAAAAACCTAAAATATAATAATAATAATGATAATAGTAATGATTTTAAATGGTGACTATTTTATCAATATTAGATTCATGTAAATACATACATAAAGGCATTATTGTATATATTTCGGTTAAGATTATAAATTATCCAGATACCTTAAATTAAAAGAAAATTACATGACATTGTTTATTTGTGTGTGTGTGTGTGAGTGTGTGTGTGACTGTATGCATACATCTATGCACTTGTGCACACATGGCATGGTGTGTTACAGAGGTCAGAGAGCAGAGAGAGTACATTCCTCCCCTCTACTCTGTTGGCCTCAGTTCCAAAACTCAGGTCCTGACACTTAGCAGTAAGTGCTTTCACCCAATCCACCATGTCATTGGCTTCTTCACCGTGTTTGTCATAACGTGATAGAATCTCTCTTGCTTACACTGTGAAATAATTTATCTAATACTGATACACAGCAGTTATCACAACCTGTTGCTCTACATGCTAGCCAAAAATAAGTATTTTTTGAATGTATATTCTAAATAGAACAAAATAAAGGGCTTTACATATAAAAGGGGATATAATGAGTACAAATATCTGTTGTTCCCCTATACACATGGCATGTAAATGTAAACATACATATTGGTGAGACTGGGAAAAGTGTATAGAGTTATTTATATAACCGAGAACAAAGTAAGGAGGCGGAGAAGCAGAGGTCATGGAAACCATGTTATTTAGAGATCACCTTAAGACTGCAGTAAGCGACAGCTGCTTTCTATAGACAAGTGGGGCAATGAGACTCATCCAAGCCAGTTGTAGAGATGCGCGCTCACGAACCCTCAGGAGGATGGCTGCACGGCACTGGCCATGACTCTACAGAGGACGTTCCAGGCCTGCCTGGGCAACAAGGTGAGACCTTGTCACTTTAAGTACAAAGAACAACAAAACAACAACTTAAGAAAAATGCTAATACGCGTAACAAAGTTAAGTGCTAGTCATGCTAGCACTTGACTTGACTGAACGACATATTGGCTTTAAAATTCTGCATGTGCTCTTAAGATGATGTAAAGAGGTTTTCTTTCACTGGCTCAATGAAGGATATAAATTGAGACCTCAGGAAGAAGGAAAAAAAAAAAAACTGTGTCTGACAGGAGTATATATATAAAAATATAGATAGGGATTTCATATTGTGCAATTTAATTTTTGAGTCACATATCCACAAAATAAGTAAAAAAAAAATAAAATAAAGACATTTTACTACATATTCATAGTTCATTAGTAAAACAGTTTCTCTTTCATCACTGAAATCTAAAGTCTTTTGATTATTTTATGTAGGCTTATGTTATTTCCATCAATATGAAATTTTATATTTTTATAGCCAGTGTGGCGATGCCCATCCCCTTGAAACCAATGAAAAAAGAACCAGAAAGCAATATGTCTCTGTGAGTGTCAGCCTAGTTCTGTGGGTAAGGGATTAAGACATAGAAATGCCTTCGATTCTCTGTCCTTCTGCAATCCTGCATCTCCTTCAGGAGTGAGCTGGATGAATACGGGCTAGAAAGGGGCTTCTGTGTTAAATCTGGCATCTCTCCAAGAGAGAGCAAAGTGCTGCTGCCATCTACAGATACCTCTGCCTATATTTCATCTCTTTGAAATATGAGCACCTGGAAAGATAATGCTACACCATGGTTGTCCGTCACCTCACCTATGTGACCTTTGACTATCTCAAAAAGCATTTTACTTGATGGGAAAAATAACTACTACCAGAGTCACAGATAGCAACCCCACCCCCCAAAATCCCCGCCAATCAGTGACTGCTCATCCAATCACCATCACATGAACAATGAAAGCTGGTGTAGGGAAACTGAAGGAACATTTAACAGACATTTTTTTTTTTTTTTTTTTTTTTTCTGAAGCAAAAGAAGAGATGTTTTACATGATCGTGCAAATAAATGTTTTGTCACACTTACTTTGTTTCTTCTGCCCTGGACCATTTCAGAATTCTCAAATAAAACTTGACCTTTTGAGAATTAGAAACCAACAGCATTCATCAGGTATTTCATTCTCTTTCAGTGCTGTTTCTCTGAGGTTCCACAAGCAGACAGAATTAACAACTGTATCCACATGGGCACACGCCCTTATCTGTTTGCTCGCGTCCATCATGGGTACCTCAACTATTCCTCATTTACTTAATTGCAATTTCATTTTATAAACATCAGGCTGCGGCATCAAAACGTGTAAGAGTTACATGATTCTGGGCATAATGTGTTATATCATGGAAAGAACACAGATGTGATTCTATGTTTGACAGATTCCAAGCAACTCTACTTATCAGTATCCCAATTAAGTAGTAATTTGCTCCGGGGATTATACTCATTTAGAATTTAAACATTTGATAACTACTTTTGAGTAAAAATTTTATGGAGCAAACAAGGGAGATTTGGACTTACTTTTATTTTATCTATATTATCTACATCTATGTGTAGATAGACCGTAATGTTGTAAGCATAAAATAAGACACTTGGAATAAAACCACTCTAATATCCATAAAGCAGGACAGAACCAAAGAAAAATTCATGGGACATGGAAAAGGAGATAAGCCCTCACTCTGATGGAGTACTTTTGCCCATACTTTTAATCTAATGAAGTAAATGTCTTTAAAGCTAGGATGTTATTGTGGCAAACAATAGACATATTTTGTTTCTTTGTTTATTCAGCCACCCTGTGTCTTTTAATTGGAGAACTAAAGCTATTAATACTTAGAGATATTATTGAAAAGTGTATGCTATGGTTTTTATGTTGTTAGTCCTCAGCGTTACTTTGTGCTTAGTAATTATAACATAATTTTTCTTTCTACGTTATTGAGGATGGTCTTTCCTCTGCTTAGCCTGAAATATTGCTTACTATATTTTCTTTAGGTATGGGTTATATATCAATGTTAAAGGTGTTTATATATTGGGATTTTTTTTCTTTCTCCTTAACTAGGAAGAATAGTTTTGCTGGTTATATAGTTATATGTAGTGTTCGTATCATGGAAAGCTCTTCTTTCTCCTCAATCACAGAGGGAAATTTTGCTGATTACAGTAGTCTAGGTTGATGTTTGTAGAACATCCAGTTTTCAAATACCACGGGAATCTATCCAACACCAATTCTTCTGGGGCACTGAGATGGTTAGTCTCAACTGTCTGTTTGGTTAGATTGAGAAAAAAATGATGATGCAAAACTGAGTTACTAAGAGAAGACTTCCAGGAAAAAAGTGTGTGTGTGTGTGTAACTGTGTGTGTAATTTAATGTCTTCCTCTTTCATCCTCTCAAAAGTTTCTTAAATAATTCCTTAAATACAGGAAGATAAAACACACATTTCCAGTAAAAATTCAAATATTGTGGTTTCTTTTCTTGTTGCGTTAATGAAACACCCTGAAAAAGGCAGTTTAAGGGACAAATGGTTTCCTATGAATCACAGTTCAAAACCAAACCACAGTTCACCGTGGTGTGAAACTCACAGTAGCAGGAGCCTGAATCAGCTGGTTACATGGAGCTTCTAATCAGAGAGCAGTGTTCCAGCTCAGGACACAGTCTTGCTAACGGGTAAGATAGGTCTTTGGATTTCAGATAACCTAATGAAGATCCCTTCAGAGGCATACTCAGAGGCAAAGCAAACCAAAAATTCCATCACATGTGTGGCAGGAGGCTTGACAGAGATGATTCTAGATCCTGAGAAGTTAACAAGCAGGGTTAAGTATTACAACAATGTTATTTGAAATCAAGTAGGGTAACTGGCACCAGCATTAGAACATTCATCAGAAAGTCAGTGAAAAAAGTATCTTGAGTTTCATTCAATATGGTGAGCATAGTGAGACCCTATCTCTTTTTTTTTTAAGTTATGCTTTTTTTATGCAAGTAAAATAATTCTCAAAACTTGTCCAAAGTCTGGATTTTGGTTAAAACATACATATAACCTTCTCCATTTTTTTCTTTTTTTTAACTTTTTTAAAAATTTTTATTAATTACACTTTATTCATTTTATATCCCCCCATAAGCCCCTCCCTTCTCCCCTCCCGATTCCACCCTCCCTCCCCTTTCTGCATGCATGCCACTCCCCAAGTCCACTGATAGGGGAGGTTCTCCTCTCCTTTCTGATCTTAGTCTATCAGTTCTCATCAAAAGTGGCTGCATTGTCCTCTACTGTGGCCTGGTAAGGCTGCTCCCCCCACAGGGGGAGGTGATCAAAGAGCAGGCCAATCAGATTATGTCAGAGGCAGTTTCTCTTCCCATTACTATGTAACCCACTTGGACACTGAACTGCCATGGGCTACATCTGTGCAGGGGTTCTAGGTTATCTCCATGAATAGTCCTTGGTTGGAGTATGAATCTCTGGGAAGTTCCCTGTGTTCAAATTTTCTTGTTCTGTTGAGACCCTATCTCTTAATCAGATGCAAAATATAAGGCCCATGCATAAGGATTTAACATGGTCATTTATTACTAACTTGGTATTGAACCTGGAAAACCCAGCAGCTGTTCAGCATAAAGGAGAAAAGAGCTTGTAAAGAGTCATATAGGTAACGTGAAATTAAGACTAGCTGCTGAAAATAGTTCAAGTTCATAACTCCTCTTTGATACAAAGGTCAAAAATTAGGGTGAGACAAGTAAGGTACTTGCCTTTTACTCAAATCCATGAGAACCTGAGGCTCAGCAGCTAAAAGCACTTTCTGCTCTTACAAAGGACCAGAGTTCAGTTCCTACACTCAGGTTTGGTGGATCAAAGCCACTTATAATTCTAGCTCCAAGAGAATTGATGACCTCTTTTCCTCCTAAGACACAAAAATACATGAACACACACGTACATGTGCACACACACGCACATACAAACTCACATATTAAATTAAAAATAAAACCATTCTTTTACAGGCAAATTTTACAAAAGTGAATAGAAAAATCAAGCGAATAAGTTATATTTGAAAGTCACATAGGTAAGTAATGGTGTGGGAAAAATACTTTTTTTTTTCCAAATTAATGTTTGTGGGCACATTTATATCTTTTGTATGAACGCGGTCACTCTCTAAATTACAACACTGTATACTGCTCTGACATTCTTACCGGGCATACCTTTGGGTTTGTGACTGAGTGTAGAGAACTTTAAAGATTCATGCATCCCTTTAAATAACTTTTTTGGATGTTTCGATGGTATTTCTTTGCGGCATTATCAAACACAGGTTTCTCCTGAGTCTAATCAGTGGATAGAGTATATTTAAGCACATTTGTCAACCCTAAATCAGAATCAGTATGTGATTTAAGACTTTAAGATTTTGGAGGCTTTTATGACTTCTCGGTTGCCATTCCTGAACTCACATATATTCTGAAAACATTATCGTGCATACAGTTTTGTTTTGTTTTGTTTTGTTTTTTTATACCATTTGTCATGACAAAAAAAAAGGTGGTGCGGGGCAGCAGCAGAATGAGAGAAGAAAAAGGCTAAATATATATCATGGAGGGGATGACTATTCATAATTTAGTTTACTTGTAGAGAGCCTGCATGCAACATCTATTTCTACTCTGGTTCAATGGATGTAAAGAAGTGTGTGTTACTGGATATAAATCTACACTGGAGTCAGGTGCATAGACTCTCCGTTGATTGCATTTTGCCCTACAGTTGTTCCATTACAAACTCGCATTACCCCTGTGGATAATGGCACAGACAGGAAATCTCATAAAATGCTGCTCTGTAAACAAAAATGAGAGGCCTGGTATTTTTTTTATTGTGAAAAATTTGTTACCTTCAATATGAAGAGAATTACTACATTAATACTGGAGAAATGATATCCCTTATGCATTCTTATTTCTAAAATTATCAGGGCTTCACATATTCTCATGCAGAGTATTACATTCATATTGGATTGTACAACCACCATCTTGGAGACAAACACAAAACAGGTGCTAAAGCACAAAGATTTACATTTATAGGTCAAGTGATTATTTTCAGGAGCAAAAATCAAATTCTAGCTGCTTTGCAAAGGAATGTAATTTTATGGTAAGAGAAGACACTTCCCAATAAGTCTCACTATAATATTAAAATATACACAGTTCTCTACCTCTGAAAATTGCCTTTATAAATGATCCATGAGTAGTTGCTTCAAAATCTTCTCTTCCCTATTCTCTAGGCCTCTCATTTTTTTAGTTGCTTATGCATATACAAAATCTGATATGGAAAGAGGTTCAAACTCCAAAATATATACCACAGTTGGAACACTAACAAAAATCTTTGTAACCTTGAATTACATGAATTTGTCCACCTACATCTGTTCTTTAATCCTAGGAACTTTATATACAAAAGGGTAAGTAAAATAATTCTTCCCATTCTAGATAAAACAGTGGTGCATAAGGAGAGAGGAGTTCCAATTGAGAGAGTAGGTTAATCCATGTTCATAGAAGTTAAAAGTATGTACCAGACTAACAAAACAAAAACAAAAACTAAAGGCTCAAATCTTGAGGATAACAGGCACATAAGCAGTTGTTTATAGGGGAAGAAAAAAAACATGGAGAATCCATTTCATGATGGTTTGGTTTCAGTTTTGAGGAAAGCGTATACACAGAAGAAAGCAGCCTTTCTAGTCTATTACCTGTAGACATAAACTCAGGCTATGTCACACAATACCTGATAATCTGGCTTTAAACAACAGTGTGATTCAGCTGGGAAGAATGCTCATTGTAAAGACACTTGTTTAGCCTAATGACCCGAATTACATCGGTAGAAAACACGTGGTGGAAAGAAAGGACCAAGTCCACAAGTTCTTCTCTGTGTTCCACGTTTGCAGGTGCCGATTTTGCTCACCAACATAAATGAATAAATGTAAGAAATATGAAAAGACCATGTCATCTTTTAAGAGCTGAAGTAACTATACACAAAAGAGGCCTAAACTTTCTCCTTCTTGTCACTCAACAAGCAGATATTCCTGTTTCCATTTACTTTTCTAGCCACGTTCACAATAAAACTCTTCTCAAAAAAGTGCTACAATCAGTTTCTGTATCAAGACAAATATGAATAAATATTTATACTTTGAAAATGACAAAGAATACCCAAATATTAAACTTAACTAGGAAGTTTTAATAGTCTCTGTGGATTTTTATCACACTCTTCTGAGTTATGCTGAGGTAATTCACCTGAAAGATAAACAAGGATTGTATTTGGAAGAAGTCAGAATGAGAAAACACTTGTCAGCATGAATAACCAAGAATGAAAACATTAGCCTCATGTAAGGATCTGAGGTTGTTGCTCATTTTATTTTTTTCCCCAAAGAGCAATGCTTACAAAGCCATTAGAATTGTCACTGAATATATAGGAAAGAGGGGGATGAAGAGGAAGATGTCAAAAAGAAGAAGAAAGAAGGCAGAGGAAATAGTAAAAAAGAGAACAAAGAGATGAAATGGAGAGGAGAAGAAAAGACAAGGAGGCAAAGTGATGGTAGAAGAAGGAAAGGGAGAACGGGGGACTGGAGAAGAAATAAGAAGGCATAAAGGAAAGTAAAGAAAAGAGTTGAGAGAAATTAATGGGAGGAGAAAGACATAGGGATTCGCAAATTACCGGGAATTACTTGGGCCTTTGAGGGCCCTGTGAATGCCTCCTGGTTCTCTTGGTTACAGTGGAGATATACATTACCTAATGGCCTACACCACTGGGAATTCTCTCTTACCCTGTAGAAGGAATGTTCAATAAGTTAAGAGAGGTAGTTTTGTAAGAAAAGAATTTTTTAAGGGTAGATTCACCCTTACATAAAACACTTAAAAGCTGGCATCCTATGCACTGAGCAGACATTTAATTATTAAGGAAATGCTATGTCCCACATGTGTTTCTAGTTCCCAATCATTTCTTTTTTTTTCTCCATAATTTTATTTTTCTTATTAGTTACATTTTGTTAATTCTGTATCCCAGCTGTATCCCTCATTCCCTCCCCAATCCCACCCTCCCTCCCTTATCTCCTCCCTGCCCCTTTCCAAGTCCACTAATAGGGGAGGACCTCCTCCCCTTTCATATGACTCGCTTTTGTCAGGTATTTTCCGGACTGGCTGCAAAGACCTCCTCTGTGGCCTAACAGTACTGCTCCTCCCTTGGGAGGTGGGGAGCAAAAAGAAAAATTAACAGTGAAACATGATGCATACATAGTTGAAGAGAACTCTTATTCTGAACAAGGGGAAAGCATTTCTTCTCCAGTGCCTTCATAGAAGTATTTTTTTTTAAGTAAATGCCTTGAAATGATTATTTAGAGCAGAAGGTAATTCAACAGCTGTGACCCTAGAGCCAAAGGGAAAAGAGACAGCTTTTCTAAAGAAAACTGGTGTGCTGCCCTCAAGTTGTCTTCATTTAATACATTCTGGAATTACTGTTGTATGTCTCTCTGGGTAATTTTTTTTTGTTGTTGTTTTAAATTTTTCATCAATTACACTTTATTCATTCTGCATCCCCCCATAAGCCCCTCCCTCCTCCCCTCCCAATCCCACCCTCCCTCCTCCCTCTGCTTGCATGCCACTCCCCAAGTCCACTAATAGGGGAGGTTCTCCTCTCCTTTCTGATCTTAGTCTGTCAGTTCACATCAAAAGTGGCTGCATTGTCCTCTTCTGTGGCCTGGTAAGGCTGCTCCCCCCCAGAGGGAGGTGATCAAAGAGCAGGCCAATCAGATTATGTCAGAGGCAGTCCCTCTTCCCATTACTATGTAACCCAATTGGACTCTGAACTGCCCTGGGCTACATCTGTGCAGGGGTTCTGGGTTATCTCCGTGAATAGTCCTTGGTTGGAGTATGAGTCTCTGGTAAGTTCCCTGTGTTCAAATTTTCTTGTTCTGTTGCTCTCCTTGTGGAGACCCTGTCCTCTCCAGCTCTTACTATTTCCCAGTTCTTACCTAAAATTCCATTCACTCCACCCAACAGTTTCTGGGTAAAATTTTAAGACCGATGGAGTACCACGCTTTGTGACGAAAAAAAGGAGACACGATCCTACAGATGTTAGAAGACATGGGAACAGGTAATTGAGCACTCAAGGGAAATACTAATTCCACCAGCCAACCTGACCTCTTTCCTTGTGGAGGCATTTAGTACCTGTCTCTCTAGCGTAAGGAGAGATTGGCTTCGCTGCAGTCAGCCTGTCTGGGGTCCCATATCCTGAACATCAGGTGCTTCATTCAGTAATTCTTCAGACTGACCATTGGACACATTTTGCTACATTTCTGTTTTCATTTTTAGAAAGGAGAGAACATTTTGCCCTAAACAACTACTTCTAAAATATTATCTCTATGTACTAAGGTTTTTAGCAGCTTGTCTCATGTTATTGACAACTCATTTTTTAATTTTTATTTTATCTTTATTAATTGCAGTTTATTCACTTTGGATCTGAGCTGTAGCCCCCTCACTAAACCCTTCCCAATCCCACACTCCCTCTTCTTCTCCTATGCCCCTTCCCCAGTCCAATGATATGGGAGGTCCTCCTCCCCTTCCATCTGACCCTAGTCTATCTGTTCTCATCAGGACTGGCTTCTTTGTCTTCCTCTGTGGACTGGTAAGGCTGCTCCCCCATCAGGTGGAGGTGATCAAAGAGACAGCCCATGAGTTCATGTCAGAGAGTCCCTGTTCCTATTATTGGAGAAGTCTTTTTATTTACTTTTATTTATTTTCTTATTTACATTGAAAATAATAAAAGAAGTCACCAAAGACAGTTCTTCAAAGCTATAGGGGAAAAAAAAAAAACTATGGTTTGTAAAGCCATGAGAAAAGGGATGTCAAAGCAGAAAAACACTGGCTCTCCCCAAAGAACAAGGATATAGGAATCTGGTGTTCCTTCAAAGTACATAGAAGGAATTGGAAAGCAGTTAATTTCTTCCTTAATATGTAAGCCGAGTCTTCATAAACACAGTGGACGAGACTCTTCTCAGTGGATCTAAACATCTGGAAATTAATTAAAACAATTCAGACCACTATCCAACAAGAAATTATAATAGACTGATACTGTCTTTATTGTAACTTTCTATCAAGCATCTTAAAACTGATACCAAAACTCAAACTATCATCAAATAAATAGAAATATAGGAAATCTTACTAAAATATAAAATTATTAAATGGCAGCCACAGAAGTAAAAGTACAAGAATAGGGAAGATGAAGGATAATCTAGCTGAGGTGACTCCATAAGGAAAATGATGGCAAGGTTTAGGATGAAAAAAACCTGCTATTAAATGAATGGAAATTTTCCAGTCTACACAAAAATGACATGTTGCAACCAAAGCTCATCTTCAGGGACTAATGGAATGATGACTACAGATTAAAGATGTGTACAAATACCTTCTTGGAGGAGAGAAAGTGCGGTTATTGCATATAAAAACTTAAAATGTTTGGAAGAAGCATGCATACAGAGATTCAAGATACTAGCACTTGATCAATGCTGTGATCAAGATACAATATTAAATAGTGTATACAGTACCATATACTATAGTATCTATATTAAATGCTTTACACATACACATAGCTAATATTAGTGTAGTAAAAACTGATGCTTGCAGAAGGAGATACATCTATAATTAAAACCAGCACCACATGCTCACACCACACCACACAATTATTATTAGAATGACACATTCTATTCACAGCATAGTGAACCAAAATTGTCTTCTAGAAATATTGTAAATAATTTACCTAACCAAGCATATTCTGCATCTTTCAACTAATTACTTGCCCAGGTAAATGAAATCAAACAGTACAAAAAGAACAAAGCCCTAGAAAACATATCTCAACATTAAAACAATCTAAAATATGAAAAAATATTTTCTACTGAGAGAGTTCTTTGGTTTGAAAACAATAAAAAAGAGACAGCAAGGATCTTCCTAACATATAAGCTAAATAAAGTACTTCTAAGTAACCACAACTTAAAGACTAGTTCATTAAAATAAGTTTTAAAAATAATATAAAATATGATGAAATTATAACAATAAAGTATAGGACATCTAGCTTGACTAGTGACAAACAAGAAATTTATAGCACTAATGACTTAAATTATAAAAGGAGAGTGTAATGTTTTGTTCGTCAACCTTCAGATCTAGAAGCCTATGACAAAGAAAGCCAAACAAATATGGGACAAAATAAAGACAAACCCAATGATATGTAAATAAACAACATAAAAAAAAACAGAAATCTGGTTCTCCCAAAAATTAATGAAATTGAAGAGCTGTGGTATGGCTAGGACCAAAATGTTTTGAATTCTTAGAAACAGCAGGAATACAAATACTTTGGGTTAATCATATTTAGATCTAAGATAAGTGTACAGTTAACCCAGAACCCAGGTGCGCATAGCTTTGGAATTTGTGGGGCACTGGAGGAAAATGCTAGAGCTTGCTTCCAAAGCAAGAGTACCAAAAATATATTTTACATCTGTAATTCTGTTAATAACATTGAAAACTAAAACATAAGGTAGTTTTAGAGACTTCCACTTCATGTTGGAAACCTGAATGATTTGTATGAGTCAAAATTTCAAAACAGAAGAAAATGAAAAACAAATATACGTGTCAGTATTCAGAAAGTTCAGATTACACACACTCATACACACAATGCACATATACACACACATAAACACACACACATCCAATCAACATTTCTCTTCTATTTACATTAATAATAACAACGGGAATTTATCTTACACTTCTAATTTTCCTAATTCAATGAACATTCCTCTTTTCATCATTGCCACAGATTTTTCTTACACTTAAAATCTTTGAAAGTATTTTCTGATTGTACCTAATCTAGAACAAGGTAGGTAAAAGTATAAGAGACATAGGTGAAAAGTTCAACTTTTGAAAAATTCAGCAGTGTGAAATGTGGTGTTTTCATTTTCTGTGTAAACAGAAGTTATAGGCTGGTGCAAAGTCAGTGAGGTCCAATCCTAGGAGGCAGGGAATGATACAGTTTGAAGTCTGGACAAGTTGCCCTCTGGTCAGAAGCCATCAGCTTTTGTGAGGTGAAAAGATGGAATGGCTTTTCAGTCTCCACAATTAGAAGTCTCCAATTGGTGTGGTACAATACCACCCACCCCGGGGCTTTGTTTTCTCCTTCAGTTAACACATCCTGAGGAAAGAGTTGACAGATTTCTTTCTAAGCCAAACTTACAGTGTGGTATTTGGGCTTCTCAAATCTGTGGACTGTATCCTTTTCTGTTTCATATTTTCTTTGTGTATGCTCAGATGTCTGATTTATAATTTATGGAAGCTGCACACGTCTCTACTACCTCTTGGCACTGTGCAGCATTGTCTGTTTGCAATAAGAATGATGCTATAACTTGTTTGCTCCATTCCTCGATTTTTTTTTTAACTAGAGTTAAAGGTGGATATCTTTAATACACATTTAAAACTGAATTCTTTCCCTGAACAAGTGCGACGTTTTGCTAGGCTTCTTTCATGTGAAGATAAGCGTGTGCTTTATTTACTTCTTTGTGTAATAGAAAATTACAACCTATGAGCTTTTATTGGAAAAGAAATTCAGAAACCTCATATGATCCATAGATTCTCCAGCATGGATGGAGAATAAACAGCAACTTCTGAAAGTAAGTTTTATATTACCTTTAAATATATCTTATAATGTTTTTTGGGGGGTGTGTGACTGTGTAACTGTGTGTCAGGCGTTGGTTCTCAAATTGTCACTATTCATGTCAAAGTCTGACACAGAGTTGAGAAAAGTTACGTAAATAGGAAATCACAAACAGACTTATTTAACAGGGCTGTTTCTTGCTTCCAGTGGACTTTGTGAATATGAAGAACAGGAAGTAGACACCTACCCAAGGGTGTCTACTTGGGCAGGACCAATAAGGAAGGAGAAAAGAAAGGTGAGGGTCCTGAAGCCCTAAACAGCATCCATCCCAGAGCCCATTTTAAAATTTCCCAGCTCTGGGTCCTTCACCATCTAATAAGAGCTATCTGTTCAATAAAGTTGTTGGTTTAGCTATCTCTACTTGTATTATTTTTCCTTTCTCCGAGTCTTGATTTCCTGCCTTACCTTGAATTAAAGGATTCTCTTAAACCCACAGAACAAATGTGACCGCTCCCTTTGATGATCATGCCAAATCTCAATATCCCTGCCACTTCTGTGGGGATTCATCTGTGACCCAGGGCAGACACCCCAATCCATCATGTTCCTTATTGAGTCATTTCAGCTAGATTATCTTTTCATCATCTCTATTATTGTACTTTTACTTCCATGACTGCCATCTAATAATTTTATATTTTCCATTTTTTGTGAAATTTCCTTTATCTCTACTTACTGAGAATCACAATAGAGACTTGTGGGATGACTATGATTATCTGCTGTTGTCATAGACTGAAGGTAACCAATGATCACAGTGACTATAGCTGAATACAGTCATTTGCTCTTTATTTTCTTTAGGAAAATGTGGACAATAAGAGAGACAACTGATGGAGAATAAAGAGGTTGGAACTCATACACCTAGATACTGTTTTTCTACCTGTTGTAGTAAGAAACCAAGGTGTTTGTAACACTGTTCCTGAGCTAAAGGCCATGTAAGGATACATTCACTTCTTCCAGTTGAGAAGGGTTTTCATCAGGTGGACCTCTTTGAGATCACAACATTTGAATGGCTTTTTTTTTTAAATATAGAATTCTGGTCAAAATTCATGAAATATACAGACACTTAGTATTTCCAGCCTCCTACAAACTTGATCAGGCCCTACTGGCTGGTCTTCCTGTACTTTCCAATTCTGTTGACTAGTTTTTATTATATTATATTGTAATAGGTTATGTTTGTTTGTTTGTTTGTTTGTTTATTTATTTATTACAATTTATTCAATTTGTCTCAGCTTTAGGCCCCTTCCTTATCTCTTCGCAGTCCCACCCATCCTCCCTCTTCTCCCCCTATTCCCCTTCCCTAATCCACTGATAGAGGAGGTCCTCCTCTCTTTCTCACTGACCCTATCCTATCAGTTCTCATCAGGGCTGGTTGCATCATCTTCCTCTGTGGCTTGCCAAGGCTGCACCCCGGAAGGGTGTGACCAACAAGGACCAATAAGGAAGTTAACCAATAATAAAAGAGCCAGCCACTGAGTTCATTGTTGACCAGTTTTTATGTGAACTTGACACAAGCCAATGTCATATTGTATATACTCACTTATAAGTGGATATTTTCCATATAATATAAGATAAACATACTGAAATCTATAGTCCTAAAGAAGCTAAACAACAAGAAGAACTTTAGGGAAAAGGTTGGAACCTCAGTCAGAAGGGCAAACAGGATAGACATCAGAAGTAGAAGATAAAGAACAGGACAGGAGCCTTCCACACAAGGCCTCGGAAAGACTCTACCAATCAAGGTATTGAAGGAGACTCTGAGACTCATAACGAAACTCTGGGCAGAATGCAGGAATCCTAATGGAAGTGGGGGGAGATAGAAATACATGAAGAAGTCAGGAGCTCTACAAGCAGACCAACAGAGCCAAAAAACCTGGTCCCAGGGGTCCTGCAGACCCTGATACTCCAACCAATGATCATGCATGGAGAAAGCCTAGATCTCCTGCTCAGATGAAGCCCATAGGCTTCTCAGTTTACAAGTGGTTCCCTAATAAGGAAAAAGGAATCTTAATTAATAAAATGTTCGCTCAGAATTGGCCCCGAGGCGAGCCTGGAGTACATTCCCTTGACTGTTGTTTGATGTGAGAGGGCAGAGATTATTGTCGGTGGTGCTTTCCCGAGGCTTCGGGCCTCAAGTGCTATAAAAAGGCAGACTGATCAAACCATGTCACCTGTGTTCCTCCATGGCCTCTGCTTCAGTACCTGCCTGCAGTTTCCTGTATTAAGTTCCTCTCCTGACTTGTCTCTATTTTGGTGTGTGACCTAAGAGGTATGAGATGAAAAGAATACGTTTGTGTCCAAGTTTGTTTTTGCTCACGGTGTTTTACCACAGCAGTAGAAACCGTAATGAAAACAGAAATCATGCCAGGTTGTGTCATATGGCCATCAGAGACATGTCCGTGTATTTTGAGAGGATTGTAGAAGGATTTGGGGACATTAGCTGGAAAAGCCATCGAGGGATCAGAGCGCAGTTGGCTGCTCTCTGATCCCTTGGAAGATAAGCATTGCTGACAGAAGGGCAGATGATGGAGGATTGGCTTATGAAGTTCCAGAATAATTTTTATTTTTTTATTTATTACAATTTATTCACTTTGCATCTCAGCTGTAGATCCCCCCCCCCCGAAATCCTACCCTCCCTCATCTCCTCCCATGCCCCTCTCCATATCCACTGGTAGGGGAGGTCCTCTTCCCCTTCCCTCTGACCCTAGCCTATCACTTCTCATCAGGACTGGCTTCTTTGTCTTCCTCTATGGCCTGCTAAGGGTGCACCCTTACCCACCCCAACCCCCATCCCCGCTCAGGGGGAGGTGGTCAAAGAGCCAGCCACTGAGTTTTGAGATGTCTTAAAGACTCTATCACAGCCATTGATGTTTTGACTTGAGAAGAACTGAAAAGAAACTGAAGCTTTTCTGGGACTCCTGATAATAGCCGCTAAGGTTGAACAATCAGCTGTGGTTAAGAAGAATCCAACATTACTAAGGTAAAGGTTTCTGGGAAGTGTTTCCTCCGAGTTAGCACAAAGAACTTGAACTTCAAAGGCAGCCAATATTGTACTCATGCTAGCAGTGGAAGTTGGAAGTGTGACAGTCACTGGTTTGTTAATGGTTTTGAAGGCATGAAACGGTCATGGAAAGTAGTTAAGGCTTAACACTATGTTGAAGGGATAGAATAACTTAAGAGAGGTGAGGAAAGACCTCTAGTGAAAATTCACCTGATTTGCAGAGACATCACCCTTTTGGAGACACCAGTAAAACTATAATATTACTAAGGAGAGCAGAAGCTGCACATGGAGTGGAGTTGGTCCCAGCATATGAGGCACACTTTGTGTGTGGGGTAAGTCCTTTGTAGCATCTAAGACGTGGAGTGGGTACTACATGTCCAGCACCAAACTTCTTGTAATACAGAATTTTGGTTTGATCCGATTGTGGATATATCCTGGTTTTTCCCACTTGGAAAAAGAAGTTATATAACTTAATTTGGCTTTACAGGAGTTCACAATTTTAAGACACTGAAATTTAAAAAAATGGATATTTTAGAGATAATCTATATATTTTAGGTAGACATGTAACTTTGATATATACTGGATATATTGTTTTTTAATTTTTAAATGCAACGTTATTTCTTATACAAAAAATGAATATATAGCTTAATTATTATTGATACTTTTTATAGAAAAAATAAAAGAAGGTTGATAAATAGAAGAAGCATTAGCAGATGATTAGTCATTTTAGAAATAGTTATGATATTTTAGCTGAATTTTTTCCCTACCTAACATTTTTAGTTCAAATGATAGAGTGATATGCAATAGGAAATATATCATATTTTATTTATTTATTAGACTGGATATCTTAAAGAGACTGAACTTTTAAATTGTTGACATTTTTAAATATAAAGGGCTTTTAAAATTTGGAATTATTTAGATTGCATCACTAATATTAACATAGTATCTTGGCTACATATTAGAAGAAACGATTGCACTTAATAATGATATAATTGTACGTCAAGTTGACAAGGGATCAGTTGTGCTGGCTAATTTTATGTCAACCCGACACAAGGTAGATGCTGAGGAAAAAATATCCCCAAATTGCCTGTGTATTGTTGGTACATTATCTTGATTGGTTATTGGTGTGTGAGGACTCAGCTCATTATAGAAGATGGCACCCCAGGGTGGTTTTGCTTAAGTGCTTTCAGAATCTTGAAGAATACATCATGAGAAGGAAGCCAGTAAGAAGTATTCCTCCATGGCCTCTCTTCCTCCATAAGCTACTGCCTCCCTGTTCCTGCCTTTTTTGAGTACCTGTGCTAACTTCAGCCAACCATGCACAGTAATGTGGAACTGTAAGCTGAAATGAACCCCCTTCCTCCTCAGACTCTTGTGGTCATGATGTTTTATCACACAACAAGAAAAACCATAAGACATCAACTCTCTTAGTCTTTCAATGTTAGTGCCTTCTGCTTCTCACATTTTTTTCTTTTTTTCTCAGTCATCATCTTCTTTACAAATTTCATTCTTAGACAATGTGTCATAGGAATTACAAACTCAGGAAAGATATCTCAATATGCAATAGGGTTTTTTGATAGATTTTCATTGGATCTGCATTAGACCTATTAATAGTAATGACCTCTGTGGCCGTGACTGCTATGACCAATGAAGCCAAATTATCACAGGGTCTTGAAAAGGAGGGTATTATTAGTCAGAAAGACTAGAATCTGCATTCACTTCAAAACAGTCCTCAAATGAAAAGAGAAATTTTATAATGTCCCTTGAGGCAGACTTAAGGTAATTTAAGACTGATAGGTATCATTCAAAAAATAGGATTGTAAATACTTTGTTTGAGAGATGGTATTTTTAAAGATATTTGGGATATAAGAGCAATTATGAGGTACGAAGACTGAGAACACAACTGACAAAAGGCTCAAGAACAAAACAGACAAATGGGGAAAAAAAGTAGGAAACTAGTAGATGGGTGGGAACAGAGCCATCAGTCTTTGTGAAAGTCTGTAGCTTGCTTCAGCTTCTCCATGGCGACAAACTAAATTGCTCGAAGTGTTTTCTATCACTGGCTCTAGATACTTTTTTTAACGGGCTAGTAAATGGAGGAGAGGAAAGGCCAAACCTTTGCCTAGACCTTCTTATATTTCTTCCACTGTCTCACTGAAAATAAGAGAAACTAGTTCCAAAATTCATTTGAAATCACCACTCAGTGGCCTCTTCAAACACTGGGCAAAATTAGATTCCCAACTACTCAAACAGCCAAATCTCATCTTTATCTGCCAAGAAGCCTGACGTTAACACTCTCCTGGAGGAAAATTAGAAATGGCCATCCCAGGGGAATCTTAATTTTAATTAATTAAATTCATCTTCCAGATGAATTTATTTTGCAAAATGGAAGGAAAATAATCAGAGGTGACTTATATGCAAGTTTTCTACTTCTGGAATCACCCTCAGTTAACCAGTGAATGCTAAAAGCAGTGTTATACTGGCTAATGTCTATGAAATGAATACTTACCATTTAAAAGGTAAGGATTTTTCCCCACACTCTCCCCTCACCTCTAATTTTTCCTTTTAATTTACCTCCACTCATTCTTAGCCTTAATATTGTTCTTACCACTTTTAGGAACATGCCACCATAACTTTGGCATCCCTAGAAGATTCAGATAGATGCTCCTTGACCTTCCTCTGAGGTATAGAGGACAGTCCCTATTTAGAGATTTAGAAGAGGGAAAGTAGCCCTTAACATTGACTTTAGGGTGTCCTTGCTTTTTAAATTACATTACAAAGGAACTACATTACAAAGGAACTAAGTTTTTTTTTTTTTTAGGATATTATCATATGTATATATGCATATATAAACAATTAGGGAAGATAGAAGTTATGAATTCTAACGAGAACAATCCAAGTTCATTGGAGGTTTTGGAGGAAAAAATAGGCAGTAATATGATTTGATTAAATTATGTTCTCAAAATAATTTTTAAGAAAGAAACAGAGCTTTACCAAAAATCTGGATTAATATTTAGAGGACTTCCTACAAATAAATACTCCCTGTGACTAAATATGGATGGATATTAGGCTAATTCTAGACAAGGCCTGACCCGACCCTCCATAGAGGAAAGGATAATAGTATAAAAGACAGTTTCCCCTGGAAATGACTCCCATGCATCC
Source organism: Meriones unguiculatus (assembly GCF_030254825.1). Classification (NCBI taxonomy): domain Eukaryota; kingdom Metazoa; phylum Chordata; class Mammalia; order Rodentia; family Muridae; genus Meriones; species Meriones unguiculatus. Next base: position 51,613,048 of record NC_083363.1, read on the forward strand.
GTCAACAAACACTCCAATGTAATAAATTCCACTGGTGCATGGCCAGTAACAGTAGTGGGAGCTTCCTAGAATAACAGGTTAGAGACATAGCATAAGAACCATTTTTCTATTGCAAATGGGAGGGGCAAAAGCAGGCAAGAATAAAGCTCAATAATACTCTACTGGCTATGGTCTCCAAAAGGAGAATGAGCCCACCATTACCTTCACCCAGAGGTAATCAGAAAACACATAAATGGGCCGAAGGTCATCTGAGGAGGTTTCTTGAAGGGCAAATTTTTAACCCAGTCTTCCCCAGGTGGAAAATAAAAACAGAAAAGTCTTGTGGCCAAACTTATTATCCAGACTATCACATCAGTGTCTTACAATCAAGGTTATAAAAGAAGGACAATGGTCGTCATGATTCATTGTGCATCACAGGAGTCACCCAGAGAAGCGCTATCCTGAAATTCTCCTCTAAAGTATGTTATCTTTGTAAATTTTTATGAAGCTTTCAGAAGAAATGGTCACTAAAAGAGGGGGATAAAAGAGATTTGGTGTCCCCCTCTCAAAACCATGCTTTATTTGTACCAGCAACCAGTTGAAAGACAAATGTCTCCAGAGCTTCAAGCCCAGAGACTATCTCTCTCACCTGAGTACTGGTGTACCTCATATCTTGCTCTCTAGATTCCTAGCTCACTACTCCAACTTATGGAGACCTGGAGCATCTTACATGTAGGATACGAACAATTTCTTAATGACTATGGGATCTCAGTTCTCCATATCGTGTATTTCTTCTGGTCCATGTCCTAGACAATGCTCAGGTATACCTGGCCAATATGTAAAATAGTATTTTATGCAATCTCTTGCCTGCCAATGGGGGAGGGTACTTTTTTCCATTACCTTTTTTTCATAGACCTCATGATTTCCACTCCTGTGTTGAGTAGAGACATTTTTCCCAATCTCAGGTAGAATTAGTCCTAAGGGTGGGACCTGACAGATGAAGAAATGATAGGCCTAACCACAGCTGCCATGCCAGTATTGACAATATGAAGAACCCATTTCCTCCCACTAAAAAGAGTATCTATTCAAGCCTGAGACAGTAAAGACAGAAATTCAAATTTATTATTCTGTCTCTTAAAATGCAGGAATGCTTGAGGGAATTCTCCAGCCCCATAACTTACCTATATTGGAAGCCTGAAAAGGAATTAATAAATGGAGATTAATGGAGTTCTTTCTGCTAATCAGTGAGGCTCTTAGCTTCTTTCACTCTATGTTAAACAAACCCTGCACTGCCATGACTCATATCCAACTTACTATCTTTCTCAGAAGGAGGATGCCTTTTTTTTCTGTATTCCCCACATCCTACCAGTTAACCTATATTTGTTTTCCATGATGCAACTTATTAGAAAGGACAAGTCATTATTGGGGAGGTCCTCTTCCCTTACTATCTGACCCTAGCCTATCAGGTCTCATCTGGACAGTCTGGATCATCTTTCTCTGTGGCCTTGTAAAGCCACCCTTTCAGAGGGAGGTGATAAAGAGCAGGCAGCCAAGTTCATTCCCCAGACAGCCCCTGTTCCTCTTACTAAGGAACCCCTATGGAGGACACTAGGGGGGTGGTAAGAGGGAGGGAGGATGGGATTGGGAGGAGATGTGGGAGGCGTCTACAGCTGGAATACAAAGTGAATAAATTGTAATAATTAAAATATAAAATAAAGAAAGAAAAGTCAGGACAAGCCACTTAGACAGTCCTACATCAGGGGTCCAGGGACTCTCCTGTTCTGTTTGAACTGATCTTTACCCAGGATATCAGATCTGGTCATGTCTTTATACAACTTGACTTCAATTTGTGCATTAAGTATTGTTTGTAAGAAATCTAAAGAAAAACTTTCCAAGGGAACTGAGTCCCAACTTAATACTCTATTTAAAAGGGATAAGTAAAAGTTGTTTTTTTTTTTTTTTCAAGAAAATTTTAACTATGCAAAACTTATCCATTCCCTTGGGCCATAATCTAGATCTTTTCTGAGATCAATGGTCTTCTGGTGGACCAAGATTCCTGCATTTTCAAATCTGGCAAGTTTCCTTATCTCCTTTCTTAAGATGTTCTCCAGTTTTTCTGGTGTGAAGCCTGGGTAACCGCACTTTTTCCTTCTAATTAAAATAGACATGTATTCCTGTAGGGGAACTACCAACTAATTCAACTCTGATTTTCTCTCTCTGTAATTGAAAGGAAGATATCTCCTAGGATCTTAACTGTGCCATCTGGTCAACCTAGCAATCCGACTGGGATATTTTAGGATACTTTAGCAAAAAAACTTTATTCTGTAGTTAAGTACTGGCCAGAGTGCCTGAGTACAAGTGTAACAGTAGGGCTTCTGTCCCTTATAGTACATAAGTTGACTCTTGAAAAGCCTCCTACGTACATATATATACACCCATGACATCAGCGAAATACTTGACTCCAAGGGAAACTTACAGCTATCAGAAAATATAACGATAATGATATCAGGCTCTCCTAATGGAAGTACCTGCAGAGACCCTTAAAGACTTCAAACTCTTAGCCCTTCTACTTAGCTTCCTGATGAGGAAAGCTTTGGGCATTTATATCAAAAGGTCTTTCGAGAAGAGCTTCCTGCTAGTCTGGATTTTAATGGCCACACTCTGGAAAATCCCATCTCTGTGCCATCATAGGAGTTCCATTGTACAGAATGGGACTTGGAAGGCAGGAAAAGCAGTGGCAACAATATATGACACTCTAGGATAATAGGGGCCAATCATTAGAGTTTAGATCCTAACAAGGCTTTTGACCCTTAGTGAAAGGAAATGGGTAAATATTTATAGTTTCCAAATATTTAGGTAAACTGCAAATGTGTATGCTTTATACTTCATGTGGTCATCAGGAAGGAGAGGTTTGCTTATCACTTGGCCACAGTGGACTTAGAGAGGAGCAGGGAGGAGTTGAGGAGGGAAAAGACTCTCCTAACACAGGCCTATTCTACTCCTACTCCCTCCAAGATGCAGGATGCCAAAGGACAGGCCTGCATCCTTGATCACTGAGGATCGTGAGTTACATCTGAAGGGTGCTCCTGGTTGTATTTTCCCTTAATCTTGAAGCCTTTCCATTTTTTTTTCAACAATATACCACCTGGACAGAGGAATCTCTTCAGCTACTTGTGAGAATGTAAATAGGAAACAGGATATAAAAAATTATGTATAAGTCACTGGTTCAGGGACGTAATGTCTGTCAAATGAAAAGTCTTTATAACAATTGCCTGCCTCAAAGTGGCACACAAGGACAGAAACAACCAGGGAGAAGGTTATCAAGCGTATTTACCTGACAGAAGGAAACCATTTATTCACTGAATGTGTCAGGAACTTTTCTTGCAAAACAGAACAGTCACTGGAAGTAATAAAGGCCCATTTTGAATGAGGTCTGAATACTGCAGAACATAGAAAATGACGATTGGCTGGCCTTCAAAATTGAAATCCCTCAGATGGACTCTGAAAACACAACTTAACCTCTATTGTGTCTGACATCCCCAGTTTTCCAAAAATACAGAAAAAAATATAAATGTTAAGATTTTAAGATATCTCACTTAATTGATTCGAGAATCCAGAGTCTTTCTGAAAATCCTAAGATTTTTTTTTTTTTTTTTTTAGTTTTGGTCCATTTGAGGAGTTTACAGGGGTCATCGTCTTCTCAGAACTCTAGAAGAATCATCTAGGGGAAAAGACATGGAGGCTTCTTCCATCCTGTCCTTGAGATCTAATTCTGATCACGGCTTTCTGATCAAAGCAATCAAGGAGACCACTCTTCCTGAGACACAGTTGGGAGAATCTTTATCTATTTTATCCACACCTAATACCACCCCAAGGTAAATTTTTGGCATTGCATGCAGCTCCCACTTGATTCTAAATTGTCTTTGCAGTGGGAGCTGAATCCTACTCCTGTAAGACCCTGGAGTACTTTACTCTTCAGGTAATGCTCACCAAGATAATAAGAGGAGTAATCCACTCCTATGCCTGTCCCTTTCCCTTCGTGGAGACTGCTGGTGGGACTATAAATTCTCTCTCTCTCTCTCTCTCTCTCTCTCTCTCTCTCTCTCGATATATATATATACATATATATATATATATATATATATATATATATCCTTCTCTTCCTTTCTTCATTCCTCCCTCCTTCCCCCTTTCTCTGACAATTATTGCTCAATAGATTGTCACATCCCTACCTTACTTCACCAATGCCTTCTGTCTATCATAGATATCATTACAAAATAAAATCAAAGGTATACAAACCCATGATACCAAGTTCATGTGAAAAGGTTATTTTAGGACACAACTCAGATCTTCCTTCCCAGGTCAAAGGATATGAAATTAATTGGCATATCTTTCTTGTAACTGTGCTCTCTGTTTTAGAATCTGAATATCTTGCTATTCTGTATGTTTAGATAGCTCATCAATTTTCTCTTCTCTTCCTTCCCTTCTCTTCCTTTCCCTTCTACTTCTTTCTTTCTTTCTTTCTTTCTTTCTTTCTCTCTCTCACACACAGAAAGGCTTCATTAAATATTGTAAACAGCAAATAATATAATAAAAGGGATACTTTGAGTGCTTATTTCTTTTTTATTCTACTTAATTATCTGATAATGGAAGCAAATTAAGTCATTTCACAGTATTATGTGTATCAGAAACTTAAAAGCAACACTGAAAAATAAAAAAAAAGTAAAAAATATTTTAATTTTACCATGGCTATGAAGACTTCAGAATTTCTATGCAGATAAAATTTTTGGAAGGAAACAATATTTCCATGAAATCACATTTGCACAATAAAGAATTTACCTTCCTCTGAACAGTAACTTTTCTAGAGAAGCAGCTTTCTGTGTGTCACTGAGTAGATTGCTAGAGAATATTTTCTTTGATGCTCTGAATCTATCTTTTGCCCCCATTCTTCCCTCTTGAAGCATATTGTCTAACCTTTTCTTGTTTCATTTTAATGTGTAAATAAATGATTTACACAGTTGTACCTATTCCACTGCAGATAGCAATCTGCCCGAGATGTTTCTGGCACTTCTATTACTTCTTAAGGGAGTATCATCAACTTATTTTGAATCAAATTGCAAAACCATTTCCTAGTGTCAAGTGAGGTGACCCCCTTTCATGCAGAGTGGCCTGTTTGCTTTTATGAGACTATCTTTTCTGGCTCCTCTTGAACAGAGCTTTTATTGAAGTTTCATAAAATAACAACTCCTTGAACCAACACTTTTTGCATATATTTTCAATGTGGTCAGGTTTCCATTAAACACCTGCTCCTTTGATTCTATTGAACTAATCTCATAGTTTTTGGTAGATTATAATTACATTTATTTATCAATAAATATAGGCCATTAGAGCTCCTAGTTATTAGCTGTACTCTTCAAGTTAATTATCAAATTGTGATGCCCTAAGAATGGTCTGAAGGAAAGTGGTTGCATTTGCTAAAATGGGAAAAAATTAATAGTGCTTGGCTGATTGTAATGAACTTGTCCTGTTTACATAAGTTACCGTCAAATTTGTAACTTAAACTATAAAAAACTATAATTTTATAGGTGTGGTATTGCAGATTCTAAAAGGAGGATTTCATGAGAGATCTACACATACAGGTTGTTGAGGAATCTGTTCTTCACGTTTCTTGCATCTGTGTGCCACCCAAGCCCCTTGGTTCATGGTTACCTCCCAGAAATGGCAACTTTTGGCACCTGCTTCATTGCATCCTATTTTCCATAAGTTACCTGTTTGGATCCTGCTACATAAACTCTCACAGTATGGAGTCCACCAGTATAGCTCAGAACACTCTCCATACAAGTACCTTTATCTTAGCTGTATCTTCAAAGTCTAGACAAACAAACAAAACAACAATAACAAAAACATTTGTAGATTCTATAAATATCACAAAGTGAGGACTTTAGGTGTAGAGACTATTATCTCTTTAACAATGGAGAATATTGATTTTGCAACATTTATTAGATACAAAGTAGATGTCTGAGTGAGAGATGCATGACCACATCAGAAGTTTACCAGAGAATTAGATACTGTGATTATATGTGGAAAACACAAGTATACAAGTCATATTTGAAGCTCCAGAAGTAAGAGTAAGATAAGGATTGCTATGAGATCATAATAGCATAATAACTAATAACTTCTATTATTGCTATGATTAATGTTTTATATATATATATATATATATATATATATATATATATATATATATATATTGAATGACATGCAACAATATCACCTGCCTGATAATGTCTTAGTAAAAGTAAAATAAAAATGTAAGTACTCACTAAAAATGGATAACAGGTAGAAACCATGGTGAAATATAAATAAGGCTAGAAGTGTTTTCAAAGCAAAGACTCATGACCAAACCTTTGGCAGAGTACAGGGAATCATAAGAAAGAAGGGGAGTTAGTCTGATGGGGAAAGGATAGGAGCTCCACAAGGACCAAATATATCTGGGCACAGGGTCTTTTCTGAGACTGACATTCAACCAAGGACCATGTATGAATATAACCTAGAACCTCCGCTCAGATGTAGCCTGTGGTAGCTCAGTAACCAATTGGTTTCCCAAAGTGAGGGGAACAGGGACTATTTCTAACAGGAACTCAATGACTGGCTCTTTGGTCTCCCCACCCCCGAAGGGAGGAGCAGTCCTGTTAGGCCACAGAGGAGGGCTTTGCAGCCAGTCCTGAAGATACCTGATAAAACAGGATCAGATGAATGGGGAGGAGGTCCCCCCTATCAGTGGACTTGGAAAGGGGCACGGTGGAGATGAGGGAGGGAGGGAGGGACTGGGAGGGAATGAGGGATCGGGACACGGCTGGGATACAGAGTTAATAAAATATAACTGATAAAAAAAAGAATCATACAAGATAACTAAAAAAAAAAAAGAATGTAAATAATCATATTACTAAAATGGAATAGTATGTGTGCATGTGTATTTGTAAAGCAAAGTAAATAAACTTACTTAGGTGTCCCTGCTTTATATTTTTTTATATTGCATTATTATTATTTCATAGCTCTGAGGATATGGAATAAGTCATAATTTATATAGCCTCAAAATAATCACCTTTCTCAGAAGTATACATGCACAACTTTTATCTGAAATATAAGAGAGTTTAGCACACAGGAAATTTAGTTGTCATGTGTATGTAAAGAATTTGGGGGGCAGCTAAGAACAAACATAGTTGGTTTTTGTTCTCTTGTGTCATAACAGTGAATTGATCAAATTAATGAATGTTTCATTGTTTATAAATTCCTGACAATGTGGATTCTGGCTTTATGGAAACCGGTTGTTTCCAAGGTCATATTTGAAATGCGCACCCTCGTTTACTCTCTTGTGTTATTTTGAGCAAAGAACTATACTTAGTCCGTGCCAATATTTTCCTCTGTAAAGATAAGAGAAACATCTTAGCTCTTTGTGGGTTAAATGATAAAGTATTTCTTCAACACATAGGCAACCTACAAAAACTGGATGTGCACAAGTTTTCCCATTAAATGATTATATATGTAATATTAATTGAATGTAGCTAGCTTGAATTATATAGAATATTGTGATGTATGACTGTAACTTGAAACGTATTAAAGTTTTTAAATTAATAGTAATAAACTACCTGTGATTTTGAAGCAAAAAAAACAAAGTGAATAAAGTGTAAAAAATATGAAATAAAACATATTTTATATTTGTAAAATAAATAAATAAATAAGTAAGGCTAGAACCTGTGAACTGCTAAGTTTGCTTAGAAAGTATAAGGGATATTTGGATTCCATTAAAGAAGAATAAAAACAGAAGGAGGGCAGAAAATGGGAAGATGGTTGAGAACAGAGTCTTTCAAGGTTGCTATTTTTATATTTCAAATTTTATATTTCAAATTTTTCAGTTGCTATTTAAAAATCATTTCAAATATTGGAGTCAGTACAAACTTAGTGACAAAACCTGATAGTAGTGGGTTCCAGGAAACAGAAGAAGAGGGGATTGCTGAAAAACAATAGAACCTTTTACATGTGGGTTCTTATTTTAAGCAAAGAAAGGAAATGAAGTGACTACAGGTGATAGAAATCACTGATGTTTCATAATAAGGAGAATGTTGGAGAATATGCAGTCATGGAAATAGTCTAATAGGATAAAGAAAGAGATTTAATGTTGCAGGTAAATGTGAATGAGGTGAAGGGTTATGTCTATGATGTAACAGGTAGTGACCTGTTCGAGCAGAATGCTGGAAACTGGTCTTTCACAGGGTTCTCATTGTTCTCAAGCATGGTTCTCAAATATGTGGAAATTCTGCCTTTAATGTCTTTTATTTTGCAAAACAATACTAAAATATCAAAATCTTTCTAAAACATCAGACAGTACATTGATTTGGGAAATATAGCCTTTTCTGTTTTTTTATTAATTTTTATTTTTTATATTAATCACAGGATATTTACTTTGTAATCCAGCCATAGCCCCCTCCCTCATTCCCTCCCAATCCTACCCTCCTTCCTTCATCTCCCCCCTACCCCTTTCCAAGTCCACTGCTAGGTGAAGTCTTCCTCCCCTTCCATCTGACCCTAGCTTATCAGGTATCTTCAGGATTGGCTGCCAAGTCCTCCTCTGTGACCTTGCAAAAGACTGTTCTCCCTAAGGGGGTGGGGAGGTAAAAGAGCTAGTCGTTGAGTTCATGTCAGAAATAGTTCCTGTTCGCCTTACTAGGGACACCCACTTGGATACTGAGCTACCATGGGCTACATCAGAGCATGGGTTCTAGGTTATATCCATACATGGTCCTTGGTTAGAAAGAGGACCCAGAGTAAGATGATCAATCCTCACTTAGAAATACAAATGGGATGGACATGGAAAGAAGGCGAATGAATACAAGTAACAGGACAGGAGCCTACTGCAGAGGGCCTCTGAAAGACTCTATCTAGCAGTGTATCAAAGCAGATGCAGAGACTCCTAACCAAACCTTCAGCAGAGTGCAGGGAATCTTATGAAAGAAGGGGGCATTAGTATGACCTGGAAAGGACAGGAGCTCCACAAGGACAAAATATATCAGGGCATGGGGGCCCTCTATGAGACTGTTTCTCCAACCAAGGACTATGCATGGATACAGCCTTTTCTGTTTTTTTAAGGGACTTTTTGGAGCTGCCTTATTTTAAGGAATCTCTGTAAATTTACTCTCCCCTGATATTCAAGACTTTTTTCATACTTTTTATTCATGCTCCATAATTAATCACTTTTATACTGTGCCTTCTCTTAATCTACTTTCCCTCCATCTTATTACTCAGATACATGTTACGTGTTGTCTACCTCCACTACCCACTGAATCTAGTTTTACATTGTATGAGTTGTCTTCTAGCTGCAAAATCTAATGTACAGTGTTCAGCTTCTGCAGTTTTGGGAAGTACTATAATGCACTTGGCATTCTCTCTGTGAGCTTCAAGTTCATGTTCCCTTTGCTGTTTGATCTTCAGTCACAAAGATTCACTCTCCTTTTTCCAAACATCTATTCTCATTTTTTTTTTGTGAGAATCAAGTGTGTCTTTGTGTCCTTCTATGCTTGATTCTGTCTAATGATTTTTTTTTTCTTCAAAGCTGTTCTGAGAGTTCATTCTGTGGATCTTATTTTTATCTCTGAAAGGTTTATAAATATATACCAAGTCTTAACATTTTCTTCATTTTGGGACATATATACACTAATGTTTCCTGCCCATACAAGTAAGAAAGGCTCAGAATCTACCACATTTTAAATTTTTTCACATAGTACTTATACTGTACTGTATTTGAATTACAACTAATATCCAAATCATGAACTAAAAATGCATATCAATGATGGCTGCCATTCTTTCCAAAGTACTTGTCCCATCATTTATTCTGACAAATGTTTTCCATTACCTTCATTGTGTTTGATTTCCTTTCTGATTCTATATTTAATGATGCTGTTCAGACTTATATTTACACCAGAACAATTTACTTATGATGTGATTGTTCTACGTGTAATTTGTCATTACAAAGGAGATTAATTTTAGATTTTTTTTCCTACTAGGGAAGGAACATTTAGCCTAAACACCCACAACTAATATATGTGAAGTTCAAACTCTGAGTCATGTGATTAGGAAATTGGGGGCCTTTAGGAATAAAATCAGTCATTATAGTAAACTGCTAATAATAAGAGTCATACACAAGTGACAGGCTCTCTGATCACCTCCTCCTGATTGGTACTGCCTTCCCAGGCCACAGAGGAAGACAATGCAACCAGTCCTGATGAGACCTGATAGGCTAAGGTAAGAGGGAAGGGGAGGAGGACCTCCTCTGTCAGTGGACTAGGGGAGGAGCATAGGGTGAAAAACAGTATGGTGTGTGGGTGTGGGAGGAGATAAGGGAGGAGGCCACAGCCAGGATACAAAGTGAATAAGTTATAATAAATGATTAGAAAAAATTTTAAAAAGTGTCATACACTATATGATCTTTCATTTCTTTGTGTGTGTCCTTAATTGTTTTCTTCCTCCTCCTTTCCATAACTTGCTCCCAGTAAGGCTAAGAGACTCAGTGAGAATGACTATAAACCAGAAGACTGACCTATTGGCAAACATCTGTAATCTCAGCACCAGGGAGCCTGAAGCAAGAATCTCACAAATTCAAGTGCGGTGTAGGTTATAAAATAAGCGTTAGTCTCCTAGTGTAAAACTCTATTTCAAACAGCAACCCCCTAAAACAAAAACCAGCCAAACAAACAAAAAGTAGCCATGTCCTTACTCAACACATGAATTCTTTCATATCATAATCGATGACTTCCAAGACTCTGGTCCCCCCAGAATCAACCATTTCTTGATTAGTCCACCAAGTCAATTATTGTTTTGCTACTAAATTTTCACTTATGATAATGCTTTGAAAACATGGTCTCTATTTTTCTCTCTGTGTAAATTTCTTCTGATTTTGATTCAATGATACTGAACTTTATATACATGTTGGTAATATTCTTTCCCTCAGGAGCCTAAAGCTAGTCTACCCAGTCTTCATAACATCGTGATGACAATCGAAAGCATGCTTTTTACCAAAGGTCAAACTGTGAAATTGAGTTTATTGGGCTTATTTACAGAATATTTGTAACAGGTTTCTGGTAAGAATTTTGATGACCTCAACAGAACATACTGGAATATCCTCACCCAGCCTGGATGAGGGCTTCCCACTACCTGCAGATATATGCTCGCACTAGAAGATATTTTTTTCCATCAGTTTTACCTGATTATATTATTTTCTTTTAAAGAGGATCATCTTCACTTTTCTTACCTTGCTAACGTCCTTATTCACCACTCAGTTCAAATAGTAACTCTTTCTGAAAGCCCTTCCTTAAAACTCAGATCATGATATCTGTATTATCATTCTCACAGAGACAATTGCATTTATGTTATTTCTCCACTAATAATTATGACTGTGCCCTTTTGACAAAATTATAATGTTACTGCTCACACTTCAGTGCAGGCTGCAGTGTTCAATACATTGTACGAAGTAAAAGTGACGCTAAGTTTGCTGACTGTGAATATTCATTTAGGATCTTACTGTTTATAGAGTTGTGCCCTATCTAGGACAAGTGGTATCATTTCTGTTTATAGTAATATTTCTGTCTCCTGTTCAAAAGCTTCTGTTAAATATAGATGCTTTCAGCCCACTTCAAATTAAATAATGATGTTTAGAATAATAGCAAAGATGCAAACACAAACAAGTATTAAGTAACACGATGTTTTAACATATATTGATACCACCCGGAGATACTTACATAATGTTAGCAATATAAAAACCTGGACCTTACAGGGTTCAAGGATTTTGCTAAAACCACGAAGCTAGCAAGCCAGGGACTCAAGCAGAACCTGTGACATACTGCTTCACTCTGAACATGAAAAATTTAACCCATTTTAAAAACCATGTCAAGCTTCTTCCTACGATTGTATCAGGTAAAAGCAACTCCTGTACTTGGTCCCTTATGATTTATTCATTTTTATTCTATTTTGTTCAATACCCTGCATTAGCATTATAAAATATGTACTTATTCTCTCAGACTATGCTTTGTGTCATCATGTATGTTTAGACTGACATAATTCATTGTCTTTAATTTTCCCCCTTTAGACATAATTTAGGAAATTTTCATTGGTCCGTATCTAAGCACTGATTCTCATCTGAATATTCCAGGACACCTGTTCAACAATTTTGAAGTAAATAAGATGGAAGAGAAGGAATCGTTTAATTTTGCCAACATCCAGGTTGAGGCAACAAGAAAGCTCTAGGAATATTGGTGTCCAGCAATGGGTCTGCTTACCTAGGCCAATTTTCTCTTCCTAGGGTCCAAGTTTTTTCCGTTGAGAAACAAGAACACAGTCATCAATTTGCTTCTTATCAATCCCATAGAAGACTGGGTAAAGAAACATCCATAGAACAACTTTAGGCTGCAGTTAGTTTTTGTCCAGAATGTATTATTTAAGTGATCCAGAAAGGGTTGGTACAGAAATACACGTTTAATTTTACTTTTTTGTTTGTTTGTTTATATGTGTTTTGTGTCTTGAGAATAAACAAAAGGAGAAAACGTAGCAGCTGCTGGTTCAGTCAAATGCCTGGAGTTGGGGGAAAGGACGAAACTCCTGATAAAGGAGGCCGGAGTCAGCAACTCCCCAAGACTGACAGCAGTGCTACTGCTAATAGATGAAAGTCAGGGATAGTGAATCGATGTCGGGTGAGAAGAACAGCTCTCCATCAGGGTTGCCCTGCGCTTCACGGAATTGGCAAAGGAGCCCTTCTCACAAAGCTGCACAGTGCCCCGGAACTAAGGAAGTGCTAAGGTGAGAGGATGCTGAATTATCTTTCCACAAGTCTACCACTGTGGAAAGGATATTGAGAGTGGCTCATACTAACCTTAAACTAGATTGAGAATAGAGAGTATTAAACAAAGTGGAAAAGGCCACTGCTATCCTCCATCCTCAAACCATCACCTCAGTTGTTGAAAAAAAAAAAGCCACAGATGTAAAGCCACAGAATGTATGTATATGTCTAGGCATACAGGTTTTGTGAATTTTCTTTGAAACAGCGTATTTTGCTCATTAATAAACATTTACTGAAGCCCTAGAATGAGGAACACCAGACGCATATTGGTTATGTGCTACCTGATTTTGGAGTAGAGAAGCATAAGAGACTAAATAAGAATCAACTACAAACAAATTTGTATATTGTGTTTAGATGAGTGAAGGGAAATATAGTAAAAGGGGAGAGCTGTGATGAAGGGAGGATGCTGGAAGATGAGTAGATAAGGAAGTTAGGCGAACAAACCCTAAGAAAGGCTCATAGCACATATGCAAAACAGGGTAGCTAGAATTTAAGCCCTCTTAGTAGGAACACTCCGTTAGATGACCCTCAGAAGCAGGAAAGGACTAAGCATGTGGGTTTGAGGACAATAGGGATCTTTGAGTAAGGCAGGGGTGCAGTCATAGACTCAGCCAGAGTACTGGAAGAAAAAGATCATACAACACACTGAAACAAGTTTGAATACAATCTAAAATTAATGCTTAGTGTGTGCAGCTTTGGAGAACTTACTTTTCTGTACTTCAGTTTTTACCTGTAAATATCAAAACGCTTACTTTTGGAGACTGATGTAGGTATTAGATGACCTAACAAAATGCAAAGGGATGTGATAAGAGTTGTATTAAATATATAACCCTAATTGAGGGCCCTGTGACACTTGTTAAAATAAAAGAACAGATGCCCACAAATACCCTTTAACTGATACACAAAAGCCAAGGTAAATACCCACATGTACATACAGAGAAAATAAAGAAACCTAGTTAAAAAAATCAAAGAAACGAATGATAAAATAGAAAAAAGATATGTAGTGTTGTAAAATATGCTTAAATGTGAAATATTATCCACAGATTCTTTAATATACTTTATCCAGTTTGTACTCCCCTTTCTTGCTATTACTGTTTGTGAATTATTTAATCTTACCTGACTCTTTGGTATAAAACTATGTTACTTAGGTAGTAATAAAAATATGACAAAAAGGGGGAACTGTAGAGAGCTGCGGAATGCTATGCCTTAAAGATGGAGCTGGTTTCCGCCTTCCACCTTCCCGATGGTGAGTGCTCTCTGTCATGAACAATTCCACATTTGGCTAAGGCTGAGGATCTGGCTTGCTTCCACGTATGTGGACCTATCTGCATTGCCCACGTGGCATGCTGAGGTTGGCTACCCAGAGGCTATTTAAAGTGGGCTGGCTTTCCCCAGGGTCCGAGGATTGTTCAAGGATCCTGAATAAACTGCATTGAAAAAAAAAATATGACAAAAGCAATGCTATTTTCAGGAAGATTTATTAATTATCATACCAAGACAAAAATTACTAATTTCTTACTCAACAGAACTTTGTAAAAACCAAGTATCTGTCTACCAATTTTTTAGGGATTGGAAAAACAAGGTACAATAAATTCTAGTTTTGGAGGTTATGGTATTTTATAAAATTTGAATTAGTTGAAAGTTAAGTGCTTATGAGATAATTGCCCCAAAAATGTCAGGTCACTTTTAATCATGCCTCAATATTATCCTCTCTGCTTCTCCTCTTCCTCCTTCTCCTTCTCCTCCTCCTTCTTCTTTATATGTAAGCAACATGGCTTTAAGGTTTCCTCACCTTGTCTGAATTCCAGAAAGGTTTGTAGCATATTCTAAGTTGTGACATCCCAATTCTTTAGGTTTACATTAGAAAATTTATAATTGTAAATTCTGTCTCTGCTCCTTTGAGATGTAAATATTCATTAAAACTTTCATCCAATTTTGTGATTTAAGAATATCTTAAGAACCTAGGAGCTGTGCCTATAAAAGAAATGCTGTTATGAAAGTCAGTACAGATGGAGATGAGGGAGGGAGGGAGGGACTGGGAAGAATGAGGGATCGGGACATGGCTGGGATACAGAGTTAATAAAATGTAACTGATAAAAATAAAAAAAAAAAAAAGAAAGTCAGTACAAAAGAGTAGTCCTGGTCTCCTAGGTAACCAAGAAAGATGCATGAAAAACAGAAGGGAAAATATGTACTTTTAAACTTCAGGAACCACACAGTGTGCCCATTAGTCTATTAGGCTTCTTTCAAAGCTCATCCCACCAAGAGAATTCCCCCTGCTTCTTTGTTTCAGATAGAATAATGTTGTCTTTTCTTTATTACAAAAGCCTAATAGAAGTCATTATTATTTCTTTAAATTTATTTGCTATAGTTATTTTTCACATTGATAGCTGTATCCAATAGATAATTAATGTTTCATAAACAATTGTCTTTAGAATTTTGACATCCTATCAAAAGAAAATAAACGGGTATGTAATAGATGATCCCTAAGTCCATGTTCATGACAGTGTCAGTGAGAACAAGTTTTTTTAATTAATTTTATTTTTATTTTTATTATTATTTACGTGTTATTAACTCTCTATCCCACCTATATCCTGCTTCCCCTCATTCCCTCCCAATCCCACCCTCCCTCTCTCATCTTCTCCCAGCCCCTTTCAAAGTCCACCGATTGGGGAGGACCTCCTCCCCTTTCATCTGACCCTGTTTTATCAGGTATCTTCAGGACTGGCTGCAAGGTCCTCCTCTGTGGCCTGGCATGACTGCTCCTCCCTTGGAGGGGTGGGGAGGTCAAAGAGCCTACCATTGAGTTCCTTTCAGAAATAGTCCCTGTTCCCCTCACTTTGGGAAACCAATTGGTTACTGACCTACCACAGGCTACATCTGAGCGGAGGTTCTAGGTTATATTCATACATGTCCTTGGTGGAGTGTCAGTCTCAGAAAAAACTCCTGTGTTCAGATATATTTGGTCCTTGTGGAATGCTTGTCCTTTTCACGTCATACTAACTCCCCCTTCTTTCATATAATATTTTTATTTTTATTAATTACAGTTTTTTAACTTTGTCTCCCTCCTGTAGCTCCTTCCCTCCTCCCCTCCTAATCTCACCCTACTTCTTCCCACCTGTGCCCCTCCCCCAGTACAATGAAAAGGGAGGTCCTCCTCCCCTTCCCTCTAGATCCTAGTCTATCAGGTCTCATCAGGACTGTCTGCATTGTCTTTCCCTGTGGCCTGGCAAGGCTGCTCCCCCCCTCAGGGGGAGGTGATCAAAGAGCAGGCCAATCATTTCCTGTCAGAGACAGTCCCTGTTCCCATTGCTATGAACCTACTTGGATACTGAACTGCCATGGGCTACCTCTGTGCAGGGGTTCCAGGCCATCTCTATGTGTGGTCCTTGGCTGGGGTGATCAGTCTCAGAAAAGACCCCTGTGTCCAGACTTTTTGGATCTGTTGCTCTCCTTGTGGAGTTCCTGTCTTCTCCAGGTCTTACTATTTCTCACTTCTTTCTAAGTTTCCCTGCACTCTGCCCAAAGTTGGCTATGAGTCTCAGCATTTGCCTCTGCAGGGCAGAGCCTTTCAGGGGCCCTCTGTGGTAGGCTCCTGTCCTGGGGAACAAGTTTTTTTTCTTCATATCTAAAACTTAGAGAAACAAAGTAAGTGGAATTTTCCACCATTATTGACTGGCAGATAAAACTGTAAAAATAATTGTTAAATCTTTTTTTGTTGTTTCGGGCTTTTGTTGCTGTTTTGTTTTGTTGTTTATTGTTGTTGTTTTAATTTTAGACACATGGTTTTTCTATGTAGCTTTCGCTGTCCTGAACTTACTTCTTAGACCAGGCTGCTGTGAACTCACAAAGCTCAACCTATCTCTGCCTCCCTGAGAGCTGGGATTGCAAGCCTGTACCACTGTGCATGACTTAATTATTAAATCTTAATATCTGACAAAATTAAAATCCGAGAACAATTGATCTCAAAGACTGTTTGGATAATATATCCATATGTGCTTATACGTTTACAGCTTGTGAGTGAAGATTCCAGAGCAGTGATTCTCAGACTGTGGGTCAAGACCCTTTTGGTGATTGCATATCAGATATCAACATTATGACGTGTAACAGTAGCAAAATTATACTTGTGAAGTAGCAATTAAATAATTTTGTGGATGAGAGTCACCACAACATGAGGAACTTTATTAAAGAGTCTCAGCCTTAGGAAGTTAGAGAGGCCATGATCAAGAGATTTATCTTCTTAGATTTCAGGGAACAGCAAGTGTACTGGAAATGTGCTGTTAAATGATTTTTCCTCTGGAAATGAAGTTATTCTAAGCAATAAGGATAATTTTAAATCTTTGCCTTTTCTCAACAAGTAGGCAATGTGAGAATTTAACTGTGGGATTTGTGGTTATTATCTTGAAATAACATGAATTCTATCAACAATTTTAAACCAAATTATCATATATATTAGACCAATTCCATATAGTAGACAATAAACAACAGTAATTTGTGGTTCCATGGTGGTTTTCTGGACCTAAAGTTTTAAGCAAAAGAAGCGTAATATGCCTCTGAGACTTAGGGTTTAGGCGGTGATGAATGAATAAATGTCAGTACCTAAACAAAAATAATCCAAACTATTAAACAGTACCCATCACTTTTCATAAGCAGACAATTGGGGCAGAGTTGGTACTAGCTAAAGAAACAAAAGTACACAACAGGAATCTAAAGCCAAGGTTTCTTGTCTTGAGTTAAGTGAGTTGACTTGGCAGCTGACATCAGTGATTTACTATCTAACAGACATCTCAGTAGCTGCACTGATTTATCTCACATATCACTAGGGAGGAGAAGATGGATTCTATCACATCTGCATGACAGTGATAAGCACAGCTCAACTTCTGAATTTATAACAGGAATAGAAAAAAATCTGTTTAAACCTAAAATTATATAAATTTTCCTTCTCTCCCTGTATAGTGTAGTTTTCTAATTCATTTTGTTCTGAAAACTTCACTAAGTAAAATTGAATAGATTAATGTTACAATTACTTTATATCTTTTGCAGTATAATACTTAAATAGCATCCAAACATTCCATAAAATCAGACTATTTGTGTTATCTAGAAAATCATCAAAATAAATTAAGGAAGAGGTTTACCTATTTTTTGTTATCAATATTAAACAAGAATTTACATATAAATGGAGAGAACAAATATATCAGTGGTGCTCTGTCACCTCTACTATGTATTTCATCATTGATATTTGCTACATTTTTTTCAAATTTGTTGCATGTTTCATTTAAGTCAAAACGCGTTACGAAGAGCTGCTTCAAGGTCTGGAAAGAAGTCTCAGAAGTTAAGAAGACTTGTAGTTCTTATGGACCAGAATAGAGCCATAGTTGGCTCCCAGCACCCACCCTGGGTAGCTCACAGTGCTCTTTAAGCCTAGCTCGAGTGGAGCCTTCACCTTTCAGAATTCTGAGAATTTTTTTTTTAATTAAGCTTCTGAGATTTAATTAGATTGTGCTAGCTTAACTTTAAAGGCCTAAAGCCCATTAGATTAGATTTCATGTGCAAGAAACTTTTTCTTAAAATATAAAAATTTGTATATAAGAATACAAAAATGATCAGATGCCTTCTTTCTAATAGCTAGAAGCAAGGTAGAGATTTACCAAAGAATAGTAATAAGATATTTTTTAAGTGAGTCATAAAAATAATGAAGGAGGGATTCACAAATAAGAAAAGCTTGCTTAAAAAAATTAAAAACTGTACCTCAATATTATGTAAATAAATAATTTTATCTGTCTAATACTAGGTAAATAAATTACCTCAGTTTTCTCTTAGGTGAATTATTAGGTGTCAGCCTTTCTCTTTCAAAAGCCCAGGGCATTATGATTACATTTTCATCATTAGAATTTTCAAATATAACTAAGCTTTCCCATTACAAAGAGTTCTCATTTAAAATGTATAAATTCTTCCATAGAAATGAATTGCTAATTCTGACTACCATCCTGTAATAAAAAGCAGAAGTAGAGGTGAAGACAAGCTTCCTGAATGGCCTCGAGGGCTGGAAAACCAACATTTGTGATCCTGCTCTTGAGAATGGTACATGAAACAACAAAACAGATGTTTTTAGTTACCAGTTTGTGAATATCAATACAGCATTACATGTACCTTTATTGATTTTTATCAATTTTAATGGGTTCACTTTGAGTAACACAAAATAGAGGAAATAGTACTCTGTTACATCTAAAAATCATTGTTGTTGTTGTTGTTTTCCCCTCAGTAACATTAATTGTTCAAAGCCCAAAGTTTAATCTTTGTAACTGAATCTGTGATCTACTCAGATAAACTTAAACTCTAGAATACGGACTACTTAAGAACAAAAACTTGAAGTGAATATTTTTGAATGCTGATTATGGAAAACAAATATCTAGGCTGGACACTTGCCACTAAATAATGATAATTTCATGAAAGTCATACAAATTCAATAATATAAGCATTTGTGGAATATACAACTTAAGTCAATCCTGACTTGTAGATATTCTGTAGGTAGTTGCCCTGTTAGAATATAGATTAAATGACTTGATTCAAGAGATATTTTGTTTTTGTTGGTGTATTTAAAAATACTAAGGGACTTAGGTTATATGTGATTACATTTAACATTATAAGAGAGTTATTGTTTTACCTAAAATAATAATATTTATTATCTGAAATACTGCATAAACAAAATAATTCAAGGGCTAAAGCAGGAAACGACGCTGTTATACCATTCCAGATGCCTTGTCAGTAAAATGAAAACCACTAATTTTGAAACCTAGCATGCGGGTTGCAGCTGCTGTTGCAAAATAATCCTGTCTTAATTACTGTGTGCCTCAATGTTCAATATCTTTGGGTGAGCAGGCATCTTTCATTAATATTTTTCTCTGTTTTTTTAATTTTTTATTTAACTTTTATTAATTACACTTTATTCATTTTGTATCCCCCCATAAGCCCCTGTTTTTTTATATATTTTATTATTATACAAAAGAAAAATGGGCTGAGAAAGAAATTAAGCAAACAACACCCTTCACAATAACCACAAATAACATAAAGTACCTTGGTGTGACACTAACAAAGAAAGTGAAAGACCTGTATGAGAAAAACTTCAAGTCTCTGAAGAAAGAAATTTAAGAAGATATCAGAAGATGGAAAGATCTCCCATGCTCATGGATGGATAGGATTAACACAGTGAAAATGGCCATGGTACAAAAAGCAATTTCAGATTCAATGCAATTCCCATTAAAATACCAACACAAGCATTTATTTATTTATTTATTATTAATTAATTAATTTATTTATTATTATTTACTATTAATTGGAGTTTATTCAATTTGTATACCAGCTGTAGTCCCTTCCCTTTTTCCCTCCCAGTTCCTTCCACCCTCCCTCATCTCCTCCAGTGCTCCTCCCCAAGTCCACTGATAGGGGAGTTTCTCCTGCCCTTCCCTCTGATATTAACCTATCAGGTCTTATCAGGACTGGTTGCATTATCAGGCCTGGCAAGGCTGAGTTCATGTCAGAGACAGACCCTGTTCCCATTACCACCAACACAATTCTTTACAGAGCCTGAAAAAACAAGTCTTAATTTCATTTGGAAAAAACAAACAAAGAAAAAAACAATAACTAAAATAACCCTGTACAATAAAAGAACTTCTGGAGGTATCTCCATCCCTGATCTCAAGTTGTACTGTAGAGGAGCAATAATAACAAAGGCATGGTTCACTGGTGTTTTGACGTTATTAATGGGAATGACACAGATTGCTGATTCATGTAAGGAAACATAGTACCAAAGGCATTAAATCAGAGATTGAGAGTATATACCATGCCCACCTTTCTGCTTCTGGGTCACCTCACTCAGGATGATCTTTCTTCGTTCCATGCATTTGCCTGCAAATTTCATGATTTTCTTGTTCCTACAGCTGAGTAGTATTCCATTGTGCAATGTGCCACAATTTCTGTATCCATTCTTCAGTAGAGGGACATCCACGTTGTTCCTAGTTTCTGGCTATTATGAATAAAGCCTCTAGGAACATAGTGGAACAAATGTCCTTGTTGTATAGTTGAGCATATTTTGGATATATGCCGAGGAGTGATATAGCTCGGTCTTGAGGTAGCACTATTCCCAGTTTTCTGAGAAAGGCCAGATTGATTTTCAAAGTGGTTTTACAAGTCTACATTCTCACCAGCATTAGAGGAATGTTCCACTTTTTCTACATCCTCTCCAGCATGTGCTGTCACTTGAGTTTTTGATCTTAGCCATTCTAATGGGTATGAGGTGGTATCTGCGATTCACTTGTTTTGCATTTCCCTGATGACTAAGGATGTTGAGACTAATGCATCAGCCAAAGACCATGCATGAGAGGACCTAGACCACCTGCTCAGATATTGCCCATGATCAGCTCAGTCTCCATATTTGTTCCCCATTAAGCAGATTATGGGCTGTCTCTGACAAGGACTCAGTGGCGGCTCTTTGATCACCTCCACCTGGCAAGGTGGCCAGAGAAAGAGGATCCAGACAGTCCTGATTGGCTGGGTCAGATATTAGGGGAGGAGTCTCTCCCCTATCAGTGATTAGGGAAACGGATAGGGAGGGAAGATGGAGGGAGGGTGGGATTGGAGGAGATAATGGGATGAGGGTGGGGGTAAAACTGGAATACACAGCAAATTAATTGTAAATAATAATAATAGTAATAGAAAAACATCAGAGATGGAGTGATTGGTAATTTAGAAAGCAAGAACACAGAAAGTACACAGAAACCACAGTTTTCTATCTGGATAACCACAATGAAATTATGGAATGACGTTAACTCTCCAATATTTTAAAGCTCAAGCAATTTTAACCGGTGATAAATGAAGAGAATTACAATGATAAGCAACATTAGTGCTCATATGTAGCTGAGATATTGTTTCCAACTATATACTCATACAATGAGTTTGATAAATTTATGAATTCAGCTTTGTAACTCAAAAATAATTGGCAAGATATATGTGGACTGAACATGTACTAACTGTATTTCTGTCCTTATTTCCCAACAGTGTAATAACTACTTTTGAAGTCTTCAAATTTCGAGGACGTAGAAAGTAGACAGCTTCTCAGCAAGGAAGGAGACAAGAAAAAGAGGCTCTTAGGTAGATGAATGCACTTTCCAATTAAACATTTGAAATGGCAGACTTCTGCTTCTTCTCCCTGAAGGGTAAGGGTGGGTTTTGAGGAAGAGATGGATTTAGTAGTGAAAACAAACACCTTTCCTTCGTTTGTTTGTCTATTCCCATGTAATCTTCTCTGGTAGCGCAAACCAGCAAGGGAAGAAGGGAATTCATCCCACATAAAAATATAAAAATTCTTGGTCTACTGAACAAACTCACATGATAGTTTTACCTGAAATGTTTGTCTCTTTGTGTGTTTTGCTCTATGTGTGTGCATGTGTGTGTCTGTGTGTGTGTGTGTTTACTGTGAGTCATAGTCAAAGTTTTCCTTTTAAGAAAAGTTGGCTAATAATTGAGATCTTGCTTTCCTTAGTTTGTAGTCATTCCTGAAACATGATTCCTGACCTCTCCATGAAAGTAGCAATTGTATTATAAGTAATTTAGAGAATAATATTTACAAAAGGTTGCCTATAAGTTAAATGCAAATCCAATTGCATATTAGCATCAACAGATGTTGGAAAGAAATCCTTCAGATACTGAGGGCTCTACGTAAAGAAACTCCTTTCATTAAGATCATTGGTGGTTGATAGCTTTCAGGTTCAAATGGTATTTATGTTGCAGTTTAGTCTTATCATATGAGGACTAACCATACCACTTTGTGTGCATAAGAAAAAAAAACATGGAAAACCAGAAAGCTTTTGAGAGTTTAATTTATAGAAGTATGAAAGATAATGAAGTCTGGAAATTTGCTATTCATATTCATATATTTTTAATTATCAATTGTTTACTTTTAAAAGAGATAAAATGATGTTACTTGGAAATGCTCATTTATCTGTTTGCTTCAATTGCACTCTTACTCAAATATCTGCTTTTCATACATAAGAAAAATTTTCAAACCTGATTTTTCTATTCCCATAGCAAGCAATTACGTCATATTTTCCCATAAAATATTAAAATAACACTCACTTTAGCATTTGGTTTAAAATTAAAAAAAACATTTAAACAGACTAGTTGAAAACTGAATATCATTGGACAGATGAATCCTCGAAATATAAAAAGTGTTCAGTATTGTTCTATTCATTATTTTTTATTGTTATTCACAAGTGCTTCATAAGTATGTAAAGATTGTTTAAAATTAGATTTTAATGCTTCAATTTCATTTCACGTTTTCTTTGCTATGTATAAACAAACTTCAATGCAACAATATTTAAATGTATATTTATTTCTAATGTTAGACTCACCTTTGGCATTGAAAATCTGTCCTTTATAATTATAAGGTCTCATAGTGTAATGAAATATAAATCTTAATAAAATATATAATTATAATTGAGTAAGTTGAATCATGAATATGTAATTTCTCAATGAACATGTAATTTCTGGGGGAAAATAAAAATTTCATTTTGACTAAAATAAATTCAGTTAATTTGAATATTATTGAAATTATATTAATTAATGTCAGGTTACATGACATAAATAGTAAATATTAGGTTTACTAGAAGATTTTGAATGTGAGGTTGATGGTTAATGTTACCTATAACCTGGCTGAACTTTGCCTGTGTTATGCCATGAAAAGTAACCAAAATTAAATATTATTCTAAATGTTATTGGATTTGCTTTTTCTGTTATGTGGAGTTTGGAAAACACATGCAATTGATCAACTTCCACAACATGGCATATATAGAACACTGCCTCACAATTGTAGTTTAATTTCTATGTTTCTTTCTTGATAGGTCTTTCTTTCTTTTTTTATGTTTTTTCCTTCTTTCTGTCTTTCTTCCTTTCTTAACTTCACACAGGAGCTGGAGAAATATCTTACACAGGACAATTTGCTGCTCAACCTTGAGATCTCAGTTCAGATGCTCTGTACCACATAAAATCTGGATGCAGCAGCATATGACAATGATCCCAACACTAGTGACAAGGGGGGTGATCTAGGAAGGAGAATCATGGAGTTTTCTGGCCAGCCAGTGGAGCCAAATCTGTAAGCTCAGATTAAATGAGTGCTCTGATCAAAGAAGCAGAGAAGGAAGGTAGAGAGTTATTGAGGAAGACAACGGACGCAGACCTCTCTCCTCCAGATACGTGTACCCATGTAGGCACACACAAAGAGATAGTCAGTGACACACACGAAACAGCATAAATCATAAAACAATGGTATAATTATCAACCATTCTCACAAACAACATAGTATTTAAAGATATGTGGGAAACCACATTGAAACAAGAACCAAACACATCTCATGAAGTTTTTGTCATCGGCTTATTGATACTGATTGTTGCCCTGACAGAATCTAAAATCATCTAGGAAATGAGTCCAGGGCATGCCTGTGAGCAGATATCTGAGTTAGGTTAATTGGGAAGACACACCTAAGACTATGGGCATCCTCATTCCATTGACTGGCATCTTGGACTAAATAAAAAGAAAAAAAAAAGAAAGAAAGTTGAGTACTAGGACTTATAGTTCACTGATTTCTGACACTGGGAAGAATGTGGCCAGTTGCCTCAATCTCCTAGCTCTATGCTTCCCCCACCATGTGTGACTTTACCCTTGGATGTGAGCAGAGTAAGCTCTTTTCTCCCTTAAATGATTTTTGCCAGTGTTTTTCTTCCCATCAGCGATAAAGGTAACTAAAACATTCCCCCTTTGAAGAACATCAGAGACATTTCCTACCTTGACTTGGAAGAAAAAGAGAAGCATCTGAAGAGCATAGATTTCGAGGTCAGCAGTCCATTGTGTTGCACATTCTCTTTAATCATTCTGACATTCATTGATGAAATTGAATAAGTGTAACAATTTATTTGGGTCTTTTGATGTTCCAATATGATAACATTTAGTAAAAGAAATAAACTGATAATACTACAGATGGTTGGATCACCATGAAATTTCTACACTGAAACCTCTCTAAGGTGGTGGTGTTGGAAGAGGATGTGTGGAAATTTATCAGGTAAAGGAGCAAAGTGATTATGAAAGGGATTAATTCATTCTGTAAGGATAAAGGAACATGTCTCTACGTGTACAAGTACACTCAGAAGGCATTTGCAATGATAGCATACATTCCAGTCTACTGTTTTTAAGTATTTAGTTCACGCTGTTCTGCCATAGCAGTTTGAATGTATTGATGGAAGACCTGCACCTTAGTACATTGCGTCATGAAATAGCAACTGATCTCCTTTTGCAGCCAAGATCACAACTGGATCAGCAAAAGGAAGTGAAGTAATAGAGTTTAGTGCCATGGAAGTCAAGTGAACAGAGATTTTCAAAAAGGAAACCAGAGTCAAAGGATTAAGTGAAAAAAGGAACACGGGAACCAGCACACAGACAAGTGATGACAACAGAAGATGACAATAACTGGCCAAATAGGACAGAACCCCCCATGCCCCAAAAAGGAGCAAGAGTAGTTTTAAAATGTCTCTTCTGTGTACAAGGAATGAAATAAAGTATTTCTGCTTTCTGTTTCTTTCTTTTCTCCAAAATGAACATATCTACATGCTGGCCATGTCTGACTATCTGACAAAAAGTTAGAGGAGGAACCAGGACACGCAAATTAGTACCAACAAAACTGAGCAGTTCTTAGCCCTCTTCAAATTAACCTCAGATTCTGGTACAAACACTTAAAAAGCTCCCAGTGTAGCGCATTGATGATTTCCTGTTTCCCTGGAGGCCTCAGCTATGCTCCTACTTTCTTTCTCTTTCTTTTAATATTTCACCTGTGGGTTTACAATAAACATCAAATTAATATTCACCTTTGTGTCTGTGAATTTCATTTTTCGAATTCTCAAGACAGGAACTCAACAGCCTTTGCCTTAATTTGGCTTTGGTGGCTGTGAGTTTTCCAGAACTCTAATTCCTTGGAAAAGCTTCATTATTCTCAAAGAACAGAAGTGATGAATGCTATTTTTGATTGTAGATTTGACAGACCTGGGAAAAAAGAAAGCCAACTGAGGAATTACCTCCATCAGATTAGCCTTTGGGCATGTATATGAGGGGTACATTGTCTTCATTTTTAATTGATAATGCAATGCCTATTCATAGTCAGTGATCTCATTCTTGGTCACATGGTACTTGGTTATATAAGAAGTTATATGAGAAAACCATAGGAGAAAAAAAATATATTTAAATAGCATTCTTCTGTCATTTCAGATTCAGTTCTTTATATCTAGAGTCCTAGAGTCCTGCCCTGGGCTCCTCCTTCAGTTTTCCTCAATGATAGACTGCAGCACATCAGCAATATAATTTTTTCCCCTGAAACTGCTGTTGGTCTATGCTTTCATTATGACAACAGACAGGCAAGCTAGAATACAAGCATTTAGGAGCTCTTTGATATATTTTAAGCACTTATTTATTACCAAGCTGAGAAGTAAAATTTGAAGATTTATAAAATTTCAATGGGTTGACCAAGGTAGTCTTAGATGGATGTGAAATATAATCACAAATGTTAGAAAAGGGGATTATAACACTATTTCAAATGGCTGTAAGGGGTTAGTGATCACCAGCAAGAAAACAATTTTTTGAAGATTATGGAGGCCTATGGGAGATTAGGAGAGATTTAGAAGTAAGCAGACCTGGAAAAGGTGTCTTTAGATCTTAAGAAAGAGGAAAAGAAGAGAAAGTCAAAGAAGAGAAGTCAAAAGCTAGATCTCCTAGCATGGAAGGAATTAAATTGCTAATGGGCAATCTGCAGGGAACAAAATTTCAAAAGCTATAAACTAGTTCCCAGTAATGACTTGTTTTAGCTGAAAATTGGATTTTCTGTGTTAAAATTATTTTTCAGTATCTTAAAATAAAGAAAATTTTAAGTTTTTTTTTTTAATTCCTAACACTTATAGTACAAACTTAAATTCTTTTCTGATAATGAAGAGTACGCTATTTTTGAAAAAATTCCGGAAAAGTTTAGCTGAAATGTTCACTTGAAAATGATGAAGTTTTAAAATTGTTAGAAACAAGTGTAATTCTTAACTTTTAATTAAAGGGATTATTTTTTTCTCAAAATCAAATTATAATTACATCTTTCCCTCCCATTCCTTTTCTCCCTCCAATCCCTCCTGTGTAGCAACAAACTTTTACTCTTTCTCAAATACTGTTTTATATTTTTAAATAGTAATTTTGTTTAAAATAAAGCCTTATTCTTGAATTTTCATTTTTCTTTGTCTGTGTGTCTAAAGCTTCTATAATTGTAATAATATGCAAGCTGTGGAGTGTGTGTGTGTGTGTGTGTGTTCATTTGTATCTTTTGTTTGAAAAATAACTGTGGAGGTGCAGATGACAAAATAATACATTTCCCTCACAAATGTTAAAGACACTATAAAGTCATCTATGATTTTTATGTGTAAGTCGTAGAGATGAAGACTGAGTAGTGACAGCTATCACGTATGAGATACTAGTAATGTACTAAGGACTTTTTGCTCTGTCTGTAATGTGTAGTAAATTATTTGCTCCTCTTGATAGTGCTCACATATAACTGTTATCATTGTAATAATTTTAAGATATAAAAATGCATATCAACAAGGCCATTAGTGCGTGTATCTAGAAGACTTGATTCTGAAACCAGGTTTGAATCTGAAACTTGTAGCTATAGATGACACTTATCTATTCTCGATTACTTTACCAAAATTCCTAAATTAAAAAGTACTCATATTCTCATCATTATTTTTGTGGAGGAACACTGAACAATAAAATTCTCCACCCATCAGTGGATTGGAACAGTTGCAGAGACCCACAGCCAAACATTTGGCGGAGCTCCGGGAGTCTTGTGGAAGAGTTGGGGAAGGTTAGAGGGAGTCACAGGGGACAAGAATTCCACAAGAAGACACAAATCGTTGTGAAGGATAACTGTCACCAAGTATGGAACTTTAGATATTGCTCATCCACATGCTATGGTACTTATACCTACGGGAGACAGAGTGTAAGGACTGCCAGTCACTGTGGAACCAACTGCTCATTAATTGGAAGCAACGTCTACATCCTTCTATGTCATGAAATTTTTAAGAGGCTGAGTTCCATGATAACAGACTAAGTTGTTGTGTGGATAAATTTTCAATACAGCACTATGAACGTCATTCAGAATCACCATACATTACACATACCAGAGTGTGGGCATTCTTGCAAGGGACCAGTGGAAGTCACAGCCTGGGGTACCTTTGTCTGACTTGCCTGCAGAATTAGTTGGGTGTTGGTCAGTGTCCTGTCCTTGGGGAGCCTGCCTGGAGAACACCAACTAATGGCAGGTTTTGAGATGGTGTGGAAGAACATGATTGGCCACCCAAAGCTGAACAATGCCTTCCCTCTTCCTGGGAATAAAGGAGTTTGCATTGACTCGCCTGCTCTTGGACTGCATGCAGCAGACTGCTGGTGTCTGTGTAGTGACTCAGGCTCCTCTCAGCCCCTGAGCTTGGACTCTCTGTCCTCATCCGCAGGCTGGACCAACACCAGAGAGAACAGGAAAAAGTAGGAAATGGTGGTTTAATTTCTTTCTTTTTTTTATTCATATTTTTATTCAATCTAATTATTTATTTCTTTATTTATTTTCTTTTTTCTTTCTTTTTTTTTTTTCAATGCAGTTTATTCAGGAACATTGAACAATCCTTGGACCCCGGGGAAAGCCAGCCCACAGCTTAAATAGCCTCTGGGTAGCCAACCCAGGCGTGCCACGGGGGCAATGCAGATAGGTCCACATACATGGAAGCAAACCAGATCCTCAGCCTTAGCCAAATGTGGAGTTGTTCGTGACAGAGAGCACTCACCATTGGGAAGGTGGAAGGCGGAAACCAGCTCCATCTTTAAGGCATAGCATTCCGCAGCTCTCTACAGTTCCCCCTTTTTGTTTTAGACGCATCAGGCAAGAGTAGAGGTCTGATCTTTGATATTAGAAATAAATTGGGACTTTGTACAGATGTTCATTTAGGTGTCATCCACCCAAAGAGCATCAGACCAGTCCGATACCTTTTTCTCAGAGGCGGGACCTGGGGCATCAACCCGCATGCAATCAGACATGCTCTTCTCTGGGTCCAAAGCGGTTGACCCTGAGTGCAGTGCTTAGCCTCGCATCCTGAGCGTATCATTTTAGCTTTTTATGGTATCCAACCGTGCTTGGGGAGAATGTCCTGCTTCAATGGCTGTAAAGGCCTCAATGATCATGGCTGCATCACACTGTTGTGAGACTCTAATCTTGCATATATACCACAGGCAAACCAAGGAGACCAACACCAGAAGGCCTGCTAACGCTCCCATGCCCGCCCATTCCTTCAGATGATTAATGGCTGCAGCAATCCATGTTGATAATCCTGTGGCTAGTCCTGCGTCCACTCCGGTAGAATTTACTGTGACAATGGCCACTCTCAGCTGCTCCATCGTAGTATCGAATTCTCCAGTCCAATTACCTAAAATATAGCTCAACAATTGTTTAGACAGATTTGCAGCACAGGAAAAATTCTCATGTTGTATGCTAGTGACACAAAGTCCAGCATACTTTCATTGACAGCCAGGTTGAGCGATTTGCCATAGGGTATCAATTTGCTCCTGCAAGAGTTCAATCCTCTGATTGAACACCATCAAGCTTCCTTTTAGTTGAGCATTAAGTCCTTTATGTACAACTAAGGCATGAGCTACATTGGCTAAATGATTATTCAGGGTCTGAGCAGTCTGCCCAGTATGACTCATGGCTAATGCCCTGGTGGTAGCTCCAACAGCCGTCAATGAGATGGTAGTAACAATGGTGGCTGTAGTTCCAAGATCCCTTTTTTTTCTGTCTGAAGAGAGTCATAGCGTGAGGGGCATCAATGGGCACAGGCACCCAGTGAGGCATGCGAGTAACCAGGGCATACCTAAATTTACTAGCATTCCAGCATTGGGCAAAAAAGCAAGTATCATTACCACAATTACTTGGCTCTATCTGGCTAATAATGAATAAAAATGGGGGATATAGACAAACAGGTGTGGGCTTATAGGAAATATTATGAGAAGCCTTAACCCCTCGTTGGAACATCCTGCGTCAATTCTAGAACTAGCAGTGGTCGTGTCCGAGGTCTGAGTAGGTTCAGGAGACCATTGCCCCCAGGGGCGAGACGTGCTCCATGCCAATTGACTAACTCCATGTTTTCCTCCAATTTTGAAAGTCATTTAAGTTTCTTAAATTACTTTTTTCCCTTTTTTCTTAAATTTTTCATCAATTACACTTTATTCATTCTGCATCCCCCCATAAGCCCCTCCCTCCTCTCCTCCCAATCCCACCCTCCCTCCTCCCTCTGCTTGCATGCCACTCCCCAAGTCCACTAATAGGGGAGGTTCTCCTCTCCTTTCTGATCTTAGTCTGTCAGTTCACATCAAAAGTGGCTGTATTGTCCTCTACTGTTGTCTGGTAAGGCTGCTCCCACCCCCCAGAGGGAGGTGATCAAAGAGCAGGCCAATCAGATTATGTCAGAGGCAGTCCCTCTTCACATTACTATGTAACCCAATTGGACCCTGAACTGCCCTGGGCTACATCTGTGCAGGGGTTCTAGGTTATCTCCATGAATAGTCCTTGGTTGGAGTATGAGTCTCTGGGAAGTTCCCTATGTTCAAATTTTCTTGTTCTGTTGCTCTCCTTGTGGAGACCCTGTCCTCTCCAGCTCTTACTATTTCCCAGTTCTTACCTAAAATTCCGTTCTCCTCCCCAACAGTTGCCCATCAGACTCAGCATCTGCTTTGACAGTCTGAAGGGCAGAGGCTTTCAGAGGCCCTCTGTGGTAGGTTCCTAGGTTGTTTCCTGTTTTCTTCTTCTTCTGATGTCCATCCTCTTTGCCTTTCTGGATGGGGATTGGACGTTTTAGTTAGGGTCCTCTCTCTTGCTTAGTTTCTTTAGATGCACAGGTTTTAGTGGGTTTGTCCTATGTTGTATGTCTATATGAGTGAGTATATACCATGTGTGTCTTTTTGCTTCTGGGACAACTCACTCAGGATGATCCTTTCCAGATCCCACCATTTACCTGCAAATTTCATGATTTCCTTATTTTTCATTGCTGAGTAATATTCCATTGTGTAGATATACCACAATTTCTGCATCCATTCTTCAGTTGAGGGGATCTGGGTTGTTTCCAGCTTCTGGCTATTACAAATAAAGCTGCTACAAACATGGTAGAGCAAATGTCCTTTTTGTGTACTTGAGCCTCTTTTGGATATATGCCCAGTAGTGGTATGGCTGGATCTTGAGGAAGCCCTATTCCTAGTTGTCTGAGAAAGCGCCAGATTGATTTCCAGAGTGGTTGTACAAGTTTACATTCCCACCAGCAGTGGAGAAGGGTTCCCCTTTCTCCACAACCTCTCCAGCATGTGTTGTCACTTGAGTTTTTGATCTTGGCCATTCTCATGGGTGTAAGGTGAGATCTCAGGGTTGTTTTGATTTGCATTTCCCTAATGGCTAGTGAGGTTGAGCATTTCTTTAAGTGCTTCTCTGCCATTCGGTATTCCTCTACAGAGAATTCTCTGTTTAGCTCTGTTCCCCATTTTTTAAGTGGATTACTTGGTTTGCTGCTTTTCAGCTTCTTTAGTTCTTTATATATACTGGATATGAGTCCTCTGTCAGATAAAGGGTTGGTGAAGATTCTATCCCAATCTGTAGGTGGTCGCTTTGTTTTGATGACGGTGTCCTTTGCTTTACAGAAGGTTTTCGGTTTCATGAGGTCCCATTTATTGGTTGTTGCTCTTAGAGCCTGTGCTGTTGGTGTTCTGTTCAGGAAGTTTCCCCCTGTACCAATGAGTTCTAGGGTATTTCCCACTTTTTTTTCAAGCCGATTTAATGTGTCTGGTTTTATGTTGAGGTCTTTGATACACTTGGACTTCAGTTTTGTGCAGGGTGACAAGTATGGATCTATTTTCATTTTTCTACATGTAGACATCCAGTTAGACCAGCACCATTTGTTGAAGATGCTATCTTTTTTCCATTGTATGGTTTTGGTGTCTTTGTCAAAGATCAGGTGTCCATAAGTGTGTGGGTTTATTTCTGGGTCCTCTGTTCGGTTCCATTGATCCACCATTCTGTTTCTATGCCAGTACCGTGCAGTTTTTTAAAACTGTTGCTCTATAGTACAACTTAAGATCAGGGATGGAGATACCTCCAGAAGATCTTTTATTGTAGAGGATTGTTTTAGCAATTCTGGGTTTCTTGTTATTCCATATGAAGTTGAGAATTTTCCTTTCCAGGTCTGTAAAGAATTGTGTTGGTAATTTGATGGGACTTGCATTGAATCTGTAGATTGCTTTTGGTAAGATGGCCATTTTTACTATGTTATTCCTACCAAGCCATGAGCATTGGAGATCTTTCCATCTTCTCATATCTTCCTCTAATTCTTTCTTCAGAGATTTGAAATTTTTTTCATACAAGTCTTTGATTTCCTTGGTTAGGGTTACTCCGAGGTACCTTATGTCATTTGTGGCTATTGTGAAGGTTGTTGTTTCCTTAATTTCTTTCTCAGCCCTTTTGTCTTTTGTATACAGGAGGGCTACTGATTTTTTTGAGTTAATTTTGTATCCTGCCACTTTGCTGAAGGTGTTTATCAGCTGTAGGAGTGCCCTGGTAGAGTTTTTGGGGTCACTCACGTATACTATCATATCGTCTGCAAATAGTGATAATTTGACTTCTTCCTTTCCAATTTGTATCCCCTTGATCTCCTTCAACTGTCTTATTGCTCTAGCAAGGACTTCCAACACTATGTTGAAGAGATATGGAGAGAGTGGGCAGCCTTGTCTTGTCCCTGATTTCAGTGGGATTGCTTTACGTTTCTCTCCATTCAGTTTGATGTTGGCTATAGGCTTGCTGTATATTGCCTTTACTATGTTTAGATATGTACCTTGTATCCCTGATCTCTCCAATACTTTGAACATGAATAAATGTTGGATTTTTTCAAAGGCTTTTTCAGCATCTAGGGAGATTATCATGTGGTTTTTTTCTTTCAGTTTGTTAATATGGTGGATCACATTGATGGATTTCCGTATATTGAACCACCCCTGCATACCTGGGATGAAGCCTACTTGGTCATAGTGGATAATATCTTTGATGTGTTCTTGGATTCGGTTTGCAAGTATTTTATTAAGTATTTTTGCATCAATGTTCATAAGGGAGATTGTCCGGAAATTCTCTTTCTTTGTTGAGTCTTTGTGAGGTTTAGGTACCAAGGTGACTGTGGCTTCATAGAATGAATTTGGTAATATTCCTTCTGTTTCTATTTTGTGGAATAGTTTGAAGAGAATTGGTGTTAGCTCTTATTTCAAGGTCTGGTAGAATTCTGCGCTGAAGCCATCTGGTCCTGGGCTTTTTTTGGATGGGAGACTTTTGATGACCGCTTCTATTTCTTTGGGGGATATAGGTTTATTTAGTTGATTTACCTGGTCCTGGTTCAGCTTTGGTAAGTCAAATCGATCAAGAAAATTGTCCATTTCATTTAGATTTTCAAATTTTGTGGCATATAGACTTTTGAAGTAAGTCCTAATGATTGTTTGGATTTCCTCAGTGTCTGTAGTTATATCCCCCTTTTCATTTCTGATTTTGTTGATTTGGGTGGTGTCTCTCTGCCTTTTAGTTAGCCTGGCTAAGGGTTTGTCGATCTTGTTGATTTTCTCAAAGAACCAGCTCTTGGTTTCATTGATTCTTTGAATTGTTTTATTTGTTTCCAATTGATTGATTTCAGCCCTGAGTTTGATTATTTCCAGCCGTCTACTCCTTCTTGGTGTGTCTGCTTCTTCTTTTTCTAGGGTTTTTAAGTGAGCCATTAGGGTGCTTGAATGAGCTTTCTCGAATTTCTTCTTGAAGGCACTTAGTGCTATGAACTTTCCTCTTAGCACTGCTTTCATTGTGTCCCACAAGTTCGGGTATGTTGTGTCTTCATTTTCATTGATTTCTAGAAAGACTTTAATTTCTTTCTTTATTTCTTCCCTGACCCAGCTGTCATTTAGTAACAAGTTGTTCAGTTTCCATGTGTGTGTAGACTTTTTGTTATTTCTGTTATTGTTGAGGTCCAGCTTTATTCCATGGTGATCAAACAAGATACATGGGATTATTTCAATCTTCTTGTATCTGTTGAGGCTCGCTTTGTGACCCACTATGTGGTCTATTTTGGAGAAGGTTCCATGAGGTGCTGAGAAGAAGGTAAATTCTTTTGTGTCTGGGTGTAAAGTTCTGTAGATGTCTGTTAGGTCCATTTGATTCATGACCTCTGTCAGAGACATTTTTTCTTTGTTTAATTTCTGTTTGGTTGACCTGTCCTTTGTTGAGAGTGGGGTGTTGAAGTCTCCCACTATTAATGTGTGTGGATCTATATGTGCTTTAAATTTTATCAATGTTTCTTTCACAAATGTGGGTGCCCTTGTATTTGGGGCATAGATGTTCAGGATTGTGATGTCTTCCTGGTGGAATTTTCCCTTGATGAGTATGAAGTGTCCTTCCCCATCTCTTTTGATTAATTTTGGTTGAATGTCTATTTTATCAGATATTAGAATGGCTACTCCTGCTTGCTTCTTGGGTCCGTTTGCTTGGAAAGTCGTCTTCTGACCCTTTACCCTCAGGTAATGTCTATCTTTGTGTCTTAGGTGTGTTTCTTGTATGCAACAGATTGCTGGGTTTTGTTTACGTATCCATTCTGTTAATCTGTGTCTTTTTATTGGAGAGTTGAGTCCATTGATGTTGAGAGAGATTAATGACCAGTGGCTGTTAGATCTCTTGATTTTGATGTTGGCTGTGGTCATCAGGTTGTGTGCTTGGTTGCTTTTTGTTTTACTGAAGTGAGGTTATTTATTTCCTGTGTTTTCTTGAATGTAGCTAGCTTTCTTGGGTTGTATTTTCCCTTCCAGTGTCTTCTGTAATGCTGGATTTGTTTGTAGGTATTGTTGAAATTTGTTTTTGTCATTGAATATCTTGTTTTCTCCATCTATGAGGACTGAGAGTTTTGCTGGGTATAGTAGCCTGGGCTGACATCTGTGTTCTCTTAGGGTCTGCATGATATCCGTCCAGGCCCTTCTGGCTTTCATAGTCTCTGTTGAAAAGTCAGGTGTGATTCTAATGGCTTTGCCATTATATGTTACTTGGCCTTTTTCCCTTGCAGCTTTTAGTATTTTTTCTTTGTTCTGTATACTTACTGTTTTGATTATTATGTGGCGGGAGGATTTTCTTTTCTGGTCAAATTTGTTGGATGTTCTGTAGGCCTCATGTATTCTAATTGGCCTCTCCTTTAGCTTGGGGAAATTTTCTTCAATGATTTTGTTGAAAATATTTTCTGGGCCTTGGAGAAGGGAGTCTTCTTTTTCCTCTATACCTATTATTCTTAGGTTTTGTCTTTTCATATTGTCTTGCATTTCTTGGACGGTCTGTGTCAGGAATTTTCGGATTTAACATTTTCTTTGACAGATACATCGATTTCTTCCATTGTATCTTCTACACCTGAGATTCTTTCTTCCATCTCTTTTAGTCTGTTAGTTATGCTTACCTTTGTAGTTCCTGTTTTCTTCCCTAGATTCTTCCTTTCCATTATTTCTTCCATTTGTGTTTTCTTTAATTTTTCCAATTCTATCTTCAGGTCTTGAGTTGTTTTGTTTACTTCCTTCACCTGTCTGATCGTACTTTCCTGTTTTTCTTTTAGTTCCTTCAACTCTGTTTCTATCATTTCATTCAGTGTTTTAAGCATTTCCTTTCTAAAGGCCATAAACTGTTTGGCTGCAGCTTCCTCTATTTCTTTACGGATGGCAATATTCTGTTTGAGTTTATCTTCCTCTATGTCTTTACGAATCTTATTTGTTTCCTCTGTTATCATCTTCATGAGCATACTTGTTAGGTCATCTTCTTGGATTTCAGTTATGGTGGGGTGTCCAGGGCTACTTGCCCCTGGGTAACTGGGTTCTGGAGATGCCATATTGCTCTGTCTTTTGTTGCTTGAGCTTTTACGCTGGCCTCTACCCATTGTGTTATCTTAGGAGTTTGGGGTTATTTTCTGGTGGTTCCTGGGGAACCTGTGGTGGAGAGAATCCCCTTTGCAGAAAGCTGGTTTTTCCTGAAGGATGTCTTCTCAGCTTTTTGGGTATAGTCCCTGGATGGCTGGTGTTTTTTCAGGAGTTGCTCACCTCAGGGATATAGACCTGAGTGGTAACTGTGGTCTTTGTTAGTCGAGAGAGTTCTCCTCTCACCCAGGGAAGTCCTGAGGGCAGCTGCCCTGTTTCTGGGTTTCTTGTTGCAACTTTAATGATCAGCTGCTGTGACCCAGTTGGACATCAGGCGCGCCTCAACTGTTTGTGCTTGTGTCTGGAGCACAGCTGAGTGCTGGCGCCTCGGCCCCACTAGACTGCTAGACTTTTTCTAGGGAAGGATTGGGTGATTTAGATCAGTACAGTTTCCTTCCTTCCCCGTGGATTCTCTGGAGACAGGGACTCCTAGTGTCTTTTTTTGCCCTGGTGCACACTGCTCAGTGTCCGCCAGCTGGCTGGCCACAGAAATTTGCCTGTGCCTGGAGCACAGCTGTGTGATGGCGGCTCAGTCTCTGCCAGCTGTCTGGTGAGCAGAAACTGCCTGTGTCTGCCTTTGCGGCTTTTGGGAGTCCGAGTGGCTCCCTAAGCTGCGTAATTTTCCGGGGACCTTTTCAGGTTGGGGGTGAGCTGAGTGCTCTGAGATCAGACCCGCCCTTTCTATCTCCGGCGGCGAATCAGGCGCGCAGGCAGGCAGGGCTCTGTGCCGGAACCTGGGTCCCCGGCTCTGGCTCCTGGCTGGCTCCTGGGGTGCCCGTGGAACCCGCCCGAGTCCTTTCCAGGGGATGTCTGGGTGACCTAAGGCCGGTCCCAATCGTTTCCTGTACCCTGGGGTTATCTCTCGACTGAAAATTCCAGTCTCTGATAGTGTGGTGCCCAAGGTTCAGTCTGGGACCGTGACCAGA
This sequence comes from Meriones unguiculatus, assembly GCF_030254825.1. NCBI lineage: Eukaryota > Metazoa > Chordata > Mammalia > Rodentia > Muridae > Meriones > Meriones unguiculatus. The sequence goes on from NC_083363.1 coordinate 51,649,960, forward strand.
GACACTGGCTTGTGGCTCTGGGCTGGGGCTGGGGCTGGTGGCCGGCAGCCAAGCGTCTGGAGGAACCGGGATCTCTTCCGAGGTTTAGCCGGGTGAGTTAAAAGCTGATTGAATCCCCCACCGTGGGGTATCCTCTTACCTGGGAAACACAATGACTGTGTTTTATGGCCGAGAGTTCTGATTGCTGTTCACTGTGCTGATCCTGCTGTGCTGCTGCTCAAAATGAGAGTCCTCCTGGCGCCGCCATCTTGCCCCTCCCCCCAGGTTTAATTTCTAATATAGTTTCAGTTTGTAAAGTTTTAGTGTGTTATGGCAGTAAAGTAGTGGGAGAAAAGTGGTTCATTCCACAGAAGCCAGGAAGCAGACGGAAAATCTAAGTCTGTATATAGTATCTTTTTCCATTCTTTTTCTATAATATATAATATTATATAATATAATATATACTATAGTATTTTTTAGTGCTAAGGTGACTGTCTTGAACATATATACTTTGTTCTTATTTTTCAACCATTACGCTTTAATTACAGTTTGGTAAATCTAACATATTTATATTAAAATAATAATAAATATCAATGTACTTATTGCTACAAAAATTCAGTACAGCACATCTCTTAGGCTATAAAATGATTACTGCTGACTGTTATTTACTGTTTTACAGGAAGAATCAGGATTTAAAAAGACAAAATGCAAAAGTTTTGTACTAAGGCATGTGAAACATATTGAATGAACTGCAGAGGTCGTTAAATTTCATTCATTGTAGGCTCTATGGTGTACAACATTTAACTCACCAGAAAAAAAAAAGTTTCCTTGGGGAGAGTGTTGTGGGGATCCCTGAAGTACAGAAATAACTAAGGAAATTTTTTTTTGGTTGGTTACCTAGTCACAAAGAGACCACTTCAACTAATGTCCAATTAGAGTGCTTATTGCTTTAACAAGCAGAAGACACGGCTATCATCTTTACGACATTAGTAAGTGGACTAACATAATAGCGTCATTACTGCAAACTTTCAACAAGAAACAGAATAACTTACACAGACAAGTTACAGACCACTGTAGACTGCTGGTGGGTTGTTCTAGTACGGTAAGAAACGTCTAGTAATCCTGACTTAACCTACCCCTCTGCTAAGCTGCATTTGAGATGGTGGTAGCGCTCCATCTGTCTTTTAGAGTCTACCTATACTCTCAGTCCCATCACTGTATCACAGCAGAAGTGACCACTTAACATTTTCTCAGTTATGCTTCTCCTTTGCTCAGATTTCTTCCAAAAACTTCCATCAATCATTAGTAAATGTTTGGTGTGAGGATTTAAACCTAAGGACTCACTTATAATAAAGAAGGACATTGCCACCAGCTCTCTTTGTACTGGAAGTAAAAGTAAAATTCCATCAAATGGCCAAGAGTATTGGGGGAAATCTACATAGTCTGACTTACCATTGGACACAGGGGGACACCAACCTACCCATAAAACCTTTGACCCAAAATTTGTCTCATCTACACAAAGTGTAAGGATAAAGATGGAGTAGATATTGAGGGAACAGCAAATGAACGACTAGCCCAACTTTAGACATACCCCATGGGAGAGAGCCAACCTCTGACACTATTAATGATACTCTGCTATCTAGACTCTGTGAAGACAGGAGCCTAGAACAACTGTCTTCTGAGAGGCTTCGTCCAGCAGCTGGTAGAAATAGATGCAGATATAGCCGAACAATAGGCCAAGCTCAGGGAGTTCTGTGGAAGAGTGGGAGGAAGGATTGAGGGGGATGGAGGTTTCAAGAATACCACAAGAAGACATACAGAGGTTCTGGGTTATCTCCATGAATAGTCCTTGGTTGGAGTATGAGTCTCTGGGAAGTTCCCTGTGTTCAAATTTTCTTGTTCTGTTGCTCTCCTTGTGGAGACCCTGTCCTCTCCAGCTCTTACTATTTCCCAGTTCTTACCTAAAATTCCATTCACTCTGCCCAACAGTTGCCCATCAGGCTCAGCATCTGCTTTGATAGTCTGAAGGGCAGAGGCTTTCAGAGGCCCTCTGTGGTAGGTTCCTAGGTTGTTTCCTGTTTTCTTCTTCTTCTGATGTCCATCCTCTTTGCCTTTCCGGATGGGGATTGGACATTTTAGTTAGGGTCCTCACCCTGAACAATCATTTAGCCAATGTAGCTCATGCCTTAGTTGTACATAAAGGAATTAATGCTCAACTAAAAGGAAGCTTGATGGTGTTCAATCAGAGGATTGACCTGGTGCAGGAGCAAATTGATACCCTATGGCAAATCGCTCAACTTGGCTGTCAATGAAAATATGCTGGACTTTGAGTCACTAGCATATAACATGAGAATTTTTCCTGTGCTGCAAATCTGTCTAAACAATTGTCGAGCTGTATTTTAGGTAATTGGACTGGAGAATTCGATACTACGATGGAGCAGCTGAGAGTGGCCATTGTCACGGTAAATTCTACCAGAGTGGACGCAGGACTAGCCACAGGATTATCATCATGGATTGCTGCAGCCATGAATCATCTGAAGGAATGGGCGGGCATGGGAGCGTTAGCAGGCCTTCTGGTGTTGGTCTCCTTGGTTTGCCTGTGGTATATATGCAAGATTAGAGTCTCACAACAGTGTGATGCAGCCATGATCATTCAGGCCTTTACAGCCATTGAAGCAGGACATTCTCCCCAAGCATGGTTGGATACCATAAAAAGCTAAAATGTTACGCTCAGGATGCGAGGCTAAGCACTGCACTCAGGGTCAGCCGCTTTGGACCCAGAGAAGAGCATGTCTGGTTGCATGTGGGTTGATGCCCCAGGTCCCGCCTCTGAGAAAAAGATATCAGACGGGTCTGATGCTCTTTGGGTGGATGACACCTAAATGAACATCGGTACAAAGTCCCAATTTATTTCTAATATCAGAGATCAGACCTCTACTCTTGCCTGATGAGTCTAAAACAAAAAGGGGGAATTGTAGAGAGCTGCGGAATGGTATGCCTTAAAGATGGAGCTGGTTTCCGCCTTCCACCTTCCCGATGGTGAGTGCTCTCTGTCACGAACAATTCCACATTTGGCTAAGGCTGAGGATCTGGCTTGCTTCCATGTGTGTGGACCTATCTGCATTGCCCACGTGGCATGCTGGGGTTGGCTACCCAGAGGCTATTAAGCTGTGGGCTGGCTTTCCCCAGGGTCCGAGGATTGTTCAAAGTTCCTGAATAAACTGCATTGAAAAAAAAAAAAAAAAAAAAGAAGACATCCAGAGTAAACCAACCCAGGCCCATCAGGGCACAGAGTGACTGTACCAGCAACCAAAGAGCATGCATGGGCTGGACCGAGACTACCCAAATATACATGTAGCAGATATACAGCTTGTTCTTCACATGGGTCCTCTAACAATTGGAGCAGGGCAAATGCAGACTCTGATGCCTGCCTCTGAATCCCTTTCCCCTAGCTGGGATGTCTTGCCAGGCCTCTGGAAGAAGAAGTGCTTAGTCCTGCTGAAGCTTGAAGTGCCAGGGTGTATCTGGACCCCTTGGAGATTTCCCCTTCTCTAAAAAGAAGGAGGGGGGAGTAAAAAGGGTTTGTAGAGGAGGGAGGAGATTGGGATCAATCTGTAAAGTGATCAAATAAATAAATAAATAAATAAGCAAACAAACAGAAAAAAATAGTCATGTTTAATTGTAATTTGAAAGCATGCAGCATTTACTCAGCTAACACAACCATTTCAGAATGCACAAATGGAATTCTTAATTTGACAAAACTAAAAAACCACCCATTAGCCTTGTTCTTTATACAAACTCTCAGATGGAATTGAGATTCCATTTATTTTGCCTTTCAATGGTTTAAATTTCTGGAGGCTTTCTTTATTATTGCACCATAATTCTTCCTTAGAAAAAGGCAGAGTCTGCATTACTTCTTTTATAAGGATCACTGTAGAATCAATAACTAACATTCTAAATTCATTCTTCGCATCAGCAGGCTCCCTTTCTCTAAGCTTATCCTGACAGTGCTTGCTGTATAACACCATCTGACGTTGTCACTAAAGCTTCCAGATCAGTTCTCCCTGGCAACACTAGGCCTTTTCTTTCACCCACTCTCTACATAAATTGTAGAGAGTTTTTAGTTAAATACTAAAAAAAAAAAAAAAAAAAAAAAAAAAAAAAATCCAATTTGTAGTAATCTCTATAAACACAAGCAAGCTTTCAAACTGAGTCATATGAAGGCAACAAAGAAAATGGGGAGCTAGGAGTGAAATTTAGAATAATTAAATTACAGAGCAGTACTTCGTTTACGGATTTGCCCAAGCTCCAGATGGTTTCTTGCTGCACTCATGTTCAGATTAGTTAAATAAAGGCCAGGCCTTATGTCATTCTCCACACAGCACTAATGGATTTATCCTTATTCTGCCTCGGGTTAGGGCTCTTAGTGCTATGTTTATGAAGCTACAGTTAAGAGGAGATTAGTCGGATTGGTGTTCTGAGAAACAAAGTAGTTCATGCTTGCATCACCGGACATCAACCACAGTCAGAAGTCTCCTGAGGTTGTGCGCATCCTTGGCCGATGGTTGCATATCAACCTTGCCCCACTCCTTCCTCCCAGACAGTATCACATGAGCACAGTGCTACCTAACTGAACGTGACACCCCGGAACTCACAGAACTCACCCCGACAACTGCTAGAACAAGCGTTGTCACTGGCTCTTCACAAACATAGTTGTTTTTCCTGTTTAAATTTCCAAGGATATTGATTTTTACCGGAATCGACAAAACATTGGGCTACATTCGCTGATATGTAAGATAATTTCCAATGCGGCAAAATGAATCGTTTAAGAGAGAGTCTCTATAAATTATAAAATAATATGACTTGAGATATTTTTAAAATGTGAATCATTGATGCCACACATTGGGTAATGACACAACAATTGCTAAAAGAATTGCATATTTTTACACAATGCCTACAAAGATTTATTCCCCCGTTATGTTGGAAAGAACTCACAGAATGATTTCTGAGATGCTCTGTCATCTCATATGAAACTCAGCATTATCATCAGTCTTGACATTCTGAAAAGAGTCTTTACTTGTCCTACAGCTGTGGATCTAGTGTTTCTGTCTGAGGAGATATAAACACTTATTTTTAACCATTTTACTGTATGGTGACTTATTTTTAAAATGAAAATATAAATAATTTCAAAAGCCAAAAATTTTTCTTCATTTATATCTTGCCAATTTTATTTTATTTTCTAGGTGATTTTATGTCTCAAAAGAAGTCATCAGTTCCCTTTATGTTGTATGGTATTAATTTAAAATTATTACCAAATTAAAGCCATAAGTCAGTGTGGCCTTGAGTGAATTTAATTAATTCATATATATTAAGATGGCATTTCCATCTTTTAAGAACATGTATTTATTATAATTGACAAAAGAAAATATATGTACATGTGTATCACATATAACACACAAATACACAAACACACAACAGATACTGTTGAAATGATAAATTGAGACTCTTTCCTGTAAGTTTTGTTTTGTAAACAAGTATCTCTCAGCAGTTTGCATGAATAGAATGCTTGATTTTCTGTAATAAAATCACTCTGTTTCCCTGGCAGGTCTCAGAGTCACAGCCTTTAGCAGTGTTCTTCCTTCCACCCTCTAAGTTAGGACACAGGCATACACCACCACACTACCCAAGAATACACGCATTTTGTGTTCCCTAACATCTTTATATTTTACTGTGGATCTCTGAAGTTATTCTGGTTCCTGCACTTAAAACTAACCCTATTTTAAGAATTCATCTATTGGTAGAATAAAATTTTGTCACAAGAACATTTTTGTTCTAAAGATTCTTTCAGAGTATTATTAAATCCTCAGTTTCATTAAATACACAATACTAAGTATTAACACATCTTAATTATGCAAAATATGACTATTATGTTATTTTACTTTGTTAATATTGCCTGTTAGTAGGGAGCAGGTGTGAACTTTAGAAAACTTGAGGGTAGCAGTGTGAAGTAAATATGATAATCATGTTGGTTGCATAGAGCTGTCAAAGAGTTAATAAAAATATTGTATTGTTAATAAACTAGGTTATAGGGTAAAGCTCCATGCACACACCAGCTGGACCTCTCCACATTCAACATGGTTTGTGGATGTTGACTTTGACAATGCCCTCCTACTCCACTGTCAGTGTGCAGAGAACAGCCCTCCACCTGAAGGAGCCTTTGTCCCAATGTTCTAGTCTCTTTGATGCAGGAAGAGACTTTATAGGCTACAGAAAGAGAAAACTGAAAACAACAACAACAACAACAAACAAACAAACAAACAAACAAAAACAGCCATAAAACCTTTGACTTACAATCTGCCTGCCAGCAAATGTTCTGGGAAAATGGTGGCACAAAACTTGTAGGAATGACCAAAGAATGTCTTACTTAACTTGAGGTCCACTCCATGAAAGGGAGCCCAAGCTTGACAGTGCTTAGATGGCCAGGAACCAGAGATTGGATAAACCAGAGACCTAAAGTAGAACCAAGCATGACTGATTTAAAAAAAAAGAAAAAAAATAAAGAAAAAAGAAAAGTATGCTCATAGAATAGAGCCGTGTTCATCGCTAAAGATGTCTCCTCCAGCAGCAGATGAGAATGAGTACAGATAACCACAGCAGATATTAGGAGGAGAGTCTCAATTGTGGATCTCCATTTGGTCCCTTCCCTAGGAACTCTGAAAATCCCATGAGAGAGGGGGCAGAAAGATTGTAGGAGTCAAAGGAACAGAAGACACCAGGAGAACATGGCCCACCAATTCATCTAAGCAGAGTTATGAACTCACAGAGACTGAAACAGCAAGCACAAGGCCTGCCTGGGTCTATAAAAATTTAATATTTAAAAAATATATATATATATATGTTCATATTACTAAGAGTATTAAGGACAATACCCCTAGAATTTGAAATATTTCCATTATTAAATAATACTATTATTCAGACTTTTGAGTTTGCTTTAGTAAAATATAAGATTAGTGACTGGCATAAAAATGTACTTCTTGAAAAATTTTCACTACTTACACATGAAAAGATAATTGATATTGGTTAAAAATCATCCTAATTGTCTTTTAACCATTAACAATAATTTTTACTAAATTGTTATAAATAAGTGAAATGTGAAATTTTAAAGAAACTGTCACTTGTAGCATTCCCAAGTAAATAAATAACAGAGCACTTGAGGGGCATGGGAGGAGATGAGGGAGGGAGGGTGGGATTGGGAGGGAAGAAGGGAGGGAGCTACAGCTGGGATTCAACTCTAAATAAACTCTAATCAATATAAAAATAAAAAAATAAATAAATATGAGTTTCCTGTACTCTCACCCACTAGACAATACATTCGTGAACACAGGAAGCAAGTACACTGTCCCAGATTCTCACTGATTGTCCTAAGTTCCATACCACGCCTTGATATTCAGGCATTCAACCAATATTGAGAAGACTGAGTTAATATGCTTAAAAAAGCAAACAATAATCAAGCCAAGTAGCTCAACCCTTTGCAATTTCTGAAGCTGCCTTCAAACCACAGTCAGTTAATATAAACTAGAAAGAGCAGCTCTCCCGAGCGCTGCCGATTAGCCCTAGGCTCATTAAGCATCCCCAACAGACCTCAAGCACACATTTGCCCTCTGTGCCACACAGGTTTGTTTTGTTTTGTTTTTTGTTTGTTTGTTTGTTTGTTTTTAATGATTTATTTATTTTTATCAGTTACATTTTATTAACTCTGTATCCCAGCTGTATCCCGCTCCCTCATTCCCTCCCTATCCCACCCTCCCTCCCTCATCTCCACTGTGCCCCTTTCCAAGTCCACTGATGGGAAGACCTCCTCCTCATTCATCCGATTCTGTTTGATCAGGTATCTTCAGGACTGGCTGCAAAGCCCTCCTCTGAGGCCTAACAGGACTGCTCCTCCCTTGGGGGATGGGGAGGTCAAAGAGCCAGTCATTGAGTTCCTGTTAGAAATAGTCCTTGTTCCCCTCACTATGGGAAACCAATTAGTTTCTGAGCTATCACAGGCTACATCTGAGCAGAGGTTTTAGGTTATATCCATACATGGTCCTTGGTTGAATGTCAGTCTCAGAAAAGACCGCCACACAGGTTTTTATAAATGTAGTTGAGCTCTTAAAGAACAGTCTCCAATGTGAGCATCACTCCATGGGATGCCCCATGCTGTCAGCATGACAGTGCCTTAGTCCTTTAGTAAAACTCCCATAAAGCATAGTGACCTATAGAAGCTTTAGGTGGGACCATATATGCCTGGGAAAAACAATTTGCTCAAGTTATCAGACTTGAGTGTGTCTTCTTACAAACTGAGCAATATTAAAGAATGCCACCTCACCAAATCCATGAGGTCACAGAACAAAATCTGCTGTAAATATTAAACAATTGCAAGCACACCTTAACAATAGAATGGAGAAGACCCATCTCTGAGTACATGAGAAAAACAAAGTCAGTCATTGATTATGCAATTCCCGACTTTCTGCAGATAACAGACAAAAAAAATGTTTTGCAGACTTACATGCATTTGAAGTAGTCATAGGAGATATTCACAGTAGGTGGTAGAATTCACACTAGGAGCCACAATCATCGTAAGCAAGTATTTCTTCCAGTAGAGATTTAAAACAGCTGTTAATAAATTCACAGTGTTCACATATTGAAGTTGAGAGGCTTTCCTATCTTTTAATTGGCTTGCTCTATTTAGACAAGCAATTTAGAAATTATGTTTGAATGTAAAATTGTAATATAATATAACAAATTTAATGTTTCACAATGATTGAAAATAATCACTGCATTTGGACAAGGTAATTACTTCATGAACCCAAAGATCTCCTTTTCATTCATTCATCCAAAAATATAGACCACCTCCTGAATTTGCATGCCATTCTTGCCCAGGAGTTGCATTAATCTCTGTATCGTCCCAATTTCAGTACTGGTGCCACCAAAGCACGCACAAAGTAATCTTTTGAACAAAATTGGTAAGTATGAAATGTAATTACAACTGCACTCTTGAATTTATTGTCTAAGTATGGAAGGTATTTTTAGACTGAAGAGAGTAAATGAATACTCTATATAAGTAGCAAAGTCACAAAACTACTGAAAATTTTATTTTGATACTTACTGGATTCATTAAGTTGAAGTGGAAATTATACAAAATATTGTATATATATGCTTACCACAATATTTGTGGGTTAAGAAATTATTCATCCTAGAAAATTGAAGTTATTGTGTCATTTGCTTCCTGTATTATATATTGCCTGTTCAATGGGCATATGTACACAAGCCTGTCAGGGTTGGTGTCTAAAATTACACCTCTTCAAAGTCTGCTTGTAGCTTGTGCCTTACACTGCTGCTCTCTTTTATTTTTGCTTCTCAGTGATTCCCATTTCAGATTCGTTTAGTCATTCTTCAGACGTGTTAAGCTGACCCTATCAAGATGACAGTCTGATGACATCCTTAAAAGACATCTCTGAATTGACTTCCTACCTCCATGCCCACCTATCGTATGATAAATTTACAATGAATTCTTGCAAGTAGATCAGTTTTCTCTTCTCAGGATCTTCAGTGTCCCTAATACTTTTGTTCATGATATGTTGGCTTCTCTCAATTCTATCACTTCTAGAGTTACACATAAAATAAAGAGGTAACATTTTTAAACAGTCATTAAAGATCAATTTTCATACATAGAAAATTGATATAATGGAACTCTTGCCTTTTCTCATTGTGGGTCTCAACTGAGACATATTTGTATCAACACTGAAACATTAGTCTACTTGATTTATCTTATGTGATTATGTATTTATGTTATATTTTTGTTCTTTTTACAAATAAAATATACGTATAAATAACACCTAACAATTTTGTTTAAAATGTGTCCATATGTGTCTGTGAATCTATATATCTAAATATATATCTCTATGTATCTTTGTATTAGGCTTATTCCTTGCTACAGAATCAGTAGGAGATCTTTAATAGTTGGTGTCCATGTCATTAGGGAATGAGGGGAAATTATATAGGAGATTAGAGAGAAAGGGATACAATTTTATTTTTAAGGAACTTGCTTTGGGCTGGCACTTCTCAAATCTGAATGTAACCGAAGATCCAGGAGCCTGCATATTTATTAAAGGAAACCAATGTCATGGTTATTAAAAAATAACAAAACCATATATTTCATATTAGAATAAATCCTGTATCAGTACACTTAAAGAATTTTTTCTTATATATGAAGCATATTTTATTTTGGGCTCTAAGATTTGAAGTGGAGTTCTTTTATTTATTTTGTGGAAACCTATTAAACCATAAAAGCATCCCTTTCTCAAAGTAAAAAAGAAATAGTAAGAGAAAAATGTAATAAACACCTCTTCCCTTAAAATATAGAACAAACAAATGAGAGCCCATGAGGAAATGCTGCAGAGAAACAATGTTCCTAAGCTTTTCACTAGTCTGTTGTAATGATGGCATCTCAAACACATGCCAGTCATTAGCCTTCAGGGTGCAGCATATTGAGGTTAAATCATTAAGTCTGAATTTGATCTCAGCTTGATGGTTAGATGTCCAATATTGTGTATGTGGGTTAATGCTTGAATCACAGAGCTACATTTATGTATTGGAAAGCTCAGTAAAAATATCATTTGAAATAATTTTTATAGTGCAGTGGTTCTCAACCTTCCTAATGCTGTGAGCCTTTAATACATTTCCTACTGTTGTGGTGATACACAACCATAAAATCATTTTTTTTCTACTTGATAACTGTAATTTTGCTACTATTATGAATCATAAGATGAATATCTGTGTTTTGTAATGGACTTAGGTGACCCTTGTGAAGAGGTCACTCCATCCCTTTGAGAACCTCTGCTCTAGTGTGAAGAATTTTCTAATATTTTAGTAAGGAAAAAAGTTATCTCCACATATACATCCCCCTTGATTCATTTGTATATTCAACAAAGAATTGTGAGCATCTGTTTTGATCCCTACATTGCTCCAGGTTCTGGAAAAATAATAATAAATTAGACCAAAAAATTATAATTATATGTTGTGGGGTAACTAACAGGGAACTATGTATGGACGAGTTTATGTTAATGAAAATTGTTCAGGATCTAAGTGTAGCAAGAAGCACAAAACAAAAACAAACAAATGAACAAACAAACAAAAACAGCAATGTATTTTTGGTTGATATACGCCATTTAACAAAAACAGGTATTCAGGAGTGGAAATACAGAAGCCAAAAAGTGAAGTTAACATACTTCGAGAGTTTCCCAGAACTATGGACCTTGATGGAGTAGGTTTTGTTTCCATTTTGGAAAGTGATACTGTCTATGGGCTGAATGACACCTCCATTAGTGAGTCAGTTGTGCTCAGTCAGTTGTGGGGCCTTGTTATGTATTAGGATATTTATTTTAAAAATATAAGCAAAGCTTTGAATTCATGATCACTGGTAATAAATGGATTCTTAATATGTCAGGAACACTTGTATAACTTTTTAGAAATGTTGTTTGTCCTCCTACCATTATTATTTAAAAAGCCATGCAAATAAATGTATTGAGCACATAGTAGATTGTGCACATTGTCCATTGAGGATGTTTTGTACCCTACAAAACCAATATGACCAGGGCAGCAGATAACTCTGTCTCGCAGTTTTATCTTCCTAAATATGACAGAAATAAACTATGATTTCATCACAAATGGCTCCCAACACACACAATAAACTACGTTATTATCACAAAGCACCACTTTTGATTTCTGTTAGGGAACATAGTTTTGCAGGCATTTACCCCTTTGGTTCTACTATTATGTGAGAAATTAGATGTTTACAAGAACATTAGCCTTTATTCTTGTACCTAGTCTATTACCATATTTCAACAAAAAAGTTGACCTTTTTCTATCTATGGTCCATTTCTAGTGTCCTGGAATTAAGCATCTTCCCATAATAGGGCCATAGTCTTAAAGTATTTTCCATTGTCTGAAATTTTCTGGGAAACACAAACATTCTATCATTATAATTAAATCATAAAACCAATGAATATAAGTTTATGACTCTCTTTGAGCCCAGTTAATATGACAAGCAGACCAGTGGTATTAGCCAATAGGCATTCTAACATTTGTTTCTGTTCCATTAATTTGTTCACGGGGCATTTAAGATATATGTCAAATATAGATATCATCTTCTCTTCTCATATATCATTTTACAGTTCTAAATTTTCTGTAGAGATTTTTTTTGACCAAACTAGTTCTTTCATCGAAACTTAGATAAATTTTGTGTTTTCTTCCAGTAAATGTTCAGAAGCAGGACTGATTTAGATACCTAAGATTTTCCAGATGTCATTACAGGGCTAGAGATTTAATATAGGAGTCAGGTACTTTACCTATCATATCCCCAGCAATGCTTATTACACACACACATGTACACACACACACACACACACACACACACATACACACACACACAGTAGAATATTAAGCAAATACTAAGCTAATAGATTGGGACGTCTTAAAAGTATACTGCTAATACTAGTACATACCTTATCCAAGTAAACCTGAACAAACTGACAGTGAAGAGTGATGGAGGGCTACTGGGAAGTGTATAATAAGACAAATGTTTCATGGAAAGAAACCTGCTGCTTCTCTTAGGAACTAATTTCTCTTCTCTTCAAAAAAGAATGCCATTGACAATCATCACATTTTCCCTGACACTAGAATATTTCTCTTCATCATTAGCTATTTAGTAATCTTATTCATTAAACATAAAAAAGGAGCAAGTGAATTAATATTCTTGTTTCTATGGTCACAGTCATAGTTATCTCACAAAGAAAAAAAAACACATTACATGGATTAAAAAGAACATTTTATTTCTTTTCACCTATACACATTTATTAACTTATTTTTGGAAGCACAAAGTAAACAGCAAAGCTTAGGAAATATGTCTTTTCAAATGTTGTTAAAAGTCAATTTGTCTGGTAATTAGACCATTTGCTAATTCTTATTCCAGTAATTGCATACTTAAATTATAAGATAATATTCCATGCTACAATTTTAATTCTGTGAATCTCTCTTTCTTTTGCTTTTGCCCCAGACTCCCACATCTTCTGGCATCTGTGTAGATTACAAAATTGCTAATGCCAGATGGTGTCATGATCATCAAATTCAAGCCAATTCCATGTCTGTCTCTATTATAAAACAAAATGATCAAATTTATAATTTTTCTTTCTGGGTATCTTTATAAGAGAATAAAATGATGAGTCTTAGAAACACCGAACTTTTGGTCTAAGTTTTATCGTATGTAAAAGCAGAAATAAATAATATCCTACAATTTGAATAGAAGTAACACTGTAAAATGTTATTCTGTGTCATATAATTTATTGAGAAAATAATTTTGACATTATTCTTTGAAGTGAAATCAAATCCAGAAAGCATGGGTGCTTATGGCTTGCACTGTGGTAAAGTTGATGTGTGAGGTCATCTGTCATCCACAATAATAACTTAAAAATGCATCAATTATCTTTTCTTGTAAAAAATCCATAATTTCTTTCACTTTAGCTCTTATAAAATGAGATGTCCAGTGCATTCCCCACTTCCCTTAATAGAGGGCCCACATGAGGCCTAAAGGTGTCTATCTGCTACATCTTTCAAGGGGCCCTAGGTCCAGTTCATGCATAGTCCTTGGTTGATGCTTCAGTCTCAGAAAGCCCCTCTGGGCCCTGGTTAGGTGATCCTATTGATCTGTGGAGCTCCTGTCACTTCCGGGTCCTTATCTCTTCCCTCCCACTTTCAAACAAGGTTCCCCATGATCATCCAATGTTTGGCTGTGAGTCTCAGCATCTGTTTTGAGGTGCTGCTGGGTAGAGTCTCTCAGAGGACAGTTCTGATGGACAATTCTGACAGGCTCCTCTCTGCAAGCTTAGTCAAGTATCACTCTGATAGGCTGTGTCTTTGATTGGGATGGACATTGTTTGGGAATTTACTCAGTGTTTGTTGTATTTGCTCAATCTTTCTCCCTGCACATCTTGTAGGCATGGTAAATTTGAGGTTGAAGTTTCTGTAGGTGGGTTGGTGTTCCCCTCCAACTTTACTAGGACACTAGTCTAGTTAGAAGGTGTCCTCTTCAGTCTCTTTGGCATTAAATGACACACTTTTTGTCCTATTCAAATCTATGTACTTTCAGTGCAATAGAAAAAGAATGAATAAAATGAACAACCATTCTGGATGAATTGGAGAGTGGGAAGAACTCTCCTCTCGAACCAGTTTTTGAAAATATGAAGAAGGAGGAGGAGGAGGAGGAGGAGGAGGAGGAGGAGGAGGAGGAGGAGGAGGAGGAGGAGGAGACCAGCACAGATCAGAGAGCAGAAGTTGAGAAACCTCCCCATCTACAGGCCTTCCATAGCATGGCAGGGAAAGTGGCAAAGTCTATCCAGGGTCCTTTGTGCTCCACTTCCTCTACAGGACCCACTCCCCAGTTCTTGGCCCTGTACCATTTTCCAGGATTCACCTAAATCTGCACTCCAGAGACCAGAATGGATCAGAGAGCAGCAGTAAGAGCCCTCCCCTTCTACTGGCCTGCCACAGACTGCCAGCAACACTGGCAAGGTCTGCGCAGGCCCTTCTGTGCTCCTCTTCTCTTGCATACTTGACACCTAGTTCCAGGTCCTGTGACATTTACTGGGATTCACCCTGGTCTGCAGTACCTCAGACCAGCACAGATCAGGGAGCATTAGGAAAATAAGAGAACGGAAGCCATTTGAGACCACAAGCTCTACCTACAACTCCAGACACCTACTACCATCAGAGACCACCAGTACTGCTAATAACAGTCAACCAAATGTCCAGAAGTCAGCTCAAGAACACAAGCAACAAACCCAGGTCCTTATGACACCACCAAAACCCAGCCATCATTGTACCACAGGAATCGCAGAGAATGCTATCACTCCAAACCACAAGAAAATGATCTTAAATCTGAAGTTAGCAAAATGAGAGAGGACTTATAAAAAGAAAATAAATCCCTCAAAGAAATGCAATAAAATACAATCAAACAAGTGAAGGAGTTAAATAAATCACTTAAAGAAATACAAAAAAAAAAAAAAAAAAAAAAAAAAAACAATCAAAGAGGTGAAGGAATTGAATACATCCCAAAAAGATACACAGAAAATACAAACAAAATGAGAGAAGGAAATGAATGAAATTGTCCAAGACCTAAAAATAGATATTGAAACAATTTAAAAGAAAAAGAAAATAAAAAACAAAAACAAAATAAACACAGCCTGAGGCAACTATGGGGATGAAAACAGTAATTACAAACACAAGCATCACTAACAGAATACAAGAGATTGAAGAGAAACTCTCAGGTGGAGAATATATGATTGAAGATATCAATATATCAGTCAAGAAAGTGTTAAATCTAAAAAGTTAATGACACAAAATATCCAAGAAATCTGGGACAATATGAAAGGACCAAACCTAAGAATAATATGAATAGAAGAAGAAAACTCCAAACTCCAAGGCCCAGAAAATGTTTTCAACATAGTCATATAAAAAAAAGTACAGCAACATAAATAAAAATATGCCTATAAACATACAAGCTTACAGAACATTGAATAGATTGGACAAGAAAAGAAAACCATACCGTATCATGGTTTATTAGTATTTATTATTGATTTATCTTTTGGTTACACAGTGGTTATTCCTAAACCAGCTGTAACCCAAATCACCACATAAAAACTGGGATTATTTTACTAACCTAGAGCACAAATCTGGGCAATGATTTCTCCATCCTAAACCTCCAAACCCACACAGTTTCCTACCATTCATATTTTACCCATTATATGTGCTTTTAGTCATATCTTAGGTCTGGTTCATCTCTCCATGTGGTTACAAGTTCTCTCCTGCCAACCTCTGGTCTCCTCGTCTCTTCGCTTCTTTCTCCTCCCCTCTGGACCATGATGTCTCACTCTGTTCTCTCCATTGCAAAGCATTTGGTCTGGTTGTTTTATTGACAACACAGAGAACAAATTATGGCATGTTCACACAAACTTGAGACAGGTGATACTTTGGATAAGCATCACAATGCAGTGTCCACAATGAAACCAGATAGTGAGGTAGGGAAATCAGCATTTGAAACAAGGGTACACTCCACAAGAATATTATACAAACAATACCACAACAATAATCAAACATTAATGTACATAATAAGGAGAGAATATTAAAAGCTTCAAGGAAAAAAGACCAAGTCACATATGTTGTAAACTATGATTAATATCCTAAACCGCTGTATACCCAAAACACCACACAGACACTCTGATTTATTTACTTAACCAAGAACACAATGCTGAGCAATAGTTAGTCCATCCTAAACCTCCAAGCCCTCATAGTTTCCTAACATTTAGATTTCCCACATTATACTTGCTTTTAATGGTATTTTAGGTCCAGCCCATTTCTCCAAATTGTTCCAAGATCTCTGCTCCTGCCTTTGTTCTCCCAGCTCTCCTCTTCCTTTTTCTCCTCCTCTGCCTTCCACCTTTCTGTCCTCTGGCTCCTCCCTCTCTTCCTGTTTCCTTTCCCTTGCTCAACATTGTGGCTAGCTTTATTTTGGCAAGTTTACACAAAGTTGAAACAGGTGATGCTTAGAAGAAATAACACAATGCAATGTAGGGATTGAAACCAGACAGTGGGGGAGAGAAGTCAGCATTTGAATGAATGAACAAGGGTAAAGTGTATATATTCCAAAAGAACATTATACCAAAACATATATAATGGTAAACCTATCAGAATTACACGGGACTATTCAACAGAAACCCTAAAAGACAGAAAGACCTGGACAGATGTCATGTAGACCCTAAGAAAACACAGATGTCAGCCCCGACTACTATACCTAGCAAAACTTTTAACACCATAGAGTGATAAAACAAGATGTTCCACAACAACAACAACAAAAAATTTAAACTGTACCTATTCACAAATTCATGCATGCAAAAGAAACCAGAAAAAACACTTCTACCCAAGGAGAAAACTACACCCAGGAAAACACAAGAAATAAGTAACTCCACATCAGCAAAACCAAAAGAAGAGAGTCTTTCTCTCTCTCTCTCTCTCTCTCTCTCTCTCTCTCTCTCTCTCTTTCTCTGCTCTCTTTCACTTTCTCTCTCTCCTCTCCAACCACCAACATCAAAAAAACTGGCAGTAACAACCACTGGTCATTAATAACTTTCAACAGCAATGGCCTCAACTCCCCAATGGAAATACACAGGTTAACAGAATGGATGTGAAACCAGGACCCAACATTCTGCTGCATACAAGAAACACACCTCAGCAAAAAATAATAAATATTACCTCAAAGTAAAGGGCTGGAAAAAGGCTTTGCAAGCAAATAGACCCAAAAAGCAAGTTGGAGTAGCCATTCTAGTGTCTAATAAAATAAACTTTCAACAAAAATTAATCAAAAGAGATGGAAAAGGACACATCACACTCATCAAAGGAAAAACCCACCAAGATGATATTTCAATTCTAAACATAAATACCCCAAATGCAAGGACTCTCAAATTCTTAAAAGAAACAGTACTACAGCTTAAATCACACTTCAACCCCACACATTAAGAGTGGGACACAGTTTGTGAGTGTTTTTTAAGTATTTTTTTTGCATCAGTGTTCACAAGAGAGGTAAGTATGAAGTTCTCTTTTTTGGGGTCTTTGTATGGTTTAGGTATCAAGGTTACTGTGATCTCATAGAATGAGTTTGGTAATGTTCCTTCCATTTCTACTTTCTGGAACAGTTTTGAAGAGTACTACAGTTAGTTCTTCTTTGAAGGTATGGTAGAATTCTGTACTGAAACCATCTAGCCCTGCATGTTTTTTTGACAGAAAGAATTTTGATGACTGCTTCTATTACTTTGGGGGAGATAGCACTGTTTAATTTATTTACCTGATCTTAGTTTAACTTGGGAAATAGAATCTATCAAGAAAATTGTCCATTTCATTTAGAGTTTCAAACTTTTGTGTGGTATAGATTTTTGTAGTAAGACCTAATGATTCTTTGAATTTCCTCATTATCTGCATGGTACTGGCATAGAAACCGAGTGGTGGATTAATGGAATCGAATAGAAGACCCTGAAATAAATCCAGACATTTATGGACACCTGATTTTTGACAAATATGCCAAAACCATACAGTGGAAAAAAGATAATATCTTCAACAAATGCTGCTGGTCCTACTGGATGTCTACATGCAGAAAAATGCAAATAGATCCATACTTATCACCCTGCACAAAACTAAAGTCCAAGTGGATCAAAGACCTCAATATAAAACCAGACACACTAAACTTGTTAGAAGTGGGGTAAAACCTTGAACTCATTGTTACAGGAAACAACTTCCTAAACAGAACACCAACAGCATAGGCTTTAAGAACAACAATCAATAAATGGGACCTCATGAAACTTAAAAGTTTCTGTAAAGCAAAGGACACTGTTGTTAGAACAAAATGACAGCCTACAGTATGGGAAAGATATTCCCCAACCCTATATCTGACAGAGAGCTAATATCCAGAATATAAAGAATTCAAGAAGTTAAACAGCAACAAGTCAATTAATCCAATTAAAAATTGGGGTACAGAGCTAAACATAGAATTCTCAATAGAGGAATATCAAATGGCAGAGAAACACTTAAAGAAATGCTCAATGTCTGTCTTTATGTCCCACTTTTGTTTCTGATTTTGTTGCTTTGTATAGTTTCTTTCTGCCTTTTAGTTAGTTTGGCTAAGGTTTTGTGTATCTTGTTGATTCTCTCAAAGACCCAACTCCTGGTTTCACTGATTCTTTGAATTATTCTATTTGCTTCATATTTACTCAGACCTGAGTTGGATAATTTCCAATCTTCTACTACTCTTGGATGTGTCTGCTTCCCACACACACACTCCCTCCCAGGGCTTTCCAGAGTGCCATTAAGTTGCTTGTATGAGATGTCTCAAACTTCTTTATGAAGACACTTAGTGCTATGAACTTCCTCTTAGCACTGCTTTCATTGTGTATCCTAAATTTGGGTGAGTTTTGCCTTCATTTTCAGTGGATTCTAGGAAGTCTTTAATTTCTCTATTTATTCCCTGACCCAGCTGTCATTGAGTAGTTAGTTGTTAAGTTTCCATTTGTGGATAGGCTTTTGGTTATTTCTGTTATTGTTGAGGTTCAACTTTAGTCCATGATGGTCTAATAGGATAGATGGGATTATTTCAATATTTTTTATCTGTTGAGGCTTGTTTTATGTTTGACAATATGGTCAATTTTGGTGAAGGTTTCATGGGGTACTGAAAAGAAGGTATACTCACTCTTTTGAGTTTTGGTGAAAGGTTCAATAGAAATCTTTTAGGTCCATTTGATTTAGGACCTCTGTAAGTACTATTATTTCCCGATTTAGCTTCTGTCTAGATATCTGTCCCTTGGTGAGAGTGGAGAGTTGAAGTCTCCCACTATTAAGGTGCTAAGATCTATATTTTTTTAAGCTTTAATAATGTTTCATTTACAAATGCAGGTGCTCTTGTATTTGGCACATAGATGTTCAGGATTTTGAGGACATCCTGGTGGATTTTTCCTTTGATGTGAATGAAATGTCCCTTCTCATTTTTTTTTATTAATTTAAGTTGCAAGTCTATTTTATTAGATATTACAATAGCTTCTCCAGTTTGTTTTCTGGGTCTGTTTGCTTGAAAAACCTTTTTCCAGGCCATTATTCTGAGGTAATGTCTGTCATTGCTGCAAACATTTGGTTCTTGTTTCCAGCAGAATGTTGTATCCTGTTTCTGCGACCATTCTGTTATTCTGTGTCTATTTATTGGAGAAATGAGACCATTGATTTTGATAGTTAATAGTGACCAATGAATGTTATTTCCTTTTATTGTAGAGTTGGTGTTGATAGTGTGTTTGTGTTCTTGTCTTCTTTTGATTTTTACTTTTTGTTGTTGTTGTAATATTATCTATATCCTTTGGTTTCTTGGGTGTGGTTGATTTCATTACATTGGAATTTTCTCTCTAGAATCTTCTGTGGGATTGGATTATTGTATAGATATTGTCTAAGTTTAGGTTCCATGGAATATTTTGTTTGTCTCTATCTATGTTAATTGAAAGTTTTGCTGGGTATAGTAGTCTGGTTTGGCATCTGTAGTATCTTAGAGTCTGCATGAAAAATGTCCAGGCCCTTTTGGTTTTCAAGGTTTCTCTTGGGAAGTCTGGTGTGGTTGTGATAGGTTTAACTTAGAAGGTTTAACAGAGAAGACAAAACCATACAAAAAAAAGTATCTACAAAAAATAGTACTGATTTAACTAGATTTCTGCATATAGAAAAGTGCAAATAGATCCATATTTACCACCTTGAACAAACTCTGTTCCATCTAGATCATAGACCTTAACATAAAACCAGAGACTCTAAATCTAATAGAAGATAAATTGGGGGAAATATGGAACACATTGGCATAGGATACAACAATTAATAAATGGAATCTCATGAAACTTAAAAGCATCTGTAAGACAAAGATACTATAAAAAGAATAAAACTGCAGCCTTCAGACTGGCATAATATCTTCACCAACCCTACATCAGACAGACAACTAATATCCAAACATACAAAGAACTTAAGAAATTAGACATCAACTAATCAAATACTCTAATTTAAAAAATGTGGTCCAGGGCTAAATCAAGAATTCACAACAGAGGAATCTGGAATGGCTAAGAAGCACTTAAAGAAATGTTCACTGTCTTAAGCCATCAGAGAAATGGAAATCAAAACAACTCTAAGATTCCATTTGACAACAGTCAGAATGGCTAAGATCAAAAACTCAAGTGACAACCCATGTTAAAAAGAATGTGGATTGTTGCTCTTAGAGCCTGTGCTGTTTGTGTTCTGTTCAGGAAGTTTTCCCCTGTACCAATGAGTTCTAGGGTATTTCCCACTTTTTTTTCAAGCCGATTTAATGTGTCTGGTTTTATGTTGAGGTCTTTGATCCACTTGGACTTCAGTTTTGAGCAGGGTGACAAGTATGGATCTATTTTCATTTTTCTACATGTAGACATCCAGTTAGACCAGCACCATTTGTTGAAGATGCTATCTTTTTTCCATTGTATGGTTTTGGCGTCTTTGTCAAAGATCAGGTGTCCATAAGTGTGTGGGTTTATTTCTGGGTCCTCTGTTCGGTTCCATTGATCCACCATTCTGTTTCTATGCCAGTACCATGCAGTTTTTTAAAACTGTTGCTCTATAGTACAACTTAAGATCAGGGATGGAGATACCTCCAGAAGATCTTTTATTGTAGAGGATTGTTTTAGCAATTCTGGGTTTCTTGTTATTCCATATGAAGTTGAGAATTTTCCTTTCCAGGTCTGTAAAGAATTGTGTTGGTAATTTGATGGGCATTGCATTGAATCTGTAGATTGCTTTTGGTAAGATGGCCATTTTTACTATGTTAATCCTACCAAGCCATGAGCATGGGAGATCTTTCCAATCTGTCTAAACAATTGTCGAGCTATATTTTAGGTAATTGGACTGGAGAATTCGATACTACGATGGAGCAGCTGAGAGTGGCCATTGTCACAGTAAATTCTACCAGAGTGGACACAGGACTAGCCACAGGATTATCAACATGGATTGCTGCAGCCATGAATCATCTGAAGGAATGGGCGGGCATGGGAGCATTAGCAGGCCTTCTGGTGTTGGTCTCCTTGGTTTGCCTGTGGTATATATGCAAGATTAGAGTCTCACAACAGTGTGATGCAGCCATGATCATTCAGGCCTTTACAGCCATTGAAGCAGGACATTCTCCCCAAGCATGGTTGGATACCATAAAAAGCTAAAATGATACGCTCAGGATGCGAGGCTAAGCACTGCACTCAGGGTCAGCCGCTTTGGACCCAGAGAAGAGCATGTCTGATTGCATGCGGGTTGATGCCCCAGGTCCCGCCTCTGAGAAAAAGGTATTGGATGGGTCTGATGCTCTTTGGGTGGATCACACCTAAATGAACATCTGTACAAAGTCCCAATTTATTTCTAATATCAGAGATCAGACCTCTACTCTTGCCTGATGTGTCTAAAACAAAAAGGGGGAACTGTAGAGAGCTGCGGAATGCTATGCCTTAAAGATGGAGCTGGTTTCCGCCTTCCACCTTCCCGATAGTGAGTGCTCTCTGTCACGAACAACTCCACATTTGGCTAAGGCCGAGGATCTGGCTTGCTTCCATGTATGTGGACCTATCTGCGTTGCCCCCGTGGCATGCCTGGGTTGGCTACCCAGAGGCTATTTAAGCTGTGGGCTGGGTTTCCCCGGGGTCGGAGGATTGTTCAATGTTCCTGAATAAACTGCATTGAAAAAAAAAAGAGTACTTCATAAAAATTACTTAGTAAATTATTTGATACTAAATTTATTTTCTCTTGATTGAGCAATGAAGACAATTCAGATACAACACAGAGACCCTAACAGCATGTTTGCAGAAAACAAATTTGGAGGATTCAGAGATCGCTCAGAGTATTCACGATTTAATTTTCTGACCCCACATGATGTTTCACAAGCATTTCTAACTCCAGTTCCAGAGAATCTGATATCCTCTTTTGACCTCCTTGGACGTAGGCATGGAATATATTTGTTACATGTACATCCATGTAGGCAAAACATTCATAAAGTAAAATAAATGATTCTAAAATAATCGTCATGCCAAAAAAAAAAAAAAAAGAATGTGGAGAAAGGGAAATCCTCTTCCATTACTTGTGGGAATGTAAACTTGTACAACCAATTTGGAAATAAATCTGGTGCTTCCTCAGACAATTAGGAATAGTTCTACAACAAGATCCAGCTATACCACTCCTAGTATATCTTTTGGCATATATTCAAATGATGCTCAAGCATATAACAAGGACATATTTTCAGTCATATTCCTAGTGGCTTTATTCCTAATAGCCAGAAACTAGAAATAACCTAGATGTCCCTCAATTGAAGAATGGAGAATGAAATTTTGCTATATTTACACAATGGAATACTACTCAGCTATTAAGAAAGAAAGAAAGAAAGAAAGAAAGAAAGAAAGAAAGAAAGAAAGAAAGAAAGAAAGAAAGAAAGGAAGAAAGAAAAAAGGAAGAAAGAAAGAGAAAGAAATCGTGAAATTTGCATGCAAATGAATGGAACTAGAAAAGATCATCCTAAATGAGGTAACTCAGACCCAGAAAGATGCAAATGACAGGAGCCTAACTTGACTGTAATCTGGGAGGCCACAGTCAGCAGTGGGTAGGGGCAGATGCTGGGACTTGGAACCAAGCATGGAGCAGAGCTCCTCGCATCCTGTGAAAGTGTTGGGGGGTGGGGATGGAATGACCTGCAGGGGACAGAAAACTCAATAAGACCAAAGACACAACTAATCCATTCCCAAGGAGGATTTCAGTGTTGGAGAGACATCAACTAAAGAGCATACATGATCTGGACCTCGGCCCTCTATACATATGTGGCAGATGGGCTGTTTCTAACATGGACTCTATTGCCTACTTATGGATCATTTCTGCCCCTGGCAGGGCTGCCTTGCTTAGCCTCAGGGGATGAAGATATGCTCAGTCCTGATGTGACTTAATGTGCTGGGGAAGTTTGATACAGGGAAGAAGGGAGCTCCCCTTTTCTGGAAGGAAAGGGACCGCGGAAGGGAGAAGGGAAGGCGAACTTAGAATAGAGAAGGTAGGAAGAGGGCACTCTTCGGGTATAAAGTCTATAAAATAAGAAAATAAAAACAAATTAAAAAAAGAAGAGATAGCAAAAAGAAAGGAAGAGTTGTGGAGGGGGTGCTGTAAAGAGTTGTCTTCTGAACTTGGAGTGACGATTGCATTCATCAGCACACTGTGCCTATGGCGACCGGCAGGAGACCTGCATAAGCATAAGACAATATCCGTCAATATTAAGCATGCAGTGCTGATAAAATTCATGGGTAACCAAGCAAGGGGGGGGAGACATGAAGGGAGGAGGATGTGTTGGGAGTTCATGGGGAGAGTGGGCATTGGGATTTGGGGGTTACCCATGATCAATGTGCTTTGACTGCATGTATGAAGATGATGTCATAAAGTCAATAAAAGATACCTATGGGGTAAAAAAAAAAAGAAAGAAATTAACTAAACAATAAGATGTTCTTATAAAACAGGATGAAAACGAGAAGATAAAAAAATAACTGGGGGGATGGAGAGATGGAGATGGCTCAGAGGTTAAGAGAACTGTCTGTTCTTCCAGAGGTTCTGAGTTCAATTCCCAGGAACCACATGGTGGCTCACAACCATCTATAATGAGATCTGGTACCCGCTTCTGTTGTGCAGGCACACATGCGGGCAGAACAGTGAATACATAATAAACAAATCTAAACAAAAAAACAAAACAATAACTGACATTTGGTTAATGTCAGTGATCTCTATGCTATTTGATAAATGAATTAAAATGATGAAAAAAGCCATTTATTTACTATTCTTATATTTGAATACTTTTTGCAAGATATGGCGGGAAGTTTTGTAATCACAGCTTTTTGGGACAGAGGCTGGAAAATACTAGGTACTACTTGGCCTAATAAAAACATGTCTAATCAAACAAACCAAGCTTGGTTGTTCAAAATTGCTGTTTCATTATGGCAGAAGATATGAGGCATGATTGGCCAGAGACAAAGGAAGTTGTCTACCACACCCACGGGGAACTTGATCCTCAGTCCTTCTTTTCTCTGCAATCATCCAATCCTTTCCCACTGGTGAGTAATCCTAGTATATTCATTTTTCTTATTCTAGGCTAACGGCTTCTGCTTTATTACAGCATTTTATTTATGCTGCATCTAAATATTAAACCGTTGATGTTTTAAATTTACGTGATCATCAGGTTACATGTTCACAGACCACTCTAACACTTTTAGTCTCTTCTGTGTATCTATGTCTTTCCACTCCTATCTCTGGTTGCAGTAGTATAAAATATAGCTTTTCTTTCCTGTTCAAGTTTGTCACCTACAATTTTAATTTCACATCCTCAAATCCACTGGGGCAAAGAGGAGAGGTACAGGTGGATGCAGACCTAATCCTGGCTTTATGTCACCTCTACGAGAACATCAGCACTGAAGCTTCCATACCACAGGGGCCAGCTAACAAAACTGTATAAACTTTCCCCAGGAGTGAAAAAGAAGCAACTTTTATCCTCCTCATAGCAGACAAATTCTGCTCTCAGAACAATAGATAAATGTTCTCATAAAGCTTATTACTATTCCAACCCACATCCTGTAGATTGTTTTGTGCATGAAATATAATGTGTACACTATACATAATTCACCAGTGTTGATTCATTTGATATGTATTAATCTTTAAAGCACATGTTATTTTTCTGTTTTTAAATGAAATTTCAAATATTTTTGTTTATCCTGAAATTAATTTTTAAATTAAACTTTATATTCCTTGATTGCTAATTATGCATCAAATGTGTTGAACAATGGTCACATGATAAATGCAATTTGTCCATTTTTTATACTAGGAATTACTGACTCACAGAGAAACAGAAAGACAACAAAATGGATTTACAATGGAAGAAGTTAAGTTTCCCATAAAAGCTAGAAAGAAACCATATTTAAAGCAAATATATATAAAAAGCAAAGCATGCATGGGGAATGGCTAAATACGAGTTTACGGCAAGCTGAAAGGCCTGAGTCTGTGACCCCAACGCACACATAAAATGCTAGGAACTGAAGAGGTGAACATTGAAGATGCTTGGGCACAGAACTGAATATAAAGGAACAAGCTTCTGGAGCACATCCCCAAAAGTGGTATAGCTGGATCTTAAAAGAGACTTAGTCCCCTCTTTCCCCTGAACTGCCACGTTATTTTCAGATCTATGATTTTAAAAGGATATCATTATTAATAAAGCACAGGGTAGGTTGCTTTTAATTTGAGCTTCTTTTTATCCTTCGTATATTACACATTGGTGGCCATTGCTTTTGAATTTGCTACAGCCAGGATATTTTCTAAGCAATTTTTATACAAGCTATTCAAATAAGGTGTAATAAAACAATGATAGGGCCCACTTCATTGTCTTGAAGCAGACCTTGGAAATAATAGGAAAAAAGCACTGCACTATTTGCAAGCATGCTGCAAAATCACTCATAAAGGTTGGTTTCCAAGTAGAAAACTTTCCCTAGTAGTTCTTACCTCCTAAGCCATGGGGGAAAGTCCCAGAATTCCAGAGGAGGGGTTATTTGAAGGAAATTCACAGGCTGAGAGCTTCAGTATTTTGTCTGGGAGGAGGCAGAGAGTTTTCTTCTGCTGAGGCCAAACATAAGACACTGATGAGAGAAATACTTAGAAATTGTGGAGGTTTCTACACATGAGGCCTTCCATTGTGAGTCCAGTGCTTTGTGAGATGCAGGAATGTATGAGCTGTGTGAAGTGCTGGGATCACCTAGGGCTCTATATAGTTTGAGTGTTCCTGTGATGCCTTGGAGTGTTTTTCAGGGTTTTGGGAATATAAAGCAAGAGTCTAATTTTCACTGGAGAGGTGAAAACACATGATTATGTTCAGAGATCCACTTTTGTTAAGGTGATGAAAAAGAGGCTGATATTTGAAGTGTCTTTTCGTCATTTGATTATATAAAGACTCTCCAAGACAAGAGCTGTGCGATTCAATGCTGCCCTATTTTTATGGTACAACTTGTATGAAGCACAGAGTGGGAGTAGTAAAATAGAGAGGTATAACTCTTTTCAGAAGACCAAAGTTTGGATCCCACCATATATATCATGTAGCCCTCAACCATCAGTCCCTCCAGCTCCAAGGAATACAACATGCCCTCCTGGAAGCAGCAGATGCCTGTACTCACTTATGCATATACTCACATGCAGACGTGAACATATATACATATAACTTTGTAATAAAAAACAAAAACAAAAAACAATAAATCTGTGTTTTGCTTCCAAGTAGCACTGTGATAAGATTGGGAACAAAGTCTTCAATTCAATAGCCTTTCAGGGATATTTCTGATCCAGGATATAGCATATTTGATATTATACTTGTTTCATTTGAATTAATCAGACATTTTGATATGTGAATGTGTCAGATTTACCTTAATAAGATTTTTCTTTCAATTGCATATAATGCCACTGGTTATTCTTAGGTTTTTGCAGTGAAAATTTAATAAAATATAATTGAAGCGAGGTCTGGAGAAATGTAGTTTTCTATTTATATTTCCGAGTTCAACACCCCTCCTTCATTCAATAAGCCAGATGCCAGGGAATTAATTATATGGCATCCTAGATTCAATATTTTCATCTTATTGCAGTCTTTTTTCTTCATTGCAGTTATATTAGAAAAATATGTGTGTATTTGAAAGGTGACTGTCTGCTTAAATCTATATTTCCTGAGTAATCTCTTGAATTGTATACTATTTGGATATTTCACATTGCAGAAAGTGCAACACAGTCAGAACATAGTTTTCTTTAATATTTAAATGTCTTAAATAATTCATAATTATTATTTAAGATTTCAAATAAATAGAACAGGTTTAATATTTGCTTTAAGGTAGGTAAAGTGGTATTGGACATATTATTATCATTATTACAATTTATTCATTTTGTACAAATTATTCATTCATTCAGTTGTGGCCCCCTCTCTCATCTCTTTCCAGTCATACATTCTCACCTTCTTCTCCTACTATGTCCCTCTCTTAGTCAACTGGTAGGGGAAGTCCTCCTCCTTTACTCTCTTATCCTAGCTTATCAGATCTCATCAGGGCAGTTTGGATCCTCTTTCTCTGTGGCCTAATAAGGCCACCTTCTCAGGGAGAGGTGATCAAAGAGCAGGCAACTGAGTTCATACCAGAGACTGCTCCTGTACCTCTTACTAGGTGATCCCCATGGAGACTGTGCTGCCCACAGGCTGCATCTGAGCAGAGGGTCTAGATCCTCTCTATTCATGGTCCTTGTTTAATTCATCAGTGTCTGCAGACTCCCCTGGGCACAGAAATTTTTGGCCCTGTTGGTCTACTTGTAGCGTTCCTGTCTCTACCAGGTCTTTCTATCTCTTCCAAAGATAGCATCTTCAGCAAAATAGTGCTGGTCTAACTTGATGTCTACATGTAGAAAAATACAAATAGATCCATATTTGTCACCCTGCATAAAACTAAAGCCCAAGTGGATCTAAGCCAGACACAGTAAATTCATTAGAAGAAAAAGTAGGGAAGAGCCTTGAACACATTGGCACAGGAGACAACTTCCTGAACAGAATACCAACAGCACAGTCTCTAAGATCAACAATCAATAAGTGGGACCTCCTAAACTGGGGTGTAATTTTAAAACTCCCTTCTGAAACTAAAGACAATTTCCTGCAGCTTGTGGTATATTCACAAGCCAGCTTTTACTCAATTTCAAAATTGATCCAATGAAAAGTGCTGTATTGAAAATAATCATGTCCTTACAGGCAATCCATTGTGTCATGTAATAGATAAATACAAGCCCTGAAATCCTGAACAACCTGTGCCATTCTTCCAAACCAACTGAGACCCCAATTTTTCTGTTAGTTTTTTGTGTTGCACTGACTTTAGTACATGGTAGAAGCAGTTTAAGAATATAGATATATTTCAGTTCTTGGTTTTACGATCTGGGAACAAGTAATCAAAACATGGTTTGTGGAGGACATGTCAGATTTGAACCATCAGAGCTATGAAAAGAGGTCATAATGTAGCTCTACACAGATCCTCTCAGCTAGGCAGAGATTTAATGCCTTCCCTGATTTCCTGTAAGAATTGATTTGAGGTGATCTAAATTGAAACTTACATGTGCCTATGCCTTATGAAAAATTCAATCTGTAAAGGAAAGAAAACAAAATACTCTTTCATGGAGAGTATTTATTTCATCATCATTTATTGAATAATATGTATTCCCTCTGAGACAGTGTGGTAGCCATTGATCAAAGAGTAAAGAGACTATTTCACGTTTATGTCAATATACAATTGCACTGGTACATGCAAAATCTTCTATACACACACACACACACACACACACACACACAAGTAAACACGCACAAGGACCCATGCTCATGTTAAAAAGAAAACTAGGAAAATCTATAAATCTGAATTGTAACATTTTAATATTTCTTGAAAATTTTATTTATTGTTTAGGCATTTTAATGTTTTTCAAGCATGAAAGTATTGAAATGCTTTAAATAGACAGAAGAGTAAATACAGTGAATATGATAGTAGGGTTGCTGTGGATGACAGCTCAGGAACTTAAAATGAGGCATGATAAAGAATGTCGGCACCTATCCACTTTCACAGGACTGGATGCATTGTCTTCCTCCTTGCCTTGCTAAGGAAAAGAGGAGTAGGACCTCCCCTATTAGTGGACCTGGAGGAGAGGCATGGGAGGAGAAGAGGAAGGGAGAGCTGGAATGGGAGGGGAGAAAGGAGGGGGCTATAGCTGGGATAAAAAGTGAATAAATTTTAACAAATAACGAAATAATTTCTTAATTCCATGAAAAAAATAGTGTTGACACTAACAAACATTAATGTGTAATCCATGGCTTAATTATTGCCAGAAAACTGAAGATACATATTTTAATTGGATTATAAGTTATATAAATGCATGATAACCTCAATATAAAGTTTGACAAATAATACTTTTTCAATAGAAGTAAAAATGGGTAGTTTTCAGTACTATATTATCTAAAAACATATTTCCATAAGTAGTATGTCCACCTTACTATTGTTATTTGTGAATATTTTGAATCAACAAATATTTTGACTTAAATTTACACATTTTCCTTAACAATTGTGACTGAATTATTTATAAGTATTATTCTTGAACACTTAAAAGGATATAGCACTTAAATGGCAAGCTTTTATATGTGTGTGTGTGTGTGTGTGTGTGTGTGTGTGCGTGTGCGTGTGTGTGTGTGTGTGTGTGTGTGTAAGGTAAAGGATAAATTCAAGACATTATTTCAAGAGCTATAAACATAATATTACTATTGGAAACTTTAAACTTTATGTTTGGCATGCAGTGAGAGGAATAGCAATGCAAAATATAAAGAATGTAAACAAATGTAAAGGTCAAAGACTCCACAATTTTTTCTTGTTTTAATAAGTCATTAACTCCTTTTGTCTTCATTTTAAAACCACCGTTACTAAGAAAACTTAAATATGGAACCACAAACATGACTTAGGCAAATTATACTTAATTTGTAAATAGAGAAATAATTACAAATACTGTTATTTGCTGATGTATTTGTATATATATATATTTACCAGTGATAATTATAATTTAATTTCTTAATTTTAATCTTCGTAACCTTTCTTTTGAAAATATATTTCCATGATATTGGTTAATTTGAAGTTACTGTAACAGAGTAAATACTGAACACTGGTTACACGTTTATTTAACTAAAAAATGAGGACAGTATTATATATTAATTTTTGTGTTCATACATGAGTGTTGGTGTGGGTGTATGCATGACTTGGCAAGGAGGTCAGAGGACTCTTTTTAGGTTCTCCATGCCCACAGTTTTTTCTCAGGGATAGAATTCAAGACATCAGATATCTGTTTTCCTTAGCTCCATTGAGCCACTAAAGAAATCTGACTTATTATAGTTTGATAACTTCAAATGTTTCCCATTTATTGAAAAAAATATTTTCTCATAGAACATATTACAGTTTTCCCCCCATCTACTCCTCACAGTTCTCCTCACCTACCCTTTGTTCCTGATCTTTTTGTTTCTCAATGAAAAAGAATAGGCTTCTAAGAGAAAACAAAAAAACATAATACAATGAAATATGACAAGATGAAACAAAAAACATTCCATCGTAGTTATACAAGGCAGTCCAACAAAAGAAAAAGAACCCCAGGAGAAAGTACAAGAAGATGCATCTTTTCAAACATGAACCAAATAAAGCTGAACTTTTCATTTTTAAATGAGAAGATTAAAAAAATAAGCAAAGTGACTTGCAATGCCCTTCATTTTGTTGTTTTCAAAGATTTGCATTCCATGTCAACCCTCATCTCATAAAAAAAACATTGTTTTAATTTCTACATTTTTGACATAATTAAGTTATACCATTTAGTATATATTTTTTACTCCTAAGATACTCAAGTTATTAAATATGTAATTGAATGTGTAAAGTACACACTTAGATAAAACATGAATTTTTGAAAAGGACAGCTACATGCAGCAACATTTCCCATAACAAGGGGACATAGGTCCCACACAGTCCAGAGGTAATAAAAGATTTATGAGTACAGCTGAGTGGTAGCAAGAACTTCAAACTACAAATTTCTTGTCATGATATATATATTTTTTTGTCAACTTGGCACAAACCAGAGGTAATTTGGAGGAAGTTCATCTGAGGAAGTGTCTCTATCATTTGGCCTGTACGAAAGTTCGTTGGATGGTTTCTTGATTAATGTTTGATCTGGAGAGCCTGGCCTGCGTGGAATGATACCACTCTTAGGCAGACGTTTCTGGTTATATACATAGGGAAACTGAGGAAGGAGGAACAAGTAGTAAGCAGGATTCCTGCATGAGCATAGCTTCCATTCATTCCTCCACTCCTGCTTGAGTTCCTGCCTTGATTTCCCTTCATAGAGGACTATAACCTTTTTTTCTTAATTTATTATTTTTTATTTTTTAATATTATTTATAGTTTGTTAACTTTATATCCCAGCTGTATCCCACTCCCTCATTCCCTCCAAATCCCACCCTTCCTTCCTCCCTCATCTCCTTCCTGCCCCTTTCCAAGTCCACTGATGGGAAGGGACCTCCTCCCCTTTCATCTGATCTTGGTTTATCAGGTAACTTTTGGACTGGCTGCATTGTCTTCCTCTGTGGCCTAGCAGGGCTGCTCTTCTCTCAGGGGGCTGGCGAAGGAGGTCAAAGAGCTGCCATTGAGTTCATGTCTGAAATAGTCCCTGTTCCCCTTACTAGCTACTATGGGCTACATCCAAGCAGGGGTTCTAGGTTATATCCATACATGATCCTTGGTTGGAGAAACAGTCTCATAAAAGATCCCTGTGCTCAGATATATTTGCTCCTCGTGGAGCTCCTGTTCTCTCCAGGTCATACTAATTCCCCCTTCTTTCATATGATTTCTTGCACTCCGCTGAAGGTTTCGTTATGAGTATCTGCTTTAATGCAGTACTGGGTAGAGTCTAGACCTATGAGATATGATAAACATAATGAAATCTATACACCTAAATAAGATAAACAAGAAAGAGGACCCAGGTAAGATGATCAATCCTCACTTAGAAAGAAAAATAGGATAGACATTGGATGTAGGAGAAAACAAGTAACAGGACAGGAGCCTACCACAGAGGGCCTCTGAAAGACTATAACCTTTCTGTTATTCTTATTGTTGTTGTTGCCAGTGTCTTAACACAGTAAGAGAAAGTCAACTAAATATCTCTTTAAAATCAACTCTACAGAAGTCAAAAGCATTATAGCTTCACAACAATAAAATTAGAAGATGAAGAGTATATTTAAGGATAAAAGGAAGATAGAATTGTAAGGGAATAATATGGACTAGAAGAAAGATTTTGGTTCATATCAGTTTAGAAAGTGTGTTTGCCTTTTCCACAGAGACAGTATGTCATGGCAATGACATGCACTTATGGCCCCTTAGTCACTGTAAGAGCCTGCTAACTCAGGGTGCTAAATTTTTAATAATTCCATTATTTTTAGTACTTCATTATTTTTAATCTGTTTTACTTTTTTTAGGAAATATAGTCCCTGTTGATTGGTTACTCTAAGACTGATGTAAACCACTCTTAACACTAAATGAAAGTTGTGTATGTCCCCAAGCTTTGATTGTTTAAATTTGTTTGTATTTTCAGTTTGTGATTATTTTAAGCATATCCTTATTTAGAAACTATTGTCACTTGCTCAAAATAGAACCTCACAAAGTAAAAGGAAAATAGACTCTAACATTAACAAATAACTTATGAGCTATTGTTCAGGTTTTAAAAGAATTGGCAATAAAAATGCCCCATTGTGTATAGAATAGTATTTAAATAATTTTATCATTACAAATTTGATGAGGGGTGATAATACTGTTCTTTAGTTCTTTAATGTATTCTCTCTTATAAAAATGTAATATAAACAGAGTATCTTTTATTTATTTTTTTTAAATCTTATTTTTTATTTTTTATTTTTTTTATCAGTTACATTTTATTAACTCTGTATCCCAGCCGTGTCCCGAGCCCTCATTCCCTCCCTGTCCCTCCCTCCCTCCCTCATCTCCACCGTGTCCCTTTCCAAGTCCACTGATGGGGGGACCTCCTCCCCATTCATCTGATCCTGTTTTATCAGGTATCTTCAGGACTGGATGCAAAGCCCTCCTCTGTGGCCTAACAGGACTGCTCCTCCCTTTGGGGGTGGGGAAACCAAAGAGCCAGTCATTGAGTTCCTGTTAGAAATAGTCCCTCTTCCCCTCACTTGGGAAACCAATTGGTTACTGAGCTACCCCAGGCTACATCTGAGTGGAGGTTCTAGGTTATATCCATACATGGTCCTTGGTTGAATGTCAGTCTCAGAAAAGACCCTGTGCCCAGATATATTTGGTCCTTGTGGAGCTCCTATCCTTTCCCCATCAGACTAACTCCCCTTCTTTCTTATGATTCCCTGTACTCTGCCAAAGGTTTGGTCATGAGTCTTTGCTTTGAAAACACTGCTAGTTAGAGTCTTTCAAATGCGCTCAGTAGACTCCTGTCATATGTTCAATGCACATCCCATCTGTCTTTCTAAATGAGGACTGATCATCTTACCCCATGTCCGCTCAGTTGATTATCTTTTTTAGGTGTATAGATTTCATTGTTTATCATATCTTATAGGTCTATATAAGTGAGTATATCCCATGTTTGTCTTTCTCCTTCTGGGATATTTCACTCAGAATGATCTTTTCTAGATCCCACCATTTGCCTGCAAATTTCATGATTTCCTCCTTTTTGATTGCTGAGTAGTATTCCATTGTATAAAAATACCACAATTTCTGTACCCATTCCACCGTTAATGGACATCTGGGTTGTTTCCAGGTTCTGGCTATTACAAATAGAGCTGCTATAAACATGGTTGAGCAAGTGTCCTTTTTGTGTACTTGAACAAACTTTGGGTATATACCTAGCAGTGGTATAGCTTGGTCTTGAGGAAGCACTATTCCTATTTGTCTTAGAAAGCGCCAGATAGCTTTCCAGAGTGGTTGAGTTTACATTCCCACCAGCAGTGGAGGAGGGTTCCCCTTTCTCCACAACCTCTCCAGCATGTGTTATCGCTTGAGTTTTTCATCTTGGCCATTCTGATGGGTGTAAGGTGACATCTCAGGGTCGTTTTGATTTGCATTTCCCTGATGGCTAATGAGGATGAGCATTTCTTTAAGTGTTTTTCTGCCATTCGATATTCCTCTGTCGAGAATTCTCTGTTTAGCTCTGTTCCCCATTTTTTAATTGGATTACTTGGATTGCTGCTTTTCAGCTTCTTTAGTTCTTTGTATATACTGGATATGGCTGGAGAGATGGCTCAGTGGTTAAGAGCTCTGTCTGTTCTTCCAGAGGTCTTGAGTTCAATTCCCAGCAACCACATGGTGGCTCACAATCTTTTATTACTAAAACTTGTTATGTTTATTTACTTATTTGTTTTTTATTAGTGACTCACTATGTATTATACTCTGACCTTGAAATAATTTTTCTTTAGTCTTAGCCTTCCTAAAGGCAGGGATTATAGGCATGTACCACCACACCTGGATTTAGGTAATTTTTGAAGAAAAACATTTTTTGCTTATGTAACTTAAATCATTCCTTTCAGATAAAATTTCTAGTTGCAAATTTTGTTATATAATCAGTAGTTTAGAAGTACAGTTACAAATGCATAAGATTGCACACTCTCAGTATGGCCTAACTCATTTGGAACCACAGTTTAAATTTTAACTGGTTATTTGACCTTCTGTGAATGAAACAAGTCTTGCAAAAGTCCAGATAACTGGGTAAATTACTGGGTTCCTTGTCTTTAAAAATAAGTAAAGCATGTAAGCATTCATAAAGTTGATTTTGTGTTCTACACTATCAGAAGAATAGAATGCAAGACATCCATTTCATGTTCTTAAACTTCTATAATCTCAGGAGAACAGGTAGAAGAAATTCTGAAAAACATAGGTTTTTGAGAAAAATGGCTTATAGAGAAAGGAAAATCCCACTCTCCTTGAAAAATTACAGAATATTTCAAAACAAAGGTAAAAGACATGAAACTTAATGACAAAATCCTTAAGAAGTATCAAAACAGTTGAGACAAGAATAAAGTCTTGCAAGCAAACTGTGTATTCTCCAGAAGGCCTGGGTTATAATTCAGATGGCAAAGAGGCTGTCCATTTTATTCAAAATAGACGTAATTTTTCTTCTTTAGAAAGTTTGTTGCCAATGAGAAATTTTTAAAAAGAGGATTAGGAGTGTTATTTAAAACCAAGCTTACAACAAAGTTTAGTGGGGTTTGCAAACATAAAGAAAATGTCTCAAAAATATGCATTGTTTTATTTGGTAAGTTATGTCAAATGATGCTACTGTAGAATGAATGGTAAAAAGAGCATTATTTACGGCAAATCACAGAATATAGATAGTGTGTGAAGTTTGGATTCAATTCTGCATTGTTAAACTGTAAGCATTTTGAGCGACTGTGCTTCATCTAGTAGCTTTCACAATAACATGTTTCAAGTCCAATGTAATATTTATAGGGTCTTTCATGTGCATGTAATAATTGGATGAAGGTAGGGAAATGTGAGAATGGATAAATCCAGTAATAAAAGAGAATCGGAAAGGGGAAATAGGAAAAAAGCCAAACTAATTTTGTACCTATAAAATATGAGAGTAGCATGTTATTACCATAATCTGCTATCCTACTGAGCAATAATTTCTCTAGACAATATGTTTATTTCTATGAAGATTTCATATAGGTAGGTACACACGTGTAATATTATTCTTTTGGGGAAAGTAAATTTTCTATCGTTGTTTGTGGGGAATTTTCTACAGCCATTAATCAAGTGAAAAACTACAACTACATGAAAATAAACTTATAATGACAAAGTATGATTTGTCTAGGCTATTATATATAAATATATATGTGTATATTTCAAGTACACACAAAACTTTCTCTGTGTGTGAATAGGTGGCATGTAACTATAATTTTTATATCATATTTTAAATTTGTTCTAAAATACTCTGACATTGCATAAAATCATGGTTTTCAGCTGGTGAAACGGGCACTAATTTTGTAAAGCATAGTGATCATTACGAGAGGCAATGAACTATCCTGGAAAGAAAAATGCATAAAAGATGACCTGATAGGTCTCTTTCCACCTCAGCAATCCTGTAAAACAAAGGTTTCTTCTTCCCGCCCTGGTGAATATTGAAAGTTAAAACTGTATTATTCAAAACTTTCTGACCTTGGTCCCTGGTCCAGTATTATAGCTCTCATTAAAAACTTTTTTTTAAAGATTTATTTATTTATTATAGATGCAGTGTCATGTCTGCATGTACACCTGCATGCCAGAAGAGGGCCCCAGATCTCATTATTGATGGTTGTGAGCCACCATGTGGTTGCTAGGAATTGAACTCAGGACCTCTGGAAGAGCAGCCAGTGCCCTTAACCTCTGAGCCATCTCTCCAGCCCTCTCATTAAAAACTTTAAGGCAATTTCCTGGAGATCTTTTTAGAATCAGACATGCTACAGGTAAAATTAAACACACACACACACACACACACTCAATATTAGCTTTCACCTGAATGTTTTTATTATTGTTACTATGCTTGACTTAGGATATAAAGATTTTGAAGCCCAGATTGTTTTATTCCAAATAATATATTCATACGGTGTAAACAGACTGGAAATTAATAGTTACACTTGATCATAGGGTTGATACTTTATGTTTATATGTGTAAGCATGTGGAAAAACTGTATGTGTTCACGCATAATCACGCTTGTTTGGAGACCGGAAGTTAAGATAGGGTGTCTGCCTCTGCTGCTGCATACCTTATTTTTGTGTGTAGTGTGTGTCCATGTTTATGTGTGTGCCTGTGTATTTGTGTAGGTGTTTGCGTGTGTGCACAAATGGTGTGTATGCCAGAGGCTGATTCTTTTTGTCCCCTTCATTTGCTCTCCACTTCACATTTTAAGATAGATTACTTCATTTTGAGTAGAGTCAAGAGCCATCATCAGGAATCTTTCTGCTTCTATTATGCACAGTCACCTAGCCTACACTGGGGTTACAGATGCAAACTGAAGTTACACATATGCAGTCTATACATACACTTTTTATATTGGCTCTGGGAATACAAACTCAGGCTTGCTTACTAAGTACCTAAGTGACTGAAGAATATTTTATAGTTAATGTTGAAATTGATCAAAGTGTTTATTTTAATGATGCTTTAATAATAGTCTAATTTTATTTTTTATTTTCATTATCATGAATTGTTTTCTCTATTTTTATAAATTAAAAGTAAATAAATAAAAATTATAGAAAATAACTTAGTTTTAAAATTTCTTAAATTTAAAATTATGAGGACTGTGTACCAAATCAAATTATAGTATATTACCTCTCTACTCTGTATAAATTGACACTTGTACTTTGATATACTAAAACTCTATTTTGCTTCATTGCCTACTATGGAGAAAAGAACTTTTTTAAACTTTTGGTTGTGAGCCTAGCCTTTAATGTCTGAGGCATTTCTCCACTGAGGAAAGGACTTTCTATGTAAAATATTCTATCATTAAATTTGTGTATTTCCAGTCCCTACCTTTTAAATGCTAAAATTGTAAGTATTTATCACAACAGTGGCCTAAAAATCATTAAATGTTCTTACTTGTTTTATAATGTTGTTACATAATAAAGTAGTGAAATTGATAACTAGAATGTCCCAAAATAAAATGAAAACTTCCTGAATGGTCAGAATGTAGAATTCTACATGTTGTTTCTTCTTTTCTTTGAAAGGTTTAATAAACAGTCTATAACTCTATTTTAAAGTAATCTGTCCTTTCTTGGAAGCCTGCCCTTTACTGAAGAAGAAATGGAGGGAGAACAGACCTTGGAGAGAGAGGAACTGAGATCGGGCTTGGAAGGAGGGAAAATTGAGGTTGGAATGTATTGTATGAGTAAATCAATTCTTTTACCTTCTTTTCTTTTCTTTTTATTTATTCTTCCCTCATTTAATGCATCCCTACTGCAGCCTCCCTTCTTCCCAGTTCTGCCTCCCACCTTCTCGATGCCCTATATCCACTGCTTCTCACTTTCCCTTCTGAAAAGAGCAGGCCTCCCAGTGTTATCAGCCTAACACAGCAGAACCAGTTGCAATGAGACTAGGCACAAACCCTCATATCAAGTTTGGACAAGGAAACCCAGCAGGAGGAAAAAGGGTCCAGAGAGCACGCAAAAGAGTCAGAAATACCCCAACTCCCACCGTTAAGATTCCCACAGAAAACCCAATATAAACAACCACAACATACATACAGAGGGCATAGTGCCAATTTGTGCTGCTTCAGCCTGTGAGACCCTACAAAAACCCTGCTGAGTTGATGCTGCAAGCCATGTTCTCCTGTTTTCCCCAAGCCCTCTGGGTTCTACAATTCTTCCTCACACTCTTCTTTGCAGTTCTGGAGCTATGCCCAATGCAGATGATTCGCTGCATTGGTTTCAATTATCTATTGAAGGAATCCTCTCTGAACGCAATTCTACTAAGCACCAATCTATGAGTATAGCAGAATATCACTAGGAATCATCTCATTGATATTTTTCTTTTGCCATTTGTGTTTTGATCTCTCTTGTATGGTTGAGTCATCCAGCTTCAGGTTCCTGGTCATTCAGGAAGTGCCAAGCACAAGCTCCTTCTTGTGGTAATGGCCTCAAATTAGTAGTCATTGGTAAGCCACTAGCACAAGCTTTGTCAGTCTTGCAGGCCTGACAGGCTGGAGATCAAAGATTTTGTGGCTGTGTAGAACAATCTATTTTCAATAAAAATAAAAATAATAACCCCATATGCAAATATTGCATACTTACAATACTTACACACACTTACACACACATACACACACACACATACACACACACATATACACAGAAATGATTACCTGTATTGAATTTAGTAAGCATGACAACCCATGTGCCCATCACAACTGTTGAAAATACATCATACCTAAAAAAATTAACCAGTGAATTTAGTGGTATCAACATAAGTGAGAAGTTGATGCAGGATGTTGAGGAGGAGAAATGTATTCTGATTAGAATACATCATATATGTGTTTGAAATTGTCCATGGATAAAATTATCAGTCCAACTGTATCTTTAGCTTCTCTTTTTTAAGTTCACTAAGATGAACAATTTCTAATAATTAAAATGATAATGGTACACATCTAGTGTTCTGAGTATATTTTTTTCATTATTGATAGCTGCTTCATCATGTACTACCGACATTTTTAAAATTCTCTTTCGCAGATTAATGTGAATTTCATGTTAAGTGTTATTTATTTATTTATTTATTTACACCAAGGTGACCTTTACAGTAAGTTTGCACCCTGGCCTGCTTTGCAATGTACATGTGATCATCAGGGTTTAAGAGACCCACAGGGATAGGATCCAATACTCTAGTTGCACAGGCTGTTTCTCAACAGATCTGACATCGATCATCTGTCAATTTGATTTGCTAATCTCCGGAGACCCACTGTAAACCAAATAACTGAGGGTTTTCAAGTGCATGAAGGAAAGACACACTACTGCACTTTATTTCTGTTTGGCATAACCTTCTTTTCAATAAAGTTTTTAAAAATAGATTAAAGACCCCAACAATCATTTCCTCCTTATGAATTTTCACCAGATGATTGTATTTTTAACCTTCAGGATTTAACAGGAACTAATCGATGTGGAGGGAGAGCTTGGATTGTAAAGTAATGAAATTAGTCCCTGGATCTGACTACAAGCGTGTATCAATGAAAATCTGAAGTCACCCTGTCATTTCATCCATCTTAGTCACAACCTGTCAGTGTGCTCAGTGCATAATAAATCGTACCCTAGATGAAGCTCATAAGGCAAGGAAACACTGCAGAAACTGTTGATGGAGGAGCTGTCAGGCATTTCTCAAAGGCTACAGTAGCACCGTAGAGGTTCAAACTCATACACTGTAGATGTAAAAGTTAACATGTGTGGCTTAAAGCCCTACAAAGAACCACTTAAAGAATCACAGTAGTATGAGTTTAAAGAAAAACATGTGACACACTGCTGCCGTATAGAAGCAAGAGAGAGACACTTTGTGATTTAGGTCATTATGTATTTAAAGGGCCATAGTATTTTACAAATGTTCCTGAATAATTTCTATTGGCCTGGAAGGAGAGTCACTGTACATAAAGAATGGTTGCCTCTATAAAGTGATAAAGGGTTGCATTTGTCTTCTGGGTAGAGGCAGGTGATTCACATTCACATGTGTGAGTTCTTCTGCTGCTGTAAGTGGAAAATAACTTCTTCGTATTAACAATGAACATGTAGATTTAAGAGAGTATTTGTCACAATGTAGTAAAAGTTACCAACATTTTTAAATAATGGTGTTTGTATCTAATTATAAATATATTTTAGTCCAGTGCAAAGAATGCTGTTAAAAGACGAACGAAATCCAATATGAATTTTATGCCAGTAGTATGTGACTTTTTTCCCCTCCTGACTACAAAACCACAGGAGACAAAAGTAATGATAAGGATCTACAATTACCGTGATAATTCAAGAATCATCATATGTATTGGAACAAACAGTGATGAAGTCACAAGATGCTGAAACAATCTTTCTGAGCCTTTTCCACATTTCTGTGCTGAATGCACTGCTTTGTGAATTTCTCTGGAAATGCTGCATCCTCTTGCCTGTTCCTCTAAAACATGTGCCATTATGCAACTGTATCTGAAGATTGACCTTTAACTCTTTTATACACATCTCCTTCTAAGTGCATTCTGTTACATTCATATCAGCATATTTTTTCTAATGAGTTTTAGAAGTTGATTTTCCCTAAAATCATGCAAATAAAGTATTAAATATGGGTTATTTCACAATATATTTCTTCTTTATCATATTATTTAGAATGCAGTTTCTTCTTAAATCCCCAAATTCAAATCTCTTAAATCAAAATATAATGCATTTATCTATAACTGTCAAGTAAGGAAACAAATATCTCAGAACTTCCTTCCTCTAGTGGAACAAAGCTTTAGTTTAATATCCATGGATTAAATTTAATTTCGAAATTAATATTGCATGTCATGTTTTCTTTTCTGCTTGTCATCATGAATCATGACATTTCATTGATAGTAGAAAACAATTATAATTTATTGTTTTTAGCTTGAGTTTTTGTTTACTTGATATTATGCCATATTTTGTTATTGTTATACTTTGTTTCCTAGAGTAGAATCATATCATAATTTAGATGCTTTAGGGGCTTAATACAAGTTGACTTCTTACATAATCATTTGCCTTCATAGTTTTTAATTTTTCCTAAATTTCCAAAGTAGTCTTTTGATATTTTTCCATTTAATTTTGATTCTAAAATGTTATTTATTTTAATTTAATATAATTTATTTAATTTACTATTCACATATACATATATGTATATATGTGACAGCTTATGCGTGCACACATTCTTACACACACACACAAACTGTAACAAATTGTGTGTGTATCTCCTCCCTTTGTGAAAAAAAAATTTGACAAATTATCTCATATAATCTACCACACTAAGTACTCAATACTTCAAAGAAAAAAAGTTTTTGGTTGTAAACCTAGCCTAAACAGCTGAGCTATATCTCTGGTGGCAATGCAAACTTGTATACCACTGGGGAAATCAATATGGTGGTTCATCAAAAACCTGGAAATGAATGTACCTCAGATCCCAGCTATATTAATCATGGGCATATACCCAAGGGATACTCCTCCCTACAAAAAGAGAGTTGCATAGCTATGCTCATAGTATTTAATTCCTAATCTCCAGAAACAATTAAAGAGCAGATAAAGAAAATGTGGAACATTTCCACAGCAGAATATTACACAGTTGTTAAAAACTAACAAACAAATAACCAAAAAATAAACCAACATAAATTTGGAGGCAAATGAAAGAAATTAGAAAAAAGCAAAAATCAAAAACAAAGAAAACCAACCAAACCAAACTAAAACAAAAATAAATAAATAAATAAATGAATAAATAAATAAATAAATAATTCCTTATGGAGGTAACACAGACCCAGAAAGAAAGGTTGTGGTCTGTTCTTACTTATAGTATATATTGGCTGTTAAGTAAATGATAAATACACTACAAAGCACGGGTCCAGAAAGGTTAAATAACTAGGGAAACATACATCTTAATGGGAAAGAGAAATGTAATTGATTTTGAGGCTGGGCTTCAACAGACGGGAATGAGAACAGGAGAGATGGGTGAGAGTTGTAGAAAGAGATTGGGTTGAGATTACTGGGATTGAAGGACATTTGGAAATCTAGTGCAGTGAGACTCCAGGGATCTTCGAGGTGATACTAGCAAGGACTCCCCGTAATGGAGAAGCCAGGCAAGGCTTTCCTTGGTGGGATTGGGATACCCACCCAGCCATAAAACCTACATTCAATTTTCCTGATGTGAGATGTTCTGGGGCAAAGAGGGAGAAGGTCTTGTGACAGTGGCTAAGGACTAGTCTACTTTGAAGCCCATACCGCTAGAGGAAGCCCATGCCTTGTGAGTACCTGGCTCACCAGAAATCTGTGGTTGGATAGCCCAAAGACCTAGAATAGGGAGGTACAATCAATAAAACGATTCCTAATGATATGTTGCTATACTCACAGATCATTGCCTCGCCTAACTGTTATCAGAGAGGCCTCTACCAGCAGCTAATGAGAGCAGAAACAGACTCACAGCCAAACATTATGGAGAAGAGAGCCCACATTAGAGATAGCCCTTGGGTCTCTACCATTGTAGCTCAAGCAACTTCATGGAAGAGTATGAGATAGAATTGCAGGAGCCAGAGATGTCAAGGACACCAGGAGAACACTGCACCCAGAATGAACTAAGCAGAGATCATGGGGTCTCAAAGAGACTGAAGCAACAGTCACGAAGCCTGCGTGGTTCTGTGTTAGTCCCTCTACATATATGTTATGGTTGTTAGCTTGGTGTTTTTGTGAGACTCCTCACAGTGGAAGTGGGGGTGTCCCTGACTCTCTTGCCTGGTCTTGGGATCCTTTTCTTCCTGCCTGGTTGCACTGACCAGGCTTGACATACAGATTTGTACTTAGCGTTTTTGGATCTTGGTATGGGGTGTTTGGCTAATATCCCTGGAAAGGCTGTTCTTTTCTTAAGGGAAAAGGTGGATGAGTGGAGCTGGAGGAGAGAGAAGGTGAATACTGGAAGTTGTTTTGATGAATTGAAAACAACAACAAAAAAGAAAATACAAAGAATTTATTTAAATGATATATAAAAAAACAATAAAAACCATGCACGGTGGACAACTTCATACTGAGCAGGGGAAACATGCGAGCAAATGAATTGGAAGTGTTGTAAAACAAGAAGTACCACAGAAAGACTGCCTGACCTAATTTGGAGAGTAGAGTAGTTGACAATGCGGTTTGAATTGCATGTCTACAATTGTATATCCACAACGAAATGAGATGGATGCATAATATAATGCTCAGGATTATTTGAATAAATGTCCGAAATCAAGGAAGAGCTGGGATGATGAATGAAGACAGAGTAAGGGAAGAAAATGATGGAACAGGAAAAAGAGAAGATACCCAAAGCCTAGATAACAGAAACACAATACTCACCAAGCTGTTTCGATTTTATAGCAGAGAAAATGTAGAAACAAATATTGAAAGAATTATAAAAAGTGAAAAACACTTTTATGGAATTGTCATGCATCATTACCTCTACTGAAAATATCCATAACCTCAATAGGCCAACTGGGGATGATGTACAATAATCCAAGTGATGAACAACCAGTTCTTGAACTAAATATGTGGCAGCTTCAAAAATATTTGGAAATTGAAATGAAAATAAATCAGGAAATCGAATTGAAATGCATAGATCTTTCTGTTAAGTGAAAAGATTGTGAACGCATGCAAGCTAAATATCCATGTCATAACTTAATTGACTTTTAAAATATATTTTTATACCAGTAATGAGTAAAATGTCCTATCATGTCATTTCTTTCATCTTTTGTTTAATGTCCAGCATTTAACATTCACACTGTTAGCATGTCTGATTTGGTAACGCATCTTACATTTCTCCAACATTACCGTCTGTCTGTCATCACTCAGAACATGGGTGCTTTACGTTTTGTTTTGTCTCTATTTCTATCTCCTTCCCCATTGGCTTCTTCTCCTAAGAAGCCATTTGCAATGCAGTTGGTATATTTTCTTAAGCAAATGCATATTCTTGTAAAATATGTTGTGTTTTTTTTTCCACTTTCAACTTCACAGAACATTTTTTTTTAACCTACCTGTGTCTTCATTTTTATCGCTATCCTCTTTGTAGACTAATCCATGTCACATACTGGGTTTATGACTTCATACCTCAGTAGAACACTACTAGTG
This sequence comes from Meriones unguiculatus, assembly GCF_030254825.1. Lineage (NCBI taxonomy): Eukaryota > Metazoa > Chordata > Mammalia > Rodentia > Muridae > Meriones > Meriones unguiculatus. The sequence goes on from NC_083363.1 coordinate 51,694,521, forward strand.
TAATTTATTAGACTATACTTGTTTATTCTTCTACAGATGGAGATGCAGGCAGCATTGTATCTCTGTTGCCTTCTCTACAACCATGAAGGAATCATATAGGGTATGTATCCAGAAGTTATATACATGCTTGTAGTTTATAAATTTAGTTTCCTGAAGAAGTACTGGAATTTTTCTCCTACTACAGTTATAAACATTGTCAATTACCTTACCTGCATGAAAGTAATGGCACTGGAGAAACAGGCTATCTGGGAGAATAAAATAAAGTGGATGTCTGCTCAAAGCTGTGAAAAAATAAGTCTCAGGTAGATAGATATCCAAACATTAAAATGTAAATTATATTAATCCAAGGAGAGGGAAATTATAAAAGTGGGAAAAATACTTTTCTAGCATCCTTGTTTATGTCTCCCTTGATTTCTTCACAGTCACTTGATCCACACTTTCCAGGTAATTTATTTTCATAGCCAAGTAACACTTCTTCCTTGTTGTAAACAAGAAATAAGAGAACACATTTTTTTTCTTTCTAAATTGAGTCTGTTAGCCCACCTTTTCTTCAAATATGGTGGTGCTGCCTCCCTGCTTTAATATATTCTAAGGATACAGGACAACCTCTTGAAGATGTAAATTTGTCTAGTGATTCAAGAACCACTTTTGCTTTGTAAGAATCAAGAATTGTAGTACCTCTATACAATGGAATATTACTCAGCAATGAAAAATAAGGAAATCATGAAATTTGCAGGTAAATGGTGGGACCTGGAAAGGATCATCCTGAGCGAGTTGACCCAGAAGCAAAAAGACACACACGGTATATACTCACTCATATAGACATACAACATAGGACAAACCCACTAAATTCTGTGCATCTAAAGAAACTAAGCAAGAGAGAGGACCCTAACTAAAATGGTCAATCCCCATCCTGAAAGGCAAAGAGGATGGACATCCGAAGAAAAGAAAACAGGAAACAACCCAGGAACCTTCTACAGAGGGCTTCTGAAAGCCAGAAGAAGAAAACAGGAAACAAACTAGGAACCTACCGTAGAGGACCTCTGAAAGCCTCTGCCCTGCAGACTATCAAAGCAGATGCTGAGCCTGATGGCCAACTGTTGGGCAGAGTGAATGGAATTTTATGTAAGAAGTGAGAAATAGTAAGAGCTGGAGAGGACAGGGTCTCCACAAGGAGAGCAACAGAACAAGAAATTTGAACACAGGGAACTTCCCAGAGACTCATACTCCAACCAAGGACTATTCATGGAGATAACCTAGAACCCCTGCACAGATATAGCCCATGGCAGTTCAGTGTCCAAGTGGGTTACATAGTAATGGGAAGAGGGACTGCCTCTGACATAATCTGATTGGCCTACTCTTTGATCACCTCCCCCTGAGGGGGGAGCAGCCTTACCAGGCCACAGAAGAGGACAATGCAGCCACTTTTGATGAGAACTGATAGACTAAGATCAGAAAGGAGAGGAGAACCTCCCCTATCAGTGGACTTGGGGAGTGGCATGCATGCAGAAAGTGGAGGGAGGGTGGGATAGGCAGGGGAGAAGGCAGGGGCTTATGGGGGGATACAGAATGAATAAAGTGTAATTAATAAAAAGAATTTAAAAAAAGGAAAATAAAAGAATTGCTTACACCAATTTTCTGAGGAATTCTCTCTGATATGTGTATGCACAATCTCATTGCTAGCATCTCAGTTAGGTGCTAACCTCTGACAAGACTTTTCCCGACCACCAAGTATAAAATGCACACCCTGACTACAACATTCCAGTCTGTCATTCTCCACGTAAGCATTTGCTACTGATTTTATTTGTGATTATTTGAGTCTCAGTTATATTCTTCCTCTAATTCCGAAATAAAAGGTAACTATAAATTGGAATCCATAATAAATTAGCAAAGGATTTTGAAGGTAAGGGGGAAAAGGGCTCAGACATAGTTCTGTGAGACAAAAAATAAAAATAAAATAAAACCTCCATGTGTTTCATTAAGTTATTGAGTTGGTTTTGTGTTTGCCATAGTGTCTGCCCTCAAAGGTGGTTTGTATACCCAGCTAAACAATCTTGGAAAAGAGTAATTTTCCATTTGTGAGGAACTGTAAATTGGAAATATTTTCTGGTTTAGAATGGGGGCTGTGAATTCTTCTCTCCTGTCACTGCATCTCATGGCTTAGACCTGTCCCAGGTCTTATGAATGTTGCCATTCCTTGTGAGATCGCATGTTTATCAGTTCTTTCATGTTTAGAAGCCCTTGTTTCGTCTCTATCTTTATCACTACACATCTTTTAGGCACAGTAAATATTGGGTTGAATGTTTTGTGGGTAGGTTGATGCCCCTCCCCACACTGGACATCCACTCCTCCACTAGAGGCCATGTCTGGCTAGGAGGTGTTTTTTTAAGTTTCCATTTCCCCACCAATAGGAGTCTCGGCATGAGTCACCTCCATATACTCCCAGAGCCTACCCTATTGCAGCTCTCCAGCTTGTCTCAGAGATGCCCTTCCCCCTCAGTTTCCTTTGTATCTCCCATCTCTCTTTTGTCCCACACCCTGCTTTCCCCACATCTGATCCCTACCTTCCTTCCCCTCCAGAAACCCTCTCCCACCAGTTCCTGCTCTTCATCCACTTCCAATGCCTCTTCTGAATAGGATTCAAGCATCATCCCTTGAGCCCTCCTTACTTAGCTCCTCTGGGTCTGTGGATTGTGATATGGTTATCATATACTATATGGTTAATACACACAAAGAAGTGAGAATGGCCAATCGATGATTGACCCTAACTGAGACCCTCCCCATAAGAGAGAACCAACCCCTGACATGGTTAATGAAACTCTGCTATGCTTGAAGACAGGAGCCTACCACAATTGTCCTCTCAGAGGCTCCACCCATCAGCAGATGGAAACAGACACTGAGACCCACAGTCAAACATTAGGCAGAGCTTAAGAGGTCTTGTGGAAAAGTAGGGGGAAGGATATAGGATTCCGGAAGGGACAAAAACTCCTTAGGAAGACAAACAGAGTTAATTAACCTAGGTCCATAAGGACTTACAGACACTGAAGCACCAACCAAAGAGCACACATGGACTGGACCTAGACCCCTGACACATATGTAACTGATGGGCAGCTTGATCTTCATGTGGGTACCCTAGCAAGTGGGGGGGAGACTGTCTCTGACATGTACTCCGTTGTCTGCTTTTGGATCACTTTCACCTAGCTGTACTGTCCTGTCTGGCCTCAATGGAACAGTTTACTTCTGATGCTATCTGGTATAGGAGCTTCCTTTTTCTGAGTAGAAAGGGAGGCTGAGAAGGAGGAAGAGGATGGAATGGTGAGACAAGATGAAGATATGGGAGGGGGCTGAAATCAGAATGTAAAATAAATAAATAGACAAAAGAATAATGAATGAATGAATACATAATTAAATAAAATTTAATAATAATAATTTTAAAAGAAAACCTAGTTTTCTTAGTGTTTTGTTATCATCATCTACTGTCCTATCTTTTTCAGAGATCCTTGAGCTCTGAGAGGAGAGAGGGATTTTTATGAACACACTCCATGCAAAACTGAGCCTTCCACAGTTGTTTTTGTCTTCGAGAGAGTGACTGCCTATGCAGCCCTGGCTGGCATGGAACTTTCCATGTAAACTAGGCTTATCCTGAACTCACAGGAATCTGTCTGCCTCTGCCTCCCAAGTATTGAGATTAAAAAATATGTGCCATCAGGGGTCTTTTCTGAGACTGATTCCCCAACCAAGGACCATGCATGAAGGTAACCTAGAACCCCTGCTCAGACATAGTCCATGGCAGCTTAGCATTCCCTAATAAGGGGAACAGGGATTGTTTCTGATAGGCCCTTTGACCTCCTCCCCCACCACGAGGGAGGAGCAGCCTTGCTAGGCCACAGAGGAAGATATTGAGGCCAGCCCAGATGAGAGCTGATAAACTAGGGTCAGATGGAAGGGGAGGAGGAGCTTTCCTATCATTGGACTTGGAGAGGGGCATGGGAGGAGATGAGAGAGGGAGGGTGGGATGGAAAGGGAATGAGGGAGGGGGCTACAGCTGGGATACAAAGTAAGTAAACTGTAACTAATATAAAAATAAAAATTAAAAATAATAAAGAAAACAGCCTCTCTTTTGAAAATTACTATCTTTCCCAGTAAAATTATAATAATGTGAAACAATAAACTTTATACAAAAATGTGAATGTTGAGGTTTCTGTGTTCCATTAACAAATCACTTTATAGATACCAATATCTTCTTCCTCTGGGTGCACTCTATGGATCTGTTGTGCTTCTGTGAATATTGAATAGACACTACAAATGACATCACTCAAAATGCTAAGTTTCTATTTGAAAATATACACATGCTACATCCAGAACAAGAAAAGATATGTGCCATTATGCATATCTTATAGAATTTGATAGATGTGTATCTATAGGCATTTTATGTATTCATCAACATAAAAAAATTACTTTATGGAACATATCACAAGTAAATGAAAAAATATGTTTAAATAATCAGTCTTTTTCTGATATTTGTATCCATGAAAATATGTCATATAATCAAAGGTTTCTGTACTAGGGTAGGATGAAGTTGGAAGAAAGTTTAAGCAAGAGATCGGGATGACCAGTAATGCTCACCTATGGACACTGAAAAGAACAAAGCAATCTCTAGCAATTGATATCATTTTTCTATTATCCTAAGAGTTAGCTAATATTTCTGTTCAAAGTACATAGAGACCCTATCACAAGCAGGAAAATTCTGTTCTTCTAGATTTCTGCTATAAAGAGGATCTAAAATCTTTAAATTACAGATATCAACTACATATTGTGTTATCCAGAGAACCCTAAAGCTCAGGGGAAAATGCCTCAGTTTAGAGTCAGAGGCATCAGATACTTTGTTAATACAGGTATTTCAGCAGTGAAAGCCTGTGTTTGAATAAAAGAACCATTAAGAGCATCTTTTTATTTGGCATGGGTTGTCAAAACCTGAATTTCTTGATGAGAGCTCTTCCTGTCTCTGCGAGCAAGAACATGTCCAGGCGTTACTGAAAATTGTTTTCACAAACTTCATAACCTCATATATTTATTTGAACATCGTAAACAAGATTTCTTCAAGCTCCCTCCCTCAACTCCTCCCACTCCCACCCTAGCTCCCTGCACCCCTCACCTCCTTCCTCTAGTCCACTGAAAAGTGTTCTCCCCCTGTGCTATCTTCCCATAGCTAATCAAGTCTCATCAGGACTGCCTTGACCCTCTTCCTCTGTGGCCTGCCAAGGCCGCATCAACAGGGGCAAGCGATTAAAGAGCAGGTAACCGAGTTCATGACAAAGGCAGGCCATGTTCCCCTTACTAGTGAAGCCACATGGAGGCTGAGCTTCACTGGGCTTCCTACTGAAGGAATGAACAGCAAATTGAACTTTTATTTTATTTCCAGGTATAAAATTAGTTGGCAAGACATTAATTACCTTCAAATCATAATCTACTGGTTGCAGCTTTGACTTATTTACTTATTTACTTCCTGCTAAAGAAGAAAACTTGTTTTAATTAAAAAATTATACCAAACAAAATGATGCTTGCTTCCTAATGTAATCAGTGGTCAAAGACTACTAAGAGACCCATTGAGAAATGTGTATGCTGTATAAAATGGAGTTAGAAAGTGTTGTCTTAGTAAAAGTAGTAGAGAAGAATGATTTGAAATTTTTTCAGCTTCTAACAAGAATGACATGGCATGAAATAGGAATAAAGCTTTTTTCCCCCTGAACAGGAGCCGATAATACACATTTTCAGCTTTCTTGATGACAAAATCGCTGTTAAACTTTTCTGTACATTATGAAAGGAATAATAGGCAACATTTGGAGATGTTGCGAGGATGTCAATCAGTGAACTTGGATTTAAAAACAGAATTTTTAGAAACATAGGAAGTTAAAAGAACCATGCCAGTGTGTTGCAAAGGGCACAAAAAGAGGGGAATATCAGAGTACCTGTGATCTGACTGGGATTTAAAAAAAAAAAAGAGAGAAATAAATACAAACAAAGAAGAAAAAAAGTTAAGTAATAGTAACAGTGTGTTTTAAAAAGTGCTTGGAATCGAACTACTAACTATCCACAATAAATAAATAATCTATAAAACACATTTATCTTCATATAAATGTACAATTATAGGACTAACAAAATTTTCTTTTGGTGGCTGATAATTTTCTCTACAAAGCCAAAAACAACATAGCAACAAAAAGAAAAAACAAAACAAACAAACAAAAAAACAATTTCAGCCATGAAAGATCCTCTTATGAATTTTTGGTTAAGGTTATCCAGAAGACTCCTGAAATATTAAAGACTACTGGTATATCTCATGTTTACCATTCAGAGGTACAAGGGACTTTTGTATTTCAGGGGACACAATGCATGTAAGACACAGGGTTCAAAGACACCTGAACTGGAACTGAGGGGAGTCATCTTTCTGAGGACTGACTTTCTCGCTACCAAAAAGTGCCATGCACACACCCAAGGGAGTTAAGCAACCAATAACCAACCTAACTATGATACATTGGAACTACAACAATAACCAGCGTGGCACAAAAATAAAAAATAAAAAAAATAAGGTTGAATTAGTAACATGCTTACCCTGTTGATAACATACTGTTCTTTAACTAAACTTGAGACCTTCAGAACAATAGGGATATCATGCTTGATATCGAAAACTTAGTCAAATACCTAGGACTAATGAAGCTGTAGATCTTACAAAAGAACATACACCATCACTTTCTAAACCAGCAATAATCTCTACTTATATTCTAAATAGTTTTCTTCATAGCCATAAAAGAATGTAGTCCTCACCATTCATCAAGGGAAAAAAATAAATTTTTCTTCAAAAGAAGAAAACAGTTGTAGAAAACCACAATGTAGAGTTCTGGATTACAGATCTAACGGATTTACAAGACAACTCTCACAACTAGGACTGAGGGGAAAGATATTAGAAATGTGAAAGGATTATAATAACCAGAAAATTTGGGAATTTGTTGTAAGACTCTTTCTTCTGGTAACATTAGAGCTTTACCCACAAATTTTCGCTAACATGATTATCTAAATCTGAGCTAAAGAAGGACAACAATAAGACACAAGGTAGAGTGTACCATGGGAAAATTAGTAGACCTCTACCCTATACAAAAATCTACAAGTGACTGAGGAATGTTCAGAGTGGGAGAAACAGTCTTCCCTGAGGAAGAACACAATAGATATCTAATATCATATAGTCAGCCCTGAAAGTATGCAAGAGAGTAACAGCATAGAGACTGAGTAGGTTATATGTTTAATACATATGTATATGCATGTACATATACGAATATAAAAACAGTTAATGAAAGGAGAATTTGAAAGAGAGCAAGGAGTGGTTTATTGGAAGTTTTCAAGAAGAAAAAAGGGGGAATAATGCAATTACATTAAAATCTCTAGAAATAAAATAAATAATAAAAGCTACAGCATATGGATTATATAAGGAATTCTGAAAATAAGGCAAATTAAGACCAACTTTACAGAATATCTTTTCTGTACAATAAAATATATATTAAAGTAATAAAGAGACTTTTTTTAGATTAAAAGAGAAAATGGCGGCAAAATGTGTAGTTCTCATAAAGATTTCTTTGGCTAATTCTTATAATACTTTTCATACATATAAAATTATCTAAAATAGAAATATGAAATAACTGCATTCTAAAGCAGTGCAGAGATGGATATAAGGAGTATAATAATATTGAAAAATAAACAAGTTGGAAATGCAATTCAAGACAGATTACATCTCTTATAAAATGTGACAGTCAGTCCTGAGAAGTCAGCTTACTACAGTGTGATCCACAGAGCCAGTTCCAACACTGTGCAAATTAAAGTCTGTCGAGATTTATTTATAATACTCCAACTTGATTTTTTGTTTCTATACAGGAATATAAAAGATGTAGAAATTCAAATATTTAATAAAAAATAAAAGTAACATATATATGTGTAAATTTAATTATATTGTTTCAGGGCTCTGAGGCTTAAAGAAAGAATAGAAAAACAAGTAAATAGAAGGGAATAGAAAAATATCAAATCATCCTACACTTACATACCAGTTTGGCACTATTTATTTCTCAATGCAAATTAATACTGGGAAGTCAGTTTCTTCCTGTTTTTAAAGGGACAAAAAGTTTTGCCTTTCATAGAGCACTCTTAGTATCAGCCAGAATTCATTCTTTTTCCAAGTGAATTATTTTATTTAGCATAAGCATTTAAACCTCTTCTGTGTCTTTTGATCAATTGATAGTCTATATAGCAGTCAGTAATAATTCATTATTGAGCTGTATCATAGGCCATTTATCCATTCACCTTCTCAAGGAAAGCTTGTTTGCTTCCAAGCAAAACTATATACCATAAGTTTGATTGTGACTTTACGTGAAGTGGTATGTTTCTTTTTTTTTTCAGAATTATTTTGTTTATTTAATTTTAATTTTTAAATATCAGTTACAGTTTATTAACTTTGTATCCCAGTTGTATCCCATTCATTCATTCCCTCCCCATCCCACCCGCCCTCCCTCATCTCCTCCCTGCCCCTTTCCAAGTCCACAGATAGGGGAGGTCTCCTCTCCTTCCACCTGACCCTAGCTTATCAGGTTTCTTCATTGCAGTAGGCTGCAATGTCCTCCTCTGTGTCCTAGCAAGGCTGCTTCTCCCTCGGGGGGGGGGGTGTCAAAGAGCCATCCATTGAGTTCATGTCAGAAATTGTCCCTGTTCCCCTTACTAGGGTAACTAGTTGGATACTGAGCTACCATGGGATACATCCTAGAAGCGGTTCTAGGTTATATCCATACATGGTCCTTGGTTGAAGATACAGTCTCATAAAAGACGACTATGCCCAGATATATTAGGTCCTTTTGGAGCTCCTGTCCTCTCCAGGTCATACTAACTCCCCCTTTCTTTCATATGATTCCCTGCACTCTGCCTAAAGTTTGGTTATGAGTCTCAGCATCTGCTTTGATACACTGCAAGGACATTTGCTCAACCATGTTTGTAGCAGCTTTATTAGTAATAGACAGAACCTGGAAACAATCCAGATGTCCATCAACGGAGGAATGGATACAGAAATTGTGGCACTTTTACACAATGGAATACTACTCAGCAATTAAAAACAAGGAAATCATGAAATTTGCAGGCAAATGGTAGGATCTAGAAAAGATCATCCTGAGGTATCACAGAAGCAAAAAGACACACATGGTATATACTCACTTTTAAGTGGGTACTAGACTTATAAGATAGGATAAACTTACTAAATTCTGTACATCTAAAGAAGATAAACAAGAAAGAGGACCCGGGGTAAGATGATTAATCCTCACTTAGAAAGACAAATGGGATGGACATTGGAAGTAGGAGAAAACAAATAACAAGACAGGAGCCTACCACAGAGGGTCTCTGAAAGACTCTACCTGGCAGTGTATCAAAGCAGATGCTGAGACTCATAATCAACCCTTTGGCAGAATGGTATGTCTTCTTAATGTTGGGTTATAAGTATTATAAAGATCAATGGGCACCAGTGGCCACTGGTGAAGGTGTATATCAGCTGACCACAGAGAATATAGAGAAGAATTGACATAATCTACATGATTGATGTGGTGGTATACACTTGCAAACATTGACCCAATCCAAACCTATAGACTAGAAGACACAAGAGAAACTATGATATGAGCTATGGATTTAATGCCGTGTGTAATTAATATATGATAAACAAGCAGGTAAGATGTGAGGACCTGAATTCATATTCTCAGAACCCACTAAAAGATTTGGTGTATGACTCTAGGCTCCAAGTTAGGAAGTGGAGAAGGGAGAAGAGCCCTGGTCAGCTAGACTAGCATACGCTGCTGTGAACAACAAAAGATCCGACCTCGAACAGGAAGGTGAGAACTACCAACCAAGGTTGTCCTCTGATCTCCACAAACCTACCATAGTACATGCGTGCCTGTATTCACCCAATTACCGTCACCCACATACATGCACACGCAATACAAAAGTATGAAAATAAGAGAGAAGTTAAAACCTAACCAGTATGCCAAGAGTCGATGAATTTCATTATCAATTATTATAAATATTTAGAAGCTCATAAAATATTCTCCAGCTTGTAATCATAAGGTTCAAATAGAGAATAGTAATGACTCCAATCTGTGTATTTCACAAGGAGGAGACCCATGTTTCGAGCATTCTTTTCTATTCAAAATTAAAAGCTAATAGAGTTTATCTATACTTTATCTAGCAATTAAGTACTATACATTTAAAAGTATAAACCTGAGATTAAACTGGGTTACAAACAGGAGAAAATAGTTGGCGTCTTTCTGTAGTAGGGTGCTTTCCTAACCTGTGGCCCAGCAGCACCAAACAAAACAAAATACCACTGAAAAACCAAATGCACATAACCAAGGACATGTTTTTCATTCGCAGAAATCTTCATGCTCCTAAAGAATTTACCATGTAGCACATGCTATTTTTGCTCCTATTGCTCATATTGCTATTGAAGGACTACACATTTGCAACATGCAGCACATTAAGTACATAAAACCCGTGAAAGGAAGTCCATATGTCATGTAGAAGTCCCAATACTTAAGATTTCTATTTCTTTGCTCAACCATGTTTGTAGCAGCCTTGTTTGTAATAGCCAGAAGCTGGAAACAGCCCAGATGCCCCTCAACTGAAGAATGGATGCAGAAATTGTGATACATCTACACAATGGAATATTACTCAGCAATAAAAAACAAGGAAAGCATGAAATTTGCAGGTAAATGGTGGGATCTGGAAAAGATCATCCTGAGTGAGCTATCCCAGAAGCATAAAGATGCACACGGTATATACTCACTCATATAGACATATAATATAGGTTAAACCTACTAAAATCTGTACATCTAAAGAAACTAATTAAGAGGGAGGCCTCTTGCTAAAATGCTCAATTCCTATCCAGAAAGGCAAAGAGGATGGACATCAGAAGAAGGAGAAAAGAGGGAACAAGTCAGGAGCCTGATACAGAGGACCTCTGAAAAGCTCTGCCCTGCAGACTATCAATGTAGATAATGAGACTTATGGGCAACCTTTGGGCAGAGTGCAGGGAATCTTAGGAAAGAAGTGGGAAACAGTAAGACCTGGAGAGGACAGAAAATCCACAAGGAGAGCAACAGAACCAAAAAAATCTGAGCGCAGGTGTCTTTCCTGAGACTGCTATTCCAACCAAGGACTATGCATGGAGATAACCTAAGACCCCTGCATAGATGTAGCCCATGGCAGTTCAGTGTCCAAGTGGGTTCCATTGTAATAGGAACAGGGACTGTCTCTAACATGAACTGATTGGCCTGCTCTTTAATTACCTCCCCCTGAGGGGGAAGCAGCATTACCAGGCCACAGAAGAAGAAAAGGCAGACACTCCTGATGAGACCTAATTGACTAGGTTCAGAAGGAAGGAAAAGAAGTCCTCCCCTATCAGTGGACTTGGGGAGGGGCATGCAGGCAGAGGGTGGAGGAAGGGAGGGATTGGGACAGGAGGAGGGAGGGAACCAAGGGGGGGGGGAGATACAAAGTGAGTAAAGTGTAATTAATAAAGAAAAATAAAATTAAAAAAAAAGATTTCTATTTCTTGCAATTTTCGTGGAACTTTAAATCGTTTTTAGAGAGGTAATCTTATTTAACTCATTTGGTATTATAATATGGTTTGCCATTGATTGCTGTCTTTTTCTTCAGGATTCAAAACTATCATTAAGTTAATAAAATTAAATTTAAACTAAATATATTGTGTATTTCAGTATTCTTTCGAAGTTTTAAAAGATAAATTGGAAATATGGTATAACTATTTTTTTTCTTTTGGAACTTATCAATACCAATTACACACACAAAAAAAGACATTTTCTTTATCCTCTACTTCTCACATAATAGTTTCTTATAATTTGTGCCTTTGAGTTTAAGGAGACTATATTTTGGTTGTAGAATAATGTGTGTAGGACCTTGTGCTATGACTTGAAGGTTCGGCTATGTGTTGGCATGTACTTTTGAAGACTGGCCATTTTTAAGGTTCCTTAAATCATTAGAGGTGTACCCTTTCAAGAGACTGTGAGGACATGGTTCCTTCCTCTCAGTTCCTCTTAGCAACCTGAATTACGGAGCTGTTTTCCTTCACTTTAAGCTTCTTATCATGGCTACCTGGCCTGGTTCCCAGAGGCTGACAATAATGGGCAATCATAAAGTGGAGCCTCTACACATGATAGAAAGCAAGCCCACAGTTACGTAAACACTCTCATGATTAGCTTAATTAATAATAAGACAATCCTGATTTTCATAGCAACTTTGCTAATGTTATGGAAGGATTCAGCTGTTAGCAACTTGTCTAACCTTCCTGATAACTAAGGAATGTCTATGCCACCATTTATCTAAACCATTAACTCCTCCATGAACTTCTCTAGTAAAAAGTCAGGTCAGAGATCACAACACCGAAAAAGATGAATATCAGGCAATTTGCACTGGCTACTTTTGTTTGTCAATTTGACACAAGCTAAAATAATCAGAGAGGAAGGAGCATCAGTTGAAAAAAAATGCTTTCATGAGATCTTTAAGGCATTTTTTAAATTAGTGATCAATGAGGGAGGGCCTAGGCAGTTATGGGTGGTGCCATTACTGGGCTTGGCGAGGGATCCTTGGTTCTATAAGAAAGAAGGCTGAGCAAGCCATGGAAAGTGAATCTGTAAGCATCACCCCCGCCCCCACGACCTCTGCATGAGCTCCTGTCTCCAGGGTTCCTGTTCTGACTTCCTCCAATAACAGACTATGATCTGGAAGTGTAAGCTGAATAAACCCTCTCCTATCTAACTTGCTTTTTGGTCATGATATTTTTGTCACAGCAATAAGAACCCTAACTAAGACATTATTTAACTACAAAGTGATGAGTTGAGATATTAAGAGCTCATTTCCTGTTGAGTAGACAAGCAGTCATATGGCATGTTGTGTAGATTAAGCCATCTGTAGAATAAAATCCCTTAAAAACTGAAGAGAGAACACAGTAAATGCAAAAGCTTTAGGCTTGAATTCTTTGCCAACAAATTAGAATATGTCCTCTTTCCATTATCCTCCCCAGGAAGTTCCAGGAGTAAAATGATGATCCTTTGGGCAGATTTCCTTTTCCATCTAGTGAAAGCGGCTTCTACCTTTATGCTGCAGAGATAATTTTCCTGCGACTCCTTTTCACACCTTTCCTGTTATTTTTATCCATTCCCTTTATGCGTTCATTACTGCCACACAAGATCCTAAATATGAAATGAGGAAAAAAAATCTGTTTAAACTTAGCCTTAACTTATATTGTCATTTTTTGGATTGTGCTATTTTTCAACCACATCACACTTCTTATTGCTTCTTGTCAAGTATGACTCTTTACTACCCTCAGCTTCTGTTCATATGTTGCTGATATTATCTGCAAGATGATGCTTCTGTGAAAATAACTTATTTTTCCAGATTATTTGACTTATTCTCCTGTGTTCCTAGACCAACACACTTGACTCCTGTGGCTGTGTCTTACATCTCTGTATGTGTAGAGAAGCACACATGTACCCTATTCACCAACAGACATGCCAAAGAGAGCTGAGTTTCTTCTTTAATTGCTCTCCACTTTATTTTGGGAACAAATATTCCCCCTAAACTGGGAGTTTCTGAATTCAGAAAGAATAGTGGTTATCAACGCCCAATGATTCTCCTCTTTGGCCCCCTCGTCTTCTGGTAGCAGGCATACTCTAGATATACACACCAGTGCTGGAATTCATATAAGACTACATGCTTGTGCAGTCAGTGTTCTACTGACTGAGCCATCTTCTCAGCTCTTACAAACTCATAGCAGAAACAGAAAGTCCCCAGTGTCCTTTCTTTACCACTGAAGTTCATGTCAAGGAAAATAATTTATTCAAACAAATTATATTGTTAGGGAAAAACGAGTGGCTATCATTTATGTGTTGACAATATTAATCAAATAATGAAAACAATTGATAAAGTATAAAATTTTACATATTTGAATATTATGTCTCATTCTCATATAAGTATTCTTTATTAATTTATATATATATATAAATAAATTTTTTATTTTATATTTATTTTTATATATTTATTTTATATATATAATTAATTAATTATTATATATAATCTAATAATTTATATAATCTAAGTCTCATCTCTTTCAAATGAGGACAGCTAATAACACTGTATCTCAAGACCATAGTGGAAGAAAAAACAAAAAAGCTGGCTTCAGAGGATACAATAAAATTAAAGTGATTTTGAGTGACTCTGGCTTATAAAAACCTGTTGCCTGATTCTCAGTAGTGCAGTAGTATGGGTTTCAACATATCAAAATCAATTCTTAGAGATTTTAATAACCTAAATAATCGTGACCTTCCGCATTAGAGAAACACTTCCCTTGTCTTCAACAAATTTAAATACATCTTTGTAAATCACACCATCTTCTCATGTATTATTTATTTTCTCCATCCATTTTTTAAAGCATTGAGAACTTTGGGAACGCATCAAATACAGAACTAAGTAATACAGATGGAACTGTGTGCCTAGTCAGCATTTATGCTCTCCAAAATAGACTTTTTGACATCTTATTCCAGGGTAAAACTTCCATTATTCCCTACCTCCACTATCATCAGTATAGTCATATCAATGATTCAAAGCAGAACATTACCATAGTTAGACTTAAATTCATGTGTTTCAAAATGTTATTCAGAGATACTGTTGAGTGCTGACATTTTCAATTATGAATTCAAATGCATGATTAAATTTTTATGTGGAAATATATCTAATTGTTGATATCACAAAATCAGGCAAGGTATTATGCGCAAGTAATGTTGGCTAATGTGCTGGGCAGAAGGTAAAGGAAGTTTTGCTTCAGCAGAGGATTCTGGGACCAGCCTGGAAAATGTTGAAGGATCTTATAGGGAGGAAAGAAGACAATAATGAAGTGTAGGAGGAAGAGACGGAAAGAAGAAGAAAGGAAGAAAGCATAACAGAGAGAAAAACAATGATATTCTCAGAAAATTACCACCGCCATAAATATATGGTTATATTTATTTACTTAAATAAATATAAACATAAGTATCTGTATGTAACAACACACATGCCTGCATATACACACCCATTACAAGACATTAAAAAAAAAAGGTGAAATTGAAGAGTGGAAGGTATACTTCTCTGTATTTCTTGTGAAATTTGTTTGTACTTAGGATTCTTAGGAAAACACAGAATTAAAAAAAAAGAAAGAAAAAGGAAAACAGAGATTTATCCAAATATTAAAGTGAAGAGAAGCCTCTGTCAAAGGTGTTTTTATTCTTTCGCTGCTTCTTTCTGCTACCATTATACATATGACTTTTTCATATTTCATTCACTAAACTTATTAAGAAAAAATCAGGTGTAAAAAGTAGTAAAGCTCAAAAGAAAGGATAATAGATGCCTAGCAAATGTGAAGATATTTGAGATTATAGATGAATCTATAATGCAGGTGTTCAGAATGTGACCAAAGGGAGAAGTGTGAGTTGGAATTTTCACTCTTCCCATACTGAGCCGGCTTAGTGAGTGCTTCATTTCCACAAGGCCTGTGCTCACAGTTCCTGCTCCTGGTTTTGTATGGTCCTTTGATGGAGTACTGGTCTGTGCAGGTACCCCAATCCTCCGGCTCCAGGATTTTTGGCTCTGTTGTTGTGGAGTTCCTGTCCCTTCCAGGCCCCTGTTGAAGCTAGCTTTAAATATTTCATGTTTTAGTTTGCTTGATCATCAGGGTTTGAGAATGGGTCCCTCAAACTGGCCTAGGACTGATAATTCTTCTGCCTCCATCTTGTAAGTCTTGGGAATTACTGAAATGAGATACTATACCTGGTTCAAATTTCTAATAATTGTTAGATAAACACACCCTTGTTCATTGTTTATTGGATCCTGAAAGCTTTGATAGGAAACTTTTCTTAGGGTATCCAACTCACAAAGGTACAAAATTGAAAAGAAGCTTGCATGTTCTATGATGGAGTACCAAGAGCTTGTGTATGCAATGCAAGTCTTACATGACAGCCTGAATAATTTGATTAGCTATAACATTACAAAGCTTATTTAATGAATTGGCTAGCTTCCAACAATTGAATATACTCATTGTATAGTAGTGAAATACTTCCAAACAAAACATTAAATATTAACTAATACCTTAATATGATTAGTTAAGAGAGCAATGTTTGTAAAAAGCACTTTTGTGTATCCTGAGAAAAATGTAAAAACTGAGTAGCTGAGACCACGGTGCAATATTCTTAGGGTATATCAATGTAAAGGTAACCCCTTAATGCCTGTGAGCGAAGTTCTTCTTGGTTCTTTCCATGATCTTATTATCTATCAGATCGGACATTTCTAAAAGAAAATCTATCAGGAAATGTAGATATACACATTGTTAAATTCAATACCTGAGGACATGTTTTTAAATTTTGATCAAATTCCAAGATATTTTTAATTTTTAATTTTTTATAAAAATTACAGTTTATTCACCTTGTATCCCAGCTGTAACCCCCTCCCTCACTCCCTCCCAATCCTACCCTCCCTCCCTTATCTCTTCCCATGCCCCTCCCCAAGTCCACTGATAGGGAAAGTCTTCCTCCCTTTCCATCTGGCCTTAGACTATCAGGTCTCATCAGAACTGGATGCATTGTCTTTCTCTGTGGCCTGGTAAGGCTGCTGCTCCCTCAAAAGGAGGTAATCAAAGAGCCAACCACTTAATTTTTTTTAATTTTCTTTTTCAAATTTTATTTATATATTTATTTAATACAATTCATTCACTTTGTATCCTCCCTGTATCCTCCTCCCTCATCTCCTTCCAGTCCTGCCCTCATTCCCTCTTCTCTCCCTATGTCCTTTCCCTAGTTCCCTGATAGGGAAGAACTTCCTCCACTTATATCTGAGCCTTGATTATCAGGTCTCATCAAGGCTGGATGCATCATCTTCCTCTGTGGCCTGGCAAGGGTGTACCCCCTCTGCCCCTCAGGGGGAGGTGATCAAAGAGCACCCACAGAATTCATGTCAGTGACAGTACCTGTACCCCTTACTAGGTAACCCACTTAGAAACTGTGTAGCCAATGGGTTTTCTTTGAACAGGGTGTCTAGGTCCTCTCCATGCATCTTCATTTGTTGGAGTACCAGTCTGTGCAGGTCCTCCTGGGCCCAGGTATTTTAGTTCTCTTGTTCTCTCTGTGGAGTTCCTGTCTCTTCCAGGTCTTTCTATCTCCCTCTTCTTCCATAAGTATCCTGGCACTCTGTCCAAAGTTTAACTATGAATCTCAGCATCTCCTTTGCTATTCTGGTGGGTAGAGTCTTTCAGAGGTCCTTTGTGGAAGGCTCCTGTCCTGTTCCTTGTCTTCTTCTATTTCAAGTGTCTATCATGTTTGCCTTTCTGAAAGAGGATTAAGTATCTTCCTTATGGTCCTCCTTGTTAAGCTTCTTTAGGGCTATAGATTTTAGCATGTTTATCCTATATTATATGGCTAATATCCACTTATAAGTAAGTATATATCATGTGTTTTTCTGCTTCTGGGATACCTCACTCAGGATGATCTTTTCTAGTTTCCACAATTTGCTTGCAAATTTCATGATTTCCTTGTTTTAAATTGATGAGTAATATTCCGTTGTGTAAATGTACCATAGTTTCTGTATCCCTACCTCTGTTGAGGAACATCTAGGTTGTTTCCAGATTCTGGCTATTACAAGTAAAGCTGCTATGAAAATAGTTGAGCAAATGTTCTTATTGAATGGTGGGGCATATTTCCGGTAGATGACAAGGAGTGGTATAGCTTGATCTTTAGATAGCAGTATTCCTAATTTTCTGAGAAAGCCACAGACTGATTTCCAAAGCTGTTGTACAAGGTTATATTCCCACCAGAAATGGAGGAGGGTTTCCCTTTCTCCACATCCTTGCCATCACGCATCATCACATGAGTTTTTTATCTTAGCACTTCTGATGGGTGTGAGGTGAAATCTCAGGCTGATTTTGATTTGTATTTCCTGAATGACTAAGGATATTGAACATTTTATTTTTTTATTTATATATTCAATCATTTATTCATTTATTTTTGCTTAGGATTGAAAAAGATTATTTTATTTATTTATTTTAATTTTTTTCCTTTTGGTTTTTCAAGACAGGGTTTCTTGGCTGTTCTGGAACTCACTCTGTAGACCAGGCTAGCGTTGAATCCATAGAGATCTACTTGTCTTGCCTCAAAGTGCTGGAATAAAGGGAGTGACTTTATTCCACTGCCATTGACTGATTGGCATTTCAGTGAGTGACATTTATTATTTTTTAACAATGGAGAACAATTGGAGGTTGCCTTGAACTTCGAGCACAGCAGTGATTGTTCTCAGCTTGTCCACTCTCATATCCTGCTGTATATTAATACTGGGATATTAACTGAAACAATGCAGCCATCATACTGATTCCCCATCAATACCTCCAAATGAACATTTCTTTAGGTGTTTCTCTGCCATTAGATATTCCTCTGTTGAGAATTCTCTATTTATCTCTGTGCTCCGTTTTTTATTGAGATTACTTGATTTGTTGCTGTTTAACTTCTTGAGTTTTTTTTCTTTTATTCTACTGAGTATTTTTTTAATCATGAAAACTTGAATTTTGAATTTTTTTTTCTTTTTTTTTATTTCAGTTTTTTTTTTATTTTATTTTTTTTTATCAGTTACATTTTATTAACTCTGTATCCCAGCCGTGTCCCGATCCCTCATTCCCTCCCAGTCCCTCCCTCCCTCCCTCCCTCATCTCCACCGTGCCCCTTTCCAAGTCCACTGATGGGGGGGACCTCCTCCCCATTCATCTGATCCTGATTTATCAGGTATCTTCAGGACTGGCTGCAAAGCCCTCCTCTGTGGCCTAACAGGACTGCTCCTCCCTTCGGGGGTGGGGAGACCAAAGAGCCAGTCATCGAGTTCCTGTTAGAAATAGTCCCTGTTCCCCTCACTTTGGGAAACCAATTGGTTACTGAGCTACCACAGGCTACATCTGAGTGGAGGTTCTTTTTTTTAAATATATATTCTGAATATTAATCCTCAGTCAGATGTAGATTGAGTGAAGATCCTTAGTTTATTCTTCCATTACTGGGGCTCCTATGAGCAGATACAGAGTGAGTCATCATTTTGTATTTCAGCATGTCACTTGATAGTTTATTAATAGTTTATGCTATTTCATCTTTCTAAAACTTTATTTTATTTTTAAGTTTATAATTACATAGTTTGCTCTAACTTTCCTCATATATCCAAAGGCCCTCATATATCCCCTATATTGTAATCATGGCCTGCTTTTCTTTAGTTGTTTTATATATAGATATGCATATATGTGTGGATAATCTGTTCAGTCCATATACTGTAACTTGTCTGTATGTTTCTAGAGATGACTATTTTGAGCTCTTCTCTAGTGAAGAGTGATTTCTCTGGTTCTCAGCAGACTGAGTTGTTTATAGCTCTTTGTCTTGGTTAGATGCCTCCTTAGCTTTATCCTGCTGCACATTAGTGTACCCATTAATACCTCTTTGTTCAGATAATGTTTAGGCAACCGCATTGAGTCATACGCAGGCTTTATGAGTGTGGTTTCTGAAAATCCTAGGAGACAAATCTCATAGCAATATCATAGAAAATGCTCTGATCCTCTGGGTCTTACAATCTTTCCACCCCATCTTCTATAATAAATCTTGAGTTTTCGGTACAAAAAAGTTTTATTGCAGATAAAGCATTTGGGGCTGGCCCCCACAGTGCTGCATTTGGATCGTTAATTATTTTGTCTATTTTTTTAATCTGTTGTGTAGTGAAGTGTTCTTAATGGAAGGTGAGAACTACACTTATCTGAAGTTGTAAGAAATAAATATTTAGAACATTTGTTAGGGATCACGGTGGTTCAGTAAACTGGCAGTAGTAAGTAAGCTTCAAGATCCACAGCTTAACTAGACTTAGACAGGTGACTAAATAGCATAAATATGCAAATATCATGCTGTTCAGTTTCAAAATTTCTAACATCGAATATTTCTGCACAATAAAACTGTTGGAAACAGTTGCGTGAAATGATCTTCAAGACATTTTCATTCTAAAGATAGTTCTGAAGAATAATTTTCTTTGTATTTCCTAAATGGATAAGTAAGTCTAGTCTGTCCGTTAGAACAGGCAGCAGATAGCTATACTGGCTGAAAGTAGAATCTCAGGAAAAGGAGGTTTGGAAGGCATCTGTGGCCTGAATTTTTCAGAAGAATAATAAAAGATAATGTTGAATAGGATGCTAATCTTGGTTGGCTTTCTAGATGTGAGTAAAGAGGCAAAAAGCAGTAAGAACCATTTTTGTTTCCTGGTAAGAGAGTTGCCACAGTTGTCTGTGCTAGATTATTAGTCAGCACATGATACTTATCAATGTGTTTACAGTTTTATCTATAAGGATTTCAGGGTGGGAGATATATATGCCTGTGTTATGGATGAAGAAAGTAGGATAGCAAATTAAAATGGCTGGTTCCAGGGCTATTATACAGTATGACTTAAAATGTAGTTATGTATTTTAGCATTAGTGTGAGGGTGGTATCTGTGTTGACAAATAGTAAATTTAAAAATATTGAGGTTTAAATGGATTCTCAAAATATAGCTATATTGCATGGGAGAGTTTTATTTTCACAGACTTTAGCTGCTCTTTGCAATTCTAAGTTCATTAAAATTGTAATATCTGTGCATGATTTAGGCACGTCTGGAAATATTTACCAATCAGTTTTAGTTAAAATTTATATAGTAGAATTAAAATTATGTAAAGTAGTGAATGAAGTTTTTATTTTCCCAATTAAGTGAGGGATTGTAAGGTTCCCAGGGGTCCCACAAAGTCCATGGTTATATTTTCCTCCCCTATTTTTTTTTTCTGTCATAGTTGATGAGCCAATAGTGGCATACTCAGTGGCAAATGTGCACTTGTTAATACCTGCATGGTGTTTACATATTTTGTTTTTCTGTTCTAATTTTCACTGTACAGTCAGCCATGCTGTCTCCATTTCTTTATACTGGTCCAGGTTGTAATCGTTTCTCTGTTTCCTAACTTGAAAAACTTGAAAGCTTGAAGAAATACTAATTAGATATTTTAATGAAGATTCTTCAATATTGGATTTTTTTTTCAAAATGTTATATTTTTATTCTTCAGATTTTAAAATACTTAAAGATATGTA
The DNA here is from genome assembly GCF_030254825.1 of Meriones unguiculatus. NCBI lineage: Eukaryota > Metazoa > Chordata > Mammalia > Rodentia > Muridae > Meriones > Meriones unguiculatus. Next base: position 51,715,751 of record NC_083363.1, read on the forward strand.
TGTTTGTATAAAGGAATCTTTCAGTTTCTAACATGTTATATATACATTCATGGGCACCCATATTAGTTCCTATTTATAATAAGTGAAAATCAACACATTTTGTATTCTTAAAAGGCAGATGTTGAGTACAGAGAAGAAATACAAATGAGAATTTTATTACTTTGAAGACAGTCACTTTCATTACAGTGTTAATTCTTTCTTACACAAAGTTGTGTTAATTACTGAAGAAAAAAGTCATCACTTTCTCATTGTGATATTATTGCTCAGAATGGCTCTATGATTATTTTTCAGTGTCCTTTTATCTATTATGTGTATCTGGCTTTCATCAACTACTCACAAACTGCACGTAATAACCTGATATAGTAGTCTTAGCTGATTAAATATGCATAATTAAATAAAATCAACTAAAAATATAAATGTATTTCTTCTGTTTCAGAAACAATGCCTTGATGGAATAGTTTCTTCATGTGCACAGAAACCTACTTTCATTAGAAGAATCTAGAAGCAAAATGATAGCCTTATCCTGTCTTCACAAGAGAATGTGCTGTGAGCTAAGCTTTAAACACTGCCTTGGTAGCTGGATGGACAGATTATGAAGAATAAGTTAGTAATGATAACGTTATGTGATCACTTCAATGTGGTATCTTTTTTGCATATTGCAATATATAATTGCTATTTTTTACCATGATAGTATTCTTTAGAACAAAGTCACTTTGTATACACTATGCATAACAAGGGTAATGGGTGACAATAATATTGCTGCGTATCTTGATGTGTAACCTTTGTATTAGTCATCTACAATTCAGTAGAAATTGTTCAAGATGTTTCTAATTATAGGCTTTTAATATGTTCCATATTTTCTACATCAGATTTAAGAAACAATAATATATTTTAATAATGAAAGCATATAGGCAAAGGGTGGGAGAGCTTTCTCAGCCCTGCAGAGCCCTTCTTGTACTTGCGAGGGACCTAGGTTCAGTTTCCAGCACACATGTCCACTTGTGAAGTCTGCCTCGGGGAAGCAATGCTCTGCTCTCGTTTCTATGAGTACCCAAACACATTTTACACCTGTCTGCTCTGAAAGAAAAGTACCTTTTTATAAAATAAGCATTAACCATATAGTTTTCTGATTCAAACTGTAAGATCTTATTAAAAATATTCTTGTCTTCAATATATTTATGCTAGCCACACAGACTGTAATTTAGGCATGTCTATTTTCATGGGATGTTTTCCTGAGTTATTCTTCGTAGAGTTTTTTAGGAGCAAAGAACCGTGGTTTTGTGTGGTGTTCTTAGAGATACTGTGGCTCCCCGATTCCAATTTATGCCTCTCAGTAGTGTGGGACTAAATAAATCATTCCTTGTGATTATGTCATTTCTGACAGGTTATTCTAGGGAACAGCTTTAATTTCTTTTCTCTTGTACTGAGTATTTTTTTTTTCACTCAATTCAGTGAACAATAGATGTGAGAGCAGAACTGTGTGGCCTTTCAAATGGACAGTCATCTGGTACAAAGATGCCATGGTAACCTTTTGACACACAGTACTCGGTGGCTAAAGATCTTTGTGCTTTTGAAAAAAAAAATTGATAACCATCAGTTTTGAAATAAAGGCTGAAATTAAACCTATGTTGGCAGGTCAAAAGAAGAAAGTCATTACCATAAAAACTAAAATGGAAAATTCTCCAAGAATAAATACCTCCTTTTTTGTTTTGTTTTGCTTTGCTTTTTTTTTTTTCAAAGAATACTATATATTCCAATGGCTTTATTTTTCTTTCATAAAGAATTCCACATATGAAATCTCACTCATTCTGAGGTTTATAGTACATCAATCATTAATTCCAGGCCTCTCTCTGTGACTGTTAAAGAGAAAAAAGACAATGAAATACTTTCCTGTTGTGTGAAAAAACTGTTCCCGGGGTGATGGACACGTCAGTACTCGACCCAGATAGAGAACCCACAACAGCCCAACATACAGCTATCACCAAAGCCCAGCTTGGTAAACGACTGAATTTACTGGAGTTACTTTTAGGAATATGGGAGAGAGGTTACTGACAGGAGCAGAAATGACTCAAAAGCACCTACACAGCTGCATCAACAAAGCTCACCCAGACACGAGTGACACCTCAGAGAGCTAGGAACCTAGATCACACTGCACAGGCTGCACACAACTCATCCAATTGGTGGGTCCTTTCTAAGTGACTCAGTTGGTCTAAACATCTCCCGGGCAACTCAGCTAGTCTCTGGTTCTCCCAGCTATGTTGTCTGCTCTGTGACTCTCCTTAGCCGTTTGGCTCTGATCTTTCCAAAGGGGACTCTCAGCTTTTACTGTCTACTGTGGCAGGGAGGAGCGTGGCGAATCTGATCATTTTCAGGGACTTCCTGAAGCTGTTTTGATTTGTTTACCTTGCTGCTTAAATTGCTTCCTGCAGGATGTACTGTTTTAGTATCCAAAGATATTAAAAACACTACACAATGCCATTATTTCATAGCTATTTCTAAGTTTCACCTGTTTTCCATACAGAAAGTAATTTTGAGAAGAAAAATGCCTAAATGAGTAATATTGACAAGAAATTAAATGGTTTCGCTTACAAAGTATGAGTCACTCTTAATTTAATGTCATGTTAAAAATAAAACTAAAACAATATATATAATGTTTCTATGGTTTTAAACTTATAATAAATTTACTTTTCTTGAATGTAAGAGATTACATGCCCATGTTTTATATCAAATGTGACAACTCTTCGGTGGTAATGATTATTTTGACCTCAATACCAAGGAAGAAAAAGTATAAATAAATAAATAAATAGATAGATAGATAGATAGATAAATAAATAAATAAACAAATTTAAAATTGAAGAGATGAAGACTTAATGCTTTCTGATTTTTTCCAGAGGATTTGAATTTGATTCCAAATGCCCATATCAATGGCTCAAAACTTCCCATAAACACAGCTTCATCAATCCAACTTCCTCTTCTTGTCTCCATGGGAATCAATGCATGTGGCATACTCACACAGACACTGACACAAACACATACCTCTTTAAAATATGTTTTTAAATCCTAAGTCCTAAAAATAAGGAAAGAAGATAAAGTCATGGCCGTAGCAATGGAAGTTACCTTTTTCAAGTCTTCTTAGCAGACCTGATGGTGGTGAGATCTAAGGAGAAAACAGGGAACAGTATAGAAGCCTGCCACAGAGGGCCTCTGAAAGGCTCTACTGTGCAGACTATCAAGGCAGATGCTAAGACTTATGGCCAACCTTTGGGCAGAGTGCAGGGAATTTCATGAAAGAAGTAGGAAATAATAAGACCTAGAGAGGACAAGAGCTCCACAAGGAGAGCAACAGAACCAAAAGATCGGGGCACAGGGGTCTTTTCTGAGACTGATACTCCAACCAAGGACCATTCATGGAGATAACCTAAGACCCCTGCACAGATGTTGTCCATAGCAGTTCAGTGTCCAAGTGGGTTTCCTAGTAATAGGAACAGGGACTGTCTCTGACATGACCTGATTGGCCTGCTCTTTGATCACCTCCCCCTGAGCGGGGAGCAACCTTACCAGGCCACAGAGGAAGACAATGCAGCTACTCCTGATGAGACCTTATAGACTAGGATCAGAAGGAAGGAGAGGAAGACCTCCCCTATCAGGGGACTTGGGGAGGGGCATGTGTGGAGAAGGGAAAAGGAGGGTGGGATTGGGAGGTGAGGATGGAGGGGGCCATGGGGGATACAAAGTGAATAAAATGTAATTAATAAAAAATTAAAATGAAAAATGGAAAGAAAAAATAAAATCCCAAATACACTGGTAATTAGATAATCCCTAGAAAATTATTTAGAACGGCAAGGAATGGGAGAAATATTGTACATTCCCCACTCTTAAAGCTAAAAACTCCAAATTGATCTTATTTTTCTGTCTCAGATGTAATTAGTCAGGAAAAGAAGGATGATTATCCAGATTAGTTTATTTTACTTTTTCTGTGAGACAGTGTTTCTCTGGGTAACTCGATTTGTAGATCAGGTTGGCTTAGAATTCAGAGAGATCCTCTTGCCTCTGCCTCTCAGCATGCTTGGATTACAGGCCTGTGCCACTGCACCAGCCTCCAATTAATTATTATTCATTGAATTGCTTTACTTAAAGGAATGTTAGTGTTTGAACACAGTTTGTAAGGGAATCTTTACAAATATCATGGATCAAGTAGAACTGTGTAATCAAAGAAAATTATATAGATTTCAATGATTGTCCCAAGTAATTTTAATATCATTGACATTCTGAAGGTCTTGCAAATAATTGTATGTGTAAAAGACAGTGGCGAGAAAAAGCTGTGTTGTATCAATTTTATCTTTCTAGTTAATTTTCTATATTCACTCTTATTTCAAATTATTTAATTACTTACTATTATTATTATTATTATTATTATTATTATTATTATGGACATAGGCCTTTGTGTGTTGGATATGTTTGTTGTTCTTCTGGTTTTGCTGAATGTGAAATGTATTTAAAACTTGTTTTTTCAAACTGTACTGTGATCTTTCTCTAAGTGGGTATGGAGGATGTAAGGCACATATAGGAGAAAGATAAACCTTCTTTCTGTGAAATGGGCAGTGTCCAGCATCTACCTGTCTTTCCTGTGTGGCTTTCTTTTTGTTGTTATTGTTGTTATTCTTGTTTTTGTTGTTATTGCTGCTATTGTTATTGTTGTTCCATGTATATCCAGAAGACGGTGTCTTCTGTTTATTGATGTTAGCCCCTTGTTTGGGCTGAATCTTTTGTTTCCTCCCTCCTAGTTAATACTGATAGTGAGTAGCGTCTTCATCATCCATTCAATCATATCTGTATTACAACCCTTTGGTTGAAAATACTTGAAGTGATTTCTAGTTTGCTTGTTAGTAAATAATAAATAAAACATATTTATTGTAAGTTCACTTAACTAGGTTCACTTTAATATGCAGATCTGAAATCCCAGCCAAATGATTTTACCAAAAAAAAAGATACAGATGCCAGATTCATCCTTTTTTTTTTTTTTTTTTTTTTTTCCTGCACGGTTAGTTAAAATTCAATATTCTCTCCTGGATGTCTTTCAGCTGCTGAAGCTTCCTTCCCAACAAACTTTATTTAAATCTCAATTGTCTTTGAAATAATTTAAGGTTATTAATTCTCTCAATACTGAGTATATGCTGTGCAAGTGTTAGCTACCTAGAAATATGAAGCTACCTATGATTTTCTCACCTCCTCGGCTAGTAAAGAACTGATGATAACAAACCACTCATGTCTACTTTCTTCATGATTTCAGGGAATATTTTCATTTTCTTTTCCTATCTGTCTCTCCCTGTCCTCCTTATTAAGCATATTTTTCTCCAGTTTTCTCAACAAGTATTGAATTATTTTCCCAAAAATTTAATTTTGAAAGCCAACCAAAAATTACCTCTGCATCCACAACTCAGTGTTCATAGAGCAAACAGAATTTCATTTCCTAGGATTTCACACATTAGGATTTTTGCTTGCAGAAAGCATTTTCCTTTCATTTCAAATAAATCAGATTTTTTTTCTTTGCATTCTCATTTTCTTTCCCCCAGCTATTCTAGCTTCTCTTAAGTTTAAGCCTCTCATCTTTTATAGTTCTTTTATTTCTTTGTTTTCATTTTTTTCCTTCCCTTCTTTCTTTACTTTGTTCCTCACCCTCTTTTTTCTCTCTTCATTATTTTGTCTATTTCACTCTCTCCCTAATTAAACAGTATTTAGTTTAAGTAATTCTGTTTCTTGATGTTGTTGCATAATAAATTGTTAAAAAACATCATTATTGTGCTTGATAGATTCTGTAACTCAGAAATCTATGTCCAACTTATCTAACTCTCATCTTAGGGTCTTTTACAAAACGTAGTTATTTCAAAGCTCAGATGTGCAAAGTTCTGACTGAAATTCACTAGATTCATAACCTCACAGAATTCCAGAATGCAGCCTTGGCTGCTATCTCATTGATTGCTGGAAGGCACCATATTGTTTGTTGGCTTGAGAAATCCCTTATCTAATTCCTTCCCAAATGGTTTCTGCAGAGGACAGGCCACAGCAGAGCAGCTCCTTTTTCCAGGGGTGGAGGGGAGGAAACTATGAGAAGAAAAGAACTCCAATAAAGTAAAATTCAGTGTGTTCTGTCTTAAAAGAGGCATCCCACCATTCTAACCATACTCTTGTAGGAGAATATTACATGTAGCAGACAGCTAAAAGTTTAAGAGTGACCATGAGGAGGCTGAGATCAATAGGACCTGTTTAAACATTGCCTACTTAGGGCTTTGCAATTCAATACAAAATGTAAAATGACTAAGCTTTCACTAGAGAAGTTGACATGTTGGCTAGCTAATCCAGGTGACGCCCTGATTTAGGAAAAATGGCTAGGTAGTGTGGCTGCATTAAGGATGTGGGATCACATTTAACAAAAGCCTTTGGGTTTGCATGGCCATGCATATAAGCATCATTTAAGCAATATTTCATGGAAATGAGAAAATACAAGTGGTGACATAAAATGTGTTTTGTTCTCATTATTATTATTAAAGAATTACTTTGATATGGAGAGAGTCATTTTTTTTTTTTATTCAAACCAGGACAAATGGCTATGTTGCCTAATTAACACACAAAGAGGACACTGAGTTCCAGGTTCTTGAAGCATCCCTCAGTCCCTACCTGTTACAGGGTCCTCTCAGTTTCATAGTCCACTTTCTCCCCCGACCTCTCCAGCCTGGGTGGGGCTGGACTACCCTTCCTTATATAACCTAAAGCCTATCCTCTTTGTACCTTTGGGCCTCCTGGCTGCTGCACCTAATTCCCTGGTTTTCCATTCCTCTTCCCCTCTCTTCACATAGCATAGCTCAGACTACTTCGGACTCTCGCAGATGTTCCTGCCCTCTGGGCATGCTCTCCCACATGTCCAGAATCAACTTTCTCCTCTACATTATGCTAGCATATAGGCAATTCCCCTAGCCCACTCCCAGGGATCTAGCAAATGCTTAAGTCATCTCCTGCAGCTGCCAAATGGGCCAGGTGTTTACTGCCCATTAAAGGAGTCCTCTGTGCCAAGTACTCTCTTTATTCTGGCATCTCATGGCCCCTCTCTCTGCCCTCATAGCTCTGTTCCCAGTTTGTCTGCCTGTCTACTTGTTCACTTGTCTGTCTCTATCTCTTCCCCAAGTCCTCACTCTTCTCCCCTCCCCAGTAAACTTCTTTTACACCAGATCTGTTGCATTACATAATTTCTAAGGAACAAACCTTGGCTCAGACCACCGAAGGTACATTCTAGCCACATTTTATTTTATAATACCATACCTAGGTGTAGTGATCTTCCTCCCTTTTTAAAAAAATGGGAACAAGGACTGTCTCTGACATGAACTGATTGGCCTGCTCTTTAATCACCTCCCCCTAAGAGGGGAGCAGCCTTACCAGGCCACAGAGGAAGACAATGCAGCCAGTCCTGATGAGATCTGATAGACTAGGATCAGAAAAAAGGAAAGGAAGACCTCCCCTATCCTTGGGGAGGGGTATGCATAGAGACAGGAGAAGGAGAAATTGGGAGGGGAGAAGGAAGGGAGTTATAGTTGGACATAAAGTGAATAAAGTGTAATTAATAAAAAAAATTAAAGAAAATAATAATAACAATAATTAATTTACATTCATCAAGCCAGTAAAGTACTTACTGGGAAAGCATTAAAAACTATGTTTGGAGACTGAGTTGCCTATGGGCTACATCTGATAGGAGTTCTAGGTCCTCTCCATACATGGTCCTTGGTTGGAATATCAGTCTCTGAAGGGCCCCCAGGACTCAGTTTTTAGGGCTCTGTTGGTTCCTTTTGCCGCTCCTGTCCCCTCCAGGTCTTTTTGTCTCTTCCTTCTTTCATAACATTCCTGAGCAAGGGCTGTCTCTGACATGAACTCAGTGGTCGGCTCTTTGATCACCTCCCCCTGGGTGGTACAGTCTTGCCAGGACACAGAGGAAGACAAATGCAGCCAGTACTGATGAGACCTGATAAGCTATAGTCAGATGGAAGGGGATGAGGACCTCCTAGATCAGTGGTCTAGGAAAGGGGCATAGGGGAAGAAGAGGGAGGGGTGGTAGGACTGGGAGGAGATGGAGAGGGTTACAGCCAGGATACTAAGTGAATAAATGACAATAAATAATAAATAAAATAAATTCTGTTTGGTCCTCAGAGCGCACATGAAATACCAGACAGAGAGACATATATATACTCACAGCACAAGAGAGGAAGCGACATGTAGATTCCTGGAGTTCACTGGGTAGCCAGCCTCACTTCCATGGTGAGCTCCAGTTCAAGAAGAAAGATTTTGCCAATGCACCAGGTGAACTGTTTCTGTATGCTTGTCCTCTAGCCTCTACACATACAGGCACACACATGTAGCCATCTGAACACACAATTACACAAATAATATATGTAAACATACGCACAAGCCTGCACGTTACTGTATTATTTGCTCAGTTTAGCCCAATACACAATTAAAGATAGACTGTGACTAGGGGGGCGTATGGCACAACCATGGTAGGGGCCCTTCCTATAGATGCGATTATTGTGGAATAGTTCTAGATCTTAATTTTTAAAATAAGGAAGAAAATTGCATTCAAATATAAACTAGGCAAATAGGGACAAGAAGTTAAAAAAGAGACAAATAAGAGCAAAGGATTGTGACCACTGTCTTCCAGTGTGTGATGAACAATTTATTAATTTATATGTATAGCAATGGTGTTGGTTTAGTAATGGAGATGGGAAATATTGCATTATGATTTTGGAAATCCAAATAAATATCTGAAGGACACACACAGATGTATGTAACAGGATTGCATATAGTATAATTCATAATTATGACTACTCTTTTTATATTACTCCCAAATTATGAAGAGATTTTTCCTATTATATATTTTAACAGACATTTAGGCACATAATTTATATAAAGAAGCACTTTTATTTAAGTTCGTTATCATGCTATCTAGTCTTTTCAGTTTCAAAGTATATCAGCACTTAATCCTCTTTCCTTAGAGCCCAACTCAATGAAGCTAATTAATGTGACAAAATCATCCCTGCTGAGGTGTTAATGAATGGTAATGAAGTCAATGACACACCGAATTTGCATATATATTTGCATTTTAAAAGAACCCATCTTAGATCATCATTATTAAAAAAATAAAATTAAAACAATAACTAAAGTTGGTTGACTATCAAATGTGAGACCGTAGATGGTTTCTACAGAGGCAAAGCTGTTTATTAGCTCTCCACACAGACTCAGGTAAACATTCACTGTTGAGTCTGTTTCTCAGAAGAAGACATTCTCACAAATGCCTTGCAAATTAGAATTCAGTAAAAATGTACTCAAAACTCAAAACAGACAGATAAATATTGTTTACTTGTGTTTGCATTTCAAAGTCAGTAGTCATATAGAATGAGAGTGAAACAACAAAAAGCTTTCTTAAGTAATCCCTGATATATGCCTATGTTACGAAGGATCCAGCAATATTTCTTTCAGGTCTAAGATCACAGGGAAATGACATGGCTACTTATGTAACTTTCATCATGCAAACTAGATTACCATGCTAATAGTATAGGTCTTTCCAAGTTTATCTTTTAGTGTAGCTCCATAGTTGAGCATCTTTTAAGAATGTCCAGTATCCAAGCATCCTAAGGGGAACAGGGACTGTTTCTGACACGAACTAGGATGGTGGGCTCTTTGACCTTCCCCCTCAACCCCCAGGGAGGAGCAGCCTTGCTAAGCCACAGAGGAGGACTTTGCAGCCAGTCCTGAAGATACCTGATAAACCAGTATCAGATGTAAGGGGAGGAGGTTCTCCCTTATCAGTGGACTTGGAAAGGGGCAGGGAAGAGATGAGGGTGGGAGGGTGGGATAGGGAAGGAAAGAGGGAGTGATATACAGCAGGGATACAAAGTTAACCAACTGTAACTAATATTAAAAAAATAAAAATTAAAAAAAAGAAATAGAAAGTAAAGCCAAAAAAAAAGTCCACCTAAATCGTTAAAGACCAGAGACATCATTTTTTTTTGTTTTGTGTTTAATTTTTTATTTAACTTCTATTAATTACACCTTATTCATTTTGTATCCTCCCATAAGCCCCTTCCTCCTCCCCTCCTGATCCCACCCTCCCTCCCCTTTCTGCTTGCATGCCACTACCCAAGTCCACTGATAGGGGAGGTCCTCCTCTCCTTTTGTCTGATCTTAGACTATCAGTTCTCATCAGAAGTGGCTGCATTGTCATCTTCTGTGGCCTGGTAAGGCTGCTCACCCCTCAGGGGGAGGTGATCAAAGAGCAGGCCAATCAGATTATGTCAAAGGCAGTCCCTCTTCCCATTACTATGTAACCCACTTGGACACTGAACTGCCATGGGCTACATCTGTGCAGGGGTTCTAGGTTATCTCCATGAATAGTCCTCAGTTGGAGTATGAGTCTCTGGGAAGTTCCCTGTGTTCAAATTTTCTTGCTCTGTTGTTCTCCTTGTGGAGTTCTTGTCCTCTCCAGCTCTTGCTATTTCCCACTTCTTAAATAAAATTCCATTCATTCTGCCAGACAGTTGCCCATCAGGCTCAGCATCTGCTTTGATAGTCTGCAAGGCAGAGGCTTTCAGATGGATGCAGAAACTGTGGTACATCTATACAATGGAGTATTACTCAGCAATGAAAAATAAGGAAATCATGAAATTTGCAGGTAAATGGTGGGACCTGGAAAGGATCATCCTGAGTGAGTTGTCCCAGGAGCAAAAAGACACACATGGTATATACTCACTCATATAAACATACAACATAGGATAAATCCACTTAAATCTGTACATCTAAAGAAACTAAGCAAAAGAGAGGACCCTAACTATAATGCTCAATCCCCATCCTGAAAGGCAAAGAGGATGGACATCAGAACCTTTGTCACACATACCCCATTCAGCCCTGCCCAGTTATAGGCTGTGTAATCAACCAATCAGATTTAATGACTTAGGCAGGTTTATACAGCAAGGATAGGTTTAACCATATCTTGAGGGTTAGCATCAGAACAAACCCCGTCAAACCCTTTAAAACCCTTAGTACAATTTTCTAAAATATTGATTTCTTTACACTTTAAAATATGTTCTTAGAAACATTCAGGATCTTGTAAAGAAATAATTTATTAGATTAATGAAGAAGAAGCAAATCAGAAGTATTTCTGTTTGCAGAAACTACAATGAACTGCCTGAGTAAAGTTATAAAAACTATTTTCTTAATAAAGTCTGGTCAATGCTTGTATAAGTCTATAGTACAAAATCATCCTCTGTATAAAAGGAATGGTCCAATAGGTGGATGTTTTAAAATATGCTCCATTTTAATGAATGCCCCTTTGAGGAAATATGAAAAAAAAATGAACAAGGTCTATTGAAGAACAGTAGTCTAGTTTAAAAACACTGCATCATTCAGGTACTGAAGGATTAATCATCATCAGTACCTTCAGGCTTGATACTAAGTCAAATTTGAGATGCTGTGTCTTTGCATTTTTTTCTCTATCCTTCCCCCCCCCCCGCACCTATCTCTTCTCTTTCTGTGTGTTTATGTGTGTATTTGTGTGTGTGCATTTGTTTATACCTGTATTTATTTATGTTTCTATGTCTAAATCTATACCTAAAGATATTTTCACCTCTAAATCTTTCTGTATCTTCATTCATGACTGTATCAACGTCCCACATCTATAGTTACTTCATTGTCTATATTGATTTGTATCTGATTATTCAGGAATTGTTTACTGAGTTCATAAATCTTTAAGGTTTAAAAAAAAGTGGTATATGGGCAAATTTATTTTCCATTATGATTTATTCTGTCCATTAGAAAATAAATTCTAGTTTATAGTACACAAAATAACCCAGAGAGTTCTTTACACTTTAGAAGTTGGCCAAGGGCCCAGGTGGGCAACCTTGTTCAGAGTGTGTTCTTTCTATGATATTTACCTTGTGAGAGTTCCAAACCACAATGGCCACTATAATCCAGAAGGTCAGGTCATGAACTGTTAAGCATCTTGTGCTAACAAAATAATAATAATAATAATAATAATAATAATAATAATAATAATAAATAACATAACGGAAAGAAATGTCTTTGGTGATATAAAATGTATAGCAATAAAATTTTAAATAAATTAAATGAAGCAAAGAATTGATCCACTGCAGAATACATCCAGTAAACTGAGAGTTAAAAATTGTAAGACAGACGGAATAAAAATATCTACCACTGTCAAGGCTCAATCCTGGAAGCAGAAGCTAAGGTTGCTATAGGGATGTTACACAGCAGAAGAATCACACATTTACTCTCTAAAGTACTGATAAGAGTAATAAATTATAATATATCAGAAAGTGTCTGAACACTCATAAGTATTGAGCAGAATTTAAAGAATAAGAATAGTAGAGAGCAAAGGAGAAGGCGAAGGAGACGGAGGAGGTGAATGCCTTTAAGCCAGATAACCCGAATTCAAACCCCACACTCCATATGATTGAAAAAGAAAATTAACTCCCACAAGGTTTTTCCTCTTAGCTCTACATATACGCCATGGGTTAGGAAACCGGTAACCAAAATGCACAAGTGACTAAAGTTTTAAAAAGGAGTTGATGATGGAAAAGTTTATGTAGTGGCCTTGCTTTGCCATCTGATGTGAGCTTGGGGTAAGTCAACATCAGAGACAAGTCAACAGGCAACAACAGGGTGGGAAAGCTTGTAACCTAACTAGAGTCTGTTTCTCTGCTGTGGTTACAAAGTGAAATCATATCAACCAACAGAGACCTTGGCTATTGCTTCCTTTCCACAGCTTTGAAATGTATTCAGTAGATGCCCACTAACAAGTGGAAACATGTTAACAAGCGGGAGACATACTTGGTATGTGAGTGGGGAGAGAGGGAGGATGTGTTTCTAGCTAACCCAAATTTATGTAGTAAACAAACACCAACAAGCAAGATTTTCAAGAAATATGTGATGCCAAAAGTCTTCACACTTAAGGATCCTGAATTATTTCAACCAGGGTAATAAAATTAAATTTTTAATAAGGCTCTTTATCATGAAACTGAAGTATACCAAATACACAGGTAAAATTGCTAAAAATGGCCCATTGGAAAATATTAATTTAAAATGTTTGTCATCTCATCAGTAATAGAACATTGACAATGAGATGATTTTCTCAAGAGGTAAAATTGGCACAACAACCCGCAAAGAAAGAGTAATAATAAGTAAGTTTCTCAGTCTTAAAAAAAAAATTCAGGTTTTGAAAACATTATTTTTAAGTGAGGTTAATGAAGTATGTTTCAGATATAGGAGTACCTGATCTTACTTTTTACAGAAACTTCAGTTCTATATGTATTTAAGGATATTATTAAATGTATTCGAATGGGAGGAAGGATTACATTTTACCTTTCATGCAGATCATAGAAATCCAACCCAGAATCTAAGCTTTGCAGTGCCCACTATGTTATAGATGTAACATGGAAGTACTAGGTTACTTCAGAAAATTCATTCGGTCAGTTTTGAAAATATGACATTAAGTTTGTATTTTAAATATAATGAGATGAAAATTCATTCTTTTCAAAAGCAGCAGACTCTTTCATTATGTACCTCCATGGTTAGTGTCATTGCTAAACATTTACATGACAATCCATAACATTTTTTTCTTAATTTAAAGATGAAAAAGATCAAAAGAGATTTTAAAGTTTTCTTTCCGGGCCACTAAAAAAAGGTCACTGTCAGTTTTTCAGTTATTTATCTCATTTGTCAAATAGATAAAAAATTATAGAACTGCAGCTAAAACAGGATGCTCTCTACATTGTAGGGAGAGATTATAATCGTCCAAAGTTGCATTAATAAAAGGAGCAAAAATTTAAAAATAAATAAATAAATAAAAACATTTGCTACATCTTTAGTTGTCTTTCCCAATCTTTAGTTGTTCTTTCCAAATCTTCTGAGTCTTGAGACTTGCTCAGTCTGTTTTCATGATCGTGGCTCCTCCCACTCTTAAGAACTTTTCTATTTTTTAATTTTTATTTTTTATATTAGTTACAGTTTATTTACTTTGTATTCCAGCTGTAGCCCCCTCTCTCAATCTTTTCCAATCCCACCCTTCCTTCTTCATCTCCTCCTATGCCCTCCCCTAAACCCCCAAAATGGGAGATCCTCCTCCCCTTCCATCTGACTTTAGCCTATCAGGTCTCGTCAGGACTGGCTGCATTGTCCTCCGCTGTGGCCTGGTAAGGCTGCTCACCCCTCAGGGTGAGCTGATCAAATAGCCAGCCATTGAGTTCATGTCAGAGGCAGTCCCTTAGATACTGAGCTACCATAGGCTACATCTGGGCAGGCGTTCTAGTTTATCTCCATGCATGGTCCTTGGTTGGAGTATCCGTCTCAGAAAAGACCCCTGGGCCCAGATTTTAATTTCTGTTGCTCTCCTTGTAGAGCACCCGGCCCCTCCAGGTCTTTCTATCTCCCCCTTCTTTCACAAGATTCTCTGCACTTTGCCAAAAGTTTAGGACTTTTCTTGCTAGCGCAGAACCTTCCACAGTTCATTAGCCTCCTGCTTGAAGCATCTGAGGTGTCATCTGTGCTTCATCTATTGGTTAGCACTTCTTAACTCACTTCAGATTCCTTAAAAAAAAAAAATGTGTTAAAGTGCCTCATTCTCTGCCATCACAACTCTCCGTTTTCACATTATTTGTTCAACTCTGCTGTAACAGCTAGGATATTAGGAGGAAAGAAAGGTGTATTTAATCAAAATTTTATTTTTATTCTCTGCTACAATACACAGCCTCTCCTCCCTCCCCTCCACTCAGTTCTTCTCTACCTCTTTCCTCCCCAGATCCATTGCCCCTCCACTTCTCTTCAGAGAAGGCTTCCAACTGATATCAGTTGGCATAATAAGATGCAGTAAGACTAGAAAAAAAACCGTCCTATCAAAATTGACCTAGATCCTCTGCTCAGATGTAGCCCATAGACAGCTCAGTCTCCATGTGGTTTCCCTAGTAAGGGGAAAAGAGACAGTCTCTGACATGAACTCGTTCACCTGCTCCTTGATCAGTTCTTCCTGGTGGGGCAACCCAGCCAGCCCACAGAGGAAGAGGATCCATACAGTCCTGAAGGGACCTGATAGGCTAGGGTCAGATAGTAGGGAGGAGGATTTCCCAATCAGTGGACTAGGGGAGGAAGATAGGGGAGGAAGTGGGAGGGAGGGTGTGACCAGAAGGAGATGAGGGAGGGGGCTACAACCGGGATATAACATGAATAAATTGTGCAAAAAACAAAAACAAACAAACAAAAAACTTTTTTTTAAAAAAATGGGCAGGACTTGAATAGTTTTTGTTTTCTTTCTTTCATGAATTGCACTCCTCTTTATCTCTGTCTTTAGATCTCTCTCTCTCTCTCTCGTGTGTGTGTGTGTGTGTGTCTACGTGTGTGTGTTTCCGTTCATATGCATGACTTACATTGGAAGGCAGAAGACAACTAGTAGAGGTTCTCTCGTTCCATCACATAGGGGCTGGGGATCAAACTCAGGTAATCAGGTTTGACAGCAAAACCCTTTTTAATTTTAATTTAATTTTATTTTTAATTACACTTTATTCACTTTTATCCCCCTTCTAGTTCCCTCCCTCCTCCCCTCCCAATCTCTCCCTTCTTCGCCCTTCTCCACCCATGCCCCTCCCCAAGTCCACTGGTAGGAGAGGGTTTCTTTTTCTTCCTTCTGATCCTAGTCTGTTAAGCACTGAAATAATTACCGGGTGTTCCTACCTGCCTTTGTTTCTTTGTCTTTCCATTTTTGTATTTCTTTCTTTCAATTGTCCTTCCTTCTTTCTTCCTTTCTTATTTTGATCTAAGGAGTAAACATTTACAAGACGTTATGTGCCCTAGAAATAGCAATATAGTATTTTGTTAAACAACTTGCAATTTTCCCAAACTGGAAGATATTCTGAGACCACACATGATAAAGTTGTCCTCTTCCTTTGCCTTTTACTTTTTAAATTAACAACAGTTTTTCATTTGAATTGTGTTACTATTCCTTTTTTTATTATTCAGAATTATTCTATGAATTCTTGGCTGCCCAAGTGTCATAATGAAAAGACTTCTGTGAATTCATAATTCCTAGTTACAATCTTGGCAGTGGTTCTCATTAGTTGTATGAATAACAGCAAATAATTTAATAACCTTAACGTTATTATTTTATCAGTGTGAATAGTACCTGTTTACCTCATTAACATGTGATTAAGTGAGAAATACATATTAAATTTCTTACCAGGCACCTAGTCAAAAAATCTAAATACTGTATATGAATTATTCAACCAAAAAACTGTTTTTGTTTATCTTAAGTCCAATAAAGCAATCCATATAGGAAACATATAATGAAAAGAAAAATATGTAATTATTTATAACAAGAAAATGCTAAAGGAAAACTGGAACAAATACTTAAAAGTAGGATGCTTCAGAGTATTGAAATATATAATTTAACTTAAAAACGTGAAAAAAATAAATGAAGCAGGAAAAAGGAATAGAGAGTGTAGTTGAGTATTGATGGGGAGAAATATGTTTAATAGGCTTCAATTTTATTCAGATATAGTAAAAAAATACTCAAACATTAGATGAGCAGAAGCTAGAATGTATAAGGACAAACACAAGGTGGTTATTTGAATGAAGAATATAAATGAAGAAAACAAGACATGGGTTCTGATGTCAAAAAATGTATCACATGTTCTTGAGGATAAGCCAACCAGCAAATATGTTCAGAGAACCATGAGTTAAAGAGTATATAAAGTGATAAGTTCAGAGAGGTGGCTAGTTGGATCCAGCTAGATTATATGAATATATGGTCAGGAGCTTTGCAAGTCAAGATCAACTGTGGATTTTGCTTATGAAGAAGCAAAAGTCCCTGGGCATTTTGTGCATTGTACTTGCTTCCTTGTATTTTCACACATTCATTTTGGTTCAAGCACAGAGAACAGACACTTTGCAGCATTGGTAGGAAGAGAGGAAAGGGGTAGAACACTAGGACTATAATCAAGACCAAAATCTCACAGTGGCTTAGATGATGGATGTCTGTGGAGAAGTTGCTGAGAGAGCTGAAACTTTGCCTTTTATCCAAAGAGATAGAGCTATATTTGATATATTATGCTAGTAAGAGGAATGTGAGCTGACTCCAACATTGTTGTCTTTCTTAACTGGAAATATTAAGTCACTATTAAGTAGCATATGGACATTTTTAACAGGTCCAGATCAAGGGCGTCTGCATGTCAGATGTTAGTACCTGTGAAATTTTACTGCAACATTGTTAAATAGCAGGTTTTATTATGATTTGCCTTGTGATATATTTAAGATTAATCATCGAATAAATACAATATACATTCATGAGACTGTGTAGATTTGTTAGGGGTGTAGATATAGCTAGAATGGGAAGATACTGAACTGCTTAACAGTGCTTAACAGACTAGGATCAGAAGGAAGAAAAAGAAACCCTCTCCTACCAGTGGACTTGGGGAGGGGCATGGGTGGAGAAGGGCGAAGAAGGGAGAGATTGGGAGGGGAGGAGGGAGGGAACTAGAAGGGGGATAAAAGTGAATAAAGTGTAATTAAAAATAAAATTAAATTAAAATTAAAAAGGTTTTTGCTGTCAAACCTGATTACCTGAGTTTGATCCCCAGCCCCTATGTGATGGAATGAGAGAACCTCTACTAGTTCACTATATTCAGTGATTGTGAGATCAACTAGCAAATATTATGTTTTAGTAATTGTTCATTCACCCATTAGGACTCATTTCCTTACTGAAAATGAAAAACCTACCAATATCATACTTAAAATCTGTGTTTTGACTTTTCTTGGGGTATGAAGAGACATCTATTCTTTTTAGATCAGGTTACCAAGGAGACAAGGAGACATTTCAACTTACCCCATTTGGTGAATAAATGAATTCAAGTATCATTATATACAGAAGCATAGGTAATTTATGAATAGCTCAGGAACTACAAAAATAAAGAAAATGTGTGCCTCTCACCACCCCTTATTTGATTATGTATCCCCAGAGAGTATCAGGATATTGAGAGGCCCTCCCTGCCACAAAGCATCACGATCTATATAACCTCTTTCATTGCCATGACTTTGAGATGTATTTCTCCTCCCAACCATTCTGTATACATTTTCAGGGAGCGACGGGGCCTCCTCAGCCACTTATCTCTTTGAGGAACATTAATGGGGCTCACTATTATTAAGTGAAATCAAATCTGTTCAGCGTTTAGGAAGACAGCAACCTCATCATGTCCAAGCAGTGGCATTTCACGTCAGAGGTTTAGGAGAGTCTTCATAGATTCCCCCCTGACCTGCATTTGTTGTTCCATATATTGTTCCATATATGTCTATCAGGTGTTGCACACACTTTTGTCCAATTATCATTTGTACTTACAGTGGTTACATTTCGCAGCTCTAGGTGTTATGTTCAATACAGTTAGCAAGAATAACCTGAAGGAAATGAGTAAAAGAGAGGGATTCAAGCCAATCAAGGAGATGTTTTTTTTTTTGTTTGTTTGTATGTTTTGTTTTGTTTTTTAAATCATAGCCTGTAAATGTCACCCAGAGACTTCTGCAGCTCTTTAGAGAATTAACGGCAAAAGAGTCAGGGAATATACTTTCAGGTTTGTATATTCTATAGCGAGGTTAACATTTTTTTTATGTAAAAGAGACAGTAAATGAATTCAAATTTAGTGCTGTGTAGTTTTGTTTAAATTGCATAATTCTTCCACTGTGTATTGAAAATCAACATAAAAATATGTGAATAAATATATATGGCTGTGTTGCAATACACTTTATATTTCTTAAAAGCAATAAAGCCTATTTTGCTGTTGTTGATGTGCATTTTGTTTTGGTTATCCCTACTCTCTAGGAGGTAAAGAATGTGAACAGGGCCTCCCTCTCGGTGGCTTTGGTGGTCACTATTTAGTACTCTGTGTTCCAGTCATCTACTATGAAGATTGATGACCTTAGTATGTGCTAGTGGGAGAAATACCGAAATATAGAAAACATAGATGCATTGCAAGCTTCAACACTCAATACAAATCTAACCTTGGCCAAGTCACTTAGCCTCTCAGGGACAAGCTTTCTTATCTATTGAACAGATAATAAAACCTGCCTTGCCTTCTTCTACTGATTAGTGGAGAACATGAATGAAATAATGAGAAATAGAATGAGCATGCTTTGAGAACTCTCTCATTCCTAAGCGTGTGGTATTCACAGAGTCCACACCAGTCTCATTCTATCAAGGATACTGGACTTTTTTACTACAGCATTTTTTTCCATTTTCCAAATGAAATATAATTCAGTGAAGGAACGTGAACTGTGAGCTTGCTAGACTAACCCTTCTGGGAAAACTGAGGAGAGGAGAATGAACTCAGTTGTCAGTCACAGGAAGCCCTTTATGAGACATGAATAAATGTATAGACATCAAAACTGCACCTTACAGTATGGATTGTTCAGACAAAATATGTTCCTAACAATGTAGAATGCCATTTTCATCTAAGAAATACATCTGATTTCCAAAACACACAAAGGGTCCAGACTTCAAGTGACATGAGATTAGTAAGTGCATTTAGGAATAGAAAATGAGCTAAAAAATTATGTTCGGGGACTTAGGTTTCTGGATTGTGACTTTATTTTATTTTGTGAATTGCAGTCAGAAATAGAGAGCTAGTAAACAGATGTTACAAAAAGTTCTTAGCATATGCCTTGCTGAAGGACTGTAGCAGACCTTAGCACAGTAGAGAAGATAAGAAATCAGAACACTATCCTCAGTCCCCCATGATATTTTGTTTCCTTTGTTTTTTTATTGTTACTAGAAACTATCTTGAAGTGGAAGTTTCTGGTTTCTCCGAAAACTCAGTTGTGTCATTTTTGTGAAATGGCATGTGATGTTGGCTGCAAGGTATCTCCTACAAGGGGTGTGAATTTGACCAGCTGAAAATATATAGAAGCCGCAGACAGTGTGAGAATAATTTTTTTTGGATTGAAATCATTTTGCTGATCTTTGTTTTTACACTTCACTTTGTAGAGAGAGAGAGAGAGGCAGGTTCCAGAGAACTTCTCTGGGCAATCTGACTGAGTCTTACTGTTTTCACTGACTCGTTCTGATTTGGTGGATTCTTGCTGTTTCTGCTGAATTGAAATGATTTGGTTGCTGTTTTGTGTTGGTGCTTGGACTGGACTGCTGGTATCTAGACAACAAAGAGTGGACTCTTTGCAAGGAACTACAGTCTACAACCTCCTTTTCCTAAGAACCTTCTTTTTCTCCTATCTTTTGTTAGTGGGTCGGAGAGAGGTAGAAACATTTAAGAACCCTAAATAAAATGGGTATTTGAAAAATCTAGGCCTATAATATCTGATTTCCACTTTTGAGAAATGTGCAATAGAGGTTACTGAGGTAGAAATTTTAGAACATATTCAAGATCAATGACTATAAAGTAGTTGTGTTTACTAATAAACATTACATTTGTAAATGAATTCTGCTGCCGTGTAGAATTCCATTAACAATTTTAAAAAGACTATTATTACTAGCACCTTACCTCCCACAGACAATTTATATATAAGTAAGATAAATTTTTCTGGTTTGTACCAGTAAGAAACAGGAAAACTAATTCTGCATGAAAACAGAATGCCAGGTTTATCATTAACAAATGTCTACTAATTGTTAACAAATATGTCAGAAATATTCTAGGAGATTCAAAAGTAGCATGCTAATTCTAAACATTAACATTTGGTCAGCAATCAAACAAGTGTACATTCAACACATTGAAGTGAATAAGCTCGAAATACCGAACTAAACAATGTATCTGTGGGGCACCAAACTCTTTCTCCTTCATTTTTCTTTCGAGAATATTTGTTAGATTGCTTTTTTATTTGTGCCAGCCTCTTCTAGTTATACTTTACCAGATACCAGAAGCTATGAATTCATAGTCATCACTACTGACTATCCAAAATTAACTTAAGAAACTATTAAAAATAACATATTTTTGAACTGAGTGAAAATCTTCATAATTTAAAAAAAAATCATGTGTATATAACTCATTTTGGTATAATCTATCTTCTATTTCCATCCCTACGAGTCCTCTGTTTTGACCTCCATCACTTTTCCTTCAACTTCATGAGCTCTTTATTCACTTATTTTTTAAGTCCATTGAGTGCACACAGTCCTTGTTATTGCTACATAGGAATAGGAGACTCTATTGGAGGGTTGCAGCTTCTCAAAAGTCCCATCCTTGAAGAAAACTGGCTCTTCCCTAGTAGTCACAAATTGAAAATGGCTTCTTATCTAGTGTTTGAACTTCATGAATGACTTCCTGATTCATACTGGGAATTTGGCCGTTTTGAGATTGTGCAGGTCTTGTGCAAGCCATCACAACTGATGTAAATTTACATGTGCAATAATACGGGCATGCTTAGTGAATACTATTTGACTGCATGTGTCTCCTGCTTATGTCTCCTATAATTTCTTTTCTCCTTCTGAACTGATCCCTGAGTGCCAGGGGAGAAGGTTTACATAGCTGCCCCATACTCAACTAAACACCTATACTTTACATGTGAACCAGAAGCAGGTCTCTGCATTATCATCTTACCGTAAAGTGAAACTTCTCCAGGGTGATTTGGGAGATGCACTAATCTATGTACAAAGATAACAACTTAGGGCAGTTTATTACAATGCCAAGTTAGCAGAATTATAGTATTAAGCTCTACTTGAGGACTAAGTCACCCAATCATATAATTATATTTTTTTCAGTTAACAGTACAAGGCGTGAGTTCAGTCTTGTGATGTAGACTTTAAATCAACGCAGAAAGTTAGTGGTTACTCCCAGAGCATTCATACTACCATTGCCTCAATGGACCTTAACATGAGGTAATGACATGGAACAAATGTAATCAGCCTGTGTTGTAGAGATGGAGAAGAAACCAATTAGAATAAAACCTGCATTTCTCATCTGAAAATTTTCTATTTTTTTTTTAAATCTCTAAGAGGAACGAAATGCATTAATCAACCTGTGGAAGAGAGAGAAAAGGCCAGAAAGATGAAGCTGAGGGTTCCCTGTTCTGTCTCATCCTTTGTTCTACTTAGACATTCTTATATTGCTGATATCAATGATACAAGTTTTATGCCAGGAGACTTAAGAGCAACTTATTTTTTTATATTGCTTCTATAATCTGCAACAATATTTGTCATAAGGGGACCTAAGTGTCAGCTAATTCCACAGCTTTATAAATAACTAAAAGGGCTTCCCTTAATTTAATGCTATAATTATCTGTATTGGATGTTTCATAGTAATCTAGCATAGTAGACAAACTTAGAAACATTTAAGGTTAAAAATTGCATTTAATTGTCTACTTACATAAGTCTAATCAATTTTATAAAATTAGTTTTTTGATCATCATTAACCATGTACAAGTACATATACATAGAAAAGTTTTATATTATTATTATTATTATTTATAATTTATTCACTTTGTTTGCTGGATGTAGCCACCTCCCTCATCTCCTCAGCTCCACCCTTCCTCCCTCTTCCCCCTAATGTCTCTCCTCTAGTCCACTGAGAAGGGAGGGGAACTCCGCTACTATTGGACACTAGCCTCAGGTCTCATCAGGGCTGCCTGGATCCTCTTTTTCTGTGGCCTAGTAAGGCCATTTCACCAGAGAAGGCGATCAATAAGCAGGCAACCAAGTTCATGTCAGTGCCTTCCCCTGCTCCCCTTACTTGGGAACCCCCATGGAGACTGAGCTGCCCATGGCTACATCTGAGCAGCAGGTCTAGTTCCTCCCCAAGCATGATACTTGGTTGATACATCAGTCTCTACAGATCCCTCTAGGTCCAGAACTTTTGGCTCTGTTGGTCTCCTTGTGGAGCTCCTGTCCCTTCCAGATTTTTCTATCTTCTTCTTTTCCTATAAAATTCCATGCACTCTTCCCAGCGTTTGGCTATTGGTCTAAGCATCTGCTTCAATACCCTGCTCATTAGCTTTTTTCAGAGGCCCTCTGTAGTAGGCTCCTGTCCTGTTTTCTGTCCTCTCCAGCTTCTACAGTCCCTCTCATTTGCTCTTCTAAATGAGGATTGAGCATCTTCCCTAGTGTCCTTCTTCTGTTTAGCTTCTTTAAATGTATGGATTTTAGTATGTTTATCCTATACTATATGCCTAAAATCCACTATTTAAGAGAGTAGAAGCCATGTGTATCTTTCTGTTTCTAGGTTTTCTCAATCAGGATGATTTTTTGTCTGCAAATTTCATGATTTCCTTGTTTTTAAAAGCTGAGTAGTATTCCATTGTATACATGTACCACAGTATCTGTATCAATTCCTTGGTTGAGGTACATGTAGGTTGTTTCTAGATTCTGGCTATTACAAATACAGCTGCTATTAACATACTTGAGCAAATATCCTTGATGAATGGTGAGTATCTTTAGGGTATATATCCAGGAGTGATGTACCTGGATCTTGAGGTGCCATTACTCCATGTCTTCTGAGAAAGCGCCAGATTGATTTCCAAAGTGGTTTTACAAGTGTACTTTCCCACCAGCAATGGAGGAGAACAACCTTTCCACAACCTCTGTAATATGTGTTGTCACTTGAATTTTTGATCTTAGTAGTTCTGAACAGCTTATGGTGGCATTTCAGAGTCATTTTGATTTGCATTGCCATGATTACTAAGGACTTTGAGCATTTCTTTAAGTATTTCTCTGCCATTCAATAGTCCTCTTTTAAGAATTCTGTTTTTAGCTCTGTACCCCATTTATTAATTGGATTACTTGATTTGTTGGTGTTTAACTTCTTGAGTTCTGTATATACTCTCGATATTAGCCCTCTTTCAGATTTAGAGTTGCTGAAGATATTTTCCCAGTCTGTAGGCTGTCCTTTTATTCTGTTGACAATATCCTTTGATTCACAGGAGCATATCAGTTTCAGGGGGTCTCATTTATTAATTGATGATCTGAGAGCTTTTGCTATTGATGTTTTATTCAAGAAGTTGTCCCCTATACCAACCAGTTCAAGGTACTTCCCCACTTTTTCTTCTAAGTGGTTTAGTGTGCCTGGTTTTATATTGAGGTCTTTGATCCACTTGGACATTCGTTTTGTGAAGGGTGATAAATATCGATCTATTTGCAGTTTTCTACATGTAGACCTCCAGTTAGACTAGCACCGTTTGTTGAAGATTCCTTCTTTCTTTCTTTCTTTCTTTCTTTCTTTCTTTCTTTCTTTCTTTCTTTCTTTCTTTCTTTCTTTGCTGTTGTTTGGTTTTGGCATCTTCATCAAAAATCAAGTATCCATAGATGTGTGGGCTTATTTTTGGATCTTTGATTCAATTCCATTGATCCAACAGTTTATTTCCATGCCAGTACCATGCTGTTTTTATTATTGTCAATTTGTAGTACAGCTTGAGATCTAGGATGGATTTACCTCCAAAAGATCTTTCATTGTACAGGATTGTGTTTGTTATTCTGTTTTGTTTGTTTGCTTGTTTGTTTGTTTTATGTTTTTTTTCTGTTTTTGTTTTTCCATATGAAGTTGAGAATTTTCCTTTCATGGTCTGTAAATAATTGTGTTGGTATTTTGATGGGAATTTGCATTCATTATGTAAATTGCTTTTGGTAGGATGGCCATTTTCACTGTGTTAATCCTATCCATCCATGAGTATGGGTGATCTTTCCATCTTCTGATTTCTTCAACTTCTTTCCTCAGAAACTTGAAGATTTTTTATACAGGTCTTTCACTTGCTTGGTTAGATTTACACCAAGGTACTTTATGTTATTAGTAACTATTGTGAAGGGTGTTGTTTCCCTAATTTTCTTCTTAGCCTTTTTGTTTTTTGTATACAGTAATTCTTTTTTTTTTTTTTTTAGTTAATTTTGCATTCAACCACTTAGTTGAAGGTGTTTCTTCAGCTGAAGGAGTTCTCTGGTAAAAGTTTTAGGCTCATTCATGTATCCAATCATATCATCTGCAAATATTGATACTTTGACTTATTTTTTGCTGATTTGTAAACCCTTGACCTCCTTTAGTTATATTATTGCTGTAGCTAGGACTTCAAGTACTATGTTGAAGAGATATGGAGAGAGTGGGCAGCCTTGCCTTGGCCCTGATTTCAGTGAGACTGATTTAAGTTTCTCTCCATTTAATTTGATTTTGGCTATAGGCTTGCTGTATATTGTCTTTACTATGTTTAGGTATGTGCCTTATGTCCCTGATCACTCCAAAACTTTAATCATGAATGGGTGTTGGATTTGGTCAAATGTTTTTTGAGCATCTAAGGAGATGACCATGTGATTTTTTGTTTGTTTGTTTTCTTTCCATTTGTTTATATGATGAATTACCTAGATGGATTTGGATATATTGAACCACCCATGCATGTCTGGGATGAAGCCTACTCAGTCATGTTGGATGATATCTGATGTGTTCTTTGATTCAGTTTGAGAATATTTTTTTAAGTATTTTTGTGTCAATATTCCTAAGATAAAATAGTCTGAAATCTTTTTTTTATTGGGTCTTCTTTGTGTGGTTTAAATATCTGAATGACTATGCCCTCAGAAAATGAATTTGGTAAAGTTCCTTCTGTTTCTACTTTGTGGAATAGTTTAAAGAGTATTGGTAAGTTTTTAACAAAAGAAGTGATTTTACTTTTCTCTTTATTCTTGGAAATATCCTTAAGCTATATTTTTTTAAATCCTTGTCAATAATAAATTCCTTTTTAAGTTCTGAAGTTATAGCATCACCATTTTGACTTCAAACTTAGATCAAGGGGAATGTTGTCACTTTTTATGCATTTCAACATTTCTGTGTCATACACAGCTTTGCATTTAATGTTTAATGAATACCTATAAAACCAACAGTGTTCAAGATGTAAAATCATCTCTATTGAAGTTAAAAGTACATGAAAAGTTTTTTTTTACATGAAAGACCAAGAAAATATTGTGAGAACTATTTTCTTATATCATATGACACTTAATAATTTGCTTTATATACATATAATACTACATAAAATAATTAAATAGATTAGGGGAACAATATTAACATTATCTCTTATTTATTTTTATTTTTATGTGAGTAAATAATGCAAGTGAATGATATGCCTACCTGTTTGAGTGTATGTTTCTCTGTGTTCATGTGCGATTTGGGGCACGAAATGTCACAACTACTGTAAGGTGAGGAAACAACCAATAGCTTTGGCCCATTCTTTCCCCATTGTTTGATATAGGTCTCTTTGTTTTTATTGTTCATGTCCCCTTTCCAATATATCTTCTACAAGCTTCTGGAGACTCTTCTCCCTCCTTCTACCCATAAAAGTACCAGCATATGTTACCTTGTTTGGCTTTACGTGTGCTTCTGGGACTTGGGCTCAAGCTAAAACATTTGTACAGCACAAGGATCTGTATCTGCCAGATCACTTTCTCAGCCCTGTCCTTATAATCTTCTCAGAGGCTGGACTGCACATGCATGCCTGTAGCAGTAACATTCAGCAACAGAATCTGAGGCAAGCACAAAGCCAGTAAGAACTTTATAGTGAGAATTTGACTCAAAAACAAACAATAAGGGAACACCAGAAACTATACGTGTTAATTGTATGACTCATAGTTTTTTAAATTTTTTAATATTAATTACAGTTTATTCACTTTGTATCCCAGCTGTAGTCCCTGCCCTCATTACCTCTCTGTCCTACCCTCCCTCCTTCATCTCCTCCCATGACCCTTTCTAAGTCCACTGATAGGGAGGCCCTCCTCCCCATCCATCTGACACTAGCTTATCAGGTCTTATCAAGACTGTTTGCATTGTCCTCCTTTGTGGCCTGACAAGGCTGCCCCAAACTCAGGGGAAGGTAATCTAAGAGCTAGCCACTGAATTCATGCAAGAGACAGTCTCTGTTCCCCTTACTAGGACACTCACTTGGGTACTGAGTTGTCACAGGCTACATCTGAACAGGGGTTCTAGGGAATATCCATGAATGGTCCTTGGTTAGAGTATCAGTCTCAGAAATGACCCCTGTGCCCAGATTTTTTGGTCTGTTGCTCTCCTGGTGGAGTTCCTGTCCTCTCCAGGATTTACTATCTCCCCCTTCTTTCCTAAGAATGCCTACACTCTGTCCAAAGTTTGGTTATGAGTCTCAGCATCTTCTTTGATACACTGCTGGGTAGAGTCTTTCAGAGGCCCTCTGTGGGAGGCTCCTGTCCTATTTCCTGTTTTCTCCTTCTTCGGATGTCCATCCCATTTGTCTTTTTGAGTGGGGATGGATCATCTTACTCACAGTCCTCCTTCTTGCTTAGCGTCTATAGGTGTACAGATTTTAGTATGTTTATCCTATATTATATGTCTAATATCCAATTATAAGTGAATATATACCATGTGTGTCTTTCCGTTTCTGGGATACTGCACTCAGGGTGATCTTTTCTAGATCCCACTATCTGCCTGAAAATTTCATGATTTCCTTGTTTTTAATTGCTAAGTAGTATTCCATTGTATAAATGTACCACAATTTATGTATCCATTTCTCCATTGAGGGGCATCCAGGTTTTGTTTTGTTTTGTTTTGTTTTCCCAGATTCTAGCTATTATGAATAAAGCTGCTATGAACATGGTTGAGCAAATATCCTTGTTGTGTACTTGAGCATATTTTGGATATATGCCTAGGAGTGGTATAGCTAGATCTTGAGGAAGCGCTATTCCTAATTGTCTGAGAAAGCATCAGATTGATTTCCAGAGTCGTTGTACAACTTTACATTCCCACCAGCCATGGAGGAGGGTTCCCCTTTCTCCACAACCTCTCCAGCATGTGTCGTCACTTGAGATTTTGCTCTTAGCCATTCTGATGGGTGTAAGGTAAAATCTCAGGGTCATTTTGATTTGCATTTCCCTGATTACTAAGGACACTGAGCATTTCTTTAAGTGTTTATCTGCCATTCAATATTCCTCTACAGAAGATTCTCTGTTTAGCTCTGTACCCCATTTTTTAATTAGGTTACCTCATTTGTTGCTTTTAACTTCTTTAGTTCTTTATATATTCTGGATATTAGCTCTCTGTCAAATACAGGGTTGGTGAAAATCCTTTTCCAGTCTGTAGGCTGTCAGTTTGTTCTGAGAAAGTATCATTTGATTACAGAAGCTTTTCAATTTCATGAGGTCCCATTTATTGGTTTTTGATCTTAGAGCCTGTGCTGTTGGTGTACTGTTCAGGAAGTTGTCTCCCCACTTTTTAGTTGTAGTTTTTTTAAGTGAATTTAAAACAGCTGATTAAGATAAAATGCCTCCATTTCTTCAAATATCCAAGAATATGAAAGACTATTCCTTAAAACATAAGTAGAAATACAATTCAATTAAAACTTCTGGCTTTTAGTAAAATTGTTTTTAAAAATTGGCTTATCTTAAATAAATTAATTAATTAAAATTAAAAAATAAAAATAAAAAAAGAATATTATTACAGTAAAAAAATGGCTTAACTTTTATCTTCATTGTTTGGTAAACAAAGTTGATTTGCACATCAATTGTCTCAAATAGTTAGCTGATTATTTGTAAAAATAATGAATTCCTAGTTATTGAAAAAATACCAGAGTGAAGTAAAACAAAAATTAAAGCACTGGCAAATTTGAAAAACAAAACAAAACATAATTAAGGAGCAGAAATCTTTTACATGCCATTTCATGTAAAATGAAAGAGAATTACAAGAGAATTAAAAACAAAACTCAAGAAATTTAAGCAGACCTTTTCAATTAAATGTCAGTCTTCCATTATACCAAGGCAAAATTTCATAGAATCAACTATTAAAAATAAAATACAATAAATGTAAAATCTTTAAGGCCTGATATTACTATTGAAAGGGTTAGACTAACTTTGTAACCTATATGTCTTCTAAAGCGTATATATAGTTTTGAGTTTTAGATCCAGGTTAAGCTAAAGCCTCTTAGTACCTTTCCAGAGAGTGAAGGAATGTGACCCTATCTGTGAGGACAGATATAAAAAAAGAGGCAAGCAAGCAATGACCTTCACTCAGCAAAAGAAGGACCAGACCCTTGTCCTTGAGATAGCGTTTCTTAGCAACGAACCTAGACTTCTGAGTAGCTTTTGACCTCCGGCCAAGAGCCCGCAGCCCTAATCTTCAAGAATGAGCTAACCACCCCCACCTTAAAGTGCAGCTGCATCCACACTTGGCAGGACTGGCCAAGCTTGAGCACCTAAGACTAACCAATTATCTTACTTTATAGCTTCCTCATCCAATCCTAAATTGCCAAAACTGCAACTTCAAATCTCCCGCAATTTTTCTTTTAAAAACCTAAAGGCCTTTGTCTCCCGGTGCCACTCTTTGCTGACCAGCAAGGTTGACCCCGTTGTACAATGGTTAATAAACCTCTTGCTTTTGCAATGAGTCTTGGTCTGGGGGAG
Source organism: Meriones unguiculatus (assembly GCF_030254825.1). Taxonomy (NCBI): domain Eukaryota; kingdom Metazoa; phylum Chordata; class Mammalia; order Rodentia; family Muridae; genus Meriones; species Meriones unguiculatus. The sequence continues at coordinate 51,745,173 of NC_083363.1, forward strand.
TTTCTGGGAAGGGCGCGATTGAACTCCTGAGCTGTGAGACCCCAAGTCTTACACTATGTTTATAAAATCTTCGATTTTAACCTTGAAACAGTTATATTGAAGGGAGTTTGTGAGAAATAAATTTGTGTCCACACTATTTGGGAATATTTTTTACTAAGTATCTAAGAGGTACATACAGAAATGACTTGGGGTGAATACTAACATGTTAAACTTACTTATAGCAAAATTTGTTTCAAAAGAATGAAAACATCTTAGACAAAATTCTGTGGACAGAGTGGCACACTTACTGTAAATCATTTTCCACCTTTTGTCTACTGACCATACTGAACATCACTCAGGAAATCGGTTTTGAGAATTTAGGTACTCCAAATTATTTTTTTTCCAACTAAAAGCATGAGTTTAATAGGCTTTAAAGTTCTCACACACTCATAATCTCAGTACTCGGAGGAAGATGCAAGAGGGTAGAGAAATAGAGGCTCCACATGAAGACCAAGCCATTCTTCTGACCCATGGGAGGGAGAGTGGGGGTGCTAGAACGCTCCCATGGATGCTCTCTGGTCGGTGGTTCAGTCTCTACTATCCCCTATGGGCCTAGGTTAGTTGATTTTGTTGGTTTTCATGTGGTGTTCTTGACCTCTCTGGCTCTTCCAATGCTTCCTCCCCCTCATGCATAAGGTACCCTGAGCTCCATCAGATATTTGACTGTGGGTCTGCATCTGTTTTGTTTTTCTGCTGTGTAAAACCATTGAGATGACTGCTATGCTAGCTTCCTGTCTGCAAGAGTCACAGATTTTTATTAGTGTCTGTCTCATTGCATGGGACTCAATTTGGGCCAGTCACTTATTGGCTGGATCTAAGGTTTTGTGTGATGGTTGGCATACCCCTTCCTCCACTGGAAGTCCTGCCAGTTTATAGGCCCTTATTAATCAGGCACAGCTGTAGCTTTGTAAGGGAATATAAAACAGTGAACTAAGATGAAATGCTTCCATTTCTTCAAACTCATGTTCTGTTTACCCCTGGTGCTAGGAGTCTCAGCTAAGGTCACTGGGAGCCTTCCCCATCAAACAGATGACTCCACAACTAGTTTCAGTTCTCTCTCCCAACCTTCTCCTCATTTCCTCACACCTAATACCAACCCCTGTTACCCTCGCTATCCCCTCTCTCACCTAGTTTCTTCCCTCCATCTACTTCAGATGTCTATTTTATCATCCCTTCTGAATGAAATTTAAGCATCCTTCTTTGGGGGCCCTTGTTATATTTAGCTTCTTTGGGTCTGTGAATTGTAGGATGGCTATCCTGAACTTTATGGCTAAAATTCATATATATGAGTTTACATTTCTGGGTCTGGTTTACCTCACTCAGGATTTTATTTTCTAGTTCCACCCACTTGCCTGCAAATTTCATGATGTCGTTGTTTTTAATAGCTGAGTACTATTTCACTATGCAAATATACCACATTTTCTTTATCCTTTCTTTGGTCGAGGGAATTCTAGGTTGTTTCCAGTTTCTGAATATTACAAATAAAGCTGCTATGAGTACAGTTGAACAACCTTGTGGTATCCTTGTGGTATGGTGGAGCATCTTTTGGATATATGCTTAGAAGTGCTTTAGCTTGGTCTACACCCAGTTTTCTGAGACAGCAACAGATTGATTTCCATATTGGTTGTACAAGTTTGTACCCCCACCAGGGATGGAGAGTGTTGCCCTTTCTCCACATTCTCTCCAGCATGTGCTGTCACTTTAATTTTTTGATCATATTCATTCTGATGTGTATAAGACAGAATCTCAGTCATTTGATTTTCATTTCCTGATGACTAAGAACTTTGAATATTTCCTTAAGTTCTTCTCAGCAAATATTGATCCCTTGTTGTGACTGTCTATCACTGTACACCATTTTTCTTTTATTATTAATATATATCATTTATTACAATTGATTCAATTTGTCTCCCACCTGTAGCCCCCTCCAGTATTTCCTCCCAAACCTACCCTCCCTCCCTCTTCTCTCCCTAGTCTATTGATAGGGGAGGTCCTCCTCCCTTTCTCTTTGACCATAGCCTATCAGGTCTCATCAGGACAGGTTGCATTGTCTTCCTCTTTAGACTAGCAAGGCTGCATCCCCCAGAGGGAGGTAATCAGAGAGCCTGCCACTGAGTTCAGACCACAGAAAGTCCCTGTTCTCCTTATTAGGGTTCCAAGTGGGTAGACCATTTTTTAATTGGGTTGTTTGTTTTGTTGCTGTCTAATTTCTTGAGTTCTTTATATATTTTTCATATTGCCTCTCTATCAGATGTAGGCTTGGTGATGATCATTTCCCATTCTTCAGGCTTCCATTTTTGCTTCATTGGCAATGTCTTTTGCCTTATAGAAGATTTTCCATTTCTTGAGGTCTCATTTATTAATTGTTCATCTTACTGCCTGAGCTGTTGTTATTCTGGAATACTGTTGATATTCAGGAAGTTGTCTTTTGTATCAATGAATTCAAAGTTATTCCCCACTTTCTCTTCTATTACATTGAGTATATCAGGTTTTATGTTGAGGGCTTTGATCTACTTGTACTAGAGTTTCATACAGAGTGATAAATATGCATTTGTTTGCATTCTTCTACATGCAGACATCCAATTAGACCAGTACCATATGTTAAGCATGGTTTCTTTTTTTATGTATAAAGGTTTTGACTTTGTCAAAAGTCAAGTGTCTATAGGTGTTTGTGTGTTTATTTCTAGATCTTTGATTCAATTCCATTGATTAACCTGTTTGTTTTTATGCCAATACCATGTGTATTTTTATTACTGTTGCTCTGTAGTACAGCTTGAAATTAGAGATGGTATTACCTCCAGATGTTCTTTTTCTATACATGATTTTTATTTATTTAATTTTTTAGCTATTCTTTTTTAAAAAAATTTCCATATGAAGTTGAGAAGAATTCTTTCAAGATCTGTAAAGAATTGTTTTGGACTTTTGATGGGAATTACCTTGAATCTGTAGGTTGCTTTTGATAATATGGCCATTTTTACTTTGTTAATCCTACAGCTCCATGAGCATGGGAGATCTTTCCATCTTCTGATACCTCCTTAAATTTCTTTCTTCAGAGATTCTGAGTCTTTTCCTTCAGGTTAGAGAAATTTTCTTCTATGGCTTTGTTGAAAATAATTTCTGAAACTAAGAGCTGGGAATTTTTTTATCCCTATTTCTATTATTTTTAGGTTAGGTGTTTTTATAGTGCCTTGAATTTCCTAGATGTTTGTACTAGATACTTTTTAGATTTGACTTTTTCTTTGACCAATGTATCAATTTCTTCTATCATATCTTCTTTGCCAGAGATTTTATCTTCAGTTTTTTTGCATTCTGCTGGTGATGCTTGTGTCTGTAGTTTCTGCTATCTTCCCTAGGTTCCCCATCTTCAAAATTCCCTCAGTTAGTATTTTCCTTATTGTTTCTATTTCCATTGTCAGGTTGTAAACCATTTTATTCCTTTCCTTCACCCTTTTGATTATATTTTTCTGTATTTATTTAAGAAATTTATTCATTTCCTCTTCAAAGTCCTCTATGTTTCTCATAAGAATGGACTTAGGGTCATTTTCTTGTGCTTCTGCAGTGTTAGGTATTTTGCTGCGATATGATAGCTGGGTTCTGGTGGGGCCATATTGCTCTGCCTCTTGTTGATTGCGTTCTCTAGCTGGCCTTTAGCCACCTGGTAGTCACTGGTATTGGCAGGCCTCTGGCAATGCAGGCCAGATTTCTAGGCTAGAAAATGGAGTTATGGGGAGCAAGTTACCATGGTTGGGTGTGCTTTAGGAGGACCAGTGGGTAAGGTGTGTGTGGGGTCTTATCTAGTGGTCGCTGATGGCAGCAGACCTCTGGTATCATAGGGAAGGCTGTGGTATGGAAGATGGAGGGCACAGTTGACAGGTTGTAGCTCACCACTGCTGGGATTGCCTAGGGGGACCCAGGAGACAGAGGGCTGGAGCATAGTTGCCTCCCTTGTCTGTCTCAGATGGCAGCAGGCCTCAGGAGATGCAGGCTGAAGTGTGGACCAGAATAGCAGTACAGAAGGGATGGCTTGGTCCTCACCATTGCTGGGTTTGCTGAGAGAACAAGTTGGGCTGGTAATTGTGGAGGGCGTGTTCTCTCTTGTTGGTCCCTCATGGCTGCAGGCTTCTGATAATGCAGGTAGGATTGTGGTCTGGGAGATAGAACATGTAGGGGATAGGGTATAGTTCACTGCTGATAGGCTTGCCCAGAAGACACAGCAAGTGGGAGGGGGGAAGGGGAGGGACTGGAAGGTAAGGGTCTCTCCTGTTTATTCTGGATTTCAGGAGGCCTCTGGGGATGTGGACTGAGCTGTGTGTTGAGAAAGGGGTGCCGCATGTACTGTTTAAATCAAGATTTCTGTATCTGTACCCGAAAATATATCTGATTTTTGAGAAAACTTTCTATCGCATTGACTGGTATTTTGAAATGGACCTTGCATCACAGCCACCACAATGTGTTCTGTACTGTAGGACGGCATGCTTCAATCCTAGTCATAGCTCTATAGCTCTTCATTGACTTTTCTCCATCTTGCCTTTACCCAGGACTATCTATGTTCTCTTATGTTAGTCCTTTTAATCTCATTTTTAATGAGATAAGTGTTCTGTTTATGTTAGCACTATGAATGAAATCATGTAGTCATGTCCTTCTGTGTTTGCCCTATTTCACTAACCTCTAGAGCTACCCATGATGGCACAAACAACAGTATTTAGTATTTCTCTTTGTGTCTCTTCGAGTGGCAATATATGACATTTTGACTCATTACAACAGAGCATCAACTCATCAGACTGCATGTGTTATAGAGTCTTCTCAGATTACTCATTATTTAAGGTGATGTTTTGCATATGTGTGCATTTATATAATTAATATTTATACACATATAAATAAATACACAGAGTGCATGGTGTTCTTTGCATAGTTACAGTAGATTATTTTAATGCCCTATTAGTTGTTTAAAACACTGGATGAATATACCCAATTAAGTTATTGACTTTAATAGTATTGTGAGTACTCGTTTTATAAAGTAGTCAAATTGTAAAGATAAGAAGCTACATTGGAACCTTTACTGAATTTATCATACATTCTAACATGGTGATTCTGTTGCACTTAAAGAAATGTCATTTGTCCTTTTCTGCTGCTATCACTCTAAATGATGTTTTAGATCTTGGTCTCTACAATACAATGAGTCATGGAATACTGAACTATCTGAAATATTCAAATAGCATTGTAGGACCATTAAGTCAGCATTTTGGGGTTTGAGGAAAGTACAAATTTTTAAAGCCATATGTAAAATTTCTCATACCTTCTATGAGAAATGGACTAAAGGGGTAGGAATTAGAAGGAAATTTGTAATCTCCTTACCATCATGGCTTAAAATAAATTGAATTTAATCACATTTTATAAATTGCCATTCAATGCACTGATTAATCTATAAAATCTTTCATTTCTAAAGATTTCTATCTTAAAATACCTCCCCCTGAGGGGGAAGCACCATTACCAGGCCACAGAGGAAGACAATGTAGCCTCTCCTGATGAGACCTAATTGACTAGGATCAGAAGGAAGGAAGAGAAGTCCTCCCCTATCAGTGCACTTGGGGAGGGGCATGCATACAGAGGGTGGAGGAAGGGAGGGATTGGGATGGGAGGAGGGAGGGAACCACAGGAAGGATACAAAGTGAATAAAGTGTAATTAATAAATAATTTAAAAAAATAAATTAATTAATTAAAATACTTTAAAATGTTTCCCAACTAATCTTTTCGTAAGAATTTTCCTACAAGAAGAATAATAAATATAAAAATAAGAAAGCTAAGATGAATTAGAAAGTCTTTTTATATACACTATAGTCAATATGTAAAGATAAAATTATATTTAGTGATAATTTTTCAAATAATTCACTCAGTTCATTATGTTAGAAGTATATCACCCAAACTAGTTGGAAACACGCTTTCTATAGTTTTAAATTATAATCATGCAGACAACAGATGTATGAAATTTTAATTTTCATAACAATGTACAGAGAAGGAAGATTCAGAATAATAAAAAAAGATCTTCTTAGCTTGCTGTCACTATTCTAATTATACCCATAAAACTATTTGTTCAAAGTACAGCAGAGAAAACTTTGTAATGAAAGTGTGCATTATTTCTTGCACATTAATATATTAGATTATCAGGTCAGGGAGTTAGAGTGCCCTTTGGGTCAATAGGCCACTTAAGCATCTAGTTAAATTTATATGAGTACATTGCAAGAAAGATAATTGTAATCATATAAAATGCCTCAGTTCAATGATTCCAATGTGGCTTAAAGATAATGAATCTTTTGTATCATTCATCCTGGGAATATTAACATTATCGAGTCTTATGACTGCTAATGAGCTTTTAGCAAGGAAAAAGCATAAATTGCAGGCACAGATATTTTGATTGTTATAAGGAAGATGCTTTAGAAAGCAATTAGTATGCCTGTGAGTAAATAGCAGATTTGAAATTGACTTTGATCACACGGAAACTGAATATTTCAGGCATCATAACCATTTTTTATGAAAATTAATCCCTTAATAAAACTAGAAAAGTTGCAGAACTTTTAAATAAAATACAGTCAGAAAGATTGTCAAGCATCAGAAGCAAAAGAGCCCTGGAACAATAAAGGAGAGTATCCATTTGTATATGGATAACCGAGGTCTCCTAGACGGCGAGAAGTAAAAGGTCTACTCTTAGAATTCCGGAAACTTTATAGAACAACAGGAAATTGAAATCTATCGAACTATAGGTATGAGGTGTAAATGTATGTGCACGTATGTGTTGTGTGTGCGTGTGTGTATACATCTCTATGTCTTGAGGGGTTCATGTTCTTAGGCATTGAGTAGCTAAAGGACAAAAACCAGAAGTTTGGGAAATTAAGATACGCCTATTAAATAAATGCAACAGTGAGGTGTATTAGAATAATTTAATAGATGACAAGTTTCTTAGAATTTTAAAAGGGGTCTATTTTACTGTTCCTAAGGCTGAGGGTTTATCATAGACTCTAGCATAGAGCTAACACTTAATCCCAGCACTTGTGAATTAGGAGCTCTGCAAAGTCGAGGCCAGCCTGATCTACATAACAAGTATTTAGGCAAGCTAGGACTACCTGTATAAGCAAAGAAATAAGCAAAGAAATAAGCAAACATACAAATAGAAATAGGATGGTATTTCATCTTAGGTAGCAGCAATATATATAAAGAATAATTGTATTCTGTGGATCAGATAAAATTTATTCAATATACACCAAAAGATTTATTTATGAAAAAGAACTAAACGGGGTGGAAGGAAGGTATGAAATTAAACACGATTTGCCATTTCTTCCTTCTATATATTGCTTTCAATGTTTTTTTTTTTATTTTTTTATTTTTTTCAATGCAGTTTATTCAGGAACATTGAACAATCCTCGGACCCCGGGGAAAGCCAGCCCACAGCTTAAATAGCCTCTGGGTAGCCAACCAGGCGTGCCACGGGGGCAATGCAGATAGGTCCACATACATGGAAGCAAGCCAGATCCTCGGCCTTAGCCGAATGTGGAGTTGTTCCTGACAGAGAGCACTCACCATCGGGAAGGTGGAAGGCGGAAACCAGCTCCATCTTTAAGGCATAGCATTCCGCAGCTCTCTACAGTTCCCCCTTTTTGTTTTAGACGCATCAGGCAAGAGTAGAGGTCTGATCTCTGATATTAGAAATAAATTGGGACTTTGTACAGATGTTCATTTAGGTGTCATCCACCCAAAGAGCATCAGACCCGTCCGATACCTTTTTCTCAGAGGCGGGACCTGGGGCATCAACCCGCTTTTTTTTGTTTGTTTGTTTTTTGTTTTGTTTTGTTTTGTTTTTTTCTGACCATTCCCATTAAAGTAGTTTGATTTGTGTCTGGTCAAATGACATTAGAGGAAATACAGTAGGAATACTCTCAATCTATCCTGAGTTTGCAAGCTTACCTATATCCAGTGTCCAGAGAACAGATTTGGCTTAGTATCAGGATTCCATTTTGTACACATGATTTTAAGAACACCAATGTAACTTTAAAGTCAATGAACTCATTCTTCAAACTCAATTTTTAAATTATTTCTTTTTTTGAGATCATATTATAATCACGATTATAATGTTCCCTTTTATCACTCTATACTCTACCACAAACCCCTCCTGTCTTTCTTTCAAAATTATGACCCGTTTTATCACTAATTTATTTATGTATACATATTTATGTATATGTATGTACATATATATTTCTAAATGTGTAAATGCAATCTGATTAGTCTGTATAGTGAAACTTGTATACATTTTCAAAGCTAACCATTTTGTATTAAACAACAAGTTGCTATGCTTTTACCTGAGTAAGATTATCCCTTTCCCAGCATTCCTTAATTGCCTGTAGTTCTTTGTGAAACACTGAGGTCTGTAGGTCTTTCCCTCCAAAAGACATTAGCATTTCTGTTGTTGTCCTTGATTAATTTTTTTGGAGAGATTTTATGGGTGTAGCTTCTTTAGAATTCTTTTTTTTTTTAATTTTTCATCAATTACACTTTATTCATTCTGCATCCCCCCATAAGCCCCTCCCTCCTCCCCTCCCAATCCCACCCTCCCTCCTCCCTCTGCTTGCATGCCACTCCCCAAGTCCACTGATAGGGGAGGTTCTCCTCTCCTTTCTGATCTTAGTCTATCAGTTCACATCAAAAGTGGCTGCATTGTCCTCTACTATGGCCTGGTAAGGCTGCTCCCCCCCAGGGGGAGGTGATCAAAGAGCAGGCCAATCAGATTATGTCAGAGGTAGTCCCTCTTCACATTACTATGTAACCCAATTGGACTCTGAACTGCCCTGGGCTACATCTGCGCAGGGGTTCTGGGTTATCTCCATGAATAGTCCTTGGTTGGAGTATGAGTCTCTGGAAAGTTCCCTGTGTTCAAATTTTCTTGTTCTGTTGCTCTCCTTGTGGAGACCCTGTCCTCTCCAGCTCTTACTATTTCCCAGTTCTTACCTAAAATTCCATTCACTCTGCCCAACAGTTGCCCATCAGGCGCAGCATCTGCTTTGATAGTCTGAAGGGCAGAGACTTTCAGAGGCCCTCTGTGGTAGGTTCCTATGTTGTTTCCTGTTTTCTTCTTCTTCTGATGTCCATCCTCTTTGCCTTTCCGGATGGGGATTGGACATTTTTGTTAGGGTCCTCTCTCTTGCTTAGTTTCTTTAGATGCACAGGTTTTAGTGGGTTTGTCCTATGTTGTATGTCTATATGAGTGAGTATATCCCATGTGTGTCTTTTTCCTTCTGGGACAACTCACTCAGGATGATCCTTTCCAGATCCCACCATTTACCTGCAAATTTCATGATTTCCTTATTTTTCATTGCTGAGTAATATTCCATTGTGTAAAAGGCACAATCTCAGAACAAACTCCTTGATATTCTAGCTTTATAAGTCCCCATCTTTCTTTTCTCTTCTTTTTTCATCCTCCTCCTTCTTCTTATTATTATTATTAATTATAATTTGTTCACTTTGGTTCCCAGCTGTAGCCCTCTCCCTCATGTCCTCCCAGTCCCACCCTCCCTTCCTTTCTGCCCATCCCCCAAATCCCTCCCCTAATCCACTGGTAGGGGAATACTATCTGACCCTACTATCTATGCATGTATGTGTATAATTACATACATATACATGTACGTATGTATAGTGTTGTCTTTATTTTCAGTTTTTTAGGTTTAATCCCTTAGACTTATGGCCTGATCCACATTAAAACAGAAAGGAAGAATTTAAAATCTGTTTCTTCTTCCCTCACTAGCCACTGACTGAAGTTCTTCACCTAGGCAGTAGCTTTTTTTAAATCACAAAATCATTGTAAATCTATTAATATTATTCAATTTACTAGATTATATTGACTTTTCATTTCAAGACATTTATAAATCTTTGTCAATCGTAATTTATCCTATTTTGTATGTAATCTGTGACCCCTATGACCAGTAAGTAGACATGGTCATGACTGGTGCCTCTTAGTGGCATTAGCTTATAAAATAATGCTTTCTTTGATTGTCCATTCAAATGAGTTAATATTTTTTAGAATATACTTAGAGAAATTGATCCATTCAAGAGATTCTTAAGACTGGTTTCAAATGGAAAGAAGTTTGAACTTGAATTGTACTATAAAATATCTGATAAAGATGAAACTTAAATATGATGCAATATCATAGTGCTAGGTGGCAATTTAAACCTTTACAAGAGTATGAAATAATTAAATATCTAAAAAGATAGGCCATGTCCAGTTTAAATGAAATGAAGTTAGAATAAATGAGACTTTCTTGTTAAAGCAATGTGAAACAGTCATTGCAATTTTTTTGTATTGCAAAAGAAATTCAACGAGCATATTAAAGGGAACAAAATGATTCATATATTTTTTTAGAGTATCCAATAGTCGCTCATGTAATTTAAAATTAAATTTCTACAAGTCTGAAGTGTTAATATTATCTTTACTTCCTGCATATACATTTCTATCATCTATATTATTGAATGTGTTTATTTACTTCTGACAAAACAACAGATTGTGAGAATATTGATATTCACTCCTTAGGAAGATAAATATTAAACTTAAAATATGAATACAAAAGTATAATGCCAAAATGATTGCTTCTGTTGCCTTCTCAATCCATAGAAAATTAATTTAATATTTTTATTGAGAGACTGTTACCAAAGGGAAATTGTAACTTTGTGACAACTATATTTCCTGATCAAATCATAAATATGGTGATTGTTTTTCTGTGCATAAAATATGAGATAATAAATTCTACATAGTACACTTATGTTTTTAAATACAGTTTTTATTCTACTTCTTTTCCTCAGAATATAAATATTAAATATATAAATTATGGCTTAATATATACCAAGGAGATTATCTCAGAGAACTTTATTCATTTTAGAGCATGCAAAATACATTCAGAGTAAGGTTAATTCACTGTATCTTTTATTTCAATTTAATGATTTTTAGTTTTAATCAAAGTATGGAGAAAAGGAATATGATTTCATGATAAAATTCTATAATAAAAATTCTTTAATAAAGTCAGAGTTATGCAGGGTGCCTGGGAAAAAAGTGACTTCAGATGATTTAGTAGCTTATTTGGACTTGTTTGGATGAATTTTGCAAAATTGTCAAGAGCATAAAGGTTGTAAATGTTAAGAAAGAATAAGTTAAGAAAGAAGTAACTATGGCTTCTGTCAGCTCCAACAGTGTTTTGAAAATATAAAGCAACTGCTTAGTCTTAAGAAGTCTGCACATATTGCCAGTGTTCATGAGAAACTGTTCATCGATTCTAGCTGGTCACATTGTAGTGTTCTGATGGATAGTTTGAACAGAATTGATAATTTACACATATTTAATTAAATTTCAAATCACTGAGTATAGAATTTAGATTTCTCAAAATAGTAACTTCAAATGTTACAGAAGGAATTCAATCATACATACATTAAAATATAAACTAAGTACATTTGTTGATGCCATTCTATTAATAATTCACACAACTACATCTTCCTACTTATCCCTATAGCTGAGTATCAATAGCTTTTGATTAATAAAAATATAGCTCATTATTATCATTCTTTAATGATGGCAAAGTTGTGAAAAAACCTGATCAGCTTGATTGGACTCTGAAATTAGATAATAGTCGTCCAATAAATAAACTTGTGTATTTTGTTAAATTTGTATGCTTATATAGTTCTAGCTATAATGTATAATGCAGTGAAAAAAGGGATTTATTTAAGTTGACTGAAAGTGTGATCATTATATTAACTAAAAATATGGTTGTCTTTTTTCAATTTTTATTAACTGAATTGTTTCTTTAACAATTTAATACATGCATATAGCACATTCTACTGTTTTTTTAATTAAATTTTTATTTTTAGATATTAATTACAGTTTATTCACTTGGTATCCCAGCTGTAGCCCTCTCCCTTATTCCTTCCTCATCTCACCCTCCCTTCCTCATCTCCTCCCATGTCCCTCTCCAAGTCCACTGATGGAGTGATGGAGGAGGTCTTCCTCCCCTTCCATCTGACCCTAGCTTATCAGGTCTGATCAAAACTGGTTGCTATGTCCTCCTCTGATCCTTGGCAAGACTGCTTCCTCCTCAGTGGGAGGTGATCAAAGAGCTAGCCACGGAGTTCATGTCAGAGACAGTCCCTGCTCCCCTTACTAGAAAACCCACTTTTACCCACACTTTTTTCCTCCCCTTCTTCCTCTTCTCCTTAGTTCCTAGCATATGTTGTTTTAAATAATCTTTTTGCTGAAATTTTCTAGTACTGTTTTTCTTTTCTTCTTTGTCCACTTTAGTGTATTTTTCTTTTCAGTCTGAAATAGGTCTTTTCAACACCCAGCTTTGTGGTTGTGATGTCTTTTCTTGGATGTCAACCTGACAAACCTAGGAAGAAGAAATCCTGGCTGAAGAATTGCCTCTGTAAGATTGTGCTGCAGTCATGTCTGTGGGAGGAACCAGCCCACTTATGTGGTGCCACCCCAGGGTCTGTGGTCCTCAGGTGTCTGAGGAAGGAGGCTAAAGATGAGAATGGAAAGCAAGCCAACAAAGAAGTGTTCCTCAAGTGAACTCTACTTCAGTTTCTGTATTCAGTTCTCTGCTTTGAATTTTTACCTTGTCTTTCATGGATGATGAATACCCTCCTATAAGCCAAATAATCCCCTGCTTAACAATTTTGTTTTGGTCGCAGTGTTTTATCACAGCAATAGGAAAGTAACTAAAATAATGGGTATGAATTCACGTTCTGTGTTTTTATCATGGAAAGTTTGGTTTGATAATTTTTTGATGATTTTTTTCCAAGTTCTTGTAATACATCATTCCATGCTCTCCTGGCATTAGAAGTGTCTAATGAACAATCAGCTGTTATTCAGATTGCTCTGCTTTGTGGCATTCTGCATGGATCCAGGGATTGGCCTAAGTGAATGAAAAGAAGAGGGAATGAAGAAACACAGGGAGTCGAGGTCAGGCTGGCTGGGTTGGCTCTCTGATACAGAAGCTTCAGCATTCCTGGAAATCAGGTGGTATAGTATCCATGCTACTCATTCTTTACAAAGTCATTGGTCCTGTGACTTGATTTTTTTTAAATGTTAGTATATTTATATAAAGCTGAACCTTTAAGTACTGAAACAAGTTTTAGCTCATTCATAACACATCTTGGCACATATATCAATAAAAGTACAAATCAATGAAATAGCTATTATACTTTCAATATTGATACTGTAGAAATTTAATCTTTTCAGTTTAATGAGGTCCCATTTATTGATTGTTGCTCTTAGAGCCTGTGCTGTTGGTGTTCTGTCCAGGAAGTTGTCTCCTGTGCCAATGAGTTCTAGGCTCTTCCCCACTTTTTCTTCGAACTGATTTAAAGTATCTGGTTTTATGTTAAGGTCTTTGATCCACTTAGACTTTAGTTTTGTGCAGGGTGATAAATATGGATCTATTTTCATTTTTCTGCATGTAGACATCCAGTTGGACCAGCACCATTTGTTGAAGATGCTGTCTTTTTTCCATTGAATGGTTTTGGCTTCTTTGTAAAAAATCAAGTATTCATAGGTGTGTGGATTTATTTCTGGGTTTTCTATTTGTTTCCATTGATCCTCCTTTCTGTTTCTATGCCAATACCATGCAGTTTTTATTACTCTTGCTCTGTAGTACAGCTTGAGATCGGGGATGGATATACCTCCAGATGATCTGTTGTTGTACAGGATCGTTTTGGAGATTCTGGGTTTTCTGTTTCTCCATATGCAGAGTGCAGGGAACCATATGAAAGAAGGGGGCGTTCCTATGAGGTGGAAATGATAGGATCTCCACAAGGACCAAATACAGCTGGGCACAGGGGTATTTTCTGAGACTGATAATCCAAGAACCATGTATAGAACCTTTGGTCGGATGAAGCCTGTGGTAGCTCAGTAACCAATTGGTTTCCCATAGTAAGAGGAACAGGGACTATTTCTGACAGGAACTCAATGGCAGGCTCTTTGACCTCCCCACTCCCCAAGGGAGGAGCAGTCCTGCTAGGCCACAGAGGAGGACTTTGCAGCCAGTCCAGATACCTGATAAAACAGGGCCAGATGAAAGGGGAGGAGGTCCTCCTCAATCAGTGGACTTGGAAAGGAGCAGGGAAGAGATGAGGGAGGGAGGAAGGGTTTGGGAGGGAACTAGGGAGTGGGATACAGCTGGGATACAGATTTAATAAAATGTAACTAATATATATATATGAAATTTAATCTGTTTCCGATATTTTAGCCTTAAAAACACTCTGAAGACATGTTGAACTATTTAGGAAATGATACGAGTTAGCTATTATTTTAAGCCAGTGAATGTAATAGAATCTCACTGCTTTCTATGACAGGCTTTAAGAGGAATACACTTACGTGGCTATGCAAATTTGTGAGCCTTGTTGCCTCAACTTTCATGGGCATCATGGGACATCAACAACATCGTATTCTTTTTAGTTTTACATTTTATTATGATGCTACACATTTTTTCTTTTACTTTTTATTCATGTTCATGTATCTATAAATTCTCTTCTGGAGAACTTTACTTCATCATAGTTTTAATTGGTATTTAATTATGCTTCAACATGTAGAAAATAATTATTTAGAAATATTTCTCTCTTTATAATTAAAATGAAACAAACAAAAACAAATTTGGGGGCAAATTAAAACCAGCAGTCCAATCTTCAGTGTGGTATGTTTTAAATATTGTTACAGGTATCTGATTAAAAACTACTTTATTGTCATTTTTATGGAAATTACATTCTCAGGTGAATTATGTTTTGAAAGCTTTGTTAATAGGTGATAACATGAAAATAATTTTCACCACAAATTTGTATAAGATAATTTTCTAAAAATATATAAATATTCATTCTTGTCTGGTGTTGAAAACTTGTATCTTCTTGATATTGTCCTAATTGTTAAAAGATAGCCATTTGCTTGTCATTGATCTGTGAATCACTTTTTATTCTGCACATGTAGGAAGAATATTTTTTTTTCTCTGTGGTTCATACTCTGGTTGGAACGCCATCATTCATGTAATTCTAAATTGTAGACAATTGTTTGGACTTTTGATCAATTCCTGAAGCAGAAAATATGATAGCATTTTGTTCTCACCAGCTGTGTTGATTTAAATGAGAATGACACCCCAAAGTCTCCTGTGTTTGAGTGCTTTGTCCATTCTAGGTGGAGTTTAGGAAGGATTAGGAGGGTGTGGTATTGTTAGAGGAGCCAGGGGAGGTAGGCTTTTGAGTTTCAGCCACTTCAAGGTAGATCCTTGTTTCCTGCTTGCTGCTCAAGAAGTGAACTCTCAGCTGCTGCTCCATCTGCCTGTCACCTGCTACCTCTACCAAACTCTCATCCTGTGAAACCTGAAAACATCACAAACACCCTTCTATAAATTGCATAAGTCATGTTATCTTATCAAAGCAACAGAAAAATTACTATTACAGCATCTGTAAATGATAAACTTGACTCAGTTGTATTTCGGTGGATAGCTGCTCAATACATATATGGCTGCTCAATTTTTCAACGAATTCATACCAGTCTTCTGATAGTTCTTGATCTTCGTTGCTATCCGTATAGAATAGCTTAGCGCTGGCAGACAGTTTCTATTGTATACATTCTCCTGTTTATCTGAACGTGAGACAAAGACAACTGTTAAAATAATACAGCGTTGTTGTTTTTGTTTTTTCTATTACAGATTCTCGCTCCCAAATACTTGGAACATATTTTTCTACTGCAACCCAATTATGCTGGTCTGTCTACCTCCCAGCCATGTGCCTTTTGTCACTTGTCATCTCTGTCTCGCCTTGATCTTCTGGTGTATCTCTCTGTTCTCATGGTGTCTTCTCTCCTTCCTCCTATCCTCTGGTCTCTACTTGTGAACCCTGACTCAGAAGGAAAGTTCAGCCTTCCTATCTCCTCTGCCCAGTCATTGGCTGCTTAGCTTTTTATTAAACTAATCAGAGATAATTGAGGAGCATTGTTTACACACATTGATACAGGAGATTCTTCAGTGTTCATGACATGACGATGCCTGTGTCCGTGTCCAGATTGCAACCTGATCTCTGCACAGAGAAATCATCATCTGAATACACAGTGCACAAGCCCATTCCCCCAACAGACAACTAAAAGACAAGATCAGGATATGAAATTGTCACACCTACAGATATTACTTTTGATACTCCCTTACAAGGGCTCTGTACTTAATTTGTGCCACATCCTTATGTTTACTGAGACCACTACAACTTGCCCTCTTAACTACACATTGACCAGCTACTGGACTAAATCCAGCATGATAGAGGTTTTGCCTTGCTTACTTTGTGGAGGCATAAGCATGTGAACTAATGGTGCCACAAGTGTAATATATTTTCCATTGCCTCCAAGTATCTGATGCATGGTAGGACCTTAATAAATATACATTGATAATAAACAATTTAATTTGCATAACATAAATTAGTTAAGATATATGGACAGTATTTAAATAATTATGAATTATTTGACTCAACAGTGATTATTAATAACAATATTTTCAAAATTAGTGGGCAAATAGCCTAAGAAGATGTATTTTAATTATATCTTACATATTATTGTATAGATTTCATATGTACTATCTTTTTATCTTACAGCAATGTTATACATTAAAAATTAAAATGCATAGTATATTTCAGACAAAATATTAGTGGTTAGACCCTTTCCAAACTTTAGTAGTACTTTTATTACTTGAAATTACATTTTGTATGAATCTCCTTGTGACTTTTACTTAGTTTCACATTTTAAAAGGACTAGAAAAAAAATCTAGCAAGATTATTAACATCAAAGTTTCACAAGAACAATGTAATTATACCCTGTTGTGTATATTTATTTTAATACCAAATTGATGCACCCACACTGCTACTGATTCTGACCAATCAGTATTAAGTTTGTGTCATGTTTTTTTTCTTATATTGTAACAACAAAGCTATTACTTTTCCCCTTCATATCGAGATTATATGTACCACTATGGAATAAAAACAACACCAACCCAGTACATAAACAGGTGTTGGTGTTTAATTAACAGTTTTCAAAGTAATTACTTATGTGTTTTGTTATTTCTGTACATGGAAGTTTGAAACTCCCATTTTATCCAGTGCTGTTTACTTCAACATTGGTATGTTGTTACTAATTGGTCAAGAACGTGTTCATTTGGTGAAGCAGCTGCAGTTTTACAAACTTACATTTCAAGAAAGATCAGCACACAGTTCTATTTTCATCTCATGGAAAAAGTCATTTTCAGCTATTAGTCCAGGCTAGTTCTCAAGTATTTGATAGGCTCACAGTGCATTAAAGGTTAACAATGTGTACTGGATAGAATTAGCATCCATCAGAAGCATTGACTGGGCTCATTTCTTATTATCGAAAATACGCAGCACGAGGCAGAGAACGAAATTTACTCTTAGGTACTGGTGTTTCTGAAAAACAAGCAAAATCGAATGCAGCCTTGGGGACTCAGAGAATTATATGTAGCCTTTCAAGAGGGTCTATTGCATTTCCTACTGCTGTATTCATAAAGCAAGTTGCAGAAAATATTAGGTCTGGCCTTGTTATCTTTAAATGATTTTTGGTCAAATCACAATATGTGATTCAAGAAAACATTTATTTGTAATCTTCCTAAGTTAACCTTGGCTATGTTTCTATAACTACTGACTAATTTCATATAAAGATTCAGGATTTTTAAAAGGACTTTTAGGTGTTTTGTACTATTATATATAAATGACAAAATCTAAGAATCAATTTTGCATATTATCATCATACACAAGTCAACATGGAATTTCTCCACATATGTTTGGGTTAAAACCCTATTCTCATTGTTTTCTTGTTTTTTCTTTTTAAAAAATAT
This sequence comes from Meriones unguiculatus, assembly GCF_030254825.1. Lineage (NCBI taxonomy): Eukaryota > Metazoa > Chordata > Mammalia > Rodentia > Muridae > Meriones > Meriones unguiculatus. The sequence continues at coordinate 51,763,109 of NC_083363.1, forward strand.
TTGAAAAAGGAAAACTTATAGAAGATTTTTTATATGTTTGTCTACGGTATGAATAGATACCAGCTTAGGGAAGCAACCACAAAGATGGGAAGGGCTGTCACAAACTAAACCTTTTAACCAACAGGTGATGAATATATAGAAATATTTTCCATTCAGTGGGCATGCACAGAGTTGTTAATGCAAAACAATAAGTAGAACTTTTTTTTTTTTTTTTTTTTTTTCAATGCAGTTTATTCAGGAACATTGAACAATCCTCGGACCCCGGGGAAAGCCAGCCCACAGCTTAAATAGCCTCTGGGTAGCCAACCCAGGCATGCCACGGGGGCAATGCAGATAGGTCCACATACATGGAAGCAAGCCAGATCCTCGGCCTTAGCCAAATGTGGAGTTGTTCCTGACAGAGAGCACTCACCATCGGGAAGGTGGAAGGCAGAAACCAGCTCCATCTTTAAGGCATAGCATTCTGCAGCTCTCTACAGTTCCCCCTTTTTGTTTTAGACGCATCAGGCAAGAGTAGAGGTCTGATCTCTGATATTAGAAATAAATTGGGACTTTGTACAGATGTTCATTTAGGTGTCATCCACCCAAAGAGCATCGGACCCGTCCAATACCTTTTTCTCAGAGGCGGGACCTGGGGCATCAACCCGCATGCAATCAGACATGCTCTTCTCTGGGTCCAAAGCGGCTGACCCTGAGTGCAGTGCTTAGCCTCGCATCCTGAGCGTATCATTTTAGCTTTTTATGGTATCCAACCATGCTTGGGGAGAATGTCTTGCTTCAATGGCTGTAAAGGCCTGAATGATCATGGCTGCATCACACTGTTGTGAGACTCTAATCTTGCATATATACCACAGGCAAACCAAGGAGACCAACACCAGAAGGCCTGCTAACACTCCCATGCCCGCCCATTCCTTCAGATGATTCATGGCTGCAGCAATCCATGTTGATAATCCTGTGGCTACCCCACGGTGGGGGATTCAATCAGCTTTTAACTCACCCGGCTAAACCGCGGAAGAGATCCCGGTTCCGCCAGACGCTTGGCTGCCGGCCGCCAGCCCCAGCCCCAGCCCAGAGCCACAAGCCAGTGTCTCTGGTCACGGTCCCAGACTGAACCTTGGGCACCACACTATCAGAGACTGGAATTTTCAGTCGAGAGATAACCCCAGGGTACAGGAAACGATTGGGACCGGCCTTAGGTCACCCAGACATCCCCTGGAAAAGACTCGGGCGGGTTCCACGGGCACCCCAGGAGCCAGCACGGAGCCAGAGCCGGGGACCCAGGTTCCGGCATAGAGCCCTGCCTGCCTGCGCGCCTGATTCGCCGCCAGAGATAGAAACGGCGGGTCTGATCTCAGAGCACTCAGCTCACCCCCAACCTGAAAAGGTCCCCGGAAAATTACCCACCTTAGGGAGCCACTCAGACTCCCAAAAGCCACAAAGGCAGACACAGGCAGTTTCTGCGCACTAGACAGCTGGCAAAGACTGAGCCGCCATCACACAGCTGTGCTCCAGGCACAGGCAAATTTCTGTGGCCAGCCAGCTGGCGGACACTGAGCAGTGTGCTCCAGGGCAAAAAAAGGAAGTAGAACTTTTAAGGGTGATAGAACCACACAACTTTATGCTTCACTGAATATCAAGTTATATAAAAATCATGTTATAAACCTGATATAAAAAGGGGAGAGGATGAATGACAAATATCTTGGATGTTCATTTACTGCAAGAACAAGGACATTTATGTCAGTGAAATTACAGAGACAGAGAATGTACCATTCTGGACCTCATAGATGTGGTGGAGGGTGAAGACTACAAGTGTTTTAGTTTTATACATCATCACAAAGAAAACTCTACCCCCCACTCTGTGTGTTTGTGTGTATGTGTGTGTGAGCGTGTGTGTGACCTTGTATGTATTTGTACTTTGTGTGAGTTTTGGCGAGTGAGCATGTATGATGAAAGACAGCGGCATGTGAAATGACAGAGAGTGATCTGGAAGAAAAGGATAAGTACTTAAGAGTGACCTTGGAACTTTCTCTCATGATTAATCAGTTTAATAAAAATAATATTCTTTAAATGCACAGAGCCTGCTGCCACTAGCATTGTTGCTTGAAGGGACAGGTGAGAACCAAGCATCTGGTTTAAAAGTAATCTTGGGTGCTTATATCCAGTGCCTAACAGAATGATTCTGAACCACCTAAACTTCAAAACGTCATCCCTGCCAAAAATTAACTAAGAAGATATCAGCCCTGACTTTGGAAGAATCAACTTGTATTCTGGGGATAAAAATAGTTTTTTTTTTTTCTTTTCAACATGAAAATTGGGAATTATAAGGGAGATAAAGGTGAAGAGAATGAAAAACTCTTGAGCATTCATGCAGAGATTTTAATGGTCAGCTCTTGACTTTTTTATGGAATTAAGAAAACAACGAAGTTTTTTTTTTTTCAACAGGAAGCATATTAGCAACAGGCTTTTATTTTTTAATTTATATTACAATCTGTTGTCAAAACTATATACATATATACACTGATTGGGACAGGTGATTATCATCATAAGTTGGTGACAAATTATCCTGGCTTTCAATATCATGGACAGGGTCAATGTTAATAGGAAATTATAGCGCCAGTGCAGATTTAAAACAAATATGCTAGAGAAAACTGAGGATGAAAAAAGAAAGAAATACTAATAATGTGTAATTTGTAGTTGTATAAGCTGGAAAAATACCTGACATGATTGAGGGAGAAAAGGGATTGCCTGATGATTTGTTATTACATTAGTAGGGATAGGCTAAGTTTACCTGGGTGGAAAAACAACCGAGCATTTCAGGTTGACATATTTACGTTCATGATTAGCAGCAGGGGAGTCTGTTTCAGGTTGATAGAGGATTCACCATCTGCAACACATTGCTTCATGATGTCACAAAGCATAAGCAGAGGTGCTAGAGGCTCTCTGCTTACTTTGCCTGCTGTTAATGCTCACCTTCACATTAATCTTAGGTTCCACTTAGTCAGAAACATTTTCAGAACACAATTTAGCATCAAAGTGGGTATGTAAAAGCACAGGGAGAACTTTTACAGACCACTAACCTTCTGATAACTTTATATACATCCCTGCTTCTTAACCATCTTGATGCTGCTACCCTTTAATAGAGTTCCTCATGTAGTGCCCCCAATCATAAAATTGTTTCTTTTTCTGCTTCATAAACTATAATTTTGCTACTGTTATGGAAATATATACAATGTATACGCCTGATAAGCAGAATATCAGAAGTGTGACCCCTAATGGGGTCACAACTCAAAGGTTGAAGACTGCTGATCCATAACGATTTGTTTTTAAATTCAGACTATAGCATGGTCTTGGAACTTACTATGTAAGTAAAAGCTGTTTTATCCTTCAGCCTTATGAATATTCTCCTTCCTCGGCCTCTTCGTTGTTGATGAAATGCATGAGATACCAAAAAGCAGGTAAAAACAAATTTCAACATATAAGTAACTAGTTTTAGCATGTTTTGTTTATAGTCATAATATTTAAATTTTTTCTTATAACACGTCTAATTATGAAAGAGACAATTTTAAATGAGGGCTTTGCATTTCTTGCTAAGGATCTCTTAAGTGTTAATTATTTCCCACTGAGTTTGAGTCATTGTCCTCTGTGTGACCACTGGTACGCTGCCCATGTGTCAAGAAGTAAACCCACTTATGTTCTTGTAAGCAGCCCTAACTGAAATAAGTGGTTCACAAAAATAAAAAAGGTTTCAACTATAAGAGAAGGGTGGTAGGAAGAAGAGAAATTTATTGGGGTGATAAGTGAAGGCAATGGGGTTGTTTATTATTGAAATACATTATATGCATGCAAACAATGCCTAAAATTTCTTTTAAAATACTGCATTGGTACTTAGTAAATATGCCATTTTTAATAATATATCATGAAATTGACATATAGGAAGATATGAGAAAGTATTCCCTTGCTTTAGAAATAAAGGTAGGACATTTGCAAATATACTTACATATATTTGCAAGATTTAATTTAGCCAATGAATTTACACCTTTAGTTTCCTGTGTATTAGAGAATTGTGGAAATTCCTATAAACAGTAAGCCGATTTTACTAGAGCAATAATTTACATATAGTTCATTTTCTGGGCATCTGCAAAATGTTATCATGTCTCTTTCAGATACGAAAGAAAATATTTATAAGCCAATACTAAGACATTGTTGAATATAGAATGAAAGGTGAGGGGAAGAACAAAACTTGCTACAATGTTTAGTGTAAAATAACTTGTTTAGGTTAACAATTCAAATGAAAATCTGAGTGATTTTTTTGTTGGATGAAGAACATTTGTACATATATACATGTAATACAATGTATTTTCCCATACATTTTACAAACAACTTGAAAAATTACTGAAGACAACAAACATTAATAATACCATAGAATATGGTGTGTTTGTTAAAGAAACTATTGTTTTTCCACTGCTTACACACAAAGGTGTGGGTGAGCAACTTGTTAGGTCCAGCAGTTGTAGCAATCCGCAGCATATACAGTGAGGAAAGTAAGGAAAGGATTACAGGAAGCAGTCAAGGGAATATCAGATTCTTCCTGGTGGAAAATTGTGCTTTAATTGGTGAAGACAAAGCAGAAAATGATCACAAAAGGACAGTCATCAGTGCCTGCAGTGACAGGATGATTCAAAAAGTTGCTCGGAATATATCATGGCGTGTGCTTTTGCTTACTGGGTGAATGCATTCTCATTCCCCTGTCACGAATCACAGCTTTTGTTTTTGAAGTGTTTGGATTAAGTGACAGTTTTATGAATGCATATCTATGAGGCAAACATTAAGGCATTACAAGGACACAGGATTCTATGGGCACCAAAGAGAAAACAAGCAAGCAAGCAAGCAAACAGACAAACAAAATCAAATGTTCTTATCAGGGAAGGTGGCACAGGACTGTAACTCCAGGGTGTGGGAGACTCAGGAGGACTAATGGGAGTTTGAGGGCAACTTAGATCACGCAGCCAGTACCAGGTCATATAGGGCTTGCATGATGAAGCATTTTCTTAATGAAATTAGGAATCAATATAATAACACAAGAAAACCTCACTGGTGGATCCTTACATGAGAAATTGGAAACAATTTCATGAAATATAATTTTTGTATATTACGTACTTATCAGTACTTGAAAAACTTTTGGAAAGTTTAACGGCGTTACAGTTAGTTGTATTCACGACTCAAGCAATCAGCTGCTCATGGTAGACACAGTTTGAACGCTCTTAATGGTTAAAATAGTCATCAATAGTAGAGGAAGACAGAGAAGAGGGCAGAATAAAGACAAGGAATGAGTAAGAGGTGGAGGAAGAAAGACAGAGAGACACACACACAGAAAGAGAAACAGAATCTGCAGATTTCACTCAAACACATACATAACATATGCATTTATATAACCTATATAATGCATTTATAATCTATATAACATATACCTGTTATTCATATATTATATCTGCATAGCATGTATATGTGATACATACATTACATGAATGTAATGAACATTCCAAGGAACATATGAATAGACACACATACAATAATTTTATGAATTGCCAAAAATGATAACAATCTATATTCAAAATAATCATTTCCATCTGATAGTTCCCACAAATTGTGTGTATGGATCTATATAAAGATGTGTGTGTGTGTGTGTGTGTGTGTGTGTGTATGTATGTGTTGGTGTATGAACTTGTGTGAATGATAATAAGAAATATTGGAATTGAAATTTAGAAATGGGATTGTAAGGCAGTAAAAAATAAAAAAAAATTAAAAATGACATCCAACAAGTAGGTAAGTGACAAAGACTTGAGAAAAGACTACAGCAGATCACAGGTGGGTCATCAAAGCACCTCTGTGGACAATATGCTATGTGGGAAAAGTCCTAGCATTCCCAGGGTGGAGTTTGCAGGAAGAGGACAATGTGCCTAGGAATACTTGCTTAAAATTTAAACTCAGTTCATAGTTTCAAAGCAGGGATAGTGAGGTGAATGAATTCTCCTGGAATGCCTTAAGGAACAGAGAACAGTAAGAATATGTTCTCATTTGTAGCCATCTCTGTAGTATCACAGAGAATAAAATGAACTTAACTGGCCATAATAAAAAGAAAGAAGGAACTTTTGAAAAGTGATGAGTGCATTTAGTGAGAGGTGTATATGTTTGAAGAAAAGTTGGTTTTAGCTGTTTTTAGCAAATAAATAGACAACATTTGTCACCCAGATCGCGCATACTTACTTAAAAGTAAAATATAGTGTACGGTCACTATTAATAAATCAAAGTTCCATAAAGTTCTTCCTCAAGCTTGGTGTTGGCACACTCCCATAATGCCAGCTCATAGGATTCTGAGGTAGGAGGATCACTGCAAATGTGTGGCTAACCAGGTAAACAAAACCAATTCCAAACTAGCTGTGACTCTATAACAAGGTCCTGCCTCTGAAAGTACAGAAAACTCCCACTTAATAAAAAAATAAAATTGTTTAGGGGTTTCTGAATCTATTAAATAGTACTACCACGCATCCCATTTCATACTTGTTCGTTCAATGTGTCAATGTAGTTTCCTGAACTTTTGGAGGGCCTTTTTGCCTTGTTATAACTATAAGAATATTTTTCTTTGACAAAAGAAGTAGCGTTATTTCACAGCAGTTTATTTGTTTGGGAACAATACTGTGCATCCTCATACATTTTTAATGCCAAGGTTCAATATGGACAGAAGGAATGCTTCAAACTAACTTAAAAGAAATCTGCAAAAAACTAGGCAGGTGAATGTGATTGGTAGCAATTTGTTATGTGCTTAGAGGGAAAGAAATTCCCCTAAACACACAACCTTGAGAGCCTTGGCAGATGCTCATACAAGACAGGCTCGATCTGGAGCTACCCCTCAGGGCTAAGTGACAAACCTTTCTTATGTCAGTTGTGTGGATTTTATACTATTACACTAACTGTCTCCCTATGAATAATGATTTTCATGAGGAAAATGGTGAGTAAATATATTCAGTGGATGAGTAGGAGGTATGCCATGCTGAAAAGAAAATAAACAAAATCTGCACCAAGAGAGATTCTTCAGTAGATGTCAATTGATGTCCTGCAGAACATTTCATCACCTAATTTCATACCTTTAATTTCCCTCTCCATCAGAGATTTCAGAATTTAACCATTACTACAAACAAATTATTTCCTTATTGTCATTTTAGCCGTGATTTTTAACACCATTTCCTCAAACTTTTCTCAAGAGGAAAGTGAACAATAGACTAGGCTCCAATTCCTGCTTGATTCATGCTTCAAACCAAAACAGTTATTAAGTCATCACTCTGCCTTCTTTAGCTTTAATACTGAAAGATGAGGAATCTCAAAACTTGAAATCCTGGTTGCATTTCTTCATTAATTAGATGTCCAACACCTTTTTATATTTGACAAAACTTACAGAATCATGTATTTTAAATAATGATTGGATTGGAGGTCTAAAATATCATAATTTAATGTTTGAATAAAATTTTATAATAAGCCTTTTAGTGTCTTCTTTATGATTCAAAGGTTTCATTCCAATAAAAAGGTGTGCAATGCGATCCTATAAGCCATTAGGTTAGGATCTGTGTTCTCTGTTAGAGAGCCCAGTGGTGGCTGATTACAACAGTGTGAAATACTGTAGCCAGAATGACTCCTGTCTGGCAAGCAGGTTCAGTGCTCTCTCTGACTAGCCCTCATCAGAACACTCCTGCATCCATCTGTAGTACGCAGTATTGGCTCCTCCGGTTCCACATCTTTTCTTCTAAATTTTAGGATATACATGTATATGTATAGCACTAAGAATTATTCAAGGTGGTCTTTAGAAAGGGGAGCTGCCTTACCAGGCCACAGTGGAAGACAATGAAGCCAGTCCTGATGAGACCTGATAGGCTAAGGTCAGAGGGAAGGGGAGGAGGTCCTCCCCTATCAGTGGGCTTGGGGAGGGGCAAGAGAGGAGATAAGGGAGGAAAGGTGGGATTGGGAGGGAGTGAGGAAGGGGGCTACAGCTGGAATACAAAGTGAATAAACTATAATTAATAAAAAAATAATTAAAAAAGACAGGAAAAACTACACAGAAAAATCAAGGTGGTTAAGTAGGAACATATATGTAATTTTTAAATAAATATGCATACACTACTTAATGAAACAAAGAAAATTAGAAATGATCTTGCTTTAGGTATACCTAAAGTAAACAAGCTCAGTGATTCACCTTCTTAGGCTTTATTATCTAGAATTCCCCTAATAGTAAATGTTTCCCATCAAAACTATATTAATTTTCTGAGTGCAATTTTTATCTTCTGAAGATAATCACATAATTTTTATGACTTAATTCTTCACATTTCTAACAAAGACAAGTTTTAAAAGAAATTTGAAAAGCAAAAGTGAACAGATGCATATAGATTCTCTACTAAATGCCTATTAACTTTTCCTTGGCTTATTTCTTATGGCATTTTCAGTGTTTTCATTTATAATTATGAAACTACGTAGCTTACCGCATAGTATTCTATTTTAGCTTTTAATTCTTATTCGAAATCATCAATAGAATATTATCGCAGCAGGGCATAGATTACAGTAACTCTAATTACTCTAACTCTATTTTTGTTCTCAAACCCATCTGTTCAGCCAGCACATTCTTCAGAAATCAGTATGTGTAATCATAATTGAAGCTACTTTGATTAGAGTGGGCTGGAGGTCTTGCTTCAGCCAAATGCCCACTCTATTAGTCCTTTCCAATTCAAACCTCCCTGAAGAGTCAAGGAACACTGGAACTTTCCAAAAAGGACCTGGAAACTTACCAAAGCATACATCTACAACACTTGCTAGAAGTAAATTTTCATGAAAAAAAAATTCATATTGAGTGTTTATATAATTTGTTACCATTTTTCAAGAGTTAATAAACTAAGATTTCATTTCTTTTCAGACAAGAGTTATAGTAAAATGATCATTCATGTTAGTTTTCTAAAATTTTACCCTAATAAAGGTTTCTCATTCATTGTTGAGATATACAATCATGCAAACACACACATATTTGTTAATTGTTGACATTTTAAAAAGATGTGGAATTTTTTTTTCTGTTGTTAATTTTTCTGCATCCAAAAGTAAAATAAGAAATCTCAGCGAAATGATACAATACAACTTTTCATTTTTCCTTGACTTTTAAATTATTGTATTTTTGTACTTGAAGAAAACTGTACTTAATCATAAATATTTTAGGTATGTGTTTGGTTATGGTAACATTTCTAATTTTGTCAACTTTAAATTTTAGATATGATTGTGATCATACAATTCCTTTCCTCTGTCAGGCATTTTATTTGGCAGTCTTTACCTTACATAGTTCCCCATTTTTTTTCTTTTCCAGATAGAACAAAAATTATTTAAAAATTTTAGTACTTAAGAAACTGAATAGTGATATACCATCTTTCTATCTTGAAAAATGTCCTATTATAATTCTGAACAGAAATATAAAATAATATAACTATTAATCTGTTTTTATTGAAAATTACAAAATTGTGAATATTGAGAACACAGAGAGAAAGAGAAATACTCTTTCTCTACTCTTTGCATACTATTGAGTTTAAAATTTTATTTATTATATATTATTATATATAAAATAAATATCTATTATGAATATATCTATTATACTTAGGTAATGTATGTATATTATTATGTATTAAATATATACATGTATCATTATATTACATCACATATCACATAGTTATTATATATCCATTATGTATTATATATTATATTATATTGTATATTATATATTATACGGTGTATATTGAAGTAGCCATTCCATTGGACCTTAGATGGTCACATGCGTGCAAGTCATGCTCGCTCGCTACGTTTTTAGCAGAAACCTCCTGTTTTGCTCAGTTAAGCCTCCTGTTTTGCTTGGTTAAGTTGCCTGTTTTGCTTGGATATGTTTACTTGGAAACCTATATAAGTGGTTAACTCTGTAATAAAGATGGCACCTTGATCAGAGCACTGTCTTGGTGTTACTTCTTCGTGTTCTCTGTTTCTTTTAATTCCCAGACCCTTGTGCAGGCGGATACTATTGGTGGTTGCCGGTAACTACAGGTGGTGCGGAAACCCAGGGATTGAACCTGACAAGGAGGGACCTGGTGAAGAACGCTGCGACTTAGGACGTTGGGCCAAAAGGAAAGCACATTGGTGAATGCCCATCAGCGAGAGTGCAAGGTAAGGGCCAGACATCGCAATATGGGACAGAGCAATAGCAGGGGAGCGTTTATTGAAAAGCTCAAACAATTAATTAAAACAAGGTGAGTTGGGTTTAAGAGTTGAACTCTTGAGGATCAAGTAGATGTTAATTGTCCTCGGTTTCCTGGCCTAAAGAGCCTACCATTACTCACTTTCAGGGAATTGAGCATTAGTTCTCAAATGCTTACTTAGAAAGATGAAAAGAAAAAATCAGGAACTGTTAAACCTTTCATCATAAAAGAACTGCCTGTTAATTTATGGGGTAAAGAAACTTGCATATAAAGGGACACACAGGGATTTTGAAACTGCTGCACATCCTGAATGAGTCACTGCATAGGTGACATGATAAACATTTTGTATTCAGACGCCAAAGTTAACTAATTGCAAAGTTGATTTACTTTTTATTAAGTTCTACAGAGCTGCTGTTTTAATGTATTTTTTTCCATCCAAAGAGTAAATGTAGAACAGTCTTCTAAACTGCAGTTTCTGAAATACATTGTTTCTTCTGAAATAAAACTGAGCAATAGCTTGTTAGCAGTGACCATCTTGCAGCTATGCAACTTTGGAAAGTCCGGATTTGCAGGTCTCAGTGCTAGGGCTCAAGTGACTTTGTCTTACTTCATTGAGTTATGCATTTCCAGGCAGTTTTCCCACATTTGGGTAAAATGTTTAGCAAGTTGTAAACTTAATACCTTATGAAAAGGGTGAAATAAACACTTCTGCAATGGGACTAGGAGTAATTTCAGGGACATTTTATATACTTTTTTTTTTTTCAATGCAGTTTATTCAGGAACATTGAACAATCCTCGGACCCCGGGGAAAGCCAGCCCACAGCTTAAATAGCCTCTGGGTAGCCAACCCAGGCATGCCACGGGGGCAATGCAGATAGGTCCACATACATGGAAGCAAACCAGATCCTCAGCCTTAGCCAAATGTGGAATTGTTCATGACAGAGAGCACTCACCATCGGGAAGGTGGAAGGCGGAAACCAGCTCATCCTTGAAGATTAGGGATGGAGGTCCGGGTTTACTCAGAAGAAGGATTGAGGCCATCTGGTTTCGTTGCTAAGAAACACTATCTTGAAGACAAGGGTCTGGTCGTTCTTTTTGCTGAGTGAAGGTCATTGTTTGCTTGCTTTTTTTATATCTGTCCTCACAGATAGGGTCACATTCCTCCGTTCTCTGGAAAGGTCCTAAGAGGCTTTAGCTTAACCTGGACCTACAACTCAAAACAGGTTTTAGAAGACATATAGGTTACAAAATTGGTCTAACCCTTTCACCAGGTTTAACAGATAGATATGATTTTGTAGACAGATCGATTATATAAAGATAGGTAGTCTTCAAAAACTTCGGAGGCCTACAGAATATGGCATTTAAAAGTGTCTTTATTATTTTAAAGATTCTTTGACAATGAGACAGGTCATCTTCTGGCAGCACCCCACCTACTTCAAAGAAGGTGATGAGCATTGAAGAACCTCCATATGGAGATGGCTCCAAATGTGGCAAATGAGCCACTCTGGTGAAGAAAATACCTTCATTTTACGACAGACAAATTCTGCCCAAAATGGGCAAACTTAAATACAGGACAAGTTGACTCCGAACTCTGCCAAGACAGGGTAAGCAAGTCCTAAATAGTTCTTGCTTCAAATATATGTCTGTCAAATATTCTGAGGCAGAAGGCTGAAGATGATGCTCCAACGTTATAAAGAGTTATGTTCAGGCAGCAAACTGTCTCTGTCAATTGTTAATATTTTTTGGAAGCTGCTAACATGCACTTCCTATTTACTCTAATAACTATTTTTATTCCTTCTCAAGTCTCTAGTGGGGTTGAAGACCAAATAGTTATAGTGCCACAATTAAGCTTGAGTTGTTTAGAAGTTAAGGAATCCTTTCATATAGGTAATACTAATAAGGATAAAAGTTAATTTAGGTATAGAACTTTTAACTTGTCAAGATAGGATAATCAGAAACTTTCTCCTAAGTTGCTAAACACACATGGACTGGACATTACATATGTAGATTTTTACCTAACAGTTTTCATAATTATTATTGTATTAAATGAAAAGAAGCCTTATGAGTTTTTGGTCATAAATGAAAAAGGGGGAGACGAGAAAGCCATTGGACCTGAGATGGTCACATTCGTGCAAGTCATGCTGGCTGGCTATTGTTTTCAGCAGACACTTCCTGCTTTGCTTGGTTAAGCCTCCTGCTTTGCTTAGTTAAGCCTCCTGCTTTGCTTAGTTAAGCCTCCTGTTTTGCTTGGTTAAGTTTCCTGTTTTGCTTGGCTATGTTTACTTGGAAAGTCCCTGTGGTTTACCTATATAAGTGGTTTACTCTGCAATAAAGATGGCACCTTGATCAGAGCACTCTTTGGTGTCACTTCTGTCTGTGTGTTCTCTGTCTCTTTTAATCCCCAGACCCTTGTGCAGGCGGATACTATCCGTGGTCCCAAATACAGTTGTAGTTGTAGCGGGCAACTACAGTATGTTATATATTGTATAGTCTAGATTATACATCATATTGTGTTACACATTGTATGTTATATAGTAAACATTTTTATACATTACATTATTTATTATGTGATATATGTTATAGGTTACATGTTATATATTAAATATATACATATATAAATATATATTTATGTACATAAAGTATATGTAAATATGTATATATTTAACATATAATAAAATACATATATTACACAAACATACATTTATGTTGTCTTTTAAAATTTATTTATTTATATACTTATTTTTACAATTTATTCACCTTGTATCCCTGCTGTAGCCCCTTCCTTCATCTCCTCCAAGTCCCACTCACCCTCCCTCTTCTTCCCCTATTCCCTTTCCTGAGTCCCCTTATAGGGGAGGTCTTTCCCCGTCTATCTGACCCTAGCTTATCAGTTCTCATCAAGGCTGGTTGTATCATCTTCCTCTGTGGCTTGGCATGGGTGTACTCCCATGGGGAGGTGATCAAAGAACAGTCCACTGGGTTCATGTCAGAGACAGAACCTGTTCCCCTTACTAGGGTACTCCTTACTAGGGAGCAGCCAATGGGCTTCCTTTGAACAGGGGTTTAGGTCATCTCCATGCATGGAATTGGTTGGAGTATTGATCTGCATTTTGGCTCTCTTCTCCTTATGTGGTTCCTCTCCCCTCCAGGTCTTTCTATCTACCTCCTCTTCCATAAGGATTCTGGCACTCTACCCAAAGACACAAATATATTCTTAGTAGATAGATATCTATTGTTCATTCTTAGTATAAAAATATAAGTGCTATTTTTGTATATGTTTGCATCTAAAACACATGACTACCATTTATTCTTTAGAAATCATAAAAAATTAGCTATCTTGTCACATGGCTACAATCCTAACATTCCAGAAGATGAGTCAAAGAAGCAAAAGAAGTTCAAGGAGAGACTCAACTAAATACTGAGATGAGGCTATCCTGGGAGTCATGAGACTTGTTTAAAAAAAAAAAAAAAACAGTCAGAAATTTAAAAATGTATATATATGGAATATTTAAAGAGAAAAGTCATTTTAGTCAAAGATTTTATTGTATTTCTTGTTTTATTTTATTTTATTACTATTATTGTTATAAAATTAATTCTTAGAATCTCCCTTTCTAACAGACTACATCATTTTTTTTCCACTGTCTGTCTTTTGATTTAATTACCATTTTACCTAGATAATACTTTGGTGTTTGAGACTGTGTGGTGAATGATATTGTATTTTATTTTTAATTTTTTTCTTTATTAATTACACTTTACTCACTTTGTATCCCCCCCATGGTTCCCTTCCTCCTCCTGTCCCAATCCCTCCCTTCCTGCACCCTCTGCCTGCATGCACCTCCCCAAGTCCACTGATAGGGGAGGTCTTCTTTTCCTTCCTTCTGATCCTAGTCAATTAGGTCTCATCAGGAGTGGCTGCATTGTCTTCTTCTGAGGCCTGGTAATGCTGCTTCCCCCTCAGGGGAAGGTAATTAAAGAGCAGGCCAATCAGTTCATGTCAGAGACAGTCCCTGTTCCTATTAAAATGGAACCCACTTGGATACTGAACTGCCATGGGCTACATCTGTGCAGGGGTCTTAGGTTATCTCCATGCATAGTCCTTGGTTGGAATAGCAGTCTCAGGAAAGACACCTGCGCTCAGATTTTTTTGGTTCTGTTGCTCTCCTTATGGAGTTCCTGTCCTCTCCAGATCTTATTGTTTCCCACTTCTTTCCTAAGATTCCCTGCACTCTACCCAAAGGTTGCCCATAAGTCTCAGTATCTACATTGATAGTCTGCAGGGCAGAGCTTTTCAGAGGTTCTCTGTGTCATGCTCCTGACTTGTTCCCTCTTTTCTTCTTCTGATGTCCACCCTCTTTGCCTTTCTGGATTGGAATTGAGCATTTTAGCAAGAGTCCTCCCTCTTGATTAGTTTCTTTAGGTGTACAGATTTTAGTAGGTTTATCCTATATTATATGTCTATATGACTGAGTATATACCGTGTGCATCTTTCTGCTTCTGGATAGCTCATTCAGGATGATCTTTTCCAGATCTCACCATTTACCTGGAAATTTCATGATTTCCTTGTTTTTTATTGCTGAATAATATTCTATTGTGTAGATATACCACAATTTGGGCATCCATTCCTCCACTGAGGGGCATCTAGGCTATTTCCAGCTTCTGGCTATTACAAATAAGGCTGATACAAACATGGTTGAGCAAATGTCCTTATTGTGTACTTGAGAATCTTTTGGATATATGCCTAGGAGTGGTATAGCTGGATCTTGAGGAAGCGCCATTCCTAATTGTCTGAGAAAGCATCAGATTGCTTTCCAGAGTGGTTGTATAAGTTTATGTTCCCACCAGCAGTGGAACAGGGTTCCCCTTTCTCCACAACCTCTCCAGCAAGTGTTGTCTCTTGAATTTTTGATCTTAGCCATTCTGATGGGTGTAAGGTGAAATCTTAGGGTCGTTTTGATTTGCATTTCCCTGATGGCTAATAAGGTTGAGCATTTCTTTAAGTGTTTCTCTGCCATTTGATATTCATCTGCAGAGAATTGTCTGTTTAGCTCTGTACCCCATTTTTTGCTTGGATTATTTGAATTTTTGCTGTTTAACTTCTTTAGTTCTTTATATATCCTGGATATTAGCCCTCTGTCAGATATAGGATTGTTGAAGATCTTTTCCCAATCTGTAGGCTGTCGTTTTGTTCTGAGGACAGTGTCCTTTGCTTTACAGAAGCTTTTCAGTTTCATGAGGTCCCATTTATTGATTGTTGATATTGTATTTTAAATGCTTACATTTTCTTTTGTCTGCTAGATGTGAATGCTAAGTAGCCCTGAATACTTTCGAAGACTCGTGAGATTTTTTTTTTTTAATGAGTTTACTTATTGCTAAATAATTATCGTTTAATACAGGTCCTCCACCAACTTGGGCTTCTGAATAATTGTCCTTTCTTTGCTTGGCACACTGACTGAAATGTAATTCTTTTTCATCCCTTGTTTTTGATAGAGGTTAACAAGATTTCTGTCCCCATTTTCATTTGTTCATAGGAAAATTACACTTTTTCTCTATGTAACATGTTCATATAAACTTTGTCAATTATATATATAAAACATAAAATCATATAAAATATGAATAAAAGTTTACATGTTTTTTTATCAGTAATTCAATGTAAAAACAAGAATATTTGTGAGGTCCAATTACAGATCATAGTGAACACTAAATATAACCATTTAGAGAATATATTAGTTGACTTACAACAGCTAAAAGGCTCCAAGTTTATTGCAGTTATTTATTTGATTGTATTTGTTTATTTTTTTTGACATGGTTTCTCTGTGTATCCCTGACAGTCCTAGAACTCATGTAGCCCTGGCTTTCCTAGAACACACTCTGTAGACAGGGCTTGTTTCCAGCTCAGGGGTCTGCCTGCCTCTGCCTCCTGAGTGATGGGATAAAAGTTATGCAGTACCATCAGAAGGCTAGCATTTATTTAAAAATAGAAATCAATCTGGCTCTTTCTCAGACAATTAGGCATAGTGATTCCTCAAGATCCAGCTATACCACTCCTAGGTATATATCTGAAAGATGCTCAAGTACACAACAAGGACATTTGCTCAACCATGTTTGTAGCAGCTTTATTCGTAATAGCCAGAATCTGGAAACAATCCATATGTCCCTCTGTTGAGGAATGGATACAGAAATTGTGGTACTTTTACACAATGGAATACTACTCAGCAATTAAAAATAAGGAAATCATGAAATCTGCAGGCAAATGGTGGGACCTAGAAACGATCATCCTGAGTGAGATATCCCAAAATCAGAAAGGCACATGTGGTACAAGTAACAGGACAGGAACCTACCACAAAGGGCCTTGAAAGACTCTACCAAGCAGTGCAACAAAGCAGATATTAAGACTCATAACCAAACCTTCAGCAGAGTGCAGGAATCTTATTAAAGAAGGGGAAGTTAGTAAGACCTGGAGAGGACAGAAGTTCCACAAAGACCAAATATATTAGGGCACAGGGGTCTTTTATGAGACTGTTTCTCCAACCAAGTACCATGTATGGTTATAACTTAGAACCCCTGCTCATGTATAGCCCATGGTAGCTCAGTATCCCAGTGGGTTCTCTAGTAAGGGAAACAGGGGCTATTTCTGACAGGAACTCAATGGCATGCTCTTGGACCTCCCCCCACACACAAGGGAGGAGCAGCCTTGTTAGGTCACAGAAGAGAACATTGCAACCAGTCCTGAAGGGTCCTGATAAGCTAGGGTCAGATGGAAGGGGAGGAGGTCCACCCCTGTCAGTCAACTTGGAAAGGGGTAGGAAGGAGATGAGGGAGAGATAGTGGGATTGGGAGGGAATGAGGCAGGGATCTATGGCTGGGATACAAAGTAAATAACCTGTGATAAATATAAAAAATAAAAAAAGTATTAGAAAAAAAAATGTGAGGCAATTGTTATAAATGAGATATCTCAATTCATGTAAAATAACCCTCAGAGAGTAAACTTTCCTATGTAGGTGAATGTTCATTCATTCTTGCTCTGCTTTATTATTTACTTATGTATTCTCTATAATCTAGGCAAATGCAACACTATAGCTAAGACTCTATTCATTTGAAAACACCGTCTATAAGGAAAAAAATATGGTAATTCTCTCACTGAAATGTGTACCTTAAATATGTCCTTTATGTATGAGACCTTCTCTGCCTTTTAGACTATAAAAATTTTTCAGTACTGTTCTCTTGGGGGGATTGCAACATCTAAGAAAAAGCTAAACCAAAATGAGCTTGTACCTTCAGGTGATGTCTGCAATAAATTATTATTTTTTCTTTCTCCATCAATATGAAGATAAAAGAGAAGGAGAAAGCCTGGAAGTGTAGAACAAAAGTCAGCTTCAGGGATAGACTCTGAATCCAATTTACTTTTGTGCATCACATATGCAAATTTGATTAATATTGAACTCTAACATTTTCAAATGTAACATAGGATCAATAATAAAATCTGCTGCTTATTACAATACCTAATTGGAATTATGCAGCATGTTAACATTATTAGTGTGTGAGTAACTGGGATGGTGGCTGTTATTAGTGATAGATGTGGTGGGGAAAGCAGTGTGGTTCACTGTAGAAGAGGATGTAATTTGTAAGCATAAAGTTCTTGTTTTAGTCTCCATCCCAAAGAAACCAAAATCCCTGATAAATTAGTTGGTGGGTAGATAAGAAGATAGATTGGTCGATAGTTTGGTGCATGCATTATAACTTCTACTCCCTTTGTCCAATAGTAACCAATAGATTTGCATAATTATGTAAAAGTTATGCTGCAGAATTGTGAAGCTGTGTGCATTGTGTTCAAAATGCATGTATATATTTGCTAGACAAGGAAAGCAATGGTCTTTATTTTGTTTTTCAGGTTTTGAAATAAAACTTTATTTCATAAACTTTAAACTTTATTTCATTAAAATTTTATTTCATAACCTGAATTACACATAGTGATCTAATTTCATGACTTGAGTTGGTATGCACTAAAGATAGCATACTACAGGGACATTCTTTTTAGTGTATTCTTTAATATTTGAAATCTAATTGACCTAAAACACTAACAATAATTCTTCAGGGGATTGATAAATTCATCGAACAATCTACAGTCTTGCCTTCTATTATTTAAATTATCTGATAGCTATATAGTGCTATGATGTAACAGAAGGTGTTTGCTACAAACAACCTCTCAGCCACTTTTTCAGGAAATATTTACAAAATATCAAACATATGAACCTGCTGGGCAGCCATAGTGGCAGGTTTCAGGATGCTGAGGCAGGTGGATCTCTGAGTTTGAGGCTAGCCTGGTCTATAGAATGAGTTTCAGGACACCCAGGGCTACACAGAGAAACCCTGTCTTGAAAACCCAGAAACACTTTTTCAAGATGGTGGCAGTCAGGGTGTATCTGAGTGGCAGAAGGTCAGAGACTGTGGTTATGGTCAGTAACCTGGTGATGGACTCCAAAATATTGACATCAGTGCTTCACCTAGAGAGGAGTGGACATACCTGGAACAGGGAAAGCTCGGTATCAGGCCCCCTGCTAACCCTCCCTGCACTGTTTAGGATGGGCACCCTTATGGTGCTTTCTGCCTAGAAACAGTGCCTGCCAAGTGCTTCCTGCCTACCCGAGAGCAGGTCACAGATCCAGCAACAGGACCTGGGATTCCTCCACTCTTCTACCGAAATACTGAAGTCAGTATCCCAGCTGTGGGCTTCCTGCACTCCTACATGGCCCTTTCTGCCTACTCTCAAGTCCAGGGGTCCTTCACTCCAACAATCAGACCTCAGATCATCCCATTTTCCCCAAAAGCTGTGTCTGGACCAAGGCAATACCCACCCCCATTCCAATCCACTGTTCTTCTGGTCACCATGTAGAGACCAGGAGGACAATACAAACATACAGTGTCCTAAGTCCAAGACGCGAGCCAAGCCGAGTCTAAGCCACAGGAGCTCAGTGCCTGCTGGGCCAGCAAGGGGCTGCACAGCCGAATCTGAATACGAATCCCTAAGGCCGGCACCCATTTGCCCTTTGGTATGATGGCTGACCCCAGAACACTAAGGCCCTCTAATAATCTGTCTGATCTGCCTGATCCACCTGGAAAAGCCAGCACAGAGGTCTTCCAGCACGTGGTTCTCCATCCTGTGGAGGCCTGAGTTGGGCTGAGTAACCCACATCTTAGAGCCTACTACTCCCTGCCGATTCCTGATCTACCTGACCCACCTGGGACAAGGCCAGCAGAAGCTACTGGTACTTGAACTCTGCCCCACATTGTTTTTCATCCCAAGAAGGCCATTGTGGTGCCCCGAGCAACATTCAACTAGAGCCCTCTGTGCCTACTCTCTAACTTCCTGACCATCAGAGAACACCAGACCTGATAACACCAGAAACATCCAAATGGCTCGAGGTCAGCATAATAACACAATCAACAAATCCCAGGACCATTTGATATCATCAGAAAGGAGCAGTCCTACCACAGCAAGCCCTGGAGATACTACCACACACAAAGCTCAAGAGGAAGATTCTAAATCTAAGGTTATGAAAATGATAGAGGCCTTAAAGGAGTTAAATAAAATAAAGAAATCAAAGTAGCCCAGGAAAATACAATCAAACAGATGAAAGTATTGAATAAATCCCTTAGAGAAATATAGGAAATTACAATCAAACAGAAGGAAAAGAATAAAACTGTTCAAGAGCTAAAAACAGAACTAGAAGCAATAAAGAAAACACAATCTGAGGCAATCCCAGATATGGAAAAACTAGGGAAGAGGACAGGAACTACAGACACAAGCATCATCAACAGAATATAAGAGATGAAAGAGAGAACCTCATGGGTAGAAAATATTATTGAAGAAATCAATACATCAGTCAACATAAATGTTGACTCTAAAAGTTCCTGGCACAGAACATTCCAGAAATCAGGGACAATATGAAAATACAGGATCTAAGAATAACAAATATAAGAAGGAGAAGACTCCCAACTTCCCGGAAAATATTTTATACAATCATAGTAGAGAATGTACCCAACCCAAAGAAAGCCTATAAATGTACAAGAAGCTCATAGAACACCAAAGAGTTTAAACCAACAAAAAAAAAAAAAAGGAAGAAAAACTCATCCCACCACATAACAATCAAAACACTAAATGTATAGAACAAAGAGAAAGTATTAAAACCTGCAAGGGAAAAAGTATAACTCTAATCAAGTAAGTGAAAGACCTATATGACAAGACCTATATGACAAAAAAGGAATTGAAACAGTTATCAGAGATGGAAAGACCTCCCATGCTCATGGATCAGTAAGATTAAGAGTAAAAATTGCCCTCTTATCAAAATCAATCTACTGATTCATTGAAATCCCCATCAAAATACCAATACATTTCTTAACAGACCTTGAAAGAACAATTCTAAAGTTCATATGGAAAAACAAAACAAACAAACAAACAAAAACAGAACCAGCTAAAACAATCTCATATGATAAAAGGATTTCTGGAGGAATCTTTATCAATGACTTCAGCTATACTACAGAGAAATAGTAATAAAAAATAATCATGGTACTGAGATCAAAATGAAGATCCAGCACACATATTAAGGGACACTTAATTTTTGACAAAGGAGCAGAAACCATACAATGGAAAAACGTCAGCATCTTCAACAAATGGTCCTGGTCTAACTGGATATCTACATGTAGAAAAATACAAATAGGCCCATATTCATCACTCTGAACAAAACTCAAGTCCAAGTAGATCAAAGACCTCAATATAACAATAGTTATACTATTAGAAGAGAAAGTGGAGAAGAGCCTTGAACTCTTTGGCACAGGAGAAAACGTCCTAAACAGAACACCACAGCTCAGGCTCTAAAATCAACAATTAATAAATGTGACCTCTTGAAACTGAAGAGCTTCAGTAAGGCAAAGGACATTGTCATAGAATAAAAAGACAGTCTACAGATTGGGAAAAGGTTTTCACTAATTTTACATCTGTCAAAGGGCTAATATCCAAAATATATAATGAACTCAAGAAAACAACCACCAATAAACAAAATAAGCCAATTAAAAAATGGGATGTGGAGAAGGGCATGGAAGGAGATGAGGCAGAAAGGGAGGGTGGTGTTGGGAGGAAATGAGGGAGCGGGCTACAGCTGGGATACAAGGTGAATAAACTGTATAAAAATTAAAAATAACATAAAATATAAAAAATTAAACTAAGCAAGAGAGAGGACCCTACCTAAAACGGTCAATCCTCATCCTGACAGGCAAAGAGGATGGACATCAGAAGAAGAAGAAAACAGGAAACAACCTAGGAACCTACCACAGAGGGCCTCTGAAAGCCTCTGCCCTGCAGACTATCAAAGCAGATGCTGAGCCTGATGGGCAACTGTTGGGCAGAGTGAATGGAATTTTATGTAAGAACTGGGAAATAGTAAGAGCTGGAGAGGACAGGGCCTCCACAAAGAGAGCAACAGAACAAGAAAGTTTGAACACAGGGAACTTCCCAGAGACTCATACTCCAACCAAGGACTATTCATGGAGATAACCTAGAACCCCTGCACAGATGTAGCCCATGGCAGCTCAGTCTCCAAGTGGGTTACATAGTAATGGGAAGAGGGACTGCCTCTGACATAATCTGACTGGCCTGCTCTTTGATCACCTCCCCCTCGGGGGGAGCAGACTTACCAGGCCATAGTAGAGGACAATGCAGCCACTTTTGATGTGAACTGATGGACTAAGATCAGAAAGGAGAGGAGAACCTCCCCTATCAGTGGACTTGGGGAGTGGCATGCATGCAGAAAGGAGAGGGAGAGTGGGGTTGGGAGGGGAGGAGGGAGGGGCTTATGGGGGGATGCAGAATGAATAAAGTGTAATTGATGAAAAATTAAAAAAAAAGAAAAAAATATTTTTTTTAAACTTAGAAAAAAATGGGACTTAGAACTAACCATTGAATTCTAACAGAGGAATATTGAATGGCCAAGGAGCACTTAAATGTTTAATGACCTTAGTCATCAGGGACATACAAATCAAAACAACTCTGAGATTCCATCCCACACTGGTCAGAATGGCTAAGATCAAAAACCCAAGTGCCTGCACATTCTGGCAAGGTGTGGAGAAAGAACACTCCTTCATTAATAGTGGGAGTGTAAACTTGTACCATCATTTTGGAAATCAGTGTGGTGCTTTCTCAGAAAATTGTGAGTATCTCTACCTGAAGACCCAAGTATACCATTCCTGGGCATACACCCAAAATAAAAGGTTCTCCTCCATATAATAATGATACTTCCTCAACTATATTCATATCATCTTTTCCTGTAATAGCTAGAATCTTGAAACAACCTAGAGATCCCTCAACTGAAGAATGGATAAAAAAAAAAAACTAAAAAAATAAAAAATAATAAAAAAATCCTGTGGCACATTTACACAATGGAATAAAAGTCAGCTATTAAAAAGAAAGCAATTATGAAATTTGCAGGCAAATGGATAGAACTAGGAACAGTCATCCTGAATGATGTAGCCCAGAACCAGAAAGACACACATGGTATGTATCCCCTTATAAGTGGATTTTAGCCACAGAGTACAGTGTAAGCCTACTGTAAGGCACAGGCCCAAAGAAGATAAGAAACATGTACAACTCAAGGGAAGATACATAAACCTCATTCAGGAGAGATAGAAGAGACAGAGGTAGTGGTTGAAGAGAGAAAACAGGTAAGAGAGGGGAAGCAGAGATTTAAGAGTGTGGAGATCAGACCTAGGAAGTGTGGGAGTGAAAGGACAGAAGGCCTATAGAGATAAGAGAAACTGTCAGTGGGGGTTATCTCTGTGACAAGCTAGAGACTAAGTCAGGGTAGGCTCCTGGAAAGATATGAGGGGCACTCAAGCAGAGAATTCCAGCAAAGGCCATAAAGACTGAAGAGAAAACCCTGTCTTGCCTTCTAGCAGAGGGAGGGGAACAGAAACTCACCCACAAAAATTTCAATCCAAAAATTACCCTGCCTACAAGATGTGCAGGGATAAAGACACAACACATAGAGTAGAGATTGAGGGAATGCCAAACCAATGCCTGGTCCAATCAAAGTCCACCCTATGGGAGAGAGACAACCCCTGACACCATGATATGCTGCAGATGCTTTGACTAACAGCCAAACATTGGCCAATGTGTAGGGAGTCTTACAGAAAAGTGGAAGGAAAAAGAAAAGGAACTGGAGGTTACAGGAGCTCCACAATAAGACCAACAGAGCCTACTAACCAGGTAGCTTGCAGAGATTGAAGCATCAATTAAGGACCATGTATGAACTGGACCTAGACCCCCTATAAATATGTAGCAGATGAGCAGCTTACACTTCATGTGGATCCTCTAATAGGAGAATTGAGGACTGCATGGTACATGGACTCACTTGCCAGCTTTTTGATCATTTTCCCCTGAAGAGAGTGCCTTGCCAGGCCACAGGGGAAGAGGATATCCTCAGTCTTGATGCAACTTCATGAGCTAGGGTAGATGGGAAAGGGAGCTCCCAATTTTCAGGAATATGGGAGGAAGGAGGAAGGCAGGGTTGAACTGGGATGGGATGAGGGATGAGACTACAACCAGGATGTAATGTGAATAAGAAAAGAAAAACAAAGCGAAAAACAAATCAAACAAACCAAAAATAAACAAACAGACAAAAAAAAACAACAAAATATCAAATACTTGAATAAAACATTATAATTTCAAATTTTCTGGAAAATATCATGAATATTTTGCATAATATATTGATATTGAGAGATTTAAAATGCGCAAATAACAAAATATGGTGATTTTGGTTTTAATAAATTATTTGTTCTTTGTCTCGTGTTATTTAGTTATTTTATTTTAAATAAATGTCACGAATGTTTACCAGTCAAAAAAACATAACATATACTGTTATAACAATTCAATTTGCTTTTTATTCTTAAAATAATTTTGATTACAATGAACATCCCTAAGGAAAAAAAGTCATAGAGTTTAAGAACAGCACGTGCCCATAATATCAAGACTTTCAAAGTTCAAAAAATAGCATCTGTTTCCTTCATCAATTGTCCAAGAATCATAAGCATCCAGTTATGGAACTCATCCCCTTGTGTTCTCTTTCAGCATTATAGATGTCCACTGAGAATAATTATGGAATAAACATATTAATATGTACATATTAAATATGTGTGCAGGGCAGTGTAGAAGTAGAATGAACATTACCTTGCCTAGACATGCTTCAAGTGTCTGAAATATTTGCTTGTGTAAGACATGAGAGGTACTCTTTTTATGCCTTTCCTCTGTATGTCTTTAAAAATCACAAATATTCAACACCTATTGAGGCTGCTCCTCTTGCCTCTAAGCGTCTTTCTTTTCTCTGTGTTTAATAAAAGGTAGGGAGTGTAAAAGCAATGCGTAATGAAATATCAGTGATCATACCCTTGGTGAGATCCAAAGTAGTCCCCCATCAATTTACAATCCATTTGATTAAGCTATGAATAATATATATTAATTTCTAATTATGTTCCAAGATAACTCCTTAAGATAACCATTATGAAAAATCCACTTTTTAAAGAGTTGAAATGAAGTACCAGAAGTACTCATTGCAATCAAATAGATTAAAATATGTCAAATTATACCTAACAAAAAAAATTATTAGGTGACATTGTAATGCTTACAGTTTGAAATATTATAATATTGATATATTATTGGAGTTGACACTTACCTTGAGATAAAAATAGTCTCTAACATTTCCATATGTGAGAGTAAAACCCTGGGAATATTAGGCTGAAGAATGCATCTCTACACATTTATGTGCTGGGCATTAATATTATTAATATGAAATAGCAAGTGTACACAATTGAATCGGCATTTAGTTTATGTTCAAGTACATTGTACCATTTTAGGAATGCCATCTTTAATTAGATCATTTTCAGGTAGAATTACTAACAGTTATGGAATGAATACTGAATGTTCCTCAAAGTCTCCCACCTCTTCTTAGCTTCTGTCATCAAGTTTGGCACCAAGAATAAGATGTGTGGTATATCAAAATACCTTCCTTTCTGTAGGTGTGCCCTTGAAAGAGGCTGTGGAACCCCAGTTCGGTTTTCCTTAATCCTGCTGTGGATGATTTGATGAGTTGTACCATTTCACATCCTCACAAAATGCCCAAAGCTATCGGATATCTAAGTGTTGGACCGGAACCATCAGAATCACGAAGAAAGCCCTTACTTTTCATAAATTTCTTGGATCTGGAATCTAACTATAGCACACAGAGCTTACTGATAAGATATCACTCTAACAATGTCATGTGATAGTGTATGACTTGATCATCTGACATTACTTCAAAGAATGTACTATAGACTTTTTCAAATAAATTTTTTTATTATCTCTATCTTCTATCACTGTACAGCCCCATTTTAAAATTCTATACAATCAATTTTATTTGAATAAAATGATATTTTACATTCCTTATCCTAAATCTTATTATTCTCTTCTTGACTTTCATAAACTTTTTTTTTTTAATAAATCTCATTGACCTACCATTAGAATAGTTACTTGGTCTACTGAATTTTGTTCAGAAGTATATCTTTTTTAATTTAATTTAATATTATTAATTACACTTTATTCACTTTGTATCCCTCCATAAGCCCTCCCGGTCCCACCCTCCCTACCCCTTCTTCACATATGTCCCTCCCCAAGTCCACTGATAAGGGAGGTCCTCCTCTCCTTCCTTATGATCTTAGTCTATCAGAACACATCAGAAGTGCATTGTCATCATCTGTAGCCTATTAAGGCTGCTCCCCTCTCAGAGGTAGGTGATCAAAGAGCAGGTCAATCAGATTATGTCAGAGGCAGTCCCTCTTCCCATTACTATTTAACCTACTTGGACACTAAACTGCCATGGGCTAGATCTGTGCAGGAGTTCTAGGTTATCTCCATGCCTGGTAAATGGTTGGAGTTTGTCTCTGGGAAGACCCCTGTGTTCAAATTTTCTGGTTCGGTTGCTCTCCTTGAGGAGTTCCTGTCCTCTCCAGATCTTACTATTTCCCACTTCTTACATAAGATTCCGTACACTCTGCCCAACAATTGGCCATAAGTCTCAGTGTCTGCTTTGATAAAGGATTATCCTGATTGAGCTGTTCCAGAAGCAGAAAGAAACACACCATATATACTCACTCATATAGACATATAACATAGGATAAACCTACTAAAATCTGTACATCTAAAGAAACTAATCAAGAGAGAGGACCCTGACTAAAACACTCAATCCCCATCCTGAAAGGCAAAGAGGATGGACATCAGAAGAAGAAGAAAATGGGAAACAACCTAGGAACCTGCCACAGAGGTCCTCTGAAAGGCTCTGCCCTGAGGAAGTATATTTTTAGCAAGCACAAACTCGGCCATTATTTTTAAAACATCATTGATCATATTATTTTTTTTTCTCTTGAATTTAATTCACTTAAACTTCAGAGCATTATCTTTTTCCAGTAGCACACTGACATTGTTAATGCAAACACTGTCCACTTGCTGAGTCAATACTGTGTGTGCCTGATGACTCTAGAGTGTTTGTTCAAACCAGTCATTCCTTCATATATATGTGTGTATATATGAATAAATATATATTTATAATTTGTTTTCCATAAATTAAAAGTGCAACAATCAATATTTATAATATATACAGAGTTAAGTTATTTAAATAATTGCACTCTGAAATATTCAATAAAACTTTACAGTGTGAACAATATGTAATGCAGAGAAAAATTTATATATACTGTAATCACAGATCTTACTTTAGAACTCAGCTATATTTCTGCTTATGTGTTTAATGGAAATGAGAAATCCCTTTCTACCCTGTGTCTCCTCATTCAGGATATTATTCCCCTGGAAATATGGTTCTATTGCCTGTTGTACTCCCCCAAACCACCACTAAGTTGATGTGATTGAACTGTAAGAGCTATATAACTGTCTCTGAAAATAGGTCTATTTGGAAATAATTAGAGCTAAATGAGACAGCAAAGTTGGGAGTGTAAGCTAATAGGATCAGTGCTCTTGAAGGTGAAGAAAAGGGGTACATGGAAGAAAGAAAAAATGAGAGTATTTTTTTCTGTCAATCATCAAACCTAAGAATCATTTGAGAACACATTTAAAAAAAATAAGGGCACGAATATGAAAGAGGAGTATGTGGGAGGAATCTGAAAGGAGGAAAGGTAAGGGAAAGTTATGTAATTACAATCTCAAAATATTAAAATAGGATTTGAAAAAGAAAATCTCTTCAACTATTTATTTTGGGAAATGTTTTGTAAGCTGATAAAGTAATGCATGTTTTGGAGCTTAGAGATGGACTCATATAAATTGACTCCTTTTTAAATTATGGACATTCATGATATAAATCTCTCTTTTAGTAAAATAAATATATGTATATAGATAGATAAATAAAAGTAATTATTTACAAGACAAATCTGCCAGAGCAACCTAGTTCTCTAATTTCAGGTTTCTGGTTTTAGATTTGTAAGAAAACAAATGTCTGTGGGTTTTGCTTTGTTTGTAGTTGTTGTGGCAATAAAAGCTGACAAGAATACAGGGCGTCTTCAGAGAAGGATAATGACAGTGTGTTCTACACACACATGAGGGTAGTATTCTAGTTTTTCTTGTTATCTCAATGTAATAACCCTGGAATCTTTACATGGCAGTGTCTACAAAACTGTCTTTTTTATATACACACTTACCTTTTTTTGAAAGAAACGGTTTTAAATTTTTAAAATTGTTTAATATATTTTCATGAAAATATGTTTGCATTGCTTTTCTTCTTCCAGTTTCTCCTTCAGTTCCTCTAAAGGCCCAATACTCTAGCTCCTTCAATGCCCTTGGAAACTCTGAAATTGATAGATATTTTTTTCTTTCTTTTATGCATATGGTTTCAGAGGTAACCATTTTGCATTGCATAACCAATTTGTGAGCCCCTTCAAGAAGAGGTTAATGCTCTCTTTTTTTTTTTTTTGCAATTGTTAGTTGCTTATAGCTTTTTATTTAAGTATCCCTATAATACTTCCATTCTGCACTAACATGTCTATTAATGTTGACATTGTCCAGGTACTATTGATGTAGCCATTTTTATGATAGATGAAACAATAGAAAAGTTGCTTTCTTATTTCAAGTTACAAAGTCTTATATATCTTTCATATTATTTCTTTGTTATAGGGATTAGTGACCATTCTTTGTTTAAATAATGAATGAAAGGACAAGAAAGGAATTATAGAGACAAATCAAGGTAATTAATCTTTTGACTCATCCCAGTTCACTTTACTAGGTCTTAACTGTACTTAAAGAAAGGTATGCGAGCTGCTGAGGTATTGGTGAAGCTTCAGGTATCCAGGATCAGGCATACCAACTGACTAAGGCTTATCATCAGAGTGTACATTAGACACCTGATTCTACCATTACCTTAACAACTGCTTGTTCATTTCCTTTTACCCAGAATACATACCTTATTCACTTTTTGAAAAACAAAACAACAACAACAAAAGGATAAAAATCTCAGATTTTTATCACAGATTTTTACCCACAGATAGGCAAAGAGACGTAGCAGTAATCAGCACCCAGGCAGATCTGAGAGGTTTTCTTGGCATTATTAACTTGCAAAGCCAAGTGCATGTAATTGATATTCTGAAGGTTTTAATGCAGAGAGTGTGAAGCATGAAGCAGCAGGTGGGTAATGTAAGAAGACTGGTGACAAAAACAAAGAAAAATTATTGAGATGCAGTGCCAAAAGTAAGGCAAACTTCCACTGAATTAAAAGTATCTCCAGGGAGTTAGAAAGTACACCAGATCCTTTGAGAAAAGCACCTCTGAATGTGCTGATACAGTAAAGAGCTTCCAAAATGAGGAGCAAACTGAAAACAGTGAATACAATGATAGAATTCTCAGGAACCATGGGATACCTGTAAAATGTACCAAAATGAGCAAGGTGATACTTGAATGGAAGAAAAATAAATTTTTGAAATGAAATAATAATTATATTACAGAAAATGAGTTTGAAGACCAGAGAGGAGAAATCTGTCAGAAACAACTAACACAGCCAAATACCTACACCAAGGCATATCACATTTAAATTCCAAAAAATTAAAGACAAAGAATATGCCTTAAAAAAAAAAAAACAGTTCTAGGGAGTGGCATGCAAGCAGAGGGAAGAGGGAGGGTGGGATTGGGAGGGGAGGAGGGAGGGGCTTATGGGGGGATGCAGAATGAATAAAGTGTAATTGATGAAAAATTTAAAAAAAAAGGGAAAAATAATTTAAGAACCTTAAATGACTTTCAAAAGTGGAGGAAAACATGGAGTTAGTCAATTGGCATGGAGCATGTCTCGCCCCTGGGGGCAATGGTCTCCTGAACCTACTCAGACCTCAGACACCACCAGTACTAGTTCTAGAACTGACACAGGATGTTCCAACGAGGGGGTTAAGGCTTCTCATAATATTTCCTATAAGCCCACACCTATTTGTTTATATCCCCCATTTTTATTCATTATTAGCCAGATAGAGCCAAGTAATTGTGGTAATGATACTTGCTTTTTTGCCCAATGCTGGAATGCTAGTAAATTTAGGTATGCCCTGGTTACTCGCATGCCTCGCTGGGTGCCTGTGCCTGTTGATGCCCCTCACGCTATGACTCTCTTCAGACAGAAAAGGGATCTTGGAACTACAGCCACCATTGTTACTGCCATCTCATTGGCGGCTGTTGGAGCTACCACAGCGGCATTAGCCATGAGTCATACTGAGCAGACTGCTCAGACCCTGAATAGTCATTTAGCCAATGTAGCTCATGCCTTAGTTGTACAAAAAGGAATTAATGCTCAACTAAAAGGAAGCTTGATGGTGTTCAATCAGAGGATTGACCTCGTGCAGGAGCAAATTGATACCCTATGGCAAATCGCTCAACTTGGCTGTCAATGAAAATATGTTGGACTTTCAGTCACTAGCATATAACATGAGAATTTTTCCTGTGCTGCAGATCTGTCTAAACAATTGTCGACCTATATTTTAGGTAATTGGACTGGAGAATTCAATACTACGATGGAGCAGCTGAGAGTAGCCATTGTCACAGTAAATTCTACCAGAGTGGACGCAGGACTAGCCACAAGATTATCATCATGGATTGCTGCAGCCATGAATCATCTGAAGGAATGTGTGGGCATGGGAGCGTTAGCAGGCCTTCTGGTGTTGGTCTCCTTGGTTTGCCTGTGGTGTATATGCAAGATTAGAGTCTCACAACAGTGTAATGCAGCCATGATCATTCAGGCCTTTACAACCATTGAAGCAGGACAGTCTCCCCAAGCATGGTTGGATACCATAAAAAGCTAAGATGTTATGCTCAGGATGCAAGGCTAAGCACTGCACTCAGGGTCAGCCACTTTGGACCCAGAGAAGAGCATATCTGATTGCATGCGGGTTGATGCCCCAGGTCCTGCCTCTGAGAAAAAGGTATCAGACAGGTCTGATGCTCTTTGGGTGGATGACACCTAAATGAACATCAGTACAAAGTCCCAATTTATTTCTAATATCAGAGATCGGACCTCTATTCTTGCCTGATGCATCTAAAACAAAAAGGGGGAACTGTAGAGAGCTGCGGAATGCTATGCCTTAAAGATGGAGCTGGTTTCTGCCTTCCACCTTCCTGATGGTGAGTGCTCTCTGTCACAATTCCACATTTGGCTAAGGCTGAGGATCTGGCTTGCTTCCATGTATGTGGACCTATCTGCATTGCCCACGTGGCACGCTGGGGTTGGCTACCCAGAGGCTATTTAAGCTGTGGGCTGGCTTTCCCCAGGGTCAGATGATTGTTCAAGGTTCCTGAATAAACTGCATTGAAAAAAAAAGATAGAAATCTTACCAAAATAAAACAAATAGGAAATTATATCTGACTTTCTCTTTATTACCATAAAATCAGAAGAAATGGAGTGAAGTATGGAACTCAAAGAGCCCAATAGTCTAAACCCTGTGCTTTTCAAAATTGTGTGTTGTTTTAAAAAACAAAATTCCAGGCTGGAGAGATGGCTCAGAGGTTAAGGGCACTGGATGTTCTTCCAGAGATCCTGAGTTCAATTACCAGCAACCACATGGTGGCTCCCAACCATCTATAGTGAGATCTGGTGCCGTCATCTAGTGTGGAGGCATGCATTCATATAGAACACTATATATAAAAAATAATTAATTAAAAAAATCCCCTTTGTTACTAGTTAGGCCATCTTGATCCAGACAGTCCTGGTAAGACCTCCTATCTGACTAGGGTTAGGTAGTAGAGAAGGAGGCCCTCCTCTATCCGTGGACTAGGAAAGGGATATATGGAGGGAAGAGGGAAAAGGGTGGGACCAGGAGGAAATGAGGGAGGAGGTTACAGCAGGGATACAAACTGAATAAATTGTAATAAATAATCACAATAATGATGAAGAAAATAATGTGTCAGCTCTAGCAAGCTCCTAGTACTGAGCAAGTACTAGAGTTACAATTGAGAAAAAAAAATACCAATCATTGGATTTTACTAATGAAAACCCAGGAGCCAGATTCTGGGGTAAAAGCCTACTAGCTCAGAGAGACAGAGAAAGCACCTATCTGACCTTCCTACTCAGCCAAGATCCCCCCCAAAAAAGGAGAAAAAAAAAAAGGCTTTTCCAGTCAGTTCACATCCCATAAAGAAAAAGCCCTTTCTCCTTCCCCACACTTAAATAGCCTTCACTCAGAGTCCCTCTTTTCTGTTTAGTCCCTATCAGCTGGTTGCTTGCTCCACCTTTTTACCTAGGGTTAACTTTATTTAATCCTGTGTACAAAAAGCTCTTAGGTTAATTTAGGTTAATGGTGAGTACTAGGGCTGAGCCAAAACCACAAGTACTTGTTTACAGTAAACAGAAAACTCTAAGATCAAAGACTGAACCATACCAGAATTAAAACAGATTTTACAGTTCACAATGTTAGGGTTCACAATGGGATCAAATATCCTGCAAGAAATATGTTTTAAAGAGAAGGAAATAGACTTCATCACAAATTGCTCATGAATTTATTGCAGTAGAACTCCCTATAAGAAATTTTAGATGGAAACTTGGAAAAGAAAGGCCATAATATAATCCTGATGTGTAGAACTATATAAGTAAAAAGCACTGGAGAATAATTGAAAGTAAAATAAAACCACTTTTCTAAATTGTATGTAATAGATTTATTTTTTAATTCACACAAGCTAGCAGTATTAAACTGAATTCTGAAAGTTTTCCTTTGATATGCTGACCATGACACAAATACACATACACACATACATACATAAACACACAAGTACATATATCTATCTATCTATCTATCTCTATATCTATCTATCTATCTATATACAAATGTGTATATATGTATACAAATGTGTGCATGTTAAATTTTAAGCTGTATTTTATGCAATAATATGGCTGCTCTGATCACATCCAAAGACCTTCTAAGTCTGTGTGATCCAATTTCAAACAATGAAGCTAACATTAATCTGTGGAAAGAAGCACCCATGTTTAAATGTGATGTGTAATTGGGGGGCACACAAAGTGACAAATCAAAGAGAGATTTGACAGAATGAGTCACAGATATGATATGTGCAACTCTCACAAGAACAAAAAGGAAAGGGAGGCCACTTGAGAGCAGCACAGGGGGAGAGGCAGAGGCAGGTTTACTGGGAAAGTTTTACACAGACAGGCTGAAGAGAGAACAAGCTAGACACCGTTGAAGACAGAATGAGGCAGAGAATGAGAAAGATCCAGAAGAGTAGAATGGATTTCTAGATTTCCTTTGAAGTGAAGCAGATCAATTCAGTCAGAAGCTGAGAGAAGCCACATTGAAACAGTCAGTTTGGAGAGGAGTTAGAGCCAGAACAGCTGAGTTCAGAAAGAGCTAGAAGGAGTGAGCCTATTCAACAGTAAATCTGGTAGGCTGAAAACATTCTAGACCTAGGGCAGATTGTATGGACATTAGAAGCTTCAGGTCTATGCCTAGGTTAGGAGACAGAGGCAGTAAGCCTCCCGGACAGCAATGTGCTCAGGTGGATCAAAGCTACTTTTACACAGTACTAAACACACTCCTGTTTCCAGTGATAATTCCCCTGGTATCTAACAGCAAAATTAAATTTGGGGAAAAGCTCTTTCATAAAGTCAATCATTGAGACCTGGTAATTTAATCAAGACTCACATTTTTATTGCAAAAATTAAAACGATAGAAATTAAACATAGTTCATAATCAGGGGTTCAGTCAAGACTAGACTGTTTTATCATGATTATGAATGAGTGCTTTGAAATCTTCAAAATGTGATTAAGGGTAAAGAACATTCAACTTCATGTGTAATGCCTAAGCATGTTCTTTTTTTTCTTTTTCTTTTTTTTTTTTTTTTTTTCAATGCAGTTGTTTATTCAGGAACATTGAACAATCCTCGGACCCCGGGGAAAGCCAGCCCACAGCTTAAATAGCCTCTGGGTAGCCAACCCAGGCGTGCCACGGGGGCAATGCAGATAGGTCCACATACATGGAAGCAAGCCAGATCCTCGGCCTTAGCCAAATGTGGAGTTGTTCGTGACAGAGAGCTCTCACCATCGGGAAGGTGGAAGGCGGAAACCAGCTCCATCTTTAAGGCATAGCATTCCGCAGCTCTCTACAGTTCCCCCTTTTTGTTTTAGACGCATCAGGCAAGAGTAGAGGTCTGATCTCTGATATTAGAAATAAATTGGGACTTTGTACAGATGCTGAGAGTGGCCATTGTCACAGTAAATTCTACCAGAGTGGACGCAGGACTAGCCACAGGATTATCAACATGGATTGCTGCAGCCATGAATCATCTGAAGGAATGGGCGGGCATGGGAGTGTTAGCAGGCCTTCTGGTGTTGGTCTCCTTGGTTTGCCTGTGGTATATATGCAAGATTAGAGTCTCACAACAGTGTGATGCAGCCATGATCATTCAGGCCTTTACAGCCATTGAAGCAGGACATTCTCCCCAAGCATGGTTGGATACCATAAAAAGCTAAAATGATACGCTCAGGATGCGAGGCTAAGCACTGCACTCAGGGTCAGCCGCTTTGGACCCAGAGAAGAGCATATCTGATTGCATGCTGGTTGATGCCCCAGGTCCTGCCTCTGAGAAAAAGGTATTGGACGGGTCTGATGCTCTTTGGGTGGATGACACCTAAGCATGTTCTTTAGCAATAGTTGATTAGTCTATAGAAGGCCACATTTCAAGACTCAACTGTGACTTGGGATTGTGGTAATAACTGAGATTTGGAGAAACACGAGCACACCCAAATCTTTGTGAAGAAATAATTTTTGAACTTATAGTTTTTAACTGTCCATGGGTCAGAATACAACAAAAAAATAAATATTGTCACCTTTAAAACTTAATAGGCCACAGTGCCAATTATAACTGGTGATGTACAAAAAACGCTGACTTTTATTATTACATAGGTTTACATTGTTATAAAGTTTACTTATTTCTCATGCAAATAAATAGTTGCTTAAAATATGATAAATAGTTGATTTTTTTCAACTTTTCTGCAGAAAACTTTATATAACTAATTCACATATTTCCTTTGGGATACAAATTCATAATATACTTTGAGAGCATATTTATAATTACTGCACAAGGTTGTAATCAGTACAACCTTGAAATTTGTTATTTTTATATTACTATAATTTATAAAATGATTTAAAATAATTTAATAGAAAATAAATGCGAAATGTATATATTGTTATGTAAATCATGCTTAAATTTATACTCTAACCACCAGTATTTTAAATGAATGTCCTTTGCCAGAGCCTTCACTTATTTCACATATCTCTTTCAATTAATACCAACCCTGGGTGCTTAAGCCTTTTTTTATATAAGAAAACCAACAATTTAAAATACTTATGCCCCTTTAGGGATTTTAAGATTAAGAATATTATTATCCTTGGATTACTTCCTTACTTATTAAATTGTGCACCTTGTGATAATGATGAATATAGTGATAAAATCTGCCCACTTAAGGACAAGTGATAATCAGGTAAGTAATGTTGCACATAAGAAATGTAAATTATTTGAAATTTTAAATCCATATCTTTTTGCCAGGCACAAATAAATAAATAAATAAATAAATAGTTTTGTCTTTAGCACCTAATGGAAGGGAAGACGGAGAATGACACCAGTAGTTTGGCAGGAAACACCCTGAAAAATACATCATTTGGATGTACACAAGATAGAAAATAAGAGGCAATGCTATTTGGGCCAAATTGAGCTTCAGAAGAAAGAGTGGATAAATGAGATAAAAGTATTTGCATAGATCAAAGAAAACTGTCTCAAGTGAAATTTAATTGCC
This sequence comes from Meriones unguiculatus, assembly GCF_030254825.1. Taxonomy (NCBI): domain Eukaryota; kingdom Metazoa; phylum Chordata; class Mammalia; order Rodentia; family Muridae; genus Meriones; species Meriones unguiculatus. The sequence continues at coordinate 51,798,720 of NC_083363.1, forward strand.
AAGTGAAATACAGAAACCTTAATTTTCCTATCTGTGGTTACTTCAAGTAGTCATCTCTGTTTCCATTAGCAAAGTATAGATCTTCTTGAGATATGTCAACATGTCCCTTAGAGATGTGTCATTCCTTTTACTAAGTTATGTCATATCGTTGAATTGATTCATTCGCTCTGCTTCATTCACATACTAAGTTGGTGAATCTTATAATATTCAGCTCTAAGGATCACTACTTTAGTGAATTAATTTCTGACCTAGGGGCTGAATGTCTTAAATGAGAGAAAGTACCATAGTCTCTGTCTGTGTGTGTGTGTGTGTGTGTGTGTGTGTGTGTGTGTGTGTCTGTGTATGAGGGAGGGGGAAGGTGCTGGCCAGATACCTACAGATTATATAAAAGGGCATCAGATGGCCTGGAACTGGACTTACAGGCTATTGTGTGTAGGATAAATCAGTCCTTAGATGAGCAAGGAGCATGCATACTTTTCACCAACATACATTTCTTTAAAAATAGAAACAAAAAGCATCTCTACAAGTTTGACACTAATTTTTGACAATTTCTAACAAAAAAAATCACTTTTAAAAACTTTGCTTTTGAGATTATAATTTAATAACATTTTTTTTCTTTTCCTTCTTTTAATATCTTCCATGTGCCATTCACATCTTCTAAACTAATGGCCTCTTTTTTAATGATTTGATATGACATGGGTATATGTGTTTTTATATACATAGTCCTGAATGTAATTTGCTCACTTCATATCATGTTACTTGCCTGCGCATTTTGAGGGCAAAACTTTTGGCACTGGGTAAATAATCAATGTGCTTTCTTTCCTGAGAGAGACCATCTCTCCACACCCAGCTTCACTCACTAAATGTACTTATGGGCTTTGCACATCTGGTTTGACATATTTGTTGATATCTACTTTGTCCAGCACATATCTGGACTGTTATATTGGTGAGAATTTATGGCTACAGCTTCTGATATTAAGAGACACGATCTCATGGCAAAATCCTGATCCTCTGGATTTCAGTGTTGTTCCACCGCCCCCATCCGACCACAGCAATGTTTCCTGAGCCTTGCGTGCGGAAGTGTTTCCATCGAGCTCTACAACATTGCATTTTGGTTACTTGCTTTTTTTCTTCACCTGCTGCAAAGAAAAGTTTCTTTGATGGGGGTTGAGGATATAAGGACAAATGTTTGCAAATTTTCATTAGTAAATATGTCAATTTAATAAATTTGTTGTAGTAAATTCTTCTCTAATAAACATGATTTCAATACCACTGAGAAATTATCTAAGTTTCCAGTGCCAGGATTGGTAATCATTTTGTTAAATGTGTCTTAATTTCAATTAGAGAGCAGTTTTGATTACTGCTAAGTTATGAATGCCAGTACTTCGCCCTTATGGTTATCACGTCATGCTGGTAATTGATGTGATTGGGCAGAATTGTTGGTTGCCTCTCTTCTTTGGAAACTTGCATGATTCTTTCTGATACTATGAAGACAAGTTCATGAGGAAGGAGAATTCAGGTCATTTCCATCTCAGAGACTCTGAAAACGTATAGCTATTGCCTGGGTTGGCAATGTTAAGAGTGGGAAGCCCCACTGTACTTCAGTAAAAGGGCCAAGGAAAATGTTCACTTTAAAAAGTATTATTATTTATTTTCACAGTTTCTGGTACAAGTAGCATGTTGAACAGTAAGAGGAAAATAAGGAGCCTAAACAGAAAGCTCCCCTTCCTGGAGAAATGTGTCAGCTTCCATTTCTAGCTGCTTAAAAACAAGAGTCCATCTCTGTTTATCCTCAATGTTAATGGCTATTACTTGTTGACAGTTTTAACAGATTCACTTAGAAGAACCTGACTGGATTGCTCTGACAGTATCAGCAGGTGATCTCACCACGCTGCTAAAGCAATCTATAAGCCCAGCGTGAAAGATCATGACAAAATCGGTTGTGAGACTCACACAATGGGTGAAATAGGTAGTAAGTCTGCATTTTTCATGAATTTGGAGGGGGAAAGTGGCACAGCAGTTAATCACAGCATGATAGCTTTAAAATGACTTGCTGATGATTTCCCCCCAAAAAAAATGTCCTAGTAAATCATGCAGGAGTCTGAAGAAACTATTTACTACATGTAATTCAGCATGTTTTCTGAAAAAGCTATTTATAAAATATGGTGCTACTTCATTGCCATTCTGAAGAAAGGTCCAGATTCTGCCTTACTTGTAAGTTTCATTTAGTTAGTAAGGAAATTGTTAAGATTATCAACTGCCTAGTTTGTTTTGGGAAAGAAAGCATATTTCATATAACTCAATAAAGAAAGAAAACAATCATTGTGTGTGTGTGTGTGCATGTGTGTGTGTGTGTGTGTGCATGTGTGTGTGTGTGTGTGTGTGTGATTTTCTACATGCACACGTGTGCCTGTGCTTATGTACTGACAGACTCAAACAAGGTAGATGTTGTGGTTTGAGTGATATTTTCTCATTATAATACGTGTATTGTTCTTCTTTACCGGTCTTCTCTTGTTCACTCTCATCCCACACTCACTTGCAGTTATTTGAGTTAATACAGTTTTCTCTAATTCTTCAGTGAGGTATTCCTATAACATGTCACGTGTAACCATGTCAAACTCAGGAAGCACAGCCCACAATTAGACACAGTGCCATTCTTCAACGTCTTTCCTTACAATGTAAAACCAGTCTGTCATTTTAAAGACAAATTTGCACAAAATATTTGACCACAAAATATCAGTTTGCTGAAATTGGTCATTGATACATTTAGCCAATTATTTTTGTTTTCTCTTTTAATTGACACTATATCTTAGTAAAGCTGAAAGAATTTAAAATTTATGAAATTGTTTTGAATTCTCAAATTAACAAGGAGATTCATGAAGCAAATAGAATTTCTAAGGGCTCAGGAATAGTAAATATTTTTTAAAAAGATTATTAGAAATAAGATATTTTGTTAGGTGAGTCTCACATAGTGATGAATCTTCCTTAAGACTGCATCCTTTTTAAAGGCTCTTCCTAAAAGCTCTACTCATTTTTAACTTATCCCAAAGCCAGAAATTCATATATAAATATTAATATATATTTAACTTTACTGAGTACAAGCAATTATTTTAACCTAAAAGCAAAACAAAACAATAATCTATGAGCTATCGAGAAAATTAATGATGCCTGAGGGATTTTGAAGTCAAAAGTAACTCATGATATTGGAAGATATTTGGTCATATTTTGGCTTTTTTTCAAATGTTTCATAATATTTATTACTAATATTTATTACTTATCTTTTCCATCCAATTACAGAATTTGAAGAGCTATCATTTGATATATTCTTCTATGCTTAAGAAACCTTTTATTATAATTAAAACAAATTTTACTTCATTATATACAAACAGCCCTATTATTTTGATTGTTCCACCAATTTTGGAAGTGCGTGCGAATCATTATTTGATATTGGATTAGTAACTTACTTTGATAAAAGAAAATGCCAGGCATTTTTCATTTTGTACTTTCTGTTCATTTCTAAACCATCTCTCAGATGTGATTTTTTTTAAAGTATGAAATCATATTCCCTTAGAGAAAAGAATACTGAAGTCATTATGTATAATTCTCTTACACTGCACATAGTGAAATTTAGACACCAAAAGTTTTAGATATTTCTTAGGTCATAAGGTAGTTACTGAAGACTTTATCTAAAGTCAATGGGTACCTTCTAAAGCACTTCATTACTCTCTGATAGAAAACTCAAATTGTCATATATCTGTATATTGGCACTAAGTTCTCATCACAGACACAAAATACATTCATTGATAAATTCTAAGATATTCTTAATTTTATTGCATATACTAAAAGAGACACAGTATTCTATGAAACATTTGTTAAACTGAGTTAATTCTAAAACAAATTTAGATCCTGTAGGAAAATTTTGATGAATGTAAAATGTTATAACTAATTGAAAGATAATTCATAATTTTCAAATTACTCTTCTATAAAATACTCTACAATTTAGCAGCATATTTAGTGATTGAACTCAGGAATATCCATTAACATTCTGTTGAGTATTGAGAAATAAATTAATTTTCAGATGAGACTTAAAGAGTGTTATTCAGACTTAATTTTCCCCATTGTTAAAATTGGTAATGAAGTACAGAAATGATTTTCCTGGAATCCAAGTCTTTGTTTGTATTAGAATTAGTAAAAACCGTGAAGTTGCAGATATAATCTCAGGGGTTCCTGTCAAGTGGGATCTCATTATGCAAATATTTGACAAGTTAGTCAAAGTCTCCAGGCTGTCATTTCATTATCAATAGAATGGAGAGGATGGATAAAGTCTATCTAAATCTAGCCTTCTAGAGCTAGCCTTGGATAATCAGGATAAAGGCTGCAAGTTCTTGAAGAAACAGTCACACTAAATCCACATGGTTCACTTGCTTGGAATTTATTCAGGCAAAATAAAACAGTATCACTTTACTAAAGTCGATGAAGCATCACTGATCAGCATCAACTTCAAACCACCCACAGATATTATAATTGCCTTGGCAGTCTTAGCCAATTAATATCACATTTTTACAAATTTAAAGTATTTAAACTGTACTTCATGCAGAGGGCTGTTAGAATCACACCACATTTTATTTTTAACAGTTACCATAGGAAACTTTTAGAACTGACTATAGAAATGAGTCACGTAATTAGCATAGTATTTATTCCATCTAATTTCAGTCAAGAAGATTACATGTAAGTCATATTTATTACTATTCTATCTTTGAAGTTGAAAAGAAAATGGACTTAGACTTTTCTCTAAACCTGCTGCTGGGAACTGAACACCTCATCATCTCCAGCATCTTGCCAGGAGGTTCTGAGGGAGCATGACAAGTGTTGTTCACCATCTCCTTTGTTGCTCGGTTTTGAGTATTTCACACAAGTTCGTTGCTGCCGTTGCTTCATCCATCCTGTGGCAATCTCAGATTACTGCATCAATGGCCACTGCACAGGAATGCAGCAAAGTAAAGCACAGGTACCGATTAGCACATATTAACCCTTTATCTTTTAGTCTTTCATGTTGATCCTATGGGTGTTTTCACTGTGCTGTATGTACAATGGTGCTAACATATTATAACCTAATTTCTCCTTTTCACTACTTTCTTTCACATAAATGAATGGATTTAATATTGTAAGAAAATGAAGAGGGAAGCTACTTTAGAAAATTATGCAAATTACGCATGAAAATTATTCTTTGTTTTTTTTTTTATTTTAGTAGCATATACATATACATGATAATGGGTTTTATTTTATCCTTTCCGTGCACATATATAATATATTTTGACCATATTAACTTTTTATTCCATCTTACATTCTCATCCCATTCCTCACCTGTGATTTCTTCCCTTCTCAAATTTCACTTTTTCCCTTCTTTGGCAATCCATTGGCTTGTAATCACGTTTGCTTAGATAAGCACTGTGGAAACACAGCTGAAAGTAAACACTGAAGAAACCAGACTGGTTAAACACGTAGGCCTACTTTCTCCACAGGAAGAAAAATGACTGATGACTGGTTACCAGGCTGGAGTGAATGTTGTCTGTCAACCGCTGATCTTTTGGCTGTTCCTGAATTCCACAGGATGTTGAGGATTGTTGAGGACCTTATCCTGAGCTTAGTTTCTAGTGGATAAAACCTATCTGTATGAAACAGGTCCCTTGTGCTTTGCATCCTCCATTAGTAGAACCTGTCCTTATGGGTATTATAAATCCTTCTTCCTTAGGCCTTTGGCCTGAACCGTGTTTATCAACCAATAGAACTCATTGTAAAGATCAGAGGTGCTCTCCTACTTTGAGAGGGAGTTTTTAAATACCTGTGCCTACAGCTTTTTTTGTGATAGTTGTCACATGGATACATCTTTCCAAAGTTTTATAGTGCTTAAATGTGGAAAAGAAATAAATCATGAGGTCAGGCTCTGGAAGTCTGGAGCCAGCAGCGCTTGCAAAGTTTTACTGACTAGAGTTTCATTCTTCACCTCCAGCAGGTTGTCTCCCTGTTAGCTGTGAGGCTGGCACAGTCCCTGAAAAAGAATGTGTGGGGAATTATTTACAGGATCACAGGTGATATAGCTTTAGTTGCATCACTGAAGCTCCACTTCCCTTAACAGTCATTAACTGCCTATGACTCCTCAGAGATGATTCCAGCCCTGTAGGCTCTGATCCCTCAGCAATCATTAACTACCTTTAATTGCTCCGGTGGAGGTGGGTCCTAATGAATCACTTTCGCATGTGTGACTGAATGTTGAATGAAACATCCTGTGTAGGCCTTGAACAGCTAGTGTGGATCTCTGACGGCAAGTGAAATGTTCTGCCTGGAAGGCCTTACAGTTGCTTATTTATTTTTCCCTGATACCCAGGGTCTTATCACAGGTGTGCATCAGGACTGAGCATTTGACATTCACTTATTCTCTTTACCTGGCCAGTTTGAGTCTCAGAAGTCCTCACTGCCCTCAGTAAAAACCAAAAGAAACCACTTCTGGTCAAAACTGATACCAGCACTTATCTATGGTTGTAAAGATTAATATCGAGAAGAGAGGTTGATAGGCATAACATGCCAATTTAGTGAAATCACAATTATAGTTTTCCTACTGTAGCCCAAGATCACCCCAGGCAACAGATTTTGAATAGGTTTATGGAACCAAACATACATTGTCTCCTGTGGAGTATGCCTCAAATTCTATCATAAAGCACTTGGCTACCCCTAATACACTCACTCTAGTGTTGAATCAGTGGGAACAAATTGCCTGGAGGCTGCTATTGAAGCATGCAGGAGGGTCCACAGCTGGGTAAGGCAAGTTGTTACTGTAGAACATAGGGATCACAGCTGGATGAGGCAGTCACTGTCCTTTCTATCCCAGCAGCCTGTATAGAACTGCTGGAATTGTGAAAGTCAGCAAGCAAGAAGAAAGCTTCTAACTCAGTTTCAACCTAATTTCCCTATGTTCTTCAACGAAAGAGTGTGGGAACACACAAGAGCACTGACAATATCCTGTATTGTTTGGTTGTCCTCAGTGACACAATGAATAAATATAGCTCAATCTACCCATTTCAATGACACAAGTAGTTGTTACACTCTGATGAAAACAAAGCAAATTCTATATTGAGTTTTCATTTATGAAATAAAGTTGACAACGGGATTCATCACTTAAAATTGCAAATATATGTATTTTTAGTATGCTTATAATTGAACTAGAGTCATGACCCTTATTTTGACACTTAATTACCTCAAAGTATTTTAAAAATGTATTTAAGTCTATTCTATACTATTTTAAAATATAAATTTCCATATTAATTAAAAAATTGAAAGGCAGTAGTTAAAATGGCATTATACATATTGACACTTAAGAATAAAATAATTAGATTATTGTTAATATATTTAAAAATATATAATTTAATAGTAGAAAAAAGGCAAGACTTACAAAAGACGTATCTTGGTATCCATAAATCACTCAATTACTATGTAAAAAAGAATGTGGTCTAACCCCAGAAAAATAATGAAATGTACAAAAATAAATCCATATATTTTACGAAAAGAAATGATGAAAAGGACTTGCAGAGGGAAAAGAAAATGGTAATTCATAGAAGCTAGTCTGCTGAATCTGAACATTGGTGAGGGATTCCAGTTCACCTATGTAACATTTATATTGGAGGCTGTGCAACATTATTAAGACTATCTAGATAGAGGACTTTTAAAAAATGAAGTATTTTAAATAATTTTTACCCCTGTGTAGCATTCTAAACTGACCATTTTTTTTTCAATATATCTCTACAAATTGATGTCACTTGGTGGCAAAAAATTTTAGGCTTACATAAAGAGAGCATTATTGCTGTGAGTGTTTTTGAAATAGGTCCTATTATCAAGATAATGAGTGAATCCTAGGAGAACAGAGTCTGACCACAAAGGTTTGATAGTCTTCACAGGCAGCAATCATCCACATGGGACACAGGTAATAACACATACAGAAATGCCACTAGAAAGTCTTCCAAAATAAATGTGGGTTAAAGGGCTATGGCAAGAGAAGTTGTTCATTATATATTCTGAACATATGTTAGAATAACTTACAAGCTATGAAGATACAGTCGTGTGCATTCACTGCTGTAAAAGAAACATGGGTACAGTAAAAATAAAAGTAGAATATCTTTTTGGCCACAAAATTTATATATTTTATAGAAATTGTGCTGCTATATCAGAGGTTAATATTTTAAACTTAGTGACATGGTAAGATATGATATATCTGGTGATATATGTAAATGTGGATATAATTTATATAATTTAGGACATGTTCACAACAAATAATGAAAGTAAATGTAACTGTAAAGCTCAAATCTACTCTTGAGTATTAACTGACAAGATGCCATCAAGCTTCTTGATAGTAAAAGAATGACACAATCCACGTTCATACTTACATAGTTTGAAGACACAAGTAAAAATAAAAATATTTGAATCAAATTGTATTAAAACATTTGGATATCATCTCATACACTTATTTTTAGATAGAATACTAGAATTTATAAAGCAATTAAACATGGTATGGAAATGTGATTATACAAAACTACTCAAAATTACACTATATTATTATATGATTACACATCATATTTTATATATATTTTCAAATATAGTATAATTTGCTTTTTTAATAGTTAATCTAAATGGAGTTCTTGCTGTTTGAGACTGATCTATATATACCTATATAATATGTATAATATACATAGGTATAATATATATACATATATAAATTCTACATGTGTTCATGAGAAATCCTAGCTTAAGTAAAGATACTTTTTTTTCATTTCTGTAATCCAAATATGTGCTGAATGTTCAACAATAAAGCACTGCACATGATCACAAAAGGAAACAAAAATCACTTACAATAATTGATGTTAGGTTTTAATCAATAATGATTCACTTTTTGTTACATGTATCCTGATTTTGTTGTAATACTTTGTTGTAATTTTTCCTTATCTAATTATGAGCTGCGATTTATGAGTTATGGGTGGAAAACTCTCTAAAAGGCCGACTCTTCAGCCGCTGTTTCATTACAGATAAGGGAACTTATATCCAGCAGAGCACAGTTACATACAGCCTCTCCTGGACTCCACATTACCGGGCTTCCCCAAGCATGAGCCAGCTCGGTTCCTTTTCATTGTACACTAGGCCTTGTGCCTACTTGTCACATAGAAAGGTGATTTATTTTGACAAATTTTCTTTATACTTACCTTCACTCATCCTTATTCTTATCACTATTTTGATACATTACCAGCTTCATGGTATACAGTGATACAGAGAGCTATGTTCTCTCTTCTTAATTTTTTTAATTTATTATTATTATAATTTATTCACTTTTTATCCCAGCTGTGGCACCCTCCCTCATCTCTTCCCAGTCCCACCCTCACTCCCTCCTCTTCACCTATGTCCCTCCTCTAGTCCACTGATAGGCGAGGTCCTCTTCCTTTACTATCTGACCCTAGCCTATATAAAAATAAAATAAAATATTGTTTTAAATTACAGCATAAGTTCTTTTAATAAAACATTTAAAATTATAGTTAAGATAATTTGTGCACACATAAATTTATTATTTAAGCATTTATAACAGTGATGGAAATGATATTGGTAATTAGGATGAATGAATATGTTCTGAATATATTCTGTAACGTGTTAGGCCAAAGAGAAAGCAATCATGTGCATGGGAAAATTTAAGAGAAGAGAAAAAAGCTTACATGGTGAATTTATTTCTAGGTCCACCTTCAGGAATGTTATTTGGCAATTTATAAATCTATTAATGTAAGATTGCTAGTGATGGTGTGTGAAATAAATCCAGTTTATTCCATAAAGTATAATGAATTAGTTTATTTCATGGTTATTTTGGGAGTACCAGAAAGATAATGAAATCATAAATTTTATTATTCTGCCAGAAATCATTTTTATTACTTTTGACTGATACTGACTACAACTATCAAATTCTATAGTCTAAGGACTATCTTGTGTAGTGCTTTGTTTGCCTCAGCCTTTGTAAAATGATTAAAACAGATGCTGTTTGATCGACGTCTCACTTTTATAGTTACAAAGAAGAAAAAGTGCACATAGAACCATAAGAAATAGAAAAAATATTAATATGCACACTTGAAAATAAGAGGTTCACAGCATGCGGTGTCCTCTGATACCAATACTGACACCAGGATAAAGTAGAATATTTCCATCATAATTAGAATGAACCATGAACACTAACTTTAATGTCATTTATACCTTCTGGCCTGGCACAGCTTTTTGCATCTAGGCTTTATATCATTTTATGAATCAGGGGAAAACTGTCATTCACTTAATAACCTTCCTGATAGAATACTGCTGAGAACAATTTTAGCTAATGCTTCACTCAAATATCCAATAAAATTTGAGTATTGCCCAGATGCCAGATGCTGAATCATGAGCCTTGATTCAATAGTTAATAGGACAGAGAGAAACATTGACAGGAAGATTAATAAGGAAGACAGATTTGTAGACAAATTAAGACAATTTATGGAGGTCCTATTCAGAGGGTTGTATGGTAATGCTATCCCCTCAAAATGCGTAAGTGGGTGACCTTTATGCCAAATGGGAAAACTGTGTGATGATAAAGCATATTTGTGGGGCTGTGATTTCACCAGGTTGGTTGAGTGCTTACCCATCATGCACAAGGCCCTGGGTTCTTTCACCAGTACTTAAGGAACTGGGTTGGGTGTGGCGATGTCTGCTTGTAATCCTAGCATGCAAGACATGAAGGAAGAGCAGATATTCAAAATTATCCTTGGTTACAGAGTGAGTTGGGGACACTATCTCAACAACAGTAAGAAAACATAAAGGTGATCAAGAAATCAAGATCAAGAAAATGAAATCAAGGCAGTGGAAATGCTGGGAGGTGATTGTTGAGAGAGCAGGAAACCAGCTTGCCTCATGACCCTCCAGGGCAACCATGAGCAGTACAGCAGATGTCACTTCATGCCTCTGAGCTGGTGCAAACAGAACAAACAAGCTACAGAAAATGTAAATGAGTATCTGCTCCAGAGCTGCAGATTGACTGGGTCTTTCTGAATGCCCTTTGTTTCCACTTAGGGACCCTGGTAGCCACCTTGCACAGCCACTGTAGGAATGTGTTTTTCTTTCTGATACTTAGTTTCAGTCCTGACTGCTCTGTTTGTGGATAGTGGTATTTCCCCAGTTTACTGGATATAAGATATTCAATGTGAATATACAAAATATGTTAGGTAAGAAGCCATTTTTTTTTTCAGTGCAGGCTAGATGGCTCAGTGGATAGAAGGACTGAATGCACTACTATGAGACAAACATTGGAATGACTCCCCCAAACTCTCCTCTGGCTTGCATGTGTAAGATGTGGCAATTACATTCCTTCACACACACACACACACACACACACACACACACACACACACAAAATGATAAATCAATTTAAAAACATAATTGTTTTACGTTGCAACTACATGTGTGAAATAACAGTGGTAAGATGTCAAAATGTTTGAAATCATTGTAGGTAGGTGTTAGAATGTGACCTGTGTGCATTACTTGAAAAGCCCTATGGAAAAATGAAAAAACTCTGTCCAGGTGAATCTTTAACAGAGTACTACAAACTGTGTGTTTCCCACACACCTGCAGGTTGGGAGTTACTGATGGAGAGAGCTGCACAGTCTGATTCTGTTGAGTGGTTTTCAGGTTGAGCAGGAACACATTGGTACTGTATCTCCCACTGTAGAAAGAACTTAAGAGCTTTCAGTTTAGTTCTATAAAGATATTAAAAGGGGGACAGTTCTCATGTCTTAATGACCTCTGAAAGCTACCGCCTCCTTATGTAAGCACATTAGTATTGAACATTCCATAGGAGAGATGTTAGCAAAGATGCAAAGATACATCCCATATCAGGAGGGTGTTTTGTTAATGAACAGTATTTTAATATATGTAGGCATTTTGAAAAGCTTGTAAACCATTCCACACATAAGTATTCCCAATAATTCAACACCCTTCCCAAATAAATTAACTTCTCAGCTCCTTTCAGACAAAATGGCTGACATATGAGCCCGATACACCTTCACGTTTCAGATCTTAGATGAAGCTCTCTGCATAATTTTCCTATACAGGTTTTCTCTTTTTTATAATTACATAGTTTTATTTACCACTCTCTTATTATGACGTGTGATCTTTTTCTATTATTATTATTATTATTTATTTGCTTTGTATCCCAATTGTAGGCCTCTCTCTCATCTCCTCCCGGTACCACCCTCCCTCCCTCTTCAGTCCTATCCCTCTTCCCTCATTCCCTGATAAGGGAAGCTCTCATACCCTACTGTCTGACCTTAGCCTATCAGGTCCTATCAGGAATGCCTGGATCCTCTTCCTCTGTGAGCTGGCTAGGTTGCCTCACCAGGGAGAAGTGATCAAGGAGCAAGTTCACTTTCTTTGTAGTAGAAGTAAACAGTTTGACACATATCTTATCCCACATATATATACGTATATGTATGTGTATACCTATAACTATACCTACATATATGCCCCTTACATGGGATAGGGAATGTGCCATATATATGCATATATATAGTGATGCACTTTTATTATGAACACTGACATATCTAAGTTTTTCTCATTACTAAATTCCTTTCATAGTATAATACAATCTTTCAGATGAACCATTAAGCAAAAAATGATAGATGTCAGCTCCTCGCATGCGAAAGATATAACTAGAGAGTCAATTTTATATTTTTCTAATGATCCTTGTCAGAATAACTTAGTAGAGATCAGGACCAAGAAATTTAAAGGTAATAAATCAGTCTGCTATACTTACATCATGTAAGATTGGATGGGATTAAAGTTTAAGTCACTACTCAAATGTACTTGTTAATTTGAGTGAAGGCTTGGTTTAAGGGAAACAAAACTAGTGGAAATAGTTACCATTACTCTAATTGTCTCAGCATGTAACTTTAGGTTGTTTTTTTTTTTTTTTTTTTTTTTTTTTTTTTTCAATGCAGTTTATTCAGGAACCTTGAACAATCCTTGGACCCTGGGGAAAGCCAGCCCACAGCTTAAATAGCCTCTGGGTAGCCAACCAAGGTGTGCCAAGTGGGCAATGCAGATAGGTCCACATAAATGGAAGCAAGCCAGATCCTCAGCCTTAGCCAAATGTGGAATTGTTCGTGACAGAGAGCACTCACCATCGGGAAGGTGGAAGGCAGAAACCAGCTCCATTTTTAAGGCATAGCATTCCGCAGCTCTCTACAGTTCCCCCTTTTTGTTTTAGACGCCTCAGGCAAGAGTAGAGGTCTGATCTCTGATATTAGAAATAAATTGGGACTTTGTACCGATGTTCATTTAGGTGTCATCCACCCAAAGAGCATCAGACCCGTCCCATACCTTTTTTTCAGAGGCGGGACCTGGGGCATCAACCCGCATGCAATCAGACATGCTCTTCTCTGGGTCCAAAGCGGCTGACCCTGAGTGCAGTGCTTAGCCTCGCATCCTGAGCGTATCATTTTAGCTTTTTATGGTATCCAACCATGCTTGGGGAGAATGTCCTGCTTCAATGGCTGTAAAGGCCTGAATGATCATGGCTGCATCACACTGTTGTGAGACTCTAATCTTGCATATATACCACAGGCAAACCAAGGAGACCAACACCAGAAGGCCTGCTAACGCTCCCATGCCCGCCCATTCCTTCAGATGATTCATGGCTACAGCAATCCATGGTGATAATCCTGTGGCTAGTCCTGCGTCCACTCTGGTAGAATTTACTGTGACAATGGCCACTCTCAGCTGCTCCATCGTAGTATTGAATTCTCCAGTCCAATTACCTAAAATATAGCTCGACAATTGTTTAGACAGATTTGCAGCACAGGAAAAATTCTCATGTTATATGCTAGTGACTCAAAGTCCAGCATATTTTCATTGACAGCCAAGTTGAGCAATTTGCCATAGGGTATCAATTTGCTCCTGCACGAGGTCAATCCTCTGATTGAACACCATCAAGCTTCCTTTTAGTTGAGCATTAATTCCTTTATGTACAACTAAGGCATGAGCTGCATTGGCTAAATGATTATTCAGGGTCTGAGCAATCTGCCCAGTATGACTCATGGCTAATGCCCCGGTGGTAGCTCCAACAGCCGCCAATGAGATGGTAGTAACAATGGTGGCTGTAGTTCCAAGATCCCTTTTCTGTCTGAAGAGAGTCATAGTGTGAGGGGCATCAATGGGCACAGGCACCCAGTGAGGCATGCGAGTAACCAGGGCATACCTAAATTTACTAGCATTCCAGCATTGGGCAAAAAAGCATGTATCATTACCACAATTACTTGGCTCTATCTGGCTAATAATGAATAAAAATGGGTGATATAGACAAACAGGTGTGGGCTTATGTTCCCCTCCTTGGAACATCCTGAGTCAGTTCTAGAACTAGCAGTGGTGGTGTCCAAGGTCTGAGTAGGTTCAGGAGACCATTGCCCCCAGGGGCGAGATGTGCTCCATGCCAATTGACTAACTCCATGTTTTCCTCCACTTTTGAAAGTCATTTAAGGTTCTTAAATTATTTTTTCCCTTTTTTTTTAATTGTCTCAGCATGTAGCTTTAGGTTTTTTTTTTTTTTTTTTAAAAAAAAAAAAGCTTCTTATGGAGGATGAACTCATAATACCTCACTCTTATCTGAGGAATCATTGGCAATTGATAGACACTGAATAGGAAAAGTTAAGTTTTTGAGGGATATTGGTATTGAAAGAGAGGATAACCATACCCCAGTAAATGGTCCCAAAGCCATGTATATTCAGGCAGCATTATATGTAATTTGTAAGAAAGAGAGACAGAGAGAGAGAAAGGGAGCACACACAAATGCATGAAGTTGGGTAGTAAAAGTGCTGGAAGGCAACCACATTTTTTGTGTGTGTGTGTCTGCGTGTGTGTGGTGCATAACCGTAATGCCAATATTTGGCAGACAGAAACAGGCAGGTCGCTGTGATTTTGAAATGAACCTGATCTACATAGATAGTTCTATTCTGATCTACACAGTGAGTTCTGCACTATCCAGGCTACGTAGAAAGCCATGGAGAGGCACTGTATTAAATGTATAAAGAAGTTCTTGACAAATTTTGACCTGTCGCAGAAGTGAGGTAGAAGTGAATCTGGACTGTGGATCAATTTTTGCCTTGAGGTGGCTCCCCAATCAGGAAGATTTATGAGATTCATATTTTCACTTTTGAAAAGTGAATGGGTTAACAACTTCAGCTGCAGAAGGATTCATGAAAAAACAACAGATAAGGTGGTGAGATGCCTCTGAATTGGTGTTGTTAAAATGGAGCACAATACTGCCATGACTCTGCACAAGTTCACCGCTCTTCCAGGAGAAGGGTAAGCCCAATTTTCTTGGGCTTCTGCCCAAGTCATTTAGTGGTGATGCATAATCTTTCTCCTATCACAATTTTATAGAAGTCTATGTAGAGGGAATCAACCATGATTATACCAATAATCTGGAATGAGAAAGAAGGACACAGAGGAAGCAGATGATCATGAGTCTTTCCTGTAGGGGAGAGGTTAGTCAGAAACAAGTGAGTTAATGCAAGAAACTCCAACACTTAAGAATTTACAAAACATAAATTTAATAGTTTTCTCAGATTTTTTTTGAACTTAAGTTCAGAGCAAAATTTTCACTTTGTTGCACATCACATAATTGTATTAGTCACTCGCTTCTGAAAAGACTAGAGGAAATATGGTCAGAGAACCATGAATCTACATGACAAAGGCAGCTCTTGATACCCGAAAACAGAATTCAGAGTCTAATAAAGTCTTCCTTAGAGAAATGGACCAAATATGCCATCAGGTTATTGTTTCCTAAATGTAGTAAATTCAATTTCAATTTGCGGAGATAGGTTATAATTTAAACATCCACAATCTTCAATCATTGATAGTGAATATTTTTGGGGTCTGTTTCTATGAGATCATTATAACCATGTTTTGGTACTATAAATGTCCAGTAATAATTTAAATTATTTTTCAATCATAAATATGCATAAGTAAAATGCTACAACAATGAGGGGATGTTAAGGATGTATAAAGAGAGCGTGTATGGCGATATGAGGCAATCATGCTCAAAGTCCATGATATATTTATTTATAAAGGCTTGTCAGAGACATGTATTGACGCACATCCCCATCTGGCCATTGGAAAACTCTTACACATTGTGAGACAGCCTTGTGTATTCAGCATCTAGAGTACAAAGCAAATGTTTATTGTAATGTAATGCCAATGCCATCTG
Organism: Meriones unguiculatus; assembly: GCF_030254825.1. NCBI lineage: Eukaryota > Metazoa > Chordata > Mammalia > Rodentia > Muridae > Meriones > Meriones unguiculatus. The sequence continues at coordinate 51,815,023 of NC_083363.1, forward strand.
TCTATTCAATAGTCAATTATGTGGTATCAACCACGCTTAAACTTCTTCTCATGAATAAACCTCACTGTATATTGTTACATTCTCCTTCCATAACAAAACAACTTTTTAAAAATATGTTTTTAATTGAAACATGAAACATAATTACATCACTTTTTCTGTCCCTTTTCTGCCTCTAGCCCTTCTCAGGTGCCCCACTTACAACTGCTTCTATGATCCTTTTCTCAGAGGTTCTTTTCTTTATTATTGATGCACATATGTACACATATATACATGTGAATGTAAATGTATATGATGTATATGTATGCATATATAACGTATATGTATATTGTGCATGTGAGAGAGAGAGAGAGAGAGAGAGAGAGAGAAAGTGTGTGTATGTGTGTAATATGTACAAATAGATGAATACACCCACTAGTCAGCTTTGTTGTATGAGGGCTAACCACTCTGAATTGTACAATGAAGAAGATGACTAAGATTCTGGAAGACTCTAATTTTCATTAAATTATTAAACATGAGAGTACTAGTCAGGAATAAAATAATTAAAAATTGAAAAGATAATCTAAATTTGTCCTTTAATGTTAATTATTTAGGCGTGTGTATGTTTTCTTTTGACATATTTATGAACCTCACTTAGATAGCCTAAGTTCAAAATACTAAGTAAATATTTCACTACTGACTTTTTACAGAAAATTGAAGTGAGATTCATGAAGAATAACACAGGTTCATTTTCTCATGTTATGTATCAGGAGTATAATTACAGATGAGAAGTATAAGGAGTATGAGGAGTATAATTACAGATGAGAAGAACAGAACCAGTATTGTACTTCAGGAAGGCAGGTTAGAGAAAAACAACAGAAAGTAAAGAAAGAGCATAAATGAAAACTAAGTTGGAAACCTTTATTAGGGTGTTCTACTAGGTAAGTCTTTGCCAGCAAATTCTGGAATTCCTGAGACAGGCCATTGAATTCTGCAGTTATGATTAGGAATGACAGCTAGAATCACTTCAAGTCTTCAATATCTTTCATTTCTCCATATTCCTTTATCATAAGGATGAAGAAATATTTTCATAAATAATGTTACAATTGATTCATCGAACAAACAATAACTCTTAGCTTAAGTTTATCCAACTGGAAATAATGACAATTGGTCACAGCCATTGAAGCAATATAATTTTTTAGTAAGTTTGTAAGTATGATCATGCTCTAGTAGTGAAAGTGGTGACTTATTAGAAAGCATTTACAGTTCTGTTTTAGAGGTAGTAGAAAACATCAGCATTTTAAATAATTCACCATATGCAATGTGTGTGAGCTCCTTTAATGTTTCATTCATGTTTTGCAACAAATAAATCCATTTATTTTGCCTCTAAATATTAAAATGATACCAAGCATTTTCTCATGCCATTTAGAATTTAAAGCATGAAATTCACAATTGCTCTTCCAAATAAATAGTATTTTGCTTTATTCGTTAGAATTCAGAACATGATCTGGCACTGGTTCCACTGAAATTTTCACATAGTTCAAGTGATGTGGACACAAATTCTGTGTCTTCCTCTATTGGCTAAATAATGTAACAGATGTTTAACGGTGACTTTGTGTGTTACCTCTCTAACTAGATTTCCACCGTCTACATAGAACTCTGCCTTTTTTCTTCTTTCAGTTACTATGTCAATATCTTATTCATATTTGCAGTGTGGCTTGTCGGCTATATTAGACTGGAGTGGGACAGAAGTTGCCAAGCTCAGTTTTCCTTCATTCCCCTCCTCCTAATTATGTGCAGTAGAGATGCACAGATTTCCTGGGCTAGTTCTAGATCCTCTGAGCAGCTTTAAAACGACAGTTCAGGGTGTAGTGAAGATAGAGGAAGGCAGTGAACTCTTCTAAGCATGTCAGCAACTGCTTTTATCACTGCTGGGACAATCCTAATACAGTTGGTTACAAAGCATTGAAGCGGTTCTCTTTCATTCCATTTCTATGTTTTGTATTTTATCTCCAAGACCCAAATCTTCAGTCACACAGTTAGAGGCTCTACTTATATGTGTTTTCCACATTTTCATCCAGATGAGGCTATTCTGTTCCTTACTGAAGTATTCTTTCTTTAAAATTATGCATGATATCTAACAAATTGTAAACACCAAACAATTATGAAGATGATAACAAAGAAAAATTATGAAAATGTATGGTTCTAATGAATTATTGGATTATTATATAAACAATGATAGTCTCATTGAATTACAGAAATATGTCAATTAGAAGAGTAGTTAATTAGTTATATACACAGCCCACATAATATCTTACTTAGATCTTTACAAAGAACTAAGAATATCAGGAAGAAAATTTAAGTGGCCAAAACAATGAAATTTATTTCTCATAAATTTCGTCAAGTAGAAAATTCAGAATCAGTAAATAGTGTGTAATTCCAAGTGAAGAAAGATTTCAGAGTTTTCAAAGAAGCCAGAGTTTTCAATGGTTAGATCTGAGGCTACTTCAAGGTTTTCCAATGTTTAAACTGATTGGTCCATGGGGAAACTATTCAGCCAATCAAGTATAAGGAAAAAAAAATGGGATATGTAAGGCCTTAGTCTAATCTTGTCAGAGATAAATAAAAACTAATTTCTTCTTTTCTAAAATATAACCATGTTTGTAGCACCTTTATTTTTAACAGCCAGAAGCTGGGTACAAGCCAGATGCCCCTCAGTTGAGGAATAGATACAGAAATTGTGTTACATTTACACGATGGAAAGTTACTTAGCAATAAAAAACAAGGAAATCATGAAATTTTCAGGTAAATGGTGGGACCTGGAAAAGATCATCCTGAGTGAGGTATCCAGAAGAAGAAAGACACACGCAGTATATACTCACTCATAAGTGGATATTAGACATGTAAACATACTAAAATCTGTACACTTGAAGAAACTAATCAAGAAGGAGGACTCTGACTAAGATGCTCAATCCTCATTAAGAAAGGCAAAGACCATGGGCATCAGAAGAGGGAGAAAACAGGGAACAGGACAGGAGATTACCTGAAAGACTCTACCCTGCAGGGTATCAAAGCAGATGCTGAGATTTATAGCTAAATTTGGGCAGAGCGCAGAGAATCTTATGAAAGAAGTGGGAAATAGTAAGATCTGGAGAGGACAGGAGCTCCACAAGGAGAGCAACAGAACTAAAATATCTGGGCACAGGGGTCTTTTCTGAGACTGTTACTCCAGTCAAGGACTATTCATGGAGATAACCTAGAACCCCTGCATAGATGTAGCCCATGGCTGTTCAGTGTTCAAGTGGATTCCATAGGAATGGGAACAGGGACTGTCTCTGACATGAACTGATGGGCCTGCTCTTTGATCACCTCCCCCTGAGGGGGAAACAGCCTTACCAGGCCATAGAGGAAGACAATGCAGCCACTCCTGGTGAGATCTTTCAAGTTAGGTGTCTTACATGAAGACGCACCCACATAACTGTTATGTATGTGCAGAGACTGGATCTGTTTGAGATTATTTCTTCAGCAACTGCAATCCTTCCAGAAAGTCTTTGCTGTGAAGGGATGAGTTTCAAAGTACAAAATGAAAGTAGTGAATTAGTTCCTTAACATTTTCTCTATTTCTGGAGTAAATGCAAGTTTAGTAAGGGATATGGCTTAGTGTAGTATCATTTATCTGGCATGTCCAAGATTTGGCATACATTTCTACCACCAATACCCAAAATGGAGGTATAATTTTAGAACTATTATTACCTAGATATTTTAATGTAATTTATGGAAAATTATATTAATAAATTTACTTAAAGTACAACTTAGTATTTTATGGGAAGCCCTTGCCTCAGATTCATCTAAAATTGAAAACATTTATATACTGTCTGTGACTAATGTTAAGGAATCATTAGATTTTTAACTACCTTTCTATTGAAATACTGCTAAGAAATTCATCACGAATAAAAGTTTTCCGAGAACACTAGTAATTAAAAATTAAAACTGAACCTGTCATGTAATTTCAACTATAAAAGAACATAATAAAAGATACAACACCTGCTAAAGCAAATAAGGGAGGAACAGCATTGCCAGGCCACAGAGGATGTCAGTGCAGCCAGTCCTGATGAGACCTGATAAGCTAGGGTCAGATGGAAAGGGAAAAGGAACTCCCTTATCAGTGGACTCGGAGAGGGGAATGGAAGGAGATGAGGGAGGGAGGGTAGGATTGGGAGGGAATGATGGAGGAGGCTACAGCTGGGATAAAAGTGACTAAACTATAATTAACATAAAAATAAAAATTTAATTAAAGATTTCTGGCCAAGAGAGATTATGCCTTAGCAAGCAAGAACATTTGCTTCTCTATAAGAACTATGAAGTTTGGTTCCTACCATTCATTTGTGAAGCTCAAAAGCAGTTGTAGGACCAGCTACAGGAGCTATGAGGTCCTTTTCTTCCCATAGCTGTGCACAGATACATGCATATAAACACCACACACACACACACACACACACACACACACACACACACACACACACTGAATAATAAAATAAACTCTAAATATCTGTCCAGCATTTGGAAATATGATGGGTATCAGTTTTATGTAAATTTTACAAGAGCATATTCTAAAGAGATTGGCCTACTACAATGTTTTAAACAGGATCAGTGTAACATTGTTGGCTTGTTGATTTACATGTCTGCTAATGTATTTATAATACTAGAGCAATAGTAAATGGTTATTGAAAAGTTATGGTCATGGAAGTGCTAACTGTCCCTAGATATAAAATCATTTTATTTAAATACAAATGTTTTTTCCAGGACACAATAATTCTTTTCAGGTCAAATCATGACTTGAACTGAGTAATAATAAATGGTTTACATATATTTAATCTTTAGTTTGTCATTTTGAAATTATACATTTTCAATGTGATTAATAATCATAGACATAATTTATAACAGAAAGTCTAAAAAATATTTTGAGGAGTTATGTCTGTGAATTGTAAATATCAAACTGATTCATGCCTATGAATTCAGGCTACACTTATTATAAGCATCAAATGTGGCAAAATATTATAATTTGTCTTAAGTGTTGTATTTTCTAATAAACATATATTTATTATAGATCTTAATAAGGCTAATTTTAAACTATTATGTGATTAATTTTATATTTGTCAATTATTTTAATCTTTGCAAAAGATATTGTACAGCATAATAAATTGTGATGCAACTTGTCAATTTTATGGTTAAAAGACTATAAATACTACTTGATACTGTATTGTTTAAGTCATTTCAATTTCAGAAAATTTATCGTATAATTTTTAAAGTAAAATCAAACTCTGAGAAATAAATTTCAAAAATAATTATCCATAGCTCTTCTCAAAAATCATACTAATTTAAAATGTATGGTGATATTCCTCTACGGACTATCTTATTTATTTAGTACGCTCAGTTTTCTTTCTGGGCATGCATTGCTAAAACACTGATGTTTCATGAGCATCTTAGACTTATCCTGTTGCCAGATTTTCATAGGCAATGAAGATGGGAGGGTTTTTGTTTGTTTGTTTGTTTTGTTTGATGAGTTTTAATAATGACTTATAATCATCTTTTTTTTTCTCTTCCTAAAAATTTAAAATTGGATATCTAGTGTTTTCTCAAATGTATGCTACTAAACTACTGTATATTAAATTGTATCTTGAACTTTTAGTTTACTGTGATAGATGATCCTATGATTATATCTGGTGACATGTGTTCACTATCATGCTCAAAGATAATTCCTTCCCATGGGCGGGCATGGGAACGTTAGCAGGCCTTCTGGTGTTGGTCTCCTTGGTTTGCCTGTGTACCATAAAAGCTAAAATGTTACGCTCAGGATGCAAGGCTAAGCACTGCACTCAGGGTCAGCCGCTTAGGACCCAGAGAAGAGCATGTCTGATTGCATGCGGGTTGATACCCCAGGTCCCGCCTCTGAGAAAAAGGTATTGGAAGGGTCTGATGCTCTTTGGGTGGTTGACACCTAAATGAACATCAGTACAAAGTCCCAATTTATTTCTAATATCAGAGATCAGACCTCTACTCTTACCTGATGCGTCTAAAACAAAAAGGGGGAACTGTAGAGAGCTGCAGAATGCTGTGCCTTAAAGATGGAGCTGGTTTCCGCCTTCCACCTTCCCGATGGTGAGTGCTCTCTGTCACGAACAATTCCACATTTGGCTAAGGCTCAGGATCTGGCTTGCTTCCATGTATGTGGACCTATCTGCATTGCCCACATGGCACGCCTGGGTTGGCTACCCAGAGGCTATTTAAGCTGTGGGCTGGCTTTCCCCAGGGTCAGATGATTGTTCAAGGTTCCTGAATAAACTGCATTGAAAAAAAAAAAAAGATAATTCCTTCCATGATGCTATTAGCCCTTCATTATTTTCTACTATTCATTAAATTTTGTCACCAAAACTCTTGAGCAGTTTTTCTTACGTGTCTGTAGGGCATCTACATGAGTTATCCCATCACTTGTCTTCTGCAGTTTTTCTCCAAAATACTGTTTTGTTTTGTTTTTATCAGATTTTTTTACGTTCTTTTTTATTTTTATTTTTATTTTTATTTTTTTCTTATCAGTTACATTTTATTAACTCTGTATCCCAGCTGTATCCCGCTCCCTCATTCCCTCCCAATCCCACCCTCCCTCCATCATCTCCTCCCTGCCCCTTTCCAAGTCCACTGATTGGGGAGGGCCACCTCCTCTTTCATCTGACCCTGTTTTATCAGGTATCTTCAGGACTGGCTCCAAAGTCCTCCTCTGTGACCTGGCAAGCCTGCTCCTTTCTTGGGGAGTGGGGAGGTCAAAGAGCCTACCATTGAGTTCCTGTCAGAAATAGTGCCTGTTTCCCTTACTAGGGAAAACCAATTGGTTAATGAGCTACCACAGGCTACCTCCGAGCAGAGGTTCTAGGTTATATCCATACATGGTCCTTGGTTGAATGTCAGTCTCAGAAAAGACCCCTGTGTCCAGATATGTTTGGTCCTTTTGGAGCTCCTATCCTCTCCACGTCATACTAACTCCCCCTACTTTCTTATGATTCCCTGCACTCAGCTGAAGGTTTGGTTATGAGTCTTAGTATCTGCTTTGATATACTGCTAGGTAGAGTCTCAAAAATACTGTTATCTGTTATCTCCAACAGGTACACAGAAAGAGAACACCTTCAAATTTTCTTTCTCACTATTATTGGCAAGAACATTTGAATTCATTTTGACATTTAAACTCAGCTTTTGCACTATGAACAGCAAATAAAAGGGTCTTAGAAAGACAGGAAATAAAGAAAGGAAATGAAGGAGGAAGTAAAGGAAGCTGAATGTGCGGGAGTGGGAGGCACACACTAAACAGTAAGTATTGGTTTGGCAACATACTGGAAGACTTCTATTGATACCTCAACAATCAGTGTTGATGTGATGGCTTATCTTGGTTGTCATCTTTACATACCTAAGAAGAGGGACCCTCAACAGAGAAATTGCTTCTATCAGATTAGCCTCTAAACATATCTGAGGGTCATATTCTTAATTTTTAATTGATGTTAGAAGGCCCATTTCACAGTCGGTTGTACCAATTCTAGGCTTAGACTTTATAGAACATATACCAAATGTCTTATCAAGACTGCCTATATTGTTCTCCTCTGTGGCCTGGCAAGGCTGCTTCTCTCTAAGGGGGGCAGTGCTCAAAAAGCCTGCCACTGAGTTCATGTCAGAGACAGTCCCTGTTCCCCTTACTAGGAAACCCACTTGGAGATTGAGCTGCCATGGGCTACATCTGAGCAGGGGTTCTAGGTTATCTCCATGAATGGTCCTTGGTTGGAGTATCAGTCTCAGAAAAGAACCATGTGCCCAGGTTTTTTGGTTCTGTTGCTCTCCTTGTGGAGCTCCTGTCGTTTCCATGTCCCACTATCTCACCCTTCTTTCACAGGATTCCCTGAACTCTGCCCAAAGTTTGGTTAAGAATTTCAGAATCTGCTTTGATCCACTGCTGGATAGAGTCTTTCAGAGACCCTTTCTGTTAGGCTCCTGTCCTGTTTCTTGTTCATCCCGTTTGTCTTTCTGAGTGAGGATTGATCATCTTACCCAGGGATCTCCTTATGCTTAGTTTCTTCAGGTGTATGGATTTTATTATGTTTATCCCATATTGTAACTAGTCCTGATTAGACCTGATAAGCTAGGGTCAGATGGAAGGGGAGGAAGACCTCCCATATAAGTGGACTTGGAGAGGGGAACTGGGGGAGATGAGTGAGGGAGTTTGGGAGTGGGAGGGCATGAGAGAGGGAGCTAGAGCTGGGACACAAAGTGAATAAACTGTAATTAATATAAAAAATAAAAATTTAATTTAAAAAATAGTAAATGTGAACCAGCAAGCAAGCGGAGATCTTTCTATGGTCTCTGCTTCAGTTCCTGCCTTCAGGTTTCTTCCTTGTGTCCCTTCTAAGCATTCTCTCAATGGTGGAGTGTAATCCTTCCTCCTCAAGCTGACTTTGGTCAGGGTTTTAGCACAGGCAGAATTTCCACTGCTGTGCAAAAAAAATATCAAATGAAACAAAACCAAACCAAACCAAACACCATATCAAAAGTAACTTGGGGAGCAAAGAATTTATTCCCACTTATAAGTCTTAATTTTATACTCCATTACTGTGGGTAGTGGGCAGGAACACATCCCAGGGTTGGGCATAGGAACAGAGGCCAAGTTCACTGTTTACTGACTTGTTCCTCATGGCTTCTTCAACCTGTTTTTTATACTGAAGGACCACCTACCAAGAATTAGTACCACTCAGTGGTTTGAACCCCATTTCTCCCATCAATCATTAATCTAGATAAGTCACTGCAGACTTGCCTACAGTCAAATTGATGAGGGCATTTTCTCTATAGAGTTTCCTTTTATCAAACAACCCTTAAGTCATCAAGTTGACAAAAACAACATCAATAACCAGGCCAGAAAGAATTAGAAAACAGTTGCTGTCTTAGTACTCTTTGGGAAATCCCATTAGGGAACCTGTAGGGGTTCAAAGAATTTATAGGTTCTCACTAACTATAGCTCAGAAGGTTGTTAGCCTCTTCAGGTTCTTAAGTACACAGCTACTGGCCTGAATTTTAACCTTTGAGATAAGTGAAAATGTTCCAATTTTAGCATCCTTTGACAGAGTTTTGAGTTGCTGATCATTTCTGCTGTTTGGTTTTAGATTGGGAATACTCACACTGATACAACTTGGAAGTTGAAATATGATGGAATTTAAGCTTAAGACCTAATACTGTGGCTAGAGAGATGACTCAGCAGTTAAGAGCTCTAGCTTTGCAGCATGAAGACCAGATTTCATTTACCAGTATCCAGGAAATGAACACGATTGTTTTCTTTCACATGCCTGCAATTCCAGCCTTGAAAGATGCCAAGACAGCAAGATTGCTGAGGCGTGCTGGTTGTCAGCCTTATTAAACGCTTGTGGTCCAGGTTCCATGGGAAACCCTATCCCCAAAGGCAGAGAAAGGTACAGGAAGTACCTGCAGCTTTCTGCCCTCAACATTTATAGGAAACTTGCACACTTACAAACACACTATTTTCTTTTTTAATTTAGGTTTTTGAAAGATCTATACAATATATTGGCGTCATGATCTTAAACACTATCATTGTATATAACCACACTTTTTCTAAGTTTTCAGTATAAGTTAGTCTTTAGAAAGGAGTAATAGCTCAAAAGAGTAGACTGTTATAATTTAATTATATTTAATTATTAATATAAAATGCTTTATAAATTATCAGATATGATACATGCACTAGAGATAACTTGTGGAATCATATTTTTCTATTTGTAGCTGATTAGATAAAAAAGAATTATAATTCATTTTAAACTAACTGTGAATAAATGAATAACTGGACTGAGAGACATTGAAATAGTAATAGTTGAATTTACATATTCAGAATAAAGTCAAATACTAATAGAATATTGATAAGATATCTCCAAGAATATCTGCATATTTTAGTAAGTATGGTCATATCAAAGTGTTGTTAGTCTGATTTGAATTAAACTTGGATTAATCATTCTAGTTAATTAAGATTGTTTGTTCTCCTTGATTACTAGATAGTTAGGAAACTAAATAGATACTACTAGATCTTGTAGAAATTATATTCTCTTTTACAATGCTCATTTCTTAGCCACTGTGACAACTGCTTTCTGTTTGTTTTAATGTTCTATACATTTGTGTCAAAGAGATTTTTTGGGACATCCTAATATTTTGAACACGGATATATTTTATTTGCCTAGCCAAAAAAGTACTTGGGAATGTAATCAAGCACTAACAGCAACTCTAGTAAGTAAATAATTTCATTTTAGAGCAAGAAAAGCTCATTTATAATCCAGCTAACATCAACTTTTGATGCAATTTGAAGATGTTATGTGTCCAAGGATTATATTTTGGAATTTGATATATAGTTATTATATTAAATGATGAGTGTTTACACATCAAATGACACCACTGAGCTTAAAGATGCACTAAAATATAATATGAACTGTTAATCACAGCACATTTTTCTTAAGTGTGATTTGAAACATAAGAGATTTATACACAGATATTCTGGTCTCTACATTTAGACTGAGTATCTTCTATAAGAAAAAGCTTCATATGAAATAAGGTTGAATCATCAACAATTATCAATAACCTTTAGTAATGTTCAAATCACATTTACTGAAAACAATGACAATCATTTAAATCAATTCAGAGTTCCTAAAAATGATCATGTCTTCATATATATATATATATATATATAACACATATGCACACACACGTATATATATATAGTATATATATGTAGACATAAGTTTATGTTTTAAATTTTCTTTTTAGTATTACTGCATTAATATGTTGTGAAGTGGTATGACCTAAATTTGAGATTTAGTCAAGAAGCTATTGTAAAAATTATTTGATAAAATGAACATAGAGTCAACAGCAAGGAAGTGTCAAGCATACTAAAGATACCAGTGAGTTTCTACAAGATATATTAATTGGCAATAAATTTACATATATATATATATTTAAGATATCAATACAATGATACCAATACCTAAATGAGCAAGCAACCAAACATTTATATGTACTTTTTGTAACATTTGGGTTAACACTACTTCCTGAAATGTTAGCGTGTCTTTAGTTGTTTGGAGAGTTGGCTTAGCCATTACAATCACATACTGTCTTTCAGAGAAACCACATTCCATTCCCAATATCCATGCCAGGTGGCTTATAGCCACCTCTAACTACAGTTCACAGCATCAGACACCTATGTAAACATACACTCCCACACATACATACACAAAATTTAAAAACTAAAATAAGTCTTAAAAACAAGCATCCTAAAAGCTCATTGTTTAATCAGCACAATTAAAATTATTAAATCTCTTCAAATAAAACTTCACTTGGATCAAGGATTTTAGAATTATTTATCAAACAAAGCAAAACTTGTTGAATATTTGATATTTTGCAATCACCTTTCATCTAACCAATATGGTCTGGCAGAGAAGATAAAACAGTTGATGTTTGACATCTGCTTCCCATCATCCGTCACTCTGTCTATTGACTAGTGACTGAGGCACTAACATGGAGTGGACAAGTAAGAAACTGTCCCAATCGCTAGAATGGAGCAGAGTTGGCATAGTCCTAAGAATTATGAACTAATGAGAAAGGCACAGACTCGAGGCTAAGTAGGTCCTTTCTCCGTATGCCCTTTTTGAATCTATGATCCAATAAGTATAGCTGATTACACCCAAGGCAACCTTTCATTATAAATTGAAATCCTTAGTGTGTGGAGAGTTGTGGGAATGCATGAATATGAACTGCCTCATGCAAAGATAAACACCCACTGTCATAACAGCATTAAATGAGGCTTTAAAGACTCTGGGTTACATGTTAGCAGCAAAGCGTTTTCTGCTTTCTTCTTTCGGTCCTTGTAACCCTGAGCTTATACATCAAATGCCTGGCAGAAGGTGTTTGAAGGGCTGTACTTCAGAGAGAACTGGATCAATAGAGGGTTCATAAATATTGTTAATCTTTCAGGATTTACATTTTTTGTTCAAGTCAGCCTTTCCCCAATGAATATAATTACTGTAATTTTTTTTTTTACAACTAACTTTTATAGTACTTATTTGTAAGGAAAACACATCTCTTATTTTGTGGTTATGCTTTTTAACATTTTGAAATGTTTCAATGTAATTTTGGCTATTGGTGATACAACATACACTTGGACACGGAAACACTTTTTTTTTTTCTGTAGAAAAGCCAACTTTATGTAATAGTGACACAATTAATATTTCTATATAAATAACTAAAAAATTGATATGGCTGTTTAAATATAATACAATTTAACTCCAATCATGGAGGAATTTGATGTCTTTGTCTTCCATGTACACCTGCATTCTTATGTGCTCCTCCCTACATAATTAATAATAAAATTATTTTGTTAACATTGCAAATTAAAATATCTGACTTGTTTATCTCTTAGAGCTGTCACCATGTTTTTTTAAATTATATTTTTTACACTTTATTCACTTTGTATCCCCCATAAGTCCCTCCCTCCTCCCCTCCTGAACCCACTGTCCCTCCCCCTTCTTCACGCATGCCCCTCCCCAAGTCCACTGATAGGGGAGGTTCTCCTCTCCTTCCTTCTGATCTTATTCTATCAGATCACAACAGGAGTGGCTGCATTATCATATGCTGTGGCCTGGTAAGACTGCTCTCCGCTCAGGGGAGGTGATCAAAGAGCAGGCCAATCAGATTATGTCCGAGGCAGTCCCTCTTCCCATTACTATGCAACCCATTTAGACACTAAACCGCCCTGGATTACATCTGTGCAGGGGTTCTAGGTTATCTCCTAGGTTATCTCCATGCCTGGTACTTGGAGTATGGGTCTCTGAGAAGAGCCCTGTGTTCAAATTTTCTGGTTCTGTTGCTCTCCTTGTGGGGTTCCTGACCTCTACATAACCTACTAATTTCCACTTCTTACATAAGATTCCATGCACTCTGCCCAACAGTTGGCCATAAAGTCTCAGCATCTGCTTTGATAGTCTGCAGGGTAGAGTCTTTCAGAGGCCCTCTGTGGGAGGCTCCTAGGTTGTTTCCTGCTTTCTTCTTCTTCTGATGTCCTTCCTCTTTGCCTTTCAGGATGGGGATTTTAGTCAGGGTCCTCTCTCTTGATTAGTTTCTTTAGATGTACAGATTTTAGTAGGTTTATCCTGTAAGTCTATGAGTGAGTATATACCGTGTGTGTCTTTCTGCTTCTGTGATAGCTTACTCAGGATGATCTTTTCCAGGTCCCATCATTTACCTGCAAATTTCATGATTTCCTTATTTTTCATTGCAGAGTAATACTCCATTGTGTAGATGTACCACAATTTCTGCATCCAATCTTCACTTGAGGAGCATCTGGGCTGTTTCCAGCTTCTGGCTATTACAAATAAGGCTGATACAAACATGGTTCAGCAAATGTCTTTATTGTGTACTTGAGCCTCTTTTGGATATATGCCCAGGAGTGGTATGGCTGGATCTTGAGGAAGCGCTATTCCTATTTATCTGAGAAAGCATCAAATCGATTTCCAGAGTGGTTGTACATGTTTACATTCCCACCAGCAGTGGAGAAGGGTTCTCCTTTCTCCACAACATGTATTGTCACTTGAGTTTTTCATCTTGGCCATTCTGATGGGCGTAAGTGAAATCTCAGGGTTGTTTTGATTTGTATTTCCCTGATGGCTAATGAGGTTGAGCATTTCTTTAACTGTTTCTCTGCCATTCAATATTCCTCTACAGAGAATTCTCTGTTTAGCTCTGATACCCATTTTTTAATTGGATTACTTGGTTTGCTGCTTTTCAGCTTCTTTATTTCTTTATATATGCTGGATATTAGCCCTCTGTCAGAGAAAGGGTTAGTGAAGATTCTTTCCCAATCTGTAGGCAGTCATTTTGTTTTGATGACGGTGTTTTTTGCTTTACAGAAGCTTTTCAGTTTCATGAGGTTCCATTTATTGATTGTTGATCTTAGAACCTGTACTGTTGGTGTTCTGTTCAATGTGCCAATGAGTTCTAGGGTATTCCTCACTTTTTTTTCTACCCAATTTAATGTGTCTGGTTTTCTGTTGAATGACAGCATATGTACAGATAAGCAAGAGCACAGAGATTTGCTGATATTATTGCTAATAAAATATTTAACATTCTTTTTTGATGGGTTTTAGTGGATCTTCAGAGTTCAAGGTACTGGTACTGTGTTTATGTTATATACCTGAGTTCTCAAAGGCCTTCTATGCGCAGTTATTAATGCGTGGTTCACAAATATATTGTAGGTAGGAACATAATTGTTAGCATTGCACTGATTAAAAAAATCAAATCAAAAAGCCAATTGAGTTGCTCACCAGAATTCCAGGACACATTGGGATTTTAAATTTCACAACTTTCCTATAGAAATTTTTAAATAACTATCTCTGCTCAGGGTGAGGGTGGAGGGCCACATGTTTAAATACAGAAGCCCTTATGTAGTAAGATACAATTGAAAAGAGAAGTAAATATTAAACTGAAATTATCTCCTCACCTACTGTCTGACCCTAGCCTATTGGGTCTCATCAGGAATGGCTGCATCATCTTCCTCTGTGGCCTGGCAAGGCTGCACCCCCTACACCAGGGGGAGGTGATCAAAGAGCCAGACACTGAGTTCATGTCAGAGACAGTCCCTGCTCCCCTTACTAGGGAACCCAGGTGGAGACTGAGCTGCCTACCCTTAACAGTGGACTAGGGAGATGGTATTAGGGGGAGAAGAGGGAGGGACGGTAGGACTTGGAGGAGGTGAGGGAAGGGGCTGAAGCCAGTATACAAAGTGAATAAATTTTAATAAATAATAACAAAATTGAAAATTAAAAAAATTATCTCAATATTTATAATATATCTCCACATCCCCACCTGCTTGTTTTCTCTTTTAGTTTGAAAAAATATGACATTTCTGAAATGTAGATTGCTTCTCTGTGTAAAAGTATATATGTGTTCACATGAAAATATAGATAAATACACACAAGTTAGACAGAGTCAGATAATAAAGAACAGAAAAAGGATTGAGATACATAAGTGAGTCCTAAGGACTGAGATATATATGTTATATTCCTATGGACTGAGAAACACAAGTTATATTCTGAGCAAGTTGCATTTTATTTTAGTTGCTTATATTCTCTAAGCCTAAGTTTATTCATCTGTAATATAAATTGCTTTCATTCTCTAAGGCTGATCCCTCTTTGAGCTTTCTGTGTCTCCGTTTCTGTCCAAGCCTGTGTTGAGGATAGATAAATGTCCATGAATATATATTAAAACTCATTTCATTCTCTGACTGGGTTCAGTGTATTGTTCAATAAAATATTTTAATGTTTAGGTACAGTCTTTTCATCAAAATTAACGTAGTTTTATAACAGACAGGCTGTTCGGATCATGCTTACAGTGGCTTTGTTTACTGGGGTTTTAAAATTGTCATCCTTTAGGCTAGGGAAATAGCTTAGCAGTAAAAGTAAAAGCCCCAAAGAGGCTTGATCCTTATCAACACAGAATATTCCCCAACTGCTTGTTATTCATAAATTAGCACCTAAAACTTCAATGTCACAACACATTTAGGTTACATTCTATACTGAATATGATTAAATTTCCAAGTGAAAGTGTAAGTAGAAGTCACTGATACACAAATTACTTCATTTTAAAAAACTCAAATATAGACCACTCAAAGGAGCCAGCATTTCTCTGAAACTGCTAAACTAATGAACTATTCCTCTATTACTATTTACTTAGAAATTACAATGGTTGGATTATATTCTTGGCTTATGAGGTACCAAAATTTTGTATCAAAATAAAGAAAAGAAAGATGAAAGAAATACATCCACTGGCACTTTTTCCCGAAATATTTCAGAGATGCATTGTTCCCAAAACATGGGTTTTCAGTTCAAATAATTTTGGAAAATGTTGACTCTCATCAGGAATGCACCTGCCATCTTATTTTTGGGCTTCCAGCTGCAAGAATGGAGGGGAAGTAATGAAGTTCCCACTTTAAGAAAGAGGAGCAGCATGACCCACAGTGCTCTTGTCTGTGGAGCACATATTTTACAGAACAAGAAGGGAACAAAATAGCTAAATATGATGAAAAATACTTAATTTAAAATAATTTTCTTTTTTACTATTCCAAGAAGGTTTCTGTTTCTTTTTACTAATTTCACCTTCGTTCAATTATTCTTTATGCTGTACTCACTTCAACAGAATTTTTACAGGAGCCTTGTTCCTCTGTCCCGGAGTTTGGAGGATGTCCCTGCACATATGAGACAGGGGTGACTGGTACACTGTGAGTGAAAGCAGAACAGTGTGAGGTCAGAGTTTTAGGAAAATGCCGGGTCTTGTGGGGTCTTGTCGAACTTGTTAAGGTGTGTTTATTTCAAATGGAGGGGTTTGCCACAAAACATTGACATAATCTTCCTGCAAAGATTGTTGTGGGTGCTGTTATGTAGATGTCATGGAATCTGCTGCTTAACTGCCTGCCTTGTTGACATCCCAGCGGCCCACAGATGTATCTGTGAGGCTGGATGGATTTTTCTGTGTCTTACTTTGTTTTGAAGATTAAATGAGGAAATTAATGTAAAATACTTCAAATCATTGGGAAAAATGAATGGCAAATAAAAACGTGCAGTGGATAATTGGAAATTATCCATTTTACTTATATAAATATAGACTAATTCTGTACAATTTGTTAAAGTATACATTTATGTTGCCAAATTCTATCAGTCTTGGAACTATAAAACTAGCAAGTAATGCCTTTTTATTGTTCTTATTCTCAGCCACTTTCATTGCTGCCTCTTTGTATGTTTGCCTTCTTTATTTAAACCTACAGCATATTTCTCTGGAAAAAAAAAAAAACTGTAATAATTGTCAACCCTCATTAAACACTTTCTTTGCTAGGAACTGTTGAAGTATATTTCGTTACTCTTTTTAACAACTCTTTAAATTGGGTTCTATTTTTTTTATTACCACTAAATTAATGAGAACATTAGAACACTAAAAAGCATAAAGGCATTTCTCAATTTCAGGCAGCCAGGAAGAAACAAAGCAGGGGATTTGATTCAGACTAAGACACAGGTATCTCACCCAGTTATCATTCGTTTTTTTCTAAATTCAGAGCTGAAAATCTATGAGCAGCCTCATTTTTCTGCAGGATTCCTGCTCTTAGAAAAGTCCAGACCCACCTCATATTTTCATTGCCCTTGATTCTTACATTATTCATCCTCTATTTCTTTAGCTCTCAGGCTTAAATGGTTCAAACCATGTTCTCATTCTTAGCGTATCTGAATATCTTTCCCAAACAACAATCTCACATATTTATTAGCTCATAATGTCTGTTTTTTTAACTCCTAAATTTTCTGTTCAAATAATGTTCAGTGTCCTAGCCAATAACAAACATATTCATGCTGAATATCATATGACAGATAAAATCCCAGTTCTTACGACACCACACAGCAAATTCCTCATCTTACTGTTGGGCACCACTCTTCCCTCTTCCAGTTTGCTGTATGTTTTCCTTTAAAAAGAAGTCTAATCAGTATAATCAGATAGAAACATTAGTAGATTCTAGAAAACAGGTGACCTAGCGTTGGTGATAATTCACATGCACCCACTTAATTAACAAGGCTGCTGATACAAAATTGAATATACAGTAATGCAAATCAGTTCATATGTATCTAGTTTTTAAACTTGTCCTTTTTATCAGCTCTAGTCATTGTTTTTATTCATATAAGTTTAAGAATTAAGTTGTCATTTTTCAAGAAAAAATGTTGGATTTTAATTTTGAGCACATTGACTATCAAGTACCATATTTTGGAGCAGTAAACAGTCGGCATCATTATTTTGGGAACAGTTTGTAGACTTTCCTAGAGAGTTTTGTGTAGTATGTATGTGTCCTCTAAGGGTTTGTTCCATTCTGTGTTAAAAGATTTTTCTTTTAAGTCAAAGTATCACTATTTGGAGATGATATGATAGTATAAATGAGTGACTCTAAAATTCAACCAGAGAACTTCTGTAGCTGATAAACATATTCACCAAAATGGTTGGATACAAAATTAATTTAAAAAAAAATTAGGACAGGAACGTACCACAGAGGCCCTCTGAAAGATTCTATCCAGCAGGGTACAAGAAATCCTATGAAAGAAGGGGAAGATAGTGAGACCTGGAGAGGACAGGAGCTCCACAAGGAGAACAACAGAACCAAAATATCTGGGCACAGGGGTCTTTTCTGAGACTGATATTCCAACATGGACTATTCATGGTTATAACCTAGAACCCCTGCTCACATGTAGCTCATGGCAGATCAAAATCCAAGTGAGTTCCCTAGTAAGGGAAACAGGGACTGTCCCTGATATGAAATCAGTGGCTGACTCTTTGACTCCCACCCACAGGGGTGGAGCAGCCTTGCCAGGCCATAGAGGAGGACAATGGAGCTAATCCTGATAAGACCTGATAAGCTAGGGTCTGTTGGAGGGGAGGGGGGCATCATTCATCAGTGGACTTGGAAAGGGGTACAGGAAGAAGTGAGGGAGTGGGAAGAAGTGAAAAGAGTAGGATTGGGAGGACATGAGGGAGGGGGTTACAGCTGGGATACAAATGAATAAACTGTAATTAATATAAAAAATAAAAATTTAATAAAAAATTAGCCTTTCTGTATATAAAAGTCAACAATGTGAGAAAAATAGGGAAACAACACATTTCACAGTAACAACAAATAAAATAAAGTACCTTGGTGTGACTCTAACTAAGCAAATAAAAGACTTGTGTGAAAAACAAAACAAAACAAAACAAAAAATTTTGAGTCTATGAAAACAGAAATTAACGATGGAAAGATCTCCCATGCTTGTGGATACATAAGGCTAACATAATGAAAATGGCTATCCTACCAACAGCAATCTATTGATTCAATGCAATTCCCATCAAAATACCAACAAAGTTCTTTACAGACTTTCAAAGAATAATTCTCAACTTCATATACAGGGGGAAAGAAATAGCCAAAACAATCCTGTACAATAAAAGAACTACTGGAGGTATCTCACTCCAAGATTTCAAGCTGTACTATAGAGTAACAGTGGAAAAGGCAGCATGGTACTGGCATAAAAACAGAGTGGTGGATCAATGAAATCAAATGCAAGGCCCAGAAATAAATCCACATTCATACAGATACCTGATTTTTGACAAAGAAGCCAAAACTATACAATGGAAAAAAAGACAGAATCTTGAACAAATGGTACTGGTCTAACTGGATGACTACATGTAGAAAAATGTAAATAGATTCATATTTTTCACCCAGCACAAAAGTAAAGTCCAAATGGATCAAAAATTTTAAAATAAATCCAGAAACACTAACTTTGTTAGAAGGAAAAGTAGGGAAGAGCCTTGAACACGTTGGCACAGGAAACAACTTTCTGAACAGAACACTAAGAACTCAGGCTCTAAGATAAACAATCAATAAATGAGACATCATGAAGTTGAAAAGCTTCTGTAAATAAAAGGACATGGTCAACAGAACAAACTGAGAGCCTAAAGTCTGAGAAAATATCTTTATGAACACTACATCTGACAGAGGGCTAATATCCAATATATATATATATATATATATATATATATATATATATATATATATACATATATGTGTGTGTGTGTGTGTGTGTGTGTACATGGTGTGTGCGCATGATTACTATAATTTCAAATAAAAACGTAATTCTTTAGGCCTGTATAAAATAATTAAACAAGACAAGGTACATTTTTTTTCCAAACCATGAGCCAAAAAGAAAAACATAAAAGAAGAGTAGCAAAGCTGTTCTTTCTGGAGTTCTTGCAATTTTCCTCTATTGTCCTTGTCCATGGCCAGCATATAGCAGACAAACAACACACAGATGTAGTTTTCAGATTTAGATAATCAACAACTCAGAGCAAATTGCAGAAATGTGATTTAAAGTTGAAACACAACTTAAGAGTTAGCATGGATAATTACATTGACATCAATTCAATTAACAACAGAATGAAATCAGAAAAAAAATGATTTGAATTTTGGCAAAATACAAAACTTAAAAGAACAGCATAATAAATGAATAAACAAACAAACAAAGAAATGCTTATATTTTTAAACGGAGTAAAACCAGGAGGGGAAGGGCTTCAAGATGGCGGTGACCAGTGCGCGATCCGAAACTGCAAAACCGGTGACTGGATGGGCTGGCAAAGCCAGTGCATCGACTCTCATGCTTCCTGGGCTAGAGGGGAGGTACAGATTGGATCCAAGACACACACACAAGATGTTTATCCCCTGTGAACATCTCTGGCGTCTGAGAGTGGCGAACTATTTACTCCTTTCCACTTTCAGCTGCACCTTCCCTTGCTCCTCTTGCTCCTCTGGCACAGCAGCTATTGGGAGTACATAACCCCAGGTAAAGTACTGGACACCCCCTTACTCTAAAGGCCAAACAGGGGATCCAAATCTGAGAGCAGAAAACTGTGGGCTCTCTGAGATTACCGCATACACCTGTGAGTGAGGGTATGTGCCTTCTAACATTAAACCTGTTAGAAGAAAAAATGGGAAAGAGCCTTGAACTCATTGTCACCTGAGTCAGCTGGGGAACAGAATACCAAGAGCAGAGGTTCTATAATAAACAGTAAATAAACGGGACCTCATGAAACTGAAAAGCTTCAATAAAGCAAAGGACACTGTCAGCAGAATAAAATGACAGCCCACTGACTGGAACAGAATCTTCACCAAAACTTTATTTGACAGAGGGCTAATATCCAGAATATATAAAGAAGACAAGATGTTAAAAAGCAAAACAAGTAATCCAATTAAAAAATGGGATACAGAAGATTGATCATCTTATCCAGGGTCCTCCTTCTTGCTTAGCTTTTTTAGATGTACAGATTTTAGGATATTTAACTTATATTATATATATAATATCTACTTATAAGTGAGTATATACTGTGTGTGTCATTCTGCTTCTGGGATACCTCACTCAGGATGATATTTTCTAGATCCCAGCATTAGCATGAAAATTTCATGATTTCCTTGTTTTTCATTGCTGAGTAGTATTCCATTGCGTAAATGTACCGCAATTTCTGTATCCATTCCTCCATTGAGGGGCATCTAGGATGTTCCGAGGTTCTGACTATTACAAATAAAGCTGCAACAAAAATGGTTGAACAAATTGGAAGAGAAAATGGGAAATAGGACAGAGAGACTCTGAAAGACTGGACCCAGCACTATATCAAAGCATATATATATATATATATATATATATATATATATATATCAAGAAATTAAACACCAGCAAACTAGTTAATCCAATTTAAAAATGTGGTACAGAGGTAAACAGAATTCTCAACAGAGGAATATCAAATAGCAGAGAAACACTTAAAGAAAAGCTCAATGTCCTTATCATCAGGACAATGCAAATCAAATCGATTCTGAGATTCTATCTCATTCCCATCTGAATTGCTGAGATCAAAAATTCAAGTGACAGTACATGCTAGAGCACATGTGGAAAAAGTGGAATCCTCCTTTATTGTTGGTGGGAATGTAAACTTGTACCATCACTTTGGAAATCAATCTGGTGCTTTCTGAGAAAACTGGGAATAGTGCTACCTCAGGAGCAGCTAAACCACTCCTGGGCATATACCCAAAAGATACTCAACCACACAACAAGGACATTTCCTCACTTAGATTCAGAGCATCTTTAGGCATAATGGCCAGAATCTGGAAACAACATAGATGTTCCTCAAAAGAAATTACAGAAATTGTGGTATGTTCACACAATGGAATACTACTCAGCTATTAAATCAAGGAAATCATGAAATTTTCAGGCAAATTCATAGAACTAGTAAATATCATCCTAAGAGAGGTAACCCAGAAGCAAGAAGATAGTCATGGTACATACTCAGTTATAAGTGTGTAATAACCATTTAATATAGGATAAACATACTAGAATCTACATATCAAAGAAGCTTAAGAATAAGCAGGACCCTAGGAAGATGCTTAATTTTTATTCAGAAGGAAAAACAGAATAGACACTGGATGCAGTAGAAGAGAGAGAGCAGGATGGGAGCCAACTACAGGTGTCCTCTAAAAGAGTCCAACCAGCAGTATTAAAGCAAATGTAGAGACACATAGCCAAACTTTGGAGAGAGAGCAGAGAGTCTTATGGAAAAGGAGGTAGAATGACATGGACTGGACAGGAACTCCACAAGGAGAACAAAAAAGCAACAATATCTGGCCAGGGGTGGCTGTAGAAACTGAAGCATAGTAAACAACATTCATAGAGAGGACCTAGACCCCCTGCTCAGATGTAGCCCATGGGCATCTCAGTCTCCATGTTCCCTAGTAAGTTCCCTAGTAAGTGGAGAGGAGACAGTCTCTGACATAAATGTGGTTCCCTGCTCCTTGTTCACATCACCTTGGTGGGGCGACCTCACAGAGGAAGAGGATCCATGCAGTCCTGATGGGACCTGATAGGCTAGGGTCAGACAGTAGGGGAGAAGGACCTCTCCTATCAGTGGACTAGGGAAACAGGATAAGGGAGGAAGAGCGAGGTAGGGTGAGACTCGGGGGAAATAATGTTGGGTCTACAACCAAGATACAGAGTGAATAAATTTAAATAATAATAATAATAAATATAGTTTCACAATTTTAGATCATCTATTTTTGTTTCATTATCTCTTGACATCTTGCAAATTATGCTACTTCATGCTTCCATTATTTATCAACTTAAATATACCAGTGCACTCCAAGCATCCCACCATGAGAGGATTATAACATCACCAAATACCAATCTTTACTCTGTGCCCGTTTTTTCATAGTTGTATCTAATTCTACATATGATGCTACTTATTGTTCATTTATGTATAGACTATTTTCCCTCTCCTGTGGTAGCAGGGACTAGAAACCCAGAAACAAGTGTGATTTGTCTATTACGCGTCAACGTTAGATAATTATGAGCTACCTACATGTTTTCCCCCAAACATCATCTAGGTTTTCTATACTGGGTTTTAGTGATAACATTAACATTTATCATTAGAAACTGATTCTTTCTTTCTTTCTTTCTTTCTTTCTTTCTTTCTTTCTTTCTTTCTTTCTTTCTTTCTTTCTTTCTGTTCCTCCTGTCCCTGATGAAGTCACAGCATCATTTCTGTGAGTTCATAACTGAAAAGACCTATCAGCTTTCTTTTGTTCCTTATTTGCTCTTGGGATTTTTAAGTCTTCAAAATCCCATAAGTCTAATGCTATGAATGCATAAATAAGTAAATAGATACCTTTATTTTTTATTTATGTGTATGGCATTCAATAATACAACCACATATCCAGACTTCTTTATTATCATGACATTTTTTTGAGTTTTTGCATGTATATAATTACTCAATCACAATGAGCTCCATATCATTTACTTAGTCTTGTACATCATTTTCCCAATACATCATTCCATTCTGAGCAAATATTCCACTTTATAATTTCAGGTCTTTTAAGAATTGTATAGTCTACATTTCAGAGACTAAAATCATGCAAAATTTGTTTTTCTAAGTAGGTATGTGACAAGGGACCTTATATGGGGAGACATAACACATGCATCTATTTACCATAGATAGGAAGTCCACAACAGACCAAAAACTGACTGCCACCAAAGTCCAAATTGGTGATCCAATCAATGAATTGCATTGGGGATGAGGGAGAGGTGAATTAGAAGAGCAGAAATGACTCAAAGACAGCAGAGTCTCCAAAGCCTACCCAGGCATGGAAGATGTGTCAAAACGTCTGTTAACTCAAAGCACACTGAATGTCTGTAGGTAGCTCACGAGTTTGGAGAGTCCTGCCTAAGGGACTCAGTTGTTATAAACCTCTTTTAAGCAGCAAGTCTCTTCCCTGCTTCTTCCAGGCAGCTTGTCTGGCCTCAAAGTCTTTGCAGCATGGCTTGTCTGAGAGAGTCCCTCAGCAGTCTTTATTACTTACTTTTGGAAGAAGAAGCCTAGTGAGTCTGGTCTGTTTTAGAGATTTTTTTTTCTAAAGCAATTGGAGTTGTTTATCTTATAGATTAGTTGGCTACACTACAGAATAGAATGTTTCAGTCTTTTAGGACACAAATGACTATCATAAATTCTAGATTATTCCTTTTGAAAAACGTGTTTCTAGTTCCCAGTAAGCTCTAGTCAGTGGCATGTTGTTGTTCTTGTGTACACATGCTTTCTTTATTGTTATTAATATTATTTAGACTTTTTGTGATGAAAAAAATGTTCCCTGAGGTTCATTTACCACATTTTCTTTATGTGCAGAAAGGAATCTAGTTAAAGGGATAATATTAGTCACTTTGAATAGGGTCATGATGAGCAGTAGAACATAAATATCTCAATCTCTACTGTGATTTGACTGATTCACTTCTCTCTATATATACAGAACAGAAAATCTTTTGGTAGTTACGTTCTTACGTTTATGATAAAAGACAATAATGATGTGCAAACTGGACGAACTAAGGAACACTCCAACGAGTAACATGTAACTTTTGCTTCGCCTCAACCTGGAATAAAGGAAAAGAAGTAAAGATATAAAGTCTTCTGTCCTTGGGGATGTTGGTTTTGGCAGATTTGGAATAAGCAAGCTAATACTGGAGCCTTTGAAGTAATTGATCTGAGACTTCTGTGGCTTTGCCCCCTCAGTTAATACTGTGAATGGGGAGGGGTAGGGCAGAGTAGGACAGGGAGACATTATGGAAGCTTTCAGAAGTGTAGCTGGTAACATGCTGGTATTGTTGTTCACTTTGGCTGCTGGTATGAGTTTCAGTTATGTGTTACATATTTTTTCTAGTAGATTCTTGTAGATTTAACCTCAAAGTAACACACAGTAGTCATTCTTCTGTTTGAAAAAGTGGAAAATCTATAAATCTACTATTTTCCTCTTCAGAGGTTTTTCAATTACTCCATATGTATGCATGTGCGTGTGGTTGCATGTGTACAAGTTTATGGATATGGAGATAAAAAAATGAACATTGGATTTCTTCTTTAACAGCTATCCATCTTATGGTTTTATACAGAGTTTTACATGGAATACCGAGTTCGTGAATTGCCTAGAGTAGAGGGGCAACAAATGTCCTAGTTAGGGGTTTCAGTGCTGTGATAAAGCACCATGACCAAAATTCTCAGTTGGATTCTGTCTTCTCGGATGACTCTAGCTCAAGTCACCTTGACATAAAAATAGCTCCTAGCATAGCAAGCACTGGGATCCAGGTGTCTCTTTCTCCAAACCCTGGGACCACAAATGTGCCATCATGCCAAGATTTGACTTGTGTACTGGATATTAAAGAAAGGACCTCATGCTTTCTTGGCAAGCAGTGTGATATCTGAGGTATCACCTGTGTTCAGTGGATGGTCACTTCTGTCATAATGGCTGTGAATAATATGAGAAATTGACCACTATTATAACTTTGAAAGATTACACATCTTAATGATTAATTATCCTATGGGAACAAGAATCTTAAATGGTCTAACTCTGGGCAATTTGGGAAGTTCAAAGATCATAAGAATTAGCCTAAGAGGCCAACAGTTTCTTATAAAAACAATGGTTCCAGATATGGGGATTTTTCCTTGTAGATAAAGACATAAATCTAATCAGAATATGGTTTGGAGTTCAGATGGATTCAACAGGAGGTAAATCATGCCTGGTTCTTGAACTCCAGCCAGTTTCCTGGTCTCAGTGATGTTATGAATGACAGAAAAGAACCTATTACTTCCACTTTGCTAGAGTAGCACTAACCCATTCTAAACCATACCATCACACCCACAGATTAGGGGAGCCACCATCTCTCATCAAAGAAACTTCTGTTTATAACAAATGTAGACCATTCCCAAAAATCAAAACGAGACACAATGCAAAGGTCAATGAATCATGGGGAGCTCAGGCTCAAAATACATAATTGTTCTCACATCTATGGCCCAGAGAACATCATAGAAGAGGGAGCTAAAAGATTATAAGAGCCAAAATAACAAGTACACTACAAAACAGGCTCATGTAGAAATGACAGCTTGTACATTGTGGACAATAGCAATATCAACAAACATGTTAACAAGGAAAAGGAATATTTTATGGGAACTCTCCCACTAAGCAAAGTATTACAAGAACCTATTTATGGCTCAAAGTAGATGAGTAAGCTCCTCAAAAAGATGATCCCCTCAGTGGCTGTTCAATGAAGAGGGGTCAGCCCTAAAGTCATACACACAGAAACAGTAAAAATGTATATGGCTTCATGCACAGGTACACATACACACATGTACTCACATACATATAAAATATAATTAAAAATAAAAAAATCAAAGGCTATCATCCTGAGGAAACAGTGGGAAGATAATTTGAAGAATTCAAGGGAGAGTGACAGGGAGTGAGTAGAGGAAGTATAAGAAAAGGAGATATGATGTAATACTATTTCAATAAAAGCAGTTTGAAATAAGATTGAAAAAAAAAATGGTTAGTTACTCTAACGATATGTGTGCCTCTATTTTACCAGATTTTATCTCTTGCTAAGCCAGGGCCAGTCATTACTGTAAATAAGAGGATTTATAGATAATGTCTTCTTCGTTCTTCTTTTTCCAGTACTTGGCAGAACACTTTTTAGCACAATGAAGGTGGAATAGGGAGGAAGCTTCCAGGTAAATAGCAAGTTAAGGTCTCCATGTTATATGATTCAGTGTGAATTATCTTCAGCAATAGAATCTTTCTTGTCTTCATGTTCTAGGTGGTAATAAATGGGTTTTGCAATAGATTGTAATATTTAGGGAGCTAGAGAAACTCATTGGCCAACAACTCCAAAAAAACATAATACATTCATTGCTGTTACTAGGCTTTTAGTTAGATTTTGATGTCTAGTTGGGTTATTATTGTTCCATTAAAAGAAAATTATACACACACACGCACACACACTTGTTTGTTGTATGTGTGTGTGTGTGTGTGTGTTAGATATTGGGAAGCTTCTATAGTAGTAGGCTCCATAAATTTTTAAGGGCCTTTGAAGATGTTCATTTCTTCTCTTATTTCTTCCACTACTAGCACTATGAACTCTCTCAACCCTACCTGAGTTGAAAATACAATTTTCTGTATCATTAATTCCCTAAATCTTTTGTAATACAGCTTTTTATAATTATAAATGTATAATTCAAACATGGCCTTTGCTCCAACATGGCCCCTCACACATGTCCACACCTATCTGAGTATTACAAGTGAAATATTCATATATGAAGATGGCAAGACTAACATTCACTAATGAGTGAAAACATAACATTTATTTCACTGGATCTAAGTTCACAGAATCTGAGTATTATCACCAGCTCCATTCTTTTACTTGCTAATTTCATTATTAATACCTGAATAATATTTTAATGGGCAAATATCCCTCACTTTCATCCCACTTGTCACTTGATTGATATTTTCTTGGTTAGATGTTGTTCAAGCTGATAACAGAATCATCTGAGAAGAGACAGCCTCAGTAGAGAAAATGCCCACTTTACGCTGGCCTGTAGGCAAGCCTATTTGACATGGCCTTGGTTAATGATCAATGTGGAAGGCTCCATTTCATTGTGAGTGCTACCATTCCTAGGAAGGTTGTTTTGGGAAGCGTAATATAGCAAACTGAACAAGTAGAAGAAGCCAATTAAGAAAATTTCTCTATGGTCTTTGCTTCAGTTTCTGCCTCCAGATTCTTCCTTTGAATTACTATCCTGACTTCATGATGGACTATAAACTTTAAGATAAATTAGCCATTTCATCCCCAAGTTGATTTTGGTCATTTTTCTTTGTCACTGAAATAGAAAATTAACCAGTATAGAAACTGATACCAGGAGTAGGGTATGGCTGCAACAGATAAGATCATGTATTAGAGAAGATTACAGGAGGACTTCGAAAATATAGGTTGTAAAATATACTCAGTGCTAAGAGCTTAGTGGGCTGTTGTGAGAAACCTGAAGGCAGTGCAGAAAGCAGTGTAAGATTATGAAGATCTTGCTCCATTATATTCTAATCTAGCCTTCTTTATGGAATGTTCTGTAAAAAGAATTGTGAGCAGATTCTTGTCTAGGAACAGTGGGGGAGGATGGGTAAGGAAGAATTTGTTAAAATATATTGCACAAAATTCTTGAAGAGTAAATGAAAATTGCACAGTGGAATGCTATTCAGCAACTAAAAACAAGGAAATCATTTGTAGCCAAATGGTGGGATTCAGAAAAGATCATCCTGAGGGAAGTATCCCAGAAGCAGAAGGACGCACATGGTATATACTCACTTGTAAGTGGAAGCTAGACATATAATATAGGATAAGTGTACTAAAATCTGTACAACTAAAGAAGCTAAGCAAGAAGGAGAACCCTGGGTAAGATGAGCAATCCTTACTCAGAAAGGTAAATGGGATGGACATTGGAAGAGGGAGAAAACAGGAAACAGGACAGGAGCCTACCACAGAGGGCTTCTGAAAGACTCTACCCAGAAGTGTATCAAAGCAGACGCTGAGACTCATAACCAAACTTTGGGCAGAATGCAGATAATCTAATGACAGAAGGGGGAGATAGTAAGACCTGGAAAGGATAGGAGTTCCACAAGGAGAGTAACAGAACCAAAAATTCTGGGCACACGTGTCCTTTCTGAGACTGGTACTCCACCAAAGGACAGTGCATAGAGATAACTTAGAACCCTTGCTCAGATGTAGCCCATTGCAGCTCAGTGTCCAAGTGGGCTCTCTAGTAAGGGTAACTGGGACTGTATATGACATAATCTCAGTGGCTTGCTCTTTGATCACCACCCCATGAAAGGGGAACAGCCCTGCCAGGCCACAGAGGAGGACAATGCAGCCTCCTGATGCATTGATAGGCTCCTGAGACTTGATAGGCTGAGGTCAACTGGAAGGGGAGGAGGATTTTCCCTATCAGAAGACTTGGAGAGGGGCATGGGAGGAGATGACAGAGGGAGAGTGGAATTGGAAGGGAATGAGGGAGGGGGCTATAGCTGAGATACAAAATGAATATGGTGTAATTAATATAAAAAATAACAAAAAATAGGGTAAGAATCTGTGGTTTATTGTCAGATGGAGCTGAAGAATTGGCTATAATTTGCAAGAGACTAGCATCATGATGATTAAATGTGTTGACATGTTTTCTCATGTCATCACAAGGAAGATGCAGTCCAGCGGGACTAAGGCTGCATCATACGTGATCAAGGGAACTTGGTCATATTTAATAGGGATTTCCCACATAGTGCTCTTTCAGGATGTATGAGAAGGGCCTGGAGAGAACCTAAAGTTTGGTATTGTTAGATACTGGACAGGTTATTGACAAAGATGTAGCTGAGTTGCCATAGAGACCTAAGGATATTGTAGATAAAAGGATTTTGGAATGACCACCAAGGAATATAAAGCTGTGTGATTGAGTTTGTCTTGGTCTACAATAAAACCCACAAATGCCACAGATGGCCAAGGTAGAGAAGTGGAAATGTTTCCTTTTGGAGCTCAGAGGATGACTGAATCCCAGATGACCACATTGGATCACAGTTTTTCACAATCCCCAAATCACATTGTGAGATGAGGAAGGTGAAAGCTCTTAGCGTTACTAGTGGGATAGCAGAATCATCTATACCCTTGGAGTGGCATTCATACTTTTAAAATTAAAACGTTTCCTTTCATCTTTGTGACAGAGTTTTGAGTGAGAAAGTGGTATTGTATTTACCTATATTAACAAATATAAAAGTGACAACACATGGTGGAGGGGTTGTGGAGAAAGGGGAACCCTCCTCCACTGCTGGTGGGAAAGTAAACTGGTACAACCACTTTGGAAATCTATCTGGCGCTTTCTCAGGCAATTAGGAGTAGTGCTTCCTCAAGACCCAGCTATACCACTGCTAGGTATATACCCAAACTTAGCTCAAGTACACAAAAGGGATATTTGCTCAACCATGTTTATAGCAGCTTTACTTGTAATAGCCAAAACCTGGAAACAACCCAGATGTCCATCAACGGAGGAATGGATACAGAAATTGTGGTATTTTTACACAATGGAATACTACTCCGCAATCAAAAAGGAGGAAATCACGAAATTTGCAGGCAAATGGTGGGATCTAGAAAAGATCATTCTGAGTGAAATATGACAGAAGGAGAAAGACAAACACAGTATATACTCGCTTATATAGACCTATACGATATGATAAACATAATGAAAACTATACACCTAAAAAAGATAATCAAGAGAGCGGACATGAGGTAAGATGATCAATCCTCATTTAGAAAGACAGATGGGATGTGCATTGAACGTATGACAGGAGTCTACTGAAGGCATCTAAAAGACTAACTAGCAGTGTTTTCAAAGCAGATACAAAGACCTATAACCACACCTTTGGCAGAGTATAGGGAATCATATGAAAGAAGGGGAGTTAGTATGATGGGGAAAGGATAGGAGCTCCACAAGAACCAAATATATCTGGGCACAGGGTCTTTTCTGAGACTGATATTCAACCAAGGACCATGTATGGATATAACCTAGAACCTCTGCTAGGATGTAGCCTGTGGTAGCTCAATAACCAATTGGTTTCCCAAAGTGAGGGGAACAAGGACTATTTCTAACAGGAACTCAATGACTGGCTCTTTGATCTCCCCACCCCCAATGGAGGAGCAGTCCTGCTAGGCCACAGAGGAGGGCTTTGCAGCCAGTCCTGAAGATACCAGATAAAACAGGATCAGATGAATGGGGAGGAGGTCCCTCCCATCAGTGGACTTGGAAAGGGGCAGGGTGGAGATAAGGGAGGGAGGGTGGGAGTGGGAGGGAATGAGGGAGCGGGATACAGCTGGGATACTGAATTAATAAAATGTAACTGATTAAGAAAAAAATAAAATTATAAAAAAATGATGACACAAAGCAGTATGAGTATGGATTTGTGGCTGTCTATAGAGAGTCGAATGGAGAATGCATATAATCAAAACACAATTTATGGAATTATCAAAGAACTCATGAAGGTATATATATATATATTAAAAAATAAACAAAGTTTAAATCCATAATTTAACAATGTGAGCAATAAATTCTAAAATCCCGAAACCTTAAAAAAATATAGTGGAGATGTTAAATGATTTGCCACTGGGTTCCTAAAGTAGAAATGTTTTCTAACTCTTTGAATTGTGTGAATTTAATAGAATTACTAATTTTTGATTGCCTAAATTCTTCATTTAAATATATTTCTGGACAAATGATCTTAGGGATACTGGAGGAATAAGTAAGCTTTGGGAAAAAGTAGTTGGATAAGCCTTTCCAAGAAATTGGTGTTGTACTTTCTCCAGCCATCTTGGTGGTATCGGAAATGCAAGGTCCTTTTTTTTTTTAAACCAATGCAGGCCTTAGAGCCTTGTCAATTATGCAGCTACCCTCCCTGCTGATAGTCAACCAATTCTTTCTCGATTAACAGTGAGATTTTGCTTTTTTGGCATGGCAGTTCTCAAAAAAAATGATATCTCATTCATATTTGTTTTCATAATTATAAACCATCAAGTGTCCACGATCCTATTTTTTTCATTATAATGCTCTTCTCTTAGTTTTATAGTATGATAAGTAGAACAAACAAATACAAGAACAATATGTTTTCAGTTTTTAGAACGATGTCTTATTTAAATTAAATAAGGAATGTTAAGTATTTGAAAAATTCATAAAATATATTGAACTTACTCACCCCCTTGACTCTTCTTTTATCCTCCTATCAATCTTCTTATTCTTTCACACTCAACTCAACTTTTAGATTACTCTCTCCCCCACCCCCAAATGAATCCTGTTTGTGTTATCCAGCTAGTCTCAGAATTGGGATCTACTCTGCATTGTGGGCTTGCTAGTATGGACCATTTAATAAAACAGAACAAAAGCAACAAGGACAATGACAACCGCAACAAAAACAAGCTCTGAAACTCTCTGTTCCAGTAGTCATCAATAATCATTACTCTTCTCCTGACTGGCTTGGCACTTGAGCAGCAGGTATCTGACAATGGAGGGGCAGGGCCATGGCAGGAGGTTAGGGCAGGTGGTGGAGGAAGTAGGATCTGTGCTTTGGGTGTTTGGTTTCAGAACTAAGGAAATGCGAGAGTTCCCAAAGTAGGTGGGACACTTACCTGCTCTGGTTTGAGTTGTCTGTACCTGAACAGGAGATGGCTGCCCATGCAAGGGCTAAAAAGTTTTCATACAGTACATTTGATCATACTCTTCCCTTTCTCTCAGCTGCTCCCCTTTCTCCCACATTTCCCCACACACAGATCTTTATGTTCTTTCTTACTTCTTTCCTCTTTAACCTTCTCCCTTAAAACTAAAACAAAACAAAAATGAGAATCATAACAAACAGAAAACCAATTGTTTTGTTTTGGAAAACTTTTTATATTGGCAGTTTTTATATTGGTAACCTAATATATCTTAGCATATATCCCCCTGGGGCAGTGGTTCTCAACCTCACTAATGCTGTTGCACTTTATTAAGTTCCTCATATTTCGGTGACCACCTCAAATTTGAAGTTATTTTTATAACTGTCGTTTTGGTAGTGTTATGAAACATAATGTAAATGTTTTATGGAATTGAGGTCTCAACCCACAGGATGAGAACTGCTGCTCCAGGGTATATAAATAAGGGGTTTGCTGGAATCACTCCAAACTTTGATCTGGTTACATATGATCCAGTGTTCCTGTCTATCATAATGTAAACTTCAGTTGCTTAGCTTGAATTATTTTCCTTTCTGCATTTAACTACGAAGGCCTTCGCCTGCACTGTTTGACAAAACAAATGACAAATGTGATACTACATTGCTTCTTGAACTAACACATCAGAGACTGTGGCTGTAATACTTCATGTTTTGATCTAATCTTGAAGGAAGGCTAAATCCGAACAAGAAGAATTAGACATAATTAATTCACCAGACCATGCAAGAACAAAGCAAGTGCTGTACCATCATGCACTGCAATGCCAGCATCAAGTCAAATCATCTAGGATCAAAGAAAAGTATCACAACTTCGATCAGAAGGACTTTACATATTATGAAGATTGTAAACTCTGTGAGAAGATACATAGACTCTGTCTTATTATTGTAATATTAAAATCAACCTCAACATTTTTACAATAAAGCACTTTTAGAAAGCCATTATTTTTTCTTAGGTATTTTATTATAAACAAGGATTAGATGACAAATTGAGCATATTTTTCCACAGAGCAAGTCTCATATTTTTAAAATACATATTTAAATTTCTTATGAATGTTCCAAAACATTGATAAGAAAAATAATTGTAAAGTTTGTTCATATTAATTATGAATTTGTTTGAATAGCTACATGTATGTGTTTGCATTGTGTACATGCCTTGTTCTCTCAGAAGCCAGAATAATGCATCAAATCTCTTAGAACCTCAGCAACAGAAAATTCTAAGCCATTTGATATAAGTGGTGATAGGAGATCTCAGGACCTCTGTGAGTATAACAGGTGCCCTTAACCACTAAGCAAAATTTTTAACACCAGAAATATATATTTTAATTTACTTTACATCTCTGTTGTAGCACCATCCCTCTTTCCCTCTCCAGGCTCCCTCTTGCATCCTCCTCCCAAAAGGGGATCTTCCTTAATCATACAGTACAGCTTATCACCTTTCATCAGCACTGAGCATGTCCTCTTTTCCTGCAGCTTGGCAAGGCAGTCCCACCAAGGGGAAGTGATCAAAAAGCTAGCAAGTGAGTCTGTGTCCAATGCAGTCCCCACTTCTCTCACTAGAGGACCCTCATGAGGCACAAGCTGGCCATTTGCTACATCTTTGGAGGGGGCTTAGGTCCGGTTAGTACATGGTCCTTGGTTGATGCTTCAGTCTCAGCAAGCCCCTCTGGGCCTGGTTAGTTGTCCCTTCTGGTATTCTGTGGAGCTCCTGTCACGTCCATGTAGAGGACAACTTTGTCAGGCTCCTGTCTGCCAATTTAGCAGAGTATCTATCATTTATAGTACCAGAGGTTGGTACTCTCTGAGTCTTCTGTTGGGCCTGGCTTTGGTTGAGCCTTCCTCAATATCTGCTCTATCTTTATCCCTGTACATCTAAAAGTCATCACAGAAATAACGACACAAAAAATATAAATCTGAGCCTCTCCAGAAGGAGTTTAAATTAGATTTCTAGTTTATTCAGGTTGGGCATATTTGACATTGGTAGCTTTTGAGCTGCATCTCTGAAAGTTCCTCGGAACTCCCACACACCAATCATGGTCAGCTACTACAGCTGAGCCTGGAATCTTCCAAAAAACAAAAATAAATATAAAAAAGCAAACAAACAAACAACAAAAACAAAAAAAAACACAAAATGAAAATCACAACAAACATGTAATAGACCAATAAGACTTTTAAAAATGCCAAAACTATAAGTATGCAAAAAAATAAATAAATAAACAACCAGAGTGGAGTCTTGCCTAAGAATATGGTTGATGTACACAGAGAGAGTTCATCCAAGAAACTTATTTTTTGTTCCCACTGAATATCAATTGCAAATAACTTCTTAGTTTCCAGTTATTACATATTCTCCATATTTTTTCAAGCCTGGAGCCCCATCTGCAGTGAACCTGGGCAGTCATTTTGCAGGCTGTCACACTCTCTGTGAATTCACGTATGCATTATTCCTGTTGTTTCTGGAAGGCCCACTTCCCAAGAATTCATCATGAATAACCTGCAGATTTTACAGTATGACTGTCTTTTCTTCTGTGTGGTTTCCTCAGTCTTGAGATGAGAGGTTTAATGAAGATAATCCACTTAGTACAAGTGTTTCAAATCTCCCGCCCTCTATACATTGCCTAATTTTGAGTGTCTGTTTTAATTTCCCTATACTGCAAGAAAAAGTTTTCTTGATGAGAATTAAACAAAGCACTGCTCTATGAGTACAGTAGCATGTCATTAGGAATGATTTTATTTCTATGTTATCTTGGCAAAAATAATTGATTTTGGCTTTCCCCTACGCTCATGATCTATCTACTCTCACGTTCCTGCCACATTTACATTTTCAAACATGGTGTCATCTCATGTAGTGAACCTTAAATACAATTTAAAACAGGAAAAGTAGTTGGAGTCACTATAACATTTGTGACACTGTGGCACTGCTACTTCCTACAGGCCGGGTGCCATTGGAGGTGACTAGGCTTTAGAGGCATAATATTAACGATTACCTCTTTCCTTTGGTAGTTTACAGCCCCATGAATACTAGCCCACAGACATGAAAGTTTTAGTTAGGCAACAGCTTTACTTGTTCATGTTAAGTGACATAAATTAAGCGTTGTCTTCAACAAATGGCTAAGAAATCCCTTAAGAAATGTCCAATATTCTCAGCTATGAGGAAAATAAAAATTAGGACTGCTTTTCATAGAACATGAAGAAATTGAATTGTTTCTCAATTGGAAGCATCACCCCTATTGCCCAGAAACCATAGTGCTGGAAGGTGTTACATAAGCTACCAGAAGAGAAAAAGAACCATAATTCTCCCACAGCTAGGTATCTTGCCAGCTATGGCTTGCAAGGTTTTCCAAGCCAAATTCCATCAGCAGCAGAAAGCTTCTCTTTACTCATGGTTTTCATCTGGTATCCTCATAAGATTTCCTGTCTTTTATCCTGCATCAACACCATTCCTCTAAGGTTTGAATTTATGAAACGTTTTAATGATTGCCTTTCTGGAAAACAATAATTCTACATCAAGAATTGTATTTTCTATGAACAGTCTGGATATTTCAATTTTCAAATTGAGATAGTGATCTACTTAGATTTACTATTGATGCAGGGTGTTAGATGGAGGCCTAATTTTATTCTTTCGCATGGCAGCATCTAGTTTTTAAAGCACTCTCTGTTAGAGATGTTTACTTTGGTGTATGTTGTTGGCTTTGTCCAATATCAGAGGGCTGTCGTTTTATAATCTGATGTTTGGACAATTTATTTTGTGCCACTGGTATACATTTTTATTTTTGTGTCAGCAGTACATTTTTTATTACCGTATCTCTAGAATATATCTTAAATTCTTAAAAAATAATTGCTCCAGTGTTGTTCATTTTTCTTAGGTATTCTCTGTCTGTCCAGGGTCTTCTCACATTCCATATGAATTTTCTGTTGGCTTAAAATTTTTTTGAGGAATTCTGTGGATATTTTGATTGAGATTGCATTGAATCTGTAGATTGCTTTTGTAAGGCAGGTCATTTTTAGAATTTTAATTCTACTAATGCATGAATATAGAATTCTTTTCATTTACTAATGTCTTTCTTAATCTCTTTCCACAGACATTTATGTTTTTATTGTAGATGTCTTTCACCTCCTTGGTAATATTTTTTCATGATTGTGCTGTGTCTCAACCTTTTACAAACTGGATTTTTGTCTGTTAATCTTCTTCAATGTTTATTGGTTGTATATAGAAAGGTTTCTGTTTTTTAAGTTGATTTTGTATCCTGCAACATTGATGAAATTATTGATTATTTCTACAAGTTTTCTGGTAGGTAGAATTTTTGGGATCTTTTACTTATCATGTCATTTGAAATTAAGGTTAGCTTACATCTTTTTTTTATTTCATATTGTATGGAAAATTAAATAGACATTTATTTTCATTTCTTGCCTTTTAGTTCCAGCTAGTGACATAATAGAATGGGGTAGAAATAGTGAAGAGATCTGTATCACTCCTTATTTAAATGAAATTGCGTTGGGATTTTCTCCAATTAGGATAATACTGGTTCTGTGTTTTTCACATACAATCTATACAATGTTTAAGAATGTCTCTCATAGGCCTCTTTCTCTCTCAGATTTTTATCTTGGAAGTTTTTTAGATTTCATCAAAAGCTTTTTACATCAATTAAATATGATCGTGTGATTTTTGTCTTTCACATAATTGACACGGTTTATTGCATTTATTGACTTAGCATCAGTCTCCTCATTTGTCAGTCTACAATTAGACATTCTAACCTAGAAAGGGGTAATCTCAGGTTCCAGCCCTAGACAATGAAATGTAGGTTGATAAAAACTTCTTTGAATGAAAGGGTTAGTCTCTGTTAGAGATGTACCCTTAATTTGTTATCCAATACAAAACAATCAGTCCAGAAATCAAACACACAAGCAGCACCAAATAGGCTCAGAAGGCTAACCTTATATAATTACTCATATATATGACTGTAATAATCAAAGCAAAACAGAAAACAGTTAGAGATGAAGGAGGAGTCCTGGAGGGAGGAGAAATTGAATTTTTCTAAACTTTAAAAAAATTGCTTTTTTTTTTCCACAGAGTAAGCAGTAGCTACAAAGACTAGTAGCAGTTTAAGAATCCCTTTTCTGCTTGTGGAGTTCCTGTCCTCTCCAGCTCTTGCTATTTCCCACTTCTTACATAAAATTCCATTCACTCTGCCCTTCAGTTGGCCATCAGGCTCAGCATCTGCTTTGATAGTCTGCAGGGCAGAGGCTTTCAGAGGCCCTCTGGGGCAGGTTCCTAGGTTGTTTCCTGTTTTCTTCTTCTTCTGATGTCCATCCTCTTTGCCTTTCAGGATGGGGATTGAGCGTTTTAGTTAAGGTCCTCTCTTTTGTTTAGTTTGTTTAGATGTACCGATTTTAGTGGGTTTATCCTACATTGTATGTTTATATGAGTGAATATATACCATGTGTGTCTTTTTGCTTCTGGGACAACTCACTCAGGATGATCCTTTCCAGGTCCCAATATTTACCTGCAAATTTCATGATTTCCTCATTTTTTTTTCAATGCAGTTTATTCAGGAACCTTGAATAATCATCTGACCCTGGGGAAAACCAGCCCACAGCTTAAATAGCCTCTGGGTAGCCAACCCCAGCGTGCCACGTGGGCAATGCAGATAGGTCCACATACATGGAAGCAAGCCAGATCCTCGGCCTTAGCCAAATGTGGAGTTGTTCGTGACAGAGAGCACTCACCATCGGGAAGGTGGAAGGCGGAAACCAGCTCCATCTTTAAGGCATAGCATTCCGCAGCTCTCTACAGTTCCCCCTTTTTGTTTTAGACGCATCAGGCAAGAGTAGAGGTCTGATCTCTGATATTAGAAATAAATTGGGACTTTGTACCGATGTTCATTTAGGTGTCATCCACCCAAAGAGCATCAGACCCGTCTGATACCTTTTTCTCAGAGGCGGGACCTGGGGCATCAACCCGTATGCAATCAGACATGCTCTTCTCTGGGTCAAAAGCGGCTGACCCTGAGTGCAGTGCTTAGCCTCGCATCCTGAGCGTAATATTTTAGCTTATTATGGTAGCCAACCATGCCTGGGGAGACTATCCTGCTTCAATGGCTGTAAAGGCCTAAATGGTCATGGCTGCATTACACTGTTGTGAGACTCTAATCTTGCATATATACCACAGGCAAACCAAGGAGACCAACACCAGAAGGCCTGCTAACGCTCCCATGCCCGCACATTCCTTCAGATGATTCATGGCTGCAGCAATCCATGATGATAATTCTGTGTCTAGTCCTGTGTCCACTCTGGTAGAATTTACTGTGACAATGGCCACTCTCAGCTGCTCCATCGTAGTATCGAATTCTCCAGTCCAATTACCTAAAATATAGCTAGACAGTTGTTTAGACAGATTTGCAGCACAGGAAAAATTCTCATGTTGTATGCTAGTGACTCAAAGTCCAGCATACTTTCATTGACAGCCAAGTTGAGCGATTTGCCATAGGGTATCAATTTGCTCCTGCACGAGGTCAATCTTCTGATTGAACACCATCAAGCCTCCTTTTAGCTGAGCATTAATTCATTTTTGTACATCTAAGGCATGAGCTACATTGGCTAAAAGATTGTTCAGGGTCTGAGCAGTCTGCACAGTATGACTCATGGCTAATACCGTGGTGGTAGCTCCAACAGCCGCCAATGAAATGGCAGTAAAAATGGTGGCTGTAGTTCCAAGATCCCTTTTCTGTCTGAAAAGAGTCATAGCGTGAGGGGCATCAACAGGCACAGGCACCCAGCGAGGTATGCGAGTATCCATGGCATACCTAAATTCACTAGCATTCCAGCATTGGGCAAAAAAGCAAGTATCATTACCACAATTACTTGGCTCTATCTGGCTAATAATGAATAAAAATGGGGGATATAAACAAACAGATGTGGGCTTATAGGAAATATTATGAGAAGCCTTAACCCCCTTGTTGGAACATCCTGCATCAGTTCTAGAACTAGCATTGGTGGTGTCTGAGGTCTGAGTAGGTTCAGGAGACCATTGCCCCCAGGGGCGAGACAAGCTCTATGTAAATTGACTAACTCCATGTTTTCCTCCACTTTTGAAAGTCATTTAAGGTTCTTAAATTATTTTTCCCTTTTTTTAAATTTTTCATCAATTATACTTTATTCATTCTGCATCCCCCCATAAGGCCCTCCCTCCTTCCCTCCAATCCCACCCTCCCTCCTCCCTCTGCATGCATGCCACTCCCCAAGTCCACTGATAGGGGAGGTTCTCCTCTCCTTTCTGATCTTAGTCCATCAGTTCACATCAAAAGTGGATGCATTGTCCTCTACGATGGCCTAGCCAATTTAATGTGTCTGGTTTTATATTGAGGTGTTTGATCCACTTGGACTTCAGTTTTGTGCAGGGTGAAAAGTATGGATCTATTTTCATTTTTCTACATGTAGACATCCAGTTGGACCAACACCATTTGTTGAAGATGCTATTTTTTTTTCTATTGTATGGTTTTGGCGTCTTTGTCAAAGATCAGGTGTCCATAAGTGTGTGGGTTTATTTCTGGGTCCTCTGTTCGGTTTCACTGATCCACCATTCTGTTTCTATGCCAGTACCATGCAGTTTTTAAAACTGTTGCTCTATAGTACAAATTAAGATCAGGGATGGAGATACCTCCAGAAGATCTTTTATTGTAGAGGATTGTTTTAGCAATTCTGCGTTTCTTGTTATTCCATATGAAGTTGAGAATTTTTCTTTCCAGGTCTGTAAAGAATTGTGTTGGTAATTTGATGGGCATTGCATTGAATCTGTAGATTGCTTTTGGTAAGATGGCCATTTTTACTATGTTAATCCTGCCAAGCCATGAGCATGGGAGATCTTTCCATCTTCTGATATCTTCTTCTAATTCTTTCTTTAGAGATTTGAAAATTTTCCATACAACTCTTTGACTTCCTTGGTTAGGGTTACTCCGAGGTACCTTATGTCATTTGTGGCTATTGTGAAGGGTGTTGTTTCCCTAATTTCTTTCTCAGCCCTTTTGTCTTTTGTATACGGGAGGGCTACTGATTTTTTTGAGTTAATTTTGTATCCGGCCACTTTGCTGAAGGTGTTTATCAGCTGTAGGAGTTCCCTGGTAAAGTTTTTGGGGTCACTCACGTATACTATCATATCATCTGCAAATAGTGATAATTTGACTTCTTCCTTTCCAATGTGTATCCCCTTGATCTCCTTCAACTGTCTTATTGCTCTAGCAAGGACTTTCAGGACTATGTTGAAGAGATATGGAGAGAGTGGGCAGCCTTGTCTTGTCCCTGATTTCAGTGGGATTGCTTTAAGTTTCTCTCCATTCAGTTTGATGTTGGCTATAGGCTTGCTGTATATCGCCTTTACTATGTTTAGATATGTGCCTTGTATCCCTGATCTCTCCAATACTT
Organism: Meriones unguiculatus; assembly: GCF_030254825.1. Classification (NCBI taxonomy): domain Eukaryota; kingdom Metazoa; phylum Chordata; class Mammalia; order Rodentia; family Muridae; genus Meriones; species Meriones unguiculatus. Next base: position 51,855,668 of record NC_083363.1, read on the forward strand.
TAAACATGAATGGATGTTGGATTTTGTCAAATGCTTTTTCAGCATCTAGGGAGATTATCATGTGTTTTTTTTTCTTTCAATTTGTTAATATGGTGGATCACATTGATGGATTTCATATATTGAACCACCCCTGCATACCTGGGATGAAGCCTACTTGGTCACGGTGGATGATATCTTTGATATGTTCTTGTATTCGGTTTGCGAGTATTTTGTTGAGTATTTTTGCATCAATGTTCATAAGGGAGATTGGCCTGAAATTCTCTTTTTTGGTTGGGTCTTTGTGAGGTCTAGGTACCAAGGTGACTGTGGCTTCATAGAATGAGTTTGGTAATGTTGCTTCTGTTTTGATTTTGTGGAATAGTTTGAAGAGAACTGGAGTTAGCTCTTTTTTGAATGTCTGGTAGAATTCTGTGCTGAAACCATCAGGTCCTGGGCTTTTTTTGGATGGGAGACTTTCGATGACTGCTTCTATTTCCTTGGGGGATATAGGACTATTTAATTGATTAACCTGGTCCTGATTTAGCTTTGGAAAGTGGAATCGATCAAGAAAATTGTCCATTTCATTTAAATTTTCAAATTTTGTGGCATATAGACTTTTGAAGTAAGTCCTAATGATTGCTTGGATTTCCTCAGTGTCTGTAGTTCTATCCCCCTTTTCATTTCTGATTTTGTTGATTTGGATGGTGTCTCACTGCCTTTTAGTTAGCTTGGCTAAGGGTTTGTCTATCTTGTTGATTTTCTCAAAGAACCAGCTCTTGGTTTCATTGATTCTTTGAATTGTTTTATTTGTTTCTAATTGATTGATTTCAGCCCTGAGTTTGATTATTTCCAGCCGTCTGCTCCTTCTTGGTGTGTCTGCTTCTTCTTTTTCTAGGGTTTTTAAGTGAGCCATTAAGTTGCTTGAGTGTGCTGTCTCAAATTTCTTCTTGAAGGCACTTAGTGCTATGAACTTTCCTCTTAGCACTGCTTTCATTGTGTCCCACGAGTTTGAGTATGTTGTGTCTTCATTTTCATTGAGTTCTAGGAAGATTTTAATTTCTTTCTTTATTTCTTCTCTGACCCAGCTGCCTAAGTTGTTCAGTTTCCATGTATGTGTAGGCTTTTTGCGATTTCTGTTGTTACTGAGGTCCAGCTTTATTCCATGGTGATCAGACAGGATACAAGGGATTATTTCAATCTTCTTGTATCTGTTGAGGCTTGCTTTGTGACCAACTATGTGGTCTATTTTGGAGAAGGTTTCAGGAGGTACTGAGAAGAAGGTAAATTCTTTTGTGTTTGGGTGTAAGGTTCTGTAAATGTCTATTAGGTCCATTTGATTCATGACCTCTGTTAGAGATATTGTTTCTTTGTTTAATTTCTGTTTTGTTGACCTGTCCTTTGTTGAGAGTGGGGTGTTGAAGTCTCCCACTATTAGTGTTTGGGGATCTATGTGTGGTTTAAGTTTTATCAATGTTTCTTTCACAAATGTGGTTGCCCTTGTATTTTGGGCATAGATGTTCAGGATTGTGATGTCTTCTTGGTGGAATTTTCCCTTGATGAGTATGAAGTGTCCTTCCCCATCTCTTTTGATTAATTTTGGTTGAAAGACTATTTTATCAGATATTAGAATGGCTACTCCTGCTTGCTTCTTGCGTCCATTTGCTTGAAAACTGTCTTCCATCCCTTTACCCTCAGGTAATGTCTATCTTTGTGACTTAGGTGTGTTTCTTGTATACAACAGATTGCTGGGTTTTGTTTACGCATCAATTCTGTTAGTCTGTGTCTTTTTATTGGAGAATTAAGTCCATTGATATTGAGAGAGAGTAATGACCAGTGGCTGTTAAATCCTATGAATTTGATGTTGGCTGTGGTCAGACGATTGTGTGCTTGGTTGCTTTTTGTTTTACTGTAGTGGGGTTATTTATTTCCTGTGTTTTCTTGAATGTAGCTAGCTTTCTTGGATTGTATTTTCCCTTCCAGTTCTTCTGTAATGCTGGATTTGTTTGTAGGTATTGTTGAAATTTGTTTTTGTCATTGAATATCTTGTTTTCTCCGTCTATGAGGACTGAGAGTTTTGCAGGGTATTGTAGCCTGGGCTGACATCTGTGTTCTCTTAGAGTCTGCATGATATCTGTCCAGGCCCTTCTGGCTTTCATAGTCTCTGTTGAAAAGTCAGGTGTGATTCTAATGGGTTTGCCATTATATGTTACTTGGCCTTTTTCTCTTGCAGCTTTTAGTATTTTTTCTTTGTTTTGTATACTTACGGTTTTGATTATTATGTGGCGGGAGGATTTTCTTTTCTGGTCTAATTTATTGGGTGTTCTATAGGCCTCTTGTATTCTTATTGGCCTCTCCTTTAAGTTGGGGAAATTTTCTTCAATGATTGTGTTGAAAATATTTTCTGGGCCTTGGTGCAGGGAATCTTCTTTTTCCTCTATTCCTATTATTCTTAGGTTTTGTCTTTTTATGGTGTCTTGAATTTCTTGGACGGTCTGTGTCAGGAATTTTTTAGATTTAACATTTTCTTTGAGAGATACATCTATTTCTTCCATTGTATCTTCCACACCTGAGATTCTTTCTTCCATTTCTTGTAGCCTATTGGTTATGCTAACCTCTGTAGTTCCTGCTTTCTTCCCTATGTTCTTTCTCTCCACAATTTCTTCCATTTGTGTTTTTTTTTTTTTTTTAATTTTTCCAATTCTATCTTCAGGTCTTGAGCTATTTTTTTGGTTTCCTTCCCCTGTCTGACTGTATTTTCATGTTTTTCCGTCAATTCCTTCAGCTATTTGTTTGAACAATCCAATGTTTCTTTTATTTCATTCAGTGATTTAAGCATTTCCTCTCTAAAGGCCACATACTTTTTGGCTGCAGCTTCTTCTATTTCTTTTTGTATTTTATTTGTTTCCTCTGTTATCATCTTCTTGAGCATAGATGTTAGGTCGTCTCCTTGAATTTCATTTACGCTGGGGTGTCTAGGGCTATTTGCCCCTGGATAACTGGGTTCTGGAGATGCCATAATGCTCTGGCTTTTGTTGGTTGAACTTTTACGCTGTCCTCTACCCATTGGGCTATCTTAGTTGTTTGAATTTAGTTTCTGGTTGTTCCTGGACTGTTGTAGTGGAGAGAATCCCTTTGGCAGGAAGATGGTTTTTCCTCAAGGAAGCCTTCCCAGCTTTTTGGGTATAGTCCCTGGATGTCTAGTGTTTTTCGGGAGTTGCTACAGCTCACCTCAGGCATAGAGACCTGGGTAGTAACTGTGGTCATGATTAGTCAAGAGGGCTCTCCTCTCACTGGGAGAAGTCCTAGAGACAGCTGCCTTCCTTCTGGGTTTCTTGCTGTAAATTTAGTGATCAGCTGCTGTAACCTGTGTGTCCCGTGGTTTGGTTGGTTTTGTTAGGGATAACTGGTTGCCCCTTGGAGCAGTATCTGGGGGTTGATCTCAGGGTTCCCGGTCTTTTGTAGGTCTGAGGTTGGGGCTCTATGCCCCAGAACCCAAGAGGTAATCTGTGGCGGGTGAGTACTGCTCTGGTGACTTGGGGCACACAGTTCTGTCTGTAAGGAGTAGTTGGTACAAAGCAGGCCTCTGAGCTGGCGGAGAGTGCGCCCACCTGCTAGTCTGCGCGAGCTGAGTTTCCAATCACTCTGTGCTCCCTGTTTGGGCCCAGATGTGTGATGGCTGGGCGTACTCACCTGTTTGCGATCTGCAGGCTGCTAGACTTTCCCTAGGTGACCCCAGCAGCATGGTTTCTTCCTTCTCTGTGGGGTCCTCTCCAGACAGGGGTTCCCAGTCCCTGTTGTACTGGGGCTCGCAGCTTGTATGTACAGCTGAGCTGACCGCGCAGCTCTCTGTGCGTGGCAGGAGTTCATCTGTGATGGCGGCAGAGACTTTCTGGGGAAAGACTGGGTGACCTGTGATCAGACCCGCAACCTTGCTTCCCCATGGGGTCCCCCCGCGACTGGGACTCCCAGTCTCAGGCACCCTGTGCCCACGGATCAGCCTGGGAAAGTGATTGGGACATGCACGCTTGCGGCTCCAGCCCAGAGACAGAAAGCCCAAGTTACCCGGTATTTCTTCCGGGTTCTGGCTGGGTAGCCGTGAGTGGACCTGACAGATTCCCACGCCGTGGGAGCCTCCTCTCACCTGGGAAACACGATTGATGTAGTTTCAGGGCCCCAAGTTCAGTCTCCTGGTCTCTACACAGAGAGTGCTGTCCTGCTTCTCAGACGTGGTGCTCTCTTGGCGCTGCCATCTTGGCTCCTCAAGATCGATTTCCTTATTTTTCATTGCTGAGTAATACTCCATTGTATAGATGTACCACAATTTCTGCATCTATTCTTCAGTTGAGGGGCATCTGGGTTGTTTCCAGCTTCTGGCTATTACAAATAAAGCTGCTACAAACATGGTTGAGCAAATGTCCTTTTTGTGCATTTGAGCCTCTTTTGGATATATGCCTAGGAGCAGTATGGCTGGATCTTGAGGAAGCGCTATTCCTAGTTGTCTGAGAAAGCGCCAGAGTGGTTGTACAAGTTTACATTCCCACCAGCAGTGGAGAAGGGTTCCCCTTTCTCCACAACCTCTCCAGCATGTGTTGTCACTTGAGTTTTTGATCTTGGCCATTTTGATGGGTGTAAGGTGAAATCTCAGGGTTGTTTTGGTTTGCATTTCCCTAATGGCTAATGATGTTGAGCATTTCTTTAAGTGCTTCTCTGCCATTCGATATTCCTCTACAGAGAGTTCTCTGTTTAGCTCAGTTCCCCATTTTTTAAGTGGATTACTTGGTTTGTTGCTTTTCAGCTTCTTTAGTTCTTTATATATACTGGATATGAGTCCTCTGTCAGATAAAGGGTTGGTGAAGATTCTTTCCCAATCTGGAGAGCAACAGAACAAGAAAATTTGTATACAGGGAACTTCCCAGAGACTCATACTCCAAACAAGGACTATTCATGGAGATAACCTAGAACCCCTGCACAGATATAGCCCATGGCAGTTTAGTGTCCAAGTGGGTTACATAGTGATGGGAAGAGGGACTGCCTCTGACATAAACTGATTGTCCTGCTCTTTGATCACCTCCCCCTGGGGAGGGGGGAACAGCCTTACCAGGACACAGAAGAAGACAATGCAGCCATTCCTGATGTGATCTGATAGACTAAGATCAGAAGGAAGGAGCGGAGGACCTCCCCTATCAGTGGACTTGGGGAGGAGCATGCATGAAAAAGGGGGAGGTAGGGTGGGATCAGAAGGGGAGGAGGGAGGGGCTTATGTGGGGATACAAAATTAATAAAGTGTAATTAATAATAAAAAAAGAAAAAAAACAATGACACAGAAAAAAAAAGAATCCTTTTTCTGTATCTTGAATCTACTTTTATTCTAAAAGGTGTTTTCTCTTTCCAAAAATACAAAGAATTAAAGCAGTTTGTGATAAATTAAGTGTGACTGAAACAAGAAATATATGGCATGCACTGTTGAATGCCTGAAGGTTGGTGTCATTTTCCCATAGAAATCCTATTCCTCCTTAGCACAGCCAAACAGTTACAAATTTGGGAATAACCAGCCCTTTATTGTTGGTTAAAGGTTGATATGTTTGTGACTGTTCACAACATTCAGAATCTATTTGTTGAAAATTGCCATTGTGAGTTTTATTTCATTGCCCTTGATAATTCTATATGTTGTCCTGACTGTACCATTGGAAGTTTGATGACCAAGAGACTGATCTATGCGCAGAAACATGGCTTAAATGTGAGATTGCTCTGCTTAGACTAGGTATGAGTCACCCTATTTTAAAACAAGTTTCTGAACTGTTTCTCAACACAATTCATGGATTCCATTAAATTAGTACAAATGCGTGAAGTGAAATTTGATTGTGGTATGACTATCCCAAATGTGACCCTATCTGTGGTAAATGTTCTTTCAGGAAGCACAAGAGCAAACGTAGGTAGTGTTCTACAGCACAACGTAAGTACTGGACATCAAATCTAGAAGAGCAGTGAGGTCACTTCACCATGTTGTTACTAAGGCAATTCATCCAAAGTTGTGATGCTTCTGATTTTAATGCCACTTACTTGAAGTCTGTTCTCTAAGGTATCCAGTCTTCCCCATAGCTGATAAATATTTTATCAAGGTCTCCTAGAAACTTAAAGTTACTCAGGGAAATGTTTCCAATGTAAATAACTTGGGTCTGAAGGAGAACCCCAATTTGTACACATGCAGACTTCTTGGGATTGGTTTGCTTGTTTATGACGTTTACAACCAAACTTATCTGTCATCCTTAAGATGTGTGACCTCCTGACTAATATGGATTGTCGTAAGTGCCACAATACTTATTTTTTTTTCTGTAAGTTAAGACACAAACTTGAGGTATACATTATTATCTGTTTTATAATTTAGCACATACCTAGGTGGAAAGGAATGTACATTTTTTTCTCAAGTAACAGGAGAAAATATGTTAAAGTGAAAGGCTTCCGTTTGTTTATTTTATTTCAGTTAGTAAAACATTTTAACACACATGCACTGATAATTATTCTCAGCTAGCCAAGATCCATAAATCCTTCTGACTTTGTTGCATGTTATAAAAAGAAATCATTGTTTGTTTTCACTTAAATATACCTTGCCACATCTGAATGTTTAAGGTTCTACTGAAAAGCCTTCTCCCACCCAGGCCTTGTTAAAAGCCAACACAGACTTTAGACAGGACCTTGCAAGTCTTACGCAATGTTTAGGGTCTTGAAATTGGCCTTTGCTGCAGTAGTCATACAACAGCTTGTGTATTGCCGTAAGTAATGCCTAAATGAACCATTTGTGTCCTCTAAAATCTTTAAATTATGTGATTCAGCAAACCTTTGAGCACGGGTTTTCTGACCCTTGTTTTTAAGCTAAGTCTAGTATTTGAATTTGAAATTTGGACATGGAGAATTTCATCTCAAAAGGTGAATCAGGTTGACCTGATAAATTAAATGATTAGTTGTGACTTGTTTAAAATATTTTACATTGATTTATCCACAGAATTTATATTTATTTCATTTCTTTCATCTCATTGAAAGCTGTTTACGGGCTCTTTGATTTGGCTTAGTTGTGTGAAATGCTGTCTTTTGCCAAAAACCCCAAATTACCTGTTTTACCCTCAACATAGTGGGTTTGTGCTTGTTTAGAGACCAGTTCAAAAACTATCTGTATTATCTGTACTGCCTTTGCTGTTAAGATTTTATGTACAGCTTGAGGAAACTAGCTCTGACTATATTTTCTTAAGAATAAAGATCAATTTTTATAGCATGCCAAAAAAAAGTATTATGGTAGAGCATAGAATAAGTGTAAGGATATGGGTCTTGTATCAGCTCTCAGCACCACAATCAACTAATTACTAAGATATCATACAATAAAATAATAAAACAAAAAATTCGAATTGGCATATGGTAAGACTAAGGAGAGCAGAGCCTTTTTTGTTAACTATTTTATGGCAATGCCTTTGCCCAGGGTTTGTGCTTATTTTAAATATATTTTTGTTAGTTTCTTATTTTTATTTTTATATTAATTAAAGGTTATTTACTTTGTATGCCATCTGTAGCCCCATCCATCATTCCCTCCCAATCCTACCCTCCCTTATCTCCTCTCTGCCCCTTTCTAAATCCACTGATAGGGGAGGTTCTCCTCTCCTTTCTTCTGACCCTGATTTAACAGGTCTCATCAGGACTGGCTGCAACATCCTCCTTGTGGCCTAGGAAGGCTGCTGTTCCCTCGTGGGAGAGGGGAGGTCAAGGAGCCATCCACTGAGTTCATATCAGAGACATTCCCTTTTCCCCTTACTAGGGAAACCCACTTGGATGTGCTTTTATGAAGAAAACTGGTTTTACTGTTTATCAACTGAGAAAATGTCTACAGTTAATCAAACACAGCAAGGTGAGTAGTTATGTTCCTGTAATACCAACACTCTGGAAGCAGAGGAAAGAGGACCATCCTAAGTTCAAGTTCAAGGTAAAACCAATTTTCAGAATGAACAAGGTACCGAGTGAGCACAGGTTATCGACGAAAATTCTGTCTCCAAAAACAGTGGATAAAATTCAAATCAGGGGGGGCGGAGCCAAGATGGCGACTAGCACACACAGTTTCTGAGCGGTGGGATACCTGATCTTCTGAGTTGGAGAATGGAAGGACCCCCAACCCAGGAAAACCACAGCGAGGATTTCTGAACACCAGAGAACATCGCAGGAGGTGAAAACTTTGGCCTCCGGTCACCCGGAGACTTGCTTGGGGAAGGAGAGAAACGATCCTTTGTTCTTGCAGCACTCCCTTCCCCCAGACCTCCTTCCTCCTCGGCACAGCGGCACAGCTGACTCATCTTTCTCAGCGCAGACCTAACTGCCTGGGGTATACAGCCGCTGAGACGGAGCCCCAAGCACTTTAGCGGCAGACAAAAGCCAGCAGTACGTGCCCCGGACTCCCAGATTCGCGCAGCGGCTGCACCATCCTCCCAGGGCACGAATCTGCTAGACACCATACTAGCTCCACAGGATCGCCATCACTGACGGTGCGGCCCGCCCAATCCCACAGTGACAGAGAATACGCTATATACTCACCGAAACCAGGCAGAAACGTCATACAACCTGGACACACCAGGCGCTGGGCCTCCCAAGCTTGGAGAGCACAACGAAGAGATCCCAGGACTTCCCAGAAAACTTTGGGACTAGCAACCAAGTCTCCAGTTACAGGGGGACGTGGAGGCGGAGCAGCACTGAACTGGCGGGGCACCACAGCCCTCCAGTTTAAGACTAACCAGGGCCAAACCAGAGAACAGAGAGCCTGGTTACCCCATTCCTGCTGAAGTGACCTGAAATCTCCAGCTGCAGCAAGACCTCAGAACCTGGCAGTGACAGCAGCACAGAACTGGCGGAACACATCAAAGAAGCAGGGCCAAACCAGAGAGCAGAGAGCCCCGGATACCACGATCTCGGCCAAGAGACCTGCCTGTAAGTGAGTGCATCCTTGAGAATCTGCAGTTCCCCAGATCCTGGGTCCTTCTAAATCAGAAGCCAAGCATCGAACCCCCCTCCCACCCACATACCCACTTTGGGAAACAGAGGGGCACTAGGGGCATTGAAGTTCCTGCCCTGTGGGCCTGATTGAGGAGCTAAGACAGTTAATGCCAGAAATTGCGCTGCGATCATCATTAGCGCCTGCGACATATACAGTGCAGAGCCCCTCCCACACACTCAAGGGTTCAACATTAGCCATCACTCTGTCCCTCGAGAAACTCATCCACGCACACTTACACACACAGACACGCACGCGCGCGCGCACACACACACACACGCTTGCATTTGCCCCGTTTGCGCCTGCGTACTTTCCTCCCACAGGTACAGCTAGTCCTCAGCACACGCTGAGAGTGCTCAGCTTCCTGAAGAACTCTCCAGACACCAGAGAGAGACAGCACCAGTCTGATCTGCAGAATCCAAAAACAAACAGGGAAGGTTTCAGATAAGCCAATGGCCAGAGGTAGGCGAAAGAACACTTCCACCTTAAATCAGGACATCATGACTTCACCAGCAAACCCCAAAATCAGTGGATACACCAATTCAGCAGAAGCACAGGAAAATGATTTTAAAGCCATGCTTGCCCAATTATTTGAGGCTCATAAGGAGGAAATGAACAAGTCTTTCAAAGAGATGGCCAGTCAATTGGAGGCAAAGAAAGAAGAAATAGACAATATCCTTAAAGAAACACAGGCAAACATAGCCAAACAAATAGATACACAAGTAGAGGAAAAATTAGTGGCATATAAGAAGGAAATGAAAAAAGAAATAGAGGCCATCGTAGAGAGACAGGAATCCAAATTCAAACACATGAAAGAAATGGTGCAAGGCATGAAAACAGAATTAGAATCAATAAAGAAAACACAAAATGAGAAAACCCTTGAGCTGGAGAACTTGGAGAAAAGATCAGGAACCACAAAAGTAAGCATCACCAACAGAATACAAGAGATGGAAGAGAGAATCTCTGGAGCTGAAGACACACTTGCAGAAATGGATACTTCTCTCAAAGAAAAAGTAAAATCAGAAAAGTTCCAATCACAAAATATCCAAGAAATCAAGGATGCTATGAAAAGACAAAATCTAAGAATAATAGGAATTCACGAAAAAGAAGACTCCAGACTCCAAGGTCCAGAAAATATTTTCAAGAAAATCATAGAAGAAAATTTTCCCAACTTAAAGAAAGAGATGTCCATAAATATACAAGAGGCCTACAGAACTCCAAATAGACTAGACCAGAAAAGAAACACATCACGTCACATCATAGTCAAAACACTAAATCTACAGAACAAAGAAAAGATATTAAAAGCAGCAAGGGAAAAAGGCCAAGTAACATATGAAGGTAGACCTATCAGAATCACGCCGGACTTCTCATCAGAAACTATGAAAGCCAGAAGGGCCTGGGCAAGTATCATGGAGACTCTAAGAGATCACAAATGTCAACCCAGACTACTATACCCTGCAAAGCTTTCAATCAACATAGATGGAGAAAACAAAATGTTCCTTGACAAAACTAAATTTATACAATATCTACACAGCAAACCATCCCTACAGAAGATACTAGAAGGAAAACTCCAATCCAATGAAAACAAATTCACCCAAGAAAACAGGGCATACAGATAATGTCCCAACAAAAATGAAAAGAAAACAAACAATGAAACAGGGTTAGATCACCGACTCCATTACAAAAGGAACTAACATGCATTGGTCACTATTATCTATCAATATCAATGGACTCAACTCACCAATAAAAAGACACAGGCTAACAGAATGGTTAAGGAAACAGGATCCAACATTCTGTTGCATCCAAGAAACACACCTATGCAACAAAGACAAACACTACCTCAGAGTAAAGGGCTGGAAAACTGTTTTTCAAGCAAACGGTTCCAGAAAACAAGCTGGAGTAGCCATCCTAATATCTAATAAAATAGACTTTCAACCCAAGTTAATAAAAAAAGATAAGGAGGGCCACTATATTCTCATCAAAGGAAAAATCCACCAAGAGGACATCACAATCTTGAATATCTATGCCCCAAATACAAGAGCACCGACATTCGTAAATGAAACATTATTAAAGCTTAAATCATACATTGATCCTAATACCTTAATAGTGGGAGACTTCAACACTCCACTCTCACCAAGGGACAGATCAACTAGACAGACACCAAATAGGGAAATAAAAGCACTCACAGAATCCCTAAATCGAATGGACCTAATAGACGTCTACAGATCATTTCACCCAAACTCAAAAGAGTACACCTTCTTTTCAGCACCGCATGGAACCTTTTCCAAAATAGACCATATAGTGGGCCACAAAGCAAGCCTCAACAGATACAAAAGGATTGAAATAATCCCTTGTATACTATCTGACCACCATGGACTAAAGCTCGACCTCAACAACAACAGAAACAACAAAAAGCCGACACGCACATGGAAACTGAACAACTTACTACTCAATGACAGCTGGGTTAAGGAAGAAATAAAGAAAGAAATTAAAGACTTCCTAGAATTCAATGAAAAGGAAGGCACAACATACCCAAATTTATGGGACACTTTGAAAGCAGTGCTCAGAGGAAAATTTATAGCACTAAGTGCCTGCAAGAAGAAATTCGTAACATCACATACAAACAACTTAATGGCCCAACTGAAAACCCTAGAAAAAAAAGAAGCAGATACACCCAAGAGGAGCAGATGGCTGGAAATAATCAAACTAAGGGCTGAAATCAATCAACTAGAAACAAATAAAACTATCCAAAGAATCAATGAAACAAAAAGCTGGTTCTTTGAGAAAATCAACAAGATAGACAAACCCTTAGCCAAACTAACAAAAAAGCAGAGAGAAACTATCCAGATCAGCAAAATCAGAAATGAAAATGGGGACATAACCACAGACATTGAGGAAATCCAAACAATTATTAGGTCATACTACAAAAGCCTATATGCCACAAAATTTGAGAATCTGAATGAAATGGATAATTTTCTTGAAAGATTCCATCTACCAAAACTAAGTCAAGATCAGGTAGAAAGACTGAATAGTCCTATATCTCCCAAGGAAATCGAAGCAGTTATTAACAGTCTCCCCTCCAAAAAAAGCCCTGGACCAGATGGCTTCAGCACAGAATTCTACAAGACCTTCAAAGAAGTGCTAACTTCAATTCTCCTCAAGCTATTCCACAAAATAGAAACAGAAGGAACACTACCAAACTCATTCTATGAAGCCACGGTCACCTTAATACCTAAACCATACAAAGACCCAACAAAAAAAGAGAACTTTAGGCCTATCTCTCTTATGAACATTGACGCAAAAATACTTAATAAAATACTTGCAAACCGAATCCAAGAACACATCAAAGATATCATCCACCATGACCAAGTAGGCTTCATCCCAGGCATGCAAGGGTGGTTCAACATACGGAAATCCATCAATGTAATCCACCACATAAACAAACTGAAGGAGAAAAACCACATGATCATCTCCTTAGACGCCGAAAAAGCATTTGACAAAGTCCAACACCCATTCATGTTTAAAGTCTTGGAGAGATCAGGGATACAAGGCACATACCTAAGCATAGTAAAGGCAATATATAGCAAGCCTATAGCTAACATCAAACTCAATGGAGAGAAACTTAAATCAATCCCACTGAAATCAGGGACAAGACAAGGCTGTCCATTGTCCCCATATCTCTTCAACATAGTACTTGAAGTCCTAGCCAGAGCAATAAGACAACTAAAGGAGATCAAGGGGATACAAATCGGAAAGGAAGAGGTCAAAGTGTCACTATTTGCAGATGATATGATAGTATACATGAGTGACCCCAAAAATTCAACCAGAGAACTCCTTCAGCTGATAAACACTTTCAGCAAAGTGGCAGGATACAAAATCAACTCAAAAAAATCAGAAGCCTTCCTGTATACCAAAGACAAAAAGGCTGAGAAAGAAATTAGGGAAACAACACCCTTCACAATAGCCACTAATAACATAAAGTACCTTGGTGTGACTCTAACCAAGCAAGTGAAAGACCTGTTTGAGAAAAACTTCAAGTCTCTGAAGAAAGAAATCGAAGAAGATATCAGAAGATGGAAAGATCTCCCGTGCTCATGGATTGGTAGGATTAACATTGTGAAAATGGCCATACTGCCAAAAGCAATCTACAGATTCAATGCAATTCCCATCAAAATACCAACTCAATTCTTTACAGACCTTGAAAAAAAGATTCTCAGCTTCATATGGAGAAACAAAAAACCCAGAATCTCCAAAACGATCCTGTACAACAACAGATCATCTGGAGGTATCTCCATTCCTGATCTCAAGCTGTACTACAGGGCAACAGTAATAAAAAGTGCATGGTATTGGCATAGAAACAGAAAGGAGGATCAATGGAACCGCATAGAAGACCCAGAACTAAATCCACACACCTATGAATACTCGATATTCGACAAAGAAGCCAAATCCATTCAATGGAAAAAAGACAGCATCTTCAACAAATGGTGTTGGACCAACTGGATGTCTACATGCAGAAAAATGAAAATAGATCCATATTTATCACCCTGCACAAAACTAAAGTCAAAGTGGATCAAGGACCTCAACATAAAACCAGATACCCTAAATCAATTGGAAAAAAAAGTGGGGAACAGCCTAGAACTCATTGGCACAGGAGACAACTTCCTGAACAGAACACCAACAGCACAGGCTCTAAGAGCAACAATCAATAAATGGGACCTCATGAAACTGAAAAGTTTCTGTAAAGCAAAGGATACCGTCATCAAAACAAAACGACTGCCTACAGATTGGGAAAGAATCTTCACTAACCCTTTATCTGACAGAGGACTAATATCCAGTATATACAAAGAACTAAAGAAGCTGAAAAGCAGCAAACCAAGTAATCCAATTAAAAAATGGGGAACAGAGCTAAACAGAGAATTCTCGACAGAGGAATATCGAATGGCAGAAAAACACTTAAAGAAATGCTCATCCTCATTAGCCATCAGGGAAATGCAAATCAAAACGACCCTGAGATATCACCTTACACCCATCAGAATGGCCAAGATGAAAAACTCAAGCGATAACACATGCTGGAGAGGATGTGGAGAAAGGGGAACCCTCCTCCACGGCTGGTGGGAATGTAAACTGGTACAACCACTCTGGAAAGATATCTGGCGCTTTCTAAGACAAATAGGAATAGTGCTTCCTCCAGACCCAGCTATACCACTGCTAGGTATATACCCAAAGTTTGTTCAAGTACACAAAAAGGACACTTGCTCAATCATGTTTATAGCAGCTCTATTTGTAATAGCCAGAACCTGGAAACAACCCAGATGTCCATCAACGGTGGAATGGGTACAGAAATTGTGGTATTTTTATACAATGGAATACTACTCAGCAATCAAAAAGGAGGAAATCATGAAATTTGCAGGCAAATGGTGGGATCTAGAAAAGATCATTCTGAGTGAAATATCCCAGAAGGAGAAAGACAAACATGGGATATACTCACTTATATAGATCTATAAGATATGATAAACATAATGAAATCTATACACCTAAAAAAGATAATCAATTGAGTGGACATGGGGTAAGATGATCAATACTCATTTAGAAAGACAGATGGGATGTGCATTGAACGTATGACAGGAGTCTACTGAGCGCATCTGAAAGACTCTAACTAGCAGTGTTTTCAAAGCAAAGACTCATGACCAAACCTTTGGCAGAGTACAGGGAATCATAAGAAAGAAGGGGAGATAGTCTGATGGGGAAAGGATAGGAGCTCCACAAGGACCAAATATATCTGGGCACAGGGTCTTTTCTGAGACTGACATTCAACCAAGGACCATGTATGGATATAACCTAGAACCTCCACTCAGATGTAGCCTGGGGTACCTCAGTAACCAATTGGTTTCCCAAAGTGAGGGGAACAGGAACTATTTCTAACAGGAACTCAATGACTGGCTCTTTGGTCTCCCCACCCCCGAAGGGAGGAGCAGTCCTGTTAGGCCACAGAGGAGGGCTTTGCAGCCAGTCCTGAAGATACCTGATAAAACAGGATCAGATGAATGGGGAGGAGTTCCCCCCTATCAGTGGACTTGGCAAGGGGCACGGTGGAGATGAGGGAGGGAGGGAGGGACTGGGAGGGAATGAGGGAGCGGGACATGGCTGGGATACAGTTAATAAAATGTAACTGATAAAAAATAAATAAATAAATAAATAAATAAATAAATAAAAAATTTCAAATCAGTCTTCCTAAGCAGTCAGTAGCTCATGAATTATTTAAATGAGCAAGGCAGAGAAAAAATAGGAGCTGATTGGAAATTATTGGCAGTTTTCGATTCCTCTGTTTTGTTGGGTTTTCCTGCAAACATTGATCACACCCATCACTTTAAGTCTTAGTCTGAAAATCTTGTTTTTATTCTTTCGGATGCATTTGTTAGAGAATTTTGGTTCTTGTATTGTAAAAAGACATTTCCTGTCAAGTTCTAGTGTGTGTATATATATTTAAATTTAAAGAACCACAAGTAATTGTACCCTCCCTCTGCGTTTGTGTGATGGTTTCTAGAAAACAAGAATTTTTCTAAAGACAAATTTAAAGAAAATTTATGATAAATTGACTTTACTAATGGCAACTCTATGTTAAAGTGAAAGCATGGATTAAACCTTTAGTTTTAATAGTTCACTGGAATATTTAAACCCAAGCAGAGAAATGGTGCTGCTGTTTCAATTTACCTAAAAGGAACTTGATGATGCTCTACTTGCTACAGTTTAGGTGCTAATGACAGAAGAAGGAAATAAACCTACCCACATCTAGCCTGGTGCACCAAAAGATTTATTGCATAGCCCGAAGGTCCCATCCTCCATGGCTAGTGACTCACGAGTACTATATCCCCGGAACTCCTTGCACACTTTGAAATCGAGTCTCCTGATAATTCTCATTAATCAGATAAGGCGGGCATGATCTCTTAGTCTTCCTGAGAACACAAAATGTTTCCTATTTGCACTGAGTAATCTAATGTTCTTAGTATTGGAAATACCAAAGTGTAACGGAGGGGAAATACAATTCAGGGAGGTTTCTATGGTGTTCAAATCAGAAGCTCTGGATATGAGGAAACAGTAGGTATAGTGACATCTGCAGGCATTCTCGTCGGAGGTAATAGGTGGCCTGCCTGCAGGTAGAAGTAAAGAGCAGCGTATCTCTGGAGAGTATTAGCCAGCCTGTCCAGCCTATTTGACAGTCCTGCAGGTTTCAGTGAGACTCAGTGAGAGACCTTAACAAATGGCAGGTTAGACTCGACTCAGACACCCACATTCATGCTACCCCAAATTCTTTTTTTTTCTCTTATACAAACACATAGACACATATTTACACACATATGCACACACATGCACATGCTCACCTGCTGACATACATATACACACAAATAACTCATGAAGAGTTACAAGCGACTTAAAAGTTGCCAAGTCATGCTCACTAGTCATTCTACTAATGTGGAGACAGTCATTCATTAAGTGCCTCATGTTAAACACTTCTGAGCTATCCAGATCATACCAACTTATTATCTGGGTATATGTAAACACTTTCAGTCTTATATAACAACAGGTTTGGTTTGTTGTTGGATACTCATTATAAGCTGCTTATGTCCTTTGTTCTTTGGTTAAACTTCTTGTTAGGAAAATAATTACTCTTAAAGATGGAGTTGGTTTCCGCCTTCCACCTTCCTGATGGTGAGTGCTCTCTGTCACTAACAACTCCACATTTGGCTAAGACTGAGGATCTGGCTTGCTTCCATGTATGTGGACCTATCTGCATTGCCCACGTGGCATGCTGGGGTTGGCTACCCAGAGGCTATTTAAGCTGTGGGCTGGCTTTCCCCAGGGTCAGATGAATGTTCAAGGTTCCTGAATAAACTGCATTAAAAAAAAAAGAAACAGCCTTCCTATAAAAAAAATTACTCTCTAGACAGATATTAATACCAAGTATAACAAAAACAATTAGACTAATTTTTTAAAGTATTTTGGATGTTAAAATGTCACCCTTAATTTTAATTTTTTATATCTTGTTGTTCTCTGATATATTATAATTTAATGCTGTTCTACTTTTTTTCATATCAGAAGAAGTTTTTATTCTGTTGCTTGGAAATATCATTGGTGGTAATATTGTGCAAATAATTGCATACTGGGTGGAAAGATTCAACAAGTCCAGGTTTGAGTAGGGAAGAGTTGGTGTGCTGGTCCAATTTTTAGTTCCTGGGCAAGACACCTCAAAGGCCAAGGAATTCCTCGATAGTAGCATAAATATCAGCGGCAGTGGGTGCCATGAGATGTACAAAGCTGGAATATTGATGGGAGAGGAGCAGACACTTCCCTGGAAAACAAGCTAGGTTTTTGTCATTTCCTGTGGTTGTCCAGACTCCCAGACCTGGTGTCCTCCTTTTCTATGTCCGCTCTTCAGTAGACACACAAATCCTTGGGGACATGTTGCATGATTATAGTAACAATCCAGTGCGTTCGCTCCTTAGTCTCCCAGGAATGGGAGAGGCTCTACACTGAGTTCACATGCTCTGCCATTAATCCCTGCAGTATTTACATAAGCTTCATGTACATGGTCAAAAGATTAAAAGACTGTGTCATTACCGAATACTTTTTAATGCTTCCACCAGTTAATATTTTTACAGTGACAGTTTATATCATTTATTGATTAAAAAGATGTCCTATTTTCTATCAGCCCTCCCAAATAAACCACAAAACCGAGGCCTACCGAACATTCTATAGTAACTTTCAAGTACTTTCTGCAGCCTAGCTTTTTACCACTCTTTCATTCATGTCTGTTTTTCCGTCTAGTGGAATATCCCCTCCCAATCTCACCCTCCCTCCCTCATCTCTTCCAGTGTTACTCCCCAAGTCTCCTGACAGGGGAGGTCCTCCCCGTGCATCTGACCCTAGCCTATCAGGTCTCATCAGAACTGGCTGCATGTCTTCCTCTGTGGCCTGGTAAAGCTGCTCCTCCATCAGGGGGAGGTGATCAAAGAGCCAGCCACTGAGTTCATGTCAGAAATAGTCCCTGTTCTTATTGCTAGGGAACACACTTGGAAACTGAGCTGCCTTGGGCTACATTTGTGCGGGGATTCTAGGTTATCTCCTTGTTTGAAGTATCAGTCTCAGAAAAGATCCCTGTGTCCAGATTTTTTGGTTCTGTTACTCTCCTTGTGGAGCTCCTGCCCCTTAGATAGGACTTTCTAACTCCCCCTTCTTTCATAAGATTCCCTGCACTCTGCCCAAAGTTTGGTTATGAGTCTCAGCTTTAATACCCTGCTGAATAGAGTCTTTCGGAGGCCCTCTGTGGTAGGCTCCTGTCCTGTTCCCTGTTTTCTCCCTCTTCTGATATCTGTTCCATTTGCCTTTCTGAGTGACGATTGATCATCTTACACAGGGTCCTCCTTCTTGCTTAGCTTCTTTAGGTGTACTGATTGTAGTATGTTTATCCTATATTATGGTATCTTATGCAGGACACAGCAATCCTATGTGAGTAAATGAGCAAATGTATAGGACATACAAATGACATATAGTTGATGACTCTTCTGTTTACCCATAACCATTAGATGTTATTTTGTTTATTAAGAGCTAGTAATCTCTTCCCTCACATCTCTGGTCTTTAACAGGTAAATGCTGTAGGGAAATGTTAAATGAGAGAATTACCTATAAATTGGGTGAAATTTTCGAAATCATTAGATTTTACAGCACACCTATAAAAAAGATTTTTAAAATATGTTGAACACAGGAAAATTGAAAATTAAATTAAATACATATTTAGTGGATATTAGTCATATAATATAGGATAATCATACTAAAATCTGTACAACTAAAGAAGCTAAGCACAAAGGAAGGCCCTGGGTAAGATTATCAATCTTCATTCATGAAGGCAAATGAGATGGACATCAGAAGAGGAAGAAAACAGGGAACAGGACAGGAGCCTACCACAGAGGGTCTCTGAAAGACTACCCAGCAGGGTATCAAAGCTGATGCTGAGGCTCATAATCAAACTTTGGGCATTGTGAAGGGAATCTTATGAATGAAGGGGGAGATATAAGACCTGGAGGGTGCAGGAGCTCCACAAGGAGAACAACATAACCAAAAAACTTGGACCCAGGGGTCTTTTCTGAGACCAATACTCCATGCATGGAGATAACCTAGAACCCCTGCACAGAAGTAGCCCATGGTAGCTCAGTCTCCAAGTGGGTCACATAGTAATGGGAACAGGGGTTGTCTCTGAGAAGAACTCAGTGGCTAGGGCTTTGATCATCTTCCCCTGAGGGGGGAACAATCTTACAGGTCACAGAGGAACACAGTGCAGCCACTCCTGATAAGACACTGTAGGCTAGGGTCAGATTGAAGGGAAAGAGGACAAAGGGACATTATATGCATACATGACCATGTATGCTCTTTGACATATAAATTTATACACATATTTTAAAAAATTAAGTATAATCTCACAAAATCTTTCAGCAGCTCATTCTTTGTTTTATACTTAAATATAGTAATTGTATAGTCATTTATAGTTATAACAGTAAATTATTATGTGGTATATACTTACTTCAGTGTCTAGACTGTATAGTTTTTACAATTTTAACTTCATTAGAAAAATATCCTGCAAAATTTGAAGAATTAATTTGAATGTACTAAATCTGAAGTAAAATGTTAGAGTCTTATGTACTTATTGATGAAGACTATTATTAGAATCCAATTTCCAAGTGCTGAAAAATCATAAAATAGTACTAAGTTACTATCAATTATTATGCATGTGTGACAAATTATTATGAAAAGACACACAGAAAATTGTAGTAAATTTTCTTCAATATGTGAACAACCCATTAATAAATAAAAATAAAAGAAATTGTCCTCTACTGTGGCCTGGTAAGGCTGCTCCCCCCTCAGGGGGAGGTGGTCAAAGAGCAGGCCAATCAGATTTTGTCAGAGGCAGTTCCTCTTCCCATTACTATGAAACCCACTTGGACACTGAACTGCCATGGGCTACATCTGTGCAGGGGTTCTAGGTTATCTCCATGAATAGTCCTTAGTTGGAGTATGAGTCTCTAGGAAGTTCAGAAAGGAGAGTAGATCCTCCCCTATCAGTGGACTTGGGGAGGGGCATGCATGCAGAAAGAGGAGGGAGGGTGGGATTGGGAGGGGAGGAGGGAGGGGCTTATGGGGGGATACAAAATGAATAAAGTGTAATAAATAAATAAATAAATAAATAAATAAATAAATAAAAGAAATTGTAATTAGAGATAGTCCCTGTTCCTATTACATTGGAACTTACTTGGATACTGAACTGCCAGGGACTCTCTCTGACATGAACTGATTGGCCTGTCCTTTAATTACCTCCCCCTGAGGGGGAAGCAGCATTACCAGGCCACAGAGGAAGACACTGCAGCCACTCCTGATGAGACCTAATTGACTAGGATCAGAAGGAAGGAAAAGAAGACCTCCCCTATCAGTGGACTTGAGGAGGGGCATGCATGCAGAGGGTGGAGGAAGGGAGGGATTGGGATGGGAGTAGGGAGGGAACCACAGGGGGGATACAAGGTGAATAAAGTGTAATTAATAAAGAATTTTTTTTAAAAAATTGTAATTAATTCATTAATGTTTTCACTATGAGATATGAATTATTTATTAAGCATATATTATAATCCTAGATGCTCGCAAGACACTGACATTTACTAAAGCAAAAAACAAATATATATTTCAGTTTTATTCAGCATGAGAATTCTTAAGATATAGCAGAATTAATATTTAAAAATAAAATTATAATTGACATTTTAATCAGTACAATAGAGGATGATTGAAGTAGTTAATTTTATTAATTTAGTCAATCAAACTAATTAGTTTCCACTACAGTATGAGAATAATGTAAAATATTAAATTACTAGATTTCCTCAAGCCAAACATTTTATGTAAACTTTCAGATGTAATTGCCTTCATAAATTAGAATAATATGATAGACTTTTAAAAAATCTGATTACTGGTTATCATATAACATTAATATTATATAAGAATAAATTTTCTAACTTTTTAAAGAAGATACAAGTTTTCAATATGTCAATATTTGCTAGCTCTGTAAGTATTTTTATGGGTTATAAGTGATCATTATATTCAGTTTTTCAGGTAGAAAAGAATGCTATTAATTTCTTCAGCATAAGACTGACAAAATTATCCACAGAGAGACTCAGCTCAGACAACTCAATTTCTGGGTCCCCAAATGCTGTGCTTAGCCTCATGTGTAGATAATCTGAGTGTGCTGTCATTCTCTGCCATGACTTTATCATTTTTTTAATTTAAATTTTAATTTGTATATTAATTAAAGTTTATTCACTTTGTATCTTAGCTGTAGCTCTCTCCCTCATTCCCTCACAATCCTACCTTCCTCCTCTCACATCCTCCCATGCCTCTCTCTAAGTCCACTGATAGTTGAGGTCCTCCTCCCCTTCCCACTGACCCTAGAAAATCAGGTCTCATCAGGATTGTCTGTGTTGTCTTTTATCTGTGGCTTGATAAGGCTGCTCTCCCCTCAGGGGATGTTGATCAAAGAGCCAGTCACCGCATTCTTGTCAGAGACAGTCCCTGTTCCCCTTACTAGGGCATCCACTCAGAGACTGAGATGCCATGGGCTACATCTGTGCAGGGGTTCTAATTTATCTCCAGGAAAGATCCTTAGTTGGAGTAGCAGTCTCAGAAAAGACCCCTGGGCCCAGAGTTTTTGGTTCTGTTGCTCTCCTTGTGGAGCTCTTGTTCCCTCCAGGTCTTTTTATGTCCCTCTTCTTTCATAAGATTCCCTGCACAATGCTCAAAGTTTGGTTATGAGCCTCAGCAACAGCTTTGATACTCTACTGGGTACAATCTTTTAGAAGCCCTCTGTGGTAGGCTCCTGTTTAGCATCTCTTAAAAAAATGTTTCATTTAATGTCCATTAATGTGAAGATGTCAGATCCATGGGAGTTGAGGTTACAGACAGTTATAAGCTATCATATGGGTGCTGAGAATTGAACCTGGGTCCTTTGGAAGAGAAGACAGTGTTCTCAACCACCGAGTCATCTCTCCAACCCAAAACATCTTTTTTATTTTTTCTATTTTTCTTCTTTATTAATTACACTTTATTCACTTTGTATCCCCCCTGTGGTTCCCTCCCTACTCCCGTCCCAATCCTTCCCTCCTCCACCCTCTGCATGTATGCCCCTCCATAAGTCAACTGATAGGGGAGGTCTTCTTTTCCTTCCTTCTGATTCTAGTCTATTAGGTCTCATCAGGCGCTGCTGCAGTGTCTTCCTCTGTGGTCTGATTATGCTGCTTCCCCATCAGGGGGAGGTAATTAAAGAGCAGGCCAACTAGTTCATGTCAGAGACAGCCCCTGTTCCTATTACAACGGATCCCACTTGGATATTGAACTGCCATGGGCTACATCTGTGCAGGGGTCTTAGGTTATCTTCATGCATAGTCCTTGGTTGGAGTATCAGTCTCAGGAAAGACCCCTGTGATCAGAATTTTTGGTTCTGTTGCTCTCTTTGTGGAGTTCCTGTCCTCTCCAGATCTTACTGATTCCCACTTCTTTCCTAAGATTCCCTGCACTCTGACCAAAGATTGCCCATGAGTCTCAGGATCTGCATTGATAGTCGGCAGGGCAGAGCCTTTCAGAGGCACTCTGTGTCAGGCTCCTGACTTGTTCTCTTTTCTTCTTCTTTTGATGTCCATCCTCTATGCATTTCTAGATACAAATTGAGCATTTTAGCAAGAGTCCTCCCTCTTCATTTGTTTCTTCAGGTGTACAGATTTTAGTAGGTTTATCCTATATTATATGTCTATATGAGTGAGTATATACCACCTGCGTGTTTCTGCTTCTGGGATAGCTCACTCAGGGTGATCTTTTCCTGATCCCACCATTTACATGCAAATTTCATGATTTCCCTGTTTTTATTGCTGAGTAATATTCCATTGTGTAGATGTACCACAATTTCTGTATCCATTCCTCCACTGAGAGACATCTTAACTGTTTCTAGCTTCTGGCTATTACAAATAAGGCTGCTACAAAAATGGTTGAGCAAATGTCCTTATTGTGTACTTGAGAATCTTTTGGGTATATGCCTAGGAGTGGTATAGCTGGATCTTGAGGAAGTGCTATTCCTAGTTGTCTGAGAAAGCACCAGATTGATTTCCAGAGTGGTTATACAAGTTTACATTCCCACCAGCAGTGGAGGAGGGTTCCCCTTTCTCCACAACCTCTCCAGCATGTGTTGTCACTTGAGTTTTTGATCTTGGCCATTCTGATGGGTGTAAGGTGAAATCTTAGGGTCGTTTTGATTTTCATTTCCCTTATGACTAAGGACGTTGAACATTTCTTTAAGTGTTTCTCTGCCATTTGATTTTCCTCTATTGACAATTCTTTGTTTAGCTTTGTACTCCATTTTTTTAATTGGATTACTCTGTATGCCATTTTTTATTGCTGTTTAACCTCTTGAGTTCTTTATATATACTGGATATTAGTCCTCTGTCAGATATAGGGTTGGTGAAGATCCTTTCCCAATCTGTAGGCAGTCCTTTTGTTCTGATGACAGTGTCCTTTGCTTTACAGAAGCTTTTCAGTTTCAAGAAGACTCATTTATTGATTGTTGCTCTTAGAGCCTGTGCTGTTGGTGTTCTGTTCAGGAAGCTGTCTCCTTTGCAAATGAGTTCTAAGCTCTTCCCCACTTTTCTTCTAACCGATTTAGTATGTCTGGTTTTGTGTTAAGGTCTTTGATCCACTTGGATTTTAGTTTTGTGCAGGGTGATAAATATGGAACTATAGATCCAATATGTTTTTAATTGCACAAATGCATTATTTTATACTTAACTTTGGAATGAGAGAAATATAGTAATATTTTGGTGCCACTCTTGAAAACAGAATTTGAGAACATAGTAAGTGCTTAGCTATGCTACTCACACGATGGCAGAATAGTTATTAGCCACAGAAATTAACGAACCTTTTTTGAAATGATTCCAGTAGGATATGAACAAACAAGTAACTCACTCTACATGCTTAATCATAGTCTCATCTTTTTCCCAAGTGTACATGTGTGTATCTGTTACTGTACCATTTCTATGAAGAGCCTCCATGATGAAGATAATTCTTACAAAGAAAGCATTTAATTGAGGCCTTGCTTTCAGTTTCAGAAGATTGATTACTTAGCTATCATGATGGAAGAAAGTAAACAGCCATGGCATTGGAGCAGTATATGAGAGTTTATAGACTGACTACGATTACAATTGGCTTTTGAAACCTCAAAGCCAACCCCCAGTCTCACTTCTCTTCCAAAAATGACACAACTCCTAATTGTTCAAAAAGAGTTTATCAACTAGGAACTAAGCATCCAAATATCTGAGCCTTTGGGAGCCATGTTTATTTAAACCAATACAATATCTCTTTGCCCATGCCTGAGACCACACACACACACACACACACACACACACACCTCATATGCAATTCTCCTGATTTAAACTCTGAGTACTTGGATTTTATGTGGGTAACATTATGCCTTTGAAATTTACATATGCCCACAAGTATGTATACTTAGCTCAAAAATAAATTGCAATTTCATACTATGGTATTTGAAGTGTGAATTTTCATTTTATAAAATCCACTAGGCAATTTACCTAGTTAGTTTATTTATACAGAATACCAATAATGAGCTGTAACTATTTATCACATGGAGAAATAGCAACAATATTTATTATTTTCTCAAAATCCAATGTCCATTTATATTAATTTTTCTGTCATATTTTTATTACTGTAGTGTAAACCTATAGTGATTTATTGTTAAAAATTATTGAATAAAGGATTTTCACAGTGCAAAATATTATACTCTGTGTGTGCAGTTTGAGAAAAATACACCCAGGTTCTTTGTTTTCAGTCAGAGTCACACTTACAAATTCAGAAACAAATTTGTTGTTGTTAATTTTATTTGTGACAATTTTCCTTACAATTAGAAATGAGTCATTAAACATTTGAAATCTAAAATTTTCCCTCGGGTTATAGCAAACTTGAGAATCACAGTACAATTCTGTATGTAACACTTATTTTAAAATATTATCTAATTTTCATGTTAAAAATAAAAAATTATTATTGCCATATTGTAGCTAAAGAAATTAAATGTTTGAATCATTTATGAGTTACTCATAATCTGATTCATGCTAAGGAAACTGAGCACAGAAGATATTCTGAAATATTTTTTTCACCTTAACTAGCCACAATTGATAGAAGAGCTGCTTGGTATTATTATTGCAAGAAAACATGAATACATGAGACAGTTTTGGATTTTAAAGTCACATGTTCAGTAAAAGCTACTTTTGGTGCGAGAAAGAGTTGTCCAGGCACAGAACTAGCTACAGGATTATCATCATAGATTGCTGCAGCCATGAATCATCTGAAGGAATGGGCGGGCATGGGAGCATTAGCAGGCCTTCTGGTGTTGGTCTCCTTGGTTTGCCTGTGGTATATATGCAAGATTAGAGTCTCACAACAGCGTAATGCAGCCATGACCATTCAGGCCTTTACAGCCATTGAAGCAGGACAGTCTCCCCAAGCATGGTTGGCTACCATAAAAAGCCAAAATGTTACGCTCAGGATGCGAGGCTAAGTACTGCACTCAGGGTCAGCCGCTTTTGACCCAGAGAAGAGCATGTCTGATTGCATGCGGGTTGATGCCCCACGTCCCGCCTCTGAGAAAAAGGTATCAGACGGGTCTGATGCTCTTTGGGTGGATGACACCTAAATGAACATCAGTACAAAGTCCCAATTAATTTCTAATATCAGAGATCAGAACTCTACTCTTGCCCGATGCATCTAAAACAAAAAGGGGGAACTGCTATGCCTTAAAGATGGAGCTGGTTTCCGCCTTCCACCTTCCTGATGGTGAGTGCTCTCTGTCACAATTCCACATTTGGCTAAGGCCGAGGATCTGGCTTGCTTCCATGTATGTGGACCTATCTGCATTGTCCCCGTGGCACGCCTGGGTTGGCTACCCAGAGGCTATTTAAGCTGTGGGCTGGCTTTCCCCAGGGTCAGAAGATTGTTCAAGGTTCCTGAATAAACTGCATTGAGAAAAAAATAAAATAAAATAAAAAAAGAGTTGTCCAGTAAGTAGAAATATATAGATTAATTCCATTTCTGCAATTTTTTATTTAAAAAATATTTTATTTATTTCTTACAAATTATTCACTTTATATCCCTGCTGCAATCCCCTCCCTCATTTCCTGCCAGTCCCACCCACCATCTCTCTTCTTCCCCTATTCCCCTTCCCTAATCCCCTTCTGTAAGACCTCCTCCCCTTCCATCTGACCCTAGTCTATAAGGTCTCATCAAGGCTGGTACACTACATTACCTGAAAATGATTGCTTTGTACAAAGCTTTAAGGGATCTATGAGGAAAGTCCAGGAAGTAATATATTAGATCCTTGTAACTTCTTATATTAATGTCTAAATTAGATATATCTATATATCCAATTATATCTATCTATATATAGATGTATCTACATATCCAATTCTATATATATATATATGTGTGTGTGTGTATACATATATGTATATATGTATATATATATGTGTGTATATATATATATATATTAAGAATATATTAAGAATGATTAAGAATTTGGCTTATGCCAGAATAATGGTAAGAATTTTTAAAATAATTTTTTATTAATTACATTTTATTTACTTTGTATCCCCCCTGTAGTTCCCTCCCTCCTCCCCTCCCAATCCCTCTCTTCTTCCTCCTTCTCCACGAAGGACCCTCCCCAAGTCCACTGGTAGGGGAGGTCTTCTTTTCCTTCCTTCTGATCCTAGTCTATTAGGTCTCTTCAGGAGTGGCTGCGTTGACTTTCTCTGTGGCCTGGTAAGGCTGCTTTCCCCTCAGGGGGAAGTAATCAAAAAGCAGGCCAATCAGTTCATGTCAGATACAGTTCCTGTTCCTATTACTATGGAACCCACTTGGAGACTGAACTGTCATAGGCTATATCTGTGCAGGGGATCTAATTAATCTCTATGCATGGTACTTGGTTGGAGTATGAGTCTCAGGAAAGACCCCTGTGCTCAAATTTTTTGGTTCTGTTGCTCTCCTTGTAGGGCTCCTGTCCTCTCCAGATCTTGCTATTTCCCTCTTCTTTCATAAGATTCCCTGCATTCTGCCAAAGGTTGGCCATAAGTCTTAGAATCTGCTTTGATAATCTGCATGGCAGAGGCCAGATAATTTTTCAGAGGCCCTATGTGGCAGGCTCCTAAAACTTGTTCCTTGTCTTAATGATAAGGATTTTAAGATGCCTCACATAATTTAATGATTCTAACAACTATCTATTTTAAATACATCTTGCTTCATTCCTCCTTCCTTTCTTTCCTATTCTATCCTTCACTTACTTATATTTCTTTTTTCCTTTTGAGATGATTCTATAAATATTTTCTAACTTATATGGTTAGAAATATTAACATATTTATCAAAATACAGAGAATGAAATTACAATAAATTATAAAAGTATGTGGAGTCAAAGGTAGGAAGATCTCTATTAGTTTGAGGCTACCTTGGTCTACGAAGTCAATCCAAGACAGCTAAAGCTAACCGGAGAAGGCCTGTCTTGAAAAAAAAAAACAAAAGGAAAAAAAATGAGTAAGTTTTTTTTGAGATTTGATGAATAAATATAAATGATTTGAAAATGTGTAAGAAACAATATCTCAAAGATGATGAGTATATCACAGGGTACCTGGGTGAATAAGTTTCCCAGAAATAAGATCTTATATGTGATGAAATCATCACAATGCTACACTAGGTTTAGAAGTCTCAATACTATGTATAACAAAGTACACATGATCTGTGTAAATTATTCTTAACTTATACCTCACATTTTTTTTAAGATAGAAAAGATTCTACTTAACTTTTATTTTAAAGTGACGATAGAAAAATATTACCTAACCAATTTTAGGCTCCAACTATTCCTTGAATTATTAAAACCACCTAAGCTGATTAATAGAATGTGTGAGAATCTTAGAAATAGAATGCAGAGCCTCAGAGGAAAGGATCTGCTATGTTCTCAGGAGGGTAGGGTGCAGGTTAAGTCTGATCTATGCAGGATCTGTAGTCTTCATTTATCATTTGTGGTAACAGAGATTGAAGCCAGGGTATTGAATGTAGGAGACAAGTACTGTACACTGAGCTGCATTCTCAGACTATGATATTTTTCTATCAACATGATCTCAGTATAAATTGTAATTTTATAGGTCTATCATAAATATACATGTAGATATTAAGCATTTACACTAGGCTAATATTTTGCTTAATAGTTTTTACTGGCTCATAACTGAATTCCTTTTTGCTCAGGAAAGTTTTACCTTTAGTGAATTAAAAAGTAGCACATAAATGATAAAAGAATAAGCAGGTATGTCATTTTCCTACAGTGCTTCTGAGTTTTTAAGTAATGTCATGCATAATATATCCTTGCTGCAAAAAATAAAAAAAATAAAAATGAAAGGATAGTCTAGTTACAGTTTGTCAATTTTAGATGCATTACTGCTGGAATTGATTTGTACTCTCTGTAGGTAAGAAGTTAAAAGCATCCTTAAGGAATTGGTGAGAAAACATCTTTTATTCACAAATAAAAACACTACCTTTAAAGTAGCTTAGGAACATCAAAGAAGTCTTATGAAGTTCAGCCTCAAAGAGGGAAAGAGGCAGATGTAGCATATCATGTGTGGCATCAAACATTGCTCCTTGTTTCTCAATGGAATAAGAAGCCATTAGATGAAATATTTTCTCTAAGCACAACTATATCACATTTATTTGAATGATATAAATTTTTCCATCAGAAACAACCCACTGGAAGATACACATTCACATAGCATTTTCATCCAGCTAAGTGAATAGTAAATAATATATTAATGTTTTATAAAACAAGACAAAAAAACTTACGGAACAAAACCCAGGAAAATAAATTTACATGCAAAAAAAGTGGAAACAAGAATGTCAATACATTATTCATCTACCTGGGAAGGAAAGAAGGAGTGATTTTTCTTGTAGGGAAATTAGCTTCTCTTCATAACTGTATATTAAGTTAAAATATTAAATAACAAATATGGTTAAAATGCAAATTTAAACATCAAAATTTAGAGTCTGTGTTCTTTTGCTGAAGGATCTATTAGAGTCTATACTCCACTAAGTAAAGGCTTTCATCGGGAAATACTTGTAGCTGAGAAAAGAAAGATCCATTAGAAATGTGGAAAGAGAATGAGATCCTGACGTGATTTTCTCCCACATCTGAGATGCCATCTGGAACGAGTAAGTGCTCATAGCAAAGCTGCAAACCGGAAGTCTCTAACGGGAGCCAAAGGAGACACAGGCAAAGAGCATAGGATTCTTGGTCTGCACTAGAAAAAAAGTGCAAATATATGAGCAATAACGTAAGCTTCTATTTTAAGAGACTATGAAACAGTAAAGTTTGACTGTTTAAATAAAAAGGAAGAAAAATAATTGGAAGAAAAATAAAAAGTATTGGAATAAATAAAATATAAAATAATTGGAAGAAAATAAAAAATAATTGGAAGAAAAATAAAAAATTAATCATAAGAAGTGGATGGAACTTAAGATGATAGCTCAGTGACAGAGTATATATTTGGTCTGTGTAAAACTCTATGTTCAGTCCTATCACCTGCAAAACAAAACTCAAGAAGACCAATATGATTATAATTAATTTGAAGAGATTAATATAATCGATAAAGGTTTTTAACTGTAATAATGATGCTATTTATATGATACAAAGTAATTGTTTTTCCCAAAATTACAAAATTAAATCGAATAGTTTATTTAATGGGAGGTAGGACCAATCTAACTTATCTAAGATAATGTTTATACCTATCAAAGCATTTGATTCTAAGCCTCTTTCCTGACCTCACAAATATAGATGCAATACATATACCAGGCATTCCTTAATAATATCATGATTCAAAATATTTGTGAGAAAACAAAAGCAGAAGAACCAGTTTGTAAATCCTTTTCTGCAACTACTACTGCTCAACTTTAAAACTAGACCAATATTATAAATGGATCTCTATAGAATGTTCTCTGCAAAGTCATACAAATGAAACCACAATACAGGCATCTTGAGCCCTCAACTGATGGAAAGTATATGAGTCATAAAAGTCTTTCATTTGGCATATGAAAGGCTGGACTTCTGTTTTACAACAGCCACCGTTTTAATTCAATACTTACATTTATCAATTTTGCTCAACACATACTGCATGATATAACTGTAATGTAAGAAAAGCATATCAGAGACTTGACAGTCTTATACTGGATTGATAAAACTTTTTGTATCCTGAATATATTAATGAAGCATGATTCCAGCAACAAGTATGTATACACAAATTGTTTTCCTATATATAAGCAATGAACAACGTAATGAAATAATTTTATTTATAATAGTACTATGAAGTATATCATAATTAGATAATGATTTAAGAGTTTATGATATTATATGCAAAACTACATGTAAAAAAATATAAACTTCTGTGCAGGAGTTGGGGCTAAGTCCCCAAGTGGGTTCCCTAGTAAGGAGAACAGGGACTGTCTCTGATATGAACTCAGTGGCTGGCTCTTTGATCACTTCCCCCTGAGGGGGGAGCAGCCTTACCAGGCCACAGAGGAAGACAGTGCAGCCAGTCCTGATGAGACTTGATAGACTAGGGTCAGAGGGAAGGGAACAAGTACCTCCCCTATCAGTGAACTAGAGGAGGGGCATGGGAGGAGGAGAGGGAGGGAAGGAGGGTTTGGGAGGGTTTGAGGGAGGAGGCTACAGATAGCATACAAAATGAATAAATTGTAATAAATAAAATAATATTATTTTACCTTAAAAATAAAAAAATATAAGTCTCAGCATCTGTTTTCATACACTGCTAGGTCGAGTCTCTCAGAGGCCCTACTTCCAATGTCCATCCCATTTGTCTTTCTAAGTGACAACTGATCATCTTACCCTGGAACCTCTTCTTGTTTAGCTTCTTTAGGTGTAGAAATTTTAGTAGGTTTATCCTATCTTATAGGTCTAGTATCCACTTATAAATGAGTATATACCATGTATCAAAACAGATGCTGAGGCTCATAATCAAACCTTCAGCAGAGTGCAGGGAATCATATGAAAGAAGGGCAAGTTAGTATGACGTGGAGAGGATAGGAGCTCCACAAGCACCAAATATAGCTGGGCACAGGGGTCTTATATGAGACGGAATCTCCTACAAAGGACCATGCATGGATATAACCTAGAATCTCTGCTCAGACATAGCCCATGGCATCTCAGCATTCAAGGGGGTTTCCCTTTCAAGGGGAATATGGACTGTCTCTGACATGAACTCAGCGGCAGTCTCTTTGACCTCCCCGCCCCCAGGAAGGAACAATAGCCTTGCTGGACCACAGAGGAGGACATTACAGCCAGTCCTGATGAGACCTGATAAACTAGGGTCAGATGGACCTCCCCTACCAGAGGACTTAGAGAGGGACAGAGAGGAGATGAGGGAGGGAGGATAGGATTTGAAGGGAATGAGGGAGGAGGCTATGGCTGGGATACAAAGTGAATAACCTGTGATTAATATAAAAAAACAAATATTATAAAAATACAAAATTATAAAATATATAAATAAGGAGATGTAGGCCTCCATATCACTGACATGTTAATCATCCTTTACCATAATTTATATCAAAAAAAGAATTAAAACTTAATGATGTATCTCATAATCCCATTTAGACACCCTACCTTGTAATATGTACAGATGAGACAACACCATATAATATTAATTTAGATAATTTGTATGTAGGATTTCAGAACTTAAGAACAAGGGAAATATCCCCTAGGATGCTAAGCACTGAAGTTCCAAAATTTCACCCATATTCAAAGGTATTGAGTAAACAATTGGAATCATTATGGAGGAGGGAAAATAAGACTGCCACTTTAAGAGTCTGACAGCTGACTATAGAATGTTACAAATTTCCAAAGAACACAGTGCATAAACAGAATGAGAACCATTTTCTTTTTTTTTCTTTTATATTAATTACAGTTTAGTAACTTTGTACCCCAGCTGTAGCCCTCTCCCTCATTCCCTCTCAGTCTTGCTCTCCTTCCCTCACATTCTCCCATGCCTCTCTCTAAGTCCACTTATGGGAGACACCCTCTTCTCCTTCCCCCTGATCCTAGAAAATCAGGTCTCATCAGGACTGTCTTCATTGTCTTCCTCTGTAGCCTGGTAAGGCTGCTCTCCCCTCAGGGGTTGGTGATCAAAGAGCCTGCCACTGAGTTTATGTCAGAGACAGTCCCTATTTCTCTTACTAGTGTATGCACTTGGAGACTGAGCTGCCATGGGCTACCTCTGTGCAGGGGTTCTAGGTTATATCCATGAATGGTTCTTGGTTGGAGTATCAGTCTCAGAAAAGACGCCTCTATCCAGATTTCTTGGTTTTGTTGCTCTCCTTGTGGAGCTCCTGTCCTTGTCAGGTCTTTCTATCTCCCCCTTCTTTCATAAGATTTCCTGCACTCAACAGTTTAGCTATGATCCTCAGTGTCTGCATTAATACCATGCTGGGTAGAGTCACTCAAAGGCCCTCTGTCGTAGGCTCCTCTCCTGTTTCCTGTCTTATCCCTCTTCCAAGGTCCTTCTGGATTGCCTTTCTGAGTGAGGATTGACCCTCTTACCCAGGGTCCTCCTTCTTGCTTAGCATCTTTAGGTGTACATATTTTAGTATGTTTATCCTATATTATAGGCCTAGATCCACTTATAAGTGAGTATATACCATATGTGTCTTTCTGCTTCTGGGATAAGTCACTCAGGAAAATCTTCTCCAGTTCCTACAATTTGCCTGCAAATTCCATTATATATATATATATATATATATATATATATATATATATATATATATATATATACAGTTTATTCACATTGTATCCCCCCTGTACCTCCCTCCCTTCTCCCCTCCCAATCCCATCCTCCCTCTTTGCCACCTATGTCTCTCTCCCAGTCCACTGATAAGGGAGGTCCTCCTCCCCTTCCCTCAGATCCTAGTCTATCAGGTCTCATCAGGAATGGCTGCAGTGTCTTCTTCTGTGGCCTGGTAAGGCTGCTCCCCAGTCAGGGCAGGTGAGGAAAGAGCAGGCCAGTCAGTCCCTGTCAGAGACAGTCCATGTCCACACTTGGATATGGAACCCACTTGGATACTGAACTGCCATAGGCTGCCATAGTGCAGGGGTTCAAGGCCATCTCCATAAGTCATCCTTCGCTGGAGTATCAGTCTCAGAAAAGACCCCTATGCCCAGTCTTTTTGGATCTGTCTTTGTACTTGTGGAGCTCCTGTCCTCTCCAGGTCTCACTGTCTCCCACTTCTTTCATTAGATTCCCTGCACTCTGCCCAAAGTTTTTCTATGAGTCTCAGCATCTGCCTCCATACCCTGCATGGTAGAGCCTTTCAGAGACCCTCTGTGGTAGGCTCCACTGCATGGTGCTGGCATAGAAACAGAATGGATCGATGTAATTGGATAGAAGTCCCAGAAATAAACCCACACACTTATGGACACCTGATTTTTAACAAAGATGCCAAATTCATGCAATGGAAAAAAAGATAGCATCTTCAACAAGTGGTGCTGGACTAACTGGATGTAGAAAAATGCAAATAGATCCATACTTACTACCCTGCACAAAACCTAAGTCCAAGTGGATCAAAGACTTCAATATAAAACCAAACACACTAAACCTGTTAGAAATAATAGTGAGGAATACCCTTGAACTCATTGGCACAGGAGAAAACTTCCTGGACAGAACACCAACATCACAGGCTCTAAGAGCAACAATCAATAAATGGGACTTCATGAAACTGAAAAGCTTCTGTAAAGCAAAGGATACTGTCCTCAAAACAGAACAACAGTCTACAGATTGGGAAAAGCTCTTCACCAACCCTATATCTGACAGAGGGCTAATATCCAGTATATATAAAGAACTAAAGAAGTTAAACAGCAAAAAAATCAAGTAATCCAATTAAAAAAATGGGGTACAGAGCTAAACAGAGAATTCTCTACAGAAGAATATTGAATGGCAGAGAAACACCTAAAGAAATGCTCAACCTCATTAGCCAGAAATGAGACCTCATGAATCTGAAAAGCTTTTGTAAAGCAAAGGACACTGTCATCAGAACCAAACCACAGCCTACAGATTGGAAAGGATCTTCCCTATATGTGATAGAGGGTTAATATTCAGAATATATAAAGATCCCAAGAAGTTAAACAGCAACAAATCAAGTAATACAATTAAATATGGGGTACAGTGCTAAACAGAGAATTCTCAAAAGAGGAATATCAAATTGCAGAGAAATACTTCAAGAAATGATCAACGTCCTTAGCCATCAGGGAGATGCAAATAAAAATGAACCCGAGATTTCACTTTACACCCATCAGAATGGCTAAGATCAAAAACTCAAGTGACAACACATGCTGGAGAGGATGTGGTGAAAGGGGAACCCTCCTCCACTGCTGGTGGGACTGTAAACTGGAACAACTACTTTGGAAATCAATCTGTTGCTTCCTCGGACAATTAGGAGATGGACCATTTTAAAGTAAATATACTTGCAATTGGCATAAGTCATCCAGAATATGGTGAAAATTAGCTTTGTTCAAAGCCATCATCTATGACCTCTACAGCTAATAACTGGATAAGATTACAGTATCACGACTTAATCGTTTTCTAGTGAGTGGGCCTCAAATTCAGTTAGACAGCTGTTCATAACAGTAGAAGTCTTTCACTATTAGAATATGAATTATAGGTCTTACAGTTGGATAAAACTACTGACTTCTCCTCCCCTTTGGCAACACCCTATATTATGAGAGCCAGTCCCGAGGGAGCAGGCTTCCAGGTTCCCTAGAGCTCAATCTCTATAATGTGTGCATGAAATGTGGTGCCTTTCAGCATCAGGATCTTGCTTTCAAGACCGAAATGAAATTAAAGACATGGCAAGAGCCCATGTTGTTTGGGGAGACACTTGTATTCTTCTGACAAACCACTACAACAGATTGAGTTTGTTAGATACTTTATAGTTCTTAGGAGCATCATCACCTCATGTTTTGACTCCACTAATGTACATATACATATATTTATATATATAATATATACATTTTTATCTAAAATTATATTCCATAAGCTTGGAATACATTGCCTGTGAGTTTTTCAAAGATTTTAAATGTTCTTTATATTTATTCTGTCTCCATCTTTTCCATTTCACAGTTAAATCCCCATTTCCCCTCATTTAGACTTGTTGTAGCACCTGTCTCTTAGCATCACCTTCTCTAAGCATAGTCTCTTTCCTCTTTCCTAACTCTTTTGAAAACTACAGGATATATTTTCAAGTACAAAGGATTGGATACACAATACACAAATAATGAAGAACAAAGATTATATGTGGGTCTGTGCTAACTCAGTATAATATTTTACAGCGTAATTCATTAACCTAAAATTTCTATATATGGCTAGCTATATGAATATATATATATATATATACATATATATATATATATATATATATATATATATATATATATATATATATACCTTTACAGAGAAATCTTAAAGGCTTAGTTATTATCTTTACTTAAAAATGGGGAGATTTAGAGAAACAGACAGCAATCTGTTTAGGCCATTAGAAACCAAACTTAGGTAGAAGCAATGTGTTATTACTTGGTTGATAATGTTTCCCATGCTATTAATTCTCCATGTCTTTATTGTCAGTAGGATTTACAATTTTCATAATGTATATTGTGTATCTGTATTTTTCTTTCTTTTTTGTTTTTTATATTTTTGACAATAATTTGTCTTAAATTTATTATTATTATTATTTAAAGTTTATTCATATTGTATCCTAGTTGTAGCGCCCTCCTTCATCTCCTCCAGGTCCCACCCTCTCTCCCTTTTTCTCCCCTATCCTTCTTCTCCTGTCCATGGATACAGGAAGTCCGCCTCCCCTAATGTATGACCCTAGCATATCAGGTCCCATCAGGACTGCCTGGATCCACTTGCTTTTTGGGCTGGCTAGGTCGCCTCACCAGGGAAAAGTGATAAAGGAGCAGGTAACTGAGTTCCTGTCAGAGACTGTCACTTCTCCTTTTACTAGGGCACCCACATGGAGAATGAGTTGTCTATGGACTACATCTGAGCAGGGATCCAGGATCACTCTATGTATGATCTTTGGTATATACATCAGTGTCTGCAGTTCCCTATGAGACCAGCTTATTTTTGGCTTTGTTAGTCTCTTTGTGTGGCTCCTGTCCTTTCTGAGTTTTTTTATATCCTCCTTCTTCCATAATACCCCATGTGCTTTGTACAAAATTTGGCTGAGTCTCTGCAGCTGCTTTGATCCTCTCCTGGGTAGAGTCTTTTAGAGGACATCAGCAGTAGGTTCCAGCCCTATTCTCTCTCTTCTACGGGTAGCTGATATCTATCCTATTTTCCCCTTTGAATGAGAATTAAACATCTTCCCTGGGGTTTTCCTTGCCATTTAGCTTCTATAGGTCGGTAGATTTTAGTGTGTTTATCCTATGTAATTTGGCTAATATCCACTTATAAGTGAGTATATAGCATGACTATCTCTCTGCTTCTGGGATACCTCACTCAGGATGATCTTTTCTAGTTCCATCCATTGGCTTGCAAACTTCATGGTCTCCTTCTTTTTAATAGCTGAGTAGTATTAAATTGCATGAAGGTACTAGAATCAAAGACCCAATAATAGACCCAAATTCCTATGGACACCTGAGTTTTTACAAAGTAGTCAAAAACATACAATGGAAAAAGGATTGCATCTTCAACAAATGGTGCTGGTCCAACTGGATGGCTACATGTAGATAAAACGCAAATAGATCTATACTCATCACCCTACACAAAAGTAAAGTCCAAGTATATCAAAGACCTCAACATAAAACCAGACACACTAAATCTGTTAGAAGTAAAAGTTGGGAAGAGCCTTGACTGCACTGCATAGGAGAGAATTTCCTGGACAGAACACCAAAAACTCGGGTTCTAAAACAAAATATCATTAATAAATAGGACCTCCTGAAACTGAAAAGCTTCTTTAAAGCAAAGGACACTATCAACAGAACAAAATGAGAGCCTAGAGCCTGGGAAAAGGTCTTCAGCAATCCTATATATGATAAAGGGCTAATATCCAGAATATTTAAAGAACTCAAGAAATTAAACACTAACAAACCAAGTAATCTATTTAAAAAATGTTACTCGCATGCCTCGCTGGGTGCCTGTGCCCGTTGATGCCCCTCACGCTATGACTCTCTTCAGTCAGAAAAGGGATCTTGGAATTACAGCCGCCATTGTTACTGCCATCTCATTGGCGGCTGTTGGAGCTACCACCATGGCATTAGCCAGGAGTCATACTGTGCAGACTGCTCAGACCCTGAATAACCTTTTAGCCAATGTAGCTCATGCCTTAGATGTACAAAAAGGAATTAATGCTCAACTAAAAGGAGGCTTGATGGTGTTCAATCAGAGGATTGACCTCGTGCAGGAGCAAATTGATAACCTATGGCAAATCGCTCAACTTGGCTGTCAAGGAAAGTATGCTGGACTTTGAGTCACTAGCATACAACATGAGAATTTTCCCTGTGCTGCAAATCTGTCTAAACAATTGTCTAGCTATATTTTAGGTAATTGGACTGCAGAATTCGATACTATGATGGAGCATCTGAGAGTGGCCATTGTCACTGTAAATTCTACCAAAGTGGACACAGGACTAGCCACAGGATTATCATCATGGATTGTTGCAGCCATGAATCATCTGAAGGAATGGGCGGGCATGGGAGCGTTAGCAGGCCTTCTGGTGTTGGTCTCCTTGGTTTGCCTGTGGTATATATGCAAGATTAGAGTCTCACAACAGCGTAATGCAGCCATGACCATTCAGGCTTTTACAGCCATTGAAGCAGGACAGTCTCCCCAAGCATGGTTGGCTACCATAAAAAGCTAAAATGTTATGCTCAGGATGTGAGGCTAAGCACTGCACTCAGGGTCAGCCACTTTGGACCCAGAGAAGAGCATGTCTGATTGCATGCGGGTTGATGCTGGACGGGTCTGATGCTCTTTGGGTGGATGACACCTAAATGAACATCAGTACAAAGTCCCAATTTATTTCTAATATCAGAGATCAGACCTCTACTCTTGCCTGATGCATCTAAAACAAAAAGGGGGAACTGCAGAGAGCTGTGTAATGATGCGTCTTAAAGATGGAGCTGGTTTCTGCCTTCCACCTTCCTGATGGTGAGTGCTCTCTGTCACGAACAACTCCACATTTGGCTAAGGCCAAGGATCTGGATTGCTTCCATGTATGTGGACCTATCTGCATTGCCCACATGGCATGCTGGGGTTGGCTACCCAGAGGCTATTTAAGCTGTGGGCTGGCTTTCCCCAGGGTCAGATGATTGTTCAAGGTTCCTGAATAAACTGCATTGAAAAAAAAAATGTGGTACAGAGCCAAACAGAATTTTCAACAGAGGAATCTCCAGTGGTGGAGAAACACTTTAGGAAATGCTCAGGGTCCTTATCATCAGGACAATGTAAATCAAAATGTCCCTGACACTCCACCTCACACCCATCAAAATGGCTAAGATAAAAAACTCAAGGGACAGCACATACTGGAGAGGATGTAGAGAAAAGGGAACCCTGTTCCACTGATAGTGAGAATGTAAACTTGTACAACTACTTAAAATAATTGATTCTTTTCAGAAAACTGGGAATAATGTTACCTCAAGACCCAGCTATACCACTCCTGGGCATACATCCATGCACAACCATGTTCATAGCAGCTTTATTTATAAAAGCCAGAATCTGGAAACCTAGACATCCCTCATACAGAAATTTTGATTTTTTAATGGTGTGCTTAGAATTATAAAACTCTCTGATGGACATCCTTTTACTTTGTCCCAGAGCACTTATTGTTGTGCTTATTGTTTTCATTTTCATTTTGTTTCAGGAACATTTTTATTTCTTTCCTAATTTTTTTCTTTGACATATCATCACTGCTTTATGTGCCACATAATCCTGGGCAGTTCACAGAGTTGATAGAGATTATTGTACTATTCATTTTAAGATTTACTGTATTGTTGCTGGATAGAAATCACGCAGTCGTTTTTCTTTTTCTTTGTTTCTTTTTCTTATTTATTTTGAATTTGCTTTTTAAAAAAATTTTTATTAATTACACTTTATTCATTTTCCCCCCATAGGTCCCTCCCTCCTCCCCTCCCGATCCCACCCTCCCTCCCCTTTCTGCATGCATGCCACTCCCCAAGTCGACTGATAGGGGAGGTTCTCCTCTCCTTTCTGATCTTAGTCTATCAGTTCACATCAAAATTGGCTGCATTGTCCTCTACTGTGGCCTGGTAAGGCTGCTCCTCCCCAGGGGAGGTGATTTGTTATGTATACCGGTATGTGAATTACCTAAACAATTTCCAAAGGTGGCTCGAAGATTTTATACTCTTTGGAATTTTGTGACTATATATGTATTTGATATATATGTATATGATTATGTGTATATATTTGTATATTATTTATACAATATATATAATATATGTGTATTCACATATGTAAGGATGTGTGAGTGTGTGTGTGCAAGTGTATGTGTTAGGTACATTTGGTGTATGATGCTATTTTTTAATTAGTTAATTAATTTATTTATTACAATTTATTAACTTTGTATAGCCATTGCCACTGTAGCCACCTCCCTCGTCTCTCCTTAGTCCCATTTACCCTCCCTCTTGTCTCCCTAGTCCCATTTACCCTCCCTCTTCTCCCCCTATGCTTTCCCTCCTCCCCTTCTATTTGACCCTAGCCTATCAGGTCCCATCAAGGCTGGCTGCATCATCTTTCTCAGTGGCCTGGCAAGTCTGCAACCCCCCGGGGGAGGTAATCAAAGAGTTGACCACCGAGTTCTTATCAGAGACAGTCCTGCCTCTGTTACTGGAGATATATACTCACTTATAAGTGGATATTAGTCATACAATATTGGTTAAACATAGCAAAATCTATACTCCTAAAGAAACTAAACAACAAGGAGGACCCCAGGGAAAAAGGCTGAAACCTCACTCTGAAGGGCAAACAGGATAGGTATCAGAAGTAGAAGAAGACAAGGAACAGGACAAGAGCCTTCCACAGAGGACCTGTGAAAGACTCTACCCATCAGGGTATCGAAGGTGATACTGAGACTCATAGCCAAACTTTGGGCAGAGTGCCGGAAACCTTGTGGAAGAAGAGGGAGATAGAAAGAACTGGAGGGGACAGGAACTCCACAAGGATGTATGGTGCTATTTAATTGTAATACTTCTCTGTTCAATTTTTTCTGACCACATTACCTGTATATTTGAGATAGTACGATTTAAAATCACCTCTTTATTGAATTGGGAATACCTTGTGTCCTGAAGGCAAGCGGGAGGCTTATATGTCTATCATTATAATGTCTTCTTGGTTAATTTTTCCCTAGGTCACATTTTTCCATGACAGTGTTCAAAACAGCTGCATACGCTTGAGTTGGTGTGCATACTATACCAACTGATCTACACTTTGGGCTGTGATAATGATGTGGATAGGACATAATCTTTGGTGTTTACCAAGCTAGGTTGGCCCACAAGCTGTGTGAGGAAGGCTAGGCCACAGAATTTTTCACAGCAGTAGTAGGTAAGGATTTCCTTAAAGTATGACATAAATTATCATTCCTCATAAAATACAAGGCGATAGTTAAGTTGGGACCTAGGACAATGGTACCGGGGAGGCACACCAGCCTGGGCAAGAACACAGAATGAGATTATTTCTAAATGAAAGAACAATGTGTAATAGCCACTTGCTAGAGGAACGACAGACATGTTAATTAGATACTAACAGAAATAAATTGCAGAAATTAGGTAGAGATTGCTGCATTTGGGGGAATTAACATTAAAATGGTCACTGTAGATAAACATGTCGTTTCCTTGATTTTCCCTTAGCAGATTAAATTATGAAACATCTTTATAATTTCTTGTGAATAGTCTCTTCAACTTTCAGAGATGATGACCACTTTTTCTAAAACATCTTTCATTGACTGTTAAAAAAAAATCATCACAGCTGATGATCAGCTTTTTTTTTGCTTGCAATGCGAAGGGGAAGCACACTTCAATCTTCTGTGACTAAGTGTTAAGACACATTATTTTATCACAGTAATGGCAAGTGGCCCATCTCTTTGTCAACTGAGACTCCAATTGAATATGACTGTGGAACAACAGTTCAGTCAGAAATTATACTCCAGCATGGTAAATCCTCAGCGAAATTTTGAACTATGCTTAAAGCTGTTATTATCAGCCTCCATATTTTAGAAAATACTGTCAAAAACTTGATGTCTCTTCATAAAGAACAAAAACAAAACAAAACAAAAACAAAATATGATTCCATCAATAGAAGAGAAATAATATTAACAAGTCTACAAATGTGTTACCCTCCCTTGAGAAGTAATTGAGGCTCCTTCAAATTGTATTAAAAGATAAAAATAAATTCATTTTATAAACCATTACACAAATAAAGTTATTTTAACAAATATTTGTACATTCCTAGTATGAGCTATGCAGGTTTGGAATAAATTAAAGTCTTCTAGGTAAGCTATTAAATGTTTCTCAGAAAAAAATATGCACGCATAAACAGATATTTTTTTACTTTAAATTGCTATTTTCATGGTTTTGCACAATGTCTGCACAAAGTTATTAATGTTTTATCAAAATAATGTATGTAGTCACTTAAGGAAGCTTATAGTACCCAGGCAAGTAGTACTTAGAAATAATGTGCATATAGAATATATATCCTAGAAAAACAACTTAAGAGAACTGAGTGGTTTTGAGGAAAACCTTTCAGTTTCCTGATATAATTGGAAAGAGAAAGACAATTGTAAACCCAGACAAGTGCTCTTCATAGTTATCAGTGACATGGACAGTGGTGAAAGGAGGGCAAGCCGGCAGCCTATGGATAATCTTAATGGGAAGCAAGGGTGATAGAAATTTAGATGGAGAAGTTAGAGTAAAGGCAATCTAAAACACCACATAAATTATACCAGACAAGGCTTAAGTGGAAACTTAAGAAGGGCTCCTTTATTGGAGAGATTATGAAAGGCTGGGTTCACGTCTTCAATAAGCCATTTAGGATCTACCATTCACCTAAGCCAATTTCAAGGAGTAATTTTAGACTCTATAGCAGTCAAGTACCAAGGTCATCACAGAAGTTAATCCTAGCAATATTCACGGAACATATTGCCTTACTTATGATCATGGTCTCGTTTAACATTACCGACATGGGTGATGCTGAGGTAGTTCAGGTAATTAAAATTAAGGATGGTAAGAAAAAAAGAAAAAGAAGCAGCCAACTTATTGATTTGCATAAGTGATAGGAAATTTTAATTAAGAATTTTTGAAGCATTAATTTTTGTCTTATCTAAAGAGGTTAAAAGAATATGTAATAATTAATTATCTTATTTATATCAGAATATTAGTTGATGCCTCCCACTAAATCTGGTGTTTCATTGCATCCGTCTGTGCATTAGTCAACATTTTTGACAATATGTTTTAAAAGCAGCTACAAATGATTGATGTTGTGACCATGATTAAATTACTTAAATGTTACTTATTTTTTTATGAACTACTCAGCAAATAACTCAGCAGATAAAGATTTTTGTTTGTTTGTTTGTTTGTTTTTGTTTGGCCACAAAGCCTAAGCCTTTGAGCTCAAATCTTGGCATCTGTATGATAGAAGGAGAGAACCAAATCTCCCAAAGAGTGTCCCCTGACCTCTACATGTTTGATGTGTTCTATGTATGCACACACTGTAGTGGAAATGTTTAGTTTCTTTGCCGACTGAATTTTGTCATGTGATGTTTTGCCACAAGCTGGGCATGTGATGTTTTGCCCAGGTTAGTTTGTGAGAAGGTGTGTGGTGATCTGCTGTGATCCCTCACATGTAAGGGCTGTAACTTTGGCCAGCTGAGAACATCCGTGGGTGGACTTTGAGGAGAAGACATAGAGAGAGAAAGACCAAGGTTGAGTGAGACACCACTTTTTGGATCAACATCGCTGGGCTGATCTTTGTGCTCCAACACTTGACTTGGCAAATCTCTCAAAGAAATACCATAAACACTGTCATTTTTTTTTTTTTGGAAATAATATATGGATAGCCTCCCCCCAAATGACAGTGCTTATGATATTTCTTTGAGAGATTTGCCATAAAAACCTACCATGTGTTAAATAGCTTCAATAACAGAAAGTTACTTGTTCAGTTTGGATGTTCAAAGTCAAACATCAGAGCCAGGCATAGTGGTGTTCAACATTAACCTCAGCTCATGGAAGGCAGAGGCAGGCAGAAATCTGAGAGTTAGAGGCCAGCCTACTCTACAAAGTGAGTTCTAGATACAAAGAGAAACCCTGTCTCAAAAATAAATAAAAAATAAATACGTACATAAATAAATAAATAAATAAATAAATAAAGGAAAAAGATTTAAGGCAGAGGCAAACATCAAAGTATTAGCAAGACTGTCTTTTTTTTTTTAATAGTATAATTTTACATTGCGATCATTGTCCCCTTCCTCCTCCCAGTCCCACCCTTCCTCATCTTCTCCTATTCTCCTTCCCCTATACCTCAGGTAATGGGAGCCTCCTTCTACCAACCCTCTGCAGCACATCAAGTTGCATCAGAACTGAGCCCCTCCTCTTCCCTTGTGGCCTAGTGAGGCAGCCGCACCAAGGGGAAGTAATCAAACAGCAGTGAACAGAGTCCACATCAGAGACAGCCCCTGCTCTTCTTTGTAGGGGACCCACATGAAAACCAAGTTTTTGGGTAGGCTGCCTAGGTCCAGTTCAGAGTGCTTCAGTCTCTGCAATCCTCTCTGGGACATGTTTAGTTGGCTCTGTCTCTTTCTGGAGCTCCTGTCCCCTCCAGGTCCTTAGATCCTTCCTCCCAATTTCCCACAAGGCTCCCTA
This sequence comes from Meriones unguiculatus, assembly GCF_030254825.1. Classification (NCBI taxonomy): domain Eukaryota; kingdom Metazoa; phylum Chordata; class Mammalia; order Rodentia; family Muridae; genus Meriones; species Meriones unguiculatus. Next base: position 51,899,713 of record NC_083363.1, read on the forward strand.
TGCTTCGTCTAATGTTTGGCAAAACGCCTCAACATCTGTTTGATACTCTGCTGGGTTGAGACTCTCAGAGGACAGCTATGCTAGGCACCTGTCTGTGAGCATACCAGAATATTGTTAATAGTGTCAGGGGCTGGCTTTCTCCCATAGGGTGGGTCTCAGGTTGGGCCAGGCTTTGGTTGGCCATTCTCTCAATCTCTGCTCTATCTTTATTGCTGCACATTTGGCAGGCAGAGCAAAATTTTGGGGGTCAAAGGTTTTGTGGGTGGATTGGTGTTTCCCTTCCAACATGAGGAGTCCTGTCTAATTAGAGGGTGTCTGTCCTCTTCAGTCTCCATGACCCCTGCTACTAGGAGTCTCAGCAAGAGTGACCCCATATCCTCCCAGGAGCCTACCCTGTGGTAGCTCTCCAGCTTGGTTTCTCTTCTCTCTGCAAGCCCTCTCTTTTCCCACATCCACTCTCTCCAGATCTGATCTCTACCCTCATTTCTCTCTGTCTCTTTCCTACTTTTTTTCCCGCTCTCAAATGCTTCTGCTGTCTATTTTATTTCCCATTCTGAATGAGATGTTTTCTTCTCAATTCAGTTTATTCAGGAACCTTGAACAATCTTCTGACCCTGGGGAAAGCCAGCCCACAGCTTAAATAGCCTCTGGGTAGCCAACTCCAGCGTGCCACGTGGGCAATGCAGATAGGTCCACATACATGGAAGCAAGCCAGATCCTCAGCCTTAGCCAAATATGGAGTTGTTTGTAACAGAGAGCACTCACCATCGGGAAGGTGGAAGGCAGAAACCAGCTCCATCTTTAAGGCGCGGCATTACACAGCTCTCTACAGTTCCCCCTTATTTAAGTATCCTCCCTTGTGTCCTTGTTACTTATCTTTTTTTTTTTTTTTTTTTTTTTTTTTTTTTTTTTTTTTTTTTTTTGTGAATTGTAGTATGTTTATCCTGCATTATGTGGCTAAATTCTGATTATAAGTGAGTACATTCCATTTTTGTCTTTCTGGGTCTGGGTTAACTCACCTGGATGATCTTTTCTAGTTCCATCCATTTGCCTGCAAATTTCCTGATTTCCTTGTTTTTTATAGCTGAGAAGTGTTCCATTGAGTAAGTGTACAAGACTGTGTTTTTGGGGTCTCTGTGGCATATGGATCACATTTGTCTCTCTGTGTCTTATATAGTTTCTTGTCAGGTAATTGTGTCCGAATTCCCTCTTTCTGAAAGAATATACATCTAATGAAATTAAGATCTATCCTAATGTTGTTATTGAGTCAAAATTACTTTTCTACATATACACTTACAACAATATAAAGTTACTTTGTGGGATACTAGGGAATAAAAACTTAACATATTGATTTGGAGGCTTATACGTAGCCCATAAAACTTCAAAGATAACTTGAAATAGAGTATTTAATATTCTGCTACTAATTTAGTTTATGTTTAGGTACCAGTTAGGGGAATAATTATATTTGCATTGTGTTGAGGGTTACTTGTGGGTGAATGATGAAAAATACTCTCTTAATAAAGCAGAAATACCAGTTTATCAGGAATTTGAAAGTGAAACTGCTTATGAATTGAATTAAGAGCTCAATTATAGGAGGACAATCATATTATCAAATGATATGCAACCATTTAAAAGTAACACTTGTCCACTTGATCTGCCCTGTGATTTTCTATGCATATTCAACTACTGAGAATATTATATGATGATTAAATGCATACAGAATAAATTGACTCAGCTACAGTATGTGATAAAAATGCAATGATATTCTTTGCATGGTAGATTTGGAAATTTCAAAATAATATCAAGGGAATAAAAGTAAAATTGATGAGTTTTGCCCAGCTTCAGAAAATTCAGACAACCCATTTTCTTTTAGTTGGGGTATGACCGCAAAACAGTACATACCAATGCATGTTACTTTTCAGATTAATACTGCTTTGCTACCAGTATATATATTAATCCACAAAGTAATAAAATCTGTTATCAAAACAGACAATGATTAATACTATACTGGAAATTTGAAATTCTAAGAGCTGATGTCATATATAAAAATTAACTTGTCCCAACTTGTAAATCATAATCTATTATTAGTTAGTTGGATATAGATGTTGGCAAAATTTTTTTTATTATTGACTGCAAAATATTAGATAGAAACAATATCCAAAGTCAACTCTTCAGATGAAATATATATCTTTAATTTTACTGAAAATTAATACTGTCTTTTTAATGTTTTTATTTTAATTTTTATTAATTACACTTTATTCACTTTATATCCACCCATAAATCCCTCCCTCATCTCCTCCAAATCCCACCTTCCCTCCCCCTTCTCCATGTATGCCCCTCCCAAGTCCAGTGATAAGGGAGGTCTTCCTTTCCTTCCTTCTGATCCTAGTCTATCAGATCTCATCAGGAGTGGCTGGCTGCATTGTCATCTTCTGTGGCCTGGTAAGGCTGCTCTCCCCTCAGTGGGAGGAGGTGATTAAAGAGCAGGCCAATCAGTTCATGTTAGAGACAGCCCCTGTTCCCATTACTATGGAACCCACTTGGACACTGAGCTGCCATGGGCTACATCTGTGCAGGGGTTCTAGGTTATCTCCATGCATGGTACTTGGTTGGAGTATGAGTCTCTGGAAAGAGCCCTGTGTTCAAATTTTTTGGTTCTGTTGCTCTCCTTGTGGAGCTTCTGTCTGCAATACTGTCTTTTTTACATATAGAAAATGCTTAGAAAAAAATGACCAATGTCAAATACAAATTCATTTTTATCTGAACTACAAAAATAGCACTGTAAGTAATTTCATTTGTGAATAAGGTAGATAGGTTTCACATAATAACACATTCCAATATATAAAACAAGTGCAGAAATTGTGCTTGGCCATTCTTTACAATTATTTATTTTATCCTTTATTATAATTACTTTATGTGTGTATGCTACACATATATGACATGGGTGCATGTAGGCCATGATGTTCTTGTGGTGGTCACAGGACAACTTGAGGAAGTGATTTCTTTTTATAGAGAATCAAATTCTGGTTATAAGGCTTCACAACAATCTCAGCTGTTCCGAAAAGTCAGCTTCTTATTTTATATATTCTAACCTTTTAAAATGAAATGTTAATGAGTTAATTTATTTAGTTAATTTAATGATTACATTTATAATATCCCCAAATATAAGGATAATGTGAACACCAGTTCATAGTTTGCAACATGATAATTCTTTTTGTTCTTTAGTTTAAAATACTACACAAATTGCTTATATTTTACACAGTAGGCTGTTATATTAATCTTGTTCCTTTAGTAATATAAAATACAAAATTCATTTTAAAAGTAATTACTTTAAAGAGTCCTTATCAAATGAAGTTAAAGCAATGACAGTAGTTTCCAAACTAACAGTTTCTTAGCTATCTGTTAAATCTTCAATGAATGAAAACATGTTTAGATGTTTGAATTTAATTTTTAAACTCATCTAAAAATTTTCATTTTCTGGAAAATGACCCCCAGTCTCAGGATATTTAAATGTAACTCTTCAAAGAGATTCTAGGGAGTAATACATCTTTCTAAAGTAAAAAATGGTAAGACACATTTTGTAGAAAGTATAGTCTTTTAAAGTCCAGAGAATACTAATGCTCATGCATGTTTCCTGTGCACATCTTCCAGCTTGCCTACGCTGAGAGAGAGTTAAAGCTGTGGTTTCTCAGATGAGTCTTTCTTCTAAGAAATAAAGGTTGGCAAGGCCTGTGGAAGCAGGAAGAACTCCAGTGCTTTCGAAGGTATAGCTTCAGATGTTTGGTCTCTTACTCCTATTTTTTGAATAGGAAGTTATTTGATGTTTTAAACAATTAATTAACAATTAACAATTAATCAACAATTAACAAAAGCAAATATTGTTTGGACTATAAAGGAAAAAAACAAGCCCATATCCTGATGTTCAGAATGGAAACTAGGTAAGCTACCATGGAAATCAATTAGATATTTTATCAGAATAATAAACTATAATGACCAGTTGATTAAGCTATACCGCTCTGGTCATACAACAAGGAAATACAAGTTAGTATATACAGAGATACGTTTACATCCATATTTATTGTTGTAATTTCCCCACTATTCATGTTAATAGGAAATAGCTTATGTGTTTGAAAGTTGATGAGTGGGATTTATAAAAATATGAAACACAGAAACACACACATTCTCTCCCTGTACCTACTCCTCCAACTATAAATTTTTACTCCAAAGAAACAAACAAATACACAATACAACAACAAAACACCTCAAGTCCAAGAGTATGGGATAAAACAACAGTACAAAAGAAAACAAACCAACCAACAAAAAGCTGTACCTAAATAAGTGCATACACAAAACACTATGGAGGCCATTATATATTAGTTTACCACTCCTGAACATGAAGCCTATCCCGGGGTGAAGGATATACCCTCTCCCAGCAGGTGTAAGGGACAATTCAGTTGTTAACCTTTTCCCTAATAGTTTGGTTTTTTTTCTTTCATTCATTCACTCACTCACTCATTCGTTTATTCAGTTATTTAAAAAATAAAAAATAATAAGCTAAAGCAAAAATTACCACCTTTGAGTAGGACAGGACAAATCAAGAGAAGGAAAGGAGCCCAAGAGAAGACAACAATAATCAGAGACCTGCTGATTCATACACTTAGGAATTACATAAAAACAGTAAACTGGAAGCAATGATATAGACACAAAGGATCCTGTGCAGACCCATGCAGGCCCGAAGTATGATGGTTCAGTCTCTTTGAGTTCATCAGAGCTTTTTACATATTGAGTTATGGTCTTCTTTTCTTGGTGTCCTCCTTCTCCTATGGCTCTTATGCTCTTTCAGCCTCCTCTTCTGCAGAGTTCCTTACACTCTGAGTAGAGGTATTTAATTTTATAATGTAAATGATTGTAATTTGTAACGCTGAATTGTAAAGAGGGATATTGAACTGGGCATCTCTTATCACCAAGTTAAGTTTCCAGTACAAGGAATGGCTTGCATCTAATGAACTCATTAGCTAAAAGGGGTCCCATGGGAACCCCTAAACAATCCAGGATATTATAAAGGCTACAGTTTGTTCTTCACAAATTGATGACAAGGATCTATTGTTCAGAATGACACCAACACAACTATTAACATTGAGAAATCATGCCAACTCAGCTGCAAACATTTTAACCTACAATGTTATGCTGCCTACCAGATGCACTAGTGGAAGGGTGGCCCAACGATTGTGTGGAGTCCATCAATATGTGATTTGACTTAGTGCTTCCTAAAAGATACAACCAATAACTGACACTGCTTGGGTGGCCAAGAACCCGAGGCTAGATAGTCCAGGCACTTAGGGTAAAACCAGATACTACTCCACAGAGAATCACAGCCATAAAAAGACTTCTAGTGACTCTTCTATCTCCATAGATTAGGACATTTCTCAGTGCTCTGTGAAAGCATCAAAAAACCTTCATCCAGCAGCAGATGGGAACAAATATTGAGACCCACACCTACACATGACGAAGAGAGACGGAGACTGTGGAACACTGAGCCCTAAACAGGATACCTCCATCAAACATCTCTTCTCAGGGTCCAGGGAACCCTTCAGAAGAGGAGACTTAAGTGTCAGAGGGCCCGAGGGAAACCCTGAATACAAGGCCTTCTAGATCAACAGGATCATATCACCTCACAGAGACAGAGGCAGCATGCAGAGTCTACATGGCTCTACAGGGGTCTGCATTAGAAGGAGCGCTATGGCTGATTGGAGAAGTGGATGCATGCCGCTCTCACTTGGCGAGGAACTACCCTTCTGGGGAGGCGGCATGTCTAGAAATAGATTGCCAGAAAACGAACTTGGTGACACCTATGGAGGTTGCTTGTCTCCTGATGTCACGCTAGGACTTTTTAAGATAAAAAGAAATAAAAGAAACTAAGCAAAAAAAAAAAAAGTCTCAAATTATTTATACTGTCACCCTATCTCGTGGAAGTTTCTGGTTTTACTATCCTCAAACTGGCCTTCTTAACAGTGTGTGAAGCTTTCTTTAAGTAACACAAGTATTGACAATGGCCATCTTATGTTTTGTGTTCTGAACAACTTGCAATAGAAAAAAAAATCATGTTTGCAGGCAATGATCTAATTAATGAAAACATTCTTTCTCAGAGACAGAAGCTTGCACATGCCAGAGTGTGCAGTCTTCCCCAATAATCCCCATATTTAAAGTTGGTGCTTGTGGATGTTCAGCCAATGTGGTTATTGGCCAACCAAAGAGGATATCTTGGGTTCCTGGCTTACAGCATCACCTCAGATCCAGTGAGAGACTTTGTCTCCAGTAAATAAATAAAGGAGGCTGATTATCTTGAGCTCCCGAGTAATGAACACACAAAATGAATGAGGCCTAAGTGAAATAAGTTCTTCCATGTTTAGATACTTCAAATACTTGAAATACATTATAATTCACAATAATTAGATGTAGTCAGACCGAAATCTTAGACCTACTAAGGAATTAAAATCTCATCTAAAACATTACATAAAATACATTCTTTATTATAACTACAAATTTGAGAATGGTATATAGTATCAATGTATACATTAAAAAGTAATTTAGAATAATTAAAAACTTCAAACAATGTATTTAAAATAATTTACTTTTTTGAGTAATTTTATGAAAATATTAACATTAATGATAATGTTACATATTGTCACATACTGACATTTATTTTCAAATATGGTTTCGTAAAAACCAGACATACTAAATCTGTTAGAAGAAAAAGTGAGAAAGACCCTTGAATTCATTGGTACAGGAGAGAACTTCCTGAAGAGAACACCGGCAGCATAGGCTCTAAGATCAATAAATGGGACCTCATGAAACTGAAAAGCTTCTGTAAAGCAAAGGACACTGTCACCAAACAAGACAACGACCTACAGACTAGGAAAGGATCTTCATCAACCTATGTCTGACAGAGGGCTAATTTCCAGAATATATAAAGAACTCAAGAAGTTAAAAAACAACAAATCAAGTAATCCAATTAAAAAATGGGATACAGAGCTAAACAGAGAATTCTCAATAGAGGAATATTGAATGGCAGAGAAACAGTTAAAGAAATGACATCCTTAGCCATCAGGGAAATGCAAATCAAAACGACCCTGAGATTTCACCTTACACCCATCAGAATGGCCAAGATCAAAAATTCAAGTGACAACACATGCTGGAGAGGATATGGAGAAAGGGGAACCCTCCTCCATTGCTGGTGGGAATGTAAACTTGTACAACCACTTGGGAAATCAATCTGGTACTTTCTCAGACAACTAGGAATAGCACTTCCTCAAGATCCAGCTATACCACTGCTAGGCATATATCCAAAATATGCTCAAGTACACAACAAGGACATTTGTTCAACCATGTTCATAGCAGCTTTATTCATAATAGCCAGAAGCTGGAAACAACCCAGATGTCCCTTAGCCGAGGAATGGATTCAGAAATTGTGGTACATCTACACAATGGAATACTATTCAGTAATTAAAAACAAGGAAATCATGAAATTTGCAGGCAAATGGTAGAAATTAGAAAAGATCATCCTGAGTGAGGTATCCCAGAAGCAGAAAGACACACATGTTTATACTCACTTATAAGTGGATATTAGCTATATAATATAGGGCAAACATACTAAAATGTGTACACCTAAAGAAGCTAAGCAAGAAGGAGGATTATCATCATGGATTGCTGCAGCCATGAATCATCTGAAGGAGTGGGCAGGCATGGGAGCATTAGCAGGCCTTCTGGTGTTGGTCACCTTGGTTTGCCTGTGGTATATATGCAAGATTAGAGTCTCACAACAGTGTAATGCAGCCATGACCATTCAGGCCTTTACAGCCATTGAAGCAGGACAGTCTCCCCAAGCATGGTTGGCTACCATAAAAAGCCAAAATGTTACGCTCAGGATGCGAGGCTAAGCACTGCACTCAGGGTCAGCCGCTTTCGACCCAGAGAAGAGCATGTCTGATTGCATGCGGGTTGATGCCCCAGGTCCCGCCTCTGAGAAAAAGGTATTGGAAGGGTCTGATGCTCTTTGGGTGGATGACACCTAAATGAACATCAGTACAAAGTCCCAATTTATTTCTAATATCAGAGGTCAGACCTCTACTCTTCCCTGATGCATCCAAAACAAAAAGGGGGAACTGTAGAGAGCTGCGAAATGCCGTGCCTTAAAGATGGAGCTGGTTTCTGCCTTCCACCTTCCCGATGGTGAGTGCTCTCTGTCACAAACAACTCCATATTTGGCTAAGGCTGAGGATCTGGCTTGCTTCCATGTATGTGGACCTATCTGCATTTCCCACGTAGCATGCTGAGGTTGGCTACCCAGAGGCTATTTAAAGTGGGCTGGCTTTCCCCGGGGTCAGATGATTGTTCAAGGTTCCTGAATAAACTGCATTGAAAAAAAAAAAAAAAAGAAGGAGGATCCTGGGTAAGATAATCAATCCTCATTCAGAAACGCAAATGGATGACATTAAAAGAGGGAGAAAACAGGAAACAGGACGGGAGCCTACCACAGAGTGCCTTTGAAAGATTCTACCCAGTAGAGTATTGAAGCAGATGCTGAGTTTGAGTTTGCTCAAAGCCAAAGTTTGAGCAGAGTGCAGGGAATATTATGAAAGAAGAGGGAGATGAAAGACCTGGAGGGGTCAGGAGCTCCACAAGGAGAGCAACAGAACCAAAAAAATCTGGACCCAGGAGTCTTTTCTGAGACTGATACTCCAAGGACCAGTCATGGAGATAACCTAGAACCCTGTACAGATGTAGCCCATGGCAGTTCATTGTCCAAGTGGGTACCCTCGTAAAGGGTACAGGGGATGGCTCTGACATGAACCCAGTGGCTTTGTCTTTGATCACCTTCCCCTGGAGGGTACAGCCTTACCAGGCCACAGAGGAAGACAATACTGCCATTCCTGTTGAGACCTGATAAGGCAGAGTCAGATGGAAGTGGAGGAGGATCTCCCCTATCATTGGACTGGGGGAGGGGCATGGGAGGAAAAGAGGGAGGGAAGGTTTAATTGGAAGGGGACAAGGGAGGGGGCTACAGCTGGGATACAAAGTGAATAAATTGTAATTAATAAAAAATAATTCAAAAAAACATGATTGTCAAAAGAAAATTTTGTGGTCTTCATTTAGAGTTCACTTAAGCTATAAAGTATGATTTTACCTTCATGATTAAGAAAATTTTATTTGAGAAACACACTGTAATCTCTACAGCCCATTTGTGTGACTTAAAGAACTATTTGATAATGACATTGAGAAAAATAACTTATTTTCAGTGTGCAGGGACTTTCAGTATGGTTTTGGGCAGGAAGCTCAAGATTTATTCTGAGTGGCAGAAACAGTAGCATTCAGTTACTAGTTTAAATCCAAGGGTAGGTGAAGAACTGCCAATATAAAGTAGAGTACTCTATTTGCATAATCTGCTCCATGGGCAGAATTTTTGGAGAATAGAATATTGTCCCTGGAATGAAGAGCTGGCAGGAGCTAAATCAGATATCACCACTTTTTGCTTTCAGTAATTGAACTTTAATCCTATTTTGAGAGTCATTTCAGAAAGAGGTTTAAAAATTAATCTCAGTCAATTCACCCTTAGCTCTAGCCCCTGCCATGTGAAGAATTAAACTAGTTCTTAAGTGAAACTAACACATATTAGTTACACATGCTGATAAGCATACAAGAGTATATTAAGCTCAAGGCTCAGATTTAAAAAATATGGAATTGAAATCTGCAGCAAATATCTATAGAAATTAACCAAACTCATTTTAAAGTGCACGAGGATATTTGTTTATATTATTATGTAAAATAGTAAAAAAATAAATATATTTTGATTATATGCTTTCCTTGCACTAAGTCCTCCTAAATACCCTTCCATCCCTTACCCATACAACGTGAAGTTCTTACTCAAAAAATAAACAAAAACAGAACACAACAATGAACCCCCAAACCAAAAAACAAAACAAAACAAAAACAAAAACAAAATAAGTTACTGCCCTAAAAAAATAAAAATTGCTAAACTGCAAACAAATAAAAGCACAAATAAACTGTGGAGTAAATTAAATTTTGGTCAGTTTTTCCTTGAAATGAGGCCTGCCCTGGAGTAGTTGATATAACCAGTGTCACTGTATTGGAGAAAACTGATTTTTCCTCTTCTAACAGGTAGAAGCGCAGTTCAGTTGTTAACCTTTATCTCAGTGGCTAAGTTTTCATTCATCCACTCATTCATTTGTTCATTCATTCATTTCTAAAAACATAACAAAAGCAAATATAATAAAATTAAACAAAAGCTATCACATCAAAGCAGGGACAAGTCAAATAAACAGAAAACAAGCAAAAATATTTAATATAGTTTACTCTGATTTATTATTTTAGAATTTTCTTTCTTGATGATTTGATCACAGTCATCAACAACACTGATAGTCATTCTCATTCCAAGTAGGACACATTCATGGTAATATAACACTGATAATCAAGGTTTTCAATCAAACTACTGAGAAAAATTACTTCCTTCACAAGCCTACTGCATCAAAACTTTCACATGTGTCTTACTCTGTATGGAAGTCTTTAGAAGCTGATTAGTCAATGCTTCCAAGTGTTCCCCACCCCAGGGCAAATTGTCCCACCTAATATCACATGGCAACAAATGTTCAGTATATATGAATATTTAAGAAATTGCAATAAATGTTAATTATGAAATGTTAGGTGATAATACAATTATATAATGCATTAGGAGTACAGTATAAGTTGATATACTGAAAGGTTTTCTGTGTAGATTAAAGTACAATTTAGGTCATTAACAAAAATGTAAAACAAGGAATTACTGTTCATGAGAGTTTGTAATGATTTCTTTATTGTTTAGTAAATTGGATTGTTATTTTAACTTTGCATATGTCCTATTTTAAAAAACAGAAAATGCATCTGTGAAAAAGTTAATCTCTTCATTATTTTTCCACTTGATGATGTGACAGAACTAGAAGTATAACTTGGATTAAATTTTTGCTATTCCTCATGAGCAAGTATATTGTGCTTTTACTTTGATTTCTTCAGGGAAGAGTTCATTAAACAGTTGATGAGAAAGCAGGGTCAGGAGTGACTGTGAGGCCCGAAGGACCAGATGACTAACTCACTTTGACAATTTTAAATTGTCTTCTTATGGATTTGCAGAAAGTCTCTGCAGACATCATTTTTGATATTTGTGTAGTACATTCTTCTCCTTCATCTTGTTCTCACCCTTTTGTTTCTCATACATTTATATTCAGGAGAAGAAGTTTACATTTTAATAACATTTTTATTGTTTGCTGTTTTTATTGGTATTACCTCTTCTTTAGGAAACACATGCATTTTATAAAATAACAGTGAATTCTTCCTGTTTGTCTTCGAGAAGGTAGAGGAGACATGATTTTAGTCTATCTTTTTAAAATGTTTATTGAGTATATAATGTTTATTTTTTTTCTTTGTTTAAAAATCCATGAGGCAGTAAAGGAGGATCTGTGCTGTACAGGAGAATCAGTCATCCGCGTGGTAATCAGAGGAAATGGGTCCACCAGAATTTACTATGGTTTTCAAAGTGTTTGAGCCCAAACAACAATTTCAGTGTGTCACTGGCCATCACAGAGGACTAGTGAAATCTGCACCATGTTATGAAGATGATGGTCACAGAGCTGTCCAATCTTTTAACTATTTGGTTAAGAACAGGACACTGTGGAATGGAAAGGGATTCACTTTTCCGTCTCTTCAGTACGGAAACCGATTACGTTTGACTGACTCCCTGGACTACAGAACTTAACAGTCATCACTGTAGCAACGATTCTAAAACCCAGTGTCAGACTCAGCATCCTATTTCATCCTGCTGTTTCCAGTCAGCTCACTTAGATCTGCAGCAACACCGGAGATGTGAGTGTAATGAGTAGTCACTGCTACTGCTGTCATATCACCACTGAGATCCTCAGGTGGCTTGTTTCTGTACTGAACAGATCGTCAAGAAAGAGCTGGTCTCCAAGCAGATGAGGAATGACCTCACAGAGTGAGCAATAACTTTTGGCTCAGTCCTAGCAGATATGTCCCTGAAACATCTGACCTTCGAAAAGGACATTATAGAATCAGTGGAAGCCACAGACGAGGCTCAATAGAAAGGAGAGAGAGAGAAACAGCTCTGTGATAGACATGTCTGAGCAGCAGAAGTCAGCCATCATGTAAGCTGAAGATGAATAAAAGGCAGCCAGACTGATCACCAAGCTCCTGGCCGCTGCTGGGAAATCACCTGATGAACAGTGCAATCTAGAGGAAATAGAGAATATTAAATACCACCTCTCCTGCTCAGGAAACACCCATCTGCAGGCGGAGCCGTCTGTCTTCTGTAGCTCGCTGCTGTAAAGAGGTCCTCCCTGTTCCCCGTGGGCAGAGGGAGGGACCTGATGCTTCTGACCACAACCTCTTTCTTTACTCACTTCTGAAATCACTATGAAATTTCATAATTGGCTTAAAGTGAAGGAAAAGTGAAAACACTTCAGAGCTATAATTATCAAGCATAAAACTCAAGGTGTATTTACCCTTTAACTTTTTAATTTGTTTAAAGTTCTTTGAGTGCTTCTAATTTTGTTCCTATTCTGATCATAGTCACATCCTTAGCTCTTTCTCAAGAGAGGAGTTTTTAAAAACATGGTTTAAGTAATACTATACGTTTTCTATATTATTATATTGAGAAGAGTTTAGCTTTTATTTGTTCTCAAAGCCATAAAGCTTTTTATATACTCACCTGTTTTCCCCCACAGGGCCAGGAGCTGTGTCTGTCCCCAGCTGTATGCTGTAGGACTCTCTGACATAATATGGGTAATTCTTAAGTGGAGAGGGAGGGGTCTACTTTAATTTTGGAGACATCTGTTTCATAAGGATTAACTACTTGCAATATTTTGCCAATATAATTCACATCACTGTACACATTTTATGCCATAGATACTTGTTCAGCCATATTCCTATCCACTTTATTCATAAAATCTGAGGAATGGAAACTACCAAAAAGCCTTTCGACAGATTGATAATGAAAATGTGGAACATACAAATCACAATACAATTCCACTGAAATAAAAGCATTAAATCCTTAGATGTTCAGAGAAATGAATGAAACTAAAACTATGATTCGTGAATTAGCTCCCACTTAGCTCCCACTTAGATACCGTGAGGTCTAAAAATAGACCACCTAAGAGTGGTATGGGCTCTAGAAACAGGAATAGTAGGATGCAATTGCTATGAAGGGGAAATGGCTAAACCCTACAGGGACAGATTATTTAACTAAAGATGGAGTAGGAAAACAGTGTGAAGAGAGAGGGGGAAGGGGAAGAAGTAAATAACACCAAAATATTTTTAAAAGGCATAATAATTTTTATGTCTACAAAAATGACACCTGATATATGTATCTAAATATATACTTATTAATTAATTATAATTAACATATTAATTGTATGGGTAATATAAATAATTATGATTAATACATAAATGTGTATTATGTGCTAATATAATTAATGAATACATTTATTAATATATTAAATAAAGTTGTTGGTATAATGTTATTTTGAAACTTATACAATTTACCCTTGTTCATTCAAATGCTGATTTTTCTCCCCCAGTATCTGCTTTCAATCTGGACATTGCATTGTGATGCTTATTGTAAGCATCACCTGTCTCAAGTTTTTATAAACATGCCACCATTTGTTCTCTATATTTTCAATTAAAACAACCAGCCACAATGCTGAGCAATGGAGAGGATAGGGCGGGACATCCTGGTCCAGAGTGGGAGGAAGAGAAAGAAGTCAGAAAGGGAGGGAAGAGAATCCAGAGGAGAGGTGATGGAACCACGTGGAAAGATGGGACCTGACTTCAGATATGAAATCTAAATCTAAATGGTATGAAACTATATGGCCTTGGAGGTTTAGGACAGAGTAACTATTGCCCAGCATTGTGCTCTAGGTTAATTAAATAAATCCTTTGTCTGGTGATTTGGGTATACAGCTGGTTTATCTTAACTAAAAGATACATTAACAATAAATATTAATAACCACAACATAAAGGTATGCCATTTCAAGTGATAACACTTCCCAAGAAAGGCACAGATTATGTACCAAAATTCTACTAGGCATTGGAAACCTCCTTTCAAGTTGCTGGACGGGGGCTTGGGGCTGGGGTGTGCTCATTAGACTCCCTAAACAGTATAGTCTAGTAACATGGCTCTTGGTTACCTTCCAGAAATTGAAAGTTAAATCTCTATTTCTGAAGGTGACACTTACATCAAACATAGTATTTGAAGGAACCAATTGGTATCTGACTTAGAAACATCCTGTATAAGAGCTAGCCTTCATAGTAACAAAAGGAAATATACAAGCTGCCTAGTAAGATGATTATCTCCACCTGAAGGGGGAGCAGCCTTACCAGCCCACAGAGGAAGACAAAGAAGCCAGTCCTAATGAGACCTGATAGACTAGGATCAGATGGAAGGGGAGGAGGACCTCCCCTATCATTGTACTGAGGGAGGGGCATAGAAGAAGAGGAAGGGCGGGTGGGATTCAGAGGGGATAGGAGAGGGGGCTACAACTGGGATACAAAGTGAATAAACTGTAATTAATAAAAATAGCATAAATATTTAAAAAAGAAAAGCAATCAGTGTCATATGGAGCTGCAATGCCTATGAATTATAACAATGACCAATACAGCACAATGTCTTGAAAGATGCAATAGTGGTGCCTATATTTTGTGAATAACCAATGGTGAGTTAAGGCCTACTCATTAGGAAGGAAGTCATTCCTGGTTCTGTAAACCTACCCAGCTACCTATGACTGATAAAGACTGGGATTCTAGAAAACTTGACATGGCCACTTTCTAAACCCAGTATTCTAAACTGCATTCCCAATGTCTATTCCATATGCCCACTTATAAGTGTGACCCTCACGCCTCAGCAAAGAAGCATCTTTTGTAGCACATAGAGACTAGTACAGAAATTAACAACAGTTCAACATGCTGAGAATAACAGACTGTGGGGTACTAAGCTCCAGCTGATTTATAATACCTACAATCTCAAATCTGCATCTCAAGAACAATTGTAGAAGAAGGGTTGCTAAGACTGTAAGAGCCCCAGGACAAGTGTGTGCTACAAGACACTGTCTTCAATACATGACAGATAAACTACATTAATGAAACATCAAAAATATGGCTGTCTAAATAAGATCTGAAAAGTGACAACACTTTGTCATGTCAAGGTGTATTAGGGAAATCTCACAAGGCCTCATCCCTAGATTAATAGGTATAATCATTCATGGTTGTTGAGAAATAGTAAAGTCATATTTTCCAGGCATGAGTCCCCTGCGTAAAGTAAAAATATATAACATATAATAAAATGTATCACGTATTATACACACACACACACACATATATAAATTTGAAAGAAAGCATAAACTTGACAGTAGTTTGAAGAGGAACTATGCAAACATTTTTCTCACATATGAAATTCTCAAAGTAAATATCAGTTTTTAAAAATGAATTGCTACAAGTCTTTTATATTCTTTGTTTTAACCTATGAATGTTAGAGTCACTTCATCACTCATTTTCAACAATTTCTATGATGGTTTTAATACAGATTTTTATGAGTTTATAGATAAGCTTATAAAAGTTGATCACATATAACCTAGAACCCCTGCACAGTTGTAGCCCATGGCAGTTAAGTGTGTCCAATTGGGTTACATAGTAATGGGAACAGGGACTGTCTCTGACATAATCTGACTGGCCTGCTCTTTGATCACCTCCCCTGAAGTGGGGAGCAGCCATACCAGGCCATAGAGGAAGACAATGCAGCCACTCCTGATGAGACCTGATAGACTAAGATCAGAAAGGAGAGGAAGTCCTCCCCTATCAGTGGACTGGAGGAGGGGTATGGGTGGAGAAGGGGGAGGGAGGGTGGTATTGAGAGGGTTGGAGGGAGGGAGCTACAGGGGGATACAAAGTGAACAAACTGTAATTAATAAAAATAAAAACAAATAAAACAGTTGTAAACATAAAAAAAAAGGAAATCATGAAATTTGCAGGCAAATGGATGGAAATAGAAAAGATCATCCTGAGTGAGGTATCTCAGAAGCAGAGTGACATGCATGGCATATACTCACTTATAAGCGGATGTTAGCCACTTTACATAGGAGAAACATACTAAAATCTACAGATCTGAAGAAGCCAAATGACATGGAAAACCCTAGGGAAGATGCTTAATTCTCATTCAGAATGGAAATTAGGATATACAACAGAAGCAGTAGAAGAGAGGGAACTGGACTGAAGCCTATCACACGTGTTGCCTAAAAGACTCCACCCAGCAGGGGATTGAAACAGATCAGAGCTTCACAGCCAAACTTTGGACAGAGCACAGGGAGTCTTATGGAATAAGGAGAATATAAAAGGACCCAAATAGGACAGGAACCACAGAAGAAGAAAAACAAAAAGAAACAAAAAACAAAACAAAACAAAACAAACCAAACAAAACATAAGCAGGACTCAAGGGTGATTGCAGAGATTTATGCATCAACCAAAGCCCATGCATAGAGAGGATTTAGAACCCCTGCTCAGATGTTGCCTATAGAGAGCCCAGTCTCCAGATGGGCTTCCTAGTAAGAGGAGAAGAGACAGTCTCTTACATTATGTAGGTTGCAGACTCCTTGATCATTTCTCCCCGGTGAGGTGACTGAGCCAGCCCACAGAGGAAGTCCTGATGAGACCTGATAGACTACTGTCAGATAGTAGGGGAGGAAGACTTCCCTTATCAGTGGACTAGGGAAGAGGGATAGGGGAGAGGGAGGGAGGAAGGGACAGGGAGGAGGTAAGTGAGGGGGCTAAAACTGATAAAACAAAGAATTAGAACAAGTCACTAGAATAAGTATTATAATACAGTGTCATGGTATCCTTTCAAATACATGGAGTTTTAATCACTTAGAATTAAAAAATGTAATCTTCTAATTGTAAATTGTGAAAGATTAATATTACAACCCTATTCTTTTTAAGAATAATTATTTTTTACTGTATGAATGTGGGTGTTTTATCTGCATGTATATGTACCCACCTTATTCACACAGTGTCCAATATAGGAGAAGAGAGGATGTCAGACCCCCTGGAGTCTGTTGCCAGCCTCTATGTTTGTGATGGAATTCAAATGCCTACCTTCTAAGACATCTTTCCAGTAACCTCATGCTTCTATGCTTTTAATTAAAATTATCCATATAAAGCCCTAGGGAAAATTTCAGATAGAGCGTGAAAAATTATTTTTAGATATTGTTATTTTGATCTTCTTATATAGTGTCTACTTTATGTTTATTTCTTAATACTGTTGATGTTGTCAAGTCTAGTAGCCTTTCCCCAAACAGTCCCATATTTCTTTATTTGATGTCAATCTATTTCTATAAAGATACCAAAATATTTTAAGTTAGCCACTTTCTCTAACCAAACATTTATCATAATTGTATCATTAAAATATAAACAAGTCTATGCCAACACCATGCAGTTTTTACTACTATTGCTCTTTAATACAGCTTGAAATCAGGGATGGAGATACCTCTAGATGATCTGTTGTTCTACAGGATTGTTTTGGAGATTCTGGGTTTTATGTTTCTCCATATGAAGCTGAGAATCTTTTTTTAAAGGTCTGTAAAGAATTGAGTTGGTATTTTGATGGGAATTGCGTTGAATCTGTAGATTGCTTTTGGCAGGATGGCCATTTTCACAATGTTAATCCTACCAATCCATGAGCACGGGAGATCTTTCCATCTTCTGATATCTTCTTTTATGCACACTAAATAACTTGGAAGACAATAGTACTGCCCGATATCCCCCTCAGGCCCCTGTATGCATGCCTGTGTGTGGATGAGCTAATTGTTCCATGAGTATCTAAGATTAATATAATATGTATCTTCCTGTCATATCTCATTGAAAGAATAATTTGTGGTAGAAATAATGCAGTTTTATGTTTTATGGTTATATTGTGTTGCCTTTAAAGTATTTCATGCGAAACATGATGTTTTAAAATATTTTCAATATAACAGTATTTCTAGTTTGCATTACATGGTCATTTAATGCCATTGTTTTATAGAGAACACATGAGAAAATACAGGAAAAGATTGTTGATTTACAAATATTTTCTTCAAGAATTTTTCTTAAATATTATTTCTTATTGTTAAAAATATATATAAACAAATCACAATATCCACTTTTGGTTCTCAAAGTATAGTCTTTGGTTTTCAAAGTATAGTCTCATTCATTTGTTTTTCCAAACTCTTTCTTTTACTATTCTGACTAGTTTATAAGCCCTTAGCAGAAGTATGATCTACTAAAACTTACACCTACATTATATAGCACACACACATAGTGGAATAAATGTTTTACATTTAAGAGAGCAAGAGGCAATGAGAGCTTCCTAATTTAAAAATAATTTCTAAACTTTTTGATTCTCTTCTAACAAATGTAATTGAAAATAAGAAAGGGTCAGTACAGGAAGCCACAGGGTCATGTTTGAAAACACTATATTGTTAACAACATATGCAAAAGAAAATCACAACTCTGTATTTTACTGGAATTTTAGAAAATTGAAAGAATTATGTCATCTCTTAGAATACAAAAATATGGTACTTCAAAAAAATGATCAAAAGAAAAATGTAAAAACTTAATTTTTTTCTCAGATTACGCTTAGTTTTAATACATTAAAATTATTTGATCTCTGTCTTTGTTTTCCAAGTGAAGAAATACAGTCACTATTTTTAGCCTTGCAGTTCTGGAGACTGATGCCTCCATTTGTAGAAGTTGAATGGGCTATCAAAGCTGACAGATGCTCTATACATTGCAGAAATACTGCTTATATAATTGTGATAATTTTCCACTTGTGATATGCCAGTTTCTGTGATTTAAAAATCACTTGTAAATGAAAGAGAATGACTGATGTTTCCCTTATATTATGTATTTTCTATTGCCTAAGTGTAATGCCTTTTAATGATTGTTTGAATTCTGGTGAAGTCTGCACATTTTCATTCTTTGTTCAGCTACACAGGTGTGATAATTTACAGAATTCCATGACTAACTATTTCTCTATTACTCTATGTTGGAACTTTTTTTTTTTTCAATGCAGTTTATTTAGGAACCTTGAATAATCATCTGACCCTGGGGAAAGCCAGCCCACAGCTTAATAGCCTCTGGGTAGCCAACCTCAGCATGCCACGTGGGCAATGCAGATAGGTCCACATACACGGAAGCAAGCCAGATCTTCAGCCTTAGCCAAATGTGGAATTGTTCGTGACAGAGAGCACTCACCATCAGGAAGGTGGAAGGCAGAAACCAGCTCCATCTTTAAGGCATAGCATTCTGCAGCTCTCTACAGTTCCCCCTTTTTGTTTTGGACGCATCAGGCAAGAGTAGAGGTCTGATCTCTGATATTAGAAATAAATTGGGACTTTGTACTGATGTTCATTTAGGTGTCATCCACCCAAAGAGCATCAGACCCGTCTGATACCTTTTTCTCAGAGGCAGGACCTGGGGCATCAACCCGCATGCAATCAGACATGCTCTTCTTTGGGTCCAAAGCAGCTGACCCTGAGTGCAGTGCTTAGCCTCGCATCCTGAGCGCAACATTTTAGCTTTTTATGGTAGCCAACCATGCTTGGGGAGACAGTCCTGCTTCAATGGCTGTAAAGGCCTGAATGGAACTTTTAAATATGGGCAGAGTGAATGGAATTTTAGGTAGGAACTGGGAAATAGTAAGAGCTGGAGAGGACAGGGTCTCCACAAGGAGAGCAACAGAACAGGAAAATTTGAACACAGGGAACTTCCCAGAGACTCATACTCCAAACAAGGACTATTCATGGAGATAACCCAGAACCCCTGCACAGATGTAGCCCAGGGCAGTTCAGAGTCCAATTGGGTTACATAGTAATGTGAAGAGGGACTACCTCTGACATAATCTGATTGGCCTGCTCTTTGATCACTTCCTTCTGGGGGGGAGCAGCCTTACCAGGCCATAGTAGAGGACAATGCAGCCACTTTTGATGTGAACTGACAGACTAAGATCAGAAAGGAGAGGAGAACCTCCCCTATTAGTGGACTTGGGGAGTGGCATGCAAGCATAGGGAGGAGGGAGGGTGGGATTGGGAGGGGAGGAGGGAGGGGCTTATGGGGGGATGCAGAATGAATAAAGTAATTGAAAAAAAAAAGATAAAAACCTCAGATAATAAAAAAAAAGAACTTGCACCATTCTGATCCAATTTTACATTTCAGAGATCCAGGTGTAGAGGTGGTGAATCTACATAACTTATTAGCTTAGCCAAATGCATAAACAGCTATTTAATCAATGATTCAGGTTTCATATTTTAATGGAACTGGCTCAATGACTGTGATAATTAAAAATACGTATCAAGCAAAAAAAATATGTTTTATGGGAAAATGCCATAAACCTATTTTTCAGATGCATGAATATCTTTGAACATATGGCTTCATATTTTATTTACTATAAAAATTGAAAGTGAAAACCTAAAAAAAAAAAACCTGAACTTGCAAAATGTTTTATATTTAACTGTAGGAAACTGTACTATTATAGTGTACTGTCGTTATGACCATTTTAAATATGAACCACGAAACAGTATGCTCTTTGAACAGAAGTTTCTTTATATAGTTAAGGTCATATTTGACTGTGTAACATGTTGATCTTAGTAATACAATCAGACTACAAATGACTGGTAGTCCACTTCATGATGTAAGCCCATGTGAATTACTCAATCAATTCCATATTGCATAGTTTCAAAAACAATTTTTGAAAGATCTGGAGGGGACAGGAGCTCTACAAGAACAGAAAAAAATTATTGGGTACAGGAATCTTTTCTGAGACTGCTACTCCAAACAAGGACCATTCACAGAGATAACCTAGAACCCCTGCACAGATTTAGCCCATGGCAGTGAGTGTCCAAGTGGGTTTGCCAGTAAGGATAACAGTGTCTGTCTCTGACATAAACTCAGTGGCCTGCTCTTTGATAACCTCCCCTTGAGGGGGGTGCAGCAATTTTACAAACCCTTATTTAGTAACCATTTTCATATTAAGTACAAATATAAGTGGTTAATCCGTTTTAATTCAAATTGTGCCATGGTTTGGTTATTTCACTAAATATAAATATAACTATAAATAATATGATACAGAAATTGTATAATAGTTAGGGCAGTTATGGAAAATAAAGTAATAAATTCTGCCACCTGTCCATTCAATTTTAATACTAATATCTGATCATCTAAAGCAAGAACACTGATAAGGAGGTTGACCTGGCCATACTTCTTTGGGGCATGATTCTCATAGTTCCATTTTCTGAAACAGATGTCCTGCATTACAGAAAGCAGGCTGAGCCGCCATTTGTTTTTCATGCCAAGTTTCATTTCAGGGCAGGCATGTGTGGAAGTGACCTTTTCCTAGTCCCATCATGCCCACATGCCGGCAAGTCACAAAAGTAACTCCAGGGTGAGAGTAATCCTCACCTTTTGTTCCTCTCAAAGTCTCTTAGCAGGCTTTCTGCTTGTGCAGTGAAAAATTCTACCTGATGCTGTGAGACTTAAAGCACTGATGTCCCTACCCTTTCTGAAGTCTTAGATTCAGGTCTACGATATCCTTCAGTCAGATGTTATTTTTCTAAATAGAATACACAACACTTCAATTATACCAGGGATGTTAATTTTTACTCCAAATTTAATTCAAGTGACATGTAAAAATTTAAGACAGTACACATTATGAATGCAGCAATTTCTTTTATTTTTTTTTACAGGAAAAGACTGTTTATTTAAAAATATTTTCTTTAAGAAAGTCAATTGGCATGGAGCATGTCTTGCCCCTGGGGGCAATGGTCTCCTGAACCTACTCAGACCTCGGACACCACCACTGCTAGTTCTAGAACTGATGCAGGATGTTCCAATGAGGGGGTTAAGGCTTCTCATAATATTTCCTATAAGCCCACACCTGTTTGTTTATATCCCCCATTTTTATTTATTATTAGCCAGATAGAGCCAAGTAATTGTGGTAATGATACTTGCTCTTTTGCCCAATGCTGGAATGCTAGGGAATTTAGGTATGCCCAGGTTACTCACATGCCTCGATGGGTACCTGTGCCCGTTGATGCCCCTCACGCTATGACTCTCTTCAGACAGAAAAGGGATCTTGGAACTACAGCCACCATTGTTACTGCAATTTCATTGGCAGCTGTTGGAGCTACCACCGGGCATTAGCCATGAGTCATACTGGACAGACTGCTCAGACCCTGAATAATCATTTAGCCAATGTAGCTCATGCCTTAGTTGTACAAAAAGGAATTAATGCTCAACTAAAAGGAAGCTTGATGGTGTTCAATCAGAGGATTGACCCCGTGCAGGAGCAAATTGATACCCTATGGCAAATCGCTCAAATTGGCTGTCAATGAAAATATGCTGGACTTGAGTCACTAGCATATAACATGAGAATTTTTCCTGTGCTGCAAATCTGTCTAAACAATTGTCGAGCTATATTTTAGGTAATTGGACTGGAGAATTCGATACTACGATGGAGCAGCTGAGAGTGGCCATTGTCACAGTAAATTCTACCAGAGTGGACGCAGGACTAACCACAGGATTATCATCATGGATTGCTGCAGCCATGAATCATCTGAAGGAATGGGCGGGCATGGGAGCATTAGCAGGCCTTCTGGTGTTGGTCTCCTTGGTTTGCCTGTGGTATATATGCAAGATTAGAGTCTCACAACAGCGTAATGCAGCCATGACCATTCAGGCCTTTACAGCCATTGAAGCAGGACAGTCTCCCCAAGCATGGTTGGCTACCATAAAAAGCTAAAATATTACGCTCAGGATGGGAGGCTAAGCACTGCACTCAGGGTCAGCCTCTTTCGACCCAGAGAAGAGCATGTCTGATTGCATGCGGGTTGATGCCCCAGGTCCTGCCTCTGAGAAAAAGGTATCAGACGGGTCTGATGCTCTTTGGGTGGATGACACCTAAATGAACATCAGTACAAAGTCCCAATTTATTTCTAATATCAGAGATCAGACCTCTACTCTTGCCTGAACAAAACAAAAAACAAAAAGGGGGAACTGTAGAAAGCTGCGGAATGCTATGCCTTAAAGATGGAGCTGGTTTCTGCCTTCCACCTTCCTGATGGTGAGTGCTCTCTGTCACGAACAATTCCACATTTGGCTAAGGCTGAGGATCTAGCTTGCTTACATGTATGTGGACCTATCTGCATTGTCCACGTGGCACACTGGGGTTGGCTACCCAGAGGCTATTAAGCTGTGGGCTGGCTTTCCCTGGGGTCAGATGATTGTTCAAGGTTCCTGAATAAACTCCATTGAAAAAAAAAAAAAAGAAAAAAAGAAAGAAACAAAATGAATACATGCGGATAAATGAATGTGCCTTTGTTTCAAAGGAGGATCTCTCCTATTGGCGGACTGGGCATGAGAGAAGAGGGAGAAAGGGTGTGATCGGGAGGGGAAAAAGGAGGGCAGAGCTGGGATACAAAGTGAATAAATTGTAAAAAATTAATTAATTAAAAAATATATAAATAATAAAAAAGAAAAAAAAGAAATTTTTCTTAAATATTATTTCTTTTTTTTCCTTTCTTTTCTTCTTCTTTTTCTCTATTAATTACACTTTATTCATTTTGTATCCCCCCTGTGGTTCCCTCTCTCCTCCAGTCCCAACCCCTCTCTTCCTCCACCCTCTGCATGCATGCCCCTCCCCAAGTCCACTGATAGGGGAAGTCTTTTTTTCCTTCCTTCTGATCCTAGTCAATTAGATCTCATCAGGAGTGGTTTCATTGTCTTCTTCTGAGGCCTGGTAATGCTGCTTCCCCCTCAGGGGAAGGTAATTAAAGAGCAGGCCAATTAGTTCATGTCAGAGACAGTCCCTGTTCCTATTACAATCCTATCCAGAAAGGCAAAGAGGCTATACATCAGAAGAAGGAGAAAAGAGGGAACAAATCAGGACCCTGACACAGAGGACCTCTGAAAAGCTTTGCCCTGCAGACTATCAATGCAGATGCTGAGACTTATGGGCAACCTTTGAGCAGAGTGCAGGGAATCTTAGGAAAGAAGTGGGAAACAGTAAGATCTGGAGAGGACAGGAACTCCACAGGAGAGCAACAGAACCAAAAAATATGATCACAGGGGTCTTTCCTGAGACTGATACTCCAACCAAGGACTATGCATGGAGATAACCTAAGACCCCTGCACAGATGTAGCCTATGGTAGTTCAGTAACCAAGTGGGTTCCATTGTAATAGGAACAGGGACTGTTTCTGACATGAATGTAGCAATTTCGATGAGAAATGTCCACTTTATTCTTAGACATTTGAATACTTGTTCCTCATTTAGTGACACTTTTCTGGAAAGATTCTTACTGCAGCAAGTGTGTTGTTGGGCGTGAGCCTTGGCAGTTCAATGTCTTATACCATTTCTACTTCTCTCTGCTCTGTTTTTGTGGTTGAAGACATGAACCCTGACCTTCCTACTCCAATTACTTCTTTTCTACCAGTTGCTATCATGTTTTTCCACCATGACGGATTCTTATTCCTCTGCAATCCCAATCCAAATTACCCTTCCTTCAATAAGTTGCCTTGTTCATGATGTTGTTAACAATAGAAAACTAACTAATAAAATTTATATATGCTTATAAGTGTGCATATCTGTGCTCCAAATTTTTAGCCATTTATTATTTGATGGACACAATTTGACTCAACTTGTTGGGAATTGTGAGTAATTCTACAGGGAGTATGAGAATGTATATATTTCTTTTACATGATCTCATATTCAGTGATACCTGGAAAACTTTCATTCTTTGTCAGATATGTAACTTAGTTTCTTTTTCCACATATGATGAGAAAAGATGAAAATCACACACAAGCTCTATAAATACATGGCTTAGGCTGAGCCCAAAATGTTTTATCTCACTATCCCTAGGCCTAAAGCTTGGGAGCATCTAGCCTCCTACAATCTAATCTTCTACAAGCCTGGACCTTGAAAGCTTTAGCCTCCTGAATCTGGACCTGACTGGTAGATGAGTTGGTCAGCCTGCCAGCTCTTCCATGCCCACACCACTAGATCCCTTAGGGCCCAAATATCTGTAAGGTAAATTTGTTGTTGTTTTGAGTGTGTGTGTGATTGTGTGTATGTTATTGTGTTTGCCCACACAAAAATCAAACTCAGCATTTCATGATAAGTGTTATAGATTAGCTAGATGCTGCAGATAAGAATGCAAATACTGTTCCTTGTTTATAGAAAGTTTTCATTTTTAGCTTTCTACATTCTTCTACCTAATTCTTGTTCTCTGTGTCTTTTCAAAGGCAGCATTTGATAGTTCGGCCATATGTCATGTTGCTACATTTTTTTTGTTTGTTTGGTTTAATTATACCATGTGTCTTCTCTACTCCATTATAAGGTGTCTAACACAATCGTGAAATATATCCCAACATTTTGTCATTCTGAAAATATAGCTAAATCTGCTATACCTTGTCATATTAATAAGTTCTCATTTATGGTCTTTTCTATATGATTAAATGTACCTTCTTTGATTATCTAAATATTATTAAGTTTGTCAAAGTGTCATTTATTGTTTGTTTCTTCATTTGCTGTTTGTATTATGCCTGCCATTTCTTTTCTGCATCTGTAACGTCTTCTGTGAAGGAGATTTTTTTTAAGCCTGTGTAGAACATGCAAATCATAGATACCTATTTTTACTTGTTATTTACAAGCTCATCTCCTTTCCTCCAGTGCCTCTAGTTTTACTTATTTTATGTAACTATTCATAGCAGTTTTACTCTGAATTAATCTACCAGTTCACTGGCTGATATATTTATATATTTAACATTATTCAATATTCTACTTGACATGTATTTTTATTGTTGAAGTTAATAAACCAAAACCATATATGTTAGTTCACTGAAAGACCACTGAGGAGAGTATATGTTTCATGGGGTTTTCATGTATCTCATATTCTAGGGATCTAAGAATTTGAATTTTAGCCAAGTAAGGAAGTAACAATCAGTAAGACTCCATTGATTTATTTGTAAAAGTTTTAGAGAAAGACCGATATTTCATTCAGTGTTGGGAGTACTCCACAAAGGTCCTTCTGCCTTCAGATCGCTACAGAAACCAGTAATGTTAAGCAGGCAGGATGGTTCTTTCAGCTGGAAAGACAAAAAACCTGTTCCTTCATTCAAAAAGGTGGGTATTGGGAGTGATTAATAGCCTAGGTGATCTGCATTATTTTTCGGGCCATGCCATAGCAAGCTCCTACAACCAGGGCAGAAGGTGGCTAGTAATACAAATGACCCCTACAGTGAGCAGCTCAGCAAGATCCCAAAACCAGGACCAGAGGAGGTCAACTGGCCAAAGGATCCCTATGCTATCTGCTTGACCAAGACTAGGCCAAACCCTCAACCTAGTATAGATGCTACATTCTTGGAAGAAATGGCATGTATCCTGAGTTGGGTTTTGATGTAATTATACTTTCTGGTGCACAGAGGATAATACACATATGCTGATAACAAACTGCCTGGCATCAGACTCTAAAAGTTTTGATCCAAGTTGATGAAGTCAATCTGAACAATTATTGTTGTTGGTGGTCATGGTTTGTTTATTTGTTTTAGTTTTTTGTTTGTTTGTTTGTTTTTACATCTTCACAGTTTGCTTCCCTGCTTGATACCTGCAGAGACTCCCTAAATCCATATGGTTGAAATGAAACATAGCCAAACCTAGAAACTGAATTGAATCATGTTAACATAAAAAAAAATGCAACCAAGTTAAAACGATTTAATTGAATGTACTAATTTTCTCAAGAATAGTGATTTAATTCATTTATTGCTGGCTTCTTTCGTTTAGACTGTGTAATATGTTTAGATTTTCTATAACTATAAAAATCATATTTTATTTAATTATGACACCAGACCTTTGTATTTATATTTGCAAGAGTGCATACTATTCTTTGTTACACTTCAGATTACTTATAAAGAGAGCTTATATTTATAAAAGCCCATATACTTATATACTTTTATACTTTATATACTTATAAAAAGAGCTTATTATTTATAAAAGCCCATAAATCATATAAGAGATAATAAAAAAACAGCAATGCCTTTTGGGTAAGCATTTGAATAAGAAGGTTTCTTCATTTTTAATGTTAGTACTTACTTTTCATAGCTATTTAAATTTAGTTTGCAAAATATTTTTAAAGTAGTGCTTTGAGGAGCATCATAACATACTCTTTCAGGAGAAAATGTTGACCTTCCAGCCTTTTCTAGAGCTTTTAAATTACCTTATATTACTAAAAATACATCTCATTCCTGTTTAAAAAAAAACCACAATGATGTAATATTCGATTTCCATATTATTATATAGTTCTTTGTAAATTGCACCATAATTCGGGGAAGGATTATGTGGAGACATTCCAGCATATGCTGTGACTGAGTTTGGTGTGCATGGAAACCAGCAACATCTTATAAAGTTGTGTGTATAATGTCTCCTGTAATTTGATGATTTGGTAGTTTGAAGGAAGGCAAGAGCTGGGGTGAATAAATGTGCACAAGGTGTTTATCATGAATAGAGCAAACATGTAAGTGACAACGTAATTCACAAATTTCTGCTTCAGTTTTTACCATGTATTTTGTTTCTGGTTGACTCATTGAGCATTCATAAAAATGCTATATTTTATGAAATGTACAATTTAAGATTACACAGCCACTGTTACTTTAAATGAATATTTTAAATTATTTTGTTAGAATCATTTAGTAACTTATATATAATTATACTTTCAATTTTGAGCAGGGCTACAGCATATAATCGTAAACACATTCTCTATGGCCTTCTTTTGATAGCCCGGTTTTTTTTACTTTTCAATTGGTCTGGCCTCAGAGGAAATGCTAACATTTTCCTCCTAAGTTATGTAGGGAATGCTTTCCTGAATCATCATCAACTCACAAGCTGCAATGAGAGTGAAGCAGGCCAGTGAGTGAGGAACCGTCTGTGACACAGGCAACACGTTCTCTGAGGTGTTCCGACCATTGGAACCCACCTACCTTATCCGATTAAGTTGAATTGTAGACTAAATTTTTCACATTCATCGTCTGTTTCACTTTCTTATTAGTTTCTGTTTTGTTTTTGTTTTTGTTTTTTTTGTTTTTGTTTTTTTGTTTCACCCACTTTATCTTTATATTTAGATCTCAACAGTGGATCAATATTCATTTTTATGTGTGAATTTAGTATCCAGCTAAAATCGTGCCTTCCTCACTAGGTCCTTAACAGCACTTGTACATCAAATACCAGAGATTTACTCAGATGTTATTGATTGCATTTAAATAAGACATCAATTATGTGAATTGGTTAGAAACACTAAATGTTTTATTTTTAATTTCTAAACAAATAGGAGGCACATTGACTTCAAATACTTAAATCTATATTGTATACAATGTAAAAACAGAGTGTGTACTAAGATTGAATAGCTTTTGTCCAGGAATATAGTGTCACCAATTCAACACTTGTGAAGTATTGGGACCATGGGAACTATACATCATGACTCATTCAGAGTCAAACTTCAAAGCAAAACTTTAGATTTAATCTTTTCTATGTTCCTCATTATACCTATTAGAGAAGAGGGAACTTAAAAATATTTCATGATTAAAATGTTCTCAAGTACACTAATTCCTAGTCATAGAAAAACATTTGCTTTTTAATTAATTAATTAATTAATTACAGTTTATTCACTTTGTACCCCCTCTGTAGCCCCCTAGCTTATCTACTACTATCCCAAACACTCTCCCTCTTCTCCCTCTATACCCTTCCCCTAGTCCGTTTATAGGGGAGGACCTCCTCCTCTTCTATATGACCCTAACTTATCATGTCTCATCAAGGTTGACTGAAACATCTTCCTCTGCAGCCTGGTTAGACTGCACCACTAGGGGGAGGTGATCAGAGAGCCGGCCATTGAGTTCATATCAGAGACACCCCATGCTCCCATTCACTCAGAAACCCACTTGGAATATGAGTTACCTATGGGTTTCCTCTCAGCAAGGAGTCTAGGTCCTCTCCATGGATGGTTCTCGATTGGAGTAGCAGGACTCCCTGTTCCCAGTTATTTTGGCTCTGTTGTTCTCCTTGTGTTGTTCCTGTCCCCTGCAGGTCTTTCTATCTCCCTCTTCTTCTGCAAGGATTCTGGCACTCTGCTCAAAGTTTGGCTATGAGTCTAAGTATCTCCTTTGAAACCATGGTGGGTAGAGTCTTTCAGTGATCCCCTGTAGAAGGGTCATGTCCTGTTCCTTGTCCTCTCCTACTTCTGATGTCTATCCTGTTTGCCTTTCTGAGTGAGTCTTCAGCCTCTTTCCTATGGTCCTTCTTATTGCTTAGCTTCTTAAGGACTATAGATTTTTGTATGTTTTTCCTATATTAGATGGCTAATATCCACTTATAGGTAGGTATACACCGTATGTATCTTTCTGCTTCTGGGTTACCTCTCTCAGGATGATCTTTACTAGTTCTCACCATTTGCCTGCAAACTTTATGATTTTCTTGTTTCAGAAAAAGTGGGGAAGAGCCTAGAACTCATTTGCACAGGAGACAACTTCCTGAACAGAACATCAACAGAACAGGCTTAAAGATCATCAATCAATAAGTAAGGCCTCATGTAACTGAAAAGCTTCTGTATAGCAAAGGACACAGTCATCAGAACAAAACGACAGCCTACAGACTGGGAAAAAGCTCTTCACCAACCCTACATTTGACAGATAGCTAATATCCAGAATATGTGAAGAACTGAATAAGTTATACACCAACAAACCAAGCAATCCAATTAAAAAATGGGGCACAGAGACAAACAGAGAAATCTCAACAGAGGAGTAACAAATGGTAGAAAAACACTTGAAGAAATGCTCAACGTTCTTAGTCATCAGGAATTGCAAATCAAAACAACCCTGGAATTCTACCTCACACCCATCAGAATGGCTAAGATAAAAAACTGAAAGCAAGATGCATTCTGAAGAGGTTGTGGAGAAAACAGAACCCTCCTCCATTGCTGGTGTATAATGTGTACTACCTTGTGCGACCACTTTTGAAATCAGTCTGGCGCTTTCTCAGACAATTAGGAGTAGTGCTACCTCAATATCCAGCTATACCACTCCTAGGCATATACCCAAAAGATGCCCCACCATTCAATGAGGATATTTGCTCAACTATGTTTATAGCAACTTTATTTGTAATAGCCAGAATCTAGAAACAACCTAGATGTCCCTCAATGGAGGAATGGATTTAGAAAGTGTGGTACATTTACACAAAGGAATACTACTCAGCAACTGAAAACAAGAAAATATTTTCAAAGATTATCACTATACTGTGTTTTGTCTCCTTTTTCTTTGGTTGTAGGTGGCTTTCCTGATGCTGGCACATATTCACTGTCAGTCCTTTAAATAAGCACATTTGAAGAAAGATGGTATCATTCAACAGACTTCTAGAAGCACTCATTTCCTGAGTAAGGTTTATTTAACATTTTAAATTGCTAATACATACACTATTCAAAACCTATAAATAAATTATGCAATGCCACCTGGAAAAAGTCTGTGTCTTTTTGGTGAGATTTTAAGTCACAGTGCAATGTGGTAATTTCTAAACTTAGGCTAGAGCTGAGGATTTAATCTTTGGAAATTTACTGACATCATTTCCTCAACAGATGCTTGGCAGAATAGCTGGCTATGTATAGCTGAGGAAAAACGTTCTCTGAGGGTAGCGAGAGACTCGCTGATGCTTGGAATCTTTGGCTTCTCAAAGCTAACTGTTCTAGTTTATCATTAATTGGCAGAATATGATTCACAGGCACTAATGGAAATATGTTATCATCTTCCCCTTGAAAAAAACTCAACATTTTGATAAGATTTTAAAAGCAATTTTAAAGTTGTATTTATAAAAGGTATTTGGGCTATATGAATTTATTATTAGCCCTACGATTATTTGGCTGGAAGTATTTAACCCACTATCATAATTAATAAGACACAAACACCTGCTATATTTTATAATTTTCTTGTTTACCTTGGGCTGGGCAGATATTTCCACCTACGCTATCTCAATAACCACATTCATCTTTCAGTCCCTGCACAATCATATCTGCCTTAAACATTTCTATCTGGATTACATTCCATCCATAATCTTATACATACTTGCTTATATTTTTCATGTTGGTGTTTTCTCCATCCATGCCATCCTTGGAGTCCTTCCTCCTGGCCCATGTGGTTCCTTCTCCATGATAACCCATACTGGAGTTTTCTTTTCTCCTGTCTTCCAGTCTCTCTGTTTTTTGTGATTCTCCTGAACTCAAAGCCATGGAACGTTAGACATGCCTATCCTATTCTGCTCTACCCAAGTTTTAGACCTTTTAATCAACCAATCAGATATAATGTCTTAGGCAGGTTTACACAACAAGGATAGTTCAGTAACCATATCTTGTGGGCCAGTAATTTACATCAAAATTCAAGTATCAGACCAACCAACAATAAAAAGTAAATTTATTTTTTTCCAGAAAATTCCTCTACTTGTGATAGAATGTGGAAAAGTACACATTTTCTTCAAATATTAAATAATGGTCTTCTATTTACACTAACTAGATTATACTTATGTGATAACAGAATATCTAAGTGGATCATATCCTTGGAAAATTCAATGTCAAAGAAATATGTATCTATTTACATTTATCACTTTTAGTAGATTTTATTTTTATTTATTTTTTGTGAAAATTCAAAAGCTCAAAGAATTGCCGTGAAATAAATACACTTTCATAAACCTTCTAGCTCTTTCCCCTTTGTTGAAAACATGGCTTTTCTCACATAATCTATTCCCAAGAAAACAGAACCACCAGCTGGTGTGGATATGGTCTTGGGCTGCTCTGTGGATGTTTGCCTACAGAGAATCCTGATGCCACTTTCCTTAAGAATGTACTGGAAGCTGCGGGTTGATTCTGAAGCCAAACAATAAAAGGCCAAAGTCTCTAGATGAAGCATGAAGAGAAAGAATTTTACAAGGCAAAGTGGGGACTTTCTCTGCCACACACATCTCAACTTTAAGCTATTGCAACCAGCCGTGTCTGCTTGATAATAAATGAAAGAGATAAGACAATAGAATAACTTCAGGGATGTGTACTATCTTTCCCTGCTACCATGTGTATTATGTAGGTTTCTTCCATGTTACAATAGATCTCTTATTGGCCAAGCTATATTGATTGTCTCTTTTGTTAGTGGAGCTCTGGGGTGGAAGTGGTGTACATTAATGTCTCAATCAATCTCAACCAAACTATTTTCCCCTCACTATCTCTTTCAGCTTTCTACATGCACAAGAAAATCCTCCCAAGTTCTTCTGATTTGCAAACACATCTGTTTTCACTATTTGAGAGAATATGGAGTTGGGTGATGGTATTTGATTAGCCTCCTAGGACTTAGTACATTTGATCTGTTGTGTGACAGGCTGCGGACACCCTCCCTTCACTCATCAGCAAGCTCAGTGTTCAATCAAGTGGCTGGCTTTCTTGTTTCCAGGTGAATTCTAGTTAGATTACATGTCTTTTTGAAAGTGAGCTTCTTTAGGTCTCACACCATTGGTGTCACATTAAATATGAGAAGCTACTGAATTTTTGCTTTTGCTCATCTGTCGTGCTTAAGGAGAAGAGACCCCTTATTTACACACTGTATCCTGTTTAACGCTTGGTTGAAACATTCCTCAGCGCTGTGTCCACAGGTGTGCTCAGCTGCTCTAAGGTTCAGCCAAAAGGCAGTGGAGAAGGATCTGGGATCCTTAAAACCAGCTAGGCAGTGGTCTGGAATACCATTTCCCCTCCCCCTCTTCCTGGCTGTTTCTTTCTCAACCCCATGCTCCTTTCCAGCCTCATGAACATCAGCCAGGAAGTCTTACTGGCCTTTGTTGTATCCCTATTGAATGGCCAATATCCTATACCTGTTGAATTGCACATCCCCATGCCTGGCTGCCTTCCACCTTCTTGATGACCTTTTCTACAGAACAGCAACAACAAACAAAGAGTCACGCAGCACTTCAATTCTTGTCACACACTGCCTCAGTTGGATGGGGCTATCATGTCGTTACTACAGGCTTCACATGTACACAACAAAAACTCATTTTCTCCTACTTCTGAAATCCAAAGCTTAAGATGTCAGTGACCATCTCTTTGCCTTGTGCTTAACTATCCTCCCCCATATGCCTTTGCAAAGGTATTTCTCCACAGCACCATTCTATACACATTTCCTCCTCACTCTTCCCCTCCCAGCTCCTTCCTAACACACCTCCCACCCAAATCTACCTCCTTTTCTGTCTCTCATTAGAAAACAAAGAGGCCCCTAAGGGAAAATAATAAAGTAAGATGAAACAAAAACTAACACATCAGGATGGGATAAACCAAAGAGAAAACAGAAAACAGAGCCCGTGAAAAGGCACAAGACACAGATATACACACTGAGTCACAGAATCAGAAATCTCATTAAAACGTTAACTGGAAGCAATAATATATACACAAAAGACCCTGGAGGGTAAAAAGAGAAACATACTATTTTTAATGTGTACATAAATAAAATGAAAATTCTAAAGTAAAATAATAAAACAAAAAGCCTTGATAAATCATTATGAGATAAACTCTAAAAAGGCCATTGATTTCATTTCTTTCATCCATTTACTATGGAGCATGCAGCCAACTCTTAAAAATAGTTTGTTTTTTCAGTGAGATTCCCTTGGAGAAAAAAAAAAATATTCATAAGCAAGTGGCTGTCACTTGAAGAATGTTTTGGGTTAAGAATGGGGAAATCTGTCCATTTCTCCTTTCAGCTCTAAAACCTCATTCAGTGCAGATCCATGCAGGCCCTGCACATGCTGCTTCAGTCTTTGTGAGTTCATGTGTGAACTGATATTATGGATATATAAGTCGTTGTTTTCTTCGTGTCCTCCACTCCTCTGGTTCTCTTGCTCCCTCTTTTTCTACTCTCTCTTTTAGGCTCCTCTTTAACATAATTTCCTATGCTCTGTGGGTTTGAATTTTATGGAACCATCCCATCTAGGGCTGAGTGCTTTACTCTCTGCATAGTGTCTGATCATGCTAATCTGTGATTTCTACCCATTTGCTTCAGGAAGAAGCACCTCTGGTCATGAGTGAGAAAGGAAATCATCTATGATTATAGAAAGACATTATCTGGGAATCTTTTATTTCTTCCTTAAAAAAAAAAAAAAAACTATTATTTGGTTTTGGTTTTACTTTAGGTCCCTAAGGTATATAATTTCCTTGGTCATTCAGGCAGTGTCAGGTATGAGTTCCATCTCATGGAGCAGGCTTTGAGTCAAATCAGAAATCAGGCTTGGTTGGTTAAGTCTGCAAGCTCTGTGCAAAACTGTTCTACCATATCTGTCAGGCAAGGCCCCATTGAGGATCAATGAGTTTGTTGTTGGGTTGGTGCTCACATTTCCTTTGGTACCATGTAGAGTACCTTAGCAACATGGACTCAAGAACACAGGGACAAAAGCTCTATATAGGATCCAGCTCACTTCTCCATGTTCAATGAGTTGTGCAGGTGTTCTTTTCAACAATGAGTCCTTAATATCAGTTTGTGGAGACCAATCTATAGTCACGGCATAAGTCTCAGCTGTTTGGGGATACCGATGGGACCTCTTTGACCCATTATTCAATTGGATATAACCCAATCTTGATACTGGAAGCTTCATTTGGTGATAATACATGTCCATGTGGGGCTCTGAATTCACCATTACTTAGAGATTTCATTGAGACCACCGTCATATGTGCATCTATTTTAGGAGTCTTCTACTGTATTGGGTTTCCACACTACCCCTCAAGCATCCCTTAATTTAAGGTCTCTCTCCCTGTATTCCCTCACTCATTTTCCCTTTACCTCCCCCTCCCACTTTGTGTTTGTAGTCCTTCCTGCAATCTTTATTTATTCTATTTCCATTTTCTAAAGAAATCTCTCTGATACCCTAACCCTGTCCCTTACTCTATAGCTAACCTCTGAGGTTCTAAGGATTGTAGCTTAGTGTTCATTTACTTAACAACTAGTATCCACATATAGGTGAGTACATACCATATTTGTCATTCTGTGTCGGTTACTTCGCTCAGGATAAATTTTTCTAATTTCATCTATTTACCTGCAGATTCAATGATTGAGTAATAATTGATGTGTAAATATATCACCTTTTCTTTGTCCGTTCTTCTGTTAAGGGACATCTACATTTTTTCGTTTGTTTTGCAATTTCTAGCTATTATGAATAGAATGGCAATGAACATGCTTCAGCAAGTGTTTTTGTAGTAGGTTGTAGAGTACTTTGGTACATACTCAAGAACGATGTCTTAGCAGTTGTTCTATTGCTGAGAAGAGCACAAACACTGAAATATTAAAATTGGGGCTAGTTTACATTTTCAGAAGTTTAATCCACTTTCGTCATATCAGAAAGCATGGCAAACGTGGTAAAGGAGGAGATGAGAGTTCTACAGCTGGATCCACAAACAGCAGGCAGCAGGCAGGGGGAAACATTGAGACTGGCTTCTGCCTTTGAAATCCACAAAGTCAACGCCTATTGACACAATTCCTCTAACAAAGCCACACCTATTCCAACAAAGTCAAACATTCTAATGCCTCAAGAATGCCATTCCCTGATGACCATGCATTCAAATATATGAGCCTATGGGGTCTTTCATAGTCAAAGCATCACAAGTGGTATAGTTGGATCTTGAGGTAGACTGATTTTCATCTTCTTGAAGAACAACCAGTGATTTCCATGGTGACTAACAAGTTTACAATACATAAGCAATTGAGTTATTCCATATCCTCCTAGTGATTTATTTTTTGTGATTTATTTTATTGATCTTAACCATTTTGATGATTGTGTGCTGAAATCTCAAAGTAGTTTGATTTACATATTCCTGATGACTAAGGATGTTTATCATTTCCTTAAGTGTTTCTCAGACACTTGGAGTTCCTCTTTTGAGGAGTCTATGTTTAGACCTTCACTCATTTTAATTAGATTGTCTGCTTTTTTTTGACTGTGTCCCAATTACTCCTTTTTAATTAAATTTATATTTTTATATTAACTACAGTTTAATCACTTTGTATTCCAGCTGTAGCCACCTACTTCATTCCCTCCCAACCCCACCCTCACTCCCTCATCTTCTCCCATGCCCCTGTCCAGGTCCACTGATAAGGGAGGTCCTCCTTCCCTTCCATCTGACCCTAGCTTATCAGATCTCAACAGGACTGGCTGCATTTTCCTCCTTTATGGCCTGGTAAGGCTGCTCTCCCCTCAGAGGGAATTGTTCAAAGAGCCAGCCACTGAGTTCATGTCAGAGACAGTCCCTGTTTCTCTTACTAGGTTACCCATTTGGATACTGACCTGCCATGATCTGCAACTGAGCATGGATTCTACGTTAAATCCATGAATGGTCCTTGGTTGGAGTATCAGTCTCAGAAAAGAATGCTGTGTCCAGATTTCTTGGTTCTATTGCTCTCCTTGTAGAGCTCCTGTTCCTTCCAGGTCTTACTACCTCCCCCTTCTTTCATAAGATTCCTTGCACTCTGCCCAAAGTTTGGTTATCAGTCTGCTTTGATAACCTGCTGGTAGAGTCTTTCAGAGACCCTCTATCCTGTTAGGCTTCTATCCTGTTTCCTGTTTTCTCCTTCTTCCAATGTCTATCCCATTTGTCTTTCTGAGTGAGGATTGATCCTCTTACCCAGGGTCCTCTGTCTTGCTTAGATTCTTTAGGTGTATAAATTTTTGTATGTTTATCCTATATTGTATGTATAATATCCACTTATGAGTTAGCATATTCCATGTGTTTCTTTCTGCTTCTGGGATACCTCACTCAGGATGATCTTTTCTAGATCTCACCATTTGCCTGCAAGTTTCGTGATTTCCTTGTTTTTTTAATTGCAGAGTAGTATTCCATTGTGTAAATATACCACAATTTCTGTATCTATTCCTCCATCTAGGGACATCTGGGTTTTTTTTTTCCCCAGGTTCTGACTATTACAAATAAAGCTGCTATGAACAAGTTTGAGCAAATATCCTTGTTGTGTACTTGAATATATTTGGATACATCCCTTGGAGTGTCTGCTTTCTTGATATTTAATTTTTTAAGATCTTTATATATTTTGAAAATATATAAAGCCCTCTATTGCATGTTTGGTAAAAAAATAAATAAATAAGTAAAAATAAAAATAAAATTACCATTATGTCGAATGCCACTTTGTCTAAATGAAGATGTCTGTTGGTATTCAGAAAAATTTATGTTGAAGTTTTATTAAAGAAATGCAGTATTATGAGATCCCATATATTAATTGTTGATCTTAATGCCAGTATTAATGGTGTTCTGTTCAGAAAGCCTTTCTTGCCAGTGAGTTGAGTTACGGGCTCTTCCCCACTTTCTCATCAATCAATCTCAGTGTATTTAGTTTTTTTTTTTTTTTTTTTCAATGCAGTTTATTCAGGAACATTGAACAATCCTCGGACCCCGGGGAAAGCCAGCCCACAGCTTAAATAGCCTCTGGGTAGCCAACCCAGGCGTGCCACGGGGGCAATGCAGATAGGTCCACATACATGGAAGCAAGCCAGATCCTCGGCCTTAGCCAAATGTGGAGTTGTTCGTGACAGAGAACACTCACCATCGGGAAGGTGGAAGGCGGAAACCAGCTCCATCTTTAAGGCATAGCATTCCGCAGCTCTCTACAGTTCCCCCTTTTTGTTTTAAGCGCATCAGGCAAGAGTAGAGGTCTGATCTCTGATATTAGAAATAAATTTGGACTTTGTACCGATGTTCATTTAGGTGTCATCCACCCAAAGAGCATCAGACCCGTCTGATACCTTTTTCTCAGAGGCGGGACCTGGGGCATCAACCCGCATGCAATCAGACATGCTCTTCTCTGGGTCCAAAGTGTCTGACCCTGAGTGCAGTGCTTAGCCTCGCGTATTTAGTATTATATTGAGGTCTGCGATCCGTTTGAAGTTGAGTTTTGTGCAGGGTGATAAGAATAAATGTATTGGTGATCCAAGATGGCAGCGACTAGCTCACACTCTGTCTGAAGAA
The DNA here is from genome assembly GCF_030254825.1 of Meriones unguiculatus. NCBI lineage: Eukaryota > Metazoa > Chordata > Mammalia > Rodentia > Muridae > Meriones > Meriones unguiculatus. Next base: position 51,937,864 of record NC_083363.1, read on the forward strand.
CACAGGATCCAAAACTCCGAAATTGGTGAGTGGAAGGATGGATGAAGCTGGAACATCAACACTGAGGCTTCCTGGGCAAAAGGGGACAACTGTTACAGTTTGGATCCAGGTCACCCCTGGAAGTCTCCAGGTCTGAGAGTGGCAAATATTCGACAACCCCCTCCCTGCACTTTCCCTTGCTCCTAGCATGGGCCTCCCAGCTCAAGCCTCCATGCTCAGCGGCTGAGATAGCTGAGGCAGAAGCAGTAGAGGTCTCCCAGCTCCTCTGCTGCAGGGCCTGCTGCCCCAAGCACGAGACCCTGTACTCAGTGACTGAGAAAGCAGAACCAGCTGCCCCAAGCAGGGGTCTTCCTGCCTTGGAGTTAAACAGCAGACACCTCTGAACTGACAGATCTCCTACCCTTTCATTTGACCTGGCTGGCCCAAATCTGGGAATAGAGAACAGAGGGAATCCCTGTGATTTCCACATAGGCCCACTAGCAAGTGAGTGCACCTTCAAGTGAGTGCATGCTGAGCCCCAATCCCAAGGTCCCTCTACTCTAGGAATCAAATATCAGATCCCTCCAACCCACCCACACCACCACTGTGGCAACATAGGGATCCTTGAATCAGCATTCTCAACAGTGCAGCACCTGATCGGTGGCTTTCCCAGGGGAGTCCTGGGAAACAAATCCTGGAGCCATGATGGTGCAACTCAGACAGATCTGAATACCTGGAGGAGAGTACAACAGGTCTGTGGGCCACTGAGGCATTCATGGCACCTGGGCATGCACAATGTGCCTGCAAACAGCACCAACACTCCCACCTGCACATACACTCTACCCTTCCAGGCATCTACATGCTCTAGCACCCTGTTCTTCAAGGCACACTTTCACACATACTCCCACTCTTGTGCAAAAATGCCTGTAAACTTCCTCACTTAGCTACAGTTGAAATACCAACATCCTCTCTCATTTTTCTGAAGAATAATCCAGACCTCAGAGACAGGCAGATCCAGTCTAAAGTATAGACTCCAGAAAGAAACAGCAAAGGTTATGGATAAGCAGATGGCTAGAGGTCTGCATAAGAAAACGTCCAACAAAAATCAGGTCATCATGGCTTCATCAGCAACCCACAAAGTCAAAGGATATTTTAATTCATTGAAAACATAAGAAAATTATCTCAAATCTATGGTTATGCAGTTATTAGAGGCACATAACGAGGAAACAAACAAAGCTCTCCAAGTCATCCAGGCAAATATAGCTAGACAAATAAAGGCACATGTAGAGGCATATAAAAAGGAAACAAACAAAGAAATAGAGGCCACCACTGAAAGGAAGGTAGCCATGTTCAAACAGGTGAAGAAAATGGTACAAGACATGAAAACAGAATTAGAATCCATAAAGAAAACAGAAACAGAGACTACCCTGGAGCTGGAGAACTTAGAGAATCAATCAGGAACTACAATGGTAAGCATCACCAACAGAACACAAGAGATTGAAGAGAGAATCTCAGGTATGGAAAATACACTTGCAGAAAGTGATAAATATCTCAATAAAATATAAAATCAGAAAAGTTCCAAGCACAAAACATCCAAGGAAACAAGGACTCCATGAAAAGAAGAAAACTAATAACAGGAAGAGACAAAATGAAGAGTCCAGGCTCCAAGGTCCAGAAAATATTTTCAAGAAAGTCATAGAAGAAAAATTTTCCAACTTAAAGAAAGAGATGTCCATAAACATAAAAGAGGCCTACAGAACACCAAATAGACTAGACCAGAGAGGAAACTCTTCAGGTCACATAATAATCAAAACACTACATCTACAGAACAAAGGGACACTTCATTCTCATCAAACGAAAAATCCACCAGGAGGACATCACAATCCTGGACATCTATGCTCCAAATACAAGAACACCTGCACTTGTAAATAAAATATTTTTAAAGCTTAAATCACACATTGATCCCAACACCTTAACAGTGGGAGACCCCACTCTCACCAAGGGACAGGTCATCTAGAGAGAAGCTAGAAAAATAATGACACTTACAGAGGCCCTAAATAAAATAGACCTAATAGGTGTCTACAGAGCTTTTCATCCAAACTCAAAAGAGTATGTCTTCTTTCAGCACCTTATGGAACCTTATTCAAAATTGACCATATAGTAGTGCAAAAAGCAAGCGTCCACAGATACAAGATTAAAATAATACTTTGAGTCCTATCAGACCACCATAGCCTAACACTAGACCTTAACAACAACAGAAATAACAAAAACCTATATACACATTGAAACTAAACAACTCTATACTCAATGACAGCTTGGTCAGAGAAGAAATGAAAAAAGAAATTAGAGACTTCATAAAACTCAATGAAAATGAACTCATGACTTACCCAAACTTATGGGACACAATGAAAGGAGAGCTAAGAGGAAAGTTCATAGCATTAAGTGCCTTCAGAAAGAAGTCTGAGACATCTCACACAAGCAACTTAATGGCACACTTAGAATCCTTAAAAAAAATAAAAAATAAATAAATAAAAAAGAAGAACCAGACACACCCAAGACACACCCAAGAGGATAAAAGGATTGGAAATAATGAAACAAAGAACATTTCAAAGAATAAATGAGATCAAGATCTGGTTCTTTGAGAAAATCAACAATAGTCAAACCCTTAGCCAAACTAAATTAAAAGGTGAGAAAGAAACTATTTAAAATCAGCAAAATAAGAAGGTGAAAGGGGGACAGAAAGACAGACAGTGATGAAATCCAAACAATCATTAGGTCTTGTTACAAAAGCTTATATGCCACAAAATTTCAGAATATAAATAAAATGGTCAATTTTCTTGAGAGATTTCATTTACCAAAATTAAATGAAGATCAGGCAAATTCCCAAAGGAAATATAATTAGTCATCAATAGTATCCCTTCAAAAAAATTTTTTTAAAGCCCAGGGTCAGATGGTTTCAGTGCAAAATTTTACCATACCTTCAAATAAGAGCTAACTCTAATTCTCTTCAAACTATTCCAGAAATTAGGAACAGAAAGAATATTACCAAACTCATTCTGTAAAGCCACAGTCACCTTGATACCTAAACTGCACAAAGACCTAACATAAAAGAGAACTTCAGACCTATCTCTCTAATGAACATTGATGCAAAAATACTCAATAAAATATTCACAAACTCAATCCAAGTATATATCAAAGATATCATCCACATGACCAAATAGGCTTCATCCAAGGCATGTGGGGGTAGTTCAATATGTGGAAATCCATCAATGTAATCTACCATATAAACAAACTGAAGGAGAAAAACCACATAATCATCTCTTTAGATACCAAAAAATCATTTGACAAAATTGAACACCCATTCATGTTTAAAGTATTGGACAGATCAGGTATACAATGCCCATACTTAAACAAAGTAAAGCCAATATACAGCAAGCCTATAACCAAACTCAATGGAGAGTAACTTAAATCAATCCCACTGAAAAAGGGAGAAGACTGCCCACTCTCTCTGTATCTCTTTAACACAGGACTTGAAGTACTAACTAGAGCAATGAGACAACTAAGGAGATCTAGGGGATACAAATCATAAAGTAAGAAGTCAAAGTATCACTATTTGCAGATGCTATGATAGTATACATAAGTTATCCCAAAAATCCAACCATAGAACTGCTTCAGCTGATAAGTAACTTCAGCAAAGTGACTGGATACAAAATTAACACACACACACACACACACACACACACACACACACACAATCAGTAGCCCTCTTGTATACAAAAGACAAAAGGGCTGAGAGAGAAATTAGGGAAATTATACCCTTCACAATAGCCACTAATAACATAAGATACTAACAAAGCAAGCCAAAGACTTATTTGAAAAAAAAAAAATTCAAGTCTCTGAAGAAAAAAATTCAAGAAGATAATCAGAAGATGGAAAGATCTCCTATGTTCATGGATCAGTAGGACCAACAGAGTAAAAATGGCCATCCTGCCAAAAACAATCTACAGATTCAATAAAATTCCCATCAAAACATTACCACAATTCTTTACAGACCTTGAAAAAACAATTCTCAATTTCATAAGGAAAAACAAAAAACAAAAAAACAAAAACAAAAACAAAACAAAAAAAAAAAAAAACGTGGAATAGCTAAAACAATCCTGTACTACAACAAGTCATCTGGAGGTATCACCATCCCTGATCTCAAGCTGCGTTAAAAAAAAAAAAAAAAAAAACAATAGTACCAAAAACTGTACGATTCTGGCATAGAAAGAGAATAGTGCATCATTGGAATTGAATAGAAGTAAATACACCCAGAAATAAACCCATACACTTACAGATACTTGATTTTAGACCTAGAAGACAAAACCATACATTGGAAAAAAGACAGCATCTTCAACAAATGATGCTGGTCTAACTGGATGTCTACACGTAGAAAAATCCAAATAAAACTATATTCATCACCCTGCACAAAACTGAAGTCCAAGTGAATCAAAGACCTCAACATAAAATCAGATACAATAAATTTGTTAGGAAAAAAGTGGGTAAGAGCCTTGAACTCATTGGCACAGGAGACAACTTCCTGAACAGAACACCAACAGCACAGGCTTTAAGATCAACAATCAAAAATGGGACCTCATGAAACTGAAAAGTTTCTGTAAAAGAAACTGTCATCAGACAAAAACAACAGGCTACAGACTGGGAAGGATTTTCACCAACCCTATATCTGACAGAGGGTTAATATCCAGTATATATAAAGAACTCAAGAAGTTAAAAAGCAACAAATCAAGTAATCCAGTTAAAAATGGGTCCAACAAAGACCAATCATGGATATAACCTAGAACTCCTGCTCAGATGTAGCCCATGGCAGCTCAGGATCCAAGTGAGTACCCTAGTAAGGGGAACAGGGACTGTCTCTGATGTGAACTCAGTGGCTGGTTCTTTGATCACATCCCTGTGAGGAGGGAGCAGCCCTACCAGTCCACAGAGAAGGACAATGCAGTCAGTCCTTATGAGACCTGATAGGCTAGGGTCAGAAAGAAAAGGAGGAGGACCTCCCCTAGCAGTGGATTTGGGGAGGAGCATGGGAGTAGAGGGAGGCAGTGTAGAATTTGGAGGGGATAAAGGAGGGGGCTACTGCTGGGATACAAAGTGAAAAAAATTGCAATTTATAAAAAAAAATGATAAATTAAAAAAAAAAAGAAAAAAGTTAACAATTCCAGGAATCCAATTAAAAAATTGGGGTGCACAACTAAACCAAAAATTCACAACAGAGCTATATCTAATGGCTAAAAGAGCTTAAAGAAATGTTCAATGTCCTTATTCATCAGAGAAATGTAAATCAAAAGGATTCTAAGCTCAATTAAAAACAATTAAAACCTCAAGTGATAACACACGCTGGTGAGAATGTGGAGAAAGGAGAACATTCCTCCTTTGCTACTGAGAGTGTAAACTTTTACAACCTCTCTGGAAATCAATCTGGCCTTTTCTCAATAAATGTCCTTTAAACTAATTTTAAAATAATAGTCACTCGCCTACAAGTCTCTTTTTAGTGTTTGTGTTCATACTCTGTCTATAGGAAACATTTGTTTACTAAATTGTCTTACTATCAGTGTGTGAGTTTCAATATGAGATTTAACCTGTAATACTGTTTCTTTTATTGGGAATTGAAATGTCATATTGGTCAAATATTTTTTCCGATTGGTATGTAGTCTCCTTCCATGTCTCTTCTGAATAGTTTGGGTTTGAAGTCTGTTTTGTCATATGTTAAAATGGTGTCAACAACCTGCTTCTTAGATCCATCTGTTTGAAAGATCTTTTTCCAACATTTTACTAAAAGATGATGCATATCCTTCGTGTTAATGTGTGTTTCTTGGATGCAGCAGAAGAATAGATCTTGTTTTCACATCAATGTGTTTTAGTCTGTTTCTTATTTTTGGGTACTTGAGACTATTGATATTGAGAAATATCAATGAGCAGTGTTTGGCAATTCCTTTTATTTTGCAGTCATTGTTTTGGTGGTAGTGGTGGTGGTATGTGTGTGTATGATTGTGATTTTCCTCTCCTTTCTTATGATGGTCTTGGATTATTTATTTCCTGTTTTATTTTGAGTGTCTTTAATCACTTTACATTTGAGTTTTCTTTCTAGAACCTTCTGTCCTCCTGAATTTGTAGGTAAGTATGTGTTGCTTAAATTAGGTTTTATCATGGGAGATCTTATTTTCTCTATCTATTGTGATTGAAAGTTTGCTGGGATAGTAGTCTTTGCTGGCATCTGTAGTCTCTTAGAGACTGTGGAACATCTGTCCAGGACTTTCTGGCTTTTAAAGTCTCTACTTCAGAGCCAGGTGCTATTTTAATTCTAGTCCGTCTGCCTTCACGTGTAACTTTTCCCTCCCCACAACATGTCGGCTTTAATATCCTTTCTGTGTGTTGTGATTACATTCCAAGAAGAATTTATGTTCTGGTTCACTCTCCATTTTTTATTCTCTTGAACCCTGATAGGCATTTCCTTTTTTAGATTAGACATATTTTCTCCTATAATTTTGTTGAAAATGCCATGCCTTAATAGGAATTTAAACTCTAAGTGTACCTCTTAAATTCAGAGACATATTAATTTATAATGTTTATTAAAAGTCCATTTTGCTCAAAAATTCTGATTTGCCATATAGAAAAACAGAATAATAAAAATACATGAAAACTTAGGGTTGAATATGTTACTTAATATTATCATTTAAAATATACTTAGTTTATATTAACAATAACAGCACAAAGAGCCCATCTCACTGAGACATTTTCTCTCAGACATACCCACCTTCTATTGTTTTCTGCTTCCCTGTCCTCTTCATTCCTTTATTCTTAACCAAATATCTTACTTTCACACTGTCTTTCTTCCCTAGAGAATCTTACTGTTTTATCAGGTATGAAAGACATTTAAGGTCTGTTTCAAGATCTCAGTGAGATATTTTTGTCAGGAGAATAGAAATTCTTCCAGGAAGATTGAAGCAGGAACAGCAAATAGACTTTGCAGGTGTTTAGGAAATAAATGTCTAGACAAAAATTAGCTACTGAAATATACTTAAAATAAAATGTGATCGTAGAATAATTAGAAGACTGGAAGTTCAACGTATGAATTCAGAAAAGCAAAAGAGACTCAAGTCTCAGTGATCATCAAGATTTCTAATATTGCCCCTAAAAAGGAAGACGTCTGCGTTTTGGAGCAAAAGCAAATGTGCTGTGTCAAGTTTGAGAATTCTGTCAGCTGACATGTGAGTAAATTATAGGAAGGATAAAGGCAAATGTAGGGGAAGGAAAAACAAGTAAAAGTCTGTTAAGAGGTACAAGGAGCATTGTTTCAAAGCCCAGCATGAAATAATTAGTGAGTTCATGTCTCCAAGGAACAGTCCAAACCAGACCAAACCTATACTTCTCAGTAATTGAGCTTAAATTTTCATGAATTTATGTTTGAAAAAATTTTAATGGAGAGGAAATTTGATTACTCAACTATAAAAAAAACATTTTCAATGAAATTAATGGTTAATTTAATAAAATTGGAAAGCTCAAAAATTAAAAAATTGGCACCCATCACATTCATGACCATAGAATGCTATAAATATATAAAGTATCAATTAAGTGCTTTACCACTTCATGAATCTGTTTTGTCATTACTGTGTACATATAGTGAGCCCTTTAATACAGTTATAAAGCTGCCAGAGTATTTGAAAATCGCAAAGAAAAATTAAGTGGTCACCACAATACAAGTGCAAAATTTCTAGTTTAATTGCATAGAAGTGATTTCTTCTTTGTTTTCGTTTGTTTGTTTGTTTTTTACCTCTATGGTGTAGGAAAGTAATATGTAACTCAGTGAAATACAATATAAATTAATTTGACATCATTCATCATCTTCCCATGTGCAACTTTTTAATTTTTTTTCTTTAATACAACCCAAATTAAAATTTTATATTGGTGTAGATTCCTCTAAGTTTAAACACATACAGGCACACATTCCCACACATACAACATTTATTTGTATAAACATCATCGTAATATAACATAGTAATGTTATTTATAATGTAGACATAGCACATAGTCACCTCAACATCTTCAGGTTATCCTGTGTAGTCAGCTCCATCTAGAACTCAAAACATGGAAACTACTCTTGTGTTATTTGAGAATATTGTTTGTCTTTCTAATAATGTAGTTTAAAAGAGTCATAAGTTACATAGGCTGTCAATGCAGATTTTCCCCTCAGCATAATGTGTCTGAGACTTATCCAAACAGTCTATTAATTCATACTTAATTTATTTTTAGTTGTGGTTAATATTTTATTATAAAAATTTCCAACATTTGTTCTGAAAAATAAGACATGTTCAGTCACATGAGAATAAACAAATTGTTAGTGGTTGTGAATGAATCCAGGGTGTGTATAGAATTTATATTTTGTTCCATGTGAAAACTATCAAAGAATAGCATTGCTGGGTTATGTCTTATTTACATATTTAACTTCATAAGACTTTGCTGAGGGATTTACAATATGGCCCGCTCTAGGTGAGAATTTTTATATGGCACTTTCCTCACTACAGCATAAACTGTTTTTACTCCTGTTTGCATTCATCCACTATCAAAATTATTATTAGCATCTTGATATATCCTTGTGTATTTTTACAGAGTGTGTGTGTAAGGCCTAAGAACTTCAGCTGTCTTTGGAGGAGTTATCACAGTGGTCAATATGCTGATGCTCTGAATGACTCCTTTATGTATCAGAAGATAGCAGAATACATTTTATTTAAACAAGAACAGCAATCAAATAACCATTTGAACATGATATTCATCATATTGGTAATTTTTTGTGTGTCTTGTTTATGTTCATATAGAATCTTACTCTGAAAGTGGAGTTATCCAAACATTTCAGACCATATTTATCTCAGGGTGTGCTACAGAGCTCCTTGAAGGGTGATTGACTAAAACTGTGAAATGGAGAAGAGAACAGTGATATAGTCATAAGGCAAATAATAATAGGAAGCTTAGCCATGGAGAGAAATCTCTTTCAGGAACTTCAGCTGAATGCTACACCTCCACAGGTGGTTCCTGTGAATACTTTCAGTGTCCAAATTTCATGATAGTATCCACATCTGTTATATTTTTTTCTTTGGGGAATTATGATTCGATTACAACACCTACCCATTCCCTTTTCTCCTTCCAATGTCTCACATGAACCCACCCCCTTCTCTTTCAAGTATACAACGCATTTACTTTAGTAGGTGTTACAGAGGTAGCTGTGTGTGTGTGTATGTGTGTATGTGTTTGAGCAACTGATTGACATTGTAAACTATCCTATCATGTTTACTGTTACACTCTCTTGCTTATATCCAAATAGCAATAGAAGCCATGTATGTATTGTCAATTCATAATCATTTGCACACTTTGCATATTAATTAATAAAGATCTTATACATGCTTCTTTAGTCATCCTATTTCCTCTTTAATACTTTTAGTAATTTGTTTCTTATTTTTAAATAGGAAGATCTTTAAGTTTATCCCATTTTCTGCGTTGAAATATACACAGTTAATGACACAAATTACTCTGAATTGATGACATTGCCATTTGAAGCTTCACTAGAAACATTTATTGCTTCATCTTTTCTGCTAGGTGAACATATTACCTTCATACCCCTAGTCTTCACTGACATATATACTCAGCACACCCTCTGCCTTTCTCTTTCATGTAGAGTTGCAGCTGGCCTTTCAAATCAGTAGTTATGTCTTGCTCAATTAATTTTGGCAAAGTTCACCTAGCAGGAGCTGTCTTATCATTTCTTGACAATCGTGCACATAATTCCGTCACAGCACAAGTGTTTCTCTCTGGCTTTATTAAGTTGAAAAGTATATGAAATAACTCTTACAGTAAACCATCTCAAACGTCAGCTTCATGAAACTACTAAAAATAATACAATTTTTTTTCCTTAAAATAGATCTTTGGTGAGATTATTTCGCAAGTGCCGTTTCCTCATTAGGGAGATACGACCAAGAGAAGCTTCTCTAAGATTTTTTTCTCTTTCTTTTCTTTTATTATTAATTACACTTTATTCACTTTGTATCCCCCCATAAGCCTCCCCTTCTCCCCTCCTGGTCCCACACTCCCTCCCCCTTCTTCATGCATGCCCCTCCCCAAGTCCACTGATAGGGGAGGTCTTCTTCTCCTTCCTTCTGATATTAGTCTATCAGATCACATCAGGAGTGGCTGCATTGTCATCTTCTGTGGCCTGGTAGGGCTGCTCTCCCATCAGGGGGAGGTGATCAAAGAGTAGGCCAATCAGATTATGTCCGAGGCAGTCCCTCTTCCCATTAAGATTTTATTTTTATTATCTATAATTATGTGTATGCATTCTTTTGTGTGGGTATGTGCACTCGAGTACAGGTATCTGTGGAAGTTGGTCAGGAGCATTGAATACCCTGGAGATGGCCATTCACTCTGTTGTTACAAATTATTTTTAAGAATCCTAAAAAAAATAATTTTATATGAGCTTTGTGAATATGAAAAAAAACTGTAGTTTAAATTAGTTATACACTGAATTCCTAATTTCTTTTTGTAGTTTTTGATATCATTTATTACAATGTATTCAATTTGTATCCCTGCTGCGGCCCCCTCCCTTGTTTCCTCCCAATCCCACCCTCCCTCCTTCTTCTCCCCCTATGTCCCTCCCTTAGTCCACTGATACTGATATGTGAGGTCCTTCTCTGCTTCTATTTAACCTTAGCCTATCAGGTCTCATCAGGACTAGTTGCATTGTCTTCCTTTGTGGCCAGAGGATCTTTGGGCAGAGTGCAGGGAACGTTATGAAAGAAGGGGGAGATAGAAAGGCCTGGAGGGGACACAAGCTCCAAAAGGAGACTAACAAATCCTAAAACAAAACAAAACTGAGTCCTTGGGGCCCTGAAAAGAATGACAGCCCAACCAAGGAAAATACTCAAAATGCTGCTCAGGGGTAGCCTATAGACTCAAGTCTCTGAGTGGTTATAAAACTACCTTCTAAACTACTCTGGATTATACACGCATGTTAGTGATGCCTCCGGTTTCCATCAGAGAAGCATCTTGCTGCAGCAGGTAGGGGTCAACTAAGAAACAAAACTATGACTCACCAAAAGCCTGACAATAAGCAATGATGAAACATTCAGCTCAGAAACTGACCATCTTTGTTAGCCCTGAAAGGCTCAGTAGACTTCATAAAACAGGGCATGAGTAACAAGAACCAGAACATGGAGAGATAGAAAGTAATAGGCAACTTCTGGACATGACGTTGCAGCTGGACACATAGAGTCACTGCATCTTTGATTCTTTCCAGAAGCATGGCACAAGATCGGGGATGTCAAGATTTTGTTATCAATGTGGGGTGGCTCCATAAGGTCCTAACAGTCCTTGGGAGACCAGTAGCATAATAGCAGTTAATGTATTGTGAGGGAAGTGAGAGCATTTTGGTATAGCAACTGACGTTACCCTGGCTCAGTTGAGTAAATCCCCATTCATGCCCTGACAAGGGACTTTAATTGAACATGCCAAGTCAAACAAAAACATACTCATGAAACCTGAGGAAAACTTGTTGAGAGAAAAAGAGGTAAATTGTAAGTGAGAGAAAGATAAAAAAGGGTTATTGGGGTGAGAACAAGTAAAAGTCTAGACGTAAATCTATGAAACTATCAAATAATTTAGAAACAGGGTATTACAAACAAAAAGCTGAGTGTGGTGACACACTTGTAATCCCAGCACTGTGAAGGGGGAGAAAGGTGGATCCATGATGTGATTCATCTATTAGTTATTAATTCAAGGTAAGGGATGCTGCCAAACTGAACAACATTGCGTGAGTAGTTTAAGTACTTTGAAGGAAAAAAGTCACATCCATCAGTTAGCCACTTATAGAAGCTGACAAAATTAAACCTTTCCCCCTAAATTCACACTAAGTTATTTAGGAGTAGACTATGCAAGCATGTTTGGATTTGATTCATATGCAAAATTTTCAATTCCATAAAAACATATGGTTTGGTATTCTGACAATGCAGTACACAATATGTTAAGTTTTGTTTCCGTTTCTTAGAAATAGGTGCAAATGTCAAGATAACAGGATAAACAATAGCAGTGATTAAGAACAAGAAGGAGGATGAAGGTGGCTTAGTGGGGATAGCATTTGCCATACAGTCATGAGGACCAGAATTCAGATTTTCAGCACTCCTACAAAGCAGATGGGGATGTCATCCTCCTTGTGATGTGAGTTGTTCTGATAGGAGAAACAGGATACCCATAGCAAGCTAACCAAAATACAGCAATCGCTAGTTTCAAACCAGAGATCCTTTCTCAGAATATAAGATAGAGAGCCATCAAAGAAGACAACTGTGTTATACTAAATATAAAAAAGTGTTGGGCATATATTATTTATTATATGAGACACCCGTTAGATATGCAGTTGCCTTATTTATCTTGGCCCTTGTGGATATTTTCCTTACACTGATTCATTATCCTCACTATCCATATCCTAGTCCCCAACCAATGATATCTGCCTTAATCTTCATCTTGTCTACCTTCCATACAAAATTCCATGGTACTTTTGTTTTTATTCTTCATCTGGGCCTTTCCACACCATTATTGGAGCCCTTCCTCCAGGCCCATGTGATTTCTTCTCTATGATAACCCATACTGGCATGCTCTTTCCATCTCTCTTTCCATGTGTCTGTTTCCCCCTTTACTCTCTCTTGAACTGTAAACCCAGGAACCCTAGCCACACCTATCCAATTCTGTCTTGATCAGATATAGGCTGTTTAATCAACCATTCAGGTGTGTTTTAGGCAGGGTTACAAAACAAGGATAGGTGTAATCAGATCTTGAGGGCCAGCATTAGAACAACCCCCAACACCACTTATCTCAACCTCCATTTGCATGTGCACAAATACGCGCACAGACGTGCTCTTACACTCATGTCAACACACATGCACAAATTCATATACCACAAAAATAAACACATCATTGAACATTTAACCAAAGTTGACACCTTTCTCTTCTGGGAACAACTGGAATACCACCACACATTCAGTAGTTGAGCCTTGCACATGGATATCAGACACATTTGCTTTCCTTATTAAAAAAAAAAGAAAAAAAAACCTGTGAAACGATGTCAGCCAGTAATTAGTAGCTTCTATCATTAAGTACTATAGATACCACCTGCATATCTTTAAGTGAATGAAGCTAATCGTATACCATGTCTCCTAAGAAAAGGTGAAAATAAAGTGAAAGAATACTATAGTATCCCATGTGCACAGGAGGCAAACACAAAGTCTTCAATAGATTTGAAGTAGGATTCTTGAGATTCAGACCAACCATCCACAAAATAAGAATAATGATGTTCTGTAGTGACTGGAGAATAAAATATATAATACTATTTAGAATGTCCAGCCTACAGCTATATAAAATGATACACTTAGATTTCGTTAAATTGCATGTGTAAAAGCTTAATATACATGTGTGTGTATTTTGAACATAGAACCTATCAAAGCATTCTATATCTGACCACTGTTTTAAAATTTTTATTATCATTATTATTATTACTATTACATTTTATTCACTTTGTATCCCAGCTGTAGCCCCCTCCCTCATCTCCTCCTGGTCTCACCCTCCTTCCCTCTTCCCTCCCTATGCTCCTCCCATAGTCCACTGATAGGGGATTTTTTAACTTTTTTAAACTTTAGTATAAAATACCTGCAAGAAAAAAAAATCACACATCTTTCTAAATTTTGTTCTCCCACTCAAAGTTTCTGTCATGACAGTTGTGATAGCCCAGCTTTAGACTGGTTAGTTTGTCCATATGGGTTACTCTGCAGCTCAGATTGTCCTCAGACTCTCCATTATTCATAGCCCCACCTCCTGCTTGACCTCCTAAGTGCTGGAATTGCAGGTGTCAATCACTATCCCCAACTGTTTGTTCGACTTTGGTCCGAACAGTTTCAGTTTTATAGTTGCTGACACGGGGACAAATATATGACATATGTAATTACAGAAATTTAAGACATAGAGATTCGTGAGACCCGTGTTTTACAGTGGAATGATGTTGTTAACACAAAATTCTAAGGTACAGAAGTTACTCATTTCATTCCTTCTCTTAGAGCTTATGTATGAACAATGACCTTCCATTCAGGTTCTAGACAACAAATCTCTTAAATGACATCTTGTCTATAGACACATGCCATTTTCAATTATACGATACACTCTGTGAAATATAATTTGACAATACCGAGTCAAGTCAACTAATTACATCTTATTATCCTGAATGAGGTAATGCATGGCTAGGTGCAATGTAATTAATATTACATTAGTAGTTTCTATAAACATCTGATATATTTGAGGGAGCTTAATTATTTCTAGTGGAAAACCTGGCTCAATGTTAGAATATCTCATTCAATTTAGAAAAGGCACCTTAGTGAAAACAAAAATCAGCTTCTTATGTCATTTATTAAAAGAATATAGATGTTTATTTTAGATTAATATATTATTTTCTATATAAATAACAAAAATGTTTTGGAACCTCACAATATTATTAGATTAGATATTTTAAGTTACTATTAACTCCTATTGTTCACTTCTCAGCCAAATGCAGATCTTGTCTGCTGGATCTGGGATCTGAGCACCTGCACGAACTGAGCATACAATAGTCTTCATCTGCAGGCAAACTTTCCTCAGTTTCAGTGTATTTTTATACGTAAATGTAACAACCAAAAAATTGGCCAAGGAAAGTTGCTTGAGTTCTGAAAAACAACGATTAGGAAAACGTGTAAAGAAACCCCAGGAAGCACATTACTAACTATTAACAGGGCAGGCCTTTCCCAGAATTTTCTCAGGCAGACCAGTTTAAACACAGTTGCCTGGCATGTGGTATAGATTTTATCCGGGAGAGCCTGAAAGCAAGGTAGAAGGCCATATCCCATATCGGATTCAGGCTACTCTGGCCAGATAGAGTTCTACTGCTCTGTTCTGACATCCAACAAATATAAACACGTCTTATAAACTGAATGTAAATGTTTGTCACAGAAGGTAAAAAATCCCATCTAAGTACAATCCAGGGAACAAAATGGATCTGAGGTGAACGGCCCTCTGCCTTTTTCCTGGAGCCTCTCTCACAGTTCCCCAAGACATTGCTCAACATGGGTCATTCTTTTTACC
This sequence comes from Meriones unguiculatus, assembly GCF_030254825.1. NCBI lineage: Eukaryota > Metazoa > Chordata > Mammalia > Rodentia > Muridae > Meriones > Meriones unguiculatus. The sequence goes on from NC_083363.1 coordinate 51,953,038, forward strand.
ATGTTCCCACACCCAATTTAACCCTAGGGAATAAAAGTCATTATATATTAAATTATATAAGTATATATAATTAAAGTATATATATAATTAAAGTACATATATATAATATATAATTAAATTATATATACTTATATATAATTTAACATCTGTTATCACAAAGTAGAAATAACTATGAATATCTAATAACTGTAATTATAATATGTGAAGTTCCTTTCACGGCAAAAGCAGTTGAAAAAGTCACACAGAAACCATGATCAAACTGTAAATATATTTCTTAAATTTAATTCTGTGTTTTGTTTTGTGTTAAGTTTTACTTTTCACTGCTGAATACCGAAGCCAGAGCCTTCCTACCTGCTAGGCAATTATTACATCTCTATGTCACATTCCCATGTTCTAACTTGACTGTTTTTTTGTTTGTAAATAAAGTCTACATAAATCAAGTGATTCTCTTTTCTTGTGAAGAATCTGCCAAAATGGTGCATCACTGTAGCTCCAAATATTTTTATCAGATATTCAAATATCTGTTGAGGTCGTTCAGTGAAAGAACCAAAAGTGCTAGAGACATATCTGTGTGACTATGGATGTGTAAAATGGTGCGATTTGACTGATGCACAAATGTTCCCCGTGTGAATTAAGCATAACCAAGTGTAGGAGAAAGATGTACAGGGGATAAAAAATAGAATAGAATTTTTAAATTTATTCTCAAATGTTTAGCAATTGCCATTAATAAACACTATAAGGCGAGTCTGTGTCTACCACAGGTTTTAATTTCTCTTAAACTTAGAACTGAATGTTTTGTTTTCCTTATTTGAAAGTTTCTGTTTATATAACACATGCAGCACATAACAAAGAATAGAGAGCCAAATAACATCAATATCATTGTTGTTACTTTATACATTACAGATCCCCAATGGAAAAGAAAGCAGTAACACACAAGAACAACACTGACCTGGAGTTTAAAAGTTTAGTAAAGATAAATAATGTTTTGAACAAAATGAAAAGTACTAGCTCAGTATTATCTGTGAGTCTGTAAAATTTTCTTATGTTTATGATTTCAAACACTAATCCTGAAAACTGTAGGGTTGGGACACACTTTTATGATGATGAATGAGCAAAAGCATCACTGACATACCTCAAAGAGTGATATTTTTACCCTGTCTCTGGGAGTGCTAATGGCCCTGTCATGACAGCCTTGGAAGAGAAGCTCCTTCAATATTACTTTTTCCTAGCTGTGCTCAGTTGCTCAGCCAGAGTGGAGCCCAGAATTTGCCCTTCAGGGAGTAGAACATTGATTGTCCTTTCTTTTTCTAGAAATTCATAGTTCAGCCAAAGTTCATATAACTAAACAAGAAGCACTCCTACCTCTGTTCAGGTTATTTCCTTTCCTTCCTCCTACACACTAAATCTGGCCTCAACATATGACTCTCAGAGAATACAAATTATACCATCTTCAAAATGAAGTTCAAATATAAATACAATACCTGAAACTTAACCTGATTAGCATATGTTTCTTTGACCTTATGGTCAAGACTAAGGTTCCTTCATTTATTCACAGCAATTTTTATGTGAATGATTGTTACACAGACATAAAGGAACCTCAAGTAATTATAATACATTTTGTGATATTTGTGCTGTCCAAAAAGAGTTGATAGGCTAAGATTATGATGACAGTAACCCCACACACTAGTACCAAACAAAAGTGTGGTTTGTTTTCAAACTGTGCAGCAATAGTGAAATTAGACATGCACTGTGAAAATAGGTGTAAATTTTAGACACATGTCCTGTTCTTCACACTTTCTTTGAAAGCCAGATTTCTTAGCATTTACCATCTTTTAGTTTACACTATTTTGAAATCTGCCTATGATCACAGAATTCTGTGATGTGCTAAAGTGAGTAAGATACTCAGCTTCTAAAATTTTAATTTGCAAGTGCTAATTAGCATCTACAATGTGGAATAGGTCCCAGAAAGGTTGTTATAAAAATTAGGGGGATAAAGTGGAGAGAGGCCAAAGTAAAGAAAGAAATTACTTCAAAGCCAAAAAGGGAGCAGAATGGAGTAATGGAGATGGGAAATGAGAGGAAAAATAAAACAAGCACCTAACAGGCAAAAAGGGTTAGTTATCTTTGATGTCAAACAGGAATTTCTTTTAACAACTGAGTCAACTCTCCACTTCTGGAAATTTAGTTTCATATTCAAAAACAAATACTGGACAGCCATGCAAAGATGTAAGCACTACAAGGTCTGAGCTAGCAGTGACAGAATGAGAAGGGAAATCCAGCTCAGTATGATTTTCATATTACTGGCCTCTTTTTGTAGCTTTCTTTCACCTTTGGATTTGAACCTTAATTAATCTTATTTCCTTTACTCTCAGATACAAAAATTTAGAAATTTGTTGTTGTTGTCTCCAGATCCTGCATAGAATTGTGGAGCATTTAGGAAGTTCTATAGTATAATGTAAAGCATTGTTTAAATCTGTGTATGACCCTGCACAAAAGTAAAGTCCAATTGGATCAAGACCTCAAAATAAAACCAGACACACTAAATTTGTTAAAAGAAAAAGTGGGTAAGAGCCTTGAATGCACTAGCATAAGAGACAACTTCTTGAACAGAACACCAAGAGCTCAGGCTGTAAGATCAAAATTAATAAATGGGACCTCTTGAAACGGAAAAGCTATTGTAAATTTAATGACACAGTCAAAAGAACAAAGGAGAGCCTACACACTGGGAAATGATGTTCACCAACTCCACATCTGACAGAGGGCTAATATCCAGAATATATAAAGAACTCAAGAAATTAAACATCAACAAACCAAATAATCCAATTAATCAATGAGTTACAGAGATAAAAAGATAATTCTTTTTTATTTTTATTTATATATTAATTATAGTTTATTCACCTTTTTTCACCTGTAGATCCCTCCTTTGTCTTCTCTCAACCCCACACTCCCTTCTTCATCTCCCCTCATGTCCCTCCCTCAGTCCATTGATAGGGAGATCCTCCCCCCTTTCCATCTGACTCTAGCCTATCAGGTCTCATCAGGACTCCTGCATTGTCTTCCTCTGTGGCCTGTCAAGGCTGATCCCCCCTCAGGGGGAGGTGGTCAAAGAGCCAGCCACTGAGTTCATGTCAGAGACAGTCCATGCTCCCATTACTAGGGACCCATTTGGAGAATGAGCTGCCATTGGCTACGTCTGTGCTGGGGTTCTAGGTTATCTCCATGCATGGTCCTTGGTTAGAGTATCAGTCTCAGAAAAGACCACTTTACCCAATTTTTTGGTTCTGTTGCTCTCCTTGTGGAGATCCTGTCAGAGGAATATCTATTGGTGGAGAAACTCTTGAAGAAATGTTCAACTTGCTTAGCCATCAGGAAAATGCAAATCAAATTGACTCTGCAATTCTTCCTCACTCCCATCAGAATGGCTAAGATCAAAAACTACAAAAAAAAAAAATAAAGAAAAAAAAAACAAGCTCAAGTGACAGCACATGCTAGAGAGGGTGTAGAGAAAGGGAAACCCTCCTCCATTGCTGGTGGGGATGTAAACTTATACAACGGCTTTGGAAATGAATCTGGCTCTATCTCAGAAAGACCCAGCAATACTACTCCTGGGCATATATCCAAAAGATGTTCAAGCAGACAACAAGGACATTTGCTCAACTATGTTCATAGCAGCTTTATTTGTTATGAGCCAGAATCTGGAAACAACCTAGATGTCCCACAACCAAAAAGAGTATATAGAAAATTGTGGTACATTTACACAATGGAATACTACTCAGCTACTATAAACTAGGAAGTCATGAAATTTGCAGGCAAATGGATAGAGCTAGAAAAGATCATCCCGAGTGACTTAACCCAGAAACAGAAAGACACGCATGGTAGATACTCACTTATAAGTGGCTATTAGCCACGTAATATAGGATAAACATTCTAAAATCTACAGACCTAAAGAAGTTAAACAACAAGGAGGACCATAGGGAAGATGTTCAATTCTCATTCAGAAGGGAAACAGAGTAGAAACTAGAAACTATAGAACAGAGGGAATAGGATGGGAGCCTACCACAGAAGTTCTCTAAAAGGCTTCATACTTCAGGGGATCGAAGCAGACCCAGAGACTCACAGCCAAACTTTAGACAGAGTGCAGGAAGTCTTATGGAAGAAAGCTCCTGGAGAGCACAGGAGCTCCACAAAGAGAGCAACAAAGGCAAAATAATCTGGGCTAACGGAGTCCAGCAGAGACTGATGCATCAACCAAGAACCATGCATGGAGAAGAGCTAGATCCCTGCTCATATGTAGCCCATAGACAACTCTTTCTCCATGTGAGACCTAGGAAGGGGAGGAGGGACAGTCTCTGACATAAACTTGGATGTCTGCTCTTTGATCACTTACTCCTAGAAGGGTGACCTAGCCAGCCCACAGAGATAGAGAACCTAGGCAGTTCTGATGAGACCTGATAGGCAAGGGTCAAGGGGAGGAGGACTTCCCCTATCAGGGAACCAAGGAGAAGGGGGTTGGAGAAGAGTGGGAGGGTGGGACCAAGGAGCTATGAGGTAGGGGCCTACAAACAGCATACAAAGTGAATAAATTGTCAATAATAATAAAAAGAAGAAAATGTGATCAATATAAAAAATAGATTTTCTTTTTTTTATTAATTACATTTTATTCATTTTGTATCCCCCATAAGCCCCTCCCTTCTCCCCTCCCGGTCCTACCCTCCCTCCCCCTTCTTCACATATGTCCCTCCCCAAGTCCACTGGTAAGGGAGGTCCTCTTCTTCCTTCTGATCTTAGTCTATCAAATCTCATCAGAAGTGGCTGCATTGTCATCTTCTGTGGCCTGGTAAGGCCACTCCCTCCTTAGGGGGAGGTGATCAAAGAGCAGGCCAATCAGATTGTGTCAGAGACAGTCCCTCTTCCCATGACTTGGATAGTAAACTGTCATGAGCTACATCTGTGCAGGAGTTCTAGGTTATTTCTATGCCTGGTACTTGGTTGGAGTATGAGTCTTTGGGAAGACCCCTGTGTTCATATTTTCTGGTTCTATTATTCTCCTTCTGGGGTTCCTGTCCTCTCCATATCTTACTATTTCTCAATTCTTTCATAAGATTCCATGCACTCTGCCCAACAGTTGTCCTAAAAGTTATTTGGGAACACTGATAATTCTCAATTTCTTTTGAAAAAGTCCTCTAAGAAATTTTGTATGAATCTGTTTGGCATTAATCTCTATCAAGCATTTTTATAAACTTTGTTTAAAAAATATTGAAATTTTGTGGTGGTTAAAACATGATTATTTTTTATAATCAACATAAGAAAGATTTGCTTGTAAACTTCTATGCATCATTTCTCAAAATTTACTGTAATGATTCTGCAGTTTTGATCCACATTCACAGTTAGATTCAGAATACATTAACACAGATTTAAAATGTGTTTTTGAGCATTAGCATGGATTCAGAATCTATCAGAATAGATTTCAATAGCACTGTCTTGCCTTCTGTTCCTGTGACTTACTGTTTCCCTCTGGCTTTCTCAGGTTTCTCTCAAGTTAATACTTTCTCAGCTCTTCAACGCCTGATACCTTGTCTTGCCATTAATCACTGTGAAGCTAACAGCTAGCACACCCTTCAGTATTATCTTGAGTTTAACACTGTCTACACAGCAATGAATCAAAGTCATGGGAACTGAAAATTGTACCTTTTCAAATCAAACCAGTTTTTTTTTATGTTCATTTTTCCCCTAGTTCTTACAATTTTCTCTTTGTAGTTAATAGAATTTGTAGGTACGGTTAGGTAAAATTTAACTTGGTGAAGGAGGATTAGTAAGTATAGTTGTTTAAGGTTATTTTGCCACTGAGGAGTCTATGTCTTAAGTAAAATTTTATTTAAATTTTAACTTTTCTCAAAGCATTGTTTATTTAACAGTTTCTCTCTAATGTTCTGCCTCCTCTATTCCCACCTGTATTAATAGAGCTAGAACTGTAATTTGCAATCAGTCTGATGATCAAATCTGGTCATTAATATTAAATACATTCAAGGTTTGATATTTGAAGGAATTCTCATGATTTATTAAACAAACCTCTGATTAACACAATGCTTTCTGTTTACTGTGAGAACATTCCCACTTAATATTTTTGACCTGAAATTTGTTTATCCTAAAATACTACTTATATCTATAAGTCATATGGGTAGGTAGGTAACTGGAAATTTTTATATGCAATATTTGACAATATAATTTGTCAATTATATCACAGAATTATGGGGAAAATTCAGACATATTTTCAGTACTATTTTTTATAATCAATGTATTTTTATTATTCATCTTGTGTGTGTTTGCCTGTATATGTGGTATGTATGGATGTATCTGTGTGTGACTCTATATGTCTGTGTGTGTGTAGCTGTGTGTGTGTGTGTGGCTGTATTTGTGTGATGTTTGTTTGTATGTGTGTATATATGGGTATGGGTGTATATGTCTTTTATGTATGGATGTAGATATTTTGTTTGTGTGTGTGTCTGTGTGTGTGTGTGTGTGTGTGTGTGTTTTATGGGTGTATGTGGATATTTGTGTGTGTGTCTGTGTCTGTATGTGCATGTGCATGCACGGATGACAAAGGTTGATATTGAATGTCTTCATCACCCACTCTCTACCTTAATCTTTCAGACATGCTCTTTCACTGAACACAGAGTTAGATTTCTGATCAGATAGTATTAGGACTCCTACTGGCTCTGCATATCACAAAGAGCTGAAATCATAGTAAAGCACAAAGGTTCTCAGTGCCTGGCTCTTCATGTGAGTCCTGGGATCCAAGCATAAGAAATTTACCTTAACATAAATACTGAACAGGAATCTGTAAGTAAAGTAAATTTTAATCTCAGTAAAATCTAATAGGTAACATATTTACCTATTCTAGGAGCTAATTGGTGTGAGTGAGGTGGTCATTGGGTAGAGGTACTTTTGGTTCTCATGCCCTCCTGTTTCATCTCCAGGTTTAAGGCCTATCAAGACTATTTTTCGAGGAAAGTAGAACAAGGAAGATAAAGTGAAAGAAAGAGGCCACAGCCAAATTGTTCTTTGAGCCTCTAAATAGCCACAGGCTATTAGAAACCCTTCTTGTTTGAATGAATTTAGAATGCCAAATAGAATTGAAGGCACAAAACAGAGCTCCTAGTAGTGTTTGAAGTAGACCTATGTTTGGTGTTTGTGAAAAGTCAGTAAGTTTCTTCTAAGGAATTAGTAAGGGAATATGTGAAGATACTGTGTGAGACTTCATGACACATGAATGGGGTTCAAAAATATACTACTACAATAAAATCTATGAGGATGAGACGGGGACTTCCAACTTCAATTTGTGTTATCCAAAGATTATCATTATCCTGTGGATAGAACTCTGGTAGAAAGTGGTGAATCAGCACTACCATATTGCAATGACCTGTCAAAGCACCCACAGCATGGTAATAGTTCTGACTTTTTAAAGATATCTTCATATTTTACCAAGAAATTCATGAGATGGAACACAATAGCAGTAATAACAGTCCACCTAAGGTGTCCTTTTTTCCTTTCTTTCTTTCTCTCTCTTTTTTTTTTAATTAGTGCCTTGAGAAGTTCATCCATGTGTTTTGATCATACTCATTCCCATTTCCAGCTTATCAAACAAAACATTAACCACAGACAACCTGAAATGAGTTCATCAGATGAAGTCATGAGGTATCACTATGTATTCCACCATATTAGTTAGAAATGGAGAAAAATCTTCCAAGCAAGAGGTCCCCTATCAGTAGACTTGGAAAGGGGCAGGGTGGAGATGAGAGAGGGAGAGTGGGATTGGGAGTGAATGAGGGAGTGGGATACAGCTGGGATACAGAGTTAATAAAATGTAACTGATAAGAAAAAAATAAAATTAAAAAAAAAAAGAGTGGTTACTTGCACCAATGCCACTCTCAGGGATTACCCTGAAGCAGCTCACCATGACAGGCTTGAGTTAGATTTTGATAATGCAGCCTCCATACAGGCCACATCCTTTCCTGACCAAAAGACACTTAAGACACAGAGTACTGAAAAACAAACTGTGTTTATTTTCTTCAACTTCTTAAGTTTTCTAGGTTGCATTAAAGTATATTTATATTTCTCTTTTTTTTTTTCAATGCAGCTTATTCAGGAACCTTGAACAATCCTCGGACCCTGGGGAAAGCCAGCCCACAGCTTAAATAGCCTCTGGGTAGCCAACCCAGGCGTGCCACGTGGGCAATGCAGATAGGTCCACATACATGGAAGCAAGCCAGATCCTCAGCTTTAGCCAAATGTGGAATTGTTCGTGACAGAGAGCACTCACCATCAGGAAGGTGGAAGGCGGAAACCAGCTCCATCTTTAAGGCATAGCATTCCGCAGCTCTCTAAATTCTTACAAGTTAAAGTGCTATAATGACCAACTTCCAGCAATCTGGAGCACTGAAAACACTTCCAACTTTGAACATCTGTCTCCTCTTTTAGCCATGGTAAACTTTGTCAAGAAATTTCAAACTCCCTCACCATCTAAGTGATACTGGGTTTAGGACTGATTCTTTTGTGGTACAGAGAACAGCTTCCAAGGTGCTTAGTTCCAGGAAAGCGATCCACACTCTCTCTTAGGTACATCATACTGATGGAAGGATGGATTTGCGAGACTGAAGACATCGATCAACCTATTTATGTGTATCTTCCTTAATATACACTCAGGACCAAGCTATGATATTTTAGCACTTCCTGTAAATCCATTCCATATCAAATGCATCTCTCTAAAAGCACCACAATATTGACTTGAAATGGGTGTCCTAGTAAGGGGAACAGGAACTTAGTGGCTGGCTCTTTGATCACTTCCCCCTGAGGGGGGAGCAGCCTTATCAGGCCACAGAGAAAGACAATGCAGCCAGTCCTGATGAGACCTGATAGGCTAGGGTCAGATGGAAGGGGAGGAGACTTCCCCTATCAGTGGACTTGGAGAGGGGCATGGGAGGAGATGAGAGAGGGAGGGTGGGATTGGGAGGGAATGAGGAAGGGGGTTACAGCTGGGATACCAAGTGAATAACTGTAATTAGTATAAAAAATAAAAAAAAAGAATTGAAGTTATTTTCATATGTTATTTTCAAATGTTATTTTCATTTTCATATTTTCTTTTACTTGCTTAGTTAGAGTTAAACCAAGATATTTTATAGTACTTGTTGCTATTGTAAAGGGTGTTGTTTCCCTCATTTCTTTCTCAGACTTTTTATTGCTTGAGTAAAGGAGGGTTACTAATTCTTTTTAAGTTATATTTGTTATCCAGCCACTTTGCTGAAGTTGTTAATCAGCTGTAGGAGTTTTCTTATAGAATTTGGGGGTCGGTATTTTGTATACTATCATATCACCTGGAAATAGAGATAATTTGCCTTTACTTTGCCTTTATCTGTTCCAATATGTATCCACTTGAGAGCCTTTAGTTATCTTGTTGCTTTAGCTAGAACATCAAGTAGTATATTGAATAGTTATGGAGAGACTCAACAGTCTTCTCTTTTCCCTGATTTTTGTGGAATTGCTTTAGGTTTCTCTCCATTTAATTTAATGTTGGCTCTTGGCTTATTATGTATGGCCTTTATTGTGTTTAGGTATGGGCATTATATCACTGATTTCTTCAAGACTTTTAACATAAAGGGGTGTTGGATTTTGTCAAAGGTTTTCTTCAGCATCTAGTGAGATGGTAATTTTTTTTCCAGTTTCAGTATAAATATAGCGGGTTACATTGATGGATTGTGTTATGTTAAATCATTCCTGCATCCTTGGGATGAAGCTATTTGATCATTTTAGATCATGGCTTTGGTGTGTTTTTAGATTCAGTTTGTGAGTATTTCAACATCAATGTTCATAAGAAATATTGATCTGAAATTCTCTTCCTTTGTTGTGTCTGTGCGTGGTTTAGTAATCAGGGTGACAGTGGACTCATAAAATGAGTTAAGCAGTGTTTCTTCTATTTTTATTTTGTAGAATAGCTTGAGAAGTATTGGAATTATCTCTTCTTTGAAAAACTGGTAGAATTCTGCACCAAAAGCTACCTGGCCCAGAGCTTTTTATATTTATTTATTTATTTACTCTTTTGTTTGGTAGACTTTTAATGACTATTCCTATTTCCTTGGGTTTATAGTTCTGCTTACATTGTTTACCTGACCTTTATTTAACATTGGTAAGGGTTTTCTGTCAAGAAAACAATCCATTTTGTTTAGATTCTTCAATTTTGTGGAGGAAAACAGGTTTTTGAAGTAAAACATAAAAATTCTTTAGATTTTCTCACTGCTGGTTGTTATGTCCTCCTTTTCCTTTCTGATTTTGTCAATTTGGATACCATCACTGTGCCTTTTAGTACATTTGGCTAAGGATTTATCTTCTTGATTTCTTTGTATTGCTCTTTCTGTTTCTAATTTACTGTTTTCAGCTCTGGGTTTGATTATTTCTTGCCTTTTTCTACTTGTGTTGGGTGTGTTTTCTTCTTTTTCTTTTTCTCCTTCTTTTTCTTCTCTTCTATTTCTTGTTCTTCTTCTTGTTCTTGTTAAACTTGTTCTTTTCTTCTTCTTCTTCTTTATTCTTCTTTTTCTCCTTCCAATTGTTCTTCTTCTTCTTTTGAGACAGAGTTTCTCAAACTTGGCTGTCCTGGACTTGCTTTGTAGACCAGGCTGGCCTCAAACTCAACATAATCTGCCTGCATTTGCCTCCCTGAATTCTAGGATTAAGTGTTTGCTTCTTTTACTTTAGAGCTTTAAAGTAAGCTATTCAGTTGCTAGTATGAGATCACTCATTTTTTTTTTTTATAAAGGAACTTAGTGCTATGAACTTTCCTCTTAACACTGTTTTCATTGTGTCCCATAAGGCATAACATGAAGTATGTTATGCCTTCATTTTCATTTAATTCTAGACTATATATATATATATATATATCCCCTAATCCAATGGTTATTGAGTAGAGAGTTATGTAGTTTCCATGTGTTTGTAGGCTACCTTTGGTTTCTGTTGTTGTTGAAGTCCAGCTTTAATCCATGGTGCTCTGATAAATTACAAGGAGTTATTTCAATCTTCTTGTGTGTGTTGAGGCTTTCTTTGTGACTGGCTATGTGATCAATTTTGTAGAAGGTTCTTTGAGCTGCTGAGAAGACAGTATACTCTTTTGTGTTTAGATGGAATATCTGTAGGTATCGGTCCATTTGATTCATAATGTCAATTAATTCCATTATTTATCACACTATACAAAACTCAAGTCCAAGTGGATCAAACACGGAAGCAGAAAACTGGATACACTAAATCTAATAGAAGAGAAAGTAGAGAGTAGCCTTAAATGCATTGACACGAGAAACAACTTCCCGAGCTCAACACCAACAACACTTCAGGAACTAAGATCAAGACTTAGCAAATGGGACCTAATGAAACTGAAAACCTTCTGCAAGGCAAAGAACACTGTCAACAGGAAAAACAAAACGAAACAACAACAACAACAACAACAACCCAGCAGCTTTCAGAATGGGAAAAGATCTTTACTAAGCCTCCATCTGACAAAGAGATAATATCCAAAAATATATAAAGAACTCAAGAAACTAGACAACAAGAAACCAAATAACCCAATTAAAAAATGAGGTACATAACTAAACAGAAGTCTCAACAGAAGAATCTCCCATGGCCAAGAGGTACTTAAAGTTCAACATTCTTTGTCATCAGTAAAACGCAAATCAAAATGACTGTGCTATCTTACACCTGTGAGAATGGCTAAGATCTAAACCTCAAGTGACAGCACATGCTGGCAAGGATGTGAAGCAAAGGGAACCCTCCTCCACTGCTGGCAAGAGTAAAAACTGGTACAAAGACTGTGGAAACCAACCTGGAGGTTTCTCAGAAAATTGGGAATAAATTTACCTCAAGACCCAGCATAACACTCCCGGGCATATACCTAAAATATGCTCAGCGTACCACAAAGATAGTTGATCAACTATGTTTATAGCAGCTTTTACCATAATAGCCCCAAACTGAAAACAGCCCCTATGGCTCTCAACTTAATAAAGGATAAAGAAACTGTGGTAGATTTACACAATGGAATACCATTCAGCTATTTAAAAACAAGAAGATAATGAAATTTGCAGGCAAATGGATGGAACTAGTAAAGGTCAACCTGAGTGAGGTAACTTAGACCCAGAAAAGCACATAAGGTATTTAGTCACTTATAAGTGGATAGCCATGCTAAAATTCGTAGACCCAATGAAGCCTAGGAGGGCCCAAGGGAATAAGCATGAATCTCACTCACAAGGGGAAATTAAACAGCTATCTGAAGTAGATGGAAGAAGGGACCTGGGGAGATACTGGTATGGGAGGGTGACTGAGTGGAGAGCAGGTGTGGGGAGAGGGAAGTTCAAGAGAGAGAACCAAATTTAGAGGGAATCATCTCTGGGACAGTGGATGCGTCTGGGAGTCCATAGAAGAGACCCTAGCTGACATTCTTAGCAGCAGTGGTTAGTGAGTCTGAAGTCACCATTTCTAGTGGGACTTCCAATGGAGAGGGATGCACCAGCCCACCCATAAAACCTTCACCCCCAAATTTATCTCACCTACGAGAAGTGTAGGGATAAGGACGGAGGAGAAATTGAGGGACTGGCAAATGAAAGACTGGCTCAACTTGAGACCAGTCCCATGGGAGAGCGCCAACCCCTTATTTTACTATTAATGATATTCTGCTGTGCTTGCAGACAGGAGTCTACTATTACAGCTTTCTGAGAGGCTTCATCCAGGAGTTAATGGAAACAGATACAGAGACCCACAGGCAAACAATAGGCTGAGCTCAGGAAGTTCTGTGGGAGAGTGGAAGGAAGGATTGAGGGAGCTGGAGGATTCAAGGACCCCGCAAAATAGACCTACAGAGTAAACTAACCTGTGCCCATGGGGCCATAAGAATGAGCCCACCAATCAAAGAGCATGCAAGGGCTGGACCTACGTCCCAAACACATGTGTAGCAGATGTGCAGCTTGGTCATCATGTGGGTCCCCCAACAATGGTAGTAAGAGCTGTCTGACTTTGTTGCCTGCCTTTGGATCCCTTTTCTGTAACTGGGCTGCCTTGTCAAGCCTCAGTGGGTGGGGATGTGCTTAGTCCTTTTGGAACTTAAGGTTCCAGGGGGGTTGGTATTCCTTGGGGGTCTCCCCTTCTCTGAGAAAGAGATGCGGCAGGGCGAGGTGGGCAGGGTGGGACTAGAAGGAGAATAGGGGGTTGCTGGGTTCAGGCTGTAAAGGGATGTAGTAAATAAAGAGCAAATATTTACATTAGTAAATATATATTTATATTCCCCATGTACTAATTTTTACACATATATGTAAGTCAGTGTATTTTAAGATAAATTGAATTATACATTTAAATATCATATGGCAAGTACCTCCAACTGAACTCTTTACTTTCGTAAATTTGGAAATAATGTAATTGCTTTTTAAAGCTTTTGCTGCATAGGTACAAAAGTTCTAAATTCTCTGTTTCTTTCTCCACTTTTCAGTTGTCATTTAAGAGTTAATGTTCACTCAGGAATTGTCAAACATGATAACAAAAAAAGTAGCTTTAAAGCTCTTATTGCTATTACTAACATCAATGAATGTTTATTGTTTACCGTTATAATTAAATGCCAGCGCAGCACATATACATTACTGGAGTTGTTGGAATATTATTCTTATTTTTTAATTATTATTTTTTGTTTGTTTTTTATTTACTTTGTCTTATTTTATTACATGTCTTTTCTTTTTGTACCTTTTTAATTTTTTTTTCTTCACAATTTATTCTATATATATCCTCGTGGAAGCCTCCCCCCTCAAGTCCTCTCAGTCCCACTCTCCATCCCTCTACCCTTCCCCCCTCATATCCTTCCCCTAGTCCAATGGAAGAGGGAGTTCTCTGCCTTCTGCCCATAGCTTATCAAGTCTCATCAGGAATGCCTGGATCCTCTTCCTCTCTGGCCTGGCAAGGCCTCATTGCCAGGGACTTTGAGTTTATTTACTTTTCTTTCTTTCTTTTTTAATTTAATTTTTTATTTATTACAATTTATTCACTTTGTATCCCAGCTGTAGCCCCACCCTCGTTCCCTCCTAATTCCATCCTCCCTCCCTCCCTTTTCTCCTCCCATGCCTCTTCCCCAGTTCGCTCATAGTGGAGGACCACTTCCCCTTCCATCTGATCCTAGCCTATCAGGTCTTGTCAGGGCTGTCTTTCACAGTCCTTGTCTGTGGCCTAGTCAGCCTTCTACCCTCTCAGTGGGAGGTGATCAAAGAGCCAGCAACTGAGTTCATGTCAGAGACAGCCCCTGCTCCCCTGAGTTTATTTACTTTTCATGCCAATGGTGCCTCCTCGCTCCTGTCCTCCGAGTCTTCCCCTTTCTCCACAGAAAACAGAATGCTCCTTCCCCATATCAACCCTCTCCAGCCCATCAATTCACATCAGGACTAAGCATATCCTCATCCACTCAGGCCAGGCAAGGCAGCTGTGCCAGGGAGAAGTGACCCAATAGCAGGTGATAAAGTTAAAAGCAGCACCCCTGCCACCCGCCCCCCCCAAGCCGTCTCTCTCCAAGCAACCCGTGTGAAGACCGAGCTGCCCTTCAGCTACGTGAGTGCAGGGGCCTAATTCCAGATCATGCACGCTCATTAGTTGATGTGTCAGCGTCTGAAAGCCCCCATGGGCCTGGGTTATTTGTCTCTGTTTGTCTTCTTGTGAGGTTTCTGTCCCCTCCAGTTCCCTTCATCTACCGCCAGCCCTACCACAGGACACCCAGAGCTCTGTTTTTGTATTTAGAAATGAATTTTTCTTCATGTCCAATTAAAAAAAAAAAAAAACAACAAAAAACAAAAAAACAAAACAAAACAAACAAACAAACAAAAAAACCCAGCATGGTTATACAAATTCAGTAGAATCGAAATCATGTAAGTTTCTCTAGTTTAGATAAAGAAAAGAGATAAATTCTAATAAATTACACTGTCTTTGTTTAGAAACTTTCCATTCTATTATCTGTCATCCTTCTGCTCAAATGCTTTCTTAATTATACAAAAAAAATTAATGAAAAATACTTAACTTTACATAGTTTCAAATTCATCTCGTCATGAATATTAGTGTCTAAATTTGTTATTGTCACATAATTTTTGATTAGAAACTCATTGCCTTTTAGTCATTATAGAGAAAATAGTTTTAGAAAACAGTAAATTTCAGTTTCAGCTGTGGCTATGTTTACTTATAAATTTTATTTACAATAAAAATAGATTATTATTTCCGTGTATGTTTTAAATGTTTTCATATTGTTTTGGACAGGTGTAGAGAACATGAATTTAAACTATTAACTTCAATGAACTTTTTCTTTCAACAGATAAACTTTCGTTATGTTTATTTACTTTACATAAAGAGTATGTATTTGTAGCAGAATGATTGCGGTGGTATAAATCAAGGCAAGTGAGATGAGTTGCGAATCTGTAACTGATTTTGTTGCATTCCCTGAGATGAGACTTGATGATTCCCCCAGCTGTAGGGTTTCCTCCTGACAGGGACACCCAGTCTTTGCTTTAGGGACAACCTTTCTGTCTGTGATGGCAGTAGAACCGGCAGGCACAGACTCACTTGGCTCTGCCTTTCTGCCTTTCTGGGGATTGGGTATCTGGGTGTCTACCAAAACTGGGTAATTTTTCCCCGAGACCTTTTCGGGGTGGTGTTATCAGCTAAGTGTTTTGAGATCAAAACCTCCCGGTGGGTTTGCACCTGACAGAGAAACTCAGCATCTGGTCCCCTGGGGCCCACAGTTCTATCTGGGGCAGCCAGTCAGGCGTGCAGGCAGGACTCTGTGCATGTGCCAGGGTCCCCAGCTCTGGCTCTGGGTCGGCTCCTGCGTGCCCACAGAACCCCAAGTCTTTTCCAGAGAATGTCTGGGTGACCTAAGGTCGGTCCCAATTGTTTCCTGCACCGTGGGGTTATCTCTCTATTGGAAATCTCAGTCTCTGATGTTGTGGTGCCCACAGTTCAATCTGGGACAGTGATCAGAGCACGCTGGTGTGTGGCTCTGGGCTGGCGACCAAGCACACTGTTGAATCAGGATCTCTTCTGCGGTTTAGCTGAGTGAGTTAAAGCTGATTGAATCCCCCACCGTGGGGTATCCTCTCACCTGGGAAACACAATCACTTGTGTTTTAGGGCCCTGAGTAATGACTGCTGGTCACCGTGCCTGTCCCGCTGTGCTGCTTGGTCAGAATGAGAGTCTCCTGGTACCACCATCTTGCGGAATCTTCGATCTGTTGCTTTTTAAACACAGTTTTCAGTTTTTATAAATTTTCATTGTAGGTGCATATGTGTATTTCTACATTTTCATGCTTTTTTCAACTTCTCTTTGTTTGTATGTTTGTTTTTCACTTATTGTGTCATTTTTTTCCCTTTTTGTTTCCCTGTTTGTTGTCTTGAGAGTGAGAAGGGAAAAGAAGTCATCAAATTAGAAGGATGGGAATTATCTGGCAGGTGATGAGGGAGAAAAAACTGTGATCAGAATATGTTGTATACAGATAATTCTCTTTTATTTTTTTCAAAACAACAGGAATAAAATAATACACATCGATTGATTATAAAGCAGCAAGAGGTAAGCTTTATATCATTTAGTTTTATCAGGCAGTGATAAACACTATACATTTTTATGAATAATTCTAAATGATTTTGTTATAAAAAGCTAAATATTTTCATAGTATTGGCATCAAGCTCAATGTGTTTTTATTGAAAAATATATTGTTTTAGAAAACATTCTGATTATAGTTCCCATTCCGCAGCCCCCACACTTCCCCTCCAACACAAATCCACACCATATCTTTCTCTCTCTCACTAGGATACAAAGAGGCATAGGGAAAAAATATAAAATAAAAACAAAAGAGGCAATGAAAATCTCAAGAAGCATATAGATGCAAAGACACACATATTCACAAAGAAAGCCCATGAAAACACAATACCAGAAACTATAATACATAATCAAAGGACCTGTAAGGTAAAAATAAATAATAAATAAAGCACCGACAAACTATTATAAGACTTTATTTTCACTTAAAATTATTTTTATGAAAGATGTGTTTCCCCTTTGGCTTTGTCCTGATTTCTAAAGGAAATCTTCTGATTTTTCACCATTACACTTATGATAAATGATGACAGGTGTTGTTTGTTTGCTGGTAATAAATACAGTTAGGTTGACAAACTCTATTTTAACATTCAGTATATTTTATAATACATTAAATATTTCCAGTGCAAATAGATAATTTATGACTTTTCTTGCATCCGTCTGTTAATGTTGCCAAATACAGAGTTAATTTTGCCTGCTTTTCTGGCTACAAAGTACCGAATCTTTATTATATCTTCTGAACCATACTCCTGTGTGAGGGTTGCTGTCCCAGAGCAGACCACGATGAGTGACATAAATGAGGGATTAACCTTCTACACTTTTGTTGCAGGAAAGTTTGAGATCAAGGTCTCCGACGTTTTCCCTCACAGGTTTATCTCTTTGGCTCGCGAAGACTCTACTCTTGGTCGCTTCTCATGTGGTCAACCCTTTGCACAAACCTGTACTGGACATTTCCTGCAAGGATGAAAACCACTGGCTGAAGAATCACCATCAGCCCCTCAAGTGAATACTTTAAAATTGCAAATCACTGTAACTCTCTGTAGTTCCAGGAAGTAGACTTCAAAACTTAAGTAAATAATAGTACAGCTCAAGATGAATAGGAAAAATAATAGGAACAATTTTTTTAATATATTGACAGATTTACATGTAATTGTTGAAATAAAAACATATTCTAAATATTTTTCATTCAATCAGTATCTAATTTAAAAAGGACCATTATAGACCTGTTAATAATTTCATAAGGAGTCAAAATATTTACCTTATTATGTATTTGGGAATATTCCTGATTCTCAAGCTTTAATGAAACTATCTACTATTTAATGATATATTCTTCCATTCAAATATATGTGTATATGAAGAAAGAGAGAGAAAGGGAGAGGGAGAGAAATACAGAGAGAAAGAGAAAGAGAGAGAGATCAACAGAGAATCAAAGAGATAACGACTCCAGTGAAAAAGCTGGAAAATAAAATTTAAAAAGTGAAATGTGAGCTTCTGCAATCCTAACTTACAGAATCCTTTCAACTCATGAGAGCTTCATAAGTGTTTGGGAGCTTTCATTTACTTTAAATAAAGATATTTAATCATAAAAGCAGCATTTCAAATTTGTGCTAATTTTTCTTGTTCTACAATTCTATTGCCAGTTAATAAAACAGAACTTATACACATATTTTCTTTTCAAATTCCCTTAAGTTAGTGAGAAAAATATCTTATCTTATAAAAAATTTTGTAGTTATTTTCAAATGTGATATTTATTTATTCTGTCATTCACGTTTTAATCTAGACATTGATACAATAGTTAGAAATGCAAACTTTTCAGATAATTGGTCTCTGTGCCTTCGAGAGTTATACATTAAAAACATATTAAACACACAATGAATGGTATACATTCATTGTGTGCAGAAAGGTATAAAATTGATTAGTGTGAGATTAACATGGAAGTAAGAGTTGGATTCATTTCTTAATTCAATTTATATTAAATAGAATATTTCAGAGGTAAGGAGCAACATGGAGTTTTTCTAGTATTGAGTGCATCTTTAAAAAAAAGAAAAAAGGAGACTGAATTCTATGTCGCTTCTTCAACTGGTGGTGTTTCCCTTATTAAATTCTTATACAAGTTTGAGAAAATGTTCCACGGTATATTCACAAAAAAGTCATGTTCTCGCCTTTAACATCTGCAAATTATGCGGTAGTGCTGGCCACTTCCCATTGTCTCTAGATAATTCTTGATACCTTGAGGAAAGCCAGTGACGCTTAGCAAGGCTTAGCATGCAGTGGCCCTCAGCAGCAGCAGCATCCTTCATCCCTTGAGTTGCTCTCCAGCTACTTGGCCAGCTTTATTTTTTAATGAAAGTGCTTTGCACTCATGAATGCCAGATGATGATGTGTACATAGTTATAAAATCTATTAATGCTCTGAGGTTCAAGAAGAGCCATGTCTCAGGCTGGAAGCAAGAGAGGCCTATGACTGTCAATGTATGAGCCACTGAAGTGATTTCAAGAAGCTCATTTCTACTTAAATTTTCTTTGTCAAGTTCAACTAAAACATGACACTTGGATTACTAATTTTTACTCTGAGTCATAAAAAGAAATGAAAGTAAGTGAATAGGACTGGAGACAGAGCTCTTTGTTAAAGTCCTTATAAGGCCACAAGTTCAATCTTCAGAAAACACTTTTAAAAATAGGAACATATTTTTAAAGGGTAGAGCATGCCCACAGTACAGTCCAGCTTAAGTTTGCTATTTGAGTTTAAAAAGTATATTTGCCTTACCTAGGGTTTTGATGAACTATGTACCCTGGGGAGTAAAGGATTTATTTGGCTTATGTATCTTTAGTTATAGTCCCTTGAAGGAAGCCAAACAGAAACTCAAGCAGGGTAGGAACCAGGAGTCAGGGGTTAAGGCAGAGGCCATGGAGGAATGCAGATTTCTGTCTTGTTCCTATGGCTCTTCCAGCATACTTTGCTATAGAAACCAGGACTACCCTCCCAGAAGTGGCAGTATCCATAACTAGGTACAGCCTGAACTTACAGAAGTGTTTTCTCTATTAAGGTTCTCTCCTCTCAAGTGACACTAGCTTGTATCAAGTTGACATAAAACTCTCTAGAGTAATACCATGTTTACCTGAAAATCATTTGAAATTTGAGAGTGCACTTAGAAACTATACCCTCCTACTGCATGTAAGTAAGAGAGATTGCTTGACAGACACACACACACGAACACATTTTCATCAAGTTCAAAGGTCAGCTTCCACTCACTTTTGTTTCCCCTACAGTATTTTTATATTTATGCAACATGCAAGATGAACATACATAGCAAGCCACCCCTATCTTCCACTGTTTATACTTATTATTTTTTCTATTTTTCCCCATATCATATCATCTTTCTGTTACATCTCTAAAACAACAGATGTTACCATGGCTTAGAGGCTCTGCATGACTCAAATTTCAGAGAAATGAAACTGTTCTACCTCAATCAAATGCATAAGTATACTTCCCTCTTTCCAATATACATTTAACTAAACCAGCACATTTTCTGATCCCCTACACCTTTCTGTCTTTGATTCTACCATTCCTCTTCCTGTGTATGTTCCTTTCCTCTAGTTTATATTTAACAATCTACCATTCACTAATAATCCCACCATGACAACTTTCTTCTTATGAATCAGTACTCATATATATGTAAATAATAACATACTAATATATACAATATTATTCGTGTCCCCTGGAGAACTGGTGCTGAGGAAAAGGGCTGCTGTGTAGTCAACTCATACCCTGTTTATTAGTGGGTGCACTGGTGAAAAGTGACCATAGTTGCAACAGTACTCAACTCACAGTGAAAGTTAGGAAGGTAAAGTGTAAAGTTCTGAAAAACAATACAAAGGAGGAAAGCACTAATTTGGCACTAATACAGTGTAGCCTGTCCTGAATACTGTGAACACCTACAGGAGAAGTAGTAATAAAACTGAATTAAAAACAACAGAAAAAAATGTTTGATGCTATAATTCCAGGAGGGTAGGTGACCCCATGTCAAAAGCACGAGGAAAATAAGAATATTAGCAAGTTGTCTCTTTCAAAATGTCTCAATTATCCGTAATCACCCCTTCAGTCTCTGTGAGCCACTATGATCCCTGCTCTGTTGACTGTGTGAGCATGTTCTTTAGATTTTCTATTGGTGTCCACACACTCTCTGCCTATTACAATTCTTCCTTCCTCTCTTCTACTGGGTTCTCCAGGCTCAACCTGTGGCTGCGGCTCTCAGCATCTGATCCCATTAGTTTCCTGGTGAGGCCTCTCCAATGATGATTGGTCTTTGCACCTGACTGTGAGTACAGTAGAATATCAGGAATCATTTCATTGACATTTTTTCTGACCTATCATACTTGGTTCCATCCCAGGATGCTGGGCTCTTCAGCTCTGTGTTCCTAGCTACATTTAGGCACTGTCCTACATGGCATGGAGTGGGCCTATATTTAGATGAGTAATTGGCTGTCCACTCTAGCTGCATTGAGGTCCTCTGTTTTGTATTTATATTATTCTTATTTAGCTTAATGTTCTTATGGTACTCCAAACATTGGAAGTGATGGTGTAGTGTGGTCTCTGACTCTTGCCTGCTTTTGGGACTCTTTTTCTCTTAACAGAGTGCTGCATCCAGCCTCAATATAAGGATCTGTGCCTAGCCTTATTGTACCTTGTTATGTCATGTGCAGTTGGTATCCCTGTAAGGCCTGCTATATTTTCAAGGAAAACTGAGGAGGATTAGGGCTGAGGGAGAAGGGAGATGTGGAGGGTGAATTTCAGGATAGGGGAGCAGAAACTGCTGTTAGTATGTATTTTATGAGAGAAAAATATACCTTGAAAATGCAATCATAAAATTTTCAGTTTAAAAACTATCAATTCTCTTAATAATAAATAACCAATTAGAGACTATTCCCTGGGGAAGACTAGTTATTCCACTAAGGGCATTACTTAGTTGTCTTTAGTCTTTTCTAGGGTTAAGATTTCGTGCAGCTACCACAACCAACATCAAAATTATAGGATCTAATAGCCACTGGTCATTACTCTCTCTCAACATCAATGGACTCAATACTCCAATAAAAAGACACAGACTAACAAAATGGATGTGTAAACAAGACCCAACAATCCGATGCACACAAGAAACACACCTAAGTCACAAAGATAGACATTACCTGAGAGTAAAGGGCTGAAAGGCAGTTTTCCAAGCAAATAGACCCAAGAAGCAAACAAGAATAGCCATTCTAATATCTAATAAAATAGAGTGCCAACCAAAATTAAACAAAAAGAGATAGAGAAAGTCACTTCATATTCCTCAATGGAAAATTCCACCAAGAAGACATCACAATTCTGAACATCTATGCCCCAAATACAAGGGTACCCACATTTGTAAGAGAAGCATTAATAAAACTTAAACCCACATACATGCCCAAACATTAACACTGGGAGACTTGAACACCCCACTCTCAACAAAGGAAAGGTCAACAAAACAGAAATTAAACAAAGAAATAATGACTCTAACAGACATCATAAATCAAATGGACCTAAGAGACATCTACAGAAACTACAATACAAATACAAATACTTCACCCAAATACAAAATAATTTACCTTCTTCTCAGCACCTCATGGAACCTTCTCCAAAATAGACCATATATTTGGTCACAAAGCAAGCCTCAACGAATACAAAAAGACTGAAATAATCCCTTGTATCTTTTCAGAGCACCATGGACTAAAGCTGAACCTCAACAATGGCAATAGCAAAAAGCCTACACACACATGGAAACTGAACAACTAACTACTCAATGATAGTTGGGTTAGGAAAGAAAGAAATTAAAGACTTTGTAGACATCAATGAAAATGAAGCCACAACATAGCCAAACTTATGGGACACAATGAAAGCAATGCTAAGAGGAAAGTTCATAGCACTAAGTGCTTTCATAAAGAAATTCAGACCTTCAAAGAAGAGATAACACCAATACTTTTCAGGCTATTCCACAAAATAGAAACAGAAGGAACATTACTTATTGATTCTATAAAGCCACAGTCTCCTTGATACCTAAACCTTCTCATGACCCAAGAAAGAAAGAGAATTTCAGACTAATTTCCCTTATGAACACAGATGCAAAAAATACTCAGCAAAACTCTTTCAAACCAAATCTAAGAACACATCAAAGATATCATCCATTATGACCAAATAGGCTTCATCCTAGGTATGCAGGTACTTTTCAATATATGTAAATCCCTCAATATAATCCATCATATAAACAAACTGAAATTAAAAAGAAAAACATGATTATCTCCTTAGATGCTAGAAAAGCATTTGATAAAATCTAACACCCATTCATGTTAAAGTCCTGGAGAGATCAGGGATACAAGACAGTTACCCAAATATTGTAAAGGCAATATACAGCAAACCTATAGCCAACATCAAACTCAATAGAGTTAAACATATCAATCCCACTGAAATCAGGGATAAGGCAAAGTTACCTACTCATTCCATATCTCTTCAACATATCACTTGAAGTCCTAGCTAGAGCAATAACTCAATCTATCTATCTATCTATCTATCTATCTATCTATCTATCTATCTATCTATCTATATGTCAGTAGCCTTCCTGTATACAAAAGACAAATGGACTGAGAAAGAAATTAGGGAAATAACACTCTTTACAATAACAATAAAAAACATAAAGTACCTTATTGTAACTCTAGCCAATCAAGCCAAAGACATGTATGAAGAAAAAAACAAAAACAAACAAACAAAACTTCCAGTCTCTGAAGAAAGAAATAAAAGAGGATACCAGAAAAATGGAAAGATCTCCCATACTCATGTCTATAAAGGATTAACATAGTAAAAATGGCCATCTTACAAAAAGCTATCTACAGATTGAATACAATTCCCATCAAATTACCAACATATTTCTTTACAGACCTTGACAGACTTCTTAAATTCATAAGGAAAAAAAAAATAAAACGGAATAGCTAAAACAATTCTCTATAATAGGAGATCTTCTGGAGTTATCTCCATCCATGATTTCAAGCTGTACTATAGAGCAACAGTAATAAAAACTGAATGGTACTAGCATATAAACAAAATGGTGGATAATGGACTCAAATAGAAGACTCAGAAATAAACCCACACACTGATTTTTGAAAGAGATGCCAAAACCATACAACGGAAAAAAGACAGCATCTTCAACAAATAGTGCTGGTCTAACTGGATGTTTAAATGTGGAAAAATGCAAATAGATCCATTTTTATCACCCTGCACAAAACTAAAGTTCAAGTGGATCAAAGACCTCAACATAAACTCAGACACACCAAGCTGTTAGAAGAAAAATTGGGTAAGAGCATAGAACTCATTGGCACAGGAGACAACTTCCTGGACAGAACAACGATAGCATAGGCTCTAAGAGCAACAATCAACAAATGGAACCTCATGAAACTGAAAAGTTTCTGTAAAGCAAAGAACACTGTCATAAGAACAAAACAACAGCCTATAGATTGGGAAAGGATATTCACAAAGCCTCTATCTGACAGGGGGCTAAAAAAAAAAAAAAAAAGAACTCAAGAAGTTCAACAACAAATCAAGTCATCCAATTAAAAAATGGATGCAGAGAGTTCTGAACACAGAACTCTCAATAGAAGAGCATCAAATGGCACAAAAAATCTTAAAGAGATACTCAAAGTCCTTAGTAATCAGGAAAATGCAAATCAAAACAACTCTGAGATTTCACCTCACACCCATGAGAATGGCTAAGATCAAAATTTCAATTGACAACACATGCTGGAGAGGATATGGAGAAAGGGGAACCCTTCTCTTTTGCTGCTGGGTATGTATACTTGTAAAACCACTTTGGAAAGCAATCTGATACTTTTTCAGAAAATTAGGAATAGTGTTTCCTGAAGATTCAACAATACCACTCCTAGGCATATATCCAAATGTGCTCAAGTACACAGCAAGGACATTTGCTCAACCATGGTTGTTAGCAACTTTATTCTTAATAGCCACAACCTGAAAACAACCCAGATGCCCCTCAATGGAGGAATTGATACAGAAATTACGGTACATTTACACAATGGAATACTACTTAGCCATTATAAACAAGGAAATCATGCAATTTGCAGATAAATGATGGGAACTAGAAAAGGTCATCCTGAGTGATGGTATCCAGAAACAGAAATATATATACATCGTATATATTCACTTATAAGTGGTATTAGCCATATAATATAGAATAATCACACTAAATCCTGTACAAAAGGAGAACCCTGGGTAAAATGCTTAAATCCTCATTCAGAAAGGCAAATGGGATAGACATCAGAAGAGGGAGAAAATAGGGAACAGGACAGGAGCCTACCACAGAGGGCCTCTGAAAGACTCTACCCAGCAGGGTATCAAAGCACATGCTGAGACTAATAGCTAAACTTTGGGCAGAATACAGGGAATCTTATGAAAGAAGGTGGAGATACAAAGACCTGGACTGGACAGGAGCACCACAAGAAGAGCAACAGAACCAAAAATACTGACCCAGAGGTATTTTCTGAGACTGATACTCCAACCAAGGATCATTCATGGAGATAACCTAGAACCCCTGCACAGATGTAGCCCTTGGCAGCTCAGTATCCAAGAGGATTCCCTAGTAATATAGACATGGACTGTCTCTATCATGAACTCAGTGGGTGGCTCTTTGATCACCTCCCCTAAAGGGTGGGACAGCTTTACCAGACAACAGAGGAAGACAATTCAGCCAGTCCTGATGAGACATGATAGGCTAGAGTCTGATGAAGGGGTGGAGGTCCTCCCATATCAGTTAAATAGGGGAGGGGCATGGGAGGTGAAGAGGGGGTGGGTGTTGTTGGGATGGGACAAGGGAGGGGCTACAGATGGAATATAAAGTAAATAAATTGTAATAAATAATAATTTTAAAAAGAACAATGAAATCATGAGTTGGCAGGTATATGGATAGAATTAGAAAAGATCATATTGAGTGAGATAACAAAACTCAGAAAAAGAAACATTGAATGATCTCACTAGTCAGAGATTCCTATATGTAAATCTTCATAAGTAAGCACCTGTCTTGAAATAACTACTGAATACAGAAAAGGAGACTGCCACACTATTTTGTACAGTGTCTGAACCATTTTATATTTCTATCAAGGATTAAGAAGAGATCCCCTTTGCATACATCCTCCCTCATCTATCAATCCAGCCTGCAGTTCCTCTTCTTCCCTTATGCCCCTCCTCTAGTCCACTAATAGGGGAGGACCCCCCCCTGTCTATCTGACCCTAGCCTATTAAGTCTCATCAGGACTAGCTGCATTGTCTTCCTCTGTGGCCTGGTAAGGCTCCTCCCCCCAGGGGGAGGTGACCAAAAAGTCTGCCACTGAGTTCATGCCAGAGACAACTCCTGCTTTCCTTATTAGGGAGTGCACTTGAAGACTAAGGCTACGAGCTACATATGAGAAGGGCCTCGGGGGCTCTTCAGAGACTGATAACCCAAAGCAACTCTTCTTTTTTTTTTTTTTTTTTTTCAATGCAGTTTATTCAGGAACCTTGAACAAACATCTGACCCTGGGGAAAGCCAGCCCACAGTTCAAATAGCCTCTGGGTAGCCAACCCCAGCATGCCACGTGGACAATGCAGATAGGTCCACATACATGGAAGCAAGCCAGATCCTCAGCCTTAGCCAAATGTGGAGTTGTTTGTGACAGAGAGCACTCACCATCGGGAAGGTGGAAGGCGGAAACCAGCTCCATCTTTAAGGCGCGGCATTTCGCAGCTCTCTACAGTTCCCCCTTTTTGTTTTAGATGCATCGGGCAAGAGTAGAGGTCTGATCTCTGATATTAGAAATAAATTTGGACTTTGTACCGATGTTCATTTAGGCGTCATCCACCCAAAGAGCATCAGACCCATCCGATACCTTTTTCTCAGAGGCGAGACCTGGGGCATCCACCAGCATGCAATCAGACATGCTCTTCTCTGGGTCCAAAGAGGCTGACCCTGAGTGCAGTGCTTAGCCTCCCATCCTGAGCGTAACATTTTAGCTTTTTATGGTAGCCAACCATGCTTGGGGAGACTGTCCTGCTTCAATGGCTGTAAAGGCCTGAATGGTCATGGCTGCATTACGCTGTTGTGAGACTCTAATCTTGCATATATACCACAGGCAAACCAAGGAGACCAACACCAGAAGGCCTGCTAACGGTCCCATGCCCGCCCATTCCTTCAGATGATTCATGGCTGCAGCAATCCATGATGATAATCCTGTGGCTAGTCCTGCGTCCACTCTGGTAGAATTTACCGTAACAATGGCCACTCTCAGCTGCTCCATCGTAGTATCGAATTCTCCAGTCCAATTACCTAAAATATAGCTAGACAATTGTTTAGACAGATTTGCAGCACAGGGAAAATTCTCATGTTGTATGCTAGTGACTCAAAGTCCAGCATACTCTCATTGACAGCCAAGTTGAGCGATTTGCCATAGGGTATCAATTCCAAAGCAACTCTTATAAGGCAAAGAATTTAACTGGGGAGTTGTTTACAGTTTAGTATATTATCATCATGATAGCTAGCATGGAGCACGTGGCAACACATTGCAACAAAACAGTAGCTGATAGGTACATTATGTTTGTGTGTGAGAGAGAGGAGGCTTGGCATGGGCTTTTGACACGTAAAAATTCAGACCCATTGACACATTTCCTGTAACACTGCCACAACTCCTAATCTTTCTAATGATATCAAAGGGTCGAATTTCCAGGTAATTAGCATGCAAACATGTAAGCCTGTGGGAAACACTCTTATTTAAGCCACAGAAGTTACATAATAGAACATGAGTGAGGCTTTACTGCTGAAGATTCCACCCAGTTTTATTATAGAACATGAAAACAAGATAGTGCTGAGCTGTGAGCTTCTCCCATGTTGGCTAGCTCTCAAAGTGATAGAAAGTGTCATGTAGCCTGTGGGAAGAAAAGTTATCAATGGTGTTAATCAGTGTGACACCTGTGAGCAACGGATAAGATATGCTCTCTAGTGCATTAGTGGTATGAGTGTTATGGAGGTCACCAGCCACTTATTGATTGGATTGGAGATCTGCTCCACAGGAGACAACTTATAACACATTCTGTTAACTTATGCATGGCTGGGGGGGGGGGGGTCATTGGTGGTAGGAGGAAACCAACTGTCCTTTATTCGTTCAATGATCACTTTATAAAACTACCTTCTAAACTACTCTGGATTATACATGCATGTGAGTGATGCCTCCGGTTTCCATCAGAGAAGCATCTTGCTGCAGCAGGTAGGGGTCAACTAAGAAACAAAACTATGACTCACCAAAAGCCTGACAATAAGCAATGATGAAACATTCAGCTCAGAAACTGACCATCTTTGTTAGCCCTGAAAGGCTCAGTAGACTTCATAAAACAGGGCATGAGTAACAAGAACCAGAACATGGAGAGATAGAAAGTAATAGGCAACTTCTGGACATGACGTTGCAGCTGGACACATAGAGTCACTGCATCTTTGATTCTTTCCAGAAGCATGGCACAAGATCGGGGATGTCAAGATTTTGTTATCAATGTGGGGTGGCTCCATAAGGTCCTAACAGTCCTTACAGTCCTAACAGTAGCATAATAGCAGTTAATGTATTGTGAGGGAAGTGAGAGCATTTTGGTATAGCAACTGACGTTACCCTGGCTCAGTTGAGTAAATCCCCATTCATGCCCTGACAAGGGACTTTAATTGAACATGCCAAGTCAAACAAAAACATACTCATGAAACCTGAGGAAAACTTGTTGAGAGAAAAAGAGGTAAATTGTAAGTGAGAGAAAGATAAAAAAGGGTTATTGGGGTGAGAACAAGTAAAAGTCTAGACGTAAATCTATGAAACTATCAAATAATTTAGAAACAGGGTATTACAAACAAAAAGCTGAGTGTGGTGACACACTTGTAATCCCAGCACTGTGAAGAGGGAGAAAGGTGGATCCATGATGTTCACTGGATAGCCTAATTGGCATATTTGGTGATGTCTGTAGTCAGTGGTCAACCCTGTGCTAGTTAGTTATATAAACTTGGCAAAACTTGAAGTCATATGAGAAAATTTCAGTTAAGAAAATGCCTCCTTAACACCTGCCCATAGGCAAGCCTGTGGGGCAGTTAATTAAATTAGTGACTGAAAGGTAAGCACCTACTTTGGACAGTATCATTTGTATGCTAGGAGTCCTGGGTTCTATAAGACCAAGCAAGCCAGAGGAAGCAGAGCAAGCCAGAAAGCAGTACTCCTCCATGGCCCCTGTATCAGCTTCTGCCTCCTACTAGAGTTCCTGATATCACTGCTTTTGATACTATACTGTTATATAAAACGGTGAATAAAATAAACCCTTTTCTCCCCAAGTTGCTTTGGTCATGGTGTTTCATCACCACAATATTAACCCTAACTAGGACAGACCATTTCTCAATTGCTGGAGTGATCAGTACTTCTAAAAATATACTTTCAGATATCCTGTGACCTCTCCAGGAGCAAAACAAATGCGTACATATGAGTACGTAGACATCAATATGAGCATGCATGCACAAAAAATGAAATAAAGTGAAGAACCATCACCTCATTATCAACCTGTGAAACACTTCTAGATTTTTGCCTTCTGATACTGTAATAAATATGTTCATAAGAGTCACAAAATTTAAATATCCCATGGTCACTTTACTTGATGATATATAAACCTGGCAAGCTATAGTGCATTAATTTTCTTTAAAGGAAATAGTCAATCATCTATTCCCTCAAATGCACTAAAGAAACCTGCATCCAAACCTAGACTGGTAAACTTATGAGTTTAATGCTGTTACTCAGAGAACAGGGGCTGGTTTTCCTGCAGAAGCATACATGCTTTAAGAACCTCGACATTACTGAAAAGCTCACCCCACAATAAATGATGACTCACAAAAGGTATCTCCATGGCATTCTCTGCCTACCCTGAAGGCTGTTCCAGTGAAGATAGCTTTCTTTTGGAGCAGTTGGTTAGCAGTTGGAAAGGAAACTTTGTAAACTGCCTCCTGTGTCTTGTTAGTTTCAAAGAATTCAGTCTTTTAAGTTATGTGAGCTTCAATGAGGGTTATGAAAGGCTCAATAGGAATAAGTTTTTTGTTTGTTTGATTGGGTTTTGTTTTGTTTTCTGAGTATTGTAGCCTTGTCCCTCAGTTGTGTCAGATTTCCTATGTCCTATAGCAATGTCCAGCTGTTCTGGCATCTCACTCCTAATCAGGCTATTTTCAGCCAAGATAAAACACATTGAAAATAACAAATTAAAAAAAAAAGAAAATGCTTGTAGTAATTTTTAATTGATCTCTCTTTTCTCTCAAAAGTTTGAGTTGATCTCTCAACAACCATATTTTCTCTACAAGCAAACAAAAACAGACAAACACAAACAAACAAAATCCCAAACTACTTGTGTCTTTCACTTTCACTGCTACTGTCTCAGGAACAGCACCTGCAGCTGGCTTTCTGCTTTCTCTCAGGTCCTCACTAAGCCTTGTATTTACACAAAACAGCAGGTGTCGGGGCAACAAAATTTAAAAGTAAGACAGGGAATATCTCGGCAAAATCATCTTCTTCTGGAAGTATCCAATAACACCTTAAAATGTCCTATATGGACTTAAGTATTCTGGCCTTCTTTTTCGAGATCCTTCCTCCTCCTCTTCTCCCTTCTTTGAAGTCTCATTCTTCCTGTGCAGTTGTGAATTTTCTTAATTCACTGGTTAACAATAAATGTTGTCCCAGCATTGAACAACCTACTTTTTGTTCTGCTTCATTTTTTTTTCATAACTCCTTATATCATTTAACATACTACACATTAGAGTATGGGTTACAACAATAATAGCTATTTCAAACATGTACCTGTTTTCTGTGTTTCCACACCAACATGACATGTGGTGCAAGGGAGAACCATTATCTATTTTGTTCATAGTTCATATATAGTGCCTAGAAACATCTGAACATAACATTGCAGCTCGCACGTCAATAATTAATTAAGAAAAAAAATCATATAATTGCTATTGCAAACTGTATTAACGGACAGTTCAGTCTTCACTTTGAAACTATCAGCCCTCTACTTCTTTGTGGGGTGGCTACTTTGCCCCACCAGGGAAAACTGATTGATCAAGGAGCAGGCAATCAAGTTCATGTCAGAGACTGTTTCTTCTCCTCCTACTAAGGACCACATGGAGCCGTCTATGGGCTATATCTGAGTAGCGGGTCTATGTCCTCTCTATGCATGGTCTTTCGTTGTTGCATCAGTCTCTGCAGTCCCCAGTGGACCCTGTTTTTTTGGCTTTTTTGGTCTCCTGTCCCTTCTGGGTCTTTCTATATATCCCTTCTTATGTAAGACTCCCTGAGCTCTGTCCAAAGTTTGTCTGCGTGTCTCTGCATCTGCTTTGAACCCTTGCTGGTTGGAGTCTTTTAGAGAACATCAGTGGTAGACTGCAGTCCTGTTCCCTCTCTTCTACTGCTTCTGGTGTCTATCTTATTTTCCGTTCTGAATGAGAATTAAGCATCTTTGAAACTATCAGTACACTCCACTTCTCATTCTTTTTACTATCTTGTATAAAAAGTATCTGCTTTGTCCATGGATGTGAAGATTTTGATTAACTAGTTTATAATATGCCATTTTACAAAATTATTTTTTCCAGAAAGAATCTAAAGAGAATTTATTTTTCTTGTTTAATTTTTTTTCCAACTAAACAGTTCATGTTTATTTTCTTTTTTAATTTTTTTATTAATTACACTTTATTCACTTTGTATCCCCCCATAAGCCCCTCCCTCCTCCCTTCCCAATCCCACCCTCTCTCCCCCTTCTTCAAGCATGCCCCTTCCCAAGTCCACTGATAGGGCAGGTCCCCCTCTCCTTCCTTCTGATCTTAGTTTATCAAATCACATCAGGAGTGGGTGCATTGTCATCTTCTGTGGCCTGATAAGGCTGCCCCCCCTCAGGGGGAGGTGATCAAAAATTGTTTATAATTGACAAGAACATGTCTACAGAGATATTTGCTCGTTTTAATCCAGTGTAAACCCAGTGGTAAGTTGTTTCTGACCTTTGGAAATTCAGAAAAACATGAGGAATGATACTGTGCATTTAAGTTCATAGATATATATTTTTAAACTTTAAGTTCAAAATAATTAGTGATTTTTCAGTGATTAGTAATCAGTAAAATGACCAGTTCAAATTTAAACCTACTCTGAATTAATTATTCATTTATGAATAAAAACTATGAAAATCTGTAGATAATTCAAAGCACATATTTTTATGATGCTGCACAGATTGAAGCAAACCTCTGTTAAACAGATATAATTTTATTGTAAAATTTTATATAGTGAACAAATGTTTAAGACAGATATTATAGTACAATGAGGTTTTTCAAAGGAGGAACAATTCTCCTGAGAGAAACAGTAGTAATTACAGAACAAGTTGCATTGATTTTGTTTGCTAAATCATCATATACACATTAATTAACCTGGAGCTGGTCAATCAAGAAGAATAACAGAGTAGAAAAATAATCTTAGGTAGAAGGTAATGGGAAGTATAGCAATTAAAGTGTAGGAGATGCATTAGGAGCAGAATCTTGGTACACAGGACGCTGAGAAGGACAGCATCGCTGTCCTGGGTACTGAGGAACAAGAAGGGGTGTATTCCACACAGAGGGCACAGCAGACACTGTAGATGCTGTTCGGAATACAGGACAGTTAAAAGGAAACTGGG
Organism: Meriones unguiculatus; assembly: GCF_030254825.1. Classification (NCBI taxonomy): domain Eukaryota; kingdom Metazoa; phylum Chordata; class Mammalia; order Rodentia; family Muridae; genus Meriones; species Meriones unguiculatus. Next base: position 51,985,435 of record NC_083363.1, read on the forward strand.
TGTATGTGCTGGATTGTAAAGGGTAGCAGTACTGGTTCTTTTTACAACTTCCAGTGGTTAAAAGATGTAGTCCATGACAGCATAGTATCCAAGTGGGTTCCATAGTGATGGGAAGAGGGACTGCCTCTGACATAATCTGATAGGCCTGTTCTTTGATCACTTCCCCCTGAAGGGAGAGCAGCCCTACCAGGCCACAGAAGATGAGAAAGCAGCCATTCCTGATGGGATCTGATAGACTAAGATCAGAAGGAAGGAGAGGAGGACCTCCTCTATCAATGGATTTGGGAGGGGCAAGTGAGAAGAATGGGCAGGGAGGGTGGGGCTGGGAGGAGAGGAGAGAGGGGCTTATGGGGGGATACAAAGTGAATAAACTGTAATTAATAAAAAATAAAAAAGAAAAAAAAGAAAAAAAAAGAAAAGAGTATAACTGGGGGTTGTAGAAAAATGCATTTCTAAATTGTGAGCAGAATAAGTTAAAGCAGGAGCTATTGGGAGATACAAAAAAGAGGACTATGCTCCTGGGTTAAAAGGCCATTTGGAGGGTCAGTAAGATGTCCCAGTGGCTATAGACAGTTGTCACCAAGCCTGCAACCTGACTTTACTCCCTTAGACTCACCAGTTGGATGGAGAGAGACCATTTCTGCCTGCCGTCCTTTGACTTCTGCATACGTACGCCGCCACCTACTAAATAAAAAATAGAAACAAATATTTGGGAGCGAAAGCCCTATACATGACACAAGGCTTTAACATGTACAATTGGGTAGTTTAAAAATATTGTTCCAGAACACCAACAGCACAGGCTCTAAGAGCAACAATCAATAAATGGGACCTCATGAAACTGAAAAGTTTCTGTAAAGCAAAGGATACCGTCATCAAAACAAAACGACTGCCTACAGATTGGGAAAGAATCTTCACTAACCCTTTATCTGACAGAGGACTAATATCCAGTATATACAAAGAACTAAAGAAGCTGAAAAGCAGCAAACCAAGTAATCCAATTAAAAAATGGGGAACAGAGCTAAACAGAGAATTCTCGACAGAGGAATATCGAATGGCAGAAAAACACTTAAAGAAATGCTCATCCTCATTAGCCATCAGGGAAAGGCAAATCAAAACGACCCTGAGATATCACCTTACACCCATCAGAATGACCAAGATGAAAAACTCAAGCGATAACACATGCTGGAGAGGTTGTGGAGAAAGGGGAACCCTCCTCCACTGCTGGTGGGAATGTAAACTGGTACAACCACTCTGGAAAGCTATCTGGCGCTTTCTAAGACAAATAGGAATAGTGCTTCCTCCAGACCCAGCTATACCACTGCTAGGTATATACCCAAAGTTTGTTCAAGTACACAAAAAGGACACTTGCTCAACCATGTTTATAGCAGCTCTATTTGTAATAGCCAGAACCTGGAAACAACCCAGATGTCCATCAACGGTGGAATGGGTACAGAAATTGTGGTATTTTTATACAATGGAATACTACTCAGCAATCAAAAAGGAGGAAATCATGAAATTTGCAGGCAAATGGTGGGATCTAGAAAAGATCATTCTGAGTGAAATATCCCAGAAGGAGAAAGACAAACATGGGATATACTCACTTATATAGACCTATAAGATATGATAAACATAATGAAATCTATACACCTAAAAAAGATAATCAACTGAGCGGACATGGGGTAAGATGATCAATCCTCGTTTAGAAAGACAGATGGGATGTGCATTGAACGTATGACAGAAGTCTACTGAGCACATCTGAAAGACTCTAACTAGCAGTGTTTTCAAAGCAAAGACTCATGACCAAACCTTTGGCAGAGTACAGGGAATCATAAGAAAGAAGGGGAGTTAGTCTGATGGGGAAAGGATAGGAGCTCCACAAGGACGAAATATATCTGGGCACAGGGTCTTTTCTGAGACTGACATTCAACCAAGGACCATGTAGGGATATAACCTAGAACCTCCACTCAGATGTAGCCTGTGGTAGCTCAGTAACCAATTGGTTTCCCAAAGTGAGGGGAACAGGGACTATTTCTAACAGGAACTCAATGACTGGCTCTTTGGTCTCCCCACCCCCGAAAGGAGGAGCAGTCCTGTTAGGCCACAGAGGAGGGCTTTGCAGCCAGTCCTGAAGATACCTGATAAAACAGGATCAGATGAATGGGGAGGAGGTCCCCCCTATCAGTGGACTTGGAAAGGGGCACGGTGGAGATGAGGGAGGGAGGGAGGGACTGGGAGGGAATGAGGGATCGGGACACGGCTGGGATACAGAGTTAATAAAATGTAACTGATAAAAAAAAAGACTAACCAAGCATCAGGATTATGAATAATAATATAGACTGTGCTGATATCTCTATTTGATACAATTCAAAATCTATCAAGGAGTTACTGAACTTAAAGAAACACATGAGTGAGGCTGTTTTACCTTTGCTCCTCCAGCATCATCACAGTTTTGATAGCATTCTGACAAATAAACTTTGTATAATTCTTTTATTAAAAAAAATATATTGTTCCTTCTTCCTTACACTTTAATGTCCCATCAATGAAATGGTACACCCTGACAGATCACTTGCCTTGGTACAAATATTACTACAAATATTGGTACACACACACACACACACACACACACACACATACACGTATGCATATGTATGTATGCTTATAATGTATTTTTTATAATTTATAATTGCCTTCCTATATGTGTACATACCATATGCATTCTGGTGACCCCTGGGAAGAAAGAGATCTCAAACAACCAGGAACTGGAGTTACATGTGGTTATGAGTCACCGTATGTGTGCTGGGAATCAGATCACAGTCTTCTAAAAGGGAAACCCATGCTTTGTACATGCTTTGTATTTCTTCAGACCTTCATTCATTTATTTTTAAGGATTTTGTCCCCCCCCCAAAAAAAAACAACTTTATTTGCTGAAAACTGGAGATTTGCTGATAGTATGGCAAATTCACAAGTTCATTTTTCTAAATAAGTATGCATGGTCATGTGGGGGTTATTTATCACTGTTTGCCATGGAAAGCAGTGTGACTACGGGCTGGCTAGATGGGAGTGATGGGCTATAGGCAGCTTCAAGCCTATGGCTGCTTAGAGGTTCATCACGTGAACTTGCCTCTCTGGTTTTTCCTCTAGCTTGTATATCCAGTGAGAAAACCCTAGAGACTAGCAGGATAAGTGACTTCGTACTATTAAAAGTGGCTATTAAAAGGGCAATCCAAGTATCTTGTTTCTATTTGTACATCATGATCCAGCCCCGAGTAATTTCTTTCTCAATTAATTATTGCCAGAAGTCATGTTCTAGAACATCTTTTATTTATAACCACCTCTAATATTGCTGCCTCAGGAGGGGGATTTATTAGAAAAGGATCCAGCAAGGTGTCTCTTTGAGGTATTTGACAGTTTTTTTTGATGTCTTTATTGCAATTTCATTCAGGTTGCCTTATAGTATGGAAAATACCTTCATTGACATTCTCTTAACAACAATATTTTTTTAATTATTTACTAATTAAACTTGTTGACTAACTGAGACCAAAAGTACGGTTTAAGGTAAATAATTAGTTTTTGTATCTGACATGGTTCATTAACTTCTACACTGATAAATAGAAAGAACAATAAGAACCATTAATTATGTTCTATATTTATTTATTATTTTGTTTATTTATTTGCTTAAAGTTATTTATATAGCATACATGATGTGATTATACTCCATAGTATCTATCTGGTATAAGGAACATAGATTTTTGGTATACAATTACATTTTTCTGAATTAGGCAGTTATTTGATTTCAATTCTAAATTATAGATTTAATAGCAAGTACCTACTTCATAGAAAATATTTGAGATTTAAATAAGTTAATAAATACAGCAATGCACAGCTGTGTTGGGCACAAGATAATCACACTGGAAATATTAGATAGAGTTATTATGAAGGTTAATCACTTCTCTCAACATTTTCGTTTACAACATTTTTCTCAGACAGTGACTCAATTTGTAGTTCAGGCTATACTCAAATTCACAACATAGGCCAGCCTTGTCTCACACTTGTAGATATTTTTCTGCCTAAATTTCTTTAGTGCTGAGATTATAGATATGAAATCCCTTACATGATTTGGACCTTAATTCTTTATTTATTATTTCATAAATGTTATCAAACAAATATTTTTAGAATTGTTGGGAACTTTAGAATGAAGAATCATTTTGGGAAAAATGTGTATATATTTATAGATACTAATATATAGATATATTAATATATGAGTATATGCATAACATATGTATGTGTGTCTGTGTGAATGTATATTGTTTGGTTAAGACTATTTGTTCTGGTCTCAAAATGTTCAACTCTGAGAACGTATATACAAGTGACATTCTGCACAAATATATACTTACGTATTGATATGGGCATGTAACAGCAATTAATGAAAAAGTGGCTATTGACTTGATAGAGTGTAAAAAGAATATGTGAGAGGGTTCAGAGGGCAAAAGGAAATGAATAAATGATGCAATTATACTGTAATTTTATAAAAATATAAAATTTTATATATTTTTAAAAATCAATTTTTGAGTTACAGGTCAGCATACATATCACAATTTTTAATAATGCTCTTTAAGGGGAGGAGGTCCTCCCCTATCAGTGAACTGGGGAGGGGCATGGGAGTAGACGAGGGAGGAAGGGAGGGTGTGATTGGGAGGGGACCAGGGTGTTGGCTACAGCTGGAATACAAAGTGAACAAATTGTAATAAATAAAAATAAGATTAAAAAAAAAAAAACAAAAACCCTCACAATTCTCATCAATGACTTTCTGTTTAGTATATTAGGGTTTTGAAGGTAAGGTTGGGGGAAAGGGATTATCACAAAATCTCTCTATGTCCCTATTTCTCAACTGTGAGTCTTCAGCCATTAATAGCACTGCAAATATAGCTGTCTTACCCTTTACAGAAAGTGGGTTATGGATCATAGACTTCCACATGGTTCCTGGCAACAGCATGGACCATGGACAGACACATGGACATCAGCTTCAGCATATGCCCTGGATCTCATCATATTCTCTGGTGGCAGTACATACCAAGGACATCAGCATGGATCAGTGCTGCTGCACAAGACATGGGCACCATCCTAGCCTTAGGTGACAGCACAGGCCAGGGACATCAACATGGCCTTAGGGGGAACATCAGCCATGAATCCCTATATGGTCCCTGGTGGCAGCTCGGTCCATGGACATTAACATAACTTCAAGTGGCAGCACAGAGCATGGACATCCACATGGCCTTCAGTGATAACTTAGCTCAAGGACATTAATCTGGGTGTCCTTTGGTGGTAACATAGGCAAGGACATCAACATGATCCCCACCTTCAACAGGACCATAGGTCCAGACATGGACCTCAGTACAAGCATGACTCATAGACATCAGCATGTCTTCAGGTGATGGATTCTGTCAGCAGTAAAGGTGGGGAATAATTCAGTTTTCTTTAAGGGACTGGCCACTGGGAGCCTGACCATACTCCAGTGAGTATATGGGTAACATATGTTGGATCTTCCTTCCTTCCTTCCTTCCTTCCTTCCTTCCTTCCTTCCTTCCTTCCTTCCTTCCTTTCTTTCTTTCTATGTCTTCCTTTCTCCCTTTCTTTCTCTTCTTTTCCTCCACCTATTCCTTGTGGTACAACATCACAAAGGTGTCACGGGGCAGACTTAGGAGGACTGAGAAGTGATTGTGACTTGAGTGCATGATGTCAAATTCCCAAATAAAGAATAAAAATAGTATGTAAGAAAAAAATCAATGCTTAAGACTATTATACATAAATATAATATTTTAATAAGATCCACCGTCATTCCCTTTCCTCCACGTTCTTTCATACTAGTCCAAATACTTTCCCCTCCTAACTTCCTATACTCATTTTTAATCCCATGAGTCTGCTCAGTGCTTTCAGTAGGTGCATGAGCATACAACATCTTTTGTAAGGTAGGTACCCAATCAGGAATAGAGAAAACTGACTGTCTCCATCAAACATCCATTGCCACTGTCTTCACAGCCAGAAGTTGGACTTGCTTTCCAGTCCCCTCACGGCACTTTGGTTTTCTTGACCTTATGGCAGATCATAATTTAAAGTACATTTAGATATAAAATGACAAAATAAAAGACAAACCTAAATACTTGAAAGTTTATAGCACCACAAGACATTCATGGAGGAGACCATAAACCACTCTAATCAAGAGTGGTAAGGCTCAGTACCTAAACTAAGCTGCTAGCTTACTAAACATTAAATCTCATTTAACATTAAGAGAATTTCATGGTTTTTCATTTGTATTTTAATACTAAATAGATTAATACTCATTTATAAAATAATATATGATGTATATATTAATACATATTCACATGATATAAATATTAATACATTTCTTTTTATTTATCTGAAATGAATTACAGCAAATATAAATTTCAAGTCTCTTGTTCTCATTTAATAGTATTGCAGAAACATGGACATAGAGATTTACATATCATCTTTCATTGCAATAAAGTTATTAAAATCTTATTAGATTTCAGATCGATTCCTTATAGATTGAACATTAACCCCAACTGATTTCCATTCAATAATGACCAGGATACCATCACATCATAAAGTTGTCTAGGGCCTTTTCTGTTAATTATCTGTAATTGCTGAGTATGTTTAACATATTCTCAAATAAGCTAACCAAATACTTGCTCCTCTATAAGGCAACAGAATGAATCTGTTTTCTTGCATGTGATATCTAGTTTTTAATTTTCAATGTTCAATATTAAAAATATTACTTTACATTTATGTAGTCCTTGTTCCCCTTACTTTGGAAAACTACTTGGTTACTGAGCTACCACGGGCCACATCCGAGCAGAAATTATATCCATAGATTATATCTAGGTTACACCAATAGATGGTCCTTGGTTGAGTATCATCAGTCTCAGAAAAGACCCTGTGCCCAGATATATTTGGTCCTTGTAGAGCTCCTATCCTTTCCATATCATACTAACTTCCCTTCTTTCATATGATTCCCTGCACTGTACCGAGGGTTTGGTTTCTAACAGGATCTCAAGGGCAGGCTCTTTGACCCCCGCCCCCACCCCCAGGGGAGGAGCAGTCCTGTTAGGCCACAGAGGAGGACTTTGCAGCCAGCCCTGAAGATACCTGATAAAACAGGGTCAAATGAAAGGGGAGGAGGTCCCCCTTTCAGTGGACGTGGAAAGGGAGGGAGTGTGGGGTTGGGGAGGGCATGAGGGAGCTGGATACAGCTGGGACACAGAGTAAACAAAATGTAACTAAAAAGAAAAATTCAATTAAAAAAATAAAATAAATTTATGTAGTGCAATAAAAATTTCTAAAAGTTAAAAATTCCACTACACAGGCAGATATCCTCTGATCACAAGCAGGCCATGATGATTCGAATGGAATCAAGTCATATCAGGCAAAAAACAAGCAAACAAACAAAAAACAAAACAAAACAACAACAACAAAAACCAACCAACCAAACAAACAAACAAAAAACAGAGACACACTGCTGGACCAAAGGTCATGCTTACTGATAGATTTCCAGCCCACAGCTCTGGCAGAGATGCCCTGTTAGACCAGAGATCACACTGGTCATCAGAAATACAGAATAAAAACACCAGAAGAAAAAAAAAAGAATCAAAAAATAAGAAATAACACACATCCATCCAACACAGATAAATTCAGAAATTAGCATGTATAATAATAATTTTCCAAAACTCAGATACCTAGATGCTAGTGTAAGGAAACAATCAGCAAAGTCAGAGCAATATGGGGCCACCAGAGTCAGGCTATTCTATTACATCAAGCCTTGCATATTTCAACACACTGAAAGCACAAGAAAACAACCTTAAAATTTATGTTATGAAAATGATAGCTGTTCTTAAAGAAAAATTAATAAATCCTTTAAGGAAATCCAGTAAAGCACCAAAAAAAAAAAAAATGGAGTAAATTAATAAATCTCTTAATGAAATCCAGGAAAACACAAAGAGATAATGGGAGGAAGTAAATAAATCCTTAAAAGAAAAAAAAAAAAAGCTGAGAAAACATAAGCAAATAGGTTAAGGAACTAAAACCATCCAAGACCTGGAAATGGAAAGAGAGAAAAACAAAAACTAAGGGACTCCTGGAGCTAGAAAATTACATAAGTGAAGAGGAACTATAGATGCAAGTATCACTAACAGAATACAAGAGGTGGAAGAAAGAATCTTAAGTGTTGAACATAGAATAGAAGAACTAGATGCATCAATCAAAGAAAATGAAAAATACAAAACAATCTTGGGGAAAAAAATCCAGGAAATCTGGGATAGTATGAAAACACCAAGGTCTAAGAATCATAAAAATAGAAGGAGGCAAATCGAAGCTCAAATGGTCAAAATATGATTTAACAAAATCATATAAGAAAAATTTCCTAACTTTAAGAAGGGCATTATGTATAAAGATAAAAGATGTTCTTAGGACTGCTTTCATTGTGTTCCATAAGTTTGGATGTGGTGGTCATTAACTTTCATTGAATTGTAGAAAGTTTTAATTTCTTTCTTGACCTAATTGTCATTGAGCAGAGAGATGTTCAGTTTCTATGATTTTGTAGGCTTTCTGTTTTTTTTCTGGTGTTCTGTTGTTGAACTCCAGCTTTAATCCTTGGTAGTCTGATAAAATGCAAGGGGTCAGTTCTTTCTTCCTTTCTCTTTCTTTTTCTCTTTTTCTTCCTTCCTTCCTTCCTTCCTTCCTTCCTTCCTTCCTTCCTTCCTTCCTTCTTTCCTTTCTTTCTTTCTTTCTTTCTTTCTTTCTTTCTTTCTTTCTTTCTTTCTTTCTTTCTTTCTTTCTTTCTTTCTTTCTTTCTCTTGAGAATTGAATTGTCACTATTTGGCCAATTTTGAAGAAGGTTCTGTGAGGGCTTCAGAAGAAGGTATATTTATTTGTGTTGGGATGAAATGTTTTATAAATATCTGTTAGTTCCACTTTTTCTCTTTTATCTGACCTGTTCTTTGTTGAGCAAGGGTTGTTGAAGTATCCTAATTAATATGGAGATTTCAAAATGTGGTTTAGGCTTTACTAATGTTTCTTTTAAAAATGTGGGTGTCTTTGCATTTGAGGCATAGATATTTAGAATTGAGATGTCATCTTGGTGGATTTTTTTTTCCTTTGATGAGTATGAAGTGTTCTTCCCTATCTCTTTCTATTAATTTTGTTTGGAAATCTATTTCATTAGATATTAGAATGGCTACTCTAGCTGGCTTCTTGGGTTTGTTTGTTTGTTTGTTTGGAATATCTTTTTCTAGCCTTTGACTCTGGGGTAATATCTATCTTTGTTGTTAAGGTATATTTCTTGTATGCAATAGACTGATAGATCCTGTTTTCACATCTATTCTGATAGTCTGTGTCTTTTTTTAATTTTTCATATTAATTGAAGTTTATTCACTTTGTATGCCAGCTGTAGCTTCCTCCCTCATTCCCTCCCAATCCCATTCTCCCTCCCTTATCTCTCCCCCTGCCCCTATCCAAGTCCATTGATAGGGGAAGTCCTCCTCCCCTTCCATCTGATCCTAGTCCATCAGGTCTGTGTTTTTTTTTTATTGGAGAGTAAATCATTGATATTGAGAGATATTAAAGACCAATGATTGTTAATTCCTGTTGCTTTGATGTTGGTGGTGACTGTGTGTGTGTGTGTATGTCTATGTGTGTGTGTTTCCCTGGTGAGAAATTATTTATTTCCTGTTTTTTCTATGGTGTAGTTCACCTTCTGGTTTGCAGGTTCTCTTCTAGGATCTTCTGTAGGGCTGGATATTGTTTTAATATAATTTTGCTATGGAATATCTCATTTTCTTCAGCTATTGTGATTGAAAGTTTTCTTGGGTATAGTAATCTGGGCTGGCATCTGTGGTCCATAAGAGATTGTAAGATATCTTCCCAGGCTCTTCTGGCTTTTAGAGTGTCTGTAGAGAAGTTGGGTACAATTGTGGTAGGTCTGCCTTTATATTTTACTTGGCCTTGCAGCTTTTAATATTTCTCTTGTATTTACTGTTCTGATTATTATGTGGTAAGGGGCATTTTTTCCCACTAATCTATATGGTATTCTGTAAACTTCTTATAGGTTTAAAAGTATCTCTTTATTGAGGTTAGGAAAATTTTCTTCTATGATTTGGTTGAAAATATTTTCTGGGCATTTAGTGGGAAATCTCCTTTCTCTATTCACATTTTGTTAGGTTTGATGATTTCTTAGTATCCCATATTTCCTCTATATTCTGTGTCAGAAAAAAAAATTAGATTTAAACTTTTATTTGATTAATGTATTGATTTATTCTATCATGCCTTCGACCCTTAAGGTTCTCTCTTCCATCACTTTTATACTCTTGGTGATGTTTGCATATGTAGTTTCTGTTGTCTTATCTAGGTTTTCCATCTCAAGAATTCTTCAGTTTGTATTTTTAAGTGCTTTTATTTTCTTTTTTTTTTCTAGTAAAATGCAATTATATATTTTTATCAGTTTTTATTTTTTTTTACTTTTTTTATCAGTTACATTTTATTAACTGTATCCCAGCCGTGTCCCGATCCCTCATTCCCTCCCAGTCCCTCCCTCCCTCCCTCATCTCCACCGTGCCCCTTTCCAAGTCCACTGATAGGGGGGGGGACCTCCTCCCCATTCATCTGATCCTGTTTTATCAGGCATCTTCAGGACTGGCTGCAAAGCCCTCCTCTGTGGCCTAACAGGACTGCCCCTTAAGGTGTTGGTAATATTTATTCATTTCCTTCTCTTTGTATTTTCCTGTACCTTTTTTTCAGGGATTGATCCTTTTTAAAGGTCTCTATCACCTTCAAAAGATTGGATTTAAGCTCATTTTCTTGTCTTTTAACTCTTAGGATATCCAGGGCTTGCTATAGTAGAATAGCTGAACTTTTATAGTGCCATGTTGCCCTTTTTTGTGTTCATTGTGTTCTTATGCTGGTATTTAGCTGCGTGTGTTTTGCAGTTACTATAGTGTTAGATGCTGATTTCTGATTTTATTTTTGTTGGATGGGTGTTTTTTTGGATGTTTTCTGTTTCCTCTCTGCTTTCTGGTGGCCTGAGATGCTTGGGGTTCTAGTGACTAATGTGTTAATCAGGTTCAGTAAGGTGTTTCTCTTGGGATTTGGGTTTTGTTTTTATTTTATTTTTTTTGGCTTGCATGACTTCTAGGGTTTTTGGGTGCTAACCTTGCCTCTGGTGCCAGTGAAGTCTCTGGTAAAGCAGGCAGGAAGGTGAGCTGGGAAATGAAGTGAAGAGGACAGGGTTTAGTTTATCATAGTTGGGTGTTCTTTAAGCAGTCAGGTAAGGGTTTGGAATGGAGGTCATAGCTGATTGTCTCCTGAACTGTCAGGCCTTCTGGAATACAAGCAGGATTGTGGGCTAGGAAAAGGTAGTGATTGGGCAGGGTACAGTTTACTCATGCTGGGTGTGCTTGAAAGGAATAGATCTACCTCAATACCAAGCTATCTCACTGCTGGGCATACACCCAAAATTTATTCTGTCATACCACAAGGGCTCACCTATGTTCAGAGGAGCTTTATTTGTAACAGCCAGACACTGGAAAAAAAGTAGCTATCCCTCAACAAAAGAAAGTATAAAAAAAAAGTTATACATTTACACAATGGAGTATTACTGACCCATTAAAAATGACATTATGAACTCTGCAGACAAAGGTATGGAACTAGAAAAGATCATCCTGAGTGATATAACCCAAACCCAGAAAGAGAAACAGGGTCTGTGGTCACTTATAAGTAGATATTAGTCCTAAAGTACAGGATAATCATGCTACAAAATGCAGACCCCAAAAGCTAAATAACAGGGAGAACCCTAAGGAGGACATTTGAATCTCAGTGAGGAGATAGATTTGATACCTGAAATGGATGGAGGGAGGAGACTGTGTTGAGGAAAGGATGCAGCTGGGAACAGGAGAGATGAATCTGGGGTTAGGAGAAGGTAGAGAGAGAATATTGGGAGAGACAACTGGGTTGGGGGGGCATCTCGGGGACAAGCAAGAAACCTGGGACAATAGGAATTCCCAGGAATCTATGAGGGTGACCCCAGCTAAGATTTCTAGCAGTGGGTGTATGAAGACTAAAAAGGCCATCTGCTGTAATCAGGCAAGATCGTCAATGGAGGGACTGGGACACCAACCCAGCCACAGACCTTAAGTACACAATTTGCTCTGCCTACCAGATGTTCAGGAGGAAAAGATGAAGCAAATTTTGAGAAGAGCAACCAGTGACTGGCTCAGCTGGAGACCCATACCATGAGAGGGCACACACCACTGACCCTGACACTATTTTGTTTTTGTTTGTTTTGGCTTTTGGGTTTAAGATTTGGGAAGACAGGTTTCTCTGTGTAGTCTTCGCTGTCCTTGACTCACATTGTAGAGCAGGCTGGCCTCAAACTTTCAGAGATTCACCTGCCTCTGCTTCCCTGAGTGCTGAGATTGCAGGCATGGACAACCATGCCGGGCCACCCCTGACACTATTCATCATATTCTGCTATAACTGCAGACAGGAGCCTAGCGCAAGTGACATCAGAGAGGCTTCACTCAGCAACTGATGAGAACTGATGGAGAAACCCACATCCAAACATTATGTGGAGCTTGAAGAATCCTGTGAAAGAAGGGGAAGAAAGATTGTGAGAGTCAGAGGGGTTAAGCACACTATAAGATAATGGCCCATAGAATCAACTAACCAGGGCTGATAGGGGCTCACAGAGAGAACTGAAAATAAGAGCACCTGTATGCATCTGACCTAGGCTCCCTGCATATATGTAATGGCTGTGTATCTTGGGCTTCTTGTGGGACTTCTAACAGGGATCAGGCTTTGTCTGACTCTTATGCTTGCTTTTGGGACCCTTTTCCTCCTGCTGGGTTTCCTTACCCAGCCTTAGAATGAGGGGAATGTCTTCTTGTAACTTGATGTGGCATGCTTGGTTGATATTCCTGGGAGCTGTGCCCTTTTCTAAAGAGAAATGGAGGAGGAGTGGAAGTGGAGGAGAAGGGTGGTGGGGTGTGAGGAGAAAGTGGAAGCTGCATTTGAGATGCAATGTATGGGAGAAGAGTAAAAAAAAAAAAGTTCAAAATTTCATCTATACTGTTTTAATATGCTCAGACTCTTGGGTTAAATACGCATCTAACTGTTGATTTGTGTTATATTCACATATAGCATTAAAATATCTTTTCATGAATGATTAGATTCTTTGAGCCAGAGCAATCTTGGCTCTATGAGAGATACCTCTACTACTGGACTTTCTATTAAGGAACAGAGATGCTGAAATAGCCATAGTTATTTCACCATCCACCATTGTAGAGAATTTTAAGGGTTTATTGTCAAGTCATATATGCAAAATAGTTACTAAACTATGTGTTTCCTAACAAACAATTCATTAAGGAGCCTAACGAGGCATAATATGATAGACAAATTTTATATACATATATTTTTTTCAAAATTTGGACATCTGTCTTCAATGTGGTCACCTAGATATGCTGTTTTCTAGATTAAGCTAGGACTAAAATGAGCATACTGTCTGTTCTCTGACACATGAAATTTACTTCCCAGACATCTGTCTTATAGGATAAAATATATATGGTCTTCATGAAAATTTTCTTAGAGGATTTTGGCCTGGATGTCAGAAGAGTCAGGTTGCACTTCACTGGGGCTTTCCTTGGCCATTTTGGCCTATCTTTTTAGGAGAGCTGCAATTGCTTCAAGTTTTTTTTTTTTTTTTTTTTACCGTTGAACTATGCCAATCCAGAACACTAGTTCCTTGCTCCATCACCAAATTTTATTCCATCTTTACTCTGACCTTTTCCACCAAGGATGGAGCTTACCAGTTAGCCAGTTTGATTTCCATATTAATGTTCTAATCCTGCTCTCATCCATGCACTAAACTTTTTTCTATAAGTACCTTCCTAAAATAAACATTTCCTCTTAAAAATTCTGACCTTAATACTTTTGATGGCAACTTTGTTTTTATTAATGTCTCTAGCCATGTGGAAATACTTATCAGTTTACTGACACATGTTGTTACTAATAGCCCTGAGATTTTCTGTGTTTTTTATTTTTTATTTCTGTGTTTTTTTTTAATTGATTTATTTCCTGATCGCAGCCCCTCCCTTCTCTCCGCCCAGTCCCATACTCCCACCCTCTTTCCCCTTTCTCTGTCCCCTTCCTCTTCTGAGGAAACAAAAGCAACATTTACAGAATCCCATCTGCAGAACCCCACTTTTAAATACAGTGCTGCAGAGCTCTTAGATCCACAGTGTGGATTGCTCCAATACAGTAACTGCATTAGTAAGCATGCTTGTGTCTGATGCTTGAACTTCAGATATTCACAAAAAATATTTTAAAGAAAAATAAATACTAGCCAGCCGGTGGTGTCACATGCCTTTATTTCCAGCACTGAGGAGGCAGAGGTAGGAGGATCTCTGTGAGTCTGAGGACAGCCTGGTCTACAATATGAGCCCTGGACAGCAAAGACTACACAGAGATACCCTTACTTAAAAAATCAAAAATAGATAAAAATAAACAAATGCTAAAGACTTGTGTGTTATATTTAAATGATATAATATTAATTAATTAAAAATAGAGATTTGTTTAACTTGGTTAGATGGCTTAAAAGGCTATTTTTTCCAATTTTTCATTTTTTTCCCAATGAAATTCAAGTATTTCAGAGCATGTAATAATACTCATTCATTTTCTGTCCTTCATTCTGTTCCTTTTTCTTCTGGACATATGCTTTTTCCTACACCTGTCATCTATACTGATCAAATCTTGGCAGCTAAACACGTAGCAAATGAATTGAAGTGCAGGTATAATTTCATTTGGTGCTAATAGAAAACAAAATGATCTGTGTCCTTTCCATTACCTTTCACTTCATATGTTTCAAATTATCATAAATTATATAATGCATATGAGAAATGTTTTAGGTGCTTAAAGTGTTGCTGGTATTTTAATATTGTGTGAGAAAATTCAAAATTAAAATTGTTACAAGTAAATTCTAAGTTGTGAATAAAATCTGTTATTTTTTATTACCTGGAAGGATAGAGTTCACACATTTCTAAAATTTAACTATTAAATGCTGAAATTGTGCTAATTCCATGAAATTATACTACTGATGATATTCAAAGGTATTGTACACCCTAGACATTTATCAAATAACTTACCATCTCTCTGCTTTTTCCTCCTTTTTCTCTAGGTACCAACTCATGAGTCTAAGACTTGACTGAATAATTTTAGAACTCTCACCATAGCTGGACTCGTTGGACTGTATGATATTTTCTGTTTACTCTTCTGCTTATCTGGGATGAAGTTTTGAAACTACATATTTGCCATGTGTGTGTGTTCCACCCAATATCTACAGCACACAACTGTAAAATAACTGACTTAAAAGAGAAATGGATCAATTCCAAGTTAAAAATACAACCATGATACACCACTAAGACTCCCAAGCATGATATTGCATTTGTGTTACTATGAGATTCTGAAACACTCTTCTTTGGTTTACTGTTACCCCAAAGAAGAAATTTATCTTTTCGTATGTGAATCCTGGAATTTGGGTTATGTGATAAGTTAGTCTTCATTAAACACAACTGAGAACACAGTAACTACAATAGTTATTACAGAGGAAATTCAGATCTCCAAAATAAAGCAAGATATTGGCTTTTTTTGCCATCATAGTACAACTCTCATTTTTAGTAGAAAAGCAGATTATTTCAAACCTTCATTTAATAAATTTAACAATCAGGATTTTAGCTATTAATATTTCATATTGTGCATAGACACAAATCAAAAACATAAGTAAACCAACATCAAAATTGTTAAGACAGGTTTATAATTAATAGCTGAAAAGTCTTTTTCTTTTATCTGATGTGTATGAATATCAACATTTTATGGGTTTACTTTTACCAGAAAACTGTAACTGAAAACCTTTTTTAAAAGAATCACTTGTTTACTTTGGAGCAATCTTGTCCCTTTGAAAACAGTAAAAAAATATAGTAAAGCTTGCTTGTAGAAGCTGCTGCCTCTCTACAGTTTCCTAGTGTTGGCTTCTTCCATTACTTTTGAAGCCCTCGACAGAGCTCCTAGCAACCATTTCTATTTCTCCCTGTATGAACAAAAGACAAAGTACCAACATACTAGGCAATGTCTTGTATTGTCTATGCTTTGAGTATAATCGCTGCATTCTTACAAGAAATTGAGCCAAAATGGATCTACATGAATAAAATGTTCAACTTGCTGCATGACATTATTTCACAGGAAAGTGCTTTGAAAAAAAAAATTGACAGTTCATTAGAGGATTGACCAAAAGAATTCACTGTAATTACAATACAGTGTAAAGGAGTGCACCTTTTATTCACTGCCGGTTCTGTATGGACATATGTACCTTGTTAGGATAGAAGAGGTGATTTGTTTCAGAGAGGCCCTGCTGTGATTCCTATTACATTTTTTTTTTTTTTAAAAAAATGACTATGGTGATTTTAATAGGATTGTTGTTTAAGTATGTTAATTTGAATTATTTCAGTTATTTCTGGAAGTTTGAAAGTGGATATGATTTATCTTTTGACTTGAGGTAAAAATAATACTCATCTGCAACTGAAGGCTTGTTAGTTTATTAAGAACACATCTTTTAAAATTAATTATTTTATTTTTATTAATTAGTTTATTCACTTTGTATCCCTCTCCCGTATCACCTTCTGTCCTCCCCTCCCAACCCCACCCTCCCTTTTCCCACCCCTGTCCCTCTCCCAGTCCACTGAAAAGGGAGTTCCTCCTCCCTTTCCCTCTGATCCTAGTTTATCAGGTCTCATCAGGAGTGGCTGCATTGTCTTTTTCTGTAAGCCGGGTAAGGCTGCTCCCCTTCAGGGGGAGGTGATCAAAGAGCAGGCCAATCAGTTCATGTCAGATACAGTCTGTATCCCTATTACTCTGGAACCCTCTTGGATACTGAACTGCCATGGGCTACCTCTCTGCAGGGGTTCCAGGCCATCTCCATGAGTGGTCCTGTGGCTGGACCACAGGGGTCAGAAAAGACCCCTGTGCCCAGACTTTCTGTATCTGTTGTTCTCCTTGTGGAGCCCCTGTCCTCTCCAGGTGTAACTATCTCCCACTTCTTTCATAAGATTCTCTGTACTCTGCCCCAAGTTTGGCTATGAGTCTCAGCATTTGCCTCGATACCCTGCAAGGTAGAGCCTTTCAGAGACCCTCTGTGGTAGGCTCCTGTCTTGTTTCCTGTTTTCTACCTCCTCCGATGTGCATCCTCTTTGCCTTTCTGAATGACATTCTCAGGATTTCTGGAGAATGCCTCTAATGGGATATCAGTTGAAATACTTATCACTCTGCTTCTAGAACTTGTCTGGACAACTAGTAATTATAATGCTTATCCAACTCCCATTCTTTGTATTTCCTCTTGAATTATATACAGTTTATTCCCACTATTTACTGAAATATCATCACTGATTCTTATTATTGAATATTGTAGAGTTTATTTACTAATTGAATCACACTAATTATTTTTGTCTCTAACAATCCATGAGTCATGTTTGAAACTTGGCATGATTTTGAAAGTCATATTTATTTCTTTTCTCTGTCTGTGGTTATTCTGCCTTCTTCACTTCTCATTTGCCTGCCTTTTGTAGTTTGTATGCATTTACATGTGTTTTAGATTTTAATTTCAAGGTTCTCGACTTATGTAAATGTTTATTTGCTAAAGGATGACAGCAAAACTCTTAAATTTAAGCATTATCTTTGTCCAGGATTATTTTGCCTTTACATGATCATTTCTGATGTTACATTTAAGCACACTAGTGTAGTTAAAATTTCTAAAATACCTCATCATTTTCATTTCCCTTGGATATCTGAACATTTGTGAAACTTATTCTAATTTTCCTTTAATTCTGTTTTCTGACCTTGGAGAAACAAATTCTTATTTCCCATTTGCTCACATTAACTTACAAAGTAGATTAATAATACTTTACTTATCTTCCTCTTTTGAAGTCAGCACCAAACCTAGTAGAGTATATCTTTAAAATATGTATAATGCCTATTGGTTTGTTCCTCATGGTTGTTCTGCCTGATTTCTTACATATTCCAGAACCACTACCTTGGAATATATGTATGAGGGCCCATATACATACACACATACATGTTGGAAGAGGGTTTTTAGATACTGATTTCAGTTTCCTGAGATCTGGTTACCACCCTACCACAGGAATTGCTTTGAATCTTGAGCCATCTCCTGTAACCATGTGATATAAGGAATGTTCCCTAATTATCCGTAATTAACTGAAAAAGATGCTGAAGACCATGATTGGGCCAAAGAGAGGTAGACAAACTGTAGGTTCCTGGGATTGGGGGTGGAGAGAGGACTACAAGGCCAGGACAGGAAGAGAAAATGATGAAAGAGGACTTGGTCTGATGGAGCAGATCCATCCCAGAAAGGTCAACCTCTCTCTCTCTCTCTCTCTCTCTCTCTCTCTCTCTCTCTCTCTCTCTCTCTCTGTGTGTGTGTGTGTGTGTGTGTGTGTGTGTGTGTGTGTGTGTGTCTTTGGTTTCTCAAGACAGAGTTTCTCACTATGGAGCCTTGGCTCTCCTGGACTCACTTTTGTAGACCAGGCTGGCCTTGAACTCAGAGAGATCCACTTGCCTCTGATTCCCAGGCTTTGGGTTTAAAGGCATGCATCACCACTGTCTGCACTTTAAGCATATCAAACATATAATGATATCTCTGTGACAATTATTTTAGAAGCTAGTGGGGCTAAAGAAAACTGATGCCTTATTAATTACAATGCACAACTAAATAAACATACACATATACATACAGCATACAACTAAATAAATGTATTAATAAAAGAATACAACCATCTCATTGGAGGCTGTGGAGCTACCACCCGGGCATTAGACATGAGTCATACTGGGCAGACTGCTCAGACCCTGAACAATCATTTAGCCAATGTAGCTCATGCCTTAGTTGTACATAAAGGAATTAATGCTCAACTAAAAGGAAGCTTGATGGTGTTCAATCAGAGGATTGACCTCGTGCAGAAGCAAATTGATACCCTATGGCAAATCGCTCAACTTGGCTGTCAATGAAAATATGCTGGACTTTGAGTCACTAGCATACAACATGAGAATTTTTCCTGTGCTGCAAATCTGTCTAAACAATTGTCGAGCTATATTTTAGGTAATTGGACTGGAGAATTCGATACTATGATGGAGCAGCTGAGAGTGGCCATTGTCACAGTAAATTCTACCAGAGTGGACGCAGGACTAGCCACAGGATTATCATCATGGATTGCTGCAGCCATGAATCATCTGAAGGAATGGGCTGTCATGGGAGCATTAGCAGGCCTTCTGGTGTTGGTCTCCTTGTTTTGCCTGTGGTATATATGCAAGATTAGAGTCTCACAACAGTGTGATGCAGCCATGATCATTCAGGCCTTTACAGCCATTGAAGCAGGACATTCCCCCCAAGCATTGTTGGCTACCATAAAAAGCTAAAATGTTACGCTCAGGATGCGAGGCTAAGCACTGCACTCAGGGTCAGCTGCTTTGGACCCAGAGAAGAGCATGTCTGGTTGCATGCTGGTTGATGCCCCAGGTCCCGCCTCTGAGAAAAAGGTATCAGACAGGTCTGATGCTCTTTGGGTGGATGACACCTAAATGAACATCGGTACAAAGTCCCAATTTATTTCTAATATCAGAGATCAGACCTCTACTCTTGCCTGATGCGTCTAAAACAAAAATGGGGAACTGTAGAGAGCTACTGAATGCTATGCCTTAAAGATGGAGCTGGTTTCCACCTTCCTCCTTCCCGATGGTGAGTGCTCTCTGTCACGAACAATTCCACATTTGGCTAAGGCTGAGGATCTGGCTTGCTTCCATGTATGTGGACCTATCTGCATTGCCCACGTGGCACGCCTGGGTTGGCTACCCAGAGGCTATTTAAGCTGTGGGCTGGGTTTCCCCAGGGTCCGAGGATTGTTCAAGGTTCCTGAATAAACTGCATTGAAAAAAAAAAAAAAAAAAAGAGGAAGTCTAGTGTTCTCACCATGTCCTTTTTTAGTTCCCATAATCCTGTCTGCAATGTTAGCATTAGTATAAACATTTGATTTTCTGCTTTCCTCATGGACATTTAAGGATTGATTTAAAAAGAATTTCAAATTCTGAGCTCTTGCTACAGCTCATTTTAGAACAATTCTTAGCCCTTGAACAGGGCCTAATAGTGGTAAAACCCTGAGTTCCTAAAGCAGCTCTTAGTACCTGCTAAACAAGTGTCTTTGTGCATCTGCTTCTTTTTTTAATTAAATTTTTATTTTTTATATGAATTACAGTTTGTTCACTTTGTATCCCAGCTATAGCTCTGTCCTTCATTCCCTCCCAATCCTACCCTCCCTCTCTCATCTCCTCCTATGCCCTTTTCCAAGTCCATGGATAGGAGAGGTCCCCTTCCCCTTCCATCTGACCCTAACTTATGAGGTGTCATCAGAACTGACTGCATCGTCTTCCCCTGTGGCCTGGCAAGGCTGCTCCTCCATCAGGGGGAGGTGGTCCCCTTCATCTCCCCAGGTTGGCTTATTTATCAAGAAATTAACCTTCTGCACAGGGCATGATTGCTCTAGGAGATAAAACTAAATGAATTGCAAGTTCCCGAGAAACCTCAAGAATTTCTCCCTTTTCCCAGCTTGGTCTCCTTGTGGCTGGTTGTAGTGGGCTTGTGTTTTTCCCTCAACCAAAGGGTATCAGTTATTAATATACCTAAGAATGACACTTGCTTCACCCTGGAACTGAGGGAGCTCGCTCCATCACAAGCTCAGAGACAAACCCAAGAGAGAGTTATCACAAGAAGAAAGAATGGAAGGCTCCTCCTGTCACCAGTTTAAGAGTAAACTTAAACCACATTTGCTAGTGGATTGAACAGCAAAGTATCTTCCTGCACTTTTGAATTTCTTGCTCCGTAATTGGTTCTTTCTTGCCATGTATGTTTTTGTCTCTTTTCCTGTCATGCATACATGAGGAGATTCTATTTTCTATACACCAACTTGGCTAAATTTGTAAAGCTGGAGGGATATGTGATTCCTCAGTCTTCCAGCCTCTTCTTCCGCGTGACTCACTGAGATGTTCACTTTCCAGGTACCAAAGGGGAACAGTCAAAGGACACCCCAAGCGGAAGTACTTTTCTCATCAGCTGTGCATCTGCTTCTTTTCACTGGCGTTCTTTCTGCTCCTTGAACGCACTCAATGTCATCACCATGATATTTTGCTTGTTTCTGGATTTTGCTAACATGTTCATTTCTAAAACTGTTCATTCAAAAACTGATTATTAGGATTATATCACAGAAAAGTTGTATATGCTTATGATAAATTCATCCAGTAAAAATACAACAGAGTAAGATTCTGTGGAGTTTCTGTTAGAGATATGTAATCATAAACATATAGATTTAATTATTAAATATCATTTTAGCAAATATTTTGATTCTAAAATATGAAAAATACAGAAAAGTTGTAGAAAGAATATTAAAATATAATTTCCCAGGTGATATTCATAACTAATTCAATGTTTGAAAAATCTTTGGTTTCCCCCCACATCGCTGAGGCCCATGGAGACCTCTATGGAATTAACCATCCCCTCAAGAGCTCCCTTTGTAAAATCACTGCTTTATTTTTTATTGTAGAATATATAAGCACTACTGTAATAGATATTTATCTAACTGGTAGCCATTTACATCTAAGTCCCTGAAAAGTCATGATTATGTAGTCAAGGTCTGTCCTTGTTTCTTAGACTCTAACACCCCATGTGTTCTCAGTATACAGAGAAAACAAGTCACATTTTCATGCAGGACATACAAAGATCTAAACCTTATTGGTGTTAATAATTTGATTTTATACTCCATTGAACATGCTTTCAAGAATGTGAATGAAATAAATTAATTCTAGGCATGACAAAAATCAGAATGCGACAGACATTAGTGATGGCTGCTCTTGCTGAGGACAGACACGGTTGCTTATAATGTAACTCGATTTCCATGAGATATTATTCCATTCTCTAACCTCTATCACACATGTGGTATATTCAGACATTCATGCCAGCGCAGCCATCCACACCCCCACACACACACAAGCACACATACACAATTTTATGTATCTTTAAAAGAATAGTGCTACCTTAAGATCCAGTTATACCACTCCTAGGCATATACCCAAAAGATGGCCCACCATTCAGTAAGGACATTTGCTCAACCATGTTCATGACACTTTCATTTGTAATAGTCATAATCTGGAAATCACCTAGATATCCCTCAATGGAGGAATGGATACAGAAAGTGTAATACATTCACACGATGGAATACTACCCAGCTATTTAAAACAAGGACATTTGCAGGTAAATGGTGGGAAATGGAAAAAATCATCCTGTGTGAAGTATCCCAGAAGTGGAAAGACTCATATGATATATAATCACTAATAAGTGAATATTATACATATAATATAAGATAAACATTCTAAAATATATACTCTTAAAGAAGCTAAAAAACAAGGAAGATACTCAATCGTTATTTATTCAGAAAGGCAAACAGGATAGACATCAGAAGTAGGAGAAGACAGGAAACAGGACAGGAACCTTCCACAAAGGACCTCTGAAAGTTTCTACTCAGCAGGGTATCAATGGAGATAGTTAGACTCATAACCAAAGTTTGGCCAGAGTGTCAGAATCCTTATAGAGAAGAGGGAGATAGAAAGACCTGGAGGGGACAGGAACTCCACAAGGAGACCAACAGAGACAAAATACCTGGGCCCCGGGGCTCCTACAGAGACCGATACTCCAATTAAGGACCTAGGGCCCCTGTTCAGAGGAAGCCCATTGGCTGCTCAGTTTCCAATAGGTTTCCTAGTAAGGGGTACAGTGGCTGTGTCTGACATGAACTCAACAGCTGGATCTTTGATTGCCTCCACACTGGGTGGTACAGCCTTGCCAGGCAACAGAGGAAGATGATGCAGCTATCTTTGATGAGACTTGGGTAATTCTTGAAAAGCTAGGGTCAGATAGAAGGGGCAGAGGTCCTTACCTATCGGGGGACTAGGGAAAAAGCATAGGGGGAGAAGAGGGAGGATGGGTGGGACTGGAAGAGACAAGGAGGCAGCTGCAGTGGGAATACAAAGTCAATAAATTGTAATAAAAAAGTCATAGAATGGAGTAGATATGAGTTATGAAAGAAGGATATAAGGCTAATAATTTTCCCAGTACTATGTCCTGTATTTATTGATTTCATTATGAATAAATTCATAAAAATACAACATAGTGAAAATGAGAATTCAAATGTGAAGCTACACAGGTTTGGAATGCTTATTCTAACTATATAGAAATTCACTGGGACATGTAGGCTTTTGGTCTAGTTAACTTAAATGAATGCCGGTTGTGTAGAAGATTTAGTTGGGAGATATATATACACATACATATATATTAATATATACTGAGAAATAGATGATATACTAAGAAATATATAATATACTAATATATATATTAAGAATTCCACTGACAATATATGAATCATTACTATCTTTCACATCTAAAAGATAAAGGAAAATTGAACCAATGTTGAAAATTTATTCTACTATTTTCATTTGAACTTTATTTCCATGAGAAACTTGGCTCTTGCTAGTTTCCCATTATATAACTAGAATTAATTCATTAAGTTTAATATAGGTTATGTCAAATCTACATATATGCCTTAAAACTCAATGTGTTTCTTGATGGCATTGAGGATTATTTATTATTATTATTTTGTTAGTACCTCAAGGTACATGTGTCAGGCTATAGTTCAACAGGTCTTATTTAGCAGGATGAGTTTGCAAACGGCTTAAATTCTTTGACTTTTTATATCCTTATCTTCATTCTTCCTGTCTATCCACTTTTCTTTCTTTTTAAAAGTTTTTTATAATTATCATTTATTACAGTTTATTCAATTTGTATCTCAGATGTAGCCCATTCCCTCATGTCCTTCCAATCCCACCTGCCCTCCCCCTTCCCTCCTATGCTCCTCCCCTAGTCCACTTTAGAGGACTTCCTCCTCCCCTTCTATTTGACCTCAGCTTATCAGGTCTCACCAGGGCTGGTTGCATTGTCTTCCTCTGTGGCCTGGCAAGGCTGCATCCCTGGGGGAGGTGATCAGAGAGCCTGCCACTGAGTTTTTGCCAGAGAAACTCCCTGCTTCCCTTACTAGGAACGATGACACTGAGTCTATGAGCTACATCTGAGCTGTGGTCTTATGTCCTCTCCATGTATTGTCCTCAGTCTCTGCAGGACCCCCAGGGCCCAGGGTTTTTTGTTGTTTGTTTGTTTGTTTGTTTGTTTGTTTGTTTTGGCTCTGTTGGTCTCCTTTTGGAGGTACTGTCCCCTCCAGGTCTTTCTATATCCTTCTTCTTTCATAAGATTCCCTAAACTCTGTCCAAAGTTTGGTTATGAGTCTCAGCCTCTGCTTTGATACCTTAATCAGTAGTTTTTCAGAGGCTGTCTGTGGTAAGCTCCAATCCTATTTCCTGTCTTCTGCTGCTTTCAATATCTATGGCATTTGTCCTTCTGAATGAGGATTGAGCATCTTACCCAGGGTCCTCCTTGTCCTTTAGCTTCTTTAGGTGTACAGATTTTAGTGTTTTTATCCTATATTATATGGCTAATATCCACTTATAAGTGAGTATATACCATGTGTGTCATTCTGCTTCTGGGTTACCTCACTCAAGATGGTCTTTTCTAGTTCCCACCATTTGCCTTCAAAGTTCATGATTTCTTTGTTTTCAATTGCTGAGTAGTATTCCATTGTGTAAATGTACCACAATTTCTGTGTCCATTCCTCCTTTGAGGGACATCTAGGTTGTTTCCAGATTCTTGCTATTATGTATAAAGATGCTAAGAATATGATTGAGCAAATATCCTTTGTTGCATAGTTGACCATATTTTTGATACAGGCATTAAGGATTTTTGATTGGCTATCATAGATATCTACTGGGCAGATAATTTTAAACTATGACTTGGGTATTTTAACAAGACAAGATAGAACAAGGGGCTTTCTGGTGGCTGCTGCATGAGAAAGAAACAGAATGATGTATTTTATTTCATAATATTTTGTCCTATATGTAACATTTACCATTTGTAAAAAAAATAATTACAATATCATAAATAAATAACTGAGCTTTGGTATTTCCTGTTTATTGAAATATCCTCTTTTGGAGGAGATGTGTAAACTTGGAATAACTGAAAATATGAAGCCATATAAATAAATAAAACTTTGAAGGTGTAGAAAGGTCCTAAAGGTTTCATGATTCACCAGGATCCTCCCCACTTATAACGGCAGTAAAGAACTGCTGGGTCAAAAAACACTATCTGAGATTAATGCAGCTTAAGGGGGAATCACCCATGCAGAGCTAGGCTTTTGGTGAAGCATCTGGTTTGAACTCCTGTAGCTTCTTATTTATCACACAGTCATGTTGGTCAAACAGAATCTCTTCCTCTCAGGAAATAATCCCACTTGTATAGTTTTGGGAAGGCTCATTTAAGTATGTACGTTCAGCAAAGTCCTAAGTCTTTTTAATATTGTTTAACTGTTGGACTTATTATACTTCATTTACCTCCTGAGTTGTGTGAGACACTGTCTACCTCCAAAGTGAACGTTTCTCTTCAGAGGAAATATCTACACAACATTCAACACCTTTTCCTGGCTTACACATTTTCCCCACTCCCTTTTCTGCAATGTTTCCTGAGAGTTTGGTGTTCTGGTATAGATACTTGAAAAGTTTCAGCTATTTGTGGCTGAATATTAGAAAACTGTGCCACAATAAATCACTTTTCCTCAGGAGCTTGACTCGCTATGAGACACTGCAGTGCCTTAGTCATTTCAGAAGTTGCTCTCTGGGTCAGTAGGACAAGACAGTTCAGAAGGTTAAGGAAATCACCACAAAATGTGATCATCAGAATTTACTCTTCAGTATTCTCATGAGGAAGGTGAGAACTGACACCTGCAAGTTGTCCTCTGACCTCAACATAAAGGCCATGTGTGCCTGGGCAAATACACACACACACACACACACACACACACACACACACACACACACTGGACAATGCTTTAAAGTTTTCTTTCATTACCAACTGATATTGACAGCAGCTGTAATCTACATAAATAAACACCTATGGTTAGAAAACAATTGAACAGGCACATAATCAGGTCTATATAACAAAATAGCAGTTACTGTTCATCTACTGTGAATGACCTCTACAACACAGATTTCTGTATTGAAGTACTTGTTATGGTCTACAAGAAAGCATACGGTGGGGATGGTACTATGTCAGGCCCATGCCAAGGTGTACACCCAGAGGAATTACACTACAAAACAGATCTGGTGTAAAGGAGTTTATTGAGAGGGCAGGGGTCTGGAGAAGGAGCCTTGAGGGCAGAGAGAGAGAGCAGGCCTGGGGAAGAGAGAGAGAGAGAAACAAAAGGAGCAGAGGAACACACAGAGAGAGCTAGGGGTGTCCTCATCTTTATATCTGGCTGCTCCCACCTGGTACAACTGACCCACCTAGTGGCTGCTGGTGATATCATAAGCAATTGCCAGGACCCTGAGGGCAGGCCAGCTGATTTGTCCATGCTAACATTTCTCCCTTCCTGTTTAATGAAAACAAAAACAACAAAACAAAACAAAACAAAAACAAACAAAAAAACAGAGGAACTAGGAAGGAGCAATGATGGAGGAGGACTGAGGGTGATGAGCTCTTTGGACTGCTTTCTGTTGACCCGGAATGATGACATCTTTGGAGTCTTGGTGAAAATTGGGATGCTGCTAATGTCCTGGGAAGAGTTTACTGTTTCCCTGCTACCCAGGATCTGTGGGACAGTCAATTCATATGCCACAATACTAACATGCTTTGGAAAATGAGTGTGTGTGTGTGTGTGTGTGTGTGTGCGCGCGCGCGCGTGTGTGTTAGAGTAGAAGATAAAGATAAGTAGAGTAGGAAGAAAAATTTTACCTAGATGTATATTTGAAACTTTTAGCCCACGGTTTTGGTTGTATTGGTTAGGGGAGTTCTAAAACCCAGGAAAAGGGAAGGAATCCCACCTTCTGAAATAGGCGATAATTGGGAAACTTAGGTTATAGATTGACAGTACTTACCTGGAGCCCACTTGATCTGAGAGGTGGATTCTGGTAGATTTCCTGAAGTGTACGATAATTTTAGTTTACAAAACAGATACGTTTTAATCATCATTGTTTGTAATATGCACTGAAATCCACACTACAGAAAATGACAGTAGACACACATCTTTGTGTCATATTTGAAGCTTAAGAAATGATTTTGGCTAAAAAGCAAGAATACCCTTTAAGGTGAGATATGGGAAGACAGAAACTGTCCCGACCCACGGGACTTCAACGGGTTCCTAATGAGGGTGGTGGAAAGAATGGGAGGAACGACAAGAGATGCAAGGAATGAAGACTAAGTCTGTTTTCCTGATCAAAGCCTCCTTTATTATAAATTTTTACCCAACTTATATAGGGAGAAGGCAGGAAAGGGGGAAGGTTAATTTACTGCTGCAGGAGACAGGAAGAGTGCTTTCATGGCTTGAATATTACACCTGCAAGATACAATAAGGATGTTTTCTTAAGATATCTCCCAGATGCTCTAAAACTAACAGACGGATGTCCTCACAAATCTATCACCCATGATTTAAGGTCCTAGGTAACTCTTTCACTAAATAGCTTTAGGTCTCCACTAAATGATCTTTGCTCACTATTTGGCTTTGGATTCAGTAAATAGCTTTGTCTCCACTAAATAGCTTTGGCTCACTATTTGACTTTGGCTCCAGTAAACAGCTTTGGCTCCTGGCAAGAAACTTTCCATGGAGCAGAAGGGGCAAAAACACACTTGATCTTGATTTTTCGTGTGAATACACACACATTGTGAAAGATGAGCCTCTTCCCTCTAAACTCAAGACTGGATGTACATAAATGTAACACAACAAAAAACATTTTTAAGTCTATAATTAAAGCACAACCAAAGAGAAATAAAAAATTTAAGCTTGGAACAATCATAGTGGATCATATAGTGCCATGTCTTATGAGATTTAGACTAATACTTTACCAGAACTATGCTGAAAAAATGTCAAAGCTCTGAACAGTCTTAATACAACAGTAGCATAGCAATGGGTCTTGGCACAGATGTTATAATCTATAATGATGTGGTAGTGTTCTATAGGGATGATACCATGGTAGGCCCATGCCTATGTGTATCCCCTGAGGAATTACACCCAGCAACAGATCTGGTATAAGGAAGTTTATTGTAGGGAAGGAGGGCCTGGCGAAGGGGTAGAGACAGTGAGTAAGGCATTAGGGCAGAGAGAGAAATCAGGTACAGAGAGAGAGAAAGCTGGTGCCTGGGACAGAAAGGGAAAAATGGTGGAAACAGAGAGAACAGAGAGATTGCTTGGGGTGACCAGGGTCCATATATCCAGCACATCTGATGGCAGGACTGCTGAATCACTTACATGATAACAGTCCTAATTATGAATTCCCTTACGAGGACTGGGCTTTAAATATAATCTGATCGTAGTTGCTTGCACCCATAATTATTGATGTATAGTTTTTCTTCACACTATCTGGCTTTCATGGTTTCAGAAAATGCCATGTCATTTCTAGCGGAGACTTGCTTCCAACAGCCTTGTGATATGCAATTCATGTGCTACAATACCAACATGCCTTGAAAAATGTGTGTGTGTGTGTGTGTGTGTGTGTGTGTGTGTGTGTGTTTGCAAGAGGAGGGGAGAGGTTAAATTGTAGGCATCAGTTCTCTCCTTCCCATGTAGATACCAGTAAACACATCTTGCCTGGCATGTTGGCTGTAGGCCTCCTTAGTATGATTCCTCTGTTTTCTGCAGCCTAAACAAGTGATAACTTTAATTAAAAAAACCAACCAACCAACAAACAAATAACCCCTCAATTATAGTTCTGGTATACAGTCAATAGTCTTTATGTTTAAATGGGTTTCAGGGTCTTTATTTTGTTCAACAATTCATGAGAATAGAGCCCATCCCTGGCACTGAGACTTTCACCCAATGATCATTTAATGTCAATAAGATCCCTATCTAATCTCCTTTCCATTTCTTAATTGATATTCTCACTCTTAGCTGTTTTTCCAAACACATGAGGCACAGAGATGGTAATACATAATTTAAAGAGGATAGACAGAGTCTTTGAGAACCACTGCCAATCATTCCCAGTAACTGCCAATTGATAAGGTGGATGCTAAACAAATACAAATAGAAAAGAAAAGAAAAAAGAAAAAGAAATGTCCAATATTGCATATACCCATCTTATCACTTCTACCTCATTGTTCTTGTTGTCAAAATAGTAATTATTGAGTATGGTGTCATGGGAGAGGACACTTACCAAACTTATCCCTCTAAAATCTGGTCATTTACCATAAGAAATCCAGCCTGCTCAGGCTGAGTGCAGCTACACATTTTTCTTCCCACCGTGGTCTCTGAAACTTACAGGAGATTGTGTTTTTATGTCCTGTACCTGCTGTTGCAACCGACTCCAAAGCTCTGACATCCTAGTCAGTACTATGGTCCTGACCTTTCCATCAGCCACATCTGGCTGCTGAAATAACCCCGGTTGAATCAACAGTAGCCACAATTAGTATACTCTTTTGCAACAGAAAGATGCAGCCTCCGGTTAAATTAATTGTCTTCACCTGCATTGTGAAGACTGCGGCTCCGGTCTTAAAGCTTTCTGGAGACTCATTAGCACATGTTCAGCTTGCTGCTAATTTTTCTTTACCTAGGATCCCCAGCTCAACATAAATTTTCCTACATTTGCCTTTGAGTGTCCTGGCCAGGACCCTTTGTATGTTTTGCTTCCTCTCATTCATTCTTGATGGCTTCAGCAACTTACAAACCCCATTTATATGATACTCTGAGTCATGCAGATCTGTGAGTACTCCTACCTTTAAAGCTAACACCTCATTAAAGAGGTTCATCACGGTCATTAAAGGCCCATACAAATCCCGAGGTCCCTGCTGAGTCAACCATGTTTTTGTTGTTGTAGTTTTCTATCCAATGATTACAATGCTATCTTGCTCAGGGTAATGGGCATGAAATACTGCCATTGTATGTTCTCCTGTTGTCTTCCAAGTCCCAACATTCATGAGAAACCACCCTCCCACACACACACACACCACCAATGGTTTGTATGAGCTAGTACATCAGAGACTCATTTCCCTTCTATTTCCTCAAGTTAGCCATCCCTGTGTCAAGGACTAAAGAGTAAATATATCACTCAGTTTTCTATTTCCATGGCACTCTGGTGGTTCAGTTCACCTCCGTATCCTATAACCTAACAAGCCAGGTCTCAAAAGGCTCTGGTTCATTGTTTCATTGTTTTAAATCTCTCCCAATTCAAGCCTTTTAAATGCTGAGTATTTCTTGATTTTCAGAGTTTCCTCAAGGAGACACTTTCATAACATCCTCAGCTGGCACACTAAAATACAGGTTTTCCCAGTCATTGATAAACACTGGGTTAGAGGTATTTCTTCCATTGCTTTCTACAATGTTCTCCTTCTCCCTGTCCATTGTCTTCATCGGGGATCTACTATTTTACCAGCTTCTTGGCCTGTTAGCTGTTAGAAGTAACAAGTCACAATATCCTTATAACATCCTTTCTCTTTCTACATTATCCTGAAAAATCAGAGGTTAAAATGTCTAACAGCCTCATGACTAATGCGATTTTTATATTGTGTTTGCATATTCTTTCTAAATAAGAGCAGGTTCTCCTACCACTCACAACAAAGGCCATGCAATAGCCATGGCACCCTGATTGATACCCCAATCCATACATTTACTTGTTCTATTGTATCAGATACTTGAAGGGCATTTCTATACTGTGTGTGATAAACCCTCTTCATCAAGGATGCATGACACTCCACATAATGTCTGTCACCCTGTGATTATCCTGAAGAGTACTCCATTTTACGACAACATATTTTCTGTTAAAATAATTTATCACTGATCTCAAGGAACATGAAACCACAATTCCTACACTGAGGAATCTCATACCACCGAGGTAAAAATATACATACCAGGACTTTTTTTTAAGATTTATTATTTATACATCCTTCTGCTGTATACCAAACAGATCTTACTGTAGATGGTTATGAGCCACCATGTGGTTGCTGGGAATTGAACTCAGGACCTTTAGAAGAACAGCAAGTGTTCTTAACCTCTGAGCCATCTTTCCAGGATTGTCACAAGAAATACTCACATAAGCATCATTTGCACATGTGAGCATCCACTGCAGGAGCTGTTTAGCTACTCCTATTCGTTTATCCTCGTTTGTGCTGGTTCACCAGAAGCCATGCTAAAAAGATAGGTGGATAACTAGTATGTTAAAGAGACAGCATACTGATCACGAATTCTCCACCCCTAGATGAGCGGCTTACTGGCCTAAAGCCATAAATCATTTTATGCCTGTTTGCTTTTCTGTGGTAGTCAGAGAAATGTGAATATTCATTTTCTTATTTTCATCACTTCTAAGCATGTTCTCTTACCATTTTGTGTTTTCCCAACATTTTGGGTTTGCCTATTCTTTTTCTAAAGCCTCCTTTTTTGTCATTTTGTTGTTTGTCTAACATGTTTGAACCCCATGTCAACTTAAACGGTGTGGGGCTTTTCTTTCTTTCTCTCCTCCAGGCAGCCACTGAGATTTAAAGCTTTCTAGTCCTGAGGATTTTATTTTATACTATAACGAAAGTGTTCTTGAGCTCTTCTTTGAGTACATTCTTATTTTATTAATGAGAACTACAATTCCAAAAGGAGACCCTGATTTCACCCACATCATCTACTAACAGAAAGGAATCCCCGTATTTCAGCAATACTGAAATATTTAGAGATTACTTACAGGAACACAGAAACTCAATAAACAGTTTCACTTCCAAAAAGTTCACTCCAACACGAATGAGCACACACAAAAATTGCAGTCCAGGAACTCCCATTCCACATACCAGTGATTTGCCACATCAGACTCTTTCTTCACAGCAAATGATGCTGCTTGCAGAACTTAGGGGAGTTGCTTGTAATTCATGAGACTTTCAGTTTCAGGGGCTTCCTGATTTTTGCAAGCTTTATATTTCCTGGACTTCGAGAGACACTCTTTTCTATCCAGGATGGACTGTTTTGAATCAGAGGAAATAAATATATAGCAGCAAATTTCAGGCATCATGTAAAGTAATTGTTGAACTTTCTGTCTCTGGTATTGGTTTTACTGACAAGCTAGTTTTTCGTTGTATAGGTGGTAACCAGCTAAAAGTTTAGGACACAGCACCTCTTAGCAATTTAGTACATAACCCATCTGGCAACTCTGAGTTTATACTATTTTTACATGCTATTCTTCACAGTTAAAAATTGCTCCTTTTAAATTTCATGAAACAATTATGAACCTGTACTGTGATACATGCAGTATATCACATAGAAATATATGATTCATCACCATTTATTCAGTCATTCAAAAACCCTGCTTCACCTTTAAGTTACATCTTCACTTCCATGTAATAGGGCGTCATATTCAAATAGACAGAAATAACTTCTCATCATAAACTTTCATAGTTAAAATAATACTTGGAGGCTAACAATGGTACAGGCAATGTCATACATGACACCAAAGTCATGATCTATAAAATGAAATACATAGAGTGTAATTAATCGACAAAAGACCATTATCTATAAAATTAGATATGTAGATAATAATTAATCAACCAGTGTCTAGCTAATACAATGGATACATAGCTGTAAGAGTAACACACACGATAAGAGAAGAGTTTCAATGTTAGGTCAAAACGATAAACTTCAACATATCTTTTAGAACAGATAAGATTAAAGACTGACAACTCAAAATGCTGGTGAGAATGAGGGGAAATTGACTTTTATGCACTGCTGTAGGGAATGTAGAACTGTACATGCAATCTGGAAAACTATTTCAGTTTCGATAAAAACTAAACATTTGCTTACCATGTGGCACAGTAATCTCCCTCTTGGAAGTTTATTCCAGAGGCATAAAACTTTACTTCCACACTAAAATCTGTGTATGAATATTCATGGGAGCTGTGTTTGTTTCTTAGGCAAGCTGAGTGTTTTAAATATTTCCCAGTTTGGGAGGCTGAGAAACCCGAGATCAAGATGATGAAAACATATTGTCTGCTCTGTCATACTATGGCTTTCCCATGGTTAAACTGTCACTGTACCTCCACACAGTGGCCATCAGAGATGTGTAGAACATTCCTGACACTAATCCTGTAGATTATGCCTTCACCTTTAGGTTCCATTTATTCCTCAAAAGCACTGTATCCAAATATGAGAGCAAGACTTCAACAGAATTTGAACAGGACTAAAACATCATTTTGTCTTCTTTGTCTCAGGTCATTTAAAATGTTTATTGTTTAGTTGGCTATATTTGCCTTGGTGTTTTAATAAATATCTCCCATTCATATTTTTCATTAATTATTTTAGAAGTGGAGAAAATGAGCGGTTTGGCTATAGTTTCTTTGTATATAATGGAGTTTGCTTTCTGGAAAAGCTCATTTGCATTCTCTATATCCATGACGGAACTAGCCAACTAATGGCTTGCTTGTGAATGTGAGAGTAGGTGCCTTCTTGAACTTTAAAAGGTGGGCAAGTAACTAACTTAGTCCTAGTATTATAATATGATCATATTATCATAATTCATGAAGAATAATTAATGAGTCCTAAGCCCCACTAAATGGTAATAGAATCTTAATCATCAAATATCCAGACAGTAGAAGTATTTTCAGTGTTTTCAACACAATCCTGTTAAGGACACCGCAGTGACAATAAAATGAAGCTACAAGGTCAAGTCTTACTATGTTTGTCAATCAAAAAAGGTTTTGAAAACACATTTTGCTTTCATTTGTTGTGGTGTGGATAGAATTTTAGTACACCTGTACCTTTGGGAAAATAAAAGGAGAATAGTTAACTGCTTACCAAATGTGTGTGCCTAACAGCAAATATTTAAGACAATTATTTATGCTTCATTTTTTATAAACATTGGATCCAGTTCACTACTCAAGACTTATTTGCACATATTTTCTTTTTAAAAAAAATTCACACCCAACACTATTAAGTGAACTAGAGCAACAAGATGTACTTAGCTACAAAGGATAGATACTTACCAACATCGTAAGAGATGAAAGGTACCACTTCTGCAATAGAATGAATAAGCATCTGGATTGTGAGTTATGTTTTAACTTTTTAAATTTAATTTTATTTATATATTTATTCATTACAATTTATTCTCATTGTATCCTCTCTGCAGCCTTCTCCCTCATCTCCTCCCAGTCCAAACCATCCTTCTTCTTCTCCCCCTATACCTTTTCCTTAGTTACCAGAGAGGAGAGGACCTCCTCCCCTTCTATCTGACCAAAACATAAAATTTGTATATATATATGTGTGTGTGTGTGTGTGTGTAATAAATACATAAAATTTATATATATAATTTACACACACATATATGTAATAGTATATGTATATATAAATAGTATATGTATATATATATATACATATATATACTATTTTACTTTTACCACTGGATTTAATATATCAAAATTACCCAATCTTTAATTTTAAGATATTTGATGTGTTTATTATTTCAACTACACAAAGGAAATTGGATATGAATTTTCCAATAGTTTGACACTCAAAAAGACCATAACTATTCATATTAATGAACTGCAAGAAGTTAAAGAAATGTTGCTGAGAATCAGAAACATTATATGACTTATATGACTGATATGACATATGTAACTTACATTAATGATTATGGGAATGTTTGTTGTTCTTCTAGTACAAAATCTGCATTCCTTGGATAAAGTACTTATGACAGCCTTCCAGGTTGTAAAGGAATATTGTTACATAATTTTACAATTTCACTTTTTTTTAAGTATAAAAGAACAGTTAAGGTTGCTTAAGCTGTTACGTGTTTTGCACTTGATTAACTAAGGGTGGATTCGAAACAAAGACTTGTGTACCTTGCTGAATCCCTTAACTCCATTTGCTTTTCACTGCAACCTACGTGCTTGCCATATTGGTACTACACCAAAGTTAGAAGATACGAAGATAATTTGATTTTTCAGCAGCGTTCCGCATTTCTATTCTAGCATGAAAACATGTAGTTTTATATTGTATGTTGAATATAAAGAAGACACACAATCATGGAAAAAATTGATCTATTCTCTGCGAACAAAATCATTCAGTGCATAAGCATACCCTCTGTGAATACTTGCCATTGAAGTTTCCTCAGTAATCCATATAGTGCAATACTCAACATTGAAATGTGCACTTTATGGAATTCTTTTCTAAATAATATTTTCATATAATCTCACAAGATGATACCAAATATTCTTGGAAATATTTATCTTTTACGTAGCTATAATATAATATCAAAACTCTATATGAAAACATAACGCTTTCCCCAGAAGACACAGAGTATTCAACAGTGCACTCAGTGCCAAGTATACTGCTTACTGGCTTGCTTCCTCGTGACATGATCTGCCTCGTTTCTTAAAGAATCCAATAGCCATCCCTGGGAGTAATGTAAACTTGTACAATCACTTTGGAAATCAATCTGGCACTTTCTCAGACAAGTAGGAATAGTGTTACCTCAATACCCAGTTATAGCACTCTTAGGCATATATCCAAAATTTGCTCATGTACACAACAAGGGCATAGGACATTTGCTCATCCATGTTTGTAGTAGCTTTATTTATAATAGCCAAAATCATTTATTTATAATAGCCAAAACAATCTAGATGTCCCGCAGCTGAGAAATGAATACAAAAATTGTGGTATATTTACACAATGGAATACTACTCAGCAATTAAACACAGGAAATCATGAAATTTGCAGGTGAATGGTAGGAACTAGAAATGATCATCGTGAGTGAGGTATCCCAGAAGCAGAAAGACACACCCAGCATATACTCACTTATAAGTGGTTACAAGACATACAATATAGGATAAACATACTAAAATCTGTACACCAAAGAAGCTAATCAAGAAGGAGGACCCTGGGTAAGATGCTCAATCCTCATTCAGAAAGGCAAAGAGGACAGACATCGGAAGAGGGATAAAACAGGGAACAGAACAGGAGCCTTCCACAGAGAGCCTCTGAAAGACTCTACCCAGAAGTGTATCATAGCAGATGCTGAGATTCATAGTCAAACTTTGGGCAGAGTACAGGGAATCTTATGAAAGAAAAAAGAGGTAGAAAGACCTGGAGAGGACAGGAGCTCCGCAAGGAGAGCAACAGAAGCAGAATATCTGGGCCCAGTGGTCTTTCTGAGACTCATACTCCAACCAAAGATGGTGCATGGAGATAACCTAAACCCCTGCTCAGATGTAGCCCATGGCAGCTCAGTGTCCAAGTAGGTTCTCTAGTAATGGGAACAGGGACTGTCTCTAACATGATCTGAGTGGCTGGCTCTTTGATCACCTCCCCCTGATGGGGGAACAGCCTTACCAGACCACAGAGGAAGACAATTCAGCCAGTCCTGAGGAGACCTGATGGGGTAGGGTCCCAGGGAAGTGGAGGAGGACCACTCCTATCAGTGAACATGGGGAGGGGCATGGGAGGACACAAGGCAGGGAGGGTGGATTTGGGAGGGGATGAAGGAGGCAGCTACAGATTGAGATACAAAGTGAAAAAATGTAACTTATTTAAAAAAAAATTAAAAAGAATCCAATATATCACCTTACACCCATCAGAATGGCCAAGATGAAAAACTCAAGCGATAACACATGCTGGAGAGGTTGTGGAGAAAGGGGAACCCTCCTCCACTGCTGGTGGGAATGTAAACTGGTACAACCACTCTGGAAAGATATCTGGCGCTTCCTAAGACAAATAGGAATAGTGCTTCCTCCAGACCCAGCTATACCACTGCTAGGTATATACCCAAAGTTTGTTCAAGTACACAAAAAGGACACTTGCTCAATCATGTTTATAGCAGCTCTATTTGTAATAGCCAGAACCTGGAAACAACCCAGATGTCCATCAACGCTGGAATGGGTACAGAAATTGTGGTATTTTTATACAATGGAATACTACTCAGCAATCAAAAAGGAGGAAATCATGAAATTTGCAGGCAAATGGTGGGATCTAGAAAAGATCATTCTGAGTGAAATATCCCAGAAGGAGAAAGACAAACATGGGATATACTCACTTATATAGACCTATAAGATATGATAAACATAATGAAATCTATACACCTAAAAAAGATAATCAATTGAGTGGACATGGGGTAAGATGATCAATCCTCATTTAGAAAGACAGATGGGATTTGCATTGAACGTATGACAGGAGTCTACTGAGCGCATCTGAGAGACTCTAACTAGCAGTGTTTTCAAAGCAAAGACTCATGACCAAACCTTTGGCAGAGTACAGGGAATCATAAGAAAGAAGGGGAGTTAGTCTGATGGGGAAAGGATAGGAGCTCCACAAGGACGAAATATATCTGGGCACAGGGTCTTTTCTGAGACTGACATTCAACCAGGGACCATGTATGGATATAACCTAGAACCTCCACTCAGATGTGGCCTGTGGTAGCTCAGTAACCAATTGGTTTCCCAAAGTGAGGGGAACAGGGACTATTTCTAACAGGAACTCAATGACTGGCTCTTTGGTCTCCCCACCCCCGAAAGGAGGAGCAGTCCTGTTAGGCCACAGAGGAGGGCTTTGCAGCCAGTCCTGAAGATACCTGATAAAACAGGATCAGATGAATGGGGAGGAGGTCCCCCCTATCAGTGGACTTGGAAAGGGGCACGGTGGAGATGAGGGAGGGAGGGAGGGACTGGGAGGGAATGAGGGATCAGGACATGGCTGGGATACAGAGTTAATAAAATGTAACTGATAAAAAAAAAAAAAAAAGAATCCAATAATACCAGCCTAGGGTTGGAATTGTTCACAGTGAGATAGGCCTACCTAAATCAGTCAACAATAAAGAAAATACACCACAGAGGTGCGTAGACCAATCTAATGAAAGTATTTTCTCAATTAAGAATTCCTCTTCTCATTTGGGATATGATCAGGGTCAGGTAAAAGGGGAGGAAGTCCACCCCTATCAATAGGCTAGGGGAGGGGCATAGGGGGAAAAGATGGAGATAAGTGGGACTTGGAGAAGAAGAGGAGGGGATACTGTCTGGATACAAAGTGAATAAATTGCAATAAACAAATAAATAAATAAAAAGAAAATATGGGAAAAAAGAGTTCCTCTTCTCAAATATTTCTTTAGTTTGTGTCAAGCTGACACAAAACTAATCAACACACTCCTGTTTTCTGAGTTTCCTTTTTAATATACCTCATTATCACCTGTCCAGGAGTGGCAACGCTCAAAGTGGTCTGTGTCCTTCAATATCAATCATTAATCAAGCAAATGTACCCACAACTTGCCAACAGGCTATATATATAGAAGCATTTACTCCATTGAGGTTTCCTCCTTTTAGACTCTCCTAGGTTCTGTCAAGTTGATAAAAGACTAGGTAGTTCAAATACTTAAGAACAGGCATTTATTTAAGACTTTTGATAAATGTGTAGACAATAGCTGTTCTTACCATCAAAGAAATGTAAGATATGAAATGATGCATATGTTTCTATAATATATATATATGTATATATACACACACACACATATATATATACATGGATATATATAAAATTTGTGATATGTATACATTTTATGTCATGGCATCTAGAATACATATGTAATTTGAAATTTACTGAAAATATTTTAAATAACTTGAAAGATCTAGCATGCTAATTAGTCAATTGATTTTGTTGGAAAACATAAGAAAAGTATTGGATAGTAAATTCCAAAGCCACTTTGAATCTACCTTTTTTCTGGACAGTGTGTCAGTGTGAACAAAGAGAACTATAGATCAGCAGAAAGGAAATGAGAGTCCCACATTCATGATCAGTTAAATTTCAGTAGTAGTTGCATAGAAAATAAAACAGGAAATGTTTAAAAATTTTATATCTGTGTTTAGAAAACTAAATTACAAATTACTGTCTTAAACTGAGAAAAAAAACAATTCATCTCAATTTCCTAGGAAGATCCATTATAGGGGGGAGCAGCCTTACCAGGACACAGAGGAAGACAATGCAGCCACTCCTGATGAGACCTGATAGACTAGGCTCAGAAGGAAGGGGAGGAGGACCTCCTCTATCAGTGGATTTGGTTAGGGGCATTCATGAAGAAGGGGGAGGGAGGATGGGATTGGGAGAGGAGGAGGGAGGGAGCTGCAGGGGGAAACAAAGTGAATAAATTTTAATTAATAAAAATTAAAGTAAAAAACGAATAAAAAAAGATCCGTTATCTCAGAAGTCATTGGAATCTTGTGTTTCTGATTCTCCTGGAAAAGAAGAAATTTAGCAAAATATGATTGTTTTTTATCTTTGTCAAAGTCCAAGAATTTTCAGACCACAATTTGAAACAAGTACCAAGGAGTATTCATTAACGCTATGCTTGAATACAGTAGTTATATTAATAGATTAAATATGAATATAAGTTTAAAGTACAAGGATGAGATCATTTATCATTAACAAGATATCCAAAAACCCTAAAATTATTAATAAGGGATAACATTAGACTCAAAAAAAAATAGAAAATCTGTACTTTTTAACAAACTTTTTCAATTTATGAAGAGTCTTTTTTCAGTTTGGTGTATTTATTGTCCCCCTTTTATTGCAAATATAGTTTTTTTTCTCATTCAATATATATTCTGATTACAACTTTTTCTCTCTGTGGTCTTTCCAGTTTCTTCCCACCCCCCTTTCCATATGAGTCCATCACCTTCCTGTCTCTCATTAGAAAGAAGAGGTGACTAAGAAATAAAAATAATAATAGTAATAATGATGATGATAAATCAAAATAAAATGTACTTAGATAAAACAAAAGCCTAAACAAAAAAACTAAGATTAACAACAACAACAAAAAAAAAAAAAAAAAAAACATTATATCAACAGAAGGAAAAGAACCCAAGAGAGCTACAAGAATAAGAGCCCCACATGTTAACACACTTTGGAGTCCCCTAAAACCACTAAACTGAAAGCTACAAGGTAAGCTTGGAGGAACTGGTACAAATCCATGTAGGCCTTGCCTTGTTGATAAGTTGGAGTTCGTATGAGATTTGCACAATTGATTTAGTGAGCTTTGTTCTCTTGGTGTCTTCTATCCCCTCTGGCTCTTACTTTCTTTCTGCTTTCCTGTCACTCTGTAGCCCTGGCTTCATTTCTCTTCAAGGCATCCAGGAACTAACTGATGCTTTATAGGTGCTAGACTTGAAGGAATGCAGCTTAGCCAGGCAGGTAGGTCTGTAAGGTCTTTATTAGAAAGTGAGTGCATGGAGCGGGGTGACTGTTATCTCTGACACAGCTCTTTCAGTGGTACAGCAAAGGGTAACAAAAGAACTTTTAATGTTAGAACATAGCTCCTATCTGTGTTCTCCTAAGGGGGATATATATATATATATATATATATATATATATATATATATAATTTTTTCCTAAGGAGAATAATAATATATATATTATTTTTTCCTTTTTAAAAATTTTGTTTTAGAAAAAACCCAGAATTGCTAAAATAATCTTGTGCACAAACAGATCCTCTGGAGGTATTGCCATCCCTGATCTCCAGCTGTACTACAGAACAATAGGATTAAAAACTGCATGGCATTGAAACAGAATGGTGGATCAATGGAATCAAATAAAAGACCCAGAAACAAACAAACACACCTAAAGATACTTGTTTTTTGACAAAAATTCGAAAACTATACAATGAAAAAAATAGCTTACTCAAAAAATGGTGCTTGGTCTAACATGTAGAAAAATGCCAATAGATCGATACTTATCACCCTGCACAAAGCTAAAGTCTAAGTGAATCAAAGACCTCAACATAAACCCAGACATAGTAAACCTATTAGAAGAAAATTGGGGAAGAGCCTCTAACTCATTGGCACAGGAAGACAACATCCTGAACAGAACACCAACAGCACAGGCTCTGAGATCATCAATCAATAAATGGGACATGAAACTGAAAAGCTTCTGTAAAGCAAAGGACAATGTCATCAGAACAAAATGACAGTCTACAGATTGGGAAAAGATCTTTGCCAATCCTATATCTGACAGAAGGCTAACATCACGAATATATAAAGAATTTAAGAAGTTAAACACCAACAAAACAAGTATCCAGTTAAAAAATGGGCTACATAGCTAAAAAGAGAATTATCAACAGAGGAATATCAAATGGCAGAAAAACACTTAAAGAAATACTCTATGTCCTTAGTAATCAGGAAGATGTAAATCAAAACAACCCTGAGATTTCACCAGAATGGCTAAGATTAAAACTGAAGAGACAAGACATGCTGGAGAGGACGTGGAGAAAAAGGAACCTTCTTCTGTTGCTGGCAGGAATGTAAGGTTGTACAACCACTTTGGAAATCAATCTGGTACTTTCTTAGAAAATTAGGAATAGTGCTTCCTCAAAATGTAGTGATACCACTCCTAGGCATATATCCAAAATATGCTCAAGTATACAATAGGGAAATTTGCTCAAACATGTTCATAGCAGCTTTATTCATAATAGTCAGAAGCTGGAAACAACCTCGATGTCCCTCAGTGGAGGAATGGATACAGAAATTATGCTACATTTACACAATGGAATATTACTCAGCTATTAAAAACAAGGAAATAATGAAATTTGCAGGCGAATGGTAGAAACTAGAAAAGATCATCTCGAGTGAGATAACCCAGAAGCAGAATGACACACATGGAGTATACTCACTCATAAGTAGATATTAACCTAATAATGTAGGATAAACATACTAAAATCTATAGTTCTAAAGAAGGTAAACAACAAGGAAGACCTTAAGGAAGATGCTCAATCCCCATTTAGAAGGACAAATGCGTTAGACTTCAGAAGCAGGAGAAGACAGGCAACAGGAGAGGAGCCCACCACTGATGGTCTCTGAAAGACTCTACTAATTGAGGTACCGAAACAGAGGCTGAGACTCATGGCCAAAGTTTGGATAGAGTGTAGGAGTCTTAGGAAAGAAAGGGGGTATAGAAAGACCTGGAGGGAACAGGAGATACAAAAGGAGACCAACATATCCAAAAAACCTGAGCCTTGGGGGTCCTACAGAGACTGATAACCCAACCAAGAACAACCCATGGAAAGGACCTAAAACCCCACCTCAATGTAGCCCATAGACTCAGTCTCCAAGTAGGGTCGATAGTAAGGCAAGCAGAGGCTCCCTTTGGCATGAACTCAGTGACAGGCTGTCTGAACACTTCTCCCTGGGGAATACAGCATTGCCAGTCCACAGAAGAAGACAATGCGACCAGTCCTGATGTGACCTGATAGGCTAGGGTCAAATAGAAGGTCCTCCCCTATCAGTGGATTAGGGGAAGGGCACTGGAGGAGAAGAGGAAGGGAAGGTGGGATTGGGAGGAGACAAGGGAGGAGGCCAAGGCCAGGATACAAATTGAATAAATAGTAATAAATTATAATAAAAATATTAACATAAAAATTTGTTTCAATTTTTTGTTACCTAGAGATTCTTGAAGATGTTGCTACATTAAAGTTTAAAGTGAAAAAAATTGTAGCCAAAGAAAATATTCTTTCTATTCTCTCTCCCATTGCTCTTCATTGTTCTCCCCTAAAATTCTAATAATTTGTGTTGCTCTCCCACCCCAGAAAGAAATAATTAAGGCAAGAAAATAATTTGTTAACAATGATCTGCTTTATTCTCTTTTCTAATTTTTTTTAATTTTATTTTTCCTTTTAGTTACATTTTGTTAACTCTGTGTCCCAGCTGTATCCCACTCCCTCATTCCCTCCCCAACCCCACACTCCCTCCCTGGTCTCTTCCCTGCCTCTTTCCACCACCACTGATAGGGAAGGACCT
This sequence comes from Meriones unguiculatus, assembly GCF_030254825.1. NCBI lineage: Eukaryota > Metazoa > Chordata > Mammalia > Rodentia > Muridae > Meriones > Meriones unguiculatus. The sequence continues at coordinate 52,028,471 of NC_083363.1, forward strand.
CCTCCCCTTTCATTTGACCCTGTTTTATCAGGTATCTTCAGGGCTGACTGCAAAGTCCTCCTCTGTGGTCTAACAGGACTGCTCCTACCCTAGGGGCGGGGAGGTCACAGGGCCAGCCCTTGAGATCCTGTTAGAAATAATCCTTGTTCCCCTTACTTTGGAAAACTACTTGGTTACTGAGCTACCACGGGCCACATCTGAGCAGAAGTTCTAGGTTATATCCATAGATGGTCCTTGGTTGAGTGTCAGTCTCAGAAAAGACCCTGTGCCCGGATATATTTGGTCCTTGTAGAGCTCCTATCCTTTCTATTCTCTTTTCCTTTTTTCCTTATGGTATCACTTATGTTTTTGTTTTTTTGTTTGTTTTTTTTTTTTGTTCAGAGTTTATTATGTTTCTAATCTTATGAACATCACCTATTCAAAGAGAACTTTATTTTTCCCTAGAAAGACCTCTATTCTGTTAGGAAAACTTTTAGTGAATATTGCTGTGTGCACAATTCTGAATGACTTTTCCATATAGGCAAGCCTTAGTCAGAACATGGTGACTATGTTCAAAGCAAAATCTCACGTTATATAAGTGGATTACTTGTGGGCATTTCCCTGGTCCTTGTGGTTCTATGTACCGTTCTCATAGACTTGCTTTCCAAAAGAGTAAACATCTAATCTTTAATCTTGGATCTAAGAACTCTTTTTCACAGCAAGAAGTGTATGTGTGTCAAAACATTATTTAGACAATGTGGGACAACAAAATCTTCCACATTGATGTCAAATAACCAGTTGCTCATGGACTTGAACAGTTTCCATCCTTTTCCAAGCATGAACTCATTCATGCTTCTTTAAATACTGGCAACAAAGACAGCCACTTTTGGGACTCTTTTCCTCCTAATGGGTTGTCTTGTCCAGCCTTGATAAAAGGGCTTTGGCCTTGTCTTGGTGTATCTTGTTTTGCCTTGGTTAGTTGTTTTTTCAGAGGGCTGCGCCTTTCTAAAGGGAAAGGGAGGGAGTGTTGTAGAGGGCAAGTAGTGGGAAGATGAGAAGATTGGAGGAAGTGGAACCCATAGTTGGGATGTATTCTATGAGAGAAGAATATGCTTGCAATTAAAATGAAAAAGAAAAAAAAAGGCTAACTGGTTATTAATACATGAATTTCTAAATTTTGCATGAATTTTAACACTCCAACTGGACTGAAATACAGTGAAGGATGGGAAATATAAGCCAACTAAATAAAGTGTTTTTAATAAAATAAAAAATAAGTAACTGAAATGAATACTGCCAACATTTATGAAAATTGTTTCATCCTGGATTATCATGTGCATCTGTTCACCAGCGTTTACCTGCAAGTTAGGAAGAAAGCTGAAGTACCGTGTGAGTCATTTCCCTGGATCAAATGAGAGGAAGGTTATAAAGGTAGTTTTAAATGATTTTCTTAAGTTCATTTTCAAAATAAAACACATGATTTTAAATGAAAAAAAAATCTCTTTTTAACTTCTAAATAATGGAATCCAAAACAGTATTTTAGCTTTAAAAATCTTTTGCCATGGTCTTTCTAACTATTGTCTTACTAGTTTAAAATTAATAGTAATAAAATTAAACTTTAGCTTTATTTTTATTGTACATATTAAAATATTTATTTAAATGAAAAAAATAGTTGTGAAATTTCAAACGTAGTTAAGCCTTGTAGTTATCAAATAAGCCTATAGTCTGGTAAACACAAGTCACATAACTCATTCATCTTGGAAATATGGAGTTTATGGAATATAGTGTGTGATTGTAGCCTGAGAACATGCATTTATGTTAATCCAAATAACATGCTCTAATGTGAAACCTGGTTCATGAAGCTTTTAAATGTACAGAACCAAATTTTCACACACATTGGTGGAAACACCAGATTGACTCATTCCAGCTAAAGAAGAAATCTCTGCTCTAGGTTTCAGACATTTAATGACAGTCTTAACTTTATTGTTGGTTAAATGTAGTGACCCATTGACACTTTCCAGAGTTTTCCCTGATAATCACAAGTGTGCTAGGGTAGACACAATAGACAACAACTAATCACAAAAGGACTGCAGTGCCACAAGATACAGTGACTCTAGATCTGCAACATTCTGACTCTACAATTACAAAATTTCAATTAGAGAATCTTATAGAACCTTTACCACTGCGACAATGCAATATTCTGAAAATATCTCTACAATTCCTAGGGGCTGGAATTTTTCTCGACTTCACAGACAAAGTTAATAATGCACTGTAAGTCACTTAAGAATAAAGGCTGTTAGCATACTGTGTCCTCAAACTGTTTACTTAACCTGACTTTGAGAGAACAAGTAAGAGTAAACCCTTACTTACTCTGGTTTTCTTCTGTAATCAAAGTTTGACATCTTAAGCTAATGCGTAGCTGATATATTATTTTATTCACAAGAGAGCGTCAGGCAGGCAATCATTCAGACATAGAGAACAGAGAGACAGCAGATAGAAGACACAATCCGAATGGCTTAAAGAATTCAAGCATGTACTCACTCTTGGTTAACTAACTCCAAGGAGATGTGATGATTTCTTTCTCAATGCAACCCCAATTTATTGGTTACTAGGACTTAATTGCCGTTGGGTTATAAGCCACGTGTTATAACAACTATTGCATTTCCCTGGGAACTTAAATTTATACTCTTATTATAAAATTTAGTATAAATGAAAATAATCTGAAAGCCTATAAAGGAATAAAAATGTAAATATACATAGTATTATATGTCAATACTACATTAAAATATTTTAAAGATATAATAACTATTATCCCTGTAATCCAAGAATGTCAACCCACAGACTTTAGTTAGAGAATAGGTAGGCTTTTAGAATGCAGTATTTAATTTCAATAGAAATTTGCTGCAGTTTTATCACTCGTAAATGGCAGAAGTGGTCTAAATATGTGGGTAGAGATATATTCTTCCACCACCAAGAAAAACAATTTGTACTCTTAACAATTGCTTGACTTTATCTAGTTCTTCCAATCAGTTCTTTTGGGAGTTATTAAGAGCAGTAATTTTACCTCCAAATTTTAGCATAAAAGCAGAAAATTGTAGAGTCAGATCTGATAGCCTTTAAACACAGTGAAAAAAAATTGGAGCATGCACACGAGCCACATTAATACATTGCACAGGAGTCCTACAAGTTCATTTGACCCAAATTCCAAATACAAACAACATATCAAGTGGTCGAGTGAGCTTTTGAAGGAATGTTAGGAACCCGACTGCCTCTTACAGCCAGGGGAGGTCCATTTAGTGGGGCTGTGGACGTGCTGCACATGGAACTGACTCACCAAGACAGCTCATTTTTGTTTGTTTTCAAACAACTGACTCTTGCCCCTACAGATTCTGGTTTTGTGAGTCACAACACAAGCTTTTGTGTGCATCTTATTAGACAAGGGATCAAGCGTTAAAAAGTATTGTAATAGATAAGTTAATATTGATAGAGTTCAATATTGTTGAAGTAGCTATTAATATAGATTATATGGATTAGTATAAAAATACAGGTAACCATAATCCGTGTGTAATTATTAGTTTTTTTTTTTTAATGTAATAGAAAACCTGATCGGACTTATTATTAACATTACTCTAGTTTCCCAGGAGACAGTTTTAAATAAATGATCAAAAGAAAAGCCAAAATATTGTCACAATTTCTCAGCTTGGTTTTGTTATTGTTAATGGATTATGTACTAAAATATCAAAATACGCTCTGATTGGGTTTCTACGTCGTTTTGGTGCTGCAGACGCTCGTCTGAATAGTTTTTAAGAAAGGTGAGATATGTCTTATATATGGGCTAGTTGTAAATTCTTTGAAGAAAACTCTTAATAAAATTGGTATGAGCCACTGTGTGCCTTACAAAGCAGCCCTGGTCTTTATGAATTTGAAACACATTTAGCTATATCAAACTCAATCGCAAACTCTGTCCCCCCTGTGGTTAAATTAGACTCTCAGTTAATAGACTGTAAAATATAGAAAGTGACAGAAGAATGAAAACAAAGCTGCTGCAACAAGGCAGAAATAACACAATTCAATTTGAATAATAAGTGAAAACCAAAGCTTCAAAATTCAATAAGCCTGTGTTGGAGACTGGGGACATGAACACAGACCGTTCATGGCCCTGTCTCTTTCTATACCAAAAGTTGCCAATGACAGTGAAGTGTGATGTGGAAACCAGGACAGACAATTATAAAACATATTTTTCACAGAATATAAACAAAATTAGTGAAGATAAGTTGAAAAAGAAAAGTAGTGATTTAATCAATTTTATCTGTCACTAAATTAGAAAATGTGTGTGTTTTTCTATATTAGTCATAGTGAAAATTTAATTAAAGCAAATCTCTCTGGATCTAATAGAAAAAAAACAGAACTCTGAACATTGGGTGGCATCAAATAGATTGAAAAACAATCATGATTAACTAAAATATTTGAGCAATGTCTCAGTTGGTGCTGTCAATAGTTTAACTAGTAATCTGAAAATAATTTATAATATTTCTGAAAATGAAACTCTTCTAAATATTTGTAATTTTTAGTAAATGAGCTGTCAGGAGAATTTTGATCTAAAACACAATACATCAGAAAAGTTGAGTTAATGATACACTAAAATAACAGAAAGAGTTAAGGAAGGACAACAATGGATTGTTAGTCATTCTGGGGTTATCTAGATTTTGCTGTAGTGAAAACCCAGAGAGAAATGCTGAGAAACTGAAGATAGAATTACATTACAGTGTACGATACTGGAACAAGAACGAGGAACTCATCCAAATGTACACAGCTCCTGTAGACTGACACCATGACAGTGAGGAAGTAGGAGAAGGATACATTCCTACTCTATACATATATATTCATCACCTTGAAATCAGCACCTGTAGGGTATTATCAAGACCTCAGAGACTCACTTGTTAAGATCTTGAAATTCAATGAAGGATAGAGAAGAACGAGGCTATAACTTCTGAACAAATATCAGATTCTCCAGGTCAAAGCACGAGTGATTAAGTTAATTTTAAGTTATAATATAAGAGAAAATTATGATAGAGGTAAAAATGAGCCAATGTCTTCAGAAAGGGAAAACAGGAGGAGATGCACATAGAGACTATGGACTTTTGGATCCTGAGAAGCAGCCTGGAAATCAGAGTCTGCAATGTGTCTCTTGCTTCCAGCTGCTGTGAAACATTTTATGAGTTGTAAGACAATATAAGCCTGTCTCAAAATATGTGTCTAAGTCTAGTGAGAGGAAAGTGAGAATTGATCTTTGTAATTGGCAATTGTAGATAATGGTTTCCTTGAAAGGAGCAGTTTGACAAGACAGTGAAGAAAATTGATTAGGACCGGTATATGAGTAACAGGAAGAAAAAAAAAAAAAAGGGCTGTTTCCATGAAGAGCTACAACAGTAAAGAGTAATGGACTGGAAACTGAAAGAAATCCACAGCACAGTTTCTCTAAACAGTAGTAAAGATGATGCAGGGAGTCACCAGCAATGATGTTGACTTGGGTTAATTGACAGTTGTTAAATCAGTTATGATAGAAGAAAATTGATAATATTTATAATAGTGTTAAACTGACTTTATTATATCTTGTCTAGTCACTTTCTTTGGTTACTATGTGATTCAGAGGAAATAGAAAGCAAAAGAGATAAAGATTGAAATAGCATGTAGATGTGTGTGGAGGAATTAAAGTACTGTAGTATCACAGAACAGACTAATAAGCATCTTATTGAATGAGTGGATCTTACCTTAAATTAAGTACAGTCCATTACTAAATGTATGAACATCATATCTCGTGTGGTTACTAAGTAGTCTGCATATTTGATTCTACTAGAGTTTAGCACTGAGCAGAACAAAGAAGGAAAGAAAGGGGCATGGAGATTAAGGGGTGACTATATGAAAAGGCTATAGGCCTAGATCATGTACTTTATTTTCAATGAGTAAAAAATTGAGATGTTAAGGAAAGGAGATATTAAGTATTCAATATGATAACAGGCTGAAGGAGTTCAAGACTTATTAAGAAATAATAACAGAAATAGAAAAGTGGAAAGACAAATTAGGCTATAGATAGAATTGGAGATATTTTAAATTGAAGTTGGATAAACTAAGAATATTGAGAGATTAGAGTCATTTTCACAGAGGTGAGATCAACATGTGAGTTTGAGGTGATTATTCAAACCATTTAGTTGAAATAATATTCTCTTCTGAAAAACTGATATTGTGAACGGATCAAATCTGTAGTTATTAGAATACCAGAAAGACTTATGTTCTCTCAAATATCAAGACAAAATAAATTCAAGACATTCTACTATACAGAACTTCATTCATGAGCAGAGAAAAGTATGGAATTCCAAATTTAAGATTACATGGGTTAGATTTCAGGACATCACTCTCAATGAATTGAAAAAAACTATGCCCTGTGATTTTTTTATATGGGAAATAAAAAAAATGAGTTCTTAGTAAGGAGAATATTGTTTTCTCGAGTTTGGGTAAACTGAGGATTCTGATCAAGGAGCAGAAGCTGCATTTCTATGATCATGGACTCTGGGACAATATTGTAGACTTCATGGTAACTGCTCAATAGATCTGTTTTAATTTGTTCCCACCATATACTCAATGATGGCCATGCAAGGTGACAGATGTGTTATCATAGTTGTAGTCATTCTTTCATAAAACATACCTATAAAAATTACCAGCATGTCAGGTGTATATGAATTGTGTCACTTAACACCCAAATTAAAATAGAAAAAAAACATAAATAAATAAGTCTGTTTTTTTTTTAAAGGCCTGTGTTGAATGGCAAGGTTCTCAGATTAAAAAGTATGGGCAGGGAGGAGATGAGGGAGGGAGGGTGGGATTGGGAGGGAAAGAGGGAGTGGGATACAGCTGGGATACAGAGTTAATAAAATGTAACTAATAATTGAAAAATGAAATATGAAAGTAATTCTATATTATATAACCAATATGACCAAATGTTGTTTATAAACATTTTATATGATATATTAAGCATATCTAATGTATTATTTTACTAATATTTGAATTCTATGACAAACACTGTTTTTATTATATAATTAATAATTTATCTTCAATTTATTTTTTGTAGAAGAAGCTTATTTTCATGAAAGCTATTAAACAATAAATTATATTTACATGTCAATGTAAAAAAAGGTATGTTTAAATAGTTTGCCTATGGCTACAGTAAGAGGAAAGAAGATACAGCATAGTATATGATAACATCTTCAAATAAAATGTTTAAGGAGAAAGGATATGGTGATGTACTATTATGAATTTATATCATATATTCTATGAAGCTGGAACTTTTGCTCTACCTCACTGTCAGAGTTATTAATACACCTTGATACCAATATCCTACTTAATACCAATATCCTACTGTCCAATCAAACAGCTTAACCTATCTTTAAGGGAACGATGTAACAGTCAGCCTTAGTTGCCTTAGATCTACCGGATAATCTGCTTTTACACTCTAATGTACTATACACCTGCTGTCTCAAGCTGAGTATTAGTCCACACCCCTGCACCAGACAGGTAAGTTGAAAGCGTCTTCCTAAACTCTGCCATAAAGTTTGAAAGCAATCGTTTATTGATCTTTGTCAATAAACAGTGATGTTGTTGTTGTCTGGTTCAGTTGAGGCCAGTGATTTAATCCTTTTTTAAAACTCTGTAAGTGATTCCTGTAAATTGAGCACTTTGCTTCTCCATGTCATGCTTTCCATGTTTTTCAATAAAGTCCTAAGCCCTTCGCTAGCAACAGACACACAGGGACAGATATATAGATACAAACATTGATTCAGACTCACACATCAGACAGAGTCACAGGCAACACGAGAAAGAGCTTTCCAATCTGGATTTACTTTCAGTTAAGACACTCCAAGGAGAAATTATTTTATTTTTTGCTGTACTTTGGCACTGATAAATTATTAGTAAATAGGATTTAATCACCAAAGTGTTTCATTCAGGCACTAAAGGTAATGATTATCTGGACACTACGGCAAATACTATGCACATGCTACATGATGTCCAGAGAGGATTCAGAATAGCAAGTATTGGAATAAACAAATAAAGCAAAAACAAAACAAAACAAAAATAACAACAAAAACATATGAAGAGAAATGCGTGCAGAGGGAAAAGGAGTCACACTAAAGAGTACTTTGGACCTGCTGTTTCTTGAGCCACCTAGAGAAAACAATGGTAAGTTAATTTTGTCCCTGGAAATAGATCATATTGTGGTAACTGTGTGTTCGGTTATCAATCTGGAGTCTTGTCAGAGGACCACAGAAAATAGCCTTCAGGAAGGCCTCCAACAGTGTTATAGAGGCAGGATGATGGTCCCTGCTTGATTTATACTGCTGAAAATATCTGCTGGTCAGAGCCCCAGCAAATACTTCTAAGGTCACTGTTTACCACAGGGATGAAGGCACTGGAAGAGCAGAAGGTAGGGAATTTGTGATCTGACAAATATGGTCTGAGATCAAAGTGTGTACTAAAGATTAACATCCCAAGGTAACACACCTGCTTTGAAGAAGGTCATAAACCTCAGGACTAATATTGCAAAACATAAAGTAACACATATTGTGTGTATTCTTTATTGTTTACCCTCTAAGCCATTTAGGTATGAAAATTTTCAAATTCTGAAATACTAAGAGGGAAAGAAAGAAATACATACCAACAAATAATTTTTGATAAGAAATAGTTAATATCTTATGCACACAATATATTTTATTAACTGAGAATTTATTACCTTTCAAAATTTACTGAGAACTATCATGTTTAAAAAACTCGATGATAAACTACATATGAGAAAAAATATATATAATTTCTGTAGTTTCAAAACCCCAAAATATGTTACTGATCACAGTTTAACTTTCTAAGCCTGCTATTTCTTCAGCTTATATTGTTTTGTTATTTCCTGACCTTCAATTTCTATAGATTTATTGTAGCTTGTATTGCTAAGGTTTTGATTTAATTTTTAATATGCCATTTTCCTCTCCATGACAGTACACATTGTTTCATTACAGTTGTGGCAAGTTTTAACCATGTTATACATGGGTAAAACTAATTTTTCAGTTTGTATCACAAGTATAACAAATTAGGCATGGCAATATAGCTTTGATGTAGAACATTGTATCTATAGAAATTCATGGGTAAAAATATTTCCTTAGAACATAATAAATTTGTATTTTCACATTTATTTTGATAACTACTTTTTAAACTTCAATGGAGCATTTGTATAAGGCATTTATTAATTAAAGTTATGCTTCCATTTGTTCATTCAGTAATTCTTAACTCATAAGAAATTTCAATCTTTTGGAGTAAATTTTTTAAAAAAAACTAGGCACTAGGAACTCACATTTCTCTTTGTATGAATTAATTAAATCACATTTATGGGATGATCTTTATCTTTTCAGTAAATCACACTAAAATTCAACAGGTAAAATGTCATGAAAGCTTATATACCATTATTTGAACTGAAAATTCTGTTCATGAGTTATAAAATATTAAACATATCTGAGTCATTACTGAGATTTCTTTTTTTTTTTTTTCAATGCAGTTTATTCAGGAACATTGAACAATCCTCGGACCCCGGGGAAAGCCAGCCCACAGCTTAAATAGCCTCTGGGTAGCCAACCCAGGCGTGCCACGGGGGCAATGCAGATAGGTCCACATACATGGAAGCAAGCCAGATCCTCGGCCTTAGCCAAATGTGGAGTTGTTCGTGACAGAGAGCACTCACCCGATACCATAAAAAGCTAAAATGATACGCTCAGGATGCGAGGCTAAGCACTGCACTCAGGGTCAGCCGCTTTGGACCCAGAGAAGAGCATGTCTGATTGCATGCGGGTTGATGCCCCAGGTCCCGCCTCTGAGAAAAAGGTATCAGACGGGTCTGATGCTCTTTGGGTGGATGACACCTAAATGAACATCTGTACAAAGTCCCAATTTACTTCTAATATCAGAGATCAGACCTCTACTCTTGCCTGATGCGTCTAAAACAAAAAGGGGGAACTGTAGAGAGCTGAGATTTCTTTAAAAGGAGCTTCTGCTACGGTTAACTTTAATACATGTAGAAATAGTTACTCAGACATAAGTCATGTGTAGTGACTTCCAAAACTGGCTTCTTGAGTGGTTCATATTGGGCACACATTATTCTATTAAGTATGTTGATTTGTCTAGTGGAAAATAGCTTCTGTTCCCTATACATGATAAAAAAGAAAAGTTAATGTTATAGATATATATATTGAATTAATTATTTTGCTTATACCTGGGACAAATTACATATCATGAGCAACTTAAGGAAGGAAGGATCTATTCTGGTTCATGCTTTGAATTTGTGATCCATCTCATAGGAGGCGTGGTGGCTGGGGCAGGAAACATCTGCTTATATTGCATCCTCTGTCAGAAAGCACAAAGAAATACCCACGACATTCATGTGACTGATGGGCAGCTAGGTCCTCATGTGGGTCCCCTAGCAAGAAGGGTAGTGTGTGTCCTGTCTGACACGGACTCAGGTGCCTGCTTTTGGAACATGTTCTTCTAGCTGGGCTGACCTTCCTGTCCTCAATAGAAGAGGATGTACTAAGTCCTGATGACTTGATGGGATGGGGTTTGTGCAGGGGAGCTTTCCTTTTCTGAGGAGAAGGGGAGGGTGGAGAGGAAAAACAGGGTGGGAGGGTGGGACAGGAAAGAGAGGAAGAAGGGGGTGTGACGTTAGTCATTTTACATCCCTGTTTGATCTGGATTTAAGATGAATAAATGAATAAATTTATTTAAAAAAGAAATCTTATTGCTCAGCTCACTTTCTCTTTTTTTTTCAGTCAAGTGCAGCAGATTATGAAAGGGTGAAACCCTCATTTAAGGTAGGACTTTCCTCAACTATTAGGCTAATCTAGACACTCCCTCACACTTGTGAGTGGGTTTGATTTCATGGTGATCCTAAATCAATCAAGTAGATAATAAGCACAAATATCTTCTCATACAAATAATGACTAAATGACTCAACTTGCAGGACATATTTGAGGTTTCTTTTCCTTAGAGCACTCCAAAAAATCCCTATCCTTTTTTATCCAAGTCATTCAGTTTCTATTTATTGGTCAAAAACACATTTCCCAGCACAGACAATGCATTTTTCTCACTGTCTCTTTTCTTTAATTGAAACCTGAGGACAATTTCCTGAATGTTTTTTGTTTGGTTGGTTGGTTTGGTTTGGTTTGGTATTGTTTCTCTCTCTCTCTCTCTCTCTCTCTCTCTCTCTCTCTCTCTCTCTCTCTCTCTCCTCTCTCTCTCTTCTCTTATACCAGTAATCTACATAAGGAAGACTCATTTACCAACATGACTCCAACTTATCATTCTTTATCTAATTTTCTACCTCACATTCTCATTAACAACTAATAGTATTTTTTCTCTTTCTCTGTCTCTTTGATCAAGTCTGCTAAACCCATGGGCTATTATGTTTAGCTACGTGGTCTTCCGTTGATGGAACAGTTGGGAAGGAATAGGGGTTATGGTGTTGTTGGAAGAGGTATGTCAATGGGGATGGGCATAGAAGCTTTAAGAGGCTTGTTGTTCGCACTGTGCTTTTTATCTCCTGCTTGAAGGTCAAGCTGTTTTTAATTTTCAGCAGTTTCAGCCACCAAACTGAAACCATAAGCCAAATCATAGTCTTTCTTTTTTAAGTTGCTTTGGCCAGGTGTTTTTCCGTATTTCACAATTTTATCCTTTTTCTTCTCATTTTATAGTCATTTATTTAAACAAATCCTGAATTTCTTCAATTTAAAATTGTCAGCTATATTTTCACTATTCAGGTATTTCTAATTCACCTTCACACAAAACTTAAATTTTTGTACTTTCCGTATATATACAATATATATAACAAGAAAGAACTCCAGTCTGCAGTTGTCCTGGTTCTCCTATGTTGATAACATCCTGTCAGACTTCACTTTTATTCCCCAAATCATAATTGTTTCTTCTCTCAGGTTCCTTCTCTAGCTTTCTTTTTTTGTTCTTGTTGTGTTAATGAGAAGAAAACACAAAATGTGATTAATTCTGAAATCCAGAAAATGAATCTTTTGTTCATATGAAGTTTAGTGTGTTCTAAACTGATTTTATTCTCTTGGGCAAACTTATTTTTTTTAACATTATCTTTTATACCTCTCTCTAATTCTCTCCCTCCATTTGTTCTTACCCTCTCAACTCCTCTCTGTGCCTCTCCTGTTCTTCAAAAGATATGTCAAGTGTGGATATGTGTGTGCATGTAAATGTATAATTACTTGTAGAAATTACTATGATTTTTTATATGGTACAGATAGGTAGCCTCTTACTAGATATCTTGACTTGATCCTCCACTTAAACACACACAGACTGGAAGCCTTGCTGATAAAGCTCACCTTGGAAGATAATTGATTGAGGCGAAGTAGCAAAAATGGAATCTGCCTCAGGATTATTTCCTGGCTTCTGGAAGCTAGTCTGAGGGCTCTGTTTACCTAATCTGGAGACGATTCAGTGATGAATCAGGTGTAACTGGTCTGGAGATGTCACATGGCAGCTCTGATGTAACTGGCCTAGAGAGCACAGGAGTTACAAGACCAGATTACAAGGGAGAATGGAACAGGAACACTATTAGAATATCTGTACCATTTTAATATCTTTGCCATAGGTAAAACAGGGAGTATTGCAGTAGTTTTTACAAATTTAGTCAGTTGGGATTGGTTGTTACTTTGAAAATACAGTTATAGAGAGGCATGAAGAAGTGCAGAGGGAACAAACTGTCCTGAATTTATGATTGCAGTCTTTGAAGATGAGTGCGGCAAAGAGTAGAACTGGAGAACAGATGTGCTAAGCAGGGGTCTGATCATGCATCTACTCTTAAAACAAAAGCAACAAGATGTTTAATCAGATAGCACTGTGTGAAAGATAGGGAAGATAATAGTGCTGTAGTTTCAACTTGAACAGCTGAATGAGAGAGCCTAAAACCTCAACCAAGTTAAAGCTAAACTGCTCTCTCCTTGATGCACGTGTCTCATAACCTAAATGTTGGGACGACCTTTTGTTCTGTGCTCTGTATAAAGGTAGCCTTTTTATTATTCGAATGCTGATCTCTGTACCAGCAAGGTTTGAGACCAGGCCAGTCTATGATATTGTTATTTTTATGGATCATTACCTGCCTCAGTGTTTCCGAACATATTCTCCACCAGTTTTAGCAAAGCAGGAGAGGATAGGCAGGACTTCCAGGGAGAGACGGGAATGCTGGGAAAGAACCAAATGGAAGATTTGCCCACCAGATGTGGAGGAAAACACAGGTGCTGGTACTGAGGAGAGATAATGAGCCAGGGGGAAGAACATAGTATAAATGGGTTAATTTAAGTTACACAAGCTAGTTGGGAACAATAGTAAGCTAAGATCAAGCTTTTGTATATTAAGAAAAATTCTCCTAATTATTACTTGGGTGGCTGACAGGTCAAGACAGGTGAAAAGTGGAGTCCAATGTGATAAGGACATGTCTCTTTTAAATCCATATTACTAACCAATGTCTGATAAGTGGTAGGTTTCCTTAACACTTAGGTAAACTATGAAGCTTTTACTAGATGGGTAATTCCTGCCAGTCTCTCAACCACTGTCTTATACTATGGTCATTCTGGTTATTCAACCTCGGGCTTTTTTTTTTTTTTTAATCTTTGATGTGTTTCTCTTGAGCTATGTGCATCAACTTCGAGCCTATATGTGCTCTACATTCTATGGTACTATCTTGTCATTCATGTTTTAAATACGTGTTCCCAATTATCATCCTCTTAAAGACATGTTACTGCCAGTCATAAAAAATAACTCTAAACTGCCTCATTTTTCTATATTTTTTCTTCACTGTTCTCTAGCCTTGTCTTACTTATTTTATGACATCTTTCATTGTCATTGTATTGCTATATTTTCTTTTTCTTCTTTGCCAGTTTAAAAAAAAAAACTGTTAAAGCAGATAATTTTATTTAGTATTTCAAACTCTGCTATGTTATAGGGTTAAAGCGCACTGATTTTAATCACTTACAAATGCTTTTGTTTAGTAAAGTTATTTTTTTTAAGTTTAAAAGTGAATTAAGTATGTGTTATGTGTTATAGTGATCTGGTTACCCACTTATAATAATGTTAAGTTGAGAAAAGAAGTTAAGTTCCTCAATGGAGACTCCTGTTCATTCCTCATGCCCCATGAGGATTCCTGGAGGAGGACAATGCAGCCAGTCCTGGAGATACCTGATAAGCTAGGGTCAGATGGAAGGGGAGGGGGACCTCCCCAATCAGTGAACTGAGAAAGGGGCAGGGAGGAAATGAGGTAGGGAATGAAGGAGGGGGCTACAACTGGGCTACAAGTGAATGACCCATGATTAAAATAATAATAATAATAAATAAAAAAGAAGGGATCCTGGACTGATACAGCAGGATTTCTGTTGTAAGGAAGTTTCCAATCAATTCACAGGGGTTTGGCAAAGGAATTGAATCAGTACATGAGAGAGTGCAAACTGATAGAACTGACTCTGCACCTGGAAATACAATAAGATAAAAGCAGAATAGACAGAAGTTACATGTCACAAGTTATTTGAAACAAACTACAACCTTCAAAAGGGAAGGGAGTGTTCAGACTCTCCAGGATGCACAGAGTGAATGAAGTTCTGACATTAAGAACTGAAGCCCTTACTGGGTGGGAGGGAGAATTCTGGAGCAGAGGGAGGGCTGAGACTGGGCCGCATCCTCCAGAGAAAACTTGGAGTCTGGAGCTTCAACAGTGTAGACCAGAGTTTTTCATGTTTCTTATGTAAAGAATAGGCCTGCCTGAATAAGCCGGGGGCTGGTGACTTTGAGTAGCTAAAAATGAGTTTGGTTATAAGTTCTCTGACAGTCTACTAAAGAAATATGTATAAATATTCTTGCATTTCAAGTGCCACTGAATTACTATAAGGGATTTCAAGTGAATAATCAGAGAATATCTTACTACTTTCAGAATGAACAAATGAATGAATGTATGGTTATAGCAAAGTTTAATATTTGGGACAACATAGTTATAAATGAACAATAAATATGTAGAAAGTTTGAAAACAAACCTCATGTGAAAAATCAGTAATCAATCACATACAATTTTCATATCGCTAGAGGCGGGTCTGCACATTAAAATGATGACAGGCCTGAGGAGGACAGCTGAGGGAGATGATAGCTATTCATCATGTAACCCTAAATAAAACATGCTTGAACAATATAGATTGATTGTAAAGAAATGTAGAGAGTATCTATCCAACCCTGAAGGCAACAAAGACAGGCAGCTGAAAAGAGAAATTAATTGGAATGTCATCACATTGTTAAAATTTGCAAGTGAAGAGACTGTGGTCCTATTTGTAAGTTCCTGTGGATCATATAGAGAAGGCACGAGTTCACGAACAATCTATATCTGAGTGCTATAGATGGATAATGACACAGATGATCATGTTTATAAAAAATAAGCAGAGAATTTTATATATACATACTCTAAAAACTAAAAAATACATTCTTTAACACTTGATAAATGGATATAAGGATAATAAAGGAAAGAAAAATCTAAAAATATTAAAATAGGATTTGCCATAGGTATATATAAACACATACACACACACACACACACACACACACACACACACACACATGCTAGATAAGGGTAGAATACTGCCATTCCAAAAAAAAAAAAAAAAAGAAATGCAGTTGGGAGAAAAGAACTCAGAAAGAGATGGGACCCTCAATGGAAAAAATAGCATTACAAAGGAGGACTCTGACTAAAATGCTCAATCCCCATCCCGAAAGGCAAAGAGGATGGACATCAGAAGAAGAAGAAAACAGGAAACAACCTAGGAACCTGCCACAGAGGGCCTCTGAAAGCCTCTGCCCTGCAGACTATCAAAGCAGATGCTGAGACTTATGGCCAACTGTTGGGCAGAGTGCATGGAATCTTATGAAAGAAGTGGGAAATAGTAAGATTAGGAGAGGACAGGAACTCCACAAGGAGAGCAACAGAACCAGAAAATTGGAACACAGGGGTCTTTCCAGAGACTCATACTCCAACCAAGTACCATGCATGGAGATAACCTAGAACCCTGCACAGATGTAGCTCATGAAGTTTAGTGTCCAAATGGGTTCCATAGCAATGGGAAGAGGGACTGCCTCTGACATAATCTGACAGGCCTGCTCTTTGATCACCTCCCCCTGAGGGGCAGCAGTCTTACCAGGCCACAGAAGATGACAATACAGCCAATCCTGATAAGATTTGATAGACTAAGATCAGAAGGAAGGAGAGGGGGACCTCCCCTATCAGTGGACTTGGGAAGGGGCATGCATGAAGAAGGGGGAGGAAAGATGGGATTAGGAGGGGAGGAGGGAGAGGTTTATGGGGAGATACAGATGAGAAAAAAAAATCAAGTTGTCATAATTAACCCAGCTTATAATTGTGCCACTGTAGTCTGCTGCAACTGTTGCTACTTTGTCTATTATAATATGTGTTGTGATTACTCCTGCTAGTGTTTCATCAGACTGTGACATTATAAATATTAAAAATACCATTTGTAATGTTCTTTTTATTTCAGTAATAATTCATTGATTTGATAGGAACTATATTTTACTATTATCTCTTTGAGCCAAAGATAATTGTATTCATAAATTCCCCAAAGATAGATTGTGTGGGCAGTAGGCAATCACTCTATTTTTTCCATTTAAATAAATATGTTTAACCAGGTTATGACCATAGCATATCTGGAAAAATTAATGATGGTGAAAGTGCCATGTAATCATCATACATGTCGCATATAATTTAAACAGACCTTTATTATTTTGTGGTATGGCTAATAGGCTTCATGGAAATACTTAAATTGCATCTTACCTAATTTATGATACATCTTACAGTTGTATGCCAAGATTTACTGGGGAAAAACCTGGTAGGAAGTAATTGACCACTGTAGACGACTCAGCATCAACTGTCTGAATGAAAGATGGAGTTTCAATATAACTGGAAGATTCAAAGCAAGTAATTTAATGCATGGCAAAGTAATTTCACACTTTAAAATACAATGGCTTCAGCTAGTCCATAGTTTAAATGCTTTTATTAGTCTAAACCAGAGAAATATGACCTCATATGTGGAATGTATTTAAATGTGACATATTAAAGATTAGTACTGGAAATTTCTAACGTATATGTTAAGAGCATATTAATAAATGTTCTTGGTAATGTTTTGTGATAATATTATCATACAGTCAATTGAGCCCTGATCATATATCTCTGTATATAAGATACTAATGCTTTAAATTTCAAACCTAAATGGGTAATAATATCTGTCTAGTGGTTCTTTGTCAAGTTGTATAAAATGCTTACATCCATTGTAGTTTTTAAAATATCTTTGCAAATAGAGAATATGTAGTGAATATTTTTAAGGAATGTCTTGCAATCAAGAATATATATTTGGTGCATTGTAAAAATTATTAGAGATGTACTTGGAGAGACATGCTCAATAGCTTTCAGTAAAATTTGAAATCCAATAAAGCTATTAATGAGTAAATGCATAAACTCATCCTGGCAGAGTTATGAAATTGAATTATAAAGAGTGATCAAACTCAGTGCAACAAAGCTTACTATACTCACGCATAAGTAAGGAAAAGTTGAATTTAAGCCTTCATCAGGGTTGATATATATACAGGAAATGTTTATACCTTAATATTTAACACACAAATGCAGATATACCATCTGTTACTGGATAAATATGTAACAAAAGGTTAAACATAAAAACCATAGCAGGTTGACTGAGACTGCTGAGTATGACAGGGAATTTGAATATTCGTTGCCTGAGAAGGATTTCTAAATTATAAGTAATCATCATTTTTAAATGCTCACATTAAACAGCTTCTCTCATTTTATAGTCGATGGCATATATACTAAAATATTTAAATAATGAAAAACCAGCCTAGATCAGTGTATACATGTTTACAATATATTCATACACACATGATATAGGTATAAAGATACTGAGAAATATACAGATGATATTAATGTATCTTCAATAATGTCAAATGAGAGTAAATAAATACATTGCATTATTTGATAATTTATCATAATGGAAGATTATTATATCTTTTAGATAATTCATTTATATCTTCCATTTCATAGAAAAAGAATTTATCTGGGGATCTTTGAAATATTTTCAAATTCATATATACCATCAAGTGGGATGAAACTAAAATACACTTCATCTACAATATTTGATAATCTTTATGGGCTATATGTGGATGTTTGAAAATATAGAATAGAATGCTATTTTCTTTTTTTTTGTTTTGTTTTGTTTTATTTTTATTTTTTTTTATAAATTACATTTTATTAACTCTGTATCCCAGCCGTGTCCCGATCCCTCATTCCCTCCCAGTCCCTCCCTCCCTCCCTCATCTCCACCATGCCCCTTTCCAAGTCCACTGATGGGGGGACCTGCTCCCCATTCATCTGATCCTGTTTTATCAGGTATTTTCAGGACTGGCTGCAAAGCCCTCCTCTGTGGCCTAACAGGACTGCTCCTCCCTTCGGGGGTGGGGAGACCAAAGAGCCAGTCATTGAGTTCCAGAATGCTATTTTCTTTAGAAATGTTTTCATTAGGATGGTATTTAATTTAAATATTTGTCTTATTAGAAATTCTTTAACATTTTTGTTAAATTTTGACTTATACCTTGTTTTGCTTTTTAAATTATTTTATTATTATAATTTGTTATAATTTATTCGATTTGTATCCCTGCTGTGTCTCCCTTCCTCATCTCCTCCCAATCCCACCCTCCATCCCTCTTCTCCCTCTATGCTCCTTTCTTAGCCCACTGATAGGTGAGGTCTTCCTCCCCTTCTATTTTACCCAAACCTATCAGGTCTCATCAGGACTGGTTGCATTGTCTTCCTCTGTGGCCTGGCAAGGCTACACACCCAGAGTGAGGTGATCAGAGAGCCTGCCACTGAGTTCACGTCAGGGATAGCTGCTGCTCCCTTATTAGGGTACCCACTTGAAGACTGAGTCTTTGTACTACATCTGAGATGGGGTTTTAGGTCCTCTCCATGTATTATCCTTTGTTGGGGTATCAGTACCTGTTGGGCCCTCAGGGCTCAGTTTTATTGTCTCTCTTGGTCTCCTTTTAGAGCTCCTGTCTCCTCCAGTTCTTTCTATCTCCCTCTTCTTTCAGATTCCCTGCACTCTGCCCAAAGTTTGGCTATGGGTCTCAGCCTCTGCTTCAATACCTTGATCTTAGAGTCTTTGCTTTTGAGCATTGAAATTTGATTGATTTTTTTTTGTAAATTATAACCTTATTTTATTCACAAAGATATAATGGACTCTGAGCTTCACAATAATTATTCCACAACAGTATAGTCAATTAGCTATAGTTAAATACTGTCACCTTAGGTCAGTGTGAGCTTTCGTAGGTTCAGCCAATGCACGAAGCATTGCAGTCAATGTGGGTAGACTCAGTAGCCCAGCCCACTTTATCAAACCAGAAGACCTAGGATTCTTTTCTCCCCCATTTCCCCACCAACTCTATCAACTCTATCTAAGAAGTGTAGCTTCTTAGCTCTGATCTTCATATTACATCGGGTTGCCAACCTTCTCAGATGTTTACTTTACATAAAAATAGAATAAATTCCATACCAACCTATGTAATCATTGAGTAACTGAATAGCTAACCTCCAAATAATATTGCTATACAATTTCAAGTAAGCACAATCAAGACAATGATATTAGGCCTAATAAGATATTTACAGAAATCAGTGAACTGATAATACACAATTTTAGCAAATTCATTATTTTATTACATATTTGAATATACATTGAAATTATATCATATATCACATTATATATCATGTTATATGCTAAATTACATAGTGCAGGTTGTATTTTATGCATTATAACATATATCACATATATTACACGTATATATCAGAATAATAAATGGACAGTTCATAAATAGATTTAATGAAACATCCTAGATATTTTCAGCCAAATGCCAAGATAATTCAATAGAGAAAAATATCTTTGCTTGTCAAAGCCACATGAAAATAATAAATCACTACCCTGCCTACAATCATAAAAGCCATCTGAGATGGAACAGAGGCAATAGTGAAAGCTGAACTTAGAAAACTCCTTAGGAATATAAATATACCAAAGCAAAGGGTAACATTTTCAGTGGACTTGTATCAGCCCATGCTTTGTTAGTCATTGAACAAAGCAGAGACTTATTGAACATCATAAGATTTAAAAATGATTCTCACCAAAAGAAAGAAAGACAGCCACAACCTAAAATTATCAAACTGAATTTTTTATTAAAGACAGAAAAATCTACTGTTCATCTATGTGAGTAACATCTGATGTGAAAATGAAAATATCAGAATAAGATGAGAGGTTTCATCAGGAAAATATTAAGCAAAAGTTACTTGAAGTCAATACCGGTTACATTTATAGAGACAGTAAGACATATCATCAGAAAATAATGGTCATATTTTGATAACAAGTTGGAACTCATAAACTCCATAGTCTTCGTTTTGTATGTTTCTATTAATAAAAATTCAAACACATGAAGCAAAATGTTGGTAAACAAAGCAATAGAGAGAAGATGCCTCCCAAAATACTGCATGTGACTTTTGGGGTTTTGTACAATGGAGGATGTTTTATGTTGAATGAAACATTTTATGGAGGAAGCTGACCACTACATGGGTAGTGCTACTCTGCCTTGCATTATTTTGGAAAGATTTTTGGTCATGGACCAAAATCATGTGTGATGACAACCAACCCTTCTGAAAGACCAGATGCCAATTCATTCCCAGTGCAAAGGACCCTTTATGAGGCCTATGCTCAGCTGTCTCAGTTCTTGGGGCATGTACCAGGAAGGAACTTGAACTAGTCGCCTTTACCTACTCTCAGGGCTTTCAGCTCACTGCCTCCTTCCTCCTGACTATTCTGCATCAGTATGACCCTTCAGTATTCCTCTTCCCCAGAGGAAAGGACTGCTGCTAGTTTTGCCATTGGTAGCAGCGAGTTATTTGGGGTGTTATTTTCCTTTTAACTTTGTTCAAATGGGTCATCTCGATGACTGATTATAAAATAAAACTTAACAAATGTTTAAGTATAAGAGAGCATAGTATGTTCTTCGGGTGTGCTACATTAGAGACATTTTTTAAAATTTTTTGCTAATATTATAATTTATAAGTAATAGTAAAAATTTGTCTTACCTAATTCTATTCTGTATTTTTATATTTCTTTCACATTTTAAGTGTTTTTTTTTACAATTTTTATTTTTTATATTAATCACAGGTTATTTACTTTGTATCCCAGCCGTAGGCCCCTCCTTCATTCCCTCCCAATCCCACCCTCCCTCCCTCATCTCCTCCCTGCCACTTTCCAAGTCCATTTTTACAAAAAAAAGCAGAAATAACATTAAATGGTATATTTTGGCATAAGGTTTGCATTAAAAATTAAAATTTTCTAAATGTTTAAAATAAAAAACACTATTACTTAGAGTGAAATGGGTGCTTGAGTTCTCGGAAAAAAATACAATAAAAATAAACACACTGAATACACTGTATGTATCAAATTTTAGCAATTAGTAAGAATTCAGTAAGTATAAATACCAACATAAATAAGCTAGATTATGTTTAACATATTTAAATTGTATTCACTCTTCTGGCATTGTTTTAGAATAAAAGCAACCAGATTAATCAGCAAAAACAGTAAAACAGTATAGCCTGACATTATGTAACTGACACATATTTCTGCTGGGAATAGCTTTTAAAAATTTAGTGATTTTTAAATATCCAAATAAATATAGTCACTTGAATATTACCTAAAAACTTTAATTAAAATTTTCAGATATAATTTAATTTCCTTTATCTGCTAATAGTGAGAACAAAATCATGTTAAGGAATGTTGATGGGCATGTCAGTGAGCTTGAGGTGCGTGGGAAATCAACAGCTGAGGTTTCACCTAGCAGGATGCTAAAGACGTATACATGTAGTGCATTTGAATCTAGCCCCTCTCAGAGGAAAGAAGTAGATGAGAAGAGCCAGTTAGGGGCAAATTCTCCATATCTCTGATATCACCCATCTTTATACAGATTCAGAACTTTATATGTAAAAATATCTTAGGACATGTTATTGTCTTGCTTTCGTGTATTTATTTTGAAGTGATGTGCACAGGGCAACACCATGTATGGGGATCAAAATACTGCTATAAGATATCAGCTCTCTTTCCACTATGTGAGGTCCAGAGGGTAGAGCCCAGGCTGTAGGGCAGGTGTCCTTACCTGCTGAGGAATCTCACTGGCCCTGATCTTATTCTTAATTGCATTTTAGAGCACGAGTTAGCTTGTTTTATGTGCCTGAAGATGTGCACCATAGGCATGCAGGTGTTAGTGGGAGTTGGAAGGGGGTGACAGGGTTCTTAAGACAGGAATTGGGGATGGCTGTGAACTGCTGTGTGCTGTTGGGAACCAAATGAGTCCTCCACAAGAGCAGCTACTGCTCTTAACATGTGACTCATCTCGCTTCTTGATTTTTTTTTTAATTTTAAGACATATTAGACATTTTAAGATTGTGAGTTGCTTGGCTGAGAGGAATTTAATAAAGAACACAGAAATAAGGATCCCTAGAGAAAATTGCAGCCCAGTGTGTTTGGAAGTCACGTGGCTCTAACACCACATCAAGTCAAATCAAAGTCCTGACAGAAGTGGAGCCTGACGGCCTTTACTTCATGCATTTGTGTCATAAAATATTATAGAAGGAAAATAATAATAAAAAATAACTTTACTATTGATTTCCTCCTGTTAATTGGATGAGACTTGGATTACAAGTGACTTTTCCTTTTCATTGTAATTGAAGCCCCGTGGAGACTGCAGTAAGCTGTGCAGTGGAGCTGAGATTAGGAATTTGTTTTTCAGTCGAACAGGCCAGACAGCAGTAGGAAAGAAAGAACATTTGTGGATCAGAATCATATTAATTCTAAGCCACATTCTTCATCACAAGTTCTGTTTCTCTATTTTCAATGATTTTTTGTTTGCAATTAACGGAGCGTATGAATGTTGGACATTCTCATTGAAATTATGATAAGGAATTGCTAGTCAAGTTTTCATAGTGTCAACTAATAATACAAATGACTTCTATGGTAAACAGTCTTTTCTTCCCAATTGAGACTGTTGGGCTTCTCACAATCCCACTTTAAAGAGACAGGAAAAAAAAAAGCATTTGAGGAAATTAAAAACTAATCAAATAATATTCTTAAAATTATAGTTATAGTTACAAAAATAATTAGTATTTGCATGAAAGGTTGATATATATATGCTATAAAATTAACAAAGTAACATTATATGTGATATTTAATTAAATAAAATTTATCATACTTTATAATCATAAATCTAGAATTGTCTACAGTTTCTTAGGGATTACTTAACACCTTCATTTTTATTTCAGTAGATAACAGTCATAACCACAGATTATGGTTGTACCTATTATTATATTTTAAAACTTAGTACTACAAAGACTTAGAAATCCTGGTTTCTAGTTGCTCTCCATGGTTCTTGTTCAACTCTAACAAAGTTCCCATGAATCTTTTCTTTTTGTACCTGGCTCAGGGATGAAACTTTAAGCCTTAGAATTTTGCCTTTCATCATCCTCTTAAGTCTCCTGTAAGGCATAATTAAAGAACCAACAAAACCCAAAATTTCAAAATCATCTGTTTAACTTCTCCATCTGCTTTGTTCCTTGCTTCTATTTGCATCTTCTAGTTAACTACTTAAAATTAAAAAAGAAAAAAAAAACAGTTATCTAAAACAAGAGTGAGTTATGCAAACTCACACTGGCAAAAAAAAAAGCTTAAATTAGAATTCTATATGAATACCACTTGCATTAGAGTAGAATTAAGAGAATTTAAGTTTTTCTTGTGATAATAGACAGTTTAAGCATAATTTTTATCTCTCTTTGCAAGTGATGTTCTTTCTCCCTCCAAACACTACATACACTGAAGTCAAGTAATTAAATTTTGTATGAAAAAACAACAACATGTGAGGTTTTTTTTAATTTTTTATTTAAATTTTATTAATTACACTTTATTCCTTTTGTATTCCCCCATAAACCCCTCCCTCCTCCCCTCCCGGTCCCCCCTCCCCCCCTTTCTGCATGCATGCCTCTCCCCAAGTCCACTGACTGATACGGGAGGTCCTCCTCTCCTTCTTTCTGATCTTTTTTTTTTCTTTGTTCTTCTCAATGCAGTTTATTCAGGAACCTTGAACAATCTTCTGACCCTGGGGAAAGCCAGCCCACAGCTTAAAATAGCCTCTGGGTAGCCAACCCCAGCGTGCCTCGTGGGCAATGCAGATAGGTCCACATACACGGAAGCAAGCCAGATCCTCAAGAGTTCCAGTATCATAGCTTTTCCTTTGGGTCTATTTAAAATGGAACAAGGTATAGACTTAAATTCCCAAAGAAGCCAAGAATGACCCTAACTCAAGGCTTTGTGGTGAATATTTCTATCTAAATTTGTGGTTTGAAAGCTTCTTCATTCTGCTTAGACATTATGTCCAAACTTTCCATCTTGGCCTTTCTTTAGTCAGCAAATATAAAATTGCAGCCTGAACCTGTTACTTCCTTTTTACTTGTTTGAACAAATGTTGCCATTGGCTTCTGCTATGTTACTTTTCCTGACAGATGCACTGAATGGCATACTCATTCCCAAAATCACAGGCAGCTACAGACCAAACAGTGAATTCATCCAAGTAAAGCTTAGTGAATCGATGAGTTTGTGTGTGCGTGTGGGAATTACTTATAGAAGCAGAACTGGCTCTGAGGGTGCAGCTCCATTGAGAACAGGCAAATGAACAAAATAAAACAGAACAATGATAAACAAACACACCCAACAAGCCAGCACGGAGGTCGATTCAGCAGAGCTCGCAGCACAAGTGGAATACTGTGGCATTAAGAGAGGCTGCTCTTAGCTCAGGGCCGATTTGCTGCAAGTAGAGGCTGGGGAAGGGGTCCTATAACTTCCGTGAGATTGGTGTGTGTGTGTGTGTGTGTGTGTGTGTGTGTGTGTGTGATATATCCCCTTACTTTTAAAAAAATTGTGGAGGTCACAGCGTATATAACCATGCATCTTTACTTGTTTACTAAGATATCAAGGTCAGTAAAAACCCTGCTAGCTAAGCTTTCTCAGGCTCATTTCTTTACATCTGTGAACAAAACAGTTTTTTTTTTTTTTTTTTTTTGAGAAGGGAAAAAAAAACTGATAAAGGCAAATCACTTCATGTGCTATATATGGACACTCTTGGAGGAAGCTTCCAAAAATTGACTCCATAAATTGACCAATTGATATCATTTCATTCCTCATGAAGTAGCAAGTATTTATAAGTAAAGAGTAAAGGGGAGAAAAGAAAAAGATTAAAAAATGTAAAATTGGTTGTGAAAAATTTACATAGAATGAAAATTTTTATACTACTATGGAGTAGAAATTGTAGTCTCAAATAAAACACAAACATTTGTGTGTATATGCTTGTATACACTTATATACATATACACATTGGTAACATGCATGTATTTATACATATGTATGCATATGAAGAGAGAGAGAAGGGGGAGGATAAGAGTGAAGAAGAGGGAAAGAGGGAGTCTACATTAGTATTTCCTATCTCCTTTCCAAACCCAGCATAATTCTATTCTTTCCACAAATGGCATTACGAAGACATATTTTTAAGATTAAAAATTACAGGCATTTGCATGTCTGAATGAGGATTGAACATCTTCCCTAGGGTCTTCTGTGTTGCTTAGCTTCTTTTTGACAAAAATATACTATGTTTATCCTATATTATATGTCTAATAACCACTTATGAGTGAGTATATAATATGTGTGCCTTTCTACTTCTGGGATACCTCAGTCACGATGATCTTTTCTAGTTCCCACCATTTGCCTTCAAATTTCAGGATTCCCTTATTTTTAATTGCTGAGTAGTATTCCATTGCGTAAAAGTACCACAAATTCTGTATCCATTCCTCCGCTGAGGGACATCTGGATTGTTTCCAGCTTCTGGCCATTACGAATGGAGCTGCTACAAACATGGTTGAGCAAATGTTCTTGTTGTATAGTTGAGAATATTTTGTATATATGCCGAGGAGTGGTATAGCTCGAACCTGAGTTAGCACTATTCTTAATTTTCTGAGAAAGCGCCGGATTGATTTCCAAAGTGATTGTACAAGTTAGCACTCCTCATTCAGAAGGACAAATGTGATAGACATCAAAAGCAGGAGAAGACAGGGAATGGGACAAGAGCCCACCACAGAAGGCTTCTGAAAGATTCTACTGAGCAAGGTTTCCAAGCAGAGGCTGAGCCAGTCTTTGGGCAAAGTGCATAGAATTTCATTAAAGGAGGAGATAGAAAGTTCTGGAGAAGTTAGGAGCTCCAAAAGGAGACCAACAGAGCCAAAAACAAACAAACAAAACAAATAAACAAAAACTGGGCCCTTGGGGCCCAGCAGAGACTGATACCCCAAATAAGGACCATGCATAGAGAGGACCTAAAATCACAGCTCAGATGTAGCCCACAGACTCAGTCTCCAAGTGGGTTTCCTAGTAAGGGTAGCAGAGCTGTTATCTGGTATGAACTCAGTGACAGGCTCTTTGATCACTTCCCAAGGAGGGGGAGAGGAGGGAGCAACTTTGCCAGACCACAGAAAAAGGTGTTGCAGCCAGCCTTGATGAGACCTTATAGGCTAGTGTCAGATAGAAGCGGTGGAGGATGTCCTTATTAGTGGACTAGGTGAGGGTCATAGGAGGAGAAGAGGGAGGGAGGGAGGGATTTGGAGGAGATGAGGGAGGGGCCTGAAGCAGGGATACATAGTGAATAAATTGTAATAAATAATAAAGTAAAAATTATAAAAAGAAAAATAAAGTACAGGCAAATGACAGGAATGGGAATAACACAGACTCACCCTTTATTTATTTTTATGGCCTTTTGCATATGCTTTTTAAATTTTATTTATTTATTCGTTTATTACAATTTATTCACTTTGTATCCCAGCTGTAACCCCTCCTTCGTCTCCTCCCAGTCCCATGGACCCTCCCTCTTCTCCCCCTATGCCCCTTTCCTAGCCCCCTGATAGGGTATTCAAGAAGGATGTACCAACCAGGCAGGGCATCTGAACAGCAGCTCAGCAATGACAGCAGGGTGACCTACGGCAAGCTATACTGTGGACCTCCAAGCTCCCATGTCAGTGTTTCTCGGGTTGGAGGAGAATGCACGGGGATACACCAAGGTCTGTCTTCTGGCCACCATGCTAAAATTGGGAAAAATTCCCGGGCTCCTGCCAGCACTACCTCAGCCCTAGCCCACCTGCCCAAATCCACCTTCCATATGTTTAACGTTTTAAAATATAGATCAGTCTGTTTTATGCTATACAAATACAAGATTTAAAAAAAACAAAATAGATTACCTATTTGCATCCAGAGAGTCACTTAAAAATCTAACACTGTTTATTTTCCAAATTACGCTTCACAGACTTTCTTATCAAACTCCTCACGCATAAAAAACCCACAACTGTAGATGTCCAGAGCTCTTTAAAATGACATATAAATTTTAATTACATATTTGTAGTATAAAGGCTTCATATAAACCACCATCTACCTAAATTTTATTTCAGGACATAAAATATTTCTCTTTTGCACAGTAGAAATCAGAAAGGAATTAATTAAATTTCACTTTAAAAAATTAGCTGCCACTCTTTTGTGTACTCAACAATGTTCTCACTGGTCAAAACATTGCTTCCAGCACTCATGTTCCAGATCTTAATTAGTGAGGCTCAGTGCAGAGCGGTTTCATTACATGTGAATGAGATGAACTTTACAATAGCACAAACTGACCAGGAAGAGAGAATTGGCTTAATATAAACCGTGTAAAATAAAAAGTACATGCATACAAGAAACAGAGGGCCGCTGAAAAACTCTTCCTTTCAGGGTATCAAAGCAGATGCTGAGACTCAACCAAACTTTGGGCAGAGTGCAGGGAACCTTATAGAGGAAGGGGGAGATAGAAAGAGCTGTAGGGAACAGGAGCTCCACAAGACCGACAGAGACAAAAAATCTGGGCCCAGGGTTATGTGCAGAGACTGATGAATCAACGAAGAACCATGCTTAGCGAGAACCGGCTCAAATGTAGCTCATGGGCAGCTCAGTCTCCATGGAGGTTTCCTAGTAAGAGGAGCAAGGTCTGGCTCTGACATGAAATCAATTGTGTGCTCTTTGATCATCTCTCCCTGGCTAAGTGGCCTTACTAGGCCACAGGAAAAGATGATGTAGCCAGTCCTGATGAGACTGAGGTCAGATGGAAGGGGAGGAGGACCCCCTCTATTTGTGCACTATGAAAGGGACATGGTAGGAGAGAAGAGAGAGGGAGGGAAGGAGTGGGAGGAGATGAGGGAGGGAGCTACAGCTGGGATATAAAGTGAATACATTGTAATAATAATACAAAAAATATCTATTTTTAAAAATTTCAAGATTCATTTCCAAAGAGGAGAGTATAACCAAAGTGTTTACTATGGTTATTCAAGTCTGCTTTGCCTTCCTTTGAGTGACAGGGCTCTGGTTGTGTATGTATTCAACATATGCCTAACAACAGTATGAAAGAATTCAAATAAAACTATTAACTCATGTTGTATCTTGCTGAAAATTTTTACTCAGGATGAGTATGTAGTCAATGGTAGAGTAATGTTTGCCATGTTTGATTCCCCCTTTTCAGTCCTAACTACAGCTAAACAGGGCTTTGTTGATTTTATTATATGTCCTGCATTAATGCTCTTGCAGATAGGTATTTTTTTTTCTGTTTAAACAGTAAGAAAATGTTCAAATTGATAGTTTAATACTTTTAAGGAAAAAATAAAAATCATTATTATAATTTTTAATAATTTTTTATTAATTACAGGTTATTTACTTTGTATCCCAGTGCAGCTCCCTCTCTCATTCCCTCCTATTCCCACCCTCCCTCTCTCCCTCCCTCATCTCCTTCCTGCACTTTCTAAGTCCACTGATAGGGGAGGTCCTCCTCCCCTTACATCTGTCCCTAGCTTATCAAGTCTCATCAGGACTGGCTGCAATGTCCTCCTCTGTAGCTTAGCAAGGCTACTCCTGTCTGGGAAGTAGGAGATAGGTCAAAGAGATAGCCATTGAGTTCATGTCAGAGACAGACCCTGTTCCCCTTACAACCTGCTTGGATACTGAGCTACCACTGTCTATGTCTGAGCAGGGGTTCTAGGTTATACCCATGCATGGTCCTTGGTTGGAGAAAAGGTCTCAGAAAAGACCCCTGTGCACAGATACATTTGGCCCTTGTGGAGATCCTGTCCTCTCCAGTTTTTACTATCTCCCCTTTCTTTCATATGATTCCCTGCCACTCTGCCCAAGATTTGGTTATGAGTCTCAGAATCTGCTTGATACATTGCTAGGTAGAGTCTTTCAGCCCTCTGTGGTAGGCTCCTATCCTGTTTCGTATTTTCTCCTACTTCAAATGTCCATCCCATTTTTCTTTCTAAGTTAGGAATGATCATCTTACCCAGGAACCTCTTACCTCTTTCTTGTTTAGATTCTTCAGGTGTACAGATTTAAGTATGTTTATACTATTTTATAGGTCCAGTATCCACTTATAAGTGAGTATACACCATGTGTTTCCTTCTGCTTCTGGGATACGTCACTCAGGATGATCTTTTTCTAGATCTCACCACTTGCCTGCAAATTTCATAATTTTCTTGCTTTTCATTGCTGAGTTGTATTCTATTGTGCAAATGTACCACAATTTCTCTATCCATTCCTCCATTGAGGGACATCTGGGTTGTTTCCAGGTTCTGGCCGCTACAAACATGGTTGAACAAATGTCCTTGTGTACATGAACATATTTTGTATATATGCCTACATGTGGTATAGCTGGATCTTGAGGAAGCACTATTTCTAATTGTGTCAGAAAGTGCCAGATTGACTTCCAAAGTGGTTGTACAAGTTTACATTCCCACCAGCAATGGAGGAGGGTTCCTCTTTCCCCACAGCCTTGCCAGCATGTGTTGAAACTGAGAACTTCTAGTTTTTCACATTTTAAGATTTCACATGTAATGCTAAAACTACGTTATTAGGTCAGTTTTAACATGAAACAGTTAATACAGACATTTTGTGCATTAGTTTTGAGACAAAAGTTGAGAAAACTCACATTTTTCTATAACAATTTCACAGAAATAACACTTTTACACTTACATAAATTCATAAAATCCATCACATATAGCATTCTTATGCCATTTACTTAAAGGAATATTTATGAAAAATAAAGTTTATTATTAAAAATAAACTAAAAATCATTGATGTCTTTGAACTTCTAGTTAGAAAAATGAAACCTAAGTCCCCAAAATTAAAAATAGCTAAAATTAGAATACAAATTTAAATAAGTATAAGTAAATATATAAATAATAATAATACAGAGAGAGGGTCACAAAAGATTTAAGTCCAAGACAATAGTAAGATCATTTACAAGTGTAGAAGTTGATATCAGTTGACATTTTATTAACTAACTTAGTATAGTAAATAACAAGGTAATTGTGGAAGGTATTACATTCAATGTATTTTTCTAAATGTAAAACTTACATTTCATAGTTAAGTGTATTTTTATTTGTTTGCTTGATTGTTTATTATTTATTTATTTCATTTTTGGAGACAAGGTTTTTCTGTGTGGTCTTTGCTATCCTGAATTAGCTCTGTAGACCGGGCTGACAGCAAACTCACAGAGATCCCCCTGCCTCTGCCTCCCTGAGTTTTGCTATTGCTGGTGTGCACTACCACATCCAGCTGTCATGTGTTTCTTGTCAACTACTGCTGAGTGATGTAAGGAAAACTGATGAGCTTCATGTTCATCAGAACAGACAGTCACACATGAACCTCAGTTTAAACTATTTATGAATTATTTTTTAATTATATATTTAACTTTTAGCTCATTAGAATTGTCCTCATCTTGAAGTGGTAATGTTATCAAAAATATCATTATCCGTGCTACTACAAGCATCATTTAAAAAAATTAAAGCATACTGCAAACAAAGTGATATATTTTCAAGTAGTTAAAATATTTTGAACTCAGTGATGAGCTTTTTGATCTCCTCCCCCTTGTCAGCGGGAGGTACAATCTTGTCAGGCCACAGAGGAAGACAATGCAGCCAGTCCTGATGGTATAGGCTAAGGTCAGATAGAAGGGAAGGAAATCCTCACCTATCATTGGACTAGGGGAAGTGCATAGAGGGAAAAGAGGGAGAGAAGATAGGATTGGGAGGAGATGAGGGAGGGGTAAACAGCAGAGATACAAATTGAATAAACTGTAATAAATGATAATAATAAAAATATTTTCCGAAGAAATTAAATTTGACTGCCACATAATCTGCAAAGAGTCCATACAAATTATCTAAAATCCAAAGCTGTTAAACGTATTCTTATTTATTTAATGTTAAGAACTACCATAAGGAGTGTTACGGTATAAATACAAATACAAATTAGCTCAGAATGGAAAATAGATTTTGACGTTTCTTTTTTTTTATTGTTTAGTATTATTAGTTACATTTTATTAACTCTGTATCCCAGCTGTATCCTGCTCCCTTATTCCTTTCCAGTCTCTCCCTCCCTCCCTCCCTCCCTCCCTCCCTCCCTCCCTCCCTCCCTCCCTCCCTCCCTCCCTCAGCTTCTCCCTGCCCCTTTTCAAGTCCACTGATTGGGGAGGACCTCCTCCCCTTTCCTCTGCCCCTGTTTTATCAGGTATCTTCAGGGCTGGCTGCAAAGTCCTCCTCTGTGGCCTAGAAGAACTGCTCCTCCCTTTGGGGGTGGGGAGTCAAAGAGCCTGCCATTGAGTTCCTGTCAGAGATAGTCCCTGTTCCCCTTACTATGGGAAACCAATTGGTTAGTGAGCAACAACGAGCTTCCTTCGAGTAAAGGTTCTAGGTTATATCCATACATGGTCCTTGGTTGGAGAAACAGTTTCAGAAAAAAACACCCTGTGCCCAGATATATTTGGTCCTTGTGGGGCTCCTATCCTTTCCCTGTCATACTAACTCTCCTTCTGCCGACGGTTTGGTTATGAGACTTAGTATGTGTTTTGAAACGCTGCTTGGTAGGGTCTTTCAGATGCCTTCTGCAGTAGACTCCTGTCATATGTCCTATGCACATCTCATTTGTCTTTCTAAGTGAGGATTGATCATCTTACCTCGTGTCTGCTTTCTTGTTTATCTCCTTTAGGTGTATAGACTTCATTATGTTTATCATATCTTGTAGGTCTATATAAGCAAGTACTCAGCAATCAAAAATGAGGAAATCATGAAATTTGCAGGCAAATGTTGGGTTCTAGAAAATATAATTCTGAGTGATTTATCCCAGATGGAGAAAGACAAACATGGATTGTCTTATATATATTGTCGCTTATATAGATTTTGACGTTTCTATAATTACTTGCTTGGTAGAAAAGTCAGCAGATGTGTGTCTGTATGTATATACATGTATATATGGTTGGTAACAGAGTCAAAAGGATGAACCAGAAGGAGGTATGTTCAAAACCATTACAACAAGGAATGAAGTGTGGTAATGGAATGACACAGTGTTTGGAACTGTTGCCTCATTATTCAAAACAGAAGACTTCACTTGCAAAGCTTTCTTGTGTCTGCTCTCAGCTGCTAAATCAACCCAACCACAGAAAGTAGACACTGAATGAATTTTGTTTAAAATAAACCTCAGAGGGAGAATAAAATACATCTGATGACATCATATCTTGAGTCTATTTTTCACATATAGAACTCTCACATAGAATTCTTTAATAACATCTATCTAAAGAGGAAATATTTCATAAAACATTTGTGATAAACACCTATTCATTAAACCAGCTTAATTCCTAACTTCTTTCTAAATATCCATGTTTATACCCACAGGTAAATTTTGTTCTTACCCATTATCAAAGTGCTTTTCTTTGCAACAGATGAAGATAATTAGAGAAATCTACCATCAATCAGAATGCAGAAGAAAAGTGAAAATGTAGTGCCCACCCCCAACTGATACACTGCAACACTGCTTGCTCCTGTTCTTAAGCCTAAAGTATGAAAGTGGAATGGTAGGTATGGAAGTGTTAATGGCCAGAGGAAGTGAACATTTTTTTGTGCAATTTCATCTCCTGGCAAGAATTACACCCATGAAGGCTTATTCATATGGCTGCCTACATAAGACCAGGAAAACACAACACCAATGGACATGCTACCATGAAAGGCAGGAATCTTGCGGGAGCTCAACCATAGAAAAACAGCACTTTAATTATATAAACATATATAAATACATAATGTTATTTTACCTACAAATAATAAAACATGTCCAAGCATAAATGGTAGTATAAATTTGTGACATCTCAGATTAATGACGGCCTAGGATTTATTGTCCTTAGAAACCGTGTTTCTTTCTTTCTCTCTTTGAAATATACACTTGAGAGAACTAGACCAGTTTTCTTTTTTCACTCTGTGTCACATATATTGATATATTGGCTTCCCTAGAGCTGGCACACAATATATACTATCAAACACAGAAGTGATCTTGCATTGTAATGATTAGCTTGTCTTTTAAAGGAAAAGATAAAATACTCGGTGATGATTGACGCAGCTCTGCTTTGCTCTTGTTGATTCACTACTGGAAGGCAAAGAGGAGCCACCAGGGAAATCGAGGAAATAGACAGAAGCATGGGCTTCCTGGACATTTATAATCGTACGCTCCTTCAGGATGCTGAATACTGAGAGTAATAATTTACTCAAATGGTTTTATTGCATGCTACGTATGCTCCACTAGGACAAAGAATTATAGCTCCAATTTCTCTCAACACTATCACATCAACCGTCTGGCTTTATGCTGTGTGTTAACTTGGAAGAGAAGTATCAGGTGATGTTTCCCAAAGAATTAGACAAGTCTGTTGCCCTTCGTGTCAGTGTGCTAAATGAATCATTACAAATGATTGTATGTACGCCGGATTATATTGCTTTAGGGCAATGTGGAAATAATTTAAATATGGTCGATTTAGGTAAAAAGCAGAGATTAAATAATTGATGAGCATCTCTGATTCCTTGGCATGTAGTGACATCTTTATATGCTAAAATACACACTAAATGTTGTCATTTGTTGAAAAGATATTTTCACAACGGCTATTTTATTTTATTTTTTTATTTTTTTTATTTTTTTATCAGTTACATTTTATTAACTCTGTATCCCAGCCGTGTCCCGATCCTTCATTCCCTCCCAGTCCCTCCCTCCCTCCCTCATCTCCACCTTTCCCCTTTCCAAGTCCACTGATAGGGGGGACCTCCTCCCCATTCATCTGATCCTGTTTTATCAGGTATCTTCAGGACTGGCTGCAAAGCCCTCCTCTGTGGCCTAACAGGACTGCTCCTCCCTTCGGGGGTAGGGAGACCAAAGAGCCAGTCATTGAGTTCCTGTTAGAAATAGTCCCTGTTCCCCTCACTTTGGGAAACCAATTGGTAACTGAGCTACCACAGGCTACATCTGAGTGGAGGTTCTAGGTTATATCCCTACATGGTCCTTGGTTGAATGTCAGTCTCAGAAAAGATCCTGTGCCCAGATATATTTGGTCCTTGTGGAGCTCCTATCCTTTCCCCATCAGACTAACTCCCCTTCTTTCTTATGATTCCCTGAAAAACTTCAAGTCTCTGAAGAAAGAAATCGAAGAAGATATCAGAAGATGGAAAGATCCCCCATGCTCATGGAGTGGTAGGATTAACATTGTGAAAATCGCCATACTGCCAAAAGCAATCTACAGATTCAATGCAATTCCCATCAAAATACCAACTCAATTCTTTACAGACCTTGAAAAAAAAGATTCTCAGCTTCATATGGAGAAACAAAAAAACCCAGAATCTCCAAAACGATCCTGTAGAACAACAGATCATCTGGAGATATCTCCATTCCTGATCTCAAGCTGTACTACAGGGCAACAGTAATAAAAACTGCATGCTATTGGCATAGAAACAGAAAGGAGGATCAATGGAACCGCATAGAAGACCCAGAAATAAATCCACACACCTATGAACACAACGGCTATTTTAAAAGGTTAATGAGCGACTGAATCGGAAGTGGTAGCACATGTCTGTGGTCTGGTGGCTTCATTAGCCACCTAATGAAATCATCTTCGGAGAAGATTACTCTTGCAGTAAATGAAAAACAAACACAAATATGGACAGCCAGACATATTGGAAAACACAACTCTAAATGGGATGTCTTCTCCAATTCCATTCCCTCAGAGCTCAGTGAACCTTGCAGAATAAAAGAGGGAAGGAGAAAGAGTAAGAGCCAGAGGGGATGAAGGACATCAAGAAAACAGGGTTCACTAACTTAGCTGAGCAAAGCTCATTAGAACTCACAGCGCCTGCATCAGCAAGCACAGGGCCTGTGCAGGCCTTTATAGGCTAAGTTGGGAAGACCTCAAGATTCAGGTTAGTGTTAGACATCTAATAAGGCAACATCTCAACATAATAAAAAAAAGAAATTAACATAAAATGCTGTTATACTTCTAGTTTGGGGAACTTTCTCATGCTTTGATAAAGATCACAGTTTGTTATGGAAGGAAGTCAAAGCAGGATCACAAGCCAGGAAGTGGGACTGCTGCTGACTGCCTTGACTCTTGTCAACTGACTTTCTTTTCTTTTCTTTTCTTTTCTTTTCTTTTCTTTTCTTTTCTTTTCTTTTCTTTTCTTTTCTTTTCTTTTCTTTTACTATTATTTTCCCTTTTATTGAAAGTTGAATCTTTTCCCATAAAAGTTATCATGATTACATTTTCCGTTTCCTCTTCCCCTCCAAGTTCCTCTCTTCAAGCCCTCCTATGAAAATTCAATCCTTCTCTGTCTCTCATCAGAAAAGAACAGGCTACTGAGGTATAGCAACAAAAATAGAATAAGATAAAACAATATCCATCACAATGAAGTTGGATAAGGAAAACCAACAGAAGGGGGAAAAGCCTCAAGAGAAGGCACTAGAATCAGAAACCCACCTGTTCACAGACTCGGGAGTCCATAAAAATACTAAACTGAAAGCCACAACATATACGCAGAAGACCTGGTGCTGACCTGCGCAGGCCCTGTGCTTGCTGATGCAGGCGCTGTGAGTTCTAATGAGCTTTGCTCAGCTAAGTTAGTGAACCCTGTTTTCTTGATGTCCTTCATCCCCTCTGGCTCTTACTCTTTCTCCTTCCCTCTTTTATTCTGCAAGGTTCACTGAGCTCTGAGGGAATGGAATTGGAGAAGACATCCCATTTAGAGTTGTGTTTTCCAATATGTGTGGCTGTCCATATTTGTGTTTGTTTTTCATTTACTGCAAGAGTAATCTTCTCCGAAGATGATTTCATTAGGTACTGATCTATGAGTATAGCAGAATATCTTTAGGAGTCATTTTATCACTTATTTTTTTTTGTAAGACTGATCGTATTTGGCTTTACCCTAGGTCTTTGTGTTATCTAGTCTCTGGTTTTTATCACTTGAGTACGAGTCTCATCTCCTGGAGTGGGCCTGAAGTCAGAGCAAACACTGGTTAGTTACTCCCACAAGCTTTATTAATCTACTGCCCTATTTTCCTATCATATTTTGCAGGCAGGACAGCGTTGTAGATCAAAGGTTTTGCAGATGGGTTGGTGTTCACAATTCTCTTTTGGTAGCATGCAGAGTAGCTTCTTTTACCAAGACACTAGAACACTGGGGTGCAGTTTCTAGGTAGGAAACAACTCTACTTTTCCATATTCAAGGAATTGTATGGGTGTTTTCTTCAGCAATGGGGCTTTGCTTTCAGTTCAAAGAAAGCAGCCTATTATCTTGACAGTAGCCTGAATTGATTGGAGATACCCAATTGATTGGGGATACTTTGGCCAACAACTCAATTGGATACAGCTCAAGTGCCAGTACTAGACCCTTCTTTTGGTGACCAGAGACAGCCTGTTGGGACTCTGTCTCAGTTATTTGAAAACTTCATTAGGATAGCCAACATATATATGTATATATATATATATACATATATATATATATTTTGCCTTCATATATTTTAAGATGTTTCCACTGAACTAAGTGTCCATACTATTCTTGAAATGCCAATCAATTCTAGCTGTTGCTCCCTTCATTCCCTTCCTCCCTCTACCCCATCTTTTCCCCTCACCACATGATCCTCCATTTCCAGTATCCCTGCCACCAGTCATATGCCCTTCTAATACAAAGCAGCCTAGAAATACTACCTAGAAATGGCAGCACGAAAAATTTTCTATTCCCAGGGAGTCACCTGGATTTTGTCAAATTGACAGATGATGTCAACTCATGATAGTAGCTTAATCATAGAGAATATACTAAGAATAATCAAGGTCCTGGACTCAATGACAACTGGGAAAAAGGAAAAAATAATGTTTATAAAGTTAATACATGATAACAACATGGCTCTATGTGTTAAGGTACTTGCTGCCAAGCCTAATACCTTGGTTCAATATCCAGTTCAGAATCCCTATACTATTAAGTATTCACAAATATATGTACATACACACAGGCACACACACTAAATAAAAAGCTTTAATTTAAAAGTGTAGAAAATGTTTTGAAACAAAACTAACAATATTAGAAGCATTTCAGTTCTGGCTTCTTCTTGGTACAATCAACATAGGCATGATATTTGATATTTTGTTTAGAAACATATTCCATGGTCTAGTTAACAGTCATTAAAAGTCTTATTAATAGTTCTTACTGTTTGAGTCTAAGTTTTGTTGACATTTAAATGAATATATTTATATAGTTTTTTTACATATTTTGCTTTTCTATAAGTTTTTCTCAACAATAACTATAAAATTCAGATAGTATAGAAATATGTTTCTCTGTATATCCATAAACTATCTGTTAAAGGTCACATTTGGCTTGCAGTGAGAATTTAATATTGAAATTACAAGTGGTCTGAGCTGAAGGATACCTGCTCCTTATTTACCACCATTATGATTTTCATATTTATCATCTACACACTTTCTCTTCTACTATTTTTGGTATTAAGTTATTAAATGTGTTGTTGAAGTATTCAAAATTCCCTTACACTCTTTGTTCTACAATTTCTAGCAAATATCATTTTTCCCCATGATTGAATCTTATTGGATTTGGATGAAGCCTTTAATGTATGGTGCTACTTTAATAGCGATTCTTTTAATGAACGCTTTCTTTCCTGTTCTTCTATGCAACAGCTTTTAATTTAAGATTTTATAGTTAATTATTTCTTCCATCTGGGGAGTCTAATTAAAAATAATAAGAATAAGGCTTTGCTTTAAAATAATTTACTAAGTTGCTTTTTCTGGAAAGTCTTTGAGTGCTTGTCTGGATATTTGCAGGGGTTTGAATGAAAGCGCCTTCCATAGGCTGAGATACTTGAACACTTGACCCAAGTCTGATGCTTAGCAGTGTGGCACTGATAGACAGGAAGAGAGGAAGTCATTGCTAGTGGCTTTGGGAGTGTGTAATCTTCCCTCACCTTCCTTTCACTCTTCTGCTTCATGCTCTGCTCTGAAGATGAGAGCTCTCTCTCTCTCTCTCTCATATATATATGAGAGCTCTCTATATATAACTATCTATTCCACTTTGAATGTCTAATACTTATTGTCATGCCTCCTAACCATGATCTGAATTTTTATCACTCCGGTACCACAGCCAAAATAAACTCTTCCACCTGTAAGTTACCTACATTATGATATTTCATTACAGCATTATAAAAGCAACAATACCATATTACTTTAGACTTTTCTTTTCTCTAATGACGATTACTGATATGAACTCTCCCCAGAGTAAGAACACCAAAAATCTTACATTTATTAAGAGAAATACAAAACTCTTTTTGATGCCAGAAAAATAAATCAGCCTCCTTTAATTGGCCCCATAGCAACACATTTTTTTCTGATCTTCTCTCATTAGCAAAGGAAAGCACATTATTTATTTAAATAGAAAGGCACATTATTATCGACTTTTGCATGTTTCAACAACAATGAATCGTTAATATTTCCTGGTTGTACCGGTTATTTCATATTCTGCATTTTGCTCATATGGTTTGTTTCTACAGAATGCTTCACCTGTTTTATGGAGTTTATAATTATATCATTGCAACCACAATGATTGAACTTATAGTCAGTATCAATGGACCACTTAATCCTTTCCTTCTGTTTCTATAAAGTGTAAAATTATCTTTCTGCGTAGAACTAATCATGCAGAACATGGCTCCCTGCCATGGTCAGTTACACAGCCACTGAAGTTTATGGCCTTCTTTGCAGATGGAGAACAGTTGTTTCCATGAGAGACTACTCCATCACTGCATCAGAAAACATTCTTGTCTTCCTATTGCCAACTACTATTGCGATTTAGTGAAAAACTTTTAAGATTAATCAAAGAAAACAAATGAGTCCTAAGTAATGTTACCAAAATATGACAATTTACGTTTTTGGCATAAATTGGGAATTCAAAATCAAAGATGTTAATATGCTTTCTATTGTGGAAATTAGAGGAGAGGGTTCTGCAGGAGAAGGTGCAGCAGTGTGTCCTTGTGTGGACATGAGTCTCAAGAGAGATCGAATCTTTGCTAATTTGCTTTCAAAAGTACTTCTCTTTTAAGGTCAAGGCATGCCATATATATGTTTTAATGTTTTTAATATATTATTTTCAAATGTGTATTTGTACGTATGTGGGAGGTACACATGCTCAGGCAGTGGATGTAGGGAACAGAAGGTAGCTTGGAACTGTCTGTTCTCTGCTTCCACCTTTTGGGTCTTGAGTCTCAAACTCAGCTCATCATTAGGCTAGATCACATGCTCCTTTAGTCGTTGAACCATCTCTGCAGCCTTGTATCAGCCCTTGTGCTTTATACCTTGTCGTTCCATCATGTGTGTTGTCATAGTAACTCTACATGTTGCTCAGCAGAAATGAAAGAATAAATATCACTGGTATAATTAATTTTAGTAATATATTAACTATTTAGTTTATGTTAAATATGCCACATTAAGCTACAAATGAAAATTGGACAAAAGTTTATGGAATTATTTTACTCTTTCTGAATGACCATTAGTTTTCCTTAAAGTATGTGGAGAAGGCTGCAGAGTTAGCTCCATTTTTAATAGACTTGCTGCACTTGCAGAGGACCCAAGTTTGTTTCCTAGTGCCTATACTGGATGGTTCACAACCGCCTGTAATTTAGTTCAAAGGGACACAAGTCCCTCTTCTGAACTTTGCAGGCACCTAGGTACATTTAGTAAATAACTACATACATGTAAGTCTTTAAAAATACGTGAAATCAGATATTTTATTTATCTACTTTTTATTGTTGATTGTTATTAGTTACATTTTATTAACTCTGTATCCCAGCTGTATTCTGCTCCCTTATTCCTTCCCAATCCCACCCTTTCTCCCTCAGCTTCTCCCTGCCCCTTTCCAAGTCCACTGATTGGGGAGGACCTCCTCCCCTTTCCTCTGGCCCTGTTTTATCAGGTATCTTCAGGGCTGGCTGCAAAGTCCTCCTCTGTGGCCTAGCAGGGCTGCTCCTCCCTTTGGGGGTGAGGAGGTCAAAGAGCCTGCCATTGAGTTCCTGTCAGAGATAGTCCCTGTTCCCTTTACTATGGGGAACCAATTGGTTATTGAGCTACCACGAGCTTCGTCCGAGTAAAGGTTCTAGGTTATATCCATTCATGGTCCTTGATTGGAGAAACAGTTTCAGAAAAAAACCCTGTGCCCAGATATATTTGGTCCTTGTGGGGCTCCTATCCTTTCCTTGTCATACTAACTTCCCTTCTGCCGAAGGTTTGGTTATGAGTCTTAGTATCTGTTTTGAGACGCTGCTTGGTAGGGTCTTTCAGGTGCCTTCTGCGGTAGACTCCTGTCATATGTCCTATGCACATCTCATTTGTCTTTCTAAGTGAGGATTGATCATCTTACCTCGTGTCTGCTTTCTTGTTTATCTCCTTTAGGTGTATAGGTTTCATTATGTTTATCATATCTTGTAGGTCTGTATAAGCGAGTATATACCATGTTTGTCTTTCTCCTTCTGGGATACTTCACTCAGAATGATCTTTTCTAGGTCCCACCATTTGCCTGCAAATTTCATGATTTCCTTTATAAGTAAGATGATACTAGACGATGAGTGAGTTAGAAATTTCAGTACAACAGTAGAGTGTCATAAAAGCAGTAAAAATTCTTGAATTTATCTAGTATACATGAATCAGTTAGTAAATATAAAATTTGTGCGAATATGTATTTTATGTCAATCATACAAAGATTATATAAATTTGATACTGCAATATTTGTTTTTTGTGTAATGTAATATGAACTGACAGGGATACAAAGAAAAGATTGCTTTCTGTTTTATGACCAATTTTCTTGGTTCTTTTGATTCTTTTTAACGTCATTGTAAAGCAGTATCCGTGTTCTAATTTCACCATTTGCTTGCCAAGTTATGCTTCTCTCAGTGCTATTGAGGTTCAAAGTCAGTTCAAGTTTAATATTCTAATATGTGTCAGTCAATTAGTTCAGCTCCAACAATAAGATAGATGTTCACTTCCAAATATATATCTGTGTCATTCTTTCCCCTAGCACTTCATCACACACACAAACAACACAAACATTATGCATACAGACATACATTAATATATTATATCAACTTGTGTATATGTTGTTCAATCAATTTGATTTTTCTTTTCAGTTTTTGTTTATTAAACTGAACAATCAAATACCAGATAGATAGATAGATAGATAGATAGATAGATAGATAGATA
This sequence comes from Meriones unguiculatus, assembly GCF_030254825.1. Lineage (NCBI taxonomy): Eukaryota > Metazoa > Chordata > Mammalia > Rodentia > Muridae > Meriones > Meriones unguiculatus. The sequence goes on from NC_083363.1 coordinate 52,070,336, forward strand.
GATAGATACACACACATATTAGGATGCTGTTATAACCATGTATATTTTATTAGCTATGCAATGAACATCTATCTAGCAACACAATTAATGTTAACTTTATTTCCTTACAGAACTTAAGCTGCTACTTTACTGATAAATATGAGTAAGTGTGAATTTAAAACATCAGGTTCATATTTCAAGTTTGAAATCATCTCAGGAAATTCAATGTATTGACTTTAGACAGATGAAACTTCTGACAAATGCATTAGGTTGGATCATGTCATGGTAACTAAATCATTCTATCTGAAACACACACACATACCTTTCAGAAATCTACAACAAAAGAACACGTTTCACTCTCATCATTTGACAACTGAGATTCTTTCCCTTGCCCTCCTTTATTCATCCTTGTAGGGTGATAATGAATGTCCTGTAGGGAATCATGTTTTCCCAGAACTAGAGTTCATTGTTGGACTTCGGACCTTCACAGCTCAAAGGAAGGAATGTTTACTACTTGCGTTTATCACTTGATAGACACAACAGTATAAAAGTAAAGCTGTTTTATATAGTCATACTTTTTTTCAGAGGTAAAGATATACCCTCTGAATACAACAACTTTACTGAATATGCATAAGTCGTCGATTCAATGGAAAAACTGTCAATATTAACAAACATTATAATACTGTAAAACATTAATATATACCAATTTGGTAATATTAAAACTGTAGTAAGAGATTACATTTTAGATATATTTTATTTACTTAGTGATCAAGAAATATGTATGAAAAAAAATAAAAACACAACTATTTTGCCTAAGATAGCTGTGACAATCTAGGTAATGATACAGGAGACAATTGCTATGTTGGAAATAGGGCTATTTGAAAAAGTAATTTAACAAAGATACCTAATCACATAAAGAGCTTTGAATCATTAAACTGCCCCATTTAAAACTTTACACAAGCTAAGAAAACAGTCTTATTATAAGAAACAATTTCTGCATTAGTGAACATTTACCCATTTAATCACTAAGAATGATTACTTTTTCTTCTCGAGCAGCATTTTAAAGTTCTATAAATGGCTTATTTTTCAAGTTTATAAGAGCCAAGAAAACTGTTTTTATAAGTAATGATTTGTTACATTAATCAGTATTTACCCATTTAATCATTCTGACTACATACACAATAACAGCATTTTCAAATACTGTACCAATCAAGAAATTGATGCGCCACAATAGATGACCAAGAAAAAAGACAATGGAGTCAGGCCAGCGGCATTTATGAAGTGTGAGCTTCAGTATCATAGTGTAATTATTATGTATTAGAGTTTTGATATTATAACAATTTAAAATAAAATCTTTCTGTTGCTGCACCAAAAGGAGATCAACAGAGCCATAAAAACTGATACCAGAGGGGTCCTAAAGAAAATGATACCTCAAGCAAGGAAAATGCATGCAGAGTACCTAAAACCCTGGCTCAGATGTAGCCCATAGACTCAGTTGCAGGCTTTCTGATCATCTCTCCATGGGGGTGCAGCCTTGCCAATCCACAGATGAACAATGCAACCAGTCCTGATGAGACCGGATAGGCTAGGGACAGATGGAAGGGGAGGAGGACCTTCCCTATCAGTGGACTAGGGAAAGGACATAGGAGAAAAGAGGGAGGGTAGGTGGGTTTGGGAGGAGATGAGGGAGGGGCCAAAGCCAAGATACAAATGGAGTAAATTGTAAATAATAATAATAATAATAAATTAAAAATAAAGTGAAAAATAAAAATCTTACTTTGTGGTACTTATTTAATATAAGTAAATTAAAATTTAAATTTATTTTATTTTTCTTTTTATTGTTTTCTATGTATTACATTTAAAAATTTATTAATTATTAATTACAGTTCATTCACTTGGTGTCACAGCTGCAACCCCCTCCCTTATCTCCTCCCTAGCCCACCTTCCCTGACTCTTCTCCCTGTATGCCCCTCCCCTAACACACTGATAGGAGAACCTCTTACCCTTCTATCTGACCCTAGTCTATAAGGTCTCATCTGGATTGGTTGCTTAGTCTTTTTGAGATTACAGTGTGTTATCATCTCCTTCTTTCCTTACCTCCCTCCAAACCCTAGTATTTATCTACTCTTGCTCTTTTTCCAGCTCATGGCCTCTGGCATTAGATGTCATGCATATATGTATGTGTTTATTCTTAAAGATGTGCGTACAACCTTCTCAGTTGACATAATATCATATATCTTATGTTCAGCATGATTTTAGATAGTTGCATGGCCATTTGAATAATTATGGAGACTAATATTTGAGTCATAGTTATGAGGACATACGGAACTTATTATTCTTAACCCAGGTAGATTGTTGTTATTAAAGCAATTAGAAGAAAGCTTGATTGGTATAGCAATTACCAAAGGAACTGACAGATGTTAATGACTCAGTTCCTTTTCTTCCTGACTTAATTGTTTTTTTTTTCTTCCTAAATTAGTGTATGGTTTTTCAATGGAAACAAGAAATACCAATTACTGTAGAGTATTAAAGCAGAATATAGAGAACTATTTTGTCTCCAGGGATCAAACATCTTTCTCATTCCTGTTTTTTCAAGGTCTAAGTAAATAATATGCACAAAATGAAAGTTTATAGTCAATGTTACTCAAAGAACTTATAAGTTTTTAAAATGTATTTGTAAATATATTTATGTAAGATTAAAAATTACAAATGTACTAGAGATAATCTTAAACATATCATAAAGTTCCCCATTTTCTTAAAATATCTTCAGATGTTACAAAGAGAATCCTTTGTAAAGTAAGTAGCATTGTATTTATGCTCTTGGCTCATATTTATTAGAAATTGTACTCATCTTCATTTATAGCAGAGACAAGACAGAGGTTCTTTTTTTCGTTATTATTATTATTTACAGTTTATTCATTTTTTATTCCTGGCTGTAGCTGCCTCCCTCATCTCCTCTTGGTTCCAAAACGTCCTTCCTCTTTCCTCCCTATATGCCACCTCTAGTCCACTGATAGGGGAGGTCCTCCTCCCTTACTATCTGACCCTAGATTATCAGGTCTCATCAGGACTGTCTGGATATTCTTTCTTTGTGGCCTAGTAAAGCCACCTCGTCAGGGTGAGCCAATCTAAGAGCAGGCAACCAAGTTCATCTCAGTGACTACCCCTGAGTTTATCCATGGCAGTGAATCAAAGTGGAAAGAATAACACAAAGCAGTTTGAACATAAAGACAGCAAAGATGTTCCTATAGGTGTACTTTAAAAAAATTATTCTATGTACGTTTCTTATATCTTCTTCTCCCTATTCAACCTCTATCTCTTCCAACACTCTAACATCAGGTAAGAGAAAGAAAGTGTTATTGGGGAGGAGGCGCAGTTCTTTCTTAGCTCCTTCCTGCTGGAGACATCATTTCCCATTTCCGGAGATCTCCATCTTCTTGTTTCACAACAGCAACAAGGGCAGCAAGGGAGAGCATCCTTGTACTTTCTCCCATCTCCACTCTCTGGCCTCTAGCATTTATTCTCTCTCCAGAGTTCTCAGATTCAAACTCTGCATCTGACAGAGTTCCCCTTAGAGCACCCATGAGGCGAATAGTGTGAATCAGTCCCGCACCCCTCACCGGAACCAAAAAAAAAAAAACATATTTATATCCACAATACAGTACCAAAAATTTTAATTTATTAGAAAGTCTTAAAAAAAGAGAGAAAATTTTGCTGTGTATTTATTAGTCTACATTTTTAGAAGTTAATTGTTTTGTATGAATTTACATGTAAATAAATCTCTATATATTTAATCATATTTTTTAAAATATATGAACTTTCAGGGTACACAATTAATTTCTGTAGGTATGTTCACAAATGTTTGCTTCATTTATCACTCCACTCCTACTATAGAGCCATCTGTTTATCAAACTGAAGGTTTCATCATTTTGAGTATATCTGGCAATTAAGAGTTGATGGGTACTTGTATTTTTCTAATGTTCTTATATCTTTTCTTTACTACATGAATAAGAAATCACTTTCTGATTACAAAAGTATCTTATACCTCAAGTGCAAAATAGAATAAGGCTGAATAAAATTAATTAAATAAATAATTGATAAGTAATAAATTAATAAAATTAAATAAATTCACTACTTTAAGCAATATGTTACACAGGTATACACTCATTGTCCCTCCTTGTGCAAGGAAAATAAGATTTAAAAAGCTGGAGATACTTCTCTCATGAGGCTGTTTGTTTGAAAGAAATTATATGACAAATACAAATGGGAACAAATAGTTTATGGAAACCAAGTTTAGAAAAAAAGTTATTAAAAGCAAAAAACAACGACAAAAAAATGCACAGGAAATTGGTATATCAATTTGGAAGTCAGAAAAGTCTTCTAAGAGAGCATTACCACTGATATGCAGTAGAGAATGAAATGGTGACATATAATTTGAATATAAAAGATTCTAGACAGAAAGAACTCTGTGTGTGTGTGTTTATGTGTGTTTAATAAAACATAATGCATAGGAAGAGGAAAGTACTCTACAAGTTGACTGACACTAAAACATTAAGAATGAATCCAAGGTTTATGGGAAAGGTCAGTGTAAATCCCAGAAAAGCATTCTGACTCTTATTCTGAAAGTGTTATGGCATCATTGGAGAGCTTAACATATCTAAAAACAGACTGTGAGTTACCTTTCCATGTTATCATGTCTATTAATATTTTTCACAGGTGACCTCCTAGTACTTTTCCTCTTACAATTTTCTTTTTCCATCCACCCCTTCAGTGGTGATCCATGAGCCAAAGTCACAGGATTTGTGGTGTCGAGTTATCTTTTGGGGTAGAACTTCTCATGATCCATAGTATCCAGTTGTGGTTTTTTATAAAGATCTTAATTTAGTATAAAAATTAAAAGACTTGATTTTTGAGGAGTGATAAATAAAGTTATCTGTAGTGAGATAAAGCTAAAAATGTAGTAAGAAAGTAGGCTGGTCTAGCAAAGTGCCAGCAGAGGATTGTTTTATGAGGTCCACAATTTCATTAGCTCCAGCAAGGCAGCTAAATTGCCACTACCAAGAAGAATTTTCTTACTTTTGAATGGGCCATAAGTTCAATTAAACAGATATTGATAGTCAACAATAAATGAACGGCATTATTGCATTGTATATGCATAGATTGCAAAGCTGGACATTGTCATGTTTCACAGGTGTTACGACAGTATAAGAGTGTTTAAATATCTCCATACCTTGGCAGCTTTCGCAGTATGTTGTGGAACCAGAGACCCCAAAAAGGGGTTTTCTTTTTATTTTTCTTTTTTAATTACACTTTATTCACTTTGTATCCCCCCTATGGTTCCCTCCCTCCTCCCTTCCCAATCCCTCCCTTCCTCCACTCTCTGCATGCATGCCCCTCCCCAAGTCCACTGATAGGGGAGGTCTTCTTTTCCTTCCTTCTGATCCTAGTCAATTAGGTCTCATCAGGAGTGGCTGTCTTGTTTTCTTCTGTGGCCTGGTAATGCTGCTTCCCCCTCAGGGGGAGGTAATTAAAGAGGAGGCCAATCAGTTCATGTCAGAGACAGTCCCTGTTCCTATTACAATGGAACCCACTTGGACACTGAACTGCCATGGGCTACATCTGTGCAGGGGTCTTAGGTTATCTCCATGCATAGTCCTTGGTTGGAATAGCAATCTCAGGAAAGAACCCTGTGCTCAGATTTTTTTGGTTCTGTTACTCTCTTTGTGGAGTTCCTGTCCTCTCCAGATCTTACTGTTCCCCACTTCTTTCCTAAGATTCCCTGCACTCTTCCCAAAGGTTGCCCCTAAGTCTCAGCATTTGCAGGGCAGAGCTTTTCAGAGGTCCTCTGTGTCAGGCTCCTGACTTGTTCCCTCTTTTCTCCTTCTTCTGATGTCCAGCCTCTTTGCCTTTCTGGATAGGAATTGAGCATTTTAGCAAGAGGCCTCCCTCTTGATTAGTTTCTTTAAAAGAGGGGTTTTCAAGTCAGATCTTGTTCCATGAAGGCAATCAAGGACTATATCAATAATCTATAATGCTTTAGGAGTCATTTGGATTACTCCTACAAACCATTTAAATGAATATTTCTAGTGCCTGGTCCTAGGTTTTTGTTAGTTTACGGTGTTTGCTAGGACCATTGTCCACCCAAGAGTGTTAATTTCTCTATATATGTATATATAGTATATGATCTTAAATAAGCATAAAATAATATTTAATTCGAAGTTTCTCGTGCCTTTGAAGACTCAGTGTTGCCATGTAATGTTTTGCTGCAAGGTAGGCACGAGATATTTGGCTAGAGACTGGCTTGTCAGAGGGCACGTTATGTTTCGTTGTGAGCTCTCTTGTCTGAAGAGCATGAGTTTTGCCAGCTGAGAAGATCCATGGGAGGACTTTGAGGAGAGGATATATATCTAGAGGCCCATGCACAGTGAGGCTTCACTTTTTGGATTGACATCACTGCACTGATCTTCATGCTTTGACACTTGACTTCACCGAGAGAAACATTCCGGAGAACTTCTCAATGCAATCCTACTGAGTCAGCAAGCAGCTTTCACTGACTTGTCATGCTGATTCGTGTTCCTGTTTGGGATTGGCCTTTGGACTTGACTGCTTGTGTCCTGACCACTGAGTTTGGTAATCCCCTAAAGACCTATCACCCCCAACAGGAAAGAGTATATAAAAAAAGTATACAGCCCTTTCCCCTACTAATCTCCTATCTAAGGTTGGCAGTTAGAAGGGAGATAAAGGTGTTTAAGAACCCTAAATAAAATAGGTTTGGTGAAAAATCTAAGCCAACAAAATATCATTTCTTGAAGCTTTATCAAACAGCCTTGGTGGTGATTTTTGCTTATCTTCTTCTTTCTGTGTTGATGCTCTCCGATTTCTCTAGTTCTATGTTATTCTGGTTCCTACCACATAACACCTGTATCCTTCTATGTCCCTTCTAATCATCCCTCCACCATCCCTCCACCACCTATTGTCCCTTTATACTTTCTAGGTTTATGGGTTTACTCCATTCAAGTAGTTCCACCCCAAGAAAAATAAGTATTGACAATTACTCTCTATGGTATAAGGAGAAATAGCTTTCCTGGGATTAAGACCCCATCAAACCATTTACACAAAATGAAGAATGGACTGCTTTTAGGGCTGTATTTATTTTTATATATTTAATATAGTTGAGTATGTTTTTGTGTACATACACACACGTAACAACACCAAATTAAGATAGGCTATAAACTTGAAAGTGAAGTTGTTGAGTTTCTGTGGATGGTACAGGGAGAGAGGAAATTATGTAATTCTATTTTAATTAAAACATATTAAAATAAGATAAGATAATAAAATCCAAGCCTGACAAGATGGCCCAGCACAGGAAAGGTGCCCATTCTATGAGCCTGATGTCAGAATTCCATCCCTGGAGCCCACCTAGTGTAAGAAGGAGAGAACTAACTTCACAGATTTACCTTCTGACAAACAAATACATATCCCAATGCAAATGTGCACCACGCATGCACAGCATACAGTCATACATACACAATAAGAGGAAGACATACGTGTATTTAGTTATATATAAGATTACTATAGAGTGGATCATAACTATAGAGTGTCCTTTAGGAAAATGAACATTTTAAATTACTTGTGCCCACAAAAATAAGCCTGTTGTATCTCTGACTGACTTTAGAAGAATAATGAAAAAAAAATCTGTAGCTTAACTTGTATCGTGCCTTAAAATACTCTAAATCAGCATTGGACTAAAGAGGCTGGAGAACATCTATCTCTGTCCTTCATTTTAGCAAGGACAGTTAAAAACTAGAGATAGGTTTATATTATTTTTTTAAATTTTATTTTTCTTATTAGTTACATTTTATTAACTCTGTATCCCAGCTGTATCCCGCTCCCTCATTCCCTCCCCAACCTCATACTCCCTCCCTGGTCTCCTCCCTGCCCCTTTCCAAGTCCACTGATAGGGGAGGACCTCCTCCCCTTTCATTTGACCCTGTTTTATCAGGTATAACGTCACTGCCAAAAATTGTAAATTTGGGGCTTAGTAAATTTGTTCATTTTATTCTTTGTTGTTGTTGTTTATCCAGGGCTGAGAAATGAATCCTGGCTTGGATCCTCACTGGGCAATCATCGTCACAAAGAGCTATAGAGCTAGAACTCCAACCTCCTGTGTTCACTCTAAGACCTTGAGACAAAATAAACTCTTTCTTTATAAATAAGTAAGTGATAGATGATAGATCTATAGGAAAAGGTGATAGGTAGTTAGTGAGATAGATTGATAGATGCACATACAGTCAACATCCATGATGTTAGAAATATTTATTGGATAATTATTATTTTCCTAACCTATACCAAAACACATACAGACCCTGTCACACAGTCCCTGAATTTAAGAAGTATGCAAAGTTACAAAAAAAAAAAAAAAAAGACTGGATGAAGAAAGAAAAAAAGAGAGAAAATAAGAATGAAAAAAAAGAAGAGTCAAAAGAAGAACAAAGGAAAGAAAACTAATGAGACAAAAACAATCAAACTAAAACAAAATAACCTCACAATCTGTTTTTTGCTGACCACCTACTCTGATTAATATTTTTATAATTAACAGTTATGCAACATATGGAAAAATTGTTTTTTTCTTTTTCAGAGGTAAAAATTGCGAATATCTTCTTAGTTATGTGTGTCCAATATTTTCACTTTACCTTCTCAGTTGTATTTTATTTTTATTTTGAGAAACAGAGATGAGAAGGTGGAGGGAGAACATGAGTGTGGGTGGATGGGAAGGTCAGAGGGAACTGAAGAAGTCAAGAAGAGAAAAAATATGATCAGTAAACATTATCTAAAAAAAATTAATAAGAACAAGGTGAAGAAGGAAGCCTGCAAGCTTGTGAGGGGAATAAGAGGTTTAAAACAAAACAAATGCATTGTCTAGTTGAGAAATAGTTCAGAGAAAATAAAAGAGCTATAGATGTGGTTGAAGTCATGACAGAGATTGAACTGAGGAGCATGTGACATGACAGTATTTTTTAATTACTTTTTTATCTTTTTATTTTATTTTCATTGTTATCACTTATTACAATTTATTCATTTTGTATCCTGGCTGTGGCCCCATCCCTTTTCTTCTCCCAATCCCATTCTTCTGCCCATATGCCCCTCCCCTAATCCACTGATAGGGGACGTCCTCCTCCCCTTCTATCTGACCCTAGCTTATCAGGTTTCATCAGGACTGGCTGCATGGTCTTCCTCTGTGGCCTGGTAAGGATGCACCCACAAGGGGGAGGTGATCAAAAAGTCTGCCACTGAGACTATGGGCTACATCTGATCCAGGGTTTTAGGTCCTTTCCATCCATTGTTTTTGGTTGGGGTATCATACTTTTCCAGGCCTCCCGGGCTGAGGTTTTTTGTTGTTTGTTTTTGACTCTGTTGGCCTCTTTTTGGAGCTCCTGTCCCCTCCAGATCTTTCTGTCTCCCCCTTCTTTCATAGGATTCCCTGCACTCTGCCCAAATTTTGGCTATGAGTTTCAGCCTCTGCTTCCATACCTTGATCAGTAGAGTCTTTCAGAGGCCCTCAGGGGTAGGCTCCTGTCCTGTTCCGTGTCTTCTCCTACTTCTGATGTTTATTGCCTGTAACCTTCTGAATGAGGATTGAGCATCTTCCCTAGGTTCTTCCTTGTTGTTTAGACTCTTTAGGAGTATAGATTTTAGTGTGTTTATCTCATTTACACAATAGAATACCACTCAGCTATCAAAAACAAGGAAATCATGGAATTTTCAGACAAATGGACAGACTCAGTATTTTTGCAATAGATTGATTAAATAAAATAAGCCCAACTTTTTAAATATTTATAGAAATTCAATGCCAATTTTAATATATTAGATTAGTACTGTTCTGTATACATTTTAATATTAGTTGACACAGAAACTTTTCATTTTCATAAGGTCTCATTTATTCATTGTTGATTTTAGAGCCTGTACTGTTGGTGTTTTGTTCAGGAAGTTGCCTCCTGTACCAATGAGGCCAAGTCTCTTTCCCACTATTTCATCTAACAGATTTAGTGTGTCCAGTTTTATGTTGAGGTCTTTGATCCACAATGACTTTAACTTTGTGCAGTATTTTTCTGCATGTAGACATCCAGTTACACAAGCACCATTTGTTTAAGATGCTGTCTTTTTCCATTGTATGGGTTTGGTTTCTTTGTCAAAAATTAAGGTTCCATAGGTGAGTGGGTTTATTTCTGAGTCTTTGATACAATTCCATTGATCTACCATTCTGATTCTATACCAACACCATGCCATTTTTATTACTATTGCTCTATAGTGCAGCTTGAGATCTAGGATTGAGATACCTCCAGAAGAATGTTTTTTATTGTATAGGATTGTTTTGCTATTCTGGGTTTTTTGTTTTTCTACATAAAATTGAGAGTTGTTTTTTAAAGTCTGTAAAAAGTTGTGTGGGTATTCTGAAGGGAATTGCATTGAATTTACAAATGATTTTTAGGAAAGATGGCCATTTTCATTATGTAAATCTTACCAATCCATGAGCATGGGATATCTTTCCATCTTCTGATTTCTTCTTTAATTTCTTTCTTCAGAGACTTGAATTTTTTTCATACAAGTCTTTCACTTGCTTGATTAGAGTCACATCAAAGTATTTTATGTCATTTTGTGGCTTTTGTAAGGGACCTCATGTAACTGAAAAACTTCTGTAAAGCAAAGGGCACTGTCATCAGAACAAAAAGACATCCTACAGACTGGGAAAATATCTAAAGCAACTTACATCTGACAGAGGACTATTATCCAGAATATATAAAGAACTGAAAAGTTAAACACCAACAAACTAAGTAATCCAATTAAAAAATGTGCACAAAGATAAACAGAGATTTCTCAACAGAGGAATATTAAATGGCAAAGGAACAATTACAGAAACACTCATCATCTGTAGTCTTTCAGGAAATGCAAATTAATACAACCCTGAGATTACATCTTATACCCATCAGAATGGCTAAGTTAAAAAATTTAAGAAATGGTGCATGCTGGAGAGGTTGTGAAGAAAGGGGAACCCTCCTCCATTGCTGAGGGGAAGGTAACCTTTTACAACCACTTTGGAAATCAATCTGGCACTTTCTCAGAAAATTAAGAATAGTGCTACTTCAAGATCCAGCTAAACAACTCCTAGGCATATACCCAAAAGATGCATCATAATTCAATAAGGACATTTGCTCAGCTATGTTCATAACAGCTTTATGTGTAATAGACAGAATCTGGAAGCAATTTATATGTCCCTCAGTGGAGGAATGGATACAGAAAGTATGGTACATTTACACAATGGAATACTACTCAGCAATTAAAAACAAGGAAATTGTGAAATTTGCAGGCAAATGGTGGGAACTAGAAAAGATCATCCTGAGTGAGGTAACCAGATGCAAAAAGACACATGTGTGGTATATACTCACTTATAAGACGATATTAGACATATAATATAGAATAAACATACTAAAATCTATAGTCCTAAAGAAGCCAAACAACAAGGAGGAACCTAGGGAAGATCCTTAATCCTCATTCAGATGGGCAAATAAGATTGACATCAGAAGTAGAAGACAAGACAGGAAAAAGGCAGTAGCCTTTCACAGAGGACCTCTGAAAGATTCTACCCTACAGGGTATCGAAGGAGATTATGAGACTCATAGCCAAACTTTGGGCAGAGTGCCAGAATCCTTATGGAAGAAGAGGAAGATAAAAAGTCCTGGAGGAGACAGGAACTCTACAAGGATAACACAAGAGCCAAAAATCCTGAGTCCAGGAGGGCTTGCAGAGACAGGTACTCCAACCAAGGTCATGCATGGGTAGGACCTAGACCCCCTGTTCAGAGCAAGCCCATAGGCTACTCAGTTTCCATTGGGTTTCCTTGTAAGGGTCTGTAAGCCTTGTAAGGCTACCTCTGACATTAACTCAATGGCAGGCTCTCTGATCACCTCCTTCTTGGGGATGCAGCCTTGCCAGGCCACAGGGGAAGATGATGCAACCGGTCTTGATGAGTCCTGAGAGATCAGGGTCAGATAGAAGGGGAGGAGGACCTCCACTATCAGGGGACTAGGGAAAGGGCTTAGGGGGAGAAGAGAGAAGGTGGGTGGCACTGGGAGGAGATGAGGGAGGGGCTGCAGTAGGGATACTAAGGGAATAAATTGAAATAAATAAAGAAAGAAAGAAAGAACGTTTTTTAAAAAGGAAATGCAAAAACATATTAGTTTACACAAATTGTGTCCACCTTCAAACAATATAGTACAATAATTATTTTACTATATTTCCTGTGACACCAATATTTTGCAACCAGAGATTGTCAGATTGTGAGAAAATTTGTAGATTTCATGTCTGTTCTGAAATAGGGACATGTTTAACTGACAACCACTATCTTTGTAAGATCACCCTCTGAGCTAACAGTGTTGAAATAAACTTACAATTAGCCTCTTAAACAGAAACACATGATCATTTATTTTATTATGATCATAAAATGCCATTCTCTAGAGTTAACAACCCTTAATGACAGAATAGCCGTCAGTTTATTAACTGAATCCCCCACAGAGGTACATTTGGTAAGAGAGCAAAGACTCCTTAGCCTAAGCTAGTGCGGAAAATCTTGAGAGAGGGTGATATGAATGTTGCTTCCCAAATAACACAGCAAAATGAAGCTACTAAGAAAAAAAAAGTATTTGATTAAAAAAAAGTAATCTATTTCCTTGGACTACTTAGGAAATTTATGGATCCTTGGTTTTAATACCTTTCCACAGAAATGATCACTGGAGTCATCCACCCAAAGAGCATCAGACCAGTCCAATACCTTTTTCTCAGAGGCGGGACCTGGGATATCAACCCGCATGCAATCAGACATGCTCTTCTTTCTCTGGGTCCAAAGCGGCTGACCCTGAGTGCAATGCTTAGCCTCGCATCCTGAGTGTAACATTTTAGCTTTTTATGGTATCCAACCATGCTTGGGGAGAATGTCCTGCTTCAATGGCTGTAAAGGCCTGAATGATCATGGCTGCATCACACTGTTGTGAGACTCTAATCTTGCATATATACCACAGGCAAACCAAGGAGACCAACACCAAAAGGCCTGCTAACGCTCCCATGCCCTCCCATTCCTTCAGATGATTCATGGCTGCAGCAATCCATGATGATAATCCTGTGGCTAGTCCTGCGTCCACTCTGGTAGAATTTACTGTGACAATGGCCACTCTCAGCTGCTCCATTGTAGTATCGAATTCTCCAGTCCAATTACCTAAAATATAGCTCAACAATTGTTTAGACAGATTTGCAGCACAGGAAAATGTTATATGCTAGTGACTCAAAGTCCAGCATATTTTCATTGACAGCCAAGTTGAGCGATTTGCCATGGGGTATCAATTTGCTCCTGCACGAGGTCAATCCTCTGATTGAACACCATCAAGCTTCCTTTTAGTTGAGCATTAATTCCTTTATGTACAACTAAGGCATGAGCTACATTGGCTAAATGAACATCGGTACAAAGTCCCAATTTATTTCTAATATCAGAGCTCAGACCTCTACTCTTGCCTGATGCGTCTAAAACAAAAAGGGGGAACTGTAGAGAGCTGCGGAATGCTGTGCCTTAAAGATGGAGCTGGTTTCCTCCTTCCACCTTCCCGATGGTGAGTGCTCTCTGTCTCGAACAATTCCACATTTGGCTAAGGCTGAGGATCTGGCTTGATTCCATGTATGTGGACCTATCTGCATTGCCCACGTGGCATGCCTGGGTTGGCTACCCAGAGGCTATTTAAGCTGTGGCCTGGCTTTCCCCAGGGTCAGATGATTGTTCAAGGTTCCTGAATAAACTGCGTTGAAAAAAAAAAAAAAACATAAAAAAAAGAAAAAAAACCATTTCATTCCTGCTTTACATAAATTAAAATAAATATTTTGGTTCCAGAAAAAAAAAAAAAAAAAGAAATGATCACTGGAGGAGATTTTGAAACAAAAGTGATGATGCTCCACTCCAAATCAGGAAATCATAGCTGTGTTGAGATAGACATATGGACTTAGAACAACTATTAAAAATGGGCTAAATGCTTCCAATATATGCATTGAGAAATAGTTTTCTTGCTAAATGGCAGACCAAATTAGATGCTTCAGTTCTTGATGTTTTTATTATTGATTTCTCTTTGTTTCTCTGTAAGAATGTTTCACATGTCTGACTGTTTCAAGAGATGTATTTTTTGATAGCTAGACATGGGTAGCTAACAGAACTCTGATGATGACAATGTAAGAGCAGATGTATTTCTGTTAAGGAATGGAGAAAATATGAATTCAAATTTCTCCTGGGCAACTCAGCTTTGAGTAAATATAGTCAAATCTGTGGGTAGCAATAAAATAGCGAACACATTTTTTTCACGACATATAGGTTATAAAGTGAAAATTGCTTATGGATAAACCAGTGCTGTGGAATTTTAATCAAAGTAATCTAATTAAATTTAATCATTATCATTTCATGAATCTGTGGTCAAAGCTCATTAGAATGAACTGAGGATCAGAAAACTAAGAATTATTTAACTCATATATGAGACTCCAAATGGCTTGGGTTGTCTATAAATAATCAGAGAAACATCAAACCAATTTTGAATGACAGAATTAAAATTCAGTCATACAATTTTTCTTATAAAAATTTGTCTTAGTAAAGCTTTAAAATATAGACTGTACAACAAAATGACAAAAAAATGAATAAAATTACACATTTTATGTACTGTGAGTTTTGTTATGACTTCTGCTTGTTGTCATTAAGATCTTATTTTGTTTCCTCATGAACTATAATTGAGAGGGAATTTTAAAACCAATCTGAAGAGTTCACATGGGGTGCATTGATTTTATCAGCAGTAAAATTATTTTAATTAACCGATTTTTCTACCAGCCACGTGAAGTGTCTTACACGCCCAATCAATTCTTGCCAATGTGATTGCTCAACAAGGAAGAGATTGTGATTAATTAGAAGGAGCCCCTTCAAGGACAATCGGCCCACAGCGCACAACTTGAGAAAAGAGCTGACGTGCCCTGTTTCTTTCACTCTCATCATCTATGTTAATTATATGTACTATTAGACTTGAGAAAGGAGCTCCTGCCATTTGATAATAAGTTAGGAGGCAAAATAAGACAATGCAAATCACAGAGCAAAAGGAACAGAGATGCATGCTCTCAGAGATGATTGGAAAGCAGGCTACTACTGCTGTTTAGTTATCTAAATCGAACCTAAGGGAATGAAATATCCAAGACAGATAGTGACGTTTTCCACAGTGCACAGTGGTTTCTCCATTTTTGAATTCTTTTCCCATATCAGTCTTTAATTCTACATCATTTTTTACAGTATTGGATCATATATGAATTAGAAGAACTAATGATACTAGTTAAAATATATTCATCATAAATTGGTTTTTAAATTAATGACTACCCAAGGAAATAGAAAATCTAAGCAATTCTACTGAAAACAAAGTATTTTTATATATAGATTTAGAGTTTTTAAGACCTTAAAATATAAAATAAAAATAACTTTAAAAAAAAAACAATGTCATTTAAAGCTTTGTTTATTCTTGGTTCTGTTGCTCTCCTTGTGGAGCTCCTGTCCCCTCCAGGTCTTTCTGTTTTCCCCTTCTTTCATAGGATTCCCTACACTCTACCCAAAGTTTGGCTATGAGTCTCAGCATCTGCTTTGCTATCCTGGAGGAAGTAACCCATGGAAGTTCAATGTCCAAGTGAGTTCCCTAATAAGGGGAACAGGGACCATTTGTGACATGAACTCAGTGGCTGGCTCTTTGATCACCTCCCCCCTGAGGGGCAAGCAGACTTGCCAGGCCAAAGAGGAAGACAATGCAGACAGTCCTGATAGGCTAAGGTCAGGTGGAGGAGGAGGACCTTCCCTATCAGTGGATTTGGAGAGGGGCATGGGAGGAGATGAGGGAGGGAGGGTAGGAGTGGGTCGGAATAAAGGAGGTGACTACAGCTGGGATACCAAGTGAATATACTGTAATTAATATAAAAAATAAAATTAAATTTAAAAATAAAGCTTTCTTTCTTTATATTATACCTAAAAGGTTTCAAAACAAATTTATAATGAAAATTTCCTAACCTTTATTACATAAATGAATAAATGTTAGTAATAAGCATTCAAAAACAAAATAATATAATGACAAATTTTATTTGATGAAACCAACAATAAAATGCACAAAAACATTTTTATAAATGTAGGTAAGTGTTGATTACACTTTCTAAAACAAGGATGTATTTACAAACCAGGGATGCACTTACAGGGTTGTGTATGGAACCACTGATATTAGAACAATTGTAACAATTGTTAGAATCTAACATTCTAACAAATGTTAGAATAATTGTAGTTGTGAAATGAACTTTGGATGTGCCCAGGGTTTGATTAAATGAATTATAAAGTAAAAAGAATGTGACCCACAAAATGTGCTGCATCTTAGTTACAATTTTTTTAATTCTATTTAATTAATGTTCATATTTTTGGAAACCTAGTTTTTTTCTTTGTTTTAGTTTTCTTGTATTGTTTGTTGGTTTGTTTGTTTTGGTTTGGGTGTGGTTTTGTTTAGCTTTTAGTTTGCAATGTGATCTGAAGTTTCATACTGTTAGGAATTTAGAGAAGGATAGTTTCCTTCTTGGCAATAATTACATTTTACTTTTTTTCTAAGCTGGATTTTTTTTCATTTCTGTTACCCTCTTTATTAGTTTAGCAATTTGTAATTGTTTTGTTTTATTTCCTAATTGATTTTATTGACATTGATATCTCATCTCTTGATTTAATCTACCCATAAGCTTACACATGTTTCAACTTACAAGCAATATATTAATGCTTTCTGAAATATCTTTATTTTACTAGCATATCTAATCTACAAAATTATGGGACTCATTTGGACAAGTTTTAGATGCATATGTCTTACTTTGATTATTCTTACCTCTCATTAATTTTTAATAATCATAACAAGACAGCGAAGTTACAATTGAGAACTCCATGATTTCTGATTAGATTACTAGCTTCCTTGCTGTATTCAGGTAATGTGTTAGATTTCAAAATGAACGATGCATATAGAAAAATCTTAGAAAGTTATTTTGGATATTGAGACTATTCCTGATATTTTGAATCTTTTACTTTTCTCCTTTCTATGTCATGCACTTTATAAGATACTTCATTTTTTTTCATTGAAAAAATTAGATATTATAAATGCTTTATTGGTCAAAAAAGAATATCTTTGAATTTATGCTTTCAGAAACACATGTATGTATACAATGTATATTCAATATATCTATCATTTGTCATATCCTCTCAAACCTCCGCTTTCAAGGCTGTATCATTTTTTTATAATCTTTAATCATGTAGAACTAAACATACTTAGTGAGGTCCATGTGCATGAAAATAGTGAATATGGTAGATGTTGGATGAAAACCAGTATGGGGCTATCTCCATAACTGTCCTCAAGTTATAACTACAGAGCAGTATTAAAAACAACTGCATTGTACTAGCATAGAGATAGGCTGGTTGACCAAGAGAATCAAATCAAACACCCAGAAATAAACCCACATACATCGGCACAACTTTTTTTTATTTTGACAAGGGAACTACAATCATACAATGGAAAAAAGATAGCATTTTCAACAAAAGTTGATGGTATAACTGGATGTCTACATGTAGAAAAGTTCAAATAGATCCATATTTATCACCCTGAACAAAACTCAAAGTGGATCAAAGATCTCAAAATAAAACCAGATATACTAAATCTTCTAGAGGAGAACGTGGGTAATAGCCTTGAACTCATCACCACAGAAGAGAATTCCTGAACAGAACATCAACAGCACAGGCTCTAAGATCAACAATCAATAAATGGGATCTCATGAAACTGAAAGGCTTCTATAGTTAAAAGACACCACCAATAGAATGAAATGGCAGTCCAAAGATTGGGAAAAGATCTCCACCATTATTATACCAGACAAAGGGCTAATACCCAGAATATATAAAAAAACCAAGAAATTAAAAACCTGGACTGGAGAGACGACTCAGCAGTGAAGAGCACTGCTTGCTCTTCCAGAAGTAAAATTCTCAGCAGCCACATGCTATCTTACAACCATCTATAATAAGATATGGTGCCTTCTTCTGGCATACAGTTAGAAATGAAGACAGAGTACTCAAATACATAAAAACTAAAATATATAATAAATGAGGTATTAAAAACCATCAAACTAAATAACCCAATTAAAAAATAGGGTACAGAACTAAACAGAATTCTCAACAAAGTCTAAGACCAGAAAGGAGAGGAGAACCTCCCCTATCAGTGGACTTGGGGAGGGGCATGCATGCAGAAAGGGGAGGGAGGGTGGGATCGGGAGGAGAGGAGGGAGGGGCTTATGGGGGGATACAAAATGAATAAAGTGTAATTAATAAAAAATTAAAAAAAAAGAAATTTCGAATGGTGGAGAAGCACTTAAAGAAATGTTCAATGTCCTTAGTCATCAGGAAAAGGTAAATCAGAACAACTCTGAGCTTCCATCTTACACCTGTCAGAATGGCTAAGATCAAAAACTCACATGACAACACATGCTTGAGAGGATGTGGATAAAGGGGAATCCTCCTCCATTGCTGGTGGTATTGCAAACTTGTACAGTCACTTTAGAAATCAAGCTGCCATTTTCTCCAAAAACTGGGAAGAGCATACCTCAAGACACAGCTAGTCCACTCTTGGGTTTAGAGTGGTACGATGCTCCACCATACAACAAGGATGTTTGCTCAACTGTGTTCATTGCAATTTTTTTTTTAAGTTAAATCATTTTATTTGAGGGAAAAACCAGAACCCTGCCATTTTCGCGAATGAGGCGGCGGCTGCGACGACCTCCAAATCCAGTGGAACCTGAGCAGCAGAGCGACAACACGCATGGACACCCGGAGGACCAAGTGTGGCCAGCCCGAACCTGCAATTTATTTTTTTATTTTTTTTGTTCATAGCACCTTTATTCATAATAGCCCAACACTGGAAACAACCTAGATGACCCTCAAACGAAGAGTAAAGATGCTGTGGTACATTTACACAATGGAATACAATTCGGCCATTAAAAACAAGGAAATCATGAAATTTGCAGGCAAATGGGTGCAACTGGGAAAGATTGTCCTGAGTGAGGTAACACAGACCCAGAAAGACACACATGGTATATAAACACTTAGAAGTGGATTTTAGTCATATAGTACAGGATAGACAGACATACTGCAAAGCACAGATTCCAAGAAGATAACTCCGGTGTGTATCTTAGGTTTCCTGATAGGATTTCCTTACCAGGCTACAGGGGAGAAAGATGAACTCAGTCCTCATGTGAATAGATGAGCTGGAGAATAGGGGAGCACCCCTATTCTGAGGAATAGAGGAGAAGGGTTGTTGTGGGGGGCTGGTGAGACTGAGAGAAGAGGGAGAGCCTATGACCAAGATGTAAATGGAATTAAGTAGTAAAAAACAAAAGCACTGGAAATAAAAAGTTTAAGTGAGGATGCACGTGGGGGGATATGGGAAAATATAGAGAAGGGATGCATTAACCAAAGAGTAAATGTGTGTGTTTGAATTATCAGGACCTATTAGTAGGTAAGAACATTTAAGAATAAGTATGTGGTTTTTTAAACCAGATATATGCTGTATTCACTGACAATTTTGTTCCCAGATGCCACTACCAGGAATGGG
The DNA here is from genome assembly GCF_030254825.1 of Meriones unguiculatus. Classification (NCBI taxonomy): domain Eukaryota; kingdom Metazoa; phylum Chordata; class Mammalia; order Rodentia; family Muridae; genus Meriones; species Meriones unguiculatus. The sequence continues at coordinate 52,090,033 of NC_083363.1, forward strand.
ATATTTCTCTGTGAGCCACAGGTCAGGGAGGCCCATGAGTAAAAAACAAGATTATTTCATTGTAGGGAATAGATAAATCAGCTTCAAACTGACCAGGGAACTTCTTTTCTGTTGACTATCTTTCACAGTGCTGTAATGGGCTATGCATGCTCCTAACAGGGGAAGGCGATAGTTGTTCTTGTCTTTGAATGTTACAACACCAACCTGAAGACCAAAATGTGCTGAAGATAACTTTCATCTCCTTTCCTTCTTGACTTAGCCTCCAAAACTTTTATTTATTCATTTATTTTATTTATTTATTTATTTTAATTTTTAGTTACATTTTATTAACTCTGTATCACAGCTATATCCCACTCCCTCATTCCCTCCCAATCCCACCCTCCCTTCCTCATCTCCTCCCTGCTCCTTTCCAAGTCCACTGATAGGGGCTTTATCATAAGGTAATATCGCTTTCATTCTTGACCAATTATGACTATTTATATCAGCTTTTTTAGCTCCTCTTGTGCTACAAGTCTTGGATTTAATTTTTTTTCTTAAACTCTCCAAATATCTCTCTCCTCCTTTATTTCATAATCAAATATATTCACCTATATTCAGATCTCAGGAGGCCCTGAATAGTGAAGTAAGGAAGTAAATTGTAGCTTCAGCTAAATAAGGAATTTTGCCTCAGAAAAAAAAATGTAATTAGTAATAATAATAGTAATAATATAATAATAATCAACCCTTGAGAAAGTCACAGGTATCATACTATTTTATGTTTATAAAACACACATATATATACACACACACAAATATACATATACATACATACACATATATCACACATATTTATGAAGCTATTCTACTTGGAAGCTCAGTGCTTCCTCATAGACAATTTATTAAAATCCATAGATAGTTTATTAAAATTCTAATGAAGGTGCTATGTTTTCCTTCCATATTTATCACCAAATGGTTTGATAGCTAACATTATTTTTAAAATAAAATTCTGTTTTCAAATTTTACATGAAACATTACTTTATGGTTCTTATGTCATTATTTGAATTTTAGCAATGTTATTATTCAGTTATTTTGTCATTCACTTCTGACATTCAAAGTGATAAAAGCCATATTTTGGTCTTTCAGTTTACATAATAACTGTTCAATTGGAAGGCTGTTTTCTTGGTATTGGTGTATGTGTACGTTATTTTTTTATGTCTTGTTCAAATTTAATATTGTAGATATTTAAAAGTTCATTTATGGGAGGTATTTTTATATTTACCTTTACACGTAACCTGTTAACTCTTCTGAATGATTCAATATGAATTAAACATAAAGAGAGTATTTTAAATTTGCTTTGTTTTTTATCTTCTTTACGTGTATAGATTTTAGTATGTTTATCCTATCTTATAGATCTATATAAGTGAGTATATACTATGTGCGTCTTTCTCTTTCTGGGATACCTCACTAACAATTATTTTTTCTAGATCCCACCATTTGCCTGCAAATTTCAGGATTTCCTTGTTTTTAATTGTTGAGTAGTATTCCATTGTGTAAAAATACCACAATTTCTGTATCCATTTCTCCATTGATGGACATCTGGGTTATTTCCAGGTTCTGGCTATTACAAATAAAGCTGATAGGAATATGGCTGAGCAAGTGTCCTTGATGTGTACTTGAGCATCTTTCGGGTATATGCCTAGGAGTGGTATAGCTGGATCTTGAGGAAGTCCTATTTCTAATCGTTTGAGAAAGAGCCAGATTGATTTCCAAAGCGGTTATACATGCTAACATTCTCACCAGCAATGGAGGAGGGTTCCTCTTTCTCCACAGCCTCTCCAGCATGTGTTGTCACTTGAGTTTTCGATCCTAGCCATTATGATGGGTGTAAGGTGAAAACTCAGGTTCAGTTTGATTTGCATCTCTCTGATGGCTAAGGACATTGAACATCTCTTTAAGTGTTTCTCTGCTGAGTAACATGATCAACCCTCACTTAGAAAGACATTGGATAGACAAATGGGATAGACATTGGATGTAGGAGAAAACAAGTAACATGACAGTAGCCCACCACTGAGGACCTCTAAAAGACTCTTCCTAGCAGTGTATCTAAGCAAATGCTGAGACTCATAACCAAACCTCCGGCAGAGTGCAGAGAATCATAAGAAAGAAGGGGTAGTTAGTATGACCTAGAGAGAATAGGAGCTCCACAAGGACCAAATATATCTGGCCACAGGGATCTTTATGATACTTTATCTCCAACCAAGGACCATGTATGGATATAACCTAGAACCCTTGCTTGGATGTAGGCCATGGTAGCTCAATATCCTAGTGGGTACTCTAATAAGGGGAACAGGGACTATTTCTGACAGGAACTCAATGACAGGCTCTTTGACCTCCTCCCACCTCTAAGGGAGAAGCAGTCCTGCTAGACCACAGAGGAGAACTTTGCAACCAGGCTTGAAGATACCTGATAAGCTAGGGTCAGATGAAAGAGGAGGAGGTCCTCCCCTAGCAGTGGACTTGGAAAGGGGCAGGGAAATATAAGGGAGGTAGGGAGAGATTGGGAGGGAATGAAGGAGCAGGATACAAGTGAGATACAAAGTTAATAAACTGTAACTAATATTAAAAAATAAAAAAAAATAAATAATAAATTTGCTTTGTGTTTGAAATGATTGGAGCAGTGTTCTTTGTTCTTACTTCAACATGCTCTAAAATGCAGATTTCAGTTTTCATAGATCCAAATGTGGCTATTTTTCATCAGTAAAACATATTGCAAATTTGTATATTGTATATTTTTTAAAATTTTATTTTAATGATATACTTTTATTTTAATGAAAATTTATTTGAAATGATGTTATATAATTACACCACTATCTTCTTCTCTTTCCTTCCACCAATCCCTGTCATAGGCCTACATTCTCTATCTCAAAATCATGGCCTCATTTTCAATTAAAACATCAATGAAAACTGCTCATCCCTAAAATGCTATCTGCATGTATATTTTTGGAGGACTCCTTGGTGTTGGATAACCAAGATTGGGCTCTTTTCTGGGAAAGATAATTTTTCTAGCTCTTAACATCCCCGTGTTAGCCATCATTGTTTGGGTAGGGTTGCAACCCTGTGAGCTCTCCTCTTTGTGTTAGCATGCTCATTGGTGTTTGTTGTTCAGTTCCTGTCAAGTCAGTTGTGCTGATGAGACTTCATGACTATATATATATATATATATATATATATATATATATATATATATATACTATTTATATACTTATATTCATACACATTATTTATACTAGTGTGTTTCCATATTTATACAACCTTATTAAGAAAATAATTTATTTTATTATTCAAATAAATACTACAGAATAATTTCAGCTTTTGTCAATATGCCTTAAAGTTCTTCACTTTTTTGAGCCTTCAAGGTGACTTAGCATACAGAAAACCATGCTGCACAAGATAGGCAACCTGAATTCCATTCCAGACAAAGATATAAGAAAAAAAAATAAAAACAGTTCCAGAAAATTGGCTCTAGCTGCTACGTGTATGCTGAGGTACACGAACATACTTCTCCACTCAAATGATACATAAATATATACGTTTATTTAACATTTTTAGACATTTAAAGAAGTTGTGATTTATGTTCTATAATTTATAAATAAATTAATTAATATGCATTCACTTTACATGTGTATATTTGTCAACAATGAAGACATAACAACTGACAAGTATGATTAAGTCAATGCTTTTAAGTGTAAGATATATTTATCATTATAAATATATATTCTAAATATATTGTATAAATATATTATAAATATATATTGTAAATTAATTAATACATATATTGTAAATATATATTTATACTATATATAGTATAATAAGTATATTATATTATGGCATATTTAAGTATTTATAAAATATATTTATAATATATTATATTTTATATTTGTAAATATATTTAATACATTTATAATATATGCAATATATTTATATATTAGAAATATATTCAATCCTTTTTATTTTTGAATTTAATTTCAGTATCCAAGTGGGTTCCCTAGTAATGGGAACAGGGACTGTCTCTGACATGAACTCAGTGGCTGGCTCTTTGACCTCCCCACCCATGAGGGAGGAACAGCCTTGCTAGGCCAAAGAGGAGGGCATTGCAGCCAGTCCTCATGAGACCTGATAAGCTAAGGTCAGATGGATGGGGAGGAGGAGAACCTCCCCTATCAGTGGACTTAGACAGGGACAGGGAGGAGATGAGCTAAGGATGGTGGGATTGGGAGGGAATGAGGGAGTGGGCTACAGCTGGGAAACAAATAAAACAAACTGTAATATAAAAAATTTAAATTCATTTATACATTGAGTTATTATAATTTATTCAGTTTTTATCCCCACTGCAGCCCTTTCCCTCATCTCCTCCCAGTGCCACCCACCCTCTCTCTTCTCCCCCTATGCTCTTTCCCCAGTCCATTGATAGTGGTGGACCTTCTCCCCTTCTTCTGATCCTAGCTTATCAGGTCTCAACAAGACTGGTTGCATCAAATTTCTCTGTGGCCTGGCAAGGATGTACCCCTAGGGGAAGGTGGTTAAAGAGTCAGCCACTGATTTCATGTCAGAGACAGTCCCTGTACCCCTTACTAGGAAACCCATTTGGAAACTGAGCAGCCAATGGGCTTTCTTTGAACAGGGGTTCTAGGTCCTCTCCATTCATGGTTTTTGGTTGGAGTATCAATCTCTGCAGGCTCCCCTGGGCCCAGGTATTTTGGCTCTGTCATTCTCCTTGTGGAGTTCTGGAGTTCTGTCCCTTCCATGTACTTCTATCTCCCTCTTCATCCATAAGGATTCCAGCACTCTGCCCAAAGTTTGGCTATGGATCTCACAATCTCCTTCGATATTCTGGTGTGTAAAGTCTTTCAGATGTCCTCTATGGAAGGCTCCTCTCCTGTTCCTTGTCTTCTCCTACTTCCCATGTCAATCTTGTTTGCCCTTCTGGATGAGTAATTCACATCTTCCCTAGTGTGCTCCTATTTGTTTAGCTTCTTTAGGACTATAGATTTTAATAAGTATATCCTATACTATATGGCTAATATTCACTTATAAGTGAGTATATATCATATATGTCTTTCTGCTTCTAGTCCCCACCATTTGACTGCATATTTCATGATTTCCTTGTTTTTAATTTCTGAGAAGTGTTCCACTGTGTAAATGTACCATGCTTTCTGTATCCATTCCTCTGTTGAGGGACATCTAAGTTGTTTCCAGATTCTGGCTTTTACAAATAAAGCTGCTATGAATATATTTGAGCAAATGTCCTTATTGAATAGTGGAGCATTTGGGGGTGTATTCCCAGGAGGAATATAGCTGGACCTTGAGGTAACACTATTCCTAATTGTCTGAGAAAGTGCCATATTGATTCCCAAAGTGGTTGTACATGGTTATATTTCCACTAGCAATGGAGGAGGGTTATCCTTTCTCCACAACCTCTCTAGCATGTGTTGTCACTTGAGTTTTTGATCTTAGCCATTCTAATGGGTGTGCGGTGAAATCTCAGGGTCTTTTTCATTTGCATTTCCCAAATGTCTTAGGATGTTGAACTATTTTTAAGTGTTTATCTGTCATTTAATACTCCTCTGTTGAGAATTTTCTGTTTAGCTTTATAACCCATTTTTTAATTAGATTACTTGGTTTGTTGGTGTTTATCTTCTTCAGTTCTTTTTGTTTAAAGTTTTAATTTTTTTAATAATTACAGTTTATTCACTTTTTATTCCAGCTGTAGCCCCCTCCCTCATCCCCTCTCTATCTCACCATCCCTCCCTCATTTCCTCCCATTCCCCTTCCCAAGTCTACTGATAGGGCAGGTCCTCCTCTTCTTCCATCTGACCCTAGCCTATCAGGTCTCATCAGTACTGGCAGCATTGTCTTCCTCTGGTGTTTTTAAGGCTGCTCCCTCCTCAGGGGGAGGTGATCAAAGAGCCAGCCACTAAGTTCCTTTCAGAGTCAGTCCCTATTTCCCTTACTATGGAATCCATTTGGACACTGAGCTGCCCTGGGCTACATCTGTGCAGTGGTACTAAGTTATCTCTATGCATTGTCCTTGGTTAGAGTATCAGTCTCACAAAAGACTCCTGTGCCCAGATTTTTTGGTTTTGTTGCCCTCCTTGTGGAGCTGTTCAGTTCTTTATATATTGTGAATATTAGCCCTCTGTCAGATATAGGGTTGGTGAAGATCCTTTCCCAATCTGTAGGCTGTAGTTTTGTTCTGATGACAGTGTTCTCTGCTTACAGAAGCTTTTCACTTTCATGAGGTCACATTTATTGGTTGTTGATCTTAAGAGTCTGAGCTGTTGGTGTTCTATTCAGGAAGTTGTCTCCTGTGTAAATTTGCTTTGCAAAAGCTTTTCAGTTTCATGAGGCCCCATTTATTGTTTGTTGATATTAGAGCCTGTAATGTCAGTATTCTCTTCTGAAAGTTGTGTCCTGTGCCAGTGAGTTCAAGGGTCTTCTCACCTTTTCTTCTAACAGAGTTAATGTGTCATTATCATGATATGCTTTATAAAATGCAGTATAAACCTTAAATTATATCCTCTAGTTAAATTTTATATCAAAGTTTCTTATAGCAATAGTTTGTTTTAAAAGTCTGTTTAAAGGATATAAGTGTATGTTCTCAAAAAAAAGTTGTTCATACCATTATTAAAGATAACTTGATTGACTATATTCAATATCATTGTAATTTATCATTGGTAATTACAATCATAATTTATCACATCATCTTTGGTATTGTGATCTGTAGCATCTCAGTGATACATTTCAGACATTACTCAATTTTGTTTCTTGTTTTTTGGTGTTGTTTTGTTTTGTTTTGAGACAAGGTTTCTCCGTGTAACCCAGGCTATCCTGGATTTCTTTGTAGTCCAGGCTGGCCTCAAACTCACAGAGAGCTACCTGCCTTTGCCACTGAGAGTGCTGAGATGAAACGCATGATCCACCATGCCTGACTCAGACATCACTCGAATCACTACAGGTACTTAATAATAATACCCTAAGCAGATTATCCTTTATTAAAAATGTAGTAACTTTTACATCATATTTTCTAATCAACAGCAATTTGATGGAAAAATAGTTTTATAAAGTTAAATTACATTATTTGGCATTTTTCAAGCATCAGATAACTCTTCTGAAATATTTTAAGTAAAATAAATTCTTTACTAATGCTTATATAAAATTTCCCATACTCATACAAGATTTTTAAAAAATCATAACTTCATTTTATGTCAAATGTCCTATGAACCCAGTGTTATTTTCACATAAAAGACAGGTATTATTCATATATGTTAATATCAATCTCTATTATTTAAATATTTTGCAATAGCAAAAGATATGTATAATCACATTTAATTTTATTTACTTAGTGTTTTGTTCAATAGGCCCCAAATGTTTTCACAACATAAGGTTATTTCTAAAAAATCTAATTTCCCGAGCAAAATAGAAAAAAAAAAGAGCGAGCAAAGAGGAATTAGATGCAGACAGACACAAAAATCATAGTAAAAATTATTTCTCTCTTCAAAGAGTATGAGACATCGAAATGAATTAAACTACACATACACACTATTTTCTAGTCACAGAAAAGTTACTATGGACAGTTTAGGCAATAACTCACATACTCTCTTGAGCCATATAATTAAAAACACAGTGCTTATTAACCCCAGGAGAATGAAAAGAATCCAGTGAGTTTATTCATTAAATATCATAATCTACTTTAGACACACCGGGTAGACAATCTTCTCCTGAGGGTTTCCTCTTTTGTGCTAAGGCATCTGTCAAATGAACAATCTTATTCATGTTAAAATTTCCCCAGAGCAGACAATGCAATTACCCATTATCCTTTGAGAAATAACACCAATTAGAGGGATATGCACAAGAATTTTAATATGAAGGAAAGACTATGTGGTGTCAAGCTATAAGACATGGAGAACTCCTGAGTACTTGCATCAATCAGAACTTGTTAAATGATGCATTTCAGACCCTCCAAAACCTATCAGTCAGTCTCCACTGGCAAAAACTGTTCAAACCAACTTTTTTAAAGTAACAAGAACAAGATTTGGGTCAGAGGAAACGGGAGGAGGACCTTCCCTATCATTGGACTGGGGGAGAAGAAGAGGGAGGGAGGGAGGGTGAGATTGGGAGGGGATGGCAGAGGGGGCTACAGCTGGGTTACAAAGTGAATAAACTGTAATTAATAAAAATAATAAATAAATAAATATTGAGCCATCTCTCAAAAAAAAAAAAAAAGAAAGAAAGAAAGAAATTGAAGACTGATGGGCCCAGCTGAACACATAACTTATTTAGATCACATGTGATGAACTCTTGAGATGTATGCTTGTCCTCCTCCAACTGACTTCCTTGAAAACGATAGCAAGTTATGGATGTGGTGTTATGAGCGTATTACCCTACCCACCATGATGTTGATACAAGAATGTCGTTTGTGCCTGGAGTTTCAAACAAGGTAAAATTAAACAATAAGCAACAGTTTAAAAACACATGCTTCTTTAAAGATGAAATAAAGTACTTGAAAATTGATTTTAAGAAATCTGAGTTGGAATGTGATACTCTACCAGTGCGAGTATTATTTGGATAGAATAGCTAATGCAGTCAGGGTAAGTGCACTGTTTGCTATGCAGACTTCTGGGCCATGACAATGAATGTGTCTTAAGGTTTCTATTGCAGTGATAAAATGTCATGGCCAAAAGGAACTTGGGGAGTTTATTTCATCTTACAGCCTGCAACGCACTAACCTAAAAGGGCATAAGCTCAACATAAGGACCTAGAGCTGCTGTCTATAAGCTGCTGTCATGTCTATTATATTCCCTGTTTGGCGGGGAAGATTCATTAGTCCCCTTCAGCCCTCCTTGTTACTTAGCTTCTCTTGGTCTGTGCGTTGGAACATGACTATCCTTTAACTTACAGCTAATATCCACTTATAGTTGAGTACATCCAGTGTTTATCCTTCTGGGACTGAGTTGCTGCTTTGAGGGTGATCATTTTCAGTTGTATCAATTTGCAAGTGTCATGATATCATTGCTTTTAACATCTGAGTAATACTCCATGATGTAAATGTACAATGTTTTCTTTATCTATTCTTTGATTGAGGAACATATTGTTTGTTTCCTGTTTCTGGCTATTATGAAGAATGTTGCTATGAACATAGTTGAGGAAATGTCCTTGTGGTATGGTGGGGTATCCTTTGTGTATATTCCCGGGAGTAGAATAGCTAGAAGGATCTGAAGGGTGTGGTGATTCCCTTGCAAGCTTTACAGCAAGCAAGGAAAAATGACCAGGTTGAGGTAAGAATGAAACTTGGCTTACCCCAAATTTATTATAGCCAGTGCTGGACCAAGATTTCTAGAGTCTCGCTCAGATCATTTTTCTTTAGTCATATTTAAGCACAGCACAGATTTGTGGGTAAGTGTATTTAGATAACAATTAACTCACTCCCAAGTGTATAACAATTTAAGATATGCTTCTGTTGAGATTCTTTACAAAGTGCATCTGGATTTTTAGACAAGAATGGGTACTAATGACTCAGAGATAGTACCCCAGATTTATTATCGAGGAACTGAAGTAAACATAATGCCTGTGGGTGTCAGGATTGTCCTGGCCCTATGATAAAAATAGAAGTCCCTTAGGCTGTTTTAAAGCACAAGTGATATCACTCAAAAGAACGTATTTTATGGCGTAAAAGCAATGATCAAGATTTAAGGGAAAGGGTCTGGATATGTTAAACCATAAATTGTGGGAAATACAGGCAGAATTTGTCTAACCGGACAGCAAAAGATCACCAGCTTGTAAAACTACATCATTCTTGGCATTCTAGGAAGCGCAGCTAAACACTTGATTCCACTGAAGAGATAAACTGTGCGTTTAACTTTCCTGGCTTCTCCAGTTCTTATCTGGAGAACACAGGACTTTTTGTCTGCTATTCACAGAAACTGAGGGTTGGGGATGGAAACAGGTGAGATCAGGTTAAGGGAGGACCAATGAAGAAGATATAGGATTGAGAGAGACAACTAGAATGAAGGGGGGGGCCTCTCTGGGATAAGCTAAAAGTAAAGAGTAATAGAAACTCTCAGAACATATGACTGTGACTCTAGCTAAGGCTTCTAGCAATGGAAGATACAGAGCCCTAACCTGCCATCTCCTGTAACCTGGCAATACTTCTAGTGGAGAGAGTGGAATCCCAACCTAGCCACAACCTAAAATATTTCCTGCCTTCAAGATTTCCCAAGGGTAAAGTGGCACAGAAATTGACCCAATGATTGGTCTTGCTTGTAACCCATTCCATTAGAAACCAGAGGCTTTATAGCCCAGAGACTTGGGTTAGAACAAAGCAGAAATAGAAGCAAAGTCAATGATATGATTCCTAATGATACTTGGCTATACTCATAGATCCGTGCCTAGCCCAATAATATTAGAAAGGCTTCAACCAACAAATTATGGAAACAGATGCAGAGACCCATAGCTAAACATTATCCACAGCTTTGAAGAACTATACAGAAGTGGGGCAGGAAGGATTTTAGGAGCCAAAGGTGTCAAGAACACCATAGGAAAACCCACCGAATCAACTAACCTGGGCTTGTAGGGGTTAACAGAAATTGATCCACCAACCAGGAAAGGTGCTTGGGTCCCACCAAGACCCTTCCCACAAATCTTACAGTTGTGCAGCTTGGTCTTCATGTGGGAAGCCTAACAGTGGGAGCGGGAACTTTCCCTGACTCTGTTGCCCGCCTTTGGCACCCTTTCCTTCAACTGAGTTGCCTCTTCTAGTATTAATAGTAGAGGACATGAAGTGTCTAGTCTTATTGCAACTTGATATGCCATGGCTGATTGATATCCATGGGAGGCCTGCCCTTTTCTGAAAACAGACAAACAAAACAAAACAAAAACTGGCAGAATGGATGTGTGTATGGAGGAAGAGGGGAGAGGAAGGAGAGAGAAATGTGTTTCAATCATACGCTTCCCTGATGTATTCCCAGAAATATACACTAGATACACACCTGTTCCTTACTGCTTTAACATAAGAGCTTAAGAGTGCCTGTTCTTACAGAGGATTATCTTTGCTTAACAGAACTGATATTCAGTAGCTAAGAATTGTCTGCAACTTAAGCTTCAGAAGATCCACACTCTCTTCTGTGCATGATTTTTTATAGCAGCTGAACTGATTTTTACTGCCAACATCAGTGAAGCAAAGGTTCTTCTTTTCCACATTACCTCCAGAATGCTATTTAATGAAAATAGGAAAGAAATGGAAGTCACCTAGGTATCCACCAATAGATGAATAAATAATGAAAATATGTTACATGTATGTAATACAATATCATTCCTCTGAAAATAAAAATGAAAACAATAAAACTGCAGGGACATGGATGGACTTTCATAGTATAAAATTAAGTCATTTTACCCAAGCTCAAAGACAAATATGTGTATTCCATGAAACGATGTATACAAGAGAGTTTGAATGATTTAGCATTTCAGTTTATTTGCTATTCTTGCAAAGGACAGAGTTTGGTCCCCAGTCCACATATCAGGTGGCTCACAATTGCCTCAATTCTACTTCCATAAGATATGACATCCTCTTCTGACCTCCACTGGTATCTACCCTGGCACTAATACACACGTAGTGTTCACACACACACACACACAAAACAAACAAACAAAAACACCTCTTTAGGTTAGGATCTGAAACCAGAACCTCAGAACTCAAGAAAAGTAGATCAGGGTATATATGAAAAAATAAAGAAGATGAAAAGCAGCAAACCAAGTAATCCAATTAAAAAATGGGGAACAGAGCTAAACAGAGAATTCTCTGTAGAGGAATATCGAATGGCAGAGAAGCACTTAAAGAAATGCTCAACCTCACTAGCCATTAGGGAAATGCAAATCAAAACAACCCTGAGATTTTACCTTACACCCATCAGAATGGCCAAGGTAAAAAACTCAAGTGACAACACATGTTGGAGAGGTTGTGGAGAAAGGGGAACCCTTCTCCACTGCTGGTGGGAATGTAAACTTGTACAACCACTCTGGAAATCAATCTGGCGCTTTCTCGGACAACTAGGAATAGCACTTCCTCAAGATCCAGCCATACCACTCCTAGGCATATACCCAAAAGAGGCACAAGTACACAAAAAGGAAATTTGCTCAACCATGTTTGTAGCAGCTTTATTTGTAATAGCCAGAAGCTGGAAACAACCCAGATGCCCCTCAACTGAAGAATGGATGTAGAAATTGTGGTACATCTATACAATGGAGTATTACTCAGCAATGAAAAATAAGGAAATCATGAAATTTGCAGGTAAATGGTGGGATCTGGAAAGGATCATCCTGAGTGAGTTGTTCCAGAAACAAAAAGACACACACGGTATATACTCACTCATATAGACATACAACACAGGATAAACCCACTAAAATCTGTGCATCTAAAGAATCTAAGCAAGAGAGAAGACCCTAACTAAAATGCTCAATCTTCATCCTGAAAGGCAAAGAGGATGGACAGAAGAAGAAGAAGAAGAAGAAGAAGAAGAAGAAGAAGAAGAAGAAGAAGAAGAAGAAGAAGAAGAAGAAGAAGAAGAAGAACAGGAAACAACCTAGGAACCTGCTACAGAGGGCCTCTGAAAGCCAGAAGAAGAAAACAGGAAACATACTAGGAACCTGCCACATAGGGCCTCTGAAAGCCTCTGCCCTCCAGACTATAAAAGCAGATGCTGAGCCTGATGGTCAACTGTCCGGCAGAGTGAATGGAACTTTATGTAAGAAGTGGGAAATAGTAAGAGCTGGAGAGGACAGGGTCTCCACAAGGAGAGCAACAGAACAAGAAAATTTGAACACAGGGAACTTTCCAGAGACTCATACTCCAACCAAGGACTATTCATGGAGATAACCTAGAACCCCTGCACAGATGTAGCCCATGGCAGTTCAGTGTCCAAGTGGGTTACATAGTAATGGGAAGAGGGACTGCTCTGACATAATCTGATTGGCCTGCTCTTTGATCACCTCCCCCTGAGGGGGGAGCAGCCTCACCAGGCCACAGAAGATGACAATGCAGCCACTTTTGATGAGAATTGATAGACTAAGATCAGAAAGAAGGAGAGGAGAACCTCCCTATCAGTGGACTTGGGGAGGGGCATGCATACAGAAAGGGGAGGAAGGGTGGGATCAGGAGGGGAGGTGGGAGGGGCTTAGGGGGGATACAAAATGAATAAAGTGAAATAAATAAGTAAAACCATTGCAAAGAAAGAAATTTAATTTAAAATAAAAAAATAAGATCCCAATAAAACTTGATTTAAATCTTATATTTATATGAACATATCCTCAAAATATATTTAAGGCCTGAAAGTAACTAATTTTTTACATAACTGAAAAAGGTATAAATATGTGTCTTTGGAGTAAATTTCTCAACTATATTAAAAATTGTAAAAAAGAAATGTTAATTAAATTATTATGCGAGATTAATTATTTGTAATGAAAATCACTAAAGAATAGAGTAAGATAAAGCTAGTAGATAACTGTAATGGATAGCATGTTTTACTTTTTTATTATTATCGTTTATTCTAATTTATTAAATTTGTATCCTGACTGTGGCCCTCTCCCTTGTCTCCTCCCAATCCCACCCTCCCTCCCTCATCTCCTTCCCTGTCCCAAACAACAGGCCACAAACTAGATATCACTCAGGTCTAGCTAAGTGACCAGTGAGATTAATTCATGTTACTGCTGGAGAATGTGATAATTATTTTCAAAACCATAAGCAATTTGTGTGCAGTTAAATTATGGAAGAAAGTATATCCCTAAATTTAGCAAACATTAACCACTTAATATATCGAGGGGAAATGGGGACTCTTGATCTGTTCCTCAATTGCCTAGACCTTGCTTCCTGACTGCTATCACCTTGGAGGGAATGCTAATGTGCCCAATATTGAGGGTATCATGTGACCAAAAAATAGGTGTTATGATTTGAAGACAACAACAGCTCTATTGTACCTGGAAAACAAGAGTTTCACAACACATGAGGGTAATTTTTTTCCTAACTATGAAATGTCTATGAATACAGTGAAATTTTCTTTGTTAACTAAGAATGTTCTTCTTTTGTAGTTAATTTTGAGTGTAACATGCAACGTTTTAAAGCGAACATATTGTATGATAAAACAAATTAGCAAACGAATTGAAATCCTGAACGAAAGAGATGAATGGAAAAAGGAACTACATATCAGAATGACTTATCTGTGTGTGTGTGTGTTGCACATCTCTGCACATCTATTGATTAATCCTGATACCGTTAAACTATATTTTATCTATTGGTTATATGATTTTGTATAGTGCACTTACACTAATTTCTATCTTGTCTTCATTATGTCCTGAAAAACTAAATAAACTTATTCTCTACATTTTAATGTAAAAGCATTTAGCAGTCATCGCTTCATTCACTTAAGCAATTCTAAGATAGACACCATTGTATTATTCACATGCATGTCACTACTTATTGTTAGAAGCTTCAGTAAGTCAAACATTTTTGTATAATTAAATTTCAACTGTAGTGGATTTATGCCTTAGCTTCTGTGTGTGGAATTATGCCATTTTTTCCCTCTTGGAGGCAAAGCAATACATAAGTTATTCATTTAAATCAAGTTTGACAATATTAGAGCATGCTATGGTGTGACTTTTAGATTTAATTACATATTTAAAACTATAAAATGTTTTTAATGTATGCTATATGACTTTGTGTTACCTGGGACAGATTTTATTTTACTTCATAATATATGTAAGTAGCTTTTTATGGTATAACCTTTTTTCATGGTTTTTCAAATTATGTTGTAAGATTTAGAATTTCATGGGGCTGTTTATACAATCCCTTTAAGAAGATGACCTTTCTCTTGAGCACAGCTCACAACTTTAAAGTGCAGTTAATGATTACTTAGTCAAATAGAATTAATGAAGAATTCAGACAGGTGGATTAAAACACTAGATCTTAGGCTGTTACAGAGAGAAATCATTTAGTTCTTTCTGACCTAGAAAAATATTCATTGAAATATAAATGAACGTAAAATATTAATTATGTTACTAAAATAAGGTCAAAATTTAAACTTATAGAGTTTTATATAATAGTTTTTTGCTTTTTCCCTCTTGTATTATTCAAACTTAACTAAAATAGGAATGTATTTTTAAATAATACAAAGCATTATATCCATAAAAAAGCATCACATTTATTTTCACAAGTCAACATTTTTAACTTTATTGATGACTTAAATTGTTGTTAATATTTAATATTATAATTTTCAACATATTGTATCAAAACATTGATGTACATTACACAAATATCTTTAAATTAAAAAACATCATTTATCTTTGCCCTGGGTATCTATATGCACATTACACAAATATCTTTAAATTAAAAAACATCATTTATCTTTGCCCTGGGTATCTATATGCACATGCATATTAACACTAATTATATATCACTGCACATGGTGTATGACATGTATTTTTCATTTATTAATTATTTGTTTATTTAGTCTCTTTACTCCCTGATCCCAGTCCCCTCCCTCTCTTCTCATAGCCCCACCCTCCTACCTCCCTTCTTTCATCACCTCCCCATCCTTCTTAAAGAAGAGCAGGCCCCCAGAGATATCAACCTAAGGGTACCCCAAGTTTCAGCAGGATTTAATATATTACCTCCCACTGGGGCCTGACAAGACATCCCATCCAGGGGAAAAGGATCCAGAGGCAGGCAACAGAGTCAGAGTCAGCCCCTACTCCCATTGTTGGGAGACCCACATGTTAACCATGACACAAATCTGCATGCCTACTACATATGTGTAGGTGGTCTAGGTTCACTCCACGCATGGTCTTTGGTTGGTGGTTCAGTCTCTGTGAGCCACCACCAGCCCAGATTAATTAGCTCTGTAGGACTTCCTGTGGTGTCCTTGATCCCTATTGCTCCTTTTATTCTTCCTCTCACTCTTTCACAGAACTCTGAGCTTGGAGTATTGTTCAACTGTGGATCCCTGCATCTATTTTCATCAGCTGCTGGATGAAGCCTCTCAGAAGGCAGTTATGCTAGGCTCGTGTCTGAAAGCACAGCAGAATATGATTTATAGTGACAGGGAGTGGCTCTCTCCCTTGGGGTGGGTCTCAAATTGGGCTCGTCATTGGTTTGCCATTCCCTCAATCTCTGTTCTATCTCTACCCCTACACTTCTTGTAGTCAAGACAAATTTTGGGTTGAAGGATTTATGGGTGGGTTGGTATAATCCTTCACAGAAAGTCCTACCTGTCTACAGGAGGTGTTGACTTCAGTCTCCATAGCACCAGCTGCTAAAGGTCTAGGCTAGGTCACCCCCATAAATTCCCAGGGACCTCTCCTGTACCAGAGATGCTCTCCCCCATCGAAGGTTTTCTTTTTTTTTTCCTCTAGTTCTTCCCCCACCTGTCTCCCTTGTTCTCATCACACCTGATCCCAACCCTCATTGCCATCTCCACTCCCTCTCCCTCCCACGTCCCTCAGTCTACCTACTTCAGATGTCTATTTTATTTCCTTTCCTGAGTGAGATCCAAACATCTTTCCCTGGGATCTCCTTGGCTTCTTAGGGTCTGTGAATTGTAGAACAGTTATTCTGTACTTTATGGCTAATATGTATTTACAAGGGAATACATACCATATGTGTCTTTCTGGGTCTGGGTTACCTCATTTAGGATGATCTTTCCTAGTTTCATCCATTTGCCGGAAAATTACATGGTCTTTGTTTTCAATACCTGAGTAGCTTTCATTTTGTAAATGTACCATATTTTCTTTATCTATTCTTAAGTTGAGGGACATCTAGGTTGTTTCCAATTTCTGGGTATTATGAATAAAGCTGCTATGAACACAGTTGAGGAAGTATTCTAGTGGTATGTTCAGTATTGTTTGGGTATATGCTCAGCCCTAGATATCTGTGTGCACATGCATATTAGCACTAATTTTACATTACTACATATGATGATAAATGTCTTAATATTTATCATCTTTATATTTAATATTAACTGAGACTGGTTAAAATGTGATAAGTGATTTTTGTAAAATGAAAAAAAATATTTTGGTGAAAGATTTTTATATAGGTGTTTGTTATTTGTCTTTTAACATGGCTTTCTATATTTAGCATGTTTTCCTATATTCAATAAAGCATAATAAATATTTAAATAGCAACCTCAGTAGGTAAGCTTCAGTTATATTTAGAAATTCCTCAAGAATATAGGCTTAATAAATCCATCTTTATGCAAGAAAAATCAAGCAGATAGAATGTTAGATTCAGAAACCTCGAAGATAAAGGGCAATGTTTTTGAAATTAACTACAGATCAGTATGGATTTCACATAATTGTGAACATAAAACTATGGTTGCATTCACCATTCAAAAAATCCAATGGAGAAATCTTAGAAGTAACTATAAACGTCTCAGTTTTCTCATTTTTATTAAAAGAAATACAACATCAGACATGTTTAATTTGACTTAGTAACAAATAACTTATGTCATAGCCACAATTCACTCTTTATTCAGCCATCTCCAGGATCTCCAGATTGTCTCCCTCTCTAATTCATTTCTTCTTTTCAGCTTTCTTTTTTCTTTCTTTCTTTCTTTCTTTCTTTCTTTCTTTCTTTCTTTCTTTCTTTCTTTCTTTTTCTTTTTCCTTCTTTCTTTCCTTTCCTTCCTTCCTTCCTTCCTTCCTTCCTTCCTTCTTTCTTTCTTTCTTTCTTTCTCTCTCTCTCATTTAATTCCACTGAATCCTGTTAGTGTTACTCATATATGCACAGGTATGAGGTCATCCAGTGGGTCATGGAAAAGTATCAGTGTCCACACCCCTAAAGTAAGGAGACATATGTGTAATATCTTGGGTAGCTTGGGATGTCTGGTTTCAGAGATAGAGTTTAGATTCAGTTCCTTTGACTAGGGGGACCTTGCTTTGTCTTAATGTGTTTCAAGATAGCACAGACATGTCACTTTTCTATGTTGTTTTTATTATGGTACAGACAAATTTTCCTTTCTAGTGTTGCCAGAAAAATAGGAAGTGAGATCCAAAACCTCAAAATCCGTAATATCAATTTACCTATCACGAAGGATTAAGGATTAAGGATTAAGGATCAAGGCTTTGGCAAGAAAAAAAAAAAAAAAAAAAAAGCAGCAAAACAAAACAAAAAAGGTAGAAAAGAAAATTAAGTTTCCTAGTCTCAGAAAATGGGCAACCTTAGCTCTGAGGATCTGTAACAAAGTCATCAAAGAAGGAACTTTTGAGGTCTAGTAGTTATCTTTCTCATATTTTAACAGTTTTTTTTTTTCAGTAATATTGCATTTCTTGAAGTTATAGCAGTTTGTGACCCATTTTGCTCTCTGGGTGATTGACAGCCTTTTTTAGATTGATTCTTTAGGAAAGAAACAAGACTTCTTAATCTTGTAGTATAGAAAATTTTTGTGTTAAAACAGAGTTAACACAACGTGAGGTGTGAATTTATGACATTTGGGTAGTATAGCAATGTTTTAATTGTCATATATCTAAAGGAAAGAACACAAGTGTTCCTTTGGAATAAGTTAATTCCTGCCAGGACAAATATAGAATTACCCATTCTAACACTGAAGATACCCTGCCCTCCTGCATCCCTGTTGTCTAGACTCTTTCCTTGATAATTGGAATTCGGTCAGCTGCTCTTGAGGAACACATGAATCATCTGGTTTAAGTACATAGCAACCATTAAAGATAATAGCTTTAAGATTACCAGCATAGGGCATATGGCTACAGACAAGAAAATGAAGTGTCAGTGTCTCTTTGCTTTTATTATTTTATTTTATTCAGTTTCATGTAGCATGGTTTGAAGCACTTCTCTCCATCTCATTGCTCCAGTTCTTCCTGTGCTCTGTGTTATTTTCATTCCTTCATACACCCATGAATGCTTGTTCTTTAACTCGTATTCTTTAAGTGTTCCATATGAGTGTGTATGACGCATATAAGTTCAAAAATAAAGCCTGATGACTCATTTTGTTGTTATCCACATGTGTTTAGAGATGACCTCTTAGGATTAGCCAGCCTATCAGCAAAAATGCCCTTGACTCGATCACCTTCCCTCAGCAGCTTTGAATTGTTCTTCACGTAGGAGTGAAAGCCCAAGAAAATTCCCCCATCATGTTGTCATTTAAACTGGTGTTGTCATCTTTATGGTCTGCTTAGGCAATCATATAGTTCGATATTTTCAGGGTGCAGCTCCCTTGTCATATATAGAACACACAATCTTGCCACAGATATTCTGTCCTGGACTTCTGGCTCTTATAATCTTTCAGACCCCTCTTCCTCAAAGATTCTTGAGTCTTATTACATACAGGGTTGTTTGGAGTTGTGCCAAACAGGGCTTGGACACCCACAGTCCCTTGATTTCTGAAACTGGATCAACTGTGTCTTTCTGTAAAGGTCTATGTCTGCTGAAAAAGAAAATGTCTTTGGTAAGGGATGAATGACATACTTATCTATGTGTATAATGACAAGTAACTAGATCCAGATAGAAATTATTCTGCTCTGTGAAGTGGCAGTGGACAGTTCTCTTCAAGGGTTCACTGGTTCACCAGCAATTGGACCTGGTTCCTAGTACCAGGCATGAAATCTTTCCTATAGAGTGGGCTTTAAGTTCACTCAGATGACTGTTGTTATTTGTAAGCATTATAGGTCAAGCTATTTATTACATTTCTCCCTCAGCAGAAGTCTTCATTCCATCCAGTACTAACAGGTGTAGTACTCAGGGAGAAGAATTTCAGGTCAGTTCTTATTCGATCCCTCTAAGTTCTGTTTCCTAAGCATGTAGTGATTTCAGTAATAGAGTATTCCCTTCAATTTCTGGGAGGTAACCAAGGGCAATGCTAACAGCTTGAACTGTTATGGGTTCTCTTGTACTTCTCAGACAAGCATGCATGAAACTGAGGTTTAGTTAGATAGTATATGGCTCTTAGGCTAATACACTTTCCCAAGTGACATAATTAAATTTATATTTATATATATATATATATATATACATATTTGATCAAGATCTAGATATATATGTGTATGTGTAAATACATACACTTGTATGTATGTACTTTTAAGCAGAAATGAAATAATAATTATTCCCTATAGCTTTTACAAAACAACAGTATGATTTATTGAAACACACAAGTAATCAGGTGTGTCTTATTCACTCTTTTTATAAGTATGAATTTTCACTTAATAAACTCTAATCTTGCTTCATACTGGCTTCTTTTGAAATTCTTCTCTGTGTCAAAGACTAGATTTAATTTTATCTAAGTAAACATCCCTAAAAGATTAATAGAACTCCTTAGATTACTGTAAAAAAAAAAAAAAAAACTTGAGTGAATTGTGTCTCCATTATTTTTACCACTGAATATACTATTTGGAGAGTAAAATATGTAAGTATAAGCAAAAAATTCTGAAAAATGCAGAATTTTTTACGCTATAACCAAATAAAACCTTACAATTCTGATAAGAAACCATAATGAAGATTGAACAGGGAAAATGTTAGAGCATGTTCATAGGTAGAAAGGATTTCAAATATGTTGGCTATGCCAAAATTCAACTGCTTGAAATCATGTGAAGCAAAAACTTATCTAACGTTTTCATGTGATTGTGTAGAACTTAAACAGTGAATTAAAACATTTTATTAAGAGGAAAAACTTATATAGAAGCATGGTACTTGCTATGGTTGGAATGAGAATGCTTCTGTAGGTTTATGTATTTGAACATGTTTTCCCTAGACAAGTGCCAGTCTCCAAAACGGCTGGGTCTTAAGAGAAGGAGTTATTTTAAATCCAGCTCTCTTTTGCCAAATGAGTATCACTTAATTAATAAATATTCTGCAAAGATCTTTTGTCTCCATGAGCAAGGTTCTCCTTTTTCTCAACACAATCATATCTAGGCTCATTGTCTCTTTCGTTGCATTTCTCCTTTCCTCTTTCTGAAGTAAAAATAAGTTTCTAAACTGGAAATGGGATCAGATCACTCTTTCAGTTGTGCTGCGTCCCTGAGGAAGAGGCTCTGTGAGAGATGCTCTAAATACTGACTCTAAATTTGCACAGCTGTCATTGCAGTGTGGGTTTCAGGAAATTGGAGGGTAAAGTGAAGCAGTGATAGGTGACGTTCACTTTGACAGTGGTTCTTAGTTGAGCTAGAATTGAACTTCCGTATGACTTTCAACTTTTTAAAAATTTCCTCAAAACCCAGAACTGAAGTTTTCATCTGTAATATGTTATGAGCCTATCCAGGTCTAAATTCCCTTGCTTTGTTTTACTATGACGTGCAAAGAAGGAAAGATTAGCCAATTAGTATGTTTTCTTCCTCTCAAATAGAACATCGGAGGACTAGGTAAAAGTTATAAACAACATATTGATGTTGTTGTTTTTTGTTGTCTTGCTGTACTGGACACTTGTCTATTTAAATCAAAGCATCAAATGACAACCAGGCAGAGAATAGTGAGAATCCATACAACCAGCAGAGAGAAAAGAGGTGGTGAGTCTATTAGGAACTTGTTTTAAACACAGCTTACTTATCTCCACAAAGATAACAAGCCTTTAAGGAGAGCAGAGGCATGATACTATTTATTAATGATCTGACTTTTTAACCCACGTCAAATTTCAAAAGGAAGAAATATCAACTAAACATAGATCAATGGACTCACTGATAGACATAAAACACTGACATTACTAGAAGATAGCACAGAGGGAGTACATCAAGCCACTGCCACATGTAAAACTCAGAGACAAAAAGAGTAATTGACCAAAGGAGACTGTACCAGCTTAAAATCCTCTGCACAAGAAAGGATGTAATCAATGGAGTAAATAGAACCCCTGCAGAAGGGAGCAATCAAAGCTATTCATTAGACCTGGGAAACATAGAGAAAGCCAGACACTTAACAAAATGACAACATCTTAATAATGGGGTAACACACACACACATTCACACGTCGACTTTTGCCAATTTTTGCAAATTTTGTCTGCTGCACCTTGGATCTAAGGACCTGAAAGAATGGGGCAGACCACAATCTATTGCTGTAGGTGAACTCACTTCAGTTTCAGTGTACTTTTATACAAGGATATAGTGAAGAAAGCAATGATCCAAGGAAGAGTGTTTGAGTTCGGAAAACCATGATCCAAAAACCATGTAAATAAATGCAAACTAAATATTGACAGAGTAGGCCTTTCCCAGAACTTTCTCAGGAGAGGCTAATTTAAACACAACTGCTCAGACAATATCTGGAAAAGAAGAAAAGCAAGACAGAAGGCTGTATCCAGATAGAGGGTACAGTCAGCCTATTGGTTTCTATAGTTATGTTCTGACATACAACCAAAATAAACATGTTTTATAAATTGAATGTAAATGTTTGTCACCAGAGGTACAAAAGCACATCTAAGAATAATCCAGGAAACAAAGCTTACTAGAGGTACGTTTCCTGGAGTCTCTCTCATAGTTCCCCATGCCATCATTTACCATACCTCATTCTTTTAACTTGGTTCCAACAGTTTTTCATTGGGGTTCTT
This sequence comes from Meriones unguiculatus, assembly GCF_030254825.1. Classification (NCBI taxonomy): domain Eukaryota; kingdom Metazoa; phylum Chordata; class Mammalia; order Rodentia; family Muridae; genus Meriones; species Meriones unguiculatus. The sequence continues at coordinate 52,112,592 of NC_083363.1, forward strand.
AAACTCACTAATAAAATAAATCACAAACGAATTCTGGAGAAAGTTCAAGTAATGTTTTACTAGAATTTGCAATCTAAAATACAAAAGTGTACATACACACTGAAAGTTTGAAGAGCAACCATGGGGAGTGGAGATGGAGCAAAGGCCACGTCTTTTAATTTAACCATAGAACAGTGAAATCGTGGGAAAACCCTGAATGTCAGAATCTGAGTTCTGAGAGGATTCAGTCTCAAGGATACTCTTCCAGGACAAAGGACTGCACCAGGGTCACATGGTTAAAAACTGGAAAACAGATAACTCACCAAGGAAAGCAAAACAATCACCCAATGGTAAAAGGATAACGAGGTGAGGAAAGAGTCCCACACATTAAGCCCTGTGAAGGCCCTTCATAGTCCCTTCCTTGGCCATGACTATTAGTGGCTTTATTTGTTTTCCACTCCATTTGATAGATTAAGCTCAGAAAAGGACTTTCCAATTTCTCCTGGAAACTGACTTTCTTCAAATGTTAGTCTTGATGCTTTAGGGAAGTGCCTGTTCTTCACAATTTAATTAACATAATGGCAAATGATATAAACAAGCACTTTTCTGTCCTGAGGGGTAGAGCCTTGGACCAACAGAGGACTCCACCTCCCATTACCTTCCTATTTTATCAGAGAAGAAACCTGTACAATTGTCACCTCCAATCCAATCCCATCCCATAGTGTTTGAAACACCATGTGGAACTACTAGGACTTTTTCTGAGTCCATTAAAGGAAAATTACTTGCTCATGATCAGGAAGAGAGAGAGAGAGAGAGAGAGAGAGAGAGAGAGAGAGAGAGAGAGAGAGTGTGTATGTGTGTGTGTGTGAAGCTGGGCTTTTAGCTACTTATTTTTTTTCTATCTCCCTACAACACCCTTATCCTTCCAACCACCAAACACAAGGTAGGAGAGAAAGAAGGTTAGAGGGAAAGGGAGAACAGAATTCTTTAGACTACTTCCTGCTGAATAGCAGCATATAGCTCTTTGGGCAAGTCCAGTCTTCACCATCAGGATATCTCCAATCAGCAACCAGCAATCCAGAAAACAGCAAAAGCAATCAGTAACCAAAATCAGTAGCAGCAGAGGAAGAACCAGGGGAGCAGAACCTGCCAATTTTTTCACGGCTCAGGTATGGCATTTTCTATACCCTCTCAATAGTCTCCAGAATTCCAATGCTAATTTTTTTTCTTTTTTAAATTTTTTAAGGGTTTCTCTGAGTAGCTTTGGCTATCCTGGAATCGCTCTGTAGACCAGGCAGGCCTCAAACTCACAGAGATGCACCAGCCTCTACCTTTCAGCTACTGGGATTAAAGGCATGACCCACCACCACCAGGCCAAATGTAAACAATTTTCAGCTGGCAAAATCATGCCTCTACTAGAGCATAATTAGCCGCTGTGGACAGTTGGAAGCAGTCCGCTATCCCACACCTAGGATTAAAACAAAAACATATTTCCATCATTGCTGGGTTTTTAAAGAAACCAAAACTCTCACTGCATGTGTGACTATTCACTTCACAAAGGTTTTAATGTTGATTATTTGTCTTCATATTCTCTCCTCTACCCTTTCCTCTGTCTCCCTCCTATTTTTAAAAACCTCCTTTACATAACTCTATATTCTCTTTCACCATCCTTAGAGGGTTCATTCCTCCTCGCTGATCCCCTAATAGCTGCATGGCCTCTGTGGATAATCTAAGGGAAGCACATGCATTTGAAGCAGAAAAGCGAACACCTTGATGAAAGACCTTAGATATTAAAACAATGGTCTTTTTTCCAAAGACCAGTGCTTTGATTAAGTTAAGGTATTAACTATTACTTTGTCACTAGTCTTTGTAAAATGGCATTTTATGGTTGTGTTTAATAAGAGTACATGGACAGTCCAATAAAAGCATATTTAAATTTTTATATTGGCTCCAAACACTTCATATAAAGAAGATTTGGTAGTCTGATGACTTATAATCATGAGTTAATTTTAATTAACAATAGCAAACAAAATGACATGGCATTGCTCATCCTAAATTAGCAACATGTTTGGGTGACTATTTAAAGTGTCTTCAAAGTACTCTGGATAGGGGCATTTGTAAATATGTAAACTTTAGTTTGAATCATGGTAACAGTTTATTTTTAAACTTAAATATATTTATAAATGTTTTTGAGAATTATTGTGTGTATATAATAGATTGTGTAATTATAAATGTATAAAATTGCCTTTAATAATTCCCATCATTTTAAGTGTTACTCACAGAAAGGATTCAAGAACATTGAATGATACTGAATGATTAAATTCCAAAGGTATACAAAAAAGGTACATTCATGTGTCTGATGATTTGTTTGTCTCTCTATTGGTGAAATAAAAACAAAGCAAAACTAAAACAGAACTCAAAAAACAACTTTCTAATTCCATAAATATATTTCTATATTGAGAATGAATCTGCTTCTGTATAATGAACTCAAAAAACTATTTCATAGTTGTAATAAGAATGATGGAAATATTACCAAAATTAGAAAACTTTATTGTTTGTTTCCTGGAGAGACATATCAGCAGTTTAAAGCTTGCTGCTTTTCCAGAGGAACTATTTCAGACCTTGGCACACACTCCAGGTAGCTCATAAATTCCTTTAGCCTGCAACTCCATCTCTAAGGATCCAAAACCTTCTAGTCTCCAAGGTTCTCACACATCTGTGGAATAGACTCTCACACACATAACCTGACACACATAAATAAAAATAACAAATAAATGAATAGATGAGCACAAACTTGTAAGAGTTGCTTAAATGTGTGCGTTTGTTTATTGTTAGTTTGTGTGTTGTATGTATGGGAACACATTAGAGTGTTTGTGCCCATGGAACCAGATTGACCTATGGTCATCTTCTGTCTCTCTGCACCTTATTTTTTTGAAACATACTTTCTCACTGAACCTGATATTCACAGATCTTCTAGATTCAATAAGTCATGTTTTAATTTCTTGCTTCTGATCTTCTATCTTTGCAGTTATAATATTGTATCATTATGCCCAGTTCATGCCACCCCCCCAAAAAAGAAGACCACCGGGGAGTCAAGTCTATTGCAAAACACATGAGGATCTTTATTCATAGCTTGAGCTGTACTCTCACAGACACCAAGGCATTGGTATCCAGCAGAGAGCCCTGAGCTCCTGATTATTGGAGACTTATATTTCCCAGTCCCTCCCAGCAGGCCCAAAGCAGGGGATTATAGCCTGGCAAGCTTCTATAGGTTAACACAGAAAAGGGGGATGCTACATTTCAAAACTGTTTGCAATGGGAAAGTGCAAGGATCATGAACGTTTCTGGCTTTCTTTGTTCTCTTTTCGCGGTGGGGATGTGAGGGGGAACTGCTGGCCTTGTGCTTCAGTCCTCTCCTGGACTGATAGACTGCTGCTAGGTGAGAGGGGCCAGTTAACTCAGTCTGTGCTATCTCCAAGAACAAGGACATCCAGGCTGGTTTCCTGGCAACAGAACCTCTAATGAGCAGCAACTTGCTGGATCAGCCTAGAAGCAGCAAGGTCAACTGGCCTTGTTTTAAACCTTTTAGCTCAGTACCCCAAAAACCTAGTTTTTAATTCTTTGGTCTCTCAGTACTGATATGCCAGGTGTTTTACATGGGGCCTGGGGATCTGAATCCATTTTTTCATGATTATGCACCAAGCACTTTACCCATCTCTCTCTGTCTGTTTTTATTGCAAAGTCGCAATACACTAAATTGTAAATACACTAAATTGTGTAGTTAATTGTTAAATGCACATAATATTTGAATAAAAATTTGAATAAATTTTTTATTTCATTGGTCTGCTTTGTTTTGTCATTGTTGTTTCTTTGGTGTGTGTGTGAGAGAGAGAGAGAGAGACAGAGAGAGAGAGAGAGAGAGAGAGAGAGAGAGAGAGAATATTTCACAACATAGCTTCGGCTTTCTTTGAACTCCTTTAGCAGAACACATTGAACTCAAACTCACAGAGACCCACTTGCTTCTGCCTCCTGAATTATGGGATTAAATCTGTAGAAGACAGGCTGAAGATTTAGATCCATGGTAGAGTTCTTGCCTAGCAAATGCAAGGCGCTGGCGTCGGTCCTCACTTTTGAGTGTAAAAAGACAAAGTGCTTGATTACATATGGTTACGTGGAGGAAGAGGCAAGTACCACTGTCCCTCACTAATCTACCTGTTTTCACATGTAAAGCATTATAACTTTGAAATGATTTAAAGAATGCCCACCCTTGCCCTTTTGTGAGCAGTTGCACTGAGTGAAAAGTAACATTTAAAATTCTCATATGGTAACATATGGATACACATGTACAGTCATCTGGCGTCAACTTAATTCACAATATTACGGTATTTTACATAATAATTAAGTAATAACACATTTTAAGACTTGACATCAAATTTCTTCACAGCTGTACTTTTGAACAAAATCAATAATATTTTTACAAGAATAAATACCTTTCAATCATAAATACTGAAGTGTCCTTTACTTTTATTTTTTTTAAATTAAGAACATTTTGCAATATACTTAGTCGACTGTGTGACAAGTTGTTGAATCAACAAAATAAAATGCATGGATAATTAGAGCTTTCATTTCTGTGTATTTCAGATGCAACTGATTTCCTGGGAGGCTGTTCACTGTCAATGTGGAAGGTTGCTCAGGAAACCACCGTGCTGCAGAGCATGCCCTTGGCCAGACCCATTGGCACAACTAATTGTAGCTGTTGCTTAAAGATATGAAAGGAAATCCGTGAAATATAAACAGAAAGCTGTAAGTCTGCACCGTCGCAAATGGAGCAGTCACGACATGTGTAAGTGGGTATTTCTTGTACAGGTGTGTCCTAGGACATAAAAGAAAGTATTTCAGTGGCCGGCTCTTTGACCCCCTCCCCCCAAGAGGAGATCAGCCTTGCCAGGCCACAGAGGAGGACAACGCAGCCAGTCCTGATGAGACCTGATAGGCTAGGGTCAGAAGAAAGGGGAGCAGGACGCCCCTATCAGTGGACTTGGAGAAGGGGCATGGGAGGAGATGAAAGAGGAAGGGTGGGATTGGGAGGGAGAAAGTGAATAAACTGTAATTAATATTAAAAATAAAATATAATTTAAAAGAAGAAAAAAAGAAGAAAGTATTTCTAAATAAATGAAATCTCTACTAGAAAATTTTCATCATTCTCTTACAGCATATAGGTAAGGTATTCAAAATATTTTTTATATTGTTACTGCATCCTGAACTCTCTCTTTTTTCTTTTTCAAAACAGAAATGCTTTTGAATTGAATAGTAAAATTATTTTTGTACAATTTTATTGCTGAGTGCATAGCCTTACTATGCAAATGAGGCTAACAGGGCCATTGTAAATATAATAGGGCCACTGTGATATAATGGTATATGCTAAGTCCAAAGACCACTTCAGTCAGCCAGGAACGCCTAATGATTATGTCAACATGTTCAACCATAACCTTCAACCTTCTCCATGGCTGCCTCAACACACTGAGCAGCAGCCATTTTGCTTCTGTTTCCTTATCTGAAAAATTAAACTTAGACTTCAAAAGTGGTTAGCTCTATGCTTTGACATTGTCAAGACAAAAATAACAAAATCATGTATAGACATTATATTTTGTAGTATTGCTAGAATATACTGACATACTTTTAATATAAGAAACTAAGTATTATCATTTAAATTTATTTATAAAATAATTGTAAAAAGTTTTTAATAATTTCTGACAAGAAATATTTCTTGTTTTATAATTCTTTCACTGAAATGATATCTCATGAAAATGTTAACTTTTCTTACATGAATGTAAGAAAATAAAAAAATGTCATTTTCTTACAATCACTATATGAGGAAAATTATATTGTCATTGGTACCTCACAGCAAACATCCTACAAAGAATAAGGAAATGCATCCTCAAACTTAGACTTCCTCCACAGTAGAGAGCCAGACCTGGACACAATTAATGATGCTCTGCTATGCTTGCAGAAAGGAGACTAATCATGACTGTCCTATGGAGGCTCCATCTAGCAGCTGATTAAGGCAGATACTGGGACTTGCAGCCAATCATGGGGCAGAACTCCGGGTGTCTTGTGCAAGTGTTGAGGGGGAAAGATGGAAGGACCTGGAGGGGAGACGAACCTCAAAAGAACACCAACAAAGACAACTCACCCAGATCCACGGGGATTTACAGAGACTAAGAAGTCAACTAAAGAGTATATGTGGTCTGGAGCTAAAGCCCTGTACACAGGTAGCCAGCCTGTGACCTGGTCCTCATGTGGGTCACCTGCTTTTGGATCATTTCCTTCTGGCAGTGCTGCCTACCTCGCTTGGCCTCAGGGGATGAGGATATGCTCAGTCCTGATGTGACTTGATGTACTGGGGAGGGCTGATACAGGGAAGGGAAGCTTCCCTTTTCTGGGAGGAAAGGGAGAGAAGAATGGGGAAGCAGAAGAACAGGGTATTGGGAGGAGTAGAAGGAGTGGCACCCTTGGGGTGTAAACTAAATAAATTTAAATAATTAAAAAAAAAGAATGAGGGAATGCTGTATCCAATTTGATATCCCATTTTATTAATTCTAAAATTTATTTGGATTTCTGTCTCAAAATGAAAAAGAAATCCTATTTGTTATTTATAGTAGTATATTGAAGGTTTTAGAGGGTACAAAGGAATTTATAAGATAAGTTCCATGAACAGAAGTGGAGACACAGTTGGAGAAATATTTAGCCATCCAGATTAGGTTTCTCAAAGCAGAGAAAAATAAAAGTGTTTGAAGACACAAATAATATAAGCTTACTAAAAATTGGTTCTATTTTCCAAGTTCAAACACGTTTTAAATAAAAGTAAAATACAGGTTGGGGATTTAGTTCAGTAGAAGAGTACTTGCCTAGCAAGCACAAGGCACTGGGCTCAGAACTTGGAAAGAAAGAAAAGTAAAAGCATCAGTAAAATATATGTGTAGGCACTATATCCTTCAAAAATTAGTAGACTGTAAAGGGTAACCAATAGTCATATACAGCATATGCTAAAAATAATTTTATCACTTTCTAATAGCATGAGCTAGCACATATTTGACATTTGGTGGCTGGCTTGTTTGTGTGGACACAACCACCTGAGTATTCATACATTTTCATTATCACACAGTCATTCTTTTCTTTTTTTTTTTTACAGTATAAAAATCACTGAATATTTGCATACTATCATGAGGCAGATTATAAATACACAGTCTCATATATATATATGTAATTTGTATGATTCATTTTTATTGATTATAAGAACAATTTTTCTAATTTAAATCAAACCTAGTCTAAGCTACACAAGTCCATATTAATAGCAAAGTTTAAATGTTGGCTCTTTTCATTTAGGTTTAAAGAAAACTGGGTTTTCATACCTTAAAATGTCTATTTCTATTTCTAGTCTATGCAACAATATTAAGGAGTAGAGCCATGTACAATTTTCCAGATACATGACAAGGGAATACCAGCAAGGAAGGGTTGAAATGTGTATTCCTCCCACTCAATCTCAATGTCTCTGACTTCTCATCTATTTTTTGAATTTGTTTTATTACTATCATTTATTCAATTTGTATCCTGGCTATGTCCCCCTCCCTCATTTCCTCCCAATACCAATCTCCCTCCCTCTTCTCCACCTATGCCTCTCCCCTTGTCCAGTGATAGAACAATGGGAGGGAAGGAAGACCTCATCTATTGGTTATATATATATATATATATATATATATATATATATATATATATATATGGCTGAATTGTCATCTTCTGTGGCCTGGTAAGGCTGTTCCCCCTCAGGGGGAGGTGATCACAGAACAGGCCAATCAGATTATGTCAGAGGTAGTCCCTCTTCTCATTACTATGTAACCCACTTGGACAATGAACTGCCATGGGCTACATCTGTGCAGGGGTTCTAGGTTATCTCCATGAATAGTCCTTGGTTAGAGTATGAGTCTCTGGGAAGTTCCCTATGTCTATGTTCAAATTTTCTTGTTCTGTTCCTCTCCTTGTGGAGTTCCTGTTTTTTCTAAACACAAAAGTTTTAGGAAACTTGTTCCTTACTATAATGACATTTAAGATAATACTATGACAGAACAATCCATTGGATTGAAATAAATTAAGTGATGCTAAAATATTTAAAGTATTGCAAATAGAAATAAATAAAAATACTGCATGGTATAAAAGCTATTGAACACACACAAACAGTAATGGTCTTCTCTTTGTGTCTTTTTACATTAATTAATTTATTTTTATTACTATAATTTACTCACTTTGTATCTCAGCTATAGCCCTCTCTTTCATCCCCTCCCAGCCCCACCCTCCTTCCCTCTTTTCCTCACATACCCCTCTCCAAATCCACTGAAGGGGAGGTCCTCCTCCCCTTCCATCTGACCCTAGCCTATCAGGTCTCATCAGGACTAGGTGCATTGTCTTCCTCTGTGGCCTAGTAAGGCCACCTAGTCATGGAGTGGTGATCAAAGAGCCAGCCACTGAGTTCATATCAGAGATAGCCCCTGCTCCCCTTACTAGGGTACTCACCAGGAGACTGAGTTGCCATGGGCTACATGTGCAGGGTTTCTAGGTTATCTCCATGCATGATTCTGGGTTGAAGTATCAGTCACAGAAAAGACACCTGTGCCCAGATTTTTTGGTTCTGTTGCTCTCCTCTTGGAGCTCCTATACCCTCCAGGTCTTTCTATCTCTCCCTCCTTTTGTAAGATTCCCTGTACTCTGCCCAAAATTTGCCTACAAGCCATAGCATCTGCTTCAATACCCTCTGGGTTCAGTCTTTCAGAGGCCCTTGGTGGTAGGCTCTTGTCCTGTTTCCTGTTTTCTTCCTCTTTTGGATGTCAATCCCATTTGCCTTTCTGAGTGAGGATTGAGCATATTACCCAGGGTCTTTCTTATTGCTTAGCTTCTTTAGGTGTACAGATTTTAGTATTCTATCCTATATTATATGTCTAATATCCACTTATAAGGGAATATATACCATGTGTGTCTTTTTGTTTCCAGATTACCTCACTTAGGATGATCTTTTCTACTTCCGTCCATTTTCCAGCTATACCATTCCTAGGCATATATCCAAAATATGTTCAAGTACCCAACAAGGTCGTTTGTTTAACCATGTTTGTAGCAACTTTATTCGTAATAGCCAGAATCTGGAAACAACCAAGATGTACCTCAATGGAGATATGGATACAGAAATTGTAAATTTACACAATGGAATACTACACAGCAATTAAAAACATGGAAATCATGAAATCTGCAAGCAAATAGATGAAACTGTGTGTGTGTTTTTTTTTTATTTTATTTTTATCAGTTACATTTTATTAACTCTGTATCCCAGCCGTGTCCCGATCCCTCATTCCCTCCCAGTCCCTCCCTCCCTCCCTCCCTCATCTCCACCGTGCCCCTTTCCAAGTCCACTGATGGGGGGGACCTCCTCCCCATTCATCTGATCCTGTTTTATCAGACTGACATTCAACCAAGGACCATGTGTGTGTGTTTTAAGTGTTTGGTTTTTCAGTCTTAAAAACTTACACTAACTGTAATAGTGTTATAAAAACGTTCATTCTAAGTTACAAAGCACTTCTTAAATTTAAATTTAAATTTTTTATATAAATTACTGTTTATTCACTTTGTAGTCCCCTCCCTCATTCCCTCCCAATTCCACCCTTCCTCCATTATCTCCTCCCATGCCCTTCTTCAAGTCCAATGATAGGGGAGGTCTTCCCATTGGACTTTCCATCTGAATATAGCCTTTCAAGTCTCATCAGGACTGGCTACATTGTCTATGGCCTGGCAAGGCTGTTTCCCTCTCTACCCAGCAGTGTATCAAAGCAGATGCTGAGGCTCATATCTAAACTTTGGGAAGAGTCAAGGGAATCTTACAAAGCATTTTTTTTTTAATGTGATGCTTTTTTAGAGGTCAGATAAGATTCAAAATATTCTTCAGGTTTCCTGAAATTTAACACTTATTTACAGTGTTACATCTCACAATGACTTTTAAGATGATTTCTTCATGATCACCAATGAAGCTTCCACTCAGATGTTAAATTAATTCTCCTCCCATAGACGAAAATGTAGAAGGGATGGCAGTTTTTGTGCATTCTAGCTTAGTAACCTTTGTGTTGTTGGGCTGGAGAACAAACCAAACCTTAATCATAAGCTTGTGCTCACGATCAATCTGTAGAACCCATCTTTATGGAAGTTGTCACTTGTACTTTATAAGAAGTTTCAGTGTAGTCGTATCTAATTTTTATTTATTTTACTTTCTTCCTGAAAGAGATTTATGTTAACTTTATTGTCCATATGAGATTGAATTAATTATCACCAGAAAAGTTTCCACTAATTTGTGCTTGTTTAATGATTCTTAAAATAAACCACTCAAGGTCAGACTCCCAAATTTTGAGACAACACTCAATACTTAGCTATGTGGAAATGATCTTCCTTCTTGCCTCCTACGAATTGTCACATTGCTGGTTATAGAGGTGGCAGAAACCCCAGGGCAAAGACACTCACTGAGTATGTATCAAAGCTCATTGTATAAAGAATTTCTAAAAGTAGATTTGCCAGATATTTTGAATTAAAATTCATAATCTGGTACTTTAACAATCACAGTTTCACATTTGAACTTATGATGTTGTTAACATTGACATGCTTTTACTACATATGCATATATACTTATTACTAGTTTAATACTAGAATATTTTGAGTGAAAGAAGAGAAGAAAAATAGGCTAAACAATATCTCAATATATGCTACTTTTATTTATTTTCAGATTGTTATTTAAACCACTAAGTTTTAAAATTCTTTTTTTCTTCAATTCGCTACTTAGCTTGAAAATTTTTAAGTTTGTTTGTGATTGTGTTCATATGAAATCTGACATATTGATTAGGTTTCTGATGTGTATATTTCTATAAGGAAACACAAGAATATACATAAAACTTTAAACATCAAGAGGAAATCTTATATTCTACCAAAGTTATTGCTTCATATTAACAAATTAGATTCCCTAGGAAGTTCAGATCCTTTCAACACATCTCAAATAATAATGTGAAGAATATCAACAGTGAGCAGAAAGCCATTCTGAATAGTAAGGAGACCTCAAAAGACTGTTAAGTCTTCATAGACTTGTCTCAGGGACACAGGACTAGAGATCAGGTCTCCCTTGGCTACCGTAATGGGGGGTCAGTTGCACACATGTCTATTTTCCCCATACTCATTGTGCACTAATCCTCAGAATGCAAATGTGCACAGCACGGACTGTAAAAGTCTCAGTATCTCAGTAAGATAATCCATGTGGAAGAGGAGAGCATGTGTTCATTTTCCTGCTGAAGTTAATTTGTACAACATGGAAAAGCTGCTCATTACAAATTGGTTATTTTGTAACCCTTTAGCTTAAACACTCGACCTTTAAAAGTCTAGTTGTTTTGCATAAAATCCCAGATGTGCATATGTTTAGAACCAATGTTGAATATTTTGAATTGCCAGATCAGTAATTAAATTCCTGCATATAACCTTTTTGTTCCTGAAATAGAGCATTTAGTAAGATATTTTATAATTATGTAAACAATGTTTAGTATAAATTTTGCATTTTAATGAGTTTGGTAGAGAGTATATTTTAGAATTAAATCGTAATCTATAAAGACTTCAGTGTTGTGCAGATAAGAAGTACCATTAAGCCCCAACAACAAAGTCTGATTTTAATGATACTGTAACCCATTTACCATTTAAACTTAAATTTGTTTTGAAGTTCTTTGTGTTTGGGATGACTAAGTTTAAATATTTGAAACCATAAAAAAATCTGTCACAGAGATAACCCCCTGCACAGATGTAGCCCAGGGCAGTTCAATGTCCAAGTGGGTTCCCTAGTAATGGGAACAGGGACTTGTCTCTGACATGAACTGATTGACCTACACCTGGGAGGTGGGGTGTGCAGCCTTACCAGGCCACAAAGGAAGACTACAAAGCCACTCCTGATGTGACCTGATAGACTGGGATCAGAAGGAAGGGGAGGAGAACCTCTCCTATCAGTGGACTGGGAGAGGGGCATGGGTAGAGAAGAGGAAGGGAGGGTGGGATTGGGAGGGAAGAAGGAGGGAGCTATAGGTGAGATACGAAGTGAGTAAATAGTAAATAAAAAATAATTACTAAAAAAACTGTCACAAGTAACCTGTTGACAAATTTTTTATCCTGATATTGTTTCATATGTTACTTCAAAAAAAATTTCTTTCCTTATTGTTTTTTTGTTTAAAAATGTTGACTCAATAGACCTAAACAAAGTCCAGGAACAAAAGGAGAAAGAACTATGATCCCATCAACATTTGTTTGATTTTAACAGGATTTCTACTAGGCACTGAATGCAGCAATATTTCATTTGTAGTAAAACATGTAATAACTACTAAATAAAATGAAATGTATGTAGTAGAAAGAATAATAATCTTAATAGATTTTGTGTTTTCTGTATTGATAAGAAAGTCTGCACAGAGTGCAAAATTGCCTTTCACTGATGATGGGAGACAGAAGGGAAAAGTATGATTTCAATCAGTATGTTGATAAACGTTTGCATATAATCATGATGTTACATATAGTTATGTATATATACAAATGTATATATATTATTGCATATATACATCCTATTTTGTATATTATGAATCATAAATAACACATAATATATTGATATCATACATTTTGTATCACGTATATGTATATATTGACACAGATTCACAAATGTCTGAAGATGGTTAAAAGATTTTAAAATCTTTAAGGCTCTTACATTTTGTAAAATGTGGAAGAAATTCTGATGAACTTTAAAATCTAGTAAATTAATCTAGTTAGCTAAAGTGTTGAGCTGGGCAGAAGTGTCACACACCTTTTATCCAAGTACTTGAGAGGCAGACCTTGTTGCAACTCAGAGATAGTTCCAGGACCACCAGGGCTGCACAGAGAAACCCTGTTTCAACAACAATAACAAAATTGAGTTCTTAAAATATAAATACTGGAAAAAAATATTTGTCAGTATTAATTTAACAGAGGTGAAAGGAGAACAGCCAAAGAATACAAATTAATTTATAAAATACAGAGTCAAAAACATGATGTAATTAGAAATCAGACACAGGGAAGTATATTTAACTATGTTTAAAATGTTAAGCACATAAAAATAGACTAAAGTCTGTAAATAAAACAGTAGAGAAAAACTAAAATTAGACAAGGAGGCACCTGAAAATAGATGTTTAATGTCATAAGTCATCATGGCTCAGAAAAATGAAATTACACTAAAACTGATAACAATAATTAAAAAAAAACTGAAAGTTTTCAAATTACTTTTATCTTGTTAAAACGAACTGTACAATTTGGCTTGTTCAGCGGTATCATTCTTGATCAACAAACATTTGCACAATCCCACTGGTGACACTTTATGTGTGTGACTTCTGCCGTTACTAGAAGACACAGCCTTACAGCAAACTTCCTGATCAGTTAGCTTTTACAGTCCATGTGTCCCTCTCTTCCACTTTCCCAAGCCTAAGGTGCAGAAAAGCTTAATAGATGTATCTATAGGGCTGGGCTCCAGAGCTCTGTATTTTTTTTTTTTTTCTGTAGTAGCCTCTGACTGTTGCAAAAAGAAGATTCCTTGGTGACATTTATCTGTAGCTTAAAGAACAAAAGAGTAAAAATTGTGATTAAGGACTCTTCCAAAAGACTTGCCTTCCCTGGCACTAAGTAGTTGGCTAGGTTTGCAATAATAGGTATGGTCCCAAGCTTATTGAGTGGTCCTTAAGTCCATGAGACTTAAGGATTAAGACTTTAATCTTAGACAAAGAACTATAGACAACTTAGGAGAGGAGGAGCATACCAATTGGTTATTGACCACCATTTAACTCTAAGAACATACATACACATACTGAAAGTTTTGTTTTTTATTAGAAGCCATGGCAGGAACATTCATTGCATTCAATGAGAACTAAAGTATAACAAGTAAGCATGCCTGCAGCACGTATGCACATTTACATCAGGGATAAAAAGGACTTTCTTTGTCTGTTAGGGCGTGTCTCTATTTCCTTTAACCATGAGCAGAAGGCCTGCTGCTGTAGGAGTTCTGCATGAAGATATGAGAATTAATCACCGTGTTCTGATGAACTGCTAGGCTGTCACAGCTCACTGCTTCACAAATAACTTGTTATCAGTTATTTCAAAATATTTTCTAATAAAATCATTCATTATCTTTCTCCCCCAGATTCATTGATTTAAAATCTACTCATGCCCTCATGTGAGTATTTACACAGTTCAGTGCAGAGAATCAAAAATTATAATATGATAGAGGTTAGTCATACATTAAATCCATTTACTTTCATCATACCTTTTAGAATTTTGCTCCATAAATTCATGATGACTCTTGAACGTCTGTAAAATTCAATCTGTGTGTATCCATAAACCATGGTATTTTCAAAAGTGTAATTCAAGCCTCAATATATAATAGCATTTTATGACACCAGTTATAATTCACATTTACTTACCAATTGTAATACAGACATATCACAAATAGCACTTTTCTTAATGATAACTCCATTCTGTTCATTTCTTTCTTGTAGTTTTTACCAAAAATTTATCCATTTCTTCTAACACAACTGTTTCCAACTATAAACATTTTTTTCTTGATATCACTTTAATGAAGAGATGTTGACATCTTTAAGACAGCTCAAAGCAAGTAATAATAAGAATACTAACTTTATGAGTAATGTGGTTTATGACGAAACATACTGTTGAAAATAAGATGAAAAAAATAGAGATTTCCTCCTGAACTCTTCAGTGTAGAATGAAAACCTAATATTTGCATATACTTTGTTTTAAGAAGATGGGAGATAAGGAAGAGTTCAAAGTATCACAATTCACAAATGATATGATAATATACATGAGTGACACCAAAAATTCAACCTGAGAACTCCTTCAGCTGATAAACATGTTCAGTAAAGTGGTTGCATACAAAGTTAACTCAAAAACAAAAAAAAAAAAAAAATCAGAAGCTGTCCTGCATACCGAAGACAAAAGGGCTGAGAAAGAAATCAGGGAAACAACACCCTTCACAATAGCTACTAATAAAATAAAGCACCTTGGTGTGACTTTAACCAAGCAGTTGAAAAACCTGTTTGAAAAAAGAAAAAATACTTCAAGTCTCTGAGGAAAGAAATTGAGGAACATATCAGAAGATGGAAAGATCTCCCATGCTCATAGATTGGTAGGATTAACATAGTAAAAATTGTCATCCTGCCAAAAGCAATCTACAGATTCAGTACAATTCCAGTCAAAATACCAATACAATTCTTTACAAACTTTGAAAGAAAAATTCTCAACTTCATATGGAGAAACAAAAAACCCAGAATTACCAAAATTAGCCTGTATAATAACAGATCATCTGGAGGTATCGCCTTCCCTGAACTCAAAGTGTCCTACAGAGCAATAGTAATAAAAACAGCATGATATTGGCATACAAGCAGAAAGGTGGATCAATGCAACCGAATAGAAGACCCCAAAATAAACCCAAACATCTATGAATACTTGATTTTTTACAAAGTAGCCAAAACCATTCAATGGAAAAAAGACAGCATCTTAAAAAAAAAAAAAAAAAAAAAAAAAGACAGCATCTTCAACAAATGGTGCTGGTCCAACTGGATGTCTACATGCAGAAAAATGAAAATAGATCCATATTTATCACCCTGCACAAAACTAAACTCCAAGTGGATCAAACGCCTCAACATGAAACCAGATGCACTAAATTGGTTAGAAGAAAAAGTGGGGAAGAGCCTGGAACTCATTGGCACAGGAGACAACTTCCTGATCAGAACACCAACAGCACAGGCTCTAAGAGCAACAATTGATAAATGGGACCCCATGAAACTGAAAAGCTTCTGTAAAAGCAAAAGACATAGTCATCAGAACAAAACAACAACCTACAGACTGGG
Source organism: Meriones unguiculatus (assembly GCF_030254825.1). Classification (NCBI taxonomy): domain Eukaryota; kingdom Metazoa; phylum Chordata; class Mammalia; order Rodentia; family Muridae; genus Meriones; species Meriones unguiculatus. The sequence continues at coordinate 52,128,560 of NC_083363.1, forward strand.
AAAGGATCTTCACTAACCCTATATCTGACAGAGGGCTGATATCCAGAATACATAAAGAATTAAGAAGTTAAAAAGCAACAAATCAAGCAATCCAATTAAAGAATGGGGTACAGAGCTAAACAGAGAGTTCTCTGTAGAGGAATATAGAATGGCAGAGAAGCACCTAAAGAGATGCTCAACATCTTTAGTCATCAGAGAGATGCAAATCAAAACGACCCAGAGATTTCATCTTACACAGATAAGGACATTGCTGCCAGTCCTGAAGATACATGATAAGCTAGGGTTAGATGGAAGGGGAGGAGGACCTCCCCTCTCAGTTGACTTGGAAAGGGGCAGGGAGGAGATGAGGGAGGGCAGGTAGGATTGGGAGGGAATGAGGGAGGGGGCTATGGTTATGATACAAAGTAAATAACCTGTAATTAATATAAAAAATAAAAATTTAAAAAAAAAGAATATGGGAGATATTATCCATTAAGAAATATGTGGTTACAGGCAGATCAACTCAGGATAGATTGTGTCATGACTACCAGGGCAAAGAGATAAGCAGATATTTAATGGTCCCATTCCTTTCTATTTGCATCAAAATATTAATGGATTTAGATATTATATATCACTACAACATAGAAGTAGAAAGCATTATGACACTCAGCCTATCAACATAAAACATCTAAAACTAGACTTAATTGTTCAAGCAAATGGAAGTTTATGATGAAAACACTGTACTGATTTTTAGCAGTTAAACTTTATTTGTTTTAGGTTACTACTTGAATGTGTTAACATATTTAACACAGCCAGTAGAAGAATCATAAAATTTACTTTTGTCTTCTTGTCATCACGCTAAATTCATTTTACAATTATTCTCTAATGGATTGTTTCATGGCCACTAGAAAGTCATATTCTAAAATTACCAACATCAAATTAATATAATAGTTTATACATGTTTGAATTTTAATTTTTAATTAGATTAATGTATGTGTGCCTGTGGATACAGTTAGTTTAATGCAAGATCCTACAGAGTCTAGAAAAGCCATTGGATCCCTTGCAGTTGCCTGATATGTGTGCTAAGAGTTGAAGTAGAGTTCTCTGCAAGAGCAGCAATGCTCTTGATTATCGAGCTATCTCTCAAGATGATAAAACATTTTAAAAGAAAATGTATTATGCAGTTAATCAAGGAGGACGCCGGGTAAAATGATCAATCAATCTTCATTCAAAAAGGCAACAGGATGAAGATAGCAAGAGGTAGTAAACAGGGAACAGGACAGGAGCCTACCACAGAGGGCCTCTGAATGACCTGTATCTTATAAATATACTTTGTTTTGTTTCTTGACTTTGGAATCAATTTGAACTGTTGCTTAAAGCTCCTACTGCCCTGAATTCCCCCATTATCATGACAATATATAGACATATATGTTAAACCAAAATCTTTGTCTCTTAAGATGCATATCTTAAGAGTATTTTATCGCAACAACAAGAAAAGAAACTAAAATCAGCTAAATAAAGCCATTCTATTATGTTTCACTTCCTTTTGTCTGATAAAACTATTTTCGTGGTATAATTCACTTTATCTTTATAGGAAGTGTCTTTGTTATCGTTTCACTGAATTCTCTGTATTGTTTGGTGTGTAGGCCATGATACAACATCATTCTGCAGAGCATCTTACAGTGCATCTCTGAATCCTCTACAAGGAATACCAGGGACTTAAAGCAGACTTTCCTGAGTAGCCTGAAGAGTATTTAAGACATCACAAGTATCAGTAGTAAGAAATAAAATGTAGGCAGAATGCTTGTATACTGCTAAGTCTGAACACAACAATTACCTATAAATCCAATAGAGTTTTAGAAAACAAACATTTCATAAAACATATTGAAAAATTCTAGAGTTTAAGAAACTCTTCAGATGAAGATGGTTCATGTCCTAATATGAACAGGAGTTAGTAATACAGAAATACGGATACTCACAATTGTACAGAAATGAAATATTAAAAAGTAACAACATTAACAACACAAATCCTAGAATTTAATATTAAATTGTGGAGAAGTGTTTATGGAAATACACTGTCAGTGATCTCTTGTTCATATTTATGATCACTAGCAGCATTATGAAAATTGTAGCACATCATTCAGACCCAGAAAGTATGTGGTATTACAATATTTTGAAAACAAGTACCAACAATGTTACCCAATGTTTCTATTATCTAATCAATAAGTGAATTTCAAAACATATTTGCACATAAGCGAGTACTTAAAAATAGTTATGAAGATTAAATCATTTTCTGAAAATGCTCTATCAAGCTTTATTGTAGAATTTTTCCCATTTACAACAAATATTTGGCTCAATTATGTACTGCATTATTTTTACAGAAGAAAAGAATTGTTGAGTTCATGGTTACACATGATGAGTCAATAACCATAATGTCAAGGAGCATGACAACAAGAAGGCAGACATGGTAGTGGACCAGTCACCGAGAGCACACTTGTATGCTCTAACATACTTGGATGATCCACAACTATGAGGCAGAAAGAGAGAGAAATAAATGGCATTAGTTTTAGAAACCTCGAAGTCCAACCCCAGTGATTCACCACTTTCAACAAGGAACACCTCCTAATCCTTCCCAAACAGTTCCACCAACTTCAGGAGAAGCACTCAAACACACGAGCTTGTAGGGGGCATTCTTGTTAAAATTACCACTATATTGAAACATCGCATAAACAGAGTTTGAGTGAAATCCCTCCTCTCAGTCTAGCTGAAAGAGCCTGAATGAAGACACTGAAACTGAGAGATGAGTTTTAATAATGAAGCAATCACCACACCCTTGCTGAGTCTATTGCATTTACCTATACACTTCGAATTCTAAATTTCTGTAACCAAGTCTTCAGTGAGCAGTTTTTAAAAAAGGTTTATTTTTAAGTGATCAGATGTTAATGAAATTATGTTGCTATTATAAACTGTGAGCAAATGCACCTTTGGGAGGAAAGGGTTTTTTTTGGCTTCCACTTTCATGTATAGCACATAGTTGAGGGATGAGGTTAAGAATCAAGCAGGAACCTGAAGATCAGATAGACTAAATTGGTTAGAAAAAAAAAAGTGGGTAACACATTGGAACTCATTGGCACAGGAGACAACTTCCTGAACATAACACCAACAGCACAGGCTCTAAGAGCAACAATCAATAAATGGAACCTCATCAAACTGAAAAGCTTCTGTAAAGCAAAAGACATAGTCATCAAAACAAAATGACAGCCTACAGACTGGGAAAGGATCTTCACCAACCCTATATCTGACAGAGGGTTGATATATATATCAGAACATATAAAGAACATATAAAGAACTAAAGAAGTTCAAAAGCAGCAAATCGAGAAATCCAATTAAAAAATGGGGTACAGAGATAAACAGAGAATTATCAGTAGAGGAATACAGAATGGCAGAGAAACACTTAAAGAAATGCTCAACGTCCTTAGCCATCAGAGAGATGCAAATCAAAACAACCCTGAGATTTCACCTTAGACCCAACACTCAAATGACAACAGGTGTTAGAGAGATTGTGGAGAATTGGGAACCCTCTTCCATTGCTGGTGGGAATATAAACTTGTGAAACCACTTTGGAATCAAGCTGGTGCTTTCTCAGACTATTAGGAATAGTGCTACCTCAAAATCCAGCTATACCACTACTAGGCATATATTCAAAAGATGCTTAAGTACACAACAAGAATATTTACTCAACCATGTTTGTAGCAGCTTTATTCATAATAAAGTACCAGGAAACAACCCAGATGTCCCTCAGTTGAGGAATGGATAGAGAAATTGTGGTACTTTTACACAATGGAATACTCCTCAGCAATTAAAAAAAAAGGAAATCATGAAATGTGCAGGCAAAGTGTGGGACCTAGAAACGGTCATCACAAGTGAGGTATCCTAGCAGCAGAAAGACATACATGGTATATACTCACTTACATAGACCTATAAGATAGGATAAATGTAATGAAATCTATACACCTAAAGAAGATAAACAAGAAAGAGGACCCAGAGTAAGATGATCGATCCTCACTTAGAAAGACAAATGGGATATAGGAGCAAACAAGTAACAGAGGGCCTCTGAAAGAGTCTACCTAGCAGTGTATCAAAGCAGATATTAAGACTCACAACCAAACCTTCAGCAGAGTGCAGGGAATCATATAAAAAGGGGAACCAGGAGAGGACAGGAGCTCCACAAGGACCATATATATCTAGGCACAGGGGCCTTCTATGAGACTTTTTCTCCAAACAAGGACCATGTATGGATATAACCCAGAATCTCTGCTCAGATGTAGCCCATGGTAGCTCAGTATCCAAGTGGGTACCCTAATAAGGGGAACAGGGACTATTTCTGACATAAACTCAATGCTGGTCTCTTTGACCTCCCCACTCCCCCTGCCCCGTTGAGGGAGGAGCAGTCCTGCTAGGGCACAGAGGAGGACTTTGCAGCCAGTCCTGAAGATACCTGATAAACCAGTATCTGATGAAAGGGGAGGAGGTCCTCCCCTATCAGTGGACTTGGAAAGGGGCAGGGAGGAGATGAGAAAGGGAGGGTGGGATTGGGTGGGAAATAGGGAGGGGATACAGCAGGGATACAAAGTTAACAAATTGTAACTAATATTAAAAAAAATGGAAAAAAAAAAAAGAACTAAGCAATGACCACAGAGGAATGTGTTCTGTGGTTTGCTCAGCTGCCTTTATTACACAATGCAGAACCACCTGCTGAGAAGTGGGCTTCATAGATACAGCCTCAGACCAATCCAATAGAAACAGTTCACAGGTGAGCCTAGTCTGTGTCTAGGTGATAACAGGTAACCAGTACAGTCACTATTCTTCATGTTATTCTTTTTCTTCTTGTTCTTGTTCTTGTGCTAGTTCCTGTTTCTGTTCTTGTTCTTCATTTTCTTTTTGTTGTTCTTCCTCTTCCCCTTCCCCTCCCCCTTATCCTCCCCCTTCCCCCTCCTCCTCCTCCTCCTCTTCCTTCTCCTCCTCTTTCTTCTCCTTCAAGAAGAGCTTTTTCAAGACAGGCTATATCTCTTGCTGTATATCTTTTGCTGTCCTGGAACTCACTCAGTAGATCAGTCTGGCCTCTAACTTAGAGATTCACCTGCCTCTGCCTTCAGAGTACTGGGATTAAAGGCACACATCACCACTGCTGACCTCGCTAGTCTCAATTTACATTGCTTAATATGTAATACACAAGTGAATTTTAGGGTTTTATTTTTTTATTTAGAAATTTTGTTTAATTTTTATGGAAATACAAGTTAAATATTTATTTAAGAAATCAAATGTTACATAAAATATGTAGAATTCTGTTGTAGTGAAAAAAAAATCCAAAATTTATTCTGCTTACAGTGGAATTAACTCTTTTTTTTTTTTTTTTTTTTTTCATCAATTACACTTTATTCATTCTGCATCCCCCTATAAGCCGCTCCCTCCTCCCATCCCAATTCCACCCTCCCTCCTCCCTCTGCTTGCATGCCACTCCCCAAGTCCACTAATAGGGGAGGTTCTCCTCTCCTTTCTGTTCTTAGTCTGTCAGTTCACATCAAAAGTGGCTGTATTGTCCTGTACTGTGGCCTGGTAAGGGTGCACCCCCCCCCCCAGAGGGAGGTGATCAAAGAGCAGGCCAATCAGATTATGTCAGAGGCAGTCCCTCTTCACATTACTATGTAACCCAATTGGACTCTGAACTGCCCTGGGCTACATCTGTGCAGGGGTTCTAGGTTATCTCCATGAATAGTCCTTGGTTGGAGTATGAGTCACTGGGAAGTTCCCTATGTTCAAATTTTCTTGTTCTGTTGCTCTCCTTGTGGAGACCCTGTCCTCTCCAGCTCTTACTATTTCCCAGTTCTTACCTAAAATTCCGTTCACTCTGCCCAACAGTTGCCCATCAGGCTCAGCATCTGCTTTGATAGTCTGAAGGGCAGAGGCTTTCAGAGGCCCTCTGTGGTAGGTTCCTAGGTTGTTTCCTGTTTTCTTCTTCTTCTGATGTCCATCCTCTTTGCCTTTCTGGATGGGGATTGGACGTTTTAGTTAGGGTCCTCTCTCTTGCTTAGTTTCTTTAGATGCACAGGTTTTAGTGGGTTTGTCCTATGTTGTATGTCTATATGAGTGAGTATATACCATGTGTGTCTTTTTGCTTCTGAGACAACTCACTCAGGATGATCCTTTCCAGATCCCACCATTTACCTGCAAATTTCATGATTTCCTTATTTTTCATTGCTGAGTAATATTCCATTGTGTAGATGGACCACAATTTCTGCATCCATTCTTCAGTTGAGGGGCATCTGGGTTGTTTCCAGCTTCTGGCTATTACAAATAAAGCTGCTACAAACATGGTTGAGCAAATGTCCTTTTTGTGTACTTGAGCCTCTTTTGGATATATGCCCAGTAGTGGTATGGCTGGATCTTGAGGAAGCGCTATTCCTAGTTGTCTGAGAAAGCGCCAGATTGATTTCCAGAGTGGTTGTACAAGTTTACATTCCCACCAGCAGTGGAGAAGGGTTCCCCTTTCTCCACAACCTCTCCAGCATGTGTTGTCACTTGAGTTTTTGATCTTGGCCATTCTCATGGGTGTAAGGTGAAATCTCAGGGTTGTTTTGATTTGCATTTCCCTAATGGCTAATGAGGTTGAGCATTTCTTTAAGTGATTCTCTGCCATTCGGTATTCCTCTACAGAGAATTCTCTTTTTAGCTCTGTTCCCCATTTTTTAAGTGGATTACTTGGTTTGCTGCTTTTCAGCTTCTTTAGTTCTTTATATATACTGGATATGAGTCCTCTGTCAGATAAAGGGTTGGTGAAGATTCTTTCCCAATCTGTAGGTGGTCGCTTTGTTTTGATGACAGTGTCCTTTGCTTTACAGAAGCTTTTCAGTTTCATGAGGTCCCATTTATTGGTTGTTGCTCTTAAAGTCTGTGCTGTTGGTGTTCTGTTCAGGAAGTTTCCCCCTGTACCAATGAGTTCTAGGGTATTTCCCACTTTTTTTTCAAGCCGATTTAATGTGTCTGGTTTTATGTTGAGGTCTTTGATCCACTTGGACTTCAGTTTTGTGCAGGGTGACAAGTATGGATCTATTTTCATTTTTCTACATGTAGACATCCAGTTAGACCAGCACCATTTGTTGAAGATGCTATCTTTTTTCCATTGTATGGTTTTGGCGTCTTTGTCAAAGATCAGGTGTCCATAAGTGTGTGGGTTTATTTCTGGGTCCTCTGTTCGGTTCCATTGATCCACCATTCTGTTTCTATGCCAGTACCATGCAGTTTTTAAAACTGTTGCTCTATAGTACAACTTAAGATCAGGGATGGAGATACCTCCAGAAGATCTTTTATTGTAGAGGATTGTTTTAGCAATTCTGGGTTTCTTGTTATTCCATATGAAGTTGAGAATTTTCCTTTCCAGGTCTGTAAAGAATTGTGTTGGTAATTTGATGGGCATTGCATTGAATCTGTAGATTGCTTTTGGTAAGATGGCCATTTTTACTATGTTAATCCTACCAAGCCATGAGCATGGGAGATCTTTCCATCTTCTCATATCTTCTTCTAATTCTTTCTTCAGAGATTTGAAATTTTTTTCATACAAGTCTTTGACTTCCTTGGTTAGGGTTACTCCGAGGTACCTTATGTCATTTGTGGCTATTGTGAAGGGTGTTGTTTCCTTAATTTCTTTCTCAGCCCTTTTGTCTTTTGTATACAGGAGGGCTACTGATTTTTTTGAGTTAATTTTGTATCCTGCCACTTTGCTGAAGGTGTTTATCAGCTGTAGGAGTTCCCTGGTAGAGTTTTTGGGGTCACTCACGTATACTATCATATCATCTGCAAATAGTGATAATTTGACTTCTTCCTTTCCAATTTGTATCCCCTTGATCTCCTTCAACTGTCTTATTGCTCTAGCAAGGACTTCCAACACTATGTTGAAGAGATATGGAGAGAGTGGACAGCCTTGTCTTGTCCCTGATTTCAGTGGGATTGCTTTAAGTTTCTCTCCATTCAGTTTGATGTTGGCTATAGGCTTGCTGTATATCGCCTTTACTATGTTTAGATATGTGCCTTGTATCCCTGATCTCTCCAATACTTTGAACATGAATGGATGTTGGATTTTGTCAAAGGCTTTTTCAGCATCTAGGGAGATTATCATGTGGTTTTTTTCTTTCAGTTTGTTAATATGGTGGATCACATTGATGGATTTCCGTATATTGAACCACCCCTGCATACCTGGGATGAAGCCTACTTGGTCATAGTGGATAATATCTTTGATGTGTTCTTGGATTCGGTTTGCAAGTATTTTATTAAGTATTTTTGCATCACTGTTCATAAGGGAGATTGGCCGGAAATTCTCTTTCTTTGTTGAGTCTTTGTGAGGTTTAGGTACCAAGGTGACTGTGGCTTCATAGAATGAATTTGGTAATATTCCTTCTGTTTCTATTTTGTGGAATAGTTTGAAGAGAATTGGTGTTAGCTCTTCTTTTAAGGTCTGGTAGAATTCTGCGCTGAAGCCATCTGGTCCTGGGCTTTTTTTGGATGGGAGACTTTTGATGACCGCCTCTATTTCTTTGGGGGATATAGGTCTATTTAGTTGATTTACCTGGTCCTGGTTCAGCTTTGGTAAGTCAAATCGATCAAGAAAATTGTCCATTTCATTTAGATTTTCAAATTTTGTGGCATATAGACTTTTGAAGTAAGTCCTAATGATTGTTTGGATTTCCTCAGTGTCTGTAGTTATATCCCCCTTTTCATTTCTGATTTTGTTGATTTGGGTGGTGTCTCTCTGCCTTTTAGTTAGCCTGGCTAAGGGTTTGTCGATCTTGTTGATTTTCTCAAAGAACCAGCTCTTGGTTTCATTGATTCTTTGAATTGTTTTATTTGTTTCCAATTGATTGATTTCAGCCCTGAGTTTGATTATTTCCAGCCGTCTACTCCTTCTTGGTGTGTCTGCTTCTTCTTTTTCTAGGGTTTTTAAGTGAGCCATTAGGGTGCTTGAATGAGCTGTCTCAAATTTCTTTTTGAAGGCACTTAGTGCTATGAACTTTCCTCTTAGCACTGCTTTCATTGTGTCCCATAAGTTCGGGTATGTTGTGTCTTCATTTTCATTGATTTCTAGAAAGACTTTAATTTCTTTCTTTATTTCTTCCCTGACCCAGCTGTCATTTAGTAACAAGTTGTTCAGTTTCCATGTGTGTGTAGGCTTTTTGTTATTTCTGTTATTGTTGAGGTCCAGCTTTATTCCATGGTGATCAGACAAGATACATGGGATTATTTCAATCTTCTTGTATTTGTTGAGGCTTGCTTTGTGACCCACTATGTGGTCTATTTTGGAGAAGGTTCCATGAGGTGCTGAAAAGAAGGTAAATTCTTTTTTGTTTGGGTGTAAAGTTCTGTAAATGTCTGTTAGGTCCATTTGATTCATGACCTCTGTCAGAGACATTGTTTCTTTGTTTAATTTCTGTTTGGTTGACCTGTCCTTTGTTGAGAGTGGGGTGTTGAAGTCTCCCACTATTAATGTGTGTGGATCTATATGTGCTTTAAATTTTATCAATGTTTCTTTCACAAATGTGGGTGCCCTTGTATTTGGGGCATAGATGTTCAGGATTGTGATGTCTTCCTGGTGGAATTTTCCCTTGATGAGTATGAAGTGTCCTTCCCCATCTCTTTTGATTAATTTTGGTTGAAAGTCTATTTTATCAGATATTAGAATGGCTACTCCTGCTTGCTTCTTGGGTCCGTTTGCTTGGAAAGTCGTCTTCCAACCCTTTACCCTCAGGTAATGTCTATCTTTGTGTCTTAGGTGTGTTTCTTGTATGCAACAGATTGCTGGGTTTTGTTTACGTATCCATTCTGTTAATCTGTGTCTTTTTATTGGAGAGTTGAGTCCATTGATGTTGAGAGAGATTAATGACCAGTGGCTGTTAGATCTCTTGATTTTGATGTTGGCTGTGGTCATCAGGTTGTGTGCTTGGTTGCTTTTTGTTTTACTGAAGTGAGGTTATTTATTTCCTGTGTTTTCTTGAATGTAGCTAGCTTTCTTGGGTTGTATTTTCCCTTCCAGTGTCTTCTGTAATGCTGGATTTGTTTGTAGGTATTGTTGAAATTTGTTTTTGTCATTGAATATCTTGTTTTCTCCATCCATGAGGACTGAGAGTTTTGCTGGGTATAGTAGCCTGGGCTGACATCTGTGTTCTCTTAGGGTCTGCATGATATCTGTCCAGGCCCTTCTGGCTTTCATAGTCTCTGTTGAAAAGTCAGGTGTGATTCTAATGGGTTTGCCATTATATGTTACTTGGCCTTTTTCCCTTGCAGCTTTTAGTATTTTTTCTTTGTTCTGTATACTTACTGTTTTGATTATTATGTGGCGGGAGGATTTTCTTTTCTGGTCAAATTTGCTGGGTGTTCTGTAGGCCTCATGTATTCTAATTGGCCTCTCCTTTAGCTTGGGGAAATTTTCTTCAATGATTTTGTTGAAAATATTTTCTGGGCCTTGGAGAAGGGAGTCTTCTTTTTCCTCTATACCTATTATTCTTAGGTTTTGTCTTTTCATATTGTCTTGCATTTCTTGGACGGTCTGTGTCAGGAATTTTTCAGATTTAACATTTTCTTTGACAGATACATCGATTTCTTCCATTGTATCTTCTACACCTGAGATTCTTTCTTCCATCTCTTGTAGTCTGTTGGTTATGCTTACCTCTGTAGTTCCTGTTTTCTTCCCTAGATTCTTCCTTTCCATTATTTCTTCCATTTGTGTTTTCTTTAATTTTTCCAATTCTATCTTCAGGTCTTGAGTTGTTTTGTTTACTTCCTTCACCTGTCTGATTGTACTTTCCTGTTTTTCTTTTAGTTCCTTCAACTCTGTTTCTTTCATTTCATTCAGTGTTTTAAGCATTTCCTTTCTAAAGGCCATAAACTGTTTGGCTGCAGCTTCCTCTATTTCTTTACGGATGGCAATATTCTGTTTGAGTTTATCTTCCTCTATGTCTTTACGAATCTTATTTGTTTCCTCTGTTATCATCTTCATGAGCATACTTCTTAGGTCATCTTCTTGGATTTCAGTTATGGTGGGGTGTCCAGGGCTACTTGCCCCTGGGTAACTGGGTTCTGGAGATGCCATATTGCTCTGTCTTTTGTTGCTTGAGCTTTTACGCTGGCCTCTACCCATTGTGTTATCTTAGGAGTTTGGGGTTATTTTCTGGTGGTTCCTGGGGATCCTGTGGGGGAGAGAATCCCCTTTGCAGAAAGCTGGATTTTCCTGAAGGATGTCTTCTCAGCTTTTTGGGTATAGTCCCTGGATGGCTGGTGTTTTTTCAGGAGTTACTCACCTCAGGGATATAGACCTGAGTGGTAACTGTGGTCTTTGTTAGTCGAGAGGGTTCTCCTCTCTCCCAGGGAAGTCCTGAGGGCAGCTGCCCTGTTTCTGGGTTTCTTGTTGCAAATTTAATGATCAGCTGCTGTGACCCAGTTGGACATCAGGCGTGCCTCAACTGTTTGTGCTTGTGTCTGGAGCACAGCTGAGTGCTGGCGCCTCTGCCCCACTAGACTGCTAGACTTTTTCTAGGGAAGGATTGGGTGATTTAGATCAGTACAGTTTCCTTCCTTCCCCGTGGATTCTCTGGAGACACGGACTCCTAGTGTCCTTTTTTGCCCTGGCGCACACTGCTCAGTGTCCGCCAGCTGGCTGGCCACAGAAATTTGCCTGTGCCTGGAGCACAGCTGTGTGATGGCGGCTCAGTCTCTGCCAGCTGTCTGGTGCGCAGAAACTGCCTGTGTCTGCCTTTGTGGCTTTTGGGAGTCTGAGTGGCTCCCTAAGGTGGGCAATTTTCCGGGGACCTTTTCAGGTTGGGGGTGAGCTGAGTGCTCTGAGATGAGACCCGCCGTTTCTATCTCTGGCGGCAAATCAGGCGCGCAGGCAGGCAGGGCTCTGTGCCGGAACCTGGGTCCCCGGCTCTGTCTCCGGGCTGGCTCCTGGGGTGCCCGTGGAACCCGCCCGAGTCTTTTCCAGGGGATGTCTGGGTGACCTAAGGCCGGTCCCAATCGTTTCCTGTACCCTGGGGTTATCTCTCGACTGAAAATTCCAGTCTCTGGTAGTGTGGTGCCCAAGGTTCAGTCTGGGACCGTGACCAGAGACACTGGCTTGTGGCTCTGGGCTGGGGCTGGGGCTGGCGGCCGGCAGCCAAGCGTCTGGCGGAACCGGGATCTCTTCCGCAGTTTAGCCGGGTGAGTTAAAAGCTGATTGAATCCCCCACCGTGGGGTATCCTCTCACCTGGGAAACACAATGACTGTGTTTTATGGCCGAGAGTTCTGATTGCTGTTCACTGTGCTGATCCTGCTGTGCTGCTGCTCAGAATGAGAGTCCTCCCGGCGCCGCCATCTTGCCCCTCCCCCCGGAATTAACTCTTGAAGTTCCTATGGGACCCACTTGTCTTGATATGGAAATTCTTTAGAGTACATGGTGCTTTCTTTTGGTCTACTCATAACTTCTTTACAATACTAGCAGGATTTGTTCCACCTGCCCTGGTCCTATATGAGATCATCATATCATGAGCCTATCTTAATTGAGATATCAAAAGAAATGCTCTTATATTCTAGAGAAATTACCCATTCAAATACTTTCATGTGCTCCTTCAAAAATCTGCAGCTGCAGGCATTCAGTCAGTTATATTAAGTTTGTCTTTCTGAAATACAGGAAAATAGCATAACACACATGCTTGGGCGCTATTTTCAACTCTTATAGTTTTATTTCAGCAGCATCAAACTTCCAGTGACTAATGCATCCTTTATTCTACTGTTACGAGAACATGCTAATTTAGCAGTCAAGGGCAAAGTTTTTAGGTTACTTTTAAAAGATAATTATAAAATATTCTACTAAATGTTGGCATCTGCATTAAAATTTTCTGGGTTTTCTGACAGATATCATTTGAGTAAAACTGATTTAAGTCCAGAGCATCACAGGGCAAAAGCCAAAACAAAACAACATGAATAAGAACTTGGTGAGAGGAGGAGGAAGTCAGTTTGATAGAGAATGAAAAGAGAAAATAATAGAATGTGTATTCTATCCACTTGTGAGAGATCAAATAATGGGTTAATAAAATGGCAATGCTCCAGAAATGCAAAATATTAAATTCAAGGTATGTAAAGAATATTCATATGTCATATTTATACACATATCTCATACCAAAAGTATCACATTCTATATGAGGAACTATTCTAATTTCTGAAAAAATGTACTCTAACCTGAAACATTATTTTTTGTCTCAAGTAATTTGGATACAACATACACAATATGTGTATGAATATTACAGTCCAGAAAAAATAATACTGTGCTTCACAGAAGAGGTCATGGAGAACTCAGAACCTAAGATTTATCATTTAGTATATTATTATTTATTATTTACTCTATTTTCTAATTAAGTGTTTGTTTGTGTGTGTGTGTGTTTAAATATGTACACACATGGTGGGTGCCCATTTTGGTTAACGTCTTTGGAACCCCTGGAACTATATTATAGATGGTTGTCAGCCACCTGATGTAGGTACTGGGATCAGAGCTTGTGTCCTTTGAAACAGTATAGTGTACTTTTAACCTCTGAGCCATCATCTCTCTACCCCCTAAATTACTCTGAATTTTGAGTATAGAGGACAAAATTCAATGTAAGTATAAGAAAAACTACAACTAATATTGTCCAAACAAAATCACTGTAGCTAATAATTCATGGCTGCAGAATGAGTCAATTATAGAATAAGAACGCTTGTGCTCAAATATTTATTGAAAAGAATACATTAATATTAATTTCATATGTTTTTATCAGTAAAACATACATTTTATATATTTTATATCACTTCATTTCAAATAAAATTATTTGTATGCAATATAAAATTATATGAGAGAACACTCTTGTGATCACTATGCAAAACAGGTGAGTTTACCTTCCACCTTGGCAACCTGACATTGGTTATTAAAACACCCCACAGAAGCACTCAGCTGCAGAGCTGTGAGGATGGACATTCTACAAAGCTATGATCTGTTCTCATTCTCTGATTGCCAAGGCTTTAACATTTAAAAGTACATGATAGACATACTATACTAACATACTTCTGCATAACTCTCCAAAATGATAAATGTTTAAGAAATAAGTATTTGATGTCAGTTTTCCAATTCTACAGTACAGCAGTAGGTATTTTGTAAGGTAAACCAACAGAAGCAGGAGACACATACAATATTTTATGTGCTTAAAATGTTCCTAATGTATTGTGAAATGTTATTCTCTGTTTGTTAAGGATCAGTAAAGAGCAAATTTCCCCCAAACAGACTGACTCCAAAGAATGATTATAGTCCTCAATAGCTCTGAGACCAGGATTAAGTAAAAGCTCTCAGGCTCTATACAAGAGGGAACTAAATAGAAGTATAATATTTGGAAAAATGGATTAATGGGAAAAGAACAAATAATGCAACTTGATGAAATGGAGGATGAAATCATGCTCTCATCCGTTCTCATCGGCACATAAATCCATGTAAGCCTGGTTTCAGCCTCACTGTTTTTCTTTACTTTTGTCCCTATGTTCTTTTGTGCTTTTTATCCATTAGTTTAAAAGTGAACCCATGGCTCACGTCATAACAAAGTAACATACTAATATTGATGTTGCAAATAATATTAAATCTGTCAGATGTTTTGTAAATTAACAAAATATTAAAGATATAAATTTAAAAATAAGTTATTGACGGATTAAAATGCTAAATGTCACAAAAATTGGTATCAATGTGTCAAAGTTATTCAAACACAATGACTTTTAGAACAAAATCAAGACAGAAAATCTTGTAAGAGGAAGTGGCAATTGGATAAGGAGTCAAAGCGTCCCTAATTTAATGAGAACAATTGACAGCTGATGGATGCTGGGAAAAGGGGAGTGACTTAACCTCAGGAGTACAGTCACCAGGAGGTGACTATTCTGCCTGCCTGTTTCTTGCCACAGGGATTGTCATACTTCACGTGCTCACGACAGCCCTAACTAGATTCTATGGGTAAAAATAAATATAAGGAAACAGTAAAACAAAACTCCTCGATGCTCCTGTGAAGAAATGAGATTAGAAAATGGAAGGGACCAGAAAACGAAGCAGCAGAAATCGTGGCGTTGTGTTGCGGAGTGAGGGCTCCTGGTTAGTGCTTCATCACATTTGACAGGGTGCATGGCCCAAAGACAGTTACTTCTCAGAACGAAGCTGCAGCTCTGTCTGGTCTGGACGGCAACTTTTTCCTCTCTAGGCCAACAATCATGTTTTCTACCTTTTCTGTGTAAAAATTAAAAGCCCATAAAAACCATAATGAGAGTATTTTAATAGTTAACCGTAAGTTGATATACATTTTAATCTTGACTTCGGTGTGAAGAATGCTTTCTCTACTGCGCAGTCAGATGTATTGGATAGTTTGAACAACTGGCAAGTTTAGATTTGTGTGTTACTTTGTAAACATTAAAAATAAATTTTTCTTCTTTTTTTTTTTTTTTGTAGTGCAGTTTGATGTTGTAAATCCTGTGTGGCCACTTTAAATTTGCATCCAAGGACAAAACACATCAGCCTTTTTTCAATAATTTATTGAATGCTCCTCTCAGGATGGAAAACGTTGTACTGTGGTGCAAAAGGCAAATCTCTGAAGGTTAACACCAAAGAGAATTGGTTGCAGTTTTTCAGGGAGCCATGAGGAAATGCCTATCCTCTCCCTCTTAATTGTTCAGCAATCCCTTCTGCTAAAATTTACCGCAGCTCTTTTTGTTACAATTGTGGGAAAGCAGAGGCTGTGTATAAACAAGACTGCTTTTTTTTTCTTTCAGCATTATGTTTTTATTAATTCTCTGAGATTTCCATACAATGTATTTTGATCATATTCACCCCCACTTCTCCCCATTTTTCCTCTCAGATCAACTTCACCCCTCAAATTCCTACCCTCTTTCTTTCCTTTGCTTTTTTTAAAAAAAATATTTTTCATTATATAATTATATTTTTACACCATTCTCTTTCCTCACTCCAAACCCTCCTATATACCCATCCTTGCTCTCTTATAAATTTATGGCTTCCTTTTTCTTAATTGCTGTTATATGTGTATATGTATACATGTAATATATATGTATATGTGTCTGTGTATATAATTACACATCCCTAAATGCAACCTGCTCAGCGTGTCTAATGTTACTTGAATGTGTACTTTCATGGCTGACCATTTGGTATCTGATAACCAGTTGGTGTGTTTTTCCCTGGGGAAAGACTGTTTGTCTTATTCTCAGCATTTCATGGTTGCCTCTAGTTCTTTGTGTAGAGTTGAGGTCTCCTTGAGCTTCCTGTAGTCCTCATTAGCAAGTCTATTACTGTCTTGTTTGTTCAGCTCTTGCTTAGACAGCCATGTTGGTGAGACTTTAGGGGTGTAGTTTCTTTTTCACTATTCCACTGACTCCATTTATGCTGTCCACGTAATTCTTGGTGTGGGCCCACCCACTGGAGCGTGGTCCAGCTACCAGGAGCTAACTTAAAGATAATCTGAGCCTCCCCTGGAGGATACTGAGTTCCCACAGCTATTCATCTAAGGATGGAGGCTCCTGAGCCCCTTCATAATCTATACTATAATTTTTGACTGGCTTTCTTTTTTAAGATTTATTATTTATACACTATACTGCCTGCACATGTGTCTGCAGGTCAGAAGAAGGCACCAGATCTCATTATAGATGGTTAGGAGCCACCATGTGGTTGCTAGGAATTGAACTCAGTACCTTTGGGAAGAACAACCAGTGTTCTTAACCTTTGAGCCATCTCTCCAGCCCTTGACTGGCTTTCTTGATGTGCAGGTCTTGTACGAGCAACCACAGCCACAGTGAGTTAGTTAATATGAGTTGGGTCCGCCATATTTAAAAGACCCTATTTCTGCACTGTCCCAATTTTTGTAACTGGGTTTATTAAATATCTCTGCCATTTTCCCCTTGTTAGCACTGTTTCTGAGTGTGCCATGCCACAATATAGCATTGTATTGAGGATAGGATTCTCCTGGATTTTTCTATAAATTAATACAAATGATAATTGAACTGAATAATTCAAACTATTTATTAGCAAGATTCCCCCATAGGGGCTGAAAAATCATATTAGCCAATTCTTTTTTTTTTTTTTTATTTTATTTTATTTTATTTTTATCAGTTACATTTTATTAACTCTGTATCCCAGCCGTGTCCCGATCCCTCATTCCCTCCCAGTCCCTCCCTCCCTCCCTCCCTCATCTCCACCGTGCCCCTTTCCAAGTCCACTGATGGGGGGGACCTCCTCCCCATTCATCTGATCCTGTTTTATCAGGTATCTTCAGGACTGGCTGCAAAGCCCTCCTCTGTGGCCTAACAGGACTGCTCTTCCCTTCGGGGGTGGGGAGACCAAAGAGCCAGTCATCGAGTTCCTGTTAGAAATAGTCCCTGTTCCCCTCACTTTGGGAAACCAATTGGTTACTGAGCTACCACAGGCTACATCTGAGTGGAGGTTCTAGGTTATGTCCATACATGGTCCTTGGTTGAATGTCAGTCTCAGAAAAGACCCTTTGCCCAGATATATTTGGTCCTTGTGGAGCTCCTATCCTTTCCCCATCAGACTAACTCCCCTTCTTTCTTATGATTCCCTGTACTCTGCCAAAGGTTTGGTCATGAGTCTTTGCTTTGAAAACACTGCTAGTTAGAGTCTTTCAGATGCGCTCAGTAGACTCCTGTCATACGTTCGATGCACATCCCATCTGTCTTTCTAAATGAGGATTGATCATCTTACCCCATGTCCGCTCAATTGATTATCTTTTTTAGGTGTATAGATTTCATTATGTTTATCATATCTTATAGGTCTATATAAGTGAGTATATCCCATGTTTGTCTTTCTCCTTCTGGGATATTTCACTCAGAATGATCTTTTCTAGATCCCACCATTTGCCTGCAAATTTCATGATTTCCTCCTTTTTGATTGCTGAGTAGTATTCCATTGTATAAAAATACCACAATTTCTGTACCCATTCCACCGTTGATGGACATCTGGGTTGTTTCCAGGTTCTGGCTATTACAAATAGAGCTGCTATAAACATGGTTGAGCAAGTGTCCTTTTTGTGTACTTGAACAAACTTTGGGTATATACCTAGCAGTGGTATAGCTGGGTCTGTAGGAAGCACTATTCCTATTTGTCTTAGAAAACGCCAGATAGCTTTCCAGAGTGGTTGTACCAGTTTACATTCCCACCAGCAGTGGAGCAGGGTTCCCCTTTCTCCACAACCTCTCCAGCATGTGTTATCGCTTGAGTTTTTCATCTTGGCCATTCTGATGGGTGTAAGGTGATATCTCAGGGTCGTTTTGATTTGCATTTCCCTGATGGCTAATGAGGATGAGCATTTCTTTAAGTGTTTTTCTGCCATTCGATATCCCTCTGTCGAGAATTCTCTGTTTAGCTCTGTTCCCCATTTTTTAATTGGATTACTTGGTTTGCTGCTTTTCAGCTTCTTTAGTTCTTTGTATATACTGGATATTAGTCCTCTGTCAGATAAAGGGTTAGTGAAGATTCTTTCCCAATCTGTAGGCAGTCGTTTTGTTTTGATGACGGTATCCTTTGCTTTACAGAAACTTTTCAGTTTCATGAGGTCCCATTTATTGATTGTTGCTCTTAGAGCCTGTGCTGTTGGTGTTCTGTTCAGGAAGTTGTCTCCTGTGCCAATGAGTTCTAGGCTGTTCCCCACTTTTTTTTCCAATTGATTTAGGGTATCTGGTTTTATGTTGAGGTCCTTGATCCACTTTGACTTTAGTTTTGTGCAGGGTGATAAATATGGATCTATTTTCATTTTTCTGCATGTAGACATCCAGTTGGTCCAGCACCATTTGTTGAAGATGCTGTCTTTTTTCCATTGAATGGAATTGGCTTCTTTGTCGAATATCGAGTATTCATAGGTGTGTGGATTTATTTCTGGGTCTTCTATGCGGTTCCATTGATCCTCCTTTCTGTTTCTATGCCAGTACCATGCAGTTTTTATTACTGTTGCCCTGTAGTACAGCTTGAGATCAGGAATGGAGATACCTCCAGATGATCTGTTGTTGTACAGGATCGTTTTGGAGATTCTGGGTTTTTTGTTTCTCCATATGAAGCTGAGAATCTTTTTTTCAAGGTCTGTAAAGAATTGAGATGGTATTTTGATGGGAATTGCATTGAATCTGTAGATTGCTTTTGGCAGTATGGCCATTTTCACAATGTTAATCCTACCAATCCATGAGCACGGGAGATCTTTCCATCTTCTGATATCTTCTTCAATTTCTTTCTTCAGAGACTTGAAGTTTTTCTCAAACAGGTCTTTCACTTGCTTGGTTAGGGTCACACCAAGGTACTTTATGTTATTAGTGGCTATTGTGAAGGGTGTTGTTTCCCTAATTTCTTTCTCAGCCTTTTTGTCTTTGGTATATAGGAGGGCTTCTGATTTTTTTGAGTTGATTTTGTATCCTGCCACTTTGCTGAAGGTGTTTATCAGCTGAAGGAGTTCTCTGGTTGAATTTTTGGGGTCGCTCATGTATACTATCATATCATCTGCAAATAGTGACACTTTGACCTCTTCCTTTCCGATTTGTATCCCCTTGATCTCCTTTAGTTGTCTTATTGCTCTGGCTAGGACTTCAAGTACTATGTTGAAGAGATATGGGGACAATGGACAGCCTTGTCTTGTCCCTGATTTCAGTGGGATTGATTTAAGTTTCTCTCCATTGAGTTTGATGTTAGCTATAGGCTTGCTATATATTGCCTTTACTATGTTTAGGTATGTGCCTTGTATCCCTGATCTCTCCAAGACTTTAAACATGAATGGGTGTTGGACTTTGTCAAATGCTTTTTCGGCGTCTAAGGAGATGATCATGTGGTTTTTCTCCTTCAGTTTGTTTATGTAGTGGATTACATTGATGGATTTCCGTATGTTGAACCACCCTTGCATGCCAGGGATGAAGCCTACTTGGTCATGGTGGATGATATCTTTGATGTGTTCTTGGATTCGGTTTGCAAGTATTTTATTGAGTATTTTTGCGTCAATGTTCATAAGAGAGATAGGCCTAAAGTTCTCTTTTTTTGTTGGGTCTTTGTGTGGTTTAGGTATTAAGGTGACTGTGGCTTCATAGAATGAGTTTGGTAGTGTTCCTTCTGTTTCTATTTTGTGGAATAGCTTGAGGAGAATTGGAGTTAGCACTTCTTTGAAGGTCTTGTAGAATTCTGCGCTGAAGCCATCTGGTCCAGGGCTTTTTTTGGAGGGGAGACTGTTAATGACTGCTTCGATTTCCTTGGGAGATATAGGGCTATTCAGTCTTTCTACCTGATCTTGACTTAGTTTTGGTAGATGGAATCTTTCAAGAAAATTATCCATTTCATTTAGATTCTCAAATTTTGTGGCATATAGGCTTTTGTAGTATGACCTAATAATTGTTTGGATTTCCTCAATGTCTGTGGTTATGTCCCCATTTTCATTTCTGATTTTGCTGATCTGGATAGTTTCTCTCTGCTTTTTAGTTAGTTTGGCTAAGGGTTTGTCTATCTTGTTGATTTTCTCAAAGAACCAGCTTTTTGTTTCATTGATTCTTTGGATAGTTTTATTTGTTTCTAGTTGATTGATTTCAGCCCTTAGTTTGATTATTTCCAGCCGTCTGCTCCTTTTGGGTGTATCTGCTTCTTTTTTTTCTAGGGTTTTCAGTTGGGCCATTAAGTTGTTTGTATGTGATGTTACGAATTTCTTCTTGCAGGCACTTAGTGCTATAAATTTTCCTCTGAGCACTGCTTTCAGTGTGTCCCATAAATTTGGGTATGTTGTGCCTTCCTTTTCATTGAATTCTAGGAAGTCTTTAATTTCTTTCTTTATTTCTTCCTTAACCCAGCTGTCATTGAGTAGTAAGTTGTTCAGTTTCCATGTGCGTGTCGGCTTTTTGTTGTTTCTGTTGCTGTTGAGGTCGAGCTTTAGTCCATGGTGGTCAGATAGTATACAAGGGATTATTTCTATCCTTTTGTATCTGTTGAGGCTTGCTTTGTGGCCCACTATATGGTCTATTTTGGAAAAGGTTCCATGCGGTGCTGAAAAGAAGGTGTACTCTTTTGAGTTTGGGTGAAATGATCTGTAGATGTCTATTAGGTCCATTTGATTTAGGGATTCTGTGAGTGCTTTTATTTCCCTATTTGGTGTCTGTCTAGTTGATCTGTCCCTTGGTGAGAGTGGAGTGTTGAAGTCTCCCACTATTAAGGTATTAGGATCAATGTATGTTTTAAGCTTTAATAATGTTTCATTTACGAATGTCGGTGCTCTTGTATTTGGGGCATAGATATTCAAGATTGTGATGTCCTCTTGGTGGATTTTTCCTTTGATGAGAATATAGTGGCCCTCCTTATCTTTTTTGATTAACTTGGGTTGAAAGTCTATTTTATTAGATATTAGGATGGCTACTCCAGCTTGTTTTCTGGAACCGTTTGCTTGAAAAACAGTTTTCCAGCCCTTTACTCTGAGGTAGTGTTTGTCTTTGTTGCATAGGTGTGTTTCTTGGATGCAACAGAATGTTGGATCCTGTTTCCTTA
The DNA here is from genome assembly GCF_030254825.1 of Meriones unguiculatus. Lineage (NCBI taxonomy): Eukaryota > Metazoa > Chordata > Mammalia > Rodentia > Muridae > Meriones > Meriones unguiculatus. Next base: position 52,150,138 of record NC_083363.1, read on the forward strand.
ACCATTCTGTTAGCCTGTGTCTTTTTATTGGTGAATTGAGTCCATTGATATTGATTGATAATAGTGACCAATGCATGTTAGTTCCTTTTGTAATGGAGTCGATGATCTAACCCTGATTCATTGCTTGTTTTCTTTTCATTTTTGTTGGGACATTATCTGTATGCCCTGTTTTCTTGGGTGAATTTGTTTTCATTGGATTGGAGTTTTCCTTCTAGTATCTTCTGTAGGGATGGTTTGCTGTGTAGATATTGTATAAATTTAGTTTTGTCATGGAATATTTTGTTTTCTCCATCTATGTTGATTGAAAGCTTTGCAGGGTATAGTAGTCTGGGTTGACATTTGTGATCTCTTAGAGTCTCCATGATACTTGCCCAGGCCCTTCTGGCTTTCATAGTTTCTGATGAGAAGTCCGGTGTGATTCTGATAGGTCTACCTTCATATGTTACTTGGCCTTTTTCCCTTGCTGCTTTTAATATCTTTTCTTTGTTCTGTAGATTTAGTGTTTTGACTATGATGTGACGTGATGTGTTTCTTTTCTGGTCTAGTCTATTTGGAGTTCTGTAGGCCTCTTGTATATTTATGGACATCTCTTTCTTTAAGTTGGGAAAATTTTCTTCTATGATTTTCTTGAAAATATTTTCTGGACCTTGGAGTCTGGAGTCTTCTTTTTCGTGAATTCCTATTATTCTTAGATTTTGTCTTTTCATAGCATCCTTGATTTCTTGGATATTTTGTGATTGGAACTTTTCTGATTTTACTTTTTCTTTGAGAGAAGTATCCATTTCTGCAAGTGTGTCTTCAGCTCCAGAGATTCTCTCTTCCATCTCTTGTATTCTGTTGGTGATGCTTACTTTTGTGGTTCCTGATCTTTTCTCCAAGTTCTCCAGCTCAAGGGTTTTCTCATTTTGTGTTTTCTTTATTGATTCTAATTCTGTTTTCATGCCTTGCACCATTTCTTTCATGTGTTTGAATTTGGATTCCTGTCTCTCTACGATGGCCTCTATTTCTTTTTTCATTTCCTTCTCATATGCCACTAATTTTTCCTCTACTTGTGTATCTATTTGTTTGGCTATGTTTGCCTGTGTTTCTTTAAGGATATTGTCTATTTCTTCTTTCTTTGCCTCCAATTGACTGGCCATCTCTTTGAAAGACTTGTTCATTTCCTCCTTATGAGCCTCAAATAATTGGGCAATCATGGCTTTAAAATCATTTTCCTGTGCTTCTGCTGAATTGGTGTATCCATCGATTTTGGGGTTTGCTGGTGAAGTCATGATGTCCTGATTTATGTTGGAAGTGTTCTTTCGCCTACCTCTGGCCATTGGCTTATCTGAAACCTTCCCTGTTTGTTTTTGGATTCTGCAGATCAGACTGGTGCTGTCTCTCTCTGGTGTCTGGAGAGTTCTTCAGGAAGCTGAGCACTCTCAGCGTGTGCTGAGGACTAGCTGTACCTGTGGGAGGAAAGTACGCAGGCGCAAACGGGGCAAATGCAAGCGTGTGTGTGCGCACGCGCGCGTGTGTGTCTGTGTGTGTAAGTGTGCGTGGATGAGTTTCTCGAGGGACAGAGTGATGGCTAATGTTGAACCCTTGAGTGTGTGGGAGGGGCTCTGTACTGTATATGTCGCAGGCGCTAATGATGATTGCAGCACAATTTCTGGTATTAACTGTCTTAGCTCCTCAATCAGGCCCACAGGGCAGGAACTTCAATGTCCCTAGTGCCCCTCTGTTTCCCAAAGTGGGTATGTGGGTGGGAGGGGGGTTCGATGCCTGGCTTCTGATTTAGAAGGACCCAGGATCTGGGGAACTGCAGATTCTCAAGGGTGCACTCACTTACAGGCAGGTCTCTTGGCCGAGATCGTGGTATCAGGGGCTCTCTGCTCTCTGGTTTGGCCCTGCTTCTTTGATGTGTTCCACCAGTTCTGTGCTGCTGTCACTGCCAGGTTCTGAGGTCTTGCTGCAGCTGGAGATTTCAGGGTGGTCACTTCAGCAGGGATGGTGTAATCAGGCTCTCTGTTCTCTGGTTTGGCCCTGGTTAGTCTTAAACTGGAGGGCTGTGGTGCCCCGCCAGTTCAGTACTGCTCTGCTGCCACGTCCTGCTGTAACTGGAGACTGGCTTGCTAGTCCCAATGCTTTCTGGGAAGTCCTGGGATCTCTTCGTTGTGCTCTCCAAGCTTGGGAGGCCCAGTGCCTGGTGTGTCCAGGTTGTATGACGTTTCTGCCTGGTTTCGGTGAGTATATAGCGTATTCTCTGTCACTGTGGGATTGGGCGGGTCGTACCGTCAGTGATGGCGATCCTGCGGAGCTAGTATGGTGTCTAGCAGATTCGCGCCCTGGGAGGATGGTGCAGCCGTTGCGCGAATCTGGGACTCCGGGGTACGTACTGCTGGCTTTTGTCTGCCGCTAAAGTGGTTGGGGCTCCGTCTCAGCGGTTGTATACCCCAGGCAGTTAGGTCTGCGCTGAGAAAGATGAGTCCGCTGTGCCGCTGTGCCGAGGAGGAAGGAGGTCTGGGGGAAGGGAGTGCAGCAAGAACAAAGGATCTTTTCTCTCCCTCCCCAAGCAAGTCTCCGGGTGACCGGAGGCCAAAGTTTTCACCTCCTGCGATGTTCTCTGGTGTTCAGAAAGCCTCGCTGTGGTTTTCCTGGGTTGGGGGTCCTTCCATTCTCCAACTTAGAAGATCAGGTATCCCACTGCTCAGAAACTGTGTGTGCTAGTCGCCATCTTGGCCTAGCCAATTCTTGAGACTTCTTCAGTGTGCTTTTAGGAAACATTTCCTTGATCTGGAAGAATTCCTGTGCTTCCTTCTGTTTTTCTACTTTATCACATGATGAGGTATATAATTGGACTGAATCATCCAAAAATGGTTTTGATAATGTAATGTTTTTATTTTGATATTGCTCTTGTACACATACACATACAGTGAATCTAAAGTTGACAGATGAACACTCTGCAACTGAACTGTATCTCTCAACCTCCTTTATGCGTTTCATCATGAACATTACTTTATTATGTCATTTTATTCCCTTAAGGACCTTATATAGTTTAGGTTCAAAAAGCTGTTTGAAATAATTTGGTACAAGAAAATGTTAAAAATTTTCAACATTAGAATTACATTTTCATTATTTTTATGAAATGAATGCTCATGCTCGGTCTACTATTTCTAATGCTAATTTTTTCCATTAAATTATAAAAGTGTATTGATTTTCTGAATCTAATATTTAGACTTTTATAGACTGCCAGAGATGTAATTTAACAATAAATGGTTTCTCTTTTGTATTTTTCTATATTTCATTTCATTTTACTTGTCCACAGCAGGATTAATTGACATTTCAATTAAACCTTTATTATTGTGGTACATATACTAACTAGAAATGCAAACAGGGCTGAAAACATGTGAACTGTGACCATATTGATGGTCACTGACCCATCTGTGCTCTGTCCCTCCTCTGTGATTCAATATGACCCTTGTCATTCTTCTTGCTCTGAGATTTCCCTCAACAATCTCAAGGCCTATACCTCCTAAGTTTTCCTCCCTGGGAAGTCTGCAGTAATGTCTGATTTCTCATTGTTGTTGGTATTATATTTATCTCCCTTCAATAGGCAGTTTCTTGGAAAAGGATACAGATTAATTAAGAGGTACATTAATATATTCTTAGTGATATTATCTATTCAAATGCTAATGGATAATTATGGCAATGTTCATTATAAAATATAAATGTAAAGTATCTTTGACTTAATGAAAGCTATTAAATCACATAAATGTCTGAGTGCTCTCGGGGGAATTTTAAAAATAAACTGCTCAAGATAACTAGTGAGAAAAAATTTTAAAAAGGTTCTTAAAAAGGGTTTTAAATTATTTTTTATTATTTTTTATGCATAGATGTTTTGCTCATAAGTGTGACTGTGTACTGCTTGTGGCAGGAGACTGTGTCCAATGTCCTAGAACTGGAGAAAGAGGTGGATGTTAGCTACCATGTGGGTGCTGGGAATCAAACCTGATTCCTTTGCAACAACAGCCATGACTCTTCACCTCCAAACTCATGCTGATCCTTTTCTTGTAAGCTTTTAAAACAAAATAGTTCATCTGAAGAAAATAATAAAAAGATTGAGTAATCACAAATATTTGGATTTCAACACATTTTTTTATTAGAATCACTTTTAAGCAGTTTTCAGAGATACCAGCATTAGACAAACAAAACTAATTTTGCATAAATTTCAGTCTTATATTCAAACGAATTCTTTTGAGACTGGGGAAATGGCTCTGTGAAAGAGTTCTTACCATAAATTATATGGACCTGAGATTCAATACCAAGCTTCCGTGTGAAAGTTACACATGGCCACAGATGCTTGTGACCCAAACATGGAGGTGTAGAAGGCGACATCTCCCAAGAACATGCTGTCCAATCACTTTGCCAAACCAGTGAGCTACAGGTTCAGAGAGAGAGAAGGCTTGTGTTGAAATAGTAAAGTAGAGTAATAGAGGAAGATGCCTAATGTCATTTTCTGGCCTCTGCTTTCACATGCATGGAGGTATTCACACAACGATGTGCATACATGCAAATATACACTCCACACAAAATACAAGAAAACATTTCTTTTCAGATAGCAAGCTATTAAAGACTTGAAATTCCATTTTAAAAATAAGTGATACATAGGCTAAATACTTTGAAGTGATTCTGAACAAATAAGGCAGCAACGAAAGCAGATGTGATATATTCTTTTCTGTTTGTTTGTTTGTTTTTCAGGGAGTTAAAATTTGATTGAAATTTTAGTGACAGGTTGAAGAGAGTTTTATCTTCCTGGGACTAGAAATGTAGCAGAAGTTAGAAACTTCATGTAGGTTTCAATCTGATGGAAAGTCAAATCTTAACAGAAGAGAAGGGTAAAAACACCACAAGCAGGAATAACCAGTGACCACTGGGAAGATAAAGCAGGCCAAGAGAGGTGTGTAGGATCCACCAGAACATGGTAATATCAGACGAGAGATCATGGATGAGTAATTTAGAGAAGTAGGAGAGTTGGACAGTAGATAGAGGAAAAGACTAAGAAACTCACAAAAGGAAGGCCTCGAGACATATGAGCAGATGACCTTATATTTGGAACTCTTGAGCTAAAGCAAACATTAGGATAGAAATTAGAGAAATGTCTTCTCTGCAGATCACCTAAGCTGACTACCATTCAAATGAGAGTATTAAAGAATTCTCTGATTTTAGTTTTCAAACCACACAATCATCAACAATGGACTAAGAAGGTTATATTTATTTATTTGTGCTTGTATACATGCACAATACAACACACACACACACACACACACACACACACACCTGTATGATAAATCAGAGACAAAGAGGCTATTAATCTGAAAGTGGGAAACTGGGCAGTGAAGTGGTGCAGAGAGAATTCTTGAGACATCATGGAGGGAGCAAATGTAGGGGAAGAACCAATGACATACTGTTAAGTTAAAAACATATATTTTGCTGTTTAACTTTTTAGTTCTTTATATTGAACTGGATACTGGATATTAGCCCTCTGTCAGATATAGGATTGGTGAAGATTTTTCCCAATCTATAGGTTGTCATTTTGTTCTGAGGACAGTGTCCTTTGCTTTACAGAAGCTTTTCAGTTTCATGAGGTCCCGTTTATTGATTGTTGCTCTTAGAGCCTGTGCCATTGGTATTCTGTTCAGGAAGTTGTCTCCTGTGCCAAAGAGTTCAAGGGTATTCCCCACCTTTTCTTCTAAGTGGTTTAGTGTGTCTGGTTTTATGTTGAGGTCTTTGATCCACTTGGACTTTAGTTTTGTGCAGGGTGATGAGTATGGATCTATTTGCATTTTTCTACATGTAGACATCCAGGTGGACCAGCACCATTTGTTGAAGATGCTGTCTTTTTTCCATTGAATGGATTTGGCATCTTTGTCAAAAATCAGGTGTCCATAAGTGTGTGGATTTATGTCAGGGTCTTCTTTTTTATTCCATTGATCCACCAGTCTGTTTCTATGCCAGTACCATGCAATTTTTAGTATTGTTGCTCTATAGTACAGTTTGAGATCAAGGATGGACATACCTCCTGAAGATCTTTTACTGCAGAGGATTGTTTTAGCAATTCTGGGTTTCTCGTTGCTCCATATGAAGGTGAGAATTTTTCTTTCAAGGTCTGTAAAGAATTTTGTTGGTAATTTGATGGGAATTGCATTGAATCTGTAAATTGCTTTTGGTAAGATGTCCATTTTTACTATGTTAATCCTACCAAGCCTTGAGCATGGGAGATCTTTCCATCTTCTGATATCTTTGGGTACAGACCTAAACAGAGCATTCTCTGCAGAGGAATATCGAATGGCTGAGAAACACTTAAAGAAATGCTCAACCTCATTAGCCATCAGGGAAATGAAAATCAAAACGACCTTAAGATTTCACCTTACACCCATCAGAATGGCTAAAATTAAAAGCTCAAGTGAAAACACATGCTGGAGAGGCTGTGGAGAAAGGGGAACCCTCCTCCACTGCTGGTGGGAATGGAAACTTGTACAACCACTCTGGAAATCAATCTGGTGCTTTCTCAGACAACTAGGAATAGCGCTTCCTCAAGATCCAGCTATACCTATGTCCTAGGGATATATCCAAAAGAGTCTCAAGTACACAATAAGGACGTTTGCTCAACCATGTTTGTAGCAGCCTTATTTGTAATAGCCAGAAGTTGGAAACACCCCAGATGCCCCTCAGTGGAGGAATGGATGCAGAAATTGTGGTATATCTACACAATGGAATATTACTCAGCAATAAAAAACAAGGAAATCATGAAATTTGCAGGTAAATGGTGGGATCTGGAAAAGATCATCCTGAGTGAGCTACCCCAGAAGCAGAAAGATGCACATGCTATATACTCACTCATATAGACATGTAATATAGGATAAACCTACTAAAATCTGTACACCTAAAGAAACTAATTAAGAGGTAGGACTTTTGCTAAAATGCTCAATTCCTATCCAGAAAGGCAAAGAGGCTGGACATCAGAAGAAGAAAAGAGGGAACAAGTCAGGAGCCTGACACAGAGGATCTCTGAAAAGCTCTGCCCTGCAGACTATCAATTCAAATGCTGAGACTTATGGGCAACCTTTGGGCAGAGTGCAGGGAATCTTAGGAAAGAAGTGGGAAACAATAAGATCTGGAGCAGACATGAACTCCACAAGGAGAGCAACAGAACCAAAAAATCTGAGCACAGGGGTCTTTCCTGAGACTGATATTCCAACCAAGGACTATGCATGGAGATAACCTAAGACCCCTGCACAGATGTAGCCCATGGCAGTTCAGTATCCAAGTGGGTTCCATTGTAATAGGAACAGGGACTGTCTCTGACATGAACTGATTGGCCTGCTCTTTAATTACCTCTCCCTGAGGGGGAAGCAGCATTACCAGACCACAGAAGAAGACAATGCAGCCACTCCTGATGAGACCTAATTGACTAGGATCAGAAGGAAGGAAAATAAGTCCTCCCCTATCAGTGGACTTGAGAAGGGGCATGCAGGCAGAGGGTGGAGGAAGAGATGGATTGGGACAGGAGGAGGGAGGGAACCACGGGGGGATACAAAGTGAATAAAGCATAATTAATAAAACAATATATTAAAAACATATTTTAAATAGTCTAATTTTTAAATTTTATTTTAGTCTAATTTTATTATTTTATTTTGTTCTTTCTAACAGTATAGATTCTTTCTTCTAATTTATTTTCTTTTCTTTTTTAATATTTCACAGAGTGTAGATTTGTCTTTTCTTCTAAAGACAGTGCTAATCATAATATTTGATCTTTATGAAATTCAGTGGCCGTAGATGTTACTTATAAATATTATTCTAATGTATGCGGTACTAAATTTATGAATTTGAAAAGTAAGAAGACGTTATTTTCTAGAAAATGGTGCAAAAGTTTTTGATTCTACCTGACAATCCCATAAAATCCATTTACTTCCCAAGAGCACAATGTATTACTAGGATTGCTCAGCAGACCAGTTACCATTCTTCTATTTTCTAATCAGAAGTGGTAGTAAAGCATTGGATTGCCTTGTTGATCAGGTCCCAGTTAATGAACCATACATATTAAGCAGTATGGTTGGGGCTCATTTGCTCTGTAAATTCTAGATTGGTTAATTAATTGATTAATAAGATTCAGCAATTCTCATTGAAATGTGAGCTCTATTCATGCTAAAATTCCACTAAATTTAAGGCATTCATCATTATGTACCAGAAGAATTATAATATGCTTTATAGCATTCATTCCCTTCAAAAATATACTGAACAGAATGAAGTCACTGAAAGTATAGTGACTGGGATAACCAGTGCTCAGCAAGAAAGGTTTTGCCTAGCAAACCCTAGACTCTTATTTCAGCCTCATTGTTATAACAACGAAACTACAAACCTCCAACAAAAAGAAAAAGCAAAATTAAAACATATACATATATGTTTATAGGTACGTATATCGTTTCAGAAACAAAATGTGAAAACTATTGTGAATATGCATGCTAGTATTATGATGCCAAAATAATCTCCTTAAGAATCACGTTTTTTTTTTTTTATGTATACAAGAAAGATATACATCAGGTAGAATGGCATTGATCAATTAATCATCGAGAGATTCTTGATTATAGGCTATTTACATTGAATTTTGCAAAACTTCGACAAATTCTATAAGACTGTTAGACTTCCTAAATAAATGCCTGTTAATGACCTTCTAAATATATGACTATATGGTCTACAGCATAATATGTAAGCATACGCAAAATGTCTAGATATGTTTCCATTGCTTCATTTCTATTTAAATAGCTCTAATTTTTTTATTTTATCTATTTAAAGTACATATAAAAAAAGCATATAATATACCTTATCTTACCACACAGAGAATATTGACTTTTAAAGATGTGCAACAAAAATATAACAAAAACAATAAAGGATGAATATTTTAAAATTCATAACAGCTAACTCGGTCCATATAAAGTAAATTATGTGAATGTTTTTGGGACTGGATGGTTTGTAAGTAATGACCACTTAGTCTGCTCTTCTCTGGGGAAGACTCTTTCTCCCACTCTTAGTATTTCTGAGCTGTCTCTGGTCATTTGTGTAGGATTGAGGCCTGCTGACTTTTTCCCCTTCCTAGTTGTCATATCTATTGCTGTGGCCCTTCTTTAGGTCGTGTTTAGGGAGCCATCTTATTGATGCTTGACTGGATGGGCTTCTGACTTTCTTGCACTTCTGGCTTTTTCAGTGCTTTCACCCCCTCTTCCACTTAATCACTGAGCCTTGGGTACAGAAGTTATTGGCAGACATATCCACTGGGACTGGGATCCAAAATTCTGACTTTTTAATTGGTTGTGGTTTTCTTTAATTGTTTCCATCTGTTGAAAACGGTAGTTTCCTTGAAAACAGAAGTTTCCTTGATGAAAGTTGCAATTATCTTCGTGTATAAGAACAAGTATCTAGAGCTTAGTTTTGGATTATTCTGGTTAAGTACTGTGGGTAGTAGGTTCTCTGCAAAAAATCCATAAGCACTAGAGGACACTAAAACAAATTCCCAATGCAAATATTAAAAATCGCCTGCACAGATGTAGCTCATAGTTGTTCAGTGTCCAAGTGGATTCCATAGTATCAGGAACAGGGACTGTCTCTGACATGAACTCAGTGGCTGGCTCTTTGATCACCTCCCCTTGATGGGGGTGCAGCCTTGCCAGGCCACAGAGGAAGATATTGCAGCCACTCCTGATGAGACCTGATAGACTAGGATCAGACGGAAGGAGAGGAAGACCTCCCCTATCAGTGGACTGGGGGAAGGGCGTGAGTGGAGAAGAGGGAGGGAAGGTGGAATTGGGATGGGAAGAGGGAGTGGGCCACAGCTGGGACACAAAGTGAGTAAACTGTAATTAATTAAAAAAAGAAAAAAATAAAAACTAAAAATCATTAATCTTGAAAACAAACAAAAACAAAAACAAAAACAAAAAATCTGGAGGCCCATTGCTGTGTACTCAGAGGAAAGAGTGTTTCAGAGCTACAGGAAGCATTTGCCTAAGGAAAGAGCTGGGGTCTCTCAGTACCCACTTCCATGAACCTTATACAGCCTTCTCAAAGTTTGTCCCTAACCCCATGATTTCTTCATCACACACATATGTGTGTGTATACATATATAATTTTAATTTATTTTTTATTATTTATTACCATTTATTTATTTAATCACTTAACCTGATCAAAGTTCCCTTTCTCCTCTACTCCAAGTTCACCCTTTACATCTCCCTCCTCCTTCCCTCCTGCCCTTTTTTTCAGAGAAGTGAAGAACCCCCCCAACACACACACACATGTATGCCAACCCACCCTGCCACCTCAAGTCAAGGCTGGGCTAAGAACATTCTCTCCCACTGAGGCCAGATATTGCACCCCAGCTAGGGTAAAAGGAATGGAAGTGATGAGTACTGGCAGAGAGAACAGAAAATTTTTGGGAACCTCTTTGGGATAGAGTAGGCTCCTAGGGGTCAACTGGAGTGACCCTAGCTAGCTGAGCCTCTTACCAAGTGGGATATAGAGCATAACTAGCAAATTTCTGTAGTCATGGAGTACTCCTAGTGGAGTGGAGGGGGGGCGTCACCAACCCCTCCATAAAACCTTTGTCCAAAAATTTATCTTCTCTGCAGGAAGTATAGGGATAAAAATGAGTACAGATTGAGGGCATGGCAAACCAATGACTGACCCAAATTGAGACCCTCCCTATGGAGTGAGAAATCCCCTGGCATTGTTAATGATTCTCTGTTACATTTGCAGAGAGGAGCCTAGCATAACTGTCTTCTGAGAGGCTTCATCCAGAAGCTGATGGAAACAGATGAAAAGACCCACAGCCTCACAGTGGGCTAAGTTCAGGGAGTTTTGTGGAAGACTGAGAGGAAGGATTGAGGAAGCCAGAGGTGTCAAGGACACCACAGGAACACTTACAGATCAAACTAAGCTTGACCCATAGTGGATCACAGAGACTGAACCACCAACCATAGAACATGCATGAACTGGACCTATGTCCTCTACACATATGCAGCCTTTGTGCAGTGTGGTCTGCATGTGGGTCCTCTAACAATGGGAGTAGGGCCTATCTCTGACTCTGTTGCTAGCCATTGTCTTTTTAGAAAGTGTATTTCTAATTGTAAAATAAAATAACCGACTATTGATAATATTTTTCATATGAAAAGTACAAAATATTCTACAAAGAAAAATTGACAGATCTGTGAGACAGTTGAGGTTAAAGACGCTAGCACCAAGATAAACCTTCTGAATTCAGACCCAGGAAGGAAAAAGAGAACTGACTCTAGCAAATTTCCCTCTGATCTCAATGTACTCTGTGGCACCCACGTTCTCCAGCCTGCCAAGATAAATAAGGAAATGTAATCAGCACATGAGTAATAAAAAATAATTTTATTATTTAGAGAGGAGTTGCCTTGCGCACTGAACTTACATCAAATGCGCGAAGTCACTTAGACTCTCTAAATTGTGAGGGTTGTGATAGTGCATATTTAACATATCATTGGTGAAATCATTTCCGTAGAGACAAATAGTGGCTCATGAACTTATTAAAGTTATATAATTTATAGAAACACAATAATATTACTCTTATAAAGTTTTTTCATATGAATTATTTCTAAGATAACTCTTTCTCTATGGATCTTTATGATGAAATATTTTCCGACCTTTTTCACTAGAACTGAACTAATCTATCAGGTGTTTCTACAACGATCCTTATGACAACATTCGGTAACCACTAGCAGCAGAAAGAAGTCTAGTGTGTTTGCCTTTTTTAGGGTGTAGTTTATTACCAATTCCATTTAGCAGCATAACAATTTTAAACTTTCCTCTTGGTTCAGTGATCCAGAGTAAGTTTTTTTTTTGTTTGTTTTTGTTTTTGTTTTTGTTTTTTAAACCCAGGTAGTGGTACCAGGTACGAGTTCCATCTTTAAATCGAATAAGTTTTAAATCCGGTCAGGATGTGGTTGCATAGCTTCATAATATATGTCTCAGTATTTCAAAAGCTTGCATATCTTGTCAGGACACTATCGCTGTAGTTCACTCAGCTGAATGCTGTCTTTGACTTTTTTTCACCCAACTCAACATGCCTAGAACTTTAAAGCACTATGAAGACTCTACAGAAGGTTGTGAAACTTCCAGGTTGTGTTGTGGTTGGCTTGTTTTCTTCCATTATGTGCTTTTTTTTTTTTTTTTTCTTTTTTTCTGACTGTTGCTGTGATGAAACAGCTTGATCAAAAGCAGGTCTGGGGAAAAAAAAACAGTTAATTTTTGCTATTATAGTCCAATAGGATATAGTCCATCATTGAGGAAAATAAGGCCAGGAACTAAAGGAGGAACTTGAAAGTGAAGCTGAGACCATGGAGGACTGTTGCTTATTGTAGGGATTAAAGGGTCAGATTCAATAGAGATGACAAAGTTTTAGGGAGTCTGAGTGATCATGGATGATCCAGCAGTGTATACAATGGTTACCAACTGTGACTAATTCCTCCGGGATGTTTTTACTTAGAGATTGATCACCTATAGAGACCTCCTACCAAAACTAGCTAACCCTTTCTCCTGTGCTGTCCCTAGCAAACAGGCTGAGGTTCAGTTTTGCAGTGGTTAGAAAACCACACTGGTTTACAACTTAACTGTTCTTATAGGTTTGACCTTCATCTCCTATCTGCCCCTAGATAGGACTTTAGTGCTTAAGCCATGTAAAATACTACATCTTATGGCTTGTTCCCCTGGATTGCTCAGCTACTTCTTATGTACAGTTCAGGTCTGTCTGCCAATGAATGGCACTTACAAATCAATAACCAAGAAGGGCACCAATGTACATAGCCACAAGACAATAGGAAGAGGTAATCCTCAACTGAGATTCCCCTCTTCCCAATTGTGTCAAGTTGACAACCAAGTTTAGACACCATATCATGGAGTTCAAGTATGCGCTTTCTCCAGAAAGAGTGGCTTAACATCTAGTTGTTGAAGGTAACCAGCAGCCATGGCAATGCCATGGAATGCTTTGGGAAGGTTTTCATGGTATCCTACTGACTGACAGCTTGCAAATTTGTGTCCAATATCTATCTACCAATGTGCTTTTCACCTGATATCTACGGTTCTGAGAGAGCCATTCCCCACCATGTAAAGGTAATCCTACTACAGAGATACTTACTTCTTCATGTTCATTGTTGCTGTATTTGCAATAGTCAGGAAGAAAAACATCAGCCTAAATATACAGCAACTAATAAATCTAAACACACTTTTCCTAACATTCAAAGCTATCACCCACATATGAGGCAGCATTTTGCATTTGTCTTTGTCCGTTTGGGTTAGAAAACTCAGAGTGATTATTTCTAGCTCCATCAGCGTACCTACGAATTTCAAAGGTTTACTTTTCTTTAAACTTGGAAAATGCTTTGTAGAAACCAGAAAACTAGCAAGTGATCATGGGGGCAAATTTCAAGGGAAGGATGCTAGAATGCAGCTGCTATATGGGCAAACAGAAGAACAGGAAGCGTTAAATGGGAGGTGGCTGAAGATCAGGGTGGAGGATTGAGTGTAGAGAGGATAACTAACACCAAAGATCTTTGAAAAAGTCATATAGAAACATACATCTCTAGAAGATCTTCACGTAATTTGTTCAGTTGTTAAGAGAGGAGCCCATGGAGCCTAAGCGGGCTTCAACCGATGAAGTTGTTCAAACTCTTCAAATTCTAATTTATCTTGCCTCCAGCTCTTACATGTAACGATGACACATATGTGGCCCCACACTGGGCATCTTACACTGCAATTGTGTCCAACCATATTTTAGAACTGAATCCACTTAGTTCAATTAAAAATTAAATTTACCCATGCATGGTGGATCTTACCTACGCTCTTGACACTTCAGAAGCTGATACAAGCAAATCAGTGTCATTTCAAGGTAAGGGTAGGCTTTGTCTGTCTACCTGTCTCTCTATCTGTATCTGTCTTTATGTATTTTTCTATGTTCTTAGGGCTAACCATTTTGTCCTGGAAGACCAACTGTGCTCTTCCTCATGGGATGATTATTATTTAGTCTGCAGTTCTTTCTGAAAAGTTGAGATCACCTTGGTTGTTCACTGTCACATTAGTATGTCTATTGCTGTTTCCTTGTTCAGTAAAACATATACGTATATAATGATTAATTACAAAATGGCCATGAATTTGAATGAGAGAAGTAAGAGGTCTTTGTGAGGGCTGGGGCGGGGGGAGAAAAGAAGAGTGGATAAATGATTTAATAATTTTGTAAGTGTTAAAAATAAAATTTTTTAAAAAGAATGAAATCTTACCCCAAAGAACAGTAGGGAATTCAGAATTAGAGATCACAGAAAAGTCTCTACTTAAAAGCCAATAAATAGAGTATAAACAGCATTTCAGGGCTCTGCAAACTTAATTTAGACTTGACTGGTAGATTCAGTTATGCATTTCCGACTATGAATGATTTTCTTTCTTTGACATACTTTTAACATTTATTTACTATTGAGTGTATGTCTGTGTCCATACATGTGTACATGCATGAAAGTTTTGCATATGCATGCTTGTGTGTGTGTGTGTCTACAAGTGTGTGTGGATATGTGCAAGTGTGTATGTGTGTATGTGCATCTTTGTATTCATATGGACTTATGCATTTCATGAAGATATTGTGTAGTGGAAAAGACAACTTGTTAGAACATCTTCCATTGAATTTCTACCTGAGTTATCTGTCACTCAATCCTTGATCCTGGAAAGTGTGTTATTCTTAATTTATATCACATTATGTTTTACATTTATCTCTTGATATTTACACGAATAGCCTTATATATCATTTTAATACCACCTTTATGTATATTTTCTTTAAACTTTCATTAATTTTTTTTTCCATTCCATGCCAATGTTTTAATGATTTGCTGAATTTTTCATTTGGCATGTGGGAGTTTCTGTCAGAAATTCTTGGTGACTAAGATAGCTTTTCCTTACTTTATTATTTCCCATGGACACAATAATCCTTGAGTTTCAATTTGCCTGCTCACAATTTAAGGAAATAAAATCCATTATTAATTAGTTTTTTCTCAAATCTTACATGTATATATGGAATGTTAACTTTCTGTAGTTTTACTCCAAATTATACTTGAGCCTAGACAGACTACAGGGAGTTAATATTCATTTTTCCTAGACAGATGACAGGACCCCAGGCACTCAACTGGTCAAACTGTGTAGTATCAGGAAGAATTTACCTCTTACCTGGGTCTGAATTTATTACACTCTTCAGTAGGCACACACACACACACACACACACAGACACCCTTGAGGAAACCATAGCACCAATACTGACTAGCTGTTCTGCTATGGTTATTGGTCCCATTCCTACAAATCCTCATTTCTCTGTTCACCAAGACGCCATTCAAAGAGCAACTTGTACTTCCTTTTTGCCACTCTGATGGCTGAATAATTTTCTTTCTAAGCAGATATGCTTAAATTCAGCAATGTTTCTTGCTGCTGTTTGTATTGTGCCTTGCAATGGGTTTACCTTCAAATTAGATAGCAATCATAGAATGTATGTACAGCATCTTTGTTTATTTTAATGAAACAAAAGGTAAAATCTCTAACAATCCAATATTATCAAACATTCCTTTCAATATGCCAGTAGTTTCTGAATATTTGTTTGTTTTACTGTTTTGCCTTGTTTTTTGTTACTACATTTTAAATACTGACTTGTCTTCTATACTTCTATCCAGCACAGTAGTTTGAGAGATCACTAACCTATATTTTTCAAACTTATTTGTTGTTATCACTAACTTCACAAAAGAGAAAGGATGTGCTGTTACCATGCTGTTTGTATTACTGTTGCTCCATAGTAAGCTTGAGATTACATACACATTCAAGCTTTGAGACAAAACTAATTAATAATGGATTTCCTTGAATTATGAACAGACAAATTGAAACTCAAAGATTACTGTCTCAGCATCTGCTTTGATACCCTGCTGGGTAGAGTCTTTCAGAGGCCCTCTGTGGAAGGCTCCTGTCCTGTTCCCTGTTTTCTCCTACTTCCGATGTCTACCCTGTTTGCCCTTCTGATTGAGGTTTAAGAATTTTATATCGGATCTTCCTTGATATTTAGCTTCTTTAGGTAGATTTAGTATGTTTATCCTATGTTATAATGGCTAATATTCAGTTATAAGTGAGTATATATCATATGTCTCTTTCTGCTTCTGGGTTAGCTCACTCATTTGCCTGCTAACTTCATAATTTCTTTGTTTTTAATTGCTGAGTAATATTGCATTGTGTAAAGTTTCCACAATTTCTGTTCCTTGGTTGAGAGATGTGTAGATTGTTTCCAGATACTGGCTATTATGAATAAAACTAAATGGAAAGGGTTGTTAAGCAAATATTAATTTCATTCAGAATATTTACTTTAAAAGTATTTACCTAAAATTTCCACTGAGTATTTTAAAACCTCATTGAAATATGTGAGAACAATGACAAAGTCTACACAATCTATGCTTTCCACACTAAAAGTAACTGTCTGTTTTTACAACTGCCAGTTGGATTTATTTTAAACTTTAATCCACTATCATCTGTTCCTTTTATGCAATTTGCTTCTGTAATGCACTATTATTTATTTTCACTTTGCTGTATACTTAAAAGGCTGAGTTATATTTTAAACGTTCCCACATTTGAAATCACGCCAATTGGCTTCATAATGTGAGATTATTCTCCAGTGTGGCAAGTAACTGCAGCCTCTCTTTATTTTATATTATTTGAAAATTATCCTTTCCAATTTAACTGAAATTATTAAATGGGATCATTAAGCAGAATCAATTAAGCCAGATATTATGTCCACATGCATAAGCCAGAAGATAATTTTACCACAAGCTTTATTCTCTTTCTGGTTACTACCCTTGAAGGAAAAGCGATAAATAGAAATCTAGTGGGAGAGCTCCTTGGGTGAGTACTGCAAAGAAACTCTGTCCCAAAGGTCCCCACTTATCATGAGTAGAGTGTGTGGCTGCACACACAAATGGTATCTGCCATTCTAAATCACTTTAGAGCTTTAGAATTAAGCCCATCACTGTCTTTATGCCCTGGCTGTTTGAATAGGTACTATTGGGTAGTAACTTTCCTCTTCCTTACCATCCCTCTTCACTTAATATTGTTTATTCTGTCCCAATATTTGGTTATCATCTGGTCTCTCTATTACAGATCCTGGACATAAGATTTTCATAGTTGTACTTCTTTTTGTGATGTCAAAATTTTTCTCCCTAACTGCTTGCTTCTCTTTGTACATTGGACTTGGAACACACAGACTTTCTTTATCTCTCTTAAGCCTGCTTGATGGTCTTTTGTATATGCTGTTCCATTTGTCTTGTATGTGTTTTCTCATGGTCTTGACATGTATGTGGCCTTCAGTAGTGTTGAAGTCTGTGGACAGTTGTTCCTTCCTCAGCAAGATGATTCCTGATTACAGGGTGAACAATCTCCCCTTCAGTAATCCTCAAATCCCCTAGGCAGTTTATGTTACCTCCTGACGTTTATCTCCACATGACAGAAATGTGCTGTGTTTCAGGTTTTGCTTCATACTTTCCAGGATGTCTGTATTCTTAAGAAGGAAAACTTATCCATTCACTACATGATAATATATTAAGTAATGATATATTTTAATAGGGAGTATATGAAGCAATTAAGATAAAAATCATCTCAATTTGAGGATGTAAAGCTGAATATTCAGTTTTTCTTATCTTCTTCGTATCATTTTACTGTACTGAAAGGAGAGGACAATGAAGGAAAATTTATAAATGGAGCGAGTAATCGACAATTGTTACATAGTCTGTCATTTATTACAAAGTGGACTTTTGGAATACTTAGAGTATTATAATGAGCCCAAATTTCTGACAACCTAGTAACAGACAAAGCCAGTGAATGAATGCTGAATTTTAAAAGACTATTTCGATATACTGTGCTTTCATTCTTATGGCACTTTTTCTGTAACCAATTGATTTAATTTTCTTAACCAATTTGAAAAAAAAAAACTATTTTACAGAGTATGAGGCAAACTCACAGGAAAGATACTGGACAAATGCTTCTTATCAAGACAATGCCATTTCAACAATGTGGATTCAGGATATGACCACAGTCCTGAATAACCCTCTATGGTTATTCCTTTACTATTAAATCCTACTTTTCCCTGGGACATTATGAATAATTTATTAAATCTATGCAACAGCACTAAAATTCATGATTATATAATTAATATTTTGTTTGTTCCTTACTTTAGACTTACTGCTAATTGCTCATTTCCTTGGTCTTAAATTAGCATAAGCCAATCATTGAAAACATGTCAGCAATCTACATATCTTTGATATAGTATCACAGTTCCCCTCAGTAAGGGGTTAGGTGAGAAGTATTCTGATAAATTTGCTGAAGCACATAGCCATTAACAATTCCTGTGCTCCAGTTCATCTCATACAGGTTTTAGTTATAATGTCGAGTAAAACCCAACGGAATAGAGTGAAAGTCATACTATATCAGAATATCATCCCTAATTTTCTTTCTTGCTTTAACACCTTGCAATATTTTGATATTACTGCATGATTTTCCACACCACAATTTATATTATATACATTTTGCATTAGAAGTAGACTGTTAATCAAGCCCAATGCTGTACTCTTTAATTCTACAACCAGAGATTCAAAGGTGGTCAGATCATTATGGCTTACATAGCCAGTGCCAGGCCAGATAAAGATACACAGTGGGACTTTTTGTCTTTACAGTAACCTGCCAAAATTGAATTAAATGACTAGAATTTCTGCTTTGGAGACTGTAATAATGAACTATATTATTAATAAATACAGCATTTGTTACTTCCCTACAAAGGCATATATTGTAGGACCTTTATGTCTTTGTTTTTATAGGCAAAGGCCCACCAGGGTCTTACATCACTTACTTATTTATTTTCTCTAATATAGTCAAATACAGCCTTTCTAGTTTATAGCTATAGAAACTATTAAATTTCTGCAGTCACCAACAATATTTTTGTTTCTCGAAAGCCTTCAGTTCTATATATACATCTGATAGTAACAGATCGCCTTCAATCATGTATCATATGTGATGAGCTCATTTTTTCACAATTGACAATTTCTTAAATAATCAAGTCTTACCTTAGCAGAAATTGGTTGGGACACATAAATTTTGTCATTAACTGAACTAGAAAAATGTAATGCTTCTACTCAAAATATCTTCACTGAACTTAGTATCTCACTCATATATATACCTAAGGAAGATTTTATGAATGTCTTTTAAACATAAAGCATTAAAAACATGTTTATGTTTATTATGTGATTTTTAAGAGGTAGAACACAGTTTTTCATTATTCTCTCTTTTTTTTCTTTTCTTTTCTTTTTTTTTTTTTTACTTTCCATTTATTTGAGTCTTCGCAGACATAATAACCTTTTTAGCATTTTGGTTTAAAAATTTGAGAACTTTGAAAAACATTCAAAGCATTACAGCCAATTAAAGAACAGTGAGATATTGTCATGCTATATTCACATAAAATGAAACATTAAGCAATGATAGAAGAAAAATACGTCGTAGTAAATACTTACTTTCACAAAATAAATGCCTAGTGCTAGATCCCACCTTCACATTTTCAAGCATGTTCCGCTAGGCTTTACATTATTTGTCTATCATCTCTCTGATAGGTACACTTTGTGCGTGCATGTGTGCCTGTGTGCATGTGTGTGTGTGAGAGAGAGACAGAGAGAGCATGCATTGTGCACACATGCATATGGAGACTAAAGCACAACAACATTGAGATGCGACCTTTTGTGTCATCCTCAGATATGCCGTCAACCTCCTCTGAGGTAAGGTCCCTCATGGCTCTGGAACTTCTCTTATGTGCTACATTCACAGTTCAGAGAGGTCTCCTCAGATCACTGCCTTCCCTGCACTCAAACAATAGGTGCATACACCACTGTGCCTTGGATTTCTCTGTGGTTTCTGGCAAATTAAATTGAGGTCCTAGAACTTACAAGAAAAGCAGTTTGCTGGCATATACCTCTCAAATCTACCTGTCAAATTCTGGGTTTCTTCTGGCTCATTCTATCTCATTTGAAAGTCTTTATTTATTGTTATTTAATGTTACAATCTTCATTCAGTATAATATATTCTTAGTTACTTTTTGAAATGCCCAATGTTTTATTTGCTAATGTCCTGGCTTTGTGAATATAGCTTTAATCTCTCACCTGCCTAACAGGTTGTTTATTTCTTACTGATTACCAGTGATCTAAATACACATTAATATGAAATATTGAATTATTCTAGCATTATCACTAGTTCTTTAAGTGATTTTTTTTTAGCAGTGACTTTTTAATTATATTTTATTTATGCTTCTTATGCCTCTTCTTCCTTTCTTCGCCCCAGTCACTTCCAACACCCCAACACCAGGTAGGAGAGAAAGATTAATGGAACAGAGTCTTTTTAGCCACTTCCTGCTAGTTAGGTTCATAGGATTCCTGAGTGGAAATCCAATCTTCTTTTCAGGAAATCTCCAACTTCTACCACCCAACTGTATCAACAGCAACTAGGAGCATCAGGAGGAAGCACCAGCACCTTTATTTCTCTGAACTCCCCAGCACTCTCTGGGATCTGGCATTTATTTCTTCTCTAGAGTCCTCAGATTTAAACTATCTACAGTTTGCAAAGCACTCCTCTGAGAGCCCACAGTGAGGCAAATAGTTTGCTGCTGTGGATAATTTGAACCAGTCCCCTATCCTACACCTGGGATCAAAACAAAAACATGTTAATATCCAAAACACACAGTCCTTCCCTGTTAGCATTAACCTCAATGACTGACACTCTTTTGAGATGTCTCTATCAAATCTTCTTTATATCTTGATTCTTCTACTATATAGCAATGTAAACAAAGCAAGTTATCATTAGAATGTGCAAACATAACCATATAAGTTTACTATCTTTATTCTGTCTACAACCCACAGTTTCTAGGATATGGAAAAATTATCATCTTTCATGCTTACTTCCGAACATTTATCTCCAGACAATTCCCTTAGTCATCGCATGAGTCTTTCAATGACTTGTGATGATGCAAGAATTTATTTATGCTCCTTTTCCCTTGCTTTTGATTAAGATAATTGTTTATTACTTAGCCTCTGTCTCTGTTCACAGAAAACCTTATTTTCAATTCAAAGTATAGCTATGATAGTTTATTTATTTCCTGTTAACATTTATTTTTCATTACCTGGTGTATCAATATGTTTGCTCATGTATTTATTTATTTTATGTGCCAATGCTTGGACACATATATATGTAAAGGCTCATATGTAGATGTCAAAGACAATACTGAGCATTCTTTTATCTGTGTGTTCTGTGTATTGTACTCAGGTCATCAAGCTTAGCTGCAATTATCTTTATACACTGAGCCATCTCATGGTCTTGTTACATTTATTTAACTTTTGAACATGCTGCCCACCCCTTCCTTCCAGGCCTATAATATTTAAAGAATGATTTTGACTTATAAAATATACAGCATCTTTTACTTTTGATGGTTTCTATGTTTCTACTCAAATTTGGAGCAACAAATTATTATTATTATTATTATTATTTTACATTTTATTCACTTTGTATCCCCACATAAGCCCCTCCCTCCCACCCTCCCTCCCCCTTCTTCATGCATGCCCCTCCCCAAGTCCACTGATAGGGAAGGTCCTCCTCTCCTTCCTTCTGATCTTAGTCTATCAGATCACATCTGGAGTGGCTGCATTGTCATCTTCTGTGGCCTGGTAAGACTGCTCTCCCCTCAGTGGGAGGTGATTAAAGAGCAGGCCTATCAGATTGTGTTGGAGGCAGTCCCTCTTCCCATTACTATGTAACCCACTTAGACACTAAACTGCCATGGATTATATCTGCACAGGGGTTCTAGGTTATCCCCCTGCCTGGTGCTTTGTTGGGAGTATGGGTCTCTGGGAAGACCCCTGTGTTGAAATCTTCTAGTTCTGTTGCTCTCCTTGTGAGGTTCCTGTCCTCTCCATAACCTACTATATCCCACTTCTTACATAAGAGTCCATGCTCTCTGCCCAACTTTTAAAACACTAAAAATGTTTCCTTTCCTTGTCAGAATTCACATGCACATTCTAACAAGGGACACTGAAAGTGGAAAGTCTCCATTCTTATAGAAAAATCTTTTGAATAGTTCATAGAGATATCACTGTAGAGAGGCAAGTTAATCCTTAATATTTTCTTGAAATTTAAGATTGGATTTTGTTGGGACAGTATGTATTCAAGTTCACATTCAATACAAACAGTGTAAGTCCAGCAAGTGATAAATACTTCTCATTTCGCAGTTTGACACTTCACCTTCAATTCTAGACTTTGAGTCTATATTTTGTTGAGCAGATTCATTGTATATTATTCTACACATTTTTATTGACACAAGTTTAGAACATACATGTTAATTTCATGATGAAGCAAGGTGGTTTTTATATTCTTTTTTAAAATGAATTTTATTTATGTATTTATTTATTACAATATACTTACTTTGTAGCCCCCCTGCGGTCCCTTCCTCATCTCCTCCCATTACAAAATTATTTGGGCTCAAACTTCAAATTAAATTAATCAATAAAATTGTGAAAATTTGAGTAAATCAAACAAAAAAATTCTATGTAAGAATTTGAATATATCACACTAGAGTTTGGCTTTTTTTTTCTTCCAAAATACTCAGATTATGAAAGCTGCCTACTTGACATCTAAAGTAATGATTGTGGGTCTGATTTGTTCAAATAGCTATGCTCAAAGTAAAAATGTTTCTTGAACATTGCCTTTATATTAAAGTTATACCTCCAGTATCTTAGTTAACAATATTCCTGAACACATACTTATATCAGCCACACAGGTATATAAAAATATAACAAATTCCCACTGTCTCCTTTTTATTTTTTTTTAAAGTTTCATGCAAACCAATTGTGATCATACATATTTGAAATACCTGCTCAGGAAACTGAGATATAAGAGTGGGTCTGAGAACAACCTGTCTCCATATGGAGACATGCATTTCAAAAACAACAACAAAAAGGCTCCCAGAAAATCTTAATAACCAAACCCAGAAATAAGATTAAGCCATATCATTCTTATTATCATTCTTGTCACCTATAACAAGATAATCTTCTCTTAAAAGAGAGGATAGTATAGAAATGTTGGTCTATGGGATTATTTTTCCATTTCTTCATTACTGTTCATTCTGGTTATCCAAAGGTAAATACAATTCTTCACTATAACCTTAAATTTTAACATTTTTTCCCCTAGTTTATAGAAAATCTACTTTCCTCTACTTTCATAAAACTGGCTTTCTTTTAGCTCTTAACAGCTATCTTTGACAGCTGTCTTAGCCTAGAATTTTCTTCTAAATGACATCTCAGTTTTATCTTTGAATTGGATCCTTGATCTATCTACTATATAAATCTCAGCCACTATATAAATCACTTATATGTCTATATTAAAAAAAAATCATCACCTTCCATACTCTCTCTGTGAGTTTAACTTTTTATTGTCTATCCCATACTGTAGCAGTATAACATGACATCTACAGAAGGTCCATTTTAGTCAATCAGCTACTGAATTCTACTTCTGCTTCCTGAGTTCTTGAAGAGAAGGCTTAACTTCATTTGCAATTCTCTTTCTACACACAACTGTCAAAAAGCCTTTCAGAAAACAAAAGTAATAACACAACTTGCTTTAATTGCCATGAACACACAGAATTAAGTTTAGAGTCTCTGTAAAATCATGTTACTGTAAGACACTAATCTCACCTTGAATGTTCCCATGGTCCTTAAACATCAAGAAACCCAGTTCATGTCATTGGTGTGTGTGCTGACCTCCAACTGCAGTCAAAGGGTTTTGCCATGCCTATTCTAAATCAACACCCAATTCCTTGCTCTTTCTTCATTTAGGTTTTTCCTAAATGTAACCGAACACATAATGAGATTTAAGCATCCACCCTAGGGTACTCCTGAGTGTTTAGGTTCCTTAAGTATGTACATGGCTGTCCTATATTATACAGCTAATACCGGCTTATTAGTGAATGTATATCTTGCTTTTCCATTTCTGGGTTACCTCACTCAGGATGATCTCTTGTAGCTTTTTTTTTTTTTTAAGTTAGACCTGAAGGTCAGAGAAAGAGTGAAAAAGCCCAGAGTGTCCAGAGTGTCAAAATATGCTTATCGGTCTGAATTTTCGACCTTATTTCAATGTGCATCAGTCTTTAGGTTTTGTTTCCTAGGGAAAGGATTTACACCACAGACGCCTGTTAGAAATACAAACAGAGACAATGTACTAGGAAAGGAAAATTTTTCAACAATGGTAGTGGTTTGTGAGCCCATAAAAGACTGCTTACCACAGCCTTAGTGGATTTGTGTATTTTCACCCCACACAAGTAGAATACTAATTGTTGCTAGATAAATGGTTAAACCATCAAGGATGTAAATTATTAAAAGTTAAGTGAATATATATTTGATAAATACCTTAGATTATTGACCCAAGTATGTATATATTTAATAGTGTTTGTGTGAGGAAAATTATATTTTCTTATTTTACACTGCAAAATATTAACAACTGGAAGACTAAATTGAAAGCAATAAGAAGAGTCAATCTTATGCTTGGGCACAAGAAAAATAAAATTTATTTTGGAAACCTTGTTCATCTTTATTATAAGTGGCATTTGTGGTGTCATAATTCAGGTGGTTTAAATTATCTGAAACCATTTCAAAGTTCCAGGATTGTCTGTTGAGAGATAATAGCTTTCTGGGTGAAACAAGTTATGACAAACTGACAGAAAATAGCAAAATGTGCTAGCAAGAGGGCTTCAGTTTCACTTGCTGGTATACAATCTATTTAGAAAACAATGTATCCAGTTTTCAAAGTAGATTATATCAATGATTTCATTATCTACTAGAGACTGAAATATTCTTCTTATGGTGCATGCTTGAGGAATGCCTGCCTCCTGGACATTCTTGAAACTAGTCTCTAAGTACAGCTAATTTCTTCTTGGAAGCATGTTTGCAGATATTCACTCTGGGTAAATTATTAATTCCTGGTAATTTTTGGACACAAGGATTTTCTGTTTACAAATGTATTTCTTAATACTTTTAACAGTCCTTTTACCATTCATGTACATAACTAACAGAGGCTTTCCAAAGATACCTAAGTATGGAATGCTCACTGTATCCACAGGTAAAATTAAGTATTGCTTGGCTTATTTCTAGCATTGGTCAAGGAAGGAAACAGCACTCCGAGCGTTCTTTAGTGCTCTTAGTCAGGGTAGCATTCTAATATTTGAAAGTACAAGGATGTCTCAAAGATGTTTCACTCATATTTACCAGACACATGGTTAAAGAAGAGAGAAATGTACATAATTGATCAATAGTATTATTTTTAGATCTGAATATGCGCTAATAGAAATATTCATATGTAATTACAGGTTGATGTCTTAGTGACAAAACCCATAATTCTGACATACATTATTTTATGAAGTGAAAGTCAAAGGAATAACATGTTACTAGACTAAGAAATCATAAAAAAGTAATTTAATAATGTGTTACATTTAGAGCCCAAATAAAGACAATATACAAACAAATTTCTGTAGAAATTAGTCAACAAAATTTTAAAACCTTTATTTTTCAAAGCCAAGATCTTCGACACTATAAAATACCATACTGTCAGGCTAACAGCTAAACTGATGTCACCTGTACAATAAAATCACATTTAAACATGAACAAATGAATTGATGGCCTATATAATATATAACATTATCTAATGTATTCACTAATTGATAAATATTTGGTATAATGAATTAAATAATATAGGGAAACAAAAAATACTTCCTTATTCTCTTCATAGGCAATAGAAATCACATTTAATATTTTATGCCTGAAAAAGATAGCATCTTCAACAAATGGTGCTGGTCTAACTGGATATCTACATGTAGAAAAATGCAAATAGCTCCATACTTATCACCCTGCACAAAACTAAAGTCCAAGTGGATCAAATACCTCAACATAAAACCAGACACATTAAATCAGTTAGAAAAAACAGTGGGAATACCCTAGAACTCATTGGTACAGGAGAAAACTTCCTGAACAGAACACCAACAGCACAGGCTCTAAGAGCAACAATCAATAAATGGGACCTCATGAAACTGAAAAGCTTCTGTAAAGCCAAGGACACCATCATCAAAACAAAACGACTGTCTACAGATTGGGAAAGAATCTTCACTAACCCTTTTTCTGACAGAGGGCTAATATCCAGTATATATAAAGAACTAAAGAAGCTGAAAAGCAACAAACCAAGTAATCCAATTAAAAAATGTGGAACAGAGCTAAACAGAGAACTCTCTGTAGAGGAATATCGAATGGTAGAGAAACACTTAAAGAAATGCTCAACCTAATTAGCCATCAGGGAAATGCAAATCAAAAGGACCTTAAGATTTCACCTTACACCCATGAGAATGGCCAAGATGAAAAACTCGAGTGACAGCACATGCTGGAGAGGTTGTGGAGAAAGGGGGAACCCTCTTTCACTGCTGGTGGGAATGTAAACTTGTACAACCACTCTGGAAATCAATCTGGTGCTTTCTCAGACAACTAGGAATAGTGCTTCCTCAAGATCCAGCTATACCACTCCTAGGCATATATCCAAAAGAGGCTCAAGTACACAATAAGGACATTTGCTCAACCATGTTTGTAGCAGCTTTATTCATAATAGTCGAAAGCTGGAAACAGCCCAAATGTCCATCAACTGAAAAATGGATGCAAAAGTTGTTGTACATCTACACAATGGAATATTACTCAGCAATGAAAAACAAGGAAATCATGAAATTTGCAGGTAAATGGTGGGACCTGGAAAGGATCATCCTGAGTGAGCTGTCCTAGAAGCAGAAAGATACACATAGTATATACTCACTCATATAGACATGTAATATAGGATAAACTTACTAAAATCTGTACATCTCAAGAAACTATTCAAGAGAGAGAACCCTGACTAAAATGCTCAGTCCCCATCCTGGGAGGCAAAGAGAAAGGACATCAGAAAAAGAAGAAAACAGGAAACAAGCTACCCCCGCCCCCTGCCACGGAGGTTCTCTGAAAGGCTCTGCCCTGCAGACTATCAAAGCAGATGCTGAGACTTAATGGCCAACTGTTGGTCAATGGGCATGGAATCTTATGTAAGAAGTGGGAAATAGTAAGACCTGGAGAGGACAGGAACTCCATAAGTAGAGCAACAGAATCAGAAATTTGAACAGAGGGGTCTTCTCAGGATTCATACTCCAACCAAGTACCATGCATAGAGATAACCTAGAAACCCTGCACAGATGTCGCCCATGGCAGTTTGGTGTCCAAGTGGGTTACATAGTAATGGGAAGAAAGACTGCCTCTGACATAATCTGATTAGCCTGCTCTTTGATCACCTCCCCCTGAGGAGGGAGCAACCTTACCAGGCCACAGAGGATGACAATGCAGCCACTCCTGATGAGATCTGGTGGACTGGGATCAGAGGGAAGGAGAGGAGGACCTCCCTTATCAGTGGACTTGGGGAGGAGCATGTGTGAAAAGGAGGGAGGGAGAGTGGGATCAGGAGGGGAGTAGGGAGGGGCTTATGGGGGGATACAAAGTGAGTAAAGTGTGATTAATAAAAATTAAAAAAAAATATTTTATACCTCTGTCAGAAATCCTAACAAAAAAGAGATTATTGTGAAGGTTGAGATTTTTCCAGTGACATCCTTGTTCATTTTTAGGAGAATACTGATCTTCACTGCTAGGATTTCACTCACTGTGATGGGGGCTTTTCTGAATCCAGATGATCCTGTTCTCCTAGGTGTTCCCAATTCTCAGATTCCCTCAGTTCACTCGGCCTTCAGTCAACAGAGGCCGTGATCTATAGTAAAAATCTGAAAGTAACTGACCAGCAGGAGAACTGGAACAGAAGATTCAAAGGCAGATGGGGAGAGAAGACTTGAGGGAGGTCATCCAGGAGTGGGGCAGTGGACAGCTCTAACTAATGGGCATTTAAGGGACAGTGTGAACACCCTATAGAGTAGAAGCATCCTAAAATATATACAATGTAAATGGATTTCCAAATATCAGGTAAGATGGAACCCCTGGTGGCTATCTCCCAGCATCAAATGAAACCTCCGGTGCCAGGAGTGAGTTCTAGGTTTCTAACCGAGTTGTTGACCAAAGAGGCCCTGTTCTCCCAAGTTTATTGTCTATTCTCTGCAAACTGATGTAAGGCTCTATTGCTAAAAGAAACACTGACACAACTCACTGAACATAGAGAAGTTGAGCTGGTGCGCCCATAAAGCCTAAAGTGACTACTATTCATTGTACCAGAAGGAATTCCCCACAATATTAAAGGAGAAAGGTAAACCCCGACCCAGTTACCAATGCTTCTATTTACAGTGGTGTTCTACCTGCAAGATGTGTTAGTGAAATAGTGGTACAAAGCTTATGTGGGTAAGTAACCAATCAATATCTGATTGGAATATAGCTAATTTCCAAGAGATGGAACCCATCCTTAACATGCCTTATGTGGCACTCCCCTGGGAGCTCCAGGAACCCTTGTACAAGAGGAGGAAGAAAGGTTATAGGAACGAGAGGACAACAAATAAAATAAAGCCTTCTAAACACAGTAGCTCCTATGCACGTGTGAACTCACAGACTGTGGGAGCATGCACAGGTCCTTGGCAGGTCTCAGTCAGATGGAGTCCCAGTGCTGAGAG
Organism: Meriones unguiculatus; assembly: GCF_030254825.1. NCBI lineage: Eukaryota > Metazoa > Chordata > Mammalia > Rodentia > Muridae > Meriones > Meriones unguiculatus. Next base: position 52,178,930 of record NC_083363.1, read on the forward strand.
TTTGAGTGGACATGAATCCCATCCCTAATTGACAACTATTCAAAAAAAAAAAAAAAGTAATAATTTTCTTCAACAGAATCTCACTGGGTATAGGAACCACTAAAAAAAAAAAAAATTCTCTTATGCATGTCACCCCAACCTTAGTTCCTCCCCCTCCAAGTCCCTCCCTGCCAACCTCCCTTTCCTCAAATCTTCTCCCTCATTTCCCCTCAGAGCAAAGCAGGCCTCTGGGAGCAAATCAAATGGTCAGATTTGATGGGGAAAAATGTTAATTCAATGGCATGTTTGGAGGTTCTTTGTCACATCATGCTCTATGATAGGCATTTGATAGGCATTTATTTGTTTGTTTGTTTGATCATTTACTATTTATTTGGTTTTAGCTTAATCCTCACAGGCCTTTTGCATTTATATTATGATTCCTGGTTTTGTGTTTTTATAGAATTTCCTTGTGCCAATGATTGTGCTTCTGTGTCTATGTATTTTTTTTCAATCTTTCTTTGGCTCATTTTTTTTTCGTTTCTTGCTTGTTTTATCTTTAGTCTTATTTTTAATTCTTATTATTTTACATGCTTATTGGTATTCTAATGAAAGAGAGAGAAAGAAAGGGTGTAGATTTGGGTAGGTACAAAAGTGGATCTTGGAGAAATTAAGGTATGAAAAACAGTAATTAGGGTATGTTGTATAAAACTTATTTTCTTTAAAAAATATCATGTAAGTTGAATACATATGACAAGATACCGTATCAATAACATTTACATTGTGGATTCTGAGCTACAATATAAACATTAAAACAGTCAAAAAATACATTACTGCTTGATACCTGTCTCAAGTTGTCTGCCTAAAAAGGATCACAAATTTTAAATATACCCTGATTCAGAGGGAGAGGATAAAAAAAAAAACTAAAAGAAAACACAGATATTATAGTATAGTAGATCACAGACATTAATAAAGATTATAGTAGATCACAGATATTAACAAAATAGTATAGATTGCGATTCAATATTTAAAATTTTGCCACCTACAGGTAAGAGCTATGTCTTTATTTTCTTAAACATTTTAATAGATACTATATTTTTAATTTCCGAGATGCAGTTGTGCTACCTTTAGAGGTGTTTTTAACTAATTCCTGGACCACTGGGAATGCCACAATCTGCTTTATAAGATACAGTAAATTAGAGAGGTATTTTTTGAGAGGGGTGGATTTGGGTCTATTTGTTTTTGAAATTTACTAATGAACTGAAGACTGATAAACTATTTTTCATAGGCCTTCAACTTGCTCGACAATAGGATATTAACCTGATTTATAGAGTAGAACTGAAAACTATATGTTCCAAGGTTTGGAGGGAAAAATATGACTTAGTTCCTAAATTTTGTTGGATTAGGGATTTAGTATGGGCTGTTCTACTACCCACCTTGGCTCCCAAACAATCACGCAGAGAGCTATTATAACAGTCTGACAAGCCTTAAGCCAAAGGCGCCGATATTCATTCTTTTTTTTTTTTTTTCCAATTTTGAAAGTCATTTAAGGTTCTTAAATTATTTTTTTTCCCTTTTTTCTTAAATTTTTCATCAATTACACTTTATTCATTCTGCATCCCCCCATAAGCCCCTCCCTCCTCCCTCTGCTTGCATGCTACTCCCCAAGTCCACTAATAGGGGAGGTTCTCCTCTCCTTTCTGATCTTAGTCTGTCAGTTCACATCAAAAGTGGCTGTATTGTCCTCTACTGTGGCCTGGTAAGGCTGCTCCCCCCCCCCCCAGAGGGAGGTGATCAAAGAGCAGGCCAATCAGATTATGTCAGAGGCAGTCCCTCTGAACTGGGAAATAGTAAGAGCTGGAGAGGACAGGGTCTCCACAAGGAGAGCAACAGAACAAGAAAATTTGAACATAGGGAACTTCCCAGAGACTCATACTCCAACCAAGGACTATTCATGGAGATAACCTAGAACCCCTGCACAGATGTAACCCAGGGCAGTTCAGAGTCCAATTGGGTTACATAGTAATGTGAAGAGGGACTGCCTCTGACATAGTAATGTGAAGAGGGACTGCCGATATTCATTCTAACACAATGCAGCTAGTCTGGCGACCTCCCAGACCTGTGCCGGTTTACTTGACCTTTCAGTCTTACCTTGGCCTGTGCTGTAACTCTGCATCCTCAGGGCAAACTCCTCCTGGTCCTCCTCGGGACATCTCTCTCTCTCTCTCTCTCCTCTCTCTCTCTCTCTCTCTCTCTCTCTCTCTCTCTCTCTCTCTCTCTCTCTCTCCTTCCATCCTCTACTGGATCAGAAGTCCAGCCTTCCTAATTCCTCTGTCCAGTCATTGGTGATCCTGCTTCTTAATTTATCAATCAGAGATAACTGGAGAGCATTGCTTATGCAACACTGATACTGGAGATTCGTCATAGAAATGGCAATCCCCTTGACCAGACTGTAACCCGGTCTGGGGGCACCGAAATCAGCATCTGAATACACAGTGCACAAGACCATCCCCAAACAATTTTCAATTAATTCAAGGTCTATTTGAGTAATTCTTGGGGAAGAAGTAAGTCTGTCTTGCAACATGATCTTTATTTGGAACTCTTACTTTCCTGGGAGTTCACAGAGCAGAACTGCTGGGCATATCTCCATGCTCATGCTGACTGCTGTGTGAGACATTGATCCCAGTGCCTTGTGCTGGCTGGATCATGTACACCTGCAGATTCACACCATGGTTCACTCTCGTCTTTTATCTCAGGGTGCCAATGCCTGTTGTTTTCTAAACTGTTGTGCTCTATTCATACCTTATATGCCTTATTCAGTGGTAATTCCAACTAACATACAAACGGTGTATGGAAAGATTTTGGGGGTTGTTTCCATGATAAGCTTTAAGTCTAAAAGTTCCTGGGACAGAATTGATGCTCAAGAGAGAGTTGCGGAAAAGTTAGTGAAGAGCTTCAGATATTAGAAAACGGTGAACAAGCTTTTCTTAAATTGCTTTTAGTTTCATAACCACACTATAAAACTTCTAGCATACCCTCACATACATTCTGTGATTCCTCTTTCTCTCCTTACACCATGTAGACCATGTTTTACGTACATCAGTATTTGTCACTCATCAGATATAAAAATGAGTGTTATGATTAACCAAGTTTAGGTCTGGTAAGACGGTTCAGTTGGCACAAGGCTTAATTGCCAAGAAAATGTCAAGAGTACATCTTATACAATCTCCAGCACCTTGCTCCCCACACACTCACAAAAGGCAGGCATGGTGGAAAGGCAATTTTAATCACCAGGCAGGTTGCCAAAGATCCATCCGCATTCCTAAGGCATATAGGCTAACCAGCTTAGCCTTTTGTCAAGCCCAAGGACAGGAACAGGACTTGCTTTAAACAAATAAATGGTAGTATCCGAGGATCACTTGTATACACATAAACATACATTCACACTCACACACACAGTCTCTCTCACACATACACATAGGTTGCTGTCTAAACACACACAGACATGCAGAAAAAGACAGAGAGAGAGAGACTATTTTCTTCATAAGCAACTTACAGTTTTGGAAAAGAGACAGCTTTGCAGTCAATTAGAAACTGCAAAGTGCTGTTAAATAATTTAATTACTTGTTCGACAGTCTGAGAATTTATTTTTAAAGTAGGATAGAGCAAATACTACCTTACTCAGGTTTTTTATATGGTTATGTAAGTGAGCCCGTCAAGGCTTTTCGAAAGTCATCTATTTATGAATGTTCTAAGAAGAACAAGAATATATCAAGTGCATGGAATTTACAAAGAACACCACGGTCTGATGCTCTTTGGGTGGATGACACCTAAATGAACATCTGTACAGTCCCAATTTATTCCTAATATGAGGGATCAGACCTCTACTCTTGCCTGATGCGTCTAAAACAAAAAGGGGGAACTGTAGAGAGCTGCGGAATGCCGTGCCTTAAAGATGGAGCTGGTTCCCGCCTTCCACCTTCCCGATGGTGAGTGCTCTCTGTCATGAACAATTCCACATTTGGCTAAGGCCGAGCATCTGGCTTGCTTCCATGTATGTGGGCCTATCTGCATTGCCCACGTGGCACACCTGGGTTGGCTACCCAGAGGCTATTTAAGCTGTGGGCTGGCTTTCCCCAGGGTCAGAAGATTGTTCAAGGTTCCTGAATAAACTGCATTGAGAAGAACAAAAAAAAAAAAAAAAAAAAAAAAAGATCAGAAAGAAGGAGAGGAGGACCTCCCCTATCAGTGGACTTGGGGAGAGGCATGCATGCAGAAAGGGGGGGGGGGAGGGTGGGACCTGGAGGGGAGGAGGGAAGAGCTTATGGGGGGATACAAAAGGAATAAAGTGTAATTAATAAAAGTTAAATAAAAAAATAAAAAAACACCAAATCTTCCTCTATTCTAATAATTATTTCATTGAGGTTTCATGCACACAATGTTGTTGGAAGTTGGTCTGATGTGTGTTACTGGCCCTCAGATCTGGGAACACCTAATCTTGTGTGTAAACCTACTGGTTTAGCTAATTAAATAGCCTATCCCTAGGCAGGACAAAATGGGGTAGGCATGGCTAAGGTCCCCTGGCTTTTGAGAACAGAAGAATTATGGAAAACAGACAGATGGGAAGAGAGGAAGAAGGAGGATGCCATGATGGGTTAGTGTGGAAGAGGAACAATGTGGGCTGGGAGGAAGGACTCCAATAATGGCGTGGAAAGGCCCAGATGATGTATACAAGCAAGAATCATGGGATTGTGGATGAAAGACAGTCCAGATAGGAATGATTAAGTGGATGGCATTGAATGGGAACTTTGAGATGGAGATGTCTGGTGAGGTTATTGAGACAGCATAGTTGAAATGTCTGCCTGGCCCAAGTTACATAAGCCAATTATAAAATCTGACAGGTGTCTGTGTCTTAATATTTGTGATAGAGGGTTAAATAATACTGCTACAATAAGTATAAGGCTAATGATAAATGATATATAGCCAAATACTCATTTTGATTTACTACAGCACAACTTTCATTGTAAAAATTGTTAAACATATGTTTCCTCATGGTGTCTTATTTGTTTTGTTAAAGTTACTCTCTCCTTAAAAATCCATGACAACTAATGAATAATAAATGTTGATATACAATTTCATAGAAAATTAAGGTTGAAGAGTGTGACATAGTATACATACATATGTATCAAATATGCAGAATAAATAAAACTATAGGAGATACAAATGCATGTTAGGATTTTTAGCACACTAGGATTCTTTTTTAGTACTAGAATTACATAAACAATAAAGTATGTTGTTTTTATTTTTCTTTTCCATAACCCAGCTATTTTAATTTAAATCCAATTAAATGCTACTAAACCAGATTTTTTTCTAAACCAGATTTTAAAAGTAATAAGTATTTTGGAAAATTTTAAGCTTAGAAGAATGTCATATAGAAAAATACAATTTGTTGTCTTCAAATCAACTACTGACAGAAAGGCAAGCACACTTTTCATTTTGTTTTGTTTTTAAATGGGACAAAGCCTCGGAGAAACAATCTGTTTCTACAAAACGGAAGTATTCTTTCATGCTTAAAGAAGGGTAGGAAAATGTAGAGGCTCTAGTATGGGTGTGAAGGCTGACTTCACAGGTCAGTACACAGCAGCATTTCCGGGGGGCAGTTCTTTGACATACAGGGAACTGTCTCTAGCCAGATATCCCTATATGGGGGAAGAATTTCTTCCTCTGAGAAGCCAGTTTTCTCTGCCTCCCAAAGCTGTGATGCATGTGTAATTTTTATTGTTGCTTAGTTGACTGCCTAGAAATTGTTTTCCATCTCATGAAAATTTGCAAACTTCTGTGTGTGATTGGTGTTCACAGTTGAAGGGACATAAATTGCTCCTATTTTACACAGGTGATATATGAGCATATTTTCCAAGGTTTCTTGGAAGAAAAAGAGAAGGCAGTAAAAAAAAAAAAAAAAAAAAAAAAAAACTGAAATCAAATAATAGTAATTTATTTGTCAGTAGGAACAGTTGTTCCTCTGCTCTAAAACTCCGATTTGGTTTTGTGTACTTTGTCACAACAAAACTAATATTCATTGGGTCAAACACTATTTAACCTGTTTGATATTCTGGTCTCATTTTTACAGTTTTCCATTCAAGTAAAGATTATTTTGCTGCCCTTAAGCACATGAATTTAACAAAGCCTCATACAAGCACACTAATTTAGGAGAGTAAGGCAGACTTGATACAGAGTCAAATTACAGATCAATTTAAAGGATTATTTTTATTCTAGTGAAAAAAAAAATTTTCAGCAAATTGCTTTGTCTCCTAAATTGGTCTAGCTGGTCAAAGCCTCTAGCTTATGCAATTTGCCTGTAGCATATCACGGTCATAAAGAACTTATTATGGCAGAAACACAGATGTCTCCCTCACCTAGAGCATTGCTGTAGGTGCAGGTGTTTTGGATTCACTGTTGAAGCTGTCACCTCTACTCAACTCACTCTCACATCACAAGGCACCTATGGAAGTAGGTAGATTTCTGTGTAATATCTAGTAACTGCACACCTAGATATAGATGCCTAGATATTCCACAATTCGCCACTTCCAGTGTTAACTTATTTAGGTATGATAGACCTCCGTTTCTAAATATAGACAATATTCAATGCAATATTATGCTTTGGATATAAAAAGGAGAAGCAGACTTAATGGCATGAGGAAGCATGTCACATACATAAATATTATTTGATGAGCCTGTACATAGTTTCAATTTAGGTAACTGCTTGGCCAATGTATTTATTAATCTCTTAGATTTATTATAGATATGATGTTAGGGAGCTATGAGTGACTGAAGAACTGAAGACATTAACAGCTGCCAAGGAAATCATACTCAGGAATCACGGCGATTATAAAAGAGAAAATTTTCATCTTAACCTTATATTGTAAAACAAATAGAATAGCATAATAATTGATAGTGAATAAAAACAAAAATAGATAAAGCTTAAAACTATACTTATTACATATATAGTATATATTTTATATTTATTACATAGATTATTTGAGAAATGCAACTTATTTTGCACATAGGTATTAACTTACAAATATGTTAAAATATATTTACAGTCAATTAAGAAAGGAAAAGGAGGAGAGAGGGGGTTCAACCTCAAACACACCCCATGATGAGGCTGCTTTAGCTATACTTTCTATTTGCTCTTGGTTTTGACCCAGTCTGCACTTTTTTGTATACTGTTTTTAGATCCAGTGCCAAGTGCATTAAGATAAAAAGTGCTGGATTCATCTTCCATTTTAATATGAACATCAGGATTTCAAAGTCCTTGCTGACACTAAGAAATTCGTTTTTCTAAGTATGAGCCTAATCATATAAACCGTCTGCCTGTTGATATCACGGATGGGCATTTTATGATCCCAGAGGTACATTTGGTATCAAGTACCTTGCCACTCTCAAATAAATATGCATCATTATAACAGGAAGTCACCTGAATGACAGCTAGCCATCACCAAAAGTTGCAAATGTAATGGAGTTCTCAGAAGTGTATGCAAAGCTTTATGATCTATCCACCGTCTACTTTGGCTTCAGGAGTCTTGGCCCCTCCTGCTATGGTCTCTATTGTCTCTACGCTTATAATTCACAGTACCACAACTGCCCTGCTATCTCTGGCACAAAAGCCTACACCATAAAGAGCTGGTTTTCACTTGATTTTACACACTTAGTGGGTGCTTTGACCTTTTTCGTTATCACTTGTCTGTGTGCAAGTCTTTTCTGGTTATGTTTTGTTTTGTTATTTGATGAGTACTCGTTTTCCTCTATAGAGTGGTGTAAAATGCTCAACTTCAACTTCAGCACACTTAACAAACCTTTAATAATTACAGATAACTAACTCTGGTCTCAGAATACACAAAGCAAGGGTGGACAGACTCCCCGAAAATTCTAGTATGTGTACGTGTGATCTTAAACTTGCTTAACATAAAAAAAGGAAAAGTCTCAGAGATGTAATTAATGTACTGCGTTCATTTTGAGTTTGCTTTATTTCGTTGTCTCTGTTTTAAATGGGCAATCCTTTTTACTAAGGTGACACTTCTGCTTTGGAGAAACACTCATGCATTGCTCACGAGGAAAATGCAGCAAATTGTGATACACATCTATGGCTACTCATATTTCTTCTTAAAGTATAGATGAGCATCAGTGTTAGCAGTATTCCTGGAAAAATAATCATTGTGGGATAATGGTTTACAAAGTCATGATTTATGAAACATAGTTGATTGTGATGAACAAACATTCAGATCTATTTTTTCTACTTTTCTATGTTTTTCTATTTTTTCTACTCTGCATATCAGAATGCAAAATTATAACATGCATGCAGACCAATATTATAAATATAAAATTAATAACTTATAATTATGATAGCAATTATTCTTTTATATTGCCTTTTTTTTGCTTTTGCTTCAATATACTACCAACATGGATTTCAACATTTAAAATTCATGGATTACAAATGCTATATACACAGTTTTGCTTTTTGTAATTACAGCTCTGAAAACTGATACAAATATACACATGCCCAATATCAGCTTTCTATGGCTGCAGAAACAATTTACCCAACACTTACTTTACAGTTATGAAGCTGGAATATCCAAGCATGGTTAGATTGCAGGAAGGTGAGTGTTCCTTTTGTGCAATACAAGAAGTCATCCTCTTCCCTGACTCTGTGACAAAAGAGGTTATCCTTCAATTTATGCCTTTGGATCTGATATTACCTCTTCACCAATAACAGTGGGTCAGTTTCTCACACTTTAACACTTGGTGCTTTCTTCCTTCACTTTCTCACATTTTTGAAACTAATTGTTCACATCATTAATTTCTAAATAATATTTCACATATTGAATCTTTAAAGTACTGATTGAAACAAAAGCATTAATATCAGTGTCCTATTTTAATAGTAGGACACATCACACAGTGTGGAAAGGTTGAGAATGATTGCCTTCTCTAACATTTATAATTGTACAGGATAAATATTCAAAAGACTCCTTTTAGATTAAAAATATTAGTATTTTTATTTCTCTATCTATGCATCCTCCTCTACAATGCACCACGTCCAGGCAGGTTCCCATAGAAGCCAGGTCTTGCTGCTGGCTTTCCTGGAAATGGAGTTGCAGGTGATTGGGAGCAGCCAAAAGTGTGTTCTTGGAACCAAACTCAGGTGTTCTGAAAGAACAGCATGTGCACTTACCTGTTGAGCCATCAATCCATCCTCGAAAATAATTTCTCAATTCTGAGTAATAAAAATAACTTATATGAAGTAGATGTATCTCCAGCCTAGTGATTTCATTTCCTTCTGCTGTATATCCAGGAAAGGGATTGATGGATATTCCTTTTTTTTTTGTAATCTGTTGACCATTTTCATTTTTTATCCTATTTCTTCAGTAGTGTTCATTCTCTTCGATGCTGTACAAGGGTTGTACCTTTTCCTCTGTATCTTCATGAGCACATTTTATATTTCTCTTCTTGATGTGAGTAGGCATATTCATGTGAGGCAGCACCTCACTGTCAGTTCCTTTTACTTTTTCAAGTAAACATTGTGTAGTTTCATATGATTTTTGTCAATTTATAATAATCTAAATAGCATGGTATTGGAATCCCAATTAACCACACTTATTAGACAAAAGATCTCTTTTTATTTTATTTCCAACACTGAAATTGTTTGAGGAGATAAAACAAGTTCTCATGTCTTCTATAAGTCATATAATACAGACTTTATAGGCTACTTTTTCATGGTATGTTTTATAATTTGAACTTCTAGTTATTTATGTCATTTTACAGTCAAGATTATTCACACATATATAATATACTAGATGTGTATATATGTATATAAATAAATAAATATGTATATATATACTATAGGTACATATGCACACTACATAGTATATATGTATATATTTGTGTATACTACCATATAAGTATAAATATTTATTATACTATATATTATACTTATATTATACTTATATGATATGTAATATATATTTATACATACTATATAACTACTTTAACTGAACAGAGAATGAAGAATGTTTATGGCTCAGTCCACATTGATTGAGAAATTGGAAAAATATTTGATAAACCCATAAAGTTAAATGAAATAGTTTTTGTATATACACATTGTTTATAAGGATATGGATTCAAAATTATGAACCATATATTTAAAGTATTGAAAGTAAACTCAGATGTAATTTTATATGGGAGTAATAAAAAATTCAATGCCCTACTGCCAAAAGCAATCTACAGATTCAATGCAATTCCCATCAAAATACCAACTCAATTCTTTACAGACCTTGAAAAAAAGATTCTCAGCTTCATATGGAGAAACAAAAAACCCAGAATCTCCAAAACGATCCTGTACAACAACAGAGCATCTGGAGGTATCTCCATCCCTGATCTCAAGCTGTACTACAGGGAAACAGTAAGAAAAACTGCATGGTATTGACATAGAAACAGAAAGGAGGATCAATGGAACCTCATAGAAGACCCAGAAATAAATCCACACACCTATGAATACTCGATATTTGACAAAGAAGCCAAATCCATTCAATGGAAAAAAGACAGCATCTTCAACAAATGGTGTTGGACCAACTGGATGTCTACATGCAGAAAAATGAAAATAGATCCATATTTATCACCCTGCACAAAACTAAAGTCAAAGTGGATCAAGGACCTCAACATAAAACCAGATACCCTAAATCAATTGGAAAAAATAGTGGGGAACAGCCTAGAACTCATTGGCACAGGAGACAACTTCCTAAACAGAACACCAACAGCACAGGCTCTAAGAGCAACAATCAATAAATGGGACCTCATGAAACTGAAAAGTTTCTGTAAAGCAAAGGATACCATCATCAAAACAAAACGACTGCCTACAGATTGGGAAAGAATCTTCACTAACCCTTTATCTGACAGAGGACTAATATCCAGTATATACAAAGAACTAAAGAAGCTGAAAAGCAGCAAACCAAGTAATCCAATTAAAAAATGGGGAACAGAGCTAAACAGAGAATTCTCGACAGAGGAATATCGAATGGCAGAAAAACACTTAAAGAAATGCTCATCCTCATTAGCCATCAGGGAAATGCAAATCAAAACGACCCTGAGATATCACCTTACACCCATCAGAATGACCAAGATGAAAAACTCAAGTGATAACACATGCTGGAGAGGTTGTGGAGAAAGGGGAACCCTCCTCCACTGCTGGTGGGAATGTAAACTGGTACAACCATTCTGGAAAGCTATCTGGCGCTTTCTAAGACAATTACGAATAGTGCTTCCTTAAGACCCAGCTATACCACTGCTAGGTATATACCCAAAGTTCGTTCAAGTACACAAAAGGGATACTTGCTCAACCATGTTTATGGCAGCTTTATTTGTAATAGCCAGAACCTGGAAACAACCCAGATGTCCATCAACAGAGGAATGGGTACAGAAATTGTGGTATTTTTACACAATGGAATATTACTCAGCAATCAAAAAGGAGGATATCATGAAATTTGCAGACAAATGGTGGGATCTAGAAAAGATCATTCTGAGTGAAATATCCCAGAAGGAGAAAGACAAACATGGGATATACTCACTTATATAGACCTATAAGATATGATAAACATAATGAAATCTATACACCTAAAAAAGATAATCAATTTAGCGGACATGGAGTAAGATGATCAATCCTCGTTTAGAAAGACAGATGGGATGTGCATTAAACGTATGACAGGAGTCTACTGAGCGCATCTGAAAGACTCTAACTAGCAATGTTTTCAAAGCAAAGACTCATGACCAAACCTTTGGCAGAGTACAGGGAATCATAAGAAAGAAGGGGAGATAGTCTGATGGGGAAAGGATAGGAGCTCCACAAGGACCAAATATATCTGGGCACAGGGTCTTTTCTGAGACTGACATTCAACCAAGGACCATGTATGGATATAACCTAGAACCTCCACTCAGATGTAACCTGTGGTAGCTCAGTAACCAATTGGTTTCCCAAAGTAAGGGGAACAAGGACTATTTCTAACAGGAACTCAATGACTGGCTCTTTGGTCTCCCCACCCCCGAAGGGAGGAGCAGTCCTGTTAGGCCACAGAGGAGGGCTTTGCAGCCAGTCCTGAAGATACCTGATAAAACAGGATCAGATGAATGGGGAGGAGGTCCCCCCTATCAGTGGACTTGGAAAGGGGCAAGGTGGAGATGAGGGAGGGAGGGAGGGAGGGACTGGGAGGGAATGAGGGATCGGGACACGGCTGGGATACAGAGTTAATAAAATGTAACTGATAAAAAAATAATAATAATAATAAAAACAAGTGAAAAAAAATTCAATGACCAAGAAAAAAATTTTACTAGTTTAGAATAGGATATAATTAATTGGTATTAAAATAAATTCAATTTAAAATGAATAAAAACATCATTATAAATATACATTAAAATATAATTAAAAGTAGATTTGAGAGTCTATATTGGTTTTCAAGAATGAAATATCCAATATTTCTGTATGCTCATAATAATTTTGATCATTTTCAAAATAAACTATATTATTCATAGCCAAAACACTGTTTCATAGTTGGAAAGGCTTTATTTGGAAAGGCTTTATTTTTATGAATGAATCTCATGAAGACTAATGATTTTTTTTTTTTTTTTTTTTTTTTTTTTTACAAATTAACAATTTTGGATAGTCTTTATTCGGGCCTCAAATTGTAAACTCATGTATTTATATGACATGTTTAATTCACTACTCTGTAAATATATATCACAGGATTGAACTGAACAAGCCTTGGGTTTTAAGTAGCTACAACTGAATGCAACAGAAACATGTTGCAGTGACCAATATTTTCTCAAGAAATGCCCTTAAGCCATTATACTACTACTTTCTTTTCATTCACATTTTTTTCAGGAACTTATTTTTGCTTTCTTTGGGTACATATGTTTGTCTATGTGAGTGTTCATGCATGTGAGTACAGGTGACCTCAGAGAAAAGATGTAGTTGGGTTACCTAGATCTAAATGTGTGAGCAGTTGTGTGCCTGAGACAGGTACTTGGCACTAAACTTGCAACCTCTCGAAAACCAACCACATTCTCTTAACCACTGACCTATTTCTCTAGCCTATTCTAATGTAAAGATAATATTTTAATACTGTTTTTAGTTTGAAACAATCATTAAATCTTTTTTTAATATTTTTTATTTTTAAATAATTTTATACATTCACTTTTATCCCAGCTATAGCCCTCTCTCTCTTTCCTTCCCAATCCTCCTCTCCTTCCCTCATCTCCTCCCTGCCCCCTTCCGAGTCCACTGAGAGGGGATGTCCTCCTCCCCTTCCATCTGACCTTAGCTTATCAGGTAACTTCAGGATGGTTGCAATGTCCTTATCTGTGGCCTAGCAAGGCTGCTCCTCCCTCAGGGGGTGGGGAGGGGAGATCAATCAGCCAGATTTTGAGTTCATGTCAGAAATAATTCCTGTCCTCCTTACTAGGGAACCCACTTGGATTCTGAGCTACCATTGGTATGTCTGAGCAGGGGTTATAGGTTATATCCATGCATGGTCTTTGGTTGGAAAAATAGTCTCAGAGAAGACACCTGTGCACAGATATATTTGGACCTTGTGGGGCTCCCGTCCCCTCTAATTCCTCCTTCCTTCATATGATTCCCTACACTCTGCCAAAGGCTTGGATATGGGTCTCTGCATCTGCTTTGATACACTGCTAGGTAGAGTCTTTCAGAGGCCCTCTGCGGTAGGCTCCTGTCCTGTTACTTGTTTTCTCCTACTTCCAATGTCCATCCCCTTTGTCTTTCTAGGTGAGGGTTGATCATCTTACCCCTGGTCTTCTTTCTTGTTTATCTTCTTTATATGTACAGATTTTAGTATGTTTATCCTATCTTATAGGTCTAGTACCCACTTATACTCACTTATAAGTGAGTATATACTGTGTGTCTCTTTCTGCTCCTGGGATGTTTTTCAATTTTAAGTGAAAGAACTGTTGCTCCTAGTATTTCAGTTATATTGCCATACTGAACCTTTTTCTAATTTGTACACTCACTTTGCAAAGAACAATAGTGAAAGTGGTGTGGTGGACTGAGTCAGTATAGTTGTAAATCTGTAGCTGCCAATAATCAAGAATTGTGTGAAACTGCCAGACTATTCTGCATATAACATTAAAACAATTTAATAATTCAGTTATGTATTTCATGTTTTTAATATACCTCATTTCATTTATACTAAAAAGATTTTTTTCAGTTTCCATCTGAAAAAGAAAATGAGCAGAGCTAATAAGTTTTGTCAGCGTGTAAAGGTGTTGTCAAAGACAAGCCTCATGGCCTATGTTTAATCCTTATAACCCTTAAGAAGTTGGAGGAAGAGAATGATTTCAAAAGGTGTTATCTCATCTCTCCATACCTTACATGCTGTATTCTCCTAAGTTAATTGTCATCTCAGAGGCTTACTGCCTTTATCTGCTAACCTAGGCTAGTCCTGGAAGCTCTGAGCCTCCATACAATTTAATCTAGGCTTAGGATGTTTTCAGTCTCTGTGTCTTACTGCTGAATAAGTTCACCATTTATAGCTTTTTCTGAACTCTGGTTGGCTGTTTCAACTCAGCTACTCTGGCTCAAACTCCTCTCCAAGGTGACTGATTAAAAATGGCTTCTCTCAACTTTTGACTGGATTGCTCTGCCTGGCCTCAAACTAACTGTAGCAATTTGTTCTAATCTTTTTCTCCTTCTCATTGTTTATCTAGCTCATTCTGTGTTCTCCTGTGTCTAGTTTGTTCTCTCTTCAACCTGTCTCTGTAATACTTTCCCAGTAAAACTCCCTTCTCTCTCTCTCCTTCCTTGGTTCCCCTCCCTGCTGCTCTCTTAAATCCTCTTTTTTTCCTGTTTCTTCTGGTGAGAGTTGGGCATATTCTGTCTCTTACTCATGTTGTCAAATGTATCTCTGCTTTGTAAATTTGTCTGCCCCTGAATTAGATGTCACTTTCCAAATATGGGTGCTTTCTTCTACAAACTAACTTTACCTTCATTGTGGTTAAAAGTGTGTACTAAGAGTGTTCCTGTATTGTAACTGTAAAGATGGGAAATAGTAAGATCTGGAGAGGACAAGAGGTCCACAAGGAGAGCAACAGAACCAAAAACTTTGAGCACAGGGATCTTTCCTGAGTCTCATACTCCAACCAAGTACCATGCATGGAGATAGCCTAGAACCCCTGCACAGATGTAGCTCATGGCAGTTCAGTATCCAAGTGGGTTCCATTGTAATAGAAACAGGGACTGCTTCTGACATGAACTGATTGGCCTGCTCTTTGATCACCTCCCTCTGAGTGGGGAGCAGCCTTATCAGGCTACAGAGGAAGACAATGAAACCACTCCTGATGAGACCTAACAGACTAGGATCAGAAGGAAGAAAAAGAAATCCTCCCCTACCAATGGACTTGGGGAGGGGCATGAATGGAGAAGGAAGAAGAAGGGAGGGACTGAGAGGGAGAGAGGGAGGGAACTAGAGGGGGGGATACAAAGAAAATAAAATGTAATTAAAAATAAAATTAAATTAAAATTTAAAAAAAGATTAAAGGTATGTGTTAAGGATGTGTCTGTATTCCAGTCAGAGCAGTCATTTTGCTGGATTAAAATTCCTCTACTGCAAATTATAGTAATTGGAACTATATAGAAACACAAAACTTCCATATGGGGAAAGAAAACGAAGTGAAAATTTACTTAATCACAAAAGAACTTTAACTGTTATTAAGCAGTAGCTTTAAACTCCATAGTAACAGATACTGGATTCCTTGTATGATTGTAACCCATCAATCTGACACACTATCTTAACCACCAGAAGATATTAAGTTGAAAAAAAGCAAGGAATAGCATATGAGAGGGTTGGAGAGATGAAAGGGAATGGAAAGAGTTGTAATTATATCATATTCTCAAAAGTATAAATAAATAATAATAAATAAGTACAACTTATATAAATTGAAACTTTATTCATCACAGTTTTTTTTTAAATAAACAAAATTTTCTTTTCTCTTGGAAAAGAAAAAAAAAAGACACAAATCCTCCAATCTAGCACTAGGATGAAGAATCAGTGAAGTACAACAAAATGTTTACTTCAGCTGTTTTCATTGGTTGAAATTAATTAACATTTGAAGGCAGTTTGACAATGAGAATCACTTTGGAAATGAACCTATTTATAACCCACTGATTACTCTTCAAGGAAGCAATTAAAATAATTATATAATTAAAGACAAAGTGTTTTATCTATATAGAAGCATATATAAAATATGCAAATATTAAATAACATATCTAATTCTGAACTCCTTAAATAAACCACTAAATGCCATTCATAGACTAGTATTATCTGTGAATGCACTCACATTTGTGTGTATGAAAAACTGAAAATTCTGAAGTTATCCTGAGTTAAGATTAAGACACAAGTCCCTTAGTTAATTCAGCATTTATATAAAATGTAATCTTTTCAAACATTTTTTAAATGTTGATATTATAATATTTTCACATTTATTCTCCCTTCTCTTTTACTCTCCCATATAATCCTCCTTGCTCTCTTCCAAATTAATGAGCCATTTTCTTCATCGTTATTGTAGTTGTTGTGAATGTGCATTCCTAACTATATTACAAAGGCATTGAGACAGTTGTTTAAAGGAAATACTATGATTTGGGAAATGATTAATATGCATTGCTGTTTTCAATGTTGTACATCTATAAAAGCTAAGCAGAAAGAAGGAACCTGGGTAAGATGATCAATCCTCACTCAGAAAGACAAATGGGATGGACATTTGAAGAAGAAGAAAACAGGAAACAGGACAGGAGCCTCTGAAAGACTCTTCCCAGCAGTGTATCAAAGCAGATACTGAGATTCATAATCAAACTTTGGGCAGAGTGCAGGGAATCTTATGAAAGAAGGGGGAGATATTAAGACCTGGAGAGTGCAGGAGCTCCACAAGGAGAGCAACAAAACCAAAATATCTGGGCACAGGAGTCTTTTCTGAGACTGATGCTCCAACCAAGGACCATTCATGGAGATAACCTAGAACCCCTGCACAGATGTAGCCCATGGCAGCTCAGCATCCAGGTGGATTTCTTAGTAATGGGAACAGGGACTGTCTGTGACATGAACTCAGTGGCCTGCTCTTTGACTGCCTCCCCATGAGAGGGGAGCAGCCTTGCCAGGCCACAGAAGAGGACAATGCAGTCCTGATAAGACCTGATAGGCTAGGGTGAAATGGAAGGGGAGGAGGGCCTTCCCTATCAGTGGACATGGAGAGGGGCATGGGAGGAGAAGAGGGAGGGTGGGATTAGGAGGGAATAAGGGAGGGGGCTACAGCTGTGACACGAAGTGGATAAACTATACATAATGTAAAAAATAAAAATTTAATGAAAAATTAGTTGTCAGTAGAGATTTGGGGTTGGTTCCCCCTTTCCTTTCTATTGCTGTGATAAACATTATTATCAAGAATAACTTGGTGTAGAAAGGTTTGTTTAAAGGAATATAATTCTTTGGGCATTGCTTACCTTACATTGATATTTCAAATGCTGCGAAGCAATCATGAAAATATATTT
The DNA here is from genome assembly GCF_030254825.1 of Meriones unguiculatus. Taxonomy (NCBI): domain Eukaryota; kingdom Metazoa; phylum Chordata; class Mammalia; order Rodentia; family Muridae; genus Meriones; species Meriones unguiculatus. Next base: position 52,196,505 of record NC_083363.1, read on the forward strand.
CATTTTGATGTCTGGCTTGTTCCTCATAGCTTCCTTACCCTGTTTCCTTATACAACCTAGGGCAGCCTAACCACGATTACCACTGCTCACCCTACTGCTCACCCTCCATGGCCTCCCACAGCAATCGTGAATCACCAATCACAGAAATGCCCTAAAGACATCACGATGAGACCATTTGATGAAGATTTTTTTTTTTTCAGCTCAGGTTTCCACCTCCCAAGATGACCTGGGCTTATGTGGAATTGACATGGAAACATATCCAATGCAGTCCTACAAAAAGATTTATAAAATAAATAGATGAATAAATAAATACATAAATAAAATATCAGAGATTTCATTCTCTTAATTTATTAAAGCATTCAGTGATAAGGTGTTTATTTTCCTAAGTTCTAAGAAAAATTTAGATAAGTATTTAATAAGTGTCAAAATATTTTAATAAAATCCTGAGTTAAATTTTATATGCATATTCTCATTCTTGTTGAAAAGATGAAAGCGACAAAAATATGTACATAAAATTTGGTAGTTCTTTCATTTCTAAATTAGTTATCAGTTCTCCTAAAAATGATAAATAATTCTTCTTGGAATATTAACAGCACCCATTTTCTCCATTAATGATTGACTTGAGAGGATCCACCTATTGAGGACAATGCCATTCCTAGGCATGTGATTCAAGATCATATCACACAGGAAACGGGCTACACCAATGGGAGCAAGCCAGTAAACAGCACTCCTCATGGGTCTCCGAGTTCTTGCCTAGAGTTCATCCTTTGCTATCACTCAGTAGATTTTTCTTGTTTTTAATATTAGCTCTTTTGTAGACATTTTAACCTCGATGAAAATATTCAGGTTGTTATGAAAAGCCAAACACAGTATAATATATATATATATATATTCTGAAATATATATATATTTCTTATGAAATATCCTTCCCTTCCTTTTCCCCCTATCCTCCCTCCTCTCCATCTCAGAAAAGGGGAGTCCTTTTCCCCTACCCCCACCGAACCCATCTCAGCACATCAAGTAGAATCAGGACTTAACACAACTTTTTCCCCTGTGGCCGGGCAAGTAGCCCCACCAGGGGAAAGTAACTGAAAATCAGGCCGCAGAGTCCATGCCATTGACAGCCCTTGCTCCTCTTACTAGGGAATCCCCATGAAGATCTAGCTTGCCCATTGGCTCCATCTGCATAGGGGCCTTTGTGCAGTATGTGCATGGTCCTTGGTTGGTGCTTCGGTTTCCGCAAGGCACCCTGGGCCTTAGTTGGCTCTTGTTGGTCTTTTTGTAGTGCTGCTGTTCCCTACAAGTTCTTCTATCTTTACTCCCATTTTTCCACAAGACTCCCTGTGCTCTGCCCAATGATTGGTCATGGGTCTCAGCATCTATTTCCAGCTGCTGGATGGAGCCTCTTGAAGGACAGCTTACAAGGCTCCAGTCTTCAAACACAGGAGAGTGGCTTACTAGCATCAAGGGTTAGCTGTCATCCATGGGATGGGTCTCATGTTGGGGAAAGCGTTGGTTGGACATTTCCCCAATCTCTTCTCTATCTTCAGCACTGCACATCTTGTAGGCAGGGTAAATTTTGGGGTAGAGTTTTTGTGGCTCTCTACTAGCAGCCCTGTCTAAGTAGAGTGTCCTTTTCAGTTCGATGACCACAGCTACTAGGAGTCTCAGCTAGAGTGACTCCTCTATCCTCCCAGTAGTCTTCACTGTTGTAGGTCTTCAGCTTGTCACAGAGATGACCTGTCCACTGCTTCTCTTCTCTCTGCATGCCCTCTGTCCTCCCCACCTGCTCTCTCCAGATCTAATCTCCTTCTTCATCCCTCTCCTGTTCCTTCTCTTCAACAGCTTCCACCGTCTATTGTATTTCCTCCCTTGGGTCTTCCTTGTTGTTTATCTTCTTTAGGTCTGTGAATTGTATGTTTATACTGTACTATATGGCTAAAATTTGTTTATTAGAGATAATATAAATGGAGAGAAATTTAAAGCAATTCCACTGAAATAAAGAACAAGACAAGGCTGTCCACTCTCTCCATATCCCTTCAACATAGTTCTGAAAGTCCTAGACAGGGCAATAAGACAACTAAAGAAAATCAAGGGAATACAAATAAGAAAGGAAGATATCAAAGTATCACTATTTGCGGATGATATGATAATATGCCAAAGAGACCCCAAAATTTAACCAGAGAACTCCCACAGCTGATAAGCATCTTCAGCAAAGTGCCTGGATACAAAATTAAACACCCTCCCAAAAACAGTAGCTCTCCTGTATATAGATCTATTTTTTAATGTTTTTAGTTGAAATACAATTACATCAGTTTCCCCTCCCTGCAGTCCCTGCCTGCCTGCACTTGCTCTAAGCCACCTTCACTCAGACCCTTCCTTTTGACCCCTTCAAGTCTATAGTCTCTCTGGTTTTAGGTCTAATCAGACAGTTATTGGTTCTCACATGTTCGTTATTGTACATTAATGTGTACATTGTCATTCTAGAAACTGTTGTGGCTCATAGTTATTGCACCTGAGTAGGGCTGCTGAATTGCTTTTTTTCCTTGGTAACTTTCTAGAACCCTGGAAGCTAGACCCCAGGAAAGATACAACTCAATTCATCTAATCAATTTCCTTATGTGTAGGGTCTTCAGCCCTACACACTTAGGATCCTACCCTCAACCCCTGAGAGGCAACCAAATAGTTTCAGAGATTTTTATCCTGATATTTCCCATTAGTCCTCTTCAAATTCTGTTTAAGTATCATCTGGATTCAATTAAAAAAAAATCAATTTTAGACTAGTTGCATTTTGGCAGATCTACCCTGGTTATGAAGAATCATATAATAGTTATAATATTTACAAAACAGAGTAAGGTGGCATTTTTTTTATGCCAGAAGACATATAAAGTAAAATCAGATTTTTTCAAATAAAATAAAAACATGATAATTGTTTTTATTATAACGAAAAGGCGAGGATTTTAATAAGTGATAGAAATGCTTATAACCATACAAACACAATATGGAGCATGTCCTGCAAATTAAATTGTCTTCCAAGTTATTTTCATTCATAAGAAGTTCTTTGTGTTTTGCTTCTATATAGATTATATCATACGTTTATGTAGATTTTTCTGTCACTCAATCGTGTTCCAGAGAGAGAGAGAGAGAGAATCTTATTTGAGTGTGGATGTAGTGCCTCTGGTTGCATGTGGCAGAGGAGAGCCTCAGGTGTGTGTTCTGTTCTGTTCTACTGCTCATAGCCTTCTTCCTGACAGAGGTTCTCCTGCTGAACCTGAACCTATGCTGATGGCCAGGAAGCCCCCACCTTTGTTCCTTCCTACATGCTCAGGGTCATGCCCTACTTTTACCTGTATACTACGAATTCAAACTCAGGAGCTTTTACAGAAAATGCTCTTGCCAGCGAACCCTCTCTCTAGCCCCTCTGTACTTCTTTGTATAATATGTTGATTTGCCACTTTTATTATTTGGTGTATTCTGTATGTGTGTCAATTTCCATATTACTGTCTAAACTCATTCAACTCAAGATCAAAGGCCTATTCTCAAGAAAACAAGTCTAAGTTCATTGTAATCACTCCAAAATAATAAATATATTCATGATATTAAATTAAAATATTTTATTCTATGTAAGTGCTGTACACAAGTCCAAGATTTCATGCTCCTATACAACTAGTTTTCAAGCTTAACTATTAAATTTAATTTTTAAAGAAATCTATTAAATAATGTAGTACATTAACTTTATTTTCACAGTATGATTATGTGTATATATCACATGCACATAAGAGTGAGCATATAAAATTACGACATACGTCATGTGGTTAGCAGAGATTAAACCTGAAGAAGACACTATTTATGTCCTTTCCAACAGCCTAACCATAAAAGCTACAGCTTGCATGTTTTATAACACCTGGTGGAGACTAACGGTTTATTGTTTAATCTCACCTTGTTTAATTTTTCATTATCATTTCTTGAAATGGGTTTTCGTATGAGCATTTTGTTACAAATAATCTATTTGAATAAAAATAAGAACAGCATATGTGGTAAAGAAAAATTATTAATGTTCACAGTTAGAGTACGTTTCAGTGCTTTGTTTACTGAGACTTTTAGTCTCATGTGATTTATATTCTTCTCCTGTGACTTCTGTTTCAACGCAGGTAGTAGACAGGCAGAGAAATAGCAAGAAGCTCCTCGTCTCAGTTACTCCTCCTAAATATTGCATAGTCCCGGAAAGCAGGATCTGTAAAGCACCACCTTTTCAGAAAGTATGTTCCAAAGGAACAGGAAACATTGGAACCTGATGAATTTAATATTCTCTACATCAAAATAAAGATTACAACTGCAAGACCATGGTAATAAATGATGAGCTGAAGCTATCACTTCATCTTGCTGAAGTAATATCATGAGATCTTCTACCATTCGGTTGGCAAGTTAAGAATCTATGGACCTCCAACTTAATGTCTCATTTGTTTCCTACTTTAAAAGCCATGCATTAAAATAAGCATCATTACCAAGTTTTCATTTCATACTTTTAGTTATATATTATATTCCAAGACATCATATGACATACGTGATCTCCTGCCTTTTGCTGTCTTATGTTATGGTGATTCCTGCAACATTTGCTGACTTCACTCACTATAATGCTCTTTGAGTTTCCGGAGTCCTAGGATTGCAAATATATGACACCAAGAATGGAAAATTATAATTTTATATGATAATATATTATCAAATTGAGGATAATACAATTAATAGGATAATGTATTATCAAACTGGCCTGAGCATGTCAGTTCACACTTGTAATGTCAGGTGTATTATGTCAGAGACAAATGCAAGGCTATCCTGGAAACAAAACAAGAACCTATATAGATGTAGCCCATGGCAGTTCAGTATCCAAGTGGGTTCCATTGTAATAGAAACAGGGACTGCTTCTGACATGAACTGATTGGCCTCCTCTTTAATTACCTCCCCCTGAAGGGGAAGCAGCATTACCAGGCCACAAAAGAAGATAATGCAGCCACTCCTGATGAGACCTAATTGACTAGGATCAGAAGGAAGGAAAAGAAGTCCTCCCCTATCAGTGGACTTGGGGAGGGCATGCGTGCAGAGGGTGGAGGAAGGGAAGGATTGGGATGACAGGAGGGAGAGAACCACAGGGGGGATACAAAGTGAGTAAATTGTAATTAATAAAGAAGCTCCTGGTAGCTCAGTAACCAATTGGTTTTGCAAAGTAAGGGGAACAGGGACTATTTCTGACAGGAACTCAATGGTGGGCTCTTTGACCTCCCTACCCCCCAAAGGAGGAGCAGTCCTGCTAAGCCACAGAGGAGGACTTTGCAGCCAGTTCTGAAGATACCTGATGAAACAGGGTCAGATGAAAGGTAAGGAGGTCCTCCCCAATCAGTGGACTTGGAAAGGGGCAGGGAGAAGATGAGGGAGGGAGGGTGGGGTTGGGAGGGAATAAGGGAGCAGGATACACCTGGGATACCGTTAATAAAATGTAAATAATAATTAATAATAATAATAAAAGAAAAAGAAAACAAAACAAAACAAAAAACAAAAAACAAAGTAAAGAATAAAAAGCAATGGTTCTGCAGCTCAGTTGTAAGTTGAACATGAGCATTCATAGACAAAAACCCTTGAATAAAATTTCAAAATCTCTCTGTAAGTCTCTCTCTGACACAAACACACACACACACACACACACACACACACACACACACACACAGTTACATTGACTGATTTCCTCCCCACCTCTTAAAAATGTGGGTAGGCCTTCCAACAGGAACCACACTCTTGAAATCAACTGCCACTTCTTCCTCTCCCAGCAGCTAATAAAGTATACCTTGAAGAGTTTATATTGGTTTTAAGGGTAATATTTTTATTACAAAGATGGACACAAAGTTGTTGGATGTTGGAACAGGAAAATGATAGTTGAAGAGTTTTGGAAACTGGGGACAAATATAATTGAAAAAAAGCTGAAACTAAAAAAAATCTTAAAAAATTAATGAAAATGATTTTTTTTTATCAGTTACATTTTATTAACTCTGTATCCCAGCCGTGTCCCGATCCCTCATTCCCTCCCAGTCCCTCCCTCCCTCCCTCCCTCATCTCCACCGTGCCCCTTTCCAAGTCCACTGATGGGGGGGACCTCCTCCCCATTCATCTGATCCTGTTTTATCAGGTATCTTCAGGACTGGCTGCAAAGCCCTCCTCTGTGGCCTAACAGGACTGCTCCTCCCTTCGGGGGTGGGGAGACCAAAGAGCCAGTCATCGAGTTCCTGTTAGAAATAGTCCCTGTTCCCCTCACTTTGGGAAACCAATTGGTTACTGAGCTACCACAGGCTACATCTGAGTGGAGGTTCTAGGTTATATCCATACATGGTCCTTGGTTGAATGTCAGTCTCAGAAAAGACCCTGTGCCCAGATATATTTGGTCCTTGTGGAGCTCCTATCCTTTCCCCATCAGACTAACTCCCCTTCTTTCTTATGATTCCCTGTACTCTGCCAAAGGTTTGGTCATGAGTCTTTGCTTTGAAAACACTGCTAGTTAGAGTCTTTCAGATGCGCTCAGTAGACTCCTGTCATACGTTCAATGCACCTCCCATCTGTCTTTCTAAACGAGGATTGATCATCTTACCCCATGTCTGCTCAATTGATTATCTTTTTTTAGGTGTATAGATTTCATTATGTTTATCATATCTTATAGGTCTATATAAGTGAAAATGATTTTAAAACTCTACTCTGAAATCACACACAAACAATATGCACACAAAGAATAGAAATGACCCATCAGATTGTATACATTTGTGCATACACATTCGTAAATGCATTTATGCATATAACAGCCATAATACAAGATAAAGTGGTTGTCAACTTAAGCGTGATGGTAAAACTGGGAGTAATCAATGGGAAAGTGGCTGGGAGCAGCTAGAAGGAAGAAAGTAGAGTGAAAAAGTAAACTAATTATATTTGAATTAATACATTTAAGGAGGTCCTCCCCTTCCATCTAACCCTGGCTTATCAGGTATTTCAGGACTGGCTGCAAAGTCCTCCTCTATGGCCTAGCAGGACTGCTCCTTCCTGGTTGGGTGGGTGGGGGGTGTCAAAGAGCCAGCCATTGAGTTCATGTCAGAAATAGTCCCTCTTCTCTTTACTAGGGTACCCATTTGGATACTGAGCTACCATGTGCTACATCCGAGCAGGGGTTCTAGGTTATATCCATACATGGTCCTTGGTTGGAGAAACAGTCTCATAAAAGACCCCTGTGCCCAGATATATTTGGTTCTTGTGGAGCCCCTGTCCTCTCCAGGTTATACTAACTCCCCCTTCTTTCATATGAATCCCTGCACTCTGCTGAAGGTTTGGTTAACCATATTTGTAGCAGCTTTATTCGTATTTGCCAGAACCTGAAAACAACTCAGATGTCTATCATCCGAGGAATGGATACAGAAATTATAGTACTTTTACACAATGGACCACTACTCAGCAATTAAAGACAAGGAAAACATAAAAATTTGTAGGCAAATGGTTAGACCTAAAAACGATCACTCTGAGTGAGGTATCCCAGAAGGAGAAAGACATGGCATATACTCACTTATATAGACCTATATGATATTATAAACATACTGAAATCTATACACATAAAGAAGATAAACAAGAAAAGTGACCTGGGGTAAGATATTCAGTCCTTACTTAGAGGACAAATGGGATGGACATTGGAAGTAGGAGAAAACAAGTAACAGGATAGGAGCCTATCACAGAGGGACTCTGAAAGACTCTACCTAGCAGTGTACCAAAACAGATACTGAATGGTTTTAAGATTTGATTAAAACACACTTTTTACAGAAGAATCATTATCATATTACATGGAAACCACACATTTATTAAAATGGGCTCTCAGTGATTCATGGCTTCAGTTTATTTATTCTCAGTGTGTATGTGTTTGAAGAGATAGATAGACAGATAGATAGATAGATAGATAGATAGATAGACAGATAGATAGATAGACAGATAGATAGATCAATAGATAGATGAATAAACAGATTGATTGAGAGAGAAAAAGAGAAAATATATAAATATAGACATAGTCATAATTAACAGATCTTAAGTGTAGAGTCTGCACTCTTGTAAAAGTGTCTTAAAGTACTGAATTGGTCTTCTTGCAAACTCTGCATACAATTCCTGAAGCAGCTTAGAGCAATTTCAGACCACAAATTGAAGTAACAGATAATTAGTGACCCTGCTTTTCAACTTTCATAGGCAGTGGGACTCCTACATAGTTTTTAATTAGTAGTATGACTAAATTATTCATTTTCTGTGGGAGTTGCCCTGAGGAAACAAAGTAGTTAAAAGTTTCACAAGACAAGAGAGATTTGCCACTTAAAATATTGAAAATGAATGTGTGAGATCTTATTGTCTGTGGGTCTCACAACAACTTGAAATTCATTCTGCATCATCAGTTCTCTTATTGGATACAAAAAGACTTTCCTATCAGTGGACTTGGGGAGGGGCATGCATGCAGAAGTGGGAGGGAGGGTGGGATCGGGAGGGGAGGAGGGAGAGGCTTATGGGGGGATACAAAATTAAGTGTAATTAATTAAAAAAAGGAAAAAAGACTTTTGAAAGCATTTAAAAATAATAAAAGGAAATATCTACATGTTTTTGCTCTTATTTTACATCTTAAATATTATAGATACTTTGTATATTTATGTGTGTTGGTAACTCAGTTTTCTACATTACCAGTTGTTACATTAAATCAAAACTGCACCCCCTCTGCCTTTCAGCTTCTGCATTAAAGAGTGACTGATTACATCTAGGATATTCTCCATTGTCCTTGAACTGAAGCTATCTTTTGTTCCTGCTTTTTTAACGTTTTGATTAGCATGAAATAATATATCCACTCCTTATTTTCTGGCTCTTCAGTTTTTTCAGTTGTCTGATTCTACATTGGTAAAGTGATCTACATGTAAACTTACAATTTTTTTCATGTGAATAGTTTTATTATTATTATTATTATTATTATTATTATTACTACTATTAGTACTACTACTATTTACAATTTATTCACTTTGTATCTCAGTTGTAGCCCCTCCTTCATCTCCTCCCAGTCCCACCCTTCCTACCTCTTCCTCTCCTATCCCTCATCCCTAGCCCACTGATAGGGGAGGTCCTCCTCTCCTATTGTCCGACCCTAGCCTATCAGGTACCAATAGGACTGCCTGGATCCTCTTGGCTGTGGACTGGCTAGGTCACCAGAGAGAAGTGATCAAGAAGCTATGGAGTTCATATCGGAGACTGTCTCTTCTTCAATTAAAAGCAAACCCACATGGAGACTGAGCTGTCTACAGGCTATACCTGAGCAGGGGTCTAGATCCTTTCTATGTATGGTCTTCGGTTTATGTATCAGTTGCCCCTGGACCTGGCTTCTTTTTATTTTTTTTTTCATTTCATTTTTTTAATTTTTTGGCCTGTGTGACTCTTGTCTTCTCCAGGTTATTTTATATCCCCCCTTCTTCCATAAGACTGTCTACATGCTGGCCATCTGTTTGTCTGTAGCCTTGGCTGTGTTTGTATCCTGTACTGCAGACTGGGTCCACCTGTGTCTGGAGTCTGGAGTAGTCTACAAGGAGAAAAGGATGGTCCAGGAGCTCAGAAATGGCTGCTGGAGGTTTAGATGCAGCTATGGAAGGGAGGGGCACCCTGCTGAATTTACTGTCTCCACTAGTTCACTGTTTGTGACCAGGTATGCCAGGCAGCTGGGGATCAGGAAGAAACATCTTTGAGCCTAGAGCTTTTCCGCTTCCCCACAGGCATCCTTGGGGAGGAAGACAACGGACTTGGGTCCTGCAGCTAGCTCAGCTTCCCGGGGTTCTCGGTCTGTGCTGGGATTTCTGACAAAGTTACATTTTTTCTTTTTTTTAATTTTTTTATTAATTACATTTTATTCACTTTGTATCCCAGCTGTAGCACCCTCTGTCATCCTCTGGGGGGGGGGGGGGGATTTACAAATGTAACTGTGCTAAAATATGCATCAATGTTTCACTTATATTCAGAACTTCTAAAACATCACACCCATTTTGTTCAAAGAAAATATTTTAATGAAGTATCTCTTCTCTATTTTGATAACAGCCTCCCACTTCCCAGGGTTTAAAAAAAAAGGCTCATGCACACTTTCTTTTTCAAGAATATAATTCCTTTCTATTTTATAACAGATTAAATGTGTGCACTCTCTAAAACCAGTGTAAATCTAGCCCTTTCACAATAGGGTCCTTCTATAATTGCCTCATTTAGCTATGCTTGAAATAGAGTCACTCCGATTAGGAAAATATCTCTATAATTATTTTATAGCACCATCATTGGCCTCTTATAAAACAGTCATTGTAGGTGAATGGGAATTTCCCATTTCTAGATCTTTGCTCTAAAATAATGTTTTCTTGTTCTTTTCTATTTCATTGTATATTACTCTAGTCGCTTCTCTCTCTTTCTGTAAGTGTATGTGTGTTTGTGTATTATGTGCATGTGTGTGTGCATCTGTCTATACATTTTCTCCCTGATCCAGTTCTTATACCGTTCCTTTTAGTCTCCTATCTAAAGCAACAGTATGAGTATAAGCTTTTCTCATCATTCATCTGTGAACCAATTCAGTGAAAGATTATTTAGAAGCATAAGAATAAAAGTCAGAGAAATGACATAGAGCATCAATTCCTTTGTTCAATACCCTGTGGTTAAAAAACAGGGTCAAAATTTAACATTTTAAAGTACACATAACAGAGTTTTTTAAGTAATTCAAAAGCTATGTTAAGATAGATAAAAAATACACGTTTATATAGCGTTTTAAAGTTTTCTGTTGAAGTCTAATGATTAAAAAAAATAAATATATGCCTTCATGTTCATACATTTAATGTGTATTATTATCACAGGAACAATAATTGAATTATCATCAAATATTTCAATGCACTGATGCTAAAGTGTCCAGGGATTTCAGAGGTATCTGCAGCTTTTCTATGTGGCTCCAACACAGTGTACTTGTTCTCATCTTGAATGTTTGAAATGCAATTTCATGATGAAAGAGATAATTAACTAGTCAAAAATGAATGCTCTTTTTCTCTGTTTGAAAACAGATTCATTACTGAAAATAATTGAAAACTCAGATACAAAACAAAAAACAAACAGACAAGAAAAAAAAGTCATTTTGTAAGACTCAACCTCACAGAAATCAAGTATATTAGTGCATAACACATGTATAGTGATGTTTATTATGCGGCAATATTAGTACAAAAATACCTTTATGTGCTGAAATGTTAGTCAGAAAAAGATGAAATTGAAGCGCTGTTAAATAGATTTAATATAAGGCAATATGACTTGTATGCATATTTTAAAGTTTAGTTCAATACCTGTTACTGGGGTCATAATTTTTAGTGGAAGAAAAGTGAATTGCAATGACTAGCTAACCCGGTTCCTGCAAAGCTAACTCTGATAGAGCTCCATTTCTTTTGGACTAGCCTTCCATTTAGTGATGTGGATGACTCCAGCAGAGCTCTTCTGCAAAGAACAAGCTACCAAGCAGTCAACTCTATGAGTGTAGTAGAGGTCGTGGGATGGTGATTTTCACTAAACTACCAACTTATAGAACAAGAGAGATAAGCCATGCCATCCACCTCGGACGTTGGGGGTGGGTGGGGAGGAACTGTCTGTAGATTTAAAAGTCTCTTTTTCTTGAAAAGAATAGATAGGCAAAATGTTCTGAATGGTTAAAAGGGGGAAGAGGAAATAGTTTGAAATTGTTTCCTAAATAGTGAAAAAATTCAAAGGGGTTAAAACATAAGGCACGCAGCTTGCATCCTAGTTACCTTTATCTTAGTGCTCTCACCTCAACACCTCTATGCATGGCTTAATGTTATCACCTTTAGTTGGGCTACTGCCAAGTGGGACCACTCTGTGAATACCTATATGTTTAGTTTAGGTTCGTGAATGCGTGCAATATATCAACAGCCATTTCATCTGCAAAGTGTCAGATAATAAACATGTTAACATTGAAGCTACACTGTGCCTTTCATCAGTTGACAGAGCAAATATCATGTTTCAAAAGCAGTCATAGCTGGATCTTGGGGAAGCACTATTCCTAGTTGTCTGAGAAAGGGCCAGATTGATTTCCAGAGTGGTTGTACAAGTTTACATTCCCACCAGCAGGAAAGGGTTCCCCTTTCTCCACAACCTCTCCAGCATGTGTTGTCACTTGAGTTTTTGATCTTGGCCATTCTCATGGGTGTAAGGTGAAATCTCAGGGTTATTTTGATTTGCATTTCCCTAATGGCTAGTGAGGTTGAGCATTTCTTTAAGTGCTTCTCTGCCATTCGGTATTACTCTACAGAGAATTCTCTATTTAGCTCTGTTCCCCATTTTTTAAGTGGATTACTTGGTTTGCTGCTTTTCAGCTTCTTTAGTTCTTTATATATACTGGATATGAGTCCTCTGTCAGATAAAGGGTTGGTGATGATTCTTTCCCAATCTGTAGGCAGTCGCTTTGTTTTGATGACGGTGTCCTTTGCTTTGCAGAAGCTTTTCAGTTTCATGAGGTCCCATTTATTGATTGTTGCTCTTAGAGCCTGTGTTGTTGGTGTTCTGTTCAGGAAGTTTTCTCCTGTATCAATGAGTTCTAGGGTATTTCTCACTTTTTTTTCCTAGCCGATTTAATGTGTCTGGTTTTATGTTGAGGTCTTTGATCCACTTGGACTTCAGTTTTGTGCAGGGTGAAAAGTATGGATCTATTTTCATTTTTCTACATGTAGACATCCAGTTAGACCAGAACCATTTGTTGAAGATGCTATCTTTTTTCCATTGTATGGTTTTGGCGTCTTTGTCAAGGATCAGGTGTCCATAAGTGTGTGGGCTTATTTCTGGGTCCTCTGTTCGGTTCCATTGATCCACCATTCTGTTTCTTTGCCAGTACCATGCAGTTTTTAAAACTGTTGCTCTATAGTACAACTTAAGATCAGGGATGGAGATACCTCCAGAATATCTTTTATTGTAAAGAATTGTTTTAGCAATTCTGGGTTGTTGTTATTTCATATGAAGTTGAGAATTTTTCTTTCCAGATCTGTAAAGAATTGTGTTGGTAATTTGATGGGAATTGCATTGAATCTGTAGATTGCTTTTGGTAAGATGACCATTTTTACTATGTTAATCCTGCCAGGCCATGAGCATGGGAGATCTTTCCATCTTCTGATAAGATCCAGCCATACCACTCCTGGGCATATATCTAAAAGAGGCTCAAGTACCCAAAAAGGAAATTTGCTCAACCATGTTAGTAGCAACTTTATTTGTAATAGCCAGAAGCTGGAAACAGCCCAGATGCCCCTCAACTGAAGAATGGATGCAGAAACTGTGGTACATCTATACAATGGAGTATTACTCAGCAATGAAAAATAAGGAAATCATGAAATTTGCAGGTAAATGGTGGGACCTGGAAAGGATCATCCTGAGTGAGTTGTCCCAGAAGCAAAAAGACACACATGGTATATACTCACTCATATAGACATACAACATAGGACAAAACCACTAAAATCTGTGCATCTAAAGAAACTAAGCAAGAGAGAGGACCCTAACTAAAATGGTCAATCCCTACCCTGAAAGGCAAAGAGGATGGACATCAGAAGAAGAAGAAAACAAGAAACAAACTAGGAACCTACCACAGAGGGCCTCTGAAAACCTCTGCCCTACAGACTATCAAAGCAGATGCTGAGCCTGATGGGCAACTATTGGGCAGAGTGAATGGAATTTTATGTAAGAAGTGGGAAATAGTAAGAGCTGGAGAGGACAGAGTCTCCACAAGGAGAACAACAGAACAAGAAAATTTGAACACAGGGAACTTTCCAGAGACTCATACTCCAACCAAGGACTATTCATGGAGATAACCTAGAACCCCTGCACAGATGTAGCCCATGGCAGTTCAGTGTCCAAGTGGGTTACATAGTAATGGGAAGAGGGACTGCTCTGACATAATTTGATTGGCCTGCTCTTTGATTACCTCCCCCTGAGGGGGGAGCAGCCTTACCAGGCCATAGTAGAGGACAATGCAGCTACTTTTGATGTGAACTGACAGACTCAGATCAGAAAGGAGAGGAGAACCTCCCCTATCAGTGGACTTGGGTAGTTGCATGCATGCAGAAAGGGGAGGGAGGGTGGGATAGGGAGGGGAGGAGGGAGATACAAAATGAATAAAGTGTAATTAATTAAAAAAAAAACAGTCATAGGAAGTGGGTCAACCACAAATATATCTGAGTTCCAAAGCAACTTAATCGATTGACCAGAGCAGTGAGATTTATTTTGTTTTCAGGTGTTGATAATGCTATTACTTTTTTCTGCCACCATTTAGAAATGTGGCAACCATTTTTAGCTCACGGACACTATCACAAGAGAATCGGGTGTCAAAGGTCATGTGCTTCGGTGCCCTGTTATAGCGTATGGCCTGAGGTACAGAGCACCGGAAATCCTTCTCAAGAAGTGAAGACTGCATCCTGTCCTCATTGCATACTGCACTAGAAACACAGAGACACTTAGAATATTCCCTCTATTTCCCTCTCTCTCCCCTTCCCCCTCTCTTTTTCTCTGTCTCTCTCACTCACTCACACACATACACACAGATAGATAGATAGAGAGATTTCAGAAGATTTTCAAAAGAAGAACATTGAAGCTTAACTTTTTTTAATGTAAAAGACTGACGGGTGTTTTAATTTACTGTTTTCTTTTTTTTTTAAGTCTATTCTGTAATCTTTCAACTTGTGTAGAAAATGAAATCTAGTCTTATTTTAACCTAATTTTGCAGTTCAAGCATTATATTGAATGATTTTCTTCAGTGCAATAACTTCTTCAAAATAATTTTTCAGTAAGAATCATTAATTTTAACATTTATAATAAAGAATTACATATATATTTATACCCAAGATATACAACAAAAGATATTGAAAAATAAAACTTGCTGGCAGATTAAATATATTTTATAAATTACAATGGTCAGACATGCCTTTGTTTAAAATACACACGCATACAGGCTCACACACATGCATACACATATACACACACACACAGGTACACACACGTGCATACACACTCACATGAATTATCACATAATGAGAGAAGAAGTTTCAGAGGCAGAAAACAGGTCACAAATAACAAATTATTTAATATTTACTGGTACTATCTATTCAGCAGGAAAAGGTGTGTCTTTTGAGGTTTTGGCATTCCCTAGGAAAGCAAAAAACTACACATTCACATGAGAAGCACAAGAAAAACAACCATCAGTTACCATTTCCTGACAATAGATCTTCTTCAGGAAAGAAATATAAATCAATGCTATGGGATGCACAAAGGAATCATAAAATTATAGCTCAAGTTTAAAAGAGGAATTTTAAAAATGAGACCTTTGTTCTGTAAATTATCATATGTGATTAACATTGAAATATCAAAACAATGTAATGGTAACTAAATAAATACTTCATCTGTGTGATAACAATACTTAATGTGAAAACAATTAAATACAATGAACATGTTCAGTGGATGCTGTGTATTTTATAGCATGATATGATATAAACATAAGTCAAAGTATCACATTTCAAATTATCACAAAGATATTACTGAAATTATACTACAAATCACCTTAATTTGCTGAAGAATTTCCAGATTACTTTTATATATTATTCACTAAATATTTTCTTTGGGAATTCCATACATGTATATACTGCATTTTGATTGTTTTCTCTGTACTGGTTAGCCTCTTTTTCTTTTCTTCTGAGTCAGGCCACAGCTCTCTCTTCCATACTGTTCTATTCTCCATATTTATGTCCTCTGGTTTTCTTTTGTGACTCAGAATATCTAAATGATTATGGAAATGGAGCTGTACACAAGAAGACAGTTGGATGTAAATTTAGCTAAAACAGAGTAATAAATTCCTCCCCGGGGACTGCCTAAAACAAATTAAAAACTGATGTTCTGTAAGAGCTATGAATCCAAGATAAAAGAAAAATGAAGCATCTTATTATAGAATAACTGGGTTAATTTAGTAAATAAGAGATGTGAAGATTAGGTTTTAGTGGTAAAGGAGTTGTAACCAAAATCAAAAACTTTTTCATTGTAAAGAAATAACTCTCTCTTGCTTAGTTTCTTTAGATGCACAGGTTTTAGTGGGTTTGTCCTATGTTGTATGTCTATATGAGTGAGTATATACCATGTGTGTCTTTTTGCTTCTGGGACAACTCACTCAGGATGATCCTTTCCAGATCCCACCAATTACCTGCAAATTTCATGATTTCCTTATTTTTCATTGCTGAGTAATATTCCATTGTGTAGATGTACCACAATTTCTGCATCCATTCTTCAGTTGAGGGGCATCTGGGTTGTTTCCAGCTTCTGGCTATTACAAATAAAGCTGCTACAAACATGGTTGAGCAAATGTCCTTTTTGTGTACTTGAGCCTCTTTTGGATATATGCCCAGTAGTGGTATGGCTGGATCTTGAGGAAGCGCTATTCCTAGTTGTTTGAGAAAGGGCCAGATTGATTTCCAGAGTGGTTGTACAAGTTTACATTCCCACCAGCAGTGGAGAAGGGTTCCCCTTTCTCCACAACCTCTCCAGCATGTGTTGTCACTTGAGTTTTTGATCTTGGCCATTCTCATGTAAGGTGAAATCTCAGGGTTGTTTTGATTTGCATTTCCCTAATGGCTAGTGAGGTTGAGCATTTCTTTAAGTGCTTCTCTGCCATTCGGTATTCCTCTACAGAGAATTCTCTGTTTAGCTCTGTTCCCCATTTTTTAAGTGGATTACTTGGTTTGCTGCTTTTCAGCTTCTTTAGTTCTTTATATATACTGGATATGAGTCCTCTGTCAGATAAAGGGTTGGTGAAGATTCTTTCCCAATCTGTAGGTGGTCGCTTTGTTTTGATGACGGTGTCCTTTGCTTTGCAGAAGCTTTTCAGTTTTATGAGGTCCCATTTATTGACTGTTGCTCTTAGAGCCTGTGCTGTTGGTGTTCTGTTCAGGAAGTTTTCCCCTGTACCAATGAGTTCTAGGGTATTTCCCACTTTTTTTTCAAGCCGATTTAATGTGTCTGGTTTTATGTTGAGGTCTTTGATCCACTTGGACTACATGGTATATACTCACTCATATAGACATACAACATAGGACAAACCCACTAAAACCTGTGCATCTAAAGAAACTAAGCAAGAGAGAGGACCCTAACTAAAATGTCCAATCCCCATCCGGAAAGGCAAAGAAGATGGACATCAGAAGAAGAAGAAAACAGGAAACAACCTAGGAACCTACCACAGAGGGCCTCTGAAAGCCTCTGCCCTTCAGACTATCAAAGCAGATGCTGAGCCGGATGGGCAACTGTTGGGCAGGTGAACGGAATTTTAGGTAAGAACTGGGAAATAGTAAAAGCTGGAGGGGACAGGGTCTCCACAAGGAGAGTAACAGAACAAGAAAATTTGAACACAGGGAACTTCCAAGAGACTCATACTCCAACCAAGGACTATTCATGGAGATAACCCAGAACCCCTGCACAGATGTAGCCCAGGGCAGTTCAGAGTCCAATTGGGTTACATAGTAATGGGAAGAGGGACTGCCTCTGACATAATCTAATTGGCCTGCTCTTTGATCACCTCCCTCTGGGGGGGAGCAGCCTTACCAGGCCATAGTAGAGGACAATACAGCCACTTTTGATGTGAACTGACAGACTAAGATCAGAAAGGAGAGGAGAACCTCCCCTATTAGTGGACTTGGGGAGTGGCATGCAAGCAGAGGGAGGAGGGAGGATGGGATTGGGAGGGGAGGAGGGAGGGGCTTATGGGGGGATGCAGAATGAATAAAGTGTAATTGATGAAAAATTTTAAAAAAAGGGAAAAAATAAAAAAGAAAGAAAGAAATAACTCTGGAGAAAACTCTACTAACTCATTTGGCATGCTCAGCAGTGGGAATTGCTTTGTTGTTTCATTTGGTCAAGCCTCTTGTTCAATGTCAAATTTGAAAGCTTTAAAAGAAATAATGGCCCCCGTTGGGTGGTGAGCTGCTGGTGTAGACATGACAGCCCTTCTTTTCACCTAATTCCATTAGAATCAGTCACCTACATGTCAGTGCAGTGGCTTTGATTAAAGAGTTATGTTAAGGCTTAATCTAGATAAAGTGCAAGCAATACTGAACTGCCAGTGGAAATACTGACAGAATGTGGCTGAAATAAAAGTACTTTCCCCTTCCAAAATGTACTTTTGTCCTGTAATTAGAAGATACAAAGTAAGTTTAAGCTTCTCAGTCTATTTGCTTATATATAACAACTTGAATGCCTAGGAAATCACACAAGTACGCCTGAGTTTCACCACCCATATCTCAAGATGTTTTAAATGACCTTATTTTGATTTAAAAGTCTGTTAAATTAAATAGTAGCACTTACATTTTTTTCTGCCTTAAGTTGATATAGAAGCAAATAGCGTAGTGTTATGATAAAACATCTTTAATTACTTTAATTCCTTATAAACTACTAATCTGGGCTTGGTGGCTGCTCTCTTTTAAACACGAAAAGAAATCAACTGAAAATAGGTATTTTACTTATCAGTAAAATTATATGACTGAGATTCTGATTCAGTATGTCTGGCCTTAAATATTTCACTGGAAAAAAATTAATCTCCTCTAGTCATCAAGCACTGGGTGTCTTTTTAGCTGTTAGTCAGCTGACTACTCAAAGACTGGCCTCAGTATTAAAATTCCTTCCACTCCTCTCACACATACTTGGCCCATAAAACTTTTGTAATTAGAAGAGATATATTAATAATCGTTCTACAAGAGAGATTGTAGAATTCTTGAAAATAGTTAGGAAAACAACTTTTCATTTTTAAAAGCTCTGTTGACACAATTTATTGGAAACTATATCCATTAGCTTTTTAACTACTCAATAACTCTCAATCACTTCAGTAATTTTATCATTCTATTACTGAAATTAGATTTTCTATTATACAATACATACTGACCACAGTTTTCTCACTTACCACTCCTCCCAGATCCAGCCCACCTCTACTATCTCCCAAATTCAACCTTTCCTCCATTCCTCTTCAGAAAAACAACAGGCCTTCAAGAGACAACAACCAAACATGGAAAAAAAAAAAAAAAACAAGACACAACACAGTAAGACAAGACAAAAGTCCTCATATTAAGACTAGAAAAGGCAAAAAATAAGGATGATTTATTTTTTATCTGCACACATTATACTTTAATAATGCATATTAATAAAACAAAAATTTCTGTATTGCATTCACAGTAAAGAGTAACTTATTCAAGAGGGTTAAATCATGTGCCAAAGACTTCCTATGGAATGAATGGAAACACAATACAATTCAGAAATAGTCAGAAAAAGCAAAAGATTTATTTTTTTTCTAGTTCCATCCCTTTGCTTGCAAATTTCATGATATCATTTTTTTTTCCTAACAGCTGAGGAATACTCCATTGTGTAAATGTACCACATTTTCTTTATCCATTCTGCAACTGAAGGACATCTATGTTGTTTCTAGTTTCTGGCTATTACAACTAAAGCTGTCATAAACATAGTTGAGCAAGTGTTCCTGTGGGAGGAACTAGTGTCTTATGGATAGATGGCCAAGAATACTACACCCTGGTCTTTAGGTAGATCAATTCTGGATTTTCTGATGAACCGCAAAATTGATTTCCACAGTAGCTGTGTAAATTTGCACTCTCTGGAGCTGTGGAGGCATGTTCCCCTTGTTTCACATCCTCCTCAGTTTGAGCTTTCATATGTATTTGTAATCTTAGAATAATCCCTTCGACATCTTATGTACAGCTGACTTTAAGTAGACACTGTATAAATTTGACTTTATCACGGAATATCTTATTTTCTCCATTTACGGTGACTGAAAATTTTGCTGGGTATACTAGTCTGTCTGGGATGACACCTGTGGTCTCTTGGAGTAGGTAGGACATCTGTCTACACCCATCTGGCTTTTAGAGTCCCCACTGTAATGTCAGATATAATTCTTATAGATCTGCCTTTGCATGTTACAGCTTTTATTGTTCTTTCTTTGTTCTGTATGCATAGCCTTTTCATTATTGTGAGGCAGGAGGACTTTCTTACCTAGTTCAATCTATTTGGTATTCTTCATATTTCTTTAGAGGCATGATCTTTGGGAAAATTTTCTTTTATTATTTTTTTAATTATATTTTTATATGAATTGTAGTTTATTCATTCCCTCCCAATGTCACCCTCCCTCCCGCATCTCCTCCCATTCCCCTCTCCAAGTCCATTGATACGTGAGGTCCTCCTCCACTTCCCTCTGGCCCTACCTTATCAGGTCTCATCACTGGTTGCAATGTACTCCTCTGTGGCCTGGAAAGGTTGCTCCCCGCTCAGGAGGGGTTGGTCAAAGAACCAGCCACTGAATTCATGTCAGAGACAGTCCTTGTTCCCATTACTAGGGCACCCACTTGGATACTGAGTTGCCATGGGCTACATCTGAGCAGGCATTCTAGGTTATATCTGTGAATGGTCCTTGGTTAGAGTATCAGTCTCAGAAATTGCCCCTGTGCCCCAATATTTTGGTAGTGTTGTTCTCCTTGTGGAGCTCTTATCCTCTCCAGGTCTTACTAACTCTGCCTTCTTTTACAGGATCCCTTCCCTGTACTCTGCCCAAAGTTTGGTTATAAGTCTCAGCCCATCTGGTTTGATACACTGCAGGGTAAAGTCTTTCAGAGGCCTTAAGTGGTAGAGTCCTGACCTGTTTCTTGTTTTCTCCTTCTTCCAATATCCATCCTGTTTGTCTTTCTGAGTGAAGATTGATCATCTTACCCAGGGTCCTCCTTCTTGCTTATCTTTTTTAGGTGTGCTGATTTTAGAATGTTTATCCTATATTATATGTCTAATATCCATTTATAAGTTAATATGTACCGTGTGTGTCTTTCTGCTTCTGGGATACTTCACTCAAAATGATCTTTTCTAGATCCCACCATTTGCCTGCAAATTTCATGATTTTCTTTTTTTTTTTTTTTTAATTGCTGAGTAGTATTCCATTGTGTAATATAACACAATTTCTGTATCCATTCCTTTGTTGAAGTGCATCTGATAGGTTCTGGCTATCAGGAAAAGCTCCTACAAACAAGGTAAAACAAATGTCCTTGTTGTGTACTTAAGCATATTTTGGATATATGCCTAGGAGTGGGATAGCCTGTTCTTGAGGAAGTACTATTCCTAATTGTCTGAGAAAGCACCAGATTGATTTCCAAAGTGCTTGTACAAGTTTACATTCCCACTAACAATGGAGGAGTGTTCCTCTTTCTCCACAGCCTCTCTAGGATGGGTTGTCACTTGAGTTTTTGATCTTAGCCATTCTCATGGTGTGAGGTGAAATCTCATGGTTGTTTTGATTTGCATCTCCTTGATGACAAACACATTGAGATTTCTTTAAGTGTTTCTCTGTCATTCTATATGCCTCTACAAAGAATTCTCTGTTTAGCTCTGTACCCCATTTTTTTAATTGAATTACTTGATTTGTTGCTTTCAACTTCTTGAGTTCTTTATATATTCTGGATATTAGCCCACGGTCAGATATAAGGTTGGTGAAGATCCTTTCCCAGTCTGTAGGCTGTTGTTTCATTCTGAGGACAGTGTGTTTTGCTTTATAGAAAGTTTTCAGTTTCATGAGGTCCCATTTCTTGATTGTTCATCTTAAAGCCTATGCTTTTGGTGTTCTGTTCAGGAAGTTGTCTCCTGTGCCAATGAGTTCTAGGCTCTTCCCCACTTTTTCTTCTAACCGATTTGGTGTGTCTAGTTTTATGTTGAGGTCTTTGATCCACTTGGACTTTAGTTTTCTATGGGGTCCTTTTATTATTTTGTTGAAAATATTTTAGGCTTTTAACCTGGGAATCTTCTCCCTTAGCTATCCTATTACTATTTGGACTTTTTCTAGTGCCTTAGATTTCCTATATGACTTATGTCACAAATTTTCTAGATTCAACATTTTCTTTGATTGATGTATCCATTTCTTCATTTTTATTTTCAATGGCTGAGATTCTCTCTTCCATCACTTTTAATTTGGTACCTTCTTTGGTACCTCTTCTAATTCCTAATTTTTTCATTTCCAGATTTCCCTCAATTTGCATTTTCTCTTATTTTTGTATTGTTTCTATTTTCATTTTTAGGTCCTGACCAATTTTATAGTTTTATTTCTTTTGTTTAACTGTTTGTTTGTTCTTTTTCATGTATTTATTCATTTCCTTTAAATGTTTGTGTTTTTCTAGAGTTCCTTGGAGGATTTATTAATGAGTGTTTAAGGACCTCCACTGTAGTTGTTAAATTGGTCTTTTCCTTGTGCTTCACCTATATAGGAATATTTAGGTACTGTTGTAGTAGGATGGCTGGGCTCCTGAAGAGACATATTGCCCTGGCTGTTATTGGTTGCATTCTTACTCTAGCATCTAAGTATCTGAGCTTGGGGTTATTATAGGTAGGGGTGCTGACTCCTAGGTTTGTCTTTGTTGGGTGGGTATTTGGTTCCTTGGTTTCTGTTTCCTCTATGGATTTTCAGAGAGTATTTTGGCTGTGTGTTGCCTGTTCTACTGGCCTGCTCAGCTAGTCTGTTCATGGAGAAAACTTTCTGGTGTTTGAGGCTGGGGGAAGAGAAGGCCAGGAGGGTGGGATTATTAGCGTAAGCAAAAGATGACATTTTTACAGATTGATACCAAGGACCACCATAAAGTCATACTATGCAACATATCTAATATAGGGAAGAGTGAAAGGCCATCTGCTGTGAGAGTGGGAACATGAGAGAGAGAGACAGACAGACAGACAGACAAAGAAAGACAGAGACAGAGAGAGACACAGAGACAGAAGGAGGCAGAGATGGGCAGACAGAGATATCAGAAGACATAGAGAACAAACAAGACACAGAAAGAGCCATGATGTCCACAGTGACCGTTTAAAGGGTACACATGTTACTATGCAGCTGGTAGGAGCAGTGGAAATACTCCACACCTGGCACTAGGTTATGTCATAGGCACTGAGTAGCTGAAAAGAGGCTGGTAGAGGGCTTTGATTTACAACCTGAATGTGTCATGGGATCCACAGGCGGCTGCATCTATTTTTCTGTTTCAGTTCTAGGGACTACACTGAGGTTTAGTTAGAGTGAAAAATGTCTAAGAGCAGCCTACTTTGTCTTGAGACCAGCATGGCGTGTGGTTAAGCCATGGGGAGCAAAGTTGGAGGCTGGGACACTGTGACAAGGAGGTGGAGGTTGGCCAGGAAGAGATGGTCGGTGGGATCTACAGGAGGCTTAAACAAGGGGGAGGAAAGGTCAAAGCTAGTGTTCTGCTCTAGAGCTAAGGATGTCCCCAAGGATAGAGTCCATGGGAAGAGAGAGAATGAAGGATGCATGGGACAGTCTACTTGACTGTCCAGCAGGTAGAGCCTGTTAGAAACTCATTATTATAAAATTATTCTTTGTTCAACCTGCCATTATAGTTACACAATAAAGTACTTTTCTAGATGATTTGTTTCTGTACTTCATATTAGTCCTTTTCTTTCTTCCTACATTTTCCCTTCTACCTTTTACTTTTCTTTTTGATTGTACTTTTAAAATTTTTTAATGCTTTAAAATTTCCAAAATCTAGAAACAAACTAGACGTCCTTCAATGGTGGAATGGATACAAAATTGTGGTATATTTATGCAATGGAATACTACTCAGTTATTAAAAACAAGGAAATCATGAAATTTATAGGCAAATGGTGGGAACCAGAGAAGATCATCTTAAGTGAGGTAACCCAGAAACAGAAAGGCGCACATGTATATACTCACTCATAAGTGGGTGTGAGGCATATAATATGAGGTAAACATACTAACATCTATACTCCTAAAGATGCTAAACAACAAGAAAGATCTTAGGGAAAATGCTCAATGCTCATTCAAAAGGGCAAATGTGATAGACATCAGAAGCAGGAGGAGACAGGGAACAGGACAGAGCCTCCTACCAATGGCCTCTAAAAAGACTCTATTGATTGAGGTATTGAAGCAGAGACTTAGATTTGTAGCCAAACTTTGGGTAGAATGCATGGGAGTTTATGAAAGAAGGGGGAGATAGGAAGACCTGGAGGGGACAGGAGCTCCAAAAGAGACCAACACAGCCAGAAAACTGAGCGTTTGGGGGCTCTGAGGAGAATGATACACCAACAAAAGACAATGCATGGAGAAGATTTAATACCTCTGCTCAGTCTAATCAGGACTTAATACCATAGTCTCAGTCTCCAATTGGGGTCCTTCTTAAGGCAATCAGGCACTTTCTCTGGCATGAACTCAGTGGCAGGCTCTCCGATCACCTCCTCCTGAGGGATGATGCCTTGCCAGTTCACAGAGGAAGACAATGCAACCAGTCCTGATGAGATTTGATAGGCTAGAGTCAGACAGAAGAGAAGGACCTCCCTTTTCAGTGGACTAGGGGAGGGGAATAGGGGGAGAAGAGGGAGGGATGGAGGGTGGTATTGGGAGAAGATGAGAGAAGGGGCAGCAGCCAGGATACCAATTAAATAAACAGTAATAAAAATAAATAAATAAATAAATTTTAGAGATACCCAAAGAGAATAAATTGGTCAAGGAGCAATCTTACTACAATGCAAGTAAGTTATTTGACTCGATCTATTTTAGAGGACTGATCAAAAAATTTAAAATATAAATATAAGCCTATTTTGCATGACCTCATAACTATAAATAATTTAATAAATACAAAGGAACAACAAGTTAGGACAGACACTAGTTGAGTAGCAAAAAGTGTAGCTATTGTCTCAGATAATAATAAATGTTCAATTTTGCAACATGTTAAAAAATGAAACTATGGGTTTAGCTTCTTATAATACTAGGAGACTCAATCTCAAGGCAAACTCTGCTCCTCTTTTTGACTGTTACCATTTTATTGCCCCACACCTGCAGTGTTCTCTGATTCTTGGGTGTGGGACAGGTCTCCAGAACCACAGTTTGATTTTATAAGGATTTCTGTCATGTCACTGTCACTGTAAATGTTGTTTTTATTTCGTCAGAGGAAAGGATGAGATGAGAGTCACACGCAAGCTTTATGAATATTGGCTTGTTCTGCACCCAGAGCTTTTGTGGCTCTGTTTTATCTATCACTAGGCCTAGACGCTTATAGCTTCCATAAAATCTAATCTTCTATAAGGCTTTGAAGGCTTCAGCTTGCAGGCTCTGCTAACCTAGGCCTGGACTGTATCCAGCGTCCTGTACTTACTGACTGCCGAATAAGCTCACTCTTTCTAGCTCTTTCTAGCCTCTTACTGGCTGGTTCAAATCAGCTCTTCTACCTCAAATTCCTCTAAAAACTGAGTGAATTCAATACAGCTTCTCTTGGCTTCTTACTGAATGCCTCTGCTTGGAAAAACTGCCTCTGAACTCTAAGAACTGAACTATACTTACTGAATGAAGTGAACAGAACTGGGCAAAACTGAAAAAAACTCTCTGAACTCAATTGCATTCAACAGAACTGCAACAAAAGCAACATCCTCTCTGCTCTGTTACTCTTTGTTTTCTACTTTTTTATTTATTGTTTTTACTTTTTTATTACTATCTTTTCTTATGATTATTTTAGTTACAGTTTATTCACTTTGTATCCCTGCTGTAGTCCCCCCCCCATCCCGTCCCAACCCCACCCTCCCTCCCTCTTCTTCTTCTCTGTCCTTCCCCCAGTCCAATGATAGGGGAGGTCCTCTATCTATCAGGTCTATCAGGTCTTATCAGGTCTTATCAGGACTGGCTTCATGTCTTCCTATGTGGCCTGGTAAGGCTGCTTCCCCCTCAGGTGGAGGTAATCAAAGAGCAGACCAATAAGTTCATGTCAGAGATGGTCCCTGTTCCTATTATTGGTGAAACGTCTCTGATACTGAGCTGGGGTAGGAAGTTAAACAGAGATTTCTCTGTAGAGGAATACAGAATGGCAGAGAAACACTTAAAGAAATGCTCAATGCCTTTAGCCATCAGGGAGATGCAAATCAAAATGACCCTGAGATTCACCTTATACCCATCAAATGGCTAAGATCAAAAACTCAAGTGACAACACATGCTGGAGAGGTTGTAGAGAAAGGGGAACCCTCCTACATTGCTGGTGGGAATGTAAACTTGTAAACCACTTTGGAAATCAATCTGGCACCGACTCATTCTGTTAAATCTTTCACTTTGTCTGCCACTCAATTAGATGTCATTGTTTGGGACTAAAGGTATGTACCAAGGGTGTGTCTACAATTCAGCTGGATCACTCAGACCTAAAAAGTCTTTGGTTGTGATCCCTTGCCAAAGTAGCAATTGTGCTAGATTAAACTTTCTCTTTATTTATAAAGCTGAGAGTAGGAAAGATTCCCCTTCCAAGGAAGGAGAGCACAAATTCGTTGTCCATTGCCAAATGGTTAGTCCCCAAAAACATTCATACAAGTAACATTATATGGACTTCGCAGGATTCTTTAACAGTCAAAGTTAAACATTAGTATACAAACAGCCATTAATACTCTAGAGAATTTTTGCATTAATATGGATGGTGAACAAAATAAATCCAGAGATATGTTTTTCTATTTGTTCCTTGAATTTAATACAAAACTTTTAAAACTGCCTCAGGGACTATGTTGGTGTACTCCAACAATCTTATTACTTGGGAGCTAGGGCTAGATGATCAAGAGTTTAAAGCCATTCTGGTCTGCATATAGAGTCAAAGAGAAGTCTGCCCTGCTAATGAATATATCCTTTCTTAAACAAAGGAACAGACACACACACACACACACACACACACACACACACACACAGACAGACACACACACACACGTTATAACATTGCTTGTGTGAGCAAGAAATTCAGGTACTGCTCAGCCAAGCACCTAACTTAGTTCATTACACTTCTTAGAACTGAGAGGTTATTTGAAGGAAGTACCTCCTTAGGGCGCTGGCAGCGTTCAGTTTCTTACAGACTGCCAAACTAAGGGTGGTAATTCTTTCCTGGCTTGTGGCTGAAGGTCACCCTAACTCTTACTGTATGGCTGTCTCCATATGGTGGTTCACAATATGGCATTTTGCTTCTTCAAATCATACTGAGTGTCATTTAGCAAGGTGACCTTTAAACTCTTGTGTAATATTATATACAGATACTCATCATATACCGTCATTTATGGTACATTCTATTTGTGAGATGTCAATAAAAGGTCCCATATACATTCAACAAAAAGAGATAATTCAAGAATGGGAACACTAGGGAGGAAGACTTCTGTAAATATAATATCATTGATAAAATTATAAATGTGAGTCCTAAACATTTTTTTGGTGAAGTCTTATTAATATCTTGTAATTTTTCTTTTATAATCTAAGCAATAAATAATATGGGGAAAACAAAATGGTTTGAAATAATAGGAAAATATGATGATAAGAGACTTAAATGACAGATACACCTAAAAAAAATGACTCTCACACTTAAGGGTGACTTTGGAAATAGGAGGCAGGAAGAATGTAAGAGCTAGGGGATCGTTGACTTTGCTGTGAAATTGGGTCACCTAGGAATGATAAAAAGCTGCACACATAGAGGCTCACTAAAACAACTCCTTAAACATGAGCTGAACAAGGAAAACAACCATAAACATGTTAAAGTAAACAGGGGAAAGACTGGGTGCCTCAGGTGTACACAAAGAGCTACAGTCGACTAAGAATGCTGAGAGAAGTTTAGTATTACTCAGAGAAAACAGTATCAATTAATTGTTCAGTGCCAAATGATCAACCCTGAAAACATCTAACATAATACAAGTGACATAATACGAACTGAACATGTTATACTTGGGAGTATATAACTACATACATATAAGCAGGCAATAGCAAATGATGAAGAAACGTCCTTGAATATGACAGAATGGGGAGAAGTTATATGAGAAGGTTTGGAGGAAGGAAAGGGAAGGGAGAGACGCTATATTATAGCCTCAAATTTTAAAAATAGTTTAAAAAACTCATCTGTTTGTCTCTGTTTATGATCTGTGTATTCTAGTCAGTTAACCCATACTTAGTCAATGAAACTGAAAATCATGAGGATCCCTTCTTCTTTGGTTACATCTGAGAAATCTGACAAAGATATAAACTAGAAGATTTTTAAGGTGGCATTATTATGCTACTGATTTTTTCAACCTGATTGACCTTTCCATTTCTTTCCCCTCAGGAAAAGGGGTGGAGACAACATCCCTCTAGGTAGTCTTGGCTATCTTAGAACTCACTATGCAGAACATACTGACCTTTCTCTGTCTACTGGGATTAAAGATTTGTGCCACCACACTGGACCAGTCTTTCTTTTTCTTTTTTTCAAATGTAAGGTGATTAAGTGTATATATAGTTAGTTGTTTAGGACAGTTAGTAGTGAATTTCCCTCACTTTCAGTTATAGCAGTGTGTAGAGGAATTATAGTCCACCAACATGATTTCTGTGGCAAAGGATCATAATCAAACCCTTTTAGGTCTGTGTGATATGGCTGGAATGTAGACACACCCTTAGTACATTGTTTAATCCCAAACAATGAAGGTAAATTTAGTTTATAGAAGGAACAGTATGTCTGAAAATGGTATCCAATTGAGAAGTAGACAAAGTGATGGAGCAGAGAGAGATTTGATAGAATGAGTCAGAGACAGGATATGCCAAACACTCATGATAACAGGATAGAAAAGAAAGGCTTCATAAGAGTAGCACAGAGATAGATGAGGTTTTATTTTACCAAGAATTCCTTACTGGGACAGTTTTACAGAGACAGGTTGCATAAGGAACAAGGTAGACATAGACACAGGTGAAGACAGAATGTGCCAAAGAATGAGAAGGAGCCAGAAGATTAAAATGTATTGCCAGAATTAGTTTGAGGCCTGGCAGAACAATTTAGTCAGAAGCCAAGAGAGGATAGATTCAATCAGGCAGCTTGGAGAGAAGTATGGGCCAGAACAGCTGAGTTGAACCAGCCAACAAGAGTTGAGAAAGGGCTTGAAAGGTTGAGAATGGCTCTCACCTGGGGAAATAAGACAAACCTTTACAGCAGTGGTTTTCAGTTTGTGAGTCACTGCAACTTAGGGTATGGAATGACCTTTTCACAGGTGTCAGCTAAGAATATTAGAATACATAGATATTTACACTAAGATTCAAAACAGTAGAAAAATTACAATTATGAATAAGCAACTAAATAACTTTATCGTTGGAGTCACCACAACATGATGAAGTATATTAAAGGGCTGAAGCAATAGGAAGGTTGAGAACCACTCAGCTAGAGGGATATCTAAATTATATGAAATAAAATATGCTCAATCATTGTGATACCGCAGGTTATTAGTCTTTCATGAGGAAAGTACAGTGAAGTATATATAAATTACTAAACCACAGAATCTACATTTGTTTTAATTTCTACATACACGCACACATAATTTTACATCACAGTCTCTAGGATTTAGCAGTTTTAGGATGTTTAGTAGCTCTCCACTGAGTCTTATAACCGCAATGAAGTCATTGACTGATGATGACACAAGCATGTGAATTCTGGATATTTACTGATTATCACTGAAAATTAACTGAATTTGACTAAGTTCAGGGACAAAGTTGAGCATCATCATGCTGTTAACAGCCAGATGACAATGTCAGCTCTCAGGGACTGACATCAGGAACTTTGGACCCTGTAGACTTCTCTGCAGTGCTCCCAGTAGTTTAAGTTATAAAAAACCTTAAATTTAAAATCTCAATTACTATCATAAAAAAATCTGGAGAGGACAGGAGCTCCAAAAGGAGCAAATATCAGGGCACAGAAATCTTTTACGAGACTGTTTCTCCAACCAAGGACCATTATGGATATAACCTAGAACCCCTGCTCGGTTATAGTCCATGGTAGCTCAGTATCCAAGTGGGTATCCTAGTAAGGGGAACAGGGGCTATTTCTGACATGAACTCAATGGCTGGCTCTTTGACCTCCCCCCCTTTTGAGGGAGAAGCAGCCTTGCTAGGCCACAGAGGAGGATATTGCAGCCAATCCTGAAGATACCTGATAAGCTAGGGTCAAATGGAAGGGGAGGAAGACCTCCCCTATCAGTGGACTTAGAAAGGGGCAGGGAGGAGATAAGGGAGGGGACTACAGCTGGGATACAAAGTAAATAACCTGTGATTAATACAAAAAATAAAAATTATATAAATAAACTGACAAACAAAAACATTCAAATTTGATAAAGCTATAAAAAATCTATGAATAAGAAGAATATGTATATATAGTTGTATTATGCTCTTCAATAAAAATGTGTTGAATGATTTACTTTACAGAATGTTACCATTAGAATAATTGACAGTTATCAATGCCCCTGGAATTAGAGATATTTGGTTCATAGAGAAAATAAAATTTTGTTTAAAAGAGAGAAAAAAAAAAGAATAATTGACAGATTGAGAGAGAATGAATGAAAAAATACCACTCTCTGTAGATAATAAGTGACATGGTATGAGTGGTTTAGTTTATATCTGAAAAAAAACCTGAATGATTATAATTACTTTAACCCTGAATTATTATCATGTTACATATAATAAAGGACATTTATTAGAAAAATATAAAAATTATGAGCATATATTCATTCTACTTAAGAACACCTCCAAAGAGCAAACACCAACACATGAAGGGTGCAATAGGCTGAAAAACAATAATCATATGAAACTTAACCTTAGCACTTTTAGCTACAGATACACTATCTAGTCAGAAAAGTAATAAGAAAAAAATCAAGATTGAACAAAAATGTGGATGAATTACACCATACCCTCCTGTAAGCATTTGGCACCAATTGTAACAAGACTTTCTTGGACTGCCAGCACCTAAGAATGACACGGAGACCTTTCATCTTTATTAAAGCTTGGCCTTAGCTTAGGCTTCTTCCCAACTAGCTTTCATCTTAAATTGTCCTGTTTACACTCGTCTACCTTCTGTGGAATGGCTTGCTACCTTTCCTCGTTCTCTCAGTCCTGGCACCCTTCTTCTCTCTTGGCATCCACTAGGCAAATCTTTTCACACCTTATTCTTTTCCACAGTTCCTATATCTGCGGCTGTATTGTCTTTCTCTCCTGTCTGTGCCATAGGCCCACCCATTCTGCTTTTTATTAAACAAATCAGAAGGTGTTGGTGGGACTGTTTACAAAATATGATGTACCCATGAAAATAACATTCAAAATCCGGCATGTACTCAGCTCTCCCCTTGTACAGAACTAGCATTTGGATAATATGGCAGTCTTTACACCATGCACAAAAGGTCATCCGAACACTGTCCAGCTCTGAACACTCTACCCAACATTTCAGACATTATACATGCTCCTGAAAAATCATGTGTATACATAGCTCAACAAACATGGAAAGGCTGAATCATAACAAATACTTCTAAATGGAGTAAAACTAAAAATAATAATAATAATAATAATAATAATAATAATAATAAAAAGGTATTTCTGCTTGATTTGTGGCTCACTGTTTCTATTCCCTATCTAGTACGCAGGAGGTCAAGTGAGGCAGGAGCATTCCTGTGAGTATGGCCAGCTTGGGCTATACAGTGAATCTCTGGTCAGTCTGGAAAAGCAGCTCCCAACCTGTGGTTTGCGACCCCCACAGGGGTCACATATCCTGTATATCAACTATTTATAGTATGATTCATAACAGTAGCAACATTACGGTTAAGAAGAAGTAGCAATAAAAGAGTGTTATGGTTAGGGGTCATCACAAAACGAGGAATTATATTAAGGGGGCTTAGCATTAAGAAGACTGAGAACCACTGGTCTAGAGTGTCATGAAAGGCTTTCTAAGGAAAACAAAATTAAAAGTGTAGGCTAGTAAGAAAACTCAGTACCTAAAGGTACTTCTTTTAAACCTAATGTCTCTCCAAACATAATAGAAGGAGAAAACATACATGTGCAGATTGTCTACTGATCTCAGGAGTGCTGTCAAACACAAAAATAAACAAATACAGTGGTTTTAATTAAATAAAGGGAAATTGATTAACATGTAAGAATCAATGTGCCCTCAAACTACCATTGAGTCAAATGTGAAAATTAAAAGACAGTTAATGTTTTAACTAACGAACGGTAAAATAGAGAATACTTCAAGTTAATATAAAATAAAAACACAATTTAGTCGGGCTTCATGTGTGCAGCAATAGCAGTATGAAGGAAGAGATTTAAATGCTTGTAAGAGCAGTGATCAAGTAGACAATTTAACTCTCATCGCAATGGGCTGATGCAGGAATGAAGGGAACTCTTAGGAGGAGAAAGAAAAAAAGGGAAGCTAGAAATAAAGGAGAAAATAAAGAAAGAAAGTCCGAATTACAAGTAACTGAAATAGTGAATATAAACACACAATAAAACTAAAAGTCATTTGGGGAATGTAATAGAAAGTAGTAAGCTATTAATTGAACTAAGGAATATCAGAATGACTCTGCAAATGAAGAGAATCAGAATGAAGACCTGGTTTCTGAATGACTTTTGGATTTGGGGCCTTGGCCATATACTCCAACACAGACCTCTTCTACAGTTGGCTGCTAAGTAGTGGGATAGCCTTGCATATTGCCAACAGCGTGTTTAGTTAGGGGCACCCCAAAGCCTTGCAAACTCGACTTCTTAATCAAAGCATTAAAATAAGGGAATTCTTCATTTGGTTCTACAGGTTGAACTATCAACAGCCAAATAAATACCCAGAGAGACAGATAAATCTGATAATGATAAATAACGCTACATATTATAAAACAATAGAGAGATGAAATTTAATATCTTCCCCAGGAAAAGAAAGGAAAAAGGAATAATTTACTATAACCTATAATAAAGCTTTATCTGAGCAGGGCTTTTAGGTCCTCTCTATGAATACTACTCTGCTATTAAAAGAAAAAGAAGAAAATCACGAAATTTAGCAAACGGTTAGAACTAGAACAGATCATCTTGAGGGAGGTAACATAGAAGCAGAAAGACATACATGGTATATATACTCACTCATAAATGGTTATTAAACAAATAATATACGTTAAACATACTGAAATCTATACTCCTAAAGGAGCTAAACAACAAGGAGGACCCTAGGGAAGATGTTCAATCCTCATTCAGAAGGACAAATGCAATAGCAGCAGAAGGACAAATTGGAAGCAGCAGAAGACAGGGAATAGGACAGGAGCCTACCAGAGAGGCCTCTGAAAGACTCTGCTGACCGAGGTATTGAAGGAGAGGCTGAGATGCTTAGCATGCTTATATTCTTATTATACTTTGCAAACAGAGAAAATTTTGTGTTCATTTAGCTACAAGTTGCATTCTAATAAATAAACTATTAAATCAGAGAAGAAATATAATTGTCAAAAAGGATAATATATGGGTGGGTTTGTATTTATATCAACAAAAGGTGAATTGTCACGTAATTTGTGAGAAAACCATGGTAGAAGGTAACATGATATTTTGCCTTACCTATTACAATCAAGTAAAGAAACAAAAAGTACATTATGTTCATAAAATTTAATAATAAATATATTCACATATTTTTAAAATGAAATTTTAATTGTCAAAAAGGAATTTTTAAGAAAGATAAAAAAATATTTTAAAAACGAGACTATCAGGGAAACTTATTAAGAAACAGAGCCAAAGTAGTCTTGGAGAAAGCATGGAATCCATCACTAAATTGACAGAAACAGTGCAGGAAATCACTGCTGGCAGTAAATGCGATTTAAAAAAAAAATCCCGGCAAAATACCAGAATTTATGCACAAAGAATTAATTATAATAATGATTAAAGAGGTTCCAGTATCTTGATAGTTTCATAGTCAGGACTAATTGAAGGAAATGTAAAAAAGGCATTTAGCATTGTACTGGTAAATGAAAAGCTCTTAATTAGCATTGATTTTTGTTTGTAGAGGAATGGGAAGCAAGAATGAGGTCATTACGGTGATTTATTCCTATCTTGCTCCCACTTGTTCCTTATATTCCCTTTTGCATTGATCAAAAAATGACGTTATTCCTAAACATTAGAAAATATTAAGTGGATCATTACTGTTTAATTTTTATTTTTGGTAAGTGTTTTCCTGTCTCTAAAAGATTTTGCCATTTTGACTTAAATAATAAATGTATTCTTCTTAAGGATAAGTAAATTTAAATTTCAGAAATATTTCTTTAAAATTTAGCTCAAGTTAAACTATTTTTAATTTAATTAATTAAATTACAATTTATTCAATATTATGCCCACTGCAACATCCTCCCTGGTCTCCTCCGAGTCCCACCCATCCTCCTTCTTCTCCCCTTATGCCCTTTCCCTAGTCCCCTGATAGGCAAGGACCTCCTCCCATTCTATTTGACCCTAGCCTATCAGGTCTCATCAGGACTGGCTACATCACCCACCTCTGTGGCCTGGCAAGGCTAGACCCTCAGTGGGAGGTGATCAAACAGCTGCCACAGAGTTCATGTCAGAGGTAGCCCCTGTAGTCCTTACTAGGGAAAACACTTGGAAACTGAGCAGCTTACTTTGAACAGGGGGTCTACTTCCTCTCCATGCATGGTCCCTGTTTGGAGTTTCAGTCTCTGCAGTACCCACTGGGCCGAGGTATTTTGGCTCTTGTGTTCTCCTTGTGAAGTTTCTGTCCTCTCCAGGTCTTTCTATCTCCCTTTTCTTTCATAAGGATTCCAGCACTCTGCCCAAAGTTTGGCTATGAGTCTCAGTATCTCCTTCGATGCCCTGGTGGATAGACTTTCAGAGGTCCTCTGTGGAAAGCTCTTGTCCTGTTCATTTATTTCTCCTACCTCCAATGTCTATCCTGTTTGCCCTTCTGAATGAGGATTAAGCATCTTCACCAAGCCTACATCTGACAGAGGGATAATATACAGAATATATAAAGAACTGAAGAAGTTAAACAACAACAAAATAAATCAATTAAAAACAAGGTACAGACCTAAACAGAAATTCTCAACAGAATATAAAAATGACAGAGAAACACTTAAAGAAATGCTCAACATCCTTAGTCATTCAAGAATACAAATCAAAACCACCCTGAGAGTTCACCTCACACCATTCAGAAAGGCTAAGATCAAAAACTCTAGGGATGATACATGGTGGAGGGTTGTCAAGAAAGGGGAATCTCCCTGCATTGCTAGTGGAATGTAAACATGTACAACCACTTTGGAAATTAATATTGTGCTTTCTCAGAAAATAAGGAATAGTGCTACTTCAAGATCCAGCTCCATGGTAGCTCAATAACCAATTGGTTTCCCTTAGTAAGGGGAAAGGGACTATCTCTGACAGGAACTCAATGGCAGGTTCTTTGACCTCCCCACCCCCTAAGGGAGGAGTAGTCCTGCTAGGCCACAGAGGAGGACTTTGCAGCCAGCCCTGAAGATAAAACAGGGTCAGATGAAAGGGGAGGAGGTCCTCCCAATCCATGGACTTGGAAAGGATCAGGGAGAAGCTGAGGGAGGGAGGGTGGGATTGGGAGGGAATAAGAGCGGGATACAGCAGGGATTCAGAGTTAATAAAATGTAACTAATAATAATAAACAATAAAAAAAGATCCAGCTCTACCTTTCCTGAGCATATATCTGAAAGATGCTCAACCATACAACGAAGACATTTGTTCAACCATGTTCATAGCAGCTTTATTCATAATAGCCAGAATCTGGAAACAACCTAGACGTCCTTCAACTGAAGAATGGATGTAGAAATTGTGCTTTACAAAATGAAATACTACTCAGCTATTAAAAACCATGGAATAATGAAATTTGCAGGCAAATGGTGGGAACTAGAAAAGATCATCCTGAGTGAGGTAACCCAGAAGCAGAAAGACACATATGATACATACTCACTTATAAGTGGCTATTAACCATATAACATTGGATTAACATACTAAAATCTAAAATCTATCGTCTTCAAGAAGCTAAATAACAAGGAGGACCCTAGAGAAGATGCTGAAAGCTTGTTCAGAAGGGCAAAGTAGATAAACATTGGAAGTAGGAGAAAACAAAGAACAGGACAGGAGCCTTCCACAGAGGGCCTCTGAAAGATTCTATCCATCAGGGTATGGAAAGAGATACTGTGACTCATAACCAAACTTTGGGCAGAGTGCCATAATCCTTATGGAAGAATAGAGAGATAGAAAGACCTGGAGGGGACAGGAACTGCACAAGGAGACCAACAGAGAAAACAAACAAACAAACAAACAAACAAACAAAACTAAGCCCAGGGGGCCCTGCAGAGACTGATATTTCAAACAAGGACCATGATGGAAAGGATCTAGACCTCCTGTTCAGTTTCCAAGTGGGTTCCCAAGTAAGGGAAACAGGGGCTATATCTGACGTGAACTCAATGGCTGAGTCTTTGATCACCTCCACCTGTGGGGTGCAGCCTTGCCAGGCCACAGAAGAAGATGATGCAGCCAGCCTTGATGAGACTTGATAGAAGGGGAGGAGGTCCTCCTCTATCAGTGGTCTAAGAAAGGAGCATAGGAGGAGGAGAGGGTGGGACTGGGAGGAGATGGAGGAGGCTACAGCCAGGATACAAAGTGAATAAATTTTAATTAATAAACAAATAAAGAAATGATGAAATAAAAAATAAAAGAAAAACACTCAATGTAAATATTTTCTAAAATATTTTTAACTCCTACTCAGATTTAATAGTAGAGATCACAGATTATTTTTCCAAACAGAAACTAGCATTAGTATATTGTTTATATGACCTAGATATTAAGCCATCATTTAAGTTTGGGTCTGATAGAAAAACTAATGAAACCAAATGTCTTCTCTTCCAAACCTGGAGGACAGAACTGTTTGATTTATATTTCTACATGGCAGAAAGTGAGGAAGGTTTGAAGGGCCCATGATCTTTTTAGATGGACTCACGAACTTCAACTTGCTATCTACTTAAAATAATTTCGCTCAGCCTATTTCATTCTTTTGTAGAAGTAAATGATGGGAATTTCAATTTATGAACCCCAATTTAACCCAATAATGAAAAACTTGATGCTCTGTAGGAAGGGAAAGAGATTCCTTTGCCTCGTTCTTGCTTCTTGCAAATTGCTTTGCAGATTCTTTCCTGACTTCTAGTTCTAGGTAGATTTTGTGTCAGGCAATGACAAGAAGTAAAAATTAATAAGATGCCTATCCTGGCCTGGAGGACTTTGTATGTAGTAAAATTCAGATAGATTAAAGGGAGCCTTGTGTTATATCCGTCCACAGTATGCAGTGGAACGCAAAGGGAACTCTATTGAAGCTCGAGGGGACCGGGAGAAGTTGTTATGGGAATTTTGTGCAGGGTAATAAAAATCATCAGTATAGTTTAAAAAAAAATAAAGGACTCTTCAGAAAATTGTACTTTACAATTTTTTTTTTAAATTCCAACATGATGAAAATATATTGTGGATTAGAGAGATGGCTCAGCAGTTAAGAGCACTGGTTGCTCTTCAAATGATCCCAGGATCAACCATCACCCAAATGGCTGCTCACAGCTGTCTGTAATTCCAATTCTAGGGGCTCAGACACTCTCATACAGACATAGATGCAGGCAGAACACCAATGTACAGAAAATAAAATTAAATAAATAATTAAACATTTCAGGATTAAGATTAAATTAGTTTATATTTTAAACCATTAGAATGTTTCCTTATTAAGTACAATATTATTAAACTACAATAAACCTGCATCTCCATAAAAAATAAAGTCCAATGTTTATAAGGCACATGAACATTCTCTTGGCAAATTTCCTTTGTTCTCTTGGCATTTGAAGACCCATATAGCTAATAAGGAACACTGGTATATATTTTATGTTATGTGAATGAGTATTTTGTCTGTATGTACGTATGTACAATAAAGAAAGGGTGGTCTGTTGGAACTGGAGTTATAGATAGATAGTTTTGAGATGCCATGTGGGTGCTGGGAACTGAATGCAAGTCTTTTTTGCAAGATCACCATTAACTGCTGAGCTGGCTCTCAAGCCTCATGAGCACTCTTTAGTCATTTTCTCTGATCACACCTTACATTTTTGCTCTAGAAATTCACATAAATGCAATAGTCATGCCACTGTGCAAAACATATCAGAGTCAGCCACGGTTTCCTAGGCAGATCATGTGGTCATAGACCTTAATAAGATAGTTTGGTCTCCTCATATTAATCATTCATTTCACTATATTGCATTGCATATTTTTTTCTAATTAGTGGGACCTTGGCCTACTAGGAAACACACTTACCATGCAAATTTGTGTAGCAGACTATTTGCAACATACTAATCTATCCTGTGTTACACATATTTAGAAATAGAATTTCTGTATAGTTCCATGATTCATTATCCAAAGTAATTGG
The DNA here is from genome assembly GCF_030254825.1 of Meriones unguiculatus. NCBI lineage: Eukaryota > Metazoa > Chordata > Mammalia > Rodentia > Muridae > Meriones > Meriones unguiculatus. The sequence continues at coordinate 52,234,853 of NC_083363.1, forward strand.
TGACAAATGATTCTTTTGCTACTATCTGCAGCCATTTTATGTATTTAATTCATTTATGACATTTGACCAGATTTAAAAAAAAATCACATAGATGCATTTTGTTTTCAAAGAGTTTTGACGCTTCAAATCATTGGCTGTCCTCTATCCTACACAGATTTTGAAGAGACATCAGGAGTTGAGTCAAAAAAACTGGATAACAATCAGAGAGATCCAGCATTAACTGGGGGGTTCTGGCCTAAGGGCTTCAAAACCGTCAGCCTCTGAACTTCTTAGGCAAGAATGAAAATATTTGTTAAGAAATTATTTTACTATCAGAATAATTATAAAGAGAATAATAAAAGGGTACCACTCAGTGATCTGGCTTACTGTCCTTCTGGCTTCCCGCTTTGTTATAGTAGAGTGGCACACCCGAAGAGTATAATAAAATAGAGTATTTATATCGAAACAGTGGTTAGATTTCCATCCTACTTACTTTTCTAATGTTCTGTAACTGGGCAAGTTAGGAAACAAGAGAAATCATAAGAAAACACACCCATGCATTTTTTATTGGATTATGTTCCTTCTTCATGTTTTATTATTCTTCCTGCTTATTTCATTGTGTTTTTTTCTTCAAGATATTTTTATATAATTCTATTTTTTTATGAGGGGCCTTTTAAAATTATTTCACCCCTCAACTCCTCTTTTATCTCAAAATGTCTTTCTTTGCTCTTTATTTGTTTTTATACAATCCTTCAATCCTTTTTTTTTTTAATTTTTTGTTTTCAGAATGAGTCTTCTTGATGCCATGTTTTGGATTATGAGTTTCTAAGTCCATAGTTTAGAGGCATTTGTTAATATGGCTTTAGGAGTACTGGAATTAGAAACATGTACCTACAATAGACTACGAAGTGTGGAATATTTTTATAGAGATCCACTAAATCTCATGCTTGCTTATATCATCAAGTTAGCAGGCTCTGCCCATCCTTAAGTTGGCCTAGTCTCAAAGCATTACCCAAATAAGTTCCCACCTTTTAGAGGTTACTTGGATTCAAATATTTTGTATAACACGGACAATAGACTAAAACCAATAGTATGAGTGAGTATAGAATTTAGTGCTTAGAGCAATTTTGTGTCAGCTCATTAGCATGACTATCTCTTCAGGCTTGTAGAGCTTCTAATGAGAAATCAGCTGACAAGTTCCTCTACTAATGTTTTGTTCAGCTTTAGCTGACTGACGTTTCTGATGTATTGTGGTCATATTGCTATAGCATTTTAATTTTATTTTTACTCAATTACATTAATAATGCAATGTCAATAAGCATATATACATATTCATATATTTTTGACACTAAGGTTGCTATTTCTATTAAAATTACTTGTGAATGATTTTAAATTGATTTTTGGATTGGAAGATTAAAAAAAAAAGGAAACATTTTATCAGTTCTCAATTTCCAAGTAGTTAAAGCAACTTTTAGAGTAACTGGGAAATATGAGACCATTTATACTCACAAATTTGTTTCCTGCAAGAAAGCTGCATATAATTAAATAAAACCTCAACTAATGTTAGGTACTGAATTCCATATCAAATACTAAGTTTTAAAGTAACAGTTGGTGCCATTTAAATAGCTAGATTCAGATTCTAGACTTTTATCACATGGTAGGTTGTGCCATTTGCATGTAAACTCTGCTGTGATTCTCATTCCTGGAAGTGTTCTGTGGAAACTTTTATGCTATCCGTCATGCAAGTGCATTTTAAAAACAGGCCTACCTCGACATGTATGCCCAGTTTAGTGAACCAATTCAGCCTTTAAAGCAGGAGTCTTCTGTGCCAAGAGTACCAAATAAGATGAAGAATGACACAGCTAATTCTGTGCTATTATTCTGAAAAAGTACACAATTTTGTAAAATGCATATGACTTCTGAAAAGTTAACTTTTGGTTCAGAATATACTATGAAAGTATCTTGAGCAAAAACCAGTGCTACAGGGTCCATTTTATTCTTAGTCATTGAAAGCACTACAGGAATTCCTAGAATTTGTTACAAAGAAAGTCACAAAGAAATTTAAAAAATACATCCCAGAGATATAAATTTACTTTACTTTTTAAAGTTGTTATTATTATTATTATTATTATTATTATTTTATTTTATTTATTCACTTTGTATCCCAGTTGCAACCCCCTCCTCACCTCCTTCCAGTTCCACCCTTCTTCCCTCTTCCTCCCTATCTTTCTTCCCTAGTCCACTGATAGGGGAAGTCCTCCTCTCCCCAACTATCTGATGTTAGCCTATCAGGTACCATCAAAACTGCCTGGATCCTCTTCCTCTGTGTCTGGCTAGGTCATCCCACCAAAAGGAATGATCAAAGAGCTGGCAATCTAGTTCATGTCACAGACTGTCTCTTCTTTCTTTCCTAGGGAACAACATGGAAACTGAGCTACATCTGGGCAAGGGATCTAGGTCCTCTCTATACATGGTCTTTGGTGGATGCATCAATCTCTGTAGTCCTCCCTGGGCCCAGCATCTTTGGCTTTATTGGAGGAATGGAAATGTTAACTTCCATTATCATTTTATTGTATGTGTATATGGCAAAACATCATTTTATGCAACTCTAATGTATATCAGTTTTAGCAAGAATAAAGCAAAATAGTTCTTCCTCCTTCCAGTCCAGAAGAAAGAAATGGATAGGGTATTCGTTCAATTAGATTTAGTTAATTGAATTTTAATCATGTATGATACATAGTTCTTGAGGGTGTATTTAAAACCCTGCAATTTGTAAACAGTACCAATTTTAATTTCCTTTGATTATTTAATTAATGTAGTATATGTTGTTGCCTTTGTCTTGTTCTGAAACAAATAGCTTGTAGCCAAAGCTTGTTGCAGACTTAGTCTTTAATTTTGGGAAATGACTTTGAACTTCCAATCCTACTGCTCCCAAATCTCAAGGGATAGGATTAAAGGTCTGCAGCAGCACAGCCAGCTTCAACTCCAATATTTATACAGCATCCACTGTTTTGTTCTGACTTCTAATTCATTGATTAGTTACTTGTTACAATAATGTGTAAAAAACTTCTATTATTAAGGGCATTACTTGCTGTGTAGCCCAGGCTGGCTTCAAGCTTCAGATCTTCTTATCCCAGTATTGTTATTTATAGCTGGTAGTCCACATCTACTCTGGGAAAACTATTAAGGAAAGCAGTTGTTTCTATTTGCATATCTGCATCACAGAATTATGTCCTCCATCCTCACTGTTAAACTGTGTCTCTCCTGTCTGATTCCAATTGTGGGAAGGGAAGGAAAGATATCTTCAAGAGATAATTTGTTTCTAAACAAGTAGCAAGTAAAATGCATACATGTTTCTTCTGGGTGTATTTAACATATGGAGAGCATCAGAAGTCCTCTCTCTTCACAATGTAGATTATCTTTCTCATATGTTACACACACACACAAAAAAAACCCAAACAAATAAACAAACAAGCAACGAAAAATGTGTAGGAGCAATCACATCCTGTGATGAACTTATTAAATGTCTGAATCAGCTTATGTTTCATATTTTCCTGAAAATATTTTATTTTATGTATTTATGCATGACCTGATAAAACTAAATCTAATTGTTCAGCTGTTGATATAATGTTCTTTTGAAATGTGTACACCTTACCCTTGCTCATTCAAATGCATTCCAGCTTGCAGTGGAATTGCTACATATAATTATACTGTGGATGTCTACATATGTATACAGAAAGGTATATACACAATGTATGTATATTTTCTATATAGTATATATATATATACAAAGTATGTATAGTCTGAATGCAGAGTATTTTTATAGATTTTTCTAAACTCATTATATTTTTGGACTAGACAATTTGTAAGTTTCTGTGTGTGTGTGTGTGTGTGTGTGTGTGTGTGTGTGTGTATGACTTTCTGAGGCAAACTAAGCAAAGTAAGCTTTTTGTGTTGGTAAAAGTTAACCTCACTAGTAATTAGGCATTTAAAAAGTGGTGACTAATTAGTGAATAATTACTCAAGACATGCCATTAATCATGCTGTTATATAATTAGCACCAACAGTGCATATTTTCAGATGGAAAATGTTAAAGTCATTTAGACCCTTCAATTTACAATTATGGCTCAATTTGAAAACATTGAGAATGTTTACTGTATTGATTACCTGCTCTCTTCAATAGCTTACTAATAGTATGTTTTGTAGTATTGAAATTTTAAAAGTTACTTTAGATATTGGTCTTATGTTCTTTTTCTAAAGTTCTACAAAAGGAAATTGTGTTGATTCATGGATTTATAATGCTTTGTTTTTATTATATTGAAAATATATAACTATATTTTAGACTATGGTATTTACTTGTATTGCATTTAATTACATATCATTTGCAGTTATTCAAATATTCTATGCCCATTTGCTAAGTACTTATATAGTACTTAGTTTTTTCTTTAATTACAGTAATCTATGTGATGACTCAGAATATTTTCCCTTTAAAAGATTTAAGCTATGTTAAAATATGCTTTTTTTGCATTTTCATAACTTTACCAAATCTCCTATATTTTATTGTTTCTTGAAATAAGAATGTTATTGAAAACACAATTTGTACATAGTTTCCATCTTTCCAAGCTTAGTCTGGCACTATGTTCTTTTTTTTGTCAGTTGCAATGAGCAGGTGCATGGCTAATAGCTTCAGCTATTGGTTCTCCAGAGGGATGCCTCACAGACCTCACTCTCACTGTAATCCAACTGAACCTCCGGATAGCAGCTTTCATCAGGGTACCACCTGTTAGCTAAGAGATATGGGTTGAGAGGATCTATCCAGTTCCCAGCAGGCCCTTCCTGAGTATCATGCCCCAGGCTCTTTGGAATAGTAGAATTTTTCATCATCTGACAAGCTGGAATAGTAGAACTTTTTCATCATCTAGTAGGAGAAGAAACTTGGCAAAGTAAATTCATCTTCCTGCTCCAAACCATTGTGAGGCTTAGAAACCCATCCTTTGCTAGTGCTTTGAGACTTGGATGCTTTTACACGAGTCTGGGAGGAGTGCTTCTTAGAAATAATTTGCCTTGGAATGTACATAGTTTTATTTGTAGAGTGGAATAAGGAATCTGTAATTTACAAGGTTATCTTTTGGCACTTGCTCATTATCTAGCATTCTGAAATGCCAAACACATAAAAGTGTTAGATGTGATGGCAAACTGAAGCAGCCTTTTGGGATCCATGCCTAACTCAAGCTGCAATCACAAACTTGTTATGCATAGAAAACTTCGACATTGCAGATCATGACCATCATTGTAGTAGTTACTTTTCTATTTCTGTGATAGATAGAAAGAATATGTATATATATATATATATATATATATATATATATATATATATATATATATATTAAATAACAGTTTAAGTGGGCTATTGTTCCAGAGTTCCAGAGGCTTAGTGTCTATGATGACTGACTGGAGGCGTGGTGGCAGGTGACTAGATAGCAGCTGAGAGCTCTTACCTCAAATCACAAACAAGAAGCAGAGCGAACACACTGGAAATGTTGGTAGGTTCTTGAAGCCTCAAGTCTGTCCCTGGAGACACACCTCCCTCAAATGGAAACCCATATCTTCTAATGATTCCCAAACATTCAAATATCAAATATATAATCCTATGTATGCCATTCTATTCCAAACCACCACAATCATGATTTTTTTTTTTATTATCATCTTTGGCACATATCTAGTTTAACTTCACTACTTTTATAACAGAGGTAAATGGAGTGCCACCTTGTATGACAAGTCTGACATCTAATGAAGACACAGTTTCCAGTCATGGGTACAAGTAGTCAATTTATCATAAGGCAAAGACGATTACTGGATGACAATTAAGTTCACTTACCAAATGAGCACTGTACAATTTTCTTCCTTTAAACCTGGTGTAAGGTAACTGATGGTTTTCTTAATGTCTTACCCAACTGTTCCTATTCACAAATTTGAGTCAGGTGTAGACACCAACCGATCAACAGTTTAATTAGTCTATTATTCTGTATACTTAGACAATAAATCTATTCTTCCCAAGTGGAAGATGCAAAGAGGGCCCTACATGCAAACTAGTTCAAAATGCGAACTGATATTTCTAAAGGTACCAGAGTACCAAAGAGTTTTTCTAATTAGAGAAGGGCTGATTCTCCAATCTGAACCAAATGCTATGAAAGGAGGATAAATTGAGTTCTACATTTTTTTTTAAAGATATCATGCCAGAATAAGAAATCCCATGTTAAAAAAAAAAAAAAAAAAAAAAAAGCTGAAAAGTCTCATCTGGACCAAAACAGACACAGAATTTTCTGTTAGCTATCTTTGAGTAGTACAGCAATGAAGCACAGTGATGTAAAATTTTTATGTTGGTCAGGTAAATATCCAAAATTGAGCCAGAATCTTTGTTACAAAAGCATGATCATACTAAGTGCAGAATAACATGAATATTAAACATATATTCCCAAATGTGCTGTGTCTAGAGAGAAAGCTCAGTTTTATTGCTCGTATAGGGCTTCAGCTTCCACATGGTGGCTTATTTCCATCCATAACTACAGTTCCATGGTAGCCACTGCCTATCTCTGACCTCTTCAAGTAACAATCACATGTGTAGTGCTCATACAAGTACAGGAAAAGGCTCTTATAAAGTAAAGTGAATAAATCTAAAATTAAAAAAATGAAATACATTGACTAAGTATGCCAATTACATATGAATTAAGAGAAGCTTTGCACACTGTGTCTAACACTTTGTCTTTCATACCAAATTGTAAGCCACCACTGGTCAATGCAATAGAGAAACAAAACTGAACAAGTACAAACCGGGGAGTTGAGAAATAAGAATGTGACAGCATGAGGTCCCTGGATATAGGCAAACAGCTGATGTCTTTTATTGAGACAGTGTCGATGGAGTCTACAATGAAAAACATAATATGATTATAATTGTCTCTGCTTTATATTGCATAAGCAAACAAAATGATGTACTGCCCTATTTCAAATATGTAAAGGGAGAAAAGCAAGTTGAATTAAGCTCCGAAGAAAGTCAGTTTAAGTGCAGACTCTCTTGGGATATTTTCCATTATTTTTATGTCAAGATTAATGTGTTGCAAGTAATACTATGGCTTTTCTTCCCCTTAGGTTTAGCCACAACTTAGACAAATGGCCCTGGTGTTTGCTCAAAGCCCCTAAAGCCTCTACCAGCAATGGAGTAGGATGAATTCTTCTAGATTGTAACAGACTGACAACATTTTATCTAACTGGTACACACATGCTTCATGAAGGCAGAAAAGGCAATTTACCCTCCACTGAGACTATTTATTTGCTTTTTAATTGGCTTGGACTAGTTTTGTGCAGGAAACCATTAAATCATAGTTGAATACAAAGGTGGTGTGTGAGGCATGGGAACATCTGTGTTGGTAATTTCTAAGTAAATAAATTACACCCCTTCAGATGCTTCACAGAACATTTGCAGAAACAATTAAGCTCTTGGTCAGTGCTGTGTTTTTAGAGTTGTACAAGGCTTTTTTGTGATTTTGATTAAAAGCACACTTTTTTTTTGATAACATAGCCATTGTTATTTTTCTGTTCATGTAATTGTCAGAATGTTTTAATGTAAAAGAATATACCCCAGGAAAACAACATGTCAATGTCTTAATAGACTTGTGGGTTCGCAACTTATAAATGCAAAACTGAAACGAAGTTTGTTTATTAACCACTTATTTAAAAATCTCACACCTTAATTTATAATTATAAAACATAAACAAAATATACACAATTATGCTTTTATCAATATATAAAACTGGTGGAGCCCAGCTAACTTTAAAAAAAAAAAATACAGAGTTTCTCTGTGTAGCTATGATTCTCCTGGTACTAGCTCGGTAGACCAGGCTGTCTTCAAACATCAGAGAGATCCACCTTCCTCTGTCCCTAAATGCCACCACTACCCAGCCCAAATAACTTTTGACTAATTGATTTTTATTTTCTTTGATACACAGACTTTATATGAATTAAAACTTGTGTGTTTCTCCTGTCTCTGCATCCAGAACGTTGGGATTAGAGGTTCGTCCTACCATGATCTGTCCTATCACATTAGTTTTTGAAAATAGTTGTAGGGAGGTAATATGAACATTAGGACACAATTGTAGGATGAGCACTATTTCTTAACACCTGATATTCAGCTTTATTCTGGAGGAAGAAAATATTTTACCTGCTTACCTGCCAAGGATTTTGATTTTCAAAGCATATTTGCTAAGATTTTTTTTTTCATTTCTGTAACAATATTATTTAAATAAGACAGACAATGTACTTTTCAGGTATTTAGAAAGTAATCACTATTCATTTTAAGGAATCTCTATCAGTTAGTAATTGTGTCTTATTATGATAATGGCCCATTATATCTGTAGCACAGCATACACACATTGTTGAATAGCTTCACACAAGACTGAATATCTCTGCCAGATAGTGAATTCAATTCTTTGCTGTCATATTAGCCATCTAAGGTGAGCAAAGTGCCATTGTTCACGCTTTATTCTTCCTAGATTTGATGAATATATTTTTCAAATTATTTATTCATGTTAAGCAAACAGAAAAAGAAAACAAATTTACTTTTGAATTGACAAAAAATTGGTGGTATTTATGTTTATTCTTAGTCTAAATCCAGTGAGCATAGACATAATCACCCCACAATTAATAATTAAAAATTAGGGAATTGAAAGACGACTCGTTATGCTGTAGGTTAAGTATGATGTAATTTCTTATCCCCTTTTATTAAACAATACTGAGACAAAACATTTTCCTTTCCATCTAATAATCATGATTTCAGGCAAATGCAATATAGTTACATGCTTGGGGGAGGTAAAATTGAAGTTATTGTAAAACACTGATGAAGTCTAAGTCACTAAGTTTTTCATTCAATATTCCTTTTACGACTTTATCTTACTATGTCTAGGAATCTAAATCTATTAAATAAGTCATAAGTATTTCTCAAAGCCAATTAGATCATTGTGTCAGAAGATCTGTCTGTACTGAAACAAGATGATTTTGAAAAGATATACACTGTAGTCTCATCCCTGTTAGCTTATAAATGACTCTGATTCTGGACAAAATGCCAACTACCTCTTGAAGACTCTGTTATTGTCATATGATAATATCTTTTTCTGTCTTTCAATCTTTTTTTCTTTGCTTGTTTCTTTCTTTCTTTAACTCTCTCTGCCTTTTTTTCTTCCTTCCTTTCCTTCTTTCTGTCTTAATATTTGTACCAGTTGTGCTTGAATATGTAATATCTGCAACAATACCTATAACCATACATAAAAGATTATTCTCCAAGTTCTTTAAAACTGAAATACAAGTGCCTTTTTTTTTCTACTTAGGGTATTTGTGATTTTTGTTTGTTTGTGAATAAACTTTTTTATTTTAATTGTTATTAACCTCACTTTATTCACTTCGTATCCCCACTGTAGCTCTCTCCCTCCTTCCCTCCCAATCGCACTCTCTCTCCCTCTTCTCCTCACATTTCCTTCTCCAAGTCCACTGGTAGGGGAGGTCCTCCCTTTCTTACTTCTGATCCTAGTCTATCAGGTCTCAACAGGACTGGCTGCATTGTCTTCCTCTGTGGCCTGGTAAGGATGCTCTCCTGTCAGGGGGAGGTGATCAAAGAGCAGGGCAATCACTTCATGCCAGAGACAGTCCCTGTTTTCATTATTAGGGATCCCACATGGACACTGAACTGCCATGGGCTACATCTGTGCAGGGTTCTAGGTTATCTCCATGCATGGTCCTTTGTTGGAGTTATCAGTCTCAGAAAAGACCCCTGGGCCCAGATTTCTTGGTTCTGGTGCTCTCCTTGTGGAGCTCCTGTCATCTCCAGGTTTTACTCTTTCCTACTTCTTTCATAAGATTCTCCTTAGGGTATTTATAATGTATGTTTTTAAAGTGTTTATTAAGTAAAGGGTATATTTTAAGAAGTTATTTTCTTTCAAAATTGGTTTTAGTGCTCTTATTGCTTTTTGAGGTTTAAACAAAAACAGCTATGTACAATAAGCAGAAAGACTCAATTAAAAACAAATAAAAGGAAAAGTGAGCAGGAAATGAAAAAAATCCAAGTAGATAGGATTATGCTTTAATTTTTTAACAAGAGGCCTTGAGATATATTAACAGTAATCTGAATTGCTTTAATATTCAAAATCACCATAAAAATGTATCATAGGATTTAAAGGCAGAGTGGTAGAACATTGAAATGAAACATAGAAATCAGAAGTGATGAGATTCTGATGAAATGATTGTACTCCTCCACAGTATATACATTTATCTATATTTTAGTTCTATTTCAGAATCTTAATGACTCTTACAATTATTTTCTTATTTAAAAAAAATGAAAGTTCTATCCAAACACCAAGACAGGAAACTTTAATTTTACTGTGTCAGAATTAACATGAACATTAATCGGACCACTGACAAAAGCCACAGGAAGCAGAAAACTTGGTCTTCATTGATCTAACAGAATTTGTACCTGTTCTAGTCTCTACCCAGAATGGCAACAAAGGAAGTTCAGCTGTGAGAAGCCCTTCTCAGGATGTCAGGGATGACAACTGTTGAGTCCGTGTGTTCTGAGTAGTGAGGATACAAAACCAGAAGAGAGGGCATCGGATACATGGAAGTCAGAGACATGAGCAGACATTGCAAACAAAGGATTCAAGGCACACTCAAGAAGGTGTGGGATCATGAACTCTAAGATACTGATATCATTGGAATTGATGAAAGACAAGAAAGGAAGAGGGACTGTAAGACCTGGAGTCTCACCGCTCAGGAGTTCAAGATCGGGCCCTTCCCAGAAACTCCCCCAGACCAAGACTCATTGCAAAAGCAAGAGGTTTATTAACCATTGCGCACTGGGGTCACCCCTGCCAATCAGCAAAGAGTGGCACCAGGAGATAAAGGCCGTTAGGTTTTTAAAAGAAAAATTGCTGGAAATTTGAAATTGCAGTTTTGGCAATTTAGGATTGGATGAGGAAGCTATAAAGTAAGATAATTGGTTAGTCTTAGGTTCTCAAGCTTGGCCAGTCCTGCCAAGTGTGGATGCAGCTGCAATTGAAGGTGGGGTGGTTAGCTCATCCTTGAAGATTAGGCTGGAGGTCAGGAGCTGCTCAGAAGAAGGATTGAGGCCATCTGGGTTTGTTGCTAAGAAACACTATATTGAAGACAGGGTCTGGTCGTTCTTTTTTGCTGAGTGAAGGTCATTGTTTGATTGCTTTTTTTTTTTTTTTTTTTTTCTATCTGTCCTCACAGATAAGGTCACATTCCTCCATTCTCTGGAAAGGTACTAAGAGGCTTTAGCTTAACCTGGACCTAAAACTCAAAACTACAGGCTTTAGAAGACATACAGGTTACAAAGTTAGTCTAACCCTTTCAGGACTATCAAGCCAACGAATGGGAGAGTGAGATCCAGCCTAGCTGCAGAGGAGAAATGGCCAATGCTCCTCAAGTATCGTCTGTGTTCTGAGAGCTCTGATGTCCCTAGCACCATGGCAGATTCCTTGGAGTCTTCCAGAGCTGCTGAGAGCTGGACATGCAGTCTAAAAAAAAATCTCAAATGATTGATATCAGTTTTTGTGATGCAGAGGTACAGAAACAATGAACAGCTCAAAAAACTGTTTTCTTTTCTGTTTTAATTTTTTTTGTAGTTATTGTTGTTGTATTGTTTTTTTTTTTTTTCCTTTTCTTTCTTTCTTTCAAAGAATAGTGGAATGAATGCCTGGGTTGTTAATGAGCCAGAAGTAGCCTCTGTTAGCTCATGGCTCTCAGGTAAATGTTACGTGAAAGAAGAGCATAAACTCAATATATACAATGAGACTTGTTTTCTGAGGAAAAAAAAACTGATTCTTTTCCTGTTCTTCTTTTCCTTATTGTTATAGTTTGTAAGTTAAATTTCCCTTTTCATGTATGTGTTATTTTTTATTGCCTGACCCAAAAAGATGCTCAAATAATTAAAATGAAGAATTAATTAATTAATTAATTAATTAAAATGTATAATCATAACAGATATCCACATTACCATAAAATATTATGAAGGTGATTATTTCAAAAAGAAGAAAACCAGCCATGATGTATTGTTTATTTTTCTAACAAACAAAACAACAGGTTTTAAAAATGGAAGAATTGATAGTAATCTGACAGACATTGGAGGTTTCTTGGAGTCATTTTTTGAAGTCATGTAGAATGTCAGTCTCATAATCTGAAGGTCATGACATAGACTGAAAAGAGAGTTTTAAATATTCAACACTGTTGCGAACATGAAACAAATTGTAAAATTAAAACCAAAACAAGGCAAGCCAAAATAAAAATGAACAAAACAAACAAACCAAATATCCAAGGCAAAGAAAACATAAAAAAAAAAAATCCAAGAATTGAGAATTTGGAATTTTGTGTGTGTGTGTGTCAGAAAGAAGCAAATTTCCAGAAGCACCTGGAAGGTTTTAGAGATGGGAGTTTGAGAGGCGAGAAATCGGTGGAGGGACAAGAAAGATGTCATATTGCAGGAGGAGCACTGAGACATCAGCATCTGATAACCGAAGGGACTCTGACCAGCTCAAGAGAAGCAGGCAATCATGGTCCTGCTTTGCTTTCTCCCCAATGCCCTCTGCCTTGCTAAAACCATTAGAAAGCATTCCTAAAGCTAGCCACCAAGCTCTTTCCCTTCCTTTGTCCACTTCCTTCTCCTGACGCTTACTATCAAAATCCAGCTATCCGAGTATTGAAGTCCAGCAATAGGAAAGTCCTCTTGGGGAACTAATTAACATGCCAAATAAAAGTTAAAATAAAAACACAAGGTTTCCCCTTTTACTTTTATAAACTGCCATTTTTCTATGAACCATGTTTGCCCTCTCATTATCCAGAGGCAGTCCTTTGTCGGACTCTGGGACAAATACTCCTCCTCCCTCCCCCTTGTTTCTCTTGCCTTTCTCCCTCATCCTCTTGCCTCCAGTCTCTGTCCCTGATTCCTGCCCTTTGTGCCTCTGGAGAAAACAAATCTCTTTTGTGCTGAGAACTTGGTCTTGGGAGTCCTATGCTAGTAATTTTTTTTTCAATGATAATTCAAGGGTAACTAGGTTTAGACAAAGATGAGATTTCTTCAGTTGGCTTCAAAACAGTTCAGGTACATGTTTTATGACTGTGTCTAGAAGCATTAATTTTCCATTTAACTGCTTTTTCTGGTGTTACAGAAGAAACCAACAAGAGTTTAACTCATTTCTATTTTAAAAATACTTAATGAATTTGATCTTATGTGTATGGGTATTTTGTCTGCCTCTAGGTGTGTACACCCCATGTGTACCTGCTGAGCAAAGAGCTGAGAAGAGGCCATTGGACTCACCGGATCTTGGCTTATAGATGGTTATGATCCCCCATGTAAGTACTGGAAACCAAACCTGGTTCCTCTTCAAGAGAAGTCAGTGTTCTCCTTTGCTGACCCATTAATGTGACCCTGTTCATATTGTTTCTGGTATAGTCACAGCCTGAAGTTGTAAGTAGTACCTTAGAGTTTGCTGCTAGTGACCCATCATGGCTAGGGAAGTATTTTCCTTGCAAAAGCACTCGTTGGTGAAAATCATACATAAACTATTACATTCCACAAAATGAACTGGAAAGTTGACCTTTTTTGTATTAATAGTTTACCTTTTTTGAGAAAGCTCTCTAATTTGTATCTTCTTCACTGTTGGTTTTAACATAAAGTTTTATATCTTTTAATTTTATGACTTACTTATTTTATTTACATTGGACTTTTGCATACTGGCATAAACTTTATTAAATATCTCAAAAACAATTTGGTAGGGCACAGGACCACCAGAAATTTCTTTGTTCCTTAAATTTCCTATAAAATATAATAACTATTAATGCTTTATAATACTTCCTATATTTAGATAATAAAATTTAGTCACTTTAATCCTTCATATTTGTCTTCCTCATCTTCCTCCCTTTCCTACTAGAGCTCATCATCTTTAAAATTTACCTTTGTACTATATACTGTAATGTTTTAAGTTTTTTTTTTCAAGAGAAAAGAATAAAAGCATCAGGTGTTGCTTTTTTATAGTTCTGTCTCCATTGTGCCCTCCAATACCTGTAATAGTGATTACAATAATATCTTTGTTTACATCAGAGTCTTCGCGAGACATCTCCTGAGTTTGCTCTCTATTTTGCATTTCCTGTCTCCTCAGCTAATTACTGAGATGCTTATTTCCCAGGTATACAAATAACTTAAGCAAATATATATTAATTATTTGTATTTTTGTGCTATGTTAATGGAAACAGATATGGCTTGTTTCTTTTTATTTCTTCCTTTGCCTCAAGAAAGGAGTGAAGGTAATTATTGGCACAAATCCCTGTTCAATTGGCTGAGCAGAGTAGAGGACAGATATTTTAGGAAACTTAATGCAGTCTGTAAATTGTCCTCTTTCTATAATTGCAGCGTAAACAGCCAGCACTCTCCTGGCCATTTCCCTCTGTAGGGACTTGCTTTTCTCCTGTGACCTTAATATCCAAGATGACAAATATGCTCATCTACTCATTTGCTCTATATCTTTTTAAATTAATGATATGATGGTGAACCAGGAGCTACAGAAACCACTTCCTCTGATTTGAGATGATTTGAAAAAAATAAAAATGCTCCTTTCTAACATAAATCAAACAGAATTTAGCCAATAGATCTCAGAAGTTAGGGCAGGCAATGCAGTGCGAACAAACTATACCTTCAGGAGATTATAGCAGCCACAGAGCAGGAGAAAGTTCAGCAAGTCCCAAACCACCAAGCACTCCTTCTGCATGAAGAAATTTATATCCCTCCATTCACAAACAGCTTCCCTAAGAATAGCTACAGATCTAATGGCTGCATTTGGCTCCAAAGTAGTAGAATATCATTTTATCCATGCACTTGAAGGAAAATTCCTCTTAGTAGCAGAGAGAAGCTGAAATGTACAAGAAGTTACAGAATCACGGGAAAGTGTGTACAGGATGGTGGAATGTATTCTCCTTTGTGCTATACATGGATACCACAGGTACAACCACAAATTTACACAGCAGTAAATTTATTTCCCAACCTCATTCTAATTGTGTTAGATATGGAACAAATTCTTAGGGAAACATTCCTCCACCTCTGTTTTCGTAGATTTAGTATTTATTTATTTTTTTATTTTATTTTTTGTGGCTCTTTTTTTTTAATTTTTTGTCAATTACACTTTATTCATTCTGCATCCCCCCATAAGCCCCTCCCTCCTCCCCTCCCAATCCCACCCTCCCTCCTCCCCTCCCAATCCCACCCTCCCTCCTCCCTCTGCTTGCATGCCACTCCCCAAGTCCACTGACAGGGGAGGTTCTCCTCTCCTTTCTGATCTTAGTCTGTCAGTTCACATCAAAAATGGCTGCATTGTCCTCTACTATGGCCTGGTAAGGCTGCTTCCCCCCAGGGGGAGGTGATCAAAGAGCAGGCCAATCAGATTATGTCAGAGGCAGTCCCTCTTCCCATTACTATGTAACCCACTTGGACTCTGAACTGCCCTGGGCTACATCTGTGCAGGGGTTCTGGGTTATCTCCATGAATAGTCCTTGGTTGGAGTATGAGTCTCTGGGAAGTTCCCTGTGTTCAAATTTTCTTGTTCTGTTTACAGGGTCTCCACGAGGACAGATTTAGTATTTAAAATCAAATTTAGCCACATTCTTGATTATCTCCATAATTTTATTTCCTGTTACTCAAAGGTATAGTCACATTTCTGATGAAGTTTAAGCTTCCACAGGCTCTTTCTCTTCAATCTCAGCCTGCCAGCAGGAGGGCCTGACTTCATAGGGAAGGCCTCGTTCTGTCAATTAGTCAGAGAGAACAGCAAGTATGAAAGGTGCCTATGGATATGGCCAGATGCTCTTGGTCTCCCGCATCTCTTAATTGTCTTGAAAAGGCATTTGTGACAGTTACTTGAAGATGTGTCAATGTGCAGAACCAAAATTTTTATGCCAGTTGTCAGGCACCTTGCAGTCATTACAATGTTAGGAGTAACCTGCCAGGATTTCTTTCAAGGCAGATTTCAATCTCACCTGCAGGAGGAAGCTTAAAGCTTAGAAGATATTAAATGAAACGTTTCCTCTACATTAACAGCCATAGAGCATTGATGACAGCAGCCACCAATTACCTCCATGAATAAAATGACCATTGATAGAAATGAAACCAAACCAACGAATAGCTCCTCCTGCATCTCATAATTGTTAGTAGGATATGCAGGATATATATATATATATATATATATATATATATATATATATATATATCCTGTTTCATTCATCCACTAGTGTAAGTATATGAGAAAGAGGAGTTGACATAGGACAGGATGAGCAAAGAAGCTCAAGGATTATTCTCAGTAACTGACTGCTTCTGTAAACACTGAATTTTTTTTTTCTTTCAAGGAGGCTAACAAGCTGTTCTTTGGAGTGCTAAAGATTACATTGTTTTACCTAATAATAATAAGGACCCATAATATAAAGTTTGATGTGTTGCTTAGTTGGATGTTCAGAGTATGTTACACAGAAGACTTAGCATCATGGGGAAATTATTACAGGTTTTCTCTTGTAAAGTCTTCAGAATTACAGAAGGTGATCACATGACCATATCTGGTCAAGGGATACCATTCTCCCAGTATTTTCCCAGAAACAAACCTGCATACTTTTCTCCTTAGTACTTACTGTGCTTCTAAAATTGAAAGAGACATGTTAGCCACAGTCACCAGCTAAATAGACACATATCCTTATTGTGTCAAAAATGAGTCTTTTCTTCTGATAAATGTCAGTATCTATGAACAACTGGGTAGATTTAACTTAGATAACTTTTTTTTTGGTCTATACATACTGTATTGGTGACATAGAATACTAATTCTAGAGTTATGGAGTGTTTTCAACAGTTGGGGCATTTATTGTCCCATATTTCTGCTCATGCATACAACTGAGAGAGGGTTTGCAACAGACACATTGACCTGCAGTGTCATGATAGACTTGAGGAAAGCTTTCTCTTTCACTTTGTGCTGATTGTATATATCATTGCAATACACTTCACCAGTTATCAAGAGCAGTACCTACCAAACACTTTAGTGAAGTGCCGTGATGTATCTGCCTGCAACAGAAAGAAGCAAACATGGGAAATACAAAGCACCAGCTAGCGGTTGTGAAGGACAACTTCAGTCTAACATGCATTGTTCTTTACTGTGTGTATTTACTGTCTCATACTGTAGAGATGACTGCTTCATGGCATTTAATTTGCATCTTATTACAGATTCTGAAACTAATGTGGTTATTAGTTAATTTTGCCCCCTATCAGTGGACTTGGAAAGGGGCACGGTGGAGATGAGGGAGGAAGGGAGGGACTGGGAGGGAATGAGGGATCAGGACACGGCTGGGATACAGAGTTAATAAAATGTAACTGATAAAAAAATAATAATAATAAAATAAAAAAGGAGAAAAAAATAAAAGCAAGATACTAAAAGTCAGTGTAAAAAAAAAACAGAAAAGAAAAAAAAAAATAACCATGGCAAATATTTTACTCAGAAATTATAGTGTTAAACTTTAAGAAATTCTTTTTTGTTTCTTTCTAATTTTATTTTATTTTATTTTTAATTCATCTTTTCTAGATCCCACCACTTGCCTGCAAATTTCATGATTTCCTTGTTTTTAACTGCTTAGTAGTATTCCATTGTGTAAATGTACCACAATTTCTGTACCATTCTTCCATTGAGGCATATCTGGGTTGTTTCCAGGTTCTGGCTATTACGAATAAAGCTGCTACAAACATGGTTGAGCAAATGATATCTTTGATGTGTTCTTGGATTTGGTTTGAAAGTATTTTATTGAGTATATTTACATCAATGTTCATAAGAGAGATAGGTCTGAAGTTGTACTTTTTTTCTGGGTCTTTGTGTGGTTTAGGTAGCAAGGTGACTCTGGCTTCATAGAATGAGTTTGGTAATTTTCCTTCTGTTTCTATTTTGTGGAATAGTTTGGAGAGAATTGGAGTTAACACTTCTTTGAAGGTCTGGTAGAATTCTGCACTGAATCCCTCTGGCCCTGGACTTTTTTGGAAGGGAGACTGTTGATGACTGCTTCTATTTTCTTAGGGGATATAGGACTATTCAATCTTTCTACCTGATCTTGACTTAATTTTGGTAGATAAAATCTGCCAAATTTAAATTCATTTAAATTTGAATTAAAATCCAATTCATTTAGATTTTCAAATTTTGTGGCATATAGTCTTTTGTAGTATGACCTAATGATTGTTGAGATTTCCTCAGGGTCTGTAGTTATGTCCCTCTTTTCATTCCTGATTTTGCTGATTTGAATAGTTTCTCTCTGCCTTTTAGTTAGTTTGGCTAAGCGTTTGTCTATCTTGTTGATTTTCTCAAAGAACCAGCTCTTGGTTTCATTGATTCTTTGAACAGTTTTATTTGTTTCTAATTGATTGATTTCAGCCTTGAATATGATTATTTCCAGCCATCTGCTCCTCTTGGGTGTATTGTTTCTTTCTTTCTTTTTTTTTTTTCCCTAAGGCTTTCATTTGAGCCATTAAGTTGCTTGTATGAGATACAACAAATTTCTTCCTGGAGGCACTTAGTGCTATGAATATTCCCTCTGAGCACTGTTTTCATTGTGTTCCATAAATTAGGGTATGTTGTACCTTCATTTTCTTTGGAAGTCTTTAAATGAAGTACCTTCATTTTCTAGGAAGTCTTTAATTTCTTTCTTTATTCCTTCCTTAACCCACCTGTCATTGAGCAGCAAGTTGCTCAGTTTCCATGTGCTTGTAGGCTTTTTTCTAATTGCATTGTTGTTAAGGTCCAGCTTTCATCCATGGTGGTCAGATAGAATACAGGAGATTATTTCAATCTTCTTGTATCTGTTGAGGCTTGCTTTGTGACTAGCCACATGGTCTATTTTGAAGAAGGTTTCATGAGGTGCTGAAAAGAAGGTATACTCCTTTGAGTTTGGGTGAAAAGTTCTGGAGATATCTATTAGGTCCATTTGAGTTAGGGCCCCTGTAAGTGCATTTATTTCCCTATTTGGCTTCTGTCTCAATGATCTGTCCCTTGGTGAGAGTGGGGTGTTGAAGTCTCCCACTATTAAGGTAATGGGATCGATGTGCGGTTTATGTTTTATTAATGTTTCCTTTACAAATGTAGGCGCTCTTGTATTTCGGCCATAGATAATCAGAATTGTGATGTCCTCTTGGTGGATTTTCCCTTTGATGAGAATGTAGTGACCCTCCTCATCTTTTTTTTTTTTTTTTTTGATTAATTTTGGTTGAAATTCTATTTTATTAGAAATTAGGATAGCTACTCCAGCTTGTTTTCTGGGTCCATTTGCTTGAAAAACATTTTTCTAGCCCTTTACTCTGAGGTAGTGTTTATCTTTTTTACATAGGTGTGTTTCTCGGATACAGCAGAATGCTGGATCCTGTTTCCATACCCAATCTGTTAGTCTGTGTCTTTTTATTGGAGAGTTGAGTTCATTGATGTTGATAGATAATAGTGACCAATGAACATTAGTTCCTTTTATTGTGGAGTTGGTGGTTTTCCTGTGATTCACTGTTTCCTTTAAATTTTTGTTGGGATATTATCTGTATGCTATGTTTTCTTGGGTGAAGTTGTCTTCATTGGATATGAGTTTTCCTTCTAGTATCTTCTGTAGGACTGGTTTGCTTGTAGATATTACTTAAATTCAGTTTTGTCATGGAATATTTTGTTTTCTTCATCTATGTTGATTGAAAGCTTTGCATAGTATAGTAGTTTGGGTTGGTATCTGTGGTCCCTTAATGTCTGCATGACCTCTGCCCAGGCCCTTCTGGCTTTCATTGTTTCTGATGAGACGTCCAGTGTGATTCTAATAGGTCTACATTTATATGTTACTTGGCCTTTTTCCCTTGCTGCTTATACTATCTTTTCTTTGTTCTGTAGATTTAGTGTTTTGACTATGATGTGGCATGGGAAGTTTCTTTTATGGTCTAGTCTATTTGATGTTCTGTAGGCCTCTTGTATATTTATGCACATTTCTTTCTTTAGGTTTGGAAAATTTTCTTCTTTGATTTTTCTTGAAAATATTTTCTGGACCTTCGAGCCTGGAATCTTCTTTTTTCATCAATTCCTATTATTCTTAGATTTTGTCATTTCATGTGGTCCTAAATTTCTTGGATGTTTTGTTATTGGGACTTTTCCGATTTTACTTTTTTTTTTTGAGAGAGAAGTATCAACAATTTCTGTGAGTATCTTCAGCACCCGAGATTCTCCCTTCTGTCTCTTGTATTCTGTTGGTGATGCTTACCTTTGTGCTTCCTGACCTTTTCTTTAGGTTCTTCACCTTCAGGGTTTTCTCAGTTTGTGTTTTCTTTATTGATTCTAATTCTGTTTTTATGCCTTTCGCCATTTCTTTTATCTGTTTTATTGTGGATTCCTGTCTCTCTATGGTGGTCTCTATTTTTGTTTGTTTCCTCTCTATATGCCACTAATTGTATCTCTACTTGTGCCTCTTTGGCTGTATTTGCCTGTGTTTCTTTGAGAACTTTGTTCATTTCCTCTTTCTTTGCCTCCATTTGGGTGGCCAATTCTTTGAGATATTTGTTCATTTCCTCATTAACTGTCTGATTTGTATAGCTATTTCTCTGAGAGATTTGTTTGTTTCCTCTTTATGTGCCTCAAGTAACTGGATAAGCATAGCTTTAAAGTCATTTTTCTGTGTTTCTGATCAAATGGTATATCCATTACTTTTGGGGGTTGCTGGTGAAGCCATGATGTCCTGATTTATTTTGGATGTTTTCTTTAGCCTACCTCTAGCCATTTGCTTATCCATAACCTTCACTGTTTGTTCCTGGATTTGCATTCCAGACTGGTACCGTCTTTCTCTGTTGTCTGGAGAATTTTTCAGGAAGATGAGAGAGGTCAAATGGTTTCAGTGTGTTCCTTGGTGTTTCAGCTGTACCTGTGGGAGGAAAGTCCACAGGCATAGAAGAACAAATGAGAGCAAGCATGTGCATGGAAGTGGGCCTCAAGGGACAGCATGATTGAGAATGTAGAACCCCTGAGTGTATGGGAGGAGCTCTGCCTTACAGGCATCTAAGGGGTTACTTGTGCATGCCCTGTAGATATAACAGGCACTGGTGATAATTGGCATAATATCCTTATGCAAATTCCCTGAATACCTCAGTGGCCTACTGGTATTCAGCTCTGCCTGAGCTCCCGGCATTATTTGCCTGAACTCCACTGTTGGACCTGCAGAACAGGGACTTCAATGTCTCAAGAGTCCCTGTTTCCCACCGTGGGTGTGTGGGTGGAAGGGGTCTGATATCTGGCTGCTAGTTTAGAAGGACCCTGGATCTGGGGCTCTGTAGGCACTTGAGGGCGTACTCACTCTCAAGCAAGTTACATAGGCAAGGATCGGGGTATCCAGGCTCTCTACTTTCTGGTTTGGACCTACTGAGTCATATGCAGGAGGACTGATGAGCTCTGCCAGCTCAGTGGTGCTACAGTCACCAAATTAGGAGGTCCAGCTACAGCCGCAGACTGGGATGCCAGTCCATATGCATTAAGTCCTGAGTGTCCACAACAGTGGTCCACAGACCTGGGTGGCCTGGTACCTGGTGTGCCTAGTTTTTTGGTGGGGCTCCTGGTCTTTGGTGGCTGTATAGCCTACTATCTGCCATTGAAGGTTTGGGTAGGTCTTACAGTCACTGGCTGGGTGGCCCTGCTGAGTAGGTACAACTGCTTGCAGACATGGGTCCTGGGGAGGATGGTACTGTGCATCTGGGACCTGGAAGGATGGTGCATCTCCCTGTTGAATAAGGAAATTGAGCATTTCTCTGAATGTTTCTCCACCATTCAATATCCTCTGCTGAGAATTCTCTGTTTAGGGCTGTACCCAGTTTTTTAATTGAATTATTTGTTTTGTTGGTGTTTAATTTTTTGAGTTCTTTATATATTCTGCATATTAGCTTTCTGTCAGATGTAGTATTGGTGAATATTTTTTTCCCAGTCTTTATGCTGTAATTTTGTTCTGTTGACAATGTCATTTGCTTTACAGCAGCCTTTTCATTTCATGAGTTCCTATTTATTTATTGTTGATCTTACAGCCTGAGCTCTTGATATCCTGTTACAAAAGACAAATGGGCTGAGAAAGAAATTAGCAAAACTATCCCTTCACAATAGCCATGAATACTATTAAGTACCTTGGGGTAACTCTAAGCAAGCAAGTAAAAGACTTGCATGAAAACAAAACAAAACAAAACAAAACAACAACAACAACAACTAAAAACCAACCTTCTAGTCTTTGAAGAGAGAAATTGAAGAAGATATCAAATGATGGAAAGATTGCCCATGCTCATGGATTGGCAGGATTATCATAGTAAAAATGGCCATCTTACCAAAAGCAATCTACAGATTCAATGTAATTCCCATCAAAATGCCAACACAGTTCTTTAAGACCTTGAAAGAACAATTCATATGGAAAAACAAAAAACCCAGAATAGCTAACCTGTATAATAAAAGAATAGCACTATGGAGCAAAAGTAAAAAAAAAAAAAAAAAAAAAAAAAAAACAAAACCACAACATTTTACGGGGATCAATGGAATTAAATCAAAGATCCAGAAATAAACCCACACACCTAATGATACCTAATTTTTGACAAAGAAGCCAAAACCATACACTGGAAGAAAGAAAACACCTTCAACAAATGGTGCTGGTCTAACTGGATGTCTACATGTAGAAAATGTGAATAAATCAGTTCTTATCATTCTGCACAAAAGTAAAGTTCAATTGGATCAAAGCCCTGAATGTAAAACCAGACACACTACATCTCTTAGAAGAAAAATTGGGGAAGAGCCTTGACCTCATTGCCACAGGAGAAAACTTACTTTTTTGTTTTGTTTTTGTTTTTTAATGTATAGATTTCCCTTACAATTAGTCTAGTCAATCCTTAATGGGATATTTCTTTACTACATTTTCCATCATCACAGAATTTCAATGCCTAACATCAAAGATGTAGGTTAGATCCTTGCAACCACTCTTCCAAAACATTAGATATTCATAGATAACAAACTTCCTTTCTCAATAAGGTCTTCATGCTGTCGTCGGAGTTACTGTTGTCATCTTTCTGACAGACAATTTTGTTGACATTGTCCAAATGGAACCTCAATGACTTCTCCTAATGAAGAGTCAAGGAAAGAGGATGGATTTTGTGTACCTGACATGTTACATCTCAAAACACCCCATAACCGCTCAGTGCACCTCATATTTCAGAGATTGAAATATATCTCTTTTTTGGAAAATATAAATTTGTTAAAAATATGAAGTTTAAAATTCTAAATGCTTAAAGTTTTATTAAAAAATAAAACAGAGAAATGAAGGTAAATCATGGAGGATGGTATGTTTTATGCTCTGTCATATCTGTTTGGAAAGTTATTTGTCTCAAGCATTATCTTTAAATATTTTACAATGATTTAAGTCCTCACTGAAATGTTATTATCTTCTATAAGTGTTACATTTCACCTCAAAGCAGAAAGGACTCTAACTTTCTAGCCTTGTTGATATCAAGTGATATAAATCTTAAAACTCTTTATTTGGTTTCAAATTTGTTTGCCAAATTAAATTCAAACAGTAGAATCCAGGGCTGGAATCTTTGTTTCTAAATTTGTTAATTATTGGAATATTTTTACCAGTTATAAAACACTGGGAGTAAATGAACAAAGACAAAAAACTGAAAAAGAAATGCAACACTACATTTGCTATGAGCTATGGAAGATTTGAAAGATAGGTCTGCAATTGATATATTCTAGTCATATCATCTTCACAGAAGAGGATGAAAGCCAGGATTCTTGTTTACTGCAGTTGCCCTGAAGTTCTAAAATTAGATTAAAAGCTCAAAACAGCACAGAAATTGATATCTTCTAAAATAAATTGCTTGAGAGCTTCAGATAAGAAATCTGAGGATTATTTTTGATTTTGCATCAAGCAGTATATGACTAAGAGTTTTGCTTACAGGTTTGACAGTAAGAAATGAATGAACAGTTCTCCCAGAGGGCATTATCATGAAAGGAGAAACTAGGCAAAAGCAGCAGCCTGCAGGTAATCGAACAAACAGAACTAAAAGCAAAGCCTGCATGTTTAGAAGAGAGGAGCTGGAATATTCGTGTCTGTGGATGTTACACTGCCTATTGATAAATAGAGTACATAATGCACAGTTAAATAGAAAACAAGAAAAAAAACTGTATATTTCACATTAAAAAACATTAAATAAAAGCCAAGAAACTGGTATTTCTGATTAGGGTGGAATAGATATTAAAAGTGAAAAAGCCAAAGAAGGTGATTGAAATCTGAATATGCCCACATGCCACATGTGGCAGAAATGACTGACAAAACTTGTGAAGATAGGTATGAATTGTAGTGGAGATGCCGCCTGAATAAAAAGGCACAAAGAATAGAATTCTTCTATTCTGCTCTCCAAAAATGATTTGATAAGAAAATCAAGAAGTAAGACAAAACTTAGAATCTTAAACAAGGGAAGTTAAGAGCCAAATTAAATATATTTAAGCCACTTTTTCGTAACTATCACATGGAAAGTTAAATAAAGCAGTGTACTAGCACTTATAAGTTGATATTGGACATAATATATAGGATAAACATACTAAAATCTGTACACCTAAAGAAGCTAAGCAAGAAGGAGGACCCAGGGTAAGATGATCATTCCTCACTCAGATAGGCAAAAAGGAAAAAAAATCAGAAGAGGGAAAAAACAGGAAACAGGACAGGAGCCTACCACAGAGGGTCTCTGAAAGATTCTTCCCAGCAGTGTATCAAAACAGATCCTGAGGCTCATACCTAAATTTTGTCAGAGTGCAGGAAATCTTATGAAAGAAAGGGGAGATAGAAAGTTCTGTAGGGAACAGGAACTCCACAAGGAGAGCTAGAGAACCAAGAAATGTAGGCCCAGAGGTCTTTTCTGAGACTGATACTCCAACCAAGGACCATTCATGGAGATAACCTAAAACCCCTACATAGATGTAGCCATCATTCTTCACCTGAAGAGATAATAAAACTTTGAATAAGCATAAACTAAATTTTATGTGGTGTTATACATACTGTATGATGGTTGCAGTGCTTACTATGAATACTGTACTTACACATGTCTAAAGAGAAAAGAAGAGGGATTTAAAACTGGATTTATAGAAATATGGTGAACCTCCTTGTGAATGCTGGGAACCCAGCACAGGTCCTCTAACAGTGTTCTCCAAATTTTGATACTCTTATTTCTTTTCAGTTCTACTCAAGCTTTAATAAAACTATTTTTCCACTGCATTAAAACAAACGGTTTTATTACCTATCCTTAAGATTACAGACCCATTTGACAGAATGAGTCCAAGATAGGATACACCCAGCTCTCGGGAGAACAGACAGGAATAAGAGTCTGCTTCAGAGCAGTGCAGGGAGAGAGAGGACTTCAGTTTGGTACAGTTCAGTTGAATACATTTGAGCTCGGTTGGTTTTGTGAAGTTCAGTTCATGAGCTTCATAGGCAGTTTCTCTAAGCAGAGAAATTCAGTTGGAGGTCAAGAGAAGCAGGTGTGAATCAGTCAGCTTGGAGAGGAGTTTTAGCCAGAAGTCTTGACTAGAACTAGCCAGACAGAGTTCAGCAAGAGCTTAAAAGGGTGACCTTATTCAGCAGTAATTCTCAGAGGCTGAAAACAACCTAGGTTTGGATTAGCAGATTGAGTCTGGAAGCTAAAGCCTTCAAGGTCCTGGATTACAGATTAGATTGTATGGAAGCTAGAAGCTTCCAGACCTGGGAACAGAGATAGAACAGATAGAAATGGTCTGAGTTCAGCCCATCTCTCTCCCAAGAGATGAGAGCTGGTACTGCTTTCATCTTTTCCTCTCATCTGAAGAAATAAAAAACAGTATTTACAGTTTACTTCATAAAATAAATGATTTTTCTTTTTCTATTAGGTACATATGATATTTAAATAAAAAGGAAAATTTGATTATATAATCTAGATGGTGTTTCTACAAGTGCCAACTGATTAATATAAGTATTAATGACTTCACAACATTTTTAATGATCTAAAAGTATTAGATTATTTAATAAGTTAATGTTGTTTTTGTCATTAGCTTTCCTCTAATTTAGAACGTAAGAAAGGTTTAGTTAGACTCTCATTAGGTGAAGATGCTTATTACCAAATCTGACATTCTGACGATGTTTCCTGGGACACATGCGGTGGAGAGAACCAACATCCACAGCTCATTCTCTCACCTCCCCATGTGTGCTGTGGCACATACGTGTGGTTCTACACATGCAAGAGTAATCATGAAATAAATATGCACTCAAATAATTGCAATTAAAAAGTAAGGGAGGCAAGCACAACAAAGGCAGAATTACAGTTCATCATTCTTCACCTTCAGAGATAAAATAACTTTGACCAAACCTAAACTAAAATTTTATGTGGTGTTATAGATATTGTTTGATGTTGTAATGCTTACTATGAATACTATACTTATACAGAACTTCTTTGAATCCTAATACTGATGACGTATTGCAAGTTATATTTTCCTCTTCCACAGAGAAAGCTAGCATTTAGCTATTATTTATACCATCCCTTCCAGTCTGAAGGTAAAACAGTTTGCTACTGATGCATATTGTCATTTATCCTCCCAAACCAGAAAAGGCTCTGGCAGCTATGTCTGTACTAGGCAAGAAGTGAGTTAAGTTTCAGCTTGACTAGTTCAAAGCTTGTTGAAGTACTTTAAATCTTCATTTATAAGTCATTCTTTCTCTCATTAAGGGAGACAGAATCTCAGCTGGCTTCATCTGAGAGAACAGAAATTTCTCCTAGAGCCCCGAGGCTATAGCACTGACAACTCTGAAGTTACAAATATCTGTGTAATAACCCTTTTACTCAAAGAAAATGCATTGCTGGCTCAAAAATATTCCTTTTTTTTTTTCTAAACATAGGCAATTGTATCTAGTGATATATTTCTGGCTACTGCACTGAAAAGAGCCAGGATGTTTCTATATGACTCCTTGGTCAGAACTTTTGTTCATATCTTTTTCTTTCCACTACTCTAGGAGTGCCTCCTCCCAGACCCAATACGCTTGACAGTTATTGAGATGTAAGTCACCATGACCTGAATTTTGTAAAAGTTCACTTTAAAAAGAGAGAGAAGAATTAAAAAATGAAACTACACACCGCGTTAATATGCATTAGAAACAATAGAGTATTCCATGAGAAATATTCATTGGTAAGAAATTATAGGCCTTTTAATGTGGCCCTTGTTTATTGCTTAATCATTAAAAGCAAATATATTTCCTTTTGTAAAAATTTTATTTATTTCTGTCATGATTTATATTATGTTGTGTTTTATCATTATCTAACATGTTGATATATATGAATATGTGAAATAAGTGAAACACAAACATTATTCAAATTCAAGACAGATTTTCCAAATTACTGGTAAACCATATTATACTATGCTAAGTAACAACAGATCTGAAAACTGTGGAAATGTCTTTCTTGTGTACGGGTTTATCCACAGCAACTGGCTCTCTCTAGCTAAATGTTTGCCTGCCTAACATAAACAGAAGATGCTTAATAAATATTTGATACATCAATAAATTACTGATGTCATGGAGAATATGAAATGTATAATCCAGAGATACTAAAAGTATTACAACCCATACAATTAACACTTTTTAATCTGGCACCAAAAAAAAAAAACAAAACAGAATTTTTGTAAGTAAATGTCATTTTCATTTTTTTAAGATCTATTATCATCATCTTTCTCTTTATTTTTAGAGCTTGTAATTTAATTACCTCCTTTACCCTTCATTTCTACCCCAAAAACATTCTCTATAATATTCCTTACTTTCTTTCAAATTTATAGCCTCCTTTTAGATTAATTGTTGCTACATATGTGAATATATATAAATATAACTATACATATATAGATGAACTATATATACATGTTATAGATATATATAAATATACACATATATTGTGATATATATGTCATATACTATATATATTTAAATATATGAATATATAGTCTTTGTATAGGGTTGATGCCTCATGGGCTTTCTACCATTCACATATCTATTGTCCTCATTCAGTGTATGTTTTGACAGCCATGTAGGTGAGAATTTAAGTTCGGAGCTTCTGACATTTCCAGAAAACACAGTCTTGGAAAATTTCTTGCTCCTTGGGCCCCTACAATGTTTTCTTATCTTCTTTACCAATTACCCCTGAACCTTAGGTGCAGAAGATGGGAATAGGCTCCACAACTCTGCATTTTAGTTGGTTGTCACTGTCTATCAAAAATTTGTGGCAAACATTTCTTCAAAACTCAATGGCCTGCTCTTTGATCACCACCCACTGAGGCAAGGGTGAGTGGAGGGTAGCCTTACCAGGTCACAGAGGAAGACAATGAAGCCACTCTTGATGAGATCTGATAGACTAGGGTCACATGGAAGGGGAGAAGGACCTCCCCTATCAGTGGATGGGGGAGGGGCATGGAGTAGAAGAGGGAGGGAAGTTGGAATTGGGAGGGGATATGGGGAGGGAGCTAAATCTGGGATGCTAAGGAATACACTGTAATGAATAAAAATCTAAATAAAAAGGGGAAAAAAAGAACAAAAATCAGATTTGAAACTTGCTTTGAGTTGGTTGAGATAAAAATGGAATAGTTGCTATGTTTCTGGCAATGTTTTTAGAAATCAGTCAGAGCCTGAAACTCTTCCAGAAATACAGCCTCATGAAATCTACTGATTATGCTTCAAGCAGTCAAGTTATGAAACTTTTCTCATTAACTACTTTTGTATAAAATGAAATATCGTTCTTATTCAGTAGGTGCCACAAATATTAATGACAAATTGAGTACTGCAGATTATTTGAATATCCGTGTTTATGAAATTATGTCCTCATATACTACAAATAAACTATTCAAGTATTAAGAAAACTCATAAAACTTATTTTTTTATATTTACTTATACCGATTGTCAGTCTTGCAAATATTGACATTGAAATTGTCTATGTAATGATCAGTTTTTGACCCACATAATTGTAGTTTTGATTCTCTTTTCCTTTGTGTTAACCTTCTGCTAAAGAGTTTATTTAGGAGATATTTGGCTTTGAGGACACATTATGTCATAACTAGACTAGCAAAAACATGTTTATTAATTATCTTACTACAAACCATATAACATAACAATAACAAAACAGATACCACGCACTAAACACACTAGGATAACAGGCTGAAAAACAGATGCTTGAATTATTTATTTCTATATCCTGTATATGGTAATGATTGTTTTCATTTTTTGAGGTGAATAATATTCAGATTTATGTCAATTTCAGAATCCATATCTTAAACTGAACTCAGGCCTTTCTGTGGTTCTCAAGCCTTTAACAGTATCCTGTCTTTAAGAGATGTAATAGTCATCCTACAAAAGCAATATTGCTTAAATTGTACAACCTGTTCTGGGGCTGATACCAGAAGTCAGACTTCCTTAATAGTCATTTGCCTAAATCTCTTCATCTAGGGTATGGCCTTTTGAAATTTCTTTTTTAGAAAGTTATTTATTTATTTGCTTTACATCCCTAAAGCAGACCCCTCTCTCCTCTCCTCTCAGTCCCACTCTCCTACCCTCTTCCCCCTTTCCATCCTTCCCTTATCCCCAGAAAATGAGATTTCTCTCACCAGCACATCAAGTAATATCAGGACCTAGCACATCCTCTTCCCCTCAGGCCCAACAAAGCAGCCCAGCTAAGGGAAAGTGAGCCAAAAGCAGGCAACACATTCCATGTCAAAGACAGGCCCTAATCTAATTGCTGTGGGTCTCTCTATCCTTCTTCCAACTCTTCCACAAGATTCCCAGAGCTTTGCATAATGTTTGGCTATGGGTCTCAGCATCTGTTTTGATCTGCTAAGGGTGTAAGAACATGATACCTCCAGAATTTCTTTCCTTGTACAAAATTGTTTTAGCTATCTTGGGTTTTCTTCTGTCTTTTTTTTTTCCAAGTAAAGGTAAGGAATCCTCTTTCAAGGTCTGTAAGAATCACTGAGGAGTTTTGTTTGGAATTGCACTGAATCTGTAGATTGCTTTTGGTAACAGTTATTTTTACTCTGTTAATCCTACAGATCATGAGTATGAGATTTCTTAAATCAGCTTGGCCCACTGGTGGTATCACTGTGCTTGTTCATATTGACGAAAATTTATCTTCTCTGTTCTATATAGTAAAGACTGTATCACAGTAGATACTCTGGGCCTTGGGCACATAGCAGATTTCCTAACCACTCTCATGATGTTGCCTATTATGTTTAGAAATTGTGTTATAGATATGAAAATCGGGACTGTGTATACTAAGGTTAGCTTTTCTTCTGCATTTTGAACGGACGTGGTGGTTTACAACATGGGTATTGCTGTAAGTTTCATGGCCTCCTCAGCAGTGCATGTAAGTGCCACTACTGTGCCTTTCAGAGCATATTCCCATGTCAGTCTCTGTGCGGTTAGGTGTTACAGCTGAGTTTGCAGTTGATTATCCCAACTTTAGACTGCTCGGTGCTTTAGGTCTCTAAAAGCTGTTCTTCATTCTAATTGAAACGACCCATTGTTTAATATCACATGCACGCATTTATTGTTTCATGAAGTGATTTTAGATGTCCCACATAGGCAGAGCCGTAGAAAACTATTTGCAATGTATCTGCTAATGCATGTCAATAATCGACTCTAGGTCCATTCTTACTGAAAGTAGCAGTACTTCTTTCTCTTTGAGTGATAACACCCTGCTCCAATGTATCCATCAAACATATAACACACATGTGTGCACACTTGTTGCCCTTAGAGATTGTTTTCATATCTTGGACATTGTAATCATAGTTCTAAGTGTTTAGGGGAAAAGTAGAGAGTTCATTTCAGACTTTAAGTCAAAGGCTAGAAATCATTAAATTTATTGAAAAAGCAAGGCTTAACACTTATGTAACATGAAAGCCCGGCTTCCTGTATTACGTGGTTAAAATGCAGCTTTGCATAGATGAAACACTTATTTTTTATTTCTATTTGAGGGACTAACATCTGACTCAAATATCAAAGAAAAGACTATGCTTTTTTTTCAGAAGCAAATATAGGTTGTAAGTTTCAGAGAGAACACATTTTGCTGTCTGGAAAAACTCAAGGGCCTTAAATAATCAATTACTTCATAATGACACTGCACAACATAGACATAGCACATCTATTAACTGAATATTTAAGGTAATTATTGTCACAAACTTCTTACATTAAAATATATTTGAATAATTGCTATTCATTGAGAGGACATCCAGTCTCTTAAAATACCTAAAAGTGATGCATAACATTTTAAGGCTGATAACACAACATCTATTCTTAAGCCCATAGACCAAAGATACATTATAGAGAATTTAAACACAGCAACATGGCTTCTCTGGAAGGGTATCACCTTCAAACACCTACTAAATCTGTGTGATTCAGCTGGAATGCAGACATGCTCTGGATTACAGTACAGTCTGGTTGAAATATAGGCACACCTTTAATCCTAAACAATGAAGGTAAAGTAAGTTTACAGAAGGAAGCAGCCATGTTTGAGAGTGATGTCTAATTGATGGGAAAACAAAGTGATGAATCAGAGGAAAATTTGACAGAAGTAGCCAGAGATAGGAAACATCCAACTCTAACAAGAGGAAAGAAAAAGGAGGCTTCTTAAGAGCAACACACAGAGAAAATCAGTTCTTACAGAGAATTTTTATTGAGATGATTTCCCAGAGAGAACAAGCTAGACACATGTGAAGAACGAATCAGAGAATGAGAAGAAGCCAAAAGATTAAAACAAATTGCCCAAATAAGTTGAGGTTAGGCAGATCAATTCAGTCAGAAGACAGGAGAAACCAGTTTGAATTATTCATCTTAGAGAGGAATTTTGGCCTGGCCAGCTTAGTTGAGTTGAACCAGCCAGTGAGAGTTCAAAAAGAATTAGAAGGGCTTAGGAATGGATACCATCTCATCCCATCACCTGAGGAAATTAAAAACAAACAAACAAACAAACAAACAAACATTTTCAATAAATTTTAGTTTAAAGTACAATTATTTAAAAATTACATTCCATAAAGCTACAGATAATGGGCAGAGGGCAGAGTCAGAGGAAAAACCTAGAGAAAAATCTGTGTTGTCTACTCTTTTGTCACATGAAAGTTATCTGAGAAGAAGAAAACCTTAGTTGAAAAAAACATCTCTGTAAGACTGTATTGTAGGCAAGTATATGAGACATTTCCTTGATTAATGACTCATGTGGGAGGATCCAGCCGACTGCAGGTACTACTAAGCCTAAGAAATTGGTTATATAAGAAAGAAGGCTGGACAAGCCATAAGCAACAAGCCAATAATGAGTATTCCTCCGTGGTTTCAGGTCCAGCTTCTGCCTACAGGTTCCTGACTTTAGCTCATCTTCTGCTTGCCTTGATGATGGACTCTAATGTGGATGCAAAAGCCACATAAACCACCTCTTCCCGAGTTTGATTTTAAAATAGAAAATGCAATATATCAAAACTATAATTCTTAGGTGTTATTAACATGTCTTATTGATACAATAATATTAAAATGCCCTCAGAATTCAAACATATTTCAAGGCAGACTCCTTTCAAATGTAGATGAGTTCTTTAGGGTGAACTGTAATGCAGTATTTAATGAATCAGAACTTGGAACCGAAAGAAGATATAGAATCATATGGAGAAGACATCAGACACAGGAAAACTAAGAACGAAATGAAATTTCCTGCCACATTAATTTTTAGTCTCTTAATCTTCAGAAATATGAGATAATAAATAAATATGTATCTTTATACCTACTTACAAGGAAGTCCCTGTGGGTTTTCAGGGAATTTAAATCTCACCTGCAGGTCTCTGTCTATGCAGCTTCAATTATGGATATTGGAGTAAGAAAGGGACCTCTTTTGATAAGTGTTAGCCAGTTAAGAATACAGGGGCTGAAATTGTGTATTAGTTAAAATACTACCTTATTTAAGAAAAATCTTTTGATGAAGTAGTTCTTACCAAATATATTAATTCCTTTAAATGTGTGACATAAAAAAAGCTGTTTTGCTAGCTATGTTTCCCTGAATTGGCACTGTCTAGTGAATAAACCCACCTGAAAATTATTCCATGGTTTCAAGACTGTCTTAAGTCTAAGCGTAGACTACATAAAGGAGTTGTAGTTGAATTTCAAAGAAAACAAAATGTCTTATATTTAAGTTTATAATAATGACAACTTGCATAACCAGTGGTTATCAGTAAGGAAAAAATTCATTTTGGAACTTAACTGTGAATCAGTGTGCTGTCTTTAGAACATTTTGAATGATTTCATGGTTGAACTCCTGCATTATATTATTATCCTGTATCCTGAACCAATATCTAGGAAGTCATTCTAACTCAGCCCTGGGTAGTGACTAATTTACACCAATAGTAAAACAAAATTACAAAATGTATACTTTCATGAGCATTTTAAATTTAATCATGTTTTGAATACTATGTATTATTGTAAAAACTGAGATTTGAACAATGCAACAATAATAGGCCTGTGTACTCTCAAATTTATTATAAATTACCTGACTTAAATTAATAACAGTATTATCAACTATTGAAGCACACATTATAAAGAGTTACATATTCATGTACAAAGAAATTGTTGTTTTTAAGTATTTTAATTTTTAAAATGTATTTATTATTACTTATTACAATTTATTCATTTTGTATCCCACCTGTGGCCCCCATCCCTTGTCTCCTCCCTATCTCTTCCTTCCTACCTCTTCTCCTATGCTCCTTCTGTAGTTCCCTGATAGGGGAGGACCTCCTCTCCTTCTATCTGACTCTAGCCTATCAGGTCTCATCAGAGTTGGCTGCATCATCTTCCTCTGTGGCCTGGCAAGGCTGCACCCCTCAGCAGAGGTGATTAAAAAGCCAGCCACTGTGTTCATGTCAGATACAGTCTCTGATCCCCTTACTAGGGAACCCACTTGGAAACTGAGCAGCCTATGGGCTTCATGTGAGCAGGAGGTCTAGGTCCTCTCCATGCATCCTGATTGAGGTAACCCAGAAGCAGAAAGACACATATAGTATATATTCATTTATAAGAGATCATTGTTCATAAAATATACTACATAAAATTATTTAGAGAATGTAATATTAGAGAGAAATCCAAACAAAAGTAATCACATGTTTCAATAAATAAATCAATAAATAAAAACAAAACAATAACAGCAACATCAAAAGTGATCTGGAAACTGCATAGTTTATGAATAGATGAACTTCTGCCTCTTTCACTAGAATTATCAGAATGTTGTAATAATTTTGTCTGTTTCTCCAAAGAGAAGATACTCACAGCAATGATGGCAGTGTATGCTACATTGTTTCCTGAGGCAGTTGTTTCCTGACAGTTTAGAACTTTCCTGCCAATGTGTTGTCTTTCTGTATCTGTAGAGGCTAATAACACTCTACACCTGTTAACTTCTATTAGTCTTCTCAATGCAAATAAAACAGTATCTTGCAAAGGTTAACTTAAAACATGTTTATGGAATTATTCGGTGTTTTATTTTTGTATAAATTTAAGAACACAGATATTCGTGGTGATGAAATTAACACATTTAAGCTCTATAATAATAATAATAATAATAAAATGTTTAGTGAATAAATTATGGTACTTTAGCAATGATATATCAGCTGGAAGGATACAGTACTTTTTATATTCCCTTCATATTAGTGTTTATTCTAAAATGCGTAAACAAGACAATTTGTCTTATATTTGAACAACGTTTTAATATGACTTAATAAAAATTTTCTTGTTAGGAGGTATTCTGAGTTTCTATACCTAAAGATTCTTATTACTTTTTAGTTAAGACAGAGGCAAACTCAAAATTACAGCTTTGGTATATTTTGTTGTTTTACTATGCACTTATTCTTATGAACTAATTTTGTACATAATACAAGAAAATAAGAAGGAATATTATTTGTATTCATGGTCTCCTGTTTTGTCTCATTGATACAGTCCGCATCTGTAACTCCACTATTAGAGAGGCTGAGATATAAGACTAAAATTGATTTGACAATTAGGTGAATGGTAATCCCGAACAGAGCGATTTTATTTTTAACTGTGCTTGACTAGGTTATATCGTTTATGCTAGGAAAATAAATCTTGACATTTATATGGATCATTTTGTGGCTTACTTGTCAACCTTCCTGTGAGACATGGATCTGATTAAACTCTGATTGAGAATGAGAAGGGTAATACATTATTAATGAACTCAGGGTAATTGGGAAGTTTTATGACTTAGGGATCGTTTGAAATTGGTTCCATGGTCAGTTTGAGAAATTATGAGACTCCACCGTCCTTAGATAGTGCTGATAGCTCAACATTAGTCATGGTCTCCCCACAGCCATAGCCGAGACGACACTAATGACAGTCATTTTGTGGCGTGACCATGCATTAGAATGCATTTAGGGGAGCATGAAATGTCAAATATCGGAGTGAAGATTTTTCAGCAGTTCTTGGCACTAAAGTCTTCATATTCCCAGAAGTTTAAGTAAGTTTCTTGAAATTATGAGCTATCTGCAGTAATCTCAAAATGAATAGAACATGTAGATTAAAAATCATTTAAATTATTTTTTTAAGTCATCAATTTGGACAGTTAAAATCATTTTTCCGATCAGACCGAGAGAGGTTGATATAAAAATATGATCTTTAAACATTTCTCCTTAAGTGACTTTTATGTTAATAATTGATTACTCTCAGTTTTACTACATATGACAAAAGCATATATAAATTTGATTTCTGTTCAAATATTTCTTTAAACAGCCATGTAACATTAGTACATTTTCTTTTCAAATAATTATGATTTTTATGATTATTGTAAGTGTATACAAATATGAAATTATGAATATTTTGGGTCAGTGACACACACTTTAAAAAAACATGGGTTTGGAAAGAGGCTGGGGATATGTTTGCCTCCAAGAAGTTCTATTTTCTCTTTGTTAGATGGGCATAGGAGCCTAAGGTGCAATTGTTGAAGTACTTTGCATAGAACATCTGATGCACCTCTCTAAAAAGGCTTTTAGGATTGATTTCAGTGTTTTTTGAATTGCTAAAGGTAGTTATTCTAACACATGCCACAAAATTGTAAACACAAAAAATATTGTGTCATTATGAATTCAACAATGTACTGCTACATGAACTCAGTGGCTGGCTCTTTGACCCCCGCCCCAAACGGGAAGCAGCCTTGCCAGGCCACAGAGGAGGAAAATGCAACCAATCCTGATGAGACCTGATAGGCTAGGGTCAGAGGAAAGGGGAGGAGAACCTCCTCTGTCAGTGGCCTGGAGAGGGGCTTGGGAGGAGATGAAGGATGGAGGGTGGGAATGGGAAGGAATGAGAGAGGGGGCTACAGCTGGGGTACAAAGTGAATAAACTGTAATTAATATAAAAAATAAAAAAATTATTAAAAAAGATTTATTGAACACCTTTAGGTGTGACATTGAAAACAATATTGGAATTGCTGTACTATACACACCTATTAGTGTGAAATGATTTGTGTGCCATTATTGTGACATCTCCCTTTAGAAGCGACTCAAAATTTTCAGTGCTTACTTACCCACCTGTTTAGTTTTTAATGTAGACTGTGTATTTATAGATCAGGGTCTATTGTTTACATGAGTTTTTAAATATAAGTGAAAAGAAGTACTTTTTTGTACAATTGAATTACAGTCAGAAATATTAAAGTACTCACGAATGTGAAAAGATGCCAAATTGGTGTTTACGAAATACTGAAATCGAGCTGCAAATCCCAGTATCTGTCTCCTTCCGCTGCTGGCTGGAGCCTCCCAGATGACAGTCAAGTTGGGCTTCTGTCTGCAAGCATAGCAGAGCACTATTAATAGTGTCAAGAGCTGGCTCACTATTGTGGGCTGGGTCTCAGGTTGTGCCTGTTATTGGTTGAACATTTCCCTCAATCTTTGGTCCTTACCCCTGCACTATTTGTAAGCAGGGTAATTTTTGGATCAAAGGTTTTGTTAGTTTTCCTTGTTTTTAATAGCTGAGTATTATTCCATTGCGCAAACATACCACAATTCCTGTATTCATTGTTCGGTAGAGGTACATCTAAGTTGTTTCCAAATTCTGGCTATTATGAATAAAGGGACATTGGTTGAGCAAATGTCCCTGTTGTAGGGTTAAGGATCTTTCAGACATGCCTAGGAATGGTATAGCTGTGTTGTAAGGAAGCACTATTCCCAGTTTTATGTAAAAGCGCCAGACTGATATCCAAAGTGGTTGTACAAGTTTGCATTCCCATCAGCAGTGGAGGAGGGTTTCCCTTTCTCCACCTCATCTCCAGCATGTGTTGTCACTTGAGATTTTATGATCTTAGACATTCTGATGGGTGTGAAATGGAATCATTTCGATTTGCCTTTCTCTGACAAATTAGGAAGTTGACCATTTCTTTGTTTTCCACCATTCCATATTTCTCTGTTGAGAATTCTCTGTTTAGCTCTGTACTCCATTTTTAATTGGATTATTTCATTTGCTGATGTTTAATTTCTTGAATTCTTTATATATTCAGGATATTAGCCTTCTGTCAGATGACTTTCCCCAATCTGTTGGATGTCATTTTGTTCTGCATACAGTGCCCTTTGTTTTACAGAAGTTTTTCAGGTTAATGAGGGCCCATTTATTGATTGTTAAGCTCTTGGTGTTCTGTTCAGGAAGTTGTCTCCTTCTGTCAATAAGTTCATTCCCCACTTTTCTTTCTAACAGATTTAGTGTGTTTCCTTCTAACAGATTTGGTTTTATGTTGAAGTCTTTGAACCACTTGGACTTTACTTTTGTGCAGGGTGACAAGTGTGGATCTATTTCTATTTTTCTACAAGTAAACATCCACTTAGACCAGCACCATTTGTTGAAGATGTTGCCTTTTTTCCATTATATAGTTTTGGCTTCTTTGTCAAAAAACAAGTGTGTGGGTTTATTTCTTCAATTTTATGCCCTTATTCTTCCAGTTTGTTATACCTCCAGAAGTTCTTTTATTGTACAGGATGGTTTTAGCTATTCTGTTTTTTGTTTGTTTGTTTGTTTGTTTGTTTGTTTCAAATGAAGTTGAGAATTGTTCTTTCAAGGTCTGTAAAGAATTGTGTTGGTATTTTGATGGGAATTGCATTGAATCTGTAGATTGCTTTTGGTAGGATGGCCATTTTTACTATGTTAATCCTTCCAAACCATGAGCATGGAAGATCATTCAATCTGATATCGTCTTCAGTTTATTTCAACAGAGACTATACGTTTTTTGTTTGTTTGTGTGTTTGTTTGTTTATACAAGTCTTTTGCTTGCTTGGTTAGAGTTACAAAAGGTTTTGTCAGTGCATTCTTCCCTTCCTGTTTGCTCCCATCCAAATGTGGCTATAGAAACGCTAATTCTCTGTTATGGAGTGAAGAAGCTAGAACTTTAAATTACCCAATTAATGGCTTTCAAAAAAACAATGCTGGACCCAGCAATGATATAAATCTTATTTGCTAGTGAACAAAAGAAGAGAAAAAGGATCAGAAGAAAACTGGACATAGAGAAAGTTTAAGACAAATAAATATCTTATATTTTCCTATGTTCAGGGTCATTATGTGTTGAGTTGTATTGCTCTGAAACACTTTCTCTATCATGATGAGCTCAAACAAATGCTGACATTTTAATGTTTCTTTTCTTGGCTATAAAAAAGGTTGGAAAACACACATATAGGACATCTTAATTTGGTGGCTATATTTTCATTCAAATTATTTGAGTTTTAATAAATTTTACAAAATTTACTGTTAAAGATAAAAATTTACATGACTCAAGGTTTCTAAAGACATTCAAAATTTTTCAAGTAACTAAAATTACTGTTACATTTAAATTAAGATAATTAAATTTAGACTTAATCCTTAATAAACAGCTTTTAAGTATATTTCAGTTCTTCATCTATCTATATACACATTTATGCATTAGTTATCGTATCTCTGAAGTTTTCTATATAAGTAAAAATTCATTTATCCGAGGAGATGAACCAGCTTGATGTCCAATAGGCTGATTATATTGTACTTCTCAAAGTTTAGTGGATAAATTCATTTTTTTATGATAAGCTGTTTCTTTAATGACATAGCAAGCTAAATTTGTCTTCTCAGACATTTATGACCTATACCAGTTCTTCTCTTGGTGCAATTTGGCAGCATCCTTCCTGTTTTTAGAGAGTTACCTTGTTACATTGGAAATTCACTCATCTGAATAAAAAGATATAATTCCAAATCTGACCACAGTGTCCAGTTTATACTGACAAATATGTGACAAAATATGTGGCCTTAAGAGTACAGTAAGCCTCTTAGTTTTCACAAATTGAATTAAGATGCTGTTTATACAGTAACTTCCCATAAAACAACTACTGAACTGTACTACATGTGAAAGAGAAAATCAATTTTGGTTCAATAATACCACTTTACCAATCAAGTAGAAATTAACTGAAGTGCTTTATTTACAGTAATTCTGATAGTATGATTTTCTGACAGTTTTTCAATCTGTAGATACCAAACATCATTTGTTTAATTGTGAAAACACAACCAGAATCATCTGAGGGAGAACATGCATTTATGTCAGAAACACTAAAATGATTTCAAAAGATTGTTTTATTATTCTATATTGTTCTTTTAAAATGTACATTGACATATAATTAAAGATTTATGGAACCTTGAATATTAAGTGGAAACAAGAGCAATAACTGAATTCGGGTG
This sequence comes from Meriones unguiculatus, assembly GCF_030254825.1. Taxonomy (NCBI): domain Eukaryota; kingdom Metazoa; phylum Chordata; class Mammalia; order Rodentia; family Muridae; genus Meriones; species Meriones unguiculatus. The sequence goes on from NC_083363.1 coordinate 52,274,690, forward strand.
CTTTAAATACTTTTAATAAGGTGCAGTCATAAGATCTTATGTTATCTGTTACAGTTCTCCAGCTTGTCTCAGGATGTCCTCCCTGCTTTGTTTCCCTTCTGTCTCCTAGCCCTCTCCCTTCCCACCCACTCACCCCACATCTGATCTACACCCTTGTTCTCCTTTCCACACTCTCTCCCACCCAGGTCCCTCTCTTTATCCACTTTCAACATCAATTCTGTTTTCCCTTCTGAGTGGGATTTAAGCATCCTTTCTTGGGCACTTTCTGTAGCTTCTGTGGGTCTGTGGATTGTAGTACGGCTAAAATCCACTTGTAAGTGATTATATACCACGTCTGTCTTTCTGGGTCTGGGTTACCTCACTCAGGATGATCTTTTCTAGTTCCGTTCATCTGCCTTCAAAATGCGTAATTGATTTCTATGTTTCTAATAGCTAAGTAATAATCTATTGCATAAATGTACCACATTTTCTCTAGCCATCCTGGTATTGAGGGACAACTGGGATGTTTCCAGTTTCTGGCTGTTACAAACAAAGCAGCTGTGAACACAACTGAGCAAGTATACTTGTAGTATACTTGGCAGAGCATCTCTTGGATATATGTCCAGTAGTGGCATAGCTGAGTCTTGAGCTAGAACTCTTTCCAATTTTCTGAGAAAGCACCAGATTGATATTCGGTGACAGAGTAGGCTCCTAAGAGGATATGAGGTGACTCTAGTTGAGATTTCTAGCTTCAGGGGACACGGAGTCTGAAGTGGAAAACTCCTAGCAGGCAGGACTCTTGGTGGAGGGAGGGGGACACCAACCTATGCACAAAACCTTCAATCCCAAACTTACCTTCCCTGCAGGATGTGTAAGGATAAAGATGGAGCAGAGAATGATATAATGTACAACCAATGACTAACCCCACCTGAGATCTACCCCATAGAAGAAAGCCACCCATAGCACTATTAATGATACTCTGCCATGCTTGCAGACAGCAACCCAGCATGACTGTCCTCTGAGAGTCTCAACTCAGCAGTGGATTGAAACAGATCCTGAGCCAAGCATTAGGCAGAGCTCAGGGAGTCTTGTGGAGGAGTTGGGGGATGGGGAGAGCGTAGAAGTTCCCAGAGGTGACAATATCTCCTCAGGAATACCAACTAACCTGGGCCCATAGGGCTTACAAAGACTGAAACACCAATCAAATAATATGCATGATCTGGACCTATGCCCACAATACACATGTAACTAATGGGTAGCTTCATTTTCATGTGGGTTCCCTAGCAAGAAGAGCAGTATCTGACATGGCCTCTGTTGCTTGCTTTTGGATCACTTTCCCCAGGCTGCCCTGCCTTGCCAGGCGTCAATGGAAGATGATGTGCTTAGTCCTGATGAGAGTTGATGTGCCTGGATGGGTTTTTAAGGGGAGGCTCCCCCTTTCTGAAAAGAAGGGGAGGTGTTAAGCTCTTCACAATTCCCTTCCAGCCCTGGGCTTGGTCACCTACACAGATGTAGCAAATGGGCAGCTCAGGTTTCCCTAGTAAGGGGAGTTGGGCTGTCTCTGACATGAGCTCTGTTGCCTGCTTTCTGATCACTCCCTGTTACGGTTGCCTGACCAGGCCACTGGGAAAGAAGAGGATGTGCTCAGTCCTGATGGGATTTGATGAGCTGGGTGGGTGTGTCCTTGTCTTACCTGAGGAATAGGGGAGGGAGGATGGGGAAAGAGGGAGGGAAAGTGGGAGCAGGAAGAGAGGAGGAAGATGGCTAAAATTGGGATGTAAACTGAATAAATAAATAAAATGATTTTTAAAATAAGCCTAAAATAATAAAAGAAGGGGAGGGTGGAAAAGGTGGAAAAGAATAGGAGGTGGCACTGTGAGGATAGGAGGAAGGGGGATGTGATCTGGATGCAAAAAAAAAAAAAAAAAACACCAAAAAAAAAACCTTAAGAAAAAAGAAGTTATCTCTTACCAGTATTGAAAAAGATCCATTTTTACATATGAGGAGGCTTTTGTGTATTTTCCTCAACTTCTATAATAGAATTATAGTATTTTTTTATTTTAATGACTTTGAGAGAAAACTGAAAAGTATCTATTTCATTTTTAGAATATACACTTCTTATTATACATAAAACTTAACAATATATTTACCTCTATGTTTATTTAGCCATTTTAATATTTTTACATTACTTTCAACTTTATTAAAGGCCAGTGGCATTTGCTTCTGTATATTGTTGGTTTGTTTGCTAATTAAATTGCTTCACATAGATTTGATTTTTTTTTTAATCTCCTTGACTCTTTTCCAGTGACAGCAGAAGTACATTTCATGGAGCTGTTTTAAATGTGTACTTATACAGCATGTGCATTTCACAGAATGTCTTTTCTTGAAGGTCACAACTCTCTTTCTCTCTCTCTCTCTCTATATATATATATATATAGACTCTCTCTATATATATATACACTCTCTCTCTCTCTCTGTCTCTCTCTCTCTCTCTCTCTCTCTCTCTCTCTATATATATATATATATATATATATATATATATATATACACACACACTCACTATATATGCTCACTGCTTCTTCATCACCACAGGTAATCAACACTCTTACACTTGGCTAATACATCCTGAATTAGTAGTTACACCTGAAGAGCATCAGAGGAATACTGTGGAACATGAAACTGCATCTATGCTTCACGTTAGTTTTCTAGACAAGAACAGAGGTGAGCCATCTTCTTGCCGACCATCATATTTTACAAATAAAGATATTGCAGTTGAGTTTGGGCTACTCTTCAGTTCTTCCATTTAATTGAAGTCTTTTGTATTTTGATGCCTAACTTTCCATTCATTTTTGTACCTGGCTTGGCATTGAACTCCAAAGAGTTCAATGGAATATCTGGGAAATAATATTTGATTAAGAAAACCAAGTCTTGTAGTTTCTATACATATCTGCCCTTTCCAATGTGGTCAAAGGCTCTGATCTTTCTCCGTTTCTGTCCACATTTCTTAATGAACCTTAAGAACCCAATACCTGAAATATTTTGTGTATCTCCTGAATACAGCAACAGGAGAAAAAAAAGTTAACATTTCACTTCATTAGCATAAAGGATATATCTTAGTTTCCTTTCTGTTTCTTTCTTAAAACATTCTGACAGGAACAATTTAGGAAAAAAAGGATTAATGCTGCTGAAAAGAACAGTCCATCATGGTAGCAACATCAATACAGCAGGAATGTGCAGAATATTACACTGCAATAACGTTCTAAAAGCAGCATACAATGAATGTATGTAGTTTCTCATCTCTGTTTCTCCCTTGTATACAGTTCAGGATATCAGCCAGGGAATGGCACCATTCACAGTAAATGTGCATAAAATAAAGGTAAATGTCAATGAGTTTCAAGTACTCCATCTCTCAGGTAAGTTTAGATTTCATCAAGCTTATAGTTAGCAGTAACAATGAAGAACATTCCCTCATGCTTGGTATTAATAATTTTTTAAAGTCCTAATTTTATTACATTATAGACTTATGAAGACATTGGAATGACAATGAACCCCTTAGGCCTATACATTTGAGTGTTAGGTTACTAGTTGGTAAACTCTGGGAAGGATTAAGAGGTATGGCCTTGTTGGAAAGATGTGTCAGTGTCACTGTAGGTAGAAGTTGAGGTTTCAAAAAACCATAAAAGGTTTGTTTCTGCTCTTCCTGCCTCATGTCTGTGTAAGCTACTGCTCCAATGCCATGCCTATCTGCTGCCTAATTTCTGGCTTGATGGTCATGGCATGGACACAACTTATGAAAAATTAAGCCCCCAATTATATGCTCTTTTGTTCCTAAGTTGCCTTGGTCAACTGTGCCTGTGCCATTTCACAGCAAAAGAATAGTTAATAAAAGCAATTTATAATAATGAAATTTTAGTCGGCTAGATGCCTGTGTTTCCATCTTTAAAACCCGTATGAAGAGAAGTATCCACAAACATTTTTCAAATCACATCGAAAGAGCAATGCTTTGTTTTTTTATACAGGTTTGTGCTAGTTTTTATCTATGTACTAAGGAAGAATATTGTGATTATGACATAGGCAATGGTAACCATGCTTAAAATTTTATCTATTAAATAAAAGAGATTTGAACTTTTAATAAATAATAAGAGATTTATTCTTCTGAAATTAAAAAAATATACAACTTCTAAAACTTCATTTCATTCTATCATATATATTTTTTATTTTATTTAAGATGAACCAGATAACACAAAATACTGTTTTCATATTATACTTTATGATTAAAATATTGTTAAATTTATCAAAATTATAACAAAAACATATTGTTTAATTCTATTGTATTTTAGGAATATAAGACCCACAGCATATACCAAAAGAAACAGAAATAAAGAAATTTAATGAGATATAAAAATTGTTTCTTATCTAGGCAATTTGAGTAAGAAACATGGCATTTGATATTTTCAAATATAATTTATTTATAAATTTAAATATTTGAACTCAACCAAATTTACAAGCATTAAGTATCAAGAAGAAAATTAGTACTAAAGGCATGACAATAGAAGAGTAATATAATAACCTGAACTTATTTCCATGTTATAGACATTTTTGTTGGTGAATTTAATTTGTAAAAATAGTAGTCACTATATATCATCTTTACTTTAAAAACTGCCTAAAAATATAAAGTTTAGTGTTATACATCTCTTAACATTAAATTATGTATTTATCATCTGCACTGCAAAATAATTAGCTTTTTCTCAAATTGAACTTGGTTTACTGGTTTAATATTAGTTTTCTTTTATGTCAGATACAAACTACAGTTGACACTGAGATGTTCTTCCAAGTCTTGTAAAAACTGAAGTATAGAATTTCTCTATATTTTTCTGGCCAGGTGAATAATAAGACATTTATATATTTTGGGCATATCAAATATATTTTCATTTCAAATGAAATATTCCAATTCACTTGAGGTGACAACTGACTTGCTAGTTATTTTGTAATGTCAATTGAATTCTTCTTATAAATATGATAATTTGAAAAAAATCATATTATCTATCAACGTACTTCAAAATTATGATTTACACACATCAACAAGGATCGTGCAGAGGCTACAGAATGAAGCCACTGAACTAAGCCAATCTGACATAATGCTCACTGTTAGACTCACATTAATTTTTTGAGATAATCAGTAAGTTTTGCATATGGATTTTATTATTAGACTATTTTGGTAGATATATATATAACATAAATTAAAATTCTAATGAATTGGATTATATGATATAAAAAGTAAAAAATTTAAGTAATTTAATTGGATTTACAGCAAAATTATTTACTGTATTTCACTTATTAAGAAGCATTAAATCAAGTTATTAATAACATAAAACTGATTAACATGTAATAAATGAACTAGAAATCAGTGTTTTCCTAAATCAATAAAACACTGAATTTTATGAAAAAGTACATTAAGGCCTTGTTTGTTAGACAATTATCTAAAGTCCTGATGAACTATATTTAGAGTTTAAAAAATTCAAGAATGCTCAAAACAGTTTCTAAGGAGCATGTTCTCAATTCTTAGATATACTGAATATAATAAAATGTTTGGATGAGTACTGTAATACAACATGAAAATTATATAGATTTTATTTGGCAATGATTTTTTTAGAATAACTATATACAATTACCATTTCTATTATATTGACTGAATTTATTGTTTTTTATCTTTTTTTTAATTTTATTTTTCTTATTAGTTACATTTTGTTAACTCTGTGTCTATTGTTTAATTGACTTTATCTTTAGAAAGACACTGGAACTCATAGCTCATGTGCCTTTAGTTATTGCAAGAATCTCTAACCATACCCCCTGGGTTTTGGTGTCTTTTTAGCCAAGTTGGGAATCCTTAGGGAATCCTTTTACCCAGGGCAAGTTCTTTCTTAAAACTGGCTTTACCTCCTAGTGCAGTTCCTGTCCCCTCAAGTATTTCTATCTTCCCTTTCTTTCATGAAATTCCCTGCACTCTGCCCAAGGTTTGGCTCTAAGTGTCAGCTTCTGCTTCCATACCTCCATCAGTAGTCTTTCAAAGGCCCTGTGTGGTGGGCTCCTGTCCTATTCCATCTTTCCTGCTTCCTATATCTATCGTGTTTGTCCTCCTGAATGAGGATTGAGCATCTTCCCTAGGGTCTTCCTTGTTATTTATCTTCCTTAGGAGTATAGATTTTAGTATGTTTAGCCTATGTTATACGTCTAATATCCACGTATAAATAAGTATATACCATGTGTATCTTTCTGTTTCTGGGATACTCACTCAGAATGATCTTTTCTAGTTCCTTCCATTTGCCTGCAAATTTCATGATTTTCTTGTTTTTAATTGCTGAGTAGTATTCCGTTGTGTCAATGTACCACAATTTCTGTATGCATTCTTCCATTGAGGGACATCTGGGTTGTTTCCAGATTCTGGCTACTATAAATAAAGGTGCTATAAACATATTTAAGCAAATGCCCTTGTTGAATAGTTGAGCATATTTCAGATAAATACCTAGGAGAACAACAGAGCCAAAAAACCTGGGCCAAGGGGTCATGCAGAGTCTGATACTGCAAACAATGACCATGTGTGGAGAGGACCTAAAACCCCTGCTCATTTGTAGGCCATAGGCAGCTCAGTCTCCATGAGGATTCCCTAGTAAGAGGAGCTGGGGCTGCCTTTGACATGAATTCAATGGCCATATCTTTAATCACCTCCTCCTGGGAGTTAAAGCCTTGCCAGGCATCAGAGAAAGAAGCTGCATTCAGCCCTGATCTGATAAGCTAGGGTCAGATAGAGGGGTGAGGAGGTCCTCTCCTATCAGTGGACCGGGGGAAGGGCATAGGGATAGAAGAGGGAGGGAGGATGGGATTAAGAGACAATGAGGGAGGGAGCTACAGCCAGGGCACAAAAATGAAAAATAAATAAATAAATAAATAAACAAACCAACCAACAAATAAAGAAGTAATAAAATAACTAAAAAGAGAAGCAAGAAAGCAGGGTAAGATGATCAATCCTCACTTAGAAAGACAAATGGGATGGACATCGGATGTAGGAGAAAACAAGTAATAGGACAGGAGCTACCACAGAGGGCCTCTGAAAGACTCTACCTAGCAGTGTATCAAAGCAGATATTGAGACTCACAACCAAACTTTCCGCAGAGTGCAGGGAATCATAAAAAGGGGGGGAGGATTATATGGCCTGGAGAGGACAGGAACTCCACAAGGACCAATATATCTGGGCACAGGGGTCTTTTATGAGCCTGTTTCTCCAAACAAGGGCCATGTATGGATGTGACCTAGAACCTCTACTCAGATGTAGCCCTTGGTAGCTCTGTATCCAAGTTGGTACCCTAATAAGGGGAACAGGCACTGTTTCTGACATGGACTCAATGGCGGGCTCTTTGAACTCTTCCTGCCACTCCCCCCCCACCCCCCCACCCCTGAAGGAAGAGCAGCCTTGCTAGGCCACAGAGGAGGACTTTGTAGCCAGTCCTGAAGATACCTGATAAACCAGTATCAGATGAAAGGGGAGGAGGTTCTCCCTTATCAGTAGACTTGGAAAGGGGCAGGGAGGAGATGAGAGTGGGAGGGTGGGATTGGGAGGGAAAGAGGGAGCGGGATACAACAGGGATACAAAGTTAACAAACTGTAACTAATATTAAAAAAATAAAAATAAAAATAAAGATTTTTCTGCTCAGATGTAGCCCGTGGTAGCTCAGTAACCAATTGGTTTCCCATAGTAAAGGGAACAGGGACTATTTCTGGCAGGAACTCAATGGCAGGCTCTTTGACCTCCCTACCCCCAAGGGAGGAGCAGTCCTGCTAGGCCACAGAGGAGGACTTTGCAGCCAGTCCAGATGATACCTGATAAAACAGGATCAGATGAAAGGGGAGAAGGTCCTCCCCAATCAGTGGACTTGGAAAGGGGCAGGGAGAAGATGAGGGAGGTAGGGTGGGATTGGGAGGGAATGAGGGAGCAGGATACAGCTGGGATACAGAGTTAATAAAATGTAACTAATAATAAAAAAATAAAATTAAATTTAAAAAAGAGTTTTTAAAAACTGACTTTACCTTGCCCATTGTTTAATGGTATGTATACAGAAGTTATTCTATAATCCTCTCTAAAGTGACTTTCACTTCACAAAGCTGACTCTTAGCTTTGCTCCTTCTCTGCAGTGCTCTGATGATGTCTGTATAACTACCTCACTACAATTTTTGTTTCTCCTCATCTTTCCTCTGTAGGAAGTATAAATTGCTGATTAAAATTATCCTGCAAATGTGTTTAATAATACTACTTTTTGTAAAATCACAATTCTCCCCTTGCAATTATCCTCTCAAAGATGCTAGTATTTGTTAACATTTATTTATGATCTTTCTCTGCCTTCTTGAAACCATCTGTGATAAAAGCTAATTAAGGAAATAGAGAACCTAGGGCTGAGTTGGAGAAAAATCACTTAGGAAACTTCTAAAAGTGAAAAAATTAACACCTTTTTTTTTTTTTTTTCAATTCAGTTTATTCAGGAACCTTGAATAATCCTCGGACCCTGGGGAAAGCCAGCCCACAGCTTAAATAGCCTCTGGGTAGCCAACCCAGGCGTGCCACGTGGGCAATGCAGATAGGTCCACATACATGGAAGCAAGCCAGATCCTCAGCCTTAGCCAAATGTGGAATTGTTCGAGACAGAGAGCACTCACCATCGGGAAGGTGGAAGGAGGAAAACAGCTCCATCTTTAAGGCATAGCATTCCGCAGGTCTCTACAGTTCCCCCTTTTTGTTTTAGACGCATCAGGCAAGAGCATGAGTCATATTGGGCAGACTGTTCAGACCCTGAATAATCATTTAGCCAATGTAGCTCATGCCTTAGTTGTACATAAAGGAATTAATGCTCAACTAAAAGGAAGCTTGATGGTGTTCAATCAGAGGATTGACCTCTTGCAGGAGCAAATTGATACCCTATGGCAAATCGCTCAACCTGGCTGTCAATGAAAGTATGCTGGACTTTGTGTCACTAGCATACAACATGAGAATTTTTCCTGTGCTGCAAATCTGTCTAAACAATTGTCGAGCTATATTTTAGGTAATTGGACTGGAGAATTCGATACTACGATGGAGCAGCTGAGAGTGGCCATTGTCACAGTAAATTCTACCAGAGTGGACGCAGGACTAGCCACAGGATTATCAACATGGATTGCTGCAGCCATGAATCATCTGAAGGAATGGGCGGGCATGGGAGCGTTAAAAAAAAACACCTTTGATATGCCTGTCTCAATTCTATAATTTCTATATGACCAAGACATTAAATACTCAAAGAAAGTATAATTACAGAGATCAAGAAAAATATGTTTGTACTGAGTTCATTCAACACTTAAAGAAATTTTCACATCTCCAAATTTTGTTAATTTGCCAGTGTGCAAAGATTCCAAAACTTTATTTTTCTTAATAGAATATATAAAATATATTAATCAAGAAGCACAATATTCTAATTATTAATTTGTTGAAATCATAAACTGTACCCCACTCCTTGGACAATTGTGACATTAACAATGGCAGTTAAGAACTCCTGTCCCATTCTTCTTAGTAATCAATGTCATGACATTCACAAAATCATGTTTACGATTTTGCCAAATTTTGTTACTCAAATATTTTTAGAAATTTTCTTATATGATTTTACATATATGTGAAAATTTAATTTCTTTAATAGTTTATTCAAGAACTGAAAACTCAGATGAAGAATTACAGATAGACCTGGAGGATGGCTGAAACTAGAAGGCGTTGGGTACAATATCTAAAAATTCATAACTGCATTATATAATAGAGTTAAGAGGATCATGTAAGCCAACCTGAAATTTTTGAGTCTGCATAAGGACACACAGATGGGAAGTTGAGAAAAGCCTATTTTCCTGTTGATGTCATCAAATTACTATATTTGCAAGAGTGGTTTCATGGAATGAAATAAACATATTAAAAAGTCCTAAAGGAATGAGTAAATATGAAAATAGAGGTGGATACTGGGATATAATATACACATATGTGTGTGATTCTATGTGTACATATATGTTTATATATGTGTGTATGTATATATATATGGATGCTATAGATGGATACATGTGTAGATACATTACTAGAAACATAGATATATAGATAGATGGATAGAGTGATAGAGAGATAATTATAATGTAATTTTAAAATGATGAGATTGAATTGGGCCACCAAACAAAAGTAGATAAATCTCTCACCAGAGTTATAAGTTATTAACTGAAAATCCCATTGCCAAGAATAAATTTCATCCCTATGTGTTGCTATTCAAGGAAAACCCTGGACCCCAACCCAAAGCAATAGAAGTTAATGCCATTACCCTTGGTTGTTGAAGATAAAACATGCATACGTGCAGAACACCAAGAAATCAAGCTGAAATTGAGCTGTAAGTGTTATCCCCAAACCATCAATAGTCCCATCCTATGTGGACCCTATAAGCTACGCATCAAAACTGTCCAGCGGGCAACAGATGTAATAGTGACCATAACCAACAGCTTTTTGATTATATGTGAGGCCTATACTTCAGAAGAAAGTGTCACCAGTAACCATTAGTGTTAAAAACATAAGTGATTTTAAATGAATTTGGAGTAATATTGAAGAAATGGGGGACTGAGTACAATAGCTAAAATTTGACACTTTGTAACATCCTAGCATGTGACATATTCAACAGTTGCTTTTTTATTATTAAATTTTCTCTTTGAAATTTTTCTTTCTTCCTTCATTTATTATTTATTACAATTTATTCACTTTGTATCCCTGCTGTAGCTTCTTCCTTCATCTCCTCCCAGTTTCACCTACTCTTCCTGAAATTTTCATATGGGTATATATGCATCAGATTTCTATTGCCCAACCATCACTCAACTTCTCCCCTCTTCCTTAGTAATCATTTTTATACATTTGTGTATTTTAGTTTTCTTTGTATTTCCCAGGGCTTGAAAGGGGATCTTTGTGTAGCTTTGGGATTAGAAACACGAGCTGGGGTTCTGGTGGGTACATTCATTTTTACACAACTGAAGTAAATAGGTCTTTTTCTCTCAAAGTCAATTAGTAACCTATAATTCATCAATAATGACTTAGGAACCCAGGAGCCTTTCCCCCTGTCCTTGACTGATTCTTGACAATGCTTTTCTTATATAGATGCATTGCAAGCAATCAAGACTACTTAGACTCTGTGAAATAAATTGATGACATTTTTTCTAGAGTCCTGATTTCATTGCCTGTATCATACCTCCTTGGCCTTTGATTCTTCCTGATCCAATTTCTGCAATGTTTGCTGAAATTTAGAGACTTTAAGTAAGGCCATATGCCTTATTGAAACTGTGATTAAATGATTATTAACAGTCCAAGAGTAATTCTGATACTCATTGATAACACAAGAGATTTTTAAATTGATTTATTATTTATTATAATCTATTCACTTTTTATCCTGGATTAGCCCCCTTCCTCATCTCCTCCTAGTTCCATCCTCCCTCCTTCCTCTCCCCCTATGCCTCTCTCGCAGTACCCTGATAGGGGAGTTCCTCCTCCCCTCTATCTGACCCTAGCCTATCAGGTCTCATCAGGACTGGTTGCACTGTCTTCTTCTCTGGCCTGGCAAGGCTGTCCCTGCTCCCAGGGATAGGTGATCAAAGATCTGGCCACTGAATCCATATCTGAGACAGCCTCTGCTCCCAGAGAGAGGTGATCAAAGATCTGGTCATTGATTCCATGTCAGAGACTGCCCCTGCTCTCCTTACTAGGGAACCAACATGATGACAGAGCTGCCTATGGTCTACATCTGAATAGTGGTTCCAGGCCCTTTCCGGGCATGGTCCTTGGTTGGCACACTCATCTCTGCAGGCTCCCCTGTGCCCACATCTTTTGGTTCTGTTGGTCTCCAGGTGGAGCTCCTGTCTCTCCAGGTCTTTCTTTCTCCCCATTCTTCCATAAGATTTTCTGCATTCTGCCTAAAGTTTGGCTGTGAGTGTCAGCATCTGCTTTGATAGCCTGCTGGGAAGATTCTTTCAGAGGCTCTCTGTGGTAGGTTCCTGTCCTGTTCCCTGTATTCTCCTGTTTCCGATGTCTGTTCCATTTGCCCTTCTGAATGATGATTAAGCATCTTCCCTAGGGTCCTTCTTGTTGTTTAGCTTCCTTAGGACTATAGATTTTAGTATGTTTATCTTATATTATATGGCTAATACCCACTTATAAGTGAGTATATACTATGTGATCCAGCTACACCACTTCTGAGCATGTATACGAAAGATGCTCAATCATTCAACAAAGCCATTTGTTTAACTATGCTCACAGAAGCTTTGATCATAATAGTCAGAATCTGGAAAGAATCTAGATGTTTCTTGGCCAAGAAATGGGTACAGAAATTGTTATACATTTATTTACACAAGGGAATACTATGCAGCTACTAAAAGCAAAGAAATCATAAAATTTGCAAGCAAATGGATAAAACTAGAAAAGATCATCCTAACTGAGGTTGAAGCAAAGAGACTAAAATTATTTAAAATAGGTAGCAATCAAATTTTAAAACCATAAAAATTTTTTTTGTGGTGTAGGATTTTCTCTAGCCCTGTGCTCATGCATTTGCCATTCAGTGTCTGGGCAGGTACATGTCACAGAAACACTATGTGGCCTGCAGATGTTTACTGCCACTTTCTGTTAAAACACACTTCCGTCATGCTAAGAATGTAGTAACTGTCACTGGTCAATAATCACTTACACTAAATACCCCTTAATTATGTTACTAAATTATACTTTCTCTCTAAATCTTTTTTTTATTTTATTTTTTCTTAACTGATAAAAATAGATCAACTTTTGGTTGCAGTAGTGTTTACTATATTCTAAGGTGTTTTCTTCTTTTCATCACAATTGCTTTTTCTGAAATAAAAGCCAAGTAACTACTGTTGTCTCTCATATTTGTAGCATACCTAGACATTTTTGTCATCTCAGAATTTATGAACTGAGGCCATCACAACCCTAAACTTCCATTCCTAGGAACCAAATGAATTTAATGCAATCATGACTAGTCAAGAATATCCTTTCCTTGAGTATATTTTAATGTTAACTAATATTAAAAGTAACTTGCTAAAGGAGAAGAAATAGAAATTTTCCATGTGTATATACCATTTTTTGTATATATTTATCTTTCATATCTTCACTCTGGATCTACAGACTCAGATCATTAGATTTTTGCAAATAAAAGTAGATAACTTAATTATTGGAAATAAATTGTCATTTTTTTCCCTTAAAAACTCCATTGTCATAAACTGTTTAACAGTAGAGTTAGGAAATAGTCCATGAACTTTCCCTATTATGAACATGAATCACAGAAGCTATTATGACTATTACATTTGAATGGCCAGTCCCAATTGATATTCTTCCATAGTTAAACAGATATCTCATAGTCCATCTCCCAATTGTTGTACGCATGGTGCCTCATCAGTATCCTCATATTGCCATGTGTAACTATTTGGGAATGAATAAACGCTTTCCCAGCATGAGATTAGTGTACGATTAGCAAGTGTCTTATAAGAAAAGAACTGATTTGAAAGCATAAAATCTAACCAATTTACAGAGCTTCCCTGATGAATTCAAGCCTGAATCAATTTGTACTCAGTCCTTTGAATGTGTTGTAATTTTGACTAAAAACTGAAACAAGATTATTTCTGTAAATCTAATATCCCCTTTTTGAAAAGCTCTCTGATATAAAGTCTACTGTACCATGAAATAGATCTGTTGTACTTTTCCTTTCAACTCTGATGGCATGCCTAATAAACTCCTGCTTCATTATACAGAAAAAGCATTCATTTCTGAGATGAAGCATTATAGAAAAATAGGCATCCATATTGTCATACCACCTGATAGACTATTAGGAAATCTGCGAGTGTATAATTACCAGGAGTAATCTTGTTATTATCAATTGTTCATGACCTGGAAACTGGTTTTAAATTGCTAAGGTGTTATCAGGGAAAATTTCTCACATTTAAGTGGCCCACAGCTTTAAGAAACTTATATAATTTTTCTACCTTCATCTTATCAATTCTGATAAAAAAAATCCTATTTGGAAACTAACAGACTTAACCTTTAATTAGGAGACAGATTACACTATTGCATCTCTCAGGATATAGATTCTCTGTAGGTAGAATAGAATGACTTGATGCAGATTCACAGACCTTAAAAATGACAAGGTATTAATTTGTTTGTAATAGCCTCAAGTGATTATTCTAGTTGGTGTTAGTGGTTACGACATTATAGCAATGATAATTGGCAAAGATACAAGAAGAAGATTAAAAATAAAAGTAAAATGTGATACATTCATGTGTTTATTTTAAAAAACCAACATTTACGTACTAAATGCCAATTCCATAGTTTCACATATCTCCATGACAATACTATGTAAGTAAACACTCTGAATCTGAACTCATTCATTCTCATTTAGAGTTATTACTTTCCCAGACGAATTTTAAACAGTTTCTATGATTTAAGAGTAAAACAAACTTAATGAGCACCAGCCAATCAGCATCCTATAATCTGTATTCCTATACTCAAGGAAATGCATCATAGTTATGAGATTATTTCCAATTTTCAGGCTCGGTGACGATGTTATTTACAATGTTTTACTCTCTGTGTAAACTCATCTTCCCCTCGTGTTATTAAACACGTGCTGCCTCAGCGTGCCAAAATTCACACTTGAGGGGAAACACATCTGGGGCAGGACGTTTCACCAGGTTATTGTAGGCTTCTGCTTCCAAAGGTTGAAGTTGTGAAGGAAGGAACTTTGCCTTGGAATGGTGTGGCCTTCCCATATAGCTCCTGTTTTACATAGGTCCCCTATCTGTCCCTAAAGCAGTTATAAGGAACCACCTTCACAAAAGAAGAGTTCCCACACATGATGCTATGCACTGTGTGTGTGCTTAAAGCTTAATTTGTTCTTTTTATAGTACTGGGACTTGAACGTTAGGGACTTACACATTACAGTATTTTGTTTTACTCCTGAGATTTTTTTTTTTTAATTTTGGACCATTTAAAAAATTAGGCAGTTATTTTTTTTTCAGGAGTGTGAAAATTAAATTAGATTAAATGAGAAAATATGTCTGTATGTGTGACGTGTTAAGTTATAAAAAGCAAAACATTTCATGACGATGTTTGGTAAGTTACTAAATCCTCCTGGAGGATATCTATTTATAAGCAAATCTTGCTTAGAAGCAATGGCTACTATAAAAGTCTTTCTAGGGAATGAGAGTTCCTAATGAGAAATGTAGACAAATACAAGTTTTGTGAATTAAACATCTTAAGAAGTGTCTTGAGCATGGAAACTACATGAGCAGAAATGAGCAGTAAAAAACCTATGATTTAAATGGCTGCCAAGAGACACTGAAATTTGTATAGTGTTTAAAATACCGTCAGAGTAACGTGTAAGCCTTAATGCTGTTATCCTCTTAGAAGTCAGTCTGGATATGGTGTAAAATATAGTAGAGGAAGGGTGTTTAAAATAACCATTTCCCCTCATTTAGAAGAGAAATAAATCTGACAGACAGGGTTATTAATAATGGAGATAGAAATAAATGGGTTTGGGATATTTTTAGAGGTAAAGTTGCCAGAACTTGTTGATACATCATGTGGGAGAAAAAAAAAAAAAAAAAAAGGATGAGAAATATCTCAGGTTTTGAAACTGATAACAGTTAATGAGGAGAAATGAAGGTATAGTGCTTAGAGAAAGACTTATCTATTATTCGTGGACTTTAAGAGGACTAACAGATAACCACGTGATAATGGACTGATGTTTAAGGAGGAACTCCTTTCAGTTCTGTGAATAATATTCTGGCATCAGTGTCCTCTAAACTTGCAGTGTGATTAAGCTTTATGTAAACCAAACGATGGTCTCAAAAACCTGATTAAGCAACGATAAGTAGAAAATAAACATTTGGGTATAAACTGAATAAATTGAAAGTAGAAAGAGCAAAAATGCAAAGACTGAAAAAAAAAAAAAACAAAGAAATTCAACATTTCAAAAACTGTACAAAAGAGACAGGTGATATACAAATTAAAGACTTCAAGTGAAGAAGTCATGGGGAACTTGGGGTTCTCATTTTTTTTTTTGTTTCCTTTTTGATAAATGGAATATATCTAACCTATACCTGCAGTGAGGAGAATCTTACAATGATGGAAAATGGACTATGCCATGGAAACAGTTGGAGGCACGTATTGAAGCAAATGTGACCTAGAAAATGATTTTAAATGTATATGAAGTGGTGTGGAATATAAATGAAGAGCTAGAGATGTAATGAAATTTTGAAATCACCTAAAATTAATGTCAAAATGTCGTTTTTAAATATG
Source organism: Meriones unguiculatus (assembly GCF_030254825.1). Classification (NCBI taxonomy): domain Eukaryota; kingdom Metazoa; phylum Chordata; class Mammalia; order Rodentia; family Muridae; genus Meriones; species Meriones unguiculatus. The sequence continues at coordinate 52,291,047 of NC_083363.1, forward strand.
TAGGATTTTAAATTTTTATGTGTATATGCATGTATGTATGTATGTATATATGTATTTCAATTTATTCAGTGTATATCCCCACTGCAGCCCTCTCCCTCATCTCCTCCCAGTCCCTAGTCCCTAGTCCCCTGATAGGGGAGGACCTCCTCCCCTTCTATCTGACCCTAGCCTATCAGGTCTCATCCAGGCTGGCTGCATCATCTTCCTCTTGTTGGATGTATTGTATTTCAAATTAGATATAGGGTTTGTAAATGTAGGTTCATCCACATGTACTACCTTATAGGAGAAGGATGGAAAAGAAAATAGATATGTACAGTTAAGAAATGAACAGTAAATCTCTGTGCCCTCTGCACATCATTGCTTTGAATCTTAGAAATTTACATAATAATGAGATACAGAGGGTTTGATTATTATGTTTGCTTACCCAGAAATCCAAAAATGAGAATAGTGCTTGAATATCATACTATTGAATATATTCAAACTAGTTATGCTTAATAATTTATTTGTCAAATAAGGGAGACTTTACAGCTCACTGATTCAAACTGAAATTTCATCTAAATTCCATCTACCTTTTGGCAGAGAAAGCTCTAAAATCATGTATATGTACAAGTTAAATGCAGTTTATTGCCGTCAAATCATGTGGAACATAATCTGAAATTGAAAAGAGTCAATCATACATCCTGTTTCCGACCACCTTTACAGTGTTCCTTATATCACCTGGAATTTTAGTGTTTTCCTAATGATTTGTTCTGAACCGCATTGAAAATAAGCACCTGCCTTGCAGATACAATATCTTTCCCATATGTGAGCTTTCAATCACCATGAACTTTTCACTCTTTTAACAACTATTATTTCAGACTTGGAAAGTATTTGTCAGTATTGCAGCTCTAACTGTGAGAGGAACAGGTTTGTTATTTTTCTTTTCACAAACTTACATGTTTAGTTAAAAAAAATTGCAAGAATGACTGCTCTTGAAGGTATAAATGCTATAGGAGGTCACTGTGACTTATTATGTCCAAAGGAAATAGGGCAGGGTTATCTGGTATGACCTCAGCCAGAAATTAAAGCCGCAAAGAGATTGTTCTTGCAGGTGCTTCTGTGAGATTTTCTTTTCATCTTTAAATTTTTTACATCAATAGATAGTAGTTATACAAATGCATGGGGTATAATGAAAAGATGTAACATGTATGCCTTATATACTGACTGAACCAGTATAATTAGCTTATCCTTTGTGTCAAACTGTCAATAATTTGGATATAAGCCAATCTCCACACTTTCCCTTTTTAGTTTTGTTTTTTGGTTTTTTGTTTTGTTTTGTTTTTGGAAATTTTTAACATATAGTTACCAGAGCCAGATAAAGGGGCAGACTCATTGGTAAAGTCTGTCCAAGGAGCAGCTGCAAGTTACCGTAAGATAAGTATAAAGTTCATGTATCCTCTAGAATTTTATAGTCCACAGGATGCTGAGACCTGCCACAGGGTTTGGAAAACCTCTATGTACAACATTTACCTTAAACAGTGATTGCAAGCTTCATGAAAATCACAAGGCTATTGACACTTGGATTCTCAAGATTGGATTGGACATTCCCTTAGCTTTGTTGGTGTTCTTGGGAGACCATCAACAATGGGAGCGAAGGGTATCTCTGACTCTTTTGTGTGAACTGAGGATCATTTTCTTGCTAATGGATTGTCACATCCAGCAATGATTATGAACGTGTGTCCAGTCTTACTGTATCTGGTTAGATCATGTTAGGTCAGAGACACGTTCTCTCTCTCTTAAGGGAAAAGTAGGAGTGGATGTGTATCTGGGGGAGAGAGAAGGTAGACTGGGAGTTGGGGAGGGAGGAAAAACTGTCACTGTGTAATGCATGACAGAAGAATAAAAGTTAAAAAAATGTGCCTCAGGAGGAAATGCAAACGCATATTAACAAGATTAATATATTGTGCAAAAGTAAAAATTTGAATGAATTAAGAAAAATCAATGTAAACCATAGTATAGAAGTAGTTTCCATATAGCCATGTTTTGAAACCATTGCAAGGTCTGAGAGAATAAGGCTCCTGACCTCATTAGTAAATCAACTTTGGAAATACAGAGGAGAAGACACAAGTAAAGGCTGATATTGTTATAAATTTCATGAGTATCTTCTTTCAGAACTGTAAGCTGCTGGTGGTGTTGGATTCAGGACACATAAACAGAATGAAACTTAAGAGCTCAGAGGCCCTCTGGGACCCCTCACTGTGAGGGAGATGAGCACATCCTAAGATTGCACCAGGAAGTCAGAAGAGAATCCTCTTCACAAGGTAATTGTGTGTGTCAGTCATTCTTTTATAATTTGAAAACAAAAGGACTGTAAGATTCCAACCACTTGCCTTATTTTTCCTCAGACAGCCTTAAGAATTTGTTTACCTTGGCTAACTTTTTTGCTGATATATCCCTTTCTCTAGTTCTCTGATTTGGTTAATGGTCTAAGCACAAAGACTTTTCTTTTCTTTTTTGGAGAAAAGTATTCTCTGTGTAACCTTGGCTCTCCTAGAACTCACTCTGTAGACCACACTGGCCTTGATCTCAGAGATCCATTTGTATCTGCCTCCTGAGTGCTGGAATTAAAGGTTGAGCTATTATGCAAATGTACAATGTTTTCTTTATCTATTCTTTGGTTGAGGGACATCTAGGTTGTTTCCAGTATCTGGTTACTAAAAATAAAGCAGGTATGAACATAGTTGAGCACATGTCCTTGTGATATGGTGGAAAATATTTGGATATATCCCCAGGAGTGGTATAGCTGGGTTTGGAGTCAGATATATTCTTAGTATTCTGAGAAAATACTATGTTGATTTCCACAGTGGATGTACAAGTTTGACCTCCCACCAGCAATAAAGGGATTTTCCCCATTGTTCCACATTTTCATTAGTATGTACTGTCATTTTAGTTTTTTTATCTTAGCCATTCCAACCTGTATAATGTGGAATGTTAGTGTTGTTTTGATTTGCATTTCCCTTATTACTAAGGATATTGAACATTTCTTAAGTGCTTCTGAGCCATCAGAGACTCCTCTGTTGAGAATTCTTTGTTTAGCTCTGTACCCGATTTTCAGTTGGGTTATTCCATTTGTTGGTGTCTAATTTTGAGTTCTTTATATCGTTTGGAGATTAGCCCTCAGATATTAAAATCAAGATCATCATGAAATTTGCAGGAAAATGGATGGAACTAGAAAAGATCATTTTGAGTGATGTAACCCAGACAAGAATGACACATGTGGTAGGTACTCACTTACAAGTGGTATAAGTGGGTATTAGCCATAAGTATAAGATAACAATTCTACAATCCACAGACCCACAGAATCAAGTAAGTAACAAGGAGGGCCCAAGTGGGGATGCTTGGATATCACTCTAAAGGGGAAATAAAATAGTCATTGGAGGTGAATGGATAAAGGAAACTGGGTAGGAAAGTGGGTAAAAAGGGGAGCACGATGGGAATTGGGAATAGAGAGAGTTGGGGAGAGAAGGTCTGGGGGAGGAAATGGAATCAGAGGTGGGAGCATCTCTGTGACATGCCAGAGACCTGGGATAAGGGAGGTCCAAAGAAGTCTATGGCAACTATTCTAGTTGAGACTCCTAGCATGGGGTATACAGAGCCTGAAGGCCACCTCCTGTAGCTAGGTGGAAGGATAATACCTTTGACCCAAAAATTGTTTTGCCTATAAAATGTGTCGAGACAAAGATGGAGCAAAGAATGGGGGAATAGCCAACCAAAGACTGGTGCCACTTGATGCCCATTCCATGGGAGAGAATTAATCCCTGACACTATCAATGATACTATGCTGTGCTTGTAGACAGGAGCCTAGTATTGCTCCTCTGAGAGGCTCCACCCATCAGACAATAGAAACAGATGCAGAGACACATTAAACAGAGAACATTAAACACATTAAACAGCTGAACATTAAACAGAGCTCAGGGAGTCATATGGAAAAGTGGGGAGAACAATTGAAGGAGCTAGAGTGGTCAATGACTCTGTAAGAAAACCTACAGAGTCAACTAATCCTGGCACATCGTGGCTCACAGAGTCACAAGCTGGTCCTAGGCTTCCTGCAGAGATGTAGCAGATATGCAGCTTGGTCTTCATGTGGGTCCCCCAACAACTGGAACAGGGGCTGTCTCCCCCACTGGGGCCTGCCTTTGCATCCCCTAACTGGCTGTCTTGTCTTGTCTCAGTGGGAGAGGATGTGCCATCCTACAGTGAATTAATGTGCCAGGATGGGTTGATACCCATGGGGGTCCTCCCTCTGAGGAGGAGAGGGATAATGAGGGGAAAGCAGTGGGAATGAGAGGGGAAGGGGGCTGCAATCAGGATGTAAAGTGAATAAATAAATAAAATTTACAAGAAAGATAAAAATAAAAATAAAAGCTGCACCAATCACCTCTGGCTGGCAAAGAGCCTTCTTTACTATATAACATCTCTTCCCCAAAGCTCTTTTTTTCTTTCTTTCTTTCTTTCTTTCCTTCTTCTTTCTTTCTTTCTTTCTTTCTTTCTTTCTTTCTTTCTTTCTTTCTTTCTTTCTTTTCTTTCTTCCTCCCTCCCTCCCTCCCTCCCTCCCTCCCTTCCTTCCCTCCTTCTTTCTTTCTTTCTTTCTTTTTTATTTTTTTGCCTATCTGAGATTTAAATATTTACAAATTCCCCCTTTATCTTTATAAAGCCAAACCATCCATCTCAAAAACCTCACTAGCATCCTAGCTCCTATTTCTGTTGGAGGATGGGAGATTAAAATCTTACAGATAGCTGGATGAATTGTTACTATTGCTTCCTCTTTGAAGACTTAGAAAGGTTGGTGTTCTTTTTGGGAAAGCTAGAGAGCAGACTTATATGCCCCACGATTGTACTTCCCCTTTCTCTATTTTTTCAAACTCTTAGGCTCAGCCCTAGGCATGTCCTCACTCAAATTGTCCTGGGCATTTTATTCATTATTTGCTGAGCTTTGTTGGCTAAGTGCTTATTCTTTGACAACAGGCTTACTAATTTCCCCCAAATTATAGCATCTTAAGTATTTGTGTAGATTCTATATAATGAAGCATGGAATTGTTCTTTATACTGTGAAAGCAAAGGAAGACCTCTGTGAATATTTACTAGAATGTAACACATTGATTCCAGTCAATATTTTCCAAAAGTTAGACTTAGAAGTAGAAAATGAATTTATGGGTGGTATATGGGGATTTGAACCTTTTTCTTTCTCACACATTAGTGGTCCATTTCTAAACATGGTTAAGTGGAAAAATGTACATACTTCTTCAAAAAGTCTTGGGTGTGAGCTGGAGATATGGTTGAGTAGTTAAGAACACTCTGTGCTCCTCAAGAGCACCAGGATTTCATTCTCATCACAGGCAGTTTTCATCCTTCTGTAACTTTAGTCCCAGGGGTTTCTGCCTTCCTCTGGCAGAGGTAAGCACATGGCACAGAGAAATGCATGCAGACAAAACACCTTTACACATCAAATATATCTAAAAATAATGTCTCTGGTTTGGAATTTTTTATACAAAGCAATTCACACTGATGGAAATTTTGATAAGCACCATTACTGAAGCTCATTCTGTATCATATTGAAGGATTTTGTAAATAATGTAATTGCATCCTTTTTAGGACGGCATTCAATCAAGATTTGATTTTTGTTAGCATCCAAAGTCTTTATGCTTTCTGTGAAGTAAATAGTGTTTTGTTATCTCCTAACTATTTGAAATCGCAGTGTCTCCAAGGCTTTCTCTGAAATCCTGATAGAAGTAAGAGCAAACCACTGGGGATATCAATGAGAAGTATGGTTGACTGGCTAGAACTGCAGACATATAGAGAGAGGGGTTGGAATCTTGTAGATCCAGAGGCTTTTCACTTCATCTTGGGCTAAACTTACTGCTATAATCCATTTCTTCAACACTTTTGTGTCTGGATTAAGATCATGTTACAAACAGAAAAAAACAATTTTGGAGTATATTTCTTAGCAGACTGTTAACTTCCACCAACCCCAAAGCTAAGAATGTCACAAGAGAACACATGCAGCCTAAAGCAATGCTTTCCTCATCATACTTTAATTATCTCTTCAATATGCCAATAAACATTTTTAAACTTGCATCGATTTATGAACTGTTTTGTTTTGGGCTCCTAAATGATATTTAGGGTAACCTGAATCTGTGTTCGCAGGCCATAGCCACTCAAATTTGGTTATAGGATAAACCCTTATTTCCTTTAAGGTGAAGGCTGTGTATTTGTATGGACAGTCCACAGACAGTGGTAAGATTTACAGGTGAGACATGCTTTTTATTCCGGCCCCAATTTGAATCTAAAATCTTATGTGCTCCTAACGTCTGCTTTCAGATATTTCTCATGACAAATAAGCCGGGCTAACACATGGAGTAGCCATCTCCATGGAGTAGCCATGGAGTAGTAGCATGGAGTAGACTGGCCGCCACTGGTTATAACAGAGAACCTCCCGGAATGGTTTGCTTTGGAATTCCTGCAGTCGGTGGTGACATAAGAAAGGGATTCCTTGAGCTTTCTGTCAGGATATCACAGTAGGTAGATGATGACAGGATCTGGCTTGCTTCCATGTATGTGGACCTATCTGCATTGCCCACGTGGCACGCTGGGGTTGGCTACCCAGAGGCTATTTAAGCTGTGGGCTGGCTTTCCCCAGGGTCAGATGATTGTTCAAGGTTCCTGAATAAACTGCATTGAAAAAAAAAAAAGTTTAGAATCTGATAGTCCATTATAGCTCATCAACTGTTCACTTTTTTCTAAAGGAGTTCAGTTTTTCGTATATTTAGTTTTTGCTTTGTAGAGACATTAATATTTTGGCTACAGCATAGTCCTTTTTGTTCCTAATCACCATTTATTATGGAAATGTGCAATGTTCAAGTAACTATTAATTTTAAATCAACACTAAATCCTACTGGAAAGGACTTGTTAGAATTAGCTATAAGATGTCTTATATAATTCAATTGTTCTATAAACTGTTTAAGGGGCTAATCTGAGTAAACACATTACAGCCCTTGGTGGTTTCGGTTATACATCTGAGAACTGTGAATGTCAGTTCAGTTAATGTTGGTCAAAGAATTTTTCCTCTTAACACATTTCAGACTAACTTTGTTATTTTTCACCTTTTTAACTTAGTTCATGGCTGGAAACTTCATGAGGTATCACTAAAAGTATTGCAGTTTTTATTATATCTTAATAGAAATCAAGTGTTGGGTGAATCAAGTAAAACTCACAAGAACGTCTAATTAAAAGTGACAGATTGAGCAGATTGTGCGTGTGTCCTTGCGTATCTATCTACCTCTATGTATGTGAGTGTGAATATGTGTTTGAAGTAACAACAAACAGCGAAAAGGCTATATGTCTGGAAAAGAGTAAGGAAGGATGTGCATGTATATGGCAGGGCTTGCAGGTAGGAAGGAAAGGCACAGAGTGATTAAATTATAGTTTCAAAGAACAAAAGTAATTTAAAAAAAAGAAAAGATGAGTCTCAAGCCAGTTCTCAGTTTCCAGTGTCCTAATGGAGGCGTGTCGACCAGCGGGTCCATGCTGAAGTGTTCCGCTTACGGTTGGTGTGCTCAGACATTGACAGTGGAAGCTGAAGCTTTGGCTCTCTCATTGTCCAGATCAGCTTTCTTCTTCAGCCTTTTGAAACTGAAATTAGTAAGTTTTAATTTTGTATCGAACATCTTAACTTAATATTATAAAAATTACCTTTAATGAAATTCATATACTCTAAATGCTTTGTTAAATTTAAGGGAATCTGTGCCTGTGTTGTTTTACCCTAGAAAGGTGAGAGGGGGCTTTCTCTGACATGGATTCTGTTGCCTGCTTTCTTATCACTCCCCCATGACAGGGATGCCTCAACAGGCCACAAGGGAAGAGGTGGTGCTCAATCCTAATGCAGTCAGGTGCAATTGAATTTATTATTCAATTTATAAATTGAATAAATAAATTAGTTAAAAAAGAAAAAATCTTATTCTCTATCCACATATAGGTGTAGCTCTCTCAGCTCATTGAACAGCAGGAAGGAAAGCATTATGGATTGTGTCAGGTAGAAAGCATTACAACAGATTTACAAGATGTGCAAACTGCAGATATGAACTGACCACGGGTTCCTGTCATCAACTCATTTCCTGCCATCAATACATTTCCAACATATTACCTACACTTGAAGTTTAGGACATTTTGTAGAAAATAGGCCAAAGGTTATTAACAAAGAGGAGCAGGATATCTGGTCAAAGAAAAGATACCCCAACAATTGAGAGAGAGAAAAACAAAGACACAGAGAAAGAAACAAAGAATATATAATTGATGGACTGGAGCTCCACAAGGAGAGCAACAGAACCTAAAAATATGAGCACAGAGGTCTTTTCTGAGACTGATACTCCAACCAAGGACCATTCATGGAGATAACCTAGAACCCCTGCACAGATGTAGCCTATGGCAGTTCAGTATCCAAGTAGGTCCACTAGTAATGGGAACAGGGACTATCTCTGATATGAACTGATTGGCCTGCTCTTTGATCCCCTGAGTGAGGAGCAGCCCTTACCAGGCCACATTCCTGATGAGATCTGATAGGCTAGGATCAAAGGGAAGGGGAGGAGGACCTTCCTTATCAGTGGACTAGGGGAGAGATATGAAAGGAGCTGAGAGAGGGAGAGCAGGACTGGGAGGGGACAAAGGAGAGTGCTACACCTGGGATACAAAGTGAATAAATTATAATAAATAAAAAATTAATTAATTAAAATTTAAAAATTGATGTTCAAAGGAAAAGTTCATTGGGAGAGTGGAAGCTAAATGTGACAAAGATACACTGTATGAAATTCTCAAAGAATTAATAAAATACTATATTGATCACAAATGATATATTTTAAAAAGCCAAAAGTTGAAATAATAAAATTTTAGTACACAAGGAGAATAATAATAATAAATGAATACACACCTGTCAAAAAACCCTGTGAAACAAAACTTGTTGTTAATTACATGTGTGTACAAATAAAAACATTTTAGCTGTTATATTGACTTTTCCATAGCCCAAATGTTATACATGAAGGAATAGGCAAACTAAGAAAAAAAAAATCAAACATCACTTGTCCACTAACTTATGATTTTTTCTACTTGTCAATTGCAGAATGTACATATTGAAAAAGAGTGTAACACTTAGCACTCTCCAGGTTACCTTAAGCTTACCACAAAACCACAGGGAAGTTAATTCAAAAAATCAATCCCAGAAGGACGCTTAGGGAATTTGGCAATATCCGAAATTAGACAACACTCTATAAATCACAGGTGAAAAGATCACACAGAAGATAATAGAAAAGGTCTTCAGAGGATGAAGATGAACACAGTAAAAATGTGTCCTGAATTAATGAGGGGTTTCAGTTTAAATATGTAGCTATTAAAGTCTATTTTGAAGGAAAGACATAATAAAAATCTGTAACCTATGATCGCACATCAAACAGATTAAAAAATGAAAGCTATTTAAACCCAAACTAAAGATCAGATTTGAGGTCACTAAAATAAAATCAGAAAATAATTCTGATATTTTTGTTAAACAAAATACATCATATTAATTATTTAGGTAGGCTCTGTGAGGGGAAAATACATGTTACCAAAAGCATGTGGGAAAGGGGGGACTGTTTTATGTTGCCACAAGAATTTTCAAAGGTCATGAGGGAATTAAGGACAACTTTGTGTGGAATCCTATTTGATGGTCTTGGAAGCCTTAGAAAGTTTCCATAACTTTAACAACTCAAGAAAATAGACAAACATTGAGTTAGAATAAAATAATTTCCTATATAGGAAAAAAAAAACCTACACGAGTAATTCTGCCAGAAATTTGAAGGAATAACAATGCCATCCAATGCACTCATTCTATATTAGGAGAGGAGGGTTATTATTTTTCATATCGTACTTTGCCTCCACCATAACCTGAAAGGGACAGTTAAGTGTTCCTACCCATTTCAATACTTCTCATCTGTGAAAACAGGGAGAATAGTATATGTTAACATTAATGATTTATTAACTGGACAACTATTATTGTTTTCCTGATTGCTTCATCTATAAAATTGAAGTATAAATATTTAATAGCAATGTCTAAGATAAATAGTTTATATTTCCTAAGGGTTATTCATTTTGGTTATTCATTATTCTAGAAATGTACCTGAGAAAATTTAACAATAGCTGCATAAAATATTCATTTGGAGATTAGTTTTTAATGTTGTCTATGGAACATGAAGTCTCCACAATTAGACTTAAGAAATGAGGTAAATAAAGAGCTCATGTGTTAATAAAGAAGATGTAACACAGACAGTGGGAAGCAAGGTGACAGCAGAAATGGAATATGGGCCTTGGTGCTTCTAACCGTTGCCAAAATGGGTTCTTTCATTTGCATTACCAGTTTCTTTTCAAATTCTATAGTTTATAAGCTTCCTATTGCCCACATCTAAAGGAACCTGAGGCTAGGAGAGAAAATATATGTGTGTGTGTGTGTGTGTGTGTGTGTGTGTGTGTGTGTGTATTTTATAGTGAAAGAGGAGCTTTCTCAAAAGACAGTTAAAAAGTAAGTAGATAACTGTCCAGAAAGTAAGCAAATGTTTAGGCCTTGCACCCATACAAAGGTAGAGTGTGCATCTAAAGCTGAACCTGAGTTCTCGCTTAGCTCTCCGCTGCCAGTCCACCCAGATGAACAAAAGGCTCAGGAAACAAACAGTTCAAGCAGTCAAAAGCTAAATTCCATTTCATACCCTTTTCTTGGACAATTTTGGTAGGAAATGTATCATAATTCACTGATTTCAATAGTACATATCAAAATGTGAATGAAAGTTAATTCAATAATTTAATGAAACAGGAACAAACATATCCTACTGAAGTTCACCCATGCTTCTCCCCACTTCTCTTCTGAATTATAGACAGAAAATATAAATATAAATACAACAGAAACCTCACTTTTTAGAAAATAAAATCAGTTTGGTTAACAGTATATCCACATTCAGGTTTGAAGACAGATGGGGAAATTTTTACTCCCTCATATCTTTGATGAAAGAAACACATCTGCAATTACACAAAACTCAGCAAAATGAATTGCTCCTTCATAGCAGATATGTTCAGGCAAGTTAGAAATCCATATACTTGAAAATAATCTTTAATTTTGTTGCAGGTTAAATCAGACACATATATGCTTATCATGAGTGACTCTTTTATTTCTTCTAGAGAGAACTGTGAGAGTGCAGAGGAAAGTTTAAATACTCCCCATGCCAAACATGGCCTTCAAGTCATTCTTCACAATGCAATCAGCCTCTTGTGTCAGGACAGATTTCAAGGCGACTCAGCCTGACCTGAACAATAACAACTGAAAGTTAATTTGAGGTGAAATTAACTGTTTATTTTTAGAAGACACAATTAATGTCACAGACATGCATATCAATTACTTTCCAGAGATGATCAGAACTCTGTATTTCTTCGTAAAGTACTATATTGTTTATGCATATGGAAATAAAGTGCTTATATTTACTGGTCAAAGTAAACTTTCTCTTATATGAATGTATTTTGTTTATAATTAAGCAAGTTTCCACTCTGAAGTAAAAACTGGAATAAAAATATCAAGTAAATTCATTTAAGCTTAAAAAGTATTCATATCTCTACTTGATTGTTTTTAAATGTTTTCACATCTGTGTTATTTGTGTTTTTGTGAAATTTTTTAACTTGCTTTCTTATTTTCCTTAATATTATGTACTTTTCCTCCTGCACAAATTTGAATTACTATTTTAGTAAATGTGATTTAGATTTTTAAATTATATGTATATGTGTCTAATTGTTATTTATCTATTAACAAAGCTTGAAAATATTTTCACTATGTATATATTAATTTTTCTTATTGCAAATTAGCAGGACAATTGTTACAAGTTATAATAAATGAAGTTAATGATAGTTTATTCTGTGTCGGGGTGGGGTGGTTTGTATATGTTGTTACTCTGCCTTTTCAGTTAAATAGCCTTATGTTTCTTTTTGCCTTCTCCATAGCCTGAACCACTGACTTTAGCTCTGAATCCCCAGCAAAGTTAAGATAGTTTACATGTAGGAGGCTGTCAAGGCCTATGGACCCATGGGAGCCGAGTCTTCATATTAACTATGCCAGATGTTGTTGAAATTTGTAGTGAAGTGAAACAAAATGTTTCTAACAATGATGTATGGTAACATTCTTTTCCTAGTATCATTATAAATAAATTAAAGGCCTGGTCACATTTAGGACTTATAACCAGACACCTGCTTGCCTTGCCAAAACTTAACTTTTCCATTGTTTCCCACAGGTATAAGAAGTAAAGCAGGTGTAGATCAGTGTGACACTCGCTCCTGGAAGACTGGAGCCCTGCAGTGACCAACAGGTAATTACTTTTCCCCATGTGTGGCTTCATTTAAAGGTAATGAACACCAAAGGAGAAGACAAAATAAACATCATTAACTTTTAAAGGTATTCTGTTCTCTTCTCTGGACTTATTTCTGTTTTTAACAAACATTATTAGCCCTTCCTTTTCAGCAAAGTTCCGGTTCTTATGTGAGTGACCGGGGCCATCCTGTAGGCAGAACCTAGGTTTTGTTTATACACGCACCAAGCATCTGTCCGTTATTTTTCATGGAAAAATATGTGTGAAACTAAATGATGTGACCGAAATTGTTGAGTAGGCTAGTCCTCTGCTATTTGAATTATTTTCCCATATTATTTAATTTAATATATTATATATAAAAATATTTAATATATTACAAAATTACAGCTATTATTTTCTAAGCTAATCATAAATATAATTTTGAGTGTAAACACACTTACATGATGTGTTGTTCAGCTTTTGAAGATACTAATGTATATTGTAAATAATCAGTCTATAAATTTTTGTATTTTTTTGTTTTTTTAATATTAGTTACAGTTTATTTACTTTGTATCCCAGTTGTATCCAGTTCCCTCATTCCCTACCAATCCCACCCTCTCTCCCTCATTTCCTCCCTGCCCCTTTCCAAGTCCACTGATTGGGGGGACCTCCTCCCCTTTCATCTGACCCTGTTTTATCAGGTATCTTCAGGACTGGCTACAAAGTCCTCCTCTGTGGCCTAGCAGGGCTGCTCCCCCCTTGAGGGGGGGTGGGGAGGTCAAAGAAAGCCTGCCATTGAGTTCATACCAGAAATAGTCTCTGTTCCCCTTACTAGGGAAACCCACTTGGTTACTGAGCTACCACAGAGGGCCTCTGAAAGACTATCCCTAGCAGTATATCAAAGCATATACTAAAACTTATAACCAGACCTTTGGCAGAGTGCAGGGAATCATATGAAAGAAGGGGGAGTTAGTATAAGGTGGAGAGGATAGGAGTTCCACAAGGACCAAATATATCAGGGCACAGGGGTCTTATATGAGACTGTTTCTCCAACCAAGGACCATGTATGCATATAACCTAGAACCCCTGCTCCGATGTAACCAACCCACTCTTAAACTACTCTGATCAAAAAATTTGTCCTGCTTACAAGAAGTGAAAGGATTAAGATTAGAGCAGAGATCAAGGGAATGGCAAATCAATGACCGGCCCAACTTGAAACCCACCCCATTGGAGAGAGCCAACCCCTTACACTATTAATGATACTCTGCTATACTTGCAGACAGGAGGTTGGCATAAATGTTTGCTGGGAGGCTTATTCCATCAGCTGACGGAAACATACTGAGACTCTCAGCTAAACAATGAGCAGAGCTCAGGGAGTCTTACAGAAGAGTGGGAAGAAGAATTGAGGGAGCTGCGGGGGTCAAGGACACCACAGAGGGACCTACAGAGTGAACTCACCTGTGCATGACGGCTCACAGAGATTGAACCACCAACTGAAGAGCATGCACGGTCTGCCCCTACACCCCCCACACATATGTAACAGATGTGCAACTTGGTAAATAATATGGGTCTCTAACAATGGGAGTAGAGTCTTTCTCTGATTCTGTTCCCTGCCAGCGAATCTCTTTTTCCTAGTTGTCCTGCCTTATTAGGCCTCAGTAGGAGATGATGGGCTTAGTTCTACTCCAACTTGTAGTGCCAGGGTGGGTTGGTACCCCTTCAGGGGCTGCCCTTCCCCTTGAGGGAAGGTGGAAGAAGGAGACAGGAGAACAGGAATACACATGAGGATAAGGCTGGAGAGGAGAGAGCAGGCTGGGATCAGTCTGTAAAGTAATTAAGATACTTGAAGATACCTGATAAACTAGGGTCAGATGAAAGCGGAGGAGGTCCTCCCCAATCAGTGGACTTGGAAAGGGGCAAGGAGGAGATGAGGGAGGGAATGAGGTAGTGGGATACACCTGGGATACAGAGTTAATAAAATGTAACTAATAATAAAAATAAAATAAAATAAAATAAAATAAAACAAAAAAGAGTGGGTTGTTGTCCTCCCTTCATGGGCCACCTGGCTACCTCGGCCTCTTAACCTGTGCTTGGAGTCTCAACGAGGCTCATGCTCATAGACTATCTCTAGAAACCTCCTCTGTCCCAGAGATTCCTCCCACAACTGAGGGTCCTCTCTCTTCCTCCGCTCATAAGCAATCCTTACCACTGTTACCCTTCCAACTCCCTCTCCTACCCAGTACCTTCACTTCTCTAGTTCAGATGTCTTTTATTTCCTCTTCTAAAAGAGATTCAAGCGTCCTCCCTTGGGTCCTGCTTGGTGTCTTTGGGTCTGTGAATTTAACCATGCTTATCCTGTATTTTATGGCTAATATCCATTTATATGTGAGCATATACCATGTGTGTATTTCCAGGTCTAGGTTATCTCACTCAGGATGATCTTTTCTAGTTCCATCCATTTGCCTGCAAATTACATGTTTTTGGTGCTTTTAGCCAGAAACTGGAAACAAGCAAGCTGTCCCTAAAGCAAAGAATGAAGAAACATGGTACAATTACACAATGCCATACTATGCAAATATAAAAAAAAAAAACATCATTTGTATATTTTACCTGTTGTGATCTAGTGTCATATTCAGAAGGTCTTTTTCCAAGCCTGTAATTTCATGTACATTTGGCTCTTTATCTTCTATCAGACCCAGAGTTCTCGGTCTTATGTTCAAGGTAATCTATATTAAGTTGAGTTTGTGCAGGATGAGAGTAAAGAATCAAATTTCGTTTTTCTAAATGTTGCTATCTAGTTTGACCACCATCATGTGTTGATGATGCTATTGCCTTCCTCACCCGTGTGTATTTTAATTTGTTTTTAACATAATTAAATTTTGATCTCTGTAAAAAAATCAGGTATCTGTAGTATGGGATTGTTTGGGCAACCTCAACCCAAACTATTGATTAGTGCGTGTTTCTATGACATAATCATATTTTTATTTCTATAGCCCCTATTAAAACTGAAAATCTGGAATGACAGTTACTTATTATTATTATTATTATTATTATTATTATTATTATTTATGTTTGTTTTAGATAATGTGTTCTTTCTGGGTTTTATATAGAATTTAAGTTTAGCTTTTGATATCTCTGAAGAATGTCATTGATATTTGTATGTTTGTTTGTTTGTTCTTTTGAGACAGGGTTTTCCAGTGTAGCCTTGGCTCTGTGACCTTGACCTCACAAAGATCCATGTGCCTCTGCCTCAGGAGCACTGGGTTTAAAGATGTGTGCCACCATTGTGTGGCATCATTGAAATTTTTATGAGGATTTCTCTTTTCAGTTTACAAACTAGTTTTTTATGAAATGACTGTTTTCATAATTTCAATTGTAGCAATATATGAGCATGAGAGCTTTCTCAATCTTCTGAAACCTTCTTCATTTCTTTGTTCAAAGTCATAAATTTTCATTGTACAATTTTCTTCTTCTTTGCCTATATTTATTATAAGATGGGTTTTTGTCCTTAAAGAATATATTTTACACAAAATATTTCTTAGTATAGTTGTCATTTGTGTCTAGGAAAGCTACTCATTTTGTATGCTCATTTTGTATTATGCTGCTTGGGTAAAAGTCGAGGTTTTCTGATAGAAACTTAAGACTTCTTAAGTATGGAATCATCATCTGGAGATATAGGTATTTTGACATCTTCCCTTCCCATTTGTATTCCCTTTATCTTCTCCACTTGTCCTATTGCTGTAATTAAGACTTCAGCACTATATAGAGAGCAGAAGAGAGAGTGGACATCCTCTCTTTGTTCCTAAATTTAGTAGAGCTATTTAGTGTTTTGTCCCATTAGCAAGATGTTACTGTGTGATTGCAACCTATTGATTTTACGTACAGATATATTACTTTTACTTCTTTATTCTCCAAATCTTTGTCATGAAGGGATGTTGGATTTTTGTCAAGTCCTTTCTACATCTAAATAGATGATCATGTAGAATAGAATCTGTCCTTGAATCTGTTTGTGGATTGTGATATTAATTTATGTTGAACCATCCCTGTATCTCTTTCCAGGCAGCAGGAAGGGATCTGATGAATCCAAAGTGAGGCGGAGTCTCCTGGATATGAGGGGAAATTGGCTATGCCTGGTAAGCATCCATGGGGCTTTACAGTGATATGGACAGCCTGACCTGGGGTGAGTGGTGTACAGGCAGCCTATCTGGATGCTACTGTCATTGGACCTGCTGGAGACTCCATAGTGGATAATAGGCTGGGATATGAGAAGTCTTAAAGGAACAGTGAGGAGTTCTAAAAAATAATAATCTTAGACAATCATAAATGCTTTAAAATTTATTTTGAATATTGTAATATGAATTAATAAGAAAGAAAACAATTAATATTTTAAACGTCTTAATTTCTCAAAAACAGGAAAATGTTAAAAGTAATTTGACAGTTAAGAGGTCACAAAATGCATGTGCCAAAGAAAAACAACAGCATATAAGAATTCTTATCTCTGATGTCCATCCCCTTTGCCTTTCTGGATAGGAATTGAGCATTTTAGCAAGAGTCCTCGCTCTTGATTAGTTTCTTTAGGTGTACAGATTTTAGTAGGTTTATCCTATATTATATGTCTATATGAGTGAGTATATACCGTGTGCATCTTTCTGCTTCGGGGATAGCTCATGCAGTATGATCTTTTCCAGATCCCACCATTTACCTGTAAATTTCATGATTTCCTTGTTTTTTACTGCTGAGTAATATTCCATTGTGTAGATATACCACAATTTGTACATCCATTCCTCCACTGAGGGGCATCTGGGTTCTTTCCAACTTCTGGCTATTACAAATAAGGCTGCTACAAACATGGTTGAGCAAATGCCCTTATTGTGTACTTGAGACTCTTTTGGGTATATGCCTAGGAGTGGTATAGCTGGATCTTGAAGAAGGGCTATTCCTAGTTGTCTGAGAAAGCACCAGATTGATTTTCAGAGTGGCTGTACATTCCCACCAGCAGTGGAAGAGAGCTCCCTTTTCTCCACAACCTCTCCAGCATGTGTTGTCTCTTGAGTTTTTGATCTTAGCCATTCTGATGGGTGTAAGGTGAAATCTTAAGGTTGTTTTGATTTGCATTTCCCCGATGGCTAACGAGGTTGAGCATTTCTTTAAGTGTTTCTCGGCCATTCGATATTCCTCTATTGAGAATTCTCTGTTTAGCTCTGTACTCCAGTTTTTTAATTGGAAAAGAGGGAACAAGTCAGGAGCCTGACAGGGTGGACCTCTGAAAGGCTCTGCCCTGCAGACTATCAATGCAGATGCTGAGACTTATGGGCAACTTTTGGGCAGAGTGCAGGAAATCTTATAAAATAAGTGGGAAACAGTAAGATCTGGAGAGGACAGGAACACCACAAGGAGAGCAACAGAACCAAAAAATCTGAGCACAGGGGTTTTTCCTGAGACTGATACTCCAACCAAGGACTATGCATAGCGATAACCTAAGACCCCTGCACAGATGCAGCTCATGGCAGTTCAGTATCCAAGTGGGTTCCATTGTAATAGGAACAGGGACTGTCTCTGACATAAACTGATTGGCCTGCTCTTTGATCACCTCCCCCTGAGGGTGAAGCAGCATTACCAGGCCACAGAAGAAGACAATGCAGCCACTCCTAATGAGACCTAATTGACTAGGATCAGAAGGAAGGAAAAGAAGACCTCACCTATCAGTGGACTTGGGGAGGGGCATGCATGCAGAGGGTGGAGGAAGGGAGGGATTGGGATGGGAAGAGGGAGGGAACCACAGGGCGATACAAAGTGAATAAAGTGTAATTAATAAATAATTAAATAAAAGAATTCTTATCTCAATTTATGTTTCAAATAGTTTTCAGCTTGAAACCATAATTTTTCTCACAGAGTTGGCTGTATATACACCATTTTATTTTACTTCTTCACATAAGTGTAATTGCATTTCATATAATTTTCATTTAATTTGAATTTGAATTATAAAAATAAAAGGGAAAAATTTCATCATGTATTTAGGTTTAAAAATATTCCATTCTCTCTCTTACATTCTCTCTTCTCTCTTTGATAGGGGAAGACTGAAAAAAGCTGGAAATGAAAGAACATAAAGATCCCCAGATACTTACATGAAAATATGTCCATTGATGAAAAAAGTCTCATTTTGTTGAATTAGAAAAAAAAATAAATTGAACAATAAAGTTTCTGTGGAGATAAACTACTACAATTTAACATGCTTGTTAGTTAATATTACTAACAGGGTTTAATATATGATTATCCTTTGAATGCTAATGAGGGTTCCTCGAATATTTCATTCCAACTATCTTTTTTTTTTTAATTTTTCATCAATTACACTTTATTCATTCTGCATCCCCCCATAAGCCCCTCCCTCCTCCCCTCCCAATCCCACCCTCCCTCCTCCCTCTGCTTGCATGCCACTCCCCAAGTCCACTAATAGGGGAGGTTCTCCTCTCCTTTCTGATCTTAGTCTGTCAGTTCACATCAAAAGTGGCTGTATTGTCCTCTACTATGGCCTGGTAAGGCTGCTCCCCCCAGGGAGAGGTGATCAAAGAGCAGGCCAATCAGATTATGTCAGAGGCAGTCCCTCTTCACATTACTATGTAACCCAATTGGACCAACTATCTTTTTAAATCCAATTATTTAATACAATGTTTGCAAGAGTTACATAACAATTGAGTTATAAAGTGTTCATGTGTGAAAGCATAAGTAACTTTTAAAAAGCCTCAGTATAGCCTTCAATACTCTCATGAGTAGAGTCTTTCAGAGGGCTCCTGTTGAAGGTTCCTGTCCTGTTACTGTCTTTCTGTCTTTTCCTACTTCCCGAAGTCTACCCTGTATGCCCTTGTGAGTGAGGTTTCAGCCTCTTCCCTAGGGTCCTCCTTTTTGTTTAGCTTCTTTAGAACTATAGTTTTTCTTATGTTTATCATATATTAAATGGCCATTATACACTTTTAAGTGAGTATGTACTATCTGTGTATCTGTGTCTTCCTGCTTCTGGGACACCTCACTCAGTATCTTTTTTAGCTCCATCCAATTGTCTACAAATTTTATGATTTCTTTTATTTTTTCTTTCTTTTTTTTTTTTTTTTTTTTTTTTTTTTGCAGTAGAGTAGTATTCTATTGTGTATATGTACCACAATTTCTGCATCCATTCTTTACTAGGGGGATATCTAGCTTGTTTCCAGATTCTGTCTATTATGAATAAAGCTGCTATGAACATAGTTGAGCAAATGTCCTGGTTGTATGGTGGAGCATCTTTTGGGTGCATGCCCAGAAGTGGTAGAGCTGCATCTTGAGGCAGCACTATTCCTTATTTTCTGAGAAAGCTCCAGATTGATTTCCAAAGTGGTTGTACAAGGTTATGTTCCCACCAGCAATGGAGGAGGCTTCCCCTTTCTCCACAACCTCTCCAGCAGGTAACATCCCTTGAGTTGTTGATCTAAGCCCATTCTGTTGGGTGTGATGTAGAACTAGCCAAACTTTGGGCAGAGTGCAGGAAACCTTAAGGAAGAAGAAGGAAATAGAAATACCTGGAGGCTACAGTAACTCCACTAGGAGACCAACAGAACCCAAAACCCTAGGCCTAGAGAGGCATGCAGAGACTGATACTACAACAAAGGACCATGAATGGAGTGGACCTAGACCTCCTGCTCAGTTTCCAAGTGAGTTACCTATTATGGGTGACAGGAGCTGTCTCTGACATGAACTCAGTGGCTGGCTCTTTGACCTCCTCACCTCCCAGCCCGAGGGAGGAGCAGCCCTGCTAGGCCACATAGGAGGACTCTGCAGCCTGGCCTGAAGATACCTGATAAACCAGTATCAGATGAAAGGGGAGGAGGTCCTTCCTTATCAGTGGACTTGGAAAGGGGCAGGGAGGAGATGAGGGAGGGAGGGTGGGATTGGAAGGGAAAGAGGGACCAGGATACAGCAGGGATACAAAGTTAAAAAACTGTAACTAATATTAAAAAAAAAAAAAATAAATTGGAAAAACAAAGAAAAAAGTAGATAGACTTCAGTTTCCAGTTGTAGAAAATTGAAAGAAATATACTGCCAAAGAGTATACATCCTATCTACAGAGGCTTTGATAGGAAATGTCCACACTCCCACCCATTCCTAGCCACGCACTTACCCGCTCATCTCACATAACATTAGAGAAAGTTTTCTATGTGTCCATGTTTTGCAAACATTACTTACACCCCTTTTCTTAGAAATCCATAATCAGAGGTGACCATGAATATAACACACAATGAACCCTTTTAAGACATGCTGATGAAATTCTATTGACATTAACCACAGGTGTAAACATCCATCTGCACAAAAATTTTGCTCCTAGTATAATTGAATCAGTGTTGCTCATAAGAGTGAAGTTAAGAGACAGACGTCAGAGTGTGCATTTAGGGGAGTAGGTCATTCTCTAACTGTTTCTATTATCAGTAACATACTGATATTCAGAGTTAATTTTGTTTGCTTACTGGAAAGTATTATTCAATTCACCGACTTTCTGTATTTATCTTCTGTAGGTCCAACATATAAATGTCATGTAATATTTGTATTTTTGTCATTAACTTATATAATTTAAATATGATATTACCAAATCTCAGCCAAGGTAGTTGCTTGTTAAAGATGTATTTGCAGCAAGACAGGAATAATAAAATCAATATTCATTTTAAATCTTAGTGATTATAGCTAATGTTGCATTTTATACTTAAAAATTACTGAATTTTTGTCATGACATTAATCTACTATTATTGTTATTTTTGTTATTTACAGTTTATTAAGTTGTATCCCCATTGTAGCCCACACCCTCATCTCCTGGCCCCACCCTCCTTGTCTCTTCCTCCCCTATTTCTTTCCCCTAGTCCAGTGATAGGGGAAGTCCTCTTCCTTACTGTCTGACCCTAGCCTATCAAGTCCCATTGCCTGGATCCTTCCTCTTCCTCTGTAGGCTGGCTAAGTCTCCCCACTGGGAAGAAGTGATCAAACAACAGACAAACAAGTTTATATTAGAGACTGTCTTTTCTGGAAATATTAACACTTTGCAAAGTATATTTGCTGGCTAGTATTAGCTGGCAACATGACAGATGCTAGAACATATGAACAAAGGAGTTTTCAGAAAGAAATACTCAGATCAAGTACACTGTAAGAAATTGCCTTGATCGTTAATTGTTGCAAAGAAGGTCCAGCCTGTTGTAGCTGACATCATTCCCTGGGTTGGAGGTCCTGAATACTAAAAAAGAAAAAAATGAAAAGAAAAAGAAAGAAACAAAGAACACCAACAGAGAGAAATCCAGCATGAAAGAATGCGTACTCTTATTCTCTTTCTGCTCTTCACAGTCTCTATCTGCCTCAAGCTTTAGCTGCTGTAATTTTTCATCTGTGAATCAGTAGAACCTGGAACTGTACCAAATAAAATCTTTTTTCTCTCACTTGCTTTGTGTTGGGTGTTTTATCAAAACAAGGGAAATGAAACCAGAACATTACATATTTATTTAAATATCACGTTATATAGCATAAATGTGTGCAATTATATCTGTCCATTAAATTAAGAATGACTCATACACACAAAATGTTTAGTGTACATTT
The DNA here is from genome assembly GCF_030254825.1 of Meriones unguiculatus. Classification (NCBI taxonomy): domain Eukaryota; kingdom Metazoa; phylum Chordata; class Mammalia; order Rodentia; family Muridae; genus Meriones; species Meriones unguiculatus. The sequence continues at coordinate 52,313,027 of NC_083363.1, forward strand.
GCAATCTCCAAGCTCCTGGTGACTTCATAATTTACATGTGAATCATTTTAAACTGACTTTCATTAACCTAAGAAAGCATGAGAAAAAAAAATAATACATAAAGCACGGCTAAAACAATAGTATCTGTATTTCTGTGATAAATAATGCATTGTACTCTTCAAAATATGAAGGATTCAATATGTAACACAAGAAATATTAACATTTGATATCAATTATTTCTTTCTCAATAAGTCCCTGAATACTAAAAATGCCATATTGCTAAAACTATATATGAGCAAGTAAATGGAAAACATTTGAGTTAATGTTTTACCTGCTAAAACATTAATGACAGATGTCTTCAAATGTGTAGCAATTAAGATTTAAAAAGATGAAATGGTAATTCTCCATTAAATGAATTTATAAGAGAAAGCAAAATGGGAAGAAAGAAAATTCAGCAAAATAAAAACACTTGAGCATGTTTTGAGCAAGAACAATAATGGTATTTTCTATGCAGGACACTGTGTTATGGGAACTTATAATTAGAAGGCAGATTTAAGTATATATATTTTAAGTGCTTCTGAAGGGAAAATGTCGAAAGCATGGCTAATGGAGCAGATAGCTTCTCAGACTTCACCAACCATTGTTTGGTCAGTGTTGTGCCTAATTCCACTGAGGACCAAAAGATGCTGTAATTAAAAACTCTGGTCTGGTCAGCTCATAGCCAAACTAAACATTTAAATTTTTTAAAAACTATTATCATTTATTCAATTTGTATCCCAGCTGTGTCCCTCTCCTTATCTCCTCCCAATCTCATCCTCCATCCCTCTTCTCCCCCATGTCCCTCCCCTAGTCCACTGATAGGTAAGTACTATGACTGTCATATACAGGTGACTGGACACTAATGTTTTGATAAGACCTTAAAAAGTCAACTGCAGATCAATTCATTACGTTTCTCGAAAGAACAGTTTAATCTCATTGCTTAAATGAATTTGGTAAAAATTTGGAAAATTGGCCAAAACAACCTAAGAACTGTAATATTGTTAGTTCACAGTAAGTTAGTAACCTAATGGAGAAACATTCATTTGATAATTATTGTTGATTTTGTATGTCATTTCTTCTCTGCAGTAGTTAAAGCAGTAAATACACTTGATTTCCCTACCAGTAGAGGCATGTGGTTACTGTGTAATTCAAATGCTGATTACCATCCCCCACCCCCCCCACCCCGTGCCACACCCAGCCCTCAAGTCTGGTTGCAGTCCTTGTTCTCAGATTCAACTGTCTCAGCGTTGTGTAAATGTCCTCAATTGTCCCCTTGTATTCCAATAAAGCAATTTACAGCCAATCCCTGATCAGGAGAGAGAATAGTGCTGGACTTTCTGCCAGCCCCGGAAGGAAGAATTAGAGGAAAAGTAAGGTTTAGGTGAGATCAGGACAGAATATGGATCAAGGAAATCTAGAAAGTGCAATTATCTCTGGGATGTAAACTGGGAGGAAGCCAAATTAGCCTAGAGGATTAAGACTAGAGCACATAGGAAGCTTAGTCTCCATGTGGGTTCCCTAGTAAGGGAAGCAGGAACTGTTTGATCACCTTTCCCTGGCCATGTGGCTTTTGTAGGCCACAGAGAAAGAGGATCCAGGCAGTCCTGAGGAGACCTGATAGGCTAGGGTCAGATAGTAGGAGAGAAGACCCTTCCCTATCAGTTGACTAGGGGAGGAACATAAGAGAAAACAGAGGGAGGTGGGATTGAGAGGAGAGGAGGGAGGAGGCCACAGCCAGGATACAAAGTATTGTAATAAATAATAATAATAAATTATTTAATTAAAAAAGAATAGAGTTAATAGTTGTTCAGTTCTTATGCTGTGAAGCTTGTCAAAATAATATACTATGCTCAATTATTTGTGTGATAGCCAGGTTAAAAACAAATAATGGAGAAACAAACACAGCTTTCTAAAAATAACTGTAACATACCAGTTTTGTGTTCACTTTCTTTGTTGTTGAATTGGACACTTATTCACTTAAAGTAGTCTTAGAATAGTCAATTGAACAGAGAGAATAAAAGGAATATGAACAAGAATTTTGAAATTATTTTTCTAGTGTATATGAATACAAATAATTCTTTTGTAGCTTTCACCGAATTTTAAAACTTAAGACTATTCAATAATATGGCCTAAACCGTCTGATTCTATGATTCAGTCGGCGCCCTGTGGTTGATCTTTGTAAGTGACTGACTTTTTTTCCTTTGTGAGTTGAGTATATTTTCTCTTGAGAAATTAATATGAAGTGACAGAGATATTGTCACTGTAGTGAATGCATGATAGGACGCATTGTATGTATTTTAACCAATTAATTAGCCATTGCAGTCTCATGAGGGTAACCCAGGAAAAATGATAAGGTCACAGGACTGGCTCATTCAGGGTCATGCCTTGCTAATAACCTAAATTGGGTATTATTTGCTCTTGATTTTCATTGAAATAGGAAATAATGTGCTCTTGATGCTCTTAAAAAAGACAAAATATAATTATATTGAAATTACAGAGAGCTGGTTTGTAGTAAATTTACCATAACCTGAACTCTAAAGAAATGGAGAGTGATGACCTTGCTTTCATTTTCTAAACCTTACTTTCTTTAAACTCTAGATTGTTCTTCACCTTTATATTTTAATATTAAATACATTAGCTTTCGTAATTTTACCTTTCTTTATTGGTGATTTTCAGTTTTACTAAATCTGTTCAAATGTGTCAATTACCCATTTCCTAGCAAGTGAAGAAGGAATTGTTTTGCTTCAAGTAGACATGAATATATAGTCAGAATTTCTAACCTGTAATCATATTAGTAATATGCATGGTCCAGGAATAAATAAAAAAGGTTATATAAGAATCAGGGTCCAAAGAAGAATTAGAATTGAAAAAAAAAAGAGGGAGAAAGAAAGAAATGAAATAAAGAAAATTAAAAAAAAAAATAAGTTTGTTCTTAGTGTATCCAGTTCTAACCCTGAGAGCTAGAGGCTGGCATTCCAGGAGAGTCTTACAGTGGCACAGTAAATCAAATTGCTACTTGATGAACACTGGAGATAAAGAGAAAACATTAGTCTGAGAATATCATGATCAAATGTACATTTTGGCAGATCACTATATTTTATGCTAGAATTTTTTTCCTGTTCTTTTTCTTTTGGAAAAATTAAGATGCTATAAATAAGAGAAAGCTAAATAGTGAGAGTAATTAGGAGGTGATCTAATGGATAGGGATTTGAGATAATTGGATTTTGAAAGGTGCTTGGGTAACAAACCCAATGGCTTAAGATGTTGTGATACTCATATGCACAAAGCTGAGATAAAGAAAGCTCATATTAGGCTCTTGTAGATAAATTATGGTCTGTTATTTCTCCAGAAGCAGAGGAATGAAAAAAAAAATGTATAGCCCAGTGAGCTATAAACATATTGGAGGATCATACCATAGAGGATAATCTGTTGTTAAAGTTAGTAGATTCATTATATAATCTCCCCTCAATGGCATTACCAGCCAGCTAGGATACAAACCTGCAAAATATAACTCTTTGGTGGGGGGAACACTTATATCCTAACCTTAACAGCAGCGAAAATAAACAGTTGTGTTTATTCTGCCATAGTCCCCCATTACTTTTACTAAATGCATGTATCACTTCATTGATCCTCTGTACTGGTAAGTTACCCATCACAATATCTGCCTCAGATTTGAAGGTCACTTCTGTGGCATATATGCAACAAGAGTCTCCAAGAGTCTCTTGTCAATTACTGTAAAACTTCCAAAATACGTAATGTCCTCTCAAGCCACACTTACTAATCTGAATGCATCAAAGGCTTATGTTAGAATAAAGCATTAAGGAAATGTAACAGGTAAAGGAAAACAGAATGCTATAAAATGCAGATTTAGAAATCTGATGAAATCAGTAAGTTTACATGAAACAAAGGAGAGGCAATAGAGGTGTAGGCGATTGAGACAAAACGGCCATCTGACGGTTAAGCGTAAAACATTATTAGAGAATATTGTATAGCTGTTTTAGACACTCATTGCATTTTTAAAGATCTTAGATTATTTATTGAGAAAATACACACACACATTTTCTTTGCACACACGCACACAAGAAAGATAGAGATAGATGATAGGTAGATACGTAAATGATAGATACATATGATTAATAGATGGATAGATAGATAGATGACAGGATAGATAGATAGATAGATAGATAGATAGATAGATAGATAGATAGATAGATAGATAGATAGATACATAGATAGATACATAGATACATACATAGATACATACATAGATACATAGATACATAGATGATAGATAGGTAGGTAGGTAGGTAGATAGATAGTCTTCCAGAATATGAGGCCTCTCTTCTAGAGTGGTTGATATACCAGCTGTCATGCTGACTGTTCCTTTCCCTGAAGCAATAAAATGCTAGTATCTGCTCAGTTAGGGGTAGGTCTTTCTGCCCACAGATTATCTTTCAAGCTGGTATTTTGTCTGGCTTGATACTATTCAGCTATTGTGAATGTTGTTATAATCATTGTGAGTTCAGGTTTGCAATATGAAACAAAACGTAACTTCAGAGAACATAAATGAACCTGAAAGATATGTGACATAAAGCAACACATACCCACAAAGGTAAATACTGTATGACCTTACATATGTGAAAAATAAAAAAAAAAAATAATGATGAATTCAATTATAGAATGGAATGACACCACAGGCTGAAAAGATGGAGAGGGAAGGATCACTTGATGCTCACAGGGCACAAGGATTTAGGCAGGCAGGAGATAAAGGCTTCGAGACAGATTGCAGAGAAAAGGAACTGGAGTCAACTGCAAGTTCTGTCGTTTTCAAAATAACTAGGACAATATATTTCTGATGTCTTACCATTCAAAATTATAGGTAGAGGGTGTGATGGATATTCTAAAAAGACTGAGTTAGCCATTCCATGCTATAGATGTGCTGAAAGCATCCACAACTTGATGCATAAACGTGGATGATTTCTTCATTAAGACAACATGAATAAAAAATGAGCTACCTAAAAAAGACACCCCAGGGTACGTCCATACTCCTGATAAAATCTAGATGTTCCTGCTGAACTTAAAGCACATTAATGATTGAGAAGATGTAGGAAAATCCAGCACTACTAACTGAAATCCATGAATAAATTTCCTTGTTTTACATTGTATTACAAAATTATTTTTAAAAAAAAAATTATAAAAAATTTAAACACGATATCTTAAATGAACTTCTTCACCCTCATGGAAATGAATACTGAAAAGGATGCTACATTAGATAAGGGAGAAGCTGCTAGAAGGCTGAAGACATGTCAAAAGTGTCCTGAAAAACAGACTACTAGTGAGCCTTGAAATTTGGAAACCAGGTTATGTTTTAAACCAATATTAATAAAATAGCAATGAACATGATGATAATATTGATTGAAATTATTCTAGGACACAGTGCTGAAATTACAAAGGAGTTTTATTTGTTGGCCTCCTATTGATTAGGGATAGAAAAGCAGGAGATAATGTGAAAGAAGACTTCAGCCAAAACTTAGAAAAAGTATTTTTATACCAAAGTTACTGATTTGGAAAATAAATACAGTTCCTATTTTCAGACCTACAGCTGGTAAAGGATTTTTAGAATACACTGATAAGCATGAGTGTCTGCAGGGCATGATCCATAAAACTGAGCTTCTCAGCAAGATCAAGAATGTGTGATTACTATTTATTTCTTTTTATTTTCTATTTTAGTGTGTGTGAGAGAGAGAGAGTGCAGCACTTAGCCTTTATTGGGGTTCATAAGGGGTCTTCTGCATTGTTATTGAGATAAGGCCTCTCCTTGAAACCTGGGGTTCACTAATGAGGATAATTAATTTGGCTGACCAGCTTTTTAGATACATACCTGTGTCTGCCTCCCCAGTGCTGGGATGTGGCTCTCATTTGTAAACAATTGTATTTGGGATTTTTAAAGCCTCTCCCTTCCAACTTCTTCTCCTTGGTAGGAGAGAGAAGATTAGTACAGAGAGGGGGACAGACCCCTTTACTTCTCCCAGTGGTTTAGGATCCATGGGTTCTTTTAGGCCTAAGCTAATTCTCCATTAACAGCAAACACAGAAACAAGCAGTCTCCCCCAAGCTGCTATGCCCAAAGTGTTCGTCTGTTTGGCTGCTCCAAACTGCTGTACCATCCATTTCTGGTCTCTCCAAACTGCTACATACTTCACACAATGATAGCATTCTTTCTACATCTTACTGTTATCTCCTTGCTTTTGCATTGATATTGAAAGCATAGCTGAGCACACTCTTCATTTAATTTAATGTGTATATCTCTTAAAAGACAAAGAAACAAACAAACAACAACAACAAATAGTAACCAAAAGCTGGATCAAGCAGCCTCATCTTTATTTGCAATTACAGAAATAAATTTGCACTAATTGCACTATCATCTGTGGATATCAGCAGTGTAATTATAACACGTAAGTGTTAATGGCCAGAAGTCAGATTTGCCCTCTGCATCATCTCGGCTCTTCAGAACCCCTTTCTCAAATACTGCCTTATCTTTTCTTACAAAATGACAGACTGTACTTAATAAATCAGTGATTATGAAGCAGAAATAATCCAGGAACTCTAGGGCACATTTAAACTGCCAGAGACAGTCCAGCTCTCCTAACTGGGAGCATTCTAGGAGGTATGCTAGGTCTAGGAGGTGTGCTGTGTCATAAGACATCCATATAGTGGATACTAACCTCTAGTAAGGTCACCCCAGAATGTGGAAAAACTTGCATGTAAGCTGGAGATAAACAAGGTCATGATTTACAGTTAACAGGAGTTTGCATTTGAATAGGATCATCCCTCAATGCAATGTGAATGTTGTCTTCCTCAAAATGGAAAATTTAGACAGCTACAGTGTTGGAAACCACAACCAGTGGGTGAAAGCTGAGATCTGTGAGGCTTTGTTTCCAAATGTCTATGGAACGTCAGTCAGCAGAGACAGAAAAGGCACTCTCTCCTAGTCCCCAGAAAGAGACACCACAGCCAAACACTGAATCTCTCATTTAAAGCCCCCATTTGCAGACATCAAAATCATAGGTATGTTATTTAGGCTATTTGTTTCAAGGTTTAGCCTCAGCAATCTACTACAGTGTGAAAATATGGAGTGTTGAAAACATACTATGGAGAATGAGACGAAATTATGTTCCTTCACCTTAATTAACCCTTAGTTCTCAGTTTTGTAGGTTAAAGCAAAGTGATTAGTATGATTTTTAAGCAAACCTGATCTACATCTTAATGCCTTCCCTGAAAGAAGCAAAACAACCATGTGCTGTTATCAAAGAATTACAGAAGAGTAGCCATTTAGAGAAGAGGAAGTACAGCACACGAGTATTTTAATATTCTTCCAGACTAGCAAAGAAATATTTTCTAAGACCCTTTCATTCAAATGTTCATGGAATTCATAAAGTTTCAGAGAAGCATAGATTTATTTTATTTTATTTTTTGTATTAATTACAGTTTAGTCACTTTGTATCCCAACTCTCATCCCCTCCCTCATTCCATCCCAGTCCCACCCTCCCTCTCTCATCTCCTCCCACGCCCTTCTCTATGTCCAATGATAGGGGAGTCCTCCTCCCCTTCCATCTGACCCTAGCTTATCAGGTCTCATAAGGACTGGCTGCATTGTCTTCCTCTGTGGTGTGGCAAGGCTGCTCCCCACTCAGGGAGAGGTGGTCAAAGAGTCAGCCACTGAGTTCATGTCAGAGACAGTCTCTGTTCCCCTTACTAAGGAAGGTACTTGGACACTGAGCTGCCAGGGGCTTCATCTGTGGAAGGGTTCTAGGTTATCTCCATGAATAGTTTGATTGGAGTATCAGTCTCAGAAAAGACCCCCATACCCAATTATTTTGATACTGTTGCTCTCTTTGTGAAGCTCCTGTCCTCTCAAGGTCTTACAACCTCCCTCTTCTTTCATAAGATTCCCTGTACTCTGCCCAAAGTTTGGTTATGAGTCTCAGCATCTGCTTTGATACACTTTTGGGTTACATGTAATCTTATTTATTTGTTTGTTTATTTGTTTGTTTTGCCACACTTTATATATAGTTGTACTTATTATTACATGTATATGCCATGTAAATATTATTACATGTATTAGTACATGTAATTATTATTACAAATATATGTGTGTTTGTGTGTGTACAGCATTCTTCTAAGATACTAAATTATTTTTCCTGTCATTACAGTGGGCTTTGTGGGTTTTTTGTAGGGTTGAGACAATGTGGGTGTTAACCCTTCCACTATAATATGTCTATTGTTGTTCTTGTTCAACCCATGTTTAGGTAGTCTTGTTGCTGAGAACTTATGGATGTAGCTACTGAAATTGCTAATAGACTCAGTCTCACAAAACACTCTCCCTGAACCCCTAACTCTCCCAATATGTTTACATTTCTTCAATGTTTCACTGAACCTTAGGTACAGGTGGTGTTCTAGGGATGTATCCATTGAATCTAGGCTCTAAAACTAGATTTTGATTGGTAGATTTGATTGATTTTCTGTAGTGGTCTCTGTCCATTGCAAAGAGAAGTTCCTTGATATGGGGTGAAAAATCACACAAATATACAGAACAACCATTTATTGTGATGTAGGGATCATACTAGCAAAAAGGAAACTGTAGGTTCTTCTCCAAATTCTGTGATTTCACTAGTCCTCAGTAATTGGTTGGGTTTCAGGAAATGAATGTAATAGGATATTGTCATTGCCTTTGGTTGTCTGATATACTTGAAGATTACATTCTATTTTCAAAGATACCACACAATTCAACCACAGAACATGGATAAATTCAAGCTAAAACTAACCTGGAAAGCCTCTGCCTTGGGGACTAGTATTCATGGTACTGAAAGTTGCTATGCAAGTTGACAAAAGAGAAAATTAATTAGTAGCTCTACCACCTGAAACATCTAGGATATACAACAATAACTAATTTGGCAAGATATTCCAAATTTGCCATAGTGGCAACTTGTATCCTCATGAAAACCAACAGCTGGCTAATTGGGTCATTCAGTAGGAAGTAATTCATGCCTGGTACCATAAAATAAGGTCTCCACATGTAGCTTATGAGATCACAGACTCAAGAGGACAAGTTACCACTGTCACTTTCCTAAGCAAGTAATTACTTAACTGCATTACAAAAACTCATAGCCATAAATGAGTATAGCTTACACCACTTTTAAAAGAAGCTTTGTTTTTCAGAAGATGTAAGGCATTATAAAAAGTTATAACTAGTTAAAATGCAACCTACCCTTGAGGGTTCAAGCCCAATCAGTACATCAGAACTGCAATTCCTACACATAAGGCTCAGGAAATACTGCAAAAGAGGGAGCAAAAAGATTATAAGGCTGACCACTGGACATCTTTGGTGAGATACTATCTTTTAAAAGTGGGTTTTTCAAAGAATCTGAAGTGGAATTTCATAGAATATCTTTGTTGATCTTGAAGCCTGTGCTGTTGGTATTCTGATCAGGAAGTTGTCTCCTGTGCCAATGAATTCTAGGCTCTTCTACACTTTTTCTTCTAACAGGTTTTGTGTGTCTGGTTTTATGTTGAGGTCTTTGACCCACTTGTACTTTAGTTTTATGCAGGGTGATGAATATGGATCTATTTGCATTTTTCTGCATGTAGACATCCAGTTAGACCAGCACCATTTGTTGAAGATGCTGTCTTATTTCCATTGTATAGTTTTGGCTTCTTTGTAAAAAATCAAGTATCTATAATTAATAATTAGGACCTCATAAAACTGAAAAGTTTCTGTAAAGCAAAGAACACTGTCAATAGAACAAAATGACAGCCTACAGACAGAGAAAATATCTTTACCATCCCTATATCTGACAGAGGGCTAAATTCCAGAATATATAAATTACTCAAGAAATGAAAAAGCAACAAACCTCAAGTAATCCAATTAAAAAGTGGGTACAGATCTAAATAGAGAATTCTCTGCAGAAGAATATAGAATGGCAGAGAAAAATTTAAAGAAATGCTCTATGTCCTTTCTGATCAGGGAAATGCAAATCAAATCTACTCTCCTTACACCCATCAGAATGGTAAAGATCAAAAAATCAAGTGACAATACATGCCGAAGAGGATTTGGAGAAAGGAGAACGCTCCTCCATTGCTGGTATGAATGTATAACCACTTTGGAAATCAATCTGGCATATTCTCAGACAATTAGGAATAATACTTCCTAAAGATACAGCTATGTCACTGTTAGGCATATATCCAAAATATACTCAAGTATACAACAAGGGTGGGGGCGGAGCCAAGATGGCGACTAGCACACACAGTTTCTGAGCAGTGGGATACCTGATCTTCTGAGTTGGCGAATGGAAGGACCCCCAACCCAGGAAAACCACAGCGAGGCTTTCTGAACACCAGGGAACATCGCAGGAGGTGAAAACTCCGGTCTCTGGTCACCCAGGGACTTGTTTGGGGAAGGAGAGAAACGATCCTTTGATCTCGCAGCACTCCCTTCCCCCAGACCTCCTTCCTCTTAGGCACAGCGGCACAGCGGACTCATCTTTCTCAGCGCAGACCTAACTGCCTGGGGTATACAGCCGCTGAGACAGAGCCCCAAGCACTTTAGCGGCAGACAAAAGCCAGCAGTACGTGTCCCAGCAGTACGAGTCCCAGATTCGCGCAGCGGCTGCACCATCCTCCCAGGGCACGAATCTGCTAGACACCATACTAGCTCCACAGGATCGCCATCACTGACTGTAGGACCCGCCCAATCCCACAGTGACAGAGAATACGCTATATACTCACCAAAACCAGGCAGAAATGTCATACAACCTGGACACACCAGGCTCTGGGCCTCCCAAGCTTGGAGAGCACAACGAAGAGACCCCAGGACTTCCCAGAAAGCATCCAGATTAGCGACCCAGTCTCCAGTTACAGCGGGACCTGTTGGCGGAGCAGCACTGAACTGACAGGGCACCACAGCCCTCCAGTTTAAGACTAACCAGGGCCAAACCAGAGAACAGAGAGCCTGGTTACCCCATCCCTGCTGAAGTGACCACCCTGAAATCTCCAGCTGCAGCAAGACCTCAGAACCTGGCAGTGACAGCAGCACAAAACTGGCGGAGCACATCAAAGAAGCAGGGCCAAACCAGAGAGCAGAGAGCCCCGGATACCACCTGCCTGTACAGCTAGTCCTCAGCACATGCTGAGAGTGCTCAGCTTCCTGAAGAACTCTCCAGACACCAGAGTGAGACAGCACCAGTCTGATCTACAGAATCCAAAAACAAACAGGGAAGGTTTCAGATAAGCCAATGGCCAGGGGTAGGCGAAAGAACACTTCCAACATAAATCAGGACATCATGACTTCACCAGCAAACCCCAAAATCGATGGATACTCCAATTCAGCAGAAGCACAGGAAAATGATTTTAAAGCCATGCTTGCCCAATTATTTGAGGCTCATAAGGAGGAAATGAACAAGTCTTTCAAAGAGATGGCCAGTCAGTTGGAGGCAAAGAAAGAAGAAATAGAAAATATCCTTAAAGAAACACAGGCAAACATAGCCAAACAAATAGATACACAAGTAGAGGAAAAATTAGTGGCATATAAAAAGGAAATGAAGAAAGAAATAGAGGCCATCGTAGAGAGACAGGAATCCAAATTCAAACACATGAAAGAAATGGTGCAAGGCATGAAAACGGAATTAGAATCAATAAAGAAAACACAAAATGAGAAAACCCTTGAGCTGGAGAACTTGGAGAAAAGATCAGGAACCACAAAAGTAAGCATCACCAACAGAATACAAGAGATGGAAGAGAGAATCTCTGGAGCTGAAGACACACTTGCAGAAATGGATACTTCTCTCAAAGAAAAAGTAAAATCAGAAAAGTTCCAATCACAAAATATCCAAGAAATCAAGGATGCTATGAAAAGACAAAATCTAAGAATAATAGGAATTCATGAAAAAGAAGACTCCAGACTCCAAGGTCCAGAAAATATTTTCAAGAAAATCATAGAAGAAAATTTTCCCAACTTAAAGAAAGAGATGTCCATAAATATACAAGAGGCCTACAGAACTCCAAATAGACTAGACCAGAAAAGAAACACATCACGTCACATCATAGTCAAAACACTAAATCTACAGAACAAAGAAAGGATATTAAAAGCAGCAAGGGAAAAAGGCCAAGTAACATATGAAGGTAGACCTATGAGAATCACACCGGACTTCTCATCAGAAACTATGAAAGCCAGAAGGGCCTGTATCATGGAGTATCATGGAGACTCTAAGAGATCACAAATGTCAACCCAGACTACTATACCCTGCAAAGCTTTCAATCAACATAGATGGAGAAAACAAAATATTCCATGACAAAACTAAATTTATACAATATCTACACAGCAAACCATCCCTACAGAAGATACTAGAAGGAAAACTCCAATCCAATGAAAACAAATTCACCCAAGAAAACAGGGCATACAGATAATGTCCCAACAAAAAATGAAAAGAAAACAAGCAATGAAACAGGGTTAGATCATCGACTCCATTACAAAAGGAACTAACATGCATTGGTCACTATTATCTATCAATATCAATGGACTCAACTCACCAATAAAAAGACACAGGCTAACAGAATGGTTAAGGAAACAGGATCCAACATTCTGTTGCATCCAAGAAACACACCTATGCAACAAAGACAAACACTACCTCAGAGTAAAGGGCTGGAAAACTGTTTTTCAAGCAAATGGTTCCAGAAAACAAGCTGGAGTAGCCATCCTAATATCTAATCAAATAGACTTTCAACCCAAGTTAATCAAAAAAGATAAGGAGGGCCACTATATTCTCATCAAAGGAAAAATCTACCAAGAGGACATCACAATCTTGAATATCTATGCCCCAAATACAAGAGCACCGACATTCATAAATGAAACATTATTAAAGCTTAAATCATACATTGATCCTAATACCTTAATAGTGGGAGACTTCAACACTCCACTCTCACCAAGGAACAGATCAACTAGACAGACACCAAATAGGGAAATAAAAGCACTCACAGAATCCCTAAATCAAATGGACCTAATAGATGTCTACAGATCGTTTCACCCAAACTCAAAAGAGTACACCTTCTTTTCAGCACCACATGGAACCTTTTCCAAAATAGACCATATAGTGGGTCACAAAGCAAGCCTCAACAGATACAAAAAGATTGAAATAATCCCTTGTATTCTATCTGACCACCATGGACTAAAGCTAGACATCAACAACAACAGAAACAACAAAAAGCTGACACGCACATGGAAACTGAACAACTTACTACTCAATGACAGCTGGGTTAAGGAAGAAATAAAGAAAGAAATTAAAGACTTCCTAGAATTCAATGAAAATGAAGGCACAACATACCCAAATCTGTGGGACACATTGAAAGCAGTGCTCAGAGGAAAATTTATAGCACTAAGTGCCTGCAAGAAGAAATTCGTAACATCACATACAAACAACTTAATGGCCCAACTGAAAACCCTAGAAAAAAAAGAAGCAGATACACCCAAGAGGAGCAGACAGCTGGAAATAATCAAACTAAGGGCTGAAATCAATCAACTAGAAACAAATAAAACTATCCAAAGAATCAATGAAACAAAAAGCTGGTTCTTTGAGAAAATCAACAAGATAAACAAACCCTTAGCCAAACTAACTAAAAAGCAGAGAGAAACTATCCAGATCAGCAAAATCAGAAATGAAAATGGGGACATAACCACAGACACTGAGGAAATCCAAACAATTATTAGGTCATACTACAAAAGCCTGTATGCCACAAAATTTGAGAATCTAAATGAAATGGATAATTTTCTTGAAAGATTCCATCTACCAAAACTAAGTCAAGATCAGGTAGAAAGACTGAATAGCCCTATATCTCCCAAGGAAATCGAAGCAGTCATTAACAGTCTCCCCTCCAAAAAAGCCCTGGACCAGATGGCTTCAGTGCAGAATTCAACAACACCTTCAAAGAAGTGCTAACTCCAATTCTCCTCAAGCTATTCCACAAAATAGAAACAGAAGGAACACTACCAAACTCATTCTATGAAGCCACAGTCACCTTAATACCTAAACCACACAAAGACCCAACAAAAAAAGAGAACTTCAGGCCTATCTCTCTTATGAACATTGACACAAAAATACTCAATAAAATACTTGCAAACCGAATCCAAGAACACATCAAAGATATCATCCACCATGACCAAGTAGGCTTCATCCCAGGCATGCAAGGGTGGTTCAACATACGGAAATCCATCAATGTAATCCACTACATAAACAAACTGAAGGAGAAAAACCACATGATCATCTCCTTAGATGGAAAGATCTCCTGTGCTCATGGATTGGTAGGATTAACATTGTGAAAATGGCCATACTGCCAAAAGCAATCTACAGATTCAATGCATTTCCCATCAAAATACCAACTCAGTTCTTCACAGACCTTGAAAAAAAGATTCTCAGCTTCATATGGAGAAACAAAAAACCTAGATTCTCCAAAACGATCCTGTACAACAACAGATCATCTGGAGGTATCTCCATCCCTGATCTCAAGCTGTACTACAGGGCAACAGTAATAAAAACTGCATGGTATTGGCATAGAAACAGAAAGGAGGATCAATGGAACTGCATAGAAGACCCAGAAATAAATCCACACACCTATGAATACTCGATATTTGACAAAGAAGCCAAATCCATTCAATGGAAAAAAGACAGCATCTTCAACAAATGGTGCTGGACCAACTGGATGTCTACACGCAGAAAAATGAAAATAGATCCATATTTATCACCCTGCACAAAACTAAAGTCAAAGTGGATCAAGGACCTCAACATAAAACCAGATACCCTAAATCAATTAGAAAAAAAAGTGGGGAACAGCCTAAAACTCATTGGCACAGGAGACAACTTCCTGAACAGAACACCAACAGCACAGGCTCTAAGAGCAACAATCAATAAATGGGACCTCATGAAACTGAAAAGTTTCTATAAAGCAAAGGATACTGTCATCAAAACAAAACGACTGCCTACAGATTGGGAAAGAATCTTCACTAACCCTTTATCTGACAGAGGACTAATATCCAGTATATACAAAGAACTAAAGAAGCCGAAAAGCAGCAAACCAAGTAATCCAATTAAAAAATGGGGAACAGAGCTAAACAGAGAAATCTCGACAGAAGAATATCGAATGGCAGAAAAACACTTAAAGAAATGCTCATCCTCATTAGCCATCAGGGAAATGCAAATCAAAAGGACCCTGAGATATCACCTTACACCCATCAGAATGGCCAAGATGAAAAACTCAAGTGATAACACATGCTGGAGAGGTTGTGGAGAAAGGGGAACCCTCCTCCACTGCTGGTGGGAATGTAAACTTGTACAACCACTCTGGAAAGCTATCTGGCGCTTTCTAAGACAATTAGGAATAATGCTTCCTCAAGACCCAGCTATACCACTGCTAGGTATATACCCAAAGTTCGTTCAAGTACACAAAAGGGATATTTGCTCAACCATGTTTGTAGCAGCTTTATTTGTAATAGCCAGAACCTGGAAACAACCCAGATGTCCATCAACAGAGGAATGGGTACAGAAATTGTGGTATTTTTACACAATGGAATACTACTCAGCAATCAAAAAGGAGGAAATCATGAAATTTGCAGGCAAATGGTGGGATCTAGAAAAGATCATTCTGAGTGAAATATCCCAGAAGGAGAAAGACAAACATGGTATATACTCACTTATATAGACATATAAGATATGATAAACATAGTGAAATCTATACACCTAAAAAAGATAATCAAGAGAGCAGACATGGGGTAAGATGATCAATCCTCCTTTAGAAAGACAGATGGGATGTGCATTGAACGTATGACAGGAGTCTACTGAGCGCATCTGAAAGACTCTAATTAGCAGAGTTTTCAAAGCAAAGACTCATGACCAAACCTATGGCAGAGTACAGGGAATCATAAGAAAGAAGGGGAGTTAGTCTGTTGGGGAAAGGATAGGAGCTCCACAAGGACCAAATATATCTGGGCACAGGGTCTTTTCTGAGACTGACATTCAACCAAGGACCATGTGTGGATATAACCTAGAACCTCCACTCAGATGTAGCCTGTGGTAGCTCAGTAACCAATTGGTTTCCCAAAGTAAGGGGAACAGGGACTATTTCTAACAGGAACTCAATGACTGGCTCTTTGGTCTCCCCACCCCCGAAGGGAGGAGCAGTCCTGTTAGGCCACAGAGGAGGGCTTTGCAGCCAGTCCTGAAGATACCTGCTAAAACAGGATCAGATGAATGGGGAGGAGGTCCCCCCTATCAGTGGACTTGGAAAGGGGCACGGTGGAGATGAGGGAGGGAGGGAGGGACTGGGAGGGAATGAGGGATCGGGACACGGCTGGGATTCAGAGTTAATAAAATGTAACTGATAAAAAAATAATAATAATAAAATTAAAAAAAAGAAAAAAGTATACAACAAGGGCATTTGCTCAGCCATGTTTGAAGCAGCTTTATTTGTAATAGCCAGACTATAGAAATAACCCAGTTGTCCCTCAATGAGGAATGGATACAGAAATTGTGGTACATTTACATAATGGAATACTACTCAGCAATTAAAAACAAAGAAATTATGAAATTTGCAGAAAAATGGATGGAACTAGAAAAGATCAAAACCAGAAAGTCACACAGGGTAGATACTCACTTATAAGTGGATATTAGGCATATAATATAGCATAAACATACTAAAATCTGTTCCCCCAAAAAGGCTAAGCAAGAAGGAGTCCCCTGGGTAAGATGATCAATCCTCAATCAGAAAGGCAAACAGGATGAACATTGGAAGAGGGAGAAAAGAGGAAACAGGACAGGAGCCTACCACAGAGGACCTCTGAAAGACTCTTTCCAGCAGGATATCAAAGCAGATACTGAGGCTTATAACCAAAATTTAGGCAGAGTACAAGGAATCTTATGAAAGAAGGGGGAGATAGATAGACCTGGAGGGGACAGGAGCTCCAGAAGGAGAGTGAAAAAAAAAAAAGAGGGCACAGGGGTCTTTTCTGAGATTAATAGAGTAGAAAGACAACTGGCTCATGAACTGGGAGAACAACTGTAGATTTATTACAGTCCCTACCGTATCATAAGTGGTAGTTCAAATGTATCTTGAATTAATATGTAAACATATATGAACATATTATTGGGTAACTTTATAGAAAGTAAAATGTAGCTCAGGGAAGTGATAATATCTGACTTCTTGACATAATGTCAAGAATTTGTGTTTCAGAGGAGAAAAAACCAGGGTAAGGTGTTCAGTAAAAGGGAAAATTTTCAATAATTAAAACCTTAATATGTATTCACTGAACAAACAAAAGATAAAATTGCTACTATAGAATAAAATGAAAAGATCAGCGTAACTGACTTTTGTAATTAAATCTACAACTACTTACAAAGAATAAACGACCCGCAGGTGAGTAATATTTGTTACAATACACATATAAAAATAATGGGCATGTCTACTTAAGTATAATCTGGAGACTAATCAAGTGTCTAAAGCATAAAAGCAAATATACAGTAAGTGACTAGCACATACAAGGGCCAAATGCTCAGAGCAGATCAAACTACTGAAAGTCAAGGCTCTCCCTTATAGTTTGATGTATAGAAGGAAACAGACAAATGAAACTCTTTTGATTCTACTGAGAATTATTGGTGTTTCCTCCTGACAGGGACACCCAGTCTTTGCTTTGGGGACAGCCTTTCCGTCTGCGATGGTGAGTAGAACCTGCAGGCACAGACTTACATGGCTCTGCCTTTCCACCTTTTTGGCGATTTCCCAGATTTCAAAAACACAAGAATACTGCTTAGCTCTATAAGCATAGCTGAGTGGAAAACGGGATGAAGAAATTGCCTCAGTATACTCTGTGTCTTAAATGTGGGTTCAGAAGTAGCATTGGGGAAGAGTATCAGAAGAGGGAGAAAACAGGACAGGAGCCTACCCACAGAGGGCCTCTGAAAGTCTTGACCCAGCAGGGTATCAAAGCAGACACTGAGGCTCATGACCAAAGTTTGTCAGAGTGCAGGGAATCTTAAGAAAGAATGGGGAGATAGAAAGACTTGGAGGGGACAGGAGCTCCACAAAGAGAGCAACAGAACCAAAGTATCTGGGCACAGTGACCTTTTCTGACACTGATACTCCAACCAAGGACCATGCATGGAGATAACCTAGAACCCCTGAAAAGATGTAGCCCATGGTAGTTCAGTGTCCAAGTGGGTACTCTAATAAGGGAAACAGGGACAGTCTCTGACATGACATCAGTGGCTGACTCTTTGGTCACCTCCCCCTTAATGGGAAGCAGCTTTACCAGGCCATAGAGGAAGACAGTAGCCAGTCCTGACGAGACCTGATAAGCTAGGGTGAGATGGAAAGGGAAGAGGACCTCCCCTATCAGTGGACTAGGGGAGGGAAATGGAAGCAGATGAGGGAGGGAGGGTTGGATTGTGACGAATGAGGAAGGGGGCTACAGATGGGATTCAAAGTGAATAAACTGTAATTAAAATAAAAGCATTGAAGCAGGACAGTCTCCCCAAGCATGGGAGCTAAAATGTTATGCTCAGGATGCGAGGCTAAGTACTGCACTCAAGGTCAGCCGCTTTCGACCTAGAGAAGAGCATGTCTGATTGCATGTGGGTTGATGCCCCAGGTCCCGCCTCTGAGAAAAAGGTATCAGACGGGTCTGATGCTCTTTGGGTGGATGACACCTAAATGAACATCGGTACAAAGTCCCAATTTATTTCTAATATCAGAGATCAGACCTCTACTCTTGCCTGATGCGTCTAAAACAAAAAGGGGGAACTGTAGAGAGCTGTGTAATGCCGCGCCTTAAAGATGGAGCTGGTTTCCGCCTTCCACCTTCCTGATGGGGAGTGCTCTCTGTCACAAACAACTCCATATTTGGCTAAGGCTTAGGATCTGGCTTGCTTCCATGTATGGGGACCTATCTGCATTGCCCACATGGCACGCTGGGGTTGGCTACCCAGAGGCTATTTAAGCTGTGGGCTGGCTTTCCCCAGGGTCAGATGATTGTTCAAGGTTCCTGAATTAACTGCATTGAAAAAAAAAAAAATTAAAAAAAAAGTAGCATACATTTGTCAAAGCTATCTTATTTTCTCTTAGAGTTTCTGCACTTAATGTGTAAAATGTGGCTAAAAGCAAAACTGTAAATTAATTTAATTTTTCTGCTTGCTCTTTTTTTAATTGTAAACTTTTGTTGTGTGTTCTGTTCTGTCCTTGAGCAAATTAATAGCTATATTGAACATGCTGGGAGTTTTAATTAATGACAGCTGTGAAGGAAAACTATTAATGATGAAAGCAAAAGTAAATTATCTATAAATTATAAGTTGAGTTATTTTGTTATATTAGGTTAATATGAAAACATAAATATATGTGTGTATATATTTTCATGTATATATTTATTACATTATTCAGTACCTAGTGCAATAGCGTCACTGGGTGAAAAATCAATGCTATGAAATATATATAGACAGATAAATACAGATAGAGATGATAGAGATAGATACAAAATGTTGTCACATAAAAATAGTATGCCTCTGAAAGACTTTACCTAGCAGTGTATCAAAGCAGTTGCTGAGACTCATAACCAAACCTTCGGCAGAGTGCAGGGAATCATATGATAAAAGGGGAGTTAATATGACTGGGAGAGGACAGGAGCTCTACAAGGACAAAATATATCAGGGCACGGGGGTCCTCTATGAGACTGTTTCTCCAACCAAGGACCATGTATGGATATAACCTAGAACCCCTGATCAGATGCAGCCCATGGTAGCTCAGTATCCAAGTGGGTGTCCCTAGTAAGGGGAACAAGAACTATTTCTGACATGAACTCAATGACTGGCTGCTTTACCTCCCTCTGCCCCCGAGGAAGAAACAGTCTTGCTAGGCCACACAGAGGAGGACATTGCAGCCAGTCCTGAAGATACCTGATAAGCTAGGGTCAGTAGGATGGAAGGGCAGGAGGTCCTCCCCTATCAGTGGACTTGGAAAGGAACAAGGAAGAGATGAGGGAGGGAGAGTGGGATTGGGAGGGAAGGAGGAAGGGAGGTATGGCTGTAATACAAAATAAATAACCTGTGATGAATATTAAAATAATAAAAATTTTAAAAATAGTATGTTTCCATATTTTTATTTTATAATATGTACATGCATATACAAATACACGCGTGTCTACACAAGTGTTTATATTTTCATTGTATGTATGCATGTTGCACAAGCATAAATATAAGCACTTACACACAGGGACACAGACATTTCCTAGATCTATTGACAAATGACCACAATGCAGCTCTCTGACTCTTAATCTTTCCTTTATTCCTCACCCTTCCCTGATCCTTAGATGTTGGCATTGTATTGGCAGATATATCAATTGGATAGGGAATCCCAAAGTAACTATTTATTTCTGTGCTATGCAGTATGAATATCTTTGGATCTTGCTAATTGTCCTCATTTGTAGCACAAAGAAGCTTCTTGGTGAGAGGTAAGAGCTCTCTCTTTGTGGGTGTTAAAAATACATCGATCTACAGTTAGAAATAATAATGTTTTATGTGAATAGCAAAAGTAGGTTCTCTGCTAGTGTCTCTGAGCTCCCAAATCACACATGGTTGTCTAGTTTGCAATACTGAGAATAAATTCTCTCATACTGAGTAAGCATTACATCCAATCAGACTCTGGTTGCTATCTCCAGGATCAAAGGTCCTGTATTTACATGATTGGAGAAATTTTGTTGGGCAAGCACCTTTGTGGTTCCAAGGCTTTAAAGCTGGGAGAATACTCACTAACCCTCTCACTTAGATACTCTCAGGGCAATTTACAATACTATGAAAATTAGTCTTTGAGGTGACCTTTATCCCCATAGGCCAGTTTTAGCTTAATACCTTGAAATTTTGTGTCCTATATTTGTGCTTTCTTCAGCAAAATGATCTTATGCTTAGTTCACGGAAAGCAACCAAAGCAATGGCAATAACTCATCTTGTTTAGAGAGACTCTTACTCCTCAGAACAAAAATCTGAGATGAAGATTCCAATGCCTGGCACTAGGGTGTTTGTTAGCTACCATATATTCTTCTGAAGTTCACCTTCATCAAATAAGATGTAACTCATGCATAATATTTAATCAGTTTATGAACAGTATATTTCTCTATTTTTTTCCAACCATATTGAATGCGTCTCTGCTTCTTCCCTTTTCTCCTATACTTTGCTTCAGCTAAGTTGAAATTCTTCTTCACCATTCTCTTTACACCTGCAACAACACCTGTCTCCTATTTCAACTTCTTAGAGAACTTTTTCTCCCTCTTTCCTTCCTGGTAACTTCCTACATTCCTAAATTGTTTGGATAATCCAGGTTTTATACTCAAATCAAAAGAGTAGGGCATTGCATATAAAAATTTGTGGATTGTCTTTTTGGATCTAGCTTTCCTCACTCTAGTTTAAAATTTTTCCAGTTCCACTTATTTAATTTCCAAGTTTTATCTTTTTTATTGTCTCATTGTATATTTACCATATTTTCATGACCATTTATCAGTTAAAGGACATGTAGGTTGTTCGTATTTCTTAAATATTATCAATAAAGCAAAAACAACCATGACCGATCAAATATTTCTATAGTAGAGTTTTCAACCACTGGGGAATCTGCCAATGTGTGCTATATCTGAAGCATATGGTAGAT
This sequence comes from Meriones unguiculatus, assembly GCF_030254825.1. Taxonomy (NCBI): domain Eukaryota; kingdom Metazoa; phylum Chordata; class Mammalia; order Rodentia; family Muridae; genus Meriones; species Meriones unguiculatus. Next base: position 52,334,767 of record NC_083363.1, read on the forward strand.
ATAGTTTTAGCTTTTTCAGAAGTTTTTGCATTACAGTAGTTGCTCCCGTTTGAAATTTCACCAGCAGTAAACAAAGTTTCCCCTTGCCCTATATCTTCACCAATATTTGTCAGTGATTTTTAGAAATTTATATGTTTTAAACTCTCAGTGTACAGTGTTTCCAAGGGCCTGAAATGAATAGTGTTTGATTATTTATAGTTTCATTTGTTAAACAAGCAAGCATTTTAGTTAAGGTACAAATCAAATCCAATTAGAACATCTATGAAGTTTTTATGGGTGAAATAAATAAAGGATAATGTTTAGTGAAATATATTTCCATGAAAGTGATTAAAGTATAACAGAACAAGAGCAGAGAAATACTGACTAATGAAGGTGGTAGTGTTCACGCAGAATTGAATTTTTAAAATGTACACAAGAATCATTACATCTCACTATATATATACATATGAAAACACATACACACATATGTTCCAAACTATTCAATCACACGCATGCACACACATGCACACATGCGCACATACATATACAAATATGTGTATACATGTATGTATATGTGAGATATATATATATATTATAATTTAACAGTTTGGAATTTTTGTGTTTGTAGTATGGTTTTCAAAGTGAATCCCATGAATAACTCCGGGCACAATTCTGCAGAGATTTGTGGTGAAGGGTGACTTCTCTGATTAGACTTTCACATATCAACTCTTGCTCCGAGCCCGAGATCACACTTTGTAGAGCTCCATACCGCACCACCGAGGCACACATGCTCTAGCTTCGAAACTCTAAGATCCAAGAAGCCAGAATTTCATTTCCCTTCTACCTATATTTTAATACTTATCTCTTTCAATCTTAGATCGACCTTGCTGCATAAAAACTCTCTATATAAATTATGAATGAGTGAATTCTATTCAAATATTTCCCCACTTGAATAACTTACATTCCCTAAATGTATAAAGGTAAATTACACAGATAAGAAAACCAGAATAAAATATTTTGCATATCTCAATATGGAAATGATCTAGACTTACTCAGCCATTGAAAACTATTTGCTTAAAACAAATTCATTTTCTTTGTTGCAGAGATTTCAATGTATGCAGTGTGGCTTTTTCCCACAAATTGTTATATGTGGTGATAGGAAATGACTCCACTTTTGACATTTTTTGATTTGAAAGTTTAATGTAAAAGGTTTGAAGGAACTTAGAATTATCAAAATATTCTATAAGTATGTGTAGTTTTTAAAGTGTCCATTCTGTGGGTAATAAGATTGATTTTCAGTTTTAAGATATCAAAAATTACCCTCTGAAGTCTATTGAATAATGTACAAAATATTCAAGACAGCATTTATCTTGGAAATTTAAAAGTACATCAGCATTTCTCAAAACATGACTTTATATAAAAAGACCTTTATGGTTAAATGGATAAGAAAGCATTCTATTTATCTTTATTTGATTCAGATTTAAGATTTGACCCAATTCACTAACACTAAACATTCTAGTTAAACTTTATTTGGTGAAGTAGTTTAATTAGTTATGTACCACATAAATAATTTTAAAAGTTTATCTAATATTTACAGGATTATATTCAAAATCACTTTAAACACTACAAAAATATCAAACATTTTGTAGAATACTAGGGAAAGTTTAAAGATCATTTGTATATGTCGCTTGCCTAGGCTCTCCTCTCTCCTCCCTCTCTCCATCTCTATCTGTCTCTGTCTATCTATCTCTCTATATCTGTGTGTGTGCCTGCGTGAGCGCATTTGTCTTTCTGTGTGTGACTGTATGTACAGCCTTTAGAGTCTCAATTATTTAACTAGTTCCCAGTGCTGGAAATAAAACACATCACATGTCAGGTTTGTCTATAGATGCCTGTGTTGGAAACACATTTCTAACCAAACCATCTCTGTCCCTGGCTACTAAAAATTATAAACACTGTTTTTTTTCAAATTTGAGAAAATGACAGCTGAAATATGAAACATTTTATTATAAGAAAACGTGATTTTCTTAGAATTACCAAGCGTCCAGTTTTGGGATACTGAAAGGCCCAGTGAGGAGCAACACTGTGCAGGTAAGTCTCTGCCTCCGTGACTCATACAGCGTCATTCATTCCTCTTGTTTCCCTGTCCAAGGTTCTTCTCAAAACCATGGAAACAACTATGTTGAGTCATTTCTTACTTTCTAGACAAATGAGTTGGCAAGAAAAACCACTAACAGCAATGCCTTGGTGTGTGTAAAGTCTGAGATGTTGTCAAGTCAGCATTACTGGTATTGTCTACTTCATGTCAGGTCTTGCTCAGCGTCGACATTACATGTAATTCAAAACTCCGTATTTACCTGTAAATATGGGAAACACTCTCTTCCTTGCTTTGTTCAGTTTTAATAATAAGACATGCTTATTATCAATGGCACAGGTTAAACTGAAAATTCTAATCATGAACTTCAAAAAAGACATATAAACAGAATGCCTTATACTTAATCTATTAAACCATAGATTTAATAATACATATTTGAAGATGTGTTTTCTAAGGAATTATCAAAGTTACCAGAAGTAATATTTTATAAAATTTGAAAATAGTTGCTTAAATATTTCATAAAAATTTACCTTTTCCTTGTTTGGATAGAGTTGCTAACATACTCTTCACATGTATAGATTCTATATATATGCATATGCTTAAAATTGTTTAATAATTCAAGTACCTCTTAAAATTTTCTGTGAATTACTCTCATTTCATGCATTTGATAAGTAGTATTTGAAAACCAAATTAGTATTTTAGATTGCTATAACTCCATTAGTTTTAACTCTTGCTGATTATTTTTAAAGTAAGTTTCTTTATAATAATTTGTTACAATAATTTGAAAAGCCACTTGCCAGCTCCTAGAGGAGATTAGACTTCAGTAATTACGAAGTAGTTTGTTATTTCAAACAATTTGGCTTCCTTCCCTAAAGTTGACCAAAAATTATAGTCTTTATAATTGAAGTTGAAATCTATTCAATGATTGAACTATAGGAATAAAAAGAAACAGGGAGAGGGAGAGATGATTATAATTTGTATTTGCCTACGTGTGTGTGAGTACCCTCGTTCTGGTTTTATGATATATAATCATCTGATCATACATTTTTCATATGCTTACTTTCCTTTTATTATTCCTTATATTGAAAACACATTTTTTCTCCTATAATATATCCTGATTATGGGTTGTCTTCTATTTTTCCCAGTTCTACCCCACCTCCCCCATATGCAGACCCACACATTTTCTTTCTCGTATTAGACAACAAACAGGCTTCCAGAGAATGACAATAATGTAAGATATATAAAACAACTAAGAACATAAGAAAAGGACAAAGCAAACAGAAGGAAAAGAACCCAAGGAAAGACTTATTAAAAAAAAAAAAAAAGATATAGAGAAAGAGACACACCTAATCTTGCCCTCAGGAATTTCACAAACACAGTAAGCTGGAATCCATAACGTCTTCACAAAGGACTTGTAGGACAAAAGCAAAAATATATTAATAAAATTAAATTAAATTTAAAATAATATATTTTACATAGAGAGAGACATTTTGAGAAAAAAACTCTGCCTCAACAGTATGAGACAAGAAACCTACAAAAACGTCTCTGAGCTTGTTTTCTATTGACCATCTACCACTGTGTGCAGCCTACCCTTCAGTGTAGTTTAGTTTTGCTAGTTGGACTCCTTTGGAGAAGAGTATAATTTTAATCGCAAGTGGTTATAAACTGGATACAGCTTTTGGGTTAGGGATGAGGTCAGGAGTCCACTCTTTCAGATTCTCAACACCTTGCGGTACAGACTGATTGATGCAGGCTCTGTGAATGCTGCTGAATCTCTGTAAATTCTTAAGCACTTTGCTCTTGCTGTGCTTAGAAGGCTTTGTGTCCTTTTTTCCACTCTGGCTCTTACATTCTTTTGCCTCCCTTAACCTAGGTTCCCTGAGACCTAAGGGGAGGGATTTGATGGAGACATTCGGTTTAAGGATGAGTATTCCAAGGTGTCTCACTTTCTGCCTATTATCTGTCTGTAAGTCTCTGTATGTGCTTCTGTATGTGCTTTCTGTATGTGTCTGCTCCAGGAAGAAGCTTCTCTAATGATGGCTGAAAAAGGCACTGATCTATGAGCATAGCAGAATGTCCTTAGGAGTCATGCTATTGCTACATTCTTTTAGTGGAACAGTAGTATTTGTTTTTCTCCTAGGTCCCTGTGCTACCTAGTGTCAAGTTTTTTGTTTGTTTGTTTTTGTTTTTGTTTTTCTTCCAAGCACTGTCTGATATGTGTTTCATCTCATGGAGAGGGCCTTAAGTAAAATCAGATATTTATTTATTGGTTGGCTACTCCAGCAAGATTTTTGCCACAATTGCATAAACATATCTTGTGGCAGGACAAAGTTTTGGTAGTGTATTTTGGTGTCCATGTTCCTCTTTTGGTTACTTGCTGAGTCTTTTCCTGTACCAAAGATGCTAACTAGTAAGAGAGAAGGCAGTATATAGGCTCCAATTTGAGTTCCCCATTAACAATGAGTTATGTAGGAATTGTCTTTAACAATAAGGCCTTCAGGCTAATTTGTGGAGATCAAGGTATAGTGCTGGCAACAGTCTCAGGTGTTTGGGTTTACGATGGAAACCCTTTGGTCAATAATTCCAATTATGTGGAATCTATTCAGAGTGTTATAAGCTTCATTCTCCCACCTTATTTGGTGATTTTATTTAGACAACCTTTATATATGTTTGTATTTTAGGGAGCTTTTAATTTATTAGGTTTCTGTACTAAACCCCAATAGACCTTATTATTATTATTATTATTATTATTATTATTATTGTTATTATTATTATTAGAGGTAGTAGTATTTACAATTTATTCACTTTGTATCCCAACTATAGTCCCTTCCATCATCTTTCTCCTTGTCCTACCCTCCTCCTCTTCTCTTTCCTCCCTATGCCCCACTTCTAGTCTACTGATAGGGGAGATCCTTCTCCCCTACAATCTGACACTAGTCAATCAGGTCTCATCAGAAATTTCTGGATCCTCTTTATCTGTGGCATAGTAAGGCTTCCTTGCCAGGGGAAGATGATCAAATAGCAAGCAACTGAGTTCGTTGCAGATACAGCCCCTGTGCCTCTTTCTAGGGAAGCACCATGGAGACTGAGTAGTCCATAAACTACACCAGAGCTGGTAGTCTAGGTCTTCTCCATGCTTGGTCCTTGGTTAATTCATCAGTCTCTGCAGGACCCCTCTACGCAGATATTTTTGACACTTTTGGTCTCCTCCAGGTCTTTCTGTCTCTCCCTTATTCCATCAGATTTTCTTCACTCTGCCCAAAGTTTGGCTATGAGTCTCAGCATGTGCTTCGATCCCCTGTGGGGTAGAGTCTTTCAGAGGCCCTCTGTGTTAGGTTCCTGTCCTCTTTTCTGTCTTTTCGCACTTCCCATGTCTATCCTGTTTGCCCTTCTGAATGAATGAAACATCTTCCCTAGGGTCCTCCTTGTTGTTTAGCTTCTTTAGGACTATAGATTTCAGTATGTTTAGCCTATATTATAGAACTAACGTCCATTTATAAGTGAGTATATACCATGTGTGTCTTTCTGCTTCTGGGTTACCTTCCTCAGGATGATTTTTTTTTTTCAGTTCCATCCATTTGCCTGCAAGTTTCATGATTTCCTTGTTTTTAGTTGCTGAGCCGTATTACATTGTGTAAATGTACTACAATTTCTGTATACATTCTTCAGTTGAGGGGCTTCTAGGTTGTTTCCAGCTACTGGCTATTATGAATAAACCTGCTATGAACATGGTTGAGCAAATGTCCCTGTTGAATTGTTTAGCATCTTTCAGATATATGCCCAGGAGTGGTAGAGCTGGATCATGAGGTAGCACTATTCCTAATTTTCTGAGAAAGGAAAAGATTGATTTCCAAAGTGGTTGTACAAGTTTACACTCCCACCAGCGATGGAGGAGGATTCTCCTTTCTCCACAACCTTTCTAGAATGTGTTGTCACTTGAGTTTTTTATCTTAGCCATTCTGATGGTTGTGAGGTGAAATTTCAGGCTTGTTTTGATTTGCATTTCTTTGATGACTAAGGGCATTGAGCATTTCTTTAAGTATTTCTCTGTTATTTGGCATTCCTTTGTTGAGAATTCTCTGTTTAGTACTGTACCCCATTTTTTTTAGCTTTGAGGTATGGTTTTTATTTATTTTCTTCAACTTTATATATGACAAATGGAAATTCTATACATTTAAAGTATGTGATGTGATAATTTGATATATGCATAGACGGTGGATGATTAGTACAATGGAGCTAATTAATATATCACATTTTTTTAGCAGTTTCAAAATGCTGAATTTCTTTAAATTTTTTATTAATTACACTTTATTCATTTTGTATCCCCCCATAGGCTCCTCCCTACTCCCCTCCTGATCCCACCCTCGCTCCTCTTTCTGCATGCATGCCACTCCCCAAGTCCACTGATAGGGGGAGGTTCTCCTCTCCTTTCTGATCTTAGTCTATCAGTTCACATCAAAAGTGGCTGCATTGTCCTCTACTGTGGCCTGGTAAGGCTGCTCCCCCCCCCCAGAGGGAGGTGATCAAAGAGCAAGCCAGTCAGATTATGTCAGAGGCAGTCCCTCTTCCCATTACTATGTAACCCAATTGGACACTGATCTGCCGGGCTACATCTGTGCAGGGGTTCTAGGTTATCTCCATGAATAGTCCTTGGTTGGAGTATGAGTCTCTGGGAAGTTCCCTGTGTTCAAATTTTCTTGTTCTGTTGCTCTCCTTGTGGAGACCCTGTCCTCTCCAGCTCTTACTATTTCCCAGTTCTTACATAAAATTCCATTCACTCTGCCCAACAGTTGCCCATCAGGCTCAGCATCTGCTTTGATAGTCTGTAGGGCAGAGGCTTTCAGAGGCCCTCTGTGCTAGGTTCCTAGGTTGTTTCCTGTTTTCTTCTTCTGGCTTTCAGTAGTCCTCTGTAGCAGGTTCCTAGGTTGTACTCCATTTTTTAATTGGATACTGGTTTATTGGTGTTTAAATTCTTGAGTTCTTTATATATAATCTGGCTATTTGGCCTCTGTCAGATATAGGGTTGGTGAAGACTTTTTCCTAGTCTGTAGGCTGTAGTTTTGTTCTGATGATAGTGTCCTTGCTTTATGGAAGCTTTTCAATTTCATGATGTCCCATTTATTGACTGTTGCTCTTAGAGCCTGTGCTGTTGGTGTTTTGTTCATGAGGTTGTCTTCTGTGTCAATGAGGTCAAGGCTCTTCTGCACTTTTTCTCCTAACAGATTTAGTGTGTCTGATTTTATGTTGGGTCTTTGATCTACTTGGACTTTGGTTTTCTGCAGGGTAGTGAATATGCACCATTGTGGAAGATACTATCTTTTTTCATTGTATGATTTTGGCTTTATTTTATCTCTCTTTCTCCATATTACCTCCCAACTTTCCCTCTTCCTCACCCAACTGAACTTATTGTTACATCCACCGAATATCCAAAGATATTTATTCTATTTTCCTTTTCTTGTAACATCTACCTGTTCCTCCAAACATGAAATTCTTAAAATAATAAAATATTATTTAAAAAATACAGTTGATTTTTATATTGGAAATTATCATTGGAAAGGTAATTCAGTGACTTAAATTTGAATGAAAATTTTTATAGATTTCAATTTATAAATAATATTTATGTAATAAATCTCAATTTCTACTTATGTATACTTTCTAATCATTATTGGAAATGTGCTAACTCCCATTGTTTTGTGCATATCTCATCTACCTTACCAGGTATTGTTGAAAGAAGAACTCAAACCTATGCAACTTGAATGCAAAAGGAGGAGTAGAGGGAAAATAAATTAGCTTCTCCTGATAAGAACCACTTTTTACAATTCCTTGGCATGCATTAGTTTCTGAGAAAAATCACTCATGCCATTTCTGTATTTTTCTGATGGTCAAATGCTTAATATCCATTTTCAGCCAATACCCATGAAAGCTGATGTTAGCTCACTCTTGCTTTTAGCTCATGAAATGAAATGTTTTCATTTCAATAATAGACTACCAAAAGGTTTTCTGAAGATGTAAATTGGATTTGATCACCTCTTTAATAGAAGAGATACCTCCACAAAGAACTACTGCCTTTATCTAGTTGTTAACCATTGAACTTGCTGCAGAGCTAGAGTCTTTATTTTCTAGTCTAATTCTAATTCTTTTATCTGCTTATTCCAAATAGTACCAGTTAGATGATTTAATTCCCATCAGTCATTAAGGGTTATCTTTATGCAGGTAGTTTGCTCTGTCTCTGTCTCTGTCACTCTCTTTCTCTCTCTGTGTGTATCACACACAGACACACACACACATATTACCTGAGTACCTTCTACACAGAAATATGAATATAATATTGTCTCACTTTCCACATTATCGTATTTTTAACAAATGTTTGAATTCTGTGGCTCTCTTGGTGGGTGTTGACTGAATGTAAGTATGATTATTGTGTTTCTTGTGCAATCATGGAGTCTCAAACTCAAGTCAGCACACATTTAAACATTTATATTGCTGCTCATTTAAGCACCAGTTACATACTTAAAACAACTGAAGATCTTTTTTCCAGTTTCTCTATTGCATCATTAAAAAAAATCATTCATGGTATAAGATTGCCATATCTTGGAAATTTGGCCTTTTCAGTTTTATAAATGTCCTCACAACTTCGGCTTTTTAAGCACTACTTCTCTTTTAAAAAATTAACATCATCAGAGAATTAGATATTAAAGAAAATTCATACACTTGGAACTAACATGCTAGTTGATTGATGCAAAATTCAATTAGAAAAAAAATAATTCTGTTGAATGGGTACTTCTATCAACACAATATCAGCAGGAACTGCAAAATGTGTGATTTTTTTAAATTGATGATATTGTTGTAAAAGGAAACTAATAAAAACAAGATCTTAATGTTTCCTACCAGATATATATGTAATAAAATGTATATTACCTTACTTTTTCAATTTTAAGAGGGTATAGTTTTTAGCAAAATAAGTCCTCAGGAGAGAAAAGAAACTGCACATAATACATTCTCTCTCTCTCTCTCTCTCTCTCTATATATATATATATATATATATATATATATATACACACACACATATATATATATAATGTATATATATTTAACGTAATTAGTAAAGGCCATTTGATGCCTGGTGTAAAGTGACCAGTTTTACTTTTATTACAGTTGTACAAATTCTTTAACAGCTTTTAGATCTGTGCCAGTTTTTAAACACAATATTTTATTTTTTATTTGGCAATTTCATATCATGTACTCCAACCACACTCCCTTCTCAGCCCTCCCAGATGTGTTTCCCATTCTTGCGAACTCTCTGTTCCCCCACAAAAAGAAGCAGCTCTTTCTCATTTGTGCCTCCGCAGTAGTCACTGAGTCTTTACTCTCACTGCAGAAGTAGCTGCCTTGCCCTTCGCAGTCAGCAGGATCATGCATCATGGACTTCTTCATGTTTTCTGACGGCAGCACAGACAACTGACATGTACTGGTGTCAGCACATGCCATGGAACTCAGTATGCTATCCTGTGGCCTTACAGACCATGGACATAAGCACAGCCCTCTGTAACAGTATGGACCATGGATACCATCATAGCCCTTGGCAGTAGCACGGGACAAGGACATCAACATGGCTTCCAGGACAATAAGGGCCATAGACAACAGTATGGTTCCCAGTGACAATCTAGCTCAAGGAAATCTACATTACCTCCAATGGCAGCACAAGTCTTCCCCATCAACATGGCCCCAGCAGCAGAATGGCCCATAGACTTCAACATGGTTTCCAGTGGCAGCACAGATCACGGATGAGTCTCAAGGATCAGAAAACCTTGTTCCAACTTAGAAGAAAAGTATTACAAATTAATGAATTTCCTTTGTCTATATTTTCATCATATATGAGCAGAACAAACGACATCACATAAAAAACTTTCAAATTTAGACACATTCTCACAATAATTGAATGTTAACCACCCTCTAAAAATCATTTGCATTTCTGGACTCTTCATAAGGCTCCTATATTATTGCTTCTCTATTTCCTAGAGTTTGTATGTAATTTTTTTTTTTTTTTTTTACTTTTTGGCTCTTGGTGTCTTAACTGACATCAATTGAAATTACTCTTATCATCTTCCTTCTTCCTTTTAATTTTGTGCCTCTAATTTACACAGCTCCTGAGAGGATTGTCATGACAGAAGTTGAGGCCTCTTTCCTTATAGCAGAAATAATGATCTCATTAATTCACAATTCTTAACTTGATTCTATCTACAATCTTAGTTTGTCACGCAATGTAACAATTAGAGGCTTCCGGTTTTGACTTAGTTATTGGGGACAGGTAGAGATGATGAGGCACGCGAATTATCACCCAGCTTGCCACACTAACCTTAATTGTGCATGAAGTGAAGCTCCCTTTGAAAACCGAGGCATGTCTTGAACAATGACACATACTAATGCATCTTCCTTCCCCTTGCATCCAATGATCTGTTCATACCGATTTGTTCTCAATTTCATGAACTTTCTCTCCTTCTGGCCTCATCTGTCTCTTTCCCTTCTGAGTCTGACATGTTTAACTTGGTAATGCATAATCCCCTAAGACTTACATCACCAGTTCAGGACTTTTTTCAAAATTATTTAAGATGCCTTTGTCATCCTTATATTTGACTCAATTTACTTTTGAGGCTTGTGTAAGAATTTACACTAAGCTTATAAATTAAGGCAACTTATATGTAATATTTCACAAATTCAAAGGTCAGACCTCTGCATGGCTTAGAAGAGTTACTGTTTTATAGACTGTCATAATGTAGAAATGAAGACGTCAGTCATGAGCATTTTGTAAAATAAGTATCAGTAACTGTGTGATTATACGCCAGTTTATGCACATGGAACTATTTTGACGTGACAGCCAAAGTAACTTCCCCGAAGCAAAGAAAACTGCCCAGTCTCATCATTAGACATGGGAATTTATAGAGAATAGGTGTCTGTGAGAGCTTTCCACTATAGAAAATTCATGTACATATTACAGCCGTTTATTCAGCACGATTTCATTGTCACGAAGAAAAATACTTTCAAAAATGTAATACACAGTACATTTCAATCTCATAAGAGTATAAAAATGCAAAACGGGCCGTGAATTCTCCAGGGTATTTTAGATAGTGCTTGTCAAATGCAGACACATAATTAGTTTATTTTTTTTTAACAAAGCTTTATTTTTATATATTGGGGTATTGGGGAGGTCTTTTAAAGTTCATTCTTTCTTTTCTGATGTCTGTACTTGGAAATTAAAGTCCTAGATTTCTACAGAGTTAGGTATAACCCTAATGATGTACACTACCTGTCACACCGCTGTCTTTACTGTGCATATTTTCAAAATCTTCAGCAGCTCCACTGAGGGGTACCTATTTTATGCAGTTAGAATTAGGAGGCTTGCAAAGATCTTAAATTCTTTTCCTACTTCTTAAGCTCCTACTGTTCTTTCTGACTTCAAAAATGTCCCCACTTTCTCCAGTTCTTTTATTATCCTCTATATCTGTAGTTTAAAATCTGAGCAGTTGAAGGACTTAAAGGATATTGGATATTCTTGGCAAGTATGTAGATTATTGTTTATAAAAGTTTGACTACAGATAAGTGCTGGACATATGAACCAATGACTGATAATGTACTATTCCTGTTGTTTTTAGATAAATGTATTTTATTATCAAGCCTTGAAAATGAGTGCCTGAATATTCATTTTGATCTGAGGTACAAGCAGGCTCTCTAAAAATTGTACTTTTCTGAGATGTGAATTCTCCTGGATCAGAGACATCCTACTTGTCATCTCTAAACACTATACATTTCATACCATGACAGTCACCGCATCTACTTATACTCTCTAGCCCCAGCATAAAAGTTAATTTCAGGACTGAGGTATCTCCATTAAGATAAAAGCTTATTACAATGATATTTTCCAGTGTTTGTTTTGATACTAACAATAAATCCATCAAGGCAATCTTAAAGTGATGACGACCTTCAGGGTTCTGAAAAGATAACACAGGGATGAAGTAATAATAACGTATTTTTAATTGCAGCATCTTCATAGTACATTGTTGAACAAGAAGCATGGCATATAAGGATACAAACTAGTATTATGGACACTGCTGCATGTTGATTTTATTTAATAAATGAGGAAAATAAATTAAAAAATACGTCTTAAATTCTAATGAAGAAAGAATTATGACAATAATAAAAAAGAGACTATGAGTCAAACCACAGAAATTAAATGATATGCAATAATGCAAACATCAGCTCGGTAAATGACAGAGCTTATAGGAACCGGTTCATCAGATGAGCACAAATACCAGATTCTTCTTTTCCATATCCTCACCATGAATTAGAAACCTTTGAGGTTAATGGTTCTCGTGATACTGGAGTTGTGTGCACAGAAATGGGCGTACAGAAGTATGTCCGTTTTCTGCCTTCCAAGGGCAGTGTGGGAAAGACTTCCTTTCCAGGCTGCATAGTTGAAACTGGGCAGTACAGCTCTAGCCCATCCTTCACAGATAATTTCATGGTGGGGATGTCATTCAGTCACTCCTGATATATGATTTAGAGTTTGACACAGCCATGGAAAGGCTTAAGGACTCGTCATGCTTACTGACACTAGGGGCCTCTACCATCAGAGACAATGCATATTGTTTTCACAGATAACATCCATTACTAATGAACTCACTTATTCTTTTTTACCACAATTCTATGAAAGAATAGAAATTTAAAAATATGGTTTCTCTGATATCAGAATTAATAAAAAAAAAAACGAAAGGAGAAAAAGATTGTGTGTAAGAACATGCCTCATTTGTTGAAACTCACTAAAATAGTAAAAAATGACATCACTAATTAAAGGTGACAAGACACAAAGAGAAAAATAATGTGCTGGAATAGTGTTGGAAATAGGTGTCTGTCTTTGCCACATCATACTTACGTCTTGGAAATGGGTTTATAAACAACCAACCAAATGCCAATAAAAAATAGTATTTGAACAAAACAAGGATGAATGTAATATGTACGAAACCCATTTCAGTCAATAATTAGTTATAACACTGAACAATATTTACAAAAAAAAGGCAAGTAAAAAAATCAATGGTTTGTATATTGTTGGTCAAGGTAAGATCAAAGTATAATAATAAGGCCATTGTTTTGCTTTGCTATTGCTGTGATAGAACGCTAACTAAAAGTAGCTTAGCAAGAAGGTGTTTACTGTTTTGTTTTGTTTTGGGCTTACAGATCACAGCTCTTCATGCTGAAAGGTAATTAAGGTACTCAAGTCAGGAACCTCGACACAGAAACTAACACAGAGAACATGCCAAAACACAGCCTACTTACTTGCCCAACTGTGGCATGTTCAGCTACCAACAGGGCCACCCATCCAAGGAGTAACAAGCCCCATTCAATGTTCTCAAAACAATCAACAACTAAGAAAATACCCTAAAGACATGCCAAAGACCATACTGATAGAAATAATTACTCAACTGAGATTCTTTGTTTCATATGACTCAGTTTTTATTAAATCAACATAAACTATGACAATTTATCCCTTGTCAATTTTGACAAACACAATACTTTAAGCCATACGAAGATCTTTAAGCTAACAAGATCTCATGTTCATAAGACAATATAAAGCAAAGTCAACATTTTAAAATCCCTAGAGTCTTTAAATTTTTTAACACTTAAATGTCCAAGATCACATTAAAAATCCAGTGTCTTAATTGTTATCATCAATAAAGTGAAAAGTTTTTATTCAAGAAGGATGAATTTAGTCTCATTTATAATTATATCAAAACAAACCCAGGACCTATGGTGTAATTCCAATGCAATAGCTCACTGCGTGTTTTCTAGGACCAATTATTTATCTTCTGGGATCCAAAAGAATTAAGCAACTTCATTTCTCTGGATATACCATCGAAAGTACACACAACCTTTCTTCTATGTTCAGGCTTGTTTAATTACAAGTTATACCATCCTTAGTTTTAAACCATGGTCTGGGACTCTCTCTTATGCTGCTTTCTATGAAATTGAGGCTACATATTCATCAATGGTCTCCCATGGCCTTCCACAGTAAAAGCCTCAACTATTTTTCATGGTCCTTTAATGTCTTCAAAACCTGCACCATATGTGGAACCATATGCATTGCCAGGTTTGGTTTTAATTTTGGCCCCCTATAGTCTTTAGCTTCTGTGTACTACTCCTAGAGCAATACTTTCCAGATAATTTTCCATCAGTGCTACAAACACTGGCAGCAATTGGTCAAAACAAGACGAAACTAGGGTCATCTGGAAGTCATCAACAAGGTATATTGCACTGGCTTGTAGGCATATCTGTGGACACATTTTCTGAAATAATGACTTGGAAGGGTCCACCTCAGCAAGTGATGTGCTACTTCTGGACATCTGGTTTGGACTGTATTAATAAGCAGGTTGAAAAAGCAATGAGGTACAAATGTAGAAACACTTCTCTGTGAATTCTACTTCAGCTCCTGCCTCTATATTCCTGCATTGTGTTCTGTCCTGCCTTCCTTTCATGATGGACTGTAATTTCGACATGTAGAGCAAATGAACCCATTCTTTACTAAGTTGCTTTTGGTTGTGGTGCTTCACCACAATGATAGAGAAACAGACTAGAAAAATGCTGTTCTCTTATTAATCATTTATGACATTTTAAACCCAATTAGCCACTGTCCATTTACAATGTAAAGTACCATATTTTCAAGTCCACATTTTTGATTGAAATATGTTAAATAAATATCACAATAGAGTCTTTGTGGGATTCCTGAGCCTTTCTCAGAATCTTCTCAAACCACACCTCCATAGCCTATATTTCTTACAATATTGTTATCACCCAAGGATCCACAGAACAGCTCACTAAGCTCAGAGAACGTTCATCAAGAAGTTCCACATACTTTCTTAATGAGCCCATAACCTTACCTGAAAAAAAAGAAAAAAGAAAAAGAAAAAACAGAACCTAATTAGAGAGGCAAACAGTCTTAAAAGAGGATAGACATCATACAGAGGAGGGAGAAAACAGAGAACAGGACAAGAGTCTACCACAGAGGGCCTCTGAGAGAATCTACCCTTCAGGGTATTGAGGTGGATGCTGAGACTCATAGTCAAACTTTGGGCAGAGTGCAGGGAATATTATGAAAGAAGGGGAAGATAGTAAGACCTGGAGAGGACAGGAGCTCCACAAGGAGAGCAACAGATACAAAAAGTTTGGGCATGGGCGTCTTTTCTGAGACTGATACTCAGCTAAGGACCTCTCTTGGAGATGGCCTGGAACCCCTGCACAGAGGTCGCCCATATTATTGTCCAAATGGGTTCCGTAGTAATGGGAACAGGGACTGTCTCTGACAGGAACTCATTGGCCTGCTCTTTGATCACCTCACCCTTATCAGGGAGCTGCCTTATCAGGCCACAGAGGAAGACAATGCAGCGACTCCTGATGAGACCTGATAGACTAGGGTCAGAAGGAAGAGGAGGATGACCTCCCTTATCAGTGGACTGGGGGAAGAGCATAGGTGGCAAAGAAGAAGGGAGGTTGGTATTAGGAGGGGAGGAGGAAGGGAGTGATGATATCCAAGAAAGTATGAAATTTATCCTACAGTGACAAGTGCAGGTGACTAAAGAAAACAGACAACAGAAGAGAATTAATGGTGGGCCCATTAAAGCTGCTCAGAGGAATGATGAAGAGAGGCCTCAGTTGGCCCATCCAGTACCGGTGTCTTGTTTAGACCTTAGCCCTGGTAAATAGGTCAAGTTGTATTTCAGAGAACACAGTATCTATTCAAATGAAAAGCCAACACTGCCAACTATTTCGTTCATATTATGACTAACAAGATCTTTCTTATGATTATACACTGTCATGAGCAATAAACATTTCAGTACATCTGTTACCCTGCTATTAAATTCAAGAGAAACTCACCATTTGTTGCCTGATGTACTTGGTGTATCCAAATTATATAATGGCTGGGGGTGGGGGGGGAAGGTGAAATGTAATTTTGCTTTGCTTGTTAATGATGTACCTTTCAGTGAAATACCAGAGAAATGTAACAACAGACCATTAAGTCTCAATCAAATTGTAACACAGAAAATAAATAAGTAAATAAATAAATAAGTACTAGAACTATCAAAAAATAACTGTCTACTACATGCTAATGTCTATCTTACTTTAGTTTCTATTGCTGTAACTTTGGAAAGAAAGGGTTTATGTGGTTTGCACTTACAGGTCACAACCCATCATTAAGGGAAGTCAGAGCAGAAATTCTATCAAGAAGGTGGGAGCAGGACCTGAAGTAAAATCATAAAGGAACTTTGCATACTGGCTTGTCAAGGTACCAAATCTACACATATGACCCATCTGCTTAGACATGCCACTACTCAAACTGGACTCAGCTATATGACATTGCTAAGCAGTCAAGAAAATTTCCAGCAGCTATGTACTTTTGTACCATGGTGTGTTTAGTGGCATAGTTCTTTTATAAATCTCTCAGTATTAGGAAACACACTTATGAACAGAAAATTATGCTTTATCAGGATTTTGTCTTTCAGACTTTTCATTACTATGGTTAATTTTTTTATTTTTCTTAACAGAATAATTTATTGCTTATCTGCATACTTATATAATAGCTATGCTGAAATTTAATTTGAAACTAGTTGTTTGTGATTGCCAATATGCATTAGGATACATTCTTGAAACATTATAATGAACATATCTTAAAATATTATCTTGATTGATGATATTCCACAATGTTGTAATGGCTTCTAATGGCATATGACTTTAACTTAATTATCTTGTCATTTATAATGCCATTTAAACCATACAAAGAAGCACTAACTGAAATCAGTGCATCACATAAACTTATTTGCAAATATCCTTACATATTCATTAACCTTTTATAGTCAATGATAGTTTAAAATGGATAAAAGATGTAAAACTAAAGTAAAACTGTGAAATAATCTTTTCTGAACTGGTACCAACATGCATGTCTCTCTCTTTTTTGTTGTTTTGTTTTTGTTTTTATAATTTTAATTTTTATTATTTACAGTTCATTCTCTTTGTATTTCACCTGTAGTTCCCTCCCACTTCCCCTCCCAATCTCACCCTCCCTCCCTCTTCTCCAGCTATGCTCCTCCCCCAGTCACTGATAGGGGAGTTCCTCCTCTCCTTTCATCTGATCTTAGTCTATCACTTCTCATCAGGAGTGGCTGCATTGTCTTCCTCTGTGACTTGGTAAGGCTGCACTCACTCCCCTGGGGGGGGAAGTGAGGAAAGATCAGGCCAATCAGTTCATGTCAGAGACAGTCCCTGTTCCCATTCTAGGGTACCCACTTGGAGACTGATCTGCCATGGGCTACATCTATGCAGGAGTTCTAGGTTATATCCACGAACGGACCTTGGTTGGAGTATCAGTCTCAGAAAATACCCCTGTGCTCAGATTTTTTGGTTGTGCTGCTCTCCTTGTGGAGCTACTGTTCCTTCCAGGTCTTTCTATATCCCCCTTATGTCATAAGATTCCCTGCCCAAAGTTTGGCTATGAGTATCAGCATCTGCTTTAATTCCCTGTTGGGTAGAGTTTTTTCAGAGTTGCTCTGTGGTAGGCTCTTGTCCTGTTCCCTGTTTTCTTCCTCTTCTGATATCTATCCTCTTTGCCCTTCTGACTGAGGATTGAGCATCTTAGCCAGAGTCCTCCTACTTGATTGGCTTTTTTAGGTGTACAGATGTTAGTATACTTATCCTATATTATATGTCTTATATCCACTTATAAGTGAGTATATACCCTGTGTGTCTTTCTGCTTCTGGGATAACCCACTCAGGATGATCCGATATTTCTCTGTTGAGAATTCTCTGTTTAGCTCAAATAAGTGGATTACTTGATTTTTTTTGCTGTTTAACATCTTGAGTTCTTTATGTATTCTGGATATTAGCTCCCTGTCAGATACAGGGTTGGTAAAGATCTTTTCCCAATCTGTAGGCTGTCATTATGTTCTGATGACTTTATGATGCCATCCTGAGAGGATCAAGTTTCACATGATGTACTTTCTTATGGCAACAGAAATCTAGATGCTAGTAAGCTACCTTGGGGAAGCCTAAAGGATAATACAGAGAAAAAGGACTTATGGAGTAGATCATTCAGGGAATGAAACATTGCTGTAGAGGAATTTTAATTCAGCAACATGTTTGCTGGGACAAAGGAGCACATCCATAAACCTTCTAGGTCTATATGATCCTGCTAGAATTCAGGCATGCTCTGTATTACAATATGACCTAGATATAATACAGACATGCCCTTTTGTACATACACACCTTTAATTCCAAGCAATAAAGTAAGGTTAGTTTATAGAAGGAAACAGTCCTGTATGAATGTTACATCTAATTGAGGGTCAGACAAAATGACAAACCAGAAAGCCTTAGCAGAAAAATCAGACACAGGACAGATCCAACACTTTTCTACTTTTTATTATCTTTTATTACAGTTTATTCAATTTGTATCCTGGCTGTGGCTCCCACCTTCCTCTCCTCCCAATTCCACCTTCCCTCCCTCTTCTCCCTTATGACTCTCCCATAGTCCACTGATACTGGAAGTCCTCCTCCCCTTCTATATGACTCTAGCCTGTCAGGCCTCATTAGGACGGTTTGCATTGTCTTCCTATGTGGCCTGGGTAACTATACAACAAGGACATTTGCTCAACTGTGTTTGTAACAATTCTGTTTACAATAGCCAGTAGCTGGAAATAACCTAGATGTCCCTCAGTTGAAGAATGTATACAGAAATTTGGTACATTTACACAATGAAATACTACTCCTCTATTAAAATCAAGGAAATTCTCAGGAAAGTGGTGGGAACTAGAAAAGATCATCTTGAGTGAAGTAATACAGCCAACTCTTAAGAGAGAAGAACAGGAAAAAGAGGCTATATAAGAGCAACACAGGAAGGAGAGAGGTGATTTTTACCAAGAGTTGATTACTCGGACAGTTTTAAAGACACAGTTTAGAGAAAGAACAAGTTAGACACAGGTAAAGACAGAATGAGCCAGAGAATGTGTAGATTCCAGAAGATTAAAGCATGTTGCCAGAATTAGTTTGAAGCAGGCAGAGCAATTCGGTTAGAAACCAAGAGAGGCCAAGAGAAGCAGTTTGTATCACTTAGCTTGGAAAGGAGTTTATGCTGGAACTGCTGAATTGAACCAGCCATTCAAAGTTCAAAAAGAGCTCGAAAGGCTTGGGAACCGCTCTTATTTCATCCTCCCATCTGAGGAAATAAAAACAACATATACAAATTGCAGAACCACTGAAACTGAGTACAGGATCATAAAACTATACTTGTTCCAATGTGATTTTATACTTTCAACATTTTTCTGAGCTGTTTCAATCATTATTATTTTATGATAAAACTATTCTTTTAGAAGATTAATATCAAACACGACAACTGTTTTCTAGGTAAGCACTAAGTAGTTGAGCTTTAGATGAAAATTAAACAACAACCAAAGCTTCAACTCCTTTGTTAAACCTAAAATCATCCTGGGATGTTAAATGATATAGAAGTTACCTGACTTATATGGAATTTGTAGTGTCTAAAAGAGAGACAACATTGAATATTAAAAATTGTCCATTGTTATTTTTAAACTGTTACCAAGTATCTATTCTTCTAGTTTCAAATTATTCTCATTTCAAATAACTGAAGCTTCTTAAAAGTGAAATAACAAATTAAGCACGCTGTAGTCAGCCTCAATTTCAGCTTGACACAATTTATTCATCGGAGAGTATTTTCAGTTGAGGCATTGTCCAAATTAGGATGACTATTGGCGTGTCAGTGGGGAGTTGTTCTCATTGTTGATTGATGTAGAAATTGGATTGCCTTCTATGGACAGCAGCATTCCTTGAATGTGGTCCTAGGCTGTATAAAAGTGCTAGATGATTATAAACATTGAAGTGACCTGAAAAGTGAGCCAGCTAGCCTCATCCCTCCATTGTTTCTTCATGTTTCCTTGGCTGTGACTTCTTGCCCTGAGCTCCCTTGACGATGAACTGAACCTGTAATTACAAACCAAAGAAATATTTCCCTTTTTCTCTCCATGCTATCTTTTACCAGTGTAAGATTAAAAAAAAAAAAAGTAGAATACCATGAAAGTTATTTAAAATACTGTACAAGGCTATGTTGTATAAAATAAGTGTAAGAAACCATACTAAAGTTAAAAGATGACGGTAAAAGTGGTTCTATGTACTGTAAAGTGATTTGCATTATTGCCGTTGTTAAGAATATTAATTTTCTAGCTTTCATTGTTCCCACCAGATAGTGGCTTTTGTTTCAATCCAGATGATGCTCGGGATAATGATGACTGCACGTTTAACATCTATGAAAAGAATCCTAGTAATCATATCTCTTATTAATATTTTGCTTGTTTATTTTTTTTGAGACAGGGTTTTTCTGTGTAGACTTGGCTTTCCTGGTCTCACGTTGTAGACCAGGCAAACCTCTAACTCATAAAGATCCACCTGCCTTTGCCTCCACGAACCCTGGGAATTCAGGTGTAGGTCACCATGGCAGGCTCTTTATTAACGTATCTTAGAAAAAAAATAACATAAAAGTCCTACAACTGCGTTTCTGACAAAAATGTGTCCAACTGTATGTATACCTCCTAAGCTTAAAAAGCAGAAATTAGGTAGCATAGCTAAAGAATATTTAATTTTTCTATTTACCACTGTATATTGTATGTAATATATGGTAAGAGTTTCATCGTGTGGCCCGATCATTCTCAGTAAAAATGAATTGTGTGATATCAGGAATTCTGAAAAGTTATGAGTCTTACAATTGTCTCTTCTGTTCCAGCTCAAGTCACTCTACTTACATGAACATTTCTTTGTTACTCACAATCTTAACATTTACTTTGATTTCCATCCACTGATATATAATCCATCATTCCCTTCATTCATCTGTGTTGCTGGTACCTTTTTGACACCCAGCCATTTGTCATCACCTTAGTCACATGCGTGTGCCATTCTGCCTTAAATGGACTGTGACACAGTTGGCAAATCAATGGGATCCCCTCGGGCTCCTCATTTCTCAGAGACTGACATAAAACATATCTACACAAGGTGGACTCACTCACCGACTCCCTTCAGAAAAGAAGTGACATGAAATTGAATGCTACAAAAGTAGCGCAGCCTGATGGATGGTTCATCAACAGAGCTTATTTTTACAAAAGAATCACAAGTTGAAATTAGAAGGCAAAGCTCTGTAAAACAATTTGTTTTTATCAGCATGTTTGACTCTCAGTCAAAAACATGCCTAGTTTTCACCCTGAAAGAATAAAATGCTACATAGCTCCCCCCCCAACTCCAGGAGGAAAGCATACTCCTAAAGTAATTCTTCTCTGTTGCATCTCAATACCTATTAGCATCTGTAGGCTATTGAGCTTCTGTTCAGGTGCATGTAGATTTCCTGTTACTTTTCCCTTCTCTGTTTACACTGGATGGGCTGCAAAATTCCTGAGACCTACCACCACTTTAACCCTTGTAGGTACTTGCAGAATGAGTAGGTGATAATATACAGCTCTCTGAAAACAGCAATTTTTCTAAGGAAATTTTCCTCACTGGATGTATGAAGCCATTTGGTGGTTCTGTGGCCTCTTTTTAATATTTAACATCTCAATTCCAGGCCAAGGCTGTCTTATTTATTCCTCAAAAGGAGAATGAGTTGCAGCATAATTAGGAAGATTTTGAAGCAGCAGAACTGAGAGATTAATGAAACTTTATCTTTGATCAACTGATGAACTCTTAACTGAAGTTTCTAGATGATTTCGTAACAGTGAAACCTAATTACATGAGGTTTGTCATGTCCTGTTGTTAAATATGACTAGTCAAGTGCCTTTTACATGCAGATAAACTGCACCAATTGCCAAATCTGTGTGATGGTATTCCACCTCAGCACGGATTCAAGCCACAGCTTCAGAAAGGGACACTCTCTTATAACAAAAGTAACTCCAAACCCCACTCATGCGATCATAAGACTAGAACTGACCCCAATTTTTCAGCGACACTCAGCAAGCCCCTCATATGACAAGAGGTTTCACTTCAGAATCTGAATTATGCTATGTAGTACAGCATACAAGGACAACATGCTCTCCTGTTTACATTTACATACACTCAATAAGAATCTGTGATAAGTTAGCCTACATTCCGTTCATAAAATCTACTCCTATGCACACAGATTGTAATTATAATGATGGAAGAAGCCTGAATCCATTTTTTTAAAAAGAGGTAAAGTTTAGCATAATTCAAGAAGTTCAACGCAGCCACTCCTGATGAGACCTAATTGACTAGGATCAGAAGGAAGGAGAGGAAGACCTCCCCTATCAGTGGACTTGGGGAGGGGCATGCATGCAGAAGGTGAAGGAAAAGAGGGATTGGGACAGGAGGAGGGAGAGAACCACAGGGGGGATACAATGTGAATAAAGTGTAATTAATAAAGAAAAAAAGGAAAGGAAAAAATAGCTTATTATAAAATCGAAAAAAAAAGTTCAACTGCTAGGTTGTTTATTTCAATGATACATATATGTACAGTAAGTATTGAAATGAATAGTGAATTGGTGATATCTTTCTAGGAAAGTGTGATATAAATAATAGATTGAATGAAAATGTAAACACTTTTCAAATCATCACATAAACTTTAGAAATCATATCAAAGGCTCTAACACTGCCTTCACATTTGATACTTGAGAGAATTCAGAGAGGTTGTTCTCAGTTTCATTACTATTTATAATACAGCAAAATATAAATTCATATCAGCGAAGAGAACAGAACAAAGTCTTATTCCTGTTATGGGGGTACATGGAAAGTGTGTACAATATTTTATCAGAACCAATTCAGACAGCATGACTGAGGAGGCTGTTGTCACACAGAGAAGCTTTGGTTTCCAGAGTTTGTGTTGTGGGTCACTCACATCTGCATAACTGGCTTTAGTTTATCAGCTTGCCTCTTCCAGGAAAATAGCAAGGCCTGTTGCTCCAGATATTCAAAAAACATCTGCAGCCTAAGATTAACACAAATGTGAACCGCCTGGTTCTAAGGTCTCAAGGCATCAGAAATTATTATGACTTACAGGAACTCAAGGTCTAGGAATTATTTTCTAATATTCAGTATTGGTTCAATTTGTTCTCTGTAAATTTTTCAAATACTGCTTTTGACTATATAAATGATTGTGTGTTATTGTAAAATATTATTACAAAATGACGAACGAAAGCAAAGTAATTGCCGAGACATTTTATATTATATTAAAAAAATTAAAAAGCTTTTATTTTGCATAGAAACTTAGAATACATATTATAAATAAGTAGAATAAATGAAGAAAATTTTGTGTTTTCAATTTCTTATTTTTTTTACCAATACATTGTTGAAGGGAAAAAATGAGATGCTGATGGTTTTCAAGAAAGAACAATCAGAAAGACATTGAGTTGGGCTGCTTTGCTGAATGCTCGATCAGCCTATCTAATTGTAAGACAGTCTCAGTTCACCCGTGAGGCTTGACATCTGGGCTGGAAGCACTCTGCTCATCCTATGGTGGATTTCTGTAAGCCAACGGGCATGATGCTTTCACAGAATTTGAACTTGGTGTGTCTGTAACTTTAGGTTAACATGTATTTACTATACATAGATTTACTATATTTTCCTCTGATTATATTATAGCATCATGATGTTGAAGATGGAATAGAAAGCATCCAATCAGGAGACATTGAAAAGCAAAACTAATATTTTGTAACCATAAGCCTGTTTTCTTCTTTTCTTTATGTCTTACTAAAACAAATTAAAAAAATGGAACTGTTTTGTATTATTACTTTGGAGTGTTCATCATAGTGTAAAATGCATATATTAAGAGTGACACTTGCCCTGTGGTGGTGGTGTAGGCTCAGACTTTCTTATTATAGTTTTTAAATTTAATTTTATTTATACACTTATTTACCACAGTTTATTCACTTTGTATCCCCACTGCAGCTCCTCCTTTGTCTCCTCCCAGTCCTACCCACCCTCTCTCTTCTCCATCTAAGTCTTTTCTCTAGACAGGGAGGGGAGGACATCCTTCCCTAGATAGGGGACAACATCTTCTCTTTCTATGTGACCCTAGCTTTTCAGGTCTCATCAGGATTATCTCTGACATGAACTCAACGGCACTCTGACCACCATTCCCAGGGGCTGCAGCTTTGCCAGGCCACAGAGAAATATGATGCAGCCAACCTTGAGACTTAGACTTTTTAACAAACCTGCTTTATTTAGGGTTCTTAAACACTTCTACCTCTTTTCCAGCCCTCCAACATTGGGTAGGAAAGAAAGAAGATTAGTAGGACAGGTGTGGAGTTCTCTTTCTACATCCTGCTGTTTAGGGTTGTAGGGTTCTTCTGGGGGAAATACCATATCATTCATCAGGAAATCCAGAAGTCCAGATAGCGAGCAAATCAGCAAACAGTAAATTCAGCAGCAGCAGGAAGAAGAAGCCACAAGCAGGCCTCCTCCAAGCAACCACCTTTACTTCCTCTGGTCTATCATATTCATACCCCTCAAAGTCCTGAGAATTCAGCTATTCCAGCTGGAAAGGACCACTCTCTGCACGAGATGCTTAACAGGTTTGGACAAACTAAAATCCCCAACTTGGAATTATAACGAAAATGTGGTTATACTTCATAAATCAAAAGTCCACAACAAGTGGCATACGCCTTTAAGTTCAGCACTTACCCGGCCAATGCAAGCGGATCACTGAGTTGAGGTCAGCCCTGTCTACAGAGTGTAGGACAGCCAGGGCTACACAGAGAAACCCTGTATCAGAACACTGAAAATAAGCATGAGATTTAGTTCATCATATAACTTTTTAAAGTATACTTGAAGATAGTTCTTTCTTTGTGTTATTTAAATATGTATGATTAGTATATTATTTATTATTTTACTTTTACTTTCCCCTAGATCTTACATGAATAATAAATGTTTAATCTAGATGACAGAAGGAGAAAGAAAAATAGGGGAACTAATATGTGTCTAATACAGTTTTTATCCAGTTACAACTGTATAAAATTATAAATATAATATTAGCATGTGACACATTTAAATTTTATCCAAAAGTAGAAAAAAAATAGTTAGTTTAGATGTATACTAATCAAAAAGAATACATCTGCTTTTTGTAAAACCGACTGTCTAAAAGAAAACTCATTGTCAATAGTCTGAGAATGTTCTAGTCTCTCGCCCTTGATATAGTAAGCACTGGATGTTGATCATTTAAGAATTACACATATTACAGTGTACACAGTGCAGCTTGCTATTACAGAAAATGCTTATTGTGTGAAAGGAATATGTGCCACCAGCTTCAAAGCCTGCTAATCTGTTAAATAATTACATTTTCATGACAAATATGGCTCCCATGATTTAAGTATCCCTCTTCCCCAAGGTGCATTATGCCAAAAGGTTGGGTATCTGCAGTCCGCAAAGCACATTGAACTGGAGGTTCTAAAACTTCTTTTTTATTATTATTATTTTTTTATCAGTTACATTTTATTAACTCTGTATCCCAGCTGTGTCCCGATCCCTCATTCCCTCCCAGTCCCTCCCTCCCTCCCTCATCTCCACCGTGCCCCTTTCCAAGTCCATTGATTGGGGGGACGTCCTCCCCATTCATCTGATCCTGTTTTATCAGGTATCTTCAGGACTGGCTGCAAAGCCCTCCTCTGTGGCCTAACAGGACTGCTCCTCCCTTCGGGGGTGGGGAGACCAAAGAGCCAGTCATTGAGTTCCTGTTAGAAATAGTCCCTGTTCCCCTCACTTTGGGAACCCAATTGGTTACTGAGCTACATTGGTTACCAATTGGTTACCACACGCTACATCTGAGTGGAGGTTCTAGGTTATATCCATACATGGTCCTTGGTTGAATGTCAGTCTCAGAAAAGACCCTGTGCCCAGATATATTTGGTCCTTGTGGAGCTCCTATCCTTTCCCCATCAGACTAACTCCCCTTCTTTCTTATGATTCCCTGTACTCTGCCAAAGGTTTGGTCATGAGTCTTTGCTTTGAAAACACTGCTAGTTAGAGTCTTTCAGATGCACTCAGTAGACTCCTGTCATACGTTCAATGCCCATCCCATCTGTCTTTCTAAACGAGGATTGATCATCTTACCCCATGTCTGCTCAATTGATTATCTTTTTTTAGGTGTATAGATTTCATTATGTTTATCATATTTTATAGGTCTATATAAGTGAGTATATCCCATGTTTGTCTTTCTCCTTCTGGGATATTTCACTCAGAATGATCTTTTCTAGATCCCACCATATGCCTGCAAATTTCATGATTTCCTCCTTTTTGATTGCTGAGTAGTATTCCATTGTGTAAAAATACCACAATTTCTGTACCCATTCCTCCGTTGATGGACATCTGGGTTGTTTCCAGGTTCTGGCTATTACAAATAAAGCTGCTACAAACATGGTTGAGCAAGTATCCCTTTTGTGTACTTGAACGAACTTTGGGTATATACCTAGCAGTGGTATAGCTGGGTCTTGAGGAAGCACTATTCCTAATTGTCTTAGAAAGAGCCAGATAGCTTTCCAGAGTGGTTGTACCAGTTTACATTCCCACCAGCAGTGGAGGAGGGTTCCCCTTTCTCCACAACCTCTCCAGCATGTGTTATCACTTGAGTTTTTCATCTTGGCCATTCTGATGGGTGTAAGGTGATATCTCAGGGTCCTTTTGATTTGCATTTCCCTGATGGCTAATGAGGATGAGCATTTCTTTAAGTGTTTTTCTGCCATTCGATATTCCTCTGTCGAGAATTCTCTGTTTAGCTCTGTTCCCCTCTGTCGAGAATTCTCTGTTTAGCTCTGTTCCCCATTTTTTAATTGGATTACTTGGTTTGCTGCTTTTCAGCTTCTTTAGTTCTTTGTATATACTGGATATTAGTCCTCTGTCAGATAAAGGGTTAGTGAAGATTCTTTCCCAATCTGTAGGCAGTCGTTTTATTTTGATGACAGTATCCTTTGCTTTACAGAAACTTTTCAGTTTCATGAGGTCCCATTTATTGATTGTTGCTCTTAGAGCCTGTGCTGTTGGTGTTCTGTTCAGGAAGTTGTCTCCTGTGCCAATGAGTTCTAGGCTGTTCCCCACTTTTTTTTCCAATTGATTTAGAGTATCTGGTTTTATGTTGAGGTCCTTGATCCACTTTGACTTTAGTTTTGTGCAGGGTGATAAATATGGATCTATTTTCATTTTTCTTCATGTAGACATCCAGTTGGTCCAGCACCATTTGTTGAAGATGCTGTCTTTTTTCCATTGAATGGATTTGGCTTCTTTGTCAAATATCGAGTATTCATAGGTGTGTGGGTTTATTTCTGGGTCTTCTATGTGGTTCCATTGATCCTCCTTTCTGTTTCTATGCCAATACCATGCAGTTTTTATTACTGTTGCCCTGTAGCTTGAGATCAGGGATGGAGATACCTCCAGATGATCTGTTGTTGTACAGGATCGTTTTGGAGATTCTGGGTTTTTTGTTTCTCCTTATGAAGCTGAGAATCTTTTTTTCAACTAGGTTCTACTCTTTCTCCAGTTCCCAAAGCCTCTACCAAGGTGGAGTCAATCTGATTGCTCTCTGGCTTCATTCTCCATAAATATTAGTTTAGTCTCCAGTGATGGAAATTAGCACAGTGCCATTTTCTCAGTGTCAGAGCTCCAGATCGCTGAGATTCATTAGAATTCAAAGAACTTCCTAAATATACATAGACTGAGAAGAGGGATAATTCCATTTTGATGCAAAAACAATAAAAACAAAAGACAAGAGAATTTTTTTTCACAATAAATTCTCTACAGGAAATTTCAAATCTTTAACTCTCTTAGCTTTCTGATAGACTTTATAATAGTTACATCATATATTAGCAGTGCTTGTTGGCCACAGGTTTTAAATGAAATTTAGTATGAAATTT
The DNA here is from genome assembly GCF_030254825.1 of Meriones unguiculatus. NCBI lineage: Eukaryota > Metazoa > Chordata > Mammalia > Rodentia > Muridae > Meriones > Meriones unguiculatus. The sequence goes on from NC_083363.1 coordinate 52,362,781, forward strand.
TAAACTGGAGAAACGCCAGTTTCCATGACTGTTCAAGTTAATTAGTTTAAACATCTTTGAATTTTAGAATGACTTAATGTAGAGACAGAACTTGCATATTTTTGAGTATGGATCTGAATCTGTCTAAATTCCTAATTCACATGACTTATTTGAATTATAAAATTAGAAGCTGCTAAAGTAGTCATTCTACACAGTTTGCTCCATTCAAGTATTTTATAATAGCTTTTTATCTTATTTTTGTATATGTTGTATATAGAATAGTGATTATGGCAAATTTTGACTAATTTATCAGTTAATTTAGTAATTAGTAAAAGATGAACAAAACTTTTTTCAGCAGTGTTACCTGAGTGAAAACTCATAAATACGGGACTGAAGAAATGGCTCAAAGATATACTGTTATTTCAGAGAAGCATTGGCCACAACTCAGCACCCAATGATGGACAGCTCACAACAATTTGTAATATCAAGTGTCAGCACATCCATCATCTCTTGCCTCTGTGAGTACCTGTACTCATGTACACATACCACATACACACACACACACACACACAAAATACACAAACACATATACATACATGCACAGGAAAATGCACATTCATACACATAAGTATGCATATGCATGCAATTAGAATTTAAATATATCTTTAAAAATATACATACTTAAAGTTTGTGAATGAAGCTCCATGTTAAAATTCCTATGCATTCCCCCACGTTCAATTCTCATCTCAGAAAAAAAAAAGAAGAGGAAGAAAGGAAGAGAGGTGGAACAAAAAGAAAGGAGGAGCAAAATAAGAGTGGAGCTGATGAGGAGAAAGAAAGCAGAAAGGATGGATTAAGACTAAAGAATACACATGACAAACAAGAATATACATAAAACACACACAACATATTAATTTGATATGAAGGTTAAGAACCTGCATATTTTAATCTCTCTCTCTCTCTCTCTCTCTCTCTCTCTCTCTCTCTCTCTCTCTGTGTGTGTGTGTGTGTGTGTGTGTGTGTCTTTCTTCAAACAGTTGGACCAGTGATGTAGGAAGCACTTAGAAGTGTAAAAGTTCTGTTATGCTAAGCTTAGAGAGAAGACATTTCTATCTCCAGTGTTCTGAAAATAATGATGGATTTAGTCCCTGAACACGGAGTAAAGACGATCTGACAAAGGGAAAGGCTTAATTGTCAGTGTTTTTAGCAGCAGAGCTTAGCCTTACTTTTTTTGTGAATCCTGTTCTCATGGGGTTCTTCCATCTGTTTAAAGCTTTTGTGTTTAACCGAAAAAGAATGCATTATAATTTTTGCCTTCCAGTCTCCTCGTGAAAAAGATAATGATGTGTTGTTTTCTCCTCACTGTTTTAATAACTCAGTGAAGTGTCACGCTCCCTATGTATTGATAGTTGTTAATCAAAAAATCTGTTCATGAAATTAGGGCTTCACTTAGAAGCCGGGTATAATATTTCAAATCAATTTAGAAGTATTAAAGATAATCAATGAAGGATTGATTTTAATTATATCCCAAAGGTTCATTCAACTCTGTTGATTAAATCGATCTGTGGCAACATCTTGAGCTCTAAGTATATTGCCAAAACTTTAAACTTGACGCATTAGCTAGACATCAGCCAATATCATTAAAAGATTCAGTGCAGAGAATGGGAATAGAAAATAAGGTCCATTAGTTATGTTTTCTTCTAAATAGCCTACATTTGTTTTATTGAGTAACCTCTACCTACCACTTACCACTTAGATTTCTATATTCATAGAAATTCTCACTTAAGAATTTATTAAGAAACTTTGAGGAAAATTTTTTTGCTCTGATTCATTAAAGTATCATATTTCTGTCTTTTCCATAATACAATCATGTTGCTGAATAAAATGACACTGAGACAAGATTTTAATTCATTTTTCTTAGCTTATGACATTAAGTCAATGTGTAGTGGTAAATTGTCCATTTAAATAATAGCTAATAATAGAATGTTTTAAGCAACCACATGTATTTCCTTGCATTCATTGGTTTTAAACAGCGATATTTTTTGAAGGTATAGTACACAATATAAAATCAACTTGAACAAGGCTTGTTGATTCTCCCAATAAACAACTGCATGTGCTTTCCTGCTTTACGCTTCTCAGATGTGTTTTGGAACTCGGTCATCTTTTTCCATCTTTTTTATTCCAGGAGACATTGTAGAAAAAAAGGTTTCCAGATGGTTAAATTTTGAAGTTTAAGAAATCCATGAGGCAGTACTGCATGTTATAAACATTGTATGAGAATATAAGAGAGCCTAAAGTGGAATTTTCCATTTTTAGACTTTCTTATAAAAATGGAGACTTCCCACAAAATTGTCCATCTTAAAAAAAAAAAAAAAAAAAAAAAAAAAAAAGACATGATCCAAGTCTGTTAGGTCTCATGAGGAGTGGCTGCATTTTCTTCCTTTGTGGCCTGGTAAGGCTGCTCCCCCCTCAAGGGGAGGTGAACAAAGAGCAGGCCAATCAGTTCATGTCAAAGACAGTCCCTGTTCCCATTACTATGGAACCCACTTGGACACTGAACTGCCATGGGCTACATCTGTGCAGGGCTTCTAGGTTATCACCATGTATGGTCCTTGGTTGGAGTATCAATCTCAGGAAAGACCACTGTGCCCAGATTTTTTGGTTCTATTGCTCTCCTTGTGGAGCTCCTGTCCTCTCCAGGTCTTACTATTTCCCACTTCTTTCATAAGATTCCCGACTTTCTATCCAAACTTTGGCCATAAGTCTCAGCATCTGCTTTGATACCCTGCAGGGTAGGAAAAGAAGACCTCCCCTATCAGTGGACTTGGGGAGGGGCATTCGTGGAGAAGGGGGAGGAAGGGAGGAATTTGGAGGGGAGGGGAAGGGAGCTACAGGGGGGGATACAAAATGAATAAAGTGTAATTAATAACATTTTTTCTTTTTAAAATAATTTTCAGTTTATTATTTGGACAGTTCATGTGTGAATAAAATGGATCTCAATCTTTTTTTTTTTTTCTTTGACATTCGCATACATGTATATAAAGGGTTTTGGCCATTCTCTCTTGTTCCCATCCCCCTCTCTCATTCTTCTCTCTCTTCCACTGAAATTCCTTTTCCAAATAAACTTCCCCCTCACTTTGAAAAAAAAAAAAGACTGAACCAGACTGAGTATTGTTTTCCATTGTTAATATTAGCCAAAGTAAAAAAAAGAAATGAGTTTAATTATTTTCAAAGAGCTGTGAGACAAACATTTGCCAGTTTGTTTTATAATAGAACTTTCTTACTGTTTTATTATACTTTTTTATAATACTAGAACTTTCATATCATTTTTATTTGCCTAATTATGGTGTAAGCCCATGTCCATGCTGCACAGTTTATCCCTGAGTGCTCAGTGGAGATGTACAATCCATAAGTACAGTTTGTTTTCCTGAGAAAACATTATTATACATGCAATTTGTATGTATAATACGAATTGTTTTCAAACATTTTCCTAAATGATTTGTTTAGTGTTATTTTTAAGAAGAACCTAAGTTAACAATCATACATCTGTCATACTGATTTATTTTCACCATTTTTATTAACCCGTAACATCATTCGAAACGCCGTTGATCTTGAGCTCTATCAGCAATACCAGTCAAGTATTCTAATGCTGCACAGGAACTTAAGTACTCTTTTTTTTTTTTGTCAAGATGCTACACAAACTGAGAAATCTAATAATGTTTAGATTGTGCAACCGATATGTATTCAAACAAGCATTTGTGAGGGACTGTATATATCCATGTGTGGGCACAGTAGAAAAGCAGTATATGCTTCTGTTCTATGGCTATTTGCAATCACCATAGTTAAACAAAAATTGAGTGCTTTGCAAAACAGGTTTTGAAACTGCCATCAATTGCTTCAGACTGCAAACATTCATGAAATATATATATATATATATATATTGCATTCATATATATATATATATATACATATGAGCTAGAAATAATAACTTGTTATAAAAATAATGAAGACCTTGGGTTTGATATAAAGTGGCCTATGCCATTGTTTAGCTAATAATAATTTCAAATGTTCAATATTCATTTTCATAACATTGGCTGTGTGTACAAGTGATAAAGGGATTTTTTTTAAGAAGGAAATCTTTGCTGTCAGTAACTGTCTTGCCCTAATAAAATAGTTAACTACCTCTGCTCTGTCATTTTAAGGTAACAGTGGAACTACAAATACAAATAACTCCACAGAATTGTTTAAAAGAAAAATGTAAAATATTTTATGGACCTTATTTCATGTTAAATAGTACCTAAGTTATTAGGAACAACTACTAAAAAAATGAATCATGTTTGTTGTAAGGGTTATGGCCATAGTGATTTAGCTGTTGCCTAAACAATATAAGCCATTTCTGTGTGCAGCAGCTTTATTTATTATTTAGAATTTCAAAGCCAGGGTATTTTAGTCAAGTGCATTGAACTAAATGGTAAAAATATTTCCTCCACATTTTTTGTTAAAAATATTTTGACCACTGCATTTCTCTATTAATATGTTCACTTTTATACTAAACAATGTGTGTGAATATTTTTAATCACTAAATCTTTAAAGAAAAGTAAACCAGATCGATCCTCGGCCTTAGCCAAATGTGGAGTTGTTCGTGACAGAGAGCACTCACCATCGGGAAGGTGGAAGGCGGAAACCAGCTCCGCCTGGGTTGGCTACCCAGAGGCTATTTAAGCTGTGGGCTGGCTTTCCCCGGCGTCCGAGGATTGTTCAATGTTCCTGAATAAACTGCATTGAAAAAAATAAATAAATAAAACACCTCCTGAGCCATTAAAAAAAAAATAAAGAAAAGTAAAGACAAAAATATAGTAATTATTCACCTCATACCACATTTTCATGGCATAAATACTTGATGGGGGTTCTGAGAATGGTAAACATGCTTAATTTTCTTATTTTAAGTATTTTATCCTCAGGGCCGATTGGGGAACAGCCCCATAAAGACAGCTGGTTTTCATTGATCTGTAAAGGGAATAAGAAAACAGAAAACCAGAGAGGAAAAAAGGGGAGGGAGAAAAGAGAGGTAAAGGAGAGCCAGATCTTAGCTGCATCTCTACTTTTAGACATTTTCAGAGACTAAAAATCTAGCCTTTCTTGTCGGGCTTAAAGTCCAGACATTTGCCAGATGTTGCTTTCTTCTGTCTGACAAGATCTCAGGCTCATGGGGATCTTGGGCATATTTTTACAACTTGCTGTGAGATAGCTACACTTCTGCTGAAATGTTCTGCTTCTCAAAGGCACAAAGCAAAATCCCTCCACCTGATCTGCTCTCTCCAGCCTTCGAGGCTTTAATCTGGTTAACTGGCAAAAGCCTTAGCAGTTCCCTGGCCTTGCAGGTCAGTTCCCCTGATTTAAGTCGCTGGCCTTGTCTGCCCTCTTAGAACAAGAAAATCTCCTTGGGTCTAACTGCTGTGTTTAATACTAAGAATAAAACTCTGCCCTCTATGCTTGTATAAGCTTGAAACTGAAACTCACAAGAGACCAATGTGATCAGTATGGATATAAGTGTGGATTCATATAGAGACATAATTAAATACAGATAGAGAGTTAAAGGTATGGGATAGCAGTGGTCCTGTGATTTTTAAAAATATATAATTTTTAGAAACTGTAGATACTTCATTGCTCTCTGGTGTCCAGAACAGCCTTTAAGCTCACTAGTATATCATAGAAGATACATTTACCAAAAGAAAATAGAGAGGCTCATGGAAATGAAGGAGCTTTCTCATGGCCAGACAGAAACAGGAGCATATTCAGGTCAAATGATGTGCTTCCCACAGGCTTCCTTTCTGCTTAGACCCCGGCTGCACCTCAGTGAGAATCAAAGCAGGAGTTCCGGATGCTTACGCAAAGAGGGTAGGCATTGTCCCTACTTCTAGAGCAGCGTTTTCAGAGGTTCCTAACACTTCAGAAACAACCATAGAATTTCTAAATGTGACATTTTTGTTCAACATGAGGGCTCTAAATAATAGGATGGTTAAGTTCAGCCTTTTATATCTTTAAAATATTGCATAGAATACCAAGGTGCAGAGCCAAAATGCAGAAATATTAAACTAGCCACATGTTCCAGAAAGTATGGAGAAGCAGAGCATGAATGAGTAGGTGATGTTCTCTGTATCCACGGATACTAACCTGCGGGGAAGTTTGCAATGAGAGGTGCACAAAAGACAATCTGGGGAATGGTTTATCAGCATTTGATACAAGGAAACTGGCGTATTTATTTGGAGCCTCTGTCCACACTCAATTACTGGGGCTTAAAGGATAGAAAACATTTATTCCTCCTCAAGTACAGACTGAAAAACACAAGCACTTCTCTCAGAAGGTTTGTTAAGTAATCCCAGCTGCCGCAGTCTTCATACATGACTGCTACAGGATAGGAGTATGGATACAAATATCAAAAGTACAGTCATACCCATTAAAAATTTATTATAAGTGCTGTTTTTATTACTTGAGATAAAGGGACAAGATGAGAGCTGTTCCCAGGCCTTTCCAGCTTTTTTTCATCTCTGGCTGGCTGTTTCAACTCAGCTGTCCTGGCCTCCTTCTCTCAAAACTAGCTTCTCTTGACTTCTGACTGAATTGCTTTGCCTGGCCACAAACTAATTCTGGCTCCTTAACATCTTCTGTATCATTAGGTCTTTGCCTGTGTCTAGGTTGGTCTCTCTGCTATCTGTCTCTGTAAAACTGTCCTTACAATCAACTCTCAGTTAAAACACCACGTCTTTCTTTTCCTGTGGCATTCTTAAGTAACCCCTCTTTCCTGTCCTGTTTTCATGAGAGTTGGGTGTATCTATCTTTGACTCATTCTGTTAAATCTTTCTCTGATTTGCCACTTTGTCTGTCCCTTAATTAGATGCAAATTTCAAACATGGCTACCCTTTCTATAAACTCACCTGAACTTCATTGTGTAGAATTAAAGGTGTGTACTAAAGGCATGTCTGTATTCCAGCAAGATCATACTGTAATACTGAGTGTGTCTGCATTCTAGCTGTGTCACATAGACCTAGAAGGTCTTTGGATGTGATCCCTTGCCACAGCAGCCATGTTGCTGGATGAAAATTCCTCAATAGATTTTTGTGGACTAACTTAAAAGTATATTGGAAAAAAATTGTAGAGGAATATTTTTAAATGTATAATGTCAATTAAATGACAATTTCAAGCATGGGTTTTGCTTAGGTTATGGAAAACTTGCCTAGCATGTAGAAGAGGGCATGAATTCAACAAACAACAACACACAAAAAAAATTACCCCAAATATACATACACAGACACACACACACACACACACACACACACACACACACAGAAAGAGAGAGAGAGACAGATACAGAGAGAGAGAGAGAGGAACCACAAATATTTATTGTATCATAGGGAATATGAGACTATGAAGACACTTACTTTCTCCTTGGGTAAACTTCTTCCTGTGAATATGGATGGAAAACAATGTGCAAAATACCCTTAAACTAGACTTTTGACCCCAACAGCATCCTGAGTCAAGGGGATGTTAATGAAATGTGGAAAATCTAGAACTATAAAGGTAGCATTAATGAGTAATATGTCAGATAGTAACTACATATTCATCAGTAGAGTTGCAATGAGTATAAGATAGTCAGCAGGACACATGAATCCTCAGAATATTTTCACACAAAAATGAACCATCCAGGTGCAATTTTACCCTTCTAATTTTATAATAAAATGCTATTTTTCTCAGCATTTTAAAATAATTTTAATTAATTACAGCTTATTCACATTGTATGCTAGCTTTAGCCCCCTTTTTCATCCGCTCCTAATCCCACCCTCCTTTTCACTTCTCCTCTGCCCTTCCCCCTGGAAGGGTTGTCCTACTCCACTTTCATCTGACCCTAGTCTATAAGGTCTCATCAGGAGTGGCTGCATTGTCTTCTTCTGTGGCCTGGAAAGGCTGCTCCTCCTCAGGAGGAGGTGATCAAAGAACCAGCCACTGAATTCATGTCAGAGACAGCCCCTGTTCCCCTTACTGGGGAACCCATTTGGATACTGAGCTGCCATGGGCTACATCTGTGCAGGAGTTCTAGATTTTCTACATGCATTGTTCTTGGTATTTTTTTTTTCCTGCAGAAATCTATGAAACCTAACAAGGACTATAATGGGGCACCAAGAATCTATAAAATAGAAACTTCCATACCTGAAAACAAAGTCAAGCTTAGATTTTTTTTTTACTTTAGTTTTGCATTCTATTACCATTCTCCTTTAAGTGAATGATTTGGGGTTTACATAATAACTTGTTATCACGCTGAAAACTATACATGTTAGATGAACATGTATATAGTTTTTAAACTTTAAAAGGACACTTTTCTACTTTTCTATATTCTCTGTTAATTAAGCTATTATGGTCTCAGCTAGAAAAATTAATTGATTTTTGCCTTAATACTTTACTGCTGAGTCTTAGTTTTCTGTTGTTGTGATAAAATGCCCTAACAAAAAGCAACTTAAAAGAAAATGAGTTTGTTTTGACTCACATTACAGTCTATCATTGCAGAAGAGTCAAAGCAGCAGGCCCTTGAGACAGCTAATCACATTGCAGCCACAGTCAAAAAACAAAGGGCAAAGAGAATTCAATGCCCCACTTCTTTTTTCTCAGGGCTGGGTTTCCATCCAGGGACTGGTACTCTTCACATTGATGGTGTCTTTTGTGTCTCAGGATCCTCAGTAAGATAATTCCCCAAAGATGATAAGAAACCATCCTCCCAGCTGATAATAGATCTTATCACTTGCAGATTGAGATTAATTACCACATAGTGAGAATCTTAAACAGAACAATTCTTCATTTGATTTAATATTAGGAAAAAAAAAACAAATTATTCTCTGTAGATGTATATCATTAATGCTTTTGTATCACTATGTAACATTTGATCAATATATTACCTTTTCCTATCTACTGTCACACACATATAAGTGGTTCTATGCACATATGCACAAACAAAAACACACATAAACACAAGCCTCTAGTAATCATTATTTTATTTCTTTCTCTATAAGTACAAATTTTAGAAAAACCTACACACGATCTCATGACACTCTTTCTCCACTTTGCCATAGCTTATGTCACTTAAAATACTGCTTTCTGGGTTATACCCACATTTGAAATTATCGGCTGCTGTATTTCATAATCAATATTAATTCAGATGAAGATTGCTGTGTTCAAGCACAAAACTCCAAAAGCTAAGCTGTCATAAAACACACAGCAAGAGAAACAGTTTTATATTAAATTTAAAACAATATTAGCTGAGTAACCAATAACTTATCTAACAATCTTAATTTCATTAACATTTGTTTTAGAAAAAAATTAAGTATGAATCTTTATATATGTCTAATGTCTTAGTACTGTCTTTAAAAATATTTTAGCATATTTTTTTCATCAATTACACTTTATTCATTCTGCATCCCCCCATAAGCCCCTCCCTCCTCCCCTCCCGATCCCACCCTCCCTCCTCCCTCTGCATGCATGCCACTCCCCAAGTCCACTGATAGGGGAGGTTCTCCTCTCCTTTCTGATCTTAGTCTATCAGTTCACATCAAAAGTGGCTGCATTGTCCTCTACTATGGCCTGGTAAGGCTGCTCCCCCCCAGGGGGAGGTGATCAAAGAGCAGGCCAATCAGATTATGTCAGAGGCAGTCCCTCTTCACATTACTATGTAACCCAATTGGACTCTGAACTGCCCTGGGCTACATCTGTGCAGGGGTTCTAGGTTATCTCTATGAATAGTCCTTGGTTGGAGTATGAGTCTCTGGGAAGTTCCCTGTGTTCAAATTTTCTGGTTCTGTTGCTCTCCTTGTGGAGACCCTGTCCTCTCCAGCTCTTACTATTTCCCAGTTCTTACATAAAATTCCATTCACTCTGCCCAACAGTTGCCCATCAGGCTCAATATTTTAGCATATTATCTCATAGTGCTTAGATAAAAAGTTTGAGTTGATTACAGAAACATTTGTTTCAATACATTAGGATGTGCAAAGAATGAAAAAATCATGGACAAATAATAAAATGATGTAATTGCTCCCATATTCAGACAGTACCAGGTCCAGAGGTAATTAGTGATAAGCACTTAAAATATTACAGTGCTTCACACTGTCCTTTCAATTATTAAATTGAAAATAAGGATTTTTAGCCTCAAGCAAAGTCATAGATTTCTATAGGTGAAGGCCTTCAGAATCTTCTGAGGCTTTTTTTTTTTTTTTTTAGTTTTTGTGCTCAGTAATGACGTACAATCAGTCACTACTAAGTGCATCTATTCATATAAGGCCAACTTTCACTGCTTACTCATCATTCAACACATAATTTTCATAGCATTCCAACAAGAATACTAGAAAAGTAAGCATTTGTTAAGAGACTACCCAATATGTGTTGTTTAAAAATGTTTATTTCCACAGAGGTGTTGCAGCCAGGCCTGAAGATACCTGATAAGCCAGGGTCAGATGGAAGAGGAGGAGCTCCTCCCCTATCAGTGGACTTGGAAAGGGGTAGGGAGAACATGAGGGAGGGAGGGTGGGATCAGGAGGGAATGAGAGAGTGGGATACAGCTGCGACACAAAGTTAATAAACTGTAACTAATATTAAAAAATAAAAATTTAATTAAAAATAATAAAAATGTTTATTATTATTATTTTTTACTTAACAAAGGAAGAGGATATTTAAAACTCTCTTGAGTACCTGCAATTTTCACAAACTAGAAACAAATTTGGTTGTGCTGTAAGACATTTGTGCTGCAAAAATAGGAAAGCTGGAAGTAGGAGTGAGACCCCTTGTTTACAAGGTTGGAAGTTCACGAGAAAATACAGCAGGTTGAACTGGGAGGTCAGACTGGATGAGGTCAGACTTCAGTTTTGTGTAAAACATCTTACACATAATCACGTTACAATGTACAAAAGCATGTCAGCTTCCAATTTGATTATGTGTCATTTTATGTTATTACGTTTTTTATTCTGTGTGTGCATGGGTGGTGATGTGAGAGGGTAGGTATGCCAAGGGACCCATGTGGCAGGCAGTCAGAGGACAATATGTGCATGTTAATTCACCCCTTTTCTCACGTGGGTTCCAGGAATCAAACTCTGTTGTAAACTTTTAGTGAAATGTGCCTTTATGAGCTGATATATTTCACCACCCCAATCTTTTCTTCCAATAACCCAGGAAGCACAAGATTGTTTGTGTGTTTCTTTGTTTCAGTCATTTATTATAGTTCAATTAACGTATTTCCTTGTATTATGGAATAGGTTATTCTGTAGACTCTTTTTCTTAACTTTGTAAATATTTAAAATAAAATTCACAAACTCATTGAAAAAAATTAATTTATGTTCATTTTTTGACAGCATAAAAAGACAGAGAAACACAGTTAAAACTGAAAGACAAAAATATTCAAATTTCACTGTAAGGCAGTCATGAATAAAGGAAGTACATAACAAAATTATTAAGGGAAATTGTACCATATATCTAAGTTTCAAACTGATAGCTTGATATCTGTCATTCCCTTAGAAGACACTTTGCCCAAGAGCATAGCCAGTCTAGACAGATCATCTATCCTATATGACTGAAGCAGAGATTATGAGTTCGTCTTCCAGAAACTCAGTGAGTGAACTGGCCTTAAGAATTTACTTTGGTTGAAATAGTTTGTTTTTTTTTTTACAACAGTTTATAGTTCAGTTCTCTTCCGAAATTAATATGTGACAGATTCCAAATGATATTCAAAGTTTTCTTTCTTTTCTTTTTTTTTTCTTTTTTTCCTTTATTAAGTGGGTCTGAAATTTCTAGGCAATATTCTCCAGAGACAAAATTTCTGCAGTTGAACAGTTTTTATCTGTTTAGACAGACTTGTTCCCTTGCTTCTTGCACAGTTCAGCAGATACTGAGGCCCAATGAGCAATGTCTAAAACACTGCTGATTGCATATCATTAGGCAACAAAGATGTATGTCAAAGATAGTTCTCCGCCGTAAGGATTCACAGGCTGTACTGTAAAGCCACAGGTTTCAGGTCATTGACAGCTTCGTTTACCCTGTGACTCAAGCATGTGGTGCCTTTAGAAACAGGTAGGGTCTTACCAACCAGCGCTAGAGGGAAACCAAGAACAATGACAATATCTTAAAAACAACCTGAAACTTGGCAACATATCTAGCATTGGCTATTTATCTGATACGTCAAGAAGTCTTGCAGGTATGATGCATCATACAATCATGGAGCTTGTTTTACATGTGTGCATTTAGGAAAATTCTAGAGTGTTAAGTTTCCACTTGCTATTTTTTCCAGAGTCATTACTGTTAGTTACCTCTCACTATCCTCTTTCCCCTTCTTTGACTTCACACCACTCACTCCTTTCAGACTACATCAAAGAAGTTTCTTTTTCTGGGGCTTTCCGTGGAAATCAATACAGTTTCCAGTGGCCAGTCAATATGCAGAGAATAAGAGATTAGGGATTGCTCATGAATAAATGGATATCCATATCACTCCTTTTTTTTTTTCTCCAAGGCATAATGATTATTAGAAAGACTGTTGGAGGTGGTGAACACCTGCAGGCAAACAGAACTTGCATGACATGACAGCTCTTTTGCACCCCTCAACTCACAGCAGCTGAGACCATATGCGTTCTGGAGAGGATCCAGTCAGCCAAAAGCCCAACATTGCAAAGAAGGGCTCATAAACTCTCACCTCTAGCTGGGAAATTCTTGGAAACTCAAGCTTCTTCTCATGGGGAAGAGTCAGTATTTTTCAGGGATGTGGAACTATGATCCAATAGATGCACCCCCAGTCATGCACATACAGACAACATTCACTGGATTCAAAGAGGCATTAAAAGAGAGAGAGAGAGAGAGAGAGAGAGAGAGAGAGAGAGAGAGAGAGAGAGAGAGACATTCCTAGTTGTCTGAGAAAGTGCCAGATTGATTTCAAGGTCCAGGTATACCACTCCTAGGTATATATCCAAAAGAGGCTCAAGTACACAATAAGGCCATTTACTCAACTATGTCCATAGTAACAGCTTTATTTGTAATAGCCAGGACATGGAAACAACCCAGATGCCCCTCAACTGAGGAATGGATACAGAAATTGTGGTACATCTACACAATGGAATATTACTCAGCAATGGAAAACATGGAAATCATGAAATTTGCAGGTAAATGGTAGGAACTGGAAAAGATCATCCTGAGTGAATTATCCCAGAAGCAGAAAGACACACATGGTACATACTCACTCATATAGACATATAATATACGGTAAACCCACTACAGTCTGTACACCTAAAGAATCTTATCTAGAAGGAGGACTCTGGCTAAAATGCTCAATCCCCATTGTGAAAGGCAAAGAGGATGGACATCAGAAGAAGAAGAAATCAGGAAATAAGTTAGGAGCCTCCCACAGAGGGCCTCTGAAAGACTTTGCTCTACAGGCTATCAAAGCAGATGCTGAGACTTATGGCCAACTGTTGGTGTGAGTGCAGGGAATCTTATGAAAGAGGTGGGAAATAGTAAGACCTTGAGAGGACAGAGCTCCACAAGGAAGACAACAAAACCAAAAAATCTGAGCACAAGGGTCTTTCCTGAGACTGATACTCCAACCAAGTACCATGCATTGAGATAACCTAGAACCCCTGCACAGATGTAGCCCATGGCAGCTCAGTGTCCAAATAGGTTCCATAGTAATGAGAACAGGGACTGTCTCTGACATGAACTGATTGTCCTGCTCTTTGATCACCTCCCCATGAGGGGGGAGCAGCCTTACCAGGCCACAAAGGATAATGCTGCCTATCCTGATGAGATCTAATAGACTAGGATAAGAAAGAAGGAAAAGAAGATCTCCCGTATCAGTGGACTTGGGGAAAAGCATGGGTAGAGAAGGGAGAGGAAAGGAGGGATTGGAAGAGGAGGAAGGAGGGAGCTACAGGGTGGATACAAAGTGAATAAAGTGTAATTAATAAAAATACTTTAAAAAAGAGAGGGACAGACAGAAAGAGAGAGAGAAAAAAAACACATGAAATTGTCAAAGAAGTATTGGTCATGATGGGGGAAGAAAGGAAGGTAAATTTGTTCCAAACATGTTAAGTGTACTTATGATTATTATATAAAATGTTATATAAATGAAAGAAGCTGGCAGGGAATTGAATAAAACTGATTTAAAAAGTGAAAATATTTAATACGTTCTGGAGACTCAGCATAATGACTTCAGATAAATTTCATTATCAAGCATACAAGAAGAAGGCAATAAAAGGAATGTTTAACCAAATTGAAAATATATCCTGAGATTCTCAATTAAAGATCTAAACAGACATAGTACTTCCATCTTTTTATGTTAAAAGTTTGTCTCTTTCTGAGTAGAAATATCTAGGTGTCATACTTATAGGTTTGCTTGTGATGATAATGATTCAAATAAGCTAGTCTAGGGAAGAGCCTTGAACTTATTTGTATATGAGGCAAATTCCTGAACAGAACACCAACAACTCAGGCTTTAAGATCAATAATCAATAAATGGGATGTCATGAAACTGAAAAGCTTCTGGAAGGTCAAGGACACTAGTCAACAGAACATAAAAGCAGCCTAGAAATTAGAAAAGATCTTCACTGACCATACTACTGACAAAAGGCTAATATCTAAAATATATACATAACTCAAGAAATTAAATATCAATAAAATAAATAATCCAGTTAAAAATAGGTATACAGAGCTAAACAGAGAATTCTCAACAGAGGAATCTCGATAGGCCGAGAAGCACTTAAGGAAATACTAAGATAAACATACTAAAATTTGTATACCTAAAGAAGCTAATCAAGAAGGAGGACTCTGGGTAAGATGCTCAATCCTCATTCAGAAAGGCAAAGAAGATAGACATCAAAAGAGGGAGAAAACAGGTAACAGGACCGGAGCCTACCACAGAAGGCCTCTGAAAGACTCTACCCAGCAGGGTATCAAAGCAGATGCTGAGACTTAGAACCAAACTTTGGACAGAGTGCAGGGAATCTTACAAAAGAATGAGAGATATAAGGCCTGAAGAGGACAGGAGCTCTGCAAGGAGAGCAACAGAACCAAAAAAATCTGGGCCCAGGGGTCTTTTCTGAGACTGATACTCCAACCAAGGACCACTTATGGAGATAACCTAGAACCCCTGCACAGATGTAGACCATGGCAGTTCAGTGTCCAAGTCAGTTCCCTAGTAATGGGAACAGCGACTGTCTCTGACATGAACTGATTGGCCTGTTCCTTTATCACTTCCTCCTTGGGGGTTGCAGCCTTAGCAGGCAACAGTGGAAGGTAGTGCAGTCATTCCCAATGAAACTTGATAGACTAGGATTGGAAGAAAGAGGAGTAGGACAGCCCCTATCAGTAGACTAATTCGGGGGCATAGGTGGAGAAGAGGGAGGAGATATGGGATTGTGATGAGAAGAGGGAGGGAGTTACAGGTGGGAAACGACGTGAATAAAATATAATTTATTTAAAAAAATGAGCAAAAAAGAAAAATACTCAGCATCATTAGTCAACAGGGAAATGCAAATCCAAAGGACTCTAAGATTTTTATCTTTCACCTATCATAATGGCTGTGATCAAAACACAAGTGACTACACATACTGGCAGGGATATGGAGAAAGGGCACATTCCTTTATAACTTTACTGGTGGGAATGCAAACTTGTACAACCACTTTTGAAATCAACCTGGTGTTCTCCCAGGAAAACAAGGATAGGTCTACCTCAGACCCAGCTATACCACTCCTGGGCATATACCCATAAGATGATCCACCATACCACAGGACATTTCCTCAACTATGTCCATAACATTTTTTTTTAAATAGCCAGAAACTGGAAATAGCCTAGATGCCCCTCAACCAAAAAAAAAAAAAAAAAAAAATGGATAAAGAAACTGTGGTACCTTTATACAACAGAATGCTACACAGCTAATGAAAACAAGAAGATCACAATTTGTTCAGGCAAATGGATGGAACTAGAAAAGATCATCCTAAGTGAGGTAATTGAGGCCTAGAAAGACATATATGGTATGTACTCACTTATACGCAGATATTAGCCATGTAGCACAGAATAACCACACTATAATTCACAGACCCAAAGAAGCTAAGTAACAAGGAGGGCCCAATCGAGGATGCTTGACTCTCGCTCAGCAGGAGAAATAGAATAGAGAGAAGTACTCAAGAGAGGGAACAGGATAGGAAATGGTGTGCTGGGGGAAATGAGGGTGGGGGTCTCATTTTGGGAGGGGTGGCAGGAAGACAGAGAAGAGAAACTGTGGCCTGGGGCATCACTGAGACAGGCTAGAGACCTGCCACAGGGTATGCTCATGGGAAGATACCGGTGTGACTCTAGCAGAGAGCCTTACTAGTGGGGAACATGGAGACTGAAGAGGCCATCCTCTAACCAGACATGACATGTACAAGAGGGAGGGGAACACCAAACCACCCACAAAAACTGAGAATGTTAAGAAGGTGTAGATTAGACCTGAAGAAAGCAAAGGTGAGAGGACAAAGGACTGTAGAGAAAAGAGAAACTGAGGGTGGGATTGTCTCTGTGACAAGCTGGAAATCTAAATCAGGGTAGGCTGCTGGGAAGATATTAGGGGTACTCAAGCAGAGACTCCCAGTAGCAGAGGCCAAAGAGATGAAGAAGAGACCCCTTAACTAGACTAGTCTCCTAACAGGATGGGGAAACATGAACTTATCCACAAAACCTTTCACCCAATATTTATCCTGCCAGAAGACATGGAGGGGTAAAAACCAATGCCTGGCCCAACCAAAGACCCACTCCATGGGTCTTTGACACTATGACACTATGACAGTTATGCTCTGCTAAGCTTGCAGACAGGAGCCTGGCAGAGTTGTCCTCTGAGAGTCTCTACCCAGCAGCCCCGCAAAACAGATGCCATGACTCAGAGCCAAACGCTGAAAAATACTTTCTTGCATGTTTTTTGATCACTTCTCACTGGCAGGGCTGCCTTGCTAGGCCACTGTAGTAGAGGACTTAATGTGCTGTGATGGGCAGGTGGAGGGGTTTGCAGTTCCCTTTTGTGAGGAGGAGGGTACATGGGAAAGAGGGAAGAAGGTTGGGACCACGAGGAGAGGAGGGAGGGGGCTATGATTGGGATGTAAAGTGAATAATTAATCAAGTAATAAATAAATAAATAAGCCAGTTGTTATGTATTCAATATGTCTTTACCCTGACAATAATATCTCATACGTATTCTCATTTTTTATAATCACATTGAAATATGGAGAAATTAATTGACATAATACAGGTATCCATCATTTTAATGTTTTCACTGGATGAAACCTGTACACTGCTGAGACAGTTTCAGTTAATTAAACCATTCTTACTTCATTTTGTACACTGTCCTGTTCAGCCAGCATAACAATCATGCTGACATTTTGCCCACAGTTGACCTCTTTCGAAGCTTATTCTTATTCAGTTGTTCATTGTAAATAAATCACAATATGAATGAAATGTTGACAATTGATCTATGTTAGGGTAAATTCATACGAGAATTGACATAAATTCAGAGTTACAAAACAAAACTGTAATTCATGGTGTCTATGTATTTAGTAGATTAACGGTTCAAACCCATTTGTCTGCTATTCACAGCTGGATAAAAATCATGTTTTAAATATTTAGATATTATCACTAGAGTCATAACGAATATTTTATTTAGATAAATCAGAAGTAAAAGGATTATTATTAGTAGTAGTAAATATGTCTTTGTTTGCTATAAAGTTAACTAACTTATTCAGGATATAGGCAACCCAACGAAATACTCAGAAAATGTGTACATTTTTATGCCTGGAGTTATTGCATCTTGTTATGCTACATTGTGTTCATATCCATGGGAAGCCTGGCCTTCACTGAGGTAAAAGGAGACAAGAGGAGCAGTGGACCTAGCCAAAGGGGAAGGCTTGCAGAAGGGATGCGAGAAACTAAAAAGTGTGGACAGAGGGGAGTGTGCAGTTGGGATGTATTTTATGAGAGAAGAATAAATAAAAAGGAAAAAAATAAGAAAATGAATATCCATGTTCTAAAATAGCGACCATTACTCTAAGAAGTAGGCATCCACTTTATTAATAATTAATAAAATTAAAGTTTTAACATTCCTCTTATGGATGGGAAGCACGCTTGGCTGCTAAAAGCACTTGACCTGCAACCTTAGTCATCTGAATTCAATCCCAGAACCCCTGAAAAGTTGGAATAAGGGGACTGACTCCACCAATTTGTTCTCTGACATTCATACTCAGCATGGACCAAATACAGTCCTTTGATCCTATCCAAACCCATCTTCTTTGTTCATTCTCATGAACCCTCTTTTCTTCCTATTGTCACCTTTGATTTGAAGAGATTATTTAATTAATTATATAAAATGTTAATTTTCTGCTATTTTCCATCCTTCTCCTCTTCCTTCTCCTGTTCCTTCTGTTTCTCATTACTGTGTTTGTATGTATTTTTGTGCTACATGTGTATGAATTTACATATTAAATTATCACAATCAACTCTATCATGATGTATAATTCATATTTGCTAATAGAAAGCTCATTAAAATCATTTTAAAGTGATGTATACCCCTATGAGTTGAATCTATGATTTATACAAATAGCCATTAGAACTTGATTCCAATCTATCCTACACTTCTGTTAATTAAGAATTTTAATAAGAGATTATAAAGGTCTTTTATTTTTATGCTCTATCAATAGAACATTATTGTTGGGAGAGATTTGATCACATTGTGAACCCCAAGATTGTGAACTGGAAAAAACCTGTTTCTTATTGTGGTATGACTCAGTCTTAGCACACGTCTTTAAACCAAGAGCTCTCTTTTTACCATAAACAAGCATCAGTGGTGTGTCTTGGGCCTAGCACACACCTTTAACCCCAGGGCTAAATAAAGTCAACCATAGGCCAAGAGGCAGAACAAGCAACCATTTGACCCAGAGTAAACACAAAAGAAGGACATTGACATGAAGGGTGTCTAAGACATTGTGGAGAAAGAGAAGAGACTTTTTTCTTCTGGGATGATGGCTGAGAAGGAAGGTCAGCTGGGTGCTTTCTCTGACTCTCTGAACTAGCAAACTTTTGCACAGAATCTGGCTCTCAAGTCTTTATGGGTGAAATTTGGGATTTTATATCTTTTTAACAATATATCGTTGCTACATATTTCAAAAATATGAATTTCTACAAGTTATACTTGTGAATAGTGAATTAAAATGTTGGCATTCAAAAAGTTATTATAACTGACTTGTGATTTGTTTTACATATTTTCATCCATACTTTTTAAAAATTTTAAACTTCAATTTGTTTGCAGACTTGATTGACAGGGCTGATTAGTATGAGAAATATACTTTGAAAGAATTACTTGTGTTAAATTTATTATCCAGGTTTCCTATACCATATCAAACCTCAACCATAAGGATGAAATTTCTGTATATAGAAATGTAGGTACTACTTCAAGCCTTGTTCTCTTCTGCAGTGCCTCTTCTTCAGCCACAAGTGCTACTGCGTCCTGAGATTATTGAATTTTATTATTTTCTAGATTAAAAGTATTACTTCCTAACTTGAAGTGCTTATCCATAATTTTTACAATGAATACTTTTGAAAATTCTGTTAGAAATCTCTGGCAATATATTACATTAGTCCATTTGTGTTGCTGTTATAAATTGCCTGTGTCTTTATAAAGAAAAAAAAGTTTCTTTTCCACAGTTCTTCACCTCCATCATAGTCCTAGAATTTTGGGAAAGTCACTTGGCAGCAATACTGTATCAGAAATACAAATGTTAATGGCATGGTATTAAAGGCACCAGACACCTAATGGACTCATGTTATTGTATCCTCTGTGTGAAAACAGCATTAATCCCATCATAGGCACAGAATTTTGTGTTTTATGTTTTAGTTAACTTACACTAGGGCTCACTTCTTTATGTTTGTTCATTTGTTTTTGTTTTGTTTTGTTTTGTTTTAGTTTCTGTTTTGTTTTACAAGACAGGGTTTCTCTGTGTAGCTCAAGGGGCTTTGAAATCACAGAAATCCACCTGCTTCTGCTGCCTTGAGTGTAGGATAACAGGCATGTACTACCACACCCATTTAAGGCTATTTTTTTAAACTGTGTATTTATTATTATTATTATTATTATTATTTACAATTCATTCATTTTGTATCCCAGATATAGCCCTGTTCCTCATATCCTCCCATTTCCACTCTCCCTTCTGCTCCCCCCGCCAAACACACTATACTCCTTCCCTAGTCCACTGATAGGAAAAGTCCTCCTCCTATTCTATCAGATCCTAGCCTATTAGGTCTCATCAGAACTGGCTGCATCCTCTTCCTCTGTGGCCTGGTAAGACTGCCTACCTGGGGGAGGGGGCAATCAAATAGCAGTCCACTGAGTCCATGTCAGAGACAGCCCCTGCTCCCCTTACTAGGAAACTCACGTGGAGACTGAGCTTCCTATCAGCTACATCTGTGCATGGAGTCTAGGTCCTTTTCATGAGTGATCCTTGGTTGGAGCATCATTCTCTTCAGCCTCCCCCCACCCCCCGGCCCAGATTTTCATATAATATAGGATAAACATACTAAAATTTCAGGTCTTTAAGAATCTAAACAATCATGAGGACCTTAGGGAAGATGCTTAATCCTCATTCAAAAGGACAAACAGTGTAAACATCAGAAGTGGGAGAAGATAGGAAACAGGGCAGGAACATACCACAGAGGGTCTCTGAAAGACTCTACAGAGCAGGTATTAAAGAAGATGCTGAGACTCATAGCCAAACTTTGGGCATAGTGCAGGAATGTTATGGAAGAAGGGGGAGATAGAAAGACCTGGAGGAGACATGTTAAATATTTAAATATATATATATAATATATATATATTTAATATGTATATATATTATATAAATATAATATATATAAATATATATATTTAATATGTATATATATTTTAAATATATATATATATTTAAAAAAAGCTCTACTTTGAAAATTTTTTCAGTTTTTGAGATTGTAATATAATTACAATTCCTTTAATTTTCTTCTATCTGAACTATCCAATATAACCCTAATGGCTCTCTTTCAAAGTCATGGCCCTTTCCTTCCTTCCTCCCTTCCTCCCTTCCTTCCTTCCTCCCTTTCTTCTTTCCTTCCTTCCTTCCTTCCTTCCTTCCTTCCTTCCTTCCTTCCTTCCTTTCTCTTTCTTTCTTTCTTTCTTTCTTTCTTTCTTTCTTTCTTTCTTTCTTCCTTCCTTCCTTCCTTCCTTCCTTCCTTCCTTCCTTTCTTTCTTTCTTTCTTTCTTTCTTTCTTTCTTTTTCTTGTCTGTCTGTCTTTTTTCCTTTCTTTTTTCTTTTTTCATTAATAGCTGCATACAGTTGCAATCTTTAAAGATTTTTGGATTTTTATGGTTATACTCTTCTCTATATTGTGACAGTAACATGAGAACTTATGTATAAACAATGAAAGGAAGGTGGTTGCAGTCAGAGTGAGGACATTCAAGAGGTGAATCCGCAGGGGACTGTGGCCCCTACCCCTGCCCAGTGCTCCTGCCCCTCCACCCTGCTGGCTGCCGGTCTGGGCAGGCACCACCCATGAGCTCACAGTGCTCCCACCACGTCACCAGGCTCAGTGCTACTTGTTTGGATGTGGACTTTGCAGGGACAGCCCCTCTCGCTGCTGCTTGGAGCCACCCCTAAGCTCGCTGCCCACACAGCCACTCAGGACCCAGTTTCCAGCATGTAATTCCAGTTTCTCCCCATCCCAGTTGAACCACAATGGGTTTATGTCTTTATTTGACCAAAAGGAGCTGTTGCGCAGCCATTGTTACCTGTATTGGGGAAACGGTCTGGAGTGTGTGGTAGCAATGGATCAAACTCAGCAGATCTTCAAGATTCCACATAATCTTTAATAAGATGTATGACGCAGACCTTTCAGAAGAGGAGGCCGTCATCATCTGGTCAGAAGAGGCCTCTAAGAAATATCTCTCAAAAGAACGTGCCAAGGAGATTTGTTTCAAAGCAGAACCATTTGTTAAATAGTTGAAGGAAGCAGAGGCAGACTCTTCTGGTGGTGAGGAAGAAGATGAAGATGAGAATACTGAGGTGGTGTATTCGAGGATATAGCCCATGGCAGCTTAATGTCCAACAGGGTTCCCTAGTAACAAGAACAGGGACTGTCTCTGACATGAACTCAGGGGCTGACTCTTTGACCACTTCCCTCTGAGGCGGGCTAACTTACCAGGTCACAGAGGAAGAAAAAGCAGCCACTCCTGTAACACCTGATAGAATAGGGTCAGATGGAAGGGGAGGTCCGTGGACTGGAGGAGGGGCATAGCAGAAGAGGGAGGGAGGGTGGAATTGGAAAAGGACAATCAAGGAGGCTATAGTTGGAATAGAAAGTGAATAAACATTAAAAATATATAAAAATCAAGTGATTAAGATTTGAAGCAATACTACTTTAAGCAAATGGTAATTGATCAATGTAGTAAAAATGGGTGATCTTTAAGTAAATATCTGAAGAAAATGGGTGCTGAGGGATACAGTGTACGATGTCTATGAGAGAATAAAAATGAAGTTGGAGCCATCATTATGTACAAGATTCCTGAGGAGCACTGCTCGGATGTAGCCCATAGTAGCTCAGTAACCAAGTGGGTTTCCCTAGTAAGGGGAACAGGGACTATTTCTGACATGAACTCAATGGCTGGCTCTTTGACCTCCCCACCCCCCAAGGGAGGACAAACCCTACTAGGCCACAGAGGAGGACTTTGCCGCCAGGCCTGAAGATACCTGATAAAACAGGGTCAGATGAAAGGGGAGGAGGTCCTCCCTTATCAATGGACATGGAAAGGGGCAAGGAGGAGATGAGGGAGTGATATTGGGAGGGAATGAGGGAGTGGGCTACAGCTGGGATACAAAGTTAATAAAATCTAACTAGTAATAAAAATAAATAAAGAAAGAAAGAAAGAAACAAAGGAAGGAAGAAAGAATGAAAGAAATAATAAATAAATAAAAGATTCCTGAGGAGCATGCTCATCCTTGAAAGAGACAGAAACAGAAATAGAAGTGACTGGTTGGACAGCATGGATAAGAGCAAACTTGTTCAGAAAGACAAGGTGAACAGAGAACAATAAATATAAAATAACATTAAAAATGGATACAGAAATTGTGGTACATTTATACAATGGAATACTACTCACCAATTAAAAACAAGGAAATAATGAAATTTGCAGGCAAATGGATGGAAATAGAAAAGATCACCTTGAGTGTGGTAACCCAGAAGTACAAAGACCCACATGGTATATACTCACTTATAAGTGGATCTCACCTGGAATCGTCAATGACACTACAAGAAGATCTACAGAATAAACTAACCTATGCCCATGAGGGTTCACAGAGAATAAACCACCAATCAAAGGGCATGCATGGGCTTTGTCATCTTGTGGTTCCCCTAACAGTTGGAGTAGGTGTGTCTCTCACTCTGTTGCCTGCCTTTGGATCCTTTTCCCACTCTCTGGCCTGAGTGGGAGAGAATGAGTCCTGCTGTGACTTGTGTCAGAGTGGGTTGGTACTCACAGGGCCCTTCTCTGAGAAAGGGAGGGGAAGATAGGGAGAGGGGTGTGAGAGTGTGATTGGGAGGAGGGAAGGGATTTGCAATCAGGCTATAAAGTGATTAAATAAATAATGAAAAACTGAAGTATATAAAAAAATTGGCTTTGGCTCAAAAGGAAATAAATTGGTGGGATGTAAAGGAACCAAATGTCATTCACATTTCCCCCTGGGTTCAATTTCTGCTCTACTTTGCCCCCTCTAACTCAGTGTGATAACATGCCCTTACCTCATTGTGTAAATCTCCTAAGGGCCAGGGCCATGTACTCTTTACCTCTGAATTTACAAAGCCTCACCTAATTATTTACCAGGGAAATGGATTAAGGGACACCTCCTGAAAGGTTATTTGAGATACCTGGAATGAACCACAGCAGATGTGAATTTTTTCTTCTGCCTTATTGGCTTTGTGAACTCAGGTCAGTTCTGTAAATATTTATTCACTTTTCATATTATTTTTGATTGCTCACAATGTAGCTGGAACTGGAGCCATTGTGACTCAGATGCTTCTGTATTTACTAGGATAACTACCTGCCTGTAAAATCTTACTCTATTCTCAAACAGAGCTCTAAATACAGGATATTGTGAACCTCAAGGAACTTTTTTCTTAACGTGTTCCAATAGACCATTTCCTGAGCATTTTCTAATGAAAGTGAGGAGGATAAACTACCTCCTAACTATTAAAGCCTGCCTTAGGCTTGTGGAGAAATCGTTAGTTTTATAAAACTGTAAAATGCTTCCTCTGCTTCCTCCCATTCAGCTTGACTTTGCTAATGGTCTTGAATCCATTTTTCTCTAAACTCTTATATTGCTCAATTCATAAAACTAAACAAAGCATACACACTATAAAACTGCATCACTCTCCATCATGAAAAACACAAGGAAACATTAAATATGTGTGTGAATGCAGTAACATTCTATCCATTTTGTTTGTGGGTATCAGACTTGCTGTATATGAATCCCAGCACTAATTATTAAAATACGCACTTAATAATTCATGTTGCATTAATAATGTACCATAAAAACAGCATATAAAGTAATGTGCGATATATTTATTGTGGCACTCCTGAAACTTATCTTCAGGATACAGGCTATTTTAAAATATGATATTTCTTATCACATATTCTGGCCTATTTCATGAAAACGCCTTTATATTCTATTCGTGACCTAGCTTTAACTCGGCTCCTCTGAAATTTTTCTGTTCTTTCTTAATGCCTTAAGGGAGTGTGGCGAGATATACGCAGAGATCATTTCTGCATAATCTCCGCACATTATTGTGGCATGTTGAAATAATAAAATTTAGCATTTGTGCTCTTTCATATGAAGGGAAAGAAAGAATCCCGGAACATTTTCTGCCATTTCCCATTTGAGAGTGGAAAGTCCCCTTACAGTTCATTTTACTTTTGTAAAATTCTAACAGTGAAAGTTGAAAGAGAGCGTGTCACATATTTCAGTTGCAGAAATTGGGAGGCTTTTGTTTTTTCCTAGGAGTTTGAATTTCCTCTTCAACTTACGCTGGGCTTGGCATTGATCTAGGTTCACTATACACTCAAGCTGTGGTCTCACGGACACAACCCAGTGTATGGGAACAGGGATTCTGGACTGTATGCTGCCAGCAAGCCATAAGCAGCTGATTCAGAACGATTGTGTTTTGGCAACCAAGATTACCTGTAAGTGTAGCCATCTTTGGGGTGCCAAATGACCTCTGTGGAAGAATTAATCTTCACCAGTACAGAGACAGCCCTTGTTTATTTAACTCCTTTTCTTATACTTTTTAAAAGCAAAATATTTTTAAAAAATTAATGCACAATAATGTAGCTCTCAATTAGAATTGCTATGCAGGATATCATTTGGATAGTTATGTGATTCCTCTCCTTCACACAAGAGAGAGAAAGCACTTTCTACAATAGTTCTGCAATATTTATTATAGTCTTGAAACGTGCAAAATATACTAATATTAATGACAAATATTAAGTTAACATTTTATTCCCATATTAAGGATAAATGGTTTCATCTACTTTATGTTATTATTGATAAATTAACTTTTTAGGTGTATCCCAAACTGTTCTCAAACATGCTAAATAATTATGCCCAGGTGCCGGAAATGCAGGCATACACAACACCTGACCGTCATAACATTATTGAAACTCATTAGTGACAGAAGCACCATTCTCTGTGTCTCTACATTACTGTCAGTAGACTTTGTAATGTACAGTAAATATTAGCAGCTAATAACGGTACTTGATACAGTCCCAGTGAATTATCCAGTTTCAGTCTCACAAGATGATTCTCTTTGGAAGAAGAATTTTGGGATGAAAGAAGGTCACGTGGTCACTGCAGACAACCTGAATGAGTTCAGTGCTTTTATAAATGGCAACAGAGAGATGCTTTTTATTACTTCTGCCATGTGCGCATGCTGTAACTTCCCAAAGACAGATATTTCAAATACTCAGATACCTTTAACTTTGACTCCTCAACATTCAAAACTGTACAAGATATATTTCTGTTTTAAATAAATCTATTTGTGACATTTTATAGGACTCTAAACAGAGTGTTAAAATGTTAAAATTGACATCTTTTCTCTAAAAGGTGTAATAGCTATAAATTCAGAGGCATAGAATTTGGACATGGAATTTGTTTTTAATTTCTTGCCCGTGAATTAGTCAATCTCCCAATAAATGCCACCCAATAAATGCTCAACATATATGAGCTTGTTGAATTTGAAGGTTCTTCAACATTATCTATTTTCAATAAGTTTTATTTTTGTTCTTAGCTCATGTCTCTTGATATATATATATATATCATGAGACTTTATGAGAAATTTTCTCAATAAATATATATATATTAGCAGTCATTACCATCTCCTTGTTATAATATAAAATTTAATATTTATTGGAATTAGTCAACTATGTTTCTTTAAATATTGCTTGAATAGTAGCTTAAATGTTTTAATTATCTCTTGAAGAAAATTTATATTACAGAAATATATTTCTCAAATTTTAATATGATATTTAGTCACAATTAATTGTATGCTTAAAAGACAATGTATTTTACACTTAAGCATTAATAGATGACAGTCTTATTTATCAAATTCAAAAATTATTTTTGAATGAAAGCAAAAACCAAAAATGATAGTGAGGGTTTGATAAAAAGTAATACTCTCTCATAGGAGAATATTTTTCTCAGAATGAAATTTAATACAGCAACTACAAAAATTTATATAAATTTTCTAAAGAAAACTAAAACTAAAATACTACTCTATGATCTAACTATAACTATATCACTCCAGTGAGTTTGTGTTAGCATGTCATAGAATTGCCCACATCTACCTCTAACATAGTGTGTTGCTTAAAGGGTATAGATTGCATCCATGTGCTCTTTTATGGATAACTGGATAAAAACATTGTCACAACACATTACAAAAACAGAGTGGACTGAATGTCCATAAAATGAAGAGAGTCGTGTCCTTTGCAAGAAAATCTACCTAACTGGAAATCATCATATTAAGTGAAATAAACCAGACACAATAAAGCAAGTATCTAGGTCCAGATAAAATGGAAAGAATATTCTCTAAAAAAGAAGGGTTCCAGGTTTATGGGCAAAGGGAATAAAGGAAATGTGCAAGAAAGTGATTAGTTGCAGTATGTTTTGTGCTTGTATAAAAATGTCAAGTAAAATCCATATTTTTTTCATAGGTACAGATTAAATAAAATATCTTGTTACTGAACCAGCAAACCCAGCCATAGTGACACAGATTTAGAAGATATAAGTGATCATTAAAATATTCTTACAGAAATCTTTCAAAGGCCTGTCTCATCCCATCATCTTTTTATTTCTGTGTGATTTCCACTTACCTATCCCAGCTTTTCAAAGACAGTTGCAGTGTCTTCCACACATATGTTTTTTAAAAAGTTGTTACCCTAATGATGAACAAGTAAAATCCTAGAAAATTATTATTCATCATAAGTGTGTTATGTCGAGGCAACAAAGTTGTTAACACAGAACAGGTGGAATACATTGGAATTGCCATTGAAAAAAGAAAAACATATTACATCTCAATTTATTTGTGTGTGTGTGTGTGTGTGTGTGTGTGTGTATGAGAGTGAGTGAGTGAGTGTGTGTACCAGCATACATATGAACCTGTCATTGGGATCCCTCGGGGGTCAGAAGACAATGTAAGAAAGCTGGATCTCTCTTTCAAACGTGGGGACTGACCTCAGGTCATCAATTGAAGGCCATGCATTTTCTGCCTAATCAATCTCGCTGACCCAGAGAGAATAAAAATATTTTAAAGAGAAAAAAATTGAACATACGCTAACAATTGTCTTTTGGAAGCCTTAGAGGTATACATACTATCCTTATAAGAAGAAAACTTTTCTCTAGAGACATATTTCTTCAATTAATTCAGAGAGAAGATAATTGTTTCATTTTATATTTATTTTTATTCTCTTTAAATATAAAATGATTTTGTGGTTTTTGTTCAACCAAATAATGTAGGTAAGCATTGTGAGAAAAAAAAAATCATCCTGGCTATGGGTTATTTGATAAGTAGTACAGTTTGATCAGCCTCAGAAACACTGAAATGATGGGATGAGAGTCTAAATGACATTACTGTATGTACAGCTACAGACCCAGACAATCTCTAATGCAATTTCAAAGAAATAAAAAAGATTTGGAACTTAGTATATTTTATTAAAAAACATTAGAAGCAAAAAAAATCACCGATTTTGACTTTTATTCTTAGAGAAATTGTCATTTCTAGTAAGCTTGACACTGAGCGAGTTTTCTTTCTTTCTTTTACATAAGAAGGACCAAATTTCATCAGGTTTGATTTCAGTGATTTTCATGCTAAACACACACACACACACACACATAGTCCTTTTAATATATAATCCTTACCCATGATCCATCAGTGTATTATACAATACACTGAATAAAAAATTTAAGTCAACTCAGATATTCACTGACTTACATATTAAAACATGCTTATAGTATGGGATATCTACATATATGTGTGTCCATGGAAAGTATTTAGAGTGTCTTTGAGGTTAAAATTCAATTATTGCAGCAATGGTTGTCTCTTTGTGAAAAATCCAAAAACCCAGTTGTTTATTTCACATGGCTGGATGACTCAGCTCATCTTCAGTATATGCCTGAATCTTGAAGAAGTAAGGTCTAAAACCAGTGAAGGAATGAAGTTTGCAGCAAATTTGAGACCAAGGAGGCAAACAGCAAGCACTTTCTTCTTTCACATCTTTTACATAAGTTGCCACCAGAAGCTGTGGTTCACATTTAAGGTAAATTTTTGCATTTCAAAAGATGTATACTTAGATTTTATCCTTACCCCTCAAATAATTCAATTAAAAAAATTCCTCCTAGGTATACTCATTGTGTTGGTCTTCCGTTAATTCCAAATCTAGTCAAGTAAACAACAAAGAGTAGCCACAGCAAGTCCGCAGCTTGTCAACTGGACGCACTGTCTCCTGGGGTCATGTTTAATTTCCACATACAAACAATAACCATGTCATAATTATGCTTAATGTGATTTAACTATCCCATATTCACCCCCAAACACATTTTATATTTTAGAATACGTGAATATGTTCTTTAATAGTCATTCTTTTATTACATCAAAACTTAAATACAACAACTGATATTTTCTCAGTTGATGTTATATTACGAGATAAAAAATATGAGGAATGAAAAATATCTGTACAGGTATTCTTAACAAAATATGACAAAAAACAGTCATGTTGATATTAGTTCTCATCTCTAAAATTGGTATATGTGGTCTTGACTGATATTTTTAACTACCATCTTTACCTCCTCCTTCTGTACTTCACCCTCAGCAAGCTCTTCAGCAGGCCTTTTCATTGTTTCGTGAATGAGTTTCCCATACCTCTATTCCTGATGACTCCGAGCCCTTTGTCATTTTGAGTAAATTAGGGTGTTGCAGTTTCCCACTGATTTCTGATCACACGACATGGTGTCAAGAGACATCCTAAAGGATATCCTGCATACAAACATAATCTTTCTTTTCTTTCTTGGGAGAAGCAATCCAATTCCCTGTGGGTAATCAAGAACATTCCCGTGTCCTAAGACTGCTACCCTTTCTTAGCCTGTCAGCTAAATGGTATCAGAAACCAAAAGTAGCCAGAGAAGTCTGAGCTTTCATTTCAATAAAATGTTTGTTGTGTTTCCTGGCAAGAATACTCTTCCTCTGGAAGAAAATATTCTAGGCCAGGAGAATATTTAGTCACAAGAGCAGGAAGCAGCATTTTTCTTAGTGAATCCCTAGAGGTTATTGTGAGTAAAACTATTCCCCTTTCCACCATTTGATTCCTGAATCCACAGTTGCTCGTTATGGAAAAAACCATATCAACTGGTAGATACCTATTTAAATATTTAAAACTTTCTGGAGAACCGTATCCCAGCCCTCCAAGCTGCTGTCACCCAATTGGCACAGTAACTGTCTCATAAAAAAGGATATTCCATCATTCTATCAGGCCAGCTGCATTATGATAATGAAGAAATTGGTAAGACCAGTGGATTCCATGAACATGAGTGAACTATTTTACTTCTATGGCTGTAAAGTTAGCGTCTTGTTCAGAAACAATATTGTGGAAATACCACGACACTGGATAAGACATTCTGTAAATCTATAGTTTTGACAGAACCATTACATGAATGAAAAGCAAGAACCCTTTGAAATTAGACGTGGACATAAAGAATTTGAAGTTTTCCATACTGGCTTTTCATCTTGCTTTGAACAAACAATCTTTCTTTCTTTCTTTCTTTCTTTCTTTCTTTCTTTCTTTCTTTCTTTCTTTCTTTCTTTCTCTTTTTTTTTGTATTCCAGATTTCCTCCTTATTTTTGGTATATTGCTTTGATCCTCTGATGGGTGGAGTCTTTTAAAGGATATCTGTGGTAAGCTCCCATCCTGTTCTCTCTCTTTTATCACTTCCAGTGTTTATCTTGTTTTCACTTCTGAATGAGAATTGAGCATCTTCCCTAGAGCCTTCTTGTTTAGCTTGATTTTGTATTTTAAAGTAATTGCAGTTAAGACATTGCCTTGAGTCTCAAAAGAGACATGGACTTTGGAATTTGAAGCATTCTTAGACTATTAAGATTATGGGGGCTTTTTAAAGTTGAGCTGAAGGTATTTTGCACTGTGAAATGATTAGAAATCGATGGGTGCCCGGGAGTAAAACATGGTGGTTTGAATGAGAATGACACACAGAGGTCCATGTATTTGAATCGTTGGTTACTAGTTAGTAGAACTGTTTGGAAAAAAATAGTAGGTATGGCCTTGTGTGAGGAAGTGTAGCTCTTTTGGTGGAACTGTATCACTGGGGGTGGTATTTGAGGTCTCAAAAGTGCAAATAAGACCCAGGCCCAGGCTCTGTCTCTCTCTGTGTCTCTCCTCTCTTTCTGTCTCTGTCTCTGTCTCTTTCTCTCTCTCCCTTGCTTCCTGACTGCTACCCACAACTCAGGATGCTGCTTCAGCATTATGCTTGTGACTGCTTTTCATGATGATGAACAAGTACTAACCCTATAAAATGATAAATGAGCCCACAATTAAATGTCTTATTTTATGAACTTTCTTTATTATGGAGAAACCTCAGAGTAACTAAGATATATAGGTATAGTTGTATATAATCTTATATTACCTTATATATGTATATATTTAATATATGTCATAAATAGATACATATTATGTAATATTAGAGATAATATATCTAATTACATTATCATAATTTCTGCTCTCATCATATTTTCCAAAAATAACTGCATTTTTAATACATTTTATATCCCCAGTTTGTATTAGTTTAAAGTTCCCAGGACAGCAATGTTTTAATTGTTCCCAGTATATTTAGTGTTTTAATAGTTCCCTGACTGTACCACATACAGGATTATCCCTACATAATTAATAACTTGTAACATTTTTTTTCCTGAAAGAACAGCTGCACATCATGAGATTGTATAGTCCATGCCCCAGACGTGGCTTTAACGTGCTTAAGGAATCTCCCCCAGGAACCTTTCTAACAACTTAGATTGTTTTCCTAAAGAACGTGTTATTAAACACTAAGCAAAAAGAAATGCAGTGAAAATGCTTGGACTGCAGTATTATTGCAGCAGTGACTTTGAGATGATGCTTGACTCTCACAAATGTCTTAGAGTTTGTCAAAATATCTAGACTGTGCTTTTGTACAAAGCAGCAATTAAACATGAACTGGAAATTGGGATGGGTAGTGTGACACTGGAAAAGACAGTTACCTTCAGATCCAAGAAAAGGACTATAATTAAGGAATGACATACCTTACATCTAGGGTTAAACAACAACAGCTGTGAAGGGGCTCTAGGTGGCAAAGCACAGTATCCACAACGTCCAGGAATGATCACCAGTATCAGCCACAAAAGAAGCAGTGACCAAGCAGCTTTCGACCAGCACTATTTAGGAAGCCCAAATATACACTTTTATTCATACATTTAATTTATATCCCAGAATAAAATATACTGCTTTAAATCGACATACAAATATTATTCCGTATAAAAATAATAAAATAGATATATTCAAATTCCTCTGGTTGAGAATATAGAATTTTTCAATTGAAGGAAAGAATAAGCCCATCTGTTTGTTTAATGGGTGAATAGCAATGTATCTACATGTATTCGGACACAATAACATGCCTTCTATTTACTAATATAATTCTTTAAAATTATTAGTGTTTCATCATTTGGTTTTGACAGTAACAGGACATCATACAGTTTCAGTTTTCAATGTCTAAGACTGTTTGAGAAGTAGTTGAAAAGCCTTGTCTTGCTGCTCACTAGGTAGTTTCAAAATTCCAGTTAAAAATTGTGGGAGTCTCGCATCCTGAGCGTAACATTTTCGCTTTTTATGGTAGCCAACCAAGCTTGGGGAGACTGTCCTGCTTCAATGGCTGTGAAGGCCTGAATGGTCATGGCTGCATTACGCTGTTGTGCGACTCTAATCTTGCATATATACCACAGGCAAACCAAGGAGACCAACACCAGAAGGCCTGCTAACGCTCCCATGCCTGCCCATTCCTTCAGATGATTCAGGCTGCAGCAATCCATGATGATAATCCTGTGGCTAGTCCTGCGTCCACTCTGGTAGAATTTACAGTGACAATGGCCACTCTCAGCTGCTCCATCAAGCACTGCACTCAGGGTCAGCCACTTTGGACCTAGAGAAGAACATGTCTGATTGCACGCGGGTTGATGCCCCAGGTCCTGCCGCTGAGAAAAAGGTATCAGTCGGGTCTGATGCTCTTTGGGTGCATGACACCTAAATGAACATCAATACAAAGTCCCAATTTATTTCTAATATCAGGGATCAGACCTCTACTCTTGCCTGATGCGTCTAAAACAAAAAGGGGGAACTGTAGAGAGCTGAGGAATGCTATGCCTTAAAGATGGAGCTGGTTTCCGCCTTCCACCTTCCCGATGGTGAGTGGTCTCTGTCATGAACAATTCCACATTTGGCTAAGGCTGAGGATCTGGCTTGCTTCCATGTATGTGGACCTATCTGCATTGCCCACGTGGCACGCTGGGGTTTGCTACCCAGAGGCTATTTAAGCTGTGGGCTGGCTTTCCCCAGGGTCAGATGATTGTTCAAGGTTCCTGAATAAACTGCATTGAAAAAAAAAAATTGTGGGAGTCAAATCCCACCATTTACCTGCAAATTTCATGATTTCCTTGTTTTTTATTGCTGAGTAATATTCCATTGTGTAGATATACCACAATCTCTGCATCCATTCCACAACTGAGGGGCATCTGGGCTGTTTCCAGGTTCTGGCTATTACAAATAAGGCTGATACAAACATGGTTGAGCAATTGCCTTGTTGTGTACTTGAACCTCTTTTGGGTATATGCCTAGGAGTGGTATAGCTGGATCTTGAGGAAGTGCTATTCCTAGTTGTCTGAGGAAGCACCAGGTTACTTTCCAGAGTGGTTGTACAAGTTTACATTCCCACCAGCAGTGGAAGAGGGTTCCCCTTTCTCCACAACCTCTCCAGCATGTGTTGTCACTTGAGTTTTGAGTTTTTGTGATCATCCTGAATGAGCTATCCCAGAAGCAGAAAGATGTACATAGTATATACTCACTCATATAGACATATAATATAGGATAAACCTACTAAATTCTGTATACCTAAAGAAACTAATCAAGAGGGAGGACTCTTGCTAAAATGTTCAATCCCTATCCAGAAAGGAATAGAGGATGGACATCAGAAGAAGGAGAAAAGAGGAAACAAGTCAGAAGCTTGACACAGAGGACCTCTGAAAGGCTCTGCCCTGCAGACTATCAACGCAGATGCTGAGACTTAAGGGCAACCTTTGAGCAGACTGCAGGGAATTTTATGAAAGAAGTAGGAAACAGTAAGATCTAGAGAGGACAGTAACTCCACAAGAAGAACAACAGAACCAAAAAATCTGAGCATAGGGGTCTTTCCTGAGACTGCTATTCCAGTCAAGGACTATGCATGGGGATAACCTAAGACCCCTGCACAGATTGCCCATGGCAGTTCAGTATCCAAGTGGGTTCCATTGTAATAGGAACAGGGACTGTCTCTGATATGAACTGATTGGCCTGCTCTTTAATTACCTCCCCCTGATGGGGAAGCAGCATTACCAGGCCACAGAAGACAAAAATGCAGCCACTCCTGATGAGACCTAATTGACTAGGACAGAAGGAAGGAAAGGAAGACCTCCCCTATCAGTGTACTTGGGGAGGGGCATGCATGCAGAGGGTGGAGGAAGGGAGGGATTGGGACAGAAGGAGGGAGGGAACCAAAGGGGAGATATAATGTGAAAAAAGTGTAATTAATAAAAAAAAAAAATATGGGATCAAGTGTGAATTTTAACAGATATTTTTCTATGTATTTTTGACTGTCTATGGAAGGACTAGGGAGTGAAACATACCACTTTTTAAATCAGAAGTAAAAGCTAGTCCAATGAATATTTTGAGGCAGAGATGTAGCATAAGGTAAAGCAGAAATCTTGGAGGGAAAAGAAGACTTCATTAGTTATATAATTATTATGGTTATCATTTATCCCATGTGCTTCTGATTGCCTCATTCATCCAGATGAGGTAATTACATTTGTAGTATGTCTTCTTTTTTGCCAAGTTTCAGGCTCAGGGGACAGAAAAAAAAAATGAACAGCACACAGCATTTGCCACATGCTCAAATGTGGAGGCGATACAGCAATTATTTTTAAATTAAGGGCACACAGCAAAAATATAAAAGAAATATGAAAGGATTGTGGAAAAGCAAAAGATTAGTACCATATCTTTCTTATTGCAAGAAGGAATAACACTGATGATGAAATTTACTCTGAGTTCTTGAAGCTTTCCAAACCGCAAACAGGAAATAATTCTACAAGATAAACTTGCTAAGTTATGAACAATCTTAATGCAATTGCAGTATATTGTGTACCAGAGTGTATGGATGTCAGAAGTTAAAAATGTGTTTTGACTTGATACTGGAATAGAATGAACAATTATTCCAAATATAACCACATGGAATCATGGGTGATATTTCACTAAAGAAAGAGCTGAGCAGTCAGGCCTTCTTCACAAGACAATTTCTTGTTTTTGACTCTTCAAAAAGTAACTCTGGCTGCTACTGAAAAAGAATGAATGAGAGTAATGGAATCTTTTACAACATAGATTAATTAATCAGAGTTAAACATATAGTCCCAAGAGTAAGGTAGTTACTATGGTAGAACAAAAGCCCCCAAAATTTAAATAATCATTTAAGTAATGAAATAAAATTCAAAGGTGCAGCAGTATTTAACTTGGAGAAAAACTAACTCATAGAATTCATAAAAATTATTTAATAAATTTTTCAGATGAGAATAAATTATTATTTTAGGATATGATAAAATTAGTCTGCAAGATTTCACCATAATCATAACCATCTCAGTAAGAAAAAAGGCAGAAATATTTAAGGACACAGTAGTTGTTTTCAAAATGGATGTAATAATGATAGATTGCTTACTTAAGTGTGAAGTAAGAGGGGTTAGGGAGTGTGTACTTCTGAAGGAAATCCTGGGAGGTGGGTGCAGTAAGAGCACAGTTTTACCCAAGCTCCCCTGTAGGGAGCCTTGTGGTTGTTAGTTATTTTTTTTCAGCAATGACCTCACCGCATCCTCACATCCATACGGATATTTGGCTTCATTTCCTAAAATCTCTTGTTAATGGCATTGATTGTACAGCACAGCAACCTCTAACAGAAGATTCTCTAATGCCCCCTGAAATAGTGAAGACTGTAGGGTGTTGATGGCACACAGTCTTTTGACAGGCTTAAATTTTATAATAATTCGTATGTTTATCATTGTTTTGTCTGATTTTATTTTCTCCTTTCTTAATTGCTTGAGCATTTTATGAGGACTAATAATATATGGTAACCAAACCATCCACCGTTCCCTTCCCTTCGATTCTGTCCTTCTTGAAATCATGATTTTCCCTGCCAACACCATGTACTTTGTCTTATATAACTCACTGAGCCCTGTGTTTTCATGGCTGTAGAACAATCTACTGAAGTAGGAGTAACCACATAGAAGCCACAATTCTCAAGAAAACTCATTGTTCCTTCCACATCAGCTACCAATTGATAGTAACGTCTCCAATACATAGGTGACTTCCTTCTCTTCCCTGTCCATGTTGGAATGTTCAGAAGCTTGGCACAGAGCGAGTCAAGCAATGAAGCTACAGTTGCCATGAATTCACATGTAAAATTGTGCTGTCGTGGCCTCAGGTTACTGTTTCACAACAAACGTTCGCTCCCTCTGGCTCTTTCAATATTTCTGCTCAACCTTTCATGATGATCTCTGAGACTTGAGGGAAAGAACTATGATACTGATGTCCCATGTCGACCTGAGTATCCCCTGGTCTCTTACTTTCTACAGCTTGACTGGATGTGGATCTCTGTATTAATTTTCAGTGCTTGGAGAAAAGAGACTTTCTAATAAAGGTTAAATGATGTAGGGAATGGAAAAGCACGAGAAAGGAGGGAGTATAGGGATAACTATTGTTAACAAATAATAAAAATGTCATAAGGAAGCATAAAACTGTAGAAGCTTCAAAAATGTAAATATATAAGAGGACTTTAATATACATTGGTGGGGACAATATTACTCCCAGGCTCCAAAAGCTGTCAAACAGCAATCTCAGAGCTAGAAGTGTTTACCTTATTTCTTAGTGTTGATCAGCTAGTATTTCAATGTTTTGTTTATCCAGAAGACATTCTTAGTAAGACTGTATATAAGAAGGTACTTCCATGTATGTGGACCTATCTGCATTGCCCACGTGGCACGCTGGGGTTGGCTACCCAGAGGCTATTTAAGCTGTGGGCTGGCTTTCCCCAGGGTCAGATGATTGTTCAAGGTTCCTGAATAAACTGCATTGAAAAAAAAAAGATGAACCAGACCTAAGATATGACTAAAAAGCACATATGATGTGGGAAATCTGATTGGGAGGAAGCTTTGCGGGTCTGGAGGTTTAGGATGGAGAGACTATTGCCCAGAATTGTGCTCTAGGTTAATTAAATAAATCCTAGTCTCTGTATAGAGATTTGGGTTTAGGAATAACCACTGTTTAACTAAAAGATAAATCAATATTAAATATTAATAATCATCAAAAAAAAGAAGGTACCGCAGAGGGCCTCTGAAAGACTCTACCTAGCAGTGTATCAAAGCAGATATTAAGACTCATAACCAAACTTTGGCAGAGTGTTGGGAATCAAAAAAAGCAGGGGAGAGTTAATATGACCTGGAGGACAGGAGTTCCACAAGGACCAAATATATCTAGGCAGTCTTTTATGAGACTGTTTCTCCAAGAAAGGTCCATGTTTAGATGCGACCTAGAGCCTCTGCTCAGATGTAGCCTTTGGTAGCTCAGTATCCAAGTGGGTACCCTAATAAGTGGAACAGGGAGTGTTTTTGACATGAACTCTATGGCGGGCTCTTTGACTTTCTCCCCGCCTTTCCCAGAACAGGGAGGAACAGCCCTGCTAGGCCACAGAGGAGGACTTTGCAGCCAGTCCTGAAGACACTTGATAAACCAGTATCAGATGGAAGGGGAGGAGGTTCTCCCCTATCAGTGGACTTGGAAAGGAGCAGGGAGGAGATGAGAGTGGGAGGGTGGAATTGGGAGGGAGAGAGGGAGTGGGATACAGCAGGGATATAAAGTTAACAAACTATAATTAATATTAAAAAGATAAAAATTTTAAAAAAGAAGATACTAGATACTTGAGTCATAGGACATGGGGAAAAAATTAAGCTGGTATCAATCTGAAAGCTTCAGATGTTTTTTGTTTAACTTTCATGGTGGTTGGAAGCTCATTGCTTGCGATAGGGCAAGAAAAGTAATCAATAGTCTTACCAACTTGTGAACCCTATGAGGTACAGTATTGACTGGACTGGAAATATGGGCCATCTGGTTAAATAGAAGTATTAATACCACAAGGGTAACCAACTATCTTCTGATAGTAAGTAAAGCATGCTTCACAAATAGATTCTGCACTTGGTACAGCTAACATGGCCAAAATTCCTCAGCTGGGGAGATCATTGACCTTAAGGCTAGAACCACATATACTATTTTGCTAAAAGGACATATTAAGTAAGTTTCCCTGAAATTCTTAGTTTGAAACCCTTAGATTGTGCAAGCCTACAATCCTCAATGAAGTGAACTGTATGTCTTTTTATTGCTAGATAATTAGAGAATCTATTGAAAATACACTTGTTTTTCAATCTGTTTCTATATTGGACATATGAAAAAATTGAAAAAAAACTTTTGTATTATTTATGTTATATAAATGGCTGTAATATATGATTATTTAAATGAAAAATATTGCTAATATGAATAAAACTATATAAAATGACTGTAGGTGAATAAGATATTTTTTACTGTTTGGCTCCAAGTGAAAAGCATAGAGTAATTCTTTGTGGACAAGAGCTAATCTAATTTTTGATGCCGTATCCAATTACTGGTGAATAAACAGATAGGCATTTAGGATGGACTCTTTCTAAAATAAAAACACATCTATATGAACATCATATATTAGACAAAAGCCAAAATACTAATTTTTATGTTTTTATAGTCCTTACTGGTTTTATATTTGAAAATTATAGTAATTTTCTCTCAATTGTTCCAGCAGGAATATGATGTCTCTTTCCTAAAGGATATGAAACACACTGAATGAAAGTCAAATAACAAACTATGAATTAATGTAAATATTATGTGAGCAAACAAGATGAGAGAAGAAACCACAAGACCTCAAAACTACACACAAACTACAGCAACTGAAGAAAGCTGGGGGAAGGAGAGGTGGTTCTTACTAGGAAGAGCACACCAATTTTTTTTTTCAGTGCAAAATGGTCAGCCCTAAAACATACATACATGTAATATTATATGGACTCAATGGATTATATTTGTATGTATGTATCAACAACAATGATAAAAGAGGTCACAAATTTGAAGGAAAGTGGGGATGGGTATGTTTGGTGGGGGAGAGGGAATAGAGAAATGCTGCAATTAAAATACAAACTTTAAATCTGATAAGCTTGGGTAAGATGGAAGGGGAGGAGTACCTCCACTATCAGTGGGCTTGGAGAGGGAGGAGGAGAGGGAGGGAGGGTGGGATTGAGAGGGAATGAGGGAGGGGGCTACAGCTGGGTTACAAAGTGAATAAACTGTAACTAGTATGAAAAAATGAAAAAGATGTTTAAAAATACAAACTGTGAAATAAACATAAGACACAAAAAACATACTGAAAGACTATGTGATGGCTTTGTTTATATCAAGTTTTGTTAAGATCATGATGATGTGCTTTAGCACCTGTGTATAAATGTTTTCATCTAAAATTCATATCTGTGAGTTCAGCTGTTAGCAATGTTATTATTGTTAGCATTCCTTGCATTTGCTTCTTAGAAGAAGAGGAAAAACATATTCAGTCACATTCACCCAAGAAAAATACCATGGCTCATATTTTCATTGCTACCGTCAGACACTATGGTAGAGAATTCCCCAAACATTTACGTTATGCATATACACAGGCCTTTATCTGAAAATGCTACAGAAGATCAATAGGGATGGATAAGCTCAATATATAGCAAACAAAAGTAAATATATTAAGACATGCCTTTTCTCATATATGGGATGTAATGTTAATGACATTCATATTTTGCATGGTATTAGACAGATTCCAGTAGTCCTAAGGATGAAGGACTGAGGCAAGGCAGAGGGGGAAACAAGAGTTCAAAGGACAATGCAGCCAGTTCTGACTAGACTGGATAAGCTAGGGTCAGATGGAAGGGGAGGAGGACCTCCCCTATCCGTGCACTTGGAGGGGCAAAAAGGAGATGAGGAAGGGTGGGTGGGATTGGGAGAGGAAGAGGGAAGGGGCTGCAGCTGGGATACAAAGTGATAAACTCTAATTAATATAAAAATATTAAAAAAGAGAGGTCAATAGGATAACGATGAGCAAAGCAGATGAAACAAATATATGAAAATGTCATCAGGAAATTCAATATTTGGCACACTAATATCTAACAAATTTAAATCAGAAAAAATATGATCAGATGATTAATATTTTAAATTAAAGTTTATTTTATTTTTTATGATACCATCCACAGTGGGAGTTTCCGTATGTAATTTTCCTATATCTCTCTCTCTATATATATATATGTCTATATCTCTCTATATATTTTTTCTTATTCAAACCTTTCCCTAAGATTCCTGCTACATCCTCTGGCTTCACTTTTCTGTCTTCTGTCCTCTGTTCTCCCTGTTCAAGTAGGTGCTCATTCTGACTTCTAAAACAAAAACCTCTGAAATGTTATCATTTTAATTCATAAAAAAACACTTGATTGTTTCCTTAGAACCCTTCCCACTCTCAGGAAGTCTTTGGCACTTTTCTTTCAAAAAATAAAAATAAAGGTTTATTTATATATTGAAGAATTCTAAATAATCAGTTATGAAAATAAAAGAAAAATCAATGAGAATACTAATTTTGCAACAGAACCAAAAAATCTGAACACAGAAGTGTTTTCTGAGACTGATACTCCAACCAAGGACCATTCATGGAGATAACCTAGAACCCCTGAACAGATGTAGCCCATGGCAGTTCAGTGTCCAAGTGGGTTCCCTAGTAAGGGATACAGGGGCTGTATCTCACATGAACTGATTGTTCTGCTCTTTGATCACCTGCCCCTTAGAGGAGTGAAGCCCTACCAGTCCACAGAGGAAGACAGTGCAGCCACTCCTGATGAGACCTAATTGATTAGGATATGATGTAAGGGGAGGAAGACTGGGACAGAGCATGGTTGGAGAAGAGGAAAGGAGAGTAGAATTAGGAGGGGAAGAGGGAGGAAGCTACAAGTGGGATACAAAGTGAATAAACTGCAATTAATAGCAATATAAAAATTTAAAAAATAATAATATTTTTTTCAATTAAATATTGAAGTAAAAATTTACTTTCAGTGTTTATGGCTTCATATTATTTTTGAGATAGTAACATATAAATTCCCAAAATAAATGTTTATATTTTGAATCCCAAATGATATTGTGTTCATTTTCAACTTACCTAAAAATTATTTACTTATTAAGCATGCAATAGTAATAGTTATAAAAAAAACAGGATTTATTATGCTGTTTTTCCATATAAGGTCTTGTCAAATTCAGTTAATAGAAATAATTTCCTAGGCTTTTTACAGGAAATGTCATTTCTGTGTGTAACAGTCTATGATATACTTAAGATTATCTTATCATATTATTGTAGGCTTAAATTTTTCAAAAACCTACCTTAGGGTTCTTAAACACTTTTACTTCACTTCCAACCCACTGACCAGAGGTAGGGGAGAAAGAAGGTTATTAGGAATAGGGGTTGTAGACCTTTTTAGACGTTTTTCCTTGGGGCAAGTCCACTCTTCCTTTTCAGGATACCAGAAGTCCAGTCCAAAATCCAACACCAAAGAGCAACGTGAATCAGCACAATTCAGCAGAAACAGAAAGACTCCACCAAATCTGAATGATTCAGTGAAAGCCTCGAGGCTCAGTTGGATTGTCACAAGAAGGTCTCTGCTCTTGAGCATTTCTCTCTGACAAGTGAAGTGTAGAAAAAGGAAGACCAGCTTAGGCCTCACTTGGATAATCTAGTAAGGGAAACAGGGACTATAATCAGAGAAGGACTCACTTGCCTGCTTTCTTATCACTTTCCTCCGGTTCGACTGCCTTGCCAGGCCACAGCTGAAGTGAACAAGCTCAGTCCTAATGCAAGTGGTAAAAGCAAGCAAACAAACCATAAAACAAAGCCCGGCAAAACAATGTGCACCTTATAGCCCCTTGCATGGGACAATTTCCAGCAAAACACCATGTTCTTTCAAGTGTCTGTTTTCAGCTGGCCAGCATCATGTATGCCCTATCGTGAGTTTGTTTTCAACTGAGGATGAACTAAAAACATTTCACTACATATCATGCATGCTACAAAGGTACATGTAAAAAGTTAAAGTAAATGATTTTAAAAGTTTTTTTTTTTTCAAGGGAAATAATTTGCACCTTGTTAATGGTATTTTACTTGTGTTCTATAATTTATTAAGTATTTGATTAAATTACTCAGTAAAAGAAAGAAAAGGAAAGATGTACATATTTGATACAAATATAAATGTACCACATACATATATATACATACATATACATATATACATATATATATGTTTCTTTCCCACTACTCTACTACTTTTTCTGCTACTTCTGTACAAAAGTATTACAAAAGCAAATACAAGCAAAAAAAAAGTGTATTACGCAATCATTTATTGTGTTCTTCCTCATCTTTTCTGATTAATTATAGTTGAAATTTTATTTTATTTTATTTTATTTTAGATATTAGAATGGCTTCTCCCACTTTTTTCTTGGGGCCATTTTCTTGGAAAACCTTCCAGCCCTTTACTCTCAGGTAATGTCTGCCTTTGTGGCTGAGGTGTGTTTCTTGCATGCAGCACAGTATTGAGTCCTGTTTATGCATCCATTCTGTTAGTCTGTGTCTTTTTATTGGAGAGTTGAGTCCATTGCTGTTAAGAGAGATTAATGTCCAGTGACTCTTCGTTCCTTTGATTTTGATGTTGGTTGTGGTAGTATGTTTGTGTGGTTGTGTACTTTTACTTTTGCTGTAGTGAAGTTAGTTATTTGCTATGTTTTTCTGATTGTAGTTAACCTTGTTGGGTTGGATATATCCTTCTGGTATCTTCCGTAGGGCTGGGTTTGTGGATAGGTATTGTTAAAATTTGTTATTGGAATATCACCAGGGGAAATCCTGGAGATAGCTGTCCCTCCATTGGCTTCCTTGATCTAAGGTTAATGAGCTGTAGCTGCCCAGACACTGTGCTCAGATACTGTGCTTGCTGGACACAGCCATATTAAAGAAACTTGAGCCTAAAGGTTTGGTAGGTTTCCCAAGGGAGACAGGTTGATTGTTGGAGCAGTATCAGGGCTGTTCCTATGGCTACCAGGGATCAGAAAACCCAAGGTTGGAGCTGAGTGTCCCTGTACCCAGAAGGTATTCATTCATGGCTGGTGAGCACATCAGAAAGGTGTGGGTCTAAATTCTGGAGATCCTGTGCCTGTGAGAAACTAGGAACTTTTCTGAGGATGAGCTGTGTGCCCTAAGGTCGGACTCAATTGTTTCTCTCACCATGAGGTTTTCTATAGACTGGGAGACCCAATAGCTAGTGTTTTGAGGTCCAGAGTTCAGTTTAGGAGGGGGAGCACAGCATGCAGGCCTATGGCGAGGCACTGGAGAATAAGAGTCTGCAGGAACCTTGGAATCTTTCCAGAGAATAGCTGGGTGACCTGAGGTTCGACCCATTTGTTTCCCTCACCTTGGGGTTTGCTCTCACACAGTCGCTGGTGTTTTGATCTGTTGGTCACTGTGCTGCCCTGCTGATCAGACACAGTGTGTGATCGGCATGGACATCTTGGATATAATCCCCTTATTTATTCCGTTAACATTATTTAAATGACAAATTCAAGTAAGAGTGAGATCAAAATTAAACTTTAATATACTCCTTTGGGAAATATATACTACTTTATTATTTTTTAAGTTTACTTGGAGAAATTGTTTCCATGCAATAAATTCAGATCTCACTTGAAACCAGTAAGGAGATTTCTCAAAAATAGATGATAGATAGATATATAAATAAATAGATGACAAAATAAGATGTTAGATAGTTGGTAGATAGATAGATAGATAGATAGATAGATAGCAAAACAAAACAAATCAGAAAAGTTCTAGCATATAATCCCATGGTTATTTGCTTAAATACTGATAAATGTAACAGGCACACTTTCACAGTGATTTACATTGAGGCATTATTCACCGTTTTAAGTTGTGAAACCAACTTAAGCGTTCAGTAACAAGTGGCTGAATGAAGAAGAATGTGGACTATAGACATAATAGGCATTTTCCCGACCATAAATATGATCAAGTTTTGCTCTTTGTAGACAAATTGAAGCAGCTGAGATAATAATATTAAGTGAAGTAATGCAGTCTTAGAAAGATTGATAATGTACTCTGTCTCCCTCGTGGTTCCTAGATTT
Organism: Meriones unguiculatus; assembly: GCF_030254825.1. Classification (NCBI taxonomy): domain Eukaryota; kingdom Metazoa; phylum Chordata; class Mammalia; order Rodentia; family Muridae; genus Meriones; species Meriones unguiculatus. The sequence goes on from NC_083363.1 coordinate 52,407,002, forward strand.
TACTTACACGCACACGTATGCATATATGACATGAATACAGAAGTAAATGTGTGTGCGGGAACAAAGTAGACTAATTAGGAGGAGAAAGCAGAGAAAGAAAAGAGCACAAGGCAGAGGGAATGCGTTCAACCTACAGCACAGCCTTGTAGGAAAATGTCCTAATATAATATAGCACAATATGTAGTGAAAACACGCCAAGGCATTTTTATAAACCATTTGCAAGCTTAAAATCAAGATCAAGAATATAAGCATTATTGACTCTGCCTCCTCATCTGCCATGACGTGAGCACAGTTTTTATTCAATGGGAAGACATTGAGATGACTATCTTAGTGCTTATTGCTTAAGAGTTAACCATTATTATAGTATAAGATTAATGTATCTCTTGCATAGCCCTCATAGGACACTGTGATGGGAAAGTGAACCAAATCTTAGAAGTGACTTTTGTAAGATAAACTGTCAGTTTCAACCAATTATTTGTTGACAGCTGTAAATTCAGAACAGTATTTTCTTAACAAAGAACTAAAACCTCAGTGGAAATGCTCACACTGCAGAGGGAATATGTAGCAGAGTCATTAGTCTGTTATTGAAAACAGCTGTCTCTTCTAGGAATCAAATCAAACAATACATTCAGTAATTTTTTAAATAAAAACATCGGAGTAGTATGCTGCTGCAGGCTGCAAAGTTCTTTTGTGTGTGTGTGCTTGCTTGCTTGCTTCATTCTTTTGATACATATTTCCACTTTGTAGCTTAAATCCCGCCCAAACTCAAGATCTTCTTGTCTTATTCTCTGGAGTGTTGGGGTTGCAAATCTGCGCTTTATCACCTAATTTATATTTGGGTGGTTTTAAAATGTAAACAACTTATTCCTGGGCTCGAGGGATGGCTCCCTGGTTAAGAGCGTCTGCTGCTTTTCCTGGAAATCAGAGAAGGATTCCCTGAATTCATGTCAGGTGGCTGGAAACCTGCAACAATCCCAACTACAAGAGATCCTACACTGTCTTCTGCTCTCCCTAGAAAGCCACACAAATAAGCATAGCCACATACAGACTTAGCGGATACAATGTGCTGTTCTAAGTATGGGAAGTACTCTGGTGAAAACAACCACAAACTTCATTGTATTAGGTACTTCATGCTAGCCTGTACTGTTGCTATGAAAACCCTTGTATAGTATCCTCCTCTTAGTGTTCTAGAGGTCGCTGTTCAGGAAAAGACCTGTGGACATGAGATTTAGAATTTACAGACTAGGCATCATTCTTTTTACTGATGTATAATTAAAACTGAGACATGATGTCTTCATTGTCATCTCCATGATAAAGATGAGAAAATCACTATTGGTCACTCCAATTGTTATAACATAGTGATGACTTCTACCAACTTTTTGACATAAAGAGAAATATAAAGATGTGGTTTTACACTTTAAATGAACCACTTACTTTGTAGATGCCTTTACATATCCATAGGCTCTACAGCAATAGAGATCTGATCATATTTGGAACAAAAATATTTGGACATTAGAAATTTCTAAAACAACAACAACAAAAAACAAACAAACAAACAAACAAAAAACAAAAAACATGATCCTTCCTGGAAACAGAAAACTAGTCCTTATGAAGGAATGATGAAGGAAGCACCCATGTCCATTCTTTCCATGGACCGTTAGTTCTGAAGCACATGATGACTTCAGGCATAAATACCACTTTACTAAACAAGTGTAATATTCCCTAAAAACAACCTAAACATAAATTCTTATATCTGCAAATAAGTGGAGAGCATTATAGAAAATTTTGACTGAGAGTGACCAAAATGCTGTGTTCATGGAGCCTAGTACATACATCATTACAGCATTCCTGTACCTAACTAAGCCTCAGGGAACACTTTAGAAGTGAGATAAAAAGGAGAGACAAAGGATTGGAGAAATTTGATTTGAATGATTGTGTCTCCTCATTTTATCAAAAGCTGCACCTACTAAACTCTCACCAACTCAGGTGTATAAGCACACGGTGGACAATAATAATACCGACAGACATGCCAACATGGGAGAAAGATTACTAATTCTCAACTCTACATAAAGAACTTCAGGCAACTAGGGAATTCTGAGAACTGGAGAAATATTTTTTTTTTTTTTACAAGGAAGAGTACATAAATTGTTTCTCCAGTATAAAATAGTTAGCTCTGAAAACATACCTTGTAGAGGACTTTTCCTCCTGCAATATGGCTGCTGTAGTAGGGTATCACATCCAAAGATCTAGGTCTATGCAATCCAACTGGAATACATACATGTTCTGGAATATAGTATGATCTGGATGAATACAAGCTTGGCTTTAATATACACCTTTAATCCCAAACAATTAAGGTAAGGTTAGTTTATAGAAGGAAGCATCTATGTTTGAAGGAGCAGAGGCAATCACTCACATGAATTCTCTTTGATCACTTCCCTCTGGCAAGGTGACCTTAATAGGCCACAAAGAAAGAGGATCCAGACAGTCATGATGAGACCTGATAGGCTAGGGTCAGATGCAAGGGGAGGAGGACCTCCCCTATCAATGGACTAGAGGAAGGACATGGGGCAGGGATGGAGGGAGAGAGGGTGGGTCCCTGAGGAGGGGGAAAGAGGGTGGTACTGGGAGAAGATGAGAGAGGGGGCTACAGCCAGGCTAAAAAGTGAATAAATTGTAATAATAATAGTAATAATAATGATGATGATGTAAAAAAATAAAGTGACATCTAATTGAAGGACAAAACAATAAATCAGAGAATAGTTTGACAGGATGAGTCAACTCTCAAGAGAACAAGAAAGAGGGGTCACTTAGGAGTTCAGGGGCAGAGAGAGAGAAAGGGATATTTTTTAACATAGAGTTGGCTAATGGGACAGTTTTATAGACCCAGGTTGCAGAGAGAATAAGCTAGACACAGGGAGAAAACAACAAGTCAGATAATGAAAAAGAGGCAGAAGTTTAAAACATATTTCAAGACTTAGTTTGAGGCCAGGTAGTGAAATTCACTAGGAATCCAAGAGAAACCAGTTTGAATCAGTCAGCTTAGAGAGAAGTTTAGGGTAGTACAGCTATGCTGAATCAACCAATACCAATGGGAATTCAGAAAGAGCTAGAAAGGTTTGGGAATGGCTCTCATTTCATTTCCTCATCTGAGGAAACATTTACATACATCATATGCTTTTCTAAACATGAAGACACACAATAACATACGCATCCACATATTTTGAAAGACAGCAAAGGGCATATTGGAGAATTTGTGAGGAGGGAATGGGAGGGAGAAATTATGCAATTCTATTAAAATGTCAAAGATAAAACAAATTAAAAAACAAGTGTTTCTGTGCTTAGGAGCCACAGTAAATATTTACAATAGAAATTATATGTATAATTATGCTTTTGTAGTCTCCTACCATCCTACAAAACTTTGGTGTTTGCCAGTGAGTCATTTAAATATCATTCAACTAGATTTTGCCTCCTCTAGTAGTGTATATATAAACCAGCATGTAGTTTGGGAATTAAAGACGTACAAATATTTTTCCTATGATGATTTTCTAAGCAACATGTCACAATCATTTGCACAGCACTTTATAGTATAAGAGGTATAATAAGAAAATGACAGATTATTTGAATTATGTGAGAGTGTACATAGCAGATTATGCTAACCTCATTTTATTTTATATAAGGGACCAGATTAACAAGCATCAATCTCTGATAACAAGAGACAGTTATGCATTGCTAAAAGTGCCTTGACAATATTGTCAGCTTTTACTTATGGTATTAGAAAATGTTTTTTTTTTCAGTTTATGAATCTAACAAATGTTTGAATATTTAAATATGCATTGAAGACTATTCCATAGGAAATTAAGAGAGAGCTGCTTGCTTTCTTTGGCTTCCACCATAGAAATTCTTCTTCATCGTACTACTTACAGTCATAGAATCTAGTGAATTACTATTTAAGGATTACCTGCTTGAAATAAAGATATAAAGGTGCTCAGTCCAATGATATCATGTCAAGGCACTTTCAAGCAATGAAGGAAACAGAATAAATGTGAATGTAATAAAGTGCTAAGAAATAAAATTTGAGAAAGATTCTATGTGTCACACATCTATAAAGTAGTTTGTAAAAGGGACTGGTGGGGGAAAAAGTGACTTTTGCTACATGATTTGTGTCCATTAGTGTCTTTTGGCTTTCTAACTAAAATAAAGGTAATGCCCTCTATCAGCCAAGCTATCTATTACAAAAACACACTATTATTTGAACACCTTTAGGTTTAAGATATCTCTAAAAGTACACTTTCTGAATTCTTACACATTTTATGTGTCCTAGGGATAAGACTTATGATACTAGACTAAATCCTCAATTGAAAAGTTACATTGTTGTAGGGGAAGGTATTCAATACACGTAACAAATGTGTTCGAATGCCATTGTGCATTGCTGTACTGGTGTTCTCAGTTCCTTCATTTGAATAATTTCTGTTTTGTAAAATGTAAGGGGATTGTTTAAAAAGGATTACATATACACCGATGATTCATGAAGATAGACGTTCCCACAAGATAACTGAAATAATCAAAAATATTGTTAACAGAAATTACAAGTCTAGACAGCACAGAGAAAAAATACCTGAAGTCATTTTAACAAGGATGATTTTTTTTAGAAAATTAAATAGAATTTATTACATAAAGCCAGTAAAAATATGCACTTAATTATACTGTTTCATATTTAGTATATCATATACTATAATACTAGGATGCTCTTTGTTTTACTAAAATGTAATTACATCAGCGATGTTAATTATACATCTATATTTCCTTCAGAAAGTTTATCTCTAAAAACCAGTGTAGTTTTAATTATACTCTATAATATCTATACCTATTTTGGTTTTCAATATTAATATCTTTATATTTTCCAAAGTTAAACTGAAAGCATCATTAATTCTAACAGCCCCCTTGTTCAAACTTTGTACATATTCAGTATGTATGATTTTGCAGAATTGTTTTTTACTACACTATTAACTTTCTGTCAGAATAATATACCTTATTTTACTTTGGATTTATAATACCAAGAAATGGTATTTTAAATGGTTAAATGAAATTATATTTACAGGGTTTGATTTGTTTGTAAGAAAAAAAATAACTGCATTCATGTTTAATCTGAGTATCATTTTTTGGTGTGTTGAATTCATTGTGCTTATAACCAGATCAATGTGGATTGAGTAGATTAAAAATAAATTCTGGGATAACTCTTAAATAAACCAGTTCTTTGATACACAGAGTCCCTTATTCTTACAATGGTTGAATTCATTATGGACTTCAATTTAAATTTTATTTCATTAAGTAAAGAAAAAATGAGTTCTTCTTTAGACTCTTATCAATAGTGAATCAGAAAGAATAATACTTTAAAATTTTAAGTTTCAATATTTAAATGTGTACTTAATATTTTAGGAACTTACAATTAATTCCCAGAGCAAGCTAGATGGACTCTTAGATGCTTGTAATCCCAGTAGTAGGCAGGTAGAATCAAGAAGCTCCAGAGTTCAAGAATATCCCTAGTCACATTGGGATTTTTAGATCCAGCTCGGTATGACAACTAAATAGTAGTAATAATTACAAGGTGAAAAGAAATAAAATTAATATATTTTAGAGAATGAGAAAATTAATCAAAGGAATGAATATAATATTTAAATATTTTAAAAGCTAAATAATTTTATTTTTATCAAGGTTTTAATCTTCACTTATTGAACTGATAAATGTAAGAGAAGGAGTTTTAAAATCTGAAATATTTTGTTTCTTGATAGTAAAATAATCCTAATAGCTAAAATTTATGAACAAAATATTGTCAAAGATTTTGATATTACCAATTAACAATAATGTGATGAGTCTAATATCAACACTCATTAAGTTAACTGTAGATGTTTCCAGATACTAATGAGAATCTTACAGTCTCTATTTTGCATATTAGTGAGAGAAATACATAAATTAGTAAGAATTATTAGAACAAGGTGATAATTACTAAGGAAAAAAAGAGACTAATGTGTCAAACAAGTTACAGATAAGTAAAGACTTTTAAACGTATAATAAATGATCCCATGATATATGCAAGAAAGTGACCCTGGGACTAGGAAGAAGACTCCAGGTACGATGTAGCAATTATAATAACCTTTAATCATAGCTGCAGCTGCAGGCAGGTGGAGGGCATTGCAGGGGAGTGTGGGTTGGAGGCAGGCAAGGTGATCTTGGTGGAGCACTGCAGCAGAAATAAGAATGAAAACGTCAGCATACGGTGAGATATCTCAGCACATCAATATATTTCAATAAAAAGTTACTGCTATTATGTTTTAACTCAGAGGTGATAATAGTTTCTACACTAAGAGCAGCATCCTTAAGCTTTCATTGGAACTGCATCATTATTTACGAAGTTTATTTTAAGTAGCATTTTTAATATTTTAAAACAAAAACTTCTTGTACCTGAACATACATAGACTGCCTCTGTGGGAGGAATTGAAGTTATTTACCAATATTAATATAGACATGATAATTTTATATTAATTTACCTAATAAACTTACATTCTTTCTTTTAATTGAAGTGGTTTTCATGTGGGTAGGGACTTCACGAATGGCAGATATTTCCTTTCTCTAAATACTGGTTCTCAAACCTTGTAAAGCTGTGACCCTTTAATACAGTTCCTCATGTTGTGGTGGCTCCAACCATAAAGCTATTTCATTGCTATTTCATAACTATAATTTTAAGAATGTTGCAAAATATAATGTAAACAACGGATAGGCAGGATATCTGATATGCAACCTCTGTGAAAAGGTTGTTTGACCCCTGAAGAGGTTATGACCCACAAGTTAAGAACCATTGCTCTAGATTGAGCTGTTGGTAAAATGGTATCTCAAGTTTCCATTACTGTTACAGACTACTCAAGGTCGTCAAGTTAAAGGAAGGAAATTTAGTTTGACTGATGTTGTCAGGTATTTGAGCTGATTGTCAGTTTGTCTCATTCCTTTTCTGGCCAGGGTGAAGCTCAGTATCATGATAACAGAGGCTGTTCTGGAAGAGGTCATTCACCCCATGGCAGCTGGGAAATAAAAGGAGAGAAGCAAGAGAAATGCTAGGGAGAGAGTGGGGAAGAATGAATAACTCAGGGATCAAATACACCTGCAAGAGCATATTCTCATTGATGGGCTTACTGTTGGATTCACTTCCGATTGCTCCAACCACATTCCAAGGTTATCAATTGTGGAACCAATCATCAATACAGGATCTGGGGAACATTCTAATTCCAAACTATGACACACCAACAATGACTCTTTAAATCCTATGAGCAACACACAATTCACCATACATTCAGATACTTTCCAAGACTCCCCATCACCTTGGTTTCAACAATGGTCAAAAGTCCAACTGCTAGTACAGGTATCTGATGAAAATCCCTTGATGACTGTGTGTGAAACTCAGGAAGACTTCAGGCTCTTACTTCAAGTGTATGTTATATCACCTGGAAAGGCATGGTTGCAGATGCAATTAATCTGCCAACAATTTACTTTGATTTTTCCAATTATGAGATTATTGTAGGTAATAATGTTCTGATGCTCTCTGTTTTAATGGTCTGCTATTCAGCAAGAAGAAGCAAACAAAATGACCCTCTAAACTATGCACAAGGAGGAGGAACGAGTCTAAAGACTGTTTCTTGTTGCTGAATGTGACCTTCCTCTGGCACCTACAAGAAAATATCCACCTAAGTTATATAAGTAGAATGGAGAGTGTTACCCTGATTTTATAGATGGAGTTTTAGATGAACTTACAGTCCATCATAATGTAATGTCAGTCTGCTTAGAACATAAGCAAAAGTCTAAAACAACTCACATTTTCACACTAACTTAAGAAACTTAATATAGGAAATTGATCTGGTTTCACACCACTAAATATGCTGTAATTTATTCGGTAGCAAGAGAAATGAGTACAATAGAATGTGAGAAGCCAATATATTTTTCAGGCTTAAATAAGGCACATCAAAATGCATATGTACAATTGAGTTTTTTTTCTTAATTTAAGACTAAACTTTAAAGTGTTTGTTCATATGCAACTGGACATATTCTGAAATTCATTGATTTACTGCCATTAAACTTGCATGCTTTGTCTTTTCTCAGTGAAACTCATGATATTAGACATTACTCACTTTTATCACCTTTATCGTTCCTAATCTACATGTTTTTAAGCTGTCAAAAGTATTTTATCTATGTTTTGAAGAAAAATGTTAATTTTTTATAAGAAGAAAAATGATGAGAATCAAATTTAAATTATGGACAAATTTGGATGACAAACAAAATTTAAATGTACAATCTTCTTTCCCAAATGAAATACAAATGTTATTATTTCATAAAGTTGCCCAAGAGGTTTAAAGATTATTTTACTTTCAAAAACTACTTAAAATACTAGAATTAACTTTTCAGTTATGGACAGGGAAACTACAATATAGAAATAATGTATGTATTGGGATAGTATTGGACATTCCTTGTTGTTAACTATGTGTCGATATAATGATGATGATGATAAAACCCCAAGTATCTGAGAACATTTGCAAGGTGTTTTTAGATAATCATTTCAATTGAAGTTGGAAGGCTGAGCTATACCTTTTCATGGCAACCTATAAAATCGGCATGGAAGAAGGAAGCTTTTGCCTGCTTGCCTTTACTCTCACAGGCAAGTTTATACACTGCTGCTGAGGCATTCCTTCACTGGTATTCCAACCTATTTTTTCTATATTCTGAAATAAACTCAAAACCAGTTGATGTACCTAGACTGTTGGAATTAACAACTATTAGCTTCTTAGATTTTCCATCTTCAACAGCCATTTTTAGACTAACTGGATCATAGACAGCCTGTAAGCCACAGTAATAAATTTCGTATATAAAAAGGAGAGAGAAGGTCATTTTATCAGCTCTGTTCCTCTAGAGAACATTAATAGAATACTGATGAATTGTAGTCTATGTTATTTGTAGTTAGCACCCATTTCTATTTACTTTAACATTACTTTTTAATGTTCACCAAATTTCAAAAACTCTGATTTTGTTCCCATTTCATGCTTCAGTTTGTATAAACCTTATCACATCCAGAGTTCACTGTTGTGGTAATTCATACTTTAACCGTAAATATTCCTTCAAATTAATGCTAGATTCAAGTGATCATTAAATCAAGATCAGAATACATATTTGATTTAAAGATATATGGTTTTATAATAGTGACTTGCAGGCTGTGGTCCAGCTAGTCCAACAATGGTTTTCCACTGTAGAAAGTCCAGGAACCAAGGACTTCTTCAGTCCTAGAGATGATAAAAGTAAATGACTTATTTTACTCACTTTGAATTATTTCATGTACAATAAAGTTTAACAAAAGTAGAGTGTTAAAATTCCACGACATTGCCAAAGGGGAACCAGTACTTGCCCATAGGTTTCAGGATTCTGAATTCATCAGATTCTGTTATCTTAAGCATCGACCAGCTGAGGTTTACTTCACATTCAAGGTCAACATTTTCTTCTTTGTTGTATAATATTTTCCATTTAGTTACAGCATTTATTATAAATAAATGAATATATTTATACCTAATTTTAAGTGCCCCAAATTAATGTTTACCAAAACAGAAAAGAATTAAGCATAAAGTAACTCATGAAAAATGCAAATAATGCTATATCAGTAGATTATATTTAGAAGTGTATGAAACACAATTGTAGTGCCTTATCTTGGTTGGCAAACTAATACACCTAGAAAGATACACCTGGAAAGATACACTTGATACACTTAATACACTTGAAGAATTGGTTCTTTCAAATGTCCCTTCCTTATGTTAATTGATGGAAGAAGGATGAAACACAATGCCATAATAACATTCCTGGGATATTTGGCATGGACTTTCTGAAAAGGTAACTGAGCAAGCCAGGACTAGTGATCCACTAAGAAGTATTCCTCCATGATTTCTGTTTCAGTTAAATCCTCCAACTTTTTGCTTGAGATTCTGTATCGTCTTCCTTCAGTGAGTCACGACCTAGGAGCTGTAGAATGCAATAAACCTGTTATTCCTTGAATTGTTTTCAGTCATAGTGTTTATCACAGCAACAAAAAACAAATGAGAACAATCCATATGAATGCTGCATTAAAAGAAGGGAGAGGGAAAGTGGGATTGGGAGGGGAGGAGGAAGGGAGGGATACAAATTGAATAAACTGTAGCTAATAAAAATTTTAAAATAGCTAGAAGAATAAACTACAAAATAATAAAGCAATTGTGTAACGGTAGCGTATTTTCTATATCAGTTCTTCAGTTGAGGGACATCTAGGTTGTTTCTACTTTATGGCTTTTATAAATAAAGCTGCTAAGGATATAGCTGAGCAAGAGTTCTTGTGATAAGGTTATATGCTCAGGAGTTGCTGGTCTTGGGGTATAACTATTCCAAATTCGGAATAAAACCTTTGATTCAAAATTTATCCTGCTTACAAGAAGTTTAGGGATAAAGATGAAACAAAGAGTGAGGGAATAACCAGCCAATGACTGACACAACTTGAGACCCACCACATGAGAGAGAACCAATCCCTATCACTATTAATGATACTGTTCTATTCTTGTAGACAGGACTATACCATAACTGTCTTTGAAGAGGCTTCTGCCAGCAGTAATGGAAACAGATTCAGAGACCCACTAAACATTACGAAGGTTTGAGGGAGCCAGAGGTGTCAAGATCTCTACAAGAAGACCTAGATAAGTTGTTATAAACAGGTGAATATTTTTTAGGTTTATTCTACATGTGTCAATAAGTATTGTGAATTCCAAGAGATACCTTCATAGTTGTCATAGGTCACGTGTGTCAGCTTTTAAGATGTGTTTCATATCATAAAGTTATTATTGAGGAGGGAAATTTATTAATCAAATGCAACAGAAAAAGTCTACTGGCCATATGAGCAAAGAAGGCACTGGTCCCTCATCCTCTTCATCCCATAGAGAACTGTTTTCTGCTCAAAGTTCTTCTGGCCTCCGGTACCAAGCTACTTTCCAAGGTTTTATTTTCCAGTTTCACATGGAATTTTCTCTGTCAGATTAAACATATAACTCCTATACATCTTGGTTTAGGGAGGGACAGTTGTTTAAATGAATATTCATCTTTGAATTATTCATATTTTAAATCACTGAGGATGAAAAGACCAAAAACTTCTCATCTCTACCTTCTCCAAGAAGCTGCCTTCTATCCTAGCCCTCTCTGTCATTTAACTGTCTGATATTACCTATTATTTGTAACATTGAGATGTATTTTAAGCTTAAACAAAATAGAAACTGGTGATTGGTTAAAAAAAAAAAAAAAGAAGACCTAGAGAGTCATCTTACCCTGGCCAATGGAGGCTCATGGTGACTGAATCACCAACCAAAGAGCAGGCATGGGATAGATCTACGCTCCCAACACATATATAGCAGAGTGCAGATTGGTCATCATGTGGGTCTTCTAATGAGTGGAGAATGGAGTAGTGGCTGTCTGTGACTCTGTTGCCTGCCTTTGGATCCCTTTCCCCTAGCTGGGCTGCCTTGATTTTCCTCAGTGGGAGAGGATGAACTTAGTCCTCCTGTGACTTGATGTGCCAGAGTGAGTTGCTACCCATGGGGGCCTCCCCTTTTCTGAGGAGAAAAGGAGGGAAAATGGAGAAGGGGGTATAAAAGTATGACTGAGGGGAAAGGACAGACTGAGGGGACTGTGATCAGGCTGGAAATTGATTAAATAAGTAAACTGATAAAAAATAAAACAAACAACAGATACTATTGTTAAGTGACATGTGTAGAAAATGAGAATAAAGCTCAGTGTTGACAATTATGGTCTTCATGCCTCAGCATTTCAGCAGCTTAAGTGTCTTTGAAAGCCAACTGCTCCTGTAAAACCAAAGAAGGATTATATGTGGAAGTCTCTTATATTTGAGTGTTCAAAATTTATGGGGAGTGAAATGAAAGGTGTATATTTTGTAGAATTTTCAGTTCATCAATTTTTCTCTGTAATTTAGAAATACTATATTATCAATGCTCTATAAATACACATAGGTAACAGATACATATGGTGAAAAGAAAAGATTTTCAAGTAATGGTTCATACAAATTTTAGCATTTTTTATAGCACTATATTTAAATTGTGTAAATGTTAGTTTTTAAAATAAGCTTCATTCTTAAAAATAGTTTTCATTTCTGACATGAACTCATGAGCTTCCCCTCCCTCCTGAGGGAGGAGCAGCCTTGCTAGGCCACAGATAAGGACATTGCAACCATCCTGAATATACCTGAAAAGCTAAGGCCAGACGGAAGGAGAGGAGGACAACCCCTCTCAGTGGACTCAGAAGGGGACAGGAAGGAGATGAGGGAGGGAGGCGAGGATTGGGAAGGAAAGAGGGAGAGGGCTAGAGCTGGGATACAAGTGAATGTATAAAATTATTTAAAAATAAAAAATAGTTTCCATTCTTAAAAATAGAAATATGAGAAATATTGCTCTTCTACAATTTGTTAGTTTTTATTTGGTCTTCTAAAACTGAACAAAATGCTACTTAAAAATTTTTAAAATATTATATATAATTTGAGTTAGAAAATACTATGCAAATTTTCATATTAGTGCTCAGAAGTAGCTTTTATATCTTATTAGAAACATTATAGGGTATTCAATTTTTAGGGTAGTTAGCAGGTTATTTTTTAAAGATATGAGTTAGTAGATGTATTGAGTCTCAAGATTAGGTTTCACCTTCTTCACCAATAATTGGATTATTAATATAGTATTTGTATTTCAAAGATTATCACAATGGTATTAGCTCTACACTGTTAGCTCAGAACATAATTACATGATATTGTAGAAATTTTATTGATGCTATAGCACTTTTGTAAGTTAGATTCCAAATAATACATTCCAAAGAGTTTCTTAAATTTAGTAGAAGTCACTTTGGGAATGAATTGACATTTTATATGTATTGGAAAAGGGCCATAAATTGACAGTGAACTCAGTTTATGAACTAATCAGAAGTAAAGTCAGAATTACAGGCATGAGAATGAAATGTTACTATTCCCTAGATATTATCATTTTGTGGTATGGCTATGAGGGAGTTTCCCATAAGTAGGAATTGATGCACCCAAAAGGAAATGTGAGGCCAGCTCCACCTGTTTTGAACTTAAAAACGTCTCTTTGTATATGCTCACTTTTCTAAGGACTTACATGGGCTGCCAAATGTCCTTGGAAAACATTCAATATTTATGCTCTACATCAATGTAATTAAATGATTTGAAGATAAATTAATAACCATATCTTGTCATGATAGTGTGACATTCTCTTGATGTTTTAAAGCACATGTTGTGCCATCACATAAATGAGAAATAAACAAATTTTACCTGGAAAACACCTTTACACGTCACAGGTGCATTTGCTTTGACAGACACGTATTTGGTTTGTTTGTGACATTCCAGTAGTTTTTGGGAACATTGTATATTAAATGAGATGTGCTAACATAAAGTAAGAAAGGCATGAATTCACCAAATTAACAATTTCACTTTTTATGCATTTTTATTGATTATTTGAGTATTTCATATCATGCACCCTGATCAAACTTTCCCATCGTCCTGGATCTGCTCCCCAGCCTTGTGACCCCTCCCCCCAAAAAGGAGAAAACCAGAAGTCTAATTCCCAGTGGCCAGTTCCTTAAAGAAAAGTGAATCATTCCCCATCTGCCAGAAGCTATCAGTTTTAGACAGTCAACTTCAGCATCCTCATCATAAATTAACATTTTTTATCATTTATACAGGGGATCAGATTGCATTGTTTTAGCGAAAGTATTCGTGGATTTTACAGCATAACTTAGATAATGACAATACATAGACATTGTACCAGCTACATATACAATAAAAGTCTGTAGAAACTCTAAATAGAAAAATCTGGACACAGAGAAGCCTGCAGAAACTGATGCATCCAACCAAGGCCGATGCATTGAGAGGACTTAGACCCCTTGCTCAGATGTAACCCATGGGCAGCTCAGTCTCTACACTCCCTAGTAAGGGGAGCAGGGGCAGCCACTGACATGAACTCTGTTACCAGGTCTGTGATCACCTCCCACTGGCGAAGTGGCCTTACTAGGCCACAGAGAAAGAGGATTCAGACAGTCAGGATGAAACCTGATAGGCTAGGCTCAGACAGAGGACCTCCTTGATCAGTAGACTATGGAAGGGACATAGATGTGAAGAAGGAGGGAGGGTGGAATGAAGAGGAGATGAGAGAGGGGGTTACAGCTGGGATACAAAGTGAATAAGTTGTAATAACAATGATAATAATGAAAATGAACTCCCCATCAGGAGCAACATTATTCTTCAATTTGTACACAAGCATATAGAACTATTATTAATCATTATCTTTTGACTTAGTATACAGCACACACACCTCTCAAGAGGAGTCACATATGTCAAAACTTAAACGTTTCTCTTCTCATTATAAAAGCAGAACACTGAACTTGTATCCTGTAAAATGATTCAGGCATTTCCCATTCCCTTCTATTTATAACTGAGAAATATGGAGGATTTTGATAAATGTTTTCCATTTTGAAGACTGAGGTGGAATGAAAGACACTAGGTATCAACAGTGAGTAACTTTATATGGACAGAGAAAGTTGTAGTGTTTGTGTGTATGTATGAATTGTTAAATAAAAAGCCATGCATTTGAAAGTAACCAAGGAAGTGTATATGGATGGATTTGAATAAAGGAAAGTGAAGGGAGAATTGATGTGATTATATAATAATCTGAAAATACAAAAAAAAAATGGTTTTAAAGTGAAAAAAGAATTTGCTAAAAAAAAATGTCTACTGGTGTTCTATTTCTCTTTGAATGATTCTACTCTTTTTTTTTTCTAACGTTCCAAGAAATTGGCAAGCCTTGTGAAAGAAATGTTCATAGTATTTACCTCGCTTGATTTATTTTTTTGAGAATTTCATTAATGAATAGTGTATCAACATCATTCCATTACTCCCTCTCCTTATCTAAATTTTCCAATGTTCTCCTAGTTCCTATCAAATTAACAAAGAAGGAACTCTTTTTTTATGTTTTTTAACTTTATTATTAATTTGTTAAAGGTATAAGTGCAAAGATTTAAGTATTTTGAAACATTTAGAATAAATTTACAAATTCATTATCCTAATTATAAATCCAAGAAATTTTAAGTGTGAAGGCAAAGGGGATAGTACACCTTAGTAGATTAATCTTTTAAACATTTTAAACAGCATTTATATGTTTAAATGCTTATTTTTTCCCATGTATTTCCACAATCCGAATAACAAGAGCTCCCTAGATCTTAATTGCTTAAGGGAAAGGTAAAAATTGAGCCATATACTGTAAATCTTAATTTATCCTCAAACTCATTGCTATTATTTGCTAAGTCACAGTAAATTGCCTAGTCCATTGACCTTTAAACTGTACAATGTCCAGTCCTGGTTGTCAATGACGACATCTGCAATTAACTAAAACCTAAATGACTGGGAACCACAGGGAGGGATATTTTTCTGAATTAAATCATTTGAAGTGGGGGAAATACTTTAACATACATGGCACTAATGAAAGTAGAACTTTGATTATATGAATAAATAATGCATAATTTTAAACAGAAACTTTCAATACAATTATGCTATATTAAGTTAATGAATACAAAACACTCTAATGCATTTATGTTTCCTGACATCGATGATTAAGATTAATATTATCATAGTTTTATACTGCACCGTTTCTCCATCTATACATTGGGAGCTTTTTATAGGTTTTCAACAAAATAGACAGGGTTGTCTATGTTGTATTTTTTTAAAGATTTTATAATTGCATATTTTACCTAATAGAATCCTAATAGAACAGACAACTTTTTATCATCCTCACAGAGAAAACATGATGGCAGCTCAAGTAAAGCCAGCTTTGACACAGCAAGGTGACAAAAGGAGAGACTTAGGAAAGACATAGTCCCTAAGCATATACCATCACTGAACTACTTCCTCTAACTACACTCCCATGCCCACCTTTCACCACTTCCCAGTAATGTAATCTTATTATGACTCCACTGTGGGTTAATCCATTCATTGTGCCGGTCCCTTATATTCTAATAGCTTCTGGAAATTCAACAATAGACATGCCCAAAGGTGTGTTTAACTAATTTTCTGCTTCTCAATTTAATCAAGTTGACAATCAAGATTAATCATCATAATTTTACTAGATCAAGTTCCTGAATATAGCTGATTTCTGTATTTTGACACTTAGGTTTTAATTCTTAACAACATCTGTCGCATGTGTGCACTAATGTTATTATTGTTACAAGTCTTGGGATTGGTAAAGTTGAATTTGTTATTCACTGCAAGTAGAGAGTTGGTAAACACTCAGAATTCTCAGGAATCTTGGGAATTGATACTAGAATGGAAGTATGTGAACCTGTGATGTTTTTTTGTAAGTCTTAAGAAAACAGAATTTATTTGGAGCATGTCTTCTCACAATGTGAGTGCAATGCTGCAACTCTGTCATAAAAAATTATATCCAGAAACAAGGGAGACCTTTCAAGTGTGTTGGCCCAAGATATTTAATGGAGGGAGAATTACTCACCCCAGCTCTGCCTTATCAATGTCTGCTACTTGTTTTTGGTTTGGATGATATTCATGGATTTTTTTTTTCTGTGTTTACTTAACAGTATGTCATAGTCTAATTTTGCTACCATCCAACAGAGAGATACAGTGGTCTACTCCAACACTAATATGCCATGTAGCCCATGGCAGTTCAGTATCCAAGTGGGTTCCATTGTAATAGGAACAGGGACTGCCTCTGACATGAATTGACTGGCCTGCTCTTTAATTATCTCCCCCTGAGGGGGGAGCAGCCTTACCAGGCCACAGAAGAAGACAATGCAGCCACTCCTGATGTGATCTGATAGACTAGGATCAGAAGGAAGGAAAAGAAGACCTCCCCTATCAGTGGACTTGGGGAGGGGCATGCATGCAGAGGGGGGAGGAAGGGAGGGATTTAGACTGGAGGAGGGAGGGAACCATGGGG
The DNA here is from genome assembly GCF_030254825.1 of Meriones unguiculatus. NCBI lineage: Eukaryota > Metazoa > Chordata > Mammalia > Rodentia > Muridae > Meriones > Meriones unguiculatus. The sequence goes on from NC_083363.1 coordinate 52,424,059, forward strand.
GGATACAAAGTGAATAAAGTGTAATTAATAAAGAAAAAAAGATTTTTTTTCTGAAATTTTAATTTTCATTTTTATAACGAATTTTAAAACAGATTATTACATTCATCACATATCCATGACACATGTAGATTTTTACATTTTATCTTTCTTCATGTAAAAATTTTTCAACATACTATGACCTGGGCAAAACAGTTGACATACAAGTGCAAGTAAATACTGTGCAATTAAACTGTGTGTGTGTGTGTGTGTGTGTGTGTGTGTGTGTGTGTGTGTATGTGTGTGTGTAATACACTGATGATTGGTCACATACATGTTCAAAATACCTTATTTTAATAACTTAAAAATCAGAATGTACAACACTTAAAATAAAACATTGTTTTTGATACGGAAGTCTCCAAGATACAAAGAACAATCAACTAAATAAATAATGCTTAATTAAAATGTGCTATACTTTAATATTCATGAGGCATAATCATTTCTTCAAGGTAACTGTGACACCCTTACTTGTGAACTCCTAATGAGTGAAATTTATAAATGTGTCAAAAGACTGTCATTTGAGTTATCATAAACTGTCTAGGCATTTTGTTGTTCCTGAGATTTTTGATAGATCCCTGACTACTCCCATGATACTATACATTACCCTTTGCCAGTTATAAATAAAAATGCTGGATCTGGGGAGAAGGTTCAGTTGTCACGAGCACATACTGGTGTTGCAATGGGCCCTGGATTGGTTCCTAATATTCACATCGGGCATCAAACAGCACAGAAAATGCTGTAATTCCAGCTCAAGGAGAGTTGATGCCCTCTTTTTGATTGTCTGGGCGCTGCACACACACACACACACACACACACACACACAAACAAACAAATTAAGAATAAAAATGAAATCTAAGAAAATGCAAATGGTCAGCTGCTACAGACTTTCTGTCTGTTTTTCTGTTTGCTGCCTTAATTATTACATTAATAGGAAAATGGTTCACAAAACCTGGCATAGACACATAAACCATATAACTCATACTTTTAAAGTAGGTAGTTTATTAGTTTTTTTTAGCATAGTCACAGAAGTTAACTTATCAACATTCTGTAATTTTAGAATATTTAAATATTCCACAAGAGATCCATTCACATTAGCAGGTCCTGGCTTTCTCCTCTACCCCAATTCCCTTGATGCCACAATTTACTTTCTGTGTACACAATAAAAAAAAAATTCATTTTTATGCTCTCCCTATGCATTTTTTTCAGTATTTGTAGTTTCCTAATATTGAATTTCTACCTCAACCATACCTTATCCTTGAATGTTGCCTATTGGACAAAAGATTAATGTGATTCTTTCTTTATATACAGTTAGTAGAAACCTTTAAATACATTTACTTCTGTGTTAAATAAACTTATCCTTTTGGATTACTCAAATATTATTCTTTCCACATAAGAAATTATCTATTTTTATTCCTGTGCATTACCTGTACTGCCCTAGATTTTATGGCTGTTTTGTTACTTGAAATACTACATCTTATAATACAGAATATATGTAAGCCAGATGACTACCCACCCTAATTGTTGTTTCTGTGTTGTTAATTCTATTATTTATTCGTTGTTTCTTCTAGAATATTTGTCAAGTGAAACTGATGAAGTTTTTCATAGGCTCATTTCCTAAGCCTTGGAATGATTGGGCAACTACTTCCTTACACTGAGTAAACTTCTAAGTCTTGTAGCATTTATTTAGACAACCCCAGTGTGTGTGTTTAAGTGTGTATACAAGGCACACCTATATTCTTTTATCAGTTCATTCACTACTCTCTCTAGCTTTCTTTCCTAAATATAACCCCAAATTTTGGCAAAGATCAAAATTAGCGCTCTTCTCACATTTATTTCCCTAATTTTTATGGTTAAGTATATCTTTTAACCTTCAGTTACCTTCATCTGAAATTATTATCTCAAGTAGCTATGTATGATTCTAACTATTATCACCAGCTATTTTTTTTTCAATGCAGTTTATTCAGGAACCTTGAACAATTCTCGAACCCTGGGGAAAGCCAGCCCACAGCTTAAATAGCCTCTGGGTAGCCAACCCAGGCGTGCCACGTGGGCAATACAGATAGGTCCTTTTAAGTCCCCTTATATGACTGAAGACCCCACCTCATTTTTTCCCTACCAAAATATAACTTGTGAATAGGCATTGGAGGACTGTTCCAGCAAAGTCCCAGGCTCTTCACTACTCAAGGCCAGCAGTATGAAGAGACAGCCCCATGTATATAATTAATGTATACAATTACAGCTCTAAGCCCTCAGAACTTCATCCCACTGTTCCTGCCTTTAGAACCCAGAGACTTATGACTCTGGGTCCTCATGCTTGAGGCCTCCTGTTCCGAGTTTTACCCACAATCAGACTTGGCTGCTACAATGCTCAGCATTAAACATCAGGCAGTGGTGGCAGAACTTCCAGCAGCCGCTGTGCTGCAAACCTGGGTGCCTCTTAAAGTTTGGCAGCTCCCTGTTGCATTCCAACAACCAGGACCCTCAGGCTCTCATCACCCCTCTCCCCCCATTATTGTTATTCTGGAATCCTTCAGCTTCCTTCTGGCCACTGTGGTTGCCAACAGTCCTACTGATGGCACCACACTCACCACTACCATTACTCCTCTGCTGATGCTTTTGCCTAAGCTCACCCACCCACTTCCACTAAACGCAAAGATGACAGAAACGAAGACATACCCGTGGAAGCCTTTACATGAGCCTAATACTGAACTATAGAGGGTAGCAGAGAAAGAAGAGCGAGCTGAGTTGTCTGCTTATATACTAGTCACAGCCTTTCATTAGTGTGGAGTCTGTTTGCAGAATCACAGGTCTTCTGCTAAATCAGCAGGGTGGACATTGTCCCATGCTGTCCTGTGTGGGAGTTGTTTTACAGTAGGCAGAATAATTCTGATTTACTTAGGATACTGTAGTGCTGTCTGGAGTAGTTGAATCATGAATGTGTCTTCTGCTATAGCAGTGGGGATTTTCTGCAGCTTCTGGGCTTCCAGGGAATAATTACAGAGTGTCAAGAACTGCAGCACTGTTTTGAGTTCATCCATATTGTAGATAGTCAGTTACTGGCCAATTGCCAGTAAAGAGGCACTCTGACTGACAGTTCCCTACACTTGGTAAGGCATGGGACACAAAGCTTGTCAAAAAGACTACTCTTGAGGTTTTTAATCACTCACAGAAAGCACTAACTTGTGTATGCAATACAAGATTAAGGAAAGCTCAAAATTACATTCACCAGTGTTCTTGTTTGTTTGTGGAAAAGCACACTTTGCAGACATCCTTTCAAAGCTTTAATAGAAATAATGGTAAAGTGGAATTTTAAAGTATATGGGAGAGAAAAAAAAAGGAGAAAGTGTGAAGAATGGGAAGTGGCCTGTGCAATGAGTGTCTGGATATTTTCTGTGATTGATAGGAACTGAGGTAGAAGAGTGGGCCTTACACTTACAAGTTTCCAAAAGCCTCACATTGGGAATGTAATTAATGATAGTCACATTGGGAGTTGAAGAGAATGCTCAGCAGGTAGGAGTATTGATGACTCTTTCAGGAAATCCATGTTCCATTCACAGCATCCACATAACAGCTTACAAACATCTGTGATCCAGTTTCTCAATATCCAACACCCTCTTCTGGCCTCTATAGACACCAGGATGTAGGTGGTCCACAGAAATGTATAGAAGCAAAACATAGAATGAAAATAAAATGACATGGAATCTTTAACAGGAACAGTTAGTTAATACAGGTGTAAATGAAGTGCATTGCATACACAAAGTATTTAGCTCAGTTTGTGGTACATATTGTATGCTAATATCACTATCTTTAAATATTTCTTAATATTACATATGTATTGACAGAATAAAATGGCATAGAGAATCTTTTTAATCAAGCAGTTCATTCGTATTATTATTATTATTATTATTATTATTATTATTATTTATTACAGTGTATTCACTTTGTATCCCAGCTGTAGCCCCCTCCCTCATCTCCTCCCAATTCCACCATCCTTCCCTATTCTCCCCCTATTCCCCTCTCCTAGTCCACTGATAGGGGAGGTCCTCCTCCCCTTCTATCTGACCCTAGCCTATTAAGTCTCATTAGGACTGGCTACATTGTTTTCCTCTGTGGCCTAGGAAGGCTGCACCCCCCAGGGGGAGGTGATCAGAGTTCATGCCAAAGAAAGCCCCTGCTCCTCTTACTAGGGAACCCCTTGGAGACTGAGTCTCTGGGCTACATCTGAACAGGGGTTTTAGGTCCTCTCCATGCATGGTCCTTGGTTGGTGTATCAGTTTCTGTAGAGTCCCCAGGGCACAGTTTTCCAGTTTTTTGTTTGTTTGTTTGTTTGTTTTTCTCTCTGTTGATTTCATTTTGGAGCTCCTGTCCCCTCCAGGTCTTTCTATCTCCTCTTTCTTTCGTAAAATTCCTCCACTCTGCACAATGTTTGGCTATGAGTCTCAACCTCAGTTCATTCCATTTTTAATCTCACACTCATTCCATTTTATATACATATGTATAGCCAATGCAAGACTCCTAAATAACATTACTTTCCATATCTTTCTAACTAAGGAAAATATATACTTAATTAACTATATACAACTCTTGCACAAATTTCTGCTGAGCAAATTTTTTTTTCAATGCAGTTTGTTCAGGAACCTTGAACAATCATCTGACCCTGGGTAAAGCCAGCCCACTTTAAATAGCCTCTAGGTAGCCAATATTTTTAAGTGTAACTTAGTAAAAGCTAAATATCATATCCAACTTTCTGATTACTTACTCTAAAAAATGCTATTAAAACTTCAAAGTAAATTTTTACTTAAAAAATAAAATTGATTATCATTAAATTTCTTTTATTTTACATGTTTTCAAAATGAGAAGGCAATTAAGGAAATGAATATTTGTTGGAATATCCAAACCCTTTGATTGATCTGTGTGTCCTAAGATCCTGAACCACCTACATCTGCTCATCTTTCTAAACAACTGGAGTTAACATAGTTTAGTGTTTACCCAGTTTCAAGACATTAAAACACAAATTGGGCTCGGGACATAATTTGAATGCTGACTGCAACCTGCCTTCTGCTATTCCTGGCACGATTTAGAATTTAACTGCCTTCTTTATTTCTGATTTTTCTTCCCCTAAAGCAGAGTCAACAGCTTTAGCTGCAGATGGGGCTCTGTATGGCAGTTATTGTCCCCAGATGTCGTTCTCGGGAGCACGTTTAGCCAACAGCATCTGGCTCCGTCTCTGCCTGTGCAATTGACATTCATGTTGACGTTTGGCCTGAATTTCTTCACTGACTCTTAAGATGTAGACATTCAGATAACATGAAGTTTGACTCCCTAATGGCATTAACTTTGATTTCTTTCCTTTTTCTCAATATATGCTTTATAAGGCTTTTCTACTAAGCACTCAGAATGATGAAATATATGCTGTGGGATGCCACACATTCTTATAAGAATATGGTTAAGGTTTTGATGGGTCACTGAAAAGGTCTAATCTCATGAGTACGAAGATGTATGGTGGGGAATGAAGAGATGGCTCCCTGGGCTCTGGCTCCTCCTGTGGATTGCCATTATTTGCACATCAACAACCACATGGTGGCTCACAACCCAATGGGTCCCAATGCCCTCCTGTATCCTTCTCAAGTATCAGGCAGTTAAGTGTTTCACAGACATACTGGCAGAAAACTTGTACCCATTAAAGAAAAAAAATAGATAGATAGATAGATAGATAGATAGATAGATAGATATAGAAAACACAATATATATATATATATATATATATATTGTTAAATTGTTGGTAAGAACTATGAAATTACTTCTGTGTTTTAAATTTTGTTTTTTGCAACAAATTGTGTTTAAATTGTATATACAAACACTAACAGTAAAGATAAAAATAAATTCATAATAAAATATTACTGTCAACAACAAGCCATGGCATAACATCTACTTTTTGAAAGTGGAAGAGGCTCCTTTAAAAAATGTAGCCCAGGTCATCTCTATACATGGTCCTTGATTGAAGTATAGGCCTGCTCAGTTTCCAGGTGGGTTCTGCGCTAAGGGAATATGGGGCTGTCTCTGATGTGTACTAAGTTGCCTGCTCTTTGATCAGTTCCCTCTTGCAGTTCTGCCTTGCCAGGACACAGAGGCCTAGGATCCAGGCAGTCCTGATGAGACTTGAGAAGCTGGGGTCAGAGGGCAAGGGAAATCAACTTCTTCTTTCAATGGATCCGGAGAAGGGAGGGTGGGAAGAGGGAGGGAGGGTGGGACAGGGAGGAGATGAGGAATTAGGCTACAATTGGGATATAAAATCAATAAATTAAAAAAATGTAGAACCCAATAAAACCATGAGTGATTCCATTGATGTTCCTTTTCTTTTCTATATGCAATGTAGTTTACAAATATGGATAAAAGTAATTTTTAAGTTTTGCCATGATAATTACCTAATATTTGGGGAATTTTATCATTTGATTTTCTGCATACATGTATGTACCTATTTTAGAATAATTTCCTTACAGTGAAATTGCTAGGTCAGATTATATCTACAAATGACATTATCAAATTATCTCTACCACAAGATTTGGGCAGCATTTAGCAAATCATCTCTTAGAAAGATTTCTTTGTATCCACAAAAGCAAATAATTAGACTATGTGCAACAAATGAGTGTTTATGCTAGAATGAATCTCTCAGTGACATTTTAATTATGTGTATTCGGTACACGAGGGAATAAAGGCTTAGACATATTCAGTAACGTGCAGAAATCACGGAACTAGAAAGGAATGAATCTGAAGATACCTGATAAAACAGGGTCAGATGGAAGGGGAGGAGGTCCTCTCCTATCTGTGGACTTGGAAAGGGGCAGGGAGGAAATGAGAGAGGGAGGGTGGAGTTGGGAGGGAATGAGGGAGTGGGATACAGCTGGGATACAGAGCTAATAAAATGTAACTAATAATAAAATTTTTAAAACAAGAAAGGAACGAATCTGATTCTCACAACAAGGCCAGCAGGATTCCAAACCCATGGGTTCAGATAATCATGAAGCAAAATCTGGTCTTTTAATGAAAGTCAAATATTTTGATACTGACCACCACTCAGTTATCAAGGATGACAGACAGCTAGCTACATGTGCTCTTTCTTTTGACCTCATCTATTATTACATATTAATTATACAAAAATGGATTTTATTGTGATGTTTCTTAGCTGCTTGTCAAATACCCTGTTTCTTATCTTCATTGCCTTCCTACTCACTTTCTTCCCTTAATATTTTGTACACTCCTTTTCCATTTGTCTTTTCTCTACTTGCAGACAATTCATTTCCCCCCTAACTTTCACATATGAGATAAAATGTGATACTTCTCTTTCTGAGTCTGGGCTTATTTCCATTAACATGCTGATGATCTCTATTTCTGTCAATTTTCTGACAAATGAAATTCATTTATTCTCCTTTGTGTCTAAATCTAACCTCATTATATAAACACACTCATTTTATTCAGTCATTCGCCAGTAAACAGTTTGTAAAATCTTGGCCATTGTAAAGAGTGTGTTATTAACAGGTGCTGCTATTGTATAGTGATTTTCTTTCCTTTGTGGGAATTACCTAAGGGTGATAGAACTGAATCTTAAGAGAGTTCTATTTGTAATTTTCTGAGGAAATTTTTTCATTATCATATCCATCATACCTATACCAATTCACATTATTTTTTAAATTTATTTTTTATTTATTACAATTTATTCACATTGTGTTCCAGCTGCAGCCCCTCCCCAGCTCCTCACAATCCTGCCCTCCCTCCCTTCCTCTACTTCTCCCATGCCCCTCCCTTAGTCCACTGATAGGGGAGGTCCTCCTCCCCTTCCATCTAACTCTGGCTTATCAGGTCTCCTCAGGAATGGCTGTATTGTCTCCCTCTGTGGCCTGGTAAGGATGCTCTGCCTCCTACCTCCCCATCAGCGGAAGGGGATCAAAGAGCCAGCCACTGATGTCATGTCAGAGACAGACCCTGTTCCCCTTACTAGGATGCCCATTTGAAGACTGAGTTGCCATGGCTACACCTGTGCAAGGGTTCCAGGTTATCTCCATGCATGGTCCTTGGTTGGAGTATCAGTCTCAGAAAAGGCCCCTGGGCCCAAATTTTTTGGTTCTGTTCCTCTCCTTGTGGAACTCCAGTCCCCTTCATGTCTTTCTATCTCTCCCTCCTTTCAAAAGATTCCCTGCACTCTGCCCAAAGTTTGGTTATGAGCCTCAGCATCTGCATTGATACCTTGTTGGGTAGAGTCTTTCAGAGGCCCTCTGTCGTAGTCTCCTGTCCTGTTCCCTGTTTTCTCCCTCTTCTGATGTCCATCACATTTGAACTTCTGAATGAGGATTGAACATCTTAGCCAGAGTCCTCCTTGTTGTTTAGCTTCTTTAGGTGTACAGATTTTAGTATGATTATCCTATGTTATATGTCTAATATCCACTTAGAAGTGAGTATATACCATTTTCACATTCTTAATACTATTATATACAGATTATTTCTTCTACCCACATCCTTGACAGCATTTGCCATTTTTTTATGTTCTTGATGTAATTCTGACAAGAATGCAATAAAACTTCAGCATACTATTGAATTGCATTTTTTCTAATGCATAAAGATGTTGAGTACTTTTTGAATAATTATTATAAATGCACATATTTTATAAATATTTTTTCATTTCATTGGTTAGCTTGATTTGTCTTTTGGTGTTTAATTCTTGTGTGTCTAGTACATGCATTTATGTGTGTTAATGTGTGTATGCATATGGTGATCAAAGATCTTTATGGGATGTCTTCCTTTATCATTTTTTAAAAACAATGTCTCTCACTAAATCTGTAGCTTAATAATTGAGCCAGACTGTTCACCTACTAAGTTTCAAGGATTCTCTGTCCATCTCTCCAGTGCTGGGATGACAGATATGTATAGGTGATTTTTCTGTGAGTGCTAGATCAGGTCCTCTATAATGTGGGTCAAACAATTTGCGAGCCATCCTGGTGTTTGATAGTTTTGATTCTTTGCCTATTATGTATATGATAGAGGGGTTGCTAGTAAAGATTCCCACCCATTATTTGGACTAGTTTTTTCTCAGAAGAACCTTTTTCATTCCATGTGATTTAATTTGTCAATTGTGCTCTTATTTACTAGGCTGTTAGAGTCTATTTTTGAATGTCCTCATCTATTTCAATACCTGCAAGAGTTTTCATTTTCCACCAACAATTTTAGAGTTTCAAAGGTCTTGAGAATTTATTTTTGGAAGAGGATGAAACATAGAAATTTAGTTTCTTCAGAGACTTGAAGTTCTTTTTCTTACAGGTCTTCCACTTGCTTGGTTAGAATCACACTAAGGTACTTTACGCTTTTTGTGGCTATTGTGAAGGGTGCTGTTTCCTTATTTCTTTCTCAACCCATTTGTCTTCTGTACATAGGAGGGATTTAGATTTTTTTTTTGAGTTAATTTTGTACCCAGCCACTTTGCTGAAGGTGTTTATCAGCAGAAGTTCTCTGGTTGAATTTTTTGGGTCACTTATGTCAACTATAATATCATCTGCGAATATTGATACTTTGAACTTTCCTTTCCAATTTGTATCCCCTTGATCTCCTTTAATTGTCTTATTTATCTGAATAGGACTTCATAGTACTATGTTGAGATATGAAGAGAATGGGCAGCCTTGACTTGTTCCTGATTTCAGTGGAATTGACATAAGTTTGTTTGGTTTAGCTTGATGTTGGGTAGAGTCTCCAGGGCATCTGGGTTTTATTATTTGCTAATTTAGATGTGATCATAAACCTTAGTTGTGTTAGTACTAAATCTCTAATCAACCAAAAGGCAAGCTGCTGGAAATTTTGTGAGGAATTTTCTTGATCACATTATCTAAAGAAGGAAGTCACACCCTAACTGTGGATGGCACCTTCATGTGACAACCCAGATCAAAAGGTGACAGAAGGAGAGAACTTACTGAGCAATCTAACCTGTATTACATAAGTAAATTTAAACACTATTTACATATAGATTAATTCTGTCCTTTTTCTTCCATTAGAGAACTGTGCTTCATACGAGAAATAATTGTAATTATTTTCCTTAATACATTTATTTTATTCATTTCTCTTGCCTGATTGTCCTGGTTAAGATAACATCCACTTGTCCTGGGTGATTTATTGTCAACCTTCCAAGTCAAGTTGAGTCACTTGGGAAAGGAACTCTCACTTAAGAATCTGTCTTCATAAGATTTGCAGTCCCCAAAGTAAAAGTCTATAGTATATTTTCTTAACTAGTATTGCAGTGGAGAGTCAGCCTATTGTGGGAGGTGGGAACCTTGAGCAGATGGTCCGAGGGTATATAAGAAATCATCTGAGCAAGCCATGGGAGAGCAAGCCCATACAGAGCATTTATCCAGGGCTTCTGCTTCTGTTCATGCCTCCAGGTTCCTGCATTGACTCGAGCAATGGAGTGTGACCAGAGAATTGTAAGCAGAAATAAAACTTTCTTCCTCAAGGTGTTTTTGGTCATGGTGTTTTAGCACAGCAATAGAAACCCTAAGGAAGACAGCCCTATAATGAATAATACTGGTGATTCCGGTACCCTATCTTATTCCTGATCTTACAGAATATTTTTCAGTTTATTTCTCCATTCAGCATCATGTTGGCCATAGGTTTGTTAATGCAGTCTTTGTTTCTTTATTATTTGGCCCATAATCCTACCATTCCTAGTTCACTCAGGTCATTTATTATGAAGAGATGCTGAATTTTGTCAGATTTTTTTTTAGCTTTTTATACTCTCTCACAAAGCAGAGTACTGAAGAGTCTAGAGTAACAGGCACAGAAAACAGGTTGTCAACAACAAAATAGATGGCTCCATTAGAGGAATGCCATTAATGGATGTCCTGTGCGGAAAGAACCTCCCAAATAACAAAGATACAACCTCCCCTGGTCCCAGCACAGTTATACAGACACAGTCAACAATGACCAATCATAGCATAAGAAACTTCAGGTAAAGTACTGTACAGCCAATGGAATGACATTACTACAGAGTACGCTGACATCTCAGGGTCACTATCATGAAAAACCTATCCCTAGTACAGTCACAGTAGCAGATCTATGGTGGAAGTGTACAAATATCTTTATAGAAACACAAAAACATGAATCAACAAGGTAACATTACTGGTTGTGATACTTACACATCCCTACTATAGAACTGTAAAGTTATCAATGTGAATGAAATCTCTAATATAACTCAATAAGGTATTGAAAGAAAGGAAGATTGCACAGGGTATTAATGAGAAACTAAACATCAGGATAGAGAAAATTTAAATGACTGAATGTTGAACACAAAAGCCCATTTAAAAAAAGTTTTAGATTGTTTATCCAAAAATTAGATATGTGGAAGAAGAGCTTCAGAGAATGAAAACAAGGCTCTTAAAGCATCACGTTCAATCATTAGTATAGGAAAAAATATTACAGAATAACACACAAGATCAAGACATGTGCAAGATAAACCTTGGGGTAGTAAGTCCAGAGGAGAGATGGCAGGAAAAATGCTATATTTTGTTAAAATAGTAGAGAATTTCTCAAATATTGAAAATGGTGTAGAAAGCCAGGAACAGAAAACATTTCTACCCTAACTGTTCATGATGAGATATAAATTCTATTGCTTGAGTGCAGTTAAATAAACAAGAGAAGAACATCAGATGCTGTAAAAGAGGAGGGACATATTTCTTCAATGCAATTCCAATCAAAATACCAACTCAATTATTTACAGACCTTGAAAAAAAGATTCTCAGCTTCATCTGGAGAAACAAAAAACCCAGAATCTCCAAATCAATCCTGTACAACAACAGATCTTTCTGGAGGTATCTCCATCCTTGATCTCAAGCTGTACTACAGAGCAATAGTAATAAAAACTGCATGGTATTGGCATAGAAACAGAAAGGAGTATCAGTGGAACTGAATAGAAGACCCAGAAATAAATCCACACGCCTATGAATACTCGAGTTTTGACAAAGAAGCCAAAACAATTCAATGGAAAAAAGACAGCATCTTGAACAAAATGGTGCTGGTTCCACTGGATGTCTACGTGCAGAAAAATGAAAATAGATCCATATTTATCATCCTGCACAAAACTAAAGTCCAAGTGGATCAGAGAATCAGAGACCTCAACATAAAACCAGATACTCTAAATTGGTTAGAAGAAAAAGTGGGGAAGAGCCTAGAACTCATTGGCACAGGAGACAACTTCTTGAACAGAACACCAACAGCACAGGCTGTAAGAGCAACAATCAATAAATGGGACCTCATGAAACTGAAAAGCTTCTGTAAAGCAAAAGACACTGTCAGAACAAAACGACAGCCTACAGACTGGGAAAGGATCTTCACCATCCCTATATCTGACAGAGGACTGATATCCAGAATATATAAATAACTAAAGAAGTTAAAAAGTAATAAATCAAGTAATCCAATTAAAAATTGGGTATGGAGATAAACAGAGAATTCTCTGTAGAGGAATATAGAATGGCAGAGAAACACTTAAAGAGATGCTCAACATCCTTAGCCATCAGGGAGTTGCAAATCAAAACCACCCTGAGATTTCACCTTACACCCATCAGAATGGCTAAAATAAAAAACTCAAATGACAACACATGCTGGAGAGGTTGTGGAGAAAGGGGAACCCTCCTCCATTGCTGGTGGGAATGTAAACTAGTACAACCACTTTAGAAGTCAATCTGGCGCTTTCTCAGACAATTAGGAATAGTGCTTCCTCAAGACCCAGCTATATACCACTGCTAGGTATATACCCAAAATTTGCTCAAGTACACAACAAGTACATTTGCTCAACCATGTTTGTAGCAGCTTTATTTGTAATAGCCAGAACCTGGAAACAACCCAGATGTCCATCAATGGAGGAAAGGATACAGAAATTGTGGTATTTTTACACAATAGAATAGTACTCAGCAATCAAAAGAGCAAATCATGAAATTTGCAGGCAAATGGTGGGATCTACAAAAGATCATTCTGCGTGAAGCATCCCAGAAAGAGAAGGACACACATGGTATATACTCACTTATATAAGCCTATAAGATATGATAAATATAATGAAATCTGTAGAGCTAAAGAAGACAAGCAAGAAAGAGCAAGAAAGAGGACACGGGGTAAGATGATCAACACTCACTTAAAAAGACAAATGGGATGTTCATTGGCCGTAAGAGAAAACAAGTAACAGGCCAGGAGCCTACAGCAGAGGGCCTCTGAAAGACTTTACCTAGCAGAGTATCAAAGCAGATACTAAGACTCATAACCAAACTTTCAGCAGAGTGCAGGGAATCATATGAAAGAAGGGGGAGTTAGTATGAAGTGGAAAGAATAGGAGCTCCACAAGGACCAAATGTATCTGGGCACAGGGGTCTTTTCTGAGACTGTTTCTCCAACCAAGGACCATGTTTGGATATAACCTAGAACTTCTGCTCGGATGTAGCCTGTGGTAGCTCAGTAAGCAATTGGTTTCCAATGGTAAGGGGAACAGGGACTGTTTCTTACAGGAGCTCAATGGTAGGCTCTTTGACCTCTCCACACTCCAAGAGAGGAGCAGTCCTGCTAGGCTACAGAGGAAGACTTTGCATTCAGTCCCGAAGATACCCAATAAAACAGGGTCAGATGAAAGGGGAGGAGCTCCTCCACAATCAGTGGACTTGGAAAGGGGCAGGGAGGAGAAGAGTGAGGGTTTGGGAGGGAATGAGGGAGTGGGATATAGCTGGGATACAAAGTTAATAAAATGTAACTAATAACAAAAATTAATTATCGAGCTATATTTTAGGTAATTGGACTGGAGAATTCGATACTACGATGGAGCAGCTGAGAGTGGCCATTGTCACAGTAAATTCTACCAGAGTGGACGCAGGACTAGCCACAGGATTATCATAATGGATTGCTGCAGCCATGAATCATCTGAAGGAATGGGCGGGCATGGGAGCATTAGCAGGCCTTCTGGTGTTGGTCTCCTGTGGTATATATGCAAGATTAGAGTCTCACAACAGCATAATGCAGCCATGACCATTCAGGCCTTTACAGCCATTGAAGCAGGACAGTTTCCCCAAGCATGGTTGGCTACCATAAAAACCTAAAATGTTACCCTCAGAATGGGAGGCTAAGCACTGCACTCAGGGTCAGCCGCTTTGGACCCAGAGAAGAGCATGTCTGATTGCATGCGGGTTGATGCCCCAGGTCCCGCCTCTGAGAAAAAGGTATGGGACGGGTCTGATGCTCTTTGGGTGGATGACACCTAAATGAACATCAGTACAAAGTCCCAATTTATTTCTAATATCAGAGATCAGACCTCTACTCTTGCCTGATGCATCTAAAACAAAAAGGGGGAACTGTAGAGAGCTGAGGAATGCTATGCCTTAAAGATGGAGCTGGTTTCCGCCTTCCACCTTCCCGATGGTGAGTGCTCTCTGTCACGAACAATTCCACATTTGGCTAAGGCTGAGGATCTGGCTTGCTTCCATGTATGTGGACCTATCTGCATTGCCCACGTGGCACGCTGGGGTTGGCTACCCAGAGGCTACTTAAGCTATGGGCTGGCTTTCCCCAGGGTCAGATGATTGTTCAAGGTTCCTGAATAAACTGCATTGAAAAAAAAAATAATAAATAAATAAAAATTAAAATAAAAAAATAAACTCCTGATAACAACATCCTTTGCAAAAAAAACTTGGCACCCCATGAGGACACATAATACTGTGTTTCAAGCTTGGAAATAAAATAGCTGCCAAGCACTGGGGCATTTATAATGATGATGCAGATGATTAAATAATTATCTTTTTCTCGGTGGAAAGGTTAGAACCTCTTATGGCTTCAGTGTCATAAGAAAGTATCTCAAATATAAATAGTTTCTTTTCCTGAAGATAATTTAAGACCAATTACAACTTTATAAATAAACCTTAGCTTGCACTTAGCTGCACATTTAATTTCAATACTCACTGGAGAAAGGAGGAAGAACGTAGATAGTATTTTCTTGTATGCTATGTCTCCTATGATGTATGTGGATTGGTTTCATGTTACTGATAAGTGGAAGTTAATTTAAAATAACTGCTTTGAATGATTAAGCATACTTTCTGAATTCACTGAAGCTGGATTAAAAGGAAGGAGAGACATTTAATCAGGCCCCATGACATCTTTCTAAAGAGTGTTGCTGCATTCCTGCCCGTTCTGTGACAGCACTCTGTACTGTTCCAGGCACAGCCTTTGGCCTTCACTGGTCTCATCATGTTGATTTCAGTCTTGTTTTCATATAGCTGCATTTACCCATCTCTGTATTCAGATTTTCCCATTATGACTCACTACGATAAATTAACTTTAATTTGAATAACATTTTTTATAATCTTTTTTTTTATTTTAAAAATGCTTGAAGAAGAGGGAGGGAGGGTGGGATTGGGAGGAGAGGAGGGAGGGGCTTATGGGGGGATACAAAGTGAATAAAGTGTAATTAATAATAAATAAATAAATAAATAAATCAAACTGAACCACTGCAAGTTCAATCTCATCAACTTTGTCTCTTAAATACTGTTCAAGACAAGGTCTACACAGACATCAATGGAACACGTGTGTACAATCCTCCAAAGAGGATCCCCTACCATGCTAACATGGCAGGTGACAACAGTCTGTTACTGGGATTCTGTTTTACAGATGGTCTGTTGTATTCCTACTGACTTGCGGACTTTTAGAGGAAGGCAGCAATGCTTACTGGGGTGATGGAAAGCTGGTTGGACAGCTGCTGTAGCTCCCTTTCATGGGAGGCCCTTCCTGGCTTATTGGAGTTGGAGTGGGCTCTGTCTAGAGGGAGACATCGCTGACTGTATACTGAAAACAGAAAAGCAGCTGTCATACTGTGCCTTAGGAGTCCTCTCTAGAGCTGTATTTTGAGCAGCATGCAGCCTGCTGACTTCACTTGAGTGGATTACTATATAGGAAACAAAATATTTCTACAAATAAACAAAAACAAACAAACAAACAAAACCTTGGCATTTTGAATAAAAACATTTTGTCTTAAAATATTTTATTGGGTTTTATTTTAATTTTTCAACTTCATGAAGCATAATTCAAGAACATACATGTAATCAATGTGTCATGACCAAGTCAAGAAATTTAACATCTATCTTCTTAAACACTCAAGCATTTTGATTCAGTTAATAATTATATATATTGACAGTAGGTAGTGTAATATTGCAATACTTATGTACAATCTTTATTGATTAAATCAGGAAGATAATGATTCAATCTCTTTCCAGAGCTTTTTTTTTTTCTAGACTGTCTATACTCTTCTTTTCTATTTATTCACACAACGTAGGTAATTATAATCATAGTCATCCTCTGGGCTGCAAAATGAGGACTTATTTTTCTGGTCTAAGTGTGTTTCAGTGTATATTATATTTTTCTATTCTGAACATGGTCATATTTTGTGATGTTGGATAGTAACACTTTAAGATCATGTTGGCAGGAGACAACAAAATCCTGTGGTAGATTTTGAGTGCAGAAATTAAAACATTTCTTACACCATAGTAGACCCAAATCGTATCTTTGGTACAAACATACATGGAATATCTTAAAGTCTAGATTCAGAAAGTATTATTTTACTATTTAGAAGTGTAGAAAAGGGCATACTAAACTACTTTTTAATGTAGGGTTATAGACTGACTGTAAGTTAAAAGTATTATTGGCTAATTTTAAATTACAAATAAATTTGAGTAAAATAAATTTAAGGGTTATTATCATTCCATACATAAAAGAACAAACTTTGTTTAATGTCTGTTTAAAAGGATGGGGTATGTTTATGAAAGCTCCTAAAATTGTTAACTTTAAGCAAAATGAAAAAAATCTATCATTTAAACAATAACAAAAATGACCCAGACACTTTCAGAAATGGTTCATTAGAAATGAATTGAAAAGCATCCATCTTTGTTGGCTCCAGATTTGATGTTGTGTATGAGGGTAATAACTATTATCATGACAACCATAAAATGTAAATTTAAGAATTAAAGCATTTGCTGGAGAAAAAAACAGAACCATTTATTATAAAAGGCAGCAAGAAAAAGTGTAAAATACTAATATTATGCCCTGAAAAGTCTAAATTTTCTACTTCTATATTGTGGTTATTAAAAATTTATTTTGCATTCTTTAAAAAGACAATAAAGTCCAAGGTAAGAGGCCTTCTGCCACCTCATTCTTCTAGGTAGCTCTTTGACTATCTTACTTTTTTTTCTGTAAAGTAAAGGTTTAAAATTAAAAGAGAAAGAGCCTTTCATAAAACAACGAATTACTTTAGTTGTGTCTGTGTACTTGTGTGTGTATTTGCCTTGTGTTATATATATATATATATGTATATATATATGAAACAGAAATTTTGTAGTTATTAGTGGAACTTTGTGAAATGTGTCAAAATCTAAATGACCACACTCAAATATTTATTGCCTTTGTTTGTTCATTTGCACCTTCCTTCCACATGCCAAATGACATTGTTTTAAGAAAGACATTGTTATAAGAAAATTTTGGTAAAAAATTCACAAGACATCAATATGTTCAATTTTCAAAATGAAAAGTATTTGAATATATCATATCTCTCACACAGACACATACACACATAAATGTTTTCCAGAAGTGTTGTCTTTACATTCATTTGTTTCTAATTATTACTTGCCACTTTTAAACAACTTAGTGATAAAATAGCTTCTAAATGCTCTGCCTTTCTATCCTGGGGAGTCTGGAGACAAATTTAGTAAAACTTTTGATTATATCTGCATTATTCTAAGTTGTTTCAGTGTGTGTTGACATTGATTATGTAAGTAAGCCAATAATGTATCTTTGAGTGACAGTTTGTATTTTGTTTACAGTCACTTCTCTTAATGGAACTTTGCTTGTGTAAAAATTTTATTTGTCAAAACAGTTTTGTTTGTCAGAAAATGCAGATACATAGACCTATAGCCAGAACACTATGTCAAGCCAGAAGAACCCCACAGAAAAGAGGGGAGGAAGGATTGTAGGTGTGAGAGGAGTCAAGGACATCAGGAGAGCAGAGCCCAGAGAATCAACTAAGCAGGGTCCATGGGTTTTACAGAGACTGAAGTGACAAACACAGACCCTGTTTGGGTCTGAGCCAGCTACTCTGCGTATTTGTTGTGGTTGTGAAGCCTGGGGTTCTTGTGGAGCTTCTAACAATGTGAGTTGATGGTGCCTCTGACTCTTTCGGTTGCTTTTGGGACCCTCTTCCTCCTATGGGGTTGCCTTGGCTTAGCCTTGATATGATGGTTTTTGCCTAGTCTCATCGTAACTTGTTCTAACTTGTTTGTTTGATATCCCTGGGAGGCCTGATCTTTTTTGAAAGGAAATGGAGGAGGAGTGAATTGAGGGAAAAGAGATATAGTGGGAGGCCCTGAGTGATTTAAGTTTAGTTTTTAGTGTAAGCTATCTTTTTTATTTACTTAAAATTTTCAAGAATATGTGAACCTGCAAATCATTCCAAAGAATGCCACTTTTGTGTCCTATTTATGCAAATATCAGTTCCATGTTCTGTCTATTTTTAAAGTGAGTGATTGTTCTTGTGCCTTAAATAGTCTCTTGAATATTTTTGTCTTATCTCCCAGTAATTCCAGAGTTTAACATTTTAGGTTTAGATATATGATCCATGTTGAATAGTATGTAACTTAGCCTTTTTAAAAATATTTTTAGATATTTTTATACTTAGATTATTTCTTAAGCAACCCTTATTTTTCATTGAAAGTTTGTGATCAGATAGATTAAAATAAGTGACTATCATTTTTAGTAGTATTTTGAAATGACAAACAGATAGTCTCAATTATTTTACATATGAAAACATTTATAATTACTTTTGATTATGGAACTATAGATTTTATTTATCTAGGTTGCATTGAATCTAGTCCTACATTCATTTGAACAAACACAAACACAAAAACAAAATAGCAAACAAAAACTACAGTTATGGTTAAAGTTTAGCCTATTGCTTTGCTGAAATATTTTTGCTATTTTAGTTGAACTATTCAAACACTCTTTCTTTAATGAAATGTTTCAACACATAAATGAAACAACTAATAATGCAACAAATACAAATCATATCGTAGCTTTAAGCATTTCATATTTTTCAGAAATCAGTTCACACATATTATACCAATTAACATAATATTCATGAATATGAATTTCAACTTGAATTAGAATAAAATATTGTAAGAGCTGTTCAATTTATAACAAAGTAATATGAGCACATATAACAAGAGCACAAAGTTAAGTTGAGCTACTGGAGAAGGACAAGAATCTCTGGGCGATTTCATTGGAGTTACCACATCCTGTACACTGAATGTACTAAAAATTTCACAGTGGTGATTGAAATGAACTCTCAGAACTTTGTACTGGCAGCCTATGACATCACCTGAGTGGAAGCTTGACTCACCAGTGAGAAAGAATATTTCCCACAAGGTCCCGGCATCATAACTCCAACCCAAAAGTAACAATGCTCAACCCACCTCAGTTCTACTGACTTTAGCTTTCCTTAGCAAGACACTACAAGAACACAAGTATGCTCTGCTATCATTTAGAATCATTTGTAAAATAAAATGCCAAAACTTTGGTTCTACCATAAAATGTCCCGGTTTTATATGTTTTATTGTACTCTCTGAATTTCAGGACTTTCATAATATAGGATACTATTTAGCTATACATCCAAAGTTGTAATATAGTAGAAGATTAAAGTATGTATCTGGCGTAAAATCATATTCAGCTCTGAAATGAGGAGGCAACATAAGATTTAATAGGTGAAATGCAGAGGAAAAATGTTTATAGCAGTGTGTAATAGCAACTGCATTGCTTTTCACACGTGCGTTATGAATTTATAAGCTGAAACTTAAAAGACTGCTATGAAAAAATGAAATTGTTTTGTTTTTCAGCGTTTAAGAGGATAAAGATAAATGTAATGAAATATTAAATCAGGTTCTAAAATGTATTGATTTATGAATAAAATGGGAAAACAAGCATACAAAGAAACCTGTAAAAGTTTTCTGTTTGTTCTCTCTTTGTAAAAAGCTTTATAGCGGTGATAAATCGGAGAAAGAGTAAATTGCAAGTGTCGTAAAAACTAGAGAATTTGTCTATTTCAATTAAAATTAACATAATGCCTGGTGCTGTAACTGCCATTACCCCCAATGATATTAGCATATCGTCAGGTCTTAATAGCCAGTGTGACAGCATGGAGACATCAATGGATTTTATTAAAATGAGAAATAAGCAGAAGGTAAACATTATGCTTTACTTATTAAAAATAGCTTATCAGTTATACACTGAACAAATTACTAAGGAAATAGGATGTAATAAGATATAATTTGATGGCAAGAAAATAACATGAAATTTCCAAGGGAAGAGATCCTGTGCTGCTTGATCTCTGCAAAGGCCTGGGCGACTAAAGGATGCATGAATTAGATAGGGAAGTTTGCTCCTCAGTATTACTCTCTCCAGACTTAAATACCCAGGAGTCATTTAAACCAACTCTTAAATGGTTTTGTTTTAGTGACAGATATGATATGGATATAAATAGTCCATCATTTGCATTTTATTTACTCAATTTCGTTTTCTCTGAGACAAGGCTAAGCCCTAAAAGGCATGACTCCGAATTGGAGTCCCTTCTGTGTTCTGGAGCAACTTGACGGTTGCGTGCTGATGGTAGTCATATGGCCCGCCAAACAAACACTAAAAAATCATTTGTTTTTATTTACTTATAATCAAGCTCAGGAAGCAAAATGATCTTTTAGCAACTTGTTTTGGTCAATTTTCCAGACTTCAGTATCATGTTTGTGAACACATGCCCTAATGTTCCCAGTGTAGGAGGTTTATACTGTGACCAGTGTCCTTGTTTTAGCCTTTACTTGACGCTGGTTGCATCTCAAAGCAAAAACAAAGGAAAATAAAACCACACATAGTAATGTCATTCTACAAAATCTTTACAGAACAGCCTTACTTAAAAACATGAGTTTTGAACGCATATTTAAGAAAAGCTAAGTTTTCTTCAATAATTATTCCATATTGTTCATATGATTAGAAGTAATTTTAATAGAACTAATTATATGATGTATTTTTTAAATTTAAGACTATAAATCATCACAATTATCTAAATTACTATATTGTGTAATTTTTATATTGAGCAGCAAAAAATAAAACTAGGTAGATGTGGTCAATTATATGCAAAAGTATAAGAAGAATTGGCTGAGATAAAAATAAAACCAGAGGACCACTTTCTAAAAGTCTTTCAAGTAAAATGGTGCAGAATTGAGAAGAATGACTGTTTAGCAGTTTGGCAGTGAGAAGCAAAACAATCCTGTACTATTGTTGACCAACTGTATTGAGAAGCGACTAGTGTGGACAGATCCATCGGAAGCACTGAGAATGCAATAAATCTACCTCAGAGAAAATGGGCAGAGAAGAGGTGCTGCCCTCTAGTGCAGCAGGGCTACTGTGGCCGTGCAAAGACAAGCGCCAGAAAGGTGAGTACCTGCCCATCAGCTGTTTGTTAATGATGCCAAGCTAAGGTGGAATGTCCTTTGCTGGATGATGACTTCTCGCGCTTTTGCCAAATCCTGGAGATGCCCTGACAAATGCAATGTGTGTTCATCACATTTCCGGTGAATCAGGCTAACAGGACAAAGCAGTCTCCAGCTGGTCAGTGAAGGGATCTGAAGCATTGGCAGTTTACTTACTTTATGGCCAACATAACGCTAGACAGATATCCAGACCAGTAAGAGATGAAACCAGCAGAGAACAGGATAGAAATTTGAGATATTAATTATTTTTTGTTTGTTTGTTTGTTTTGTTTGGTTGTTGTTGTTTGGTGAATTTTTTAAACTAAAGTTTTATTTTTTTATATTACAGTTTATTTACTTTCTATCCCAGTTGTAGCCTCCTCCCTCATTCCTTCCCAATACTACCTTCCCTCCCTCATGTTCTCTCTGCCCCTCCCTAAGTCCACTGATAAGGGAGGCCCTCCCCTTCCATCTCACCCTAGTTTATGAGGTCTCATCAGGACTGGCTGCAATGTCCTCCTCTATGGCCTAAAAGGGTTGCTCCTCCTTCAGGGGGTGGGGAGATCAAAGAGCCAGCCACTGAGTTCACTTCAGAGACAGTTCCTGTTCCCCTTTCTAGGAAACCCACTTGGATACTGACCTGCCATGGGCTACATCTAATCAGGGGTCCTAGGTTATATCCTTGGTGTTGGAGAATCAGTCACAGAAAAGACCCCTGTGTCCAGATATATTTGGTCCTTGTGGAGCTCCTATCCTCTCCAGGTCTTACTAACTCCCCAAAGTAATAGACAATATCATCAGAACAAATGACAGCCTACAGACTAGTAAAGGATCTTCACCAACCCTGTATCTGAGAGAGGGCTGATATCCAGAATATATAAAGAACAAAATAATTTAAAAAGCAAAAAATCAAGTAATCCAATTAAAAAATGGGGAACAGAGCTAAACAGAGAATTCTCTGTAAAGGAATATAGAATGGCAGAGAAAACACTTAAAGAAATGTTCAATGTCCTTAGCCATCAGGGACCCATCAAAATGACCCTGAGATTGTGGTTTGTTTGTACCTTGTTCCTGATTTGGATCCTAATTCCAGTGGTCTCTCCCAGTTCTCTCTCTATCCATCCACTCCATACCTGATACTTTTTCTTCGTCTCCAACTTCCCCAGTCTACCCACAATATTTATTCTATTATGGCTATGCCAACTCTTATAAAAGAAAACATTTAATTGGACTGACATATTTCATAGGTTTAGTCCATTATTGTCATTGCAGGAAGCATGCAAGGAGCAGGAAGAGAGACTGATATTGGGTCTGGCTTGGGCATTTGGAACCACAAAGCCCACCTCCAGTGACACACTTCCTGGAAAACGGCCACACCTATTCCAACAAGGCCAAAACCTTCTAGTGTCGTATCGTAAGTATTAAAATATGAGTCAAGGGGGAGAGGGGGCATTCTTATTTAAACCACCACACCCTTCATGTGTCTGCCAGAAATCCAACCATCTAAAAAAAAAACTGGTCAATAATCTTGAGTGAAGTAGTTGTTTTCAGTTGAGGGCAATTGTCAGAGCTGCCAGCTACCAAGATTTCTAAACTCTGGAGATGTAAGAACTTCAATTCTAAGCTAAACAGCAAGCACTAGAAACCATATATAGGGCTTTGGATTCACTGGCCCCTTCACTGTTGTGAATGATAGTACCTTATGATTGTTGTGGGGTACCTTACGTGGGACAAATTGTATGTGACAGATGAGTAGGATTAGCCATGCAGTCATACTCTGCAGCTCAAGTAGGGTCAAGAAGTGAGAAAGTACATTGTATCACCTATTATATCACTAGTCATTATGACTCCATCCTTGCTCTAATTCCACGGGTCTAGAGTCTCCGCATCAGAGTTCCCATAATTTCATAAGGTCTTTTCCTATCATTAGTATCACAAATGCCTGTGTTGTAGAGAATTATCCCCCAAGTCAAACTGCTAACATCTTCAGGGGTTTTGTTAAGGACTTCTCAAAAAACATTACAACAGCTGGGCCTCTTCACTGTTTACCTTCACTCATAGAAGGAGGGCATGGAGAGGGTCATGGGTCTCTCGCTTGAATATACACCCATCTCGCCCAAACACTTTTAAGTAATCATGCCCCAATTTCTTGTGATCTTGTGATAAGGGCCAGTGCACACAGGTGGGGAATGATGAGGGGGAGGGGTATCAGCCACACAACCCTAGAAAAGCTGCTCCCTCTGCAGAGTGCCGCACTTCCAGGGCAACTGTGTTAAGCAAGCTTGTTATCTCCCCGTAACCTCTCACCCACTGGAAGGAAGTGAGTCAGTGCAAAGAACTCAATAGTTCCCCAGGGTCCCTTCAGTGGATTCATACCGTGGTTTGTTATTGGAACCTTAGGAGGAAAAGGACACTGTTTGCGTCTTTCCCAGGGAAGGTATTTCAAAGCAGCTAAAGCCTGTTGATCCTCGTTATGCAAAAGTTTTTTGGCTCCTGATATCAAATCTTTGCTTGTGGGTTTGTTTCTAACTGGCAAGCTGTCATTTTTTTTTCTGTTGTGAAGCACTTAGAGATGTAATTTTCTCCATGGCTTTTTAGTGATGTGAGATAAAAGATGTACTGTTTTTTTTTTTTTCTTTAATTTGAATGGGATATTGCAGCTTTTCTAGAATATTGAGTATATTCCAATGAACCTCATTTACTAAAGTATTCTTACAGTTTACTTCCAACAGTGCCTAGGCATTCAGCATACTTACATGATCCAGTTTGGTTAGCAGGTCATCACAAATAGTGAGCAAATATTACACTCAGCCAAAATTGCAGACAATTCAGGTACCTTCAAAATACATTACAGCAGAAACTGAGAGACAGAATGTAGTTTTTGAGATAAGAAATTAACTATATAATACTGTGTCTGGTCCCCAAAAAATCTATACTGCTCTGAACTTTTTGTCAGAAAGAACGGGAAATGTCTTCTTCATTTTTGTCTCCATGATATACAACAGGAACAATGAGACGGTGCTGACTAAATATTCCAGGTGAGTCACAGCAATGGCTAAGCTACTACACAGCTGAGCCTGAGAATTTTGTGATCATCTTTAAGATGATACTTCATTCTCAGCAGGTTCAGGTGTGCATCACTCAATCGTCATCATAGAATCTTCCATTTTCAGTATATGAAAGCTTAAATATTCAGTAAAACCATACCTATCCAAGGTACAGGGAGTAAGTAACAGCAGAGCTCATGCCTAAAGAGAATATATACAATAATATCACCCCTGCCAAGGCTCAGGGTAATTACAGAAGTGGGAGTGAATAAAGTAAAGAAAAGCAATAGATGAAGGCAAGGGCGTAGCTTCTGGATACTTTGGGAGAGCTGCACATATGAACTTATAACAGTTGTGATAGCCACAGATGTCCACAGCCTGTGCAAGCCAAGGGCTTATTGGGAACTGAACCTGATAGGGAAGGGAGAGCCTGCTTTATCTCAGAGTGTACCCCTGGTAAATTGTTTGACCTTGCTCCAGTTTCCACATCCAATAATACATAAGAGGTATAACTCAAGGACTAGATGAGTTTTGTTTAATTTTAATGAGAGGGGGGATAAAGTAGGGTACAAGTAAGGAGGCAAGAAAGGGGTGTGCCTGTGGGAAACATGGGGATAAATATGAACACGCTATAAGAAATTCTCAAAGAACTAATGAAAATATGTATATCCAAAGATGTGGTAGATATTTTCAAGTATGACTTACTTTCTGACAATATGATGTTGGCTAACCAAAATTATACAAAATTTCATGATGGTTTTTATTACATGCTTATGGCCAAGAGCCTATGAGGAATTGGAAAACATATTTCTGGTACATATTACTTTAAAGAGTTTTGCAATAAACCCAGCATTTAGTATGTCCCAAACCAAAAAAAAAAAAAAAAAATCCTAGTTGCTTATAATACATTTCTAAATGTATAAAGGTGTTTGGGTTTTCATAGGCATACCTAATTTTCTTTAGTAATTTAAAGCATGATGTTATAACTCAAGTTTAAAATGGTCCTACTAAAAACATGCCTAATATAGTGCAGATTTATAAATTATTTTAGAAAATATACAGAAATCCAATTCCCAGTATTTTGTGTGCATTAAGCAACATTCTGTTTCTTGTTTTTTATTTAAAATACTGCCTCCTAGGCAAATGAACTTGAAAGAAAATAATAGTATGTAGAATTTCAATATTTTAAATTATATTTGAAAGATTACGTATCTGTTTTCAAATATACTTTTAATATACTCTGTATGAGTATTTTGCAGGTATACATATAATTACCTAAGTTTTAAGCTGCAAATTGGTTCGGTTGTACATTTGTCTAAAAATAAAATAAATTATTTTTTAAGACAGACTTATAGCGATGGATACAAATAATCTTTTTCAGTAAAACTTGGGAAACAGAAACGTACCTAGGGTTTCCTGATAATGTCTCAATTTTCTGTGTTTGCAAACAAACACATGCATATACAAGCAAATATATCTTCAAAAAAAATGATAATGTAAGCTTTAGAGATGTAGGATTTATAAATATTATTTTTTTGTTGACTAACTTTTATTAATTGGTATATAGAATAACATGAAAATATTAGCATGTAGCATTGAAAAACATCTATCAGTTGCCCAAGATTTAAATCAAGTTGCATGTCTTTACATTCATTTTTTTTTTCTTTTTCTCCCACCCTTCCTCCCACTTCCCCCTATCTCCCTCCTCTAGTCCTTCTACCATCTGACCCAACCTATCAAGACTCATCAGCACTTTCTGCATTCTCTTCCTCTGTGGCCTGCCAAGGCCTCCCAACCAGGGCAAATTGATCAAAGAGCAGGCAACAGAGTACATGTCAAAAATAGGTCCCTGCTGCCTATGGGCTACATCTGAGGAGGAGGTCTAGGTCTTCTCTATGCATGGTCCCTGGCATATGAACTCCACTCAGCCCAGACTTGTTGGCTCTGCAGATCCCCACTTGGCCCAGATTTATTGGCTCTGTTGTTCTTTTTATGGAGCTTGGATCCTTTCTGGGTCCTTCTGTCCTCCTCCCCACACTTAACGCTAAGACTCCTTGAGCTGTTCCCGAAGTTTTGCTGCGAGTCTCAGCATTTGCTTCATTCTCCTTCTGGGTGGAGTCTTTCAAAGGACATATATGGTAGGCTACAGTCCTGTTAGCTCTCTTCAACCCCTTCCAGTGTCTATTCTATTTGACCTTCTGAATGAGCATTAAGCATCTTTCCTAGGGTCATACTTGTTGGTTAGCTTCTTTAGGTCTGTGTACTGTAGTATGTTTATCCTGTATTATATGGCTAACACCCTCATAAGTGAGTATATACCGTGCATGTCTTTCTGCTTTTGGGTTACCTCACCATTAGGATTATCTTTTCTAGTTCCATCCATTTGCCTCTAAATTTCATGATTTCCTTGTTTTTAATTGCTGAGCAATATTCCATAGTGTAAATGTGCCACACTTTCTGTATTCATTTCTCCACTGAGGGACATCTAGGTTATTTCCAGATTCTGGCTATTATGAATAAAACTACTATGAATATAGCTGAGCAACTGTCCTTGTTGTATGATGGGGTATCATTTGGATATATGCTCAGGAGTGGCATTACTGGGTCTTGATTTAGAAGTATTCTCAATTTTTTGAGAAAGCACCAGATTGATTTCCAAAGTGGTTTTACAAGTTTACATTCCCACCAGCAATAGAGGAGGGTTCCCCTTTCTCCACATCCTCACCAGAATGTGCTGTCACTTTAGTTTTTGATGTTAGCCATTCTGATGGGTGTAAGAATCGTTTTGATTTGCAATTCTCTGATGATTAAGGATGTTGAAATGTTTCTCCACCATTTGACATTCCTTTGTTGAGAATTCTCTGTTTAGCTCTGTACCCCATTTTTAATTAGGTTGTTTGGTTTGTTGGAGTTTAAGTTATTGACTTCTTTATATATTTTGGATATTAGCCCTCTGTCAGATGTCGAGTTGGTGAAGATCCTTTCCCAATCTGTAGGTTGTCATTTTGTTCTGATGACATTGTCCTTTGCTGTACAGAAGATTTTCAGTTTCATGAGGTGCCATTTATTGATTGTTGATCTTAGAGCCTGTGCTGTTGGTGTTCTGTTCAGGAAGTTGTCACCTGTGCCAATGAGTTCAAGGCTCTTCCCTACTTTTTCTTCTAGTAGGTCTAGTGTTCTGGATTTATATTGAGGTCTGATCTGCTTGGACTTTAGTTTAGTGCAGCTGATAAATATGGATTATTTACATTTTCTTCCTGTAGACATCCATACATATATATGTCATATACATGTACTAAATGATTTATAGTAATGTTGGGGATTTTTCAAACCTGCAGGATTTACGTTTTCTCACAGGTGCCAACTTGGAGGCAGTGTGAGTCAGCATCATCAGGGAAGAAGATCATGATATATAATGCATGCCTTTATCAGTTTCTTTTTCTGTCAGTTTTATTGTAAAATATTAAAAATATTTTCTTACGAATTTTTAAAACATATAATACAAAATTGATAGCTATAGTAATCCAATTCTATAATATTTCCCAGGGCCACCATACTCCAACTGAATTATTATATTTTTTAATATTTATTTATTTATTACAATTTATTCACTTTGTATCATGGCTGTAGACCCCTCCATCTCCTACCCACTCTACCTCTTCTCCCCAAATGCCCCTTCCCTAGTCCACTAATAGGGGAGGACCTCCTCATCTTCTATCTGACCCTAGCCTATCAAGTCTTATTAGGACTGGCTGCATCATCTTCCTCTGTGGCTTGGCAAAGCTGCACCCCACCCACCCTGCAGGGGGAACTGATCAAAGAGCTAGCCACTGAGTTCATGTCAGCGACAGCCCCTGCCCCACTTACTAGGATCCCACTTGGAAACTGAGCAACAGAGGTCTCTGCAAGCCTCCCTGGGTCCAGGTTTTTTGACTCTGTTGGTCTCCTTGTGCAGGATAACAATCTTTTTAATGAACTACAAATTCACTCTACTGACACTTTGCTGAGGGTTTTATTTTTTATTTATTCCATCTTATTCACTTTGTATTCCAGCTGTAGCCTCCTCCCTTGTCCTCTCCCAATCCTTCCCTTCTTCCTTCTTCTCCTCCCATACCTCTCCCACAGTCCACTGATAGGGGAGGTCCTCCTCCCCTTCCATTTGACTCTAGCCTATCAGGTCTTATCAGGACTGGCTGCATTGTCTTTCTCTGGAGCGTGGTAAGGCTGCCTCTCCCGCTCAGGGATAGGTGATCAAAGAGCCTAATACCCATTAAAGATCTTGACTTATAAATGTTTTGTTTTGTTATTATTCTAAGTTACCTTTTTTTGTCATTGTGATAAAATACTCTTAGACCAAAATCAGCTTGGAGGAGAGGAGAGTTTATTTGGCTTAAAATTCCAGTTCATAACCTATCATTAAGAGATGCCAGATGAAGCAGAAATGTTAGAGGAATGCAGTTTACCGTCTAGACTGTTGTCATGCTCATGATTAGGAAATTTTCTTATATAGCATTGGGTCACCTGCCTAGAGATGGCGTCAGCCACAGAGGACTGAGATCTTTTATAACAACTAAAAATATCGACAGTCCCACACAGATATGCCCAAGCTCCAACTGATCTAGGTAGCTCCTCAGTGGAGACTTTTGTCTTATGTGACCCCAGACTATATCAAGCTGGGACATGATAGTAGTTATTAGTAGCAATAATAAGACAAACTGGGATAGTTGTGCTCCACACTTGTGTTGGGACTGTGGTGCTCCACAGGTTCATGTACTTGAGTGCTTAGTCACTACAAAATGGGGGCCATTTGGAAATACTGGAGGTATTAATAAGTATGGCGTTTTGGAAGCAAGTGTGTCAACTGGGATTCAGAAACCCACACCAGGCCCAGTGTTTTCCCCTGAGCATATGGATCCGGGCATAGCTCTTATCTACTTCTCCAGTACCATGCCGGCCTGCCATGTTCCCTGCTGCCATGCTACCTGCCATGATTATGACGAACTTAACCCTTGAAACTGTAAGCAAGCCCCCAATTAAATACTTTATTTTATAAAAATGCCCTTGGTTATGGTCTCTTCACAGCAACAAACCAATAACCAAACCAGGTGTTCCTTATTTTGTGTCAACTAGATCCAAATGAGGTATAGTAAAAAAAAAAAAAAAAAGAGAAATTTCCTGTATTATATTGGCCCCTATGCATCTCAGTGGAGAATTTTCTTGGTTATGGTGGAATTTCTTGATTGATATGGTTGTGCTCATAGCACTGTGGGAAGTGTCACTGCTAGGACGGTTGTCCTGGGTTTTTATTATACAAAAAATAAAAAAAAAATTAAAAAAAAATTCTGATGACTCTATGAAGAGAAAGGCAACAAGCAATATTCCTTTGTTCTCTGCTTCAGTTATTGTCTTTAGGTTACTGCTTAAGTTCCTGCCCTGACTTCCCTTGATCATAGACTGTAAGATATAAGCCAGATGAACCCTTTCCTACCTGAGCTGTTAGTGTTCATTGTCTTAGTTAGAGCTACTATTGCTGCTGTGATACAACACCATGACAGAAGGCCACTTACGAAAGAAAGGGTTTACTCAGCCTATGCTTCTACGTCACTGTGCATCACTGAAGGAAGTCAGGACAGGAGCTCAGACAGGAGAGGAACATGTAGGCAGAAGATGATGCAGAAGCATAGAAGAGACAGCCTACTTTCTTTACTATCATCATCCTTATTTACAATTCATTCGCATTGTAGCCCCCTCCCTCATCTTCTCCTTCTCCCGTCCTCCCTTCCTCTTCTTCCCCTATCCCTCTTCCTTAGCCCGATGATAGGGGAAGTCCTCCTCCCCTATTATCTGACTCTAGCCTATCAGGTCCCATCAGGACTGCCTGGATCCTCTTCCTTTGTGGACTGGCTAGGTCACCTCACCAGGGAGAAGTGTTCAAGGAGCAGACAACCTAGTTGATGTCAGAGACTGTGTCTTCTTCCCTTCCTAGAGGACCCACATGGAGCCTGAGCTGTCCATGGGCTACATCTAGGTAGAGGGTCTAGGGTCTCTCCATGCATGGTCTTTGGCTAATGCATCAGTCTCTGCAGTTACCTCTGGGTCCAGTTTTATTGGCTTTGTTGGTCTCCTTGTGAGGCTCATGTCCCCTTAGGGTCCTTCTATCTCCAACTTCTTCTAGAACACTCCCTGCGCTCTGTCCAAAGTTTGGCTGTGAGTCTCTGCATCTGCTTTGATCTCATGCTGAGCAGAGTCTTTTAGAGGACAGCTGTGGTATGGAATCCAAGGCCTTATGTCCTGGATTGTCTCTACTTACAATGGCTGAGCCCTCTTACATTAATCAGAAGTTTAAAATATGCTTGCCCACAGTTTAATATTCTGAAAGCCTTTTCTCATTTGAGGCTACTGCCTTGTAGATGACTATAGCTTCTGTCAAGTTGACATAAAAACTTGTCTGAACACTCATGATGCTTATTTGAAGCAAGTTTATTTGAAGAAAGTTTACTCATAGAGAAACTGTGACCAGCGAATAGACAAGTCTTGCTGCGATAGACTTCACTGTGTTGGATTTTGGAGAGAATTTGGAAGGACATTAGAATTAGGGACTGGAAAATCAGTTAAGTGCTTAGAACCTAATAACATTTTCCATGAAAGCTTTGAAATTAAGAATATTGAGAGAAATGTTGATTGTGGAGGCCTAGTTTGTGGAACTTCATAGGAGAGTTTTAGAGTCACGCAAAGAATCTTTCAGGGCTGTTAAAAAAAAGGGGGGGCGGGGAACTCAGCTCACTGACCAACATATGGTTGGCTGAACTCCGAGGGGTAGTGTATGGAAGTTGGAGTTTTATCAAGCTACAACTGATTCCATCAGATTGTTGATTCCATCAGATTGTTACTTTATAGTTCAGTACGATCACAAATGAAATTTGATCTGATTTATTTTTTATTTTTGTGGCTGCCATGCTAGTTTTCATTTATGACAAAAAATATATTTTGTACCTTGAAAAAAAAAAAAAAACTAGCATTATCTGAAGAGCAGCTTGAGATTATTTACTTTGTAAAAAGTTACTGAAAAGTTGTATGCTTATATATCAGGGAAGAAAAAATTATGTAGAAAATTGGAACTTGGTCAGCTTAGAGAGTTTTGAGCCAGAACAGCTCTGGAGAACCAGCTGAAGTTCAGAAAGAACTAGAAAGGGTAAGCTTATTCTTGAGTAAGTCTCAGTGGCTGAAAACATTCTAGGCCTAGGGTAACAGATGGAGGCTGGAAGCTGAAGCTCACAAGGTCAGGGCTTGCAGAAGACTAGATTGTATGGAGGCTAGAAGCTTGGAGGCCTAGGCCTAGGGATAGTTAAGGGATAGCAACCCAAGCCATGTATTTGTAAAGCTTTTGTATAGCTCTCATCTCCTCCCATCGCCTGAGAAAATAAAAGCAACACTTACAGAGAACTGCATCATGACAACGCCTAAACAGTTTAATTCAGATTGTTCATTACTGAAAATTGTGACAAAAAACTTTTTATGTAATTAGCCAGGAATGATTAAAGTGGGGTCAGAATATTTGACACACATTATATAGTATACATACATGAAAAATGGACATAAAATATAGCTTTGAGGACAAACTATAAAACTTCATTTCTATTAATATTAAACAGAAATATATAAAATTTTAAGAATGTGCACAGAATAATTGTTTTAAACTAAAACCAAATATATAAAAATTAAAAATTTATATTCTTGTACACTAAATTTTTATTCAAACCAAATCATAGAGTACTTTTTACTTGTTCAGTTTACGCAAGGATACAAGGTTTTCTATAACATAAAGACACTCCCTATAAAATTTTGAGTATAATCACCAAAAGACAGTATTTTATATATTTCTTAAATCAATACATATTTTGTTAAAATGAAAATATTAAAACTTAATTGATGCCTAATGATTTATAGTAGATATTTCTCTTAAGACAATGATAAAAAAGTAACTTAAGGAAAGACAGTTTATTTTGGTTCACAATTCAAAGATATACAATCTAGCAGGAAACTAGTATAATCAGGAAGCTCAAGCATTCAGATGCTTGAGGTAGCTGGTGACACTGATTTTGTACTAAGGAAATAGGAGATGGGTAGCTTTCTCATGTTTATGGACTAGAAAAGCTCAAGACATGGAAGAGTTCTGTCCATTTTAAATTGGGACCCTTCTACCTCATTCTATGTAGACAATCCCTTACATAATCACAAAATACTTGTCTATTTGGTGTTCTAAGACATCATCAATTACATAGCAACTCTAATTTTTCCCAACTTGGCATACAACCATCACTTTATTTTGGAAGTTCTTTCTATGTTTTTTTTTCTTTATCATCTTCATTTTTTTCAATAACTTATTCACTTTATATTCTGATTGTAGCCCTCTCTCATCTCCTCCTGGTCCCAGTCTTCCACTGTCCCTCCCTCTTCCCCCTTATACACTTCCCCTAGGGCACAGAAAGGCAGAGTTCTCCTCCCTTGCTATCTGACCCTGGACTATCAAGTCTCATCAGGACTTTGTGGATCATCTTCCCCTGTGGACTGGTAAGGCCATCCAGCTAGGGGGAAAAGCAGATAACAGAGTCCATGTCAGAGATAACCCATGATCTCCTTACTAGGAAACACACATGAAGACTGAGATGCCTATTGGCTACATCTGAGCAGAGAGGGTCTAGGTCCTCTGCATGCACAGTTTTTGGTTGGTGCATCAGTCTGTACAGGCTCTCCACCTTGGCCCAGATTTGTTGGCTAAGTTGGACTCCTTGTGGAGTTCATATCCCCTCTGAGTCATTCTGTACCCCTACTTTTCCTTAAGACTACCTGTGCTCTGCTCAAAATTTGGCTATGAGTCTCTGCATCTGCCTCAAGCCCCTGCTGGGTGCAGTCTTTCAGAGGATATCTATGGCAGGCTCCCATCCTCTTCCCCCTCTTCAACCATTTCCAGTGTCTATTCTATTTGCTCTTCTGAATGAGAATTAAGCATTCTCCCTAAAGTGCTGCTTGTTATTTAGCTTCTTTAGGTCTGTGGAATATACTATGTTTATCCTGTATTACATGGCTAATATCTGCTTATAAGTGACTCTATACCATAAGTGTCATTCTGGTTCTGGTTCTGGGTTACCTCACTCAGGATGATCTTAACACACAACCATCCATCTTTTCTTCCTTGTAAGCTCATAGCCACCTCATAAAGCAAAAGTCATTCAGTCCAACTTTAAAAGCACTCATTGTATTTAGCAGTGGCAATGTTCATCAAAATTTTAAATTCTGAGTTTTTTTCCAGGACTCAGGGAGCTACACTGAGACTCCATAGAATAATTTTTTGAAGAGTTATATACTTACAATATATGATGCCATAGAGTAACTGTGGGGATATAACAAGAAAAGACTGGACCAAAGCATGCCAAAACACAAGGTGGAAAATAAAAAATAAAATATTATGCACCAATTGTAACATCAGGAAGTTTAGATGAAATCATTTGAAGATCAAAGGGCTTGAGTAATCCTGCTCCATCTGCTCTGCTGACTCATCCCAGAAAACCTCTGTCCTGCGCTGGCTAAATTCTGTGTCTACAGCTTTTCTCAGGAGATATTTCCTGTTCCAGATTCTCCATCCTTCTGGTACCTGCTTGCTTACAGCTTTGCTTTCATCTTCATATCTTCATTAACTGACCCTCTCAGGATATCCTTGCAGTAACACTCATCCTGACACATGTTGTCAAACTTTAGCAGCTTCCAGGAATGCTAGAAAAACTCCGCAGGATACCCTCAATCTTACATTTTGTTGTTATGGCATGAACCTGATAAAATTAACTCAAAGTAGGAAGTGCTTACTTTGGTGTATAGTTTGAACATATAGCTCATCATGATGGGGAACTCATGGAGAAATGTGATGCACTAAGTGACATCAAACATAACTGGGGCTCAGTTGAAAATTTCCTTGTAGACAGACTCATTCTGTAGCCATGAATGGTTCTGCTCACAGAACCATTCATATAGTGAGTTGCCCACCTCAGGTTAACAATGTAGACTTTCTCTCATAGGCATGTCTGGAGGCTTGTTAGTTCAAAATCATCATTAGCTCTCAACCCATTACAGGTTATGCTGGTTCTTTCATTTTTTATTGATTTTATTTTCCTGGAAGCACACTGCACTTCACTTTATTACTGTATATATGGTATACTATTTGAACCATTGTGATAGGAAGAGGGACTGTCTCTGACATGAACTGATTGGCCTGCTCTTTAATTACCTCTCCCTGAGGGGAAAGCAACACTACCAGGCCACAGTAGAGGCAAGGCAGCCACTCATGATGAGACCTAATTGACTAGGATCAGAAGGAAGGAAAAAAGTCCTCCCCTATCAGTGGACTTGGGGAGGGGCATGCATGCAGAGGGTGGAGGAAGGGAGGGATTGGGACAGGAGAAGGGAGGGAACCACAGGGGGATACAAAGTGAGTAAATTGTAATTAATAAAGAAAAATAAAATAAAAAAATAAAAAACAACCACAACAAAAAAGAAATCATGAGGTTGACTACAAAATTGTGTTAAATCAACTTCACTTGAAAACATTGTCTTTATCATACCTGATATTAATATTCTGTGTTCTACTTATAATTTTCAAAGTCCCTGATTCTTCTTCTCTACCAACTGTCTATAGCAGCTCTAATCTAAATTATTTCGAACCTCAGTGAGAAGTGCATGTAAAATGCCTGGTTGTGGGGTTGTTTCATTACTGCTAACTTCTTATCAGGAACTAAGCAAAGGCTTCCAGTTATTCCCTGTTCATTTCCTTCCACTCTTTCATAAAACTATGATTGTTTGACTTTTTTATTAACAGGAGGAGCAACAACCTGGCTGAGAATACATCCAGGGATAACCCTGGAAATCTCCTTAATTTCTTTTCAACACAGAAATTTTTCCAGATTCTTTATGATTTTGTATTGATGCCATGTTTTTGCTTTGTTATAAATATGGCTGTTGCTTATTTTTATTGCATTTATGAGCTATTTTTTCTTTTATTGTGATTATAATATACTTATATCATTTCGTGCCTTTCTTTCTTCTCTCCAAGCCTTCCCATATGGCCCTTTTGTTCTCTTTTTCTTATGGATGGCCTTGTTTTCCATTAATTATTATTAAATTTTTAAATACACACATATATGTGTATTAATTAATACAACCTTCTCAGTCTGTTTCATGCATTCATGTGTATGTTTTTAGGGCTTACCACTTGGTATTAAAATACAAATTTGTATTGTCTTCCCTGAAGAAGACTATTTCTCCCAAAGTCAGCATTTCTTTTTTTTTAATTTTTTAATTTTTTAATATTAGTTACAGTTTATTAACTTTCTATCCCAGGTATATCCTGCTCCATCATTCCCTCTCAATCCCACCCTCCCTCCCTCATATTCTCCCTATCCCTTTCCACCTTTATATATCATTTTAATGCCATCTTCATCATTTTATTCCATCTACATCAATATTCTGAAGAGTTTTTACATCTTAAAATGGTTAAGGTAGTCAACAGAATTATTCTTTTCTTAACAATTACTAAAAAAATAACATTTAAAATTTAACAGCTTCAATAGTACAATGGTTTAACACCCTTTTCCAAGATAGGTTGGGGGATTAAAGTAGAGTAGTACTAATAATTCCTTTTAGTTTAGTTTTTTTCTCTATGGGAATTTTATTACTTTGACTAAATCAATGAGCTAATGTGGAGAACAAATCATAAAACAGATTTAATTATTAAATGTGCTACCCGATACATTTGTTTATTCTGTTTTCTGTGGTCCTCAACTTTAAAATGTTAAAAAAAATTCTACTTAAATACTCAAAAGTTTTATTTTTTTCTATCTGGCATAATTGGAATTTTTATTTTATATAAAATAACAACCATAAGAATAATGAGTGGATATTAGCCCACTGTCAGATACAGGGTTGGTGAAGATCGTTTCCCAATTTGTAGGCAGTTGTTTTGTTTTGACAACAGTGTCCTTTGCTTTACAGAAGCTTTTCAGTTTCATGAGGTCCCATTTATTGATTGTTGATCTTACAGCTGGTGATAGTAAGACCTGAAGAGGACAGGAGGTCCACAAGGACAGCAACAGATCCAAAAAGTCTGGCACAGAGGTCTTTTCTGAAACTGATATTCCAGCCAAGGACCACTCATAGAGATGGACTGGAAACCTCTGCAGGAAGTAGCCTAGGGCAGTTCAATGTCCATGTGGATTCTGTAGTAATGGGGACAGAGACTGTCTGTGACATGAACTGATTGGCCTGCTCTTTGATCACTGCCCCCTGAGGGGAGAGCAGCTTTACCAGGCCACAGAAGACAATGCAGCCACTCCTGATGAGACTTGATAGACTGGGATCAGAGGGAAGCGGAGGAGAACTTCCCTTATCAGTGGACTGAGAGGGAAGGTGGGTGGGGAAGAAGGAGGGTGGGGTTGGGAGGGGAAAAGGGAGGGAGATACAGGGGGGATACAAAGTGAATAATTAATTAATTAAAATAAAATAATGAACTAAAAATATTAATTACATTTAAAAATAAAAAATAATTAAAAAAGAATAATGAATGAACTAATTATTCCAACTAACAAACAAATGTTTTGTAAGTTTATGATAATATATTGAGGTTAGGAACTCACTAAATAAAGCTCACGGCATTACCTCACACAATTAATTTTTGCTTGTCATGTGAACACCTACAAATATCTTACTAGCAATTTTCAAGCATACAGACTTTATTTTTCATTATAATTACTGTCTAAAGCATTGACCTCTGGAACTAATTCCACATAGTTGGAAAATGGAACCCTTTGCCCAATACTTTGTCTACTCCCTTACCTCCTGCCAATGACAAGACTGTGCTATTGTCTACTTTTGCAAACACTGTACTAACTGTTATCATAAAATCTATCTTGACATTTTTCTGATATAGATGTCGTCTAATAGACAAGAAAGCTCATATTCTTTAATACAAAAAACAGCTTAACGTAATCAACATCTAAATCTATGTTAACACATAGTGTGGTTATTACTTGAAAACTGCCATAAGATGATTTTTTAAATAAAATTAATTTACTTGATGAATATAATTTTTTGTGCAAGTGATATTTTATTTATTTGTTTGTTTTTTGTTTGTTTATTTAAATTTAATCACTTTGTATCCCAGATGTAGCCCTCTCCGTCATGTCATCTTCTTCCAGTCCCACCCTCTGTCTTCTCCCCCTAGCCCCTTCCCTAGTCCACTGATAGGGGAGGTCTTCTTCCTCTTCTATCTGACCCTAGCCTATCAGGTTTCATCAGGGATGGCTACATCATCTTCTCTCTGGCCTGACAAGGCTGTAACCCTCCCCAATTTTATTCCACTTTTATGCAATAATTTATTCTTTTTTATTTTATTTTTTTCCTATCAGTTACATTTATTAACTGTTTCCCAGCTGTATCTCGTTCCCTCATTCCCTCCCAATCCCACCCTCCCTCCCTCATCTCCTCCCTGCCCCTTTTCAAGTCCACTGATGTGTGGGGGGACCTCCTCCCCATTCATCTGACCCTGTTTTATCAGATATCTTCAGGACTGGCTGCAAAGTCCTCCTCTGTGGCCTAACAGGACTGCTCCTCCCTTGGGTGGTGAGGAGGTCAAAGAACCAGCCATTGAGTTCCTGTTAGAAACAGTCCTTGTTCCCCTTACTATGGGAAACCAATTGGTTACTGAGCTACCATGGGCTACACCCGAGCAGAGGTTCTAGGTTATATCCATACATGGTCCTTGGTTGAGTGTCAGTCTCAGAAAAGACCCCTGTGCCCAGATATATTTGGTCCTTGTGGAGCTCCTAGCCTTTCCACGACATACTAACTCCCCTTCTTTCATATGATCCTTGCACTCTGACGAAGGTTTGGTTATGAGTCTTAGTATCTGCTTTGAAAACACTGCTAGGTAGAGTCTTTCAGATGCCTTCTGCAGTAGACTCCTGTCATATGTTCAATGCACATACCATCTATCTTTCTAAATGAGGATTGATCATCTTACCCCGTGTCTGCTCTCTTGATTATCTTTTTTAGGTGTATAGATTTCATTATGTTTATCATATCTTATAGGTCTATATAAGTGAGTATCAACGCATACAAGATCTGAAATGTTTTTACTTATACTTCATTTGCTCTTACAAACATGAATTTGTCTTCCTCACTATAATTGGCATATATCAATATACCAATTAAACTTTAAGCACACCTAATTCACTCTCAAGTGTTCACTACTAGAATTTTAAACTAGAGAAACTATATTATGCATTTTCTAATTTTTCTCTGGAGTCCTGTCGTTTCATAATGAATCTGCATTTATTTTTATGGTGGAAACTTGAGGACATGCTAGAGCTCTTATGGGAGATATGGCTCTACATCCATAACAGCTAGTTTCTCTGACCTACAGAAAATCAAATCCAAATACATGAATCCACATGCATGATTTTTATTCCCTAATGGTTACATTGGTCCTAAGGACTTTATTTAAAACAGAATGTCCACATATCTCCACAAGACTCAGCTTTGGCTCTATCAGTTCCATTGATGAAAAGCCAAATGCTTGCCTGAGTATTGTTTCACAAAATCTTAAAAAAAAAAAAACAAAAAAAAACTTGGTCTACCCGTTCTCTGAAAGTGAAAACAAACCTTTCTAACATATATTCTGAATACTTGACTACCGTTAGTTATTCACAGGAAACTTTTATTCAAATTAAAAGCCTGTACATAGAAAAATATAATCAAAAGTAAAACATAACAGTTTGTAGTACACCCCTTAGCCTCAGAGATTACGAAGGGCTACAATTTAAGAAAGAATTAATTCTTTCATTTTTATCTTCATAAAGTTCCAGCACTATATTCATTTATTTCTATGCGGTGACTCACTTGAAATATTTACAGAGGTGGCTCTATTACAAATTAAGCCTGCTGAGGGCATTTTTATAGGAACTTTCTACTAACAGCGTATTTTCAAAAAATGTTAAATAACTTGGTTTTGCATTTGAAGGTTGAAACAAATAAAATTATGAACTTCAATAATCATAGCAAAAGAGGTGTGGGTCTGTGCTCACCATTCACTAAACACATGATGCTAGATGAATAATTCTATTCTTTGCAATCTCACGTATAAAGTCAGCAGTTAAAATAAGTCTACCTATGTTGAAGTAGTTTTAATAAGGTAACAATTTGAAAGTTTAAAAATATTATATAATTGGGCAAATCAGAAATGTCACTAAGAAGTAATTAATGCTCATTACTAAGGTAAGTATTATATCTAGGGAGAGTAATAATGTATCATTTAAAATCCAGCGACAGCACATAGCAATGCAGGTGCCCATCAGTGTTGACATTGAATGTCTTGAGTGACTATAAACCTGGCATCAATTTTTCTTCACAGTACTCAGAGACTATCAGATTTATTGTATTGCGATTTTCAGGTTCTCAAATGAAATAATTTGTATGTATTAGATCTGATATAAGAAAGTTCTCAATCAAGAA
The DNA here is from genome assembly GCF_030254825.1 of Meriones unguiculatus. Lineage (NCBI taxonomy): Eukaryota > Metazoa > Chordata > Mammalia > Rodentia > Muridae > Meriones > Meriones unguiculatus. The sequence continues at coordinate 52,464,254 of NC_083363.1, forward strand.
GGAGCTCTGGCCTTGCTAGGGTGTCATACCATGTACGCAATGTCCAGGCTGATTAGAGCACCTGGTTGCCAGGTACTCCAGAATGGACTTACCGTCCAGGGTCTGAAAGAACAGTGACCTCGGGGCCTGAGCACAAAGGACACCATGTTTCTAAAACAGATTAAGTCTCTATAAAAAGGGAAAAGCCCTAGATGGCATGAAGAGAGCTGGCCCCAGACTTGGTTGCAGGCCAATTGTATGAAAGATATAAAATTTGTTTCCAAAGCAAGACTCAAGTACTGAAAAGCTAATTCTGACATTCATGGAGCAAATGAATTGGTTCTAATACTATGGGAATACTCACTGTTATCTTAAGGTAAAATTTGTCTCTATATGATTATTTTTTATGCCATATAGTTCTGATATCACATATGCCTTTTCTCTGGACTTGTTACTTGGCCAACTAGTACAGTTTGTGAGATGTAGAAATCTGCTTTACGTAGGAATTGATTCAAGCATTGTCTTTCCTCTGAGCTTATAGATGGCTGTGGACTTCTGCTTAAAGAAATGATGAATATCCAGGCACTCATTCTCTCCATCTGAAGATTCAATCATGTTGTATTCAGTTTCCACGTATGGCAAATAAGCTCCTGTGTGCAAGATGTGTTTCTATGCCCTCTATCCTGGAATGCCCTTCCCTTTAGGAACAGAAGAAAACTGTTTTGGTGAAAGTGGTACTTACTGAAATTGTCTTTGAGGACCACAATGCATACTGGGTGTGGAGTGTTATACTGAGCTAGAGTAGATCTATACAGACAGCATCGAGGTATTTCCTCATGTTGACGTTTCCTGCTTGGGTTCTCCTTACATTTTCATCACGAAAATATTAAGAGATCATAAATGTATTTCAAATATTATAACTAATAAGCACATAAAAAACAGTTAATACAAAGGGCACTTTGTTAAATGTCCTGGTTAATATAAGAAGCATATATTCCAAAAGCTATGCTAACAATCACTTCATTCTTATGAACAGTGATATCTGTAATGTAAATTTTTTTTTTTCAATGCAGTTTATTCAGAAACCTTGAACAATCCTCGGACCCTGGGGAAAGCCAGCCCACAGCTTAAATAGCCTCTGGGTAGCCAACCCCAGCGTGCCACGTGGGCAATGCAAATAGGTCCACATACATGGAAGCAAGCCAGATCCTCAGCCTTAGCCAAATGTGGAATTGTTCGTGACAGAGAGCGCTCACCATCAGGAAGGTGGAAGGCGGAAACCAGCTCCATCTTTAAGGCATAGCATTCCGCAGCTCTCTACAGTTCCCCCTTTTTGTTTTAGATGCATCAGGCAAGAGTAGAGATCTGATCTCTGATATTAGAAAGAAATTGGGACTTTGTACTGATGTTCGTTTAGGTGTCATCCACCCAAAGAGCATCAGACCCGTCTGATACCTTTTTCTCAGAGGCGGGACCTGGGGCATCAACCCGCATGCAACCAGACATGCTCTTCTCTGGGTCCAAAGCGGCTGACCCTGAGTGCAGTGCTTAGCCTCGCATCCTGAGCGTAACATTTTAGCTTTTTATGGTATCCAACCATGCTTGGGGAGAATGTCCTGCTTCAATGGCTGTAAAGGCCTGAATGACATTCTCCCCAAGCATGGTTGGATACCATAAAAAGCTAAAATGTAATGTAAATTTTTATAAAAAGATAGTTAAAAATCATGTTTCTGGTCATTCATTGCAAAACCTAAACTCTGGTATGTCTCAGTGGTCTGATTATACTGTAAGTTTAACAAAATACATCCAAAATCAGAATTTAGTCAGTCTACACTGTTGTATAGAAATATACATGAAATCATTTGGGAACATTAGTTGTAAAATAAGTTTGTTTATATGCAGTTGATTAATCCTGCTATAATGTAAATGTCCTGATATTTTAATATATTACATTTAAAATACAAGTAATAAACACTATTAATTTGTTTTTCTTATTAAATTTTGTTTCAGTTGTAAATGCCCATATGAAATTACAGGAAAAAAATCTGCAATAAAGAAATATATGAATGTGTCTCTAGTCTAATAAATAGCATGAATCTCCCACCTCACTCTTCTACACTGAGTGGTTTGCCATAGATACTATAACCCCTATGATCTACTCAATGAGCCTTGAGAAAACAAGTCAACATGCTTGACATTGCCAGATAGAAGCCATTATTGTATTTGCAGAGAATGTAAGGACATATTTATTTCAATGTTTTGTTGCTATTGTCTCAGTGAGATGATGGGAAGCTAAGAATCTTGTACGTAATATTGATTAGGAGAGTGCTTGGTTCTAAGTTCAAATTTAAAAGAGTATTTTAGAAATGGCTCATGGCATAGAATGCATGCCAGTGAGCTCCTGATTTGACAACCATAATATTTATTAAGTCAGAAGGTGTAAAATACAGTAATAATGCCAGTACACCTTCAACAAGGTGGGAGGAGGACACAAGAGAATCTCTGAAAGCTTATGGACCAGATAACCTGTTTTCAATGCCAAAAAAGGTCCCTCAAATATATGTATATATTACATATATGTTATATATATATGTAGATAGATAGATAGATGAATATTTATATACAAAATGCATATTATAGAAAATTTATATTCAGATACAAGTAAAAAGAAATGGGATTATTATAGAAAAATCAAGATAAAAATGTGTTGATGAGGAAAATTCCTAATGCAAAATGACTGATCTCCTTTCTTTTTTTTTTTAATTACACTTTTTTCACTTTGTATCCCCCCATAAGCCCTTCCCTCCTCCCCTCCCAAACCCATCCTCCTCCCCCTTCTTCATGTGAGCCCCTCCCCAAGTCCACTGATAGGGGAGGTCCTGCTCTCCTTCCTTCTAATCTTAGTCTATCAGATCACATTAGGAGTGGCTGCATTGTCATCTTCCATGGCCTGGTAAGGCTGCTCTCCCCTCAGGGGCAGGTGATCAAAGAGCAGGCCAATCAGTTTATGTCAGAGGCAATCCCTGTTCCCATTACTATGTGGCCCAGGTAGACACTAAACTGCCATGAACTACATCTGTGCAGGAGTACTAGGTTATCTCCATGCCTAGTACTTGGTTGGAGTATGAGTCTCTGGGAAGACCCTTGTGTTCAAATTTTCTGGTTCTGTTGCTCTCCTTGTGGGGTTCCTGTCCCCCCCCACACCCAGATCTTACTATTTCCTACTTCTTACATAAGATTCCATGCACTCTGCCCAACAGTTGGCCATAAGCCTCAGCATCTGCTTTGATAGTCTGCAGGGCAGAGCCTTTCAGAGGCCCTCTGTGGCAGGTTCCTAGGTTGTTTCCTGTTTTCTTCTTCTTCTGATGTCCATCCTCTTTACCCTTCCGGATGGGGATTGAGTGTTTTAGTCAGGGTCCTCTCTCTTGATTAGTTTCTTTAGGTGTACAGATTTTAATAGGTTTATCCTATGCTATATACTAGGAATAGCGCTTCTTCAAGATCCAGCCATACCACTCCTAGGCATATATCTAAAAGAGGCTCAAGTACACAATAAGGACATTTGTTCAACCATGTTTGTAGCAGCTTTATTTGTAATAGTCAGAAGCTGGAAACAGCCCATATGCCCCTCAACTAAAGAATGGATGCAGAACTTGTGATACATCTACACAATGGAGTATTACTCAGCAATGAAAAATAAGGAAATCATGAAATTTGCAGGTAATTGGTGGGACCTGGGAAGGATCATCCTGAGTGAGCTGTCCCAGAAGCAGAAAGATTGATCTCCTTTCAAAGAGAATATTTTCATTTACTCACATATGCATAGCGTAGATAGAAGACAATGTAAAGAGACAGGGAAAAAGACAGAATGCAAACACTGACACTTGAGATTTCCATATGACCCCAGTAAGCAGGTCATAGCACACAGAAACACACATACATAAAGTTTTTAAAAATAGTATATTCAACAAAGGATGCTGGTAAAATTGGGTGGCCATATTTAAAAGAAAATAGATCTTTATTTCTCTTCCTCCACAAAACTCAACTTAAAATGAATCAAGGGCTTCAGTGTAAGGACACATACCCTGAATCTCATAGCAGAAAATAGTCTTGAAATCATTGGCAAAATAATAAAAGATTTTCTGAATAAAATAATAATAGCACAGGCTCTAAGATCAACAAATCAATAATGACACCTCATTGAATTGAAAAGCTTCTGTATAGCAAAGGACACCATTATTTTAAAAAGTGGCATGTACTGAATAGAAAAAAATCTCTCTCTCTCTCTCTCTCTCTTACACTTATACATCCAAGAGAGGGCTAATTTCCAAAACAACTAAAGAACTGAAAAACTTTTTTTTCACAAAGAATTGGGAAAAAAAGAAACACACATAGCTGAGAAATATTTAAGGCAATGTTCAAAAATACCGTTTGTTATGATGGAAAGCAAATCAAATGTACATTTATGCTTTATTAGGTGCACATTGAAATGGCTAAGATCAATAAAGAAAATCACAGCTTAAATAGGCAGGGATGTGGAAGAAGAGGAATGCTTATCCATTGCTGGTGAGTACAAATTTGTACAGCCACTAAATAAATCAGTGGTGTATGGAGTCTTATGGAGAAATCAAGAGCTGGAAGAGCCTAAAGATACAGGAGCTCCAACAAGGCCAATATAGCTGGGCCCAATGGGCCTGGAGAGCCTGATTTTCCCACCAAGGATCATGCATGGAGAAGACCTAGGCCCTCTACACAGATGTAGTCAATAAGCAGCTCAGTCTCCATATGAGTGACCTAGTAAAGTAGTAAAGGGGGGCAGGTGCTTTCTCTGACATGGACTCGGCTACCTGTTCTTTGACCACTTCCCCCTAGAGAGGTGGCCTTACCAGGCCACAGAGGAAAAGGATGCAGGCAGTCCTGATGAGACTTGGTTGGCTAGATCAGATGATAGGAGAGTAGGGTTCCCCCTTTTGGGGGGAAGAGGGAAAGAGGGTGTGATGTTGGAAGGGTATAGATAAAAAGATAGATGATAGATAGATAGATAGATAGATAGATAGATAGATAGATAGATAAAGATAATTTAGAAAATAAATTTAGAAAATAAACAAATTAAAAAATCAGGTCTAACTATTATAGCAATGCTTATTTAAATAAAATTTAGAAATTCAACATTGTAGCTGTATATTTCTGCTGATTGTCTACATGTCAACTTAATACAAATATAGCCATCTGACAGGAGGTTTCCTTGATTGAGAAAATGCCTCCTAAAATCAGGCTGTAGGTGGGTGCAATTACACACCTGTAATCCCAGCACTATGGGATCTAGAGGAAGGTGGATCTCTGTGCGTTTGAGGCCAGCCTGATCTACAAAGCAAATCCAGGATAGCCAAGGCTACACAAAGAAACCTTATCTCAAAAACCAAACCAAACCAAACCAAACAAATAAATAGACATAAGGGTATAGACTAATCCTTAGAGCATTTACATAATTATAACTAATTGATGGGGGGGTCCATAATGGGTGGTATTATCCCTGGCATGGCGGTCCTGAGTGCTATGAGAAAGCAGGCCAAAAAAGCCATGGAGAGCAAGCAAGTAAGTAGCACTCCTCCTTGGCCTCTGCATAAACTCCTACTTCCAGGATCCCTTTGAGAGTTCTTATCCCGATTTCCTTCAGTGATAAACTATGTGTGTGAAAGGATAAGCCAAAAACAAAGCAAAGAAAAACAAAACAAAACAAACAAACAAAACAAAACCAAACCAAAACCAAACCAAACTCTTTGTTTTCCAAATTGCCTTTACTCATGTTGTTTCATCACAGGGATAGTAATCCTAAGTAGTTATTAAAAATGAAGAGGTTGTTTTGCTAATAAAAAAATCATATTTCATCTTTCAGAAACCATGTTGGTGAGATTTCATGGGTATAACTTCTGAAATTTCAGAGACGCACAATCTCACAGCAAACTTTCTGTTCCTTCTGCCCTTAAAAATCTCTCTGCCCAGTGCAGGGAATCAAATGAAAGAAGGGAGAGTTAGTATGACCTGGAGAGGACATGAGCTCCACAAGGACCAAATATATCTGGACACAGGGGTCTTTTCTGAGACTGTTTCTCCAACCAAGGGCCATGAATGGATATAAACTAGAATCCCTGCGCAGATAGAGCCCATCGCAGCTCAGTATCCAAGTGGGTTCTCTAGTTAGGGGAACAGGGACTATCTCAGAAATGAACTCAATGGCTGGCTCTTTGACCTCTCACCACCCTCCAGGGAGGAGCAGCCATGCTAGACCACAGAAGAGGACATTGTAGCCAGCCCTGAAGAGACCTGATAAGCTAGGATGAGATGGAAGGGGAGGAGCACCTCCCCTATCAGTGGATTTAGAGAGGGGCAGGAAGAAGATGAGGGACTGAGGGAGGGATTAGGAGAGAATGAGGGAGGGGGCTACAGCTGGGATACAAAGTAAATAAACTGTAATTAATATAAAAAATAGTAAATAAAAAATGAAGTTAAAAAAGAAATAAAACAAAATAGATGTATTCATTTGGACTGGTATCCACATCTCTGCATTCTTTCAGTTTGCATCGAATAAACATGACCTAAACAAGAAGGACGCTAATAGCCATGCTTACATAGAAGAGGGAAAACCCACTACGATGTAATCGTAGATAAAACAACCAAGGAATGATGAGAGTGAGAGAAACACTCTTCCGTAGGGAAAAGCACACCAACTGGTCATGTAATACGAAAGTCTCAGTCCTGAATTACAAACACCTAAGCAATACTATCTGGACTGAGTAGTTTATATATTTTTATTTAGAAATATGTGTTAAAGACCTTTCCAGGAATTTTAAAGAAACCAAGTGAGGAGAGTACATGAGAATATTTGTAGAGTGGAAATAATATAATTATAACTATTAAATTACTTAATTAAAAAAAACTTTAAAAACTGTCTACCTCAGAAAACTTACATAGATTGACTGTGGAATATGGAATGTTTTACAGCTAAACTTGGAGCTACTTGTATAGGCTTTATTTATAATCAATCAGTGCAATCATGTCAATTTTTGTAAAAGAGCTGTGTATTTAAAATCATCTTTTTTCAGTGTTTTTTTAATTTTTTTGAGAGGTAAATACATGTCAACACTTTATTGTTAAATGTGACTAAATTAAAATACACCTCATTATTTATATTTACTATTGATATATGCACAGAAGTGCTATAGTTGTTAACAGTAACTGTTTTTTAATTCTTTATTAATTAATAAATTTTAATACATTATTAATTCTTTATTTATTTTTTATCCCCCCTGTGGTTCCCTCCCTCCTCCTGTGCCAATCCCTCCCTTCCTCCACCCTCTGAATGTATGCCCCTTTCCCAAGTCCATTGAAGGGGAGGTCTTCTTTTCCTTTCTTCTGATCCTAGCCAATTAGGTCTAATCAGGAATGGCTGCGTTGTCTTCTTCTGTGGCCTGGTAATGCTGCTTTCCCCTCAGGGGGAGGTGATCAAAGAGCAGGCCAATCAGTTCATGTCAGAGACAGTCCCTGTTCCTATTACTATGGAACCCACTTGGATACTGAACTGCCATGGGCTACATCTGTGCAGGGGTCTTAGGTTATCTCTATGCATAGTCCTTGGTTGGAGTATCAGTCTCAGGAAAGACGCCTATGCTCAGATTTTTTGGTTCTGTTGCTTTCCTTGTGGAGTTCCTGTCCTCTCCAGATCTTACTGTTTCCCACTTCTTTCCTGAGATTCCTGCACACTGCCCAGCAGTTGGCCATAAGTCTCAGCATCTAATTTGATAGTCTGCAGAGCAGAGCCTTTCAGAGGTCCTCTGTGTCAGGCTCCTGACTTGTTCCCTCTTTTCTCCTTCTTCTGATGTTCATCCTCTTTGCCTTTCTGGATAGGAATTGAGCATTTTGGCCAGAGTCCTCCCTCTTGATTAGTTTTTTTAGGTGTACAAATTTTAGTAGGTTTATCCTATATTATATGTCTATATGTGTGAATATATACCATGTGCGTCTTTCTGCTTCTGGGATAGCTTACTCAGGATGATCATCTACACAATGGGATATTACTCAACAATAAAAACAAGAAAATCATGAGATTTGCAGGTAAATGTTGGGATCTAGAAAAGATAATCCTGAGTGAGCTAAATTTTTATATTTTATATTAATTACAGTTTATTCACTTTGTGTCTCCATCCCTCCTCTCCTCCCAATTACACGCTTCCTCCCTCTTCTCCCTCTATGCCCCTCCTCTAGTCTACTGAAGGGTTGGTCCTCCTCCTTTCTATTTTACCCTAGCCTATCAGGTCTCATCAGGACTGGCTGCCTTGTCTTCCTCTGTGGCCTGGTAAGGCTGCTCCCCGCTCAGGGGGGGGTGATCAAAGAGCCCTTCACTAACAATCTTTATCAAGTACAGAATGTAACATGCATGATGCCTCTGAGGACAGCATCTCCTTTGCACTGGGTATCTCTGTAACTTGTCTGTGTTCCTTGGTGACTAAATATGGAAAGTCCTGAGAGGAGTGAGGGCAGAAGGTTAAGAGCACATTTCTGCACTTTTGTTCAGGAGGTTACACTAGCCTACCCAGTCCCCCACCGCCTACATATGAGTACAAACAAAATGCCAGAGATGATTACCAAGGAGACTACCTTCCTGGACAATGTAAGTGACATCCAAGCTCACCTTGAGAAACAGCAAGTTCACTTTGTTTGGATCTCTGCCTAGCTTATTCATCAGCATATGAGATATTTTGATTAGTATGATTGCCAGTTGCAGAGAAAATAATATAATCCATTTTGGTGCAATGCAAACTACTAAAAATCACAGATATAGCTAAGCACCAGCCCTATTGTGTTTGTGGGTTACAAAACAAAGTAAGCCAAAGTTCCATTGTTTTGATTAGAAAATAGGCAATTTAATTTCCTCTATATATATATCAAGCACTAGTGAGTGGAAATAGTTGGAAAAGGTGCACATAACAATAATAATTCAATATAAGTCTGTTTTCTATATAACTTTATTTGATTGAGGACATTCCTGTGATTGGAAGAAATCTTTGCTTTACAAAATAAAAATAGTGTGTAGTAAAACACACAACTTCAGGAGATTCCTGAAAGCAAATAAGCTTTATTTGTTTAGTGTATAGTAAGTTTATGCATCCAAAGTTTTATTTTATGATTCATTTAATTTCTTATGCCACAAAACTATGCTCAGCATACATAAACATCTGCCTTGAAATTGCACATTGGTAGTAGACAGTAAATCTGAAATTTGTAATCTATATTAACTCACTCAAAAATATGTACTCATTTTATATGTCAGTTCTCTTGGTGAAGTTAAGAGATATAAACACGGCACACATACCATCAACTCAAAGTTTATTGGAGAGACAAATAAATCCTTAAATGATTAAAACACAATACAGTAACAACATTCACATTATAAAAGAAATATGCACAAAATGAGTATCTCTGCATTCACACAGAGATATCCTGGTTAGTGTGCCAAACTTGAGTTGTGTTTCTTTAGGCTTTGAAGGTTTTGTGATGTGAATTTATTCCCATTTTAATTTACTAAGGTTTTTGATCTTGAAAAGGTCATTAGATGAACTCTTTTTGATCTCTCTCTCTTCATCTCATTCAGACACACATGCACACACATTCCACACAATCACTAACATACACAATATTTATTTTCTTTTTCTTCTTTGCCCACATAAATATCTCCTTAATAAGGGCTGATTCAGTTAAAGAACCTAACCTTATAGAAGATTTCTCAAGTTTCAGAAGTATAAGTTAATTTTCGTTCTTCATAAATTACATTGATTCAGGCATTGTGTGACAGTGAAAGAGTTAGATTAACTATGTAAACTGTATGTCTTCTAAAGCCTATAGTTTTGAGTTTTAAGTTCAGGTTAAGCTAAAGCCTCTTAGTACCTTTCCAGAGAATGGAGAAATGTGACCCTATCTGTGAGGACAGATATAAAAAAAGCAAGCAAGTTAATGACCTTCACTCAGCAAAAAGAATGACCAGACCCTTGTCTTTGAGATAGTGTTTCTTAGCAACCAACCCAGACGGCCTCAATCCTTCTTCTGAGTATCTCCTGACCTCCAGCCAAAAGTCCACAGCCCCAGTCTTCAAGGATGAGCTAACCACCTCCACTTTCCATTGCAGCTGCATCCACACTTGGCAGGACTGGCCAAGCTTGAGCACCTGAGACTAACCAATTATCTTACTTGATAGCTTTCTTGTCCAATCCTAAATTGCCAAAACTGCAACTTCAAATTCCCGGCAATTTTTCTTTTAAAAACTTAAAGCCTTTGTCTCCTGGTGCCACTCTTTGCTGACCAGCAGGGGTGACCCCATTGCACAATGGTTAATAAACCTCTTGCTTTTGCAATGAGTCGTGGTCTGTGGGAGTTTCTGGGAAGGGCGCGATCTTGAACTCCTGAGCTGTGAGACCCCAGGTCTTACAACAGTAACACAAGACCCCTATTATATTTCACATAATCTTCGTGATATTCTCCAAAAGGCTGAACCTCATTTCGTCAAAATGAAACCTTTCTCACTAAACCACTTCCCTCCCAGCTGTTGCTTTTTAATAATTCCTTGAATTAACAGTCAGATAAACTATTTCTGTGTGAATGAATAATCACCAGTAATTTTTGGAACATGGAAAGTGAATCCCAACCTATTAAATACTGTGGTCCATCAATGTTTAGTCATGTGACTGAAAAAATGACATTCAGAATTCTTTGGAATTGACTTTAAGAAAAACTTTTCTGTTTCTTGTAAATTGTAGATTTAGTATAGTCAATCATAATATTCACTTTCCATGAAGATTTGTATGCACTAGAAATGTTTTAAAAATGAATTAAACCCCCCATTTTGAATATAAATTTATATTTTTATTCAATTTTGTTAATTTTTTATGAGGACATAATTTATACCTGTTCTCTCCTTCCAACTCCTTTCTCCCTCCAGCCCCTATGAAAATTTTGGTCTCATTCTTTATTATTGTTTCCTATAACTATTCTGTCTACATAGATAGACAGGTACAAATTTAAAATGCATTCTCACCGAGTCCACCTAACTTTGCTTAAATATATATGCGTTAAGGTCTGATCACGTAGGATTCAATAACCTAACTGGAGCTCATTCATGAAAACAAACGATTCTCCCTTTCTCAACACCAATTAATCACATAGCACTTCATCTCTAGGAGGATGTTTGTGCGATTTCCCACATCTACATTATCATGTCATCTGATATTTTCATTTTTTAGGTATTGCTTATACAATCATTGGTGACATTGCACTGGCAAGCCTCCCTATTATATGTAGAAGAAACTATCTCTTAGCAAACACATTGATCCTCTGACTCTTGGGGGGAAGAATCCACCCTCCCCCCCACCCAAGACAGTATTCCTTGAACCTTGGGCATAAATGTTGTGTTGTAAATGTAACAGTATTGCTGGGCACCCCATACTGATCAATTTTCCTCAACAATTTGATCAGTTGAGACTTGCTGTAATTATTTCCTTCTGCTGCATGAGGAAACTTTGATGAGGGATGGGAGCTACATTTCGCTATGGTGTGAGGATAAGTATTTAGAAATACTCTTTGAGACAGGAACTCAGTGGCTGGCTCTTTGATCACTTCCCCCTGAGGGCGGGGGGGCAGCTTGACCTAGGCCACAAAGGGAGACAATGCAACCAGTCCTGATGAGACCTGATAGATCAGGGTGAGATGGAAGGGGTCTTGGAGAGGGGCGTGGGAGGAGAAGATGCAGGAAGGGTGGGGCTGGGAGGGAATGAGGAGATTACAGCTGGGATACAAAGTGCATAAACTGTAATTAATATAAAAAATAAAATTTAATTGAAAAACTAGCAGCTTAGGAAAATAAAGTATTATATTCTTCCCTAGAGTCTGTGTCCTCTCTGGGTTCAGGTAGTTTTCTAGGTTAAACTACAGGTCTGTGGAACAGGCCTTAAGTCTGTTCATGAGCTGTTGGACCTTCCCAGATCTGGGTAACGCTGTTACACCGTGAGGTGTATGTTGTTGTAGCTCATAGGTGATGCAGTTCAGTGGAACTATTTTTTTTTTTTTTTTTCTTTTCTTCCTTGGCAGCTGGCATGGGTCTCTCAGGTAATATGAAATGTCGTCTTCAGGGAAGAAAACTTCTGAGTCAGATATAGTTCCATTTCTTCAAATCCTGTCTCTGAAGTGCTTTATACCCACAGATATAGGGTCTTGCATTCAAGTTCTGGGTGAGAGCCAAGGATAAAGGCAAGAATCTCTATTGTTACGGAGTGTTGTGCATTATCTTAATCAATAACTAAGATTCCTAACACTGAGGTGTTTGAGTTTTTGTTACTGGCTTTTTCTTATTGTTTTTGTTTTGTTGTTGTTTGTTTGTTTGCTGTTTTTGGCTGTCGTTGTTGTTATTTGTCCAATCATGTGAAATTCTAATTTTCCTCCCAGGAAGGCTAGATGCAAATGTTACTTTTATTAAAATGTTTTAATATTGCATAATAACCTAAAAAGCAGCATGTGGCACACATTGTCAAAAGAATGAGAGAAATGGCAGAGATTAAACAATCTGAGTTCATATTCTAGTTCCCAATAGAAGTATAATGTTTCACGTGAGAATTAAGTAAGTAAATAATACATTAGGTAATAGATTGTGAATGTGCTTGTTAGTAGCATATACTAGTCTTATTATATTAGAAAATACAGTTTATATCCAGTTTAAAGCCATTTAATTCTTGAAATATATTCACAATCTATTATTTTTAAATGGGTGATTTTTACAAATTTCTGCTTTAAAATATGGTCCATTTTACAAGACACAGTAAGTGTGTATCAGATATTTTATTTACTGCAAAAAGCTTAGCTTCATAGTGTTCCAACCTTATCGAATGTCACTGGGGGAGGGGAGGGGAGGAAATATTTCTTTAAATTAGATTTTGCTAAAAAGCAAAATGTAGAAGCTGGGGTGCTGCATATAATGTTATCATTGGAGACAGAATCAGACCATTTCTGTGTTCTATTGCTTTTCAAATAGAGTACTAACAGTGAAGAAACTGTAGTATCAAGGTACACAACCAGTTTCATTTAAAAGTATCTGTTACAGTTGTAGGTATGCTATCACTATTCTCCATAAGAGTCTTAACTACAGGAAACAACACTTTCACTAGAAAAGTTTGTGTAAATTAAAAACTAGTCTATTAATCATAATGCATACCATCAATTAGTTTTAAATGTCAGTGAAATTTTACATTATGAAAATCATAAAACAGACTATTAACAAATCATAATAGAGTAAATATTTGCAGAATTTAAAATTAGAAAACTTTCTCCCTGTATTTTCTTTTAAATTAGCCTGAGACTAGTTGTAAAAATGTCGTTAATGTATATTGAAAACTTGAGTTTTACGTATACATATCCAGTGGCTTAAATCTAGGAGTTTTTCCTAATATGACTTATTTATTTTGCAAACATGAACATCTTCACTAAAGTGTTTTCAAAAATAACATACTATTTAAAAAATCTAATTAAAATATGTGTGTTTTGATTAATATTAAATACAAAGAAATGAAGCATTTTAATTAAGAAATTAAAATTATTCCTTTTAGTGCTTCTGGAGATAATTTTTAATATTTAATTTTGTATTCATTCATTATTTTCCACAGTTTTCAATAGTCGACTCGATTTGTGTAGTGTTGGAATTCAAATACAAAATTTATTCCAAGTACAACATCTATTTTACCTCTATCCAGACTTTTCTACTTTTCTATTTCCTTCGTGTGTGTGTGTGTGTGTGTGTGTGTGTGTGTGTGCATTCATAGTTCATGTATATGTAGTTTTGTTAATAAGTAATTCTTAGACCACTAAATAAAAAAAATTTAGACATTTCTCTGTCTACCTCTTCCAGTAGCTCACAATCATGCTAATTCCACCCGGAGGGGATTTGATGGCTTCTCTGAACTCAGTGGGCATGTGCATGGACACACATATTCTGGAGTATGATATAATAATATAAATATGAAATTCACATATGTCATTATAAATGAATAAAATAAGTACAGATATTCTTGCTTAGCATGTTTGCAACACTTCCTCCAAACTGAAACATTTCCTCCCAAAGTGGAGGAGAGGCACTGAGCTGGAGAATAAAACTGGGAAGATTCTTCTTCTTCCTCCTCTTCTTTTAGATTTATGTGTATTTATTTTAATTTTTATAATAGCATATATGAATTTTATATTTATGTAATTCTGCCCCTTTTCTCCAACTCCTCTGTGTCCCCTACTCCCTCTCAAATCCATGACTTCTCATCATATGTGTGTTTATATATATGTTTTTCTCTCACATATGAAAGATTCTATATGTAGATAAATATGAGAGATTTCATATATATTTTTCCATATATAAAATCTGCTGAGTCACTTTAGTGTTGCTTATCTGTATGTGTGTCTGGGGCTGGTCATGGGGATTAAGGCTTTTGTTTTGTTTTTTCTCTTTTTGTACCCTTAACCATCAGTACTAAAAAGGGGTAGACAGCTGCTTGGTGGAGACTCTGACCCAGCAAACTACAGTAGAAGACATTCTGACTATTGAGCTGCCTATAGGCTACATGGAAAGCCCTCCTGCTCACTGTTTTTTGGAGTTATCATCAAGGTTGGGCTTTATGGTGACACAGATTTTGAATCATTCCTGATATTTTGTAAGAAACCCCTCACTGATATTCTGATTGATAGGCCTTCCCCAAAGAAAAAATGTACTGGCTCACCAAATTAGACACTGCTACTTATGCTCTGTCCTGGTCTCCTTTTACAGTGACGCCTCTTCCTAGGAAAAGTCTATCACACCACACATTCCTGACATCTAATTAAAAACAAACATTATTTCCTAATTTTTTAAAAATTTTCTACAATTTTTTCATTATATATCCTGATTGAAGACCCCTCCCTCAGCCCTCCCAGGCTCACCTTCTCTCCCTCCTCCCTGTATCCTTTTGCCCTAGTCTACGGAAAGGGGGAGTTCTCCTCCTTGTCATCTGCCTATCAAGTCTCATCAGGACTGCCTGGATCCTCTTCCTCTGTGGCCTGGTAAGGCTGTATCGCCAGAGGCATGTGATCAAAGTGCAGGCAACTGATAATACTCAATTGTTTAGCTATAGCACATTTCTCATTTTGTATTTAAAATTTTTTTCTTATACTTATTTTGATAATAATTATTCTCCTCTCCCAACTCTTCAAGACCCTTCCCAATGTCTTACCTTACCCAAACAACTTAATATTCTTTCTTTTTACCTCTTTCAAAAAAAAATGATAATAAAAAAACAAAACCCCAATAAGCAAAAAATTATCAAAGTAAACTAAAACAGAACAACAACAACAACAAAAGCAAAACAAAAAAACCCCGAAATACATGGAGTCTGTGTTTTTATTAGCTAACTACTCCTGGACATTGGGCTTGCCTGGGACCATTAATACTCTATTCTTCTTTTAGCTCTTCCTATGTGGACAGCCACCAAAGCTGATCTTACAATTTAGCTACTGAAATAACTTAACCCCAGTAAACAGGAATGTGCAGTTATATTGCCCCCAATATTATCCAAATAGCTTCTCAACTTGATATACAGCTGTCATATGGTAGTTCTATTTTCATTAATGTGAGGAGCCTCCATACTGAATTTCATAATGTCTGGCTCAATTTCATTTCCCCAGCAGTACATAAGGCTTTCTCCTCTTCACAGTGTCATTGTTTTTATAATGATAACCATTCCGATCAGAGTGAGGTGGCATCCTAAAATAGTCTTAATCATCGTTTTCATAAATGTTAAGGTGTTTGAATGTATTTCATGTTTATTTCTATGTGCACTCTGTCCTTTAAAAACAGTGTTATCAGTTTATTAGCCCAATGTTGATTAGGTTGTTTATTTTAAGATTTTTGAGTTCTTTATATATTCTAGATATTAATCCTTCCCAATTACTGACAACATAGCTTGTTTCTCATCATGTAGACTATTACTTTATTCAATTAATTGTTTATATTTTGGTATGGAGGCTTCTAAAATTCATCTGATCCCATTTTCCAATTCTTGGTATGATGCTATTTATTTTCAGAAAGTCCTTGTCTGTACCTGTATCTTGGGACTTTTTCTCTCTTTTCCTGTTACAGTTTCAGGTGTTAAATGAGGGTATTATAACCATTTTTAACTGAACTAAGGCAGGTTAGGGATAGGATTCTCGGTATCATACCTTTATGTGTGGTTCTCCAGTTTCCTCAGCATCGTGTGTTGGAGTTAGTTCACTTCAGTGTGTAATTTTTAGCATCTTTGTCAAAAATGACATAGCTGTTGCTATGTGGGTTTACTTCTGTGTTCTTGGTTCTATTCCACTTTTCCACATACTTGTTTCTGTGCCAGTACAATGACACTTTGTTGCTATGGCTCTGTGTTATATTTGAGATTAGCTATTGTGGTTTCTTCATAATTGTTGTTTCACTCAAGATTGCTTTGGCCATCTAAGCTTATTCCCTTTTTATTTTGAAGTACATAATTTTAAAGTTCTTACTTAATATGTTTTTAATACATTTCTGTTTTCCACAGAGTTTCATTTCTACTTATTCCACCTTATACCATTAGAATGTGAGAACAGTCAAGAGGTAGTAGCTCACGGTGACCAATGCTTCATCTTTGGAAGGTCATTTTTTTTAAATGAAACACTCCCCGGGGATTATTGCCTTTTTAAAAATCAAGTCCAAGAAAGCATGAATTATAGTAAGCAAATAAAATTTTAAAGTGGTCCTTTTAATGAAGCTTGATGTATAGGTCAGATTTTCATAATTGTCAAATAACTGAATTTATATTGAAAGGGGTTCATGGAAGTCACTCAGTCATTTGCTGCAGCAGGAAACATACTGGCCAGTACCAGTAATCAAAGGCTTGAGAGAGTACCCACTTGGAAATACTCCTCTGCTTTTTCATGTAAAGAGCCATGCTTTAGTCAGCCAGTGAGAGCTCTGCATGGGAGTAAATAAATGCCTAACAGCACAGAACTAATTTACCACATTTTCTATTTGAACAGTTTTTAGGTGGATGGCATACATCCAAAATGACTACTCTCAAATGAATATAAGCTTTTCTAATTCTCAGGACAATAAAATATGCTGTTTGAGATTACACACACACACACACACACACACACACACACAAACACATATACAGGTATCTGCTACATTTCTGCAGTCTCATTTTCCTCAGCCTGTTACGTTTCTAGTTGTAAATCAAACCCCATCTCAGAAATGTCAAATTCAATGTGTAGGAAAAAAAAAATTACAGGAAACCCAGTTCTTCTGGTTTTCTCAGTTCCGTATACCTCAGTGTCCTGGTTTATCAGCCCAGATTAATCATAGAGGATTCCTGGGACTTCGTTGCCCAGCAGGGCCCCTGAGAGGCACTGCCTTAAAAACCTATTGTGAAGAAATATCCTAGTGTCAAAATGTCCTGCCTTGCTGAAAAACTAATCATGTTGAAAGCAAGAATGTTGAAGCACATCCAACTTTCTAAGTCTTTAACTTGCAGAAAGTTGAAAACAATAAAATATTTAAAGCATGGAAAGTTCCTTGAAGTAGATAGACTTCAGGACACTGTGACTTTTACAACCTCACTATAGAAATAGAAAAGGCAACTTAACACTGTCGTAGTGGGTAGTGGGTCAGAATGTATTGCTTATCCAAGACAAGAGAACTGTATTACCTTGGAAGTAACTCACTTTACTTCTGATTTAATGCTGGAGATAAAACACCGAATACTTGATGAAATCAAAAGGATAGCTCAAGAAATTAATTAAGAGCCCTGAGTGCCGAGTACAAGGAAATAGAAGATGTGTCTGGGAAAATGGCTCAGCAATAAAAACACCTGCCATACTGGCTTGATAAGATAATTTCAATCCCCTGAACCCATGTAAAGATGAAAAGAAAGATTCAGTTCTACAAAGTTCTGTCCTATCTCCATACATGAGTCAAGGCACACTTGTGCGTATGATTACACACACATACATAAATGATGATGATGATGGGTATAATGTGAAAAAATTCAATACCAGCATTTTTTATATTAATTACAGTTTATTTACTTTGTATCCCAGCTGTAGCCCCCTCTCTCATTCCCTGCCAATCCCTCCTTCCCTCCATATCCTCCATGCCCCTCTCTAAGTCCACTGATAGGGAAGGTCTTCTTCCATCTGACCCTAGCTTATCAGGTCTCACCAGGACTGGCTGCAGTGTCCTCCTCTGTGGCCTAGCTAGGCTGCTCCAGCCACGGGGGCTGGAGAGGTCAAAGAGCTAGCCACAGAGTTCATGTCAGAGACATGCCCGAGACAGTCCCTGTTCCCCTTACTAGGGAATCTTGGATACTGACCTGCCACAGGCTCCATCTGAGCAGGGGTTCTAGGTTATATCCATGCATGGTCCTTGTATACCAGCATTTTTTAAATTAGCATTTCATGATGCATATTCATTCCACTATTCCTCCTAATTCTATCTTTGTATTTTAAGTTATTGTCTTTCAAATATACTTTAAACATTAATTTTTTTGGTGATTTACTTAGTCTGTTATCAAATAAATATTAGTTTGTTTTCCTTTGTATGAATATGTGTGTGTGTGCATGAGTTTATGTGTGCCTGGGAATGCCCACCAAGGTCAGTGGAAATTGCATTCCTTTGAACTGGAATTACAGGTATTTGTGAGTTGTCTTATGTGACTGATGGAAAGTGAATCTGTTAAGTCTACCACTACAATATGTGTTCTAGTGTGGTTTTATTGTTTTGGTTTTCTGAGGCAGGTTTTCCTGTGCAACCTTGGCTCTCTTGGACTTGCGTTGTAGAGCAGGCTAGATATAATTGAGATATTCACCTGCCTCTGCCTCCCTAGGATCAAAGTGCTTTAAACTTTTTTTTATTTTTTTATTAATTACACTTTATTCATTTTGTATCCCCCCATAAACGCCTCCTTCCTCCCCTCCTAATCTTACCTCCCCTCCTGCTTCTTCACGAATGCCCCTCCCCAAGTCCACTGATAGGGGAGGTCCTCCTTTCCTTACTTCTGATTTTAGTCTGTCAAATCTCATCAGGAGTGGCTGCATTGTCATTTTTGTGGCCTGGTAAGGCTGCTCTCCCCTCAGGGGGAGGTGATCAAAGAGCAGGGCAATCAGTTTATGTCAGAGACAGCCCCTCTTCCCATTACTATGGAACCCACTTGGACACTGAACTGCCCTGGGCTACATCTGTACAGGGGTTCTAGGTTATCTCCATGCATGGTACTTGGTTGGAGTATGAGTTTCTGGAAAGATCCCTGTGTTCAGATTTTCTGGTTCTGTTGCTCTCCTTGTGGAGTTCCTGTCCTCTCCAGATCTTACTATTATCCACTTCTTACATAAAATTCCATTCACTCTGCCCAACAGTTGGCCATAAGTCTCAGCATCTGCTTTGATAGTCTGCAGGGCAGAGGCTTTCAGAGGCACTCTGTGGCAGGTTTCTAGTTTGTTTCCTGTTTTCTTCTTCTGAAGTCCATCCTCTTTGCCTTTCCGGATGGGGATTGAGCATTTTAGTCAGGGTCCTCTCTCTTGATTAGTTTCTTTAGACGTACAGATTTTAGTTAGGTTTATCCTATAGTACATGTCTATATGAGTGAGTATATACCATGTGTGTCTTTCTGCTTCTGGGACAGCTCACTCAGGATGATCCTTTCCAGATCCCACCATTTACCTGCAAATTTCATGATTTCCTTATTTTTCATTGCTGAGTAATAGTCCATTGTGTAGATGTACCACAATTTCTTCATCATTTCTTCAGTTGAGGAGCATCTGGGCTGTTTCCAGCTTCTGGCTATTACAAATAAAGCTGCTACAAACGTAGTTGAGCAAATGTCCTTATTGTGTACCAGAGTGTCTTTGGGATATATGCCTAGGAGTGGTATGGCATTTTTAACAATGTCATTTGTTTCTATTATTTTGTAGTTCTACTTTATCCCCTTTCCTTTTTGTGACTTAGCAAACAGCTCTTAGGTTATCATATAATTTTTTTCCCGGAGTAGCAGCCAGATATGATAAGACATCAGCACCTGTGACGGACTTCCATAAAGGGAGTCTGGAGCTTTGTCTGTAAGGAGGCATCAGGGCATCCCAGCAGATGCCAGTGACTAGTAGTGATCTATGGGGTGGGTACAATAGACCAACCCCCCGTTCTGCCCCAGGACGCTGGGCTGCAAATTTTAGAGACGTTTTCACTAAGCAGTGGGTGTCAGAGCCCAAACTGTCAGACTGTAGAGACTGTCCTGGAGGCTGCTCTGTGCTCTCTATATGCTGCTACTGCAAACAAATGAAAACTTTGAGGGTGAAGAGGTGGTTCTGTCCTAGAGAAAAGATACTATCTGGGAAGTGACAGTTCTAGGCACAGTGAGAGGAAGACTGACATTGCTGGGCAGCTGGACCTCCTCCTGCACCAGGTGCTCTATCTTTGTGTATGTTCTTTGGAACGTCCCTACACATTCTTTTTCTTTCTACCTTTTACAGTTTTTAAATATGTTTTCATTAAAATGTAATTTCAAAACTTTTCCTCCTCACTTTCCTCCCAACACCATTCTCTAGCCCCCTCCCTCATTCCATGTCCATTCACTGCTATTGTCTAATAGGATTTTATTCCATCTTTATTAGTATTCCTACATTATTTTTATATGTGTGTTCATGTGTGTGTGTGTGTGTGTGTGTGTGTGTATGCATGTCTAGGTCCAAATATGTAAACACAACCTGGCGAGTCCATTTTTGTGTTTTGTCTGTATGTGGTTTCAAGTTGACTGCTTTTGTTATAGACAATCAAATAGGAGCTAAGATTTAAAGTGCAGCTAGGAATTATGCTGGTCTAGCAAAGTGGCAACAGTAGATTCTTTTCTAAACGTCCCTCCTGTTAAGTGGGCTTTATGTCCAATTAGACCCTGTTGGTTACCTCCAACATGTAAATTCTAACTTCTTCTGGCTATTACAAATAAAGTTGCTACTAACATGGTTGAGCAAATTTCCTTTTTGGGTACTTGAGCCTCTTTTGGATATATGCCCAGGAGTGGTATGGCTGGATCTTATCAGAAGATGGAAAGATCTCCCATTCTCATGGCCTGGCAGGATTAACATAGTAAAAATGGTCATCTTACCAAAAGCAATCTACAGATTCAATGAAATTCCCATCAAATTACCAATACAATTCTTTACAGACCTGGAAAGAAAAATTCTCAACTTCATATGGAATAACAACAACCCAGAATTGCTAAAACAATTCTTTACAATAAAAGATCTTCTGGAGGTATTGCCATCCCTGATCTTAAGTTGTACTATAGAGCAACAGTTTTAAAAACTGCATGGTACTGGCATAGAAACAGAATGGTGGATCAATGGAACCTAACAGAGGACCCAGAAATAAACCCACACACTTATGGACACCTATTATTTGACAAAGGCGCCAAAACCATACAATGGAAAAAAGATAGCATCTTCAACAAATGGTGCTGGTCCAACTGGATGTCTACATGTAGAAAAATGAAAATAGATCCATACTTATTACCCTGCACAAAACTGAAGTCCGAGTGGATCAAAGACCTCAACATAAAACCAGACACATTAAATCGGCTTGAAATAAAAGTGGGGAATACCCTAGAACTCATTGGTACAGGGGAAAACTTCCTGAACAGAACTCCAACAGCACAGGCTCTAAGAGCAACAATCAATAAATGGGACCTCATGAAACTGAAAAGCTTCTGCAAAGCAAAGGACACCGTCATCAAAACAAAGCGACCTCCTACAGATTGGGAAAGAATCTTCACCAACCATTTATCTTACAGAGGACTCATATCCAGTATATATAAAGAACTAAAGAAGCTGAAAAGCAGCAAACCAAGTAACCCACTTAAAAAATGGGGAACTGAGCTAAACAGAGAATTCTCTGTAGAGGAATACCGAATGGCAGAGAAGCACTTAAAGAAATGCTCAACCTCACTAGCCATTAGGGAAATGCAAATCAAAACAACCCTGAGATTTCACCTTACACCCATGAGAATGGCCAAGATCAAAAACTCAAGCGACAACACATGCTGGAGAGGTTGTGGAGAAAGAGGAACCCTTCTCCACTGCTGGTGGGAATGTAAACTGGTACAACCACTCTGGAAATCAATCTGGCATTTTCTCAGACAACTAGGAATAGTGCTTCCCCAAGATCCAGCCATACCACTCCTAGGCATATATCCAAAAGATGCTCAAGCACACAAAAAGGAAATTTGCTCAACCATGTTTGTAGCAGCTTTATTTGTAATAGCCAGAAGCTGGAAACAACCCAGATGCCCCTCAACTGAAGAATGGATGCAGAAAATGTGGTACATCTACACAATGGAATATTACTCAGCAATGAAAAATAAGGAAATCATGAAATTTACAGGTAAATGGTGGGATCTGGAAAGGATCATCCTGAGTGAGTTATCCCAGAAGCAAAAAGACACACATGGTATATACTCACTCATATAGACATACAACATCGGAGAAACCCACTAAAACCTGTGCATCTAAAGAAACTAAGCAAGAGAGAGGACCCTAACTAAAATGTCCAATCCCCATCCGGAAAGGCAAAGAGGATGGACATCAGAAGAAGAAGAAAACAGGAAATAACCTAGGAACCTACCACAGCGGGCCTCTGAAAGCCTCTGCCCTACAGACTATCAAAGCAGATGCTAAGCCTGATGGGCAAGTGTAGGGCAGAGTGAATGGAATTTCATGTAAGAACTGGGAAATAGTAAGAGCTGGAGAGGACAGGGTCTCCACAAGGAGAGCAACAGAACAAGAAAATTTGAACACAGGGAACTTCCCAGAGACTCATACTCCAACCAAGGACTATTCATAGAGATAACCCAGAACCCCTGCACAGATGTAGCCCAGGGCAGTTCAGAGTCCAATTGGGTTACATAGTAATGTGAAGAGGGACTGCCTCTGACATAATCTGATTGGCCTGCTCTTTGATCACCTCCCTCTGGGGGGGAGCAGCCTTACCAGGCCATAGTAGAGGACAATGCAGCCACTTTTGATGTGAACTGATGGACTAAGATCAGAAAAGAGAGGAGAACCTCCCCTATCAGTGGACTTGGGGAGTGCCATGCATGCAGAGGGAGGAGGGAGGGTGGGATTGGGAGGGGAGGGAGGGGCTTATGGGGGGATGCAGAATGAATAAAGTGTAATTGATGAAAAATTTTTAAAAAAAGGGGAAAAAATAATTTAAGAACCTTAAATGACTTTCAAAAGTGGAGGAAAACATGGAGTTAGTCAATTTACATGGAGCACGTCTTGCCCCTGGGGGCAATGGTCCCCTGAACCTACTCAGACCTCGGACACCACCACTGCTAGTTCTAGAACTGATGCAGGATGTTCCAACGAGGGGGTTAAGGCTTCTCATAATATTTCCTATAAGCCCACACCTGTTTGTTTATATCCCCCATTTTTATTCATTATTAGCCAGATAGAGCCAAGTAATTGTGGTAATGATACTTGCTTTTTTGCCCAATGCTGCAATGCTAGTAAATTTACTAGCTGGTTACTCGCGTGCCTCGCTGGGTGCCTGTGCCCGTTGATGCCCCTCACGCTATGACTCTCTTCAGACAGAAAAGGGATCTTAGAATTACAGCTGCCATTGTTACTGCCATCTCATTGGCGGCTGTTGGAGCTACCACCACGGCCTTAGCCATGAGTCATACTGGGCAGACTGCTCAGACCCTGAACAATCTTTTAGCCAATGTAGCTCATGCCTTAGATGTACAAAAAGGAATTAATGCTCAACTAAAAGGAGGTTTGATGGTGTTCAATCAGAGGATTGACCTCGTGCAGGAGCAAATTGATACCCTATGGCAAATCGCTCAACTTGGCTGTCAATGAAAGTATGCTGGACTTTGAGTCACTAGCATACAACATGAGAATTTTCCCTGTGCTGCAAATCTGTCTAAACAATTGTCTAGCTGTATTTTAGGTAATTGGACTGGAGAATTCGATACTACGATGGAGCAGCTGAGAGTGGCCATTGTCATGGTCAATTCTACCAGAGTGGACGCAGGACTAGCCACAAGATTATCATCATGGATTGCTGCAGCCATGAATCATCTGAAGGAATGGGCGGGCATGGGAGCGTTAGCAGTCCTTCTGGTGTTGGTCACCTTGGTTTGCCTGTGGTATATATGCAAGATTAGAGTCTCACAACAGTGTAATGCAGCCATGACCATTCAGGCCTTTACAGCCATTGAAGCAGGACAGTCTCCCCAAGCATGGTTGGCTACCATAAAAAGCCAAAATGATACGCTCAGGATGTGAGGCTAAGCACTGCACTCAGGGTCAGCTGCTTTTGACCCAGA
This sequence comes from Meriones unguiculatus, assembly GCF_030254825.1. Lineage (NCBI taxonomy): Eukaryota > Metazoa > Chordata > Mammalia > Rodentia > Muridae > Meriones > Meriones unguiculatus. The sequence goes on from NC_083363.1 coordinate 52,488,676, forward strand.
GAAGAGCATGTCTGATTGCATGCGGGTTGATGCCCGCCTCTGAGAAAAAGGTATTGGACGGGTCTGATGCTCTTTGGGTGGATGACACCTAAATGAACATCGGTACAAAGTCCCAATTTATTTCTAATATCAGAGATCAGACCTCTACTCTTGCCTGATGCGTCTAAAACAAAAAGGGGGAACTGTAGAGAGCTGCGTAATGCCGCGCCTGAAAGATGGAGCTGGTTTCTGCCTTCCACCTTCCCGATGGTGAGTGCTCTCTGTCAGGAACAACTCCACATTTGGCTAAGGCCGAGGATCTGGCCTGCTTCCATGTATGTGGACCTATCTGCATTGCCCACATGGCACGCTGGGGTTGGCTACCCAGAGGCTATTTAAGCTGTGGGCTGGCTTTCCCCAGAGTCAGATGATTGTTCAAGGTTCCTGAATAAACTGCATTGAAAAAAAAAAATCTAACTTTTCACCTTAAAGGATATGTTTTTGTGCTGGTAATTGTTGTTCATAGATATCACAGCAGGGTAAGAGTATTCATTGCTTTCTTCTCTACACAATTCACATATTACCTTCTGGTACCATGGAAACTAGACAGCAGGAAGGAGGCTTTCAGGTTAGATCTGTCAAGCAATGCCCTGTAGATTGTGTGTGCAGTGAATTCAGCCGTAGTGCCTTATTTCCTCTTAAATGCAGCTATGGGCAACATCCTTAGTTTTTATTGTTTTGGGAGAGAGTCCCGACCAACCATCCTAGAGGCAAACATTCATGACTAGTACAGGGGTTTTTGTTAGTCTATGGAAATTGTGCAAAGTAGTATCAGCCTTATAGGGATAATTTCCTTTAAGATATATATATATATCTTAAAATTATATATATATACATATATAATTTTAGTTAGATGTAAAATAAGAAGTTACCTTAATGCTTTATCAAGCAATTTTGATGTTACTTTCCACTCTTCCCTCCTTCTCCTTCCACATTAACCTCTCTCCTCCCTTTACAGATGGATAACCAGTCCCCATTTTTTCTGTTTCCCACTTTATCACCTGTATTCTGCTATTCTCCTCTGAACCTACTCTTATGTTTACTTTATACTTTCCTAATTTGTACAGTTACATTCGATGATATAAACTGAAATCTGAAACTATGCAGAAGAATGTAATTAAACCTTTATCTATCACCCTAAGTAAAAATAAGTTCTAAGTATATTAAAAACCTCAACTTTAAATCTGAAACGCTAAAACTACTATAAGAAAATGTAGGAAGTATTGTGCAAATTAGAAGTATATTAAAATACTTTCTTAAAAGTCTCCATTTGCACAGTACTTAATTGACAAATGTGATCCCATAAAACTGAAAGGCCTTTGTACAACTAGACAACAAGCCAGTTAAGAAGAAACATACAGAATGGAAAAGAATTCTTGCCAGCTATACATCTGACAGTGGAAGGATTAGTATCCAGAATATAAAAAGAACTTTTTATTTTCAAATCTCCTTATTACTTTAACTTTTTAAATTTACCTTTAACTTTTTAAAATTTTTATTTATTATTTATTACAGTTTACTCACTTTGTATTGAGGCTGTGGCCCCCTCACTTGTCCCCAATCCCACTCTCCCTCCCTCCTCTCCCTTTATGCCCTTCCCCTAATCCATTGATAGAGGAGGACCTCCTCTCTTTCCATCTGACCCTAGCCTATCAGGTCTCATCAGGACTGGCTACACTGTCTTCCTCTGTTGCCTAGCAAGCCTGCACCCCAGAGGGAAATGATCAGAGAGCCTGCCACTGAGTTCATACCAGAGACAGCCCCTGCTCCTCTTACTAGGGAACCCACTTGGAGACTGAATCTATATGTGCTACATCTGAGCAGGGGTTTTAAGTCCTCTAGATTCATGGTCCTTGATTTGGGTATCAGTGTCTGCAGGGCCCCAAGGGCCCAGTTTTGGAAGACAAGTCATGAAAACAAGTGATCAATTAAAAAAAAAAAAAAACTGCTGAGAATCTAAATAGGTTTCTCAGTTGTAAAAATTTAAATGTCTAAGAAATACCTCAGAAAGTTTTCATCATCCTTTAGCAACTGGGGACATGCAAATATAAAAACATTTAAGAATTAATTTCAACCTAGTCAAAATCGGTAAGATCAACAACATTACTGAGTACAAATCTGGGAAGGTTATCTGGGAACCCTCATTCACTGTTGGCAGAATGCAAGTTGGTACAGCCACTCTGGAAACCAGTATGTACCATAGCCAAGAAACTAACTGTAAATAAAGTATGTGACCATGTATAAGGCCTCTCAGACTGTACGCAAAGGACTTGCCTCCTACCCAGAGGCAGTTGCTCCTTCCTGTTCATCGTTGCTCTATTCATAAAAGCTATGGAATGAAAATAACGTAAATGTCTTTCAATATATGAATGGATAACAAAAACGTGACACATACATATTATATATTGTTCAGCAGTAAAGAAAAATGTGACCACGGAAATTGTAATTAAAAGGCTAGCACTCGAAAAATGTTAAAATGAGCGAGGTCACCTAAACCCAGAAAGACATGTCATGTGTTCTCTCTCATCTGGGCTTCCCTTTCTCTCTTCCTTCTCTCCTTCCTTATTTCCTTCCTTCCTTCCTGTTTTTTTTTTTTTTTTTTTTTTTTTGAGGCAGGATTTCATGAAGAAGCCAAAACTAACCTGGAAATGGCTGTGTATCTCTGACATCACAATTCTTTCTGTGTTTGTTGAGTACCAGAATCGCAGACTTCTATATCCATATCCAATAAAGTTATCGTTATTTGTACTGTTTCATCTCATAAAAGCAAGATAAATAAAAACCAGTTTTTCTGAGTATTTTTAGACTATGTCTATGCATATATTGCTAATTATTTTTATCAAAATAAATGTTTTAAAAATCAGTTTTTCTTGCATTTCAAAGAAATAACTATGGAAATACATAATAATACACATAGAATTAAGTGTGCATTTTGTTATACTTAGGTGTTATGTAACCTTGGATATACATCTGTGCTCATTACAAATACTAGCATCATCTACCGTGTTTGAGAAAAGAATCCCGTATGGACTCTTTCTGATGTAAAATCTGTTGAAACCATTATGATTGCCTTTTTATCGGACTGTGTAACTTTCATCTTTTAATAAAACTGGCTGAGTTTAAACGGTTGGCTGACTGTGTAACCATAACTTGAAATAATTTGTTTTCTTTGAATCATTGGACACGAAAAGCCATTAAATAATTTTCCACATCTGCTGTCTTGAACAAACTTGATCACGAAAGCTCCAATTTACTTTAAGATTTTCATCACATTAATTCATTTGCTTTCCAGATCATTTAAACAGCTTTTTATTCAAATATTTAAACCCTTGCAAACAACACTGATGTCAGCAGTGATCCCAGGAGATACAGCTCATATTCTCTCTCAATTATTCCACTTGATTCTCCTTATCTGGAACTTGGCAAAATCCCAGTCATTTGGTTGTTTTTTGTTTCGTTTGTTTTTACTTTTTATTAAAAAAGATTTGAGTTTCATACAATATATTCTGATTACAGCTTTTCCTACCTGTACTCCTCCCATCTGTATCCACTCCCTATCTGAATCTCTCATTAGAAAACAAACAGACATCTAACGGATAATAGTAAAATAAAATACGATAAACTAAAATAAGGTTTAAAGGGCAAATATATGGAATAGGAGAAAACAAACTCTCCCTAGAGAGAGACCCTAGGGAAAGGCACAATGCACAGATATAGTGCAAAGATGCACTTGTTCTCACATTCAGGAACCCGATTATAAACACAAAAACAGACGCCATAATATACAGGAAGCCCGTAGGTAAAAATATAGTGAAGTAAAATTTTTAAAAAGTTAAGTAAAAAAAACCCAAACAACAAACAAACAAAACTTAATCCAAACCAAACCAAACCAAACCAAACCCTGATATGACAGTATGGGACAAGGAACCTCCAAAGATGCACTAGGTGCTTTCTCTGTTAGCCATCCACTTCTGGGAAGACAGAAAACCCTTTAGAATAGTTTGCTTTCCAAGATGTTCCCTTGGAAAAAGCAAATTTTACACTTTTAAGTGGTTATCAATCGGAGATCCCTTTGGGGTTAGATATTGGGCATGAGTCTACGTCTGCCTTCAGCTCTACAGCCCCAGAGAGGGTTGATGTGTGCAGGACCTGTGCAGACCACCTCAGTCCCTAAGGACACCTATGGCTCTTACACTTCTGCAAGGTTCCCTGAAGCCTGAGGGGACAGACAAGTTTCTTACATTGGATAGTAGTATCTCTTGGTCCTTGGCAGTCTATTCTTAAATTCTTGGTCACCCAGCCAGCATCCAGTATGAGCACCATCTCATAGAGAATCCTTAAAGAAACTGATTATTGGTTGGTTATTCCCACAAGTTCTTTTCCACCGTTACATTAGTATATTTTGCAGACAGCACACTATTGTAAATTTTAAGGTTTATAGTTAGATTAGTGTTCATGCATCTCCTTCAATAGCACACAGAGTAACTTACCATACCCACAATACTTGCCAGGAGGGTGAAGGATCTTATCAGGCACCATTTCCAGTTCTCCGTTTTACTATTATTTTTATTAATTATAATTTATTCACTTTATATCCTGACTATAGCCCCCTCCCTCATCTCCTCCAATTCTCACCTTCCCTCTTTTCCTTCTATATCCCTCACCTAGTCTACTGAAAGGGGATGTTCTCCCCCCACACTATCTGACTCTAGCCTATCAGGTCTCATCAGGACTATCTGGATCCTCTTTCTCTGTGGCCTATTAAGGCCACCTCACCAGAGGAAGATAATCAAAGAGCAGGCAACTAGGTTCATGCCTGTGACTGCCCTTGCTCCCCTTACTAGGAAACTCACTTGGAGACTGAGCTGCCTATGGGTTACATCTGAACAGGGGGTATAGGTCCTCTCCATGTATGGTCCTTGGTTCATTCATCAGTCTCTGCAGGCCCCCAAAGGCCCAGATTTTTTGGCTCCTTTAGTATCCTTGTGCCTGTGGGGTTCCTGTCCCCTCCATGTCTTTCTATCTCTCCCTTCTTTCATAAGATTCCCTGCACTCTGCCCAAAGTTTGGCACTGAGACTCAGCATCTGCTTTAATATCCTGCTGGGTAGACTCTTTCAGAGGCCCTCTCTGGTAGGTTCCTGCCCTGTTCCCTGCCTTCTCCCAGTTCAGACGTCTATCTTGTTTGCCCTTCTGAATGAGGATTAAGCTTTTTTTTCCTAGGGACTTCCTAAGACCCACAGTTAATAAATGGAATCTCATGAAACTGATAAGCCTCTGTACAGCAAAGGACACTGCAAACAGAACAAAACAACAACCTACAGACTGGGAAAGGATCTTCACAAACACTCTGCTCTGTATTAAGAGCATTTTAATTTATTATTTTTTATTTATTCACTTTATATCTGATCATAGGCTAATCCTGATACAGAGGGCTAATATCTAGAACACCAAAACACCAACAACCAAGTAATCCAATTCAAAAATGGGACATAGAGCTAAACAGAGAATTCTCAAAGGAGGAATATTGAATGGCAGAGAAACACTTAAAGAAATGCTCAGTGTCCTTAGTCATCAGAGAAATGCAAATTAAAACAACCCTGAGATTCCACCTAAAACACCAATCAGAATGGCTAAGATCAAAAAATCAGGTGACAAAACATGCTGTAGAGGAGGTGGGGAAAGAGAACTCTTCCTCCATTGCTGGTGGGAATGTAACATTGTAAAACCACTTTAGAAAACAATCTGGTACTTTCTCAGAAAATTAGGAATAGTGCTTCCTCAAGATCCAGCTATACCACTCTTAGGCATATATCCAAAATATGTTCAAGTGAACAACAAGGACATTTGCTCAACTGTTCATAGTTGCTTTATTCGTAATAGCCAGAATCTGGCAACAACTTAGATGTCCCTCAGCTGAGGAATGGACACAGAAATTACAGTACATTTACACATGGAATACTACTCAGCAATTAAAAACAAGAAAAATTATTTCATATTCTTGAAGAAATTACTTTTCAATTTTAAAAATAGAATAGTTTAATTTTATTTTAATGTAATAGTAACAGTAAAGCTACAGAATTAATGTTGGTAATGTTGATCAAATTATTAGTAATCATTTACTCAGACACTTTCAAGGCAAAATTTCTTACCTAAGAACAGCATTAAAAAGTAAGATAAATTACATTTAAAAAGATAAAATTTGTGTTTTATTCATTTTTCCAAAACCTTAAATTTAATACATACACACACATATTTGTTCATAAATATTGCCTATGTAATAAATTAAGGGATGATGATTATTTATCATCTCTTTTTTCTTTTTTTCATTTTTTGTGTATGTACAATTTTGATGATGAATTTTTAAGTAAATCGTTTAAACAAGGCTGTAGAATCCTACCTTGTCTAGGTAGAAAAAAAAATCTATTTATAAAACTAGTGCACTCAGGGAGGTAGAGGCAGCTGGATCTCTGTGAGTTCGAGGCCAGCTTGGTCTACTAAGCCAGTCCAAGACAGCCAAGGCCACACAGAAAAACAAACAAATAAACAAACAAACAAAAATAACTGGTAGAGAGAACTTTTTCTATGCCCTTTGTTACACAGATGAACTTTAATCTCTCATCCTTTCAATTTATGTCAACATATCTGTATTTATATAAGATATGAATATTCCTGTTCCTGAAATAACAGCAAATTCCCAAAGAATAAAATTTTCAAGAGGGTTTAAAATAGAAAATAAATTACTAAGAAATGAAAAATGTATTTTATTGACAATTTGCTGTGATCATGTTTCTTTGTGTGTTATATATTCTTCTTTTTACTTTATTTCTTTTTTATTTAACTTTTATTAATTACACTTTATTCATTTTGTATCCCCCCATAAGCCCTTCCCTCCTCCCCTCCTGATCCCACCCTCCCTCTCCCTTCTTCATGGATGCCCCTCCCCAAGTCCACTGATAGGGGAGGTCCTCCTCTCCTTCTTTCTGATCTTAGTCTGTCAGTTCTCATCAGAAGTGGCTGCATTGTCATGTGTGTTATATATTCTTTACTTTATAAATATGCTCTTGACAGTTGCAGGGACTGCGGCTGTTGAAGATTACCAGCAGAGGTGAGATCTGTTCAGTAGCCTCCAGATGCCAATTCCCGGGTGCGGCTCTGCTTGTGGTCTCAGAGACAGCAGCCATTGAAGACTGTTCACAGAGTTGAGGTCTACCCCAAGCCCTCTAAATCTCCAGTGAGAAATTGATTAAGGATATACAAACTGTCATATTGTTTTAGCATAACAACAAACTTATGAGAAATAAAATGTGTTGAAATCTCATTTATTGTCTGATTTGAAGGAGCTGGAGTCATGCAGGTTCTTAGCCTGAGGTTGGGTAGGTAAAATCAATTCAATGTTAAGCGCTTTGCTGGCAGGAGTAAAAAAACCCAGAGAGAGGAGACAAGATTGGCAAGACAAATGACAAAGAAGTAGAAGCCCTTGAAGAGAATAAGGGATCAAAAGATGCAAGAAAGTTTCTGGAGCTAAGGGTATGTAATTGTCTTTCCTGGGGAACGTTGGTGGTTTCAGGGACAGTAACCTTGGCAGAAATTGCAGCATGTGAAGAGTCTCTTTAAATAATTTTAACTATGAATATTTGCATATCTCTGTCAATTAAACAAAAGCATTTAAATGTGTACTATACCAGTAGTGTAGTGATTTTCATATTGCCTGATACTCCAGACACTGAACTTTCCACTTGAGTCCCTAGAAATGCAGGAAGCAATAGCGGTCCCTGAGATGTTACTGCAGCTGCTCTCGCTACTGCTAACAGTGTTCAGATGAGGCTCAATGGGGCTGCAAATATCTACTATAAAACATTTGCTCTGGTATCTTAAATTCATCCAAATGTTTGAGAAGTTACCATGCTCTCTCCATGAATTCTCTATTTTCATGATAAAATACGGTGATTAGCATTGTCTGATGTGATATTGGCTAATAAACTACCAATTTTATGTGTAAGAATGGTTTGCATTTTCATATTGATTCAACAATACATAAAAATCCTCTCAGTTCATAATTGTCGTTAATAAATGTTTTATCATGTATAATCTCTGCGGGCAGGCAGCTGTCAACCAGAGTGGGTTAGGCTGGGTGTTTCCTGATGTTGAATTCACATTGTTAGAGCAACATATTCAGGAATGCTGCTGCACCCCCAGCCATCCTTCCAAAGTGAGGAGAAGAGTGGTTGTCAGTGGCATTGACCTTAGCTCTTGGCAAAATCTTCCTGGAATACAATTTTTTTTTCTAATAACTCACTGACAAGAACTAGATCCTATGACTTTTGTTAGCTTCTATGGAAAGTAAGGATTAAGAATTTATATCTTCAAAATGTACTACTGGAGATAATAAGTGAAACTTCAGTTATGGCGACTGCACTGCTGCTTGCTATTATATTAAGCAGGGTGGCTGTTCAAAAGGAGTTAATTTCCTTTGGGAGAGCAAGATGTACTTGTTTCCCAGTACATGCTCTTCTGATCTCAGAATTGACTTTTTGGGTCACTCAAGGACATGGAAAACACATTGTTATTCTCACACACAAGGCTTTTATTTTGCCTTAAGCTCAACTAGAGTTCTTTATCGTAGTCCCCTAAATCTCTGATAACATGTTTTCCATTTGCAAAAATTCAAGGTCCTTTGATAGTTCACTTAGAACTATTTTAAAACACAAAGATTTCATGTGCCAATCACTTATCTCAAGGTCATTGATCCAGTAGTCACTGAGCTAGGCTCTAAATACACATCTATTTCAGATACAATCCCTGCTCCCCTTACTAGGGAACCCACACAGAGACTGAATTGCCTATTGGCTACATCTGACCAGGACCCTGTTACCTGCTCTTTGATCATGTCCCTGGTGGGATGGGGAAGGGCTTGCCAAACCACAGAGAAAGAGGATGCAGGCAGTCCTGAGGAGACCTGCTAGTTTGGGGTCAGATGGTAAAGGAGAAGGTTTCCCCCTTTCTGAGGAATAGGGGAGGGGCATGCGGGAAGAAGGTGGGAGGGTGGGACCTGGAGGAGACAAGAGGGGAGATGCAATCAGGATGTGAAGTGAATAAATTATAAAAAAAATAATTTATTTTAAAAAGACACATCTATTTTATTCCCAGTTTATGTCTACCTAAATTTTATTGTATTACAAAAAAGGTAAAATCTTTATTAAATGAGTGCAGCAACATAGAGATAAGAGAAAAAAATATATTTGTAGAACATTGAATTTTGTTTTGTTTTGTTTTTGATTTTCCAGTCAGGGTTTCTCTGTGTAGCGTTGGCTGTTGTGGACTTGCTTTATAGTCCAAACTGGCCTCGAAGTCACACCATTCATGTGTCTTTTCCTCCTCAAGTGCTGGGATTGTAAGTGTGTGCCAGATTGTCAGGTTGAACATTGAATTTTTTTTAATTAGTAATCAAATACATTAGTCAACCTTTGAATATCATAACGAAATAACTGAGGGCATCACCAACACTGCTCCCTCCCCTTGTCTAAAGGCTTTGGTCCATGGCTGGCTGGGTTCAATGCTCTGAAACCTAAGGTAAAAGAGAATATCATGGTGGGCAGAATGGGAAATGTTGACCTTCATCCACCTATGCAGATCTCTCTGTGAGACCTGGGATCTGAAGACTTTAAAGAAGGGGGCAGACTACAGTCTGATGCTGCAGACAATTTTACTTCAATTTCATGTACTTTTTATGCATAATGCAACAGAGAAAGCAATGTTCCAAGGAAGGTTGTTTGAGTTCAGGAAAACACGACCAGAAAAAGTTAAAAAGAAAAAGAAAAAAATGAAATAGAAAATAAACCTAAGTAACCACATACTAAATATTAGCAGAGCAGCCCTTTACCAGATAAAGTTTGACACAATTTCCTGGCACATACTGTAGATTATAACTGGAAAAGCATCAAAGCAAGGCAGAAGACCATTTAAGGTACACTGAGGACAGCATTCAACATTTTTTTTTCCTGCAGATTGGGTTCCATAGCTATGTTCTGACATGGAACAAAAATAAGCATGTCTTATAGTCTGAATGTAAATGTTTGTCATAGGAGACAGAATCGTGTCTAGGAGCGATCAGGGATCAAAATACACTCAAGGTAAAAGGCCCTCTGCCTTTTCTCCTGGAGCCTCTCCAAGGCATTGCTTGCCATGTTTGTCATTGTTTTGGCCACATTCCAACAGGTAAAAACATAATCATTTCTCTAATGGTGACTGGGAAACAAAATGGGGATAAGAAAAGACCACACTGCTACCATCCCCTTCAAAGGCATGCTGCCAATGACCTACAACCTCCTGCTAGGCTACACATTTTACAATTTTTGTAACCTTGCAATAACATCAAGGGACCAAGCCTTTAAATTATATGATGAAGACTATTAGCAATAAAATATAGCTTTGCCTATGTATATCAATTAATTTCCTTCATTTTTAAGGATGCCTGTCCTGATTCTGTGTTTAGGAAGGACTTCATTACTCTTCCTTTTCTGATCCAATGAATTCTTGGAAGAACATATTAAATATTACATGTGTGTATATGTAATATACACAGATGGAAAGCAACTTGGGAATGAAAGGCTTTCTCTGGTTTATTGATTATAGCCCATTATGGAGGGATGCTAATTCAGGATAGGAATCTGGAAGCGCGACTGAAGCAGAGACTGCAGAGGAACGATGCTCATTGACATGGTTCCCAACAGGTTCAGCTCTGTTTCTGATACAGCTCTGACCTATCTGCCCAGGACCTGCCTGCTACCCACAATGGATTGGACCTTTCTAGATTCTCTAGGAACCAAGAACATGCTCCAAAGACATGCTTACAGAACAATTACTTGGCGTTACTTCCTTCCAGGTTGCGGGTTGACAACCATGATTAGCCATCACAGCCACCATTTATAATAATAATAATAATAATAATAATAATAATAATGTCCTATTCCATCAGTCCTTTTTATTTGAAAACCTGTTGTCACTTTGTGATAATGAAACTAACATCATTCAAGTATTATCTGTTTTTTATTAAACCATCTTTGGAGATAACGGGAGAAAAACAACAATAGTAATGAACTGCATTATCTAAAGCCTCACATTGATTGATTTATCTACAAAATTTCTAATTAAATATGTCACAAGGTGAGTGCTCTCTGTCACGAACAATTCCACATTTGGCTAAGGCTGAGGATCTGGCTTGCTTCCATGTATGTGGACCTATCTGCATTGCCCACGTGGCACGCCTGGGTTGGCTACCCAGAGGCTATTTAAGCTGTGGGCTGGCTTTCCCCAGGGTCAGATGATTGTTCAAGGTTCCTGAATAAACTGCATTGAAAAAAAAAAAAAAAAAAGAAAATGTTGCTTGGCTCCTGGCATGGCAGAGCAGATCTGTGATCCCAGCACTTGGGAAGGCAGATGTAGGTAGACCTCAGTGAATTGAAAGACAGTGTGGCCTACAAAGAAAGTTGAGGACAGTCAAGGCTACCCATTGAAACCCGTCTCAAAAGAACAAAAACAAAAAAATAATAAAAAAAACCCACATAATTTTTCAGACAGGTTTATCAGTCATGAAATACACAGGTATGGTACATAATGCAAAAACAGAATTTTTAAAATATAAAACAGGAATTTAATTCTTCTCTTTGATCCTAGCATGCTGTGTATTTGGTATTGCTTTAATTTTTATTGAAAATAAAGTTATTTTCATAAATTTTTTTTCTGATCATGGTTTCTCACCCCTCATTTCCTCCCATGTTCTCTTTCTTCTAACTCCATGCCTTCTTTCTCTCTTCAAATTACCAAAGGTCCAATAAAAAGGTAAACAATCAAGGATAAAACAAAACGAACAAGCAGAAATTAAGAAAAGAAAGACAAAGCAAGACCGTGGGAAATATATTCATACATACGTACACATAAAGCCTATATAAGATTGGAAACTAGAATATTCAAGCAAAAGACTGCTATGGTTTAAAAAAAAATGCCCAAACAAAGCAATATGAGACCAAAATACTCCTTTTTAGTATTGAGTTCATTTTGTTTTGCCACGGGGCCTTCCCTTAAGCATGATTTGTATACCCAGTGATATTCCCGTGAAGAAACTATTACTTTTTTCTGTTTAGTGGTTGCTAATTGGAAATAGCTTCTTAGTTCAGTATGGAAGCTTTTGTCTACTTCCCTATCTGTGTGCTGGAATTCTGTCTAGTTTGTACTGTGCAGGCCCTATACTTTCTGTCACCATCTTTGTGAGTGAATATGTACCTCAGTCCTGTTGTGTTTGGCAGCCCTTGTGGCTCTTACAATCTTTCCTGGCATTTGGACTGACTGTTTCAAGTTCTCATTCTCTGCACAGAGTCCAGTTGTGGGTCTCTGTATTAATTTCCATCTTCCGCAAGAGAAAGCTTTTCTGATGATGGGCAGGATGTAGTTAGAAGTCATTTAATTGTTATGTTCACTTAGCAGAACAGCAGGATTTGGTTTCCCCTTAGGTCCATGGTATGTGATTTTCCCTTAGTCAGTCTCTGTGAACCATTATGAGCCCGACTTAGTTGTTTCTGTGGGCCATGTTTTCCTTGTTATCCTTGACCCACAGGGCTCCTACAATCCTTCATCCTGCTCCTCAGTGGGGTTCTCTGTATCTGCTCCTATCAGCTTCTAAGGGAAGCCTCTGAAGATGATCCAGTTAGGCACTGATCTATGAGTGTAGCAGAATATTATTAGGAATCATTTCATTGACCTGAGTGGGGCTTTCTGGACCCACCATCAGTTAAATAAGGACTTGCAGACATATTAGTATTTATGAAGGCTTAGGCTTTTAGCTGGGAAGACTCTCAGCTACTCTAAATTTATCCCAGCTCTCTTGCAATGACACATAACCTCTGCGTCTTTGCTGATGTTCACATTGGTCCATCTCAGTGGTCTGTTGGTGAATCCCCCCAACTCTGATTCTTCTTCCAGACACCTTCTATCAGGCCAAGAGTCCCGCCTTCCCTTTCCTTCCTAGCTATTGGTTGTCAGCTCTTTATTAAACCAATCAGCAAGTGAGGGAGGAAGGGTATTTACAATATATGAGGCCAGTGATGTTCCATAAGAATAACAGTATCAAAATCCAGCCAATACTCAGCTATCTGCTCACACAAAATTAACATAGACACACCTCCACACAGTGTATAAAAGATTACCACAGTAGTTGACTTTTTTTTGACCAGTCAAATTTGGTGACAAATAAAGTTATATACTGTCTTCTTTTTCTGCTGCTTTGTCCATTTATTTCCCCATTGCTTTTATTTATTTACCAGTGGGGTGATACCTTCTCAAAGGCAAAACTTTCTCATTTATTTTTATTTGTAGGTGTCTGCAAAAGTGTCTAGAAAGATAAAGCACACAAATGTTTTATAAATTAATGAATGTTTTACACCTTATCTATTTTTTCTTGTTAATTATAATTGATTTTTAACTTTCTGTTTGTTATGTTACTTGGTGATTATATGTAGTTATTAATTGATTTCTCTTCTAATTTTCTTTCAAGACTCTTATTTTACTATTAGAAACCTAAAATCAATTTCAAGAAGCCATTTTATTTCATGCATAATCAGAAAAGTCCTTATGATCCTGCAAGTCATCTCCATTCTGAACTAAAATTGCATCCATATGAACACAGGATATCAAGCTCTAAATTCAAAGGTATTGTAAAATTGTTTCATGCAATAAATCTCAAAGTGAAATAAAATGCAAAAGTAGACCTTTCTATCATTCATTAACCTATAATAAATCATTGTAAAAATGAAACCAATAGCAAATTAAACTAAGTGACCTTATCATGGCTGGTCTTTTATGTAATATATAACAATCTTGAAGCCATTAACTTTTTATATCCTAAAAATAAGATGCTAAAAATAATGTTTGAGGTGAAGTGCTGTCTATTAAATACTCGTCAATTATGCAATTATCCATCTATATTTAGCTTTCAAAACCAGTAGCATTCATATATCATAAATCTCAATATATGGTGTTTTAAAGTTACAGAATTACAGATATTATATAGCTATTTATTAAAATACAGATTTTTTTCTTGATTTCAATGTATATATTCACAAGATTGGTATAAATAAAAATAACAGTTACATAACAATTGACATGTATTTAACACTGCTATAGGCTTAATTTCTAGAAATCAGACTTCTTTCTTCCAAATGGTGAGCAAAATGCACAGAACCAGTCATGTAGGGAAGCCAGTAAGCCAGTATGAAGTGTGTGTCCATGACTTACACCCCAAAGAGAGAATTAATATGAATAATATTCATAAAACAGACTGATTTGGATCAAGCTTAGTGATAAATTGGATATATTTTAAAAAACATATAAAGTGTACAATACTGCCATTTCTGTTCAATTGTATTGAAAGGGTAGTGTTTTCTCTGGTACATGGTGAGCTTCTGAAAGCATCTGGAAGGCAAGGCTTCAGGTGCATTCTTAAAACAGACCTTTATAGTTCTCACACTAGACAAAGCAAAGCCATCTGTATCCCAGGCCACACATGCCTGTCAGGCTCTGATTCCAGATGCTAAGCTCTACTTGGCCCTCTGTCATGCATTTTCCAGGAGGTACAGATTGCTCCACATGCATGTTTAGGCTCAAAGTATAAGTCACCAAACTAAGAATCATAAAATGGAACTTGTTTAGAAATATTTCAGCTCCTTCTTTTACATATAAATGTCTATGGCTACATTTTTTTTTTACTTACTTTTTAATCCCCTTTATTTGTTGGGACTGTGTTGTAACTAAATAATTTCTCCCTTCCCTTTCCTTCCTCCAGACCCTCCCATATCCAATGTTTGCTCTCTTTCAAATTCATAACTTCCTTTTTCACCAATATATATTGACATATTTTGTTACATTAATTATATATTATAATCAATTCTATATATAATTAAATGTGACAATATAATTAATAAATTATAATTATTAATAATGTGATTAAAATAATAAATACGTAAATTCATCCTGCCTTGTCTGTATAATGTTATTTGTATGTACATGTTTTCAGGCATTTAGCATTGGAAAATCAAAGTATGCTCTTCCCAGAGAAAAACTTTTTGTCTACTTCTAATGGGTGTTTACCATTCAAATTTGCTTTCCTATTGTTGTCCAGAGTAGCCCTTGTTCTAGATAAAAATTTCTCTACAAATATTTTATCAAGTTACATTAGTATCTTCAATGTACTTAGCTTAATATTTGTAATAAAATAAGAAAATCTTTAATTTCCTTACAAAATAGTGGTTTTCCAGACTGTGGACTGTTCTAAATTACCTACCTCCATCAGGATTCTTTATATTTTTCTTTATAATTCTTGAAAATATATAATAAAACATTAGTCATTTCAAGTAAAGATAATATTTTTAATATAAAGAGAAAATGTGTAAAATGTTCTGTTTTTGTATGATAAATCATAAATAAGGCTTTATAATGTACATGATGAGTTTGTTTAAGATTATATTTCATATGCAAACACTGGCTTTCTATTTAAGTTTAATAAGGGAATAAGAAACAAGTGATTTAAAGAAAAGAATGTTCTTACTATTCTTGTATGATAAATGAAAATTTAAGATTTTATAATGATATGAGTTTGCTTAAGATTACATTCAATATGTAAACACTGGCTTTCTGTAATAAGTGAATAAAATGCATGGTTTAAATTTATAATAATTACAAGTGTTAGAGCCACTAATATTTTCTGACATATTCTTGTGTCCAATAATTTAGAATATGTCATTCCAATGAAAACAAGTGTGATGTTACTGTCGAATGACATTTGTGCTCTCTATGAATGTATTTTCAGAGTGTAACACTTAGCTTGACACATTAAAAGTGCACAACAGTGGCTGGCTCTTTGATCACCTCCCCCTGAAGGGGGAGCATCCTTACCAGACTACAGAGGAAGACAATGCAGCCAGTCCTGATGAGACCTAATCGGCTAGGGTCAGTAGGAAGGAGAGGAGGAACTTCCCTATCAATGGACTTGGGGAGGAGCTGGACTTCCCCATCAATGGACTTGGGAGATGAGGGAGGGAGGGTGCAATTGGGAGGGGATGAGAGAGGGAGCAACAGCTGGATACAAAGTGAATAAATGGCAATTAATATGAAAAAATAAAAATTAAATTAAAAAACAAATAATAAAGGGAGGATGCAACATCTGATTTGAAATAACTTACATATTTAATATTTTGTATTACTTCTCACGGTTCTAGGTAGTTTGTTTGTATTTTTAAAAAGTATAATGTATTTGATATAATTACCATAAAACTCTGAGCTGATTTTAATATATGCATGATTTTCCTAGGTCTTAGTTTTATGGTGTTCAACTTTGCACACTCATCCTTTGTAAATAGACACATGTCTACTCATTAAGCACTGCTTTAGGTATAATGGAATAATAGGAATGTTATTTCACTAAACAGATAATAGAAACTGGAACATGATATCTTGAAATAAAGCAAAATTGTGATTAAAGAAAAAAGTACACAACAGTAATTCAGAAAATAATATACATTAATATTATACAATATAGAATGTTCAAAATATATCAATAAGGGAAACCTCAAAAAATAATGAAATGCACCATATTTTCTTTTTGGTTATGTAATCTGTGAGGTTTTAAATACTCTATGGAGTTAGAAAATATTCTGAAATGTACACAAGTATTTTAATTGCCCACAGGATTTTCAAAATCAAAATCAATGATGCTTTCAGTGGAGCTTGGCTAATGATGTCAACTGTTTAAGGACAGTGCATTGGAAGACAAATGTTAATTGGAGACAAAAGACCAAGAAACACAAACAAATAATCACACTCCACACTGCACACAGTCAGAAGACTTAGTTTCAGAAACAGGATTAATTTTTGTTTGACATTTAAAGTGGAAGCTCAGAGTTGCAAAATTCTCAAAGAAGCAAATGTATAGGTTTAACAAATGATACAGGCAACAACACAGTTGAAACAATAGTATCAG
This sequence comes from Meriones unguiculatus, assembly GCF_030254825.1. Classification (NCBI taxonomy): domain Eukaryota; kingdom Metazoa; phylum Chordata; class Mammalia; order Rodentia; family Muridae; genus Meriones; species Meriones unguiculatus. The sequence continues at coordinate 52,505,742 of NC_083363.1, forward strand.
AGATACAAAAAGATGGTAAATAGAAAGCATTTGAACTATCCCTTCCCTTACTATGATACATGATTTTGATCTTGAGCTTTAGAAATTAAGCTTATGTTTAATCTTCTTATTTTAAGTAGAGCTCATTAATCTATGAGTCAAGAAATTCAGAGAAGAAGAAAGTGTCTGTGAATGCCCCCAGTGGGCCACGCTGAAAAGTGACTGTCTCATGTTGTAAAAAAAAAAACTGCTAACACTAGAATGAAATACATGGATTTCACTAACACTGATTTATACTTATACTCTAAATTAATTAATTGGTATCTAGGTTTTTTTTCCTTTTCTTTTCTTTTTTTTTCTGTCTTGAAAGACATTTTTTTTTTATTTTTTTTAACTTTTATTAATTACACTTTATTCACTTTGTATCCCGCATAAGCCCCTCCCTCCTCCCTTCCTATTCCCACCCTCCCTCCCCCTTCTTCATGCATGCCCCTCCCCAAGTCCACTGATAGGGGAGGTCTTCCTCTCCTTCCTTTTGATCTTAGTCTATCAGATCTCATCAAGAGTGGCTGCATTGTCATCTTCTGTGACCTGGTAAGGCCCTCAGGGGGAGGTGATCAAAGAGCAGCCCAGTCAGATTATGACAGAGGCAGTCCCTGATCCCATTAATGTGGAACCCACTTGGACACTGAACTGCCATGGGCTACATCTGTGCAGGGGTTCTAGGTTATCTCCATTCCTGGTACTTGGTTGGAGTATGAGTCTCTGGAAAGACTCCTGTGTACAAATTTTCTGGTTCTGTTGTTCTCCTTGTGGAGCTCCTGTCCTCTCCAGATCTTACTATTTCCCACTTCTTTCATAAGATTCCCTACATTCTGCCCAACATTTGGCCATAATTCTCAGCATCTGCTTTGATAGCCTGCAGGACAGAGCCTTTCAGAGGCCCTCTGTGGCAGGTTCCTTACTTGTTTCCTGTTTTCTTTTTCTGATGTCCATCCTCTTTGCCTTTCGGGATGGGGATTGAGCATTTTAGTGAGGGTCCTCTCTCTTGTTTAGTTTCTTTAGATGTACAGATTTTAGTAAGTTTATCCTATATTATATGTCTATATGAGTGAGTATATACTGTGTGTGTCTTTCTGCATCTGGGACAGCTCACTCAGGATGATCCTTTCCAGTTCCTACCATTTACCTGCAAATTTTAAGGTTTCCTTATTTTTCATTGATGAGTAATACTCCATTGTGTAGATGTACCACAATTTCTGCACAGAGAATTCTCTGTAGAGGAATATCGAATGGCAGAGAAACACTTGAAGAAATGTTCAATGTCATTAGCCATTAGGGAAAAGCAAATCAAAACGACCCTGAGATTTCACCTTACACCCATCAGAATAGCCAAGATGAAAAACTGAAGTAACAACACATGCTGGAGAGGTTGTGGAGAAAGGAGAACTGTTGGTGGGAATGTAAACTTGTACAACCACTCTGGAAATCAATCTGGCACTTTCTCAGACAACTAGGAATAGCGCTTCTTCAAGATTCAGCCATACCACTCCTAGGCATATATCTAAAAGAGGCTCAAGGACACACAATAAGAACATTTGCTCAACCATGTTTGTAGCAGCTTTATTTGTAATAGCCAGTAGCTGGAAGCATCCCAGATGCCCCTCAACTGAAGAATGGATGCAGAAATTTTTCTTTTCTAAAACAGTATCATTTGAAAATATTTTCTATTATCTACATCAAGATAATAAAGTTACATTCTTTTAGATATATGAATATATAAATTTATATGAAGGATTTCAACTATACAACTATTAATTTCTTATAATATTTTTGTTTTAATTATAAACTACTTCTCTTTATTGGTCCCTTGTTGTTGATGATAATTATATTTCCTTTTATTTAAATAAGATCAATACTTACAGTACTGTATATACATCATATTTGTTGTATAGCAGAGCTTGTCTTTCAGAAAGCCACAATTCTCAAAAGATGGATATTAGGATATTTGTTTAATGTAGCATTTTAAACAAACCTAAAAATGATTAATGATGGTGGTATTAATATCTGAAAAATAAGTAAATGATACAAATGAGAATTATAAGAATTATAATTCATCGTACACCGTTTGAGCATATTTATTATTCTTGGAATAGAGGATGGAAAATTCCATTGCTTTAAATATTTAAAGGTTCCTGAATAAATAATAGGCTATAGGGAACTGTGGCCTATATTTGTATGTTAAGAGAAAAGAAAACTCAAGGAGCTCATCTTTTCACATCTCTCCTTGATTTAAATGATGGCCAAATAATTCCAGTGAGTGAAACAAATCCCAGGTTATAAAAAAGACATTAAATTTTTTGATGCCTCCAGGAGCAGTTAATCAACAGGAGACGTTTTATAATTAATAGACCCCTAAAAGAGTAAGCCAAGCTCTCTAAAGTGCCTGTCTTAAATTATAACTATGCATAAGGGAGATTTGATTGAATTTTATGGTATCTCTAGACTGATACCATGAACATTCCAAGAAAAAATGCTTGATAAATATACCATTCCAATAGAAAAATGAAGAAAATATCCAACAAAAGAATAAAATGCTTTCTCTATATAAACTTTAATTCTTCATTTTTTTAATACCTTCAATTCTAATTTTAATAAGAACCTTACAATTAAAATATCTGCACAGAGGTTTAAATATTCTGTTTACATCAATAACTTTTCCCATCGTTAATATCATCCCTAAACCACTAATCTATATGTCATTCCAATATCTATATGCTACAATTTACAAAGACACATTAGCTTTCCAGTCATTATGATCTCAATTAATATGTTTTGTTCTACGGACAATAATTCAGTCTAGACTGCCATTGTAAATCATTGAATCTGCAAGTCTAGTTACTATGTGGTATCTGACATGGCATATCTTTAAGGTGTATAGGTCCTATGTTACCCTAGTCTTAGCCAGTATAAAGCCAGATAGATTGAAAATCCAGACAAGGCATGGGATGGTAACACTAATCCAAGAAAGTTAACTGAATTTGAAGATTTTGGTGGGGTAGGGATGGTATGGACTTTATCAACATTCATCCTGATGTTTCATGTTCATGGAAAGTGTTCACATTTTTTCTTTAGTTTTTTTTACCAGTTTTTTTGTTTTTTTTTTTTTTTGTTTTTTTTTTTTTCAGTTCCCAGTGTATCACTTAAGCTCAACTTGAAGATGTATTTTTGTTAGGGCTATAGTAAGTAGAATTGTTACAATCCTATATTCTGTTTTGAGTTAATTTGTTGTTGGTACATGAAATGCTATTAATTTTATGTTGATTTTGTTTCCTCAATTTTACTAAACTTCTCAGTCCTTGCAGCCTTTGGGTGAGCATTTATAAGATAATTTGGTCAGAGAATAAGACATTTTTTTTTAATTTTTACTATTTTAATATTAGCTACAGTTTGTTAACTTTGTATCCCTGCTGTATCCCACTCCCTCTTTCCCTCCCAATCCCACCCTCCCAACCTCATCTCCTCCCTGCCCCTTTCCAAGTCCAGTGATAAGGGAGAACCTCCTCCCCTTCCATCTGATACTGGTTTATCAGGTGTCTTCAAGACTGGCTGTAAAGTCCTCTTCTGTGGCCTAGCAAGGCTGCTTCTCCCTGGTGGGTGTGGGGGGGGGTGTCAAAGAGCCCACCATAGAGTTCATGTCAGGAACAGTCTCTGTTCCCCTTATTAGGGTACCCACTTGGATACTGAGCTACCAAGGGCTACATCTGAGCAGGGGCTCTAGGTTGCATCCATACATGGTCCTTATTTGGAGAAACAGTCTCATAAAAGACCCCTGTGCCCAGATGTATTTGGTCCTTGTGGGACTCCTGTCCTCTCCAGGTTGTATTAACTCCCCCCACCTTTTTGGTTCCCTGCATTCTGCCATAGGTTTGGTTATGAGTCTTAATAATAAGACATTTTTTTTCTGGTCATGTCCATTTGTTTCTTTCTTTTGACTAAATGTCCTGTTCAGCCACCCATAACTGAAAAGGAGCAGGAAGAGTGGATATCCTTGTCTTTGGAGTAAAATTTTTTAAAATTTCACCAATGAGATTATTAGCTATGATTTTGTTTTCTATGACCATTAATGAATAAAAGCCCTCTACTCCCAATATTTTGAGATTTATATTATAAAGGATCTTGAATCACATCAGCTTTTAAAGGTGAATGCAATTAATCATAAAATGTTTATTGGTATTTAAGATGTATGTTTTAATGAATTGTTAATTTTTAAGGTACTGACCCATTCTTACACTCTGGTAATAAATCTATTAGGCTTTGATGTTTTAGCATAAATTTAAAAAGAAAAAATTAATTATAAGTTTAGTGCCCACGCCCATAGGATCAAGATGACTGTGAGATATTCATCTTGGGTATTAGGAACCAAACTGGAAACCTCTAAAGAGGTTTTCAACCCCATATTTCAAATGTAATTGAATCAAATATATCAAAGTAACACATACCTTCTGTATATATTTCATGTGACATGGAAGACTATTGAAGTTTAATGATCAATAAAATTTATCAAAGCTGTGTGAACAGATTATTTTTAAAATTGTGTTATTTTATGTCTATATATACAATTGTTATTCTATAAGCTCTGTGGTGTGCTGAGTGTGTGTGTATGAGTGTGTGAGAGATGTCCCCAAATTCTGATATTGTAATGCTTTCTTGATTTAACATTATTTCTTTCATTTTATCCGTTTCCTAATCTATGTACCTTATTCTTGCCTAAAGCATCCAAAACATTTATTCTCCAAATTTTACACTTGATTTCCTTTGCTACCTATTTTATTTATTTGTTTTTTTAATTTTTTTGTTTGTTTTGTTTTTGTCAACTTACCACAAACCTAGTCATATCTGTAAAGAAGAAGATCTTGAGAAAACGCTTACATAAAATAGACCTACAGTTGGGTATCTGAGGTATTGTCTTGATCAGTGATTGACATGGAATAGCTTGTTTCTTGTGGGTGGTACCACTACTGGAAAAATGTTCATGGATGGAATAAGAAAGCTATCTAAGAAGAACAGAGCCTACAAAATCAACTAATTATGGCTCATAGGGGCTTTAGAGAGCCTGAAGTGACAATCAGGGAGCCTGCATGGGTCTGACCTACATCCTCTGTACATGTAATGGTTACACAGCTTGTGGTTCTTACGGGAATTCTAGCAGTGATAGCAGAGACTGTCTCTAACTCTTCTGTCTGCTTTTGAGATCCTTTCCTCCTACTGGGTTGTCTTGTCCAGCCTCGATATGAGCTATGTGCCTAGACATACTGTAACTTTGTTATGCCATGTTTGGTTGATATCTCTGGGAGGCATGTTTTTTTTTGGAGGGAAAAATGAAGAGGACTGGATCTAGGGAAGAAGAGAGGTTGGGGGAAGAGAATGGGAGTTGAAGAGGGATGGAAAACTGTGGTCTGAATGTAATATATGAGAGAACAGATAAATAAATGCATAACTACATAAGCACATAGATAGATAGATAGATAGATAGATAGATAGATAGATAGATAGATAGATAGACGGACAAACAGACAGATGGATGACAGTCAGACAGACAGACATATAGCTAAATGTAGGCTGAGAAATTTCCATGGAACATGCCAGTCAGCAGCCTTCCTTCATAGCCTCTCACCGGTTCCAAACTCTGATGTTCTGCATTGTATCCCTGCCCCCATATCCCTAAGAAATAAAGCTAGACCTGAGAGTTGAAAGATGAAGGAAACCTTGTCTTCCCAAATTGATTTTGGGCAGTGTTTTTTTTTTTTTTTTTTTTTTTTTTTTTCAGAGAAATAGAAGCCCTAACTAAGAAACTACCACTTAAATGCATTTTGAAAAACAATGATTATAATTATATTCCCGTGTATGACTGTTGGAAAACATCAGACCGCCATCATAACCTCTCTCTTCGACCTAGAAATGAGATTTTATGAAAATAGTTGCTCACATGTTGCTGTGCTTGAAAGTCTGTTACAGACAAAAGATATAGTACAGAAAACAAAAGGATTTGATTAATTTTATTAGAATAGTTTGTTTTATATGTGTGTGTTCAGTGTGTATGTTTATGTGTGGGTGTGTCTATGAATGTCTTTAAATGGCTAATGCTCCTGTAAGCCTAAATATTTTCCCCGTATTCCTGTAAGTCTGTAAGCTTTAATTTTCTTCTGTACTCATCTTTTGTTGTGATCTGCTAGTACCTATGTATCCTTCACTGTATACTGTGACTAATGCTACCTGAATTTCTCTAAAATTCCTGAAGTGCAATCATATTCCAAGGACTGCTGGAATATTGGATGAGCTTTCCAATCTTTAATCTCTTTGTAGTGTATAACTATTCTTTTATACTAAAATAGTTTAAAGAATTTCTACAGATAACTGTTGGGTGTTTTTGTTGTTTTTTGTTTTTTTTTTTTTTGTTTTTTTTTTTTCTTCACAGCATGTGTTACTGGTAGAGCAAGTTTTGATTTATTCTTACAACAATATTCAGAAGTAGATTTAGGTTCTACTTTGTCCTTTGTAACAAGGTAACTGAAAAATGTTGAGAAAAGCCATGGTCTTACATGAGCTTCCTTTGGATGATGACAGATGTGGAAGTTACAAGAACCATAGGAGACAAAGCACAAGTTCTCATTCATGGTTTAAATATAAATGAGGGTCTGATAGAGATCTGTGACTGTAGAAATGGAAAGCAAGGAACACTAAACTGATCTTCAAACACGGAGGATTAAAACTTGCACTTACCTCTTAGGTTTCAAATTCGAATAATCATAATAGTTTGAATAAGGAAAAGGAAATTGTGAGATTTTGGCAGGGAATGTATAATGCTTATAAGGAATGTTATTTTAACTTGAAGAAATAAGATCACATTGTAATTTAGAATCAGTTATAAAAAATCAGATTCTGAAGCCTAGACAGAAAAATAACCAGAGATAAGTATTTTCAAGTTAGCTGTCTAGACGGTATGTGGACTTGAATTATTCCTAACAAAGTTGATAGGGAAAAGGGAGACTGAAAGAGGGTGAAGTGGTCCAGGTGAGGGATAAAGTGTGAAACAAAATATCTGAAGGATATTTTGCAAAATAAACATTCTTTCAATAAATGTCAAGCTTTACCAATTGTATGATGCAATTAGTTCATGTGTCGTGCATAGGGAAGAAGTATTCTGAAATAAATATGTGCATTCTCATATGTAAAGGCATATGATTAAAGTAGAAAAGGAGAGAGAATCAAAAGCCAAGACTGTTTCAGAATTGTAATGCCCCAATCAGAACAGTTTGAGTTGTTAGCTCATACGCCCAGCAATCTTTCTGTACTAGATGGCAGGTAAACAGTCATAATAGATAGTCTTATGGATTTATTTGTTCTGTAAAAGGCTTCAACTATGATTGGCAGCCGTATTAAATAATGGTGGTTGAAAAAAACTGTGAGTTGGCAGGCACAGGTATGTTTTTATGAAATAAAACACTAAAGGGATGCATCATCACAAAGCTCTAAAGGGGCAGAGAATTGTGCTACTCCTCACAGTCTTTTGAGTTTGTCCAAAAGAAAAAGAATTTCCATGTAAAGAGTTTCATTTTATTGCTGTTCTCAGACTAAAGCCCAGAAGACCTATAAAACATTGTACATTGTTTTAAAAATCTAGAAGAAACATTTTCAATAGATAGGAAACAAGTTTTCTGACTCAAAAAACTTGCAAATCTAGTATTATTAGAAAAACATCCCAGGAATTATCTATTATTGGGACTTTAAAAAATATTGTGGAAATGTCCTAGTTCTGGGTACTCAACATTCTTCCTCGGATAACATCAGATTAGTTCACATAGCTGTTGGGGTTTTTGTTGTTGGTGGTGGTGGGTTTGTTTTGTCTAAAACCAAACCAAACCAAACAAACAAAACTACTGAATTTTAGAAAACATTGTATAATGAACACAAAAGCCTGCATTCTACTATCTACCTGGAGGTGTTCAGTGACATATAGAACATCAGTATGATTAGCTAAGATCTTACTGGGAAACACTGAAAATAATTCCTCACCCTAATTGCTTTTCTGTGACTTCTCTGTCACTTTGTGTCCCAAATCTAGAAAGACATCACCCCAGTCTTCTTGTGAACAATGTGCTACCTACAACCCTGTTTATTTTAACCAAGATTAGCCCAGTGTTTATTGCAAAACAAAGACTATTAGCACACTGACTTAGTTCTACTGATAATCAGTGGTAGACACAGACACCGACAATGCATATTGGCAAACACTGACCTTCTCTAACTTATCCTCATTGATTCCTGAGGTCTGGGCAGAAATGGAGTTTCTTACTGATTTAGTCAATTTCTTCATTGTAAGAAGGTTAACAGAGGGCTCAGGAATTAGGATAATTGGATGTAGGAGCCAGAATTTTTTATATAGAAACTATTTGGACAGTGATGTCTTTATCAGATATTAAGGATTTTCTCTTAGAAGCAAAGGTCCAATAACTGATTCACAGCCTCGTCTAACTTCTCAGATAAAGATGCTCTCAGCTCAGCTGCCCACAGGAGGGTGTGTGACCTCAATAGTTTGTAATATTTTATTGTTTGCCTTTGTGAAGTGATATTAGTTAGACCCAGAAAAATTTAAATTTTATGTATGAAAAAGAATATTTTACACAGAAAAAGCTCTTAAGATTTAGGATTATAATATTAAGGTATTAGTCAAAACTTCAGTCAACCAATAGCTTTGAGAGACTTATGCTCAACTGCTGGGGAGAGTGCAGGGTATCTTATGAAAGAAGTGGGAAATAGTAAGACCTGGAGAGGATAGGAGCTCCACAAGGAGAACAACAGAACCAGAAAATTTGAACACAGGGGTCTTTCCAGAGACTCATACTCCAACCAAGTACCAGGAATGGAGATAACCTAGAACCCCTGCACAGATGTAGCCCATGGCAGTTCAGTGTCCAAGTGGGTTCCATAGTAATGGGAAGAGGGTCTGCCTCTGACATAATCTGATTAGCCTGCTCTTTGATCACCTCCTCCTGAGGGGAGAGCAGCCTTATACCAGGCCACGGAAGATGACAATGCAGCCATTCCTGATGTGATCTGATAGACTAAGATCAGAAGGAAGGAGAGGAGTACCTCCCTTATCAGTGGACTTGGGGAGGGACATGAGTGAAGAAGGGAAAGGGAGGATGGGACTGGGAGGGGAGGAGAAAGGGCCTTATGGGGGGATACAAAGTGAATAAACTGTAATTAATAAAAATAAATAAATAAATAAATAAATAAATAAATAAAAAAAATATTTAAAAGAGAAAAAAGAAACTATAAGCCTAATTAAATACTTTTTTTGGTAGGTTTCCTTGGCCATGATATTTTTCCACATAAATAAAAACTAGCTAATATAAATCTGTTATTAAACAAGAACAAGACAAAATTCTTCACTGTGTCCACTCCTACTTAATAGAGTAAGAAATAAGTCAGAAGGTCCCTGCAGACAATATAGTCATTTACAAAAGAATCCGGGACCAAATATATCCGGGCACAGGGTCTTTTGTGAGACTGACATTCAACCAAGGACCATCTATGGATATAACCTAGAACCTCTGCTCGGATGTGGCCCGTGGTAGCTCAGTAACCAAGTAGTTTTCCAAAGTAAGGGGAACAAGGACTATTTCTAACAGGATCTCAAGGACAGGCTCTTTGACCTCCCCCCTCCCCCAGGGAAGGAGCAGTCCTGTTAGGCCACAGAGGAGGACTTTGCAGCCAGCCCTGAAGATACCTGATAAAACAGGGTCAAATGAAAGGGGAGGAGGTCCTCCCCTATCAGTGGACGTGGAAAGGGGCAGGGAAGAGACCAGGGAGGGAGTGTGGGGTTGGAGAGGGAATGATGGAGTGGGATACAGCTGGGACACAGAGTTAACAAAATGTAACTAAAAAGAAAAATTAAATTAAAAAAATAAGAAAGAAAAAAATAAAACAGAAAAAAAAAGATTCCATTAGAAAGCAAAACAAAAAACACCACTAGAACTGAAGCACATATTCATCAATGTAGTAGAATTATAATTCATATACAAAAATAAAGTGGCTTTCTTTATAGTAGCGGCAAACACACTGAGTAAAAAAGGAGAAAAATAACCCTGCTTAGGAACTTCTCAAGAATGTAGGAATAAACCTAGCTTAGGAGATGAAAGACCTCAATAGTTAAAAGTTGAAAAATTTACAGAAAAAAAAAAAAAAAAAAAAAAACAGAGGAGGAAACTTAAAGACAGAAAACAGTACCATGATCATAGATTTGGTAAAATTCATATTATAAAATTGATTAGAGTACCAAAAAGCAATTACGAATTGCTTGAGGACAGAGGAAGGGGCAGGGAGGAGAATTAACGAAAATTAAGGAGTAAGAAAAACTCTTATGGAATTCTACATATTGTCTTGCAACAAAACTAGTTTTAGACAGTACCTTATAATATTGGAAAAAAAAATTAGTCATGCTAAAATTTACAGCTTTTAACAAAAAGAGGGATACCCTAACTGGATTAAAACACAAGAAACTGACTTTAAATCTATGCTTATGAAGCTAATAATGGAGGAAACAAATAAAATCCATAAAGAAATACAGGAAGATGGAGTCAAACAGATTGAGGCCATTAGAGAAGTCTGCAGATCTAAAAGAAATGCAAACAATTATAGAAATGCAAACATTTAATACAAACATTAAAAGAAATGCTAACAACCAGATTTAAAAAAAATCAATAAAATGGTTCAAAATCTGACAACTGGATTGGAAACAATAAAGAAATCCCAATCTGAGGCAATCCTGGAAAGAAAGAACTTAGAACAGAAAACAGGAACTACAGAGGTAAGCATCTCAAACAGAATAAAAGAGATGAAGGAAAAGAATCTCAGGTATAAAAGATACAAGGGTAAATAGTGAGGAATCCATCAAAGAAACTGTTAACTCTAAAATCTTCCTGATATAAAACATCCAAGAAATTAAGGGTACCTGGTTTCTCAGCAGAAACTATGAAAGCCAGAAGGGTCTGGAACAGATGTCATGCAGTCCCTCACAGAACACAGGTGTGAGCACAGACTACCCAACAAAACGTTCAGTCATTATAGATGAAGAAAGCAGATATTCTAATAACAAATTTAAATAGTACTTATCCACAAATCTAACCCTCCAGAAAATACTAGAAGGAAAAATCCAACCAAAGAAGGCAAACTAAACCCACAAAAACACAGGAAATAAATATCTTCAGTACAGTAAAACTAAAAGTAGACGGGCACACTACCACACTACCACAACCAAAATAAAATAAAACAAACTAAACATAACCAGTCAGTAATGTCAACATCAATGCACTCAACTCTCCAATAAAAAGAGGACCTCCCCAATCAGTGGACTTAGAAAGAAAGGAAATCAGGGAGGGCGCGGGATTGGGAGGGAATTAGGGAGTGGGCTACAGCTGGGATACAAAGTTAATAAACCATAACTAATATTAGAAAAATAAAATTTTAATAAAAAAGACACATACCAAAAGAATGGATGCTTAAACAGGACCCATCATTCTGCTGCATTAAAGAAACACACTTCTGCCCCAAAGATAGACCTGAGTGTGTAGCATTGGAAGTAAGTTGTCAAGCAAACGAACCCACGAACTGGAGTAGCCATTCTAATATATATATATATATAATTACTTTCAACCAAAGTGAATTGAAAGGATGAGAAAGGAAAATTCCAACAAGATGACATCTCAGTTCTGAAGATCCATGCCCCAAATACTAGGGCACCCACATTTGTAAAAGAAACATTACTAAACCTTAAACAACACATTGATTCCCGATTCCCACACATTAATTATGGGAGACTTCAACACCCTACTCTCATCAAAGGACAGATCAACAAAGAAGAAGGTAAACCAAGAAATAATGACTCTAACAGATGTCAGGAATCAAATGACCCCAACAGACATCCTCAGAATTTTCAGCCAGGCACAATAAATAAATAAATAAATAAATAAATAAATAAAGCTCACCACCTCAGATAACTTTCTCCAAAATTGACCATACATTAGGTCACAAGGCAAGCCTCAACAGATATAGGAAGATTGAAATAATACCTTATATCCTATCAGACCACAATGGACTAAAGCTAGACCTCAACAACAAGAGAAATAACAGAAAGCCTACACACACATAGAAACTGAACAACTCCCTACTTAATGCCTACTTAATGCCATTATTTCAGGGAAGAAATAATAAAGAAATTAAGACTTCCTAAGATTCAAAAAAAATGAAGATACAACATATCCAATCTTAGGAGACACAATGAAAGCAGTACTAAGAGAAAAGTTGGTAGCACTAAGTGCCTTCATAAAGAGATTGGAGACATCCCATACAAGCAACTTAATGGCACACCTGAAAGCCCTAGGAGGGAATAAAAAAAGAAGAAGACACACTCAACAGGACTAGATGGATGGAAATATTCAAGCTCAATGTTAAAATCAATAAATTTGACACAAAGAGAACAATTTAAAGAATCAATAAAGCCAAGAGTTGGTTCTTTGAGAAAATCAACAAGATAGACCATCCCTTAGCTAAACTAACTAAAAAGCACAGTGACAGTATCCAAATCAACAAAATCAGAAATGAAAAGGGAAACAGAACAACAGACCCTGAGGAAACCTAAAGAATCAGTATATATCACTTCAATATCTAAATGAAATGAACAATTTTCTTAATAGATTCTACTTAACAAACGTGAATCAAGATCAGTTAAGCAAATTAAATAGTCCTATATCCCCTAAGGAAATAGAAGTGGTCATCAAAAGTCTCTGAAAGACTCTACCTAGCAGTGTATCAAAGCAGATGCTGAGACCCATAACCAAACTTTGGGCAGAGTGCAGGGAATCTTATGAAAGAAAGGGAAGAGAGGAAGGCCTGGAGAGGACAGGAATTCCACACAATCAAAAAAATCAGGTCACAAGGGTCTTTTCTGATAATGATATTCCAACCAAGGACAATTCATGGCTATAACTTATAATCCCTGCTCAGATGTAGCCTGGGCAGCTCACTATCCAGGTGAGTTCCTTAGTAAGGGGAACAGGGACTGGCTCTGACATGAACTCGGTGACTGGCTCTATGATCACGTCCCACTAAGTTGGGAGCAGCCTTACCAGGCCACAGAGGAGGACAATGCAGCCAGTCCTGATGAGACCTGAAAAGCTAGGGTCAGATCAGTGGACTTATAGAGGAGCATGGGAGAAGAGGGAGAGAGGATAGGATTGGAAGGAAATGAGGGAGGGGTTACAGCTGGGATACAAAGTGAATAAACTGTAATTAATATAAAAATAAACATTTAATAAATATCTCCACTCCCCTTTAAAAAAAATCTTACCCAGGGTCCTCCTTCTAACTCAGGTTCTTTAGGTGTACAGATTTTTGTTGGTTTATCCTACATTATATGTCTAGTATCCACTTATAAGTGAGTATACACCGTGTGTGTTTTTCTGTTTCTGGAATACCTCACTCAGAATGAACTTTTCTAGTTCCTTCTATTTGCCTGCAAATTTCATGATTTCCTTGTTTTTAATTGCCGAGTAGCATTCCTTTGTGTAAATGTACCACAATTTCTGTATCCATTACTTAAATGAGGGATACCTGGGTTGTTTCCAGGTTCTGGCTATTACAAATAAAGCTGCTATGAACATGGTTGAGCAAATGACCTTGTTGTATACTTGAGCATTTTTAGACATATGCCTAGGAACGATATAGCTGGATCTTGAAAAGGCGCTATTCCTAATTGTCTGAGAAAGCTCCAGATTAATTTTCAAAGTGGTTGTACAAGTTTCCACACTTATCACCCAGCACAAAACTAAAATCCACATGGATCAAAGACCTCAATATAAAAATGGGGAAGAGTACTAAGCCTATTAGAAGAAAAAGTGGGAAAGAGCCTTGAACTCATTGGCACAGGAGACAACTTCCAGAATACCAACAGCACAGGCTCTAAGATCAACAATCCTAAATGGGACCTCATGAGACTAAAAGCTTCTGTAAAGCAAAGGACACCGTCATCAGAACAAAACGACAGCCTACAGATTGGGAAAGGACCTTAACCAACCCTATATCTGACAGAGGACTCATATCCAGTATATATAAAGAATTTAAGAAGTTAAACAGCAACACATCAAGTAATGCAGTTTAAAAATGGGGTGCAGAGCTAAACAGTGCCTTCTCAGTAGAGGAACACTGAATGCCAGAGAAACACTTAAAGAAATGTTCAACATCCTTAGACATCAGAGAAATGCTAGTCAAAATGATCCTGATGTTTCACCTTGCACCCATCAGAATGACTAAGATCAAAAACTCAAGTGACAACACATGTTGGAGAGGATGTGGATAAAAAGGAACCTTCCTCCATTGCTGGTGGGAATATAAATTTGTAAACATCTGAGTCTTAAACATTCTTGTGTGTGCGTGTGTGTGTGTGTGTGTGTGTGTGTGTGTGTGTGAATATATGTACATTGTTTCTCCTTCCAAACTGTCCTATGCAGGTCACCTAGCTCTCTTTAATATTCATGGCCTTTTTTTTTCATTAATTGTTGTTGCATTCATATACGTATAAGAAAAAAGGTTTCCAAGTGCATTGATTCAGACTAAAGAAAGACCCTCTGCATTGAGTACCTGCAGACAGGGTTAGGGTTAAGATGAAGACACAGTAGTAATTCCAGAATGATTGATATGCCAAAAGAGTGAGATAAGCATTATGGGAAATCATAGATACCAAGTTGATCCATTTCATGAAAGAGGTTATGTGGCTTGTAAGCAGGTCTCCCATTCTAACTGGATCCCATTTTATACTACAGTGTACCTCTAGTTTTGGGCACTGAGCTATAGGAATCAATGTTGTCATTTCTTGTATTTAGTGTTGCTTTGTTCTGATCGTTTCTTGCTGCTCCATTCTTCTTGCTGTGTCTTTGGATATCGGAAGCACCTAGCATTCTTTTCTCTCCGTTTTTTATTATATAGAAGTTCACAAATATGAACTGAGATAGCTTGGATTTTAGAACGATGTTGGAGCTGTCAAGACTGGGAACACTTAGCGATGGGATAAATATATTTTTTTTTATCATGAGGCAGCAGTGAGCCTTTTGAGCCCAGTAGCAGAAGGCTACAATTAGAATAAGAATTATGCCTAATGGTATCATATTTTGAATACCTTATCCTCAGCTGGCGACACTTCATTATCGAGTTGTGGGAACTTTGTAATAATCATGACTGTCATGTGTACTGTCGAGTTACGGTATGCTAGACCTGCAGCATGTCTTCTATCTCTGCTTTCTGATCCCTGTGATCTTTTCTCTTCCAGCCATGTGGTATCGCCTCCACGTTCTTCTCAAACTCATCAAGCAAGCATAGAGTAAACTCTCAGAACTGGGTGCCAATATCTATAAACCATCATGTTGATTCTGTCAGGTATTTGGCAACAGTGGCAACATAAGTGAGAAATGCAATTATGTTCTAAATATACCCACTGTTAATAAATTACAATTATTTTAATAGGTTTCTAAAATTTCATTTTAAAGATCTAACATGACTAATGAATCTCAAAATTACTAATTTGTCAAAACACTTAAATAAACAATTTTCCACACATTTTAAAATATTCCTGATAATTGTCTTTAAACAAATTCTTAAAGTGGTGCTAATGGAAAATGAATTTGTGTGCTTATTTTTATGGTATATATATAAATTGTTTACACCGTTTTGACAAAATGTTTGCTCCAGTGATTGTGTGTTCTATCTTTGACAGTATCGTAGGGCAGACAATTAGGAATGCAAAGAAAAGTCGTTTGACTATACCACTACTTCTAGATGCTGGCGTTTTTTAAAAATAGCTACTTGCTCAATAAAAATATGCCTGCACATTTTAATATCCATGTCACTGCCTACTGGAGATGCAAACACTGTGGAGGTTAACTACGCATTTGTTTAACATAACAAGTTCCCCTTGAGAAAACATTTCCCTGCATAAATTGTCACATATAAATTAGTCCCATATATATATATATATATATATATATATATATATACATATACATATACATATACATATACAGAGATATGTGTGTGAGTCTAAAGATTTTCATTATTTATATTCAAAAATATTGAAATAAATGGCTACTATAAATATTCTTAAATAATACCTAGCATTCTAATAGAACACATTTATGACATGTACATTTTATATACATATGTAAATTTTTCTGTTCTATATCTTCATAGAAAAGCATATATATTTGCCATTGGTTAAGAATTTGACTAGTTGATTATGATTTACTAACTGAAAAACCTATGTTTATAATTTACTTACAAAAGAGTGGGGGTTTTTTTCTTCAAAATGGGGGAGATAATCATTGGTGCTCATGAGATCACAAGAAGTATAGCTATATTTCCAATGTCCTTGTTCTTATTCCACTGTATCCACCCTAACTGAGACTTTTTCTTTCAAAACTCAGCTGACAAAGCTGATGGGAGAGCAACAGAATTAAGAAATCTGGGCACAGGGGTCTTATCTGAGACTGATACTCTAACCAAGAATCATGCAGGCAGATAACCTAGAACTCCTGCTCAGATGTAGCCCATGGCAGCTCAGTCTCCAAGTGAGTACCCTAGTAATGGGAACAGGGACTGTCTCTGGCATGAACTCAGTGGCTGGTTCTTCAATCACCTCCCCCTGAGGGGGGATCAGCCTTAACCAGGCTACAGAGGAAGACAATGCAGTCCTGATGAGAACTGATAGGCTAGGTCAGAGGAAAGGGGAGGAGGACCTCTCCTACCATTGGATTTGGGGAGGGACATGGTAGGGTATGAGGGGGGGAAAGTGGGATTTGAAGGGAATGAGGGAGGGGACTATAGCTGGGATACAAAGTGAATAAACTGTAGTTAATAAAAAATAAATTAATTTAAAAAACTGACATTTGCTACACTCATTGTCTTTTGCCCCATTATATAGTTTTAGATTAAAAGGAGTTACAGAATACAGTTTAGAAAAAAAAATTCTTTGAACTTTTAGTAGCAATTTTCTCATGTTAAATTCCCTAAGTAAAATCACATAACTGTCAATAAATAAAAATGTGATCTTTAAAAGTAACTCTTGAGGCCAAGATTTGTTATAGGCCAATAGAGGATCTTATAAATGATAACTAGACCTTCTGGACTAGTTTTACCTAGTATGTAAGTTTTAATGGTAAATATTAATATTGAACTATTTTTTGTTGTCTGGTTACTAAAATCCTATCACACAGTAACATTTTGTTCTCAGTTATGTTGTGCCAATTATGTTATTCCAAAAGATCTCTAAATAGCAGTCACTACATTAGTCCTCTCAGTCTTTGCACTATATGGATTTTTTATTTCTTCGTAGTTAATATGATAATCAGCTTCCAAACAAACATCAGGAACATCATTCCCATCCAGTGGTCTGGGGACAGTTTGTATTGCTCACAAGAAATGAACAATGTTATGGACTTCATTAGCTTGTTGACATAATTTTGGTTCATTGAAATGCAACAAAGATTTAATTTTGTAATAGTGAGATTAAAGCATCATTATGGGTGTACTGGCTCTCATGTTCTCCTCAACTTTCTTCTCAAGTGTTCAAAGAATACTGGAGGGGGTGATATAGATATCTAATTTAGAGCCTAGCACACCAGCTCACCTATTCTTTGCACTTCAACCAGTCGTGAGTCTTTGTTAATCATTAAATATTTAAAGAAGTAGTTTTTCTGAAAATTTATGAAAGTAGAACTCACTTCCGGGTATCACACATCAGTATTTAGAAGGCAATGGAATGGTGCTGGTCCATAAACAGTATTTTGCTTTACCAAACTATGGCATTTGTGCAGATCACTCACATAGTTTGTATAAATAAGATGTGTTGTCGTTGCCTTAATGACTATATTATTCATTTCAAATATTCGGCCAATAAGGGCCTCACACAGGCTAGGTAAACACTCTAGCATTGTGTTTTATCCCCAAACTGTTATTTACTATTTTTTTTTCTTGAGATGACAGCTATCACTAAGTTGTCCAACTGGGTTTTGAAGTGAGTTTACATTCCAGAAACAGGTCTTTGAATTTCCTATTCTTTTATCTTAACCTCTCAAGTAGTAGTCATTACGGGCTACTACTATTATACCCAGAGTTGACGAGGGTTTTCTCTTGATGTCTTTAGGCAGAACAGAAAAACAGTAAACATACACATAGGCCACATACATACGTATAAACATATGCTATATAAATATACCCATGTATGTATAATGTATATGTAATACTTGGTTGGTTGGTTTGTTTTTATGTTTCCATACTGTGTCTGCACGCTCCTTTAGAAACATCGGTTGAAGACAATTGTTTCTTTATTGTTCTAGTCCTGTTTGCAACGTGAAAGGACTGGTGCTGAGCTTTGTGGGTCAGCCATCTGTTTCTGCAAACACTTTGGTCTTTAATGCTTTTCAGTCTATAACACTAATGTTTCTTTCTAACTACACCTGTTGGCAGGCACTTGGAGTGAAAAACGGTGGTGTTCAAAATAAATGACAGTTGTGAAATTTGAAACAAAAGTTTTCTGTCTGCGTCTTTATTTTCATTTAAGATAAAAAAATGTATCTTAAACAGCGGTCATGCCTATGAATTGGAAAGTGAAATGTGACAAGTTCTGGTGGATAAAACACTTCAATGAACACTAGAACGAACCACAATGGGAATATCCAAGATTAATTCATACTAACCTAACACAAAAATTTCTCCTTTCAATTGTTTATTTTAGTTTTTATGTCATGGGTGTAGATGTTTTGTCTCCATGTCTGTGCACAATTTGCCTACCTGTTGCCTGTGGAATCCAAAAAAAAAAAAAAAAAAAGATGTTAGATCTGTGAAACTAGAGTTACAGATGTTTAAGAACCACCATTTGTGTTCTGGTAATTAAACCTTGATCTTCTGGGAAAGCAGCCAGTGCTCTTAACAGCTAGTTCATAGCAACAGCTCCCGAAATAGGAATTTAACTCAGTAACTTTTCACAGGGCCATTTAATCTTTATACTGTCCTATGAGGAATAAAGTATTATTTTACAGTATTTTGGTTTTATAAGATTTAATTGATATAGAAACAACGAGAAACATTTAATATATGGATTGCTGATGAGTTTGAACATATGTATTCACACTGAAGCCATCACAGTCATAATTATAAACATCATTACCAAAAACTTCTACAGTTTTTTTTTTTTCTATTTATGTATTAACCTCTTAGGGTAAGAGCACTTACGATGATATCTATTCTCATTACTTACTTCGTGCACCGGTACTGGATCACTAACTAGGTGTTAGGTTAGAGAATTTATTTACCCTGTATAACTGGCCAACAAACTAGTGAAATCATGGCAAAGCCTGTTACCTATATAATACTTCAGCAGTTCTAAGTAATGTATTAGAAAAAGGTTCCAAGGAATTTATCAGTGTTAAAATGAGTTGGTAATTTACAAATTCATATATATGCTTATATGTGTAGCATTCACAAGTTCTAAAAATACTTAAGAGACTAATTATTGTTAATAAACAGGTCCCAAGATACAAAGTAATTACTCAGTAGAACAGGAATCTGACTCACCATTGAGCTGTTACGAATGTTAACATTTTTCTTTTGTCTTGTGTATCTTCCATTTTTTATCAGCCTTCATATGGTTGATTTTAAACACAAATACAAACAAGTAAAGACCTTAAACTTTTTTTTTTGTCACACAGAATGGTTTTTTTAACAATGAATTTCTTATTTTTACTAACATAAGTAAACTTCACACATTAACACAATCAGTTAAGACACTAAATCCATAATGTATAATGTATACTAATCAAATCCTGTATCCCATCTATCCAACCCTCAGGTTCTGAACCTCTTAAAATATTCTTTTGCTTTGAGGATGTCCTTTTTTTTAATTTTTCATCAATTACACTTTATTCATTCTGCATCCCCCATGAGCTCCTCCCTCCTCCCCTCTCAATCCCACCCTCCCTCCTCCCTCTGCTTGCATGTCACTCCCCAAGTCCACTGATAGGGGAGGTTCTCCTCTCCTTTCTGATCTTAGTCTATCAGTTCACATCAAAAGTGGCTGCATTGTCCTCTACTATGGCCTGGTAAGGCTGCTCCCCTCCAGGGGGAGGTGATCAAAGAGCAGGCCAATCAGATTATGTCAGAGGCAGTCCCTCTTCACATTACTATGTAACCCAATTGGACTCTGAACTGCCCTGGGCTACATCTGTGCAGGGGTTCTGGCTTATCTCTATGAATAGTCCTTGGTTGGAGTATGAGTCTCTGGGAAGTTCCCTGTGTTCAAATTTTCTTGTTCTGTTGCTCTCCTTGTGGAGACCCTGTCCTCTCCAGCTCTTACTATTTCCCAGTTCTTACATAAAATTCCATTCACTCTGCCCAACAGTTGCCCATCAGGCTCAGCACCTACCACAGAGGGCCTCTGAAAGCCTCTGCCCTACAGACTATCAAAGCAGATGCTGAGCCTGATGGACCTTAAACTTTTTTTCCCAAAGCTCTGCACATAGTTTCCTCATTACATGATTCAATTTCCATGCCTTTATTGTTTGTTTGTTTGTTTGTTTTAATTTATGTAATGTTTTACTACTACTTATAAAATATATCAGGGACTTCAGAGCATCTAGAAAAGACATTTCCAAAAAGAAAAATGCTAGGTATTTCAAACACACAAGCACAGAGCATGGGTAAGAAAGGAGGCATAACCGCATTAACAATACAAGTGTTAGAATAAAAAAAGAAAAAAAATAGTCTTCATGCAACCTGTGTGGCTCCAGACCTCTTCCTCCTCCTGCTGGGTCTCTAACCTACTCAAACAAACATGGCCAAGCGTTGCTCCTGTGGGCTTAGTAGAGGCGACCTAAACAATTGCATTTCAAAGTCATTTCCAGAAGACATGTTTATGATTTGACTTTTTTCTTCTTTGATCACCTCCCCCTGGAGGGGAGCAGCCTTACCAGGCCATAGTAGAGGACAATGCAGCCACTTTTGATGTGAACTGATGGACTAAGATCAGAAAAGAGAGGAGAACCTCCCCTATCAGTGGACTTGGGGAGTGGCATGCAAGCAGAGGGAGGAGGGAGGGTGGGATTGGGAGGAGAGGAGGGAGGGGCTTATGGGGGGATGCAGAATGAATAAAGTGTAATTGATGAAAAATTTAAAAAAAAAGGAAAAAAATAATTTAAGAACCTTAAAGGACTTTCAAAAGTGGAGGAAAACATGGAGTTAGTCAATTTACATGGAGCATGTCTCCCCCCTGGGGGCAATGGTCTCCTGAACCTACTCAGACCTCAGACTCCACCACTGCTAGTTCTAGAACTGATGCAGGATGTTCCAACGAGGGGGTTAAGGCTTCTCATAATATTTCCTATAAACCCACACCTGTTTATTTATATCCCCCATTTTTATTCATTATTAGCCAGATAGAACCAAGTAATTGTGGTAATGATACTTGTTTTTTTGCCCAATGCTGGAATGCTAGTGAATTTAGGTATGCCCTAGTTACTTGCATGCCTCGCTGGGTGCCTGTGCCCGTTGACGCCCCTGACGCTATGACTCTCTTCAGACAGAAAAGGGATCTTGGAACTACAGCCACCATTGTTACTGCCATCTCATTGGCAGCTGTTGGAGCTACCACCACAGCATTAGCCAGGAGTCCATACTGTGCAGACTGCTCAGACCCTGAATAACCTTTTAGCCAATGTAGCTCATGCCTTAGATGTACAAAAAGGAATTAATGCTCAACTAAAAGGAAGCTTGATGGTGTTCAATCAGAGGATTGACCTCGTGCAGGAGCAAATTGATACCCTATAGCAAATCGCTCAACTTGGCTGTCAATGGAAGTATGCTGGACTTTGTGTCACTAGCATACAATATGAGAATTTTTCCTGTGCTGCACATCTGTCTAAACAATTGTCTAGCTATATTTTAGGTAATTGGACTGGAGAATTCGATACTACGATGGAGCAGCTGTGAGTGGCCATTGTCACAGTAAATTCTACCAGAGTGGACGCAGGACTAGCCACAGGATTATCAACATGGATTGCTGCAGCCATGAATCATCTGAAGGAATGGGCGGGCATGGGAGCGTTAGCAGGCCTTCTGGTGTTGGTCTCCTTGGTTTCCCTGTGGTGTATATGCAAGATTAGAGTCTCACAACAGCGTAATGCAGCCATGACCATTCAGGCCTTTACAGCCATTGAAGCAGGACAGTCGCCCCAATCACGGTTGGCTACCATAAAAAGCTAAAATGTTACTCTCAGGATGCAAGGCTAAGCACTGCACTCAGGGTCAGCCGCTTTTGACCCAGAGAAGGGCATGTCTGATTGCATTCGGGTTGATGCCCCAGGTCCCGCCTCTGAGAAAAAGGGATCAGACGGGTCTGATGCTCTTTGGGTGGATGACACCTAAATGAACATCAGTATAAAGTCCCAATTTATTTCTAATATCAGAGATCAGACCTCTACTCTTGCCTGATGCGTCTAAAACAAAAAGGGGGAACTGTAGAGAGCTGCGGAATGTTGTGCCTTAAAGATGGAGCTGGTTTCCGCCTTCCACCTTCCCGATGGTGAGTGCTCTCTGTCATGAACAATTCCACATTTGGCTAAGGCCGAAGATCTGGCTTGCTTCCATGTATGTGGACCTATCTGCATTGCCCACATGGCACGCTGGGGTTGGCTACCCAGAGGCTATTTAAGCTGTGGGCTGGCTTTCCCCAGGGTCAGATGATTGTTCAAGGTTCCTGAATAAACTGCATTGAAAAAAAATAAAAAAAAATAAACAAACAAACAAACAAACAAAAAGATGACTGGACGACTGGATACACACATGATTTCCTAACTCTACTTTACCCTGTGTTGAGAACAGTTTTTTTCATATTATACACACAGGCTTTCTATGAAGGAGGGTGAACTTTCTCCAAAGTTTCCTCAGACCGCATTGAGTCCTTTCATCCTGGCTTCTCTCCATGAAGGAGGACCCTGCGGCCCTAGGATGGAGAACTGGGGTGGGTCGGAGACCTTGGGGTGCTTGGCGGGAAGGAGGCCGCACTATGTAGCTAGCTGCTTTCTCCTGCGTAACTCGCCTTCATTGATTTTTGCTAATGCTAAAAGTAATAAACAACATACATGAATACGAATGTTTTTTGCTTTTTTTTTTCAGTATTGACTCCTTTTTATTATTATTTTTACTACAATTTGTTCACTTTGTATCCCAGCCTGTGGCCCCCTTCCTCTTCTTCTCCTGATCACATCCTCCCTCCCTCTTCTCCCCCTATAGCCCTCTCCAAGTCTACTGATAGGGAAGGTCCTCCTAGCCTTCCCTCTGACCCTAGCCTATCAGGTCTCAGCAGGGCTGGCTGTATTGTCTTCTTCTGTGGCCTGGTAAGGCTGCATCCCCAGGGGGAGGTGATCAGAGAGCCAGCCACTGAGTTCATGCCAGAGAAAGCCCTGCTTCTCTTACTAGGGAACCTTGAAGACTGAGTCCATGGCCTACATCTGAGCAGGGGTTTTAGGATATTGTTTGCGTGTATTAATTTTGAGAAAATTGTTTCGAATTTTTTCTAAAATTTCTGTGGTAACATGGTAATTATTTTCACAACTTTTTAGAAAAGTCTGAAGCTTTTCAAATATCAGATCATAGTCATATGTTAATAAAATCTGAGAGAAAGAAGCTCTCATTTAAAAGTGACTTGATACCTAGGATTTCCAAAAGTGGTATGAAAAGATGAAGAAAGGAAAGATTTAAATGAGCCATCATTATCATTATCATTTTTAATCATCAAATATTTATTGATACTTGTCTTCTGCCCGAAGCTCTAAGACTACTCTAATGAAATTTTAAAACTTCGGTCAAGTCATACTATTTTTACAGACAAAGAAAGCATCAGTAATAGTTATATGATAACTTTTGAAAATAAAAGAGGAGTCAAATATCATTCTTATAAAATCCAAGCAGTTAGAATATTAGTGAAATAGCTATCAATCAAATGGTTAATTAGTGATTGTCTAATCCAGTGCTTAACATGGTTATATTTTATTAATAAATACAATCTATTCAGTTTTAGCTTTTTTATTACTTTAAGTTTTTATTTAGTATTAGGTTAGTTTTTATTCAAACCTTAAAAACTTTTCCTAAAAAAAAAAAAAATTCTTTTGGAGTAATTCCCCTACTTGTGTTGCTTTTTGACAATTTCACACGTGTATATAGCATACTATGATTATCCCATCCATCCGATCTCTTTAAGTCTTTGTTTTTCCTTTCAACCTTGCCTTAAAGACCCCAGTCCCTCTCTCAGATCCATGACTTTTGTTTGTGCTGTGTGACCTATTTAGCTTAACCAGGATCATTTGAGGAAATCATAAATTGGAACTATCCACTGACAAGAGCCTGGTTGAGTCTTTGTGGCACATAACTAAAAGCAATGAGTTCTTCCCTCCCTGAATCTATCAATAGAAATTGGTTCAACACTGGGAGGAGGGGCCTCCTGAAATGCTCTGACATCCATTTCTGGCCGTGGTAGATTATGCATATGTGCACGCAGTGTAGGTCCTCACAGATACTGGGAATCTGATAAGAATAGCTGTGTCTTTCTCAGAAGATGACATTTCACAGCCCTTCTCCCTATCCACCAACCCTTAAATTCTTTCCAGCCTATGTTCTGTAGTGTTTCCTGAATAGTGGTGTAAACGGCCTATTTAGGCCTGAGCAATAAACTCTCTCTTATTCATACTCAACACTGTTTACATCTGTAAAAACTGTGTATTTACCACAATTCCCAAAGAGGTTCTCTGTATAGGGCAGAGAGTAGCATTTGCCTATAAATATGAAAATGTATTTAGAAGGTAACCCAGCAAATCAATTTAACCTAACAGCAATATTCAGTTCTCATTTCTGGGCTATATCTGTGTTCCAGTGAATTTCTGATCCAGTTTACAGTACCAGGTGCAGACTCCCTGTACAGAGAAAGTCTGACGTCCAGTTAGAGAGCAGTGTGGCACCATAGGAGCTACACTGTCAAGAGTAAACCATTGTGCAGTGTCCCTGGTAGCTTGGTCTCATACCTTGTAAGATTCAGATTTTGTAAGATGAACTATGCCTTTTGCAACGCAAATGCTATCCAGCAATGAGGAAGCCTTGTTGAAGCAAGCACAAGAGGGTTTGTGGTTCACTTTCTGTCACTTACTATAAACCCCACAGGTATTGTTCCCCAAAGACATAGTTACATATAAAATACATGCCTCAAGCACAAAATGAGCTTGTACAGATATCTGGGAGAGTTACAGAGTCCATTAGTTTACTAAAGTTCTTATCCATTGTTTCAATTTCTCTGTTGAGTTTTTTCTCTCTTTATTTTCAGGATTAAAACTGCAAACACTTTAGTCCTCTTGCTCATGTTGTACATGAGATACTTTATCTGCCTTCTAATCCTCCTTCCCATAACTGTATATTTGAGTATGCTACATGAACATCATGTTATTTGATTCTTTTATGCTCAGTACACTGATAATGGGCAAAGAATTCTCCATCTGTGTTTTGTAATATACCACTTGTATGGAAAACACCTCAAGTCTCTGAAGAAATGAAGATACCAGAAGATGGAAAGATCTCCTGTGCTCATGGATCAATAAGATTAACATAGTGAAAATGGCCATCCTGCCAAAAGAAATCTACAGATTCAATGCAGTTCTCATCAAAATAGCAACACAATTCTTTACAGAACATGAAAGAAATTTTCCCAACTTCATATGGGAAAACAAAACACCCAGAATTTCCAATCATCTGGAGGTATCTCCATCCTTGATGTCAAGCTGTATTACAAAGCAATAGAATAAAAGCTGCATGGCACTGGCATAGAAACAGAATGGTGGATCAGTGGAATCAAACAAAACCCAGAAATAAACCCAAACAACTATGGATACTTCATTTTTGACAAAGAAGCCAAGACAATATAATGGAAAAAAAAAAAAAAAAGACAGCATCTTAAAAAAACAGTACTGGTTTAAATGGATGTCTACATGTAGAAGAATGCAAATAGATCCATACTTATCACCCTGAACAAAACTAAGGTACAAGTGGATCAAAGACCTCAACATAAAACCAGATACTCTAAATCTTTTAGAAGAAAAAGTGGAGAAGAGCCTTGACCTCACTGGCACAGGAGACAACTTCCTGAACAGAACACCAGCAGCACAGGTTCTAAGATCAACAATCAAAAAATGGGACCTCGTGAAACTGAAAATCTCCTGTAAAGCAAAGGACACTATAATCAGAACAAAACAACACCCTACAGATTGGGAAAGGAACTTCACCAACCCTATATCTGACAGAGAGCTTCTATCCAGAATATATAAAGAATTTAAGAAGTTGAACACCAACAAACCAAGAAATCCAATTAAAAATGGGGTACAGAGCTAAACAGAGATCTCAATAGAAAAATATAAAATGACAGGGAAACACTAAAAAAAAAGCAATGTCCTTAGTTATCAAGGAGATGCCAATCAAAACAACCCTGGGATTTCCCCATACACCCATTAGAATGGTTAAGACAAAAAACTGAAATGACAACACATGCTGGATTGGATGCAGAGAAAGGGGAACCCTCCTCCATTGCTGGTGGGAATGTGACCTTGTACAATCACTTTGGAAATCAATCTGGCACTTTCTCAATTAGGAATTGTGCTTCCTCATAATCCAGCTATAGAACTCCTAGACATGTATCCAAAATATGCTCAAGTATACAACAAGGACTCAACCATGTTCGTAGAAGCTTTATTTGTAATAACCAGAATGTGGAAATAACCTAGATGTCCCTCAACAGAAGAATGCATACAGAAATTGTGGTACATTTACACAATTGAATATTACTCAGCAATTAAAAACAAGGAAATCATGAAATTTCCAGGCAGAATTGGGATCTAGAAAAGATCATCCTGAATGAAGGATCCCAGAAGCAGAAAAACACATGGAATATACTCACTCATAAGTGGATTTTAGGCATATAATGTAAGATCAACATACTAAAATCTATACTCCTAAAGAAGCTATATAACAAGGAAGACCCTAGGGAAAATGTTCAATCCTCATCCAGAAGGGCATATGGAACAGACATTGAAAGCAGGAGAAGACAGGGAACAGGACACGATTCTATCAGAGAGTCTGAAAGACTTTACTGATTGAGGTATTGAAGTAGAGGCTGAGAATCATAACCAAACTTTGGGAAGAATGCAGGGAATCTTATGAAAGAAGGGGTAGATAGAAAGACCTGGAGGGAATAGGAGCTCCAAAAGGAGACCAACAGAGCCAAGAAAACTGAGCCCTGGAGGTCCAGAAGAGAATGATACCCAACCACGAACAAAGCATGGATAGGACCTAAAACCCAGGCTCAGATTTAGTCCATAGACTCAGTGTCCAAGTGGGTTCTCTACTAAGAGGAGGAGGGGCTGTCTCTGGCATGAACTAAGTGGCAGGCTCTTTGATCTCCTTCCCCTGGTTGGTGTAACCTTCCCAGGCCACAGAGGAAGACAATACAACCAGTCCTGATGAGACCTGAGAGCCTGGGATCAAAGAGAAGGGGAGGAGGACTTCCCTTATCAGTGGACTAGGGCAGGAGCATAAGGCAAGAAGGGGGAGGGAGAGGGCTACAACAAGGATACAAAATGAATAAATTATAATGAATGATAATAATAATAAATTTCAGAAAAAAGAATCAAGAAAGTAAGCTTGGAAGTTGCATGTTATGTTAAATACTGGTAGAAATTTTTAAGGATTGGGAAGAATTTAGTAAAAATACATCAGATAGGCAAAAAGTAAATGTAAATGATACATGAAGGACATATACATAGATTATATAAGATGGCAAATGATGGATACATATGATTAAATATAACAGTGTTGATGACTATAAGTACTTTACTGCTCTAACTTCTTAGTTTATCATTTTTAATGGATTATAGTGAGAGGAATCCTTTGATTTCTAATAGAAAATATATTATGAAAAACTAGTGTTGAAGTTAAAGAAGATTTGATATAATAATATACGATAATGAAAGGTCCCAAATTCCACAGCTGATCACACACTCTGCAATTAAAAGGAATTGTCTATACTAGTAAAGAGATCAAAGATTCCAATGTTTAACTTATACTCTATCAGTTCAAACATAAACTCTTGCTCTGGAGTCAAAGAAGATTATGGGACAGAAAAAGACTATTATAGGTAACTTAAGTAAATAACAGTTTTTCTTCTCTAAAGGATTTCCTGTTCAGGAAACTGTCTCCTGTGCCAATGAGTTCTACGCTCTTCCCCACTTTTTCTTCTAACCGATTTAGACTATCTGTTTTTATGTTGAGGTATTGGTTGGATCCATTTGGACTTTAGTTTTGTGCAGGGTGATAAATATGGATCTATTTTTATTTTTCTGCATGTGGACATCCAGTTGGACCAGCACCATTTGATGAAGATGCTGGTTTTTTTCCATTGAATGGTTTTGGCTTCTTTGTCAAAAATCAAGTATTTTTAGGTGTGTGGGTTTATTTCTGGGTCTTCTATCCGGTTCCATTGAACCTCCT
Source organism: Meriones unguiculatus (assembly GCF_030254825.1). Lineage (NCBI taxonomy): Eukaryota > Metazoa > Chordata > Mammalia > Rodentia > Muridae > Meriones > Meriones unguiculatus. Next base: position 52,534,404 of record NC_083363.1, read on the forward strand.
TTCTGTTTCTATGCCAATATCATGGAGTTTTTATTACTATTGCTCTGTAGTACAGCTTGAAATAGGGGATGCAGATACCTCCAGATGATCTGTTGTTTGTACAGGATCATTTTGAAGATTCTGGGTTTTTTGTTTCTCCATATGAAGCTAAGAATCTTTCTTTCAAGGTCTGTAAAGAACTGAGTTGGTATTTTGATGGGAATTGTATTGAATCTGTAGATAGCTTTTGGCAGGATGGCCATTTTCACAATGTTTATCCTACCAATCCATGAACACCGGAGATCTTTCCATCCTCTGATACCTTCTTCAATTTCTTGAGAGGCTTGAAGTTTTTTTTTTTTTTGTTTTGTTTTGTTTTGTTTGTTTGCTTGTTTTTGTTTTTTTTTTGTTTTTTTTTTTTTTGAACAGGTCTTTTACTTGCTTGGTTAGAGTCAACCCAAGAATTGTGGAGAAAGGGGATCCCTCCTCCATTGCTGGTGGGAATGTAAACTGGTACAACCACTTTGGAAGTCAATCTGCGCTTTCTCGCTTTCTCAGACAATTAAGAATAGTACTTCCTCAAGATCCAGCTATCCCACTCTTAGGCATATACCCAAATTTTGCTCAAGTACACAACAAGGATATTTGCTCAACCATGTTTGTAGCAGCTTTATCTGTAATAGCCAGAACCTGGAAACAACCCAGATGTCTATCAACGGAGGAATGGATACAGAAATTGTGGTATTTTTACACAATGGAATACTACACAGCAATCAAAAGAGAGGAAATCATGAAATTTGCAGGCAAATGGTGGAATCTAGAAAAGATCATTCTGAGTGAGATATCCCAGAAGGAGAAGGACACACATGGTATATACTCACTCATATAGTCCCATAAGATATGATAAACATAAGGAAATATATAAACCAAAAGATGATAAACAAGAAAGAGAACCCGGGATAAGATGATAAATCCTCACTTAGAAAGACAAATGGAAAGTGCATTGGACATAGGAGAAAACAAGTAACAGGACAGAAGCCTACCGCAGAAGGCCCATGAAAGACTCTACCTAGCAGTGTATCAAAGCAGATATTAAGACTCATAACCAAAGCTTCAGCAGAGTACAGGGAATCATATGAAAGAAGGGGGAGTTTGTATGACATGGAAAGGATAGAAGCTCCACAAGGACCAAATATATCTGGGCACAGGAGTCTTTTCTGAGACTAACACTCCACCAAGGACCATGTTTGGATGGATATAACCTAGAACCTCTGCTCAGATGAAGCCCGTGGTAGCTCAGTAACCAATTGTTTTCCCATAGTAAGGGAAACAGGGACTAATTCTGACAGGAACTCAATGGCAGGCTCTTTGACCTCCCCACCCCCAAAGGAGGAGCAGACATGCTAGGCCACGAGGACTTTGCAGCCAGTCCTGAAATACCTGATAAAACAGGGTCAGATGAAAGGGGAGGAAGTCCTCTCCAATCCGTGGACTTGGAAAGGGGCAGGGAAGAGAAGAGGGAGAGAGGGAGGGAGGATTTGGGAGGGAATAAGGGAGCAGATACATCTGGGATACAGAGTTAATAAAATGTAATTTATAATAAAAAATAATTAATTAATTATAAAAGAATTTCCTAATGTTGTGCTGCTCTCTGTTGGATATAGAACTGATAAATGCTGGATAAACAGGGGCTTTGGGAAGAATACCTAACTATGAGTAACACCTCATTATATATGATCAAATTAGTTAATAGTGAAAAGCAATTAAAGGCAGACAAATACTAAGAAAGACATGCATCAAGTATTTGATGATGGCTAAAGAATGTTAAATACTCCTTTCTTTGTGTTTGGCGATTAAAAACTGTGTCATACTATTCCATTTTAATATAAGAAGAAGACAAATGAACATGTTTAAATACATTAAAAGAAATATCTTTCTTCTTATGCTGCTAGGACATAGATATATGTTCTGAAAATTTGTGTGACTTAACAATTTTGACATGTATGTTGCTAATAAATTAAATTTTGACACGAATGGTAGGTACCTAAGGGAAATATTTATGAAACTATGTTCAATATCTTCCCATCTTTTTCATTTGTGCTAATGATAATTCCTCTGTTTAAAACAGGGTCTAAGCAGAGTTCTCATTTAATATTAAGCTCTCCCCTGGATACACATACAAATCACACCTCTCAAACATGTGTCTTACAGTTATCAATATTACCATAATCGTTATGGTTTTCATGTCATTTTTAAAGAACATCAGTTTTCTCCCCGTTCTTTTTTATAATTAATTTATTTATTTTTTATTAATTACTGTTTATTCACTCTGTATCCCTGCTGTAGCCCACTTCCTTGTCCCATCCTAATACAACCCTCCCTCCCTCATCTCCTCCCATGCCCCTCCCCCAGTCCACAGATAGGGGATGTGCTCCTACCCTTCCATCTGACCCTATCCTATCAGGTCTCATCAGGACTGGCTGCATTATCTTCCTCTATGGACTGTAAGGCTGTTCGCCCCTCAGAGGGAGGTGATCGAAGAGCCAGCCACTGAGTTCATGTCAGAGAGAGTCCCTGTTCCCCTCACTAGGACACCCACTTGGATACTGAGCTGCCATGGGCTACATCTGTGCAGGGGTTCTACATTATGTTTAAACATGGTCTTTGGTTGGAATATCAGTCACAGAAAAGATACTTTGTTCAGATATTACGGTTTTGTTGCTCTCCTGGTGGAGCTCCTGTCCCATCCAGGTCTTTCTATCTTCTGTCATAAAATTCCCTGCACTCTGCCAAAAGTTTGACTATCAGTCTCAGAATCTGCATTGATACCGTGCTGGGTAGAGTCCTTCAGAGGCCCTTTGTGATAGGTTCCTGTTCTATTCCCTGTTTTTCTCCCTCTTAGCACATATTTCCTGTTTGCCTTTCTCAGTGAGGAGCATCTTACCCAGGATCCTTCTTAATTAGCTTCTTTAATGTACAGGTTTTTGTATGATTATCCTATATTATATATCTAATATCCACTAATAAGTGAGTATGTATCATGTGTGTCTTTCTGCTTCTGGGATACCTCACTCACTATGATCTTTTCTAGTTCCCACCATTCGCGTGCAAATTTCATGATTTCTTTTTTTTTTTAATTGCTGAGTAATATTCCATTGTGTAAATGTATCACTATTTCTGTATCCGTTCCTCCATTGAGGGACATGTTGTTGTTTCCAGATTCTGAACATTACGAGTTTAGCTGCTATGAACACGACTGAGGAAATGTCCTTGTTGTATCCTTGAGCCTCTTTTGGATATATGCCTAGGAGTGGTATAGCTGCATCTTGAGGTAGCACTTTTCCTAATTGTCTGAGAAATCACCAGATTGATTTCCAAAGTGGTTGTACAAGTTTCAATTCCCCCCAGCAATGGATGTAAGCCCCCCCTTTCCCACATCCTCTCCAGCATCTGTTGTCACTTGAGTTTGGATATTAGCCATTCCAAAGGGTGCAAGGTAAAATATCATGGTCGTTTTGATTTGCATTTCCCTGATGACTAAGGACATTGAGCATTTCATAAAGTTTTTCTCTGTCATTCGATATTCCTCTATTGAGAATTTTCTGTTTAACTCTGTACCCCAAATTTAATTGTATTGCTTGATTTGTCGGTGTTTAACTTCTTGAGTGATTTATGTATTCTGGATATTAGCTCTCTTTCAGATATAGAGTTGGTGAGGATACTTTCCCAGTCTGTAGGCTGTTGTTTTGTTCTGATGATAGTGTCCTTTGCTTTAAAGAAGATTTTCAGTTTCACGAGGTCCATTTATTGATTGTTGATCTTAGAGCCTGAGCTGTTGTTGTTCTGTTCAGGAAGTTGTCTCTTGTATCGATGAGTTCTAGGCTCTTCTCCACTTTTTCTTCTAACAGATTTAATGTGTCTGGTTTTATGTTGAGGTCTTTGATCAACCTGGACTTTAATTTTGTGCAGGGAGATAAGGATGAATCTATTTGCATTCTTCTACATGTAGACATCCAGTTAGAGCAGTACCATTTTGTCAAGGTGCTGTCTTTTTTCCATTATATTGTCTTGGCTTCTTTGTCAAAAAAGAAGTATCCATAGTTGTGTGAGTTTATTTCTGGGTCTTCTGTTTGATTCCACTGATCCACCTTTCTGTTTCTATGCCAGTACCATGCAGTTTTTATTACTATTGCTTTGTAGTACAGCTTGAAATCAGGGATGGAGATAGCTCCAGATAATCGGTTGTTTTACAGGACTGATTTGGAAATTCTGAGCGTTTTGTTTGAGAAATTTTCTTTCATGTTCCATAAAGAATTGTGTTGGTATTTTGATGGGAACTGCATTCAATCTGTAGATTTCTTTTGGCAGGATGGCCATTTTCACTATGTTAATCTTATTGATCCATGAGCATGGGAGATCTTTCCATCTTCTGGTATCTTCTTCAATTTGTTTCTTCAGAGACCTGAAGTGTTTTTTTTGTTGTTGTTGTTGTTTTTTGTTTTTGTTTTTTTTTCCTAACAGGTCTTTCACTTGCTTGGTTAGAGTCACCCCAAGGTACTTCATGTTATTAGTGGCTATTGCGAAGGGTATTTTTTTTTACCTAATTTCTTTCTCAACCCTTTTGTCTTCGGTATACAAGAGGGCTTCTGATTTTTTTTTTTTTTTTTTTTTAGTTAATTTTGTATTCAGCCACTTTGCTGAAGGTGTTTATCAGCTAAAGGAATTCTCTGGGTAAATTTTTGGGGTAGCTCATGTAGACTATCATATCATCTACAAATAGTGATACTTCAATTTCTTTCTTCAGAGACTGGAATATTTTTTCAAACAGTTCTTTCTCTTGCTTGGTTAGAGTCACACCAAGGTATTTTCTGTTATTAGTGGCTATTGTGAAAGGTGTAGTTTCTCTAATTTTTTTTTCTTAGACCTATTGTCTTTCATATTCAAGACGGCTACTGATTTTTCTTTTTTTTTGTTTTTTGAGTTAATTTTTGATCCAGCCACTTTGCTGAAGGTGTTTATCAGCTGAAGGAGTTATCTGGTTTTATTTTTGGGGTCTCTCGTGTATACTATCATATGATCAGCAAATAGTGATACTTAGACTCTTTTCAATTTCTTTCCTTTGATCTCCATTATTTTCTTATTTCTCTAGCTGGTACTTCAAATACTATTTTGAAGAGATATGGAGAATGGGCAGCCTTGCCTTGTCCCTGATTTCAGTGAAATTGATTTTAGTTTTTCTGTGATTAGTTTGATGTTGTGTATAAGCTTGCTGTATATTGTCTTTACTATGTTTAGGTATGGGCCTTGTATCCCTGATCTTTCCAAGACTTTAAACATGAATGGGTGTTGGATTTTGCAAATGCCTTTTTGGCATCTGAGGAGACAAACAGGTGGTTTTTCTCCTTCAGTTTGTGTATATGGTAGATGACACTGATTGATTTCTGTATATTGAACTACCCCTGCATTTCTGGGATGATGGGTCATGGTAGATGACTTCTTCTATGTGTTCTTTGATTCAGATTGCATATTAGTAGTAATATATTAGTGAATATTTTTGCATCAATGTTCATAAGAGATATAGGTCTGAAGTTCTCTTTTTTGGGGAGTCTTTGTGTGGTTTAGGTATCAAGGTGATTGTGGTTTCATAAAATGAGTTTGGTAGTATTCATTCTGTTTATATTTTGTGGAATAGTTTGAATAGAACTGGAGTTAGCTCTTTGTACGTCTGGTAGATTTCTTCACTGAAACCAATTGACACTGGGCTTTTTTTGGAAGGGAGACTTTTTTTTGACTGCTTCTATTTCCTTGGGAAATATAGAACTTATTAATCTATCTTCCTGATCTTGATTGAATTTTGGCAAATGGAATCTCTTGAGAAAATTCTAGATTCGCCCTTCTTTCATAAGAATCCCTGAACTCTGCCTAAAGTTTGGCTATGAGTCTCAACCTCTGCCTTGGTACACTGCTGGGTCGAGTCTTTCAGAGGCCTTCTGAGGTAGGCTCCTGTCCTGTTCCCTGTTTTGTCTCTCTTCCTATGTCTGTTCAGTTTGCCTTTCTCAGGAAGGCAGGTAGATATTTTAAAACAATATGCAAACCTCAACGAGAACTTGATTTAAATCTTAAGTTCTTAAGTGATGTAGAAACTTTATCTACCAAAACCTTGCTTTTTTTCCCCATCAGTTAGTGACTTTAATGAGACTCAATTTAGTGGGCTTGATGCTATTTAAGATAATGTCCCTTCAGCACCAGGTCTAGTACATCAGGAGGTATTCAATGGCAATTTCTATTAGCAGATGTTCAGTGCATCTGTGTGCAATGAGCAAAGGGCTTGTTCTAACCAGTTTACAATGATTCATCATGTTTCCTATTCTGCCAGGCACAGGGAACCTAAAACACCATCTTACTTTTTTATATTTTTTTTCTCTGTGTTGTCTCCTAGATGCTCTGTATCTTAGGAACACTAAGCATTCATTGCCTTCTGACAACATACTTCGGAATTAATACTAACTTTTGTTATCCTTAACACCCCTAGTTGAGCACAGAAGTGGCCTAATAAATATTCACAAGTTGGTCTTTGAGAACCACAGGTATTTAGCCAAACTTAGATTACACTTTGAAATCTCAGATAGTCTATTATTGAACTCAACAAGAGCAACTTCAGAAACTTCAAACTCTCTTCTTAATTCCTATAGGAAAGAAACATTTAGCTCTCAGGAACCATTTAAAAGTATGAATTATTCACAGAGACAACTTAATATAATGCATTACTGCTCTGCTACTGCTCTCAAACCATAACTCCTCACAGTACAAACAAATCCCTGAAGTAGATTAAGACTGCAACTCCGCTTGTTTCCTCACAAACACTAATAGTCTGAGATATCAAAACATGTTTAACCTTGACAATCATTCTCTGATGTGACAAGATGTCATGTTGTCATTATGGGCAGGTGGCATTAATTTGGGGAAGGGGTGATACTTAGCACGAATGAACTTCTGTGTTTCTCATTCGCCAGGCTTGCCTTTATCATTTCTCTTTACTGTAAAGGTTGGGTGTGGGTTAAATAGAGATGAATGTGTCTTGTAGCCCTCTCTGCAGCATGAATCTAGGTTGGTGGCATCAATCCTTAGTTCTAACACTATAAAAACCAAATTTTCAGGACACTTGTTGAAACAGAAGCAAATGACCATTTTCAAATCTTTGTCAACACAGACGGTAGTTATGTTCATTATTTTCTATTACTAATTTCATGTAAATATGTCTAAGTCACAATATTTAATACTTAACTGTCAAGGGAGATCTGATAAAGATTATTTTAATTATGCTACTCCATAAAACAAGAGCTAACTATAGTTACAATGACAGATGATACCTGTTTTAACTAATGCAATGTACTGATCCATTATCTCTTTCTTTTATTCTTGTTCATTAGCATAAAATAAATTTCATATGTGCAGATTAATTAGACTTTAATATGCTTAAAGTCAAGTGTTCACAGCAATAGAGGTAGTAGGGAAGATGATGAGCCATTTTATTATTTACTTTGTGAAAAGATAATGTTACATACTTAATGTTAAATGTTATAATTAGACAGGTTCTTTTAGGTCTTTGTGCTTAGATGGTATTACCTGACTGCAGAACTGTGTAATGATATGTATTATCTTATACAATATATGTCTGTGCATATGTGTGTGTATATATATATATATATATATATATATATATATATATATATATAATCTTTTACAAGCAGGATGATGATGCTTATAAAAGAATCAGATAGAAAAGGAAGCTTGTATCACAGAGGTACCTGTTTTCCTGTTAGAGATATGTATTTTTTAATCACTGCCTTTAACTGCAAGCAAGCAGAAAAGGGCAGATTAAGGTGACCACCTCATCGCAGTGCAGTTTGGCCACAGGTGACTTCAGCTTCACATCTAAATCCCCAACACACTTTTCATCCTGGAGCTTCTCTCCATTGCCACTGGGAAGACTGCAAATGAAAATTGATCCATCCTTTCAGTCAAGTCACCTTCAAGGATAAGAAATAGGGGTGAAAAAAGAAAAAGAAAGAAATAGGAGTAGACTTTACTTTCATTTCTTTATGGGATGGTGCTACCTTTTCCAACTGAACTAGAAAGGTAAAGAAAACAGTAGTGAAAACTGTTATGATTTTTTGTCTATTTATATAAAATTGAAGCCTCTTTCAAATGCACTGATCTCATTACTGAAGATAAATTAAGGAAGGAAAAGTACAAGTTTGTAATCAATATTAGCATAATTTTTATAATTGTATTTATATGCTACAATGAATATTATTATTTCAAAGTCGTTGGCTGTGAAACCATATATATATTCATACATACATACATACATACATATGTATATATATATGTATATCACTAAATAGCTGAGAAAGATACACATGCATGCACATATATACACATATATACTTTGAAATATGAATACTTTTAAATTTTTTTTATTTATTTATATAGTTATTTATTACAGTTTATTCACTTTGGATCCCTGCTGCAACCCCCTTCCTAGTCTCCTCCCAGTCAAACCTACCCTCCCACTTCTCCTCCTATGTACTTTCCCTAGTCCCCTGATAGGGAGGATCTTCTCTCCTTCTATCTGACCCTACCTTATCAGGTCTAATCAAAGCTGACTGAATCAACTTCCTCTGTGACCAGGCAAGGCTGCAGCCCACCCCAGGAGGAGGTGATCAAAGAGCTTGCTTCTGATTTCATGTCAGAGACAGCCTCTGTTCCTGTTACTGTTACTAGGGAACCCGCTTGATGATCCTTCCACAAAGAAAAATGAACAGATGAAATGTAATCAGAGAAAAGCAAACTGATCATATACAATCATAATAAAAATAATTGGAAATTAGTTTGAGACTGAGTGAGAGGGATCATGGGAAGCATTGGAAGGTAGATAGGGAAAGAAGTCATGAAATTACATTTAAAATTTTAATAAAACTAGAAAAAATAATAATACAAACTAACAAAGGGCTATAATTTAAGGTCAAAGGCACTTTCTGTAGTGTTCAGATAACGTTTCAGTGGTTATCAATGACTCAAACTGAAAGATTAGAGTTAATTCCTGGGGCTGAAGCAGAATCACAAGACCACATTCCTTTCAGAGCAGAGGGCTAGCCCAAAGGCTAGGGCAGAGTCCCACATTCCTTTCAGAGCAGAGGGCTAGCCCAGAGGCTAGGGCAGAATTACAAGACCACATTCCTTTCAGATAATGGGCCAACAACAGTCCCCACCCAGATAAACCTCAGGGTATGACTGGAGTCACATGGCCCCTAAGAACTAGAGGTCAGCTGTCTCCCAGGTAGCTAGGCCCTACTGTTAGCTGTCCTGGCGTCTAAAAATAGACCAATCATTTTAAAGGTCAGCTTTCCTAGAGACCACCCCACTTGCGTTTTGTTCCTCTTACCCAATCCTGTAATGCCAAAGCTTGTACTACCCCACTGGCATTTTTTGTTCCTTTAAAAACCTTGATCTCCCGGAGCCGTTTGTCTTGATCTCGTTTGCCCGCATGTCTTTGTAAAGGGCAGCCACCCGGCTCAAGCTTATAATAATAAAGACCCTCGTATGTTTTCCAACAGAGTCGATTCCTGTAGATATTGTGGGGGCTCTCGAACTGGGTATAACAAAACATTTTCTCATCTACCCTCTCCTGAACTTCTCAAACAATTTAAACTCATAGTTGCATTTTAGGCATTTTTTTTCTTTATGCCTTAATGAAGTATACCTATGCTAGTGCTGGGAGTGGATTATCAAAACAAGCTTAGGTAACTTTAATTTTCACATATGTAGCTACCTTTGAAGTCTTAGCACAGGGAGGCATCTGAGAAAGTGTAGGAGTAATGCAAGATCAAGTTCATGTAAGTACTTATTACAAGGAGAATATAATTACTGCATGAATGTGCCAAGAGGTAAGGAACACCATGATATACCTAGAACTCTTACTCCAATCTTTACGCGATATCTATGATCTGGCTAACATGTAACATTTATGTACAAAGTCTCTTTCTGTGGAAAAATATTGGTTCTCAGGGTTGTTTTGATTTGCATTTCCCTAATGGCTAGTGAGGTTGAGCATTTCTTTAAGTGCTTCTCTGCCATTCGGTATTCCTCTACAGAGAATTCTCTGTTTAGCTCTGTTCCCCATTTTTTAAGTGGATTACTTGGTTTGCTGCTTTTCAGCTTCTTTAGTTCTTTATATATACTGGATATGACTCCTCTGTCAGATAAAGTGTTGGTGAAGATTCTTTCCCAATCTGTAGGCGGTCGCTTTGTTTTGAGATTTCACCTTACACCCATGAGAATGGCCAAGATCAAAAACTCAAGTGACAACACATGCTGGAGAGGTTGTGGAGAAAGGGGAACCCTTCTGCACTGCTGGTGGGAATGTAAACTTGTACAACCACTCTGGAAATCAATCTGGCGCTTTCTCAGACAACTAGGAATAGCGCTTCCTCAAGATCCAGCCATACCACTACTGGGCATATATCCAAAAGAGGCTCAAGTACACAAAAAGGACATTTGCTCAACCATGTTTGTAGCAGCTTTATTTGTAATAGCCAGAAGCTGGAAACAACCCAGATACCCCTCAACTGAAGAATGGATGCAGAAATTGTGGTACATCTACACAATAGAATATTACTCAGCAATGAAAAATAAGGAAATCATGAAATTTGCAGGTAAATGGTGGGATCTGGAAAGGATCATCCTGAGTGAGTTGTCCCAGAAGCAAAAAGACACACATGGTATATACTCACTCATACAGACATACAACATAGGACAAACCCACTAAAACCTGTACATCTAAAGAAACTAAGCAAGAGAGAGGACCCTAACAAATATGTCCAATCCCCATCCGGAAAGGCAAAGAGGATGGACATCAGAAGAAGAAGAAAACAGGAAACAACCTAGGAACCTACCACAGAGGGCCTCTGAAAGCCTCTGCCCTTCAGACTATCAAAGCAGATGCTGAGCCTGATGGGCAACTGTTGGGCAGAGTGAATAGAATTTTAGGTAAGAACTGGGAAATAGTAAGAGCTGGAGAGGACAGGGTCTCCACAAGGAGAGCAACAGAACAAGAAAATTTGAACACAGGGAACTTCCCAGAGACTCATACTCCAACCAAGGACTATTCATGGAGATAACCCAGAACCCCTGCACAGATGTAGCCCAGGGCAGTTCAGAGTCCAACTGGGTTACATAGTAATGTGAAGAGGGACTGCCTCTGACATAATCTGATTGTCCTGCTCTTTGATCACCTCCCTCTGGGGGGGAGCAGCATTACCAGGCCATAATAGAGGACAATGCAGCCACTTTTGATGTGAACTGATAGACTAAGATCAGAAAGGAGAGGAGAACCTCCCCTATCAGTGGACTTGGGGAGTGGCATGCAAGCAGAGGGAGGAGGGAGGGTGGGATTGGGAGGGGAGGAGGGAGGGGCTTATGGGGGATGCAGAATGAATAAAGTATAATTGATGAAAAATTTAAAAAAAAATATTGGTTCTCTGGATACTAGGTCCACAGTTGGTGAATGGCAATCTTGTGGGACTTTCTGTGAAATGGAGATTTCTACTAGTGTCCTCCTGACTGACAGTGACATGGTGAAGGCCTTTTATTCTGAAACAATATGTTATAATGATTAATAACTCTTTGGTTCTTTTAAGGAATGGATTAGATAGTGAAAGCTGCTCAGTTAACACATTTTTAAACACAGATTAATCTTATAACACATTCAGTTAATGAAATCTATCCTTTGTGAGAAATAAAATGTATATTTCTCCATTAATAATAGATAAGTCATACAACATATTCACAGTATCAACAAAATTAACTGTGGTAATGTTGTATGTGATTTTTTTTAATAACATATTTTTGGCAGTATAAAAGCCACATTGTTTCCTGTGATTAAAGTATCAATAAGTATAACACTTCTTTCACATATATGACTACAAGTACAAGTGAAAAAACATATGTTCAATATCATGCAAACAAGAGTTCAAATATTTCTTGAGTGGTTGTAAGTGATTTTTTTTTTCAGTATCCTGTTGTTTTAAGAGTAATTGAAGTCATCATCTTCATTCCTTTTCTGTTTTTTTTTTGTTTTTTAATTAAATTTTTTATTACTTTAATATTTGTTACTGTTTATTAACTTTGTATCCCAGCTCTAACCCCTTCCCTCCTTCCCTCCCAATTCCAGCCTCCCTCCCTCATCTCCCTACCCCTTTCCAAGTCCAGTGATAGGGGAGGTTCTCCTCCCTTTCCATCTGACCCTAGCTTATCAGGTTTCTTCAGGACTGGCTGCAATGTCCTCCTCTGTGGCCTAGAAAGGCTACTCCTTCCTCAGGGGTGGGGGACGGGGGTGTCGAAGAGCCAGCCACTGAGTTCATATATCCAAAAGATGCTCAAGTACACAACAAGGACATTTGCTCAACCATGTTTGTAGCAGCTTTATTTGTAATAGCCAGAACCTGGAAACAATCCAAATGTCCATCAATGGAGGAATGGATACAGAAATTGTGGTACATTTGCACAATGGAATACTACTCAGCAATTAAAAACAAGAAAATCATGAAACTTTCAGGCAAATGGTGGGATCTAGAAAAGATCATCCCGAGTGAGGTATCCCAGAAGCAGAAAGACACACATGATGTATACTCACTTATACGTGAATACTAGACCTAAAAGTTAGGAGAAACATACTAAAATCTGTACACCTAAAGAAGATAAGCAAGAAAGAGGACCTGGGGTAAGATGATCAATCTTCATTCCTTTCTGGTTGACTTTTTTTTTTTTTCCCCACATAATGTATCTTCCGTGTCATTTGATTAAAATGAATAGGGCCTTGACTCATTCTTTTTAATAGCTTGTAAGTGTTCTGAGCAAATGCTCAAAAACCACACTTACTCAATGAAAGTATGAGCAGGCCAGATTCCATAGATTCTATTAAATGAAGTCATTTTTAAAAACGTGTTGACTAATTGGCAGAGGAAAATATGTTATATCATTATTCTAATTTACAGTTCCCAGATAACTACCAAGATAAATCACCTTTGCGTAGGACTATTTACAATGTGTTTCTTGGCAATTTTACAGAACATATACTTTGCTCATATTGTTTATATTTGCCCTGTTACTCTTCTTTTTTTCAATTCACATATATTTCATTTTAAATTATGAATAAAAGCAGCTAGGTTCTGACAAACAGAATTAATTCAAGAACTTGGGAAGGTTTGATTTAAACAACCAGTTAATTGTGAAACTGTTGTATTTTATTTTTCTATTTTCTTTATGATTCTATGAGTATTTTTTATATTCTCATGTAATAAGCTTTATAATTAGTACTTAAAATGTTATTATACAATAGATAGAAGTGTGAGTGATGCAAGATCAAAACCTATTTTTAAATATTTTCAAAAAGTATGATTTTCCTAACATCTTTTGATGTATTTATTAATTCTTTAAAATTTTCATTACATAATTATGAAGAAATTTCTCTAAACAAAATGGAAATGACTACTTAAATTTGTGTTTTGTGTGACATGGCTATGTGGATGTGGGGATATGTTACATGTATATTTGTATATATCCAATTAAGAAGCATAAATTATTCATTAGTAGATCACTTTTATTCTTTTTAGTTTATATATTGCTAATCTGAAAATTATATTGTTCATTATACCCTCACACGAGTTCTGTGCTTCCTCATGTAATTTATTTTTGCAATTACTCTACACTGATGGACACAGGTTCTACATCATTCTTTACTTGTTTAATATTTTGAGAATGTCATACATGAATACTGCATGTGTCATTTCCACCTACCTTCTCCCCCACCATCTTCTCCATCTCTCCTTGATGATCTTTCAAATTCACAGTGCTTCCTTCAATTATTATTGTTACACATCTGTATATAAATGACACATATGTGTATGTTCAGCTTCAACATGAGCTTCAACATGAGCTGTTAGAGAAAGTGCTCCAATGCACTTCTATATCAGTAACACTGCCTCTGACATAATCTGATTGGCCTGCTCTTTGATCACCTCCCCCTGAGGGGGGAGCAGCCCTACCAGGCCCCAGAAGAAGACAATGCAGCCACTTTTGATGAGAACTGATAGACTAAGATCAGAAAGGAGAGGAGAACCTCCCCTATCAGTGGACTTGGGGAGGGGCATGCATGCAGAAATGGGAGGGAGGGTGTGATCGGGAGGGGAGGAGGGAGAGGCTTATGGGGGAATACAAAATTAATAAAGTGTAATTAATAAAAAAATAAAATAAAACACTAGGCTGTGAGATAAAGTCTATAATATAAATCACATTAGAAAATAATTTATTCTCTTGGAAGATTTGAGGATTACAAAACATTTAGAGCCACATGACTTTAACATTCAGTAGTTAAGCTCCTGTTTCTGTGGCCAGGCATCCTGTGATGGAATTATGACACACTACCTCGCCTGTTCACTATGGTCATGATAACTGAGGACATATTAAGAAAGACAGTACTGTAGTCTAGCTCACTTTTTATTTTTATTCACTTTACATCCTTGTGGTAGATCCAGTCCTCCCATCCCGGTTAAACCCTCTCTCCTTCACTGTCACCCCTTTTCTCAGAAAAGGGGAACTCCCTTTTCACATCTTCCTAAGCTCATCAAGTTGAATCAGTACTGAGTGAGTATGTCCTCTTCCCCTGTGGCCTGGCAAGGCAGTCAAACCAGGTGGAAGTGATCTAAAAGGTACCAAGTTTGTCCATGTCTGATGTGTTCCCCACTTTTTTTGTTTAATTTTTTTTTTTTTTTACATGAGGCCTAAGCACATTGCTACATCTTTGTAGAGGGCCAAGTCAATTTTGTGCAAGGCCTTTGGTTGATGCTTCAGTCTCAACAAATGCTTCTGAGCCTTGTTAGTTGGCTCTGTTTGTCTTCTAGTGGAGCTCCTGTCACCTCCAAGGCCTTATCTTTTTCCTCTCACTTTTCTATAAGACACCCTATGTATTGCTCAGTGTTTGGCTGTGAGCCTCAATATCAGTTTTCAGGTGCTACTGTGTAGTGCCTCCCAGAGGAAAACTCTGTCAGGCTGCTGTCTGCACAGTTAGCTGAGGATCATTCATAGTGTCAGGGGTTAGCACTTCCCTAGAGGGATGGTCTTTGGTTGGGTTAGGAATTGGTTGGGTGTTCCCTCAATCTCTGCTCTATCTCCTTCTTACCAAAAGCAATCTGTAAATTCAAAGCAAACCGCATCAAAATACCATCACTATTCTTTACAGACCTTAAATGTCAATTCTAAACTTCATATGGAAAAGCAAAACAACAACAACAACAACAAATAGTTCTATACAAGAAAATAAGTTCTGGAGGCATCTGCAGCCCTGACTTAAAGATATACTACAGAACAATAGTAATAAAAAACTTCATGTAACTGGTATTAAAGTAGGATTGTTGATCAATTGAATCAAATCAAAGACACAGAAATAAACACACGTACCTATGATCACTTGATTTTTGACCAAAGTTCCGAAAACATACAATAGAAAAAGACACCATCTTCAACAAATGGTGCTGGTCTAATTGGATATCTACATGTAGAAAAATGCAAATAGATCCACATTTATCTCCCTCCTCAAAACTCGAATCCAAGTGGATCAAAGACCTTAATATAAGACCAGGTACACTAAATCTATTAGAAGAGAAAGTGGGGAAGCACCTTGAACTCATTGGCCTGGGAGACAACTTCCCGAACAGAACACACACTCTTGATATTACCTAGTAAGTAGCATTGTGCCACGATTAAAATTCTTTCTCTAAACACCCCAGGCTTTTATCATTTTCATTTTCTAAAACTCCAGGAGTAAACTCTTGTACTGAGTAAGTTATTATATTAAATAGAGGATCAAAAAATATTATAAATGGTGAGGGCGGAAAAAAAAAGGCATCTTCTTTAATTTTGAAGCCCGTCAAATAAAATTAAAATAAAAAAAATTTAAATGACAATTTGATTTTCTCTAAGAAGAAATTGCTTTTGTCTTTCCATTAAGCCTTCTAATTAACTTAGTAGAAACTGCTTGTAAACTCTAGATACAGAACTCCCGACAGTCTAAAAACTCTCCCTTTCTTCCCATGGGAAGAATAATTCAATTAGTTTATGTAATACTCTCTAATAAATCATCATATATATATATATCTAGCCTCAGGACTTAAAAGGAAGCACTCTGCTTTTATGCCTCTCCCTGAGGACTTCTGCATTTACATTCTGCAAAAGTCACTGCAGAGACCTTTAGTAAGTCTGCTAAATGCCCTTGCTTACTCTTACATTTTTCAGCAAAGTCAGAGTAACCTTTGTTTGTAACAATAGAAATTTAGTTGTGTCACTAAATGAGTGAGAGTGAAAGACCACCATTTGGGCTCTAGTCAACAGTAAGGACACATTCTATTTATTGCTGAAGATGACACTAATTAAGCTTTCTGGTTATTTTGACAAATTGTTTTTTTTTTTTTTTTATTTTATTTATTTTTTTTTTTAATTTTATTTTTTTTATCAGTTACATTTTATTAACTCTGTATCCCAGCCGTGTCCCGATCCCTCATTCCCTCCCAGTCCCTCCCTCCCTCCCTCCCTCCCTCATCTCCACCGTGCCCCTTTCCAAGTCCACTGATGGGGGGGACCTCCTCCCCATTCATCTGATCCTGTTTTATCAGGTATCTTCAGGACTGGCTGCAAAGCCCTCCTCTGTGGCCTAACAGGACTGCTCCTCCCTTCGGGGGTGGGGAGACCAAAGAGCCAGTCATCGAGTTCCTGTTAGAAATAGTCCCTGTTCCCCTCACTTTGGGAAACCAATTGGTTACTGAGCTAACACAGGCTACATCTGAGTGGAGGTTCTAGGTTATATCCATACATGGTCCTTGGTTGAATGTCAGTCTCAGAAAAGACCCTGTGCCCAGATATATTTGGTCCTTGTGGAGCTCCTATCCTTTCCCCATCAGACTAACTCCCCTTCTTTCTTATGATTCCCTGTACTCTGCCAAAGGTTTGGTCATGAGTCTTTGCTTTGAAAACACTGCTAGTTAGAGTCTTTCAGATGCTCTCAGTAGACTCCTGTCATACGTTCAATGCACATCCCATCTGTCTTTCTAAACGAGGATTGATCATCTTACCCCATGTCCGCTCAATTGATTATCTTTTTTAGGTGTATAGATTTCATTATGTTTATCATATCTTATAGGTCTATATAAGTGAGTATATCCCATGTTTGTCTTTCTCCTTCTGGGATATTTCACTCAGAATGATCTTTTCTAGATCCCACCATTTGCCTGCAAATTTCATGATTTCCTCCTTTTTGATTGCTGAGTAGTATTCCATTGTATAAAAATACCACAATTTCTGTACCCATTCCACCGTTGATGGACATCTGGGTTGTTTCCAGGTTCTGGCTATTACAAATAGAGCTGCTATAAACATGGTTGAGCAAGTGTCCTTTTTGTGTACTTGAACAAACTTTGGGTATATACCTAGCAGTGGTATAGCTGGGTCTGGAGGAAGCACTATTCCTATTTGTCTTAGAAAGCGCCAGATAGCTTTCCAGAGTGGTTGTACCAGTTTACATTCCCACCAGCAGTGGAGCAGGGTTCCCCTTTCTCCACAACCTCTCCAGCATGTGTTATCGCTTGAGTTTTTCATCTTGGCCATTCTGATGGGTGTAAGGTGATATCTCAGGGTCGTTTTGATTTGCATTTCCCTGATGGCTATGAAGCCACAGTCACCTTAATACCTAAACCACACAAAGACCCAACAAAAAAAGAGAACTTTAGGCCTATCTCTCTTATGAACATTGACGCAAAAATTCTCAATAAAATACTTGCAAACCGAATCCAAGAACACATCAAAGATATCATCCACCATGACCAAGTAGGCTTCATCCCAGGCATGCAAGGGTGGTTCAACATACGGAAATCCATCAATGTAATCCACTACATAAACAAACTGAAGGAGAAAAACCACATGATCATCTCCTTAGACGCCGAAAAAGCATTTGACAAAGTCCAACACCCATTCATGTTTAAAGTCTTGGAGAGATCAGGGATACAAGGCACATACCTAAACATAGTAAAGGCAATATATAGCAAGCCTATAGCTAACATCAAACTCAATGGAGAGAAACTTAAATCAATCCCACTGAAATCAGGGACAAGACAAGGCTGTCCATTGTCCCCATATCTCTTCAACATAGTACTTGAAGTCCTAGCCAGAGCAATAAGACAACTAAAGGAGATCAAGGGGATACAAATCGGAAAGGAAGAGGTCAAAGTGTCACTATTTGCAGATGATATGATAGTATACATGAGCGACCCCAAAAATTCAACCAGAGAACTCCTTCAGCTGATAAACACCTTCAGCAAAGTGGCAGGATACAAAATCAACTCAAAAAAATCAGAAGCCCTCCTATATACCAAAGACAAAAAGGCTGAGAAAGAAATTAGGGAAACAACACCCTTCACAATAGCCACTAATAACATAAAGTACCTTGGTGTGACCCTAACCAAGCAAGTGAAAGACCTGTTTGAGAAAAACTTCAAGTCTCTGAAGAAAGAAATTGAAGAAGATATCAGAAGATGGAAAGATCTCCCGTGCTCATGGATTGGTAGGATTAACATTGTGAAAATGGCCATACTGCCAAAAGCAATCTACAGATTCAATGCAATTCCCATCAAAATACCAACTCAATTCTTTACAGACCTTGAAAAAAAGATTCTCAGCTTCATATGGAGAAACAAAAAACCCAGAATTTCCAAAACGATCCTGTACAACAACAGATCATCTGGAGGTATCTCCATTCCTGATCTCAAGCTGTACTACAGGGCAACAGTAATAAAAACTGCATGGTACTGGCATAGAAACAGAAAGGAGGATCAATGGAACCGCATAGAAGACCCAGAAATAAATCCACACACCTATGAATACTCGATATTCGACAAAGAAGCCAATTCCATTCAATGGAAAAAAGACAGCATCTTCAACAAATGGTGCTGGACCAACTGGATGTCTACATGCAGAAAAATGAAAATAGATCCATATTTATCACCCTGCACAAAACTAAAGTCAAAGTGGATCAAGGACCTCAACATAAAACCAGATACCCTAAATCAATTGGAAAAAAAAGTGGGGGGAACAGCCTAGAACTCATTGGCACAGGAGACAACTTCCTGAACAGAACACCAACAGCACAGGCTCTAAGAGCAACAATCAATAAATGGGACCTCATGAAACTGAAAAGTTTCTGTAAAGCAAAGGATACCGTCATCAAAACAAAACGACTGCCTACAGATTGGGAAAGAATCTTCACTAACCCTTTATCTGACAGAGGACTAATATCCAGTATATACAAAGAACTAAAGAAGCTGAAAAGCAGCAATCCAAGTAATCCAATTAAAAAATGGGGAACAGAGCTAAACAGAGAATTCTCGACAGAGGAATATCGAATGGCAGAAAAACACTTAAAGAAATGCTCATCCTCATTAGCCATCAGGGAAATGCAAATCAAGACAAATTGTTAATTCTCCGCTAGAGTCAGGATGTGAATGTAATAGCTTCAATATCAGTCCCTCTTAACACATTTTAAAAGTCACTTATTTTTTAAGAGTATTTATGTCAATTAATTATAGTTCTAGATAATTGAAACTTTTCACAATAAAATGTTAAAGGCATGCATGTTTGTGTAATTATGCCACTTCAAGGTAAAACAGTTTATATTATGTATTTTATATTTGATATATAATCATTTTATGCTGGCAATAATTTGAGACAAAAGAAAACAAATTATTCAATATATTGAGAATGAGCTTTTTAAGCTTTTTTCTTTCTCTTTTTTTTTTCGTACAATTTATTCATTATACCTCCTGATTGTTAACCCCTTTCAACTCCTCCCAGTCCCACCCTCTCTCCCTCTTCCCCCATATTTCCTCCCCTAGTCCATTGAAAGAGGAAGATTTCCTCCCTTAGCATCTTCCCATAGTGTATCAAGTCTCATCAGGATTGCCTTGACCCTCTTCTTCTGTGGCCTGACAAGGCCACCTCCCTAGAGGCCAGTGATCAAAGAGCAGGCAACAGAATTCATGACAGAGACAACTCTTGCTCCCCTTACTAGTAAACCCACATGTAGACTGAGCTGCCAATCCTCCACATTTGAGCAGGGAATCTAGGTCCTCTCCACACATGGTCCTTGGTTGGAGCATCAGTCTTTGCCTGAAAGGATCATCCTGAATGAGATAACCAAGAAACAGAAAGACAGGTATGGGATATACTCACTTATAAGTGGATATTATAACACAGGATAGTATAATACAGGATATCCATCTACAGAAGTTAAACAAAAGAAGGACCCTAAGGAAGATCCTTAAATCTCATTCAGAATGCCAAACCTGAGAGACACCAGAAGCAGTGGGAGAGAGAAAACAGGATGGAGCCTACTACAGAGAGTCCTCTGAAGGATCCACTCAACGGGGGATTGAAGCAGATGCTGAGACTCACAGCCAAACTTTGGGCAGAGCACAGGGAGTCCAATGGAAGAAGGGGAGGGAGTAGAAGGAAACAGAGGGAACAGGAGCCTCACAAGGAGACCAACAAAGCTAAAAAATCGAGCTTTCCAAGTTTTACTAGTGAAGTCATTGCTTCTCCAAATATTTATTATAAATGTGGACATAAATTATTTCAATTATGTTTACAGTAAAATATGATTTCAGCAATGCTTGCTGTGTTTTGACAAGTGCTTTGCACAAGCTAGCCACACATAATAAACATAAATATATATCTAAAAAACACACTGGCATGGCATGACAGGTACAAAAACATGTGTTTCAGTTAATTGCAAAATGACCCCACATCTGCCTTTCCAAGTAGAAGAAATGAAAAACAGACCAACTTATGATGTTAAAGTTAGAAGTGTTTTGCATTTAATATTTAACTTGTATAAATATGGTAATATTTTACCCAGCATACAAAAAATATACTCAAGTTACTGACATGCATAGTGTCAACAAGTTCATACTTCTGCTATCATAGGTATTTCAGATTTATTACAAGGATATATGAAATTTATATGCTGTCTGTTTTCAGTATATGGTGCATTCTAAGATTCCCTTGAGAAAAAATGGAGCCAATGGTATCACCTTCAGATAAGAGTAATAAAAAATAAGTTGGCCTAAGTTTGTGTTGTAATGTGCTAAAGGTCAGTGATTACTTGGGGTTGTTATAAAGAAGAATTGTTTTATCACTATGCTGAGGCAGTAATCTGGTATTATACATATTTTAATATATTTTTATTACTTCATTTTCCAAAAACTTGAACAATAAAATATTTGACAAAAATATACAGTAACGCAATACAGGAATATTCTACTACAATGTATACATGTGTCTATACATTTTACAAGAAGAAACGCTCACATAAACTCTTACATAATCTAGCACCTAATCTAGTTTTCTTTCTATACATTTGTCTGTGTGTCAATCTCTTGATATGTAATAAATACATATTTTTTTGCAGTATGAGACATCAAGCCCAAAGGCCTTTCACATACTGGGAATGTGTTTTTCACCACGTTCTCATGCTAAAAAATCATAAAAAAATTATGTTTAACCAAACATCTTTTGTCACTCTTAACCATAATTGTTCCATAGTTTTAATTTTGAGCTACACATTAAGCTCTTTGATAAAGAAGGAAGCATACATTTGGTAGCATTAAAATATGACACATTCTGAAAATCCCACCCATAGTCATGCTGACCTTATGTGAACTTAGCGCTCTCTCTGACAGGTGCTGGTTATATTGATGGATCTGGGCATAACTTTGAATACGTAATTAAGTAAATGCAAACATATTTGTGTGCAAAACAAGATTTTAAGTTCACAAGTAAAAAGTTCTCACTCAGAAATATAGAACTGCAACATTAGTCCTCAACCAAACAAAGCACATGCTTTCCTCCTGAG
This sequence comes from Meriones unguiculatus, assembly GCF_030254825.1. Taxonomy (NCBI): domain Eukaryota; kingdom Metazoa; phylum Chordata; class Mammalia; order Rodentia; family Muridae; genus Meriones; species Meriones unguiculatus. The sequence continues at coordinate 52,556,398 of NC_083363.1, forward strand.
GTCAAGTTGCATCTGCTTTGTCATAGGCTGGTGTTCGTTCATCTAAGGCTCCTGTCCAGCTATGTTGCTATGACAGTATATGAACTGATGGAAATTTTGTCATATATAAATATTCATATATAGATATATATACACATATATATTTAATAGATAATTATTTATCATTTAAGAGTATTTATTAGCTTACATAGGTCATTTCTTCATTGATGTAAATCACCAAAATTCATATCAAATATTTCCAGTTACACATTTCATTGTATAATATACCTTTATTATTCACTTTATAATTAATAATAATTACATTATTTATTTAATTTAATCCTGAATGTATGATTTTATCTAGTGTATTCTGAAAGCAAAGTTCATACAGATGTCAATTTCACCATTAACTTTGGTAGAGTATTTAAAGTCCTTTTTTACTTATTTTTTTATGACATTACTCATTTAAATTATATACCAGGTGATAAGCTACTAAGGACAGTAATGTGTTCCTTATGTTTGCACACCTGTGTCTTTATAAATTTACAATCCTGTGCATTTTGTCAAATTCTACATATATTCTGCTTATTTTGCTTTAGAGATTTGCTAAAATATTATAAATATATCTCTACAGAACATGGTAATGATGTGAAACAAGTATAAAATATGACCATGGAAAGCACCCTAGTGGTTAGAATCTTTATGTCTGCACTGAGCTGTAACACACATTTATGATGGATGTGCAGAATCAGGCTTTATGCACAGAAATCTATTTTTTTCCATCTGAAATACGCTATAGAACAAGTGAGCATAAATCTGAAGTGCTCATTGTTACAACACTCTGGTATTTCTGAGAATTTAAGAAGATGTTTATATACATTTCTTCCTGGGGACTTTTATCTGTGGACTAGTTCAGGTGACCTTCAAGCATGAAACTGATAGAATTCTGAGTAAAGATGCCTGTTTCTTTGCCTGTTATATTCCCCAGGGATGAGCATGGGCTTTTTTTCTTTTTTTGACTACTTCATGTTAACCCATTTATACCTGAGGAAGAGTCAGCTCTCCCCAGCTTGTGTTTCAGATGATTGGATAGAGCTGTGCATAGTGTTGTCCTGGGAAGCACAGTCTAACAGGTGCTTCTACAGAGCACTGTGAAGAATCATCACCATCCCTGTCAGCTGAGTACAATCTTTCCAAAGAGCCTGGTCAGGAAAACCCACATTTTGGAATCTAAAGTATAAATGAGAATACTTTGCAAATGAAAAACTTAAAATTATGTAGTGAGTAAGCTTATTCCGTGTTTATCAATTTTTTCATTAAGGACATGGTTGTTAGCGCTCAGAGCTCTATTGTTTACTTTTTAAATTCATCTAAAAAGAAAGATCTCATTTTATGCTATGTTTATTTCAAAGTTTAGAAAAATCATAGTTATAGTCAGTGGCCTTATCCACATTTAAAATTTATTACTTGATTGGTTTGCAAAGCTTTAATGCCTTCAGGTAAGATAATGATTCTCTAAACTTTCAACTTTAATCTTTGTCAATATTTGATCTAACTCTTATTTGATTAACACTGCTTTCTCAAAATATCTAAATTCTTTGTGATTTCACTCCTGATTCTGCAGGAGTGGCCTTTTACTGATTTCTTCTTTGGCAGTTTAAAACATGTGTATAATTCATTCTGATTACACTAATCCTGCTACCTACTCTTATTTCCCTTCCCTCATCAACATCTGCCCCTTTTCTCTCAACAAGCTAACCATTCTAATTTCATGACTTTTTGTCTTAATTTTTCTCTTGCTTTGAGACCCGCTGGGTTCAATTATGGCCAATAATGTGGGCGATGCTGAGGAACTATTCGCTGGTGCATGGTAATCCACTCATAGCTGCATCACCAAATTAAATGGCTTCTCCTCCAGCTGCCCACTACTGTAGTTAAGTCCAGCGCATTAGGAGGAGCTCTATAGAACTCCCTCCCACCTATGACTGAATGCTTACTGGCTCAGTCTTGTGCAGCTTATAAACAAATAAGTGCGGTAAAGGAATGCCATGTGCATATCTTCCCACTGGAGAACATGTCATGACTTTCTTCCTCATCATTCTACTCTCGACTTTTTTTTCTTAACTCTTTATTCATGATGTTTCTATGACTTGGAATGTATAATATTCAAGTTATGTTTAATGCTTAGCTCTTATTGGTCACTTAGTCTTTACTTTAACTAACCGTTTCTCTCTATATGAGGAGAACATTGGTCTATGGTTATGAGTATAAATATTTAAGAGGCATTTTGGCAACATGTCCATTAAAAAAAAACACAGTAGAAAGTTCACCCCTGGTTTCTATAACTTTGTTAGCCATGGCTTTGACTAAATTCTCAGTGATAGTCATAATTTCTCTCCAGTGGATAGGGCCTTAAATTGATTATTCCCCAAACAGTCCTTCAACTACTGAATGAATAAGTACTTCCTGCATGTAAAGTTGTTGTGTCCTGATGAATGTTGGTGTTTTAGCACTTAAACTCTAAAACTGAGAACAATCACTACTGATTTTTTTCCCCTCAGCAGCCTGCATAGTAACTTCCAGCATTATGAAAACAGCCATAAGAAAAGAAACTTCCAGTTCAATTTCTGCATTGTTTTTCTATATTGTACAACAAAGATCTAAGATATCTTCAAAAATACAGTCTTACCTTCCAATTGCTGGGAAACCAGTAGCTATAGCGATATCATTGGCTTGTTGATCCTTCCTGGCCAACAACTCCATAACTACTGAGATGAGCATTATCTTCTCATTCAGGATACCTCTATTGGAAACTTTTAAAAACGGTAGTTATCAGTCATATATAGCTTCTGGATTAGGGATGGAAGAATGTCTTCAATTCTTCATCTAGCTCTAGGACTCATCCGGTGCAGACCCGTGCAGGCCCACTGTGTGGTGCCTCAATCCCTGTAAGTTCGTATTTGTGTTAGTTCTACTCGGTTTAGAAGTTCTTGATTCCTTTGCGTCCTGAGTCTACTTTGGTCCTTAGTTTCCTTCTACCTCCATTTCAACAGGCTTCACTGAAGTCCAAGGGATGATGAGACATACTGTCTAGGACTGAGAGCTTTGAGCTCTCTCACTCTGTATATTGTCTGGTTGTTGGATCTCTGTATTTTTCTCCTTTATAGTAGGGGTAAGCTTCTCTGAAGAGAGCTATGGAATGCACTGGTCTTTTATTATAGCAGAATGCCATTAGGAGTCATTTTAATTCTAAACTTCTATAGTAAACAAACAAACAAACAAACAAAAAACATCATGTTTGGTTTTACCCAAATTCCCTGGACTGTGCATTCCTCAAATTCTTTTGTATACAAGGCAGCTTTGGGTAAGGGTTCCATCTCATGGAGAAGTTTTAAGTCAAATCAAATATTGGTTAATTACTCCCCCAAGCTATGTGTCACCGTTGTACTAGCATATTTTGTAGACAGGACACCACTGTATATTAAAGGTTTTGAAGCTGGGTTTGTATTTGTCTCTCTCTTTTGGTAGCATGCAGAGTACCTTCCGATACCAAGAACATTAGCCAGTAGTGCTGAAAGCTCTGGATAGGCACCAGCTCAACTTCTCTATGTTCAATGGATTGTGTAAGTGTTGTCTTCAGGGTCTTGCAGTCAGTATGTGGGGCACAACATATAGTCGTGGCTTTTTTAAATTTTTTGATGGATTCCCGTAGGATCCCTTGTGTGCACAACTCAATTAGAAACAACCCATCCCTGATACTGAAAGCTTCATTTAGTTACCTAGGTGGTGCTCTGACCCATCCCTACCTCCATTTTTTTTTGGCAATTTCATTTTAATTACCATTTATGGAAATATTTTGGAAGGTTCATTAGTATTAGGTTTCCATACTACTCCTCAATGTCCCTTTCCCTTCCTTCCCTCAAATTCCTCACTTGAGCCTCTTATTCCAGTCCACCCAAAACTTCTTGTCCATCCATAACTATCTCTTTTTTAGATATTTTTTTATTTTTTAAATAATTATTTTTATTTTTATTAATTACAGTTTATTCACTTTGTAAACCCTCTCTACCTCCCTCATCCCCTCCCAATCTCATGCTCCCTCTTCCCTACCCGTGTCCCTCTCCCTGTCCACTGATAAGGGGGTTCCTCTTCCCCTTCCCTCTGATCCTACTCTATCAGGTCTCATTATCTCCCTCTTGTTCCGTAAGATTCCCTGCATTCTGCCCAAAGTTTGGCTATGAGTCTCAATATCTGCTTTGATACCCTTCAGGGTAGAGTCTTTCAGAGGCCCCTGTGGAAGGCTCCTGTCCTGCTCCCTGTTTTCTATTTCCAGTTTCTATCCTGTTTGCCCTTCTGAAGGAGGGTTAAGACTCTTCCTAGGTAACACATTTGTCATTCCAGGTCTGTGTTACAGCACTCAGGATGAGGTTTTTTGTTTTGTTTTGTTTTTGTCTTTGTTTTTGTTTTATAGTTCCATCCATTTGTCTGTGAATTTCAGTTTTTTTAAATCTCCGAGCAGTATTCTATTGTGTAAATGTACCATATTCTTTATATTCTTTTTTAATTATTTATTTTTCCCATTCCCTTTTCATTATTGAAATATTTTCTTTATTCATTCCGTTGAAAGACATCTAGGTTATTTCCACTTTCTGACTATTATGTTTAGAAAAGCAATGGATATGATTGAGAAACATCTCTGTACTATGATAAGTATCCTTTGGGTATATGCCAAAGAAGAGTATATGAAGAAACTAGCAAGACAAGGACAACCTTGTCTTGTCCCTATTTTAGTGGAATTACTTTAAGTTTGTCTTCTTTTAATTCGGTGTTGGATATCAGTATACTGCATATTGGAGTTACTTTGTTTAGGTATGGGCCTTTTATCACTGATCCCTCCAAGACTTTTATCAAGAAGGGGTTTAGGATTTTTATTGCAGGTTTTTAAAGCAACTAATTAGATGATCAGATATTATTCTGTTTCCTCAGTTTGTTTACATGATAGATTACATTGATGGATCTTCATATGTTGAACCATCTCTACATCACAGGGATGAAGCCTACTTGATCATGATGGCTAATATTTTTATGTTTTCTTGGATTGTTTGTGTGTATTTTATGTAGTATTTTCACAAAGGAGATTCAGCTAAAAATCTCTTCCTTGGTTGAGTCTTTGGTTTATTCATCAGGGTGACTGAGCCCTTGTAAAATAGTTTACAGTGTTCCTTTGATTTCTGTTTTGTGTAACAATTTGAAAAGTATTATCTCTTCTTTGAAAGTCTGGTAGGATTATGTGCTAAAACCATTTGGCTATGGTGGCCTTATCTACTCAATGTAGTACCTGAAGTTCTAGCTAGAACAATTAAACAATTGAAGGAGATCAACGGGACACAATTTGGAAAGAAAGAAGGCAGAATGTTACTCTTTGTGGATGATATGATAGTATAAATAGTGACCTGGAAAATTCTACAGCTGAACATTCTACACCTTCAGCAATGTGGCTCGTATCAAAATTGTCTAAAAAAAAATCAGTAGCCTTCCTATATGCAAACAATAAATAGTCTAAGAAAGAAATCAGGAAAACAACACACTTCACAATATCCACACATAATATAAAATATCTTGATATTTATAACTCTAACTAAAAAGTGAAAGATCTTTATGGCAAGAACCTCAAGTCTTTGAAGAAAGACATTGAAGATAATATCAGAAGATATAAAGATCTCCCATGTTCATGGATCAGTAGCATTTACATTTTAAAATGGCTATGTTACAAAAGGAAATATAGATTCAATTCAATTCTCATCAAAATTGCAACACAATTCTTTACAAAACTTGAAAGAAGAACAGTCAATTTCATATGGAAACAAAACAAAACAAAAATCCAGGATAGCTAAATCAATCCTGCACAATAAAATAATTTCTAAAGGTAGCACTATCCCTGATTTCATGATGTAGTGCAGAGCAATTGTAAGAAAAACCACATGGTATTGATATAAAAACATACAGGTTAATCAGTGGACTCAAACTGCAGCTCCAGAAATAAACCCACATACCCCTGATGCTTAGTTTTTAACAAATAACCCAAAACTGTTAAATGGAAAAGTGAACCCATCTTCAACAAATATTACTAGATTAACTGGATGTGTGCATGTAGAAGAATGCAAATAAATCCATATTTTTCACCCTACACAAAACTCAAATTCAAGTCGATCCATGACCTTGTCATAAATCCAGATTCACTAAACATGACAGAAGAGAAAATGGAAAATAACGTTGCATACATTGGCATAGGAAAAAAAAACATGCTGAAGATAACACCCCCACCTCAGGCATTAAGATGAACAATTACTAAATGGGACATCACGAAACTGAAAAGCCTCTGTAAGGTGAAGTACACTATCAAAAGAACCAAGCAACAGTATAGAGGATGAAATAAGATCTTCACTATCCCTATGTCTAAGAGAGGGCTGATATTCAAAATATATAAAGAACTTAAGAAACGAGACATCAACAAACCAAATAACCCAATTAAAAATGGGGTACAGATTTAAACAGAGAATTCACAACAAAGGAATATTGAACACTTAAAGAAATGCTCAACATCCTTAGTCATCAGGGAAATAGCTTTGATTTTTTAAAGTAATTTTTTATGAATTTTATTAATTTAACTTATTCAAACATTTTATTTTGTTTGGTAAAAAGGATATCTGATCTTTCATTGTTAGTAACTTCTAGCTCATATTGATTCACTGTGTTTTAATGTTGAAAGATACAGAAATGACATTTTCGTGACTTGGATATTGTACAGGGAAAAATTCTGAGACATAAGAAAAGACACACTCTATCATAGTCACCATAACAGGAGTCACGATCAGTAATAAAGACAAAACAAAAAGACAGTGTTCTTCTCATTTTTTACTTTGTTTCTTATTTGTCTTATCACCTATTTAAATTAGAATAATTATATTGGAAAGGAGGATAAATATATTCAGAAATCACAGCTTTCTCTAGATACAGTTAATCATCTACTTTTTTTTTTTTTTTTTACTTTGTTTCTTTGTCCAAAGTGTAAAGACATTAAGGACACTGTGTTGTTTAATAATAGCCACTTTCAGAAGTCTATAAGTATTATTACCAATGTGGAACAGTTTAATAGCATTTTAATGTGTGCAAGTTTTACTAAACCATAAAACTATGTTGAAATTGCACTAAAATTCGAATTACACTACAGAGCGGAGGGCTACAGTTATACACAAGAGCAGTACAGATTTCTTTGTCCTCATCATTACATAGATGATACATATCATGGCAAGTGTGTGTAAAGCCACTCTTGGTAAAGCAGAATCCTTTCTTCTGATTTTATTTATAGTTTGATAGTTTGTGAACTTACTTTATCAGCTTTCTTTTTTTTTTTTTTTTTTTCAATGCAGTTTATTCAGGAACATTGAACAATGCTCGGACCCCGGGGAAAGCCAGCCCACAGCTTAAATAGCCTCTGGGTAGCCAACCCAGGCGTGCCACGGGGGCAATGCAGATAGGTCCACATACATGGAAGCAAGCCAGATCCTCGGCCTTAGCCAAATGTGGAGTTGTTCGTGACAGAGAGCACTCACCATCGGGAAGGTGGAAGGCGGAAACCAGCTCCATCTTTAAGGCATAGCATTCCGCAGCTCTCTACAGTTCCCCCTTTTTGTTTTAGATGCATCAGGCATCTAAAACAGAGTAGAGGTCTGATCTCTGATATTAGAAATAAATTGGGACTTTGTACAGATGTTCATTTAGGTGTCATCCACCCAAAGAGCATCAGACCCGTCCAATACCTTTTTCTCAGAGGCGGGACCTGGGGCATCAACCCGCATGCAATCAGACATGCTCTTCTCTGGCTCCAAAGCGGCTGACCCTGAGTGCAGTGCTTAGCCTCGCATCCTGAGCGTATCATTTTAGCTTTTTACGGTATCCAACCATGCTTGGGGAGAATGTCTTGCTTCAGTGGATGTAAAGGCCTGAATGATCATGGCTGCATCACACTGTTGTGAGACTCTAATCTTGCATATATACCACAGGCAAACCAAGGAGACCAACACCAGAAGGCCTGCTAACACTCCCATGCCCACCCATTCCTTCAGATGATTCATGGCTGCAGCAATCCATGTTGATAATCCTGTGGCTAGTCCTGCGTCTACTCCGGTAGAATTTACTGTGACAATGGCCACTCTCAGCTGCTCCATCGTAGTATCGAATTCTCCAGTCCAATTACCTAAAATATAGCTCGACAATTGTTAAGACAGATTTGCAGCACAGGAAAAATTCTCATGTTGTATGCTAGAACCCCTGCACAGATGTAGCCCAGGGCAGTTCAGAGTCCAATTGGGTTACATAGTAATGTGAAGAGGGACTGCCTCTGACATAATCTGATTGGCCTGCTCTTTGATCACCTCCCTCTGGGGGGGGGGAGCAGCCTTACCAGGCCACAGTAGAGGACAATACAGACACCTTTGATGTGAACTGACAGACTAAGATCAGAAAGGAGAGGAGAACCTCCCCTATTAGTGGACTTGGGGAGTGGCATGCAAGCAGAGGGAGGAGGGAGGGTGGGATTGGGAGGAGAGGAGGGAGGGACTTATGGGGGGATGCAGAATGAATAAAGTGTAATTGATGAAAAATTTAAGAAAAAAGGGAAAAAATAATTTAAGAACCTTAAATGACTTTCAAAATTGGAGGAAAACATGGAGTTAGTCAATTGGCATGGAGCACGTCTCGCCCCTGGGGGCAATGGTCTCCTGAACCTACTCATACCTCGGACACCACCACTGCTAGTTCTAGAACTGACGCAGGATGTTCCAACGAGGGGTTAAGGCTTCTCATAATATTTCCTATAAGCCCACACCTGTTTGTTTATATCCCCCATTTTTATTCATTATTAGCCAGATAGAGCCAAGTAATTGTGGTAATGATACTTGCTTTTTTGACCAATGCTGGAATGCTAGTAAATTTAGGTATGCCCTGGTTACTCGCATGCCTCACTGGGTGCCTGTGCCCATTGATGCCCCTCACGCTATGACTCTCTTCAGACAGAAAAGGGATTTTGGAACTACAGCCACCATTGTTACTACCATCTCATTGGCAGCTGTTGGAGCTACCACCAGGGCATTTGCCATGAGTCATACTGGGCAGACTGCTCAGACCCTGAATAATCATTTAGCCAATGTAGCTCATGCCTTAGTTGTACATAAAGGAATTAATGCTCAACTAAAAGGAAGCTTGATGGTGTTCAATCAGAGGATTGACCTCTTGCAGGAGCAAATTGATACCCTATGGCAAATCGCTCAACCTGGCTGTCAATGAAAGTATGCTGGACTTTGTGTCACTTTATCAGCTTTCTACTTGTGATACTGTTTGCCACTGTTTTTCCCGAGCCCCTCTCCTCTCTCATAGCCTGTAGTTGCAAATCTCACTCCACCGTCTGGTTTTCTTCGACTTGTTCACTGCCTACATTTTCTCAAACCATTTTATGTGCTGGTCTCACTTTCTCTTCTTGACTGTCTCGCACTTTCTGACCTATTCTGAGCATATATAGTTCTTACTTCTACTTTCTACAATTGGGAAAATTCATGTTTGATTCGTCCCATTCTTGCCATCTTGCTAAGGATTGCAAGAGACTAAGGAAGAATGAATGGTCTTTTAGTTTTAGCATCACAACAATCATAAAATAATGTTAAACAGAGATCTTGGTATAATACTTAAATGATTGTTTCTTTTTTATGATATGACCAGATACAAATATCAGTAATGATTGCTCGGAGGAATTGGGTAAATTAGTTTACTAAAGAATAGGTTATTAATTCAGTCAATAACCTATCACTATTATCATCTGATCAGTCATATACTAATTAGTTTTAACGTGTGACAATAGAATGCCATGAGAATAGAAGTATTACATACTTATAAATATATCCCTAAATATTGGCATAAAATATTTTATATAATTGTGTAAGTCTCAATTTTTTCTTATTCATTTCTGTTTTTAACACATAATTATTTTTTTCTCAACTGTAAAATATTTCTGCTAATTGCTTCATTTAGTGATTTCTGTCATTGCCTTATTGGTGACTTTCAAATACATAAGGTTTATTTTTTTAAAAGTGTGTTCAACCAGGTAGGACTCAACCTTTACCACATTCTGCTTGTCATGTAAAACATGCTACATTGTTTTATTTCATAGAATGAATGGTCTCAATCCTATTAGCTGATGACTGACATAACAGTATCATTTTTTTTAAATCTTAGGAGACTAAAGAAGATTATGATTTTAAAGCTTCAGTTATCACTTTTAAAATAGTAACAGTTAAAACACATTAGGTTTCTTACAGGATAAACAATCCATTAATTTAGCAATATACTTAATTCAGACAACAGATGGTAACAACAAGGATTTTTTGAACAATTTAATTATTTGTTAAGGTTTTAATACATTTGTACAATGTATTTTTATTGTATTGAATCACAGTGAAAAAGTCCTGAATCAAAATAAATATCAACCTTGGAAGGTCTGACTTTTGAATTCATAAACATTAACTCAGATCCTAATTAATACTGCAACCTCATGTTTGCTGCTTAGTTTTCAAATTTAGCAACATTTCTGATAAATAATATTCAAATTAAAAACTTTTCATTTCTATCATTCCACATTTTGATTCTGTGAATTACTGAGGAAAAACTTGAAGGTAAAATATTGCATGATATTTACTGGTGTAATTAAAGTATGAAATTATAGATTTCATCATTATGTAATAATTTTGGCAAGAATTGTCATAGAACCTTAAGATTAAATAAAAACAAATTGGGAAGGTTTTTTCAAAAAGGAATGTACTGAAACAAACTACAAATTAAGCTGTTCAATTTTACAATAATTACGTAGGTATAAATTATAATCTTATAATTTCTATGTGCCATGGTCCTATAACATTTTTGGTTTGCTGCAGTGGTTTCAACATACTTCCAGTCAGTTCCAAACATCTTTTTGTAAAGGGCACAGTCTGAATGTGATCTCTGCCTACCTGATTGGGAGAATTAAATTTTAATGCCATTGGCTACAGTCCAGGTTGTTAGTAATTTTTTTTAACCAAAAATAGTGGGCTGCTAAGAGAGCAGACACTGCTCATGTTCCAATTGTCAGTGGAATAGGTGTATTTCCAGAGGTTGGAGAATCTTACATTTATACCTAACTTAACACCTTGGCAAAGTATTTGCAGACAATTTGTACAGCTGGAGACTCCTCTTATCTCACAATCATAAAATAACAAATAGACTTGCTCTTTACCATAAAGTCTTATAATATTTTATTTCCAACTGAACATCTATAAACCCAGCAATGAGATTTTCCAATGTGAAAGGGTTTACATAGTAGCTGAAACTAAATTATCATGATGGTAGCTTCTGTTACGTGTTGTATTTGAATGAGAACGATGTAAATAGGGTAGTGAAATAAAAAGCGAGGCAGAAAGACAAAATTATGAATGTCTTCAAGTTAGCAAGAAAAGGAGAGTAATTCATTTTGTTTGCATACATACAAATTGACATTATTAGTCTCAATAAAAATATTTATTATAATATTTGATCTGCATCAAATAAATACACTCATATTCTTGCCATTATTTCTAAGCAATGTAGTATTAGAACTATATACATACATTACATTTGGTTTTACTAGTTACAAGAAAGAGATTGGGTAAATCATAGTCAACGAAGATTATCTGAATGTATAAAGAATGATGGGCAGTTTAAGTAGGGAAGGTAATGGGAGGGAAGAGAAGAGAATTGGTTCAAAATAACTAACATGAAGGATGTTTGAAAAGCCATGTAGAAACCCAAAATTTTTAAAGTTTCATAATTATTTATGTAGTATATATATATAAGTTACATATACTATATTATTCATAAGCATGTATACAGATATGTAGATAGATAAATTAATAGATATAGATAGAGTAGATAGATAGATCGATAGATCTATAAAAAAATAACAAATACAGCAATGCCAATATTTATACTTTAACATATGTATGAGAAAGAGACATGCCTCTAAAGTCCTTAGAGAACTAGGCATAAATAGTTTTTAAATTAATAAAATGCACAGAACAACTGATTATTTTAAAACTTTTGAAATATCATATATTAAATATATACTGCTAAGTAGGCACACATAATTCTAAATATAACACTAAGTAGGCACATGCAATTCTGTATTTTATTTGTTTAAAGAAATAAGTTTAACGTGAGTGGTTGCTCCCTAATTGTGTTATTTCGAATGTTTGTGACATGTCATTTAAAACCAATATTTTTTATCCTATTTATAGGTCTATATAAGTGAGTATATACCATGTGTGTCTTTCTGCTTTTGGGATACCTCACTCAGGATGATCGTTTCTAGTCTGAAATCTATACACCTAAAGAAGATAAACAAAAAAGAGGACCCAGGGTATGATAATCAATCCTCACTTAGAAAGACAAATGAGATGGACCTTGGATGTAGGAGCAAACAATTAACAGGACAGGAGCCTACCACAGAGGGCCTCTGAAAGACTCTACCTAGCAGTGTATCAAAGCAGATATTAAGACTCATAACCAAACCTTCAGGAGAGTGCAGGGAACCAAAAAGAAGGGGAGGGGGAATTAATATGACCTGGAGAAGACAGGATTTCTACAAGGACCAAATATATCTGGGCACAGGGGTCTTTTATGAGCCTGTTTCTCCAAACAAGGACCATGGATGGATGCAACCTAGAGCCTCTGCTCAGATGTAGCCCTTGGTAGCTCAGTATCCAAGTGGGTACCCTAATCAGGGAAACTATTTCTGACATGAACTCAATGGCAGGCTCTTTGACCTCTCACCCCCACCCAGGGAGGAGCAGCCCTGCTAGGCTGCAGAGGAGGACTTTGCATCCAGTCCTGAAGATACCTGATAAACCAGTATAAGATGGAAGGGGAGGAGGTTCTCCCTTATCATTGGACTTGGAAAGGGGCAAGGAGGAGGTGAGGGTGGGAGGGTGGGATTGGGAGAAAATGAGGGAGCAGGATACAGCTGGGATACAGAGTTAACAAACTGTAACTAATAACAAAAATAAAAATAAAAAATACAAACAAAAAAACAATACTGTATTACAAACACATTGGCTGGAAGAATAACACAATGGTATGCACATACATCCTTTGTTCATAAAACTTACACATTGTACATGTTAAGCAGCATCCTTTATTTACTCTCTGTTTTCAGTATGTAATAACTGGAGCGAGCAGGTGTTATATGGATATTGAAAATTCTCTTCCCTTTAAACAATAGGATGCCATCTGGCTTGTTGGCAGAGTGTACAGACAGTCAGCACTTGTGGATTTAGAGCTCTCTGGAGTCTGAGGTTTGTTTAAGATTCCTGTGAAGACTACAGGATTCGTTCACGTCCACATAGGCACCATAGTTAAACCTGCTTTATGATTCTCAGAATCACTTGTAGAACATAAACTAATATTTCAGTCACTTTTAAATTTGTAAGTTCATTAAACTAAAAATGTATGTTGTAATTGCTTTCCAATGGTTTATCCAAGTGGGATGTTAATATATGAAATGAACTTACTATTATTACAATTTGTTTTAGGGCAAATGTGCATGATTTTGAAAAAAAAAAACAATTTGAAACTCAATATTTCTCAAAATACTCCCTCACTAAATTTGAAATGTATATGAATATGAAAATCAAATTATTAAGACTATAACTCAGCAATTAAAAATGAGGAATTCATGAAATTTGCAGGCAAATAGTAGGAACTAGTAAAGATCATCCTGAGTGAGGTATCCCAGAAGCAGAAAGACACACACGGAATATACTCACTTATAAATGGATATTAGACATATAATATAGGATAAACATACTAAAATCTCTACTCCTAAAGACGCTAAGCAAGAAGAAGGACCTTGGGTAAGATGATCAATTCTGACTTAGAAAGACAAACAGGATGGACTTTGGAAGAAGGAGAAAACAGGAAACAGAACAGGAGCTTACCACAGAACATCTTTGAAAGACTCTACCCAGCAGCATATCAAAGCAGATGCTGAGACTCATAACAAAACTTTGGGCAGAGTGCAGAGAATCTTACGAAAGAAGGGGGAGATGGTAAAACCTGGAGAGGACAGGAGCTCCACAAGGAGAGCAACAGAACCAAGAAATCTGGGCCCAGGGCTCTTTTCTGAGACTGATACTCCAACCAAGGACCATTCATGGATATAACCTAGAACCCCTGCTCAGATGTAGCCTATGGCAGCTCAATATCCAAGTGGGTACCCTAGTAAGGGGAACAGGAACTGTCTCTGATATGAACTCAGTGGCTGGCTCTTTGATTACCTCCCCCTCACCACCAGAGAGAGGATCAGCTTTACCAGGCCACACAGAGGAAGACAATGCAGCCAGTCCTGATGAGACTGGAAAAGCTAGAGTCAGAGGGAAGGGGAGGAGGAACTCCCCTATCAGTGGACTTGGAGAGGGGCATGTGAGGAGAAGAGGGAGGGAGGGTTTGATTGGGAGGGAATTAGACTGGGAGCTACAGCTGGGATACAAAGTGAATAAACCATAATAAAAAATTTTTAATAAGAAAAGAATAGTAGTTTGCTTAATGACAATTGTAGAAATTTCATCTGCCAGCCATTCATAAGTTATTAAAATAAGTATTATTGTTTTGATTCTCTGTATATGTTTATCATCTATTAGCCAAAATTACTCTGATACCAAGAACTCTCAAAGACTAAGTCTGTTCTTGCCATAGTATTTATGTTGGTCTATATTTACCTATTGGATCTCTGTGCTCCTCTTTAATTTGTTCCCATACCTACATAGTATACAGCATGTGGTATTAGGAAAATATACCATCTGTATACATGGTATATACAGTATATATTATGTATTAAGATGATGAGCTAAAGACACTTCTGAGCTGATTAGTATTCACCTAGGGAGAGTTAACCCACATTTGATTTTTTTTTTTAATTTTGTGTCTTTGTGGAGCTTTTTGCTGTGTTGGTGCACTCCATATGTGTGAACACATCTAGAAACCAGAATACAGTGTTAGATGCCCAGGAACTGTTTCATAGGTGGTTGTGAGACACACTGTTTGTATGCTGATACTAAACTAGGTTCCTCTGCAAGTACAGTGACTGTTCTTAACTGTTGAGCCATCTCTCCAGCACCACGATGACAGAAACTATGCTAAGTATTTTACACAAAGAAAGGGCCGGAGGTGGCTCAGTTCTTAAAAGCACATACTGTCCTTGCATGGGATCTAAGTTTGACCCCATGCGCCCATATCAGTTAACTCACAACCACCTGAAACTCCACTTTTCAAAAGATTTTTGGAGTCTGAGGACACCAGTACTCAGCTGTTAGTACCCACATACGGACTCATACATCTACACATAATCAAAATAATAAAATAAATATTCCAAAGAGAGTAAAAGAAAGAAAAATAATAGAAGAGAAAGTCTCTGACATGAAGTAGGTTGTCTGGTCCTTGATCACTTCCCCCTGGTGGGGCTACCTATCCAGCCCACAGAGGCAAAGGATCCAGGGTGTCCTGGTGGGACCTGATATGCCAGGATCAGACAGTATGGAGGAGGAATTCCCCTATCCGTGGACTAGGGAAAAGGGATAGGGGGAGGAAGATGGAGAGAGGGTAAGAACAGGAGATGAGGGAGGAGCCTACAATTGGGATACAAAGTGAATAAATTGAAAATAATAATAATAAGAAGAACAGTATATAAATTTCAACCATGCAGTATCATGTCCTGCTCAGAGCACTGTAATAAAGGTTGTAGTTTGCAGCTATGTCTTGTGTGGGGCCACTAGTCACCACCTTATCTGGTGTCTCCATGTTATATATGATCTCCACCTTGACTAATTATTATTTATTTTTGAGGCTTATTTATTTGATTTTATATGTATGAATGTTCAGTTTTAATGCACACATTTGCACTACATGAAGGCCTGTCAGTCCCAATGAACGTGGAGTTACAGGTGGTTTTCAGACACCATGTAGATGCTGGGAATAGAGCCTGGGTCCTCGGTAGGAACAAGTGCCTTAAATCACTCAAGCCCCATCCATCTTGGTTTGTTATTTCCACCTCAGCTATCAGGTTGACACAGGACTATTGCACTGTCAGGGAACATGGAATTAGTAACATAAATACAGTGATACTGGCTATTTTGCTTCTCAGGAAGAAGAAGACGTGGGAATCCTTCTTTTAGAGAACAGGTCAGATTTGTTTACTTAAATAAAGAAAAACACGAACTGCTAAATTTAGGGGCTACAATAAGGACAGAAGAAAAGTAGGAAAATAATTTTTTTCTGTTTTCCTCCAATGCTCATGCTATGAAAGTTACAGTGCACAGAGAGTGTTCAGAAAATTAAAAAAAAAAAAAACAACAAAAAAACAAAACAAAAAAAAAAGAGAAGAAGAAGCATTTACAAATAAGGCTTAATACTATTCATGACATTAGGAATCTTGTGGGAGCCCCTCTCAGTAAGGGAAGACTGGTGTACTCTCACTTAAATGACTCTCTAAAGATAATTTAAAGAAATATAACATTCTTTTTTCCTCTTCTCTTTATTGTTATTATTTATTACAATTTATTCACTTTGTATTCCAGTTCCCACCCTCTCTCCCTCTTCCTCCTCTGTGTCCCTCCCCTAGTCCCACTGATAGGGGAGGTCCTCTTCCTCCACTCTCTAGTCCTAACCTATCAGGTCTCATCAAGACAGTCAGGATTGTCCTCTGTGGTCTAATAAGGCCACCTTGCCAGGGGGAGCATGCAAATGAGTTCAGGCTGGTGACTGCCCCTGCTCCCCCCTTTAGGGAACACACATGGAGACTGAGCTACCCAAGGGCTACATCTGAGCACAGGGTCTAGATCTTCTCCATGCATGGTCCTTGGTTGATTCATCAGTCTCTGCAGGACCCCGTAGGCCCAGCAGCAAAGACCACACAGGGTATCTAAACAATATTCTTTTTTTTTTTCCAAAATGTTTCATTAGGTTAACTTTACATATTTTTGTCAATTCAGAAATAATTTAAACTCAAACTGAGATAAAATGGCTATAGTTGCCATCAACAGATGATTCCTCACCAACTCCATGTTGCAAATTGTCTCGTGCTAAGTTTTCTTTGATTAAATTTTCATAACCAAATAATTAAGATAGAAGCGGAGTCTTATTGCTTTCTAAAATAGGTTTCAAATATACCATGAAGTTTACTCTTAAAAATTTTAGCTGATTCATGCAGATTAGATAATAGTTAAAAGATGAAAGTATGTACGACTTAATGATCTTTCTCTATAAATAAGGTGAAACGTTAAATTTTATACCCTAGTGAACACATTTTAAATGCATATACACGTTTTTCAACTTTCTAGGTGCCAACTTAAAAGCCAATAAGCAGAGCTTATTTCTTTGCTAAGTGACGTTTGAAAGGTATTGTGGAGTTTAAGTGTGTTTTAATGGTCTTAGGCTAGAAATGACCCAGGCCATTATATTTCTTTTGCACGCTCTGAAAAACAATGAACTGTGATGGAAAGCAATTGGGGAAAGCTATAAATCATGAAACTCTGCTTAGGTTTTTGTTTACTTAGAAGAAGGGAAAAAACACCGTAAAAAAAGGATAAGTTAAAAACTAACTTGTTCAGTCTACGAGAAACCGAACATAAATATCGGTGACAATTTTGCAGGGGATAGCTGAAAACAACCCTCACAACTTTTAGATTGTTTTGATATGCTCATTGTTCTTTCTATCACTCTTTATTTTCCCTAATTTGAATGAGGTACTAAAATTAAACAAATAAAAGAAAATATTTCGGTAAAATGTGCTCTTCTGTTTCTCCTCTTCTCTTAACCAGAGTACCGGTAATTTTCTCCTGAAAGAAAGTGATTTTGTCAGGTAAATCTTATGTTGTAATTAGAAGTTAAGAATGAAAGGAGATGGCGTTCTTGTGGCTTTTATCTACTTTTTCCCTAAATGAAAGAAAAGGTGGATGACTCTCATGGAAAAATGTATTCTAGTCTCTTTTAATTTTGTGCAAATAAATATTTATGATAATCTCCTTTTAATCATTATTCATTCCAGAGCACCTAGTAGCCTGATAGAAGTCATAACATATATTTATTATTTTCGTTACAATTTTTCTGAACTCTATGAACCTTTTTTCATATTCTGTGACTGAACTCCAAGTTTATAATTCAGTTACTTCTGATTACCCCTTAAATATTGTATACAACAATAAGTACTTCAAAGTTATTAATTTTGAAATATGTCTAAAGGCCATATTATATTCTTTTGGGTGACTATTTGAGAATTTATCCTTCTCATTTTGCATATGCATAAAGTCTTTAAACCAAAATACTAAGACCCTTTTAGATTATGACATAAAACTTTTCTAATAAACAAACTGAAACAATAACAAAAACAAAAACCAGTCATATATCCTCAGGAGAAAAATCAACGTGAAGAAGGATTTACTGGCTGTTTATGTAAGGATTAGTATGTTTTCACTTCCTCACACACAGAAAAATGAAAAAAATAAGGAAATTAATCAAATGGTTAGTTATTTCCTACAAATTGTGTATTGTTTCTGATTATTCACATTTGACAATATTTTTCTTAAATGTATTTGTAATTTTAAAACTTTGTGTTAGTTGGTTGATGTGTATCATGTGCATATTTTAATCTGTTTTGTGCCTATTAGTGTGCTATAAATTAAAACATAATGCAGAAAATATTAATTTATCTCCTTGAAGCTTACAGTCTTGAGGGAAGTGTACAGAAAATGGTATACGGACCATAGATGAAACACTGAATTACAGACAATGAGCCAAATAGTGTGTATAATAAGAAATACCTTATAAGCAGACCAGAAAAAAAAATACCTTGTATTTTTGGCATCTTTGTCAAAAATCAAGTGTCCCTAGGTGTATGGGTTTATTTCTGGGTCTTTGTGCATCTTTGATTCAGTACCAGTACCACGAAGTTTAATGTACTCTTGGTCTTCTTCTTCTTCTTCTTCTTCTTCTTCTTCTCCTCCTCCTCCTCCTCCTCCTCCTCCTCCTCCTCCTCCTCCTCCTCCTCCTCCTCCTCTTCTTCTTCTTCTTCTGCTTCTTCTCCTTTTTCTTCTGCTTCTTCTGCTTCTGCTTCTTGTTGTTATTATTATTTACTCAGTTTATTCACTTTGTATCCCAATTCTAGTCCCCTCCCTCATCTCCGGTTCTGCCCTCGCTCCCTCTTTCTCCCCTATCCTTCTTCCTTTGTCCACTGATAGGGTAAGTCCGCCCCTGCTACTGTCTGACCCTAGTCTATCAGGTCCAATCAGGACTGCCTAGATCCTCTTCTGTGGGCTGGCTAGGTAGCCTCACCAGGAAGAAGTGATCAAGGAACAGGCAACAGAGTTCATGTCAGAGCCTGTCTCTTCGCCTCTTACTAGGGAACCCGCATGGACACTGAACTGTCTCAGGGCTACATCTGAACAGGGGGTTTGTCTAATGTCTAGGTCCTCTCTATGCATGGTCTTTGATGCATCAGTCTCTGCAGTAGCCTCCCGGGCCCAGTTTTTTTTTTTTTTTTTTTTTTTTTTTTTGGCTTTGTTGATCCCCTTGTGTGACTTCTGTATCTATTGAGTCCTTTTTTATCCCCCTTCTTCTATAAGACTTCCTGCTCTCTGTCCAATGTGGTCTTGCTGGGTCTTGAGGTAAGGCAATTTCACCAGAGAAAGTGCCACACTGAATTCAAAAGTACTGTACAAGGTTACAATTCCACCAGCAATAGGGGCAAAAAGACATTTTCATCAAGTTTCAAGCACTTTAGCTTGTCATGACAACATGGTATGCTGCAAATAGCAGACATCTGCTAAGATAACACAAGAGCAAATATTATCATCAATATATTTATGGAAATGTTAGCAGCTAATGATCAGGTGTGTGGCGGTGGTATAAATATAAATAAACAGTATGAAAGGCAGCTTTATGTTTCTTATACTTTTATGTAATATTTTTTAATATTTTGTATAGTATTGTAGACTGGCACAAATATTTGAGTTCTGCCACTACCTTGTTTATGATGTAAATGGGATACCCCATAGCTATTTCCAGAGTAATTTAAAACTCATCCTGTGAAATTTCATAGGACAAGGAAATAGGTAAAGCAACTCTAGCCAGAAAAAGAGTTTTGCTAGATCCGTTCAAGCAATGAATTTTTAAAAGCTTTGCTTAAAACAACAGAGTGTGTCAACTGGCAGCTGGAGCCCACATATACGCATTCAGGTGCTTTTCCTAAGACTAGGCAGCTGGGGGATTTGTACTCATTTGATTTTTTTGAATTTTCCTGGAGCCCATTTTTGATTTAGTGCTTTTAGAAATTTTATAAACAACAGCAATCTGCAGGAGGATCTGTCTGGCTGATAATTTTCAAGCTGGTAATAATGAAGGCTATGCAGAATTAAAACTGTGATTTAGATGTACTGTTTCAAGCTATCACTCCCACCGAGAGAAAATTCTCACTAAGAGTTCATCACACAATAACAACTGATTATTCTTCATGATTTTGAGGTTGTTTTTTAAATTTAGATATTTTGTCTTTGTGATTGCTTACCTTATCTGCGTATCTGTGATGTGTTGGACTTGAGTGAAATATTTCTGAAGTTATTTTTATATAAAACACTGATGCTGTAGAAGGATATTTAAAATATTACATATGTGTATATCTGGTATGGATCTTACTGGTATATATGTTACATTAGTAAGCATGTTTATAATAGAAAACTATGCCTCCATGTGATAAATATTTTTACTCATTTGTGCCTCTTAATAACAAAATTACTGTTAAGAAGACTTTATGATATAAAGAATAATAAATAATATATAAGTACGTATAGGAGGAAAAAGAGAATAAAGGGGAAACAATGTTTTCTCACTTAGAGTCTATTTAATAGATTACTAGTAAGTATATTATTCTAGTCATTCTTTCCAATAGGACTTTGAAGATCACAGATGTATTAATGTATCTTGAGAGGCTCAGCTTCTGGAGATTGAACGTCTAGGTTTTTCCTCACTGGTGTTCCATGACAATACACATCCTGATTCACAGGTGGCCGCCTGTTCCTCTCACTGTGTTCTCACTTAATGAAAAAGGTAAATGAATGTCTTTCCTGTGAAAAATAATCTATAATTCAAGGCCTGGAATGCTAAAACTGTCATCACCTGATTCCATCATATTAGGTTATCAACATAGTAATTTTTTGGAAGAGTCTTTACAAGGCAATAATCCTAATATGAATGCAAACAGTTGTTAGTAATTACCAGATGGCCGTGTTCACAATACCTGTTCACTTTTGTTGTTGTGGTTGTTAAAATGCAATTCATAACATTTAGACATAATTTTAGTCGGGTGATTTCTGGCAGTCAAAGGTTTTCATTACACACCACTCACTGCTGACTTACCCGGGAAAGTGTCACTTATTCACATCATCTGTTGTGGAACTGACCAGGTTTTGAACTTGCACTCACTCAGTCTACTTACTTAACTGAAATGCAATAATAATTCTTTTTACCTGAACAAAGTCAGAGAGAAACATAGAAAATCATTGTAAGTACAATTTAAATTTAATGGCAAGAGAGTCAGGCATCCAATCAGAACAAAAATCAAGCCAGGTGTGGTGGTGCATGCTTTTAATCCCAGCTCTCAAGGAGGCAGCGGCAGTAGGATTGTTGTAAGTTTGAGGCCAGCCTGGTCTACAAAGCAAGTCCAGGACAGCGAAGGCTACACAGAGAAACTCTGTCTCAAATAAATAAATAAATAAATAAACAAAAAAACCCCACAACATCAACAACAAACACTAATATCAAACCAGTCCAAACCCAACCAACCAAACAAACGAAAACAACAAAAATCAAACAAAGTATAATTAATAAGTAAATAAATAAAATTAGTAACAGAAAGATGGGATCAAATGTATTATGATAACAAAAGATATTGTTATGGTTGAATGTTTCAAAAGAGAAAATATGAAAAACAATATTCACATCCCAGTGTGTTTCTCCAGAATCAATCTCAAGTAAAGCTTCAAAGGTAGATGTGAGACAATTTGATTTGTATGTAATTGTAGAGCTCTTAAGTAATTTCACTGGATTCTCTGTAATTCTATGAAACAAAATATACAACTGTGTTTTAATAATAAAATATAACTCAGAAATTTTTGCAGAAGTTACATCAACATGATTAGACATATAAAAGGCTGGACAGTTATGAGTTCCTTTAAAGTATTTGAAAGACAAAAAAAAAACACATGGTGGTGTGGAAATTTGATATTTATACTTAAACGAGTGAAATTAGATTTATGTTTCTTACCAAGTACAAAAACCATTCCATGTGTATTAAAAATCATGTTATAATACCTCAAATTCTGTAACTGCTAGAGGAAAAATTAAGGTAAGGCATATCAAGATATAGGAACTAATAAGATTTCAGAAAATGAGTCTAATAGCACAGGGAATAAAACCAAAACTTGATGAATAGGACTTCTTGAAGTCAATTGTCTTTACACAGCCACGGGCATAAACAACAAAGTAAAGAGAGCCTACACAAGAGAAAAAAAGTGCTAGCCAAATGACCAGTGAAGTATTAATATCTAGTCTTGCATATATAAAGAACTCATGATACTAAATACCAAGAACCTACATAACTCCTAACAATAAACGGACTATTGAAAAGATCAGTTTCAAAAAAAAATGAAGTACGATTGGCTGATAAGAATATGATAAAATGTTCACCAACCTTACTTGTTGTGCATGCACATATTAAAACTACACAGACATTCTAACTTCCTCCATTCAAAATTGGTATTCTAAGAATAAAGTTACAGACACTGAACATTATATATGGAAAAAGGTAATCTTCATAAAGGGTTGTGGGAATGCAAATCAGCATAATCACTAGAGCCACTAGAATGTAGATTTCTCAAAACTCTAAAAGTGGAAATGCTGCATGACCTAGGTGATGATCTCACCGGGTCTTATATCTGGGGGACTCTAGGTCGTTACCACAAAGATACTTGCATCCGTGGACATTGCAGCAAACTTATGGTGTCTTCTTAATCATCTTCCATTGCACTAGTGTATAAATAAAATACAGAGTGCACACTCAATGGAGTTTTGTTCATCTATGATGAATAAAACTATGTTTTTATGTTTTTTTCAGGAACATGGGTACAACTGAATAGTCTCATATTTAGGAGAGTAAATCAGATGCAGACTATGCCACATGCTATCTGTCATTTGTTGAACATAGACATTATATGGACTTGTAAAATATTCTTAATTTATAGGCATGGTCGTAGAATAGAGACTGCTGGAAAAAAATGGAAATAACAGGAGGAAGAGGGTTGCAAAAGACTACGGGGTGAATGTCATTAATGTTCACGGCACAGAGGTGAAATGTGTTTATGATACCTATTACTATATACAATGAATAAAGAAGGATAAAAATACCACACATTTTACAGATAAAGTTTTTAAAGTATGAACAAATAGAATAGTAGTGGGATCCGAGATACTTTGACAGACTCTTGGAACATAAATTTATAATTGTCAAAGGAGCATAAACAAAACATTCTATAGCAGAGGGGGAAAAAAAAGAGAAAGAAAAATCTCACAGAAAGGTGAGAACCAGTCTGAAAGCAATTGCCTTTTTAGTGATGATCAAAGCCAGATATACAATGAAAGGAAGCAGAAGGAAGCCCAGGCCCAGGAGAACGCAGGCATTTAAAGGGCAGCACTGTGAAACCTCAGGCCACTCAAGTCCTCCTTGCTCTTTGACTCAGAGCTTCAGGCAGCAGGGGTTCTGGTCCCAGACAAAGCCCAGGGATGTTCTGAAGAAGTGGAGTGGTCCTTAGAAACCTGTCACAATTCATCTTAAGACTGAAAGCTGCTTCATGTGAAGAAAATTTTAGGCCTACAACATAGAAAATGTGCTAGAAATACAGGAAGAGCAACAAAACCTTGTCAGTCCGATGGGAAGGGCCTGGTAATTTAAAAGCTTGGAAAGGATGTGACATTTGGTCTCTTCCACTGTCTACATAACCTAACACACTATGCCACAAGTGCAGCATGTCTTCCTTGTCAGGTCGCTGGGGAGAATTACATACTAAAGGAGCAAGCTGACACACGGAAGGACCTAGGTCAAGGGGTGTTCCTATGAGAAACTCCTGAAAATACTAAGTGTTTAAGAAAACAAACAAACAAACACACAAATTCAGAACAGGAAGATTTGACAAGAGAGGCAGCTGACAGAAAAAAGATGAGACTTGGTATGAAAACACATGCTGGAGAGGTTGTGGAGAAAGGGGAACCCTCCTACATTGCTGGTCAGAATGTAAACTTGTACAACCACTTTGGAAATCAATCTGGCTCTTTCTCAGATAATTAGAATAGCACTTCCTCAAGATCCAGCCATACCATCTTAAGCATATATCCAAAAGATGCACAAGTACACAACAAGGACTTTTGCTCAACCATGTTTGTAGCAGCCTTATTTGTAATAGCCAGAACCTGGAAACAACCCAGATGCCCATCAACGGAGGAATGGATACAGAAATTGTGGTATATTTACACAATGAGATACTACTCAACAATTAAAACAAGGAAATCATGAAATTTGCAGGCAAATGGTGGGATCTAGAAAAAAAAAAGAAAAAGAAAATTTATTCTTTGAAATAAAATCCTTACTGTGGGGATTGGGGGACTGTTCCAGGAGTGATGTGATTGGTTCATGAACATGGTGACCTAACCTCAGATCCATAACATCCAAGTAAAATCCCCATCAGACAGTGCTCTTTAGGTAACGTCAATGCTTTGTGGGTGTGAGGAAATGGGAGAACACAGACAGGTCTGTCCTCGGAGCTTACTAGCCATCTGGCACTGCTGAAATAGGGAACTCCATGTTTGGAGAGAACTCTTGTCACAAATTAAGGTACGAAGAAATGGAGGAAGACAACAGGCATTAGTAATTGACCTTCCTACTCACAACTACATGTGTGCATGGCTCCCCTACATGCACATACAAAGTAAAATGCACACTTTAAGTATTAAACGCAAATGAGAAACAAAACCAATGCACCTGTTATTCTCATTAAGCACTGCAGTGAAATGATGGCAAGAACCTAACATTTCTTGTGAGAACATGATTGAAATAAATGAGATCTTTCATATTATTAAAACTTTGACAAAATAATTTTTAAACAAACATATTTCTTATACGAATAACCCAAGAAAAGGCTATCACGTGTTAACTTTTTCATATCAATCAAAATTTTGGCAAAGAATAAAGCAATGTTTTCTATGAGTATTTAGCTTATGATATAACACGATAGAGATTTCGTTTTGAATGTAAAAGTTAAATTGATATAAAGAAATAAGAACACTGTCTTTATAAAATTCAATGAAATTGATTGTAACTAAAGTACTGCATACAGCAGATGTGAAAGGAGGCCTATTTGCAGACGTTCCTGAACTAAAGCAAAGTGAGTTTTCATGTTAGAAACAACATCACTAGATTCCCTAAGTAATAAATTCTTAAGAAAATATTTAGCAGCGCTGGATACAACTGGTGGTCAGCACCCAGGCACTTTCTGCTTAGCTGTGCCAGGGAATTAACCTATTTGTTCTCTGCAAAGGATTTTTCAATGTTTTTTTTTCCCCCATGTAAAAACTAAAATGTCACCATAACATGTAGTAGTAAATAACTACTATGAAAATGGTTTGCTTGAATTTCTGAATGCAGGTACAGGAAACAGGAATAATTATACTGAGGCGGTTCTCACTGTGTGCTGATTTAACGGTTCAACAGTAGATTTTTATCGCAATAAAGAATAACCTCCAATTTCCTCACACAGTGTAGCTAAGCCGTGAGTATTTGTATCTGTCTGCCACGTATATGTGGAATATGCTCACTTAGAAATTTAAGGGACGAGCCAAAGAATATATCTGCAGGAGCCTAGAATGAGCTCAGTCTGTGGAGACCTTGTCTAGCATCCTGGAAAATAAGATTCTGCACCTAGGTTTGCATTATAGTAGGTATAGTGGCACACACCTGTGATCCCAGCACTACTGAGTCAAAGTCCTAGTAATTAAAAGTCCAGTGTCTTCCTCAGATTCACAACAAGTTCAAGCCCTGCCTGAGATACATGAGACCCTGTCTGAAAACAAAACAAAAGAAAGAATGCATCACAAAAAAAAAAGAACAAGAAAAAGCTACATGGAGACTCAAATTGCAGTTGATTGCATGCTTTCATCACCCGTGCAGCTGAGAGAGTATTTATAGAATCAACCAAACATTATAATACACACTGAGCTGCACATACTTTCTGTTGTGCTGAAAGTCATTGTCAAATTTAAGAAAAGGAAGCAAAGACAAAAACAAAATATGTCTTTACTTCTCCAATTATAAGAAGAGAGCCTTATGCTTTTAAATGTGAATAGTTGCAGAAAAACATGTATTCAGCTCTTCATTAATACTCTTTGTGGCTAAATATTTCTGTTATGCTTTGCTGATCTTAAGCTCTGTATTTTGACATAGTTTAATCCCATCTTCAGTTGAATGACTTTACCTATATTTCCACTCAGCATCCTAGCTCTGACAAGGTTTTCCATAGTTATGATAGAATGTAGTCGACATTTCAATCATAACTTTCATCATTTTCATAATGATGTTTAAGTTAAAATAAAATGGTGTTTATATTTACTAGATTGACAACTACACATATAGGTAAAACATTCAGTTCACGTATAGCCAGAAACCTGTTTTTGAACCTATCAGCTTAGAATACTTTCCACATGAGTGTAATATTTAAAAATAAAAATAGGACTATTTTCCTTTTATTGAAAATGCATTTTTGTCTCATATATTATATCCTTTTTGCAGTCTCCCCCCTCTATAACTTCTAGTTCCTCCCCACCTCTCCTCACATCTGAATCAACTCACTTTCTCTCTGTCATTAAACTACAAAAGAGGCTTCTAAGGGATAATAATAAAATATAATAAGACAAACAATCAAAAAGCCCTAAGAGGACACTGTGAGACAAGGAACCTTCAAAGTTTTCCTTGAATATATATAACGTGTACATACATATAAATATGTGTGTGTGTATGTGTGTACATATATATGTACACATTATATATATAATGTATATATTATATATATTTGCTGTTGTTGTTGTTGTTTTTGACCTGTGGCCTAAGCTTAGGTGTAGATTTTTGCCCCCTAGGAATACTCCTTCCACAAAACTGAATTTTCATTTGCAAGTGGTTGTGACTTGGAGATAGGTTCTGAGTTAGGGATATGGACATATATCCACTTCTTTCAGCTCTGGGACCCTATCTGGTTCAGAACAATACAAACTCTGTGTATTATAACTCAGTCTCTCTGAGTTCATACGTGTATTGATCGTGTTGACTTAAAGGGCCTGTTTCTTTGCTGTCCTCTGTAAACTTTGACTCTTGTACTCCTTCTACTTCCTTTTCCACACTGTTGCCTGAGTCCTGAGGAGAGCAATCCAATGAAGAAATCTCTAGAATTGAGTGTTCCAAGGTCTCTTACTGTCTGGAAGTGGGTTTTTATATTTGTTCCAGTCTGCTGCAGGAAGAAGCATCTCTGATAATACTTGAACAGGACACTAATCTAAGAGTATCAGAATGATGTTAGTAGTCATTTTATTGCATTTACTTTTTTGGTATAAGAGACACACGCTATATATACTCATTTATAAGTGGATACTAGACATATAATATAGGATAAACATAGTAAAATCTATACTCCTAAAGAAACTAAACAAGAAGAAAGATCCTGGCTAAGATGATCAATCCTCACTTAGAAAGACAAATGGGGTACACATTGGAAGGAGAAAACAAGAAACAGGACAGGAGCCTACCATAAAGTGCCTCTGAAAGACTCTACCCAACAGTATATCAAAGCAGATAGGAAGACTCATTTCCAAACTTTGGATAGAGTGCAGGGAATCATATGAAAGAATGGGAGAGTTAGTAAGACCTGGAGAGGAGAGGAGCTCTACAAGGAGAACAACAGAATCAAAATATCTGGGCACAGGAGTCTTTTCTGAGACTGATACTCCAACCAAAGACCATTCATCTATATAACCTAGAACCTCTGTTCAGATGTAGCCCATGGCAGCCCAGTATCCAAGCGGGTACCCTAGTAAGGGGAACAGGGACTGTCTCTGACATGAACTCAGTGCCTGTCTCTTTAACCCCCCCTCCCTTAGGGAAGAGCAGCCTTGCCAGGACGCAGAGGAGGACAATGCAGCCAGTCCTGATGAGACTGGATAGGCTAAGATCAGATGGAAGGGGAGGAGGATCTCCCCTATGAGTGGACTTGAAGAGGGGCCTAGGAGGAGATGAAGGAGGATGGGATTGGGAAGGAATGAGGAAGGGGGCTACAGCTGGATACAAATAGAATAAAATGTAAGTAATATAAAAATAAAAATGTAATTAAAAAGTAGCAGTATTTTGCTTATCCTAAATACTGGGCTATCTAGTCTCATGTTTTTGGTCACCCAAGAAGTGCCAGGTATGGATGGATTCCTTCTCCTCCAATGGGCGTCAAGTCATGTCTGATATTGCTTGGTTACTCCCACAAGCTTTGTGCCACCATTTCTCTAGGAACTGGCAGGACATCACCGCCATTGCTCTGGCACCTGGCAGGACATCATTGTAAGAAGAGTTTTGCATATGGATTTATTTTAATCTCTCTTTTGGTAGCATGCGGAGTACCTTCTTGTACCAAAGACACTAATGGTGAAGGTTTTCTGTAGGCAACAGTTCTACATCTCCCTGTTCACTGACTTCTGTAGGTGTGGTCTTCAAAAATTGGGACCTTGCCGTCAATTTGTGGGAACAGCCAGTTTTGCTTAAGCGTTTCCATGGACCCCTTTGATGAACAACTCAATTGGATTTAACCTACTCCCAATAATGGGTGTTTTGTTTGATGACAAAAGATTTTCGGTTGGAGCTCTTTCTCCTCCATTTTTTGGTGATTTCATTTAGGTCTTCATTTAAATTTCATTTAGGTCTTCCACTGTACTAGATTTTCATAACACTCCTGAAATATCTTTTGATTTCAGTTTTGTTTCCCCATATTCCCTCTCAATCTCCTCTTGATCTTCTCATTTCAGTAGCTCTCCCATACATTCATAACTATCAAATCTATTTGTCTTTCCTAGGTAATTCTATTTATCCCCCTAAACCATTACTTTATAACTAACCTTTGCAGTTCTACAAATTGTACATGGATTTTCATTAACCTAGAAATCTATTATATACATGTAAGCAAATACATGCTATATTTGACTTTCTGGGTCTGAGTTAGCTCACTCAGGGTAATTTTTTTTTCTAGTTCACAAATTCCATGATTTCCAATTTTTTAAAAAAAATATGTGAGTAATATTCCATTGTGTCCAGTTCATGCATGACCCTTCATTGATCTGTCAGTATCAGCAAGCCCCTCTGGGCCCTGGTTAGTTGGCTCTTTTGGTCTTCTCTTGGAGCTCCTGTCACCTCCAAGTCCTTTTCTTTTTCCTCCCACTTTCCCACAAGACTTCTTATGCTTCACCCAATGTTTGGCTGTGAGTCTCAACATCCGTTTTGAAGCACTGCTGGGTAAAGTCAGAGGACAACTCTGATAGGCTCCTGTCTGCAAACGTAGCAGAGTATCTTACAGTGTCAGGGGTTGGCACTCTCCAATAGGGTTTTGCCAACTATTGGTTGGGCATTTCCTCAATCTCTGCTCTGTCTGCTCTATCTTTATACCTGCACATCTTATAGGTAGGGTAAATTTTGGGTCAAAGGTTTTGTATGTGTGTGGGGGAGGGAGGTTGGTGTTCCCCTTCCTCAGCTAGGAGACTAGGCTAGGATAGACTAGACTAGGATATCCTCTTTTGTCTCTGTTACGAAGTCTCTGCTTGAGTCTCCTTCATATCCACCCAGGAGCCTGCCCTCACATCGGTCTCCAGCTTGTCAAAGAGATAAATCCACCGTCAGTTTCTCTTTTCTTTGGAGTCCTCCTGTCCTCTCGGCCTTGCACTCCTTAGGTCTGACATGAGCCCTCTTAACTCTCTGTGCCCCTCTCCTACCTTGCTACCTCTCTTCAGCCACTACCTCTGTCTATTCTATCTCCCCTTCCAAGTGACATTTATGCATCCTCTGTGTTACTCATCTTCTTAGGGTCTGTGCTTCGTAGTATCATTATCCTGTTCTATATGGCTAAAATGCACCTTTATGTGAGGACATACCATGTGTGTCTTTCTGGGTCTGGGTTACCTCACTCATGATCATTTCTAGTTCCGTCCATTTGTCTGAAAATTATTTCATTGATTTTAAAATCTGAGTAGTATTCCATTGTGAAAATGTGCCACAAAAATAGGAGGAAAGAGAAATGACGTGGAGGTGACAGGAGCTCCACAAGAAGACCAACACTGACGAGGAACCAGGGCCAAAAGGGGTTTCCTGAGATTGAAGCAGCAACCAAGGACCATGCAGGCTTTCTAGAAAAGTGTAGCAGATAGGTAGCCTCGGCTTCATGTGGCTTCTCTAGTAAGGGAGGGGAGGACGGCACCAGGCATGGAATCACTTGCCAGCTCTTTGATCACTTCCCCTGGCAGGACTGTCTTCCCAGGCCACAGAGGAAGAGGACAAGCCCAGTCTTAATGCAACTTTATGAGCTGTGGTGGATCAGGAAAAGGTGAGGAAACAGGGGTGCAAGAAAGGTCAGACTGGAAGGGGAGAAGGAATTGGGTTACTACAAGAATGTAAAGTGATTTTAAAAAAAGGAAAAAAAAACCTCTTGATCCTATAAGTGTACCACATTTTCTTTATTCATTCATCTGTAGATGGTCATCTAGCTTGTTTAAAATCTGTTTAATAGGGAAACAATGAACATAATGAACAATGTCTCTCTAGTAGTATGAACTATCCTTTGGGTATATGGCACTGAGTGGTATAGCTGCGTCCTGAGGAAGATTATCACCTTCCCAAGGATCTTCCACACTGGTTTCCATATTGGCTATATAGGTTTTCAGTCACAGGAGCAATGGATAAATATTCCCCATACTCTGCATCCTTGACACAATAAGCTACCATATCTTTTATTGACCTTAGCCATTCTGCCATGTATGAGATGAAATCTCAAAGTAGTTTTGGTTTGCATTTTGCTAATTACTGAGGATACTGAACATTTCTTTAAGCATTTCTCAGGGATTTAAGGTTGCTCTGTTAAGAACTCCCTATTTAGTCAGCATTCCAACTTTTAATAGAGTTATTTGAGTTTTCTATTTTGTTTTTTGATATTAAGTTTTTTAAAGTTCTTTATATATTTTGACCATTAGATCTCTATTATTAGCTTAGCTATCGACTCTATTCTGTAGAGTGCTGTTTTATCTGAATGATGGCAGCTTTTGCCATGTAGAATATTTTCAATTTCATAAGGTCACGTTTGTTAATTTTTGATCTTGTCTGTGCTAATGATGTCTTGTTCAAAAATCTTTTTCTGTGCCAATTTATTCATGCCATTCCCCAGTTTCTCTTTTGTCAGACTCAGTATATCTGGTTTTATGTTGAGCTCTTTGATCAATTTGGAGTCAAGCTTTGTGAAAAATAGATTTTTTTCTAGTTTTTTTATTAATATTATTAATTATAATTTATTCACTTTGTATCCAGCTGTAGCCCCTTCCCTCATCTCCACACAGTCCCACACTTCTTCCCTCTCCCTTCCTATGTCCCTCCCTTAGTCCACTGGTAGGAGAGGTCTTCCTCTGCTACTGTCTGACCCTTAACCTGTCAGGTCTGATCAGGGCTATCTGGATCCTCTTTCTCTGTGGCCTAGTTAAGCCATCTCACCAGGTGAAGGTGATCAAAGAGCTGGCCACTGAGTCCATATCAGGGAAAGATCCTGTTTCCCTTACTAGGGAACCCACATGGAGCCTGAAATGTCCATGGGCAACATCTGAGCAGGAGGTCTAGGTCCTCTCCATGCATGTTCTTGGTTGATTCATCAGTCTCTTAGGCAGCCCCAGAGCCCAGATTTTTTGTTGGCTCTTGCTCTCCTTATGGAGCTCCTGTCCCCTCCAGGTCTTTTTATCTCCCCTTTCTTCCATAAGATTTCCTGTACTCTGCCCAAAGTTTGGTTATGAATCTCAGCATCTGCTTCAATACTCTGCTGGGTAAAGTCTTTCAGAGGCCCTCTGTGGAAGGCTCCTCTCCTATTCCCTGTCTTCAAATACTTCCTATATCAATCCTGTTTGCTTTTCTTAATGAGTATTAAGTCTTTTCCCTGGGAGTCTCCTTGTTGTTTAACTCTCTTAGGACTATAGATTTTAGTATGTCTATCCTGTGTTTTTCTGGGAACACGGAACGAATGCATGTCAGTGCTCAACCCCACTTTGTGCATTGCAAGACCCACTTCTGGAGAACATTACTGCCTGCTATGAAAGTCTCTCTTCTCTCATCAAGTAATAAGGTAATCCCTCATAGGCATTCTCAGAGACAATTCAAGACTAATGATTATAAATTTTTATCAAGCTGATAATGAACTCTCATAATCATAGACATCATTATTAATTTATGGTGAATAAAATTGTTCTATCATAAAATTTAAAGCTAAAAATTAGCCTCAAAGTCCTATTTTTTTCTTATTTGGTGGCCTCATTATTATGTTTTTTAAATATACTATGTGATATGAGAGTGTTGGCCATTGTACTCATCATTTGGTATCATCTGACACTCAATGTGTGTTATATCAGAATGGCAATAATGTATTTTCTACCACAAACACCATTTGCATTCCACGTTCTGGCAAAATGTGAAAATATTAGAAGTTTGTTTGTGAAGTTGGATAAAACAAAAAGAAAACAAACAAAAAAAACATAAAGTATGATCATGAGCAGCCCTTGCTTGTGCATAAAGTTGATTATCACAGAAGTTCTACAGAATTTATGAAAACAAATTGTATTTGTTTCACAACTCCAATTATGTTTTCTGTTAGGTAAATGGGAGCATGATCTCTAAAAAAGTATTTTTTTTAAAATCTGAGTTGATAAAGAACAAACATATAATTATACCACTTACAAAAATGTCATCAGCACTCTCCCATGTTCCTTGATTCTATATGAATTATGAAATTTAGATCACACAGCTATAATTTCCTTTGTGGATTATGGATGGAAATGTATTCTTTACTAAATACTTAAATTCTCTAACACTTGTGGAAAGTGGGACAGCAGCAAGAATACAAGTGAAAATATTTCCTTGATATTTAATTGTTGATGAATTGTATTAGATGAAATTAATCATGGTCCATTTTAAACACAATATTCAGGTAGAGTAAAGAGAGTGATGTTAGTCTGAGGTTCTATTCAGAACCAGTTCTTTTCCTTT
Organism: Meriones unguiculatus; assembly: GCF_030254825.1. Taxonomy (NCBI): domain Eukaryota; kingdom Metazoa; phylum Chordata; class Mammalia; order Rodentia; family Muridae; genus Meriones; species Meriones unguiculatus. The sequence goes on from NC_083363.1 coordinate 52,589,894, forward strand.
TTCTTCTTCCATGCGGATACACTGACATAGTACAATAACAGATTGCTACAGAGGGCAGTAATTTAGATTTTCAGCATATAAGAGTAAATGTGTGAGAGTTTCCAGGATATTGGATAAGCTGAAAGGTGACTGAAGGGCATTCAATACAGAATTTGAATGTAGACTCACCTTTGCTTTTAATGATTGAAAAAAAGCAAGGCATGTCTCCTATTTAAGTACCTCGGGAGAACAGTGTCTTAATGAGATTCAGTATCACTCCTAAATGTCCCATGGTCACTGTAAGAAAAACAGAGGACTGAAAATGACCTGAAGCTTGGTTATTTTCAGAGTTAGTTATCAGTAGCCACCAAGAAGTGTTAACATATGTTGTTGTCTTCAGAGCCCAACAATTCTCCCAGCCATATGTCCTTTGTTATCACAGGGGTAAGAGACATTCATTAATGAAAGAGAATAGGTAACTGATATGTGCTATAAGTAATTGGTTGTGTGCTTGCCTGATATGCACAAACTACTGTATTTAATACTTAGCAGAATCCAAGTAAAAAAGTAAAAAAAAAAAAGAAAACTGACTGCAGAGTTCAATCTTTGCCCTAGCATACAGATCATGTAAGAATTGGCAATTCCATTTGTTTCCAACTCATTTTTCTGCATCTATAAAAAAGGAGCACCCTTATATAGTGCATATCATTGGTATAAAATATGATTGCTCATCTTTAAAATTGCCCCACACAAGTCTTCCATCATACCTTGCTTCCTTCTGTGTTATTTTTATCAGATTTATAGACATGGAGAATGACAAGAAAAAAATGTCACATCCAGTTTGACTTTTGATCATAAAGGGTGATCTAACAGCCTGTGCTCTATGTGCTAAAGCAGCTTACTGCAAATTGGTTTTTTGCCAACTCAAAATCACCTTACAGGGAATGCTATGCTCCTGAACCCTTATCAGTAAAGGGCTTATATTATGGTTGCATATTCATTTAAATATATCCTCATCAATTTATCATTGAGGTACCCTGAAGTCTTAATAAAACTTTATAATATAACCAGGAACATATCACAGGAATAGTTCAAATATATGACCCCGTTAAAGAATCTCTTACCAACAGTTTTACAAAAAGGCCAGAAAGGTAATTGACCTTTCTAGAGGACCACGGCTTACCATCAAGCTCCGGTCCATCCATTCTAAGAATGTTATTAAAAAATTCAAATTCTCCTACCTGCTCATGTTTCATAGTTCTCTTTACTGAATATGGCAATGATATATTCAAAATTTTCTTTTTCTCCTTTTTTTATTTCTTTTCTCTTTTTTTTTCAAGACAGGTTTCTCTGTGGGTAGCTTTGGTTGTCCTGCAACCAATTCTGTAGACCAGGCCTGCCTCTGCCTCCCAAATGCTGGGATTAAAGGCATAAGCCACCACTCCCTGGCTCTTCATTATTATTATTATTATTATTATTATTATTATTATTATTATTTTACTCTTCAAAAATGTATACAAATTCTGAAGTTCCTCTAAGATTTTATTGTTGTTGGATATCCACTAGAGAAGACTACTCAGATGTTCATTCAAGCCAATAGGAAGTATTATCTGGCTGGTAAGTACACTGAGTTTGGGGAGTTGAGTGTAGTTCACAGTTTTTCAAAGGCTGAGCGTTTATGTACAAAAATCTATACCCTGAGTTGACACATCTCAGTTGGCTAGAACAGCAGGTGCATTTTGAACATTCCTAGAACTATAGCCTTTGATGGATTATGTCTTTCTGTTCTCTTTCGCAGGTATTGCCACTTACATTCGTATGTCCTGGATTCTAAGGCTTGGATGGTACTTCCATCATGGCATCAGTTATGCTAAGACCTGGGCTTAATAAAGTCTGGGGCCTGTTTCAGCATTAATAATCACTTTGAAGAATCTTGGTGAAATTTGGTAACAAAATATTTTTCAGGGATGTTCTTGATATTCATCTTGAAGCTATTTACACTGTTTGATGTTCGAGCACCCTGGTATTTCTCATTCACAATTGCCAATTTAAGCATCATGGCAGCAGTCAAAGTATTAGAATTCAGCAACTGAAACTGAAAAGTCAGAGGATAATTTTACCATTATTTGTCATTGGAACAAAAATATTTTCAACACATGTGAGAGTGAAGTATCTTTGTGTCTGTCTGAATAACCGAAGATATCAATAACCTACATGATTTCACTAGGCTTTCATGTAAACTCACGGCTTTGATTTAGCTGTACATGAAAACATGTTTCACTTCTCTTTAGCTTTTCTTATATGGTAAAAAAAATATTCTTCCTCATGAAATTATTCCTTGCCTCGTTCATTCTTTTTTCTTTCTTTTTTATTGAAAACAGATACTTTTCACATACAATGTATCATGGTTATATTTTCCCTTCTCTCTGCTCCTCCCAGTTCCTTGCTATGTCTCTTCCCCATTTTATCTCTGTCTCTCATGAAAAACAAAACAAAAAACAAAACTACAGGCTTCTAAATGATAAGAACCAAACTTAGCAAAGGAAAATATTGAAAGATGAAGCAAAACTACCATATCAAAGTTGGACATGGCAACCTAATAAGAAGAAAACAGTCCCAAGAGCAGGTACAAGAGTCAGAAACTCAGTTTCTTCAAGAGACCCACACAAATACTAAGCCAGTAACTATCATATACTTGTAGAGAACCTGATATCAATCCATGAAGGCCCTGTGCTTGCTGCTTCAGTCATTGTGAGTTCTTATGTTCCTTGCTTAGTTGACTCACAGGCACCCCAGCACGTGGTTTCCTACATTCCTTCTGCTTCTTACATGACGTCAAAGATAGATATTGCCTTAAGGTAAATGGATGGAAAAATTATTGCAAGCAAATGGTCGTAAGACACAAGCTGTTTTTTTAATATCTAACAAGATAGACTTCAAAACAAAACTAATTAAAAGAGATTGGGAAAGATACTACGTACTCATGAAAGAAAACTCCACCAAGATGAATTCTTAAAATCTATCTCCCATACAAAAGAGAATCCAAATATCTAAAAGGAAAACTGCTACAACTTAAATTACATATTGTTCCCACCAAAGGTAGCAGGTAACTTCAATATCTGACTCTTACGAATGGGCATGTCATCCAGACAAAAACTAAGCACAAAAATATTTGAGTTGAGAGATATTGTAAACTAAATGTATCTAACATACTTATAAAAACATTTCACACAAACACAAAACAATATACCTTCTTCTTGGTACCTCATGGTATTTTCTTCAAAATTTACAACATACTCTGACACAAAGCACGTTGCAACAGATACCAGAAGACTGAAATAACTTGCTTCATCCTATCTGACCACCATGTATTAAAGTTGGATACCAACAACAGGAAGCTAAGAAACTCAAGGAGACTGAACAAGAAACTACTGAATGGAAGACTTGTCAAAACAGAAATAGAAAAAAATAAAGGGCTTTTTAGAATGCAAAGAAAATGAATGCACAATATACCCAAACTTACGGGACACAATAAAAGTAGTGCTAAGAGGAAAGTTGATAGCACTAAGTGCCTTCATAAAGAAACTGAATAGAGCACATGCTAGCAACTTAACAGTACAACTGAAAGCCCTAGAACAAAAAGAGGTAATCCTACAAAAGAAGAGTGGGTGGCCAGAAATAATGAAATTGAGGGCTGAAATCAATAAAAGAGAAACAAAGAAAACAATACAAAGAATTAAATAAAGAGTTGGTTCTTTAAGAAAATTAACAAAATAGGCAAACCCTTATCCAAACTAACTAAAAGGTACTGACACAGGAATAAACAAAATCAGAAACAAAAAGGAGAACACAACAACAGATAAGGAGGAAATCCAGAGAACCTTAAGGTTATAATTTAAATGGGCGGGCATGGGAGCGTTAGCAGGCCTTCTGGTGTTGGTCTCCTTGGTTTGCCTGTGGTATATATGCAAGATTAGAGTCTCACAACAGAGTAATGCAGCCATGACCATTCAGGCCTTTACAGCCATTGAAGCAGGACAGTCTCCCCAAGCATGGTTGGATACCATAAAAAGCTAAAATGATATGCTCAGGATGCGAGGCTAAGCACTGCACTCAGGGTCAGCTGCTTTCGACCCAGAGAAGAGCATGTCTGATTGCATGTGGGTTGATGCCCCAGGTCCCGCCTCTGAGAAAAAGGTATTGGACGGGTCTGATGCTCTTTGGGTGGATGACACCTAAATGAACATCAGTACAAAGTCCCAATTTATTTCTAATATCAGAGATCAGAACTCTACTCTTGCCTGATGCGTCCAAAACAAAAAGGGGGAACTGTAGAGAGCTGCGGAATGCTGTGCCTTAAAGATGGAGCTGGTTTCTGCCTTCCACCTTCCCGATGGTGAGTGCTCTCTGTCACGAACAACTCCACATTTGGCTAAGGCTTAGGATCTGGCTTGCTTCCATGTATGTGGACCTATCTGCATTGCCCACATGGCACCCTGGGGTTGGCTGAATAAACTGCATTGAAAAAAAATTTTTTTGTCCTTCAACAAATTGGATGATTTTCTCAAATGATACAACTTACCAAAGATAAATCCAGATAACCTTTTTAAATAAATATATAACCCCTAGTAAAATAGAAGAACCCAGGCCACAGAGGAAGACAAGGCAGCCAGTCCTGATGAGACCAGGTAGCCTAGCATCAGATATCAGTGGACTAGGGGAAGGGCATAGGGGGAGAAAATGGAGGGAGTGTAGATTTAGGAGGAGATGAGGGAGCCATAGCTGGGATACAATGTGAATAAATTGTAATAAATCATAGTAACTCAAATTTTAAAAATTAAAAAAAATGTAAAATAAAACAAACAAAACAAACAAACAAACAAAAAAAAAACAACAACAAAACCAGTGGGACAGATGGGATTGGTGAAGAATTTTACCAGACTTTCAAAGAAGAGTTAAACACCAGTATTCTTCAAATTATTCCACAAAATAGAAACAGAAGAAACAATGTACAATTTATTGTCTGGGGTCACAGTTACCCTGATATCCAAACCACACAAGTAAACAAAGAAAGAGATTACAGATCAATTTTCCTTATAAACATAGATGCAAAAATATTCTATAAAATGCTTGCAAAGCAAATCTAAGAACATCCAGCATGATCAAGTAGCAGTCATCCAAGACATGCAGAGTCGGTGCAATATACAAAAGAATAGTAAATGTGATCCACCATATAATCAAACTGAAAAAAAAAGAAAAAGAAAACACATAATCATCTCATTATAGTGGACCTAGCATTTGACAAAATTCAATACTTCTTCCTAATAAAAGCCTTGGAGAGATTAGGAAAACCAGAGATATACATAAATATTATAGTGGAAATTTATAGCAATCCTAGAGCCAACATCAAAATAAGTGGAGGAAAGCTTAATGCAATTACCCTAAAATCAGGAACAAAACAAGGTTTATCAGTGTCTCCATTTTATCAAATATAGTACTATAAGTTGTAGCTAGAGCAAGGAGACAAAATCAACTGGATCCAAATTAAAGGAAAGAAGCCAAACATTGTTATTTGGAGATATATATATATATATATATATGACTCAGGAGTTCAGACAATTGCCTGCTACATAGAAGACCTGGGTTGAGTTACCAGTTCCCACAGACAATTGACAGTCCTTAGTAACTCCAGTTCTGGGGGATCCAAAGTACTAACTTTTCTGATTTTAGCCAGAACTACATGCCTGTGTTGTACATGTAGACAAATATTCATAACATGCCATAAAATAAACATATTTTAAAAATTTGTACAAATATTTATGTTTTATGTCAAACTGGCAAACTGGAGTTATCTGAAAGGATGGAATCTCCATTAAGAAGTGTCACCCTTAAGATCCAGCTGTAAAGCACTTTGTCAATGAGTTATTGATGGGGGAGGGGTGTCAGCCCATTGTGGGTGGAGCCGTCCCAAGCTAGTAATCCTGGGTTCTATAAGAAAGCAGGCTAAGCAAGCCAGGAGGAACACGCCAACACGCAGGAACTTCCCATGGTTTCTGGATCACCTGTTGGTTCCAGGTTCCTGCCCTGTTTGAGTTACTGTCCTGACTTCCTTTAATGACGAGCAGTGCTGTAGAAGTGTAAGGCAAATAAACTCATTACTCTCCAGTGTGTGTTTTGGTCCTAGTGTTTTGTCATAGTAATAGAAAACTGAACTAAGGCAAATATCATTGAAGATATTTCTATGAAGACAAATTTCATCACTTAGAAATTTATTCCTGTGATACTTTGTTACTTTGGGTTTAATATACTTCATTAAGAACAAATAGCATATAGAAATTTCTTAAAGTTTAATCAAAGCAGGGAGTCCAAATTCCCTACTTCATTTCACAACATCCACTTAAAGAGGTAAATTTTGCAGAGATTTGTTTTGAATAGCCTAATAAGTTTGCTTCCGCGAGATTATTTTGCTAATATAATTTGCAGATACTTTTCTGAAGTAATTTTTCATTTCACATTGAGAATAATCAGATCTAAAGTAGAATAGAGAAGTATTTGCTGAAACTAATAAACTATAAATGCATGTTTTCTATCACTAGCTACAAAAGCAGTGCTATTTTAAACAATTTAATGCCTTCAGCAAGAACACTATGAGTACCAAATAAATATTTTCCTAGGTGTGTGTGTGTCTGTCTGCATGTATGTGTGCATGTATGTGTGTATGTTTCTTTGTGTGTTTGTGTGTATGTGTGTTTATCTGTCTGTTTGCATGCATGCACAGGTATGACTATTCCCAAAGGTGAAAACAACTCGGCATTTACGTAATTCTCTCTGTATCAATAGAGCAAGAAATGTAATAAAAAAAAGGAAAGGATGAATGTCAGAGTTTATCATGTCTGACTTGTAACAGAAACAGTAGAATAAGTCCAATTCCCTGTTAACTCAACCTCATCTGTCCCTTTAGAGAAACAGCACAAGCCGTGGGTGCAGTTCTGCTTCACGGCTTTTAGGGAGTCTGTGATTTAAGCCATGCAGTAGCAGATGGCCATGAGGTGATCAGTGAGAGCGTCATCTTAATGTAGGGCGGCACCGACACAGTCAGCAATGCCCGTGGGAGTGTGCATGGTCAGGGCTATTCAGCATCCTCAAAAATGCTGCTGGCCGTTTTATCTTAAATTGATATTAGTATGGCATACAACATGATATTTTGCTACATATATGTTTTCATTGCAAAATTAGAAATTATATGCTAAGAATCATACACTTTACCCCTCATAACATTTCTTTGGGTAAGGATATTAAAATTCCACATTTTTTTAGCACTCTTTAAACATCAAATATTCACGAACCTCTTCCTATATAGTAGTATATCCCTGCATTGATTCCCTCTGTCTATCCTCCTAAGACTTACTTTCCTGTAGCCAAAATTTAGGCTTCCCTCTCAACTGGCAATTTTAAAGATTTTAATACATTTTTAAATATCTACATATTTTCTGCAAATCATTTTGTAGATGGTAGGAAGAATTTTTTACATTCATGTATTGCTTGTGATTAATCATTTCTGTTTCTTTATCTATTGAGAAATTAAGATGATAATAACTGACAATATTTATAGCTTGTGTGATAAATACTAATTTTTTTTTTCTGTCAATCACCTCAAACTCCTTGCAAGGAAATACAACTTATTATCTTTTTACCATATTTACATATTTAGGGCATGCAGAGAAATTAAGTATGTTTCTTTGAGCCATAAAACACAGAAATAAGTTCAAAGTGATAAGCAGGATTTGTTATGATTTCCAAAAGTCAGTTTCTCTGTGACTGTTTCTGAGGGTAAGCATTTTCATTCTACCTCACTCCACATATGCCTCTTCTAAACCCTGAGTTTTCAGCAGTAGCATAACTTTGTTGGTTTCAACTTAGCTTAATAGATCACTCTGATGAATTCAGGCAGATTCATAAAGATACAAAAGCAATGGTGACATCAAAAGATCAAAAGGTAAGTCTACTCATTACCTGCTTAAGGAAAGCATCCTTTTTTGTTCCTTCTAAAGAACTCCAGGACAAAATGAATGACGGAAAGGATGACTGGGTTCTCCTGTCCTCTGTGGCCTGCTAACTACCAGTCTCTTTCAATGTAGGTGGTTTTTGTTAGTCCAGATTCTACTATGACTGGGCTTCCTCTGAAGATCTTTTTAATGAGGGCTATTTTCTTAGTCCTGTGAACACAACATGACCTCTACTTGCTCATTATCTTTAATTTTTGACCCGCAATTTAGGCACTATCAGCCAGCCGAGATTCCAGAGTGTGCTGTTCATTAGCTTCCTCTTCTAGGTCCAAAGCCACCGAACAGGGACTGACCCTCGGATCTCAGTCACCTTTGCTCAATCGTGGGAAATAAATTTGTTCAGTTCTTACATCAGAACAAAGTGAAGAATATGAAAGTATACTTCAAATTCCTCAGCCTCTCTTTCTGCCTTAACCTACCTCAAAATCACTTTGGCTCTGCTAGATTGTTCTCTGAAGAGATGATCATGCAGAAGCCCACAGAGGCCTATCTGTGGACACAGTAACAATGGCTTGCATCCGTCCAGCTTGCTTCTAATGGAGGAGAGTCACATATCCCATCTCTGGTTGGCGTGAGTCATAGTTCTAATGAAACAAAACTAAAACCGCTACTGTCAGGGTGACAAACACTGGAAAAACAATGGTAGTTTATTTTCCTGATTTTATTGATAAAATGCAACCATTCCCTTATGCTTTGTTACTATCCTTTGTCCCTGAATTGTAATGAAGCTGCATTAATTGGCTCTTAATCTGATACACAGTGTTTTAATGAGACAAATTTAAGGACATGTAGGTTAACAGAATTCAGCTTTCCCAGGAAGAGTGTCATGCTCTGCTGGACTAAGACCAAAACACCAGGAACGGCTCCCATTAAATAGCCTGAGAGTGCGTCTCTGTAAGACTGGTCTATCCTTGAATGACTTGCTCAGAAGTTGTGCTTTGTAGATCTGTCTATAAAGTAAGAAAATAGACACCAGGGAAAGAAACACAGGGGATCCATTTAGCTACAGGGGTAATATTTACTCACTCATTAAGTGGATTGAAAGGAATATTATGCAAAGTCATATATGTATTCAATAAGCCAGTTTAGAACTTTATATTAACAAAGAGTTATTTTGGTACATGTAATCCTATAATTTGTTGACTCAGTCAAACTCTATTTATATTTTTAATATGCCATTCTCTGACAAGCTGACAACATGAAAAGTGAAAAGTGATAAATCTTTTCTCACAAAGTTTTTGGTATTTTAATAACAATAAAATATTAATCAAATGCACTGTATTTGTGTAAAAATAGAAGTATAAATCATTTGGGAGGAAAGGCAGAAAATTAACCCTTCTTTTTAGGGCCCAAAATGATCAAAATAGTGATATTTCTGGGGTTACAATGAATATGTCCCTTACAATGAGCTTCACACTGCTTGCTCTTTTGAAAAAGACATTAGTACTTCTAAATACTAATTATTTGAATAGAAGCAGCAAAAAAAAAAAAAAAGGATTTGTAAAGCACACACGTATGTAGGAATTTCAAAGTTTTCCCAAGACTATTGTATTCTGTAAGTGTCTCTGTACGCATATCCACCTATCAAATTCAAAATAAGAGCAAAAATCACTGCATCTAAACAACCACTTTTCATACATATATTAAATAATGTCATGTTTGTAGAAATAACATGCAGATCTATTTATTTTCCAAGTAAAAAAAAATTGTGGTTTGCTGATTATGATTTTCTTAAACTATTTCTAATTTGAATTTTTCTGGACATACTCTAAAGACTGTATTTATTATGCATGCATGAATATGTTTATGTAAGTGTATACACCTGTGTGTTTGCAGATTTGTGTGTGCATGTGTTTGCTCATGAGCAAACATAAACTGGAAGACTTCTTTGGATTCGTCAGAGCTGGAGTTATGGCTCTAGTTATAAACATTTTGGGACACCTAGTGTGGGTGCTAAAATCCAAATTCAGGTCCTGGTGATTTTTCCCAGAGTACTCTTATTCCCTGATCCACCTCCTTTAGGGTATCTTTACAACTATGTGTGATTCGCAATAGTACAAAAGTGTAGAAAGTCTCAGACCACAAAGCAATTGTGTCCACACCTGAAGAGGCGATTTTATTCTCTAGCACTTATGAGGAAGGAGAGAACTCCAGCAAGTTGCCCTCTCATTTCCATATGTACATGGTGGCATGTGAAGAACACACACACACACATACATTGATACACACGTGCGCGCACACACACACACACACACTTGTACCCACATTTGAAAGAAAGAGATAGATGTTAGTAATTGACATGTGGGACTTTTGTTAAGAAATATTGAATTTGTAGTTCATTTAAGTCTCTTTCAGCAGAAGCTTTACCCAGGAAGACTTGTTGTATGCTGCACAGAATTTGCTCATTTTACAAAAGGCTCTCATTTTATAATAGATATACACTTTAATAGATATCCTTAATTCACCGTTAAATTAAAGAACAATTTAAAAATTATAACTTCCTTACAAATATGTTCTTTTTTAAACTTAGGCTTAATCTCATAACAAAAACGACGGATATTTTGACAAATTAATATTCCTTGAATGTGTGGATAACATCTTAGATCGAAGACAATGTAGAAAAGTAATAAGGCACAAATCTTCCTGTTCCCGACCAATGATTCATGTGCATCTAATGACTGACAAGCAAAGTATTTGTTCAAACTCTCAATGGCTGCTGTGCAAAAATAAGGCCTGAGAACTGAAAAACAGAGCTACTTTCAGTATGTACACAAAAACAGGGGTTAAAATAGTTGCAACTTATGTCCCTTTTATGAGCATTATTGGAAAAACTTACAATCCACGCTTTATTTTATAAATGAGATTGAACATGGAAATGTCATCAGCAGCCCATAATTTTCATTGTATGCTTTGTCATTCAGTAAAGACGTAAAATCAATCAGTTAACAAAAATAAGCAAAGAAAAAGAGTAAGATTGAAAGTCAACTTACTTTCACAAAAACCATTGAATGGAGGGGAATGTTTTACAGTGGTTTGTTGCTGCTATGGACTTTAATAGTTACATAAAGTCAAATGAGACTGACAAAGATCTGCAAAAAAAAAAAAAAAAAAAAAAAAATAGATACCCTTCTCAAACTTTTGGGACCACACCTTCAGATAACATGGCAAATATTAGCTGTTAATCTCTAGTAAGCCTGTACAACATTCATTTTATTATTTATGGTACAAGAAATTTGAAAATGTTTTTATTGTAATACAATTTCTTTGCTTAACAGTGTGTTAAATATGAAACTTGAGTATCACAAGACTTGTTATAAATTATTATTTTTATATAAGTTCAAATGTGATTTCTAAAATTTGTATTATCTTATAGAAAAAAATATATGTGTGGTATAAAAATAAGTCACCTAGAATCCATTTTATGGCATTTCTCCCAAAATGACTGTAAATAGTTTTATTCAGTTTTATCCTTATGACCTTTTAATGTGTAACCTGGGATTTATCCTGCTATTTTCTTTCTAGTGTAGTTTTCTTTAGGTTAAACACATTAAACTAAAAAGTGTTTAGAATTTAGCCTTGATTCCGTAACAGTAAAAGGACCCCACTTCAATTCCTTCTTATTCTTTATGGTTTTCAGTGAAAATCTCACTTCTATAAGCACATTTGGCCAAGTATTTGTTGTGGTTCTGGAGCATGAACTGTACAAATGACAACTTTGTACTGCAATAGCAAAATCTGGGCATGCCTTGTCAGTAAACATTTTTCCTTTTATTACAGGGGGCTAAACTCTGGGCCCTGCACATAGCAGGCAAGTGCCAGAACCTGCTGTCCTGTAGAGCTAATCTTCAGCTTTGTGCTCACTTTTCGTGAGAATAGAAAGATTACTTCGTGGATTAATGTATGCTGGATAGTCTAGGAATTTTCCTTTGGTTGTGGGTTTCAAGGAAGCAGGATTAAAAGTGTTGGTTCAGTTTTTACTTTTTACATATTTAGCTTTTAGCAAATCTTGCTAATGTATAGCTTTGACTTGGTAGGCTATGGTCATATAGTAAGGGAGGAGGATTCCCCCTTTTTAGTGGATGAGGGGAGAGGGATAGACAGAGAGGGAGTAAGGGTGGGAAAAGAAGGAGATGAAGGAGGGAGTAAAATATTTAAAAAAAGAAAATAACCATATACAGAAGTATTATGTCATTTTAATGCCTTTTTGAAATAAATATTTATTCTGAAATTAAGTTCTCCAAAGTAAACAAAAGACCAATAGATACTTTTGCAAACTCTAGTTAACCTCAAGTAACATAAAAAAACATAAATATGTAATATGGGAAAACAAATTTTCAATAAATATTAGATGCTATAATTCTAATAACTTAGGATATATGGGTGATCAAAGTCACTCCAAGGCATTCTATTATCAGTGATATTAAAATAGTTGCTAAGGTGTAAGTTACCCAAGTATTTGTTGCTGCTAACCCCCATCACTTGTTCAAATATTAATATAGATTAACGTATGTGATATACATGACATATATTCCTAACATTATATGCTCCAGAGATGGCAGCCTGAGTTCTCAAACCCACAGCAAGATTAAGGACATGGCAGTATCCTTAACCCTGCTGTTCTTTTTGCTTCCTCAAACTTCACCTCACTTTTCTTTTTTCTTTGTTTTATTGTTTGTTTTCTGTTTTTGTTTTACTGAAGTGAGGTTATTTATTTCCTGTGTTTTCTTGAATGTAGCTAGCTTTCTTGGGTTGTATTTTCCCTTCCAGTGTCTTCTGTAATGCTGGATTTGTTTGTAGGTATTGTTGAAATTTGTTTTTGTCATTGAATATCTTGTTTTCTCCATCTATGAGGACTGAGAGTTTTGCTGGGTATAGAAGCCTGGGCTGACATCTGTGTTCTCTTAGGGTCTGCATGATATCCGTCCAGGCCCTTCTGGCTTTCATAGTCTCTGTTGAAAAGTCAGGTGTGATTCTAATGGGTTTGCCATTATATGTTACTTGGCCTTTTTCCCTTGCAGCTTTTAGTATTTTTTCTTTGTTCTGTATACTTACTGTTTTGATTATTATGTGGCGGGAGGATTTTCTTTTCTGGTCAAATTTGTTGGGTGTTCTGTAGGCCTCATGTATTCTAATTGGCCTCTCCTTTAGCTTGGGGAAATTTTCTTCAATGATTTTGTTGAAAATATTTTCTGGGCCTTGGAGAAGGGAGTCTTCTTTTTCCTCTATACCTATTATTCTTAGGTTTTGTCTTTTCATATTGTCTTGCATTTCTTGGACGGTCTGTGTCAGGAATTTTTCGGATTTAACATTTTCTTTGACAGATACATCGATTTCTTCTATCGTATCTTCTACACCTGAGATTCTTTCTTCCATCTCTTTTAGTCTGTTGGTTATGCTTACCTCTGTAGTTCCTGTTTTCTTCCCTAGATTCTTCCTTTCCATTATTTCTTCCATTTGTGTTTTCTTTAATTTTTCCAATTCTATCTTCAGGTCTTGAGTTGTTTTGTTTACTTCCTTCACCTGTCTGATTGTACTTTCCTGTTTTTCTTTTAGTTCCTTCAACTCTGTTTCTATCATTTCATTCAGTGTTTTAAGCATTTCCTTTCTAAAGGCCATAAACTGTCTGTTTTTGGAGACGGAGTTTCTCTGTGTAGCCTAGGCTCTCCTGGAAATCAGTCCACATACAAGGCTGGCCTTGAATTTACAGAGATCTGCCTACCTCTGCTTCCTTGAGTACTAGGATTAAAGCGTATGCCACCACTGCCTGGCTTTTTTTTTTTTTTTCTTTTTCATTTTCACTACTTATGTAATTATATTAGGGAGCCTCTTCAGATTCCACCATGCATCCTCAACACTGTTTGTTCCAGGAATCTACAGTTTCACAAATTTCTCGGTCCCTGTGGATCATGGTAATAAATGATTTCTTGGGGGAAGCTAAGTCTAGTGTTTTAGGTAAGATATTTGGAATGTACATAGCATTGAGCCACAGCTAATGTTCTGCTCACTGAAGATTGTTGGATGGGTTGGTATTAAAGAAAGTTTAATTCAGGAAGAAATGTCCGAAGAATATCACTGATCCAATGTGGTATTCATAGGCAAGGGTTAGTGACTCACATTCTAGATGGCAAAGAAAACAATCCAAACAGCTAGAGGAAAGTAACTGATTGAATGCAATTAAACAAATAATGCAGGCTTAGCTGATGAAGTAAACAGATTGTTTTTTTTTTATTTCATGAAAAAATTAGTAAATTCATACTTTTTAAATTGGAAATGAATTTTATTTACAAGAAAGTGATTAACATGTATAAAACAAACCAAAACTAATTAGCCAGAATATTTCATGATAACCATGGAATGGATAATTATTGAGGAGATCACTTTTAATTTAAGATCCTGGACTTAAACTTAGTGTTTTAGAATTTTACAAATATTAAATTTTTAGATAAATGAGAATACAGAGAAATGTTTCAAGTTGTGAAAAATAAACAAATGAGAGGTAAAGGCTAACACCAAAACTTGCTAAAATAGTGTTTGCTTATCAATTCCTGGCCAATAAAAGTCTGTATCTGCTTTAATATTGTACTGTGATCTCCCTAATAAAGAAGGAGTTAGGGTGATTTTTTTCTTTGTAAGGCAAGTTATCTTTTTAAGAAAGTACAAATTCTAAGCTTTTCCATCCTCTTTTTTCTTGTGTTCCTTTCAGTGACCCTCCGATTGTACTCAATGTCATTTGACTATCATCCCTTTCATCTTAACAAGCAGGACACAGTACATCAAGAAAGTAATGTGTGTGCCATTATTTCACAACTTCTGGGAACACTAGTTTACTTGAACGAGTTAGATTTGATTCATCCCTACATATGCTGCTTCCAAATTGTAAAGCCAAAAAGACAATATACTCATTACACATATACATATGCATGCATTAAATGATATACTAGTGGAATAATTTGTCAGAAAGAGTGTGATAATTTTTAATTACGTTTTCCTCTTAGGGCTGGAGAGATGGCTCAGAGGTTAAAGTGCACTCACTGGCTTCTCTTCTAGAGGTCCTGAGTTCAATTCCCAGCAACCATGCAGTGATTCACAACCATCTGTAGTGAGATCTGGTACCCTCTTCTGGCATGTATGCAGAATACTATATACATAATAAATAATTTTCCTCTCATTTTTCACACATTGATGCTACTTCCTGGTGTCCCAGTATCTGATATATTTGGAGCATTTGTAGTTATGATTTTTTTTTTTATTGAGTAAAGTATGTTCTATAGAAATAAAGAAGATATTTTGGAACTTGACAGAGACAGAAGTTGTAAACACTCTAAATAAGGTAACTTGAATTATACTTTAGAATGGTTGATGCTTTTCTGTTGGATTTGTGATATACCTATGGCATGCTGGCCAACACTTATGCACCTTGGATAGGACACCAACAGAATGGCAAGCAAGTGACTCTATCCAGCTTAACTTAGTGAAAACCCAGATATAGATGAGAAGTTGAAGGACCTTGGATGCCTGAAATGCAGCTCCATCTCTGAAATGATTGGGTAATGACCTCAGGGAGGTGCATTGCGGGAGCTCCCAGCATGACTTGAAGGCAGCTATATACGTCACCAACCAGGTTTCTCTTCTCAGAAGTTGTTACTTATACATGAGGAAGGTCTTATGAAACTGGTGAGTCTGGGAAGTTTCTGGGGCCTTCTAACTCTTGTTTCTTTTAGGGAGCTTGTGTACTGTGTTTACTTCCCTATTCTTAGAGTTATCATCCTCCTTCAACACTGCAATGTGTCATTTGGAAGGAATAATTACATAACACATGAATTCCATTTCAATAAAAATTAAAATATTATTGTCTAACATGTTAAAATGTAATTTTTGTTTTGCCGTACCTTAAATCCTCACCCTACTCAGTTTTAAGTAAATGATTACTGTATGTGTATTGGTATGTACATTCTAGTTCTTTAAAAATCCCCATTTAATCGTTTCATTAATGGTTTGCATTTGGACTGTGTGTTTCCCAAAACACTCATTATGAATCACAGAAAATTGCCCTAATCACTCTGAATTATTCCATACTGGGAGCTCTAATTTTAACTATCTTTACAGATGTTGCAAAAGAATGAATGAAAACCCTTTGTCTTAATTACATGGCTATATGCCTAGGAGTGGTATAGCTGGATCTTGAGGAAGCACTATTCCTAATTGTCTGACAAAGCATCAGGTTGATTTCCAAAGTGGTTGTACAAGTTTACATTCCCACCAGCAATGGAAGAGGGTTCCTCTTTCTCCACAACCTCTCCAGCATGTGCTGTCACTTTAGTTTTTTATTTTAGCCATTCTTATAGGTGTAAGGTGAAATCTTAAGGTCATTTTGATTTGTATCTCTCTGATGGCTAAGGATGTTGAACATTTCTTTAAGCGTTTCTCTGCCATTCTATATTCCTCTACAGAGAGTTCTCTGCTTATCTCTGTACCCCATTTTTGAATTGGGTTACTTGGTTTATTGCTTTTTAACTTCTTTAGTTCTTTATATTCTGGATATCAGGCCTAATTACAACCAACCATGAAGAGATAGTTTGTAGTCTATTGTCAGAAGGGTAGTTCGCTGTATGGCATCATATATAGGGCAGGTTGGCCAAAGAGCTCTGCTTTAGAGAAACAGTGAGGCACATGCAGAAATTTGTGCATGTCTTATTAATTGTTATAAATCTTTTCTAATAATATGATCATTCTGGAAAGAACAAACTACCAGTAGATGAAAGGACATTACTCAAGAGCTGTGGCTTCAAACCTATGTTTAACTACTCATTAAAAGAAGAAATTAGGGTGTTGGCAGGATTATGCTTCTTTAATATTTTTTTTAATTTAAAACAAATCAACTTGGGAGATATAGTCTTTCTCTTCTATATTTTCCTAGCATATAAAAATTACCTTATTTAATATGTTCTTTATATACTTTCTACATATAAAATTCTTTATATACTTTATTTAGTATATTCTTAAATACACATTTATTTATTTATTTATTTATTTATTTATGCATTCATTCATTCATATTTTCATTTATTGAGAAAGCTAGTCCCCAAGTGTTTGTTAGTTTGTTATGTAGTGAAGGAACCCCTTTATCTTTCTGGTCTCCTGCCTCTTACAGCAGAGTATGTGATTATACATGTATGCCAAATGTCATAAGATCCTACTTTATGTGGTGTTGAGGCTCCAATCCAAGGACTCCCGAATGCAAGATGACCACTCTGCAAACTGAGAAATATCTCATCCTTGTAAGGAGACTGTGTTTGTGGTATATGCATTTTCATACACATACACACTTGTAGTGAAGATTGATCAAATAACTTTTAAATAGCTAACTTTAGTCGTGTAAATGACAGCCTACTTAACACTGAAGTTATTTCATAAGTTCTAACAAACAAACAAACAAAAAAGAATAAGAAGAAGTTGATCCAGGCATTGAAGCCATCCTCCAGATAACAGTGTCATTTCAATATGAAAATAGTTGCAGCATATGTCAAAATCACCCAGCCCTGCCTTGGGGTGTAGGCATCTCAATTAGTTCTCTCAGTTCAGCCTCTGAAGATCCAGAAGCTGTTAAGGTGCACAAAACAGGTGGCATCTGTTCCTGTACGTCTTATGTAGTTTGGAATTTAAATCTCCTTTAACTGGAAAATTAAATTTATAGATTACTGTTGTGTGGCCCTTCCTGTTGTCTGTGCCAAGTGGAAATGGTTGGGTGATTGTCACCCTATGGCCTGCTTGCTTTGCACTTTGCTTATTTCTAATGTGGTTTTTTGTTTGTTTCTAATGTTAGTAAATATGTAGCTCAAGGATAGAGTTCTTGCTTTGCATGAGTTGGCTCTAGGTTCAGTCTCTAATTACACAGAAATAAAACAAAAATGTAAAAGGGAAACAAACATTGTTGGAACATTACCAATCAATCAGGACTGTTTAATCAACGTTTTTGTATTTACATGTGAGGATGTGTCAAAATTAGAACTAGTCATCTATCTGCACTGTCTGTACTTGCAAGACTCTCTTAAAGTGGAAATCAAACCTAATAAAGTAGATTGTTGAGATGTTACATTTCCATTACGTTATTAAAACTGTTAGGTGGGTTGAGGCTTGCAGCCATTGATAGAGGAACAATTTGTATGACCCATGGCCTGTTTGCCACTGTGGTGATTCTTAACACAATCATTTTTCACCAAATATGAAAACAACAAATAAAGTACATTTTTTTCTGTAACCTTAGAGATTTCAATCAATGAGTGGCAATACCAAAATATTCCACAAATGCACAAGCCACATGCATACAGTTTGATTTCATGGGATAAAATTTGTCCTTTATTGTAAAATACTACATTTCCCTTGGGGAAAATATCAGAACAATAATAGGCAATTTGGTAAAGGGGACATTCTAAAATACAGTAGCTTATATTGGCATAGATCATTAGAACTCGTTTGAAAGTTGACAGTAAATCTTCATTTTCTATACCAAGAAATATTGCTTTGAAATTTGCCAAATAAAAACTTTCATCTACATAATTATAGAAGCATGTGTTTTAGCCAGAGGTAGTGAAAAGAAAATTACTTTAGTTTGGGCACAAAGCCCTTTATCTTTTGTAACATACACACATCATTTTTTATAAAATTACTACATGATTCTGTACTCACTAACAATAGAGTTCAAATAAATTAGAGAAACTTTGTAAAAGAAATTTTTTTGAAACAAACTTTTATAGCAGATACTAGTCCTATGTCACATATTCAAAATTACAGTATTCTAGAAAATACTATACAAGCTGCCTGGGAAGACAGCAACTAAACAATTCTACCCAACTTCAATGCTATAAATCATGACAATTACCAGCAAGGAAGATATGCATGAATGTGCAAAAACTGGCATTCACATTTAAGTGACAACTCAGAGATCTTTAATTGGGTTTAAGGCCCAA
The DNA here is from genome assembly GCF_030254825.1 of Meriones unguiculatus. Lineage (NCBI taxonomy): Eukaryota > Metazoa > Chordata > Mammalia > Rodentia > Muridae > Meriones > Meriones unguiculatus. The sequence goes on from NC_083363.1 coordinate 52,608,906, forward strand.
GCAACAGGAGAAAAATCATTACTAACATTGGAATCACAGTTTCCAAGGGCATTAAAGTAATACCACAGCCAAAAAATAAATAAATAATAAAAATGAATTTAAAAAAGGAATAGAAAGAAGCAGATTTCACTATTCCCAATTTTCTGTGAAAGCCTCAGATTGATTTCCAAAGTGGTTGTACAAGTTTACATTCCCACCAGCAATGGAGGAGGATTCCCCTTTCTCCACATCCTCTCCAGCATGTGTTATCACTTGAATTTTTTATCTTAGCCATTCTGGTGGGTGTAAAATGGAATAGAAGAGTCATTTTGATTTGCATTTCCCTGATGACTAAGGTATTTGAGCATATTTTTGTGTTTCTCCACCATTCAATATTACTTTGTTGAGAATTCTCTGTTTACCTCTGTACCCCATTTTTTCTCTTTTATTATTATTTTTATTTCTTTATTAATTACACTTTATTCACTTTGTACCCCCCCTGTGGTTCCCTCCTCCTCCAGTCCCAATCCCTCCCTTCCCCCACCCTCTGTATGCATGCCCCTCCCCAAGTCCACTGATAGGGAGGTCTTCTTCTCCTTCCTTCTGATCCTAGTCAATTAGGTCTCATTAGGAGTGGCTGCAGTGTCTTCTTCTGTGGCCTGGTAATGCTGCTTCCCCCTCAGGGGGAGGTAATTAAAGAGCAGACCAATCAGTTCATGTCAGAGACAGTCCCTGTTCCTATTACAATGGAACCCACTTGGATACTGAACTGCCATGGGCTACATCTATGCAGGGGTCTTAGGTTATCTCCATGCATAGTCCTTGGTTGGGGTATCAGTCTCAGGAAAGACCCCTGTGCTCAGATTTTTTGGTTCTATTGTTCTCCTTGTGGAGTTCCTGTCCTCTCCAGATCTTACTGTTTGCCACTTCTTTCCTAAGATTCCCTGCACCCCATTTTTAATTGAATTATTTGGCTTGTTGTTATTTACTGTATTGAGTTCATTATATATATTCTAGATAGTAGCCCTCTATCAGATGTAGGGTTGTTGAAGATGTTTTACCAGTCTGTAGGCTGTTGTTTTGTACTTTTGACAGTGTTCTAACACAAAACCCAGCTATACCACTCCTGGGCATTTATCTGAAAGATGCTCAACAATACAAGGACAATTGTTCAATTATGTTCATAGAAGCTTTATTCATAACAGCCAGAATCTTCAGCTGAGGAATAGATAAAGAAATTGTGGTGCATTTACACAATGGAATATTACTTAGCTAATAAAAACAAAGAAATCATGGAAATTGCAGGTAAATGGATGGAATTATAAAATATCATCCTGAGTGAGGTAACCCAGAACCAGAAAGACAAGCATACTATATACTCCCTTATAAGCAGATATTAGCCATATAACATAGGCCAAACATCTTAAAATCTACACACCCAAAGAAGCTAAACAACCAGGAAGATCCTAGGGTAGATGCAAACCACTTCTTTGATAAGACTTAATATCCAAAACATGTAAATAACTAAAAATTTGTAGTGAATAAATCATTTTGATGGAGAAATAACCAGATAAAAGCTGTTCTCTTATAAGATAGTCTGAATTTCTTCGGTATCTGTTGTAATATTTTCTTGTTCATTTCTAATTATTTTAAGTTGGGTTCTTTCTATAAAGCTAGGAAATCTAAAAGAAATAAACTAATTTCTAAATTCATTCAAACCACCAATGTCAACTTAAGGATACACATTTCAAATAAGCAATAAAAAGCTTTTGTTCTAATCTTCCCCAGTAGAAACCCCTGACTAAATCATAATGCAACAGGTGACAGATAAGGGAAGAGTTTAGTATCTAAGAGTCTCAGGTTATATGGAAATTTGCCAAATTCAATCATCATTTTTTTCTATTTCACTAATGTCCTAATTTATCAGTCTTTAAAATAATTAAAAAATATTTTCACTCTGTATTTTTTTTTTACTTTGAGCATATGAAGAAAGAGTCAAGTAAGCAAAAATTAGAAAATAAAAATGAAGTTTTATGAACAAATTTAATCTGGTCATTTGCCTTTCAAAATGGTTTATTCGCTATGAATTGTTAAAACAAAGAGAAACATAAAATCAAATATTTATATAGTAATACAACATGCCCCTTTCCAAGTCCAGAGGGAATAAGGGAGTGGGATACAGAGTTAATAAAATGTAACTAATAATAATAAACAATAACAATAAAATAAAAAAAGGATGAGTAGGACTGGGTCAGACAAAAACCGAGTTCTGAGGAAGAAAAAACAAAACAAAAAAAAAAAAAAACCAGCATGCCAAATATTTTCCTGGAAAAGATCAGGTCCTAAGATTATCAGGAACTGTTCTTGCATAGGATTTTCTTGACTTTCCTATCTCTTTGTGGTATTTTTTTTTCCTTTTCTGTTCTCTGCCTTCATTAATAAGTTACACTAATCTGATACTGTTTGCAGATTAATACACTATCCTTAGCTCTGAGTCCAACTAGAAGAGTATATATAATTAATAAATCTTTATGGTGAGATGATATGAAAGAACCAAATAGAGGACAACATATATATGTATATATGTGTGTGCGTATGTACATATATATATATATATATATATATATATATATATATATATATGAGGAAAGGAAGATGCCTAGCTTAATGATAAATCCATTACAAGAAAGATGAAATAGTAACATTTTATAAAAATGAGTCAAACAGAAATGTGTTTAGAGAAAGATTTTAGAATCAAATTTCTTTAACCTTTCTAGGAAAACAAATTCATTTTATTATTGTTAACTCATAGAATTAGGACATAATCATAAAAATGAAAAAAATAACTTTATTAAGGTAGCATTTATGTATTTTCTTCTGGTACACTTTAGAGAATATTAATTTAAGTTTATCAAGATATATTATAGGAAGCTTTTAGTTTCTTCATTTTTAAAAACCTCTAAGTTACACTCATACTTTACCTAGTTGCTGTGTGTATTTTGTTGAGCCATTTTATTTTTTGAAAAGCAAGTATCTGTACACATTCAACAAGTATAGAAATAAATTGAAACAGTTGTGATATTTCAAATTTTTTAATGTAGATTGGCATGCCTTCAAAAGCATTTACAATAAATTTCTATCAAGGAATATCAGAAGCTACTAAGAAGGAACCCTAAATCAACTGAGAAAGGCTTATTCAGAAACTAAATTGAAATATACATGAAACCATAATAACAAATTAAATTCACTTATTGGAGGATGACAAGAAGCTAGCTTAATAATAACTAAAGAAAAGTGAAAAAGTTTTTTATTAATTAATTTATTTTTATTAATTACAGTTTATTCACTATGTATGCCAGCTGTAGCCCTCTCCCTCCTCCCTTCCCAAATCCACCCTCCTTCTATTTGTCCTCCCATATCCCTCTCCAATTTTCTGATAGGGAGGTCCTTCTCTCTTTCCATCTGATCCTAGTCTATCAGGTCTCATCAGGACTGGCTGCACTGTATTCCTTTGTGGCTGGTAAGGATGTAACTTCTTCAGGGGGAGGTGATCAAAGAGCATGCCAGTGAGTTCATGGGCAGAGTGAAGGGAATCTTATGAAAGGAGGGGGAGATAGAAAGATACGGAGGAGACAGGAGCTCCACAAAGCAAAGATTATTTTAATTTATTATTTTATTAATTACAGTTTATTCACTTTGTATCCCAGCTGTAGCCCCCTCTCTCATTCACTCCCAAGCCTAATATCCCACCGTCATCTCCTCCTATGTCCTTTCCCAAGTCCACTGATAGGGGAGGTCCTCCTCTTCTTCCATCTGACCCTAGCTTATCAGGTCTCATCATGGCTGGCTACATTGGCCTCCTCTGTGGCCTGGTAAGGCTGCTCCCCCTTCAGGGGGAGATGATCAAAGAGCAGGCCAATCAGTTCATGTCAGAGAGAGTCCCTGTTCCCCTTACTAGCAAAACCGACTTGGATACTGGCTGCCATGGCTACATCTGAGCAGGGGTTCTAGGTTCTATTCATGAATAGTCCTTCGTTGGAATATCAGTCTCAGAAAAGACCCCTGTGCCAAGAATTATTGGTTCTGTTGCTCTCTTTGGGGAACTCCTGTCTGCTGCAGGTCTTTCTATCTCCCCCTTCTTTCATAAGATTCCCTCCACTCAGCCCAAAATTTGGCTGTGGTTCTCAGCATCTGCTTTGATACTCTGCAGAGGCCTTCTGTGTTAGGCTCCTGTCTTGTTTACTGTTTTCTCCCTCTTCTGATGTCCATTCCATTTGCTTTTCTGAATGAGGATTGATCATCTTACCCAGGTTCCTTCTTCTTACTTAGCTTCTTTTGGTGTACAGATTTTAGTATGTTTATCTTATGTTATATGTCTAGATTCCACTTATAAGTGAGTATATAGCATGTATGTCTTTCTGCTTCTGGGATACCTCACTTAGGATGATCTTTTCTAGATCCCACCATTTGTCTACAAATTTCATGATTTCCTTGTTTTTAATTGCAGAGTAGTATTCCATCATGTAAATATACTACAATATCTGTATTTCTCCATTGAGGGATATCTAGTTTGTTTCCAGATTCTGGCTATTACAAAAATAAAGCTGCTACAAACGTGATTGAACAAATGTCCTTGTATACTTGAGCATATTTTGGATAAATGCCTAGGAATGGTATGGCTAGACCATGAGGAAGCACTACTCTTAATTGTCTGAGAAAGCACCAGACTGATTTCCAAAGTGGTTGTACAAGTTTGCATTCCCATGAGCAATGGAGGAGGGTACCCCCTTTTCCACATCCTCTACAGTATGCATTGTCAATTGAGTTTTTGATCTTACCCATTCTGAAGGGTATAAGGAGAAATCTCAGGGTTGTTTTGATTTGCATTTCATAACTAAGGACGTTGAGCATTTCTTTGTTTCTCTTCCATTCAATATTCCTGTATAAAGAATTCTCTTTGTTGTGCCACATATTTTGTTTAATGGCAAAGTAGTAATTACGACCAGGCATCATGATTTTCTAGGCACTGTAAGCACTTGGGTGGCTGAATCAGGGAGGTGCTCTGAGTTCAAAGATAGTCTGTGATACATAGTGAGTTCTAGGTTAGCGAAGACATGGAGTAAGACATTGTTTCACATAAAGGTTTATTTTAAATAGCTCAATTGTAATATAGCTTATTATTTCATGGTTACATGCTACCGTAATTTTTTTGTGTCTGTTTTTTGAAAGGAGTAACTCTTGCCAATCAATATGAGACAAATTTTACATATTTAATATTATCACTAGGCAACATTTGTAGCAATTATCAAATTTCAGATTTTAACATTCCCTATATCTATGGTTTTAAAAATATATGACATAGACTAACATATTCAAGAATAGTACCTTTTGCTTAAAAGATTCTTAAAAGGTACTTAAAAGATAAAATTCATTAAATTATATGTTTTATAATTGACATAATTCAAAAAGGGTACTTCATTGTTTAATATTATTACTATTATTTAATTATTAGGTTACACTTTTTAAAATGGATACATAATTATTTACAAATGTATGTATTCAATTTTATTAATAACTAAATATCAACATAAATGAAGAAAAGAAAATCATATAATTGACATTTACTATAAATTAATATTTAGCATAAAACCAGACACATTAAATCAGCTAGAAAAAAAAATGTAGGGACTACCCTAGAAAAGTATATTAGAAAGTACATTTGCCTGCAAATTTCATAATTCTTTCTTTCCTGCCTTGTGTTCTTTTACCCTCTATTATCCATCCTTGATTCTTTTCCTCAAAACCTAATTTTACTTTCTAATATACTTTTTAGATATTTAGACTTTAAAAAAAATCACATTTCTTCATAGCACATTTAGTCACGAGTACATTATATATTTTCTTTACAAAAAATCTTAAAATATGGTTCAAATAAAGTGTCAATAGAAAAAAGTGTCATCACTGGTTTTCTTTTTCCATTTTTTTTTTAATTTAGTCATAAACACTTTTATGGACAGAGTGTTTGAGTGGGAGGAAGTCTACCAATGTTTAGGTACTTAAGTTTCCAGTGGTTCTGCCAGGATTATAGAGTTTATTGAAAAACTGTTGTCTTTCAATGACCACTAACATTTTTTTTTCCTACAGTATGTGTACAGGGGTGGGCAGAAGGTGAAATATTCAGTAAGAATTATAATATAATAACACTACAAATGCTTGTGGCTATCATGTTGAGATTTTATTGTCATGTTGCTGATATTTATACTTATGCAATCCTGCACTAATTTTTAAAAAATATTTTAAAGCTTTCTTGACATTACATTGCTGTAATTTATATAATGCATAATAGTTCTAAAACCTTTTTCCAGTTTTGTTTCTTTTTCATGAGAAATTGAGAGGATTTCATTAAAACTTCAGTGTGCTAGGTACAGACTATTCATAGGTAGGGCCATCAAAAATATAAAAAATAAAATAATTGAAGTAGGTCCTTCCTGGAGAAAGGTGACTTGACATCATTTATCACAAGGAAAAGAAAAAGTAATTGAAATAAATGAAACATTATTTTAAAAGCTTTCATGAAAATAAACTATCATATAATAATACAGGATGTATATTCCAATATTATGAAGTTAGAGCAACAATAGTTAGCGAATATTTGCTGAAATATTACCTACTCAATAAAGGTCAGCCTGTTCACCAAATGATTGAGAAGAGTGATGAGGTCTGCCAGTGACATGTGAGGAAGTAGGAAAGCCAGATATGAAAGTCTTCAAATAGAGTAGCTTATAATTGCTTTATCCATTCCTTCTCTTTGAAACATGGTTGACAGTTGTAGCAAAGATGTGGTTAACGTGAGCAACAGCATGATTTATCTTTCCATTTAAACAGCTCTATGTGGTCACTTCTTCCTTGTGTCTTAAGAATTATCAGAAATCCATGTTCTTTTTTCTCCTGTCTTTGGGGAAAATTCTTCTTTCTCTGGCTTATGTTACTGAATGTCTTTCACTTTCCAACTGCACTAGACATTTGTTTAGATCAGTCGGTAGCTCCCCGCCTTGCAATTTATTCTGTTCCATTGACTTTTCTCTTCTGATTGTAAGTATGGTCAGGTCATTTCTTCCTTCAATAGATACAAAAAAGGCATAAAGACTTCTCCAGCAAACACTTTTTAGAACCATTATTTTTTTTTCTCTTTCATCAATCAATTTTATTGTCTTTTTTATTGTTATTTTTATTTTTACCTTATCACTATATCTTTCAAATCTTCTATCTTGAATGTCTTCATAAGCAATACAAAACTTCATTTTCACTTTTACTTTCTTTTTGCTACATCTTTGAGAGTAATATGTATCTGTTTTGATTATATTCACCATCCTCAATTTTCCACCTTATATACCCACCCAATTTTGTGTTCTTTAAAAATATATTGTTAAGTCAATTTGTAGCTTCCAAATACTCAAAGATGTTTTACAGTCTCCCTCTGGAGATTGGTCAACTTACCTGAGCTACCTCAGAGAGAACATTTTCCCACATACCCAGAAACTAATAATTGTCAATAGCTCCATTGCCTAAGGTGGGATTGTGTGCCCAACCCTTTTTTCCATGTTGGAATTTAGTCTGGCTTGAACCTTTACATGTTTTGTTCATGCTATAGTATGAACAAATGTGTACTTTCTATGTACAGAAGATAATGTTTCCTTGTTCGCCTACCACCACAGGCTCTTACACTATTTGTGCCAATTCTTCCCTGAGTCTTAGGATGGAGTGTGTGGCATAGAAACTTTCCTTAAGTATGAGCATTATGCAGTCTCTTATTCTTTATACTTTTGTCAGTTGTGGGTACAACCTTAATCACTATCAACTGCAATCAGAAATCTCTCAAGTGAGGTAGAGAAACTCATTGATGCACGGAACTAAAATTAAGTCACTAGGTGTTGATTTAATGCAATGTCTGCTCATTTGAATTAGTGATGATACAATCATGATAGTTTGAAAATCTTCATTTTATTTGAGTTTTGATTAATTAATTTCTTCCAATGTTAACCATGTATATCCATAGTAATATTAATTAAGAAAGCACAAAATGTTAGTATTGTATATCAATAAAGTTGTTTCTTATTCAAGTATGGATTAACAAATGTTCAGCAAATTTAGATGTTGTTTAACTAAGCTTGTTCCTAAACTAGAATTGAATCTTATTTGCCATCTTCTTTAAATATGAAGAAAATTGACATACATGATGAAGAAAGAAGTACAGATGGCTCAATAAAATGACAACATAATGGAAGCACTGTTCTTGTTTTATCACTACAATGTATTAGACAGAGAAATTTATACACTATATTCATTAAGCATGCAAAGAATATATTTGTCCTACAAATTGAAGATGTATATGCTAAACAATAATACAACTTACCTTATTTGGATGTTATAATACTGTAGAACTTCTTTAAATTAAAATTTTATTTTTTTATATTAATTACAGTTTATTCACTTTGTATCCCAGCTATAGCTTCCCCTCCCCTCCTAAACCCACCCTTCCTCCCTCCTCTGCTCCTATGCACCTCTCCAAGTCCACAAATAGGGGAGTTCTTCCTCCCCTTCCATCTGACCCTAGCTTATCCAGTCTTATCAAAACTGGCTACATTGTCCTCCTCCACAGCCTGGCAAGGCTGCTCCCCCATCAGGGGGATGTGGTCAAAGAGCTAGCCACTGAGTTCATGTCAGAGACAGTCCCTGTAGCCCTTACTAGAAAACCCACTTGCATACTGAACTGACATGGGCTACATTTGAGCAGGGGTTCTAGGTTGTCTCCATGCATGGTCCTTGATTGGAGTATCAGTCTCAGAAAAGATCCCTCTGCCCAAATATTTTTGTTTTGTTTCTATTTTTATGCAACTCCTGTGCAGTCAAATGGTAGGAACTAGAAAAGATCATCCTGAATGAGGTATCTCAGAAACAGAATGACATACATGCTACATACTCACTTATAAGTGGATACTAGATATATAATATAGGATAAACCTACAAAAATCTGTACACCTAAAGAGGTGAGCTAGAAGGAGGACCCTAGGTAAGATGATCAATCCTCACTCAGAAATGGAAACTGGATGGCCGTTGGAAGAAGGAGAAAACAGGAAACAGGATGGGAACCTACCACAGAGGGCCTCTGAAAGACTCTACCCAGCATTGTATTAAAGCAGATACTGAGACTCATAAACACATTTTGAGCAGAGTGCAGGAAATCTTAGGAATGAAGGGGGAGATAATAAGGATCTACTCCATCTTCAAATATGCTTCAGCATTAAGCACTATCTATATGTGATGAGCTTGGAGACTGGGCAAAGTTGCTGTAAAAAGAAATCTGGCAAACATTTTAATATGTATATAATTGATGGGTTTACTGGTTTTCAAAACTCTACATTTGTTTTAATTGTGGAGGTGGACATTTGCCATATCATGACTGGAGAAGTCAAAAGCAACTTCTGTGTATCATTTCTCCTTCTAATATGTTTATTTCAGGGATTAGACACGGATTATTAGGTTTGTAGGCAAGCACCTGTGCTCACTGATCCATACAACCAACCCAATTCATCATATATGCTGATGATTGTGTTATTTAAATTGGTATTTTCAACTCTATTCATACAAACTAAAACTTATGTTTCTGTTTTAGATACAGAAATAGTTTATCTTAAGTCGAAGAATCACTTGCTCTGAACATAAAGTAAAATATGAAGATAATGTAAAGGAAAAAAATCTTTAAGTTATGTATGATTATGCAAGAGAGAACAGGGAGAGGGTTCCAATATTAGACTGCCATTATTTAGCATTTCTTTTCTCATGAGTGGTCTAATTTTCAACTGTATTTGATACTTTCATGAAGTTGGAATTCAGATTATTTGTTTGCATGTGTTAGCATGTAAAATTTACACTTAGAAAAAACAATTAATTAAGTAATTTCCTAAGACTTATCCTAGAGTATTGCTGTGACATCAGCATGTATCGCATGGCTTAGCTTTGTTCCCTGCTTAGTGACAAAATCCATTGCTTTTGCTAGACAGTAAGATTTTCTCAGAGCACATTATGCATACTCTGTTGAAATATTTCTCTGGGAGAGTTATTTTTCTTTTCAAGTGAAGATTATTCATTGTTTATGAAATGTTTCATATAAAAACCACTTTGAGAGCCTAAAATGTAACATTATGCTTCTATGGAGTTCTCTCTTACATTCTTTGTTTTCATTTTGGAGAAATTACCCATTAAATATTATGTCTAGTTTCTGCTATGTTACCTTGCACACCTTCCTTTAAATCTGCACACATTATCCTCACTCATGTGAAACATCCATTAACTTCATTGAATAAGATTAAACTTTACAAAATAATTTTTCTCTGGGTGAATTAGTCAAGGATGCTATCTCCTATTTATCACAGACATAGAAAATGCTCCTTTGAGTCCATTTACAATAAAGATCTCTATTAATATCTTAGTAGAGATCTTAGTATCTTATTTTTACTATGTGAATATATTAGTAGAAATACAGAATTATAAAGCATAAGCAATGTACTTATATAATTTTTACCTGTCAAAACCTACAAAGTGGTAAGGCCTATTTACGTGAGAAATATAGACTGTATTCATACATAAAGATTAGAGATTTTATTTGATTTAATATTTATTCATGCTAGGCAATGTGTGCAATACGGAGTTTTAAATATGAAGAGATGTCCTCTACCCTTAGAAGTTCACAAGCAGAAATGTCAATAGTTTTGATATAATTTGTGACATGTAATAACATAAATAATATGAATTTCTGGAAGTAGAAAAACTCACACCAGAAAAAGGAGATCTGAATGGGGCCAAGAGAAGCAGTAACACATTGTCTGAGAAAGGCAGCTTATAAAGAAGAACAGGTCTTACTAACTCCCACTTCTTTCATATGATTCCCTGCACTCTGCCCAAAGTTTGCTTATGAAGTCTCAGCATATGCTTTGATACACTACTTGGTAGAGTCTTTCAGAGGCCCTCTGTGGTAGGCTCCTGTCCTGTTTCCTGTTTTCCTCTTCTTCCAATGTCCATCCTTTTTGCCTTTCTGACTGCGGATTGATCATCTTGCTCAGGGTCTTCCTCCTTGTTTAGCTCCTTTAGGTGTACAGATTTTAGTATATTTATCCTATATTATACATCTACTGCAACAGAACCAAAATATTTGGGCATAGAGGTCTGTTCTGAGACTGATACTCAAACCAAGGACCATGCATGGATATAGCCTAGAACCCCTGCTCAGCTGTAGCCTATGGGAGCTCAGTCTTCAAGTGGGTACCCTAGTAAGGGGAACAGGGACTGTCTCTGACAGGAACTCAGTGGCTGGCTCTTTGACCACTCCCCCCTCCCCAATAGGGGAGCAGCCTTGCCAGGCCACAGAGGAAGACATTGCAGCATTCCTGATGAGACCTGATCAGCTAGGGTCAGATGGAAGGGAAGGAGGACCTCCCCTATCAGTGGACTAAGAGTGGGGTATGGGAGGAGATGAGAGATGGAGAATGGGATTGGAAGGAAATGAGGGAGGGGGCTACAGCTGGGATAAAAAGCAAATTAAATGTAATTAATGCAAAAAATCAAAATTTAATTAAAAAAATAAAGAACATGATAGGTGGAGAGACCCGGAAATTTGTGAAATTGAACGTTACATTGAAAAGATAAGTTTCTGAACAGTCAACACATGCTGTTCTTTGCTGATGGAAAAGCTCTGATTTACATTATATTCAAGTAAAAGTTAGACATTAAATCTATAGGCATTGGAGAGCTATCTGTATCTATCTGCAGTAGAGTAGCATGATTAGCTTAATATTTTATGAAATTAGATCCTAGAAAAAATATCAAACATAATAAAAGTGATGAAAAAAATAAATAAAAGTGATGACATTGATGAAAGCAGTTACTAATGTACAGTAGACCAGAGGATGTGGTGAAATTGGGGAGTAAAATCTCTTCTGGGCTGGAGATCTCGGTGGTCACTGATGTTCAGTTGTACATTAAATCAGAGGAGTACCTGACTTTACTCCCTTGGATACTTAATTATCATTAGTCATAATTAGTCACACCAACAATAATGATTGAGACATTTTGTGTTTGTAGCATATATATATATATATGATCTGAAATAGGTTATGGTTCCAAAACAGAATATTAAATGCTATGTAGTATTTTAAAAAAATCTAAAATATGATCATTGGGAAAATTTCTGTCACACGTGACTTAGCCTTTCAGGATGTTTCATGAACACACTCACATATACAACACACATGTACACATACACACACGCACAATGTACATATATACACTCAAAACATGTGCACAGGCATTGACACATGCCTTTTGCAGACACAGTATTTAAATGTTGTATTAAGGCTTCCTGATGTTTTTGCCTCGTTTTTAAGTGTCCTAAAAGATAATTATTGTACACTGTACTTGTTACCTCAACATTTAGTTAACCAATTATATTATTCTACAGAATTGGCTATTATCACACTGTGGTAATAGATACCTTTATTTGCCAATATATATATATATATGTATATATTTATATATATTTATTTATATTTATATATATGTATATATTTATATATATTTATTTTATAAATATATATATTTTATATATATAAAATAAAATCCTATGTAATACCACCATTTGCAATGAAAAAAGAAATAGGTCAGGGAGATAGAGCCTCTCCAGCAGAAGAGAACATGCCAAAGGAATAAACATTATTGAATACAACTAAATAAATATTTTATAAGTGATGCTTGTATTTGAAAATGCACACTTTGTTTGCAAGTTAAATATAAGATGCCAGTAAGACATCAAGCTGTTGTATCCAGCTGTCATTTGAAATTCCACGTTTGTAGTTTGGAGTGTGAGATTCATAGGTACTGATGCAGTGTGGACAGAGGTTCAAACTGAGCTGGTAGAAAACTTAGAGAACAGATGATGTGTTTGTAAAGAACACACTGAAAGAAGAATTGTTAGAACAAAATAATAGCAAGTATAGATGTTTAGTGGGTAAGAAATAAAAGAATCTAGCAAAAAAAGAAAGTGTAGAGGTCAAAATAGTTCTAGAAGACCATCTGTTGAAAAAATTATTCAATGGATTAAAACAAGTAGTCTTAAGAAGCCAGAATATACTGAGCTATAGACTCAGAATTGAGGAGAAATAGAAGTACAGAAAAGGTTCCACTTAAAAGAAGATTAACCTTGGTACATATTTATGAGGCCATAAGGTGAAATTTAAATTTTATGTGAAAGGGATGAAGGGGTCAAGTAGATGCATGTTTGCAAGGATGACTATGGTTGTAAATATGTGAATATGTTTGTGTCCAGTGTTGAGGCAAATACCCAAGAAAAAACAATTTCAAAAGAGGAAGGATTACTTTGAATGACAGTTTCTTAGCATCAAATGTTTGCTCCATGACTCTGGGACAGTTTTAAAGCAGTACATTATGACAGAGAGGGTATAGAGAAGCAGAGAGTTATCCCGATACTGGTTAATGATTCAGTATCTATGTCATCCATCACTATGGTATATATTTTCACATGAAGTTTCAAATTAAATTAAACTTTATGACTAATAACTGTGCTTTCCTGCACAGATGAAATTTTGGTTTGTATGTTTTTTGAGCAGCATGAGGATTTTGATTTAAGTGATAATGAATGAAGCATGCACTAGCCTGAGAATGTGTCAAATATGAAAGTTGACATATGTCTAGATATACTAACCTTAAAATTAATATTCTGCCTATTGATTCCATGTGAAAAGCTATCCAAATGATTTTTACTGCAATGTAATGTCACCTGTCTATGCCAGTCCTTAAGGCGACAGAAGTTAGAAAGACTATACACAACTGAGAACCTTGTTGATGGAAAAAAAAAATATATATATATATATATATATATATAAAACGGCAGATAGAGTTTTATGCAGGAGTTCAAGCCTAAACTAACTTCAATTTTGCTGTCAAATCAAAACTAAACACGTTCTCACTGCAGAAAAATCATTTGCATTATGCATTTCAAAAATAGCCAGAAACAAATTCAATGTGCCTTTGAGACAATATGAACAGCAAATAAATCTTTCATGATGTGTTAGCTGAAGTAACCTGAGAGGAGCTGAGCCTCCTATTATAGAGAAGGGGAATTCAAACAGCCTATGAGGGCTACGGCTGATGAACTACACAAGCCCAAGACCTTTAGTCGCAGTGTGGCTACCGAGATGAAACTTCTGAGTCAGCTCCTCAGCATAACAGAGGTAATGCTCTTGCAGGGTGACAAGGGCATAACAACTTTGTCACATACCTAAACTTCCAACCATGCTCAGGCCAAGGGAGAGAAATGTATTCTTCTAGGCTGACTTCAAGGGAAAAAAAGATACTGATTTATAGAAAATGACACTAGACCCAAAGGATAAGGATACATAGATGACAGGTGCCACATCAACATATGAAAGAGTTTTGAATCAGCAAACGAGAAGGGTCAATAATGTAAAGAGTGAGTTAGATTTATTAGTTGGCTTATTGCTTTGTGATTTATGAATCAACACAGATGGCAATGATGTAGCATCATATCCACAAAACCATGTAATAAAGGATATTAAAGCATCTAGCCATTCCTTTTTAGTTTCACTAGGAGCAAGAAATATTTCTGAGCACACTTCGATTTTATGAAAAAGATGCACTGACTATTAAAAGAAACCCCAATTGTACTTTTTTTTTACACTTTGGTTAATTGAGAATTAGCTTTTGTATTAGTGTCACTGCCTTTCTGTTGTAACTGTGACTACAAGGGCAATGAGCAGGCAAAATTCCATAGATAGGAAACAAGAGACAATGTGGAAAACTTCATATAATCATATGGAGTAAAACATCTGTTTTGATATTCTTTCTATTTTTATATTAATTACAGTTTATTCACTTTGTATCCCAGCTGTAGCCGCCTCCCTCTTTCCCTCTCAACCCCACCCTTCCTCCCTCAGCTCCTCCCATGCCCCTCTCCAAATCCACTTATAAGGGAGGTCCTCCTCCCATTCCATCTGACCCTAGCCTATCAGGTCTCATCAGGACTGGTTGCATTGTCTTCCACTGTGGCCTGGCAAGGCTGCTCACCCCTTAAGGAGAGGTGATCAAAGAGCCATCCACTGAGTTCATGTCAGAGACAGTTCCTGTTCCCCTTACTAGGGAACCTACTTGGACACTGAGCTACCATAGGCTATATCTGTGCAGAAGTTCTAGGTTATCTCCATGCATGGTTCTTGGTTGGAGTATCAGTCTCAGAAAGACCCCTGGGCCCAGATTTGATATTCTTTATTCACCTGATTACTGACTCTTTGTAATCAATATGCTTGATTGCTTAGGGACTCCTATTTCTTTCTTAAAACCTTCAACTATAGAACCATTAAATTTCACCTTCTCAACATTTAAGTATAAGCAGACACTGCTACAGATACACTGGTATATGAGGGTTGAACACTTGAAGATCATGTACATTTTAAAAAACATGTTATATTGCTTTGTGGAAACTGTATAGAAGCCTGCATAACATTAGGTTGAAAATGTTGTAACTTACTAAAGAGAAGATGAGGAATCCATCATTCAATTGTTCATTTTCTAAAAAAAAAAAAAAGAAAAGTCACATTCTAAATTTGCTTTCACATAGGTGTATTTTAAAGTAACAATGGCTACAAATTAATTGAAAGAGTCTTAGAAAATCAAATTTCCATATCTGTGTAAAGACTAACAAAAAAATACAATTATTTGAAAAGACCTATTCACTATTACTATTTCAGGAAATAAAGTGCATTTCCTTCTTCATTATATGAAATTCACGTTTAGTTTAACAGACACTATATTTGGAGGTAGAGCCCAATAGCATTTAAATCTATCCCTGTGTTGTTCTAAGCAAAAACTTTTTATTCATGAATGTTAGTTTCCACTTGGTTTTTCAAAGAAGATAGTGATAATAATATTTAACTATATAAAATGTTGCCTACCTCTTTTTAGACACATTATACCTCCTCTGCTCTTTCTTTTATCATGCCTGTGAATAATCATGTCCATCTCCAATATCCTGTTGCCTCAGGCTGTGAAAAATTGACTATGCATCAGCTTAGCACACATTCAATTATATTTTCTCAGTTGTGCAGCCTAAGATTGTGATTTGTGAACTGTCAGATCCATCCACTTTCTTGTCAAAATACCTTTCGACTATATTATATACAGTCCAGCCATCTGTCACACTGACAATTCTAACACATGCTATTTCCTTTAGATAGTCTGCATTGTTAAAATTGGATACAATGCTCTGTTTCTTTCCTTCCAAAATCAAATCTTTTCCCCTTTGATCACAAACTGAAGCCTTCAACTCTGGAGCATTTTCTATTCAGCTGTGCTGTTTATTATGTTGAAACATTTACAGCCTAGTTGACAACACTTTAGCTTCTCCTTAAATCCATAATTTATTTTATTTGTGCATCATATATTACTCTGGAAACTGTGTAATGTTTGAATAAACTCACTGCATTTACTGGGTGTTAGGCTCCAGGAAATAATCTTTATAAGATCATGGGATTCTTGGTTTGCTTGTTTGTTTTTCAAATGACATTTGTTACTAGCTGAGAAGACTCCTATATAAGACTTGGGATACAACACAACCAAGCTCAAACTATCACTAGGCAAACATAGCCCACAGTTTATATGTAACCACTGCATAATCCCAGTGTTTTTAATATAAACCTAAATTGAGCATTTTAACTTTTACTTAACAGAGATCTGAAGCAGTCATCTGAGGTGAATTTTAGATGATAGTATTAATTAATAATTAGGAAAATATTTTCATTGTTTTCTGATAGATAACATACAGCTAATGAAAAGCAAAGAAAATGAGAGAGGATTATTGTGAAGTTCCCATTTTGAATGATTGTTTCCTGCAGAAATAGGTTTTGTTTGCCCATTGATGTCCATGTCCATAGAAGAACCCAACCCATTCAAGAAAAGTGATCTATAAATATGGATTGAATGAACAGATAGTTGTTATAATCTCCTTTTTTGCTCTAGAACTTGTCACTTTCTCTACATATAATAGTTGTTTTGAAATATTATTGAAGCCTGAGTCAGGCCTGCACAGTTACTTCTCTGCAAGTTATCTGAGCCTGACCCTATTTAAAAATCAAACTTTAATACAAGTCTTTGACTTGCTTGGTTAGGGTCACATCAAGGTATTTTAAGTCCTTTGTGGCTGTTGTGAAGGGTGTTGTTTCCCTAATTTCTTTCTCAGTCCTTTTGTCTTTTGTATACAGAAGGGATACTGATTTTTTGAGTTAATTTTGTATCCAGCCTCTTTGCTGAAGGTGTTAATTAGGTGTAGGAGTTCCCTAGTAGAATATTTTGGGTCACTCATGTATACTACATATCATCTGTAAATAGTGATAGTTTGACTTTTTCCTTTCCAATTTGTATCCCTTGATCTCCTTTAGTTGTCTTATTGCTCTAGCAAGGACTTCCAGAACTATGTTGAACAGATACAGAGAGAGTGGGCAGCCTTGTCTTGTCCCTTAATTCAGTGGGATTGCTTTAAGTTTGCCTCCATTGACTTTGATATTGGCTATAGGCTTGCTGTATATTGCCTTTAGTATGTTTAGGTATGTGACTTGTATCCCTGATTTCTCCAAGACTTTAAACATGAATGGATGTTGGATTTGGTCAAATGCTTTTTCAGCATCCAAGGAGACGATCATGTGGTTTTGCTCCTTCAGTTTATATGGTTCATAACATTGATGGATTTTCATATATATTGAACCAAAATTGCATGCCTGGGGTGAAGTCTACTTGATCATAGTGGAAGAGAAAGAATTAGATGAAGATATCAAAAGATGGAAAAGTCTCCCATGCTCAAGGATTTGCAGGATTAAATAGTAAAAATGGTCATATTACCAAAAGCAATCTACAGATTCAATGGAATTACCATCAAATTACAAGCACAATTCCTTACAGACATTGAAAGAAAAATTCTCAACTTCATATGGAATAACAAGAAACCCAGAATTGCTAAAAAGATCCTCTACAGAAGATCTCCTGGAGGTATCTCCATCTCTGATCTCAAGCTGTACTACAGAACAACACTACTAAAAACTGCATGGTCCTGGCATAGAAACCGACTGGTGAATCAACGGAATCGAATAGAAGACCCTAAAATAATTCCACATACTTATGGACACCTGATTTTTGACAAAGATACCAAATCCATTCAATGGAAAAAAGACAGCATCTTCAACAAATGATGCTGGTTTAACTGGATGTCTATATTTAGAAAAATGCAAATAGATCAATATTTATCACCCCGCACAAAACTAAAGTCCAAGTGGATCAGAGACCTCAATTTAAAACCAGAAACACTAAACCTCATAGAAGAAAAAGTGGGGAAGAGAGTTGAACTGGTTGGCACAGGAGACAACTTCCTGAATGGAGCACCATCAGCATAGGCTCTAAGAGCAACAATCAATAAATGGGACCTCATGAAACTGAAAAGCTTCTGTAAAGCAATGAACACTGTTGTCAGAACAAATGACAGCCTACAGATTGGGAAAGGATCTTCACCAACCCTATATCGGATAGAGGACTAATATTCAGTATATATGAAGAACTCAAGAAGTTAAACAGCAACAAATCAAGTAATCCAATTAAAAAACGGGGTACAGAGCTAAACAGAGAATTCTCAATAGAGGAATATCGAATGGCAGAGAAACACCTAAAGAAATGCTCAATGTGTCTTTCTGCTTCTGGGACAGCTCACTCAGGATGATCCTTTCCAGTTCCCACCATTTACCTGCAAATTTCAAAATTTCCTTATTTTTCATTGCTGAGTAATATTCCATTGTGTAGATGTACCACAGTTTCTGCATCCATTCTTCAGTTGAGGGGCATCTGGGCTGTTTCGAGCTTCTGGTTATTACATATAAAGCTGTGCCTTTCTACCTTGTCCACGGGTTGGCGTGTTCTCCATCACAGGGGCGGCAGCTCCAGTCACAACTGCAGCTCTCTCCCTCTGCCCCCTTCCTGTCGGGTGCCGGAGTGAACCCGCCATGGCTCTGCTCAGGGTGGCAGCCCAGCTCTGGGGAGCCAAGAATTCATCCTGTCTTGTTCTTGCTGCCCGGAATGCCAGTGTTTCTTCCACGAATTTGAAACATGTACTGGCCAATCTGACACCTAAGGAGCAGACCAGAATTATGGCCTTCAGACAGCAACATGGGAACACAGTGGTGGGCCAAATCACTATGGACATGATGTATGGTGTCATGAGAGGCGTGAAATGACTTGCATATGAAACATCAGTTCTTGATCCTGATGAGGGCATCTGTTTTCAAGGCTATCGTATCCCTGAATGTCAGAAAATGCTCCCTAAGGCTAAGGGTGGGGAATAACCCCTGCCTGAGGGCTTATTTTGGCTGCTGGTAACTGGACAGATGCCAACAGAGGAACAGGTATCGTGGCTCTCACAAGAATGGGCAAAAAGGGCAGCTCTGCCTTCTCCTGCGGTCACCATGCTGGACAACTTTCCTATCTGCACCCCATGTCTCAGCTCACTGCAGCCATCACAGCCCTCAACAGCAAGAGTAACTTTGCCCGGGCATATGCAGAGGGAATCCACTGAACTAAATACTGGGAGTTGATTTATGAAGACTGATTGAGAAGCTACCCTGTGTTGCTGCAGAGATCTATCGGAATCTTTACCGGGAGGGCAGCAGTATTGGGGCCATTGACTCTAAACTGGACTGGTCCCACAATTTTACCAACATGTTAGGCTACACTGATGCTCAGTTCACCGAGCTCATGCGTTTGTACCTCACTATCCATAGTGACCATGAGGGTGGTAATGTCAGTGTCCACACGAGCCACTTGGTGGGCAGCGCCCTTTCAGACCCTTACCTGTCCTTTTCAGCAGCCATGAATGGGCTAGCGGGGCCTCTCCACGGACTAGCAAATCAGGAGGTGCTTGTCTGGCTAACACAGCTATAGAAGGAAGTTGGCAAAGATGTGTCAGATGAGAAATTACGAGAGTACATCTGGAACACCCTCAACTCAGGACGGGTTGTCCCAGGATATGGTAACGCAGTTCTAAGGAAGACTGACCCACGATATTCCTGTCAGCGAGAGTTTGCTCTGAAACATCTACCTAACGACCCCGTGTTTAAGCCGGTTGCTCAGCTTGTGCCCAATGTCCTCTCAGAGCAAGAGAAGGCCAAGAACCCTTGGCCCAATGTCGATGCTCACAGCGGGGTGCTGCTCCAGTACTAAGCATGATGGAGATGAACTACTACACGGTGCTGTTTGGAGTGTCAAGGGCCCTGGGAGTGCTGGCCCAGCTCATCTGGAGCAGAGCCCTAGGCTTCCCTCTGGAAAAGCCCAAGTCCCTGAGCACAAATGGTCTGATGAAGTTTGTGGACTCTAAGTCAGGGTCAACTGGGAGCAGACTGGGGAAACTGACTATAAGAGAATGAGGAAGCTTAAAAATAAAGGACAATTATGTTTTGTTTCAAGGGCCTTTAAGACTTAAGATTAAACTGTATCTGAGGCACAGAAAATATGTTTGAAGTTAAAATACAAATTAAGACTTAAAAGACAAAAGTGGCCCCATCTTCCCTCTCCAGCTCACTTCTCCTACCTGGAATGAGTTGCCCACCAACCATAGGACAACCAGAACTAATGCATGCAGTCAGGGTTGGATCTGCTTCCCACCATCTCTAGAGTGAGACTTCGGCTCCTCTTTGTTTAGGCTGAAGCAGGTTACAGAAAAGCTGAAGTGACCCGGTGAAGCTATTGCTTCCACTCTGCCAGCCCTCCAAGTCATTTAGGCCAGGGCAAGGCGCCCTTTGTTTCCACAGGAAGCATATTGGATGTCAGCAGTGTCAAATCCTAGGGCCTTTTGCCATGAACACAAGCACCTCCTAGCAAGATCTATTGGTTAGCTGGAAACACTTTAACAACTTTTTATGCTATCAGGCATGGTATTTATTGTGACTGTTACTCAGCACTTGATTCCATTCCTCCTTTTAAATTATACCATTAAAATTAAGGTCTGGGAGTATTGTGTTTCCTTCCAGGCTTTTTATGTCTGCTGTGCCTCAAGCAGAAGATGCTTTGGGTCTCTCTGTCTGGCCTCTGCTAAGGACCTCTTCCAACAGGTCTATCTGACCTGTGGTCTTCCCAGTTATTTGGCTTTATCAGTACAATGTGAACTAGGCCTTGTACTTCCATGGAACATAAGCCACTGTCTTCTGACCCTGCTGTTAATATGCTCTAGCATAGAACAGAGCCTCAGGAATGCCCAGCCTCTTTGTGGTCTGGTCCCAGGATAGCATTTCTTTTTGAACAGGAAAGGGATTTGTGATTAGACATAGTGTCCATTGAGTATCATATGGAACTAGGGCTGGGGCATTCAAAACAGTAGGTCTTCTTTTCATCCCCTGCAACAAGAAAAATGGCCTTTTATTTATCAACATCTCTTTTTCTCTTTCAGTAATTACTTTAGCAGCCCCATTTGCACAGATTTTCAGTGACTCAGAATGCACTACTACCTTTTCTTTGAGAAAGGGTTGAGATACACTGCTGTTGTGCCCCTTCTGTACCCTAAAACTCCTGCCTGTGTTTGTGTGGAACCCACCCCAGAAGCACCCTGTAGAGATGGACACACTATAAACTGATAGTGTTGCAAGGTGGTTTCTAGAAGAAAGTTTGATTTTTTTCTATATTTTTAAAATTTTATTTTAATATTTATTAATTACATTTATTCACTTTGTATCCCCCTATAAACGCCTCTCTTCCCCCTCCCAGTCCCACCTTCCCACCTCCTCCATCACACATGCCCCTCCAAGTCCACTGATAGGGGAGGTCTTCCTCTCTTTCCTACTGATCCTAGTCTATCAGGTCTCATCAGGAGTGGCTGCATTGTCTTCCTCTGTCACCTGGTAAGGCTGCTCCCCCCTCAAGGGGAGGTGATCAAAGAGCAGGCCAATCAGTTCATGTCAGAGACAGTCCCTGTTCCCATTAGTATGGAAACCACTTGAACATTGAACTGTCACAGGCTACATGAATGGTCCTTGGTTGGAGTATCAGTCTCAGAAAAGACCCCTGTGCACAGAGGTTTTTTTTATTCTGTTGCTCTCCTTGTAGATCTCCTGTCCTCTCCAGGACTCACTATTTCCCACTTTTTTCATAAGATTCCCTGCACTCTGTCCAATCGTTGGCCATAAGTCTCAGGGTAGAGCCTTGAGACTTTGATACCCTGCAGGGTAGAGCCTCCTCCATTGCTGGTGAGAATGTAAACTTTTACAACCACTTTGGAAATAAATCTGGCACTTTCTCAGACAATTAGGAATTGTGCTACCTCAAGATCTAGCTATACCACTCCTAGGCATATATCTGAAATATGCTCAAGTACACAACAAGGACATTTTGTCAACTGTGTTCATAGTAGCTTTATTGGTAATAGCCAGAATCTGGAAACAACACAGATGTCCTTCAACTGAGAAATGGATACAGAAATTGTGGTATTTTATACAATGGAATGCTACTCAGCAATTTAAAACAAAGAAATCATGAAATTTGCAGGCAAATGGTGGGACCTAGAAAAGATCGTCTTGAGTGAGGTAATCCAGAAGCAGAAAGACACGTTTGGTGTTACTCATTTATAAGTGGATATTAGACATAAGATGTAGGATAAACATAATAAAATCTATACACCTAAAGAAGCTAAGCAAGAAGGAAGACCCTCGGCAGGATGATTAATCTTGACTCAGAAAGGCAAAGGTGACAGCTGTTTTAAGACAGATAAAACATGGAAAAGGACAGGAGTATACCACACAGGGCCTCTGAAAGACTCTACTCGGCAGGGTATCAAACCAGATGCTGAGATTCATAGCCAAACTTTGGGCCGAGTGCAGGGAATCTTATGAAAGAAGGATGAGCTAGAAAGACCTGGAGAGGATGGGAGCTCCAAAAGGAGATCAATGGAAGCAAAAATTCTGGGCCCAGGTGTCTTTTCTGAGACTGATACTCCAACCAAAGACCATTCATCTATATAACCTAGAACCTCTGCTCAGATGTAGCCCATGGTAGCTCAGTATCCAAGTGGGTACTCTAGTAGGGGGAACAGGGACTGTCTCTGACTTGAACTCAGTGCCTGACTCTTTGATCACCCCTCCCTGAGGGAAGAGCAACCTTACCTGGCTACAGAGGAAGACAATGCAGCCAGTCCTGATGAGACTGGATAGGCTAAGATCAGATGGAAGGGGAGGAGGACCTCCCCTATCAGTGGACTTGGAGATGGGCATGGAAGGAGATTAGGGAGAGAAGAGGGAATTGGGAGAGGTTATGGGTGGGTGCTACATCTGGGATACAAAGTAAACAAATTGTAATTCATAAAAAATAATTTAATTAAAATGTACATGGAAAGTCAAAGACGTACTTTTTCAAGTACATCTTTTAAAACATCAGCAAATTTATCTTGTCATTATGAAACCTATGAGGGCTGAACAGAATTAGGTATCAGAAGATGAATCTTTGTGAACTCTAAATATGGAAAGTATCTTGCTGTGGAGCACAGTGTTGAAAAACTCCCTTTTGATCATTTCCAAGATAGCTGTATGAAGCTTTGTTAAAGTGATATATTCCGTACCACTTTCATGAATTCAAGGTAATAAGGACAGGAAAACTATCTGTAATGCATTAAGAACTTTCATAGAAATTAGTGAACACACACATTTGGTGGTTGATTTAGATCATTTTTAAACCACACCATCTTCAAGAAAGTCCAACTGAATTGCGTTCAAGATTGTAAAGTCACCTGAAAACGTGAAGCAGTCTTGCTTTTCTATGAATGTGTGTACAAGACTTGAATATTCTTTGCTCTTTTATGTAAGCACTCTCTATTTTCCAGAGTACCACATGGGGACTGTTGGGGTGACTACATGGAGGAATTTATCACCTAAATCATTAACACTTATATAAATCTAATAAGAAAATCTTCTTTTCTAAATATATGGAAAAAGCAAACATTTGTTCATTAGATTTGTGTTAAAAGGTAGTGCTAAAGATGACACTTGCTCTCTAAGTTTTACTTGGACATCATTCGGTGACATTCTCATCGGTCACCTTCAGTGCAGAGCGGAGGTTCAGGCTTAGCACTGTTCCTGTGCACTGCATCTGACACTGAAATTAAGAGGAGGAAAGCTAATGGTGTGTGTGGGCCTGTGTGTACGTTTGTGTGTGTACATGTGAATGTACTTGTTTGTTTACATGTTTGCACATTTCTGTTTTTCTGCTACTGTTTTAGAAAGCAAATTCCAGAACACCTAAGGAAATGTTCTTGAGATTTCCAGAATATTTGAAGGACTATTTAATGAATTGTTTTTGTATTTATTACCCATAAAATTGAAGTTTTAGGACATAAAGTTAGTTTGAAATTCATTTTATATACATTTGTTTTAAAAGCACACTTTTTTTTTTTGCTGCTTTGTACTTTAAAAATCAGATAGAGACATGCAGATGCTTGGAGCCTGTTCAGTTTGTTTCGAGAATATTTTCATTGAGTGAATATTGTTGGGATGTTGTCTAGTGCCTGTTCTAAGAGTTGTCTCAATGTGTGGCTTTATGATTTTGATGCTTTCAAAAAACTTGCACACTCTACTGCCTTGGGGAATGTGCCTCCTTTGTTACACGGTCCCCATCTTTTGCAACTGGGAGTATTTGAGTTTCTTTTGCAGGGCACTGTTCTTGAAATGTCTAAAAAGCTCCTTAACTTAGGTAACAAAACAGATGAAAGGCTCTTCAGCTAATTGTTATGCTGGCACTAGGAAGAACACACCTACTTGCAGGTTTTGGTATCCGCGCATTTCCGTAGACTGTCATTTTCAGACAAAGGTTTTTAAGCTTCTGTTTATTCATTTTCTTTCCAGAACATTGATTTTTGAATCATTTGGGTTTGTGGTTATTATTGCTATTGTTTGATTGTTTCCTCCACTGTCCTACTTTTTATCATATTTTGCCTTGTCAGAAGCATAATTTCTGCTAAATATGAAATATTCACAAACCGCAAGCCACAAGCCTCCTCCTTTTCATTGTCATGTCCTCTCCCATCAGCTTGCTTCCATTGCTGCAGGAACTCTCTAACACTGAGCATTCGCATTTCCATAAACCTCCTGCTGGATCTGGGCAAGGCCTATCTTTGTGTAGTTGGGAATATCTAGGAACACCCAGTGCACATGTCATATCACCCCAGGAAGGGAACCCATGATAGAAGAAAATAATGACTGTGACAAAAAAAAAATAATAATAAAAAAAAAGTCCAACGTGGTGAATTAATGACTTTTAATTATTATTTAATTTATTATTAGGAGAATGAGAGAGGGTTACCTGCAGGAATGAACACAGATGGCACAAAAGCAGCTGCAACACTAAAAGTCCACCTGGACACAAGTGATGCTTCACAGAACCTGTAAGACTTTCTGCTTTCGGCAAGACTTGCAGGCAGCATCCTACTCCCAGAATCTCACCTCACAGCCGAATCATACCTCTGCGGCTTGCCTAGTCACTCTTCTCCCTTGATCCTCCTTACATTTCTTTTTAACTCCTCTTGTAAATCTTGGAAAAGGCCTTAGGGAATCTTCCAAGTTTTCACTTTCCCAGATACATGGCCTATCAGTTGCTTTCTATGTCTCAGGAGCCTCTCCCTCACTCCTAGAGTGAGTGTTCTAAGGAAAGGAAGCTGTTATAAAGCAGCTCTATTAAAAGTATCCAACCTACTCATTGAGCCTCACGTGCTCCTGCTCCCTTGCATACTATAGGGAGTAAAGAAAAAGAAAATAAGTATGCTGCTTGAATTTATAATCACAAAAATGTTTTTGTCACTTACATTTATATATGCTATTACATAACATATTCAAAAATAAATGTATGTTTTAACTACCTAATTTCTTTTATTTTTTTAGTTGTCTATCCATTTATTTGCTACTATTACAGTAGTAGAGTATGAATGCCATTCATAATGTAGCTATTGTGCTCAAAATTCAATTATAAAAGTAAATAAAATTTATTAAATTGATCTGAACAATTAAAAAGACTCTCATTAAAAAATTCCCCCTACATCAATTTATAAAATCATACATACAAATGGAAACATTAAGAGAGTCTCATCATTTTCAATTCATTTTATTATTCAATAGCTATTGTGCCTAAGTGCTTCCATCATTACATTTTATACCTATGTATGTGTGCAGTGCATTAATCACATTTCTGCAGAAATCCAACAAACAAATTAATTAACTCATGTGTTGTATTTTTTTTTTAATTTTTCATTGATTCCCAGAATTTGAAAAATAGATTTCTTGGTTAGTGTGGATAGTCATCATAGAGTCAGATGTTTAAATTTAATAGATTTGCATCTATAAAATATATAGGACATAGGATACAGACACAAACATATATCACATACATATATGATAAAATAGCATATATTATCCTACATATGATTATAGATTATATTATATATATACATGGAAATGCTGCATTCTTGACTGATTCATTTCTAAGAAAGTCTTCACAATGTATATGTGTTGTATGGGACGAAACTGGAAGTTTTAAAACTATTTAAAATGACCATATGTTTTAATGATACTGTCTTATCTGAAAATAGGACTTAGTAGGCTTGATAAAATGCAGTATTTCTTTCAGTCTGAAACTGCTGTCTTGTGGCTTATCTGTTTCCATGTCGCTCATTCATTGGTATACTCAGTTACTGGAAAACACACCGTCTTCTAAATTGTGTGTAAGATAGCTAATTACCACGTTAACATGTAATTCATGCATTGTTGGAATACGAAGCTCTTTTCAGAAAACTCTTATAAACTATGTATGCCCACATTTTTCATTATAACATTTTTAATAAGAATAAATAAATAAATAAGAATAAGGGAATAGAATGGGATCACACCTCTGAACCTCTATTTTAATCTTTTTTTTTTTTGTTGTTGTTGTTCCCTAAGGTCTGTTGTCCTACAAGAGCTATTCCAATTCATTAGTCTTTCAGATCAATTTCCTGTAAGTTTACTTTGCCTCCAACACTAGTCTAAATTTTTCTCCAGTCCTTCAATAATTCAGTCTGGTTTTTATAGAATGATCTCATTAAACACTTACACCCATTGCAATCAAAACATAGTTAAACATACTATATCAAGCCTTTTATAATCATTACTAGGAGTGATAAGGAGAAAGTGAAAAGCTTTAAGGTTATAAAAAGGCATTAAATATTATTTCAATGCATTTTATCTATGCATGAAATTATCAAAAATAAAAATTATCTACTGCATTTAACTTAAGATCATTTTTACCTGAATTTTGACACATACTTCATAAAACATTCTTCTCTATGAAATGGGTGTGAGTTGATTTATACAGGATTTTCCCAAGAACCAACTTTCTAAAAGATTATTTTATTGCTGAAATTGTGTGTGTGCATGTCTGTATGCATGCAGATATGTGCCCATGAGTATAGCTGGTCATGGAGTTCATACAAGAGTATTAGTTCTCCTATAATGGAAGTTACAGAAAGTTATGAGCCAATCATTGTGACTGCTGGAAACTGAACAGAGTTGTGCATCCTTTCAACCTCTGGCCCATGTCTGCAGCACTACCAAGAAATTTTACACAAAACAAAACACATTACAACAAAGATACATAAAAGGAAATTTTATATGTCTTTGCATTGTTTCAGTCAAACACAAAGAGAAAATATTTGAGATTAACTACTTGGGAACTTTGTGAAGATTTTCTTGGATAGACAGAGAAATGTGGATGTTTTCATTTAGAGCGCCAGAAGAACAAGGAAAATAAATCTGTCCATGCCCAACTTTGTTAAACAGTGAGTTCTCTGAGACTACTTTTGCTAAGTGGGTGGCGGATAACACTCAGAAGCATGAGCAATTCAGACAAAGCTGGTTCCAGCATGAGGAAGCTACTTCAAGGCAGTCCCTAGGTAACTTGCCAGGAGCTCTACCCGGGAGGCTTTACTAACCCCAATGATCATTTACTGCTTACGTTAAAAAAAGAGAGAGAGAAAGAACTCTGGAATCTTCTAAAATTCTTGATCCAAATTTACTATAAGTCATGAGCCTTGTGGTACCCTGTAGGCCTTCATGGGAAATGTGTCATGAGGAGGTAGCATCTATTCAATAAATTTGATGGTTTATTGTATATGTCATAGAGCAATGATTCTTGGTCTGGAGGTTTTGTTGTAGGCTTTATGAAGGTTTTAACCATTTTGATTTAGTAATCCACCTAAAAGCAATAGATAACAATACTACACATTTTATAGTCTTTACATAGCATTGAATATGATCCTTTAGACTGTAGGAGAATGCTACATTCCAAGAACAGGGTGTAAATAATAATAATGATACCTTCTATTAAGAAATGATAAAAACTTGGTTTTCCTCTTTTGACTCATTATTCACATCAAAATTGAATTATATTTAAAGAAGTCCAAATTTCACATTGGTAATCCATGATTAACATTTGTAAATTTTTAGCTAAATACTTGTGAAAATTCAGATATATTTTCAAATTTTGAGTTAGTTTTTAAAATCTGTTGCATAAAAGGCTGCTAACTTTGGATGTACAGATAGGTGTGCTTAAGTTAAAGTGGCCATATAAGTCAGGAAACTAGTAGAGGGGCAGAAAAGTTTTCAAAAGAAGGGAGATAGAGCACAGATAGAATGAATGGGGAGCTGAATGATAGAGTAGGAAGGCTTAAATGATCAAGAATTGCACATAGAAAGATTTCTAACACTACAGACTGCTGAGGATGCCATATGGAAAACTAGTGCTGTAGAAGGACACACACACACAATATGTGTATATGTATGCTTATGTATACATACAGGTACATACATGTATATGTGTATATGTATATATATATAAGGACTCTATAGCAGATTGACAATGCCTCTGCCAGGCACTACAGCCATAGGCTATTAAATCAAAGCTCAGTTTTAGGAACGGGTCATTTCTTTTTATTTGTCTCACTAATATTCTAGAGACACCGTAAACATCATGGACCATTGTCATTTCTCTTCTTGGTCACCTTCCAAAACTTGTTAGAAAGACTGTATTACAGAAAAGTACTATACATTCTGGTTTAGGATACGAAGTTTAGGATACGAAGAATTCAAGGTGGTACTGATCTGGAATCTTCATCCAGAAGATTCTTTATAGCATTCTTGTAATGCTATAAAGTTCTGTGCTTACTACAGAGAGAAAAGCAATTGAAAATTTCATTCCATGTGTGACATCTGTAATAATGGTGGCATACTTGTTACAGGAGTTACCATTCACTTCCTGTCAAGCTTTAGGACCCACTACACAAGAAAAGACCCATGGCCAGTACCACTAACTGGTCCAAAAATCTATTGATGCTTAAACTTAGGACTTTGGTGAGACTATGATCCCACTGAGTGGGCATAGTAATAAACTGCCGTTGATGTTTTATTTTCATATCCTTTATACATTTAAATTAGTACATCTCTCAAATCTTATCAGAGAAGTGTATTTTTATTGTAGATAATATTTAATACAGAGACTTACAGCAGCTGATCATCATTTAGAGGAAAAAAAATGCTGAATGTTCAGATATCTATACCATATTCTCTCCTGTCAAAACTTAGGGATAGTCATGGGAAGGGACCGTAGGCATCTGTAGTAAAAAAGTATTTTCTGGATAGAACAGTGACATTGTACACATTTAATCTCAGCCACTGTGACTACATGCGAAAGCCCTTTACAAGACCAAGGCAGCTAGAATCCTAAGACGATCGAGATAATTATTAGTGTTCTATGCATGCTAAGAGAGTAATAACCAGTTTTCTAAAAGGACACTGCCTTTGAGAAGCTTCATATGGTCCAGCAGATGGTAGTGCATCTCCTATGTCCATGTACATAGAGGACTCAGTGGGTTTTATAAGAAAAAATACCTAGAACTTGGAGGAAAAGAGGCCATTTGGGGGAGATACAAGAGGAATTAAAGTAGAAATAATGAGGGTTGATTTTGATCAAAACATATAACACGTGCATATACTTTTCAAACAAAATATTTTAAAATATTAATGATAGCAATTTAAATAGATATTGAATTAAAAGAACTGAATAATCACTCAAAAGCTATTGTTAAATAGCTCAAAAAATAAGAGTTTTTGTAAGACTTGTAAATGACTAGTAATATATTCCCAGCACCACACTGAGCTGCTTGTAACTACCTGTCTAGGTCCAGAAAATTCAAAGCATTCTGGCCTCTGCAGGCATCCATATGGGTGTATACTACATAAATAAAAACTTTTAAATATTTAATTCTGAGACATTTCATTGCAATGTTTGCTGAAGCATTTCAGTTCAAGGTTGCAAAAGACAGGAAGAAAGGTATATTTAGACCATCTACTGATACACATGTTTTTTGTTTTGTTTCATTGTGCTTTGTTTTTGTTTGTTTGTTTGTCTGTTTTTTTCCAATGTTTTGAACAATTAGGACTCTGTATCTTTATCTGCAGATCTGTATCTGTATCTCCATGCAGGTTTATTATCCATCCAAATCAAAATGAAGCACTGGAGATTTCAATAATTAAATTACCTTTTATTTATATTTTGAAGTATATAACTATGTTTGTTAATTTGAGTTTTACAGCTTCAAAACACAATATCATGCTGTCTTCTTTGAAAAACTTCTGCATTTAAATTGCATAAATTCTTTCAATCATGTAACTGACACAGAATCTTCTTTTTATTGAAAATAGATATTTTAAATACAATATATTCTATGATTTCCTTCCCACCAACTCTTCTTTGACCTTTCCCAACTTTCTACTAAGCAAATCTACACCACCACCACCCTTTTCTCTCTCTCTCTCTCTCTCTCTCTCTCTCTCTCTCTCTCTCTCTCATTAAAAAACCTGACAGGAGCATAATTCTAGTAATAATAATAGAAAATAAAATATAAACAAATAAACGTGAATAGAACAAAACAAACACACAATCAGAAAAATAAAGAGCCAAAGAGTCACATACAGATTCAGAGCACAGACACTGTGGCAGCATTCACAGAGCCTGCACAGGTCTAAACCAGTTCTGAGAGGGGAAGTACACACAAGCCCCCATCCCTAAGAAGCTACTTCCAATTGCTATCTTCTCTGGCTGGAATATAGATACACCCTTAGTATTCACCTTTAACCCCAAACAATGAAGGTAAATTTAATTTATAGAAGGAAATGCCCGTGTTTGAAAGTGACATCTAATTGAGGCACAGACAAAGTGACAAAACAGAGAAATAATTGATAGAATGAGGCAGAGATAGGATATATACAACTTTCAGCAGAACAGAGAGGAAAGAGAGTCAACTTAAAAGAGCAGCACAAAGAATGAGAAAGAGAGGAGACAGTTTTACTGGGGCAGTTATACAGAGACATGCTGCAGAGAGAGAACAACCTAGGAAGGTGAGGACAGAATGAGCCAGAGAATGAGAAGGATCCAGAAGATTAGAACAGATTCCAAAGAATTAGTTTGAGGCCAAGCAGAGCAATTCAGTCAGAAGGTGAGAAAAGCCAGCTTGAATCAGCATGGAAAGGTGATTGAGCCACAACAGATGGGTTGAAGTAGCCAGCCAGAGTTCAGAAAGAACTAGAAAGGGAGTCCTTATTCAGCAGCGAGTCTCAGAGGATTAAAAAATTCTACTCATTTATTAGATTGTACAGAGCCTAAAGCTTCTAGGACTAGGCCTAAGCTAGCACACAAAGGCATTAAGCCTTAAAGATAACAACTACTTCAGGCAAAAAACGGTTACATTTAAAGGTTAAATATCTATATAGTTTTTAAAAATGGATTTAAAACCAGCTCTATTGTCACTTAGATAAACTTTGAATACTTAGCTTTACTGTGTCTGAAATTTCTCATTTGGATAATGAATGTTATTCATCAAATAATCATATTTCATTTTATAAGTTGTGTTCATCAGAATATATTTTCTCTTTTAATTTTCTAACTAAAATATTTTCTTTTTGAAGTGCATTTTCTGCAAAGTGTCCTTATTTTCTTGCTAGTTCTTTATGGTTTATAATAATAATTGGACATATCATTTCTGAAACACAGTTTTATCATTAATCACAAAGTAATTCCAAAATTGCTGGCTGACAGGCATAAAAAGCAAGAAAAAAAATAATTTTGGAAACATGCCTAAAGAAAGAAACACCCTCAAGATAACCAGTTTGCAATAGCTTGTGATTTATTAGTTTTTGTGTTGTAGAGTTAAATAAATGATCTATCACATTAATGAATAGTTCATAGTTTAACAAGAGCAACATGAGGCCATATACTGTCTCCATAAAACAAATATTTCTCTCTGGCATCTTTCTCTGTTATCATTCACACTTGTTCTCATCTTTGTTTTTACTGGTCTACAATTTGTATGCACTGCTTGTGTTATTATATTCATTTCTTCAAGAACAAATAGAAGGGATTTAAAACAAATAGAATTTGGGTTATTTCTTTCCTGACAGAGGTGAACTCATTCATGTCCATATAGTTTTGAAATAATTAGGCAGCAAATTTGATGTAAAATGTTTACTTTACTATTTGAAACATTAGCACCTTAACTGATTCTCAAAAAGGGGGCAGAATTGGGAATAAAATATTTGTAAGAAAATAGTAACAGCATACACCTGGATATGGAAATAAATACTTAGGAAAGATAGTCTTTAAATGTCATCTTTTTAGTCCTGGAGCAAGCAATGAAAACTCTTGGTAAAATTTAGTATATGGAAGTGTCATTAATACCTTTGACATTTTTGTTGGTGATTCCAGGAACAGAGTGTAGGAACATACTAGTTAAGTACTTTGCCTCAGGGCTACTGCCCAAGTTCTAGTGACAAGTTCAAGAGGCACCATATTCACACAGAATTCATCTTTTCACTTTGGAAAATACAAGTTATAAGGAGATACAAATCATAATATTCAAATACAATTTCAGATATTATCACTGCATTAGAAATCAGAAGACAATTCTAAGGAATAGGTTCTCTCCTTTCACAAAGTAGTTCCAGATGATAAAATTCAGGTTATCCCATCTCCCCCTGAGGGGGAACAGCCAGGCCAGGCCACAGAGGATGTTAATGCAGCCAGCCCTGGTGAGACCTGATAAGCTAGGGTCAGATGGAAGGAGAAGAGGATCTCCCCTATCAGTGGACTGGGGAAGGGCATGGAAGGAAAAGAAGGAGGGAGGATAGGTTAGTGAGAGAATGAGGGAGGGGACTACAGCTGGGATACAAAGTAAATAAACTGTAATTAATATAAAAAATAAATTAAAAAATAAAAAATAAAAGCTAATGAAAAGGGGATCATAGTAGAAAAAAATAATTCAGGTCATCATGCTTTGTGACATATGCATTTACCCACCAATCCATCTGACTAGCATCCCAGTAGACACTCTTTTTTGTTGTTGTTGTTGTTGATTTTGAATTCTCATTCTTTTTTATTTTTCATTTTTTATATTAATTACAGTTTATTCACTTTTTATTCTAGCTGTAGCCCCCTCCTTCATTTCCTCCCAATCCCACCCTCCCTCCCTCATCTCCTTTCACGTCCCTCCCCAAGTCCACTGATAGGGGAGTTCCTCCTCCCCTTCCATCTGACGCCAGCTTATCAGATCTCATCTGGTCTGGCTGCAGAGTCTTCCTCTGTAGCCTAGTAAAGCTGCTTCCCCCAGGGTTAGGTGATTAAAGAGCCAGCCAGAGTTCATGCCTCTGTTCCCCTTACTAGGGAAACTCACTTATATACTAAGCTGCCATGGGCTACATCTGAGTAGGTGTTCCAGTAGACACTCTTATTTACTAAGCCATTTCTCTAGTCCTACCCAAAATATTTTAATATTATTATATATCTCTTTATATTTCTACAATTGCACACTTAGCATATTGATACATTTTTGATACATGAGGTTGAAAATATTTGCCTTGTGCAGTAAAATGTAATACATTAAAAATAATCACAAGGTTTGAGGAAGTGTAAAGAGTCTAAGATGTTTACCCTTGCTATCATTTTGAGTTGAAGTTCTAAAGTTTTCTAAGTTCTACTAAACCCAAGAGACTTGCAAGTCAGAGAAAAGGGACTTGCTCTATCACAGCAGAGCAGGCAACAATGGCCTCATGTTTGTTGTGGTTACTTCCCAGGGCAATACAGATCTTGCACATGGAATGCATTTACATCACAAATGAACTCATACAAGTTTAAGTTAAGAAAGATAAACTTTCACGATAAAACTGCAGAACAATCTGCCATGCCAGTGCTCTAATAGGAGACATTATCTTTTTCATGAATAGCAAAATACACTTCAGCTGTTGCTAATGGAAGATAACATCCTTAGGAAGGTATTTCAAAACACTTCTATGCACATGGAATGTAGAAGCTGGAGATGCCATGGAGAAATGTACTCAAGAAATAACAAAGCTTTACTAAACCTGGAACAAACAGGCTTTCCATCAAAATTTGAAAGCACAACTTAATCTGAAAACTTAGAGTAGGGGGCTCTGTCTAATTTTTTTCCAAAGACTTTTTTGTGTGTGAAGAAGAGAATGTGTGTCAGAAGATATGTATACCAGAGGAACATATGTATTGTATAGTTCGACTATAAGGAAGCAGGGATCAAACTCCAGTCACCAAACTTTGGCAAAAAGCCTCCACTCTCTGAGCCATCTCACTGAGCCTATATCATTTTTAAAAGGTCAGTTCAGTTCTTCAATAATGAGATCGCAAGATAATTGGACCATCATAGTATAGACATTTAATTACTCTTATTGTTGTGTGATGCTTATAAGTTTTGTAATTTACCTGTTATTCATGAGGTCACTAGATCTTTGTTGTACCATCTCTTCAAGGTTTTTCCTTATTTTCATAGATAAATATATAAAACTTGTATAGAATTCAGATTGAAAATATTGACATTAGTCACAGGTATTTTTGCAATGAAGATTTATATTCCAAGAAATTGTACAAAGGTTTCAAACATGATAGTTTTCTTTATGATAAAGCATCAAACATATGAATTGTAAGCAATGGACTCAGAATTCTGACATCAGTGTTTTCCCTATTAGGGATATATAGCCTGATATGCAGTCTCAGTAATGGCAGTAACACTACAGCTACCAAATTGCAATGAGACATTGAGGTATGTGAATACCCCACAGTATAATGTATATATGTTTGATATTCAGTAGGATGGGTTTAGCTGATACATTTGACTTGCAATGATTTCTATTTATGATGTTTTTATCAGTATGTAACCCTATATATTAATAAACGTTGGTATATGTTATTACCTAGCCTAACCTACCTATAACAAAGGCTGAAAAACAAATATAGCAAACCAGACATATATTCAGTTAAGATCACCTTGAAAACAGAGAGGAAAATGTAATTGTCTGACACGTCATGAGTTATCAGCTCTTTTTGATATGACCTCTATCTTTTTGCTGCCAACCCCATAGAATATGCACATGCTAATATCATAAAAATCTGTTCATAAACAGAGAAATATCTATACATGTAGTTAGTTTTTATTAAATTTTCATTTTTATATTAATTACAGTTTATTTACTTTGTATCCCAGCTGTAGCCCCCTCTCTCATTCCTTCCCAATCCCACTCTCTCTCCCTCATCTTCTCCCATGCCCCTCTCCAAGTGCACTGATAGGTGAGGTCCTCTTACCCTTCCATCTGACCCTAGCTTATCAGGTTTTATCAGGACTGGGTGCATTGTCTTCCTCTGTGGCCTGGCAAGGCTGCTCCCCCATCAGGGGGCAGTTAGTTTTTAAAACAGTGAAAAGGTATTATAATACTAGCATAACTCAATAATATATTCTATAACAAATTAAATATTTCCCACCTTTCATATTTCTGTCAATCATTAAAGAGTCTTCCTTTCAAGACAAAGTAATAATATAACCTTTGACCAGTAAGTTTCTAACTCAAAAAACCACTTATTCCCCAAAGAATGGTTGCACTGTAAACTTTTCTGTAATAGATTGTTGAGTTCTTGTCTTTAAATATTAATACTGGTATTCACAGTGCACAGTACAGACTATGGCATTATGTATTCAATAAAATTTTCATAAATAAATAGATGAATAATGGATGTGTTTTCTGATTTTGAGTACCTTGGGTGACCCTAGATGCTCAACATTTAGGGAACACACTAGGATGAGAGCTGAACCATGGGTGTACCATTGTGGTATCTTTAACTGTCTTTTAAATATCTGAAGCAGATCTTCACAACATTTTGGAATTATTTTATCAATCAAATAAATAGATAAATCGTATACATTATATACATTGAAAGTAACGAAAATGTAGTTAAGTAACTTACATTTTCCTTTTGTAGTATGTCTTTTCATGATTATGACATTGTGTATAGGCTTCATTACTTCACTCCCACACCAAGCATATGTTTAAATACATTGTCATTCAGCAAAGAAAAAGCCTTAAGCTTTCAAAATACAGGCCTGAGATGAACGAGCTCCATTTTGTTCTTTATCCAGGTAAAAAGGGGTTGAACAAGTTTACGCTCCCACCTGCAATGGAGGAGTGTACCCCTTCCTCACACTCTCCCCAGCATTTGCTGTTGCTTAAGATTTTGATCTTAGCCTTTGTGGCTGGTATGAGACAGAGTCAAGTAAATGATTTACATTTTCCTGATGACTAAGAAAGTTGAGCATTTCTTTATGTTCTTCTTGGATATTTGGGATTCCTCTGTTGAGAATTCTGTGCCCCATTTTTAGTTGGGTTATTTTGTTTATTGATGTTTGATTTCTTGAGCTCATTATATATTTTGAATATTAGCCCTTTGTCAGAAGTAGGATTAGTGAAGATCTTTTCCCAATCTACAGACAATCATTTCATTCTATTGACAGTGTCTTTGCCTTAGAGAAGCTTTTCGGTTTCAATAGGTCACATTTATTAATCAGAAGGCCTCCTGTACACAAAACACTAAATGGGCTGAGAAAAAAATTAGGGAAACTATACCCTTCATAATAGCCACAAATAACATAGAGTATCTTGGTATAACTTTAACCAAGCAAGTAAAATATCTGTATGACAAGAACTTCAAGTCTCTGAAGAAAGAAATTGAAGAAAGTGTCAGAAGATGGAAAGATACCCCATATTTGTGGGTCAGTAGGATTAACATAGTAAAAGTGGCCATCTTAACAAAGGCAATCTACAGATTCAATGCAGTCCCTATCCAAATATCAACAATTCTTTACAGACATTGAAAGAGCAATTCTAAACTTCATTTGGAAAAACAGAAAACACAGAATAGTTAAAAACAGTCCTATGCAATAAAAGTATCTCCATACTTGACTTCAAGCTATACTACAGAGGAATAGTCATAAAAACTGCATGGTACTATTATAGAAATAGACTGGTTGATCAACAGAATCAAATTAAAGGCCCAGAAATAAACCCACATAACTATGGTCACTTGATTTTTGACAAAAGTACCAAAACCTTACAATGGAAAAAAGACAGCATCTTCACCAAATGGTGTTGCTCTAACTAGACGTCTTCATGTAGAAAAGCAAATGAATCCATATTTATCTCCCTGCACAAAACTCAAATCCAAGTGGATCAAAGACCTCAATATAAGACCAGATACACTAAATCTATTAAAAGTGAAATTGGGAAGAACCTTGAACTCATTGACATAGGATACAACTTCCTTAACAGAACACCAACAACTCTAAAGTCAACAATTAATAAAAGAATACATTTTCAATAAAAAAGAAAATATATTTTTAAAATGCTAGGAAATATGCTACTGGTATCTGAAATATTGGAGACATGATATATTGTATAGGATAAAAATATTTTCAGGCCTTTATATATTTTGAAAATACGGCAAAGCAAGTATTGCAAGTATTTTACATGTTGAAAAGTTTAATAGATGGAATGCTTATAATTTTCCAACTGTTATTTGTGAAATACTATTTTTCACAGTGAGAGAAGGGACTGACATTTCTATAAAATAAGTAGGCAATGAGGATACCTCATATATTATTTTTTCTCTCTTCACATCTGCATAATTTTTGGTTGTAGATTCCTACTGTTTCCCAGTGTCTTAGTTCTATTGCCATGACAAAAACTACAACTAAGAAAACATATACAAAACATTTAATTGGGGTCCACCAGTTCCAGAGGGTTATGATACATGACCATCCTGGTTGGCAGCAAGGCAGCAAGGCATAAAAGCAGGTAGGGTACTGAATCAATGGCTGATCTACAAGCTGAGATAGATAGAAGATAGATAGATAGATAGATAGATAGATAGATAGATAGATAGATAGATAGATAGATAGATAGATAGAACTGTGAGGAACATGGCTTTGGAAATCTCAAAGCCCAGCCCACTGACACACCTCCTCCACCAATATCATACCTCCTAATCCTCCCCAAACAGTTCTACTAAGTAGGGATCAATCATTAACACATGAGCCTATGGAGGCCATCCACATTTAAACCCTCATGCTCACACATGGTTGGGCTTTGAACTTCTGGTTACACCATTTTCCTCTACTTCAATCCCTCTAGTAGCTAAACAATAAAAATCTACCACTGAATCTGTCTACTCTGATATCTGACTGTATCTCTCACTCTCTTCCCCTCTCTCTCTACTTTTTATGCAGGAACATCATATTTGTTCTAAAACCACGTGAAGATGCCATAATATAAAGATAGTTAAGTCCTTTCTATAAAATTGTAGTGCCTTTTCAAATTTGTCAGTTTATCTTTAAAAAAATCTTTAGATTACTTGTAATATGTATATATTACATGATATGTAAATATAAATATAAATGATATATAAATGATTTTATGCTTTATCTTTCAGTGACTAATTCTTTAAAAAAGTGACCACACTACAATCAATTCTCTTTCTGGTTCTTTTTTCATTTCTAAATATATTTATTCTGAAGTTATTGAATCCACAGATTCAAACCCATACGCATGGCATGCTGAAACTCACTCTGTCTCTCTCTCTCTCTCATTTGGTTTTCTCTTTTACCTACGCTTTGCTTTCCTACTCTCCTCCTTCCCTTTCTCATTTTTCCTCTTCCTCTCTTCTTTGTTTCTCTCTGTGTGCTTAATCTTAATACAGATAATAATTTTTTATCAATACCTACATGTTATAAATAAGAAAATTAAGATAAACATCAGTTATTTTCCAAAATAAAAGACTATATATTATGGAGAAAATGATAGGGGAGTTTTAATTACTTTCATTAGTTTAAATATATGACAATAATCTCTGTTTAAAATGATTTATTTCATCACACTATTAAGTAAGCAGTCATGTGAGAGAAGCTAGCAATAAAATAGTAATATCCTAATAATTAGGCAGAGATAATGTATAATGAAATATACCCATGATGGGAATGTAAGGAGGTATAAGAAACATAAAATAGTAAATGGAGACATGAATTACGATCTAGATGCAATTTAGAACAGAATTAAAATGAATGAAAATATCTTAAATCCACAGTACTGTAAGAGAATGATATTGTTAAAACTTGTACATAAGGTTTAGGTATTTGGTAGATGTAATAAAAACCTAGTTTGCTATCTTGAGTATAGGAGGGGAAGATAGCAAGTGAGTCTCCAGGAGTTTGAGTGTAATATCATAGCAGGGCTGGCATGCCACCAACAGAGAGGACATAGGGTACCCCATCAGTACATAGACACATGGATTGTGAGTAAACAGCTTAATCCATAAAGCAAAAATATCTTAAGGGTTTAGACTGGAGTAGAGTCCCATCACAGAAATGTCTTCCCCTGTATGCCAAACATCTCCAAAGTGACAAGAAAAAAATAAATTTCACCAAGTTTATTTTTCCTCCTAGAAATAGTAGGATCAAGAAGAACACACATGCACGCACTAGCAATGAGTGCTGCGTTTCTTAAGTAACCAGGGACACGTTTCCCATTTAACAGAGCAGTAAGTATGTGAGCAAGAGTTCAAAAGAGAAGCCCACTTCTTCATGGCTGTGCACAATCTTCTGCTTCAGACGACTCCAGAATCAACTCAGGGCCACCACATGGGGCAATTGACATTTACCTCATAGACAAGTGTGCTTTCTCTGCATGAGCAGAGAGCTTAAATTTATTAACAAAGTTTCTTGAATTCTACTCCATCATGAAAGAAAAATGTACAGTTTGCCAAAATTGAAATATTAGTGAATTACATCCTTATAAAGTAAGAACATTCTGTCTCTTGAGCACCTATTGAACAATTTTCTACATCATGTTTCTGTTGCCCTTTTCTCCGAAGGTCAGGATCATGAGAATATCAGTACCAGCATTCCACTCTGCTGAGAAAAGTGTTAGATTAATGAACGACACTTTTGAGAATAGATTTTAAATATTTATTGAAGTTCATAGGCCTCTATGCAACTTTTATGGGACATTCTTCTATATCACCAGTCACAAAGTCTATCTGCATATCTACCTTTTGATTGCTAAATGCTCATGTCCTGGAAGTTGTGAGCTGCTACGTCGTGTTTCTATTAGTTACATCTCATTTGTTTAAGTCCTTAGATCATAGTAGGTTTTAAAACATGCATTATATTCGCTACTTAATCTACATGCTAATTACATTAAAATAAATTAGTTTCTATCCTAGAATAAGGTAAAGGTCTCTATTTATTTTGCTGTTCCTTTCAAATTTTTCCCCGAGTTGATTATTGCTGTGGAGTATTGTATGAATGTAGTACAAGGCCCTGCGGTAAAAGATTACATATAATAGCCACCATTAAAGCCAACATTCAGATTAATAAGATAAAAAATATTACCTCTAATACTTCCTGAATTTTCCAGAGAATATCACATTCAAGAGAAGTCAATTCTTTTTAAAGGTCCAAAAATTATAGAATTTCAATGAATACTGTGAATACATATAAAATTAATCCCTTTTAATTATACACAAAAATATTTCTTTCCTTGGGTGAAAACAGAAAGAAAAGAAAATGCATTGCTGATATTAACTTCTAAAACTTTTGTGGTTTCTGGGAAACATTTAAGTTTCAAATCACTGCACTGTTATGGTGCTTACATGTTTTACTGAAAGAAAAGAAATAGATAATATTCAGCAGTGATAAGCATGTTGCTTTTTAGCATCAATTCATGATAAATGAATTGTTATTGCAAAACAAATGACACTACACTGTCATCACAGTCTGGGTAAATCATGTCTAAATTCTGTTATGTATGTGTCCACTCAAGAAAAGCACTGCAGTGGCTTCTGTCTTAGACATCCATTAAGCATTTATTTATATGATGGGTGAGAAAGATCATGAGTCCACCAAGGCAATATTTTTTATAATAGTATCCTACAACTGAAATTGTGCACAGGTATTTTGTGGTTTTTTTAAATTTAAAAGAAAAACATTTGAAATACTTTACATGCACTTTTTGCGGGACAGAAATGAAAATAATCTTCAATACAATTAAGCACACTTAGAGTCTTTGGAGGCCTTGCCCATATATGTGCTCATGTGTGTGTATATTGTCTAAAACATGTCATCTCTGTGTTAGCTCAGGCTTGCACCACTATTGTTGAGTTCATATGGAGTAGGCAAGCTCAGTCATACATAATTGCTATAAAATTGTGACCCAGTGCATTTGTAGAAGGAAATGTCATGTCATACTATTGAGGGAATCCAAGATGGCGGCAACCAGCATCTTATCTGGGGGGCACAGGATCTGAAACTCTAAAATTGGTGAGTGGAGGGGCAGCTGAAGCGAGAACATCAAACTTGAGGCTTCCTGGGTGAGAGGAGACAACCTGTGAGCTGGATCCAAGAAATTACTTGGACACCTGTGATTTAAAGTAATCCATTGTCAAGAAGATAATACTGGATTATGGAAAACATGATGAAATTTCCTCAGAAAGCAGAAAACTTGATTTACTGTATGAACTGGTTATTTCACAAAGAAATGACTCAATGGCTGGCTCTTTGATCACCAACCCCTGTGGGGGAGCAGCCTAACCAAGACACAGAGGAAGATTATGAAAGACGGTCCTGATGAGACCTGCTAGAGGGAAGGGGAGGAGGTACTCCACTGTCAGCAGACTGGGGAGGGGGCATGGGAGGAGGTGAGGGAAGGAGGGAGGACAGGATTGGGAGGGGATGAGAGTGGGGTTATAGCAGCGATACAAAGTGAACAAGTTGTAATAAATAACAAGTTATATAAAAAAAACAAAAATATAATAAAATTTTAAATTTCTTTTTATTTTGAAAATAAAATTCACTACAATTTAATAAAAATAAAAAATGAGATTAACATGTAAGGAAATTACCTGAACACTAATGTCCATTGCACTACTATTCTCAATAGTCAAGATATAGAATGAGCATATGTGTTCATCAACAGACGGGTGGATAAATACATACTAGATACCTAGATTGATAGATATGGATATAGATACGGGATTTCTATAGGTATGGAATAAACCTGTATCCATCAACAGATGGGTGGATAAATACATACTAGATAGATAAATTGATAGATAGATCTAGATACGGGATACCTGTAGGTATGGAATAAACCTGTGCTCATCAACAGATGGGTGCATAAAAACATACGGTATGCATATATATGATTGTACCAAAGGAGAACAGGAATTCAGATTCCAGAATCCACTAACTCCTATAATTCCAACCCCAAGGGATTTGATCTCTGCTTCTAACCCCTAGATCCACTTTTCGAACACACGCATGCACACACACACACACACACACACACACACACACACACGCACAATGTAAGTGGAGGGGAGGTCATGCACTCATGCAGAAACACACACGATAATACTAAAAGGCACTTGAATTTCTCTAGGAGTAGAAAGTAGGATAAATCTCACAAATCGACTTGGGTAGTTGGAGATGGGAACAGGAGGTTTCAGGTGGATTGAAAGGAGAGACTGTTCAGAGAGATGGACTGGAACTTCTGGGGCATTTCAGGGGAGATGTAGAAACCTAGTGAAATAAAGACTGCCCGGAATCTATGAGGGTGACCCTAGGGAAGACTCCTGGTAATGGGAGATAAGGAGCCTGAACCAGCCATCTTCTGTAACAAGGCAAGGCTTCTAGTGGAGGAACTGGGACAGCAACACAGCCATAAATCCTTTGACCTACAATTTATCCTGCCTGCAAGATGTGCTGGGACAAAGGTGGCACAGTATGTGTGAGAGGGGCTTGACGCATCCTGGAGAGCAAGGAAACAGAGACCTAGCATAGAACCAAACATGACTGGAAAAGAAAAATCAGTGCAATAATTCCTAATGATATTCTGCTATACTTGTAAACCAGAGCCTAGCATAATTGTCATCAGAGAGGCTTCGCCCAGCAACTGATAGGAATGGATGCAGAGACCCACAGTCAAACATTAGGCAAAGGTCAGGGAATCCCGCTGAAGAATGGGAGGAAGAATTGTAGGCAGCAGAATAAGGTCCTTGTAATCAACTAATATTGACTTGTAGGAGCTCACGGAGAATGAACTGAGAATCAGGAGCACGATATAGGTCTTACCTAGGTCCTAAGCATAGGTCTTATGGTTGTGTAGTTTGATGTTCTTGTAGTACACCTAATAGTGGGAGCAGGGGCTTTGCCTGCTTAGGACTTTTCCCTCCATCTGGGTTTGCCTCAACTAGCCTTAATATGAAGGGAGGTATCTAGTCTTTTTTTTGTTTGT
The DNA here is from genome assembly GCF_030254825.1 of Meriones unguiculatus. Taxonomy (NCBI): domain Eukaryota; kingdom Metazoa; phylum Chordata; class Mammalia; order Rodentia; family Muridae; genus Meriones; species Meriones unguiculatus. The sequence goes on from NC_083363.1 coordinate 52,652,753, forward strand.
TTGGGGTTTGGTATTTTTTGTTTGTTTGTTTTGTTTTTCCAGCCAGGGATTCTCTGTGTAGCCTTGGCTTTCTTGGACTTGTTTTGTAGACCAGGAGGGCCTTGAACTCACAGTGATCTGCCTGCCTCTGCCTCCCTGAGTCCTGGGTGCCTAGTCATACTTTAACGTGCTATACCAGGTTTGATTGATGCCTTTAGAGGCCTGCCCTTTTCTGGGGGGAATTGGAGGAGGAGTGGATCTTGGGGAGAGGGAAGCAACTGGGGAGGGAATGAGAGGAGAGGGAGAGGAGGAAAAGAAAACTGAGCACATAAAAGAGAAGAATAAATAAATGAAGTTTTAAAAACGAATGAATGGTATATTCTTTGATATTCATATTAAATTTAAATCAAATATAATACTTATATTTAAATCAAATATAATTTATTTAAGCAAATAATATAATTGAAAAATATAATATTGAAATAATATTATTTCTTCATGAAGAAATAATATAATCGATTTAAGCAAAATGCTTCTCCTTTTACCTTTGAGCACAGTAAGACTAAAAGTAGAAAAAGATAAAACTAACTCAGTAACTGGTAAAGAATATTACCAACTTTTAAAATCTACTATCATCAATATTTTTTTACCAAAACCTGAAAGCTCTTCTTTCGAATAATCTTTAGAATGCTGTCAATATTTTGCTTCCTTGAGTGGGTTAGAGAGCAGGAGTAGAGAAGTAAATATTTTGAGTCACTTATCTGTTTTTCAGGCCTTGGTTCAAGTTCAACCAGAGAAGTTAAATTAATGTTATTTTTTTTTTCTTGTTGTCAGAAGAGTCACAGAGAAAAATTTATTACTTACGGCTTCTATCTAGTGAGCAGTTACTGAATTCAAAGACCAAGAACACCAGCTTTGGAAAGCTATTTATTCAGTCATGTAGGTCTCGGGAATCCAAATTGATTATGGAAGGGGAACAATGAGAGAATAAAAGGGTGGAAATTATATATTTTAGAGGAATTTACATTAGTATGTATGCAATACAATATCCCCATCATACAGAGTAATAAAAAGTGAATGTCTCCCTGCTATTCCTTTTATGCCTCCCTTGAATATTTTAAAAGGCTTGAGGGAGGTTCAAATCCCATTATACCTAAATTAGAATCCTAGTCTAGGCAAAGAGAAAGAAAGTTTAGTTTTCAAAGTCATCAAGACAGGCACAGTTCATGATAGAAAAGAAAAATCCAAAACACAAGACTCTGAATGAACTCCCTTGAACCTTTACAAACAGAGTTGCTGTCTGTCTCCCTGTATGATAGAATCATGCATTTGTGCCTTGGCAGGTTGCCAGGCTGTGCGGGCTTCTTCACTGCTGCTGAGCAGGGTGATTTATACAAGGGCATAGATCAGGGAGTAGGTGAACTACTAGAGCACCAGTTAAAAGGAAACATCATTCCATAGCAAAATATCTAACAATCTAAATATAAACTGCATACAGCTGGAACATAAAGCTATGAAATGGTTTTCTCTGAAAGAAAGAATCTATATAAATTCCTCAAGCAGAATAATTCAGTTCTTAAAAAAAAAACTTTCATGGGGTAAGTTTGCATAATGATACAGAATTTTTAGCAATACACAATATTTGTTTATGTGTAGAGTTGTGAGATGGTCACAATTTGGATTCCCATCATCACTAGTCTATGATGATGTTGTCTTCAAATGCATGTCAAGTTTTATTCATGACATTGAAGAGGATTACTCCAGAGATGTATCAGGAAAGAGTTTACTGTGTAATTAACAAGTGGGTGTTTTGTATTCTTTTTATGACTGTATGCTCTGTTGTCCCTGTAAGTTAAACAAGGAAGATCTACCTGATTGAGCTTTTAATTCACCTCTGTAAACAGGCCAACATATTCTCTTCAGTCTGCTACAACAAAAAAAAAAGCATGTGCACAATGGCTATTGATAACAAAAATATGCAGCTAATCCACGGTCAACTTCCCAACAAATTCAGTGCCCAGTGACTCATTCTAATTCACAGATGACTCAACACTTTCATGTAGTATAGGTGGCTAGTTAGCTTTCCAAAAGCTGCTTTGCAAGGGCAGCAAGCCAGTTTGGAAAGCTTCTCTCTCATGAACTAATCTTATCACAAGGCCACACCTTCCAGTGCCATCATCTCATTGGGGACTTCCTTCAATGCATGAAACTGTTGAAGATTCAGATCATTGCTGATATTCTTTTTATTCAGTTCCTTTACGCTTCTTTAAAAAGTCATGTCTTTCCATAGATACCTACTACTGAAGAACAAGTTTGAGGAACTATTTCAAGTTCTGAGATAAAAGGAAGTCGTTTTTCACTTGGGAAATAAAAACTAGAGTACCTGAGAACCAAATAGAGTTTTTCCCAACAATATCAGAATTCAATTAACATCATCCAAGTCTACTTATTATTTAGGGAAGGTTGTTGGTAAAGTAAGAGAGTGGGGTCTACAATTACACTTGAGGCAGAAATCTGAAGGCAAGCAATACAGTCCTGAGATCTGAGAATTCTTCAGACATTTTGTGTCTGAGAAATCTAAATCATTTCTTACTTAATATGCATCTATACTTTGAATTTTTTCTTGTTTTTATATCATTACATTCAAGTTTCTTGGAAGAGCCCACAGAAATACATGAAGGCAAATACCTAATGCAAGCAAAATATATTTATTTACTTATTTACTTATTTGTTTATTTATTTATTTGTTTGTTTATTTTGAACTGGCTAGTCAGCAGAGGCCTCATCTAATAATCATTGAAAACTATTGAAAAGAAGTAAAGGTGGGAGAACACAGGAGCGATAAAAAAGCCAAACATACAGTCATTAAATAGTACTGTTAACTTTTTGGGGGTGAGGTTGAGATTTTGTATTATCAGATGCAAACTTTGGTAAGCTCTTGTTTTATTTATGACAATGATCACAAGATTATGATTTAATTTATATTCCATTCCTTAGAAATAAGGATAGATTTGTTTGTTTTAAAAGTTGGCATGACACAATCCTTGTTTACTGTGTAAATAAGGATGTTCTATCCTCAAGACAGCATATTTTATGACATGAGACAGTTTTATAATTTGATGCTACCACTCAGTTTAACTTGTAGTTACCAAGAAACATTGGGTGGAAGAATTTACTTTCATGAAGGCTTTTCTTCAGAGACATGATTCTTGACTTCTTGACAAAGACAGTCTTAGATGATAAAGCTGGCCCACAGTTGGGAAAAGATATACATCTAAAAAAAAAAGAATTTTCAGTTGCAAGCTTTCTGAGATAAAGGTTCTAACTAACTGAAGGCCATGGGGTCTCACATTCCACGCTGAAGAGATTGTCAAGCTAAGGGGAACAGTAAAATCATTTACTCAGTATGCAAAATTAAGTACCACAAGAGTTAGTAAAAATTTACAGATGTAACTAGTTCAAGATAATTATCATTTTCACTTTTAATATGAAATCTGATTTTAAAGGTGTCTCATTTCCACTCTCATTCTGAAAAGGATTAAAATAAAAAGAAATGGGATTTTAAAAGCAAATAAAATACTCACAGCCTTTATAAGTTCCGAGGCCCAAGTGACCAAGGCTCTGAAGAGATTTGCATTTATTAAACCATGGGCCAGTGCTCCCAAGTAATTAAAAGGGAATTGCAATATTTAATTGTGTCTCTTAAAGAACATTAGTGGAGATTCATTCCATTACACACAAAATTGCTTCTCAAACTCTCTCTTCTTGTTGTTTTCCAATTCAAAGTACTGTTCCAGGACCTTTCATTTAGGAATTCCACAGAATTCCAGTAACACACGTACTTTCCAGGACATGTTTCTCCCTTTCCTCATTTTACTACACTCTATACATACATGTTTTCCTTTTTTCTTTCTATGTGTAATTTTATAGAAAATAATATTTCATATAATACAGTCTGATCATAATTTTCCTTCCCATATTCACCGAGATCCTTCTTACCTTCCTACCTACCCAACTCTGACTTCTTTCTCTTACTCTTTAGAAAACAAACTTTTTTGCTTTATTTTTTATTTATTACAATTTATACATTCTGTATCCCAGATGTAACCCCCTCCCCCATCCCCTTCCAATCCCACCCTCCCTCTTTCTTCTCCCCCAATGCCCCTCCCCCAGTCCATTGAGAGGCGAGGTCCTCCTCTGCTTCCATATGACCCTAGCCTATTAGGTCTCATCAGGACTGGCTGAATTGTCTTGTTCTGTAGCCTAGAAAGGTTGCCCCCCATTCAAGGGGAAGTGACCAAAGAACCAGCCACTGAGCTCATGTCAGAGACAGCCCATGTTCCCTTTAGGAGGGAACCCATTTGGAGACTGAGTTGCCATGGGCAGGGTGTGGAAGCAGATGCTGAGACTCATAGTCAAACTTGCATAGAGTGTGGGGAATGCAAGAATGAAGAGGTATAAAGACCTGGAGGGGACAGGAGCTCCACAAGGAGAGCAACAGAACCAAAAAATCTGGGCACGGGGGTCATTTCTGGGACTGATACTCCAACCAAGGACAATGCATGGATATAATCTAGAACTCCTGCACAGAGGTTGCCATGGCAGCTCAGTCTCCAAGTGGGTTCCCTAGGAAGGAAAACAGAATTTAGAAAAAAAAAGCAGAATTAAAAAAAGAAAGAAAAGTCACAAGAAACATATACCCAGAAAAAGAGAGGCAATCCATAGGAATGCAAAATCAGAAAAAAAATATATAGTATACAAGCGAAAGATCAGTAGATTTTTTTTTAAGTGTCCTAACATTGGAGCATAAGACAAAAACTCAGAAAATAAAAAGCCATTGAATTTGTTTTGTTTTGACCTTCTAGGGGTGGGCAGGGTGTATACTTTGAGTGTGACTTACACGATTAGTGAGACTAAGAATGTCCCTTGGAGGTAGCTTCTTGGTTTCATATGGACACCTCTATCCATATCTTCCTCTCAGGGCTGAAACCCTGACTACCTTGAACCCGTAAAAAGTCTTATGCATGATTTTTTTCTAGATCCCACCATTTGCCTGCAAAATTCATGATTTCCTTGTTTTTAATTGCTGAGTAGTATTCCATTGTGTAAAAGGCTTGTATATATTTCGTGTTTAGTTTTATTTCATTTTTTTTATTTTGTGAAAAGTTAATTTCTTTTTTTTTTGTTTTTTGTTTTTTATTTATTTTTATTTATTTTTGTTTCTCCCCTTAGATGATGCATTGCTTTCTTTTTTTTTTTTTTCAATGCAGTTTATTCAGGAACCTTGAACAATCCTCGGACCCTGGGGAAAGCCAGCCCACAGCTTAAATAGCCTCTGGGTAGCCAACCCAAGCGTGCCACGTGGGCAATGCAGATAGGTCCACATACATGGAAGCAAGCCAGATCCTCAGCCTTAGCCAAATGTGGAATTGTTCGTGACAGAGAGCACTCACCATCGGGAAGGTGGAAGGCGGAAACCAGCTCCATCTTTAAGGCATAGCATTCTGCAGCTCTCTACAGTTCCCCCTTTTTGTTTTAGATGCATCAGGCAAGAGTAGAGGTCTGATCTCTGATATTAGAAATAAATTGGGACTTTGTACAGATGTTCATTTAGGTGTCATCCACCCAAAGAGCATCAGACCCTTCCGATACCTTTTTCTCAGAGGTGGGACCTGGGGCATCAACCCGCATGCAATCAGACATGCTCTTCTCTGGGTCCAAAGTGGCTGACCCTGAGTGAGGTATCCCAAAAGCATAAAGACACACATGGTAAATACTCATTTAAATAGCCCTATAAGATAGGATAAACATACTAAAATATGTACAACTAAAGAAGATAAACAAGAAAAAGGTCCAGGGGTAAAATGATCAATCCTCATTTAGAAAAACAAAGGGGATGGACATTGGAAATAGGAGAAAACAAGTAACAGGACAGTAGCATACCACAGAAGGCACCTGAAAGACTCTACCTAGCAGTGTATCAAAGCAGATGCTGAGACCCATAACCAAGCCTTCGGCAGAGTGTAGGGAATCATATGAAGGAAGGAGGAATTAGTATAGCCTAGAGAGGACAGGGAGCCCCACAAAGTCCAAATATATCTGAGCACAGGGGTCTTCAATGAGACTGTTTATCCAACCAAGGACCATGCATGGATATAACCTACAACCCCTGCTCAGACATGGCCCATGGTAGCTCAGTATCCAAGTGGGTTCCCTAGTAAGGCGGACAGGAACTGTTTCTGACATGAACTCGTGAGCTTCCCCTCCCCCCTGAGGGAGGAGCAGCCTTGCTAGGCCACAGATAAGGACATTGCAACCATCCTGAAGATACCTGATAAGCTAGGGCCAGACAGAAGAAAAGGAGGACACCCCCTCTCATGGACTTGGAAAGGGGCAAGGAGGAGATGAGGGAGGGAAGGGGATGATTGGGAGGGAAAGAGGGAGTGGGCAACAGCTGGGATACAATGTATAAAATTATTTAAAAATAAAAAATATTAATAAAAAATGTACAAGCAAAACAAAAAGTCTTATGCATGCTTTAAAAACTCTGTGAGTTCATGTGTGCATTAATCCTGTTATGGCTAAAAGACACTATTCTCTCGTTTTCCTCCAATTTCTCTGTTTCTTAAAATCTTTCTTCCTCCTCTTCCACATCTAAGACTGGAGGAATGGAGTTGAAGGAGACATCCATTTAGGACTGAGTGAGCCAAAGTCACTTACTTCCTGCACATTGTTGAGTTGTGGGTCTCTGCACTAATTCCCATAGGCAGGAGTTCTGTTATACTCATAAATCACTGTTTCACTCAACCATCTCTTTTATTTATCAAAGGATTGGGTATCACTACACTTTCAAATACGCAGTATGATTACTACACTTGAAGTCAATTCTGTCTGCTTAAGCCATCTTAGGTGAGTGTCCGATAGGTATAGATTGTTATGTAGATAATATCAAAACTTCTTTTGCAGCTTCTTCTTCTTTTATTTCTGTTTGGTACAGATTATTTATACATGCTTCCAACAGCAACAAGACAATTAGTCTTTGTGTTCTATGAAATACAACTTTAAAGGTCTACAAAATCCATCATTTTTTTAATTTCATTTATCATCCTCAATCCCCTACTATTATATCTTCCCACGCCTTTCAATTCTGTTTCCTTTACCTACAACTCCTCCTTCTACCTCCTTTTATTATAAATACTGTTTTGATTAATATTATTTCATGTATACATTCATATAAACAAATAAAAACCACGTGTAGATTCCGTTTACACTGCTCGTATGTACCTGTTTAAGACATACAATTTGGTATTGGAAAACCAACTAAGGGGCTCATCCTTGGAAAAAAAAAATGATTGATTCTCCCACTCTCACAATCCATTAACTGAGTGTAGCTGCCTTTTTAATAGGACTGGCAATTTATAAGGTCTCTCCAACCACACTGGCATGTCAGTTAGTGCTTTTGTTGTGCAGGTCTTCTTTTGTTGTTTGCCTGTTGAGATTTCCTGGTTGCAACTTCACCATCCTATACAGAAAACATAGCTTTTCAGAAGGCATCTTAAAATCTTTCAGCTCCCTTTTCTGAGATTTTTTTATGAGCCTTTATGTGTGTGGTTTATATTATAGGTGTGTTAATTGGAGTGGGAAGGTTTTTTCTCTGTATTTCTGTAATGATCTTCATATGCTTCGAAAGAATGTTCTTTGTTGAGGAGTAAGACCTACACTTACCTGTGCATATAATAAGCATTTAGAATACAGTTAGCAATTTTATTGGTTTAAAAAATTCAGTAGTAGGTTCTCCTCTAAGGCCTATGGCTTCACAGTCATAGGGTATGTGGCTACATTCACATTAGGAGACATTAATTTCCTCTTGTTGACTGGGCCTTAAGTCCAACTAATAAACTGTTGGTTTTCCAGAAGATACAAATGCTCTCCATTCTAATCAGTGCTGTGTTTCACACACATAGCTGAGGAGAAATATTGCTTTTCTTACTTGCACCTTGTATGGTACCTTTCAGTATTTAAGAGCTGGTCCTTCTGAAGATGCTTCTAGGAGAGTTCCTTCAAGTCATGTGTCCAACCTGTGTGGTTTCTTCAGCAGTAGGGACATACTTTATAAAGTGCATCCTAAAAGATGAGTACATTTTCCATTTTGACATTTGTGCTAATTTACTTCAAGGCAAGAATATGTTATTGTTGTTTTGCTAACACTATATAGTATAATACACAGAGAACAGGAAAGATAGATACGGAATAAAACTGAAGATTTTAGCTAATACTATTATAATTGTTTTAGTTAGTCATTCATTCAACCACCCATTTATAAAATAATTTTATAAGACTGTATTTGAAATCAATTGCCAGCTTCAGTGACTAATGTAAGTTAAATATAAGAAGATCACCACACATAGAAAAGTTTTAAGCTGCTGTAAAATGATTAATGTGATCGATTTGTAGAGAAGTATAGAAGAGGGAAAAGAAGCATATAAGATAATGAACACAAACAACAAATTAAGTAATCTCCTTACGAAGAATTAACTGAAGGCCACAAGATAGTCAAATAATAATGATTCTACACCGGAAGTGATGATCAGTAATAAATGGAATCTTCTGTCTCCTTACTCACATCTGCAACATGTTCTGCCACTGTATCTTTTTAGACACAAGTGTTCATTCACACTCTGAGAACAAATGATGAAGCGTATTTAGTTATAAAGGTAGTCTTAGATTAGCACTGTGTTCCTTTAAGATATTATAAGCCTTATCTTACGAAATTTACATATGAATATAAATTATAAACAAATGGATAAATCCCTTCATAGTGAAATAATATTTTATAGGAAATTTTCCTTATATTCATAACACAGGAGGTAGTTGTAGAATATAATAAACAAACAGTAGAAAGATGATAGTATCTAAGTGACCTTTTGAAATACATACTAAGAGGGTGCTCATCACAGAAACCTTGAAAATGGATGGTAGTGCCAACCTATGTCATCAGCAATTCTATGAAGGAACACTAATGAACAGCACTTCTGCATGAAAGCATGGCTAGCTGGGATTATGCCACCAGAATATAAGCAGAGGTCCAATCATTTGGCATAGTAAGAAATCATAAGAATTTTAAAACTGAATATATAGGTACTAATTAAAGACATTAACTTCTTAAAGGGTAAGAACACAGTAAATTTTCCATGGCCTTCTATACTTTGTGAAGCAGAAGATAGTAAATGAAGGAACAGGGAATGTCTTGGACTTCTTAAATATCAATGATAAGGTGGATACTTAAGATTAAAAAAATCAAGGTTCTGTGGTGGTTTTATGCATGTTCTCATTGAATGACATTATGCGCCCCTTCCTATAGATACTACTAAATGTTGATGCATTTTTTTTCTGTCTACAATTGATCTTTGGAAAGGTAAAATGAAACAAACCCCAAAAAAATAATACTAATTAGAGGATCATCCTGAGTGAGCTAGCCCAGAAGCAGAAAGACACACACGGTATATACTCACTCATATAGACATATAATATAGGATAAACCTACTGAAATCTGTACACCAAAAGAAACTAATCAAGAGGGAGGACTCTGGGTAAAATTCTCAATCCCCACTCCAAAAGGCAAAGAGGATAGACACCAGAAGAAGAAGAATACAGGAAACAAGTTAGGAGCCTGCCACAGAGGGCTTCTGAAAGGCTCTGCCCTGCAGACTATCAAAGCAGATGCTGAGACTTATGGCCAAACTTTGGCAGAGTACAGGGAATCATATGAAAGAAGGGGAGTTTGATGTGGAAAGGATAGGAGCTCCACAAGGACCAAACGTATCTGGGCACAGGGTCTTTTCTGAGATGGACACTCAACCAAAGTCCATGAGAGGATAAAACCTAGAACCTCTGCTCAGATGTGACCCGTGATAGCTCAGTAATCAATTGGTTTCCCATAGTAAGGGGAACAAGGACTATTTCTAACAGGAACTCAATGACTGGCTCTTTGACCTCCCCACCTCCCAAGGGAGGAGCAGTCCTGTTAGGCCACAGAGGAGGACTTTGCAGCCAGTCCTGAAAATACCTGACAAAAAGGGAGTCATATGAAAGGGGAGGAGGTCCTCCCCTATTAGTGGACTTGGAAAGGGGTAGGGAGGAGATGAGGGAGGGAGGGTGGGATTGGGGAGGGAATGAGGGATACAGCTGGGATACAGAATTAACAAAATGTAACTAATGAGAAAAATAAAATTATAGAAGAAAAAAATAGTAAGAGCTGGAGAGGACAAGAGGTCTACAAGGAGAGCAAAAGAACCAAAAAGTTTGAGCACAGGGGTCTTTCCTGAGACTCATACTCCAACCAAGTACCATGCATGGAGATAACCTAGAATCCTTGCACAGATGTAGCCCATGGCAGTTAAGTGTCCAAATGGGTTCCATAGTAATGGGAACAGTGACTGTCTCTGACAGACTAGTTTTTAAAGAAATGCCCTACCAGGCCACAGAGGAGGACTTTGCAACCAGTCCTGAAGATACCTGATAAACCAGGGACAGATGAAAGGGGAGGAGGTCCTCCCCAATCTGTGGTCTTGGAAAGGGGCAAGGAGAAAATGAGGGAGGGAGGGTGGGATTAGGAGGGAATGAGGGAGGGGACATAGCTGGGATACAAAGTTGATAAACTGTAACTAATATTAAAAAAATAAAAATTAAAAAAAAAGATTTTATAATCTCCAAGAGCAGATATCTACGTTGTGGGGAGAGGATTAATTTCACAGATGCATATTATTGGTATGAACAGTTTGTTGGGGGTTGGTCTGATGCTTATATTTTGATGCTAATTTTTGCCCCCCATGATTTGCTTACTGCCTGGATAAACCGATCCTTGTTGTGTAAACCTGCCTAAGATATACCTGCTTAGTTGATTAAAGCCCTAAAACCTGGGCAGGGCAGAATGGGGTAGGCATGGCTAAGGTTCCAGGACTTTGAAAACAGGAGAATCACAGTTAACAGAGAGACAGACCTAAAGAGAGGAGGAAGGAGGATGGCATGATGGGTTACCATGGAGAAGAAACCATGTGAACCAGGAGGAAGGACTCCAACAATGGCGTGGAAAGACCCAAATGAAGAAAACAAGCATAGCAAGAGAAGAGACAGTCTCTGACATGAACTCTGTTGCCTGATCCTTGCTCACTTCTCCATGGAGGGCCACCTAGCCAGTCCACAAAAGATGAGGAGGGATCCAGGCAGTCCTAATGGACCTGATAGGCTAGGATCAGACAGTAGGGGAGAAAGACTTCCCTTATCAGTGGACTAGGAAAAAGGGATAGGAGAAAAATAGAAAGGTAGAGTAGGACAGGAAGAAGATGAGGGAGGCGGCTTTAACTGTGATACAAAGTGAATCAAAAATACAGGCAAATGCTTATAAGATAATGGATAGAAGATAACCCAGATGAAGATAATTAAGGAAGATGACATTGTAAGGGGGTTGGGAGATGAATGGTGAGGTTATTGAAATAGCATAGATGGAATTATCTCCCCGGCCTGAGATATTTTAAGGCAATTATAAAAGCTAACAGGTGTCTGTGTCTTACCGACTGTGATAGCAGGCTAAATAATACCACCGCAATAATCATAGGACAAATAATAAATTACATTATTTAGCCCAACAGAGCCCTTTTTATTTGCAGCAACAGTCAAATAAAAGATTCCACTGATTCAGTCTGCTAGGACTGTTTAAAAACAGTGTGTTCTGAAAGTATTAACCACAGGTCCCTCTTCCCAGAAGAGTGTAACCCAAGCTCCTTTCCCTACACAGACCTCCTAGCTACTCACATAAGCGAAACCTCAACCTCATCATCTTTTCTGAGTTTCTGAGCTATTGCTGATGTATCTCTTTTAGAGCATGGGCCCACCTGATCTTAATTCTCTATTTGTGTGCCTATTATTTGCTCATTCCCTGTTACTCCACACAAGTCAATCCCCACATCACAATGTTTGCTGCAATAAGGGACAACTGAAAACATAAGTAATGATATACTCAGACTAGAAACGCAAGTGTGTATTCATTGCCATATTGAATATAAAGGACTTTTATTTGTAATTGATGTTTATGTAAAAAAAAAAACTATTAAAGAGGTAAGGGTGTCAATGGATCTCAGAAACTAATGAAACAGCTCGTTAATAAATTGGCACTGAATTTAAGAAGAGAAATAAGCTAGGCATGGTGTTGCACGCATTTAATTTCAGCATTCAAGACCTACCTGCCTGAGAATACATGTGAGTTGAAGACCAGTTTGGTCTACATTGTAAATTCCAGTACATCCAGAGCTACATATTGAGACCTTGTATCAAAGAAAAGCAGAAGTAAGAAGAGGAGGAGGGAGAAGTAGAAGGGAAGGGAAAGAAGAAGCAAAGAAGAAAGGAAGGAAAGAAGGAAGAAAGGAAGGAAGGAAGGAAGGAAGGAAGGAAGGAAGGAAGGAAGGAAGGAAGGAAGGAAAAACAAAAAACACATTGGGAAACACATTAGAAGGATATGATGAGAATAGGCAGGAATTAATTTCAAGGCTAGATCAATCAATTGCATCAAATGAGACAGACTATGTTGAAAAGACAGCCTTGACATCAATTAACACAGTTTAAAGGATTTTTACAGCACAAGATGAACCTTAAAGGTGAAAAAATTTAAAAATATTTTAAGAAATTATTGGAGAGTTAAGTAGCATGCTATGCTGAATGGAAATATTAGAAGAGGTGAGACCATCAGAATATTCTCCTTAGATCAAAGATCCTTGAATTTGTTTAATGTTAGCATATATAGAGAGCCAAAAGGCCTACTTTTTTTTCTATTGTATGATTTTATGGGTATAAAAATACATTTTAATAAGATATTAGATAGGCACTTAAATTAAAATGTTATAATGTGTATAGGAAGAAACAAACTTATTTATTTTACATAAATTATAAAAATGCATTGGGGACAACAGAAACTGCAAAACATCAATAATTCATTTTAGAAAGTAGATTTTTACAAAAAACAAATGGTAAACAAACCTATTAAAATGTTTCAAAAAATTTCAACGTTGTTTAAATTACCTGCAAATACAAATTTTTGCTTTTATTTTGTTTTTCCTTGCTTTTTCAAGAGACTTTTTTTTTTTTCTGTGTATCCCTGACTGTCCTGGAACTCACTCTGCAGACAAGGATAGCCCAAAAGGCCTACTTTTAAAGATATTAAAGAACAGCAATGGCTGGTTCTTTGACCTTCCCCCACCCACCGAGGGAGGAGCAGCCTTGATAGGTCACAGAGGAGGACATTGCAGCCAGTCCTGAAGATACCTGATAAGCTGGGCTCATATGGAAGGGGAGGAGGACCTCCCCTATCAGTGCACTTGGAAAGGGGCAGGGAGGAGATGAGGGAGGGAGGGTGGCATTGGGAGGGAATGAGGGAGAAGGATACAGCTGGGATACAAAGTTAATAAACTGTAACTATATTAAAAAAATTTAAAAAATAGAACAGCTCCCTGAGAGAATACAGTGTCTCAGATCAGATAGCAAAAAGAAAGAGGCTTTTGTAAACAGAACAGGGAAACATTGAGTAAATTAAACTTTGAATATTGTTAGTAATATTCAGTATAATAATGATTTGACAATAATTCTAATATATATATATACAATTAATATGCAGGCTTATTAATGAAATTCTTTTTAAAATGTACTATAATATGCTTTTAGAAAAATGACAGTTTTGGAACACACAAACAAAAAAAAAACAGAAAAAAGAAAAAAAAAAACGATGACAGTACTGTTAGTAACTGAAGCTTTTTCTTGAGTCTAAATTTCTGGAATACAAAACACATGCTAAAGGAGGAAGAGACTAGCAAAGCTGAATTTGATTTTGACTCCATTAGTTTGAAATTCAATTTTTGCAAATCCCTTATGCAAAGCACTTATGGTGATTTAATTATGCATTGCTCTTGTGTTTCTCTTGCACTTATATTTTTTTCACAGCTTATTCCTGCTTTTCCTTCAAATGATTATTTCACTATCTTATTTAAAGCATCTATGTGATGATAAGATTTTCTGGTATTTTTTGGTGGTGGTGGTGTTCAACTCTATTAGTAGCAACTTTATTCCTTTTAAAAATTATTATTATTATTATTTATTAAAATTTATTTACGTTGTATCCCAGCTGTAGGACCCTCCCTCATCTCCTTCTGGTCCCACCCCCTTCCTCTTATCTCCTATGCCCCTCCCCTACTTCACTGATGGGGGAGGACTTCCTCCACTTCTATCTGACCCTACCCTATCAGGTCTCATCAACACTGCTGGGATCCTCTTTCTCTGTAGCCTAGTAAGGCCACCTCGCCAGGGAGAGGTGATCAAAGAGCAGGCAACTGAGATCATGCCAGAAAATACTCCTACTCCCCTTACTAGGAAATCCTTATGGAGACTGAGCTACCCATGGGCTACATCTGAGCAGGGGGTCTAGGACCTCTCCATGCATGATCCTTGGTAGGAGTATCAGTCTCTGCAGGCCCCCTGGGCTCAGAAATTTTGGCTCTGCTGGTCTCCTTGTGGAGTTCCTGTCCCCTCCAGGTTTTTCTATCTCCCCCTTCTTACATAAGGTTTCTGGCACTCTGCCTAAAAAGTTTGGCTGAGTCAGTATCTCCTTTGATACTCTTGTGTATAGAGTCTTTCAGAGGTCCTCTGTGGAAGGCTCCTGTCATGTTCCTTGTCTTCTCCTACTTCCAATGTCTATCCTGTTTGCCCTTCTGAATGAGGATTAAGCATTTTTCCTAGAGTCCTTGTATTTGGCTTCTTTAGGACTATAGAGTTTAGTATGTTTCTCCTGTATTATATGGCTAATATACTCATATGAGTATATACATTTGTGTCTTTCAGCTTCTGGGCTACCTTACTCAGGATGATCTTCTAGTTCCATCCATTTGCCTGCAAATTTCATGATGTCCTTGTTTTTAATAGATGAATAGTAGTCCATTTTGTATACCACAATTTCTGTATCCATTCCTTGGTTGAGGAACATCTAGGTTGTCTCCAAATTCTGGTTATTATGAATAAAGGTACTGTAAACACAACTGAGCAAATGTCCTTGTTGTCTGGTTGAGCATCTTTTGGATATATGCCCAAGAGTGATATCACTGGATCATTAGGAAGCGCTATTCCTAATTTTCTAAGAAAGCTCAGATTGATTTCCAAAGTGGTTGTACAAGTTTACATTCCCACCAGCAATAGAGAAGGGTTCTGCTTTCTCCACATCCTCTCTAGCATGTGTTGTCACTTAAGTTTTGCTAGAATTTTTGAAGAGATAAAACATGAAGTTGACTGGATACAATTAATGTACATGTTTATTTATGTACAAGGCGAGTAAGAAAAGGTCTTAAATGTGCCATAATATACTACAAAAAATATAGATTTTGGAACATAGAGGAAAAACCTAAACCAGTGATGACAACATTAGTAATGAAAAAAAATATTTCTTTAATGTGAGGAAGAACTTGGCACAGGAAAAACATAGACAAAATATTTTATGAAAAAAATTATGATAAACATAATGAAATCTATACACCTAAAAAAGATAATCAATTGAGCAGATATGGGGTAAGATGATCAATCCTCGTTTAGAAAGACAAATGGGATGTGCATTGAACGTATGACAGGAGTCTACTGAGCGCATCTGAAAGACTCTAACTAGCAGTGTTTTCAAAGCAAAGACTCATGACCAAACCTTTGGCAGAGTACAGGGAATCATAAGAAAGAAGGGGAGTTAGTCTGATGGGGAAAGGATAGGAGCTCCACAAGGACCAAATATATCTGGAAACAGGGTCTTTTCCGAGACTGACATTCAATCAAGGACCATGTATGGATATAACCTAGAACCTCCACTCAGATGTAGCCTGTGGTAGCTCAGTAACCAATTGGTTTCCCAAAGTGAGGGGAACAAGGACTATTTCTAACAGGAACTCAATGACTGGCTCTTTGGTCTCCCCACCCCCGAAGGGAGGAGCAGTCCTGTTAGGCCACAGAGGAGGGCTTTGCAGCCAGTCCTGAAGATACCTGATAAAACAGGATCAGATGAATGGGGGGGAGGTCCCCCCATCAGTGGACTTGGAAAGGGGCACGGTGGAGATGAAGGAGGGAGGGAGGGACTGGGAGGGAATGAGGGATCGGGACACGGCTGGGATACAGAGTTAATAAAATGTAACTGATAAAAAAATAATAAAATAAAAAAAGGAAAAAAAAAAGAAAAAAATTAAAAAGATAATAAAAACATCATGCTGTTAGTGTTACTTTAAAAATGTGTGTATCTGTTGTAGTTGCCCTTTTATCTGGGATAACACCCAAATAATTAAGGTTGGATTATTATAATTGTTTAATATACTTTATGGCACTACTGAGCAATAGTACTCTATTCTTAACCATCCAAGCTAAACTGACTCCCTCTTTTCCAAAACCATAAGTTACTTGCACTTAAAACAAGAATCTTTCTCTGTTCAGCTGTTCTCTCTCATGTCTCCTGAACCTGTATCCACAGCCGAATCCCCGACTTCCTTTCCCTATTTTCTCCTCCCCTGGCTGGCATGAAGTCCAGCCCTAGTCTCTCCCTTGCTCACCCACCGGCTGTCAAACTTCTTTGTTGACATATTAGGGAACAATTGGGGATCAGTTGTTAGAGGAGAGATTATGAGAACAAGGTATACAAAATCACTGTTAAAAGAAGTAATTTTAAAACTTGGTGGGCTAAAATAACAGGGTCTTTCTCCATGCTTATGAGACACGGTCAGTTCAGGTTTATTTTTTTTTAAATAAATGTATTTATTTATTTATTTATTATACATCCTGACCAAAGCCTTCTCCTGCCTCTCCTCCCAGTTTCATCTTCCCATCCCTTCCCCCTTTCCACCCTCCCCTTCTCCTCAGAAGGAGCCCCCTCCCCTTATGAATCCACCCAGGTGCTATCAAGTCATATCAGGACTTAGTACATCCTCTTCTGTTGAAGACCAGCTAGGGGAAAGTGATCTGAAAGCAGGCAACCGAGTCCATGTCAGATATGACCCATGCTCCCCTTGTTGCTAGAGGACCCCCATGCGGACCAACCTGCCCATCAGTTACATATGTATCCTGGACCTAGGTCTAGTCCAGCCATACTCTTTGTTTGCTGTGTCAGTCTCTATAAGCCCCTATGGGCCTAGGTTATTAATGATACTCTGCTATGTTTGCAGACAGGAGCTTAGCATGACTGCCGTCTGAGAGGCTCCAACTAGCTGCAAACAAAACATGCTGAGAACAACAGGCAAACATTTGGCAGACCTATGGAGTCTTGTGGAGGAGTGTGGGAAAGGATAGAGCATTGCGAGGGGTGAAGAACCCCTCAAGATCAACAGTTCAGGTTTACCTTAGTAGTACAGTTTATCATTGTCCTCATTTGGGCCTGGCTAGTGGAGCCATATGAATGTCCTAGTATTAAAGATAGGGATAATGGAATTCTCAGTACCAGCACATAAGTTTTTCCTCTCCTCAAAGGGACGTAAGTGTTTTCAGTCAAATTCATCAACTAAAAGTATTTGATTTGACGTCACTCTCTAGAAATAGAAGGAAGCCAGCTGTGTATACATACATACATATGTATTTCTTATCCTTTACTAAAAACCAGACATATTTTACGTTTTAGAAAACTTATACATTAGACTAAGATTCAGGAAAATTACAATGATGAAAATGTAAACACAGATAACTGGGTATCTTCTTTGTGCCATCACGGTACAGAGAATGTACGTGCTTGGCTTCCTCTATATGAATATAATTCCTTCTCACTTGATAGAGCACCACTTACTATTTCCACCATCTAAGAGTGAAGTATGTAGCCAGTTCATCAACTAAGGTTGTGGTATTTAGCCAGTTCGTCAACTAAGGTTGTAAGCACTCAGTCTGTTGGATCATTCCCTTCTTTCTCTTTCTCTTGGTATTCCTTATCTTCTTCTCAGGCCTATAGTGCGATTGAACTTCCTGGGTCCCTCCGGTTTCTAGAGAGTGACATCAACACTTTTAGTTGATGAATTTGACTGAAAATGTTTATGTCCCTTTGAGGGAACTAAAAACTTATGTGCTAGTATTGAGAGTTCCATTATCTATAGCTTTAATGATCAGGAAAATCATATGGCTCTACCAGCCAGAGCCAAATGAGAACATTGTTATGACCTTGCCTCATAAGTGAGAAGAAAGTTAGTAAAGTCTTCTGTATTTCAACATTACTTATTTGTACAGCATGATTTTGTCTACCTTAAACAGATCATTAATATTAATCCTTTCAAAATATTATACACTGATCAATTGTTCTTGCAACCTTTACAAGTGGCATCAAATTAAAAAGATTACATTATCATGCGACTTAATGAGAATGGAGATGTGAAATTTTCCCTTATTAGTGATGTTATACTTCATCAGACTACAGATTTTCTCTGTTGCAACTATACATAATTGCTATAAAATCTTTTGTGCCTTACCAACGTGTTGAGAAGATCACTTGCTTAACCGCATTAGGTGGTTTTATCATGTCTTGGTAAATTGTTTCTTTAAAAAATGAAAAATTTTGCTTTTATGAATAAAAGTATTTTGGGTGGTCCCATTTTTATTAAAAGATGTGCAAGCTTATATTATTTCTGGAATGGAATCACAGAACTAGGAATAATCATATGTTTTAAATGGAAACAATCTATATTCGTGGCAGAAGATATCCACAGCAGTTATTTACAAATTAGGATGCATGTAGAGCTGATTGGTCCAAAATCACAGTTTCTTGAATGAAAATCAAATCCAGTTATTTTTAAACAAGAGAACATAAGACAAATATTCAGCTATTTTAATATGCATTTTCATTTGCAAAATAATACTGAAAATACATACTTCATATTTCTGGCAAATATGGTAAATACTAATAAAGAAAATATAAAAATACATAAAATATGAGTATATAAATCAATAATATAGACCATAATAGAAACAGTATAGTTAATACTGTACCACAAATTATATTTGTCTATCATCTGTCTATCATTCTATTAATCTATCATCTATATTTTTAACTATCTATGAAGTATCACATGAAGGAAATATAAAATGAAAAACTATGAAATATTCTATTCAGGTCAGAAATTAGTAAGAGAAGTTAGGAAATACTAATGCTAGTTCAAGGATCATTTACAGAGATATATCCATAGATAGCTTACTAAAGACATTGAAAATAAATTTTCTGGCATGGACACAAACCAAGTCACTCTCATAAATGACAATAAATGGCATTCTTTGAGTCACATCTTTCCATGAAAGATAAATTATCTCCATCTTTATGGGCAAAGATCATACAGCCAATTAAGTTTTGTGTTTTCAATCAGGAATCATAATAGATGCAAATAACTTTTGTTCATGGTAGCTTATTGCTGTGCAGGAAAAGCGACAATCAATGTTCTGATCCAAGCATTTTATCCTGAATATAGCCATCTTCCAGATAATTGCGTGTTTGTCTATGAGCCAGAGGGCTTCCTGAAACTTCCTTCATGCAGTGGAGACATTCTGAGGAATTAACACTCCACCTGTCCTCCTCAGCTTCCTAACCACAACAATTCTTTAGGTGCGGTCATTCTTCAGTGAGTTTGTTTTTAAGTGTCTTATCAGGAGAGTTATCCCTAATATCCTGGATTGGTGTTTATCTAAGTAAAGCAAACTTCATTTTCTGCAGTCTCTGCTTTTTACAGTCTCATTCAACTTCAGGCATTATGTATATTTTTCCAAAACCTAAACTACTATCCTAACTCTAGGTTTTGTTCTGCTTCTAAGGAGCTCCATGTAAGCCATCCAAATGTTGGAAGATTCTTAGAATCTAGCATGTCTTGCATCAAACCATTGGGAGTAACTGACCGAACATATCAGGTGACTCGCTAAAAGTCTAATGCCTTCAGATAATTGCCAAGTATTGCCTAGTTAATATAAAATGAACAAATAGCTGTATTTTCTCTCTGCTTCCCCCCAATAAAATAGATCTTATGCTCTAATACATGTTTTTAAATCTAAGATAACATCCATTACTTTCCTAACTATTGTGTTCAAACTTATACTACAACAGCTACTTCATTTCTACATATAGCCTGATCATACTGTTCTCAACAGATTATATCATACATCTATTTTCCGTACTTTTTTATTCAGAAGAGCTATCTTTCATGATGATAAAATTTATTTGTATGCTATATATTTGTAAAGACTATCAAAGAGCAGCATAGTCTCTTAAAGGGGATTTTAATATACTGCTTTATGGGCTAAGCTCTCTTAGCAAAGCCTACACATGCTTTGGGGTATGACTTACCCTCTTCTTTCTCCTTGTCATTTCTGCTTTGAGGATTTAATAAATAACACTTTGGTAATAATCACCCACTCCCCCAACTTCTCCCTCAATTTCTCCCAAATTTATATGCCCACATTCCATATACACTCAACTTTGTGTCTTCTTAAAAATATATGTAGTGAAGTTAGTGCTGACTACATACTCTTAGGTATGCAGTCATCCACTGAAGCATGGTCAAACTACCAAGGGCATGATTTTTAATCAACTATCTCTTTCTCAGCAGATGTAATTTGCCAGTAGCTCCTGAGCTGGAGATTTGACCTCATTACAATGCCTCCTATTCTATACTGGCTGAGATGTTGTCTAGCTTGAGCTTTTATACCTCTTCTACATGTACCTCTTGTACATGCTGTCAGAAGTCATTGCAGAACAGTGAAGAAAGAGTGGGAGACAGTGGATGACTACAGGAAGCAGTATCTTCAAGACACTACAGCACAGCTATACAAATGAACTCACAGGGGTTATAGCAGCATTTGCAGGACCTGTGCAAAGCCAAGACAGACACAATGCCCCAATAGAGGGAGGGAGATAGACACAAACTCCCACCCCTCACTGAGAAGCCATTGGCCCTTCTTAGAAGTGCCAATTTGATAAGTTCTTGGAAAGGGAAGATTAGTACAGCTCTCAAATCTCACCATAACAGTTAATGTCAGAGACAGCACCTGAGCACGTTACTAGGGAAACCACTTTGAAACTGAGCAGCTTATGGGATTGCTTTGAACAGGGCCTTGATGAGACCTGATAAGCTAGGGTCAGATAGAAGTGGAGGAGGTCCTCCTCTACCAGGGGTCTAGGGAAAGGGCATAAGGGGAAAGGAGGGAGGGTGGGTGGGAATGGGAATAAAGGAGGGAGGGGGCTTCAGCAGAGATACAAAGTAAATGAATTTTAATAAATAAATAAAACTAATTTTTCAAAATCTCATCATAAAAGCTCTGTTTATAGACAGTAGCTAACATAGAAATCTACAAATGGTCAAGATAAGAGACTTGAAAGTTTTTAGCCTTTAAAGGGACAACTATAATGTATCCCCTACTCCCCAGGCTCAGGGATCACTACAGAAGTACTGGAAAGATTCTAAGAGCCAGATGAACAGGCTGACTGCAGCAAAATAGTGTTTCTGGTAGCAACAGGGCCATTTCACAAATATATCTACTTTTAATGAAGTAGGAGCTATGGAATAAAGAATTACAAGAAACCAATTTATTTGAGCAAATAATAATTTCAATTGTAAGTTGTCAAGCTATTTTTTCAACGCATAGAGTGGAGACGGTGAACTTGTATTCATAAGAACACCATACAAAGATTGTTTCTTTTCAAGGTGGTCCCTTACTATTTCTTACTATTAATATTTTAATGCTGCCTTATTTATATATTACCTTATTAAATAAATAAAATTCATGAAAAACAAAGTAAAGTTTATTTCTAACTGCGTGAGTCTTGACCATATGGAAATAGACTCAGAAGATAATTGTTTTACTCACCATTCATCGACACCATGCTGTCTTATACCTTTAATTCAATATGAAAAAGCAAATATGTATGTTCTGAATGATTAGTTATATGATGACTTTGCATTAATTTAAACTGTGTTTGATGAAGTTTTTTCGACTATTATACATTTCAACAACTATTTATTGTTCTTTATGGCACTATTATAAATATTAGTATGATGTTGTGAATGTGTAATATATATAATAATGTCATAAAGGGAATGTACACTAAAATTAATAGTTGTTATGTATTTACATAAAAATATTTAAAATGTGATTACATATTTTAATGTATTCATTTCAAAATGTATTATAAATTATATTATGATAATTTCATTAACATCTAAAATGTTATATCTTGATAATAGTCAAACAAACATGTATTAAACATTTAAATGAAATATGGATAATAAATTTGGCTATTTTCTGGAACCCAAGATTGATATCATGATTATATTATTAGGCTTTAAGCAGAAGCAGTTTCGAATGCACATTTGAAAGTATGAAACCTACTTATTTTATCAAAATAAAAATATGATACTAAAATCAATCACCTACATTGATGTGGTTCAGCAAGGTCATCTCTCCTAGGTATTAATGTAACAGAAAGACATCTAGTGCAAAAAAATGCTGGCAGTTCCAAGATGCTTGAGTTTTACAGCTGTCCTTGCTCACTGTTCCTGGAGCAAAGATGGGTGTGAAGAGAACTGCAGGTGAGAATTGATTAAATGAATGATGGATCGATTTTTTCCCATTTTTAATTTAGAAGGTAAAACTTTCCATCACAGTTTAAGTTAAAAATTATGGCTGTGATAATAGAGGTCTGAGTCCGTTGCAAGTTAAAGAGGGAAAAGTTGCTGCTCAAATGTCAAGATATCTTGTGGCCCAAGATGATTAAAACTAAACTGTTTGCTATATGAATCCCAAGGTGCAGCTATATCTCAGCTTTGGTGACATTTAGCTAGTGACTTTTCATAGCTTGTTAATAATGTAGAGCTGTTCCTATATAAATTTACACTGACAGAATGGCCATTTGAAGTGTAGCTGTTAATGAGATTTATTCTTGTCAGATAAGCCAGATTTGAAAAGTATTCCTAAAAATCAAGATTGGTGACAAAAGAAAGCATGTATTTAACAGACAGTAGCATCATCACAAATTTTCAGTGTTTTTTTTTTCCTACTGTTTCTTTTATATTTTGAGATTAAAATTAAATCATTTTGCTTTCCCTTTTCCCCTCTGATATATTGAATATACCCATCCTTCCTTTCTCTAAAATGTATAGCCTTTTTATTAACTGTTTTTACAAACCTATATCTATATGTGCTTGCATATATATTCATAAATACATAGATAAGATTTCCAAGATTCATGAGGTCACTAGCCCTTGGTAGCTAGCTAGGTTTTCAGTACCTGACATGATTCCTCTTGTTGAGCAAGTCTCAAGCTTAGTTAGAGAACTGTTGGTGATTACCAATATATGCATGGAACTGCTCACTTTTAGGCTTTTCATACCATCTTGGTTGTTGGTATAGTTCCTATACATCATTGCTGGGTAGGAATATTGGTTGCTTTCTCCTTTTCAAGCTTGCCTGGAGCCTTCTGTGCCATGAAATCTGGTCCTTATGGAGGGAACATTTATGTCTTTTCAACCTGAGAAGTTTTGGCCCTCTCCCTGACAAGCATGGTATCATAAGCAATAGACACTTTTTACTAAGAAGAGGAGCAACAAAGGGCATCAGCAAATTGTCTAGAATATTTGACAGTTGTTTTAAATATGCACTGAAACTGTTTCTGCTTACCTACAATCAGACCCAACAACACAAAGACTTTGCATGCCTGGTGTTGGGTTATGGTTGTTGCTGCTGTAACTTTGACTTTGGTTCTTAAATTGGTTTTTGAACACTGTCAGTACAGATGAAAAATTTTTATTTAAACTCTATTATTTTTATACACAGACATGCCTGTGTTAGAGGATTTTTAGAAAAATAGTTAATAGTATAATAACTGATAAATTTTCAGAGATAATTCCTATTATTTGACCATCATTTCTCCTTTTGGATCTATTTCTCTCCTCCCTCCATAACTATAGCACTACGTTTTACAGGGTGAAATAGTAATAAAAATGGCATCCAGTTAAAAAACATAATTTAATAAAATGTAAAATTTTATTTTATGATGAATAACATTTTAAAAGGAAAGAAAGAAACAAGACTCTGGGAACTACTAAAATGAAGCCAGTATTACTCTAATACCAAAACCAGATAAAGACACAACAACAAAAAAAGGAAAACTACATGTCAATATCCCGTATGAGTATAGACTAAAAATAATGTTCAATTAAAGACTGACACATAGAATATAGAATATGTAAAAAAGATATTCTACTATTACTACAATACCTTAATTCTGTAAATGTAGAATTGTTTAGAATTTCCAAGTCATTAAATGTAATGAACATTATTAACATAATTAATGCAAAAATTAGACATCAATAATCTAGATATCTAACCTAAATAGTTAGATAATCTCAATAGACAAATTTGACAAAATTTGATGTATCTTCATGATAAAAGTTCTAGAGAATGTAATGCTAGATGGTACATACCTCAAAACAATAAAATCTGTGTATGAGGAACCAACAACCAACAAAACCCTCAAGAGAGACATCTTGAAGCAATCCCACTGAAGTCAGAAAGGAGACAGGAATGTCTGTTATCTCTACTCCTTCCCACGACTGCACTTGAAATACTAAATAGAAAATAAGGCAAGAGAAGAAAATTAAAAGGAAACAAATGAGGAATGAAGAGATCAAATTATTTCTACTTTTAGTGTTTCATGTACCAACAATAAACACACAGAAAAAGAGAATTAATAACCTCTAATATAAAATTCTTAAACTTCTGAAAAAAAACTGGTAAAAGCAATAGAAAATGGAAAAACATCCAATGATCATGGGTTCATAGAATTAAAACTGTGGAAGAATTATATTTTGACAAAAGCTATTTACCAATTCAATTCAATCCCAGTCAAAATCATCATATCATTATTAGCAGAAATAAATCGGAAATCTAATATTTATATGAACCCACAAGACCCCAAAATAACTTAAAATCATCCTGAGCAAAAAAATACCAATGCTAAAGTAATTACCATTTCAGATTTTAAGATATGTCACAGACCCATAGTAAGAAAAAGCTTATAGTACTGGTACAAATAACAGACATGGAACCAATGGAACAAAACCAAAAGATCAAATATGTGCATACTTAATTTCAGTCATTTAATATTTACAAAGATGCCAGAAATATAAACTGGAGATTAGAAAGCATCTTCAACAATAGCTTGGAAGGAATAGAGCTGGGCCATATTGTACATTCGCTTTTAGCTTTTTGAGAATTCTCTGCTGATTTCCATAGTGACTATACTAGTCCTTAATCCCACAGAGAGTGAAGGGACCATTTTCACCTCCATCCCTCCAGCATTTTTTTTAGTTGTTTTGTTGATCTTTGGCATGCTGACTGGAGTAAAATGATAACTCAATTTATCTTTGATTTGTATGTTTATAATTGGTATGAATGATGAACGTTTTTTAGATATTTCTTAACCATGCTTTTTCTGCATTTGGGAATTTTATTTTTTGAGACGCCAGGCCCATTTTTGAAAGGGTTATTTCTTTTAGACCCCTTCTCTCTTTTTTTAACATTCTTTATATATTATGAATATGAATCCTCTGATATATAGATGAAAAAGATTCTTTACCACTATGTGATCACTGTCTTTACCAAGTTGATTGTTTCCTTAATTATGCAGAAGAGTTTTAGTTTTATAGTCCTCTTCGTCAAGTGTTAATCTTAATTAATGGGCAAATACTGTCACATTCAGAGAATCCTTTACTATACCTACCTCATGTAGGATATACTTATGTTTTTTTTCTAACAGTTTTAGTGTTTCTGGTTTTAAATTAAGTCTTTGATTAATTTGGAATTATTTTAGATGTAAGGTGATAGATATACATGTTGACATAAACTTTTCCCAGTATAATTTGTTGAAAATGTCTCTTTTCTCTGGTTTATCTTTTGGCATCTCTGCCAAATCCTAAATGGAGTAGACATCCTACTCCACCTATACTTGTTCAGACATAGTCACTGATGCTACATTCCCAGCGGGCAGGAAATGAAAACATGTTAAATGTCCCTGACGCAATAAATGGATAAAGATATGGTTCATAAATGATAGAATATTATTCAACCCTAAAGAAAAATAAAATCACCAACTCTGCAGGAAAGGGGGTCAAACTAGAGAAGACCATACGGAATGCTGTAACCCAGACCCAACATGATAAATATTCTTCCTCACTGGAGGCTTCTAATTCCAAACTTCAGATGTGAGTATATATCTTTGAATAAATTAGTAAAGTAAAAACAACAACAAAAAAAAACGACTACGGCTGGTTTTGTCCAATGAGAGATTAATAGAGTTGGAATAACGTTAAAACAAGTTTGGATCTTTTAATGGGAAACAAAAACTGTAATTTCTTGAACATTTTTCCTATTTTTAGTCTGCATTCTGTATGATAGGACTGTACACCCCTTCCAAGGTACTTCCTACTCATCACAGAACACTCAGAAGGACTTTGGTATGTTCTGTAACCTTTTACTGGGTTAGTTTCTTACTTCATTAAATTTATATCATGACTTGGACATTTTGGCTTTCTCTGGTTCTTCAAAAAACACTGAGTGACTATATGAGCGAGTATATATCGTGTGCATCTTTCTGCTTCTGGGACAGCTCACTCAGGATGATCCTTTCCAGTTCCCACCACTTACCTGCAAATTTCATGATTTATGTGCTAATGTGTGTATTATTTGTAAAAATGAAAGTGGCTATTAATTGATAGTTCTAAAATTAAAGGTATATACTTATTCTTCATTAATTTCCCACTGTTTTTTCCAGTAAAAGCAGAAACATCATGCTTTTACCTTTATATATGCTTATTTTTTAACTTTAAAAAGACAGATACATAGATACAGAGACAAGTAATACATAGACAGTGAAATGTCATATAGAGATTTAGTATATGTAGGGATACTGAACTCAGTAAATAGAATTTAAGAAATGAAATGAAAAATTAATCATTTTATTCAACACATATGAGAATATCAATAACTCAATCTTTTTCTATTTGAAAAGGTTTCCCTCTTTTTAATATGACTGTTTAAAAGGATAAGAACTGGCACAAAACACACCAAGACAAAGTTCTCAACACAAAGATTTATTTTGCCCAGGTAGAAAAACAGCAAGGAATAAGAAACAAAGACAGGAGATAGAGGATGAGGGAGAAGATAAAAGGATGAAGAGAGATGAGTGAAGGGATATTTGCCTCATAGGGATAGAGAGAACACAGCCATATCCCATAGGCAAATGGTAGTTTATAAAAGGGATCACCGAAAAGCTGTTCATTGGTATGAAAAATCATTTTATTCTAGTTAGAAGACTTAAAGTTCTTCTTTTTCTATTAGTGGAGAAGTACTTTCAGCTCCTGGATGATAACCTCATGTCCCTGTTATGTGTCTCCTGCCCCCATGCCAAAGCTCACAGTACAGATCACTGCACAGTCCATTTGGTAAGAGGCCCAACTTCTTCTGTGACAAGTCAGAGAAATCTCAACTTTTAGCATTCGCCCAGATAAGATACTATCCCTATTTCCATATAATTTAACATAATCACAATGTCATGTTTAAATATATTCACAGAGGTCATCTACACTCAAAGAAAGTCAATTATGGAAGACCGTGGGTCACCATAGAATTCTGCTAACTCTCATAAGTCCTACTTTGCCTTTCTGAACATATCTTTTATAAAGTAACTTTTTGAGTGGGAAAAAAGTTCTTATAAAGTAAATGAATATTTTTGAATATTTCAACACTTTGCTGGTCTGGTTTTGGATCTGTAAAGTACATTTGAGCTGTATGAATGACAGTGTGTATTCGCAGCAGAAGCTTAATAAACAACAGCACCCACTCAAATTTTTGACAAATACTCTAATGAAGGGATTCTATTTTCATTAAAGTAGTTGTTTAAATTGGGCTTGAAGAGATGACTCTGTTGTGAGGAGCACTTGCTGCTCTTTCAGAGGAGACAAGTTCAAGTCTCAGAATCTACACAGTGGATCACGGTTGCCTGAAAATTCCACTTCAGAGAGCCAGGCCTCCATGAACAACTGTGTACATGTGGCAGACACACAGAAAAAATAAAAATAAACTTTAGGAAAGTAGAAACTGGATTAAGTTTTTGTTGTAGTTGTTTGAGACAGGGTCTTTTTATATTGCGTTGGCTGGCCTGAAGCTCACTATATAGACCAGACTGGCCTTGAACCCACGGAGATCTACTCGTCTCTCCCTTGTAAATGCTGAGATTAAAGGTGTCCACCACCACAACCAGCTGGACATATCCTTGGATTAGGTTTAACGTCCCCCAGTGTGCTTTCCTTTTGTGACAGCATTAACCTTCCCATTTTGTTCTGGTTCTTACTACTCTCTGTGAGACTATTGCAGCGCTAATGTTTTCACACTTTTTCTGATTTGAAAGGGAACTTTCACAAGGCTTTCATGCATGGTTCATTTTATTTTACTATGTTTTCATAGCTCTCTTTCAGATGTTCCTTTTAAATCTATGCTCTTTCACTCTGACTAGTTTTCTTAGTGAGAACACGAAGTATTTTAAATTTCAGGGGATGTACAGATGCATCTGAAAGAATCAGTCAGCTAATATACAGGTACAGACTGTAAGATGTCCTTTAAATGTACATGTACGTGTTGTGTGTCTGTATATTTGGGTATTTGCATGTGTTTGGACATTCGTATGTGTGAGAGTGCATGTGCATATATTCATACATGTGTGTGGAGGCTCCGGTTGATACTGGGAACCCTAACACATCCACTATTTACGTAGTTTCTGGAGAAAATACATCCTGGTACTCTTGCTTATATGGAAAGAACTTTAACCCCCAAGCAGTCTCTCCATCTCTAAACTACAGGATATCTTAAAAATCCTTTAGCATCATTTCTCTAGACTCACTCTAGAAGCTTGTGTAGAGTGATCTGTAGGCCTTAAGAAACATCCTCTAATTACTTCAGCAATTACTATGAAAAAAATGAGGTAAATTATTAAAATTGAGATTATAGGGTCTCTTGGACCCCATAAAAGAATATTTCACTTATCTGGTCCCAGGGAACGAGATTGCTTCCCCAGAAAAGATCTGAAGCCTTTTGAAGCTAGTGTGCAGTGCAGCAGTGTGGATATGACTGTGAAAAAGGAACGATTGATTGGTCAGACATTTCAATTCACCTGCTATAAAATGCTTATACTTACTTTTAACATACAGGACAATTGGAGTTGACAACAATTAGTAGGTGGAATTTAAAAGAGAAGTTTCTATAGTAGTAGTTTTTATTAATTCATTCATTTGCTTACATGTGTGTATCCCTTTATCAAATAATTGTTAACACCCAATATAGTCAAAAGAAGTAGAAAAGGTTTTCTTTATGAAGATTCACTCTTTAAATTCTAATACTTATAAATGATAACAAATGTTCTTAAACATAAAAACACAATAAAAAAAGTCTTTGAAAATGAAAGAATTTACCCATAAAGTCTAATTAATACGATAGGCTAAATTTGATCTTAACAAGGACAAGAATAAAGATACCAAAGTGGGGGGTATGTGATACCAAAGTCAATGGGAAAAACTCTAGGAAGCCTCAGTTATACACAAAGAACTCCAGGCAACTGAAAAATACTGATACTGGAAGAACTACACTTCTCTAGAGAAAAGCACAGTAATTTGTTGATAAATACCGATTGTCAGCTCTGAAAATGTACAGAAAAGTAATGTCATTCAGACAATACAGGTATTATGTAGGAATATGTTTATGTATGAAGTATATCACATATGTATGATGTATATATGTGCATATGTATATAGGTATATGTGTGCATGTAAATTTTATCAGCTACAATCGACAATGTAGCTGCAAAGGACCGTATCAGTATAGCACAAGAAAAGTCACTGTTTATTTCTAATGAGTTTATGCAAAAAGAATATCTTCACAAATAGATAAATGCACAATGCAGCCAGTCCTGATGAGATCTGATAGGCTAGGATCAGAGGGAAGGGGAGCAGGACCTCCCATACCAGAGGATTTGGGGAGGGGCATGGGAGAAGAGGGAGGGTGGGATTGTGGGATTGGGAGGAGAAAAGGGAGGTGGCTAGAGCTGGGATACAAAGGGAATAAACTGCAATTTATAAAAAATAAATATTTTTTTAAAAAGAATAAAATGAAAATAATAAATAAATTCAAAAATATATTTGAAAAACAAATGGATGAATGACCATTTTATGTTTATAAAGTATCGTATTTGTATTAGGCTTTTTTCTGTTTGGTGGTAAAAAAGCAAACGCAAAAACAGCTTAAAGAAGAAAGTATTTACTCTGGTTTACTGTTTCAAAAAGTATATAATTCATCACAGCAGAAAGATTAGGACCACCCATCTGTCAGGAAACACAGAAAGAACAGGAAATGGAGATGGGCCATCAATCCTCAATATCCTCTTTCTCTCCTAAAATAATCCCAAACTTACCAAACATCACCACCAGTTGCGGACAAGGTGTTCAAACTCTTAGCCCTGTGGGGTCATTTTATTTTCAAATCACTGCTGTATTAATAATTAACAATCCAAACCATGTATGGTGGTGCACACCTGTAATCCCAGCACTCAGGGAGGCAGGGAGCAGCGGGTCATGGTGAGTTCCTGGCCAGTCTGGTCTAAAAAGTAAGTCCAGAAAAGCCAAGGTTATACAGAGAAACCCTGACTCAAAAACCAAACCAAGTAATGATAATAGTAATAATAATAATTAACAATCCTCTGAAATTCACCTTCTTTAGGACAATAACATTACCTTGTAGTGTAGATTAGTTAACTTTTAGAATTCACTTCTTTGTTTTTTTCTCTTTTTCCCTTCTCACTGTCATGTGCACAAACACACATATGTGTAAATATGTAAGAATATTATTTGGGGCACTAATTTTGATTCTTCTCAACCTCCTTTTACTTTTAGTTATAGACTAGAATTTATTTTACCAGAATATAATGTGCTAAACTTTAGTAACTGAAATATAGACCAGGCACCATGAACAATGCTTAATTGATATACTTTGGATGCAAATTATGAGTATTCCTACTTACAGTAGACTATGTCTTATTGATGTAAATAAATGTTGTGAAAGAGAAATATTGGAATATTAGAAAAAAGATTTTTTTTGAAATATTTACTCGATGGTTTTCATCTGGGAATTTCTGTAACCTTCACAAGGATTAAGTTCATTTTACTAATGTGTTGATAGCTATGTTGTGTTTATGAGGAATAGTGCTACTTCGCATTTATACATAACATGCTTATGAACACATTGGCATCTAATGCTTTTACTACCTCTCACATGGTAAACGAAACTGTTGGTATTTTCATAGACATAATGAAGCTTTAGGGGAGCAGAATCTGTCTCTGACATGGACTCTGTTGCCTGTTCTTTGACCACTTCCTCCTGGTGGCTGCAGGAGCTTGCCAGGCCACAGAGGAAAAGGATTCAGGCAGTCCTGATGAGAAGTGATAGGCTAAGGTCAGATAGTGGAATAGGAGAGCTCCCCTTTTTAGTGGACTAGGGAAGGGGAAACGAGGGTAGGAGTGGAACCAGCCAGAGATGAGGGATGGGGCTATCATTGGAACATAAAGTCAATAAACAGTAAAAAAATAAAATAAATAAAAAATAATAAAAATCTCTTGTTTATTTTAGAGGATTTAAGCATATGAATTTTACTTTTCTCACTTCGACACTGTACTTTTTAATAAAAAAATATTAATAACATCAACCAGAGAGTTAGCATCAGAAGCTAAAGAAATAGCTAAATCTCTGCCTCTTACAAAATTCTCAGCTACTCTCTCTTCCAGTGCCCTTTCTTGGCAGGGTTATCTTTGTTGTCTGAGATAGTGCAAACTCCTGCACCCAAGTGATCCTCCCAACCAGAATTCATTTGTTTTCCAATATATTCTAAGTATACTTTTTATTATTTTGAATAGTACTATATTTTAATTTAAATTCACCCAAACAGAAGCCTCTTATTTTTGTCCTAATATAAGCCTGAACTTACAAATGAAGAATCTTATAAATACTTTGGAGGGAATATGTGTATAATTTATAAAGGTATTCCAGCTAGCGAATGCCAGATATCATATTCATTGCTATGTCAAAAATTCCAAAATCCTAACTCTATAATACACACAAATAGAACACTCTTCTGTATCTTTGTTCCCATTAAATAACCATGATAATATTGATAGTAATAATAATAATAACAACAACAAAAACTAGTTCTCCTAGAGATCTATGTATGGAATCAGTTTTAGAACTATGATTGACACAAAACTGCTGTGCCAGGTCCTCCCCTATTAGTGGACTTGGAAAGGGGCAGGGAGGAGATGAGGGAGGGAGGGTGGGATTGGGGAGGGAATGAGGGATACAGCTGGGATACAGAATTAACAAAATGTAACTAATGAGAAAAATAAAATTATGGAAAAAAAACTGCTGTGCCAAAGATGACCCAGTATTTCCTTTTGTCTAAACAGTTCCTTAAGTTGCTTAAGTATACATCATTGAAATCTTAATGCCTCTGTTTTATTTGTTGATTCAAGCACCCAACTGTTCTTGTGATTGATTTTGATGTTTCATTGCTCAGCTAATGTTCTTTCCATTATAAATTGCCCAGTAGTTCACTGACCAGCCTTGGCTTCATCAAACTATTTATACAACAATATTTCTAGTAACTGCGTAGGAAAGAGAAAAATTTGGTGGTATTTATTCCCCATTGAAATCCAGCTACTTGGTGAAGGCTAGTTGATATAAATTAATGTTTTGATGAGTGGAATCAACAGTGATTTCTCATTGTGTACTATCTAAATGAGTTTAGGATTTTAAGACAACAGCAAAGCTTTACATAGAGAAGAAAAACTAACAATCATTTGGACAGCTGAAATGATGGTGCTATAATCTATGGCTGGTACACATATTTCTCCATCAAGTAAATATGCACTGTTTTGATTTAGAGCAATTTGGCATGATAAATGTTTGTCCTTAAACTGAGTAGATGAGATGAGCCCAGATGATGCCACCTGGGGAACTCAATGGAGCAAGTAGAACGCTTTTAGTTCATGCTCTCCCTCTCTCTTTCTCTCTCTCTCTCTCTCTCTCTCTCTCTCTCTTTCTCATTTTCTCTCTCTTTTCTTTCTCTCTCTCTCTCTTTCTCACACACACACAAACACACACACACACAATCTCTCTCTTTTCTTTCTTTCTCTCTCTCTCTGTCTGTATGTCCATCTGTCTCTCTCCTGTGCGTGTGTGTGTGTGTACTCTCCCTCCCCCTCTATTTCTAACGTCTATAATACGATCATTTTATTTCACCATATTTTTGTTTTACCATATTATGCTTTGACACCATCCTACAACATCAGGGCCAAGTGACCATGCCTTGATACCAGGAGCCAAAAACATTTCATAATTTATTGTTTGAGGTAATTTCTCATAGCAATTGAAGTCTGCCTGGACTGGCCACCATAGAATGATTTTGTACAAACATAATGGCAAGGATTTTAACATGTTTTACCTTTAAACTGCAGAGTTTGTGCTTATTAAACCCTGATTCAAGGATCTAAAATTTTTCACTGTATATTAAGTTTCAAAATATCCTTTTAAAACATCATTGTTTCAGAAATTAAAAGACTGTTTTCAAATAGTAAAAATAATGATGCCTACTTCAATTAATATTGCAACATTTTTATTGGTTAATATGATCTCATTGAGTATACATACTACATTTTCCTTGTTCATCTATCATTTATTTTTTTTATTTTTTTATTTTTTATTTTTTTTATCAGTTACATTTTATTAACTCTGTATCCCAGCCGTGTCCTGATCTCTCATTCCCTCCCAGTCCCTCCCTCCCTCCCTCATCTCCACCGTGCCCCTTTCCAAGTCCACTGATAGGGGGGACCTCCTCCCCAATCATCTGATCCTCTTTTATCAGGTATCTTCAGGACTGGCTGCAAAGCCCTCCTCTGTGGCCTAACAGGACTACTCCTCCCTTCGGGGGTGGGGAGACCAAAGAGCCAGTCATTGAGTTCCTGTTAGAAATAGTCCTTGTTCCCCTCACTTTGGGAAACCAATTGGTTACTGAGCTACCACAGGCTACATCTGAGTGGAGGTTCTAGGTTATATCCATACATGGTCCTTGGTTGAATGTCAGTCTCAGAAAAGACCCTGTGCCCAGATATATTTGGTCCTTGTAGAGCTCCTATCCTTTCCCCATCAGACTAACTCCCCTTCTTTCTTATGATTCCCTGTACTCTGCCAAAGGTTTGGTCATGAGTCTTTGCTTTGAAAACACTGCTACTTAGAGTCTTTCAGATGCGCTCAGTAGACTCCTGTCATACGTTCAATGCACATCCCATCTGTCTTTCTAAACGAGGATTGATCATCTTACCCCATGTCCACTCAATTGATTATCTTTTTTAGGTGTTTAATTTCCATTCATGAGTTATTTTTTTTATTACTTAATTACTGTGCATAGAACTTTCCTATTTGTGGTAGTACTGATGTCTCTTTGGCATTTTTATTTTTTTAATTATTCAATTTTATTTATATATTTATTTATTATAATTTATTTCCTTTATTGTCCCCACTGCAGCCCCCTCCCTTGTATCTTCCCAGTCCCAACCACCCTCCTTCTTCTGTCCCTATACCGCTTCCCTAGTTCCCTGATTAGGGAGGATTATCAGGTCTCATCAGGACTGTCTATATTGCCTTCCTCTGTGGCCTGGCAAGGCTGCACCTTGAAGAGGGAGGTGATCAAAGAGCCAGCCACTGAGCTCATGTCAGAGATAGCCCCTGTACCCCTTATTAGGGAACCCACTTCGGAACTGAGCAGCCAATGGACTTCCATCGAACAGGGGTATATTGATTATTAATTATGTTAAGTTTAACATTTTGTTAAGTATAATGAGATAGATACCACAGGATCTCATTCATATCTCTACTCAAAGACAGTTTATCTCATAGGAGTTGAAGTTTAATAATGTTTCCTGGAAGGATTAATTTGATAAAAACAAAGAGAGATTGATTATTGTGTATGAAATTCAAGCAAATGAGTGAAACAAGATTTTTTTCAGAATTGTGTGCATACAGGAAGTGATAATTTATTGTACAGTTCAAGAGTCTACAAGTAATGTGGACAGTTTATTAAAAAAAAAAAAAAAACAGGATCTCACTGTGTAGCCAACACTCACTTGGAACTCATGCTGGAAACCAGGCTAGTCTCAAACTAACAACACTACTTTCTGTCTTAGCTTCTCAAGTGCTAGGTTTACAGGCATGGACGACCAAACTTGGCTCTTGAAGATTTTTATCACACAAAAGTTGTGAAGTGTTTGAAAAAAAAATGTGTTTACTTTAAGTCAAATATCAGACAAACTTATGCAATTATGTACACATGAATGCGTAAGAAAGGTGGAACCATACATATATGATGAAGTCATCTATATGTACAATTTCATATGTAAATTAAATCATACAGTATGGTGATGTATCATTGTGGTGATGTCATTTTTAAACACATGCAAGGTCCTACGTTTGTCCCTCTCCAGCACAACATAACAACAATAATGATGATAAAGTGTCAATTTGGTAGAGTGGGCTAGAGTGTTAGGCTGGGCCTGTCAGCAAGCCTGTAGCAGGTGATGTACCTTAGCAGAGGAACTCCTGCTCTCGCTGTCATGGAATGTGTCTGGAACCACTGAGGAAGCTGTGAGCCATCGTCAGTGCATCCAGAGGCGGCAGGCGACTCAGAGTGCGGTCCCGACTTCACACGACACAGCATTCTAGACTAGTGTGCACTCTAGACTAGCATTTGGGAAAACCAGCCTGGCTTTCAGTTGTTGCTCACAATCTCACTTCATTCAACTATGCATAGTTGTCCTGTCATGGAGCCCAAAGGCAGGGTAGCACCGCCTGCTCCATGTTGTTAATCCCAACTCACCCACAGTAGCTTTGCAGGGTGACCTTACCATGACTCTCACTTTGGGAACAGAGGCTTGGCCACAATGTTCTCAATGTCCCATAGATTCTGTTCAGCTCATGCCCTATCCACTTGTCCTCCCAAGCTGCCTGGCTGAATTCTTTCAGTTGTTGTTATAGCTCTAATGCAGTACAGCTTCTTGCTAACAGCCATTTCCTATTAACAACTCGACAGCTACTATTTGTGCCTCTGGTCATGGACACCACCATTTAGTGAGCAGGGGAAATGAGTTCCATGTGAGCTGATTAGCTTAGAAGATTCCATGTCTTGGAGCCTCATCTGAAATCTGGGAGGTTTTGCTAAGTGGATTGAGAATATACACTTCTAGAAGGGGTCCTCATGCTTATTGCTGGGTACTATGCTAGACAGCTTCTATGGGAGGAGAGGTTGTCAGCTGAAGTGATGTAACTTCATTAATATATATAAGTATATAATATATATCATATATATGTATAGTGAGTGTCTGTGAGTGTCTGTTGTGTGTGTATGTGTGCAATTTTTGGTAACTATATAATATGATTCCTTGCGTCTTTTTCAAACATCCTTAGTATTATTGGTCCCTCCACCCTCTCCTTCTGCTGACCTTGC
This sequence comes from Meriones unguiculatus, assembly GCF_030254825.1. Lineage (NCBI taxonomy): Eukaryota > Metazoa > Chordata > Mammalia > Rodentia > Muridae > Meriones > Meriones unguiculatus. Next base: position 52,689,390 of record NC_083363.1, read on the forward strand.
TAATCCATCCCAATTTATATTCATATCCCTCTTTTGTTTTGTTTCTTTTTCATTTCTTCCTCCCAAATCACCTGTACCCTGATAGTCCTCGCTCTGACTGCCCTGTGATCCTTTTCCTTTCCTGGTTTCTCAGTTATTTCAACTTATATACTCACATCTGAATATTTAAACCTATAAATAGTAGATTAGAGAGAATAACAACTATTATTGGGGAAAAAAGTCAGTGCAAACATTCCTTTGCTTAGATCATTCTGAGAAAAACATCATGTTTTCCAAGACGAGGGATTTTCAGTAGTTTCTTGTGGATAAGCTATCTGTTTCTGTGTAACGAATTACTTTGATGACGCAATGCCTTCAAGCAGCAGCATTTATGCTGAATTTTCAATGAGTCTGTAGCTGTGCCTTGCTTATGTGGGTGGGTCTGCCTCAGGGTTTTCAAGTAATTTAAATGAACATGGTAGCAGATTTAAAGATAGAAAGATTTACAAGGGGAACATTGTAAATGTACCTACATTCTGTCTAGGAAAGTACTTGTAATGTTTCAAACTTATGCAAGTCTTTATTACTGTTGCTCTATAATTTAGCTTGAAATTATAGATAGAGATACATCTATAGGATCTTTTATTGGGTTTTTGTTTATTTGTTTGTTTTTGTTTGTTCTTGATTTTGTTTTTTACATATGAAGTTAAGATTTGTTCTTTCAAGTTCTGTGAAGAACTGTGTTGGTATTTTGATTGGAATTGCATCGAATCTGTAGATTGCTTTTGGCAGAATGACCATTTTCACTATGTCAGTCTTACCAATCCATGAGCATAGGGGATCTTTCCAACTTTCCAACTTCTGATCTCTTCTTCAATTTCTTTCTTTCTTTCTTTCTTTCTTTCTTTCTTTCTTTCTTTCTTTTTTAGGTTTCCAAAGTTTGCTTTTATTTTACAATACAGAAATCATTTGGAGCCATTTTGAGACAGACATCATTGAAACTGAGGCTGTGTCAAATCAATACTGCATTGCAGCTTGGTCCATTGAAGAAACCATAGATGGGATAAAAGGTGCTTCTATATTTTAGCTGTATTTTACCATATTTTTTTTACCATATGTATTTTACCATAGGTAAATATATTTACCTATATTTTACCATAAGGTTCCCTTGCCCTTTCTCAGCAATTGTAGTAGGTTAAAATACTATATATTGGCTGTCTTCAAACAACTTCTAAGTCTGAAGTTTGGTTAAAAGTTTACACCCACATAAACAAAACATGTGGCTCTTCTATTTGGGCATGGCATCACAAAATTGAGAAAACTTTGAATGTTTTCCCGAACCAAAGAATATTCAGTTTAGACTCCCAATATTGGGATTTGTACAAATTATATGGATTTAGATCACAACTGCTACACTGATTAAAAGATACAAGTACTGCATCAAGTTCTCTACCCATACCAATATTTGCTTAGAACAGCTTCTCCAGTTGAAAAAAAAAAAAAAAAAAGATCCAGCCTGGTTAAACTGAACAGAGCCAAGCAATTCTGACTAGCCATTCCATGAAAACAAGTTAATACATATTAGAAAAGTGAAGGGAAGGAATATTTACTCTTCAGTGTCCATTTTGATCATAAAAGCAGGGCTTACAGTACTGATTTCATACAATATATGTTATCTGCCAAATTTTAAGTTTGTCCTCATTACGTAGTATGCACTGCTGTATAGTCTTCTCAATGTCATTCTTCTTGCTCTTCATTTCTTCAGAGTCAAACTCTGATCCTGTCATCCTCTTATGGATATCTTTAATGGCATCATAGGTTGTCTCAAAGTGAGTGGTAACATCCTTGGCACAGGTAATAAAGATCTGGCTTTCTTTAGGTACAAAGAGGTCACTAATTCTGACAATTTTTTGTTCAGTTGGCTCCAAGAGCTCCAAACCTCACTCTTTCTCTGTCTCTTTGTTCTCCACCGTTGGACTTTCAATGGCAATATACTTGTCCCGTGCTGCCACATTATGTGGAAAGGAGATCACGCAAACAGAGCTATCTGACTTGTGGTTGACTTGGTTCTGCGGAATGTTGTTCTGGCAAGAGATGGCATCATTGATGTTCTTAATACATACGATGGCTAAGGATATAGATCACTCTGATTACCTAGCCCACTTTTTCAACCTAATCCTTTACATAGATTTGATCACAGATGAGATGCTTACAGCGAGCAATCTCTTTTCAGATTTTATGCCAACCACTTTTGCATTTTGCACAATGATTTCTTCAATTGGCTTATTCAACATGTAGGTACCTCCACATACAGCACTTAACCTTGCAAATCCTTGTGGCAGTTCTCCCAGGCGATAGAGCGGGTAATGGTACAGGCTTTTACTGTGTCTTGCCAAAGACTCGCTTAAAGTTTAATTCTATTGATGGTATCACAATACCATCTATCTAAGTAGTCATCTGTTCTGTTCGGAGCAAAAGAATGGCCAGTAAAGTCTATAACATCTTGGCCCAAATCAAACTTTTTATACATGTCTCTCATGGAGGTCTTCTTAGGATTCACACCTTCAAAAGTCCTAGAACCTTTTTCATCAAAGTTGACTACATCAACTAGGCACTACTTGAAGCAGAGTTTCTTTTTTTTTTTTTTTAATTTATCTGACAATTAATGAGGACAGTTACTGTGTTTTTTTCATGTTCACTCTTTTGCTCTGTTGACACGCTCCATGCATTGAGTACTCCTTTATTTTTACTTTTTTATTTTATTTTTCTTATTAGTTACATTTTGTTAATTCTGTGTCCCAGCTGTATCCCGCTCCCTCATTCCCTCCCCAACCCCACATTCCCTTCCTGGTCTCCTCCCTGCCCCTTTCCTAGTCCACTAATAGGGGAGGTCCTCCTCCCCTTTCATTTGACCCTGTTTTATCAGGTATCTTAAATAGTCCCATTAAACTAGATGCCTTGGGCTTCTGCTTCAGTAGAAGGAACCTTGACGATTTTTCCTCCATTACAGACAAAACTCCCTTCAATCACTTTGCAATCCATACAGCGAGTGACCTCTGTGTAAAGCAACATCTTCACCAACTGACCATTGGCCATAAGAATTTGGGAATTAACTCAGCATCCCAGTCTCTTCCTCTCCACATTGATGCTGGTGGTTGTCCTGGTAATTTAAATCTTCTGTATAAATCTTCCAGAGGCGTTATAGATGCAATTTCTCTTCCATGGGAAGGTTTCTGGTCCATGAGAAGAACCTTCTTTCCATTCACTGACATTATCTACTACAGGATGCATTCTGTCAGGCCTAGAACGATCTCCTCGAATTCCTCATTCATGGCGAGGAAGGAGCAAACGCAGGGGCTCTGACTCTACCTCAGAGAAGGGAGCAAGAAGTCCGGCCACTCTGGGCCCTGGAGGAAAGGAAAGAACCAGCCGAGGAGAAGAAAAATGGAGCTGACTAGGAGGCAAAGCTGGGCACCACCTCCTCAATTTCTTTCTTCATAGACTTGAAGTATTTTTCATACAAATCTCTCACTTGCTTGGTTATTGTTACACCAAGATACTTTATGATATCTGTGGCTATTGTGAAGGGTGTTATTTCCCTAGTTTGTTTCTCAGCCCTTTGTTTCTCAGGAGGGGTACTGATGTTTTGAGTTAATTTTGTATCCAGCTACATTTCTCAAAGTGTTTATCAGCTGTATGAGTTCCTTGGTAGAATTTTTGGTGTCATTTATGTAAATTATCATATCATCTGCAAAAAAATGATACTGTGACTTCTTCCTTTCCAGTTGAATCCCCTTGACCTCTTTATTGCTCTAGCTAGAACTTCAAGTATTATGTTTTAGAGATACACAGAGAGGGGGCAGCCTTGCCTTGTCCCTGATTTCAGTGGAATCTATTTAATTTTTTTCTCCATTTACTTTGATGTTGGCTATAGACTTGCTGTACATTGCTTTTACTATGCTTACATATATGCTTTGTACAGATGATGACTCCATGAATTTTAACCTGAATGGGTATTGGAAATTATCAAATTCTATTTTGGCATCTGAGAAGATCATCACCTTTTATTTTCAGTTTGTTTATATAGTGGATTACATTGATGAATATCCGTATATTGAACCAGTACTACATGCCTGGGATGAAGCCTACCTGGTCGTGATGGATGATATCTTTCATGTATTCTTGAGTTAGAGTTATGAGTAATGTATTGAGTATTTTTGAGTCTATGATCATAAAGAAAATTAGTCTGAAATTCTTTCTTTGTTGTGTCATTGTGAGAAATTGACTGGTGGATCAATGGACTTGAATCTAAAACACAGATATAAAACCACACACCTACAAACATGTGATTTTTTACAAAGAAACCAAAATTATAAAAAAAAGAAAAAAGAAAGCACTTTCAATAAATGGTGCTGGTCTAACTGGATGTCTACAAGTAGAAAATGCAAATAGATTCATGTTCATCCTGCACAAAACTAAAGTGGATCAAAGACCTCAAAATTAAACCAGGAACACTAAATCTCTTAGAATAGATAGTGGGAAAAAAGCCTTGATGTCTTTGGCACAGCAGACAACTTCCTGAATAGAACACCAACAGCTTAGGGTCTAAGATCAACAAATAAAAAATATGACCTCATGAAACTGAAAAGCTTCTGTAAAGCAAAGATTACTGTCAAAAGAACAAAAGGACAACCAACAGACTGGGAAAAGATCTTCAACCCTGCATCTAGCAGAGAGCTAATATCCAAATTATATAAAGAACTCTAGAAACTAAACACCAACAAACCAAATGATCCAGTTAAAAATAGGGCACAGAGTTAAAGAGAAAATTTTTGACAGAAGAATCGAAGCACTTAAGAAATGCTCAACAGAAGAGGGAAGGAGAGATTGGGAAGATATGAAGGAGAAGGCCACAGCCAGGATACACACTGAATACATTATAATAAAGAATAAAGAAAAAAGAAAAAAGAAATGCTCAATATCCTTAGTCATCAGGGAAATGTGAATCAAAACAACTCAAAGATTCCATCTTAACACCTGCCAAAATGACTAACATCAAAAACTCAAGTGACAGCACAGGCTGGAGAGGATGTAGAGAAAAGGGAACACCCCTTTATTGCTGGTGGGAGTGCAAACTTGCACAACAACTTTGTAGATCAACTTGGAACTTTCTCAGAAAATTGGGAACAGCTGAAGATGTTTATAGCTGTTCATAATAGCCAGAATCTGGAAATAACCCAGATGTCCCTCATCAGAAGAATGAATAAAGAAACTGTGGTACATTTACACAGTGGAATACTACTCAGATATTACAAAAAGGAAACATGATATTTGCAGGCAAATGGCTGGAACTAGAAAAGATCATCCTGGGTGAGGTAACCCAGAAGCAGAAAGACACACATGGTATGTACTCACTTATAACTGTATATTAGCCATGTAATATATAACCATATTAAAATCCACAGACATAAAGAAGCTAAATAACAATGAGGACCCTAGGGAGGATGCTTAATATTCATTCAGAAGGGCAAATAGCACAGGCACAGGAAGCAGTTGAAGACAGAGAACAGCAAGGGAGCCTAGAATAGATGTCCTCTGAAAGAGTCCACCTAGTAGGGATTGAAGCATATACTGGGACTCACTGGCAAACTTTAGGCAGAGCACAGAGAGACAGGGAGTCTTATGGAAGAATGAGGGATAGAAGACCCGGAGGGGTCAGGAGCGCCATAATGACACCAACAAAGACAACAAATCTGGGCTCATGGGAACCTGCAGAGATTAATGTACCAACTGAGGATGAGGCATGGAGAGGACCTACACCCCCTGCTCAGATGTAGCCAGTTGGCAGCTCTGTCTCCATGTGGATCCTCAAATAAGAGGAGTAGGGGCTCTCTCTGACATGGACTCTTTTGTCAAAAGACATGCCTGCCTTTTGATCTCTTCCCTAGGGCAGAGTCTTTGCCAGGCTACACAGAAGAGGATTCAGGCAATCCTGAATAGACTTGGTAGGCTGGTCTCAGTTGGTAGGGCAGGAGGCCTCCCCTTTTGGAGTAGAGGGAGGGGCCTACAGTCAGCTGTAAAAATTTACAGCAATCTAGGTTATCCTGAGACTCAATTACTAGAGGTAAGTGCTAAACAATCATTCTTTTCTTCACACCCAACTGCTCTGTATTCTTTCAACTTTGTTTTTACTACTCATTTGGATTTTCTTCTAAATGAGCAAACCACACAGGTCCACAAGTAGACATCAATTTCTGCATAAAATGACCTTTTACTATGTAATTTCAATTCTCTCAGATTCAAGATATAAAGCATTTTTTAAAACCTAATCATAGTAAAGGCTATATACAGCGAACCTATAGCCAACATCAAACTAAATGGAGAGAAATTTAAATCAATCCCACTGAAATCAGGGACAAGGCAAGGCTGCCCACTTTCTCCATATCTCTGCAACATAGCACTTGAAGTCCTAGCTAGAGCAATAAGACAACTAAAGGCAATAAGGGAATACAAAATGGAAAGGAAGAAGTTAAAGCAAAACTTTATTGTAAATGAGTATAAAGTAATACTCTCTGGAAAAAAAATACTTATTTTGAGTTTTATTCACTCATAATCACTAAAACACTTTTATGCCATTTCCTTTTGATTTTTATTTTAATTGTCTATGTATTAGCTTTAACATTTGTTTAGACAATAATATGATTTATAGCCTCAAGAAACAATTTTATATGCAATAATTGCATTCTTAAACTATTATATTTACTCCCTGTACATAATTCTGATGATCAGAGAATTAATGAGGAAAGTAAAAATAGTAAATTAAAATGTCCTTTAATGAATGAACAAACCATAGTAACAAAAACATTTACTTCATATATTAATTAGAACAACACTGCATGAGATTTACTTAAGACAATAACAAAACTAATTTTACAATTAGTAAAATACCTATAGTAATTCAGAATGTATTTAAAACAATTTTAGCAACAAATAATCAATAAACTTTAAAGTATACATTTTCAAAATGTATAGGACATCCCATACTCACTTGAACAATGAAGAAAATACAGACATTGACAATAGTAGCCTTGAACATTGGACTAGTGCTCAAAGCAGCTGGATAAGATCACCTGATCAACCTGATTGTTAGGACATTCTTGACCTGTAAATCTGCTCTGACTGCGATGCATTTTTAATATCAAGCTACCTGCAGAAAGAATTGAAAAAAAGTTACAAGTCTTTGAATGAGAAAAACAAGTGGATGCTACTGTCTCTGCAAATTCTCTTATCATATCATTTTCTGATTGATTTTGGAGTGTGTTATTCAATATAGAGGCCAGGGCAGAGTGGAAAACACAGACAAAGGAATGGTTGTGTTTGATCCTTTTCCTATCGCTCATTTTCAGAACCACAGCTACGTACATAAATACTGGCCCAAATTCTAATTGATGTACATGTTTTTATAACACAGATAAATAGACCAAGCACAAGGTACATCAAATATAGTCTCCTAAGTGGCTTACTACTCATGGATAATTGCTGCCACTCTTAATGCAAGGGTCTACATTTGTATTTTAATGTTGAAAAAATATTAAGATACATTCAATTCAATTACATCCTCAAAGCCAAACAAACAGATATGTTAGTGATTGCAACTGTACTTCCTTTAAAAATATTCCACAGAACACAACAAATATTCCAAAGGAAAATGAGAATTTAGCAAGTGTAAGTAAGTTGAATTAAGTCCCATTTAAGTTAAATTGTTAGTCATTTAAGCTAAAAACAGGAAAAACATTTCTGAATAGACTTGATTATGTGGTGTGGAAATTCTGTGTTTGAGTGTTTCATATTCTTTTCCAACCAATTCTATACTGCCAAGCCCTATTTGCTTCATTTAGTAAATTGTGTGAAAATTTGTCTATTATATGCCTCATAATTTATCTTGATAGTTGAACTGAGTGGTAATTTTGATTCAGGAAAATTCAATATGGTCTAAACGGAGAACACAGGCAGCAGAAGCTAAGGGCTATGGGAAGAGGATCAAGAGAATAATATAATAGAAAATAATTATCAGGGCTTCAGTCTTAATAAGTCTGAATATAAACAGACATATCAGAGAAACAGCCTCATCAATAACAGTAAAGGCTGAGTAAAATTAAAATGACTCTGAAACATAGTTTCTATTATGTTTGAGTCAAAGTTTCTAGGCCTGGAGGTGTACATATAGTTACTGACCACATAGGATAATAATTATTTTATTTTTATTTTTATTTCTATTAATTACATTTTATTCACTTTGTATACCCCCATAAGCCTCTCCCTCATCCCCTCCCGAACCCACCCTCCAACCCCTTCTTCACACATGCCCCTCCCCAAGTCCACTGATAGGGGAGCTCCTCCTCTCCTTCCTTCTGATCTTTGTCTATCAGATCTTATCAGGAGTGGGTGCATTGTCATCCTCTATGGCCTGGTAAGTCTGCTGCCCCCTCAGGGGGAGGTGACCAAAGAGAAGGCCAATCAGATTGTGTCAGAGGCAGTCCCTGTTCCCATTACTATGTAACCCACTTGTACACTAAACTGCCATGGGCTACATCTGTGCAGGGGTTCTAGGTTATCTCCATGCATACTCCTTGTTTGGAGTATGAGTCTCTGGGAAGACCCCTGTGTTCAAATTTCAGGTTCTGTTGCTCTCCTTGTGGGGTTCCTGTCCTCTCCAGATCTCACTATTTCCCACTTCTTACATAAGATTCCATGCACACTGCTCAACAGTTGACCATAAATCTCAGCATCTGCTTTGATAGTCTGCAGGGCAGAGCCTTTCAGAGGCCCTCTGTGGCAGGTTTCTAGTTTGTTTCCTGTTTCCTTCTTCTTCTGATATCTTTCCTCTTTGCCTTTCAGGATGGGGATTGAACATTTTAAGTCAGAGTCCCCTCTCTTGATTAGTTTCTTTAGATGTACAGATTTTAGTACATCTATCCTATATTACATGTCTATATGAGTGAGTATATACCATGTGTTTCTTTCTGCTTCTGGGACAGCTGAGTCAGGATGATCCTTTCCAGGTACCACCATTTACTTGCAAATTTCATGATTTCCTTATTTTTCATTGCAGAGTAATATTCCATTGTGTAGACATACCACAATTTCTGCATCCATTCTTCAGTTGAGGGGCATCTGGGCTGTTTCCAGCTTCTGCCTATTACGAATAAAGCTGCTATAGTTTTGGTTGAAAGTCTATTTTATCAGATATTAGAACGGCTACACCTGCTTGCTTCTTGGGTCCATTTGCTTGGAAAACTGTCTTCCAACTCTTTACCCTCAGGTAATGTCTATCTTTGTGACTTAGGTGTGTTTCTTGTATACAACAGATTGCTGGGTCTTGTTTACGCATAAATTCTGTTAGTCTGTGTCTTTTTATTGGAGAATTAAGTCCATTGATGTTGAGAGAGATTAATGACCAGTGGCTGTTAGATCCTTTGATTTTGATGTTGGCTCTGGTCATGAGTTTGTGTGCTTGGCTGCTTATTGTATTACTATAGTAAGGTGTAATTATTTCCTGTGTTTCCTTGAAAGTAGCTAGTTTTCTTGGGTTGTATTTTTCCTTTTAGTGTCTTCTGTAACACTGGATTTGTGTGTAGGTATTGTTGAAATTTGTTTTTGCCATTGAATATCTTGTTTTCTCTGTCTAGGATGATTGAGAGTTTTGCTGGATATAGTAGCCTGGGCTGACATCTGTGTTCTCTTTGGATCTGCATGATATCTGTCCAGGCCCTTCTGGCTTTCATAGTCTCTGTTGAAAAGTCAGGTGTGATTCTAGTGGATTTGCCATTATATGTTACTTGGCCTTTTTCCCTTGCAGCTTTTAGTATTTTTTCTTTGTTCTGTATACTTATGGTTTTTTTTTTTTTTTATCAGTTACATTTTATTAACTCTGTATCCCAGCCGTGTCCCGATCCCTCATTCCCTCCCAGTCCCTCCCTCCCTCCCTCATCTCCACCGTGCCCCTTTCCAAGTCCACTGATAGGGGGGACCTCCTCCCCATTCATCTGATCCTGTTTTATCAGGTATCTTCAGGACTGGCTGCAAAGCCCTCCTCTGTGGCCTAACAGGACTGCTCCTCCCTTGGGGGTGGGGAGGCCAAAGAGCCAGTCATTGAGTTCCTGTTAGAAATAGTCCTTGTTCCCCTCACTTTGGGAAACCAATTGGTTACTGAGCTACCACAGGCTACATCTGAGTGGAGGTTCTAGGTTATATCCATACATGGTCCTTGGTTGAATGTCAGTCTCAGAAAAGACCCTGTGCCCAGATATATTTGGTCCTTGTAGAGCTCCTATCCTTTCCCCATCAGACTAACTCCCCTTCTTTCTTATGATTCCCTGTACTCTGCCAAAGGTTTGGTCATGAGTCTTTGCTTTGAAAACACTGCTAGTTAGAGTCTTTCAGATGCACTCAGTAGACTCCTGTCATATGTTCAATGCACATCCCATCTGTCTTTCTAAACGAGGATTGATCATCTTACCCCATGTCCGCTCAAAACTGGTACAACCACTCTGGAAAGCTATCTGGCGCTTTCTAAGACAAATAGGAATAGTGCTTCCTCAAGACCCAGCTATACCACTGCTAGGTATATACCCAAAGTTTGTTCAAGTACACAAAAAGGACACTTGCTCAACCATGTTTATAGCAGCTCTATTTGTAATAGCCAGAAACTGGAAACAACCCAGATGTCCATCACCGGTGGAATGGGTACAGAAATTGTGGTATTTTTATACAATGGAATACTACTCAGCAATCAAAAAGGAGGAAATCATGAAATTTGCAGGCAAATGGTGGGATCTAGAAAAGATCATTCTGAGTGAAATATCCCAGAAGGATAAAGACAAACATGGGATATACTCAGTTATATAGACCTATAAGATATGATAAACATAATGAAATCTATACACCTAAAAAAGATAATACTTATGGTTTTGATTATTATGTGGCAGGAGGATTTTCTTTTCTGGTCTAATTCATTGGGTGTTCTGTAGGTCTCTTGTATTCTTATTGGCCTCTCCTTTAAGTTGGGGAAATTTTCTTCAATGATTTTGTTGAAAATATTTTCTGGGCCTTGAAGGGGGGAATCTTCTTTTTCCTCTATTCCTGTTATTCTTAGGTTTTGTCTTTTTATGTTGTCTTGGATTTCTTGGAAGGTCTGTGTCAGGAATTTTTTAGATTTAACATTTTCTTTGACAGATACATTGATTTCTTCCATTGTATCTTACACACCTGAGATTCTTTCTTCCATTTCTTGTATTCTGTTGGTTATGCTTACCTCTGTAGTTCCTGTTTTCTTCCCTAAGTTCTTTCTCTCCACAATTTCCTCCATTTGTGTTTTCTTTAATTTTTTGAATTCTATCTTCCTGTCTTAAGCCATTTTGTTGATTTCCTTCACCTGTCTGACTGTATTTTCCTGTTTTCCTTCAATTCTTTCAGCTGTTTGTTTGAACAATCCTCTGTTTCTTTTATTTCTTTCAGTGATTTAAGTATTTCTGCTCTAAAGGCCACAAACTGTTTGGCTGCAACTTCCTGTATTTCTTCATGGATGGCCATAATCAGTTTTTCTTTATCTTCTTCCATTTCTTTATGGATGGCCATAATCTGTTTGAGTTTATCTTCCTCTAGGTCTTTATACATTTTATTTGTTTCCTCTGTTATCTCTTCATGAGCATAAATGTTAGGTCATCTTCTTGAATTTCATTTATGCTGAGGTGTCCAGGCCTACTTACCCCTGGATAACTGGATTCTGGAGATGCCATATTGCTCTGTCTTTTGTTGGTTGAGCTTTCACACTGGCCTCTACCCATTGGGCTATCGTAGGTGTTTGGAGTTAGTTTCTGGTGGTTCCTGGAATCTCGTGGTGGAGGGAATTCCCTTGGCAGGAAGCTAGTAAATGACAGCTGGGTCAGGCAAGGAATAAAGAAAGAAATTAAAGTCTTCCTAGAATTCAATGAAAATGAAGGCACAACACACCCAAACTTGTGGGATACAATGAAAGCAGTGCTAAGAGGAAAGTTCATACATAGCATTATGTGCCTTCAAGAAGAAATTCGAGGCAGCTCATTCAAGCACCTCGATGGCTCACCTGAAAACCCTAGAAAAAGAAGAAGCAGACACAACAAAAAGGAGTAGACAGCTGGAAATAATCAAACTCAGGGCTGAAATCAATCAATTAGAAACAAAACAATTCAAAGAATCGATGAAACCAAGATGTGTTCTTTGAGAAAATCAACAAGATAGACAAACCGTTAGCCAAGCTAACTAAAAGGCAGAGAGACACCATCCAAATAATCAAAATCAGAAATGAAAAGGGGGACATAACTACAGACACTGAGGTTTTCCTGTAGGAACCCTCCTCAGCTTTTTGGGTATAGTCACTATATTGCTGGTGTTTTTCAGGAGTTGCCACAGCTCACCTCAGGCATAGAGACCTGAGTGATAACTGTGGTCCTAGTTGAGAGGGCTCTCCTCTCACCCAGAGAAGTCCTGGAGACAGCTGCCCTGCTTCTGGGTTTCTTGCTGTAAATTTAGTGAGCTGCTGCTGTAACCTGTGCGTCCCTTGGTTTGGTCAGTTTTGTTAGGGATAACTAGTTGCCCCTTGGAGCAGTATCTGGGGATTGATCTTGGGGATCCAGGGCTTTTGTAGGTCTGAGGTTGGGGCCTGGCCTCAGTACCCAAGCAGTAATCTGTGGCGGGTGACTACTGCTCTCTCTCCTGGTAACAGGAGGCTATCTGGTGCACAGCAGGTCCCTGGGATGGGCCAGTTTGCGGGACCTTTTCAAGGGATATACTGGATGGCCTAATTCAGGTCCCTGTTTCCTTCCTTCCCTGTGGGGTTTACTCCTGACAGGGACTCCCAATCTTTCTTGCACTGGGGCGCACAGCTCCGTCTGTGCCGGAGATCTGGGCATGCAACAACTGTCCATGCTTGCGGCTTGAGCCCAGTTCAGTGATGGCCGCTCGTACCCACCGGTCTGCGAGACTTTTTCCAGGTAAAGACTGGGTGACTTGTGGCCAGTCCTGCTGTCTTCCTTCCCCGTGGGCTTTTCTCGCGACTAGGACTCCCAGTCTCTGGTGTTTTTGTGCCCACCATTCAGCCTGGGAAGGTGATCAGGACACGCAGGCATGTGGCTCTGGTCTGGCGACCTGTGCCTAAGGGACCCGGGATCTCTTCCAGGTTCTGGCTGGGTGGCCTGAGAGTGGACCCGAATGATTCCCATGCCATGGGGGTGTGGGTGTTTCCTCTCACCTGGGAAACACGATCGCTATGGTTTTAGGGCCCAGAGTTCAGTCTCTTAGTCGCTATATGGAAAATGTTGTCCTGTTCTTCAGATGCAGTGTTCTGGCGCCACCATCTTGTCCCACCTCCGAATAATAATTATTATTTCACTATATATAACAGTAAAAAAAGTAGTGTTTTCCCATCTGATAAACATTTGATAATCACTCATAACATCTGCTAATAGCAAGTTAAATCAATTTGTCTTTATTAAGGTCCAAATAAAGCTGAAACAGGGCTTACACTACAAGAAACTTGCTTTAAATGTTCATTTGTTTTATTGGTGTCTTCGTTAGGATTACTATTACTGATATGAAATACCATGTCCATAGTGACATGGGGAGGAAAGTGTTTATTCAACTTAGGTTTCCATATCAGAGTTCATTATTGAAGGAAGTCAGAGCAGAAACCTGGAGGCAGGAATTGATGCAGAGGCAGTGGAGGAGTGCTGCTTACTGGATTTGCTCCCTCTGGCTTGCTCAGCCTGCAGTCTTATAGAACCCAGAACACATCAGCACAGAGATGGCACCACTGAAAATGGTTTGGACTATCCACCATCAATCACTAATCAAGAAAATGCCCTAAAGGCTGGCCTACATCAAATCTCATGGATGTATTTTCTTAATTATGGTTTCCTCTTCTCAGATGAGGAAAATTTATTCAGCACAAAACAAGCCCCTCTGACTTTCCTGATATAGTCCTGTTCCAGTGTTGGTTTTCTTGGTAAGCACCATGGTCAGTAGCATTCCTTCTGTATGTCTCTGTTAGCCTCTCCTCTTGTGAATTTTGCAAGTAATTCCTGCTTTACCTCCTTAGGCCAGTCGCTGGTGGCTGTGGCGCAGGCTGGCAGACATGTCTTGGGAAGCAGGTGGAGGTAATCACAGAGATATCGGGTACCCCTGCTTATAAGGTACAAGTAGAGAAATTCCCAGGCAGTTTTCCTTCAGGTAGATCCAAGACTGCACAGCTGCTACAGCATGCCAACCATGGTTATTTGAGCATTTAGGCATCCTTTAAAAAGTATTCATGGATGTAATCTAGTTCTTGTGGACATCAGCATGGTTAAAAGTACTAAGTCCAAACTGACTGCTGTAAAATAAATACTTTTTGTAATATGGGTTAAGATATCTTTAAGAATTATGTTCCTCCTCCTGGTTTTAGAACAAAGCCTGCATTAAGTGAGAGTATGATGGAACTTTTCCAAAACTCAGAAAACAGAATTATCTGATAATCCAGCAATTTCATTACTGAGTATGTTTGCAAAGGAAGCAAAACCAATGTGTAGAGAAAGACAAGCTGCCTGCTGCAGTGGGTCACTGCTGTACTTTTGAGAATAGGCACATATGGAATTGCACTAGGTGTTCATTGATAAATGTATCAAAAGATGTAGTAGAGACACACACGAGTGTGTGCACGTATGCAAAAATCCTGTACACAAACATGGGATACACTAAGGGATACTATTGGATCATAAGCAAGTAAAATGCTGTTATTTATTATTATTACTGAGTTAGACTCAATTACCTGTGTCTTGACTTCTAATAGTACACTTTTTATGAAACTGGGCTCACTAGAGTTTGTGTTTTAATTTTAATCATTATCTACTCTTAGAATTGTATGGTCTTATTGTTTAATTGTTCCCTTAAACAGAGTAAGGTTCTATTGTTGTTTACTTCTGATTAAGTTTAATTTGAAGTCTCATTTTTTTCGAATTATATGGTCGAAATACTTCCTGAGTCCATTTGCTTAGAAGACTTTTTCTATCATTTCACCTAGGGTTATGCCTATCATTGAATGCAATATGAGTTGCTTATAGACAACAGAACGATAAACTCTGGGATCTAAAAGCCTGTTCAATTATCCCATGTCTTTAAATGAATATTTAGGGTATTAATATTTGAAATTCTTACTGAAAGTGGTGTGGTTATTGCTGCCTTATTGGTCTTTTCTTTTTCCTGTATGTGTTCTTAGTCCTATTTTGTTTTTCATTAATTATACTTTTATTCAATATGATATTGACTATATGTACTCATATTTACAGTCTGAAATGTTATCTACTTTATTTTAGCCTCCATGTATCATTAAAACATTTTCTTTTTTCTTCTTCAGTGACAGTTTTCATGGGCACAGTAACCTACTTTGCTGTATGTAGTCTTTTAGAAGTTAAAATACATTATTTCAGGCTCTTTGGATTTTTATAGTTTACACTGAAAAGTCAGTTGTTATCCTGGTGGTGTTGTTTTACACATGATTTATGATTTCTTTCTTGTTACATCCAGTACCCCAGCTTTGTTCTAGAAAAAATTTCCTCTGAGGTCCAGTAATAAGGGATTCTCCATCTATGACTTTAACCCATCTATGGCCATACCAATTTGAACATTATTGTATTCATAATTTGTGCCTATTATTAAAAAATTTGGGTTTTCCACAAGGCCTCCTATTTCTGGAGTATTTCTTTTGTGTTTCCTGAAATACTTTTTCACTGTCATTCTATTTCTCTATTTTAAAATTCTAATACTCTCTCTTATACTCTATCCATTTCAGTTATAAGGCTTCCCCTGAATTTTCTAGTTGGGCAACTGAGATTTTAAATACTATCTTCACTTAAGCTTGAGTTCTTTTCAGTAATTCTAACTCCTTACCAAATGCAATTTTCTTTTTTTGTTTTTTTTGTTTTTTTTTTTAATTTTTTATTTAACTTTTTTTTTTATCAGTTACATTTTATTAACTCTGTATCCCAGCCGTGTCCCGATCCCTCATTCCCTCCCAGTCCCTCCCTCCCTCCCTCCCTCATCTCCACCGTACCCCTTTCCAAGTCCACTGATGGGGGGGACCTCCTCCCCATTCATCTGATCCTGTTTTAGCAGGTATCTTCAGGACTGGCTGCAAAGCCCTCCTCTGTGGCCTAACAGGACTGCTCCTCCCTTCGGGGGTGGGGAGACCAAAGAGCCAGTCATTGAGTTCCTGTTAGAAATAGTCCCTGTTCCCCTCACTTTGGGAAACCAATTGGTTACTGAGCTACCACAGGCTACATCTGAGTGGAGGTTCTAGGTTATATCCATACATGGTCCTTGGTTGAATGTCAGTCTCAGAAAAGACCCTGTGCCCAGATATATTTGGTCCTTGTGGAGCTCCTATCCTTTCCCCATCAGACTAACTCCCCTTCTTTCTTATGATTCCCTGTACTCTGCCAAAGGTTTGGTCATGAGTCTTTGCTTTGAAAACACTGCTAGTTAGAGTCTTTCAGATGCGCTCAGTAGACTCCTGTCATACGTTCAATGCACATCCCATCTGTCTTTCTAAAGGAGGATTGATCATCTTACCCCATGTCCCCTCAATTGATTATCTTTTTTAGGTGTATAGATTTCATTATGTTTACCATATCTTATAGGTCTATATAAGTGAATATATCCCATGTTTGTCTTTCTCCTTCTGGGATATTTCACTCAGAATGATCTTTTCTAGATCCCACCATTTGCCTGCAAATTTCATGATTTCCTCCTTTTTGATTGCTGAGTAGTATTCCATTGTATAAAAATACCACAATTTCTGTACCCATTCCACCGTTGATGGACATCTGGGTTGTTTCCAGGTTCTGGCTATTACAAATAGAGCTGCTATAAACATGGTTGAGCAAGTGTCCTTTTTGTGTACTTGAACAAACTTTGGGTATATACCTAGCAGTGGTATAGCTGGGTCTGGAGGAAGCACTATTCCTATTTGTCTTAGAAAGCGCCAGATAGCTTTCCAGAGTGGTTGTACCAGTTTACATTCCCACCAGCAGTGGAGCAGGGTTCCCCTTTCTCCACAACCTCTCCAGCATGTGTTATCGCTTGAGTTTTTCATCTTGGCCATTCTGATGGGTGTAAGGTGATATCTCAGGGTCGTTTTGATTTGTATTTCCCTGATGGCTAATGAGGACGAGCATTTCTTTAAGTGTTTTTCTGCCATTTGATATTCCTCTGTCGAAAATTCTCTGTTTAGCTCTGTTCCCCATTTTTTAATTGGATTACTTGGATTGCTGCTTTTCAGCTTCTTTAGTTCTTTGTATATACTCTGGAGGTATCTCCATTCCTGATCTCAAGCTGTACTACAGGGCATCAGTAATAAAAACTGCATGGTACTGGCATAGAAACAGAAAGGAGGATCAATGGAACCGCATAGAAGACCCAGAAATAAATCCACACACCTATGAATACTCGATATTCGACAAAGAAGCCAATTCCATTCAATGGAAAAAAGACAGCATCTTTAACAAATGGTGCTGGACCAACTGGATGTCTACATGCAGAAAAATGAAAATAGATCCATATTTATCACCCTGCACAAAACTAAAGTCAAAGTGGATCAAGGACCTCAACATAAAACCAGATACCCT
The DNA here is from genome assembly GCF_030254825.1 of Meriones unguiculatus. Lineage (NCBI taxonomy): Eukaryota > Metazoa > Chordata > Mammalia > Rodentia > Muridae > Meriones > Meriones unguiculatus. The sequence continues at coordinate 52,707,065 of NC_083363.1, forward strand.
AAATCAATTGGAAAAAAAAGTGGGGAACAGCCTAGAACTCATTGGCACAGGAGACAACTTCCTGAACAGAACACCAACAGCACAGGCTCTAAGAGCAACAATCAATAAATGGGACCTCATGAAACTGAAAAGTTTCTGTAAAGCAAAGGATACCGTCATCAAAACAAAACGACTGCCTACAGATTGGGAAAGAATCTTCACTAACCCTTTATCTGACAGAGGACTAATATCCAAATGCAATTTTCAAATCACAAATTGTCTTCATCATTTTATTCAGCGATATATTTGTCTTTTTGAAAAATCCATAAGGAGTTTGCTGCTCTTCCCTTTAGGTTGTAAGGGGTGTTGGTTGTGTCTTCTTTAAACTCAGTGTGTTCTGTGATGAACTCTATGACTATTCTTTTAGCTTCTGTGTCCTGAGATTAATCGAAGTGATTATTACTGGGAAACATCTCTAAAACATTGGTGGGCTTGGCATCGATGGGAGGCATAATGGCTCAGCATTACATAGAGTTTGTGGTCTTTCAATGTGTCACAAGCATGTGGATTTCTTCCTTTGTGGGTCTCAGGTGGGATTATTGCATGCCTCAGGCTGTGGCAGTGCAGAAACTGCATGACCAGAACTAGGATTCAGAATGTGGAGATGCATGGTACTTGGTTCTTGGAAGACTCAACTTGGAAACCGGCTGTGAAAACTAGGCCTGGACCTCTGAAAGAATCTACCCAGCAGGATATCTAAGCATATGCTGAGATTAATAGCCAAACTTTGAGCAGTGTACAGGGAATCTTATGAAAGAAGTAAGAGATAGAAAGACCTGGAAGAGACAGGAGATCCACAAGGAGAGCAACAGAACCAAAAAATCTGGGCACAGGGGTCTTTTCTGAGACTGGTACTCCAACCAAGGACCATGCATGGAGATAACCTAGAACCTCTGCACAGATATAGCCCATGGCAGTACAGTATCCAAGTGGGTACCCTAGTAAGGGGAGCAGGGGCTGTCTCTGACATGAACTTAGTGGCTGGCTCTTTGATCACCTCCCCCTAAGGGGGGGGAAGCACCTTACCAGGCCACAGCTGAAGACAATGCAGCCAGTCCTGATGAGACCTGATAGGCTAGGGTCAGATAGAAAAGGAGGAGGATCTCCCCTATCAGTGGACTTGGAGAGGGGCACAGGTGGGGAAGAGGGAGGGCAGGTGGTATTGGGAGGAGACAAGGGAGGAATGTCGAATGACATAGTGATAATTGTTTCAAAGATCTGTCTAAATCTTTCCATTTTGCTAAGTTTATTTCTGTGCTGATACCTACTTTGACTGAATGCTCTTAATTAAACATTAAGGCTCTTAATTCATTGTTATTTCCAGTTTGTATCATTTTTGAAATTTACTTAGCTCCACATCTTATTTCCAATCATAATTTTTGTGTTCATCTAACAACATCTCTCTCTTCCTTATAGCTATAACACTAGCTGTCCCTGAGTGGGACACAAATTTGAGAACTAAATCTTGAATTGTGGTCCATCGCCAACAAATCTTCAAAGCAGGCTGAAAAATTAAACTGGTTATGTTGTGCTGGAAGAAACTTTATGTGTTGTTTTAAACAGCGTGGCAACGCTATTTAGTATTTCTGCTCAGCATATATTAATATAGAAGTTATATCACAAAGGATCTTAAGGCATTCTTGGGACATACTAAGGAAAATACAATGTGTTAATGATGCTATGGTACAATATAGTCACTGAGAGAGAAAAGGTCAATTTCTTGGCAGACGGATTATATCCATATGCCTCTTTCTCTGGGCCTACCAGGGTTTATGTTTGAGAATGGATCATAGTATAGATTTTGGACACTATTTACACAAAATTCTCATGCTGGATGCAATTAAAAATGTCACATAGGACAATACTAATCACAGAATTCACTTTCAACCTGTTTAAATTCTCAGAAGTTTAGTTTAACTGTGTTGTAGCACCAATGCAGGTATTCAAGACTGTTTTCACAGATACCAAAATGAGCTCACTTCTCTTTTAGTCTATACACATCTAGTCGTAGTGTTATATAACAATGTTTAACACCCTGTAAGTGGTACCAAAGCAATCTCACTATGAGTAACTAAAAAAATGATGGGCAACAGTGTATGTTTTGAAGATGTGAATGCTTCAATCAGAGGTATTCTCAGTCCCTGGAGCAGTCACTGTGCTGGGATGCATTTTGTACCCAGGAGGGGTGCAGAGGTCTTTGGATGGGTGATAATAGAAGCCACAGAAACACATTCTGTTTTTAAGACAGGGTTACTCAGTGGGAAGCAGAAATGCCACAGTGTCCCTGGAGCAAAGAAACAGAAACAAACACAGGTAGCATCTGCTAACAGTGTTCTCAGTTATTATGCCAGACACAGAGGGCTTCGATATTTAGAACAAAAGAGGTATGGGAACTTTGTTTCTGTTTTTTTTCATTTTAATTTTTATTTTTATCTTTAATTTTAATTTTTCATCAATTACACTTTATTCATTCTGCATCCCCCCATAAGCCCCTCCTTCCTCCCTTCCCAACCCCACCCTCCCTCCTCCCTCTGCATGCATGCCACTCCCCAAGTCCACTGATAGGGGAGGTTCTCCTCTCCTTTCTGATCTTGGTCTATCAGTTCACATCAAAAGTGGCTGCATTGTCCTCTACTATGGCCTGGTAAGGCTGCTCCCCCCCCCAGGGGAGGTGATCAAAGAGCAGGCCAATCAGATTATGTCAGAGGCAGTCCCTCTTCACATTACTATGTAACCCAATTGGACTCTGAACTGCCCTGGGCTACATCTGTGCAGGGGTTCTGGGTTATCTCTACGAATAGTCCTTGGTTGGAGTATGAGTCTCTGGGAAGTTCCCTCTGTTAAGATTTTCTGGTTCTGTTGCTCTCCTTGTGGAGACCCTGTCCTCTCCTGCTCTTACTATTTCCCAGTTCTTACCTAAAATTCCATTCACTCTGCCCAATAGTTGCCCATCAGGCTCAGCATCTGCATTGATAGTCTGCAGGGCAGAGGCTTTCAGAGGCCCTCTGTGGTAGGTTCCTAAGTTGTTTCCTGTTTTCTTCTTCTTCTGATGTCCATCCTCTTTGCCTTTCCGGATGGGGATTGGACATTTTAGTTAGGGTCCTCTCTCTTGCTTAGTTTCTTTAGATGCACAGGTTTTAGTGGGTTTGTCCTATGTTGTGTGTCTATATGAGTGAGTATATACCATGTGTGTCTTTTTGCTTCTGGGACAACTCACTCAGAATGATCCTTTCCAGATCCCACCATTTACCTGCAAATTTCATGATTTCCTTATTTTTCATTGCTGAGTAATATTCCATTGTGTAGATGTACCACAATTTCTGCATCCATTCTTCAGTTGAGGGGCATCTGGGTTGTTTCCAGCTTCTGGCTATTACAAATAAAGCTGCTACAAACATGGTTGAGCAAATGTCCTTTTTGTGTATTTGAGCCTCTTTTGGATATATGCCCAGGAGTAGTATGGCTGGATCTTGAGGAAGTGCTATTCCTAGTTGTCTGAGAAAGCACCAGATTGATTTCCAGAGTGGTTGAACAAGTTTACATTCCCACCAGCAGTGGAGAAGGGTTCCCCTTTCTCCACAACCTCTCCAGCATGTGTTGTCACTTGAGTTTTTGATCTTGGCCATTCTCATGGGTGTAAGGTGAAATCTCAGGGTTGTTTTGATTTGCATTTCCCTAATGGCTAATGAGGCTGAGCATTTCTTTAAGTGCTTCTCTGCCATTTGGTATTCCTCTACAGAGAATTCTCTGTTTAGCTCTGTTCCCCATTTTTTAAGTGGATTACTTGGTTTGCTGCTTTTCAGCTTCTTTAGTTCTTTTGTTTCTTTAATCAAATCAAATCTTGAAAATTGAAATATGTATGTGTAGCTGGATTTTTATAATGATTTAAAAATGAAATTAATTCTCACATATATTCTAGAGTTGCATTAAAAAAGATGCCATGAGAGTGATTAGTTGTGGCTTTGGGGACATTGTGAACATAGGCATGTTTGAAGACATGCAAAGGACAAGGAACTAAAGACATCTGTGATATTAGGGAACTGGCTTGTGAAAAGCAAAGGAAAAGAGAAAGAAAGAGAGAGAGAGAGAGAGAGAGAGAGAGAGAGAGGCAGAGAGAGAGATAGAGACAGAGACAGTAATATGTGGCTTAGGATCTGGCAGTGGCCAGTTCCAGTAATGCCCCTGTGTGCTGGTGGGAGTGGATTTGAACAAAGCAGAAATAGGATGATGTCGAACCACTGGGTCCTTCTGTATTGCTTTTCTGGTGTTTATGACTGGCATATGTCGGTGACACACTCTTTACTGACAAATAAAAGGGTAACCACAATTTAAAATAAAAAAAAAGACCCCTGGGCCCAAATTTCTTGGTTCTGTTGCTCTCCTTGTGGAGCTCCAGGGCCTTCCATGTCTTTTTATCTCCCCCTTCTTTCCTAAGATTCCCTGAACTCTGCCCAAAGTTTGGCTATGATAATCAGCACCTACTTTTATACCCTGCAGGGTTAGAGCCTTTCAGAGGCCCTGTGTGGTAGGATCCTGTCTTGTTTTTTGTTTTAACCTTCTTCTGATGTCTATCCCATTTGCCTTTCTGAACGAGGATTGAGCATCTTACCCAGGGTCCTCCTGCTTGTGTATCTTCTTTAGGTGTACATATTTTAATGTGTTTATCCTATATTATCTGTCTAATATCCACTTATAAGTGAGTACATACCATGTGTGTCTTGTGTGTTACTTGTTTTCTCCTACTTCCAATGTCCATCCCATTTGTCTTTCTAAGTGAGGATTGATCATCTTACCCAGGGTGCTCTTTCTTGTTTATCTTCTTTAGGTGTACAGATTTTAGTATGTTTATCCTATCTTATCTGCTTCTAGAATAACTCCCTCAGGATGATCTTTCCTAGTTCCCACCATTTGTCTGCAATTTCCTTGTTTTTAATTGCTGAGTAGTATTCCATCATGTAAATGTACCACAATTTCTGCATCCATTCTTCAATTGAGGGATATCTGGGTTACTTCCAGATTCTGGTTATTATGAATAAAGCTGCTAGGTACATGGTTGAGCAAATGTCTTTGTTGTATACTTGAGAACATTTTGCTCAAATATTGTAATTGTAATTGGTAAAGAAAGTTCATGATCTGGAAGAGATTCGTCTAAACTGTAGTCCCCTTGCAAAATGGCATGTGTGGTTAGCATGAAAGTTAGCATGAAAATGTGGCTAACATGTAAACATATAAATATATGTTACATAAAATTGCTTAAATTGCAAAAATCAGTGAATTAAAAAATGCAACCTAAATGTATGAAGAAAACTATAATGCCCTGGCTATTTGAGACCTGGGAAATGTTCATCATTAGATTGATGAGAAATGACATTTTAACAAAGTGAAATGAAACACAATACTCAGTGTTACGCATGGAAATTTGTATTTTTCTATGATATAAACAAAATATATGTACATTTTGTACATTCTATGAAATTATATAGCTTTAAAATTATAACACTGCAACAGAACAAGTATTGCAGAATACATTGTGCATGTAACTGTAATAATGCCCTGGTGAATTAAAGTTGCATATGAAATTACTTGGTGTGTTTGTTTCACATGTATGTTACACAAAATAAAGATGTAATGTTTGACATCACTATGTGTAAGAGCTTAAACTTTATTGTATGCGCTTTTGTTTATATATTACTTGATCTTATAATAAACCATTTGACTTAGTTGAATTCAGTTTCCTTTTATTTATTTTATTTTATTTTATTTTTTCAATACTAGTTACAGTTTATTAACTTTGTATCCCAGCTGTAGCCAACTCCCTCATTCCCTCCCAATTCCACCCTTTCTCCCTCATCTCCTCCCTCCCCCTTTCCAAGTCCACAGATAGCAGAGGTCTCCTCTCCTTCCACCTGACCCTAGCTTATCAGGTTTCTTCATTGTCTACCTCTGTGTCCTAGCAAAGCTGCTCCTCCCTCAGGAGGGGGAATGTCAAAGAGCCAGCCATTGAGTTCATGTCAGAAATAGTCCCTATTCCCCCCTTACTAAGGTACCCACTTGGATACTGAGCTAACATGGGCTACTTCTGAGCAGGGGTTCTAGGTTATATCCATGAATGGTCATTAGTTGGAAATACAGTCTCCTAAAAGACCCCCATACCCAGATATATTAGGTCCTTGTGGAGCTCCTGTCCCCTTCAGATCACACTAACTCCCCATTCTTTCATATGATTCCCTGTACTCTGCCAAGGTTTGGTTATGAGTCTCAGCATCTGTTTGATACACTGACAGGTAGTCTTTCAGAGGCCCTCTGTGGTAGGCTCCTGTCCTGTTACATGTTTTTTCCTACTTCCAATGTCCATCCCATTTGTATTCTAAGTGAGGATTGATCATCTTACCCAGGGTGCTCTTTCTTGTTTATCTTTTTAGGTGTACAGATTTTAGTATGTTTATCCTATCTTATAGGTCTAGTACCACATATAAGTGACTGTGTGTCTTTCTGCTTCGGGGATACCTCATTCAGGATGATCTTTTTTAGTTCCCACCATTTGCCTGCAAAATTCATGAATTCATTGTTTTTAATTGCTGAGTAGTATTCCATTGTGTAAAAGTACCACCATTTCTGTATCCATTCCTCCATTGATAGACATGTGGGTTGTTTCAGTTTCTGGCTATTACAAATAAAGCTGCTACAAACATGGTTGAGCAAATGTCCTTGTTGTATACTTGAGCATCTTTTGGATATATGCCTAGGAGTGGTATAGCTGGAACTTGAGGAAGCACTGTTCCAAGTTGTCTGAGAAAGCTCCAGATTGATTTCCAAAGTGGTTGTACAAGTTTACATTCTCAACAGCAATGGAGTAGAGTTCCCCTTTCTCCACAACCTCTCCAGCATGTGTTGTCACTTGAGTTTTTTATCTTAGCATTTTTGATTGGTGTAAGGTGAAATCTCAGGGTGGTTTTGATTTGCATCTCTCTGATGGCTAAGGACAATGAGCATCTCTTTAGTATTTCTCAGCCTTTCTATATTCCTCTACAGAGAATTCTCTGTTTAGTCCATACCCCATTTTTAATTACATTGCTTGATTTATTGCTTTTTATCTTTTTTAGTTCTTTATATATTCTGGATATTAGCCCTCTGTCAGATATAGAGTTGGTGAATATCCTTTCCCAGTCTGTAGGCTGTCATTTTGTTCTGATGGCAGTGTCTTTTGCTTTACAGAAGCTTTTCAGTTTCATGAGGTCCCATTTATTGATTGTTGCTCTTAGAGCCTGTGCTGTTGGTGTTATTATCAGGAACACCTGTGCCAATGAGTTCTAGGCTCTTCTCCACTTTTTCTTCTAACCGATTTAGTGTACCTGGTTTTATGTTGAGATCTTTGATCCACTTGGACTTTAGTTTTGTGCAGGATGCTAAATATGGATCTATTTTCATTTTTCTGCATGTAGACATCCAGTTGGACTAGCACCATTTGTTAAAGATGCTGTCTTTTTTTCCATTGAATGGTTTTGTCTTCTTTGTCAAAAATCAAGTATTCATAGGTGTGTGGGTTTATTTCTGCATCTTCTATTCTGTTCCACTGATCCTCCTTTCTGTTTCTATTCCAATACCATGCACTTTTTACTACTATTTCTCTGTAGTACAGCTTGAGATCAGGTATGGAGTTAGCTCCAGAGGATCTGTTGTTGTACAGGATCCTTTTGGAAATTCTGGGTTTTTGTTTCTCCATATGAAGTTGAGAATTTTTCTTTCAAGATCTGTAAACAATAGTGTTGGTATTTTGATGGGAATTGCATTGAATCTGTAAATTGCTTTTGGAAGAATGACCATTATCACTATGTTAATCCTACCAATCCATGAGCACAGGAGATCTTTCTTTCTTCTGATATCTCTAACCAGGCAAGTGAAAGACCTGTTTGAAAAAAACTTTAAGTCTCTGAAGAAAGAAATTGAATTCAGTTTCCTAATGAAGATGTTAGGAACAGCTATGTGATAAAATGGTAACAATAAAAATAACATGTATAAAGTAGTTTGTCCATTATTCCAAACAGTAAGTGTCAATAAATAAAAAGCTGTTACCAATATTATTTGTAGAAGTAAGTTGATTTTCTGTATTGTGATTTTATTTTATCTACATGGTAGTGGTATCTATGAATTGGAACTTGGGACTTTATTTCCTTATTCCTGTACTCACAAGATTTATATAGCATGTGTACCTGATTTGACATGTTTCTACATACTAGTCTTTGTTGTAAAGACTGTTCTTGATCGTTTTCCTGATAATTTTTAAATTATTTTGTAGTTGAGCTATATAACAAAATGTATTTCTATGGTCAAATATATTTTCAAAGTTATTTTTCAGTGCCTCTCTCCTCTATGAATAGTGAAGTCTTTTAACTGTTCCCCTATCTTTCTTGTTGCCCATCACTTTTATTCTAAGCTCTTCCTTTCAGGAGAAAATCATTCTAATAAACTGATCTATCCTGGTGTATAAGTGAGTTAATGCATTGCCCTTTAATGTTTTAATGCATTTGGAAAGGGAATGCCAATAGAAGAATTGCTTAATGTTGTCAAAGTCTTGGCAGAATTTCTGTCAGGCCCAAGGATGTGTAGTATTATTTCCAGGTTTGAACTTAGTGTACTGCATTTCCAAGGGGTATGAATCTGCTTCTTCAGCAAATTTCAACAAGTCTCAACTCCATTAAGTCAAGAATAGACTTCCCTTGGTAAAAATCTGTCTATGAAAAGAAAGGTGTAGACCACAGTCTTTTATTAAACTGACCAAAGCACATAAAAATAGTAAAGGAAAAACAACCGACTAGACTGAGTTATTAGGATTTCTAAAATGCACCCATACATTATGTAAGATATCCATGGCTAAGATTTAGCCAAAATAAACAGGAAGTAAAACTGTATATAAATAAGGAACCAGACATATAAGGTGATATAGGTGTGCACAGCACCTGTGAAAGATGTGCAACTGTTGATGGAGCCGAGCACACCAAGAGCTGAAAGATCAGAAAACAGAAAAAAAAAAAAGGTTTCAGGGGGCACTTATGGAAAACATTAGTCTACAGTGTGACTTTTTCTGGGGAGACATGAACAAATGTCTAATTATTTAAAGATCTGCCTATGACAATTGATAAAAGAATTCTAGCAATGCTGAAGTTGGCAAACTGATGAATTTATTGAGATTACTTATAGAATGGTTAATAAGTCACCTATATGAGCACATGTGACAGAAATGTAGCAGCATCACCAGAGAGCCCATTTCAGCCTAGATGGGGACTCAAAAAAGCTGCATCCTGGAAGCTCCCTGCAGGACTTTCAGGTGCATGAAATGTCAGAGAGACCTCTGAAGGCAGCTGGGCTGGCTGGAATAGCCCTTCTCTCTAGTAATCTTGCTATTTATGTAGCTTTGGGGAGTGGCTTTCTGAACCTTCTAAATGCCTGAAATAACCCCAGACTAGGGAGCTTTATTTATTTCTCAGTATTAAACCCAGATTGAACTCTTCCAATTTAAGTAAAATTGCTATGTAATATGTAGCAAAGAGGTAATGTTTCATTTGGACCACAGCCAATAACCTCATCTCAAAAAAAAAAAAAAAATGAAGCTAAATGTGACTTACAACTAAGTATAGTAAGAAACAGTCTCTTTCAAAAAGAAAGCTAAAATGTGCAGAGAAAAAAAATGACAATTGTCAAAAAGTTAGGTCCTTTAATAGTAATAGGGACCAAGGAAATTCAATTAATTAAAAGAAAATTTTAGATTAAGGTGTTAGTTTTGTTAACATTTTAGTAGTATAGAACCATTCTTTCATAAGCACCTTTGAAAATAATAAGACGCCAAAACCATTCAATGGAGAAAAGACAGCATCTTCAACAAATGGGGCTGGACCAACTGGATGTAGAAAAATGCAAATAGATGCATACTTATCACCCTGCACAAAAGTAAAGTCCAAGTGGACCAAAGACGTCAACATAAAACCAGACACACTAAACTGCTTAGAAGAAAAAGTGGGGAAGAGCCTAGAACTCATTGGCACAGGAGACAACTTCCTGAACAGAACACCAACAGCACAGGCTCTAAGAGCAACAATCAATAAATGGGACCTCATGAAACTGAAAAGCTTCTGTAAGGAAAGGACACTGTCATCAGAACAAAACGACAGCCTACAGATTGGGAAAGAATCTTCACCAACCCTATATCTGACAGAGGACTAATTATTCATTAAAATAAAATAAAATATTTTGTAAAAAAACAAAATAAAATATTTTTTTCAAATGCTGGAATCAAGATGAATCAACAACTTTTGAGAAAAAAAAGTGATGAAATAGTTTGAAAAAGTATGTACACAGGAATATTCTTTGCCACACACAACCCCTCCTTCCAGCTAAATCTGCCACAACTTTTGCCAAGGTCTAACCCAGGGAATCCTCTTGAACATCTCATCTACTCGCCACCCCCAACCTGTAAGGTCTTGGATGGGCCCCTTTTCTAGTGCCTTGACTTAGTCTGGGGTCCCTTGCTTCCACTAAAACTAATTTCTAAGATCTTGCCAGGATCCTACATACCACAAAGCCTCCCTCTTTGCCATATCCAAATTTACTAGCAGGCATATTTGTCTTCACATTCCAGGATAGGACCAAGAATGAATCCCTGTATACCAGCTCAGACCTCCTGCCCAGGTGACTTCATTCCACACAAGCCAGTTCCAAGCTCCAGTCACAGCCTTCCCTCACACACTCTTCTGCACATTCCCACTCAGTGCATATAGGACTTAGGACTAAGAACACAAGTCAATGTGAGCAGACATCATTGAAAAAATATGCCAACAATATGAAAGCTAAAAAGGCAACTTCTCCTATCTTCCCTAAAAAACTACCAGCCCTATAGAAATGTTTGCCAACGTAAACTACCTAGATGAACTCCAATATACAGAATTGAAAAGGATGAGCAGAAACTCCATTAACAAATTCAAACAGTTTAACAAAGATGCAAAGAAACAGCTCAATGGCGTTAAGGAGAAAAACATTTTAAAGAAAAAAAAAAAAAATCCAGAGTGTTACCAAAGTGGGGAAAAGCATAAAGATGATGGAAATAATGAAGACAATATAGTACTTGACAATTGGATTCACTAGGGAGAAAGAAACACTGCAGAACATTCCAGCTTAAATAAAATGGAATGAAAATGAAACACAAGAATGGGGAACAAAACAGTAACTGAACAAGGAAATCAATAATAAAAAAAGCCTAGTAAGTATAACAATTCAAAAAGAAACTAAATTACCAGGACAGGAAGATAAAGAAGAGAATCTATACCAAATAATCAATGAATATTAAAAAGAAAAGGAATAAACTGGAAAAGTGGAAGCCATACAAATAAAAAGAAACTTTTGAATTTTAAATATAGATGAGGGAGAATTTTTTACATGTTTCAATGAATGATGAATGAATTTCTTTATTTTATTAATTACAGTTTATTCACTTTTATCCCAGCTGTAGCCCCCTCCCTCATTCCCTCCCAATCCCATCTACCCTTCCTCATCTCCCCCATACCCCTATCCAGATCCACTGATAGGGGAGGTCCTCCTCTCCTTCCATTTGCCCCTAGCCTATGAGGTCTCATCAAGACAGGCTTCATCATCTTGCTATGTGGCCAGGTAAAGCTGCTGCCCATTCAGGGGGTGATGATCAAAGAGCCAGTCACTGAGTTCATGTCAGAGACAGTCCCTGTTCCCATTATTAAGGAACCAACTTGGAAACTGAGCTGGGATACATCTATGCAGGGATTCTAGGTTATCGACATTCATGGCCCTTGGTTGGAGTATCAGTCTCAGAAAAAAAAAAAAAATCCTTGGGACCAGATTTTTTGGTTCTATTGCTCACCATGTGGAGCTCCTGTCCACTCCAGGACTTTCTGTCTTTCCCTTCTTTCATAAGATTCCCTGCATTCTGCCCAAAGTTTGCCTATGAGTCTCAGCATCTGCATTGATACCTGCTGAGTAGAGTCTCTCAAAGGCCCACTGTGGTGGCTCCTGTCCTCTACCCTTTTTTCTCCTTCTTCCAGTGTCCATCCATTTGCCTTTTTGAATTAGGATTGATCATCTTACCCAGAGTCCTCCTTCTTGCTGACCTTTACATGTACAGATTTTATTTCTTTTAATTTAATTTTATTTTGATAATTAATAATTACATTTTATTCACTTTGTATCCCCCCATAAGCCCCTCCCTCATCCCCTCCCAGTCTCACCCTCCCCTCCCCTTTCTTCACGCATGCCCCTCCACAAGTCCATTGATAGGGGAGGTCCACCTCTTCTTCCTTCTGATCTTAGACTATCAGATCACATCAGGAGTGGCTGCATTGTCATCTTTTGTGGCCTGGTAAGGCTGCTCCCCCCTCAAGGGGAGGTGATCAAAGAGCAGGCCAATCAATTTATGTCAGAGGCAGTCCCTCTTCACATTACTATGTAAACCACTTGGACACTGAACTGCCATGGGCTACATCAGTGCATGGGTTCTAGGTTATCTCCATGCCTGATACCTGATAGGAGTATGAGTCTCTGGAAAGACCCCTGTGGTCAAATTTCTGGTTCTGTTGCTCTCCTTGTGGAGTTCCTGTCCACTCCAGATCTTACTATTTCCCACTTCTTACATAAGATTCCATGCACTCTGCCCAACAGTTGGCCATAAGTCTCAGCGTCTGCTTTGATAGTCTGCAGGGCAGAGCTTTTCAGAGGCCCTCTGTGGCAGGTTCCTAGGTTTCTGTTTCCTTCTTCTTCTGATGTCCACCCTCTTTGCCTTTCGGGATGTGGATTGAGCGTTTTAGTCAGGGTCCTCTCTCTTGATTAGTTTCTTTAGATGTACAGATTTTAGTAGGTTTATCCTATGTTATATGTCCATATGAGTGAGTATATACCGTGTGTGTCTTTCTGCTTCTGGGACAGCTCACTCAAGATGATCCTTATAAGGTCCACCATTTACCTACAAATTTCATGATGTCCTTATTTTTAATTGCAGAGTAATACTCCACTGTGTAGATGTACCACAAATTCTGCATCCATTCTTCAGTTCAGGGGCATCTACGCTGTTCCCAGCTTTTGGCTATTACACATAAAGCTGCTACAAACATGGTTGAGCAAATGTCCTTATTGTGTACTTGAGCCTCTTTTAGATATATGCCTAGGAGTGGTATGGCTGGATCTTGAGGAAGCACTACTCCTAGTTGTCTGAGAAAGTGCCAGATTGATTTCCAGAGTGGTTGTACTAGTTTACATTCCCACCAGCAGTTCAGGAGGGTTTCTGCACAGCCTCTCTAGCATGTGTTGTCACTTGAGTTTTTCATCTTGGCCATTCGATGGGTGTAAGGTAAAATCTCAGGATCGTTTTGATTTGCATTTCTTTAATGGCTAATGACATTGAGCATTTCTTTAAGTATTTCTCTGCCATTTGATATTCCTCTACAGAGAGTTCTCTGTTTAGCTCTGTTTCCCATTTTTTTAATTGGATTACTTGGTTTGCTGCTTTTTCAGCTCCTTTAGTTATATATATATATGTATGTATGTATGTATATTAGCTTTCTGTCAGATAAAGGGTTGGTGAAGATTCTTTCCCAATCTGTAGGCAGTCGTTTTGTTTTGATGACGGTGTCCTTTGCTTTACAGAAGCTTTTCAGTTTCATGAGGTCCCATGTGTTGATTGTTGATCTTAGAGCCTGTGCTGTTGGTGTTTTGTTTTAGGAAGTTGTCTCCTGTACCAAAGAGTTCTAGGGTCTTCCCCACTTTTTCTTCAACCTATTTAATGTGTCTGGTTTTATGTTGAGGTCTTTGATCCACTTGGACTTTAGCTTTGTGCAGGATGATAACTATGGATATATTTGCATTTTTCTACATGTAGACATCCAGTTAGACCAGCACCATTTGTTGAAGATGCTATCTTTTTTTCCATTGTATGGTTTTGGCATCTTTGTCAAAGTTCAGGTGTCCATAAGTGTGTGGGTTTATTTCTGGATCGTCTGTCCTGTTCCATTGATCTACCATTCTGTTTCTATGCCAGTACCATGCAGTTTTTATAACTGTTGCTCTATAGTACACCTTAAGATCAGGGATTGAGATACCTCCAGAAGATCTTTTATTATAGAGGATTGTTTTAGCAATTCTGGGTTTCTTGTTATTCCATATGAAGTTGAGAATTTTTCTTTCCAGGTCTGTAAAGAATTGTGTTGGCAATTTGATGGGTATTTCATTGAACTGACCTAGGCTCTCTGCATATATGTTACGGTAGTGTAGCATGGACTTTTTTCTTGTGAGACCCCTAACAGTGGGAGTGAGGTCTGTTTCTGACTCTTGCCAGTTTTTGGAACCATTTTCTTCCTACTGGGTTGCCTCATTCAGCCTTAATATGAAGGGAGGTATGTAATTTATTATTATTGCAAATTATTCACTTTGTAATCTGGTTGTAGCCCCCTCCCTCATCTCCTTTTGGTCAAACCCTCCCTCACTTTCCCCTGCCCCATGCATCTCCCCTAACCCATTGATATGGGAGGTCCTCCTCCCTTACTATCTGACTTTAGCCTATCAGGTCTCATCAGGATTGTCTGGATCCTCTTTTTCTGTGGCCTAGTAAGATCACCTTGCCAGGGAGAGGTGATCAAAGATCAGACAACGAAAGTTCGTATCAGAGACTGCCCTTGCTCCCCTTACTGGGAGATTGAGCTGCCTATGGTCTACATCTAATGGAAGTTGGGGGAGATAAAAAGATCATCCTGAATGAGGTAACCCAGAAGCAGAAAGACATACATGATATATATTCACTTATAAGTGGATACTACAGAAGAAGAAGAAAACAGGAAACAACCTAGGAACCTCCCACAGAGGGCCTCTGAAAGCCTCTGCCCTACAGACTATCAATGCAGATGCTGAGCCTGATGGGCAACTGTTGGGCAGAGTGAAGAGGATTTTATGTAAGAACTGGGAAATAGTAAGAGCTGGAGAGGACAGGGTCTCCACAAGGAGAGCAACAGGACCAGAAAATTTGAACACAGGGAACTTCCCAGAGACTCATACTCCAACCAAGGACTATTCATAGAGATAACCCAGAACCCCTGCACAGATGTAGCCCAGGGCAGTTCAGTGTCCAAGTGGGTTATATAGTAATGGGAAGATGGACTGCCTCTGTCATAATCTGAGTGGCCTGCTCTTTGATCACCTCCCCCTGGGGCGGAGCAGCTATACCAGGCCATAGTAGAGGACAATGCAGCCACTTTTGATGTGAACTGATAGACTAAGATCAGAAAGGAGAAGAGAACCTCCCCTATCAGTGGACTTGGGGAGTGGCATGCATGCAGAGGGAGGAGGGAGGGTGGGATTGGGAGGGGAGGAGGGAGGAGCTTATGGGGGATGCAGAATGAATAAAGTGTAATTGATGAAAAATTAAAAAAAAAAGAAAAAAAAATAAGTGGATACTAGACAAATAATATAGGATAAATATTATAAAATATATAATCCTAAAGAAGTTAATAACAAGGATGATATTTTCGAATTGCCACCATTTCTAATTGCCTAAAAATTCATGATTTCCTTATTTTTAATTACTGAGTAGTATTCCATTGTATAATTGTAACACAATTTCTATATCAGTTCTTAAGTTGAGGGACATCTAAGTTGTTTCCACATTCAGGCTATTACAAAAAAAGCTGCTATAAAAATAGATTAGCAAATACCCTTATTAAATGGTGGCACATCTTTTGGGAATATGCCTAGGAGTGGGATAGCTGGATCTTGAGGTAGCACTATTCCTAATTTTCTGAGAAAGCACCAGATTGATTTCCAAAGTGGTTGTATAAGCAATGGAGGAGGGTTTCCCTTTCTCCACAACCTTGCCAGCATGCATCATCTTTTGAGTTTTTTATTTTAGTCATTCTGATGGGTATAAGGTGGAATTTCAGGGTCATTCTGATTTGCATTTCTTGAATGACTAAGGATGTTGAACATATCTTTAAGTGTTTCTCTGCCATTCTATATTCCTTTACAGAGAATTCTCTTTTTACCTTTGTACTCCACTTTTTTTCAATTTAATTTTATTTATATATTTATTCATTATAATTTATTCACTTTATACTCCACTGCAGGCCCCATTCGTCTCCTCCAAGTCTCACCCTCCCTCCCCTTTTCCCTCTATTACCTTTCCCTAGTACACTGATGAAGGAGGACCTCCTCCCCTTCTATCTGAACCTAGCTTATCAGGTCTCATCAAGGCTTGCTGTACCACCTTCCTCTGTGGCCTGGCAAGGCTGCATCACCTGTCCCCCAGGGAGGTGATCAAAGAGCCGGCCATTGAATTCATGTCAGAGACAGCCCCTGTACCCCTTGGAACCAACTTGGAAACTGAGCAGCCAATGGGCTTCCTTTGAACAGAGGGTCTAGGTCCTCTACATGCATGGTCCTTAGTTGGAGTATCAGTCTCTGCAGCCCAGGTATTTGGGCTTTGTTGTTCTCTTTGTGGAGTTCTATTTTTTTAATTGGCTTACTTGGTTTCTTGGTGTTTAACTTCTTGAGTTCTTTATCTATTCTGGATATTAGTCCTCTGTCAGATATAAGGTTGGTGCAGATCTTTTCCTGGCGTGTAGGCTGTCAGAAGATGAAAAGATATCCCACGATAATGAATCAGTATAATTAACATAGTGAAAATGGCCATTATACCAAAAGCAATCTACAGATTCAATGCAATTTCCATCAAAATACCAATACAAGTTTTTATATACCTTGAAAGAACAACTTTCAATTTTATATGGAAAACACAAAACTCAAGATAGCTAATACAGTCCTGTACAATAACAGATCTTCTGGATGTATTTCGTACCCTGAGCTCTAGCTGTACGATAGAGCAACAGTATTAAAAATGGCATGTTACTAGCATAGAAACTGAATGGTGGATCAATGGACTCAAATAGAAGACCCAGAAATAAACCCACCACCTATGGAAAAGTAATTTTTGACAAAGAAGCCAAAACCATATAATGGAAAAATGGCAGCATCTTCAACAAATAGTGCTGGTCTAACTGGATGTCTATATATAGAAAAATTAAAATAGATCCATATCTATCACCCTGCACAAAACTAAAGTCTAAGTGGATCAAAGACCTCAACATAAAATCAGACACACCAATCTGTTAGAAGAAAAAGTGGGGAAGAGCTTTGCCAACATTGCCATAAGAGACAATTTCCTGATCAGACTAGGATTTGCCAGACATTCCAAAAAAAAAGAGTCTTTCATAAACTATTAAAAGAGAGAGCACCCCCATATCCTCCCAGGTGCTTATCCTGTCCTTGGTCTCCACTTGTTTCAGAGTTGCGTTTGCCTTTACTCTTTTCAAGGCACCTCTCCCCTGCCTTCTGATTTCCCCACATATGATCCCCATCCTCTTTTCCTTTCCTACTCCCTCTCCTACCCTGTTCCTTCTCTTCATCCACTTCTCTTGTCTATTCTATTTCCCCTTCCGAGTGAGAATTAAGCATACTGCCTTGTACCCTCCTTCTTACTTAGCTTCTTTGGTTCTGTAAATTACAGTATGGTTATTCTGCACTATATGGTTAATATCTGTTCATAAGTGAGAACATACCATGTGTGTCTTTCTGGGTCTGGGTTACCTCGCTCAGGATGATATACTCTAGTTCCATCCACTTGCCAGCAAATACCATGATTTTTCTTATTTTAAATAGTTAAGTAGTATTCTATTGTGTATATGTACCACCTTTTATTTATCTATTTTTTCATTGAAGGACATCAGGGTTGTTTCCAGTGAAAGGCTATTACAAATGAAACTGCTTTGAACATAGTTGTGCAAATGTCCTTGTTGAATGATGGACACACAAAAAAGTCCAAACTCCTTCTCTAAAGTCAGTATCACTTTAATACCTAAACCTGATTATGATACAAGAGCATAACTACAGATCGATATGACTAATGAACACAGACTCAAAGAGACCAGTAAAAGACTTTTCAACGGAATGCAAAGATAGATTAAAAAATTATATGTCTAAACTAGTAGGCACAATTCTTTACAGAACTTGAAAGAAAAATTCTCAACTACATGTGGAAAAACACAAAATCCACAATTGCCAAAAAAAAAAAAATCCTTTACAACAACAGATCATCTGGAGGTATCTGCAGCCCTGATATCAAGTTGCAGTACAGAGCAACAGTAATAAAAACCACATGGTACTGGCATAGAAACAATGGTGAATCAATGAAATAAAAATGAAGACCCAGAAATAAACCCACACGCTTATGGACACCTGATATTTGACAAAGATGCCAAAACCATGCAATGGAAAAAAGATAGCATTTTCAACAAATGGTGCTGGTCTAACTGGATGTCTACATGTAGAAATATGGAAATAGATCCATATTTATCACCCTGCACAAAAGTAAAGTCCAAGTGGATCAAAGACCTCAACATAAAACCAGACACATTAAATAGGTTGAAGAAAAAGTGGGGAAGACCCTAGAACTCATTGGTGTAAGAGAACAGAACACCAACAGCACAGGTTCTAAGAGCAGCAATCAATAAATGGGACCTCATGAAACTGAAAAGCTTCTGTAAAGCAAAGGCCATTTTCGTGAGAACAAAGCAACTGCCTACAGACTGGGAACAGATCTTCACCAACCGTGTATCTGACAGAAGGCTAATATCCAGAATATATAATGAACTCAAGAAGTTAAAAAGCAACAAATCAAGGAATTCAATTAAAAAATGGGGTACAGAGCTAAACAGAGAATTCTCTGTGGAAGAATATAGAATGACAGGGAAACACTTAAAGAAATGTTCAACATCCTTAGTCTTCAGGGAGATGCAAATCAAAACAACCCTGAGATTTTACATTGCACAGATCAGAATGGCTAAGATCAAAAACTCAAATGACAATACATGCTGGAGGGGATGTGGAGAAATAGTGCTTCTTCAAGATCCAGCTATACCACTCTTAGTCATATATCCAAAATATGTTCAGGTACACAACAAGGACATTTGCTCAACCATGTTTGTCGCAGCTTTATTCATTATAACCAGAATCTGGAAAAAAAAAGAAAAAAAAAGAAAAATGTCCCTCAACAGAGAAATGGATACAAAAAATGTGGTAATTTACACAATGGAATACTATTCAGCAATTAACAAGGAAATCATGAAATTTTCATGCAAAAGGTGGGAACTAAAAAAGATCATCCTGAGTGAGGTATTCCAAAAGCAGAAAGACACAGGTGGTATATACTCACTTATAAGTCGTGCTAGACATATAATATAAGATAAAACTACAAAAACCTGTACACCTAAAGAAGCTGAGCTAGAAGAAGTACCCTAGGTAAGATGATCAATCCTCACTCAGAAAGACAACTGTTATGGACATTGGAAGAGGAAGAAAACAGGAAACAGGACAGGAGCCTACCAGGGAGGGTCTCTGCAAGACTCTACACAGCACTGAATAAAAGCAGATAATGAGACTCATAAAGAAACTTTGGCCAGAGTGCAGGGAATTTTAGGAAAGAAAGGGGAGATAGTAAGACTGGGAGATGACAGGAGCACCACAAGGAGAGTGACAGAACCAAAAAATCTTTGCACAGGTGTCTTTTCTGAGATTGATACTCCAACCAAGGACCATTCATGGATTTAACCTAGAACCTCTGCTCAGATGTAGCCTATGGAAGCTCATTATCCAAATGGATACCCTAGAAGGGGAACAGGGACTCTCTCTGACATGAACTCAGTGGCTAGCTCTTTGAATGCCTCCCCTGGGTCGGGAGGAGCCTTGCCAGGACACAGAGAACAATGCAGCCAGTTCAGATGATACCAGATAAGCTAGGGTCAGATTGAAGGGAAACAGGCCCTCCCCTATCCTTTGACTTGGAAAGGGGAATAGGAGGAGATAAGGGAGGGAAGATGGGATTGGGAGGGGAAGAAAGAGAGGGCTACAGCTGGCATACGAAGTGAATAAACTGTAATTATATAAAATAAATTTAATTTTAAAAATAAGGTATGAATCTAAATAAAGAAGTCAGAATCTTCAAAACGATCCTGTACAACAACAGATTATCTGGAGGTATCTCCACCCCACTCTCAAGCTGTACTACAGAGCAATAGTAATAAAAACTGCATAGTATTGGCATCAAAACAGAAAGGAGGATCAATGGAACCGAATAGAAGACCCAGAAATAAACCCTCAAACCTATGAATACTTGAGTTTTGACAAAGCAGTCAAATCCATTCAATGGAAAAAAGACAGCATCTTCAACAAATGGTGTTGGTACACTTGGATGTCTACATTAAAAAAATGAAAAATAGATCCATATTTATCACCATGAACAAAACTAAAGTTCAAGTGGATCAAAGACCTCAACATAAAACCAGACACATTAAATAGGTTGAAGAAAAAATGGGGAAGACCCTAGAACTCATTGGTACAGGAGACAACTTCCTGAACAGAACACCAACAGCACAGGCTCTAAGAGCAACAATCAATAAATGGGACCTCATGAAGCTGAAAAGTTTCTATAAAGCAAAGGACACAGTCATCAAAACAAAACTACTGCCTAGAGATTGGGAAAGAATCTTCACCAACCCTTTATCTGACAAAGGGCTAATATCCAGTATATATAAAGAACTAAAGAAGCTGAAAAGCAGCAAATCAAGTATCCACTTAAAAAATAAGGAACAGAGCTAAACAGAGAATTCTCAATAGAAGAATATCGAATGGCAGAGAAGCACTTAAAGAAATGATCAACCTCATTAGCCATTAGGGAAATTCAAATCAAAACAACCCTGAGATTTCACCTTACACCCATGAGAATGGCCAAGATCAAAAACTCAAGTGACAACACATGCTGGAGAGGTTGTGGAGAAAGGGGAACCCTTCTCCACTGCTGGTGGGAATGTAAACTTGTACAACCACTCTGGAAATCAATCTGGCGCTTTCTCAGACAACTGGGAATAGTGCTTCCTCAAGATCCAGCCATACCACTCCTAAGCATATATCCAAAAGAAGCTCAAGTACACAAAAAGGATATTTGTTCAACCATGTTTGTAGCAGCTTTATTTGTAATAGCCAGAAGCTGGAAACAACCCAGATGCCCCTCAACTGAAGAATGGATGCGGAAATTGTGGTACATCTATACAATGGGATATTACTCAGCAATGAAAAATAAGGAAATCATGAAATTTGCAGGTAAATGGTGGGACCTGGAAAGGATCATCCTGAGTGAGCTGTCCCAGAAGCAAAAAGACACACACGGCACTCATATAGACATACAACATAGGACAAACATATGAAAGTCTGTGCATCTAAAGAAACTAAGCAAAAGAGAGGACCCTAACTAAAACACTCAATCCCCATCCTGAAATGCAAAGAGGGTGGACATCGGAGGAAGAAGAAAACAGGAAACAACCTAGGAACCTGCTACAGAGGGCCTCTGAAAGCCAGAAGACAACAGGAAACAAACTAGGAACCTACCACATAGGGCCTCTGAAAGCCTCTGCCCTACAAATTATTGAGGCAGATGCTGAGCCTGATGGCCAACTGTCGGGCAGAGTGAATGGAGTACTGGGAGCTGGGGAGGACAGGAGCTCCACAAAGAGAGCAACAGAGCAGGAAAGTTTGAACACAGGGAACTTCCCGGAGACTCGTGCTCCAACCAAGGACTATTCATGGAGATAACCTAGAACCCCTGCACAGATGTGGCCCATGGCAGTTCAGTGTCCAGGTGGGTTACATGGTGATGGGAAGGGGGACTGGCTCTGACATAATCTGATTGGCCTGCTCTTTGATCACCTCCCCCTGACGGGGGAGCAGCCTTGCTGGGCCATGGAAGAGGACAATGCAGCCACTTTGGATGAGAACTGATAGACTAAGATCAGAAAGGAGAGGAGAACCTCCCTATCAGTGGACTTGGGGAGGGGCATGCATGCAGAAAGGGGAGGGAGGGTGGGATCAGGAGGGGAGGAGGGAGTGGCTTATGGGGGAGTACAAAATGAATAAAGTGTAATCAATAAAAAATTTTTAAAATGTTAAAAAAAACTTTGGCTTTATCACTGACATGCAGAAATAGTTCATTATGTACAAGTTAGTAAATGTAATAAACCACATAAATGGACATAAAAACAAATACCATTTCATCATCTCAATAAATAAAGAAAAAAGTCTTTGAAAAATACTGCATGTCTTCATGATTAAAGTGCTACCGAATGTAGGGTAGAGAGAACAAATTCAACATAAAATCTATAAAGAAAATAGCCATGACCAAATCATCCTAAAAGAAGAAAAGTTTCAGCTGCCCCACTGAAGCTGTAAAGTAGAAAGTCCACTATGCCCTGCCTTTTCAACATTGAGCTCAAATAATTATCTAGAAAAATAAGATTAAAAGGTGAAAATTAACAGGATTCAAATAAAGAAAGAAGTCAAACAATACCTATTTGAAGGTGGCATGATACTATTCACTGGAGATCTCAAAATTCTACCAGAATAATTTTGAAATTACAAATAAATTAAGCAATGTGGCAGGATACAGAAAAATATGAACAAATGAGTATCCTTTTATTCAGTAACAGCAAACAAAAAGTGATCATAAACACATTTCTATTCATAATATCCTCAAAGAAAATAAAATATTGAGGAATAAACCCAACCAGATCTTATGATATACTGTGGAGCTACAGTAATAATAACAATGTTACTGGTACAAGAGTCATGTAGAACAATAAAACAAAATCGAAGATACAGAATTGAGTAGACTTAGCTTCAGCCATTTAATATTTCACCGAGTTGCCAAAACTATACCCTAGAGAATAGAAAGCATTTTCAAACAATAATGCGGGGAAACAGAATGTCTACACACAGAAAAATGAAATTAGATCAGTATGTATCTGTGCACTAAAACGAACTACAAATAGATCAAAGATCTAAACTAAATGTGCAACACTGACACATCTAGAAGAAACCATGGACAGTCATTTGCATTATTAAGACAGAAACGATTTTCTGTATAGGACAAGACTACACAGGAATGAAAACAAAAAACTGACAAATGTGACTTCATAAAACTAAAATGTTTTAACAGCTGAAGCAGTACTCAGCCATGTGAAGAGGAATGCCACAGGATGAGAAAGAATTTTTTGCCAGCTATATAAATGACAAAGGATAACAATATGGAATATGTTAAGAACGCAACAGAAGAATCAAAAGAAGAAAAACAAATGACCCACTCTAAGAAAACAAACAAACCACAAAAACAAACAAGCAAACAAAACAAAGCAAAGGAGGCTGGAACATGAACACGGAGTTTTGAAAAGAAAAAGAATGATAACTAATAAATGTCTCAGTAAATGTTCATTATCCCTACAAATTAAGAAAATGCAAATCATCATCTGTCATATTTTTGCTGTTGCTGTTTGTTTCCTGGAAACAGCCCTGCACAGCTTCATGCCCCATAGGTCATCCCAGCATCCCTGGGTGTTTGTGAACAGTTGATACTTTATTCAGAGGTTTTCCTCAAAGTTCATAATTCTTTTCTTTTTTTCTCTCTTCTTCCTTACAAGACATCCCAATCACAGTCTCCCTTCCAGGCCCACTTCTCAGTACCGCTTCCCCTGACACATTCCTCTTCCCTTAGATTCACTGCTTAAATTCTCAGAAGCTGTAAAAGTAAATGTATCAAAATACCCAGCCATACCACTCCTTGGCATATGCTCAGAAAGTCTTGACATTATAATCTACAGTGGCTCAGTCATGTTCATTGCTGCTGGAGTCTCAACAGACAGTAGCTGGAATCAATCTAAGTATCCTTCTCCTGCAAAATGGTTAATGAAAATATGGTACACATCCACCATGGAGTACTGTTCAAATGTAAAGAAAATGAAAATATGAACCTTTTATTTAAATGGAAGAAACTGGCAATGATCACATTTGCAAGGCAATTCAAAGTTACTAAGATACATATTAAATATTCTTTCTCATCCGAGTCTCTTTGCACCGAATGTTCAGATTTGAGTATGTATCATGGAGTAAATTAAGAAACCAGGAGAGTATTGCGGTGGAGGAGGTGGGGGAACTAGAGAACAGTAGGGAAGGGAACAACAGGAAGATGTGCAATTACACGGATAGTCTGCATCCCTTTATGTATATATGTATACCAGGAACTTAGAAATACTATGAAGTGATGCAATTTATGAGTCAAAAGCAAACCCAGTTGATGAGTATAAAAACAGTCTAGTGTATGTGTTTATAATATTAGTGGACATAAAATCAAGGGTCATAGTAAAAATGGTGAGATTTCACAAAAATCGATTGTGCTATTTTGGCACAGTGATAGCTAAGAATGGGTCTTGATCATTTTATTCATTATCATATTTCTTTACAACATTCATTTCTGTCTTCACAATTTTTTTTAGAATAAAATACAGTGAAGGGCAGGGTCAGACTAGATTATGTGTGATCTACGATAATATTAAAAGTCTTTTTTTTTATCAAACACATGCTTTAATTTGAATCAAAGATTTTACACATCATATTGAGGAATATACAGTTGATTAAAGGATCCAATTTTTCACTTTTTTTTTTTTCAATGCAGTTTATTCAGGAACATTGAACAATCCTCGGACCCCGGGGAAAGCCAGCCCACAGCTTAAATAGCCTCTGGGTAGCCAACCCAGGCGTGCCACGGGGGCAATGCAGATAGGTCCACATACATGGAAGCAAGCCAGATCCTCAGCCTTAGCCAAATGTGGAATTGTTCATGACAGAGAGCACTCACCATCGGGAAGGTGGAAGGCGGAAACCAGCTCCATCTTTAAGGCATAGCATTCCGCAGCTCTCTACAGTTCCCCCTTTTTGTTTTAGACGCATCAGGCAAGAGTGGAGGTCTGATCTCTGATATTAGAAATAAATTGGGACTTTGTACAGATGTTCATTTAGGTGTCATCCACCCAAAGAGCATCAGACCCGTCCGATACCTTTTTCTCAGAGGCGGGACCTGGGGCATCAACCCGCATGCAATCAGACATGCTCTTCTCTGGGTCCAAAGCGGCTGACCCTGAGTGCAGTGCTTAGCCTCGCATCCTGAACGTATCATTTTAGCTTTTTATGGTATCCAACCATGCTTGGGGAGAATGTCCTGCTTCAATGGCTGTAAAGGCCTGAATGATCATGGCTGCATCACACTGTTGTGAGACTCTAATCTTGCATATATACCACAGGCAAACCAAGGAGACCAACACCAGAAGGCCTGCTAACACTCCCATGCCCGCCCATTCCTTCAGATGATTCATGGCTGCAGCAATCCATGTTGATAATCCTGTGGCTAGTCCTGCGTCCACTCTGGTAGAATTTACTGTGACAATGGCCACTCTCAGCTGCTCCATCGTAGTATCGAATTCTCCAGTCCAATTACCTAAAATATAGCTCGACAATTGTTTAGACAGATTTGCAGCACAGGAAAAATTCTCATGTTGTATGCTAGTGACACAAAGTCCAGCATACTTTCATTGACAGCCAGGTTGAGCGATTTGCATAGGGTATCAATTTGCTCCTGCACGAGGTCAATCCTCTGATTGAACACCATCAAGCTTCCTTTTAGTTGAGCATTAATTCCTTTATGTACAACTAAGGCATGAGCTACATTGGCTAAATGATTTAACAAACTAGCAAAGTTTTGTATGAAGCCCATTTATGGTAATCTGATAATCAAACATTCTTCTTCTTTGCAAAGATTTAAAGATATTACACATACCTTTCATATTTATTCTATTTAAGTTATCTTAAAAGCTCACACTAATTAGGTTGTTATATGAAATGTTAGTTCAACTTCATTTGTTAGGATTAGGTAAAGTTAATATTATCACAACTATTTGTTTATATTTAATAATAACATGAAATAAACAGCCTCAGATGAAGAGAAAGATGGAAACAATTTTCTATTTAGTTCAAATAGTTAATTCTTAGTAGGTAATATTGTTAGCATGAACACTCATGTTTTTATTAGTATTTAAATTATATAAATTTCAGACAAGTTGACAAATGCGCTGAATGTTTTATAATGTATCCATATATGAAAGTGACTTAAAACAAGGTTAAAACAAACATTTACATTATTCTGAAACTTAAGTCTTCTATTAAAAATTAAGGGACAAATGCATCTTATTAAATATTCTTGAATTTCTTTTAAAAATCTCAAGACAAATTCTCTACCCCTTCAATTTAACAAAACTGTTAAGGATTTTTTTTTTTTAATACAGCTACTCTGATCACATCCAAAGACCTTCTAGGTGTGTGTGATCCACCTGGAATGCAAACATGCCACACACCTCTAATTCCTCTGGCTGGAATACAGACACACACATAGTATTCAAATTTTTTTTATTCTTCAGTAACTTTTTATTATTATTATTAGTTACTTTTTATTAACTCTGTATTTCCAGCTGTATCCCGCTCCTTCATTCTCTCCCAAACCCTCCCTCCCTCATCTCCTCCCTACCCCTTTCCAAGTCCACTGATAGGGGAGGACCTCCTCTCCTTTCATCTGACCCTGTTTTATCAGGTATCTTCAGGACTGGCTGCAAAGTCCTCCTCTGTGGCCTAGCAGGACTGCTCCTCCCATGGGGGTGGGGAGGTCAAAGAGACTGCCATTCAATTCCTGTCAAAAAGAGTCCCTGTTCCCCTTAACATGGGAAACCAATTAGTTCCTGAGCTACCACTGGCTACATCCGAGCAGAGGTTCTATGTTATATCCATACATGGTCTTTGGTGTCAGTCCCAGAAAAGACCCCTATGCCCAGATATATTTGATCCTTGTGGAGCTCCTATCCTTTCCACATCATACAAACTCCCCCTTCTTTCATATGGTTTCCTGCACTCTGCTGAAGGTTTGGTTATGAGCCTTAGTATCTGCTTTGATACACTGCTAGGCAGAGTCTTTCAGAGGCCCTCTGTGGTAGGCTCCTGTCCTGTTACTTGTTTTCTCCTACATCCAATGCACCTCCCATTTGTCTTTCTAAGTGAGGATTGATCATCTTACCAAGGGTCCTCTTTCTGGCTTATCTTCCTTAGGTGTATAGATTTCATTATGTTTATCATATCTTGTAGGTCTATATAAGCGAGTATATGCCATGTATGTCTTTCTGGTTCTGGGATACCTCACTCAGAATGATCTTTTCTAGATCCCACCATTTGCCTGCAAATTTCTTGATTTCCTCATTTTTTGATTGCTGAGTAGTATTGCATTGTGTAAAAATACCACAATTTCTGTATCCATTCCTCCTTTGAGGGACATCTGGGTTGTTTCCAAGTTCTGGCTATTACAAATAAAGCTGCTACAAACATGGTTGAGCAAATGTCCTTTTTGTGTACTTGAGCAAATTTTGGGAATATACCTAGGAGTGGTATAACTGGATCTTGAGGAAGCAGTATTTCTAATTGTCTGAGAAAGCGCCAGATTGACTTCCAAAGTGGTTGTACCAATTTACATTCCCACCAGCAATGGAGGAGGGTTCCCCTTTCTCCACAACCTGTCCAGCATCTGTTGTCTCTTGAGTTATTCATCTTAGCCATTCTGATGGGTGTTAGGTGAAATCTCAGGGTCATTTTGATTTGCATCTCCCTGATTGCTAAGGATGTTGAGCATCTCTTTAAGTGTTTCTCTGCCATTCGATATTCCTCTACATAGAATTCTATCTTTAGCTCTGTATCCCATTTACTCATTGGCACAGGAGACAACTTCCTGAACAGAATACCAACAGCACAGGCTCTAAGAGCAACAATCAATAAATGGGACCTCATGAAACTGAAAAGCTTCTGTAAAGCAAAAGCCACTGTCATCAGAACAAAACAACAGCCTACAGACTGGGAAAAGATCTTCACCAACCCTATATCTGACAGAGGGCTGATATCCAGCATATATAAAGAACTAAAGAAGTTAAAAAGTAATAAATCAAGTAATCCAATTAAAAAATGGGGTACAGAGCTAAATAGTATTCACTTTTATTCTCAAACAATGAAGGTAAAGTTATTTTGTAAAAGGAAGCATCCATGTTTGAAACTGACTTCTAATTGAGGAGCACACAAAGTGACAAATCAGAAAGAGATTTGACAGAATGCATCAGGGGAAGGATATATCTAACTCTTATGAGAACAAAGAGAAGTTACATAAGAGCAGTAGATTTAAGAGAGTAGAGTAGAGAGTGTAGAGAAGAGAGAGTAGGGAAAACAATACAGTAGAGAGTTCAGTGGAGAAGACAGTGCAGTAGAGAAAGGAGTAGAGGTGAGTACAATAAAGAGTTCAGTAGAAAAGTCAGTAGAGTGAAGGTGAGTTGATGTCAGTCAGTTGGCAGAGCAGTGGTGGTTCAGCTGAACGGAATTAAGTTCAGTGCAGTTCTGCTGAGTGAGAGCAGTGCAGTGGAGTTAAGCGTGTTCCTGAGTTTATACAGAGGCCATTGAAGCCAGGAAAAAGAAGGAACCAGAAGATTAGTACAAATCGCCAGAGTTAGTTTAAGGTCAAGCAGAGTAATTCAGTTAGGATCTGAGAGGAACCAAATTGAATCAGTAAGTTTGAAGATGAGTTTGAGCCTGAACAGCTGTGTTGAAACAGCCCACCAGAGTTCAGAAAGGATTAGAAAAGGTGCCCTTATTCAGCTGTAAGCCTCTGAGATGACAGTCACAATCTGGGAATAAAAGTTACATTTACACAAAACTGCTTATTCCATTCACCAAAAGGACCTTGCTGGAAAGTAAAATTGACCTACATATTAACATTATCATTTTCAATGTTTCCTTTTCTATGCTTAGTGCATTTTGCAAACAATAGCAGATAAAAAGTGTTCACTGAATTGTTTGTATTAAAAACTTGGATATTTGTGAAAGTTATATTAGGCACAATTTAAGGATAAACAATTTTCTGAGTAAGTAAAAGTATGTATGGTTTTGGTGACATACAAGGCTAGACTATCTACAGTAAACGTCATGTTTAAGAAACCGAACACACAAGATTCATAGTAACACAGTTAAAGGTTTGAGACAATGTTTTTCTGCAAATCTGATATTTATTTCTTTGTATATATAGTCATAAATACTGTTAATAAATTCTTATTATCATCACTGTTCACCTTGTTATGGTTAATCCTAGTAATAACTAAGGCTTTTTTTTCTGATTATTTAGTAAAGAAAGAGTTTTTTTTTCTTTTAATCTTATTAGAATTTTCATTCAAGCTACTGGTGTTTTATAAGAGTCAAAACAATTGCTCAGAGGTGTATAAAAACAAAGTAATTGGTAATAATACAAAGATTATAAACACAGATATTTCAGTTTCAATTTGGGATTTTTACAAGGCAGGCTCAGAAGGCTGTGGGATACACTGGAAAAATAAAATCATGCTTCCTTTGAGCTGTGATTTGATATTTTGTCTTAATATGTATTGAGAAATCATTATCATGCAAATAGCTTTAAAGGGGTATAACATGTAATAAATTTTAATTTTTTACCCTAATTGGCCAATGTCTTAATCCAAAAAGTTCAACTTGTAGAAGATATAATTAAGAAGTCATGAATAAATTCTAAAAAATTTAAAACCTAATGAAAATATAACTATCTAGTCTTCAACCACAGCATAGACTAGAGAAGGACTAAAATTATAACTTAAGTAGGAAGTGCTGGCAAAAAATCTTCCAAAACTAAGAGATAACAGAGACCATTTACTGCCTGGTCAGCCACCATTGTCTCTCTATAACATTGGAGCATCACCTTCAGCCTTTTAGCCCAGTAGATCTAAAAGAAAAAGAAATGTGAAACAGAAAACATGAATGACCTGTTTATCCTGTCATGCAGGGATTGGCAGTCAATTTAGCCTGCATCCAAGTCTTGACCATTTTGGACAGCATATTATCTGTAGAGAGAGTTAGGCATTTTTGCCCTGTGGCTAGTTTTTTTTTAATTTTTATTTTATTAATTACAATTTATTCACTTTGCATCCCCCCTGTAACTCCCTCACACGTCTCCTCCCAATTCTATTCCCTCCCCCTTCTCCACCCATGCCCCTGCCCAAGTCCACTGATAAGGGAGGTCCTCCTCTCCTTCCTTCTGACTCTAGTCTATCAAGTCTCAACAAGAGTGGTTGCACTGTCTTCCTCTGTGTCCTGGTAAGATTGCTCCCCTCTCAGGGGGAGGTGATCAAAGAGCAAGTCAATCAGTTCATATAAGAGACAGTCTCTGTTCACATTACTATGGAACCCACTTGGACACTGAACTACCATGAGCTACATCTGTGCAGGAGTTCTAGGTTATCTCCATGAATGGTATTTGGTTGGAACATCAGTGTCAGGAAAGACCCCTGTGCCCAGGTTTTTTGGTTCTGTTGCTCTCCTTGCAGAGCTCCTTTCCTCCTATGGCTAGGTTGTTTTTAAAGTTGATAAATGCAAGATACAACAAAGAATGATTTAGATACAAAACATTAGACTCGTCTAGATAATATATATAGTATTGTCTTCAAGGTTTCCAAATACAAATGAGCTAAGCATTTTTTAATGTAACTTTTACATATGGCTTGCCTGATTGTTTCATAACAATCTTTTCTATGGTATGTAGTTTACTATAAACAGATAAAGTCCATATGCCAAAAAGCGAGTGAGCGAGAGAGAGAGAGAGAGAGAGAGAGAGAGAGAGAAATGCCTATCAACATCCCACCCCCCAATAAAAAAAGTAGTCAGCAATAAGTTCAAAATGTAGGCTGTTGCATGATGGGGAAATAGTGAAAACAATCAGTATGACGGTTGTAGAATTTTAAAGGAGAAAACAATAAGGCAGGTGGTAATCAGTATACAACATCACTAGAAGAGCTTTCTCAAGGAACAAGGATTATAGCTTTCCCCCAAGAATTAGAAAAGTGAGAACTTGGTTGGGGTATCATGCTCCTCAGAGTCCCCAGGAATCAGGTGTTTTGTTGTTGTTGATTTATTTATTAATTTATTTATTTATTGGTCTCCTTTTGGAGCTCTTGCATAGAAAAGACCTAAAACCCTGCTCAGATGTAGCCTATAGTAGACTCAGTCTCCAAGTGGGTATCCTAGTAAGGGGAACAGGGACTGTCTCTGGCATGAACTCAGTGGCATGCTCTCTGATCCCCTTCCCCTGCAGGGGAGGGGACGGTGCAGCCTTGCCAGGGCACAGAGGAAGACAATGCAACCAGTGTTGCTGAGACCTGATAGACTAGGGTCAGATAGAAGGGGAGGAGGACCTCCCCTATCACTAGCCTGGGAGAGGGGCATGGGAGGAGATGAGGAAGGGAGGGTGGGATTGGGAGGATATAAGGGAAGGGGCCACAGCCAGTATACAAATGTTATAAATTATAATTAATAATAATAATAATAATAGTATGAACTTGAATCTGAGCTTCTCTAGAGAGTGAGGCATAAGAAATTTCTCAAATCTATTCACTGGGCCAAATATTCAGTAACTTCAGAAGAAAGGTTTAATGTGCTCCAGGGAATTAATATTTTCACAAAATTACACAGACAGATATATATTATTGGGAAATTGTAGCCGACTATTGTCAAAAGTAAATTACTAGAAACAATGCAATATCTTACGTTTTGTACAATAGATAATTGATAGAGCTTTTATGTATAATCATAGTATCTTACAACAATCATTTTTTATTGGTAAAAAGAATAAGAGTAGAGCTGTAACACAACCATACACCCAAAGAGAGATTAAAGGAAATAATTTTCAATCTCTCATTTTTACATGTATATTTCTATTTTGTTTAATATGGATGTGAAAGAGAATCTTAAAGAACAATTACTGAAATATATTGAAAGAATTATGTTGATAAAAAAAGAGAGCAGACATAACATTTTGCAGCCCAATTAAATTTAAGTGTTTCTGAATGTTGCTTTTGCCATGCACAGAATGAGGAAATAGAGTGAAAATTCAAACATAAATCAAATACTATTTGGTCCTTTGGAGGATTAGAAACAAAGTTTTAAATGCCCACACAGATAAATAATTATTCTTTTGTTCACACTATGACCTTTTCCTATTATTGACTAATTTCTATGTGGAATATTGTTTCTGATTTGAGCATATCATACCATTAAGTACTCTAAAATAAATGGCATAATTGATGCCTAAGGATGAAACCAATGTCCCTATCCATGCTCTCTGAGTTCTATAATAGCCCTATACACGCTCTATGATGAAGGTGAGCTTCATTTCCAATCCAGTTATCCAGATTCTTGATTATCTAATAAAAATACGCAAAATACTATGCTATTGATAGTTCTCAGATGAAGAAATTGAATCTGGGACCTGCCAAGAAAGATGACTTAGGGTCAAGATCTTGCTACGCAATTCTGATAACCTTAGTCCGTTTCCCAGATCCCACATAGAAATAGAAAGAAAATGCCTCCGGCCTCCACAATTATAGTACAACATACACGTCCTCACCCAATCAGCCACCATACACACAAGATCAGTGAATGCCATAATAATTACAATGAATAAACCTTTAAAAATGAAATACACTAACACATTTGTGAAAAAAAAAACAAAAAACGTTCAACCTTTGGTTTGCCAGATGAATACAAATGAATACTGCAGTAAGATATTATCTCACGTTATTTAGAATAATTGTTATAAAAGTAAGGGTTGGAGAGACGGTTCAGGGATTAAAAGGGCTTGCTACTTTTCCAGAGTACAAAGCTTTGATCCCGCTACTCACATCGTGTGGCTCATAGCTGCCTTGAATCATCACACATTCCCATAAATACATATAATCAAACAATAACAATGAGTAAGTATACACGGGCTGCTCCATCAACAGAACTTCGCGGGTACACCCTTCCTGATTGTTTCTCTTTCCTCTCTCTTCTCCTGCTCGTTCTGTATGCCGCCGGCCCTGCTCAGCCAAGAACTCCTCAGAGAGACTCCTCCAGCTGCTAGTCATATGTCTTTGCACCTGAATGACATTCATACTAAACAATTCCTCTTCGACACCGTGAGCTTGTTTCCTTTGTGTCTTCATCCTCATTGTCTCTTTCCTTCCCCAACTCCCATCCTTTTTCCACTGAGTTCCCTGAGTCCTAAAGATCGAGCTTTGGAAATATCCCATAGGATTCAGTGTTACAAGATGTCTCTCTTGACATTTTGCCCAGTGGGGGGAGGCGGGGGGGGCTGTGTGTATGTTTCCATCTTCTACTGAAAGAAGGGTCTCTGTTCCTGGCTGAGAAAGACACTGGTCTGTCAGCAGAGTAAATGCTATCAGGAGTCTCCCCCCCCCCCCCCAAATTTGATAGTATTTGGTTTTTTCTAGTTTTACAGCCGGTCTGGTCTCGGGTGCTTGGCCACCTGAGCAGTGTCAGGCATGGGTTCCATCCCACGGAGTGGATCTTAAATACACTAAGATGCTTGCTGGTTACGCCCGTAACTTTTACAGCACTATTGTACCAATGTACGTTGCAGGCAGGCAGGTTGCCAATGTTTATTGCAGAGTTTATAACTGGGTTACTTCTTTCCTTTCCCCTCTGCTAGCGTGCAGAGTCCCTTTCAGTCCTAGGAACACTAGTCAGTAGAGATGAAGGTGAGAAAGCAGCCCATATCTATTTTGTTCCTAGGAGCGATTTTTTGTTTGTAGCCCAGTTAAGTTTCTGTTTACCATAAAACTTCATATATGTATATATGTTTAGACTTCAAATGTCCTGTGACATTAGCTATCCTTTCCCATAGTCTTTCCCTTGGACTCCTCTTTATCCCCACTTTTCATTTAATCCTCTCATCCCATTTCCCTCTTCCCATCCATCTATGACTATTATATTCACCTTGTTTAGAGAAAGCCAACCTGTCTCCCATTTCTTTTCCCTACACCTAACCTCTGAGCTCATAGCACCCACAGTGATTAAAATAATAAATAAAATAGCTTCTGTATGTATATTTCAATATTCCACTGTAATGGTGCATTACATCAAAGTATTTAAATTATATTTTTAAAATGTCACACAGGAGCTGTCTGGATATATGGCTCAGATGTTAGGTTCCATCCACCACATCTGCCCAATAGATACATTATGAAAAATTGAAATTCTATACTCTGCACTGACGTTGTCCTGTGGGAAGGAAAGAATGAGATTATTGTGATTATTCATCTGGGAGAAGGGTCACTATTTGAGATGAGCTTGATGTATGAAAAACAGACACAATTAATGTGATATCACATTATACAGCATGAACAGAGGAGAAATACTTGCCAAACATAAATCTGGCTGATCACATCTGTAAAGACAGATTCTTTGCAAAGGACAGGCAAATAGCACATGCACAATAACATTTGTAAAAAAAAGAAAAAAGAAAAAGAAACAGGCTGTGGTTTTTTTTTTAGAGAAATGTGATGATTTATTATCTTTTTTTAAATTTTTCAAAATTATTAATGTTTTTATTAATTACAGTTCATTCACTTTGTATCACAACTGTAACACCCTTCCTCATCCCCTCCAGATCCCACCCTTATTCCTTCTTCACATCTAATGCCCCTCCTCCAGTCCGCTGATAGGAGAGGTCCCTCCTCCCCTTCCATCTGACCATTGCCTATCAGTTCTCATCAGGACTGGCTGCATTGTCTTTCTCTGTGGTCCAACTGGGTTCCCTAGTAATGGTAACAGAGACTGTCTCTCACATGAACTCAGTGGCTGGCTCTTTGATCACCTCCCCCCTTAAAGGAGGAACAGCTTTACCAGGCTGTGGTTTTGCATGAGAGCAAGAACAGGTACTGAGAGTGTAGGGAGAGCTTAGAGAGAGGGAGAAAAAAGAGAAAACTATTGTAATTATATTATTATCTCAAAATGCTATGTATTGTTAAATACAAAAAAAATGTTTCCACAAATGTTTATTAGCATTGTACATCAGGAATATCTTGTTAAGGGTTGTTCTTGCTTTGATTGTTCTGAGTAACAGTGACAATACAAAGAGGGCATTTGAAATGCTTCATACAATCATCTGTGTATAGAATGTCATCATTTGATTTAGTCAGTTAAATTTTGGAACATATTAATAGAGACTCAATTTGGCAAAACACTTTCAAATAGGAAAATAAACATGTTTGTTTTGTACCTGAGAATTTTACAAATAAACTCTGTTTTCATATTCATTGACTCAAAGACACTAAATAATGACATCATGAGGTAAAAGTAAAAGTAAAAAAAGTCATTCAAATAAACCTTATTTATAGATAAATGAAACAGACTGAAGTTGAGGTTCAGTATTGCACAAAATTTACAGGACAGACTAGGCTTTTGGCTACCAAATTTTTCTTCTTATCTAAGGAGTATTTATTAGCAAAGGATATTAGCTAGCAAGAACTAATTGTTTAACAATATTATAGCTCTGAAAAGTCACATATCTTAGAATGGTAGAAATGTAGTGTAGAAAAATACCCTCTCGATACAGAACCTTTTCAGTCTGAGCATTTCTGTCTACTGTCCTTCACTGACTGGGTAAGTATTCACTTTGGACCATAATATTGTAATAGCTACATTGACAAATGGCTAACCTATGGATCACAAGGAACCTAGCATATTTTTGTGTTCTTTGAGCAATTGCGTGAGCAGGTAAATCTGTGTGTTGTGTTGTCAAAAAGGCACTAGAATGAACACTTCTAAAAAACAAAACAAAACAAAAAAACAATAAATCAAGATGAACCTCTGAACAATAGGACCCTTAAAATTTGTTTACAGATCACATTACATATCTCAAATCATTATTTTATGAAATAAATCTCCATGAAAATTTTATCAATATTTTATATTTAATAAGATTGTTCAAATTTGGGACATGCTTAATTAATTTTCCAAATTTATTCTTAATTCCTTTTAATGAAAGTCAAATTTTCACATTACATCAGCTTTGAGAATATGCTATTTCCAGATTTTATTAGTTATTTGTCACTAGATATACAGGTCAAAGCTATCAAATTCTTTATTATTCCTACTTACTTAGTCAAAAAAGCATTTATAAAAAATATTTGAAAATATTTACAGTGATATTCAAAGTAGTTTATTTTGTATTAATTACTGAGGCAATTAGATAAATTTTAGTTGTATATAAATAACTGATTTCTTAAATACTCATATAAAATAATTTCCACAAAAGCATTTGTTTTGGAACATTGGAAAGGGAATAATGAGACATGTTATTGAGATAAAACATATCAGGGGATTACATTTTAATAGTAGAGATAAATTACATAACTTTTTGATTAATTTAGTTCTTTAATAAAGTACTACTACAAAAAAGTATAAATATCTCTTAACTTCTAATATTGAATTCGTATTCAATTGCTGCCCCTACTTACTTGGATGTAGTCTCACAAGTTGTATCTACTTTTCACAAAGTTTAGTTTTGCATATGTATTATTTATAATATAATATCAATATCTTACATGTATGCAATATGTTTAATATTCTCTATTTTGGTTTACATTCTGGATTTACTTCAACTTATAATTGGAAATTTTTATAAAGGCCATATGGTTCCTAGTGTTATTATATTTGCTCAAAAATCTAGCAGGTGAAAAAACCATCATTATTTAAAAATAGTAGCATTTAAAAGTATACTACTAGACAATAGTAAGAAAAGAAATGGGGGTTCTTTTCTAATTGGTACAAAGGTATGTATATTTAAGAGTAGGAAAAGACTTTACAGATAACGAAAATACATATGAAATCACTGGAAAGATCAGAGTGACATTCTGGAATCTTGTGGGACAAACTTAGCAGTTCATAAATGCTCATAGGGTCCACATTAGTATTTCATCTCAAATTATGATCAGAGGTTATTATGAACCATCAAGAGAACTCACCACACATCTTAAAATCTGCAAATCTTAAAATCAGCTCTCATAGCCAATGCTGAACACCTGCCATGACCACTTACAGATATTTATTTTAAAGTTAGTCCGTACTAAGATAATAATCTGTCCATAAAATGTCCTGAATTGTAAAAGTCGCATTTCTTTCTTTTTTCAATCTATATTTGAAAATATAGGTACAAAAATAAAAACACTATTTGAACATCAGGAACCCTTCATGTCTTCAGCTATCTATGTATGACCAACTTGTTAGTGTCTGGATGACAGTGATGCTGAAAATGACCTGAAATATAGCTGAGACTGTGTCAAAAGGAATCAGAATTAAAATTAACTTGCATCAATTTTTGCCTAGTGATTTGAATACAACATATTACAAAATAACAAAACAAAATGCAAATGGGCTGCTTTAGATGGCAAAGTTAAGGAAGCACTTTCTCAGGAAGTGTACAAAGAAACTTGAAAATTTGAAGAAATACTACTCAAAGTAAATCACATAGCTGTTTGAACCCTTCAAAAGGAGAAAGCAGGGGAAAAGTTAAGAGCCTGCCACGGAGGGCTCTACCCGGCAGACTATTAAAGCAGATGCTGAGACTTATGGCCAACCTTTGGGCAGAGTGCAGGGACTCTTATGTAAGAAGTAAGAAATAGAAAGATCTGGAGAGGACAGAAACCCCACAAGGAGAGCAACAGAACCAAAAAAAAAAAAAATGAACACAGAGGTCTTTCCAGTGTCTCATACTCCAAAAGTACCATGCATGGAGATAACCTAGAACCCCTGCACAGATGTAGCTCATGGCAGCTCAGTGTCCAAGTGGGTTCCATAATAATGGGAACAGGGACTGTCTCTGAGATGAATAGATTGGCCTGCTCTTTGATCACCTCCCTCTGAGAAAGGAGCAGCCTTACCAGGCCACAGAGGAAGGCAATGCAGCTACTCCTGATGAGACCAAACAGGATCAGAAGGAAGGAAAAGAAGACCTCCCCTATCAGTGGACTTGGGGAGGGGCATGTATGAAGAAGGAGGAGGAAGGGAGGGATTGGGAAGGGAGGAGGTAGGGAACTACAGGGGGATACAAAGTAAATAAAGTATAATTAATAAAAAAATTTAAAAAATGAAAGCTTCAAGGTAGCAATGTGCTTAATGTGTTTGAGTGACAGCGAAATAGGTAGATAGTAGAAATAACAGGCGAAAGATAGTAGGTAGAAAAGAGGTCATACACATAATTAAAAACAAATAATGCATCCTAGTTTACTCAAGTTTTGAAAGACAGTTCTGATAGTGATGAAAAACTAGAATGTTTGGAGGAAGAACATTTTATGGTCTGATTTGTATAATGAACATTTTATATCACACAAACTTTCTTTTTTTGTCATTTGAATTCTTTTTATTTTTGAAAGATTATTATTATTATTTATTACAATTTATTCAATTTGTGTTCTGGCTGTGACCCCTCCTTTGTCCCTTCCCTATCCCACACTCCCTCCCTCTTTCTCCCCTATGCCACTTTCCTAGTCCACTGATAGGGGAGGACCTCTTCCCCTTCCTTCTGACCCTAACCTATCAGGTCTCATCAGGACTAGCTGCATTGTCTTCCTCTGTCACACAAACTTTCAAAAACAGTTTGTAGTAATCAGGCAAATGGAAGCTGGCATAGCAATCTAAAGCTTACAGTGACATGTGGGGGAGGTAAATATTCATTACCTGGGGGTGGAAATGAGGATTATTTTGAGTAAAGATTGCATTCAGGATGTATTTGGAAGGTAGCTACTATGATATATGCTAATGGAGTAGATGGATAAGGGGAGAGCAAAAGCTTAGTGAGTGATTTTTATGTTTCTGTTCCGATCGATGGGATGACTAATGGAGCCATTTACAAACTTAGAGATCATTAAAAACCAGTTACGGTGTTGGTGTAGATCAAGATTTCTTTTCATATAGATGAAATTTGGCGAGCTTAGTAGTGATCATATATGGTTATAGAGTAGAAAATTAGATCTATGAGTCTCTACTAAGACAGAATTTCTCCTATCATATGAACAAAGTGAGAAAATAAGGGTTAGAGGAAAATAATGTTATCACACAGTCCTCACCACTCTCTGTTCATAGCTAAATAGCAGAGCCAAGATTAAAATGCAAATGATGAAGCTCCAGGACTCAAAACTATTTTATGTCTACCTCTAGAAGCATCTGTAGGATTAGCAATGGATGTTTTTATACTATAGTTGATTCTTTCACATAGTGAAGATAATTAAGCACTCCTACTTTAATAGTTTAATAAACTTCATTAGTGAATTTGATCACCGGCAACTATACTTAAGCGTTATGATAAATAGTGGCTATTATCTCAGTGAGTCCACCATGCATCAGGATTTATTTTTAAATTCTACTGACTAATGTTTGAGAGCAGTAATGTGTTTTTTTCTCATACTTGGAATGGTGAGTACACTGCAAAGAAAGAATTCATATTACTGTATCTATTTTAGAATCTAATTCTCCTTTTAATCTGTTTCTAAACACAGGTTTATTTATTTATTTAGAAGTATATAAATAGATACATAAATATATATGAAGAATTTAAATTCAGCATAATTGTACTATTCTGTATCAGTGAGTTTCATCATTTATTCACAGAATTTTCAACAAAATTTTAAGGGGTCAATTAAAAAACACATGGAGCCCTGTGTTTAAAACTGCTTAATTTATTTTTATGATTAATTTATTATTTTATTAATTACAATTTATTCATTTTTTGTATCCCAGCTGTAGCTCACTCTCATGTCCCCTCCCACCCTTTCTCCCTCATCTCCTCCCATGCCTCTTCCCCAGTCCACTGATAGGGGAGGTCCTCCTACCTGTCCCTCTGACCCTAGCCTATCAAGTCTCATCAGAACTGGGTGCATTTTCTTCCTCTGTGGCTTAGTAAGGCTGCTCCCCCATCAAGGGGAGGTGATCAAAGAGCCTGAGTTCATGTCAGAGACAGTCCCTTTTCCCATTCCTAGGGCACCCACTTGAATACTTAGCTGCCATGGGCTACATCTGAGCAGGGGTTCTAGGTTATATCGATGCATGGTCTTTGGTTGGAGTATCAGTCTCAGCCAAGACCCCTGGGGTTTTCTTTGTTGTTGTTGTTGTTTGTTTGTTTGTTTGGTTGGTTGGTTCTGTTGCTCTCCTTGTGGAGTTCCTGTCCCCTCCAAGTCTTTCTATCTCCCCCCTTTTTTCATAAGATTCTCTGCACTCTGCCCAAAGTTTGGCTTTGATTGCAGCATCTATTTTGGTACTGTGCTATGTAGAGTTTTTCAGAGGCCCTCTGTGGTAGGCTCCTGTACTGTTTCCTGTTTTCTTCCTCTTCTGATGCCTGTCCAGAATCTGGAAACAACCCAGATGTCCCAGATGGAGGAATGGATGCATAATTTGTCATACATTAATACAATGGAATATTACTCAGCAGTTAAAAACAATGACATCATGAAATTCACAGACAAATGGTAGGAACTAGAGAAGATCATCCTGAGTGAGGTATCCCAGAAGCAGAAAGACTCACATCGTATATGCTCACTTATAAGTGGAGATTAGACAAATAGTATAGGATAAACTAAATTCTGTACATCTAAAGAAGCTAATTAAGAAGAAGAACCCTGGGTAAGATGATCAAAACTAGTTAATTTCAATGCAATGTACTCACTACAGAATGTGTGTGTGTGTGTGTGTGTGTGTGTGTGTGTAGTGTAACTTTCTGAGCCCTTTGAATATTGTTCATATATACATATACTTAGGGCTTACCTTTAAGAACTAGATAATCCATCAGGGGCTTATACATGGAGAAAACTGATTCTGCCCTTTGCAACAGAAAAACAATGCCAACAGCTCTTCATCTAGGGTGGGGGCTGGTAAAACATCCTCCAAATCATGTTGGCACCATGTTTGTAGTATTAATATGAAGGTCTGATTTGGGAAACCATGTTGCTGTGGTGGCAAGTGGTGGCTTCCCTTTCTTTTTTTTTTTTTTGATCTCAATTATTATTATTTATTTTTGAGATTTTGCTTTACTTAAGTTTATTTGTTCCCTTTCTTCCCCCCAAAACTAACAAAAATACCCCCGAGTTCTCTTTTATGGCCTCTTTCTTACCAGTTGATACATATATGGACTTATAACATATATATTCATAAACATAACCCATTGAGAATTGAGAATTGTGTGTATATTTTCAAGGCTGGTTGTTCAGCCCTGGATAACAGAATGGTATGCTCTTACCTGGGGAGGTTCACGTCTCTTGCCTGATGCATCTAAAACAAAAAGGGAGAACTGCAGAGAGCTGCGGAATGCTATGCCTTAAAGATGGAGCTGGTTTCCGCCTTCCACCTTCCCGATGGTGAGTGCTCTCTGTCACGAACAATTCCACATTTGGCTAAGGCTGAGGATCTGGCTTGCTTCCACGTATGTGGACCTATCTGCATTGCCCACGTGGCACGCCTGGGTTGGCTACCCAGAGGCTATTTAAGCTGTGGGCTGGC
This sequence comes from Meriones unguiculatus, assembly GCF_030254825.1. Lineage (NCBI taxonomy): Eukaryota > Metazoa > Chordata > Mammalia > Rodentia > Muridae > Meriones > Meriones unguiculatus. The sequence goes on from NC_083363.1 coordinate 52,748,495, forward strand.
TTTCCCCAGGGTCCGAGGATTGTTTAAGGTTCCTGAATAAACTGCATTGAAAAAAAAAAATCGAGTCCAGGACAGCCAAGGCTACACAAAGAAAACCTGTCTCAAAAAACCAAAAAAAAAAAAAAAAAACCCACAGATAAAAGGGAGGCCTCTACACAGAGAACTACAGATAACTGAATAAAGCGGGGAGCAACTGAATAAAGCGGGCTTCCCTTTCTTATGTAGAAAGTATTAGCCAACAGTTCGTATGTTGGGCCTCTTCTTCTTAGAATTATTCCCCATCCTAATTGGTTCAATGCCATAAGCCTGTGGAATAGGGGTTTCATTACATATATATTAGTGAGGATGAGTATACTGACCAGCTATAGGCCTTTAGGATAATTACCATCTACTTTAAAAATAGTTATGTTTGATGAGATGAGAAAGTTATGCTTTTCAGAAACCGTGTTTGTTTAGGATAACGACTGTAGTAGGATGTCCTCTAGTATCTGTGACTTTTTTAGGTAGGTGGCTAGATGTATAGTGCCAGGCATGAATTCCTTTCTATCTAATAGGCCTTTAGTCCAGTAAGGGAGCTATTGTTGACTCACTGCCATTCAGGCTCCAATTTCCCACCTGTCACAAAAAGATTGGCCAGTGACAGCAAGTGGCAGATCCTAAAAGTGGAAGCAACAATAAAACTAAAAGTCAACAACAGGATGAACAAAATGAACACACACATTTTCAATAATATTAACGGTCAAAGCCTCAATTCTTCAATTATGAAACACAGGTGGAATGGCTAGTTCAAGAAAACAATTCAGCCACAAATGACATAAAGTACCTTGGGGTAACCCTAACCAAGCAAGTCAAAGACTTCTTTGAAAAAAATTTCAAGTCTCTGAAGAAACAAATAGAAGAAGATATCAGAAGATGGAAAGATCTCCCATGCTCATGGCTTGGCAGGATTAACATAGTAAAAATGGCCAGCTTACCAAAAGCAATCTACAGATTCAATGAAATTCCCATCAAATTACCAACAAAATTTGTTACAGTCCTGGAAAGAAAAATTCTCAACTTCATATGGAATAACAAGAAACCCAGAATTGCTAAAACAATCCTCTACAATAAAAGATCTTCCGGAGGTATCTCCATCCCTAATCTTAAGCTGTACTATAGAGCAACAGTTATAAAAACTGCATGGTACTGGCATAGAAACAGAATGGTGGATCAGTGGAACAGAACCAAAGACACAGAAATAAACCCACACACTTATGGACACCTGAACTTTGACAAAGATGCCAAAACCATACAATGGAAAAATAAATGGTGCTGGTCTAACTGGATGTCTACATGTAGAAAAATGCAAATAGATCCATACTTATCACCATGCACAAAACTAAAGTCCAAGTGATCAAAGACCTCAACATAAAACCAGACACATTAACTCGGTTAGAAGAAAAAGTGGGGAAAAACCTAGAACTTGTTGGCACAGGGGACAACTTCCTGAACAGAACACCAACAGTGCAAACTCTAAGATCAACAACAATGAATGGGACCTCATGAAACTGAAAAGCTTTTTTAAAGCAAAGGACACCGTCATCAAAACAAAACGACTGCCTACAGATTGGGAAAGAATCTTCGCTAACCCTTTATCTGACAGAGGGCTAATATCCAGTATATATAAAGAACTAAAGAAGCTGAAAAACAGCAAACCAAGTAATCCACTTAAAAAATGGGGAACAGAGCTAAACAGAGAATTCTCTGTAGAGGAATATCGAATGGCAGAGAAACACTTAAAAAAAATGTCATTAGCCATTAGGGAAATGCAAATCAAAATGACCCTGAGATTTCACCTTACACCCATCAGAATGGCCAAAATGAAAAACTCGCGTGACAACACATGCTGGACAGGTTTTGGAGAAAGGGAAACCCTCCTCCATGGCTGGTGGGAATGTAAACTTGTACAACCACTCTGGAAATCAATCTGGCGCTTTCTCAGACAACTAGGAATAGCGCTTCCTCAAGATCCAGCCATACCACTCCTAGGTGTATATCCAAAAGAGGCTCATGTACACAATAAGGACATTTGCTCAACTATGTTTGTAGCATCTTTATTTGTAATAGCCAGAAGCTGGAAACAACCCAGATGCCCCTCAACTGAAGAATGGATGCAGAAATTGTGGTACATTTACACAATGGAGTATTACTCAGCAATGAAAAATAAGGAAATCGTGAAATTTGCAGGTAAATGGTGCAGCCTAGAAAGGATCATACTGAGTGAGCTATCCCAGAAGCAGAAAGACACACACGGTATATACTCACTCATATAGACATATAACATAGGATAAACCTACTGAAATTTGTACATCTAAAGAAACTAATCAAGAGAGTAGACCCTGACGAAAATGCTCAATCCCTAACCTGAAAGGCAAAGAAGATGGACATTAGAAAAAGAATAAAACAGGAAACAACCTAGGAACCTGCCACAGAGGGCCTCTGAAAGGCTCTGCCCTGCAGACTGTCAAAGCAGACTCTGAGACTTATGGCCAACTGTTGGGCAGAGTGCATGGAATCTTATGTAAGAAGTGGGAAATAGTAAGATCTGGAGAGGACAGGAACCCCACAAGGAGAGCAACCAGAAAATTTGAGCACAGGGGTCTTCCCAGAGACTCATACTCCAACCAAATACCAGGCATGGAAATAACCTAGAACCCCTGCACAGATGTAGCCCATGACAGTTTAGGGTCCAAGTGGGTTACATAGTAATGGGAAGAGAGACTGCCTCTGACATAATCTGATTGGCCTGCTCTTTGATCACCTCCCCCTGAAGGCGAAGCAGCCTTACCAGGCCAATTTTATTAATTATACTTACCAAGTGTAATTAATAAAATTAAATTTAATTAAAAAAAAGAAACCAATTCTGTTTATTTGCTGCAGGGAACATATCTTAATTTTAAAGATAGGCACCACCTTACAGTAAAAAGATGAACAAAAGTACTCCAATAAATGAACCTAGAAGCAAATGGTTTTTATAACTAATAACTGATAAAATATACTTCAAACTAAAACCACTCAAAAATGGTTAAGAGGGACACTACTAATAGGTGATTTGAATACTCAACTTCAATATATAGGTCATCTTGACAAAAATAAACACATAAGATATTATAATTAATTTACACCATCCATCGAAATGCTCTTTTTAAATTAGTGTTGTTATTGTTATTATTATTTACATTCTATCCAATTTGAAGTCTCCTTCCTCATCTTCTCCAGGTCCCACCACCCCTCACTTTTCCTCCCTTATCCTTTTCCAGTAGTCCACTGATAGGGAAGTCCTCCTCCCCTACTGTCTGACCTTAACTTATCAGGTCCCATCAAGGCTGCCTGAATCCTCTTCCTCTGTGGGCTGTCAAGTTCACCCCACCTGGGAGAAGTAATCAAGGAACAGGCAACCAAGATCATGTCAGCGACTGTCTCCCCTTCCCATACTAGTGTACCCACATGAAAACTATGGGCTACAACTGAGGGAGTTGGGGGGGATATCCTCTCCAAGCATGGTCTTTGGTTGATGCATCAGTCTGCAGTCACCCCTGGGCCCAGAATTTTTGGCTTTGTTGGTCTCCTTGTGTGGCTCCTGTCCCTTCTAGGTCCTTCTATATCCCACTTCTTCCATAGGAGTCTCTGTGCTCTGTCCAATGATTGCCTGTAAGTCTCTGCAACTGAGATCCCCTGCTAGTTAGAGTCTTTAAGAGGACATTGGTTGTAGGTTCCCATCCTGTTCCCTGTCTTCTAACATTTCCAGTGTGCTATAAAGAAACAATAATAAAAAATACATGGTACTGGCATAGAAACAGACTGATGGATCAATGAAATAGAATATAAGATCCAGAAATAAACTCATACACCTATGGACAACTGATTATTGACAAAGAAACCAAAACCATATGATAGAAAAAAAAGATAGCATCTTCAATAAATGCCGCTGGTCTTACTGGGTATCTACATGTAGAAAATTTCAAATAAATTCATTCTTACCACCTTGCACAAAAGTAAAGTACAAATGAATTAAAGATCTCAACATAAAACCAGAAACACTAAATCTTTAAAAGAAAAAAGTGGGGAAGAGTCTTGAACTCATAGGCACAGGAGACAACTTCCTGTACAGAACACTAAGAGCTCAGGGTCTAAGATCAACAATCAATAAATGGGTCCTCCTGAAACTGAAAAAAAACATCTGTAAAGCAAAGGGCACTGTCAACAAAATGGCAGCCTACAGACTGGGAAAGAATCTTTACCAGATGTCCTCAACCGAAGAATGGATACAGAATTTGTGGAACATTTACACAATGGAATAGTACTCAGCGATTAAAAACAAGGAAATCATGAAACTTGTAGGAAAATGGATGGAACTAGAAAATACCATGCTCAGTGAGGTAAACCAGAAGCGTAACATCACGCATGGCACATCCATGTAATACTCACTTGTAAGTGGATATTAGGCATGCAATATACTGTAAGCATACTAAAATCTACACACACAAAGAAGCGAAACAACAAGTAGGACCCTAGGGAAGATGCTCAACTAAATGCTGTAGGGAATGCACCCACTGTTGATGGGATTGCGAACTGAAGCTACCACTATGCAAATCAGTGTAGATAATACTAAAAAAGTTTTTTTTTTTTTAAATCTACCAGGTTAAGCAGATTTGCCAATTATTGGCATATGCTCAAAGGACACAGCCTCCTGCTCTGAGGGTATTTACTCAGTCTTGTATGTGGCTGCTCTTCAGAATTTTTAGGAAATGGAAACAATCGAAATGATCTTCAACCAATGAATGGATAATGAAAAGGTGGCACATTTACACTATGGTATACTATCCATCTGTAAAAAAAAAAAAAAAAAAAAAAAAAAAAAAAGAAAGAAATTATCCTTTCAAGTAAATGAAGGAACTTTGAAAAGATCCTATTAGATGGGGTAATCCAGCCCCAGAAAGACAAACATCCCATGTCCTCTCTCACCTGAGGCTGCTACCTCCAAATCCTCAGATGAATAAATATCATAGAATATATTCAGAAACAGGGAAGTAAAATGAGAGTGTTGAATAGAAACAGTAGCAGATAAATGACAGAGGGGAGAATAGCAGGGTAAAAATTATATGATGGAAGAAGGGGCAGCTTTCCAGGGAAGGTCAAGGAAGTAAATACAGAACAAGCAGGAGAATGAAGATCAGTAGCAGGTTACAAGTGATATAAAAGGGGACAGAAAAAGGAGGAGCTCTTTAGGGAGGCCATAGAGAGGTAAAAACAGAAAAGGGAAAGAGTAGTATAAACCAATAACAAGGATTCCTGAAAAGGCCATAAGAAACCAAAATGTTAACTGTTTACCTAGATGAAAAAAGAGGACAATGAGGAAGAAGAGAAGGTACAGGAAACATTCTCTTGTAAATCTGCATATAAGTATATATTTTTTTAATTAACATTTCGCATCTGGTCTGACAATGCCAGGTACAATGCCTACACGAGCCAAACACTGAATGAGAAAATACCTAGTACCAGACATGAGAAGCTGTCTCTTGAGTTGTTGATCAGGCTTGTCCCACCCTCAAAAAAAAAAAAATTGAACTTATTGCTACTGTTCTTGCTTGACCCCCTGAGAGGCAAGGTACTTTCCTAATGCTGCAGACACCATGACCTTAATAAACAATACCCAGAGTTCCCTGAGATGGAATTAGTACGAATGCCTGCTCCTTGAAATAACAAGGAGGTACCAGAAAACACCCTGCAAGCTTCTAAATGAGGGAGGCAACCAATAACACTAATCAGCTATGATGTCTATTAACCACTAAGAACCAGAAGGTCATAATAACCCCAAGGGTGCAGTAATGCCACACATACCTTGGTGGCAATCAACAGCTCTTTAAATTGACTTAAGACCTACTCAACAAGGGGAGAAACATGCCTGGTACTGGAAACCCAACTAACTACTCAGTGTTAGTGAAGTCATATACATTAGAGGTGAGCCAACAACCATTACTTCACTAAACCAACACAATCCCTCAAAGCAATATAAGCATTTGTCCTTATACCCAAAGAAAGGTTTGTGTCACTAGCATACAACATGAGAATTTTTCCTGCGCTGCAAATCTGTCTAAACAATTGTCGAGCTATATTTTAGGTAATTGGACTGGAGAATTCGATACTACGATGGAGCAGCTGAGAGTGGCCATTGTCACAGTAAATTCTACCGGAGTGGACGCAGGACTAGCCACAGGATTATCAACATGGATTGCTGCAGCCATGAATCATCTGAAGGAATGGGCGGGCATGGGAGTGTTAGCAGGCCTTCTGGTGTTGGTCTCCTTGGTTTGCCTGTGGTATATATGCAAGATTAGTGTCTCACAACAGTGTGATGCAGCCATGATCATTCAGGCCTTTACAGCCATTGAAGCAGGACATTCTCCCCAAGCATGGTTGGATACCATAAAAAGCTAAAATGATACGCTCAGGATGCGAGGCTAAGCACTGCACTCAGGGTCAGCCGCTTTGGACCCAGAGAAGAGCATGTCTGATTGCATGCAGGTTGATGCCCCAGGTCCCGCCTCTGAGAAAAAGGTATCGGACGGGTCCGATGCTCTTTGGGTGGATGACACCTAAATGAACATTTGTACAAAGTCCCAATTTATTTCTAATATCAGAGATCAGACCTCTACTCTTGCCTGATGCGTCTAAAACAAAAAGGGGGAACTGTAGAGAGCTGCAGAATGCTATGCCTTAAAGATGGAGCTGGTTTCCGCCTTCCACCTTCCCGATGGTGAGTGCTCTCTGTCACGAACAACTCCACATTTGGCTAAGGCCGAGGATCTGGCTTGCTTCCATGTATGTGGACCTATCTGCATTGCCCCCGTGGCACGCCTGGGTTGGCTACCCAGAGGCTATTTAAGCTGTGGGCTGGCTTTCCCCGGGGTCCGAGGATTGTTCAATGTTCCTGAATAAACTGCATTGAAAAAAAAAAAAAAGAAAAAAAAAATGTATTTGAGGCAATAGAATAAACAGGAAGTAAGTGAAAAAAAAAAAAAAAAAAAAAGAAAAAAAAAAGACTACTATAGTAAACTGAAAGCAATCAAATTAAAGAGTTGTGGAACCCAGTCCCAGTTGCTCAGAAAACATTGTAAGAGTGAGCAGAAAAAAAAAGAATTTAAGATCCAACATAGCAATAAGTCTATTGTGAGGTTGTGTCTCCCAGTAACGTTAGAAGGCAGACTCGAAGTGCTTCACTAGCCTAACTCTGTAAATGTGAACTGAACGAGGACCGTAAGAAAAGGCCTGTCAAATGGGTGGGTAAAAGGCCAGGATATCACAGACCTTTAGAATGAACAGCAGGCTACTAATGCTATAAGTACTTATGCTATGGTCTTCACCAAAAAAAGGGCACACCAATTGGCTATCCAATAACAAGCGATCATCCCCAAAACCTGCATAAAAGTATCACTAAACATACTGAGCATGTTATGTTTAGACACACACACGTGTATATATATATATATATATATATATATATATATATACTGTAATACATATATTCACACAACAGCAATTAATGAAAAAGGCCATGAATTTGAAAGAGAGCAAAGAAGGGTATCTGGTAGGATTTGTAGAGAGGAAGTTAAGGGAGAAATATTGAAATATAATGTCAAAAATTAAAACAAAAGTAACTAAGTATCATTTGCTGTAAACCAAAAATGAACAAAATCTTGTTTTATGTAAATTTGTTTTATAATTAGCAATAAAATATTGCTATTTATTGCAAAGAACTTTTTTCATTTAAAAAATACTTCTAATATATATTTTCACTCTTTTATATTGACATAACAGGTAAAATATCCACTATTGCTTTGAATAATTAAAAACTATTTTTCTTGCTTTTTACTTCAAGATATTTCATTGGGAATCTGCCAAATCTATTGTTCTGACATTGAAGCTTTAATGGGATGAGAATGAGAGGAGATTAAATTTAGGAAGTTGATTAATCACCTCATATATTTTTACTAGAAATTTTATGTGCCCAGTCAAGTTTGTTGAGCACAATGGTATGACAATCATGTGACCCAATGAAGATTCTTCCAGGGATCAGCATTGACAATTTTCATTAATTTTTCTGGTTTCTTTTTCTTTTCCTTGTCTTTTGTTCTCTGAAGAACCAAAGCAGACAGATATTGTAAGCTCGATGTTCTTGCGGCCACTGATTTGGCAGCATTGAGTTCTGGCACAGCCTTTAAACGCTATTTACTTGAACAACTGATTCCCACTAGAGAATTTTCAGTAAAACACAATCTCCTCTTCTTCTTTGGTGTACATGACCTGGCACAACTTATCAGGGGCAAAACATATGTGCAATGTTTGTCTATCCAAATTGCAGCACTGCAGTCATTTTCTTTCCTCTAAAAGAAAAGCAAAGACCTCATTTATTACTTCTTCCTTAATGACAGATTTAATTTTTCCTATGCCATCTTTGCTATTTGAAAGCTATCAGTTTGTTCCCTTTTCTGAGACTACAATCATTTCGGCAGTTGGTAGAATTCCAGGGGCCGATACGGAGCTAAACAAGCATTCATTACACTCCCATGAATTCCTGCTCACAATTGCTTCCACAAGTGTAGCTCCAATTGTCTCTAGGATGGCTCAAGAGGATGTTGAAGAATGTTCAGCTGTTTCTTTAATTCCAAGAAGAGAGCACTGGAGATTTTTGTGCTCTTCGGTGTATCCCATTTTCCTGCTAAGATAATTATATTCAAACAGGTAACCATCTTAAACTCATCAACCCTGCTCCGACTCAGTACAGGAAGTTCTATTCCCAGTGAATATCATATTATTACTGAAGCATCTATCAACCAGAGACTCACAAACATAAAATCACAGGCTGCTGATTCTTTAAGAGAATTGAGCCAAACATGTGCATCATGTCTGATGACTGAAATAAAATCCTCTCATGAATTCTCAGATCAAGTTTTGCATAGCAAATAGCCCTACTTTTCTGAGACATTCTAGATGAACTCAGCAGTATTAGCCAGCTGGTATGCACTAATGGGAGCTCAGACTATCACTTCTGGGCATTTGTTTCCTTCTCTTACAAAAGTAACTCCATCAGTGGCATCCGTATAACTTTTGTCTTTGTTTCCTTCCAAAAAGAGTCTAAAAGGAACAATTTCAAACTCATCCTTAGAGGGACCTATTATCCCATCAAGTAATTTGGATGTTAATTTATGCTCGTATAAAAACTGTTTATCCATTGTCCCTTCATGAACTCTCTCTTCAGACTTGGTATATTCTGCTTTGACTTCAAAAGTGACTAGTAACGATGTGCCCTATCAGAAAACATTCTAAAATTATTATAATTAGAAAAATATGATATAATCACAGGCCCAGTGATGTCCAGAGTTAAGACAATTTAACAGAAATAGAAGATTAAATTATTTCCTAAACAGCTCACATCTTGCACAAGTTATAGTTCTCTGTGTTTTGAATGAATCAGATTACTTTAAAGATGTTTTCAGAAATGAGCACTGGCCACTATACAAAGACCCAGTGTGTAATTTACAGGAAAAAAAAAGTTCTAACATTGAACTTTATTTTGTGCCAGTGACTAAGTCCTCTCTAATGGAGACCTCTGTCACCATGTCTGTAATTATACCAAATAGACCATATTATGCAGCTTATCTGATTTTAACCTCTGATTTAAAGGAAAAGTCTGAGACCTCTTCATGGTCCACGTGGTACCTCCATCATTCTGGGCCTTGTCAGTACTCCACACCCCACCCCCATGAGTCAAATTCTTTCTATCGCAATGGACTCCATTCCAGCACCTCTACAGCTGATGCCTGCGGTTGAGTTTTTCTGCTTCTGTCTAATAAACTTTTACATTACTTTTCATTTCTATAGAGAACAAAGAGCCCGTGTGGTCACTGGATACTCTAAACAGCCTCATTGTACTGGGCGCAGCAACCAATTCAATAGAGACGGCCCCTGCTGTTGTACCTGAAACAGATGGGTAGGCTTTATTCGCTGCCACAAAGGCTGCGGGATCAATGCAGAGTGTGTGGCAGATAGGTAGACTGCTGGCAAGCAATCAGAAACTGACAGAGTTCAATTCACCGCAATGGATCTCTCAAAGTTTAGTAATGGTTTATTATTCTCACTTCTTGAAGTAGCTACTTCGTCAAAGGAAACATAATATGTCATGCTTTCTAATATTATTTTCAGTGCTGATACTTTAAATGGACAGAATGGATATATTAATGAAACACGTTTTATGGTATTTTATTTTTAAGCCATGTGAGGTTTTCATTACATGTAACTCTGGCTATATATATATATATATATATATATATATGTATATATATGTGTGTGTGTGTGTGTGTGTGTATATATATATATATATATATATGCTATTTACTTAAGAAAAACACCACATAAAAGTTGTAAGTGCAAATGTATCATCTGAAAAGGTGGATTCAAAGTCTTCAACAATTAATGAAGAATCAATCATCTTTGATAACAGTTCTCACTGATAACAGTCTCCCTCCAATAATTACTATTAAATTTGTGAAGATGGAAATCATGAATATTAGCAGAAAGAAGAATTTGGTTCCTTAGGTATTTATTTTAGTTTGTGAAATTATGAACTTTTATTGTAACAATCAAATTTCCTTCATGATATTGTAGACTTTTCTGTATATGTAAGTTCTTCTACTTCAAAGGGAACATGTAGTACATATAATGTTTTAGATTCAAGTTTATAATCACAGCTCAGATATAAAAGAACAAAGTATTGATTTTGGTATATCCAAAATGATAACATTTTCATTATAAAATTTCTAAAATGCTATAATACATTTAATAACATGTCCAAATGAATTGTTTCTATGCTTTTACAATATGGTAGTTTGTGGTTTGACTCCGACTATTCATGTTAAATAGGACTATATCATATTGCATGAAGAATGTTCTTAGTAAATGCAGCTGAGGTGAATTAAAATAACTTAATCTCGAAATATCCATCACATAGCTACTCTTTGGAATAATCAGATCACTTTATTCAACATTACAGTTGTCCCTCTATATTTGCTCATGTGTGTTTGTAGATCGCTCAGCAATACTAAAATCTGCTTTCATTGATATCCATTGTGATAAAATGGTATATTATATATTCATGACCTGAACATATTCTACTATGTCAATTCAGTCATTTCTGGAATATGCATATTACATACATTATAAACCATATTTTATATTGTCTGTTGTTATATAATAATTATTTTACAATTTATATCTGATTATAATAAAAATTCATGTGCTTGCAAACACAGGCCTCACAACATAATAGAAAACATGGAGCTCATCAAGGCCTTTGAACAAAAACCTTCAGTTGTACACGGATAGTTGAGTACTGACTACAAGAAAACTATAACAAAATTAATGTCACCAAATGTTAAACTAAAATAAAAAACATAAACTATATTCTCATGCTCAGATATTTGGGTATGTACTACTATTCCCAAACACATTATAATATAAATATCTCTCAAGAGTCATTACCATTTTTATAAACAATAAAATCTGTATTACACAAGAGTTTTATAAAAAGAAAATGAAATGTATTCTCAACATCTGTCATCATCCTACTGTGCAATCACACAAAACAAAATCTACTCTCACCTACCTCTAGCTAATACTCATTTTCCACTTTTCTATTACCATGTCTTCTTTCAAACAAGAGTCCAACTCCAAAATCAGTGGAAATCACCTTTTTTATTCCAGTAGAATGATTATAACTGTGTTAAAACAACTCAAAAAAGACAAAAAAAATGAATGAAATAAAGAAATTGATAAAAGGTATTAAAACATGATTCAATAAAAAGGAGTAAAGATAATTCAAAATTAAGTGATGTATAAAATGAAAAAGTTATACAATAAAAACCTGTGTGGAAAGCAACATTATAGAATTGGTTACTGGGAAAAAAGGATTGTCAGGGCTAGAAGACAGCTAAATTAGTCAATACAGGTCTGGGAAAGTTTGAGTTAGAATGTCCCCCATAGGCTTGGTTGTTTGAATACTTAGTCCCCAGTTGGTGACACTGTTTGGAGATACTTAGGAAACATGATCATGTTGAATAAGGTATGTCACAGAACTAAGCTTGATCTTGAGGAAGTACTATTCCTAATTGTCTGAGAAAGCGCCAGATTGACTTCCAAAGTGGTTGTACAAGTTTACATTCCCACCAGCAATGGAGGAGGGTTCCCCTTTCTCCACACCTCTCCAGCATGTGTTGTCACTTGAGTTATTCATCTTAGCCGTTCTGATGGGTGTAAGGTGAAATCTCAGGGTCATTTTGATTTGCAACTCCCTGATAGCTAACGATGTTGAGTATCCCTTTAAGTGTTTCTCTGCCATTCTATATTCCTCTACAGAGAATTTTCTGTTTAGCTCCGTACCCCAATTTTTAATTGGATTGCTTGATTTATTGCTTTTTAACTTCTTTAGTTCTTTATATATGCTGGATATCAGCCCTCTGTCAGATATAGAGTTGGTGAAGATCCTTTGCCAGTCTGTAGCCTTCTAAGCATATACCCAAAATTTGCTCAAGTAAACAACAAGGACATTTGCTCAACCATGTTTGTAGCAGCTTTATTTGTAATAGCCAGAACCTGGAAACAACCAAGATGTCCCTCAATGGAGGAATGGATACAGAAATTGTGGAATTTTTACACAATGGAATACTACTCAGCAATCAAAAACAAGGAAATCATGAAATTTGCAGGCAAATGGTGGGATCTAGAAAAGATCATTCTGAGTGAGGTATCCCAGAATCAGAAAGACACACATAGTATATACTCACTCATGTAGTTCTGTAAGATATAATAAGCATAATGAAATCTGTACAGGAAAGAAGATAAACAAGAAAGAGGACCCTTAGTAAGATGATCAATCCTCACTTAGAAAGACAAATGGGAGGTACATTGGATGTAGGAGAAAACAAGTAACAGGACAGGAGCCTACTGCACAGGGCCCCTGAAAGACTCCACCTAGCAGTCTATCAAAGCAGATACTAAGACTCATAACCAAATCTTCAGCAGAGTGCAGGGAACCATACGAAAGAAGGGGAAGTTAGTATGATGTGGAAAGGATAGGAGCTCCACAAGGACCAAATATAGCTGGACACAGGGGTCTTTTCTGAGACTGACACTCCACCAAGGACAATGTATGGATATAACCTAGAACCTCCAATGAAGCCCGTGGTAGTTCAATAACCAATTGGTTTTCCATAGTAAGGGGAACAGGGACTATTTCTGACAGGAACTCAATGGCAGGCTCTTTGACCTCCCCACCTCCCAAGGGAGGAGCAGTCCTCCTAGGCCACAGAAGAAGACTTTGCAGCCAATCCTGAAGATACCTGATAAAACAGGGTCAGATGAAAGGGGAGGAGGTCCTCTCCTATTAGTCGACTTGGAGAGGTGCAGGGAGGAGATGAGGGAGGGAGGGTAGGAGTGGGAGGGAATGAGGGAGTGGGATACAGCTGGGATACAGAGTTAGTAAATTGTAACTAATAAAAAATAAAAAACGAAAGAAAAAAGAAATTAAAAATTATAATAAACAAAACAAAGTATGTCACTAGAGATGGGTTTGTAGTTTCAAAGTCATGCAGTATTCCTATTTTGTTCATTCTTTGTGGTGGTTTGAATAAGAACCCCTGATAGCACTGGCCTACTTTGTTTAACGATCTTTATGGGAAATCCTTGTCCAACAGCTCAACCAAATGCAACCCAGACTTGCCGCTGGAAGCCTTGCCTTACTACAAAAGATGGCCAGTTTAAACTCCCTTTGTTCCATTAATAGGGGTCCTCACTAAGGTCACCATCAAAGATTTCAGGAAGTTTCCACTACACTAGGTATTTTTATATTTCCTCTAAAATGTTTCCAAATTGCAGCTGTTAACCCCTCTATTCTCTTCTTCCCTCCTTTCCCACACAACCCTGTCCCCAATATAACTTGCACACACACACACACACACACACACACACACACACACACACACAATCTATTCTATTTCCCCTTCTCAGGAAGATCAATGAATACCCTCTAAAGCTCTTCTCTTTACTAATCTCTACGGGTCTGTAGATTGTTGCTTGATTATTTTTTACTTAACAGCTATTATCAACTTATAAGTGAGTATATACCATATTTGTTTTCTTGGATCTAGGTTACCTCAATCAGGATGATTTATTCAAGTTGCAACTATTTTTTTGTGCAAATTTTTTGCCCTTTTTAATAGCTGAATAATACTCCATTGTATAAATGCACCACATTATTCTTGTTCATTCTTTTGTTGAAAGACATACAGGTTATTTCAAGTTTCTGGCTATTATGAAAAAAGTCATAGTGAACCTAATTGAGCCTGTGTTTTTATCACAGAATGGAACAATCTTTGGGTATATGCCCAAGCGTGGTATATCTGGACCTTGAAATCAATTCACAGTTTTCTGAGGTATTACCATATTGACTTCCGAAGTGATCATACAAGTTTTCACTCAAACCAGGACTGAATGAGTGCTCCTTTGCTCCATATCCTGATGCTAGGACAGAGAGTCACTCTGAAAACTCCCCCTGGGGTCCCACTGCCAAGGACAACATCCACACAGCTCATTGAACATAGAGAGATTAACCTGGTTCCAGCACAGAGCCTACATCCCTATATTTTAGTCTCTTTTGCTCAAGAAGGTACTCTGCAGGACAGAGAGAGAAACATGGACACCAACTCAGACAGAAAACCCTTTCCCTACAGATGTTCTGCCTGCAAGATGTGCTGGTGAAATGGTGGCACAAAACTTTTCAAAGTGGTCAAGCAGTGTGTGGTTTAACATGAGGCCAATGCCACAAGAGGGAGTCCATGCCCTACACCTCCAGAAAGGTCAGGAATGGAAGACTAGGTAGCTTTGAGACCTAGGGTAAAACCAAAATTACCCGTTATTTTAATGCTCGGTCTCCAGTTAGTGGAACTGATTGGGAAAATTTTGAGGTGTGGCCTTGTTGGAGTAGGTATAGCATTGGTTTCAGAATTACATGCCATACATCTCCTCTTCCCTGTCTGTAACGTGTGGACCAGATATGAGCTCTTGGCTATTTCCCCCACCATCATCTTGGCTTCCCTGCCTAATGTCATGTTCCTACCATAATGATAGTGTATTAACCATCTAAAACTGTAAGCAATCCCCAAGTTAAATATTTGTCTATATGATGCCTTTGTAATGTGTCATGTCAAAGCAATAAAGTATTAAGACATTCTGCTTCCTGCATGTAGAGACTTCTCTGCTTTCTGTTCCAGTCACTTCTTCCTTCATTATTAACTCTCATCATTCTAGAACCAAAAGTTCTAATAAATTCATCCTTTTATAAGTTTCCTTGTTTATACTTTATCACAGCAATAGAAAAGTAGATACAGAGTCAGTGATAGATTCATACAACTCCATGGACAGAACACAGGAAAGCTTAGATTTATTCATAAAAGCCAGAATCTGGAAACAACTAAGATATCCCTCAACTGACAAATGGATACAGAAATTGTGGTACATTTACACAATGGAATACTACTCAGCAATTAAAAACAAGGAAATCATGAAATTTGCAGGCAAATGATGAGAACTAGAAGAGATCATCCTGAGTGAGGTATCCCAGAAGCAGAAAGACACATGTGGTATATACTCACTTACAAGCTGATATTAGCCATATAATATAGTATAAACATACTAAAATCTGTATACCTAAAGAAGCTAAGCAATAAGGAAGACACTGGGTAAGATGATCAATCTTCATTCAGAAAGGCAAATGGGACAGACATTGGAATATGGAGAAAGCAGAGAACAAGACAAGAGCTTATCACGGAGGGCCTCGGAAAGACTCTACCCAGCAGGTTATCAAAGCAGATGCTGAAGCTCATAGCCAATTTTTGGAAAGAGTGCAGGAAATCTTATGAAAAAAGGGGGGAATAGAAGATTTGGAGGGGACAGGAGCTCTACAAGGAGAACAACAGACCCAAGAAATCTGGACCCAGAGGTCTTTTCTGAGACTGATAATCTAACAAAGGAACATGCATAGAGATAACCTAAACCCCTGCACAAATATAGCCCATTGCAGCTCAGTTTGCAAGTGGGTTCCCTAGTAATGGGAACAGGGACTGTCTCTGACATGAATTCAGTGGCTGGCTCTTTGATCATCTCTCCCTGATGGGGGAGTAGCCTTACCAGGCCACAGAGGAAGACAATGCAGGTCATCCTGATGGGACCTGATAGGCTAGGGTCAGAGGGAAAGGGAGTATAACCTTCCCTATCAGGGGACTTGGGGAGAGGCATGGGAAGAGTTGAGGAACAACGGGGACCAGAGAAGGAGGGTGATATTGGGAGGGGATGAGGGATGGGGATACAGCTGGGATACAAAGTGAATAAACCACAATTAATAAAACATTAATTAATTTAAAAAATAATTACGATTCTGACAGAATATTTAGGTATTAACTCATATTGAAAGTAAACCTATTAGTAAACTAGAAAATTGTCTGTTTTGCATTGTATTTATTTCTCAGTGTCCTTTTGGGTTTGGGCCATTTGCTATCTTTAATATATCTTTGTTATGTTTGGGATCTTTTCTCATATGATAGTCATTTGGTAACAAACACAACTTCTTACCAAAATTTTTATTAATGATGGAGTCCCAGAAATGACTGCAAATAACTTATCTGAATTTTCTAATGATCCTCTAACTTACTGTAGGTTAAGTAGACATTCAGGGAACCTGCTATGAACTGAATGTCATAAGATAAATATGTGGGATATAAAAGACTGTAAGTGAATAATATGAAACCAACAAATAAAGAGCAGAATGTTGAAGTGTTCAACCCTGAATAATCTAACACCTCAAAACATGACTCAGGCAATCTAGGTACAAGAGAAGGTAGCACGATTATAAGAACCAGCTGTAGTAGATGGCTCCAAGTCAACAGCATCTTTTAGACACAACGGCACAGGTACACATAAAAACTCACAGAAATTGCAACAGCATGCACAAGACCTGCAACACTTCTAACCAAACAAAACCATAGCACTGAGAAGGGGAAGTTCACACAAAGTCTCACTCATAACCAAGAAGCTATTTGTAATTCCTGCTGGGAAAGATTGGTATGTTGCTTGTTTCCGTATTACTTTTGAAAGGTCAAGTCCAATTTGTGGCCATGGTCATGGACTACCTGTGCTGCAGAATAGTTATGAATGCAGCTCATTAGGAAACATTAACTCATTTAAACTATTACTAGATTTTTGTAATTTTCTTTTCATCATTCGATTATACAGTTATCAAGCTTTCTTATAGGAGATTACAACATTGAGTTGTAATGTCAAAATACTGGACATACCTGATAGAAAATGTCAGGCATGATATTCAACAACACAGCACACAATTAAAACAGAATGTAAGTTCTAAAGGAAATAAATGAATCATGATGAAAAATTCATATTCTAAGAACAGGATCTCAACTAATATCCCAGTCCTACCACCTGGCCCAGAATGAGAGTTATCGGAGTTATCTCTTAGAGAGGATAATCACAGGCACAAAACAATTAGACCAATAGGAACACAAGTAACTCACTGGGCGTCTCTGGAAGTTATAGGAACAAAGAAAAATTCTTACTACGTCCAAAGATAGTTATAATAGTTGCTACCATTTATGCAATAACTGCTGAAGAAGAGCCAATGATTTGCTGTTGTCAACCTGGCTTCTGTTTAAGTTTACAGATGATTTGGCAGTGAGCCTCTCCATTGAGGTCCTCAGCTATCAGGTTTTTGAGTAAGCACTGGAGTTTCAGATTCCCAGTTCAAAGCAAATCTAATGAAATCTTTGGCTCTGTTAAACCACTGAGCAATGAAAATGGAGCTTTACTTAGGTTCTTTAGATATGCAGATTTTAGTATGTTTATCCTATATTACATGTCTAATATCCACTTAAAAGTGAGTTTATACTATGTATATCTTTCTGCTTCTGGGATATCACACTCAGGACGATCTTTTCTAGTTCCCACCATTACCTGCAAATTTCATGATTTCGTTGTTTTTAATTGCTGAGTAGTATTCCATTGTGTAAATTTACCACAATTTTTGTATCAATTCCTCCGTTGAGGGACATCAGGGTTGTTTCCAGGTTCTGGCTATTACAAATAAAGCTGCTAAGAACATGGTTGAACAAATGTCCTTGTTGTGTACTTGAGCATATTTTGTATATTTGCCTAGGAGTGGATTAGATGGATCTTGAGGAAGCACTATTCCTAAATGTCTTAGAAAGCAACAGATTGATTTCCAAAGTGGTTGTACAAGTTTACATTCCCACAAACAATGAAGGAGGGTTCCCCTTTCTCCACATCCTCTCTAGCATGTATTGTCACTTGAGTTTTTCATCTTGGCCATTCTGATGGGTGTAAGGTGAAATCTCAAGGTTGTTTTTATTTGTATTAACCTGATGACTAAGGACATGGAGCATTTCTTTTTTTCTTTTTCTTTTTATCTTTGTTTTTACTTAGTGGCTTTTATTTTTTTTAACTTTTTTTAATTTTTTTATATTAATTACAGTTCATTTACTTTGTATCCCAGCTATAGCCCCCTTCCTCATTCCCTTCCTATCTCATCCTCCCTCTCTTATCTCTTTACTGCCCCTCTCTAAGTCTACTAATAGGGGCGGTCCTCCTCCTCTTCCATCTGACTCTAGCTTATCAGGTTTCACCAAGACTGGCTGCAATGTCCTCCTCTGTGGCCTAACTAGGTTGTTCCTCCCACGGAGGATGGGGAGGTCAAAGAACTAACCATTGAGTTCATGTCAGAGGCAAACCCTGTTCCCCTTCCTAGGTACCTACTTGGATACTGAGCTGCCATGGGCTTCATTTGAGCAGGGGTTTTAGGTTACATCAATGCATAAGCATTGGTTGGAGAATCCGTCTCAGACAAGACCCCTGTGTCCAGATATATTTGGTCCTGTTGCAGCTCCTGTTCTCTCCAGGTCTTACTAACTCCCCCTTCTTTCATATGATTCTCTGCACTCTGTCCAAAGTCAAGTTTTGAGTCTCAGCATCTGCTTTGATACACTGCTAGATAGAGTCTTTCAGAGGCCCTGTGTGTTAGGCTCCTGTCCTGTTTCTTTTTTCTTACTACTGCCAATGATCAACCCATTTGTCTTTCTAAGTGAGGAGTGATCATCTTATCCCAGGTCCTCCTTCTTGTTTAGCTTCCTTAGGTGTACAGATTTTAGTACTAGCTTATAAGTCTAGTATCCACATGTAAGTGAGTATATACTGTGTGTGTCTTTCTGATTCTGAGATTCCTCTCTCAGGATGATTTTTTCTAGATACCACCATTGCCCACAAATTTATTTGTCACCCTGCACAAAACTAAAGTTCAGGTGGATCAAAGACCTCAACATAAAACCAGATACACTAAATCTTTAGAAGAAAAAGTGGGGAAGAGCCTAGAACATTGGCACAGGAGACAATTTCCTGAAAAGAACACCAACAACACAGGCTTTAAGAGCAACAATCAATAAATAGGACTTCATAAAACTGAATATTCTGTAAAGCAAAAGACACTGTTGTCAGAACAAATGGACAGCCTAGAGACTGGGAAAGGATCTTCACCAACCCTATATATGACAGAGGACTAATATCCAGAATATGTAATGAACTCAAGAAGGTAAAAAATAATAAATCAAATAATCCACTTAAAAAATGGGGTACAGAGCTTAACAGAGAATTCTCAATAGAGGAATAGAGAATGGCAAGAAACACTTCAAGAAATGCTCAACATCCTTAGCCATTAGGGAGATGCAAATCAATAAGACACAGACATTTGACCTTATACCCATCAGAATGCTTAAGATCAAAAACTTAATTGTCAACACATGCTGGAGAAGTTGTGGAGAAAGGGTAACCCTCCTCCATTGCTAGTGGGAATGTAAACTTGTACAACCACTTTGGAAATCAATCTGGTGCTTTCTCACACAATTAGGAATAGTGCTTCCTCAAGATCCAGCTATACCACTCCTATGCATATATCCAAAATATGCCCAAGTATACAACAAGGATGTTTGTTCAACCATGTTCCTAGGAGCTTTATTCATAATAGCCAGAACCTGGAAACAACTGAGATGTCCCTCAATGGAGAAATGGATACAGAAATCATGGTACATATACACAATGGAATACTACTCAGCAATTAAAAACAGGGAAATCATGAAATTTGCAAGCATTTCTTTAAGTGTTTCTAAAGAAGCTAAGCAAGAAGGAGGACCTGGGTAAGATTATCACTCCTCACTTAGAAAGACAATGAGATGGACATTGGAAGAAGGAAAATATAGGAAACAGGACAGGAGCCTATCACAGAGGGCCTCTGAAAGACTCTACTCAGCAGTGTATCAAGGCAGATGCTAGGACTCATAACCAAACTTTGACAGAGTGCAGATAATCCTAAGAAAGAAGGGAGAGATAATAAGACCTGGAGAGGACAGGAGCTCCACAAGGAGAGCAACAAAACCAAAGGATCTGGGCACAAGTGTCTTTTATTAGACTGATGCTCCAACCAAGTACCATTCATGGATATAACTTAGAACCCCTGCTCAGATGTAGCCCATGGCAGCTTAGTATCGAAGTAGGTTCCCTAATGAGGGGTGCAAGGACTGTCTCTGATATGAGCTCAGTGGCTCGCTCTTTGATCACCTCTGCCTGACAAGGAGGCAGCCTTGCCAGGCCACTGAGGAAGACAATGCAGCCAGTCCTGATGAGATATGATAAGCTAGGGTCAGAAGGAAAGGGAGGAGGACCTCCCCTATCAGTGGACTTGGGGAGGGGCATGGGAGGACATGAGGGAGGGAAGGTGGGATTGAGGGGAATGAGGAGGGGGCTGCAGCTGGTATACAAAGTGAATAAATTGTAATTAATATAAAAATAAAAATTAAAAAAGAAAAGAAAATGGAGCTTTGGTAATTTTTCATGTTCTACAGATCTGGATGATGCCCAGGGCAGGGATGATGATTTGAATGTACTTGTGAGTGTTGCCCTCTACACCTGGTTCTAAGGGACAGAAAAACTATGGGAAAAATTTGATAATCAAAATATCAGTGTTCTCAGTGTTTCTACCATGGTTAGGATAAACACAGACAATTATAGTTATGATGAAAGTATTTTTCATTCTACAGGCATATTTCTTTTCAATTTTCTTATCATTATCCATCAGTATTAACGTTTCTATTGAAGTGATAAAACCGTGGGCAAAAACAAATTGGGAAGGAAGGTGTTTATTTCATTTTACACTTCAAGATATCATCCATCTGTAAGGAAAATTGGGGTAGAAAGTATAGCCCAAGAAATGGAGGAACATTGCTTACTAATGTCTTGTCCTAGTTTGCTGTTTCCTTTTATTATATATATCCCCAAATTGTAACCACCCATTACTTGAACCCCTCCACATAAATCACCAATGAAACACAAGTTCCACAGGCTTATGTATACTCCAATGTGGTGGAAGTAGAGGTATTTTCTCAGTTGAGATTTAGTCTTCTCAAATTACTTTAGCTTATGTTCAATTGACAGGAAAAGAAAGAAAGATGGACATAATTGCTTGTATAAGCTTAATTGTATTTTCAGTTAAAAATAATTAATCCCCTAATAATTAAAGTGATAAAATTAAACAATATTTCAATAACCCAAATATTTTTAAGTTTGAAGTACATAATATAAAATAGATGTCATTTTTTAAAATATCAGTCAGCAATATTTTTATGTTATTTAGCTTTTAGATAATTTTGAATCCCTTAGCATTTTAAGTATGAAAGTATGGCAATCACCAAGTGTTGAGAGACTGTCTTGTGTATTATATGGATGCAACACCTGTTGATTAAAATAATCCGATAACCTATAGCTTGGGACACCCTGCAGGAGAAAGGAATCTAGGATAAAGCTAGGCATGAGAGTCATCCAGCAAGATGTAAGGAAGAGAAACACATGGTACCTAAACACAGGTAACTAGCCACGTGGCAAAATGTAGATTACTAAAATGGGATGTTTTAAGTTATGGGCTAGTCAAGGAAGAGGCTTGCTGTATGGGCTAGGTATTTGTAATATATTTTGAGTTGTTTTTCTGGGAGCATAATGATGGAAGGAAAAAAACACAGTGTTATCCATTTCTTGTGCTACATGTCCTACCTCAATTTCCTTTACTGATGCACAATATTTTGAAGTGCAAAAAAAAAAAAAAAAAAAAAAAAACAACTATCCCTTTTCTCCACAATTTTCTTTTGCTCATGGTTTTATCACTGTTCTTCAACTACAGAACTATTGCTATTCTCAAATATTTTTGATACATTGTTATATATTATTGGATAGTGATACAAAATTAAGGTTATTTTTACTTATAGTGGTATAGATTCATATTATTGATACAAAAGCTTACTTTTGCTTATATTAGTATAGAATTTTGTATATTGGTACAGGATTAACGTTATTTGTGATACATTTGTTATTGGTATAGATTATATTGATACAAATTTAAAGAGCTTATATAAAAAATAGGCAGATATTACTCACTCACATAGCATAAAGTCTATATTTTATTAAAAAAATATATAATAAACTATATAATATATTATATACTTATGCCCATGTCAGAAAAGGTGTGCAAAGGACAGTGTAAGAGGAAGAAGAAGACATGGAAAGAGAAGAGAGAGAGGCAGATAGAGAAATTCTCTATAAGAGTAATCTGTATGGGCAAAATTAGAAGAAAAAATGGAAAAAAATCTTAGTTGATGAATTACTACCATGATTAACATTATGGTCAGTATGGTGAAGACTGTTCTAGTTGAAAAAGGAAAACTATAAGAGGATGAGGTCTGTATTTGTAGCCATGGAAGTGGAAGAATGTCCACAAAGTCCAAAGAGCCAATGGTTTATTAATGTAGGCGTGTATTGGACACTGGCATTTCAAGGGAAGCAATATGGAACAACATATAACCCAGGGGAAAAGGAAAGCAATGAAAAAGGGAAAGAAATATCCAGAGTTCTGAGGATTTTAAAGTCATAAATTTTGAATGAAGCAAAGTATATTAACAGACATCAAATATAGAAGTAACATCATTCTTATGAGTGAAGTCTGTTGCTGAGAAGAGAAGAGTGGGTGTGTGGGGTCAGACAGACATGCAGAGAAAGAGGAAACTAACATCCCAATCCAGCTGAGAGATGACAGTGTCTGCCAGAATCAGTGGCTTAGAAAAATGATTGAAAGTCGAGACAAAGGATTTGTTGATACTGAGTTATTTTTACTTTTTTTAAAAATCATTTTTGTTAAAAACATAAAAATATGTTGATTTTTTTTTCTTTTTTTGGAAAACAAAGTAAGCTTATGCAGAACTATTCTCCAGATGTTTCAAGATGTTATGAAAAATCTTTTCTTAGGTATAAAACCGAGTCAAGTAACAGCTCTAATACAGTGTAATACTCTGATAATTTTATAATGACATTCTAGACTAGGGACCCAAGGTGCAGAAATGCCACCTGATTTCTAAATCAGTCAATAATTAATGTGACGTGGTCAGACTAAAACAATAGTTTGTCTTATGTTTTTTTGTTTGTTTGTTTTATTCTTAGAAAATTATTCTCATTTTTATTGAGGATATCTGTTTTAGAAACAATATCTTATACTTTTTGATTATAAGTATATCATAAATCTTAATTTAAACTTTTTGTTTGCTTGTTTAAGAGAAGAATTCTCTGTGTAGCCCTGGCTGTCCTAGAACTCACTCTGTAGACCAGGCTGACCCTGAACTCAAAGATCTGCCTGCCTCTACATTCCAGTGCTGGGGTTAAAAGTGGATGCTCTTATTTCCTAGCAAAATTTAAACAGCAATTAGATATTTTAAAGGGTGGAAAAAATTTGATATTCCCTCTGTAACATTTTGATTACCTTTCTATAATTGAGAAAATAAATATATTTTGTTATTTTGATAGCCAGTATCAACAGAGTAAAAATGTGTTCTTCAGATCATTTAATATTCATAGTAGGTGGTATATAAGTATTGCTTGTGTGTGAAAAACATTTCTAAAAGTTTCAGTAGGAAGTAAAAGTAAAATTTCATGCTGTGCAGGAAATGGATGAGGAAATATACTGTTTCATTAATCTCATAGCAGTTAAGCCTTTTAATTTAATAGCATATTTCTTTCTAGCAAAATCATAAATATGCCAGTTTTGAAGGGGCAGAGATAACATGGATACACCAGCATTTAAGTGAAGGCTTGCACTGTGTTATTGCAGCCTTGCAAAAATTAGCATATTGCTTTCTACAAAGTGTTTATCACAAAGTAGGAAATGGAGTTTTATTTCCTTAGTCCTCAAATTATTCAGATCGAAATGCGCTTGGAGTACTGCGGTCCTGAGAGCATGTAATAGCCTTTACAAGGACAGCACAGGACTATTCCCTGTGCTCTGCCTGAATTAAGAACTGAAGTTAGTAAGCCAGGAAAGGTGCTTCATTGGTAACTTTGGGTGTTAGAGTCAAAAGGAATAGAAAACACAATACTTTAAAATATGCTTTAAATTAATATGAAGCCAAGCTCCAGCTGTCAGGAGTCCAACGTGAAGACAAAGCTATACAACTGTAACACACGTGTGAAGGACCTGGGTCAGTCCCAAGCAGCCTCCCTTCCAGAGATATTTTATAGAGAGATATTTTATAACTTGCCTACTTTTCTTATAAAAAATGAAATGTTAGACTCATTTGACTCCTTGTAAAATATAAACCATATCAGAAATTTAAACTTAAACTTCTTTTTCAATAAAGTGTGTTTTTCTGTATTAATGGCAGTTTTGACTTTGGAAACGATATTTGTTATTTCCACCTTTTGTAATGTAACTCAATATTGTATTAATATAGATATTACCCAAGAGTGGAACTCTAGTATAAGATCATTTTTAAAGTAAATTATACCTAGGATTTCCCCCTAAGACCTTTTAATTTTTATTATTAGAATCATTCTTGTTCTTTGTTTCCTTTAAAATTTTTCTGACCAGTAAGTGGTCCAGTTGCACACCTAAAAAATAAATCTGTGTGTTACATTTTCCTCCTGTAATAAAAAAACCTGACCACAGCAATATATTTTGGTTTATGGTTCAGAAGCTTAGAATCTGATAAAAGTGAGAAGGCCGTGCAGCAGGTGGCAGGAATGGGGACTGGAACAGGAAACTGAAAATTTACAACTTTAACCACAAACAAGAAGTAACCCTAGTAAACAGGACATAGTAGAGTGCTAACCTACCTCCCAAGGCTAACCATGGTGAAATCCAGCATGGCCACACTACCTATCTAGCCCTCCAAAGCCATTAACTAAGAACTGAGACATAGGGGTACATTTCTTATTCAGAGCACCATGATCTGAATCTTTACATGTATTTTCAGTAGTTATGTTGTACAGTTGAGCATAATTTACTTCCTTGAAAATGTAAAGCTTTCAACAGTAATACGGGAATAGTTACCAGTGTTAATACTTCCTGCACAGCAGCTTCACTTTAACGTACCAAGATCTCTAGCCTTTCAGACAAACAAAAAATGAGTATAAACCAAGTTTAGAACAAGGTACTATTGCTTAAGATAAAAGAAATTAGATTATAGTTCAACACACATTTTTTAAATATATATCAAAGTACTAAAAGCTGTTGGATAAGTGTTCTGTTTTAGTAAACATGAATAAGGAGCTACATCAGAGTGAAATTCTAGGCAGACGGTCCGTTTTTGTTGTTGTTGTTGTTGTTGTTGTTTTTGTTTAACCTTTTCCTCTTTCCATGCCACCTACCTTCGATATTCACGGCCTTCTTTCCATTCACTGTTGTTGCTACATGTATACATAAATGAACAAACATAATTACTATCTGCTGCATCCGTTCAGTGTTGTCTGCATGTATTTTTTTCTAAGACTGAACTATGGTCTTAGATAACAAATTATGAGGCTCATTCAAGGGAAGTCTGATTTTCTCTCTCTCAGTAGTGTATTGTTGGTTGTGGTTCTTTGGCTAGGGGTAGTGTCCTATGAGATTCCCTAATCCTGTCCATGAAGGCATAACTATTGTTGGTAGCACTGTGTATGTTTTGTTTAGAAATCGCCATTGTTGAGGTGTCATGGATGAAGAGTCTCTGTTATTTCTAGGAAACACAATCTTATTGTTGACTTCCTCATCCTTAGACTCTCACAATTCCTCTGACTCCTTCTTCTGCAATGTTTCCTGAGACTTTCATGTAGAAGTTGTGGTATAGATGTATTCATTGGGGTTAGGCAGCTCATGATCAGTTGCAAACTTCAGTTTTACCAGGAGTGGCATCTTCTACTACCTGCAACAAAAGGAAGCCTATTTGATAATGAATGAGATTTCTACATTCCAGTGGATAAAAGATATGTTTTATATATGCTTAGGAATTATGCTGCATTAAGAAGGTGGCAATGGTAGGTTTTCTTCTAAGATCCATGACTTCACTAGACTTGAATAACTGTCTAGGTTTTCAGTACCAGACATGATTTTCCTCCTGGTGACTTGGCCTTAAGATCACTTAGACAATGGTTGGTTACCTTCAAAATATGAGTGCCAGCCAGGTGTGCTGATACATGCCTTGATTTTTTTTTTTTTTTACTTATTTTTTTTAATTTTTTTTTACTTTTTTTTTTTCAATGCAGTTTATTCAGGAACCTTGAACAATCCTCGGACCCTGGGGAAAGCCAGCCTACAGCTTAAATAGCCAGGCGTGCCACGTGGGCAATGCAGATAGGTCCACATACATGGAAGCAAGCCAGATCCTCAGCCTTAGCCAAATGTGGAATTGTTCGTGACAGAGAGCACTCACCATCGGGAAGGTGGAAGGCAGAAACCAGCTCCATCTTTAAGGCATAGCATTCCGCAGCTCTCTACAGTTCCCCTTTTTTGTTTTAGATGCATCAGGCAAGAGTAGAGGTCTGATCTCTGATATTAGAAATAAATTGGGACTTTGTACCGATGTTCATTTAGGTGTCATCCACCCAAAGAACATCAGACCCGTCTGATACCTTTTTCTCAGAGGCGGGACCTGGGGCATCAACCCGCATGCAACCAGACATGCTCTTCTCTGGGTCCAAAGCCGCTGACCCTGAGTGGCAATGGTCTCCTGAACCTACTCAGACCTCGGACACCACCACTGCTAGTTCTAGAACTGACGCAGGATGTTCCAACGAGGGGGTTAAGGCTTCTCATAATATTTCCTATAAGCCCACACCTGTTTGTCTATATCCCCCATTTTTATTCATTATTAGCCAGATAGAGCCAAGTAATTGTGGTAATGATACTTGCTTTTTTGCCCAATGCTGGAATGCTAGTAAATTTAGGTATGCCCTGGTTACTCGCATGCCTCACTGGGTGCCTGTGCCCGTTGATGCCCCTCACGCTATGACTCTCTTTAGACAGAAAAGGGATCTTGGAACTAAAGCCACCATTGTTACTACCATCTCATTGGCGGCTGTTGGAGCTACCACCGGGGCATTAGCCATGAGTCATACTGGGCAGACTGCTCAGACCATGAGCAATCATTTAGCCAATGTAGCTCATGCCTTAGTTGTACATAAAGGAATTAATGCTCAACTAAAACGAAGCTTGATGGTGTTCAATCAGAGGATTGACCTCTTACAGGAGCAAATTGATACCCTATGGCAAATCGCTCAACTTGGCTGTCAATGAAAATATGCTGGACTTTGAGTCACTAGCATATAACATGAGAATTTTTCCTGTGCTGCAAATCTGTCTAATTTTTTTACTTTTTTTATTTGCTTTGTATCCCAGCTGTAACCCCTCATATCCCAGCTGTAACTCCCTCCCTCCCTCCCTCCTAACCCTACCCTTCTTCCCTCATCTCCTCCCATGTCATTCTACAAATCAACTGATAGGGGAGATCCTCCTCCCATTTCATCTGACCCTAGCTCATCAGATCTCATCAGACTGGCTGCAGTGTCCTTCTCTGTGGCCTGGTAATGCTGCTCCTCCCTTGGGGGTTGGGGGGCAGTAGTCAAAGAGCCTGCCACTCCCAGCACTCATGGAGATAGAAGCAGGTGGATGGCTCTGTGAGTTCAAGACCAGTCTGGTTGGCAAAGCAAGTCCAGGACAGCCAAGGCTACACAGAGAAACCCTATTTCATACACACATACACACACACACACACACATACAAAATTGTCACTACTGAACCTTTGGAAATATCTTCATATGCCTTTCTTGTTGTGGTTCATAGGCAGGTAGGACTATCGATTGTTTCCCATCACTGACAGCTTGCATAGCACATCCTCGTACTATGAAAGCTAGTAAACATTTAGGTCAGTTCCTCAGATCCTATGCCCAAACTGTGTTATGGCTTCAACAATAAGGTCACGTGTCACATGTTGGGAAACAACCAAGGGTAACAGTAGTAGCCTATATTGTTTTTGGAATCTTTTGGACCCTCCTAAACAGCAACTTAAAATGAAGGTTTCATGCCTGATACTTTTGTTTTTGTTGATCTATACCTCTTGGGGATAGTACTGTTACCCCCCATTCCGAGTTTTAGATACATATGTAAGTAATTTTAAATAAATATAAAAATTATTTTCTGGGTACAAACACTAACCATGAAAACTCATTTTAATTACCTATATAGCCAGAGGGTTCTGTTCCTTTTTTAAAATTGTTTAAAAGATTATTCACTTATATATGACCTGTTCTACTAGGAACGACTCAGTCAAAACATTTTTCCTTTATTAACTTTTGTATTTGAGTTCTAATTGGAAGATTTTCATTTAATATAATAATTTTCCTTTGTAAAAAATATAGTTTGATGTTAACAACAAGTTAAGGGCTAAGATTCAATGATGGTTTACATATTTTGTTTGCATAAAAGTTCCATTTCATATTTCAAATCCAACTTTCAGCATTAGTTACCGTCTGCAAAGGAAGATGTGGTTTACACAAAAGCAGTACAATATGAGTGTCTTCCCATTGATACTTGTGCTCCCCTCACATAACTAACTACAGTTTAAATTAAAAGCCCATATTCTCAAGGGCCTTTTGATATTTATTTCCCTCGATTTTGTGACTGATTTTGATTTAAGCTCCTTAGAACTTTTAGTGCCTAATTTTTATGACTAGATTTTAAGAAGACTGAAGACAGACAAAGGGAGTCAGCAGACCTGATAGTTCTCTAGGAGAGGTGGGTGTTCTGCTGTACTCCTCTGCGCTTCATGTTTTACCACTTCCATTGTCCATTGTACTTCCTAACTCATGAACTGCTGTGACGCTTTAACAATTGAACATTTAGATCTTTTGTTGGCATTATTTCACATATTTTGTGAAGAAATAATAGTAAAAATCTTTAAAAAAAAACAAGAGAATGCAGGAAATAACTGAAAGAAACTTATCTGGGCACCAGCAATATTCACAAGGCTGAAAACACCCCAAGGTATGTTCATGAGCAATTTGAGAGAAACTATAAAGAAGCTGGCATGAGTTATAAATTTATTTAAAATTTTAGAAACTTAAAAAAATGATATCTACTTATTGGTAATAGTGATGCTATTTAAAGTACAAATTGAGCTCATAACTAAATGCTTTTTAAAATTCATTCATTTACTTATTAATTTTTAATAAGTTTTTTAATAATTTTTAATAATTTTTACAGTTCATTCATTTTGTATCCCAGCTGTAACCCCTTCCCTCATTCTTTCCCAATCCCACCCTCCCTCCCTTTCTCATCTCCTCCCTTGCACCTCTCCAATTCCACTGATTGGGGAGGTCTTCCTCCCCTATCATCTGAGACTAGCTTATCAAGTCTCATCAGGACTGGCTGCATTGTCCATCCCTGTGGCCTGGTAAGGCTGCTCTTCACTCAGGGGAAAGGGGTGTCAAAGAGTCAGCCACTGAGTTCATGTCAGAGACAGTCTCTGTTCCCAGGGAAACCACTTGGCTCCTGAGCTGCCATGGACTACATCTGAGCAGGGGTTCTAGATTATATCTATGGATGGTCATTGGTTGGAATATCAGTCTCAGAAAAGAACTCTGTGCCAAGATATTTTGGTTCTGTTGTTATTTATTTATTTATTACAATTTATTTAGTTTATATCTCCACTGTAACACTTTCCCTTGTCTCCTCCTAGTCCCGCCTTCCCTCCCTCTTCTCCCCCTATGCCCTATCCCTAGCACCCTATTAGATTGAGAACCTCCTCCCCTTCTCTCTGACCCTAGCTTATCAGGACTCATCAAGACTGGCTGCATCGTCTTCCTCTGTGGCCTGGCAAGGCTGTACCCCTAAGAGGGAAGGGATCAAAGAGTCCACCACTAAGTTCATGTCAGAGATAGCCGCTGCTTCCCTTACTAGGATACCCACTTGGAAATTGAGCAGCCTATGGGCTTACTCTGAGCAGGGGATATAGGTCCTCTCTATGCATGGTCCTTGGTTGGAGTATCAGTTTCTACAAGCCCCCTGGGCTCAGGTTTTTTGGCTCTGTTGGTCTCCTTGTAGAATTCCTGTGCCCTCCAGTTCTTTCTATCTCCCTTTTCTTCCATAAGGTTTCCTGTACTCTGGCAAAAGTTTGGCTATGAGTCTCACTATCTTCTTCAATAACCCTGATGGGTAGATATTTTCAGGGGTCCTCTGTGAAAGGCTCCTGTCCTTTTCCTTGTTTTCTCTTACATCCAATGTCTATCCTGTTTGCCCTTCTCAGTGAGGTTTCAAATGGCAGAGGAACACTTTAAAAAATGCCCAACATCCTTAGGCATTCAGAAAATGAAAATCAAAACAGCCCTGAGATTTCACCTCACACCCATCAGAATGGCTAAGATCAAAAACTCAAGGGATGATGCATGCTGGAGAGGTTGTAGAGAAGGGGGAACCCTCCTCCTTTGCTGGTGGGAATATAATCTTGTACAGCCACTTTGGAAATCAATCTGGGCTTTCTCAGAAAATTAGAACTAGTGCTACCTCAAGATCCAGCTATACCACTCTTAGGCATATACCCAAAAGATGCCCCACCATTCAATAAAAACATTTGCTCAGCTATGCTCATAGCAGATTTATTTGTAATAGCCAGAATCTGGAAACAACCTGGATATCCCTCAGTGGAGGAACTCTTTGGAACTAGTCTGGAAAAATAAACATAAACAGAGGTAGAGTCTCAGAATTTAAGTTGAGATTAGTGTATGGCTTTTGTACTCTGGTGAAACCTTTACATGTTATAATTGAGTGATCTAACTATATGTGCTATATTTCCATGGTCTTCAAATAATGGCTTTTTAAAGACTCTTTATCACACTCACAAAATAGCTATGTAGTATAAAGTAGATTTATTTTGCAGTTGCTAAAAAACATTGTTTTCAGTTAAACTTCTTAGTACACTATTGGTTCTAAGTTTAGAAACTTGAATTTTAATTTGTCTAATTCAATGATTAAAAATGAAAAATATGAATCTTTTAATGTGAATTTAAGAAGATGGTCTTTGATTATAAACTCTTATGAGCTGTTTTATATATTGTAAAATAACTGATTTAAAATGTTTCCAATTAAAGTTCTTAAACTATCCCAAATTATTACAATAGTCGGTGATCTTGCTTATGTTTTTATGCACATATTTTTGTTTTAATTAAATAACAGTGACACTGCTTAGTTATTTTAACTATAACTACTTATAAACATAAAATAAATAAAATTTATTCCATAGATCACTCATGTTTAAATATAATTGATGAACAACCATATTCCAGAGAAATGTTAGCATTTGTTTACTATTCATTTCTTTCAACATGTAAGTGACAGGAGAAATAAACAAATATTTTCTCATTTCCTTAGAAATCGTTTCTATAGCAACCAAGTATACTGAACAGAAAACCTGAGAAATGTCACATGAAAATACGTGCATTCATACTGAAACATCTCTGCATGATCTTTTGTATTGTCTGCTTAGAAATTATTGCTAGGGAGAAAGTTTTAAATGAGAGCATATATAAAGCATTACAATAATAAGACATAATTTTTATTTCTTTAATGAAAATTAGGTAACCCAAACCTTCTTGCATTATTTTAATCCATAAATGTGTCTGCACTTCATGTGTTTTATATAAGTTTCAAGAACAGTGTTAAATTATTTCCTAACATATTTGTTTATATATGAGTATTCATAAACTTCTAATACAATTCCTGTCATCCATTTGTGTGATGCATTTTGGATATATTATGTCCCACATAATTAGAAATCATTATCATGTAAACTAGTAGACATTATTCAGCTATTAATATTCTTCTGCAGCTATGATAAAGTATGGTGATGAAAAATGATTTTCTTCTAATAAAATATACACAAGTGAGAATTTTTCAGAAGTCTAGTAAAATTTAAAACCATATATACATAATTTAACTTATAGGTTTCTGTTATTGCTGCTTTGGTTTGGTTATAGTTTTCTTTGTACAGGGCGTTGTTAGCACAGGCTGAGATCTCACAATTCTGACTGCACTCTGGGCCCTAGGATTACTGTTGTGTGCTACCACAAAGCCTGCTCTCTGTTGTTGCTATTGTGATTCTTCAATTTTGATCAACTTTTAATCTTGGTTTCTTCCTCTGTTGCTATTTTGGACCCACAGCTTTATAAATTTTCTGTACATTATATTGAATCCTTTATCTGCATGGGAAAGAAAAATCAAGTCACAGCTGTCTTGAGACACAAGGAATAAAATCTTTCCTTGCACGCTCCAGTGACATCTCCAAAACTCTTATTCCAGGCTTGTACCTGGCAGCTTGCTGATTCAAACTGGCTTTCCTCTCTAGGACTTCTGAATTTACAAATTGGTTCCGAAGCTTATCTAAACATTTATTTTTTTCCAAGACACTTCCACAAGGGTCTTGTCTTTTGACTCAGGGTAGAACTTATTCCATCATTCCAGAACCAGTTTGTCTTTCTCTAAGCATTCTGTAATAGGCATTCACACACGAGCTTCCAGCTTAAACTTAAATAAATATTGTTTTGGGTTGAGTTACATGGCCCTATATTGTACATGATGATTGTATACGGTTAATCTGCCTATGCTTGCAGAAAGGTTCTGTCATGAAACGATGAGGTGGAAATGAAGTTAGAAATATGGACTCTTAGCTGATAGACTGGATGTGAAGAGATAGTAGAAATTTCCTACAAAAAAGAAGGCCTTTTTTTTCTCTCTCACTCTTTTTTTTTTTTCAATGCAGTTTATTCAGGAACCTTGAACAATCATCTGACCCTGGGTAAAGCCAGCCCACAGCTTAAATAGCCTCTGGGTAGCCAACCCCAGCATGCCTCTTGGGCAATGCAGATAGGTCCACATACATAGAAGCAAGCCAGATCCTCAGCCTTAGCCAAATGTGGAGCTGTTTGTGACAGAGAGCACTCACCATAGGGAAGGTGGAAGGCGGGAACCAGCTCCATCTTTAAGGCATAGCATTCCGCAGCTCTCTACAGTTCCCCCTTTTTGTTTTAGACGCATCAGGCAAGAGTAGAGGTCTGATCTCTGATATTAGAAATAAATTTGGACTTTATACTGATGTTCATTTAGGTGTCATCCACCCAAAGAGCATCAGACCCGTCTGATACCTTTTTCTCAGAGGCGGGACCTGGGGCATCAACTCGCATGCAATCAGACATGCTCTTCTCTGGGTCCAAAGTGGCTGACCCTGAGTGCAGTGCTTAGCCTCGCATCCTGAGATTAACATTTTAGCTTTTTATGGTAGCCAACCATGCTTGGGGAGACTGTATTGCTTCAATGGCTGTAAAGGCCTGAATGATCATGGCTGCATCACACTGTTGTGAGACTCTAATCTTGCATATATACCACAGGCAAACCAAGGAGACCAACACCAAAAGGCCTGCTAACGCTCCCATGCCCGCCCATTCCTTCAGATGATTCATGGCTGCAGCAATCCATGATGATAATCCTGTGGCTAGTCCTGCGTCCACTCTGGTAGAATTTACCGTGACAATGGCCACTCTCAGCTGCTCCATCATAGTATCGAATTCTCCAGTCCAATTACCTAAAATATAGCTAGACAATTGTTTAGACAGATTTGCAGCACAGGAAAAATTCTCATGTTGTATGCTAGTGACACAAAGTCCAGCATACTTTCATTGACAGCCAGGTTGAGCGATTTGCCATAGGGTATCAATTTGCTCCTGCAAGAGGTCAATCCTCTGATTGAACACCATCAAGCCTCCTTTTAGTTGAGCATTAATTCCTTTTTATACATCTAAGGCATGAGCTATATTGGCTAAATGATTATTCAGGGTCTGAGCAGTCTGCACAGTATGACTCATGGCTAATGCCGCAGTGGTAGCTCCAACAGCCACCAATGAGATGGCAGTAACAATGGCGGCTGTAGTTCCAAGATCCCTTTTCTGCCTGAAGAGAGTCATAGCGTGAGGGGCATCAACAGGCACAGGCACCCAGCGAGGCATGCGAGTAACCAGGGCATACCTAAATTCACTAGCATTCCGGCAATGGGCAAAAAAACAAGTTTCATTACCACAATTGCTTGGCTCTATCTGGCTAATAATGAATAAAAATGGGGGATATAAACAAACAGGAGTGGGCTTATAGGAAATATTATGAGAAGCCTTAACCCCCTCGTTGGAACATCCTGAATCAGTTCTAGAACTAGCAGTGGTGGTGTCGGAGGTCTGAGTAGGTTCAGGAGACCATTGCCCCCAGGGGTGAGACGTGCTCCATGTAAATTGACTAACTCCATGTTTTCCTCCACTTTTGAAAGTCATTTAAGGTTCTTGAATTATTTTTCCCCCTTTTTTAAAATTTTTCCTCAATTACACTTTATTCATTCTGCATCCCCCCATAAGCCCCTCCCTCCTTCCCTTCCAATCTCACCCTCCCTCCTCCCTCTGCATGCATGCCACTCCCCAAGTCCACTGATAGGGGAGGTTCTCCTCTCCTTTCTGATCTTAGTCCATCAGTTCACATCAAAAGTGGCTGCATTGTCCTCTACTATGGACTGGTAAGGCTGCTCCCCCCAGGGGGAGGTGATCAAAGAGCAGGCCAATCAGATTATGTCAGAGGCAGTCCCTCTTCACATTACTATGTAACCCAATTGGACTCTGAACTGCCCTGGGCTACATCTGTGCAGGGGTTCTGGGTTATCTCCATGAATAGTCCTTGGTTGGAGTATGAGTCTCTGGGAAGTTCCCTGTGTTCAAATTTTCTTGTTCTGTTGCTCTCCTTGTGGAGACCCTGTCCTCTCCAGCTCTTACTATTTCCCAGTTCTTACCTAAAATTCCATTCACTCTGCCCAACAGTTGCCCATCAGGCTCAGCATCTGCTTTGATAGTCTGTAGGGCAGAGGGTTTCAGAGGCCCTCTGTGGTAGGTTCCTAGGTTGTTTCCTGTTTTCTTCTTCTTCTGATGTCCATCCTCTTTGCCTTTCCGGATGGGGATTGGACATTTTAGTTAGGGTCCTCTCTCTTGCTTAGTTAAAGAAGGCCTTCTTGAGACCACAATGATTGTCTAGCCATCTGCAATCCAGGAAAAAGCTAGCGTAAAAAAATAGGACCTCACTCTTGATGTGATCTGATAGACTAAGATCAGAAGGAAGGAGAGGAGGACCTCCCTTATTGGTGGACCTTATCGGGAGGGGCATTCGTGAAGAAGGGGGAGGGAGGGTGGGATTGGGAGGGGAGCTGGGAGGGGTTTATGGGGGGATACAAAGGAATAAAATGTAATTAATAAATTAAATTAAATTTTTTAAAAAAAGGATAACAGTGAAAAAAATGGGCCTTATGGGGACTTTAACCTTGGACTTTTAACCTCCACTTATGTTGGAAAATTGTTTCCTGATGTTTCAAATACATAATGTGTGGTATTTTACAGTGAAAGTTTATGCAGATTAACTAAGAAGAGATTTGAAACTTAAATGTCTACAGTCAAGAAATGGCTTAGTTGCTCATATATCACTCTCTGGCATGTATAAGCTAATGTAGGGCTAGTTTCTTATTGTTTATTTCTTTTGTGTTCTCATGCTTTAGAACTTTAAAAACTATGTTTAAACCTCTTGAGTATGTATTTCTGATGTTTTCTTCTTTCTCATGAGCAAACCAAAGTACTGCTTTTTTAAGCACTTTTCCAGGTGAATGTCCTTTCCACATCTATCCATTGCCTGTCGAAACCCTTTTTTAATGTTGGCCTTCTGCAAGTTGCAAGGTTTCCTCACTTAATGTTGAACAGTACTTAATTAACCCTGGGGATGATTCTGGGGTGTTCTATGCAAGTGGCTTTCCTCAAATAGAAGTCCCAGAATATCAGTCTTCCTGGCCTTGCTGGAGTATCGCCTCTGTCTACCTTGCTTACAGTGGATGGCCTGGCCTGAGTTCTCATGTTCTTCATTTTAGAACTAGGTTATCCCAGAGAGGAAGATGCACAGTTAGGAAGCCTGTGTCGATGGCAGAGGCTGGCGATTGTCTGAAATGCCTTGCTTCATTGTTCTACCAGGCTTTTTATTTGATTAGAGCAGAAAGTGAAATAGTGTTTCTGTCACTGCATCACTAGGATGATCTGTTGGAAAGTGAAAGGCAATATCTTCTAGTTTTTAGTGCTCTTCAGAATGTTTTTATGAATTGCATTGTTCTTCTCATGCAATGTTTTCTATATAGATTATAATTGTTACACAATAATTCAATTTTTAGTTTTTGAAAATTTATTCCACATCTCACCTTCTTTACAACTCTTTGTTAGGAGTGTTTCTTTAAAGTGTCCTCATTTACTTCTACAAAATAAGACCTTTGTTCTTTGAATATTGCACTTACTATCCTGCACCGTATTCATCTTCCTGTTTAACTATACTCTGATTTGAGTAAATTCTTTAAAAATGTTAGTAAGCCTTATATTTATTTGACTAAAATGTTAGTAAAACTATACATGATATAGCTTCAACAAATCTTTGATACATATGCAAACCTCAAATTCACTTCAGCCTTCAGTGGACTGTTTTGAAGCTGAAGTGAACCAAGTATTTAAAATAATACAATAGAGTAAACTAAAGCAAGAGACTAAAACAATAGATTCAAGGTTTTTTTTTTAAACATGGATAACAGTGGTTTATTTATACATATCTTTTTTGTTGTTGTTGTTATTTTTTTTTTCAATGCAGTTTATTCAGGAACCTTGAACAATCCTCGGACCCTGGGGAAAGCCAGCCCACAGCTTAAATAGCCTCTGGGTAGCCAACCCAGGCGTGCCACGTGGGCAATGCAGATAGGTCCACATACATGGAAGCAAGCCAGATCCTCAGCCTTAGCCAAATGTGGAATTGTTCGTGACAGAGAGCACTCACCATCGGGAAGGTGGAAGGCGGAAACCAGCTCCATCTTTAAGGCATAGCATTCCGCAGCTCTCTACAGTTCCCCCTTTTTGTTTTAGACGCATCAGGCAAGAGTAGAGGTCTGATCTCTGATATTAGAAATAAATTGGGACTTTGTACCGATGTTCATTTAGGTGTCATCCACCCAAAGAGCATCAGACCTGTCCGATACCTTTTTCTCAGAGGCGGGACCTGGGGCATCAACCCGCATGCAATCAGACATGCTCTTCTCTGGGTCCAAAGCGGCTGACCCTGAGTGCAGTGCTTAGCCTCGCATCCTGAACGTATCATTTTAGCTTTTTATGGTATCCAACCATGCTTGGGGAGAATGTCCTGCTTCAATGGCTGTAAAGGCCTGAATGATCATGGCTGCATCACACTGTTGTGAGACTCTAATCTTGCATATATACCACAGGCAAACCAAGGAGACCAACACCAGAAGGCCTGCTAACACTCCCATGCCCGCCTATTCCTTCAGATGATTCATGGCTGCAGCAATCCATGTTGATAATCCTGTGGCTAGTCCTGCGTCCACTCTGGTAGAATTTACTGTGACAATGGCCACTCTCAGCTGCTCCATCGTACTATCGAATTCTCCAGTCCAATTACCTAAAATATAGCTCGACAATTGTTTAGACAGATTTGCAGCACAGGAAAAATTCTCATGTTGTATGCTAGTGACACAAAGTCCAGCATACTTTCATTGACAGCCAGGTTGAGCGATTTGCCATAGGGTATCAATTTGCTCCTGCAAGAGGTCAATCCACTGATTGAACACCATCAAGCTTCCTTTTAGTTGAGCATTAATTCCTTTATGTACAACTAAGGCATGAGCTACATTGGCTAAATGATTATTCAGGGTCTGAGCAGTCTGCCCAGTATGACTCATGGCTAATGCCCTGGTGGTAGCTCCAACAGCCGCCAATGGGATGGTAGTAACAATGGTGGCTGTAGTTCCAAGATCCCTTTTCTGTCTGAAGAGAGTCATAGCGTGAGGGGCATCAATGGGCACAGGCACCCAGTGAGGCATGCGAGTAACCAGGGCATACCTAAATTTACTAGCATTCCAGCATTGGGCAAAAAAGCAAGTATCATTACCACAACTACTTGGCTCTATCTGGCTAATAATGAATAAAAATGGGGGATATAGACAAACAGGTGTGGGCTTATAGGAAATATTATGAGAAGCCTTAACCCCTTGTTGGAACATCCTGCATCAGTTCTAGAACTAGCAGTGGTGGTGTCCGAGGTCTGAGTAGGTTCAGGAGACCATTGCCCCCAGGGGCGAGACGTGCTCCATGCCAATTGACTAACTCCATGTTTTCTTCCACTTTTGAAAGTCATTTAAGGTTCTTAAATTATTTTTTTGCCTTTTTTTTAAATTTTTCATCAATTACACTTTATTCATTCTGCATCCCCCCATAAGCCCCTCCCTTCTCCCCTCCCAATCCCACCCTCCCTCCTCCCTCTGCATGCATGCCACTCCCCAAGTCCACTAATAGGTGAGGTTCTCCTCTCCTTTCTGATCTTAGTCTGTCAGTTCACATCAAAAGTGGCTGTATTGTCCTCTGCTATGGCCTGGTATGGCTGCTCCCTCCCAGAGGGAGGTGATCAAAGAGCAGGCCAATCAGATTATGTCAGAGGCAGTCCCTCTTCACATTACTATGTAACCCAATTGGACTCTGAACTTAGATTCAAGTTTTTAATACTTGCTGGTATGTATCCTACTGCCTAGGATACATACACATGGTTAAACCATTTTTTTTTTTCAAAAATGGCAGGGGTTCTCTTCCTCAAGCTCAGTAATACTTCTTCGTTTCCACATTTTTCTGTACTTTCATCCACTGATGGACTTTAATGTCATCCCAAATATAAAAAAAAAATTAAAGATTAAAAACCAGGTATCTGAAACTATAGAACTATCAAGAGAAAACATAGGGAAAAAATTCTTGACAAAAGTATAGGCACTTTTTATTTGACACTGAAAGCCCTAGAGATTTAAAAAAAAATAGACAAATGACATTTTATTAAACCAGTAGCTTCTGTACATAAAAGGCATTCCAGTCAATAGAATGAAGAGATTAACCTCAGAGATGGAACAACATATGTGCACACTACATCTGAGCCATAGTAAATATATAAAATATGAGTTTAGACACTACTAAAGAAAAAGAGTCTAACCAAAGAGATGAATTCTGGGCTCCAAAAGATTTGACCAAAGGAGGGCACACTCAGGAGCCATTAGTATGCCATGCCCAAAGTTACTAATCACCAGGAAGACCCAAGTCAGTGTCACAGTGTAATATCATCTTAGTTTTATCAGAGCATCTATCATCAGACTCCAAAAACCTAAGTGTTGTCACATGGAAAACTTGGAATTAGGAATTACTTACCCACTGGTGGTAGGAATGAAATAGTGTTTATCTATGTGGAAAACTATGGGTCTTTAAAATGTTAAGATGTAAATACTGTATTATTCAGGGATCCAATCTGTACTACTGGTCAAAGAAAGTGAAAACACTATACCATATATATATATGGTTTACCTCTATTGCAAATTTCTAAAGTCAGAAAAAGCTAAAGGTCAAATCCATTCTGAGGTAATAAACACTGTAACCGATCAAAATTGATTTTGATTTCATCTGAACTACATAGAAATTATTACTCTAAGAAATATAAGAACAAGTTTACTTTGAAAAGAATATAGAAATCAAAACTCTAAAAATTATTTCTTCAATTGGGTATAACAGTCAATGTTAGCTTTTCCAGCCCTCAGGAGGTAAGGTGTTCTAGGCTAGCCAGGACTACATAAGGCCACCCTGTTTCATATCAAAGAAATACACACACACACACACACACACACATACACACACACCTAGAATGCCTTAATTCTTCTTAAATATCTTGCCCTTTCAATTAAAATTCTACATGTGTGCTTCTTCATTTTTGTCAGCTAGGCACAAACTAGAGAAACTGGACGCCTGCCTCCAGTCAGATTAGCTTGTGGGCATGTCTATGGGGCAGGGCCATTTTCTTGATTGCTGATTGGTGTAAGAAGATGTTGGGCACCATGCACGGAGATATCCACGGATAGGCTTGGACAGTGTATGCCAGGTGTACACTTCCTTCCTAAATTAGAATTGGTCAGGGTCTTACCACAGCCACAGAAAAGCACAATGGGATAGCTGTCTTTCATTCTGTCCTATAGTCTGCATGTGTTTAACTGAGTGCTCAAAATCTTGACAAAGACAATATGTCTTTAATCTTAAATGTGATAACAATGAGGCTTGAAAAGTACACGGTGTTTAATAACTATTACTAGTGGCTGAATAAATTTTGGGAGTTAAATGATATCTTAAGGTACAAATTAAATTTGAAGGTGTTCTTGGACCCTTGGTAGATGGCTGAGAATTAGTTAATGCACATAGTGCATGTTCCTCACCCAGTATTTACAGGAAGAAAGTTGTGAGAGTTCCTTGGATTGTTCAACCAAGTTTTGTCTCAGAATTTGAAAGCACGAGATTTATATCTACAGCTTAATTATTGATGATTATATTAGTGTTTGTTTGAAAAGGCTGACTGATGTTCTTTAAAGAGCAAGAATCCCTTTTCATGTGATTCAAAAAGAAAATGTGAAGAGAATGCTCTACTCTGGATCAGAGGATAAATATTAAATGTCAGAACTTAGACTGTGAATCTTTAATGAGCTGAGTCCAGAGAAAACATGTTCTACTAATAAGGTAGAAACTGTGAAAACGTAGGTCAGGGACCTTTTCCAGCCAAACAAATTAGGCATTTTGAATAAATAAATTATTAATTTCACATATAAAACTAAGTCATCTATTTCAATAGCTAATTCCTACACTACTCTTGTTTGACCACTATTGAATATTCACGATATTTAAATGTTTGCATTATGTACACGCTTTGCAAAGTGACTTATCTGTAATGAATTTAGATATTTCAGGATTTACTTATAGAGAGAAAATTGTGGCTTACCATTGACAAATATACAATTTAATAGGAAAAAAATATTTAACTGTAAAATGTGTGGAAATCATTTGTAACATTTTATAATTTTTATAAAATTATTTTATATTAAGTAGAACATTTTCTCGGTTGTCCCCTTGCACTGAATTTTTAAAATACTTTGGATGTGTTCAGGCCCATGGTATGTACATGCTTGTACATATCTGTTTGCATGTCCATACATCCCTGCATGTGTGTTTAGAGACTGATGATCAATAATGTG
Source organism: Meriones unguiculatus (assembly GCF_030254825.1). Classification (NCBI taxonomy): domain Eukaryota; kingdom Metazoa; phylum Chordata; class Mammalia; order Rodentia; family Muridae; genus Meriones; species Meriones unguiculatus. The sequence continues at coordinate 52,790,212 of NC_083363.1, forward strand.
TTTAGTATTTGTTAGGGTTCTCTAAAGGGACAGAACTGATAGAATGAATGGATACAATTTTATAACAATACACACAGAGATATATAGCATAGTATACATGAATATCCACATTTATTAACAAATATGCATGTGTGTTATAATAGAAATATACAGGACTTAGAGTAAATTACAGGCTCTGGTTCAGCTAGTCTAACAATGGCTGTCTACCAACAAAAAGTCCAAGAATCCAGTAGGTGTTTAATCTACAAAGTTGGGTGTCCTAGTTGGTCCCAACAGTGACTGGGTATATGCCAGTATCCAGAAGAAGGCTATAATTAATGACAGATAGGAATGAACTTGCCATTGATAGTGAGAGCAAGCAGGCAAAGACCTAAAGCTTCTTTTTTTTCCCCCTGCTTTATGTACACTGCCACCAGAATGTGTGGGAAATACGTCTTCCCACCTCAAAAGATCCGGATTAGAGTCCCACTTTCCACTTCAAATGATGTTAGAAAAGGTCTTTACAGGTCTACCCAGGGTTTTGTTAATTACAGATTCAGTCCAGTTGAGAACCAGGAGGAAGTAGAGAAGAGGGAGGGAATGTGGGACAGGGAGGAGAAGAGGAAGGGAGCTAAGATAAGGATGTAAAGTGAATACATTAATTAATTAATTTTTAAAAATCAGAAAGGTTTACAAATATATACATATTTTTTATTACTTTAACTACATGGGTTTATATATTAATTAGTAATTTGACAGGTATAAAAAGACATATAAATATACTTATAATAATATCCTATATATTTAAAAAATAATTTAATGATTTTGGTTTTAATAATAAAATGTTTCTTAAAATCCTAAAAAGAAAAAGTAGAATTGAATAAAAATATTAGAAACAGTGAAGGAGGGTTCCCCTTTCTCCACAACCTCTCCAACATGTGTTGTCACTTGAGTTTTTGATCTTAACCATTCTGATGGGTATCAGGTGAAATCTCAGGGTCATTTTGATTTGCATCTCTCTGATGGCTATTTCTGACATGAAGTCAATGGTGGGCTCATTGACCTCCCTCCCCCACACACACCCTGAGGGAGGAGTAGCCCTACTAGGCCACAGAGGAGGACTTTGCATCCAGTCCTGAAGATACCTGATAAACCAGGGTTAGATGAAAGGGAAGGAGGTCCTCCCATTTCAGTGAACTTGGAAGAGGCAGCGGGGAGATGAGGAAGAGAGGTTGGGTTTGGGAGGGAAAGAGGGAATGCGATACAGCTGGGATACAAAGTTAATAAACTGTAACTAATATTAAAAACAAACAAACACCATGTTGCTATATTTCATGAATTTACATCTGTTGTCTGGAATCTTACTGATAATTTGTTTATGTTTTATGAATGACTACATACTTAATTAAAACTGTACTATATAAACACTTTTTAAACTTATTAAATACAATGATACACTTGGATTTTGTTCATCTTTTCAAAACTTTCTATGCATTTAAAAGATCAATTATAAAAGTAGCATGCAATAGATGCCTGTTGAGTTCTACATAAATTCTTTTTAAGGCCTAGATAAAATGGTTAAGAATTATGAAAATTTTAATTTAGAGTAAGAATACATAATTATTTTAATAAATGAGTAATTATTTAGTAAAATAAATTCTAGCATTCACTATTACAAGGGCCATAGATTATGGCTTTTTTTTTGTTTTGTTTTGTTTTGTTTTGTTGGTTTTTTTTTTTTAGATTATGGCTTTTGTAATGTTGAACTGTTTTAGTGATTTTTTTAAAAATCCCTTCATATTTTTTAAAATAATAGTCAACTTTGAGGAATAAATATAAGTATTCAAATAAAGAAAATATTGCAAATGAACCTATTGAAATGGATCAGGAGATATAGGTGCTTGCCACTAAGCTGACAATCTGAGCTTGATCACTGAGACCCACATGAAGAAACTAAATCACACACACATACACACACACACACACACCACTAAATGTAAATAAATATATATATTTAATAAGTATATATATATATAGATATAATTCTAAGGTCAATAATCATTAAATGGAACCTCATGAAACTGAAAAGCTTCTGCAAAGCAAAGGACAGTGTAGTCAGGACAAAACGACAGCCTACAGACTGGGAAAGGATCTTCACCAACCCTGTATCTGTCGAAGGGTAAGGAATCTTTTAGTGTGGGTATAACCGCATGTAGCTCACAATAAAAGTGCTAAGCAATGATGATGAATTTACCTATTTCTGAAATGTTATTAAATCATTTATATTTTGAAAACTATATAGAAAGTTAAGTATATTTTGCACTGAGCATGAAAACATATCTAAATGTATGTGCCAGGTTCAGAAATAGGAGTTTAGTCAGCATGCAGCATCTGGCATCATCTGCGAGCCTCTTAGAAGTATGGGACATATTAAACACAATCTGAATTTTCATAATTGCTCCATCACTTTAAAGAGTAAGATGTTTGGACTGCATCTATTCTTATCCAACCTTGCCTTTTAAACATATGCTTCATTATAAACAGAAAATCAATTGAGGACATTAAATTGAAGGGTAAGAATACAGTAATTTTTCTTGCAAGTTTGCTCACTGAAAAGGTAGTGAATTACTGACTATTCTGTACTAAATATGATGACATCACATTTAAATTAAACTCCATGCATGGAGTTTATGGGATGGAACATAAAGAAATTAGAATAATTCAGAGGTCATATTTTTAAAGATACATTAGAACAATGGATGAAGTTTTCAAAAATTCTGGATGAGCAATAGTTTTGGAAAAATGTAAATGTTCATTTTTAAGCTGTATGGAGTTATCATTAAGTATGAATGCGATTAAAGCATTTTTATTTGCTAGTTTCTTGGTATGTACTAATATTTTCTGGCACCAACTAAGAACATCATAAAAATCATTGAAGAGCATAAATTGCAGACAAATTTTTACAATACAATTAACATCTTGGCCATAACTTTGAGAAAGTGTGAATTCTTTTTTTATGAAAAAACAGCTAATCAAATTACTTTAGAGTATATGTCTTCCTCAATAGGGCTTAAGAGACATATTATCTCTTCTTAAATAAATACTTACTTCCAGTCCTAGAATTTACCTAGTAAAGATGACTATGCGGCATGTCTTGGAGAAAAAGAAAAGACTAGCAGGTAAATGTCTGCTTGGTTCCTTGAGCTCTTATTGGGAGCATACAATGCTAACCTTATTATGTGTGGCTTCTGGCATAAACTCTTTTTATTTCAGGTCCAGCTACTGTGGATGACAACTCTTTCATTCCAGTTGATATACCTCATCTCTTCTATTTTAAGTCATATTATTTTTCAAGTGCCCCGAAAATTATGAATATATTTCCAATGCCATATGATATACATGTGTATATTGTTTTCTAATTTTTAAAAAATATTTAAGAAAAATGTCTCAATTATTTGATACTGATTTCACTCACCCATTAATTCATGTAAAATATTTAATTGGATATATGATGTGATCCAGGTCCTTGTAGAATTGCTGAGGACATATTAAATATGAAACATCCAGGTTCTTTTTGCAGTAGCTTTCCAAATATATAAGCTAGGGTCAGATGGAAGGGGAGGAGGACCTCCCCTATCAATGGACTTAGAAAGGGGCAGGGAGAAGATGAGGAAGGAGGGTGGGGTTGGGAGGAAACTTGGGAGGGGACTATGTCTGGGATACAAAGTAAATAACCTGTGATTAATATAAAAAATAAAGATAACTAAAAAAAGAAATTCTCAATTTTTCTCTGAATGGAATATATTAAGACCTTATATTTGTAGCTGATGACATTGTATTGCTGATGAGAAACAGAGTAACAGCAATGAAGGTAGAGGAAAGTTGGGATCTAGAATTTATCATTATGGTAAAGCCAATAGAGATATCTTTCTTTTTTATTAAATTTTTACTTTTTATATTAATTACAGTTTATTTATTTTGTATCCCAACTGTAGCTCCCTCCTTTATTCCCTCCCAATCCCACCCTCTGTCTCTCATCTCCTGGAGGTCCTCCTCCCCTTTCATCTTATCTTAGCTTGTCAGTTCTCTTAAGGACTGGCTGCAGTGTATAGAGATATCTTTCAAATAGTTACAGCTATTAGAAAACTAAAAAGATCAAGGACAGGTGAATAGAGCTCAAGCTATCTACTCCAATTTCCCATATGAAAACCCCACACCAGCATCATCATTGTTGGACCTTAGAGCTTGTGCTTTTGGTGTTCTGTTCAGGAAGTTGTCTCCTGTGCCAATGAGTTCAAGGTACTTCTCCACTTTTTCTTCTAAGAGGTTTAATGTGTCTGGTTTTATGTTGAGGTTTTAATCCACTTAGACTTTAGTTTTGTGCAGGTTGATAAACATACTAAAATCTGTACAACTAAATAAGCTAAGCAAGGAGGAGGACCCTGGGTAAGATGCTCAATCCTCATGCAGAAAGGCAAAGGGGATGGACATCTGAAGAGGGAGAAAACAAACAATAGAACAGGAGACTACCACAGAGGGACTCTGAAAGACTCTGCCCAGCAAGATATAGAAGGAGATGCTGAGACTCACAGTCAAACCTTGGGCAGAGCTCAGGGAATCTTACGAAAGAAGGGCAAGATAGAAAGATCTGGAATGGACAGAAACTCCACAAGTAGAGCAACAGATCAAAAAATTCTAGGCACAGGGGTCTTTTCTGAGACTGATACTCGAACCATGGACCATACATGGAGATAACCTAGAACCCCTGCTTAGATTTAGCCCATGGCAGCTCAGTCTCCAAGTGGGTTCCCTAGTAATGGGAACAGGAACTGTCTCTGGCATGAACTGAGTGGCTGGTTCTTTGATCACCTCCCCCTGATGGGGAAGCAGCTCACCAGGTCTCAGAGGAAAACAACACAGCCAGTCTTGGTGAGACCTGGCAGGCTAGGGTCAGAGGGAAGTGGAGGAGCACCTCCCCTATCAGTGGACTTGGGGGGGGGGAAGCATTGGAAGAGAAGAGGGGGGAGAGGAAGAGGGAGTGGGCTACAGCGGGGATACAAAGTGAATAAACTGTAATTTATAAAAATATAAATAAATTTTTAGAAAGTGAAAAAAAATACCTTACCTTATTTCTCCATCAGAGAAGGAAGCAGTCTTTTTTTTCCTTCAAACTGAGAAACAAACAGAAATAGTACCAGCCTTTTTACATATATTAGCATTAAGAGCTATTTCTATACATAGCAGAAACTAGAAATGTCATTATAATTCAAATTCATAAAGAGGAAAAAATATTTATTTGGCTGAGAAGAAAATAAAGAGCATCTTGAACCACAGCTATTTGAGAGTTGAATTTTTCAGGGTCTGATGCATAAGAACACTAAGCCCCTTTCGGTATCTGCTAATTGAACTTTGCTAAAAACATGTTTCAGAGAGAAAAGCAGTATATGATTCCCTCTGGATTCCATTTCACAATCTTATCACAGAAAATACTCTCAAAATATGAATTGGCTTTCATATTAAATTTGTATGAACTAATAATGGGAAAGGAATGCAACAAAGGACCAAAGCACACCCTTGGGGTTTTGTTTCACCGTGGAGAGAGAAAAAAAAAAAAAAGAATTAAGGACATAGAAGCAGTGCTGCTTTGCGAGTCATTTCTTGGTAGCTAGACTTTTCCTGAATCTCGGTATTGAAAGATAAAAAAGATTTCCATTTCCTTAAAATAGCGTTTGTTTAAAGAACCAAGTACCCATCAACCTGTCAGCTCAGTGTTAACTTGTGAATGAACTAAGCTACTGGAAGTCCAACCACAACACCTTTTGTAATTTAAAAGCAATTATTGGTCTGCATATCTGACCAAGAACCACCCCTGACTCAAACAAATGCCACAGATGACCTCGTCTTAATTCCCTACACAAAGCAACCTTTCACTAGCTAATGAGTATCAGACATAAACAACACTCTATCAGCCTGTGGCCTAATTAGGATGATGACCACCTATCCTTGAAATGGTAGCAACCCCACACTCTCTGTACTTCAGGCACACTATATTAGGTAAGACATTATACTGTCAGACAGAAACAAGGTGAAGCAAAATAAACTACAATGCAAACAATAAATAGAAGTAACTGACTTACTGCTTTACACCTTCAGATTACCTGTCTGCGTTTAGTTGATATTCATTCCGCATGAGCTATGACAGCCCTTCCAATTAAGAACACCTCCATTGCATCACTCCTGCAATTAGTTTCTGGATTCCTCTAACATATCTACAGAAGTCTGTCCATTCTTTATTATATTATCATGAAAAGTCTGAATGAGACAAATAATGTTATGAGGAAGTAACTATATATATATATATATACACATATATATATATTAATTTAAACCATGTATACAACCACACAAAAGCTGAAAGAAGAAAACAGTTACACGATGGAATGTCTTTTACTAAGCACTTGAGGAATTTCTTTGTGTCTGTTAATGTTGACATGATTTCAACGTGATAGGGACCACATTAAAAATAACAATTTAGCATGCTACAGAAGAGGAAGAACAGACACTTCCTGTTTATACATACGAAATGATGTGGAGTGGACTTCATTTTGAAGAGCTTAATTTTCTATGGCTTTGCCATGAAACAGGAGTAGAAGGTAATGAAAACAAACAAAAATTATCAAAATAATAGATTTATCAAAATAAATCCATCTCAGAGTGTAAAACAGGAGGTAACTGATTAGTAGGTTTCATCATGCATCACCTTGCTTTAGCCACATTTATTTTTCCTTATCACAGAAAGTGAAATTTGTCACTTGAAACCCCAAGCAAGTAGAATTTAATTGGCTCTATACCAAACCTTTGTGCCTGGTGCTTCTCTTTAACAGGCACATTCATTCTCTTGAGATTCTAGGCATTTTAGTATCATCATGGAGTTCAGGTTTCTGTCTATGGTCTGAAGTTCTGTTCTGAGAGAGGGCATTCCCACTCACTGTAAAAAATGACCATTCCACCTTTAATGGCTGTTGAGGGTTTCATACCTTGTCAGAAGTGAGACATGGATATGAAAATGTGTAAGGGGCATGTGGTGGATCTAAAATTAACCAAACAGATGATGGGTGAGTAGATTAAGAGGGCTGAGCTTGTAGGCTGTTGCTCTGGAGACATATTACTGGGAATCCCATTTGGTCACACCATGAAAGACACTGTGGGGACTAGAATGTGATGTGTAGGAGAGGGATTTTTTTTCCCACTCTCTGCCTTGCTGTTCTAGCATGTGCTACATGTTCTAAATGCCCCCAACCTCATTATAATGTAAACTCCCCTTCAGGTAACTTCTCTCCACCATAGGATGAGTAGATGATTTCTTTTAGCTCTAACATCTGAGCATGTACACCCTTCCCCAAATTCCACACCTCCATAACCAAATGCTTGACCTGGATACAATACAATTCTTAGTTTGATACAACTTGCAGTGTTCTCCTGTTTAGACTACACTCAAAAGAAGTAAAAATCACCTTTGTAACATTTCTCCCATTTCTATAAACTTGCTCCAACTCCAGCCACTCAGTGAGTACATGTATTAAAATATACCTCAGTAAGGTATGAGGCTGTGGTTAGCCTAAGACACTCAAATGGACATGAGCAGCAAGAGATCACAGTTACTGTTCAACAACTCTAAATACTTCAGCATATTACCATAGCCTAGTTCAAGTATCAAAATAATTGTGAATAAAAAAATAAGAAATTTCAATTTCTATAAGCACCCTTTTTTGACACTTAGGTATCTTAGATTCATTTGCATCCGTAAATGTTCTATTATATGTTTCTGTGGGGTTTTTTTTTTTTAATTTTCTCTGTTTTTATAAAAAAATATTTCTAGGGGGAAATAATGTAATTATACTTTCAAAAAATAAAAAATACTTAATTGTACAAGTTTTTGTGTGTTTTGTTCTGTTTTGTTTTGGTTTGGGAGAGTACAGCCAGTAAGCATCAAGGGGTATGTAGGCCTTGAACAGTAACTGTGTAACTCTTTCACTGTGGTGGTGAAACACCTCTTTGTCTTTGTACTCAAGTTTTTACATGAATACAATAAGAATAATCTTAATAATTTCCTGTGGTTATAAATCACAGTTTTTGTGCCTGATTTTGTGTTGTCATTCTCATCTTACATAATTAGAAACTGATAAATGAAATCATACTCTGAATCTGATAACCCAATAATTGGTATGTAAATGAGCTGGATTTTAAAGTGACTAATTCCTTAAATTTATGAATACTTATTATAAATAGTGTTTTGTGAGATTTTTCAATGTTCTCTGCTAATTAGATTTTATTAGACTAATCCTGTGAATTTTATTAGCAAATATTTTGTTATAGATCCTTCAGACCATTTTGGGTAGTAACATTCAAAGACACAGATTTTTTTTTTGATTTATGAAAACAGATTTTTTGTTTATGTTTACATCATAAACAATGATTTTTTTAATTTTGAAAAGAAAACTGGAGGTTCAAATGAAATTTCTCACGAGTTAATTCTTTAAACTTATATCATTACAAATCATGGAAAAGATAGTTCAAAGTCAAGCCCTCTTTTCAGCAAGTCTTTCTGAAAGTGAGTACTAATGAAGATGACTAACCCACACCTTGACCATGTGTTCTTAAAGGCCTGTGCTTGCACAGCAACGCTGTTATTTTACAAATCCTTTCCTAAATAATGCTGAAAATTTGAAAAAGTCGAACCTTCTAAGGCTTGGAATAACGTGGGTTTTGTACCTCTTCCCTGAATCTTCAGGCTATAAATCAGCAGCAACAAAGCATAACCCATTACTGTTCCTGTAGCCATGTGTCTGATGGTAGACTTCAATGGACATAGACTAGAGAAAACCCAAATCCGTTCAACCATGAAAATTATATAGCTCAATTAAACACGTACCACCGAATTCTTTGAACTAAGATTGATTTTTTTTTTTTAGTACAAAGTACAAATATCTAAAGCAATTACTTACTCTGACTCATAACTGTAAGCACACAGGTCTCTTGGTAAGAAGTTGAAAACAATAAAAAACTGGCCTCAGAATCTTTGCTAAAATGTGGTGGTGAAATAGCTTTCCAGGCAATTGCTTTTAGGGGCCACTACCATCACAAACCTACAAACCTTATTAGAATTCCAGCCACTGTCTGTCCTTGTTTGATGGATGTTCTTCCGATCCATTCATTAAAAGTCTGATGATCTTTAAAAGTGTTCATTTGTTTTTCTCCCCTCTTAAGTGAATTCCTTTGAAATCACACTTCCTTTAGTCCCAGTAAATATGAAATTGGGCATTGTTCATATCAAATTTAAATGACAATTTGTACAAAGGTCAGAATGAAGGTCCCTTGATAACAACTGCCGTGAAGTTAATGTGAGTACCTGCAGGAATCCTAGATCACCTAACTTATCAGTCATCTGTATACAAATGTCTTATTATCCAAATGCCTAAGGACTTTGTGTGTGTGTGTGTGTGTGTGTGTGTGTGTGTGTGTGATGTACACATGCATGAATGCATGTCAGGTACTCACCCATATACATATACATACACATATATATAGACATATATATAGACATATTTATGTATCCATATGTACATTTCAGAATTTATATTTTAGTCAATAACAAGGGATATTGGAGAGTTTTTTTCTGCTCACAGAAGGAAGCAGAATCATCTTAGTAACACTAGTAAAGATTAGTAAACTTTAGAAGAGAAGAACTTCTAAACAGATTAAAAAGATAAATGAGCTGGTTAAGCAGAGGAGAGAGTTCTAGGGTGTGTTTTGGTACATGATTTTACATAGATTATCCCAAGACAGAGACATAAAGGTCACTGTGACAGCAATATCAATTTGATCATATAAATGAAAAAGTGTTTCAGTGAGACAGCTATTTTTCTTCTTTGATGGAAAACTGAATGTGTTGATTTGCTCATCAAAATTCAGAGGAGAGATATTTCATTATTTCAGACAAGTAATATTCAAAGCTTTCTATTTTCTGTTTATGTTTGCATTTTAATAAACTATGAGTAAAGGTTCAAAAAGAATATATTTCATACAGGTTTTAAAAAGTGATGACACTTTAAAATGCTATGTGACTGAATACACACTAATGAAACAGCACTTCTGAAATGCAAAGATCTTCCTCAGAGTCTTTGCAACTTTCTAAGCTAGTTTCTAACTATCTAAGATGAGAGTATGATAGTTCTCCAGGTAGTATGTAAAACTCCCACATAGCTTTACAATTAGAAAACACCTCTGTGTACTTGCGGATTTTTCCAGCTTCACATACCTACATGAAGTAGGAAATGCCAACACTTTTATCTCCATTTATAAATGTATGAAGGATGAATCCATAGAATAGAATAAGTCAAATGATAGCAAGCAACAGAAATGAAAAGAATAACCCGAATCTTCAATAGTTTCAAATGCAGAGCCAAAAGAGTGCAGAGCAAGCAGAGATAGAATGGAAAGATAGTGTAGTCACATGGAAAGATTTGGGAACGTCAGTGAATTGACATTATAGGGGACAGTAGACATATTTCTCTGGACAAACAATAAGGAGAAAACATTTGCAAATTCTTCTTTTTTGTTACTATTTTTTAATTTATTTACTTTTATTAATTACAGTTTATTCACTTTGTATCCCCCCATAAGGCTCTCTCTCCTCCTCTCCCCATCCCATCCTCCCTCCCTTTCTTCATGCATGCCCCTCCCCAAGTCCACTGATAGGGGAGTTCCTCCTCTCCTTCTTTCTGATCTTAGTCTATCATATAGGCTAAGCAAAGCATGCTTAAGAGTAATGGTCAGAGGTTGTTGATAGAATGAATAAGGCATTTCTTCTTGAAAATATGGTGTGTGCCTAAATGCAGTTCTGCCTCTCTTTCGCACTCTGTCTGTCTCTTGAATGTGTGTGTGTGTATGTATGTGTGTGTGTGTGTGTGTGTGTGTGTGTCATATGGAGATGTATGTGTATGCAGGTACTCACTCATGTGTGCACATATAGAGACCAGACCTAGATATTAGATGTCTTTTTCTGTCAAGCATCACCTTACTTTTGTTCTTTTTCTTTTAAATTTAATCAGTGTATAATGATATATTTTCTGCCTTTTTCTTGTCAAACCTACCCCTCCCATTTCTCATTTAAAAGTCTCATTCCTTCCTAAATACAAGGCCTCCTTTCTTAACCACTGTTCTTTCATATATTTTATGTGCTATATATACCTTTGATATATATTTATATAATATGTATTTACATAATATAAATACAACCTATTGAATCTGTTGTCTGTATGTATATGCTTCTACGGTCTGGAGCTCTTAGATTCTCCCAGGCTAGCTTTCCAGTGACCTCCCAGCACCCATCTGTTGCTAGGCCCCAGCACTGGGATTACAGGCATTTATCTTTGTGCTTGGTTTGTGCTACAAGCACTTTACCCACTGAACCATCTCCTTGTCCTCTGAAAGTGTGTTTTATTATAAACAACAACAACAACAAAAAATAGAGCTTTCTTTCTGTATCAGTGACATGAAAATTCATTCAGAGGCTAACTAAGAGTTCCTGACTTGGCCTAGCTCAGGCCAGTTATTGATGAGGTGGAGAACAGCCAAACTCAAGGCCAGAATCGGTCATGCGAAGGCTTGATCAGGCAGAAAGAATAATTATGCATGGGTAGTTTCAGTTTACAAAACTCAAAATAAATGAAGGATTGTTCTAATGAATGAAAGCGATTCTGCAAAGGCACGCGGCAAAACAAAGAGAACATAACAGTCATACAACAAACTGAGGTACAAAGGTCTCTGCAGCTCGGAAATAACCCCCCCACCACCACCACACACACACACACATACACAAACACACTTTTTTTGTGTCACATCATTTCTCTTTGTATGCCATTCATGTAGCAAATTGGAAGATACTGAGGCAGATTCAGTTGCCATGAAGTATCCATTAGTCGTGTCAGTGAGGTATGAGGAAAGAATGGCGGACCAGCATTCCTGTCAGTCTCTGTTGGTTTTACGGTGAATTTCTAAAGTTAGGCTTCAAAGTACAGATGATGTGTAAGTAATGACTTTACATTGCTTCCCTGGACAAGTGACTGTTTGCAATGATATCCTCAAGAAAAGCAAGGTGGGAGCTGGCAGCAAAGGCAAGTCTCAAAGATCCTGCTCACCACTGGTCAGTCAAACAGGCAGAAGCAAACCAAAAATGCAAGATGGATGCAAGGCAGAAGGCTGACCTGAGTACTTAGAATGACATGGGACTTCTCAGAGCAGAGTTAAGAGTCGCTGCCTTAATACAGCGACTCTTAATACAGCTGACATCAATTTATGTGGGAAAGCTTTTAATGTCATGTTTTCTCAAACTCGGATATCATGGGCATCAGTGGAGCAGAAAGGACAGGCTCTTGGACATGGAGCAGCAGTTTAGAAGATTCCTCACTTCTTAGCTATCAGGTTAGAAGGAAACTTTTCAAAGTGTCACCACGGAAGATATTTTAAAGACACAGTTATCTTGAAGCTTAGGATACAATGACACCAAGGCCAAAGGCATCATCACAGTCTGAAATCTCTTGGACACTGAGGGTCATCAAAGCAATGGCAACTTTTGCTCACTCATGCCAACCAGAGTGAATGGGATACAGATATCAGTTGGGAAAAAAAGTGGCATGACAGAGAAGAAAGGCTGTCACCAGGTTCCTATGTCCAATGAGCAAAATGTTGCTTTCTTCATTGATGTCTTTGGCTGAAGCACCCACATCTGTGCCATGGAATGGGAAGGTTTGAACCAGGACCAGCATGACCTGAGCTTTTCATCCCATAAAGTTAAAATTTGTAGTTTTTGTAGTTAGAATTAGTAGTGGTTAAAGCATACCATTAACTTACTCATCTAATGATTTTAAGTGTGAAGTTTAGTAATGCACTTTTTGTTATGCAACTGGTTACCAGAATCTTTTCATCTTGCAAAACTGGAATTCATAACTGTATTCCATGTGAGGACATTATGTGTGAAACAGTCTACTCCAAACAGTTTCTGTATGCTTTCATTTAGATGACCACCTCAAGTTTAACACAGTTCTCAAGTGATGCAAAGATGAAACAATTTAGCACTGAACTAGGCCATAGCTCAGCTCAGCAAGTGTGTCATGAAAGTTTAGCCACATAATTATTAGCTATTTTTCCTGATAAGTGAAGAATATATATTTTGAGTTAAGAAGTATCTCTTTGATAATGCTATGGCTTGTAGTATTTTGATAATGACTGTTTGAGCACTCTGAGCCTCATTTTAAAAATAAAACCTATAACCACGGTAATTAGGAAACTCATGATTTTTTTCAACAAGCTTAAAGAATGTGTATTTTGAATATTATTGGGGTCTTTAAACACAGTGAAGACACTTGGTAGATAATTTATAATTATCACTATCTGGTTCAAAATCACCACCACCAATGATCTTTAAAATGTACTCCGTTATACAGACATGAGTCCTAGAAATTTTCAAAATGTCAACCTTCCACAGCAATCTCATTTAATAGAAAATGTTGTAAGAACATGGGCAAAATGAAAAGCACATTGCTGTGTAACTTTCAATAACTTTGAAAACCATACTCATAAAAGGCTGACCATTTTAGTATGTTTACCGTATATTGTATGTTTAATATCCACTTATATGTGAGTATATTCCATATACTGGGATACCTCACTCAAGATGATTTTTTCTAGTTCCCACCATTTGCCTGCAAATTTCATGAATTCCTTGTTTTTAATTGCTGAGTAGTATTTCATTGTGTAAAAGTATCACAATTTCTGTATCCATTCCTCCTTTGAGGAACATATAGGTTGTTTCCAGCTTCTGGCTATTACGAATAAAGCTGCTATGAATATGGTTGAGTAAATGTCCTTGTATACTTGAGCATATTTGGGATATATGCCTAGGAATGGTATAGCTGGCTCATAGGATAAACATACTAAAATCTGTACACCTAAAGAATCTAAGCAAAGAGAAGGACCTTGGATAAGATGGTCAATCCTCACTCAGAAAGGCAAACGGGACAGATATCAGAAGAAAGAGAAAGCAGGGAACAGGATAGGAGCCACCACAGAGGGCCTCTGAAAGACTCCACTCAGCATGCTACAAAAGCAGGTGCTCATAGCCAAACTTTGGGCAGAGTGCAGGGAATCTTATGAAAGAAGGGGGAGATAGAAAGACCTGGAGGGCACAGGAGCTTCACAAGGAGAACAACAGCAAAAACAACAAAAAGCTAGCCACAAGGGTCTTTTCTGATACTGATACTTCAAACAAGGACCACGTATGAAGAAAACTTAGAACCCCTGCACAGATGTAACCCATGGCAGCTCAGTCTCCAAGTGGGTTCCCTAGTAACAAGGAACAGGGACAGTCTCTGACATGAACTCAGTGGCTGGTTCTTTGATTACCTCCCCCTGAAGGGGAAACAGCCTAACCAGGCCACAGAGGAAGACGATGCAGCCAGTCTTGATGAGACCTGATAGTCTGGGTCAGATGGAAGGGGAGGAGGACCTCCCCTATCAGTGGACTTAGGGAGGAGCATGGGAGATGAAGGAAGGAGGGTAGAATTGAGACAGGAAGAGGGAGGGGGCTACAGCTGGGATACAGAGTGAATAAATTGTAAGAAATGAAAATAAATAAATAAATAAATAAATAAATAAATAAATAAATAGATAGATAAATAAATAAAACTTTAAAAGGCTGAACATACCATTACATCTCAACAACCATTACATTTCAACCATTGCATATCTATAGGATGTTTCTCTTTCTGTATCCAAGAAAAATTACTAGCAATCAATTAAAAATATACTACAGCTATCCAGTTTTTCAGCCTTGACTATCAATAGAATTTAAGTAACATATTTCTCTTCAAATGAAGTATGAATTTTGATTCATTGGAATAAAACGTTAAGCATTAACAGTAGTATGGATATACTTTACGTTAAAATTTAGTTCCCTCATATTATTACCCTTAACACTTACACAAATTTCATCTCCTCAGAGCCTCACAAATGTGATACTGTGTGAGCCTTAATCAAAAGTTTCCTGACTCAATATTTTATACATCCAGAGATTTCACACTTTGCAGCTTTCCTAGTGACTATTACTGTAATGTCTCTTATCTAATGTGTCTCAGTGTTCTAGTTGGCATGACTTTGTGCAAAATATTTCAATCAATTGCCAAAAACAATAGTTTTAAAATAAAATAAAAAAATGTGATAACTTACAAATAGTATGTTTTTTTTATTTGACAGGAAGAAATAGATTGTTTTAGAAGAAATTATGGTAGGGGTGATACAAATGGCATTCCAGAGTGCCAGCAACCAGAAGAGAAACTAAAGCTAGGAAATAAACTTGTTCTAAAAATTCAGAGATGGGGAACTTGGAAATGGCTCAGTGGATCAGGTGTATAAGGTGAACTCTACCACCCCCCATTCCTGTCCCAGTACACAAATGGGGTGTGATTCATGGGGAAAGCTGGCTAGATAAACCAGCCAAAATAACAAATTCTGGGGTAGTCACAGACCCTGGCTCAGTAAACACACTGACAGCAATTAACAAAAGAGACTGGCAACCAGCATTTAGACTCTGTGTGCACATGAACATACGTGCAAATATGTACACACTTATATAGTCCCATAACGGAAACAGATTTACACAGATGCTTGCGTAACACACACATATATATGCAAATTAATGAATTAGAAATGTTATACAGCAGCTACCTAGAAAATCTCTAAAAGCAATGTTTTCAATGCACTCTGCAGAAAGCACTGTGCAGGAAATCAGAATCTGAGAACTGGCACTGGGTAGACAAAAAAGACACGGTTAAATACTATGATAATAAGCAGAAAGAATGGAAACGTTTTTCTGCCAAAGAAATGAAAACCAACTAAGAAAAAGTGAAAGCATGCACACAGGTAACATCATGCAGACTAGGCAGGTTGTATTTATATATTTAGGAACACACATATGTCAACAATTTTAAAAGGTTATGGATTTAAAAGAGAGCAAGGAAGGGGTGGAGACCTGGGAAGACTTGGAGTTAGGAAAGGGAAGAGGAGAAATGAAGTAAATATTTCAAGAAATAAAAGCAATATTTTTGAAGTTGAGCTGTGTTAATGATATACATAAAAGCACACATACCTCCAATACATAAATAACAGTTTCTCAACACAGAAAAGGAACAAAAATGTATATGTGCTTTAAAATTATACAGTCTTGCGACTGGAGACATGTCTCGGTGATTAAAAGCCCTTGCTGTACATTCATAAGGATTGAAATCTGGACCCCAGTAACCATGTAACAGGGCCAGGCACCCAGCACACATCTGTAACCCACTTCATATGGAGACAGACACACAGAGATTATTGACACTCACTGGCTTCAAGGCTGGCCAGCCAAAGGAAGCCCTGGCTTCAGGGAAATACACTGCCTAGAGAAATAAGTGATGATGTAGGCAGTCAGCAGATGCTCTGTTCTGGCTTTCATTTGTGCACACAGGCACATGCACCAGCACACACACACACACACACACACACACACACCACACGTTTAAATGCCATATACTCACATACACATACATAAACAACTACAAGACCCTCTTAAAGAGCTGAACTACCTATCAAAATGACATGTATGTATGAAATAAAATGTGTGTATAGTTAATTAATACTGCTAGTTTATGGTGAGAACCAAATAGCAAATACTACTCATCTGTCCTTTTTGTTTGTTTGTTTCCTTCATGAAATTTTCTCTTCTGTTTAGGGATTCCATTCATTGGGTAAATGGTTCCACTCACTTTCCAGGCATGTGGGATATATCTAGGTATATGTAAAATCAGTGAGACCATTCAAAATTTATCTTTTTAATCTCTTTTTTAAATTATTATTATTAATTACACTTTATTCATTTTGTATCCCCCCATAAGCCCCTCCCTCCTCCCCTCCCGATCCCACCCTTTCTCCCCTTTCTGCATGCATGCCTCTCCCCAAGTCCACTGATAGGGGAGGTCCTCCTCTCCTTCCTTCTGATCTTATTCTATCAGATCACATCAGGAGTGGCTGCATTGTCTTCTTCTGTGGCCTGGTAAGGCTGCTCCCCCCTCAGGGGGAGGTGATCAAAGAGCAGGCCAATCAGATTGTGTCAGAGGCAGTCCCTCTTCCCATTACTATGTAACCCACTTAAACACTGAACTGCCATGGGCTACATCTGTGCAGGGGTCCTAGGTTATCTCCATGAATAGTCCTTGGTTGGAGTATGAGTCTCTGGGAAGTTCCCTGTGTTCAAATTTTCTTGTTCAAAATTTAATTAATAAAATAAATTTCATACAAAAAGCATGTGTGTCACAATCAACTCTTATAATGTCAGTTGTCCATTTTTCTCTTCACTATGAGATTCAGTATTGGGGAGCATAATAAAGAACAGGGATGGTCAGGCTTTAGTCCAGTGGATGTAAACTAGCGTCCCCAGGTAGAGGGAACCTTGACTGAGAGATTGCCTCCATCATATTGCATACAGGTAACTCTGCGGTGGCATTTTCATGTAGGAGGGCCCAGTCCTTCATGGGAGGTGTGTCACCCCTGTGCAGTGCTCCTGCATGGCATAAGGTAGCTGAAAAAGACCAGAAGCAACATGTCTCCACAGTGTCTGATTGAGTTTCTACCTGCTTGATTTCCTGCCCCAATTTCCCTGCATGACACATTATAAGCTGAAAGCTGAGAATACCCTTTCTCCTGACAAGTTGTTTTGGGTTATGGTGTTTATTAAAGCCATGGAAATCAAACTAAGACAAACACCTACAATTTCCATTACAAAGCTGTTAAGTTGTATCTTGGAACAAATTGTACAGGAATTCCTCCTTTTAGTTAAGACTTCTGTTACCTCAGTCAACAATCAGGAAGCCAGTCTCCCCATGCCACAAATTTCCGTATTTTTCTTTCTTTTGTTCTATTACTGCATGTTTATTTTCTTCAATAAAGTAGGAGAACTGACTGTTTTTTAAAGTTAATCTATGTAGCAGCAAATTGTTGTCTGTAATGACGCCATTAGTTTGTGTCAACCCATACTGACAGATCATGTACATATGTATATATGCACAAAATATGTATATTGGCATGTTGCATTAACTTTTCTTTGGGAGTCAAGTACAAACACTTTTTTTTTTCCAGGTAAAGCACCAAGGACAAACAAAAGAAGGGTTTTGACCAAAGTCCAACATAGGGAACCAATGAGTTCACTGTTCTGAGTTATAGATGAGAAGTTACTTACAGGAATGTGAGCAGCCCCAAACCACTGCCTCGAGACAAAAGTACCTCCTTTTCAAGGATAATGGAGTCTCACGTTCACCCATTCAACTTGTTTCTTTTAATATTCTTTTTATTTAAAAAATCATTTATATATTTACATCCCGCCATAGCCCCTTCTCTCCTCTCCCCCCAGTCCCACCCTGTCTCCCCCATCCTCCCTCCCCTGTTCCTCATAAAAAGGGAGTTCCCCTACCCGTCCACCCCAGGTCATCAAGTTGCATGAGGACTGAGTTTGTCCTCTTCTCCTGTGGCATGGTAAGGCGATCCCATCAGGAGGAAGTGATCAAAAAGCAGGCAACAGAGTCCATGTCAGAGACAGTCTCTGTCCCTTCCTAGTGTACTCACTAGCTTGAGCTGCCCATCAGTACTTAAGAGGACTTAGAGGATTTAAATCCAGCCCATGGACTTAAGCCCTGTTCTGTTCTGTTCTGTTCTGTTCTGTTCTGTTCTGTTCTGTTCTGTTCTGTTCTGTTCTGTTCTGTTCTGTTCTGTTCTGTTCTTTTCTTTTCTTTTCTTTTTTTTTTTTTTGAGCAATTTCAGCCTAGGCTTTATTTGATAGATATATTGTGAGAAATACAGGTTACAAGTGACTTGATACATCATTTTGTGTAAGCCTCATGAAGCCAAGCTTCTTTCGTTTGCGTTTGTGATGCTCTATAAGGGATTATTGTATGAAAAACTAGAAAGAGAACAACGCACAATGCCACACACTTTTACACTGTTAAAGTAACATACTATTTCTCTATTTTTTTCCTGTTGGTCTTCTTATGGAGCTCTTGTCACCTCTATCTCATTTTGTCCTTCCTCCACTTTTTCACTAGACTCCTTAGGCTTCACCCAGTGTTTGGCTGTGAGTCTCAGTAACTGTCTCAAATGGTTGATGGGTGGAATGTCTCAGAAGGAAACGCTGAAAGGCTCCTCCTGTCTGCAAGCATAGTACAGAATCCTTAATAGTGTCAGAGGCTTGTTTTCTCCCATAGTGTGGGGTTTGGGTTGGGCCAGGCATTGGTTGGACATTCCCTCATTCTCTGCACTATCTGTTCTAGTCACTTTTTATGTACTCTAACACTTCCCAAGATCACTTCAGCTGGGGGAGGGCAGGAATGAGCAACAGATGGAAACCCAGGTGAAGTTCCTGTGACCCTTTCTGCCCTCATTCTACCAGGAAGTGCTCGAGATCCAGTACTTTCCCAGGGGCCCAGCTACCACTGTACTGTTCTGCTTCCTCGGTTTCCAAGGCTGCCATCCAGGGACATGTTAATCTGTACTCAAAACTGGCAATAGGACATCATGTCTAGAGGGGAGGAATCCATACTGCAACATCACAAATAAATCTTGTTAGATGACACCATTTCAACTAGTACTAAAAAGTGGAATTAGTAAATTAAACAAGGATGTTTAATTTACTTTCAGATTTAATATGCTGACAATACTATCCAAGGAATTTTTATCACAAACTGTGATTATAGAGGATAATATTAATTACCTGTAATTGAATATATTGACAAGCTTTTTATTGATTTTTTAGTGTTTTTTTATATTTCATAGTACAGGTTAACGGTAGCTCTAAACATAAATTTCTAATATCAAAAATTGCCTTTCTGAATGACGATAGATCATCATACCCCGTGTCTGCTTTCTTGATTATCTTCTTTAGGTGTATAGATTTCATTATGTTTATCATATCTTTTAGGTCTATATAAGTGAGTATATTCAATGTTTGTCTTTCTCCTTCTGTCTTTCTACTTCACTCAGAATGATCTTTTCAAGATCCCACCATTTGCCTGCAAATTTCATGATTTCTTCCTTTTTGATTGCTGAGTAGTATTACATTGTATAAAAATACCACAATTTCTGTATCCATTCCTCCGTTGATGGACATCTGGGTTGTTTCCAGGTTCTGGCTATTACAAATAAAACTGCTACAAACATGGTTGAGCAAATGTCCTTATTGTGTACTTGAGCAAATTTTGGGTATATGCCTAGCAGTGATATAGTTGGGTCTTGAGGAAGCACTATTCCTAATTGTCTGAGAAAGCGCCAGATTGACTTCCAAAGTGGTTGTACCAGTTTACATTCCCACCAACAATGGAGGAGGGTTCCCCTTTCTCCACAACCTCTCCAACATGTGTTGTCATTTGAGTTTTTCATCTTGGCCATTCTGATGGGTGTAAGGTGAAATCTCAGGGTCGTTTTCATTTGCATTTCCCTAATGGCTAATGACGTTGAGCATTTCTTTAAGTGTTTCTCTGCCATTCTATATTCCTCTACAGAGAGTTCTCTGTTTAGCTCCGTTCCCCATTTTTTAATTGGATTACTTGGTTTGCTGCTTTTCAGCTTTTTTAGTTCTTTATATATACTGGATATTAGCCCTCTGTCAGATAAAGGATTGGTGAAGATTCTTTCCCAATCTGTAGGCAGTCGCTTTGTTTTGATGACAGTGTCCTTTGCTTTAAAAAAGCTTTTCAGTTTCATGAGGTCCCATTTATTGATTGTTGCTCTTAAAGCCTGTGCTGTTGGAGTTCTGTTCAGGAAGTTCTCTCCTGTGCCAATGAGTTCTAGGCTGTTCCTCACTTTCTCTTCTAACAGACTTAGCATATCTGGTTTTATGTTGAGGTCTTTGATCCACTTAGACTTTAGTTTTGTGCAGGGTGATAAATGTGGATCTATTTTCATTTTTCTGCATGTAGACATCCAATTAGACCAGCACCATCTGTTGAAGATGCTATCTTTTTTCCATTGAATGGTTTTGGCTGCTTTGTCAAAAATTGAGTATTCATAGGTATGTGGGTTTATTTCTGGTGCTTCTATTCGGTTCCATTAATCCTCCTTTCTATTTCTATGCCAATACCATGCAGTTTTTATTACTATTGCTCTGTAGTACAGCTTGAGATCGGGGATGGAGATACCTCCAGATGATCTGTTGTTGTACAGGGTTGTTTTGGAGATTCTAGTTTTTTTGTTTCTCCATATGAAGCTGAGAATCTTTTTTTCAAGGTCTGAAAAGAATTGGGTTGGTATTTTGATGGGAATTGCGTTGAATCTGTAGATTGCTTTTGGCAGGATGGCCATTTTCACAATGTTAATCCTACCAATCCATGAACATGGGAGATCTTTCCATCTTCTGAGATCTTCTTCAATTTCTTTCTTCAGAGACTTGAAGTTTTTCTCAAACAGGTCTTTCACTTGCTTGGTTAGTGTCACCCCAAGGTACTTTATGTTATTAGTGGCTATTGTGAAGGGTGTTGTTTCCCTAATTTCTTTCTCGGCCCTTTTGTCTTTGGTATACAGGAGGGCTTCTGATTTTTTTTTTTTTTGAAAACAGATGCATGGTATGATAATCTATCCTCATTTAGAAAGACAAATGGGATATGCATTGAACATATGACAGGAGTCTACCGCAGAAAGCATCTGAAGGACTCTACCTAGAAGTGCTCCAAAGTAGATACTAAGACTCATAACCAAACCTTCGGCAGAGTGCAGGGAATCATATGAAAGAAGGGGAGCTTGATGTGGAAAGGATAGGAGGTCCACAAGGACCAAACATATCTGGGCACAGGGTCTTTTCTGAGAAGGACACTCAACCAAAGACCATGAGAGGATAAAACCTAGAACCTCTGCTCGCATGTGAGCCGTGATAGCTCAGTAATCAATTGGTTTCCCATAGTAAGGGGAACAAGAACTGTTTCTAACAGGAACTCAATGACTGGCTGTTTGGCCTCCCCACCTCCCAAGGGAGGAGCAGTACTGTTAGGCCACAGAGGAGGACTTTGCAGCCAGTTCTGAAAATACCTGACAAAAAGGAGTCATATGAAAGGGGAGGAGGTCCTCCCCTATCAGTGGACTTGGAAAGGGACAGGGAGGAGATGAGGGAGGGAGGGTGGGATTGGGGAGGGAATGAGGGATACAGCTGGGATACAGAATTAACAAAATGTAACTAATGAGAAAAATAAAATTAAAAAGAAAAAAATTGCTAAAACTTTGAATATGTGTGGTTAGTTTTCGAAACACACCATCACTAATTCTGCAAAAATCAACAGATAAAGATTTCTTTTGACTAGAAAAAATACACTTACAGTGGAACTAGAGATTTCGTCCTTCATATCAAACTCCTTGAAGCTGTGGCTGAGAAGTTGGAACCAGTTTTTAAAATGCTTGCTTCCTACACATGAGGATCTGAATTTGCATGCCCAGAACTAATATAAATCTCTAGGTATGGCAGTACGTATCCCAGGGACCTATTGCCAGCCCGTTTAGCCAAAAAGTCAGGTCCAAGTTCGGCAAGAGACCTTGTGCCAAAAATTACAATGGAAAAGTAATTATGAAAGACATTTTGACATCATTTTCTAGTCTCCACACATGCCTACATGAGATAAGTAAAGTTAGTATAATTTCTCTAATTAAATTTTAATAAATAAAAAGTTTATTCTATAATTTAATTTTAAATGGTCTCTTATATATTATGCTGATATAAAATATGTTCCAAATGCATTTAATAACATGTCTCTGATATGCAAAATAAAATAAGTAAAAACAAAATTTCCTGAAATCAAAAACACATCAATGAGTTCAACTGAGCAATGAGTTAACAATAAAACTACATATTAAAAAAATCAATTATAAAACCAGTAATGTAATAATAAAAAAGTTATTTAATTTCAATAAAAACATTGTTTTATAAGGACATATAGTTTTTAAGGAATTGGAACTTAATATTAATTGGCATTTTTAAAAATTTAAAATAAAATATTCCCTAAAAGCTACAGAGAAATGATTTTAATTCATTGAGCTCTTAAAGCATACACATAAGTTTACATTTTATGATTGTAACTCCAGATTGGAACTTCTTTTGTTATAAAAACATAGTAGCTAAAATTCTGTAGTCAATGTAAGTTATTTACTATATTTTCAATATAGTAGAATTGTTTGTTGCTTGCTATCAGATACTAATTATACTACATCTTAAGAGCAAATATGTAAAAATATGTAAAATTCCTTATGATACAAATATGTAAAATTCCTTTCTGGAAAGACTTAGGTATATTCTAAATTTAAAATGATACACACATTTTCTTATTATCTCTAGGCAAATGCTTAATGAAAATCCTAGTTGAAGACTTTAAAATTGTCAAGTATCACGAATAACATTCTTAGTTATCAACACTTTATTTTTGGTAAAAAAATGTTTACTGCTTCTTCACTGTACTAGTGAAAATATTTAATCTATGATTTAAATAATTTAGTAAAATTTGAAATATGACCTGTGAACTAGCAAAATAGTATGTGTTTGCAGGTGTTTTTCTCACTGAAGAGGAGAACATGGACAGTCTTAGAGTGGACACACACTACAGAGCTTTCTATTCACTCTAAAATCTCTCTACTTTCTTGCACTGTGCTCGAATATCTCTTCCTAATTCTTTTTGCTGGAGCATATCAATCTATACTTCACACAATTTACAACTTTTAAAATTCATATCTAAGATGTTCTGCTTGACATAACTAATAGTTCCTCAGACTTGTTTTCTACTTGAGGATTGTAAGCTTCTCCGCACCTGCCCTCTATTAGTACTTTTTATTGTGCTTTAACACGAATTCATATATAATTTATAACACATCAAGCAAAGTTAGATGCTTTATGTTAATTTCTTTAATTATAAGTAATCTTATTAAATAAGGACAGTAATTACGCTAATTTTTTCTCTTTTAATCAGTATAGTACCTGGCATATAATATGACCGTTAAATATCAAATTTGAATTTGATCGTGTATTTAATGAATATGCATTTACTAATGTCCAGCCTGACCGCAGGACAATGTGTGGAATGCCTCATTCTCACTTTCTCATCAAGTCCAAGAAAATAGAACTGACAGGTTAGCCACTATGTTTTCTAGCAGGAAGGTGAATAATCAGGCCACATTTGAGAATGCATTGTTTCTTTTTAACGTGCATATTTCAGGTAGCTAAGAGGAACTTACATATTCTGAGCAATGGTACTACAAACTATGAAATTTGAAGTTCTATGGCCACAGCATAGAACAAAATACAGTAGGCCCAACTACCTTTGCCACACATGCCAGACCATGTTTGATCCTGATTTTTCAGTGCTTCTTAGAAAACACTTGTTTTACATGACCTTCTGTGAAAAGTTAGGTAGATGAGCAGAACATGTAAAGCAATCTACATTCATACTAAGGGAACTATATTAAAGATCACTTCTTTATTCAAGTTGCAGTAGATTAATCACATTTTATGATACATTCTAATTTTTGTGCACACTGCACATTCTACTAAAATATTAAATATTATGATAGAAGATATATGCTATTATACAGAAATGAGCACTTTGATCATATTTACAGTTTTTTTATTCTTTCTCTGATATAACATATAAAGTAAATTATGTTTTAGTTGTGTGGGGAAAATATTGTTAGCCACCATAATTTTATTCCTTATTCACTTCAGTTATTATTTAATAGTTACATTTCATCAAACTTGTCAGTTTAAGATCTGACAATACCAAGGATGAGGATGTTAAAATATTTCGAATAAGATGCCAGGAAAACACAAATGTCCCTAAAATTCTATTGCCAGGGCTGTTGAAATCCTGCCATTTGCTTACAGCAATGGGCTTGTAGGCATCATTTTATTAAACGCCTTTTATAATAACAAAGAGAGAGGGGAAGAGAAGAAGGCCCTTGGGCCTGGCACATCATTTCATTTTGTCCCACTCATTTCCATTTCTCAACTCTCTTCTTGGTTGTTATTTAAAGTAGGCACTGGAGCCTGCCATATGCTGTGCCCAGGAGCTCTCATAGAAATGCATTGCTTTCTCAAATGTATGATCATTTGTTTTCTTAAAATATTTAGTAAATCACTATGTTTCATGCAGCTCCTAGGCTTGTTGTAGTTATTTACTTTTTATCTAGGTCTTCCTACTTACCTCACAAAATCATTTAAATATTTCAGCAGGGAAGAAACTTTTCCATGAGTATTTTTTAATGCAATTGTTTTTTCTAAAAGCATTGTTGAATAAACTTAATATGTGACTTCCATTGTGGAATTTTCTTTCTTTTTATGTTTTATACCGATGGTGTTCAAAATTACTGTGGATGGCCACTTCAGATTTAAGCCAGAATAAACCACAGTGATTTTGTAGCTTAATACTAGCATTTAAGTATTCTTATTAATGGTTATGCTAGGATTTTACTAAAAATTCCAGTTTTGCTGTTTGATTATGTTATTTAATCATGTAGAGTAAGTGATATAAAAAGACAAACAGAAATATCAATTAACATATGTGCCTTGACCTCTTTTCTCGGTTTTCTTTCTCTTTACTCATATTTATATAAATTACGTTATTACGTTCAAAGGTAAAATTTCATAACTGATAATATTCTGAAAAACAATTTCTTACATATATTCTATATATCCAAAAATAAAATTTAAAAGTATAGCATAGGTTAAATTACCAATAAATAACATTTTCACCATTATGTAATTTTAATTTTTTTTTTTTTTCTGCACTCAGGGTCAGCCGCTTTGGACCCAGAGAAGAGCCTGTCTGGTTGCATGCAGGTTGATGCCCCAGGTCCTGCCTCTGAGAAAAAGGTATCAGACGGGTCTGATGCTCTTTGGGTGGATGACACCTAAACGAACATCGGTACAAAGTCCCAATTTATTTCTAATATCAGAGATCAGACTCTTGCCTGATGCGTCTAAAACAAAAAGGGGGAACTGTAGAGAGCTGCGGAATGCTATGCCTTAAAGAAGGAGCTGGTTTCCGCCTTCCACCTTCCCGATGGTGAGTGCTCTCTGTCAGGAACAATTCCACATTTGGCTAAGGCTGAGGATCTGGCTTGCTTCCATGTATGTGGACCTATCTGCATTGCCCACGTGGCACGCCTGGGTTGGCTACCCAGAGGCTATTTAAGCTGTGGGCTGGCTTTCCCCAGGGTCAGATGATTGTTCAAGGTTCCTGAATAAACTGCATTGAAAAAAAAAATTTAATTTTATAGAAAATAACTAAAAGTTTAAGTAACAGAAACAGACCTCAATTTTTATGTACTTTTAAAATGTTAATTTCAATTAAACATACTAATATTAGTTATGAGTCTCTGTGTTGACTCCTATTGGGCAAAAGACTCAAAGGTAGAAGCAAAAAGATAGAGCAGGACATCCACTAGAGCTTTAGACATTAGAAATAACATGAAACAGATTTTAGTATGTTTATCCTATATTAAATGTCTAATATCCACTCATGAGTAACTGTCTCCCATTTGTGTCTTTCTGCTTCTGGGTTACCTCAATCAGGATGATCTTCTATAGTTCCCACCATTTGCCTGCAAATTTCATGATTGTATTGTTTTTAATTGTTGAGTAGTATTACATTGTGTAAAAGTACCACATTTTCTGTATCCATTCTTCCACTGAGGGACATCTGGATTGTTTCCAGATTCTGGCTACTATGAATAAAGCTGCTACAAACTTGGTTGAGCAAATGGAACAGGAGCTGTCTCTGACATGAACTCAGTGGTTTGCTTGTTGATCACCTCCTCCTGAGGTAGGAGCAGCCTTGCCAGGCCACAGAGGAAAACAATGTTGCCAGTCCTGATGGGAACTGATAGGTTAGGGTCATATGGAAGGAGAGGAGGTCCTCCCCCATCAGTGCACTGGGGAGGGGCATGGAAGAAGATGAGAGAGGGAGGGTGTGAATTTGGAGGGGATAAGGAAATGAGACACAGCTGGGATACAAAGTGAATAAATTGCAATAAATAAACAAATAAATAAATATGAAAAAATAAAAAAAGAAATAACATGGGACATTTGGAGAATTGGAAAACTGCTCTCTAATGACTTGGTTATCTGGCTTATTTTTCCTGCTATGATTATCTTTCTCCCTTCTTCAAGTAGAATTATACACTTTTTTAAATCCATCCAATGTCTCCCATTGAAACATTAGAATTATATTTCTATTGCTTCCCACCTGGGTTCCCTCTGCTTTGTGTTGAGAAGTGGATGCTGTTGCACACTGATATCATATTTTTTTTCAAATGCATAGAGTACAATATCAGAAGAAATTTACAAATAAGTATGTGAGAATATTCTAATATACTTTTATTCTCTCTCTTTCTCTCTCTCTGTCTTTATATATATATATATGCATTTTCCTTCCTCAAATCTGTCCCATGATTTGTCCTCACTCTTTCTCAAACTGATGGCCTCTCTTAATTATTACACACACACAAATATTCAAATGCAACCTGCTGAGTTTATTTAATAGTTTTTTTTAACTATTAAATAAATCCATGTGATTTTGGGACTGATCACTTGGTATTCTGTAAGTGAAGGCTCACTGTGAAGGTTCATCCCTGGGAAAGACTATATCTCCCTCTCTCAGCAGTCCTTAGTTGTCCTTAGTTCTTTTTGTGTGGGTGGAACCGGGAAGTTTCCCTCTTCCGTGCTCAGATATTTATTGATGCTGTCACTGTTCGGGTTTTTTTTATGCACCCACGTTGATGAGGTATAATAGGTGAGGCTGTTCTTTCATTTCTAGGAGACTCACTCTCACAGTCAACTTACTGGTCTTCTGGTACTTAACCAAATATTCTACCCTTTCTCTGGTTTTACCTGAGCCTTAGGTTTAGAAGTTATACTGTAACTTTGTTAATTGGAGCTGGGTACCCTATTATTAGCTGGTATCTGCATTTTGACCACTTGTGATTTTCTTTAATAGTTTCTGTCTTCTAAAAACAAGCTTGATGACATTGATGAGGAATGACGTATTTATAAATGAAAGAATAAGTTTTAGAATGCAGTTAAGAGTTAGGCAGGTCAGAGGGAAGGGGAGGAGAACCTCCCCTATCAGTGGACTTGGGGAGGGGCTACAGCTGGGATATATAGTGAATAAACTGTAATTTATTAAAAAAAACAAATTAATGGAAAAAAGAGGCAAGTCTAGAAAAGTGAAGATAGTAGTTGTTAATCTAAGATTCATAAATTCCCTATTTCCAGATGATTAGCTTTCTAGTACTGGTCATGATTTTTTTTTTCCTGTTGAGGGTCTGGAATTCCATTTAAACAGGTGTTGGTTACACCAAGATATGAGTGCCACTATGACACCTTTATGAATATCTTTCTATGATGGTTGTAGTTGTGATTTGTTGATGTCACAGCTGGGTAGGGTTGGTGATTGCTTTCCTCCCTTGGAAGCTTGCACAGCACATTCTCCTATTTTGAAAAGTAGACCACAGAGAGATTTCATGTCAGATCCAGGCTGAGTATTCCATTGAATTGATTTCAGGTTTGTAATTATTGATTCAAATATAATGGAAACATTTTTCAAAGACTTATTGTTACATTTTTTAACTTTATTTTACTTCAATTATTTATCCAATAATATATGTGTGCATATACAAACATTTAATTTTACCTGTAAATTAAAAGAAAGAATTTAATTACCTGTTATTGCTTGATCTAAAAGGTAGGGTTTTTTTAGATATGATCTTTTGTTTGATCTCTCTTTCACCTTGTTTCATGATAGAATCAGAAAAATATAAAGCAGAAACAATCCAAGCAATGAGGTGATCATGGAAATCCTTTAACCCGATGAAATTTAACATCAATATTTTGGTCATCCTCTCAGTTTTGTAAAATTTTTAAGAAGAAAAGCAAAGGAATGGGGGTTGTACAGAAACACGTATCAAATGAAAGTGTTGAACTAATTAATGTTTAAATCTAGTCTGTTCATTCAAGGAATTCTCCTGTTTCACTTGAGACAGCCCTTGGTCACTGCATTTTTCATTCCTTCTTTTTTTATTTTTTTTGGTTGTACTTTGTCCTCTCTAAAAAGTGACATTCATATCTCCTCATCCTGTATAAAATTATTTCAGTATTCTCCTCTAAACTTTGGAACCACTAACAGAAATCACAAGTTGGGAATTAAAATTCTCATTTCATGACCTTTCATGAATATCTCTCACTCTGCAGAATGATGCAGAGAACCCTTGCCTTGTGGATGATTATGAAGAAGTATTGGTGATGGAAGACCAGACAATGTCCCTCCAGCTTGAAGCTATTTATGTGAATTTACCCTGCGTAGACTGAAA
Source organism: Meriones unguiculatus (assembly GCF_030254825.1). NCBI lineage: Eukaryota > Metazoa > Chordata > Mammalia > Rodentia > Muridae > Meriones > Meriones unguiculatus. The sequence continues at coordinate 52,819,663 of NC_083363.1, forward strand.
TAACAAACTATGAGAGCGATGAGGAGAAGAGCTGATGCAACATCCAAGGACCATGGAGAGGACCTAGACCCCCTGCTTAAATGTAGCTCATGGGCAGGTCAGTCCCCATGTGGGTTCCCAAGTAAGGGGAGTAGGGGCCGTGTCTGGCATGAACTCGGTTGCCTGCCCTTGCATCACTTCTCCCTGGCTATGCAGCCTTGCCAGGCCACAGAGGAAGAAGGTACAGGCAGTCCTGATGAGACTTGACAGGCTAGGGTCAGATGGCAAGGGAGAAGGACTCCCCCTTTCAGTGGACTAAAAGAAGGGGATTGGTGTAAAAAAGGGAGGGAGGGTAGGACCAGGAGGAGATGAGGGAGGGGCCTACAATTGGGACATAAAGTAAATAAATTGTAAAAAAATAAAAAGTAAAAATAAAAATTAAAAAAGAAAGTGATGCATAGAAAGAAAACAAAAGAGAAAGCTAACTTTATTCTACATTGCCAAAAAGTCCTACATAACTAATATTCTTACTTTGCTTCAACAAATCAATTCCTAGGTAGAAAAAAAATCACTGAAAAAAAAAGCATCTTTTTATTTATTTTATTTATTTTTTTACTCTTACCAACAGGATTGAGCTGTAAGCTCAAGTAGGCATACTAACCGCTGGCACTGTTACCTTTATTCTATAGGAAAAACAATTTATCAGCTTTAACTAGAATATAGTGTCGTGCCCTGACACTTTGGGTTTTTGTTTAGGCGCTTGCTTTTGATTTTGAGCAGACATTGTGAAAGGAATCTCTGCTAGGTTTAAATATATAATTGATTGACAGAATATTCTTTTGATCAGCAAACAGAAATGTGTAGTTCACATCGCTGTCACCTGAAGAACTTAGTATTCAAAAAACACTTAATGATATTTTATGCTTTGCCTTGACATTTGCTTTATTTACAGGTTGCTCTGTACACTTTTAACCCTCAGGAATCAAGTATATTTGAACATGAAAAGAGTTGAGTGTGTGGAGGACAACCAGCATTTCAAGTCAATGTCTTTAAAACATATTATGTATGAGAACGATAATTGCAGGCTGCAAAACTTCCTGTTCACCGTTCAACCTGTGAGTCTCCAAGCTCTGCATGCATACCCACAGGAGAAATTCAAGGAAGTTTGGGGACATTGAAAAACCGCATATCAAACTGGCTTCACGAAAGTCCATAGTAATGAACTTAATCAGACCTTAATAATATTGACTGTGTCCTCTTACCAGAATGCTTACTTGCTCTGATAGCACAAGAGCAATTTCTTTCCAATACACTCCATTTCTCCCTCAAGTCTCGGTTTTCCTTTGTAGTTTCCCCACATCCCTGTAGTTTAAAATAGTGTGTTAGGGCTAAAAATAGTTGCTCAGCTCACAGTGTCCTCGGGAATAAACTTTCTTTATATATGTTGCAGTGTGAAGTTTCCTTTTAAAAAAGATATAAAGCTGAGACTTTTCCCTGGTACCTATATAATCAGCTGATATTTAACGCTAATTTTTTGTGCTGCATGAGAAAAGACACCACATGTCAAAATCCTTTCCTCAACTTTTCAGATGTTGCAGTTTTGTTCATCCAACTGATTTATGATAATGGATCACTTCAAACTCCTGAAGATGATATTTATCTTAGCATGTTGCTCTCCCAGAAATGTATCTTTCCCAATGTTAAAGACGAATTTTTAAACACTTGAATGTGTATTTACTCATGATCTCTCTTTCTTTTGTGATTATCAAGTCTGAAAAATTGGAGGATTAAGAATACTTTTTAAAGATATAATTTTGTGTGTGTGAGAGAGAGAGCATGCACAAGTGTGCACACAGGTGGGGCACACACAAATACCTTGGAAGACTAGCTAAGAGAATCAGACCTCCAGGGCTGAAGTTATAGATAGTAGAGATCCCTGGATGTGGGTGCTGGGAACCAAACTCAGGTCCTAACTAGTAAGGCATCTCTTCAGATAGAAAAAGAATATATTACAAAAAAAAGCTCTGTCTTTTCAGTCCATGCACCAAGAGCTTAACAGCAAGGCAGAAATGGACCTTGAACTTCCATTGTATGTTCTTGAAATAAGTGAGTAAATCAGTAGAATTGCTGACATAAGCAATAGCACACGTAAAACAGTATAAGAGTAAAGCAGCAATAGAAAAAAAAAGTCACTAAGAAAAATCATGGGTAAACCGGATAAAATGTCAGGAGAACTGCACTGCATTAGAGGTTTAACTCAGAATCACTGTTTCTGTTTTCAGGAAGAATCTTTCAGTGAGAAAAACATGGACATGGAAGGTTACATGGGTGTCTGCGATTCTTTTTCTTCAATTTTATTTTTTATGTTAATTACAGTTTATTCACTTTGTATGCCAGCTGTAGACCCCTCCCTTGCTCCTTCCCAATCCCACCTTCCCTCCCTCACCTCCTCCCATGCCTTTCTCCAAGTCCACTGATAGGGGAGGTCCTCCTCCCCCCTCCACCTCACTCTAATTTATCAGGTATCCTCAGGACTGGCTGCATTGTCCTCCTCTGTGGCCTGTAAGGCAGCTCCCCCATCAGGGAGAGGTGATCTTTATGCTCCAGGCACATCTCTGGGCATGTAGCTTGAATCACTCCCTTAAATTTAAGAACTTAAGCTGGCAGAAATGTTTATCAAGAGTATTGTCAAAGGTGGGATTAGGAAGGGAGGAGGGAGGTGGCTACAGCTGGGCTACAAAGTGAATAAACTGTAATTAATAAAAATTAAAAAAGGAGTACTGTCTATGCCACAGAATAAAGCGATGGCACTATGGCATGGAACTTTCAGTGACTTCTAGACAAGCTCCTGAAACCTCTGAGAGCAAAGAAACACCCCTGAAAACACCCCTGATTGCCACTCCCAGGGCGCCCTTATCTTGTTAACCCTCAGACTCCCAGAAATGAGGTCTTCCTCACCTTTACCATAGAGGAGTGTCTTTTTTCTAAACTTAATATAGCTGAGGTATCAGATTCTGAGCTTTTGTGTGTTTTGTTTTGTTTTTTAATTCAAAAGTTGGTTTCAAAGTAAACAATTTAATACATGCTGTCAAGAAGTTCACAGTGCCTAGAGCAATGTTAAGTGGTTCCTTGAACAAGGGAAGATCTCAGGTCAAAGTTTTAAAGCGTGAGACCAATGTTTCTCTCAGTGTTGACCTTGCATTCACTCTTGTCAAATAGCAAATGTACACAGCCCTTAGATTTATTTCAACGGTGGATTAATTTGTTAACATTTACATCTAGCTTAGTAATATAGTGACATGGAGGCTCCCCTCAAAACCATGTCTTCTCTCCCGCAGCCCAGGCCCCAAGATGGGAAAGGAAAAGGCACTTCTTTTCATTTTGTTCTGTCTTTTATTATTAACCGGTGAACCTCTACAACTTAGCTGTGGTGAAACATGCTGCTGAAATGTTGATGTGCGAGTGTCTTTGTTGGATGTTGAGTTGGAGTTATTCAGATAGAATACAGGAGGGCTGTAGTTGAGCCGTATGGAGGGTATCTTATTAAGTACTGATTTCCACAGCTTCTGGAATAGTTCACACGTATAGCAGTACTAGAGGAGGTGTCATTCTAACTGAAGTAAGAGGAACCTGAATACAGGCAGCTTTTTTTTTATTATAATTACATGTCCTCCTTTCCTTTTCTTCATCTAAGCTTTCCCATACTCCCTGTTCTCCATTAAAGTCATAGCCTTTCTAAAGAATTAATTGCTATTGCATGCATATATACATTTAGAAATATATTTTCTCAGTTTGATGCAAATTTAATTTTAAGTTCTCTGATTGCTAGCAACCGTGTTTTTCTTAATGTTTATCAACTCCCTGTGTTTTAGCTTTTGAAAACTGTTAACTTCATCAGCCCAGCAATTTATTGGGATTTTTGATTGTTTAAGGTTGTTTTGTTTGCTGTTAAAATTTTTAGATATTAATCTTCTGTTAGATATGTAGCTAGCAATGATTTTGCCCATTCTGAAGGTTTATGATGAGTCAACTACTTATTTTGAATACAGATACTTTTTACTTCCTGAGGTCCTATTTGACAGTTATTGGAATTATTTGGTGAGCAAAAAAAGTCATATTCAGACACATTTTCCTTTCCTATATCTTATAGTTTTTCTACATCTTTCATGTAAGAATTTCAGAGTGTTAGCCTGGTTTGGTGCTACACTCGGGGAGGCAGAGGAGGATGGATCGCTGTGAGTTCCAGACCAGCCTGGTCTACAAAGCAAGTCCAGAACAGCCAATGGACACAGGGAAAACAAATCTTGAAAAAAAACAATTTCAGAGTTTCATATCTTATGTTAATATTGAATACTATCATCTGCATCACCTATCTCATTCCATCTACCTGCATTACGATGAGTGACCTTTTCAATATTATCGTGATAATTTGTAAGAATTGTATTAAAAATATGCATGTATTTTCATTAGAGGTATTTGTCTTAACTTCCTTTTTCCCTCTATTAAAAAATCTTGTCCTACTTTTGGCATTGTGGCAATGCTAGCTTTATAAAAAGATTTTAGTTTCATTTCTACATGTTCTCCTCAATGAAATAGTGGAATAGTTTGAAAATCATTGGCATCAGTCATTCAATGAATGTATGGGAAAATTCAACAGTGAATATATCTGGCTCTAAAATTGTTTCTAAGATGGTAGATTATATGTTAGTAAGTTTTAATGACCGCCTCAATCACACTGCTTGATTTGGTTAGTTCATCTGGGATTAATCTTGGTGAGTCATATTCATGCAGAAATTCATTAATATATATATTTTTCCAGTTTAGTAGAAAATGAGCTTTAGGTTTGTCCTAATAAATTTCTTAGTAACATTGTTATCTGCTATTACGACCTCTGAACTGTGATAGTACTAATTTGGGTCTTCTCTCTTCCCTTTGGTCACTTTAGCTATATCTTGATTATGTTTTTATGTTGTGAACTAACTCTTTGAAACACTGATTCCTTATATTTTGTTTTGTTTATATTTCATTAATGTTTGCCCTTATCTTAATTAATTTACATTTACTGATTTGGGAAGTGGATTCTCCTGAGTTTGCATCTGGATTGAGATTGTTTCAATAAGGCTCCAACCTACATTATTAATTAATTTGAGAGCACTTCAGTTTTTAAATTTTTTGTATATACTAGATATTAGTCCTCTGTCAGATATAGGGTTGGTGAAGAGCCTTTCCCAATCTGTAGGCAGTCGTTTTGTTCTGACGACAGTGTCCTTTGCTTTACAGAAGCTTTTCAGTTTCATGAGGCCCCATTTATTGATTGTTGCTCTTAGGGCCTGTGCTGATGGTGTTCTGTTCAGGAAGTTGTCTCCTGTACCAATGAGTTCTAGGGTCTTCCCCACTTTTTCTTCTAACTGATGTAATGTGTCTGGTTTTATGTTGAGGTCTTTTATCCACTTGGACTTTAATTTTATGCAGGGTGATAAGCATGGATCTATTTGCATTTTTCTACATGTAGACATTCAGTTAGACCAGCACCATTTGTTGAAGATGCTATCTTTTTTCCAATGAATGGTTTTGGCATCTTTGTCAAAAATCAAGTGTCCATAAGTGTGTAGATTTATTTCAGGGTCTTCTATTCGATTCCATTGATCTACAAGTCTGTTTCTATGCCAATACCATGCAGTTTTTAGTATTGTTGCTCTATAGTACAGCTTGAGATCAGGGATGGAGATATCTCCTGAAGATCTTTTACTGTAGAGAATTGTTTTATCAATTTTGGGTTTCTTGGTGGTGAAGAGTATGAAGGTGAGAATTTTTCTTTCAAGGTCTGTAAAGAATTGTGTCGGTAATTTTTTTATTACATTTATTATTTTTATTCAGTCATTCAGTCAGTGATTTGTTTGTTTGCTTGTTTCCTTTCTGGTTTTGTTTTTCAGGAGAGTGAGTGTGTGGGTGTGGGTTTGTACATACCACGATGTGCATAAAGAAGTCAGAGGACAAGCAGAGTGATCTAGGCCATTACCAATGGTTTGTTTCTGATTTCTTTCTCATCAATTGTATTATCAATTGTATGCACGAAAGCTGTAGATTTTCCTTCCTTTTTTCTTTTTTCTTCCATACTACTTCCTTTTATCCTTCCTTCCTTTTGTTCTTCCTTCCCTTTTTTTTCCATCTTTCTTTCCTTTGTCCTTTCATTTGTGGTATTGGGTGGGTCTAGGGCTATACACATGCTAAACCTGTACTCTGCCATTAACCTACATTGTCATCAATTGATTTTTATATCTGAATTATAGATTTTCCATTTTGATGAAATTACAAATGTAAACTTTTTGTGATGTTGTCTTTAAGGTCTGTTCAGCAAATAACAATATCTTGACTTTTCCCTTTCCTATTTGTACTTTTTTTTTCTATCTAATTCACCATTTTATTCATTGTTTGTGATGACATATGGTAACTGCATTACAGGGGGTTTAATGCTGCATTTCAGTGCATGTATGCACTGATGACCAGAGCAGACTGATTGGCATTTCTGTCACACTGGAGACACGTGGCCTTGCTTTGTGATGGTCCCTTTCAAGGTCCTCTGTTCATCGTCAGTCTGCGCCATTACTGCAGGCTGCTCATGTCACGAGGCCAGCTGAGCTTGGTAGTAGGCCCACGTCAAACAGTTGACCAGAGCTGCTGTTGAGTGGGCCTGCAGACATGTGATCTAGGCTGCACACATCTCATAGCATTGCCCTATGGTCTTCACCATTTCCTGAGCTGCCACTGAGACCATTCACCCCAGTCTACAGCCTCCATCTAGCCACAATATAAATTTTCTTCTCCTGTCTTAGTGCTGTAGCTCAAACTTCAAGTAGTACAGTCAATGAAAGCTGAAAAAGTAGACACCCCACATTTGTTCTTGGCAAAGATATATTGTACCTATATTGGCTACTTATTCCTGATATAATGAAAGAAGTGTTTAGTTTAGCTCATAATTCATCAGAAGAGTACAGGCATGGTGGCAGGATATTGAGAGAGCTGATAATAACATGGCATCTAAGGTCAGGAAGCAGGGAACGGCAAAGCTTATGCTAAGATGGCTGTATTCCTTTCATGCAGTCCTGGACCAAGCCTATAGAATAGTACTGTCCACAGCTAGGGTGTGTCCTCCCATGCTGATCAACATCTGGATGGTTTATTTTCTTAATCAATAAAAATGTGTCTGTACCTTTTTTTCTCCTGGATAATTTTGGTTTTAAGTCAATTTCTTTTTGGATCCAAGGACAGAGACACCTGCATGCTGTTAGCTCTATTTGCTTGGAAATGCAATGCTACACCCTTTTACAATGAAGCAGCTTCTACCTTCGGTGATGCGTGATATTTCTTGAATGTAACACGTTTATGTATGTTGTTATGAAAAAAATATTTTTTTCTTTGTTTTATGTGTATGGGTGTTTTCCTGCATGTGTGTATGTGCATTGAAGCCAGAGATTTGCCATATTGCCTAGACCGAAGTTACAGAGGATTGCAAGTGACTGAGTGGGTCATGGGAATCAAATGTAGGTCCTCTGCAGGAGCGGCAAGTGTCCTAAACCTATAAGCTGTCATTCTGGTCCTCATCATGTACTTTAATTCAATCCTCTCATCTCACCTTTTGTTTGGCCAATGGAGGCAATATTCAGAATTTCTACTGAGAATTGTGTATACGTTTGTTCTTTTTTATTTTGTTGATTTTGTACTGTTGGATATTTAGTTGTTCTTCATTTGCTTAACTGATGTTCTAGCATAGTCTCTTGTGTTTTTCTTTCTCTTGAGCCAACTTCTTTAAAAACCTTCTATAGATATTGTGTAGTACTCACCTATTCTTTTAGTCTGTATTTTTAAGTTTTTTTCTTCCCTTTGTATATTTTTCTGTGTATAATAGTCTGGGTTAACAGTAATATTTCATGTCTTGAAATAGATCCTCAAAAAACCCTATTGTGTTTTTTTATCTGCTGAGAAATCTGCTGTTACTCTGTTGCGCCTGCCTTTATAGGTGACCTGGTTTTTCCTTGCAATTTTCAATATGCATTTCATGTCATGCATATTCAGTGCCTTAATTATAATAAAATGTGGAGAAATTTCTTTCTATTTATTTGTTTTTATAAATATCTCTGCACTTGGAGGAGCATATCTTTCTCTGCATTTCTGAAATTTTATACAGGGTTTTATGTTATTATTTTTATTTCAAATAAAACTTATTCTATGCTTTTGAAGAGACAAAATCAATTTATTCAGAAAACTAAAATTTTTCTTGGCAGATATTTTCAGGAGCAGAGTTTTGAATAATTATATCATTGGAAGCAACCATATTTTGTACAAGTAATTCATCACAGTTCTCTTTGTTCTTATACTTTACAGATTTAATCTTTCTACATTGTCTCACAGATTGCAAATTTCTACTAATATTTATTAAAAAATTCATCTTTGCCAGTGTCTGAAACAGATTTTTCTGCCTTGATTTTAAGTCCTGAAATTCGGTGCTTTTCTTTTTCTATTTCATTGGTAAGATTATCCACATAGTTTTATATTCAACTTACAGGTCTTTTTGTTGTTGTTGTTGTTATTTCCAGTTTTCTGTCAATGTTTCTCTCTTTTTTTTTAATTAACTTGCACTATCATCCTGTATTAATTTCCTTATTTTGCTTAGCTTGTTTGTTTCATCTTGGATCTCAATAAAGAAATTGATTTCCATTTGAATTCTTCATGTATATTTTTTAAAAACCTTTCAAATTATTTTTCCAGGGCTTTATCTAATTTACTCCCATTGGAGACAATTACTGTAGAGTTAGTACTTCTTGGATGAGTGCATGGTGCCTGGAATTTTAATGTGTTTTGACATTGGATTTTCCACATTTGAGGTTGATCCACTTTTTGAAAAAAAAAATATTGTTCATTTTTGGAAAGGATTTGCACTAGATTGTAGTAAGATTGAGGTATTACTTTCTTCTACTGGATTTGTATAGGGGGTACCTTGATCTTCGCTATTCCCCTAAGAGTAGAATACTGTCTACAAATAGACTCAGTAGGAAAGGTTAGGCAGACTAGAACAATACAGAAGTAAATATAAACCAACTCTTAAGAACAAACCATTTTGAAATAAGAAGCACCAACAGCACTGGAGACTCTATGAGACAACATGAGAAAGCCCAATCTATGAATCATGGAAATGTGAAAGGGAATTTCATGCTATATGATGTTCCCCTGAGAATGTGAGACTTCCTAAAGAAAGTCAGTCCCTCCAAGAAGGACCATGAATGTTCCGTTTTGTAAAGTTCCCTGTTTTGCTTTTCCATTTAAGATAGAGGTATTTGGGCATCTCCCAGGTTTGGTAGCTGTAATTCTGCTTTCCTCAATTAATTCTCTAGAGACTCTACAGGGTTATACCTTATACCATTTTCAACTTCAAATGCCAAGTGAAAATTGTTTAGTTAGTTTTCCCCAGAAAATGTTTACTATAGTTTTTGTTAATGTTCACATGATTTTGTCAAAATATGTACTTGGCCATTAAAATTGAGTTATACTATAACCTTGCATAACATTTGAATTAATCTTCAAAATCCCTTCAGATTGTTTTAATTCAACTGAATGAAAAAATGCCCCTTATCACTTTGCAGCTATATCTCTTACCATAATAAAAGATGAAATTGATCATCTTACCCCGGGTCCACTTTCTTGTTTATCTTCTTTAGGTGTACAGATTTTAGTATGTTTATCCTATCTTATAAGTCTAGTACCGAGTTATAAGTGAGTATATACCATGTGTGTCTTTCTGCTTCTGGGATACCTTACACGGGATGATCTTTTCTAGATCTCACCATTTGCCTGCAAATTCCATGATTTCCTTGTTTTTCATTGTTGAGTAATAGTCCATTGTGTAAAAGTACCACCATTTCTGTATCCAGTCCTCCACTGATGGACAGCTAGGTTTTTTCCATGTTCTGGCTATTACGAATAAAGCTGCTATAAACATGGATGAGCAAATGTCCTTGCTGTGTACTTGAGCATATTTTGGATATATGTTTGTGAGTAGTATAACTGGATCTTGAAGAAGCACTATTCCTAATTGTCTGAGAAAGCGCCAGATTGATGTCCAAAGTGGTTGTTCAAGTTTGCATTCCCACCAGCAATGGAGGAGGGTTCTCTTTTCTCCACATTCTCTCCAACATGTGTGGTCACTTGGGTTTTTGATCTTAGCCATTTTGATGGGTGTAAGGTGAAATCTCAGGGTCGTTTTGATTTGCATCGCCCTGATGGCTAACGATGTTAAGCATTACTTTAAGTGTTTTTCTGCCATTCTATATTCTTCTACAGAGAATTCTCTGTTTAGCTTTGTACCCCATTTTTTAATTGGATTGCTTGATTTATTGCTTTTCAACATCATTAGTTCTTTATATATTCTGGATATCAGGGCTCTGTCAGATATAGGGTTGGTGAAGGTCCTTTCCCAGTCTGTAGGGTAAGATGATCACTCCTCACTTAGATAGACAAATGGGATGGGCATTGGAAGTAGGAGAAAACAAGTAACAGGACAGGAGCCTCATGCAGAGGGCCTCTGAAAGACTCTACCTAGCAGTGTATCAAAGCAGATGTTGCTGAGACTCATAACCAAACTTTCGGCAGAGTGCAGGGAATCATATGAAAGATGAGAGAGTTAGTTTGACCTGGAGAGGATAGGAGCTCCTCAAGGCCCAAATATATTAGGGCACAAGGGTCTTTTATGAGACTGTTTCTCCAACCAAGGACCTTGTATAGATATAACTTAGAAACCCTGCTCAGATATAGTCCATGGTAGCTCAGTAACCAAGTGAGTTTCCTAGTAAGGGGAACAGGGACTATTTCTGACATGAACTCAATGGCTAGCTCTTTGACCTCCAGAACCCCCCCTATCCCGAGGGAGCAGCAGCCTTGGTAGGCCACAGAGGAGGACATTGCAGCCAGTCCTGAAGATACCTGATAAGCTAGGGTGCAATGGAAGGAGAGGAGGCCCTCCCTTATCATGTGGACTTGGAAAGGGGCAGGAAGAAGATGAGGGAGAGAGTGTGGGATTGGGAGGGAATGAAGGAGAGGGTTACTGCTGGGATACAAAGTAAATAACCTGTGATTAGTATAAAAAATAAAAATTCTAAAAAAAAATAAATAAAATATTTTTTTGTTTTTTATCTTCAAAGTTTTTTTTTAATTTTTCATCAATTACACTTTATTCATTCTGCATCCCCCCATAAGCCCCTCCCTCCTCCCCTCCCAATCCCACCCTCCCTCCTCCCTCTGCTTGCATGCCACTCCCCAAGTCCACTGATAGGGGAGGTTCTCCTCTCCTTTCTGATCTTAGTCTATCAGTTCACATCAAAAGTGGCTGCATTGTCCTCTACTATGGCCTGTTAAGGCTGCTCCCCCCCAGGGGGAGGTGATCAAAGAGCAGGCCAATCAGATTATGTCAGAGGCAGTCCCTCTTCACATTACTATGTAACCCAATTGGACTCTGAACTACCCTGGGCTACATCTGTGCAGGGGTTCTGGGTTATCTCCATGAATAGTCCTTGGTTGGGGTATGAGTCTCTGGGAAGTTCCCTGTGTTCAAATTTTCTTGTTCTGTTGCTCTCCTTGTGGAGACCCTGTCCTCTCCAGCTCTTACTATTTCCCAGTTCTTACCTAAAATTCCATTCACTCTGCCCAACAGTTGCCCATTTTACAAATGCGAAAAAGATGAAATTGAAATGATTGATGGAAAAAAATGTATTATGCCAGGTCTCTATTAAACCCTTCTAAATTAAAACAGGTAATGTCTTTTTCCTTTCAGTGTTGGACTCTAGCTGATCCTGTCTGGGCCTTTACTTGCACGCTGTGCTGTGAGTTGTTCAGACCTGGGGAGTCTTGTATTGCACTTGCTGTTCAACATGTTCATGGTTTAGGGCGTAACTGTAAAGAATTCATCTTTCACTCACCCGTTACACCATCTGCTGCCCAGATAGATGTGTACTTCAATCAACTTTGTGGTCTTTTAAGTAAATTTTCAGAATACTTTAATAGCCTTTGATTTTTAATATTTGATTTGCTGTTTTGAGATTCATTTAATAGTACAAAATCATAAATTCAAATTACATGATGCAATTATTACACAATAATTACATTTTAGATGACTTTTAAAAGCTGGAATTTAATGAATATATATAAAAGAGAAAACCTAGTTAATATACAATAAAATTATATGGGAATTACTTAAACTTGGATTATAAATGTAAATTATATTCTTATTACCATATTAAACTTTCAGTATTACTGTTCTCAAGATATTTAGGCCTAGCTATAAAGCATAGTTATAGCTAGAGTTAATATTTTTAATGAAAACAAAATCTTTTTATTATATTTTCTGGTGGTTATAAAAGGAATCTCATTATCCTCTTAACAATTACATTAAGTAGAAATTAAGAAATAGATACTGTGAGCAATGCATAAAGACTGTATCATGAACACATAATTATCATTTATAAATATGTACGTACAAGTAATTCACACAACATGCACACACATATCTGTTAGTATATTAATACCAACCTTTAATAAGCTCTTTGAAACTTAGAAGTTGTGTAATGAGGATCTATTTTAAAGAGAAAAAACAATATCAAACAATATCAAAAGAGACTTCATTTTCTTTTTTTTTTTGAGACAGGGTTTAATGTATTTCAGACTGGCTTCAAACTAGCTACAGAACAAAGAATGACCTTTAAATCCTGAACTCCTAACTCTTGATCCTCCTGTCTCTCTACCTCCTGTGTGCTGGGAATACAGGTATATAACACCACACCCAATTGAAATGATGATAGTGATTAAACTCAGGGCTCCATTCTAGTTCCTACTCTACTGACTGAATCAAGACATCAACCCAGCTGTTTTTAATTAACACACCAAAGAACATAAGATTATTTAAATCTGAACAATTTCAACTTGTTATATCTATTTCTGTAACAAGTGTAGTCAAAAGGTATTTACTTGTGTAATTCAGTTTATATTATAATTTCAAATTATAGTTTCAAGCAATTGAGCACATAGAAAATCAAATATGATTTTGATATCGAGCTACAGATTTCAGCATGTCTAGAAAATGCAAATCAATCTACAGTAATAGATTAAAACTGTGTGACTATCATTTTAAGGTTGATAACATGCCAGGCATGATTTGTGGCACTCAGATAATGCACTGGCCTTTGTGTTTGTTGATAAGAAATGCTGCTCTCATTATTTTCTTTCTCACCTTAGTTCCCTTTGATCTACTGTTCTTTCCCTCCTTTCTCTCTGCTATCAAGATTTCCCAGTTTTGAGTTCTATAGTCTCTTCTCTCTACAGTTTATTCTTTAATGATTGTGAATCTGGTTCTATCTGTATAGGCCAACTGAAGGGTTTTTTTTCCCATTTTTTCTCCTTTTTATTAATTATTATTATTTATTACAATTTATTCACTTTATATCCCTGCTGTGGCCCCCTCCCTCATCTCCTCTCAATCTCACCCTTCCTCCCTCTTCTCCCCCTATGTCTCTCCCCTAGTACACTAATAGGAGACGAACTCCTTCCCTATCTGACCCTAACCTATCAGGTCTCATCAGAACTGGCTGCATTGTCTTCCTCTGTGGCCTGACAAGGCTGCAACCCACAGGGGGAGGTGATCAGAGAGCCTGACACTGAGTTCATGCCAGAGACAGCCCCTGCTCCATTACTAGGGAACTCACAACTATGCAACAAGGACATTTGCTCAACCATGTTCATAGCAGCTATATTTGTAACAGCCAGAAGCTGGAAACAACCCAGATGTCCCTCAGTGGAGGAGTGGATACAGAAATTGTAATACATTTATACAATGGAATACTACCCAGCTATTAAAAACAAGGGAATCATGAAATTTATGGTCAAATGGTGGGAAGTAGAAAAGATCATCCTGAGTGAGGTAACCCAAAGGCAGAAAGACACACATGTTATACACTCACTCATAAGTGGATATTTGCCACATAAGATAGGATAAATATACTAAAATCTATAGTCCTAAAAGGACTAAACAACAAGGAAGACGCCAGGAAAGATGCTTAATCCTCACTCAGAAGGACAAATGCGATAGACCTCGGGAGCAGGAGAAGACAGTTGATTCTTACATGGAGGTCACAGACTCTTTACTTGAGGAACAGATATTTTTGTAAAAAGCTGGATAAAAAGAAAACCACAACAAGAGAATAATTACTCATTTATTTTCCATCTCTGGATGTGTTTTGGAGACCTTCAGTCACAATCACAACCTTTGTGGCATTCCCAGGTGCAGACGTGCATCACACCAGTCATTGATCTTACCTGGTTCAGATGCACCATAGTCCAAGGTATAATTATAAATAAAATCACATTCATGTCAAGATATCTGAGAGCATATGGTCTCGGATTTTCTATGTCCCTAATACTGTTTTCTCCTGGACTTGCACATTGGCTGTGAGATTGATTGGCTTCTGCGTAACTACTATCTCAGTGATTTTTTTTCCCTTCTCTTATGTAATGTTACAGTTCGTCAGAATTTTCCTGAGGCATATAGAAGGAACGTAATTATAATAATGAAAAGAAGAGTTGGAGAGCTTAATCCTGAATTGCAGTTTTATGTGATAAACACCCCTGTGATCAGAGAAATAGAATTCTGTACATTCAGATGTAATGGGAATCAATTAGGAATTTTAATTCGTTGTAATTCTTTTCTACTCTCCTACTCCTGGCTTTGTCTCACTGATTCCAGTCTGTTCATCGTACATTTTCTTCTAAAAATGTTCTTCTAGCATAGGAACATTCCATACCATTTTGTTTTCTCATACCTTAATTGTTCACCTTTATCAGTTACAGAAGGAAATCTGTGATCTTTGTCCCACAAAATTTCCACACTATTTTGCTACCATAGGGCACCATAATTACACTTATGCTAATCATATTTCTTATATTCGAGGGCACTGAAAACTACACTGATTAAAACATCATCATAATTGATATTTTTACCTATATTTTATTCTGTATCTGTAATGTACGACTCTCTGTCCTTCTTTAAAATGTCATTGATAGCTAGACATTAAATGTCAATAACAAGGTATAGCTTTCCTTGACTGCCTTGGCCTGAGGAATTCTTCCTAGTGTTATCCACTGGCTAAACATTAATCATTATCTACTTAACACTTAATCATTTGTACAGGGACAAGGACAATAACCACTTACTTTCTACTTAATGTCTGAGCAAGTCTGTAGGCTCAGAATTCTAACCTAAACCAATCATTTTCTGTCTTTAGACATATTAGTTTACCATTTCAAATATTCTCATGGGGAGTTAGTTAGTTAAAATATAAATAAATGAATCAATATACATCAGCAAATATTTTAACATGGAAAATTGTGTATTAAGTGATGAAAGTTTTATAAATTTGCAAAGTCTTGTAGGTAGGGAAAACAGATCACATACTGCTGATAGATTTTTAATTCAATGATGTGCTCTTTAATGAATCATGTCACCTCTCATAAAAATGTCTACCTGTTGCTTTTGTAATTAAAATTAAATTAAATTTCCTAGTAGGGTTCAGCCTTAAAAGCACCTTATGTTAAAACAATTTCACAATTTCTATAGAAACAAATAGAATAAAATTTTCTGGTCATGGACAGTTGGAGTATTTGTGCTTCATTCCCCCTTGTTCCATTAGGAAGAATTGTATTATAGCCCTGAGTAACATATCTCCTGCTATTTCAAGATGTCTTTATTCTAAAAATGTTCTTAGAGCATACCAATATTTGATGTTTTGTGTTCTCAGAACCTAATTGTTCAGCTTCTCACTACAGAATGAAATGTGTGATCTTCATGTCATTGTTTCAAATTTTCACAAAATGTACCCACCATGGATCACCATAATTATACTTATGTTAATCAGAATACTTAATATTCTGATTATACAAAAAAGTATAATACCAAAAAGCTATACTGATTAAAACATACACTTGTAATTTGGTCTCTTTCTTATAATATGCCTCTATTTCAAGACTAAACAAATATACTATGTAAAAGGAAAACAAAAATACATTAAATATATTTTTTTCTTAGAAGTATTTCATACTTTTGCAATGTACTTAGCACTGAAAAACTGGTTTAGAGCCTACCACAGAATGCCTCTGGAAAGACTCTACTGATCAAGGTATCAAAACAGAGGTTGCAACTCACAACCAAACTTTGGGCAGAGTGCAGGGAATTTTATGAAAGAAGGGGGAGACAAAAAGACCTGGAGGCTGCTTGACAATGCAGCCACTCCTGATGAGATCTGATAGACTAGGATCAGAAGGAAGGAGAGGAGGACCTCCCCTATCAGTGGACTTGGGGAGGGGCATGTGTGAAGAAGGGGGGGTGGGATCAGGAGGGGAGGAGGGAAGGGCTTATGGGGGGATACAAAGTGAATAAAGTGTAATTAATAATAAAAAAAGACCTGGAGGGAATAGGAACTTCAAAAGGAGACCAACAGAGCCATAAAAACTGAGCCCTGGGTCCCTGAAGAGGATGATACCCCAACCAAGAACAATGCATGGAGAGGACCCTGGCTCAGATGTACCCATACTTAGTCTCCAAGTGGGTTCCCTGGTAAGGGGAGGAGGGGCTTTCTCTGGCATGAATTCAGTGGCAGGTTCTCCGATCATCTCCCGTTGGTTTTGCAGCCTTGCCAGGCCACCTAGGAAGACAATACAAACAGTCCTAATGAGACCTGATAGGCTAGGGTCAAATAGAAGGGGAAGAGGACCTCCTCTAACAGTGGACTAGGGAAAGGGCATAGGTGAAGAAGAGAGAGGGAGGGATGGTGGGATTGGGAGGAGAGGAGTGATGGGGCCACAGTTGGGATACAAATTGAATAAATTGTAACAAATGATAACAATAACAAAGGTTTTCAAACCTACAATTACTGTATCTCTCAACTTCACTTTCTCACATGTGGACTCACTATTTTTCCTAGACAAATTTCTATCCCTGTATGTTGCCTTACTATTACTCTGTTTTTATATTTACATCTATGTATTTATGTTTATTTCATCCACCTTTACATACATATTTATACCTCGAATTCTTCCTTTGTCTTTGATCTTCCTTTCCTTTAAATATTACAGATCAATTATAGACTAATTATTAGTTTTGGGAATTAGTAGGACTATTACATCATTTAATTATTGTCATTTTGTCATCTTTTCTCTCCATCGTCCAAGCAGTGTGGTTGCTGCTTCTCCTCTCCTTAGAATATGAACTTACAGAAATTTGTCAACCACAGTCTCAAAGTCTCTGGTCTTCAGAGTGTTTTTATTTCTGATAAAAACCGAGAGCTCACTTCTGGAACTGAGTTCCCACTAAGGCCAGTGCTCTCCTTCCCATGTCCTTTCTCTTAATAGTGCTCTGACCTTTACTGTGTCAATGCTCTCCAACAGCATAAACTATGTTCTCAGTGTTTACAATTTTACAATAAAACAGGTCTCAGTTACAACCAGTGCGACCTAACTCTGGGTAACTTCATTAACATGCACATCACACATATTCTAATAACATGTATAGCATACAAACACATGTGTCGTTAAACAACCGTGCAAATGTGAACATATACATTTGTATGAAAGGATGACTTCTGGATCAGAAGGAAAATCAGGAGAAAAACTGAGTTTCAGCATTGCATTCAGAACAGTCAAGAACAACTAGCTGGTGCTACTGCAGGACACGTGAGAGTCCTTTCCTGGGGTCTTGCTTCAGGTATCACTATTCACAGATGATACGATAGTATACACAAGTGACCTCAAATACTCAACCAGAGAACTCCTTCAGCTGATGAACACCTTCAGCAAAGTGGCTGGATACAAAATTAACTCAAAAAAATCAGAAGCCCTCCTGTATACCAAAGACAAAAGGGCCAAGAAAGAAATCAGGGAAACAACACCCTTCACAATAGCCACTAATAACATAAAGTACCTTGGGGTGACTTTAACCAAGCAAGTGAAAGGCCTGTTTGAAAGAACTTCAAGTCTCTTAAGAAAGAAATTGAAGAAGATATCAGAAGATGGAAAGAACACCCATGCTCATGGATTGGTAGGATTAATATAGTGAAAATGGCCATTCTGCCAAAAGCAATCTATAGATTCAATGCAATTCCCATCAAATTACCAACACAATTCTTTACAGACCTTGAAAGAAAAATTCTTCACTTCATATGGAGAAACAAAAAAACCAGAATTTCCAAAATTATCCTGTACAACAACAGATCTTCAGGAGGTATCCCATCCCTGATCTCAAGCTATACTACAGAGCAGCAGTAATAAAAACTGCATGATATTGGCATAGAAACAGAATAATGGATCAGTGGAAACAAATAGAAGACCCAGAAATAAACCCAAACACTTAAGGGTACTTTGTTTTTGACAAAGATGACAAAATCATTCAATGGAAAAAAGACAGCATCAACAACAAGTGGTGCTGGTCCAACTTGATGTCTACTTGCAGAAAAATGCAAATAGATCCATATTTATCACCCTGCACAAAACTAAACTCCATGTGTATCAAAGACCTCGACCTAAAACCAGATACACTAAATCGCTTAGAGGAGAGTCTAGAATTAATTGACAGAGAAGACAACTTCCTGAACAGAACATCAGAAGCACAGGCTCTAAGATCATCTATCAATAAATGGACCTCATGAAACTGAAAAGCTTCTGTAAAGCAAAGGACACTGTCATCAGAACAAAACAACAGCCTACAGACTGGGAAAGGATCTTCACCAACCCTATATCTGACAGAGAAGAAACCCCTGTTTTCATTCCTCAGTGTGGCATCACTGATTTTGGTATCTCCACTGGGATTCTTGAATGTGCAGTCACCACTGGAGCTAACTCGTAGAAATAAAACTCTAGCTATTTTATGAGAATAAATGAAAGTAGATTGAGTAGGCTGAAACAACAGCCAAATGTTATGTCTTCCTTTCTTTATCCACCCAAAAAACTGTCCTTGAACTGGAATGTGGTTAACCTATAGAAGAAAAGGACCCAAAGTTGAGCAGATGCAGAAGGCTTTTGTGTCTGAGAGGAATTCAGAAAGGATAGGTCCTTGTTATGAGAAGATAAACAGAGAAGGAGTTTGGGTGTAAAGAGATATATTAGTGAGGTAACAGGGTAGAAGAGCCTATGGGTCTCAGCATCCAATGCCTGCCGCCATCTTTGATCAGTAATGCTTCACAATCATGACAAAAAACAGGCCACATAGAGATGACCTGACAGAGGAACACAATTACTATGTGCTATATTAGAGAACACAGAGTTTGTATTTTAGACAGTTTTAGTTGAGCACCACTCCTTCTCAAACATTGCTCCAAGATTTCCTAATGAAAGGCACGTTAATAGACAATTTGGAAAGAAGCAAAGAAATAAGTATTGTTTCTACATAAAGGAATCTTCTGCAGGATAACATGTTCAGATGACTCACATGTACACCTAGCTCAACCCTGTGAGAGTTCTCCCTTCTCTTCATAGGAATGGGAAAATCACACATGAAACGAAAGACTGGTCAAGAGTTGTAGGTGAGAAATTAGTAAGTTGTAGAGAACATCATTTCATTATTACTTATTTGCATAGGAATATTTTATATCAAAGTTCAGATTTACAAAATCAACACTCATTTTTCCAGCATTTGGTGCAAGTAATCTTAGAAGAAAAGGACAGAACAAATGATACCCTGTAAACACACACACATATACATACAAAAACACACACATATACATGCATACATAAACACAAACAAAAACACAGAGTGCGCACACACACACACAAAGGGGAAGTAAGACATCCTGCTGAGACATAAACTGTGGTAACAATATTTGGAAGAAAATTATTGGGGCTGTTTTCAAGATATTCTTGAAATAACCTTTATTCAACATGTATTAAACATGTAAGAGAAACATAGACTTTCTAAGTTATTGCGTCTGTATTTAAAATCTGAACATATTTATTTCTATCCTGCTTTGATGACTCTTTGGCATTCTGAAGTTACTCATATTCGAATTTTCATTATAAACTCTTATTTTAAAATGCTAAGTCTAAAACAGCTCACATTTTGTTCAGTATGCTATCACCTTCCTTAACCAGAGTTCATACAGGAATATTTTTAACATTTAAAAGTAGCTGTGTTTCATGATTTTCAAGTATCACATTAGTTTTCATATGGTTTCAAGCTCTTAAGGCAGAATGAAATAAAGAATATTCATGAATGAATTTTTCATAAGTTTAAGATATGAATTTCACATTAGGAATAAAATTTGGAAAAAACATTAAATCTTAAAAAATGCAGAATTGTAATAAGTTATTTTGGAAAAAGGGAATTTATAAAAATCAATTTCTCAACATAGTTGATAATTCGCTATTTTATGATATCACATATATTTACATTTTCATTATTTGAAGAAGTATAACGTTAGGTAACATTTAGCTAATAATTTTTTTCAGGATTATTCTGTCCTTAAATTGTTTGTAGAATTTCCATTATTGTATGCCATCCTATGTTCTACGTGTTTTTATCTGAAAAAAACAATTGGGGGTTTATTTGCTTATTTTCACTTTTCCAGAAATTAGTGTCCAAACATTGTGTCCAGTGTATAATAATTACTGCTACATGGAAGTTTCTACTGTGTAGACTTTAATAAACATTACAAAACTGGAACAAAAGGTAATAAAAAAATTTAAAAATAAAATGATTTCCACTATTAATTGTGAGAAAATAATAGCTATACCAAAATTTGCATAGGGGAAGAGCATTACACACACCTAGCTTTGTGAATTTGCTTGGCTTCTGCATATGGTGTTCCAGAAGGAGCACTTTAAAAAAGTCAGTCATTAGGTTTCCTTTTCATTTTTATTTTGTGGGGTACAATAAATATTACACACATAAGTTCTGCCAGGTTAGAACAGAGTAATACCCAATCCCTTCATGACTGTTTTTTATAATCATCATCAAGAGAGCTGTTCCTGAGGACTACGAAGGCCTATTGATAGGTATAATTGCAAAATGATCCTTTTGCCACAGAGAAATGACCATACGCCATGCTATATCCGTTAATGAGTACTTCGTACAACTGTAATTGATTAGTATTTTAACGGAGCCATGATGGTAGCTCATCAGTGCGTTCCTAAGCCCATCTACTGAAATGCATATAATTTAAGTTTGTTCCCATAACAACTATGAGTGAAAAGAAGAACTGCAGTATGGTACCTGTCACTTGTCAAAGAATGTGTAATTTCAAATAAGTACTTGTGGTATAAGCAGGTGGGAAAAAAAAATGTGTCATAGCTACAAAGAGTCCTAGGGATCTGCAGCCTCAGATGACAAGGGAAAGACAATCCAAGGCTTCACTGGGCAGACAAGCCAGGGAGAACGGAGTGATGCCTGGGAGAAGCCGTATACCAGGAAGCAACCTCACTTCATCTTCACAACAGCACGGAAAACACTTTAAAATCCAAGAAAAACACTCATAATGTTTTAAAAAGAAAAAAAAAAAACTCGGGAATTGCCACAGCTCTACTTTAGTAAATTTTTATTTTTGTGTGTTAACTTTCATATTTAACTTTGGATGAGAGAAAAACCAGATATTAACAGGATGAACCCTACCAACAATCCTGTTTTTGTTAGTGAGACCACCGTAATACTGTTTAATTCTCCTTAACACTCAATGAAATAATGAAACTCTTGAGCGTTTCTACCTACACGGCATAACATTGAACACCATTTCAATTTAATAACCGTTTATATAAAATCATCTTACTTGTGATTTCCTTTAAAAACATTCTAGATTCTGATATCATACACGGTTGACATTAGGGAATTTACACCATCACTCCTCAATTCTCTGTTGCCTATATTCTACAGTGTGCATGCAATTAAATGTTATAAAAGGTTCTTCTAATACAATTAAATCCACTATAATATTTATTGAAAATTAAACTCATTCACACACGCACACACACACAAATTACACTTAAAACCAGTATGTTCACTCTTCGTTAAATATTTGAACCATTCATCAATTTTCATTTGGAGGAAGTAGACAGTAGCAATCACCTTCAGAAGAATCCTGAGAAAGTGTCAGAAACCCTGTGTAAAAGCCTGAGCATCTTGTCTGAGGTGACAGCAGTCTGGTAGTTTATTGTTGGTGTTAGATTGACAGGAATAGATTAATGGTATACAATGTGATATTTCAACACATACACAGAACGTATATTGATCAATCAAGATAATTAACATTTTTTTCTCTTTGTGTCTGAGATGCCAATAAGGAAATTAATGCCTTTTCTCCTAGGATTGGTTCTGAATCTACCTAAACTGATGAAACCTGAGAATTGCAATGGAATCTAGACAGAAATAAGTGATAGTCTTTGTGTCCTCGGTAATTATCAACATAGGAAAGTTATGACATGATAGCATCCAAAACCAAACAACAAAAACACCTAATCTAAGATTACAAATCACACAAAATGCAAGATGAATTCGAGACCAAGCATACAGAAAAACCTGTACCATCATAGTTATGAATCGTAGGTAGTTATCTGGTCCCAGAGCTTAAAAAATAAGCAGAACTTGCTCTTCTCATGGATACTTAAGATGCAACTCAGAATATAAACAACTGGTTGGCATTTAACACTAGCCAGGAACCCATGAATGTTGGTGGGAGGAGGGTGAAAGTCAGAGAGGCCAGTGTTATAGAGCTGGTTTCTCTCCTTCCAACATCTGAGGCCCAGACTTCAGATTTCAGGATAGGTGGCAAGCATCTTCACCCACTGAACCATCTCTCCAAGCACAAGAACCCACTAATACTCTTAACAGTTTTTCAATGGTGTGTTATTTATAAAATTTATATTATTTTTTATTTTGATTTATGTTGTGGTCTGAATGGGTAATATTCCTAGTAGGCTCCAAGTCTTCAGCATTTTATTGCTAGTTGGTGATGTTGTTTGGTTATAGACAATGAGGAAATGGAGCTTCTGGCATTACAATTCATCCCATGGTCTACCATACTTCTCTAGCTCTCTCTCTCAGTTCAGAGAACCAGATGAGTACAGTATGCCCAGCTATCTTTCATTCAGTGGTTCATATTACTATTTTTTTTCCTTCACCTGTGGCTTTCATTAATGTGCATTATCTTCTCATGCAACTCAAAATTTGAGTGTATTTTTTAAGCTTTGCTTTTCAAAAACTACTAGACTAGTAGTCTTAAAATGTACCAGACATCATTCTTCTAATTACAACACAGGAAGGGTTCCTGCGCAGGCTGTCCTCCCTGAGAAGCTACTCAGCAGGAACAAGATGGATTGTATCACCAGCCTTTGTTTTCCAACTTTTCCACCTTCAAGTTAGTGGTGAATTAAATGCAGTGCAGTGAATCTAGGTAGCAGGAAGTGGGAAGTCAGAGACACACCGGCTCTCCTGGAGAGCTTTCCAGCTTTACCAAAAAACTTCCAATTTAGTAGAGCCAGTACTTGGATACCTTTAGCTATGAAGGTTCCAAGCAACATTTTTAAAAGCGATAATAAAAGCAATATGCGGTTGTATCCCAACATCCAGCAGCAAATAATCAAAACGGAGAGAAGAAAATTAGCAAGTTGTCATTTCCCATACGATAGTTTTTTTAAAGTTACTAAATTTCAAGCTACTAGGTGATGATGAAATTTGCTTAAATTAGCATACATCCATTGTTTTTTAAAATATGTAATAATTAGGAATTATTTAAATTTGCAAGTCTGATAGTATGAGATTTTTCTTTTTTGCTGGTGGCACCATGAAAGTAAGCGAGAATACAAATATATCTAATGAATATTAATTTTTTCCTAGGGAATGTTTTAGTGTAATAAATAATATTATGCATGCATTGCTTTTTCACATCTGTGGAGAGGAAAATGGAAATTGTCTTTTCCTTTTCCGACATGGTTTTTATTAAACCTCTCCCATTACATCCTGCTGTGTGTTAGAAAACCTAAACATTTTGATATTTAAC
This sequence comes from Meriones unguiculatus, assembly GCF_030254825.1. Taxonomy (NCBI): domain Eukaryota; kingdom Metazoa; phylum Chordata; class Mammalia; order Rodentia; family Muridae; genus Meriones; species Meriones unguiculatus. The sequence goes on from NC_083363.1 coordinate 52,843,710, forward strand.
AAAAAGCCACCAGATACTCATTCTTCCAAGTGGTCGGGGTCGTTCTACATGGCTTCTGCTTAGTTGCTACTGTCAGACACAGAAATCATTGTGTTTCAAGGCTTCCTCTTCTCTTGTTGGGGTGCCCCACATATACTATTTTCTGTCTATGAAAAATTGTGTTCTTAGTTTTTGTTTTTTTTTTTTTTTTTTTGAAGCTAACAAGATATGTAACTGTCTTTCAAAATAAGGCAAGCTGCCATGGGAAAGGTGACCTTCCCAGCCTTCTAGCTGAATAAGGAATGTGGCTTTTTGCATAAAAAAGAGCTGGTGCCAGAGCTGGTGCCAGAGCTGGTGCAGGAAGTATAAGCCAGACTTCTGGGTTGACAGAGCTGAGGAGATAGAGGAGATAAGTAAGGCAGAAAGTAGAGGGAAGGTAGCAAACAGGTAGGCAGTGTGAACCACGTGGAGAGACAGAGTGCCTGAGACATCAGGTTAAGTTTGAAGCTAGCTGAGAGGCTGCCCTATGCAAAAGACCAACAGCATTAAACTATGTAGACATCTCTGTGTCTTTATTAATAAACCCCAAGCAGGATCTGAGAAAGCCCAGCAACATTCTCTAATGTATTTTAAAGAGACATATGCTCTCAAAATCTCCAACCAGGAGAGGATAGAAGTTGATGGTGAGACTCACAGCCAAACTTTGGACAAAGCACAAGGAGTCTTATAGACGAAGGGGGATATAAAAGGACCTGGAGGGGACAGGACCCACACAAGGAGATTAATAAACCCAGAAGAAAAAAGCAGGGCCCATGGGGACTGCAGAGACTGATGCATCAATGAAAGACCATGCATAGAGAGGACCTAGGCCCCCTGCTCAGATGTAGCCCGTGGGCAGCTCAACTAAGTGGGTTCCCCTTATACAGTCTCTGACATGAAGGCAGTTGCCTGCTCCTCCATCACTTCTTCCTGGTGGGGTGACCTAGCCAGCCCACAGAGAAAGAGGATCCAGGCAGTCATGACAGGACCTAACAGGCTAGGGTAAGATAGTAAGAAGGAGTTTTTCCTCAGTGAACTAGGGAAAAAGGATAGGGGAGGAAGAGGGAGAGAGTGCGAATGGGAGAAGATGAGGGACGGTCTACAACTGGGATACAAAGTGAATGAATTGATGATGATGATGATGATAGTAATAGAGTGATAAAATATGTGTTCTCAAAAGAAAATGTTAACTTTAAACTATGTATACTAACAAGTGCATAGATTTCAACATGCATAATAAAGACTTGTATAATTTGCTCAGATAAAAGTTAAAATATAATTTTACTGAAGCAATTCATTAGCGTACATTACTTTAATTATTATAGTGGTTCTGTGAGTTAATGATTTGTCTTAAACAAGGCTACAAGTTTCAAAGATACTGTCTGGTTGCCTGGATAGTGGCCTCAGCGGTGTGGTAGGACTGTCTGTAATGCCACATCATATGTTGGATTGCTATTTGTCAGAGGTTCTCTTATTAATACGAAATGTTAAGATCAAAAGTGTTGGTAACTGTTCTTGTGTAGTTATAGATGATGAAATAAATGAAATAATTTCTGCATGTCTTTAACATTTAGTTTTTTTTTAATTTAGAAAATAATTTCATGAGGTCAGAGTGAAATTTTTACATATACTACTTAAATATGTTTGGTTTTCTTTTTTTATTTATAAAGTTCTAGAGCTAAAACATACGACTTTTCATATACTGGGCAAGTCACCCCCTCAGACTTTATGTTTAATAAATACCAAGCTTAATGACCTTTTCCTAGGCACATTAGCACAATGCTTACTTTATTTCTGAAATTAAAAATATTAAAAGGACAAGTGAGAATCATTATTAGGATAAAGAAAGAGTTTTGAGTTTGCAGTATTCTAAACAAAAGGAAAAACTGGGGATGTGAATGAGTGCCTTGTAAGCCACTTCCAAAAAGACTTGTTCAGGGTGAGTCTGTGGCTGGGTGCAGATAGGGTTGTTCCATTACCATTCCTCTGTTTGGAGAGGGCTGAAATACATCAACACAGTTGCCCTAAATTTTTTTATAAGTGTGTATTCATCTCTCTCAAAAGTATCCCCAATCATACTAGAGATGATTAATAACAAAAGTAATACCAGACTTAATAAAATTGAAACTGAAAATGCACTTTATGAAAAGGAAGATCATCTATTCCAACTATGAGGATCACATACATCTAAAGTGCAGCTATGAATTTTCCATCCCTCAGAAAACAGGAGAGAAAGGGTTGAAACATCCATACACAAAAGAATGATTATTAGAAAAGATCTAATGGATGCTCAGCCAACACTTGAACAGAACAAAGCAAACATGATCCAGCAAGGCAATTTCTTCTTGAAAAAAAAAAGTGGGAAAAAGAAAGTGATTCACCAAACAGTATGAGCAAGCATACATGGCAAAGGTGGCCTCACTGTTTTATTTCTAACGCAAGGGGGACTTGTCTGCTTCTTACTATCTGAAGCTCAGTCCCACAATCTTCTATAACTGACCAGTTTGAAACAGAGAATAAAGGCACCCAAGGGGAACAGATAAAATGAAGAGAAAAACTAGGACACACAGTCTTTAAAGCTCTTAGTAAGAAAGGTTGTATTTTTAACAATATTTAAATGTATCCCAAACCCAATAGTATGTCGCATCAGATTAAATTCACAAGATTTAAGTATATGCTGTTTTGAGGTATACATGCTAGAATCTGGAAATACAAGAGATTTTCAGAGGACAGTAATCTCATGATTACAGTAGAACCAATGAAATACAAGAATGTTGAAGCACAGAAAATAACCTGTTACAAAGTCATTTCTCGGATTGTCCCTCAAGAGAGAACTTACTGAGTTAAAACGCTTTTTGTACAAGTTCGTGAACGTAAGTCCAGATCCATGATAAAAAGCCAGGCATGGCAGCAGACCACATCTGTAACTGCAAAGGTAAGAGGATCCCTGACTTTCACCAGCCAGCTGGACTAGCCAAAAGATATTCCGGTTCATGAGAGACCATTTCTAAAACCTGTCTTGGACAGTGACAGAGTAGGGTACCCGGATTGAGCTTTGCTCTCCACAGTTTCATACAGGGACAAGCATACCTGTAAACAGATGAACACACTTACTATATGCACAGCTACACAGACTGAAACACACACAAAGAAAAACATAGAAAAATAGATTCTGGTGTTTCCGGTTGCATCCTTCACCCACTTTAAATCCATCATGAATTATTGGCTCAGAGAGGAAAACTGGAACTCTAGCTCAGCACACCAAATCTTTGCCACCTGCTCTCAAAGTGTCTTTTCAGCCCCTACACTTGGCAGTTTTCCTTACAACTATGTGGAACTTTTAGGAAACCACATAAGTGCTCTCTCATTGTTTATCTCTTATACTTATACTTTGGCAACCGTCAAATATCTTTTCCCAAAGCCTTTTCCCCTTCTTTGACATGAAAATATGTGTTCACAACTAAACACCATCCCAAATGTCACCTTTCTTGTAGGCCTCATCTTTAGTATCCCAGGAAGTTGCCTCTGCCAGGCCAGCTCTTGGCAATACCTGTGTTCTCTAGCTCTATTTGAGCGAGGTTTTGAGAGCATTATTGAACACCTAGCATCTACAAAAAGCTCTCACTTCCCTGGAAGTAGATCAATATGCCTTTGATAAATAAAAGAACAAAAGGTGAATGGCATTTTTTGAAGAAAGGTCTTTTTGCCTCATTTTAAATTATAGCAAAAAAGTAAGAGCTGTTATCTAAATCCATTACATTAGAGTCATTCACCATCAGAATGTAAGTGTTGAAGAAATTTCCAAACCTGAAAGTTTTATACAAATACCACCGAAATTTGACAGAATAACCATAAACAAGGATGGAGCTCACTCTGAATCCTGAAACAATGAATGAACCCTCTTAGTTATCTAGCCATCCATGTAAATGGAAGATGACATGTCTCTAAAAAGAGATGTTGCCATAGGACTCAAGTTCCTTTTAGTGTTTTTAAATGTTTCAAAGCATACCCTGTACCCAGCAGCAGATGACCAACACAAAAGAAACTCAAGGGCATTTGGAAAGGTTCTTTGTCTCATAATGTTTTGTTTGTTTTCTTTGTTTGATTTTTTTTGATTGATTGTTTCTTTGTTTTACCTTACGGGTCCTTTGTATATTTATTATGATTCTTGGTTTTGTGTTTTTATGGGATTTCTGTGTGTGCTGATGTGTGTGTCTGAATCTATATGCCTTTCTTGAGCTTTTTCTTGCTTTTCCTTTGGCTTTTTTTCTTCTGTTGATTTCTTTGTTTTGTCCTATTCTGGTTTTATATATATATATATGTATATATATGTATATATATATTCACATAAATCTGTACATAAAGCTTTATATTATTATTTTAGATATGTGTTTAAGGCATAATAAGAGAGAAAAAATCTGTGGATTGAGTGGTGAGAACACAGGGATGATCTCGGAGGAATGGGGGAAGGTAAAACATAATCAGAATATATTGTATTAAAAATCTACATCCAATTTTAAAAGAGTTAATAAATGTAAAGGTCTTTACACTGTACCCAATACACAAATGGTTACCTTGGGGCTCAGCTAGGAATGTTGTTGCTCTGGAAGTGTAAGAATTGGCTTTGAGAAAAGGGAAGTAATGTCCATGTTGTCTCCTGAACATTCATCTCTCCATATTGTATTTCTGCATTTTCCACTTCTGTCACACCTAAGCTAGGTTCTCAATATGTTGCTCACCTCCTTCTCTTCTTTCCACGAAATTCTACTCCCAAAAAAATGGTCCTGATTAATTTACTCACCATGAGGTGGTAAGGGTTTATCTTATTTTAATGATCTCTGCTGTTAGGATATGAGTATGGAATGTCCCTACAATGGAATAAAATTTTAAATAAATATTTCAAAAGTGCATTCAGTGTACAGATTGAGGTATTAGATTCATAAGAGCTTCAAGTTGATGTTTCTAGACTGGTTTTTGGTTCCTAAATTGTTTAGATACTATAATACAAAGTCAGCATTGACAATTACTTCATTAGTGGAATTACCAGAAAAAATAATTAAACTCTTTCCAACAAGCTCTCATTAATATCCTTGGAGGCCATTGGAATGGCTAATGACCCTTTCTCAAAATCTTGATAATCTGGGCTCAGTCCCCAGGTGCTGGAGGAGAGAGCCAACCTCTGCAAAGTATCTTCTGACCTCCACTCAAGTCTGCCATCACGTAGGCAAATCTCACACAAACACAAAGAAGCACATACAGGCAGAAAGAGAGAAAGAGAGAAAGAGAGAAAGAAAGGAAGGAAGGAAGGAAGGAAGGAAGGAAGGAAGGAAGGAAGGAAGGAAGGAGAAAGAAAGAAAGAAAGAAAGAAAGAAAGAAAGAAAGAAAGAAAGAAAGAAAGAAAGAGATGAAAATATATGCTCGAACACCTCAATTATCAAAAAAACAGCTTTGCAAAAGTTTAAAACGAGTTTTTCTTAAGCAGCATTATCAGATACACCTTATGAGGAGGAAGCCTTGATTCAGACAGCTCACCACTCCCTTCCAGAATTTTGTAACAGAAGCCTGTGATGAGATGGTTTGACCTGGATTTTTTATTCTTCAAATGAAGCCAGCTGCATCAGCCATAGAGGATAGATTCCAAGGACTATCTGTCTTTGAGCTACCCAGTATTCCTGTGAGGAATATATAACTGTCATATTTTTGCATAAGTACCCGAACAAAATTGACTCATTTTGCAAAATTATCATATTGACTATTTGATTAAGTAAAGGTACCCGACAAAGGGAAATTCACGTTTTGACAGAAAACATGTCTTGTCTTGAGAGAAATAGCTGAATTCTTAAGACCTTAATAAAATACCGGCCACCCAGAGGACACAGTTGCACTCTAACCGTTACAGCAAAAGGATAGAAGGGCAGATCTTCAGCAACCAGTAGTGGCTCATTAAGAACTTCTATTCAGCTCCAGGACTCAAAAAGCTCAGATATATGCCATGAGGAATCATTCTTCAGAGGGCAAGGGGAATATTTTTGCCTGTCTTTGTTCTTGCAGTAAATTTAAATTCCTGATATTTAGAAAAATCAAAGACCTATTTTTCACATGATTTCAGTTTAATAAAATTGAAATTACTTTAGTAAAAGATTACTGATAAATCAACTGATGCTATTGTTTTCCTCTGAGTTCAGCACAGGATAAAACAGAAGTCTCCACTTACTCTGAGACTTATGGCCAACTGTTGGGCAGTGTGCATGGAATCTTATGTAAGAAGTGGGAAATAGTAAGGGCTGGAGAGGACAGGAACTCCACAAGGAGAGCAACAGAACCTGAAATTTGAACACAGGGGTCTTCCTGGAGACTCATACTCCAACCAAGTACCATGCATGGAGATAACCTAAAACCCCTGCACAGATGTAGCCCATGGTAGTTTAGTGTCCAAGTGGGTTACATAGTAATGGGAAGAGGGACTGTCTCTGATATAATCTGATTGGCCTGCTCTTTGATCACCTTCCTCTGAGGGGGGAACAGCCTTACCAGGCCACATAAGATGACAATGCAGCCACTTCTGATGAGATCTCATAGACAAAGATCAGAAGGAAGGAGAGGAGGACCCCCCTATCAGTGGACTTGGGGAGGGGCATGCATGAAGAAGGGGGTGGGAGGGTGGGCTCGGGAGTGGACGAAGGAGAGGCTTATTTGGGGATACAAAGTGAATAAAGTGTAAATAATAAAAATAAAAATAAATCCACTTACTCCTTGAAGAAAACAAAAAAGATAGCAGAAAAACAACTTAATCTGCAGTTTTCTTTAAGAATGATAGGCATAAGGAAGCCTTTTTTTTTCTTTCAATTAATGGATTATTAAGAGAATTGAAAATTACCCTTCAAAAAACACTAAGTTCTGTTACAATCTCGCATTTGTTTGAAAGTGTCTGTGCTCTCCTTCTCATATTCCCAAGCTGACTTCAGAGATACCATTAACACAGATCTCGTTCTTCTTGGAATGTATGACCTCTCGTAGGTTTCCCATGCTCCGGTCAATGACTCTCTGCCTGTATTATATAAGCTCTAGTTGGATTTACTGAGTTAAAGAAAATAAAAAGACGGTGATGTGAGGTTGAGAGGAGAATGTGTTGGGAGGAGGATTGTTGGGCCAGATGGATTGAGTTGCACTGGGGAAAAAGAGGATGGATGTGATCATATTTCACTGTATACATGTATGAAATTTGCAAAGAATAAAAATTATAGGATTTACTTGATACAAATACAGCCACCACAGCTAGCGTTGGTATCACATTGCTTTTAGCATCCAATATATGTAAACTAATATTTAAAGCAAATCTCTGAAATCGATGTTACATTATCACTACTATGTTTATAAGAAAACTGAGGCTCAAAGGTAAAGTAATTTCTCCAGTTGGCTGACCCAAGACACCCAGGACTCATTCTGACGCTTGAACATTGCACACAGGCTCATCTGTCTTATGTTTTATGCCAAGCAGGATCACCGTCATTTATGGTGATGGTGAGTCAAGCATAAACTCCTAGAAGCCTAGCCCTCAATATTCACGTTCACAAGTTTTTCATAAATGACTGATATGCTCATTCAGTTTTAATTTCTGAAAACTTGTGTAAACCGATTTTCTTAAACTGTGTATATTACCAAAGAGTTGTCCCTTGACACCAAGAAGCTTCAAACCCTGACTCTGTCATACCCAAGGGGATTATCCGTTCTCCAGTTGGTGAACACCTAGGTCATTTGCATTTCCTGGCTATTGTAAATAAAGCAGAACATGAAAGAAGTTATCTTTTTAGGACAACATAGGTAAGTTGTTTCTTTATTAAGATATAGAGTCCCTTCGGCATATTCCAAGAGCATTATAGCTGCAGACGGTGGCAGATCCATCTCCAGCTTATCAGGCAAACTGTATGCTGATTTGTAAAGTGGTTGTTTTAGTTTGCACACCCAACAGCAGTGAATAGTGACTCAGTGTTTCTCTTTCTCCGCAGACCTACATCTGCTTTTACTTTAATTTTTGAGAATATGATATAACTAAATCCATCCCCCTTCTTTTTTCTTCCTACAAGCCCTTCCGTGAACTCTTATTCTCCTTTTTCTAATTGTTTTTACGTGTGTGTGTGTGTGTGTGTATGTGTGTGTCTTTATTGAATTACTAATATATCTGTATTATTAGGATAAAGCCTACTTGGTCATTACAGGAAATCTTTTTGATGTGTTTTAAATCTTGTTTGCAAGTATTTTATTGAGAAATTTTGTGTTCATGTTTATCAGAGATATTGGTCCAGGTTTTTTCTTTTCATGTCTTCTTTTGGTTTTTGGTTTCAGGGAAATATTAGCTTTGTAAAGAAAAACTGTGAAAATTCCATCATTCTTTGATATTCCCTCTTTTGCTTTATCCTCAATAGTATTGAGACTTTAATCTGAAGTTTTTCTTGAATTCCTGAGTTTCTCATTTCAAGTTTTATTTGTTTTCTTGTCTAGATATTGTATTGCTATTTTAAATTTAATTTTCATATCCTGATTTTTTTCATTATTTCATTCAATTATTTGTGTTTTTGTAGTTCCGAGTGAGGCATTTGTTCATACTTTCTTTGAGCTCCTTGAACATATTCATAATTGTTTGATAGCATTGTTTTATATACTATCTAAGTACCTTTTAACATATTTATAATTTCTCTTTTCTATCACTGTTTTGTATAATATATAAATTACTTTTCTCAAGGAACATTGCAGTGTTGATTGCTAATTTCTGAAGGTGATATGTTTTCTTGGATATTCATGTTCTTTATGTTTTTGTGATAGGATTTGGCATCTGTAGTTATGCCATTGGTTTGTCTATCCTGGTGTGTATAATTGCTCTTGTCCTTATGGAATGGGTGTTTGGATCCTTGTTTTCTGTTACCCAACTTGTCAGTTTGTGGACCTGTTGAATGGTACTTGGTGTTCAGTCTTTGAATTAGTTTGTTTAGATATGAAAATGTGGTGTGAGAGATGGTCTCACCTCATGTAGGGGTAAATGTAATTTCTGAACTCAATAGTAGATTTTCATACTGATATTCATAGTTTGTGGCTTCCTTGCCAAGTGTTGCCCATAATATTTAGGTGGCAAAGGCTGGGGTCACAGTGAAAGTAGGCTGTGTTTGGGTCCTGGGGATCAAGAATCCACATCATATTCAGTCAGATGTAATGGAAGCCAGACAAAATGTCTTTATCTTTGGCCAGGAGTGGAAGATACTATGATTTCTAGGCATCTTCATAGACAGGTATGCTTTCAGGCTAGTTCTGGGAGTCTCATCCTGGAGTTCCTGGTAATACTCAGGGCGATTTCAATGGCTGGCATGTCTGACAAGCAAGGGAGAATGAAGAATGGGTGGTTCTGGGTGGCGCAGTTGTCTGACTGACTGGCAGTTGGCAGACAGATCAACCAACCTAGAGTTTCAAGTCTGACTTCACACGCTGTGTAGGGGCACAGCAGAGAGGTAAGCACATGGAATGTGTAGGAGAGGTAGTGGCTGTCTGGAGCTGTGGGTTGGACCCTAAATGGTGCCTGGTGGTAAAATGACTATGGTAACTGATATGTAGCGGAGACAGTTTCCTGAAGTCGCTCTAATAATCTGCTTTGCTTTATTTTCATTTCAGTACTTAACAGCTGGCAACACCACTATGTAAAACAAACAGACGTTGTCCCTTTGTTTCACTTACGTGGAATATTCTTTTGTTAAAAAGGCAATGTGTTCTAAGCTCCTCATTTTATAAAAATATTATGCACTTGGTCGTTGAGTATTAATAACTGTGGTCTTTTGTATTTCCAAGCACTGGAATTAGTTTAAAAGAACGAAAGCGACTGAGAATTTTAATCTGGGATTCAATATGGAAGAAAGAAATGTTAGGGTTTTATCTTTAATTTCGTAAAAATAAAGGGAAATAAGCTATACATAAACAACCCAAATAAAAGAAAAAATATGCCAGTGTCAATTTGTTATTTTCGTCAAACTTAATAAGCAAACCGGAGTTCTGCACAATTAACATAATCAATGTTATACAATCAATAATGAAAACAGCCAAAACACTGACTAAACCTTGCCATGGCCAATTTAGTCCCATCATCTTGACACAATCACATTGGTTTTCTTAAACAGTTTTCTTCCTGATGAATGTTCTGAGAACATAAAATAATCCATTTAAGGCTCTGCAGTAACAATTCACCTCAGTGTGCATTTGAATTAAAAATGTCTGTGCATCTTCCACTAACTCACTTTTATAAAGACTTCCCGGAACCCAATAAACTGAGATCATCCAATATAATAAAAAAAATCACAACTGCTTTTTGATATACACAGTAAGGATAGTTCAACACTCGTTGGTATTTAACAATTATAATATACTTATACAATTTATTTTTAAAGACATTAACATAATTTAAATGTATAGTTAAACCCAAAGAATAGTGTATTCAATAAACAAGAATATAATTTCGACACAAATTCTAGAGTTATCTTCAAAGCTGTAAAGGTTTATAAATGCATAATTGTTAGCATAACTAGTTCCTTATTTGTATTATGAAAATTGGTTGTATTTGGAAAGAATAACAATATGCTATTTCTAAGAACTCCTAAAAGTACTAACAGGTATTTATCCCTCCCTCATCTCTTCCCTGCCCCTCTCTAAGTCCACTGATAGGGAAGGTGCTCCTTCCCTTCCATCTGACCCTAGCTTATCAGGTCTCATCAGGAGTGCCTGCAATGTCCTCCTCTGTGGCCTAGCAAGGCTGCTCCTCCCTCAGAGGGGGAGAGAGAGGTCAAAGAGCCAGCCATTGAGTTCATGTCAGAAATAGTTCCTGTTCCCCTTACTAGTAGAAAAATTGTGGTCCTTCAAAAATCAATACAAACGTACCAACGTTAGACCCATTAAATTCATTAAGCTCATGAATATTTTAGAGCATGTGTGATCAGTATAAGTGAAAGACAGAAAAAGGGGGCTTTTCTTAGTAATGGTTTCTGTTGCTGTAATGAAACACCGTGACCAAAGCATAAAGCAGTGTAGGGAGGAAAGGGTTTATTTGGCTTACATTTCTTCCACATCACTGTTCATAATCAAAAGAGGTGAGGAAAATAAATCAAATAGAGAGGGAAGTAGGTGGACAGGGGCAGATGCAGAGGCCATGGAGGAGTGATTTTTACTGATTTACTTTTCATGGCTTTCTTTCTTATAACACCTAGGATGACCAGCCTGAGGGTGATACCACACAAAATAGCCTGGGATGTCCCACGTCAATCACTAATTAAGTAAATGCTCAACAGGCTTGCCTACAGCCAAATACTATGGAAGAATTTTCCTATTTGAGGCTCCCTCCAATCTGATGAGTGTAGCTTAAGTCAGGTTGACTTAAAACCAGCTGACACAGGACTGAATAAGAAAATGATCACAGCAAAAGGAAAAAGTGTGGAGACTTCATTAGACACAGTATCTAAGGCTTGGTTAACATCTGTTTGGGATGTGATAAGGGTCAAGCAACAGGACCAAAGCACAAAGCAATGCAGGGAGGAAAGAGTGGAGGGCGCTCAAGCTTCAGAACTGTTTCTGGGATTTGTAAGTTCTGTGCCATTTTTAAGAGCAGTTGGTTTCCCCACCAATAATATTGCTACTGTAGCACATGTGGAGACACCTTCTGTTCGGGTCACAACGTTCAAATCATTTCACTATATTTCAATAAACTGTCATTGCTTTTAATCTCCCTGCAACATCTGTCCTATAGAATTAGTAAGAACTTTTAAGTAACTATATAAGGCCTCTGGCATCTGTTTTCTTTTTTTTTAATTAAAATTTTTTATTGCTTAGGATTTTTTATTTTTTGTAATATTACTTACAATTTATTAACTTTGTATCCCCCTCCCAATCCTACCCTCCCTCCCTCATCTCTTCCCTGCCCCTCTCTAAGTCCACTGATAGGGGAGGTCCTCCTTCCCTTCCATCTGACCCTAGCTTATCAGGTCTCATCAGGAGTGGCTGCCATGTCCTCCTCTGTGGCCAAGCAAGGCTGCTCCTCCCTCAGAGGGGGAGAGAGAAGTCAAAGAGCCAGCCATTAAGTTCATGTCAGAAATAGTTCCTGTTCCCCTTACTAGAGAAAACGTACTTGGAGACTGAGCTGCCATGGACTACATCTGAGCAGGGGTTCTAGGTTATCTCCAAGCATGGTCTTTGCTTGGAGAATCAGTCTCAGAAAAGGCAACTGTGCCAATATTTTTTGGTTCTGTTGCTCTCCTTGTGGAGCTCCTGTCCTCTCCAGATCTTACTAACTCCCCTTTCTTTCATATGATTCCCTGCACTCTGCCCAAAGTTTGGTTATGAGTCTCACCATCTGCTTTATAAGTTGATACTCTGTTTTCTTAAAGTTAACTCAGATAGACTTCTATGTTCTATTGTGCCCCATACATAAGAGGAATAACTTCTAATAATGTTTGCCTTAAATAAACAATAAACAGCAATGTATAATCTTCATCATACCTATCACTTTCTGACACAATTATCATGTACAGCAATAATTCTTTAATACAGGTTTGACATATGGAGGATTTGAGGAATCAGACTATAGTTCAAGTAAAGATTATTAGAAATTTATAACTGCTTAACATAATTAAAATAATCTGCTGCCCTTTATTTGTAATACCCAGAAGCTGGGAAAAAAACCCAGATGCCCCTCAGTTGAGGAATGGACACAGAAATTGTGGTACCTCTACACAATGGAATATTACACAGCAATAAAAAGCAAGGAAATCATGAAATTTGCAGGCAAATAGTGGGAACTGGAAAAGATCATCCTAAGTGAGGTATCCCAGAGCAGAAAGACACACAGGGTATATAATCACTCATAAGTGGATACTAGACATATAGGATAAACCTACTAAAATCTGTGCACCTAAAGAAACTAATCAAGAAAGAGGACTCTGGCAACTTGCTCAATCCCCTTTCAGAAAGGCAAAGAGAATGGACATCAGAAAAGGGAGAAAACAGGGAAAAGGACAGGAGCCTACCACGGAGGGCCTCTGAAAGGCTCTACCCTGCAGGGTATCAGAGCAGATGCTGAGACTTATAACCAAACTTTGGGCTAAGTTCATGGAATCATATGAAATAAGGGGGAGATAGTAAGACCTGGAGGGGACAGGAGCTCTACAAGGAGAGCAACAAAACCAAATAATCTTGGCACAGGAGTCTTTTCTGAGACTAATACTCCAACCAAGGACCATTCATGGAGATAACCTAGCACCCCTGCACAGATGTAGCCCATGGCAGTTCAGTGTCCAAGTGGGTTCCACAGTAATGGGGACAGGGACTGTCTCTGACATGAAATGATTGGCCTGCTCTTTGGTCACCTCCCCCTGAGTGGGGAGCAGCCTTACCAGGCCACAGAGGAAGACAATGCAGCTAGTCCTGATGAGACCTGATAGATAAGGATCAGAAGGAAGGAGAGGAGGACCTCCCCTATCAGTGGACTGGGGGAAGGGCATGCGAAGAGGGAAGGGTAGTGGGTTTGGGAGGGGAGGAGGGAGGGAGCTACAGGGGGGTGACAAAATGAATAAAGTGTAATTAATTAAAAAAAGAAAAGAAAAAGTATGTTCACATCTGACACATTTTTTAAAGTCTCAATCACATATCAATGTGGAATGAAAGGGTGACTTAATATTCAAGAGTGCTTTCTATATTTCCAAAAGACACATGTCAGGTGGTTGACAATTGCCTGTACCTCTAATTTCAAAGGATCAAATGCCCTCTTCTGGTCTCATGGACACCTGCACATACATGACGTAGAACCACAGAGACAAACATATACATACACATGAACAAAAATAAAAGAAAATCTTATTACACAGATCTTCTAATGGCAATTTAATTAAGTTGATTTTGACCTGGCAGTTAGTTTTCCATTTTTTTTAACTGTAGTCATTAATGACTCATGCTACACAAAATAAAATGGTAAAATGAAAAAAATATGTAAGGAAAAGAAAAGTTCAATGTCTGAGTCTTCAATTTTTTATGCAGCCTGAGTTTATTCATTGCCCTAGTTCTGTAATTAACACATCATTGTGTTGAATAAAACACAAGTGGAATTTATAAAGCCTCCAGTTCTCTCAATTCCTTATTGGTGTTTTTAGTTCTTAGGACTCTGTATTTCTGACATTTTTTGCTGGGACAAAATGCCACAGTGAAGGCAACTTACAGGAAAGGAAGTTTATTTTGCCTTATAATCCGAAAAGAAAACATTCCATTCTGCAGAGGAAGGTATTGCAGCCAGTAGCATGTCTGGGAGCCACGCCAGGAAATAGAGGGAAGATGGCTTAGTGTAGGAAGGAGGCCTACCCCAGGGAAGGTACATTAAGCTTGAGAAGAAAGAAAAAGGTGTCAACAGACTATGTAACATAAGTCTAGGCATCTGTAAACTGTGCTAAAACTTTACGCTGTAGAAGAGAATGAGCTCACAAGACTTTTTCTTTTTCACTTAATATTTTTATTCAGTTAGTTGGTTAGTTAGTTAGTTAGTTAATTTGCTGTACCTCCAGACCGTCACCCCCTCCTTTTTTTTTTTTTCTTCTCAATGCAGTTTATTCAGGAACCTTAAACAATCTTCTGACCGTGGGGAAAGACAGCCCACAGCTTAAATAGCCTCTGGGTAGCCAACCCCAGCGTGCCACGTGGGCAATGCAGATAGGTCCACATACATGGAAGCAAGCCAGATCCTCAGCCTTAGCCAAATATGGAGTTGTGACAGAGAGCACTCACCATCGGGAAGGTGGAAGGCAGAAACCAGCTCCATCTTTAAGGCATAGCATTGCGCAGCTCTCTACAGTTCCACCTTTTTGTTTTAGACGCATCAGGCAAGAGTAGAGGTCTGATCTCTGATATTAGAAATAAATTGGGACTTTGTACCAATGTTCATTTAGGTGTCATCCACCCAAAGAGCATCAGACCCGTCTGATACCTTTTTCTCAGAGGCGGGACCTGGGGCATCAACCCGCATGCAATCAGACATGCTCTTCTCTGGGTCCAAAGCAGCTGACCCTGAGTGCAGTGCTTAGCCTCACATACTGAGCGTATCATTTTAGCTTTTTATGGTATCCAACCATGCTTGGGGAGACTGTCCTGCTTCAATGGCTGTAAAGGCCTGAATGATCATGGCTGCATTACACTGTTGTGAGACTCTAATCTTGCATATACACCACAGGCAAACCAAGGATACCAACACCAGAAGGCCTGCTAACGCTCCCATGCCCGCCCATTCCTTCAGATGATTCATGGCTGCAGCAATCCATGATGATAATCCTGTGGCTAGTCCTGCGTCCACTCTAGTAGAATTTACTATAACAATGGCCACTCTCAGCTGCTCCATTATAGTATCGAATTCTCCAGTCCAATTACCTAAAATATAGCTAGACAATTGTTTAGACAGATTTGCAGCACAGGGAAAATTCTCATGTTGTATGCTAGTGACACAAAGTCCAGCATACTTTCATTGACAGCCAAGTTGAGCTATTTGCCATAGGGTATCAATTTGTTCCTGCACGAGGTCAATCCTCTGATTGAACACCATCAAGCCTCCTTTTAGTTGAGTATTAATTCCTTTTTGTACATCTAAAGCATGAGCTACATTGGCTAAAAAATTATTTAGGGTCTGAGCAGTCTGCACAATATGACTCATGGCTAACGCCGCGGTGGTAGCTCCAACAGCTGCCAATGAGATGGCAGTAACAATTGCGGCTGTAATTCCAAGATCCCTTTCTGTCTGAAGAGAGTCATAGTGTGAGGGGCATCAACGGGCACAGGCACCCAGCGAGGCATGCGAGTAACCAGGGCATACCTAAATTCACTAGCATTCCAGCATTGGGCAAAAAAGCAAGTATCATTACCACAATTACTTGGCTCTATCTGGCTAACAATGAATAAAAATGGGGATAGGGCCTCCACAAAAAGAGCAACAGAACAAGAAAATTTGAACACAGGGAACTTCCCAGAGACTCATATTCCAACCAAGGACTATTCATGGAGATAACCCAGAACCCCTGCACAGATGTAGCCCAGGGCAGTTCAGAGTCCAATTGGGTTACATAGTAATGTGAAGAGGGACTGCCTCTGACATGAACTGACTGGCCTGCTCTTTGATCACCTCCCCCTGGGGGGGAGCAGCCTTACCAGGCCATAGTAGAGGACAATGCAGCCACTTTTGATGTGAACTGATGGACTAAGATCAGAAAGGAGAGGAGAACCTCCCCTATCAGTGGACTTGGGGAGTGGCATGCATGCAGAAAGGGGAGGGAGGGTGGGATTGGGAGGAGAGGAGGGAGGGGCTTATGGGGAGATGCAGAATGAATAAAGTGTAATTGATGAAAAATTTAAAAAAAAAGGAAAAAAAAAGATAATTTAAGAACCTTAAATGACTTTCAAAAGTGGAGGAAAACATGGAGTTATTCAATTTACATGTAGCACGTCTCGCCCCTGGGGGCAATGGTCTCCTGAACCTACTCAGACCTCGGATGTCACCCCTCCTTATTCTTCTCGGGTTGCACCGCCTTCCCTTCCTCTAGCTCCTGCCCCATCTCCTCTACAACTCAGTTTCAGATCACGCACTTTGATAGCAATCTCTTCCCAGCCTTTCCATAGTCATCAAGATCACAAGAAAAGTAGCCTCTCTGCTCTTCACGGTCAGCGGGAGTGCAGATAATGGACTTCCATGAGCCCTGTGAGACAGAAAGAATCCAGACATCACTAAAGCCTCTGGTGGCACCTCAGGCCATCACATCAAATATGGCCAGTGATGGCAGCAGGGCCTACTGACATCTATGCGACTTCAGCCTGCCTTCAGTGGTAGTGCATGCCACAGACATCATCTCCTACTCCAGAAGGGCACAGCCACACAGAACAAAGTGATCATGGTCCTGAGTGTCCACCCCGGCTCACAAGACTTTTAATCCGTTGAGGACTGTGATCAGAGCACACTGAATACTTTCTGCTGCTCACTGGAGGATGATACGAGAATGGACGGGCAAGGAAATCAATCCTGAGGAGTAAGGTGGGAGGCACATCCATTCCTCGGGACAATGAGAGTGACAGACAGAGATCTGCTCCATAGTAAACCTGTATTTAGCTCACAGAGTGCTGGATGACAGCGTTCTTACATACGTTTTTGTTTGTTTGTTTGTTTTCAGTACTGTCTGAAAAGGAACTGTTCGGCCCCGCATTTAATCTAGACAAGGAGGCTGTCGGCCATCTGATTCACAAAATAAGCTGAAACACCCTGCTTAGATGCCAGTGGGCACCTTTACCCACACTTAAATCAGCATCCTGTTTCTACGAGTAGGACCTGCACAAGTGAAGATGCTACCGGAAGGAGAGCCTACCTGTATCCCAGGGACTGTGACCAGATAGCAGTCACAGATAGCACTTCCCATAGCAAGTCGATCCTACCTCTTCATGTGCTTCTGTAATGTCAATCTGGACTCGTTCTTATGTTTAACTATTTTGATATGATACTCCTCTTTTGCGTTTATATTCCTTCTTGTAGAGAGCAAACTATTTTCTTTCTCTCTTAGTTTGTTAGCTTCATTTTATTGAGTAGTAGGTCCACCCGAATCAAGTTAAAATTAAAAACTTAAAAAAGGATTCTAATTTTCTTTTCATCATTGCTCCAAGCAGCCGTTTAGATATTCATGGATTGATGCATCATTAATTCCATTCATAGGAATTCTAATTCAAGAATGCTTCACACTTCTAACCTCATTTATTGCTATTTTCCAAGGATGCTTCCAAGATCTCCATAATTTGATGGGACTATTGCAGAGGAGGCAGAAATAGGTTCTCTTCTCTTCATCTTTGCAATCCAGCCTCTAGATTCCCCTCTAACACAGAGAAGACCATTTGAAATCTCATATAACCCACATTACTTTCTTTTATGCTTTCTCACCTCATGCCAGCTACACGGATTACTCTACAAGTCTGTGACTTTAATCTCTGAGCATTAAAGAGATTAATACACATAAAATATCTGTTCCATTATGAGGTGCTTAGAATTGAACACATGGAGTTGTACAAACTTAGCAAACACTGCCACTGAAGTGCACTCAGAATAGAAGGAGAAAGTAAGGATTGATGTGTGCTGTATATATATGCTCAGAGTCACTAGCTAGCAGTTTACTTTGTGCTGTTTTACTAGAAATCTAGAACTCCCACACAGATGTAACCCAGCTCAGTGTCCAAGTGGTATCCTAGAAAGGGGAACAGGGACTGTCTCTGACATAAACTCAGTGGCTGGTTCTTTGATCATCTCCCCCTGAGGGGCGAGCAGCCTTACCAGGCCATAGAGGAAGACAATGCAGCCAGCCCTGATGAGACCAGATAGGCTAGGGTCAGATGGAAGGGGAGGAAGACTGCCTCTATCAGTAGAGTGGGGAAGGGGCATGGGAGGAGAAGAGAGAAGAAGGGTTCAGTTGGGAGGGAATAAAGGAGAGGGTACAGCTGGCATATAAAGTGAATAAATTGTAATTAATAAAAAAATAATTAATCTTAAAAAAATGTGTTTTGTATGTATTTGGAATTTTCAAACCGTGTCCGTTTGTCGGTGGTTTTAGAATTAATGCTAATCTTAGTTCCCAACATTTCAGGCAATATTATTTGAGAAAAAGTAACAAAAAGGAATACAGTGGCCTTTTCAATATTTATAGATCTTCCATATACCTAGTAACTTCATTTCTTGTAATACTACATACTTTATTGCACTGTGTTGAATTTTAGAAAGGCCTTGTATTAATATTCTGTGTAATCTCATGATTTGAAGTCTTCATATCTTGATTAGAATGCTAGAAATAGTCATGTGCCCTACAGCAGAGGTTTCTACCATCATTAATCAAAAAACTAGATAAAAGCACAAATATGGCCGGATCTTGAGGAAGTGCTATTCCTAGTTGTCTGAGAAAGCGCCAGGTTGATTTCCAGAGTGGTTGTACAAGTTTACATTCCTACCAGGACTGATGGGCAAAGTGCAGGGAATCTTAAGTAAGAAGTGAGAAGTAGTAAGATCTGGAGAGGACAGGAACCCCACAAGGAGAGCAACAGACCAGAAAATTTGAACACAGGGGTCTCCCCAGGGACTCATATTCCAACCAAGGAACATGCATGGAGATAACCTAGAACCCCTGCACAGATGTAGTCCATGACAGCATAGTATCCAAGTGGGTTCCATAGTAATGGGAAGAGGGACTGCCTCTGACATAATCTGATAGGCCTGTTCTTCGATCACCTCACCCTGCGGGGAGAAAAGCCCTACCAGGCCACAGAAGATGACAATGCAGCCATTCCTGATGGGATCTGATAGACAAGATCAGAAGGAAGGAGAAGAGGACCTCCCCTATCAGTGGACTTGGGAGGGGCATGCGTGAAGAAGGAGGTGGGAGGGTGGGACCAGGAGGGGAAGAGGGAGGGGCTTATGTGAGGATACAAAGTGAATAAACTGTAATTAATAAAAAATAAAAAATAAAAAAGCACAAATATTTGAATTCTGGGTTATAACAATTTGCATTTGTTATCTATGGAAAATTTTCTTTGTGTATTTCCAAATGTTAATTTATATGAAGGGAGTAACCAGTTAGATATTGCCTATCTTTCAATCACCATGACACTTTTCACAGCTATTTAGACACTGAAAATTTCTTGGTAAAAATATTATAAAGAAACATGCTCTGATTCCTGAGATAAGTGGGTCCTTAATCAGTACTGACTTTAGAGCATTCATTTCTTGTTATTAGAATTTTACTTGTTTATTTAGGGCAAAAGTCAATTTCCTTTTTCCTACCTGCTCTCTCCTTGTTTGCCTTTTCTTCTTTTTAATAAGAAGTGTTTCAAATAAAAGCATATTTCCCAATACTAATGTCATATATAATTGATGTCATCATTGTTTGTTTTCATACAGCACTGGAACACAAGAATATGGAAGGATTCTAGCTAGGTAGACTTCCAACTTACAGAAAGGGGTGTCTTCAAATTCTTTATTGAAAGCTTCCTATTTGGAGCCACTTCTTTATGTAATCTTTTAGCTTAATATGTATGACTGTAAATAGACTAAACATTTGTCCCTAGGTCTCTGTGCTATAGGTTACATCATTGATTTGTCCCAATGCCTTTATATAGCAATTCATCTTACACCCTGGATTGCTACCTTCAGTAGAAGGAAAGATAATTATTGTTCTCTTCTTAATTTATAATTTCACTTTATGCTGCAGAAAGACAAATTTATTTAGATGAACAAACATTCTAATAATTAATAAAACTCTGTAAGAGCTAATTTAGGTTTGACATTAATTGCTTTGCTGGAAGACTGCCCTCTCAGAATGCCAAAGTGTGTGAGAGCCACTGTCATTATGTTACTCTGCAGTGAGCATTCTTTATGAAGCATGTGTTCTCCCAAGATTATGATCTAATAGGGAGAGACCTTTCTAAGGTTGCATGATATGTAACCAGAAACACAAACAAATCTCTTCTTAGAAGGAAATATTGAAACATCTAAGGAAGTAACAAATGTTTTCTATTATTTATTAGTTTTTATATTTTAAAAATCTACAAGTGTTAATTAAGTAGCAACAGTAGTCCATTAATCTAAGATGATAAAAGAAACATAGTATAACCTGTTTTTTAAAAAACTACAAATTGCATAGATTTCATACTATACTGTTTCTCCTAAGTTATATATATATATATTAAATGCTTGTTAGAAAATATTGCTTTTTTTATTTTTATTTTTTTAGTATTAGTTACAGTTTATTAACTTTGTATCCCAGTTGTATCCCACTCCCTCATTCCCTCCCATTCCCACACTCCCTCCCTCATCTTCCTCATCTTCTTCCTACCCGTTTCCGAGTCCACTGATAGGGCAGGGCCCTATGGCTACCTCGCCAGTCCAGTCACCATGGTGGCACACAGATTTACAGCTTTATTTTATTAAGAACCATTCTATTCGTGGACAGCTTGCATAGAACCTTCTGATATTGTGAAACCCAGTTCTCAAGGAGGACTCCTTTCGGGTCAGTTCAAGATCATTTCTTCCATTCCCTCTATCAGAGTGCGTGGTGTCTCAGCAATACAGCTCTTGTCTTCAAGTTCTGGATGGTAACGAGTGACAATACCCATACCCCATATTGTTTTGGGAAACTCTTATATTCCCCTGATGACCAACCAGAGGGGGAGGTTTACCATATCTAGCACTGGGGCTCTTATTAAACAGTGCACAGCTCTTGGGCAATGTACCATCATTCCATTTTTTATGACTGCATTTTTATGACCATGTGTGTATAGAGACACCACACACACATACACACACATGCACACCCTACACACATACATGCACCTACTACAATGTTACACATATATTACACATCATGCATGCATGCACATACACACACACACACACACACACACACAATCTCTCTCTCCTTCTCTCTCACACACAAATTGCTGAAGAGGAAATAGTGAAAAGAAATTACTACTGACAATTTCCTAAACCAGCATAATTTATCATTTCTTCAATAGATAAGTGTAACTCGTATCCCTCACCAGAGAAACTTATTTCTACAACAGAGAGACCATCACAGAAATCTACAGCTAGACATGATTCAGAGAACGCTGACTACGGGGTTCACATTCCTAGAAGATACAGACGCTACACAATCTGTTAGAACTAAGCCATACATAATATTGCAGACGTGGGAGCAAATTGTAAAAGCCAGAGGAAGAGGATGCCTGGTGCTAGAGAGCATACCCCAGACATGACAGGGAAAAACTCTGATGAATTCATAATATGATTGCCTGGACAAGGCTATCATAATGAACCATACACCAGCTGGCATGCCAATGGGCCCCGGAGAAATCCCATACAGTCTCATACTTGCATAAAGAGCTGCAGATAATCAACAACTACTGAAAATGGGAGAATTGGTTTTTCTAGAGAGATCACATGCATATATTCTCTAAACCATAATAGAAAAAGTATATGTGAGCGCTGATAAATGGCATCATAAATGTATGTACACACAATAACAGTGATAAATAAATATGATACCATGAATTGGGGAGGAAAGGGTGAGACAAGAAGAACTGGAGACAGGGTAGGCAACTAGAATGAGGGTAGTGAGCTCATTTATAAGGTTCATATAAAATAAAATTTAAAACAAGGCAAGTTCAAATATTACAGTACATTGAATTGTTTTAATAATAACAATAATTTCTAAAAAATGGTTGTGCTGAGCACCATAGATCACTTTATGAATATCTCTTTACTAACTCTTGAACTCTTCGACTTTCACCTTCCAGTTATAAAGAATCACAGAAAAGCATAATATATAAAGTATGATTCTAAAACTTTTCATAGATGAGACAAAGAGTAGAAGTCTAACATGCTATCTGTATGACCTCTCTGCCAAACTTATATTCTATTGAAGAAAAGTCAAGAAAGTAGCTGGTTTTATCTTTAAAAATTGTTTGATGGAAATATACATTCAGTATATAATATACATAAATATGTTAATAAAATACAGACTTAATTTCATGATATTATATGAACTATATAATATATAAATAAATAAATTTATATACTTAGATATAAATATATATTTTAATTATATACAATTGAAACTAAAGAATTCTTCTATAATTGTGGAATATTGAAATTGGAAGCAATGTAAATTTTTTCCTTACCATCTTAACAAACTAGCATGTATTCTCTGACTTGATAAATACAAAGCCAACACAAAATGAGCTAATCTCTCCTGGTGACAGAATACTTAGTTTTAGAATTATCCATGGCTGCTCTGTCTTATTCATGTGTAGCTTTATCTGTCTGTCTTCTTAAATTAAAGTATGAGACAGATCACAAAACTGATTTCAGGAGCAACGTGGTCATTTATTAATTCTTCAACTATACAAGGGTGTTTTATAAATCACAATGTATGGTTTTTATTTAACTTAGTAGTAAGTGTAGGCTATGACAGCAAAGAAACCTAAGTAGCAAACTACAACAGGATTCCCTCTAAATATTTACTTATGTTTTAACTCCATAGTCATCTCACTGTGAAAGGAGAGTATCTTACAGCACAAAACTGAATGACTGACATGGAGAGATTCTGTGCCCCAAGAGAATCCAAGTCAAGCAGTGACATTTGCTATTGACTTTTACCTTCATAGAACTTTCTTGGCACTCGGCCAGATCACAGCATTTGAAAATTCTTCTGGTGACCATCCTAAGATTTTAATTTATCAAAATATATTATTTCGATAAAGGCATTTTATCATATTTCCCTATGATATTATAATAATTCTTTTCTCTACATTAGGTCAAACAACCTTGCCATTTTATGTATGAAAAATAAAAATGAAGCAATTATGACAAATTAATAATTTCTACTTGATAAGTATAGAAATCACTTTCTATAGAGCCAGTTGAACCGGACATGGAGGCAACAAGTGCAGATAAATGCAAAAACTTCTGCTTTGTCATCCGGTGACTTTGAGGAAATTTGTTCAACTGGGATCTTTGTAGATAGGAGACAACAGATTTATAGCATGCACAGTTTACTCTATAAACTGGTGGTGTTTACTTCATCATTTTAATTGAGGTCTACCATTACATTCTTGTATTACAGTTCACATTTGAATTATCCTTACATTTTAAAAATCAACTTTAAAGTGTGAGAATTAATGGATATGTTCTTTCTTTAATTCTAACATTTGCATTGATATGAATGGTAATTTTTGCAGAAAATATAACTGATAATTCATATGCATTGAATAAACATTAATTCTAAAAATTATGCTCATCATTTAATACTGTGGTGCTAAATGAATCATATGACTAAAATACAAACAGTTTTGATTTTCTACAGCATTGCATTTTCCAAAGATCCATACATTATCACTATTGAACAGTTGGTTTTTTTTCTTTCATTCCCATTTTGTTTTCGATTACTACATAATTTCTGCTTAAGGACTAGTTCAGTAACAATTTTAACAGAAATAAACTGCTACATAAAATATTACCCCTAAGTTTCTTCAAAACTTTTGTGTCTACTTAATAGGAATAAAACATTTAAAAATCAACCTTTATCGGGTATTGTCAGTGAATCTTTATCGATAAGTCATCACAAATACTAAATAATTCTTTAATTAGTTGAAGTCTATCAAATCTTATTTTCTATTCATTTTCATCTACCCTATGGTAAAGTATAAGGAACAAAGCTTGAACCAAGTATTCTGAGATTCCCAAACTCAGCTACATGTTTATTCTAATAACCTGTATTTTCTAATGCATTAGCTACAAAAATAATCAAGAAAAAAGTTAATGTAAATTGTAACACAACGGCTGTGGCTGTAGGGGCGAGTCCACCTCCTGGGAATGTCATCATCCTTTTGCCTAGACAGGTCTCTCAGTCTCCCAACATTCATTATGCTTTGGTGATTTATTAATGACCACGAGGACTGAATTAGATGACCCTGAAAGCCTCCTTGGAGAATCACAATCCTGTGTTATTCTCAGATGACCTTCAGTACAATCCAGAATTGATCATTTCTGGGCCCATGGGCAGTTTCCTTAGAAACATAGCGAAGGCAGATGGTTAGAGTTCATAGTTTTAGCATAAGACCACATACCTGCTGCTCTGCTAATGCATGAACAATTTATCAAGTAAATAATTGTGCCCAGACGCCTTTGTCTACTTACCAGTGATACGTTTCATGAGTAATTTATAGACTATGAAAGTTTAAAATTGAACATAATATTACTTATCTTAAAATAAGATGCTAGTCAAACTCTATTAAGTGTTTTGGAGTTTTGTTAGTGGATCACATTGGACTCTGACATTCTACAGATACTCTCAAGCAAGTTGTAAGATAATTGAAGATACACTCTGCACTTTGAATCGTAGTTGATATATCTGAAACCTAAAATATAAAATCTTGATCCTGCCCCCAGAGTTCAGGAGTTGTCAACCCAGTCCTGCCCCGCAGTCGCCTGCCTCCTTTTTTTTTTTTTTTTCCAACTTGACAGATGCAACTGTGTCTTTTGCCAAAGACTTCTGGCTGGTGGAGTGGCCGTGGACATGTCTGAGACTGCAGTAATGCCCATCAAGTGGGTCAGTCTTCTGCTGCACGAACAGCATGCCAGCAAGCAAGTCACAGCAGATAAGCCATGCAAGGGCATTATAGACTGATCAGTTCATATCCCCAGCAAACAGGGAGTCCTGTCCTTCTGGTGTGGTAACTTAGACAATGTTATCAGATACTTCCTCACCCAGGCTCTCAACTTTGCCTTCAAAGATAAATACAAGAATACAAGAAGATCTTTCTGGGTGGTGTGGACAAGAGGACCCAGTTTGCTCACTACTTTGCAGGAATCCTGGCATAAAGTGTTACCAATGGGGCCACATCTTTGTGCGTTGTGTACCCTCTTGGTTTTGCCAGTACCTGTCTAGCAGCTGATGTGGGCAAAACTGGAGTTGAAAGAGAATTTAAAAGCCTTGGTGACTGCATGGCTAAGCTCTACAAATCAGATGGGATTAAGGGCCTGTACCAAGGCTTTAATGTGTCAGTACAGAGCATTACCACTACCTAGCTGCCTACTTGAATATCTGTGACACTGCAAATGGAAAAAAAAGTGGGTAACAGCCTAGAACTCATTGGCACAGGAGACAACTTCCTGAACAGAACACCAACAGCACAGGCTCTAAGAGCAATAATCAATAAATGGGACCTCATGAAACTGAAAAGTTTCTGTAAAGCAAAGGATACTGTCATCAAAACAAAACGACTGCCTACAGATTGGGAAAGAATCTTCACTAACCCTTTATCTGACAGAGGACTAATATCCAGTATATACAAAGAACTAAAGAAGCTGAAAAGCAGCAAACCAAGTAATCCAATTAAAAAATGGGGAACAGAGCTAAACAGAGAATTCTCGACAGAGGAATATCGAATGGCAGAAAAACACTTAAAGAAATGCTCATCCTCATTAGCCATCAGGGAAATGCAAATCAAAACGACCCTGAGATATCACCTTACACCCATCAGAAAGGCCAAGATGAAAAACTCAAGCGATAACACATGCTGGAGAGGTTGTGGAGAAAGGGGAACCCTGCTCCACTGCTGGTGGGAATGTAAACTGGTACAACCACTCTGGAAAGCTATCTGGCGTTTTCTAAGACAATTAGGAATAGTGCTTCCTCCAGACCCAGCTATACCACTGCTAGGTATATACCCAAAGTTTGTTCAAGTACACAAAAGGGATACTTGCTCAACCATGTTTATAGCAGCTCTATTTGCAATAGCCAGAACCTGGAAACAACCCAGATGTCCATCAACGGAAGAATGGGTACAGAAATTGTGGTATTTTTATACAATGGAATACTACTCAGCAATCAAAAAGGAGGAAATCATGAAATTTGCAGGCAAATGGTGGGATCTAGAAAAGATCATTCTGAGTGAAATATCCCAGAAGGAGAAAGACAAACATGGGATATACTCACTTATATAGACCTATAAGATATGATAAACATAATGAAATCTATACACCTAAAAAAGATAATCAATTGGGCGGACATGGGGTAAGATGATCAATCCTCGTTTAGAAAGACAGATGGGATGTGCATTGAATGTATGACAGGAGTCTACTGAGCCCATCTGAAAGACTCTAACTAGCAGTGTTTTCAAAGCAAAGACTCATGACCAAACCTTTGGCAGGGTACAGGGAATCATAAGAAAGAAGGGGAGTTAGTCTGATGGGGAAAGGATAGGAGCTCCACAAGGACCAAATATATCTGGGCACAGGGTCTTTTCTGAGAGTGACATTCAACCAAGGACCATGTATGGATATAACCTAGAACCTCCACTCAGATGTAGCCTGTGGTAGCTCAGTAACCAATTGGTTTCCCAAAGTGAGGGGAACAAGGATTATTTCTAACAGGAACTCAATGACTGGCTCTTTGGTTTCCCCACCCCCGAAGGGAGGAGCAGTCCTGTTAGGCCACAGAGTAGGGCTTTGCAGCCAGTCCTGAAAATACCTGATAAAACAGGATCAGATGAATGGGGAGGAGGTCCCCCCTATCAGTGGACTTGGAAAGGGGCACAGTGGAGATGAGGGAGGGAGGGAGGGGCTGGGAGGGAATGAGGGATCGGGACACGGCTGGGATACAGAGTTAATAAAATGTAACTGATAAAAAAAAATAATAATAATAAAGGGCCTGTTCCAAGGCTTTAATATGTCAGTACAGAGCATTACCACTACCGAGCTGCCGACTTGAATATCTGTGACACTGCAAATGGAATGCTTCCAGATGCTGAGAACACTAACATCTTCATAGGCTGCATGGTTGCACAGTCTGTCACTGCCCTTGCTGCCCTGATGCCCTATCCTTATTTTGTTTTAATTTATTACAATTTATTCACTTCGTATCCCAGCTGTAGCCCCCTCCCTCGTTCCCGCTCAATCCTGCCCTCCCTCCCTATTCTCTTCCCCTGCTTCTCCCCCAGTCTACTGATAGGCAAGGTCCTTCTCCCCTTTAATCTGACCCTGACCTATCAAGTCTCATCAGGACTGCCTGCATTGTCTTCCTCTGTGGCCTAGTAAGGCTGGACTCTCCCCCACCCCCAGGGAAAGGGGATCAAAGAGCAAGCCATTGAGTTCCCCTTACTAGGGAACCCACTTGAAGACTGAGATTTCTTGGGCTACATCTGTACAGGGGTTCCAGTTTACCTCCATGCACGATCCTTGGTTGGAGTATCAGTCTCAGAAAAGACCCCTGGGCCCAGATTTATTGTTTCTGTTGTTCTCCTTGGGGAGATCCTGTCCTCTCCAACTCTTTCTATCTCTACCCTCTTTCATAAGATTCCGTGCACTCTGCCCAAAGTTTGGCTATGAGTCTCAGTATCTGCATTGATACTCTGATGGGTAGATTCTTTCAGAGCCCTCTGTGGTAGGCTTCTGTCTTGTTCCTTGTTTTCACCCTCTGCAAGTTGTTTTTCAAGGGTTTATGATCCAAAGTTCTTGGGAGCAATGGTGATGCTTCTGTGCTTGTCTTGTATGATGAGATCAAGAACTACACATAATTATGTCCCAGGTGCTCCACCTGTGAACAGGCATGTTGTATAATGTACCATATCTTGCGCATTCTGGACAGATTCTCTGGGCTGGTCTGTTTTGTTAATGGCAACTACTGACCAGTTGAAAAGTGGGTAGCAATAATATTTATCTGAGCAGTTTTCTCTTAAAGACATTTCCATAATGACAATAATGATGGGACTCATTTATATTTTTTATTTCAATTGGTCCTGATAATAAAAACTAAAGTAATAAAAAATATCTGAAAACAAAAAATAAAATCTTAATATAGATTTTTACAAAGCCATGGAAATAACTATGTTCTCATTTATCTTTTGTCACCTGAACCATAATTTTCAACACAGAAAGAAGTCTCAGTTTTATGAGCTGACGACTTATGTTTTTCATTTCTAAAATTCTGCATATAATAATCATACAATTTTGCTATACCCTGTAACTATGAATAACTGTGTTTCATTTGCAACAAAAAGCTTAACATTATACTAAGGTTTCCTCTGAGACTGATACTGTCTTTTAATATATCCATCAATGTAAATACAATTATATTGTTTAAATATGGATGAAATAATTAAAATGAGAGTTGCTGATATTCCATGGATAGTGGTGAAATCCTAAATGAATGTATGTTGTTGATACAAAGACAGTCATGTCAAGGATGTCAGTGCCTCATAACCACAGGAATGGCAATGCCTTCCCTGATCAGAGTCAGGGATGTGGCACAGTCTTTCTCTAGTCACCTACAGATATTGTTGTGTGCAGAGGAGTATGTACCAAATCTTCCCCCTCCCTAAAGTTTACAGCCTGAGACTTCTCCCATGTAGGAGAGCCCTGCCAGAATTAGGTAAACCTGCTCCTTGTTCAACTATATACACTAAACTCATCTCAAGTCAAGTGTAAAATATCTTTAAAACAATCATACAGAGTTTTGTGGCTGCTACTTGGTGTATCTCTGCAAAAATCAACCCAATTCTGGTGTTTTTCTGCGTTTATATATTATTTCAACATTCCCCATTGCCCTACTTAGGTCATCCCCTTAGCCTCACAGGTCATGGCTATAGTCTGTCTTGCAGACTCATTCACCCCGTGGCAGCCAGGTCATGTGTGCTCCAACCTAGTTAGGAAGGAGTCCCCACACAGAATTGTGAAATTCTTTAAGCATTGTTCCAATTTCCTTTCTGCTGCTGTGATGAAATAGTCTGACCAAAGCAACTTCAGAGCGGTAAGGATTTATTTAGTGTGTGACTTTCAAGTCACAATCTATCACTGAAAGACGTCAAGGCCAGAACCTAAGTAGTTGCTGAGAACAGCACGGAGAGATGCTGTTGCTGGGATGCTTTCTGGGGTGTAAATAGTCATGTAGCTAACTGTTTCACAGCACATGACAACATGCCTAGCAGTGGATGAGACCCGGCTCCACCCATGAGTAATCCAGACAGTCCTTCATCGACATGCCCACAGGCTGACTGGATGAAAACAATTACTAAAATGGGACATTTCTAGGGTGATTCTAGGCTTGCCGAGTTGATGGTGTTAACTAGGACAAACATTATGAGATATTTTTCTAATACGTTAGTGTGTGAGCCACTCGATTGTGTGACTAAGTGTGCTACTCGGTGTATCTCTGCACAATCAACCCAATTCGGGTGTTTTTCTGCGTTTATGTATTATTTCTCAGATGACAACAGTTTGGCACAAATGTTGGACACACTTGATAAACTCAATGCATTTAGATTCATTTTATTGTTTTATAATCTGAAATTTCTGTTTTAAGAAATTTACTAACTCTCTTAGTCTGCATGTTTCATTTGGTAGTTACCACTTTTATAGCATTACAGAGAGTCTTTCATGCATGGTCCTTGGTTAGAGTATCAGAAAAGACCCCTGGGCCCAGATTTTTTGGTTTTGTTGCTCTCCTTGTGGAGCTCCTGTCCCCTTAAGGTCTTGCTATCTCCTCCTTCTTTCATAAGATTCCCTGCACTTTGCCAAAGTTTGGCTATGAGTCTCAGCATCTGCATTGATACCCTGATGGGTGGAGTCTTTCAGAGTCCCTCTGTGGTAGGCTCCTGTCCTGTTCCCTGTTTTCTCCCTCTTCTGATGTCCATCACGCTTGCTTTCTGAGTAAGGACTGAGCAACTTCCCTAGGGTCCTCTCTAGACTCCTTGCTCAAATGTAGCCCATGGCAGCTCAGCCCCCAAGTGGGTTCTGTAGTAAGTGGAGCAGATGCTGCCTCTGACACGAACTCAGTGGTTGGCTCTTTGATCACCTCCCCCTGGGGGGTGGGGAGTGCAGCTGTACCAGGCCTCAGAGGAAAACTATGCAGCCAGTCCTGATTAGACTTGATAGGCTAGGGTCAGATGGAAGAGAAGGACGACCTCCCCTATCAGTGGTCTTGGGGAGAGGCATAGGAGAAGAGGGAGAGGGAAGTGTGGTATTATGGGAGGGGATGAGAGAGGGGGCTACAGCTGGGATACAAAGTAAATAAATTGTAGTAAATAAAAAATCTTTCATAACCAATGGTAGGATATACTAACTGAGGAGCTATAGTAAACTCCAAAGCCCTGAAATAGAGGCATTGATTGGCCGTTATGGTTGAAAAGAGGAGGGACGAGTCATAGCCCATGTTTCTTCTTATTTTTTTTTTCTTTTTTATAAATACAGTTTTAATTCATAAGGTCATTAACTCATAAAGTCCTGGTTTCCTCATTAGTAAAAAAGTAAATAGATAACCAGACCAATGCTATGATGACTGAAGTCACTGAATCTTTCTGAGAAAATATTTCTTTTGGAAAATAAAATTCTGACCTATTACCAGATTTTTCAACAATATAATTGTCCTCTGAGTAGTCTTGAAGTAGTCTTGAGATGAACTACTGTTTTACTCTTCTAAGTAAAAGCTTAGAAACCATGACATGATGGTACATGCCTGCAATTGCAGCACTCAGGAGGTGAAGGTAGCTGAATTAGTAGCTCAAGGTCAGCCTGGGCTTCAAGAGAGCATGACTTTAAACACCTACCTCTGAAAACTATCTCAGAGAAAAGCAAGTCTTCTATCTTAATGCATGCTCTTTCCTTACTGTTTTTTTTTTTCTATTCCTGCCTTTCTTATTCCATCAAGGATCAGTAAGATATCCTTTTTCATAAGCTGGTCACCTCCCATCTCTAACACAATATGTAGTACCTATTTTCCTACCTCTCAACAATTTCCTTTTGTGTTATAACCCAGACATTCCCATCTTTACTTATTCTTAAATTAATAAATTATCTGCCAAAAGTACCCATTACCCAAAACCATATTCTTCTCTGTTCATATTTTTTGTTTAAAATGATACTAAGTGAAAGTTCTTCTATTATAAGACCATTTGCATAAAACCAAACTACTGCACTGGCTTGTCCTTCTTGGCTTCTGGGCCTTGATCAGTGTCCTACATCCATAGAGCTGCTAGAAGATGTACCGTATTTATTAACCTCAGTATCTCCACAATTAATTTACTCCTTTAAAATTTTATGGTTCTTAGGCCTGAGGATAAGTTTCATGAATTTCCCTTGGCCTAAAGTGCCCAGTGGAATCTGGGGCACTATCTTATACCAGCAGCTTGGTCTTTGAAAAGAAGATTTACATCTAAATGTCAACTAGAGACTCGTGAAGAAATAATTCACCTTTTCGCTTAAAGTAAGACATGTTATCATGCTCACAAATGCCTAATACCCACGGTGAACAGCCTTCTTTCTTAAAAGAAAAGAAAAAGAGGCTCCAGCATTGAAGATCAGTGTAAAATGTCCAGGTTAGGTCGCTGCAAACTCTACCTCAAGTCAAACCAGTTAGTCATTTACTTTAGAGATGGTACTTCGTTCAAATCACAAACCTGTGATTTTTACTTTCTGACCTTTGTTAGTGCCATATTTATAAGAAAGAGAGGTGTCCGGGCATCTGTCTGCTGAACTGTAGTCCTTGCGGAATGTCATGAATTTATGGAATCAGCAGAACCTGATTTGTATATACTAGCCATGAGCACCATCAGCACTTGACAAGGGAGTTTAGATGTAGTTGCTTTTTTGTAAAGTAGCTGAGGCCTTCATATCTTCAGAGTTTAGGAGGGCTCCCTGGCATAATCAGGTGCATCATGAGCATTTATGTCTCAAACTTCCTGGCTATCTGATGTGATCATCGCTGGAAGCGCGGAGATGTGCTGAAGTCACAATAGCAAAAATTCAACACAGATGTATCTTGTCCGTCATGCCAGCCAGTACTAACCACCAAAGTCAAAATTATTTCTTCACATGTTAATATTTAATATCCAAAGCTAAGTTATATCAATAATCTCTACCAAATTGAATCCATGTCTATGTGTTGTGAATACAGTGACAGAGAAGTTTATGTTAACACACCAAAAACAGAGCATTGCAAATCTCCTTTCTTACCAATACATACTAAAATCTAACTTGTAACTAATGCTAAATAACTTTTAAAAAGTAAATAACTTTAAAAAAGTTATTTAGAATAACTATTTAAAAAAAGCATCTGGAGAGAGCGACTATACAAATTACCTGTCTACCTGGCTACACTAGATGAGGACAGGTATCACCACACAGAAACAGAGTTTTCGCTTTGCATCAGTTAGCACATTTAAGAAACCTCAGAAAGAGCATCAAAATGTAAAAGTGTTGAATTAAGGAAAGAAAAAGAGCATCTTGCTCTTGGGTTAGCTTGAGCAAGAGCAACCTCAGATTTGAATTATCTTCTTCTTTCCATGTGGCTTTCATCTGCGCGTAGTTTGCGGTTACTGCCCTGTTGGTACTGCCCTTGAAGTATGGGTATTCTGTCTGTCCCTATTGCTTCTTTCAATACCTGAGTGTTCCTCTGTCTCGGGGCTTATGTGTGAGTTTGAATCTGCGCCTGTTACTAACAAAAGGCTTTGTTTTTGAAAACAAAAGGAGATGAGAAATACTTCGTAGAGATCTTTTTTATATACTTTTTACTTTTTATATTAATCACAGGTTATTTACTTTGTAGCCTCATTCCCTCCCAATCCTACCCTCCCTTCCTCATCTCCTCTCATGCCCTTCTCTAAGTCTGCTGATAGGGGAGGTCCTCCTCCCCCTTCTATCTGACCCTAGCTTATCAGGTATCTTCAGGATTGGCTGCAATGTTCTCCTCTGTGGCCAAGTAAAGCTGCTCCTCCCTGGGGGATGGGGGATAGGGGACGGAGTCAAAAAGCCAGCACTGAGTTCATGTCAGAAATAGTCCTTGTTCCCCTTACTAGAGTACCTACTTGGATACTGAGCTACCATGGGCTACATCAGAGCAGGTGTTCTAGGTTATATCCATTCATGGTCCTTGGTTAGAAATACAGTCTCATAAAAGACCCCTGTGCCCAGATATATTCGGTCCATATGGAGCTCTTGTCCTCTTCAGGTATACTAACTCCCCCTTCTTTCATATGTACTCTCCTGAAGGATTGGTTATGAGTCTCAGCATCTGCTTTGATACACTGCTACGTAGAGTCTTTCAGAGGCCCTCTGTGGTAGTCTCCTGTCATGTTACTTGTTTTCTTCTACTTCCAATATCCATCCCATTTGTCTTTCTAAGTGAGAATTGTTCATATTACCCCAGGTCCTCTTTCTTGTTTATCTTCTTTAGTTGTACAGATTTTAGTATGTTTATCCTATATTATAGGTCTAGTACTCACTTATAAGAAAGACGTGTGTCTTTCTGCTCCTGGGATACCTCACTCAGGATGACCTTTTCTAGATCCTACGATTTGCCTGCAAATTACATGATTTCCTTGTTTTAATTGCTGAGTAGTATTTCATTGTGTAAAAGTACCATAATTTCTATATCCATTCCTCCATTGATAGACATGTGGGTTGTTTCCAGGCTCTGGCTATCATGAATAAAGCTGCTACGAACATGGTTGAGCAAATGTTCGTGTTCTGTACTTGAGCATCTTTTGGATATATGCCTAGGAGTGGCATACTTGGATCTTGAGGTAGCACTATTCCTAATTGTCTGACAAAGTACCAGATTGATTTCCAAAGTGGTTGTACCAGTTTTCATTCCCACCGGCAATGAAAGATGGTTCCCTTTTCTCCACAACCTATCCAGCATGTGTTGTCACTTGAGTTTTTGATCTTAGCCATTCTGATGGGTGTAAGGTGAAATCTCAGGGTTTTGGCATAGAAGCAGAAAAGTGGATCAATGGAACTGAATAGAAGCACCAGAAATAAATCCACACAGGTATGAATACTTGATTTTTGACAAAGAAACCAAAACCATTCAATGGAAAAAAGACAACATCTTCAACAAATGGTCCTGGGCCAACTGGATGTCTACATACAGAAAAGTGAAAATAGAGTCATATTTATCACCCTGCACAAAACTAAAGTCCAAGTGGATCAAAGACCTAGACATAAAACCAGACACACTAAATCAGTTAGAAGTAAAAGTGGGGAAGAGCCTAGAACTCATTGGCACAGGAGACAACTTCTTGAACAAAACACCAACAGCACAGGCTCTAAGAGCAACAATCAATAAATGGGATCTCATGAAACTGAAAAGCTTTTGTAAAGCAAAGGACAGTGTTGTCAGAACAAAATGACAGCCAACAGACTGGGAAAGGATGTTCACTAACCCTACATCTGACAGAGGGCTAATATCCAGTATATATAAAGAACTACAGAAGCTGAAAAGCAGCAAACCAAGTAATCCAATTAAAAATGGGGAACAGAGCTAAACAGAGAATTCTCTGTAGAATATAGAATGGCAGAGAAACACTTAAAAAGATGCTCAACATCCTTAGCCATCAGAGAGATGCAAATCAAAATGACCCTGAATTTTCAGCTACGTAGAGATCTTTACCAAAGTTTTTGTTTGACAAGGTAAGAAGTTCCTTAACTAACCCCAGCAGACCGAGAACAATATTCCAATACACAAACAGAAGTCCCCAACTCATATGTTGCTTTTAATGTTTATGGGCTATTTCTTGTTTAACGTTGTATTCTATCTAAAGTTGGCTATTTTGAGATGATTACCATAGTTCACACATGTGCACGTGCATTCTTCTGGAGCATGGAAATAAAAAGTACATAATTTAAGATTAAATCTATGCATTTAGCATAGGGTTTAAAAGTTGATTGCAGCAGAGTGCAGAGGCAGAGGCAGTCAGATCTCTGTGAGTTTGAGGCTACCCTGGTCTACAAAGTGAGTCCAGGACAGCCAAAGCTTCACAGAGAAACAGTGTCATGAAAGACCAAAACCAAAACAAACAAACGAACAAAAAAGCCCAAAAACCAAAACCAAAAAGTTAATTGCAAGAGAAATCTCACGTTAAACTTAAAGGGTTGAAGTAGTCAGTAGGATAACAGGTTAAGTACATAGTCTTGAATGATCTCAAGGCTTATTATTAATTTAGTTTCAAGGCCCAGCAAAAGTTCAGAGTCTTTGGATGAAGATATATTTTCATTAAAAATTTACTACAGCAGAAGTTCCACATTACGAAAGAACAGGTATATCATAACTACAGCTTTCCAGGTTTGTAGCTGGGTGAGACTGATAGTTACTTTTCTGCTTCTGTAATCTGTATAGTACCTTCCAGGACCATGTAGGGCAAGTGGGAGTGATCAGCAACACAAACATTATGGTATTAACCAACCTCCATTTCCTTTCTTTTGTTTTGGGGATTATAATATAATGTTTCCCTTGCCTTTTCTCCTGACATAGATACATCTTTGCTCCTTCAAATTCATGGCTTCTCTTTTAAATTAATTATTACTATGTGCAAATATGATCTAATTAAGTATAATAATAATATTAGTAGTAGTAATATATTTATATTGTTATTATATGTATTATATAGCATCATATTATATAATATTTATATAATATTCCTAAAGAACTTGTCTCTGTATAATGTTATTTGTATGTATGTTTTCATGGATGAGCATTTGACATTGGATAACTATCTTAGTTAGGGTTGCTGTTACCACACCAAAACACCATGACAAAAAAGCAAGTTAAGAATGAAGAGGTTTACTCTTCTTACACTTCTGCATCCACGTGGCTGTTCACCATCAAAGGAAATCAGGACAGGTACTCAAGCAGGGCAGAAACTTAGAGGTAGGAGCTGAAGTTGAAGGTGTTACTGGTTTACTTCACATGACTTTGCTCAGTCTGCTTTCTTTCTTTCATTTTTTTTGTAACTCTTTCTTTTTCCTTCTTTCTTTCTTCCTCTCTTTCTTTCTTTCTTCCTTTCCTTCCTTCCTTCCTTCCTTCCTTCCTTCCTTCCTTCCTTTCTTTCTTCCTTTCCTTCCTTCCTTCCTTCCTTTCCTTCCTTCCTTCCATCCTCCTTCCTTCCTCCTTCCTTCCTTCCTTCCTTCCTTCTTTCCTTCCTTTTTTCTTTCTTTCCTTCCTTCTTTGTTTATTTATTTATTTATTCACTTTACATCGTGATCACAGCTCCCATCCCTCTTTTCCTCCTAGTCCCTTACATCCCCTCCCCCACTTCCCCATCCACTTATCTTTAGAAAAGGGAACCTCCCCAATGTGTATCAGCCCACCCATCAACTCACAGCAAGACTAGGTGCATCCTCTCCCCTGAGGCCAGACTAGGCAGCCCAGCTAGAGGGAAAGAATCCAAAAGCAGGCAACAGAGTCAGAGAAATCCCCCACTCTAGTTGTTAGGGGACCCACATGAAGAACAAGCTGCAAGTCTGCTACATTAAGTGTGGGCTGCCTAGGTCCAGCCCCATGCATGTTCTTTCAGACTAAGGATAATACCACCCATCATGGGCTGGGCCTTCCTCCAATTATCACTAATTGAGAAAATGTCTTACAATAAATCTCATGGAGGCATCTCCTCAACTGAGGCTTCTTTCTCTCTGACGACTCTAGCTTGTGTCAAGTTGACACACAAAACCAACAGGTATGATAACCAATTGGTGTGCTCTCTCAGCATTCCATAGTTGTCTGCAGTTCTCTGTGTAGGGCTGAGGCCTAATGAGCTCTGCCCTCTTCATTATCACATGCCTATTAGTGTTGTACTTCCTCACATCATGTGTAGGCAGATATTTTGGTGAGATTTATGGTTCTAGCTTCTTACACTACTAAAAGACAAATTCTGTCAGCAAATTACCTGATCCTGTCTTTTATAATCTTTCCACCTCGCTTCTGCAATGTCATCTGAGCCTTAGGTATGGGATATATTTTGTAGCTGTATCCATTAGAACTGGGCTACACAACTCTGCATTTTGATTGGTTGTGGGGGTCTTCTATATGAGATAGAACTGATACCTAACACTGTTAATAAGGCTGGGAACCAGAGGCTCGACAGGTCAGAGCCCTGGGAAAAGCATGCATTATTAAGCTAAATGAATATAGAAGTAAAATTACTGCATGATGTATTATTATACTTATATATGCATGAATTGATGATCCCTCATCAACCTTCATCAGAGAAGCTTCTCTTGCAGTAGATGGGAAATAACATAGAGACCCACATTATAACAAAAGGCAGAACATGAGAGGCTTTGGGGCACTTAGACCTGTTTCCTTGTGGTCATCCACCATCTTTTTTTTTATCCCCTCTTCCACAAAGATCCCTGATGCTTTGGATAAGTGAATGCAATGCAGAAGTTCAATTTAAGGTTGAACATTCCAATTCCTTGTTCTCTGTGCCTTGACCAGTTGTAGGCCACTGTGCTAAGGACCATTTAATGAAAATAGAGGCTTCTATTTTCAGAGGCTTCTCTGATAAGTGTTGCATTAATCTTTGAGTATAATGATAAGTCAATGGGGGTCTGTTTAATACTCTATTTTACATACTAATGGTAAAAGGTTTTCCTCTAGGGTGCAAGACCTGTCTATCTGAATTCTTGTTATGGTACCAGGCATGAGTAGAAAGGGGTTTGCATTATTTTCTTTAACACCCGATTTCATCTGTGCATTTATATATTAGTTGTTTATTATAAATTAATGTGTGTAATTAATACTAGGTCTTAGATTTTTGTTTACATTCTGGATCAAAAAAGGTTGTGGCTTATTGTATTAACAATAAAATAATAGCAAAAAAATCAGAGTATAAATTACCTTCAAAACTAAAAATGTCAAGTTTAAGAACCACTGTTTACTTGAAATATTGGATTCTTCCAAACATAACATTTATGAATATTATAAGGTATATAAAAAATTAAGATTATTTGTAGAAACTATTAGAAAATGTGTTGTTAACAGTCAGCTTAAATACAATAGAGTATGAAAGAATGCATGTTTTCCTCTAAGCTGATGGCCAGCAATTTACAATGTGCATTGTAGTGTCTAGTTGAGGATTTATGCAGCGGCGGGAGGAAACATGCCAGCTGATTAGAAAAGTGATTGTGTAAGCAATGAGCCTCATTTTCACTAAACTCGATTTGACAAATTGCATGACATTCTGTCTAGTAAACTTGAGATTTATAATGTTTGCCACTATCAACAATAATGAAACAGCAGAGAAATTCAAAATCTGACATTTTTATCTACATATTCCGCTTTTCTTCTTGCTAATCAATGCTTAATTCTGGAATATATTTTATGTTTTCTTACTCATTTAGTTGTAAAGCTTTGTACTGTCTTCTCCAGTTGAATTAAATGTTGACTCGGCAAAAAGGCTTACATCCCCTTACATTGAGGTTGAAAATTGCTGTGGGGAAACTATTTTTAAACATAAACAAAAGCTCATAATTAAATTTTGTTTATGGCAAAATAAAACTTGGTGCCACATCTTTTGAATCAGGATCTCTATCTATTGGTTTGAGTTAAATACAGTGTTTGGATTGTTTAATGAGATATGAAGGCAAATTATATTTACTGTAGCTTCTAGTGGGTCCAACAGGAATTGTTAACATATATAGGGAATGAGACTTCATCATGCATGCAAATAAATATTAAAATAGTATTACATATGATACTTGTAGCATTTATTGGACCCTGGAGGATGTGACTTGAATAATATCTTTAGATTCCTACAAAGTTCATTTATGTGATGTAACAATTATCCCCCTGTGACCCTTTGCACCAGTCTGGAAGCTCATTTCAAACCCTGCATTTCTAACTACACTTGGGTGGCTATGCTCTTTCTCTATTTTAACTGTTGATTCGCTATTTTCAGAAATATCTCTTAAGCTCTGCAGTCAAGATGTTTTCTTTGTGCAAAGTAAAGAAGTATAGTGTACAGTCATTGAATTCCGCTACTGAGATGTGGGTGACACTTTTTACCGTAGTGTAATGTGACCTGCTCTGATGCGTTTGAAGGTTGCAGGAAAAGCTAGCAATAGAATGCAGTGTCAGTATAAGTGCTTTAAACGCTGTGAACTACTTCAATGTACTTTAGATACAATGTTTTGAATCTTCTCTAAAAAGGTGGATACATACATAAGGAGGGTTAAACATCAATAACAAAGCCAGTGATCTCAGATTCGGAGAAATGCTATATTTAAAGATAAGAGGCCAAGCACTTAACGGTTCAGGGAAAGCTGCTCGGGAAACGTGACAAGCAGAGTAATTGCGTGCTGCCACATTTACAGGAAGAAGCTGGTTGGAATTGGCTACCACAGGCAATGATGGAAAGTAAATGGCAAAATGAGAAACTGACTTTCATTGAAAGGTCGTAAGCATGGTGCTACACTGTCCAATTTCATGGGCTATGTGATATTATGAAAAAGGAAGATGACTTCACCTGTGATAAGAATTGTAGAAGAGGTTTTGGTCTTAAGGCACTCAATCAGTTATTATGGTAGTCTAGAAAAAAAAAAAAAAAAAGCTGAGGCGATTCACCATCTTCCTGGAAAAATATAAGATGATGCACACCTCCCTTAGATCACTGTGCTTTCTAGGAAGCATTATTCAAAGTTATGCTCACTGCATTATCATTCTGTTGATTTAATGTTGACTATTTGAGGGTATAGAGAAAATATTAAACACCAACTCCTCTAAGCAACATAACATTATATGTAGCACACATATGTATGTATGCATGCATAAAGCATATATTTAAATAATAATAAATAATTTAATAAACATCCAGGACAACTTATCATGGCAGTTGATGAAATCACTGCGTTGAAAGAACAATGATTCATTGCTGCTTTATTTATTAATTAAATTTGTTCCTTGAACATTTCATATACTTGTGCAATGCAGTCTGGTGGTACTCCTGACTGTTCGTCATCTCCTTCCATGCTATTCATACCCCCTTGCCTATCTTTTCAAGACTGCTTCCACATTTATGTATTCTCTTATACAGAATCGTGATTAATAGAGGATAGGAAGAGTATCCATGGTTATGATCCTCTATCAGCTCTGGATTGAGAAGAAAGCAGCCTGTGATCGGTGGACAGAGGACAACTTCAGAAATACCACAAAAATTAATATGTTCAATTAATAAATCTTAGTTAAACAGTTGACAGTTGAAAGATCTAGGTGGTAGCCCTGCCATGGGGGAGTGATCAGAAAGCAGGCAACAGATTCCATGTCAGAAAGAGCCCCGCTCCCTTACTACGGAACCCACAGGAACCCGGAGCTGCCCATCCGTTTCATCTGTGTAATGCACCTAAGACCATTCTGTGCTTGGTCCTTGGTTGGTGCTTCAGTCTCCACAAGCTCCTCTAGGTCCTGGTTAGGTGGGTCTTTCAGTTTTCTTATGGAACTCCTGGTAGTGGTGGAGTCTCCTCTTATCTGAGGAATAGGGGAGGGGAGATGGGGAAAGAGAGTGGAAAGGTGGGACTGAAAGAAGCATAGGGAGAGGGCTACAGTTGGGATGTAAAATTCATTCATTCATTCAAAAAAGAAAGAAAGAACTAGGTGGTTAAAGATGGAGCCAGGTATATCTGAGTTTTTCATCTTTGAGAAAATGATACACAGAAGTCTAAAAAAATCTGAAGCTGGTTAACTGAAAATCCTTGAGTTGAAACACAAACATTACTAATTGATTATACATATGTATGTATGTATAATAATATATATGAAAATATATGAACATAATTTTGTAGTAATTTGCCTTTACAAAAACTTCTAAGTTATTACAAAAGCTAATAATAAAAACTGAAGAAATTTTTATTATGTTGATCCTGCCTATCTGTGATCATGGAGATATTTCCATCTTTTGATATCTACATTAATTTCCTTCTTCAGAGACATGGAGTTTTTGTAATAAAAGTCTTTCACTTGCTTGATTAGAGTCACCTCAAGATATTTTTTAATATTATTTATGGTTATTTTGAAGTGTTGTTTCCCTGATGTTTTTTTCTCAGCCACTTTGTCATTTGTATATAAGATAGATGCTGATTTTTTTTTCAGTCAGTCTTTTACAAAGCCACTATGCTGGAGGTGTTTATCAACTGTAGAGTTCTGTGGAAGAAGTTTTGGGGTTGCTTATGTATAGCATCATATCAACTTCGAATAGCAATACTTTGACTTCCTCCTTTCCAATTTGAATCCCTTGATCTCCTTTAGTTGTCTTACTGTTCTAGGTAGAACGTCAAGTACCACATTAATAGATACAGAGAACGTGGATAACCTTAACTTGTTCCTGATTTTAGTGAAATTGCTTTGAATTTCTCTCCATTGACTTTGAAGGTAGCTATAGGCTTGCTGTAAATTGTTTTTATGTTAGGTTTGTTCCTTGTATCCCTGATTTCTCCAAGATTTTTATCATGAGAGGATGTTGGATTTTGTCATTTTTTTCAGCATCTAATGGGATGATCATGTTCTTCTTTCTTTCTTTCTTTCTTTCTTTCTTTCTTTCTTTCTTTCTTTCTTTTTCTCAGGTTGTTTACATGGAGGATCACACTGACAAGTTTTCATTTATTGAACCATCCCTGCATTTATATAGGATGAAGCTAACTTGGTCATGGTGAATGATCTTTTTGGTGTGTTCTTGGATTCAGTTTGCAAGTACTTTATTGAGTATTTTTACATCTATGTTCATGAGAAAAATTGGTCTGTAATTCCCTTTGTTGAACCTTCATGTGGTTTGGGTATCAGGTTGACTGTGGCTTCATAAAAATATATTTTGGCAGGGTTTTTCTTTATCTATTTTGTGTAACAATTTAAGGAGTATTGGCATTGTCTCTTCTTTGAAATTCTGGTAGAATTC
This sequence comes from Meriones unguiculatus, assembly GCF_030254825.1. NCBI lineage: Eukaryota > Metazoa > Chordata > Mammalia > Rodentia > Muridae > Meriones > Meriones unguiculatus. Next base: position 52,886,010 of record NC_083363.1, read on the forward strand.
TATGTGAAAATAATCTGGCCCAAGGCTTTCTTTTGGTTGGGAGACTTTTAATGACTGCTTCTATTTCATTAGGGGTTATAAGTCTATTTAAGTGTTTATCTGATTTTGATTTAACTTCAGTAATTGGCATCTATCTAGAAAATTGTCCTTTTTCTTCAATTTATTCATTTATTTGATTATTTACAACCTGACCTCAGCACCCTCCCTGCTCTCCTCCAAGTCCCATCCTCATGTGCTCCTCCTCCTCTGCCCCCTCTCCTTCTTCTCAGAGAAGGGAAGGTCCATAAGGGGAACCACCCTAGCATCTCACCTAGTAGCAGCAGAACAAAGAGCATCCTCTCCACTGGGCCCTGACAAAAAAAAAAAAAAAGCCCAACTAGAAAAAAGAGATCCAATGGTAGGCAACAGAGTCGGAGACAGCCCCTACTCCCACTGTTGGAGGACCCACATGTTGACCAAGCTGCACATTTGCTACATATGTGAAGGGGTCTAGGCCTAGTCCAACCATGCTCTTGGTCATTCCATTTCTATGAGGCCCCCAGGGCCTAGGTTACTTAACTCTGTAGATTTTCATCTCTTTTTAAATGTTAAAATGTGTGTAGCACAGGTTTTTTTGGAAGAAAAAGATATTGATTCTTTAAATTTCTTAAGTGTCTGCTGTTACATCCCCCTTTTTATTTCTGATTTTGTTAATTTGGATATTTTCTCTCTCTCTTTTATTTAGTTTGGGTAAGGGTATATCTATCTTGCAGATTTTCTCAAAGAAACAAGTCTGTTTCACGCATAATAAAAAAGGCCATATTACCAAAAGCAATCTATGCAATCAATGCAATCCCATCAAATTTCTAATGCAATACTTTACAGACCTTAAAAAAACAATACTCAATTTCATATAGAAAAACAGACAAACAAAAAATATGACTGTTAAAACAATTCTATACAATAAAAAAAAAACATTTGGATGCATCTCCATCCCTGATTTCAAGCTCTAATACAGAGCCATAAAATAAAAACCAAATGGTATTGGCATAAAATCAGACATGTATCAGCAGAATTGAGTCAAAGACTATAACATAAAGCCACACACCTATGGACACCTGAGTTTTAATAAAGAAGCAAGAAATATACAATGGAATAAAGAAATCATCTTCAACAACTTATGCAGGTCTAACTGGATATCACTACGTAGAAGAATGCAAATAGAGCCACACCTATCACCCTGCACAAAACTCAAGTCCAAGTGGATCGAAGACATCAACCTGAAATCAAAAACACTGAACCTGATAGAAGTGAAAGTGAGGAATATCCTTGAACACTCTGGCAAAAGAGACATATTCCTGAACAAAATACCAATAGTGCAGGCAATAAAATAAAAAAATTAATAAGTGGGACCTCATGAAACTGAAAGGCTTCTCTAAGCAAAAAACACCAATGGGACAAAATAATAGATCAGAGAATGGAAAAAAATCTTCATCAACTCCACATTTGACAGAAGGATAACTAAGAATTCATCTAACTCATGACCCACCCATACCACTCCTGATCATGTAGTAGATGATGTTCTCTCATAGCATAAGGGCTCTCGCCCAAATATGTTTCTAGCAGTTTTATTTATAATAGCCAGGAACTGGAAGCAACCCAAAGGTCCCTCAATCAAAGAATGGATTTTTTTTAATGTGGTACCTTTACACAACGGAGTATTACTCAGTTGTTTAAAAAAATGGCATAATGAAATCTCTGACAAATTAATAGAAATAGAAAAAAAATCATCCTAAATGAGGTAACACAGACACAGAAAGACAAACATGATATATACTCAGTTATAAACAGATATTAGCTACAGAGTAAAGGATAATCATGCTAACAATCCACAAAGCCAGAGAAGCCAAGAAAAAATGAGGTCTTCAGAGGGACCCAAGAATCTCCCTGGGAAAAGGAAATACAATAAATGTTGTGCATGAACTGGGAGCAGGCAGGAATGAGAAAGGATGGATTGGGTGGAGGAAAATGGAGGCAGAGGATACTGGGAGAGATGACTGAACTTTGGCAGCATTTTGGAGGGAAGGCAGAAACCTAGTGTCGTGGAAACCCCATGGAATCTATGAGGGTGACACTAGGGAAGACTCCTAATAATGGGGGATAGGGAGCCTGAACTAGCCATCTTCTGTAACCAAGCAAGTCCTTAAATGGAATGATTAGGACACCAACCCAGCCACAAAACATCTAACTGACAGTTTGTCATGCCTACAGGATGTGTTGGGACCAGAACCTAGCACAATCATTATCAGAGATACCAGACAGACTTTACCCAGCAACTGGTAGAGATATATGCAGAGTCTCACAGCCAAATATTAGGTGGATCTTGAAAAGCCCTGCAGAGGAGGAGTTGGAGGAAAGATTGGAGGAGCCAGAGGCATCAAGGACAACTCAGGAACACAGCCCACGGACTCAACTAACTGGCCACACAGAGATTATGAAACGTATGGGTCTGGCCTAGGTCCTCTGAATATTTGTTATGGTTGTGTAGTTTGGTATCCTCGTGGGACTCGTAACAGTGAGATTGGGAGCTGCCTTTGATTCTTTCGCCTCCCTTAGGAATCCTTTTCCTCCTACTGGATTTCCTCGTCCTGATGTGAGAATATGTACCTGATCTTATTGTAGTTTGTTATACTGTATTTAGCTGATGCCCCAGGGGGCCTGCTCTTGTCTGAGATGAGACAGGGAGGGATCTTGGGGAAAGGGGAGGTGGTGGGGAGAGATTTGGGGGAAAGTGGAGGTGGTGGGGAAGACTTGAGGGTAGATAGAGGGGAAAACTTCAGTCAGAGTTTATTATATGGAAGAAAAATAATAAATAATAATAAAAGCAAGTGTTTTTCAGGGCCAACATGCTATGGAGAAATAAGAAAATTAAATTAACACCTAGGATGTCATGTTTGGTCTAAGATGTGAGCAAGCACTGCATAGGTCAGATTAGATGAAGGGGGAATATAAAGCCACAGTTCTTCTTCCTAAAACATGTAGTGAAATATTTAAGAAAAAAAAAACAGTACAATATATGATACACATAAAACAGACTGCTAGGTGTGACATTAATAATTATAACAGATTCTCAAAGGGAAGAAACTGCATAGAGAAATCTAGATATTCAAGTGCCATGTTGCATGCTTGCCTGGCAACTGCACCTCCCCTGATTATTTTCCTGTCTTTCTTTTAAAACTAAGTGCAATTTCATAATGAATAACTACAATAAAAGACTTCCAGCCATCCTATGGTTTAAGACAAAGATTAGTAATAGCTTTTAAACTCTAATATTATATTGCTTGCATCACTGAGGTTCAGCCATTTCCCAGCCTTATAATTTTCAGACCTCCTGGTGTCTTCACATTTCATACTTTGTGCAGAACAGGTACTCTTAAGAATATCTCAATTAGAAAACTATATACAAATAATATTGATGTACGTATTATTCTTGTGTTGTTGGTAATTGATGTTTTATACCAGAAAAGAGTATTTGTAAGACTTTTCATCTGTGCTTTGACTGCTTTCTTTGCATAGCAGCATATCGGCAGACTTGGTTTTGGCAAAGTAGCTGAGAGTTCTTCTACATTGGAATCTTAAGACAGCAAGAAGAGAAAAATGACACACTGGACCTGGCTTGAGAATCTCAAAACTCAAAGTGACACACTTCCTCTAAGGCCAAACCAACTCCTGATAATGCCATTCTCTATAAGTCTACAGGGGCCATTTTCTTTTATACCACCACAGTATGCACATGAATGCACAAATATCTAGCAATACATTCCTTTGAATCTGTTTTTGTTGTTTGTATATGCATGGTTTCAAGGCTGACCACTGTGACTGAACAACCAACAAAGGAGTTCAGCCCTGGGAGGCACTAATTCTCTTTCTTGCAGAAGAAGTACGTTCCCTATAGTTCTTTAATCATTGGGACCCTATAAACATTTCCCCCTTTTCATTAACATGTCATTTGATTACTACCATTGTTCCCATCCTTCCAGGAGATGCTGTTTCATAGCCATCAGATAGTCCAAGTGATTCCCACAACAATGTAGACAACCAATATAACTCCTGGTTGGCTCTCAGAGGTTTAGGGGGGAGCCACTATTGGTGAGACATTGTACAGATAGGACTTAGGATTCAGATGATGGATTCAGCCAGGATCTGATTTTAAAGCTTCCATCATTCCAGAAAATTAAGTGGCCAAAGAAAGAAAGCAATTGAACTGGCCTATCCAGCTGTAGCACCTGCGAGCCAGCACAGGGAGATATGTATAGAGGTATATGTTTATGTGTTACTCAGATGGTGGTAACTGTTAGAATTTAGGCTCCTGCTTCTTGGTTGCCTAGCAACCTATGACATCATCATGTGTCACCTGCCAGATGGCCACACCTGGCAGGCATGGTTACCTTGATCCTTAAAGGGAGCAACCAGCCACGTGGTCCCCCTCTTGTTCTCTTGCTCCCTCTTGCTCTCTCTTGCCCTCTTGTTCCCTCTTGGCCCTTCTTGCCCTCTCGGCCTCTCTTGCCCTCTCACACTCTCCCCTTTCTCTGTAGGGGGCGCCCCTACCTCACTCCCCCCACCATGTCCTGTTCTCCCCACTCTCTCTCTCTCTTCATCTCCACCTAATAAACCTCTTTCATATAATATCTGTTGTGCTCTTGATGGTCATTATTTAATATGTCCCATCAATAACCAACAACTATCTAACCATGCCGGGAGCCAAGGCCAGCTAGTGGAAAGTTACAGACAGCTGCAACAAGGTCGTAGGTGAGAGATTTACGTTTCCGGAACCTATGAGACATCTGTGTGTCAGGCTAGACATTTTGAGATATCTTAGCTGACATTCTTGTAGTATCTCTTTCAGTAAACATTCTTGCGGTGTTCTGCATCATCATTAATCGCCCTGTTATGTTTTGTAAACTATATTGCTGACATATTTTCCCTTCCTGCCTTCTCCCTATAAAGTTGTGTGAAATTCTTCAAATAAATGAGAGCAAGATTAGACTAAGACTTGCTCTCATTCTTTCTGTCTCTTGTCGCCCAGTCTGTTCACCCCTCCTTAGGAACTCTTTGAACTCCCGCTGGACGGGACATAACCAGACTTAGGACTCACACAACAGGAGCAAGATCACCCCTAGTACTGAAAACCTAACCAGATTCCCCTCACTAATGAGGTCAAGAACACTATAAAAGTTTCCATTACAAACACTTTGCTAGACTAGCACAGTTTCTTGATTATTTTGTCTTTTTATGGCATTCATTCTGACAGGGGCAAGGTGACATCCTGTTGTGATTTGCATTTGCATTTCATTGATGACTAGTCATGCTGAGCATTATTTCCATCCTCATGTTGACCACTATGTCAACTTTGGGGGCTTTTTTCTCTTTTTTCTTTCTTTTTTGTTTTTGCTTTGTTTTTGAGAAATTCTTTAGTTCCTTGGACACTTATAAATTTCATTATTTGGTTTTGAGCTATTGGGTTGAATGCCTTATATGCTTTAAATATCAGGGTTTATAAACTTTTTTTACACTGGGTATTTTATCTCTTCACTCTATCGGTGATATTCTTCGATATGTAGAAATATTTTATTCTGAAATAATCCCATTTATATGTGTTCTGCTCTTTTGCTTTTTCTTCTTTGGTAACATTTGAAAAAAACATTATTCAGAACATTGCCAGTAAGTTTTTAATTGAAATATTTCTTTTAAGGCTTTGATTGTTTTAGGTTTTATATCTCAATCTTGAATAAAATTTAAATTCATGTAGGCCATCTGAGGGTCTAATTTTACTTTCTGCATATAAATATCCTATTTTCCTCAAAAATGTACATAGAAGCTGCTGTACTTTTGTAATGTGCTTTTCACACCAACTAAAAATCAGTCTTTCATAATGTGTAGATTGCTTCCTGGAGAGTTTGCTCTGGTCTCTATTTCTGTGTGTGCAATTCCGTGTTGCTGTGAAGCACTCTGATTATAGCATCTTTGCAATAGGATTTAGATTAGTCTGGTGTTGCTACCTGCTTCCCTCTTTTCAATCGAGATTGCTTTGGAGTTCCAGGGATTTTGTATCATTTACAAATTGTAGGGGCTGTTTTCCTTTTAATTTCTCTGAGGAATGTCATTGGAATTCACACACTGTACTGTTGGATATTTTACAACATTTGACCTTCCAGTCTATAAGCACATACTATCTTTCTGCCTTCCAAAAAACTTCTGTAAATGTTTTATTTGTTGCTGTTTTCAATGCCAAAATCTTTCTCTTTTAAATTTGTTCAATCATACTGTATCATTTTTTAAAGCTACTAAAGTAGAATTTTACTTTTTGTATAGTCCAGTCAACAGACTGACTCAATGATGTTTATATATGTAGATTTCTGTATGCTGAAACTATAGTTAAATCATTTGTTGTGCCAATAGGCTTTGGGAGGGGTGCATTTAGGCATCTTTTATGTAAGAAAATAGTGCTTGAAAGAGAGATATTTAATCACCTTTTTCTGGATTCCTTTCCTTTCTTTTCATTTATTCTGTTTACCCAATTGCTTTGAATTAAACCCTCAGTGCTATATTGAATACATGTATCCAAGGTGGGCATCTTGCTTTGTTGATGATTCTAGGAAAACACTCTTGAAGTTCTGTATTATGTACTCCATCTGACTATAAAAAGAAGAAGTCTAACACCACCGAAGTCCAGCAAAGAAGGTCATCCTTAAACACATAGCTGACATGTATTCCTTTACTTTTCTAAACATTTTTTGCATCTATTTAGTTAGTTGGGGGAGGGATATGCACACCCACAATGCACAAGTGTGAGTCAGAAAACAACTTATAGGAGTTGGTTCTCTTTCCCCAGCACATAAGATCTGGGAATCAAATCAGGTCATCAGCTTGCTGGCAAATGCCTTTACCTACAGAGGTATCTCCCTGATCTCCCGTACTGCTTTTCCACATGCTACAACTTACCTATCTAGTCTCCAGAGACTTCTTCAGTTCAACCAAGCTTTTGAAGTGTTTATTAAATATATTAGTTGATTTATTTGATGAAAACTATTATGCACATCTAGACCCACATTCTTGCAAAACCTAGCAAAGAACCAACATATGACCGTTCTATTATCATAAGAGTTTCTCACTAGAGTCAGCATGTATTCCACAGTTGTTCAGGAAAATCTTTGATTTTATTTTGAGCTAGTTTGAACTACATATGTACTGACATTTCTTACACAATGAATCAAAAATATTTTTATTTAACTATTTTCACCAAATAATACAGTTCCATCCTTAATCTACACTTTAACATAAATATTAAAAAGCACAAATGATGTGTATCTCAGTCTGCCATGTTCTTTTTAATGTTAATTAAGCTTTCTTCTCAGAACTATTCACTTAAGGAAATAAACTCTAAAATACATCAACCTATAGTCTGTAATAACATCACTTCTATTTGTAGACATGGACAGATATGTCAAAATGCAGAATGCTATCTTGATAGGAAGGAAAACTACAAGCTAAAATTCTGTTTCTAAACTGACTAGGTTTTAACAAGTCAAAGGTTGGTATTATAATATAACTCTATAAGGATAGGCCAGTCTTTATATACTGAACATCAAAGTTGAGAGTAACGTTAAGTCAATTCTATAGAAATGAAAAGAATTTTGACAGACTTTCTAAATGAAAGAGCTACACTAACAGAAATTAGTATTCTGGTTAAAGTTGGCAAATCAGCAAATTAGAATTACCTTTCTATGTTTCCTCCTGAAATAACACACACACACACAAAATGAGCATAGATATGGAATGTACTTTTTTTTATCTGCCCTCTTCAAATTCTTTTTTAATTAATTTTTTATTTTTTACATTAGTTACAGTTTATTCACTTTGTATCCCAGCTGTAGCCCCCACCCTCATTCTCTTCCAATCCCACCCTCCCTCCCTCATCTCCTCCTATGTGCCCCTCCCCAAGTCCACTGATAAGGGAGGTCTCCTCCCTTTCCATCTGACTCTAGCCTATCAGGTATCTTCAGGACTGGTTGCATTGTCCTCCTCAGTAGCCTGGTAAGGCTGCTGCCCCCTCAGGGGGAGGTGATCAAAGAGCACGGCAATCAGTTCATGTCAGAGACAGTCCCTTTTACTAGGGCACCCACTTGGATACTGAGCTGCTATGGGCTACATCTGAGCAGTGGTTCTAGGTTATCTCCATGAGTGGATCTTGGTTGGAATAATGAGCATTTTAAAGGAAGAATCTATTAAAGAAAACAAATGACAGAAGAAAAAAATAAAGAAAAGTTTCAAAAAGATTAAAGAAACTTACTTAGAAATAACAATGAAGAAGCTGAACTCATGAATGGAAAAGAAAACAAAGAAGCATCACAATCTAGAGTCAGTGACTTCTGTTTTCACATGACAATATTTATGTACATCGCAATGCAAATATAGTAACTTGTCAAGTTTTAAATTTTTCCCAGAAAAACAAAACCAACCAACCAACCAACCAGCCATCAAAAACCACCGAGACCTGAACAATTAACGTATATGCAGAAGTGGTATTGTTAAATGCCTTGGCGATGACACTTGTTTCATAAAACCATCTACCTGCTGATGCATCTATCAGCCTTTCAATGAAAAAAGACTAATTTTTAATATTAATACAAGCTCCACCTGATACCATAGCCCTGAAAAAGACAGCTAGATGATACAGGGCCCAAATATCTCTAGACATTGCCCTAATAAAAAGTGTGCTATACAATTATCACTCATCCAAGTTAAACTGAATTAACATCCTGCTGTTCTAAAACAACATTGAAAATAAAGAGGTGTATTTTATTTGCAGAGTTAAGTTATACCTCAAGATTGTGAAGTATGCTTTAAAATTTTTAGATTTTTCTTCAACTGACAAATTTTAAAAGTTTAAAGATAAATGGTTTCATTTTAACCATTTATTTGTGTATGTATTTCCAAGTAAAATATATTAACAAAGTTTTAGTGAAAGAAATTTAGTTTTTCCTAGTAAAGGAAAAGATAACAGCCTTTTTATTCAGTCTTATGAATTCAAAATCATTTCTTTGAAATTCAGACTAAAGTATCTTTAAAATATGTGTCTGAAAAACTAAAATTTGAAAGATCATCTGCAATATGGCATATGTAAAAATCATAGTGCAAGCATATTTTCATAATGTTTTCTAAAAGCGCGTAGCTGTGAAGTCCTGAGGCCCTCTTCCAGGTACGTCTTCTGAGCGCAGACACAATATTCCTGCTTTCAGTTATAGTCCCTGACGTCATTATTCTTCACTAACATAAATGTGTGTTTCAGTTAGTGCACTGCACTTTCAACGCTAACAGATATTAAAAAAAAGTGTCATGATATTTACAAAATGTGTCTAAAAGGAAGTGTACACTCAAGGCTTTTGTTGCTCCATCTGCCCCTGAGGATGCCCCTGACGTGGCTGCCATGTCTCAATCCCACTGCCCATTCATCCTGACCCTGATATCCTGCCCCTCATTCTAGGCTGAGAATGACACTGTTTTGTTTCTCTGCCACGTTCTTACAGAGAAAAATGTGTGAGTTCTTGCTTCTCGTCATGGTTCGTTTGTAGAGTATGGTACATGATTTAAAATATTGCCATACAATGCCTATGCATATGGCTTATACCTAACATGGGATTTTTTAATGTTTTATTGATTCCTCACTCAGATATTTTATCCTAAGCCCAGTTTAATGATTACTTTCAGACCATAGCTAAACTGTTGGTAAGAAATAATGCTTAGAGTTTTCTAAAAACAGCCAGTCCCAAAGTATGTCTGCCAACTACCTACCTACAACTGAGGAAAAAAATGTTCACGTTCAATCAACCACTTCCCTCACTAGGATTCATTTTATGTTTTGCTCTTTGTGTGTGTACATTCCCATGAGGGAACATGTGTGCAAACATCCCCGTGATTGCACATGTGTGTATGCGTGCATGGAGATCACATATTAAGTAGATATCTTTCATTGTCTCTTTCAATAGGTACTGTAATTATGAAAACTAAAACTCTGGCATTCTTTTCTTCTCTTCCCTATGGTCAATTGCTGGCTAATTGCAGAAATCCATTTTTAAATTTTAAAAATGTCAAAAGATCATGTGAATAGTTAAAAATTATATTTAATTAAAATATATTTTAAATATATGTTATTCAGTAAGTAAAACAAATATATTTTATTATTTACATAGGAGAGACATTCTGCTATAAATTAACAACAACACATCTGGAAAATTGGGAAAAGAATTTTGTGTTTGAATTAAACATGAGTTACTGAGGCAGATTATTTGCAAATAGTAGTACTAGGTGCTAGCATTTATAGTAGTAGAATTTGCATTTTATTTTAATAGAATTTAAACAGACAAAACACATGAGCAAATAACTTTTAGATCTCACTAAATAGCTTCTTTATTCCCAAATGCATTCTGTGCAGCCATTATAATCCAAATGTGATAGCTTCCAGTGAATATACAATATTACAGGGCTGCCTAGTTTTATTCTTGTTTTTTGTTTCACTGAGTAGGGTAGAATGATAGACATTGGTAGATAAACTTTTTCAGTCAACTTATGTTTTACATACGTTGTCATCACCAATTTTTCAAGCATGAAGTAGAACCTGTCGAATTATTTAAAAATAAGCACAAGGACTTCTTAACATTGATCAATGGAGCTCTCCTATATCTTCAGGAAAAGGAAGTTATTCAGGAAACTCCCAGAAACACAAAAATGTTCCAATTCTCTAGTTTTGTTTTCTCTGTAAAGTAGTTAATCAAGACAAGAAAACTGGTGCACCAAAAAAAAAAAAAAAAAAAAAAAAATTATGCAGCAGTGCTACATTTTTTATGTCTTCATCAAAAATTTTTCTTTGCTAACTGATGTTTAAAGTAGTGGGAGCGTATAGCTTACCACTAGAACTCTATGAGGCCTGAAATATTCCTCACATGTAAAACAGCAAAATACGGACAATGTCCATTCAGGTCATCTCAAGGATGAAATGGAACAATATCAGAGCCTATTTTTTCTTTTTCATTTTAGCTCTGCGTAAGAGTGGTCATAAATAAGCATATTAATAAATACTAGACTGTATTGAAATTTTCTTTTCCAAAAAACTTAGCCCACCTCTTCCATTGAGCCTCAGGAAGATTCTTCCGGCAGGGAAATACATACATACATACATACATACATACATACATACCAGCCACAGTCTTTTCTAGCATACCACAAGAATTTTCTCTAGCTCAGTTGTTCATTTTATTTCTTCCTGAAACCTCCACAATGCTCTCAGTACTGCCTTCTTCCAAGATCCCACTAAAACAACAGCCCATTACACTCCACTTATAGTATTTAACCACTTTCTTATTCCAAAGTCCCAATATTTTTCACATTTCTCCAAATCACCGCATGGCTTGAGCTGTCACAGCAAGAGATGTCCATGTCTTGCGACCAGCTTCTGTCTTAGTTTCTTCCCTACAACTATGACAAAGCAGCATGGCCATGACAAGTTATAGGAGAAAGTTTGGGGGAAATTACAGTTCCAGCAGGTGAATTCACGACATCATGGCGGGCAGCATGGCAGTGGGCCGACAGGCAAGGCACTGTAGCTCTAGCTGAGAGTTTGCATGTTGTGACACAAACAAGGAGGCAAAGAGCTAATTCAGTATGGTGTGAGCTTTAGAAATCTCAAAGCCTTGTTTCAGTAACATACCTGCTCCAACAAGGCTAGACGCCCTAATCCTTCCCAAATGGTTCTACTAGTTGTGGACCAAGCACAAAAATATATGAACCTTCGGAGGATGTCATCGTTATTCAAAGCACAGTAACAGGGTAGGGCCACAGAGACCGAATTTTATCTGAACATCTTTTGAGGGGTTGGGTGGTGGGGGTCACTGTGTCTTTTGTTGATTTTGTTCTTTTCATGTGATAGGAGTAGCTAGAGACTGATAGGCAGTGAAATCTCCTATAATTATTTATAAAATTCCCTTGGCCAGTTCTTCACTAAGGAACAAGTAAGTTTTAGGTACATGTTTTAGTAGCTAGTTTAATCCTTATCCTGAAACTCACTTTAAAGTTTAGATTTAAAGTGAAAGATGCTTCTCAGAAGGAGCAGGGAGCTTGCATGGGAAGTTGAGGGGGCTTCCGCTTGCATTAATATGGAGACCAGGAAGTCCTGTATCGGTCAGTGAGACAGGAAGCAAGAACTAAGAATTGAATACTGAAAAATACTGGCACTAGACTTTGAGGTATTCTTCCCAAAAGAATAGCAACCCTGCCCTCTCTTAACACATTATGCCTGGAAGTTCTTTCTGCTCCTCATGAATAAAATACAGGTAAGTGAGTGCCTGAAAATGAAGGAGGCAGCTTGTCCCCTAAACTCCAACATATTACCAAAGTAGTATCATGAGAAATTCAAGTCTCAGCTTAAATATTACCCAACAAACTTCAAAGTGAAGGTAGAAAAAAGTCTCAGAATTTCTCTTGAGCACAAATCTACAGTCATCTGAAACTCACTTATTTTTCAACTTCTTTTTACCAAGCCATTGAATTTCCTTTTGCTGAAGTTGTTTTTATAAGTCTTCCTTTTTGTTGGTACCAAAATATGCAGACTAACTTACACTTTAAGGTATGATCCAACAGCATAGAATACAGATAAATATCCCCCTGTTTGGGAAAATGAGAACAGAAATGCAACATTTTATTTAATGGTTAATAATGAAAGACATGTAGGAATACTACTTTACTTTAGCTCAACATTTTTGGAAATCATTTATATAATTTTCTGTGCTTGTTCTCACCATCAACATCACAAGTATTGTGATGGTGAGCTGAGAGATGCTCAGTCATTAAATTGCTTACCCCAGAAGCTTGGGGACCTCAGGTTGATCACCAGCACACACAAGAGACTAGACATGATGGTACATGTGTTTAATCCAAAGACTGGAATTGGAGCCTTGAAGTTTCTTGGAACCTGACAGCCCTCACTGCCAAGTTCTAGGCCAGTGAGTGACCAAAATACAAGGTTTTCAAAACTGTCTACTGCTTGAAGAATAATAATCCAGTCTGACTCCTGACAAGCACATCAACATATTTACACATGCCCCTGAACTCTTCACTCATGCATATAAGAGCATGTACATGTACACACATATACAATATATTTTCACTAATATCAGAGCAAGAGTTTGTATTCACACATTTGAATAGAAAACACACAAACTGAACACAATGAATAATATATTTTCAGACTTTTAAAATACAAATCTAATAAAATGTAGTTTTTGAAGTACAATTAATCCATAACAATCTTATTCTTAGGAGATGGTAAATATTTTCAATATTGTAAAATATATCAAGTACTATGAAAAATACTTGTAATAGATGAGAAACCAAGTAAACCCTCATGTAATCTTACAACTGAATGTATAGGCTGGTCACATACTGATTAGTGATTTCTTTTCATATTTAATCTATACACATGCTTCTCTTAAAGCAGAAGAAATTGAGACTTATCTATTATTACATAATGTGTACATATGTATATATATTAAAATTGTTTGTTACATTTTAAAATCTTACCTATGTTAGATAATTTAATGGCAGAATATTAGTCTTGGAAATTTTTGTTTTAGATTTCTTTCTATTTCTGTTATAAAAGACAAAAACCCACTTGTGGAGGAACAGGTATATTTGCTTACATTTCTCTGTCACAATTTAGGAAAATCAAGATATGAATTCAAGCGAGAAAGAAAGATTTCATCTTATTTTTCCAAGTAACAGTGACTGAGGAAAGTTGGACATCACCTAAAGGCAGAGAGCTGGAGTCAGGGACTGAAGCAGAGAGCATGGAGGAATGCTTCTTAGTGGCTAGCTCTACACGGCTTGCTTAAACTGCTTTATTATATAGTCCGGGGGTACTTGTCCAAAGATGCTTTGCCTACAATGGGCTGAGTTTTCCCAGGTCCCTTATATCAACCATTAATTGAGAAAATGCTCCACAGACATATGCCTGCAGGATAATCTAATGAAAGTGATTTTTCCATTTGGAACCCCTCATCCCAGATATGCCTAAGATTCTATCAAGTTGACAAAAATTAACCAGCACAGTTTTTATGCTCTTTCATGGTATGAACCATAATGAAATGAGAATTTGACTTCAGTCTCAATTTTCCTGAATAAGTGTCTGACACCTTTTAAAAATTGATGTGAGAAATTCTATTGTACTGTCTTTGAAATTGCCACTGAATCTTCATGCTGAAAATAGATCTGTCTAGACAACATAACAACTCAAAAATAGAATGTCAAAACTGAAGGCATTTTGTCCTGTGTTCAATCTTTGAACTTTCATCACGACTTAATTATTTGATTAAAGGACACATAGCTACTTCTTTTCCTACCAAGCAATAGTGTTTTCTGGTAGTATTTGAAATTGTGCCTCTAGTTAAAATAAAAAGAGGGAGGGGTTTTTGGGAGGATACAAAGTGAATAAAGTGTAATTAATAAAAATAAAAATAAAAAAAGAAATAAAATTTCAGAAAACTGAAAAAAATGAAAAGCAATTTTTGAGGTTTAGTTGGTTACATTTTATAATTTCTTAAACATGTCTGAAATTTTAAAACAATGGGTATTTTCTACAGCTAAGTGTTTTATTGGATAGCTATTCCTAGTAGAAAAAAACTCTATAGAGGTTTTTAAAAAGAATTTAAAGTATGTATTACCCTACGATGAGCAACATACTAAAATTTATGGGGCTTCATAAATTACCAATTAAATACAACAGAGTTAGTGATATGAAAATTATATTTTAAAAAAGAACAGTTTTCAGTTGGCCTCGTTGGTTACAAAATGAACAATGGAAGGTAAAAAATGAGAATAACAAGATCCATTACAGCATTTTCAGATTATCATTACCTACCAACAGCAAAAAATGATTTACATATTAAGATAATCAGTTAAATTGTATTCAGATAAAAAGTTATGTGAGTTGCACTAATTATATATTTATAAATATAAGATTGAATTATAAGAGTATTTTGCTGAAAATATTCTCAAGTTTTATTTTTTAAATGATAGCTAAAATGTCATTGAGGAAACTAGAATGGGGAAATAGTTTGATAAGTAACTAAAAAAAGATTACATAGCTTTATCACAAAGTAATAATTTAGTTAATATTTAAAATAAATACATGTAAAAAAAGTGTTAATTCCTTTGCTTCTTAGAAATTTCTGCCATTTCCTCATATTTTACTCCAATCAAAGAACTATAACATAAGCCCTAATTCTATACCCATATTTATATAAACAATGTAAAGGGGCATTGCTGAATATGCTTCTATGTGTTGACTCAAAATCTAAATAAAAGCAATGTCAGAAATTCTTCATCAAATACCATTATCTTTCAATGAGAATTTAGTGAGAAGTCTGCCCTCACATACAAAAGAATTGTGATTTTTATCTTGTTTTCCATATATTTTAAAATACCTTATATTTCTTCTATTGGCCAGTTTCCCAGTTTCCAAATGGTAATAATCCTTTGTGTTTGTAATAACCTCTGCCATTGCTTTTGATTACACAGCATAACGATATGGTAAGACCCTATTTTTGCAGACATCACACATTGGCTACAAGACATAGAGAATCAATCTCAAATAAACCTGGGAACTTCCTTTTTGCTAGCTATGCAAATTGCCAGGAGAGAAAAAATACATCATGGGTCTTTTGTAGTACTGGTCCCTGGACGCTACAACACTAAACTGCTGTGCAAGTTGTGTGTTCTGGTGCAATAGTGCATGACTGTCATGAGGTACACAACTGTTTTCTACTTGAATCTGAAGCTTAATACACGGCAGAAAATTAACACCTGCTACTGTAAATCTGCCTCGGAGCTCCTGGCTGGCGAGGTCAGAGGCCACTCCAGGAAGAAGGCTGCTATTGTTACTATGTGAAGTGATCATGCTGTAACAATGTATTCTGAATATCTGTGTATATACCTGTAGACCAGGGATGCTCTCAACATGGGTCACAACAGTTTCTTTCTGCATTGGGCAGAGTCAATTTAGAGACTCGTATCTGTGCTGAGAAGAAGAGATGATGTGCTCAGCTCTGAATGTGGCATCTTTCTCAACCTCTCCCCACCTCCTCCCCTGCGCAACCAGGACCTAAACCCTCTTCAACGCTTAGGGCACATCAAGAAAGAGGAGACTTCAAGAATGTGAAGGCTGGAGGGTGTGGAAGAGTGTTATCAAATGCTATTTTCTGGACAGAATGTTGTTACACTCAGAAGCTCAGAGCACTATTGTTTCCACTGTTTGCTGCCAGGCCAAGGTGGTCAGCTCTGGGTCATTTCGATCCAGACCAGCTGTTCTAGAGCAGCTGTTACCTGACAAAGACTAAAGATAAAGGAAGTAAAACAAATTCTGGCCTGGTGAGACGGCTTAGCAATTAAGACCCAGTCTGCTCTTGCAGGTGACCGTATTTCAGTTCCCAGCACCCACATCAGGAAACTTGGTTCCCTGTAACTCCGACTCCACGGTATCTGAAAATCTCTTCTGGCCTCTGTGAGAACTTGCATTTATGTACACACACACACACACACACACACACACATACACACACACATGCACACGCACTAATAATAAAACCTGAAGAAGAAAGTCCCAGCCATGGGCAGGAGTAGGACCTCAAAAGACACCACTCCTGAAAAGCTAGCTATATGCAATTGATAGCTGCTGATACAGAGGGAATCATTTCTCTTTGCTGGTCTCTGGTACGTTGCCCATGATCCATTCAATAACCACACAGCAGTTCGCACATATTCAATAATAACTTGATTTCATGGGTATAAATCTGGGAAGAGGTATATGACAAGATCCAGACAATGTTGCAAGATAAAAATTGGAGTTCTGATTATATTTCAGTTTATACGTGTATGAAATTCTTTTTTTATTTTTTTTATGTATGAAATTCTTAAGTTATAAAATTTAAAATCTAGAAGGAGAGTAAAATTTAAGTTAAAATAGCTTCAGTGTTAGATGTTGCCTTGAGACAGCTCGGCCACTCTCAGTTTCCTTCAGAGAGTCGTGAAAGAAAAAAAAAATGTCATGATAATATTAAGATGTTTTTAGCCTACTTTTCTACCAGAGCCACAAGAAGACATGGTATTTTCTAGAAGACACATGATAAAAATGCTATCTTAGATACGACTTACAATATCATTTAAGTGAATGCTTCTCTGTAGATTCACAATGTCAATTTTAATTTTATAGATATTGATAGAGATAATCCAGTCAAAACACCTTAAAAGTTTGTAATAACTTAAAATTCCAAAAGAATTCTCTAATATTAAACAGAACAAACATGTGGTAAAGTTTGTCAACCATCTTCTGTTTGGGGTGGTTTTTCAATTACTATGTAGTAAGGGTCAGATTTATAGAATACACTGTGATGTTTTTATAGATATGTTTACTATGTAATTATCAAATCAATACCTGTAAGTACATTGGACATTTCAAAATAACTATTACAAAGGGTTTTGAATGTTTCATATAAAGAGTTATAATGTTTGAAGAAAGGGAAATAATATTTTTCTATAAATCTAAAACTAAACATCTTATAAAAATTAAAACCTAATTTTGTTCCAAAGTATATGTTATTTTCCCATCATTGTACTTTAACAAGACATATCACTAAAAGCCAGCTTAAGGTGATGTCCCAGATACCACTTCAGCAAGCTAGTTAGTGCTACACAGTATTTGTATGGAGTATAACAACTGAATTTTGCCAACCATTTTCTCCTAATGTTGCTAACTTGTACCAGAAATCTTTTATGTAGTGAGTCAGTCAGGTATAGCTTAGACTGCAAATGAATCCATTTTGGTGTTTGATGCTTTTAGTGCTCATCTTTCTTAAGTAACATGATAAATGTTGGGCATTGAACACTTAGCACAATGTCTCATGTTAGAAATAAATCTCACCCAGGCATATCAGCAGAGTGGAAGCAGGGGTGATGTTGTTTATGAATGTATTTCTGATTCATTCACTCAGAAACACATCCCTCATTTGTCACTATGCCAGATGCCTAAGATCTGTCCTGAAGAGAGCACACTTTCAGTACTTACGGTTTTAGTAGATTCAAGTAAAGATACAGGTAAACCAGATGTCCGTGTTCAGAACATTTACCAACATCACGAACAGTAGAGCTGGGCTCGCCGGGTGCGGCTCCCAGATTTTCCTAAGGACCCTCAGGTTATTTCATGCATTTGAAACATTGAGGGGATATATTCTGATATTTAAATTAATAAATAATTGCATATGAAGGATATTTAGTGGCTTTACAAGCATGTTGAGGGCTGCATGCTGACTACACAGCTCACAAATTCCCAAAGAACAAAAAGCCTCTCAGAGAACAGAGAATGTAGCTCTATTATATCTGCTCTTCCAACTTTGTTAGAGATGAGACATCAGTGTTTTCGCTATTTTATGGAAATCTAAGCTCCCTATTATTTTGACTACATAATACTGCACCCTCGGAGGGATTTAGGAGAAATTTTGGCATTATTCTGTCATTATGAGTTTAGAATCTCCTGTTTGGCTGTGATTTGTAAGATGATGCTCCAAATTCCACATCTATTTTAAAAGTATAATCATAAGGAGATTGCATTTGTAGAACATTTTCATAAAGATATATTCACGATCGAAATTTGGAATGGTCATAATTTAAGACTCATTCAAATTCTAGGATTGTCTGTAAAGACAGTTGAGGAAAATGTACAGTTTTAGGAAAGTTTAATACATCAGAGTTATTTTAAAAAGTATTTCATTGAATTTTGTCGTACCAAAAATACAAGTAGATTACTCCCTGTCCGAAGCAGCCTACTTAGTGTCTTCCTCACAAATCAGTTTGTTCATGTGTGAAGGCAAATCATTTCACCCCAGTTATCAGCTCTGAATACTGGAGATAGAAAGATGGTGTGTACTTCTCATTTATACCACTTTGCCTGATGAGTAAGAAATTAGCTCATACTTGTGAGAGATTTTGAAAGATACCTGATATACAGTAATAAGTGCCAGTTATTTATAATAAAATGTCATGTAATTTTAATAGAATTGTATGTAAAATACTTTATAAATGTTCAATTTTGACAGCCCTGAATAAAAAAGATTTTTAAAACACACTAATATATAAAAATGATAGTAGTATATTTGAATTTAAGTGGGTCACATTATGTAAACAATATTAGTTTGTTATCATTTTAGCTTAAATAGCTTAAGTAACACAGCAATGCAGATGTTATAGTTATAAATATAAGAAGACTACTATGTATATTGTATAAAATATTAAAATTTTTGGTAAACTTGCTTACCCCCAAGTAATAATGTAATAATTCAATAAATAATAACTTTTGCTTAATTATAAATACTTGAAAGGAATGACTAACTAAATATTATGAAACTGGATTTTTTTGTAAAGCAAATGTTATTTTGTTTGTTAAAATCTCAATGGTATTTAGTATACTCCTGAAATTATTTTGGGATAAAATATTTAATAAAGGAACTTTTTAAATTTACAAATGCCCTAGACATTAGAATATGCAATGCTATATTTATTTTTGGCTTATATGTAGTGATATTTAAAGATATCAGCTCAAATATAGTTGGATGTATGAGAATAATAAATCATATCACAACTATCTCGGCATACTATACATTAAAATTTATTGTAGACATAGTAACATACTTTAAAGTCCCTCTCAGGGACAGAAAAGCCACACATTAATCAATATGTATATATTAACATGCTTTCTAAGAAAATCAATAGTCACAACACAGCACTCATGCAATACCAGATGTTCCTTTTAATGACTCATAAAGGCCCCCTTTTCTTTCGATAGACAGTATTTTTTTCTATCCATTGTATCAATTCTCTAAGTGGCCACAGGTACCAACAAATATTAGAAATCCTGGAATAGTTTCCTTTCAAAATAATATTTTTAATTCTTTATTAATTACACTTTATTCACTTTGTATCCCCTCCCATGGTTCCCTCCCTCCTTCCACCCCAATCCCTCCCTTCCTCCACCCTCTGCATTCATGCCCCTCTCCAAGTCCACTGACGGGGAGGTCTTCTTCTCCTTTCTTCTGATCCTAGTCAATTAGGTCTCATCAGGAGTGGCTGCATTGTCTTCTTCTGTGGCCTGGTAATGCTGCTTCCAAAATTACTTGTCTCTGTATAGCCCTGGCCGTCCTGAAACTCACTTTGTAGATCTACTCACCTGAGTGCTGAGATTAAAGTCATATGCCACTTCCACCAAGCTCCCTTTCAAAAATTTTTAAAAATATTTTTAATAATAATTTTTTATTACAGTTTATTCACTTTGTATCCCAGCTGTAGCCCCACCCTCATCCTGGAGATAACCAAGAACCCCTGCTCAGATGTAGCCCATGGAAGCTTAGTCTTCAAGTGGGTTTCCTAGTAATGGGAACAGGAACTGTCTCTGACATGAGCTCAGTGACCAGCTCCTTGAGCACCTTCCCCTGATTGGGGAGCAGCTTTACCAGGCCATGGAGGGAAACAATGTGGCCAGTCTTGATGAGACCTGATATGCTATAGTCAGATGGAAGGGGAGAAGGACCTCCTCTATTAGTGGACTTGGGGAGGAGCATGGGAGGAAAGGAGGGAGAAATGATGTGATTGGAAGGGGATGAGACAGGGGGTTACAGTGGAGATACAAAATGAATAAACTGTAATTTATAAAAATATAAGTAAATTTTAAAAAGTTCTATCTTCCTTAGACCACAAAGCACTGTTTTGCTGCTCAGAACTCAGATTCTCACAGACACTTAACAAAATTACCAATTACCAAATTAATTAGGAAACCCTGTGTTTCCTGAGCCTTCTCTGAACACTCAAAAGGCACTTGAGCATTTCAGACCTCTAACAAATCTCCATTTTCATTGCTTGCTCATTCCAACACAATGATACTAATTTCTTTTTATCATTTGAAAATAACATATAATTACACTTTCTCTCTCTCTTTTCTCCAATCTCTCCTGTGCACCCAACAATGCCTTGCTCAAATTCATGGCTTCTCACTTCTTTTCCCTTATGTGTTGTTACACACACACACATACACACACACGCTAAGGCGTTGTATACTCTGTATATTCTGTTGAAATTTGCTGGTGAACTTAACCCACAAGTACTTCCAAATGTGACTATTTGGAGACCGAGTTGGCACATGACTAGTCAGATGAAGAACTTGAGAGAAGGCTTAGCACTGCCGCGTGAGTACTTACTGCTCGCTCTTAGACGCAGAGCATCTAAGTTTTGTTTCTAGAACACATGATGGGCGACACACTACTGCCTGTAAGCTTTCGAGGATTCAAGACTCTCTTCTGGCCTCCGCGGGCACCTGCACACACGTAACACACACATAGACACAAAGAAGCACATTAATGAAGGTGAAATAGTTTTTTTTTAATATATTAATAATCAGTTTTAAAATAAAGCCATTAAGATGGTCCTTAACACAGCATTATGACTGCTTTCTAAGAAGAAAAATGAAGATGCAGGTATGCCTCAGGGGTGGCAGAGGTGGGGGTTGTAAGGCTACGTGTGCTGGGACATACAGATGCAGAACAGGGAAGGGATGGTCCAGTTCCCGCTGGTCTTAAATTTTCCAGGTTTGGACATGCCTTGACCTCACTCTTGCGGCTTCCCTGGTTGCATGATTCCTCCATACTACACAGATAGACTGACAAGCTCAAAAAGAAAAAAACATGTAGATATGTACTGAATTGGCACATAGAAAGCCACAGATGCCCTGAACTGACATATTAATAATTTAGCCTCGGACACCCTTTGATCTTGCATCTCTAGCCTACAGAGTTTTGGGCTTAGATAGATAGATAGATAGATAGATAGATAGATAGATAGATAGATAGATAGATAGATAGATAGATAGAGATAGATAGATAGATAGATAGAGATAGATAGATAGATAGATAGATAGATAGATAGATAGATAGATAGATAGATAGATAGATAGATTGGCTTAAGCTAACCAATTAGTGATACAGGATCTCTCATTCTCTAGCTTGAAGGTGAATTCCGCTGATAAGAAAAGTATCAGGAAATGAGAACAGGAAAAGAACACGGTCATCACACAAATTTCCTTATCTTCGCAGAGCATTCCATGGGCTCTCTGGATCATAAATCCAAGCTCCGGCTCCTGGCAGATGGCTTTGTGCTCTAGGTTCAGGTGCATCCTTTCTTTGAGTTGTTAAATGCAATGGTGAAACCAGAGTGACTGATGAGGCACAAGTGTAGTTCCATTTACATATGAATTCAGAATCTTAGACTCTCATAATTGTTAAAAGTTCTGTTGAGAGGGTGAGTTTCTAGTGAGAGTGGTGCAAAATCGACAGATACTTTTGCAGAACAAGACCAAGGATTATACATATTCTACTTCATTTTGTATTCTCTTGTAAAGATCTATTTATACAGATCATCTCAATGTAAAAGCTACTGGCTCGGTGTCCCAGTTTTGCATTCAAGAGGAAAAATGCAGACAAGAGAGCAAGGTGAAATGGATGACACATAGCACTGATCTGTTATAATTAAAAATTTTAAATTATCTCATTTTGATCTTATACTTTTGATGACCTTATACTTTTGATGTGTTTGAACAATAAAAAAATGAAAAGTGTGTTCAAAATACAGTGTAATTTTAAATAAATCACTTATTTTTGTAACAGTTGAACAAAGGAATCAGAATAATATTGAGAAAAAAAATCACTGACATTATATATGTCTCTTAAAATCCATTAAGAAATAAAATTAGGATTAAATGTGTGTGGGGAGGGCACAGAGAGTCGGTACCTCATCTGGAATTTATGGAAAACCACTGGACTAGAAGCAAAAAGAAGTGAGTAATTTAATCATTAATAAAATAACAAAAAATTGTTTATTGCTAATAAAATGTGTACATATTTTGTTAATCTTTGTATTAACCACTATCAACAATGTCAATAAAAAATGCAGTGAAGTAATGATTTTACTTTTACTTGAACAAAAAGTAAAGAAAATAAAGCAAAAATCCAATTAAGTTTTAAATTGCAAGGGTATTCATTCAACCATCAAAATGACCATCTGACATACTATCTTTTTTTTTTCCAGACAGTGTGTCTACACTGAAAAGTAAAAATTTAGTAGAGAAAAAAAAATTAATGTTTTATTTGGGAAAGGAGAAATTTAAGGTTCTGTCTTCAAAAAGAAAGTAAATTGAACTGAAAACGAAGCATGAGAAACATGTAATTTTATCTAGATCTACCTCAGGGGGCCTTCTCTTATAATCCATTCTTAAGTGCTTACTGAATGATAATATATTAAGTGTAAACACATAGTATAATTTCTTCTGGGTAGGTTGTGCCATCCTCCACAACGTAAAGTAACTCGTGTAAATGCAGGAAATTTACTGCCGCCATGCGTCTTGTGGAGGAACGCAGCCATTTGTACTTATGGCCAGTACTGTGAGCTGTTTATTTGCTGTTCCCCACGTGGAAGAATTAATTATTATTGTAGAAAACTAAAGATGAGGCTATGTAGTTCATCTTCAGCTAAGATATGACATAAATATTCAGCATTATTTTGGGTCATATCAGCTGCAGAAGGGTACACAGCACAAACATAGAGAGAGAGCTACTATGCCCAAGTATTTTACATGTATCCAGAACATAAAAATTCATTGTACAGAAAAGCCAAATATGTATATTTGCAGGAGATATATTTTCTGAGAAATTTTTAAAACAAGATAAAGCGCAAAATCGATAGTTAAGTAGAGTAGGTTTCTTAGTTGTTGAAGATTTAGTGACTGTGACTGAGCCATCCCAAATGCCTTATAAGAATCAATACTACATGGAGGCAAAGGCTTAAATATCACTAGCGCAGATTCCTACAGGCTATCATTATTTATGCATATCATGAAATTTGCCTAACATGCCTTTGTGCTCTCATCTAACTTGAAAGGAACTTATATAAAATGACTTGGAGCTGAATTTATAAGTACTTGAATATTTACATTGCATATTTTGCTGCTTGGCTTATAGCTGTCATTCTGACTTGCTTGATTTGCTCCTACCACTGCCAAAAGGTACATTCATCTAATATTAATACACTGAAGACCAACTGCAAGTAGCTTATAATTTTATGTTGCATAGTTTAAAGAGATTAAAATCATCCTATTGAAATAAGAAAAGTTTTTGCCAGTTACTTTTTGGAGACCCTTTCTGATGGCTATGTAAGGGTAAATACAAAAATAAACATATTAGGATATTTTATTTAAATAAACTTAAAATATTGAAGGCAATTATTGAGTGGTACTGTTTTAAAGCTCCCAAACAGTTAGAGTCCAATTTGATGAATCCTAAAATCTTAACTGTTATGAATTTAATTTTTAAATACTTCTTAAAATATTACATAGATGAGACCACAGTATGTTTAACTTACTAAATCAGTAAGTGTGAGAAAAGTCAAGTGTTGGAAAATAACTGTGTGGTAGGTGGTCAGCTCACTTTTGAGAAACATTTACAATAATTACTATCATTTCAGAAAATTAACACAACAGAACTTGTCTCATGAATGTTGTCAGAATCGTCTCATAAGTTTTGAAGGACTTTTCTTCCCTCATTAGGTTCAGTTTTAAAATTGCTTCTGTGAATAAAAGTGATTTTTGTGAGTGGACACTTCAAAACATGACTAAAAATTACTTCTAGGTATTGTTTCAATGTGTTTCTTGAACTGGCTTCAGAATCAAAAGTTATCTCTGCTCACTTTCTTCAGCTGTGTATTTTGTATTCATTACTTTACCCTTACCATGATGAAACAGTGACTTAGAGAAATAGTTTATCATGACAAACAGTTCTAAAAGGATAAGAGGCCTTCCTGGCAGGAAAGCAGGGCAGCAAAAAGCAGAAAGGAACAGGAAGATGAGAGATCACATCTTTGACCACAAGCATGATGCAGAGATAGAGAACTCTGAATTCTGAAAGTCTGTCTTCCAAGAAGAATACACCCTACAAACATACCCTAACATCACCCTCAAAGGGGGACATGGATTCAAATCTCTGAGCCTTTGGAATGAGAACATTTCTTGTTTAAATGACTATTTTTCCCCTCCCTGACTCTCTTCACTCTCATTTTCCAATTTGCCCCTGGCCATTTTCCTTGGGACTTTGGGACCAGAGAAGTGACTGAGAGCTGCTCCCAATAAACATGCATTTATATACTTTAACTTGTAGTGAATTAACTCTAATTAATTTTACCAGAAGAAAGAATGATAATGTATCAATGACTCTACTTGTAAAACAAAAATGTATTTAGCCTAATGCCAGGAATAGTACCATAGTCTTTAATATTTTTAACTCTGTTTAAAAACCAAAAGTCTCTTTAGAGACTCAAGGCAATTCTTAAGAGAAAATGTGTACTTCTAAGATTTAATGGCACAAGAGATACATCAGCATTCTAAAAATAGAGGAACGGAGGGTACAATGATAAAATTCTGAACACACTCCAAGCCTGGTAAGAATCAAGGCCTGTCCATATCCAGCGTCCTTCAGTTTAAAAGGGCTGAGGTAGCCCAGCCCTTCCAGAGTTGCTGCCTAACATATATATTTCTCTTTGGCTTTTCCCACTACTTACATGCAGCTATGTCACCAACATCTCAAGGGCTCCTTGCAATCCAAGTTTCACACTTTTCAGCTTCATACAAAAATCTTTCATGACCAATGAGAGGAGGCCCTCTCAGAGCCTCTATGCAGAGATTTATTTCACTGCCACACACTACTTGGCATCAGTTTCTTCCTGAAGCCTCAGAGGAAGAAGAGAGAATCTCTTCACTCTTGGATTTTTTCATACCTCTAAATCCAGCACCACAGGGATGATATTGTCAAGGCCAGCTGCCAGCTGCCAGCTGCCAGCTTTCAATGGACCCTGGCCCACTAAAATCACATTAGCAACAGTCCTTTTTATTCTGTTGTTTTCTAGGAGCAGAAAAACACCTTGAATTGTCTTTCCAGAGTTGGAATTTTAACTATGTAATGGCCTTCCTCTGAGGGCACACTTCCCTTTGTTCTAGTGCAAAAGAGGCCTAATTTTGCATGTACTAATGTCTTTAACTATTACAGTCCCTTTTTTAGCACATGTCTAGGCTATAATATCAAGCTTCCTTTTCTTTCCATCTGTATATGTTACATCTTTCTTATCGATTTGCTCTTTTATGAGACTTATTAAAAACAATCACACCAAAGATTTGATATCATGCTGTCTTGAAAGTTTCCTTGCCAAAGAAATTAGTCCACCTTTTTTTTTAAATTAATCTCAGGAAAGTTCTTAGGACAAAGGCAGAAGGCAATCATATTCTTAGCCAAAATAATAATGGGAGACAACTAGCTCCGTTGTTATTAATGCCCTCTGAAACCTCTGTCATTACACTGTCTCAGTCTATGGTCTTCCTGCCTTCAAGCTGCTCTCCTGGATAGACAACAGTATTCAGGCGATTTTCTAGTCCAAAGTTCCAAAGGCTTCCAATGTTCCAAACAACCAACGAAACAAAGAACCAAAAACAGAAGTTCTTTACAGAAATAACCCACTCTCAGGTATCAACTTAGATAATTCGTTACTTTTCTGTTGCTTGATGCAAGGAAATGACCACAGCAATTTGTATAGGGAAGAATTTACTTGGCTAACAGTTCCAGAGAGATACAATCATTATGGAAGGGATGCAGAGCCGCAAGCAGGAAGCACAGGAGCAGAATCAGGACACTAGCAGATCACATAATTTACCACAAACTTGGAAAAGATAGAAAACTAGAACTAGGGGAAGTTATGAACTCTCAAAGCCCTACTGCAGAGACCCACTTCCTCCAACAAGGTCTCTTAAATCTTCCCCAGCAGTGTCATCCACTGAGGACCAATACAGAGCTGTTGGGAGACATTACTCATTTAAAACACGATTGTGGGGCTTTCATGGATTCTGCTTGAGCTTTAATTAAGAAGCAGAGACATATCTATATAGTTTAAAGCTGTTGGCCTTTTACGGGAGCAGTCTCTCAGCTAGCTACACTAACAACCCTGCATTAATTCTTTTCATGTAATTCTCATTGCCTACCTCCTTGCTTCTTCCATCTCCTGTCTTTCTTTTGCATCCATTTGTCTGTGTCTCCCTGTCTCTCCATACATCTCTCTCTTCCAGGAAGTCCCGCCCCTACTTCCTGCCCCAGCTCTGGCCATCAATTCTTTCTTTTTTTCAATTAATTAAAATTCTAGCATTTGTTCAGGCTTGTGCTTTAAACTTTAATTCAATAACCCAAAAAACTAATTTTTTTAAATTCTTTGGTCTCTCAGAGTGCCCCCCTTTAACCCCCACGTACACACCAATCCATCCCAGCTCATCAAGTTATATCAGGACTGAATGCATCCTCTTCCCTTGTGGCCTTGTGACAGAAGAAAGTGATCAAAAAGCAGGCAATGTAGTCCATGTTGGAGACAGCCCTTGCTCCCCTTACTGGGAACCTATATGAGGACTGAGCTACCCATTGGCTACATTTGTGTTGGGGATATAAGTCCAGTCCATGCAGGGTCCTTGCTTGGGTATTCCAGTCCTCCAAGCACTCTGCGCCCTGGTTAGTTGGCTCTATGGCTGTTCTTATGGAGCCGCTGTCCCTTCCTAGTCCTACTATCCTGCTCCCCACTTTTCCATAAGATTCCTATGCTTTGCCCAATGTTTGACTGTAAGTCTCAGCATCTGTTGCCATCTGCTGCTGGGTGGAGCCTGTCAGAGGACAGTTAGGCTAGGATCCTGTCTACCAGCATTGGTAGACGCCTGTCTTCCAACATAGAAGAGTATCCTTACAGTATCAGGCTTGGCTCTCTCCCATGAGGTGGGGCTCAGGTTGGGTCAGGCATTGGTTACACATTCTCACAATCTCTGCTTTATCTTTATCCCTGTCCATCTTATAGACAGGGAAAACTTTGGGTTGAAGTTTTTATGTGTGGGTTGTGTTTCCCTCCCTCCACTAAAAGTCCTGTCTAGTTAGAGGGTATCCTCTAGAGTTTCCACGAGTCTCAGATGGCAGCACTCAGCAAGTACAGTGGTCTGAATAGCAGAAGATCAGAGATGGAGGATCAAATAAGTGGCCTGGCTGCTAACTCCAAAACACCAAAGTCTGTGTTTCCCTGATGAAAGGAGACATCCTGAGAGCTAGGAATGCACAGTTCTAAACTCCCTCAGGGATTGCTTCCTGGTCTAAGAAACACATTGTCCTATGATTCACCCAGACTACTCGATCACCACTCCTCAGTTTCAGAAATGAATGACTCCAGCATCTGGACCCCAGACTCCTTCTGCCTACCTGAAGAAAACTTCTGGATACCATGACTTGGTCCCAGCTTCTGGTTCACCATTCTATCAGAGACTGGCTAGACAATAGTAGCATTCAAGGTCCAGTTCCAAAATGGCAGCATCCAGCAAAGTCTGAGTACCAGGAGTGCAGCGTTTGCAGGCCGAGAAAGACACCAGGCTTTAGTCTCCATGCCCCTGTGTCCCCAACAGAGGAGAATACCTGGGCTGCCAAACATGCATGCTCTTTAATCATGTAAAAAAAAACACATTGCTTACTCAACAAGTAGTCTGGGAAACACATGGCAGCTTACTTTATTTTTAAAGGCAGAGGAAGAAGTGACATTTACATATCCTGTTGTTGTGGGCTTCAAATAACAATTAAGAACACAATTTTTCAAAGCCTGGAAATACAATATTTGTGGTCACCTCAATAACCACCCACATATTATTAGTGTAGAATTGTAACCTTTTTTTTTCTGCTTACATCAGCCATTCTCAAAAAAGATAGCCAAATATATTTTGTACTATAGCCTCTTTTGAAAGTTAGAAAGCTTAAGCTAGAAAAACTACAACTTATGGTTCAAGATAATCCCAGGTGGGACTGCAGAACTTCCGCAGATCTCAGGTCACTCACACAAATTCACAAAATGCTGTGCTTGTGCATGATGGAACTGTTTGCTTGAGTTGACACTCTCTGTCATTGCTGGGTGTCCTGTGGCTTTCTCTGTTGTGACCTTGCAGGTTGCTTTAATCCTGAAAGCCTCCATTGATCACTACATGTCACTAGAAATTAATATATTAAGGCTGCATCCACAAACTCACTAGCAGAAAAATTCAGCAAGCATTGAAATGTAAATTCCTAGGTCACCCTGTCAGATGTATTTGTTTTTAAGAGCACAAATCATTAATGACTAATTATCATGCTCCTGTGAAGAAACACAGTGCTAATGAATTTGCTCAATTTTTTTTTTAAGCTGGAAAAAAATCCAGTTCTTTGTTTGAGGGAGTGTGAGCTTTCACAGGTTTCAACAATACTGACTGAAACAGTGTGAACATACTGTTTAAAATGGTTGTCATATATAATTGGGCAAATTATAATAAATTAGGAACAGAGGTTCCCAATTTGTCTCAAACAGTTACTGATCTTAGGGAAGTGGAGAGTCAAGCAGAGCCATGGGAGACTTCCATTTGGGAACTCTGAGAGAGTATGAAATGACAAATTGCCTGTAGGGAAAATAGGGAAAGTTTAGGGTGGAGGGATTCTAAGTCTCTATCTTACAGAAACTGTTCAGAACTTTTAGTGCTTGGCAGACTTAACTCATGTCTGTCCACGGAGAACACTGACACCCGTAACATTACTGCGTCACTCTTCACACTCCCAAGCAACGTTTTCTGCTACAATACTGTCTCTTAGTATAAATTCAAAGATAGGGTTATCTCTCTTTCACTTCAGGACTAATCCTCAGAAAGTAAAAACAAACTTTAAAATTCCCCAACCGAAACACAGCCTCAGTCTGATTTTCATTCATATGTCACAAACGCTTTAGTATATCACCCCACATACTAAATCAAATTCCCAATTGCCCTACCACTTAGATTTGCTCCCATCTTTGTGCACCTTACAGCCCGTTTTCCACAGCCCCTCAAACTAAGCAAGTAGCACAGAATAACCTGAGTAATGCTGGACTTTTCGTTTTGTTCTGTTGTACCCCGAAAGACCACCAACCTGACCAGGAGTCAGAAATCATCTGCAAAAGCAAAGAACCTTTATTTCAGACTTAGGCTCGGACTCCCAGCATGAGCTGACACGCAGTCAGAGGCCAGGAGCCCCTGGTGTAGAAAGAAGGTGATTTTTAGAGGGTTTATAGCAAGGGGAAGGGGCTTCCAGACTTGGCGGTTACAAGATAGGGTGAGATTTAGCAAGAGAGCAGGCTTGTTACATAGTGAGTGGCTAAAGGCAAGTTGGAGTAACTATTTTGGCAACCACAAGGAAAACACATAATTGTTTTATCAACCAGAAGGAAAACATTCTTTTTGACCTGTTTCTGATTGACTGGTGTCAGGATGGGCACACTGTGTCTTCTGGAATGCTATGGTTTCCTGCAAGTGCAACCACGTTTTTTTCAGGTTCTGGGGGTGAGAGCTAGGTGAATTACAAGATGGAGGCTAGTACCAAAATGACGTCTGTTGTGTTCAGATTCTTCAATTGTTGATCTGTCCCCAAATTTAGCCTTGTATCTGCCAATTTATGTCAGTTTTCTTTGAAACAATTCTGAACAAGTCTCCTTCACTTTTCATTACCAATACAGCATTTCTCTCGACTGCTTCTACATATTCCCAGTTGAACAATGTATTTATTTAAAAGCATATTGCATCAAGTTACATATCTAAAGGTTCTTCATACTTCCTTGTCCTCTGGGTATAAATCCCCAGATTACTTTCCAGGGTAATTTGCAGGACTGGGATTGTACCTGTTTCCTACATCATCAACCATAAAACAGCTATCCACCTGTCTTTCTGTTCTATTCATTGTGTAAAATACATTTGAACAGAAACCTGTAATCTCACAGATTCTTTCAACTTCAAAATGTGTATTGTTGTTGTCTTTTCCTTCTCTCTTCCTCACACTGTCTCCACATCGGCTTTCTCATTACTCAGGCTTCGGGGCAGAAGTCATTTCCTTAGGTGGAAATTTTTAAAAGTGTTGTATGTAAATCTTTTCTTTTAGGAAATTATCTCAAATGGGACATAAGGTAACATTATATCTGTTCATTTATTCATGATTTTCCATGTCCTTGAATAGATGGGAAGTTTCATAAATTCAGGTGTTTGTCTTATTCTGTGTTGAATACATCACTTAGCATGTCACTAGAATATGAGCAGTATATTAAAAAATATTAGCCAAATAATGAAAAGCATAGAAGAAATTTGATTTTTTTTGTCTGAAAATAAGCCTTCTCTATGTCCTAAAACTAAACAGAGTTAAGGAATCAACAAACTGAGAAACTATGAAAATCAAATGCTAGTTTGGTAAAATCTCTTGGATTTTAACTACATTCAATCTCAAAGTTTTCCTCTAAGAATATGGTATTGTTTATGTTATGCTAAACTGAATGATAATATCATAAATAGTATAAAATTAATAAAATATTGATATCACTATCTTGAATGTATACAGTTTTCTTAATCTATCTTAAAATGTTCCCAATCTTTAACTTTTTTATCTTTTCATATATTTACTTGTAGATATGAATTCCCAGTTAATATTTTAATTAATTACACTTTATTTACTTTGTATCCCCCATAAGCCCCCCTCCTCCCCTCCCAATCTCACCCTCCCACCCTCTTCTTCACGCATGAACAATCTTTAAACTTTTAACAGATGCTTATAGAATTTAGTAGGTACTGTAATCTGCATGCATACTTAATTTAGATTGTAGTCTGACAAAACTATGAATATAGAAATAACCTAGCTGAGTTATTGTTATTATGGTTATTTTAAATAAATAAAATCACTACATGAAATCAAACTTTATCTTACAATAGTTTAGATTTGAAAACATGGGAAAACTATGAAAGAACTATCATGTTAAAATATAAAATTTTTATTGAAATGCTTGAAAGTTTGGATTTCCACTTAAGAGAGATGCAAACTAGGAATCTATGTATTGAAGTCAGCATTGTCTTCCATAAAATCAGTGCATGTGGTATAATTAGGTCTCATTTTAAAGATATAAAACTCCTCTGTTTGTGCTACCATAGAACCACAAGATTCACCTTAAGAGTTAGGAAGTATAGTCTTCTACGTTTCTTTTTTTTTTCTTTTTCTAAATTTATTTTTATTATTAGTTACATTTTATTAACTCTGTATCCCAACTATATCCCGCTCCCTCATTCCCTCCCAATCCCACCCTTCCTCCCTCATCTCCTCCCTGCCCTTTTCCAAGTCTACTGATTGCAGAGGACCTCCTCCCCTTTCATCTGGCCCTGTTTTATCAGGTATCTTCAGGACTTGCTGCAAAGTCCTCCTCTGTGGCCTAGCAGGACTGCTTCTCCCTTGGGGGGTGGGGAGGTCAAAGAGCCTGCCATTGAGTTCCTGTCAGAAATAGTCCCTGTTCCTCTTTCTAGGTCACTTGGTCACTGAGCTACCACAGGCTACATCCGAGCAGAGGTTTCAGGTTATATCCATACATGGTCCTTGTCTCCTATGTTTCTGCTAGAGACATACACATCATAGATATGAAATACTTGCTTAGTATGCACCAAGATATAGGTTTAATCATGAGTACCAAAAAACATATACATTAAATATATAGCTTTATTTTTTTACTTCTGTCAATTTGGAATGGATACTGATTTTTATAACTAGAGAATGAATTATTTGATATTTTAAATATAATGTTAACAAGTTCATATGTACAGCATATGACATCAATGTGAAATGAAAGTGGTTATACAATTGGATTGATTTTCTTTTCATCATCCTTTAAATACCAGTAAAAGTTCAGTTATGAAGATAAAATTATACAACTAAAAGCTTCACATTTCAAGAATGAAAACTTTGGTTAGTCCCCCCCCCCGTGGAATTTAACAAACCACATTACCAAACAATGAATAAATATTTATTGAATAATTGAGTTTATTAATAAAAAATTACAACCAATACTTGACACTGTCAAAACAAAATATTTTTAAGAGTAGAAGTAAAAACTCTCTGTGTTCTAAAGCCATAGACTATATTTCAAAGACAATTATGAAATGACATATATTCTAACTAAATAACTATTACTATGCATGTTACTTTTCTGAATAAAAAAATACACTACAAATGAAGATAATTGGTATTCTCAGATATATGTGTGAGGTGATAGAATCATTAAACTAGCAGTAACACAGGTGAATATGGATATTATGTTCATAGTAATTAACCTCTTGCTTCATCACTATAAGAACAATTAACAAATCTATTAATGGTTTTGTGGCAGTAATAACCATTATGGAAATGTTGTTTCTAAGACTTAAATACTTAAAAAATAAAAAGCAAGAGAGAAATCAAAGATAATAGTAAGGAAGTATTTTATTCTCAGTAAATGAAGCTTTCATTCCAGAAAGCCAGGTTTTCCTTCCTGAAATTTTCAATTCCTCTAATTCATCAAGTAACCTAGAGCTAGCTTCTAAGCTCCCTAGCAGAATAACAATGTGTTTCCTCCACCACTGCCATTATTTTATACCAGAGTATAGATAATTATCCATGCTGTGAGAATGTTATGCCCTTGACAACTTTAAATCCCAGTGTTTTCAACCCTATATCCACTTAATGAAATAAAAAAAATATAGTGAATACTCAAAAGGCAACAATAATAACATATTTCAGAGAGCACAGAGTTCATCTTTCAGTGAGCATATCATTTTTTTCTCACTTTGGAAAATCTTTTTCATATCTCTCCTGAGCAATGAAAAATGTCTACCCAAATCCCTGGCTCCTATGCTTCTACTCAGTTTTGAGAAGTCCAGGTCAAACCTTTCTGGAGTTCACAATCACAAAACCATACATCCCTTCTTTAGACTTCTTCTTGTGATACACACATACACACATATACACACAGAGATACACACACACACACACACACACACTTTAGAGTTATTTTAAAACTCTTATTACCCATTTCCAAATTATTATAAATAATAGGTAATTATTTTTGCTTTAAAAAACAAACTATATATTTGTGTTCCTTTTAGAAATAAATCATTTATATATTTGAACTCAGAAAAATGGATTATAGCCAAGCAAAGTGGCAAATGTTTACAAATATTACTTCTCTAGACTCTGTAGAGAGAAGCAGAAAGAGGACTGCTGCAAAATTTTAAGGCCAGTCCGGTTGTCCTCTTGAGTTCTAGGCCAGATGTGACCTCTTATAAAGATCTGTCAAGGGTGTCATGTGGAACATTCATGTCACATCCCTCAAGGACCACCAAAGGAAGGGGTGGGGTTTATGTAAGGTAGGGAAAGACTTGAATGAAAAAAAGACATAGAGGGGCACCATTGCTCATGTTATAACAGCAGCTGAGGTTGCTTGCACAAAACCTGCGCAGGATTAAGCCAGTCAATATTCCAGCATGGAGCCGAAAGGGGCTCACTGCAAACATTCTACTGTCAGGAGAGTAATTTTTCATTAATGGTATAGGCCCTGAAATTAAAGTTAAACATACCTAAATCATTAATTTATTTTGTAGTGCAGTAAATTCTTTTTTTTAAATTTTATTTTGGACAATTATCAAAATAATACATCATGCCTTGATTTATAAAATGTTCAATTTTCATGGCATGAACACTTTTCATATTCTATCTCAGCTTACCAATTTGACATGAATGGAATGCAATTGGAAGTGATGCCATAATCTTAATACAATAGACATAATCTCAGAAACACAGATAGTAATGAAATGCAATAAAATAATTCAAAAGTGGTGATTTTTGAGTATTTAGCAATAAAGTTGAAATAATTTAATTTTTAATACTGGGAATAGTGCTACCTCAAGACCCAGCAATACCACTCCTGGGCATACACCCAAAAGATGTTCTACCATACCACAAGGATATCTGTTCAACTATGTTCATAGAAGATTTATTAATAATAACCAGAGTCTGGAAACATTATACAACAGAATGCTACTCAGCTATTAAAAACAAGAAAATCATGAAATTTGCAGGCAAATGGATAGAACTAGAAAAGATCATCCTGGGTGAAGTAACCCAGAAGCAGAAAGACAAGCATGGGATATACTCAATTATAAGTGGATATTATACATATAATACAGGATGAACATACTAAAATCTACAGACCTAAAGAAGCTAAACAACAAAGAGAACCCTAAGGAGTATGCTTAAACTCATTCAGAAGGGCAAACAGAATAGACACTGGAAGCAGTTGAAGAAAGGGAACAGGATGGGAACTTGCCATAGATGTCCTCTGAAAGACTGCACCCAGCAGGGGATCAAAGCAGATGCAGAGACTCACAGCCAAACTTTGGGCAGAGTGCATGGAGTCTTATGGAAGAAGTGGGGTTAGAAGGACACAGAGGGGACAGGGGCTCCACAAGAAGACCAACAAAGCCAAAGTTTCTGGGTCCAGAAAGTCCTGCAGAGACTGGTGCACCAAATAAGAATCATGCTTGGAAAGGAACTAGACCTCTGCTTATATGTAGCCCACAAGGAACTCAGTCTCCAAGTGGGTTCCCTAGTAAGAAAATCAGAGGCAGTCTTTGAAGTGAACTCTGCTGCCTGCTCTTTGAGCACTTCCCTCTGACAGGGTGGCCTTACCAGGCCACAGAGGAAGAGGATCCAGGCAGCCCTGATGAGACATGATAGGCTAGAATCAGACAGTAGGGGAGAAGGACTCCTTTTTTCAGCATACTAGGGGAGGGAGAGGAGAAAGAAAAAGGAGTAAAGGAGGAGATGGGGGGGCTACAATCAGGATACAAAGTGAATATATTATTATTAATAATAATAAATAAAGCTATACATAGCAACTGACTCACTGGCAATCAGTCCTTCAGGATTGAGAATTAACTGGCTTCAGAAGAAAATAAAACATTTTAATGTTTTCTACTTCAAAAATAAAAAAGATATGGACCCTGGTAAATCAATTCTAGTCATATGTATATGTTAAACACAAACTTAATTCTGTTAACTAGTTTTTTTAAAAAAAAGGTCGAAAGAAAGAAAGAAAGAAAGAAAGAAAGAAAGAAAGAAAGAAAGAAAGAAAGAGAAGGGGTCGGCATAGTACTAGTACTGGGAGAAGTGGGGTATGAATATATACAAAATACATTATATGCCTGTTTGAAATTCTCAAAGAATTTATACAATGTTGTATTTTGAGAGATTATCCTGAATCAAAAGTAGACAAACTTTTGTCTACAAGGACTGACAAAAGGAACTTTCCTGATTTATGAAGAGAAAAATAAAACAAGACCACAGGCTACATGTTGGTATTTGAATATTTGAAAGAACTACACTAACATGGAATAACAGTTCCTTAACTAACCACTACTTCCTGATCACAGAGATCTAGGATAGTGTACATTTTCTACTGAGAGAACTGTTAACACTCAAGGGGAAGCAGTTGATGAATTTCTCATAATAATCGCAGATTTGCTTGTTTTCTTACATTCTATAACTTCCAAAAGATGACCCCTAAAGTGTCTTAAAGTGCACAGTCTAATATGGAGTCAATGTGCACTCAGTCATGAATAACTGCTTTCTACATCTAAGTGGAGTATCGTGTGTGGAGCGCTTACTGTGAATCACACAATGTAAGACATCACAGTGGATCTTCTGAGGAAGATCTGTACTGAAGCACTGCAGGAGTTATCAGGCGAAAATGTGCTGATTAGTGTTACTCAAACTTGGCATACAAGCTAGAGTTATCTGGACGATGAGAGCCTCCACTGAGAAAATGCCTCCACAGGATCCGGAGGTAGGGCATTTTTTAAATCAGTGACTGTTGTGGGAGGTCCCTGTCCATTGCAAGTGGCACCATCATTGGCCTGTTGAGCCTGGATTCTATAAGAAAGCGAGGTGTAATTGAAGCAGGAC
This sequence comes from Meriones unguiculatus, assembly GCF_030254825.1. Taxonomy (NCBI): domain Eukaryota; kingdom Metazoa; phylum Chordata; class Mammalia; order Rodentia; family Muridae; genus Meriones; species Meriones unguiculatus. Next base: position 52,923,035 of record NC_083363.1, read on the forward strand.
AGTCTCCCCAAGCATGGTTGGCTACCATAAAAAGCTAAAATGTTACGCTCAGGATGCGAGGCTAAGCACTGCACTCAGGGTCAGCCGCTTTGGACCCAGAGAAGAGCATGTCTGATTGCATGCGGGTTGATGCCGCAGGTCCCGCCTCTGAGAAAAAGGTATCAGACGGGTCTGATGCTCTTTGGGTGGATGACACCTAAATGAACATCGGTACAAAGTCCCAATTTATTTCTAATATCAGAGATCAGACCTCTACTCTTGCCTGATGCGTCTAAAACAAAAAGGGGGAACTGTAGAGAGCTGCGGAATGCTATGCCTTAAAGATGGAGCTGGTTTCCGCCTTCCACCTTCCCGATGGTGAGTGCTCTCTGTCACGAACAACTCCACATTTGGCTAAGGCTGAGGATCTGGCTTGCTTCCATGTATGTGGACCTATCTGCATTGCCCACGTGGCACGCCTGGGTTGGCTACCCAGAGGCTATTTAAACTGTGGGCTGGCTTTCCCCAGGGTCAGAAGATTGTTCAAGGTTCCTGAATAAACTGCATTGAGAAAAAAAAAAAAAAAAAAAGCGAGGTGTAAATAGCATTCTTCCCTGGCCTTTGCATCAGCTTCTGCCTCCAGGTTCCCGCTCTGTTTAGTTCCTGTCCTGACTTTTTTGATGATAAATGTCAATATGGAAGTATAAGCCGAATAAACCCTTTGATCTCCAACTTGCTTTTTGGTCAGGATGTTTTGTTAGAGAAAACAAAACAAAACAACACCTAACTAAAACAGTAACCTTTCAACATGCCAAAATCACCACTATAAATATAAGCAGTTAAGTGAACATATTTTAAGAATCATGGCTCCAATATGCATGCTTTGCCTTGAATAGCAAACTTGTTATAGGACATATACTAATTTTATGGAGTTAAAATATTATGTATTTTGTGAATTATGATGCAACTAAATCAATGAAGAGTGCTCCTTCTGAACTTCGCTAGTTTTAATTATGTGAAAACATCACTACCTTGTGTAATTTATTTCAACAATAGCAATGTCTTTATTTTTGTATTTTTCTTTTTACTTTTTATTCTTGATTTTTCTTTCTATTGTAATTCATAAACCAACAAAGATGTGTTACTTAAGGGAAATATTATATTTCTTTTTTTTTTTTTACTTTTTCTTTTTTTTTAAAAAAAAGATAGCAATATGTCTTAATGGCATATTTTTATAAAGTGGATACACTGCAACATTTTTTTTATTGTTAGAGAAGTATAATATGCCAATTAAAACATATTTGTGAAGACAAGACACAAATCCCAACACTGCTTTTGACTGTTACACAGTATTTTTGTTCCTGATCAATTCAGATCTTTAACTTCTCTGCCAGTTAAATCCAGATAATTGTACTCACTGCTAAAGGTCATTGTCTATAACACATTTTTTTTATTCCATGTTCATTACTTATAGATAGCGCTCAATAAGTTTTTGCAATTATCTCCTTAACTAAACTCTTCACAATTTGAAACACATGTGTTCAGCTCCTTATAGCATTGGGTCAGATTTTTACATGCAATCTTACTGTGCCTAAGATGTCAAGATAATAAGACTTCAGAGGCATGATGCTTACACATGTAGTCTGGCCTTGAAAAGCCAGAACTGTTCGATAGGACAGAACTATTCTACCATCCGCTGTAATTTTCAGTTGTTGCTCAATTTATCTGTGTTATTTTCTTGGCCTTTAGAGAGTATACAGAATTAAGACAGCTAATGTAGATACAACCAGTTAACAATCACTTTACAATAATAGGTAATGTAATACTACAACAAACAGTAACAGTTTTCTTAGCCCTCTTCCTACCATAATCTTTTAACCAGCGCTCTCCATACTCTGTTCTGTAGATTTAAATTTCTGTGCTGTGTGCCTGAGTAGGGCCTTAAATTTTTTAGTGTGATCTACCACAAATGTCACAAAGAAGGTCAATAATAAAATACCAGAAATAAAGGGAGTTCAACTCCATCTGTGTGAAAGGATAAACATTAAGTATGTACAAATCTTTGCTGAAAAAAAAAAAAAGAATGGTGGCTATGTGGATAAGTGAATTAATCAAGATATGGAAAATGAAAATAAGCCCAGGGAAAAAAAAGAGGAGAGGCATGCTAGCTTACAGAGACTCCCTGCTGATATTCATCTGTGTGAACTACAATGAGAACTGATTTTAAAGAGCTAAGAAGCTAAATGGTTTATTGTTGCTCTTGCTAACGTGCTATGATCTGAGGTCCTATAGATCAGAGTCCAGAGACAACAGACTTGATAACATCATGATGAGAATGGCTTTAAGCACTGGAATTTTACACCAGGGTAGTTTCTTATACCCTTTTTATTATAAGTGTAGAAAAGGAGATTTGACTTTGAAAGTACTTGCTGAGGGAACAATTGTACAAGGAAAAACACAAATTCTAGGAACTGAGCCAGGCCCTGATTTCCTCTGTTCCTGGAGTGTTTTATTTAAGGAAACCATTGATTTCTGCCACTACACTGAAGAAACTCCCTTGCAAAGGTGGCCAAAAAAAATCTGCCTCCAATTCCATTTCTTAGGTCCCTTTCCAATGGAAGATTGCCACATGGGAAGCTTTGCTGGAAGTAGCCTTTCATACCTTGAGCTCCGTTTTTGTGTAAGATGTTGAAAAGAAAAGAAAACTCTCTGTGATATTTTTCAAGAAGCTTAGAAACTTTGCTTAATTTTAATATTTAGGAGGGAAAGCACTTTCATAATCAAATGAAGTTTTTCCAAAGGAACTGTCAACGGCTTACCATTTGCCTCTGGCTTACTGTAGGGCATATTTTCATGAGCTACAAAAGTACAATTAAAGGCATCTAGCATTATGCCTTGTGGTTTGAAGAAAGCTGAAATATCATTAGTGATTCTTATTAATGAGTAAACACTTCAAAAACAGCGAACAAGGAAACCACTGTTTTCTGCGCAGTGTGATGAAACCTCTGAGGCCTCTCCAGGGAAATGCAGCGTCCTGCGGCAACACACATGGACTCCACACTGTGCTCTCAGAACTGGCTTCAGACTTACACCAAAACCATCAGAGAACAATGTGACACAGTAGTGGGTGTTAGACACTCTTGTCAAGAGGGAAAGTAAACGCTGAGGATGCATTCTTAATAAAAACAGAAACGTGTAAGGCTGGAGAGATGGCTTAGAGCTTAAGAGTGTTCAGCTGCTCCCGTAGAAAGCAAGAATTCCGTTCCCAGCACCTACACATAGTGGCTGATGACTGTCAGTAACTCGGGGCCCAGAAGATCCACCGCCTTTATGGACACCTTAGGTACTATCACTCACATGAGCACAGACACAAACATACACACACAATAAAAAAAAAAAAAAAAGAGCAGTTATACTGTGACAGAGAAATTGCAAATATGCCTTTTAGTGAGCCTCTGGTTAGGTCAGGATGGTCGTTTAAGGTTCAGTTGAAAAAGACAGGGGAAGCAATGCAGCTTTGCAGTCTTAGCTTTTTGTAAGAGGACACATAAGGTCTTTGTCTGCCCTTTCAATAAATTTACCTGTAATGTCACTTACAAACTCACTGTGCAGCTTGCGTCAATGCGATTAAAATCAGTAACAAGGGCTGCTACCAGACATAAAAGATACTGTAATCTATTTATAGTCACAGACTCAGAAAGCTTTCTTTTCCAATGAGATTATTCTGTTCCAGTGCAGGCTAATATATTTCTGTTGGTTCCCCATATTTTGAGTATTCGTTGTGTCTTTATATTGAAATTTTGAGATTTATTTGACTTTTAATCATGTCTGTGTGTGTGTGTGTGTGTGTGTGTGTGTGTGTGTGTGGTGTTGATGTAAACACGAGTGCAAATGCCCTCATTTCTAAGAAGCATCAGATCACCTGGAGCTGGGGAAACAGGCAGTTGTGAGCCTCCCTACACAGATGTTGGAAATTGATCTCAGGTCTTCTGCAAGAGCAGCGTTGCTCTTAAATGTTAAGTTAGCTCTCTGGCCTTCTATTAGATTTTTAAAGAAAATGTAATGAGTAATGTATCTTGAAAACTAAATAGGAAAGTAAACCTCCTTTTGAGTAAAACTTTTTTGATGGGCAATTATAAGTAGCAACTGTACATATATCTTTGAACTTATAAATGCCCAAGTGTGTTACTACTACTTTGGGTATTACTTCTAAATCTGTAATTAATTTTTATATAAATGATTATGACTTACTTTTCTTATGTGAACTTCAGATATCTAACCTGTTACTTCTTAAAATTGAGTAAACTTTTTAAAAAGCAGTGAGCCTTTCAGTGATGCACAATGATGAATATCTCATATTCAAATGATTAAAAATATACTCTGTTTATAGGCTATTTTATTTTTAATTCTTTCATAATTCCAAGCAGCATATTTTGGTCATATTCACCACCTTCCTCAGCTTATCCTCAACCTTTTTCTCTTACTCTATCCCCACTCCCCTATTTTGTGTCTTCAGGTTTTTCTCAAAAGCCCATCAAGTCCAATTTGTCCTATCTATATACACTTGGATTTGGGGCTAAACTGTGTATCATGTTGAAACTATGTACAAGTCAACAAAATCTTTATTCTGTTTTTTTGTTTGTGTGTTTGTTTATTTTTTGAGGCAAGGTTCCTCTGTGTAATCTTGGCTGTCTTGTACTCACTTTGTAAACTACGGGCGGCCTCAAACTCACAAAGATCTTCTTAACTGCATCTCCCTGATTGTTTGGTATTATAGACATGCACCACCGCATCCTGCAAGGAACCAAACTCTTAAAGAAAACTAATTTTGACCTTTCCCAGCAACTCTCAGTTGTCCATAGTTGTGGACTGATAGAACATTTACCTCCATTCTCCGTGCTAGGATTTTCTCTGTCTTGAGTTTACAAAGGTCACAGCTTCTATGTGTTTGTGTGTAGAACTGCTCTACTGTGTTCAAAAAATACTATTTATTTGTAGTCACATACCAATTCTGGCTCTAATATAGTTTCTGTCCTGTCTTCCACAATGAGTCCAGAGCTTGGGAAGGAGGCATGCAGGGAGTGGTAGATGTTCTTCTTAGGGCTGAGCCTTCTTCACTCTCTCCTTCTACACACAATGAACCGCAGTGAATCGCTGTGTTAATCTACTGTATAAAGTTGCTTCTCTGCTTAAAATAGAGAAGTGCACTAATCTATGGGTAAAGTAAGTCATTAGGAGTGGTTTAAAATTGTTTGTTTAGTAAAAGAATGGAAGTAAATGCTCCTGCAGGTTTATGACATGTCTGTCTACAGGTTCTTTGTCCTGATAATAGTGACATTAATTTCATCTTGTGACTCAGGCCTTAAAAATAGGCAGAAAGTGGTTGATTACTCCCATAACATCCATGCCGCTAAGGCATTCATGGAAATATCTTGCCAGGCAAGTTGTTATGACAGCTCGCTGGGCTGACGGCTTTTGACTGAAGATAATGTTTATCTATTGATGGTGTGTCTAGCACTTTCCAGTATCATTAAAGCTAGCCGGTAGGAATGATGCTTTCAAATCAATTTAAGTTTTATTTTGCCATTTTTTAACCTAAATATGTGGTAGCTTCAGAAATAGGGTCTTACTCTCATGTTCTGTACAGTAATCAAGAGCATTGACAATAGTCTGCAGTGTTTGAAAGAAAAACGGGAACTCACAGGCCTACAACTTCAAAAGAGGCAATCGATTCCTGGCACTGAGCTTATCATTTGTAAGCCCAGGATTCAAGTATGGGCATCGCCACTTTGTAATGGGAAATTCCATCTAATCTCATTTTGTATATGTGTATGTATATATTTTTAGGAAACTTCTACAGTAGTGGGTTTCTGTATGACTTTTCAAAAGGACTTTAGCATGTGTTATTCCTCCGTTTACATGTTCTTCTAGCTTGCACTCCCATTCTCTATTCTACTTAGCTTTTCCTGTTCCACTATATACCTTTATCCCTTCATACATCTGTGTTCTATTTCCTCTCCCATTCAAGAACCACCCCTCCAGGGCCAGTACTAATTTTCTGACCTCTCTGAATAGTCCAAGTAAAACACATACACACATCTAAAGACTCATTGAGAAATACCAGAAATAAGAGAAAACACACAATTTTTGCCTTTCTCAATCTGGGTTACACTATTCTGTATGAATGTTTGTTGTCCTATCCATATTCCCTGAATTTTATAATCCCATTTTCCTTACTAGCTGTCAATATTCGGTTGTATGGATGTGTCATATTTTTATTAGGCATTCATTAATTAGTGGAATCAAGGCTGTTCTTTTTCCTACGTATTGTGTAAGGAGCACCACTGAACATGGGAGGGCAAGTATCTTTAAAACAGAAGATAGAGGCCTTTAATCATATGTCTAAGCGATACACCTGAGTCATATGCTCCATCTCTTTTGGATTCTTTTGAGGAATTTCCACATTGATTGTCATAATGCCTACACCAATTTGCACTCCCACCACTAGTGAATAAATAGTCTTCTCCTTTTCCCATATGCATGTCAGCCATTTGAAAATCCCCTTGAGAAAATTCTAGCCTTCCTTCATGATAAACAGTCGTGAAGAAGAATATAGAAACACAAGGGGCATACCTCAGTATAATAAAGAAAACACACAACCCCCTACACTTACATCTTGCTAAACAGAGAACATCTCAAAACGTTTCTTCTTAAGTCAGGAGCGGGACAAGGGTTTCGCCCCTCTTGGACAACATAGCACGTAAAGTCCTAGCTAAAGCTACATCAGTGTTTGTTACTATAAGACTGATGCTGGTGAGGCTATGGAAACTCCAACAACACTGGTCCTTGTGGTTAAAGAAGTACACGAAGGAGAACGTTCTACTATCAAAGAATTAAGAAAATAAAGAGGAACAAGGTAAAAAAAGAGAGAGACTTGATATGAGGTAGAAACTAAGATAAACAAACTTGTATGCTGGCGAGACAGTGTTTCAGGAAAGAGTACACTGCTTCAGGTATGCTGGAGTTGATGAGTAAGATAACAACAGAGAAGTGGCATAGATCTCAGATTTTTAACACCATTTCTTCGGTTACGAAATTATTCTAGGGAGACTTTTGGTTGTCCAGCTTTGATTCAGAATCTAAGAACTGCACCACACTTTGATATGGAGGAACAAATTAGAGTGCATTGTGACTACATTTTTCTAAAATGCAGTTTCTTTCATGGGTGGTTTGGATAGGTAGACTAATCCAAGTGCAGCATAGAAAAGATTATTACAATAAGCACAAAGGAAAAAAAATAGCCCTGAATGGCATAGAGCTACTGCCGCTTAGCAGTTGTAATCAACAAAACTTATCTTCTATGCTGGAGACATGCAATATTTTTATGGGGTAGCTGTGCAGGTTTCAACGGGAAGAAATTATTTGTCAGTCGTGGTTCCTGGCATCTGGAATACCCCTTGGCATCACTCAGAGACAACTTCTTCTAATTTCACTGGGCATATATTTCCAAAAAGTAACTAACGAAGTAAGAGACACAAGATAAGTAGCTGTGTCAGTCTCCTTGAGAAAGTGAAAGCCAGCTGGGACTCGGATGATGCTCTGCATCCAGGGACTTGCTCTATCAATGACAGCTTCTTCCTGGCCTTTCAAAAGAAGAGTGTCCTGGGCTGTTACTAAAAGTAAGGTCTTCCCTTTGATGATAAATCATTATTAAAGTATGTGAATATTCTGAGATCCCTTGCAGAAATAATCACAGATACATTAAAGTGCCTTTCTGAACTATATCTCCATTAAGCAGGCTCAGTAATTTGTAAGGGTAATTTTATTTCATGAAGACTTAACAGAAACTATTTTTTAAAAAAGCTGACTTGGACTATATGTTTACAGTTAAAAATAACATTAAAGTAAAACTTAATACTCACCTGGAATTTCTCAGTATTTAATATCTAATGTTTCTCACTTACTCAACATAAATATTATGCATGCTGTCTTAAAAATTAGATTTCACTGAAACGTTCATAGAAAACTTACCTTCAACGTTCATAGAAATCTTACCTTTAATTTTAGGAATATAGAGACAAGTGAACAAACCAATATTCATGGATCAGAGTGACTTTATTAACCATACTTGTGTTATTATAAATAAATAGCTATAATCACTAACTTGTGAGGATGAAAGGTTTGCTCCCTTAAGTCCTTTGGAGGTCCGAGCTATCAAGATCCACGGATTCTGCTCTGTAGGAACAACATTGCACTTTTGACTCACAAATTCTTCCACAATACATTATGCCTATATCTTCCTTATCTTGAGTAATACAGTCCTAGTAAATCTTAAAAGTATAGAGTTCTTAAACCTCAAGCCACATAAAAATTGAGCTTACCCCCAAAACAAATGAAATTGTTTCATCCCATTTTTGTCTTCCAAAAAGATCTTCACAAGTACCTGCACAGCACACTAGTTATTACCAATATTGATATTCAGTTTAAATGAAACAATCATAAAGGCTCTTGAGCAACTTTAGACCTCTGAAAACAAAACTACTGATGTATATTACATTATAAAATGACCCAACAGTCGTCTTGCTTATCTCAGACTTACTTGGATTTCAGTTTATATTTCTTCCTCAAATGTAAGACAATACAAAGTCAGAACATTTGTCTGATACCACATTTTAAAATGTGTTCCTGGTGAGCTTTGTCCAGCAAAAGATATATGAGGTGCGGCCTATTCTGTTTGTGACCACCTCTTTCTAGGATCATGGTAACCTAAATTCTAAAACCTGTTCCTGGTAAAATGTTTCTGTTTTGATAGATTATATTTCAGTATGTTTTCTGGAAGAAGTGAAGTATGTATAGTAAGGTTTTATGTGTTCAAGGATCATAGCTGCTAAGGAATGATTTTAGTTTTCCTATTTTGTGTACTTCATGATATTTCAGAAATTTGTTTCTGGTTATTTCCTCTCCGATTGGGCAAATTTATTCAACATTCTCTCCCCTCTCACAATAGGATGAGTACATGACACACAGGGCTTTGTCAAAGAGATAATCTCAGCTTTAATATTCCACTTATCTTGACATTTACATTATTGCTATGCCCAAACCTGACCTATGATCTTTTAATTATTGCATGCCAATGTATATTACACACCTGTCTTATAAATGTTAAAATATAAAAATAGACACAAGCATTTCTCCACACTACCTAAAAATAGTGACAGAGTGGTCTTTCATTTTATTCCCAATCATCTTCCATCACTTTTCAAGTGACTGGATTTACCTATTTTGGAGACCAAGGCATAGCAGTTTAATGCCATGGCATTCCTTTATTTCTCTCATTTGTGTTATATAGTCATATGCCCTGCCAATTGTGACTAAGCAACATTACATTATTTCAAATATATAGCAACAATAAAACATTTTGTTTACCTCATTGTGCTTGTTAGCCTTGGTCAATGTTTCCAAATGAGAGACACCTGGGAAGAGATAATATCAATCAAAAAATGGTCTCCATAAGACTGGCCTGCAAGCATGTCTGTGGGGGCATTTTCTTGAGTCCTGATTGAAGTGGGATGGGAGCCCACAACTGGCAGTATAACCCTTGAGAAGATGAAGCTGGGTTGTATTAAAAAAAAAAATCAAACAAACTCTGCAGACCATGGAGAACAAGTGAGCAAGCAGCACCTTTCTGTGGCTTCTTCTTCAAGCCCGTGCCTTTGTTTCCCTAGATGATGGGCGACAACCTCTAAGCCAGCTGCACCTTTTATTCCTTGAGTTTGCTTTGATCCTAGTTTTTATCAAAGCAAATGAGAAGCTAACTAGGACACTCATTATTTCTTCGTTTACTCTTCCGTAAGCCTTTCACAGTCAAATGGATTAAGTTAAAAAGGGTGTTTCACAGATAATTTGTGGTGGAATTCTCGAAATGGGTTCTCTTTTTTTAAGAAAATAGATGTTATGTGTATGTAAACATATATGTGCACATATACGCTAACGTCAAATATTTGAAATAATATTCATCTAATTACTTAAAATAACAATAAAATAAGCTTTTGGGAGAGAATGATTTGCATTTGTGTAACAACTAATGTAGCTTAACCCCGTAGGTAGAAACAAACAGAACCACTCTACCCCTCATTAGTATGTCAGGATGCTTCCACACTTCCATTTAACATCTTTAAACAGTGTTATCTTTTGTTAAACCTGGTAAAGTTTTTGTCTAACACTTAATTTTCACTTAAAGAATGAAACAGAGTTTATGGGTCCAGCTGTATGCAGCTAATAAAGCAGGAAACTAAAATTTAATAGATCAACCATAAATTTCACTTCAGTTTTATAGTCCAACCTTGGCTAATCTGAATGAATGGTGTGTGTGATTTCTCAGTCTGAATTTGGTGAAATTTGGTACTCTACAGGGATGATGGACTTATTGTCAACTTACATTTGCATAAATAGGTGTTACCAGAAAGCTTCTGGCTGATGCCAAGCGGTAGATAAATAATCCATATCCAAGAAACCTTGATGCTTTATGAATATATTTGCATATATATGTTATGTGTGTGATGTATTTGACAGAAGTTTATGTTTTTCAATAATCCTGAGAAAATTGCCTTTTTTTTCCTTGATATTTCATAAAGTTTCATAAGTACAGTGCCTTGGGAATAAGTACACATGGCAGAGATCCATCATCATTAATAATAGTCAGTTAGGATTTTCCTCCCCAATATTTCAAATTTCAAAGAATGTTAAAGCTTCAACGTTTTGGAAATCAGGAAATAAGAAATTCCAGCACTAGAACCTGGCACTACCTGGTAGCTGCTTTGAACAAGTTTGCAGGGTTAGTCATATACTGAAGCTAGTTTCTCAGCTACAAAATGGAGAATGTGATAATGATTTTCAAAGACTATGATGTAATACAGAACAATGAAGAATTAGATCTATCTCTGTGTTTCAGGATAATTCCACAGAAACACCCCAAACTGAGTAGCTCATGAGCAGCCACGTTTCCCATAGTTCTCTAAGAAGGGAAGAAATTCTAAGAACACGCAGGTGGGAGATATGATGTCTAGTGTCTTTTATTACAGTTTTCTGTATCATCATGTACAAGAAGGGACCCCAAAATGAAATATTTTAGGTTTTGTTTTTTTAAACAACAAAAGTCCTTATGGTTTAATCATTTTACACGACTAACACCTCTTAATATCCCCACTTTTGTGTTTTGAATTTTAACAAATAGGTTTTAGAGGAATAAATTTATTCAGATGATATCAGCATGTAATATCAGTATTTCAGAAAAGTGTTAGTATGTTTCACCTAAAATATGTTAGTATTTTGATTACTTTGCTGGGAATGGGTGATGCATGCTGACAAGTTCCAGTGACTGATACTGATCATGGGTCTTTGAACTTTACTTTTCTCTTCATCATTCAGTTTTGACATCACCTTGGTAGTTTTCTAGTTGTTTGTAGTACTATTAATATTTATGATATATTATGTAATGTAATATAATTTATAGCCAATTGTTTTATTAATCTATCATCCTGTCAGTTTCACTCCAGCAGAAGGAATCTGCACTTGGAAGGTATACTTCATCACAATTACCTCACTTTATCCTACAGATACATAAATTGTATGAGTAGTCGCATAAATAAAGGATTATCCATTCTGCGATCTGGTATGGAAGAGTAAGCTCATATCAAGTATATCATAAACCTTCTGGTGCCAAATGGACACACTGCATACAAGGAATGAAATGTAAGTGGATGTTGACTAAAATCTCCTGTAAATGCTGACTAGCCACAAATGTCTGGTGTGGTTTGTCTTCAATAATTCTTTACTGACTTTTTGTATAGTTGGTGTTACCACTGATAAAAGTGTGCTGTTGAAGATCCACAATGTTTTTGTATTGGCAGCTATCGTAGCCTGTTCAAAATGAGTGTGTTCTTGTTTATTTGATTCTTTTATTCTTATGTAGTGAGCTTCAAAGTTTTTACACTTTTTCTTTTGTACTCTACCTTGCTTCTGGTCTGCATTCATATGGGAAATCTTTGCACATTTTTTCACTTTCTTATAGATGTTACTGGTGAAGTCAGTTTCTTCTAAGCAGAGTAAGGATACATATAAGTTTATGTAGCTGTTTTCTATACTGAAAGGGTGAACATAGTTCATGGCAACCCATGCACATTTTATATAATAGAGAGAACAGAACAAATTGAAGGCTCCAAATCAATAACAGGCTATAGCACCAGCAGTAAAAATAATAACACGGAAGCTTATGAATATTTTAAAGCTTAGGTGTTAAAGCTGGGCAGACTCTCACATAGCTCATCTAACTTTTCCCAACTATTCTAGTCCACGACTCACGTTGTGGTCAGCTCTGCCTTTCTGCTCCTGTTTGATTGGTTGTCTCCACCAACAGAATGAGCCAACTCAAGCCAAATTAGACTATATAAATGCAGGCTTATTGGGGGCAGCCCTCAGTGGGTTCACTTGACCTCACAAGAGGAGACAGTGAAGTCCACATACCAAGGGAAACAGAAAAGTGGGAGACAGAGGGAGAGAGAGAGAGACAGGAAAGCATACTCACAGAGAGAGGGGAATATATACCTTGAGAGTACAGAGAGATTTATATATACCTTATGGCATTTTATTGTAAAAAACTAATTTTCTCTTTCCGCTCAAGTTTCAACTGCAAGTAACATTTTGGTTATGGGAGAAATCCATGTCCACTTCCTCTTCTCAGCACTGGAATTTTGCTTGTGTAGAACCTGGAGAAGTGTTAATCATGCTGTCACAGTCTCTGTGAGTTTCTCTGTGTATCAGTGCCTAGAAGACATGCTTTTGTTAGCGTCATCTTCCACTGCTGGGTCTCTAAACATTTTTGCTTCCTCTTTCACATAGAACCTTGAGCCTTAGGGTAGGGGTTTAGGGCTGAGTGTTCCAGAGTTTCTCATTCTCTGCCCATTGTCCGTTTGTAGGTATCTGAGTTAATTTTCATCTTCTGCAAGAAGAAGCTACTCTGATGAGGGTTGAACAATTCACTAATCTGAAATGGAATATAAATTGTTTTTATAATCTCACACAGCTATCAAAGAATTGAAGTCCAGCAATCAAAAGCCCTCTCTGGATCACCTAACAGGTCCAATTAAAACTAAACACCTCTTCCTAAATGAGGTTTCCCATTTTACCTTTAAAAACCACTATTTGCCTATGGGCCATGTCTGTCTCCTCTCTATCCAGAGGCAGTCCTTTGTCCCACTCCAGGACAAATGCCACTTAAACCTCTTCTTTGCCCCTGTCTCTCCTCTCCTTTGTTCCCTTCCCCTTCTTGTTCTTCCTTTATCTTCTGTTTTTGTTGCTTAGCCATAGTCATCTATATCTCTGGGCAAATAAATCATTGTGCTGGGAACTTGGTCTTGCAGGCCCTAAACCAACAGATAGTTTTCCCCTATAGTATTATTATAAGAAGAAGCTGGCAGGGGTGCACGCATACAGACAAGGAACAGAAGAGCAAGAATGTGCTCATCTGCAAGACAAGAAAGGCTTTATCTAGAACTGCCAGCCTCCAGACCAGCAAGCAAATAAAGTCAGTGCTGAAGCCATTTAATCTGTGTTATGCCATGGCAGTACTAACAGACCAAAATACTAGACAAAAACCCCACCAAGCAGGAAAGGTAAAAATTAACCGAACTTCTAAATCTTTCTAACATTTTAAACTCCCAATGCACAATCATGGGATGCATGGGTTAAGATGCATATTTCTTGACACCACTTTAATTGCACATCTCATTTTATGAACCTGGGAACTGACATCACAAAAGGCAAGTTGCTTTTTCTTGCCTGTTTCTTTGGTCTGGTTTCCCCTTGACACACTCACATACATGATCTGGCCTCACCAGCTTCCTGGTCTAGCTTTCAACTCACCCTACTCCCACCTGTGCCAGGAATCCTGGGAGATACTGTTTTTCTTTTTTGGCCTCGTGCAACTTTGTTTAATTATGCCTTGATGCTCTTTATTTTTTCAAACTTCACCTCAACTTTTCCCTCCTTCAGAAAGTGTGTGCTGACATCTAAGATTAGATCATTCCATAACCCATAAAGCTTCTTGGTACCTAACACATGTTATCCTCTCCCCTGAGATCTGAATTACAAAACAAGGGCTCTGGTGATGTTTTGTCAGTCTTATATCCAACACAAGCTGACTTCCCTGATATATTGAGAAATACTCACCTGACAAATAGTGACTAAATGGCCCAGGGTAAAACAGCTAAGAGTTGGAGGACAGAGGAAATCTTTCCAACTCCAAAGTCTATGCTTTCTCTTTCCTGTCAAGAGAGGGAATGTTTACACATACATTTACATACTCTCTTCATATGTGGACATCAATATATAATGAGCACTCATACATAATTACAGTTACACATTTAAAATATGTTTATATCATTTTAGGGACAGCCCAAGGAATAGAAATGATCTTGATATTTCTAAAATAGAATTCAGGTGAGTAAATGGGATGGGTGATGTCAAGGGCTCTGCTGTCTCATTTTCTCTCATCTCACTTCAAAGAAAGTAAAGAAATGATGCAGTACATTGAACTAATCAGGAATCCTCAATGACATTACTCAAGACAGAAAGGTTATATCAGTGACTGTAGCAATGTAACTGCACTGAATATTAACTAGTATATTAAAGGTAAACATCTCACTAACGTTACTGGAATTTAACTCCCAGATTTTCACAGGGAACTTCCCATTATGATTTGAAAGAATGAAATGCTGAGCACCTCTAGTAGAAGACATGAGATACCTCCCTGGAGTGGAAGCCTTAAAAGACATCCATCTCAACAGAATGTGGTCAGACCTTTACATTCCAGAATAAAAAGAAGCGAATCTGATTCTCAGGAGATCCCAACAACAAAATGACTTTGAATAGGTTTTTGATCCCCACTGCATTTTTCCAAATAAGCAGACCTCCTCTACGACCTCAACCTGTTCCCCAAGGCTGATTTTGTGAAACTCAGTACACTGGTATGAGTCACAACATAGTCGTGACTACGACAGACCTTGATAAAAGAAAAGTGCCCTCTTTAGAACTAATCTTTTCTTTTTTTTTTTTTTTTGCCAACTTAAAAATTAGTGGAAGTAAAGATTTCAAATACATATTGTGTGTGTGCATCAAAACTATGAAGCCTATCTTTCCAAACCATCCATAATATGACTTTGACAGATACTAGAAATAAGAATGCATCCTAAATTAGACAGATACTTGCACATTTTTTGGTGCTCTTTTTTTTTTTTTTTTCTTAAAATAGGTATCTCACCTCAAGGGAAAGTTAGTAAATGTGACTCAATTGCTCATAATGCAGTAATTATCACACTGTTATAATGATAAAATTTTCCTGACTAAAATTAATTAGTGATTTCACTATGTAATAATTTTTTGTCAACTATTTCAGTATTGACTATTGTTTTTTTTTTTTTTTTGGTTTCTGCAACATTGTTTACTGAGAATGATATATATTCTTTATTATAATACTATAACTAATGTGGAGTACTAACAATTTCACTGATATTGAATCTCAACACAGATTCAAAAATGTATTTAAAAAATCCATTTATTCAGTAAAATGAATTGCAGTTTTATCTGGGAATAACGTTTGGGGAAAACTTTTCTTCCTCATATGAACTCAGGGAAAAAATACTGTCTATTCACATACTTTTAAGGATTCAGTCTGAATAAAGATCAAACATAATTTTTGATTACTTTGGAATTTGCTAGAAAAATAACTCAATTGCATGGTATTTTCAAAATCAAATTCAAAGCTTTTAGCTTCTCTTTGTTCAGCTGCCCATAATTGTTAGAAAATCTGATTATGGCTGAATGAATGCAAACAGTTAGCTTGCCAGTAGGAAGCCCCATGGACAGAGGGATTATCAGTCTTCACATGGAGCCTAGAGCCAATGTGCTGTCTCATAGGAGGTGGCTTCTAAAAATTAACAACTTTTTGTGTTCCTGTCCAAGAAAATATGTCTCTTTAGACTGACTTTTCAGAAAACATAACATGTCTCTACCATCGCAATTGTTGCTATGAACTAACACTTGGAATATATTTTTCTAACTTTAAAAGTTAATGCCAAAGTTATTACAGAGAAATCATAAAGTAATAGATGAAAATAAGAAACCCATGCATGCGCTGCTGAAATTGACAGGGAAGAATTGGATAGCAGATACATAGTGAGGAGGATGACAAAGAAAACACAGTAGTTTCAGAAGCAAAGAAATAAAGAAATTTGAGAAGGAAGAACTGGAGAGGTAAAGTCCAGGGTCCATTCTGCCATGCTTAGCCCCAGGTGGGAAGTGCTCTGTGCCCGGTGCCAGTGAATTCAAACACAAAGGTCAGCACCATGGCTTAAGGTCTGGGGAAAGCCTCAGCTAACTTTCACTCTGCTCTCAGAAGTACAAGAGGTATTGCATGGAGTCAGGCCTGACATTCATGGCCATGTAAGAGACTACACAAAGACAAGCATGCCTAGCACCTGCACAAACATGAGTGACAGCAAACAGACTCTCATTCCCATGTAGTTCTCTTTCCTTCACTTTTAGTAATCTCTAATTTAATCCCTCACTTCAATTTATAGGCCAGCTATAATCACCATATTTTTTATGAAAGATACTGAAAGTATGCACTGAAGAAAATATAGCATCTTCAACAAACAGTGCTAGGAAAACTGGCCATGCATTTGTGAAAGACCCATATCTTTTACCCTGTACAAAAATTAATCCACAATGGATTAAACCTTAAAGTAAAACATAAAAATCTGAAAATGTAAAGGAAAATAAATGAAGGTGCATGTAGATACTCAAATTTATGGAAACAACTCCAATAACTCAGGGAAATAATACCAAGAACTGACACTGGAACTGCATGTAATTAAAATGTTTCTGGACGGCAAAGGAGAATAATAAGGACATACAGAAACAGTCTATAAATAGAGAAATTCCTTGCTAGCAAAACATCTGAAAGAAGCGTAATGTCTAGAACTTATAAAGAACTCATAAAACCAAATGTCGAAGTCCCTGAAACAAAATAGATAGAATTTGCAACGCAATAAAATTTTCTTTTGAGTTCTAAATACTGAAAAGCAGTTTTAATAATTATTATAGATACATATATATTGTGATACGAAATATAAACAATTCCTGAGAATGTAGAAGAACAAGTAAAGGTAGTTCAAACTCCTAAATAGGCTTCTACAGTTTTTTAATACATATATTATGCATAAGAGCATGTATCATTTGAGTTTTAAACGCCCTTTGGGCTTATTTTAGAAGCAGCACTAATTTTTTTTACATTATTTCTTTTACATTTATTAAAAATAAATTCTATTTTCACATAATATATCCCGATTCCAATTTTCCCCCCTCCCCACCTACAGACTCATCCAGATCCATTCTCTGTCTCTTATTAGAAAATAACCAGCTTCTAAGAGGTAACAACAAAGTGAGTCTCTGATATGAACTGGATTGCTTGCTCCTTGATCACTTCTCTCTAGTGGAGCGACCTGATAGGCTAGGGTCAGATAGAAGGGGAGGAGGACTTCCCTATCAGTGAACTAGTGAGGGGGAAGAAGAAGGAGGAAGACTGGGACCGGAAGGAGATGAAGGAGGGGGGGCTACAATCAGGAAACAAAGTGAATAGATTGTAAATAATAATAATTATTAATTATTACCAATAATGTTTTTATTAATAATATTAATGATTATTAACAATTAGTAATAATTATTAGTTTTTATTACTACTAATAATAGTAACGTTGAAAAAAGAGATAGCAACAAAACATGACAAGATAAAATTTAGTGAAATAAAACAAGAACCATCACATCAAATTTGGACAAGGCAAACCAACAGAAGGAAAGGAGCCCCAAGAGCAGACACACATTTAAGAGTCCTAGGTCTGGCTTGCTTCCATGTATGTGGACCTATCTGCATTGCCCACATGGCACGCTGGGGTTGGCTACCCAGAGGCTATTTAAGCTGTGGGCTGGCTTTCCCCAGGGTCAGATGATTGTACAAGGTTCCTGAATAAACTGCACTGAAAAAAAAAAAAAGAGTCCTATATAAGATACTAACCTGAAACTATAATTTATACACAGAGGGCCTGCCGCATACCTGTGCAGTCCTTGTGCTTTCTGCTTTTGCTCTGTGAATTCATATGAGTGTGATCAGTTGACTCAGAGGCCCTTGTTTTCCAGGTGTCCCGGTGTCCTCCATCCCCTCTGGGTCTTACATTCCTTCCACCTCCTTAACCTCAGGAATCTCTGAACTCTGAGGGGAGGGATTTGATCAAGACTTCCCATTTAGGGCTGAGTGTTCCAAAATCTCTCACGCTCTACATAATGTCTGGCTGTGGAGCTCTGTATTTGTCCTCATCTGCTGCAGAAGGAAGTTCTTGGATGAGGACTGAATAAGGCACTGACTGATCTATGAGAACAGCAGAATATCATTAGGAATTTATTGTAATTTTTTTCAGACCAGTGGTATTTGTTTCACCCTAGATCTCTGCGCTATCTGGTTTCCGCTTCTCGGTCACACAGCAGTATCAGGCAAGGGTTTCGCCTTATGGAGTGGGCCTAAAATCAGATCAGACATTTCCTAACTGTTTGAACATATTATAAATGAAAGGTTCTGTGGCTGAGCTGATGTTTATGCTTCTCTTTTGGTAGCCAGCAGAATAACTTCCAGGACCAAAGACACTAGAACATAGGGTGAATGAATATTCTGTGTGGGTACCAGCTTGACCTCTCCATGTTCAGGGAATTGTGTGGGTATTGTCTTCGGCAATGGAGCCTTGCTTTCAATTAATGGATGACAAAGCTCTTGTCTTGGCAACAGCCTGGGTTGTTTGCAGATTCCCATGGGATTGTTTTGAGAAAAAAATCAATTGGGTATAACCTAGTTTCAATGCTAAAAGATTCATTTCACCAAGAGATGGCCATTTGAGACTCTATTTCCCTCATTATTTGGAGACTTCATTAGGATCACCTTCATACATTTCAGGAAGTTTCCATGTCACCAGGTTTCCACCACTCCACAAACACCCCTCAGTTTCAATTGTCTCTTTTTGCATTTCCTCCCTCAATTCCATCTTCCCTCTCTCTCCACCTGATCATCCTATTACCAAAGCCCCATGTGCTAAAATCTACCCATAAAACCTATTCTATTCCCTTCACTGTGGAAGATCTAGGTGCCCCTCCCCTTGCTTCCCCTCTATGCTTAGCTTCTCTGGGTCTACAGATTGTAGCTGGGTTAGCATTTATTTAATGGCCAATATCCACCATGTAAGTGAATATGTGCCAGGTTTCTCATTCCGGAATTGTGACTCTTCACTCAGGTTACTTGATAGAAAAAAAAAAATTCCACTACATAATGTGCACTTAGTAAACTGTATCATCAACAAATGTTAAGCAATAACACTGTGAGACCCATCTCCTATGTTCAATCAAGTCCCAGGCACAATCAGAACAGTACTGCCTCCATTTGAATGAGCCTAACGGGAAGATGCAATTGTTATTACAAAGTGTCTGACTGCAATCGGATAACAACCTTGATAGATAAAATATTAGAATTGCATTTTTGGCAAAGCGAAGCTGATTGTCTACATTGTTATAATAAAAGCACACTTGCCTTTCATCTTCCCTCCACATAGCCACCAGCTCTGTGAAATGTATGCAAGAGAAAAGACAATGTGCCACCTTTGTCTTCATTTACAATGATAATCTATTTCAGAAAAGATAATGCCTTTGAAAGCAAAAATAAACAATGCAGAATGCTAAGTATTCACAAAAAAATCCTCATACTCATTCAAGGGTACAATCTAGAAAAAAACTAATGCATAGATAGAGATACAGTTTATGGTGGTGTGGCAAGCACTTTGTAGCACTGAGGGTAGCACTGAGCTACCCTCTCCCCTCCCCCCGCCCAGGCCTCACAACCTAATCTTTTGCTAGTATAGCCAGATCTGCCATGGCTGGTTTCTAACTTAGGGCTGGTGTACAGAAGGCAATAAATCTGATATACTCTACTCATGAATAAATCTCATTGAGGAACTAAACTCTACAGGACTGATGCCGATGGGTTGTTTCTATACTCTGAACGGTAAACTCCTTTGCAAACCGTCAACAGAAAATACCTGAACTTGGAACCATTCAGGTCACCATTTAATCAAACAGCTGTGGACAACAGACTAAGGAAGATGACACAGAACTCTCTCCCAGGGTAGTCATACTGAGAAAAGCTATGAAGAAAATTTAGGAATGTGTAAGTACTGAGGTTTGTCCACCACAAGGTAATTTCTAAAATTCTTAAGAAAATTGTTACAGTAGGAATTTGGGAATATCTGTAATTATAGCTTCCAAGAAAACAGTAAAAAGAACTGAAGAAAAAAGATGGCAAGTACCGATATTTATAGTTACATTGTGAGCATATGAGTAGTTTGTATCAATTAGAATTAAAAGTTTTAAAATGTATCTATTATTGTACATATTTATAACATTGAAATAAAAAAGCTAGCTGAAAGATTAAACACCACTATACTAAAAAACTGAGAAAATTTTTAGATAATCTAATATTTTTAATTATGGAATAATAATGGTTGCTTCAGGTAAAAATGAAGGTTATTATGCCTTCTTGTTTTCTGTATTTTATGAAATAAAAATAAATAGATATGTTTAATTAAAACACTAGATATGACAGGATCCTACCACAGACGGCCTCTGAAAGACTCTACAGAGCAAGGTATCAAAGCAGATGCCAAGACTCAAAACTAAACTTGGGGCAGAGTTCAGGGAATCTTATGAAAGAAGGGGGAGATAGTAAGACCTGAAGGGGGCAGGAGCTCCACAAGGAGAGTAACAGAACCAAAACATTTGAACCTAGGATTCTTTTCTTAGACTGATATTCCAACCAAGTACCATGCATGGAGATAACCTAGAATGCCTGCACAGATGTAGCCTGTGGTAGTTCAGTTTCCTAGTAAGGGGAACAGGAGTTGTCTCAATGGCTGGCTCTTGATCACATGCCCCTGTTGGGGGAGTAGCCTTATCAGGCCACAGAGAAAGACAATGCAGCCAGTCCTGATGAGATCTGATAGACTAGGGTCAGATGGAAGAGGAGGACCTTCCCTATCATTGGACTGGGAAAGGGGCATGAGAAGAGAAGAGAGAGGGAGGGTGTGTAGGGAGAAGACAAGGAAGAGGGCTACAGCTGGGATACAAAGTGGATAAATTGTAATTAATAAAAGAATAAGTAAAATTTTAAAACTAGATATGTTTAAAAACTAGATATGTTCAATTTCAACAACATCATGTTGACATCTCTGACCTTTTCCACGCCCTCATCTGTGGACACATCTTTGACTCATGGATCCACGGAGCACTGATGCTGCGTTGTGCTTCCCTCTCAGGTCCTGAAGAGAGCATACTCTCACAGCCTTTCCCCGTGTCATTCTATTGCTTACTATCACCTTATTTCTATTTTCCCTAATATGTCGATTAGGCTGCCAGTGAGCCATTACTAAAGTAGAGCAGTTTCCTAGCTCTGAGATTTGTCTGCTCCTGTGATGTTCTGGGTTAATCAGATCTCCCGAGAAGGCTGGCAAAAGAGAGACCTCAGCCTGTGCCACAAGCAGTCCTTTTGACATAACAACCACAAGGCTGTTGGTTGATGAAACTCTTGGGCTCACGCTGCCTGAATACACATAATGCTTCCCACTGCTCTGTTATGGATGGCTCTGAGATACATTTTCTTATGTGATTTACTGGTGGGGTTGTGGTTTGTCCGGCTGGATGGAAAATCACTTACTGTTCGTGGGATTAGCTTGAAAACAAACAAACAAACAAAAAAACTAGATATGTTTAAAAAAACTTATGCTATGTTAAAAATAAATGTTAGTACTCCCTAAAAATCCAGTTAAGGTATGGGATGATTTAAAAGGTATGTGTGCATATACATACACTATAATAGTATTTGTAATCTCCTGATGTGGGTGTGAGGATCCAGTGGCAAGATAAAAAAGTCCTTTCCTTCTGAAGTTGGCAGGACAGTAAATCAGCTACTATTTCTATAAAGGCAGGTAAAGGCTAATCCCTTGCAAAATGATGAAGTCTGAAAAAGCATATACGGAGCCAATGTCTCATTATCAATCATAATAATAAAAAATCTTCAGAACTACAATCAAAAGTTTAACATCTGTATTCCCTATTGTTTTTCTTTTTTATACCAAAGTCATTTCCATCATGCATTGATGAGCCAATGTTTTCCTGAGTGAAGCCCGAGGCTCAGCTTGGCATGAAGCTGGTTAGAGACTAACTGACATCCTAAAATAACCAGAAGTTAATAGGTGTCATACGTCACATTTCATGTTTCTATTCTTTGAGTAACTTATTTTCCCACGTTTGGAGACCACAGCGGAGAATAAAACAGTACAAATGTGTAAATAAATAAAATAAATAATTTTTAGTCCCTCGAAAATAAAATATTCTGTCTTGCAACACACACTATAATCATGCTTATTTATATTTTAGATATATTGTTACGTGGATATCTGTATTGTTTTACATATGTTTGTGTATATTTTTTCTAATTTTTAGAAAACTATGTAATTTACCATAAATAAATGACATAGTATTGATGCAAAAATTATTGCTATTTTGGAAAATCACAATGTTTTTTAATTATTTTCACTGGACAAGCATAATGATTTGTGTCTGTAATCCCAGAACTAGGGACTTTGAGAAATAAGGGTCATATGAGACTCTCTCTCTCTCTCTCTCTCTCTCTTTCTCCCTCTCTCCTTTCTCTCTCTCTCACTCTCTCTCTCACACACACATAAACACACACACAAATTATAATCATATGAAATAGAAAAATATAAAAAATAATTTTCAGAGTGTATACTTTATTTGTGATATATTAAACACTATGATAAGTAAAGAAAATAATTAGTTTCAAATATTACATCAGGAAGCTATAAAATAGAAAGTTTGTGATTTCACTCAGTAGTAGAGTTTTATTTAGCATATACAAGGTTTTGGATTAGATTTCCAGAAGGTGGAGAACACGGAGAAAGAGGAAAAGGAGGAAGAAAAGGAGTAGAGGGAAGGAAGGAAGGAAAAGAGAAAAAACAAGGAAAGAGGAGAGAAGGAAAAACTTTACTCACTTACACACTGACCACATGATTTTCCCAGCATTTATAATACCTGAGCAAGCTTCAGCTGGAGAAAAATCTGAGAATAGAGGAGTGAGTCACAAAATTCTACCAGTAGCTGAGGTGCTGCAAGTATTTGATAGCTATCAGGACAGTGTGAGACTGTTGTCTTTAACGAGAAGAGTCTCAGGAGACAGATAGCACACCAAGGAAAGCCCAACTCCTAAAACTGCCTGGACAACACAAATTGGACCCAGTGTAGAAAGAAACAAGGAGTAATCTAAAAAGAGCATGGGGAGAATAAAACTGTAGAGAGGTTAACAGGACCATCTGAGGAAGTGTGGGACTGTAATGGCCCAGGATTCATGGGGGAAGGGTAGAAGAAAGGGATTCCTCACATGAGGATGGCAGGCTTTGGCTCCCTTCCCTCTCCCAACCGGTCAAAAAGAAGTCAGCAGCCCTACCATCAACTCTGCTAAAAATTTACCATCCTTACAGGCTTTTCTGTCCTTGTTTGACTTTATAAGGTTCTCACCCCTCTTACCCTCTAGTCCCTGAGTATGCAGATGAAATATCTTCCAACACCCCTGTTCTGGCCAATTAATTGTACATGGCTACAAAAACCTTGCCCCGGAGACCCTGCCCACCTTGCCAGAGGCATAAAGTTTCCTCTCTCCCTCAACAAACGGAACCAGATCTCTGAAGCTGTTCCCAGGTGTGGGCATTCTCTGTCCATGTGCTTCCTGCCCACCAAGGCCCTGCTTGTACCCACAGGCTTCAGCTAAGCTTCCTCTCCTCCAGCCCAGCAGAGGTGGACTCAAAGTGACAACAGAGAGCAATGAATATGTTCAAAATCTATTGAATGAAATTCTCAAAGTATCAATAAAAATATTGTGAAAAAGCTGTAAGTTAACAGCTGCTTTTTTTTATACCTTAACCATTCTGACTGGGGTAAGATGATATTTCAATGTGGTTTCAACTTGCTTTTTGCCAAGAGCTAAGGATGCAGAGCATTTTTAACACTGATTCTTAGTCATTTGGTTTTCCTTTAAAATAAAAGATTTACTACTACACAAGAGCCGAGGCAGAGAAGCTATTAAGAGTATGGCTCAGCTATGACACTCATGAAGCCCAACAATGACCAGCATGGCAAGATGTCTGTAAAGGTGTGAAAACTGACACTCATTGAAAACTGATGGTCAAATGAGTGGCAAATAAGAGCTAAGTGGGGTTAAAGCCTCCTTCACAGGAAGAACATCATGCGTGGTATAGAAAAGCTACCAATGACATGCTGCTTGTGAGATCATTGACTCTACTGTATAAAATGAAGTTAAAAATCGTTGAGGATTGTTTTATCTTTTTTTATGTCTTTGGTATTTCCATGTAAATTTTAAGATACTTTAAACATTTCTATAAATATTGTATTGAACTATTCATAGGGATTCTGTTGACTCTGCAGATTGCTTTTGATATAAGGATCATTTTTTACAATATTAGTTCTACTAATCCATGAAAATTGATGTTATTTATACCTTTTGGTACATTCTTGAATTCTTTCTTTGATTTTTCTTTTTGTTTGAATTTTTTTCCTTTTCTTTTTTGATTTTGGTATCTTAATTATTTCACTGTGAAAGCCATTCACTTCTCTGTCTCCATTTGTATTCTGGTACTTTAATAGATGTACTTAAAGCTGTTAGGATTTTTTTCTGGTTGAGCCATATGCATAGAAATCTACTGTTTGCAAATAAGATACATTGGAGTCTTGGTTTTCTATTTGTATCTCCTTTATCCCTTCTCTTTTATCCCTTCTCTGGCTAAGAATTTAATCACTATTTAAAAGCATATGAAGGAGAGTGGGCATATTTGTTTTCTTTTAATTTTAGGAGAAATGTATTGCATTTTGTTTCATATGGGAAGACATTGGCTGCAAGGCGTGGTATATTGACCTTACATTAAAATGGGTCTCTGTATTTCTATTTCTCTGGAATTTTGATCATGAGTGCATGCTGGATTTCTAAATAGGTTTTCAAATTCTGGCATGGAAAGGGGAGGGGGAGAAGAGAATACTCAATCACTGCTGGTGGGAGTGGAAACTGATGCATCTGCTATGGAAATTAGTGTGGAAATTCCTCAAAAAGCTACAAATACATATGCATTATGGTCCTTCTTTATCCCTCTTGCATAGATATATGCAAAGTATTCTATATTATACTACAGAGCCACTTGCTCAAGCATGCTTGTTGATCTATTCAAAATAATCAGGAAATGAAAACTAGGCTATCAATCACCTGATGAATGGCTAATAAAAAATGTGGTACATGTTTTATACAATAGAATATTACTAAGCTATTAAGAAAATGAAATTATGGATTCAGGATAGATTCTACCAGACTTTTAAAGGGCTTATTCTCATTAATCCTCAAATTATCCCACAAAATAAAAACTGAAGAAACAGTTCCTATTTTTAAAAAGCCATCATTATTCTAACACCAAAACCACAAAAAAGAGCTCACAAAAAAAGAACAGAGCAATCTCACTTAGAAACATAAATGTAAATGGCAGAGAAACATTTAAAGAAATGCTCAACATCCTTAGTCATCAGGGAAATGCAAATAAAAAGACCCTGAGATTTCAGCTTACACCCATCATAATAGCCAATATCAAAAACTCAAGTGAAAAATGGAGAGGATGTGGAAAAAGGAGAACCCTCCTCCATTGCTGGTGGGAATGTAAATTTGTACAACCACTTTGGAAATCAATCTGGCACTTTCTCAGAAAATTAGGAATAGAGCTTCCTCAAGATCCAGCTATACGACTCCTAGGCATAAATCCAAAAGATGCTCAAGTAAACAACAAGGACGTTTGTTCAACTATGTTCATAGCAGCTTTATTTGTAATAGCCAGAACCTGGAAACAACCCAAATGTCCCTCAGTGGAGGAGTGGATACAGAAATTGTGGTACATTTACACAATGAAATACTACTCAACAATTAAAAACAGGGAAATGGTGGATTTTGCAGGCAAATGGTGAGATCTAGAAAGATCGTCCTGAGTTAAGTATCCAGAATCAGAAAGACACACACAGTATGTACTCACTTATAAGTGGATACTAGACATATAACATAGGATAAACATACTAAAATCTGTACACCTAAAAAAACTAAACCAGAAGGAGGACCATGGATAAGATGATCAATTCTCACTCAGAAAAACAAATGGGATGGACATTTGAAAAAGGATTAAACAGGAAAAAAGACAGGAGCCTACCACAGAGGGCCTCTGAAAGACTACCCAGCAGTGTATCAAAGCAGATGCTGAGACTCATAACCAAACTTTGGGTAGAGTTCATGGAATCTTATGAAAGAAAAGGAAGATAGTAAGACCTGGAGGGGACAGAGGCTCCACAAGGAGAGCAACAGAACCAAAAATCTAATCACATCAGTCTTTTCTGAAACTGATAATCCAATCAAGGACCATTCATGGATATAACCACCTAGAACGCCTGCTCAGATGTAGCCTATGGCAGCTCAGTATCCAAGTGGATTCCCTAGTAATGGGAACAGGGATTGTCTCTGACATGAGCTCAGTGGCTGGCTCTTTGACCACCTCCTCTGAGGGGGGAGCAGCCTTGCCAGGCCACAGAGGAGGACAGTCCAGCCAGTCCTGATGAGACCTGATAAGCTAAGAAGAGATGGAAGGGGAGGAGGAACTTCCCTATCAGTGGACGTGGACAGGGTCATAGGAGGAGATAAGGAAGGGAGGATGAAATTGGGAGGGAATGAGAGAGGAGGCTACAGCTTAGATACAAAGTGAATAAACTGTATTTAATATAATTTTTTTAAATTAAAAATAAATAAAAAAAACTTTCAATGAAATACTTGCAAACCAAACCCAAAAGTGTATCAAAAACTATCTACCATGATCAAGTTGGTTTCATCCTAAAGATACAGGTATTAATCAACATACATAAATCAATAAATATAACCTACCACATAAATAGACTGAAAGCCAAAACAAAACAAAAAAAGCCCCTTCTCAAACAAGAACAAAGCAGAATCATCTCATTAGATGCAGATAAGGCCTTTGACAGAAATTCAA
Organism: Meriones unguiculatus; assembly: GCF_030254825.1. Taxonomy (NCBI): domain Eukaryota; kingdom Metazoa; phylum Chordata; class Mammalia; order Rodentia; family Muridae; genus Meriones; species Meriones unguiculatus. Next base: position 52,950,313 of record NC_083363.1, read on the forward strand.
TATCCCTTTATGAAAAAAGTTCTGGAGAAACCATGTATACTTCATGTGAGAGAAAGGAGGAGCTTTAACATAATAAAAATAATTTGGAGAAAGCCCACAGTCAACATCAACCTAAATGGAGAAGAATTCAAAGCATTTCCAAAAAATCAGCAAGAAGAGAAGGATATCCACTCTCAATAAACTTATTCAATATAGTACTTGAAGGCTTAGCAAGAACAGTAAGGCAGCTGAGGGAGATCAAGAGGATATAAACAAGAAAGGAAAAGTCACAAAGTTTGGGCTAGAGAGATGGCTCAGAAGTTAAGAGCACTGACTGCTCTTCTGAAGGTCCTGAGTTCAATTTCCAGAACCCACATGGTGGCTCACAGCGATCTATAATGAGTTCTGGTGCATAATGAGATCCGGTGTTTATGTAACACAGTATCTTTATTTGCAGATGATATGATTTTATACATAAAGCACCCTAAAATTTCCACCAGAAAATTTCTACTGCTGCTAAACACTTTACCCCTCCAGAATAGGTATAAGAAACCCTACTACTATAGGAGCTTCCTAAAATTCACACATACAAATGCATAAAAGAGTTTAAATGGCGTTATCCTAAATTCAAACAACAATGCTCATGTGCTCATGTAGTCACTACAGGCAAGAAACAAAACTCCCAGTACTAGGAATAGGTTGTTTGTTTGGGGATTGTTGGTTAGTGATGCCCAAAGATCCCAAATCATTACAAACTACTGTTAATATTCTTGGTTGCCTTGCAGAACTTTAGAGAGAGACCCTGATGTGAAAAGAAAATAGTGAACCTTGCAAGCCACAATAACAATCGGCCTGAAATCTATACCTTTTGTGCAATTGTGGCATAAATCTGATAGGTTTAACCAACCATTTTTTTTCTTGATTTAAAGGCCTGTGCCACAAAATAAAAAAACATATCTGATATCACTCTCGGTGTTAATAATTCCCTAGATTACCTTCTACTACTATTCATCTGCTAAATGAATAGTAGAATTAATCAACTACTAAAGACTTATTGTTATAAGAGCATATGGGCAACACACCTGGGATAAAGAATGTGTTTGTTTGTTTTTCTGTTTAAAGAGAATACCATGGGCTGGAGAGATGGCTCAGAGATAAGAGCGCTGGCTGCTGTTTCAGAAAACCCCAGGTTCAATTCCAAACACTCCCATGGTGGCTCACAAGTATCTCGAAGTCCCAGGAAATCTGACAGGCCTCATCAGACAGCAGGCATGCACATGGTACGTAGAAATAAATACAAGCAAAACAACCATATTTTAAAAAATGGATAAATAAAAATTTAAAAGAAAGCACTAAACTGTATGGGAAAAGATAAAAGTTTTTAATCAGGGAATTGTGGGCGGGGAATGAATGTGCTCAAAATACAATGTATGAAACTTACAAGTAACAAAAGCAAAAAAGAAACATAGTTGAAGAAGTATCTGCTTAAATGTATAGGTCTGATTTCGTCATCATTTTTGTTCATAAAGATATAAAGCATTTATTTCCTAGATGGAAAACATTTCCAGGTGGAGAATACTGAAAAATGCTAATATATCTTATGACATTACAATAAATATGAAAAAACTCAAACATTTTTAACAATGTTGATTGGAGCATAATTTTTGTTGAATATCTTTGGCAACATAGACACAAATTTGTAATTTGATTCAATAATTCCTGTACTACAGTAGTTCATGAGTAATCCAGAAATCCTCACCTCATTGCTTATAACTTTACAGTATAATCAAATAAATGCCCTGAGTATGGCTCATTTATGTATACTATATAGGATTATATTAAAAAGTATGTAGCTTACAAATGTTTATTTACACAAACATATATGTAAACATGTGCATATATATTAATTGATATTTGTTTATAGATATTATAAGAACAAAATAATGGAAGATTCAACCTGATTAATATACTAAATATTCAGTAAATTTGTTTATTTTTCTTATATTTTATAATGAGTGCAGAGTGCTTCAATACTCAGGAAAATAGTGGGCATATATTATTTTAAATTTAGCCTGGTAGTTCTATAACCAAAGGCCAAATAAGTATTTTATGTCTTAAATCATTTTATTTGCTTCAAGAAATATATGAAATGCATTCATTACTAAAGTTTTAATGAATAATTATTGCTATTTTAATATCACAAGATGGTATACACTATTTTCCAAACATTAAAATTCAGGGAATGATTGGAACAGAAGTACTTGTGTAGCTTTTTTTTTTTTTATCATTTAATGAATGACTTCCTGGAAGCTATATCCTTCCAAAGATATTTTTAAAAGTTTAATTGTAAAAAGCAATTAACCCAGAATGCTTGTAGCCTGCTTCTAAATACAGAGACCCAGAATATCAAGTAAATTCTAAAACTGTTTAATTTTTCTTCCACTTTCTGAATATAAGAAACATCAGTAATTTAAAAAAATTTTCGAGGACATCTGTGGGAGGCCCCAGTCCCATTCCCTCTCTTGTACTGCTTCTGGTGTCTATCCTGTTTGTCCTTCTGAATGAGAATTAAGCATCTTCCCTAGGATCCTAGGTTTAGCTTCCCTAGGTTTAGCTTCTTAAGGTGTGTACATTTTAGCATTTTTATCCTTTATTATATGTATAATATCTGCTTCTAAGTGAGTATATACTGTGTGTGTGTTTCTGCTTCTGGGATACCTCACTCAGGATAATCTTTTCTAGTTCCATTCATTTGTCTGCAAATTTCATTATTTTCTTGTTTTTAATAGCTGAGTAGTATTCTGAGTAGTGTAAATGAACCACAATTTCTGTATCCATTCCTGAGTTGAGGAACATCTAGGTAGTTTCCAGATTCTGTCTATTACAATTAAAGCTGCTATGAACATAGCTGGGTAAATGTCCTTATTGAATGGTGGGGCATTTTTCAGATATATGCTCAGGAGTGGTATTGCTGAGTCTTGAGGTAGCACTATTCCCAGTTTTCTGAGAAAGCGCCAGTTTGATTTCCGGAGACTGAAGCAGATACAAAGACTCACAGCCAAATTCTGGACAGAGCACAGGGAGTCTTATGGAAGAAGGAAGATAGAAAAGGACACGGAAGGGACAGGAGCCAACACAAGGAGGGCAACAAAGCCAAAAAGAAAAAGAAGAAAAAAAAAGCAGGGCCCAGGGGGAGACTGCAGAGACTGACGCATTAACCAAAGCCGATGCATAGAAAGGACATAGACACCCTGCTCAGATGTAGCCCATAGAAAGCTCAGTCTCTGTGTGGGTTCCCTAGTAAGTCTCTGACATGAACTCGGTTGCCTACTCCTTGATCACTTCTCCCTAGTGAAATGACCTAGCCAGCCCACAGAGGAAGAGGATCCAGGTAGTCCTTATGAGACCTGATAGGTTTTTGTCAGATATTAGGGGAGGAGGACTTCCCCTGTCAGTGGGCTAGGGAAGAAAAATAGAGGAGAAAGAGGGAGGGAGGGTAGGACCAGGAGAAGATGAGGAAGGGGGCTACAACAAGGATACAGAGTAAATAAATTGTAAATAATAATAGTAATGATGAAAAAAGTAATTTTCAAAATATTAAAATTGCAGCATTTTATTTGTTCTTATCTCTAAAATAATACCATGGTATAATATTATGTTTAAGGTGAAAATGTCTTTGTACCATACTTAAAATTTAGCTATTTCACTATATATATTCTATGCTTACTGCAAAAGTGGATAAAGATGTGTGTGTGGGTGTGTTTATCACTGAGCTAAATTAGACCTCTGTTACATATATCAAACACAAACATTCTAGAGTCATGAAAATACTGCTAGAATTTACCCTTTCTGGCTCTGTAACCTGTTTCAAGAAATTTAAGTAAATTAGAGACAGAATATTCTCTGAGAAATCTTATTTAAGCTAAAGTTAACATAAAAATAAACAACCTCGTTAGGTTTTTAAATTTAGCTAAAGAATTCATAATTTGTGAGATACAAAGTTCTAAAGGAAATTTTAAAACATTCTAAAAGATGATAACGAAAAATAGCACATATTGGTCATATCTAAATATATACATAGAAAGTACTTTAGACCCTAAGAATACATATTAGATTAAATCTTCAGAACAATCAGAATAAATTGGGAACAGAAATTTCAGGGAAAGTACATTATAAAGATAAGAATAAACTGTAATGGCATAAAAATCAGAAAACAAATAGTATCAAAAGAATAACTACCCGAAAGATCTTTTGAAAAGCCACAAAAAAACCCTACTACTAAGAAGCTTCCTAAAATACATACACATATAAAAGGAATTTAAATGGAATTAACATACAATGAGAAGTTATCCCACCTAAATATCATACGCTACCAAATAGAACTCCTAATAACAATGGTTTACATCAAAAACCATACGCCAATCTTCCCATTGATCCCTATAATTTGCCAGTGTTATTTGTTATGTACCACAATTTGACAGTAAGATCGTATTTCTGAAAGCAACACATAATTATATCATAAAACATGGGAAAATTAGCTCTACCAAACTGAAAGGGTTAACCCTACTAGCTAGGGCTTACAGTGCTAGAAGGTAATATATACCCTACTAGAGGAGAAAAATTATTTCAGTTACAAACTCTGCAAACAGCAACAACCTATTTTCAACATATACCTACTGGTGCAATGCTGGCACAGACATTATGGGAGTAACCAGTCACTCTTTTTTTTTTCTTTCTTTTTTTAAACTTAATATATTATGGACCCTAGTAGAAAACTCAATTCTATTTATTTTGCTAAATAAAGATGGCAGTAAAAATACTTCTAATAACCTCTTACTTCTAATAACATATCAGCACATTTCTGAACTCTCATAAGAGAAATTTCTTCTTGGTGTATGGAGTAATTAGCATCAAACTCATAATCAGACAATGCTAATAATAAGAGACTTTGAAATGTTCAACCCTATGGTACATCTGTATCATACTCCTTCTTTCAAAGCTCAATACAACATAAGGGAAAGGATGAATGAAATATTGTTAGAGTCAGAGGTAGTGGGTTAATTCAAAGAAACAGTATTTTTCAGACACAACAGAGAAAATGAATATATAAACTCACAAAGACTATGACAGCCTGCCTAAGACTTACACATACTCAAGCCATATAAAATCCAGAACATCTAAATTGTGATGTATTGGTTCAAGGAAGAAAATTTGAAGAAAAGAATGAATTAGATAGTATACAAGAGATCACATATGTGTGAAGATAACCTATGACTGAAGCAACGTTGCAAAACAGTGAAGAACTGATACCTTTTTTACTCATCGTATTGAATCATTAGAATTTTCATGTAAAAAAACTAAATGTACTTGAGCCACAAAAGGTCCAAATTAGAGATTCTCATTCTGGAGCTCAGACCAATATATTCTCAGGTATGAAGGTTAGTGTCATTTTGTGGCAGTCAGTTCACCACCAACTCTAGTGCAACTTCTTGCTTTACACACTCAAAGCAATGAAGTTAACTTATTGAACTCCAAATGTGTTCAAATCAAAGCACCAGGGATAGCATGAACACTACCTCTTCATTTCTCTTCATCAAGATCAATATTGGGACTATAGTGAAATCATGAAAATTCCTCAGCCCAATCCAGGTCAAGACCATCACCTTAAAAGTGTGAATTAACAACTGGAGATTCCTTGTTTCCCTTGCAATCAAGCCATCAAATATGGCATTCTCTGTGCAATTGTATAAGATGTCTGTTCCTTGACAAATGACAAGCTGTGTAATAAAAGTCAGTGAAAAATTAAAAAAAAAAAAAAACAAAAAAAGCAAACAAAAAAAAACCCTAAATGTATACATCAATTCTGACTACGTAAAAATAACCTCAGATGAGCTGGAGGTCTGGATGTCAAATATATTTTCTAGATAAAGTTTATCAAAAAAGAAAACAAAATATCAGTCAGGTAAAGGATTGATCAGTTGTGCAAATTAAAATTAAGAACTGCTAAAGATTATTAGATTCTGTTAGGAAAGCAAAACTATCACAGATCAAGTGAAAAATAAGGCATTTGTAATTCACAGAGGTAACTCTAAATATATTAATCTCCAGTTGAAAAGCATATATGTGTGCAAAAATATTTTCATGGAGCAATGTTTATATAAGTACTATTCTTGATATTGGACTTAATAAAATATTGACACAGTGCAATTAAACACCAATACTCTAATAAAATTAATGAAATATTTATTAAAAGCAAAACTCTGGATAAAGATAGGTGTGTGCTTGTGTGTGCGCGTGTGTGTGTGTGTGTGTGTGTGTGCGTGCTTCTGTGCGTTCAGACTAATCATCAGCACCAAGATGATTATTTTCGTATATATTTACAATATGGTTTTCCATAGAAATGTGACATTTACTATCTTAGTAGTGATGCTACAATTCAATAAAAATTTTATCAGAATTTAGGAATGACAAAACGTCACATATTCTTGATATAGGGTGATAGTGATAGCTGGGTGCATTATCTCTCTTTTTTAGTGTGCATTTAAAAGATTGTGATGAAGGTTGCATGCTTAGTAAGCAAATGCTGATTATAAAAAGGATCTAACATTTTTTGCTAATGATATATACAATATATATTTGGATGACAGCATTAGCATCTGTATTATAATTACTCTCATCTGCAGTGAGAAACGACCAAAGCCTACTATGAGAAGCCATGCAGCTGTGCCAACAGTCTTAGGCTCACAGGTGATATTTTGCCAGTCCTCAGATTCCGTGATATTCATAGCCGCCTGCATATGAGAGGGCTTTGTTACTGACATCATAGTTCTGGTTTCTCATTTTTTTTTTCTTCTTTTAAGAATTGGAATGTATTGTTCTGAGGCTCCCACTAAGGGTGTCCCTATTTGTTTTTTAAGCTGTCACTATTTAATTCATAGTATAAATTATATTTCTGTTCCATGCATAAAAACATAAAACATTGTGTGAATACATTTAAACCTGATTTTTCTACATATTTTTATTCATAAAAACATTTAATAGTGTAAAACACAACTGAAATGTAATCTTACACTCTTTATTTCAGATCTCACTTGAAAAGATGTTTCTTATGAAGATTTACTCTTTTCATTAGCTGGTTGCTACAATTTACTGTTTTTGTCAAAATTTAATGTCGTATTTATGTGCTTAAAACACTAGGGTTTCCAATTTAAAATAGATTCATCTATTTCTGGCTTAGTTGGTTTTATGGGTGATATAAACCATTTACTTAAATCTTTTGGCAATAGCTTAATTAATTGGTCAGACAAATGCTTATAGAAAACATAGTAAAACAATAAATTTCTTTCTTAGTTTCAAGAGAAACTGGATACATATAAAACTGACTAACTGCTCCAGGGAGGATTGTGAAAACATGCATATTTGTCAATCACATAATTAGAAAAACACTTAAAAACCACGGTCTCGATTGGAAGATTACCAATTCTTCAAGGAACACAGTGTGTCTGTATTGGCAGATTGCTGGATCTTCAAGAGACAATAACTGGTGCTACCCTTAGATTTTCGTTATTTAAAATATAAAAGGAAACATTTAGAAACATTTCTTAGTCAGTAGGCCATCTATTTTGAGGAATTCTAATAACATATATGCTATTTATCATAGAAATACAATAGAAACTTGCTACTCTTTGTAAATACTATTACTATCGGTTTTAAACCTGTCTTCCGTCTCATGCATACTACATTTCTTGATAATATTAATCACATTAGTTTTACCAAACCCACACACTAGTAACTTTCAGTAGACTTGGATATGTTGCTTAATAATTTTTTTTTTCAAGAACAAGGATCAGTTTATTCCAAGTACCGTATTCCAATGTGGTAACAGTTTTCATGAAAGTTTTTTTATAGTTGTAGAGAAAAAGGAAATTGTAAACAGGGGCCCTTTTTAAAAAAAATTACAATTTACTTTTAATAATGTATATGTGGGGCTGGAAAGATGGCTTAGAGGTTAAGAGCACTGGCTGTTCTTCCTAAAGGTCCTGAGTTCAATTCCCAGCAACCACATGGTGCTTAATAATTTTTAAAAACTGAGTTATGGTACACAGGCCTGTACACGGAGTAGGATAGTTCTGATGGCTGTTAGTCTGTCCGTCCCTCTCAGGCTGACAGAAATTTGGGAACTCTCCATGCACTTTGTGCTTCAGCCATCCACTCTCCACGCTCCCATTTAGATAATTAGCTTCCTTTCTTCATTATTTAGCTGCATTTTAGGATAATTGTTTATGTGTTGAATTAAGTGATATGGGTTACCTTGAAGCATCTTATGCTATCATAGGAAATTGCCTTAAGTTTTAAAGACATTATTTGAAAGATCCAGTATCTTTTTAAAACAATATTCACACAACTTTTTATATAGTCATTATTGTATTTATGCTCGGAAGTAACATTTTTCATTATTAGAAATATAAGATATTCATATTTCAAAGTCCTAAAGGTGAAAAAATTACATGAAAAAACAAAACTCATATATTTGATGTTACAAAAGTAATGAAATTAGCACATTCTATATTGATAAACATACAGAAATTGGTTGTCTTCAGATTTACTGCCTTTGTGGTGTATTTATTAATCATTAAACTGGCCTTTGTGACTTTCCTGTTATGATAATATACATTATTGACTCTTCTTAGGCAAACTGATCTTTAAGCTCTGAGAGTATCTGTTTGGCTTACACTAGGCCAGGGAGAGTTTGCTTAACATAGGTAAATTTTCACAAATGGCTTTTAAATGGATGAAGTTGTCAATTAAAGAATGTATTTAAACATTCTGAAGCTTATATAAATGACTTTTTACTCATTTATATTCAGTCAGCATCCCATTTCAAAACCACAAATATGTTCTCCAAGGTAAAGATAAGTTCTCCTGTAAACTGTGGTTTATAAGTATGCACTAATTAAAAACAAGATCTCAAAATTCAAGGTTAGTAGTCTACAAAGAAGATGCACAATATTGCTAATGTAATTCTTTGTAAGTATTTCCAACAGACAAGGGCAGCATGAGAAAGTATAAAAGAAAACCATCTGACCTCTCAGGGACAGAACTGGTCTTAGTGCAAAGCAAAAATCTCAGAAAAAAACAAGTGTCCACTTGATAAATAATACATAATACGATTCCTCAGCTAGAGACAACATTGTACACACACCATAAATTCTGAGATAAAAAGAAACCTGGAATTAATTTATTGTTTCCAAGGTCTGATAGTTCATATAAAATGCAAGGAAAAGTATTTAACTTTTAAAAAGGGGGGTCTGGAATTATTTTTGGGGGGATATGGTACTTTATATAAAGAATGGGGGAAATTATTTACTGTGAATAGGAGAAAAAGAGCTAGTCCACAATACATTCTGTATAAAATGCAAAATATAATATATTTACTTGCTTTTGTCTATAAACCCATTTAAGAAGCATGAACAGAAAGTGGCATTGTGCTGTTTTCGCTCTGATAGCACCTGCAGTGTGTAACTGCAGGATTTTTGACTACAGTGTAAGATGTGGCAAATTTAGGTTGCAAGAATTATAAAACAAGAAACAGTGTTGCAGAAGGAGAGGTGGGAGAGTCACTGTAAATGCTAGTTAATTTACCAGTAATTTTAGGTAAGAAGATGTAAAAAATAATGAAATTAGGAGAACCAACTTGACTTTTTTTTATGCAATTTCTATTTATTGATTTTCATTATTATATTTTAATCATAAATCTAATTTAGAGCATTTCTTATCATTTTAAAGTATTATTAAATAGTTCACTTTTGTTATTTTCCTACAGGGAGTGCACAGATTATTTTAAAATCTATACAGTGTATGACTGGTAAATTATTTCATGTTCCTACTCAGTGGGTCTGATTTAATGAGCTATGACAGGACATAGGCAGATTTCTGTGCACCTGCATCCTTGCTGCACTAAGCTCAACCCAGAAGGGCTTTCTCAGTTGCATCTTTCACACTCTTCAGGAAATTCATGACATCAGTACCCCCAGTCCCTCTGTTTTCCGTGTTTGAGGGTTCTTCTGACTTACAACCTTCTTTGGGCTGCTGCTTGGAAGGTCTCACAATATACGTATCTACTATTCCGAGGTGGAATTTCCTCACAGAGACCAGGCCATTCACACACTCATTATATGCGTTCTTCAAGTCTTTATCTCCTGTTGAAATGACAAACTCGCCGACTGAGGGGCCCGACTCCAGGGAGCAGAGGAATTCACGGTGGTCCGGAGGCATGTACTCTCTCATTTCCTGGAGGAATTCTGCAGGAGATCCTTCACCAGTTTTATGCTTTATTCCCAGAAGGACATCAAGACACTGAAAGATGCTGTTCTGGCCTGCACTGCCCCCTGAAAACTTTCTGGGGGTGTCCCAGACGCCCTCATACAGCAGACCATCTGACAGCTTGGGATTGCCTTTCCAGCCAGACAAATATATGCGAAGGACATGGAAAAACTGGTCTGGGTCCACATAGTCTCGCATCTTCTTAAAAAACTCCTTGGCGTCCCCCAGACTGGTAGCTATGTGACTCAGTGCCTTTTCCAGCGCTTTCGGGTCTTTGTGAGTTACCACATTGGATACAGCGGGGATTGCCTTTAAAGGAAGTTTAAAATAATAATAATAAAAAAAGCAAGATATATAAGATCTATCGGTAAACATTGGCACAGAATAAATTTGCTCATTTACTCAGCCAACCAACCATATGTGTCCATTTCTATTGTGTGCACATGAATATATGTGAATCTGTTTACACCTGTGCGTGCACGCGTATGTCCTTGTGCTCATGCGGAGGCCAGACATTTACATCAAGAGTCAGTAAGAGCTGCCCCTCTGTTCTTTGCGGCAGGGCCTCTCACTGGCCTGGAGCTAGCTGATTAGGTTAGCTGGCTGGCCCCAGAGCCCCAGGGATCTGCCCATCTCCACCTCCTGGCTTCTCACGTGCCAACATGCTCAGCTTTTTCATCAGGAGATGAGACTCATGCTTCTGTCTTTCTGGTCAGAATAACTGGATTTGCATCTTTATGGATTAACAACAGAACCCTTTGAAGATTTTTATTTCTTTTTTTTTTTTTTTTTTTTCAATGCAGTTTATTCAGGAACATTGAACAATCCTCGGACCCCGGGGAAAGCCAGCCCACAGCTTAAATAGCCTCTGGGTAGCCAACCCAGGCGTGCCACGGGGGCAATGCAGATAGGTCCACATACATGGAAGCAAGCCAGATCCTCGGCCTTAGCCAAATGTGGAGTTGTTCGTGACAGAGAGCACTCACCATCGGGAAGGTGGAAGGCTGAAACCAGCTCCATCTTTAAGGCATAGCATTCCACAGCTCTCTACAGTTCCCCCTTTTTGTTTTAGACGCATCAGGCAAGAGTAGAGGTCTGATCTCTGATATTAGAAATAAATTGGGACTTTGTACTGATGTTCATTTAGGTGTCATCCACCCAAAGAGCATCAGACCCGTCCGATGCCTTTTTCTCAGAGGCGGGTCCTGGGGCATCAACCCGCATGCAATCAGACATGCTCTTCTCTGGGTCCAAAGCGGCTGACCCTGAGTGCAGTGCTTAGCCTCGCATCCTGACCGTATCATTTTAGCTTTTTATGGTATCCAACCATGCTTGGGGAGAATGTCCTGCTTCAATGGCTGTAAAGGCCTGAATGATCATGGCTGCATCACACTGTTGTGAGACTCTAATCTTGCATATATACCACAGGCAAACCAAGGAGACCTACACCAGAAGGCCTGCTAACACTCCCATGCCCGCCCATTCCTTCAGATGATTCATGGCTGCAGCAATCCATGTTGATAATCCTGTGGCTAGTCCTGCGTCCAACTTGACTTTTATACTAGGAAATATATAATTCCATTCTTAAAGTAAGAATACAATTTTTTTAAAAAGGATGATGACTTTATATTTGCCTTGGGATTTTTGAAAGGCAGATTTGATTTTTTAATATGTGCTCATTGATAGAGGAGACTGTCACCCCTATCAGTGGGACATTGTGACACAGAATAAGTAATTTGAATATGTGTACCTTGTAATTAGTAGAGGTCCCAATCACCAGCCAATGGCTGTGTGCCCTGGTACACTGATGGTAAATAGCACATTTGTTTATTGGATGTACTCTGTAGATTAAGAAAACAGAAGGATAATGATTAGAGTTCCTTATTCAAGGTGAGAAATAAGCAGGAGAATCTCATAAGATCAGATAACAAATAGGTTGGTAGTAGACAAGGAATCAAAATACTAATAAGGAGAAACAAAGTGGCAAAGTTAAGAAACACAAAATATTAATCACACATTCCAATGAAAAGAAGGAAAATGCGAACTCAAATTTTAATAAAAGAGCATACAAGGAAAAGAGTCCAAGGACAAATTTATGCTATTTTTTTTTTTCTAAAATTTACTCATCATAAGGAAACACAGTTGTTGGGTAGGACACAGTATGTTAGAGTTTAAATATAGATGACAATAACAATGCATTCCTATTCTCCCCCAGAAAGCCTGCCCGAAATAATTAACACTTATTAACTTACTGTTTTATATGAAAGCTTTGATGGAAGGCAATGGATGTTTTATGATCATGATTAGAGGAGCATTTATGTGCCAACTTCAAAGTTAAGTTGAAAAGAAAACAACAAATACTATGGTCTCTCCCTTCCTGTTAAACACAATGTTTGAAAGATTTTACATCAACTACTTAATGATTTTTTATTCACTCTGTATACCATTGCCATGTAACAGTAACTATGTGCAAGACTGTATGTGTGATATACACTGACATATGTTATTCACGAAATGATTAATGAAAACTGCAGATCGTGTCAGATAACAGGAAAGCAGGGGGAGTTACTTGTGAGCTCTTATCTGTAACCTTCTGAATGTGTAAGGATCATGCAGACTCTAACTACCTAATTATTGTCTTCTGATTAAGGGGTGCTGTTTAAGCTCAGTGGGTTGCCAGTACTCAGAAAATTAAAAACAACGGGTTTTCAGGGGGAGAAAAATAAACTAGGAAAAGAAACTACAGTTGATTCCTTGAACCAATTAATGCTAAGCATCCGCTAATCTCTAAGTTTCCAATAATGTCTTTCAGGGTGGGACAGAGCCACCCTCATTAAGAAGAGGCCCACAACCAATGAGTGTTTGGTGACAGGTTGATTAATATGTCCTGAACATCACACAGAGTCCAAAACCCCAGATGAGAAGCAAATGAGACATACACTTTCACTGTGTTCCTCAAGTACAGGAAAATTCTGTGTCCCTTGATGACTGTAAATGATGGTAATTTCCAAAGATGGAGTAAATGTCTCTCTTCTAGTGAAAGAGCAGCATTTCCTCATCAACCAGCCCTTAATTGCCTACCTTTTTCCTGATGTGGACTCCTGTTTTGTTGCTCAAGTTACTTAAAACACCAAAGCTTAATAAATAACAAATATAAAATAGTATACATTCTATGAAATAAGTTTTGCTAAATACACAGGAAGACAAATATAACTATGAGATGGATTCTTTACTGAGAAATTAAAAATAAAACAGATTTTGACAAAACACTCACTTTAAAAATTCACTTTTGAAATATTTCCCAAATGTCTAATTCACATTTCAGGATATAGAATAATACTAATACCATTTTTGCTAATTGCTTATAGTTTTTGTATAAAATAAATGAACTTATATAAAATTAACCAATCCATATATAAATCAATATTTTTCCATAACTGAAAGTTTTTTTTCTTTGCTAAATGATACAAATGCTAAAGAAATGTACTACAAATTTAAAGGTGTCCTTAAATCCATTATTGTGCTAAAAAGAAATTAAGTTACAGTTTAGTAGATGTTTAGATTCTTGGAGTCAGCCATGAATTCCTTAAAAACTCTAGTTTAACAAAACATAATCTATGATGCTCTTCATTTACTGTAAAGAAAGTCTTCCTTGATAACACAGTGCAGAGATCAATGGATCTCAAATAGCCCAAACATGAGTCATGCATCTTTATCACAACTCCTGCATCTACAGCTTAGGAATCATTGCAAAAGAGGAGACAGAAAGACTGTAATGACCTGAATACCAGAAAGTCTCCTGTGAAACAGTTTCTCGTAGAAAAGGCTATATTTAAAAAAAAAAAGTTTGTCACAATGACAATATAAATGAACATGTTGACTTGGAAAGGAGAAAATTTGACTATTCCACAGCTAGACAAAACAAAAACAAAAACAAAAACACTGCTGGTAATGGCTGAAGACTGCTGGAGAAGGGGAATTAACCTTTCCCTGGGACAAGGACTCACTCTTGTTGCTTGTCCAGTGCAGAGTTTTCAACCCTGAAATCATAAACACACAAGTAGCAAAAATGGTCTCAGTAAGTTTTATCTGCATGTGTATATACATACATAGATAGATATATGTACGTTTACAATAATAATCAAAGAAAAATAGACTATCAACACGAGAGTTTAGGTAAGATGTGAGAGGGGGTAAAGGTGGGTACCTGGGAGGGGCAAGAGGAAGAAAAGGAGGGAGTGATGAAATTATATTTCAACTAAAAATATTTAAAAACCTACAATATAAAAAAATATTTAAAAACCTACAATATATAATCTACAATAAATAGAAGAGTGCTACTGAGTAATAAAAACAAGAAATAAGACACTGAACATTGCTTACAAATTTGACAAATACTAAATAGTAAATCCCTACTCTTCTCATACTTTGTCGAGCCAAGTGGTCAAAAGAGAATCAATACATGATAAGTCTTTTGAACAGGAATTCATATGAAAACAATTGTGGAGGACCTAAGCCCACATCTTTCCTTAACATGAAGAGAGAAGCATTTACTCTAATACTTCCTCACGTGAGTTTTTACCAGTTGTACAGCAAAGAAATAATTCACCTTTTCTCTCGGTTTACCACCTATGGTTACAGTTATGGACTATCATTAAGTCAGCTGATGCAGACCAACCCATTGAGATCTTTCTTATTCTGAACATTTATGGATCACGTGGAGTCTACTCAGACATGAAGACCTGTCTTTATCAGCTAATAATCCTTCTGGGGACTGATTCACATCTTTATAAACAAAACTTAGATTCATCAGACCAAATTCTCTTCCAAATGGCCCATGCTCTTTCTTAGTTGCTATTCTCTTACCAGACCCATATCTACATCTATTTGATGCTGTCCTTCTTAAATTCAGAATGCCAGGGTCTGTATCTATTCTATCTGTATGCTTCCAATGACCTTTAAAACTCTAAATCCCTGCATTTCTGCACATTTCTACATTGGGAAAGTAACTGCTCTCCTAATCAAGGTCCTCGCATTCAAAAACTCTCTGGCTTATATTTACCACTAAATCTACCTTGCTGTACATTTTTATGAATTAAATTTGTTCTTTGACAATTTCATACATATATGTAATACAGTGTGATTCCTTTCCTGTCCTGCATCTTTTTTCTCCCTCTGCTCCTTGTCAAGCCCCCACCTCCCTACCAGCTCTTTTTCCATGTCTACATCTTTCATATTACTTTGTGTCCTATGGGCTGGAGCAGACACATCTTTGTCACTCTAAATCTTTAACCTTATTAGACAGCCCACAAAGAAATTGTAGGTATGTCTCCACACACAAACCATAGAGAAAGATACGTTAATCAAGTCTCTTAGGCTTGAAAGACTTATGTCGTGGAATGGGGATGGGGGTTGTAGCTAAAATGAAACAAAAAGGGAAAAGAAAGCTGAAGGAAAATATCAGATAATTTGGCATTTAAGGTTGGAGTTATTTGTGAAGCATTTAGGGTGAACAGACCTCTGAAAGTGCTCTCAGCTGTAGTATTTAAGCATGTGGGAACAGCTCCTAGAACATCCTTGGGAGACAGAGCATAGAATGGCAAGTCCAAGAACAAAAGGATATCTGACATTTAATTTGTTAGTCAACCAATACCACACAATTAGGCAAAGGGACAAAAGCACTGCCAGGAAAGGCAACAGCAGAGCAACTCTAGATGAAACGTTTTGGTCCATGACAGATGGCCCTGTAACATACTGACTGAATTCTCTAACAATGAGATTGCTGATAAGTTACTGAAGGAATGTCTCCTCCTCTGTCCATTTGAGCCAAGCATGAAAGCATAACATTGTTTCATCAGTATTTTGTTTAGGACTAACCTTTCCTCAGATGAGGGACATCACAGAGTAATTTTCCCATTTCAGTAATTGCATATATTGTAAGCACAGGAGATATTTTAATGGAAAAATATATTACAGGCTAAGTCTATATAGTATCACTTAGAAAGAAAAGTATGTACATATACTATTCTCAACAGTGAATTTGTTCTGTTTGTGTAAAATTTTATCCACAATGTGTGCCAGAATGTTCATGGTAAACCTATTTGAAATGTTCAAACTAAAATGAACTGAAATGCTCCTTAACAGCAATAAATATGCTCTCTTTTAATTGATACATACTCACCGAGCTGCATAATGGATTCCACTATGGCATGTACATATGTGTATCACTTGTTTTAATATCATCACTTCTTTGATACACTGCTAGAGTCTTTCAGAGGCCCTCTGTGGTAGGCTCCTGTCCTGTTATTTGTTTTCTCCTACGTCCAATGCACATCCCATTTGGTTTTCAGGATTGATCATCTTACCCCGGGTCCTCTTTCTTGTTTATATTCTTTAGGCGTATAGATTTCATTATGTTTATCATATCTTATAGGACTATATGAGTGAGTATAGATCACTTGTGTCTTTCTCCTTCTGGGATACTTCACTCAGAATTATCTTTTCTAGATCCCACCATTTGCCTGCAGATTTCATGATTTCCTCTTTTTTTATTGCTGAGTAGTATTCCATTGTGTAAAAATGCCACAATTTCTGTATTCATTCCTCCGTTGATGGACATCTGGGTTGTTTCCAGGTTCTGGCTATTACAAATAAAGCTGCTACAAACATGGTTGAGCAAATGTCCTTGTTGTGTACTTGAGCAAATTTTGGGTATATGCCTAGCAGTGGTATAGCTCATAAGCAAACCTTCTGCAGAGCACAGGGAATCATATGAGAGAAGTGGGGGGGGGGTTAGTATGACCAGGAGAGGACAGGAGCTCCACAAGCACCAAATATTGCTGGGCACAGGGGTCTTTTTTGAGACTGACACTCTACCAAGGACCAGGTATGGATATAACCTAGAACCTCTGCTCGGATGAAGCCTGTGGTAGCTCAGTAACCAATTGGATTCCCATAGTAAGGGGAACAAGGACTATTTCTGACAGGAACTCAATGACTGGCTCTTTGACCTCCCCACCCCCCCAAGGGTAGAGCAGTCCTGTTAGGCCACAGAGGAGGACTTTGCAGCCAGTCCTGAAGATACCCGATAAACCAGAGTCAGATGAGAGGCAGGAGGACCTCCCCAAGCAGTGGACTTGGAAAGGGGCAGGGAAGAGATGAAGGAGGGAGGGTGGGATTGGGAGGGAATGAGGGAGTGGGCCACAGCCTGGATACAGAGTTAATGAAATGTAACTAATAATAAATATTTTTTTAAAATGTTGTATAATAAAGAAAAAAATATCATCACTTCTGCATTACCCTCTTATTCCACTGTGGGTCCACTCCATCTTCTCAATTACCCACAGCAGTGGATTTATTCTACATTGCACACATGTCCAGTAATGAACATCAGTGCTCCTTCATCCCACAGATTATCGTGAGTAAAACTCAAAAGGTTGATGTAGAGAAAAGGGTCATGAACAATATTCCTAGTGAGAAAATTCCACAAATATGCTAATTTAATTGGCATAGCATCTTCATTTGATACTTTATACCCATATATATCTGAATATATGTACATGAATATATGTGTGTGAAATCTGGAATTTAAAAGGAAGGAGAGACTGGTGAAATTCGTTAATATAAAGACCACTGAGAAGGAATGGAGAAAAGAACAGGATGAGATTTAAGGGAAAAGCTTGACTGAGTGTTGCTGATAATGTATCTTATGCTATGTGTAAGTACATTTACATCCTTTTATTATTAAGCTATAAGCTTAAAATATTTATGACATTTTCATGTATATGTTCATACCACAAAAATACAACATTGGAGAATGTTTGATAGAAAGGTATTGTTATGTGATTTTATTTTTGTTACACAGTAATTTAGACTGATAGAAAAAAAATGAGATGTGAAATGAAAACACATGGACTGTCTGCCTCAGACAATATGAGTGATGAAGTTGGATTTCATTATTTGGAAAACCATCTCCCAGTTCAAGGTGGCTCTGATTGCACATGAAAACATATTTGTAAGACTATGAACTGCAAACTTTACTGTACTGAGGTCCACTCCAATTCATAAATCTATTAGTCTGACCCGATGAATACCATAGTCGTATGTCACATCCTAGAGGTAGCTCTTAAGAAACTCCCACCCAGCCACCTTTCAAATATTGACTAAATTTCCATGATATTGCAAAAAATCTCAAAAGATTACTATACTGTAGCCAACAAACAAGTGAACAAAATAAAAAAAAAAAAATTTAACTTCATCACTTAAAAAGAACAAATCAGAGCAAAACACAGAGAAATAAATACATTTCCACTGTCTCTTTTGTCTTAATAGATTTATTAAAATGAAAGAAATTTAATATTCCCTTGCAAGTGCTTAGGGGAAATTGGTAAAGTAAAGCAAGAAGTAATCTAGTTTATATTAGTGAGGGAATTCTGGAAATTTAGGTCATAATTTTAAAACACTACTTAATTTTGCAGCGTAATCCATATAATTCAATAACTAATAAAATAAAATCAATTTACGGCTTAACTGCTTTGGGCCTATTAATTTGAGAGATACTTTTCTACTGAAATTTAAGGACTTAAGGCCAATTTAGCCAAAGGCTAGAAGACAGAATCCTCTGGTGAATGATCTTACATATGAAACTCATAATGTAAAATTTAAAGAGGCTGAGAATCAGGAAAACGAGGGAAGCCTGAATTGGGAGGATTCATAGCATCATTCATAAATATAAAACTGGAGCACTGCACAAAGCCAACAGTACATTTCCACATGGTCCAATGCTATTAGAATCACCTCTACCAGCAAATGACCTACTCATTCACAGCAGAAACTGAAGTGTCCTGTCCCTTAGGATAATAATTCAAAACCAGTTTTCTGGCCACTGAGAACCACAACAGTATTGTCAATGAACTAGACTCCATTTTTTCCCACGTAGAAGACAGGGCATTTGTTAGAACTCAGTAAACTTATAGTTAATTCAGAGAAGCATGATTCTCTGATGGTCATGATTAAGAATCAGAGGAGAAAGAGGGTGTGGGATTGGGAGGGGACAAGGGAGAAGGCTACAGCTGGGATACAGAGTGAATAAACTGTAAAAAAAAAAAAAAAAGATTTCGAGATCTGCAGTTACAATCCTTGCCACCTCAGTTCAAAGCCAGGAATCAATGATTTATCCTGCCTTGACCTATTTTTACCTGCACATGAGTGACTGAAGTATGACTTACATAATTAACAGCTGATTTCATTACTGCTGTTTTATTTAGTATTTCTCTGCAATATGAGCGCTTATTCTGCCATGCACTAAGTAAACACAAGTAAACTCTTTTTTAAGTTTGTCATCCCCCTGCTCATATTTCACAAGAGAAATAGGTTGTGCAGTTTACTGTGATGCTCAGACTATTAAGCTCTTGATTCAAGTTCATTTTCTAAATAATTGTAAACACTGGTTTTAAAAGATTATTCAGTTTGGTTTTATAAAATGGTATACACGTTTCATTATCATATTTGTGAATTGAAAAAAAATATGTCTTCCTGACATTCAAACAAGGCCTCCTGTTTAGACTAAGAACTCCCATTTAATCTTGCTCTTCCATGGCAGTGGTGTCTTTGGCTAATCATCACACTTTGACCCTTTATGCATTAGCACTTTATGCATTAGTGCAGAGGGACAAACAGCCTACCCAGCTTAGAAGATATTAACTCCATCACTTAAAGCAGTTGAACAGGCAATCAGAGTTTTAGGAATATATGTAGATTTCATTCTGACTAGACTGTGCTCCGAGGTCATTACAGATATCAACTCGTTTATTCTTATTACAAACAGGTAGAGAGGCACTCATTTTTTTTTATTGCTGACTAAATTTAAGTTCAGAGTAAAAGGCAACTTTTTCAATATCGCACCAATGATGAGTGGTGAAATCAGTATTTGAACGTGGTCGATAACATCTCCAGGATCTATGATACGGTGTTAGCTTACTTGCAGTGGTTAGACTACAAAAAAGTTCTGATATTCCTAAGTTGTGTAGAAATAAGATATCTTGCTTATGGGCTATGTCTGGCATCTTTGACTAAATCAAGTTTTTCTGTGTTAAAGAGTGATTTGTCATAGAAAGTCTGCTTAAGACAAAACTTTAAAAATAGTTTACATCTGCTTAGCACTAACTAGACTTAGCGATTATTAAAAACAAATGAACAAGCATGAAGTTGGGAGGGCGTCCCTGCTTCTCCGTTGCTGTGGTAAACATTGACCACACACAACTTAAGGAAGGAAGGTGTTTATTTCAAATTACAGCTCCTGTCTCTGAGGAAGTCAGGGTAGAAGCTGAAGCAGAGAACATGTTGGAATGCCATTTACTGCCTTGCTTTCCACCACTTGCTCACTCAGCCTGCTTTCTTACACGGCAAAGGGCACCTGCACAAGGTCTTAGCCACCCATGGTAGGGAGAGCCATCCTGTATCAGTTACAAACAAGAAAATGATTCACACACACACAGGCTAATTTGATCGGAGTAACTTCTCAACTAAAGGTTCCCTCTTCCGAGATGACTCTAGTTTTCATGTGAAGGTGCTTAAAACTATGCACCATGAAAGGGGAAATGTTAAGGTAAGATTGGGGAAGCTGCAGGGGGTTGGGGGACAGTAGATGAGATGTTATAGACTACATCATTCCTGAGGTAAGAAATAATGTTTCCTTGGATCCCTTTGTGATATAGAATTGCCTCTTAAATCTCTCCAACCATCCAAATACTACATGAGAGCAAGTGGTCGTTTTGTGTTGACAATCCCCTAGGGAGTAACAGTGTCAGGATCAATCATCCTACATCCTGTTGGTAATATTCTAAATTTTCACTTGCCCTTTTCTTTGAGGTCAGTAGTGTTTTGTTGTCTATTTTATTTGATTTTTTTTTTTAAACTGGAAACTTGTCATATTGCTCGGGCTGGATCTTGAACACTTGGGCTCAAGGAATCTTCTTGCCTCAGTGTGTGCCTCTGGTAGCTGGGAAAATAAGTGTGTAACCTTATGTTCACATGTTGTTTTACTAAACTGAAATAACGTGTAGAGAGAGTCCAGAGCAGCAATCAGGCTTTTATTATGGATACGTTAGACAGCAGAAATAACCTAATATGAGAAAGGAATATAAAGAAGGAATTAGATAAATTAGGGTGGGGACAGAATACTTTTGAACCAAATTATGTAGTATATTTAGGCACTTGCCAATATGTAAATTCCTTTTGCCCTTAGCTAAGGTATCTTTTTTTTCTTTCAATGCAGTTTATTCAGGAACCTTGAACAATCCTCGGACCCTGGGGAAAGCCAGCCCACAGCTTAAATAGCCTCTGGGTAGCCAACCCAGGCGTGCCACGTGGGCAATGCAGATAGGTCCACATACATGGAAGCAAGCCAGATCCTCGGCCTTAGCCAAATGTGGAATTGTTCGTGACAGAGAGCACTCACCATCGGGAAGGTGGAAGGCGGAAACCAGCTCCATCTTTAAGGCATAGCATTCCGCAGCTCTCTACAGTTCCCCCTTTTTGTTTTAGACGCATCAGGCAAGAGTAGAGGTCTGATCTCTGATATTAGAAATAAATTGGGACTTTGTACCGATGTTCATTTAGGTGTCATCCACCCAAAGAGCATCAGACCCGTCCAATACCTTTTTCTCAGAGGCGGGATCTTAGCTAAGGTATCTTAACGAAGTGCCTGTGAAAATAGCTGTGGCATAGATTTCCATAAGATAGTGAGGTAAACCTAGAAATGAAAGGTTGGGGGACAAAAGAGTTATAGTGGATGTAGTGAGAGGTATTGTGATTACCAGGGTCTGTACTGGCTTTAATTTTTTTTTTCAATTGTTGACACTTTCCATGTCTCCTCGGGGTTCCCACCACTATCACTCCACATTTCTTCAGCCCCTTTTTCTTGTTGGTTTTGCAAACACTAACTTCCATACTATATTCTTCACGAGTCTCCTCTTCATCGACAGGGTCAGAGTTCTTTGGATTTTATTTGTACCGTGCAGTGGATGCTCGCTGAAACCTCTGTGGGACACCAGCTCTAAACATGCTCGTCCAGAAATCCCTTGTTTTCCTGTCTTCCAGTTCTTAAAGCAAGTTATCTTAACAGTGAGGACTGAGCTAAACAGGCTTAACAGGCTGCCATAATAAACCTGTCTTTGTAGATACCATCACCTGCCATTATGATATCACCATTTTTTTTCTCTTTTCCTTGACTATAGTACATTCATCTACACATAATGGGCTTCCTTTTTTTTTTTTTTTTTTTGCATTTTAACCTTTGCTACTTGTATTCAGCTTCTCAAGAACTCACACATATTTTCAATAGAACACTGTACTTAATCTTGTTTCTATTGCATTAATTTCACTTGAATAGAATTGAATTTTCATGAGGCCTAAAGATTAAATACAGTTCCTGTAAACAGGATAGTGTTTAGCAAAAGTGGCTTGACTCATGATGTCAGCTTTATAAGATGTCGTATCACAGACATTCACACACAATGTATGAGCTTTTCCCATGTTCAGATCGCGACTTTTGCTTGTCTCTGCTCTTCACTGAAGAAATCCTATTAGCACAAACTGGGGAAATAAGCCTTGGAGAGTGAGATCTGCCCTTTGGTCCTTTTACACGCACAGCATTGGCTCCAATTCCCTCTTGAAAAGAGTCTTGAGTCAGTTTTGGTTCAGATCCAGCATGGTTCAGATTTTTAGGCAGCTGTACACTCTGCTAAGTAGAGGGATCTGAATCTCTTATGTTTCCTCTATAGCTCACCAACAGTTTGATGTTGCCAAGAAAGCCTAGGTTGACCTCTGTCCAACATACAAGCATGTACTGACCAAAACATATTTCCAATGCGTATACCAGCCTTTTTATTTTTATTTTGGAAAGTTTCCACACATTCTTCAGGAATTTTAACCCATATTTTGAAATGAAAATGTAACTTAAGGTATGGCATATACCCAACATCCCGATGGCAGCCACAGCCAAAAGTCTTGTGATCATCTAGCAAGTGACAATGTCTTACGTAATTTGAATTTGAATGAATTGTCAAGGTTGAATATAAAAAGTCTTTCTCTGGTATTCTCTCTCTCTCTCTCTCTCTCTCTCCCTTTGTGTGTGTGTGTGTGTGTGTGTGTGTGTGTGTGTGTGTGTGTGGTGTGGTGTGGTGTATGTGTGCATGATGTATGTGTGTGTCCTATACTGGAATTCAGTGCAGAGTCTGCCTTCTACCAGTCAGCCAGTCTTGGTAGTGTGCTTCTTATATTCTTATATTTAATAATGAACTATGTTGACATGCGGACAGAAATGAAAAACATTCACTTTTCTAGTGAACAAACTAGATTTAACTTGCTGTAAACAGATTTTAAAAACATATTTTGTAGCCTGAGCAGAATATTTGAAATGCTAAGTAACCAAAATTTAATTATTATTTATCTCATGCTATATTTTGTTTGACATAAAATAACTGCACACATTCAGAAGAAACAATGATGTCTTGATTTATGTATGTGCTGGCAATAATCAACTTGTCATAATTAGATCATGTTTCTTGTTTTGGCTTAAAGAAAACTAACTTTATTCCCTCCCAGTTCTGCAAAGTAAGTTTTTTAAATTTATTTTTATTTTTTATTTTTATTAATTACAATTTATTCACTTTGTATCCCCCCTGAAGCTCATTCCCTCCTTCCCTCCCAATCCTTCCCCCTTATCCACCCATGTCCCTCCCCCAGTCCATTGATAGGGGAGGACTTTCTCCCCTTCCCTCTGGTCCTCCTCTATCAGGTCTCATCAGGAGTGGTTGCATTGTCTTCCTGGTAAGGCTGCTCCCCCCTCGGGGAGGTGATCAAAGAGCAGGCCAATCAGTTCATGTCCCATTACTATGGAACCCAATTGGACACTGAACTGCAGAAGTGGGAGAAAACAGGGAACAGGACAGAAGCCTACCAAAGAGGGCCTCTGAAAGGCTCTGTCCTGCAGGGTATCAAAGTAGATGCTGAGACTTATAGCCAAACTTTGGGCAGAGTGCAGGGAATCTTATGAAAGAAGGGGGAGATCATAAGACCTGGAGAGGACAGGAGCTCCACAAGGAGAGCAACAGAACCAAAATATCTGGGCACAGGGGATTTTTTTCTGAGACAACCAAGGATCATTCATGAAGATAACCTAGAACCCCTGCACAGATGTAGATCATGTTTCTTTTAATCACTGCCACATAACAAACTAATCTCAAACACTTACTGTTTTAAATATTACCCTTTTTATCGTGATCTTTTTTTCAGGAAGGGAGAGACTTGGTCTTCATAATAGTCTGTTTTGTTTGCTTTGTTTGTTTTAAATTTCAAATCCTCTTAGGATTTAAATTCCAAAATGTATTTCAAGTGTCTTATAACTTGGTAAAGATGATTAACTGAAGCAATTAGCCATATAGGCTTCCTCCTTCTTTACCTCCCCCTTTCTCTCCCATTTTCTCCACTTTCCCTCTTCCCCAACCTCCCTCTCCTTCACCTAACATACTTTCCTTCTCTCTTAACTTCTCAAAATTGTTTCCAGACTTTGAATGCTTTGTTTGGACTCCCTGGGCACAGGGGTCTTTCCTGAGACTGATACTCCAAACAAGGGCCATTCATGGATATAACCTAGAACCCCTGCACAGATGTAGCCCATGTCAGCTCAGTATTCAAGTGGGTTCCCTAGTAAGGGAGACAGGGCTGTCTCTGACATGAAATCTGTGGCAAGCTCTTTGACCCATCCCACCCCCCATAGGGGAGCAGCCTTGCCAGTCCACAGAGGAGGACAATGCAACCAGTTCTGATGAGACTTGATAAGCTAGGGTCAGATGGAAGGGGACAAGGACCTCCCCTATCAGTGGACTTAGGAGGAGATGAGGGAGGGAAGGTGGTGTTAGTATTTTGGAACACAGCCTGCTCCTGGGTTACCCAGCAACCTATGATGTCATCATGTGTTGCTGGCCATGTGGCCACACCTGGAAAGCATAGTTACCTTACCCCTTAAAGGGATGACCCTGACATGTGGTCTTTCTCTTACTCTTTCTCTTACTCTCTTACTCTCTCCTCTCTCTCTCTCTCTCTCTCTCTCTCTCTCTCTCTCTATCTCTCTCGGGGCGCCCCTTCCCTTTTCTCTCTCTCTCTTCATGTCCTGCTCCCCCCTCCCTTCATACCCTCCTAATAAACCTCTTGCAGAGAATATAGGTTGACCAGCCTCACGCTTTTTTATAACTAACGTTGGTGCATTGGCTACGATAGGGCTCTCCTAGCAAAGCTAAAAACCCTTTTAGTCTCCGGACAGGATGGTTACAACCGATTTTCTCTGCTCTATGCCCCAAAACCGAGACCCAGCATAAAGCATCAGCTTGCTCTGATGGGCGGACCCCCTTGGGGCCATGGTCTTGCAGCACCGCTTGGCTTGGTCTTCCCTGTTTCCCCAGGCTGCTTTCACTCTCTCCAGACTTGGGTCCCTGTCCTGTGGCTGGTGCCCACACTCCAATCCGGCACCGTGGCCGGGGCTGAGCGTCACAGCTATGCAGGTCCAGCTCCCGCTGCAGTGGGGGAAGGGGAGCCAAAAGGGACCATGTGTGTTTGTTCTTCCGGCGCCGAGCCTGGGAATTCACGCTGCGCTAAAATCAACCTTAAAGGCTTGGTGCGCTGTTTTGGGTAGGACAGTAACCAGCACAGATGGGAAACTTTTAAATTTCCAGGGGGATCCCCGGCAGGCGCCATGTTGGTCCTGAAAAGAAGTGGGCGTAACTATAGTTTAACCAAAGACTTAACGAGGCACAGCACCATCTTTGGTTCAGGCAGAGGCCCCGCCTCCGGCACGCCCTACCGTCTTGCCATGCGCTCACCCCTCCCCTCTCCTGCTACTAAGGCGCCTGCCGCTGCCTGTTCTGTCTTGCTATAGTACCCCCCACAAGCTGCTTTCCTTTCACTTCTAGCCCCGTTTTGCTTCTAGCCCCATGCTTTCTTCTAGGAGGCTGTTTCCAAGCTAAAAAAAAAAAGAAAATCTGCCTGATTTCTGTACACTTTACTCTTTACTCTTATATTTTAAATTCCTTATCTAATGCTTTATATAATTTCCTCATTGGGTTTGCATTTATAAGTCTTAATCATAATTAACTGTTTATCTTATCTTTTAGACTAAGCCACAACAACGGGCCTCATTTCAAGTTGTTATGGATTTTTATAAAAATTCAAAGTTACATTTTACTATCTTATGATTCAACCCTGCTTCAAATAAATTTTATATAATAATAAAATTTCAAAGTTACAAATATCTATTTAAATTAAGTTGGTTTATGTGTTGCTTAAATATAATTTTAAAATTGCTTCATACTGGTCTGTTCAGGGGTTCATTATTACATACAAGTTGTTTACCAATATTCTAAATTAGGATCTATTAATTTTAGAGGTATTTATGTTAGAACTAGGTCAATTTAATGCATCTCTACTATCAAAGGGTTAAAATATACTTGGTTAATTTTAAATTTGGTTTATACTGTTCTGCTAAATTGTTGGGTTTAAACTTATAGCTCAAGGCTTTGTTATTATGTACAAGTTGTTTACCAATATTCTAAATAAAGATCTATTCATTTTTAAAAATATATATTTATATTAAAACTGGGTCAATTTACTATATCTCCACTATCAAAAGGTTAATATAAGCTTGGTATTGTTCTTTTAAAAATGTTTTTATTAATCTGTAGTATAGCCTTAGACTATTATAAGCTATAAACTTTTATATATTAAATCATACAAAAACTCTTGTGCTCTCACTTTAATAAATTATATTCCTGACTTTTAAAGTTCTAACTTAGCAAGGACAAAACCTAAAGTCCTGATATTTAATGGTTAACAAATGCAAGTTAATAGTCATCTCATAGATACATATTTATAGTCCTACAGATGCAAACATGGTCTCACTGTAATTTTTAATAAACAGCTGAGGATGGTCCTTGAGTCACCATATAGGAGTTGGTAAAAATAGTGAGCTGTCCCGCCTGGCTCTAGACCTAAGCTGTGCTCTGCTGGCAATCCTGTAAAAAGGCAAGAGGTTTGCATAGCCAAAACTCCATTCCACCAGGTGACATTTTCAAATGCAGCCAAGTGGATGCTGGTCCAGCTGCTGACATGCCAAAGCTGGCTGCTGGCAAGCTGGCCTCTAGAAGTCAAAATACTCCCAAGCAGGCTTGTCCTCTGTGCCCAAACATGGAGGTTCAACCAGCACAAGAGCAACAGACATTGCCAGCCTTCCAGCTCATTGGCCTGGCCAGAGGACAGGTGGCTCCTTGACTTAGCAACCTCCAAAGCTCTCACACAGGTCTGTTTTTTACCTCAGAGTGAGGTCTCATGGGCACATTGCCAACTTCTGTGTTGGGAGACTTCAGGTGCCTTCCCAACGAGGCCTTAAGCCCAAGTCCTAGAGCTGCTATTTTTAGGCCTAGACACAGTTCAGACTCAAAAAACAGGCCTAAATGAAACCTTTTACCATCCCTTTAGCTAAAGGACAATAAATGTTCATAGCAGTTTCAACTATGTCTCATGGTAAATAACTAAATACAAAGGTCCCTCTCAAAAAACATATTTGAGAGATGTCTTAAGGTTAATAAATACAAGTTATACATATATGAGAGTCTTAAAAAGTGTCTTAAGGCTGGTAAATACAAGTTATACATGTTTGAGAGTCTAAAAATGTGTCTTAAGGTTGGTAATGCAACTTATAAATGTTTGAGGGTCTAAGAAAGTGTTTTAAGGTTGGTAAATACAAGTTATAAAGGTTACAAGGTCTAAGGTGATTTAAGGTATCTTAAATAGGTAAAAAGGCTTAATATTTCCTCCTGTTGTTATGTACTGTTGTATTGACTGTCCAGAGTTTTAACCTTTATCAGTAGTGCTCTAATTTATTAATCTGACTCTGATACAAAAACATTCCACTATGCCACGTACTATTATGACTATTATGGTTCTAAGCTCAAGACTATAAGCCTCCATATTATGTATACTTATACTAAAAGTTAAGATCAAGTGAGTTTCCCTTTTACTTCATAAAAGGCTTTTGCCTTTTCAGAGCTCACCTTAAAAAAATACTTATGCTATTAACACAAATATGTATGTCTACTGCCTTTTTCTACAACACGGAGTACAATTGTGATACTAAGATGTCTAAAGTTTTATCTCCTTATTAAAACTTAAAAGTAATTCTTGTAAGCTGCAGAAAGTCCACCTAAATCCACCTCTCAGGTCAATTGAACTCCAGATAAGTACTGCACTTATTGCCTATCTCAAAAGGTGGGACTCCTCCCCTTTCCTGGCTACAGACTGCTATTTACTGCATGCAACACTGGCTAGATTGGTGAGTTCTCCTTATTGACCAGCCACTAGATTGGTGAGTTCACTCCACTTTCTCAGCATAAACTCCTGTCTTGGTAGTGGAAGCTTGACCGCAGAGCTCCAGCAACTTCGTACTATCTTTTGAGATGAAGGGACCACCACCCCCAGCCATAGCCTCAACTGTCTAGGGTTGACCCTGTAGCTGACCTCCATTTTAGGGCCCCACTGTCCCTTGGGCGGTATGTCTCCACTCACACACGGTTCCTTCTCCTCTCTCTCTCTCTCTCTCTCTCTCTCTCTCTCTCTCTCTCTCACTAGTGGGAAGATCTAGTGCTAGGCAAACCATCGTGGCCTGGCAGTGCCATACTGGGCATCCGCGCCCTGGTCCCTGGCCAAAAACTGACAAGCTATTGGACCACGTAGCACCCCTCTTGATTGAAGTCACACTTTGCCATTGGGATGTCTCTGGAAGGTCCCTGACTTCTTTGCCCCCAATGGGAGATGTCCAGACCCCTGTACCTCCAGATAGGATGTCCTCTGGAGAATTTTAAGTTTCTACACCTAGTGCCAGCTGGCAGCAGGGCCTCTAAGTTTACACACTTTTGTAGCCAAACCTCACCTCAATGACAGATTGAAAACAGCCTTCTTTAAACATTGCCAGTGATTAGGTAAATAAAGGTCCCCCCAGATAGACAGAGGTTCCCATGTACAAGCCTCATTGATCCAAACCTTCTACTTTTATTTACTCTCCCAAAGTTTTCAATGTATACCTACAGGATTTTCTCCATAACCTACTCAACTTTAACTTTTGCCTATATATGTGTTTCAGTGTCCTGCCAGACACAGATGTTTCCTATAGCCACAAAAGTGCCAAATCAGCTACAGGTGTTCAACTCTGACCTCATAGACTTCCAACAAGCTACAAGTATTCATCCCTGACCTCACAGACTTCCAACAAACTGGACCTGCACCTTCCCACCCAGCCATGGATGTTCTCACAGACCCTAGAAAGCATCAAAACAGCCTATTCTTGACTTGGCCAACATTTCAGCCTTTTGACCTCCCTACAGCGCCCCCAGTGTCAGCAGGAAGTAGCCAAAAGAGAATCTACGCCCGTTATTCACTTGTTGTTAACAAAAGGCTGAAATGGTGTGCTTCAGGACCAGGAGAAGTAGCTCCAGGTTCTCCCAGCCTTTCCAAGTCCTTGCCTGCTGCCTTGCATGGCTGGCAAATCTCTCTATTGACAACCCTCTACCCTAAATTTTCCAGGACAGAGGCTTCCCTTACTCTTGACCTTGCAATCTGACCATTTTGTTGCTATAATTCTTCTCTCTCTCAACCTTTTGTATGACAACCAAGAGCTGCTTCCAATGAGCCTAAATTTATATACCTTAACTTACCTTATAAAAAGCAGCCCAAGCTCCCCATTTTTTAATTGTAGAAAAAGGGAGGAATGTTAGTATTTCGGAACACAACCTGCTTCTGGGTTACCCAGCAACTTATGATGTCATCATGTGTCATGTGTCACCGGCCAGGTGGCCACACCTGGAAGGCGTGGTTACCTTGCCTCTTAAAGGGCCAACCCTGACACTTGGTCTCTTACTCTCTCTCTCTCTTACTCTCTTACCCTCCTACTCTCCTCTCTTACTCTCTCTCTCTCTCTCTCTCGGCACACCTTCCCTTTTTTCTCTCTTCATGTCCTGCTCCCCCTCCCTCCATACCCTCCTAATAAACCTCTTGCAGAGAATATCAGTTGACCAGCCTCATGCTTTTTTTATAACTAACAGGTGGGATTGGGAGTGAATGACAGAGGGAGCTATAGCTGGGAAACAAAGTGAAAAAATAAAAATTTAAATAAAAAATTCTGTAGAACACAAAAGCAGAGTCCACCATAACCTTACATTGTCCAGTCACGGAACATTTCAGAATTTCATGCTCATCCCGTCAACATTCTCATAGAACAGGCAACATAGGCTCCATGCTAAAATAACTAATGAGCAGGGACCCTGTGGTTAGCTTTCCAGTGACAAGAGAACCAATGCAGATTCTCTTAATCCAAAAGTTACAGACTATTACACATTATCTAGCCTATAGGGCCAGCCCAGATGGTAAGCAGATGAAGTATAGCAGCCACAGACAGGGTTTCTAAAGTCTTAGACACATCGTTTCTGCTCCTGTTTGGATACCTTGCTCTATAACCTGGGAATGTTTCTCTTAGACTCACACTAACTGCTGCCTTCCTTTTCCTTCGAATAAAATTGACATGTATTTCCATATAAGCAGCTTCATCATGGTAACCTGAAACACTAAAGACCTCTGTAATTTGATATGTCTCTGGCTTTTGTGTAACAAGTAAAGTATAATTCCTTTTTAAAGGCATTGTAGATTTATCTTAAATTAGTAAGTGGGTAAGTGAATAAGAAATCTCTCTGAATTAATTCATCTCGGTGCTAAAATTGAACCAATCACCATGTGATAAGTTTCTTAGAAGCCACTTTGCTTAGAAGAGAGATTATAGGAAGTATCCTGTTCCTGTATTCCTGAACCTTTTCTGGTGTTGAGAATGTCTGGGAAGTACAGCCTTATGTTACTCTAAGGTCTCTGAAAATTCAAACCTTTGTTTTGATATTTATTCTGAGGTCGTATTTTATTGGAAGTACTTCAGCTTTGACCTGAAACCATGTCTTGTTTTTATAATCTCTCCTTTTTTCCCCCTAAGCAAGAATGAAGATGGGAAACCATTTTGTTTCAAGACGTAATATCTCATGGCTCTTTTGCATTGCTATAAAAATCTGCTTGAATACTGAAAGCCCCGTTATTCATCTCATTCTTCCTAAACCTCACCAGTCAAGTGAAAGAATACAGTTTGTGTTCTGAACGGGATGCCTGGAACATTTTGTCAGATTCACAGAATCATTAAATATCTTTTCTATTTTTGATGCTGCCATGATAATCTTGAATATTTTTTTGCCAGCAGGATTTCCAGAGTCTCTGCTCTCTGACTTTAAGCAATTCCTCTCCAGTCTCTCCATACTACTAATAGCTATCTTGGGGTATCAGTGGTAATTCCTTTTTACACCATCACTCTACTTATAGATATCAACTAGTACAGGAACTGATCTAGGACTATGTTACTATATACAAATTTACTGTGTTTCAGCATAGACTTTAATAGTGATGAAATAGTTTTCTATACTTCATCCCTTCTCATTCCCATGTATCTGACAGACAATAGTTAATGATAATGTTGAATAAGAAGATAAGTCACAGCTTCAATTCCAGAAAGCATATTTTTGGTGTTTTTTTTTTTCATGCTTCTTGATACATCATTCTAAGTTCAATGTTCAAACAATTCCACATAAGCAGACTAAAGCATCCTTGGTAAAATGAGACTCAATTAACTGATAATAATTAACTGATAATAAAAAGCTCAACTCAAGTCAAAATAAGTAGAAATTCTCACAAGAGAACACGTGAATATGACATAGCAAAAGCATGGCCACTCAACATGTCATTTCTGCGCGTGAGTCTTCCTTACTTTTAAGTACTAATTGCCATGAAAGAGTAGGGGACAACAACAAAGAGCCCCAATATTTAAAACAATGATTAGTCAGCTTTATAGATATGGTTTCTACAAAGTAATTCTGACAGAAAGGAAAAAAAATGTAATAATTAAGGAACATTCTTTTCTTATATTTTCATCAACTGAAGAAAAGATTTAGTTGTGATAAGCTTGCATGAGTTTGCCTTGTGGAGCTGTAATTTTATTTTATAAAATAGGAACTAATATTTAATTAAATAATTAGGAACTAAGTGTACAAGGTGAAATTGTTAATGTCATCATTTTAAAAGCTACATGGATTGTAACACAATTCTTCAAAACAACTGTATTACAAATGTTTCTCTGTCCCCAAAGGAAGACTATCTTCTACATGTATTTATACATTACCATTAACCTCTAACCTTTAGTAGCTATGTACTGTTTGAAATATTTTCTCTGTCGATGTTCCCTGCTGCATATAGAATTCTAAAATAATCAGGCCATTTTATTTGTGCTTTCAGTTCCAGTGTTTCAGACAAGTAATGGCACACAGTAAAGACAAATAATATTGTCTTTGTAATAACACAAAACAGTAATACAATAATATGCTAGCAAAAGTATAAGAAACATCTTTCTTAAGACACATGTTCCTTTTCTTAAGGCCATGTTGAGACAGTCTATATTGTAGTTCTATTTTTTTGAAACCACATTTCTCAACAGGAGTCACTTATTACATGTATTATATCCCAAAAATGTGCAGTGTCATTGTTTATGCCTGACATTGATTTTCTTTTCTGGGTTACTTCTAGTTTTTCTTTCTATTTTTTCAAGAAAAAAAAGCACTTCTGAGTCCCTTTGTGCAAAGAGCTGTATCAACTATGTTGTCTTCTTTGGTATGCTGTACAATGGAGAACTCACAAACATAGGAACAGAAAAACATATGCATTGTAAACTAAGTCCCTTAAAATCTGCCTTTCTTTTTTAATTTAATTTAATTTTATTTTTATTATTAGTTACATTTTATTAACTCTGTATCCCAGCTGTATCCTGATCCCTCATTCCCACCCAATCCCACCCTCCCTCACTCATCTCCTCCCTGTCCCTTTCCAAGTCCACTGATAGGAGAGGACCTCCTCCCCTTTCATCTGACCCTGTTTTATCAGGTATCTTGTGGACTGGCTGCAAAGCCCTCCTCTGTGGTCTAGCAGGGATGCTCCTTCCTGGGGGTTAGGTGGAAGGTCAAAGACTGTTGATCTCTCTGGCATTCACTACCCTAGCTGGTGTGTTTTATACAGTATTGAAATAATAGTTTTCAATTTGACATTCAGCAGGCTCATTGCATACCAATACAGAGGTATGCCTTGCTGTCTTGAATTTGTTTATGCTGTAGCTATAACAAGATGGATGGGAAGGAAGAAATAGAGAAGTGGAGAGGAGATTGGTTTTTCCATTCAAAGTTTCATATTTAGTTTTTTCCCACAATATAACTGAATTCATAGTTGAATTTATAAATATGCAAATCTGAACAAATGGCTGAGAAAAATCACAAATGATAATGAATAATGCCTCCTTATTTTCTCTTTACTTCTAAGTTAAGGTTAGCACTAAGTCACAGTATATGAGGGATATCTGGTTCAAGAAGTAGGTCAAGACTTGTGCTTTAACATGACTTGCATCTCACATCCAGCTGGACTATCTCCAGTGATGGTGTTGTTTCTGTCTCTGGCTAAGGAGTAAAATCTGATCTCCCAAACAACCTCAGGGTCAGGATATGATAAATATATGAAAAAATGGAAAACCATTCAGAGTGGCCAGTAGTATAAACCAAGTTGGTTGTGAAAATTAAATTGAATTTCAGTTTAATTTTGGTTAAACTAACTCTAATAATAACTCTAATAAATAACTCTAATGGTTATTATCCACATGAACCTAGAATTAGAATTACATAAATTTAAGTTTCAGCAAAGGCTGCATATGCTAATATTATCAGTGCTCTGGTTCTCCTATTTTATAGGAATAAAGAGCTCTGGCCCATACTTATGGAATGCCCTGAATTAAATAGAGAATTGAAATATCGTGTGAAGTTTTAAAAGCTATAGTTACTGACAGGCAGGCTTTGTGTGGTAGGATAAAGCAGATAGAGAAATATTATCTGGTGAGTGTGATGGCCTACCAGTTCATATACTGAAGTCTTAGACCTCAGCAACGGCCACATTTGGAGATAAAAGGCACATTCTAAGAGGCAATGAAAAGCGAGATGATAAGAATGGAGTCTTAATTCCATAACCCATGCCCATATAAGGAGAGGAAGAGACTTGAGGCTCTCACACCACCTTCCTGTAGGGGAACACAGTAATCAGGGGTAGAATGGAAGCAGGGAAGGGAGTTCACACCAGGAACTTAACTGGTCACCATTTTGAGATTGGAATCCCTGGCTTCCATTACAATGAATAAAGTAAATTTCCACATTTGAAGCAACCAGCTCAATGACGTTTTCTTGTTTTGTTTTGTTTTACTGCAGCATAAGCTTCCTGAAATACTAACAGCATAGTTACAGGAAGAGAGAGTTCTATGAACATTAGACAATACTTGACCAATTTAAAGAACAGTTGACTTACTTCAAGTGCCGAAGTGCTGTACCTGGAGACATTTAAGCATCTTTCAGTCAACTATGTAGCAGGGAGCTTACCAAAAACATTAACATATCAGAAGAATGGTTAAATTAATTATTGACAGACATTGGTTAATAGACATCAGTTTTCATCAATTTTATGTGAAATAAGATTTTCCTTTGAATTTGACATATATTATTTATTCTTCATATCATTATTAATTTCTTGAAAAATATTTCATTTCAGTTTAAATAGTAATGCAAGTATATAATAGTCACTGATACTTTTACTAAGAAAACTAATAAGTTGACAACCCACCCTAAACCTTCTTAGGGATTTTTGAATAATCTGTTATAACTCAAGGCTTAAGGATAGCAAGCCTACACAATTTATTATATCTTAAATACCTTCTCCCTTCCTTAATATTTCTTCATTTTCCCTATATTGCAATGCATAAATAAGACACTCATGTATGAATTTCTCCTTGATGGCAAAATTATGATTTTTCTTGTCTTTTAAGGCATGAGACTCACATGCCCATTAGTTACAAAGACTGTCTAGTTAACCAGTACTTGATTCTTCTTCTGATTTGAACATTTGTCATCTTAACCAGCTCCATTTTACACTCAACTAAAATTTATTTTCATTTTCCGTTTTCCCAGATCTAAACTTTGGCTGACTTTAAATAGTGTCTCTGTCTCAGTGCAAATAAGAGAAATTTCTCATGAGAGAATGCTTATGTGTATACGACATAGCAAAAACATGTCCTGGTAGCACCGATCAGGAAGAGCCAGAGGACTAACTAGCTCATGTACTAGGCCTAGATCTAGGGCTCAGAGTTGGCCCACCCAAAATCTGTTATCGTATGTGAATGGCTGGGACTCATGAAAAATCCAGTCCTGTTGATTCAAAGGTACAGGATCTCCATGACACAGGAAAACAACAGGAGGAGTCCCAATGAGGATCCAATATTGATGGTGTCACAGAAGCCAGAGATCTCAAACCAGATCAATGTCTCATGGCAATGAACACTTGTAAATGAAGACCTATGACAGGGGGTATATCCTGTGAGAGACACGGTGACACACTACAGCTTCCAAGGGAAGATGTTTTTCTGTGCTTTGTTTTTTGGCTTGTTTTGTTTTGTGTGTGTGTTAAAATTTTGAAGATTGCAAGAGCAAAGGGAAAATATGAGGAGATGGGGAGATGAGCAGGACCAGGGTGCCTTATGTAAAACTCACAAAGAACCAACAAAAAGTTTTTAAAAAATAAGACAAAAGTAATTTTCATCCATAAGACCTGTAGGCAGCAGAAGGTTTGATCATTGCTTGCTTGCAGTTGTTGACTTTGTACACTGTAATTTAAAATTAACTTTTACATAAAACTGCCATTATGAATCAGCTTCCACATACCAGGCAGAGCTAGATGGTAGCACACCTGTCCAATACCTATCAGGAGAGTCATTGAGATGCTATTTTGATATCGCTATCCATTTTCAAATTTTGACAAACAAATGCTCATTTCAGACACAGATTGCCAAAGGAACAGAAATAGAAAATATCTGGTACAAAAGAAACAAGCGCCCCTTTTCTAAATGGTGCAGAGGGAATTCATTATAGATGGATTGCTACTGAAATGAACATTATTAGAGGCCAATAGCTAAGCATCCATTAGTGTCACACAAAGCAGTGTGGATTTGAAGTGACTCCAGTTAAAACCATCTAGCTTAAGTTTATATGTTTGAATATTTGATCCTCACTGTTGCTTTGGAAGGTTGTAAAGCCTTTAAGAAGAAGAACTTGACTTGGAGAAATGGGTCACTAAGGGCAGGTCTTGAAGCTACACACCCTTGCCCTACTTCCTGTGTTCCCTCTGTTTCCTGATTTAAGACACAATGTCTTGTCAGTCATCATGCCTTAGAATGCTTGAGTTTTTTTTTTTATTTTACTTTATTTTATTAGTTACACTTTATTCACTTTGTATCCCCCCATAAGCCCCTCCCTCCTCCCCTCCCAAACTCACCCTCCCTTCCCCTTCTTCACTAATGCCCACACTTAAACTGCATGCTCCTCCCCAAGCCCACTGATAGGGGAGGTCCTCTTCTCCTTCCTTCTGATCTTAGTCTATCAGATCATATCAGGAGTGGCTGCATTGTCATCTTCTGTGGCCTGGTAAGGCTGCTCCCCCCTTGGGGGGGGGTGATCAAAGAGCAGGCCAATCAGATTGTGTCAGAGGCAGTTCCTCTTCCCATTACAATGTAACCCACTTGGGCACTAAACTGCCACGGGCTACATCTGTGCAGGGGTTCTAGGTTATCTCTATGAATAGTCCTTGGTTGGAGTTTGAGTCTCTGGGAAGACCCCTGTGTTCAAATTTTCTGGATCTGTTGCTCTCTTTGTGGAGTTCCTGTCCTCTCCAGCTCTTACTATTTCCCACTTCTTACATAAGATTCCATGCACTCTGCCCAACAGTTGGCCATAAGTCTCAGCGTCTGCTTTGATAGTCTGCAGGGCAGAGCCTTTCAGAGGCCCTCTGTGGCAGGTTCCTAGGTTTGTTTTCTGTTTTCTTCTTCTTTTGATATCCATCCTTTTTGCCTTTCGGGATGGGATTGAGCATTTTAGTCAGGTCCTCTCTCTTGATTAGTTTCTTTAGATGTACATATTTTAGTAGGTTTATTCTATGTTATATATCTATATGAGTGAGCATATACCGTGTGTGTCTTTCTGCTTCTGGGACAGCTCACTCAGGATGATCCTTTCCAGGTCTCACCATTTACCTGCAAATTTCATGATTTCCTTATTTTTCATTGCTGAGTAATATTCCATTGTGTAGATGTACCACAATTTCTACATCCATTCTTCAGTTGAGGGACATCTGGGCTGTTTCCAGCTTCTGGCTATTACAAATAAAGCTGCTACAAACATGCTTGGGCAAATGTTCTTATTGTGTAGCTATAAACCAGAATAAACCTTGTCACACTTAAACTGTTGCTTCTCAGGTGTTGGGGTACAGCAATTAGGGAAATATATAATATATGATCCATCAGTATGTTTGAAAACTTTCACATATTCCTTCAGTATCACTTTCACAAACACAAATCTTAAAATAAATAATATAGACCCTTGCTTGAACAGTCAATAGAAGAGACTCCTTTGGTGGGCCCAGAGATCAGCAAATCTAACAGAGCTGGTTCTGACCAGCACCTGTATCAAAACTGAAACTACGAGGATGTTCACATCCATTTGTTTATGTATTATGAAAGGGTGGTTGCACATACAGAACAGAACGGAGCAACTGAGAGAAAAACTAAGTGCTGAGGCCGGGAAAGCCAAAAATGCCTGTTCTCCATCCTTTCTTATAGACCTATAAGATATGATAAACATAATGAAATCTATACACCTAAAAAAGATAATCAATTGAGCGGACATGGGGTAAGATGATCAATCCTCATTTAGAAAGACAGATGGGATGTGCATTGAACGTATGACAGGAGTCTACTGAGCGCATCTGAAAGACTCTAACTAGCAGTGTTTTCAAAGCAAAGACTCATGACCAAACCTTTGGCAGAGTACAGGGAATCATAAGAAAGAAGGGGAGTTAGTCTGATGGGGAAAGGATAGGAGCTCCACAAGGACCAAATATATCTGGGCACAGGGTCTTTTCTGAGACTGACATTCAACCAAGGACCATGTATGGATATAACCTAGAACCTCCACTCAGATGTAGCCTGTGGTAGCTCAGTAACCAATTGGTTTCCCAAAGTGAGGGGAACAAGGACTATTTCTAACAGGAACTCAATGACTGGCTCTTTGGTCTCCCCACCCCCAAGGGAGGAGCAGTCCTGTTAGGCCACAGAGGAGGGCTTTGCAGCCAGTCCTGAAGATACCTGATAAAACAGGATCAGATGAATGGGGAGGAGGTCCCCCCCATCAGTGGACTTGGAAAGGGGCACGGTGAAGATGAGGGAGGGAGGGAGGGACTGGGAGGGAATGAGGGATCAGGACACGGCTGGGATACAGAGTTAATAAAATATAACTGATAAGAAAAAAATAAAATTAAAAAAATGTTATGTAAATAGAATCTGAACAGTGAGATCTAAACCACTTTGCTTTTATCTAAAACATACTCCCAAAACTTGCTCTGAACAAATCTTTCTTGAGTGCTGTGACCCTAGGAAAAGGAAAAGTTAGCATGTATATATGGCTGCTGTTAGCACTTCTGCTAGATCATTCAAGAAATATCACCAAGAAGGAGCAAAAGAGGATAGTATGTTTCTTTGCATTCATTTCAGGTAAATAATAACATTGCTGTTTGCTTCATATCCCTTGTATTTGTTTGGCAATTAAGGTTTGGATATAATCTCTCTAACTTACAAACAACTACTTATTTATAGCTTATTGCTATTTATTAATTATTATTGTTACTTCTCATATGATATTTCCCAAAAAGAAAAAATAGTCACAAATAATTGTGGACATAATTATTTCATTAAAAACAAAGAACACATGTAAAGAGTCAATTCTAATTTTTTTGACTCTTCTTTAAGGTATAGTTCTCTTCACTGAAAATTTTATTTGTTTTATTTTGATTTGAAGAATTTTAACGTCACCCAAGTATCCATTGGTCAAAGAGAACCATTGAAGAAATTCAAATTGATTCTGCCCCCCAGAAATAGATGCTGGATAATCCAAATTTAATGAGCCTCAAAATAGCATTTTAAGTACACTTTTTATAGACTTTAATCATAGCTGTCTTTGGGGCTTGGATGTCGGAACACTGAAGTACTACCATTCTGGGCTAATTAATTATACTTACCCACCTGACAGGTTTCCATGGCTTGCCTACTCTGCCGAGGGAAACATCAGCAGATTCACAATGCAAAAGGTAAAACAGGATCATGTTGAGACCGATTTTGTCATTATGCAGGCAATTATCCACCCTGAAAAGTCACTCTAAAGAACCTCATGGACTACTTCTCAGTTGTATTTATTTGGCAAATATTCACTGGCTATGTCATGTCTACATCAGAATCTGCAGCTTCTGAAGACTGCTTCTAACCAGTGAACGCTTCTCAAACATCAGATGGACAAAGGACTATCATTAAAAAGACCAAGAAAGCGGGATGTGTAAGGTATATGAAGACCCATCTAAGGATCTTCGTTTTGTTTATTTTGAATTTTGATTTAAATATTAAGAGACACAATTATTTTATGCTTAATTAAACACAGTCTCCTAATATGCAAGCTGTTTCAGGGAAGAGACTAAATAAATTGGGAAGCTGTGCCAGCTCTCATGGGATATCAGTGTGACATTTAGTTTTCTAAAGAAATAAATTACCAGAATAAATAGCATTCAAATGGCAAGCCGGCAGACGCTGAATGGAACACGGCTGTAACTGTGACTCTATGCCCCACTCACGGCCTTCCATTCTCTTTTATGGAGGACAGTTAAATATTACAGACAAAAGAAAGTGCTGTAATGTGTGTCCTAGAGTCAGACTTCCCTCTGTTATCCTTGTAAGGCTGCCCTTCAGTTTCTACTTTTACAGAAACAAGAGATTTACTGATGTGTCGAATGAAGTGGACAGCACAGAACACAAGCACTGATTTGCAGTGTGCCCGGCACAGCCAGATTTCTAAAAAGAAAAAAAAAAGAGAGAAAAACAATCTAAAGCTAGCTCTTCCCTGTTCTTCCCCCAAGTTTCCCTACCCCATCTCCAGGGACCTGTCTGGAGGACTTGCCACCACTGTTGTGGCAAGAACGTCATTTGTCACCTCTGCTGGGAGAGGTCTGTCCTGATGCTGTCTATTTCCTCTTCGTGTTTTCTGTTCTGTAGAGAAAAGTCAGCCAATAAATATTTGACTTAAACTTTTAGCTGATTAATGTATGCCTGAAACAATGTTGATTCTCCCAGGACATATCTACTCAGCAAAATTATTTTAGATTTGTTTAGGAGTTTTAACGAATCTACTGAAGTCTTGGAGAAGATTAAATAATCTAGCTTGGTTCTTAAGTTAATAGAGTAATTCTTATAGATAAGAACTGATGAAAAATAACCCCCATGCCAAACACTTTATTAAAATTACCAGGAAGACTGGATGTATCACACCATGTGTGAAATGCCTGATTTTTAAAATGCAGTATCTTTACTGCCCAAGAATACCATCAATGTAGATAATTTAATACCTTCATTTTACTAAAGAAAAAACAAGGGTCTGGAAGTCATAGCAAAGCAAGAACTTCCAATTTAAAGCGAGGAACATTGCCTCTGTTTCCAAATATGTTGTGTACACATGATTCGGGGATTATGGAAATAACTCCGTGCACCCTGCAGTCCAGTTATTTGATTGTTTTAATTTTACATTAACCCAGTGTGGATGGATCTGACATGAGATTCCACAAATAACATTTTTTTTTTGAACAACACTGAAGCACGTTGTGGGGTCGGTCAAAGAAATACGGCAAGTAGATATTACTGTCTGTGGTGTTGTTCTATGGTAGCAGTCACAAGGTGATTCCTGATTGGCTTAAGATTAAGAACACACATTAAGGAATAGCAGTCAAAGTACCTTCTGCACTTAAATTCATAAGAACACATTTTTCCTTCTGTTATATACTGAAGAATGGTTAATCATACAAAATTATATATATATAATTACCATGTGTAACTAGAATCACTCATAGCTTTACTTTGTAGATTCACCTTTATGAACATTTTAATGGAGCTTGGTAATAAAATGGTAGAGTTGTTAATGATAAAATTACATGAAATTTTTTAAAGAATATCTCCAAATAACCTGCAGAACATACAAAGGCAACCTTCTTTCTCTCTGTCCCAAACTAGTGAGAAAATAGAATTTACAGGGAGAAAAATGTGTAAATGAAATTTAAAGATGAATATTTATTACCTACTTTTTGATACTCAAGTCATGCATAACAGACTGCGAAAACCCAAATGCCTCGTGTAAAGATCTCAATCTAAGAAGGAAGCACAGTGAAGTAGGCGTCTTTTCTGTTTTACTCACCTCCAGAGTCAACATGTACCGTGTATAATTAGCACATATACACCCTACACAAAAGTTAAAACTTCAAAGTTAACAAGTAACGAGAAGTAACAGTGCGAGTGTTTGTGAGCTTTGCCAAATTAAGTGCAAAAAAAAAGTTATTTAAAAACACAAGTGTCTGGAAAACAAAGTTTGATTTTATTTGTATCGTATAGGAATGAATACACACTTTGCTTTATCTAACATGGGCCAAAACTACGTGTATCCATCCTAAGGAGTTTGCTCAGATACAGCAATTGTTAGCCACATAGTTAATATTTTTATTTCTCATAAGAGCTTTGTTTCTGGGAAGGTCAAAAGAAATTAGAAATTGAAGTCTATGCTTTTAGTGGTTTTTAGATAACCTTCTAGTAGACTTTGAAATTGAAATATTGTACGTGTGTGTGTTTATATGTTAAGTACTAGACAATAAGATAATTCATGGTTCTCAAGATGGTCTGGTTGGTAAAAATGATTTCTGGGCTAGCCTGACCACCTAAGGTCAATCTCAGGAAGCCATAGAACCACTGACCCCTAAAGTTTCCCCTGACATCCGCACTTCTATTGCAGTACACACTCCCATACAAACATCATACATTCACAAGAATAAATAAAATGTAAAATACTTCTAATGATTTGACATACATTATAATGTGCAATAAGTTAGTCTGGATATAATTAATATTTCTATCTCATGAAATTTCCATTTCTTTGTATTTATGACATCCAGGCTTTATTTTAGTGGTTATTTGAAAAATTGTCATAACTTACTGTAGATACAAAAATATCACTTTCCTATGTAGCACTGGAAACTAATTCCTATTACTTATAGGTAACACAGGGCCCATATCAATGTTATATATTTCCTTCTAGATTTTTACTAGTTTCTGGTCTTCTAGATAGGTCTGTTTTCCCTTTTTTATATGCTGAGAAATAGAGATGTTTTGATTCCTTTTATTTAAACTTTTTCTACTGCTTTCTATTACCAAATAGTTGTAGGAGATTTATTTTTTAAGATTCCACATATAGGTGGGAACAATGATATGGTTATTTTTCTTTCTTTGTTTCTTTTCCTATCCAAGTTATTCTAGTTATATACTTTGAGCTTTTGCATGTGTGACTGAAGAACATTCCATTGTGTTCACGCTGTATGTTCTCTTTATCCACATACAGAACCATCTACTGACGGCTTGGTTAATTATACATCTCGGCTACTGCTAATAGTTAGGCAAAAAATCGTTCAAGTCTTTGTGAATGTGGAGTAAAACACACAAGCTTTCTTATTTTTACTGAGTTCTAGACTAATGTTCATACAGATCTGTGAATACTACTGATATACAGTGACCTGTCCTATATACTGATTTCAAAGCACAGGAAATGTGACTAACGTTGCATTAGCTCATTTATTCTGCTCCATAGTTTATGACACTTTAGGGATATGTCCTATTCAGCTGTCTGCACAAAGACTTCCCCAGTTTTAGTAAACCTGAAAGCCTGGCAAAAGTTTGTCAAGTGAATTTTAGAGAGATGTTGCTTGCTGTATGATTTGAGAATAATTCATCCGAAAGGACCATATTATACAAGTGATTTGGGAGGAAGTTGCATGAGGAAACTAACAATAAAGTTATGCTTTCTGAAAGAACAAACCATGATTAAGTAATCCTGAAAGTGTGTTGTTTTTATCTTTTTGTCCTAAACATTTTAAGTTATTTGTTTCCCTTTCAGTCACTCAGTCAATAATTTTTTTTTAGTTGTTTATCCTTTTTGTTTGGTTGGTTGGTTGGTTTTTTGTTTGTTTGTTTTGTTTTTTGAGATAGGGTTTCTCTGTGTAGCCTTGCCTATCATGGACTCATTTTGTGGACCAGGCTGCCCTTGAACTCACAGAGGTCTGCCTGCCTCTGCCTCCCCTGGTGTTGGGTTTAAAGAAATGTGCCACCACATTTCTATTAACCCAGCTTGTCAATAGATACTTATGAAGGACATACAGTATACAAGCAAAAGGAGAGAAGAAGAAGATCACCCGGCCATGAGGATGTAGCCATGAGACCCGGAGGAAGAGGAAGGAGGCAGTGCCATGAAGAGGTTAAGATGGGGGAGTTGTCATGGGAAAAAAGATGGAGCAGGTGGCCAGGGAGAGATAAGGAGACAGGTAATAGAGTACGTGGCTGGGAGTAGCCAGGCTAGCATAGACAGGTTAGAATAGACCAATATCTGCCCCGTTGTGGTGCTTGAAGCTTATTAATATATGTAACCAGTCTCCACCTTATTATCAGGGAGCTGATAATGGGCAGAGAAACAAACATTAATTCCTGCAGTAAGAATTTGGTTCTCCAGTATCTTTCTCACTTTACAGATAAAGAAGGCAACATGAGGATGGGTCACCACCTTGTCTATTCTTAGGCAAAAAGCAGAGGTTCTACAATCAACACCTTTGCTATAAACCATGGTGATAGCATATGAACAGACATGGGATCGATGAAGAATGTCACCATAAGATGGAGAAGATTAGAATGTATTTACATGTAAATTGAAACGGCCTAGTAAAGAGCTATAGCAATGAACACACATTTTTTTCTTGAAAACATTTACTACCATCATTTTCAGTTGAAAACAATTAGAGGGGTTTGTCCTCCAGAACTCTCTAATCATCTAATCAATTTCTTATGGATTGCAACATATTTCTGTTTCAAATGATCACATGGTCAATTAAAATAAATAAAAGCCTTTGTCTCTCTATGGTTTATATTCCTTGACAGTAATCAAGATCATTCATTTCTGGAACCTGCTTCTAAGGACTGAAAGATGGAGCTAGGTAATAGATGGAGCTAGCTGTCTGTCAGTCCCAGCTGGGACTGTAGGCATAGTGTATGCATA
Organism: Meriones unguiculatus; assembly: GCF_030254825.1. Taxonomy (NCBI): domain Eukaryota; kingdom Metazoa; phylum Chordata; class Mammalia; order Rodentia; family Muridae; genus Meriones; species Meriones unguiculatus. The sequence continues at coordinate 52,995,045 of NC_083363.1, forward strand.
GGCAGATCATTACACAAATATTAGGCAGACATTTAGGTAAACACAAACCACTAGAAATGTTTGATACAAATATGGAATATTTGAAAAAAAAGAATTATTAAAATCTGCTACTATGACTCAATTTAGTTAGTGTACCTGTCAGAAAAATTCCAGCATTACCATGCGTGAACAAACATGACAAATAAAACAGATCTTCCTTCAACCAAAGTGAAACGAAAAGCATTGCAGATTATATAGCTCAGCTGTTTGCTTGAATGGCTTAGTAGTCTAGCAAACTGCCACACCATTTGATTAACATCCACTCAGCTTATGCCTGTATGGAAACTGAACTGTGAAGTTTTCAGCACATCACCGTCACCTGTACATAGGCAAATTCCTATGGAACAGAATACTGGCCTGGGAACAGAATACTGTAGGGACCTCAGATAGGAATGTTTGTGAGTAGATTATCTTGTGAATTTTAAAATTTTAGATTTTGTGAATTAAATTTTTCTTTAAGCGAGGGCTTCCCTTAATGCCACTGTTTGCTTGTTTTTTATATTTTCAAGACCTAAAATATTTCATATGATATTATCTTTATGAAATTTCCTACCTTAAATTCTCACTTTCTGGATGACGGTTTGCAGAATACATGTAGATTAAATAACGTTGGACTCTGTGTGACCATTCTGGAAAACTGTCCAAATATCTTCTTTACTGGCTATCTCAATACTGTATCCAAAGTCTCTGTGATTGTAGAAAAGGAGTTAGTGGCTGGTGTTAATGTGATACAATCTCACCTATTTCCAAATAGCATAAAATGCAGAAGTTGCAACATTTTACTTAAATTTTGTTTTATTCCTGACATCTTTAAGTAAGGACTTTAAGTGGCAGAAAACTATGTATTTATTTGTGTTTTCTTATATTTAAAATTCGTTTCATCAATGTAATTTTTATTCTTTTTAAATATTTTTTATTAATTATTTATTACAATTCATTCACTTTGTATCGCAGCTGTGGCCCCCTCCCTCATCTCCACCCAATCCCTCCCTCCCTCTTTTCCCCTTATGCCCTTCCCCAAGTCCACTTATAGGGGAGGTCCTCCTCCACTTCTATTTGACCCTAGCCTATCTGGCCTCATCAGGACTAGTTGCATTGTTTTCTGCTGTGACCTATCAAGGCTGCACCCCTAAGGAGGAGGTGATCAGAGAGCCTATGACTGAGTTCATGCCAGAGACAGCCCCTGTTCACCTTACTAGGGCACCCACTTGGAGCCTGAGTCTGTGGGCTATATCTGAACAGGGGTTTTAGGTCCTGTCCATCCATGGTCCTTGGTTGGGGTATCAATCTCTGCAGTTGTTTGTTTGTTTTGGCTCTTTTGGTCTCCTTTTGGCACTCCTATCCCCTCCAGGTCTATCTCGCCCTTCTTTCATAAAATTCCATGCAGTCAGAAGAAGACAGGGAACAGTACAGGAGCCTACCACAGACAGCCTGTGTAAGACTCTACTGATGGAGAGACTGAAGCACAGGCTGAGACTCATAGCCAAACTTTGGGCAGAGTGCAAGGAATTTGACTTGTGTTTCCAGTGAATAGATAGGACCAGGCTTTCTGTGCTATACTCCGCTCTAGCAGCGCTGTGTCAGTACTCCATTGGCTGTCACGTAGAGCAAGTTAAAAGTTAGCTTGTGGATCTTGCCAAAAATTAAAATTGTCAATTGTTATTTTTTATTTTTTATTGTTTGTTATATTGTTTATAATTATTTACCTTTTATTAACTCTGCATCCCAGCTGCATCCCGCTCCCCCATTCCCTCCCCATCCCACCCTCCCTTCCTCAGCTTCTCCCTGCCCCTTTCCAAGTCCAAGGACTGGGGAGGACCTCCACCCCTTTCGTCTGGCCCTGTTTTATCAGGTATCTTCAGGGCTGGCTGTGAAGTCCTCCTCTGTGGCCTAGCAGAACTGCTCCTCCCTTGGGGGGTAGGGAGTCAAAGAGCCTGCCATTGAGTTCCTGTCAGAGATAGTCCCTGTTCCCCTTACTATGGGAAACCAATTGGTTACTGAGCTACCACGAGCTTCGTCCGAGGAAAGGTTCTAGGTTATATCCATACATGGTCCTTGGTTGGAGAAACAGTTTCAGAAAAAAAACCTGTGCCCAGATATATTTGGTCCTTGTGGGGTTCCTATCCTTTGCTGTCATACTAACTTCCCATCTGCCGAAGGTTTGGTTATGAGTCTTAGTATCTGTTTTGAAATGCTGCTTGGTAGGATCTTTCAGATGCCTTCTGCAGTAGACTGCCATATGTCCAATTCACATCTCATTTGTCTTTCTAAGTGAGGATTGATCATCTTACCTCGTGTCTGCTTTCTTGTTTAATCTCCTTTAGGTGTATAGATTTCATTATGTTTATTATATCTTGTAGGTCTATATAAGCAAATATATACCATGTTTGTCTTTCTCCTTCTGGGATACTTCACTCAGAATGATCTTTTCTAGATCCCACCATTTGCCTGCAAATTTCATGATTTCCTCATTTTTGATTGCTGAGTAGTATTCCATTGTATAAAAATACCACAATTTCTGTACCCATTCCTCCGTTGATGGACATCTGGGTTGTTTCCAGGTTCTGGCTATTACAAATAAAGCTGCTACAAACATGGTTGAGCAAATGTACTTGTTGTGTACTTGAGCAAATTTTGGGTATATACCTAGCAGTGGTATAGCTGGGTCTTGAGGGAGTGTTATTCCTAATTGTCTGAGTAAGCGCCAGATTGACTTCCAAAGTGGTTGTTCCAGTTTACATGCCAATTTTTATTTTAAAACCAAGGAAAATAAAGTTTTTAATAAGTGGCAGAAAACTATGTATTTACTTATGTGTTCTTATTTTTAAAATTCATTTCATCAATGTAATCCTCCAGGACTTTATTTCTGTACTGTTCACTCACTGAAAATGGGGTAGAGAGAGAGAGAAACTTAAATTTACATACAAATACTCAGCATGTTAGACTCTGATCTTTACAGGGACACCCACTCTCTCTTTTTATATTGTACAAGTCCTATGTCAACGTTTTTCCGATTGTTCACACTTAAGAAGAGTGATGTTTTATCTTGGCATCTTATTATGGTTAGATTTCATAAGGTGCATGTTTCAGTGGGTATTTTCCTCATGACAGAATCATATGTAGATTGATATAAACATCACATAATTAAGTTTTAACCCTTGAAGTTCTACCAACTTTGTAGTTTCTGGAAATATATCTTAAGACTCAAAACTTCTGAGCATTACAAAAAGAGTTGAGAAATAGATGTGTTCTATCCTACAAATGGCTGCTGTGACCTTCAGTCATCGGCAAGCTTTTATTTTGGGGCTCACCCAACTTCAAAGCTTAATCAATAAGTAGTTTTTCATAGTCTGAACTTCCTACCAAACGATAATGTGTTATATATATATATATATATATATATATATATATATATATATATGTGCATACATGTGTACATACACATATCACTACTCATTTGATCAGTACAGACTATAAAATCAAGGAATAAATATACTAAAGTAACAATGCAATGTTATTTCTTCTATATTTTATTTAGTTGAAAGTAATACTATACATTTCCCTTAAGAGTTTCCTTGCAATATTTCAATGTAATTATTCATTATCTCTACAAAATTTGGACCTGAATATTTACATCAATATTTTAATGTATCTTCTCAAGTGGGAATAAACCAAAAGTCAGTCAACTGAATGAGGAAACAAACTATCACATAGCCACTTATTAGACTATTACTAGGCAGTAAAAACAGATGGAGTGGTGATTCTGTTCTTATATGTGGAAATTGTTTTAAATTATGCTAAAGGGTCTAGACACGAAAACAACAAGGTATGTTTTTGTTTTATAAAAACAAATCCTTAATAGCTAAATCTTAGATACCTGAGGCACTGATGTTGAAGAAAGAGAAGGCTAAAGCGTCTTTCCATTATCTTGTACCTTCTATAGTTTCCTTTTTCAATATCTTACGGCTTTCACTGAAGAAAAAGTCTTTCACTCATTTGGTTAGATATATTCCTAAATATTTAATGTTTGAAATTGGGCTTAATAGAATATTTTTCCTAACTTCTTTTTATAATACACTGTTTATATTAATGAAGGCTACTGGTTTTGTATTTGTTTGTTTGTTGTTTATGTTGTTGGTGGTGGTAGTGCTGTTGATTTTTAATCCTGCAACTTTACTATGAGTTTGTACTGGATCTAATAGTTTTCTGTACTTGAAATGGGTTTTCAAATTGTTTTTATTAATTGAGCCTTTTATTTACTTTACATCCCAATCAGTTTCCCCTTCCTCCTCTCCTCCCAGCCCCTCCCTTTCACCTCCCCTTGCCCACATACACCCCTTCTCCTTTTCTCCGCAGAAAAGGAGAGGCCTCTCATGGATATCAAACAGATTTGGCATATCAAGTTGCAGTAAGATACTGAAAATCTTCTGCCATGGAGGCCAACAGAGGCAGTCTAGTTAGAAGAAAGGAATCTAAAGGCAGGCAGTGAAGTCAGGGAGAGCCCTTCTTCAGGCTGTTAAGAGTCCCACATGATGAAGATCCAGCTACACAACAGTTACATATGTGCAGAAGGCCTACATCCATCTCATGCATGCTCTCTGGTTGGTAGTTCAGTCGCTATGAGCCTTACAAACTCAGGTTAGTTGATTCTGTATGTTTTCTTATGGTGTCTTTGACCCCTCTGGCTCTTCTAGACCTTCTTTCCCCATTTCTACAAGATTCATCAAGTTCGGCCTAATGTTTGACTGTGGCTCTCTGCATCTGTTTCCATTAATTCTGGGTGAAGCCTCTAAGATGACAGTTATGCTAGGGTCCTGTCTGCAAGCATAGCAGAATACTTGATAGGTTCTTTGACCTCCCCCTGCGGGGTGCAGCCTTGCCAGGCCACAGAGGAAGACAATGCAGCCAGTCCTAATGAGACCTGTTAGGCTAGGGTCAGATGGAAGGGGAGGAGGACCTCCCTTATCAGTGAACTAGGGGAAGGGCATTGGGGGAGAAGAGGGAGGGAGGGTGGGTTTGGAGGAGATGAGGGAGGGTGCCACAGCCAGGATACAAATTGAATAAATTGTAATAAATGATAATAAAAAAGTGGAAAAAAGATCATGTCATCTGCAAACAGGGATAGTTTTATTTCTTCCTTCCTTTTTTGTCATTACATATATATTTCTCTTGTATAATTTCTATAGCTAAGACTTTGAACATTATATTAAATACGAGAGAAGAGAATTGAAGTGGAAGTTTCTGAGTTTTTTTTCTCACCTCAAAGAACTACTTCTAAAAGGGTCTACAACCCCCTTTACCTAATAACCTTCCTCTGGTCAGTGAGGGGAAGGGAAGTAGAAGCATAGGAACTCTAAATAAAGTAGTTTGGTGACACATCTAAGCCTATAGAGAGTGGGCATCCTTGTCTCATTCTTTATTTTAGAGGAAATGCTCTGCTTGTCTCTATTTAACATAAGGTTGGCTATGGGCTTATTATATATCACCTTTATTATTCTGAGGTATGTTCAACTTTTCCTAAAGTCTGCAGAACTTTTATCATAAAGTCATGTCAGACCTTTTTCAAATACCTTTCCAACATCAATTGAAATTATTTTATAGTTTCTGTCCTTAAGTTTATTTATGTGTGGCACATATGTGTCCCTGGTGGCATTAGCATGAGAGAGCTGACCCTGCCCCATGCCTGGGCTGCATGGGACAGCTAATCCTGATGGTGTGGACACCATGGAGTGATGGTGGAGCATGTGAGGGGACTGGTCCAGGAAAACCAAAGCTTCAGGTTCTCCATGACTAAGGTCAACAGCAGAAAATATTCTTAATCTATAGTTTTGTTTTTGTTTTTTTCTTTTGTGGAAGAGGTTACAAGGTTAAAGGACATATTTGGAAGGACTGGGAAATGAGTGGAATTGGGGTGCATGATGTGAAATTCACAAAGAATCAAAAAAAAATATGGAAATAAGTTTATTTATATGTTATAGTGCATTTATTAATTTTTGACTGTTAAATTAACCTTGACATTCTGGAATAAAGCCTACTTGACTATAATGTGTAATCTTCCTAATGTCTTCCTAAATTTAGTTTCTAAGTTTTTATTGTTGAGAATTTTTTACATCATCTATATTCATCAAGGAAATTAGTATGGTTTTATTTATTTATTTTTTTGTTGCTCTTTCTTTTGTAGTGTCTTTATCTGGATTTGGTGTCAGAATGATCTCTACTCATTTACCAAGAGAAATTCATACCCTGTCATAGAGTTACTTGCTCCACCATATTCATTGCTGCCTTATATACTACAGCAAATTTAAATCAACTTTCTTGTCCATTAACAAAAGAATGGATAATGGAAATCATATGTGTGTTTATATGTATATGTATATGTATATATGTGTGTGTTTGAATATTATTTAGTTATATTTTTGTAGAAAAATGAATGGATTTAGAATGTGCAATATTAAGTGAGGTCATACAATCAGAAAGGAAAACCTACATCTTCTCCTTCATATTCAGACTGTATTTAATAGTATATGAATATAAGCAAATAAATGAACATTTGGGTATTGCGTGACATGTAGAAAAAAAGAACAAGGAAAGTTAAATATTAGGGGAATAAGGAAGGACTGAATACAAGTAATGACAGCAAGTTATGAAAGAGAACATAAAGAGAATTGTTTTCCTGGTTCTAATTCTGTCATGGAGTTTTCATTTTTCGTTCTGGGAAATGCATAAAATATATTCAATAGTGAAAGTATGGCATCAAATGTGAATTTCCACAACTTCCATGTAAATGACTGCTCTACCTGTGTAGAGATGCGGTAAGTTGTGCACTGCCTAGGTCTGCTAAAGTTGCCGCAACTTCTTATCACAAAGTTTAAAATAAAATGAAAAAGAATGGAGCAGGAATTCAAATGGGCAGGATGCAGGGAGTGAGATAAAGAGAAAATCTCAGCCCTGCAGACTATCAATGTAGATGCTGAGACTTATGGGCAACCTTTGGGCAGAGTGCAGAGAATCTTAGGAAAGAAGTGGGAAACAGTAAGATCTGGAGAGGCAGGAACCCCACAAGGAGAGCAACAGAACCAAAAAATCTGAGCACAGGGGTCTTTCCTGAGACTGATACTCCAACCAAGGACTATGCATGGAGATAACCTAAGACCCCTGCACAGATGTAGCCCATGGCAGTTCAGTCTCCAAGTGGGTTCCATTGTAATAGGAACAGGGACTGTCTCTGACATGAACTGATTGGCCTGCTCTTTAATTACCTCCCCCTGAGGGGGAAGCAGCATTACCAGGCCACAGAAGAAGACACTGCAGCCACTGCTGATGAGAACTAATTGACTAGGATCAGAAGGAAGGAAAAGAAGTCCTCCCCTATCAGTGGACTTGGGGAGGGGCATGCATGCAGAGGGTGGAGGAAGGGAGAAATTGGGATGGGAGGAGGGAGGAAACCATGGGAGGGGGATACAAAGTGAATAAAGTGTAATTAATAAAGAAAAAAAGTTAATCTAAAATTATTTGTAGTAAGGATTGAACATCCCTGTGAATATGCCAAAATTCTGAACAGAACATTTTAAGTGGACACATTTTAAAATATATAATTATAGCTCAATAATTGTATTCTAGTAATTTTTTAAAAATTATTCATTCAAAACGCTTCAGCGCAGCTGCATAGAAATGATACTTGTGAATATTTGGGATTTAGTAGATTCAGCAGACATTGTAATGTGCAAAAACACATCTGATCTTGCTCACAGACCAGTGGAGGAAGGCACAGACTGCTGTTTTAGTATTGTTACTGCCCTTGAACTTTTTTCTGCCAACTCTAACAGAAAAGAGGTTTTGCACAGCAACATCAGCGATACAGATGTCCTAGACACATGCAGATAGATCTGAACCCTGCTGTGTTGATGGAATGGTAAATGACTCTGCATAGTCTCTGGCCTTTGAATTGCTTGGTCCTCAGTCGCTGACCCTGTTTAAGGCTTAAGGAGGCTGATGAGGAAGGGTTACCTGGTGGAGGAAGTGAGTCACTGAGGCCAGGGGTTTTTAGGTTTTAAAAGCCATGTACCTTTGCAGTGCACTTTCTCTGATTCTGGTTTGCAGTTTAAGATCTGAGCTTTCAGCTGTGACTCCACCCACCTACCTATAACTAGCACTGCTCACCCATGGTGAACTATTTTCCCTCTAGCACCATAAGCCAAATATACCCTCTTCTTGTGAAACTTGCTTTGGTCATGGTGTTTTAGTACAGCAATAAAAACCTTAACTAATACACTTGTTTACCTGAAGAATTTCCAGCCTCCCTCTCTTTTTTATTTTTATCCATGGTACCCAGGGAGAAGGCTGTGTGCTTTTAAATTAACATGGTGCCTTTCCGCTTACCAGCACTACCTGGAAATTCTTTGGATGAACCATATTAGTCACTGTGCTTTTGGAAGTCCCAAGGAAATATCAGGACTAATGCTCTTTAATTCACTTCTCTAAAATTTTGAACTTGGGTTCTTGGTTCCTTTATACTTATCAGCTGCCTTTGCTTAGACATTTACCTAAAGTCTACTTTTTATGAGAGATACAGTTTCTAGGTTATTCTGTCAATAGAAACAGGCATCCATTATAGTTTTTTTTTCTTTGTAACTGAATTCCATTTGCTATTTATTCATATTACATTACGACTGAACCTACACTGGCAGCTGCTGTGCAGCACCTCTGTCAGAATGAGAAAGTGGAAGCCCTCTGGGTTAACAACTGCTCTTAAATAGATTGGAAAGAGCTCTCTAGACTAAACCTGGGCTTTGCTCCACTACCCCAGTGAGGTTATTTCTGCGCATTTCTACCTGGCAACCCTTTCTTTTAGACAGTAAAGTCACAATACGTGCTCATTGTTACCATGTAATTTCATTCTCACAGATAAATTAGAATTAATCAATTTCTGTTTTCATCCTATATATGGACTGTGCCCACATGAAACCCAATAAGTAATACAAAAATGTCCACAATTTAACGAACGTTGCAAAATAAATTTAAATACCACAAAGTTTATAGCTAGAATGACTCCCTTTTTATCCAGTTAATTTGTCATTGGGAAGGTGAGGTTCCATGTTTGAAGTAGAGATAATATGCCATGTGGCAACTGGCATTAAAAACAATACATAGATCCATTCCATTGTTGTTCCTCACAGCCATTAAGCGCTGGAACTCTGCATGTCAACACATAAGTTCACTTGTACGTGTTCTTGGTTTCAGAGCTTCCTAACAGTTTCATTCTTTTCAACTTACCCAGCCTTGGAATGATTGATGAGAAACTAATAAATGCTTAATGCACATTTAATAAATATTCATAGCATTCAATTTTCTACTTCTTTATTTCTGTCTCTTGTCCTTTAGTACTCTACATGCATTTCATCAAAATCATTAATCCCTTCACCGCAGTATCACTCACATCAGACTACTCTCCTACCTATTAGGAAATATAAAACTAAATTACATCAACCCTAAATTACTTTGTCATTCTTAAATTGCTTCAGTCAGTTTGAAACCAGTACTGATGAAATTTAATCATATTATCAATACCTATATAAATAAGAGAGTAATTTAATTATGAGTAGCAAGTGGAATTCAGGTGAGAGTATATTCTTCATAAAAAAGCAATAGGTGAATATTGAATGTTAGAGTTGAGACTTTGTGGAAATTTAAATGAAAAGAAAAGCTAGGCATGGCTGCACATCCTTCAGTCCATTGACTTTGGGGTCAGAGGTAGAACTAGTGCCGTGAGTTTAGGGTTAGTTTAGGCAACATTGTAAGCTTCAAATCACCCTGAGTTACACAATATGACTCTGCTTTCCCACTCCCCAAATTAAAACAACCACAAAAAGGAAATATGCACACATGCTCAGGTAAATAATCCTAAATAAAGTGTGGATTATAAAATAACAATAACTTCAAATGAAAGGAAGAGGAGACTTATGGAAAAAAACACCTCATTGCAAGTGGGAGAAGCATGGGCCAGAGCAATCCCCAGAAAAAAATAGCCAAGATACATCGTATACATGAGAAATTGTTAAAATGTAAAAATGTAAATTAGTTAATAAGCATGGTAGTTGAATTAGCATTATTAAATAATTAAAGTAACAAATATTCAGATATTGATTATTTTTTATTGTGACAATTCTCCTGGGATTGTATACGTGGTCTACCATTTTCAACATTATAGCATTAATGAGAAAAATTTATAGTGTTTGTTTGTTTGTTGTTTTATTTAGTTAGTTTGTTTTGCTAAATAGAGCATAATGCTATCCAAATAAAATCTGATGAAGTTAAAATACTCAAAAGTATGATCATAATATTTCAAAGAACTTGCAAGCTAATACAGGAATAGCTACAGAAAACAATTTGGTTATTTTTTTGAATAGGAAATCAAATTGCAGTAAGGTACTATCAACTCTTTTTTTGTTTTGACTTGAAACCAAGTAGACTTTTCTTATTTTAATGAAAGGCCATGTTAGGTATTTGGCCAAGGATACACAGTTGCTACTACAGTATTTTATAACATCTTTATTTTACATACCCAATGCCATTCTTATATCAATGTTGGAATACAGAAGCAAATATCTTGGAATGTATGTGATAGTGTAGTAACATTATGTCCAGTATTCAAGTACAACAACAATGAAATGAAAGAAAAAGAGAGAGAAAGAAAGAAGAAAGAAAAGGAAGAAAGAAAGAAAGAAAGAAAGAAAGAAAGAAAGAAAGAAAGAAAGAAAGAAAGAGATTGCATTCTATTGTCAGAATAAAAATTAACAGAGGGCCAGTAATTATAGAAATTAGGAATCTGATGTAAAAGTTTGCCAAAAGTTTGAGGCAGCTTAGGCTACATGCTAAGACCGTGCTAGAGAGACAGAGAAAGATGAGAGAAACAGAGACAGAGGCACAGAAAGATAGACAGGCAGGCAGACAGACCGAGAGACAGAAATAACAGAGACAAAGAGACAGAGTCGCAGAGACAGATGAGAAAAAGAGAATCTAAGAAATCAGAGTCATAAAAGCAGCATAACCTTCAGAATCAGACGTTAGCAGCATTACTCTGTTTGTCTAAAAGAGAAAGGACCCATGCGTTTAAAGAAGAGAAATAAAGGTAATGGCTGACTACAAGGTTGATATCCCCGAGAGGCCTACTCCTTTCTCAGTGAAGACTAAGAAAGAGTGGATCTAGGGATGAGACGAGATGTGGGGGGAGCATGGAGGCACAGAGGGAAGGGAACTGCAGTTGGGATGTATTGTTTAAGAAATGAATAAAAGAAGAGAGAGGGTTTTTTTTTTCTTCCTGAAAACTTTTGGCAGCCCTAAGTCAGAACTACTTCCCCAGTGAAAATGAGACAAAATGAGACAGAAATGGATCCAAAATGTCTATTGACCTTAAGATCTGTTAAGAAACTACTGCTAAAATTTAGTTGGGGGAATACAGAAGATTACCTTAAAGTTTTGTTTTAGAAACAAAAGCAAGTCAAACAAGAACAGGTTTTTTTTTTTAATTGACAAAATATTAACTATTAAAGAGAAACAGGTCAACTTCTTCTAAACATAAAAGTGATGCATGTGAGTTGTGCTGGTTTAACAGCAGATGACATATGACAAGCAAAGAGAGTTCTCAATGGACAGGAATAGACACTCAAACAGAATGGAGACTTAAACAGAGAGAACAGAGAAATCCAGCCTGACCAAGACTGGAGGAAGTTAATCTGTGAGGTAACTGAGGAACTAAGTGTCAGTTATTAAAGTTAAAGAAGTGGGAGGAACGTGGATGCATTCATAAGCTGTAGTACAAACTGTTCTTGCCACTTTCAGTCTCTAATATGGATAAATTAATGTTGATTTCTAAGTCAAATGGAACTGAGTTTGAAACAGAATCTCGTAAACATTCCTATGGGATAATCACATAATTGCTTCCTCTTAACGTCCCTTTGTCTTCTGTCCCGGGTACTTTTGTGCACACTTCAAACACCGCAACTTCCTCCCATCCTCATGAATAACAAGGAATCTGGTTAGCAAAAGAAAAACAACTGCGTACATTTGCACACAATTTTGCACTTTTAGACAATAATGACCTGTGCCAAAGTAAATTTCCAACATTTACAAGTACAGTCAAAAGCAGTTATTCTAAATAAACTTGTAAGAAAGTTGTGATAATTCGCTTTGTGATGTTTGGCTTGAAAACTTAACACCTAGCTTTATGCGCAACTGAAGTAAAAATAAAACTCAAATTTGAAAATGGCAAACATTAATGAAAACTTTAAGCTAAGAGCAGCAAAGTAGTTTGTTCCCATTGTAGCACACAGAAGCCAAATGTTTCCATTTGCTTTGGAATCGATTTCATTTCTTTGTAAACTTTCTGCATGAAATATTGTTTTATTTTCAGGTTATATTTCCTTGACTTTTGACAGAATATTACTAGTTGATATTACTAGTTCCCAGTATATTTGAGATTCTATCAGAAAAACACTATCTCTCTCTGTCTCTCTCTCTCTCTCTCTCACACACACACACACAAGTAAATGTAAAGTTCTTGAAACTAACATTATTAGTTAAAAGATGAAATGAAATAACAAATTGTCAATTTTCTTAGCAACAAAAAACATCGTTCTCTTATTTATCTGCAATAGCATGATCAATGTGAAGCGAAGTTTCAGGAACACTAGTAATGAATATTTTATTTCAAAGCTCAAGTTAGTTGATTTTTCAGTGTATAGGTTTAATGGTGGTCCTGGTCATAGTGTGATGCCTTTTCTAATTTGAACATTTGAACAGCATTGAAATCTCCAATGAAAAAACCTAACAAGCTTCTTTTTAACTAGTTACTTCTAAGCTAAACCTCTGTTTTAATTTTTTCTTTTTTTCAAATAAATGTTAATTCTGATATGTGTTTATTGAAATACTGTTGAAATATATTCATAGTACATTTAATGGAAAAATCTATGTCTTGTGTATTTTTACAAACGTCCTTTTGTCCACCAAAGTAGATTTGTGTGATATCTTCACTTTTGTTGTTCTCTGGAACCCTTGGGAATTTTCTATACCATTTTTTCTAAAGTTGTCCCTAAGGAACATGGGTCACAAAGCAGAACACTCGTTCAGGACTTCAGGATATGCGACATGTCTGCAGCATACTCTTTTTCTGTTGAGCTTGGAAAAGTTATTCTCAAGGTAGCTATAGATGAGCAGACTAAAGCCAGAGAAAGCACTGTCTTGTTAAGAACGAATCGGTCCTCTTTTCTATTTTTGATTGATCTGGGACTAAGATGACTTTTTGTTTATCCCAGCATCAGAGACTGTGTAACTTAGCAGACCATTTACACAGTCTTGGTAACGTTAGGAAAACAATGCAGTTATTACTTAATAGGTTTTACTAAATTTTATTTTCACTATCTAAAGTATATAACATGAAGTTATGAGACACATGGGCAGTAAGGTAGCTACTATAAGGATTCAAGATAGCATCCATCATTATACACTTAACCCTTCTTACTTCTGGCAAATGAAAACTTCTAGTCATGTAGGAAGACCTCCAAATACAATACAATACAATACAATACAATATAAAACATTCCTATTCCACAATGGCCTGTCAACCGGCTCACCTTACATGCATGCAGTTTTGTATGTTTTGTGCTGTTGTAGCAATTTCCTCCACACCTTAACCCTAACCCAGGTGGCCAAGAATTTTATCATTAACTCTAGGTATTTGAATTTTTAGATTCTACATATCAATGAAGTAATATTGTAGCATTCTTTCTGTGCCTCACTTTAATGCCTACAACTTCATCTATGATACACTGAGAGTCATAGTTTTTGTTGGCTTGACACAATTTTAAGACAAACCTGCAAAGAGGACATCTAAACTGAGAAATTGGCTCTACCACTTGGTTTGTGGGTATGTCCGCGGAGCATTTTCTTGAGTGTTGACTGATGTGGGAGGGAGCAGGCCACAACACTCAATGTCATGTCTATGTAGATAGGTGTGGTCTGAAGAAGACTGGTACCTATTCAAGTCCAAAGAAGCAAGCCAGTAAGCCATGTTCACCCACGGCCTTTGCTTTTGTTCCTGCTTCTAGGTTACTGCCTTGAATTCTTGCCCTGACTTTCCTCAATGGTGGAGTGTTACTGGAAAGTGGTTCCCCAACTTGCTTTGCTCATGGTGTTTATCACATGAGTTAAATCAAACTAGAACAGGTAGAATTCCCTTTTCCACAAGGGCTAAAAAATTAACTTATTGTTCCTCTGTGTTTCTGTTATACAAACTGAACAGTTTGTTCACCCAGGTTCATTGCAGACTCTCCAGATATATAAAAAAAATTGCTACTAATCATGTTATTTATAAAAAGAGTTGACTATTGTACTACCAGAATCTTGAAGTATATCAGATTAGCCCTTAAATCTAGCCTAATGTCCTTACCATGTTATGCCAAAAATAATGAACTAAAGAATTTCATATGAATTCTCTGTCTGTCCCTCTCACTCAGATTTCTGTACAAGTTAGATTTTTGCTAGCTGCATGAAACTTATGAAATCAATAGCTGGAGATCTTTCTGTCTGTCCAAGGCAATGCAGAAAATCAATTTGCAGCTGCAAGCAAAATACCACTATTGATTTTTCAAGTAACTTGTTTAAGTAACCACTAAAAGATGTCATTTCATTTAAGAGAATCTAGTCATACCTAGATTATACTTCCTCCCTTTTTTTATACTTCCATGTTCTACATCCTTCAAGAGAATTCCACTTAATTCATGTTGAGAATGTGTTTATATTGGTAATTGTTCAACATACTGGGACAATAATGTGTATTTCCTTCAGGTGTAGTGTGTTCTTTGAATGTCCATTTATCAGTTTATTGTTGTTAAAGCCTCAATTGCTTTACTTCTCCCTTATGGTGTCAATGAAAATTCTACATCTCTCATCTTACACATTCTAAGGCATATAAAGGGGATTCAAATTGGAAAGAAAAAAATAAGTCAAAGTATCACTATTTACAGATGATATAGTAGGATACATTAAGCACCTGAAAAATTCTACCGGTAAGTGCCTACATCTGATAAACACCTTAAGCAAAGTGGCTGGATACATGATTAACTAAAAAAATCAGTAGTTCTTCTATGTACAAATGACAATTTGTCTGAGAAATAAATCTTCACCAAAGACACAAATGATATAAAATATCTTAGGGTGACTCTAACAATGCAAGTAAAAATGTATGAAAATAAATTCAAGTCTTTGAAGAAAGAAATTGAAGAAGAATCAGAATATGAAAAGATTTCCCATTATAATGTTATCAGTAGGACTAACATATTAAAAACAGCCATCATACCAAAAGCAATTTATAGGTTCAATAAAACCCCCATTGAAATTACACAATTGTTTATAAAATTTAAAAAAGTACTCAACTTCATTGAGCTCAGGATAGCTAAAACAATCTTGTATAATAAAAGAACTTCTGGGGCTAACCCCATCCCTGATTTCAAGCTGTACTACAGAGTTATAGTAATAAAAAAAATCACATGGTATTGCCATAAAAACAAATAGGTTGATCAATGAAATCAAATCAAAGGCCCAAATATAAACAAGCATACCTAAGGACACCTGAATTGTGATTTAAAAAAAAAAAGTGGAAATATACCACGGAAAAAAAGAAAGCATCTTCAACAAATGATGCCGCTCTGAGTGGATGTCAGCATGTAGAAGACATATCAAACAGATCCATACCTATCACCCTGCACAAAATTCATGTCTAAGTGAATCAAAGACCTCAACATAAAACCACTTTCCCCTACAGAAAGTGGAGAATAGCTTGGACATATTAACACAGGAGACAACTTTCCGAGTAGACACCATAGTGTAGGCACTAAGATCGACAATTAATAAATGGGACCTCATGAAACAGAGAAGCTTCTGTAAGGCAAAGGACACCATTAATAGGAAAAAATCAGCCTACAGAACAAGAAAAAAAAATTGCATTAACTTACCTGACAGAGGGTCAATATATATTAAGAACTCAAGGAGACAGACGTCAACAAACCAAATAATCCAATTTAAAATGGAGTGCATGACCAAACATAGAATTATCAACAGAGTAATACCAAATGTCTGATGAAGTAGGGTGTATGTCTTCCTCTCAAAATAATGACTCCTGTGACTCCAACTATATTTACAAATACCCAAGCCACATAGTGAGGTTCTTCTCTGACTAGTTCATAACTGACAGTAAACCATTTATACTAAACTGCATTCTGCACATGACTGATTATCTCTGCTCTGGTACTATGCATCTTTTAAAATGTTCAAAATCTATATCTACCAGGGAAATTAAAATCAAAACTACTTTGAAATTCTGTCAGAAAGTCTAAAATCAAAAACAAAAGTGACATTGTTGATCTTGATATTGATGAAAGAAAAAACAGTTTCACAATTTTGAGCCAGATTTGAAGCAAGCTTTAAATAAATACTGACCAGAATCGACTCTGGCCAGGTCCATTTGCTGGGATTCCAGTGAGTGACAATGATACATTCATATCAGGGGCTTTTGAAGGACAAAACCATAAAACCACCATATTTCCCATGTGACTGGTGAGCATATGGATCAAGAGGAACACTTGTCCATTGCTGGTGGACATTCAAACTTGATCATATACTATGGAAACCAATATAGAAGTTTCTCAGAAAATTGAGAATCCATTTGCCTCAAAACTCAGATATACCTACTCCTGGGCATATACCCAAAGGACACTCCACTCAACCACAAGGACACTTGCTCAACTATGTTCATAGGAGTTTATTCATAATAGCAAGAAACTACAGACACTCTAAATGTCCATCAACAGAAGAATGGATAAAGAAAATGTGGTACATTTACACAATGGAGTACTACTCAGCTGTTAAAAAACAATGAAATTTGGAGGCAAAATGGATGGAACTTAAAAAAAAAAATCAAGCAAAATGGAGTGAGATAACCCAGACCCAGAAAGACAAATATGGTATGTACTCACTTATAGATACATACTAGCTGTAAAGGACAATCATGCTACAATCCACAGGCCCAAAGATGCCAACTGACAAGCATGGCTCAGTTGGGGATCCAAGGGTTTCCCTCAGAAGGGGAAATAGAATCAGTTTTGTGGGTGTACTTGCGGCAGGTGGAGATGGGAGCACAAGGGATCAGGCGGGAGATAGAGGGAGAGAGTACTAGAACAGATGACTGGAACTGGGGGTGGGGAATTTCTGGAATCTAGAAACCCAGTGCAATAGAAACTCTTTGGAATCTAAGAGGACGCCCCTAGAGAAGACTCCCAGTAACAGGGGATACAAAGCCTGAACTGACCGTCTCCTGTAACCAGGCAAGGTCTCCAGTGGAAGGACCGAGATACTAATCCTACCACAAAAACTTTGACCTAAAATTTGTTCTGCCTGCAAGATGTACTGGGGTAAAGGTTGCATAGAACCTATGGAAGCAGACAAGTAATGACTGATCCAACATTCCATGAGAAGGAGTCCACTCCTAACACTGCTTGAAGGGCCAGGAACTAGAGTCTGGATAGTCCAGAGACCTAGGAAAGAAGAAAAATATAATGAAAGTATTCTTTTTATTTATTTATTATTTTTTTTTCAATGCAGTTTATTCAGGAACCTTGAACAATCATCTGACCCTGGGAAAAGCCAGCCCACAGCTTAAATAGCCTCTGGGTAGCCAACCCAGGCATGCTACGTGGGCAATGCAGATAGGTCCACATACATGGAAGCAAGCCAGATCCTCAGCCTTAGCCAAATGTGGAGTTGTTTGTGACAGAGAGCACTCACCATCGGGAAGGTGGAAGGTGGAAACCAGCTCCATCTTTAAGGCGCGGCATTACGCAGCTCTCTACAGTTCCCCCTTTTTTGTTTTAGACGCATCAGGCAAGAGTAGAGGTCTGATCTCTGATATTAGAAATAAATTGGGACTTTGTACCAATGTTCATTTAGGTGTCATCCACCCAAAGAGCATCAGACCCGTCCGATACCTTTGATGTTCTGCTATACTTGTAGACCAGAACCTACCATAATTGTCATCAGAGAAGGACCCACAGCCAAACATTAGGCAGAGGTCTGGAAATCCTGAGGAAGTGAGGGAAAAAGGATTGTAGGGGCCAGAGGTTTCAGGAGCCAGATGGCCCGTAGAGTCATCTTACCAGGGCTCATAGGGGCTCACAGAGACTGAACCAATGATCAGGGAGCCTAAATAGGTCTGACCTAGGTCCTCTTCGTATAAGTTACGGTTGTATAGCTTGACATTCTTGTAGGACTCCTAAAAGAGGGAGTGGGACCTGTCTCTGACTCTTTTGCCTGCTTTTGAGACTCTTCTTCCCACTTGGTTGCCTATTTCAGCCTTGATATAAGAGCATGTGCCTAGTCTTATTGTAATTTGTTATGTTAGGCCTACCCTTTTCTGAAGGGAAATGAAGGAGGAGTGGATCTGGAAGAGAGAGAAGGTATCAGGGAGATACTGGGAGAAAAGTAGGGAGGAAACTGATGTTGGGATGTAATATATGAAAAAAGAACAATTAAAAAAAAGAAAGGAAAGGCTTGCACTAATGGGTATTGTGAATATAACCATGATGACCACATGTTTATCAGAAACTCTGTGATCAGTAGCAACAGTGAGTGCTCAGTGCAGAAAACCAAACATTAATTCCTATAATGAAATAAACACATTAAAATATATTAGAGTAGAAAACCTAACAAGGAATCAATACATTATATAAATACACACAAATAACATGGAATATCTGATTTATGAAAGCTTTAAAAACAAAAATATTCTGTACATATATTTTATTTCAGGTTTAATGAGGAAAACTGTATTCTAATATGTGTTTCTGAGTGTGAATATGAAACATAACTATTTAGAATTTCATACTCCATTAGGCTAAAATCCATTTTCTAGATTTCATTCTGAATGGGTTATTCATTCATGTATAATTTCATACTATCAAAATATTAGTTCCTTTAGTTATTCAGCTATTCAAAGTGTCAACATATATCTGCAGAAAGCATCAAATAATTGCACTTGTAATGTCCAGTCCAATCTCATCAGAAAGTATGTATTATAAAGCTGTCAAGCTTCCAATGTTGTTTGTTTGAAAACTCTATAATTTTATCACTGGAAACAAATAATAGTTTTATTGATGTTACAAACTATTTTTGTTTTGTGAATATCTGTCCTTAAAACTAAGTGGTATAGAAATGCAATTTGAATGATAGTTGATTTATTCATCTAGACTTGTGTCCCATTAAAAAAATAGGTCATTAATTTCGTAAAGTAACTTAGCATTCAGAGAAAATATTCTGTGCATACTCCTCCTTTTCATTAAACACATTATTAAAATGGCATATAATTCATAAGTTATGGTTCGGTAGCACTTATAATTTTATCACTTTCTCAAGTACATTCTGAAAACAAATTAACATTTTTATTATAAATGATCAAGTTATTCCTATTATTACAATTTGGTATCTATGGTGGTTTAAATGAAATGTATGTCCTAAACTTACACGTGCTTAAACACTTGGTCACTGGTCAGTGATACTTTTTGGAGAGGTTGTAGAACATTTAATATATTCACCCAGGAGGGGGTGCGTCATTAAGGGGGGATTTTAAGGGTCTGCAGCCTTATTTTCTCCCTCTGGTTCCTGTGAGCTTCTGCCACCATTTTTGCCCATTGTCATGCCTTCTCTGCTATATGTGTCCTCCTTCTGGAATCATAAGGCGAAGCACAGTCTCTCTTAAGCTGCTTTTGGTCATAATATTTTATCACAGCAACAGAAATGTATCTAATATAGTCCCTTCTATTTTTCTGAGAAAATTGTGTTTTATCATCCACTAAATTACCACCAGTAAAAATTCAAACAGTAAAATAACATAATCAAATCACATCTTATACTTAAGAATATTTATCCTCACAAACTATATATAAAAATGCAAGCCATATGACCCTACCATATTGCAATAACTTCAATTCTTTAGATGAGACTTTGTTTTTATGATCATTGTACATTGAACTTCTGCACATAATTGGTCATTTCAACAAAAGCTTTACAAGCTTTTGGGGCAGCGTAGCTCTCCTATTTCATCGTTAGTATAATACAAAGACATTGCTGAATACCTGCAATAATTGATGTTATTACTAGTTCCATATATATAAATTAAAGTGAAAGTCCTCCACCTTGATTTTTAGCCATGTGTTTTATAAATTTGCCAGAAGATTGTATCTTTTAGTGCTTTTTTTCTGTAACTATCTTTAGTCTGATACTTTAAGAAAACAGAATACCAACTCTCTGTATTTCTTTGATAGAGAAATTTATTCATGCACGTTTTTAGCTTGCTTAAATTATTTCACCATACTTTCTTCCACTTATGCTTAATTCTTATGTCCAACTTCAAATTTAATAGTCATAAACATTTGTTTTATCTGCACTCTTATTTACATGATAGACTAAACTTTATAGAGACAAACTTTATCAGTACACACTACTTCAGCTTATACTCAGGATGAGAAAGCTTTAAATTTCATGTAAGGAATGTAGAGAGATTTCAATACAGTATAACATCGATAAAAGCTAAATCAGTAAAGAATAAACTATAGGTTTTTTTTTTCCTGGTAAAAGCACTTATATAGGAGCTAATGACTTTGGATAATATTCTTATGAAGATTAGAACATTGCAGAGCAGAGAAACGGTTGCCAAAATGAGTTATTTATATGATGGAATATGGTTAAGTATATGGAAATGACTGAAATCTATCTGTACATAAAAATATGCATAACTCCTAAGAATTGTTATTGCTTTTATAAGCAAATAATGTCTAGAGAATCATGCCGCTTCCAAGTATTTTTATTTATTTTTCTCATGCAATAGCCAATTTTATTCAGAGCACCAGACAATTTATACTCTGTGGGTTAAGAAAGACCACATAAAATAAGTTCTCGTGAGTTCAAGCTGAATACAAACATGAGGACAAGCTGCATGTGGCAAAAGCATGATTTTCTACAGAGCATATGAGCAAATGACAAGAAGCATCTGTAATGAATGATCTGAAGCAAACTAACTTTTTTCTGCTGCGCTTGTGAGGGGCACAAAAGCACTTTCCAAGAACCACTCCACATTTGGGAAGAAACTGGGGTCACAAGACTCTTGTCTTGTTTGTTTTCTTGGAGTTTCCTCACAAGCACTCAGAAATCCCCTCTCTTCTGGGGCCGTGTTCCGAAAGAGAGTATACACATGTCTTAGAATTTCTGGTTGTCAGAAATATTAGGATTAGTCGCCAGTAGAATGTAATTTCTAGAAAGTATGCATTCAGGTAATTTTATGAGATTAAGTCAAAACACAACCTTATAATGCTTTCCCTGAATCAGAATGACACTGAGTATTAAGAACGGTGATAAATAATAGAACAAGCAGGGAGTGCGTGTATTACTACAGATGCTCCTTTACATGTGCTTAATAAACTCCATCCACACATAAATGAGTACAATGGAAAAAATAAATAGCCTTGTGGTGTCCTTTACCCCTCTGGATCCCTCAACCCTTCTTCTCAGTCTTCTGCAAGTTTTAATTTTGAAAACTAAGCACTTGGAGAAATTAACTTTGCTGTCAATATTGAGAAAGTTGGTTGGTGGCACATGGAGATTTGTTCTTTCTTTCCTCCAGCTTTGAACCAGTGGCCTGCTCCACTGTTATGAAATGGTTATATTTTACAACACATAATGTTTCTTTCACTTTTACAAAACCTGCATACATAAAATAAGCAAATTTCAAGTTGCTTTATTATATTTGTGGTAGCGATCCTTTGTCTCTCTACTTTGTTTAACCAATAACAGCCTCCGTGTTTGAAAATCACTGAATATTAGTAGATTTCCCCAGTATGCTAAAACCTAACCAGGATTGTTTCATGTTTTGTTTATTTCTTTTGCAGTGTTAGGAAACAAACCCAAGCCTTTCAAATGCCAGCGAGCCACATCCCTAGCCCTTCACTACTTTAAAATTAGTATTTATTCTCTCTATCTTAATGTCTTCCTGCGTTACGAGTCTATTTTGCAGAAAATAAAACAATCCTACCTTCTGCCACTTCCTTCAAGTATTTTTAAAATTTTAGCCAACCATCTTACTACTTATGACAACCACCAATCTATTAAGTAGGAAATACTGCAAATTGTGAATTATTTTATTATACTGAGTGGGCCATCATCCAAGCCCACAGACTTTCTTTTAATTCAGTATAAATCTTGAAATGTAAGATTTTAACTCCTCAGTGACACAGCAATTGGACTTGGATGCTAAAATGTTATTCAATATAAATTTCTAGTACCTAATGTACCATTTAAACATAATCTTAAAAAATTGAGGGGAATGTATGTAAATTGATACAGCACTTGACAACTGTGTATGAATTCGTACTGACTTTAGACATCACTACCACAAAAGAGAAAAAAAATAACAGTAATCAAAATTTATTTCTACAAATAATCTACATTGATTGTGCACATCTTAGATAATAACCAAATATATTCTAAAAAGAAACAAAAATATATGAATTTAAATTTTTCCTTATATTTTATTATTCTGATACTTCTCCAAAATCTGTGCTAAAACCTGATCTATTTCTTGTCTCCTATTGATAAGGTTATCATGTAACAGGTGAACAGAGATGTTGCAGAAGGTATGAGGTAGTTTGATAGTTAATTAGATTTGATCATTGGTGGCTAATGAGAAGATAGCTTTCATCACAGTCTTCTATCTATCATCGATATAGGAACTTTTTGTATGTAAGTCTGTTCAATGAAATGGCTCATTTATTGTAATGGTTTAGATAGAGGATAAATTGGTACGAATTATTGGTTTTTACCAATATAAGATCCCTTCAAACATTCATGTTTTACTCTTGTGTGTGGCCTACTAATGTTTAATTTTTCATTTTGGTGATTATAATACAACTCATCCTTGCTCTCGTTTAAACTCATTTACTTTTTTTAATTATTAAAAATCACTTTGTTCAAGTGAGTCAATATGACAAATGTATTCACTGACTAACTGTAATGTTGTTGAATATTAATATTTATTATTGATTTATCTTTTAGTTAAGCGGCAGTTATTCCTAAACCAGCTGTATAACTAAATCACCACACAGAGACTAAGACTTATTTAATTAACCTAGAGCACAATGCTGGGCAATAGTTACTCCATCCTAAACCTCCAAGCCCGCATAGTTTTCTACCATTCAGATTTCCCACATTATACTTGCTTTCAGTTGTATCTTAGGTCCGGTTCATCCCTCCTCATGGTTCCAAGTCCTGTCCTCCTGATCTCTGCTCCTCCTGTCCTCCCATTTTCTTCCTTCTCCTCCTCTCCAGACCAGGATGTCCCACCCTAGTCTCAGCATTGCACAGCACTGGCTGGTTGTTTTATTGACAACACAGAGAACAAATGGTGGCATGTTCACACACACTTGAGACAGGTGATGCTTAGAATAAGCATCACAATGAAACCAGATAGTGAAGTAGAGAAATCGGCATTTGAATGAATAAGGGTACATTCCACAAGAATATTATACCAACACTGTAATTACATTTTACTAACGGTCAGTAGAATTAGAAAAAAAAAATCCCAATGTTTACAATCACTACCTCAAAAGATAATACATATTGGATTGTTTTGAAATGCACAACTACTTCCAACTTTTTCAATGTTCTTATTTTTAAAAACGCTCCCCAAAATTACAGACTATTATTAACACAATCTGACAGCAAGACCTTATTGCTGACGGTATTTATGTATTTGAATATTTACTACATATTTATATAGTAAAACATAAGCTCAAGCTAATGTTCAACTGAAAGCACCTCCTCTGCCAGCTGGTGTTCGTGGTGATATAGCATACGCTGCATACTAACGGAAAAGAAAATGAGTTATCAATCTTACCCAGCCACACAACGCAGAGGCCACTACAGCATTGTGTCTATAAGATAGACTGGCACAGCAGGGGCTCAAATATTGTGGGAATTATCAAGCACTTTTTAATTTGATGTAAGGGCCACTAAATGAGACAGAGTCCGTGCCAGACACAGTTAAAGATCGCAAGAGCCTGAGGCTAGATAGGTCGTGGTACTTTTGGGAAAACCTACCACTATTTTTTCCACTAAAGAAGCAAGCACTAAACAGACATAGCAACAAGCTGACTCTAGATGACATATTGCTATACCCATGGAGCCTACTTCTAAAATACACAAAAGTTCCATTTTCTTTTTTTATTATAATTTTAATTTGTTTTATTTTACTTTTTTTGAGACAGAGTTTCTCTGTATAGCTTTGGCTATCCTGAAACTCAAGGAGTAGACCAGGCTGGCTTCAAATTCAAGGAGACCCACCTGCTCTGCCTCCTGAGTGCTGGGATTAAAGGACTTTATGTTCATCAATAACCTGTGAACTGCAGTTAAGCTTCGTAAATTATGGCAGTGTAACACACATATTACAGCAGTGCTTTAAAGATGCACTTATTTTATGTGTATGAGTGGTTTTGCCTGCATGCGTGTCTGTATATCATGTGCATGCAGTACCTGAAGGAGCCAGAAGAGAACATCAGATACTCTGGCATTACAGATGGTTGTGCGCCTCCTATGGGTGCTGGGTATAAAAACTTAAATGAGGAGACAGAAATACCTGGAGGGGACAGGAGCTCCACAAGGAGAACAACAGAACCAAAAAATCTGGACACTGGGGTGCTTTCTAAGACTGATCCTCCAACCAAGGACCATCCATGGAGATAACCTAGAACCCCTGCACAGATGTAGCCCATGGTAGCTCAGTGTCCAAATGAGTTCCCTAGTAATGGGAACAGGGACTGTCTCTGACATAAACTGATTGGCCTGCTGATCACCTCCCCCTCCGGGGAGTGCAGCCTTACCAGGTCACAGAAGAAGACAATGCAGCCACTCCTGATGAGACCTGATAGACTAGGATCAGATGGAAGGGGAGGAGGTCCTCCCCAATCAGTGGACTTGGAGAGGGGCATAGGAGCAAATGAGGGAGGGAGGGTGGGGTTGGGAGAGGAACAGGGAGGGAGCTGCAGGTGGTATACAAGGTGAATAAACTGTAATTAATAAAAATTTAAAAAAAAGAATGACAAAAAAACCTCAAATCCTCTACAAGAACAAAAAGTGCTCTTAACCACTGAGCCACCTCTCCAGCACCACCTAAGTATTTTTTTAAGAGGTACTAATGTAGTTTGATCTTTGCTTCTTTCTAGTTTTTGAAACTGTGACCAAAAATATTACTAATTTGTAATTAAGTAATAAAATTCTGGAACTCACTTTTTCTTTTTCTTTGATTTTTCTTTTTTTTTTAATTTCAGTTTATTTACTTTACATCCTAAGGGTGACTCCTCCTTCCTCTCTCTGTTCTTCACACCCTTTTCCCCCAGAAAAGGGGAGCCCCTACCCCATGTCAACCCTTCCCAGCACATCAAGTCACATCAGCACTGGGCATATCCTTATCCCTTGAGGCTAGGCAAGGCAGCTCTGCCAAGAGGAAGTGATTCAAAAGCAGGCAATAGAGTACATGTTAGAAACAGCCCCCCCCAACTCTACTTGCCAGGCAACCCACATGAAGACCAAGACACCCACTGGCCACATATGTGCAGGGAGCCTAGGTCCACACCATGCATGCTCCTTAGTTGATGCCTCAGTCTCCATAAGCCCCATGCATCTTGGTTAGTTGTCTCTGTTGATCTTCTTATGAAGTTTCTGTCTTCTCCAGGTACTTCCATCTTTCCCCGAACACTTCCATTGGACCCCTGAAGCTCCGACCCATGACTGGCTGTAAGTTCCAGCATTTCTTTCCACCCTCTGCTGGCTGGAGCCTCCCAGATGGTCAAGTTAGGCTGCTGTCTGCAAGCATAGCAGAACAACATTAATAGTGTCAAGGGCTGGCTCTCTACCGTGAGGTAGGTCTCAGGTTGGGCCAATTAATGGTTGGACATTCCCTCAATCTTGAACCCTCTTTACTCCTGCCCTTCTTGAAGGCAGGGTAAATTTTGGATCACAGGTTTTGTCAGTGAATTGTGGTTCCCCTCCTTCCCCTATGTCATAATTTCAGTCTTCATGCCTACCCTTCCCCCATTAGGAATCTCCTCTAGAGTTACAGTCTTATTCTCTAAGGAACCAACCCTTATCACAAGCCTCCAGCTTGACAGACAGATGCCTCCCTTTGTTTACCTCCTTGTTCCCAGCACATCTGGAAGATCTCCCACCCATTTTTCCCTCCCGATTTCATCTCTGGCCCAGTTCCCTCTCTTCATCCACTTTTGTTGTGTATTCTATTTCCCCTTCTGAGTTACATTCTGGAACCCTTACTTGATCCCTCCTTGTTAGCTTCTTTGTGTCTGTAGATTATGGTATGTTTATCCTGTACTATAGGTCTAATATCTGCTTATAAGTGAGTACATATCATATGTGTCTTTTTGGGTCTGGGTTACCTCACTCAGGATGATATTTTCTAGTTTCATTTATTTGCCTGTGAATTTCATAATTTATTTTTAATTGCTGAATAATATTCCATTGTGGAAATGTACCACAATTTCTGTACCCATTCTTCTGTTGAGGGACATCTAGGTTGTTTCCAGTTTCTGGCTATTACAAGTACAGTCACTATGAACTTAGTTGAGCAAATGTCCTTGCTGTATGGTGGAGCACCTTTTGGGTATATGCACAGGAGTGATATAGCTGGGACATGAGGTAGAACTATTTTCAGTTTTTTGAGAAAGCACTAGATTGATTTCCAGAATGGTTGTACAAGTTTATACTCCCACCAGCAATGGAGGAGGGTTCTCCTTTCTCCATATCTTCTTCAGCATGTGTTGTTATTTGAGTTTTTTATCTTAGCCATACTGACTGATGTAAAATGGAATCTTAGAGTGTTTTAGATTTGCTATCTCTCATGGCTAAGAACATTGATTTCATTAAGTGCTTCTCAGCCATTCGAGATTTCTCTGTTGTGAATTCTTGGTTTACACCTGTACCCCACTTTTAATTGGATTATTTGATTTGTTGATGTTTAATTTCCTGAGTTATTTGTATATTCTAGATGTTAGCTCTCTGTCTGATGTATGGTTGTTGAAGATCTTTTCAAATCTGTAGGCTGTCATTTTGTTCTATTGACAGTGTCCTTTGACTTAGAGAAGCCTCTCAGTTTCATGAGGTACCATTTATTAATTGGTGATCTCAGAGTCTGTGCCTCTGGTGTTCTGTTCAGGAAGTTTTCTCCTATGCCAATGAGTTTCAGACTCTTCCCCACTTTGTCTTTTAATAGGTGTAGAGTCTCTGATTTTGTGACAAGGTCTTTGACCCACTTGGACTTAAGTTTGGTGATAAATACAGGTGATAAATATGGGTCTATTTGCATTTTTTCAAATGCAGACAGCGACAGCTAGAGAGCACCATTTGTTGACTATGCTTTCTTTTTTTTTTTCCATTGTATGGTTTTGGCTTCTTTGTCGAAAACCAAGTACCCAGAGGAGTGTGGGTTTATTTCTGGGTCTTCAGTTTAGTACCATTAATCAATTCATCTGTTTCTATGCCAATAACAAACTATTATTATTGATCTGTATTATAGCTTGAAATCAGGGATATTGATACCACTAGAAGCTCTTTTTTTCTTCTTTTTAAAATTTTATTTTATTAATTACAGTTTATTCACTTTTTATCTCAACTGTAGCACCCTCCCCACTTCCCTCCCAATCCCATCATCCCTTCCTCTTCTTCTCCTATGACCCTCAGAATTTCTTTTATTGTATAGGATTGGTTTTGCTATCTGGGGTCTTTTATTTTTACATATGAAGTTAATTGTTGCTCTTTTCAGTCTGTAAAGAGCTGTTGATATTTGGATGAGAATTGCATTGAATCTTTAGATGGCTTTTATCGGGATGCCAATTTTTACAATGTTAATCCTACTGATCCATGAGCATAGGAGATCTTCAAATTCTTCAAATTCTTTCTTCAAACACTCTTGTCATACAGGCCTTTTACTGGATATAAGCTGTGATCTTAGCACAGTGTCTGAACAAGAGAATTGCTTGCATTTTGGTAAACATTACAGTCAATTATCATTAAAAAAGTTTATATGACTGCATTTTAAATTATGAAAGTGTTATCATAAAAAACCGTTTAATAAAAAGTCTAGCTAGGCACGGTAAATCCTTAAAACTCATCACAAGGAAGGGAGATGCCATAGGATGAGGCATTCAGAGTCATCCTCAGCTTCAATATGAGTTTGAAGCCAGATAGAACCTGTCTGAAAGAGCACAATTTGGAAAACAAAAGAAGGAGAAAGAGGAAGGAAAGTAGAGGAGAAAGTAGATGGTGGAAGAAAGGAAGTAAAAATTCTGGTTTCATTTTTAAAAATAGTCCTTTACTTTATCCACTGAAAACAAATTAGAATGATATGTCAAAATAAGTCAAAATAAATAAATGCAAGGAAACCTAAGAACCTTATGTACTGAATACAAATACAGAATTTGTAGGTTTATGTTAAACTATATATTGTTATTCCAATTTATCTTCTATAATTTTATATAACTCCTTTTAATTATAATATATTTTTCTTGCCTGAAATATTTTCCCAGGTCATGTGTTTTCCTGTCTATTGAAAGATATCAATATTTATATTTTAATCTATTCCAAGAAACAATATCAAAACAGTAGTCATTTTTAATTGTACAATGAAATGAGTCAGGTATTATTAATCATATATAGTAGAACTTGAAGTGAATCTTCATCAAATGTTCTATTTGAGGTTCTGATCATGTCTAAGATGATTTGTATAAAAAATAGAAAGATAATTTATTTTGGAGCAAGAACACTCACGATAGTGTTTCTGATTAATGACAACTCAGGTAAAACTAACTCATATTGACAACTGTGGTAAGACAGATAAGGTTCATATGCTTTCATATCCTCAAGCTCTTCTACATTATACTCTCTTTAAAGCATATTTTATTTTCAGTTACATATGTTAGTATTAATGGTCACCTTCCAAAAATTTACTGTGAGTTTCAGAATTTTAATTGTTTACCACTTGGGCAAGAGATGAAAATAGGCATACATTACAGAAGAGATTTCTGCCTAGAATAAATTTTCTCCAACACCTGTACTTCTAGGTTAGACTACACAGAAGGACCAGGTGAGTGCAATAGAAGTTAAAGTATATGACTTCTCACCTCAGGTCTGCTCAGGTCTGAATTTGCTATCTTTGAAGATGAGGAAAACTTCAAGAGCCAAGAGTAAAACAGAAGTTTCGGAAGTCTAGAAAGACTCCTACAAGCCTTTCACAAGAGTTAAGGCAAAATAAGTACTAAGAATGCAGTTAGGATTAACACTTATTTGCTAAAGTGATGGTCGAAGGTCCTCCTCGAAGACCCATGACCTCACTAGCCCTGGATAGTTATCTAGGTTTCCACTGTTTCCCTATTGTTGAGTGGGCCTTAAGTCTAAATAGAAACCAGTTCATTATATCCATGATATGTGTGCCATTACTGTACATTTAGGGCTATCATGACGTCATTTATTGTATTTTATAGGTTTCACAGCTGATTAGAAGTATTGATTGCTTCCCTCCATTGGCAGCTTGTAGCATATATTATGCTACTATGAAAGCTAATCCTCAAGGAGGAGGCTTTCAGGTCAGATCCAGTTTGAATTTTCTGAGTACTGAGTTTGAAGTACACGGTGTCTTCTGTAATAGGGACTTACCATTTACCTCCGAGAGGCAACAAAGCAGTGGCATTCTAAACACTTACCTTTACTCACAGATAAGCATAGCTTTTGCTCCTCATCAATGAACAATCTATTTGTAGCAGAGACCATTAAACACAGACAAACATACAGTCAGAATGCAGAGAACCATTGTTTGTGGGGTTACCAGATTCAATGGATATACCCAAAACACAACCCTTGTACCTAAGGCTTAAAAGAACATTGTGGAAAAGAAAGTAAAAATGGTTACGAGAACTAAAGAACAAGAAAGTGTTCTTTAGTTATGTAAAATCATGTCTCCTAGAAATGACAGGGAAACTACACTGGTGATAACACAATAATAATGCTGCCCAAATGGAACCAGAACAATGACATCACCAATAAACTTGGTAATATGGAAGAATGAAATCTCACAGAGCACCATGCCTAGACTATAGGCAATTACATTAAATCATTAAATAGTGAAAGAGGAAAGAAAAATTAGTAACGCTATGGATGAATCCTCTAATTGCTTATCCAATTCTAAGTAGGCATGACTGAATTTATGTATACAGAATCAAAACTAAATGGACATATATATATATATATATATTTATATTTTGGTATATAAATATATTTTGGTAGAATAAAACATATGTTCTAATATATATTATTCTGTATATGTAATATATAATATATATACCAGAATATAATACATAAATAATATATATATTGTGTTATATATTCAATGAACATATTCTATTATATATAAATATGTATTTGAACATATTTGTAACAATAACAAAGCAGAAGAAACACTACATTTGAGTGGTAGTGAGGAGCATTACATGGAAGGACTGGGAGAAAGGAAAGGAAAGGGAAGAAATAATCTAAGTATGTTTTAATTTAAAATATTTTAAATGAACTAACTTGGAAGAGCAAAAAGCAACAAAAGTCTCTTTTAGGTGCTTCAGTAAAATATAACCTATGAATATCACAGTAGCTGTCTCTGATAAAGACATAAGAGGAAATGGAGGAATGGATACAGAAATTGTGGTGTATTTACACAATAGAATACTGCTCAACTATTAAAAACAAGGAAATCATGAAATTTGAAGGCAAATGGATGGAACTAGAAAAGATCATCCTGAGAGAGATAAACCCAGACCTGAAAGACATGCATAATATATACTCACTTATAAGCAGATAATAGCCATATAAGATAAACATCCTAAAATCTACAGACTTACAGAAGCTAAACACTAAGGAGGAGCCCTAGGGAGGATGCTTAAATCTCATTCAGAATGGCAAAGAGGGAAGTCACCAGAAGTGGTAGAAGAGAGGAAACAGGATGAGAGCCTACTATAGAGGGTTCTCTGAAAGGCTCCACCCAACAGGGGATCAAAGCAGATGCTGAGACTCAGAGCCAAACTTTGGGCAGAGCACAGGGAGCCTCACACAAGAAAAGAGACATGGGGACAGAAGGACATGGAGGGGACAGGAGCTCTACAAGGAGACCAACAAAGCTAAAAACTCTGAGTACAGGGGGTCCTGCAGACACTAATTTACCAACCAAGGACCGTGCATGGAGAGACCTAGACCCCACCTCAGATGTAGCTGATTGGCATCTCAGTCTCCATGTGGGTTCCCAAGGGGCTGTCTCTGTCATGAACTCGCTTGCCTGCTCTTTGATCACTTACCCCTGGTGATACAGCCTAACCAGGTCATTGAGGAAGAGGATCCAGGCAGTCCTGATGAGACTTGGCAGATGGCAAAGGAGGAGAATAACCCCTTTCAGTGGACTAGGGTAATGGAATTTGGGGGTGGAGAGGTGGAAGGGAGTGTGGAACTGAGAGGAGTTGAGGAAGGGGGTTTCAATCTGGATATTTAATGAATAAATTCTGAAAAAAATAAGAAGAAAAAAAAAAAAGAGGAAATGACAAGTAATAAAGCTACTTAAAACAGATGCCAATGAGAAAGCATTTCAGATAATCTCTAACACAAATAGGCGAGATGCAAAAATGTCATTGCTTCCTAAATTTTCATGGAATTATGTTGGTAGGGAAACCATAATGTGTAAGAGTGACTTTTATTTAGCTTGATGTAATTGTCATTTTGAAGGCTTATTGCCTGCATCTGCTAAGCTAGGCCTCATCCTGGGAGCTTCTAGCCTCCATACAATCTAATTTAGGCCTAGAATATTTTCAGCCTCTGAGACCTAATGCTGAATAAGCTCATCCTTTCTAATTCTTTCTGAACTCTGGCTGCCTGGTTAAACTCAGCTGTTCTGACTCAAATTCATCACCAAGTTGACTAATTCAAACTGGCTTCTCTCATTTCTCACTGAATTGCTCTGCTTGGCCTCAAACTAACTGTAGCAATCTGTTCTAATCTTCTGTTTCCTCATTCTCTGAATTGCTCTGTCTTCACCGGTTTGTTTATAGCTTGTTCTCTCCTTCAGCCTGCCTATGAAAAACTCTCCCAGTAAAACTGACTCCCCTTGCTCCCTTGTGTGCTGCTTGCTTATGAGTTGTCTCTTTTTAATCTCTGTTCTCGTGAGACTTGATCATATCCTATTCTGCCAATTTTTCTCTGATTCCTCACTTTGTCTGCCTGTCAATGAGACATCACTTTCAAACACTGATGCTTCTTCCTACAACCTCCATTTACCTTCAGTGTTTGGGATTAAAGGTGTGTACTAAGGTGTGTACATTCCAGCAGGATCACGCAGACCTACCAGGTTTTTGGATGTGATCAGAGCAGCAATGTTGCTGGATTAAAATTCCGCCACAATAATGCTTGGATTGAAAAAGCCTGTAACTATAAAGTTCCTCCCATGGGAGCCTAAGTTTTATCCCAGCATGAAGCAGTGTGTGAAACTCTGCCACTCTCAAGGATTACGTACTGTCCAAAGCCCTCTTCATGTTTGTCAAGAGGCCATGGGCACTAAGGGTTGTACTCCAACTTGACAATACCAAAACTTCTAGAAGCTGCACAATGATGACTTGACTACTCTTTCTCATTCCCATTGCTTCCTTCCTCTTTGTACATTTGTATAGTTTGCCCACTGAATCTCTTCTTTTGGTATTGAGGGAGGAAAAGTCTGTATTATTTGACACTCAGCGTTTTAAAAATCTATACTCAGAAAAGAATAAAAACTAGCCACCATCCAGAAACTACGGACTTTGATGGCTCTGAGCTGTATGGAGTAAATTGAGAAAAATTTATGTGGTGTTTCCCAGGAGAAATACCAGGCAAATTCCAAGCAAAAAAAAAAAAAAAGGTATGTATGGATCTTTAGTGCAAAGAAATGGTCTGAGGAAGGCACGGCTGGCAGTTCACCAAAGCACTATGGAGCTTTGGGAAAAGCAGCAGCTATCAAGGAAACAACCTTGGCAGTCACCTTGAATCTGGGTCAGCTGATGTCTGGGTAAACAAATGGCAGGATCAGGCTACAGGAAACCCACAATTTTTTTTTTAAATAAAATAGGTGTTCAGAAAAGTAAGGATATATTTTACATTTTGAAATGGTTGAAACAAAATTAAAATTAAACGTAATACTTTAGGATATTTCAATGTCATAAAATTGAAATTTCAGTGTCTTTATAGCATTTCGCTGGAACACACTCGTGCTCAAGCAATCATGCATTACCTATGGCTGCTCTCAGCTTAAGCACATAGGTTGGGGATTTGCAAAAGATGTTTATGACCCGCACACATTTAATACATTCACTACCTGGCTCTTTATAGAAAACTCTTGTGAGATTCCTATACAGCTTGTACTTCAGAACAGCTTTTTCCAATTAAACATGAGAATAAACTGGACATAAAACGCCCTGGTCCAAGCTTACAAGAGATGAATAATCTTTTGCACTCTGTTAGCACTCTTGCATTCTCTTGCTTCGCTTTCTAACTAGAGACAGTAAAGTCCTAAGGACTTGTACAAGGGGGAAAGATTTTAAAACTTGGGACTTCCTTGTTTAGCTTCTTTAGGTCTATGGATTGTAGTATGGCTATCTTGTATTATATGGCTAATATTTGCTTATAATTGAGTATATAGCATGTATGTCTTTCTGGGTCTGGGTTAACTCACTGAGGATGATCTTTTCTAGTTCCATCCACTTGCCTGCAAATTTCATGATTTCCTTGTTTTTAATAGCTGAGTAGTATCCTATTGTGTAAATGTACCTCAACTTCCAGTCTTCAGTTGAGGGTTATAAAGGTTGTTTCCAGATTCTGGCTATCACTAATAAGGCTGTTATGAGTAAATGTCCTTGTTGTATGGTGGAACATCTTTCAGGAATAAGCCCAGGAGTGGTATAGCTGCGCCTAGTGATTAACTCTTTTTCAAAAGTGCAAATAGAATAGACAACAGCAGAGGTTCAAGAGAGGGAACAGGATGGGGCCCTACCAGAAATGTCCTCTGAAAGATGCCACCCAGCAAGGGATCAAAGCAGATGCTGGGACTCACAGCCAAACTTTGGGCAGAGTACAGGGAGTCTTATGGAAGAGTTGGGGTATAGAAAGACCTGAAGGGTCAGGAGTCTACAAGGAGACCAACAGAGCCAACAAGGCCAGGGGGGCCTGCAGAGATGGATGCACCAACTAAGGACCACGCATAGAGAGTTCCTAGACCTCTGCTCAGATATAGCCCATGTTGATGTCCTTGTAAGTGTAGAAGGGGCTGTTTCTGACATGTATTCTTTTGTCTGCTCTTTGCTCACTTCTCCCTGGTGGCATGATCTTCCCAGGCCACAGAGGAAGAGAATGAAGGTAGTCCTGAGGAAACGTGATATCCTGGAGTCAGATGGTACAGGAGTAGGGCTCCCCCTTTCTGAGGACTAGGAGAAGAAGATGAGGGAAAGAGGGAGGGAGGGACCTGGAGGAGAAGAGGGAGGGGGCTACAATAGGGATGTAAAGTGAATAAATTTAAAAAATTATAAATTCAATAAAAAGAATGGAAAAAAAAGATTTTAAGACCTGAATCACTGTGTGAAATTTCTGTTCCTGGATTCTGCTGGAGTAGAAGGATCACCCAGCGCTAGAGAACTGTTTAGGCACAGATGAGCTCCAACTTTACCACAGCAACATTTTAAAGCAGAGTTTGTCATAG
Source organism: Meriones unguiculatus (assembly GCF_030254825.1). Classification (NCBI taxonomy): domain Eukaryota; kingdom Metazoa; phylum Chordata; class Mammalia; order Rodentia; family Muridae; genus Meriones; species Meriones unguiculatus. The sequence continues at coordinate 53,029,990 of NC_083363.1, forward strand.
GAATGGAATTCTAAAACCTAGTATAAGCACCTACATTTTTAACTAAGAAGCAAGGTTGTCTCTATTTTTGCCTCGAATGCCTATGCTTAACTGGCCCCACATATTCCTCTACTTCCTGTCTCACCATTTCTCCTCACCTACCTTTCTGCTACCTAATTGTGCAGTATTTTTAGCTCCTGCTGCACTGTGGATATTGAGATAAATAAATGAGTTCCTTTCATTAAACAACTCAGCCTATAAAAGGAGAGAACACATAAGTAGGCAAATATAAAAGGGACAATTGTTTGAACATCAGAACCTTCCTGGTTGCTGTAAAAATTTTCTTGGTTGAGGGAAGTGTAGCAAGAGACATAATAGTAATAATTTATTTGGTATAGGTACCATATTTGGTTTGTTGATACAAGGCCAAGTATGCTGAGCTCAGTTCCAAATAACAATATTCTTGGCCCTTTATTCTCAAGAAAGGTATTCAGCTGCCATAGATAATGCACAGTACAAAAGAGGACCACATGATATCTCAGAATACCAACAGAGTACCCGCATCAAGATTTGCTTACCTTCTCTTTGTCCATGAGCCCGCCTCCTTGCCTAATGCAGATGACACCCAAGAAGACCCCGTGCAAAGCAAAAGTCAAGAATCTCCAGTGCTATTTCACTACAGCTGAAGACAACCTCAGACATTAATGAGGCTTTCCATGTGGTCTTCATTGATTCATTCAGGAAATGAGCATCAACCTCTTTCTAATGACAGAGTCTATAGACAACACATAAAATTTTATTCCCAATGAAGTACACTTTGGTGTAATCACTTTCTGAGTATGGAAAACTGGAAACTCTCAAGCCCAGCAAATTACATTAATAGCAGAACCAGAAGCTATGCCTGCCTGGACAGAATTTTCCAGCACTGAAATGATTCACTGTACTCTTTGGGAGTAGCAGAAACTTTTCATGATATGAGAATATTGGCCATCAAGAGAAAGTGGTGGATGAAAATTATATCCAATATATATATATATATATGGATATAGCATATATATATATGGATATAGCAAAAAGAATACTAAAACAAAAGCCATAACTATGATTCCAATGGATTTATAAACATAGAGTTTATATACTGCACAAGAAAGAGTCATGCATCTTAGCCTGGGAAAAGAGGGTATGATTTATTAAAGAAGCAATGTCTGAATATTGTTCTGAAGTGAAAATGCATGAAAAGGCACAGAGAAGAAAATCTAAATAACTAAGGAGATGTGTTTTATTTTATGATGGTGTGCATGATACTGCTGGAAACAAAAACATAAAGATGGAAGTCAGGAGTGCTAGGACCAAATTGCAAGCTCAGAACAGATAACAGAGTGGTATAGGGTAAAGCTGCAAAGAATTGGTATTGTGTTAAAATGATTTCTTCCAGATGGACTATCCAGATCACTCTATGTAAGCATGGGATCTAAAACTAAAACAAACAAACAAACAAACAAAAAACTTAAGACACAAATTAGGAAGAAGAAAATAGGATATAGTTTGAGAAATCAAAACAAAACAAAACCTGACTTCCTGAAATGAAACAGTGTTTGGCGCAACAAGAGGATGGATACTTCTGCTCTTCCAAACAATGGTAGATTTCATTCTGACTCCTACCTTGCTATGAAAAGGAGGCAAGAAATGGCTCCAAAAATTACCTCTACAGCTTCACAGTCAAAAGTAGATTCTGTAATCATATAGCAGGAGCATATTTTCATGAAATCTCAGACTCAAGTCTCTACATGCTACATGTTATTAAGGAAAATAATATGTGTAGCACAAGAAGGAGGATGTGTAAACAAGCCACAGAAGCTTGATGGTTGCTGTCACAAATCAGACTGATGATTTTAGTAGCTATCTAAAGGATGGTGAGCCGTGGCAGTCATTCAAAGAGAGATAGAACAAAGGACTTCCTCAGTATCACTAGACAAAATCTCCCCAAGCATGGTTGGCTACCATAAAAAGCTAAAATGTTACGCTCAGGATGCGAGGCTAAGCACTGCACTCAGGGTCAGCCGCTTTGGACCCAGAGAAGAGCATGTCTGATTGCATGCGGGTTGATGCCCCAGGTCCCGCCTCTGAGAAAAAGGTATCGGACGGGTCTGATGCTCTTTGGGTGGATGACACCTAAATGAACATCGGTACAAAGTCCCAATTTATTTCTAATATCAGAGATCAGACCTCTACTCTTACCTGATGCGCCCAAAACAAAAGGGGGAACTGTAGAGAGCTGCGGAATGCTATGCCTTAAAGATGGAGCTGGTTTCCGCCTTCCACCTTCCCGATGGTGAGTGCTCTCTGTCACAAACAACTCCACATTTGGCTAAGGCTGAGGATCTGGCTTGCTTCCATGTATGTGGACCTATCTGCATTGCCCAAGTGGCATGCTGGGGTTGGCTACCCAGAGGCTATTTAAGCTGTGGGCTGGCTTTCCCCAGGGTCAGATGATTGTTCAAGGTTCCTGAATAAACTGCATTGGAAAAAAAAAAAAAAGAAATTCCCCCAGATACCTAGAAACAGACTGGACTAGAGCAGGCAAAAGTGGTACACAGAAATGTCTGCTGTGGATGATAACAAAATTTTCCACTTAGAATGCTGGAGTTAGGACTCCCCATGGATGTTTATTATCATGGACATAATACAAAATTTGTATTAAGGCAATGACATAAATTTAAACCACATAAACTTTAAAAGCAGCATATATAGCCATGAAAATGCATAGAGATGTCAGAGGAAACAGCCCAGAATGAGAAGAGCAGCGAGCTAAGGACAATCCACTAAGTACCTTTTCATTCAACCTAGAATGAAGGACATGAAAGGACAAGAAGGAGAAAATGCTTCTGAAAGTCATCTACACAAACCCTGCAACAATTTCTCACTTCTGAGAACATACATTTTTATTTAGTCCATACATTATTTATCTCATTGTTTTATAATTGCACTGTTTAATTTAGTGATATAACAAATCATTCCTTCACCCAATCACTCATAAATTTGCACTGATATCCATTTAAAGATATTTTCATTTTTATTTTTTGCTTATGTGTTTGTGTGTGATAAGTGCTATAAGTCTATGTACATATGTAAGGATGACTCCCAATGTCCAGAAGAGGTTGTAGGGTTACCTAGAGCAAGGGTTACAGTTACTTATGGCATACACAGCATCTGTGTTGGGAATCTAACTTGAGTCTCCTGAGGAAACAGTATCTACTCTTCACAGGTCATCCATGTCTCAAGCCCCTTGATAAGTGTTTTTTGACTTAATACTGAGCTTCCAAGACTTGGCTATTCACTCCATAAGAATTTTAGTAGGATTGAATCATACCAGGAATTGACATTTAAAAGGTTTCTTATTGGTCAAGCCCTGATAATATTATATTGTCTCAGATCTACTGTCAATCATGTGATAACTGTGGAAAACTAACTATATCTTGTTCCATTAATATAAAAAATATGCCAATTGTAATGACATCGGTATGGATGTTGAAGATTTATGCCTCGACTACTGGTCACACATGGTCATAGTTTTGAGAGTGGTAAGTCCTTCTGAAACACTGTGTTGCACGGATAAGAAACTTCCAAGACAGTCACCATGCTCAATGCACACTGAGTATCAATTTTGATGAGCCTACTGACATAAGACTTGAAATCATCTACTGCCCTGGTTAACAAAAGCATGCCACATTCAACCCCTTTTATCATAATGTGTATATTTGAAACTCACTTTTACACTTTACTAATCACTTTGAAAGTTTCCAATGGTAAATTCCAAAAATTAAATATAGCATATTTTTAATATACAGTACAATCTTGTGCAAGTGAAAGTAAGTGTATGTTTGTTTTTAAAGAACATTGCTGTCATGTTCTGAGTGATACATGGATTCTTTTGTGATTGATCTGGAGAATAACTGTCACTGGAGGAATGGCAAAGACAGCTAGTTAATCACAGGAGACAGAGGAACACCCCACTCTTCTCATTCGTAGTTTTCATAGCCACAGTTTTAGTTTCTTTAGATAGCTATGTTCTTTCACCAATTTTATTATTTTAGTTACAAAAAAAATGGAAACAAAAATCTTTGCTTTTACTTACGTAGTATTCACATTGCAACAGGCTTCTACTGGCTTCATATTTGGTACTGGAATAGCTAATCACAGAAAAATGAAATGTAGTATTTATTTTGAATATATCAAAAAGCAGAGTTTATTCACTGAAGATAAACTGATATAAACAGTCCATCAAAATCAGACCTATGTATGTATGAAACTGCTAAAAATGTCAAATAAAATGTATATCGAATCTTTTCACCTGAAAAGAATGAACTGCTGATATTTAAAGTATTAAACCTTTCCTTTATGTTTACCTTGACTCAGAGAGCATATTAAAGAAAACCTACCTTGACACTATGATAGACAAGATGATTTAAGTTCCTATTTTCCAATTCAAATAGCTCTTATTCATACATTTTTCTTATCTTAAAAATTCCGTAATTTGTGTGCAAACCAGGGAAGCTGGAAGCAGTTCAATTTTAACGATATTATTGTTTTTGTCACATTTAAATGTTGTTTCATGAATATCTTTTCCAAACACTTTATCTGGTACAAACTGTATTTACACTTCATCAGTATTCACTGCAGATACTTGATGGAAAATGACAGCCATGCTATTACTTTCATCATTTCACCCATTTGTTAAAAAAAAGTCTTCAATGTCTTTGAGCATTCAAATTCAAACTCTTCCGATCCCTATCCCTGTCTCAGTGAAACTAGTGTTCATCTGTAACATCCATTTTGACTACTTTTCACTTCTTCAATAACTTGAGTTAGCATAGAAGTGAAGCTTAGGAATTAGAGATGTTGGTGGCCTTTTCTGGAGTATAAAATTATGAATCAAACTGTGGTGGTTGGCATAAAAATGACCCTCACAGGTCTTTAGGGAATGGCACTATTAGAAGGTATGGCTTTGTCTTTTGATCACCTGCCCCTGAGGGGGGTACAGCATTACCAGACAACAGTGGAAGACAATGCAGCCAGTCCTGATGAGACATGATAGGCTAGGGTCAGATAGAAAGGGAGGAGGCCCTCCCCTATCAGTGGATTGGGGAAGGGGCATGAGAAGAGAAGAGGGAGGGAGGACAGGATTGGAAGGGAAGGAGGGAAGAGGCTACAGCTGGGATACAAAGTGAATAAATTGTAATAAATTAAAAATAAATTTTAAAAAAGGAGGTATGGCTTTGTTGGAATAAATGTGCCCTTTTGGGGGTCTCATACGCTCAATCTGGTTCCCTTCCTGCTGTCTCCTGATTCAGATGTGGAACTCTCAGCTCCTTCTCCAGAACTGTGTCTGCCTGCAAGTTGCCATGTTTCCTGCCACCATGATGATAGACTAAACCTCTGAACTGTAAGCTAGTCCCAATTAAATGTTTTGTTTAGAAGAGTTGCTATGGTCATGCTGTTTCTTTTTTATTTTTATTATTAGTTACATTTTATTAACTCTGTATCCCAGCTGTAGCCTGCTCCCTCATTCCTTCCCAATCCCACCCTTCCTCCCTCGTCTCCTCCCTGCCCCTTTCCAAGTCCATGGATTGGGGAGGACCTCCTCCCCTTTCATCTGACTCTGTTTTATCAGGTATCTTCAGGACTGGCTGCAAAGTCTTCCTCTGTGGCCTAACAGGGCTGCTCCTCCCTTGGGGGGTGGGGAGTTCAAAGAGCCCACCATTGAGGTCATGCTGTTTCTTCATGGCAACAGAAACCCTAACTAAGACACTAACTTTGAAAAGGAAACACACAGATACTTAAAGTCTACCATATTGTCAGCTCTGTGCTAAATACCTTATTGTACACCAAAATAAGTTTTTGAAACATCCTAATATTTGTCTCTTCTTCAGATTAAAAAAGAAATGAGATAAGATACATTTAGCAATACTTCCAAACTCATGGTGCTAGCATTACCTTATGAGTTCCTTCTAACATAACAGTAAGAAAATCTTGGCTCTCTCTACGGCAGATCTGCCAATCATTCATTCTCTCATCTGTTTATAAATTCAGTACACAGTAAATGAGAATGTGCTCTAACCTCTATGATTTAATTAAAATTTCTGACATCCAAGAGCTAATCATCTAATAGAGAAGATAACCAATCAACAAATGACTAGATCTGTCATCTATGAAAGATTAGTTGTAACATTCAGAGAAGAAATTAGAGAATCCAGATTTTTCACTTATGTAACTTTCCAAAGAGGCATTACTTAGGAAGATAAGTAAATGATATGAGGGACTGGACCAGGGAAGATTAAGGGAAATAAATCATCTACAAAAATACTAAGACGACATGAAGCTGATATACTCTAGCACTGTTCTCTGGAGCTGAAGTAGACAGGGATAGTGTGGGAGAACATTGGAGTGAGAAAAGCCGTAGGGATTTTTATAGCACATGTAAAACACTTTGAGTCTCTATTTAATTGTGAGTGGGACATGAAGTTTCAAGGTGAAAAAACACACATATTAACAACACAGCTCTGACTGCGGTGTAGAGTACTGAATACAAGAGTCCAGTGTGGCATGAGAGACAGTTTGAGTCATTGTGAATATGTGAAATTACCATATGTGTGGTTCATTTTTTAGTGTAGGTGTAGTGTAGGGGTCCCCTAATTGACTGTATACAGTTGGAATAATTGAGCAAAAGTTTTCTCTCAGTATCTCAGGAATAAGAGCATGAGACATTGACATACCACAATGTTTCTGTTGCTATGACTTAGAAACAAATTAGGCCAGCTTTGACTAGCATGAAACATTTAATTATTGTGCTTATGCACCCTGCCGGTGAGAAATTTCCCTGAGGAGTGACTGTCCTCTGCACTGTGCTCAGAAAGGACCACTGCTAGAATCGCTAGAAGGTCATAGGCCAGAGTCACATGGAGGTACATCCACATGGATACAGCCTGACTCTGTGCTGAACCCACAGGGCGAGATCTAGGTTAAAACAATACTTATCTTTGATATCAAATGCTTTTCCTACAGTTTACTGGAAATCCAGCTCTGCTCTTTTTCCTTCATGTGTTGGACTTGTTTGAAATTGTTGATTTCTAGAAATTGCAAAGACTCAAGTGTGAGAGTGCCTGAAGAAGAAAGGAGCGAAACTCAAAGTCCCTGCTTCAGTGTCATTGTTAACCCTGTTTCAAAAATTTGCCACTGAGGATGATTATTAACGCATTACCTCCAGAAGCAAACAAACCAAGGAATAAGGGCTGTCTGGTCCTCCAATCTCAACTTTTCTCACCATTGGCTAATTAAAATCAACTCTCAGGCTGATTCATAAAAGGGGCTTCTTTTTGCTTTACGTTGCTCAATGGTTGTTTCCAGATATGCACAGATGTGCACAGATGTGCATTAAATCAAGCCTCCCTGTAACATGCAGTCCATCAAACCATTTTCTCTCATTAAACTTCTTTTTTATGTAGGCAGTAAATTCTACTAATCTCAGCAAATAAATCTCCAAAGCTTTTCCTCCACCCCACATTCATACCCAAGGTCAGGATCATTGCATAACTATCCTCTTATCTTCAGCATTTTCCCTCTTTGAATATCTCTGTTTTCTCCATTGCTATGGGCGTTAAATCACCAAATTGTAAACCATAACATGTATGAGCAAGAACTAATGTGAAACATCTTCCTTACCAGCAAGGTCCACATCCTGCACCTTATAAGTGGATGAGAAAATGATGAAGTGCATTCTCATTTTAACCTAAAATATTTCATAATTGAATGCCACTTCTATTTTACTTGAGAGTACCATGGTAAATTTTCTTAGCAATTTTTGTATGGGCATGTGAAGGGTGGCAGGGCTTCTTCATTCTGTAGATTAGGCTCAGCTTGAACTCACTACGTAGCCCAGGTTATCTCCTTATTATCACCTTAATTATCACCTTAATTCTTGCACTTTAGTTACTGGGTTGTGAGGATTACAGATGTGTACCACCATGACTAAGTGAGCTAACTTGTCTTAATGCTCTCGCTGTAATAGCTCACCCAAGCTTGCACACAGGTTTAAAAAGAAACCCTGCCAGCCTTCAATATGAAACTTGCATACCCAGACTTCAATTTCAACTTAATTTACAAATTTGTTAAGTAATTCACAGTCCATATACAGTGGTTTAAATGGCACAATTTATTTCTTGAGGCATTTTTTTTTTAAATATGCTTTTACGCTATATGAGGTGTGGGTTCTGGCTTCTGTATGAAGCGCTCACCTTGACAGTCCTTATTTCTTGGAGTTTAATAAGATACATATGGCTACTTACCTACGGGATTATTTTGAGCTGCCACTGCTTTGAGATTTCGTTCTTTCTGATTTTTTTTTGAAAGATGCCTTAAATCATAGAGTTTACATAATTACACAGATTAGAGATTAACTCAACACAGCCCTGGCAAAACCAATTAAAAGACTGCAGCGTCCAAGAACTCAGTGTGTAATTTTTGTTTATTTTAAATACATTTTGAAGCGGAATGTTTCAAAGATTTCCATGGCAGAAACATATACTGTCCTTCACGAGTCCTTGACTGGAAAAGCTAATAAAAACTATTCTTTCTCACAGTTCCTGCAGAAAGACAGATGTTTTTTTTTTCTGACAAAAGAAACATGCGTTTCCAAAAACTGCATATAAATATTTTACACAGTTACCTAATTTTCTCAAAGTTTAAATTGATTATAAATAGTTTATGCGCTTTTTCTGTATCTGAGACCTGCAGAACTCTTTAAGGAAATCTTTCTTAAGCCTTCATCAATAAGCCCAACTGCATGTGCAGTACAGCAGTGCCCTCTACAGCCTCTTGACTATGCAGATTGAGGTTTTCAAGCTGTTTGACCCATTTAAAACAGATTCCTACAATCTAAAGAATAACTTGAATTTAACAAAAGCATCTTGAAGGTTTGTTTGATTTGATCTCTTTGGTTTCCCTCTCTGCTGATCTGTCCATCACAGTCTGCATCACACACCGGAATATGTGTACGAATATCAGGGAGTGTTTCCTTTAAGAACATTGTTTAAAGATTTCTCTCTAGTCAATTTGGAATCAAGTCCCATCCCTCCAAGGTTGACCTATCGGCTTACGCACGTGTACACTAGGTGGGTTTTCTAGAACTTATAACAAGAGTAGGATTTTAAGCCAATGGGTATCTCTGAAATAGTCTAAAATAGGCTTTCTTCCTTATCTGGGTGTCAAGTCGTGTACCCCACAGCCACACAGCAGAGAGAGCAGGAATGCAGGGAGGGGTAAGATGGTCCACAAAGGACAAAAGACATAGGAGCAGTACAGCTCTACTCGGGGTCAGGGAGGAGATTGTTTTCCTCGGAACAAAATCACTTCTGCAGTGTTCTTGCTGCTAAGGACTAGCTACTAGTTTGGAAAATAAGCAACAGATGCTTATCCATCCAGTCTTTCCCGAGGATGCAGTCCTATGAGCTTGGAAGTCAGATATTGCAAGCTATAGGAAATTAAGCTGAGAGGCATGTCATATCCCTGTTATGTTCCCTAAGGCAACAGCTTTCATTTGACCATGGCCTCCAAGGCAGGGAAAGAGGTCTCCAGGGAGACATAGGAAAGAGCTACAGTAAACAACAACTTGGTAATGGCCTTTCCTCCTCAACTTTGACTATGAATTTTGTGTTAAGAAAAAAAAAACTATTTATTTTGGCTTGAGGCTGATGTAAGCTTCCTGCCTATGTTAAAATATTGTCTTTCTCCCCCTTGGGAACTCACAGTGTATATATAACAAATCTTCCAGATAAAAACAGATTCCTTTTTCATGAACTCATCTCAAATCCCTGTTTACTGTGTTTATTTAAAGCCAAACAAACATGGTTGTGTGAAATCATAAAAATACTGATACTTTGAAATTTTTACCAAAACACTAGTAAAAAATATGAATTCTTGATATGTTAATATGGAAAATAAAAGACTGAAATCAGAGGACTATTCAAAACTTGTTTTTATAGAACCCAATCATCTTAGTAAAGATTTTGGGTAGGTAAAGAAACTAGAATAAAATATTGACAGTATAGAAAACTTTGGTTTCAAAAAAAAAAAAAAAAGACCCTAATCAAAATATAACCCAGTTGTCAAAAAGAATTTGATCATGTTAAGCCTGTCTTTGGGAGAGGCAAGAAATTTAATTTTTAATTGTTGGAAATTTTAAATACCATTGGACTTTTACAATTATACTCCATTCTATGTTGTGATGTTAATATCAACATGGCATCTTGGGAAGAGGCAAGAAAGGAAAATTTATGGTGTAATGGTGATTTGTGTGTCAAATTGATGAGTTAATTTTTTGTGTTTGTTTTTGTTTTGTTTTGGTTGTTTCGAGATTTGTTTTTTTGTTTGTTTGTTTTGCCAACTTGACACAGGCTAGCGTTATCTGGAAGAAACATCATTAATTGATCAAATGGCTCTACTGGATTGACCTGGAGGTATTTTCTTTCTCTCTTTCTCTCTCTCCCTTCCTTCCTTCCTTCCTTCCTTCCTTCCTTCCTTCCTTCTTCTTTCTTTCCTTCTTTCTTTCTTCTTCCTTCCTTCTGTCCTTCCTTCCTTCCTTCCTTCCTTCCTTCCTTCCTTCCTTCCTTCCTTCTTTTCTTCTGTCCTTTCTTTTTTATTAGTTTTTGTTGGTTTGTTTGTTTTTGTTTTTATTTTCAAGACAGTGTTTCTCTGCATATCAAGCTCTGGCTGCCCTGGACTTGCTTCGTAGACCAGGCTGGCCTCGAACTCATAGAGATTTGCCTGCCTTTGCCTGCCAAGCGCAGGGGTTAAACGTGTGCACCCAGCTGCATTTTCTTGGTTTATGGTTGACGTGGAAAGGCCCATCCCACTGTGAGAGATTCCATCCTCAGGCAGAGTCCTGGGGTGTACAAGAAAACAAACAGCACATGCAGTGGGAAACAAGGCCATAAGCAGGTTCCTCATTGGTCTCTGCTTCACTTATTGCCTGTAGGTTTCTGCCCTGATTCAGTTCTTGCCTGGTTTCCCTTTAGTAATGAGCTGTTACCTGGAAGAGGAAGATGAAATGAACCATTTCTTTCCAAGTTGCTTTGATTGTGTGTTTTATTGCAATTTATAGCCAACTAAAACAATTGTTTATAATTTAATTTGGCTCTACAACAAAGCATTTCATATATGATCTCAAATCTGTGTGCTATTTGATCCCCATTCTCCCTGATTCCTTAGAAATGAAGAAAGTTACACTTTCCAATCATTTCAGTACCTTGTGGTACACTTGGCTGGTGCAGTTTATGGGATATTACATCATGTGAATAGTTAATCTTGTAAGGTAAGAGTTGCACACTTGTAACTTCTAGCTATCCATTAATGCTGTCTTATCTGCCAACCACTGAGGATCATTTGAAACTTAGTTTTTAGGGCGATGGGTGATATTTCCATATGATGCTTAAATAATACTGTTCAGCTTGCAACAACACCATTCTCACAACTATGTTCAAAGCCCTATGATTCCTATCTGAAGAACAGGCAGTAGGAAGCAGTTTACATTCTCTGTAGCACCTGAATTATTTTAATAAGTTTCAAGATTCAGTGTGGATGAGTTTTTAATTCAATGTAAAGATGGATAAGTGTGAAACACAGCCATAAAAATAATTAAATGTGACTGCAAAATGTATTGTTTAGAAGCATATTTTTTCTCAAGAAAAACATCAATAAAGTAGCTGTTATATTTTTCATGAGTGCTATTTTTATGTGACTAATAGAATTTTTCACATTTTGCAGAATATCTTAAAAATGACTTTTTAAAAAATGAATTTTTAAACAACTTGGTACATTATCGAATTTATTTACTTATTTATTTATTCATTCATTTTATGGTATGAGATTTGAGTCCTAAGACATACAGTGGCAGCAAGGACCCTACCACTGAGATACTTTCCTATCCTAATCAAAGATAATTCTAGTTTGATAATAATTGAAATTAATTCATTCTTCTGAGAATAACTAAAGGTAATGTACAGTGTTAGAACCAGGTCCACGCTTGCTACATGCGTTTACCCGGCAGGGTCTCACTATGCTACCCAGCAAGTCTTAAACTCACTCTCCTGTTCCATACTCTAATGTCTCGGGTAATTTATAAGCACATTCTAGGTCATAGATTAGTATATTAACGTCACAATCTCTGACAGCCTACATCCATTCTTAATGGAGAATTATTTTTCACAAACACATTTTGCTTTCCCACTCAAGGCATATACAGAATCAAGCATGCATGTTAACTCATTGCTGCCTTCTGAATTTTGCATTATTACATGTTTTGAATTACCCTTCTTTTCTTTAATTTAGATTATAATATGTTTTCCTCCATTTCTTTGAGAATTCCAATCTACTATTTGACCTGTTAATCTTTCCTGTTACCAATTTAACAATAGCACTATTTTAACAATAATTTAAAACAATTATATAATTTGTATTTTATGAGATTAAAATTGAAACTGATTGAAATCCATTTTGTGAAAATATTAGAATCAATGAACATAAATAAGTAAAAATTATAATAGAGTTTCTACTTTGTAACTTATGTATGGAGAGAAATTATAAAGGAAAAAATATCTTTCTGAGATACACTTGACCTATATCTAATTAAAGAAAACCATGTTTTTAAAGTTGTGCATGTGTTTTTTTCTATTTTTTTATTTTATTATTTTTTTTATCAGTTACATTTTATTAACTCTGTATCCCAGCCGTGTCCCGATCCCTCATTTCCTCCCAGTCCCTCCCTCCCTCCCTCATCTCCACCGTGCCCCTTTCCAAGTCCACTGATGGGGGGACCTCCTCCCCATTCATCTGATCCTGTTTTATCAGGTATCTTCAGGACTGGCTGCAAAGCCCTCCTCTGTGGCCTAACAGGACTGCTCCTCCCTTCGGGGGTGGGGAGACCAAAGAGCCAGTCATTGAGTTCCTGTTAGAAATAGTCCCTGTTCCCCTCACTTTGGGAAACCAATTGGTTACTGAGCTACCACAGGCTACATCTGAGTGGAGGTTCTAGGTTATATCCATACATAGTCCTTGGTTGAATGTCAGTCTCAGAAAAGACCCTGTGCCCAGATATATTTGGTCCTTGTGGAGCTCCTATCCTTTCCCCAACAGACTAACTCCCCTTCTTTCTTATGATTCCCTGTACTCTGCCAAAGGTTTGGTCACGAGTCTTTGCTTTGAAAACACTGCTAGTTAGAGTCTTTCAGATGCGCTCAGTAGACTCCTGTCATACGTTCAATACACATCCCATCTGTCTTTCTAAATGAGGATTGATCATCTTACCCCATGTCCGCCCAATTGATTATCTTTTTTAGGTGTATAGATTTCATTATGTTTATCATATCTTATAGGTCTATATAAGTGAGTATATCCCGTGTTTGTCTTTCTCCTTCTGGGATATTTCAGTCAGAATGATCTTTTCTAGATCCCACCATATGCCTGCAAATTTCATGATTTCCTCCTTTTTGATTGCTGAGTAGTATTCCATTGTGTAAAAATACCACAATTTCTGTATCCATTCCTCCGTTGATGGACATCTGGGTTGTTTCCAGGTTCTGGCTATTACAAATAAAGCTGCTATAAACATGGTTGAGCAAGTATCCCTTTTGTGTACTTGAACGAACTTTGGGTATATACCTAGCAGTGGTATAGCTGGGTCTTGAGGAAGCACTATTCCTAATTGTCTTAGAAAGCGCCAGATAGATTTCCAGAGTGGTTGTACCAGTTTTCTTTCCCACCAGCAGTGGAGGAGGGTTCCCCTTTCTCCACAACCTCTCCAGCATGTGTTATCGCTTGAGTTTTTCATCTTGGCCATTCTGATGGGTGTAAGGTGATATCTCAGGGTCGTTTTGATTTGCATTTCCCTGATGGCTAATGAGGATGAGCATTTCTTTAAGTGTTTTTCTGCCATTCGATATTCCTCTGTCGAGAATTCTCTGTTTAGCTCTGTTCCCCATTTTTTAATTGGATTACTTGGTTTGCTGCTTTTCAGCTTCTTTAGTTCTTTGTATATACTGGATATTAGTCCTCTGTCAGATAAAGGGTTAGTGAAGATTCTTTCCCAATCTGTAGGCAGTCGTTTTGTTTTGATGACGGTATCCTTTGCTTTACAGAAACTTTTCAGTTTCATGAGGTCCCATTTATTGATTGTTGCTCTTAGAGCCTGTGCTGTTGGTGTTCTGTTCAGGAAGTTGTCTCCTGTGCCAATGAGTTCTAGGCTGTTCCCCACTTTTTTTTTTCCAATTGATTTAGGGTATCTGGTTTTATGTTGAGGTCCTTGATCCACTTTGACTTTAGTTTTGTGCAGGGTGATAAATATGGATCTATTTTCATTTTTCTGCATGTAGACATCCAGTTGGTCCAGCACCATTTGTTGAAGATGCTGTCTTTTTTCCATTGAATGGATTTGGCTTCTTTGTCAAATATCGAGTATTCATAGGTGTGTGGATTTATTTCTGGGTCTTCTATGCGGTTCCATTGATCCTCCTTTCTTTTTCTATGCCAATACCACGCAGTTTTTATTACTGTTCCCCTGTAGTACAGCTTGAGATCAGGAATAGAGATACCTCCAGATGATCTGTTGTTGTACAGGATCGTTTTGGAGATTATGGGTTTTTTGTTTCGCCATATGAAGCTGAGAATCTTTTTTTCAAAGTCTGTAAAGAATTGAGTTGGTATTTTGATGGGAATTGCATTGAATCTGTAGATTGCTTTTGACAGTATGGCCATTTTCACAATGTTAATCCTACCAATCCATGAGCACGGGAGATCTTTCCATCTTCTGATATCTTCTTTGATTTCTTTCTTCAGAGACTTGAAGTTTTTCTCAAAGAGGTCTTTCACTTGCTTGGTTAGAGTCACACCAAGGTACTTTATGTTATTAGTGGCTATTGTGAAGGGTGTTGTTTCCCTAATTTCTTTCTCAGCCTTTTTGTACAGAAAACCATTTAAAGGTTAAAAAAAAAATTGCATTGGTAAGAGTGCTTAGTTAAGTATTTTTTTGGAAACTTAGCACTTAACCAAGGACACAGGGCCAGCCTAGTAATCAAACCATCAGCCACAAAGTCAATAGAAAACAAGTTCAGGAGGTATCAAAGGAAGCGAGAGATAACTAAATTATTCTGCAGGAAAACAATTCTTGTCCTGATTTTCTCAGAAAAGACATTTTCAAAGGTAATGTTTCATTAGAAAGATAAGAAGCCTCAGTTCATTAAAAATTAGCACTGATACAATTGAAACATCTACTAGGGCAATAAGCTTTGAGCAAAGAATATTAACATGTATTTGTAATTGGCTCTGATTGTATCTAACTGCAGACACTTCAAATTAAAAACGAAGGTCCGGTTTTCATAATTAAAACAGTCAAGTCTTGACATCTCTATATGGATACTTGTGCACATCAGTCATACACTGACAATTAAACATAATCACCATGTCAAAGAGAAAAAATCCCTAAAATTTAAATTTAAAACATGAGCTAACATCTGTTACTATAAAAAGTACTTAATTTGTTTCACGGATTATATAGATGTCCAGTTAGACTAAAGAGAATGCTTGCCGTTTATATATTTCTATATTATTTCAAAGAGTAATGTGAAGTTGAGAAATGAAGAAATTTTAAAAATTTCACTACTCATCATCAGTTTTGAGGACAAAGACATATGTATGACCAGAGCGATGATGGACACTTGGTAAGTTGTTCTAAATTTAGAACATGGTTTGGAGATGCAATACTGGAAGAAAATAGTAGCAAATAAGATCATGGTCCCTAGATGTCTCTTATTTCATTTCCTAGTTATGAAATATTTTTAAGTAGGTATATATTTGTTCTATCATTTTATTCAATGAAGTAAGAAGGGATGAGTATATATGTTGATGAGGTAATATGATTAGCCCCAGGATGCAGCAATGATTCTGGTCAGGTTGCTAGGCTACTAGGCCTACTCTGTTCACTACAGACAGCTAAAATAAAATCTACTAAAGACAATGTAGCAGTTCCAGAATAAAACTAGAGGTGGTATGGCTTATAACCTTATGTAAAATGAAGGAAAAGTGTTCCTTTATCATGAAAATTTGATCTACAATATACCAAATGGGAAGACAAGAATTCTTACTGAATTCCAACCTAAGGTTTAAAAAAATTGCTAAAAAGCAAGAGGAAGACAATGAGGCCAGTCCTGATAGTCTATGGTCAGATAGAAGAGGAGGAGGACCTCCCCTATCAGTGGACTTGGGAGAGGGGCATAGAAGGAGATGAGGGAGGGAGAGTGGGATTGGGAGGAGACAAAGGAGGAGGCCACAGCACAGGACACAAAGTGAGTATATTGCAATAAATAATAATAATAATAATAATAATAATAATAATAAATTACAAAAAAGAAAAAACTGTGTATAGGCCAGGTTTCCTGCCGCACATGTCTTTAACACGATGCCCAAATCTAAGAGCGACAGGAAAGTTTCCTTAACAAAAACTACCAAGAAAGGCTTGGAACTGAAGCGGAAGGCTTGGAAATGTGTGGACACCTACAGGTACCTCTTCATCTTCTCTGTGGCCAGCATGAGGAATAGCACCCTCAAGGAAGTCCTGAATGCCTGGAAACACAGCCGGATGTTCTTTGGCAAAAACAAGGTGATGATGGTGGCCTTGAGTCTAAACCCATCTGATGAATACAAAAATAACCTGCATCAGGTCAGCAGGAAGCTGACAGGTGAAGTTGGCCTTTTTTTTTTTTACCAACCACATGAAGGAGGATGTGAATGATTGGTTCACCAAGTACACAGAAATGGATTTTGCTCGGGCTGGAAACAGACTGACTTTAACTGTGAGCCTGGATCCAGGGCCCCTGAAACAGTCCCCTCATTCCATGGAGCCGCAGCTGAGCCAGCTGGGCCTGGCCACTGCCCTCGAGAAAGGTGTGGTGACCCTACTATTAGACTAAGAAGTGTGCAAGGAAGGCCACGTGCTGACCCCAGAGCAGGACCGTGTCTTGAGTATGAGATGGCTGAATTCAAAGTGACCATCAAACACATGTGGGATTCCCAGACCAGAAGATTCCTGCAAATGGACGATGGCCTGCCTAAGAGAGCGCCTGACTGTGTGGCAGAGCTGGAGAAGGCTAATGGCTGACTCGAGGACTTGGGACTATGGCCTTCCAGCAAGTTCTTCACCGCCACTGGACCTCCCAGGACTGGAGGGAGCAGCTATTTACTTTACTGTGGACAAAGACAAGGAAGGATGCTAAGGAGTGACTTTGTTTCTATAAAGAATAAAATTTTGTCGGCAGGGTGTTCCCTGTAGACACCAGGGAAAAAAGAAAGAAAAGCCTGTGGTTAAATATACTAAATAAATTTGGATATCCATAAGACCAAAGTAGCTAGCACTTTAGAAGCATACATGATTGTAATATGTTATATCAATCAAATGAAGAACAATAAGCACATTTATTGCAATAGATACCTGAAAATGCTTAATAAGTTTTAATATGAATTCATGACACAATAACATTAAAAGGAAGATGACAAAAGTGATGAAACACATTCTTGTAAGTAACTTCATATTAAATGAGAAAAAGATAAAATTGTTTTCTCTAAATACAAAATAAAACATGGATGCTCACTTTCACTACTCATATTCAGTACAGTGGTCCAAGTCATGGCCAGAGCAATAAAGGGAAAAAAATAAAAAGGAAAGGAAAGGCAAAAAAAAAACAAAGGACATCCAAATAGGAAAAGAAGATTCATATTATCTCTCATTGAAGATAACATGTTTTCATAACGAGTAAAAATCAAACATCTTAATGAGCTGATAAGTTCAGTAAGCTTTTAGGTTACAAAATTAATATATAATAAGGTGATAAAAATAAAACTAGCTTCCCAGAGCAAACCACAGATGCATTTCTTTCAAGAATCACTGAAGTTCTTCAAAGAGAGGGAAAAAAAAAATACTTCAATGGTAATATGCTCCAAGAGTCAAATCATTCTGCAACAAAAAAGAGCAGAGCTACCCAACCTCTGTTCTGTCAGAATTAAAGTCTCCTACCTTTATGCCAGAACTTCCCATTACAGGCTATTTTAGATGTTTAATAGTTTTCTAGCCTGAAGAACCTAGCTCTTCCACACTCCAGCTATAAAACTGTTTCAAAGCCTAACAATCATAGGGTCAGCTTTATCATGGCAGTGACCCTACTTCTCAGCACAGATTTCTTTCGTAGCTTCTTTTCCTAATGCTGTGACAAAATACCATGACAAAAGAAACTTGAGGGAGAAAGAGTTTAGATCATAGTCCAAGATACAGCTGATCATCGCAGAGATGTTTACAGCAGCAAAAATTTGGCTCAGCATGTCATCAGAAGACAAGAGTGTAATATGTGCCTGCTAGTGCTCAGCTTGATTTCTGCATTTTATAAAACCCAGGGTCTCCTGACTACGAATAGTGCTATCTATATCAGGCAGTTCTTTTCACTTCAATCAACACAATCAATAGAATCCCTTACATGCATGCCTGGAGGACCATCTCTCATGTGAGTCAAGATTTTTGTCAAGTTGACCACCAACATTGGACATAACATGCAGTAAAGTTTGCTTACTCACACTCTTAACCCATAACAGATTCAACAAGAACTATAAATGACCCTCATGTTTTTTATCTAGTTGAGAGTTAAGGATGAGTCAGTTTAGAAATATTTTGTTGGTTTAAAGCATTAGTCAGTGTGTATTAGAAATTCTCCACGAAAGGAACCTTATTTTTCTAAGCCAAAAGAAAATGTATTAGTAGTACAAAATGTACTTGCTTTTTTGTTGTTATTTTAAACATAAATTTCTTTTGGGAAGTATATCCAGTGCATGTAACTGACAGTATTTAACAAATTCTTTTCTGTAAATGTAATGTTTATTTTGATGATATAATAGTCATCTTGGAGGTTTACTGCCTCCATCTGCTACCCTTGGCCTAGTTCTGGAAGCTTCTAGCCTCCGTACAGTCTAATCTAGACCTAGAGTGTTTTCTCTCTGAGAGTTACTGCCAAATAAGCTCACCCTTTCTAGTTCTTTCTGAATTCTGCTGGCTGGTTCAACTCTATTGTTCTTGCTCTACCTCGTCTCCAAGCTGATGGATTCAAACTGTCTTCTCTCAGTTTCAAACTGAATTGTTCAGACTCTACCAATCTGTTCTAATCTTCTGGCTCCTTCTCATTCTTTGGCTTGTTCTGTATTCACCTGTGTCTAGCTTCTTCTCTCTCCAACCTCTCTCCGTAAAACTCACCTGACAAAACTAGCCCACCTCTATCTTACTTTGCATGGCTCTCTTAAGTCTTCTCTCTTTCATCTAGTGAAAGTTGGAAATATATTATTCTGTCACATGTTTCTCTGATTCATCACTTTGTCTGCCTCTCAATTAGATATCACTATCAAACATGGGTGCTTCCTTGTACAAACTAGCTTTACCTTTATTATTTGGGATTAAGGGTTAGTATTAAAGGCATTTGCATTCCAGCCAGATCACATAGACTTAGAAGGACATTGGATGTGATCCTTTACCAGATCAGCAATGTTTCTGGATTAAATTCCTCTACACTTTTCACCTAAGGCAAGGAAGCTCACATCATGAAAGCCCTGAATGTGAGTTCCTTGACTTGAATGATTGGCAGACTAAGTGTCCCACGTTATACTGGCCCTACACTCTACACATAGTATACAGTGCCGTGATTTGTTTTGATTGTTGGTTCAGAACCCCAGAAATATTCTGTTTATCTGTACCTCATTACAAATATTCTACCCGCCAGCAAGCAGTAAGTTCAACAATACCTGTGGGTACTTCCACACTGACTATTTCTTCATATTAAGCTTCTTTCTAGTCTACTATATTAATGTCCCTTCTTGTAGCACTGTGGTAGCCTCCTTCCTAACTTCTCTCCCTTCTACAGTGCTTTTTCAAATATTTCTCACTTAGAAACCATTTTTATTATTATGAACATAATGCATAAATATTTAATTATATATTAAATATATATGTTAATGTATGCATTAATTATACATTAAATGATTTTTCTTTCCTTCCTTAAAATTTAAGATCTCAACTTGCCAGAATTTTTATGTGCCATTCCTAGAGTTGATTATTTATGTATATCATAGTTTATATGAATATAATATATATAGCCTTAATTACCCTAAAAGAAAGCACTCTACAAACATCATTCTGTCTTTTTCTGCTCTTATTTAATAGTCATATATTTATTACTGTTTTTAACTGTCACATAATAACTTCTTTAAGTATATACTATAACCATTTTATATCCCATGATAATGGATCCACTGGCTGTTTATTTTCACCTAAAAAAAAAAAAAATTATGCTGCCATTGAAAGAGCAAGTTATATCTGTTTGCATGTGCGTATATGCATAACTTTAGGATAGACTTGTAAATGTCGAAGGATATGTGCTTTTAAATATAAAATAAATATTAGCAATGAAGAAAACAAAGCAACATTGCCAAGACTAGTCTCTAGTTCAAGCCCATTCAGGGTCCATAGCTGAAAAAGAGGAGGTTTGAAAATTTCTCCAGCCAAGCATGTGATCACTTGAATAATCTTGACAGTCAGGTACATAAAAGTTGAGCGTGTTGAATTTTAAGTAAGGATGAAATGTTTTCATGTTTATGGTATTTTCATCTCTGTGTGTCTTCTTTAGTTTGAGTTTTTCTATTGTCTTTTTTAAAATATTTGTGTTTATTTCTTCTGTTAAAAATATTGGAAAAACAGCAGGGATACAGAGTTAATAAAATGTAACTAATAATAATAAAATTAATACATAAATAAATATAATGAGCCCCCCCAAAATATATTGGAAAAAGATATCAAAGATTTTAGTCAAATGTCTTACTTCTTTCTTCACATTAAATATATAGTCCTGAGGTCTTCTCAGTTCCAGTTCATTTACTGTCTATATAAACTTCTGTGTGATGATGGTTTTATTTTGTCTCTCATATTCAGTTTCACTCTGCTGGGATCTAAGCTACTGTGAGGCCACATACAGGAGACAATGAGGCTTCATGATAGTTGTTGGAAAGAACTATGAAAGAGAAACTTGCCGTGACAGAGTACTAGGATATAAACAGAGGTGAAGAAGTAAGAGTAGCAGAATTAGTGAGCATGAAGACCCAGAAATAACGGAATAATAGCAAGGGACACAGAGCCCACTTGGGGATCAGCTTTCAGTGGATGGGAAAGACTTCTTAACTGCTTCCCTCATATGATGCTGCTCAAGTGAAGAGTGGTCCCATTATGATGGAGCATTTTCAATCTCGCTGAGTATTGGATTGTGATGTTAATTTCATGCACCATTTCCTCTCAAAAAATAAAATAGAGGATAAATAAATTTCATTGGAATATAAAAAAGCTGGTGCACTTGACTAAGTATCTTTATTTTTCATATATTAAATACGCTACATATATAAAATAGTACCACATTTGTATCAGCCCCAAGAGTATATTCTATATAATTGTTTTGAAAAATCGAATGTTGAATCAGGCAATGTGTAAACATATCCATCTCTTCTTGCTTTCTTCAACAGAATACCCAGGCCATTAGTAATTTTTTTAATTTATTACAGTTTATTCACTTTGTATCCCAGCTGTAGCCCCCTCCCTCACCCCTCCCATTCCTGTCCTCCCTCCCTCTTCTTCTCCCTTACCACTTCCCCAGTACACTGATAGGGAAGGTAGGAAACTTTTTTAAAAAACAAATATGGACTGTTTCAGTCATAGACTCAGTGGACCCTATGCTATGGTTTTCTCTGTAGAACTTTGCATTTCTTTTGATGATCTCTCTCCAGAACACTGTACTTAGCTTGGTGAAAACTTATTAATGTTCTATCATTTAGATCAGCTCATGTCCTCAGAGAATGGGATCATTAACATTTTATAGGTGTGATTGTACAGGCCTAGGTCATTAAGGAATGCACGGCTGTGTTCTAGAGGAGCAAAGTTTCCAAAAATCTTACCTCCATATGTACAAAGTGAGACTGTGGCATACCGTATCTTAAATCAGAATTAATTCAACAATTCTCTCTCAAAACTACTTTATACAAGACGATATATTGATGCACACATTTAATACCCGTGGCCAGAGTTTATAAACAGGATGATCTGGAGTTTAAAGCCGGCCTCAACTATGTGGAGAGTTCAAGGCCAGCCTCAACTATGCAGGGAGTTTAAGGTCAGGCTGGGCTGCATGATACCTGGTCTCAAAAATCAAACCAAACAAACAAAATATGTAATGGATTTGTGATGTGGAACAGAAATTTGCTGATGACAGCTCCTCTGAGGAGCATGATCTTTTTCACAACTCAGCTGGCTAGTAAAACATCACTTACTCATTTTGTTGATGGTTGTGTTTGAATAAGCTAAGAACTCTTTATTGTTTAGCTTTTCAAGAGAAATATTCACCAACTTCTCATCACATTTTAACCTCAGTTGTTTACATGTTTCTTTTGGGCTTAAACTGACCTGGACCTACTCATCTCTTAATAAAAATAACCAACCCCTAATAAATTAATTATCCTTTTAGTACCAGGGTGTTATAGACTTATAATTTTGATGCATAAAATTAGGAAGTGAAATAGCTAATGTAAGTTCATCCTAGTATTTTATTACCTCCATGGTAGCTCTTCATTAAGTTATAAACACTTGAAAACTTAGCATATTTATAGTATCTAGAAAAGTAGATAATTTCATGCCACAGCTTTATTTTACAAAGGCCCCATGAATACTTGAGTCTAAACCCTTTTTCTACTGAAATAAGTGGCTTAAAATTACTAACTAGGAAAACAAAGGGGAAGGGAAAAAGAAAGAGGAAATGTTGTCCCTTTAAAGTTGGCTGTGCTAATTACAGGGAATGTCAAAAAAGAAGTAGCACTTAGAGTAATAAGTAGGTTTTTGTTATTTCCTGCTTATGAGCCAAACTCTGTTCTAACCACTTTGTATACAAATGCCTTAAATCTTCAAAATGTGAAATCCATTATCAGACAGGTCCATTGACATCCAAAAGTCATAACAATAATGAAAAAAATCTAGGTATGAATGATTTCAATATATTGGTCTTTTCTGTATTAGGATTGTGAAATATATTATTAGTAATTTTATGCAGATTTTCTTTATCAATTTGTGATTTCCATCTGGACCGGCCAAGTTTGTTGAAGAATGCCAAGCTCTGAACAAGCTCTAGAATTTCTCTAGATATCTTCAAATTTTAAACGTTAAGTTCAGGAGTAACCCATGAGACTAGATTTAAAGTCAAGATCACTTAACATTAGCTCAGCATATTTCAAAAGAGTCAAAGAAAGCAAACTATAGCAATCAAGCCCTTTAGAGCCAGGGGGTCCCAGATTGGATGCATCAATATTTTCTTGTGCTTTTTATTCAGTCTTTCCATATGCTATAAAAACACGAAATTCTTCAGTAGCATGCACATGCATGGGCAGAAGTAGGAACTAGAAAAATGTACAGTAACTTTTTTATGACTATAAATGATATGTGGTTGCAGTCTTTGACATCAATTAATATAGTAATAAAGTATACAAAATTACAAGTGACTAGTGATTTAGGCTCAAATCTGAACTGAGAAAAGTATTTTTGTTTTTCCACAACAAAGTGATAAAAACGATTCCCACTACTTTTTCTATGTTGAAGTCTTCGGTCTGTGGCCTCTATCCTTACTCTAAGCCTTAACAGCTTTGACTTCCAAGTCAAGAAGTGAATTCTGCCACCTTGCCCCTTGACTCAGGGGTACTTGGCGTTTGCTTTTGTTACAAAATAGAATTGACAAAAGGACAGGAAAGCCAAGCCTCACGGGGAGCTATAGGCTGTCACTGCTTCTTAAAAAGTTGCTTATTTCTCGGACAGTTTTACACGTTTGTAATGAAATTTAGATGGGTTGACCTCCAATTCGTCCTCTCTATTTGATGCAATGTTCTTGTTCCCAATAATCACTCCCCCTTCTAATTTCTTGTCTTTTTGTTGTTGTTTTGGTTTCTGGGTTGTTTTGTTTTGAACCACTGAACTTAATTAGTATCTTACCTATGAGCATGAGCGATTGGTTATAACCTGGAGTATGCGCAACTTTTCTGTGGTTGTGACATCAATGAAAAAGGATACCTTCCCCCCTCATGCCCCCTCATGACTGGTACCTCAGGAAGAAGTGGGACCCGCCACAACCTGTGATGAAACGTTGTTGGTACCAATCCTGTGTTGGAATTGGTAAGGTAACTACAGCAGCAGTGACTGATGGGTAGAACCGCCATAGTAAGTCCTGCAGTAGTTTTCAGCACTTCTCTCTATCCTCTCGTACTTACACTCTTTCTTCTGTCCCCACTTCCATGGCGTTTTCTGATGCCTGAAGGGCTTGACATAGATGTCCCATTTAGGACTAAGAACTGCTTTCTTTAATCCCTTATGAACACCATGTTAATTAATGTGAGAGAATGATTGGGGCACAGTGAATTGTCCCAAGTAAGATCCAATTAGAGTATGTGAATTTCTGCAGAAGAAGCACACATCATTGAGCCAGGCACAGTGAGAACAGTCCATCTGATCCCAGCCCAGATTACTGACCCACAAAGCGGAAAGCTCAGTTAAATTTGTTGTTTTGGAGTATTTTGTAACATAGTACTAGGTAAATAATAAATCACCCATTAAAGCAGCTCAGAATCCTGAGGTTTTTCTGGAATCTGAATATACAGTAGGCTTTCCATTATCATAGAACTGCATTCATTCACCACATGATTACTAAGTACTTGGAATAGGCATAGTTTTATCTCTTAAGACACAAATAGTATAAATTGAAGACCATAGCAACAATAAAGATTTGATGAAAAACTTAAAGGAAAACAGAAGTATGGCCTCTTTATCCACTATCTCTCTATTGCCAGGGAAAAGCTTTCACTGAACTATTAACCTGTGTATATTTTAAAGGTAAGATGGGATTTTCCTTGATAAATAGAATTTCACAGATCAAAGCACTTTCTTAGGAAAGATGCAGAATGATATTTTTAATAATACATATTTGTAGTTACAGATTTTATCCTTGTTCAGAACAATTAACAACTAATTCTTCAGAAAATTATAAAATAGTTTTATGCCCTAATTTGGGAGATACTACACTACTTCTGGATTTACAGAAGGACTTGAGAAGGATCTTGTTTATGAACCAACATATTCATAGAAATGCTCCAGAGCCAAGGGACATCACCATGTGGTTAGTAAGCATTTGGTATAGGCGTGGTTTTATCTATCGAGACACAAATAGTATAAGCCAACGGCCATAGCATCAATAACACCTTTATGAAAAATCCTAAAAGAGAAAAGGAAACATACATCATCTTGAAAAGAAGAGGACTCTACAAGACAATTTACTACAGATGCAAGGGAAATGCCATATTAAATCAAATTCAGGAAGTTATTCAATAGGACAATGATATGAGGAGAGAGCAGGCCAGCTTGGCAAGAAAACAAAACAAGATGAGACATAAAGTCAATCTGCAGAGATGAAAAAGCATCTAAGTGAGATCGGAAAAGATTGCAATAAAACTAAAATTGCAGAAGTTGGGTAAAATGCACACAAGATTTACTGGAGAGAGTTACTGACTTGAGAAAATAGAATTAGGAGATAAAAACCTGCAGAATTTTTCCAAGAATGAAGAGGAGAAATAAGAAGAGAGATGACAGCGGGGTGAATTTAACAGGGAACATTGTGGAACACTTAAGCCATGCCGAGATCTCTTTATGATAGCTCAGGCTGTAATCTTATTGTCATACCACCCATGATGTCTGAACTATCATGACTTCAGAGAGACAGGGAGCCTCAGACACTGCACTGTGTGGGTGAAAATATCAATACTAAAGCTGTAACAAAAGACAGGATGGTCAGATTCCAAAACTCATGCCCTCTACACAGAGGTGATGTTGTTGCTTTGATGTTTGGGAAGAATCAAATATTAAAAACAAAGTATTCAGATGCTTTAGATGAAACATTTTTAAAAAATCTATAGGCAGGTTAAATAAACTGACTCACTGAAAGATAAACAATTTTAGATTACTGTAAGAACCAGGTTTAAATAAAATAATAAAACAAAAAATGGACTCAAAATGTCATCACACACACACACACACAGAGAAGACATGAAGTATGGAGAGGAATGTATTGGGAAGCATAAGGTATATGGGTCATTGGAGAGAGGAAATGAGGCATAGGTAGGATCATACTTCATTGTATAGAAGTACAAAACTCTCAAGAAACAAAAATGTAATAAACTTTATCTTCAATATAAGAAAAAATGCATATGTTCTCCAACATAAAAAGGCTAAAGAAAAGCAATCAAAGAAAGAGAACCAAAAGAAACTGTGGTGGGGGCATTAAGACACTGTATCAAAATATCTATCAAAATTTCATTTGGTTACTACTCTGGTGTAAGTCCAGTCATAGAAGCATGCCACTTAGAAGGCATAGGCAATGTAAGCCAGCATGGTAGTTTAATCATATAATCCTACCACTCCAGAAACTGGGGCAAGAGAATTGGGGGCAGTTCAAGACCAGTCTGTTCTAGGCAGGCAGTTTTAAGCCTATCTTGGCTATGGCT
This sequence comes from Meriones unguiculatus, assembly GCF_030254825.1. Classification (NCBI taxonomy): domain Eukaryota; kingdom Metazoa; phylum Chordata; class Mammalia; order Rodentia; family Muridae; genus Meriones; species Meriones unguiculatus. The sequence goes on from NC_083363.1 coordinate 53,056,669, forward strand.
TGAAATTCTAAAAGAAAAAAAAAAAATAAAGCATAGATATTTTGATGAGCAATTTGTGATTTCAAAAGTAGTGCTAATACAGCATCATTAGATATGCTAAATACTAGGAGTATTCCAACAAAGAGAATGTGGGTGGCAACAATCTGAACATGAATACAAATTTTATAAATAAATAAAAAAAAACATTTGTAATTTCAAAGCTCAAATTGTGGATACTTGAAATAAGATGAGCCCTGTGTGGTGTGGTGTGTGTGGGGGGGGGGTGGGCAGAAAGCAGTAAAACTGCTTATATTATAAAGTTATAAAACAGTAATCACAAAACTTCAAAATGGACAAAGACATCATAGAAAAGTGTTAGAATACCAGACCTAAAATAACCTTGAAAAGTTCATCTCATTTACATGATAGTTAAACAAGTAATCAAACGTATACTAATAATGGTGGACACAACAAGAAAAATATAACAAGGAAGATAATGAGAACAGATGCCAAAACCCCTACCACTAACATCCTCTCAGTTAAAGCTAAGGGGAAATATGAAGGAATACTTATAGAACAAGACTGTATAATAAATTCACAGTGAATATCAAGACCAGTAATGAGACTCTGATGAGACATGGAAAGGTGCGGTTGAGACATAAACAAGGAGAGAAATTCTGTTTCTATTACCACTCACCATTATCATTGAAGTTCTAATAAATGAAATAATGTAAAACTATGAATAAAAAGCATGAATGGAAAAATAAATACAACTTACAGTTCGTTATATTTGTCTTCTGTTAACTGTACCAGTCTGAAATCTTCCATAAAACATAATAGTGATATAAAACTAAAGTAAAATTTTAAGTATTTCTCCTAATTGATTAAAAGGCATTATACATCTGAGCATGAGTTCTAGGTCCTCTCCATGCATTGTCCTTGGTTGATTCATTAGTCTCTGCAACCCCCCATGGGTCCAGATACTTTTGGCTTTGTTGGTCTCCTTGTGGAGCTCCTGACCCCTCCAAGTCTTTCTATCTCTCCTTTTCATAAAATTCCCTGCACTCTGCCCAAAGTTTGGCTATGAGTCATAGTATCTGCCTCAATACCCTGCTGGGTAGAGTCTTTCGGAGGCCCTCTGTGGTAAGGTCCTGTCCTGTTCCCTGTCTTCTCCTACTTCTGATGTCTATCCTGATTGCCCTTCCAAATGAGAATTAAACCTCTTCCCTGGGTCCTCCTTGTTGTTTAGCTTCTTTAGGACTATAGATTTTAGTATGTTTATCCTATCTTGTATGTCTAATACCCACTTATAAGTATTTATATACCAATGTGTCTTTCTGCTTCTGGGTTACCTCACTCAGGCTGATGTTTTCTAATTCCCACCATTTGCCTGCAAATTTCATGATTTCCTTGTTTTTAATTGCTGAGTAGTATTTTATTGTGTAAATGCACCTCAATTTCTGTATCCATTCCTTCACTGAGGGACATCGAGGTTGTTTGCAGGTTCTGGCTATTATGAATAAACCTGCTATGAGCATAGTTGATCAAATGTCCTTGTTGAATGGTGGAACATCTTTGGGATATATGCCCAGGAGTAGTATAGCTAGATCTTGAGTTAGCACTATTCCTAATTATTTGAGAGGACACCAGACTGATTTCCAAAGTGGTTTTATAAATTTATATTCCCACCAGCAATGGAGGAGGGTTCCCCTTTCTCCACAACCTCTCTAGCATGTGTTGTCACTGGAGTTTTTGATCTTAGCCATTCTGATGATCTAAGGTGGAATCTCAGGGTCATTTTGATTTGACTAAGGACACTGAGCATTTCTTTTCTTTGCCATTCGAGATTCCACTGTTGGGAATTCTCTGTTTAGCTCTGTACCCCATTTTATAATTTACTTCTTATGTCTCATTGTCTAGAACTTCGTACCTTGTAATACTTAGCATTAAGAAAGTTTACAAAATAAAATATTTTGCTTCAAATGGATAAATGCACTCACAAGTAGATATAATGTGCTACATAGAGAAAAAACTGACAGAAGACTGTGGGGAAGTTCACAGTCTCTTCCGGGGGGGGTTCCTAAACAGAGTAAATATTAATATACTTCCAGAATACATAAAGCAGATGGATTGCTTTGCTGGTCATAGGTCAATAATAGGATAAGAAACAGATCTGGCGAATGGAGAGAGAGCTTTGCAAGTTCAGATCACTTATTCCCCTTGTAGAGGACTCAGGTTTGGTACTCAGCATCCAGAAAGCAGTTTATAAGCATCTGTAATTCCATTTCTACTGCATCCAAGGTCATCATCTGGCATCTGTGGTGAGCAGGCACATACATGCTGTACAAACATATATGCAGAAAAACACTCATACTCATAAAATAAAACTAAGTGAATCAACACTATACCGCTGTAAAGGAGAAGGTATCAAATCAAAATCTCACCAGTGATAGACACAGAAGACTATTCAGAACTGTGGGATAGAATGAAGGAATTGAACTCTCAACTACTATAATGACAATGTGGGAAAAAGAGGGAGGGGGGAGAGAGAGAGTAATGAATGGTGGCAGTCAATGCAATTAGTACATCTCTGTTGCTAAGCAGCAGTACCCAAAGATGCTTTCGTCCTCTTGTACTGACACAAGAAACACTCCCTTTACTGATAACATACAAAAGGGATGACCCCAGTAAAATTTAAACTCTGTTAGGATTATCAACTTGAGGTTGAGACACATTAACAAGGTTAATTAGTTGTATTTTCTGAGTGTAACTTGGAGGGCTTCCCCAGATTTCATGAGATCATGAAAACTCTTTTCTAAAAATTGCTATGATGCAGTAATAATATTAAATTTTGAATGGACCAAAAGGTGCTAGATCTATAGAAGTTGAAGTGTAGTTAAAAGAAAGAACATATTAGTAGTATATATCTTTGAAGGGTAGGAGTTGGTTCTGGCCCTTTTTTTATAGCACTTTGCTTCATGACTCTAGTGAAATGAGGAGCCTAGTCCTCCACACACTCTGTCTTACCAGGAAACCTTTACAATGACACAAATAAACTTTTTTCTGAGATCTTTGAACCTGTTAACCAAAAAATTTTTCTTCTTGTTTTGTTTTCCTCAGTCAATAGTCACAGTGAAGGGCAGTTTGAATAACTCAAAGGCAGTCTCTGGCTATGAAAAATACAAGCAGGTAGAAGATTCATATAGCAAAGAAATGTTCCCCTGGAGGTATCTCCATCCCTAATCTCAAGCTGTCCTACAGAGCAATAGTAATAAAAACTGCATGGTACTGGTATAGAAACAGAATTGTGGATCAATGGAATCAAGTAGAAGATCCAGAAATAAACACATACTCCTAAGGATACTTGATTTTGGACAAAGAAATCAAAACCATACAATGGAAAAAAGACAGCATCTTCAACAAATGGTGCTGGTCCAACTGGATATCTACATGTAGAAAAATGCAAATAGACTTTCAAAATTGGAGGAAAACATGGAGTTAGTCAATTGACATGGAGCACGTCTCGCCCCTGGGGGCAATGGTCTCCTGAACCTGCTCAGACCTCGGACACCACCACTGCTAGTTCTAGAACTGACGCAGGATGTTCCAACGAGGGGTTAAGGCTTCTCATAATATCTCCTATAAGCCCACACCTGTTTGTCTATATCCCCCATTTTTATTCATTATTAGCCAGATAGAGCCAAGTAATTGTGGTAATGATACTTGCTTTTTTGCCCAAAGCTGGAATGCTAGTAAATTTAGGTATGCCCTGGTTACTCGCATGCCTCACTGGGTACCTGTGCCCATTGATGCCCCTCACGCTATGACTCTCTTCAGACAGAAAAGGGATCTTGGAACTACAGCCACCATTGTTACTACCATCTCATTGACGGCTGTTGGAGCTACCACCAGGGCATTAGCCATGAGTCATACTGGGCAGACTGCTCAGACCCTGAATAATCATTTAGCCAATGTAGCTCATGCCTTAGTTGTACATAAAGGAATTAATGCTCAACTAAAAGGAAGCTTGATGGTGTTCAATCAGAGGATTGACCTCTTGCAGGAGCAAATTGATACCCTATGGCAAATCGCTCAACCTGGCTGTCAATGAAAGTATGCGGGACTTTGTGTCACTAGCATACAACATGAGAATTTTTCCTGTGCTGCAAATCTGTCTAAACAATTGTCGAGCTATATTTTAGGTAATTGGACTGGAGAATTCGATACTACGATGGAGCAGCTGAGAGTGGCCATTGTCACAGTAAATTCTACCGGAGTGGACGCAGGACTAGCCACAGGATTATCAACATGCATTGCTGCAGCCATGAATCATCTGAAGGAATGGGCGGGCATGGGAGTGTTAGCAGGCCTTCTGGTGTTGGTCTCCTTGGTTTGCCTGTGGTATATATGCAAGATTAGAGTCTCACAACAGTGTGATGCAGCCATGATCATTCAGGCCTTTACAGCCATTGAAGCAGGACATTCTCCCCAAGCATGGTTGGATACCATAAAAAGCTAAAATGATACGCTCAGGATGCGAGGCTAAGCACTGCACTCAGGGTCAGCCGCTTTCGACCCAGAGAAGAGCATGTCTGATTGCATGCGGGTTGATGCCCCAGGTACCGCCTCTGAGAAAAAGGTAATGGACGGGTCTGATGCTCTTTGGGTGGATGACACCTAAATGAACATCTGTACAAAGTCCCAATTTATTTCTAATATCAGAGATCAGACCTCTACTCTTGCCTGATGAGTCTAAAACAAAAAGGGGGAACTGTAGAGAGCTGCGGAATGCTATGCCTTAAAGATGGAGCTGGTTTCCGCCTTCCACCTTCCCGATGGTGAGTGCTCTCTGTCACGAACAACTCCACATTTGGCTAAGGCCGAGGATCTGGCTTGCTTCCATGTATGTGGACCTATCTGCATTGCCCCCGTGGCACGCCTGGGTTGGCTACCCAGAGGCTATTTAAGCTGTGGGCTGGCTTTCCCCGGGGTCTGAGGATTGTTCAATGTTCCTGAATAAACTGCATTGAAAAAAAAAAAAAGAAAAATGCAAATAGATCCATATTTATCACCCTACACAAAAATAAAGTCCAAATGGATCAAAGACCTCGACATAAAACCAGAAACACTAAATCTGTTAGAAGAAAAGGTAGGGAAAGGCCTTGAATTCATTAGCACAGGAGACAACTTCCTAAACAGAACACCAACAGCCCACGCTCTAAGATCAACAATCAATAAATGGGATCTCATGAAACTGAAAAGCTTCTGTAAAGCAAAGGACACTCTCGTCAGAACAAAATAACAGCCTACAGACTGGGAAAGGATCTTCACCAACCCTGTATCTGACAAAGGGCTAGTATCCAGAATATATAAAGACCTCAAGATGCCTTTTGTCAGAGTTTTATCACAGGAAGAGAAAAATAACTATTACACAGTCAGATAGTTATGGGGACATTAGCAATAGTGTTCTTACAAACACTGTAGCTTCAGCAGTGTTGAGGGTAGGGGTTGTTCATTATTGAAGATAAAAAGCAACAAATCAAGTAATCCCATTAAAAAAATGAGGTACAGAGCTAAACACAGAATTCTCAATAGAAGAATAAAGAATGGCAGAGAAACAAAGAAATGTTCAACGTCCTTAGTCATCAGAGAAATGCAGAGCAAAACAACCTTAAGATTTCATCTTACACCCATCAGAATAACTAAGATCAAAAACTCAAGTGACAACACATGCTGGAGAGGATGTGGAGAAAGGAGAAATCTCCTCCATTGCTTGTGGGAATGTAAACTTGTACAACCACTTTGGAAATCAATCTGGCACCTTCTCAGGCATTTAGGATTAGTGCTACTTCAAGATCTAGCTATACCACTCCTAGGCATATATCCAAAATATGCTCAAGTACACAACAAGGATATTTGCTCAGCCATGTTCATAGCAGCTTTATTAGTAATAATGAGAAGCTGGAAACAGATGTCCCTCAATGAAGAAATGGATGAAGAAATTGTGGTACATTTACACAATTGAATACTACTCAGCAATCAAAAACAAGGAAATCATGAAATTTACAGGCAAATGGTGGGATTTAGAAAAGATCATCCTGAATGAAGTATCCCAGAAACAGAAAGACACACAGTATACATTTACTTATAAGCTGATATTAGACATAAAATATAGGCTAAACATACTAAAATCTGTACACCTAAAGAAGCTAAACAAGAAGGAGGACCCTGGGTAAGATGATCAATCCTCATCCAGAAAGGCAAACAGGAAGGACATTAGAAGAAGGATAAAACAGGGAACAGGACAGGAGCCTACCACAGAGGGCCTCTGAAAGACTCTACCCAGCAGGGCATCGAAGCAGTTGCTGAGACTCATAACCAAGTTTGGGCAGAGTGCAGGGAATCTTATGAAAGAAGGGGGAGATGAAAGACCTGGAGTGGACAGGAGTGACACAAGGGGAGCAGAAGAACCCAAAACTGGGTCTTTTCTGAGACTGATACTCCAACCAAAGACTATACATGGAGATATAGCCCATGGCAGCTCAGTGTCCAAGTGGGTTCCCCAGTAATAGGAACAGGGACTGTCTCTGACATGAGCCAAGTGGCAGGCTCTTTGATCACCTCACCCTGGGAGGAAAGCAGCCTTACCAGGCCACAGAGGAAGACAATGCAGCCAGACCTGATAGGCTAGGATCAGATGGATTGGAAGGAGGACCTCCGCTATTAGTGGATTGGGGGTGGGGCATGGGAGGAAAAGAGAGAGAAAGATCAGATTGAGAGGGGGCAATAGAAGGGGCTACAGCTGGGATACAAACTGAATAAATTGTAATTAATAAAGTAAAAAAAGAAAGTTTCTTAATATTTGGGCACATGAAATGTTTTATATAGGATATAAGCAGATGATAGAAAGAAGCCTTCAAACGTTTAAACAAACTGAGGGAAAATTTAATACTGTAAGAGCCATAATTTTATTTCAAGCACAAAAGACTGTGCACAAGGTTGAGAACAAGATAGAGAGGAATAAGATATAAATGACTGGCTGAGCAAATTAGGGCAGGACCATAGAATTATATTTATAACTTTTGGTTAATATATTTGCTTCCATGAATGACTGTTTTAAAAAGGAAATAAGCTTGAGTTAGTTTCCTTAAAACATTAATTCCCAGGTAGAACAAATATGGAGGTAAGTTCTCAGAAGGCAAATTCTGAGAAGGGTTGGTTCATTTATCACACAGTAAGCCAGTAAGTTATGCACAGGCATGTCAAAGATCCAAATGACTCAGAGCATAAAACTGATTACATTTCATCTAGCCATTTGGTTGACAAAATGTTGACATGGCAGATTACTGTGGTCCTGTCTTGGGTTTCGGCTTCTGAGTTAGACAACTATTGAATCTCATATCAGGAAGAGTGACCCATAAGCATATGGAACCTTATATTCTTAAATAAGAATCTCAGAAAGCCAATTACAAATATCCCATCATGTGAGTAGGTTGTAATTACTGAAATATTTCAAGACTTCCCTTTAAGTTGATTTCCATACACGTTGGAGTGGTGAGTATAGGTAAATGCTGCTAAACTAATGTTTGTATTTGGTGTTTATCTTGAACTTAAAAAGAGGATGAAATCTGTAATCTGGTTTAGTACAATTGTTAGAAACCTATTTTGCATTACAGTGGAAAAAAGACAGCATATTCAACAAATGGTGCTGATCTAATTGGATGTCTCATGTAGACATCAAAAAATGCAAATAGATCCATATTTATCACCCTGCACAAAACAAAAGTCTAAGTGGATCGAAGACCTCAACATAAAACCAGACATATTAAACCTGTTAGAAGAATAAGTGGGGAAGACCCTAGAACTCATTGGTACAGGAGACAACTTCCTGAACAGAGCACCAACAGCACAGGCTCCAAGAGCAACAATCAATAAATGGGACCTCATGAAACTGAAAAGCTTCTGTAAAGCAAAGGACACCGTCATCAAAACAAAATAAATGCCTACAGATTGGGAAAGAATCTTCACTAACCCTGTATCTGACAGAGGGCTAATATCCAGTATATATAGAGAACTAAAGAAGCTGAAAAGCAGCAAACCAAGTAATCCAATTAAAAAATGGGGAACAGAGATAAACAGAGAATTCACTATAGAGGAATATCGAATGGCAGAGAAACAGTTAAAGAAATGCTCAACCTCATTAGCCATCAGGGAAATGCAAATCAAAACGACCCTGAGATTTCACCTTACACCCATCAGAATGAACGAGATGAAAAACTCAAGTGACAACACATGCTGGAGAGATTATGGAGAAAAGGAACCCTCCTCCACTGCTGGTGGAAATGTAAACTTGTACAACCACTCTGGAAATCAATCTGGTGCTTTCTCAGACAACTAGGAATAGCGCTTCCTCAAGATCCAGCCATACCACTCCTAGGCATATATCCAAAAGAGGCTCAAGTATACAAGGACATATACTCAACCATGTTCGTAGCAGCTCTATTCATAATAGCCAGAAGTTGGAAACAACCTAGATGTCCCTCAATGGTGGAATGGGTACAGAAATTGTCGTACATTTACACAATGGAATACTACTCAGCTATTAAAAGCAAGGAAATCATGAAATTTTCAGGCAAGTGGTGGGAACTAGAAGAGATCATTTTGAGCGAGGTATCCCAGAAGCAGAAAGATACACATGGTATATACTCACTCATAAGTGGATATTAGCCATATAGTATAGAATAAACATACTAAAATCTATACTTCTAAAGAAGCTGAACAACAAGGAAGACACTTGGGAAGATGCTCAATCCTCATTCATAAGGACAAATGTAATAGACTTTGGAAGCAGAAGACAGGGAACAGGACAGGAGTCTCACACACTCAGCCTCTGAAAGACTCTACTGATCGAGTTTTCGAAGCAGAAGCTTAGACTCATAGCCAAATTATGGGCAGAGTGCAAGGGAATCTTATAAATGTAGGGGTAGATAGGAAGACCTGGAGAGCTCCAATAAGAGAACAGCTGAGCCAATAAAACTGAGCTCTGGTCGCCCTGCAGAGATTGATACCCCAATCAAGAACAATGCATGGAGAGGACCTTAAACCCAGACTCAGATGAAGCCTATAGACTCAGTCTCCAAGTGGATTCCCTAATAAGGAGAGCAGGGGTTTTCTGTGGCATGAATTCAGTGGCAGGCTCTCTGATCACCTCCCTCTGGGGGTTGCAGCCTTGTTAGTCCACAGAGGAAGACAATGCAACCAGTCCTGATGAGACCTGATAGGCTAGGGCCAAATGAAAGTGAGAAAGACCTCATCTATCAGGGGACTATGGGAGGGTCATAGAGAGAGAAGAGGGAGGAAGGGTGGGATTGGGAGGAGGTGAGAGAGGGGAGACACAGCCAAGATACAAATTGAATAAAGTGTAATAAATGAAAACAAATACAATTTTTTTTTATAAAAGAAGTCTGTTTTGGCTTTGAACTCTATGACTCTGCATTCAATGACAACCTTGCCTATGTTTGCATTGTATTATCTACTGTATCCATTTTGGCTGTTCCAATAAAACACAAGGCCACTCTAAATTTATATTAAACAATATGGCTGGGCTGGAGAGATGACTCGGTCAGTATCAGCTCTTGTTGTTTTTTCAGAGGACCTAGGTTCAATGCCCAGCATTCATGGCAGCTTACAACTGTCTGTGTTTCCAATCCAAGAAGAACCAATGATCCTTTCTTAATTATTTGGCCATTATGTATGCAAATGGCACACTGACTGAAAAGCAGAAAGATCACCCATACACTTAAAGTATATAAAGTAAATTTAAACAGTATAAATTCAGTGGACGCTGTTCTCTAATTAGCAAGCAACTTGTTTTCCTGTCAGTCTCTCTACTTCAGCTTGGAGGCTGCTCTCTAGCTGCTGCCTGGGTCCACAATTCATTTCTGCATGAAGTTTGCACTGGAGAGGTTCAGGAGTTCCCATCACAATTAATATGAGTAACACCTAGAAATCAGCAGCGAGAAGTAAACATCTATTGCATCCCGTACCATCATGATAAATCTCTGATTACTCCTATATACAGCATTTGAATCTGATTCCTGCTGTGTAAGGAGAAGATTAGCTGACAGGAAAAGAGAATACACAGACCTTAGGATCACACATCAATATGTTGTGACAACATGAAGAGGTTTCCGGCACAGTTTCCACAAGTAAGGTAACTGGGAACCGTGACACTGATTTCCGAGATCCTTTCTACACTGACCGCATGGTATCAGTATATACAGTTTTACTACTGAAGATTGGAGTACTGATGCCTGCTTCTAGCATTGTTGTCATCTGTGCTGTTTATCACAGATGTGGGTGTGAACAGGCTTGGACAAAGTAGACAAGACAAAAAATTAGTCATTTAGAGAATACCATTGGTTTTCCAGTGCCAAGTGGTCAGCCCTGAAAACATGTATACTGGTAGCATCAGTTTATACTCAGAATCATTTGTGTTTATACACATATATGTATAGGTATATGCATTAACAATTAATAATAAAAGATCACAAACTTAAACTTAAATGACAGTGGGTAGAAGTATATGGGAGAGTTAGGAGGAAGGACAGGGAAAATAAGAAATATAATTAAATTATAATTTCAATTTTTCTTTCTTTCTTTCTTTCTTTCTTTCTTTCTTTCTTTCTTTCTTTCTTTTTGAGACAGGGTTTCTCTGTGTAGCTTTGGCTATCCTGGACTCTCTTTGTACACCAGGCTGGCTTCATACTTACAGCAATCCACCTGATTCTGCCTCCTTGAGTGCTAGGATTAAAGGCATGTGCCACCATGCCTGACTGAATTTCAATTTTTTTAAGTTGAGGAAATGAAAATGCATACATATGTCTTTACAATGAACTAAAAGGTGCTGTGTAAATTTACCTGATACTATATGATACGGTGCTTGATACTGGAGTCACCAAATCATGTAAGCCCTAAGGTCTACTTTAGATTCATACTTTGGAGAAAGGAGCCTAAAGATAATTTAAATACCAAGTAGATTTACTCTATAGGACACAGTGGAAGTCTGGAAAACCTATAAAAACAACATTTTGCATTCCACTTCATGCATTCAAGTAAGATATTTTATTTTCTGGAAAATATGGATATTCACTGGATGTTTTTGTGGGGAGAAAGGTAGCTTACAGAGAAAGGTTCTCATGTAGCTGAAGCTGGCCCTAAGGACTCTTATATCTTAGCCTAGGACTCATGATCCTCCTGCCTCTAGCTCTCAATGAAGGGATTAGAGGAATGGGTCATTGTGTTGATCACATAGAAATGATTTGGTTGACTAGTAGGTTCTTTTCCTGCCTTATCAGCTAGTATTTGCAGGACGAGATGTGTGACTCAGTGGTTATCAGTGCTTTCTGTTCTTCCAGAGGATGCAGATCAGTTCCCAGCACCTATGTCAGGCAGCTCACAACTGCCTGTAACTCCCGCTCAATGAGGATCTGACATCCACTTCCGGGATTTTGATATCACTCTACTGCTCTGTATAGCAATCCCCATGTACTTATATGCATTATTAAAATAAACATTTAAAAAATCGTTTGCTAAGCCTTATTGAGTGAGTTGAAAGGGAAGCTAAAGATTGTAAAAATATTAAGAAGTTAATTTAATTGTCCAAATTTACAATAATTCAATCCCAAATAGCAGACACAATAAAAATTAGGGAAAGAAATGAAGAAAAGGGGAAGATACATTCAAGATATTTCAGTGTTTCTTTATTTGAATGCATAACCAAGATTGAGAAAGGAAATGACCTATAAGCACCAAACCATGGAACTGAATTTATGGAAAGCCAATAAAGGAGAAATAAGGTTGGAGGTGTCCAGTTGAGAGATCCATGCATCTCTTAACTTTTAGTGGTGAACCTATTTGCATGGCCCTGGTTCCTCTCATCTCCCTGCTCTTAGCTGCACAGGCATCAGAGATAACACTTACTGTTAACAGTAGGCTCCAATTCTTACCTGTATTACATTCCTTCCTACTTGGTAGTTCTTAGGGGCAAGTCTAATTACTACTGTTGCTATTGATGGCCGCCTGTGATGCTGTACAGATCAGCAACGTACAGTCTCCTTAATAACTTTACCACAGGAAAGATGAACCCCAGCAACTTCTCTGTATGGTAAAGTGGGCTTCCTTTTCTTTCCGCCCTTTGTCTTTTTTTTCCTTTGTAGCTTAGCAATGAAAAGGAAACTGGTGAAGCTGAAAAGAAATTGGAGCAAAATCCACAGGAGCCTCTTAAATGAAATATCAAGCCCGAGCTCCTCAGTGTAAGTGGTTTCCACACAGCCATTCACCATGAACTCCTAGGAAGCTAACGCAAAGTGCCCAATGAATTAGACATGCTAGTCCTACATCCAAATCAGACTCAGGGGAAAGATCCTGAATGCAAACACATTTAAGCCTTAGTAGATTTTCCATTTTCCATTGTTTTTTTCTCCTACCATGAAATATTTAAATCCCATATATCTTCAATCTGTGAAGGACCAATGAGGCATGTAGGAGACAATAATAAAACTGAATCCATTTAAAAAAGCTAAGTAGGCAATATATCAATAGGTATCATTTCAGATTCTAAATGTACATAAATATTATTAAACTAATAGCAGAGTGATTAAATTCTTGAGACTTGGCAAAACACTTTAGGCTGTATGATTTATAATAACTGATTCTCAATTATGTGATAAAATTTGAATACTCATGAGTGAATCAGTCTAATGTATGAAGAGTCAGATGTAGGAATACACTTGTGAATTTCTCTAATAGACCAGTTAGCTCGTATGCAATAATGTTGATAGTTGTAAGAGCAAGAAACCAAGTCCAAAAGCATAATTATTTCCACAACAAACACACACAAAGTGAACACATACTTCTAAAATGACTCACTTGCTGTAGAATGTAATTGGGGAATTATGTACACACATACATACAGTCTTGGCTGTGGAAGTGGTAAAACAGAATGAACCCTTAGATAATGTTCTTTCAGGCAATACAGTCGAATTAAAACAACAGTGACTTCATTTACTATGTAAATACTGATGTGTTTCCTATCTAATAAAAGAAGAATCAAGATAACATGGATATTTTAAAGACAAAGATAATTAAAAAGAAATTTGAACATTACTTTTGTATCAGTAAATAGTTTGTTGATCAATAGCTCATGACTTTTACAATAAATTTTACTTGCTTCTGAAGCAAAAAGAAAAAAAAATATTAGCAAAAAATGACAAGTGGAAACTATACCTGAGATAAAAGAAAGATGAGAGTGATAGGTAAAGCACATAAGTATTTGACCGGAGGAAGTTGCCAGTGAGGATCTGAGGATCCTAATCACTTAGGGGTTTAGGGATCTGCAAGAGTTGTTCTCACCTTCTCTTCGCTCTTGCACATTTTGCTCACAGAGTAGCTCATGATATGCTGTTTCATGCCTCAGCCTTTGCTGAATCACAAGTGCTGTGGCCAACAATGAAAATTTAAGTGTTAAAGATAAGCCAACATGTATGAAACTTCCATTCTTTCCATGTTGTTAAACAGTCTTCAAGATACCTACCCATTTGTTTATAGGACCATCTTCAACTTGGACTCTTGAATTAATTTCTTTCCTTGAAAATGATATGGAAAGGTAGGATCGGGAAGAGCTTATGGGGGAATACAAAGTGAATAAAGTGTAATTAATAAAAATAAATTAAAAAAGAAAATTATATTTAGCACAAAATATCCCTTAAATGTGATGTTTCCAAACAAGGCTTGGTAGGAGGCAAAAAACAGGAGAAGGGCCTTGATTTTGAGGTCAGCTTGGGCTTCATAGATATGACAGTTTCAGACTAGACAAACAAATCCGTTGACCTCCTACCATTACCCTTTACCCTTTCTGGTTTTTTCTATATGTAGTTCCACTTACCCTTGTACTTACTATCAAGCCTGCAGTTCTCATCATTGTCCATAGTACTTGCAATTCCACAGGGCAGGTATATGAAAGGGTAGATCAAAATACAGATGGGAAACAGGTGTATTACATGTTTCAACAATCCGAGTCCTATTTCTTGACTGTCTAGAAATAGTAGAGAAGTTGGTGCAGAGTGGTAAAATCACAACATGGTTCCCAGCTAAGCAAGTGACACGGTATCTGTGCCCAAAGGGCAAGGAAAGCTAGACAATAAATACAAGTGTCTTCTACAAGAGATGTAGCCATCTTGACATGATCCCCAAGAGAGTGAAGTTCCCAGAAACAAGGAGTACTCTGACGCTATGATTTTTCCCAGTATAAATCCTAATAAAGCTCATCCCTAGTGATATAAATAATCTAAGAGAAAGGAAACATGGGAACATTACTGATAAAACTGAGTTTGGTCAGCCTCCTGGATGTGATAGTATGCTGTAGAAAGTGACTTTGGGAGAGAAATTAAAATACCTGACGTAGGATCATAGATTGGTTGCTATTTTGCTGTTTTCTCACTACACAGACATCAAATACAAGCACTCAGAGCGGTTCCCAAATTAAGACAGTCTTGGCACACAGGAATGCAGTGTATGTACATGTGTGTTCGTGTTTAACTGTGGCAGCACCTGTGCACAGGAAGATATTCTGTGTCCTACTATTTCATTCTTTGACTCATTTCCTTGAGATAAGGTGCTCCACTTGAACTAACCACAAACTAAGACATTTTTCTGTAAGATGTTCAAATTGTGAGATTGTCTTTAATGAACTGTGTTGTGCTTTGAAAATATAAGAAGAGTGATTTACAAGGATGTTACATGAAAACCTTTGAATAATTGTTCAATTGAGCTCTCAAGCTCTCAAGGAACATATAAGATTCTCCCACTATACACAAAAATTTATGAGTTTAAAATTTATGTGTTGATCAACCCAAACGTCAGCATTCTCTCTCTCTCTCTCTCTCTCTCTCTCTCTCTCTCTCTCTCTCTCTCTCTCTCAGTTAGTAGGCTTAGGGTTCAATGAAACATTGGTGTTATAGTGAACTTAAGTGTCATAAGATAGTACTGTGGAAACCCAAGTAAGAATTCTTTGCTGCAGTCCTAAGAACTCAAGAACTCAGTCCTTTGTCCTCAAGAGCCTCAACTAAATGGATGAGGTCCACTCATATGAATAATAATAGCCTTTATTACAAATTTACAGACTTAAATGTCAAACACATCTAACTATTATCTTACAAACAACATGTACATTACTATTTAACTAAATTACTGGACATTACAGTCTGACACATACAACTAACTGTCACAAGCATATAGGAGTTACCATATGATCCCCACCCTGAACACAATTTCTGAGATGATTAACATTTTGCATTGATAATGTACCTGTGCTAGAACTGATGAATAAATATTGACACATGACTACATAATAAAGGTTAAAGAATTTGCATGAAATATAGTTACTAGAAAAGAGGAGAGATGGAAGTGAAACAGGAGAATGAAGAGGAGAAAAAGGAGTAAGAAGAGAAAGGTGCAAAAGAAAGATGCTGACATGAAAGAAGAAAAAAGGAGAAAGAAGAGTAAGAAGAAAACATAAGACAGCCCATATCAGTGAGTAAACCAAAACTTCATAACTCTCATGCCTGGACACTAAGCATTAGGAGATAATCCACACAATTATATACCACATCACATGAAAAGAGGACAGAAGCAAGTTTTCCTTGGCTTAGCTCCTTCTCATCCTCTGACTCCTACTCGGTGATGTCTGTCCCTAAGGAATATACGTATGCTTCCTCCATATCCGGCTCAGCCAGACTTTAGGATGTCAGATTCTGCTGGCTTGAGCCATGGATGCAGTGGCCCCAGTCTGGTGGATGGCATCTTAAGGGCTTTCTCAGTATAAATCCAATGCTTCTGCAGTGAATTGAGAGCTGAAAAGTTGCTGGTGCTCACCAATCCCTTTGGAAAATCCAAAGAAATGCTTAAGTTTAGGAAATCACTTTTGGATGAGACTGAGGACCAAGGTAGTGTTAGTTCTTCTCCTAAGGGGGGAAAAACAATGTATAAAATATAGCGCCTATTCATTATTACAACAAAAATATTCTTACATCGATATTTCCATCTAGGCGTATCATGTCACATTATGCAGCTACATTTTTCTTCACATATCTCTATGTATAGCTAAAGGCTGGAATAAGCAACAAATTTTCACAGCTGTGTACCTTAGTCGGAGAACATAAAGATGATTTCATTCATATATCACTCTAGTCAAGCACACTTAAATATTAAATATTCAGTTACACTATTTAAGTGATATATTACTTTCATGGACTCCTGATGCTCTCCAAATTACTCCATGTTTTTCCAATGGATTTAACAGTTTGTAACATACAGTTAAAAATCTAGTAGAGAACATGTCTCAGCATTCTTTGTAATGACCTTTTTTACTAAAGATCTTAATATTTTTTGTCTGCTTATTTATCCAGCTACTCTCCAGATACTGAATGGGATCACTGTTCATTCACTGGACTGTGTTGGACACTTAAGATGCAGTGAGGAGAGAGAGAGAAAAAAAAGGTAAAATACCTGAAATTATATCTCAGACTCGAGAAAATATACAAATACATAACTTGCTACAAGAAATTGGGGTTTATAACAGAAGGGCAGATGATCCACTGCCTAAATTCTGTGTTAAGACTAATGCTTGAGAAGAGCCAAGCAGATGTTCCTAAAGTAAGATCCTCTAAATTACAAGGTAAAATACAAATAAGAACTAGTCAGAGAAAGTAGAACAAAGAAAAAAGTAACAACTTGTGTGAAGGTTGGGTGACTAGAAATTAAACTCGCTGGGACACACAATCATCCTAAGAATGGCTTTGGAAGCTGTAGGAAATAACCTGAACTTCATACTCAGAACAACAGGGAGGCTCAGAATGTTCTAAGCAAGAAATTTTGCAGATTCATGTGCTAGCATGATCACCTCAAAGAGTGATTGACAGGATTGAGGCTGAAGTTGTTTTGCAATCACCTGAAAAGAAACGCTGAGAAAAAGTGAATCAGATATCCACGTAGCCTTGACTGTGGATAACAGGGTTAGAGTTATCCAGAAATGAGTCTGAATGATAGGGTGAATCCTTGGGAACCCATTGCACATCAGCAGTCTCGCAGAACTCTGCGGGCACAGATGACTTGAAAACTGTGGGGAAATTGGGACTTCTCAACATCTACAAGATGAAATACTCCAAAGGTGATGTCTAAGAACATCCAAACTACAATTCCTCACAATTTATACTGACAGGAATTTGCCCTTTAAATGTATAAAATTTCCAATTATCGATTCCAGGTTTATTTTATTTCATGCCTCCAGGTACTGTTTGTTTCTTCAGTTCAGAACGACCTCTGCCTTTCTGCATTAAGGGACTCAGATCCACTGGTGCTGCCCTGAAAGCTTCTTAAAGTCCTGATTCAAATCGAGTTTGTTTGTTTGTTTGTTTCCTTTGTATGTCATCACAGCATCCTGTCTAACTAAGACACTTACCTTCACCTAACTGGTGTCATCCTTGCCAAAAGCTTCTTGATCACCCAAGACTCAGTCATCTTTGCATAACTCAATACCTGGAATATATCAGAGTCACAATGAAAGTCTGTGAGCTTCATGCAAGAAATGAAGACACTGACACACTCTACCTTCCAAGTAGTCAAAAGAGAACTTTTATAATAAAGAAAAGAGAGGAACTAAAAAAAAAAAAAAACTGATGGTTCTTGCCTATAATCCTAGAAGTTAGGAGACTCAAAGCAGCTGGTACCACATATTATGTTATACAATTTTACATCAAGAGAGCTGTTTCTCTCCTTATTTTCTTAGCTGGAAGGGACAACTAAGAAGACTTGCTACTCCATTCTCTCTAGCATTGCACCTCTGCTTTGGTGTCACATTATTTCCTCCCAAGTAAATCGTTCTTGTCATTCCTGGAGATGACTGAATACACTCAGAAAATCAGGATATCCTATATATAGAGACATCTGCATAAGAACCTCCATTATTGCATATGCAACAATTCTCTATTGAGTTAATTGTCTTCCTTGCCTGAAGAGGACTGGCAGTTCTTTAGAATATAATGTGCAAATTCATTGTGATCATTAATTTGGACATTGAAAATAAATCAACATTTCTTGTGATGAGATGAAAATTATCAGCACTCGTTTAAAGTATCACCTTTGACTCCACAAAAGCAAATGTACATGAACTGTCACCCTCTGTCCTCCAGATACTGCTAGTCAAAGCCAATTATCCACCTTTTCACAGACAAGCCTTTAATAAGTGCTCTTATCAGTCAGTGCGAAATCCATTGTCTCAGTAATAGGGAGTGTTTAAAAACAAGGTGAGACAGACCAGACAGGGTTACTTCAATATGCATGAAGACATCCTTTGTCTTCTTAGCATTTGATCTAATTCGTCTTTTTTCACTATTAGATTCACTTCTGCAAAAGATTAATCTGCACAAACAATTTAAAAGAACTTTCTATTCCAAGCTTTATATAAAGGGAAAACAGTACACCAAGCATCCCTAAAATTAATGAAAGCCATCTTAATTTGCATTTTCTTAGAATTTACATGGAAATTGAGTGAGAGCACTAAGTGCCTGTGTTTGTTTCTATAGCACAATAAAGTTTCAAACAATCATTTTACATTTAGATTGTACCATAATTTTATGCTTTAATTTTTTTGTGTGCATACTTTTCCAAATATTCCATACAACTATTAGATTCATTCTCACTGTCAGAGATTGACTTCTCGTAGTCTGAATGCAAAATTATTGTGTCTGTGCATTTCTCTAACCTCTGAAATTTATAATGACCATTTACATCATTAATTCATTTTTACTCAATTTTACTAAAACTACCATATTGAAATAAATTATTGCAATCATACAGTAAAAACAACATGTTCTTTTTTTCTCTACAAAGAAATGATTATTTTCTCCTGAGAAGCCTGCTACTCTGCTGTCTGTCCTCAGCTGAGAGATGGGACTTGAGGCTGTCATCTCTTGACCCAGTGAGCAGGGATGTTAAATGGATGACTATTTCTGCCAGTTACATTCTAATAACATCTTATGCAAAATGGTGATATAAGTTTTTAAGCTCAACATTACATTCTTTCAAGTTGGCAAAGGCATTTTTTTAAAAGGTCAAAAATTTTAAAAGAATTATGTTAAGAATTTCTGTAAATGTAGCCCATCAACAGCTCAGTTTCCATTGGGGTTCCCTAGTAAGGGGAGAAGAGACAGTTTCTGACGTGAACTCGGTTGCCTGGTCCTTGGTTACTTCTCCCTGGTGGGGTGACCTAGTCATCCCACAGAAGAAGATAATCCAGGTAGTCTTGAGATCTGATAGGCTAGGGTCGGACAGTAGGGGAGCAGAACTTCCCCTATCAGTGGATTAGAGAAGAGGAATAGGGGAGGAAGAAAGAGGGAGGATGGGACCAGGAAGAGATAAGGGAGGGGGCTACAACTGGGATACAAATTAAATAAATTGTAGGTAATAATAATATGACTTAAAAAAATTCTGTAAAATATCTTTCATCTAGAAACAGATGGAGAGAATTTCTTTCACAGCATGAAATTTTTAGCTTTCTCGTCAGTAAATGATATTGTTTCATCACTCAGATCTCTGATTCACTAATGTGTTTCCACTCTCCTGCATGGGATACATTCTTTCTTTATTTCTCTCTACTTTCTTCACCTTTTAAAATATCTAGAGGGCTGGTTTGTATGAGATGGAAAAATCTCAGGTTTTGGACTCTCATTTCCAGAATGAGGTATTCATCCTTTTTTCTAAATCTCTTAGAAACAATTTCATGGAGACTGAATTCCTCTCTCCAAAGCCATAGGTCCTGTCTGGTGGATCTTCTTCTGACATCTATATCTTTGTGTGCATAAAACTCATTCCAATTTCGTGCCTTTTTGGGTCTGCTGATAGTCACAGATTCTAATCCTGAGGCACTGTCCTATCTCTGGTTGATTTTCTTAAACTTTTCCAACTTGAACAGTCTGTTGGTTATACTCACTTTAATTACCCTTTCTGGATATTCCATCTGTTTCTTGACAGTTCCTGACTGATAGACTCTTTATACCTGAAACCAACCGCAAATTCCTTTGAGGGACAAACTAAATTTCATATGAATCTTTTCATCTCTGTACATTCTGTACATAAGAGAATATTGAACAAAATATTCTCTTAGATCAAGTTAGAGTGTAACTTTCCTAGATTGCTTTAACTGCTCCTGCTATTTCTCCTTTTCAAGTCATTCTCTATAACCAGAATTTTGGCTGCTTTAATGGGTTCTTTTTCCAACCTCCCTAAACAACCCTTATCCCTTCCAAACCCCCAACACTAGGTAGAAAAGAAAGAAAGAAAAAAAAAAGAAAAAAAAAGGAAGGAAGGAAGGAAGGAAGGAAAGAAGGAAGGAAGGAAGGAAGGAAGGAAGGAAGGAAGGAAGGAAGGAAAAAAGGAAGGAAAAGCAGCATAGATCTCCTTAGGCTACTTCTTGCTGATCAGGGGAGTTGAGTTCCTTGGTCGAAGTCTAATCTCATTTGTCAGGATATATCCAAACAGCAACACAGCAATCCATCAAATAGTGAAAGCAATTAGCAAGCAGCAAAAGCAGCCTCAGGTTCCAGCAGCAACAGGACAGCAGTCTCTCTCAGGCTCTGACATTTTTTTTTTATACCCTCTCGGGAGTCCCTATAATTCTCAATGTAAACTACCTTCAGCTGTCAAAATCAAGTCTCTGATAGAGCATGAGACAACTCATGGTTAGTTGGCTGCTGTGGACAATCTGAACCATCCCCATATCCCACTCCTGGGATTGAAACAAAAACATATTCCCAACATAACTGGGTTTAAAACAATCAAAAATATATTCTCACTACAATTCTCCCTATTAAAACTAGAGTGGTAATTCAGAAACAAGCATGGATTATTAATTCCCTAAATAATTTCCTTCTTTAAGCCACTGACAGTTTGACTTTGCTTCAAAGGGTCCAGTAACCTACACAGTGCAGGACCTGCCTGTTTCCTAGAACTGTTCTGTACGCACACACACACACGCACACACACACACACACACACACACACACACCTCATACATACCACTCTAGCAACCACTAAGCCTATAGTGATTAAAGTCAATTTGATTGGATTAAAAAGCACTTAAGACATTAATGAGACCCACCCCTAGGCATATCTGTGAGGACATTTCCAGAGAGGAGAACTTGAACAGGTAAAACTATGCTTTCTATATTCCAATGCTGAATATAGCAGGAAGGAAGGAAGGAAGGTCATGAAAGGTCTGGGAAGTAGAGAAGATTTTGAAGAGTTGAAGACTGTCAAGCCATTTTTGATTTATTCCAGGTGAGCCCTGATGCCAGGTACTCAAGCACACATGGACTGTGCACAGATAGACACAGACACACAAGATATATCTGCACTTCTGCACATGGGCACACGGTCCTGTAGACAAATGCACACAGTCATGTTAGCAAAGACTTCAGCAAAGGCTCAAGGCCATATTTATATAGAAACCATATAAAAGTGTGATTTTGTCAGGAATAGTTATGTAACGGATTATGTAACTGTTTATTTTTGGGACTTACCCATCCATCCAGGATCGGCCATTTTTATGCTGACTCATATCCCTCTGGATGTCCAATGCCAGCCTTGTTTTAGCTGAGTTATACCTGATAGCCAGGTCATCACTTGTGTTCTTCAAACTTAAACTTTCACTTATGGCTTTCTGTTTCAAAAAGAAAGATTCATCCTGAATGTATTTGGAAAACTGATGAAATGAAAAGTGAGAGCAAGAGTGAGCAAGAGAGACATGGCCACCTGAGCATCAACATTTATCTCTCACTCTTCCCTGTTGACATGTGGCTAGCTGCCATCTGCTCCCAGTGACACAGAACAGTCATATGACCACTCCTTGATGGACTGGATTTCTTTCAACCTGTAAGCCAAGCTAAACTCTTCCTGCTTTAATTTGCTTATGACAAGCCTTTGGTCACAGCAACAATGTTAGGGTTTGGCCTGGTACTAATTACTGGGCCCCAAGATCCAGTTATTTTCCAGAGGAACACATTCTCCATTACACCTCTCCTTATTGTATAAACCTTGCTCTTCCCAAGTAAAAGTTGATTGGTGAATTAAAAAGCATGTGACTTGGCAGAAGAGAAGTAGGAGAAATTTAGGTCCTTGAGCTTGGGGTAGGAATACCAATAGGCAAGGATGTTGCAGAAGGAGCAGAAGATGGAGAAAGAGAACATGGCCCAGTGGAGCAGATTTAGCCCAGAAGGAACAAGTTTTTGGCAAGTAACTTGGGTTGTGTAAGGGAGAGAGAGCTAAGTACCTTAGAGGGTTGACATCTGCACAGCTCCAGTGCTTTCAGCTTGTAAAATAAATCACAGTCTCTCTGTCTCAATTATCTTTGAAGCTAGAAAGGTTAAAGAAAACTGTTGCTCTATTAATTAGTATCTTACACAAGGAGTGTAGTCCCTACAGTACCACACCACTTGTAACTTCTTTAAAGGGGGCTCTGAGTACATGTCAAGAAACAACAGCCTCCTCTGCCCATCTTCCTTACTAGTTTTTAAAATCCTTTTAGGACTTTGCTGATACCTATGAAGTCATTTCTGACTGTGTCAGAAAGAAAGGAAGAAAAGAAGAATGAAAGAAGGGAAAAAGGAAGAAAGAGAGGGAGAGAGAGAGAGAGGAAGGGAGAAAGGAAGGAAAGAAGGACGTACTACTCTTCTCTCATCATTTATCCTATCAGAATGGCTTTTCTTCCCAGCCAGACAAATAACTTTGAAGTTCCAGTTTACTTTTAATAAAGAACAATTATCCTGAAGATACCTGATAAAACAGGATCAGATGAATGGGGAGGAGGTCCCCCCATCAGTGGACTTGGAAAGGGGCACGGTGGAGATGAGGGAGGGAGGGAGGGAGGGACTGGGAGGGAATGAGGGATCGGGACACGGCTGGGGTACAGAGTTAATAAAATGTAACTGATAATAATAATAATAATAAAATAAAAAATAAAAAAATAAAGAACAATTATGTCTTTTCATTTGTGGCAACATTTTACTGTTTTAGCATATGTGAAACATTTTAGGAGTTCTAGGTGTCCAGGAAACATTATTTGCAGCTACCTTGCCTTCTAAAAAAAAAAAACATAATTAGTAAATTCCTACTGCAGAAAATGATTTTTTTTCTTTTCTTTTTTTTTTTTTTTGAGACAAGGTTTCTCTGTCTAAGAACCCTGCCTATCGTAGAACTCAGTTTGTAGACTAGACTGGCCTCAAACTAACAGAGATCTATCTGCCTCTGTCCCTCAAGTGCCGGGATTAAAGACTTGTGCCACCATGCCCAGCTGAGAAGAACTTCTTAAGCCCTCTTTATTTGGTCAAATAAATGACTGAGTTGTATGCAATTGACTAAATTTCCTTCCTTCTTGATTCTATTCTATTTTACAAATAATCTATGATAAGGTATTGCCTGGATCTAGATTTTAAAAAGAAATCTCTTTAAACAAATAACTATTGCTTGAGGTTCATAAGGATCTGAGAAAGTTACTTTTGGACTACCTTTCCTAGGAAGATGTGAACAAACACATTCACACTAGATAGAGCACTCTGACAGAGCAAAGTAATGATTCTTCCAAGGTCAAACTCAGTAAACCAACGAGTCTGTTAAAATTACAGAGCATGAGGAGAGCAATTTGCAGGTGAGCTAAAGCAGATACATCACCATCAGGTCCAACCCTATTGTGGATTATGAACTCATGGACGCTGAACCACAGAGTTCAACATTTAATGTTCCACTCCCTATAACTCCAGCACCTCCCATGGTCACTTGCTGGTGGATGGCAAGAGAATATAATCCCATCTGAGAGTCCTCTTATCCTACCTTTTTTTCTTTCTGATAGACATTTCAGCAGATCTATTACCATGATCAAAATATAACTATATATGTTTATATACCATCACCATATAGCTTCATATGTTATATACCATAACCATAATTATAGCTATATATGCATATATATATATATATATATATATATATATATATCACAACAGATATAGCTACATAGGTGTTTTTCTTCTCAGTTATTTGTCATGACTACCTGTCTGAGCATGGGAGATCTTTCCATTTTCTGGTATCTTCTTCAGTTTCTTTCTTCAGAGATGTGAAGTTCTTGTCATACAGGTCTTTGACTTTCTGGGTTAGAGTTACCCTTGATACTTTATATTATTTGTGGCTCTTGTGAAGGGTGTGGTTTCCCTATTTTTTTCTCAGCCCATTTATCATTTGTATACAGGAAGACTACTGATTTTTTTTTTTATTAGTCTGGTTTTCAACAACTTTGTTGAAGGAGTCTATCAGCTGAAGGAGTTCTAGGTTGAATTTTAAGGTTGCTTGTGCATACTGTCATAACATCTGCAAATAGTGAAACTTTGACTTGTTTCCAATTTGTATCTCATTGATATACTTTAGTTGTCTTATTGCTCTAGCTAGAACTTTTTTTTTCTCCTTATCTCTAGAAGAGATATGGAGAATGTGGGCAACCTTGTTTTGTCCCTGATTTTAGTGGGATTGTTTTGAGTTTTTCTCCATTTAGTTTGATGTTGGCTATAGGCTTGCTGTATAAAGCCTTTTTTATGTTTTGCTATGGGCCTTGTATCCCTGATCTCTACAAGACTCTTATCATGAAGGAGTGTTGGATTTTGTCAAATGTTTTCAGCATATAAGGAGATGATCTGTGTTTTTTTTTGTTTTTTTTTTTTTCAGTTTGTTACTATGGTGGATTACACTGATGTATTTTTGCATGTTGAGCCATCCTTGCATCCCTGGGATGAAGCCTACTTGATTAGGGTGGATAATCTGTTTTAGGTGTTTTTGAATTCGGTTTGCAAGTATGGTATTGAGTATTTTTGCATTAATGTTCATAAGGAAGATTGATCTGAAATTTTCTTTCTTTGTTGAATCATTGTGTGGTTTAGGTATCAGGGTGACTGTGGCTTCCTAGAATTAGTTTGGTAATGTTCTTCTGTTTCTATTTTGTGGAATAGTTTGAGGAGTATTGATGTTAGTTCTTTGAAAGTCTGGTAGAATTCTGTGCTGGTAATCATCTGGGCCTGGGCTTTTTTTGGAGGGAGGGGTGAGACTTTTGATGGCTGCTTCTATTTCCTTAAGGGATATACAGCTGTTTAAACATTTACCTGCTCTTGATTTAACTTTGGTAGGTGAAATCTATCAAGAAAATCATCCATGTCCTTTAGATTTTCCAATTTTGTGGGAATACGGGGTTTTGAAGTAAGACCTAATGATTCTTTGGCTTTCTCAGTGTCTGTTGTTATATCCTCCCTTTAATTTCTGATATTGTTAATACGCACTCTCTCTCTCTGTCTCTCTGTCTCGCTCTCTGTCTGTCTCTCTCTCTCTCTCTTTCTGTCTGTCTGTCTGTCTTTTAGTTAGTTTGGCTAAGGGTTGTCTATGTTGTTGATTTTCTCATAGAACCAACAGCTGGTTTCCTTGATTGTTTTTATTGCTCTCTTTGTTTCTAATTTATTGATTTCAGCCCTGAGTTTGAGTATTTCCTGCCATCTATTCCTCAGGTATGTTTGCTTCTTCTTCTTTTTTTTCCTAATTCTTTCAGGTGATCTGTTAATTTCCTAATATGGGATCTCTCCAATTTCTTTATGAAGACGCTTAGTGAACCTTCCTCTTAGCACTGCTTTCATGGTATCCCATAAGTTTGGGTAAGTTGCACCCTAATTTTCGTTGAATTTTAGGAAATCTTTAATTTGTTTATTTCCTCCCTCACCGGTGATCATAGACCTGGGAGTTGTTCGGTTTCCATGAGTGTGTAGGCTTTTGGAAGTTCTCTTGTTGTTGAGGTTTAGCTTTAATCCATGGTGATCTGATAAAGGAAAAGTTGTTAATTCAGTTTTCATGTATTGATTGAGATTTGCTTTGTGACCAACTATATGGTAAATTTTGGAGGAGGTTCCATGTGGTGCTGAGGAAAAGCATATTCTTTTGTGTTTAGCTGAACAGTTCTGTAAACATCTATGAGGGCAATTTGAGTCATAACCTCTGTGGCTTCATTATTTCTCAATTTAGCTTCTATATTGATGATCTGACCATTGTTGAGAGTGGGGTGTTGAAGTCTCCAACTATTAATGTGTGAGGATCAGTGTTTGATTTAAGCCTTAATAATGTTTCTTTTATGAATGTAGGTGCCCTTGTATTTTAAGCATAAATGTTCAGGATTGTGATGGCCTCTTGGTGGACTTTCCCCTTGATGAGAATGAAGTCTCCTTCTCCATCTCTTTTGATTAACTTGGGTTGAAAGTCTATTTTATTAGATATTAGAATGGCTACTCCAGCTTGCTTCTTGGGTCTGTTTGCTTGGAAAACCTTTTTCTAGTCCTTTAATCTGAGGTAGTGGCTAAATTTGTTGCTAAGAGTGTGTTTCTTCAACTGGTAAAACTACAGAAAACAGGTTATTGTCAGGTACCTAGACCCAGTTGATATATCTATAATATAACTTCTATAGACATTCAGGGAACATCTCTGAAAGAGGGAAGAAAGTATAGTGATAGAGAACCAGGATGGCCTGCTGTAAGATAGGATCTTCTATGTACTGGCTACACCAGTGGAATCTCTATGATACAGTCACCGAAAGAACATCAGTTGATATGTTAGTGTAGATGGGGAAAAACTTAACAGGCCTCATCTCTAGATGAAGAGCATCAGGTAATTAAGGGACCACTAGGAAAAAAAAAAAAAGGAAACTTCTTGGATGAGATTAAGAGCTACATTTATGTATAGGTATAAAGATAAGTACTTAGAATACAATTAGAAATTATACTGGATTAGAGAAAATGGAGTAGTACGTTCTCTTTTAGGCTCTAGAACTTCAGCTGCCACAGGTAGTTGGATAGATATACAGCTCTAAGCATGAATTTGTTCCTATTTATTGGGATTTACATCTAACTTGAGGTATATTGTTCACCCCCAAGATACAAGTGCTAGTATTATACTCTTGAGGATATCTTGTCATGCTTGTTATTAGTGTGGCTCATCAGCTTTACAGCTCTGTAGGAATCAGATTAATTTCTGGTTGTATCAACCTCATAGCCAAGGGAAATACTATTTCTCCAGTGTTAGTCATTACTTAGTTGACTGTGGTTTTTGTGTGGGTTGAAAACTCTTGGGCTTTCAATTCTCTGTCTTAGCATGTCTATTGTGATTGTCATTGTTCAGCTCATACACACACACACGCACACACACACACACACAGCAACAATTGACATGAAAAGAGAAAATAGTTTAGGAGGGAGCAAGGGAAAGAGAATATAATTTGATTATAATAATGAATCTAAAAATAAAACAATTGTTTTTTAAAAAAAGAATGAAATCTTTTTTCTTTTTTAATTAAATTTTTATTTTTTAATATTAGTTACAGTTTTTTTCTTTTTTAATTTTTTATTAATTACACTTTATTCATTTTGTATCCCCCCATAAGCCCCTCCCTCCTCCCCTCCTGATCCCACCCTCCCTATCTTGTCTCAGAAAGAACGATAAGGAAATCAAGAATAAGTAGTAACTCCAAAGATGACCTGCTTGCATATCAAGAGTGGTGCACACCTTGTGGGAGTTACCAAACAATATCTGCTTGGATTGAACGTTCATTCCCTGAGACGGAATCCATCCTCAGCACTGCTCAGATGAACAAAACATGACACTAGATAAGCCATAAACCTAAGGGAGAAAACTAACTTCTATTGTTTTACTAAGGGAACATAGCATGTAAGTGACATGTAAAAAGCAGGCAAGGCTATAGAGATAGAACACAAATGTAAAAACTCCCATGGCAGAGATAAGTGTAGGTAGGACTTCTAAAGAGAATGGCATTCTTTTGTATTGAAAGAATTAAAAAAAAATTAGATTATGATGACCATAGCTATAAAGCTGTCATCTTGTAAAAATAAAGTTTTGAACCTCAAATACCTGTCCTATATGTATGTGAACTACATCTAAATACAGCTATTAAAATAAGTTATTATCCAGATTAAGAAGAAAAACATTGAAATAGATTAAATGTAATAATTGTAGATTTATTAGGTCAACGTAGTTATATCCAAATGAAATGTTTTTCAGCTTTCAGAGTATGGGTAACTACACTCATTCATAAGGCAGCAAACCAAGGCTCATTAGGTAAAGGAAAAAATAGAAACATAGCACATTTTAAATATGTTGAAGAGGTAAAGTAAACAATATATGTACGCTTAAACAGGATTAAATTTTTATAAATATATGAATAGGTAAATACAGACAGATAAACAAAATGGTTTTGTGGGTAAAAAGCACTTACTATGTAAGTTTACTGAGCTCTGTTCAGTACCTAAAACCCACATGAAAAAGCAAGATTCAGTGGCGCAGATTTTGTAATCATAGCACAGCTTCTTCAGCATGGGACCTAGGAACAAGAGAATCAGCAGGAAGCTCATTTGTCAGACTCCTGGAGCACTCAGTGTAGCAGAAAAAAATAACAAAGAACTTGCCTCAAAAACAAGAAGAGAACTGACTGCCAAATGTTCTCTGGTGATGGCCACACGCTTGGAGTGTCATGTATGTTCTTGTACTCACATATACAAATCTCTCTCTCTCTCTCTCTCTCTCTCTCTCTCTCTCTCTCTCTCTCTCTCTCCTCTCCCTCACATACACACACAATAACTAAGATGTAAATACATCTCACTTGTATAAGAGGCGTATGTCTTTTCTTTTGTTGCCTTAATTAAAACATATTCAGTTCATTGTTTTTAAGCCGATACCATTTATTACTGAAACTTTTCTTACCTTTACATTATGAGTAGCACTAAAGATCCTGTCAAGCAAATGTGTTCGTTTATAAGAGCTTCATCACTGTTGTAAAACTTTTCTAGAATTCTGCTTTTAAAACAGAGTTCCTACATAATCCGAGGGAGCCTACCATTCCTGTTAAGAATTTGAGGTCTCACAATCAGCTGCTGAAGGGTGAGTAAGCCAGGTTCTGATCAGGTTCTGATCAGTGATCAGAACCCTGCAGGCCGAAGCAAACCTTTTAGCTCCATAGTTGCTAGCTGCATTCAACCCAAGAGATTTTAGCAAACTCTAGAAAAGCCGAAGTGACAATGAATAGTACGACTGCCTTGATTCTAACCAAGGCTCCCCAGAGTGACTGGAAATCTGACCTATCAAGATGGCATTCTTTTTTTTTTTTTTTTTTTTTTTCAATGCAGTTTATTCAGGAACCTTGAACAATCCTCGGACCCCGAGGAAAGCCAGCCCACAGCTTAAATAGCCTCTGGGTAGCCAACCCAGGCGTGCCACGGGGGCAATGCAGATCTTTAATGATTAAATTTGTTTTTAAAAAGCATCAGCAGATGTTATTCAGACATAGATTGCTTTCTAAATATTTTCTAAGGGTAATTCTGGCCACAATACTGTTTTGTTCATTACTATATTCAGTATAATTCAAAGGTTAATTATGTTTAATATTTTGGAAAGAGAATAAATCAATATTTATATAATTTGGGTGAAGTCCAGTTTTGGCAATCTTGTGTCTTAAATATAATTTGGAAATTTCCATTCTTGATTATTTTGATCTTGTCTTTCTTATGGTATATAGTACAAAAATGAATTGTGACTTAATGCAAAATATATGCTATGACAATCATCTGTATTTAATCTATGCTTTTTAAGATTAATGTACCTCCATGTTTATTTGAAATTTTTTATTTTTGTATGAAAATAAGTTAGTATTTGGATAAATATTATCTATACATATATAAATCAAAATTTTCTTCACAATTCTAAAATAGGTAAATCTTTGTCATAATTTACAATTTATAAAAAGAAAATAATCAAAATCCAAGGACAATTAATAACAATATAATAAATATAAAATTTCATTTTAACAGAATAGCACCTCATTAATTCTTTCAAATTTTCATTTATGATGCTGATATTTTACTGAACATATTAGTTGATAATAATTGTTTGTATGTAATCACTTAACAGCTGAAATGTAAAGCGTTGATTTTTTTTTAAAATAATTCGTAGGCTCCAAAGGCAGACTAGAATAGGAGAAAGAAGTAGTGGCATTTAATTTAGGCTCATTTATTCCTAAAAATAAGTTACTGACTGTAGTTTCTAAAGCCCACAGAAAGTGTGAGAGTAAATGGTGAAGTCACTCAGAAACACTCAAGCTGGACATAAACATTGTATGTAATGTGGAGTAATAATTCTCATGTAGTTCGTTTCCCGTTGCCATTTAATGTGTGGAAAGTTACCTTAGATGGGCAGACTTACACTACGAGTTCAAAGGGAACAAGTACGTGAATCTTCCAAGAGAACAGGGGCTCACAATGACTAAAGATGCAAGTACCAGGCCCTCATGGGTCCACACGCGGACCTCTGTTCTACCGTATGGCTATTAGCGTGGTGTTTAGTGTGACTCCTAACCGCGGGAGCAGATGCTGCTCTGTGTCTTCTGCCTGCTCTTGAGATTCTTTTCCTCCTTTTTGGTTGCTTACTGTATCTTGTCTTGTCATGTTTGGTTGCTGTCTTTTGCAGGCCTGATATTTTCTGATGAAGAAATGTAGGAAGGGTGGATCTGGGGAAGCAGGAGGTAGCTACAGTAGCTGTGGAAGGGGAAATTTTAATCAGGATATATTATATTAGAAAACATATTTTCAATCAATCTATTTCAATCTATAAATAAATAACTTTTAAAAAGAAATTTTAAAATAAAAATTAATCATATGAAATTATAATTTTATTAAACTAGCATTTCAGTAGAACACTTAGTGTACACCATTGCAGAAACAAACCTAAGTTTGTGTTTTTGTGAGTTTTTCATTAGAAACACCATCAAAATACATTTCTAATTACTGCACTAAATAGAGCTTTAATTTACACAGTAATGGCTAAAATTATGGTGAATTTTTGGCACTATGGATATCATCAGAATCTAATATTCATATTGCTTAACTGATAATTAAATTACCAAATGTTTCATAGATGGATTTTCATGTCAAAATTATCCCAGTCTTAGAAACAGTGAGATTGAAATCTCACCTTTCGGAGAACTATTGTGAATCAAATCAAATGACCTGTTGCCATCATCATCTTATCATCTAATAACATCCTAAGAGGTTTTCAGTTAATTAGATCAGTAAAAAGCACCTGGCTGCAGCTGCCTAACTGACAAAAAGTGCAGTTGTCCCCATGGAAATAATCAGTCAACTTGAATCACAGAGAATAGCATAATCCATCCAAGATTTCCATAAAACCTTAAGGTATATATTTATGTTTCATTCCCCTCCCCAGGAGATCTTATGTCAATCTTATGTTTAAATATTGAGAAAAGGGGGAAGTAAATATAGCAAGAAGACCAATCACAGAAATGGACTATTTTTTAGGTTCATTTGAAACCATCATGAAAACATCTTAGAATTTTATGTTTTTAGCTATAAAATCCTTTTGAAACCACATCACAGTACCTTGGTATCTGGATGAAACCTTCTTGTGCCTTCAAAATTATCATGAGCTATGGCATCTACCACAACTGAGAACAGTTATGTTAAGTAAAGGTCTTATGTCTAGTTAGACTGAGAGGTCTCTTTCTTCAATTTTGCACTAGGGAGTGTCTTCGAAAATACCCTATATAACCCCCTTAAACCATACTTCAATGTTTTATTATCCTAATTTTATTTTATCTCTTACTGTACATGTCAGACTAAGAATGACTCTCTAGTCATCATTTCTTTCCATGCTACAAAATCTCCAATTCTTTGGGGGTTTTTTTGGGGGTTTTTTTTGTTGTTGTTGTTGTTGTTGTTGTTTATATTTTTGTTGCTCAAAGTTGTAATAGCTTTACCTCTTTATAGAGTAACCTAAACTCTCTTCAAAAAGAAAGAAAAGGCGTGTATATTTGGAGGAAAACCCAAAGCTTTACTGGGATTTAATTTGGTGTTCAGGATAGGAATAAGTCAGAAAATGATCTCATAAACTCAAAGTTGGTATCTGCCCCATATCTATTACTGATATCTTTTTATTTTTTTAAACATGTATTTATTATTTATATAGTATTCTGCCTGCAAGTGTGCCTGCTTGCCAGAAAAGGCCACCGAATCTCATTATAGATGACTGTGAGCCACCATGTACTTGCTGGGAATTAAACTCGGGATCTTTGGAAGAGCATCAAGTGCTCTTAACCTCTGAACCATCTCTCCAGCCCTACTGAGACCTTTTATGTTACTAATTTTCTACTTATCATATTTCTGTGATCCCAGCAAACAAATGATGACACAGGGAAAGTCTCTGATTAGGAAAGCTTGGTTTCATGTTGTAACTTTTGAAATAATGTACATTTTAATGAACGTTTTGAAAAGTCTATGCAATATATTTTGATCATATTCAACCCCAACTCCTCACCTTACTCGTCTGAAATCCTATCCTCCAACTTTGTGTCCTCTTTATATATGATAAGCCACTGACTGCATTAGTCCTGTTCCCTTTATAGGATGATCCGGCTTTACTACATTCCACAAGTTTACAGCATTAATCTCATTATATGTCAGGTTAAAGTTTGTATTTCAGTAGCTAAGCCAGACAGCACTCAAACACACAAGAACAATATATATGAATTATGAAAGAAGCTTAGGTCTGTATGGTGGTTCACCCAGTCCCCCTGGAGGCAGAAACAGGAAGATTTCTATTTGCTCAATGCCAGCCTGGTTCGCATAGAGTTCCAGGCCACCCAGGGTTATGTTGTGAGACGTTGTCTCTAAAACCAAATTATGTATTTGTTCTTGGTTTTTGTTAATGATTTACATTAAAATACAATTACATCATTTTCCACCATCCTTTTCTTTTTTCCAACCTCTCCCATTTAAATACCACCACCTTGTTCCCTCTCAAGATCATGACTTTTAATATCTGCTTTGATATACTGCTAGGTACCAAACCTTCAACAGAGTGCAGGGAATCATATGAAAGAAGGGGGAGTTAATAAGACCTGGAGAGAACAGGAGCTCCACATGGACCAAATATATCAGGGCACAGGGGTCTTTCATGAGACTGTTTCTCCAACCAAGGACCATGGATGGATATAACTTAGAACCCCTGCTCGGATATAGCCCATGGTAGCTCAGTATCCAAGTGGGTTCTCTAGTAAGGGAAACAGGGACTATTTCTGACATGAACTCAGTGTTTGGCTATGTGACAGCCCCCCGTCCCCGTAGGGAAGAACAGCTTTGCTAGGCCACAGAAGAGGACATTGCAGCCAGTCCTGAAGAGACCTGATAAGCTAGGGTCAGATGGAAGGGGAGGAGGTCCTCCCCTATCAGTGGACTCAGAAAGGGGCAGGGAGGAGATGAAGGAGGGATGGTAAGATTGGGAGGGAATGAGAGAGGTGGCTACATCTGGGATACAAAGTACATATTAAAAAATAAAAATTATTATAAAAAAGATCGTGACTTTTTTTTTCCTGGAGAATAAATTGTCTGCTCACAAAATAACTGTACATTCATCTCATCTTGTTCCTATTACAGTTTGAGTCACACAGAGAACTGTGAAAGGAAACATGCTAGTGTACCGTGTTCACATACCAAACGGTGCCAGGGCTGACTGTAGGAGATGTCATCCATCATTTCCTTTATGAAATGTGGTTCTTATCATTTCCGTGGAGCTAGCCAAATGAGATATCAGTGGCATTAAGTCATTTTTGTGTCCTCTTTCAGATGCTGCTGAGTAACATAAAAAGTGCATTCCTTTTCAGTGTAAGCCCTCACACATCATGGTTTTATACTAGAGTTATTTTTTTTTTACTTTTAGTATTGTTTGTGTTTGTGTGTGTGTATGTGTGTGTGTGTGTGTGTGTGTGAGAGAGAGAGAGAGAGAGAGAGAGAGAGAGAGAGAGCATGTGCTTAACTATAAATACAACCTTCTCACTCCTCCTAGAGTTACATGTATTTTTGGGTTTTCAGGGCTGACCTGCAGGTATTGAATATCAAAATATGTGGCCCCTCAAAGGGAAGACTATTTATTCTACTCTCAGTGTTCCTTAGTTGCCTGTAGTTATTTTGTCTATGAGATTTTCCCATTCCATGTGAACATGTCTGTTGGGGTTATCATTATTCAGGTCTTATTTATGCTTCTATATTGTAGTAGTATCATAGTGAGGCTTTGTCGTCACTTTTAGGAGACATAGCATTTTTTCTTTTCTCTGGCTTTTAGAACATTTATGCCTCTTCTTCCTCAACATTCCCTTTGCATTGTGTTCAGGAGTCTGGCAGATGTATGAGTTGGGAATGATCACTCCACAGTCATTTGTTTAACATGCTTTGTGTAGTTGTGGTTTTCTGTAATGGTCTCTTTCCTTTGCAAAACAAATCAAAGCAAAACAAACATCCTGTCCTGAAGATTCCTGATAAAACAGGGTCAGATGAAAGGGAAAGAGGTCCTCCCCTATCAGTGGACTTGGAAAGGGGCAGGGAGGAGATGAGGGAGGGAGAATGGGATTGGGAGGGAATGAGGGAGCGGGATACAGCTGGGATACAGAGTTAATAAAATGTAACTAATAATTAAAATAAAAATTAAAAAAAAATTTAAAAAGCAGAATTCTTCCAGGAGGGATAAGAGCTCCATTTATCTTTTTGTAGAAATATAAGTATTTATAATGCAGTTGGGACAATGCTGGTTTAGTAAAGTGACAGTAGTTGGTTTGCAGTGACAATTTTTGGTTCCTTTAAAAACAGAAATGTTATGGGAATAAGTTTTTGTTTTAATCCCAGGCATGGGGCATGCAGTTGCTTCAGATTGTGCAAAGCATCTGACTCTTATTTGCCTCATGTCCTAGCAGATTTGTGATCTTACCAACTGCAGACTCTTTCTGCAGGTGTATGGAATTCGGAATTCTGGGGACCTTTGGGAGGGTATATGAATGCTAGTGCCCTGAGAGGGGAGGCAGCAGCTGCTGCTTCTGCTGGTTGCTGGCTGCTATTGTGAAAGTTTGTTGCAGTTTTTCAAGTGATCATGCACAAAGAGGCCAAAAGAAGAAATTGAATATCCTGATGGCAAAGATCAAACTTGCCCAAGGGAACTGGACTCCCCTAATCAGCAGGAAGTAGTTAAATGGTAATGATGCCCCCTTTCCCCTCTACTCTTTTTTCTCTCCTGGAAAAGAGTAAGGAACACACAACATAGCAAACACAGGCGACATAGGTTCTCTTCTAAGATTCATGACTTCACTAATCCTGAGTACTTGGGTAACTGTCGAGTGCAGGAATGGCTTTCCTGCTGTTGGGCATGCTAGAAATCCAACTATACAGCTCTTGGTTACCACCAAGATATATGCACCACTATTGTACCCTTAGGGTTAGTGTGCCAGGCTGCTCATTATGGTTCATAAGTATAGTAGCTAGTGGAACTATTGTTTACTTCCCTACCTTGGATGCTTGTATAACAGTGTTGGTACCATGAAATCTAATACACATGGAAGAGGATTTCAGGTCAGATTTACCTTTGATTCTCTAGGTGTTGTGTTCTGATATCTTCATGGTTATGAAGTGTGCGGTATCTTCAATAAGAACTTACTTTCAACTTAGCAAGGCAATAAAGGACAACAGCAATTGCCTGTATTGTTTTGGGAGTCCTTTGGACTCCTCTAACCAACAACACAAAAAGTGGTTTTTCATGCCTGCTGTTGAGGTTTTGTTAGATAGTCTGTGGATCTAGTGGGGAATATTGGGAGACCAAGTGAAATAACTGCATGTAAACTATATTTGTATAGTTATATATGTATGTACATGCCTGTAATGTATTTAGTTTAACTAAATAAATAATATTATGATTCTTTTTGCATTTTTCAGCCCTTGTTATTGTTATGGAAAAAGAAAGGTCAAAGCAGAAAGAGAGGGAGGGAGAGAGCACGGAAGATTAAAATATCTTTAATAAAAACCTTTATCTTGTAAAAAGAAAGTTGGCAAATCTTACATCTTTTTATTTACTTATATTTACCCATTGATATATATGTATATGTATGTATATATATATACCTATACATACACACATGTACATAACTCTTCACACAATGACATAAGTACAATTTCAAATAAATTGTAATTTATGGATGCATTGTCAGGAAGATATTTCTTAACTGTGACCCTTAGTGAGTGCCATCAACATCTACAATACAGTTGTCCCTCGTTATCCCTATTTTCATTTTGTGTGTTGCCAGTCATGCATCATGAATTGTGATCCTAAATTTTTAAATAAAGTTTTATGAGCAAATAATTGAAATCTCTTGGTGGTGCATGATTCTATGAAGCATAATGAACTCACACAAGCCTACCCCGTGCTTCTCAGAACTCGAGTCACCAGAGTGTAGCAATCCACCTTTGATGCTGTGCCCATCTGCTGTTTGCTCAGTTACCTTCTCACGCTGGACTGCTCCATCCTGCTCAGAAAATGAGTCACTCAGGTGTAACACATCTGCCCTTCATGCTCTGCCCATCTTTTCACCCCGTTGCCTTCTCAGTTACCAAGTCAGAGTTTTCTGGGTTATAACACTTGTGCTTCAATACTCTCCTTTTCTAAATAATTACTCCAAATAATGCTAGAGGTTACATTATGGGAAAGAGAGGGAACAGCGTAGCCTTTGGGGAAAAGATCAAAGCAGAATAAGATATTTTGAGAGCAAGAGATAGATTATGTATATGTGATTCTTACTGCAGAATGTTGTTCTAACATAGTTTATTAGTTAATATTATTCACTGCTGCTCCTAACTGTTAAATGCAATGCTACCAAATATACCAAATATATGTGTGGATTGGAAATGCAACACCTCTAGAGATAAGTACTGTCAGAGATTTGAGGATTCTGTCAGGAGTCTTGGATTGTACTCCTCCCGGGAGGATGCATGAGCTCGGCAGTGTATGAACGTCTCCTTTGGGGATGAACTTTGCATCATATCCTGGTGAACAGTTCTGATTTACAAGTCTCTAGGCTGAGCTTTCTATGCATCATATTTTATGGAACTCTCAGCATAACTCTGCTGAAGGAGGCTTTCTAAATTAAACTTATTTCCAAATGAAGAATGCAAAGCTCTGGAAGTGTTGCTTGCTCACAATCACACAACCTGTATGCAATAGTGACAAGACTTAAAAACATCTTGACTGACTCTTAATTTCACATTTAATGCCTATGCTACCTTGTGCATGCTTACAAATACAGTCTAGTGTGATGGCATGACATCAAATATTTTAATTGCCTTACTCTATCATCTGTTATAAATAATGTCTTCACTCCAGGAAGGAAAGGTTTATTTTTAAAAAAACAAATAAATTTTCAACATTAGAAATATAGTTAATGTTGCTCTAACACCTTTGTACCACAAAGTTGAACTGAAAAACAAAATAAGTGACACAAACAAAATTGTCTTTGAGTGGAATTATCTTTCCTTTATGACTTTAGTTTTAAACATGAAACATAGATTCAAGAGTATTTGAATTGCAGGAAAATATAAATAAAGACTAGGGATCTCTGAAAAAAATGAGACATTTGGCTTAAGAAATAACATGCTGGGAATTGATTTTCCTTCAGAAGCCCTGGTCCTCTTAACTTCCAGTTAATATTTTTAGAATGTAAGAGAATGAGATATTTTAACAACACTGACTTTCAAAACAGTGGCGCAAATTAAAGAATATGTCCTAATTAAGCTAGCACTAGTTACAGTAACAGAGAGGAAGGTACAGGGCTCAGTGATGAGTCATGTGCACACATGTTTTCTCTGAGGTATTACCTCATATGCTCTGCTTTATCAAATCATCCAT
Organism: Meriones unguiculatus; assembly: GCF_030254825.1. NCBI lineage: Eukaryota > Metazoa > Chordata > Mammalia > Rodentia > Muridae > Meriones > Meriones unguiculatus. Next base: position 53,094,571 of record NC_083363.1, read on the forward strand.
ATCCAATCACTTCATGGCATCGACTTATAGGATTAATTTTATTATGAATCTTTTCCCCTTAACATAAGCTATTCTAAGTCATGTACTTAAATCTTGTTGCCCACTTTGTCAAAATGGTCCTCATCGGGCCAGGGGGATCATGAGAGCCTATAGCCTTGCTTTGTTTTAATGTGGACACGTGCAGGCATATGGTTGTCTCCTACTGTAAAGTTCAGAGTGACAGTTTTAGAATACCAGTACATTATGCTGGAGGAAGTGTATAGCCTCTGACTATTAATTATAGGATTAACATTTTTAAACAGCCCAGAATTTTTAGTGTTCTATAAAACAATTTTATAAATAGTGTCATAAAGGAGTATTTAAATGCCATACATTAAAAGCAAGAAATCTTTCATTTTGTTTGATACCCTGTCTGTGTATATTCTCTATGTGGTTAAAGGTTAACTCTGCTGCGTAAATTGCAAAGCTAGAAATAAAAATGAGAGGTTTTACTGTGAATTTTCTCTTAAAAGGGAAACAGCCACGATACATTTGTTTTATTAACTATAACTAAAATATGCTTACCAGCCATATTGTGGCACTGTGAATTTATTGATTAACTTTAAACTAGGGGACAGAATGTCAGACATTCCAGAGGGATGACAGCATAAAAACAGAGCATGTGCAAGATTATTATATAAGTAATTCATCTTTGCTCCTGAGAACTGATGATCCCCCTCATCAAAAGGACTACAAAATAACTGCCTGAATTTTCAAACTTGTGACGCTTTGAATGAGAATGGCCTCCATAGCCTCATATGCTTGAATGCTTGGTTACCAGGTGCTGAAATTATTTGGGGAGGATTAGAGGATGTGGCCTTGATGGGGGCAGTGTGTCATTAGGAGTAGGGTCTGAGAAGTGTGTGTGTGTGTGTGTGTGTGTCTGTTTGTTTCTGTCTCTGACTCTCTCTCTTTCCCTCTCTGCCTAGTGTTTTTGTTGTTGTTGTTGTTGTTGTTTTGGTTTTTTTGTTTGTTTGTTTGTCTCACTATGTAAGCTGTCGGCCACTGCTCATTCCTGTATTCCTGCTGCTATGCTCCCTACCATAATGGTTATGGACTAACCACCTAAAACTATAAACAAGACCCCCTTGCTCCCCAGCTTTCCTTGGTCATGGTGTTTTGTGACAGCAATAGAGCCTTAACTAAGAGAATACTCAAGCTTGAACTTCTGTCTTTGAAATCTGGGTTCAAGTCTACGTATTTATTTGTAAGGGATAGCTGCTGAAATATTGAGATAATAAGCTGGAAAAGAATGGGACTGAAGTCAAGGGAAGGGGTTGAAGTTAGACAAGATTGCCCACTATCAAACAAATGATTTTATATTTGAAGGCAAAGGGAAGCTGGAGCTGCCCAGTGTGTTCTGCTCTACTCCATGGCTGAGTCCTCTAGCAGGGAGCACAGAATGGTCCATACAGAAACAGGCAGGTATACCCTCCATTACCATGAGTATGAAAGCATACCGTCTACATGTTCAAACGACATGATTCAGAGTCCCAAGAATAGATCTACTGTCTGTGCAGAAAATGTGATGAGTAGGACAAAAACAGTGCCCTTCTTGAGATTTCAAATATTAGAACCAAATGACAAACATCAGCAAGAGATCCACAAGCACTATATCTCATTTCTACTCAAGAGTTTATAAATGCTCATTAGAAGTACACACACACACACACACACACACACACACACATGCATGCACACATACACACATGGGGGACATTATTCCTTCTCCTTCAAATGCTTACTTTCCCTTTTTTATCACACTCCTGTTTTCTCCTTGACTCACTTGTTTTTATTTCTTTTCATTGCAGTATTGCTTAGTAAAGTTTTTCTTGGCTTTTATTTATATTGTCAAAGTTTTTTCATAAAGTTATTTTTTCCTTTCTTGCATTCAATTTAAGCATCCTCAAAAATACTACATGAATAAGGTTGTATCTTAAATGTACATTAAAAGGTAAGTTGGAGTAAATAAAATGGTCTCCCTTATTTTGAAAGTGGAGTAGGCAGAGAGGCTAAAAATACAGCTGGAAATTTATGACAGGACATGCTTCTGGCCACCATAAATGCCTGACTAAAATGAAAATTTAGTAGCAAAGATTTTAAATAGGGAAAGGATGCCATGTCCAAAATTCAGCTTTAGAATGATGGATCTGAAAGCAGAATATGGAAAGGATTAGAGTGAGGAAAGGAAGGTGATGCAAAGTAAGTAGGAAGTAATTACAACAGGCTACAAAATAGGATAAAATCTCTTTTAACCTTAATGGCTCCTAATAACCTAAAAATACAGCAGAATTTTATGTAATATTGGCAACCAAATGTGCTAAGTATTTATAAAGTTTTGCCAGCCTGAGTCATGTTATTACCCTTTAAAGTATCATTTTGTGAAAAATGCCATTTTTTCTAAGTGTGACAAAAAATTACAAGTCACTCTGAAGGAACTTTTCTCTCTCCTTTGTTGAACCATCTTCTGCCCCCGAGATCCACAAAAAGAACTCAAACCAAATACAATAGCATGTTCTTATTCCTGTTCACAGTCTGTACGTACAAACGAGTAAACATGGAGTGTCTTTCTACAGATGGTTACAGTCGGAAGGATAGCTAAATAGCCCACCATTTGTTAATTAATATAAATGTGTCTGTTGGGAAATATGATTTATGTATCTGCTTCAACACTAAACTTCTCATGTACCAATTTCACTTCATAAATATATATTTGTTTCAAAAATATGTATTACACATCATAAAATTAAAACAAGAAAATGCATTAAATAATTTTAGCATTCTCTAGAAATATTAAAATAATAAATAATATTAAATAATAAAAACATACAGATAAATAGGGTTTATGCTGAGCAATAAACACTAGGATAGGGTGGCTATGGAGACTATTTTCTGCATACATTATCAACATCTATACAGAATAAGATGAAGGCTTTGTGATTTCCTTTGTGTCTCCCTGAAAGTAAAGGAAGTGTCATTCCTCCATGAGTCTGAGGCTCTGGGGTCCTCTATACAGCCTAGTCTTGTTAACTGTACGCATCCACTCAGGACTATGCTAATTCAATGCTTTCTCTACTCCATATACTTAGGAAAATTGTGTTCAATTGCAAATGCTTGAGATAACTCCATAAATTTAAATAAAGATAGTCATGAACCCAATTGTGAATAAATACAGCTATTTTTGACTACAGACATAAAAATATAACTTGAACTTATCAGTGCACTTGTTAAAAAATCAATATGCTTTAAAGTACCTTTCTAAAGAAAGTTTTCAAGAAAAGTCACTTAGAATACCTTATACCAATATGTATAAAAATCACTTTAAAGTGATAATGTTTAAGCAAAATAAATTGATATTTTATGGTTATTTTTAATGGGAATATGGAAGCAACGACCAGTAAGAACATAGTGAAAGACACATAGATAATTTAAAATGTTTACCTGTTGTCCTATTTTTTGAAAAATGAACAGAAAAAAACAAACTTTAACACAATATGTAATTCAGTTTAGTTTTTCAAAATGTATTATCAGACAACAAAGAAACCAATGGAAGAATTGGTATTATTTTTACACACAGTCTTTGGAATGCAGCATGTACCTTATAGCATGATTTAAACTAATCATGCTCCAATAGCTGTATGTCTGGATGTCTTCATTACTTTTTGTTGTGCTTTAGCAAATCACCACAGATGTAATAACTTCTAATGAGTAAGAAGATGTAGAGTCACATTTGGAGGCTAGAAATTTAAAACCCAGTTGCTTCCACCTGACTAGAACCTTCTTGCAGCCTCAAACAGCAGAAGGTAAGAAGACAAATGACCAAGTAGAGAACTAACCTACCATTTCCTAAGGAGAACAGTCCTACCCCTGAGAGTGAATCCCACAACTCAATGCATCTACGATGGAACAGTTTTAATGGTAGATTCAGTCACTCCTGCTTGTCTTAGTTAGAGCTTCTATTGCTTCTACAAAAACACCATGACAAAAAAAAAAGTTGGGGAGGAAAGGATTTATTAGGCTTATGCTTCTAGATCATAGTCAGTCATTGGAGTATGTTAGGACAGGAAGTCAGCAGGGTTGGAACCTGAAGGTAGGAGCTGACAATAGAGCAATAGAGGGGTGCTGCTTACTTGCTTGCTTGGCTTGCTCAGCTGCTTTCATATAGAGCCCAGTACCACCAGCCCTGGATGAAACCACCCACAATGGGCTCGTCCTCCCCCATTGAAAAAAATGCCTTACAGCTGGATCTCATGGAGGCATTTCTTCAACTGAGACTCCTTTGTCTCTAATGACTCCAATTTGTGTCAGGTTGGAACACAAAACCAGCCAGTACAACACTATTTACACTCCAGAAGTCACAGCAGACTACACAGTCTCAAAAGATGAAAGGAAGAAAAGGAAAAAAAAACCCTTTACAGTAATAATGGTATTCCTACAAAGGTATCTGCACGGGAAGATGAAAAACCTCTTCCACATGATAGCTAGAGTAGGATGTGAGAAGCTAGGCCGGTTGACCTTTGAGAGTGCCAACCACTCTACTGATTCACATTACTTATTAGAACAGTAAACATAAAACCTCTTTGTAAATTTTTCAGACCTCCATTAGGATCTCTCTGCAGTGATTACACTTCATATCTCTGTTCCAGAAAGTAAAATGCTGAACTGTAATCTGACTGCCCTATATGATTCCTGTGATGCCAGTGCCAGAATTATTTATTAAGTCCTGTCCTTTTACTTCATGTCCGGAGCATTTTGACGTTTGTGTATATTCAAGCTTTTTACACAGAAAATGGACTGTGAACTTCTTCCATGAGTTCTCTCCTGCTCTACAATTGATGTGCTTTTTCATTTATAGATTAAGTTAGAGGGCCCCATTCACCCATCTCCACTGTTCCTCTGCACCCTTACTAAGTGCTAAGTGACACGTTTAACACTGGTCACACCCTGGGTAACAAGATGAACTCTTTCCCTGCCTGCTGACCTCTTTTAAGAGAGTCAATCAATAAAATGGAAATGGGCAAAATACAGTAAAACTAGCACACAAACTCTGAATGAGAGTGCTGAAACAATAAATAAAAGAATGGGGTGTCATGAGAGTAGAGAAAGACCGGCTTAGACAAGTTTCAGGAAAATGTCATTGAAGAAAAAAAAAAGTAAGTTGTCATCCTTTCCAATAGCAAAGGAAGAGTGTTCTTGAGAAAGAGAACAGAGTGCTGACATCACATGAATGACGATTTACAGGAAAATATAAGTACTAGCAGTTTTCATTAGCAAGAAGACTAAGTATAGGCTAAACCAAACTGGCAAGGAAAAACCTCTTGGAAATTCATTCATTCATTCATTCATTTATCTCATATTTTTAATGACCCATTGTCCATGGTCTTTGAAAATTAAGTTTTATGGACAGATGTTAAATATAATAGCTATTTCTTAGTTACAGTAGTCTGTATTCACACAAGGAAAACGTTAATTGTTTTTTCCTCTGAAGAACAGATCATCAAAGAATTTCATTGGATTAATCATATTTCATTGAATTATATACTAACGCACTTTGCATTTCATTAAATAATTGTAGCTCAATTATTTAATTGTAGTCCAATTAAATAATTGGATCTAGTTAACAATTTTGTATTAACCTACTTAAAAATAGCAATAATCTGAAGGATTTTGCTCTCTAGTTAACTAAGAGAATCAGTGTAAAGAATTAAAGGGTAAGGTGAATACTATGAAAACTAAATACTAAATAATAAAATAAAATAAAACTAATCAAAACTAAAAACTAGTGTTAACCAACTAAACTATAAATACACTATAGAAAAGCAAGAATTCTATAATGACAGGAGCTAATTAAGAATGTGTGACCTTTGAGACACTGATTTTCAGGCAAATATTTTCTTTGATATGTGACTTGCTTTTTGTGAGTAAAATTAACAGAATTACTGAGAAAAAGTGCTGTAATGTCCGTCCTCATAAATACAGTTTCACTAATGAAACGGGAACTTACCTGAGCAGATTTGTTATCCAAGTTATCTATTCTTGAAATATACTACTTTGCAAGGTGACTGTGGGATAATGTGTGCATGGATAAGACAAAATATGGATAAGTATCAGGAGAGGAAGAAATTTAAAATGGTCTTCAGGCACTCTTTGCTGGCAGGTCCTTCAGCTATTGGGGGGTTAATAGACACTGTAATCTCAGTATTTCTGTAGACTGCTATCGTATTCTTAGCTACCATAAAAGTAGCATAGACATTTTTCAGGAAAAAGATAAAAATGCATTGGCTATAATTCAGAAGCTATGAAGTCAGAATGAAGACTATATTTGATGAGGGACTCACTACTGTAGTAAGGGAGGGAGGGAGGGAGAGAGAGAGATACCCTTTGTAAGGAACACACTTTATGTGAAATTCATTCACTCCTATTGCCATTAACAGTCATCTGTCTTTCAACCCACTTCGAACACCATGGTGCTGGAGATTAAACTGATAAACACATGCCTCCCAGGTGAAATGTTCAAATCATAGCGTAGAGGTAATACCAAGAAATAGGAAGCAAGTGATATGAACACATTGTGATGAGCAGCTACCGTTCCTTTTTAACCTATATAAAATACTGTGAACCACCTAGTGTTTTAGAAGTCAGAGTTTTGGAATTCTTTGCTTTGGTTTGCGTGTGTTTGTGTGTGTGTGTGTGTGTGTGTATACATACGTGCTTATGTATGTATGCATGTGTGTATGTTTGTATGTATATATGTACGTAAGTATTGACTTCCAAGTATCAGGAACTACTAAATAGGAAACAGCAACTTAACATTGTTGATGTATAGTATGTGCTAGACTTATGTCTTAACCTATGGTGACTCACTGAATCCTCACAAGCATTTTATTTATTAATAAAGTCAGAGGTAGTTCAGAAGAGTAACTGAAGGCAGAGTTTAACCTACTTGCTAATGATTACTCGGCAGAAAAGTCTGGAATCGAGATTTGAATCCAGGCTCTTTGAAGTATTCTACACATCTAATCCAAGTTAGCATAACAAACAAAGACAAATATAAAGTATACAGGTGATATCTCATAGAAGTTCAGACTGAGAGGAAGAGATGTCCCTGCGGTCACTTGAGTGAGAAATGTTCCACATAGGCCAAGGTATTTGAACACTTAGTCTCTGATTATAGTGATGTTGTTTGGGAGGTTATTGAACCCTAGGGAAGTATAGCCTTGATAGAAGCAGTAGAACAGTGAGGGTTGGCTTTAGGGGTTTGTATCCTTACACCATTTCCAGTGCCATCTCTGCTCTCTTCTGTGGTTAATGATATGATCACTTTTGTTTGTTTTTGTTTTGGCTTTTTTTATTTAATTTTTTATTATTTACATTTGATTCACTTTGTATCCCAGCTGTAGCCCCATCCCTCATCCCCTTCCACCTGACCCTAGCCTTTTGGGTCTCATCAGTACTGGCTGCAATGTCTTTCTCTGTGGCCTGGTAAAGGTGCTCCCCACTCATGGGGAAGTGATCAAAGAGCCAGCCACTGAGTTCATGTCAGAGACAATCCCTGTTCCCCTTACTAGAGAACCCAATTGGAGACTGAGTTGCTATGGGCTACTTCTGTGCAGGGGTTCTAGGTTATCTCCATGCATCATCCTTGGTCGGACTATCAGTCTCAGAAAAGACCCCTGAGCCCAGATTTTTTGGTTCTGTTGCTCTCCTTGTGGAGCTCCTGTCTTCTCCAGGTCTTTCTATCTCTTCCTTCTTTTATAAAATTCCTTTTACTCTGCCTAAAGTTTGGCTATGAGTCTCAGCAACTGCTTTGATACCTTGCTGAGTATAATCTTTCAAAGGTTCTCTTTGGTAGGCTCCTGTACTGTTACCTGTTTTCTCTACACTTCGATGTCTGTCCCATTTGCCTTTCTGAGTGAGGACTGATCATCTTACCCAGAGTCCTCCTTCTTGCTTAGCTTCCTTAAGGTGTACAGATTTTAGTATGTTTATCCTGTTATATGTCTAATATCCACTTATAAGTGAGTATATAGCATGTGTGTCTTTCTGCTTCCAGGATATCTCACTCAGGATGATCTTTTCTACTTCCCACCGTTTGCCTGCCAATTTTATGATTTCCTTGTTTTTAATTGTGTAAATGTACCACAATTTCTGTATCCATTCCTCAACTGAGGGTCATCTGAATTGTTTACAGATTCTAGCTATTACAAATAAAGCTGCTACAAACATGGTTGAGCATTTGAGCATATTTTGGATATATGCTTAGGAGTGGTATAGCTGGATCTTGAGGAAGTGCTATTCCTAATTGCCTGAGAAAGCCCCAGACTGATTTCCAAAGTGGTTGTACAAGCCCATATTCACACCAGCAACATCCTCTCCAACATGTATTGTTGGTGGATGTCCACATGTAGAAAAATGCAAATAGATTCATATTTATCACCCTGCATAAAACTAAAGTCCAAGTGGATCAAAGACTTCAAAGTAAAACCAGATACACTAAATCTGTTAAAAGAAAAAATGGGGAAGAGCCTTGAACTCATTGGCACAGAAGACAACTTCTTGAACAGAACACCAACTGCACAGGCCCTATGATCAACAATTAATAAATGGTAACTCATGAAACTGAAAAGGTTCTGTAAAGCAAAGGACACTGTCATCAGGACAAAACGATAGCCCACAGACTGGGAAAGGATCTTCACCAACCCTATATCTGACAGAGGGCTGATATCCAGAATATATAAAGAACTCAAGAAGTTAAAGGCGACAAACCAAGTCATCCAATTAAAAAATGGAGTACAGAGCTAAACGGAATTTTCAATAGAGGAATATTGAATGGCAGAAAAACACTTAAAATTGTTCAAAGTCCTTGGTCATCAGGGAAATGCATATCAAAACAACCCTGAGATTTCACCCTACACCCACTAGAATGGCTAAGATCAAAGACTCAAGCTATGTTATTATCTCTTGATGCTCCTACTTCAGCCACTACTGTCATGACTTTCCTACCACTATAGCCTTTCCCTCTGGAACCATAAGCCAAAATAAACTCTTTGTTACTTAAGTTTCTTTTGGTAAAGATAGTTTATCAAAGTAACAAGAAAGTAACTTACATTCCCCAAAGAAAGGGTGGAAGCCAAGGCATTCTCAGTACTTTCTTTTAGTCCCATTTCCTCCTGAGCCTCTATTCTGTTTGACAATAGTTTTTTGAGTCAGTGCTGTAGAATCACTTTCCTATGAAAGAGATGAGTCATGCTTGGGTGGAGATTGCAGATTATCTAGTGTGAATGAAGAGATGCCTCTACACCCAATAGTCAAACATCCATAATGCTAGCCTGAGTGATGAGAGTCTCCTTAACACTTTATCTTAAAGAAAAAAACGTAGTGTCCACAAAAGACAGAATGTGCTTGAAATACCATGAAAGTGAATAACTCATATGTACCATATCCATCTAATTAAAGAAAGCAAGCATATAGCATATAATGTGCAGAGATCTTTTCATAAAGCTGAAAGGTAAACCAAGCTTTGGAACTTCACACAACTGTTTTTCAAATACTATATCTTTCTATAAGAGCCTCAAGTACAAAAGATAGACAAATGGTGTTTTGTATTCTCACCTGTGTTCCCAGCCCTCACATTCATACTGAGGCAGAAAAATGTCAAGTTCGAAGCTGGCCTACAATATATGTGAGATCTGGTTTCAAAAAAGTTAATTAAAAATAAAAATAAATTCATGATTTCCTCTTTTTTGATTGCTGAGTGGTATTCCATTGTGTAAAAATACCACAATTTCTGTACCCATTCCTCTGTTGATGGACATCTGGGTTGTTTCCAGGTTCTGGCTATTACAAATAAAGCTGCTATAAACATGGTTGAGCAAGTATCCCTTTTGTGTACTTGAACAAACTTTGGGTATATACCTAGCAGTGATATAGCTGGGTCTTGAGGAAGCACTATTCCTAATTGTCTTAGAAAGCGCCAGATAGCTTTCCAGAGTGGTTGTACCAGTTTACATTCCCACCAGCAGTGGAGGAGGGTTCCCCTTTCTCCACAACCTCTCCAGCATGTGTTATCGCTTGAGTTTTTCATCTTGGCCATTCTGATGGGTGTAAGGTGATATCTCAGGGTCGTTTTGATTTGCATTTCCCTGATGGCTAATGAGGATGAGCATTTCTTTAAGTGTTTTTCTGCCATTCGATATTCCTCTGAATTTGCAGGCAAATGGTGGGATCTAGAAAAGATCATTCTGAGTGAAATATCCCAGAAGGAGAAAGACAAACATGGGATATACTCACTTATATAGACCTATAAGATATGATAAACATAATGAAATCTATACACGTAAAAAAGATAATCAATTGAGCGGACATGGGGTAAGATGATCAATCCTCATTTAGAAAGACAGATGGGATGTGCATTGAACGTATGACAGGAGTCTACTGAGAGCATCTGAAAGACTCTAACTAGCAGTGTTTTCAAAGCAAAGACTCATGACCAAACCTTTGGCAGAGTACAGGGAATCATAAGAAAGAAGGGGAGTTAGTCTGATGGGGAAAGGATAGGAGCTCCACAAGGACCAAATATATCTGGGCACAGGGTCTTTTCTGAGACTGACATTCAACCAAGGACCATGTATGGATATAACCTAGAACCTCCACTCAGATGTAGCCTGTGGTAACTCAGTAACCAATTGGTTTCCCAAAGTGAGAGGAACAAGGACTATTTCTAACAGGAACTCAATGACTGGCTCTTTGGTCTCCCCACCTCCGAAGGGAGGAGCAGTCCTGTTAGGCCACAGAGTAGGGCTTTGCAGCCAGTCCTGAAGATACCTGATAAAACAGGATCAGACGAATGGGGAGGAGGTCCCCCCTATCAGTGGACTTGGAAAGGGGCACAGTGGAGATGAGGGAGGGAGAGAGGGACTGGGAGGGAATGAGGGATCGGGACACAGATTTAATAAAATGTAACTGCTACTGGGCATATATCCAAAAGAGGCTCAAGTACACAAAAAGGACATTTGCTCAACCATGTTTGTAGCAGCTTTATTTGTAATAGCCAGAAGCTGGAAACAACCCAGATGCCCCTCAACTGAAGAATGGATGCAGAAATTGTGGTACATCTACACAATGGAATATTACTCAGCAATGAAAAATAAGGAAATCATGAAATTTGCAGGTAAATGGTGGGATCTGGAAAGGATCATCCTGAGTGAGTTGTCCCAGAAGCAAAAAGACACACATGGTATATACTCACTCATATAGACATACAACATAGGACAAACCCACTAAAACCTGTGCATCTAAAGAAACTAAGCAAGAGAGAGGACCCTAACTAAAACGTCCAATCCCCATCCAGAAAGGCAAAGAGGATGGACATCAGAAGAAGAAGAAAACAGGAAACAACCTAGGAACCTACCACAGAGGGCCTCTGAAAGCCTCTGCCCTTCGGACTATCAAAGCAGATGCTGAGCCGGATGGGCAACTGTTGGGCAGGTGAACGGAATTTTAGGTAAGAACTGGGAAATAGTAAGAGCTGGAGAGGACAGGGTCTCCACAAGGAGAGCAACAGAACAAGAAAATTTGAACACAGGGAACTTCCCAGAGACTCATACTCCAACCAAGGACTATTCATGGAGATAACCTAGAACCCCTGCACAGATGTAGCCCAGGGCAGTTCAGAGTACAATTGGGTTACATAGTAATGTGAAGAGGGACTGCCTCTGACATAATCTGATTGGCCTGCTCTTTGATCACCTCCCTCTGGGGGGGGGGGGAGCAGCCTTACCAGGCTTCAGTAGAGGACAATACAGCCACTTTTGATGTGAACTGACAGACTAAGATCAGAAAGGAGAGGAGAACCTCCCCTATTAGTGGACTTGGGGAGTGGCATGCAAGCAGAGGGAGGAGGGAGGGTGGGATTGGGAGGGGAGGAGGGAGGGGCTTATGGGGGGATGCAGAATGAATAAAGTGTAATTGATGAAAAATTTAAGAAAAAGGGGAAAAAATAATTTAAGAACCTTAAATGACTTTCAAAATTGGAGGAAAACATGGAGTTAGTCAATTGGCATGGAGCACGTCTCGCCCCTGGGGGCAATGGTCTCCTGAACCTACTCAGACCTCGGACACCACCACTGCTAGTACTAGAACTGACGCAGGATGTTCCAACGAGGGGTTAAGGCTTCTCATAATATTTCCTATAAGCCCACACCTGTTTGTCTATATCCCCCATTTTTATTTATTATTAGCCAGATAGAGCCAAGTAATTGTGGTGATGATACTTGCTTTTTTGCCCAATGCTGGAATGCTAGTAAATTTAGGTATGCCCTGGTTACTCGCATGCCTCACTGGGTGCCTGTGCCCATTGATGCCCCTCACGCTATGACTCTCTTCAGACAGAAAAGGGATCTTGGAACTACAGCCACCATTGTTACTACCATCTCATTGACGGCTGTTGGAGCTACCACCAGGGCATTAGCCATGAGTCATACTGGGCAGACTGCTCAGACCCTGAATAATCATTTAGCCAATGTAGCTCATGCCTTAGTTGTACATAAAGGAATTAATGCTCAACTAAAAGGAAGCTTGATGGTGTTCAATCAGAGGATTGACCTCTTGCAGGAGCAAATTGATACCCTATGGCAAATCGCTCAACCTGGCTGTCAATGAAAGTATGCTGGACTGTGTGTCACTAGCATACAACATGAGAATTTTTCCTGTGCTGCAAATCTGTCTAAACAATTGTCGAGCTATATTTTAGGTAATTGGACTGGAGAATTCGATACTACGATGGAGCAGCTGAGAGTGGCCATTGTCACAGTAAATTCTACCAGAGTGGACGCAGGACTAGCCACAGGATTATCAACATGGATTGCTGCAGCCATGAATCATCTGAAGGAAGGGGCGGGCATGGGAGTGTTAGCAGGCCTTCTGGTGTTGGTCTCCTTGGTTTGCCTGTGGTATATATGCAAGATTAGAGTCTCACAACAGTGTGATGCAGCCATGATCATTCAGGCCTTTACAGCCATTGAAGCAGGACATTCTCCCCAAGCATGGTTGGATATCATAAAAAGCTAAAATGTTAATCTCAGGATGCGAGGCTAAGCACTGCACTCAGGGTCAGCTGCTTTGGACCCAGAGAAGAGCATGTCTGATTGCATGCGGGTTGATACCCCAGGTCCTGCCTCTGAGAAAAAGGTAATGGACGGGTCTGATGCTCTTTGGGTGGATGACACCTAAATGAACATCTGTACAAAGTCCCAATTTATTTCTAATATCAGAGATCAGACCTCTACTCTTGCCTGATGCGTCTAAAACAAAAAGGGGGAACTGTAGAGAGCTGCGGAATGCTATGCCTTAAAGATGGAGCTGGATTCCGCCTTCCACCTTCCCGATGGTGAGTGCTCTCTGTCACGAACAACTCCACATTTGGCTAAGGCCGAGGATCTGGCTTGCTTCCATGTATGTGGACCTATCTGCAGTGCCCCCGTGGCACGCCTGGGTTGGCTACCCAGAGGCTATTTAAGCTATGGGCTGGCTTTCCCCGGGGTCCGAGGATTGTTCAATGTTCCTGAATAAACTGCATTGAAAAAAATAATAATAATAAAATCAAAAAAAATAAAATAAAATAAAATAAAATGTAACTGATAAAAAAATAATAATAAAATAAAAAATAAATAAATAAATAAAAGCTAGCGCACAACAAATCCCAAGTCCATAAACATTGAGACTATGTCTTCTGCACTAACAAATAATAATTTACTTATTCAGAGGCCTGTGTTGGTGGGTTGACTCAAGAGTAATTTCTCCTAGCAATGAGTTAAAAGTTATTCTATCAAATTTTTCATCTGCCTCTGTGGCCATTTTTATGGGTGGCATAGCTTTCAGGTTGCTTGTACCTGTAAGAAACTTGTGCCAGTTGAGTCACACTCACTAATATGAGACATCTGCAGCTTCCTCTACTTGACTGTGATGTACTTCTTCCTAAGAGCCAGATTTGGATTTGAATAGTAAAGGTCAGGAATGATATCAAGAAATCTATTCCTTAACAGGTTCACAGATATTCATTGTGGACAGCAAACACATTTCATGATTGCATGCTACTCAGTGGTTTGATGTAGAACCTACACCTTTCACTATGATTGGCTATACACCCTACAAATTCCTTTGCTCTAATTCTTCACTTGCTTTCATGACTTGGCCAGCATAAAAAAAGGGGGGGCACCATTTCTTCTTCTCCCTCTGCATTCCCACTCCAGTATATCAAGGACAAACACAGCCACATATGAAGGCAGTGAAAAATAGACTTTATTTAAAAAGAAATGCACCAAGTAAAAGAGCTACACTCCATTCTGACATGTTCAGAGGAACAGGCTTGTGATTGACACTTTAAAGAAAAAATGAAAGAGAAGGATGAGAGAGAACTCAAATATGTTCAGAGAAGTGAAAAATCACAAAGGATCAGTCACTATAAATGAGATTAGGCATCTGGGTCTGTGAGCCAGCAATTAAGCAAGTCAAGATTCCATCCTCTCTCAGAAGCCAGGAGATAAAGACCCTGTGCTGCTTGATTATTACATTTCGGAGGAAGGGCTCTCAAGGTCTTGAGAAAGACACTTCTGAGTTATGAGGATACAAACACAATCTCAAAGGGACAAGAAAGGGATTGATGATTGTAAGCTGATTTTAGTAAATGCTCTAAGGGAGGTCACAGGCCTGTACTTGGCTGTTGGCCAGAGCAAACAGTAAATTTCCCTAGGAACCTTGATCTTTCTCAGGCAGGCAGGCTTTTTCGTGGAAAGAATAATGGGACAGATGAAGTCGTCCTAAGGATACAGCCTTGTGCTATTGGAGAATCTGCTGGCTTGTGCTTCTTTCATAGTACAGAGGTTAAGATGGAGACATCTGCATAGAATCTGTGGTTCTCAACCGAAGGGTTTCTATCTATGAACAGATTTCCCCTCTGCTAATCAGAGTTCTGAGTGATATTTCTGGACACTGCTTTACATTGATTTGGATAAGGATAGGACATACCACCATGCTTTCTTTCCTTTGAAATCCTTCTAAGGAACTCTTGTTTGTAATACAACTCCAGCTTTCCTTCACAAAGATTTTAAGGAAAATGTAGCTGTTCCTGTCAGGAGGACTCTCCGTGTAAGTTTAATCTCCCCCTTTAGAGAGAAAGGAATTACCATGTATGATTTACAGTTTGTAGAGTACAATAATAATTTTGAGAATATAGAAAACATTCTTATAAATATATTATCAAATGAACATAAAGGTACAACACATTCTTTACCAAGACAGAAGTGAAATAATGGTTGCTCTTGCTGAAGTCCTTTCTAAGTAGCCACATTAACTTGCTTTTATTGGCAGAGATTTAACTGTTCTTAAATGGTTCCTCATGCATAACTAAATTCAGAAGGTCTGGAGTCTCTTTTTTTATTTAAATATGTGTTTTGATTCCACAATACAAGGTTTTTGAGTTTAAAAGTGAATGAAATCATTGTTTGTGGGATTGCATGCCTTTCCTGTGACTTCAAGAAAATCTGAAATGTGGCTATTTTTTAGAACATGTGTAGATTTTTCAGGACATGTGTTTTAGAGGCACAGATTGACTGGGGAAGGCTAGGAGAGAAAACAGAATATAGTATCCTCAACACTACCATTATTAGAAATGTGGCTTAAGGGAATTTTTGGATCTTTTGACCTTCAATTTCTCTGTCTTTGAAGTGTCAAAGTTGAAATCAATTTGAGATTTTTAGCTCTGAAATATATTGACATTCAGGTTGGATAGCTAACATGAAGTCTCTTGGGTTCTCTTCAGCCATTTCTCTGGAATTTGAACTAAATACAGCTACTAAAATTTTTCTTCTCCAGAAGACACGCTTCTCTCCTCCTTGGCAAGAAAACATGTCATTCAGTTCATTTCTTATTTTACTCTCCAGGATTTGCAGACTGACTTCTCACAGGAGTAGAATCAAAGGCAAAGATTGTACTGCACAAAGTATGCCAAGAGGTGAATCTCAAACCTGCCAAAAATGTGGACAAGAAAATAGCAAGATTAAGGGACAGAGGGCACTTAGCCCCATCATCCATCCAGTATATTTGTAAGCCACTAAAGATTTCCTCATAGATGTTTCCATAATAAAATTAAGAATGAAGAAAATAAGTGATTTACAGTTTGTTGAACCACAGTGGTATTTTGAAACTAATGGAGCAAATTTTCAAAAGTATGTTAGAAAAACTTTTTTTGTTTTGTTTTTCAAGACAGGGTTTTTCTGTGTAACCCTAGTGGTCCTGGAACTCACAGTATAGATCAGGCTGGCCTCGGCCTTCCAAGTACTGGGATTAGAGTTATGTGCCACCATCACCGGGCTTGAAAAGAAATTTAAATTGTTGAAATTTGTTTCACAACATATATATATACATATATATATATACACACACAGCACATACATACAAAATAGTCAAGAATACCACTCCTCACTAAAAGATAGACTCTTGAATTTGCTTCTGACATACTCCCATTGGTCAAATAATAAATTTGTTGATGTGTTGTTGTCCCCACTAATAAACTCTGCCTAGATTTATTTCCTTATCCTTGTTACTTTCCAACTCTTGTAATAAGACATCAGGACCAAGGCAACTTATAGAATAGTGTTATTTGTAGCGTACTGTTTCAAAGCAAGCGGGCCAGCATGAAGCTATAACAGTATGTAAACACTGCCATCTTGACTCCAAAACTCTTTAGAACTGAAAATGCTATGATGGTCTTTAAAAACCTCAACACTCACCTCCAGTAAAACACTCACCTCCACTTCCAACAAGGCCACACCCCCTAATCCTTCCCAAACAATTCCTTCAAGTGAGTACCAAGTTTTCAAACCTATGAGCCATTCTCATTCTCACACACCAACCAGCACTTTAATGACAGGTAAAAGAAATGCTAAAGTTTAAGCATTTTATGTATCATAATGTTATTTTTGTTGTTTTACCTTGTTACAAATTTTCAATATCTGCCTTAAGTAATAAGCCTGAAAGCTCTGTCCCTTACAGGTTTCTATGTGCAACACATCCCATCTATCTTGGGGGATAATGCAAAGGAACCAAATGAAACAAGCTCCCTTCTTCAGGCATTTAATACACGCAGGACGCCAAACTGCATTCTGAGAAAGTGCTAGCATTTGGGAAAATGGAACAGACTAAAACAAAAAAGATCATAAAGGCAAAAAGCCAAAGTGAGTTTTGTTTTTTACACAGTGAGTTTATTTTCTATCTTTCTTCTTCCATTTCTAGGTTGAAACTTGGGAAGAGTGCATATTTTCATGCTGAGTTGATTTATAGTTCCGTTTTTGTAGAGGTGATAAAAAGGCATTATGTATGAATATCCAAACATATTACTGTGTAATCACTTGAAAATAGCAAGCATTGAGAATTGCAAAAAAAAATGATGAATGTTTGACTCTGGACACAATTAGAGTTTGTGAAGTCAACCATACCATTGTTCAGATGTTTGAACATATGTTTGAAACCCCAAAGCATAGCTGTGTAGAATGTCGCTCTGCTGTAAAGCAGTGTTCCCTTCATCTCAGATCTATTCCTATTATAAACATATATCAGGCTAATTTGCATTTGTTCATTTGAATTGCTATTTCTTAAAATATCTTATCCGTTTCCCTATTAGGGTGATATAGGATAGAAGCACCAGCATTAATGCTTCATAACTCTCTGGATCAGAATATTACATCACTTTTTAAAATGAAAGCTAGAAACTTTAATGAAAATTGGGATACTCCTCCAAACTCTGGTCAAATTTTAGATGATAGATTGATATCATATGTCTGTTTTTTTGTATATTCTGTGTATTTGTGTATATATAAACATATATGAGGGTTTATTGCATCGCATACCTATAAATATTGTTTATATTAATTCACAAAATAATGCTTCTCTAGTCAAAAATCAAGCTACAAGGAGAAAGACAAACATGGGATATACTCACTTATATAGACCTATAAGATATGATAAACATAATGAAATCTATACACCTAAAAAAGATAATCAATTGAGCGGACATGGGGTAAGATGATCAATCCTCATTTAGAAAGACAGATGGGATGTGCATTGAACGTATGACAGGAGTCTACTGAGAGCATCTGAAAGACTCTAACTAGCAGTGTTTTCAAAGCAAAGACTCATGACCAAACCTTTGGCAGAGTACAGGGAATCATAAGAAAGAAGGGGAGTTAGTCTGATGGGGAAAGGATAGGAGCTCCACAAGGACCAAATATATCTGGGCACAGGGTCTTTTCTGAGACTGACATTCAACCAAGGACCATGTATGGACATAACCTAGAGCCTCCACTCAGATGTAGCCTGTGGTAGCTCAGTAACCAATTGGTTTCCCAAAGTGAGGGGAACAGGGACTATTTCTAACAGGAACTCGATGACTGGCTCTTTGGTCTCCCCACCCCCGAAGGGAGGAGCAGTCCTGTTAGGCCACAGAGGAGGGCTTTGCAGCCAGTCCTGAAGATACCTGATAAAACAGGATCAGATGAATGGGGAGGAGGTCCCCCCCATCAGTGGACTTGGAAAGGGGCACGGTGGAGATGAGGGAGGGAGGGAGGGAGGGACTGGGAGGGAATGAGGGATCGGGACACTGCTGGGATACAGAGTTAATAAAATGTAACTGATAAAAAAAAAATAAAATTAAAAAAAAAAGAAAAAGAAAAAAAAATCAAGCTACATTTTAAATTTTTTTTTCAATTAGACAACTTTTACTAAATGAGAAAACTACATTTAAAATGTGCTTTAAACAAATGGAATTAGAAAAAAAAAGACATGCATTTTAAAGAACTTTTGCACTGTGCTGAAAATCAAATGTTTCTTGCAGTAATACAATGCGCCAATCCATAAAATGTTAAGAGTTCTCAATTTAACATTTTCAAAGACAATATAAGGTTTCACACCTATGGTTACACAGAAGGGCATTATATAAATATTATGCCCATCCCCACGAAGCTTGTAAGCTTCATTTTAAATTCTTACACATGTGGATACACATGAAAATATTAACTTGATTTGGGAATAGTGTGTGCTTTCAGAGCCTCTTGATGTCTGTTCATCTTGTAAGTTTCTTCTCTGGCTTCTCATGAAAGAGCTAAATCTATTCCCGACTCTTCCCAAGTTCTGTGATTTGTTTTTGAACTGTAGAAGGGATTTCTCCCTATGGCATCACTCTCTGCCAAACACATTACAGGAACATAATTATTTTCTACGGTCTTGTGCCCCTTACTCTGGGGAAGAAAATCATGACCCCAAAGCTCGGATGCCACTCAGTTCTTGCTAAATTATTCTTTCTACCATTATCTCTTGTCTTTCATTACCAAGCACTACATATTAGACTTCTGGAGTTTAAGATAATCCACCTGCTCATTCTCCACAGAATTATACCTCCTATCGTGTGGCTTAGGGGAGCAAAAGCGAATCTAGTCAATGCACTGATTCTCTTACTAATAAGTTACCTAGTAAACATCACCAAGTCCACAAACAAGGATCTGTGCTCTTCCAGTGAACACTCTCTATCCACAACAGCAGTTATGTGCTTTGTCCATCAACATCTCAGAGGCCAAAGATTCAAATGAGGCTGTGAATGAATATTAGCACTAAATCATGCACATATGTAAAATGACAGGGTTTCTAGATAATACAGTTCTCTGCTAAGCACAAGATTATGAGTTCCATTAGGTTGGCTGGTTGAGCAGACTGGGCAGGGAGCTCTGGGTATGTGCCAGCCTGCCAATTTTACATTTTGAGCAATATTTTTTCTTCTGCTGAAAATTTTTTTCACACAATAATATTCTAATCATGTATTTTTTCCTCCTTACGCTCCTCCTAGTTCTTTCCCACTTCTCAGCTCATTTGAATCTGTCCACTTTATGTCTCTCCCTAGGGGAAAAATATGCAGTTAAGAAAATATAATATACTATAATATAATATATAATATGATAAAACAAAACAAACACATCTTAATAGGACAAAACAAACAGAAGGAGAAAGGCCCAAGAAAAGCAAAAGAAACAGAGGCTCTCATTCGCCCACAAATCAATTCCATCAAAACACTAAGCTGGACCACATATCTAAAACCCTATAGGGTAAAAATAAATAAATAAATGAACAAATAAACAATAAAGTACGATACAAGTAAAATTAAAAATTAAATTAAGGAAAATCTGTGCTAAAACATTATGAGACAAGGAACCTCCAAAGATGACACTGAGTTCATTTTCTGTTGGCATCTTCTGCTGAGCCTGCACTCTGCACGTAAGAGTAGTTTGTGCCCCAGTGAGACTTCCTGGAGAAAACCAATCATTAATTTTCAAGTGACTATCAATTTGAAATAGCTTCTGGGTTTAGGGTGTTGGCATGTATCAACGTCACCTTTCAGCTCTAGGCTCCCATGTGATACAAATCTATGCAGGTCCTGCGCATGCTGCCTCAGCCTCTGTGAGTTCATATGTGCATAGATCCTGGTGATTTTAGAGGGCCTTGATTCCTTGGTTCTCTCCATCCCCTCTGTCTCTTACACTTTTTCTGCCCCCATTTCTACAGGGTTCCCTGAGCTCTGATGCAAGGAATTTGATGGAAATATTACATTTAGGGCTGAGCATTCACTCTGTGCATATTGTTCTCTGTATTTGTTCCCATCTGCTTCAGGAAGAAGCTTCTCTGATGATGGGTGAGAAAGGCATTGCTCTAGTATAGTAGAATGTCATTAGGAGTCATTTTGGTACTATGCTCCTTTAGCAGAAAAATAGTACCCTTATTCTCACCCTTGTTCCTGACCTATCTAGTCTCAGGTTCTTAGTTACCAAAGAACTATCACCTATGAGTTCCATCTCCCGGAGTTGGCCTTAACCCAAGTTAGCTGTTGGTTGGGTATTCTCCCAACCCCCAAGCATTGTGCCACCATTTCACTAGCTTATCTTGCAGGCAGGGAAACATTATAGATAGAAATGGGGTTTTTTTGTTTGTTTGTTTGTTTTTTGCTGGCTTGCTGTTTGGCTTTCTCTTAGGGTAAATTTTGATATTTGAGTTGTTCAGCAGAATTGGAATTCCTTGCTAATATTATGGCCTTCTAGTTTATGTGTTGTTGAAAAAAAAAAAAAAACAACACCAAACTAAAGATGGAACATAGGGATTGTTGATTAAGAAATAGTAAAACAGAAACAGAAAATGAGGAATCTAACTGAAATGGGCCAACCCTCAAAGAGAATATGAATATCTCTGTTTCCCTCCATCAGGTCTTCATTATTCAAAACCCCTCATGGAACATCTCATAGTAACAACTGAAAAAGGATCAATACACAAAAGGATAAAAGAACACTTTTCAGTTGTAAGGTGAGTCTTACCCACTTACTTCTACCATCCTGCCTTTCTTCCTCATAGATATACTAGCTCTGCTAAATACACGGTATATTTCATTGAAGATTTCTTAAATCACAGATTGTGAATGCCCACGGAGAAAAGCTCAGTAGAAGTAAACAAAGACATTGGAGCACTCTCTGACTTTTAAATTTTAAATACTAAAGAAATGTATAACTTTGAAACAAAATTTTGCTTAAAATGACCTCAATGGGCTGGGATATAACCATTGGGTTTTCCTCATTTAAAAGCACTATAATAGGTCCCCACTTAGTTCCTTTTCTGTGGCTAAGTCTTCCAGAAAGGAACTAGAAAAATTCAGGTCTTTTAACAAATAAGAGAAGGGATTCTAGAGACAGTTTGAATTTCTGCCCTAATAGTTTCTCCTCTACAGTATAATGTGTTCTTTTAGATGTGTAATATGTAATAAAATCCACATTTAATATCCAGTAAATAGCTTTATGGTAATCCAAGACACATAAGTGGCTCTAAATGTCTGAGTAATAGTACAGGCAATAGTGAAGAAATCAGAGAGAAAAGTCACCTACTAAGAATATTGATTACATCCCACAGCAAGAATAACAGAAGAGTCTCCCAAGATGATTCTGAGACCACATGAACAACAACAGTGAGGTGAAAAATGGTATTCTCAAGATGGCAGAAGGAGAGAGTTGGTAAAAAATATTTCCAATAATAGATTTTCTTTTTTTTTTTTAACAAAGGAACATTACCAAACTCACCAATAATAGATCTTTACCCACAACATTCTATTGGCCAAATGTCTTCGCAGAATAATGACAAAACAGTAATTAAAAGTCTGGGAACAGGGGTCTTTTCTGAGACTGATACTCCAACCAAGGACTATTCATGGAGATAACCTAGAACCTCTGCACAGATGTTGCCCATGGCAGTTCAGTGTCTAATTGGGTTCCATAGTAACAGGAACAGGGACTGTCTCTGACATGAACTGCTTGGCCTGCTCTTTGTTCACCTCCCCTTGAGGGGAGAGCAGCCTTATCAGGCCACAGAGGAAGATAATGCAACCACTACTGATAAGACCTGATAAACTAGGATCAGAAGGAAGGAGAGGAGGACCTCCCCTATCAGTGGACTTGGGGAGGGACATGGGTGGAGAAGGGGGAGAGAGGATGGGATTGGGAGGGTAGAAGAGAGGGAGCTACAGGTGCGATTCACAGTAAATAAACTGTAATTAATAAAAATAAAAAATAGTTAACATTCAAAAAAAGTTGGTAGAATCCTAGCGTGTGAGTTCTTAATGAATTGTACTTGTTTCTACAAAAGACACTTTTCTTTCCTTTATATTCTCTTATTTTCTAATCTCCAAACTTCATAGTCTCCATTAGATCCTCATATTAAAAAGGCTAAAAAGTTATTAAGTAAATTCTACAAACCTTAACCATCCTGTATCAGTAATATTAATCATATTTAATTTATGTTCTAGTTTGGTTTATATTTCAAGGACACAATCCATAATTAAGGGAAGCCAGAGCAGTAACTAAAGCAGAGAACATGGAGAAGCTCTGCTTTCTGGGTGGCTCCCTTGCTTATGCTCAGCTAACATTTTTTTTTTCAGCACAGGACCACCTGTTTAGGAACAGTGACTGTGCACAGTGGGCTTGGCCCTTCCATAATAAGTCATCAGTCAAGGAAATCACTTACAGACATGGCTACAGAGCAACCCCTGAACTGAGGCTCTCTCAGACTATATCAGGTTGACAGTTAAAGCGAGGGCAGCTACACTTAATTCTAAAATTAATACAAACCCCCAAATTAACAATATAACTAATATACAATAATTGATTCAACAAATACATTTTTTTGTTTAAATTTTCAGTGATCAATTTTCTCTATTGAGCTTCTATAGTCAGTACAGAATAAAACATTCAAGTCCTAATTATATGAAATCATTCACTAGATGAAATAATTGCCTTTAATTCATCCTTGCATAACACCTGACTTCAGGTTTGGGTTTCATCTTGTGGAGAACTTAAATCCAATCAGAAAGTGGTTGGTTACCCCCAGGATGTTAATGTACTGTTGCATCATTGGGAATGTCTTGCCAGCCTAGTCACTATTGTAGCTCAGGGGGTTCACAGCTGGAGAAGACTGATAATTACTCTTCTCCTCTAATAGTGTGTACGACACCCACCAGTACTACTGAAACTAGCCAGTGTGCAATGTGCTCTCACCACTACATCTTTTGAGGATAACCAAGAGCATAGACTACAGCCCACAATATGTTAGAGTGTATGGGACCTCGCTGGAAACGAACTCCAAAAGAAATAAGGACCTAGCATTGGCTTTTTATTTCTTAGTGCCTGGTGTCTAGTAAGAGCACCTTGCTGTAGGGTAACTCCATTTTAACAGAGAGAGAGAGAGAGAGAGAGAGAGAGAGAGAGAGAGAGAGAGAGAGAGAGAGAGAATAGATGCTTCTCTTGCCTTCTCCATCCAGCTCTCCACTCTACTCCTTTCTTTCTGTTTATTTTTTGTTTTCTTTTAACCCATTTATACTAGTCCACTCTATCTCTTCTTCCTTGAAAGCCCATCTACATGACCATGATTACTTAATAATTTCCTGAGCTTTATAGGTATTCCAAATTAAAATGCACATACATTACTAAATATTCAAAGTAACATCCACAGATAAATAGAAAACATGATTTTTTAAAATTCTCCAGTCTGGGTTTAGATGACTTCATTCAGAATGATTGTCTCCAGCTCAGTGTATTTACCTGTGAGTTTTATAATTTCATTTTTCTTAATAGCTGAATAATATTCCAATGTGTAAAAATACATTTTCAATATTCATTCAAAACTTCATGTATATCCAGGCTGTTTCCATTTCCTGGCTATTGTGAGTAGAGCAGCAATAAACATAAATAAATGAGCAGGTGTCTATAGAATGTAATATGGTATCCTTTAGTTATGTACCCAAGAGTAATACAGCTGGATCTTACAGTAGATCTATTCTTACCTTAAGAGGAACTTTCACCTATTTCAGTAATGGCTACAATAGTTACCATTTCAACCAGCAATGAATAAATATTCTGCTTTCCCCACATCCAGCAATTGTCATCATTTTAGTATTTTTTTTTTGAAACTTTTCCATTTGGCATGAGATGAGATATCCCAAAATAGTTTTAGTTTCAATTACCTCATGACTAAGGATATTGAAGACATTTATATACCCTTTGGCCATTTGTGTTTTGTCTTTAGAGAATTCTTTGTTTAGTTTGATGCTCCATTTAAAATTGAAGTCTTTGGGGTTTTTGCTGTTTCTTTTTATTCTTTCTCATTTTTGTTATACTCTACATACCAACCCTCTGTCATATGGCAAAGATTTTTCCATTCTTCAAGGTCCCTTTTGCCTCTAGTGATGGTGTACCATCTCATTTCATAAGGGCCATTCATTGTGTTGAGGTGCTTCGCTCTGACTAAAGAAAAGGAATTGTGGAATAAACCAGGCTGCGTCAGTTTTTACTGACAGTCATCTCAAGCTGATCCCATGTGTCATGTGTTTTTTATTTTATTTTATTTTGTTTTGTTTTATTTTATTTTATTTTCAGTCCTCACTTCCCACTCTTGAACTATTCCACTCTGCCAGCAGGCTCTGGCACTCCAGTGTCTTATAGTTTCTACTTCACAATCCTTTTACTTCCTTGTTGAGATTAGGCCAAGAAAAGTTGAGGCTATTGTGAATGTTTTTGTTTTATTAATTTCTTTCTCAGTATCTTTTTTGGAATGAGGGATCGGGACACGGCTGGGATACAGAGTTAATAAAATGTAACTGATAAAAAAAATAAAAAAAAATAAATAAAATCAAAAAAAAAACAATAGTAAAAAAAAAAGGCTATTAATTTTGTGAATTAATTTTGTATCCTGCTAATTTATTGAATGTATTGATCAACTGTAGATTTCTAGAGGAGTATTTAGGGTCTTTTATGTATAGAATCATATCCTCTGTAAATAAAGATACTATGATTTTTCTTTCTTATTTGTTGCTCTGTTATCCTCTTCACTTGTCATTGCTCTAGGAAGATTTCAAGTACTGTGTTAAAGTGGGGTGGAGAGAGTCCATCCTTGTCTTGTTCCTGCTTTTAGTGTAAATTGTTTGAGTTATTAATCCACTTAAGATAATGTGGGGTGTAGGTTTTCTGTAAATTGCTTTCATTATATGTTGCCATAAATCCCTTGTATCCATAGTCTCTCCAGGACTTTTATATAAATGGATGTTAGATTTTTGTCAATGTCTTTCCTTCATCTAGTCAAATGATCATGTAGTTTATTTACCTTTAGTCTATTTATGTTGGTGTGGTTTGTTTTTTAACACATGTTAAGCCATCCTTGCATCTCTGAAAAGAAGCTTACTGCCCTATGATGGCAATATTTTTTATTGTTCTTGTATTCAGTTTGTAAGCATGTTATTGAAAATTTTGTGTCTATGTTCACCAGAGGTACAGAATTACAGTTTTTTTCATTTATTTTGTCTGTTGGTTCTTTGTCTGATTTTGGTGTCAGACTAATACTAGCTCTGTAAATGCTTTTTATTTTGTGAAGTAATTTGAAGAGTATTGGTACTACTTCCTTTTTTCTTATTTTTGTTTTATTTTTGAAATAATGACATAATTACATAAATTTTCCCTTCCTTTTCCTCCATCTAAACCCCTCATGTACCCGTCTTAGTTCTCTTTCAAATTCCTGGTATCTTGATATGAATTGTTACTACATGCTGCACTTGTGTGTGTATGTGTGTGTACATAGATCCATATATATATATATATATATATATATCCTGTTCAGTCTGTACACTGTTACAGTTACTTGTGTGTATGTTTTCAGGACTGACCATTCGCTACTGGATAACAATTGGTGTCCTTTTTCCTGGAGAAGACTATTTCTTCCACATACAGCACTCCTCCACTGCCTGTGGTCCTCTGTGTAGAACTGAGGCCTCTTGGTGTTGCCCTCACTCATTTTGGCACGTTTATTATTTTTATCCTTGTCAGCTAATATCTGGGCAGTCATATCAGTGAGACTTTATGGATGTAGCTTCCGACATTACGAGAAGACACGTCCCACAGAACACTCTCTGATCCTCTGGCTTTTACATTCTTTCTGCTCCCTCTTCCACACATTCTCTGGGCCTCCAGAATGACAGTGTTTTGTAGATGTCTTCATTGCAACTGGGCTTCACAAATCTGCATTTTGATTGGTTATAGGTTTTTGTAAATGTCTGTTTCTTGTAAAGAGAAATTTCCTTGATGAAGGGTGAGGCTACATTTATTTGTGTTTATAAGGACAAATGTTTAGAAAATTTTCTTTTGTTGTTTTGGTTTTGTTTCTATATCACTAATTGCAACCCTGATTTTGATTACTTCTTTCTGTGTACTTTTTGGTTTGTTGCCCTCTACAGCCACCCACAATCTTCAAATATATCATCACATTATTACTTTGATATCTTTCAAAATTTTAATGAAGGCATATACTGCTATAAGTTTTTATGACAGCTTTTATTATAGCCCATAATTTTTTATGTGTTATGTTTTTCAATTTATTTAATTCTAGAAAATTTTAATTTTATTCTTTTCAAAATAAATTTTATTTTGTGATGTTATTTGTATAGATATTTTGTCTCCATGTATGTTTGTGCACCACGTGTGTGCCTGGTGGCCATGGAAATTAAAGGGAGAAATTAAAACTCCTGGGACTGGAGCTACAATTAGCAGCCACAATGTCGGTGCTAGGAAAGTAACCTGGGTTCTCTGGAAGAGCAGTCAATGTCTATAACAACTGAGCAGCCTCCCTCCTCTTTATTAATTCCCTTCTTAACTATTTTTTCTCATTCAGTTTTGGTTTTGTAGTATTCTGCTTGCTTTCTATAAATTTGTGCAGTTTTGTGTGTGTGTCTGTTTTGTTGTTATCGATATCCAACTTTAACACGTGGAAATGAACTAGAATGTAGTACCTGATTTTAATTTTTCCATATTACTTGAGACTTAGTTTGTGCCCTAATATGTATCCAGTTTTGGAGAAGTTTTATGGGCTCCTGAGAATAATTTTAATTTTGTAGTATTTAGGTAGAATGTTCTGAAGATATCTTTTAAGACATTGATTTGGAGCTAATTTTTCAAAAATTAGAATAACTACACTTATTTGTATCTTAATTTCATTTGCTTAGAACGCCTTTTGCCTGGTCTATATTAGTAGTTTTGATGTTAGGTCTTTTGAAGACATCAAACAATGAATATCATTTTTTTTCACATTTTAAATTAGTATATTTTAAGAATGACATATGGAAGTATGAATATTAACAAAAATCTAATTAATATTTGTCCACATTATAAGGGTAGGTAATGTTGACAAATTATTTTTTTACAAATTAATAATTTTATTATGGCATGGCTGTTGATGTTTGTTGATCATCAGCTCCATTACCCTCCTCTGACCCTCTCTGCTGTCCCTGTCATCCTACTTTCTGCAAGGGCCCCTTTTGCTTTCATGTCATGTAGATTCTACTTTTTTCTTTTCCTTTTTCTTTTTTTCTTTTTTTTTTTTTTTTGATTTCTTTATTGAAGAGTTGGGACTATACAAATTTAGAGTTATTATCAAACAGAATGCATTATTCTCTGTTACCTTGTTGTTTTGTGGTTTTCTGTTAGCCTCCTTTTGATTCAGTGTTCTAGAATTGTTAATTTATCCCTTGTCCCTTTTGGGGGCATGTTCAACCTTCTTTTCAGACCTAAATAGTCCCTCCATTGTCTACTGTAGAGCAGAAAAAATCCTTAAATTTGTTTTTATCATGAAATATTTAGCTCTCCCCTTCAATTATAACCGATTCTATTGCTAGGTATAATGGTATCGTCTGGCATCTTTAGAGTGTAAGAACTTGTCAAATATTATTTCCTCCTAAAATGTGATTGGCGTCATGGAGGCTTATTGACTCCATGAATCCAGGCCTAGCCCTGGAGACTTCTAGCCTCCATACAATCTAATCTAGGCCCAGAATGTTTTCAGCTTCTGAGACTTACTGCCGAATAAACTCACCCTTTTATTTTTAGTTCTTTCTTAAATGTGACTGTCTGGTTCAACTAAGATGTTCTAGATCAAACTCTTCTCCAAGGTAACTGATTCAGTCTGGCTTCTCTCAGTTTCTGACTGAACTGCTCTGCTTGTCCTTAAATTAACTCAAGCAATCTGTGCTAATGTTCTGGCTCCTTCTCATTTTCCAGCATGCTCTGTCTTCACCTGTGTCTAGCTTGTTTGTTCTCTCTTCAACCTGTCTCTCCAGGTAAAACTGCTTCATTCCTCTCTCCTTTTGCGTTGTTCTCTCTTAAGTCACCCTTCTTTCCTCTCTGTTCTCATAAGAGTTGGGCCATCCTCTTCTGTCAGATCTTTTCTCTGATCCATCACTTTGCGTGCCTTTCAATTAGACATCACTTACAAGCATGGCTGCTTCCTTCTATGAAGTATTCTTACTTCCACTGTTAGGGAGTGAAGATGTGAACTAAGGGCG
Source organism: Meriones unguiculatus (assembly GCF_030254825.1). Lineage (NCBI taxonomy): Eukaryota > Metazoa > Chordata > Mammalia > Rodentia > Muridae > Meriones > Meriones unguiculatus. The sequence continues at coordinate 53,123,561 of NC_083363.1, forward strand.
TGTCTGTAGTCCAGCCAGAGCAGCCATGCTGCTAAATTAACATTCCTCTCTACTTCTCAGCCTTCTTTTGTATGTGACTTGGTCTCTCTGTGTTGCAGCTTTCAATCTCTTTTCTTTGCTCTGCATATTTAGTGTTTGGACTATATGGCATCGAGATTTCTTCTCTGATCCTATTGATGTTCTGCATGCTTCCTCGATCTTAAAAGGCATCTCCTTTTTTTTAGATTAGCGAAGTTTGCTTCTATGCTTTTGCTGAAAATGTTTTCTGTGCCTTTGACCTAGGTCTCATCTCCTTCTACTATAATATAGCTATCATTCATGGAATAGACCTTTTTATACTGTCCCAGAGTTAGTGTGAGTTTTGTTCTTGGATAATTTTTTTTCCAGAGGATGTGGTGTTATTTTCTTTGACTTAGTGATTGAGCTCCTATACTTTGTCTTAAGAATTGAATTTTTTTTCTTCCATGATTTTTTTTATTTTTAAGTGTTATTTCATTTTGTCATTTTTTCAGAGATTTTAATTATTTATTAAATTCTGTTTTTATATCTTGAAATGTTTTCATAATTTTATTAAACAACATTTACTTTTTATGGTCTTCATTTTGGTATTTATTCATATCCTCTTCATGTTCTTTGATTACATTATTGTTGCATCAAAAACATTGTCTTGTATCATCAAAATTGCTTTTCTCAGGGGACATTACTATGGGGTACTAATTCTTTGTGGAGACTTGTTTTGGGTACTCCTAGTGCTGTGAAGATTTGACTTACATTTCTGGGTCAATGTATTTTCTAAACAACCTTGCAAATACTGAGATGCAGTTAAATGGTGACATCTAGGTCAGTGATTCAGCACTGCCTTATACTTTGCGTCAGAGTACAGGCTACTATGCTTCAGTACTCTAGAGACTAGAAATATTCTGAGCACATAATATTCCTGCACAATAAAAAAAGAGGCTAATCAATCTTCACATCTAACTCATTATATTCTGGTTAGTGAAATGTCAAAATATAGAACATTCAGGGCAAATTTATTATCTCACTCTTACATGGTGTAAGTTTTGTTCAGTAGACATGATGTGAAAAATTCTAAACCCAGCAGGTTATCACCGCATGAGTAGTAAATCAACTATTTATATGAAAATTATATATAACATAGCTTTTATATATAACTAAACTGATTACAAAAATCAAAATGTATTACTCAATTAAAGCTTAATAACCTGAAAACACAAATGAATTTTACAAATAGACCCAATCTTAATAAGCAAACTAAATTAAATTAAATCTGTAATGAAATAAAATTATGCATTTTTTGGTTTCTATGGAAATAAAATATTTTTAAAATGGTTTTGAAGAAATCCTGCTGTGATTATTAGTTAGAAATGGAAGCATGAGCTATGAAAAGTGACTTTAATTTGTTTGCTTCCTTTTATTGTGAAAATTTCAAACTATAGAAGAGCTAAAATCATTTTAACACCTTCATTAATATAGCCTAACTTCTATTGCTAACTGTTTATGAAACATTTTCTTTGGCACAATGCATTTAACACAGGTCATCGTGATGTGATATAATTGTTTTTTCACAGAACTACAACTTCACTGTGTACATTTAGTGTATACCTTCTTATTCCTCTGTAAATCCATCAACTTGTTCCTAATTCATTTCAGACTTTCATTTACACACCATAGTGGTTTGCATGTTATTTACCCCATAATCTCAGGAATTAGAACAGTTGGTCCCCAACTAATGATACTTTGAGAGAGGTTTAAGAAATGTAGCCTTGTTTTTAATAGCTGAGTAGTATTCTTTTAATGTACCACAATTTCTGTGTTCATTCTTTGGTTGAGGGACATCTAAGGCAGAAATCAACAAATTAGAAACAAGTAACAATTCAAAGAATCAATGAAAGCAAGAGCTGGTTCTTTGAGAAAATCAACAAGATAGACAAACCCTTAACCAAACTAACTAAAAAGCAGAGAGACATTATCCAAATTAACAAAATCAGAAATGGAAAGGGGGACATACAACAGACATTGAGGAAATTGAAACAATTGTTAGGACTTACTTCAAAAGTCTATATGCCACAAAATTTGAAAATCTAAATGAAATGGACAATTTTCTTGATCGATTCCACTTACCAAAGCTGATTTAAGACCAGTTAAATCAATTAAATAGTCATATATCCCCTAAGGAAATAGAAGTGGTCATCAAAACTCTCCCATCCAAAAATAGCCCAGGGCCACATGGCCCTCAGTAGCAGTTTTGTTCTATCTTTTCTTCTCAAAACACTTATGCATTCATGCATAAATCTATTTATCCATTCTAATTAATTTATGGAGTAGTTACTATGAGCCAAGTATTGTTCTATATCTAGAACAAGGCAAATGAATAGTTTTACTATTCATCAATTATATTATTCAAAACTTAAAACACATATTCTTTCCTGTTTTTAATGACTCTTTCTTGACTTCTTGTTTCAAACATTTGTAGTTATAACAAATTCAACCCAAAAAACTTCAGTTCAGAAAAACTTTACCACAGTAATAATGGAAGGGAAAAGGAAAGGAAAAGGTCAGAGTCATGGAAACTTTTTTTGACAAAATCCATTTTAGAAAGCTCTTCTTGGAGAAATGTTGTTGAAGCCCTGAAACAAAACAAAAACAAGGAAAAACACAGACCATATCAAAGGCATCATTTCTGCATGATACTTATCCAATCATGTATGGGCCACTTTTCCAATCAGTTCCATGCTCACTGAGCTTGAGGGACACAACTGCCACTATAGGCTGCTTTACCCCATTGTCCCCTCCAATGTAAGTCCATCTGCTAAGTCCAGCTGGTAACTGAGATCCTGCCCCTGAGCACTCATTCTTATATTCACAGAGGGTATTAATTAGTACCCATATTCTTTGTTCTTCACTGCAACTTCTCAGCCTTAGATAAAGCTTTATTTCATGGTGAAATCATGTAATTTCAGGCATTGGGTATAGGACTACTCATTCCCTAAATGCCATCCAAAGAAAGTTGCCTTCAATACAAATACCAGAACATTATAAAACACTGTTCCTTCTATGTATACACATCCCTTCAAATGATTGGAATTATCAAACACATTAGTTATCTACCTTTAATAGCTTGTTAGAGAGCTCTCATATAAGCTTTGCTTGTTTTAGACAGTTTCCAATTTTATTACTACCTGCATTAATAAATTAAATTTACTATACTTAAGGTAAGTTGGTACCAGGATAGTGGGGTTGACAGACCTGAACCTTGTTTTGGGGAGGACTGTGGAAAGGCTTTGGAAGTTTGGGCTAGCAGAGCCATTGAGTAGTGAGAGTTCAGTAGGTTGTTCTGTCAGAGCTTTGAAGATAAGTACATTGAGAGCAATGCAGACGGTGGAGGCCTGGCTTGTGAAGTTCCAAAAGGAACCAAAGACCCTACAGGGCCATTTGTGTGAGGAATGTGTGGTGTCTGGTCAGCTGGAGCTGAAGAATTGGCTGGGATTAACAAGAGACCAGAGCCACAGAAGTAAATCCTTTGTCTTACTGGAACAACAAACAGATGTTATATTAGCTGAAACTGAGAAATTAGCAGTGATTAAGAAGAGACCTATATCACTGAATCCAAATCTTCTGGAAAGTGTTTTCTTAGGACCAGCACAGAGAAGTTATGTTCCAGAGGTGGGCAAAGTTGTACCTCATGCTGGTACTTGGCAGGCTAAGAGTTACCCAGGTGGTACTGCTTTTTAAGGCATCAAGGAGTCATTGAGAAAAGCTGAGACTTAGTACCGTGAAAGGCCAGCAGAAGCCATCGACAAAGGTGCAGCATCACTGGCAGTAGAAGGGCCAGGACTGAAGGGGTAACGCAGAGAAGTTGAGTCCTGGCACCATGAAGGGAGACTATGAGATGCTATTGGTGAAGGTTCAGACCAGTTGCAGCAAAAGATGCTGGCATTTTGGAGATGCCAGTACCTTGGGATGACTACTAAGAACAGCAGCAGCAGTGGAGTGGAGCCAGTCAGAGCCTGAAAGACAAGGTGTGCGTGCTGCAGAGGTGGAGCTGCAGAGGGAGCCAAGAATGATGAGCCCAGAAGATCATGAGTGAGTCCCAGACATGGGGCATGTGTTATCTACATTGTTGGGAATTAGTTGTTTCCTGTTGTTGTTTGTCTTGTTTTGTTTTTGCCTTAATTGTGTCTGTGCCCTGATTTTTCCCTCTTGAAGTGAAAAAATATTTTTATTAAGTTTTTATTTTACAGGAGCCCACAGTTGAGAGATTTTAAAAAAAATACTTTGGATTTTAAAAAAGATTGGCTATTTTAAAGAGACTGAACTTTTAATGTGTTTTAATTTGTAAAGACTGGGAGTATTTAAAGTTATTTATATTTATCATGTAAGATCTTGGAAATGAATGAGAAAGAAAATGTTGTGGCCTAAACAGCGATATGTTTGCATGTCAAGCTGAAAGAGGCTCAATTGGGCTAGTTTATGTCAACTTGATGCTTGTCATCTGAAAGAGGGAACCTCAGTTCAGTAAATGCCTCTATAGGATCACAGGAAGCCTATAGAGTATTTTCTTAATTAGTGAAGATAAGAGAGAGAGTCCAGCCCACTGTGGGTGGTTCTAACCCCAAGCTGATGGTCCTGCACACAGGCTGAGCAAGCCATGAGGAGCAGGCCAGGGAGCGTCGTCCCTCCATGGTCTCTGCATCAGCTCCTACCTCCAGGTTCCTGCCCTTCTTGAGTTTCGGCCTTCAGTGCTTTTGAAGATGAAGTGTTATATGGAACAGTGTAAAATTAACCCTTTCTCCCCCTCTCCCCCGCCTTGTTTATTTGGTTATGGTGTTTCATCACAGTGATAGAAATCCTAACTAAGACAACATTAAATATAATTATGTTTTAAACTTCACTATTTCACAAAACACAATGGCAAATCATCAGGCTATGAATTGGGCTAGTTTATGTCAACTTGATGCTTGTGTTGTGTTGTTATGTATATACAAGTTATGTTGTGTGTATATATGCATATGCATACAGAAAAAGAGGGAGAGAGTAAAATCACAGATCCAAACCATGGTGGAATGTGCGTTATCTGTAACCATAGATTACATTAATTAAAAACAGTATTATTTCAATAAAAAGTAAGCCTAACTCAATATAGATCATGTTCTTTGTTCGAAATGAAAAGTATATTAAAAGTCAATAGCATAATAAGACATGTTAAAAGAATTTAAAATGTTACTTCTGATATTGAAACTCTGAAGTATTTAAAATTCAATAATAAAATTTCTTCACATAGTAACTTGCTTGACACCAAATATACTCTCTCATGCTACTTACCATATAGGACATGGAAGCCAGATCATTAGCAATCAAAAGTTCTGCCTCAGCTATACAATCAGACCCTGTCTCAAACAAACAAATACATAGTTGAAACAAATAAACAAACATGCGTGTTTACTACTTTCAAACTCAGGAAACTCTTACCAGGAAAAAAATACTACATTTAGTTAAAGCACTTGCCAGGCATGCCTGGAAACCTGAATTCAGATCCCCAGGACCCCTTAAAAAAAAAAAAAAAAAAAAACAGATAAGTAGCAGAAATATGTTCAATCCTGGTTTATTTCTATTTACCTTGATATGAGCGGTAAAGCCTGGAAAATCTCTAAGAACTGGCAGGGATGGACATGAACTGACAGGGTATAAACAACAATAGAGGCTCTGTCTGTCTGTATAAATATACAAGTTAAGAATTGGCACTGACTCCCACAAGCACACCATAGCATGCACCCACCCAAACTAAATCACGTAAGAATATAAATACAAAAATAAACGCACACACAGAATTGAAACATTCCCTTAATAAAATTTTCTACCCTGCTTCATTTAAAACTGTAATTTTCCTGTAAGCCACAGTTATATTCCTGAAAAAAAAAATCTCATAATATACTCACGTTTATAAGCACCCACAGGCGGCCATGCTTCCTTCCTAAAGTCAGAAAACCCACAGCCCGTTACACACTCACACACAGCAGCTTTTAACTACTGGTACTTTAAAAGATTTGGTAGGTTTCCTCTGCCAGGATACGGGTTGCCTTCCTTCACACAGGCAAGATCCTTGAGGCTGGAAGCATGCAAATTTGCTAGCATAGTAGAATTACCTGGCACCCCAGGAGTGCTTCTTAACCTGCAGTGATAGAAAGGTTGTTACGGGTATTTGGGCCACCTCCCCCTTCATAAGGAAAGTACAACTGCAGTCGGTCAGATGTTAGATGAATTACATATTAATGGATAATGCATCTGGTGTGTAGGAGCTTTATTATTATTATTATTACTTTCAGATTTCTGTAGAACAAAACTTCTGAATCCTCACATTGATTTTAAAGTAGCTTCTTTGGAAGGTGCTGGTTCTACAAGAACTTGTAATAAAATTAAATATATACATATAATTCATTACCTACTGGTTGTAAAAAAAAAAACATATATAAAACAAACAAGCAAGCAAACAAAAAATAGCCAAGAAAATAGACTGAGACTAGAGCTAGACTGCTCAGCAGGAAAGAGGACTCTGCTCTGAAACTCCAGCTCCAGGGTGTCTGTGGCCATCTCCTTGCTGACACAGGCAGTGCACTCATGTGCACAAATACCCTGTGTACGCAGAGCTATTTACACATAGTATTTTAAAACACCAGTGCCAGAAACGGGAAACCTTCTTACCAGTTGTTGGCCAGGGGAGTCCGAGAGACTCCCAAGGCATTCTAGGTTATTTCTGTCGCCTTTCGTTTTCTCTGCGATGTTGTAAATATATTCTCTCATACAATGTATTGCAGCAACTGTCCCCTCCAGATCTACTCCTCTCTGTCTCCTCTTGGGAGTAGTGCAGACCACCAAGAGACACCAGCTAAATAGGACAAAACAAGATACATCAGGCAAAAGCCCTCATATTGCGACTGGATGAAGTAACCCAATAGGAGGAGAAGTATCTGAAGGGCAAGCAAATGAGTCCAAGAAACACTGTTCCCACTGTTAGGAGGCCCACAGAAAACACCAAGCTAACAGCCATAACATATACATAGAGGGCCCGTTGCAACCCTTGCAGGCCCAGTGTTTGCTGCATCAGTCTCTGAGTCCCTGAGACCTACTTAGTTGATTCAGTAAGCCATGTTCTCCTGGCATCCTCCATCTACTGCTGGAGAAAGCCTCTCTGATGACGAGTGGACAAGGCACTAATCCTAGATCCCTGGGATACACAAGTCTCTAGTTCAGTCCCTGGTTATCCAAGTTAAGCAAAACATTGGTTGTCCACTCCCACATTTTCTGTGCCACCAGCAGATCTTACAGGCAGGAGTGCTTTGTGGCTGGACTGGTGTCCATGTTTCTCTTTCTATAGTCTGTAGATGTCTGTTGTGAAATACTGATACTCTCAGAATATGACTTGACTTGTGGCTTGAAGAAAAGTTATATTTCTAAGTGAAATCAAGGCAGAACAACAATTTATTAAGTGCATAAAATAATTTCTTCAGAGAAAAATTTAGAGAAGTATATGATAGCATGAAGTGGCTTTGTGGATGAGGTGCTAAATTATTTTCACACAGTGATTTGAAATTTGTGCTTATTGAAGTTCCCTCTCTAACAGAATACTATAAACTTAATAGTTACAAACTAGAAAGCCATGTTACTCCTCAGTTTTGGAAGCTCAGAGCCTAAAGTCAAGGTGCTGGCAGATGTACTGTCTGCGGGATGCTCCTTTCTGGCTCACCAATGAAGCCTTCTCTGCTCTGAGATCTCCATTATAAGAGCACTGATCTGCTTCATAATCCCCTGCCCGTATATCTCACCATCTCCTCAGAACACCCACACCTCCTTCAGGAAAACAAGAATGTTGAGACCACAGCCATGCAATGCACAGTGACAAACAGGAAGCCTTGAACAGGAAGCATAGCTTTGTTTAGGAGCAAGACTTCATTTCTAAGATCAGTGAAATTATTCTCGTTCTCTTCTATCGGATTTGGAAAATCATTTTAGGTTTCAAAATTAACACATGAGGTCCATGGAGATTTATGAAATCTGAATAAGGGGCAAAAGGTGAATTTTCATTTCTCTACATTTTCAGTATATTTTGATACTGTCATCTAGTTTCAAATGCTGCCCTTCCTCTCATCCGAAAAAGGACAGGATTTGAGTGGTGAAAAGATTTAGTGTGTCATGGTGACTTCTTATTAATGCTGAGTCACTTCAAGGAGAAGTACAGGTATATTTTTTTGTTCTTACAGAAGTAAAATGGGAACAGAAAATTCTAGTTTTCTACAATGGGAGGTTTATTTGCTGTTCTTTACAGATGTTTTATCTGACTTGAGAATGACTCTCCTCCCACAAAGGACAGGCAAATAAACTGTCACACATGAACTTTATGATTTAACAAAATGAATCATCTACAGAGAAAACTGGCCAAAAATAGCACAACGTGTTAGTAAGTCAATTGATTTGAAGGCTTACGTAGTTTGTTATTTATGCTGATCTGTTGTTTTATTCAACCTAAATAATTACGTAAAATAAGGCAAGAAAACACCATAGCATTTCCCTTTGTTTAAAATAAATGCTTTGTGGTGACTTTTTAATATCTATACACAAGAATATTAGAAATTATGCAGCCAATAAAACTCAAAAAGAGGCCAAATTGCAGTTCTGTTATTTCAAGATGTTTATTTGGAACTCTCTCTCTCTCTCTCTTTCTCTCTCTGCTCATGTGTTGAGGAGGGGAAGTTCTGCTCTCCTCCATTTATTCATTCAAATACTACTATTTCTTATTGCACCTGGGTATGTCCTGTATTATACACTGGAAAAACAGTGCTGAATAGGATCATGTCCTCCTCTTGCCAAATCTCTAGGGACAGGCTGTGGCAAAGTGCATACACAGGAGACCGACACTATTCAGGCCAGAAGACTGGTTTCACACAGAACTGGTTTGTAATAAAAAAGCTAAAACACACAGGCAGGAAACCCAGTGATGAAGAAGGGAGCAGAGGGGTATGTAAGAGAGACAACCCAGAAAAGTTTGAGCCAGCAAGGTGCACAATATGGATTCTTGGGTGAAGTGAATCATAGGGCTGAAGTCAGGATAGCAGGAAATATAGAAGAAGAGCTGGGTCCACTGAGGCATCAGTTCTAAGGTGAGGGTGAGCCTCTGATACAGAGAGAGAAACAATGAAATCAATGATGGAGCTGGAGCAGAGAGAAAAAATAATAATCTTTTTTTTTTAATTTCAAGACAATCAAAATAACTTTTAAAAAAATCTGGCAGTTTTAAAAAATCTGGCAGTATAGGTACAGCAGAAATGAACACTAAACAAAAATCATTTGCAGGAAACAGCAGAAAAGATGGAGGAATGACCTCTCCAGTGTTACCCTAAGTTTGTAAATTCTTCCTCACTAGTGTGTAGCCTGACAGAATCACTCTACTCAAAACTAAAGCAAGTGATGCAATCTCAAAGGCCTATAAAGTGTGATAAGCTGACAGAGATGGTGTGACTGAGCGAATTCCAGCATTCATTCCATATTCTGACTCCACACAGAAATAACCACTGTAAAAATGTTTCGATAAAAATTCAAAATTTATATATACCTAAGGAATATGAAGTGAAATTAGAAAAGTTTTGAAGACAAAGAAAAGATTATTTTTCCTGTAAATCTGCATGATTTTCTATATTAAAATTCAGTGTGCTGGGAAGGACATTCAAGAAAATAACGCATCCTTTGGTCAGTTAGAGAGTGTCTGCGCTGCATGAGTAATTCAACTATAAATAGACACAGGCACGTAAACTCTAAATTCTAATAGTTCAGAGTTTAAGCCATAGGCGTCCTCTGCCTTTTTCTATTAATTGAGAATATCGGTAACAAAAAGAAAAAAAAAAGTATTGTTTGCAAAAGCTATGACCTATTCAGCAGCTAATTGTAAACCCTTAGAAAAAAAATCTGTCATTTAACATAAGTTGAATGCTGCAACCTATGCAGTCTAGAAATGACAAGTAATTGCTTTTTAAAAGCCAATCTGTGGCATTTTAGAGATTAAAAAAACAAACAAACACGTCTTTGTTAGTAGAAGTGAAATTCTACCATTTATTCTGTTGGTGGTAATTTTCTGATAATTGGGTAATCTAGTGAAATGTTATGTGTCTCCTTGGGCTCTGTAAAAATGCAGTTTGGATCTTCTCCTCAAAGGTAATTCACTTGCCTGCCTGTACCAGAAATATTAAAAAGTGAGCATAGTTAATCAGGATTCAGTCTGTGTTTATGCATAATAATTGAAATTTCACTGCTTTTTTTTAAAAAAAAAAAGGATAAGCTTTGGCCTACTGCTGTTTTAGGACACTTTCCTCGAAATTAATAAAAACATTCAGGACATAAACCATGGGAAAAATGAAGTAAGTATTGTATAGTATATCATCTGTCTATTTTTATTATTTGTTAGATCATGTGTTGAAAGAACTTTTACTGTACTAATTTTACTATGACCTAATGATTTAATAATAAAATTGAGGCATTTAGACTGTTGCTTCTAATCTGAAACCTTTAATGCTGGATGAAGAATAAAGTCTACGCTATAAATCATTTGATTAAAGGCAATTTATAATCTATAAAACATTGCCCTGTATTTTAGAAGGCTCCCTGCCTTACCCGTATCCTCACAACTGGTCTCCTTCACAGATGTGCAGGGTCCCCTAGAGCAAGCACCTCTTTTGGAATCCTTCCTATGACTTGCAGGAGTCACCTAAATGTTAAGTACTTATCACTCAGTTACTTCTGAGTTCAGTTATTACTTCCATAAATTTAAAACCAATTTTTCTCAGTTCAGTTTCGTTTCCAATAAAATGCTTGGTATTATAATGATGATAATTTTAGGATAGAAAAAATCATTTTCTTCTTGGATAATTTCAAAACATAGGAACATTATTTACAAAAGGAAGATAAGCATCCTAAGTGACCCACAAGGTATAAAACTACTTTTAAGCTCTGGCATTTTACCTTACATGGTTGGGAGAAGAGGTTAATGTATCAATTCTAACTTTTGAACAAAAAAAAATAATTAATATATCAATTTCCAAGGTGAGAGTGTATTGGTTGTTTTATCAGAGTGATAGTGTCATAGCCCTCACACTGGTTTGTTTTTCATGGTTTTACCTTGTGTTAACACATACTGATTGTAATACTATTGAGATCAGTGAAACATTTCCACGCTTACAGCTTTATGTCTATCTACCCAACCACATTTTCTTCCTCCTCAGTGTTTCATTATCTTTATGGGCACATTTTTCTGTTCATTTTGTTTTAACTCAAATGCCAGGTTTCATGACATCTTCCTCATATGCTGATGTAATATTATCCATGTGTGATTTGGAAAAATGATTATTTTTCTGGTCACTTCTCCACTTGTATAGTTATCAACAATGCACTGAGCACATCCATTGCATTATGTGAAAGAATGAAATAGACAAATGTTAGTGCTTTCACAAGCGCTTTGTCATCCTGTAAATTCCTAGGTATATTCAAAATCAGTACTCCTCCCCTAGAACCAACTTTTGCCTAAAATACAGGACAAAGACAGAAGATAAGAAACATAGGTAGACAAATAGTGGTGAGTGTCAGGAGTTTATGATAATTTACTGGCATGAAGAAGGCTTTGAAAAGAGATTTTTCTTGTCTTTCATTCAAGCGTTAATTCAACATTAGATCATATCTACTTAGTGTCAGATATTTTAAAAGTTCTTGGCACATATAATATTAAGTCATAAAGACATAAATCTGGTATTTTATTAGAAACTAAGTTCGTAGTCGTAAATCTTGAATTTCATCACACAGTTGCTATTTTGTTCATTTCAAAATTTCCAAAGTTAGTTTGGTGGTTTATACTATGATTTAAAATCAGCATTTTAGACCTTTTTAGAAATGAAATTTCTTGAGTTTCATGCTCCATCAGTTTTAGTGTGGAATTAGCCCAAGGTCGTTTTACAGCAATAAGAGGTGTCTTATTGGAGAAGCCTTCTCATATTTTACCACTTATTCTTTTATTTCTTACTCCAAAACAATTGAAAGAGTGGAAAAGAAACTACGCTCTTGGGCATAGCTCTCAAGTCTGATCTGAAATTACTGGGATATACATTTTTTAGATTTTAAATAAAATGCTATTTCTTCTGTTCTTGCACTAGGAAACCATTGTATTGGTTATAAAACAAATTGATGTGCACCTAAGGTTTGGGATTACTATTTAATGTGAAGAAGATGTCCAGCTGATTCTCACAACTTTATTGCCACCCTGTGAGTACAGTTCTAAATTACCAGGCAAACATAAATGTTAAGGGGAGAGAGAAGAAGGAAAACATTCTGGTGTAGGAAGACAACTGTAAAGTTCCTTGGAAGCAAAACGTGGTTTTTAAATTTAGATTTCTTGGTAATAATGATGCAACATTGCTGTAGGAGCAAAGACCAACTTGTGTCAAGAGCAAAGGACTGTATATTATTTATACGACTTTTTCATTGTGGATGCTTGTTTTTCTACCATCCATAAAGCACTTGTAAAATGTGCTTCTAGGAATGTTGAAGTCTCTTTTATGTGCCACATCAGTCCTTTCCTTCAGATGAGAAAACTGAACAAATAGATTATCGAGTACCACAATTCCATTTCTGTGATGTGAAGAGGACGATGAAACAAGCTAAAAGCTCCATCATGAACCTCCATTCACTGACAGAAGGAAGCATGAAGACTCTAGCCCTGATACTCATAAACACATGATATAATTCATTATATAATGGTTAGTTGACATGCATCCTGCAAATATAAACTAATTCCAATTAACTATAAGATTATTGGGTGAGGGGTAATTTAGATACATCAAAGATTATATTGCCTCATGTAGCAAAACAAAGAAAAAAATCCTGGTGCAGTTGTGTTTAGAGATGTGCAGCCCAAGAACTAGAAACATCAAAGCAGATCTCCAATGCATGTTCTGAGTCTGTTTCTCTCTGTTAGTCACTTTCCTTCACCTGAATAGCATCTTCTCAGACAAACAAATTCAGAATCATCCTAGAGAACTACTTGGCATCTACATTCAGACCACAGATATGCAGAAAATTACAACAGCTAGCAAGTAACTTACCTGTGCCTCTTCTTTCATAGAAATAGTCTTTCTCCCCTACCTGCATTTTCATCAGTTTTTTGAAATTTTCATATAATGTAGTTTGATCATGTACATCCCTCCTTCAACACTAGTCAAATCCATTCCCAGATAGTTTGATATTGTTGCTCTCTTTGTGTAACTCCTGTCCTCTCCATGTCTTATTATCTCCCTCTTCTTTCATAAGAATCTCTGCACTCTGCCCAAAGTTTGGCTATGAGCCTCATCATCTGTTTTGATACCCTTCAGGGTAGAGCCTTTCAGATGCCCTCTGTGACAGACTCCTGTTCTGTTCCTTGTTTACTCCCTCTTCTGATGTCCAGGTGAGACCAGTTTTATATTTATATGTTTTACGACTCAAATATATGGTATCTTCAGCAATAGAGTATTATAGTCAAGTTCTAGCAGGTAACCAAGAGCTTGGGCAATAATCTGTAATGTTTGAGCTTTATGGGATATTATTTGGCCAACAACTGTTTGAAAACGTATTTCTTCCAATGGATTTGTATTGTTAGTCTGTGTTGTCTAGTACGGGCTTTGTTACTCCATTAGAGTGAAACTTGAAACTCCATTTTTTAATATGTTTTCTATATTTATATCTTAGGAATCATCAAGGGTATTACCAATTGGGACCATCACATTTCACTCCTCTTCACTTTGTTAGGCAAGGCAACAAAGATTTGTCTTAGCTAAAACCTTGAAACAGCACAGACAACTTAGGCAGAAATGTCTCTGAAAAGAGGCACTCAGTTTTCAGGAACATAGAGAGCCACAGAGAGAACCAAAAGGAATGTGAACACTATTTAACAATGGCAGGTGTTTCATTTAACTGTAGTCCGAATAATTCCATATGCCTAAACACAGCATACAGCAAACAAAACACTTCAAGGACAATTTACTTTTTAAAACATGAAAAGCAAATTTAACAACAGTAAGTTCATAAATACAAAAAGCACAGAGAACACATGAAGAATAATTCTTTTGTACATGACTCTTTAACCAACCAATCACAATGCAGGCCAAAATGTATCCCCATGGAACTTAAATAATTCACCTTCTCTGCCTTGAGAGAAGACGTTTCTGTGTTGTTGTGGTCAGATGTTTATATCAGCATCTCATTGCTGTGAGATGAACATGGAAGACGAAACCAACCCAATCCTCTGATAGCTATTTTTATCATGGGATTTTTTTAGTAACAGCAGGACTGTGGATTTCAAGTTTGCCTTGAAGTAATGAAACCACAGTCTTTAATTTTTTTTTCGACATGTCTTGAGTGTGTAATCCAAGCTTTATAAAGATAAATAAAAATAAATAAATAAATAAATAAATAAATAAATAAAATAAAATAATAAATAAAAAAAAATAAGAATGAGTAAATAAATCTCAAATATGGATGGGACCTCAGAGGTTAAAGTTACATAACCTAGAACCTCCACTCAGATGTAGCCTGTGGTAGCTCAGTAACCAATTGGTTTCCCAAAGTGAGGGGAACAAGGACTATTTCTAACAGGAACTCAATGACTGGCTCTTTGGTCTCCCCACCCCCGAAGGGAGGAGCAGTCCTGTTAGGCCACAGAGGAGGGCTTTGCAGCCAGTCCTGAAGATACCTGATAAAACAGGATCAGATGAATGGGGAGGAGGTCCCCCCCCCTATCAGTGGACTTGGAAAGGGGCACGGTGGAGATGAGGGAGGGAGGGAGGGACTGGGAGGGAATGAGGGATCGGGACACGGCTGGGATACAGAGTTAATAAATTGTAACTTATAAAAAAAAGAAAAGAAAAATCCTCTATAAGCTCTTGAATTTCTTGGCCTATCAGTCTATTAGTCAAGCCAGGAATGAATGAATGAATGAATGAATGAATAAATAAATAAATAAATAAATAAATAAATAAATAAATAGGTAACTAAAATGAAAGAATAGAAAAATGAGTAGACTATTTGCAGATACTATGATATTACTTGGGGGGTTAGGGTTACAATTTGGGCACCTAATAACTTGCCTTCTTTAATAGTAGGTGATAATACCTGCACTATAAGGCTATATGCCACACCCTAGAGGGAGGAAGGCTGCACAGGGAGGCACAAAAGAATCTTGGTAAGTGCTGTGTTCCCCTGCTTTGAAAATAGTAGGGCAGTTCCAAGTGACTTTTGTAAGAGGTTCCTGGTATTGTCCACCTACCCTGTATTCCCACCAATAAGCTACCCTCAGAGTTCACACCCCAATTTTACCCTTCCTTTTCCATTATTTCCCTTAAGCCCTTCCTTCTTAGCCCCTTATTAATTTCAAATCTTTACAGTTATTCCAAATGAGGAACACATACTTGAGAGAAAATATGTGAATCTTTTTTCTTTATGCGAGTCACTTCATTCAGAATGAATGTTTCTAGTTCCATTCCTTTATCTAGTGTTTTTATTCTTCTCAATAGCTGAAAATGATACAATGTGAAAGTGTATGATTATATAGTCATTAGTTGGTGGACACTTAGACACTTTCCATTCCCTGGCTACTGTGACTAGGGTAGCAATGAATATGAGTGAACAAGTATGTCCACAGGGTGATATAGAATCCTCTGGTTGTATGTCCAAGAGTGTTGTAGCTAGACTGAATGCTAGATCTCTCTCTAGACTTTTGAGGAACGTCCATGCTAATTTCCATAGTTTCAGCACCAATCCGAGTTCCCATCAGCAGTGAAATATGTTAACCTTTCTCTACATGCTCAACAGCAATCTTTCTCTTCTAAGTCTAAGCCATTCTGATTGGGATAAAATGAAATCTCATCATAGATTTAATTTATATTTCCCCGATGGCTAGTTGATTTAGAAAAAAAAAAGGCTTTTTAAAAAATTTTAGTTTCTCAGCCATTTATATTTCATCATTTAAGGAATCTTTTTAGTTCTGTGCTTCATTTTTTAAAAAGGATTGGCTATTTCTTCCGTGTTTAGTTTTCTAGGTATTTTGTATATTAAAAATTGTAATTCTCCATCAGATGTATAGCTAATCATCTGGATTGAGAGTTATGGTTTTTCAGGACTTGGAGAACATCTTCTGGCTATTAATGTTTCTGCTGAGTAATCCATGTGTAACTTTAGTAGCCCTGGTTTTTTTTTTTCTAATTGACTTAAACTTTTTTAATTTTAATTTTAATTAATTTATTTTTATTAATTACAATTTATTCATTTTGTATTCCAGCTGTATCCCCCTCCCTAGACCCCTCCCTTATCTCTTCCCATGCCCCACCCCAGTGCACTGATAGAGGCTGTCCTTTTCCCTTTTCTCTTTCCACCTGACCCTAGCCTATCAGGTCTTACCAGGAGTGGCTGCATTGTCTTCCTCTGTGGCCTGGTAAGGCTGCTCCCCAGTCAGGGGGAAGTGATCAAAGAGCCAGCCACTGAGTTCACGTCAGAGACAGCCTGTGTTCCCCTTACTAGGGACTCCACTTGGACACTTGGCTGCCATGGGCTACATCTGTGCAGGGGTTCTAGGTTATCTCCATGCATGGTCCTTGGTTAGAATATCAATCACAGAAAAGACCAGTGGGACAAGACTTTTTGGTTCTGTTGTTCTCCTTCTGAAGCTCCTGTCCCCTCCAGGTCTTCCTATCTCCCCCTTCTTTCATAAGATTCTCTCCACTCTGCCCAAAGTTTGGCTATGAGCCTCATCATCTGCTTTGATACCCAGCTGGGTAGATTCTTTCAGAGGCCTTCTGTGGTAAGCTCCTGTCCTGTTCCCTGTTTTCCCCCTCTTCTGATGTCTGTCCTGTTTGCCTTTCTGAGTGAGAATTGATCGTCTTACCCAGGGTCCTCCTTCTTGCTTAGCTTCGTTAGGTGTACAGATTTTAGTATTTTATCCCATATTATATTTCTAATATCCACTTATAAGTGAGAATATACCATGTGTATTTTTCTGCTTCTGGGATACCTCACTCAGGAAGATCTTTTCTAGACCCCATCACTTGTTTGCAAATTTCATGATTTCCATGTTTTTAATTGCTGAGTAGTCTTCCATTGTATAAATGTACCACAATTTCTGCATCCATTCCTCTGTTGAGGAACATCTAGGTTGTTTGCAGATTCTGGTTATTATGAATAAAGCTGCTATGAACATGGTCGAGCAAATGTCCTTGTTGTATACTTAAGCACATTTTGGATATATGCCTAGGAGTGGTATACCTGGATCTTGAGGTAGCACTATTCCTAACTTTCTAAGAAAGTGCCAAATTGATTTCCAAAGTGGTTGTACAAGGATACATTCCCACCAGCAATGGAGGAAGGTTCCCCTTTCTCTACATCCTCTCCAGCATATGTTATCACTTGAGTTCTTGATCTTAGCCATTCTGATGGGTGTAAGGTGAAATCTCAGGGTTGTTTTGAGTTGCATCTCCCTGATGACTAAGGATGTTGAGCATTTCTTTAAATGTTTCTCTGCCATTTGATGTTCCTCTATTGAGAATTCTCTGTTTAGCTCTGTACCCCTTTTTTTAATTGGATTACTTGGTTTGTTGCTGTTTAACTTGAGTTCTTTATACATTCTGGATGTTAGCCCTCTGTCAGATATAAGCTTGGTGAAGATCCTTTCCCTATCTGTAGACTGTCGTTTGTTCTGACAACAGTGTCTTTTGCTTTACAGAAGCTTCCTACAACTTCTCTTTACTCTGTGTTTTTAATGTTTGAACCATAATGTTACTTAGACATTTTTTTCTCTCTTGGTCGTTTGGTGTTCTTTATGCATCTTGTACAAGGGCAAGGAGATCTTGTTATGTAGGCTTGGAAAGTTTTCTTCAGTGATTTTGCTAAAGGTATATTCTATGTCTTTGCTATGGGGGTAGTCTCTTTTTATACCAAAAAAAATGGAGATGATATCTTTTCCTGGTATTCCAAATGTTCCATGTTTCATTTTTACGTTTAACCTGTCACAGGACTAGACTGAGTGATTAAAGGATTCTGCTTCTTTTTTCTTTCTATATTTATCTATTTTTGACATAACCCATTAGGATGGTAAAAAAAAAATTTAATCAACTGGTTATCTGTATTTCCAGTATTTTTTTCTATTTTGGTTACTTTAGGTCTCTAAACTATTTTTTTTCATATTTTGGATTGATTTTCTTATTTAATTCAACTCTTTGTCATCTTTAAACTGTTTAACCACAGTTGTAATCACTCTTTTGAATTCTTTGTAAGTTCTTTTAGGTCATTTTCAAAAGCGGGATTTTTACCTTTTGGTAAAAAGCATGCTATTTTTTTCTCATATTATTTTAATTTCTGCAATTTGGATTTGTACACCTGGAGTTAGGTTTTGGGGGATTGGGTAATTTTTAACTTTTATTTGTTTGTTTGTTTGTTTGTTTGTTTAAAAAACATTTTTTTTTCAGCAGAGGTATTTACAATGTTCAGGACAGGCTAATTTCTTTGCACATATGGGATGTTGATTTCCGCTGTTTGTCTGGTACTTGGATTTTCAGTCTCTATCCTGAATTTCTTGCTAGTCAGTAAAATTTGGTTTCTTTAGTGGCTTGGTCAATGATCTTAGAGCAAATTTCCTCTGCCAGGATTGACTAGTCCTACATCCTAAGTCATAACAGGGCAACCAGAGAGTGAGTTTTGAAGGAAGAGAATGGCCTGAGTCTCCAAGACATGTGTTCTGGTTGGAGAGTCCCTTGTGAACATCAGGGTGAGAACTTGTGAGTCCCAAAGGGAAAGAAAGATGAAGGAGATCATAGTCTTAGAGTAGCAAGCTTCATGGAGGATTCGAAACTACTTGTATCTCTGTACTATGTGTAAAGCTTTGAAGGTCCCTGGTGGAGAAGGACCTCTGAGCTAGTGTATCCAAAAAGAAAAGAGAGGGGCCTGAGAAAGGATTGGTCTCTGACGAGCATTTCTCAGGTAATTAGAATGGATAGCTACTGTTAGGAACTGCCTCTGTCTCCAAGCCATTTTGTTGGGCTAGAGGATACCTGTGGGACAAGGTCTGGGATCTCATGAGCCTCAGATAGAGGAGGGCGTGCCAGGTGGAGATACCGGTCCTTGACAAGCAGGCTTCAGCAGACAAACAGCAACCTTGTGTGTATGAATGGCTGACATATGAGAGACAGACCACTGCTTCTAACATCATAGAGCACATGCACTAGAAGAAGAAAAAATATATATCAAATGAAGCTCCTGACCTCTGGAGCCTAGAGGCAAAGACTAGTCTCTGGCTTCCAAATTATTAAGGACAATTAAGTTATAGCTAAGAGACATGATGGCTTTGGAAAAAATTAACAGACTGAACAAATGTGAAGCATTATGGATAAAACACATACATTCACACACACAAAAAAAAAAACCTCGTATAGCACCTGTCATCATAGTATTTCAGGAACATAAACCTCAATAAACATCATTTGATCAGTATAACAAAAAAAATAGGTGATTAGCAATACAATCATCAAACTGAATTAAATGGACTTCCTATAAAATAAGTCATGCATATTCATACAAAATAAATAACTCAAGGGATTAATGACATTTCAAAGGAGGTAGCTAATTAGAAGGATAATTGAAAATATAATCTCATTAATTCTGATTAACTTTACAATACTTTTTAGAAGAGGACTAGAGAAAGGAAATGAGAAACAGGATGTGACACAGAGAAAATTAACAAACAAAACAGCAAAAAAAATGTATCATGTGAAATTGTCTTACATTTTATGAAAGCTTTGAAATAAATGGTAGGATTACCATGAATTCAAAACCAGGTGAGTATGGAAAAATACTTAGTGAGTATGGATAAAGTACACATTATTACTTTTCTTTCAAAGACAAAAGTTAACGTTACATAAATAACATAAATTCTTAGAAGGCACCTCTTATAATTTATATTTTCAGTGATGATGCCATTAATGACGTGGGTTGCAATAAATGGGAGAATAGCATTGATTATGTGTGTCATGAAATTGATAAAACATTCTTGGTTTAATCGATTATAAGGAAATTTATACATTTATAAATTTAACATCTGGGCTGTTTCCAACTTCTGGCTATTTATTTTCATGCGACATAGAGCATAAAACCTTTAAACTCATTTACAAAGACTAAAAACTGAAACACAAATTATTCATTAAGACAAAATATAATCCTAACGAAAAGAACAGCATCATATTTTTAAATTCAAATTTTTTAAATAAAATATATCGCACACTGAAATTTACCAGATCCAAAGATTATAAAACTTAACAGAGATTAAGTTATGTTTTACTCTTTTCTCCATTATCTTTCACCCTTTATCCTGTAGGCTGTAATGAAAGTTTGAGAAGGCAAGGCTTTGTATTTTGTTTCCTGATAAACTTTTCCTTTTAAGACATGTCCAATCTGTGTCCCACTGCTTCATGCTGTTGCATGTGACCAAGGGTATCTATGAACACTGCCCAATACAAACCCATAAACTTCTTTAAAACATTATGGAGTTATAGAGGGATTTTACCCCATTTTTTAAGAAACATCATTCTCAGTTCCACAGTTCTTGAGCACAAACATTGTGGATGACAACTTGGTGTTGCATAAAAGCATTAGAAACTTTTCATCATCTTGAGCACTTAATAGAGCTCTGTTCATGGGGATTTTCTTCTAGTTCTAGCCATAGTTGCTGTCAGCATTAAGATGGGTCTTCCCACAACCATTTGCTCATAGGCCCATCTCCAAGTAACTCTAAATTTTTCAAGGTAGACAGTTAACACTAACCATCACGCAATTTTTGAGTTTCCCCAGGTCTGTATATTCATTTCCATGTATTGTTTTCTACTAACATAACTTATTATGATTCTAATGTATGTATCTCTAATGAGAAATGACACTGGTATCTCTTCAGGTAATAATTATCCAATTCTGTATCTCCTTTATGGAAATATGTAGCCGAAATGTTTTCCTTATTTGTCATCTCACTATCATAAGTGACTTTCTGAATAAACAGTATTAATGTTTTATAAATATTTCTCCTTGGCCCTCCCTTTCCTTTTTATTTTAACTTATTTTTTACTTATTTCATTAATTACATGTGTGTTATTTATTCATGAACATATTAGTGCATATGTAAATGACACATAAGATTATTCCCTTGAATCTTGCACATTACTATTAAGTTTGGAGTCAATCTACAGTCTTTTTCTGTCCTGCATGATAGTCTGTGGTCTACTATGAAACTTTGAGACTTCATGTGACTCCAAATGTGTATGTGCTTCCCTTAAGTATACCTATAAAATATCTTTATGAGAAAAATGCCAAGTTGTGGCACTCTGTTAGGTATTACCATTGTCACATTCACATTGCAAATAGTTGGTCTTTATCATCAGATCATGCACCCATCACTATTATCATATAATTTCATTGCCTGACCTTAACACTGTGCACTATATAGAAAGCCCCATCACATTCCGTATCACCATAGATTTAATCTTACAACCAGGATCACCTAAATAAATATATAGTAATCATTCCTTAGTTCATGATATTTTTATTTCTTTTTTTAATTTTATTTTTTTTATTAATTACACTTTATTCACTTTGTATCCCCCCACAACCCCCTTCCTCCTCCCTTGCCGGTCCCACCATCCTTCCATCTTCTTCACATATGCTCCTCCCAAAGGCCACTGATAGGGGAGGTCCTCTCCTTCCTTCTGATCTTAGTCTATCAGATCACATCAGGAGTGGCTGCATTGTCATCTTCTGTGGCCTGGTAAGGCTCCTCCCTATTCAGGAGGAGATGATCAAAGAGCAGGCTAATCAGATTATGTCAGAGGCAGTCCCTCTTCCCATTACTATGTAAGCCACTTGGACACTGAACTGCCATGGGCTACATCTGTGCAGGGCTTCTAGGTTATCTCCATGAATAGTCGTTGATTGGAGTATGAGTCTCTGGGAAGTTCCCTGTATTCAAATTTTCTGGTTCTGTTGTTCTCCTTGTGGAGTTCTTGTCCTCTCCAGACCTTACTATTTATCACTTCTTACATAAGATTCCATGCACTCTGCCCAACAGTTGGCCATAATTCTAAGTATCTGCTTTGATAGTCTGCAGGGCAGAGCCTTTCAGAGGCCCTCTGTGACAGGTCCTAGCTTGTTTCCTGTTTTCTTCTACTTCTGATGGCCATTCTCTTTGCCTTTCAGGATGGGAATTGAGCATTTTAATCAGGGCCATATCTCTTGATTAGTTTCTTTAGATGTACAGATTTTTAGTAGGTTTATCCTATGTTATATGTCTATATGAGTGAGTATATACCGTGTGTGTCTTTCTGCTTCTGGGAAAGCTCACTCAGGATGATCATTTCCAAGTCCCACCATTTACCTGCAAATTTCATGATTTCCTTGTTTTTCATTGCAGAGTAATACTCCATTGTGTAGATGTACCACAATTTCTGCATCCATTCTTCAGTTGAGGAGCATCTGGGCTGTTTCCAACTTCT
The DNA here is from genome assembly GCF_030254825.1 of Meriones unguiculatus. Taxonomy (NCBI): domain Eukaryota; kingdom Metazoa; phylum Chordata; class Mammalia; order Rodentia; family Muridae; genus Meriones; species Meriones unguiculatus. The sequence continues at coordinate 53,146,165 of NC_083363.1, forward strand.
GGCTATTACAAATAAAGCTGCTATAAACATGGTTGAGCAAATGTCCTTATTGTGTACTTGAGCTCCTTTTGGATATATGCCTAGAAGTGGTATGGCTGGATCTTGAGGAAGCGCTATTCCTAGTGATCTGAGAAAGCACCAGATTGATTTCCAGAGTGGTTGTACAAGTTTACATTCCTATCAGCAGTGGAGGAGGGTTCCCCTTTCTCAACAACTTCTCCAGCATGTGTTGTCACTTGAGTTTTTGATCTTGGCCATTCTGATGGGTGTAAGGTGAAATCTCAGGGTTGTTTTGATTTGCATTTCCCTAATGGCTAATGACATTGAGCATTTCTTTAAGTGTTTCTCTGCCATTCGATATTCCTCTACAGAGAGTTCTATGTTTAGCTCTGTTCCCCATTTTTTAATTGGATTACTTGGTTTGCTGATTTTCAGCTTCTTTAATTTTTTATATATACTGGATATTGGCCCTCTATCAGATAAAGGGTTGGTGAAGATTCTTCCCCAATCATTTTGTTTTGATGATGGTGTCCTTTGCTTTACAGAAGCTTTTCAGTTTTCATGAGGTCCCATTTATTGATTGTTGCTCTTAGAGCCTGTGCTGTTGGTGTTCTGTTCAGGAAGTTGTCTCCTATGCCAATGAGTTCAAGGGTATTCCCCACTTTTTCTTCTAACTGATTTAATGTGTTTGGTTTTATGTTGAGGTCTTTGATCCACTTGGACTTCAGTTTTGTGCAGGGTGATAAGGATGCATGTATTTGCATTTTTCTATATGTAGATATCCAGTTAGACCAGCACCATTTGTTGAAAATGCTATCTTTTACCTATTGTATGGTTTTGGCATCTTTGTCAAAGATCAGGTGTCCATAAGTGTGTGGGTTTATTTCTGGGTCTTCTGTTTGGTTCCATTGATACACCATTCTGTTTCTATGCAAGTACAATGCAGTTTTTATTACTGTTGCTCTATAGTACAGCTTGAGATCCCGGATGGAGATACCTCCAGAAGATCTTTTATTGTAGAGGATTGTTTTAGAAATTCTGAGTTTCTTGTTATTCCATATGAAGTTGAGAATATTTCTTTCCAGGTTGTAAAGAATTTTGTTGGTAATTTGATGGGAATTGCATTGAATCTGTAGATTGCTTTTGGTTAGGTAAACAACACCCTTCACAATAGTCACAAATGACATAAAGTACCTTGGAGTAACCCTAACCAAGCAAGTCAAAGACTTCTTTGAAAAAAATTTCAAGTCTCTGAAGAAAGAATTAGAAAAAGATATCAGAAGATGGAAAGATCTCCCATGCTCATGGCTTGGCAGGATTAACATAGTAAAAATGGCTATCTTACCAAAAGCAATCTGCAGATTTTTTTATTTCTTTATAATTACAATTTGCTACAAAATTTGCATGACCTTTTGCTGAAAGTATAGGAAGATTTAGAATATCTAAATGAAATCATTCTCACCTCTCTCATCAAACTGCTTCAAATTAATCAGTAGTACATTGACTGCTTACATAATTTTAGAAAACTATAAAATAACCTATTGTGTGCAAGTGGCAGTATAAATTAAGTTCTCTGGTATTTTATAAAATATAATTCTACAACATTAGCAAAAAAAAAAGTGACATTGTGAGTTTAAAAATAATAGCACATCCTGTCCAAAAAATGTCAACAAATTAATGTAAAATACTGTATAAGAATGATATTTTTAAGATACGTTGTCATTAAAGGGGTAATTTTACATACTAGGTTGGGGACAGTTATAGCTACTAGATTCATTCCCCAGGGAGCTTTTGTAATTCACTCTAAACTTGAATGCAAGAGCAGAAACAGTTTTTTGCTTTGCTGTTATTGATCGTGTCTTCCCAGCATGCTTCATTAACACAAGTCTGCCCTGGCCTGCACACAGCTGCTCTGGAAAAGTGCCTCCTTGTTAAGCATCAGTTGGGTTAATCCCTCAGGAAGACAGAATGCAGATCCTAGTCTTGGACAGGCCCCAGCTACATACTTCCTGCATTTCTGGAACTTCTCTTGAGTGATTTTGCTATAGGCTATAAAATACCCTATTGATTGAAATTTGAAGGTTGCAACTGTGATTTATGAGCTATATTAGATTAAATGTCCGAATGTTGCAAGTGGCATAGGCATTTCTTCCTGTTAGTGAAAACCTTTGCGAATCGCTTAAACCTAATTCTGCAGCCAGGGAACACTTCTCTGAAATAGCTGGGTAAAAGAAAAAATAGGGATGCTAGCTAAGAGCACACGGATGGCAGTGACACCATGAAAGTTTTAAGTGGATAATTATTATTTCCTTGTAATTATGTAGTAACAGTTTATCTCTATCACTTGACAAAAAGCTGTGCCACATTAATATTAACATTTTAATACTAATATTCCAAAGACAAATTTTCTCTTATAAAAGCAGTGGTTGGGATATGAGATCACTGTAGCTACTTCTGAACACTGGAGTGCCAAGATTCAGCACGAGCACTTAGGTTGGCAAAATAATGCTCTGAAATAATTCTGATATGGGTCTGAATGATGGCTGTAAGGAGATAGACCAGCACCCAGCTCAACAGGAAGATGTCTTGCGCACCTTGGTGATTTAGTATTTGTCACTGCTACTATTTTCTCCTTTAAAAAACCGTAAGAACATGTTTTCCTCCAATTTTGAAAGTCATTTAAGGTTCTTAAATTATTTTTTTCCCTTTTTTCTTAAATTTTTCATCAATTACACTTTATTCATTCTGCATCCCCCCAGAAGCCCCTCCCTCCTCTCCTCCCAACCCCACCCTCCCTCCTCCCTCTGCTTGCATGCCACTCCCCAAGTCCACTAATAGGGGAGGTTCTCCTCTCCTTTCTGATCTTAGTCTGTCAGTTCACATCAAAAGTGGCTTTGGACCCAGAGAAGAGCATGTCTGATTGCATGCGGGTTGATGCCCCAGGTCCCGCCTCTGAGAAAAAGGTATCAGGCGGGTCTGATGCTCTTTGGGTGGATGACACCTAAATGAACATCTGTACAAAGTCCCAATTTATTTCTAATATCAGAGATCAGACCTCTACTCTTGCCTGATGCGTCTAAAACAAAAAGGGGGAACTGTAGAGAGCTGCGGAATGCTATGCCTTAAAGATGGAGCTGGTTTCCGCCTTCCACCTTCCCGATGGTGAGTGCTCTCTGTCATGAACAATTCCACATTTGGCTAAGGCTGAAGATTTGGCTTGCTTCCATGTATGTGGACCTATCTGCATTGCCCACGTGGCACGCTGGGGTTGGCTACCCAGAGGCTATTTAAGCTGTGGGCTGGCTTTCCCCGGGGTCCGAGGATTGTTCAATGTTCCTGAATAAACTGCATTGAAAAAAAAAAAAACCGTAAGAACATCTGAATGTCGTAACAGCACTTTTACTGTATAAGTATTGTTTTAGTTTTCTAAATTTCATGTATCTCCATTAATCAAATATTGCAAATTAAATAGGTACTTAAAGAACTAAAAGAGTTCCTTCAAAATCCTTACGTGGATCCACCATTGCTTTGACCAATAGAACTAAAATAACAGAGAAATTATTCCTAATATGTTAAATTACCTGACCTATTGTCAGAGGTCAAACCCAAGCCATACACATGAAAGTCTCAAAACGATACTTATTTAAACCACAAGTTTGCCAGGAAAACAATAAAGTAATCGTAATTCATAGCATGAGAAATTCATTGGTGTTTTATATAGTAATGCAATCCCGAAGTAAATGTTTTCCAAATTCTGATATACATTGAAAAATCATATCAAAGAAATTTATTTTTTGTAGGTCAACAAATTAATTTGTATTTCTTTATCTATAGATATTTACATGTCTATATATTTATAGCTAAATAAATGTTTTTATTATAATAAATCTTATTATAATAAATCTTTTTGTTATTATTTAATGCATTACAATAAATACAGTCCAACCCAGTAGTTCTTGATAGACTGAGTACTGCAATGCTATTATCATTTTCATATACAAGACTACAGCAAAAAGTTCTTTCAAAGTAAATATTTTGCTTTTAAGTGTTTTTTTTTTAAGATTTGGTTATTTTATTTATTTTGTGTGTATGTGCAGGAATGTAACCAATGAGGAGCTTAGAGGACAACTTTTCAGGAGTCAGTTCTCTTCTTCCATCTTAACTACTTTGTTTTGCATTTTCAGTTTATGTGTCTGTCATCCTGCACATACGTGTGTGCATCACATGCATTCCATGCTTGAGGAAGACAGAGCAGGGTCAGATCCTGTCAATGGGAGTTACTGACAGTTGTGAGCTGCCACATGGAAGTCAGGAACTGAATACAGGTCATCCACAAAGATTTATTGAGGTCAAACATCCCCCTAAACATGCTCACCTCTAATTATAAGCATGTATAAACATTTTTTTCTGGATTTACTATACTTCAGAAGATGTAATTTCACAGTCACAAGAGAAATGATGTAAAAATAACTATCACATTAGAATCCAAAGTAACCTAAGAAAGCTCTTTGTATTTAGTAGAATTAATAGCCAATTAACTCCAATATAAAGGAAACTAGGACTGAGGCTAAAGACTACATCTGCCTTCTCACTCATTTAACAACTTACTCAACAAGTGGAATCTATAGTGGTGTTTCAATTTTATTTCTTATTTATGTATTTATTTATTTATTTATTTATTTATTTATTACAGCTTATTCACTTTGTGTCCCCGCTGTAGCCCCTTGTCTTTTCCCAGCCCCAACCACCCTCCCTCTTCTATCCCTACACCCCTTCCCTAGTCCCCTGATAGGGAAGTCCTCCTCCACTTCTTTCTGACCCTAGCCTATCAGGTCTCATCAAGGCTGGCTGATTCATCTTCCTTTGTAGCCAGCCCTCAGGGAGAAGAGATCAAAGAGCTGGCCACTGAGCTCATGTCAGAGACAGACCCTGATCCCGTTACTAGGGGACCCACTTGGAAACTGAACAACCTATGGGCTTCATCTGAGCAAAGGGTCTAGGTTTTCTCCATGTATGGTCCTTGATTGGAGTATCAGTCTCTACAGGACACCCTGAGCCCAGGTTTTTTGGCTCTGTTGCTCTGCTGTCCCCTTCAGGCCTTTCTACCTCCCCCTTCTTCCATAAGGTTCCCTGCACTCTGTCCATAGTTTGGTTACGAGTCTCAGCATCTCCTTCAATACTTTGATGGGGATGGTCTTTCAGAGGCCAGCTGTGGAAGGCTCCTGTCCTGTTCTCTGTCTTCTCCTACTTCTGATGTCTATCCTGTTTGTCCTTCTAAATGAAGTTTCAGTCTCTTCCCTAGGGTCTCCTTGTTCTTTAGCTTTTTAGGAAATCAATCTGGTGCTTTCTCAGAAAATTAGGAATAGGTTGTCCTCAAGATCCAGCTATACCACTCCTGGGCATATATCTGAAAGATGTTCAACCATACAACAAGAACATTTGCTCAACGATGTTCATAGCAGCTTTATTCGTAATAGCCAGAATCTAGAAACAACCTAGATGCCTCTCAACTGAAGAATGGATACAGAAATTGTGGTACATTTACACAATGGAATACTACTCAGCTATTAAAAACAAGGAAATCATGAAATTTGCAGGCAAACGGACGGAACTAGAAAAGATCATCCTGAGTGAGGTAACCCAGAAGCAGAAAGACACATATGGTATATACTCACTTATAAGAGGATGTTAGCCATATAATATAGAATAAACATACTTAAATCTATACTCCTAAAGATGCTAATCAATTATATTTCTAAATTGAGGTCCTGAGTAGAGATTCATGTTTACTGTTCTGACCAAACCATACCAGTAGGGAACAGTCTTTAAAGCATTAAATAACATGTTAATCTGCCAGTGTTCAACTGCCTCACTAATACTTGGAAACCCTGTTAACTACCTAAAACAAAGATGTTGAGGCAGCAATGATGATCAGTCAGTTTGAATATTCTATTTACAGGCATTTAGTTTAACACAAAATACATCTGCATAGTCTTCTAATCCCAATATTGGAAGGCAAAGGAAGGTAGATCTCTGTGTGTTTCATTTATATAGCAAGTTCTAGGCCAGCTAGGACTACAAAGGGAGAACCTGTTTGTTTTATTTTTTGTTTGTTTGTTTGTTTGGTTGGTTTTTGTTTGGTTTGGTTTGGTTTTTTGCCTATTTGTTTTCTAAAGAGAGAGGGGGAAAGGTATGGAGTTGGGGTTGGAAACTGGAAGCAGTTACTCAGGTAGACAGTGTTTCCGCTGCACATGTGGTGGATTGAATGAAAGTTACCCCATAGACTGATAGTGACACTTTTCGTAGGTATGGCCTTGTCAGAGAATATATGGCCTTGATGAAGAAACATATCACAGAGGGTGGGCTCTGAGGCTTCAAATGCTTAAATAAGACCCGGTGTTTCTCTCCTGTTTCCTGCCGCATGCTGATCAAGAGGTACAATTATTGGCTCCACCTCCAATGCCATATCTGCCTGTGACCAGCATGTTTCCCACCATGATAATCATGGACGAAGCTTCTGAACCTCTAAGCCAGAGCTGATTAAATGTTTTCCTTTATAAGAGCTGCCATGACCATGGTGTCTCTTCAGAGCAATAGAAACCTTAATGAAGGTACAGACTTAAAATTCTTAGTAAGTGTTAATATACTATCCCGATGGACATCAAGAGACAAATTCCAACAGCTTGCTGGGCATTTTTTCAATAAAATAGTCATGATCTAATCAGCACATGTTTTATTAGTATATTTTCTTATGCAAACAATGAAAAGACTGTAAAGTTGGCCCTGCCCTTTAGCAATGAACAGGCCAAGAGGAGAAAGCTATAGGCGTTTTCTAGGGTGACGTACCCGAGTCTGGAGCACACACGCTTGCTTTCAGTTATCTCAGGAGCTGTAGGTAGACACTTACATTCCCACCCCCATATCATTTTGCCCATTCATTCTCTACAGCACCAAAATCAAGAACCAAAATAGATGAGGCTTAATGAAAACAAATCAGTATAATGAGCAATTATGAAATATAATAAGCATAAAACAGTCTTCATACAATAGGCAGATAGCTACTCTTCCTTTTTCTCCTAAAAATCTCTCCATGTGACTACAAGCAGTATGTGCTAGATCAGTGGTTCTCAGCTTGTAGGTCGTGATGCCTTCAGGGGTAGAATGCTCTATACACATAATATTTATATTATGATTCATAACAGTAGCAAAATTACATTCATGAAGCAGCAACAAAAATAATCTTGTGCCTGAGAGTCACCACACCATGAGGAACTATATTAAAGGGTCTCAGCATTAGGAAAGTTGAGAACCACTGGATTAGACTGAAAAGAGTGGTTAGTAAGGAAATTAAATATTCTGATAAAAACAAGAAATCAAGCCGGATGTAATAGCACATGCCTACAATCCCAGTACTAGGGGAGGGGGGGGGTCAGAGACAGACAGACAGATCTCTGTGAGTTCAAGGCCAACCTGGTCTACAAAACAAGTCCAGTACAACCAAGGCTACACAGAGAAGCCCTGTCTAGAAAAACAAAACAAAACCCAAAACAAGCAAACAAAAACAAAAAACAACCGCCACCAGAACAACAACAAAAACTAAGAGACATTTGAACTTTTATTTCATATGGATTGGGTATTTGAAGACTTGGATTTAAGAAAGATAGGTGAGGGCTGGAGAGATGGCTCAGGGGTTAAGAGCATTGGCTGCTCTTCCAGAGGACTCTGGTTCAAGTCCTAGCACCCACATGGCAGCTCACAACTGTCTGCAACTCCAGTTTCAGGGAATCTGACACCTTCACACCAATGCATATAAAATTAAATAAATTATTTTTTTAAAAAAAAGAAAGATAAAACAACTGTTTATAAAATAACAGAGTAAAAAATTTTTAATGAAACCATCCAAATATAGGAGCTAATAATTACTTTGAAACTTCAAAAAATAAGGAAATAGCATAGTATTATACAACATTTCACAATATTATCCTAATTTTTGTTCATTTTTAGTTGGCTTTCTTTCTTTATTATTTTTACAGTATTCTGCCTGTGTATACACCTGCAAGCCAGGAGAGGGCATCAGATCTCGTTATAGATGGTTATGAGCCACCATGTAGTGGCTGGGAATTGAACTCAGGACATTTGGAAGAGCAGTCTGTGCTCTTAACCTCTGAGCCATCTCTTCCACCCTTAGTTTGGCTTTCTTATTACAGAAAACTTTAAATTGAGTAAGACTTTCTTTCCCTATGTTAGAATGGTTTTCTCTCTTCCACTTAAATGCTTTTTTTCTTGTTAAACTCAATTATTTATGTATTTATTTCATGTGTCTGTGCAAGAGAACTCAAGCCACAGTGAGCATGTGGATGTCAGAGAACAGCTTTATGAAAGGGGGTGGAGGGTGGAAAGGTAAACAGATAGAATTTGGGAGAGCGGCGGTTGGGGAAGGAACTAAAGAAACCTCATGCAGTGGAGACTTCCTGGAATCTGTAAGGGTGCCTCTAATGAAGACTCCTAGTAATGGAAGATAGAGTCTGAACTGGCCATCTTTTGTAGCCAGGCAAGGCTTCCAGGAGTGAGACTGAGTTGCTTTCAGTTGAATTGTTGGCAAAGGAGGTCCTGTGGAGATCCCTAAACAGCTCAGACTGCTCCTAGGACAGAAGGACACCCTCAGAAAACTGACAGTGGGCCCCTACTGTTCAGGACAACTTCCACTCAGCTCATTGAACCTCAGATGCTTTCCTGTATGTGAACTCAGTTTCTGACGTCCAGTTTCAAACCAGTATGTGTGCATTAAGAAAGGAATTATCCATAAACTGACTGGCCTGCTCTTTGATCACCTCCCCCTCAGGGGGGGTGCAGCCTTACCAGGCCACAGAGGAAGACAATGCAGCCAGTCCTCATGAGACCTGATAGAATAGGATCAGATGGAAAAGGAGGAGTACCTCGCCTATCAGTGACTGGGGGAGGGGAGAAGAGGGAGGGAGGGTAGCATTGGGAGGGGCTGAGGGAGGGGACTACAGGTGGGATACAAAGTAAATAAATTGTAATTAATAACATTAAAAAATTAACTTTCTTCCTAAGAAAGGAATTTTCTTCTTTGTATGGCTTTAGGAGATGAAGAATGACTGCAGTTGTTCCCAGAGTCTCAGAGTCTGTCTGTCTAGGAAACAGGTTGGCTACACTGGAGAGCTTAGCATTCCCTGGGGTCCCCTAGTGTGAACACACAACTGGGGACTGAGGCAAGTTCCTGTGTTACCTAACATGACTCTTCCCCCTCCCTGAACTAAGATAAGAACATGTCATGAAAAGGGGCTGGCTTTGTGGAGAGCCCAATGGCTAGTGAGGATCAATAAATCAGATACTCTATAAAGTCAGCCTTGATACAATTTAAAAACATGTTTACTGTGTCCTTCTGCAAGGAGATGTGAAGTCCATGAATATCGAGGAACCCCAATGGAAAGTTTCTTCCTAACTAGTTTCTGACACTTTCCTGTATGTAGGAGAAGGGACAGCAGGTGACAACATGAAGGGCTGGAATTTAAGGGAAACTGCGTAAGGTAGAGCAGGAGAGGCTCGAATTTAAGGGAAACTGCCTACATAAACTTCTATCAGCACATTCTGGAAATCTGTGTAAGCAGGAATATGCAAAGTTTAACAAGAAACAAAAAACAAATCAAACAAAATGAAATATGATATTCACATAAGCATAGATTGTAAACCATCTTCCCGAGAATAGATTTAGGAATTACGGGAAATGGAGAAAGCATGGAACAATTCCAACATCTCAAAGCTGCATCTGATGTGCAATAAACACTCAGGGGCTCCACATTAGCTGTGAGGAGCAAATAGATCCCCCTTCTCCTTAGGTCCTTTTATTGATCTACATTTTTTTTTTGCTTTTTTTAACTAAATTTTTATTTTTTTTACATTAATTACATTTTATTCACTTTGTAACCCAGCTGTAGGTTCTTCCCTCATTACCTCCCAACTGCACCCTCCCTCCCTCATCTCCTCCCATGTCCCTCTCCAAGTCCATTGATAGAGGAGGTCTTCCTCCCCTTCCGTCTGACCCTAGATTATCAGGTCTCATCAGGACTGGTTTCAATGTCCTACTTTTAAATCACTTTGAAAGTTTTAAAAATTGTGGGGCATTTCTTTATTCTGTATTTAATCTTATCTTGGCAAGGCTATTATGAAAAATGTTTTCTTTCAGTGATTCACAATATCCCCAGTTTTCAATGGCATTCAAAAATCACAGGTGTCATGCCTTCTTTCAGAGCAAATATAAAATGTACTTTGACCACCACCTTTAAAGATATTTTCCAAGCAAAATACTCATACGTTGAAATGACCTTGCTGTAATGCAATTACTAACACACCATCGCCCAAGTATACCACTTCACTTCCTTATGGGAAATCTTACTTGGTTCATTGCCTCCATGACAGCAGCAGGCAGCAATGGAAGATGAATATTTCCTCCTTTTGAGCTTGGCATGATCTTGATGCTTGCTTTTTCTTATCACAGAGTGTTTCTATCAGACCAGGCCAATCAAATCCTCAAGTTGCTATTATTTATGGGTGATCATTGACGATTAGTCATCTTAACCATCAAGACATAGGTGTCAGCTAAAGTAACATAATTCTTCCTTATATCCTCCAATCAGAACATTTTTTAATGCTGGTATTTCATATGATGCAGTTCTTCTGGAAAGGGCTGGAAAGACTGATCAAAAATTGATAATTAGAGTCCCATGTTCCATACCAGTTTATTAAAGCAACTGCACATTTAATGAGGAACGTGTTTTGTGCAGATCCTTTTATATGGAAGCATTCAAAATGCTATTCTCTAAGGCCTACACAGCCTTGTTTGTTTAGTTCCCAGGATATCTAGGCTGTAAATTAACATGTGCCTGTCTAGGGAATGGAATAGCAGTCCTGGCATCATTCACTCAAGCATGTCAATGTAGTTTTTAAAGACATCTATTACTGAAAACTGAGAGTGAACCCCGAGAGAGAATACATTACTGAGAATTCTTTCATCAGCCAGTATATAGGCTGGGGACTTGGCAGGTGCACACACCTCCTTGTCAAAAGCCTGTTATATCAAATAGAAGCACTGGCCCTGTCCTTCATTCTTAGACATCCCTTGCCCCCCCCCCAAAAAAAAACAGAATGCATTAAAGCTGGAAATACATGCACTGAAACGATAACAACTAAAGTTTAGATGTGAATAGGTCTAAATGAGGGCCCAACTTCAGGAAAAGAATGTAACAGTTTTATTTTTTTAAAGGTTTGTTTTTGTGGTATCTTGAATAGAAACAATTATGCCACAGAGAAATCTGGATCCATACACGAAGATTAATATCAAAAATGTTCAGCCCTCATGTCCCCAGGAATGCTCTTACCTGTTAAATATTAAAATTAAGTTGGTGCGAGAAGCCAATATACCTTCGACATGATTCGTTCAATACATGAGACTCAAAAGCCCACCTTGAACATTCTATGTGGACATATCTTATAGTCTAAACTTTTGAGAAAAAAATATCAGCCACAGCAATCCAATCAGTTTGGTCATGGCTGCTAGATGCTTCTCAATTTGAAGATTGTTCCCACTCAAAAAATCATCTGAAAATAAAATCTCACACACCTATTTTTAAATATCTATTTTTTAAGCCAGAGCTTGCTATTATTGATTGGCAAGAACTCATGAAAGTCCCCATCCTTTCTCCTACAAAATACAGAAAACAGGTGTTTAGACCCCTGCATGGAAAACTCTGGAGCATTTTCCAAATGAGGGGCCTGTGTTTGCGCTCACTTGAAAAAGTAATTACAGATCCTGCTCCAGATGTGTCTTGATAGGAGTTATTTAATAGGAAGGATCACAAAATGCTGTGTGTGACATATCTGTAGCTATAAATTAATACTGACTGGGAGAAATACTGAACTTCAAATTTTCTGTGTCTAAATACTAGCATAGTGGGGAGTGTCATATTTTGGATATTTCCTTTTCTGGAAAAGGACAAGGACTGAATAGGCAGCTTAGTAGTTGACTGCCCAGAGGCACTTTCACAGGAGCCAAGTTCAGTTCCCAGTACTTGTGTCAGACATATCACAAATACCTTTAACTAAAGTTCCAGAGAATCTAACACCCTCCTCTGTTCTCCGAGCATCATACACATGTGCAATTACACAGAGGAATACATACACAACATACAAATAATGAAATAATTTCTAATGATATTCTTCTATACCTATAGATCAGTGCCTTGTCTATTCATTCTCAGAGAGGCTTCTTCCTGGAGCATATGGGAGCGAATGCAGAAAACCACAGCCAGACACTATGTAGAGAGAGAGTCTAAACTGCAGGTCTCCATCAGTTCCCTTCCTGTGGGGTTCAGGGATCCCAAGGAAGAGGAGAAGGAAAGATTATAGGAGACAGAGAGAACAGAGGACACCAGAGGAAGGTGGCCCTGAATCAACAGAGACTGAAGCAGCAAGCTCTGAGCCTGCATGGGTCTGTACCAGGTTCTCTGCATATATGTTACGGCTGTTAGAATGTACTTTTGTGTTTTGTGGGATTCCTGACAGTGCGAATGTCTGACTCTTTTGCCTGCTCCTGGGACGCTTTTCCTCCTGATGCCTTGCCTTTTTTATTTTTTTTTGTTGTTGTTGTTGTTGTCGTGTTTCGTTGTTGTCTCCTGGAAGCCCTTTTCTGAAGAGGAAATGGAGGGGGAGTGGATCTGGGGGAGTGATGAGGTGAGGAGGACCTTGGAAGGAGTAGAGGCAGGGAAAACTGTGGTCGGGATGTGTTGTATGAAAGAATCTATTTTCAATTAAAGTAAATACATATTTTCTCAATTAAACATTTTTAAAGGAATGGGACTTCATCAGCCTATGTGATGGAATTTTGTTTAAAAGCGCAGCGTTGCCTGCTGAGACTTGGAAGTAAGAACAGCATATCCTGCCACTTCTAAAGGAAGATTGTCTCTGGGTTCTCAGGTCTGGTTTTCATTGTCCTGTTTTGTTGTGTGTGAACTGCCTTTCTCACACACACACACAAAAATTAAACCCAGCATTCAGGAGTAGTATTTTACTATAACGTAATGTTCAAAAATAAAGATGAATGCAACAGTTAGTGAGGAAGGAAAAAAACACCCAAGCTTTTGAAAGAGAAGGGACTGTGGACTTACTTCCTTCGTCCTAATGCCAGAATTGGCCGACTCATCAGCTTTCTATAGAGCTCAGAGACAGTTGACGGAGCTTACATAATGCCCTTCCTCAGGCTGTGTTAGGCGTCTCTGATTGCACATCCTCAGACCAACACCTTGGCGCTCGGCTGTCCTATTGACCCCGTACGTTATCTCCTGCATGTGGCCCGCCCCACGTTGTTTGAGAGTGGAGCTGGATTTACAAGCCTAGTGCTGAAAATCCCGCAGCTGTTTGAAGACAGCAGCACAGCTTCAGATGCCAGCCCCCTTTCAAACCCACAAGGCTTACCAAAAGTCCTGAGCCGGTTGAAATGTCTAAATCCTTTTAGATACAGATGATAAACTGTACCTTGGTCAATGTTTCTAATAATAAGTCATTTCTTCAAATTGTGCCTTAGCTACAGCATGGCTTTAAATCCTGAGGATTTGTTCATCATCTTCTCCAGGGCTAGCCCTAGGCAAGACTGAAAAACAGGCTGTTTATACACGACAGACTTCCTGTCTTTCCATAATGAACACATGGACATTTTCCTCACCAGCTACTACCTCAAATGCCCTACTGACTAAACACTGGCCCCGGCCCATCCTTTAGGGAGCATGCTAAGTTGTGGCTCATGCCATTATGGAAATATGCCTGCTTGTTTTACAGTCCCTGGGGAAGTCGGTTAGGTGGCTGTGACTGGAAAATAATCTCTTGAAGAAAGTAACCCTGAGGTATGATGTTCAATAATATTTTAATGTGATTTCATGGCCAGAATATTAGCATTTCCATGGAGGCTGGAGAAATCAAACTGCACATTACAGCATTTCCCCCACAGGGAACGCAAACTCCTGTGTGTGGCGTACCCGTGGCTGCAAATTAATGCTGACTTGGAGAAGTATTGAATTTCGGAGTAGCTGTGCGTAAATATTAGGATACTAGGTTGTTGTGTTTTTACATTCTCCCTTTTCTTTTAAAGATCGCATCATGTGTCCTGTGAGGTATTTTGCACATATAAAATACAGAAGATATTGAATAGCGTGTGCCTGTCCTCCAGCGTTAGCTAGTCTTCACAGTTTACTATATTTGCTTTAAAATATGTGCTGAACTGACATAAAGGACAAATCGGGAATCCCTTGATAATCTACTTCTGGGTTACTGTTCATTGGGTTAGGAAGTATCATACAATAATTGTTCGTTATTACCTAGTAAACTATATTGCTTAAATGTATGTGCTCAAAATTAAAAAAAAAAGTATTTTGGAATTTTCTAACATTGTAAAATTCATATACTGCAAATATTTTTCACTGTTAGACACTTTTATTTATTTATTTTTATTTATATATTTATTTATTACGATTTATTCACTTTGTAACCCTGCTGCAGCCCCCTTCCTTGTTTCCTCCCAATCCTCCCCAACCCTCCCTCTTCTCCCCCTATACCCTTTCCCTAGGCCCCTGATAGGGGAAGACTTTCTCCCCTTCTATCTGACCCTGGCTTATCAGGTCTCACCAAGGCTGGCTGCATCATCTTCCTCTGTGGCCTGACAAGGCTGCACCTAGGGGGAGATGATCAAAGAGCCAGCCACTGAGTTCATATCAGAGGCAGCCCCTGTTCCCCTTATTAGGGAATCCATTTGGAAACTGAGCAACCAATGGGCTTCCTTTGAACAAGGGGTCTACATCCTCTCCATGCATGGTCCTTAGTTGGACTATCAGTCTCTGTAGGCATCCAGGGGCCCAGGTATTTTGGCTCTGTTGGAATCGTTGTGGAGTTTCTGTCCCCTCCAGGTCTTTCTAACTCCCTCTTCTTCCATAAGGATTCTGGTACTATGCCCAAAGTTTGGCTATCTCAGTATCTCCTTCAATACCTTGGTGGGTAGAGTCTTCCAGAGGTCCTCTGTGGAAGGCTCCTGTCCTATTCTTAGTCTTCTCCTACTTCCAGTTTGCCCTTCTGAATGGGGATTAAGTATCTTCCCTAAGGTCCTCTGTGTTGTTTAGCTTCTTTAGAGCAATAGATATTAGTATGTTTATCCTGTATTATATGGCTAATATCCACTTATAAGTGAGTATATATCATTTGTGTCTGGGATACCTCACTCAGGATGATCTTTTCTAGTTCCCTCCATTTGCAAGCAACTTTCATGATTTCCTTGTTTTTAATTGCTGAGTAGTATTCTATTGTGTAAATGTACCACACTCTCTGTATCTATTCCTCAGTTGTGGGGCATATAGGTTGTTTCCAGATTCTGGCTATTACAAATAGCTCAAATATGGTTGAGCAAATGTCCTTACTGAGCTGGGACAGCTTTTGGGTATATGCCTAGGAGTGGTATAGCTGGATCTTGAGATAGCACTATTCCTAAATGTCTGAGAAAGCACCAGATTGATTTCCAAAGTGATTGTACAAGGTTACATTCCCACCAGCAATAGAGGAGGGTTCCCCTTTCTCCATATCTTCTCCAGCATACATCATCCCTTGAGTTTTTTGATCTTAGCCATTCTGATGGGTATGAGGTTGAAATCTCAGGGTCATTTTGATTTACTGCGCATATTTTTAAATCACATCATATTATACTATATAAATCAGACCACATTATATGTCCATCTTTTTAAAGCAGAAAGTCTGTCATTTTAAGCCAATGCATAACAATTATAAGGAAAAATGTAATAGTTTGTATACTATAAAATATATTAGGTATAAGGATAAATTCAAAGTCATTGACAACCTATTTTTTTCATAACTCCACATGATATAGCTCTTATCTAACTTATTTTAGTTTACTTGCATGTTTCCCCACTAGCGGTATTGTTTTTTCCCATTGTGAACAATACTGCAAAAACACAAGCAGTTATATACATACATCCTTGAGGATGTGTATGAAGATTTCTCTACCACCTATTTGTGAAAGTAAAATTTCAAGGTCAAAGGGACAAATACCTGTGGCATTTGTCTTGATCACGCCAAATCACTAACAAATACACTTTATACTATTGGCACCTAATATTAGTAGCTTTTTATCCCCCCAAATAATATCATAGTCTCTTAAATTTACCTTTCTCTCATAACTTAAAAAAGTGTTCATTTAGAAATTATCCATTTAGATTTCTTTCATGAATTACCTGTTTATATCATATTCCAGCCTAGTATGGTAGTGCACACCTCTAATCTCAGCACGTAGGAAGAAGAGGAAGGAGGATCTCTGTGACTTTTGAGGAGAGTTTGGTCTACACAGTGAATTCCAGGTCAGTCAGAGAAAGCCTGAGTCAAAATAAAATAAAAGTAAAAGTAAATGTATATGGTACCCTACGGCACTTAAAAACAAAACAGTTTACTTCCATGGGAGCATAGGAGTCAGAGGAGAGATCGTACTGGGCTCGAGGCTTTCCAGGATTTTTTTAGATGTATATAGGTCTGCTTGCTTCTCAATTATTTGTTTTAAATAATGATTCTGATTATCCCTATCACTGTTTATTGTGGTCAGCAAAACATAATCAAACACCTCAACACTGGTTCCAGTCTCTCCAGGTCCTAATAATTACTACTCTTATTAAATGTAGATTGTGACAAGAAATTTGACACCTCAGCAGCTCAGCATGCTCCCCTGAAAACAAGACGGTGATAATTACAACCCTTGAGCCACAATCCGATCCGACTGTCAGAAGTATGTAGTATTGATGGGTGCTGTGATCTGGTAGATGTCTGGCGATCATTACACCGAACAACAAGCTTCGCAATCACTCATCTATAAAATACTGTGAATGGCAAATCCTAAGTGCTCCTGGGATTCCATTTTAACCTATCTGGTAAAGACCTCCTGGTCTTGTGATCTCTGACCAGTGATTCAAATGAGGCACACGGAACACAGAGAGGCTAAGTTTGCTACAGAATACCATGAGGCGCTCTCAAGGATAAGCATGGAATGAAGTGAATGGTTTTCAAAGGTATCACCGTGTCAGCGAACATTTTTGTTAGCCAATATAATATTTCCTAATGTTTCTGAAATAGACAACTTTCAAGAAAAGTGTACTGCTGTGTAGGAGATTGATAAGCTCATTCGAATTAATTCTTAAAAGAAGAAAAATTGCATGTCTCTGTGCTTTACTAGGAAGCCTCATGATAGGTAGTACTATATTTTTATTTGAAGAACTTTACATTCAATACATTTATCATATTCTTTCCCCAAAATCCTTCCAGGCCCTCCCTCCCCACTGTTCGAAGATGCTGTTCCCTTAAAGTCATCTGCCACCTCCAGTAGATGTGTCTTCCCTTCCCTGAACAGCGAGGGGAGGAGTTTGATCAAGGCCTAGGTCTAAGTGCCCCACATCTCTTGCACTCTGTACATTGTCTAGATGTAGGTCTGTGCTTTAATTATCATCTATTCCTAGACGTGTCTTTAATGAGGGTTACATCCAATCAGAAAATGACTGGTTACTCCCATAATCTTGGTCCCTCTATTTCAACAGCATATCTTTCAGGAGAGTTGCTCTTCTAAGTCACAGGGTTTGTAGCTGGATGGTGCTGCTGATGATTTTTCTCCTCCAAAAGCATGCCGAGTACCTTCCAGCACCGTGTATATTAATCAGTAGGAGTGAAGCTGCTGGTTGGGAACCAGCTCCATTTCTCCTTGCTTAATGACATAAGTAAATGGTGTCTTCAGTAAAAGAACCTTAGTTACCTTCAGGTTCTGGTGGGTAACCAATAAACTTGTCAGTAGCCTGTGAGTTTTAAGGTTTGTGGGAACATTATGGCTAATGACTCAAGAAGATGTAACCCATTTCTCTCACTGGAAGATTTATTTGGTGACAAAGGATGTCCACCTGGGGCATTGCCTCTCTCATTATACGGTGACTCACTTTAAACTTCTTTCACATAGGAAACTTCTGCAGCAGTAGATTTCCATGTGGCTTTTCAAGTGGTCCTTAGTGTTTATTTTCCCACCTTCCTTTATTAAATATCTCCCAACTCCTGGTTCCTTACTAGCTACTTAAACTCTGTTGTCTTTCTAAAGATTAAAAATTAACATACATGTCTTCTGGGGTCTAGGTTACTTCATACTTGATAATTGTTTCTAGTGCCATCCATTTACCTACATGCTTTGTAATTTTATTTTTCTTCTCAACTGAAATGAATTGCATTGTATGAATATGCCACATTTTCATCATCCTTTCATCAGTTTATAGACATGTAAGCCATTTTCAAGTTCTGGATATTATGAATACAACAGCAATGAATGTAGAGGAACAAGTATCTCTGTCATAAAAAGTAGAGTCCTTCGGATATATTTCCCAAAGTTGTATAGCTGTGTCTTGTGGTAAATCAGTCTTCAACTTTTTGAGTAACTGTCACACTGGTTTCCTTAGTATTTTCACCAGTTTGCCCTCCTACCAGCAATGAGTAAGTGTTTCCGTTTCCATGAATCTTTCCATTATGTAAGATTATTTGTTTGACTGATCTTGGCCATTTTGACTGGGATATAATGAAATATCTAGGTAGTATTAATTTGCATATTTACAATGGCTGGGGATGTTGAACATTTATTATTTCTAAAGTTTTGTCAGTCATATTGATTTTCTGTAAAAAATCTCTGTTTCTTTGATTATTTGGATTGAATTTTGTTTTGTTTTGTTTTTATTACTTCTGTTTTGTTGATTTTTATTCCAAGTCTGATTACTTCTTTCTGTGTCCTTTGGGATATTATTTCTTCCTCTTTTTCTAAAACTTTCAAGTGTGCCACTAAGTTACTAATTTCAGATCTCTCTGGTGTTATTTTCTTATTTATTTTGATTTATTCTTCTCTCATGTACAATACATGAAAACCATAGCCTGTTTTCATCTGGGCCCTTCCTCCCCTCTTCCCTAGATCCACACCTCCTCCATTTCCCTTCAGAAAAAAAAAAAAAAAAAAAAAAAAAAAAAAAAAAAAAAAAAAAAAGCATGCTTTCCAGAGATATCAACTGAACACAGAATAACTAGATGCAGTAAGACCAGGCATAAACCCTCATATGAAGGCTGGACAAGGCAACCCAAATAGGAGGGAAAAGGTTCCAAGAGCAGGCGAAATAGTCACCTCCACTTTGATAGTTAGGAGTTAAACAAAAACCCAAGCAAAAGAGCCACAAAATATATGCAGAGGGCCTAGTGCAGACCCAGACAGGCTCCCTGGTTGCCACCTCAGCCTCCGAGAGCCCCTATGAGACCTGCTCAGTTAATTCTGTGGTCCGTGTTCTCCAGGACCACTCTGACTCTGGCAATCCTTCCTCCCCTTCTTCTGCAGGGTTTCCAAACTCTTCCTAATATTTGTCTATGAGTTTCTGCATCTGTCCCCATCAACCACCAGAAGAAGCCTCTCTGAGGATGAATTGGCTAGACACTAGTCCTAGGAGTATAGCAAAATATTATTAGAAATCATTCCATTAACTTTTCTGTCATTTTTATTTGCTTCTACCCTGTCTTTATTCCCCTACATATCAACTGTTTAAACTGTTTTTATTTTCTTATTATTACCAAGTATGAATATCACCAGACCAAAATGTTTATATATTTGTTAAAAATATATGTATATAAGAAGTTTCAAAAAAAGCTTCTTAAAGTATAATTGTTTAGTTATGAGTATAATTATTCTGTTTTTATAAATTCTAAATATTTTCTACTAATGCGAACTCCCATCAGTTGATGAGACTGTCCATTTCCTCATAAAACTATCTATATTTAACATCTCCTCGCCTTTCTAAGGTTGTTCCAAGCTGGTCAATAAAAAAAAAATAAGATATTAAAAATAAATAAATAAATAAATAAAGCTATATATACTATTAAAATTTCTTTGCTGTTATCATTATATCTCGTGAAGATAGGAACTTTTGTTTTAGTTTTTTTTAATTCTATATGTATAAAACATTTGCTTGCATGTATGCATATTCACTGCTTCTGCTCAATGCCTGCAGAGCTCAGAAGAAGGCATCAGCACCATTGGCATTAGAGTTAGAAATCCTTATGGATTCTGGAATCGAACCCAGTTTCTCTGCAAGAGCAACCAGAGTTTTTTAATCACTAAGCCATCTCCCCATCTTTGGTATAAACTTTTTAAAATCCTTTAAAAGCTTCTACGTGTGCCTTTCTGCATATTATGAGATATATGCTGTTTGTTCATGTAATTTTATATGCATGGTTATTATTTATATTTCATAATATTGCTTTATATTTCTTTATTTTTATTACTATTTATTGCATTTTGATGTATTTTTCTAATGCACATCAATATGCAAACAAGTTACTAGTGAGATTTTCGCTTCATTTGTTTTAGCCTCTAAGCATCTCATGTTACCGGAAAGAGGACTTAAATGTTTTGAAATCCCCAAGTTCTAGTTTAGATGCTTCCAAGCCCTGTGTAAGAGCTTCTTTAACTGTCCTAGACTCACTGCTGCCTCTGTGCCTCTCAGGCTGAAGCACATCAGAGAGTTTTCTGTCTCATGCGTGAATCTTTTAATCCTGCGCAGTCTGCCATTACAGCAAGCATTGCTTTAGCAGGAATGAGGTTTGAGAGCATCTCATTAGCTTTCAACTTTATTGCATTCTTTTTTATTAAATTTTTAATTTTTATATTAATTACAGTTTATTTACTTTGTATCCCAGCTGTAGTCCCCTTCCTCATTCCCTCCCAATCCTACCTATTACATTCTTATCTCATACTTTTCTTGTTGTTGTTGTTAAAAAATAATATAGTCTTCCTCAATTGTCTCGAACAGTTTCCTGCTGCTTTTACACCTGAAATCATGTTAAGGAACTAATTTTTTTAAATGTGTTATTATTTACTACAATTTATTCACTTTGTACCCCTTCTGCAGCCCCCCTCCCTGCCCAGCCTCTCCCAGTCCCACCCACCCTCAGTCTTCTCCCCTGATGCCCCTCCCCTAGTCCACTGACAGGGGAGGATGCCCCCTCCTTCTATCTGAGTAGTATTCCGTTGTGTAAATGTACCACAATTTCTGTATCCATTCCTAAATTGAGGGACATCTAGGTTGTTTCCAGGTTCTGGCTATTACGAATAGAGCTGCTACAAACATGGTTGAGCAAATGTCTTGTTGTGTACTGGAGCATATTTTGGATATAAAAGACTCTACCCAGCAGTGTATCAAAGTAGATGCTGAGACTCATAACAAAACTTCAGGCAGAATGTAAGGAATCTTAGGAAAGAATGGGGAGATAGTAAGACCTGGAAGGAAGAGAGTAAGACCTGGAGAGGACAGGAGCTCCACAGGGAGGGCAACAGAACCAAAAAATCTGGACACAGGGGTCTTTGCTGAGACTGTTTCTCCAACCAAGGATCGTTCATGGATATTGCCTCCAATCTCTGCCCAGATGTAGCCCATGGCAGCTCAGTAACCAAGTGGGTACCCTAGTAAGGGGAACAGGGACTGTTGCTGACATGAACTCAGTGGCTGGCTCTTTGATCACCCCCTCCTGAGGGGGGAGAAGCCTTACCAGGCCACAGAGGAGGACAAGGCAACAGTCCTGATCAGACCTGATAAGCTAGATTCATAGGGAAGGGGAGGAAGACCTCACCTATCAGTGGACTTGGAGAGAGGTATGAGAGGAGATGAGGGAGAAAGGATGGGTTAGGGACAGTATGAGGGAAGGGGCTACAACTGGGATACAAAATGAATAAACTGTAAATAATATATAAAAAATAAAAAATCAATTAAAAATAATAATTCTTTCCCATTTAAAAATTTTTTATTTTATTTAAATTTCTTTACTTGCATCCCAAAGGTGCCCCCTCCCTCTTCTCCTCCAAGTTCTCCCTCTTTCTTCTTCCCCCTTCTTCTCTTTCTTTTGCCCCCAGAAAATTGTGAGTCCCTCTCCCCCTATATCAACCTTCCCCAGCACATCAAGTCACATCAGAACTGAGACTATCCTCATCCACTGAGGCCAGGCAAGGCAGCCCTGCCAGGGGGGAAGTGATCCAGAAGCAAGCAATAGAGTCCTTGTTAGAAAGACTCCACCCACTCCACTCGCCAGGTGACAGTCTTAAAGACCCATCAGCCACATAAGTGCAGAGGCCTAGGTCCAGACCATGCATGTTCCTTAGTTGGTGTATCAGTCTTAGCAAACACCTGTGGGCCTGGGCTAGTGGTCTCTGTTGATCTTCTTGTGAGGTTCCTATCCCCTCCATGTTCTTACATCTTTCCCCCACACTTCCACAGGACCCCTGGAGTTCAGTACCATGTTTGGCTGCCAGTCCCAGCATCTGTCTCAATCCATTGCTGGGTGAAGCCTTCCACATGACAGTCATGTCAGGCTCCTGTCTTCAAGCTCTTTCCCATTTTCAAAAATCTATTGCTAAAGCTTACTGTTTTCATTGGTCTATGTATGTCCCTCAAGTCCAATTCCCGTTGTTGTCTCACCAAAAGAATTATTATTCTACTTGTTCATTGGAATTCTTTTTAAAAAATCTGCTGTGTTTCAATTGTTTATTGTCAATTATTCTCCTTTTTCTAGCCCTTTGAAGTCTGTGATACATACTCACTAAATCCTCTACCAGGCCAGAGTCACACATGATTCTCAGCCTCCTCCAAGAGGACACTTTCAACAAACAAATCATACAAACAAGCAAGCATAAAAGTAGGGAGGGTGGGAAGACAGGATTGCGAGTGTACAAAGGTGGGGGCTACAGCTTGGATACAAAGTGAATAAATTGTAATATATATATATATATATATATATATATATATATATATATATTAAAGGACAGAAATGGAGGCGAGCACTTGGAAATCAGAGCAAGAAAGTATATATCCATATGCATGAGTTGTCATTTACCTGTCCGTACTTGTATTCCTTGAAATAATTATGGTTATTCAAAAACTTTAAGGAACATTTGAGTATATCAGGTTTAATTTTTTAATCCATGTATGTCTGACATCAAACTATCTGAGAAGTATTGGGAGAAGCCGAACTGGCAAGTCCTAAGGTTCACTATGCATCACCTGTGTAAAACTGGAAAACTCTAAAACATCTAAAGACTCAGAACTTTGATTTAGACTGTCTTCATGCTACCCTTCTAAGGAATCTCGAATTTAACATATGTGTGTCTGTGTGTGTTAGATATGTGCATATACATGTATAAAGTGTGTGTGTGTGTGTGTGTGTTTTCTAACTCAGGGAATGTGGGCTCCTACCTGAGCACTTGTATGTCTATCATAGGAGTTTCAGCTCTGTGGACCACATTTGGAGTCCTAGCACAATAATCTTCTCTACATGCGAGTATCCGCAAAATGAATCCAATTATGAAAACAATTACTATTGCCAGTAAGAGTGACCATAAAAGAGTTCACATTTACATGGCATTTCCCATTGATAGGGCACCGTGACATCTGTTAACTCTTTTTGATATTCACAATAACCTCCTGATGTTGGGGAGGGGACATTAATTATTCAGAAGAGAAACTGAAGAAATGTTACGTCTCTTGTTCAATGTCACACAGCTAATGAGGGGGAGGGGGATTTGGGAGGTGAACTTGAATAGAGAAGATGTAACAAAAGGGCTGAAATCCCAAAGAACTATCTATGAGTTTTGTCTTCTTTGCATCTTAATTGTGTGACACCAAACAAGTTACTTAACCTCTCTCTTTCTCTTTCCTCACTTAAAAACTGGAAATGTGGACTTACACACTCAATACTCTCAATTTTTACTGAAATGCCTGCGTTGTGTTAATCACTGAATGAATGAGAACTTCTTTGTTGCTTTGCTGTCTCTTCATCCCAAAAAACTGTCCAATTTGAGAAGCCAGCGTATACCCTTATCTTAGTTCTCACGTACAAGGAATATCTATCTTCCTTCAGCATTGGTCCATGATGAGCACAGCGTGAAAACAACTCTAGGCTCTTAGAGTGAACCCTTTACAATGAATCCCCATTTAGCTGCATCTGCAGGAGAGCATGCAGCAGAGCTGCCTACCAATGTGTTGTTATGTATGTACCAAACTTCTGCCTGCAGTTTCTGCTATGGCTCCTTTCACAGGCTCACAAATCCATGCACATTTTCCTCCACTGTGAAAGAGGAGGTATTTTTGGTTATTGGGGCACTGATGAAACTTTATCCTTAGTTAAGCTTCAGATGATTTTCTGCAAAATTTACTAAGCAGTGCTACTACAAAAAAAAAAAAAAAAAAAAAAAAGACATCTTTGCCAGTAACAGATGAGGATGGTCAAAACAAAAGAAAATGCAGTACCATGTTGATAGTGTGGGCGTGCAATTTATGAAACATCTTGATAATTATTAAATGTGTTTTGTCATTTATGATCTAGTACCTAAGTTAGTACAATTCAGTCTTTTAGATGTCTTAAATAAAAATATTTCTTCTGGGTCAGTTTTTTCATTAAAAGGAATAAATGTGCAATCACTTTCCTACTTAAAATTTATGATAGCTCCATTTCTATAATATTTCTCAGTTTAGTAGTTGGAAAGCTCAAAGTATTGAGTATTATGAATTCTAATCATTTGCAACCTGACCTGATCAGTATAGAATGAATTTGGTTCTATAACATTTTTCAGAAATCCTTAGGCATGCAAGCAAAATAAAAATACAGAACAGAGAAAAATATATAGGGTGTTTCAGGGTAGGAGATATATGATTATGATTTGGAAGACTTTCAGTAAGAAAAATATTGGTCAACTCAAATATTCAACAACTGTATTGTGTGAATACATGATCCATAGGTTATGGAGTTTGGAAAACACTTCTTATCACATGGGGTGGGGCTCCTGGATTAGGAAATTAATTATACTCTTCTTTTCCTAGGGTAAGGGATAGGGTAAAGGATTTGTTTTAGATGACAAGAAAACAATACTAGCAGAAAAAAACAAAGCAAGAAATCATTTGCACACTTCCACCACCCAAACGACAAAATAAGTTTGCCAACATTTTCTAAAAACATTGAGTTAAATTTAAGAATGGCATTTGCTGCAAATGTATTGCAATATGTCCATGATTTTAAAACATACATGTTGACGTAAAAATGCAATTGAGTATGTATACCAAAATTTTCAATTCTATAGAGACTGTGGGAGGTTTTCCTCTCATTCCACTATATGCTATATTTTTCAAAATGTTCATATACTTCATAATGGTTTTTCAGTTATGAGGATTATGAGAACCCACACATGTCAAATTCTGTACCACTGAACTACAACCACAGCCCATACTACTTTTAAAACCAAACATATAAGTTTAAAAAAAAATTAGGGAGTACACATATTTGACCTTTGAATCCACATGGTCCTACCTTCATTGTTTGTTCTAATTAAATCTTATGAATTCAAGCCACACAAAGGTCTCATTGGCATGAGACAACAATAATTTATCTCTCTCAAAGTCTTCTGGAAGGATGCTGAACTCCTGCCTGATAACGAAGGATGATAAAATAATGTCTCTGTGTCTCATCTACAGAAACACATGCTTCTATCATCTTAATAGCATGAAAGAGAGAGCTGTGTATCTAAAACAAGATGCTTCAGTTAAGAGGAGGTACTCATTTCAGCTCAGTAACATGACTAATACAGTTCTCTTTGTTCTAGAAGCAGAGGAGAGATGTAACACTTTATTAACCCTTTTTGTCTGCTATACCCACTAGCTTCAGAGATACCACTGGGCAGCCCCTCATACATATATATTCATGTAAAGCCTAAGTTAAATATCTAAAAATTATATAGATATAATTACTACTAGTGGTACCTGACAAAGGATCAAGTTAATAAATATTTGCGCCTTTATATATAGCTGAAGTCAAATACAAAAGCTTTGCTACAATTCATCGCTTATTATTTTTTCTACTTTGAGTAACGGGAAATATAAGCAACTACAGTCTCTTGGCAATGGACTTTTCAATATTATACTATGTCTATAATCTACCATGTTTAATAGATCTATGTGAATCAGTGATTTGTACAAAAAAAAAAAAAACCATCCTGTGTTTTTGGAAGTGAAGATCCGGGAACATTCACATCCATCGAGTAGGTGAAGCAGGCACTAGGAAAAGATTAGATGGGATCTAGGCATCATGTAGCATTCATCTAGCCCCATTAGCCCAAGACAGAAACTTCATCCTATAAACAGACCAAAATGTACATGACTTGTTCACTTAGATATTCTTCTACCTTTGCTTAAACAGCAAATAGTGGAAAATGAGTGATCTTTGGTATCAAAAATTTGGATGTTCAGGTCAAAATCCTATTGTTAATTTGCTGTGCAATCTCAAGTACTGGTCCAACCTCAGCAAATGTTACCCTCTTCACTAGAAAATTAGAAATAAAAATACTTACCTACAGGAGCTAGTGCATTCGAGGGCCACTGTATTATTTCAGTCCTAATTTTAAGGAATATTTAAGCACAGTTATCACACCTTCAACCGTGTATCTCTCTGATTTCCTGTGTTGGGACCATCTTTTCTGAATTGTGCAGTTTCACAGTACCTAAATGAAATGGGGAAGGGGAAGGCAATACCTGTACAGAAATCTTCAATAACTGTTCCATCCTCTCCGTCTTTGGAGTGGGTGGCCGTGAAGAGCACTTCATAGTCCTTCTATGGCCCTTGATATTCAAGCCTATGTGTACCTGAGCAAAGGTCTCAAAACTACATCATGTATCTCCCTATAATTCATAATAAACTGTTTGTGATATGCCGTTGTAGCAGTGCGAATCCAAGTAATATCACACTCAAAAGTTTAGAGATTAATTTGAGTAATTATTTTCACTTCTGATGTCATGTCCATAGTGGGATGTATTCATTGGACTTTCTTCTTTTGATGGTATCAACCGGGTCAGCTCAGTGACTGATAAAAATATTCCTAAAATCTGTTGCTTTACCATGACAATTAGAAATGAGTGAACTGTATTTACCAGTAACTGGGCCTCATAGTTACGGTCCACACATCCTAACTGTATACAGCTAGCTTTAAATTAAATAACTTTTCCAAACTCTGCCCAGTCCAAACCCATGTAACCCACAGAACAATGCAACAGAGGGGATTTTAGAATAGATAGAGAGTGCTTTTCTTTCAGTTGAAGTTATACTGCCTTCATGTAGAACCTTTGTCACAGCTGTAAGCTCTTATGAACAGATACACAAGACCTTGGCAGCTATCAGTGCAAATAAGGAGTCCTGATGCCGAAGCTTTCTGGTAACTCTACTTCGGGCCATGGCTATTAATAAATCACAATTGGATTATAAAGAAACCGGGATAAAAAAGAGAAACAATGCAAAATCTTCTTACTTTGCATCCTGTGTGGAAAATATAGGCCAGAGCCATATGCTTAAGCCTTTTATTTTCCCTCAATTATTCAAAATCTTTATTTAAAAATTCATGAAGAACTTTCTTCTAAGGGTAAAGAAAAAAGACAGGCTTAAAATTTAAAGCATGTACTTGTGCTGTAAAATGAATTGGAAATGCAGCAAGAGGAAAGGTGAAGCTCAATGCATTTGACACTTATGATTTTGTGTATTGCTGTGAGACTAAAAAGGAATTTAACAAAGTATTTCAAGAGAGCAGTGAAATAGCAAAATGACAAAGCTTTCTTAAATACTTTACATATAATTAACATAGTAATTATACTCTGTATTTTATTTCCTGGTATCATGGTAGATTTACTGTTCAATGATGAATGCTCTTGATGCTCACTCAAAATTATTGTTTACAATCAGGCAGTGTCTGTCATTTCTTCTGATGCTTTATGTGTGTCTACATTTATAATTATTCTTTCCTCTAATTAGCGAAGTTTTGTTGAGTTATTGTCAGTTTGTTGTTAAATTGCACATATTTGAGAGGAGGAATACAGTTGCTCAATATATAATCCTGAGACAAAAACTCACAAAAACATGAAAAAAAAATAAAATAAAAAGAAGTTATCCTTGTCCAGATATGATAAAAAAATATTTGTTCTGTAATCAAACCTTTTGTGTTGATCAGAATTATGCCCTTGGGATTACAAAGATTAATTCAGAACTCCAGAACTCTGCATTTTAGTTGCCTGTAGTTTTCTGTAACTGTCTCTGTCTGTTTAGAGAGAAGTTTCCTTGATGAGAAATGAAGATTCCACTTATCTGCGGGTATAAGGACAAATGTTTAGAATGTAGCTAGGGATTGTGCTAATTTAGTAAAGTAAAGGTTGTAATTCTTCAAATCCATGACTTCCTAAGTTCTGGCGAGTTGGCTACGTTTTAAGAACTGAGTATGTTTTCCTTCATGTTGAGTGTTTCTTATGGCCAATCAGACAGCTATTGGTTACAGTAGTATATATGCCACTACTATATTATTAGGG